>NC_060138.1:466413500-471413500 GCF_021461385.2 Schistocerca piceifrons
ACTGCCCGCACTTCTTTCTCTTTTTTTATGGCCGCGGCTACACGTTAGCCCTGTATTCCACGCTCGTTTCCTGACTCCAGTTACTTCTGTATGAAATAATCTTCCGCCGCACGCAGCGCGTCGATTGCTTCTGAGTAATTCCAGGGTACGTTAAGTGGTTCGCTACTCTTTCCTGAACATCATGTTGAAAGAGTCTTTTTGATGCAAAGTCCCGTCCAACAAGTCCGAGTTTTTCGTGGTTTCTCTAAATAATTTCAGGCGAATGATTGGATTATTGTAACAACTCTTCATCTTTCTTTATCGTTACACAATCTTTTCCGCACCTGTTGTTCTGATCTTGAGTCTGAAGCCTGGTTTGACGCAGCTCTTCGCGCTAGTCTATAATGTGCAATCCTCTTCATCATTACTACTGCAGCCTAGATCCATTTGAACGTGCTTACTGTATTCATCCCTTGGATTGCCTTTGCAGTTTTTGACCTCCACATTTCCTTCTGTTATCCACGTCACGATTTCTTGATGCTAAATGATGTGTCGTTATCAGCCGATGCCTGTTCTAGTTATTCTGTGCCACAATTTTTTTTTTCCACTAATACTGGTCATTACCTCATTATTTTGCCGCGCGATCCGAGGCACATTGCCACGGCTCGCGCGACTCCAACCGTCGGAGGTTCGACACTTCGACCATGGGTGTGCGTGGTGTCCTTAGCGTGAGTTAGATTAAGTAATGAGTAAGCCTAGGGACCGATGACCTGAGCAGTTTGGTCCCATAGGAACTTACCAACAGCTCATTAGCTACTCGATCTACCCATCTAGTCTTCAGCATTTGTCTGTAGCACTCAATTTCCGAAGCTTATATTCTCCTCTTGTTTGAATTGTTTCACTTCCGCATAAGCTGGACAAATATCTTCAGAAAAGGCTTTCTAACTATTGAATTTATATATGTGTGGCGACTGTTCTTTCGGAATTAAGGCGAGGACGGCCAATGATCTCTTCGTTGGTGGATGCCTACCACCCTTGAACTCAAGGGAATCGACGAAATGCCGCGAATAATGAAGGTAATGGGCAAGGGGCACCATACTCGTATTGTGTCGGTAAGTTGAGAAATTGGGTCTGACGGGGGCCGTGCTAAGGTAGTTTCAGCAGTTGTGATGACGACTAAGTCAGGATGGTCAAGGCATCTCCCTAGTAAGCCGGAACCTGGCTTCGAAACCTACTCCGGCACAAATTTTCAACCTTCCCCACTGATTTAAATCAGTGCCCACTTTCGACCAGTGTCTGTAATTTCTTTGTGCCTTATCTTGAATTTATATTGGATGTTAACATAATTCTATTTTTATGATTTTATTTTCTACATTCTGCGTTTTATATCTTCTCCAGTTCTGCCACGGTACGTTATTTTGCTGGCCACCTATACCAGTATAAACTTTGTGTTCGGAAGAAGGGCGATTCAAATTCCGGCCGGTCTTCCAGATTTAGGTTTTGTGTTGTTTCCCTGAAGGCAAATGACGTAACAGTTCCTTTGAAACGGACGCTTTTCATTTTCTTTCTTGTCCTTCCCGTATCTCTAGCAAGTGTTCTTCTCTAATACAATCCACGTGACCTTGTAGTTTAACCCATAATCTTCCTCCTTTTTACATTATAAACTTCTTCATTCAGTTTGATATTTCATGCATTCACTTTTCGCCTCATATAATGATACGGTCTATAGTTGAAGAACATTTATTTCTCTATGACTGTCAAAGACAGTTTTAGGTGTTATAAATTTATGAAATGGTCTTCAAAATAAGATCAGAATTTAACGCCTTACCTACAGTGAGGCCACTGGAAATTAGGCTCTAACTCATTTAAATCAAGGTGGCGAAAATAACTGGACATGGAATTCTCGACGGAACCATCACAGAATTCGCCTATCGCAAAAAGTAAATCTGGATGGTCGGACGGGATTTTCAGTAACCCTTCGTCTGGATGTAGGTCGAATGCATCAACCATTTCGTCTCCTCACTTATGAGACTCTGTCATCGTAGATCGTTCGCTGCTGAGGAGGAATGATCATGTGTATACTCTGCCAGAGTACTGCTGTGTGGTATGGGATCCTTCTCAGATAGGATTGACGGGAGACATCGAGAAAGTTCTAAGAAGCGCAGCTCGTTTTGTACTATCACGAAACAGGTGAGACATTGTCATACATATGATCAGCCAGTTAGGGTGGCTATTATTAAACTAAACGCGTTTTTTGCTGCGAATAGATCTTTTCACGAAATTTCAATCACTGACTTTTTCCTCTGATTGTGAAAATATTTTACTCTTGCCAACCTACCAAGGAAGAAATGATCATCCTAATACAATAAATCACAGCTCTAGCGGAAAGATTTAATAGTTCATATTTCCCACACACTGTTAGAGAGTGGATCGGTAGAGCAATACTATGTAGGTTATTGTAAGAACCATTTTCCAGACACTTCAATGTCAATTGTAGAATAATACGTCAATTGTAGAATGGTATGTCGATGTAGACGTAGATGTAATCATTCTCTACGGGAGCGAGATGTAGAACATTAGAGTGGATGTGGAAATACGAGACAAGGGTCTGAATCTTGGTTTGAAGGAAGATGCTTCAGGCTAACTGGAGTTCACAGATGCCGAGACGCAGAGGCTGTGAAACATTATCGAAAGAAAGTATGACACTCCTATAAAACACAGAATAAGGCATAAATGATGACTACAGACTACACTTGGTCTGCAGAAGTAATACGGCTCTAATAGATTGGCACGATATAGGTCGCAGGAAATTCCTGTACCGTTTCCGTAAAGAATGGATGGTGATAACACGACGTGGAACCACATTACAAATCAATCCAAAATTTTTAATCAGAGAAAGCTGATGAAAACTGGTGTGGTAGTAACTATGCAGCACCTGAAACGAGTTCTTTCTATGAGAATCACTCCAAAAGCTGTCAGAAACATTGCGTAGAGAACCCATTTGATGTGTCGTGCGCACGTGGAGTATGCATCCCGAGTGTTACACAAGTGAATATTAAAACTGGACTCAACATTTCTACTGATATTTGATTTTACGGCCATTTTTTAATTTTCCGTTGCATAGCATACTGCGTAACGTGTCACACGCAAACCAAACGTCACGCTATATGTCCGATGTCAGGCGTACAGCAAAGGAAAATAATACTGATGTATGGCCGTTTAGGACTGGGAATCGGAGTGGTTACCTAAGGAGTTAGAAAAAAACAGACAAACCTGTACTACTTTTATGCCAGCAATGCCTTCGTATATATATACATAAGGGAATGTAATTTTATTGTTTTCGTGCATGTGTGTCCTAAGAAATAGTGTAATTGCGTCACTTTTAGCTATACATAGCAAATAATAGACCTACAAATAAATCACACTGCCTAGTAGGGAATACGGTGGAAAAAGCTGCACCTATGCAGAAGTGTAAAAGTGGCGCATGCTACGATTTGAGGCAACACGGAAAAAATATCCATTAATAGTATTTTGAGTGATGTTCAGTGCTAGCCATAATTTTTTTGCGAACTGCCTTCCGCAAATAAAACTAATCGTCCTAATCTTCATCAGGTTTGTCGCCTTTGACCCTGTTTCGCAAAAGCAGCAACGCTTACCTTCGTGTTTACTCAGTCCCAAATTTTACGGTGTGAGCTCTGTGTTTAGAATATTTTCATAATAATTTATTTGTGTTACACAATGAGATGAAATTATTTTTACGACCCAGATGTACGGAAAGGTACAGTTGATTGTGTTTCATGCAGGGAAACTGCTTCGTCAGGTAATCCACTTGATTGCTTACTTAGGAATTACACGTTTTTTCCTTGTCTTCCTCACACTGTCACTTCTTCAATTTATAAATTTTGTTTACCTCTGTATTTTAGAAGCGAAGTTTCGAGACAGTTTGAAATTGGGCTCCATCTTTCCAATTTTTGTTTCACGATTCGGCAGTTATCGCGCTTAATACGCCAATTTTCCTCGTCACAAAAAATTCTCGTGAAGGAAAGTTGTCAGTTTGTTTATTGGACGGTGCGTTCGAGATGATGTAGACGAACACTAACGCTGCAGCAGCACTGAACATTAGGTCACGTGTACAATCTTCAAGCTGTGTTTCACACTTCACTTTCGGTAGTTTAATTTAGGTATCAGGCAGTGCCGACGTCAGTGTTCCCTTCTAAAATAACAGAAGAGCAGGACCAGCGTTGGAGAAACGCAGGGTTCAACTCCTAGTCTGGCCATCCATATCTTTAGTTTCCTTTAGACACTACAGCGGTTGACAAGAATTAGCCTAATAAATAACCTACCTCCATACACTGCTCTATTCCCCTGAATCCGATACACATCTTGACACAATCAGCCCAATACACTGTCATTCTGTCTTCCACTAGATTGGCCCTCTACATACAATCTTCATATTCATATTTATATTCCTTTCTAATTCTATTTATTTATTTTGCGTCCTACCACTTATCATCTTCTCCAGTTGTCTTAAACAACATATTCGCTGTGATCCAATGGGATTTTGTGTTTTCTGTTATCTCACTAAAGAAAATTGAGTCAAATACCGGAATGGTTCTCTTTGTGAAAGCTTATGGCCAACTTCGACCACCATAATTGTCATGACAGCTGTCACTCTATTTATGACGTAACAAGAACGCTTGAGCTCCCTATACAGTTTACCAGACCTCTCAAAGGGGAGTTTGTTCTGCTAGTGCATCACTCTCAGTACTGAGATAAAGACCACTCGTTTGCTCGCTACCCCTGCTATGACAGCTTCTTACAAGATATCAGGATCGTTATCCTCCTCCCATCAACTGGGGAGCCTTGCGGTCCTCGTCGATACATATAGTCATACCGTAGGTGCAACCATAACGGAAGAGTATCTGTTGAGAGGCCAGACAAACGTGTGGTTCTTGAAGAGGGGCAGTAGCCTTTTTAGCAGTTGCAAGGGCAACAGTCTGGGTGATTGACTGATCTGGCCTTGTAACATTAGCCAAAACGGCCTTCCTATGGTTGCACTGTGAAGTGGCGAAAGCAAGGGGAATCTACAAAAAATGGTTCAAATGGCTCTGGGCACTGTGGGACTTAACGTCGGAGGACATCAGTCCCCTAGAACTTAGAACTACTTAAACCTAACTAACCTAAAGACATCACACACATCCATGCCCGAGGCAGGATTCGAACCTGCGACCGTAGCGGTCGCGCGGTTCCAGACTGAAGCGCCTAGAACCGCTCGGCCACTCCGGCCGGCGAGAATCTACAGCCGTAATTTTTGCCGAGGGCATACAGCTTCAACGAGAGCTGCATCAAATCAGTCTCTGAAGCCCACGACAACAACAAAATCATCCTTCGTGTCATTTCAGAGCTGGGAAATTACTCGTTTCCCTTTGTATCACACGGATCACGACACAGACCTCACTCAGGTTCTCTGACGGAGCGTAGCATGTCAGGCGGACTGCAGTGAGAGGTGACCTGATGTCTGTGTTTTCCCGGTGGAACAAGCCCGTAGGGCCCAGGTAGGTGAGGCGGAAAGCCATAAAGGGGCTCCTTCCCCCACTCCGGCACGAACCTCCCTTCTACAACCCCTACCACAGACAGCAGACTGGAAGCGACAGGATTGCAACACTTGCCAGTCGTCCGAAGTCCCGCGCATTCGTGAAATCGGGAAAGCTGCAACTTCGGTCGCCGTGCTATCTTCAGTCGTCACGACGCTTCTATTGGTCACGAATTAAGGGGGCGTCCCGTTCCACCAGCTCGACCCTATAAAGATTGTGCTGATCGATAGCGGCGATCGACATTAAGCTTAACGCGGCGCTGGATCTTGGTGTTCACGGAAAGGTGAGTGAGTGGTGGTAAGCCTGTCAGGTGGTGCAATGTTATTACTCGCGAAAAATGTGTAATAAATAACCAACGTAAAATTAGGTGACAGAGTTAGTCAAGTAGAGATCTCTCGTACTGTCTGGGCCGAGCTTTCGTTCGTACTACTTCTCGCTTGGGGTAAAAAAAATTAGATAAAATTGAGAGACACGATTTGATCACAATATTCAGTTTCCTTATCATTCTGTTGGTTACATATAATATTTATATCCTTAACATGAAGAAGCTTGTCTACATCGCTCGGTACATTGTGTTGACGTGACACAAAGTTCTAAGGGAATTCTTTCGCATCAGTTTTTGTCATCCTGTCCCAAAATCTATTTTTTTCATCCATGCTGAGAAATTTCAGTTCGCACGTCTAGGACAGACGTGCTTTCTTGTCGTTAATCTTGTTATTCGTATCCGTGCTTCATCGGCAGAAGGTCACTGAAGAAAAATTAGCATTGCCATCTGTGTGTAATTTGCTGTTCTGAGAGTTTAATATTTTTAACAATTTAAATAATTTGGTTGTGGGGTGTATATGGAGGATCAGATCGACAGCTGAGTAAGGTACAGTGGTAAGCCTTCAAAAATCACATTTCTACTTCGCACTAGGATGTGGATTAACTTCCCTTGTCACCTTGCATAGTGGTACAGAATCTAGCTCATACAGCTGCATGTAACTAAAAACTGTGTACCACAACAACAGACTTATGATCTGTTGAGTGCTGTACGTGTGATAAAAACGTGCCATAAGTCTGCGAGGACGCATCCGCGGACGGTGAGTTAAGGGGTCGGGGGAGGTGGCGAAAAGGGGACATCAGGTTTGAATATTGTGAAACGTAAGTTAAAGCTATGGGCTGTATTTGGACCTATGTAACCACGTTGAAAGCGAAATTGTAGCAGTTAATGTATTCACTGATGATTGACATCAAGCGTAACACTATCATTTATCTGCCTTGTCTTTATTTCATAATTCAGTAAAGAAACTGAAGTCTCCTTGTAGCATATAGGCGTTACTAAGCGTACCCTCCGTTAGTAAGTCGCTACCTGTAGCTTCTCAATTGGTGATGGATCTTACATGAACACACAAAACGTATGGATCATGTTCTGTACTTCAGATAAATGGCGCGAACAAAAGAAGGCGCGAAGAGGAATGGACTCAAAATTTTAAACGAAATATGTGATAAAACGTCAATATTAGCGATTTTAACTCATACAGTACTTCAAGTGCACGAAGTGACCACCTTTTTTGCTGCTTTTTGTTGACGCAATGAGTGGCATCATCAGCAAACTACTGACCGTTCCGAAATGACAGCACTTAACATCACGTATGCTGCGGACACACACTAATAACACACGTGCGAGTTGGGAGACTCGAACCTAGTACATCTTTAAATTCTTCATTTATGTGGGTTTATGGTCCGTAGTTGGTTCATAATTATTGAATTTAAATTCCGTCTTCACAACGACAAGAAAATTAGCGTTTGTGTCACCAAACTCGACTCGTTTTATTGAAATAAAACATCATCGGTGGTGGTATTTTTATGAGTGGTTTTCGCTCATATCAGCAAGCGCCGTCTGCTTGGACGTTTTTGAGTTATTCCTTATTTCGAGACTGTTGATTTTTGCCTAATCCAATGTTGCACTATGGGCCTAATCCAATGTTGCACTATGGTATAAAGCGAAAATAAACAGTGTCAAACATACAAACAGCCGCCGCTCGCTCATCTGAACGGAAACCATTCTATAAAAACAACCACTGACGAGGTTTTATTTCAGTAAAACTAAACGCGTTTGAAGGACAGAAACACGGAATTTCTTGTAGCTGCAAAGGCGAAATTAAAATACCTTAAGTAACCAGTACGTCGTGTATATTATCTAATCGCTTTAACTAACTTTAATTGTTGCACCTTTGGGAATAATTTTACTGCGGAGACAGCAATAGCCGTTGAAAGACAGACAGAAGGCTGTGCAGAAAACGGACAAAATAAGAACTCGTATGCCTGTGACAGAAGGCTAGAGAGTGAGTGACCCTGGGGAACAAAGGAGGCCGTTCGGCTGTCCACCCGCGGAGGCAAGCGGCACGGTGAGGGTGGTGGGTAAGGCTGGGGGTTATTGTTAGCCGGCGGTATTTCCCGAGAGCGCCGAGGGTGAAAGCCAGCAGCCTTCGGGTGAACAGCGGCGCCTCTCTGGCGCCAGAACGCACCTCTCTGCAGGGAGCTGGGATCTGCTCACAAAGGCACCCACCTGCTGGCGACAAGTCGTCGTGGCAGCGGACGCAACGCGGCCTTAAAGGGGTGTGTCTGCATGCTAGCGACAACCAGCCACGACCACAACCAGTATTCAGTCCGAAAACTAAATATCCTTATTTTCCAGCAGAAGCGAATGCACGGGCGGGGTGTGTGGCGAGGATATGGGGCTGCAGCTCTCCCCAGAACTACACGTGATTTTTCTTAATCTCAGAAGAGTAAGAAAATACAATTTTAAAACTTTCATATAATTGACTTTTATTCTCATGGTAGACAACCAATGCAAGAACCAATCGGCAAAAAGTAAACAAGGAGGTAGTTGCACTCTGGAATATTAATGTGTAATTTTTCATAAACTCCATCGTTATTATCATAGTAAGCAACGAATATAAGATGAAATTTGTAAAAGGTAGACAATCTGTTGCTTTAATTTGGTGGTTTTACTTTGAAACCACTGGAACAGTTTGATATATTTGGAGGCAAATTCGCATTTTTCCTCGGCAAAAATCCGACATCTCGAAACGTTCGCGAACTCATAATCCATTATACAAATTATAGTCCTGAATAACAAGGAAAAATTGCCCTAAAATTTAATCAATTTCTTATTACAGCTACATACTGCCCCAGTGGCTTTATTACAATTACACTCACAAAAGCAGTAGTAGAAACTCAAATTTACATCACAATACAATAAGTAGATATACTTATTTACACTGTCAACGAACACCTCAATGTGACTATTATTTAATAAAAAAATCAGGTCAGCATCTCCTACAGTCACTTAGCACCATCATCTTACCGGCTGTTGCTTTGAACGCTGTAAATGTCTTCTATAGTGCGCTACATTCGTAGAATTACCTCAGAAGAATTAATGAAAAGGTCGTTTCAGGCAGAAACCACTGGACCTCAGAGGGTTAAGTGACTTGAGATTCACGCACTGCGAAAGTTTATAAACCCAATAATTTTCAGTGCTGTGTGTGATGGTATCTGTCCACAATATTTCTACTAAAATCTGCGAAAGTTCGCGTGGGAAATGTTTCAAGTGATCTCACAGAACGAGTCATGTAGTAAACAGTACCTCAACATGATAATTAACGTCTCAGTCATAATACAGAGGACGAAAGAGACGAATGTAGTCTATGAAGAGATGGTTAAAATGATAGAGGTGAGGAGAAATGTGAATAGAAGGGCTATGGTAACAAATCTAAACCTCAGATCAATACTTAGGACAGAGACATAAGTTGAGAAAGTTGCGGAGGTGCAAAAAAAAACTAGGATCTTGCCATTTCCGAATATTTTCATTGCCAATGCCTTGTCTGAAAATCTACAGTTCAGGTCACCAGCTTTTTTTCAATTTTTTACCTTCCGTTTGTGAGTGAATATTTATGTATATAACAGTGAAAGACGTCCGCGTTCGCATAAGTTTCGTATGTTTTAATTTTCTTCAAGCTATGCATTTCTGCAAAATCTTGGAACAAGTTGGGGTTTTTTCACCGATACAAACAGGGACTAGACAGTGGTAGAAAGAAGGTGGTTAACCGGATGCTAAGACACGATGGGGGAAAAATAAGTGGCCCAGAAATGTTTACAATATGATTGATGTAGGATTGACTCTTGTTAATAAATATCACAGAAGCTGGTGGGAACGTCTACCGTTGACGACGATGCAGCGCTGTACTATATTTATCAAATTGAGAGGCACACGTAGCAGCTCCGCCTTAGGGATAGCAGCAATATCGTCTCCAATGTTCTGCTGTAGCTCTAACAATGTGGGAGGATTATTTGGGTATACCTTATATGGGGAGATATAAGGCGATCGATGTGGCCAGGAGATTGTACTGCCTCTGCTGATCATCCTCTCTTCTCCGAACGCGTCACACATCGTGACAAGTCAATGTGTGCTGTTACTCCGTCTTGCTGAAATATTCAAAAAATCTTCCACCTAATGTGGGTTGATCCTCATATGATACATAGAATCTCTCGACATACTGGCTAGCATTAACAGTTCAGTGAAAGTATTGTGTAATGATACGGACAGCAGATTGGTGCACAAAACACTGATCTCGAGATCACGCAATGGCTCTTCAGGGTACTCAAAGGGATTATCAGATGCATAATGGCACATGTTTTGTGAGTTCAGATACCTTGATAGGCTGGACCAGGCCTCCTCGGAAGGAATGAAAGATTGAGCGCCCAAAAGACCTTCACTACGAAATCATGGGCTGAAATCTACGCGCGAATGTTCGTCTGGTCGCTTCAGTTCATGCACAACAGTAAATTTGTAAGAGTAGAGACACAGGTCATTTTTGATAACTTATCGACACGGCTATCTTCTAATTCCCACTTGCAGAGATAAACGGCACTGAAAAGTTTTCAAAACTGTTCGAGGCTTTCCTTCACTCAGTATTTTCTGGGGTTCGAACTCTTTCCTGATTGGTATCGTCTTGTTATTTTTTCGCTACAGACCCCGTTTCATGCCTTTTGCCACTAAGTTTTGCGTCGTGGATTTTGCTGCAGTTTCGACAAGACTCTTCCAATCTTTAACTTTTACGCAAACAATTTCACACACGTGTTCCACGAATTGTGCTTCACATAAGACTCAACAATGAACATGCGCTGTTTTATACTGAGTACCACTTTGTGTTGTATTCAGATAGTCACTCAGATAATGATACAGCAAAGTACTGCAGACAGAGCGTGCGGAAAATGCGCACAACGCAGACATGTCACACCCACTGCATCGAAGTCAGTTTCCAGCGTTTTCTGTGATATGAAGTTCCGCTCTTCATTAACAAGGGCCAGTTTCTCATCAGGCTTATAAGTATCTCTCGGGGTAATTTCATTTTTCCATCCCTATATGTAGCTAGAAACGCGAGTTCTAATCGTTGAAAGTGGATTTCAGGTTGAAAACCATTGGATTAACATAAACACACTTACAATAATCTAACCCCAAGGATAATAGTCAAGGTGGGCTACGAATCTAGTCCACGTTTCTTGGAAAATAGCTTCTTGTGAATAAGGTCAAACACTAATGGACAAATATCGTGATCAGATAATTGACACGGACTCGACTATAGGTTTGACCTTATTTTCAGTGCACAACTGTGTACCTACTGCGTCTTGATATACTACTACACTCTTTTTTAATGACCTTGTCGATCAATGTTGATTCTAAGACTTCTTGTGTAAACAATACATGTGGATTGAATTCTATAGTTTGCTTGCTTGGTTTGATTTGTAGTATGTTTTTGGTGCCATGCCGAATTGGTCCCATTTTTGCGCACAATATTTTGATAACTAGTCGCCTATTTCACATGTTACGAGCGTTGGCATTGTGGGTTCTAGCTGACTAGACTGTGACGCGATGTGCCCGCTACGCTCTATAAAAACACATTTACTTTTCAGTTCCGACGCCTTTGTTAAGTACACATCTCGACGGCGGATGTAGATCGACGATTGTTCACGGTGAACTGGACGACAGAAAAGAGCCTATAGGTTCTAACGTTCCACACTGTGTTAATACCCCTGCGGGTGTACTTAGACGGCACCTGTGGGCCGTTAACTAGCGCCCAGACAGTGGTCGACGACCGTCCCTGGATCGGCGGACCATGTTCGACACTTGTTCTCGTTAGCGTGTCGTCCGCTCCGAGGCGCCACTGAGCCGCCAGCCGACGTCTTGATCAGTCCTGCAGCGCTCACTGCTTTTACTTTCTTTCTTTTGGTCCCTGTTCTTAAAGAGCGTTTTTCTCCGACCGTGTCCGGCGTGTCCGTCGCTTGGAACTCGGGCAGTATATTTTCAGGGACAAAGAGAGAGAGAGAGAGAGAGAGAGAGAGAGAGAGAGAGAGAGAGATAGAGAGAGAGACGGGGTGGGGGGGAGGAAAAGGCCCCTGAGAGGCGCTGCGGCAGTACTGAGTCTCTTTTACGTCTGCCCCAAGCTCTTCTTTCTCCTCTCTGAGAGCATGTTCATACATTTTCCCACTGCTTCTTTGCTATCAGCATTCTCCTTCCCCCTCTCCCGACACTCTCTCCTCTACCGACCGAGGCAGGACACCGTCCTCATGTTAATTACAGGCGGGTAATTAACAGGGATACCGAGTCATGGCGAACTGTCTCCACGTTCCGGGTCCGCCAGGCGCCGCGGCGAGGGACCAGCTGCCCTGGCCTGAGCATGCGCAGTTCGCAACGCGAAACAAAAAAGCAACCCTTCCCCTCCCGGGCGCCTCCCCGTGGTCCCTTCTGCCACCCTTGCCTGCATCCCGCACTCTGTCTCTTTCCGTCCGTGCGCGAGCCTGCACCTCGCGTCTTCGTCGCTCCGCTTCGCGCATGCTCCTTCTCGACGCAGCATCGATTTCGGCCGGCCGCCGAGACCCACGGGAGAGCAGCGTGCAGGAGGTACGAGCAACGTACACACACACACACACACACACACACACACACACACGCCGCCGCACGTACAAACTCTCCCACGCGCACACAAAGAGGTGCGCCGCTGGCGTCCGATGAAAATACACGCGCATTAACATGTCGATACTGGTGACTTAATTTATACGGGTGTGCCGACAGGCCAGCATCGAACCAATATTTAGCTGCGTGGTGTGAGCACCCAGCGTGCGCCGTGCTGTCGCCTGCTTGACAAATATGTCTGTCTGGCGGTCACTGAATCGGCGAAATCTACCCAATTCACAAGCACGGAAAATCTGCTTATTAATTTGACTTGCCTGCGCAAACAAGAGGTGGTTGTCATTCTGTTCGCTAGAGCAACCTTTACGATTTAGCTCTTCTCTCTCTGTCTCAGGTTTGCGCTCGCGTTTCTGTGAGTTTTCGTGCATGTATGCGCGATTTTGGAGGGAGAGGGGATGAGGGGTGAGTGAATAGGTGGAAAGGGAGTACTACTGGGATGTAAGTAGCCAACATGCTGGCAAATAATAATATAATTCTCATTTGGTTTTTAGATTATGGGCGTGTAAGTAGCCTTTTAATAGAATGAGATTTTCCCTCTGCAGCGGAGTGTGCGCTGAAACGAAACTTCCTGGCAGATTAAAACCGTATGCCAGACCGAGACTCAAACTCGGAACCTTTGCCTTTCGCGGGAAAGTGGTCTGGTAGAGCAAAAAAATGGGGGTTGAAATGGCTCTGGGCACTATGGGACTTAACATCTATGGTCATCAGTCCCCTAGAACTTAGAACTACTTAAACCTAACTAACCTAAGGACAGCACACAACACCCAGCCATCACGAGGCAGAGAAAATCCCTGACCCCGCCGGGAATCGAACCCGGGAACCCGGGCGTGGGAAGCGAGAACGCTACCGCACGACCACGAGAAGCGGGCTCTGGTAGAGCACTTGCCCGCGAAACGCAAAGGTCCCGAATTTGAGTCTCGGTCCGGCACACAGTTTTAATATGCCAGAAAGTTTCAAGTAGCCTGTTAACACTTGTAGTGAAGGAGGCATAATGTTTCAAAGGAAACTTAGCTGCTAGGAAAGATAGATAATGAACTGTAAAAATTATCACCTAGCGAGGAGGTAGGAGACTGAATCAATCTTCTGATTGTCGACATTGAATATAATAGTGGCTAAATGACTGCAAGTTTTTGGGTATTCGTTTCCTTTTCGTTCATAACGCGGATGCAAAACCCTTAACTACCTCTCAGGGAAAGGATTCGCATTGCTATTCATATTTCACGGAGTACAGTGTGTGACTCACTTTTTTATTTAACATTTGACATTATGCTATTTTTTTCAGTTAATATCGACTGCGATACGTTCTAAGATACACATGCTGTATTGTATCTGTGTTTAGAGAGGGCAACCACGAGTCGCTATTGCCGTAGAGAGATTTTGTATAATGATTAAAAGTTTACTTACGACTCATAAGCTGAAACATAAAGGGTCTGTTTTGCTAGTTCATCAGTGGGAACAGACTATAAAACAGTCTTTGAATGCTCTCCATTCTTGTATTTGTGAAGGAAGTTTTATCTAGTCAAGTGTGCTCAAAAAATTGCCATAGCGAAGGATTGACCACTTTCGTAAATTTTTCTCGAATCAAGGATCGAAAGAGTATTTTTTTCTTTTTAAATCCTTGCAAAACATTAAGGGGCATCAAAGTTCGTAATCTGTTTAGTTAACTATCAGTCTTATTTATAATGATGCTCATTCTGCCCCAGTTTGCACCACCAATCTGTATGTAACGTGATGGAAAGGAGCGTAAGTACAATTTCCGAAATTTCGACTTAAGTCCATATTTGTAATATCCAGACACTGCTACATTTACGAAAGAAGGTATCTACTCCAGCGTTAGCTCATCTTCCACAAATGAAACAGAGTCTAGATATTACAAATTTGGCCTTGTCGAAATTTCGGAAATCGTACCTACGCCCTGCACTTTCCAAGTGCAGATATAGATTTGAATGTTTTCGTTGATCGGTGACACATTGGGGAAATATAGGATTACATATCCCAAGGTTCAGTTTTCAATCACCCATTCAGACTGGGGATTTTTTCTGTCGTTTATCTCTTAATTCATCTCTGGCAGTGACTTGTGTACGTGAAAAAATGCCGAATGTCACCCTGGTCTTGTGTCAACTTTAAAATGTGTCTTCCTGTAGTTGAATTTTTACGGAATTTCGAAGGCCGGAGGAAGGCAGAGCATACCATCCACAAGTCCATAACTAGTGAGTTACTGCGGTGTTCAAACAAACCTTAGGACTGTGGAGAGCTTTACCCTTTTAGCTATTGTGAGACTTCTACATCCAATCATAATGTTTCAGGTTGTTTGGTGTGCAAAACTTTTACTCTTCGTCCGCTTCCGCTTCCTCTTCATTCTTCACGTCCTCATCAACATCTTACTATTCTTCTTCTTATTCTTGTTTTTCTTACTGAATTTCAGCAACTCAGCATATCAAGCCCACTGTTGGAATATTTCCTACGAGGCCTTCACAGGGCTGAACACCAGCTCACATCTGCCATATTACTGGCATAGAGGGCCAGCAAGTACACTAGACTGGACTACAGAGGTTGACAGTCAATGTTCACATGTGTTGTTTGTTGTCTAGATTGGTTTTGATGCTTACCATTTTCAATATCCGATATTACGCCATAGCCGATAGCTACATCAGGCATATAATCTACTGGGGATGATATGTGTCGAAACTTGTCTAGCGGACAAACAATATATATTGCAAATGAAAGTAAATTTCCCTACAGCTCGATTTTTAAATTTTCTTACTTTTTTTTCCTCTTGTAAACTGACTGTACATACACGAGATAAAATCAAAATGAAATTTTTTAAAAAAAAGGTTCAAATGTCTCTGAGCACTATGAGACTTAACTTCGGAGGTCATCAGTCCCCTAGAACTTAGAACTACTTAAACCTAACTAACCTAAGGGCATCACACACATCCATGCCCGAGGTAGGATTCGAACCTGCGACCGCAGCGGTCGCGCGGTTCCTGACTGTAGCGCCTAGAACCGCTCAGCCACTCCGGGCGGTGAAATTTTAAAGAAATGCAGCTATTACGGAACTGTCTTTCGTTAGAACACATAAATAACAGCTGGACCTCTTAAGAATATTGGATACGTAGCCAATATCACGAAAACGAACAATAAAACTTCTGTCCAAAAAAAGATCCAAGACTAATTTTATTCCCGACGACATTGCTGAGCAGTGGACTTGCGGCCATTAGGTGTCAACGTGGTTGCGTCACAAATTGCAATGGAGCAAAGAACGGAATATCTCTAAATCAAGTGTTCAAGACAACACTGGCTGTTTATCCAATGTAAGAACTTCTGAGGAATATCCCAGCAAGTTGGTGGTGGTGGTGGAGTAGTAGTAGTAGTGCTTGATGGTGGTGGTGGTGGTGTGGTGGTGGTGGTGGTGGTGGTGGTGATGATGATAATGATGATAATCATCATCATCATCAACAGCATGACGCCCCCTAGCAGACACGATTTCACTCGGAAACTTCTCATTACTACGCAGATTTCGGTTGACAAATTCTAAAAGTTGTGTCGTTAAGAATAACCATATCAAAACTTGCAAATGCTGTTAGAAACGAGTAGTGCAGAGTTGGGCAACAGCTGTGGGAGTGGGGAACCTTTATGTCAGGACTCCCGGCGCGCGCAGGTTCTCGTTAGAACCAAATGACTGGTTCCGAGACGCAGATACAGCAGGACTAACAAGACAGCGGGAAAATAATGCACGGCAGCTCTCGCACGTTAGTTGGAGCCCGGGCCGGCCAGTAGCTGGCGACCGGCGGTAAGGCACACCGCACCACGGCCCAGCACAGCACACGGTGCTTTGTCTCGGTCCGCTCCGCTCGCAGACTACTTGAACGGTATTCAAATGAGGGGTGGCCGGCGCGCCAGCTATCGGGCGCAGCATCGCTCCTCTGTATTTGTGGAGCCGCCGTGAGTTACCCATTTCCCGCGGCCGCTGCCCGTCGCCATTACTATTATTATCGTTATTACTCCGACCTCTGCAAGTCGCCTCTGCAGCCGCGCATCTCTCCCCTGGGCCGGTGCGCCGCCTCGGAACTCGAGGGCGGGAAAAGAGAACACGAGGAAACCCCAAGAAAGTGTTTATTTTTTTTGCTCTCATTTCTCTAGTATTGCCCCCGCGAGCTTATCGCGGTCCGGCATCTCCGAAAGTGGCGGCCTGAGACGGGAAGTTTTCGAATATTTCTGGCGCGCCCGGACTTCGCCCGTGGCCTGCGTCGCGGGTTGTCCGCCATGCGCCTGACGGCTTGTTACCGCCCTAGTGCGCATGCGCCGACGACGTGTACCCCCGTACAAAATTATGCCCGCTGCTGCTGCTGCTTCTGCCTCTGCTCCTTTGCCCTCCCTTACCGCTCTACGGGACGGGGCGTGGCGAACCGGTGTCGTGGATTCTGATCGTCTGGCCCGATATCGCCGGACGATAATCAGAGGGCACGGGCGCGGGGGTAAAAAAGGAAAAGCTGCGATGGATTTTTCTACTCTTTCCAGCTGTTAACACTTGTATGCGTTATCGCGGCGACGCCGTTTAAGAGATCCCCGGAGTAAAAGGACCGGGTCTTAATTATGACGTCAGCGAAATCGAAGACGCGAGGGCACTCGCTGAAAAACGACTGAGGTAACGTACGGCGTGATCATTAGCGCCCAGCCTATAATCACTTAAAATTAATGCGTCGTAAATCAAAGCTTTTCTACCCAGCTGTGGCAGGCGGGAGAAAGAAAAAACATAACGACAGGACGAATACTCGCTGGAATGTGAGTCTGGCATCTGCGCATAGCTCTACGGATATTTTCTGCTATTTTGTATCTGAGTCCGTCTGCTCTGAACATAACCTGATACCTTTTCGTTAGATAACTTCCATTGAAACTTTCGATGCTAGTGGTACTCGATCTGACCCATTCGCTACCCCAGTTCTGAATTCAGTGCGGATATTGCCCTGAATAAAACAGGAGAGAGGTATGAAGAATACAGCGTCAGTGATTTGTCGATGCTTCCTTTGGCGTAGTTGTCCTGTGTTTACAACGCTACGTAATTGTCTGCTTCTTGTGAAATGGATAATAACCCTCTTAAAATGTACTGAAATCCTATTACAAGGATGGGGACGCAGACAGATCCAATAATAAGAGCAGTGGTAAGCTTCTAGTGCCTGTGATATACTTTAAATATCTCAAATTAATATCATGAAGAGATATGAAGCCTGACGAACGTGTGAGATTGGTAGTAGGGAAGCGAATGAAGACTTAAGTCTGTTGAGATGGTCCGGAAAGTCCGTTGAACCTGTGCATGAAACCAAGCTGTTCTTGAGCAGTGCTCCACGTCTGGACTTCTTTTCAAGCAGACATGAAAGCAGACACTGTTACAAGGATACTGTTTCTGCGTTTAAAAGCGACCAGTTCTCTTGGAGTTGCCGATCATCGATAAATCGATTTGTAGCAGAGTGGCATCTATGGCCGCATGAAACCAAAGTGAATTATTACTAAAAGTAAAAACAGGGCTGATAATTACTATATATACTAAAAATAAAGCGAGTACGGGTCTTGAACCTAGAGGAAACTGTACACATCAGTTTTATTAATTTTACACAGTGGAGGGTCATTGGTTTCGAGATATAATATAATCTTTTGTCATCATGTAAAACTAAAAAAGGTAGAAACATCAGGTTTATCTTGCTGATAATAAAATGTCTCTTGTGAAAGACCCTCACTGTATTAATTTTACAAAAAAAAAAAAAGTCCATAGTTACATCGGAACTAAATGTAGAAATCATGACACTGCTATTGCATACAGTTTGCTTAATATATACCGTATTTATTAGTGAACTACTTACAGTTCGCAAATTTCCTTTTGGTAATATTTATGTCTTTGTTGTAGTATCTCTGAGGTCAAACTAGGCAACTTGGTACAATTTCTAGAGTAGTGATATCGCATTCGGGAGTACCGCGACTCAAAACCACTGTCTGTCTTAATTACATACGACCGGGTTGGTGCCATTGAAAAGGAAACATCCTCTTTCTTTCTCCCATTCTTTTGGATATGGAAGTTACGCTGGAGCCGTAATGAGATTATCACTGACGGGACATTAAACCTTAATGTTCCTTCCACCCCGATCCACTTTATCAGGCATTTTACATTGAGCGTGTCTGCAGGTGCACAAAAGTGTCCAATCTTATTTATTTTTCCGTGTAACGTGAAGCGTTTGTACGGCTAAACGCATGTGTTTCGAAAAAGACTCAGAATTTTTAATGTAAGTAGTTCACTGAAGAAAACGTGTCTCTTCCCAAGCTCTCAGCGGCGTTAAGAGATACGGTCACGAACTGTCGACCAACCGCCCTTTTTGTCGCTGTTTTCGTCTTTACATACTAGTCACATTTTGACAGAAGCCTGTCGGTAATAGGCTGAGAGGGTTTATAAAGCAATATCACCAAGATACTATTCAAGAAGACTGTTATTCCGAATTATACATTAACACCTCCCCCCCCCCCCCATTCTCCCCCCCTCTCCCCTGACTCCCTGTGTGTGTGTGTGTGTGTGTGTGTGTGTGTGTGTGTGTGTTTGAGTAAAAGAGAAGGACTCTCAATCACCATCTTACAGTCAGCATTTTGTTTAGGAAGCAGGACAAACGTGTACAGAGTTGTTCAGATGAACCAGTAGTTTCAGACGCGGAGACGGCTCTTTTTTTAATAAATTGAGTAATTAAAAAGTTGACGTTCCATCTTATGTCTTTCGGTAAGAATTCACCTTACTTTGCTTCCATTTAATAAGGCTTCACAGCAGTCCACTTACAAAATAGTTGTTCTTCAGTTTAGTAATCCTGTCTGGTGCTGAGGACTGGAACCTTTTGAGGATCTTGTCACATATAAGCTGTCGCTGCTGTTTTTGGGACCTCTCTTCCACAGTCGCAGTTTTGCACTAAATATTGGAGATACTCTGTCGTTTGCGACTGTAATAAAACTCTTACTTTGATGAAACACGTCTCGCTTTATTTTAAAGTTGTAGCTTTTTACAAAATATGTGCAGTGAGATCATAAACAGATCGCACTTCTTAAATTACTTTTGCTACTGACTTTTTTATTTCTACGTGAGAAATGAGCTCGCTAAATAGATTTATAAGAAAGACCCTAATATTTACAGTGATCACTGAAGATTCTTCGAAATAAATCGAAACGACTCTGGCCCAAATACGATATTCAAAAATGGTTCAAATGTCTCTGAGCACTATGCGACTCAACTTCTGTGGCCATCAGTCGCCTAGAACTTAGAACTAATTAAACCTAACTAACCTAAGGACGTCACACACATCCATGCCCGAGGCAGGATTCGAACCTGCGACCGTAGCGGTCGTTCGGTTCCAGACTGTAGCGCCCAGAACCGCACGGCCACTCCGGCCGGCTAATACGATTTTCATTAGAGTCTCAAAAGACGGAACGTCACCAATGTTTCTGGTTCGGTTCTTGTTTACCGTGGCCGCTTTTCTCGGGAGACGTGGACGCACGTGGCCGCGCCCGCACGGCAGCGTGCTCGGTCCCGTTTGATTGGTGGGCGCCGGCCCGTGACACGGCGCTGGCGGAGCAGCGGGGGACGCGCGCTTACTCAGCGCGCGTAATGAAGCGCTGCCCCGCAATGAGCAGGGTTCAACTCGCGCCGCCTCTGATCCGCGCCGCCCGCTGCTACAGCTGCCGCCGGCGAGGTTCGCAGATATGTCGACCGCGCCTCCACTGTGCCACCGGCCTCCAACTTAAGCCCGCATTGTACTATGCGCGCCCGCCGGCGCAGTCTTGTAGACCGAAAGTGAATATTATACCTTGTGCTTAAACTGCGTTCGTATTGGCAATTTTTAAACGGCAATGGGGAAAAAATGGACTTGAAAAAACGTACGCTATGTGATCATAAGTATCCAGACAACCACTATAATTTATTATTGCCAGATTATAGACTTGTTACTTGATGTACAATTTCCGTTTTTCATCTTTTTACAGTTTTCTTTTCTTTTGTTTTATCTAAAACATTTACAAAGAATGATACTTTTCAAAATAACAATAATTTAAGTTTGAAATATAAATAAAATTTTGTTTTTTTTTTTAAGAAGAATATAAAAAGAAGATACGATAGATGAGAGATTTGTTAGTACCATCACCGAATGTGACTGACGACGAATGCCTCGGAATGGTTTCTTCGAGCCGTTGTCCGCCAGTCACACACACACACACACACACACACACACACACACACACACACACACACACAAATGGTTATTAGTAGAGAAATAATGTTGCTTATCTTACTTATTACTAATCCTACGTATTAACTACTGTAGGTGTCCATCCATGTACAGTGTTTGGTGTTTTCTTGGCTAGATCGCCAGCACTTTTGCTTATTTACTATCACACCTCAGCTTCCTCCTCCTGTTCATCCTCATTGTCACTATTTTCGCTGTCACTGTGGGTATCGCTGTCCATCCTCTGGAGATTGTTGTTACGCTGCACATAGGCATGTCTGTAATGTCGCGTCCGCATGTACTCTTCATGTGTTGTTTTTGAAATACTGTTTGTCAGTGCGTTTAATTGTGCCCATTGTTCTTAGTCTCTTATTGCTGTGTATGTATCTATGTCTGTATCTCTGTAGTGTAGTGCATGTCTATTGTTCGCGTATTGCCCGCGGAAAAAGACAGTGTGTTCTGAGGAACCTTCTTCCCCGCATGTGCATGTAGGTGTCTGCCTCAGACTCACGCGGTTTAAGTGCGTGGGATAAGGTCCGTGCCCGGTTAAGAAATGTACCGTACCGCGACTGGGATCGATGTGTCTCATTCTCAACCGCTCCCTTATGTCAGGGAGGAAGTCGTGCAGTCTACGTCCCTTATCACTTACATCCCACTCACCTTGCCATGTATCCAAACGCCAACTTTTAAGGTGACGTATCGTCTCTATGGCCACACCGGTTATTGTGTGTACCTTACCTAGTCTCCCCACCTTTAACCAGTACCTTGCAGCTCTGTATTTGATCGTGATATATATGGGGCATATTCCGAGCACCACACACAGTGCATCCGCTTAGGATCAACCACTATAATGCGGCATTGTCCACTAGATGTCACGAGAGGCCCTTCTGTAAAAGTACGCAGGATGTACTGCGCTGTCATTAGAGTACCAGCAGCAGCGTAACAATCACGGCAGAGAAATTTCCAGCCTATAAACTCCTCACCTCGATTGTCGATGGAAACGCGAGGGAGCAACTACAGCCAGACCAAGAACAGACAGATATGTGCTGACAGACGGGGTCCGTCCAACGTTAGTGGCGGGTGGATGTAAAATTTCGCATGAAATTAGCGGAAGAAATCACTTGTTAGTTACACAGCGCTACCAGCTCTCTGCCTATCACAATGGTACCGCTTAGGGAGTTAAAAAGAATTGAGTACAATTATCGAGCAGCTCCTCAAAAGCCATGCTTTTCAGCAGTTAATGCTTGGCAACTCTCGACGAGGTGTAATGCATGACGCCACTGGACAGTGGATGGCTGGAAACGAGTCATTTTCAGTGATGAATCACGCTATACCCTGTGGAAACCCGATAGAATGGTCTGGGTGTAACATATGTCAGTAGAAAGTTAGCTGGTGTCATGCTTAGTGCAAACAGCGGGGTGCGGAAGCTATGATTTTTTGGTTTGGGAATCAGGGTGGGTCCCCTTATTGAGCTTAAGAGAATCCTATCTGTGGAAGGATATGAATTCATTTTGCAGCATCGTGTATTTCATAGTGTAGGGAAACAATTCGGAGACGATGATATCAGTATGACAACACACTCTGTCATAAGGCAGCATCTGTGAGGTGATTGTATCTGGACAATAACGTTCCTCAAATGGACTTGAACTCAGTGCCGACCTGACAGTTACATCATGATGAGTGACCGTAAGCAGGCCGCTGTGGCCGAGCGGTTCTAGGCGCTTCAGTCTGGAACCGCGCGACTGCTACGGTCGCAGGTTCTAATCCTGCCTCGGGCATGGATGTGTGAGATGTCCTTAGGTTAGTTAGGTTTAAATAATTCTAAGTTCTTGGTCACTGATGACCTCAGATGTTAAGTCCCATAGTGCTCAGAGCCATTTTTTTTAACTCATTGGCACAGCTATGGGATGAGTTAGAACGTCGACTTCGCTACAGACCCTAGCGTCTAACATCACTTTCTTCTCTGGTTTCCGCTCTCGAGGAGGAACGGGCAGCGATTCCTCCACAGATATTCGAACACCTCAAAGAAATGTCCTCATCTGAGTTCAAAGCATCATAAAGGCGAAGGGTAGACACATCTCGCATATTAACGTCCACTAACAAACCTCCAGAAATTTTTTATCAGATAGTGTATATTATCAACAATCCTAATGTCCAGTGAAGCGCAGTTCGCTTATCCGTCATTATGCAGACGACTGTAAAAGGAAAACTGTAACTTCCTGACAGATAAATCTGCGTGTAGACCAGGATTCGAAGACTGAACCTTAACTCTCCCAGGCAGACACAGCTGTTATATCTGCAGTTTCCTCTCTCGCATTAAAACCATTGCCGGTGAGAAACAGAGTTCCGTGTTCGAGTCGCAGTCAGACATACAAGTTAAATCTATCAGGAAGTTTGAATAGAGCGCGCACCCCGCAGCAGAGTGAAAATTTCATTCTGAAATTTAAATGAAAAGTTTCGGCAAAGCAAATGCCTACAGAGTGCGGTCTCGAAGCGTGAAATCAGTTTGCTGTAGCCCGAGCTCCTCTATTAGGCAACCTGGATGGGCCATGTGGCCTGCGTGAAAGCATGCTAGGTGCTTACATTTTCCACTACATTAACTCTCCTTCTACGAATACGGCCGAGAATTACATCTCCTCTTTGTACACTTCGAATGCGTACAGTGGTATTATTGGATACAACCTGATTAAAACCCTGACAGAATTCTGCGTACCAAAGGAATTTGTTAGACATGCAGAGATTTGCTTGCAGGACACGTAAGCTAATTTGGGATAGGCAGTAAAACAACAAAGTTTCCAGGTTAAGACGAGGCGATGTTTTATCACCTGTCCTTTTCAGTTTGGCATTCGGGAAGGAAAGGAGGAGGTCAACCAAGAGAACTTTCGGGGCGTTCAGCTCGACAATGAAAATATTACCTATCTGGCCTCCGCAGACGACATCGGACTCAAGAAAAAATTGAAAAGAAGTATTCAGATCCCGAAATTAGTGGTATCGAGGTTTGGGACACAAAATGGCACTTAAAGTACTGGGAACACGTCCACGGAAAGAAAGCTCCATAACTTCCAAAAACTACCAGTGAACTGCACCAGGCATAGGTTGTGAAAGATTCCAAATGTTCCAAATGTCTAGCCTCAGTTTTTACTTAAGTAACACGAATTGAATCAGAGATTAAGGCAAGAGCGCAAGCGGGAAACATTGTTTTGATCTCTAAATCCTCTATTAAAATCTAGAAACATTTGTGAACAAATAAAACTGATGCTGTATAATAACAACATAAGTAATACCATTGGCATCTATGTTAGTCGTATGTTCTTAGATTGGTTAGTACCTCCAAGCACATATGGAAAGAGCAAGTCATTAATGCTTATTCTCCCCTGAGCAGCAGGTCAGGTGTTGAAGGTTGGACACTTGGATGCAAAACGGTTAGTCTTTACTGACAGGCGTAGTCCATTTAGTGGTGCAGTACGATTACGCCAGAAACATCAGGTCGTAAAGTTTGTGGGAACTCTGTTCCAAGCACAGCAAAGATAAACAACACAATGATGTACGTACGGGTTAAGGCACCTCACACGAAAGTATCTGCACTTAAATTCGTTCCAAATTGCACATTAAGTTGACTTAAATAACTAACTCATATTGCTCTTCCCAATAGCTGCCGACTAGAGCTGTTGCTTTTTTTCGGTGTAATTAGTATGGCACGTTCCATACCTTAACCCCATTTATTTGCACGTCTAATTCTCAATCAGATAAGCGAACCTTCGCGTCGGCACTTGGGAACTGGTTCCATTACGAATGGCGTGCGATATACCAGCGGCCACCTTGTAGGCCACATATCCGGTATTATCAAAGAGAGCTTAAGATGCTTAGATCACAGCTATAATACAAGTTCCATGCGTATCAAACAGTAAGCTTACAGCCATTCTACAGGAACTGAAATGTTAATAAACGTCATTACGTGGCACATAGGATCACATAGAACTAACCACACTTAACCTAATCCATTTGAGACGTTAGTTGCTAACAATGTTGAATAGAATTCGCGCATACCGCGGTGTCCTTCATTAAAGGCTACAGGTTCTCAAGGATCAATTTCAATATTTACGCTGTCACTACGTGTTTCGAACACACTCAGTAATTTAATGCTTTGCGTTTTTGTCTGGAACAGTTTGTTGTAAAATGATTCACGCCTGCTCACTGTGGTAAGTGTTACTACACCGAGAATACAGGGTAACATGTTACGAAAAATTTTTATGCCTTTAAGACAGAGAAACTAAGTTCATAGCTCATACAATACGAGTTCGTTAGACATGGAGCGCTTCGTGAGACGGATAAGGTAGCAACCCGCCGTTGTATTTGAAAGGAAGAATCCGGACATCTTTCGAAACACATTTAGGGAAACCACGTAGAGCCCTAAATCATGTAGCCAGACGCACCGTGACATAACCGCTGCGCGATCTCGATTAGTATAATGATAGCGATGTGAAAACGTGATGATACAATGCAGTCTATGTACGAGGATGGGCGAGGTACTCTCGCTTTCTGTTTAGTTTACAGATGCTTACTCGTAACTAAAACGTCGACGTATGCCTTTCATTCGCTCAATCCATTCACTGAACTACCTTACAGAATTTCAAGTTTAATTAATTATTATAAGAGAGTCCTCCTCCCCCCCCCCCCTCGATCTTCATTTATACAGAATGTGATCAAAAGTATCCGGACACTCCCAAAGACATACGTTTTTCATATCAGGTGCATTCTGCACCTACTGCCAGGTACTCCATATCAGCGACCTCAGTAGTCATTAGACATCGCGAGAGAGCCGAAAGGGGCACTCCGTGGAATTCATGGACTTCAAACGTGGTCAGGTGATTGGGTATCACTTGCGTCATACGTCTGTACGCGAGATTTCCACATTGCTAAACATCCCTAGGTCCACTGTATCCGATGTCATAGTGACATGGAAACGTCAAGGGGTACGTACAACACAAAAGCGTACAGGCCGACCTCGTCTGTTGACTGACAGAGACGGCCTACAGTTGAAGAGGGTCGTAATGTGTAATAAGCAGACATCTATCCAGACCATCACACAGGAATTCCAAACTGCATCAGAATATACTGCAAGTACTATGACAGTTAGGCGGGAGGTGAGTAAACTTGGATTTAATGGTCGTGCGGCTGCTCATAAGCCACACATCTCGCCGGTAAATGCCAAACGACGCCTCGGCTGGTGTACGGAGCGTTAACACTGGACGATTGAACGGTAGAAAAACGTTGCGTGGAGTAACGAATCTCGGTACACAATGTGGCGATCCGATGACAGGGTGTGGGTATGGCGGATGCCCGGTGAACGTCATCTGCCAGCGTATGTAATGCTAACACTAAAATTAGGAGGCAGTGGTGTTATGGTGTGATCGTGTTTTTCATGGAGGGGGCTTGCACCCCTCGTTGTTTTACGTGTTTTTATCACAACACAGGCCTACATTGATATATTAAGCACCTTCTTGCTTCCCACTGCTGAAGATCAATTCTGGGATGGCGACTGCATCTTTCAACACGATTGAACTCCTGTTCATAGTGCACTTCCTGTGGTTACACGACAATAACATCCCTGTAATGGACTGACCTGCAAAGAGTCCTGACCTGAATGCTATAGAACACCTTTGGGATGTTCTTAATGCTGACTTAGTGCCAAGCCTCGCCAACCGACATCCATACCTCTGTTCTGTGCAGGACTCCGTGATGAATGGGCTGCAATTCTCCAAGAAACCTTCCAGCAGCTGATTGAACATATGCTTGCGGGAGTGCAAGCTGTCATCAAGGCTAAGGGTGGGCCAACACCATATTGAATTCCAGCCATGAACTTGCGATTTTCAGCCAGGTGTCCGGATACTTTTGATCACATAGTATATCTTTATTTGTTTTAACGTCGTTATGGAAAATGGCTTGTAAGCGATAGGCGTCGTTATTTTCAACAGGACGCATACTGAGTTGTATAAGTTTTGTTGAACTGGATGGGACATGGGTGACCCAGTGGGGAACTCCCAACCGACTGTTGTCTGTATTAGAGCGGACTCCTAACTGCCCCCACCACTGCGCAGACTCTTCTGAGCGTGCGCTCGTTTGCGTGCGTTTGCCGTCCGGCAGCGGCTGCCACTAAACGGAAACGTCCGTCGATCTCCTCAGGGAAGTCAGATCTGGCGTCATGATAAGCTTGATTGCTACGATTTAGGGCAGCAAGCCCCCCAGAATCGTGTTCCCACGTATGCTCCGATATTGTGCTCTCTTGGCCACCTTGCGGTATGTGTGTCCCACATCTCGCTGTCGTGCTGGTCCTTATGTTTCGCTGAGAGATGAACAGAGAAAGTAGTTGCAGGTATCAGATTAAATAAAAGATAGCTGCGTTTGAATGGCTGTGTGGAAGGAAATTTACCAGACATTAGGAGATTTATGTTTAGCGTAAGTGGCAGTTATGTACGCGCAGAAATCACGAGTGAATTATTAACATGACGTTTAATGTGTTTAGAAGTGAAATTGTAACTTTGCTCGTTTCCGCGTACTCTGTAGCGACGAGGCGCAAGGGGCAGTCAAGTGAGACGCGAATACCCGCGACAACCGGCTCATGGAACGGTTCCATTCAAAAGTAATCAGCACACGCGTGAAGACTTTTGACCCTGGGAGACGAGACTATCAGTTTCCGTTTTGTAGAACACGGTCGGTCGCTGACGGATCCACAACCGCGTACACTCGCATTTTCTCCTCCGACTGAAACCGATCTCCACACACGTCTTTCTTCAGGCCGCCAGAGTCGTGAAAATCTCACAGTGAAAAGACGGGGATGTACGGAGGATGTTGCCGTGTTCCCCAACCAAACAGCTGAAGATCAGGCTACGTCAGATTGGCAGTGAGCAGGCGGGCGTTATCGCGCAAAAGGATGATTCCGTCTCACTGCATTCCGACCTCCAAGAGCAAACAGAAAAGCCAGCAGTGGAAACGTCCCAGATCTCCTTCATCGAAAAAATCCAAAACTGTTCACAGAAGTTCCGGTAAGGGCACGACGACCTTTTTCTTCGACGACAGGGGCCCTCAGCACGTGCAGACCCTCGAGCTTGGAACCACAATTACAGCACAGTGCTATGAAGACACTTCGCAGAAATTGTGACGCGCCGTAAATTCAAAATGCCGAGGAATGCTGTCGGACAAATCATATTGTTGGACGATAACGCCCTCCTCCACATTGGCAATCGGACGGAGTCTACACTTCAGCGACTTTGCTGGAAAACACTACAGCATCCTCCGTACAGCCCGATTCGATCACCGTATGATTTTCACGATTTTGACACCCGAAGAAAGATATGCGTGGATGTCGCCTTCAGTCGGACGAGGAAGTACAAGAGAGGTACGGTTGTGGATACATCAGTGGCTGATCGCGTTCTATGAAGCAGTAATTGTCCGTCTGGTCTCGTGGTGGAATAAATGTCTTAACGCATATGGTGTGCGTGGAGTGGGTGGATGTTCTGTTTTCATTTGACTGCCCCTCATACTGAAGCAAAAAAGATACAGGTTTGCATCTAATGGTAAAAATAATACAGGGTGTTACAAAAAGGTACGGCCAAACTTTCAGGAAACATTCCTCACACACAAAGAAAGAAAATATGTTATGTGGACATGTGTCCGGAAACGCTTATTTTCCATGTTAGAGCTCATTTTATTACTTCTCTTCAAATCACATTAATCGTGGAATGTAAACACACAGCAACAGAACGTACCAGCGTGACTTCAAACACTTTGTTACAGGAAATGTTCAAAATGTCCTCCGTTAGCGAGGATACATGCATCCACCCTCCGTCGCATGGAATCCCTGATGCGCTGATGCAGCCCTGGAGAATGGCGTATTGTATCACAGCCGTCCACAATACGAGCACGAAGAGTCTCTACATTTGGTACCGGGGTTGCGTAGACAAGAACTTTCAAATGCCCCCATAAATGAAAGTCAAGAGGGTCGAGGTCAGGAGAGCGTGGTGGCCATGGAATTGGTCCGCCTCTACTAATCCATCGGTCACCGAATCTGTTGTTGCGAAGCGTACGAACACTTCGACTAAAATGTGCAGGAGCTCCATCGTGCGTGAACCATATGTTGTATTGTACTTGTAAAGGCACATGTTCTAGCAGCACAGGTAGAGTATCCCGTATGAAATCATGATAACGTGCTCCATTGAGGGTAGATGGAAGAACATGGGTCCCAATCCAGACATCCAACAATGTCTGCCCAAACGTTCACAGAAAATCTGTGTTGATGACGTGATTGCACAATTGCGTGCGGATTCTCGTCAGCCCACACATGCTGAATGTGAAAATTTACAATTTGATCACGTTGGAGTACATGATAACGAAACTGAAATGAGCTCTAACATGGAAATTAAGCGTTTCCGACACATGTCCACATAACATCTCTTCTTTATTTGTGTATGAGGAATGTTTCCTGAAAGTTTGGCCGTACCTTTTTGTAACACCTTGTATACGTAACATAACGGTGCCTCCTGAGTTGCTCTTGTGACTTAAAACCGATGTTGAATCTTATTGGCCACTCTCCAGGAGGTAAAAATCTTACTTGGCAGACTCCACCTTCCACCTTTCGCAGTGTAGTGGAACGTGAAATTCCACACCGTGACGGCACTAAACTAGGCAAAATCCTGGGCCATGAATGCTGTCACGTCCCGTTTTGTAAGTAATAGAAACCCGGAACGCTGGTGCCTCGAAATTCTAAAAGGTGACCTTCGAAGGCGTCGTCGAAGCGTCAGTACAGCTATGGTACACAATGGCGCTCAGGATAGGTGCCAGTTGGGGAACCGGTGCTTGCCAGTGCGTTCACCACGGAACCTCGGCGCCTGCATGGCAGGTGGTACGGCCGGGGCGCGAATGAAGCAGTCTGTGTTGGTGTCAGCTCCCGCCCCGTGGGTGGCTGACCGCCCCCCCTGTGGCGCGCGCCCCGCGGGGTGACAAACGGCCTCCCCGGTAGCTCTGAGGGACCGCCGGGGCGTTGCGCCCGATCGCCGAGGGCTTGGGGGCGCCCGGCGCCTCTGGAGTTCCGCCCGCGACACCGCCTTTGTCCCGCTGTTACTGATAGAGGGCTGCCAGCCGGTGCCGGAGCACGTCAGTCTTAACGACGCCGGCCGTAAACTGCCGTCTACAGCAGTCTTTCCGAAAGTTTTCATTTGCTATTGAGTTCGTTGTGCCGAAACAATTTCTACAAGCTACTGCTTATATAACTGTGCAGAAACACTGAGATATCTTCCAAAATAACACTAGTTCTCAGAAGTGAGCAGCTTAGATGATCTAATACAGCTCTTCCCGTCGTAAACTGGTGTGCACGTAAGTATCTGCTTGTGGTGTTTCAGTTTCTGGCCGCAACCGACGGCTACTTCTGACTGCTACTGTGAACGCAAAAGATGGTTTCCGGTAGACGAATACTGTCCAGCCTGGAGATAGTGGGCTGGTCTTCCCATCATCCGGCTAAATGTGTCGTGGTTTTGCCGACCTTACTGTTTTCAAAAGCGGATGACTTCCACAGGATGGTAGATGGTACCTAATACTCATGAGGAAAGATGCTGCTGACACTTTAGGAAGCAGTACGATACAGTAAGTACTATGGACGCTAAAAGGAAGTGGCCAGTTGATGTGCCTACATTCTGCTCTGTGGGCTGATTGACCGAAAGGTCTGCATGTTACAATAATTTCGTGGACCGATTCTGGAGCTCGCGTAGTCAGCCGGCAGCCGTCACGAGAGTAGGACTGAGGTGGTCGGGCCTCTGGGGCAGAACTGAGGTTTTGAAAGTGTTGCGTGTATTAAGCTGAAAGAGTGAGCAATCCTTAGTGATCAGTAAAGTTGTTCCACGGTTCTTTGAGAAATGTAACTAGGCGAACAGACGTCTGTTGTTACACAGTCACATTAATGTAACTACCGCCTATGTTCGACTTCAGCGTGAAATAATCAGTCACAGACGGCCTGTTGCAGCACTTGCAGTGGCGGGTTTATAAAGCGTGTAGAACATATGTGGAAAACAGTGAAGTCGTGGTCGTAATGTGGAAACGGGGAGACTTACCTGTTATCCAAAGGGGCATGATCTGGCTTTCAGGAAAAGGATGGAAGCATTTCCGAAACGGCTAAATTTAAAAACTATTCGCCTGCCGTCGTCGGTAAAGGATGCCGTGCATGGAAAAATGATGCAATTCAAAACAGACATCAAGGCAAGTATGGTTCACCATTGGGTGTAGATGACAGATGGAGGGGGGGGGGGAGGAGCCCCCCGCCCCTGCCCCTCCAACCCTTGCTCCCCTTCCCTAATGCAACTCTCTTTTAAAGTAATTACTATCCCGTAATCTGTTCCTTTCCCTTCCTACCCTACTCCCTCTTCCTCCCTCCCTCCCTCCCTCCCTCCCTCCCTCTGGTCTCTGTTCTCCTCCCTCTCTCGCGAGATACAAACTGGAAGGAAAGGGGATGAACAGAAATCATACAAGCAAGTCGCATCTGACCGATTATTAATTTTAACGCATAGATACTTACACCAAAAAGGGATAATTTCCTTGTAGCTGTATTATTTAATTTTATTACATTGTTTACTTCATGTATGTACTGTCGATATTTGTTTCGACGCAATGAAATGTGTGTGTGTGTGTGTGTGTGTGTGTGTGTGTGTGTGTGTGTGTGTGTGTGTGTGACGAATTATCCAACTCTGAGGCTTTCGCATTAAAAGTGCCTCCCTTGATGGAAAGATAGTTGAAGCACTTCCGGCATTAGGTTCTTGAAACACGCCCAGCAGGGCCCTGAAGGTGAGTTAGTTTTGCCCTGAAATCGATACTACATACACGACATAAACATAGAAATTAAATATAAACATACAGTTGCAAGGAAATTGATTTTCATGGGAATAAATATAAAGATGTTTATCGGATCGTAAGTGTTTGTATAGGGGACTATTGCGCTTTTATTGTTGTGGATGACTAGAATAATGGGCAGGAGCTGGATGGAAGCTCTTCTCTCAAATAGCACCAAGCTAGATGTCGAAGATAATATCAGTCCAATCATCGACAACGGTGGCATGTACGCGCACTCTCAGACAGTGTCATTTTGGAAATGATTGGTGGATAATGTCGGCCACGTTATATTCACTAGCAGCTTTCCGGAGTCTAGCTCTAACGTTTTACAGAAAGCGTGGAAACCTAAGTGTTTGTCATCGTAGGGAAGACTGAGCCGCCGTCTGACCGAAGGCGAGCCTTATGTTGTGGATGGGGCAGGAGTTTGGTACGAGAATCGGTACCTGCCTGGTGAATCTCAGCTGTGAAGGTGCGAGACATGTTTCCAACATGAACGTAACACTAATTTTTAAACAAACGTACCAGAGTGCGTCTACTGGGCGTACGCTCTAGGTGATCAGCAAGTACATTTGCGTCATTAGCTAAGACAAAGACGTATTTATGAGCCGACTCACGAACAAAACGATGTGAACAGGAAGAAGGGCGAGTGCGAGTGTGACTCGTAGAGAACATAGAGGTGTTCGTCGTGCTCGTGTCGCCTCGGCCGCTCTGCGTGAGAAGTCCTGGCGGCAGCAGCGCGGCTTAACGTGGCGGCGGCCGACGCTCCCACGCCCGCATGCATTCGCGATGAGGGCGAGGCTAGCGTTACAAGAGCGTGGCTCTGCTCAGCTGAGACTTCAGCCGACACTATGTCGCCGGCACACGTCGACGCTACACGGCCGCCAGCCGAGTTGCTAACTGCGCTGCCCTGTTGACATCCCTTACAATACAAACCGCCGCAGCGAGTTTCAGCTCCTCCTCTTTATCATCCTGCTACACTTGCGAACTAGTGCCATTTCTCCGTCCCTTCCTATGCTGTCGTGTCCTTTGCCTTTACCTCACGTATTACGTCGCATTTTTATGCTTTCACAGTTCCATAATTAATTTTTGGTTTGTTTCCGGATACATATTGATCTCCCTGAATCACAATGCCGCAGCACGCATAGAGGGCAGTCGAGATAAAATGATGCACCTCACTGATATAGTGGAGATGCGTTCCGCCATTTTGTTTTGGTTCCTCTGGCGGTGTGCTGCAGTACTGTGACGCGAGAATTTCAGTGCGTACCAGGCCTGTTGATATCTGTTTCGAGATTGTAATTAAAATTTTGTGACTACCTTTCGTAAATGACGTACCGAGGAAGTACGAAGATCTAAGTCGAGCATTTGTCATACGGTAAAACTGTCAGAGAGAATCTTGAACTCAAATCTTCAACATCTGCAAATGGTTCAAATGGCTCTGAGGGCTATGGGACTTAACATCTGCGGTCAGCAGTCCCCTAGAACTTAGAACTACTTAAACCTAACTAACCTAAGGACATCACACACATCCATGTCCGAGGCAGGATTCGAACCTGTAGCGCCTAGAACCGCTCGGCCGCTCCGGCCGGCTCAACATCTGCAGTCAGCGCGTTGCCAACTGCCCTTTCTGTGCTGGCTCACACACCTTCAGGTTTCAAATTAAAATAAATTGCGAAGACGAGGATTAGAAATACTTTTCTCCAATTTATGGCGAGATGATAGAGCAACTAGTGATACATTTTTTGGAGAGATGATTTATGTATTTCAATGTGTCAAGATCGGTTACTAGCTTATGAGTACTTTCGGTAATTGTCCCTTTGTTTTATTTTACAGGGGGCACAACGCAATGTTCTTAAAATATTGACAACCGCGTTTGCCTGTTAAGACATTTGAATGGACGGCAGCCTAGGCGTTTAACGCCTGCTGTGCCAGGAAGTTTGGTTTTAATATTTCTCTTGGTAGTCCAGAGTTTTACTAGAATGGAGTCATGCCATTTTAAGAAGAGGTTTATTTTCTTTGAAGATCAATCTGAAAATGCTTTAAACAAGGCGAAACGCGTTATTTGCAAAATATAAAATAATAAAGCCTGTTTTGGGGAGAAGACTATCAATCTAATAAAAACAAAAATACCTTGTAATGAGTAGCTGTGGGGATACCAGCATATGTTCAATATCACGCAAAATTCAAGAATATTAAAATCCTATCTATTTTATCGCTACATAGATAGCTACAACAGATTTTACAAATTCGGCAGGGATCCACTGTTGCCTCATGTTGCTTCACCTTGCCTTTATCCTGTATCTTCACCAGGTCGGTGTGTTAATTTTTGGATTTGGTAATGTTAGTGACACAGGGCTACTGGAATGTTCTTCCTAGCATCATCTGTTGCTATCCCACGTGAAAGTGTGCAAACGTTTTGTAAATGTTAACGGATTGTGTAAATAAGACGGGACAGGGGTATCAGCCCGGTATTCACTTAGTCGGATGTTGAAAACCGCCTAAAAGCCACATCCAGGCTGGCAGGCACACCGACCTTCTCGTTAATCCGCCAGGACGACTCGGTCTGCGAGCGGTGGGCTATCGCGAGCGACTATCAGGCCGGGTCCACAATTCTTCGTTTCCTCTTTATCTATTCATAGTCCGAATATGATCCCTGGCTGGTTGAAATGGGCTACAGCCTGTGAAATGTTCATATAATTGTCATTAAAAATAAAAGAAATAAAAGAATATTAGCAGTCAATGACTTAATCTCCATGGACAGTATGTCATCTTTTTCAAAGCTTGTAGGAGGAGCCAGAAAGCTTCCTGACAGACATCAGCTACTGTGTGCTGTGAGGAGCGGTACGTCACACGATGTGTCACAAAACTTTTACGGAGACAACTGTCGCACTTCATAACGGTCGCATCCCCTCAAGTTCTGCCTCAGTGAAAATAGCCTTCCCAGTAGGGATTCACCCCGTACAATAATCTACGCATTCATTTCTAGCTAACGCAGATTCTGTGACTGACGGCTGGTACTGATACGTCCCATGCCAAACGAGTGATGAGCCGCCATCGGTGTGACAATTGCCGGATAACATGTCACTCCGACGCGATAGCCGCTCAGCAGGCGTGAGTGCCCCGCGGGCTAGCCTGCTCGCCAGGGGCGCGCGCGCAGTATGGCCGATGCCCCGCCCGTTATGCAAATCCGGGCCGACAGCGCCGGCAGCGCGCGCGGTACATCCACGGCCAAATTATCGGCCTCGAAATTATTTATCGCCCCTAAATACTGTTATCAAAATTCCTTTTGCCCCCTTCTCGCGAGCGCGGCGTCCGTATGTGCTGCCGGCGCGCGTCCGCGAGATGAGTTATCCGGCCGGGGGTAATGGTCCCCGGGTCTGTGTGTGCCACAATAAACACTTTGCATACGCTACGGGGGCGAGGCCCGCCGCCCGCTTCCACGAACCGCATTTTTTTCGTAACTTCCCCGCGAGCCTCTATGCCTCTCTCTCTGTCGCTCCACTCACACGGAGCAGAGTGCGCTCCGCCCCTCCGAACAATGGATAAGTGCCCGTGAGGATATTGCGGCCGTTACAGGTTTCCAGGAAATGTCGGAGTGAGATCGGGGTTCCGCAATCTTCCTGCGACCCTGTGATGTCCGTGTTTGCATACTGATGTCAAAAATTTTTTGGCTCCGCCTAACTAAAGGTTGCATTGTTGGCGTTAACTGCCGAGATATTGATAGATTTGTGATCTAGACAAGTCTTGTAACTACATGTTCACACCGATGAAACAATACTGAGTGATTTAATTTTTCTGTTTCCCGGATTTGGGTCGGTCGGCATACTTCACTGGTCGCACCTGCTATTGTCGCAGGAATATCAAATTTTTAGTTTTTCATAACGAAAATGTAGCTGAAACAGTACCGCATAAGTCAGCCATGGTAAGAAGAAAGTGTAAATTCCACGTAAATGCGGAAAAATAAATAATGCGTAGCTCGAGCGTCAGAACATCCACGAGACTCTCTCGAGACGATGTTGTTGTCTATAGGGACTGTAACGAATTGTAGGTCGATCTGCAGATATTTCAAGGATCGATGCAGTGGGTGACAGCTGTCACAGTCATCCTCAAAAACTAATTTCCCCTTTCATACACTACGTAACTATTTCTTTCTCCATGATAAGATAAGCTAGTGGTTGAGTGATTGAGAAAGGAGTGAGACAGGGTTGTAGTCTATCCCCGACGTTATTCTGTCTGTACAATGAGCAAGTAGTAAACGAAACCAAAGAAAAATTTGAAGAAGAATTAAAGTCCAGAGGAAGAAATAAAAACTTGACGATGACTTTAATTCTGGAAGAAACAGTAACGGCAAAGGGGTTGGAAGGGCAGTTGCACGGAATGGACATTGTCGTGAAACGAGGCTATAATATGAACATATCAAAAGCAAAACAAGAATAATATAATTTACTCGAATAAAATCAAGTGCAGCTGAATGAATTGCATAAGGAAACAAGGCACTTAATGTAATAGATGAGTTTTTCTATTTGGGCAGCAAAGTAACTGACGATGGCCGAAATAGAGAGGATATAAAATATAGATAGTCAATGGCAAGAAAAGCGTTTCTGAAGACGAATATAGAAGTCTTCTCTGAAGGTATTTGTATGGAGTGTAGCCATGTATGGAAATTAAACGTGGATGATAAACAGTTTAGACAAGAAGAAAATGGAGACTTTTGAAATTTGGTGATGCAGAAGAATGCTGAAGTTAGATGGGATGATCTTGTAACTTATCAGAAGGTACTGACTAGAAGTGGAGTGACTGGAAGAAAGGTATCAGTTCGTAGGACACATTCCGAGATATCAAGGGATCACCAGTTTAGTATATGGGGGAAGAAGGAGGGGGGGGGGGGGAATTGTAGAGGAATACCAAGAGATGAACACAGTAAGCAGGCTCAGAAGGATGTAGGCTGCAGAAATTATTCGGAGATGAAACGGCTTACAGAGGATTGGGAGCTGCATCAAACCAACGTCGCATGTACAGGAGCAGCGATTTCTGCATGCCCATCTGACCATCCTAGTGTAAGTATTCCGAGGTTTCTGTTATCTCTCGGTAGGAACGATGGGATTGTTTCTTCATGAAGATCATGGTTCTATTCCTTTTCACCCGTTTTTGAAATTTGGAAATTTGTGGGGAAGGTCTTAAAGGGACCAAACTGCTGATGTTATCGGTCCCTAAGCTTACATACTACTTAATCTAACTTAAAGTAACTTACTCTAAGGACAACACACACACACGCCCATTCCGGAGGGAGGACTCGAACCTCCGACGGGGGTAGCCGCGTGGACCGTGACAAGGCGCAGTGCCTCAGCCCGCTCGGCTAACCCGCGCGGCCCCGGTTTTGATCTTCCCAGTTACAGCAGTAGGCGCCAGCCATTTTTCTTCCTCTACTGTATACAGACAGTAATATTATTTGTTCCCTCGAACGTATCGCCATTTCAATCACCTTTCCCGTAAGATGTCCATCATGCTCGTCCGAGGGAGGGAGTACTTGCCTCTCTTTCATTACAAAATTCTCATACGCCTTCGATGATACTGAATTCTATGTGGTAGGCTGTAATAACTTTTTGGGTTACCTACGAAATTCAGTTTCTGTAGCATGATATGTCTGGAAACTGAGGTACTTATTCATATCAGAAATGACAATTACAGAGTCTTCCACCACCCCTCCGTTACCCACACTCCTTCTCCTTCCTTGGGCAAATTTGTGCGGACGCTAATGATGGTCACATACAGAAATTTTATGATAGGTCATACGTACAAAGTAAATATAGTAAGGTGTTGGATCACATGCCACCATTTATTAAGTCTCTGTGTGTAGCTGGATGTCCGGTAACAGGATATTCCAGCCGGTTAAATGATTTTGAAAGTAGCTAACCCTGTGACACTGCTGATCGTGATCCGTCCTTCGGATACCAAGTCATGCACTTTAGATATTGATAATGACCTGTTAACTAAAATAAAAAATTTAAAATATTATCGTAATAAATTGTTCACAACAAAATTAGTAGTAATTCACACCAGCACAACGTCAAAGACATTGTTATTCAAAGAAATGCAGCACTTGAAAAGGATTCATCAGGCAATTTGAGCAGTAAACGTATCATTCATGGCATAACAGCAGCAAACTTTACCAACAATGATCACATCGTAATACACACAATATAAAATCGTACTGTGCACTCATCGTTATAAGAATTTCACTTAGCACCACGACTGGGAAAGCAAGTGTGAACAGTGGTAATGCGAGCATGTAAATGATGGGAATGCTGTTGCTTTTTCTGTCTGTCGTTTCCACAAACGTTCTAGAATTTAGCCCCTTTGTATTTCTTTACTTGGTGGAGGGTCTTTCTATCTTTCCTTACCCACGTTCATGTGGTTTACTCGTTCTTTCTTTAGGTTTACGTACCGTGTTTTGGGCAGCAGGTAGGGTCAGGCTGTGGAATATTACCTTTCCTGGACAGAATGTTATCATCAGCAGGCACATCCACGAGTGCAGTTCCTCACGCAAGAAACCCCAAGGTGTACTGTGTTAAACATAGATGGTAATGTCTAGAATTATCTACCGTTTTAAGAGACTCTTACATCTCATGCTACTTTATTTCTCGATAGTTGGCTTAAAAATCTGGAAACTTACATGTGTAAAAATCTAAATCTTATACCTTTATTTTTATTTATTTATTGTTATTTTTTTAATCGCGGTGAGCTCTTGTCCGATAAGTCACCTGTGAACTGATATGCCTTTCAGTGAGTCTTTTCCATTGTTGGACGGTTTCGATACCGTGTTTCATTTGCAGATCTGACATAACAGAATAACAACATAATGTTTTGTCATCAATGAAAACAGTCCCGGGTTCAGAATGGCATAAGGAAATTAGAGAAGAATTAACATTCTACATTTGTTTTTTCTTTCGGTGTCGAGAATGAAGCTTGCTACCAGCCTACGAAGAAGCCACAGCGACGAGTAAGTCAGAGGGTGGCTTCTCTTGGCTCGGTAATTAGCCGTGAGCCACAAAGTACTCGGTGGTTCGTGACGCTCTCGGCGAAGAACCTGGACGATACTCGTGAAGGGGCGAACGGCGCTCAGTGCACAGGTTAGCGTGCGGCCGACATTGCGTGCTGTCACGCCACCCGAGGCCGCGGCCATTCCCGTGGGCGAGAGGAAGAAATGCGAGCATTCCTGGCCTAAACAGAGGGCAGCGGGAATAAATACGGCGCCGCCACCTGACGTACGGCGAAGCGTCACGTGGGGCGTCGCTCATTACGGGCGCGCAGTGCAATTCCCTGGTCTGCCGTTGCGTCTGGTCTTCGAGTACGTAGCTTTATTCACGTCTTCCTGGAAGATTGCAGTAGGCTAGAAATGATATACAGATGGAGCAAACAAAAGTGATCCGGTGAAAAGAGTTCAAGGGTATAAAAAAAAACCAGCAAATGGTTCAAATGGCTCTGAGCACTATGGGACTTAACTTCTGAGGTCATCAGTCCCCTACACTTAGAACCACTGAAACCTAACTAACATAAGGACACCACACACATCCATGCCCGAGGCAGGATTCGAACCTGCGACCGTAGCGGTCGCGCGGTTCCAGGCTAGAACCGCTCGGGCATTCCGGCCGGCCAAAACACAGCAGGGGAAAGTAAGTACAGTACTAAACCGACAATAGCAAAAGTTGAAAAGTGACCACCACTCAGTTCTTTGCTCTTTCGGGCCCAGGCTCACAAGTTGCTGAAGGCGGATCGAAGCTGGAATTGCTGCAGTCCCGTCCGAAATGTTCTGCTGCAGTTCTTGAAGACTGTGATGGTTGTTGCGATACACCTTAGACTTGAGGGCTCCATACACATAGTAATCGCTCACTGACTGGTCAGATGACGTGGCTGGCCAGCTAGGGCCGCGACAAGACTCAACTCTGCTGAAAACTCTGTCAGTCGTGAAGATTGTGTAAATGCGCCAAAGGTTCGGCCGGCTGTGTGGGCAGTTCTTCCATACTATTGGAAGTAACTGTAGGTCTTTTCCTCCTCCGTTAATGCTCCCACACATGTTCGTACAATCGTATTCACTTGTCCGGGCCACCTGCACTAATGGAAGGTTGGCTCCTCTATCATAGTGGAAAAAAGAATAAGCACTGCACACCTTAAAAATTTCATTGCGTTATAACAGACGAGAGTTAGCACTTGGGACAGTTTGCTAGAATTTATTCGTACCTCAACGATGTAGCAGAATTTTCAAACGATTTCGACAAGTATTAAGTTGCTATCGGTACCGGTATAGATAATACTCTTCTCAGGTATGCAGCCACGATATTGCAACGGACCAACAGGGTGCCATCTCCAGGTCAGTACGCTAATGCACCGTCCCGCCGGAACTGAGTTTCCAACAGAATCGGCGGCTCGTTTGTACATTGTAGCCGTCCCACCGCCCGTGCGTGGCAGCAGCGCTGCTGCGCTCAGGCACAGGTGACCCAGTAGTCCGCTGATGGAACTGTCATGCAAAACGATATATTGCTAGCAGACACTAACTGAAAGAATCCGCTGGTTGAAATGAAGACTGTTGCTGTTTAACATCAGATAAATTCGGGCCACGTCTTACTGAAAGGGGAACTCTTAATCCTATTAACAATATTATCAGATTTCAGTAGATCCCTTCAGAACATATTCCCAGTAGCGAGAAGCAGGAGCATTCATTTGCGTCTCATTATACATCATCTTATGTCCCTCATTAAGACAGGGATGGTCATCTGTAAGGATTTTATGACTATCCATAATAGTTTTGTTGGGTGACATCAAGGATTTGCTGCTACTCATAAGGATTTTGTCGTATATCTCTAAGGATTTTGTTGGTTCTCCGTAAATATTTTGTTGGGTGTCCGAAAGAATTTTATCACCAACTGATACGAAATTTATTGGCTATTTTTAAGGATTTTAGTTGTCCATAAGTGCTTTGTTGGCTGTTTTCATAAGGATCTTCTTGACTGTATCTGCAAGAATTTTACTGGCTACGTCTTTAAGCCTTTCGTTGGGTATTCATAAGGAATTTGTGATTTGTATGGAATTTTCTTTCCCATCTTTTGAAGGCACGTCCTCCAGGGAATTTGTCTGGTTGCAGAACAGATTAGGTCTGGATGTTAGAGAGATTTTGTCCGGTCGCAGAAGAGATTTTACTGTCAGATTTAGAAAATAATATGGAGTTATTGAAGACTTTTGTGAGGGTCGCAGAATGGTGTCGCAATTGCTTACTGAGATTTCGTGTTCAGATCCCGAGTGGATTATGTTGAACTTCTAAAAGGCATTGCTGCAGCTAAATAAGAAACATAACTCAATGTAACCCGGTTCATTAGCAGTAATGGAATTTTGCAGCGCAGCCAGGAACATTGTACAGTGTTTTTGCCAGCTATCTGCAAACATTTTGGGAGGAATGAGTACTATTGCCGATGTATTTTTATTCTTCGCTTATAACTTCGTAGTATTCTGACCAAAATTGTACGAGCTTTCCGCCCACAAGCAATGACGTTACCGCCAATTTCTTGGTGGCGCCCGTGTATACTTTCATGTCACGTTGTCAATACAGCTGAATGAAAATTGTTGCAGACCATTTATGCTTTCATTTATGCTTCTAGTGAATCATAATCTCTCCTACTACTTTTGTAAAGTCATAAGAACGTAATTGGTGATTGGTCTATAAAGATCATCTAAATAAACGAATTAGCTGTATGTACTACTGAGCGAGGTGGCCACTGGTTAAGGAATCGAACTGGCATACGGGAGGTGCGAAATTCATATCCTCTTTCTGGCCTTGCAGATATAAAACAGGATAAGGCGAAAGTTGTGATTCTACTACAATGAAATAATATTACTGACTGATGGTATTGATCCTTATTGGTGAAGTATATACACCTTTAGAATCTGAACTGCTGAGCACTGATGACACGGCCAGCGTTAGTTGCTGACGAGGTGGTGACGTCAGCGGCTACTGTGACGTGACGAGGCGTCGGCGCCATGGCGCTGCCGGTTATTGAATAATTACACGGAAACGCGAGCAACGGCCGCCTAATGGTAGGCCTGAGCTCATGCTGGTGGTCCCGGCGCCTCTGGAGCAGCACGTGGGAACAGGCGGAAGGAAGGCTGTGGGCGCCGGGCGCCGTCCTTATGGGGCCACGCGACGCTGCTGCCACAACGATCAAAGTGGAGAAGTATTCCGCCTGGCCGACTGCTTCCTCCGTAGTGAAGCAGCCTTCTACCTTCTTCCATCTTCCGAACTGACTTTCCCGGTCAGTTTTTCTAGGAGTCATAGCTCAACGTGGACTTTGGACAATAGTGCAGCTGGGAACCATTCGTACATCCTTTTTACTTCCATAACACTGAATATTGAATAATTCAGGTGTGAACGATTTTGTTACGGAGCACAAAGGCTATTTTCATACAGACTTTCCAGGCAGTGGTGTCTGCTGTGTACTTTATTTGCAGCTGACTTTGAAATGTTTCATGGTTTCATCTTCAGGCACTTCGGCACAGTTATCGAAATGGTAAACCCCCGCAAGTGTATCCTGCTGTTGTACCACCGACGGCCGGGGTGGCCGAGCGGTTCTAGGTGCTACAGTCTCGAGCCGCGCGACCGCTACGGTCGCAGGTTCGAATACTGCCTCGGGCATGGATGTGTGTGATGTCCTTAGGTTAGTTAGCTTTAAGTAGTTCTAAGTTCTAGGGGACTGATGACCTCAGAAGTTAAGTCCCATAGTGCTCAGAGCCATTTTTTTGCTGTACGACCGCATCCTCCAATGTGGCATGTATGGGTCTTCTTAGGGGATGCTGGTTCTTGTAATTATTTTATTAATTCCTATAAAAGTTATCCTTTTCGTTTTTTTTCAATGTGCTTTCTATACAGTTGGTCTGAGGTGTATGAGACACATAATCTAGAATAACAGTAGGCCTACTCAAATACATTTTCGATGTACTAATATAGCTGCTGTAGGTGGATAACACGAATACTAACCTTCCTTCAAAGAAGAATTATAGTCATAGGACTGTCTTGTAATGGTGTCACATTCGTATTTTTAAAATTTTACATCTTTAATACAGACTGCATATTTTACACCCACTAGAAGGTCGCTAATGTCTTTATCCTAACCCCTTTGTTATTACGTAAACACAGTACATTCCATTGGGACATTACGTTTGTAAGAATTAGACACAGTTCCTATACCTACCATTTTGATTCCGACACAATTTGTTTTATTGTAGTTGGGATACACGTAACAATAGCATTCAAAATAACTTTTCAATGAATCAAGTATGTGCTGAGATCGTAAATGTGTTTCGGAATCGCGTCTTTATTCGTGAGAGCGTAATTGAAAAATATTTGTATATTGTCAAAGAACATATAGTTTGTCTCCATATACGGATGGGAAGGTTCAACTGCAGAAATATCACCGTAATATTGGTAAATTTTAAAATATTGTAGAGATGTAAAGCACGAAAGCATGCAGGGACAGACTGTTATCCTAACAAATAACAATCCGCTGTATAACTAGAACGACTCTACATTTGTTCTTCAGTCTGTGCCAAGAATTTAGTGATCATATTATACATAGGTAAATCAGAGCGGAGCAGTAAACACTTGAGGAAAGGAAATTTTGAGTTCACTTTCTTATACAATCTTGCTTGTACTTACTAAAGTTTTGTGAGCAGTACTGTACTGATGAAGTCAGTTTGTTTCCTAAATTTTTACTTGATTTAAGTATAAAGAATCAAATTTCTTTATTTTTTGTTAATGCCCTGGGTATGCCTGTTCTAATCTTGGCTGTACCTGCTGTCTCCGACAGGTTATTCACTTGAGCAGACGTTTCCAAAATTTAACATACTCGAAGCATGTTGTTGGAGAGACATTCGACCGCCTAGCAGGAGCTCTTCTTAATTCAGAGGTATTACGTTGTGAAGTGAACAGACTTAATTTGGCCTGGGCTAACGGGCTGGCAAGACAGTTGCAAGTGACCAACACTCTTGCTTCTTTATTTAGTCTGGCGCAGAGAACTTTCGAGTCCTGCGAAACGCCGGGTAGTCTTACGCCGGTTGCGTCCCCCCTAGTCAACGGCCAGCCCACCTTCAACAAGTCCCCCTGCGCTCCACCGGCTGAAGGAGATAATCATCAGCGTCTCAAGAGCGGTACCTGCTAGGCAGCAAGTTTTGTTTTGAGTGAGGTGGCAGCCCTGCGTCTGTCGCGTGCGTCCGCCCGTCCCCTGCACAATGGGCCGCGCGTCTCCAATGGCGGCAACTTTGTGTCCGCCGACGCCGACGCCGACGCCAGGCTTTCCCTCCTCTCTCCCACACAACGCCCCCCCCCCCCTTCGTCTTCCCGCAGTTCCCCTCCTTCCCCACCTCGGGCTCCTGACTTCCTCAAAACTCGCCACCCGGCACTGCGGGACTTTTTTATGGCACTCTTATCGTGCACCTCTTGTATAATCCTCCATAAAGATAGCGTTATATTGTTTCTCGGCCATTACAGCTGTTTGTAGGTTTTAATTCTTTCTGTCAGGACGCCCTGTGTGGGTCGTCTTTTCCCTACGCCGGTTCCACCTTCTCGTTTCTTTCTCTTTGTGGCAAACTAGAAAACGTGAAAATTCTTTGTATTGCTGTTACTGCTGTGCCCATAGCGAAAGAAGTATATATTATAGTGACCGATGGAGAGAAATTCCGCCGACTGCAGGTGCTTTTTTTTTGGCCCCTTTAGGGAAGCGTCAGCAGCTACAACTGCGTTTAACTTTAATGCTTTCCGAGGCATTTTCAGTGGGTAGGAATGCTTTTTGCAGCAATAAATATACGACGTGGCATCGATTTATGAATTTTCCCGTTTGGTTCCGGAAACAACAGTGATAACTTTTTTTTAAATCACAGATAGGTAAAAGTGAAATAATATCTAACAACTTAATGTACCTGATGTTCAACGTTTTAAAATTTTCTATACTGCAGGACACGGGACAAAAATGTAAAATGTTAGTTGACACAAACTTATTTTCAAAATTGATAATGCGGACAGTTCACGAAATGACAGTCCATGAATGAATACTTTTTACGTACTTGCTTTTTGTTAACGCTGATGCTACTTCCGTGTACTAGTACGTAATCTTTTTGCACCTATTAGCAATAAAGCGCCTATTTCAACTCATGTATCACGCGCATGCATGGAAAGTCAAAAACAGTTTTAATCAACGTGTCTACAAGTCGAAAGTCTCGGTAATCACTTCTGCTAGTTACTTCCGGTGCCGACGCTGGAGTTTATGAATGAATCTTTGTTATAACATAGATAGATAGATAGAAATTCAGCGATCACAGGCCCTGCAGAACACGCTCTGCTTCCACAAACTGCCTCCTTACTTCCTGTTTCGTGCCCAGTTGCTCCAGGTGTCTTCAGTTCCCATGGCTCTTAGGTCCTTCACCAGGTCGTCCATCCAGCGCTGCCTTGGTCGTCCAATGGCGAGTTTGGTGTTTTGTTTCCCCGCTAGTGCCGTCTTCGCATGTCTTCTATCTGGCAAACGGGCTACGTGGTCCACCCATTGTACTGCTTCAAAATGGCTCTGAGCACTATGGGACTTAACTGTGGAGGTCATCAGTCCCCTGGAACTTAGAACTACTTAAACCTAACTAACATAAGGACATCACACACATCATTGCCCGAGGCAGGATTCGAACCTGCGACCGTAGCGTTCGCACGGTTCCAGACTGTAGCGCCTATAACCGCTCGGCCACCCCCGGCCGTCCCCAGCAATATACATAACCTGCGCTACTGGTGTTTCCACTTGCCGTCTGTGAGTCGCTATTGCACCTTGACGTCGAAAATAGACGGTGGTCACATTAATATGACTCGACCGTGTATTATCATTCTCAAAACTCCCTTTCCTTTAACTACAGAGTGAAATGGCTCAAGCCGCCCGAAGTGGCCGTGCGGTTAAAGGCGCTGCAGTCTGGAACCGCAGGACCGCTACGGTCGCAGGTTCGAATCCTGCCTCGGGCATGGATGTTTGTGATGTCCTTAGGTTTAACTAGTTCTAAGTTCTAGGGGACTAATGACCTCAGAAGTTAAGTCCCATAGTGCTCAGAGCCATTTGAACCATTTTTTTTGAAATGGCTCAGAGCACAGGGTCAACTGCAACGTAACATATCCCTGCTAATATACACTGATAAGCAGAAACCGACCTACAATCGATATAAACCCATCCAAGTGGTAGGACCTGGCGAGGAATGACTACTAGTCAGACAAACACATGGTGCACGTAGTATCAGTGAGCGTGCTGTCGGTATGGAATGGGGAAGGCGTGCAATCTATCTGAGTTTGTCCGAGGGTAGATTGTGATGGCACTGGGGCTCGGCACTAGCATTTCGGAAACTGCACGACATGTTGCGCGTTCGAGGTGTACTGTGGTGTCTTCAGCACGCGTCGGAACATAGGCGAAACCATGACCAGACGTCATGGGGTTCGGCGGCCACCCCTCACTACAGGTGTCGAACGTCGCAGGCTGAGTGGATTGGTTGAACAGGACAGGCGGGAACTTTGGCGGAGCTATCTTCAGAATTTAATGCTGGGTCGGGTGCAAGTGTGTATGAACACAGATTGCGCCAAATACACCTAACGATGGACCTCCGCAGCCGACGACCCAAACATGTGCCAATCTTAACACCACAGCATCGGAAATGGACATTGGCGCAGTGGCAGAGCGTTGCATGGTCTGATGAATCCCAATACCTTCTTCATCATGCTGATGGGGGGGGGGGGGCGGGGGGTGGGTGGCAAATCCGTCATCTTCCAGGGCAACAGCTCCTTGACACATGTACTGCGGGACGGTTACAAGCTAGCAGAGGTTCCATTGTGCTCTGGGGAACATTCATATGGGCATCCACTGGTCCAGTGTAGCTTGTGAAAGGCACCATGACGGAGAATGAGCATTGTATAGTTGTTACAGACCACGTACACCCCTGTCTTCTGACGATCATGTTTCCCGACGCCGGTGGCATCTGTCCACAAGATAATGCACTATGTATCAAGACGTGAATGAGATGGATTTGTTTGAGGGACACAGTGATAAGCTGTCCTCCCAACTCGCTAGGTCTGAACCCGATCAAACACATCCTGGATGTAACTGAAGGTGGCGTCAGAACTCATCGGCCCCTCCCTGGAATTTACGGGAATCAAGTGACTTTCGTATGCAGATGTGGTTCCAGCTCCATCCAGCGACCTACCAAAACCTCATTGCTTCGATGCGATGACGCATCGCCGCTGTTATCAGTGCCGAAGGTTGACATACCGGCTATTAGGGAAGATGGTCGTAATGTTGTGGCTATGAATGTACATGCAAAAGTCTTTATTTCCTATTAATTAAAGGCTTACTGTAATGAGCTGCTGGAAGAGAACTATACTAATCTTATCGTTTACCAAGACAGCCTTCAAAGAACGATTACAGAGGTTGAAAGCATCATAAATTATCCTTCACAGAGATTTTTGACAAATATTGTGAGAAAAGGGAGAGAGAAGTAGTTACTGTGTGCTGATATCTGTGCATGTTGGACAATTCGAGCAACGAGAAGTGATAAGCGCACGCTTCCAATGTGTTCACAGTGTTCTCGAGAAATGGTATCGAGTATTGGTATGTTCCACGTAGATGTCAACAGCTTTTCACGAATAGGTGTAACGCTTGTGTTTCACTCCGTCTACTCCGACCTACTGCTAGGTATCTTGAGTTCCACTCTCACTTGTCAGTTTCTGTTGTTATCTTGGAGTGCAGGTAGCTGAGCACCCCGCCGTTTATTATGACCGAGCAGAAGACGCGGTAGCTCTGTCCGTCGGCAGCCATTTCCAGCGAACAGGTCGTTACTGGTTCTTGATGACAGCCACGCAGCCGTCGACACAGGCAGCTCTCGGCTTAATTGGCCGTGCTGTAATACTGCGGTCGTTTCCAAACCCTTATACCCGCTGCGGAATGCCGCGCTCTCGGCGGACACACTACCTGCTGGAGCCCTGGTACTAAAATAACAGCTGATTTACGATTCCAACAAACGCCTCAAGAATATTTTAGCTGCATGGAGGTGGAATTTTTCAGAAGATAAATATTGCTATGAGCAAATGAAGTACAAAACGAAACTTTCGGTAGCACATAAACATATGGCTGAAAGCATATTTTAATACTTGATTGCCGTTTTTGTTCGTAACAGAAAAGATAATGTCGTCGTTTGTTGGCCGTAATTCGCAGTTAGTGTTTCTATGCCTGATGTTGAAGGTAAATACATATACATGGTTTTTGTGTGTTTACGCCAGATAATGAAGTCCGCTTTCATTTTATCGGCACACTGTACATTTTTTTAATGGTACAATTGTGTGACATCTTGCACATTGTACTATGCATTTCTCGATGTCCAGTAGTGAACTACACAGCCCGACAAAAAAAAAAAAATTGAAGGATCGAGGATGTGAGGAGGAAGCCGAATGAAATTTCACTGATTGAGAGGATATGTGATACTATTTGAGAGAAACTTCCTGGCAGATTAAAACTGTGTGCCGGACCGAGACTCGAACTCGGGACATTTGCCTTTCGCGGGCAGTTGCTCTACCAACTGAGCTACTCAAGCACGACTCTCACCCCGACCCCACAGCTTTACTTCTGCCAGTACCTCGTCTCCCACCTTCCAAACTTCACAGAAGCTCTTTTGCGAACCTTGCAGAAATGGTACTCCTGAAAGAGTGGAGACATGGCTTAGCCACAGCCCGGGGGATGTTTCTGGAAACTTGGTATTTCGGATACTGGCAAATTGTCTATCGGGGACAGATGTGGTGATCTTGCTGGCCACGGGAGTATATCAAAATCACGCTGACAATTCATAGAGGCACGTGCCATGTGTGAACGAGAATTGTCCTATTGAAAATAGGAGAGCGACATTGACGCACTAGAGGTAGCACTGAGGGTTGCAAGATGTCCGTGACGTACCATTGGCCCGTCAAAGTTCCGTCAATCGCTACCAGCCGTGACCTGAAATCACTCTGCCCGATGGCTTCCCACACCATGACGCCAGGATCAACGCCCCAGTGCCGCTCCAAAACATTGCAAGAATGGAACCTCGTTTCAAGTCGCCGCCACATCTGGCGACGGTGGTAGTGCAGAACCACGATTCATCGCTGAATACAATGCAACACCACTGATCAGCAACCCATGTTTCCCGGTCACGGCACAACACGAAACGCAGCCATTTGTGTTGTGATGTTAACAGCGGCCTATGTATTTGACGGTAATCCCCTACTCCGGCTGCTAATCTCGTACAAATGGTGTGAGAAGTCCATTACGAGCTCTCTGGTGGCAGGCGTAAATGTGAGGGGTTCCGATGTGTTTGGTGCACAATACGGTGATCCTCCCTTGGGATAGTCAGACGTTGTCGAATGAACCTTGACGACGAATATGTCTACATTCACGTTCCCACGCAGTCCAACTTGGGCCATAGGCAGATCTGAATACCCAACCAATGTGGATTTTGCACGACTGGACCAGGTGGCCAATGGGACTCCCACAATGATGCTCCTTTGAAACTCCGTCAGGTGCTGATAACGCGGCATCTTTGTGTCCTTAACATCAACCACATAAGATCTGCCACTGATCACGCCCGCTATATACGCTACCAGGCCTGATAACAGCACTAATCGCGAACATTAGCAGTGTTCTCTGGTGGCCGTTCTACCTGTCAGAGAGAACTGCAACTTTACTGGGTGTTCGGAAATTCCCGTTACAAGCTTTTAGGGATAGGTTTGTTTATAAACAACTCATCTGCAGATGAGTTGTTTATAAACAAACCTATTGTTTTCACTGTCGCAGGCTTTCAGAACCATTTATAATGGATCAAATCAGAAGCTCTTAGGACTTGTAGGGGTGAGTGAGTAGATTATGTTTTGAATTCAAACACATGTTCAGAAACGTATCGTATCCGTGCTGCAACCATTTGAAAACACGTTAATACGACAACTTTTGCACGTAACTGATTATGCTTGACGCCTAACATTACTTGTTTTACAGGTTTGTTGGTTGGTTTGTGGGGATTAAAGGGACCAGACTGCTACGGTCATCGGTCCCACTTGTTTTACAGTTTCTCTGATTAATAACTAAGGAAATTATTCGTATACTCGTTGACGAGTTCTCTTCAATGTGTTGCAGTACGTCCTCTTCCCATTAGGGTGTGCGGCGTCGCCTTGGAGCACTACAGTCACATCTGCCGACGGCAAATATACCGTTCCTTGGAGCCGTTGCGTAACTGTGGCGAAAAGGGTATATGATGGGGAGGGGGGGGGGAACGTTGTCGATAACGATCTTAATGAAGGTGACGAGCAGCTCTTCCACTACCGTGAGCTTCACCATTCTGAAGGACCAAAATAATACTCAACCATGTTGCTCTAACAATCATGGATATGTGAATACCTACCTAGCAATCACGATTTCAAACGGTAGTAGGACGGAAATGGTAAGTTTCCGGACATAGGTTCCTGTTCAAAATATTATATACTCAATCCCCTCTACAAGTCCTAGAAGTTTGTAACGGGAATTTCCTAACGCCATGTAAACTCATTTACGTTCCCTCGGATGGTATGTACGTGTACGAATTTACAGTACCTACCAACAATATCATCTTCGTGCTTCATGTTTTTGGTCGGGCCGTTTATGTACATAGCCTTGCCGCAGTGGATACACCGGTTCCCGTGAAATCACCGAAGTTAAGCGCTGTCGGGCGTGGTCGGCACTTGGATGGGTGCCCATCCAGGCCGCTATGCGCTGTTGCCGTTTTTCGGGGTGCACTCAGTCTCGTGATGTCAATTCAGATGCTACTCGACCGAACAGTAGCGGCTTCGGTCAAGAATACCATCATAACGACCGGGAGAGCGGTGTGCTGACCCCACGCCTCTTCTATCCGCATCCTCCACTGAGGATGACACGGCGGTCGGCTGGTCCCGGTAGGCCACTGGTGCCCTGAAGACGGAGTATATGTACGTAATCGGTGTTGCTAATGCACACCAGTGGCTACATGAGGTAATTTAGAGAAACCGCTGGATACGTGAAGTACGATGCTCAAACGAGGATTGCTATTCTGCTTTCTAAGAGAGCAACGTAGGTACCACTGCAACATCTGCGTATAGTGCTACGCTGTATCCCTATACTAAAAGGACCCGCTATATTTTATCTCGGTTTCGCAGCATTCTAGGAGAGATGGAAATATCTCATCGTAACTGCAAATGATTGGGTCTGTTCACTTTCTTACTGCGAGCAGTTTTATCAAGACGGCGACGATACTGTCAATCGTAGTAGAGGTGTAACCAGGACGACACCTGCGATGGCTGCCTATTCAGCTTAGAGGTGACCTGAGGCGCTCTAGTGTGGGGGTAGCGGGGCTCCGGCAGTGCAGGCGAGGCAAAGCAAAGCGAGGCGAGGCTGCTGCCAAAAGCGGCGGCGGACCGTCTGCTCGCACCGTATCGATTATTGAAGTTTATTTAGACGCTTGACCTGGCGCGGCTGCCGGGAATATGGGCGCCGCCTGCCCACCTCTCCTCCCGCCTGGCCGGCGCAGCATCCGCGGCTGCAGCCGGTGCCAACGAGGGCCGCACCAGACACTCTTCTCATGTACATCGGCTGTTCTCTCTCTCTCTCTCTCCCTCCCTCCCTCCCTCCCTCCCTCCCTCCCTCTCTCTCCCCCTCTCTCCCCCTCCCTCCCCCTCTCACCGTCCCCCCTCCCCCCTTTACGACTTGTGTAGCTTAACGACGCTGAGAGAGCAGTGTCGAACAAGGAGGATAGGTCTGATGCCTTAGTTGGTGATAGAAGTGCCTGAGACACATAAAAATCCGGGACGGATAATTTTCATTTCGGCTAGAGCCACAGTCAAGGTAAATGACGCTGCCATTCGATTGTAACAATTTTTACACTACTAGCTATTAAAATTGCTACACCACGAAGATGACGTGCTACAGACGCGAAATTTAACTGACAGGAAGAAGATGCTGTGATATGCAAACAATAAGCTTTTCGGAGCATTCACACAAGGCTGGTGCCGGTGGTGACACCTACAGTGTCCTGATATGAGGAAAGTTTCCAACCGATTTCTCATACACAAACAGAAGTTGACCACCGTTGTCTGGTGAAACGTTGTTGTGATGCCTCGTGTAAGGAAGAGAAATGCGTACCATCACGTTTTCGACTTTGATAAAGGTCGGATTGTTGGCTATCGCGATTGGGGTTTACCGTATCGCGATATTGCTGCTCGCGTTGGTCGAGATCCAATGACTGTTAGCAGAAGATGGAATCGGTGGGTTCAGAAGGGTAATACGGAACGCCATGCTGGATCCCAATTGCCTCGTATCACTATCAGTCGAGATGACAGGCATCTTATCCACATGGCTCTAACGGATCGTGCAGTCGCGTCTCGATCCCTGTGTCAACAGATGGGCAAGTTTGCAAGACAGCAACCATCTACACGAACAGTTGGACGACGCTTGCAGCAACATAGACGATCAGCTCGGAGACGATGGCTGCCGTTACCCTTGACGCTGCATCACAGACAGGAGCGCCTGCGATGGTGTACTCAACGACGAACCTGGGTGCACGAATGGCAAAACGTCATGTTCGGCGACATTGTGGTGAACGCACATTGGAAGCGTGTATTCGTCATCACCATACAGGCGTATCACCCGGCGTGATGGTATGGGGTGCCATTGGTTACACGCGTCATTCACCTTTCGTTCGCATTGACGGCATTTGAACAGTGGACGTTACATTTAAAATGTGTTACGACCCGTGGCTCTACCCTTCATTCGATCGCTGCGAAACCCTACATTTGAGCAGAATAATGCACGACCGCATGCTGCAGGTCCTGTTCGGGCCTTTCTGGATACAGAAAATGTTCGACTGCAGTCCTGGCCAGCACATTCTCCAGATCTCTCACCAACTGAAAACGTCTGGTCAATGGTGGCCGAGCAACTGGCTTGTCACAATACACCAGTCACTACTCTATCGTGTTGAAGCTGCATGGGCAGCTGTACCTGTACACGCCATCCAAGCTGTTTGACTCAATGCCCAGGCGTATCAAGGCCGTTATTACGGCCAGAGGTGGTTGTTCTGGGTACTGATTTCTCAGGATCTATGCACCCAAATTGCGTGAAAATGTAATCACATGTCAGTTCTAGTATAATATATTTGTCCAATGTATACCCGTTTATTATCGGCATTTCTTCTTGGTGTAGCAATTTTAATGGCCAGTAGTGTATTTTATTGTTATACTATCCTGATTTCGGCAGTTCCAGTCTTACATCTGTCTTATGCCTTTTTACATTTAAGTAAGTTTCTGTACTCGGTAGTGGTCTAAGACCAAAGTCTGGACCGTATAACTATTATATAAATATGGTTACAGTAAAATGACGGCAGCATCATGCAAAAAATCCAGGATCGTGTTCCTATGCGACACACAGCTTTTATCTGTCACTCTAGCTTGCCTCTCATCCATTCGAGCGTTCTGATTCAAAGCACCCTGCGTAATGGTCGGTATCAGGGCAGCAACGAATGTACTTGTTCGTGTTCAGTATCTTCGTTTCACTTTCTTTCGTTGACAGTAAATGTGTATCGTCTGCGTCTAGTGTCATCCCACGTGGGGGGCTGCATCCGGGCTGCCGTCGTTCCTCTTCCGGACGAGTTCGAACCGGAGTCGGCTCGCCACCTCGAATCCCCGAAGCGGAGTCCTAACACGCGTGATTATACGGGTAGGTACAGTAAAAGGTATGCGAGTACAGAACAAGAAAGGTAAGGGTTCAAAGCACCTTCGACGGCGCTGTCATTAGAGGCAGAGTAGAAGCTTGTATTCCAGAGGGAAGGGGAAAGCAATTGGCCGTGTCATTTTAAAAGGGTCACCCCACGTTTGCCGTTAGCGAGTTAGAGATATGATGGAAAACCTGTTCCTGGAGGACTCGAGGGCGACTCGAACTGTCAAATCAAAAATGGTTCAAATATCTCTGAGCACTATGGGACTTATCAGCTCAGGTCATCAGTCCCCTAGAACTACTTAAATCTAACTAAGCTAAGGACATCACACACATCCCTGCCCGAGGCAGGATTCGAACCTGCGACCGTAGCGGTCACGCGGTTCCGGACTGAAGCGCCTCAGAACCGCTCGGCCACTCCGACCGGCGACACGAACTGCCGTCCTCCCGAGTCCAGTATCGAACCAGAGCGCCACATCACTCGGCGCTTATGGGTCTATTTTTTGCGAGTCTGTACATGTACAAAAAGCACAGCACTCCGTCTTTAGGCCACAAGTGGCCCATCGGGACCGTCCGACCGCCTTGTCATCCTCACTACAGCTCTCATTTTATTGGGTGCTTTTGTAATAACAGTTGTAATAACAATGTGTTTAGTAAATTTTTAGTTCTTGAATAAATCGGCAACCAGTAGCACAAATGAAATTAAAATTCTTTACCAGCTTCAGGCACATGGTGACCTTCTTCAGAAGATCAGAATTATTGCGCTATCAGCGAGCGGTCAAAAATAAGCAGGTGTATGCAGCATATCACCGTAGTCTCCAGTTACAGCTTTCGGCCCCATAACACGCTTCGCACTTCGTTTTCGCCGATAGGTTCCTTTTTAGCACGTTAGCACACTTACTGTTGCTAAAGATGAATGAAGTACAAATACATTTTTTAACAAAAGTGAGGTTCATTTCCCAGTCAAAATGTTAGAACTGTATATGATAATGTAGTCCGCTTCATAAGCCGCTACGAAATATTATAGAGAAATGACACTGATCTCACTTTAATACAAATGAAGAGATCACATCTGTTGTAAATGAAGATTAGTAATCGTTATTTATACGCAGCTGTTCACGCTTCAGAACTGTTCGTGTAAAAACATGCTGTTATAGCAGGTGCCAATACATAATCTACTCCTCTTGAATAGCATCAAAGCACAACCGTGCTTGCTGTTCCCATGCGCCCATCAAATCTCTACCTTCAATATCAGATGCCTCTAGCACTTGTGAAACTGTAGTCGAGTTTAAAATTTTACAGAGGACCTTAGCGTAGAATTTGATCATAAACTGCTCTCATAGGCCAAACTCTCGTAACTTCTCGACCTTGCGAATTTCAACCACCTACCTCCGGATGGTTCCTCAATTCTCTTCCGACTGAGCTATCGTTCCGTCTTTCGGGAGTCCAGAAGTCGATGGGACAAAGTCTTAGCAGCCTTAGGAACGCCTTTCGGCAGTGTTGCTGCTGCGAAGCAGCAATTATTATGGCACAGTGTCGTTTGCTCCTTTTGCGGATAACTGCGCCATCCGGGCACTCGTTCCTCTGCATATAGTTTTACTCTGCAGGCTGGTATCATGCAGTTTTCTCTCCATAATCTAAGATTTGATTTTCATAGGAGTGTCTAAGATGTGGCTTAAACGTTTCCCGCCATATACTTTCCTATAATGGAACCGAGCCCGCTAAATGTTCTGAAAATCCTCCATTGAATTTGTAAAACTAGGGGAGTCCTGGCAGACTGAACTTACTTCTACAATACTTTTAGTCATATGATCTAATGAAAGCCGATGGAAAATTAGATTAAGTGACACCTATCACCTAATCGTAAGTTTTTAATAGACTCGCATGTGGTACAAAGATTTTTTCAAGCATCTGAGAATGTACTGATATGTAGGTTACTCAAGTAGGAGCTGTTGGAATAGACACGTGCCACATTCATTGTAAACAGCAGACTCCTGTCAAAAACTTGCAAGCTTCTTGCAGCATAGCTACAATTGAAGTCTCTTTGACATCGAGAACGTAATACGAGTACATGTAGCACTAAATCAGATGGCAAAGCCTGTCGGAAGGAAGACACACTTGTGATGAAATTTTCCGTTATTGATTAACTGTTACGTCGTTTACCGGCAGAAATGTCGATAAACTAAAATCAGCTGATCAGAATACCAGCCCATTGTCTTAGGAACTGGGGAGCCTAATAGTTCTAACGAAAGTGCCCTCCATCACTCAAAGCCGGTTGGCTTGCAGAGTACAAACGTAGATAAATACACACGTATACTTAACCAGCGCGCTAATTTGCATGGTGTCACCCTGAGATTCTAAACTAAATGTTTGGAAAAGTTATATTAGTCAGCCATAGGTCAGAATTAGATCCATGCTGTTTGAGGGACATGCTGTCGCAAATGCAATAAGTACTTCGAAGATTGACTTAAATATGCTCTAAGTGACTGGCGCCCAGCGAACGTTTTCGTTGCAGTATTAGAGCACTCCTTTACCTTCCACTACGGCCACTAAAATATTTATGTGATTGAAACGTCATCCTAGGCACTAGAATAATGCTGCAGCATAAACTAAACTAAAATCAGAGGATTTATTCTCTACTTGAGTTGTCAGATATTCATTACCATCAGACTGAAACTTCAGTTATCACCTTCACGTGCTCAAGGCTGCCAAGACCATACGCCAATGTTTCGAGCACAAATTTTAAGTCGTTCAATACCCAATGCTGCTTTTTTGTGAAAAAAAATTAAACTCAGTTTGTTTTGCTGCCAGTTCCTCTGGTCAATGTATTCGACCGCTGCCGTGCCGTGCTTTAGCACTGAAGAACGCAGATAACTTTCCTCGCATATTTCTTGCTTGAGATATGAAACGTAGCCGTACTTTGTGGGCTGTGGAGCTGCCTGCGAGTTCAACGGCCGACCAGCACCTCAGCTACGAGACGTGAATGGTCGCTCTACACAGCAGATGCGGAGCCGCGTCGCTTTTCACCCTCGCGTACTCTGCACACAGGAGCAGAACGCTGCTGCATAAAACATGTCAACGTGCCCCCGTTTCCCCCGTGGTACTACCTTGCGTCATTTTTAGCCCGCGGAAAGGCAGCCAGCGTACTCTAGGTTACGCATCTGGATATGTGAATGCCAAATTTCTGTTGCTTCCTTCCAGAAAAATCGATTTATACAGAAAAAGTATTGCACCGTAACATCATTTTGAATGCAATTTTTTGACTTTAAGTTGGACCATTTCTTTGCTCGACTATAAATAAAGCTTGTTAGCATTGTTTTTATTGTCCTTGTTCTCATGGCACTATACATATTTTGATTGCACAATTTCTGTATATATTTTATGGTCAATTTGGTCTTTTTTTGTGCGTTCCAGGAAACGGAAGAAACGTTAGTTTCATGAGAGTGGTGATGCCATAAGCGAAGCGACATGGGAGTATCTCTAGGATGTTTAAGTTCAGAAGTCGTCTTGATCGGTCAATATCTTCTACAGTGCTTTTTATTTGTGAGACACGCGAAACTGCACCTAGGTTAGGATTCCTTGTTAAACAGATGATACCCTTAAAACTATCTGAGAGCGGATATTCTCAAGTTGCAGCACAGTGCATATTCAAACCGACTCCGGAACTGGCGACAGCTATACTGCTTATACGAAATGGAAATGAAGATTACTTCACGCTTAAGTGCAGTAGACCATTCTTGAGCCGGCCGCTGTGGCCGAGCCGTTCTAGGCGCTTCAGTCCGGAACCGCGCCACTGCTACGGTCGCATGTTCGAATCCTGACTTGGACATGGATGTGTATGATGTCCTTAGCTTATTTAGGTTTAAGGGGACTGATGACCTCAGATGTTAAGTCCCATAGTGCTCAGAGCCATTTGAACCATTTTGAACCATTCTTGACGGGTGAGGCAATAAGAGTTGGTTTGTCCAGATCGGCAGTTCGTGACAGCTAACGGCCCACGAACTACTGATAAATCACTTAACATTGCGTTGCCATATCACAGACATTCGAAGGAACACTGCGAAACTACAGGAAAGTTAGTCGAACGTTATTTTGTAACAGCGATAAATACATCGCGTATCTTGAGTCTAAGTTTTACCTATTCAACTTCTGCTAATATCCATAGATGTAATAGTTGATTTTTTTCCTACTTAATTTCTCTTCTGTCCTTCCCTGGAGACTCGTGTAATATAGTTTAGGGTCGCCTTGTGCGGGGGACATCTATCCTGCGAAGTCACAAAGCCGTGTAAGCAATCTGGATTGCTGCTCAAGCCGTATCAACTTTTAACGACGACCCAAACCACCCTCGTCCGTTACCCCAGGAGAGAGCGGATCTTTTACGCTTCCAAGACAATCTTCGCTCATTGTCTGCCGTTAACAATGGTTCCAGCTAAAGCGACGCTTAACTCCAAGGAAGTTTCACCAAACTTGGAAGCAGTAAACCCTTCGCGATACCCTCTCTTAGCTCCTCTCCCCCTCGACCCATTCACCAAAGACATTCGCGAAAGTAATCGTGAAGTCTGTCTTCTGATTTCCTCTGCGGTTCAGAAAGTCGATAAAACGAGCGGAATTAGTTTAAGGTGTGTGCCAACGCCTCTGTTGCTGCAGCGACCTACTGCAGCCAGTACTATCCGAGGAGCGCAGTAGAGGCACGAACGTGCACTTAGCCTTAAACTTAAGGAAGTCGTGCTAGAAAATATGGTCGTTGTGTCATGCCTGTGTATCTGCTCGCTTCGAGCACCTGATAGAACTCCTTCAGACGATGAGCCACTCAAGACTGCATTGTACAGTTTCCTTGTGATTTATTGCTACGTAACTCGACATTTTTCTTACCAATACGTGCTGTGGGTGTTTCGTTATTCTTTCATGACGCTGCTGCTCTAGAATTTATCGAGTTGCAGTACTGAAGATCTTTCTTCATAGGTGTGTACTTCTTTATAGCAAATGTGATTAATTTAACTGTACGAGGACTCTTTTAATAAGCACTTGTCACCACACTTGACCGTTGAAATGTTCTACTTGATACCAGTAGCTGGACCATTTTTTTTCCAACAAGCTTACAACCTTTCATTTAGATTAATGCACATTTCTACTTATTTCCATTCAGTGCTAGGCTGTTTACATTCTCTTGTTACTACTCCATGTCCTCATTAACCTTAACTTCAACAAAAACCAAATCTAAAGCAAAGTTAAGAGGAGAAATATCTTAACAATTTACGATTAAAGCAGAGTTAGGACAGGGAGACTGTTCATCGCCATTACTTCGCAACTGTGCTCTCGAGTACGTGATAAGGGACTGATGCCAGGAAAATTTTAAAAACATAAGAACTGGAATAAAGAAAGACCAAATAAACTTGAATTGTTTGGGATTCGCAAATGACTTAACGTTGCCAGCTAATAGCATTCAAGAAGCCAGAAAGCAAATAACAAGCCTACAAAAGTAACAAAAAATAGGACTTCAGATATCATTCGAAAAGATTGAGATAATGATAGTAGATCCACCAGTAATCAACCAAATAACACTATATAACAGAATAGTAAAAATAGTAAAGCAGTTTAAGTACATACAAGTTGAACAAAAAACCTGTGTGGTAGGAAAGAAATAACGAAATGATAAAATCTCAAAAACTAATATGGTCTAATACAACAAAAATGTCTATCACTAAAAACTAAATTAAAACATTACATGTCGGTGGCTTAACGGGAAGTAACACGCGAAAGTGAAACTCTCTTAAGAGCCATCCAGAAAAACAAAATCGACAAAATCTTAAGAATTGAGAGAGGAATAGCTACAACATGCATAAATAATGGATATCAAAAGGATGGGTACTGGCGGCTTGTGACAAATGAAGTGGTTTGAAGTGAACTGGAGCTCATTGGAGATACTATACGGAAAAAGCATCTCTTTCTTTGATAACATCATGAAGACACAAGAAACCAGATTGCCAAGTCAAACTGTAGGAAAACTTTGGAACACGAAGCAACTAGTTGGATGGATAAAGGAAATCAGGGAGGGCATGAAAGACCTAGAATTCACCATTGGCGATTTGCAAACCAAAACAGAAAATTTAAAGAAACTAAAAAACATCGAAATAAGAGTCAAACCAAAAATAGACAACCGACAAACAAATATTTTTACAGATGAGGATCGATAGAAAAATCTCAATGAATGAAGAGATACTGAGCAATTCGAAAAGAAAACCTGTTGAAGAAGACGACCAGAAAATGATTAAATGAAGTGATCGAATGAGGCAGTAGAAACAGAAGAAGAAAAAGTAAAAACAGTATATAATGAATATATCTAAAGAAAACAGAAATGACAACATTTATTGTCTGGGTGTATAACCGAGTAGCCAAAAGTTAATGATAATAATAAAACGTTTGTCAGTCTTTTGTCGGTTGTATGATTTAAACGTACCTACGTTACGGATTAATAAGTCTTTCTTCATGTTTCAGATAAGAGACAACATTTATTGTCTGGGTGTATAACCGAGTAGCCAAAAGTTAATGATAATAATAAAACGTTTGTCAGTCTTTTGTCGGTTGTATGATTTAAACGTACCTACGTTACGGATTAATAAGTCTTTCTTCATGTTTCAGATAAGAGCTCTGACGACATAGAAAAATTTAAAGTAGGCCGACAAACCACAATCCGTTTATCATCACCTACAACAATAGTCATTTTCCCAATAATGCCACTTTTTACGGTGCTTATCACTTAGTAAAGACACAAATAAGTAAGACGTGGAGCACTGCAATCAGTGCACCACAGCCCGGTTGAGAGACGTTCCCAATAAGATCAACGTGGGAAACAGGGTACCAGTGTAGGCTACTCGAAATCATTCTGCTGTAGTTATCTCGTTTGTTTTATTGCCCACTGCTTGTTATCATCAAAACAAGCCACTCGATCTCCCTTTTTTGCAGGGCATATCTGAACAACGACAATAAGGCATGTAGAGTAACAGTATAAGGGGTCTCTCCACTACGCTTACATGGCTTCGTGAGCGCAGTTATCTGCTAATTCGTGCCACTAGTTTTCGACATATCCTGCTACCCAGCAGAATGACACATTTTATATTTACTTTGGCGTCGCGCTGAGGATGTTGCCGAGGATGAGACTGGCAAAGCTTGATGATTCAGTACGATATGCTACTGGTGTGTTCTCCCGCAAGTGGTAATTGCCTCTGTCTTGTCACTGTCAAACCCAGCAGCTTGTTTAAGGAAAATGCGTTAAATTACCTGTCTCACTATGAAAGCACAAATCATTTGACGGCTTTGTTGCGGAGCATCTCTATCAGATAAGACTGGCACGCACGCGGAGTGAAGGACGTAATTGCTCGTCCCGGGAGCCGAGCGCGACGAGTTTGAGAAAATATTCCGCAATTTTCGTTTACATGTTCATTGTTAGCTTATGAGCAGGGCGGACAGAGAAATCATGGGAATATATTAAACAGGTTTTTAATTGGCCTTTAGAAAGTCTCTATCTTGATTGTGTGCCGTGCACGCAGGAGCCAAGTTGTCATAGCGTAAACAGCGACGGCGGTAGCGGGAATAATTTTGCGCACGCCGGTCGAAATTAGGATCATTAGCGGTACCTTCGTAATTGCTTCTGTAATTAAATCTGCAAAAACCAACTCTCGGTGGGTTTCGCAGAGTCCTTGGTTGGAGTATGCGAAACGTTGGCCAAAAATGTGTTCATAACCTTCGGAAACAAGCTTGCTTAATTTTTTTCGTTCCAACTCAGAACGTTAAGCAACGTAGATGTTGTGAAATATAGGCATTTTAAAATACAACCTATTCTTTTTACCATTTTGTGCATTTGTTCCGATAAGACTAACAGGAAACGAAGGAAGTTACTTTCCGCAATATTTTTCAACACTGCACTTTACAAACTACTTGAAGTAAATACACAATTTTATGAATTTAATGAATGATATCGGTATGACGAGAACATATTTTTGTCACCGGACATTCCAGTGGAAGCTGCAATGTTTTTTCTAACACAATTAAGAGAAATGAACCGTAAGACTTCCTTCCGATGTTTAATGACCGTAGTTTACCATCTGAAAACTAAAAGCAGTAGTTATGGCTAAGACTAATAACGATTACACAAACCATCGAGAGTATAAAATTTACGCACATCCTCTACAGTTACTGTTCTCTGTCTGAAAATTTTACTGCCTTTTTCCTTAGATGGGCTATACACTGAATTATGTATTATCTTTCACGTAATAAACGCACTAATACCTTACCTCCAATTACATGTGAGGTGTACTGCCAAACCTACTGTATGAGACAGCGACACGTGCAACCTACGTTATTCCAAAGCAGGCTCCTGCTAGGATTAAAAACTGTTCCTGTGGAGGCGTGTGAGTGAAATACGAAACATTTCAAATCAAAATTATTTACATGACTGAAACGGCAAAATCCGCTAATGATGGAAAATTGCTTCAATAATAATAGCAATATTTCCTTATTCCTATGCATCATGTTCAAAGATGGTGTTTTAAATCCCTAACCATTCATTCCTATTTATCAGGTACAAATCCCAGTCTGACACACAGTTGTAATCTATAAGAAACTTTCATCCCCCTTCAGGTTTCTTGTAGTTTCCTTAAAGCTCTTAGCGTAAATGCTGGAAGGGTTCCTTACAGGAGACACAGCCAGTTTCGTTCTTCATACTTCCCTCATCTGAATTTGTGGTCTGTGTCTACTGAATTCATTGTCAATAGGGCATTAAACCCTCATATTCCTTCTTCTGCCCATTGCCTCCCCCTCTGCCCATTGCCTCCCCCTCTGCCCATTGCCTCCCCCTCTGCCCATTGCCTCCCCCTCTGCCCATTGCCTCCCCCAGTGGCTACTGCTTCCACCTCTCGCAAATGCTATTCTTCTCTTTCCCACTACTACTGTTGTTCTTTCTTGTCCACTGCTATTTTTCTCTTGTCCACTGCTGCAGTTTTTATCTTATTATCTTCTGTTCTTCTCTTGCCCACTTCCGCTTTTTCCCTCATTTGTTTATGCTGTTCTCTTGTTTGCTGCTGCTGTTCTTTTGTCAGTTGTAGTTCTTCACATCTGATTTCCTTCATCCCCTTTGCATTTCAATTCTTCTGTCCCTCTTTTTCTTTTCACCTTTTCCGCTGTTCCCATTGCTGCACCCCTGTCCCCTCTCTCTCCCTCTCTTACTTTGTGTGTGTGTGTGTGTGTGTGTGTGTGTGTGTGTGTGTGTGTGTCTGTGTCTGTGTCTGTGTCTGTGCCTGTGTGCGTGTGTGCGCGCGCTCGCAAGAGTGGTAGAAAGCGTAAAGTGTGGGAGAATATCTCAGGGGTGTATCTGTGCGGTTGGTCTGTGGGAGCACTGGCAGTATGCGCCACGCTACGTGTCACGTGTCAGAGCAGAGCAGGTGGGCGCCGATGCCGGCGTCTCGAACACGTCCCGATGCTTCAGACTGCTCCTCATTAGCGCCGGTGCCTCGTGGCGTGGGAACACTACGGTTAACCACGCTCTCCTCGGCCCTCATCTGCTGTCGCCATGCCCGCGAACGTTGCTGCCGTTCTGCCAGTCAGTATCTTTGTGTACTCTGAGGGATCTTGTGCTCCCAGTGTCTTGTGGTTTCGGCGGATACCATCATAGTGGATGATTCGGTCCCCTGCGAGGAGTTTTACGATGTTACGAAGAGGGTGCAAAATGTAACATTTTGTCACACACCGAGGACATACCTTCCTGATATTCTGGAGCTTGTGCTAACGCTAATCTGATTGAGGAGTTTGGCACAAGAGATTAAATGATGGTGAGTTGCATGAAATCAGTCAGAAGACTGACGATGAAAAAAATGCTAATACCTGTCAAAATTCTCCTTGCTTATTACTACCACTACGAATATTCAAGTCCATGTCCTACAGTTCATTGACTCTCTCCCCCCCCCCCCCCTTTCCTTCCTACACACACACACACACACACACACACACACACACACACACACACACTGAATTTAAAAGTTTTCTTGAATGGCACAGTTCTGAATGACCTATTATCTTCAAAATTTTAGGAAATTTCCGTTGGTTTAAATGAAATTACTTAGCTGGAGATTAACTATCTGCTGCTCGCTGGAAGATAAGCATACAGCTAAGTTCTGAAACACCTACAATGGCGTAGGACATGAGGATAACATTAAAATAATTACGTTGTTATTGACCCAGATATACAGCACAACCTATAAGTTAGACGAAACCACGAATGTGTTTCACGTCGATTTCTAGCATTTGCCGTCGGAAACCCGTCTATGTAGGTGGCATGTTAGCTGGGTACCTGAAATATTATCTTAACAACGCGACCATTGAATGGTTCCATTCGAAAGTAATCGCCACACGCGTTAAGACATTTATTCCGCTGGGAGACGAGACTATCAATTTCTGTTTCGTAGAACTAAGTCGGCCACTAACGAATCAATAACCGCACCCATTCTTGCACTTCCTCGCCCGACTGAAACAGACGTCCACGCACGTCGTGCTTCAGGTCGTAAGAAATGTGAATATAACACTGCGAACCATTCGGACTGTACGGAGGATGTTGCAGTGCTTTCCAACCGAACTGCTGAGCCGTAGTCTTCGTCCGACTGGCAGTGGGGAGACGGGCGTTGTCGTGCAACATGATGATTCTGTCCGACAGCATTCCTGGGCGTTCTGACCTTATGGCGCGTCGCAGTTTCTGCAAAGTGTTTTCATTGCACTGCGCATTCATTGTGGTTCCACGATCGAGAAACCTGACGAGAAAAGGGCACTTGCAGTCGAAGGTAGTCGTCATGATCTTACCGGAAAATGTGTGAACAACTTTCGGTTTCTTTGGGGATGTGGGATGTTTCCACTGTTAGCTTCACCGTTTGCCATCGGGCTGTCGGAATGTTGGCGGACGAAATCATTCTGGTGCTTTATATTGCCCACCTCCACACTGCCTATCGGACGGAGGCTACTCTTCAGCGATTTTATTGGAAAACGCCGTAACTTCCTTCATCCGTGGCCGGCCTCTGTGGCCGAGCGGTTCTAGGCGCTTCAGTCCGGAACAGCGCGACTGCTACGGTCGCAGGTTCGAATCCTGCCTCGGGCATGGATGTGTGTGATGTCCTTAGATTAGTTAGATTTAAGTAGTTTTAAGTCTAGGGGACTAATGACCTCAGATGTTAAGTCCCATAGTGCTTAGAGCCATTTGAACCATTTGGAACGTCATCCGTACACCCCGGATATCTCACCGTGTGATTTTCACATCTTTGTCGACCTGAAGAAAGACATGGGTGGATCTGGCTTTCTACAGGACGAGGAAGAGAACGAGAGGGTGCTGTGTGGATCGGTCAGTGGGCAACAGCGTTCTACGAAAGAGGAAATGATTGTCTCATCTCTCAGTGAGCTAAATATCTTACTTTTGAAAGGAACCATTGTATGCTCCGATTGTGACAGATGCTCAGTTTTCATTTGACTGCCCCTCATACGTCTTCACTCAGACACGAAGGTAAAACAGAACAGTTTGTTTTTCCTCTTTATACACGATTTGGTGATAAAAAAAGGTAAAACAGATTTTTATGGTGCGAGCAGCAGCAGCAAGAGCAAATCATGAGTTTCCAGGTGTGGTGGACTTGTGTGACAGTCCAGAGGAAGAGCCAGGGAGCGGAGGACTAACAGTAGTGAGTGGGTCGTGCTGCTGAGATGGACAGGTGGAGCAGCACCTTGCGCTGGCAGGTGCGTCCGCGGAGAGCAAGGTGCACGGCGAGCCCGCGGCGCCGGCCGCAGCACCTGTATCCGAAACTGCCTGGTCGCTGGAACAACGTCTTCTGAGGCCGCAGACTGTTCCACGTGTCTCATTGTGCCCCATACGTGACTGTTTGCACGTTCTCACCAAGATGCGATGATATCGAGTATCTTCGCAGCTGCCGGCCGGAGTGGCCGAGCGGTTCTAGGCGCTTCAGTCTGGACCCGCGCGACCGCTGCGGTCGTAGGTTCGAATCCTGCCTCGGGCATGGATGCGTGTGATGTCCTTAGGTTAGTTCGGTTTAAGTAGTACTAAGTTCTAGGGAACTGATGACCTCAGATGTTAAGTCCCATAGTGCTCAGAGCCATTTGAACAATTTTTTTCTTCGCAGCTATGTCACTGGCTCGAGGAATATTTGAATAACAGAACCCAGTTGGACGGGTTTATACGACGTTATTTAAAAAGGCTACACAAAAATATGAAAAATGATATCGAGTATCTTCGCAGCTATGTCACTACATAAACGACGGAATAATGTAGATAGAGAGATAAAAATTGACACACATGCTTGGAATGACATGGAGTTTTATTAGAACGAAAACAAACAAAGTTCACAATATGTCCGACAAATGGCGCGTGAAAGATCTCTTGCGCGCGTCGTTCGGTGATGATCATGTACTCAGCCGCCACTTTCGTCATGCTTGGCCTCCCATGTCCCCAGACCTCAGTCCGTGTAGTTATTGGGTTTGGGGTTACCTGAAGTCGCAAGTGTATCGTGATCGACCGACTTGTCTATGGATGCTGAAAGACAACAGCCGACGCCAATGCTTCACCATAACTCCGGACATGCTCTACAGTGCTGTTCACAACAATATTCCTCGACTACAGCTATTGTTGAGGAATGATGGTGGACATATTGAGCATTTTCTGTAGAGAACATCATCTTTGTCTTACTTTGTTATGCTAATTATTGCTATTCTGATCAGCTGAAGCGCCATCTGTCGGACATTTTTTGAACTTTCATACTTTCTTGGTTCTAATAAAACCCCATGTCGTTCCAAGCATAGGTGTCAATTTGTACCTCTCTATCTACATTATTGCGTGATTCATTCAGTTTTCATTTTTATAATGACTTTTTGATCACCCGGTCTTGAATAACAGAACCCGGTTGGACGGGTTTATACGAGATCATTTGAAAGGGCTACACAAAAATATGGAAACATAGCGAGAAATGCATGTTTGAAGGCAAATGCAGATGCTATCCAAACCTGCAGGTTGCACTGTTGTATTCGAAAACGAACCGCACCTGTGCAATGTCTTCGATACTTTGCAGGTATCAGTCGTGGTCAGAAGAGAATTACGTCGGAGCTAAGTGGTTCGAACGTGGCCATATTATGGGTCCTCGTATGGTGTGTGCTTCGGTAACGAGGGGAGCCGAGTGTTTGGTGTTTCAAGAGGCTCCGAATTGAAGATTTATTGCGCATACTGGGAAAGCGGAGAAACGTCACCGCTAAGTCACGACGCCGATGTAAGTGTGTTGAGTGATCGCGACATATGTTCATTGAAGAAGTTTGTCACGAAAATTAAGAGGAAAACAGCTGTAAAAGTCACTGTAGAACTGAGTATCGCACTCACGGACCCTGTCAGCACCAAAACAGCACGAAGAACCCTCCTTAAGCACGGAATTTGCAGGGCGATTTGGAATTCCAAAACTACTCATCACCGATGCAAATTCCCGTAAAACGTGGTGTCGAAGCCATGAAACGTGGGTTATGGAGCAATGGAAGCATGTCATTTGGTTGAATGACTCTTGTTTCAGACTGTTTTCAACTTCCAGTCGAATTTACGTCACAGGAGTGAAACTTGGCGGAGGTTGGGTGGTGATTTGGGCAGCCACACTATGGCATTCCACTGGCCCCATGCTTTCTCTGCAAAATTGCATTACTCGCAAAGATTATGTGACCATTTTAGCTGATCAGGTCAATTCCGTGGTAGAATGTTAGTTACGAAATGGTGATGCTGTGTTTAATGATGAGAGGGCCCGTGTTCGCATATCTCTCATCGTCCGGGAGTGGTTTTGTGTACACGAGGATAAACTGTCGCTTCTCCTTTGGGCACTAGTCACTAGGTCTCATTATTATCGGGCCTTTGAGATGTACTTTGGAGAAGAGGGCGCATTATCGCTATCCAGCTTCATCACCATTACCTGGACTTGCCACCATTTTACAGGAAGAATGGTATAACATTACGTTGAAAACCATATACCATCTGTAGTTATCCATGTCGAGACAGCTGGAAGCTAGGGACCGGTGACCTTAGCAGTTAAGTCCCATAAGATTTCACACACATGTGGACATGTGAACAACTGGAAGCAGTTTTGAATGCAAACGGATCTAAGCGTGTAAATGCTTTTTCCAGCTCCCGTAAGCAAGCGCCTTAACTTTCGTCCATTCTTTCTTTTGGGTCGAACAACATAGAGTTAGGAAGCGTACCTGCAGGGCACTTCTCATGCCAAGTGTATTTCTGTAATTAGAACTCACCTCCACTAATTCTTTCCTCGTTTATTTTGAGACTTCAGATAAGAGCAAGGATGTTCGGGTTTACTGCTCCCTGGACGTCGTGACCACGGCCGGAGTACTAGCTCACCTACAAAGGATGAAAAGAGCTTTGGCCGTGGCTCCGCAGAAGAAATCTTCTTAGTAATCGAATGAACTACTTCCGGGAAGTCTCGCAAAGCGCACATTGATTTCATTGCCTCTAACGCTAGGTCTTTTTTTAAAATAACTTCTCCTCTGTCATCAAGACACTCAGTGCTCCCCGTTTTAGCCATTCGATAATCGAAGAGCGTTCGAGGAACCCGCTTGACAGTCGGACGCACTGACGACCCGGGCAGGGAAGATCACATTCCTTACTATAACCATTTTTTATATTTGCAGTAATGCGTGCACTGTTGTAATACCGAAAGCAAGAGCGTACGTTGTACGTTCAGCTCTATGGGCCGTGAGGGCTGTAATTACAGCGCACAGTCGTACAGTTTTCGAAAGAGATGGCGCGGTTATTGGGAGATCGAACTCATATTCGAAAAGAATGGGATCCATATTGTTGCTGTGCGTCTTTCTAAATCACTCTAACTGAACGTAGGACTGTTGTTTTGAGGCAAACACATTGTTTCCAGTATGACCTAATACTGAAAGACCGTCAACGCTAAACTGTCTTCCGGTATGTATCAGATTTATGGCACAGTCTTGGCATCAGTATTTAAAAGATTTTGTGATGGGTCGCGTTTCTTAATAAACCACCTTCAAAACTTTTGTACAGTACTTAATTCTGCGAAAGGTCAGTCTGCCTATGTTGACTGACATCTTCGTGTACAGCTTCTTGCTGAGGAAAGCGACAACGGATCAAGACTGCTTAATATACTTGATGGGTACAATTTAGAAATTGATTGCTTTTTTCTCGAATAGGCGGTTGATTGGCTTTATTGTTCTTCTTCTTCTATCCTGGTGTAAGCGCGTTAAATGGATCGAAGCAGGTTACTCAAACTAAGCAAGTAAGTCCATGTTGCACACAGGCTATTAGGTAGAACATATTAATGTGTTTTCAGGATCGATTTCTTGTTCTATCAATTTCTCGGTTACTAACTAGTCACAGTCTCCAGATATTGGGTCGTTGTAACTGAACTCCCGCTACTTGAGCCACTATACACGGAATCCTATTTACTGTACAGATCCCCAATTTTACAGGAATGATGTTCAGACTGTGCACTGCAGGATATGCGTTGTTAGCAGGGTTAGGTTTAAGTAGTTTCAAGTTCTAGGGGACTGATGACCATGGATGTTAAGTTCCATAGTGCTCAGAGCCATTTGAACCATTTTTAGCAGGGTTAGCGTCATTACTTCCGTTAGGCGCCGGTACCGTAACGGTGATGTAACGTTGAAGCACAAGCATCAGTGCATGTTACATTTTCAGTCAGTCAACATTGGTTTGGACACGGTGAGCAGGGCGTCACTCGCAAAGCTGTTTTTCAAAACGACAGCAATAATGCTGCTGATAGTCGTATCAAAGCACTGAGTGGATACGGAGAGGTCCTCATTCAAACCGGGGTTCAAGATCGTGATTCGAAATTTATAATTAACTAGCGATTTGGGAATCGCTCCTGGGAGAGGCCGACGGCCAACTGAGCCACTAATTGTATAAGCAGTTACTGTTGACGTGACTGAGAATGCTGGACACAATGCGTAATCTTTAAGCAGTGAACGAGCATGTCAACAAATCTGAACGATCCATGATCCACCGTTGGAACAGTGCCACGAGCAACAGTCACATGGCATCTGTGCAAACTTCAAATTACTTCCCATCTCAGATGGTCGTTACATTGAACAACGTTTGTAACCCGGTACGTCAACGTGGTAGGCAATTAATTAATGTTATCGTCTGATGTAGAAATTAAAATGTCTTCGATGATTTATTCTTATTTCTCTGATGCTGGTCCTTACAGATGTTCCCACCCCCTTCAAGTAACGAAAGTTTAGTTGTAACCACACTGAACCTTACATTAGCTTTCGTGTGTTTCATAATGCACATCTTGTGGTACGTCATGAACTTAACTTCTAAAGTATTTGTCAGCCAGAACGGTATTAGGCCCTATAGCCCGTCAGCAGTAGCATGTACTGTACAAATCTACACCAAATTGACTGTCTGTTAAGTTCAGAGTCTTGATTACAGTTAAAAATTCACATCTCTACCGAACACATTGTGGTATGGACATATTATAAATGTGAAATGGTAAACGGCCACACGTTCTTGATGAAGATGTTGTTTTCAAGTACACACAAGCTGCGGAGCGCCCAACATAAAATATTTTCGTATGGTGCAGTAAACATTGTGGCTTACGCATTTTGTTCTAGTGTGTAAAAGTGTGAGTGGTGGTGGAAGACAGTGGATCGTATTTGTATTTCATATTTTACATTTTGGAACGTAATTTCAAACATTTTAGTCACATTTGTCTCGAATTAAGTTACAAGACCGCTTATACCTTAATGTCGAGCACCCTACACGTACCGGGTGGTTATAATTAAAGTGCAGGCACTCACAAAGGTCCAGTCTGGGCTGCAATTGTCATATGAAAGCGGAAGTAGGTTGATATTCTAATGCGTTAATGCAAAACCGATACACGCTCAAAAAATATTTACAGTTTTAGTGACGAGGTGTAAATCTAGCGTTGTGAATGCTAGACAGAAGTATAGAAATGATGCCATTTGTGATGGATTAGGAATGGGACGTGGCCAGCAAAGGTCATTTGCGTGAGAAAAGTATAGCGTTGATTTTATTATTAACCGCCACTTACACAACTGGTTCAATAAGAGTACCGGAAACGTCGACGAGATGCCGTACAGCGGCAGATTTGCACCTGGTGGCCAATTTTTTTTTCCTGCATGAATCCGTTCCTCATTGAGGTTTTAGCACGTTCCAAGCTTCGGTACCATACGATAATTACAGCCCACACCCTGAGTAGCTGCACTTTATTTGTAACCACCAGGTAGATAACATCAGTCTACGAGACGGCAGCGTTTGTTCATTATATAGTGATCAGGGTTTCCAGAGACATTACGTCTTCAAGTATGATATTAACTTGTGCAGTAATAGCAGCGCTGTTGTGTGCTCAATCGAGCGAGCGCGAAGCCTGCCAGCCGGCCTGAGTTATGCCTTCCGTTGCAGCAGCTGCGGCGCGCATGGGGACGTCGCAGGTGTGCCGGCCGCACTTCCACACGCCGCTGCACCCTTGGCTGTCGGACACGAGTAAGCCGGCCTGGTGCAGCCCGTTCGCAGCGCCTGCGGGGGCCGGCGTCGGCGTCGACGAGAAGCCTCTGTCCCCCGCGCCGGTGGTGGGTGGAGGCGCTGGGGCGGCGGCCGGAGGCGGCGGGGGCGTGGCGGGAGCGGGAGCCGGTGCTGCGGCGGCGGCCGCTGCGGCGGCGGCGCACGCGCCGCACCACCTGTTCAGCTTCCCGCCGACGCCACCCAAGGACGCCACCCCCGACTCGGTGACGGCCGCGTCGTCGACGGCCGCGTCCGCCGTCTCGGAGTACCAGCACGCAGCCGCCGCCGTGGCGCACGCCGCCGCCATGGGCGTCGCCTTCATGCAGCAGCAGCAGCACCAGCAGCAACAGCAGCAGCAACAGCAGCAGCAACAACAGCAGCAGCAGCAAGAAGACGGCAGCGTGGTCGGCTACGGCGGCGCGGGGTCCGGCGCGCTCGACGTCAAACCGGGCCTCAACATGCTCAACTCGCTCGGGGCCGGCGGGGGCGGAGGCGGCGGCGGCGCCGGCGGCGCCAACTGCGCGGGCGGCAACGGCGCGGCGGCCGCGGCGGCGGCGGCAGCGGCGGCGGCGGTCAAGCAGCGGGAAGGTATGGCGGCCGTCGCGACGTCGTCCTCCTCCTCGTACTCGACGTCCCCAGGGCCCGGCAGCGCCGGCATGCCGACCGCCAACCACGTGTCCACTGTCGGAGAGTACCCCTACCCGCACCCCCACCACGACATGGGGTACGCGGCGCACCACCACCACCACCACCCCCTGAACCACCACCACCACCATCACCACCACGCGAGTACGGCGGCGGCGGCGGCCATGTTCAGCGCCAAGGCCCTGGCGTCGACGGGCCACGCGCACGCCCACGGCCACGGGCACGGCCACGGCCACGGGCACCCGGGCGCCACGCACGCGCACGCGCCGCAGAACGCCGCCTCGGCCAATGCCAAAGCGTCGCGGACGAAATCGCGGTCCAGCGCCGGTAAGCCCGCTCCGCCTGCCTCTGCTCTCCTCTGCCCACGCCTCTCTGCGACTCTCCTTTCTCTCCGCTCTTCGGGAGAAAGCTAACACGTTTGTCTTCCACTGACATGCCTCCACTAACCGCACTTAACAAAAGCAGACATACGGCGGCCCTCCTCATGCCAGTCTCGTCTGTTCAGTTCTCTTCCTGTCGCACTTTCCAGTCATGTCGGCTCGCCACCTCATTGCCCTCGATGCCTTTCGTGGCAGTATTCTTGTAAGAAAAGACTGCATTCTAGCCACGCCAGTGACGAACGAAAACATATAGTATTTATAACTTCAATCACTCTTACTCGCCGTGCTAGCCAGTAGTAGTTAGACAATTGGTTTCTGTTGACCCACAGCCATCTTCACTGTAATTTGTATCTCGGACATCAGACAGTGTCATCCACCATGAAACCGTTACTAAGAGTAACTTGGCAAGAAATGTATTTGTAGTGTTTATCTCCTAACAGCCGTCCGACGCATTTTCTCTGTTTCGACAGACATTTTTTATTTCGTTTTTGCAGTATTTAGCTTGAGTCAGCCCTAAGAAACACCGCTCATCAGGCTTGTCATGCGACGCCAACTGTTGACGGAAAGCGTCGGTTTGTTTCCTCTTGTAAACAAAATTAATTTTGAAACGTAATTTTACCGTTTCATTAGATAGAGCGGTCCTTAATTAACCTATTGCGATGTTTGTTTTATCAATATGTATACCGATAGGCACAGTAGGATAGGGAGAATAACTAGTACTCCAGCACCGACACCACCACCCCGGGATTTTTTTTTCTTGTAAGATATATGATTTAATTAAATTTTGCACTGGGATACATTTTATCCAGAGGCCGTAACTTTCGAATTATTCAAGAAAAACACACAAAAGTGGCATTAAAACGCGTTTTTCTTGAATAACTCGAAAATCGTGGCCTCCAGCGAAAACATATTCAGTAAAAAATTCGACTACATTAAAATTGCTGCAAAAAGTCCTATTCACTCTTCCTGTAGGACTACTAAATTGGGCGTAGTGATGAGGGAATATGAAAATCTTGTGCATGTTTTAGGAAGATGTGTAATATCCATAGATAGGGGCAGATGTATCACGCTATATTACCTTACATAATTGTAAAATACATATGGCGATTTGAAACACTGGCGTAAATAAAAATTTTCCGTTACAAACAACAGTAATTTATGATTCTGTCCGAAAAAGAGTATTTAATTCTCCTTGCGTTACCTTTGGTGGGAAATGTCGCACGAAGTTTCTGTCCCGTTGCTACAGTTACGAAGTCTTCACAACGTAAGTCACGTCATCCTTCCCACAGTATGTGAAATACCTTCTGGTTGCCACGAGCTTTGTAATTCGGAGGTATAACGTAATTTGCACGTGAACAAAAAACCGAAGTCATTCCAGAGTCCCCTCAATTGTAACGCTCCCACATTTTCTAGCATGTTTAAAAATCAGAAATTCAAGGCAGAACGCATATCAGAAAAAGAATTTAGAAGCCGTTCATTATGAGCTGACAGTATACACATGCAATGATTGTTTTTTCAGTGAATATGTGGTCAAGCTCTTCACCCAGTCTTGTTCCCAAAACACGACAATCCTTTTTTTGATAGTCGCGTACTACATTTTCACGTATTCTCAATATTATGAATGGCTTGAAGAGGTCGAAACTTCATCTCTCTTCAACGCCTTGTGAAAATGAATTATTGGCAGTCACTATTGTGCTATGAACCGACATCCTAGGGATTTGCAGTCGCAGATTATCGAGTGTCTTTGCGCCACAAGCACGACATGGCTGGAGCTCACCTGTTTGTTCGCACCTTGCACTGTTTGTCTGTGTGTCGCCTGCGTTTCATTTTATCACTAACTTTTCCCTAACCCATCTACGTGTTTATGATCTATAATAAAGAGGTTATGGGTTTGCTTTTCTATGGGATGCTTTGATGGTGGCGGTTTTTATTTTGTCATTTAAGCAGCTTTATTTTGTGTTATGCATTTGTTTTATTCTATTTTGCGGTGTCCTCATGAGTACTTCAAGAAACATGACATCAAAAGTTTTGTATCCACTTTTTCAGAAATAGGACCATTATAATACCAGACATAAGTATCTAATTCGTTTTATTACAGTCGCTGGGTCTGGTTATTAGTATATAACTATGCTTTAGTTGTTCGATTTGGAGAAACGCAGCCAATGAGAATAATACCGTGTTACTCTGCTGATTACTAGGGAATATGGCTATTGAATAACATCGCTGCTGGGTTGCTGTTACAAAGTATAATGTTTCAAGTATAGGCTGTCGAAAGAATGCAATTACAATACCGAGAAGAATGATGCTCATAAAGCCGGGTATTGGAATTTGATGAGTTGTTCTGTAGAAGGAGAAAGTGATTACTTCGCTTTGTTGTGGAATGAAAAATAATCAAAAATACCTTAAATGGCCATTTTAATGCAGATTATTGTTAACTTAGGCAGTTTCGTTGCAATAACTTTATCCGAGATATACATTACTTATCAATTAACATTTGATTATCAGATGCTAAGATAGAGAAGGAATTCGTGGCGGGCTGCATCAAACCATGACCCCATGACCGGTGGCCAAAAAAAGATACAGGAACAATGAGTGGGAACAGAGTGTAATAAACACCACCTCCTATTGTATGGCCGCCAAGTTTAAAAGGTAGAATATTGAGTGCAGGAAAACTCCTAGATTAATGAGTTTGGAAAAATGAATAGCTAGATAGTTTTACTTTTTATGCGGTTTATAACAATTTGTTACGTGAATTTCAAAAATTTGCATACAGTCTTTTCTGAAAAGCAAAGCATTACAATCTATTACTAGCAACTGGAGGTGACATTAGAAACCTGTCGGTCTTACTATTAGCTAAGCTAGTATCGGGAAGTCCACTGTACCGTTTGGAAATGCGTTTTTGACACATTTTGACAACTGATTCGAGAGATATTGGGTGAGAAGTAATCACATCTCGCAGGTATATGGGTAGAGTAGAAAATTCTTGTCACAGAATAGATACAAATGCATTTGACTCGCTACAGAGCGACCGTTTAACTTCAGCATTTTCGTTCCAGTGTATCTTCAGGGAAATTCAACAATAGGTACTGCCTGTGTCTGCTAATATATGCATTCGACTTCAATGTAGAACGTCCCTCTAACATTGAGGACTGATTGCTAGGACGATATACAGAGGAGTAAAGTACAAAAATGCAGTGAACATAAAGGAATGGAATACGTGTCACAGTGTACTGTGAACGCTGAATGCACCAAACAGGTAGAAATGAAACAGATTTGAACATGTGAAGCATGGAGATCATCATCGAATCAGAAAAAAATATCTGGTCGACCATCTGTAAATCATCGAGTGGTATTGTTCAAGGATCTATACCTCGGTTTAAGGAGGGAATAGTCTGGTGTCCCAACTAGTAACCTTCCACATCAGAATTCCCATACAACCCACTCTTGATTAGTGTTCAAGCGTGTGGGATGCCTTTCAATACCTAATGACTTGCAAATATGTAAATGTCGTATGGCACTGCTGGCTGCAATGTCCTGCAGAGTGGAAAGCGTGTTCTTCCTCCCCGGAAGTTGGCTCTTTTCCTTGTGGATAAGTGACAGGCGTATTATGTGTGTATTTGTGGAGTGTAGGAGAGCTAATAGATGCGCGTATAGTGAAGTGTTACGTTTGTACATGAAATATATTCGCAGTTGTGAATATGGGCTGACCTTCAGCTATGTAATGGATGCCGACACTGAAAACTCGTACCGGTCCGGGTTCGAGTCGCGGTCTGACAGAAATATTCAATGTTGCCATTCCACGATACAGCTGAATGTGTCCATATTCACAACTGCGAATAAATTTAATGTATTTCGTGACAACTGTAGTCGCTGCAGTGCATCTTCCATTGGAGGTGCATGGACTGCAACATCGTGTTATATTTGTGTTGTATGATGAAAGTGGGGGAAGGGAGTCAGTCACGTTGCCGGCACATAACCAACTTCTCTCGAATAACACGAAGGGGGCCACCTCATCATCAACAGTGTCACATGTTTCACTTCACGATACACCTCGAAGATGTTTGATATTTCATGCAAGGCATTGGCGGAAAAACTGATGACCAAGAACCTCACGCCACCACCTCCCTCGTCCTCTTGTCGGCCAAATACTGGCAGTGAAAATTTCACCCACTACCAGGATTCTCCCTGGTTTACGTCAGTCAAGCGCCAACGCACATTCGTGCATTAGGGACCTTCGCTACGGAAGAGGCTAATATCCACTGTTCTATATGCAGCCTTATGACATCAAATAAAATTATATATTTCCAGATACCTTCTCAGATCTCAAACATCCATGATTTACACTATGAGATCAAAAGTATCGCGACTCCTCACTGAAAATGACTTAAAAGTTCATGGCGCCGTCCATCGGTAATTCTGGAATTCAATGTGGTGTTGGCCCACCCTTAGACTTGATGACAGCTTCCACTCTCGCAGGCATACATTTAGTCAGGTGCTGAAAGGTTTCTAGGCGAAAGGCAGATCATTCTTCACGGAGTGCTGCACTGACGAGAAGTGTCGATGTCGGTCGGTGAGGTCTGGCACGAGGTCGGCGTTCCAAAACATCCCAAAGGTGTTATATAGGATTCAGGTCAGGACTCTGTGCAGACCAGTCCATTACAGGGATGTTATTGTCGAGTAACCATTCGGCCACAGGCTGTGCATTCTGAACAGATGCTCGATCGTTTTGAAAGATGCAATCAGTATCCCCGAATCGCTCTTCAACAGCAGGAAGCAAGAAGGTGCTTAAAACATCAATGTAGGCATCTACTGTGATAGTACCATGCAAAACAATAAGGGATGCAAGCCCCCCTCCGTGAAAAACACGATCACACCATAACATCACTGCCTCCGAATTTTACTGTTCGCACTACATACGCTGACAGATGGCGAGGCGTCGTTTGGCATTTGCCGGCGTGATGTGTGGCTTACGAGCAGCCGCTCGACCACGAAATCAAAGTTTTCTCACCTCCTGCCTATCTCTAATAGTACTTGCAGTGGATCCTGATGCAGTTTGGAATTCCTGTGTGATGGTCTGGATAGATGGCTGCGTATTACACATTACTACTATCTACACATTAATACTGTCGACGGTCTCTGTTAGTCAACAGACGAGGTCGGCCTGTACGCTTTTGTGCTATAAGTGTCCCTTCACGTTTCCACTTCACTATCACATCGGAAACAATCGACTTAGGGATGTTTAGGAGTGCGGAAATCTCGCGTACAGATGGATGACGAAAGTGACTCCCAGTCACCTGACTACGTTCGAAGTTCGTGAGTTCGGCAGAGCGCCCCATTCTGCTGTCACGATGTCTAGTGATTACTGAGGTCGCTGATATGGATTACCTGGCAGTATGTGGCAGCACAATGCACCTAATGTAAAAAACGTATGTTTTTGGGGGTGCACGGATACTTTTGGTCACATAGTGTACATATACAGACTGAATCGCTGAAAGTAAATTTGTACCAGAGATTCGAACACGGTTGCCTACTCAGTAGCGAGATACCGAGCGAGGTGGCGCTGTGGATAGCACACTAGACTCGCATTCGGGAGGATGACGGTTCAAACCCGCGTCCGGCCATCCTGATTTAGGCTTTCCGTGATTTCCCTAAATCGCATCAGGAAAATGCCGGGATGGTTCCTTTGAAAGAGCACGGCCGTATTCCTTCTCTGTCCTTCTCTAATCCGATGGGACCGATGATCTCGCTGTTTCGTCCTCTCCCACAATCCAACCAACCAACAAAGAGACGGATGTGCTAACCACTGAGCCACCCTGATACAGTGGCCTTGCACAATTGCACGGGCTACCCTAGCACACCTCCTTCCTCAATCCCAATAATTCCCATTCATGCCTCAGCCCACTTGGTATTTCACATAAACTCTAACATCATTGCAGAGGCTCTCCAGCTGTGTTGGAATAGCATCTGCGCATCAAACGAAACGGGGGATCCATCCTGAAACACAGGTATGCGTGCTTTAATCAAGTGAAACTATGTGGCCCCAGAGATCTTTCCGTGTCAAACGTCTATGGTGCATATATGCAGACCGAAGCGACCAATAAAAATTTGTATCAAGGCCGAGATTCAAACCCGGATCTCCTGCTCATCAGACCGATACGCTAATCACTACTCTATGCTGTGATATCAGCAGAAGAGACACTCAAGTCAATGGAAAATCTAGCGATTTTTATTTCGCTTTACGGCATTGATGGCAGGTATAGACAGGTGCCACCTTGTTAACGTGCTCTCTCAACATTAGTCGCGTTCTATTCGAAATGCGATTAGACTGGTCACAGAATGATATTGCCAATTAATTACTCAACAGTTTCACTGATCGCTTGGTTCAGAATGTGGTTCTAGACGTACACTATGAGTCAGCAGAAAGCCGTCACCGTAAACGGAATATTACCACTCACATCTCCGCTTCCTGTCGTATTTCAGTTCCATATATGTTATAGCTGGTGAAAATTAAGTAATCGGCGTGGCTTCTTGGCATCCGTGACCTTTTGCGCGGAAAAGTTCACTGGGAACTAGAACAAACATCACGGCACGAGCGGTATCATCAGGTAGTGGAACACAATAAAGGAGCGCGTGCCGGCACTGTTAACTGCTCGATAGTTCTCCGTGTCGGCGCACCGAGCCGCAACAGATTGCACTGCAAAGGCGCATGCCCAAGGAATTCCGCGGGGCCCCGAAACCAGTGTATTCGTTATCTGGCCGCTCTTTTGCAATTTACATAATCACGAGTGCGCCGCTCGACTCGGGTCGGCGTCGGCCGCCGAGCATAAACACGCAATTAATGTGGACATAAAACAATGCTCTCTTGTAGGAGCGCTGTATACAGGCAAGCTGGTCCGGAGCCGCGCGTCTGGTCTCGCCAGATTTATACCAAAGTCTACATTTATAGAACACGTCGCTGCCGGAAAATGGGTGTGGATGGAGGGAGAGGGTGGCGGGGGAGGGGCGATGCGGGGGTGGGTGTGAGGTGGGCCAGTGCTGCACCTCGGCGCCTGCCCGCTTCGCAGTATTTACTGGACTGATTTGCAATTCAACGTGGCCTCCCGCGTGATATACAAGCCACGGCCGGGACGGAGGAGGCTGCCAAATTAATTTGCCTCTTCGCTTAATAGATAGGAAACAGGCGATTAAAAATGCGGTGGGGGTGGAGGTTGAAGTTGCTTTACCTTTGTAAAAAAATAAAAATAAACAAGCCTCTCTCTGTGTGTGTGTGTGTGTGTGTGTGTGTGTGTGTGTGTGTGTGTGTGTGTGTGTGTGTGGAGGCAGTGATACAACTTCCGATAAAAGTGGGCAGCGGTTGGTGCACCAGATTCGAGGTGAGAGAGACAGCTGCTCTGACAGTCGAGAGGCCCACGAATAGCCCGGATAAATGATAGCGGTCATTCCCGAGATACTATCGGCAACGCGAAATTTCCCATGACCGCTTAATTTATACGGCGGAAAGGTTAGCTGCGGCTCGAAGAAGGAAGAGTGCTCGTGCTGGAGAGTCACCAAAGGACGTGGGGTGGAGGGTAGTGGGTCGGAGGGCGGGGATGGGGGGGTGGGTGGATTATGGAGAGGAAGTCTGGGGTACGGACAGCAGGGGCAACGAGCTGTCTTTCAAGCTTAGTGAAAGACGTTCCACGAGATTACGTTTCAACCGGTATCGATCATAACGCGCTTTCCATAGAAAGGGAAATACGGGTATGTCAAAGGGTGGACGTTTCTCTATTGTAAGTCCAGCAGTGCGAACATCTGCTTTAGTACTCTTGCCTTTATAATCCTTCTTGGTCAGCTCCTGTGAAATAATGAGAAATTTCTTTCAACAGGGAACTTATCAGTCTATAACAAATCACAGTTGATGTGGTAAGATCGTACACTGTGCTGAGGCACTCGAAACAAAGATACATAAGACAAGATGCTTCTACCCGTAAGAGACTGAAATAAATAATGATGAGTTGTAATAATCAATGAATGAGGTCACTGGCAGTACCTTGCCATAATTGGGTCCGTAGCTAACGAAGCCGCAACAAAAGAAAAAAAAAGAAAAATCAATCACGAAATTACCTAATGAAATGTTTCGGATCCTGGGTATGAATTCCCATATTAATTTTCCACGTAATTTCAAAAAGGAACAAAATTTTTGCATTCAACCACAAACTCAAAAAAAAAAAAAAAAAATGTTCAAATGGCTCTGAGCACTATGGGACTTAACTTCTGAGGTCATCAGTCCCCTAGAACTTAGAACTACTTAAACGTAACTAACCTAAGGACATCACACCCATCCATGCCCGAGGCAGGATTCGAACCTGCGACCGTAGTGGTCGCGCGGTTCCAGACTGTAGCGCTAGAACCGCTCGGCCACCTCGGCCGGCCCACAGACTCATGATACTAGTATTCGACGAGACAGTAATAACTGTCCATCGGCGAGTGCTTGATCTGTGAGGCAGTAAATGATACTTGAGTAACGAATCCCACTGCTGAAATACATGTCCATAACCCTTACTTACACTATGTGACCAAAAGTATCCGCACACCCCAAAAAACATACGTTTTTTACATTAGATGCATTGTGCTGCCACATACTGCCAGGTACACCATATCAGCGACGTCGGTAATCATTAGACATCTTGACAGAGCGGAATGGGGCCTCCGCGGAACTCACAGACTTCGAATGCGGTCAGGTGATTGGGTGCCACTTGCGTCATACGTCTGTACGCGAGATTTCCACACTCCTAAAAATCCCTAGATCGACTGTTTCCGATGTGATAGTGAAGTGGAAACATGAAGGGACAAGTAAAGGACAAAAGCGTGCAGGCCGACCTCGTCTGTTCACTGACAGAGACCGCCGACAGTTGAAAAGGGTATTAACGTGTAATAGGCAGCCATCTATCCAGACCATCATACTGGGATTCCAAACTGCGTCAGGATTCACTGCAAGTACTATGATAGTTAGGCGGAAGGTGAGAAAACTTGGATTTCATGGTCGAGCGGCTCCTCATAAGACTCACATCACGCCGGTAAATGCCAAACGACGCCTCGTTTGGTGTAAGGAGCATAAACATTGGACGATTGAACAGTGGAAAAACGATGTTTGGAGTGACGAATCACGGTACACAATGTGGGGATCCGATGGCAGGGTGTGGGTATGGCGGATGCCGGGTGCACGTCATCTGCCAGTGCATGTAGTGCTAACAGTAAAATTCGGAGACGGTGGCGTTTTGGTGTGATCGTGTTTCTCATGGAGGGGATTTGCACCCCTTGTTTTGCGTGGTACTATCACAACACGGGCCTACATTGATGTTTTAAGCACCTTTTTGCTTTCAACTGTTGAAGAGCAATTCGGGGATGGCGATTGCATCTTTCAACACCATCGAGCACCTGTTCATAATGCACGGCCTGGGGCGGAGTGGTTACACAACAATAACATCCCTTAATGGACTGGCCTGCACGGAGTCCTGACCTTAATCCCATTGAACACCTTGGGGATTTTTTGGAGCGCCGACTTCATGGCAGTCCTCACTGGCCGACATCGATACCTCTCCTCACTGCAGCACTCCGTGAAGAATGGGCTGTAATTCCCCAAGAAACCTTCCAGCACCTGACTGAACGTATACCTGCGAGAGTGGAAGCTGTCATCAAGGCTAAGGGTGGGCCAACACCATATTGGATTCCAGCATTACCGATTGAGGGCGCCACGAACTTGTAAGTCACTTTTAGCGAGGTGTCCGGATACTTTTGATCACATAGTGTATTTACAGGTTCTGATGTATATGCATCGTCAGTGATAGCACAGGCTTTGATGAGTTCAGGTATGGAGTGTCTAGGGATTAATGTGCCGTATTTGTTTCTTTTACGACTAATTTTAAGGAAGTAAATTTTACATATATTTGGCAGAAGAAATTTTAATTTACGTAATAAATACTACAAAATTCCCGTGTGCGTAAATTTTTGTCGCAGTCAGGTGTCAGGTGCGAAAGCAGCACCAGTGTTACCACCAACCACATACATGTTTCTTTTGATTTATTATACAGTCAGACCATGCGCTTAACGGTTATAGAAACGCGTTCTAGTAAGTTTCTACTGATAACCTTTACGTAATCACAAGAAAAATAAACAGATCATTTGATTTCTTTAATTTTAGGATCATTACCGTTACAGATGTAATCTGTCACCCCTAAAGTGGTCTGTGTCAGATATATGATAACTAGGTACCTCTCTTTTGTGTCCATGTCGTGTTCTGCTATTTTTATTATAACAGAAAATGGATTGGACTCAAAATGGTATGGGAAATCTAACAAAACGGTGACGTAAAATTAGTAGCAAACGTGCACTCTGATGTTGAATGTGTTCACCTAAACTGGAAACTGAGTATTAACAATAAATTAAATCAGACTGGCCGGTTACCTGGGTATTTTAAATGTATTAACAATAGTACAATTACAGGGCTTCTGAACCCATTCAGATGTGGAAAAGCCAGTTCTTTATTGACCGATAAGTCGAAACAACGTGCGTGGATACTTCATTTAGAGTGGAGTGAGTGAAAGAGAACGACAATGGCAAATGAAGGCAAAATTTTCTGTCGAGGCTCCTTCGGGTACACCTAAAATCTCAAGTAAATCTTATCACACCTGGAGTGTATGTAAGGGCCGATTGAATAAGATTGTCATCTCTAAGCATTCTGTTACTGCGGGCTATAAATGATCGTCGTGAATCAGGTACAATAAAAAAAACAGTATACTAAGTAATACATAATTCAGTCGTTAGCGGAATGTGTATTAAACTTCACATTTTTTTACGCCTTGTCCAATCAACAACTTACACATAGACAAAGCACTAGCTTAATAGACCAAGGATTCAGGAAGCGCGTCGCGAATATGTGCCATTCCAAATTAACATTAATAGTATGGGTTGGGGTTGGGTTGGGTTGCTTGGGGAAGGAGACCAAGCTGCTAGGTCATCGGTCTCATCGGATTAGGGAAGGTCGGGGAAGGAAGTCGGCCGTGCCCTTTGAAGGAACCATCCCAGCATTTGCCTGGAGCGATTTAGGGAAATCACGGAAAACCTAAATCAGGATGGCCCGACGCGGGATTGAACCGTCGTCCTCCCGAATGCGAGACCAGTGTCTAACAGTAATAGTAATCTGGGATAAACCTCGAAAGGCTAAATTAGGATGGCCGTGCTAGAATTTGGAATCTGCCTTGAATACTTGGTTGTAGGGACGCGTTCAGGAAAGAGATACTCACTGCAGTGCGGTGCTGGACATCGTAACTTCCAGCCGCATACGCGCGGGAGGACACGTATGACTGATGAAGACATTGTGAAAAGGGAAGGGTGGAGAGGCCTGCCGGGTAGGAAGCAGGAAGGACTGGTCGCCGTATCGCATTTGCATGAATTAATAGCGAATGAATAGTGAATTATGCGACGAAAGTGAACGTCGAAGCGAACGGCAGAATAGACGCCTCGCGTAAGAAATTGTGCATTCAATACAAACACGGCGAATAACTTAGGCCGTTAAATGATGTACGTCGTCTTTATCCTCCCCGGCCTTCAATGGGACGGCGGGCGGTGGGAAGAGGGCGCCTTTGTATTGCTAGACAGGCCTTCCAGGGCCGTAACTCAGGTTGCCGGACGTGTGGCGAGTGTCGCCCGGGCTGCGTGGGCGTGTGCGCGGTAGCTCGGATATTGTCACAGCGGAGTTCAGACGTCAGACGTTGTCCATACAGCGCGCCTGCTGCCCGCTTTCATTCGTCCCCCAGATCAGTTGCTCCGAAAATCACGACCACCGTTTCGTATACCACCCATCCTTCCCTCCGCCTTCCACGGCAGTTTCTTCGCCATCCGGTTGCTATCGTACGCCGCCCCCCTACGTCGACACATTCTGTGGCCTGAGTGTTCTGTTATGTCAGCCAGGTAGCTCTCTGTCCCTCTCTAGAGTACGCTCCTTTTCAGTTTTGTTTCCATTTCCTAGACGTCCTTGTCCGCACAGCCCTCCAGCGGTGTCCGCCAGTGCGTCTTTTCATCTTTTGTGGCATGTTTGTGACGCCGACTCTTATGTCTGCTTTTGTGAGGAGAGCGCACGTGGCAAGGAGAGGTGGACTGATGGAGAGAGGCGGTAGCAGCAGCAGTGGCAGGCGGCTGCTGGCGACTTGTCTCGCGGCAGCGTGTGGCTCCCAAACTACCGACAGCAACTGCTTTTGTCGCAAAACGACTTACGACAGCCTCCCTACCAGCATTTGTTGATGTAATTTTCAGAAAGCTGCACATTTTGGAAAATGGGAGACTAAAACAGGACTTTGCACCTAAAGTGGACACTCGTAATATTTCGTATTTATAGCCCAAAACACGATATTCCACAAGTACGAGTGTGCATTTCGGTGAGTATTTCATTGATTCCACTTTTTTATCTACGTAGATCTTGAAGTAAAGATGTTCTCTTGTGGGAACTATGCACTTTTGTTTTTACTGCTGCAGTATTTAGTGGCCCCCCTTAAGTAAAATAATAGCGGGGAGCACAGACCATAATAATTTCCAGCATTATTTAAGGCTACGCATGCTAAACAATGAAGACAAATTATTAATCTGTAGAGGTAATTGTTGCTTATAAAATAAATGTAGCTACAGAAACAGCCTGTACTTACAAACAACGGCGAAACAAAAGTTTAGGACAGTATATTCAAGAAGAAATAAAAAGAAGTTAAGAATATAGTTCTATGATACTTGCTACAGAACCGTTAGATCTTGTCGCAACAAAAGACGAGACGGAGACCAACAATTTATTTCGTCGGCGATGTGTTGCTTTATGGAAAGGAACGACTGTTTTAAGATACAGAGTGGTGTAAAGTAAGAGTATGTGTTTTAACATCTAGCTGGAACACCCACGCAAAAAACAATTGTATCTACCCGTAGATTAGGGAGAAACATCTTTAAAAATCGTTGATGTTGATGCGAACGCAACAGGCACTAACACTGCCGGAACAGAGCTGCTTAACATCATTTCAACGTAAAAAGTCCGCGGTTAGTCTTGGTTTTCATGTTTAGCAAACCTCTGGACCTACTTTGTGAAAACATGCACTGCAAATCATAAGAAGCACTATATCAAAATACTCCTCCAAGCAAAAGCTACCAGATAGTGTAAACGAGTGCTTAGCGCCATATATTCAAAATACCACAAGTGCTTCGTATCTAGGTAGATAAAAAATATTACTCATCCTTGCCGATAAGCCTCCTTTTCGTGTCTCGAAACGTCTGTGAAATATTACGAATTCATATGTAATGCTGCACTAACAAGTACACTGATTACGTATCCCGTAAGGTCACTCGATGTCTCCTGCGTTCAGGGTGGTGTTATTCTCCATCTTTCGAGAACTTGAGGGTGAAATTACAGCACATGAAACTGGAGAATGACATATTTCAAAACGCGAATTGTTGCTTTCATCCTTTAAGCGACACCACAATTGAATATGAGAAATGAGACGGGAAGGATCATGAAATAAGACGAATACCTCATAACACACAAACACACACACACACAAACACACAAACACACACACACACAAACACACACACACACACACACACACACACACACACAGAGAGAGAGAGAGAGAGAGAGAGAGAGAGAGAGAGAACTACATGAAATGACACAGTTCAAGAAATACTACAAATACTACTAAATCCAATTCCACTACTCAAAAAAGTGACATACATGATTGTGAACTGATTCAATAATGCATTTGTCTCATTCCCTTCCCCTTGTAAGCGCATGCACAGCTGAGTGCTAGAATGTGTACTTATGAAACGCTGTAACAAAATTAAATTTCTTTTCCAGATCATTGTAACTATACTGAACAGTCAAGAAGCTGCAGAGGGGAATTTCCTGTCACAATGCTAATGATTCAGGTGTTTCGGCTTAGGTGGGCAGTGAATAAAATATTTTAATTCGCCCAACATCAGGCGCTTTGGACAAGTACCTGAATTCTTTCTCTTTCAATATTGTAACAGTCTAGATAGGTGAAGTATTATTATTTACGAACTGACACTATTTTGATGAAATTATTACGTTTCATGGTTTGCTTGTATTGGTTGCATCAGATAAGATTTCCTCTTCATACTTTTTTTTTACGTCTTGGAATATATACTTGTGCTTTGAAGCGACTGAATGTAAATCTGGGTTCCATACAGCCAGGCGAGGATTCTGGCTCATGCTTCGTACTATCTGGTCTCTGTGATTAGAGAAGCAGTGGAAACTGAACTATGCAATCTCGTCTTCAACAGATATCGCGTCTACGCACTTAGCAAAAAATGGAACCATGATGCTCTTGACAAAGAAAAGTCAGAGAGGAATATCTCACAGTTTCCCTTTATTGTTACTGCAGTTCTCACAAAGGGGACGAGATGGTGCCGGGTAAAGCGCTCTTCAAAGATTGCAAAACTCCGAAAGATGTTTCGAAATACATAAAAACAGATGACAATAGATGATTTATAAAACGTATTTTTATAGAAAAAATCTTTACAGATGATTTTACGTTACAGGTAAAATTTAACGCTGTTGATTATGTTACGGTGTAATGGTGATGTTGGTAAGGGACTGAAAATGATGATGGTCATAACGTATGTGGAATGATGGGTGTGAGTATGGGACCCGGTGGAACCGCGAGCAGGGACAGAAAGACTCTACGGCGGAGGTGGGGGGAGAGAAAAACTGAGGGTGGTGTGAGGTGGAGTGTTTTGATTAAGGTTGGAAAGAGGGGTATATGTCTCGACGATTTTATTGTTGGGAGAGGTAACTGGTTGAAATTCCTGCAGGAAAAGATGGGTAAGGCTAGACGGTGCATGGAAGGTGGAATATGGATGCAGTGGTGCAACAAGGTACCTGGACTGCTGATCAGTGGGTGGATATTGGGTTTTGTCATTAGATTTTGCGAGTAATACACTACTGGCCATTAAAATTGCTGCACCACGAAGATGACGTGCTACAGACGCGAAATTTAACCGACAGGAAGAAGATGCTGTGATATGCAAATGATTAGCTTTTCAGAGCATTCACACAAGGTTGGCGCCGGTGGCGACACCTACAACGTGCTGACATGAGGAAAGTTTCCAACCGATTTCTCATACACATACAGCAGTTGACCGGCGTTGCCTGGTGAAACGTTGTTGTGATGCCTCGTGTAAGGAGGTGAAATATGTACCGTCACGTTTCCTACTTTGATAAAGGTCGGATTGTTGCCTATCGCGTTTGCGGTTTATCGTATCGCTACAATGCTGCTCGCGTCGGTCGAGATCCAATGACTGTCAGCAGAATATGGAATCGGTGGTTTCAGGAGGGTAATACGGAACGCCGTGCTGGATCCCTAAGGCCTCGTATCACTAGCAGTCGCAATGACAGGCATCTTATCCGCATGGCTGTAACGGATCGTGCAGCCACATCTCGATACCTGATGGGGACGTTTGCAAGACAACAACCATCTGCACGAACAGTTCGACGATGTTTGCAGCAGTATGGACTGTAGGCTCGGAGACCATGGCTGCGGTTACCCTTGACGATGCATCGCAGACAGGAGCGCCTGCGATGGTGTGCTCAACGAGAACCTGGGTGCACGAATGGCAAAACGTCATTTTTCCGGATGAATCCAGCTTCTCTTTGCAGCATCATGATGGTCGCATCCGTGTTTGGCGACATCGCGGTGAGCGCACATTGGAAGCGTGTATTCGGCATCGCCATACTGGCGTATCACCCGACCTGATGGTATGGAGTGCCATTGCTTACACGTCTCAGTCACCTCTTGTTCGCGTTGACGGCACTTTGAACAGTGGACGTTACATTTCAGATGTGTTACGACCCTTGGCTCTACCCTTCATTCGATCCCAGCGAAACCCTACATTTCAGCAGGATAATGCACGACCGCATGTTGCAGGTCCTGTACGGGCGTTTTTGATACTGAACGACTGCTGCCCTGGCCAGCACATTCTCCAGATCTTTCATTAATTGAAAACGTCTGATCAATGGTGGGCGAGCAACTTGTTTCGTCACAATACGCCAGTCACTATTCTTTATGAACTGTGGTATCGTGTTAAAGCTGCATGGACTGCTGTACCTGTACACGCCATCCAAGCTCTGTTTGGCCCAATACTCAGGCGCATCAAGGCCGTTATTACGGCCAGAGGTGGCTGTTCTGGGCACTGATTCTCAGGATCTACGCACCCAAATTGCGTGAAAATGTAATCACTTTTCAGTTCTAGTATAATATATTTGTCCAATGAATACTCGTTAACATCTGCATTTCTTCTTGGTGTAGCAAGTTTAATGGCCAGTAGTGTATTTTAGATCCGAAGCTGTTGTAGGAAGAAAAGAAAGAGCAGGAAGTGGAAGCTTTGGTATACGATACGGGTTGGGAAGGGAAGTGGACGCGGAAGGCGAGGTGGGTGCATGTCTTTCCAGGATTTCAGGGGCCTGCGCGTATTTTACCATGTGATACGAGTGGCGGCACTGCAAGCGATGTTGAACAGCGAGCGCAAACGTAATCTATGGGCGCAGAAGGAGCAACCCACACACCTGCCGTCTCCATTATGTCATCACGACGTAATTTAGCCAGTGCCGTGCTATCTTGTGGACATAAAGTTTAAATCTCGCCAGTTTCACGATGGACACTGCCCCTGACTACGAAGATGAAGACAGCCATCGGAAACTCGCGATTTTATCCGAATTTCACGCGAAACGTTAACCGATAACTTTTAATCAATAAAATGAGTCAATGGAACTATGAGCGTGGGATGATCGCAGCTGATAGACAAGCCTTTTCTCGGCATGTTCAAACGATATTTCCCAAATTTTCCTGATCTGTAGATATACCGAGGGGTAGAGTGTGAGTCGGTCGTGAGAGACACACATTGGTAGGTCGGGCGGCGCCAGGGAGCGGGCAGTCGCTGGTGTCTGCGCCTGTCTCTCCTTTTTTGTCGGCGCAGCGCGGCGGAAGCAGGTGCCCCGGCTGCCGCAAGGCCAGGCGCGTGCTCTTTCTACAATCAACGCGCCTAAATGAGCGCTTATGTAACCCGAGTGCTGGTGCGGGCGCCACGGCCGCTAGAGGGAGGTGGGGGTCTGGTTCGCGCGCCGGCGCACCTACTCAGCGCTGCTGCCTCGGCTCGACCTGTGGTCCGGGCTCAGGCGGAGGAGAGGCGTGACCCACACAGCCACACAAACAGGATACGAGCCTGGGCACCTGCAGTGTGCAGCCGAAAATCTCTCTTAACGGTGCCCTCTCCAGTTAAGTACACCAGGATGAGTTTATGGTAGTCCCGTGGCTACCAAAGCTCTCGGATTAAAACCCTAACGAGATTATGTGCGACAACCTCCATAGCACTGCTCATGTCATGGATCCTCAAGCATCAAACCTACCGCAGTTGGCCACAATACGGGAATACGGCTGGTTTCACAACCTTTTCGGTAACTTCCGGTATCTCACTGACTTTCTTCCTGCACCTTCACACTGTAAAATGTCCTTATTCAGACACTTTACATGTGGTCACATTAATGTGACTAGACCGTGTAGATTTGTTGGATGTGTCCTGGGAAGTTCAACGCGTCTTCAAAAGAAATAGCGTACACGAAGCTGGTATGATCACTTCTAGAATACCTTTCGTTATCGAATACGCGTGACGAATTCAGAAACGCGCTGTTAGGATTGTAGGAGGCCAGTGTAGCCCATACGATACAGTGCAGAAATGCTTGTGGAACTTCAGTGGGGCTGCTCCGAAGAAACACAATGTGGTTCTCGCGAAACCGTGTTGGGCATATTTAGAGAATCTTTGTTCGAAGATAACCGTGCCACCATTATGATATCACATTGTACATCACGTTGGGATCATGAGAATAAGATAAAGACATATTAGAGAGGGTACAGAAACTTATAGACAGTAAATTTTGCCTCGTACAATGCGCGAATGGAACAGGAAAGAAAACTGATAATATTGGTACGATGTATCCTCCGCCAGGCACTGTACAGTTTCCTGTGGAGTATTTGTGTACGTATAGGTTTAAAATCGTCAGCGATATCTGCAGAAATAGTTTTACGCGGGCGACATTCTTCGTTACAGGTTTCTCAAATTTCATGCAACGTCAGATTTGTTTGTAGCCGCAAAGTCCGACGACTTCCCCTAACGTGATGGACAGGGGTGATATCGTACTAATTGACCGTGTGGTACTTTCGTATTTAGTTGGCCGAGTGAAGTCAGGGAGAAGTCACGAACTCGTGGAACTTTCAAATTCTGCCAGAGAATATGTCGATGCATGCACGTGTAATGGAAGTACACCGCGCGAGATTAGCCGAGCGGTCTTAGGCGCTGCAGTCATGGACTGTGCGGCTGGTCCCGGCTAAGGTTCGAGTCTTCCCTCGGGCATGGGTGTGGTGTTTGTTCTTAGGATAATTTAGGTTAAGTAGTGTGTAAGCTTAGAGACTGATGACCTTAGCAGTTATGTCCCAGAAGATTTCACACACATTTGAACTTTTTTATAATGGAAGTACATTATTATCCAATCTGCTCCGTTAGATAGTAGATAACTTAGCTTATTTTTCTGTAGCCTTTGAGCATCAAGCGCCCAATTCCAGGCACCGAAAAGTAAATACAGTCACTGTCCTGGTAAAAGCTGTTGCACTTGCTGACCTCAACGGCTTGACTGAATCGCAGTAGGTCGACGCACGAGATAAGATTTCCGTTTCATCAAAGGTAATCGTGTGTTTGGCGTCGGTGCTCTGTTCAGTGCTCTGAAGTAGTACGTAGAGATTGACTAATGTAAATGCCGCCGCATTCACAAGGAATATGTTTAACTCTAAGACCACTGAGTCAAAAGTTGTCTTTTGCTGGACGGAGCATCTCTTTAATTTTCTTGGATGGTCGGCAAATGGATTCATTGTTTTATCTGCCCAGGATTTTATTTATTGTAGTTGCGAAGAAAGATAGGAGATCTATAGAGAGTACTATAGGCTGTGAGTCTCGTAATGTTTATCTTCGTGGGTTCACTTCTTAGGGATGGCCGTGCAAGACATCAGAGAAACATTTATCTGCCGCATCTTTTCCACCAGGAGTGTTAATCAGGCGTGCAGGTTATGTGTTGGGACGGCAGCGCTTTGTGCTTCGATAGAGAACTCGATAAGAGCATTTGATACGAAAGCATAAAGTCCGGTTTCGTGTCTCATCCAGGAGTATAATTTTAACCTGTCAAAATTTCACCATTAAGGGACCTAGAGGTCGGTACCAATCCCTGTTGGACACAATACTTCATTCACAATTAAAGGAGTACATTGCAAATCGGGACTAAAAATAATCATTATTTTGTTATGACAATTTCTCACGAGTCATCTACTTAAATGACAGTGGGAGGATTTACTACGATTTGTTATCTTGCAAGAGATTGCTTGTCCTCGATTAAAGAGACCCACCTTGTCAAAATGGGGAATGCGTGTTACACGTATTTGGGGCTCAGGCACATTCTGCTGCTGATGTACGGTGACATCTTATGCGCCAACAGAATCTAAGACCGTTAGATCGAAAAGGTCGTGTACAACGTTCTGCGAGAGCACTTCACGTCGGTGAAGTGGGGTCATCCCAACTGTTATGGGCACAGCACTCGCTTTTATACGTTTGAAGTATTGGAGAAGCGAACTGTACATTCTCGTCATATTTACGAGGTTATCCGGGCTGTTTGGAAGAATTCGTAATTCACTGCAGCGACGAATTCAGTATTGCATCCAAATATGGAAACATTCTTCTACAGGTTTGAGTGTATAGTAAACTGATGTAACTGACTGAAGTCGTATTATATTTACTGTTAAAGGTAATTTACGAGTGAAATTTGAGTCCGATTATATGGAGACTTAATCGAAAAATTACATTTCAAATGCATTTCTACTAACTAGGACAGTATCTGATACTGAGGCCAGTGGTGGAGCGTAATTATCAGTTTTCCATGTTAATTATGATACACCCTATATGATACTGTAAGGCTGATACGGAAATTCTGCGAATTTTCAACATTGGTTTCCTTCTGGTGTATGTAATAATTCGTTATAGTAGAGAAGGTTTTTCAGAAGGCTGTCTAAAGAGTAATAATAAGAATAATAATGAAAATGATCCCACAGGTGGGTCACTACAAAGATGCAGATTAATTACGCTGTGCGTGTGTCACTTTATCACTGTGCTATAGCAACGGTCATGACATCCGTGACCTGTTAGATCGCTGGATGAAGTACGGACTGTGTTTGCGGTAGCCTTGGTGAGAAATATGGCGGCTCGTAGATGAAAAATGCCCGAATACACGCATGAGCACAGCACTCGTCGCTAATGAAAAGCACTTCGTACAGGCGACCGAGATGGATGGCGGGTAGTGAACGCAAAGCAGAGAGAGATGGTTGTAACTTGGTGAGCCTGGGAGGGGAAGGGAAGGGGGTGAGGAGAGAGGGTCACTAGGTGCCCATCATTTATCCGCAGATGTGATCAATCAATATAGGGGCGCCGGCGAGGCTGTAATATTTCATTAGCTAATGGAGGCCGTTTCAACATTCGGCTGTTGATCTTAATGAGCGCATGGAGTAGTAGAAAAACAAGGCGAAAGAATACGTCGACGTTAGGGGTTGCGAGTCTGTATACGCAGGTGAAAACAGGGGAGTCGCAGAAGTTTTTTTGGTAGGCTTTGGGTACAGCAGTGGCGTTAGAATATTTCTTTTGAGAACTGGTGTTCCAGCTACCTCCGCGCTGCGTGTTAATTATTTCCAGGCGCAGCTGACAGCTGGAGCCTCCCGTTCTACAGCGGCACGCGAACCTCTCGGGCGGGAAGAAAAAGTATCGTCCGGCGTGCTATCGCCCCGCTTCTCTCTCTCTCTCTCTCTCTCTCTCTCTCTCTCCTCTCTCCCTTCCTCCCTCTCACTCCCTCTCCCTATTGTTTCGCCCCTTCCTTGCCGTCGCTCGCCCTCGCCTCCGGCTGCAGCGCCTCTCGGCGGTTCGCTGGCTCCAGCGATGCCACCCGACTCCAGCTTTTCGGCCGCGTTGTTTACGAGGGCTGCGGTAATTAAGAGCGCCGTGCGGGGGCGGATGGATGCGGGCGGGCGGTCGACTGGGCGCCGGGCGACGCGTCGAGCCCCGCGCAGGCCATTGTTCGCCGCTGCCTGGCCTGGGCTGCCCCGGGCCGGCCCTGAATATTCATGCACAGCGGCCGTTTCCGCGCATTGCGCGCCCTCCTGCTTCCGCCCCGCTTTCCCACGCAACATATGAGCCCGGCCGGTAGCGGCACAAACTGTCTTCCGTCGCCCCAGGTGCACATTCCCTGCGCTACAAGTCCCCACGTTGTTGTAACCGTGTTTGCTAGTGCTGACAGCAAGTAGTGCGCGTTGCGTGTTGTTGTAACCAGAGGTTCTGTCAGTCACCGTCAGGCGATTGGTAGACACCTGTCTACTGTAAGGTTAACGCTCATACCTGAGGAGGCTGTCTGTCCTACGGCAGACACACATTCACTGTCTGATAAAAGTATCCAGACACCCCAGTGTAATGCGTAATTAACCACAACCTGTCACGACAGGCGGACCCGCTACTGTTAAAGGAGATGAGGAGTAATGTTTTGTCAGTCAGTCAGTCAGAATGAGTCGATCAGGAGAGCTCAATCACTTCGAACGACGAATCAATCACGCACAGAAAAGTCCTTAAGGTTTTTTTCAAGCAACTTTTTCTCAGCCCAAGATAAACATATAACAGAAAGCGTAGATTTGTTTTGAAAGTCACTTTTCTCTTTGTAAGAAGCTACAACTACGGTGAGCGTACCGTGTAACACGGATTTTATGAATAGTGACGTTTAATACTTGTATGCATGCTGTACCGTGGAAATAACAGTGGGCGCAGTGGCGTTTCAGGTGCTACGTTCCCAGTCTCAGGTAAACCGTTTTCCAACAGCCCGGGGTATCGCGGCAGCGATGCATTCATTTTCACAGCCGTGCGCGCTGTTAATAGCGAGGTCCAGTACGCAAAGACCCAGTCCTAAATATCACTCTTTATAAAATCTGTGTTAAACTGTATGGTCACGGCGTTTGTAGCTTCCTACAATCACAAACGAGACCTTCAAAACAACCCCACGATTTCTGTTTCCTAATGACTTTGGGTTGAGAAAAAGTTTCCTTAAAAAAACCAAAAAACTATTTTCTGGGGTATTGAAAAATTCTGTAACTTGAATTTTTAGTAGCGATGTCTGTAACCTTTAAAAATTTAGTTAACATCGGACAAATACACACATCAAAAATGTTTTGCATCACCTCGGTTCCGAGAGTTCCGGAACCTGTACAGAAACATCATTTCCGCTCTTTTTATTGCTCATGAAAACAACACATTCCATGTTGTATCACGATACAGCGAGACCCTCCGAGGTGGTGGTCCAAATTTCTGTACACACCCAGGTTCGTCGTTGAGTACACCGTCGCAGACGCTCCTGTCTGCGATGCAGCGTCAAGGGTAACCGCAGCCATGGCCTCCGAGCTGATACTCCATGTTTTTGCAAACGTCGTCGAACTGTTTGTGCAGACAGTTGTTGTCTTACAAACGTCCTTATCTGTTGACTCAGGGATCGAGACGTGGCTGCAGCCGGCCGATGTGGCCGTGCGGTTTTAGGCGCTTCAGTCTGGAACCGCGTGACCGCTACGGTCGCAGGTTCAAATTCTGCCTCGGGCATGGATGTTTGCGGTGTCCTTAGGTTAGTTAGGTTTAAGTAGTTCTAGGGGACTGATGACCTCAGATGTTAAGTCCCATAGTGCTAAGAGCCATTTGAACCATTTTTGAACGTGGCTGCACGATCCGTTACAGCCATGCAGATATGATGCTTGTCATCTCAACTGCTAGTGATACGAGGGCGTTGGGATCCAGCACGGCGTTCTGTATTACCCTCCTGAACCCACCGATTCCATATTCTGCTAATAGTCATTGGATCTCGACCAGGGCGAGCAGCAATGTCGCGATACGATAAACCGCAAACGCGATAGGCTACAATCCGACCTTTATCAAAGCCGGAAACGTGATGGTACACATTTCTCCTCCTCACACGAGGCATCACAACAACGTTTCACGAGGCAACGCCGGTCAACTGCTGCTTGTGTATGAGAAATCGGTTGGAAAATTTCCTCATGTCAGCACGTTGTAGGTGTTGCCACCGGCGCCAACCTTGTGTGAATGCTCTGAAACGCTAATCATTTGCATATCACAGCATCTTCTTCCTGTCGGTTAAGTTTCGCGTCTGCAACACGTCATCTTCGTGATGTAGCAATTTTAATGGCCAGTAGTGTAAAAAGAGTATGATGCAATGATCGGGCTCCTCATAAGCCACACATTTCTGTAGTAAACGTTTGAGGCGCCACTGGACAGTGGATGACAGGAAACAAATGATTTAGATTGATGAATCACACCATACCGCGTGGCATAGCGATGAAAGGTTTGGGTCTGGCGAATGCGTAGAAAACGTTGCGTGCAAACATGTATAGGGCCAACAGTGGTGTACGGGGGTGTTGGTGTTGTGGTATGGAGGTGTTTTCCGCACTTAGGAGTGACCCCGTCTACTGCACATAAGAAAACGCTATAATATTATGTATTGCGTACGTTAGAGAATCACTCCAGACAAGATGACTTTGTCAGCGTGACATTGCTCCCTGTCATGAAGCGGCATATGTGAAGCAATGGTGTGTGGACAGTAACATTCCTGAACTGCACTGGCTATTCAGAGTCGCAACCGAAAACCAGTGGAGCTCTTGTGGGATGGGTTAGAAAGGTGCCCCTGTTTCAGACCACAGCGTCCAAAATGACTACCTTCTGAGGTTTCGGTTGTTAGGGAAGAAGGGGCCGCCATACTTGCACAGACGTTCAGACAACTCACTGAAAGTCTTCTCAGCAGAGTTCAAACCCTCATAAAGTCGAAGGTTGGACACCACTCATATTACTGTCCTTTAATAGATGTCCACATACTTTCGATCATATAGCTCTTGCACGTAATTTTTGTTATACTGTATACACGTTACACAGACTTTCTGTTGATCTGGAGAGCGGATCGCTGTGGTGACTGCTTGGAGACATTACTCGTCACGATAAAGTCGCAACTTTGAACATTAAAACTCAGATGCTCAACAATTTAAATCGGATTATAGCCTTGACCTACATGTCGTTGGCAATACTCTCCGTAAACACCCATCTTCTGATGGTAAGACTAGAAACGGTCGAAAGCTTATAAAAGAGTCACAGTTAGGAGCTATTTCTCCCTAATGCGCCCTCTTTTTACAAGACAGTCACGTGTTCTGAATCAGTGGCTCGCAAGCTATGTCAGCCCATTTCCCGTAAGCGTAATCAGATATTAGCTAGTAACCCCCCCCCCCCCCCCTACACACACACACACCGTCCCCATCTCGCTATCGTCGACTTTAGCCCCATTTAAACTTAAGAATTTTATTTGATGAATGTTATTTTTAAAGTAACGAAAGATAAACTATATGTATTTTTCGTAAATCACGGGCTAATGAATGAATGAGACAGCTAGTACTGCTTATTTCTAACAACTGTTTTTTGTAACCTGAAGAAGCAATTCTCATCACATTGCGAGTGCAACGAACAACTTGCTCTCAGAAAAGAGTGCGAACCATCAGCAATGAGCATAGACACCCACTACAAAATGTGCTTCTTCATCGCTCCTGTCCCTAACAACACTTGCTTCACCGTTACCCTGCAGCCCCATCTAGAATCAAATTAAATGGCTCTAAGCATTATGGGACTTAACATCTGGGGTCTTCAGCCCCCTAGACTTAGAACTAATTAAACCTAACATAAGGACATCACACACATCCATGTCCAAGGCAGGATTCAAACCTGCGACCGTAGCAGCAGCGCGGTTCTGGACTGAAGCGATTAAAACTACTGGGCCACTGCGGCCGGCCCATCTAGAATCAACCAAGTTAAGATGTGTGCACTATTGTCAGTGTTTCTAAATCACATGATTCCTTGAGTCCTTACTTCCGAAATCGGAGAATTACGAATAATTTGTCTCTTCCCACTGGCAATAATAATAATAATAATAATAATAATAATAATTCTGTGTACGCCCTACAGCAATGTAGTAACCATTAAATACTTATCGTTGTGTCACGCTATCAATTTGTTCGTCTTCTGTTACAAAATTTATAGTGAAGCAATTTCTGTTCCATTGCGGGAACTATCTGCGCCTCGGACAAAAAATTGTTAATGGATTTTTCAGATCATGTGACGTTTATGTACCAGTTCTACTGTGTTAGATACACGGGACCAAATGCAGAGTGTGTCTGTTGGGTAAACTACACCATTGCATGATGTTCCAGATGCATATGATTTGATTTTGTATGTCAAGACGAAACTCTGTGTGGATTTATTATCACAACTGAGGATGGCAATAAATTACTGAAACATCAATTACATTATTTTGGCGTAATAAATTATTATGTACTGAAAGCAACATTATCATAAATAATGCAGGTGTGACATAAAATCATGCAGGAGGCTAGCGGCCGTTCTGATAAGTATGCGTAGGATTGTAGTTAACTCGGCTAGTAACGTGAGATGACAGACTTATACATGTTACGTACACAACTGGTAACGTCCTTGCCCCTGAGCTACCTTTGCACTTGGATGTCTGAAAACTGCAATAATTCCGAAACGCGTCATTCTTCACCTGCTGTATGACTTTTTATGCAACCTGGCCAGCTTAAATGCAGATCTAAGCATAATTATCAGAAATGCTAAACATCACGAAAAGCATCCGCAGTTTTCTAGATGCGCATTAGAGTGGGACAGAATTAAAAAGTTGGCAACATTAATCAGTTTGTAGAAAAATTTTACGCTAAAAAACTGCAAGAAACAAATTATATAGATTATAGTAAAATTTAACGACATTGGTAGTACAGTCTTTCCTTTACTCGGTTCTGCCAATAGCTTTTTTTTTTTTTTTTTTATTATTTTTTTTATACACATAGCGAAACAAATATTCCGGACCTTCGAGTTTCGTGTTAAACTTTTTCAGTGTGTACGATCTTATTTGCCCTTAGCCTCAAGCTGTTAACAGTTAGCACCGAAGCAGTTGTGTAAAATTTAATTAGTACCCTCATGAAGTCTGTGGCGGACTTGGCGGCTCGTGTAGGAGGGAGGGTGACCGCAGAGCGGTTGTCGGAGCTGGCTGGGGCGGCACGGGGGGGCCAGGCGTCGGAGGGTGCATCCGGCACGCGTCAAAAACCTATCGACCGGCGCTGGGGTGGCCGCCCCCGCTGCGCCAGGCACAGCTCCCCGATTATTATTGGGCCGTGAGTGCGGCGCGGCGGAGGATTCGCCCAAATCGAATTTTCCCCGCGTAATTACACTCGCCGCGGGGGCAGGTCGTGTTTACACGCACGGCCAAGGACAAAGGCAGTGCCCGCAGACGGATGGCCAGTGCCACCGCTCTTGCGCAAGGGAAATCTCGCAGCTGATAGCGCAAAAACCGGCTCCCGGCCTGTTATTAGCGTCCGCGCGGGACGGCGACCTCTGTCGATATTTCACGGCCGGACCACAGAACACTCGTCTGCTAAATTCAGCGCACCTTCCATTCCCCCTCCCCTCCCCCCCCCCCCCCCCCAAGGAAGGGTCCGAAAAGCGCCAACTATACCACTGACACCTGCGACTATACAAGAAAACACCTTATCCTAAATATAGTAGATGAGTTTTGTTGTTTGGGCCGCATAATAAATGATGACGGCCGAAGCAGAGAGGATGCAAAATACAAATCGTCAGTAACAACGAAAATATCCGAATAGTGGAAATGTCAAAATTCTAAGTGTCATTTTTCAGAAAAACCGTGTCCAGTGGTTTAGTGTTCTCGCTGTTCTGTTGTACGAGCATGTCCATAGACTTGTTCCAGATGCCAAATCATGCAGCAAATGTTTCAAACATTCGTTACGAGATGAATCATGGTCTTTTTCCCACGCAGTGCTTTCCTCTGCAGTTCCGAGTGCCCTGCAGTTCCCTGCTATGGCATGTAGAACGTTATTAATGAATTATTTATTTTCTAATTTGTCTCATTATTTTCCGTCGTGATGAGGTAAGCAGCATAATTCTGTGATATCAGAATGCCTTCTCAATGTTTTGGAGACTAATCAGTTACGTACGAAGAAAGATGTCTTGTTTTTTGATTCTCTTGCAAGTGCGAGATTTGGCACTTAGAGAGTTTTACATTTTCATTCGTAATTCCTTTAAAAGACATATTTCCTGACATCTAATGTAAATCTAAATGTTAGGAAGTCTTTCTTGGAGGTATTTGATTTGAGTGTAGTGTTGTGTGGACGCGAAACATGGACGTTCAGACAAGAATAAACTGGATGCATTTGGAATGTGATGCGACAGAAGAAGGGTAAAGATTAGGTGGGTATGTAGGATAACTTATGAGGAAGTAATGAATAGAATTCGGGAGAAAAGAAGTTTGTTGCAAAGGTTGACTAAAACAAAATATCGATTGATTGGTGCACTTTCTGAAACATCAAGTATTCATCAGCTTCGTAATGGAGGGATACGGCGACAAATATATGGAGGGAAACCAAGGCTCTTCTCTAGTAACCAGGTTCAGATGTATGTAGGTTGCAATAATAACGTATAGTTGAAGAGACTTGCTAAGGATGAAATACTGCAGAGAGCTGTATCAAACCTATTTTCGGACAAAGGAAGACGACAGCGATAACAAAAACAGCAACAGATTCTAGTGGTTGAAATGGCTCTGAGCACTATGAGACTTAACTTCTGAGGTCATCAATCCCCTAGAACTTAGAACTACTTAAACCTAACTAACCTAAGGACATCACACACATCCATGCCCGAGGCAGGATTTGAACCTGCGACCGTAGTGGTCGTGCGGTTCCAGACTGTAGCACCTAGAACCGCTCGGCCACCCCACCGGCCAGATTCTAATGAATGGGCGGCTTGAAAATTTCCTGTCTGTACGATTTTGGCTAAGATGAGCGCAGCTTGTCCCTGACATTTCCACCAACAAGCAACCATTCTCCAGCACACAGGTTTAATCTGCCAGAAAGTTTCAAATCATTGCACATTCCACTGTAGGGTGATAATTTATTCTCAAAATAATACCTCAAGCTTTGGCTAAGCCATATATCCGCAGTATCCTTCTTCCCAAGAGTGCTACGTGCGAAAGTTAGGTTGGAGAACTTCACGAGAGATAGGAAGCACGAAAAGAGGTAGCGGCGGAATTGAAGCAGCAAGCGGCGAGGGATGAGGAGGAGGGGTGGGGGGGGGGGGGAGGGGGCGAGTCGTGAGTTTTGCTTGGAGAGCTCAGTGCGCAGGGTACTTGTCCATGAATTGCAGAGTCATGAAAATAGAGTCTCAAACCGGCACACAGTTGTAATCTGCCAGAAAGTTTCCGATCTATGGCGTTCACTAGGAGTTAGAGCTGAGGATTCCCATTCATTAACTTAAGATACTAACCACATGATAACGCATGTGATCGTCTGCCAGACTATAAGTAGGGATGTCTCGCATTGTGCAGAGGGACAAAACGAGAAGAGTGGTGGAATAGCCATTACAAACAAGAAATCTGCTCATACCTCGTAGATGTTACTTTCACGTCGCCTACAGAGACTTACTCCAGTCAAGCAGCCCACTCGACACAACCGCTGCGTCCAGCTGACCGATGCAGCCTTTAAAAGCACGTGAATATTAGGGGTTCGGCTGGCTGCGCGAGGTATTTGTGCCGCAATGTCCGGCGGAGAGCTCCGCGGGCGGAATGCGGCGGCGTTTGGGGATTCCGGTCTCGCCGCCGTGGACAGGGACAGGGGACGCGCGCCGCCTGTGCTATGCCGCGGCCGCACCAGCCGCAGCTGTGTGGTCCGCCGTGGCAGGACTGGGAAACACCTCGCCGCCGCCGCTATTCCCCGCCCCGGGCATATTTCTTCAGGGGGCGCCGCGCCATGAAAAACGGCAGACGTACAAGCTCTTGGCTGGACCGACTTGCCAACCATTCACTGCCGCCAAGCTGTCTCTAGGCTGTTGGTGCACATTCACTATTCCCCTCTTTACGCAGAAGCCGCTTGTTTCACCACCTCTGAAACGTTCCTTTCGTCCGTGGTTTCGTTGCGTCGCGAGAAATCATATACCCGGCCACGGCTAGAATACGCGCAGCCTTGGCAACGTGCGGCGCACGAGACAAATTACGTGATGTACTGCTTCGCAAATTAATCCGAAAAGTTCATTATCAGACCCGGATTAATCCCCTCTGCTGAACTATCAAATCAGTAGCCAGCCTAGCTTTGACCCGCGAGGCACGATTATGCTCCTCACTAATCCAAAGCCAGTAATTAACCCTCGGACTGAGATTTTCACTCTGCAGCGGAGTGTGCGCTGATATGAAACTTCCTGGCAAATTAAAACTGTGTGCCGGACCGAGACTCGAATTCGGGTACCGAGTTCGAGTCTCGGTCCAGCACACAGTTTTAATCTACCAGGAAGTTTCAACCCTCGGACTACTGTTCGCGAGGCATGACCCACTGCTTCCCATGTGCTCTTTTCGAGTTTAAGGGTGGCATCTGGACTTCCCTTCGGCGCTATTGAGGAGTAAACGTGGCAGGGACTCTTTCGCGACGTCTGATCGCTGACGAAGAGTACACACGCACCGCCACACCGTTATCTGAGTGCTGCTGGTGAGTTTAAGCGTGCAGTAGAATTTCCGCCCCACATCTCCGAGCTTTCCGCAGTCCTGGCCGCTAAGTTGTCTTCAGATTATTGTCTTTCCTGATCTCGTTCTGCCACATTAGAGTTCGCATTACGTCTTGTTGTTCGTCAGGAGTAGCAGCGTTTGTCTAATTCTCTTTTCTACAAACAAAATGACAAGGCGTAGTTGTTGCAGTGAGGAAGAGATCATGGAGGCACCCACGCAGAGCGACAGTGAGGACGATTTAATATCGTCGTAAGTAATAATGCTCCATAGATTCTGAAAGCAGGCCTCCTACATCTGTAGGTGTAACGTTACAGCTTTACGTTTCAACAAAAGTTGTAACAAATATTTCTACGGAATCTGGAAAATGTAAAACTGACCCAGTTTTAGAATACTTTATCAAAATCGGATCCGAAACTACTGAAGGAAATACTACTTATGCATCCTTGCGGATTTGCAACAGCCACAAATTTGCGCAAAAGCTTAAAGTCTGAAACTGATTTATGTAATGATGGCATGACAACTAATGATCTCTTCAGTGCGGGTGCATCCAGGCTCGAACCACAACAGTAATCGGCAAAATGCCGCGAATAATGAGGATAACAAGCAGCTGGGACTATGTTAGTAGTGTGAGCAAAAGTTGAGGATTTTAGTCTGACGGAAGTCGTGCTAGGGTAGTCCGTGCAGTTGGGATGACCACTGTGTCTGGGTAACGCAGTGGTCGGCGCATCTGTCCAGTAAGCAGGAGACTCTGGTTCGAATCCCGGTCCAGCACAAATTTTCGACTTTTCCCATTGATTTGAATCAATGCCCGCTCGCAGCTAATGACTGTAATTCCTTTGTGTCTAAAGCTTTTCATCACAAAAACACTACCCTCCCTCTCGGTAGCGGTTTCATTAATCTGAGGCCGAAATACGCACGGAAGAGGAAGTAACCGTCTGAAATGAGGACCACCTCCTGTGATCGATCTCCACGATATTCGACAGTTGGCTTGCGCTGTAGTCGCAACTCACGGTGGTCGGCATTGGTGTCTGCAGTTCAAGACGAATTTCTGTATCAGTTAACACTGTAAACTCCAATTCTGGGCCTTGATTCATCAATTGCAGGGAATCTATCTTTCACGCCATGCTCTCCGTGTATTGGACTTTCGAGTCTCTTAGCCATTAAAACATCAAAGATTACCCCTCTAACGGCCGCGCGGGATTAGCCGAGCGGTCTAAGGCGCTGCAGTCATGGACTGTGCGGCTGGTCCTGGCGGAGGTTCGAGTCCTCCCGCGTGCATGGGTGTGTGTGTGTGTGTGTGTGTGTGTTAGTCCTTACGATAATTTAGGTTAAGTAGTGTATAAGCTTAGGGACTGATGATGAGCTTAGCAGTTAAGTCCCATAACATTTAACACACATTTGAACATTTTGGAACTCCTCTAATGAGTCCTGTAGTTATGAAATGGCAACATATGCTAACATGATGGCAAACGGTGAGACATTTCCTTCAACGATTCCACAACTGAATACCTCTCTCCTAAATGTCAAAATTATTTCCCCACGTCTGAAAACTTTGGTACCGACTGGATGATTAGTGGTAATCCTTTTCGCGAAAAACTTAGGAGCTTTACTCACAGAAATGCTTTGTTTCTACTGTGCAATTATCTGAATGTAGCACGTTAGTAATCGTTTCTTGGTTTCTTCTCCGATTTCAGCACCTCGAATAATGAACATTGAAGATTATAAAGCAAATAAATGTGTGTCAGTGCTGCTAAATTCGCCACTACCTAGGTTTTGACATCGAGTGAAGTTAAGCCATGGTTACGTTACTGGCGTCGACTCCTTCACAGTTTCTTTAAAATAACGAAGGCCGATTTCCTACCCCATCTTAGCTCAAATGTCTCTGACAACATCGACATCCTCGAAACGATAATTGTTCTTTGCTCTTTCCAGCTGTGCTGTAGAAACTGTTTAGGACTGTCCGATTTCAGGTCAGACGTGACCGTCGTCATATCCACAAAATTAGTGACACAACAGAGACGTATGAAGAAGTTCGGGTGAATGAAATGGAGCAGTTGCCTCAGGTGTCTCATAATGATGGCAGTGGGCTTCTCTGGGATGAGTTACAGTACCAGGTGACTTCGAGGAAAGCGCCATGAGCAAAATTACTAGACAATTGATTCGGTAGGAGAGAAAGCTACAACATAGATACGTACAGGAAATTAGGAATAATAATTTCAAAATTTTGAAGAGTACGGCAGCGCCGTACTGCGTAGTATACATGACACCGTGAGAACTACTGTTACTTGGTCATTAACAAGATTGTAATGTATTCTCTTAGGTGTGAAGCACTGTTTTTGAATCAGACAGACGAACCAAAACGAAAAGAAGGGTGGGAGGAAGAATCGAATGGCTTTGTTTGATAATATGTCGCTGTGGATAGATTTAGCAGTAACTGGAAAGCATTTTCTTTCCTCGCACATAACGGCATCTTTTCTTGCAAAAAAAAGAAAAAAAAACAGTTGCCTCGTAAGTGTATCTGTTGAGTGTAGGTGACAGAGAAGCTATGTGGAACGCTAGTGTTCAGTTTTGATCACGCCGCGTGGGATTAGCCGAGCGGTCTACGGCGCTGCAGTCATGGACGGTTCGGCTGGTCCCGGCGGAGGTTCGAGTCCTCCCTTGGGCATGGATGTGTGTTTGTCCTTAGGATAATTTAGGTTAAGTAATGTGTAAGCTTAGGGACTGATCACCTTAGCAGTTAAGTCCCATAAGATTTCACACACATTTGAACATTTTTTGAACAAAAGTTTAATCTTTCTACATAATGCTAAAAGGCTTATTCTGGAACACCACGAGCATAACGAAACATCTCGCCGTTCGCCTGACAGACACAGCCGGCGGTACACGCAGGGCACGTAACAACACGCTGCTCTGTAGTGAGTTCCTGTTATTAAAATAGCGTGAGAAAGGAGGGAGAGATCTAAAATCGCTGACGGCGGGTGGCGTACTGCACTCTAACAGCACCAAGGGGAGTCTACCTAGTATCCAAACGAGAGCTATTGAAAGGTTCCTAAGACGGGGGAAATAGCAGGATGTGCCTCGAAGTTTCGCTTCCTTTTTCCGCTCAAGAAATACCTCACAGGAAGTTCCCGCTGCGTGTAACTAGGTAACACCTGGACACTCGAAGTGCAAAGCATGCATTACGCACGCTATCAATCTCGTGGTGCAAAGCACGCATTACGTCCCGTTCCGTTCGTGCCGCTGCCGAAATTGCAGGCGAGGAGCGCGCATCAACAGAGCCGCTATTGAAGCAAATGAAGGGTGTTGTTCTGCGGCACTCGAGACGGGCAGTGCGTACAGCAGGCCGCGCCGGCAATTTGCGGGCACGGCCGGGCGCTGGCGCTGCAGGTGCGGCAGCCTCGGTGAGAGCACGTGTGCCGGGCCGCCTGCAGCTGCCCGCCGACGTCTCAGCTGCTCTCGCGGGCGCGTGCCCACTGCCCACTCTCCAGAGCCGCTGCCCAAGCCACAACAGACAGCCGGACTCCTTATCCTTTTCGAGAGCTCACCTGGAGAACCTGTGGGAGGGTGTCCGCATTATGCCACGCTCGGACCTCTATCGGGGGTACTTTGCCTTGTAGCTTGGAAACAGTGCACCAGCTGATAAAATGGTGCAAGCAGTCACAGAATTGGCCCTGATTTTCTGCTTTTACGACACAGTTGTAATGACGAATTTTGGTGTTTACAGAAAAGTACACGGTGATCAAAAAGTCAGTACAAATTTGAAAACTGAATAAATCACAGAATAATGTAGATAGGTACAAATTGACACACATGCTTGGAATGTCATGGGGTTTTATTAGAACCAAAAAAATACAAAAGTTCACAAAATGTCCGACAGATGGCGCTTCATCTGATCAGAATAGCAATAATTAGCATAGCAAAGTAAGACAAGGCAAAGATGATGTTCTTTACAGGAAATGCTCAATATGTCCACCACCATTCCTCAACAATAGCTGTAGTCGAGGAATAATGTGGTGAACAGCACTGTAAAGCATGTCCGGAGTTATGGTGAGGCATTGGCGTCGGATGTTGTTTTGAGCATCCCTAGAGATCCAGAATGAGATTTTCAGCTCCAACATAATGCATCCACAACTACTGGGAACACTGTTCTCACGACATACTGAGGAGCTCAGTTGCCGTTCGTGATCAGATACAACAGCGCAGTCTGCAGGCTTGGCTAGCACCGGGATTTGTGTTCAAACTCGCCTTTCTCTGGTGTTTCCATATTTTTGCCGAGCCCCTGCATAACAGCGTAAACACAATGCACACTGCTCTGAACAAGCATCCACCAAACTCGTCCGGTGACACGCACACACACGTAACAGTTCATAATACATTTCGGAGGAAAACAAAGGAAAATCACCTGCACTACTGACTTGCCTCTTTGCTAGGTCGGCAATGTTGAATTGTCGCATCTGTCAAAGAACGCTCGTTTCCTGTGGCAGCTTAACAGTCTCGTTAGTGGTTGGTCAATGTTGCTTACCGTGAAGCATTAATCCTACTGTAAAGAGGGCCGGGGACGTTTTCAGATGTTCAGCATTATACGTTTATCTCAAGCTACCGTGTGGACAGTACAAAGTTATCTCCTATTACTTTCCAAAAAAGGCATTCTTTTCGTAACCTTGTCAGATTCCACATGACCAATGAAATTTAATAGGCGTACACATTTATGAAATGCCACACCAGGCGTAAAATTCCCTGTTGTTTAGCGTTAGGAGGAATAAAAATCCTCACCTCTTGAAAGTAAACGACCTTCTTCTTTGTACGGCACATCATCTCTATTTTTCCCCCTCCATAAATTACGCTGCAGTGTGAACTGCGCAGTCGTACCATCTACGAAAGGAGAAGTTGTAACTAAAGCTTTTCATTCGATTTTTAGAAAAGCCAATTAAAACTGTTCTTTTTTATTAGGGCCCATAAGGTGCAAGGACACGGACATCGCGTGTATGTGTGGAGTCAAGTAGCCAAGTCCCTTTTAATTAAAAAGGATTTTTTGAGTTATGGCTCACCGTCCCAAAAGGGGCACGATTTACTTGTCCTCTGCTACTTTATCTTCCCCCCGTTCCCCTCGCGTTCTTCTTAAACCCGTCCCGCGTGGAAGAGCCGGGAGAAGAGCGTTGTTTGAAGAAAGGGGGACGGCAAAAAGGTTCAGGTGAGGAAGTACGGGAGGGTAGGGGGAGTGACTCCGAAGTTTACGGTGTGCCGCGGGTGAAGTATGGTGCGCCTCCACGTAACATGATCACGTGCTCCCGTTCTGAGGCTGCACAGTCCGCGTAGCTGAGGGGAGGGATTTTTCATCCTCGTGCACTGTCAGCCTCCTAACAACGGGGAGACTTAGTGGCCGGCGCGGTTGCGTGCGCTGCCAACGGCCCGAGGGGAGGCAGAACGTCTCCAGAGCCGGCAAAAGTACATGAAAAATCCACACGAGATAAATCTCGCGCGGCCTTCCAAAATATTGTGGCATGCTGACATCCTCCGAAGCCATTGACTAACAAAGAAACTGTTTTAATCACTGTCACAACACAGTGGACGACTAAAAGGAAATATTTACCTACCGTCTGCTTCATCCTTTTAATACTTTACTACCCTTGTTATCATTCAGCTGGGGAAAAAAATTACTTTTATGTTGTTCTAGATAGCAAAGTAGTGCCTATTTGACAAGTTAAGGACGAGTGAAATCAATTAGAAATGCTAAGTTGGTACAAGGCCGCAACTGCCTGAAGGACGTTAGATTACATCACTGCTCGAGTTATTTTAGAACGACAGGTACGTTCAACTATTTCACTTATTGGACGTTCCTAAATACATTAACATAAAGCTAAATAACAAGTTTCGTCAGCACTGTCATTTATACACCAAAGTAAGCTTCGAAGCACAATCTGATTTCCAGAATTTCGGCTAATTATTGCGGGATATTTGTTGTCGTGTCATTGCCACGGAGTAAAACGATGCTGTACATGAAAAAAGTTATATTATTTCCGAATATCAGAAGATGGAGCTTCTTCTTCAAAAACCTCGGATTTAATTTCATGTATTTCGCTGATGTATCCATTTGACTTCTATCGTTTCTTTCAGTTTCCATTATTTTCCGTTTTCCTCGTTAACTTCTTTAAGAGGTGACAATGACAATTACCGATTCATTTATATGGTGTGTTATTTGGTACAAGCAATAGTGTTCACTGGTTACGAAGATGACAATTTACTTTGCCGTTAACCAGCATCAGTAAACTTCGTGTTCGAAGTTTCTTATAACCGTCATGAAAAGAAAAGAAAAATAGAGCGCTCGGTTGAAAAATACAGAGATATGTCATGTACGATATGGTTTTGGGAACCTGCAGTTTAGTCTACATAACAGACTGGTTACAGATCCAAAATTCGCCTCTCAGTCTGTGATGATAGCGTTTGTCGCAGAGGCAGAATTCTTCGGGCCAATGGTATAACGACTAATTTTTTTCAGTTAGCACAAAATAGGATTGCTTACAGCCTAGGCTGACCGGTCTGACCGCCTCCACACTGCACGAGTCTTTGATGTATAGTAGCGATAAAGTATATATATGCGAAATGGGAAGAACTTTGAAATAATGTGTTAAAGAGAACGAACATCACGTACGTTTAAGACTGAATCGAAATCAGCGGTAGCGGAGCACCAGAACAATCTCACCATTTTGCAGATTTTAAGAACACACGAGTGCGACCCAGAGGCTAGAAGGTGTATCCCACAAGCAGTTCAAGCATGAATGAGTGCAATTTCAAGAGAGATCACGTCTACAGCCTTCGTTCTTCGTGGCTACTCGCTGCCAAGAAAATTAACTCTCAGCCACGGCGAGAGAGGACTGTAAAAACTGCCGGGGAGCAACCGTGGCGACACAACAAGCTCGTATTTTGCATTCCCTTCTCTTCCGACATCTGCTTTCAAAATTTAGGAAGCGACAACGCCTCACCAATGGCAGCCAGAAGATTTTTACCCAATAAATCCACTCACACCAAAAACAGCGGGAAAATAACCTAAACAAGAGACAGTGTTCAGCCATCGAGGGACGCCATTGGAATTCTGAAGAAAATTCCAGAGGAGGGGGGGGGGGGGGGGGGTGGACTCGTTGAGCATTGAAGAAGGCTTTACAGAAATATGACACAGCCTGACGACTCAGAATATTTTATCACCAATGGTTACTAAACACTTGCCCCGTCTGTCCTAAAGCACTTGCCGAATGTGTTGGTTACGTGCCAGGTCAAGGACGTACACAAGTAAAAAAAGCACGAATGGTATCAAGCTCCCTTTTGGTTCGTAGTAGAGTGTAAAGTAAACGTCATAAAGCAACAACTGTCACACAGTCGATGGAAGGCAGCTTAATAGTCTTACCTCCGAGAACCTACTTTGTAAATCGCAAGAACCGATTTTCAGATGCAGAATATTCTTAAGCTCCAGTAGAGACGATCGATATGACGTTGTTAGTCCAACAGCAAGCACAGGGGTACACAAAAAGTCATTCTGGTCGGATGTAAGAGAGCTCATGAAAGTCCTGACGAGATCAGGTTACATAAAAAATTAAATAAATAAAAATTCTTGTCACGCTACATGCGAGAATGCTATCAATTGAGGCGTGGGAGTTGTGACACGGGCTAATGAAGGTATCGTCTAAATTAAGCACCAACACTAGCATAATTTTTAGCTATTGCATGTTTTATATTGATTAAACTCAAAGCCAAGGATATAAACAAAATAAGACAGAACAGTTCTCTTAGAAGACAGTTGTTTCTAGCGGTGCAGATGGGACGTCTTGTTACAAACATGTGGTTCATTCGAAATGATAACAAGTACCTTGATCGAACTAAATCTTCGCTAAATTTGTAGTTGGCACTGTCTTCCCTTGACTGATAATATTCTGGAACAGCGGTTCAAAAACTCTATAGACATTTAGATAGAGATTTTTGGTGGTTTGGTTTCACTAAATGACTAAAGGCAAATCCCAAAATCACTGTTTCCGACATATCATTCATGAGAGATTTAACAGCAGCTTTGATATTTTAATTTTATCGCTTATTTTACCGTCTCAACTGCGCATTCTCTCCTCTCTCTCTCTCTCTCTCTCTCTCTCTCTCTCTCTCTCTCTCTTTGTTCTAATTTCGATGTTCAACTCTCATCGAAACTAGTCATACAGAAAAAGTGCAACCGAGTCAAAAAAAGAAATAATAAAATCTAAATGACGAGATTGTTCCCTGAAAAGGACACGGTTGGTTTCCCTCACTATCCTTCCCTACTCCAAGTTTGTGCTGTCTGTAATGACCTCGTCGTCGACAGATGTTAAATCATTCCTTCCACCTTCTTTTCCGGGAGCAGAACGGAAAAAACTATAATACTGCGTACAAAAAGAACCAACTGACTAATTTCGCCGAGTGACTATGCGGAATCAGATAATGATTTACAGGCTGGGCTAAGTGACACAGTTAACTCAAGTCTTCGTTTGCTGCCTCGCTGTTGGCCATCTAGTGACGTTTCTCGCTTTCCGCCTCCTCCCATCGCCCGTGACTACAACTCAGCTTCTCCGGTGACCAGCTCATCCCGAGCTGGTCTCTTCCTCATTAGCATAACCAGTAACTTAATTAAGGAATATGCATTCAAACGGCCGTCTAGTCGATCGCATCCTGATGTTATGATACAAATGCGCGCAATGTTAACAAGCCCGGGCGCCGAGTGGCGCGCCACCGCACCGCCCGGCGCCAGTTGGGTACGCACCGCTCGGTGGATTGAGCGTCGCGTGTAGGGCTGTGAATGAGCCGGGAGTGCAGGTTTTTGTGGCGGCCTCGTGCGCGCGTTTGTCGCGTCACGACAAGTAAGTCCGCGGCAGGGCGGGGACGATGAGTCAGGCTCAAGGCGGCGCTTTTTGTGCCGTTTGCTGGGTGTTTGTTCCATTTGAGATTCCGGCGGCGCCGCGTCTCAAGAATGCAGCCACTTGACCAGACCGGCCAGGAATTGTCTGTGACACGCCGGGGCGGCTGCCTCAGTGCGCAGAGGATGACGTCTCTGCGGGGAATTACCACTCAATTCGCTGCCGAGTGCCAACTTTTAACCACAACAGTGAGATGCTTTGTTTTCTTATAGATCTTTGATTTCATTTTTTTTCTATTAATCTTCTTGACGTACAAGAGACCAGAATTGTGATCTTTACCCTAGGACGGTGATAAGACAGGCTATGATGGACACATTAAAACATTTTGCCAAACCAGCACTGTTAGCAAGCTTTACGTAAACGCGTACTCGGCAGCACGGTGAAAGATCGATTGTAGAGACAAGTCCTAGGTTGCGGTTAGGCCAGTTTTCTCTGCAGTATCCTCTGCTCAAGGAGTGCTGGCCCAGCAGTGTACGGAGGAGACATTCTGAGAAATGTGCTAAGTAAGATAGAAGTACTGCAGAATTGTAGATTTCAAGGTAGATAGTAAGTCTTGCCTGAATGGCTCGGTGGGCAAGGTAACTGCACTCGAAAACCAGCAGTATGAGTTCGACTAGCGGACCAACACATAGTTCTTATCTCTCTGCAAGTTAAGAGGAAAACGCGCACATTCCACAGCAGAGTTAGTCATTCTGAAAGGTCGTTTTATTTAGTCTTCGCGTACTAGATAATGGTTTTTGCCAAAAATTAATTATTATAATTATTGTAATTATTATTATGTGCTTGACTTGGACCTTTTTCAGACAAACTAAATAATTCCTCGAAGCTTATTTACCATTTTCCAGTTTACTTTAAATAAATTCACGTCTTACTCGTTCCTTCAAATTAATTTTTTTTCACTTCATCTCATTATATCCCGATACCGACGGAGCGCTAATTTTGTTACTCCAAACCCAGAAAAACAGATATTCGTATATAAATATGTCATTGCTGAGAATCACTAATCGAAAGGAAAATAAAACAACGGAAAAAGGCACAAAGAAAACTATCCTAATGACGGCAAGAGGTGGCTTAACTGACGACGACTGTTGATGGTCTCACATGCAGATGAAATTTCGTACACATTTCAGCATTATAAAAATTGGCACCTATTTCACATTTTAACTTAATAATTTTCTTTTTCTGAATGTGAAACACAAGGTTTCCCTTGTCCTTATGACTGTAAATAGATGCTTTGTTGATCCATTGTGGATAACTACGGGGCAGCGGGCAGTCAGATATTTACCAAAAAAATCGCTAAACAGCTGTATGTTTTCCGAAGGTGGTGTTTTATTTTGACGACCAGTTTCAGCATCTTATTAATGCCATTTTCAGGCCCAAATGCACTCCACGTGCAGAGAATCATATACATCGATGCATGCATAACTGAAGTCATCGATAACTGGATTCCGTGAATTTCTTGTGGAGAATATACTTCGAAGACTTGACAACAACTGTTGTTGTCAAATCTTCCACGTACACACTCCACAGAAAATATCCTTCATGTTGTACAAAGCTAAAAGCCACCGTATTACAGAAAGGGTGTAATCTAGTGCAGCCGGCCGCGGTGGTCTAGCGGTTCTAGGCGCTCAGTCCGGAACTGCGCGACTGCTACGGTCGCAGGTTCGAATCCTGCCTCGGGCATGGATGTGTGTGATGTCCTTAGGTTAGTTAGGTTTAAGTAGTTCTAAGTTCTAGGGGACTGATGACCACAGATGTTAAGTCCCATAGTACTCAGAGCCATTTGAACCATTTTAATCTAGTGCACAGACTCGTTACTGGTACGGTTCGTCTCCTTGTCTCACAGCCTGAACTTTAATCTGTATGATCAGGTAGAGCAGTTGCATTAGCACGAGAACGATGAGCCACCCGCCGGCTTCGTACCCATTTCATGACAAATACGTAATATAGGCCGTTCCAGTTATCTTGACGATCGTGAACAACTTTTATCTAAGAAAAAAGAAATGAAGCAAATGTTGTATAGGACTAAGGGTACCTCAACCAGCATGGTGCTCTCGCGTATCTTCAACTGAATACGAATGACTGAATGACCGGTGCGCATTTTCCTAGCGGTTACATTTGTTTACTGTCAACTACAGTAAGTGGACAGGTTACGTTGCCCCAGTTACAGTACAGTCAAAGTCAGTTTTACGTTACGTTTTTAGTAACGTAATGTTTACGTGCATGGTACATTGTAATACGGTGTTTCTGTGCAGCTCGTGAGGAGAGAAAGTAAAAAATATTGGACGCTAGCTTAAAAAAGCTAGTCTTCATACCGAATATAATTACAATAAAGGCAGTTTTGATAGTTAACAAAGGTTGTTTTCTACATTTATTTTCTTTTTCGGTCAAAAATTGTTTCGGCATGTCGAGATCGCACTCCCTGTATGTCATGGAGGCTTCTGCGTGATATTATATAGTAATCGAGTCAGTCATGGATTACGTGCAGAACTGATTAAAATAACGTAACGAGATACTGTGGGGGACAAACATTAACCTGTCGACGGCAATTGCCACAGAAGCCAAATTACCACTGTCACAACACAAATAGTACAAAAGCCTTCTGGTGTTGCCTAGCAGACACGTATGACGCGACTGCACTTCGTTATTTTTTCCCGTGTGTAGATACGGAAGCTCTTTGTTTTGGGAAAACAACCACCGAGTAATAGTGTAGAAAAACAGGGGGGAGGAGGGGGGGGGGGGCTGGAGAGTCGCTGACAAGAATCGCCACACACAGCTAACTACTGCTAGCAGTTAACGGCGGGTGCCCCGCGCAGATGCGCACACATGGCCGCTCGCGTGCACATATTTTTAATTCCACGTTATTAACTCGGAACTGTACTTTTTGTCACCGCAACGCTTTTCCCCGCTCGTCCTTCCCGCCCCCCCCCCCCCCCCCCCCCCCCACCGCTGTCCTGACATTTCGCGTCCTCCCTCTAGTGTTTTTTGTACTTACCCCCATTCTTCTTCCCCTTCTCCATTCGCTCCGACACCTTTCACATTTTGCTCACGCGCTTTGTCCTAGTGCGGCCCTGTATGCAAACCTGCATCATGTTTGTGTATGCTTTATCCTGTAGATGATTCATCTGTTTGGTTAATGCAGAGCTTTTAGCGTCAAATGGGCCAGTTCTTTAAGACGTCTGAAACAGCCAACAGACAGCCCATTACGACACAGTTGAGGGACAATGGGGGAGAGACTTACCCGGGTCTTTATTCTGGTCCGCTTTCACTCTGGTACTAGTAGTTTTAGTCAATACCGTATCAGAATTTTGGAATCAACAAATATTTTACAAAAACACTGGCGCTACACCCCAGTATTCTTAACCTATATCTTGGTCCTCAACGATAATTTTACAAATGGTTAGCACTCCACTACAGCGGTGACTCCATTTGTTGGACCGGAACCTATCCTAGCCATAACTAAGGTAATAGCCAAATCATAACTACGTAGCTTGCTTGATTAATAGGCAGCAGACAGAATGTTGGTTTAAGATCCAAAAACAGAAGTATGACAAGCTAATGATGCCATAGCCGTGTTTGAAGAGAAGTTCTGTTATTCGGGGCTCGAACAGGAAACAGATTAAAGTCATAGCACGAGTAATGACTAGCCATGGGCGCTATGAGAAACCCCACACACGTTGGACATAAAGAAACCCCTACATGTAGACTATGTGGCTAGAGGGCCGAAACCTCACCACATACAATCTTGCAATGCGAAGCGTTGGAGGCCAAAGGACGCTGAATATTAAGATTGTTCATTAATGAAGAAATCGTGTCTTATAAAGAACTAGAAGGGGTCTTCTACTAGTCTGCAAGGGTACCGGCTGGAAGGAAAGAAGATTATGTCCCGTCAACATCGAGGTCATTGGAGACGGACCACAGGCTCGGATGATGTCAAGGATGGGAAGGAAATCGTCCGTGCTGCTTCAAAAGAATCATTCTCGCATTTGCCTGCAGTGATTTAGAGAAATTACAGGAAACCTAAATCTGGATGGCCGGACGCGAGTTTGAAACGTCGTCTTCCCAAATGCCCTGTGTGCTAACCACTGCGCCACCTCGCCGGGTGATTACCGGCTGGCTTTATTATAATCGCAGGCAGACATACTGCACAATAAACTCAGTTTTGGTGCGGGCAAGGTTGGACTAAGACCACTGTTATTTTGTCTCTCTGCGCAAATCACTCACTCAGTCAGATTTAACGGTTAAAGCACTAGACTCGTATTTGAAAGAAACATAGTTCAAATCCCAATCCATCCATTTGAAATAAGATTTTCTATAATTGCTCTATATCACGTCTGGCGACTGGTAGGATGGCTCCATTAACGAAGTTTCTTCTGACTTTTACATGTGTGCTTGTCCAGTTAAGGTAGCCGTGGTGAATGTATGGGGTGGGGAAAAGCAACGTAGTAATAAAATCAAACCAGCGTCGTTGAACGACCGCTATAAAACAGCCAAAAACTACAGTGGCAGACAGCACCTGTTACGCTTAAGAGCTCAGGCTGCTGATGAAGTTGGCTGAAAGTAGTGGTTTCAGTTAAACAGTCGAAGCTAGATAAACTTTAAATTCCTCTCCGTGGTTGGTTGCGTTATATGCGACATTTTTGTCATATTTACAGGGTAAAGCTTAATAAATTTTGCTACTAAATCAACAACACTAAAAGTACCGTAATGCTATTAATTTGTTAAGATGACGAACTTTACTGCAGAAAGAGCACTACAGTAAGATAACCGACATATGACACTGTAAGATGGAACGTTGTTAATAATGATACCTGAAGGCCACAGGTAATGCACAAACGAAATGAAAGAACCAATACTGTAACGAGTACAGCAGCAGCGTAGTCAGACAAAACCGCACTGGTTGACACATCCAAACATGTTCGTTTGTCGGAGAAACTTCCGCAAGATGCTCGCTGGTTGGTTGCCGCTCTATGACCGTTGTTGTAAGTTCTCGTTAATACTGCGCATCCTTTGGGCAATATTATGTTCAGTGTTAGAACTGATTAGTGTTTCAGTCGGTAAGTCTGCTATCGTCATGAGACAAATGTTACTGTTTCGTTATAATTTGGCGGACTGATTAGCTGATAAGGGCGAATGAATAGCTAGAAAGCCGTGTGTCAGGGATAATTTTTCTCCTCGACAAGCTACGTGTCTGTAAGATGAAGTTCGTTTGTTTGAGGCGCCGATGTTATTATTTATAGGAATGAGATGATTTTTCTCCACATTTTGTAACAATTTCTCTCTCAATAGAGGAGAGAAAATGGCATAATTCCTGGAAATACTTGCCCTAACACGCCTTGGTTTCCTCGTCAAGCCTTCACATGAGAATACGTGAACACATGGTTGCGCCTTGGACGTATGCATCTTGCAACGCCGTTCCTTTTTGGTCGTGCCTGCACTTGCCCGGTGCAGATGAAAGCAGTAAAAGCGTCATTTGGAGAACATCTCTCTTCATTTGTTACACAACATTTCTGGAATTTATGTAATCTACAATTTTTATAGAGTCAGTTCCGTAAAACAGCGACTACCTGAACGCTGGTGAAGTTATATCATGAAGCCCGAAAACTTACTTCATTGTTTCGGTTGTGTTGGACTGCCACAAGGTCGTCTGAACAGGAAATTATCTAATTTCGAAATCAATCATGAGAGTTAAATATCACCAACAAAACAGTTGAACGTGTTATGTAGTAACAGTATGTTAATAACCCACAACTGAACGCCCCTAATGTTCCTTCTATGACGATGAATCACACAAAAACTTAACATTTTGCTTGAAACTTTTGTCAACTTCTCCGTCAGGACTGTAACACCTTTGTTCTATTCAGTGTTAATAAATTTAATGACATTAATAGCAGGCCGTCGCAGATGGTCCGGAAGACAGTTTACCGCCATCGTTTTCCGTGTTCGGATCGCGAGATAACAGCGCGCACTGCTCTGAACTGAAATCTGTCAACACGTTTTCACGTTACCCAGTAGTTACTACGTTTTTGTCGAGTAATACGACGCTAATATCTTTTTTCTTTTTTTTTTTCTTCGAGGACCGATCTGTCGCAAAATGGAAGCTACAGTGAGTTTTATTTGCCACATTTAGCTACGCCCTCCAACTACTTCTTTACATAGTCGCCACTCCGACTTAGGCATATGTCGTAACGCGGTTCCAACTTTACGGTACCCTCGTCATAGAGGGCAGCAGCCTGTGCGTTCAGCCAGTTTTCCACGCTGATGTGTAGCTCGTATGTGCGAAAATGCTGGTCTCCTAGTCAGGTAAACAGATGAAAATGAGAGGGATGCAATTCCGGGCTGTATGGTGGGTGATCAAACACTTCCCGCCGAAAGCGCTGTAGAAGCATCTTTGTTTCACTTGCTCTGTGGGGCCGAGGCATTGTAACGAATAAGGACTTTGACTGATGACAATATTCCTCTTCTCTTGTTATAAATTGCCCTTCGTAGACGTTGAAGAGCCACGCTGTATTACGCTGCGGTAATGGTCGTGCCACGTCCCCTGCATTCCACCAACAGAACTCCCTTCTTTGGTTTATTCGGGGAATGAGATTGCCCTTTGTTTCTTCATTTTCTAAATGAACCGATGTCTCGTCACCTGCGACAGCTACGTTAAAAAACTCTTCTCCTTCATTATGGTAGCGATGGAGAAACGCTAAGGCAGCGACCATTAGGTGTGTTTCGTGATCGTAACACTGCATCTTGGGAACCTATCTCGTACAGAATTTGCGGTAATGAGGTCTTTCACTCACGATGTCATAGACAGCAGACCTTGAAATTTCGGGAAAGAAATGATTCAACACAGAAATTGTGAACCAACAATTTTCTCGAACCGCCTGATTCACCCACTGAACAAGATAATCGGTTAACACACGCTTCCTTTCGTGACGGCCTGCATCATAAACATCTGTACGTCCTGCTTCAAAGTTCCGGCTCAGTTGCTGCACCTTGCTGTCAGTCGTGAAAGCTTCACCATACACATTACCCACTCGTCCATGAATTTCGGCTGCATTTGACCAGTCATCATAACGAAATTTAATGACAGAACGCAATTCAGCCTTGGCGCGGGACTATTTTGCACTAGGCATGTTTATGTGCTCACTGCGCGCTCAGGGCAGACAATTGTGAGATGACGCCATCGTTGTGCATACTTCAGACACTGCACCACGCATCTGCGTAAAGCTTCGTCGGATTTTCGTAACAAATCGAAGCTTGAAAAAATAATAGCTCTCGTAGAAGCGAAGACTTGTTGTGACTGTTTTCATTTATTTTTTATAAGAACTGGTCTTTTATTCCTTACCTTGGTTGTGTCTGTGTTGTAATGTGAACCTGAACAATGAAAGTGATGTGCTTACGTAAACGCTATTTCATGGAAAGAGTCGCTAGGTTCATCAGCAACTGTGTAACTGGTTTGCAATTATCTTTTACCAAGAATAATTGCAAACCTGTAACTGCAAATTAAATAAGCTATCCTTCGAAATTCTGTATTTTACAGTGCAATGAACAGTGCTAAAATGCGTGACATCACAGTACGTGTCTTGTAATTCTAATACACGAAACTAACGGATTAAGAATTCTGCTTAAAATTACAAGCTGAACTTTGAAAGAACAACTGCCCAAAATGCTTTCATTAAAATGCCCTGTAAATTTACGCAAAAAAATGACTAAATAAAATTCCAGACATTAAATGATACTCATCCGAATGTATCAGTGCGCTGTAGGAGTAAGAATGTCTGCATAAGAAATGCAATCTGAAACGAACTTCACCTAAACTGACTCTGAAGATAATTTTGAAAAGCAACGCTTGAATTTGAATAATTTTACTCTGTCTCAACTGTGACGTTAAATTGGCCCTAACAAATTTGACTCATCTTGTGGCAATGAAAATTCGGTACTGCTCGGAAGTGGGGAATATTGAAATACAGCACCGTAGTTAAAGAGAAACCTTCCTGATTGCAACGTAAGGAAGAGCAGCTGCACCATGCACACCATGCATCCTTTACTTTGAATGACTGCGTTCCGCTCAGTGCAATGTGGCAAACAAAATTCTAGTGAGGAGACGGCGACAGAAACTGAATTTACTGAAAGATATAGAAGAGACTAGGATTCAAAAATTATATTGCGTACCATGGAACTCATTAATTAATTATTATAAGAATCTTTACAAAAATTCATTTCCATTTTAAAATAATTACTCTGCCATATAATACGTTACTGAAGGGGTAGGCTTGAGGTGAAAGTACAGGGTGGAGCAAATAAGTGGCCCGGCGAACAGAGTTCAAAGGTACAAAGAAACAAAACAGAGGACTGAAAATACAGTACATACCTGACTATAGGAGATGTTGAAAATAACCATAAATCATGTCTTCGCAGTTTTGGGCCCCGGTCAGCAAGTTGCTGAAGGCTGATCGAAGCTGGAGGGCTGGAATTACTGCAGTGTCATCCGAAATGTTCTGCTGTAGTTCTTGAAGACTGTGAGGGCCGCTGCTGTACACCTTGAGGGCTCTCCACACAAGGTAATAGCACACAGTCAGATCAGATGATCTTGGTGGCCAACTAGAGTCTGGACGAGACTCACCTCTGCCGACCAGCTCTACGGGCTGTTGTTCCATCCTGTTGGAAGTAACTACAGGTCTTTTCCTCCACCGTAATGCTGCCACAAATTCACGTCCAGTCGTATCCACTCGTCCGGGCCATTTTTATTTGCGTCACCCTGTATAGCTCTGAGTGCAGGCCAAAGAAAGCAGATAATTTTGCTTAACCTCGTCTCGACAGTCGAACTAACTGAGCCGAACCAATAAAACTAGCATGCAAAAAGTTTGCCAATTTCAAACTCGTGATAAATCACGCACGAACAACAAATGCGACGACAATATTATCTGATTAATTCCACACTTTTCAATTCAATCTTTACGAAATCCTCTGCGTTTGCATCTCTGCATCCTGCTAGTTATTTCCAGACCGCTCAGCAGCGTGGCCAACATCCGACTCTCTCCCTTACTTCTCACTCAGTGCTACATTGGCGACGACAGTATTACGTACAACCAAAGATAGCATTGCTTGTACTCAGAACCTCTGTGGTGTAAGATAATGTCTACTGGAGACTTCTATTTGAAAAATATCCAGTGTACAAATCTGATGTGCGACACATTAAACAGAAAGGAAACTCACATCACTTTAATCGAAAACCAAAAAAAGCTACAAACCTTACACTGTAACCAGAGTGGCATTGTATTGAGTGCACACTGTTGTCTGTTGTCTGGTGACTCATATTGAGAAGAGGTGCTGCAGTGCTTGCATATTCTCTGTTGTGCCACGTTTGGAATGAAACTGTTTGCTCTTTGTTTGCAGAGGGCCGCGAGTGCGTCAACTGCGGAGCGACGTCGACCCCGCTGTGGCGGCGCGACGGCACGGGCCACTACCTGTGCAACGCCTGCGGCCTCTACTACAAGATGAACGGCCAGAACCGACCGCTCATAAAGCCCAAGAGGAGACTGGTGAGTACCATAGTACATAGCCGGCCCGCGCTTCCTCCAGCGCAGCTCTCTCCGCGCCTACCTGTGGTCCCGCCACCACCGCAGCAGTTGACAACTAAGCACGCGGGTCAAAAATTACTCAGCCCCAGGAGACGTCACTCCAATACCGTGTAACACCACTTCTTCCCTAATAATTCCCAAAATTCGGTGAGGGAGTTGTCTTCAGGTATTGTCGTGCCCCGAGAGAGAGGGAGGGGGGCACTAGCGGATGACGGGGGCCTTACCTCGATTGACGCAACCTATGACCAGGGATATAGAACTCGGTACGGTTCTCAAGGAAGCCCAGGGTAAATGAAAGTCATAATAATGTCATAACTGGAGAAGTCTATTGCCGGCGACTGTTGACTGACGGCCTCCTGTACCTCGGTGGTTCCTATCATGAACTGTGACCGCGCAGCACTTCCAGTCAGCTACCCGCAAATCTGCGCCTATCTCCTTCGTGATGGCACTATGCCTGTATCTTTAACTAGTTAAGTTCGCAGCCTGGCGACGAGTGACACAGGTGTTGCGTCAAAGACGACTGCCGTACTGTTCTTTAACCCTTCCAGACCCGAAATTTTTCTTGAGAAAGGAAAGCTTTTCTTTATGTTGTAATGCTCTAATGTGATTTTATTATAATTTCAGATGCAAGATTTATACAAAAAATATACTTTGTACTTTTGGCTTCCTTCTATGCACTAAAGTAAATAATTTTGAGGTATTCACTGTTGTAATAAATAAACTGATAATTCAATAATTACCACACGTTGTAATAATAATAATAATAATAATAATAATAATATAATTTATAAGTTGGAATACAACTAACCAAGCATTTCTGTCTATTCTGGCAGTCACAAGCTGCTGTGCACTGCTGTATTGACTTGTTGATATTTTTATAGTGAAGCCCAACAGTTGGCAGCACTTCTACATAACAAAAGGATTGAATGTCCACAAATGTGTACATGAGGTTTCCACTGGGGAAAAATATTTCTGTGCCAACTAAGAGACAGTAAAATTTATTTCAAACAATTGTAGCCAGTGGGCCTGAAAGGTCTAACTTGGTGGCGGGTGCCACCTCTAATACTCGTCATTCGTGTATTATGCCGTACTAGGGGTGCCCTGGAAAACTGAGTTTGACGCACAGGGATCCCCTGCTTGAACCTTACCATATTTGGGCGTATTCTGGGGCACAGCTTCCATCGTCAGGCCACACACTCTCTGCCAGGCACTTAAATGTGATTTGCAGAGTATCGATTTAGATGTAGAGTGTATCGGGATAGTGGGGATAGTTGGGACGCACTCGACGAACACTGGCCTTCTCGTGTGTGCATAGCCTGCCTGTCTGCGCAACGCAAGAATGACGCTCCTTAAGCACACAAATACGGAGTGCTTCCTCTGCTTTTTGAAAACAGCTTTTCTTTACTACTTGGAATTCATGCTTGCGTTTGATACCTGTTTCATCTCTCGGTATCGTTTCTCGCGACAGTATGCCACATGCCCCCTCAATACTGCAGCAATTGACTGAAGATTATATCGCATAGAGCTACTAAATTAGGGGGTGTTGACTGGTACATTTCACACGTTGCTCCATATTGTCCCAGCATATAAATACGGGATTAAGGTCGCGTTATTTACAGCGCCAGCAGAGATGCGATGGCATGCGGAGTATTCGACACGCATTGGAACGTGTGTGTGACGCACTGGTAACACACCTGTTCTCATCTCCGATGGTTCGAATGTCTGTAGCATAGTCATCATGAATATGTAAAAGAAAGGACAACCTTGGCCATTGATAATGTTTAAATTTACAGCCTGACTCACGTTGGCGGTATGGAATGGCACGACACGTCGCAAAAATATCATAGAAATACCTCCTTCGCAAACTGTACCATTCACGCACTGTGCTCTAAACGCTTCATTGTGCCGTCGATCCACTTGATGACTAGCATCATTTGGAAAGAGGCAAAATCGCGAGTCCATAAATGTGTACATGAGGTTTCCAGTGGGGAAATATATTTCTGTGCCAACTAGGAGACAGTAAAAGTTAATGTAAATAATTGTAGTCAGTGGGTCTGAAAGATCTAACTTGGTGGCGGGTGCCATGACAGAAATGACCGAGATAGAGGAGGCTGTTAGTCAGCAGTGCCGACAGTAGACTTCTCCTTATGAGGTTATTATGACTTTCATTTACCCTGGGCTTCTTTGAGAACTGCACCGAGTTCAGTACGTAGGCGAGTCGCAGTTGGAATTCTGTAAGCTGCCCATGCTATCGTCTCTCATCGATTGCGTCAAGTACTGTCCACCTTTGATGTTGTTTGTCCCACCGAAGACTGGCTGTTTTAGGTACTGCAAATGTCCGTGGCTGGTAGTTCCCTTTGCAGTGTTCGCTCGAAATTTGATTGAGATGGACCTACATTTTATGACTGCAGCAATTCTTGTTGGGATTAAGCTCGATTATCGTTGACAACGCCTGACGCTAATGTCGATCTCAGTAGATGAAGATCCTTTAACGACCACTGTTCTTACGCCGTGTTATATGGTTGGAAGTGGTACATCTTTCCTTTCAGACACATTGGGCAGACCACGTTGATACACCAACGAATCGGACAACTTTATTCATTCAAGGTGTGCTAATGGGTACGTCCAAACACGATAAACCCTTTCTGCCATTGGGTCACATACGCACTTCGAACCACGTTACTGTGTTCTGACCGTACCACCGAGAGGCATATATACTCTGCACTAGAGGAGATGGTTACATCAGCGCCTGGTACCAGCTGTAGGCCAGCGCTCCAAAGCGACCAGTAAGTTCTTTCAAGGGCTAATGTTCTATCGGGTAAACCTATCGTTTTTTATCAGAGCGCGTCAATAAAGGTTTCAGTTTGGAAGTGATTTATGTTTGACCCGGACTGATGAAGACGTGCCCCATATCGTGTTGTTTTTTACTTTCTCTGACGCAGAGTTCTTTATATAGCAAAATTCTTCTAGATAATTGATCGCCAGTTCAGTAGTTGATAAAAGACGCTTTCATCAAGGTATGTCATAAACTAGTCGGTGCCGAAAGAGCTCTGTAGTAAGGCTGTTCGCAAACCGAATTTTTGTTTCAGTTAGACTGCCACAAAGACACAGCATTGCTTTACTAGATGTCGTACTATTGGAGACGTTTCGCCCTTGCTTTCCTCTAACTTTTCACCACACGTACGGTTTACAGTTTAACTTATTTCCCCCAGATCTTACCATATATTGACACAGCCCTTGCAAAAATACCTTATTAGGCTCGGCGGTAAACACTGCATTTCTAAGCAAGCAACGCCAACTGGGCCACCACTCGACACTGTGGCAGCAGAACTAAACCAGGAAGGCGTATTCCTCCAGTTCTGTCCACGTCAGCAAATATTCTAATGAAAATTACCATCAAGATACGACCCGAGCTCAGCTCTTCCCCACTTCTGCATCTAATCGCATAACGAGTTTTGTTTGCAGTGGTAGGCGTAGGGAGAAACGTCATTATATTAAAGCCCAAATGATACCGACAAAGTAGTTCTAACATACCATGGTGAAGGCAAATTGAAATTGTGGCCGAAACGTGTATACAACATGTCGCAGTCAAACACCCAGTCACTTTTATTGGAAGGTGTCTGTAGCTGAGACGGATGCCTAAAGTGTCATATAAATCATGCTGAACCCATATTCTAACATTTGCTTTGAATTTGTCATAGCACTCACTGATGAACCAAAATACTAATCACACGCTGATGATATCATATGACCTTCAAGATTAACAGGTCACCAGATGCTCTGTATTCATAACACAATTTATTCTGCTTTCTCGATGGAATGATACCTAACACCTTTAGCCAAGAGATGGCGTGAATTAGGTGTTAAACAGAGGAACTCAACAAACGGCTTCTTTGTTGATTCTCTTCAATTTAAGTTTTTAAGGACTTGATAAACCACACTGCTGTAGTGCCAGAAAAACGTCACCACCATGTTTTCTGAGGAGTGAACAAGCAGGAATCACTTACTTTGCAGACCATGCTTAAGCCCAAACTACACTGTTCTTTGACAAATATTTTATAAAATCTAGGACGACGATCTAAATTTACAAAAGGAATGAAAAATTATCTCCGTAAAGAGGCAAAGATTTCATGAAACGTCGTTTATAAATGATATTTGGCAAAGATCTTCATCCAGTGTAATAAGGGCTTAAAAGGTTGTGATGGCAAGATCTGCTTTTGACACCAGTAACAATGGATCAGAGTAATGCCTCTGTTTACTCCAACACAAGCACCTGAATTTCAAAACAAACCTCCAGTCTGCATCAAAAGCCGGTAATTAGCAGTCACACCAAAGCATTCACGAGTTACCTAATTTTCGAACAGAAGAAACAGAGGGGTGTAAAAGTTACAGTTTGAAACAAAGACCGGAAAACGAAACTTTAATTTCTGAGCACAAGAGAAGACGACACAACCGTTGTATTTCGAGTATAGTGGATTTTATAAATTACATTCTAATTTATTTAGAGGACACACAGAATAACATCATTCATGAGTCCCACACACACGCTCAAGAAAGGACTACAAACGGTGATTTCCGATTTCCGTGGCAGCCACACTAATTGGACAACACAGATCTCAGGAACGTAAAGTATCATGCTGGTTTAGAAAGTGTGATGTGATTGTTTAGTAGCTTTTGATATCTCATGAATAAATGGTATAATGTGAGGAACTGCAGAAATGACGATACTACTTCGCGTGCGAAAACGCTCCTTTTGAGGACTTAGCACCGCGGTTGTACCACCACATAGGACACAGGCTGGGCAGCTCCGTCATAGCTGGCTTGTGCGACCCGCCTCGCATTGCTTATTTGTTATTCATTCACACAGGTCGCACTGTCCTGCTTTTTTTCCTCGGCGCTGATTTGCTTAGTAATCTGTTTTCTCTGTGCACTAATTACGCCGCGAACGATTTGCAATCAATAAGCGTGACCTCGCTCTCCTTCGACTAGAGAACAATGAGTGTTGTCGACTAGAACATACGAGCGGCTAATATTTCGCTGACGGAGAATGCTTAATGGGCAGTGGGCGCAGTCTGTACGAGCTTCAATCAGGAACGAGACTCACATCAGTAAACACCTGGTTTGGTACAAGCATTTGAAATACGCCTGGACAGCAGCAGCCCCGGAATCCGCGAGCAAAGGTATGAGATTAGTGATTGCGAAAGGTACTAACGTATTCAACATGAATACCGTTACGATAAAAACTGACTGCGACGGTCTGATCCTTGCCTGTTCATTCGTCAAAAGAAAAATTCTTCACTAATGGCTTGTTTTTCTATAGTGGCATACAGAAACTCTACTTCAACGAAAGTTTCAAGAAAATTATTCTCTTTATATTTTGAATTTACAACAAGTTCTCGTCTATGAATCGCTAATGTTTACGTTTCATGCAATTTTGTAACCCTCAAAAATCAAAGGTTCTCTAAATGTGATAACAAATTACACGGAAGATTAATGTTTCAAACTCATTTACATTGAAGTAACCCTATCACACTGAAGAGCCGTTAATCCTTCCTTCCGTGACAGACTCCACCTTAAACCAAGTTTGGTACTCGGTCGGCAATATGGTTTCTCGTTTCGTCATCACCATTGCCGTCGGGATAGACATATTTGCATAACTCACCATCTTCTGTTGCAAAAATTGTCGATTTTCCTTCGATCAAACTGGAAATAGCTATGTCCTTAATGATCTTTAATATTAGAAGAACCATTACAGTGAAATTTAGAGACTTTTCTAGATGTTGTGTTTGTTTAGGGTAATCGCATTTCTGGCCACATCCGTTAATATCAGCCAGACTCTAGGCTTTCACAGTAACTATGTACTTACTTGCAGTTATTTACTACGTGTGACAATTTTAAGTTGTGTGACAGCCTGTATGATTCTATCGCTTAACCCACGAAATCCATAAATGGATCAGTATAATCGCTTTACCTGCTCCCTGGAATAGGCTACGTGTTCGCAACAGTTTGTGGCCACCAGTATTGCTTCAGTGTTTCCTATTTCTTCTCTTCAACGACGTTATTAAGTTTTCGGGGAGTACCTCATTTCTGTCCTGTTGCATGTGCCTATGTTTCTCCGAGCATATAATTTCATTTTCCTAACATTACAGTCTTCTCTCTTTTCTCTCAACCATGAGTATTCAACTTTTATCTTGGACTAACTTTCGCAATCCGCCATCCGCACCCATTAAACTGTATGTTTTGCAGCTGCTTTCAGAAATCTGTATGCAGTTCTCAGTACTAAACTGTTCCAAAGCCCAAATTTCGTCCCTAATCAACGTTTCGTTTTACTTCGTATTGCCAGTCGCCTACTCTGTATTTGATCAGACGTTTCTTTCTTAGATTTCTATTATTGCTACACGTTTCGAGCTGAAAATCCGCGTAACAGGCAAATATCGCAACACGAAATTTGTACTGATAGTAATAAAGCAGTAATTGTATGATAATGTTTTCTTTTTGAGACAGGCAGGATTAATTAAAATCTAAGCAAGAAAACAACAAATTGTGACATGTAGGGGTTGTAAATCACATTTATTAATTTAGCGTTACGGCCGAAATCGGACCGCATGCTTGTAATTTACTCCACTCAATAGACATCTCTCAAGAAATCGAAGACAAATAATATTTTATATCAGATAACCACATGTACGAATATATGGGCTACTAGGATTCAACAGATCAATACATCAATGCATCCTGAAAATAATGTTTCTCGGTGGTTTAATAAATCATATTCCGGCGGACGACAGAAAACAAAATTTTTAAGGTGCTGACACGAATCTCTTAATTTAAATACAAGAATAGATCACACTTTACAAAATAGATATTTCAAAATTAATAAGGACGAATTGAAATGTTGTGCGGAAAACTGGTCTGTTTTCCTAGCTACCTATCCTTTTTCTTTACGTGTTTTACTCAGCTCTTTAAAAAGTTCCCTATAAAGTCCCCTTTCTTGTCTTAATGTTGCTGACCTTTCGATCCGCAGTCGCTAAAGTCACTATGTTGTATTATTAATATTTTTCCATGCTTTTTGCCTGAATTAATAATAAAGCATCTTCAAAAGAAATTTGTGTTGGTCTTACTGTGTACTTTTACTCGAGCTTTCTTCGTTATTAGCAGTCGTCGAGAATTACACAAAATGAGTACATTTTCTCAAAACGTTTTGTTCTTAACCTTTATGCTGATAGATGTCTAATGTTTACGCTGAAATCATATTCGTAGCATAATTACGAGGTGAAAAGTAGTGTATACTGTTTATGGCGTGTGGCAACGAATGCCCGTAGAATTTAAAGTACAACTGTAGTTACTTGGTCAGTAAACCAAGCACTCACATAGTGCAAGAACAATACGCTTTGCCACAGGAAACGATTTTACAAACTTTGAACGACATTTTTGCTTATGAAATGGAGGAATGGTGTTCATTCAGTTGTATATAGATGCCCGCTCAAAACCGTCAGTATGGAACCCCCTTTTATGCGTGTGGCTTCCGACATTTGCAATGTATGACACCCATCTACGTATTCTGCGGCGAGGGCGGCACAGCTCTCTCTCCATCGAATGGGAGCCCGCGAAATGAAGCCGTCGCTCCGGCTGACGTCAGTGGCAGACCGGCCGCGGGCTAAAACGGGTTTTTGGCACAAAAGATGCGAGCGGTCGCCATGTTGGCGCGCTGTGCCCGCAGCGCGTGCGCGGACGGCTGGCGGCAGTTTGGCGCTGCCCGCAGCCCCCGGGGCAGAGTTGCGTCTTTTTGTCGCGCGATTGTTATCGCCGCCGCGAGTGGAGCGGCAATAATAACAAAAGCCGAGCGCCGCGCTCTGCAGTGGCAGCGGCAGCGCGGATGCGCGGCGCGGAGAGGGGCGCGGCGGGACTTCCCCGGAGCACGGTATCTGCGCGTTCCATCTTCAAAAGTAGGTTTTAAAAAATTCAACTCAGGGAGCAGATGGGGACCATGGGCGGTTCCGAGGGGGGGAAAGGGTCGCCGCAGGGGGAGTGAGTAAGTGAGAGAGAGAGAGATTCTGCTATTGTCAGGGAGAAGGACTCCTCCCTTTTGGTACGTGTTCTTTCTCCGCCTTTATTTTTTAAGGGAAAAAGAGGGAATGAATGAGAGTAAGATGGGTAGAAGAGGGATGGAGAGGGGGCAGCGCCCCTGGTGTGGCCGTGCTGTGTACGGGTCATTGTGTGCGGGCACAGGACCCTGTTGGTCCCCCCCTAACCAGCCCCACGGACATGCAACTTCCTTTTCACTCGCTATGCAGAGGGGAAAAGGCTACAGTAACTTAAAGCTTTTCAAATTGTGTATAGCAATGAGGGAGATAAGAAGTGGATGGCACTGCACCCCCCCCTTTCCACCCCTTCTCTCTCTCTCTCTCTCTCTCTCTCTCTCTCTCTCTCTCTCCCTCTCCCCCCTACCTCACCTTCCGACCTCTACCAGTCGCCCCCCCCCCCCCACCAGTCATCCAGTCATCCCTACGTCTCTGCCTGACCTGAAAAGAATAGAAGGACAAAAATGCCCTTTTGATAGTACACAATGCATAATAGCTTAGGGAATGAATATGTTAGGGGCGTGCTGTGGTTTTATTTCTGTGCCGCCGTGTTTGTACGTGTGTAAGCATGTAACGACGTCTGGTGTGTGTGTGTGTGTGTGTGTGTGTGTGTGTGTGTGTGTGTGTGTGTGTGCCGTTCAACCGGACACGCCCGCCCAGCACCGTTCTTCGTTCCACCAATCGCGACCAAAGGGATTGTTGTTGGTGTGCGGTGCTGAATGGTGGTCCCGTCTCTCTTCCCTCCTCTGCCCCCCCACCTCACCTTCCCCCAACTCACCGGTGACGAGTCCCATGGGGTGCACATGGAGCTGGCAGGGGTCCATTATGGCAGCCGGCCGACTGGTGGGTAATTAGCCTAATGCCGCGCCGGGCCGTGATGAGATGAGATGGCGCGACTAGACGCTCTGAATGGCGCGGGCCCGCGTGACTGTTACAAACGCCGCCCGTCACTCCACAGGCGTCCGGGGCGACGCGAGGTGAAGTAGCGGCGCGCCGTGCAGCTGTCGCCAGTATACGCTTGCGCACTGGCGCCAGTGCCTACCCTCACCACATCCGTAATCCTCTTTCTTTCGGTCGGTTCTGAAGGAGCAGTATTCAAATCCCCGTCCAGATACTCCATTTAATGATCTTTCGGGCTTTAAGCCGGATGACTCGACATTCTTGACACGATATTTCACCTGACAACCATTCAGTCATTTTCCAGTAATGATTCACACTGAAAACTGTTGTTGCAAGAGGCAATCCTTTCTACAAAAATCGGCAAGGTGGCGCATGTGCCTAGGCTACCGCTTCACGACCTGCCTCTATCTAGTTCAGCGCCGTCCGTCATATATCGAAATGTAGTATTTCTGCACGCACTTCGCCCAGCGGCGGGCCCACGGAATTAAAATTCGTAGATCAAATTAATAAAACTAATTGTTCGTTGACTTGTCATTAGGCATGAAGTTTTGTCTGTCTGAAGATATGATCCGACTTCGAAAACCAAGTTCCACATCATTATGGCAGGCCAAATAACCTTTATTGAATGCTCTACTGCACTTGCAAGTGACAGAAATACGTGACACTACTTTTAAAGGAGCGAAAGGCTATTTACAATTTGTACAGAAAGCAGATGGCAGTTATAAGAGTTGGGGGGGTATGAAAGGGAAGCAGTGGTTGGGAAGGGAGTGAGACAGGGTTGTAGCCTATCCCCGATGTTATTCAATATGTATATTGAGCAAGCAATAAAGGAAACCAAAGAAAAGTTAGCAGTAGGTATTAAAATCCATGGAGAAGAAATAAAAACTTTGACGTTAGCTGATGACATTGTAATTCTGTCAGAGACAGCAAAGGACTTGGAAGAGCAGTTGAACGGAATGGACAGTGTCTTGAAAGGAGGGTATAAGACTAACATCAACAAAACCAAAATGAGGATAATGGAATGTAGTCGAGTTAAGTCGGGTGATGCTGAGGGAATTAGATAGGAAATGAGACACTTAAAGTAGTAAAGGAGTTTCGCTATTTGGGGAGCAAAATAACTGATGATGGTCGAAGTAGAGAGGATATAAAATGTAGACTGGCAATGGTAAGGAAAGCGTTTCTGAAGAAGAAAAATTTGTTAACATCGAGTATAGATTTAAATGTCAGGAAGTCGTTTCTTAAAGTATTTGTATGGAGCGTAGCCATGTATGGAAGTGAAACATGGACGATAAATAGTTTGGACGAGAAGAGAATAGAAGCTTTCGAAATGTGGTGCTACAGAAGAATGCTGAAGATTAGACGGGTAGATCACATAACTAATGAGGAGGTATTGAATAGAATTGGGGAGAAGAGGCGTTTGTGGCACAATTTGACTAGAAGAAGCGATCGGTTTGTAGGACATGTTCTGAGGCATCAAGGGATCATCAATTTAGTATTGGAGGGCAGCGTGGAGGGTAAAAATCGTAGAGGGAGACCAAGAGATGAATACACTAAGCAGAATCAGAAGGATATAGGTTGTAGTAAGTACTGGGAGATGAAGAAGCTTGCACAGGATAGAGTAGCATGGAGAGCTGCATCAAACCAGTCTCAGGACTGAAGACCACAACAACAACAAAACAACAACTTTTCAACATAGTAACTGTAAAGAACGGGTGGAACGTTCTGCCGAGCATTCAGTTCCTCGCCGATACAAATCCACTCCCTTGTTACGGAGCCGTCCGAGAACATCTGTGTGAAACTCATCGTCGTAAAATTTCCGATTGCTGCGAATCAGTTCCTCGATTACCTGAACACCGTCGTCTGTGGCCGATAGCTCTCCTTCCAGATCAGCATCACCCCCGTCTGTACAGTACACATCAAAATGTTGGCCTCGTTTCACAGCGACTCGACTCGACGCGACACCACATTTGTTGCGAATAAAACACAGTGTACAGTACCCAGCCGCGGTTGACCTGCCGCGCTGCGAGAGACGAACGTGGCGATCATGTTCCACACACCTTTCCTGTATTGTGCATATGGTCTGGCCAATGTAACCTTTGCCATACTGACATAGCATTTTGTACATTCCAGTCGCTATAAACTCAGATCATCCTTTACCGAACCGAGGAGACCACGGATGTTTCTAGGTTGCCAGAAGATGGTTTCCTTAAGGATTCTGCCTAATTTAGACGAAATCTTGCCCAGATACGGACGGAACTCCACGCACGCGAACGGCTCATTCTCTTCCGTATCTTGTGAGTGGTCATGTTTACTATTCGTTAAAGCTGTGCTAATTTGATGTTAGAATATCCACAGCCCTGAAACACAGACTAAAGGCGTTCCACCTCCTTTGCAAGAATGTCTCTATCAGACAAAACGTGTGCTCCGTGCATAGACGTTCGAGGGACACCTGTAGTTCTTCAAGTATGGTGGCAGCTAGACGCCTGCAAATATACGTCCGTAAATGTGGACTTACAGTAGACGGAATGCACCAGTGACCATCAGTTTTCCGACTGAATAACAAGTCTAGAAACTACCATCGTAAATTAGATATTCTCGTGGATTGCATCTATAAGTTTTAGAAAGAGGGATGGTACCCCTTCTTCTTGAAACCACACAATAAAGGAATCGTATCTGGATTTACTTCTTTCTCTTTAAGAGAATATCATATGGTTATTTCTACAGGAAACGTATTTTCTTGCCCCACTTGCGATAGTTCTCGCTCTCCAGTTACTTCCATTAGGATGAACCGTTAAATTTCAGTCTTTCTTCCGATGGCACGCGAAACGGCATGCTGGTTTTGCCACTGGAACAGCAGCGGGATTCAGTTCGTCGTGCAGCCATTCTGACTGAAGTTTTAATGCTTGTCTACTGCTGACGAACGTCGGGATAGTTTCTTCAACAAATCCAGATTTGTTGAATTGAGCAAGTGCTCTTTGATGATCTACAGGTCGACGACGGATTTAACCCTGACCTTCCTACCTATCAAACGATGTAGCCTGAGGTGCCAAATATTTCCCCCATTTCCTCAGCAAAACGCCGTTAAGGATATAATTTTCACGTTTACAATGATTCTTTCATGAAACGAGAGATTAATCTGAACGCTAAAACTGCAAAACTGTTTCATTTGAACATCTTCTTTATAGAGAAATAGTTACTACACCGTCCCTCGTGTAAGGTGAAAAACAAGACAGTAACGAATGTAATGGCGTAATATCCGAATCACGTGTCGACTTTGAATTTCAAAAGCGTGGTACGTTAGGTATGATTGCAAACGAATATTTTGATACAAAGACCTTTTATACATTGCACCCTTGCCGACAAACATAGTCGAACACCGAAAATTTAACACGGCGACTGGTGCAGATATTCAGTGACGTTAGAACCGTCTTGTATCTAACTATGGTTTCGCAAAACGGATTTCCGCCAAGAAGGAGACAACTGTCCACCGCTCACGTACTTACGGTGAAAGCGCGTCTAAAATACCTCGAGGACTGGAATCGATTCTCGTTTGGACTGTACTTACAGCTGAAAGGAAATCGTAGTCATACATTCGTTTTAGCGGATATGCCGACAAAGTGATTTGACGAGAGCATTGCATCGAAGTGGTGGACTAAATCTATGGCATACGTGAAACTTACGATCAGCATCTGCTAACACTTACGAGCTGCAGTTCACAACATTTTTGTCTCAGATGGTTGTTTACCATCGATAAAGAGAGTGATGTGATTCAACGATGTATGTATAAATCAGTCTCTCTCTCTCTCTGTCCTTCTCCTCCTTCTTCTTCTTCTTCTTCCTTCTTCCCCCCCCCTCTCTCTCTCTCTCTCTCTCTCTCTCTCTCTCTCTCTCTGCGTGCGTGCGTGTGTGTGTGTGTATGTGTGTTTGTTTGTTCCTTCTTCCTGGTTTAAGGTTGACACATGCGCAAATAACTGCCCTGGGACTCGCTTACAGTAGTGTACATCCACTAATAAAACCCTTTTAATCGCTGCGTAAATTTGCTCGGATAGTTTGCTCGTGGCGCTTTGCGACCTGTGCACCTCTGTGAAATCAAGTGGACTCTTTATTGCTCCAATAACGGAAGACAGATTGGTAGCCACTACTAAAGTACGCAGGAGGCCGCAAGTCTCTGCCGCTGCTGCTGCTGCTGCCGCGACAGGGTTCGCCGGCTAATGAAGCGCGGACTGCGGCTCCTTAACGAAGCGGCCGCGGCCTCCTGTTAATGCTGCGGGCACAGGCCGTGTTTGTTTTGTGGCAGCTAGTGTCATTAATCAAGCGATAACGCCGCATTAATAACTCGTCCAATGACAGTACCTGTTGTTCTGGCCCGGCCTATCTGTTGCTGCCGTTCGTTATTAATAGTGCCTCCCCCGGCGCACCGTTGCTTCTCATTCGCCCCACCGTTTTCCCAGATCGCTGCGGTACTCCACCGTGTCCCGTGTCCCTCCACTCCGCCTGCTCCATTCTTCGGATTCCTTTGAAGAGCTCCTTAAGGGATAGAGATCGGTCCGGGTTCGAATTCCGGTCTGGCACGCATTTTCAACTTTCCCCCTTCACTTAAATCAGTGCTACTGGCAACTAACGTCATTAATAACTTTGTGTCCTGATTCTTATTTTACTTGATCTGACCCAGCGGACTGCAGACAGCTACACGCCCCCGTTTCCGTTCCGTTCTGTTTCCAGCTTTCTGCAGCCGATCACATTCTGTGTCTATCTGCAACAATTCCTCGTGGATTTCGTTCTCCACTTCTGCTCTAGTCCACTTACTGGTTCTTCCGTGGGGAGTAAAACCATGGATTTCAAAGACAATCGATGTTTGTACATCCAAGCAATACGACCTGCCCATGCAAGCCGTTTGGCTCTCATAAGTTCTACAATGCCGGATCCACCGTTCCCCAAAGATCTGATCTTTTGGTGGGGTATATGGAGAAATGTGTCAAGGAAAACATTTGTCGCTCAAAAACGAGAAGTCCTTTTCCTGAACATTCCACATGGCCCTGCAGGTTGGGTCTGTGTTTTGTACAGTTTGAATATGAAATATCTTGACAGACTACTGTGTCTGAAGTACTTTGTACGACCGGTTTCCGACTTTTAACCTCGCTTAGATTTCTGCCTCGCGTCCGTTCCCAGATACTCAAAAAGATGAATTCTCTTGTAGTGTAGTACCGGGTTCCCACAACTAGAGAGTGGACTGGATCTCTTGAACAGCCATGTAACCTGTTCATTATAAGATAGTCTGTCGCCGATTCATTCGCCAGGAAACCGATCTTGATCGCCGCAGCTTTTACGCTTTCGCTCGTCCGCATCAGATCTTAGATCCGGAAGTTATTCAACTATCTAGGATTATGTCAGACACAGAGATATTAAGGTAAAAGACGGTTTAAAGCGCCATCGGTGACGAGGGCATTAGAGAACTAGCTAGGGTTGGTGAAGTATGTGTAAGGAAATGGACTGTGTCGTTATCGAAAGGAACCATCTCCAAGTTTAAGTGTCTTCGCGAAACCACAGAAAAACTAAAAACAGATGCCTGGACAAGGATATGAATCACTAGACCACTGTTACCTCTTTCGATAAGAGATAAGGAAAGACCGAGGTGAAGAGCTTATTAAAGATGTCGGATGATATTAGAAAACTTGCAGTAACGACATATATGTGTGTGCCTGAGGAGTGACATTCGACCAGAATATAACGGCAGCATAACAAAAAAATCAAATTATCAGTGTCTTGACTGTTTGCATAGTAGGAAGTAGTCTGTATCATGCTTTGCTAAGAAAGGATTTGGGCGTCCTCATGCAAACGTACCAAAACATTTTGTTCATGTTTGTTGGCCTTCATCTTCTCCTCTCTACAAGTTTATACAACTAAAGCTTGAAATTTAGCATCCGATCAATTGTATAAAGATGAACAGAGGGTTGGCATTAAAGTCTTCGAAGCCGAAGGTTCATACCTGAGGTTATCCATCTTTCTGATGACTGGGTGGCAATGAATTAATTGCACCCGTGTTCAGAGAACCTACTGAAAATTCACTTGAAGTTTTATACAAAATCCGTGGGTGATTCAAATCGAAATAGTGGGATGGGATACTGAGACCACTGGTATTTTTTTTCTGATTGTCGCTTTGGGTACGATGAGTTCCACGTCCACCAAATGGCTCGTTATCTTCGGGCGAACAAAAAGTTCAGTATATTTCGTAGTAGGTTTTGAAGTGCAGAAGAACACTCTGCTGTTTGCAACGACAAGTCAACGATGTCAAAATGATCACTGGCTGATTGAAAAGACAGGAACACCGTATAGAAGTTCTAGAAATGAAAATAATGTACGCTGATCAGCCAGAACATTATGACCACCGAACTAATATCGATATAAACCTGTTTAGGTAATAGCAGCGTTACTTGGAGAGAAAGACCGCTAGTCAGATACACGCACTGTGCGTGTAGTATCAGTGAGCGTGCTATTCGTGTGTAGAATGAGGAAGACGCGCGATCTATCTGAGTTTGACTGAGAGCAGATTGTCATGGCCCGGAGGCTCGGTACTAACATTTCCGAAACTGCATAACTTGCCGGATGTTCAAGGAGTGCTGTGGTGGTTATCTTCAACATGTAGCGAAACCAACGTGAAACGACGTCAAGACGTCGTGGGGTTGGGTGGCCACCTCTCATTACAGATGTCGGACATCGTAGGCTGTGCAGGCTGGTAAAACAGGACAGGCGGCGAACTGTGGCGAAACTAACATCAAACTTCGATGCTGGGGAGAGTACAAGTGTGCCTGAACACACAGTGCACCGAACGCCCCTAAAGACGGGCTACCGGAGCCGACGACTCACGCATGTGCCAATGTTAACTACACGGCATTGGCGACTGCGACTGAAATGAGCAGTTGACTTTTGCCACTGAACACAGGCGCAGTAGCAGAGCGTTACATGGTTCCATGAATCTCTACACCTTCCACATTGTGCCGAATGGAGGGCGTGAATCCGTCGTCTTCCTGGGGAACAGCTCTTCGATACCTGTACCGCGGGACGGAGACAAACTGGTGGCAGCTCCATTATGCTCTGGGGAAAATTCACCTGGGCCTCCATGGGTCCAGTGGAGCTCGTACAACGCACCATGACGACCAAAGAATATCGTACATTGGTTGCAGACCACGTACATCCCTTCATGATGATCATGTCTCCCGACGGCAGTAGCATATGTCAACAAGATAATGCACTGGTGTGATGGAGTGGTTCGAGGAACACTGTGGGGTGTTCCAGTTGATGTGATGGTCTTCTAGCACGCTAGATCTGAACCCGATCGAACACATATGGGACGTGATTGAACGCCGTGTCAGAGCTCATCAATCCCCATCCCCGGAATTTACAGGAATTAGAGGGGATCCAACTCCCTCCTACCAAGACCCTATTGCTTCCATGCCACGACACATCGCCGCTGTTATACGTGCCAAATGTGGACATACCAGCTATTAGGTAGGTGGTCACAATGCTCTGGCTGATCTGAATATAATATTCTTTTAATAGAAGCTTTTTCTTCGTCCTTTCCTTAAGAAAACACATTGAACCACGGCTACTATGCGTTAAGACTATCAGCCTTCGTGGACGAGATCTTTAACGCACGCTTACGTGTTGGTTTCCAGATACAGAAATTAGAAGTAAAGGAAAACAATTTCGTTACCAGTCTTTGACCAGGAGTAGTGGAAGGCCATTTCTTAATCATGAGACCCGCGCCAATGTACTTAGTTAAATTCCATACATCCGCACTACCTCGAGTAGTGAGGCATGCATGTGACGGTTGACGGTGATCCGTGTGAATCGTGTCCAATCTCTCTCATCACTAACAATGAAAAAACTCCACACACCCACACTCACACACAGTGGTCACAGATTCACAGGCAATGACACGTCCGTATAGTGTCTCACACCTGACCCGTTGCACACTTAAATCATCGAAATGACTTCCAGCAGAAAGACTTACTTCAGCCAAAATAGCCAATTAGAAATTACTGAAATACTGTGTGTCTCAGAGGACGGCGGTTGCAAAGCAAGAACCAGAAAAGATGTCAGCCGTCGGCAAGTCGGCAGCAGGAAAACAATTGCCCCTGGCGACCGGCAGTGGGCTATCTAGACAGGGCTCTAATTACGCACGCGGCGATCATTTTCGCTTTTTTCGCTCCCTTCCGCTGGCGGAGACGGTGGCGACGTCCGTAATGAAGGTAGTAACGGCGCCGCCCCGGGCCACAATTTCCTTTGTCTCGGCGACGCTGTGCTCTCGCCCTCCCGAAGGAGGATTGCGAGGCCAAAATGGCGGAGCGGAGGGTGGAAGAGAGGAGAAGCCGGCGGTAACGCATGCGCAGAAGGCGCGACTTGTCAGCAAATCAATCGCGCCGCGCCGTCTTCTCGCGTCGCGACGCTTGGCGTCTCCCTCTTATTGGAGGGAAGATATCTGCCAGGCGTACTGCCGCTGGGCACTGGATGTGCAGTATTCTGTCTCCTCAACTACTACACGCGCTCTTGTTTCTTTTTCAGAGCCGCTCTCTACAGTACAAAATGGTCTCTAGCCTCTACATATTGTCCGAATATACCGTGTACTTTAAAGTATTTTTCCCATAAGTAAAACTTTCATTACGAGATTCACTGTCACAAACGAGCAGATTACTCAATCAGCTTCTTCTTCATCTTCTTTTTCTTTTTCTCCTTCAGTCTCAACATCTACTTCATCTCCGTGTACACTCCGCAAGTCACTGTCGAGTGCATGGTGGAGAGTATATCGCACTAATATCACCCATCGTCTTTCTTATTTCATTCGTATATTGAGGGAGGGAAAAATTACGGTCTATACGCCTCTGTGCACCTCCGTATCTCTCTTATTTATTCTCATGATTCCTAAGCTAAATACATAATATAGTTGGTTCAGTACAATGGTCACAGATATTTCTTCAAATACAGGATTCCACGAAAAATAAGTCAAATTTCGTCTATGGTTACCATTTAATTTTTCCGACTAATTTCTGTTAGACTTTCACATAGACTATACGACCTGTTACGACCCTCGTAGAGCATCTCTGAAATCGTTCGGTGTCTGTTGTCATGCGTCCTCGATGAGGACTGAAAACGCCGGCCGGTGTGGCCGTGCGGTTCTAGGCGCTTCGGTCTGGAACCGCGCGACCGCTACGGCCGCAGGTTCGAATCCTGCCTCGGGCATGGATGTGTGTGATGTCCTTAGGTTAGTTAGGTTTAAGTAGTTATAAGTTCTAGGGGACTGATGACCACAGGTGTTAAGTCCCATAGCGCTCAGAGCAATTTGAACCATTTTTAGGACTGAAAACACGGGAACAACAACCTGAAATTGGGCGCCCTAGAGGCTTGAATACGATTTCTTCATAGATACAATGCATTTTTCTAGAATATTTCAAACAAATCAAAGTCTTACATTCGCCTTCTGTAATACTGATTTGACGCGATCGTCCTATTTCAAATCACTTCTTGGTGATACTCCTAAATGATTGCAAACGACATGACGTTCTAAATTTCACCACCAGTCTAGCAGTCAGATACTCTACGATTCTTTTATTTGTTATAGTCAGTGTCTTACATTTACGAATTTTTTGTCTTCACGTCATTGTACACTGTCTCATCTCTCCTCCATATATTCTTGCGTGACTTTCCTCTGACTTCTTCTGTTCGCCATTCGTTTAACGTGACGAATTGCCTTAAGTGAGGTCCTTAACAGCCTACAATTATGGTTCTCCTGAAGGTGCAATTGAGAAAATACCGTTTCCTTTCTTCTGTTCTTTTCAGTGTTGACTAATCTCTCCCGTTCGTTTCCGTGTTGGCTAATCGTCCTCATTACGGTACATTCAGCATTCTCCGTCAGCAGCATAACGTGAAACCTGTTGTCTCTTATTTTCTGTTGTTCTTAAAGCGCAGTTTTCGTAGCTTTAGGCATACATGTTCCTTACGAAGTTTTCGACCAAACGTTTTCCAGTGACTATGGACGCACCTTTAGATGTCATTGTTCTCGTCTTGACAAATGACATCTGCAATTGAGTTATTCTTCCCTTAGTCTTCTGTCCCTCTGCCATTGGATGCAATGCAGCTCTCCAGATATCTCAAACTGACTACTTGAACATATTCTGTTCCGACACTAACAATGTTGAGTGTTTATGGAAAAAGTTCAAGGCAATCGTAAAATGCGTTTTAGACAGGTACGTGCCGAGTAAAACTTTGAGGGACGGGAAAAACCCACCGTGGTACAACAACAAAGTTAGGAAACTACTGCGAAAGCAAAGAGAGTTCCACTCCAAGTTTAAACGCAGCCAAAACCTCTCAGACAAACAGAAGCTAAACGATTTCAAAGTTAGCGTAAGGAGGGCTATGCGTGAAGCGTTCATTGAATTCGAAAGTAAAATTCTATGTACCGACTTGACAGAAAATCCTAGGAAGTTCTGGTCTTACGTTAAATCAGTAAGTGGCTCGAAACAGCATATCCAGACACTACGGGATGATGATGGCATTGAAACAGAGGATGACTCGCGTAAAGCTGAAATACTAAACACCTTTTTCCAAAGCTGTTTCACAGAGGAAGACCGCACTGCAGTTCCTTCTCTAAATCCTCGCACAAACGAAAAAATGGCTGACATCGAAATAAGTGTCCAAGGAATAGAAAAGCAACTGGAATCACTCAATAGAGGAAAGTCCACTGGACCTGACGGGATACCAATTCGATTCTACACAGAGTACGCGAAAGAACTTGCCCCCCTTCTAACAGCCGTGTACCGCAAGTCTCTAGAGGAACGGAGGGTTCCAAACGATTGGAAAAGAGCGCAAATAGTCCCAGTCTTCAAGAAGGGTCGTCGAGCAGATGCGCAAAACTATAGACCTATATCTCTTACGTCGATCTCTTGTAGAATTTTAGAACATGTTTTTTGCTCGCGTATCATGTCATTTCTGGAAACCCAGAATCTACTATGTAGGAATCAACATGGATTCCGGAAACAGCGATCGTGTGAGACCCAACTCGCCTTATTTGTTCATGAGACCCAGAAAATATTAGATACAGGCTCCCAGGTAGATGCTATTTTTCTTGACTTCCGGAAGGCGTTCGATACAGTTCCGCACTGTCGCCTGATAAACAAAGTAAGAGCCTACGGAATATCAGACCAGCTGTGTGGCTGGATTGAAGAGTTTTTAGCAAACAGAACACAGCATGTTGTTATCAATGGAGAGACGTCTACAGACGTTAAAGTAACCTCTGGCGTGCCACAGGGGAGTGTTATGGGACCATTGCTTTTCACAATATATGTAAATGACTTAGTAGATAAGTGTCGGAAGTTCCATGCGGCTTTTCGCGGATGATGCTGTAGTATACAGAGAAGTTGCAGCATTAGAAAATTGTAGCGAAATGCAGGAAGATCTGCAGCGGATAGGCACTTGGTGCAGGGAGTGGCAACTGACCCTTAACATAGACAAATGTAATGTATTGCGAATACATAGAAAGAAGGATCCTTTATTGTATGATTATATGATAGCGGAACAAACACTGGTAGCAGTTACTTCTGTAAAATATCTGGGAGTATGCGTGCGGAACGATTTGAAGTGGAATGATCATATAAAATTAATTGTTGGTAAGGCGGGTACCAGGTTGAGATTCATTGGGAGAGTGCTTAGAAAATGTAGTCCATCAACAAAGGAGGTGGCTTACAAAACACTCGTTCGACCTATACTTGAGTATTGCTCATCAGTGTGGGATCCGTACCAGATCGGTCTGACGGAGGAGATAGAGAAGATCCAAAGAAGAGCGGCGCGTTTCGTCACAGGGTTATTTGGTAACCGTGATAGCGTTACGGAGATGTTTAATAAACTCAAGTGGCAGACTCTGCAAGAGAGGCGCTCTGCATCGCGGTGTAGCTTGCTCGCCAAGTTTCGAAAGGGTGCGTTTCTGGATGAGGTATCGAATATATTGCTTCCCCCTACTTATACCTCCCGAGGAGATCACGAATGTAAAATTAGAGAGATTAGAGCACGCACGGAGGCTTTCAGACAGTCGTTTTTCCCGCGAACCATACGCGACTGGAACAGGAAAGGGAGGTAATGACAGTGGCACGTAAAGTGCCCTCCGCCACACACCGTTGGGTGGCTTGCGGAGTATCAATGTAGATGTAGATGTACATTATACCCATCTGGAGAGAAATTTTAATTCTCTCCTTCCAGTCTTCCGCAGCTTCGTTGTTTGCTACGTATCCTTACATTACATCTGTCCTCCAGCATTCCGTTCGTTCAGAAAAGCACTTTCATTGTCCTTACACGACTTAACTTCCACGTAACGTAGGATTGAGTCGAGATATTACTTTATCGACTGTTTTCTTCAGTTTTAGTTTCCCAACGTAGGCCTACTTTACATCCATATGCGACAGGACAAGGATGACAATGAACAGTCACTGTCTACCAAAGAAATAGACATTGCTCCGAAGAGATACAGGTCACCAGCCGCTACTGAGATATATAACTCAATCCACTCAGTCTTAGTAATCACATAGGTCTCGGTCACCGAAAGGATGAAACTGTTTTTCATTCATAATTATCCTCATGCTTGTGCTCTAAGGGGTCTCGTAACATCTGAGATGCTTTTAAATACTATTTTACATACACAATTTTTCTTAAATTGATAACACGACTAAAAGAATGCATAACTGAAATATTTTTAAAAGTTATTACTGTGTACCTGTCGTGTGCTAATTACGTGCGATATCCCTCCAAAATACAGCCGAAATAATACCGATCAGAAATAAGAATTAGACTATCCGCTGCAGGGGTGACTCGGTAATGCAGGCATCATATTGCAAATATATGCGACTAGATACCAAGTGCATCGAAAATCGTACTTCGTTGAGATTGCAACCCCAGAAAGTTAACGTGTGGTTATGTAGTGTTCATTCACAGAGGAGGCGAATCACGTGTTTCCACGCATTACTAAATAGTTTCCATCATCGAACTGGTTCTATTCAGGAACTCAGAAGACAAGTGAAAGTAATGAGGTCGCACCGCCGAGGCGACCTTAAACTTTTCAAAATACCAGGGCGAGCAACGGGAGCAGCTCGTGTTCATAAATTAGTTGTGTTGTCATTTTTCTCCTTTAGTCTCTACGTTCAGCATTCCTTAGGTCGTGCCTCGTAAAACTCTAAACAATTAGCTGCACCAGTCTCCTCTGCATTGGGCCCAGGAGCAGAAACTCCGACGACGGCGAGTCTGGACTGTATGGTGAGTGGCAGAGCCCTACCAAATCCAATTTCAGAACGGTTTTCTTTTTCTTAACGGTGAGCAGCTGCAGTGCTAGGTGCGGCATTACCACGGAATAGACTAATATTTTCATCCTTAATGAAGTGATGCGTCACTTCACCTCATCTTGGCTCAGGTTGATTTCATAGGAATTTTGCTGTGATTTCATATAGTGTGGATTGAGCACTGTGTTCTTCTGTGTTTTCATTTCTTTTTGATGTGCTGTACTCATAACAGGCGGAAACCAAATATGAACACAAAAACGCACTGCTTTATGCAAATCACGTGTAACCGCAGTAACATTTCTACGAACATAAATGAAGCGAAGTGCGTATATCGTAAATGCAGGAAAAGAAAAAGAGGGTTCCTATAAGCTGGAGGAATCGCGAGGGCTCAATGTGAAACGTAGTTTTTTTTATACTAAAACCTGTCCTGCCAACGAGTGGAAAACGTGTCGACTTCAAAACGTATAAAAATGGAAAAATAAACGTCAGCCACTATTGATAACGCTTTGTGAACAAAAGCGAAATGCGTTTGGCGTAAACTACGTGAAACTGCAGTTCGCTTAATACATAAAGAAATGCACAGGCCTCGTAGCCAATCTGACATTTACATCGAATTTTTCTTCTTTCATGTTCCCTCGTAATGTTGAAGTATAATTCATTGCGCCCTATATGTGGAATAATATCGTCATCAGATCAGAGGCTGTTCGTTCATATGGTACGTGAGCTGCTGATAACGTACGCAATCCGGCCCCGCGATGCGTAGCCGATACGGAGACGAAGACAGGAGTCACGCTTTGACTGACGGCTGTCGCCGCAGAGCGTCGGCTACAAGCCGCCAAGTTTCTCTCCCTGGCGTCAGCCCCTTTGTGGACTATACTAGGTCGCTGGTCGTCTCGAAAGACGCCGTCATCGATGTGAACGACGGCGCGTACGCTGGTAAGAGCAGTATTATGCTTTAGGAGACATGCTCCTGCGCTTGCATGGGATCTGTAGTGGTATCGAAGACACTCTGCGAGCTGCGAACCACCTGCATCCCTTCATGCGTGATGACTTCCGAGACGGCGATGTCATCTTTCAGCTGTATAATTGTCCATGTCTCGGAGCCAGAACGTTGAAGTCTCGACGGCCAAAATGGCCTGATGTAAATCCTATGGAACGCATCTGGGTCGCTATCGGGCGCCTTCACCGCGTACGCAAATCGGCGGCCCATTGTTTACGCTAGTTATATGACCTGTGCGTTGACGTCTAATGCCATATACCCCCACAAACCTACCAACTAACTGTTGGATCCCTGATACGCAGGATCAGTGATTTATTTCTTTCCAAAGACGGGCATACAAGCTATAAATCAGGTGGTTATTACGTTTCGGCTCATCAATGTGTTTGTTACAGAGCTTCCCCACTGTAAAGATTAGCACAATTATTTGACACAAGATCTCACTCTGTTTCTAATACGTTTAAGTAAGCCACCGGTTCTTATTATTCCGCGTGTACCAGAAGTGCGTCAGTACAGAAGTGGACAGCACTCTAGGAGGCTGCCGCGAGAAGCCCCCTCGTGTAATCCCTGTGGGAGCACAATACAGGGTGATGTTAATGCGGAGAGGTGAAAACCGCCGTCCCCGGCCGGCCGGCTTCCCGCGCAAATCCCGCCAGGTGTTTGGGCGGCGGGAGCGATCGAGCGCGACGTGCGGTGACCGATCCGGCGTGCGCGACCGTAATCCGCGGCCGGAGGGTCCCGGCGGCGCCGCCGCTAATGGCACATGCAGTCTTTTGTGGCGGTCCAGGCCCTGATAGCCATCTGCATAGGGCGGGCCGCCGCCGGCTCTTCATTGTGTCGCTATCGGCCGGCCATCGCCGCGAGGAACAGCCGGCCCCATCCGGGTAGCGCCGGCACCGCGGCCAGGGCAGAGGCGCTCCTGTTTGACCGACGCCACCGTCACCGCCGCCGCCCGTCGCGCCGTCGACGATCGCTCCGATAGCCCACACCCACTGCAGCTGGCGTTGGCAGTGAGCGCCACATCTGACACTCACCAGCACTGCTACTTTCGTTGTCTTCTTTCAGGCTTTCATCTAGGGCAGTGTTTTTCAACCTGTGGGTCGTGACCGCCTGGGGGTGGGGGGGGGGGGGGGCGGTCGCAAAGCCTTGCTCAGGGGGTCACGGTCGCAGGAGAAAGCAGCTGCACCATGGCAACGTATGTTTCATGACGATCATCTGCTATGGTATAAATGTCACAGGGAAATGACTAGGTTTTTGAAAGCACCTAGCAAAAAATGGTTCAAATGGCTCTAGGCACTGTGGGACTTAACATCTGAGGTCATCAGTCCCCTAGACTTAGAACTACTTAAACGTAACTAACCTAAGGGCATGAAATACATCCATGCCCGAGGCAGGATTTCAACCTACGACTGTAGCAGCAGCACGGTTCCCGACCGAAGCCCCTACAGCCACTTGGCCACAACGGCCGGCTAGAACCTTGAAAATTAGCTCAAACGTGTCCATTTTATGCCCGCTACAGCGAAGCGCGAAGACAGTAATCACATCCGTACTTGCTGGTATACTGGGACACCTGATTGCAGTGACCGAAAACGCGCGACTATGCCTAAGCTGACCGCTTCTCACCCCCACGCCTCTCCCGCGGCAAAGAATAAAATTATTTCTCTGCTTGCAGAGCACTGCGACCTCTGTTCACATTGCACTTGATTTCTCGATCAGTATAGTAGCAACAGAAAGAAAATTAAATTCATTGCCTTTGAAATCGCTGACATACTTTTATTATGGTTCTGGGGGTTGCCACAATATTTTTACTTGGAGATGGGTCGCGTATTCAAAAAGACTGAAAAACGCTGATCTAGGGCAAATCCAGGAGAGACGGCGAACATCCTCAAATTCGTGTATGTCAAGTGTCATGGTCGACGTTTAGGGGGAAAAAAATTGTTTACAACGAAGCACACCAGTTGTCTTTGACATACAACTTTTTTTATTTTTTATTGTAACGTTTAAACATAATGTTTGATCACGAAAACAGATTTACGCTGCAGCGTCAATCCCTTATACTAAGTATATGAAGATGGTATCTGTTTTTTCGGACATGTCCGAAAGAACAGATACCATCCTCATATACACTCCTGGAAATGGAAAAAAGAACACATTGACACCGGTGTGTCAGACCCACCATACTTGCTCCGGACACTGCGAGAGGGCTGTAAAAGCAATGATCACACGCACGGCACAGCGGACACACCAGGAACCACGGTGTTGGCCGTCGAATGGCGCTAGCTGCGCAGCATTTGTGCACCGCCGCCGTCAGTGTCAGCCAGTTTGCCGTGGCATACGGAGCTCCATCGCAGTCTTTAACACTGGTAGCATGCCGCGACAGAGTGGACGTGAACCGTATGTGCAGTTGACGGACTTTGAGCGAGGGCGTATAGTGGGCATGCGGGAGGCCGGGTGGACGTACCGCCGAATTGCTCAACACGTGGGGCGTGAGGTCTCCACAGTACATCGATGTTGTCGCCAGTGGTCGGCGGAAGGTGCACGTGCCCGTCGACCTGGGACCGGACCGCAGCGACGCACGGATGCACGCCAAGACCGTAGGATCCTACGCAGTGCCGTAGGGGACCGCACCGCCACTTCCCAGCAAATTAGGGACACCGTTGCTCCTGGGGTATCGGCGAGGACCATTCGCAACCGTCTCCATGAAGCTGGGCTACGGTCCCGCACACCGTTAGGCCGTCTTCCGCTCACGCCCCAACATCGTGCAGCCCGCCTCCAGTGGTGTCGCGACAGGCGTGAATGGAGGGACGAATGGAGACGTGTCGTCTTCAGCGATGAGAGTCGCTTCTGCCTTGGTGCCAATGATGGTCTTATGCGTGTTTGGCGCCGTGCAGGTGAGCGCCACAATCAGGCCTGCATACGACCGAGGCACACAGGGCCAACACCCGGCATCATGGTGTGGGGAGCGATCTCCTACACTGGCCGTACACCACTGGTGATCGTCGAGGGGACACTGAATAGTGCACGGTACATCCAAACCGTCATCGAACCCATCGTTCTACCATTCCTAGACCGGCAAGGGAACTTGCTGTTCCAACAGGACAATGCACGTCCGCATGTATCCCGTGCCACGCAACGTGCTCTAGAAGCTGTAAGTCAACTACCCTGGCCAGCAAGATCTCCGGATCTGTCCCCCATTGAGCATGTTTGGGACTGGATGAAGCGTCGTCTCACGCGGTCTGCACGTCCAGCACGAACGCTGGTCCAACTGAGGCGCCAGGTGGAAATGGCATGGCAAGCCGTTCCACAGGACTACATCCAGCATCTCTACGATCGTCTCCATGGGAGAATAGCAGCCTGCATTGCTGCGAAAGGTGGATATACACTATACTAGTGCCGACATTGTGCATGCTCTGTTGCCTGTGTCTATGTGCCTGTGGTTCTGTCAGTGTGATTATGTGATGTATCTGACCCCAGGAATGTGTCAATAAAGTTTCCCCTTCCTGGGACAATGAATTCACGGTGTTCTTATTTCAATTTCCAGGAGTGTAGATAAGGCTTACCAACCAGTGATCTTCTTCAGTGCGAATGTATTCACATTGTTCAACCTCTTACAGCAATCGGTAGGTTCACTGCCACAAGTAATGAGTATAGTGGGCAGGGGCACTACAAATGTAGTGTGTGGACAATTAGTTGGAAATGTTGGTCTCACGGGGAGCGTGCCAGAGATAGGTCCCTGCAGTCGCACTATCCTCTGTATCCTCGTTGGCTCAGTCGGATAGAGCGTCTGCCATGTAAGCAGGAGATCCCAGGTTCGAGTCCCAGTCGTGGCACACATTTCCATCTGTCACCGTTGATATTTATCAACGCCTGTAAGCAGCTAAAGGTCTGGATTTCATTGTAATTTCATCCTTATACTAAGGGTAATATGCCGCGTCCTGAAAAACAGCAAAACTGTCCTGTTTTGTAAGTCAAAACTCGTAGTTTACCCGTTTAGGTAACTAGTTTACTTATTGGTAGTTGGAAACGTTAAAACTGAGACACATCCCCCGCCTGCGTTCTGACAATATCTTCCTTCCATCTTTCTGAGTTCGAAAGGCCGCGAGGTTTGGTCCCTGGTTTTCGTTTGTAAAATGTAGGCATTTTTATTAAGCTTAAAATGTACCGCATTGATGATGGTCGAAGTAGAGAGGATATAAAATGTACGCTGGCAATGGCAAGGAAAGCGTTTCTGAAGAAGAGAAATTTGTTAACATCGGGTATAGATTTAAGTGTGAGGAAGTCGTTTCTGAAGGTATTTGTATGGAGTGTAGCCATGTATGGAAGTGAAACATGGACGATAAGTAGTTTGGACAAGAAGAGAATATAAGCTTTCGAAATGTGGTGCTACAGAAGAATGCTGAAGATTAGATGGGTAAATCACATTAACTAATGAGGAGGTATTGAATAGAATTGAGGAGAAGAGGAGTCTGTGGCACAACTTGACAAGAAGAAGGGACCGGTTGGTAGGACATGTTCTGAGGCATCAAAGGATCACAAATTTATCATTGGAGGGCAGCGTGGAGGGTAAAAATCGTAGAGGGAGACGAAGAGATGAATACACTAAGCAGATTCAGAAGGATGTAGGTTGCAATAGGTACTGGGAGATGAAGAAGCTTGCACAGGATAGAGTAGCATGGAGAGCTGCATCAAACCAGTCTCAGGACTGAAGACAACAATAACAACAACATGATCATTTATTTGCTTACGTGTTTCACTACAGAAATATAAAAAAATTTACAGATTGGATGTAGTTATTTTGTCAGACGACGAAAAATTTTAAGCCTCTGACTAATACGTATATTCGGGAATACTGAATAATAATGTGCACTGATCTCCACGGCTGCGTGAACACCCTAAAAATGCATGCTAAGTCATTTGAACGAAAATACAAACAAAACAGAAAACCAGCTAAACATCATCAAACCAAGGACTAATCAGCGTCGGCAGAATCATGTTCACGTATTCCATGAGAGGCCAGCACAGTGCTAATACCCCCGTTGAAATAGGACATCTTCAACGCGCAGGCCAAAATTGAGTACTTACGCAAATGGATGAAGAAATTTCCTAAACACCAATATTGGCGCCCAAATAATTCCATTAAAAAGTTTGATGTCTGCAACTATTCGTAATTTCGCACGCTGTTGTTAAGACACAAGTGAAACAATAAAAAATTGCAGCTGCAGATCTGTTTAGGAGGAGACGCACCTTTCAAGTGTGCCCGTTCTTCAAGCCAAGAACTGCGTTCCCAATGGTCTAGAATTCATTGGCGAGAGAGACGCGTTACCAGGAGAGGTCAGATGGTGAGATAACTCGAATCCATTGCTTCTCTGTCATTGACGCTTTGTGTACGACCTGCGCCACTTGGCTCCTTTCTGTGCGTCTGCTGCCTTTTGTGAACGTTTTCGTAGTTGCCGACCAGGGGATCAACTCCTCATTTACAAGTCTGGAACGTGAGCAGCCAAACTTAGAAAGCATTGAGGTACGAGTTTTTACATTTTCTTCGGCAAAGAAGGAAATAACAACAAACGCAGCTTTGAATGCCATTAGCAAGGTTCCAAGTAAGGAAAGGCATCATCGTCATCGAAATTCTGTATTAAGCATTGTGTCGGTAGATGAAGCCTTCTTTTGCCGCTCGGAGTGGCCGCGCGGTTAGAAGCGCCATATCACGGTTTGTGCGGCCTCTCCCGCCGGAGGTTCGAGTCCTCCATCGGGCATGGGTGTTGGTGTCTTGTTCTTAGCATAGTGTGTAAGTCTAAGGACCGAAGACCAGAGCAGTTTGGTCCCTTAGGAATTCACACACCTTTCAACCTTTGATGAAGCCTTCAGCTTATATGTGAACGAGCTAGATATACGGGAAGCTACAGTATAGTTAAGATTGCGGCCCTCAGTACAAGTTAGAACGTCTTACATAGGCAGAACACTGTCAAGAGACGAAACTCGTGTTCAGCTGCAGAAAGTAGAATTCTGATGCTGGTTGAGCTTCAAACATTAAACCTTCCGAGTTTTTAAATATATTTCCTTCCGTGGAATCAAAATATGCTGCAGCTGCTTCACATGTTTATATTCTGCAGTTAAATGAGTGTATTTTCTTCCATGAGTTACTCGGTAGCAACAGTTTCTTTGAAAAGTTCTAAAAGCGAAATATCGTTCACAATTGCCTACAAAATAACATCACTTTGATTATTTTAAATAGTCCTTTTAGCTACTCTTTTCACTCTTTCGTGTTGCACTTGTTTTTCGTTTCATGTACGACATACTGACATGCTCACATATATATTCAGATCTGTCTGACAGAGAGAGGACTTTGGACGTTCCAGATGAAGAAACCATTGCCAGTTCTCCTAACCACTATATCCACAAATTTGTAATCTAATCACGCGCTTAGTAGAGAAAACACTCCATGAGTTGAATCTGTTGTTGTGTTGTAGTTCTCAAACGGAAGACTGGTTTGATGCAACTCTCCAAATGGTTCAAATGGCTCTGAGCACTATGCGACTTAACTGCTGTGGTCATCAGTCGCCTAGAACTTAGAACTAATTAAACCTAACTAACCTAAGGACATCACACACATCCATGCCCGAGGCAGGATTCGAACCTGCGACCGTAGCGGTCGCTCGGCTCCAGACTGTAGCGCCTAGAACCGCACGGCCACTCCGGCCGGCTGCAACTCTCCGCTCTAGTCTATACTGAGGTAACCTGTTCATATCTGCCTAACTACCACAGCCTACGTCCACGTGTACCTGCTTGCTATAATCAAGTTATGGTCCTCCTCTACCACTTCTACCCCTCACATTCCCTCTTCCCCCCCCCCCCCCTACCCCACCCATAACCAAAGTAGTGGTTACTTCTTGCCTCAGTATGTGTGCTATTAACAGGTCCCTTCTTTTAGCCAAATTATGCCATAAATTTCTGTTCCCAGTTCGATACAACAGCTCTTCAGTACTTACCCGATCTGCCAACCTACAGCATTCTTTCGTAACACCACATACCAAAAGCTCCTACATCCTCCTTGTATGTCTTCTTTTGTCCACGTTTCACTACCGTCCAAGACTATTCTCCAAACAAATACCTTCAGAAAAGGCTTCAGGACACTAAAATTTAGATCAGATGTTGCGAATGTCTCTTTCTTTTCACATAAGCATTTACTGCTGTTGGGAGTCCTGGCAAATTCGCCCATCTTCGCGTATTTTCTGTCCGAATAGTGAAACGCATCTGCTTCTTTTAGTGTACCACTTCCCGCTCTTTGCCTTCATCATCGCCTGGTTTGATTAGACATTCTGTCAGGCTTCTTTTTTTACGTTAAATCTACAGTTGTCGTACTATAATCACATGTAGTAAAACAGTACGGGCGATCTTTAGTGTAGCCAATACTTCTGACAACGCCACCTCTGTCGCAGTCAGTGGGACATTATTCGTTTATTTTTCCTAGCGGTGGCACAATGGCGTTCGGCTGGACAGCTGTGTATGCTGAGGCACGGCGTGGGTCGGCGCCTGCCCGCCGGCGTTAATCACGCAGATTACACACACACACACACACACACACACACACACACACACACACACACAAACACACACGGCTGGTCTGGATTAACTCCCGGCCCTGCTCCAATCTCGACAACAGCCTCCATTACTAGCGCCACCCAGGTCAATCTTTCACGGCTGGCCCGTTCGCGAGAGGCGTGCGGCGTGTGCTGCATTTTCCAAATCACGCCCTCCTGCCACGGGGGGCGACTGCGCAGACGCCCCCGCAGTCGGGGGAATGCTCGCTCGTACTGATGCTTTGCCTCCCCAACGCAGTCTACATCGCCACCGCAATGGCGTCTGTTCCCTTGTGCCAGTCAACAGGGCGCTGAGTCTTCAGGTTTCATTCGGTGCACTACTGCCATACTCGCTAATATCGATCAAATGTGAGCTTAATACGAACTGTTATATGCGTCACTGCAAATAAAATAAACGTCTGGCTTAACGACAGTGATGTAAGAAATCATCAGTTCATCCTAATGTTTCACCCACGTTTGTGATAGGCGTCTTTAAAGTCTCTCTGCAGCCTCCTAACTTTACGTCTTGATTCTAAGCAGCTTCGAGTGTATGTGCGTATTGTCACTGTGAGACTCGTGTTTTGTATTAGATTTCCTACTTGCTCATTTTTCTAGATACACATCGGGAGATTAGAAAAGAAAGAACAGATTTCATAGACAAACTATAAAAGATAGAGACACATGCGCATGTTACTGAATAAAGGAGGGTTCAAAGTTTCGACATAGCAGCGCTATTCTTTGCTTGTTTGTAGGAAAATGGCGACTACTGCACGAGAGAAATGATATTGTGTGTTGGACTTTGCACGAAGTCAATCCGTTGTTCAAGTGCAACGTGCGTTCCTCCATCGGATCAGCAAGAAGTCGCCTTTGTGCAAGCAGATTTATGATTGCCATACAAAATTCTTGCAAGCTGCACATGCAAAAGAAACGGCAGTGGTCGGCCACAAACGTCTGGTGAAAACGTGGAGCGTATCAGAGGTGAGTTCACACGGAGCATTTGGAAGTACACAAGATGGGCAGGCCAGGTCGCCAGACGTCACACCTTGCGATCTTTTTCTGTGATGGCACATAAAATACAGACTTTGTTCCACGTACGACAACCACTGTTCAAGACCTGAGAAATCGATTTGCCGAAGCTGTCTCCTGAATAAACAGCGACCTGTTGATTCATGTGTAGAATGATATGAACTACCGTCTCTATGTTTCTCAAGTAACGCTTGGTGTTCATGTTGAGTGTATGATGTAGCGTCTGTGCGATCATAAAAGTTTGTATCTTCCTCTGTCCATTGACATGCGCTGTACGTTTCTATCACTTATAAAAATGGTTCAAATGGCTCTGAGCACTATGCGACTTAACTTCTGAGGTCATCAGTGGCCTAGAACTTAGAAATAATTAAACCTAACTAACCTAAGGACATCTCACACATCCATGCCCGAGGCAGGATTCGAACCTGCGACCGTAGCGGTCTCTCGGCTCCAGACTGTAGTGGCTAGAACCGCACGGCCACTCCGGCCGGCTTTCTATCATTTATAGTTTGTGGTAAACAACTCAAATTGGTTCTTTCTTTCTGAATCACTCTTATTTATGAACAGTAGTCAGGGTATACATAATTTCTGTTATTGACGCACTGAAGTCATTCCCCCCCACTTCCCGCACTCCCCTCTCTCTCTCTCTCTCTCTCTCTCTCTCTCTCTCTCTCTCTGTGTGTGTGTGTGTGTGTGTGTGTGTGTGTGTGTGTGTGTGTGTGTGTGCACGAGCGCGCGAGCGCGCACTACTCCCCCCCCCCCTTCCCCGCCTCTCGTGCCATGTTACAAAGATTCCTTAGATGGCAACCTTCCAATTACTCGAGGAATAAATTACAAATCGGGTTGCTCGGCACTTCCCTATTCCAAGAAATAAAGAAAGTTACATTTAAATAGACATGCTCAGTAAATTGATCATTAGATACACAGCGCTCACTCTACTGGACCAGGACGAGCTGTATCCAAGAAAGAAATAGCCTTCTGGCATTCTCCTGAATGTAGGAAAACTTCAAGAAACCGAGTAAGAGAGATTCTCCCCATTCACCTCTAATGCGACACTATTGCAGTGAAGTCTGTTCTAAACTGCGTGATATTTGAACAGGGGCGATTAAGAAACTGAAAATAACCGGTGCGTTAGTCTCATTTTCAGTAGTGGTCACAGTAGTCAATGCTCCAGAGAGTACCGTCTAGAGTGAACGGCACCACAATCGATGAACGGTGCTCGAAACACTCGTAGCGCAGCAGCTGTGTGGGTTGGACGTACGAATTATACCGAGGTCCGCCAGGGGCAGCAGCTGCCAACCCGTGGGCATCACTTTTGTGGATAGCGATTGGTCGATGCCTCGTTATACACCGTAGCGCTGAGCTACGGCGGACAGGTGTCTTCAGTGCGTCGAGCCGTGTACAGTCTCAAATTACCGCCGAGTCTACAAGCTGCAGTGTTCGTCCGTCGTCTCCGAGGCATCGTATGCCAGCTGTGGACTCTACAGTTCACAAGAAGCAGCATCACCGAAGTTGATTATTTCTTCGTATTTAATAAAAGTCATTTTTTTAACTAGTTGTTGGCAATCTTTCTGATGGAAGATAACATACGCCGTCCTCTTGTATTCCCAGCAGTTTGGCTTGCCCGTGGCTGGAAATCCTGGATTTGGAAGTTTGTCTTACTCCTGTAGTCGGATACCAAAACAGTCGCTGTAAACGTTAGCTGTTCCTCCTGTTTTTTTCATCAGCTTTCTGACTGATTTGATGTGGCTCACCAGAAATTCCTCTCCTGAGCCAGTCTATTCACTGACACCCAAGGTCATCAATTATTTGTTGCATAAATTCCAACTTCTTTCTTCCCTTACCCTTTTTGCCCTCTATAGCTCCTTGTACTACATGGAAGTGGTATCTTGATATTCTATCGCATGTACTACCATCCTGTTCTTTCCTCTTGTCCGTACCGCCTCTGTGGGGACCCACCTCATTTCTTACCGGTTCGATTAATTTTCAACACCATACTACAGCACCACACCTCAAATGCTTCGATTCTCTTCGTACCATTGATGAGGGAAGTAGTGTACCATTCTGTCTGGTCGCTGAGTCGGACCATCACACGTTAATCAGGGCACGCGGATCAGAACGTGTCTGCCTCACGACTGCCACCCACCATTCAAGACCACTCCCCTTCTCTCTTCTCGCCCTCCCGACTTTTACAGGTCAGCCTAGAGAGCGTTACGCTACGCGAGCAGGTCAGACCTTTATTTATTTCTGTGCACCAGTACGAAATGAACTGCAGAAATGTATCTACGGAGATTGGCAACGTTTCCGTGCCAAGCAGTTCAACCTGTCATGCACCGGGGCATATTCTACTAAAAGATCTCTCCGCTCATCCACTCGGCGGCAGCAGTACGCGCGAGAGATAGATCCGCCCCGAGTGGCTATTTGGTCTGGCTACCGCGCGGCGGAGTAAAGCCCGGACGCGTCCCCGCGCCGTTAAACGACAGCAGTTAAATGTCGCCGGCCGCCCGCCGCTCGCGAAAGAAAGCAATATCGGAGGCGGCGGCCATCGGGGGCCTGTAAACAGCGCGACGAGCTGCCGCTGCTACGACCGCGGCTGTCTAGCGGCGGGCAGAGTCAATTCCGCCGCCCACGCCGGGCTGCGCGCCCGAACCGTAAATCTCCCTCCGAATCGTTACCGTCCGCCACTTTGTTAGCCACACTGTACGCCTGTTTACGATCCCTGACGCGCCGCGAACCAACTCCTCTCCTGCAACGTCCGCCGACTGTACTATGGAAATTGAGATGCAAATTTTTGCCTCGGCAGTGGAGTGCGCTCCCCCTCGTCTCTCTTTCCTGGAAAAGAGGAGGTGGCTGGCGCGATTTCGCGGTACCGGGCGCCCATATTGGCCCCGAAGCGTGCCGGAGGCGTGGGGCCACGTCGTTAACACGCGGACGTCGCCTCGCGAGGCGCTGATCCGCGCCTCGCTGTAATTCAATTGTGCGCTCCGCAACGCTGAACAATGTGCTGGCGTTTGCCCTGGGCGTCTCGTAATTAATAGCGATAAAAGCTTATAAGCGAGGGGCGCGAGCTTTGTCACTTGGAATACCGATGTCAGCTCGATAAACAACGAGGAAGCGGTCGTCTAAACTTTTGCTGACTGGTCTAGAGATGTACACACAAATCCTACTAAAGACTATGCGTGTGGGTTCAAAATCATAATTATTATTGAAAACTGACACCAGTGAAAGTATTTTAATTTTGTTGGTTAATAACGCAACCAGCAAAAAATAAATTAAAAAGTTTAACTTTATACCGGTTTCCAGCCATCATTCCGATTATAATATGCGGTATGTCTCTTCAGTGTTGCATTATCAGTGACTTGTCCTCAGATAGTACTTCACTTATTATTTTGAACTCGGCTGGCCGGCCGGGATGGCCGAGCGGTTCTAGGCGCTACAGTCTGGAACCGCGCGACCGCTACGGTCGCAGGTTCGAATCCTGCCTCGGGCATGGATGTGTGTGATGTCCTTAGGTTGGTCAGGTTTAAGTAGTTCTAAGTTCTAGGGGACTGATGACCTTAGAAGTTAAGTCCCATAGTGCTCAGAGCCATTTGAACCATTTGAACTCGGTTGTATTGAAGGTGATATCCACGTACAACGATGTAAAGTTTTCACTTAGCTGTTCGCCTTGATATTTACTTCTTAGCTTTCCTTAGAGGCATGATAACGTCTGCAGGTTTGCCTATTAAGTGGAAAAGAAGGACCGTGAAAATCTGGTAATTCTCAAATTACGAAATGAAACAAAGTATTTGAAACTTTTCACACATTATGATGTCATAATTTGAACTAACAATTCAGACAGTACAGCTGCTTTCAGCGATCCTAGTAAATGACTTCACCACCGTTCATCACAGCCTCCTACCAAGTCCGTACACACTAAAGAATAGTCGAGGTACTACATAAAGCAAAGAGTGTTCATCTTTATCACAGACAATTGCTCGTAAGTATGTAGCAAAATCTTACAGAACTATTTTTCAAAAATTTTTTAGAACTCTTTTACAAAATTTCATCCTCAAAATTCAACAAAGTTCTAATCACATGGGATGTAAATATGAAGATATGAATAAGATAATTAATTTTTATGGATACAGTTTATATGAAAACTTTACCCTTTGATAACGATGATATCGATACCCGCTCGTATTGTGGAATTCATTGTGTGTTATGGCTGGGTTATATTACACCATCTTAAAGTGGCTAATTTTTCCCAACTACAGTAATTTATTCGTCAACAACTCCAATACATTGCAGTCGACGGCGTTCTCTTTATTTCTTTGGTCCTCTGGACTGGAATCAAAAATATCCAGTTACAAAAGAACTGGCAAAATAACTACCCGCTAAAATTTAGTCTTAATGTAATCACACCATCAATCTAAGCTATCCCAAAATTAAACATACGGCGATACTGGGTCACAACCCTGTTGTTGGTAACGACAGACTGTTCCGGGTAACCGCAGCAGCAGCCTTCCTTGAAGCGTTGTTACCATCTCTGGCATCTCTGCGCCCATCTGCCACATCATATGTCCGTGTACTGACTGAGAAATTCAAACGTGCCCCAAAATTCTAATTACATGTACCATCACAGGATATGATTAGATTCCATCACTTACATGTTAATAGAAACGAATTAACTCCATCATAATCTCATAAAGTTACAAGTACCACATTATAGCTTCCACAAAAACAGAATTTAAGTAAATATACGAAATATTACAAAGTGTACGACAGTATAAGCAAAAACGTTCCACTAAACATGAGCCCACAACAAGCCGTTCGCGAGATAATTTTATCCAACAGAGCTCAGATTTCAACCATGGCCCACGGTTGCTTCATGTGAGAGATGCATAATGCGACACCGACACATTCTGCTAATGATCTAATACGAAAGCTATCGCATAAAAAAGGATAGGTCGAGGAGGTCCTGTACTTTGGTCTCTAAGGTCATCTGACTTCAGTCCTCTGGATTTTTCTGCCTGAGGTCATCCCAGAAGTGAAAGGTACTGTATTCCCTTGGGTATAGTTGAAGAAATGGAGCAGCGAATTTTATAGCCTTGCCAAGATTTACTAGGCGGTAACTCATTGCACAGACGATAGCAGTACTGCATCCAAATGCGCAGACGACACATGGAAGACTTTTAAGAGAGATGAGCGTACAGTATGTTATAGCTTTTAACGTATTGAAGTAATCCCGTATTTCTTGATGAGATTGATGGTGTGTGATATTTGAGCCCAGTCTGACAGAGACCCGCCCGAAATGCTAAGATATGAAGTATATTACTATATTTTTACCTATTAGGACAATATTTTCATACATTTACTTGACTGTACGTTATGGTCAGAAATTTTTTGTCATCTGATATCTTCAGATCTGTTCTATGAAAACATGTCCTGATGTTCTGCACCCACGGTGGCATCGTCAAATGTTAAACACAAAATCAGTGGCAGCATTTGATAATGCCACTATGGCTGCAGTACATTAGGACATGTTTTTATAAAAACAGATCTGAATATGGCCATTACAGAACGAAACCGGTAATCTGATGAGAAAAAAATTGTGACCGTGGACGTAAAGTAAAGGAAATATATTCTGTATTCGGTTCACTGTTTTATTCGCGACCGTGTCGCAGCTTGTGAATATTTTCATATTAGCAGACACAATTTACAGTTGTGAGAGGATTACGCTGAGCTTGCTTGGTGCACTGTGCGGCGATCCTCCCTTGAGGCGGTCGACCAGAACCTTGACGATGAGTGTGGCTGCCCTCACATTCCCATGCAGTCCAGCATTTGTCCGCTGCACATCCGAATGTCCCACACATCTGAGTACTGCTCGACTCGATCGGCCGGCCTTACGGACACCCAGAATGAGATCTCCCTATCAAATGCTGTCACGTTCTGATAACGCTGTTCTTCACAGTGGTCACTCAGTATCTGATACCGTTTTTTTCCCAGTAACTGAGCAAACAGACATAATCATCCTAAAGACAGAAAATATTCCTACATCAGCAGAGCCGCTGCTCGATCTCATGCTCCAGGTCTGCCTGCGCAGGTCAGAATCTTTCGACTTGGGCAAAATATATATAGATCATGTAAGAGCACACGGACGAACATATTTTGATTACTCACAGACTGGCAGTAAATGTTTTGTACACGTAAAACACCCAGAACACATAGACAAAAAATGAACATCTTACAACATAATACAAAAAACAGTACGACAGTCAGCGCGGAAATCCCCAAAATAGCACAAGACCTGCAGGCAGACATCATGTGCTTACAAGAACCTTATAATAGAAACGGGCAACTGATATATCTACCAAAACATGCTACCACAATAACAGGCAGCAATGACTGTAAGGCTGCAATAGTAATTCTAAATAGAACTTATAACATAATTAAGGTAACACAGTTATACAATCAACACTTGGTTACCATAGAGATAACTAAAGGGAACGTCACATGGGTTATTGCATCCATGTACGCCCGATATACCCATCAAATACAGCCGTATGCAGACTACATCAGAGACCTAGCAATGTATGCCAGAGGCAAAAAATTAGTGATAAGTGCTGACATTAATTCCAGATCGACCCTCTGGTACTCAGACAGAACAGATGACAGAGGACGTATAATCACCGATCTAATACAAGAAACACAATTACATTTAATGAATACGGAAGGACCTATACCAACACATGCAGGGTTCGATGGTACGAGCAGTAATATCGACTTCACGCTAGCAAATAATGCAGCAATGGCATACGTAACAAACTGGACTGTACACGACAACATAACCAGTAGTGATCATAATGTCATAACATACACACTAACTCACACTCAGAACACAATGACCAAATCACACACCAGACACTTGCTGTTGCACAAAGCAAACTGGAACAAATTAACGGAAATTATCCAACGACACGATCTGGAAAACATCAATGGAAGTATCGATTATAGAGCACACAAGTTAACGCAGGTGATACAACATGCACAAAACACTTCAATACCGACAGCAGAGAACAAAAATTGCTCACCAGTACCATGGAGCAACGAACTTACGACACTCAAACAAGACGCAAGACGCAAACGAAAATTATATCAAAGGGCCATAGCAGATAGGGACAGACGAATAAGAATTGAAGCATATAGGCATGCACAAGACTTATATAGACAGACCCTATACAACACGCGTAGACAACAATGGGAGCTATTTGTAACAACACAAACAGAGCAAAATATATGGGGGGAACCATACAAAATACTGACAGAGAAGATAAAAACCCCACTAGTTCTGGGAACGCTAAGGCAGGATGACTGCACGATGACGAGGGGATGGAGGAATACAGCGGAGTTTCTGCTTTATAAACTGCTCCCTGACGACGTTATCGATACAGACACACAATATCATGCAACACTAAGAGAAAACCTACACACACCATACAACACTGCAACTGTCACCTGTCCTTTTCGGCAAGAAGAGGTTGCGCTAGCAATCTCAGATCTCAAAAACAAAAAAGCACCTGGACCAGATGGTATCCACTCGGAAACACTGAAGAAACTAGCACCGCAGATCACCCCGTTCCTAACAACGTTACTGAACGATGCCTTACGGCTGGGCAGGGTACCTACAGTACGGAAAACCTCCAAAGCAATCATTATTAAGAAATCAGCGGACAGGGATCCTTCAGATCCAAAGACTTACAGGCCAATATGCCTAATAAACACCCTAGCAAAGATTCAGGAGAAGCTACTGTGTAAGCGCCTGCAAACACACAGAGCTCTCAGGGGTATGAGCCAACACCAGTTCGGCTTCAGATCTGGCAGATCAATAGATGATGCCATCAACCAGGCCCTGCACATAGTTAACAACACAAAACAGAAATACGCCATGGCAATAATGATTGACATTGCCGGAGCATTTGATAATCTTTGGTGACCAGCACTGTTTCAGAGGCTAAGACATCTGGAGGTACCACAATCACTGTACAACAGTTTTCTAGACTACTGTAAAGACCGAGTAGTCGAATGGCAGATGGACAGCAGGAAAGTAATTAAAAGAATTACCACAGGCTATCCTCAAGGGTCGATCTGCGGCCCCATCTTCTGGGATATAACAATCGAACCCCTCCTACAGCTTCTGGATGGGGATGACAGGTCAGACGGAATTGTCGCCTACGCAGATGACCTATTAGTTGTAGTCACTGCAAACAACAGAGCCCAATTAGAAGAGAAAGCCAGTGGATTACTACAAACAATTACTCAGTGGTGTCACAACAACAAACTCAGGATAGCCGAATACAAAACAACATACACTTTGCTGAAAGGATCACTCCAAAGGAATCCTTCGGTTAAAATTGGGGACACAAACATCAAACGAGCGCGCATTACGCGCTATCTTGGGGTACACATATATGAAAAATTGAACTTCCACGAACACATAAGGCTAACAACAGCCAAAGCAGAAAAAATACTCCACAAACTGGTGAGGCTAAATTCAAAACAGTACAGACTACCTCTACCAGTCATACGTACATACCACTGTGCGCTCTTCGAATCAGTACTCAGCTTTGCAGCTAGCACGTGGGCACATAGACTGAACGTGGTCACCAACAAAGCATCAGTCAGACGAGGGCAGAGAAGTGTCCTATTTAGGTTATCTGGAACCTTCGGTACCACCTCAGCGGATGCACTGTGTGTGGTGCTCGGTATATGCCCCATAGATATCACGATCAAATACAGAGCTGCAAGGTACTGGTTAAAGGTGGGGAGACTAGGTAAGGTACACACAATAACCGGTGTGGCCATAGAGACGATACGTCACCTTAAAAGTTGGCGTTTGGATACATGGCAAGGTGAGTGGGATGTAAGTGATAAGGGACGTAGACTGCACGACTTCCTCCCTGACATAAGGGAGCGGTTGAGAATGAGACACATCGATCCCAGCCGCGGTATGGTACATTTCTTAACCGGGCACGGACCTTATCCCACGCACTTAAACCGCGTGAGTCTGAGGCAGACACCTATATGCACATGCGGGGAAGAAGGTTCCCCAGAACACACTGTCTTTTTCTGCGGGCAATACGCGAACAATAGACATACACTACACTTAGATTACACAGATACAGACATAGATATATACACAGCAATAAGAGACGAAGAACAATGGGCACAATTAAACGCACTGACAAACAGTATTTCAAAAACAACACATGAAGAGTATATGCGGACACGACATCACAGACATGCCTATGTGCAGCGTAACAGAAATCTCCAGAGGATGGACAGCGATACCCACAGTGACAGTGAAAATAGTGACAATGAGGAGGAACAGGAGGAGGAAGCTGAGATGTGACAGTAAATAAGCAAATTGTTAGCAATATAGCCAAGAAAACACCAAATGCTGTACATGGATGCGCACCTAAAGTAGTTAATACATAGGATCAGTAACAAATAGGGTAAGCAACATTATTTTTCTATTAATAACAATTTGTGTGTGTGCGTGTGTGTGTGTGTATGTGTGTGTGTGACTGGCGGTCAACGGCTCGAAGAAACCATTCCCAGGTATTCACCGTCAGTCACACCAGTGATGGTACTAACAAATATCACATCTATCCTATCTTCTTTCTATATTCTTCTTACAAAACAACAAAATTTTATTTATATTTCAACCTTAAATTATTGTTATTTTGAAAAGTGTCATTCTTTGCAAATTTTGTAAATAAAACAAAAGGAAAGAAAACTGTAAAAAGATGAAAAACGAAAATTGTAAGATGTACGACCTGTTTTAAACATCAGGTAACAGGTCTATAATTTGGCAATAAATAAATTAAATAAAAAAATAAATTAAAAATCTGATACCGTTCACGCCTCTCGTATACCCTACCGGGTCCGGTAACTATACCGAACACTCTGGTAGCCGTTGTATCTGTCACTCTAGTGGCTCTAATCATTTCCATACCCGCTGAAAGTGTGTACGTGTGCGAAGTTACCTCGACATCCGACCACGTCTGTCGGGCGCTTCACTTTTTTATGACGAGCAGCCTACGCAGTGCAACTGCGTGAGAGTCATACTGTGGGTGCGCTCGCTGCTGGCGGAACCCAGGTGCTAAGTCTGCACGTATATGGGGATTTACTGCGGCGCGGTGTAGCCGTGCAAGCTGCGGGCGTCACGACCAGGCGCCGAATGCAAGCGTGACGCAAGCCGCGCTCTGCGGGCAGAGCCATGTTCGGGCGTCGATGGTGTCGTCACTAGCGCGTCCCTGATCCCAGCGCTCCTGCACCGTGTTCTCCGTAACTCCCGGACGCCATATGACGTATCGCTGTTGCCGAGTAGCAGAGCGAAAGCGGCACAGTTGCAGTAAAGCGTAAATTTAACGTCAAGGCGAAAGGCGAACACTCGAGGAAAAATAAAAGACGAATGAAATGTTCTCTTGAGGTCGCCTTGAAGCCGAATAGAGCAAACTTTCTCAGTCGCACATTTAGGAGCGTTAATAATACATTTATGTATTTTTTAATGTTACTTGGATGGGTCTTAGAAGATAATTACGTAGTTTTCTTCATTTGTGACTTCAGCTCCGTTACTACACATTCATTTCCCTTGCACATTACATAAACACATACTAACAAAAAAAAAAGAAAAAAAACTAGGGGTGAAGTTGGTAACACTACACAAAACACACGAGACATCTATAGCCAACAAACAAAACAGAAATGCATATTTGATCAAAGCAAAGCGATTAAGCCGGAATCAATAGTGGTAAATGAAAGAATAACTCAAAAACGTGCAAGTAGATAGCGTTTCCTCATGTGCTAGAAAACTAAGGCTTAAATTTTGTAAACGTGTTTGTTTCTTGTTTCACGGTAATTTAACTAGTTTCTCGGTAACAAATAAGTAAACTACCGTAAATAGCGTATAACTTCATTGTTTTAATACAGAGTTCATAATGAAAATTTGACTCGTTCCATGAAAATTTGACTCGTTCCACATCATTACGAAATATCGTAGTCACGATCCATGGAGCTAGTATTAATCTAATCTAATCTAAGCATACTCGTAAAATACCGTAAGCAAAGTCAACATCTTATGTAACGAAGTGTTTTTCGACCCCAGAGAGCAAACCATTTTGTAAATAGCTATCACTGACGATTTATTTCCATAAAACGAAACGCGTTTGGTGACAAAAACACCAACTTTTTCGAAGTTAAATGACCTTCAATAACTGCATAGTACTTTGCCTGAATTTGACTTCTTGTCTTCTTCTGCGTTTCGTATGCTCTATTCCTTTTCTCTTTTATCCATTATGATATTAGTGAATAAGGAATAGCTACAAAATGAAAGAACATGCCCACAATTTTGTTCCTTAGTTAGTCTTCATGGACTGATACACAGAAGCAGCACTGACAGTACTCAGTCCATAGATGCAGTGTTCAACGCAGGTGAGACTAAAAATTTCGGCAATAGTCACTAAAACGTAAAAAGCAAGTATCAATGAATATTGAGTCATAAAATATCTGTAGGAAACTTTGGAACAATAGGCGACATTCATGGAAATGGAGCTCTGCAAATGATAGTGCTGCCTGCATCTTCAGCAGTGGGTTGTCTGCCTCTTGAAGTATCACAACTCTTTAAAAGTAAGTGATAATATCAGTAACGTAAAATCGGAGAGCGATATCATCCTTACCGTTATTTCTACAATAACTCTGATATTCCACTGAAATTATTCGTACTCACTACGAGATATTACACTGATTGTCACTAACTCGTGTTTTCACCCTGATGCTTCCGAATCCTAGTCCATTATTTTGTTTCGACTATGCTGAAGAAGTATCGCTGGGAAGCTCTTACTCGTCCTCCATACAGTCCCTATATCTCCCCGCGCTATTTCTATATTTTTGCTGCTCAGAAGAAAGACATTCGTGGCCGTGGATTTTCTTTGGACTGAGAGGTACACGCATAGGTACAATCATGGTTCATGAGGCAACCACAATATTTCTTCTGTGAAAACGCTGGCCATCTCGTCTCGCAGCGGGATAAATGTATTAACAATTATGGGGACTATTTTTGAAATAATAAACTTTTACTTACTTTTTTCCATCCTTCTCGTCTTGATCTGACCACCCTTACAGGAACTGAGAGCGACGTAATAACAGAATTAGTTTGCGCTAAAATTATGAGAAATCTAGGAATTTCCAGTGAAGTACGATACCTTTTCGTTCTGAGGTGAGGTGATGTAATGTGTCAGGGGCGTTTTCAAAAAGATGATCCACGCTGGAAGAAGTGGCACTTAGTGAGATCAATGGAAATAGTACGGATTGTGGGAGTCAGAGGTTCGCCTGTCAGTCCAGATTATAGTAGTTACACTCAACTTAATGCAATGGTTTAGATTTCAGGCTACTTTAGTGACTTGTGAATCAGTTTATTTATTATTTTAGCTTCTCATCTGTCATCAAGGAGATGAATGGACTTCTTTCGAAGATTCCTTCGCCCAATACGTCTGTATCAGTAGCCAACGAGATTAACTGCTGTAGCATGGAGGTGGTCATTTTAAGTTCTTCATTTCCTACGTGACCTGAGTACATTACAAATGTAAACCAGATTCGTCAATCATTCCTCAGAATTGTTGCTCGTCGGAAGTCATATTTCCTAGAAGAGCACTTTTGTCGTATGATCCCGGAATCTGCCCTCAGCCATCCACTCTCTATGAAGATTTAGATTTGTGCTGGTGGTACTTTTCGATAGCAGCACCACTGCAGCTCTGGTATAATAACGAAGACCCGTTTCCCCTGCCTCCCGAAGCAGTGGCGAAAAACCGACAGCAGTGTTTGACTTTGACGCGATGTCGCTTTCGAGCGTTGCCAGAGCAAAACTTGGGAGCTACACACACGGGACCGACTGTAGACCCGGCTCTCTCTCTTTTGAGCCGGAGCGACCATCTCCGCGGAGGGACAACCAATAAACTAAAGCTGATTACCGGGGGCTGGTGGTGTTGGTTGCGGCGCCCGGCGCTGGGGTTGGCGTGCAGCGACGCCAGGGCACTAAGAGGATTAGCGAGGGTGGAAGAGGGGAGGCGCGACCCGCCGTGTGGCGGCTCGTGTGGGCCGACTTGCGTTCTGGCGCCATCCACCCGCCTCCCTGTGTATGCAAAGCAGACGGCGGACAACGGGCAGCGTGTTGTGCGGCGCGCACTGCTAAGGCCCGTAGCGGCATCTAGCTGCAGTACAAACTTTTCTGACCACTGCGAGGATAGGAAGGCTCTACTTAACATCACTAAACATAGAAATTTTTCTGTGTAGCGTTGGTTCCATTCATTACAACGGTTTCTGTTTTATTTATTTATTTTTTCTTGTTTTTTTTTGTTTCCAGTGTAGTGTGACACTAAATTCTTATAACCGCTTCGGGAGAGGAGGAGGTCAACGAGCTCACAGTGAATGGTTCGATCATGCAGTTTACCATTTTATTCAACGACTTTAAGTGTCGTAGTTTAGAGTATCATAAGGTCTGTATTTCGTAACTGATAGGTGTATCATAAGGGCTGTTAGATGGATTGTAATCCACTATCGCCAGCTTAACTTGTGAGAACAGACCTCGTCCCCCAGAGAGATTTGCATGCTGACACCCTGTAAGGACCTTGAAGACCTTGCTATTCAGCGCCCCATATCCAAGATCATCGTCTTACAACGCCCGTATGAACACTTGTTTCTAAGATCAATTAGATGCAATTTAATATAGGATACCATATCTGCGAGCGTCTTTTATCACAGAGAGGTTTACTGTTAAAGTTCCAAGCACGTATGTTCCAAGAAGACTTCAGTAACACGTTACTTCCTTCCACGAACACCTCGCGGAATGATCACCACGGGAAAGACACTGCAATTCGAGCTCAACCGTAAGACTTACGGCAGTCGTTCTCCCTGCAAATCATAGTATTCCCCGCCACACACCATACGATGAATCGCGCAATATACGTGTATGACGTAGACAGTTGGAGACGAATTGTTTCCGCTCTGTGAGCACGAAGACGTAGCATTTCTGCGCCAGAATGAGTTTGCTGAATGTTACAGCTTTTACCTTTGATGCAATATTATGAAAAACGATCAGTGACAATAGCTATTGTAGTAATTCAACAGAATGTGGAATATGATGAGTCATACACTTCACAGCGTCGATTCATGCTCTAGACACGTGAAGCATCCTGTCTGTCGGGATTAATTTGTACGCATGGTTATCTTGAACATTTCTAAGTGTATTTTTTTTCAGAAAAGACAAAAAATATATACTGTTGTTAGGAATTGACAAATCCTATACGCCACCTTTTACAAATCACCGTAATCGAAATTCTTCTATGAAATAGGACTAGTTGTCAAGGAGAAACTTACTGAGTTGAAAACAAACTTTTGTTTGCTGTCAGACATTTTATACCACTGGGAAAGAGATTCAAAATGTTTGCTGCAGTATTGTGCAGCCCTTTTTGTGCTGAAGACATCCGTAATGTGGAGTAATGAATGACATTTTTCCTTCTCGTATTGTAATTACATCATTGTTCCATTTGAACTGTAGTGCATTATTTGTAACAAAATTAATGAAGGAGCAAATATACTGTGAAGCAATAGTCAGAATGCCCAACGCCTTAAACAGATGGCTACAAGATTACCGTGAATGATGACGAGATATTATTCTCACGGCGCGTTTTTGCGCAATGAAGACTTTCTTTCTTAAACGTGAGTTAGCCGAGAACACTATTCAATATGACATTATTGAATGAAATACGAAAAACATGTCAACTTACTGATTTGCCTCTCCCCAATATTTCCAATGATTATAAGTGCACATGTGGTTGAACTAAGATGTTTCAGGAGTTCCAAAACGTGCTTTTGCCAATTTCAATTCTCATCAATATGGACACCTAAGAATTTTAAAGTTTCCATCCTGTTCATTATTAGCTCGCCATGTTTTACACTTATCATTGGTGTAGTACCCGCAGATGTGCAGACCTGAATGTGTTGTGTCATTTTAAAATTGAGGATGAGAACATTCGCAGAAAAACAGTCAACAATACTTTCAAGAACTTTGTTTACCATTTCTTCTGTTTCTGTATGCGTGCTTGGATTGATTACAGTACAAGTGTCATCTGCTTGCTTGAAATTAGAAGAAAAAATCCTTTGCATATATGAGGAACAATATTGGACCTAAGTTTGAGCTTTCGGGACCCCCTTACTTGATTTCTCCCCAGTCAGAGTTATGTCCCCAGACTATACTGGTTGAATTGCTGAGAACAACTTTCTGTTGTTTTAACTTTCAGTGAGAATGGGTAAGAGGGGAGGAAGAGACGCAGCGTGTGTACGATGTGACCCCCGATTACCGAACATTTTGTTCGCTCTGCATTAGTGAGGTAGCACCAAGCGCAGTAATTACCACAGTCACAGGGAGTTACACTTGCTCATCAGAAGCCTGATACTGGAGGATGTAATTTTACTTTGCCTATTCCTTTATCAGGGGCTGATACTAATCCGGATATGAGTCTATATTCAAAATTATATCTTCCCCGTCCCCATTAGTAATCATAGTCTGAATTTAGGTACACCTTGCAGTGCGGAAGAACCAAGCGAACGGAGTGGTACTGACGTAGTTTTCATTAATATATCTACTGTTCTTTTCGACAGGTCTGTCTGTGTAATAATACTACTGGATTCTCTCTCTCTCTCTCTCTCTCTCTCTCTCTGTGTGTGTGTGTGTGTGTGTGTGTGTGTGTGTGTGAGTGAGTGAGTGAGTGAGTGAGTGAGAGAGAGAGAGAGAGAGAGAGAGAGAGTAAAGGGGGGGAGGGGGGGGGGGGGCGCTCGCGTTGCTGTGGTTGCTGAGGTTCACTACCGAGCGTTGAAATGCATTCTGGGAAGCGACTGCAATATAGTGCAGCACGGGCTGTCCTGTAAATCAAGGGGTAGCCATTGTCTCAGCCGGCCCCCGCGCCGCCGGAAATGCAAACGACTCGCATCCGCACTCATTACGCCGGTCTACACAGCCGATAAACGAACGGAAAGTACCGCAGGTAGTACAGTGACAGACGACTTGGTGAACTCAACGCAAGAGAAGCGGCGACGCCGCCTAAAAGGGGGATATGAAAAGTAACTTGATTGACTTACGGAATAAGAGGAGTATGTAATGATCATTGCCAGTAGTAAATCAGCCAAGGCTGCTATCGACAACACCTCTGTAGGATTCAATTCATACATCAACATATCACGTCTGCAGGGAAATCCAAGACGTCAACCACATACACTTTAGGTTCCCTAGGCACAAAAGAAAATCAGAGTGACTGCTTACAGAGCTGCTGCACTTGAACCAAGAACTTCCCTCTTGTGAACAGTTAATACAGACATGTATAAATTGCTTGCTTGTGGAATACATATTAAACGTTGGAATTAAGTTGGGAACGTTCAGTTTAGGTGTGTGTAGGGGGGGGAAGGGGGGGGCTGCATCATCAGAGACCATTCCGTCAACGTGAAATGCGACTGTAATTAATTGTTTATTATCAGCTACACCAATGAAATTTGTGTACTGCATCTGTCAGAAACTGCAGAAAAAGATCGGTGTTTCCAAAGGACAGGCAGCGGTGTTAGTTTGGACTCATGATATTGGTATTCCCTAGAGACCAACAACAATAATAGTAAAAAAGACACACACCCATGAAATCACTAATACCTTGTTCAGAGGTGTAGTTAATACGGATACAAGTGAAATATCATACCTCTCCCCCCCCCCTCCCAATGACCATGACATGAGACGTAACCACTATAGTGAGAGCCACCCCCTACATGTCTTATGAGCTCATGAATTCAGGAGTAATAATGAGAGTATAAATTTGCTACAGCACCACAGAAGTTATCTAACCTGAATTAGGATCTTCATCTTCGCAAGTATCGTCTATAATTTCCTTACAGTGTCTCCCTGTACGTCACCCCTGTTTCTGAAGGAATCAGCTGAAAAAAGTGAGCTTAAACATGAATGCTGTCTACTGCCGACCTTCAAGAATGCTGTACCAGTTGCCCGTAGAATATTTTACGACGAAATTTACAGAGCCATTTTTGCTCAGTGTTAGTTTTGTCGAAAAGAGGATCAGACTTAGAATCAAGCAGAGATACGGCGCAGTGGCTCGCACTCGGTATGAGAGGCTTTCAGATACTTGTTTGTGGTACCTTATACACTCCTGGAAATTGAAATAAGAACACCGTGAATTCATTGTCCCAGGAAGGGGAAACTTTATTGACACATTCCTGGGGTCAGATACATCACATGATCACACTGACAGAACCACAGGCACATAGACACAGGCAACAGAGCATGCACAATGTCGGCACTAGTACAGTGTATATCCACCTTTCGCAGCAATGCAGGCTGCTATTCTCCCATGGAGACGATCGTAGAGATGCTGGATGTAGTCCTGTGGAACGGCTTGCCATGCCATTTCCACCTGGCGCCTCAGTTGGACCAGCGTTCGTGCTGGACGTGCAGACCGCGTGAGACGACGCTTCATCCAGTCCCAAACATGCTCAATGGGGGACAGATCCGGAGATCTTGCTGGCCAGGGTAGTTGACTTACAGCTTCTAGAGCACGTTGGGTGGCACGGGATACATGCGGACGTGCATTGTCCTGTTGGAACAGCAAGTTCCCTTGCCGGTCTAGGAATGGTAGATCGATGGGTTCGATGACGGTTTGGATGTACCGTGCACTATTCAGTGTCCCCTCGACGATCACCAGTGGTGTACGGCCAGTGTAGGAGATCGCTCCCCACACCATGATGCCGGGTGTTGGCCCTGTGTGCCTCGGTCGTATGCAGGCCTGATTGTGGCGCTCACCTGCACGGCGCCAAACACGCATAAGACCATCATTGGCACCAAGGCAGAAGCGACTCTCATCGCTGAAGACGACACGTCTCCATTCGTCCCTCCATTCACGCCTGTCGCGACACCACTGGAGGCGGGCTGCACGATGTTGGGGCGTGAGCGGAAGACGGCCTAACGGTGTGCGGGACCGTAGCCCAGCTTCATGGAGACGGTTGCGAATGGTCCTCGCCGATACCCCAGGAGCAACAGTGTCCCTAATTTGCTGGGAAGTGGCGGTGCGGTCCCCTACGGCACTGCGTAGGATCCTACGGTCTTGGCGTGCATCCGTGCGTCGCTGCGGTCCGGTCCCAGGTCGACGGGCACGTGCACCTTCCGCCGACCACTGGCGACAACATCGATGTACTGTGGAGACCTCACGCCCCACGTGTTGAGCAATTCGGCGGTACGTCCACCCGGCCTCCCGCATGCCCACTATACGCCCTCGCTCAAAGTCCGTCAACTGCACATACGGTTCACGTCCTCTGTCGCTGCATGCTACCAGTGTTAAAGACTGCGATGGAGCTCCGTATGCCACGGCAAACTGGCTGACACTGACGGCGGCGGTGCACAAATGCTGCGCAGGTAGCGCCATTCGACGGCCAACACCGTGGTTCCTGGTGTGTCCGCTGTGCCGTGCGTGTGATCATTGCTTGTACAGCCCTCTCGCAGTGTCCGGAGCAAGTATGGTGGGTCTGACACACCGGTGTCAATGTGTTCTTTTTTCCATTTCCAGGAGTGTATATAGCATCGTATTGAAATTTGAAACTCCAGTACAAAGAGAAATATCACCTTCAATAGGAGCATGCGTTGGTTTAAAACCCGGCAAAGATTGTCAATAGACTTCTGCTTTCGATATCACTCTCGCTCGGTAACTTAGAAAAAATATTTCGTCTCGCACGATGCGAAAGAAAGTGCTTGGAAACGATCAGAGAAGTTTACTCATACGCTCTGCAGCACTTCTACTATACAGCGACTGGAATTGTGTTCAGCACTTGTAGTTTAACGGACGACTTGTTTTCTTTACTGTAATACTTTAATGGAAACTCTCTTCTCCTTTTTTCCGTGTCAACTTTATTACTTCCAATGCTCAAATGATACTACTTGTTGGTTTAAATTTCGTCGTCTTGCGTTTGCTTACATTCTCATTCTTTCGTAATTGATTTATAATCTGATTGCTATCATTGACGTAGAAAGAGCGTTAAAAAGAGAATTCTCCCGTGGCACGATCTCAGTTGCTAGCTAAGCGACAACAGTTAACACAGGTGAAGCTGTTTTATTGTATCAGTCACCGTTTTATTCTTATATTTCGCCTCTTTCGTCGACTCTGCGTGTTTCAAGGCCATGCTCTCTTACTTTTACTCCTGAGTTAATTTGATTACACAGTAATTGTTTTTGACTGTGCCATGAGGCGTCAGTAAATAAGAGATGCAGAAATAGCTACCTTGTAAACGTAAATAAATGTAAGACAACCAGATGATCTGAGCAAGCCCGCCGGCCGGTGTGGCCGTGCGGTCCTAGGCGCTTCAGTTTGGAACCGCATGACCGCTACGGTCGCAGGTTCGAATCCTGTCTCGGGCATGGATGTGTGTGATGTCCTTAGGTTAGTTAGGTTTAAGTAGTTCTAAGTTCTAGGGGACTGATGACAACAGATGTTAAGTCCCATAGTGCTCAGAGCCCTTTGAACCATTTGAGCAAGCCCTCGAAACACCTAATAAGAAGCAAGACAGGTGAAACTGAAATTGTGACCGACGCAGTAAATCACTGATTTAAAAATAAAATCACCAGTCTCAAAAATTCTATATACACTATGGAAAGTATAAAAAAAATAATACAAACTATAGGGGTACGTAATGTGTGCTCTCTAATCTACGACGAGATTAGAGAAAACTCATATTTTGCAAGAAAGGTGGGTAGCTAAGAAATCCATTTCAGATGCCTTTAAAATAAGAATTTTCAGTGCGACTGATATCCATACTAACCGATACTTTGTTTGTTACGTTTTCATAAGAAAGCGGCTGAACTGATTCCAGTGAAATTTTGTATGGAAATAGCTAGAATCATAACGAAGAACATAGACTACATTACCCTAGGAGGGTGAAGCAGAAAACGGAAAATCTTTTCTACATCATCGAACAAAAAAAAAAAAAAAAAAACTTTAAAAATTATTAAATATGTTCCATAATGTAGACGTTTTATAATTATACGAACATATCTACTCCATTGGTGCGATGCATAGGCGTGCGGTCCTACCTGTGCCCCTTCCCCTATACCGCTCGGCAGCGACGTGGAGCGTGCAGCGGCGTCGTGTGTCGGCGCAGCTGTGGGAAGGAAAGGGAGGGGAGGGTGCACATCATGAGCTACGATTACAAGAACAGTGACACACATGACAGCAGCTGACTTTATTACACGTACATTTGTTTACTGTCTCACATTACTCATCATAAAGAAAAACTACTGGTATGCGAGCGCAGCCACGGGTAACACCTAGTAAATACAACACTGCCCGAAAAAATGAATACATCATTTTAGAGGTTTCCAGTTCACTCAGTATTTATTTTTCTAACAGTGAATATGGAGTACAAGAAATGATTACACAGGTCAATACCGCAAGTAGTTCTGAGGTACTAGGTATCGACCCATGCTGAAACACCCATGTTAGTACGTGATGTAGCCTCTACGGACGGCAATGCAGACGCTGACTCTGGCATTGAGCCGACTGTACAGATGGCGAATACCGTCCTAGGATACCATATCCACTCCTGCTCAACCTATTCATGTAGTTCCGTAAGAGTTGTTGGCTGACGAGTCGTACGAGTCACTTCTCGTCCCATCATATCGCTCACGTGCTCAATTGGAGACAAATCCGAAGGTGGCGCTGCTGAGGGAAGCAGCTGCACGTCTTGGAGAGCGTGTTGAGTTTCACGGACAGCGTGCGGGGAAGCGTTATGCTGTTGGAACAACACATCACTTTCCTGTTGCAAGAACGGCAAAAGAACGGGTAGAAAAGTATTCTGCACGTACCGAGAGCTGGTTAACGTCTCCTTCAGAACTGTCAAATGTGACTGTTGTAATTGATCCCACCCTAGATCATAAGGCCTTGGATGGGGCCAATGTGTCTTTGACGAATGCACTCTGCAAGGCAACATTCACCAGGCCTGCGTCGTATATGCAAAAGACCATGATTTGCGTGCAGACAGAATATAGTTTCGTCGCTGAAGACCATGGCTTGCCATTCCAACTTCCAAGTGATCCTCTGACGGCACCGGACAGCCGTGTACGTCGAGGCTGTGGCATGAGTGGAAGACGGGCTAGAGGCGTGCATGCCCGTAGTCCCATTGCTAACAACCGGTCCGGAACAGTTCGTGTTGACACATCTGTGCTGTGGCAGATGTACGATCTGCCACTGCTGCTTTTACAGTACTATCCAGGTAGGGGTCTGTGCTGCGTGGATGTCGAGAACCTCGTCTATGCATGTGAGAATGATCACGTGACCACAGAACAGGTGCATCACATCCCACTTGCGTGAAAATTCTCCGAAAGGACCGTTTCGCCAGTCGGAAGCTCATAATTTGACCCCTTTCAGACTGTCTCAGTTGGCTGTAAGAAGCACGAGTGCGTCTCTGTGGCAAGGTTGCCAACCTGCTTCACACGTTTGCATCACACTGAGCCTAATGGCTGTGAGCAATCCTTATTAAAGGGTAACACAGATGCCGCTCTAGTAGCTATGCCACTACGCTATCTGTTGGCGGACGTCGTTCATCTACATCTACATCCATACTCCGCAAGCCACATAACGGTGTGTGACGGAGGGTACCTTGAGTACCTCTATCGGTTCTCCCTTTTATTCAAGTCTCGTATTGTTTGTGCAAAGAAAGACTGTCGGTATGTCTCTGTGTGGGCTCTAATCTCTCCCTCGTGGTCTCTTCGCGAAATATACGTAGGAGGGAGCAATATACTGCTTGACTCGTCGGTGAAGGTATGTTCTCGAAACTTCAACAAAACCCTATACCGAGCTACTGAGCGCCTCTCTTGCAGAGTCTTCCACTGGAGTTTATCTATCATCTCCGTAACGCTTTTGCGATTACTAAATGATCCTGTAACGAAGCGCGCTGATATCCGTTGGAACCATTGTCAGCACAAGGAATATCACCCAGGTGGCAAATGCAGTCATCGGATGAAAATCGACATCTTTTCAGGTTTACTATTTTTTTTCGGCAGTGTATATTTCAACAAAGGGAAGGCGTTTTAATGTTCTAAAACGAACAGTGTTTCTTATATCGTCCAGTTACGTCGTTAGTGCTATACGTGGTTAGTAAATGGACCAAGAAGCTCATGCTCAATGGTGTGGTTTTAAGTGTTGACCCGAATTGTTTCCGTTTTATCCACAATATTTCGCCGGCGCGGAGTGGCCTAGAGGTTCTAGGCGCTACAGTCTGGAACGACGCGACCGCTACGGTCGCAGGTTCGAATCCCGACTCGGGCATGGATGTGTGTGATGTCCTTAGGTTAGTTAGGTTTAAGTAGTTGTAAGTTCTAGGGGACTGATGACCTTAGAAGTTAAGTCGCATAGTGCTCAGAGCCATTTGAACCACAATATTTCGACGACCAGCCAGCCTTCTTCTTCAAGTGCTCTGTTTAGTGTAATCGCTGCCTGGACTCCAAGCAGTGTGATCTGACTCGTCGGAACGTTGTGCATAAAATGGGAGCAATTCGGCTAAACACCTGGAGGCTCACCATAAACCAAACACGCTCAGGAAACTTGAGATATGACAACAGGCTCATGTGATCATTGGACAGTCACCTGTTCGTTCGCCACGTATTTTGAGCTTAAACTGTGCCAGTGGAGCGTTTCACCGCGTTATTTTACGAGGGAGCACTTACGAGCCATCCGTTTCGTGAGGTAGCTGCGCGTGGCGCCGGATAAGTCGTCAGCTCCCGTGACCGGGCGGGTTGACATTTCATTTAGCGGGGCGCACCAGGAAGCGGCAGGTGCGCGGTGCCCCGTGGACAATGGCGGAGCTCGGCTGCCGCGGACGCCGCGCCGGCCATAAATCCAGCGCCGCCGCCAGGCGCAACGGTTCTGCCGCGCTCGGCAGCCGCAGCCGCCAGACGCCAGACCTGGCCACCGATCGCCACCGCCCCACCCACCCACCCTCCCACCCATCCACCCGCCCGCCCGGCCAGTGCGCGGTCCTGCTAATTGGACCTCAGGAAGCCGTTCGCCGTGCCCCTCACTGTGAACCTGTGCCCGGTAAATGGGATAAGCCAGCGGGGCGGCTGCTCCGGACTCTTACTTTCATATCGACAAATTTCATGGCAACTACTCTGTTATTAGCAATACTGGCTATAATGATCGGGCGCTTGTCCCTGAACCGGTGGCACGTGGTGAAATGGTTGTCGCATACTGTATTCCTCTCAAGACTCGCTTATTTAAATATACAAACTGGCAGCATATGGAATCAAATGAACCGTGACACCATGACAAGTAATTATAATGGCAAGTTGACATTTTCCTGAACAAAAGGTGGCTATTCTCAACCGTCAAAAGTGCGGGGAATGGGTAGGAGGAACTATTTAAATACATACTGAAGAAGTATGATGTAGTCCGGCATATTTAAACATGCACAGGTGAACAATTTTTCTGTCTAAGTGCTGACATATCGTTTTCACTTCTCGCCAGCCGGCCGCTGTGGCCCAGCGGCTCTAGGTACTTCAGTCCGGAACCTCGCGGCTGCTGCGGTCGCAGGTTCGAATCCTGCCTCGGGCAGGGATGTGTATGATGTCCTTAGGTTAGTTAGGTCTAGGGGACTGATGATCTCAGATGTTAAGTCCCGTAGTGCTTAGAGCCATTTGAAACATTTCTCGCCTGATACAAACATTGGTACTTTTCTGGGAGTGTCCCAGAAATGATTGTGGTCGGTCACGTGCGAAACCAGGCGGTTAGCTTCTCTGGAGACACATCTCACCTCTTCTTGCTCTAGAGATCCGACGCCTTCTTACGGATGAAGGGCGGTAAACATGTCACACCTCAACGGCGACGAGATCAGCTGCTCAAGGATGGTGAAGGAATACTCATCTTTTGGATCTGCAGCTTTTGTCCTTTATTTCCGCATTTGCAGGTAAATTGTAAGATATGGGTTCCGCGTTTTTTGCAAACACACTGATTTTTCTTTTTACCCAGTGCTTTTTTATGTACTAAAAACCGTAAAATGTGAAAATATTTTACATTGTGATTCATTTAACAAAGTGAGGCCTAAAGAAAGTTTTTCTTCGTTTTGCTTCTTAGCTTGATTTTACAATATGTGGTTTTGCAGCACCAAATCTATAGTGTCCCGCACTTATAGCTTGTCATCTGCAAAACAAACTATGTAAACGTAAACTTCATCGGAGATTTCACGCATCTCTTGATTTTTAAAAACCGTGATTTTTGAAGTGACAGAATTTATTGCGTATACATTCGTTACTATTCACGTTTTGTTGTGACTGATCCTCCTCCTTTTGGTTTCCAAGGACACTGTACACACGCATTAATGTAATTTATTTATGTATTTATGAACACCTTTTTACTTCGAAAGATGCGGTGAGCATTAAGTTGTGTTTCCTGACCGCGTCACTCTTCATTTGTCCCCGACATTGTTTGGTGCCGTATTTGAATTTTGTTTAATTTTTTTCTCTATTTCTCTTTCTGTGTGTGTGTGTGTGTGTGTGTGTGTGTGTGTGTGTGTGTGTGTACCACAAATTGACAATAGAAGAGAGCTTCCACATACAGAAACCAAACAAGTTTTAAATAAAAGCACTACACTCTGTAAAGGCACATTATTTAACACATTAAAGGGACTTCACGAAAAAGGCAACACAAACAGCTAAAGGAACTTCACACACACACACACACACACACACACACACACACACACACACACACACACACGATTTTAACTTGGTACTGTCAGAGATTTTCTCTTTGACAGATGACTGGAACCGGATGCATTCAGCCTCGTGATGCCAGTTGAGAAGATGCTTGACCGGGTAGTAGGGACTCCCAAGACACGGGATTTGACGACGGTTGGGGAGAGCCATGTGTTGACCCTATGCCCCTCCCTCCCACTTCAAGTTATGCCATAGGCGGGTGATGACACGGCGGTTGGTCGGTACCGATTTATGCCATAGATGGATGATGACACGGCGGTCGGTCGGTACCGATGAGAGCGTCAGGGCCTGTGGACGGAGCTTACGTTTACTTTTTGCGATGGACAACATAAATTTAAATAGTTCCCGTCCCGCAGTCGGACACAATTTTCGGGTGGTTTCCCTTGGTCGTCAGTCGAATACCGCTACTGGAATTTCCCTCCCACACATTCGCAATTGGGATTCCTCTGCCCCACAACCAGCATGTTGAGATATTTCGTTGAAAAGATCGAGGTTCTACAGCAGCTCTCCTTGCTAGCACGAGTTGGAAATGAAGAATGCTACATAGGAAATGTTGAAAACAAATACCCTTTTCCTTCATGTCCTTAACTCCTATTCGTTGATGTAGCGAATACTGCAGACCTAATCGGGGCTTCTCAAGAGGTCTCTGTAATGCTGCAGCAATATCGCATTGTCTACCGTGTCTTATTAAAGTGTTCATGATGCCCTCGTGTGTCCAATTAACTGGTCAAGAATCTCGACGAAGAAAACGACTGATTTTAGAATTTTGTTTGCTACAAAGGAAGAAGCTAAAACTCCTTTGCTTTGAAGAAATGACACGGTGTGCGTTTGAAAAGTTAACAATGGAACACCAAGAGAAAATAAAGTCATAAGTGCTGTAAATTAACACTCCCCGTCAGCTAATTCAATGGAATCACTTTACAGATCAAGAAAATAACAAGGAGAAAGAAAAATTCTAGAGGAAAGAAGTCCACATAGTAAGACAAGCGATATAGAACAATGCTAAGTTGGGTTCTTAGTTACTAGCATTCAATGAGATTATTTGACACTTTTCCGCTGTCGACTGTAAGATCTGGAGCACGTCATTTCAGCCATGAATCTTGCTGTAACATACAGAATTACTGCTTTTATAGACACAGCTAGTCCCTTTGCATTTGGGCCTCACACAGCACGCTAGATTTGTTATTTCTGTGGTGCGGGGGGAAGCTTTTATCTCCTCCGTGACTTGTTAAGCTAATTTTTTTCTGACTGAATTTCGATGCATGGCCATAAATGACCGCAATCGGCTACTTGCGAAAGTAATCGAGAACCTGTCTTGGGTAATGACGATCAAGGGAGCTCGAAGTACCGGATGGCGAAATAACCGTACACGAATTGAAGACGTTTCCAGACATGCAAATTGTTCTGATGGCGCAATTTGCTGACTATCCATGAAAAATTGACGAGTTCGGTTTTCAAATTAAAGACTTATTTCGAAGCACTGAGGGTATCATACCATGGCGACTTTACGATCTGGTCCATTTAGACATGAGATTTGAACAGAAAAAACGTTCAGAATTTTTCCATTTGGTCGCGTGACGACATATTCTTTGAGCTATGGCCATTTCTTGATCGGATCAGTGACAGTTACGCAAGGAAGGCTGCAGAAATAACGGCTTAATTTGTGAGTTTATTTATGTTTGACATATATTATCAGATGCAAAGTAAAAATTTGCGGAATGTTACTACAAAAATTATGTTGAACAATGAGCGAGTAGATATTAACAATTTTTGCAGAAGACAAACTGCTCCGTAGTGACATGGCAGTATAGAGCATCCTCCGTGTTACTGGAAAGGTTTCTTGAAAGATTCCATTCTGCAGTGAGCGCGCTGTCTCGGGAATTGCATATGTAAATGCGACGCTTGACGTACGCCCTGCCTCCAAGAGCAGGAAACAGCCAACCACTTGTTGGCCTTGGGCGGTAACATTTCTTGCCCACTGTATCGACATCAAAACGATCGTTGTGCAATGTTTTATGGCTACATAGCTCATACATTTGCGGAATCCGCGGGTGTGGAAAATTATGTAGACACAAGGAAATTTTTCTTCGTATTCATCGGGAACAGAATCCATGTCATGAGAATATTCGAACGACACTTCCTGCTGCAGTGAGTGTGCTGGAGCGGCTAGCTTTGTGGAAGGATAGTCGGTCACATTCACGTGGGGACACACTCCTTATCAGCAACGTAAGTTAATGAACATGAAGGTAGTGCTTGTGGTTGTTCGTAACTTGATATCTTGGTGAAGTTCGATGTTACAAAAGATACTGGAATACTTCTGAACTACAGACCCATTTATCACACTATATGAAAATGTATTACATTGTACTCTATGCAGTTCTTCCATCTGTTGAAACAACTCACTGAACCAGATTTTTCCTTTATCTTCTAACACGTGGGCAAAGCCATTTTCCTATAGTCGATGTACCTCTGCCTTAGAAAATTACTGACATTTTTGTCGCATCTAACACATGTAGCAATAAGACGAAGTTCCTATATCAGGAACGTGCCTACATGGAAATGATTCTAAAAATTTGAAGCTTACTGTAGCAAATCATATGTAACTGTTATTGAATGGAACAATTTCACATCACACTCCAAGGTAATGGGAAAAGATAAATTTTTTTTACGCCATTGCAGTCATGAAACATGAGTAACCTTGCCCGGATATAAGTCTTACCACTGAAAGTAGCTCCGAAGGTAAAGTCAGCAATGAAACAACTGAGTGCAATATTTTTTTCCTTGTTTTTCCGTACAGCTGACGTCCCTTCTGTTCATCTCTGGTCTTCACGTTTCAGTAGTGGCATGAGCACTAACAGGCCAATGGAATTCGCAGACCACCAAGTTGTCTTATTACTCCAAGACTCTTGAGCAACTACTAATACAATCGTAGAACTCAGTAACTCATATGGAGGCTGTCGCCACGATGAAACGGCAAACTGCCATGTATCGATTTTGGATGGATGGTTTTACGGACTTGTGAATACTAAGAACGTATTTTTCGAGTGAATTTTTACAGTAAAGGTAATTAAAGAGTCTGTTTCCGTCAGAACTGGATTAAAAAAAACAGCATCTCCCACACTGATCAGATTTTTGCGTTCTAAAATATTTAATAAAAATGAAGATAAGCTTTGTTACCTGTAACAATGCCACTCAGGTAGCAACGCGTTCCGATTTCGAACATTTTCTGCATTTCTTTACTTTACGACACACGATCTTCCATCTACTTGGCTATCAAGAAGTGAAGCAGTTTCAAGGAATAAAGCTACCTGACTTTATATTGATATTAGAGGATAGTGTGAACAGCAGGCTCAGATAGACCCAAGCCATTCTATGCCACTCGGACACAGAAGCCTTTTCCTACTAGTTTCCTTACTGCAACAGCTCTCTCTTCTGTAACCGATGAAGAGGATCAAGCCTGAGGTTGAAGTTGCCTCTCTATCAACCTTAAAATTAAATAAATGCGTTAATGTATATAATCTTCTCTCCAAACACAGCAGACATTTCCTGGAAGTCCTACTCCACTGTCATTGATCGAGAGCAATCGTACCTCAAAATTAGTCACCGAATTTCTTTCCTTCAATAGATTTTCTGATCCTGGGTGGTGGAGAACGAGTAAATAAGTACAGAATTAGACAGTCTGATCACTACTTGCTAGTGTAATAGAGAATATTGTCAAAAATGTGGTGTATCTGAATATAAGTTGTACGCGAAATATGGTGTAAGGATGTATCATGCCGACGAAGTAGCCGTTCCAACGATGCGCTCCAGTTGATGTGTGGGCATTTAACTTGGGCGACTGAGGAATTCATCTTAAGTTTCTTCTTGGAGATGCCGTGTTTTGGTCATTCAGAGAGCTCCAGATTGTTGTGGATGATAGTGTACTCCTAAGTACGGAGTATTCGAATAGTATTTAATGAGGCTGAAAATGTAAGTGAAACATGATTTGGAGTACGGCCAGTTAGTACGGGATATAGTCAGCGTTTATTTAATATCGTATTAGATGAGGTGTAATTGTAGGGGAAATACCAATTGGATTAAAGCGTGAATGGGAATGTAGACTGAGGAGGGAGGTGTACTAGAGTAGTTCGTGCAGTTGTTGAAGTGTCACTGTGCCAGGGTGGCGTAGTGGTTAGCGCATCTACTTAGTTAGCAGGAGACCCTGGTTCGAGTCCCGGCTTTAATAAAAATTTTCATTCGTGGCTGCAGTCTGCACATATACATCATAATTCTTCTGCTTTGATCATAGGAGAGCAGCTGTATCAGTAGCGCGTTCACTCAGTGTCCAGATCAGATGCTGGAACTTAAACTATACTACACGCCTTCTCAAGAAGAAGAAGAAGAAGCACATGAGTACTGACTTGCTGTTTATAAACGTCCCGGGTACACACACATGTGAATGAATGGAGCCGGGAGAGACGGGACGCGTGTGGCGCGCTATCGGCCAGCCGACTGCTGGCCCCGGCGCGGGTGGTCGCGTACCGTGCAAAGCGGCTGCTCGTTACGCAAATCGCCAGAACCGGCCGACCCGCCGCTGACGTGGGCTCTGAGCCGTTCTTTCTGCCGCAGCGCCAGCCATACCGCCGCTTTGTGTGTCGACACTGCGTGGCCGCCGCCGCCGCCGCCGCTGCTGCTGCTGCTTTATAGCACATTAGTCCACACTGACTCATAAACGGCGCACGATCCCAGAAGGACGTTCACTTTTCCTTCTGCCTTCCACCTCAAGTCTCAGAGCGTCCAATTTTTGGCAGGCCTATTATCATTTACTCGCACGCCGAACTTAGTTTCATTTTCAAATAAACCCACCTTCTGCGTTCGTAGCTAACGAACGGTTCACTGCAAACGTCACTGGTTTGAAGGAACATCAGCTTGTTCAGTGTTCACGTGCTAAACGCTCCACCGTCATTTTCAGACTGTCATGTGTTAGACGGCTTTTACATAGCCACATTACCAACCATGACGTCACAAAAGGCTTCTCAAGGCCCACGAGAAAGACAGGCCGTGGGGCGTACTTCACAGCACGTGACACTGAATGTCTCAAGAGTGCCAGCAGCCTTCTCTGGCAGGGAGCGAGTAATTATTACACAGGAGTTTAATAATTCTTGACTGCGCGTTTAAGTTCATGGAAGCTCTCGATAGCACACGACAAACTTAAGACTCTTAGTGGGTACCTTTTCAGCTACATAGTAATATCCCCTGGGACCTGCAAGGAGCCGAGCGCACTAGCCGACAAGTGTGATGTCACAAGTTCACTACACTGTCCTTATTTTCCGTGGGTCACGTGCACACTACACTGAAGAACCAAGGTAACTGGTACACCTGCCTACTATCGTGTGGCGTCACCGCAAGCACGCAGAAGAGCCGCAACACGAAGTGGCATGGACTCGACTAATGTCTGAAGCAGTGCTGCAGGGAATGGACACCGTGAATCCTGCACGGCTGTCCGTGAATCCGTAAGAGTAAGAGGGGGTGCAAGTCTCTTCTGAATAGCACGTTGCAAGGCATCCCAGATATGCTCAATAATATTCATGTCTCGGGAATTTAGTCAGAGGAAGTGTTTAAACTCAGAACAGTGTTCCTGGAGCCACCTTGTAGCAATTCTGGACGTGTGGGGTGTCGCATTGTCCTGCTGGGATTGTCGGTCGGCATGCACAATGGACATGAACGATGCAAGTGATCAGACGTACGTGTCACCTGTCAGAGTCGTATCTACAAGTATCACTCCAACTGCATACGCCCCACACCATTACAGAGCGTCTACCAGCTTGAACAACACCGTGCTGACATGCAGGGTCCATGGATTCATGAGGTTGTCTCCATACCCGTACACGTCCACCCGCTCGATACAATTTGAAACGAGAGTCGTCCGACCAGGCAACGGTTTCCAGGCATCAGCAGTCCAATATCGGTGTTGGCGGGCCTAAGCGAGGCGTAAAGCTGTGTGTCTTCCAGTCATAAGGGTGCAAGAGAGGGCCTTAGGCTCCGAAAGCCCATATCGATGACGTTTCGACGAATGATTTGCACGCTGACACTTTTTGATGGTCCAGTATTGAAATCTGCAGCTATTTGCGGAAGGGTTGATTCTCTTCAGTTGTAGATCGTTGCGTTTTTGCAGGATGGTTTTCCGGCCGCAGCGAAGTCGGAGATTTGATGTTTTCCGGATTCTTGATATTCACGGTCCACTCGTGAAATGGTCGTACGGGAAAATCTCCTCTTCATCGCTACCTCAGAGATGATGTTTCCCATCGCACTGACTACTAACACCACGCTCAAACTCACTTAAATCTTGATAACTTGCCATTGTAGCAGTAGTAACCGATCTAACAGCTGCGCCAGACACTTGTTGTCTTATATGGGCGTTGTCGACCGCAGCACCATATTTTGCCTTTTTACATATCTCTGTATTTGAATATGCGTACCTATACCAGTTTCCTTGGCACTTCATTGTATATTGTCGTACAAGATACTGTTTTCACTCAGTGCTCGCTCTACTCGCTGATAACTCGTGAGGACTGGATTCTATTCTGTGCTCCACAACACTTCTCAGCGCCCGGGCTGCTGTACTGGTCAGTCGTCTGTCGCTTCATGATGGATACGCGGCCGAAAGTGCGTAGTGTTTCATTTATTTCTCCTGAATTGGTGCACTGAAAGATTTTTTAAAAATTGAATCGCCTCGAGAATGAAATTCGTAAATAATGTAGTGTTCCATCTTATTTCTGCCCGTTCTAGTGGCTTGGGAAATGTAACCGAAGAAACTGAGGGAGGACAAAAGACACAAGGGATATATTAAGTTTACAAAAGAGAAGGCTGAAAATGTGAAAGATATGTGGGCCTAGTTAAATAGATGAAATTTAGAAGTATGAGACTCCAATATGTTTGATTCAACACCTAGGATATTTCACCAATGTATATACTTTTTAAATTAAAAACTGGCTTTGGGGACGTCCCCATAAACCATATCAACATTGGAAGACGATACGACAGCGTGATTAGACAATTCAGAACACCCCTGAGGGCTAAGCTGCACTCTGGTACGAAACTACATGGGCTGGGACTTGTCATGTGACGCAATGCAAGCGATTTTCGTGTCAGCTATGACGGTACGACGGTAAGGACAACACAACACCTAATCCCGGAGTGGGAAAAACCTCCGACCCAGCCGTGAATCGAACCCGGACCTCTTTTATTAGCAATGTATCGCGCTGACCGCACAGCTACCGAGGCGATCCTGTAAGCAACGTAAACGATTGGTAAATATATGAGGTATGTGTTACGTTTATCGTTCATAAAGAATTTACCAACATGTTCCTTTTGTTTTGGGTAAAGTTGCTATTGCATCTCTGCATTAACAACAGTCCAAATCCTAGTGTGATTTCTACCAATAACGTCTTACAGTAACTTAAAAATCTGTCTATATCGTCAGTTGTGTAACAGTAAGAGGGTACGGTGAGATTTGGTTAGATACGTATGTATATACAGTTGACAATAACGTGCCTGTTTCAGTGCCTTGCATTTAATTACATACATCTTCTCAATGTTACGTTCTATGAATGGATGGTCACACGTCACCGTGTTCGGTATTCCTGTTGGTGCCATTCGAGGGAAGCTGACACCCTGCTTCACTCTCTCAGTTCATTTTACTTCTGCAATTTGCCACTCATTGACATCAGATAAACACAGCACTTTTCTACGCAAGCATTAGACACAATCACGGCCACGAGACAGGTACACACTTACTCTATGCTAAAAAGCGGAGAGGAAACCTGTCTCAGTGTGACACAGTGTCCCACCAACAGCCATTCAAATCGCCCACGACGTCTGGACTCGAACTGATAATTACACAAAAATTAAAAGAAAGTTAAAATGCAGAATCATGTAAATAAATGTTTAGTAGTTACCATACGCCAATTATTCGCCTGACTGTAAATTGAGGCTCAAAATGAGTCACGAGTTATTGAACAGAGAAATACTATACCTGCAGCCCGTAATTCGGCTGTACCAGGGCTTGCTGAAAAGTAATGTCTTCGAATTTTTATGTGAAATCTTTTACAGGTGTTTAAATGAAGCAAACTTTATTAACATTCTATTTCTTTATTTTTCATGTTTACCAATTTGTTGCCCTCTGCTGCTAGAGGACTCCGAATTGTAACGTGTAACATGGCGGTGTGCAACGTAACTACGTTGGTGCGTGAGAAATAACGAGCTGTAATCGAATTTCGAATTCGAAGAGTTCGTCGACACATGGAGTACACTCTACTTCACCATGACAGTGGCAGACCACACACAAGCGCTGCAACATCTGCAACAATCCGACGCCTGGGAACCGTTGTCGTCGATCATCCGCCATACGGTCCTGACTTGACCGCATCCAATTTTTATCTGTTTGCAAAACTTAAATCGAGGACTTCAATTTGATAGTGATGAAGCGCCGAAATCAGAGGTGAGGTTTTGGCCCCGTCAAAAAAAAGTCAAACACTCTACAGTGACGGTATCAACAAACTGGTCTCTCGTGGGAGAATCGTATTCGGTAACAGTATTGAGAAATATGTATGTAAACATAAAGAATGATGCTGTAGGATGTTGATAAAGTTTGATTCATTTAAAAAGATGTAAAATTTTTCAAGTAAAAAATTCTCACGCGTCACTTCAAGGCACTCTCTCATATTTGTAAGTGGTGTGAGTATAAGGGAAACAAAGTCCAGCTCTATTAGGGAAGCAACACGGTTGCGGATGTAAGATAGCTTACCTTTGTTCTTACGTGGAATTCCCATAGTTTATGCTCCTACATACTGTGATACAAACCATCAGCTCGAAATGTTCTCTTCAGATTCTGGACTACCTACAGTTCATGTGGTAGGTACGTCACAAGTATAGAGCTGTAATGATAATTAAATCGATTGTGATACTGAAGTTTTGTTATTAGATCAGATTTTATGTTCACGGAGTGAATATTTCGCTCTATAGTGTAGTGTGTACTGTTTTACAACTTTGTGACAGATTGAAAGTGTGTGTCGCAGCGACAACTTGCCGTATCGACAGAGCTATCTAGGTACGTCTGAAAACCGGCCCTCAATTCTGCCCATACCTCAAGCACTCCTCATTCCTACGCGAATGGTCGAGTTACCTCTTCGGGCATCCGAGAGCGAATCACGACCAGACTCGGAACTTCCATATGTCTTGAACCATGTGGCTTCAAACTTTTCTTGTATATCCTGTTCATATATTGTCGCACAGGGGAGACATTTAGCTTGAAAGTCACTTGCCCGCTCTTGGGGGATATATACTGTACGATATAGTAGTGTCCTTGTTACTCCGGATGACAATGCAATGTTTCTTCGGACATGCATTTGCGAATATGGACGACCAGCGGGAAATTCGGCCTCGAGTCCCAGTCTGGCTCAAATTTTCACTGTCGTAGTTCCATCATGTAACTGATGCTTGCCCATATTGTCCATAATATATTTCACGTCCTAAATACCTTGTTGGACTAACACCCAAAGAAGAAAGGATCTCGCGAAGAAACGGCGTAGCCAAAGTCCAAGGACTGTTTCCAGAAAGACCCTCCCATTCTGCAGGCCAGTGTGGATTTATAAGGGTCAGCAGATGCCTAGGCCATACTAATAGGCAAAAGCCTGTAGAGATGTTGAAGGTGGGAGAGGTTAAACACTGTACAAAATAGAGTCAGTGATGCTGGAAACCAGGGTTGGGCGACCGTAGTCTGAAGGTCTCCGTGGTACAGTGTATGCAATACGAAAATATAAACTGGCTCCACTCGAGGAAGCTGTTAGTGTGTAATGAACGCTCCTCTTAAGCAAAGCCACTCCGACATAGAAATTACGTGTGAACAAGCCGGTAGAGGGGCCGGTGCGAGGGTGTGGACTACCGCGTACATTATAGAGGCGCCTCGCGGCCGGCCAGCGCACCGCCGCATTCCTCGCCGTGCGGCACTCGGGACGGCGCGGGGCTGTGGCTGACCTTCCGCAGGTCGCGCGGCGCCGGGTCACGCCAGACGCCAGACGCCGTGGCTTTAATTAAGACGCCGCTGCCTGCGCTGCGCTTTGTGCGTGGCTGCGCGTGCCATCCCCCGACACGTAATTAACGCGCGCTCCTCGCAGATTCAATTATTGCCGCACGCCGACTCTCCAAGTTCCGTCGTCTGCCGTCTGCGGAGCGTCAAACTGTCCGCTCCTCGACTGACGTGCGCTAGATGAGGGGCTGCTGTGTGTTAGAACACCGTGTGACTCGATTAATTTCGACGGTCTGGAAGCTACAATGCCTCCCGATAGCTGAAGTTTGGGGTCAGTTGAAAAATTACGAATACGGAACGCACGTCCTGAATCCACACGTACTGATGGTGTACGTGTATATGCAGACATAAAACAGAAAAATATTTATTATGCTGCTACAGGGTGTTAAAGTATACCACATTCTGGGAAGTGCTACTATGGACCAAACCAAGGAAAAAATGTCCAATAAACATATGCTGTGAAATGCGTACCTTAACGGCTATAACCCTTTCACCATCTTCACTACTTGAATGAGATTTTCACTCTGCAGCGGAGTGTGCGCTGATATGAAACTTCCTGGCAGATTAAAACTGTGTGCCGGACCGAGACTCGAACTCGGGACCTTTGCCTTTCGCGGGCAAGTGCTCTACCATCTGAGTTACCCAAGCACGACTGACGCCCCGTCCTCACAGCTTTACTTCTGCCAGTACCTCGTCTCTTACCTTCCAAACTTTACAGAAGCCCTCCTGCGAACCTTGCAGAACCAGCACTCCTGAAAGAAAGGATGTTGCGGAGACTGGCCGAAGTAAAGCTGTAGGACGGGGCGTGAGTCGTGCTTGGGTATCTCAGATGGTAGCGCACTTGCCCGCGAAAGGCATAGGTCCCGGGTTCGAGTCTCGGTCCGGCACACAGTTTTAATCTGCCAGGAAGTTTCAAATTACGCATTACTGTGGCAGGCCAAGTAACTTTTTTTTTGAATGCTGCACTGCACTTTGAAGTAACGTTATTTCTCAATTTAGTGACTGAATCCTTGAAAGCAACGTCGGAAATTTCTACCAGTCGTCGTATTTCTCCACGATAGAAATCCGCTCCCTAGTGACATACCCATCCGCGAACCTCTGTATGAATATCCTCACCGTTGGAAAATCTCTTTCCCTCCAGATATTCTTTAAGCTTGTTGAAAAGATGGAAATGGCATTGTGCAATATCTGGTATTCCCGATCAGAATCACCAGCGCCCTTGTGGTCTCCGTCAAGTTGTTGGCACCGTTTTACTACGGCTAGATGCGACACTGCATTAAGTCCATACAACTCTAAAACTTCGCAGTGAAACTGTAAGATTTAGACGTTTTTCTCACCGGAATCGCCTTGTCCTGCGTATTTCAACTGCGGGGTATGTTTACAATTGCCGCGCAACTTCACTTGCAACAGGTACCGGTGCCGTAGCAGAACTGCGTCTGTAGAAAGCCCTGAACATGCTGCTTTCTGAGAACGCGAAATAGCAGTGCTTGTGTTATTAAGAAAAAATGGCTTAAATGGCTCTAAGCACTATGGGACTTAACAGCTGAGGGCATCAGTCCCCTAAACTTAGAACTACTTAAACCTAACTAACCTAAGGGCATCAAACACATCCATGCCCGAGGCAGGATTCGAACCTGCGACCGTAGCAGCCGCGTGCTTCCAGACTGAAGTGCCTAGAACCAACCGCTCAGCCACCGCGGCCGGCTTGTTATTAATAAATATAATGCAGTGTTCCTTGGGGCATGCATGCTGTTTCGTATTTATTCGCTAATACTAGGTCCTCGACCCTCAGTAAATATGTTCTCCTGGACGCGAATATACGTAACGTACGATTGCAGGTTGTGACACGTGGATGACAACATACGAGACTTTGGGTCTGGCCGCGATTCGCGCTCGGATGGCCGAAGCGGTTAAGGCGACCACTTACGTAAAGTGGACAATCCGTGTTCGAGTCCCTGTCGGGCACAAATATTCAGTGTCGTCATTCCAATATACAGCCAAATGTGGTTGATATTCGCAACTGCGATTACATTTCCTGTATTTCTGATAATGCGCCACTTTTGTTGCGCGATGGGCTTAGCGTAGGACGACATGCGTTAAGTACATTCTGAAGTCCCAGCGTTCTGTTACGTAGGCAAGAATGGAACTGTGGTGGACTAATCCTGCACAGATTATTACCACGTATCTGCACGTGAGGCACTGATTGCGACTGGTTGCCTACAATGGAAGAAAAAGATGCGTTACTAACCCATGGTTATCTAATATCTCCGTTAGCGTACGTCCGAGACAGGCATGCACACCTGGTGCGTACGATCGAATTTCGGGCGCGTACCAAAAATGAAAGTAAAAAGAGCGGAAAGGCCTCGGCGGCGGCGGCGGCTGCGGCAGCGGCGGCCTAATGGGATTCGGAGAACGTAAATGGCGCGGGGTTCCGAAAGTGTTCTCGCGCCAGGGGGGCGGCCTACGCCACCAGTCATGAATATTAATTAAAAAACTTTGTGCCGCTCTGCCCGTTCCGATGGCGTTTTAACACCTCATACGTCACGCTAATGCGGCCGCTTGCGCAACGGCGACGGGCGGGGTCGCGGCCCACCTGTGGAAGACGCCGCGTCCTTATCGATAACCACCGGAGTCCTTATCGATAGATGCCTGTGTCGGTCGGCCGACCGAGGCCTGCCTCGCAATTCCGGGACAGGTGGCAGTGTCGGCGGCCGCACTGGGTCACCGGAGCTCCGCCTGCTTAGCCGGCGGCCGTTCCTGCTACCATCGTAGACTAACCTTGGTCCGAATGTGTTGCGGCCGGAGGGAGTACAGCGGTGAATGGCCCGCGTCGCGCACGTATGTGGTCGGCCGCTTTCTTGCTGCCAAAGCTTTGTTATTTGCGGTATCTAGATCGCTGCGCTGTTCTGTAGCGAGTATGCGGTCGTTACTCCTGAAAGTCGTAATGAGTGCCGTTACAGTCAAATACTCTGAAAATTAACGCACGTTTAGTATACGTTACGAAGGTACCATGTAATATAAAACATTACTGACGTAGCAGTGACTTACATCAAGACAGGAAAAAAATATTTAAATGTCTTTTTTACATCGATAGCCTCGTATTATAATAGAGGAGACATATAAACCCTCAGAAGTGGATCAGAGTTATTTACTGGAAGTTTCGGTATAAGAATACTTGGTCTTCAGTCATGCTTTCTGTTTTTTACTCGAACTTCTTTGTGAAATCCTCCACGACATTGCCATCGCGGATAATTCGGAGGTTCTATTGGCTCGTGGCTCTAGCTGCTGGCAACGTAGTACAGTGCTACCATAATTACTTCGTGGTCGTTATCAGCGGCAGTTATCAGCGATCGTACAAATAAGTTAACTACCAATGCTTAGTAACTTACCGCTGACGATGCCAGAGGTACAGTTCACATCTTGATTGGTGTCATACATCGTACGACCGGCAAGGTGTTCTCATTTTTTTGTTTTACGAGGAAGCCGCCTCATTAACTTAACTTCCATAATACTTCCTGTACATCTTGTTACTGTGTGCAGCTCAACAAATTATTACTTTTATTGTTTCGCTGTTCCACCCTCAGGTCCGTATAAAGTAGTCTTGTGTTCCTTTCGCTTTCCAGCTGTGCTGTTTATTTCAGCACAACTACTGCATTCCACCTCTGACTTACTCACATATGGGCCTGCCCCTGCCCTTGCTCCTTTTCACCGCTCCATCAACAGTTTTAAGCAACAACTCCTCGATTCGTTATAAATAGCGCGAAGAAACGGAGGCAACTCGGTTTCTCAAAACCACTCCAGGCAACTACGGGCGTGTTCAGTCGCAAGGCCACCATTGACTCCTTTCCCCATTCTTTGAAACTGGCACAGTGCTCCTTTTTTAATGACCTCGCTGTCAGCAAACCATTAAATCATGCGACCTACCGGCTCTGCCTCCCGACCCCAATCCTCATATGTCCTCCAAAAATAAAAAGACCAAATATGTCCATTGACAAATTTGATACCTCTCATCACGTCGATGAAAAGACGTCCTCCACCGACGAGAAGATCGAAACTGGTGTCTACGAACATCGTTTAGTTCAAACCACAGTTTACTGTGTTTGACTGTAAATCAGTATCATGCGAAGAAATGTTTCCCGATGATGATCAGCTGTATCTAATGATTTTATGTGCACTTCTAGTAAAATGATAAGTTTTACAAAATATCATTTTGCGTGGAGGTGGATTTGAAGGTACGTAACTCAGTAATTAACTTAATGTACAGTTATTTCATATACTCTTTTGGAAAGAATCTCTTCATGATTACAGAAAAGGTGTTATACAAATACGCGAAGCATTGGTATTCGATGAAAAGTGAGAGTGGGCATTGGACGTAGTCTGTGTGACAGCTGCACATCTCGTGTTAGGACAGTGGCAGTGAAGTAAGAGAGACTTGTGTACTTACGAAGGCAAGTCGACGATAAGTTTTCCCTTGCTCCACAAGCTAGTGAAATAATGAAGGAAAGTGACTAACACTGGTACAATGTAAGCTACACCTTGCACTGTATCTTTGCTTACGGGGAATAAGTGGAGACGTAGATGTTAGAAATGAAGAGATCTGGACTCATGAAATACGCTTGCGACACAGGACCCATCCAGACTTCCACATGTCACTGTGTGTTCAAGTCCTGCTCTCGCATAGTTGCTGTTATTCCCGCACTGGGAGATACTTTCATTATTATTGTCACGGCTTTGTCTAGACATCAAATAGTTTATGCAGTGTCCGGTTATACGATGAATGTAGTGTACCTCAGACAGTCATGCATATCTGAAGGACATAGCACAAAACATCGTATAACACAGAAACTGCAAACACTAAAGCAGTTGTTACTGCTTCCGTCACGTAGTCCGTCTTGTATTCCGATTACAAAACGTAGAACAGTGAATCCTCTGTTAGGTGTGTGCCGACGTAGTGAAGTCGCAGGCAGACCCGCAAATGCGTACAGATGCCGGTTCACCTTTGCACTCGTCTTGTGCACACGGTTCCCTTGCATGCCGGCCAGAGTAGGTGTGCGGAGCTTTCTTTCCCAGCACCCCACAGAGCTACGGCACGACTCGCGGGGCCGCGTTCTGTTCGCTCGCGCTGACATTTATCGGGAACACGAAGGCGCCGCGGTACATGCAGAGTGTGGCCTTCGCAGAAGTCGCACCAGCCTACATTTCTGCACAGTTGCAAAGCTACAGAAAAATTCCCGCCGCTGCACCTGTGAAATCGACGCTGGCCAGACACACAGTCTGGCTAAATCGTCGCTAACTACCCTCGTAATTGCACGCCGTCGGCGTGCTACGTCCCTGCTGGGTGCAACGCCGAGATAAAATTTATGGGGCACTGCGAATTAGTGTGACTCGCTGTGATCACAGTGTTGCAGGTTTAACGAGCTGTTGATTAGGAAATTTGCTCCGCCATCGGGCGCGAAGGCGTGGCAATCCGACGTAATAGGCGATATTTACGACCCGATTACGATATTCTGATAGCAGCCTCTCGTGAAGTGTAACAAGAGTATTATGTCTCTACAATTGTTGCGCTGTAAGGTGGCCGCCATTTTCTGTCGTGTACTAGGTGAGATACAGAATTCAACTGACAACATTACTATCGTGCTGAAATAACTCTCTCAATTTCTCACCTCAGGGGTCACTAACCTTCAAAATAAGACGCATAAACGTCTATTTACGAAACTTTCATTCACATGAAATACAGCGGCTAGGATATTGCACTTTGCAACAGTGAAATTGGCGGATCTCATTGGTACATATTTCCCTATAAGACAGGACAACAGTTGTGTTGTTATTGTATTGTACTAATCGTTGACTACATTTACTCCCGTTATGACATAAGGTTACTCGACTTTACACGCAATGTTTGGTTTTTTCGAGAAACGAATACTGATAGAAATATTCAATTGTTCTTCTTTTTCTACTAGTAAAGTGTTCGGAGTAACCGTTCTTCGGTGCAGTGGACAGCTTAAAATGTCAATTTCCGCCTTCTGGGATAATACCTCCTGCAGCCAGGAACGAAATGATAGGTAAGAAAATCATTGCTAGGGCCTAGTTTAAGACTCAAAAACGTGACGTTATCAACTGTTAAAGTTAAGATAGTGGGAAATACTCTCATCTCACGTCATTTATCTACTGCTACGTCTCCAAGTCTGTAGTGCTTCCCTGTTTTGGAGATACACCCACTGTTGACAGCATGATTTTTCATAGTACGTGGGGCACAAAAGGCGCACAATTTCCGTTAAAATCATGCACTGTGTTCTTCAAAATACCCTTCTGATGTACGGTTACTTTACTTTAATCACTGAAAGAATAGGACAATCTGATGGCATTCTGCCATTGGGTGATTCCATAAGCAAGTGAAGACTCCGCAATTGAGCAGGAACATAGAGCTGACCAAGAGTTTGTCGAGTGGATGATAAACCATACAATTAATTTCTGCCATTCCATATATCCCTGTGATTCACAGTTCTGCTTCCTTTGTGTCTTATAAACGCTTTTGGCACAGGAGACGCTGCCACTCATTTCGACATTTCTTAAACGAGGTGAGTCACAGCCGCCTTTGGCAACAAGGCTGATCAAATTTTTTGTTACAACTTGCTATGTTGTAAAACACCATCAGTGTTTGCTGCTCTCTTGACCATCGTGGGCAGTCGCAAGTTTGGTAGCTTCCGGCTGCTCTGGATGCTGCCTGTCGCTAGCCACGAGGAAGCGGAACAGTCTACTATTTATCGATTGATATGTTACCTCTTTTGTTTAGAACAAGAAACATGTTGTGTTGGAGCATAAGTTGGTAGCGTTTATCCATAGTTTTAACAAACGCGACAGATACACATAAGCCGGCCGTTGTGGCCAAGCGGTTCTAGACGCTTCAGTCTGGAACGGCGCGACCGCTACGGTCGCAGGTTGAATCCTGCCTCGGGCATGGATGTGTGTGATGTCCTTAGGTTAGTTAGGTTTAAGTAGTTCTAAGTTCTAGGGGACTAATGACCTCAGAAGTTGAGTCCCATAGTGCTCAGAGCCATTTGAACCATTTTTTGTTATCAAGATACGGATCTACAATGTTTGAACAGTTTGCAAGTGACCTGAATCGATCCGTAATTTTTTTTTTTACTGTTCTTTACAGCGATGCTGCCATTTATCAGAGTGTATTAATATTCACTATTAATCATTTATGACTCGGATAGAATTTTGAAATGAAAATATAAAATTACATTGGGCTAGATGATAAAGGAATACAAACGAACAACTAAGAAATTTTACGAAGATTAAAAGATAGATGGTAAGGCAGACATAGGAAAGAGGAGAGGTGGTGTCCCCCACGGAGCCAGGCAGTCCTGTAAGCCTCTGAAACACGTCGCTATCTGCAGTCCTGGGTCGCAACTGTTAGAGACATACAGTGTTACAGATTCTTAAGAACACTGGGCATTTAACACTTAATTAAGTACTGAGTACTACTTTGCGAAAGGCGTTGTCTGGATACCGGATGGTTGGCTCTGGTCGGCGTTGCAGCCGTGTCCGCCACGCGGACCGCTGACCTGGTTGTGCGAGCTGGCCGCCGCCGCCGCCGCCGGTGGGTGGGTGGGCACCACGCCTACCCGCCGCATGACACAGTTGCCATAGATTTATTATTGATTGAGCCACGAGTCGCAGGCGCTCTCTCTCTCCTCCTCCCTCCCCCCTTCTCTCTCTCTCTCTCTCTCTCTCTCTCTCTCTCTCTCTCTCTCTCTCTCAAACACACACACACACACACACACACACACACACTTTGTTCTCGTAGTCGCCACATCCCTTTGTATAGATACATCTAGATACATCTACATCCATACTCCGCAAGCCACCTGACGGTGTGTGGCGGAGGTTACCTTGAGTACCTCCATCGGTTCTCCCTTCTATTCCAGTCTCGTATTGTTCATGGAAAGAAAGATTGTCGGTATGCCTCTGTGTGGGCTCTGATCTCTCTGATTTTATCCTCATGGTCTCTTCGCGAGATATACGTAGGAGGGAGCAATATACTGCTTGACTCCTCGGTGAAGGTATGTTCTCGAAACTTCAACAAAAATCCGTACCGTGCTACTGAGCGTCTCTCCTGCAGAGTCTTCCAATGGAGTTTATCTATCACCTCCGTAACGCTTTCGCGATTACTAAATGATCCTGTAACGAAGCGCGCTGCTCTCCGTTGGATCTTCCCTATCTCTTCTATCAACCCTATCTGGTACGGATCCCACACTGCTGAGCAGTATTCAAGCAGTGGGCGAACAAGCGTACTGTAACCTACTTCCTTTGTTTTCGGATTGCATTTCCTTAGCATTCTTCCAATGAATATCAGTCTGGCATCTGCTTTACCGACGAACAGCTTTATATGATCATTCCATTTTAAATCACTCCTAATGCGTACTCCCAGATAATTTATGGAATTAACTGCTTGCAGTTGCTGACCTGCTATATTGTAGCTAAATGATAAGGGATCTTTCTTTCTATGTATTCGCAGCACATTACACTTGTCTACATCGAGATTCAATTGCCCTTCCCTGCACCATGCATCAATTCGCTGCAGATCCTCCTGCATTTCAGTACAATTTTCCATTGTTACAACCTCTCGATATACCACAGCATCATCCGCAAAAAGCCTCAGTGAACATCCGATGTCATCCACTAGGTCATTTATGTATATTGTGAATAGCAACGGTCCTACGACACTCACCTGCGGCACACCTGAAATCACTCTTACTTCGGAAGACTTCTCTCCATTGAGAATGACATGCTGCGTTCTGTTATCTAGGAACTCTTCAATCCAATCACACAATTGGTCTGATAGTCCATATTCTCTTACTTTGTTCATTAAACGACAGTGGGAAACTGTATCGAACACCTTGCGGAAGTCAAGAAACACGGCATCTACCTGGGAACCCGTGTCTATGGCCCTATCAGTCTCGTGGACGAATAGCGCGAGCTGGGTTTCACACGATCGTCTTTTTCGAAACCCATGCTGATTCCTACAGAGTAGATTTCTAGTCTCCAGAAAAGTCATTATACTCGAACATAATACGTGTTCCAAAATTCTACAACTGATCGACGTTAGAGATATAGGTCTATAGTCTTGCACATCTGTTCGACGTGCCTTCTTGACAACGGAAATGACCAAATGCCACTCGCCGACACGATCGACATCAGGAGAAATGCGGCACCCTATGTCATCAAACTTCCGTGACCGTAGAGAAAGAATTGCTGCTACGCACTATAGCTTAACTTAAAGTTATCAGGGCAATCATCATCAGCAGGTGCGCGACAGCCCTTTGTAAACCTTTGCCTTCTGCGGAAAATTATTCCCTTCTTTCCTGTTCAGTGTCTAAATCCTCCAATACTTAATTCCAATTTCCCTTATCACCTATCGGACACCTTCCTCCCACTTTACCTATTGTCTTCCAGTCCTCCTCGTTCCTTCGGATACTGCGTTGAATATCTTTTTACTCACTCTGTCATTAGCTTTCATTATATAACTTGCCCATTCCAACTTTGCAACAGATGATGTCTAGTTAATTATATAAATCATATAATTCATAGTTGAACCTCCTCCTACTTCAACTGGGCAAGAATGTCTTTCAAGATCTTCATTCCAAATACGCCAACTTGCTTCCCATCGATTTTCATTAGTGTCCAGGCTTAAGAACACATTATTAGTATCGGCCTCACTAAAACTTGATACATCATACGCTGCATGTGTCCCTGAACTGTAACTTGGAAGTCAGCTGTTCACCGAGGCTATGATGGCATGTCTTGGGGGACGGTATTCGTCCTTGCATTTCAGAACTGACAGTGTTCCTACTATTTACGCATGACATCAAACTTATACGAACCAATTTTCATGAATTTGGTTTATTCCAGGCCAAAAATTCCGACTTTGGTACTCTGCGAGTTGTGCCTCCTTTCCTGAGAGCCAACCACACTCAGCCTAGAGAAAGTCATTATCAGCTAATAGCGTGCCGACAAGAAAGATGTCGTTGACTAGTTTTCTTCCCTATTCCGCCCAATCGCGGTTTCAATGGCACTGAAATTACGTCCACACTGCAGTAGCCTAATGTGCAACCCTTAATGTAAATAAAATTTCTCACCAAACTAAAATGAGAATTGGACGCGTCAGCACTACGTAAAACGTATGCTATACGAGGGGTAGTCATATAGTTTCAAATATCACATCGAAAAAATAAAAGAACGTCATTTATTTTTGTTCATTGTGCAATACACCTCGGAACCCCTCTAGACAGTACCTCATCAGGCCATTAGAGCAGTCAAAACAGTTAAGTCCAGTTCATTGATAAAGTGGAGATGGGCTGCGCAATTAAGTTTTGGCGCCTCTAGCGGTGTGATAGGGCACTACGTCGCGGGAATTTCAAGCTAGGGCTACATACGTGTACCTCAGAACAAACAAAAATTATTTATGTAACTTTATTTCTTCTAGGTGATATTTAAAACTAACTCTCGGACAGGGTCTGAAGTTATATTTTACAAGTGGATCCACATTCGTGAATAACGGTGTTCAAAATTGCCGTCCAACCGTTTTCAGTCATCACCCTGAACCGTAACTGATGACTGTCGAGATGTTCCCGAACGAGCCAACCTGTAAGTAAGGCGACGGGAGATTCGTTACGCCATCGTCGTCCAGTCGAGCTGTAGCACCCTATTTAAAGACAACGATGTTGTGAGGACGTTAAACTCTTAACATGTCTTCCTGCCGAGTAAATAACGTCTCTTCACCCCGAACGAAGGACGCACAAGTTCGCATCACTCAGGCCGCACAGTATGAGACTGCGTATTAGCACAGGTGCAACAGACGTAAGCGAAGCGGAACGGGCGCATAGGGCGCGTCGCGGGCGGCGGCGACTTTTTGTGCAGCCCTGGCGAGGCGCGTGATCTCGACATTGGGTGCCCCCATTCCTGGGCGGCGCGCCGCGTATTGGGCCGCGCTGTGAGTCAAACCCAGGTGCAGCCGGCCGGGCCGCACGTGCTTCCGCCCGTCCAGCGCCGCGCCCTCGGCTCTGCTCTGCTCTCTCTTTCACTCGCCTCGCGGTGGTTCTGAGAGCCGGAAACCATCGCCTGAAGAAGCAGCATGAGGTCTGTGAGGTCTCTTAACGCACTGGCAAAAACGAATACGTCGTGCGGCCATAGTTACTAAAAGATCCCTCAGCTCAGTCTCTGGTCCGTTTCTATGTCAGAATGGTGGAAAACTTGCAAGCTTCCGTAAGTACCACGGTATCCACTCCATCCCAGAGGATACTCACTGTATGGGCAAAAGTCATGAGAAGGCACTGGAATAAGAGTCTGTCTCCATACAGTTCTGGTAAAAATGGGTAATGACGCCGAACAGCGACGATTAGGCTCCCAGAAAATCGTTGATAGCACATATGTCCCTGTGTAGGTGACCGCCAAGTGCTTAATGGTCGTCGTTTGCAGAAATTTACCCGTGTGGAGAATTGGCTCGGCGCTATTGAAGATACGCTGTAAGCACTGTTGATCTCCTAAACCAGAATTCTCATGTAATCACCGTGTGCTAAACCCCTTGCGTATGGTGCCGATTATCACCCCACGTTCAGGCTCTGTTATCTCACGACGTGCTGCCATTTTCGCTAGTCATTTCACACGTGTCTGTAGCACACTGCTCAGATATACTAATGATCCAGAACGCTATCGGCGGAAATTGTCAAAACCTGTATCCTAAACAACACGCCTCATCACCTCATTACCCCACCGCAGTCTCCGGACCTCAATCCCATTGAAAACATCTGGAATGGACAGAAAACAAGACTACACAAACGCCATGTGAACAGTTTGAAACATCTATGTGCACTGATGGAAGAAGAACATCAGTTCTGATATAACGAAAAAGGTTGTTTACTCCATGCCACAAAGACTGAGGGCTGTAATACCTATAACGGACGCATTATCAAATACTGACTGCTGAGTGTCTGAACATTTTGCCCATTGTATATTTCGATTTTCTTTCTTTATTTTACATAAACCGTGGTTTGTTACTTGTTGTTCTACAATGTCCAGATCGACATATGTCTTACACATTTTAAAATTCGTACACCAAGAATAAATGCGGATGATAAACGGGTATTCATTGGACAAATATATTATACTAGAACTGACATGTGATTCAATTTTCACGCAGTTTGGGTGCATAGATCCTGAGAAATCAGTACCCCGAACAACCACCTCTGGCCGTAATAACGGCCTTGATACGCCTGGGCATTGAGTCAAACAGAGCTTCATTCGGGAGGACGACGGTTCAATCCCGCGTCCGGCCATCCTGATTTAGGTTTTCCCTAAATCATTTCAGGCAAATGCCGGGATGGTTCCTTTCAAAGGGCACGGCCGATTTCCTTCCCCATCCTTCCCTAATCCGAGCTTGTTCTCCGTCTCTAGTGACCTCGTTGTCGACGGGACGTTAAACACTAATCTCCTCCTCCTCCTCCTCCCTCAAACAGAGCTTGGATGACGTGTACAGGTACAGCTGCCCATGCAGCTTCAACACGATACCACAGTTCATCAAGAGTAGTGACTGGCGTATTGTGACGAGCCAGTTGCTCGGCCACCATTGACCAGACGTCTTCAACTGGTGAGAGATCTGGAGAATGTGCTGGCCAGGGCAGAAGTCGAACATTTTCTGTATCCAGAAAGGTCCGTACAGGACCTACAACATGTGGTCGTTCATTACCCTGCTGAAATGTAGCGTTTCGCAGGGGTCGAATGAAGGGTAGAGCCACGGGTGGTAACACATGTAACGTCCACTGTTCAAAGTGCCGTCAATTCGAACAAGAGGTGACCGAGGCGTATAACCAATGCCACCCCATACCATCACGCCGGGTGAGACGCCAGTATGGTGATCACGAATACACGCTTCCAATGTGCGTTCACCGCGATGTCGCCAAACACGGATGCGACCATCATGATGCTGTAAACAGTACCTGGATTCATCCGAAAAAATGACGTTTCGCCATTCGTGCACCCAGGTTCGTCGTTGAGTACACCATCGCAGCAGGTCCTGTCTGTGATGCAGCGTCAAGGGTAACCGCAGCCATGGTCTCCGAGCTGATAGTCCATGCTGCTGCAAACGTCGTCGAAATGTTCGTGCAGATGACTCTCGTCTTGCAAACGTACCCATCTGTTGACTCAGGGATCGAGACGTGGCTGCACGATCCGTTACAGTTATGCGAATAAGATGCCTGTCATCTCGACTGCTAGTGATACGAGGCCGTTGAGATCCAGCACGGCGTTCCGTATTACTCTCCTGAACCTACCGATTCCATATGCTGCTAAAAGTCATTGGATCTCGACCAACGCGAGCAGCAATGTCGCGATACGATAAATCGCAATTGCGATAGCCTACAATCCGACCTATATCAAAGTCGGAAACCTGATGGTACGCATTTCTGCTCCTTACACGAGGCATTACTACAATGTTTCACCGGGCAACGCCGGCCAACTGCTGTTTGTGTATGAGAAATCGGTTGGAAACTTTCCTCATGTCAGCACGTTGTATGTGTCGCCACCGGCGCTAACCTTGTGTGAACGCTCTGAAAAGCTAATCATTTGCATATCACAGCATCTTCTTCCTGTCGGTTAAATTTCGCGTCTGTAGCACGTCATCTTCGTGGTGTAGCAATTTTAATGGCCAGTAGTGTATATTTTGAGTTTAAAACACATTTAAGGTTTACTTCACAGATTACTCTCAGTGTCTGAATATTTTTTCCGCGTATATATATATATATATATATATATATATATATATATATATATATATATATATGTGTGTGTGTGTGTGTGTGTGTGTGTGTGTGTGTGTGTGTGTGTAATGACCCGTATGACCTCTCGGTGTCTCGGACCCGCGCCTGGTCACTCAGATGGAGAGATGGTCGAAAAAGTGGGTGAGTAGTGTGGTAAGTGGAAGCTGCGTAGCAGGTGCCCTGATTCTCCGGAGCGCTGCGTAAGGTCGTGACCGAGGCCGCAGCCACCGTTCCGAGCCGGCCGGACCGCCGACGACGCCGCGTTGGCCTGCCCACTAACAATGCCCGGCCGTCGCGCAGTCCCGTCACACACGCACTTTACATATACCGCGATATTCCCAGCCGCCGCGTCCCATTTTTCTCCGTCAGCTCGCCTCTCCTCGGGCCGCTCTGCCGACGCCCGCATCCCGGCACGGAGGCTCAAATATGTAGCAGAACCGGTACGTTGCCGGCGCCCGGATGGGCCGGGCCGTTCCATAATTTGGATGGAACGAGGACCCCGGCACTCGGGAACGGGTTTTATGCGCAATTTCGCGCTTGAAGTTATTCACGGTTTTCATTAAACACGGCCCGTATAATTACTAGGAAGACTCTGCCGATTAAATTCAAATTTGACATCGAGAAATGGTCGAGCGAGTGCATTGTGATATGGTGTGTGTGTGTGTGTGTGTGTGTGTGTGTGTGTGTGTTGTGCTGAACCCGGTTAACGTTGGGTCGTAACGGTAATCTGCAGTCAAAGACGTGACGGCTTGAATACAGAGAGCGTGTTGCTGGACGGGCCAACGCCCGCTTGCGCCACCGTCCGGGAATGTCCCAGGCACGAACTGGCTGCCGCTGCTTCGGTATTGACGTTAGTGCCTACCCTACGATCACTCAGGATTACAAATGCGAGGTACTCGTAGGTGATAAATACGTACGTACATCCTCTCCAGGTTCACTCGTTTCCCCTGATTAACCTTCACCAGTTTCGTTCAGTCACCTGGCTGAGATCACCAAATAACGGTGTTGCTAGGAGCCTGACAGGAGTTCACCCATTTTGTTTTCGACGCGGCAATGCAGCGTGATCATTGGGATGTGATTCGGAGACGTTTCCTGTACGTCGAGTTCCCAGTATAAACACGATGCGTCAGTATTCAGACATAGCCGGCCGTAGTGGCCGAGCGGTTCTAGGCGCTACAGTCTGTGTATTGCACGGCCCCTCCCGCCGGAGGTTGGAGTCCTCCCTCGGGCATGGGTATGTGTGTTGTTCTTAGCAGAAGTTAGTTTATGTTAACTAGTGTGTAAGTCTAGGGACCGAAGACCTCAACGGTTTGATCCCTTTCACACATCTGAACATTTTTGGACTAATATAAACTGTTAAGTTTTATAAAAAATCCTTCAATGCCAACTTTGCACTGCCGTTTGGTTGGTCACAAGTAGACGTGTGCTGTGTTTGTGAGGCGTTTATCAATAAAATCAGTGACTCCAATCTGAATCGAAGTCAATTGTAGTATGATTCTAAATTTAATTTGTTTGTTTTCATTGTGCATTTGATTACGATTACAAATAACCTAAATTGGGACGATCACATAGATAATGTTGTGGGTAGAGCAAACCAAAGACTGCGATTCATTGGCAGAACACTTAGATGGCTCAACAGGTCTACTAAAGAGACTGCTTACTCTACGCTTGTCCGCCATATTCTGGAGCATTGCTGTGCGGTGTCGGATACGCATCAGGTCTGAGTGACGGATGACATCGAGAAAGTACAAAGAAGGGCGGCTCGTTTTGTATTATCACGAAATAGGGGAGATAGTGCCACAGACATGGCAAGTGAATTGGAGTGGAAATCATTAGAACAAAGGCGATTTTTGTTGCGACGGGATCTTCTTATGAAATTTCAATCACCGGTGTTCTCCTTCGATTGCGAAAACATTCTGTTGGCACCCACGGGGAGAAATGATCATCACGATCAAATAAGAGAAATCAGGGTTCGCACAGAAAAAATTAAGTGCTCGTTTTTCCCGCGCGTCCTTCGAGAGTGGAACGGTAGAGAGACAGCTTGAAGGTGGTTCATTGAACCCTCTGCCAGGCATTTTATTGTGAATAGCAGAGTAATCATGTAGATATATATGTAGATGTAGAACATCCAAATGAGCAGCAGTAGCTGAACTAAAGATTCACAAAACGAGAAATAATAAATTTTACAGGGCTTTAAAGGAAACCAAGGAAATATGTATGAATAATAAAAACACTGTGGCCTCAGTGTTTGACTTCAAGCAAGACCTCTACCTGACAGCAGTACCATTTCAAGATATCTTCTATTTGAGGCAGTTACCCATCAGTGCGTTTTCCTTTCACAGTTTAAGAAGAAGAAAGGAAAAAAAAAACAAATTTCTGTATGTATGAGGAGGGATAGGGGAGAAATGTGCAGATTAAATGCTGTCATTTTTTAATGATTTTATTGACCTATTTGTCCCAAAGACCACATCGAGAATTAAACTTATTTAGCCACAGTTGTAGTGGAGAAAATAAGAAAAACACTCTTGCAAGATTTTTTTCATTTTAACCGATACGAATCGATTTAATACTGGTACCCATCTCTATCCACTAAGAGAACATTCATTCTTGCCATATGATCGGTGGTTTGGGATGATAAAATGTGCTCTTAAGGAGAGAGACAGGATTCACGTACCCTATGAATATTGCGAGCTTATTGTTGCATCTCCAAAAACAAGCACATTTACTTTGAAAATGGTTGAAAGGAATGATATTAAGGATTTTACCAAATGGTGGCGTCAATTTTACAAGTCGACGGCATCAGTAGAAACATTACGTGCTTCTGGAGAGAGAAAACAGCACTTCAGTGTGTCCTAGTTTAGCTATTTTAATTATTCGTCGAAAACGTTAGGGTGTGTTGTAATAAGCACATGGATTTGTAATTGATCGAAAACACCTTTTACCTGTATCTCAGAAAAAACTGCTCCACACACATTTCAGCGGGCCTCGGTGGCCGAGCGGTTCTAGGCGCTACAGTTTGGAACCGCGTGACCTCTACGGTCGCAGGTTCGAATCCTGCCTCGGGGATGGATGTGTGTGATGTCCTTAGGTTAGTTAGGTTTAAGTAGTTCTAAATTCTAGGGGACTGATGACCTCCGATGTTAAGTCCCATAGTGCTCAGAACCATTTGAACCATTTTGAACACACATTTCTCGCTCACGAATTACATCGAGATGATATAGTTCCTATAAAACTGAGTGAGGCAGAAAGCGCTGGGAAAGTCCTACCTTACATCCCTCAAGAATGTACGAATTTTAACGAACAGATTTTATCCTGCCACATGGTGACACAAACATTTTTGAAATAATAAAGCACAGCTGTTAGGTTCAGTACAAAAGTTATGAAGAAAATGCAAAGCCAGCTTATCTAAAGTTTCGCTTTTTCGTGCATAGTAAAGTGAAATCATATTTCTCGAAATTACGTTTTACTACCCGTGACGTTATCCTATTAATGTATGTGGATGACAGCAACTTTCTTAAGGTAATAAAGTTAATCTGAGAAAATAATTTCATTTGGGAATAGCATCGAATGCTTTCAATGCAGAGAAGTACCTATGTCACCCGATTTTGTGAAGTTATGTACACTAAATTACTTCATTATCGAGCACTTGATTATACAACATCTATGTCATTTTGTCAGAAAACTTAACTAGTATTTTTCTTTGACTGTATGTTCCCTAGTTATTAAGCTGGACTTGTTTTTGTTGTTCCTCCAAATTCAAATGAATTAGGTACCTTTCTGCAATGACACATTCAACTGCGTCGTGAATATGTCAAATTTTCGGTAAGTCCATGATGGTTCCTTGTGGTCATGGAGTGTCGTTCTGTTTTGAGCTAAGATTAAAAAATGCGTTCAAGCAATCAGTATTACAATGCTGACAGCGTTACTGTACTACGTTTACTGAATGAAATATTTGAACGTCGTTTCGCATTATAAGTATAGTCCTGCATCGTTACATTTCATCCACTGATATTGTATAAATATTTCGCTACTACGGGTTTAGAAAAACAGCTCTCATCATCTAATGCTTGTTGACTGTCTCTCGTAGATGGCCTTACATCTGCTCCGATCGACCATTAAACGGTTGATTGGAGTCTGTGAAAGTAGCTTTTGGAAGAGACGCCCGGAGTTCTTTGACGGTCTGTCTTGAAGGAGACCAATTTTTTGCCCTAGGCCGCTGAAGTTATCGAAATGCATGATCAGCTGTCTGTATTACAAACACATCCGCAAAGTCATTAAGAATTTTCGTTAGCGTTTTTATTGTTGCAAATTGGACCGCGACTGTGATTTGTTATGACATCAGGAACCGCGATGCGCGCCTTAAACGGCCGCTTCCTTGGCAGGTCCGTGCGACGCAGCCTCTGCTGTCGCCGACGCACAATTTTTTCCTTGCACGCAAATGCGGCGGCATCGGTTATGGAAAGCGCGTGGCCGGCCGCTCTGTAACCGAAATCGTCGGTCTTGAATTATTCAGCGGAATCGCTGCGAGGAGCGATCGGGGGCAATGTTGGCGCGTTAGCAGTAGCTGCATCTGGAAGCGGGCGGAGGCTCGGGAGGGTTGTCTGCGGAGCGCGCCACCGAACGTGATGGATGGCGGCGTGAACCCTCGTTATTGATGAAGGTGTATTAATGCCTCCGTATATATCTGAACGTAATCACGTGTTACTAATGCAATAATAGCACGAAAATTATCAATTAGGTTATCGGGCGCCGGAATCTGGACTCGGATTTAAATGCGGTGGCATCATGCATATTCAAACAGCAGCGCATAACCTCCTGGGCGATGGGGCTGCAAGTGGGTAGCGAGATCCTGGCGAGCGATTCAAAAGTTGAGGCGAAATGTGCGCATGAATGTTGAAGAGGGTGCGTGATAGTGCTTTCCACTTCTGGCTCCCGTGTTCGACGCTATGAAGCTAATTACGTGTTTCGACATTGCCGCCACAACAGGTTTTATGACCGTTAATGAAGAATGACACGGTGACTGCCTGTGTTTTTCAGAATCGATTGCGAGGAGTCGCAAATAGACCGGAAGATGATGCAGTTGGGCCCTTGATGCAGATCGGATTCTATGTACTCCGGCTCTTCTTCAAAGTTTTTTCCCAGATACAGGTAATCGCATCTTGACTGTTCCAGTGCAAATAGCTGGTATTATGCCACGATAGGAATCAAGATCGCTGCGAAAGAACCTTTCCGTTGGGGGGAGAGTGTCGAAAACTTGCGAATAAATGTAAATGTATTAAGGAACGTACATCAGCTGTGCGAAAGAGGAAGCCTATGGCAGTACAGTCTCAGGACTGAACACCGCAACAACAACATGGCAGTACAAAGAATGTCAAGGAGCGATGTTCAATGTTCAGGGATATGACAGGAACGATGGTTCGAAGCAAAAATGTCAACTAAACATGGGCTCTAAAATGTTTGCCTTAAGAGCTATGATCACTTGTTGAGTAGAACAGATGTGTGTCACAGTGTCTGAGATGAAGAAATGCTCCTAGCTCTTAAGGTATGCGATTTAAATCCTATGTTTACCAGATTCTTTAATTTCTGTCGTATCCTTGAACATTGACCATTCCTCCTGGGTTCAAAAAATGGTTCAAATGGCTCTGAGCACTATGGGACTTAACATCTTAGGTCATCAGTCCCCTAGAACTTAGAAATACTTAAACCTAACTAACCTAAGGACACCACACACATCCATGCCCAAGGTGGGATTCGAACCTGCGACCGTAGCAGTCCCGCGGTTCCGGACTGCAGCGCCTAGAACCGCACGGCCACCGCGGCCAGCTCTCCTGGGACATCCTGTATATATCGTCCAGATTCATCTCTTCACGACGGTCTACACTTTTTAGAAGAATATCGTTTATTTTATACTAATTCTGTTGCTGTGTACCTTTTTTATTCATATTTGTCACTACCAGTATCAAAACGTCGAATTGTCTTTAACAAGAACTTATATTTCAACAGGCATCATTACATTATCCGCTGAGAAAATCACGAACTTTAACTTACAAGCTGTACAAATAGAAGAGAACCGTAAACTAAGTAAGTTCGAATAAGAAATCAGCGATTCACTACTTTCCTATTGAGTAAAAGGATGCCTTTCATGTACTAGCCCCTCGGTACAAGGAAAAAAGAGTTGTTACTGAAGACACATCTCCAGTATCCAACACCATCTCCACAAAAAATGGTTCAAATGGCTCTGAGCACTATGGGACTCAACTTCTGAGGTCATTAGTCCCCTAGAACTTAGAACTAGTTAAACCTAACTAACCTAAGGACATCACAAACATCCATGCCCGAGGCAGGATTCGAACCTGCGACCGTAGCAGTCTTGCGGTTCCAGACTGCAGCGCCTTTAACCGCACGGCCACTTCGGCCGGCCCATCTCCACAGATTCTGCCCTGTAAACACGTATTTCTAATAAAGAAATACGTGTTTACACGGCAGAATCTGTTTACTTTCTTCTCAGCTTTGTTATATCCAAATTATACTGCGTTCGATTGCAGCATCGGAGGATCCAAGCTTAAGGCATTTATGAACAAGCTCGCTGTGAGTGATCGAGCATCCATAAACTGAAACTCTTTCAGGAATGCAGAACAGCTGAGCCTTTCATAGAATTAATATGTAACAGAGTGGTCATCAGATCTGTAACCAGTTAGCGTATTTAGTGTACGGGCAATACCCTGCGGATTAAACGAACTAGCTTACCATGAAGTTTCCATCCAAGGCGATGCTTGTCTCCGGATTCAGCTGACACATGTTAGGGAACTTTCCGCTGTACATTCGTCAAGCATATTCCGTACCAGACATTATTTGAATCTAAGCAAACATTTGAAAGCGTAATGCTCGATAACCGGGCATGAACTGCAAACCGTGACATGCTGCAGTGTGGACCCTATCATTTCACTGTTTTGCAAACTTCTGCCAGCAGTGTCGGCGTAGAAGTTGTTACTCTATTAGAGGCAATTTGCTAACACGTTCCTCATCCACATAACTCGTTCAGTACTTCTTGTTGCTCTAAACATGACCAGTGACCAATAATTGTTTGTGTTATAGGTTTCTCAAACACCTGTATAATTTTGACCCCAAAGCTATGAGGTTCCTTGTGTAGCTATTCGTAACCAGCCCAGCAATATCGTCTTCCAGTAAGTGTTTGCAGCTTGTAAAACTGTCCCGCGGCAATAAGGCTTCTGTGAATCCGGCTAGTGCTACTAAAATAAGTCCGTATGGCTGGTCAGTAATGTCACAACAACAAAATCAGAGCGCACTGCATTTGGTGTGAAAGTCACCGGACTAAATGACTTTGGTTTCTCCTCCCACACCGTGGGTCCGCGAGTGGGAAATAAGACAAAACAAAACAAGTCGGAGACGGGCGACGGCAGCGGCGCATCGCATGCCGCATTGAGGGCGGTTGACAAGCGCAGAATCGCTGGTCCCGAGTATTCCATTAGGCAGCCACCGCTGGTCGCTCGAGAACCGGCCGCAGCGCCGAGCGTCGTCGTAAAAAACGGGGCCCCGAGTGAGAGGTGAAAATAAGAGCCACGCTTTGGCACACGACAGCCCATTGTCGCAGCAATCTAACAAGTAATCAATCTAGATAAAGCCTACTCCCTGACACTCCAGAACTTGAAGCAGTTCTCCGCGCCGTGGCGGCCTGGCCTTATCTGACCGGCCTGCTTAAAGCAGCGACACGAAGAAAAAGGCCTCGCCGCTGTATCACCACGCCTAATTAAGCCGTTAGATTGTCGCTAAACACGCTGGCCCGGCCGAGTTGTCAAACAGAGGATGTTCCAGCCGCCCTGCGTTATCTCCGTTCTCTAAATATGGAACATTTATCTGGTGGGCACGGTTACGACCGAATTTGAGAAACGCATTTGGCGCGACTAAGAGACAGTATGGTAATGTCGTGCCGTTGTAGTCTCATTTTTCACTTGAACTTACCATTCAGAGAGGGGATGACAAGTAAATTAATGCACTGCAACTCGTCAATGTATTTATCAATATATCCCCTAAGTGCGTTTTCCGCTTGCTGTGATAAGATCTCAGCTCTTCCTTTCCTCCTCCTCCTCCTCAACCTGTAGACGCTGCATTCTTTCACTACAGAAGGTCCAAAACAGCTATATTATTTAACCATAAAGTGTTCTCCGTAGAAAGACATATTAGTAAAGAGGAAAAGATTTACCGTTCGTAGCTCCTTATTCTCACAGACGATTTTTCAGCTCATAGCACCAAGGAATTTCTACAGCTTTCTATTCAAATAGAGACCTGAGTTATTCTCTTTGTATATCAGAAAGAGCAGACAAACTGATGTCACCCACGGGCAGACCAGTAATTTTCTACTTATGAACTTGGAATTTCAAACAGTGTTCAGGCATCTGAAGATGTTGCTGTCTTGATCGTACCCTCTGAAATCCGATTATAATTTTCCATGAAGATGTTAATGTCCTCCAAGAAGATGGCACCGAAGGAAAATGGAGAAGCAGGAGGAGTAGAAGAAGAAAAGTTTACAATTAACACTATGTGCTACTATCTCCGCACCTCTCTTTCATGACTGAACGCGTGTATAATTTTGAGAATGAGAGGTAGTGAATTATTTATGGCTTCTGTCCTTTTCGGATTGATATGTTATTTCTTGGTTCAAATGGCTCTGAGCACTATGGGACTTAACATCTGAGGTCAGCAGATCCCTAGAACCTAGAACTATCTAAACCTAACTAACCTAAGGACATCACACACATCCATGCCCGAGGCAGGTTTCTAAACTGCGACTGTAGCGGTCGCGCGGTTCCAGACTGAAGTGCCTAGAACCGCTCGGCCACACCGGCCAAATGTTATTTCTTGCCTACTTCCGCATCTTCCCTTATGACCTTCAGCCGAATCCTGTGACATTTGGCGTGGCTATCTGCGATTCTCTTGGGAAGTTAAGGAAATTTCCGAATTAATACTCTGATAAGGTAAAACATTATGACCAATGCCCACCGCGATGTTGGATGCCGCCTAATGGCATTGCAGGCACGTGACAAGGCAACAAAAGAATGTAAGCGGAGCAGACACGGACGGGGAATCATCCTAGCAAAGATATGTGCTGCCAATAGGGAAATTCATTGAGATAAGCGACTTTTACAAAGAGCGGATTATTATTACGCAGAGCCTGTGAACGAGTACCTCAAAAACAGCGAAGCTGGTCCAATGTTCACTTGTTACTGTCGTGAGCATTGCGTAAAGACATAGGACAGTGAAACCACTCCTAGGCGCTAAATGACTGGACGTCCACCATTCTTTACAGAATGTGGAATTCGCACGCTTGTGTGCTATGTAAAGTAGGATAGACGGTGATCTGTGGCATCTCTGCTGAAAGGGCGCAATGCTGGTGCACGCACAAGTGTTTCGGAGCACACGACCATCGTACATTGTTGAACATAGAGTTCCGCAGCCGGCCAACCGAACGTGTTCACATGTTGACCCAACGACATCGTCAGTTACGATTGCAGTGGTCACGGGATCAGCGGGATTCCATCGCCGGTCAATAGAAACTGTCAGTCTTCGGGTGAATCACATTTTTGCTGCAATGTGGTGGTTTCCACAAATGCCGTCATCGAGGTGGACGGCGGCTCGAAACGTGCTGCACGCCACGGACGTTGTCTGGTGAGAGCAGTGTTACGCTGTGGGAGACATTCTGCGCTTGCGTGGGACCTGTGGTGGTAATCGAAGGCACGCTGCCAGCTACGAACTACCTACATCCCTTCCTGCTTGATGTCTTCCCCAACAGTATGTCATCTTTCAGCAGTATAATTGTCCGTGTGTCGGAGACAGAACCGTGCTACAGTGGTTTGAGGAACATTATAGTGAACTCACGTTGATGTCTCGGCGACCAAATGCGCCTGATGTAAATCCTATGGAATCCGTCTGGGTCGCTATTGGGCGCCATCACCGCGTACACAAAACAGCCGCCCGTTATTTACGCGAATTGCATGACCTGTGGGTAGACAGCTGATGCCATATACATCCACAAACACACTAACAAACTGTTGCATCTCTGATACGCAGAATCAATGATTAATTTCGTTCCAAAGAGGGAGAAACAAGCTGTTAAGCAGGTGGTCAAAATGTTTTGTATAACTTCTGGGGTCGTTCTGACTTTATTTATTGACTGTTAGTTTTTGGGATATCTGTATAGATTAACGTTTCCAGTAATATGCACAATTTAGCGATAACTAACTTCGTACAGTTCGTCTCTTCTTCTTTAAACCTATTAATGCCCCGATCCGGTATTATGTCGTGAATTTCAAATTTACTGAGTATTCAGTGCCGTAAGTAACTGTAAGTTGCTCTAAGGATATATGGTTATGATCCGTATTTACAGCATTATACTCTATATTTGTAATGCTGGCAGTTGCTCGTACAAAACGATTCACATTTATTCATCTTTGACGTTTGGAACGTATAGTCGCCGTATAGAAGCAGAGCAGCGAAAGTGTCGTTCATTCTACGTTATGCAGAATGGATGTTTCGAGGTTTACATCATCGCAACGCTGAGCAGTCCCTTCAGGTAGTTTGCTCGATGGCTTTTCGACTGAGATTGCGATCAATTATTTTAATGATTTGGACCGTTCAGGAGACAGCGCCAGAAGAGAACCTGTTCCCTGCACCTTCGAAGATGCTATTTGAATATTTCTGACTCGCTGCTCTAGAACCAGAAAATTCTGCCCTGTAGCGTCGGTCATCTGCGCTCTTCTCAAACCGCGCAGCTCGCAGATGAACCTGTTCAGCTTATTTCACCGGTGAATCTCAAATACAGAGCTCAAAAATCTGTTGTATGATTCCACTATTAGCAGAAATGACCAATAGGTTGTAGGGTGAAACCGTTCATAGTCTTTACATGAGGAGATGAGTATGAGTAGCTAGGTGCCAGTCTAATTGACAGTTCTCATTAATTTTGTCAAGTACGAGCGGGGACGCTAAGATCGTTACACGAAAAAGTGTCATTTCCTAGTTGAATGGTAAATGACCGATTTGTGTTTCTTCTCTTGCTGAGCGGCGCTGAAATCAACTTGTTAGAAATTGGAAACCGTTCTTTCTCCTAGGCACTGAAAAAACTATCTTCGAAATCAGCGTATTTATCGCATTGAGTCTAACAGTTGCGATTCGCCTTTCTAAGAAAAGTAAGTCATATTATCCCCCCAATTAGAGGAGGATGTATAGCTGAAGGTTGATTTCGATTTACGGCCCCACTCGGCTTAGTGGACAAACACTAACCTCTGTCTAAGGCACTGCGGCGTGGAGTGGCAGAAATTCTCGTTTAACGTAGAGACAACTGAAACCAAACTACATTACAATTCTCGCACCTAAGAACAGAGTCGCTAGCCCTCTGTGTAAACTCAAGGTTGTTCGAACACCGCTTGTAAACATCGAGGGTGGTACTCAAGTTCGCTGTCTATGAAAACAGCAGTGACACAAAACAAAATATTGTGAGCTAAAATATTCATGTTGCAATGCCAGTGCTGTGCAACTCTTTGACACATTGTTCACGGAATAGAAACTTGAACGCGAGCGTTAGAAACCAAATAGAGCAGAAATAGCAAACGGAACAAGATTATTGAGACCGATGACCTCGCTGTCTGGTCACCTTCCCCAAAACAACCCAACCCAACCCAACAAGATTATTAGTGTTGTGATGTTCAGTTGGGAGACTATGCAGACAATAATAAACGATATATACAGATTAATGATCGGAGAGTTCGACGTTTCCAGGTGTCAAGACGTTAGTACAGCAATACCAGCAAAGTGCAGTTTCCAGAAATTTGTAGTTTAGTGAGCTAGTGAAAGTTTTCAGAAACAGACAACACTTATCCACAAATTCAATCGTTGCTCTAAGTCGAAAAAAATATGCTGTCATATTCCTGATGCAGAAATTGAGCTCCACTAACATGGTTTAGTACTTGTTAAATTCTCATGAAAATGGAGTGTGCACTCCGTCTTCAGGCCACAAGTGGCCCATCGGTACCATCCGACCGCCGTGTCATCCTCAGTGGAGGATGCGGATAGGAGGGGCGTGTGGTCAGCACACCGCTCTCCCGGTCGTTACGATGGTTTTCTTTGACCGGAGCCGCTACTATTCGGTCGAGTAGCTCCTCAGTTGGTATCACGAGGCTGAGTGCACCCGGAAAAATGGCAACAGCGCATGGAGGCTCGGATGGTCACCCATCCAAGTGCCGGCCTCGCCCGACAGCGCTTAACTTCGGTGATCTGACGGGAACCGATGTATGCACTGCGGCAAGGCCGTTGCCATATGAAAATGGAGTGGTACCACGTAAATCCACAGTTCCAGCTTTGTTGTGTATTTCCAGCATGACGCCTTAGATGAAATGTACTGTTGTGTGTCTTGGTAGAACAACAGGTAATCGACGTCGTCACAGCAGGAGCAGTCGCTGGACATGCACTGCTAGCAAAGGCTACCTGCAGACTTTTCCAAGCATTTCAGTATTCAACCATTCACTTCCATCTTTTCTTGCATCTTTTCAATCGACGTGTCTACCATCAGGCTGATATTAGTAAATGTCACACTAAATATCCATATATTCCCTGGTCTGGAAAGCCAGTCGGTAGGGTCAGTTTCGGAGATGATTCAGTCTTAATTAATGTAGGTTTTACTTCTGATAACTGTTCCGTGTGGTGAAAAATCAAGTCGTTCTGTGTTGGGATTATTGGAATTGTAGAATTAATCGCAGATCCCGCCATTACGTTCTGTCTGGTCGTAAGAAGGCGAAGACATACCCCATTCAACACGATCATGCAAAATAAATCCCTGTAATGTTTGTTTTGATTTGCTGAACCAGGAAGTATCTGCCACGGCCAGCTTACGCAGAAGCGTGTTGCGGACTTCCAGCGTACGCCCCCGATGAAAGAAATTATTGAGGAGTGGCGCTTAATTTGCATACCTAGCTGTCCGGCGAACGATGTCGCGGCAGCTCTGACCAGTCACAGATATCGCGGAAAGACGAGGAGGCCCGAAAAAACAATTACTTACCGCGAAGTGAGCGGGAGCCGAGTGTGTACACACGGTTGCGTGGCTCTTAACGTAGATTAAACACGTCGTTTGGGGCCGTAATACGTGAATTCATTAGCATTCATTTGGCCGCGATTGCCCACCGCGGCCGCGGCCGCGATGTTTATCTGTGTGACAGCTCATCCGAGAGCCGGCGGCTGGCTGGCTGCGGACCGCAGCCGGATTCCGGCAGCCGCCAGCCGCGCCGGTGTCAGCCCACTTCGTTATCCCGGGGCGCCGCGGGAGAGCTCGGCTTGGCAGTGCCGTGCTGTGCTGTGCTGAGCTCGGCGTGCCGCTCCGGGAACGTGGCTCCTGTAGGATGGGGAATAACGTGCCGGTATCTTACGAGGCCGGAGGTGAAGGGGCCTCGTCCTACCACAGAGGTGAACTGTTATTAATTAAATTTTGATTTTGTTGCGTTTGTATGAGTTCCGCAGTAACTTGAACAAGGTGTCAACTCGGCTTGTGTAAATAGTTTCGCAAATAGGGTCGCAATTTAAAGTACCCGTGTTGTATGAATCTCTTCCAAATGACCTTGCGAGGGCTGTTCGATAAGCATATATATGGTGAAAAGTATTTAAACCGACAAACGCTGGGAGGTTGTAGGGGACATCAAAACAAATATTTTTCCCTAATATCATTTTTTCCTACGAGGATTATTTAAACCGTTGGAGGCCGTATTACCCTCGTCAGTTGTTAGAGTCTGTATTACGATCTTCAGTTGCAGGCAACTGCTGTCCACCAGTGTAGTAGTGCACTGTCCCTTACTAATGAAGCGATACACATGGAGTGAGTACACTGATACGGTTGGTACGTACTACGTAGCGCACCACAACGGACGAGCTGCATAGCGGGTTTATCAACAACAGTATCCTAATCGCCATATCCCGCATCATACGACCTTTGCTGCTGCGTACCAACGTCTGCGTGAGACCGGGTCATTTAGCAGATTACCTGGACAGGGACGCCGTCGCACGGTAAGAACGCTGCAATTTGACGAAGCTGTCTTGCAGCATGTGGAGCGGGATCCTTCAATCAGTGCAGTTCTTCGTTAATGTGTGGGTCGGTGTTGTTGGGGACTGTTTAATTGGGCCGTATTTGCTACCTAGGCCATTAAATGGCAGGCACTATTACAATTTTCTCGCCAGAGCATTGCCAGAATTGCTGGAAGGCGTCCAGCTCCCTACAAGACAACGCACGTGGTTCCAACATGACGGGGCGCCGGCATATTTCGGTCGTCGTGTGCGTCGATTCCTGGACCGACGGTTCCCAGAAACGTGGATTGGCAGAGGTGGTCCTGTACCATGGCCTGCTCGATCGCCAGATATGTCCCCTCTGGACATTTTTGTGTGGGGCTAGATGCGCAATCCTGTTTACGCAACTCCTGTTGCATCAGAAGAGGATCTGATTGCCCGGATAGTAGCAGCAGCGGGAACAATTCAGGATACTCCTGGGGTTTTTGCCTGTGTCAGACAGTTAATAGACTTAAACGAGAACTACGACGAGATTTAAGTAGAAATTCTATCTGAAACACCTGGTGCTTCACTGTAAGGCCGAGAAATATTCACCTTGTCCTGGTATATTAATAGAAATCGAGGAAGACGAACAATAATTTCGGCAACCAGTGGTACAAGCCACTCGATGGGCAACTACAAGATCACAAAGATAGAGTTGTCTCAGATGCTGTTATGTCCAACGACTAATGCTTTGCATAGTGAAGTCATTGCAAGTAAAAAAGATGAATATGGACCTTAACAATACGTGACCGCTAGTCGTATTAAAAATTACGTGCCGACATTAACCTACAGAAAGGGTCTAATAAGACAATGAATGAACCTTTGCTGTAGCTTCCAGTATTGCTCTCCTTAGCAGCTCTGAGAGAGGAAATACTGAACACACACCATAGGTTCAGGTAAGAAGTTATCCGCAGTACTGTTTCTCCCAGGAGTGCTTGTTAGCAAAATACTCAAGAGTACTTTTGGGAACTTTTGTTCGGTAGTGGAGGGACAGTGGGTAGATGGATGCTGAGATACGGGTCGTTTATCGTGTCTGGGTGTCTTAGTAAGTAACAGGATTACTTACGAAAGGCCACCACACGAATTCCAGTCCCAGTCCAAGACACTTTTTTAATCAGTCGGAAAGTTTCAAGCCGTTGTTCTACTTGACATTTATCTCCCGCATTACTTCTTATATGTAAAAATACCAGTTGCTTCTCATTACAAATTAGATTGTACGTTGGACTCGCATTCGGGAGGACGGCCGTTTTCCGTGATTTTCCCTCAGTAGCTCCAGGAAAATGCCGGTATAGTTCCTTTGAAAGTGCACGGCCGATTTCCTTCCCTAACCTTGAAACATTCCGCGTGTGTGCTCTGTCTCCGATGACCTCGATGTCGACGGGACTTCAAACGCTAATCTCCCTCCTCTTAGATTGTACATTCTCCTAGCCTGATACTGCGAGGATATTCTAGCTCTAATAGTACTTCTCATTATAAGCGAATACTACAGTAAATTCCTGTTTCGCAGCTGGGTTCAGATCCAGCGCAGGCGTACGCTTTTGTTGTTATTGCTTAGTGACTCTCCTCGTGTCAGCGTTTCAAAGAGTCTGCTTTCGAGTGTAGAGACCAGATAAACAGTTCGGAATCTCTCGTACTGTAGTGTATCAGTTTTATTGCATCCTCTCTTAAAGTTTCATTTATTTACTGACCCATCCACTCCTTGAATAGAGCTTGACAGTCTTGTGACAGGAGTTATTCGTGCTATTCGCAGCAACAAAATGACGAAGTAAAATAGAGACTTTCTGAAGAAAAGTGTGTTTCGCTTTTGCCTTTAAGGACTGAATTTCGGCTTTCTCCGGTAGTATCGTAAGCTCAACTGCAGTTACCTAACTGCGCTCTCAACAGATATTTGAGTCTCGTTGCTCACATTTTTGCTGTGGAGCACACATGGTATTTTTATATCACTCACTTTATTTGCAGTCGATTTCGAAGCCTTTTATGGCTTCCTTCTCAGGCTCTCATGAGCATTTATCGAAATCAGTTACATCCACAAATAAATCTTTTTGCTGTACCGCAGACTGATGAAGGCATCGAAAACTGTAAATATTGACTGTAAATAAAGTAAAAAAGAAACGCAACTGAATGGAACTTTTTTGTGTGCTCTAAAACAAAATACGAGGGGCGTTCAATAATTAATACTTTACTTTTTTTCTGAAAACCCGTTGCTTATATTCAGGATTCCAATACACCATATAATTCCCCACACTTTTGGCTTCAAAGACCCTTTTTTTTCGAGATAATGCGACGGTCTTACGCTACCATACAGGACTGGTCGACGTAGAAGCCAACGTCTTGCTGTCTCAGTAACCTTCCTGTGAAAGGTGTAGTTCCTTTGAAAGTGCACGGCCGATTTCCTTCCCTAACCTTGAAACATTCCGCGTGTGTACTCCGTCTCCGATTACTTGCTTCGCGCGGAGTGCATCCTTCATTGAGCCAAACAGATCGAAATCGGAAGGTACCAGGTCAGACACGCGGGGGATCTGACAGGCTTGTGTGACCTTATTGCGTTGACGATAGACACCTTGCCCAACGACTTACCTCGCTTTTATTCACTGCCAAGTCTCCGTAGTAGACACTCTGTAAGCTATGAATATCTGCGAAGCTCTGGTTTTCCGCCGAAAAAAGCTCAGTGACAGTTCTCTGCTTGGAACGCATCTCCGTTACAAACGCTATTTTGAAGGCTACGTGTAGCGCCAACACCTATCGGAACTTGATGAGATTATAGGAGCTGAAGCGGAAATATTCCACGATGTTTCACAAAAAAATTCCTCATTTTTCTCCAACGAGATTGGCCGAGACAGAAAGGGTTGCATTACTTGTTGGACGCCTCTCGTATAATGGCATTTATAGCCAACGATATTTACTAGAAATTTAAAAGAAGCTCGTAATATTTCAACATAAGTTTTTACAGAGTTTATTATTTGGGTTGTGATTTCTCAAGTTTTGCGTTTTTTAGTCTTGTTCTCTTCTTGCCAAGATGCGATTTGTTTGCACATCCGATTGAGATGTAGACGATGAGAGCCATATAATGGATTTCTGGCGGAATCCTGTTGTACACCACCACAGGGTTACAATTTCTTCTAAATGTTCATCAGTCGTATCGTTTGTCACGTATACCGTTAACGTCTAAGTTTGCTGTGCATCTGCAAACTGGCGAAACAAGTGTAGGTGTTTTTGTGTATAACACCGCAGAGCATCTGAAGATTTACGGCTGAAGTCCACAGTAGCCAATGCTATCGAAACAAACAAACAGTTTTAGTCTTTACTGATAATCCCATCTGTGTGCCCGTTCCTGTTATACCTTACAATAATTACTGAGCTTTCCGTGGGACTCCATCTATAAAGCGAATTTATGGAACAACTATTTTCACATCAGAATGCACTTTACTGTTTCTTAATGTGTTTTCGCGGAAAAGTGGGGCTAGTACGAGTGCAGGTATCCATTTGCTCGTTCACGTTACATGAGCAGTTTCTTTACGATAGATCAGAAAATGCATTAGTTACGGTTCTCCAGCTCACATGATACAGTGAACTGAAACTGAAATTTTAGCACGCTTGCGAAACCGTTGTTGTTGTTGTTGTTGTTGTTGTTGTGGTCTTCAGTCCTGAGACTGGTTTGATGCAGCTCTCCATGCTACTCTATCCTGTGCAAGCTTCTTCATCTCCCAGTACTTACTGCAACCTATATCCTTCTCAATCTGCTTAGTGTATTCTATTCACCTCTTGGTCTCCCTCAACGATTTTTACCCTCCACGCTGCCCTCCAATGCTAAATTTGTGATCCCTTGATGCCTCAGAACATGTCCTACAAACCGGTCCCTTCTTCTTGTCAAGTTGTGCCACAAACTCCTCTTCTCCCCAATTCTATTCAATACCTCCTCATTAGTTATGTGATCTACCCATCTATTTTTCAGCATTCTTCTGTAGCACCACATTTCGAAAGCTTCTATTCTCTTCTTGTCCAAACTATTCATCGTCCATGTTTCACTTCCATACATGGCTACACTCCTTACAAATACTTTCAGAAACGACTTCATGACACTTAAATCTATACTCGATGTTAACAAATCTCTCTTCTTCAGAAACGCTTTCCTTGTCATTGCCAGTCTACATTTTATATCCTCTCTACTTCGACCATCATCAGTTATTTTGCTCCGCAAATAGCAAAACTCATTTACTACTTCAAGTGTCTTATTTCCTAATCTAATTCCCTGAGCATCACCCGACTTAATTCGACTACATTCCACTATCCTCGCTTTGCTTTTGTTGATGTTCATCTGATATCCTCCTTTCAAGACACTGTCCATTCCGTTCAACTGCTCTTCCAAGTCCTTTGCTGTCTCTGACAGAATTACAATGTCATCGGCGAACCTCAAAGTTTTTATTTCTTCTCCGTGGATTGTAACATCTACTCCGAATTTTTCTTTTGTTTCCTTTGCAAAACTAGTGACTCCTAATTATTTAAATTCCTTTTCTCCGTCACTACTATGTTGAGAATGAGGATTCAATAGTTTCAACTCTTGTTACAACAGAAGCCGAGGCAAGAGTGCCGATGACTATATCGCAGGCTGTGCACGAAGTTGCGCTAGTCGATTGATATCTTTGGAGCACGGCAAAGGTGATATCAGGCCGCATACCGGTCTTGCAGACAGAGTAATTAATTTGCTGCGCTAATTGGGCGCAGAAAGCAGCGGGGAGCGGCTCAGCTGCCGGCAGCGCGGGCAACGGGGCTGTCTGTGCGTGCCTACCTGCTGGCGTGTGACGCAGCCGGGTCCAGAGAGCTACCAGGAAGCTCACCACACCAACGGCCCGTCAGCATCTGGGCCATTAGAGACGGAGCAATAGCTCAGCTGGGCAAGGGGGACTGTGAAGATGCCGTCTCGTGAAAGGAGCTACTAGCAGTCCACTTTAGGTCGAGCCAACATTTAGCAGACTCTCAGGTGAACAACTCGCGTGGATATGAAAAAAAAGAAAGAAAGAAATACATATGTTCAAATGTGTGTGAAATCTTATGGGACTTAACTGCTAACGTCATCAGTCCCTAAGCTTACACACTACTTGACCTAAATTATCCTAAGGACAAACACACACACCCATGCCCGAGGGAGGACACGAACCTCCGTCGGGACCAGCCGCACAGTCCATGAATGCAGCGCCTGAGACCGCTCGGCTAATCCCACGCGGCCATGGATACGCATTCCTCAGTTTGTAGCCAATTTGCTTGGGACTGCTGGTCGACGGTTTCATAGGAGGTGATTTGAATGATTTCATTAACAAGCAGAAACGAAAGGTACTGATTGTTTGTTTTGATTTTCCTTCAACACAGAATAAAAACAAATTCCTCCACTTCAGTATAGGCGTCGTCAGTCTTCGTACCATGCTACTTATCACAAACCAAACCGCCACCTGTAGCTCCCGTCTCTCTCCTATATTCGAGTAGGCGAAGGAAAATACCTGACAGGTACAGTGGGTGCGGGAACTTCGCAACCAATAAAGTAAGGCGATTTTGTAAATGTCTCTACGACAACGCCTCAATCTTGTCGCGCCTTTATAAACGGCTATTGTTTGGCCTACACCAGTTCGCGCCTCGCAGCTGAAACCTGACGACAGTGCTGTTAACTGTCAGGGATGTTCTTACGGCCGGCCAGAGTGGTCGAGCGGTTCTAGGCGTTTCAGTCTGGAAACGCGCGACCGCTACGGTCGCAGGTTCGAATCGTGCCTCGGGCATGGATGTGTGTGATGTCCTTAGGTTAGTTAGATTTACGTAGTTCTAAGTTATAGGGGACTGATGACCTCAGAAGTTAAGTCCCATAGTGCTCAGAGCCATTTGAACCGTTTTGATGTTCTTACGTCGTCTGGACGCCCTAACTCATTGAAAAGCTCTCCAGTACTGTCCTACCTCGTCTTATCACTGTAATTTTAATTTGTAAAATGACCCGGAAGGGCAGTTCAAAAAATGTTCAAATGTGTATGAAATCTTATGGGACTCAACTACTAAGGTCTTCAGTCCCTAAGCTTACACACTACTTAATCTAAATTATCCTAAGGGCAAACACACACACCCATGCCCGAGGGAGGACTCGAACCTCCGCCGGGACCAGCCGTACAGTCCATGACTGCAGCGCCTTACCGGCAGGGCAGTTTTAGGAAGATCAAGTACATCAAAGCACTCTTCTGGGTTCCTCACAAATTGCCAATTCCGTCTGCATACAAACCATGCTTATAAAATACTGATTAATCCGGATTTACATGGAGATAGAATATCTAAAAATACACAAAAACTAAAAATCGATACAAATCTGTCAGAACAGAAACTGAAAAGAAAGTCGTCATTGAATTTTTAACGATATTTTAATTAATTACTATCAGTTAACATATCAACGTCCAGGGAAAGGTGGATTTTACGGAATTAATGCGGAACGCAGTTAACCCTAGTCTCCTCGTGGTTTATTTTCGTAATATTTCACTCCTTTCTCATTTTACTACGCTTCAGTCACATCCCTTCTTTATCTTCTTCTTCTTGTACCCGCCCCGAATTCGTCCTCCCTTCTCTCGATTTCTTTTCGCCTCTAGCAATTTTTTTTCTATCTCACTTGTCCCAAATCTGCATCCCGCACGTGAACAGATCCAGAACACGCACCCATCTGCCATTCCGTACGCCCGACAGTGGATGCCTTCCGCTTTGTTCCTAGCGTTCATTGTACAATGTGAAAATCATAGCTTGTATGCTTGACGGGATATCGAAACCTGTGGTATTCAGACTTAGAACATTTAACTGTCAAAACGAATTTACTTACTGCTGCAAGCGCTGTATGATCCACTGTGTAGTTACTACCGCGTGCTGTACGTTCCGTCAATAACAGACTAACTCGTCTGCCTGCATATTTCCTGTACTTTGGTTCTGCAATTACTTGTCTTCTACCTGCTAGTACGGAGCAGCTATAAATCACAGCGTATTAATAGAAGTTCTATGTAATTCAGCAGTAAGATATTAACGGTTACTTGCTCCGTAAATGAATGATGTATTGGCGGTGATGTTGCACGCCGTCAATCTTGCACCGTCTCGAGTCACTGCGTTTACGCTAAAACGCCGAGGCGAGTGTGAAGCGCAGCTCGTCGAGTCTGCGACGCGTCGATTTATCGCGCGACCGCCTCTATAAACTCGCCTCGCCTCGCCGCCCGTGTTCGATTAGGCGGCTGGTAGCGGGCGGAAAAACTGGCTGCCTGATTTAAGGATTTCAGCGCTGCCGGCGAACCGGCCACGCCGGAGCAAAGCGGGCTAAGGCAGGGGCACGCTGTGTCCACGGCGCCGCGCCCGTAATAGAACCCGGCCGCGTAAATTACGGCCTAATAAGGACTGCGTTATTGACAACGAGTAAATGCAAATGAAATTAGCTCCGGGTTGGACGAGCACGAGGAAATGGAGGAGGGGTGGTCCTGCGGCTTTCCCGTTGCGGAGACGAATTTATTAACTCGTCCGCCGTAACTCAGCGCTGCGCCAGCGACGAGGAAAGAGCACGATTTTGGGGCGCGAACGGGGCCACGGCGCGTCCGCCGGCTAAGAACCATATACTAGAAGCTATTTGCCTTTAGCCCAGAAAAGAAGTCCGCCTGTATATTAATGGCCTATTAAGGTGGCGTGTAAATCAGGTTTAGAGCATTTAAATTGGGTGCTCCCTGCCGTGTGTGTGTGTGTGTGTGTGTGTGTGTGTGTGTGCGCGCTGTTGACCCCGAGCGTACGCGGCAGCTCCGAAGCTCTCTCGGGGCGTGCTTTATTGGCGGCCGACGGGACCCGAACAGGGCGCTGTTGGCGAGTTGTCGGCGCGGCGCGGCTGTGGGTCGACGGGTGACCAGGAAATTGTCTGCTGGCTCGCGGTTACGTCACGCGCGAGCTGGTGGGCGTGTTCGCGCTGGAATTACGATCGGCGGCGCGCCGGGGCCGGTACGCGGTGGCAACGGGGTCGACTCTCGAGTTGTTATTAAAGAGGGTTGCTGGAGTCACTACCGGCCGGCGGAGAAAGCCTTCATTAGCACGCAAAGGTGACTTCCAGTACGTGCTACTGTGACTCCACGGCGCAAGTCGGCCGAACAAATTGCGTGCCCTGTGATCAAGATAGTCCACTGTCGATTTGTGGTGTCGTGTGTATGTGTGTAAGACAGTGTGGGAACTTTGCGCGAATGGGAAATGGAACATTTACAATAACCCTTGAAACCTCCCCTTAGAAAAAATTATGAATTACTGTGCTGATAAACCTCTTACGTTATTTAATTTTCAAACAGAATAACAAAACTGAACTTGCTCAGACACTTCTCTCTTTACTTATTCTGATCCCGAGCGGTCTAAGGCACTGCAGTCATGGACTGTGCGGCTGGTCCCGGCGGAGGTTCGAGTCCTCCCTCGGCCATCGGTGTGTGTGTTTGTTCTTAGGATAATTTAGGTTAAGTAGTGTGTAAGCTTAGGGACTGATGACCTTAACAGTTAAGTCCCGTAAGATCTCACACACATTTTTGAACTTATTCTGATCGTCACTAAACTGACACACAATATTTTTAGCGCAACGCAATCTGACTTTCAAAAATCCCTGCAAAAGAATGGCCGTGACTAACAAAAACCAATAACTTTCATGAATCACTTACCTCACAAAAGTCTTCGTTACTCGAACTACTGCAATACAGCTAGCGCCAATACTGCCAGCTAAATAAAAGATTCTACCTACTGAAAACACTAACTACTGTAGGCATAGTTAGTAAATGAATGATTTTGATAGAGAACAAACAATGTATTTACCTTCATAATATTCAAAAGTCATCATATATATATATATATATATATCAGTTCATGACACCCATTCTTACAAATTTCGTTTTTCTGACGGACACACGTCCAGATCGTCCGCTCTCAAAACTCCGCCATCTCTATCCCCACATCCACCACTGCTGGCGGCTCACCAACTGCGCAACGCTACGCGCTGCTCACATCCAGCTGCCCACCACTACAGTAGCAAATATTCCTGCAATGCAAACTAGCCATAGACTGCACACACCACAGTCAGTGATTTTCATACAAAGCGCTATGTGGAGTTACCAACATAAAAACCTGAACAGCCAACTTACACCCTTCGCCGGGCAGGATTAGCCGAGCAGTCTGGGGCGCTGCAGTCATGGACTGTGCGGCTGGTCCCGGCGGGGGAAATTGCAACAAAAATAATTTTATAAACATGTGTTACGACTACTAAATATCTAATGTCTTACAGATCTGTAGCTTTTTCTACGCAATTTTGTCAAAGCCGTCGTCGCGGTGACTGTTAAATAGCTTTCTGTAATATAGTTAACAAACTGCAGTACCTCCTAAACTTTTCACGGTGATTAAGTCCGTAGAAGCATGGTCTTTTTCGAATGCACTTCTGATCAAAAAGCGATTCTGCTTTCATAATGAAATATTTTCATAAAACTTTTCATCCCCTATTTCACTCCCCTTAGGGACTGAATAGGAACTGGAACTCCAAAAACAGTGCATCACTTTTTTTATTTCTAACTGAGAAGTAAAATACCAATTTTCGTAGACGGAGCTTTAAAAATGCTTTGGTAATCCATTAATAACGATTTATTAAAAGAAAAACTTTCACCTCCCCAGGGACTGAATTTCCAAAAGTGGTGAAACACGTTCCTTTTTTCTTTTTTTAACCTAGTACCAGTTTTCGTAATTCTAGCTTCAAGATTTTCAAAAAATCTTTTACCCTCTAGGTATTTCACACCGTTAGCAGTGGAATTTCGAAAAATAGCTCCCTAAACTATGCCTTTAGTGCAGATCAACCCATTCACCAAATTTCTAGTTACTGTCCTTAGCGATTAGGGCTGGGCTGTGATGAGTCAGTGAATCAGTCAGGACATTGCTTTATAAGTAATTGAGAGTAAACGCTAACGATAACTTATTCCCAGTTGCCGGTTGCCTATGTAACGGCTTCCAGAGGAGACCAAAATTATATTTTCTGTAATTTGTACAATTACTGACCGAATTTACAAACGTAAAATGCTCGCACAAGCCATTCGTTAAAGGTATGATCTTACGAGACCAAAAGAAGTTCAGATTTGAAGGTAGAAAATGCGCATGTGACTTCAGGCAGCGTAGCTCATGGCGGGCGAATTACCCAACCTATATTCATACATTATTTGAAAGTGAGAGCACACTCTCTGCTGATTTCAACGAACTTTCTATATAGGTTCAAATATTTTCTAAGTTTTTATCACCTAAGCCCCCACAAAATAATAAAAGGAAAATCGTTTATCACTTTTTCGATTTATTAATTTTGGTTTTTGACTTTTGCATTAATCTGTGAATGAAAAACCCGAAACAAAAGATAATTAGTATTTTGCGTCTTTGCCGGCCATGGTGGTCGAGTGGCTTCAGGCGCTTCGGTCGGAAGCGCGTGGATGCTACGGTCGCAGGTTCGAATCCTGCCACAGGCATGGATGTGTGTGATTTCCTTAGGTTTAAGTAGTTCTAAGTTCTAGGGGAATGATGAAAAAATGGCTCTGAGCACTATGCGACTTAACTTCTGAGGTCATCGGTCGCCTAGAACTTAGAACTAATTAAACCTAACTAACCTAAGGACATCACACACATCCATGCCCGAGGCAGGATTCGAACCTGCGACCGTAGTGGTCGCCCGGTTCCAGACTGTAGCGCCTAGAACCGCACAGCCACTCCGGCCGGCTGGGAATGATGACCTCAGCTGTTAAGTCCCATAGTGCTCAGAGCCATTTGAACCATTTTGCGTCTTTCACCATGAAGGTTTTACTACATGCTTAACGACAAAAATATAACACGTTAACTCATATGTAAACTACGAGACGTGTGAACACGTTTTAACACATCGGAGTTCGATTCCTGATAGAATCGACGCTGGTGGTTACTGATTCTCTGTCTTCGTTGTCTCAAATTCGGCATTCTTCATATTAAGGAGAAATTCGTTGCTAAATGTAGACGAATAGGAGACTCTCTTCATCTTACAACTGCTTCCTCAAACCCCCCCCCCCCCCCCGCCCCCCCCCCCCCTCCCCGCCCCTTACGCCCGCGCATAAAGAGACAATCTAGCAAGCTCTGATAGTGAAGAGGATGTAAGTTGCATTTTCGACCTGTAACTATAATATCTAAGGGTTCCGCAGGGTAGTGCAGGAATAACAAATTTACGAGCATGTAGTTTTTATTATACAAAGCTCACGAGCGTTCAGACTGAGCGGAACGACGTACTGATCTACATTTATTCGGGATGAATGGGACCTCGTCAACGACCCGCCATACAGAATGGGTATTCTGTGGTGCTTCAATCATGCCAAGGGTACTTCACAATAGTTAACAGAGAAATGCAACAATTGACTATCTACTCCTTCCTTGTACGAACGAGAGTATGCTTAGTCTCTGATTACACAGATGCCAAACAGTGGTTTAGTCTTCCTCTTTACCATCTTCTTGGAAGGTCAATGTTACAGTGCACATGTAGCTGCTGATTGGAATAAGCCCAATGGATATCCAGGATGTCTCTTTTTATTTGATCATCTCAAACATATACTTTTATGTTGTTTGCCATGCTTATTACAATTACAATAACCATAAAAAATCATCATTACGTCAGTCTCTGGTATATTTTGTAGGATGCAGATGCATAAGCAGCCAGAAATCACTATGTACGAAAGAAAAAAATCCAGCAAAGTTACTGCGTAAATAACAATTCAGTTTTACACGTTGCAGTAGCATTTTCATTGGACAATAAGACAGAAACAGAATATGGTACTATATTTAGTAAAAATATCGTACACGGCTTTTATATCGGTTCGTAAAAATAGTTCGGTTGGTGAGATGTTTGACTCCTCCATTAGATGTGCGCTCATAATGCCTCCTCTCTTAACTTTCGTTTAAATTATTGTTGGCGCCCACAGTGTTACGATATTCAGTTACTTACTTCCTATTTCTTATTTCATTTCCGAGCTACAGTTACTTATCCCATGCCGCTGTGCTTAGAATATGCTGCTGAAACTGTAGGCTAGATAATTACATTAAGCTACATTATCGACGTGCAAGGTTTTAGTACATCAAAAGCAATACAAATTCTTCTCGCATGTATACGATATATTATAAAGGGCCCTTTCTCTGGTGGGCCGGCCGGAGTGGCCGAGCGGTTCTAGGCGCTATAGTCCGGAACCGCGCGACCGCTACGGTCGCAGGTTCGAATCCTGCCTCGGGCATGGATGTGTGTGATGTCCTTAGGTTAGTTAGGTTTAAGTAGTTCTAAGTTCTAGGGGACTGATGACCACAGCAGTTAAGTCCCATAGTGCTCAGAGCCATTTGAACCATTTTTCTCTGGTGCGTTATGGAGGCCCGAATCTTTTTTTAGGACTTATTTTAAGGTATAATTTATACCAATGCATTCATGATTTGGCATCAACAAGCAGTAACTGACAACCGCTATCTAGAAAACAGGTTACTCGATCGCGTTCACATATCTTAGCGGATGGCTAATCTGAACCTGAGTAGGGGACAGGTTATCGCAGCGATAAATAAGACGTGTTCTGTTAATGTGGTCTCTATACCTCAGACTATACCTATTACGGCGACTATCTCGAGACTGCCATTTGCCCTAACCGGTCAGTTTGCAGCCCATTAGAATCAACCGGCTCGACGTGTAGATGGCTGCATATTTGAGGAATGTAATGGGATTTGCGAGTTGGTGGATACGTCCTCCCACATTTTACGTCTTTTTAAATCCTCCCGAGCAAGATTCCGAGCGTGGACCGCGGAGAATTTGCAACCAGTTCAATCTGCGGAAGTCACTTGGCCGCGTACCCAGACAACAAAAAGCAAACCGGGATAGCTAGCGAAATGATTACAGCTACCGTACCGGTTTTTGTCCAATTTTCTCGCTACGTAACAGTGGAAAAGATCACTGGAAGCCTGCGACATACTTTCTACTCCACTGCCGAACTCTGCTTTTCTGGTGGGTCGTAGAAGTAGCCGTGGAATGTTAGAGATTCCGGGTAGACATTCTCTTGTTTTTCAGCAGTTAATTGTTGCATTTTGTAAACTTCAGAGACATTTATGCTCAATGTGGTCAGTGTATCAAAGCCCTTTGTACATGCATCCAGATACAAAGCGTCGTTTCCAAATTACTGTTAATGCCAATTTAATGATCGACGCTTTCTGCTGTCGTAAGCCAATCCGCGGTGTTCCAATTACATGCTTTGTAATTATATTCTTTGCAGCTTTCCATAGCTATTGCAGGCGAATAATACACTGTGTCCTCACATGGAATATTAAGGATTTCATTAAATTTTTCTGAGTGTTCATACATGTCAGAAAATAACCGCTACAACCGTCGACTGGAATAGTCGTTTCACACTTAGTATGCGCCCCTTCACTCCACCCCCACCCCCACCCCCCCAGATTGAAAAATACTGAGATGAAATGTTGTTTTTTCTCTACACCTGTATCAACACTGATAATAATACAACCCCAGGAAATAATCGTGATAACGATAAATGTGTCGAAAGATCCATTAACTGAAATATGAAGAAGGGAAACTTGCCATATGATAGATGGGGAGAAATGTCTTTTGGTGTAACTAATGTTAGAGCACTGGAAGTTACAAAGGAATGGCGGGCCACTGTGGCTGAGTAGTTCTAGGCGCTTCAGTCCGGAACCGCGCTCCTGCTACGGTCGCTGCTTCGAATCCTGCCTCGGGCATGGATGTGTGTGATTTCCTTAGGTTAGTTAGGTTTAAGTAGTTCTAAGTTCTAGGGGACTGATGACCTCAGAAGTTAAGTCCCATAGTGCTCAGAGCCATTCGAACCATTTGAACAACGGAATAGAAGTCACTAAAACCCACCTTTCCTTATAGACCGCGTCATGGAAGGCAATCAGCCACGTCGGACGCCAATAATTTCTTCATATTTTGAAGTAAATTCCATGCTACTATCGTTATAACAAGTATGTCAGTTGCTAAATACAGACCGCGAGAAATCCATACCTGAGCACAAACACAGATGCTAGTCAAAGAAGCAGGTTTTGCTGTTGTGTTTGAGACGAACTGCACCTGTGCATTGTCCTTAGTACGTTGCAAGTGTCAATCGAGGTTACGACAGTATTCTGTGTGGGTGTGACTGCGTCATATCGGTGCTAAGTGACTTCGAATGTAGGCAAACTGTTGGTACTCGTTCTGTAAGTAACCAAGGTAACTAAGTAACCAAGGTAACCGACATTTGGGGTTTCGAGAGACATCATATCGAAGATTTATACCACATACGGAAAAAGCGGGAAAACATCATCCACTAAGTCACAATGTGAAGGAAAATGTGTGTTGAGTGATGGTAACAGACAGTTATTATAGAGAATTGTGACGAAAAATAAGAGGACAAAAGCTACAAAAATCACTGCAGAACGGAATGTTGCCCTTGCGAGCCCACTGTGCACCAAAAATAGCCGATGGGAGTTTCATAAGCAGGGAATTGCTGGAGCTCTCCAGAACGCAGATGCTTGTAATAGCGAAACGTAACGCCGAAGCCATAAAACCTGGGCCATGGAGCAATGGAAGAAAGTCATTTGGTCGGACGAGTCTTTTTTTCACACTGTTTAGACCTTCTGGCCCATTGTATGTCCAAAGACTGAAACGTGAAGAGGATTCGGTGAAGATATGGGAAACCACATAATGGCGTTTCATGGGTCCCCGAGGAATTCAGCGAAGTCGCAATACTAAAAGGGATTATGTGACCAGTTTGGTAGATCTGGTCCATCCCAAGGATATGTTTGTTCCCCAATACTGATGCTGTGTTCCAAGACGGCAGGCCCCCTGTTCGCAGAGCTCGCATCATTTTGTTAGCACAAGGATGAATTGTTTGATCTCCCCTGCCCACGATATCTCATCATTCAGCTTTTGTGGTCGACTTTGGAGAGAAGGGTGCGTGATTGCTGTCCACCTCCATCATCGTTGCCCAACGTTACCACTATTTCGCAGCAACAGTGGTATAAGATTCCCTTTTAAGTAATACAGGACCTGGATTTAACCATTCCGAGAGGAGTGGAGGCTATTTAGAATGCCAACAGTTTTTTTAAAACCGTATTAGGCGTGGTAGAGTGATGCGTTTTTGGTGTTTCATACTTTTGTGCACTCACTGTAGCTTAAAAAATTGGCTTTTAAAGTTTAGATCATACAGTATTCGTTTATAAGTAGCTGTGGCTGTTTTACACATTATTCGTAATGTTTAATTATATCAGTGCCTTTTTTTAACATTAAGTTGCAAACCTTATACATTCGTTCACTTCCTACGACAATGAAGTGGACAGAGCGGAACTTTAAGACCTACTTCGGTGCCCGAGCCAGAGAACTCCATCAAACAAGACTGATTTTGTAAGTAATTCAAGACTGATCTGTCATCTCAAAATGTATACGTCTTTTTTTTTTTGCGAAGAGGGTTGGGGGCTATATGATATTCTCTCTGGTTTATAGAATAGGATGTCGGGTTACAGAAGGTTAATTACTTAACGAAAAGTATTCAATGAACAATCTGAGGGTATGAAAGAGCATTGCGTTTATACTGAAAATCTGAAGCCAGAAAGTACTGTCGTTACCGTTGCTCTCTGCCGTCAGTATCCGTGAGTGGCTATGGCACCAGATGTGCAAATCTGCAACGTTGACAGCCTATCCAACTGGTCGTTTAAAAGTTTAGAAACCTCTCTGACCGTTGATGCTAGACGGCAGTAAGATTCCAGTTCCATTCGAACGTCCTGCTGGTGAGGACAAGTTGTGACAGCGAGAGCGGCCAAGCGTCCGAAAAGCCGTTTGTGGAGGCAGCGTTCCAGCAGAGGCGCGTATGTTGTGATGGCTGGGTCGGGGGGGGGGGGGGGGGCAGCGGTTTCTATATTTAGGTGCAGCGAGGGGCCGTCCCGGAACGCCGGTGTTTACACCGATTTCGCGGCTGTCAAGTTGGTAGCGGTGTTGTCTACTGGTTTGTTGTTGGGTGTGGCGCGGCGCGCCGCCCGGCTCAGCTCGGCTCGGCTCGCCTTAGTGGAGCACCGGCCGGTACACACCGCTCCGCAAAAAAATGGACACCGCCCACATGCTGTAGCACGTGCTCTTGGACCGTGTCGAACAGCCGTATCTAACTGCCAGTCAATTGTCTTTTTCTAGAGGATCGTATGCGCGGAAGAAGACTATCCGGAATAAATCTTTCGCTCTGCAGCGAAGTGTGGGCTATTTTGAAACTCCATGGGCAACTGTGTGCCGGACCGAAACTCGAAGTCGGACCTTGTTTACCGAGATTCATCCGACCAGGCAACATGTTTCTAGTAAACAGTCTAGTGTCGGTGTTGACGGGCCCAGGCAAGGCGTAAAGCTTTGTGTCGTGCAGTGATCAAAGGTACACGAGTGGGCCTTCGACTCCTAAAACCCATATCGATGATGTTTTGTTGAATAGTTCGGACGGTGACACTTGTTGATGGCCCAGCATTGAAAAGTGCAGCAATTTGCGGAAGGGTTGCACTTCTGTCACGTCGGACGATTCTGTTCAGTCGTCGTTGGTCTCGTTCTTGGAGGATCTTTTTCCGGTCGCAGCGACGTCGGAGATTTGATGTTTTACCAGATAGTCACGGTACACTCGTGATGTGGTCGTACGGGAAAATCCCAACTTCATCGCTACCTCGGAGATGCTGTGTCCCATCGCCGACTATAACACCACTTTCAAACTGACTTAAATCTTGATATTTTGCCATTGTAGCAGCAGAAACCTATCTCACAATTGCGCCAGACATTTTTTGTCTTATATAGACGTTGCCGACTGCAGCGACGTATTCTACGTGTTTACGTATCTCTGTACTTGACTACCCATGCCTATACCAGTTTCTTCGCAGCTTCAGTGTATATCGCTCATATTCGTCGACGTCCTGCAGTTTTACTATGACGACATCGTCCCATCTCATTTATAGGCCAAGATAAAATCTGATGCAAGTGGACAGGGAACCGAAGACTGATATCGCTGCATCTGGTTCAAAGAAAGTTTCCAACCGATTTCTCATACACAAACAGCAGTTGACCGGCGTTGCCTGGTGAAACGCTGTAGTGATGCATCCTGTAAGGAGGAGAAATGCGTACCATCACTTTTCCGACTTTGATAAAGGTCGATTGTAGCCTATCGCGATTGCGGTTTATCGTATCGCGATATTGCTGCTCGCGTTGGTCGAGATCCAATGACTGTTAGCAGAATATGGAATCGGTGGGTTCAGGAGGGTAAGGAGGGTAATACGGAACGCCGTGCTGGATCCCAACGGCCTCGTATCACTAGCAGTCGAGATGACAGACATCTTATCTGTATGCCCGTAACGGATCGTGCAGCCACGTCTCGATCCCTGAGTCAACAGATGGGTACGTTTGCAAGACAACAACCATCTGCACGAACAGTTCGACGACGTTTGTAGCAGCATGGACTATCAGCTCGGAGACCATGGCTGCGGTTACCCTTGACGCTGCATCACAGACAGGAGCGCCTGCGATGGGGTACTCAAAGACGAACCTGGGTGCACGAATGGCAAAACGTCATTTTTTTCGGATGAATCCAGTTTCTGTTTACATCATCATGATGGTCGCATCCGTGTTTGGTGACATCACGGTGAACGCACATTGGAAGCGTGTATTCGTCATCGCCATACTGGAGTATCATACGGCGTGATGGTATGGGGTGCCATTGGTTACACGTCTCGGTCACCTCTTGTTCGCATTGACGGCACTTTGAACAGTGGACGTTACATTTCAGATGCGGTACGGCCCCTGGCTCTACCCTTCATTCGATACCTGCGAAACCCCACATTTCAGCAGGATAATGCACGACCGCATGTTGCAGGTCCTGTACGGGCCTTTCTGGATACAGAAAATGTTCGACTGCTGCCCTGGCCAGCACACTCTCCAGATCTCTCACCAATTGAAAACGTCTGGTCAATGGTGACCGAGCACCTGTTTCGTCACAATACACCAGTCACTACTCTTGATGAACTGTGGTATCGTGTTGAAGCTGCATGGGCAGCTGTACCTGTACACGCTATCCAAGCTATGTTTGACTCAATGCCTAGGCGTATCAAGGCCGTTATTACGGCCAGAAGTGGTTGTTCTGGGCACTGACTCTCAGGATCTCTGCACCCAAATTGCGTGAAAATGTAATCACGTGTCAGTTCTAGTATAATATATTTGTCCAAAGAATACCCGTTTATCATCTGCAATTCTTCTTGGTGTAGCAACTTTAATGGCCAGTAGTGTACATAAAATATTATTCGGTGGAAGTATGCAAACTATGTCAAGAGGTTGATTCGTTTTGTTCCGAGTCTAGAAATTATACGAAGAGCTAAAGTATCTAAACTTAATTGTTTGATCAGCTCAGAACAGGTCTCTTCCAATTCAAGTATTCATGGTTATGTACACCCAAAAATTCCACTGTCTCCTCTTCATGTATATCATGATGAAGCTGTAATGGTGGTCCTGGCTATAAATACTGCTTTCAAAAGCTTTTGTGTGCTTTTTCGGAATGAAGCGACGTACTTCACTTCGTAGACTGACAATTTTCAAGTTCCTCGCGGCCTTTTCTCCGCTCGCATGCGTCAAACCGGCCGTGAGTGTGTCCGCTCCACGTCATACGGCTACGCCTGACAGAATTTGGTTGGTGGTGGGGAAGGGGGGGGGGGGGGATGGAGGAGGAATCTGAGCAGTGGCGACGCCCGGTGCTTGGCGCATCGCGGTAATTGCCCGACATTAAGCGCCAGTTGGACTCGTGGCGAATGCTTCATTAGGATGCGGGTTTACTGCCTCGGCCGAGCGCATTGCGAGTGTAAATCAGGGCCTCCGCTCATCAGCCGGTGCCCGTCCGCCATTACACCATTCAGTCGGCGGAGGCGCGCACGCGCGTAAACACGTCGCGAAACACCGCAGCAGAAGCCGGCGACGGCCGGGGGCACCTGGCAGGCGGCCACGGGTCACCTCTCTCTGACAAACGTGCGTGACGATCTCGTCAAGGTGAAAATAGCCTGCCTTGGCGTTGACTTGTCAGAGGCTTTTGCGCAGAGGTACAGACGTGGAGTTTTCATTAGGTGCAAGTACCTGCTCTAGTTTCGTGGACCAGTCCTAGAGAGACTGTAGGCGATAACATGTTGGATTATGCGGCAGTGCTCAGCGTACACATGACTCTACGGCCATTTAACGTGATTCTTCTGCTCTTGACGGCAGCGTGTGCTTCTGGGTGCGTGTATAACTTTAGCGTTGATTTCCATGTCAGGAGTAGTATACTTTTCCACTCTAGTGTTCATTAGTAGTGGCATAATAACTCCCTACTCCATTCCTTCCGTTCCACTCCATATACAGGGGGTCAGAGAGAGAGAGAGAGAGAGAGAGAGAGAGAGAGAGAGAGAGGGGGGGGTAATTATGTGTATGACTCCGTATGCAACCGAATCTCTCCCATCTTATGCTGCAAGTATGATTTGCTTACCTTAAATTATGCTCCACTTAAGCAAGAAGTGAAGGAAACAAAAGACAAATTCGGAGTAGGAAAGAAATAAAAACTTTGGTGTTCGCCGATGACATTGTAATTCTGTCAGAGACAGCAAAGCACTTGCAAGAGCAATTGAACGCAATGGACCGTGTCTTGAAAGGAGGGTATAAGATGAACATCAACAAAAGCAAAGCGAGGATAATGGAATGTAGTCAAATTAAGTCGGGTGATGCTGATGGAATTAGATTAGGAAATGAGACACTTAAAGTAGTAAAGGAGTTTCGCTATTTGGGGAGCAAAATAACTGATGATGGTCGAAGTAGAGAGGATACAAAATGTAGACTGGCAATGACAAGGAAAGCGTTTCTGAAGAAGAGAAATTTGTTAACATCGAGTATAGATTTAAGTGTCAGGAAGTCGTTTCTGAAAGTATTTGTAAGGAGTGTAGCCATGTATGGAAGTGAAACATGGACGATAAATAGTTTGGACAAGAAGAGAATAGAAGCTTTCGAAATGTGGTGCTACAGAAGAATGCTGAAGGTTAGATGGGTAGATCATGTAACTAGTGAGGAGGGATTGAACAGGATTGGGGAGAAGAGAAGTTTGTGGCACAACTTGACTAGAAGAAGGGATCGTTTGGTAGGATATGTTCTGAGGCATCAAGGGATCACCAATTTGGTATTGGAGGGCAGCGTGGAGGGTAAAACTCGTAGAGAGAGACCAAGAGATGAATACACTAAGCAGATTCAGAAGGATGTAGGTTGCAGTAGGTACTGGGAGATGAAGAAGCTTGCACAGGATAGAGTAGCATGGAGAGCTGCATCAAACCAGTCTCAGGACTGAAGACCACAACTACTACTCCAGTGGGTTGATAATGCCTGTTCAACGTTGATGGAACGATCTGGTTTCCCATCATCGTCGACGATGCCAGAATTATTTGCTACAGTAAAGAGAAATAAAAGTGCTATCCATTTCGAGGGAACTGTATTTACGCTCATATTCACCAAAAACGGATCACCTTGAACGACTAGAGATGGAACGTTCATATTCACATCACATGTACATTCGTATGGTCTGCAGAAATGATTAGCATTTCCGTTACGTCGGTTCAGCATGTGTCCTGTTGGCTAGGAGGCACAGGGTCCGCCTTGGGCCCTAATAACTTGATCCACCCGTGACGGAATCGAGGCGTAAAGGCTCGAATACTGACGTGTGGTACAGCCATCCATGCTGCATTCACCTGGTCCCAAAGTTCATCTGCGGTGTTTGGCATTGGGTCACCGCAATGTAGACGTCGTTTCACCATATCCCACACAGTTTCGATTGGCTACAAGTCTGGTGATCTAGCGGGCTAAGGCAAACGGTTGACATCCTGTGAAGCCAAGAAGACACACGTTCGTGCAGCAACATGTCTCGTCTTGCTGAAAAATGGCGTCTGGGGAGTTGACCAGGAAGGTTAAGGCTACAGGTGGCAGGATGTATTCATATAGGTCACACTGGCCACAGTCTCCTGGACACGCACCAACAGTAAGTTATTTTTTTATCCAACAGCAACCCACGCATAAGGTCTTTTAGTTGGCGCTTATGTCTCGTTCGAATGCAGTCACTGTGTTCCCGCCCTCCCTGTCTGCGGCGGATCAAAATGCGGCCATCATTTTCAAACTAACAGAACCTTAATTCGTTCGAAAACACTATCTGATGCCATTCCTGTTCACAGTGACGTCGTTCCATATGCCATTGCCATCTAGCAAGTTTCTGCACGTGCGTCAAAGGCAGTCGGAGAAGCGGACGACGCGCACGTAACCCATTCCGTAATAAACGGCGACGGGCTCTCACCCCTTATAGTGTACGATGTGTTACACTGTTGCGCAAAGTCGAACAAAACGCAGATCTGTCCTGAAATGTCATTCCGATGAGGTGTCGGTCTTCTCGGGGTGGGAAAGGGGGGGGGAGGGGGGGAGAGGATCTGCGTGGTACGACCTGACCCATCTCGTCGTGTTCTACGTCCTTACGCGAACAAAAAAAAAAAATGGTTCAAATGGCTCTGAGCACTACGGGACTTAACAGCTGTGGTCATCAGTCCCCTAGAACTTAGAACTGCTTAAACCTAACTAACCTAAGGACATCACACACATCCATGCCCGAGGCAGGATTCGAACCTGCGACCGTAGCGGTCGCTCGGCTCCAGACTGTAGCGCCTAGAACCGCGAGACCACCGCGGGCGGCCTTACGCGAACAACTCGGCAGAAACCCGTTCGACTGCCGAAACACCGTCCCACACGAGCAGCAATTTCCCTGATGGATGCATCACATTCTCTCATGCTAATAATGCGCCCTCTTTCAAACTCACTGATTTGACGGTACGCGTACGGTTCACGCATACGTCTGCGAGTCATCCAGCACGTCTGCTCAAGTCGCAATGATCTATTGCCGTTGGTTTATAGCGTCGACGAGAGCTTCAGGTACATTTTATCCGTAGGTGGTGTTGCACCGCGATATCGCTTTTGACCTTGAACCCGCGGGCCCACATGGTTCAAAATGTTCAAATGTGTGTGAAATATTATGGGACGTAACTGCTAACGTCATCAGTCCCTAAGCTTACACACTATTTAACCTAAATTATCCTAAGGACAAACACACACACCCATGCCCGAGGGAGGACTCGAACCTCCCGTGGGACCAGCCGCACAGTCCATGACTGCAGCGCCTGAGACCGCTCGGCTAATCCCGCGCTGCCGACATGGTTCAAATGCTAATCATTTCTGCAGTTCATACTAATGTACACCTCCTGTGAATAGGAACCTCCTATCTCTAGGCGTCCAAGGTGTTCTGTTTTTTGTAAACATTAGTGTAGCAACGTCGTTTACCGGTCTGGATAGATGGACAAAGGAGAACGAAAAGACACAGTATCTGTTTACTAATATTATGACATTACATTATACTGTTGTTGGGGACTTCGTGCATTCCACACTACGGAATATTAAGTACAGATGAAAAGTTGCTTTTATTACTTTCTGTTTTAGCTGTGTTTCACGGGGTCATGTAGTCGGAGAGACAGTATGTACTTCAGTTTTCTACGTTTATAAACGCAGGCTAGAATTCACCTCTCAACTTGAAAAGCAAGTCATGTATACAATATTAAATTCTGAGTTCGGCTGCCTAAAGGCTTACTGTGTAAGCATTTACGGTATCGGTAACAGCCTTGCTCTTAGGTAATCGTAATAACTTTTTATACTGCGCTCTGCAGTGAAGTAATTTCTTTTATGTCAGATTCCCGCTGCGCTGCTTGCTAGACGCCCAGCAAGCTAACAAAAGGCGACAAGGCGCAATGCAGTGCTCATTTCTAATATACCGACGAGCGGCCGAGCGTGCGTTCTTGAGTGTCACTCACAGGGGAGCTTTGTCAGCTGTGAGCCTGCCCGCCAAGCATTGTCTGGCCGAGTCTTTTCACAAGACGGCGCATAGACGCTCACGCCTTGCCAATACCTCATTCGCCGGCTGCCTGTAGTCTGTACTGTCTGAGAGGCTTGGTAGCCGGGTTATGCAACTCACGGAGAACGAGAGAGAGAGAGAGAGAGAGAGAGAGAGAGAGAGAGAGAAGCCCTTTCGCTGGGAACAAGATGAGTTATTTTAAATACACTCCCCTCATCGGCTCATTTTATGTGGGTAACGAATTGCGGGGGGAATTTAATATTTAAATTGCCTTGCTTGCCGGAGCGGCCACGAAGCGGTATTCATGACACACTCTTTACTGGCTTGAAGCATTCCAGAAACGGTCTGTTTTCTCTTCATTCTTGTATAATGATGCGAAGTGCTGTCCGTGGCGCAGTAGTGTTAGGACATGAACGCAGGTAGCTTTCCCACAACACTCATATCATAGTACTGCGGAACTACTGGCAACAGGAGAGGCCCTGCGCAATCGGCGATTGATTCGCCGAGTATTTGAACATTTTAATTGGAAAATCAAGAAGTTCACCATTACTGCACGTTGCTCTGCGAACGGATCTGTGGTAAAGATGTACTGAATGGATTCTGTGCATAAGTATAATTTTATAGATTCATAAGTAAATATATGTCATTTTCCTGTACTAGGTTTTTGAGATCGATAAAAGCTTTGAAAGATTTGAGTATGTTATGTTGTCAAACGTTGTATCTCCCAACACCTCTAAACAATACGTAACACGGCATAGACAACCGACATGCAGATGAAAAGGCAACCGCTGTACCCTTGCTGGAACAAGATTCTACTATACCACTGTCATCACTTATAAGGCTCTCATGCAGACGGCAGGAAATTTACTTAATGCCTACGTACGGTGTAATATTCATAATAAGCAGCACCCGACACTCGATCTACATAATTCCCTAGAAAAATTTCCAATGTTATATAGGTCACCTCGACGGAAGTTTACACTTACTAGTTAATTTTCATGCTAAAATTATTACCTGAGCTAGACAACGTAATTTTACGCTGACTCGAGCGGAACTGAAAAATTACGTGCAGTGACATATCATCGTCTCACAAAAACATGTATGGTTGTCTTTCTCGAAACCTGTTACTAAGCGAAAGGGACAGTTTAATCTCATCCGCATTCTTTTTTCCGATAAATAGTACGAGTAACACTGCTGCAGCGGCGCGTATCACAAATAGGCTTTCTTCACCCTGGCTGCGAATCTGACGAGATTTTGCTAAGTGTTTCTTATTTACTACTAAGTTTCAGATGCTTGCATTTTCATAAAAAAACGTGCCATGGTAACACTTTTCTGACATTTTAGTTCATACAAGGATGATGATGATTGCGCGTTATCAGCGCCCATACGAAGTCCCAATTTTTACAAAGTCCAATTTTTTCATACTTCAGTGTAGCCACTGTCACGAATGATGATGATGGTGAAATGATGACAACTCAAACACCCAGTCCCCGGGCAGAGCAAATCCGCAACCCGGCCGGGAATCGAACCCGGGACCCGGTGATCTAGACGCAACAACGTTAGCCACTAGACCACGAGCTGCGGACTTTCATAGAAGCAAGGGGTACGTAAAAACTGATGATATATGTAAATTTCTTGATTAAAATTGCGTTATGAGGAAAATTTATCGTGTGGAAGGACTGATTTTTGGTTTCGTTTGAACAGTTCCTAAGCGTTGATGGCTCCTGAAATGTTGATAGTTACTAACACATTAGCTGTTCCGCCCACTGGTTGCTGTGCTTCGGTATGGTTAAAAATGAAAGAAACAAAGAGAGGCGTAGGTTTTTACTTTTTTAGAGAAATTTTGGAAATTCGTGGTAAGGTCTGATGGGACCAAACTGCTGAAGTCATCGGTCTCTCAGCTTACACACTACTTAAACTAACTTACGCTAAGGACCACACACACACACACACACACACACACACACACACACACACACACACACACACGCCCGAGGGAGGACTCGAACTTCCGACGGGGGAAGCCGCGCGGACCGTGACAAGACGCCTTACACCGCTAGGCTACCCCGCGGCCTTTTTTAGAGCTTTGGTAACAATGTCTCCCCTTTATATATTATACGTATTGAAAATACTTAACCTATGTATATGTGAAAGTTCATTAGAGTATCGTGTAAAAATCTGAAGCAAATTGGTCAAGAACATTTCGAGATTTTTGGTAATAACATTTCCACACTAAATATTTCGTGTGTACATATATTTTAAGAAAGGTATATAAAAACACTTGTGCTTTGAATGCAACGCTGTGTCAAAATATCGAAGCAGTCGGTGAAGAACTTTCTAAAATTTAAGATTTTGAGCAAACGAACGTTTATATTTTTATTGTTGCATTTGTAATTGCTCGTTTGTTTAAAATCTTAAATCTCCAAAAGTTCTTCAGTGGTTTCTTTGAAATTTTGACACAATGTTGCATTCGAATATGCACATGTTTATGTATACCTACGAAAGCGTCATACGGCATGTGTATACATATATTACATTTTTATTTATTCTATGTATAATTTATATATTTTACACGCGCTTATTCGAATGTAATGTTCTGTCAACATTTCAAAAGAGTCGGTAAAGAACTTTCGGAGATATACGATTTTGAACAAACGAACATTTATCTCTTTAGAAGTAGGTAACGTCAGAATCGGTTTGTATAGCCACGGTTACAAGCTAAGATAGCGCCACGTGCCTAGTACTTGTGAAAAATGGATGACATTTATCCCTGCACCGAATGCACCTCTTCCTGGTACCCTTCGCCTCAGCTTGATGCCCTTCCAGTGGTCCACGCCCATAAATTCGCAGTTCTGCGTGTTCCTCAAACGGGCTATGCCGTGCATAGGCACAGCTTAACTAGGCGCCCATGCCTCGCACGTTGAGCAATGGTCCTCGGTCTGGGGCTAACAACCGGGTCGGAGCTGGTCCCCAGCGCGTAGCCGGCTAACGCCCAGGCGCGCGCCCGTGTCGCCACAACACCGCCCTTGTTGTGCTCGTCGCATTGCTGTTGCCGATAGCGTAGCGGGAGAGCGGCGCGCACCGCGAACCGTTAGCTCAGCCGTTGCAACACGGCTCTCCGTATGCCCACTGCAGGGCGCCGTCTGTGTACCAGCGTGCGCGCTGTGTTCGCCTGGCGGCTCTTCTTCAGCCATCGGTTCGGTCAGCTGTCCCGTCCAAGAAATATACTCTTCGCGCAATAGTTGGCTCGGAAATTCCCTCTACCATCCATACTTCAGCCGGCACCGTGGCTCGCCTGCGATGGTGAAAGTCTTTGGAGTATTAATAGCACTTGTCAGAGATTGGCACTGTAACATTCCGTAAGTATATCGTGGTAGAACGTAGCCATTCATAAATTCTACCAGTCACTGGTCAAAATCATGAGCTTAATCTCGTGTTTGCTGTTTCTGCGTGTGTAGCAATTCAGGCGAATGAAAATGCTTCTCCACTTAGAGACACAATTTTATTTTAAACTATCAATCATGACATTTTGGAACGTGTGAATTCACGTTCAGACGCTTCCGTTTCTACAGCATCTATGTGCATTCTTTTATACGATTTACTGCCCGATGTTAACAACACCGACGTTATACATATTAAGTATAATAAATAATGAAAGCTAATTGTTTATAGAAGGGTTCTTCTCAATATATCGACGTAACATAATCCCGGGCATGTTAAATTATAATAAACGAAAAAACACAGTACAGTTTCTAACTAGAGGACTTGCCCCGTTCGATATATACACATCTGAAGGAAGTGGAGATATTTTTACAGTTAGCAAAGGTGCTCTACTAATGGATTAATATTGTTTCCAGAACTGTTATCTGAATTCGGTCGACAAAGAGAAAAGCCCAACATACTGTGCGACAATAACTTGAACTGGACGCAGTAGCTCGCACGTTTACCCCAACTCTACCACAATTTTTTTCTTTATCATTTGGCCTCAAATGGTTCAAATGGCTCTGAGCACTATGGGACTTAGCTTCTGGGGTCATCAATCCCATAGAACTCAGAACTACTTAAACCTAACTAACCTAAGGACATCACACACATCCATGCCCGAGGCAGGATTCGAACCTGCGACCGTAGCGGCCACGCGGTTCCAGACTGTAACGCCTAGAACCGCACAGCCATTTGACGCTCACTCGTCGCTGTAAATTTCTAGAGTATCCAAGTAAAACGTGATACTTATTAGCATGACCAATCTTTCGTTCGCCATACTCGTTGTATGTTGGCTGTGCCGTCTTTCAGTTCTTCTTACAAACTCGAACCGATAAAAAATGATTGGAAACTGTAGAGAGAACACACAAGTGTCCTGTCTCATCAGGGGTCATTATGACGTTACTTGCGCTGACTCTAGGTCGAGGAGATTTTCTGTGCTTCGCTGACCACGATTCCGCAGTTAAATTTATTCAGTTAGATTTTAATTGTCCGACCTCATGTGCAGCAGTGCAGAAACCTCAGTCACCCTCACAGTGAAAGTTGTCTACTCCTTCTGTCTGTTAATCATGTACGCCTAAGCCTGTGTATGTTCGTACTATGAATGCACTCCATTTATGAGATGGGGAACCAGCCAAGCATTTGCCTGGAGACCTGTAGGTTGTTTAAAGTTCACAGTCATGTTCAGATTCTCACTTTTCACGTCGATGAGGACAGGTGCGGATCCAGAGTACGCTTCTGGAGGCCACCTCTCTCCCTCTCCCTCCCTCCCTCTCTCCCCCTCCCTCTCTCTCTCTTTCCCTTCTTGCTCTTCACTTTCGACCCCTCCGTGCTCCAGACATCTAAGATTTTAATAATATATATATGACAAGAATCTAATTCATGGGGCATTTAGAAAGAATGGACTCAAACAGGTTAACGCACAGAATCCATACATTTTTAAAGAACAAAACTGTATGACCGAACTGGTACAGACAGACAGAAAAAGACCTTAGAGAATTGGGTTCTCCAAATCTACATGACAGAAATGAAATCAGAAAAATCACAAACACACGGGGTTTTGAGGAAGAAGTGAGAAAAGTAACCGACATACGTGGTCTACGCAACGAAAGCTAGCCCATTCGTTGCTTATGGAGGAATATTGGGTGAAAAGGAAGGCCAACAAATGTTGATTACGCGTGGTCCTAAGTGGTCCATCCGCGAAGAGGAAGAAAGATGAAGAAATATTGTTTACAATAGTCGTTAGTACAGTGCTATTGCTTTGGGGTTCATGACCCCCCCCCCCCCAATCTCTGTGAATCCGCACACGGATGAGAACCACTGATAAGCCAGTACAGTCAATGAGGAGATAAGTAGTTAGAGGGATACAGTTCTACAGAACTATCACTAAATGTAAAGTGTTGCGTATGCTACTTGTAAGCCTAGAGAACATTTTGATAATTTTGGTGGCTACTGGGGAGTGTTGCGTATTTGAATGGATGGGTCGTTTTTAGAGAACGCTACATGGAGGGGACTGGGAGACGAACTGAGAGGGGCAGACTATACGGCAGGTTTATGAACCTTACTGGAGCGCGCCGCCCAGCAGTACACACACAGAGCAGTCGGGCCTGGCGGGCAGCGAGTCCAGCTGGAACTGGAACAACTGGGCGTCCGCCAGGCGGCGAGATTTACAACGTGCCGACACTCAGCGGGGCTGGTCGCGGCCGCCCTTATATCTCGCCACAAAGCTGAGGACCAGGCCCCGCTCGGGGCAATATCTCCGCGCGTGGCTGACTTGGCAACGGATTCGATATAACGCCCATCCGTCTGGCCTCAGCTGCTAGTGCTGAGTGCGCTACTCTAGAAAACAGAGAGCTAAGGATAATTTACACTTTCAATATCTATGTCTATAGAAAGCCTTGTTTATTACACTGACTGTAAGCCACGTGGAGCTATACCAGGCTGTAGATAATTAGGTGGACTGGTAAGGTAATAAATGAGATGGGCCTCCACCGAATGGTCGACGGAAGGAATATCTGGACACACTGACAAAGCGAAAGTGCAGGTTGACAAGATCTGTGTAAAGGCACAAGGGAATAATTTTCGTGATATTAGGGACAGCTGAATAGGATAAAAATTGCAGGGAAAGACACATACCGGAATATCTCCAATAAAAAAAAAATTGTCGATGTTGTGTGCAACTGCTGCTCTTTGATGAAGCGGTTGGCACAGGTCCGGAAGGCGTGGTGGATCGCATCAAACCCATGAGAAGGTTCAGGGAGGAGTTGCCCTTACCGATAAGTGTTATCCAACTCCCACCACCTCCAAAAACCATGTGCGAGAATTTCACATTTTCTCGCTCACTACACACAAATTGCTAGTCCTACAGAGAAATACACAGGACCTTTTTGTAGGAAATTCAATGTAGTTAAATTTTGCACCGGAATACGCTTTCGCTAGAGGCTCAGTTTTAGAGTTATTCGAGAAAAATGCTTTTGAAGATAGCTTTTATACATTTATCTTGAATATTCGAAAACTATGGCGTCTAGCAGGAACGTATCTCAGTACAAAATTAAACTATATTAAATTCCCTACAGAAAAGTTCTGTTCATAATTCCTGTGGGACTAACAGTTTGAGCGTAGCGAGTGAGACAATATGAAAATCTAGCACGTTATATTAGTAGGCACTCCAGGTTGCATAAAACCCAAGAGTAGGGGGCAGCTGAATCATCCCGACGGAAAAAGGTTGCAACGCCAAGGAGGAGCTGTGCGACTTAAACGGAAGTTGGTAGGCGTGTTACTAGATATAAAAGGTGATGTCTATTCAAGTTTCACGCCAGTTGCATAAGAGTGGCACTAGTAGTGCTTCTATGAAGATCCAATCAAGTTTGCTTTTAAATAGACTCTGTAAAGGTCGTGAGCGTTGCTTACCTTTGAGGGCGTGATGAGTAGATATTAGTGAAGAATACCTTTGAGGCACAAAGACGCCATTATCAACACCTCACTGAGTTTGAATGAGGTCGTGTAATAGCACCAACAGAAGATGGATGCTCCTTCTTGGCAGGAATGTAGCCAATGTACACGATTGCCGGCAGCGGCGGCACTACCGAGAGGGAAGACCATCGTATTCGGCTTGTGGCTCTGGGCGTATCGTGCTGCATCTACAGCACCAATTTCGGCAGCAGTTGCCACCACAATGACACCACTAATCGCTTACTTCAACGACAACTCCGAGCTAGACGCCCTGTAGCGTGCATTCCACTGACCCCAAACCACCGCCATTTGCGACTTCAATGGTGTCATGTGAGAGCTCATTGAAGGGCAGGGTGTAGGTCTTTCGTGTTTTGTGATGGAATTCGGTTCTGCCGCGGTGCCGGTGATTGCCCTGTGTTGCTTAGAAGGAGACAAGTTCAGGGCCTGCAAACAACTTCTTTGCATCCTATACACACTGGACCTACATCTGGAGTGCGTTTTCCTATGACAGCAGGAGCACTCTCGTTCCACGCACGCTGACTGAAAATTTGTGCGTCAGTCTAGTGATTCGACGTGTTACGCTGCCATTCATGAACAGCATTCTAGGGGATGTATTCCAACGTTATAGCGCCCGCCCACATACCGCCGTTGTAACCCAGCATGCTCTACACAGTGTCGACATGTTGCCTTGACCTGCTCAATCAACAGATGTCTCCAATCGAACACATGCGAGATATGATTGGACGATAACTCCAGCGTCGTCCACAAACAGCATCAACTGTTCCTATGCTGACCGACCAACGGCAATAGGCGCGGATCTTCAACCCACAAGCTGACATCGAGCATCTGTACAACACAAAGAGTGAACGTTTGCTTGCAGGCGTCTATACCAGCTGTCAATGTACCAGTATTTCAGATTTTTAATGGCGTATCTCGTGTTTACATTAAACTGCGACTGGGGGACAGTGACACTAAAAGCAAAAAGACAATATAAAGGTATGATATGATGCTAGGGAAAGTCTGGTCTTTCGCTGGTGACGAAATTATCGTAAAGTCTGGTAAAGGTTTTAGTGAGGATAATTTGCTGTTGACTGCCTCAGATTTAGGTAAAAATATGTCACATTTGTATTAGTCCAGTGAAGAGAGCAGTAACGAGTCGTCTTACTTTTATCGAAAGCATCTAAAGGAGTGGTTGAAAGATACCTGAAGGAGTGGTCGACTTCAGAGACTTCATCGAACAGACCCGTCACTGTCAGCAGAATCTTTACATATTTCTCTATGGAACCCTGTAGACAAGTTTGTAATTTAATTCGTAATACTGCCGTCTAGCGTGTTAACCGGAAGTTGTTGGTAACTACGTCTGCTTCGCTCATCGAACAAAAGTGTCGCTGTGAGTTCGAATCAGCTCTTTGTGTGTTTTGCAAGTTAAGGAACTCAAAGGAAGAGGCTGATTGGTCACTGACTTTCAAAACAATTCATTTGTCACTTTTACAATAAATGCCAGTACTGTCATATTTTTATAAAAGCTGAACTGTGACCATATCACCTGAATATTTTAATCGAAATCATATGGATTAGAAATGACTGGACTTAGTAAGCACTAGACTTAGTAAGCACTAGATGTGTCGTTGTTAACAACCAAATGTCGTCTCCCCTTCCTCCATTCCACTTCAGCAAGCCGTTAACACTGTTCCATTTAGAGGCCAAAAATCGTCCACTCAACCGTTCTTTTGTAGATAAGTCATAAAGTGTCGTTGAAGCCAGTACTAGTCATACACCGGGTGTTTGCTTTATGATCCGAGCGCCCAGCCCGAGGCGTGGGTGTGGCACTACCTGGAGTCCCAGAGGAGAGACAGTTACGTTTACCTTTCAGTGCTGCCGCTTTCTAGAGATTTAAATGCCTTTTTAGAGTGATAATAATGTGCAAAACAGTTCGAACGATATCTCGTCGTGGTTTACTTGTTGCACCAAAGATGGCATGATGCAAGATGAGGAATGATTTTGTTTCCTTCGTACAGCGCCAGACATCTTCACAGATTTTTCGACGTCTGCAGTAAGATAATACCTGGAAAGTGATCACAGCTTATAAGTTGGTGTTGTTAATGTTGTTACAGACAAAGAATAATTCAGACCCAAAGAAGTTCCAATGCCGTCGTCCTTAACTTCATGTTTAGATCTGTGAGTGTCATCATATCATAGTGAACACTCTTATTCGAATAGGTTTGCCTTCCTATCGTCTGAAGTCCAGAGCTGATCATACAGCCGGATGCGAGAAGTACATTTTGTCCGCAGTGATGACAGGTGGTGCCAGATGAAGCATCTTCTACCCACCAACTCATTATCTTCTCAATGCTTACTCTTATTAGTCGTTGATGGTCAACTGTTTCCTTCAAAAAGAAGTACCCGCGATGGGTTGGTGGTCTCCCAGTAGTTAACATGTATTAAATGTGACATTTCTTTACGTCAGCGTTAATTACATCCTTAAACCATTTCTTCAGACCTCTCAATCAGCTTATCATCAGTCTTGACTCACAGTAAAAAACAACTGTTTGGGAATGCCATTGGGCATGCGGACTGTATGCCTTACCCAGCATAACTAGCGTGTTAAAACTATAGCTTTTAAAATGGTCTACTCTAAGAGGGTAGTACTCTGGAGAAAGAAGATATGAACTATGTATATTCTGTGAGAGACGGTGGCGGTCTTCTAACGAAATATACGAAATTTCTTTATTGTTGTATGCTGAGAAAGATTGTCATTTATACTGAAATTCGAAACTGTTATGTTACAACGATATTCTCGCTATGTAGAGGACATTCCGGTATAGGTAAAAATGAGGATAGTGTGATATGGGAAACAGTAGGATAATTTCTCCACCAGCTGGAGATGGAGATCTTGGAGAGGAACATAGAACTCCAGCATCTTGGTCGGGCAGCGACGTATACTAGTTTAGCCCACAGTTCCCTACAGTGACGATGATTTTTCTGAATGCCAGGAGTCTCATCCGTACCACAAAGGGCGCGCAGCGTTAGTAATGTATGTGCTGTTCCCGTGTTGCAGTTAATCTCATGTTCCTGTATCAGTCACTTTTTAAAATTAAGAAAATGTGAGTCGAGGCGTTTCGGTAACTGGCTACCGTCTTCAGTAGAGTACGTGGGGCGTGCCAGTTTTGCATCCGATGTCAGGAGAATTCTGTTTCAGGATACGTAGCACCGATTGATTCAAATTCTTATTCCAGTTCGCACAAGAAGAAACTGCGGGGTTCTGGAGGCCAAATAGCCATTCGGAGTGGCCGAGCGGTTCTAGGCGCTACAGTCTGGAACCGCGTGACCGCTACGGTCGCAGGTTCGAATCCTGCCTCGGGCATGGATGTGTGTGATGTCCTTAGGTTAGTTAGGTTTAAGTAGTTCTAAGTTCTAGGGGACTGATGACCTCAGAAGCTAAGTCCCATAGTGCTCAGAGCCATTTGAACCATTTGAGGCCAAATGATAAAGAAAAAAAAGAAAAAATGTGGTATGGTTGGGGTAAACGTGCGAGCTACTGCGTTCAGTTCAAGTTATTGACGCACCGTGTGTTGAGCTTTTCTCTTTGTCGACCGAATTCAGATAACAGTTTTTTCCTGCTCTCAGGATTCGAAGTGGATACATGTGGGTCGAGCGCCACCACCTTTAGGATTTGGTCCTGGAGCCAAAATATGACCTCCCCACATATACGCCTTCAAACAGTTGGAATGATGAAACATCTTGGCAGATTAAAACTACGTTCAGGATCGGTTCGCGAACATGTGACCTTCGCCTTTCGCGGGAAAGTGCTCTAGATTCACCATTGAAGCAGGACTCGCGACCCGCGGAAGTAAAGTTGCGAGGGGTAGGGTTCGGAGAGTTCAGTCTGTAGAGCAATTGCCTGCGAATTTCAATGGTTCCGAGTTCGAGTCTCGGTCTGCCACACAGTTTGAATCTGCCAGGAAGTTTCAAATCGGTGCACACTCCGCTGAAGACGGGGAATTGATTCTGGATGTGGGAGAGACACTGTACACACACATTATTCACTTCGGGTGCTTGTTTGCTGAAGACGCCCGTGATAAGAGGCAGTGGCGGGTGCGTTATCAGCGCGGCAGATAAGCGGCGGCAGCAGCCGGGGCCAGCAGCAGGCGGCAGCGAGTATCCCGGTGTCGGCCGGCCGGCACTACATCACGGCGTATGACAAGCGCCGCCCCGGGCTCTCCGCCCGGCCTAGCCGCGCCTCGCTCGCTCGCCTTCCTGTTTCAATTCCCGTTGCTGGCCGGCGCGCCGTGTCGCAACACCTGCCCCCGGCGCCCGCTGCCGGCTACCGATACGGGCAGCGCCAGACGCGGCCTCCCCAGGGCGAGATCAATGGACCGCGTGCTTGCGTCCGCCACCGCCTTCGTTGGGCCACGGCCGGAATCCACGAATGGAACCCGTCCGTGACCTCGCAGGGGGGAGCCAGGCGATTTTTGTCAGACGAGCGCGGCGACTCGGCAGTGCTGGCAAGTGCCTCGGAGACGCTAGGCGAGGGCACGGGTTGCGAGCTCGTGCCGACACTGTAAAGCCGTCGGCACACGGACCGTGCTGTCAAACGTTAACGTTCAGCGTGCCGAGTTCAACCAACACCGACTCAAAGGAAGGCCTCGGCGCTTGTTAGTGACGTCACGTCAGCTAGGCACGGCGTACGCCAGGTCTGTTGCAGGCAGAAACGCCTGGGCGTGCTTATCACTATAAATCTCTTATTTTTGGACAAAATGTTTGGTATCGTTTTGGTTCAAATGGTTCAAATGGCTCTGAGCACTATGGGACTCAACTGCTGAGGTCATTAGTCCCCTAGAACTTAGAACTAGTTAAACCTAACTAACCTAAGGACATCACAAACATCCATGCCCGAGGCAGGATTCGAACCTGCGACCGTAGCGGTCTTGCGGTTCCAGACTGCAGCGCCTTTAACCGCACGGCCACTTCTATTTAGATGAAAGATTTTCTTACTATCGTAAAGCTACAAATGAAGATCATAGTTCTGTATTATTGAATCCTGTCGAAACAAACGTAGATCAATATGAGAAGATGCTTTGCCCCATTGCAAGCTTCGGAAATTTTACATTCAAGTAACTATATTTACTTGATCCATTTTGCTATCGAAACTTACCCCAACCCCCTTACAATTAACTCGTTTCTTTTATTTATTTGTTTATTTATTTTCGTTTGACATCGTCACTGGAAATGTGAACTAATTTACATGTGTAAATGTCAAACTGTTGCCAGTAATTAGATTACAGTCGTTTTCAACGAAAGGAATTCTAAACAGGAAACAAAATAGCTTCATACATCGAAAATACTGCTGAGCTTAAACTTTTTTAAACATGCATATTAGAAAAGATAAATATTCCCCTCTTGCAACTGAACGGAGAAACTTCATAAGAAACAAAAATTTTATTTGATAAAACAAGTATCTCTCTTTTGCCTCTTCTTCTGTCTCCCACCCTCTCCCCCAACGTGTACAATCGCAAGATATTTCATTAACATTCAGTGCTCCTCACCCCATAGTCAACCAAGATACCTAAAGAAGAGCACCAATGTGTCCACAGTTTCTTGTAGAAGCAACCAAGTACAAACGTAACTTCCTCAGATTTACCAATAAGGTAAAGAAGCACGAATTCTGTTACTGCTGGACCATGAAGTTGTTTTTCTATGTCAGTCCTTAAAACAGGTGGAAATTTAAGTTCAGGAGTACACTATTTGTTAAGAAGTGTAATGAATTGCACAATTAATTGATTGCAGAAATCTCTCAGAACATTGTGTGTTGGCCAACTACTGCCAATAGTTTCACATTTTCCTGTGTAAGAGAGGGAGACACCACCATTATGAATATGCCTGCAACAGACCTGGCGTTCGCCGTGCGTAGCTGACGTGACGTCACGAACAAGCGCCGAGGCCTTCCTTTGAGTCGGTGTTGATTCAACGTGCTGCTCAACGCTCAGGAACGATGCGACTTGTGCATACGGTACATGGGCCCCAACGCGGGATACGCGATCGCAACGCACTCCATCGGCAGTTGAGGGATGTTTCTAGTTCGTAAATCACACTGTTTACTCAACGGGCGAGCGTAAAATTCCCACGTTAGCTCTATTAAAACGCACATTTCCTCCATTGTCCACGAAAAGGGAAAGCACCATGTCCAATCAGTAAGGACACAGGCTTATAAAAGTTCCATTACAAACAGTGCGGTACAAATTTGGAATACTTCTTCGCATAAGATAAACATTATTTCATCTTTCCCACATTTTAGTAAAACCTCGAGGTCAGTCTCACTTGATCACTGTTCCTGCCCAGTAGCAGAATCTTTGCAACATGTGAATTACGAAGCGTAAAAGAAAAAGGATCAAAATATCTTTATACAAATAGCGCAAGCTGTCCTTTAAATTAAACCAATCTAACAAAGTCACACCTCAAAAAGAGGTGAACTTGTATTTAAATAACATCAAATATTATAGTATACACTTATATTAAACTAATAATAAAGTATCAGAACCTAATAAAAACGCCAATGTTAGGATAAAAAATGGCCATTTCAAAACGCGAACCATAGCCCCAACAAATATTTAATTAAGAGACAGTGACGCTGCTCACTACGCTATACTGACATCAGACCCTTAGTAACTAATTATAGTATCTCACCCTTTGTGGAAACCTTAATCATAGATATGTTACTAATTGAAATTTAATTATAATAAATTGTACCAAGAACAATGCGTTTGGGTGGATCTTCAGTGTGTGACTGTCTTCAAATAGCCTACTCTCATAATACACAAGTTACAATAATTCTTTTGCCACGAATATGTTTTGCATTATTTTATTCGAACGAATCACACAGTTAACAACGGGTTTTCCAGTGATTCTCAATTTGCTGGTGCTCAGAAACGGCTTATATACGTATAAGCTTGGAATGAATGCCAATATGGCGCCTCACAACTCTGTACTGAAGGCAGACGGCGTGCGTGTGGCGTAGGTGGCGTTGTGCCATCTCATTAGTCAACGCTCAGACGCACGTTCAGAATATCTGACATGCCAGACATTGCTCTGCACGTTCGGAAAGACTCCCGAACGTGCTATTCCACGCTATGACGTCAGAAACTCGGCACGCTTAACGCTCAACGTTCGGATGCACGGTCCGTGTGCCGACGGCTTAAGCCATCATTTCCTAGCCGCCCAGGCGCTGTAGCCCCGTTTGAGTATGGTAGGCGCCTCAGCGAGTTTCGGTCGCCTAGGGGAAGGGTATTTCTGTTCAGCGTGAAGATGATCGTATCTCTCTCTCTGTTCGTCCACACTCGCAAATCAGTAGATACAGGCGCCCAATAGATGTGTTCCTTTATTCCCGTAAGGCATTCGATTCAATTGCGCTCTGTTTCTTACTGAATGGGATATCGGACCAACTGTGTCATTGGACTGAAGTGTTTCTAGCAAATAGAACACATGTCATTCTGAAGTCTTCAGACGTTAAAAGTAACTTCGTTCGTTATCCGGGGGATTCTTACAGGACAGCTACTTTCCACATTACACAGACTGTTTCACAATTCATGTTACACACATCTAGAGGCTGTAGAGGGCAGTTAGCAGATCAAGTTTTACTTACGGACCCATGTACGAAAAATCAATCAACGACGCTACAGAGCGTCAAAGTTACAGATGCCGGCACCTGAAAATGTATGTATCTACAGGATGATTCCGAAGATGTTTCTGTTATAACGAAAATGGATAAATGTATCAGTTTGAGCAAAGGGTCCGTGTAGCGGGAGAGAACGAGTCGAAAATTACGAGCGAAAAACATTTAGTGAAATACATGTATCGGTACTATAGTTGCAAAGATTGTAGGGTATGGACTAAAAAAAGGAAAAAAAGTGTCAAACACGGGCTCTCAGCTGCATATTTTAAGAGTTGTGAGCATTTGGTCGACTTTGCTAGTGTGAAACACTTCTCTATTCCTCACAACTCTCAAGCCTATCTTTACTAGACATTTTTTCCTTTTTTGATGTATACTATCACGTCTGAAAGTTTCATAACCCACAACCTTAGCAACAACGGTACCGGTACATATATTCCACTGTCAGAGGTATCAGAACGGTTTTCATAACTTCCGACACAGTCGTTTCTGGTATAGGGACGTTTACCTCCAATTTATACATTTATCTTTCTCCATCGTCCTTGAAAATTTTCACATCACGGACACACCCTGTAGATAACATACATTAGAAATTCCTCCAATCCATATGTGGCATACAGCAAACCAGTGCTTAACAGTATTGGTTAAAAACAGTCTTGGTAGCAATTTTTAGTTTTTATTTTTCAACGAAGCGTTTCGCTTTATTTAGGCCTCTTCAGGTTGTCTTTTGAAGATGGACGCGGGAGGCATCAAGATCTGCATAACGCGTTCCCGTTCACAGGAGCGAATAACAGAGTTAGATGGGGGCTCAGGTACCTGTTTTTAACCAATACTATAGCGTACGTTTACAGACGCTGGCGCCTATAACTTTGACGCTTTGTAGCGTCGTTGGATAACTTCTCCGGACATGGGTTCCTATGTAAAACTTGATGTTCTGAGCCCCCTCTACAACTCTTGAAGTGTGTAACACGAATTTTGAAACACCCTGCATATAATTGACCTCTTAAATAACGTCTGAAGTTCCATCAGGCTTTTCGCGTATGATCTTGCTGTATGCAGAGAAGTCGCCACGCGAATAAACGAATATATCGTATTGTGAATACGTAGACAGAAAAACCCTTTTTTGTACGATGAGAAAATTGCAGACGGATACTGATAGCAGTTACTTCCATAAAATGTCTAGGAGTATCCACACGGAGCTGTTTGAAGTGGAATTACCACATAAAATTAATTGCGAGCAAGGCAGATGGCAGACTGAAATTCACTAGAAGAATGCTCGGGAAATGTAGCCCATCAACCAAGGAAGTAGCTTACAAAACACTCGTTCATACTTGGGACATTGCTCGCCACTATGGGATCCGTTAACATGACTGATTGAGGAAATAGAGAAGATCCAAAGAAGAGCATCACGTTTCGTCCCAGGTTCAATTAGTAAGCGCGAAAGCGTCACAGAGATTCTCAGCCGTGTCCAGTGGCAGACACTGCAAGAGAGGCGTTCTGCATTACGGCGTGGTCTACTGCTGAAGTTCCAGGAGCGTACATTCCTAAAAGACTCAACCAACATGTCGCTTCCTCCTGCGCAAAAAGACCAGAAACTCCGTTGTCCATTAATTCATTTCTAAGGCAAAACAACAATTTCGTGTATGCAGTAAAGATCATTAGTTCTACCTTTATTTTAAACACCGCTACGTGTGACATTATTCATGCCATTGACACCCGGTGGAGTAAAGTATTTTTGCCTCATGTCATTTCCTTGTCACGTGCGAAGAGCGATGGTTACGCATAATCTTGCATGCAATTCTGGGGGACCTTTTCAATGCTGCCATAGCGCACCACCCGTGTTTGTGTCTACACATTTGAACATTCAAGGACGTAAAGATATCTAAGACCATCTGATGATAATGGTATGAGCTCTGAAACGCTTTAGTGGTGGTTAAAATAGAAATGACTGAAGCAATATATTGATGATCTTTCCTTTGTGTATTATCCAGTCAGTCGCAGTCCTTCGCAAACAGTCCATTAGTGGCGAGGTATTTGTTGAACGTGTGTATTTATACGTAATTACTTGTTTATACGCTTCAGACTACATGCAGGAAAGAGGGGTCTCAGCACTTAGTTGTATTCACCTATTTCTGCACACACTGTGCAGCGAGGCGGGGTAGCGCCTCACTTGACACCCAGTCCGCGTTAAAAATCACTCTGTATCTTGAATGAAGTAATAGAAACTCGAGAGCCCTCAGTGGCCGGGCACTCACAGCAATGATTAAACACTCCAATCTACTTCTCACCGAGCGAACAATGGCCAGTAACACACGCCGCGGCCGCCCAATAAGTCTTAATTGCACGCCGTCTGTCGTAGCGCGCCGCCTCTCGCCCTTTGAGTAATACCTGCTCTCGGTTCACGGAGCGTTTATTCACGTCACAAGGAGCGGCTGCTACAATATGCTATATTCCGTAATTCCACGGAGGCGTGTTACGAAGCACTGTGAGCCCACTTTGCTCCTCCCCCCCCCCCCCCCTCCCTCCTCACCCTCTCTCTTTTAGTGTGCCCGCGCACTGTTCCGTCCCGGGCACTCAAGTCGCCGCAACGCGGGACTTGTTGGCAGCGACGTGGAGTTCTCATTACCTGCCGTCACAATTATTCCAGGTCGGCTGTGAAAATATGACGCCGCGTGGCAGCCTTCCAGAGCGTGGCCGCCGTCCCTGGAAGGCGTGGGTTTCCCGCTGTCGCCCCGGACCGCGCGCAGAGTCGCTGACGTCTGCTGGCCCACCGCCGCGCCACCTATCCTTCACCTGCGATAAATCATTACCGTCAGAGCAGAGACAAAGAGGTGGTGCCAGCCAGGAACATACGAGCCAGCTTGGGGACGCTGCTGGCCGCGACTTACATTTCCAAATGGGGTTGTCGATGCGTATATGAAAGTAAGAGATTCGTCAGAACTGTTTCGTGGCTTCAGAACTAACTTTTCACGAGATTACAGTTCCTGGCCGTCAGGAGGGATGCATGTTTAATTTCCGGGGATTTCATACGTGATACACACTTTCCGGGTAGTACAAAGCGAAACCCTCTTGCGTCCTTGCTAGTATAACGGCTTCGATAAATTTGTAAGACACAGTTCCACAAGGTTGTACTTTGAAGTTGTAACAACTGTTACAAATTATAACACATTTTATTTACAGAATAGTATTTTACCTGATTGTATGTGTTCTGCTTAACTGTAGGAGAGTGTGGTGAATAGTATCTCCGAACTTTTTATGTGAAAACTCTCAAAGCTTCTTACAAAAAACAAACGTTATTAACATTCAGCGTCTTTGTCCTTCATGCCTCCACATTTGCAGTCCTCTGCCGCTAGACGGCTCCGAACTGTGGCGTGTAACATGGTGGTTTGTAACGTAATTACGTCGATGCGCGAGTAACAGCGTGCATCAATCAGGTTCCATTCGAAAAGTTGGTCTGCACGTGGAGACTAGACACGGAAGCTGCGACAACAATCCGACGCCTTGGGTTCCATATCACCGATTATCTTCCTTACAGTCCCGACTTTGCCCCATCCCATTTTCATCTCTTTCCAAAATTTTAAAGCACATCTTCGAGGACTTCACTTTGATAGTCATGAAGCGGTGCAAGCAGAAGTGACGTTATGGCTCCGTCAACAAAGTCAAACATTGTACAGTAACAGTATCAAAAAACTGGTCTCTCGTTGGGAGAAATGTACTAGTCGTTACGGTGACTGTGTGGAGAAGTACATACGTAGAGATGAAGAATAAAGAGGTAGAATTTGAATAAAGCCTGTTTTATTTAAAAAGCTTTATGAGTTTTTCACATAAAAAGAAGCGTTACTTATGAGTTCGCCCTTGTACCTAGGTATTCGTCAAATATGTGTGCAATGGCGACCCAGGACGATTTTACCTGACAAACTTGTTTCTTGGTTGCACGATGCCATGCTAATCTCGTTTATATACTATATAAGGATAACATAAAACTTCTACTTTAATTGGCTGTGTTTCATCACATTTTAAACTCATGTTTTCTGTAATTTGAAAATAGTACTTCTCCATTATTTATTAATTTGTTGTTTACAAGATTTAGTGTGTTCAGCATTTGCATTTTGTTTCGCTTTTCCTGACGAATCTGAAGACTGTCGTTACGGACTGAAATCGATAGTCTGGCAGTTTTTTGTGAACATCGACTGGAATTAAAGAAACAAATTCTTTTAAATTTCTTCCTTATTAAGCTTAATAAACCACAATTTTAAAGTACAGTCTGGTGGAATGATACTAGATTCGTATTGCTGAAGGTGATTTCAGCTATAGAGTGCGTTGCTGGGAATGTTAGTTGTTGAGACGGTGTGCCTCCCTATAATCTGTGAAACGACTCATCCTAGGCGCGGCTGCGTGCTGTACTGTGCAATGTACGAAATTGTGGTTCTAGGCAAGATTCCTGTTACAATCGAATAACTGCTATGTAAGAACCTCCACCGATCCCGCACGCACGGAAAGCGCCATACCCCGTTGGTTTCTCTCTTCTATAATGGTGCAGATATATAGAAAGTATTTCTGATATCGTTGCTGTAGACAAAAACACACTAGACGAACTATGCTGTTGCAACGAATGATTCCTAGGAGATCTGATTTATTATGCTGTTCTCGATGAAAAGAAGTCTACAGAAGTGAAAATAACATCCGAAGATCTTCAAAGAAATAGGTCAGTTGCTCTCATTTCAGAGCGTTCTCAGTTGAAGCAGTTGTATGAATTGAGGAATGCCGGCTGAGTTGCAGTTACGTATACTGGCCACTGAGTGTCAACTTCAGAAAATGCAATGTAATGTGAGTATATAATCGATAATCTCTGATATTGCTTGATTACGTATCTGGCGTATTCACCGTGGCGATAAAATTACAGGAAACTGACCCTCAAGAAAGGTGCAGTGATAATCTTACATCATTTGAGAATCGAATACAAAAAGCAGGAAGAGAGGGAAGCATGTACAAATACTCTATACACGCTTGGTCATACACCGTTTCGTGCCATCTGAAGAATAGCGTGTGTCTTCTAATTACTTTTACAAATGGTAGTATTCACGCAGAAGCAGCTCGTATATGTACGGAAGTAACTAAAAGTTGAAGGAAAACTACGTAGAAATAACAAAGGATCGACTCGAAAAGCATTGGAATTTTAGTCTGATACATATTCAGGTGTTTGGTTACTGCGAACATTCTTCGTTCAGAACTTAACTGATATGTTTATGTTGTTGGAGGCTGCTTAATTTCTCATTATAGACAGATACCAGAGATACAGTCTGGTTTAAAATTTAAGAGATCCCTGGAGCATCGTTTGCGCTCCATGCTAGTGCGAAACTATACAACATAGGTGAATCCGAACTCTCATGCAGCAGTGTTGACGCAAATGTGACTTAACCTAAGCTCGCTAGAGCGTTTATTGACATTAGGATGAACAAACGTAAGAATCCTAGTAGTCACGATGGTTACTTCCAACGGTTCACCAAATGCCTCACAACAGCGTTCAATATCGTCAATGCAATGCTCTTACCGCTACTGGCAGAACTCCTTATATTTCACTCAGAATTAAACATATAGGAATGGCGTAACAGCAGGTACCTGTCTCGGTCAGCGTACTGCTCTCAACACAATAGCATGACTCACTGCATAAACTGCTGATGAGGAAAGCGTGCTTTCTGTCGCTGCTATATCACTCACAGAGCATTCATATTACATTTGCATACTGTTTCCTTCGTTTGCATGTTAGCCGGCAGGAATGTAGAAATAACTTTTATCTTTCAGAAAACAGAAAAAGTGTGTAACGAACCTAGACTTACGATAGTTGTCACTGATACCTAATGGTTCAGACTTTGAACCGCGAGTCGTTTCAGTGTGCTAGAATACACATACTACCAATAGGAGATTTGTAATGAATTTAAGGAAGAATCAGATAATTATCTGTGAAAAAATTTATAATATGGAGCTTACACAAGGAAGTACATTTCACAAAATTTACTGCATGCATAGATAGTTGATGTATCTTAGCGCTTGTCGCTACATCTGCACTACTTTCTCAGTTTCAGAATTAATAACCCGTTCTCATTCCCCGTTCTGATGTCTCTTCCCTGCAAATGCAGGAGTTTCACACTGTTCGATACGTTTGAAATCGGTCCTGAGGATGTAGATGGCAGCATACACCGTGACACTTATACAGAACATGCCGTTAATTTTGAACTTGGACCTAAATGCTCATTTCTGCGAAATAAATTGTTATGCAGCGCGACTCGCACAACTTGCAGGTTTCCGTCCTCGACAAATTTCAGCAAAGGAAGTTATGTACAGATACTTAACGAAGTAGCTAGACGCACAAGTATTTTGCTTTGCCAGTTATATATTAAAAGTACTTCGCGTGGTGTTACTAAAGCATGAATAATAACCTTAATAATCATTTCCAGGTACCGGAATCGCTACTGTGTCGAATTAATGTCCGTAACAAATTACGAATTATCTTCAGTAACAAATCAGTGGTGTGAAAGTATCGCCTGATCGAGACCTGCGGACGTACAAGGAAAACTATGAACGTAATGATCAAACTGCATTCTCTTTAACGTATAATACAACTATTTATCAGAATCCTTCCGTGTATTCGTGGCTTGAGGTTCAAATTATACATGGCAGCCGGTACAACTTGATGCTCCGTCAACATCCCAACATACGAGTTCCTAAGTAAGCGAAGTTACAAAACATAAGTTATCAGCCACACATTGTGCTCACACACAAGCATATTTTCCGAGTAGTGACTTCTTGAAAGTCAGTTTGTCACGGCGACAGATAGTTGAGCTTCTGTGTTAAATGAAACGTTTTGTGATGGAGTCTGTTAACGAACAGTTAACAAGTACAGTATATACTATAGGCAAAAGCAAACTGGCGCTTTTCATTTATGATAATGTTGTTCTACCAAGAATCGAGGGAGGATTCAGATATCATAATTAAGAACTGTCGTATCCTCGACGATGAAGCGACTAGAACATTTATGTTCTGACGATTCTTCTCAGGGAGCCGCTGTTCAAATGACTTTCCCCACTCTAGTGAACGAAGCGTTGTTGTTCTACTGATATGCTGAAAACGGAGCTGTTCACTTTGGGTGTCGTGAGCATATCAGTCAAAATTCAACAGCGGACTTTCTTACGTTCCTAACTCTGACAACCTCAGTGTAGACGGTTCGTTGAAACTAAGTTCTCTTCCTTTCTTCCCATTGTTCTGATAAGCTACATTCTCTGGGATGGCTTTTTGGTCATCCCACTTTACTGAACGTTATAAGTTGCAATCAGTGTCGCTTGTACATCTAGGTCTACAAGATTACGCTGCAGTTTATGATTGGCAGAGGGTTCATTGGAACAGTTTCAGACCATCTTTCACCCGTTCCGCTGTCGAATAGCACCTACTCTTATTTTTACTACGATTTTCATTTTCATCTACTTAGCTGGGAGTCAACAAGAGAGCTTGGCACTCTGAGGAGGAAGTTACAGGTACTGACATTTCTTGGAAAACACCTTGCCGAAACACCTTGCCTTTTGTTGAAGATTACTGATTTTCACTGGATAAATTCCCAGATGGTTTAATCCACCGGTGTTGGATCAGGCTGGTGGGGAGCCCCAAACCTTGGCGATGCAAGGTCAATCCATCTCCCAGGGGAAATGGCACTCAGGCAGTCTCGGACGCAGTCGGCCAGGAATAACAGCTCTCCTTTCTATCACTGCGCACATAATGTTAGCAAGAAAGTAAAAATTTTTAAAGTTAAGACAGAAATGGTAAGGTACTTTACGAACACCCCGTATTTAAAATTCCAAAGAATCGGTACTGAATTTACACAGTTTTAATCTGCCAGGAAGTTTCATATCAGCGCACACTCCGCTGCAGAGTGAAATTCTCATTCTGGAAACATCGCCCAGGCTGTGGATAAGCCATGTCTCCACAATATCCTTTCATTCAGGAGTGCTAGTTCTGTAAGGTCCGCAGGAGAGCTTCTGTAAACTTTGGAAGGTAGGAGACGAGGTACTGGCAGAAGTAAAGCTGTGAGGACGGGTCATGAGTCGTGCTTGGGTAGCTCAGTTGGCAGAGCACTTGCCCGCGAAATACAAAGTTCCCGAGTTCGAGTCTCGGCCTGGCACACAGTTTTCATCTGCCAGGAGGTTTCAATATTGCATTTCTTCGTAAGCTTTCAGTAGTGTATTATTTTCATAAACTGATCCATTAGCAACAGCCAGGCGCCGTTGTGTAATGTAGACAGTAAATACCTAGGTCCTAGCACGCAACCCTGTGGGACACCGCAATTTACATGCTTCTCTACCGAAGACTCGGCTCGCTTGGTAACGTAACGGCCTGCACCGATCCTCTAATAGCTTCCTGATCACTAATGCGGCAGGAGCACACATTAACATTTTGCTGAGGAGCGTTACAACACAAGAGAGAAGGCGAAGGAGGAGGCAAGAGCACGAGTGCGAAGGCCACGGCGGCAGCGGCGGTGGTAGCGTGTGCGCGTGACGCCGGGGTCAGGGGGTGTCGCGACGCCAGAGACGCTCTCCACCGGCGGCAGGGCTCGATAAATCGGCGCCCGGCGCACACTAAATCTCGCCCGGTGAAGGGGATCCTCGCACCGCGCCGCAGCTCCGGGCGCGCCGAACTGAGTATACGAGCACGGTGCAAGCAAGCGACACCCGGATACTGTGCAGGCGCTGCCGAGTCCGTTCCGAATGAGGTGAGCTGCGCTGCGAGGGAATCGGGCCGACGGCGAACCACACGTGTGTGCAACTTTAGGGCATGGAGTCGCTAAGAATTCGGACTGATGACGCCGCTTACACTAACGCAAACAGTAGATGGACGCCAGTTGCATTGTGCTAGTATTTCGAAGGACAATCCCCGTGAACGTACTCCGTTCTCTGGCCTCATTCCAATCTAGGTAGCCTACATTCATCGACACTGTACACGAACACGGCACGCATGTCTCATGTAAATGAGGTTTCTCATTCGCAGTTTCGTTTGTCAGTTGTTGCAACTTGTGAGAACATTTCTTCGATGTAGTCGAATGGTTACACGCAGTAAAACATGTGGAATTCCGGAATAGATGGAGTTCTGTTCCAGTAGTTGTGATTAAAGTATCTAACGCTTTGCATTAAACAATAAGTTTTAATTCTTTCATGGATGTTTATTATTGATTTTCACCTCATTCTTACCACGATAAAATTTGCCTTTCCTCTGACTTTGCTGTTGATCGAAAGTAAAATTTGGCATATAAAAGAATGAGAGGCAGGAAAGCAATGAAAAACTATTATCAATGTGCTTAATCACCTTTCTGATTAATATCGGTCCATGCATTGCACGTGATGCCTTAAATCATGTTGTGTGGTAGGTACAGGAATCAGGACTAATATTGACGTTACTCATAACGAGATCACAATGAATATGTGCATGATAATCTGTGCTGTATAACCATTAAAGAGTTGTCAGGATCAAAAACTGCACTGTGGGCAGTCACTGTTAATGCTACAAAAGTACCTTTTGGCACTGCTAACGTTGTCAGTACTGGAGTAGCCCTTAAGAAACAGTGACATCGACTCACTTGCCATTAATAGTAGTGTCTTCCGCAGCAGCTTCCCCAAGACGGGCTCACCACGCTGATCAACGATACCAGCAATGAAAAGCTGCGGCGCATATCATCAATTAAGGAAGACGGAGTGTATCGTCAGTCAAGAAAGAGTAGCGATTCATTGGAACATTGTCGGTGTTTCGCAGTTCCGGACGTGGCTATAGTTGGCAGCAATATATTGACATTTCGTAAATATTGGTATTAAACAGAAATAATTTTAATACTCAAACGTCAATATTATACAATTGATACATCCCCGGTATTGTTGCATTCCCAAGAAAAATCGATCTTTGATCATTATATATTTGGTAATATCAGCAGGATGAACAAGAACACGCTCGTAAGGCAAATCTTTGACATAGCAGACACTAGTAAGAACAAGGCAAAGTTGACCACTGAATCAGAGGAAGACATTAAGGAACTGGGAATCACACAAGTCAACATAAAAAATCTAGAACATACACTTTAAAAAAACACTGAGAAAAGAACAGGGAGTAAACAGTCGGAAGAACGCAAGAGAGAGTACAGCGAAAGTATGAAGAGAATTTGTGAAGAACGAAGGAAGAAGAAGAAATCATGACCACTCAAGTTCAATCGCTCTCTTCTCTCTTAAAAAGAAATTATATGTCGGATGTAAGTAATTATCGTTATTCAGACATCCAATCAAATGTTGTTGTTGTGTTCCTTAGCCTCAAGCCTCACTTGATGCTGCTCTCCATGCACATCCATTCTGTGGAATTCTTTCCATCTCTGGCAACTCCAACAAACTACACCTAAGTAGAATTTGCTACAGTATTCATCATTTGGTCTCCACGTACATACATTACCCCCACACTTCTCTCTGTTACCAAATAGCTATTCCTTGATACCGTAGGATGTGTCCTAACAGATATCGCTTCTTTTAGTCAAGATCTCCGAAATTTTCTCTCATTGGTATTCGTATTAAGATAGGCTTGGCGTACTTAACCAGATCTATAAATTTTACTCGTTCTAAAGCAGATTTTTTTTACAAAACTTATATACAATCAACACTGAGAAACCTCCTACAGAAGTAATCCAAATAACAGTTTCTACTTCAAATCTTAATATCTATTTTCAAAAAAGATCAATCTTTGGAAAAAAATTCTTTGGTCGTGGAGCCAGTGAATGTCTTTCTGATTGGGCACTCCATATTTTCCTTTACATAATAACAGAAAGTTGTATATCGCGTTAATCACTATCCGCCGCTGTACTGTACTGTAAGCAGTGTCATTTGGTAAACAAAAGACTGCTTTGACAGACTTCAAAGTATTTGTGTTTTCAATTACTCCGATGATGACCAGTGATGGCCGATACTGGTTAACGAAATGAAACAATTTTCTGTGATTGCGTCAAGGAAACTAGTAAGTGTACAAAGATGTATCGAAGATTTTTTATTTCGATGTATTATGTTCTATTTGACATCTGTATCGATATGAGCCTATTGTATACACGTAGATATGTCAGTACCTCGAGTGCTTGCCGTATAAGGTAGTGACATAATTGATATAATACACGCGATATACCGTCGATATCGAGACAGCGGCTTTTGTGTAAAAGCTGGTACGTCGAGCGATACCTCAGAAACGGGCTGTATATAAATGTGAAAATATCGACATATTACTTCTGATATGTCATCTGTATCATTCGATTTGTTGAAAAGGTGATATGTCGATGCCACATAAAGTCTTGCCTTCTGTAGATGTGAGGGTCAGCATGTAGACTACTCATAAGGCGCGACACCAATTCAGGCGCTCGGCATACGCTCGGTCGAACCGGCTGTCGCGGAGCTATATAGCTAGAGCGTGGGAGAGTCCCGTCCGCATCCACGGGGCGGGCTCGCCCATGTGTGAAATTAATTTCCAGCGGCGATCGAGTCTGCGCGGGGCCGTGGCGGCGCGCGTCGGCCACTCGGAAGCTCAAATAGGCCGGCGGTGGCGGGGGCGGTGGCGGCGGCAGTGGGGGCGGCGGGGGCAGATGCCACGTGACGATACCGGCGCCGAAATTGCCCGCGCTATCTAGCGCGCCGATCCCGCAGACGTCCTTATTGAAACATTCGAGCGGGTGTGCGTTTACAAGCTCTTACCGCGATGTACACACGGAATTAGCCCGGCCGCGGAGGGGTACACACGCTGCCGCGGCCCCGCTCTGCTCTCGATTCCGCCGGAGAGGCGCCGTTAATTAGAAAGACGCGCGTGGTCATTAGTTTTGCTTGTTCCCGCACGGCCGCGCGTGGTGTCCGAATAAACACCGCTCTGATAAATTATTCAGCACTGACAGCGCCGGTCGGTCGGCCGGCCGGCCTGCCGGCTGGCTGTCTGGTCCGAGGGAACGCGTCGGTCGGGCCGCGGAGTCTTCCCGTTAGCCGCGATCGATCCGCGGCGGTGCCGGCGGAAGGCGAGGCGAGGCGAGGCGCGGAGCCGTGCGTTACCGCTGTCAGGCCTCGTAATGGCCCTGCAATATTGATGAGCCCTAGAATTTCAGGATAGATGTCCCTTCGGCCTGCCCATCGACGTGGAAGTGACAAAAAAATACGCCTCTATCCCGGCGCATCAAATTTTATCGCCACATCTCGCCGGCTGCGGGTTCCCATGCCTGTCCGATATGAAACTCTGCCGTTACAGCATTATGTAGGCAGCGATGGAGTACAATCGAACGTAGGGACTGTAATTTGTCACGAATACCGTGACCATTTGCAGAGTTAGAGCATTCGAAAAAATTGCAATGAAACCGAGTTACTGCTAGACTACTGACTCAGTGAGATTCATCTACACTTATTTACAATAAACGCAAAAAATTACAGCTAACCCCGTCTGCGGTCTTCAGTCGAAGAAATATTTCTTTGCATCTCCACGCATCTTTTTGAGTTCTATTGAGTTCCGTGCCGATGACGCTTACCTTAATTACCTTTCTTCATCGTCGATCTCCTCCTGACATTATGGTTGTCTGTAGAACCTCTGTGTATGACATGTACGAGACATCCGTGTCGAAGCAAAGAGCTCATACTTATAACCAAGGCTTATCTTAACGATAAGTCACCGATTCAGTTGTTCACAGCACCTGAAGCATCTAGTTACTGAAAACGCCAAAAAAGCATCCACGTCACCCTGTCCTTCTGCACTAGTTGCTAATAAGACAAGCACTGCAGGCAAAAGCAACGCTAACTTACTTTTCTAATACCGGCCGGAGTGGCCGAGCGGTTCTAGGCGCTACAATCTTGGAACCGAGCGACCGCTACGGTCGCAGGTTCGAATCCTGCCTGGGGCATGAATGTGTGTGATGTCCTTAGGTTAGTTAGGTATAAGTAGTTCTAAGTAGTTCTAAGTTCTAGGGGACTGATGACCTCAGAAGTTAAGTCCTATAGTGCTCAGACCCATTTATTTTTCTAATTCAAATTCGTGTCGTTTAAGGTGACAGGAATCTCTTTTTTTTATTTTTATTGACAGCTGCCTTACCATTATTGTTTCTGTACGTAGCCAGTCTGCTGCTTGTAGCATCCGATTGACAACAGGCTATAAAAATGAAACAGGAAACCAAGTATAGAGAAGTCCAACCAAAGATTACCTAAGAAATGCTCCGTTTCCTCTCAGAAAGAAGAAGAAATGTAAGGGTGGTACTAGCGACGGCGAATGGTTGACTTCGATTTAGTGGGAGATTTTAGGAAAGTGTAGCTCATCTATGAAGGAGACGGCATATAGAAACTAGTGCGACCCTTTCTTGAATACTGTTCGAATTTTCCAGATCGTCACCAGGGCGAATTAAAGGAAGACTTCGAAAATGTGGAATTGGGAGGTTAGATCAACACCCTACTATTACAGAGATTCTTCTTGCACTCTAATGGGAATCCCTGGAGGGTAGATGACATTTTTTTCGCGAACAGCGCCGGTCGCGGTGGCCGAGCGGTTCTACGCGCTTCAGTTCGGAACCGCTGGACTGCTACGGTCGCAGGTTCGAATCCTGCCTCGGGCATCAATGTTGTTGATGTCATTAGCTTGGTTAGGTTTAGGTAGATCTAAGATCTAGGGGACTGATGACCTCAGATGCTAAGTCCCATAGGGCTCAGAGCCATTTGAACCAATTGAACCTTTTCGCGAACACCACTGATAAAATTTAGAGAACCGACATTTAAATGTGACTGCTAAACGTTTCAGCTGTCACCAAAGTACATTTCACGTAAGGACGACAAAAACAAGACATATTAGGGCTCGTACGGGGCTATACAGACGGTCGATTTTCTCTAGGTATGTGCGAGCGGAATAGGAAATTAAATGGCTAGTAGTGGCACATGGCACCCTCCATTATGCACCATGGAGAGTATATAGATGTAGAAATTGTGCGGGAGCGTGAGGGGAGAAAGTGTAAACTATAATATGAAGATACCGTTACAATTAACTGTTATTGCTGTTTTGGTCGCAGACGAAGTTGAGTCGTCACTCGATCGTCATATCCACCGATCGACACCAGATTAGTTTTCTGTTGATATTCAGGTGAAATTTCGATTACGAGAGGTTCTCATTTCGCAGCCTGTACCATGTCTAGATGAGTATTTCTACACGGTACGATTTCAGTTCCCCCTTTCTCTTCGCAGAGTTTCGCATGAGATATTTTGTGTACTCACAACTGGCCGGCCGGAGTGGCCGAGCGGTTAAAGGCGCTACAGTCTGGAACCGCACGACCGCTACGGTCGCAGGTTCGAATCTTGCCTCGGGCATAGATGTGTGTGATGTCCTTAGGTTAGTTAGGTTTAAGTAGTTCTAAGTTCTAGGGGACTTATGACCACAGCAGTTGAGTCCCATAGTGCTCAGAGCCATTTTTTTGTCCTCACAACTAAATCCTGACGGTGAGGTATGCGGGTTATAACAACTGCCAACTGGATCTCTCTTAAGGAACAAGTCGAAGGCGCAGAAGTTAGTTTGGATTAAAGTTTACTCGGTCACGTAACAACAGACGGTACGCACCACACCTGCGGACAGTGTCGGTAACCTAGACGTGAGTGCGGACAGTGGAGAACAGTATTGATGAGCCAGAGGAGCGTCTTTCGGCGGCAGCAAGATGGCGTCGGCGGCGGTGCCGGTGGCGGCGCCCAGTCGATAGCGGCGCGTCCGTCTCGGCGCCCGGCGTCGGCGTCGGCGTGAGCGCGGGCGCGCGTGCGCAGTGCATTCCTGCCGGCCGCTGTTTGTTTACCGATTGTGCTTACTCACGGCGAGACGCGCGCACAATGCCGCAAACCGCTCCATTAGCTCTCGGCGGGCGCTCGCGCCGTATTGTGCGGCCCTCTTGTTAACGCGCCTCGAGCCAGCAGACAACAAAGACGCGACAGCGGCCCGGGAAAACTTTCCTCGCGACTCCGCCGACCCTAATATTACGCCCCCGCGGGATCCCGTTGGGGAGGGAGAATGGTTTTGACGCCCTGTCAGAGTCCCGGGGTCCTGACGCGGGAGAAGGTGGCTCTTCCCAACCGCAGGTGTGACTCTTTCGACAGAGCCATAACAAGTGATTTATTGGAGCAAACGGAGAACTACGACTTCTGGAGGCCGTGTATTACAATCAGTGTAACTGTTTACTCTTCGCAACAAGTGCCAACCTCAAAATTATTCTTTATACAATGAAACAGGATCACATAATTCTTTCGTCTCTTCTTATTTCGTCTTCTTAATGTGTCAGAATGTTCTACCTCGAGACACTGTAATTCATAAACGACTTCTGCATCTGCCTTGACGCAAAATACTTTCTTTTTAGTGCAGACCCATGTCTCAACAATGTGTTCTATCGACAAAATACGGTCGGAGTCAGTCGCGCTGACGTCCGTCTTATAATGTGATTAAAATACCAAAATAAACCGATGTTTCGTTACAGTTGCAGCAGCTTTCCTAGCTCTTTGACCAAGCGGAGGTCGCTCCAACTCTAAGTAAACGTCGGTTTATTTTAGTGTTTTAAGCACTTTGTAAGATGACGCGGGTGTGCAACCAGGAAGACGTAAACGAGACACAAAAAATGCCCTTACCGAATTTTGAGATATAAATACCCATTAAAAGTGGCAGAACTTTGCCAAAATATGTGTGGGCAAGACAAACAGTTTCGCATCAAGGCACACTTACAAATTCTGCACTGCTTTTGTGCAGACGTGGACCATACAAGAGATGGTATAGGCACAGTACGCTCTGGAGCTGAGCCTTAAGCGTAAGAAAAGGGTTGCGCAGCAAGTGCGAAAGAAGTATATGTTAATGTGATTAGACGGATACGACTATAATAACTTACGAACTGATTGCGCATTGTTCGTTTTACTCTGTCGCTCACAATTTTACGCAAGCAGCACGACTATTTCGCTTTAGCCTGTATCTTAGAACATTCTTACTGGTTTGCAGCTATTATTTTGAAGCGCGAACGACGGACGTTATAGACTGCCCTGTTCACCTTTTCCAAAACGTGACTTTGTCTCTTCTCAGCCATATAAATTTCGCCACTGACGTGGCATCATCAGCGAGACAGCTATTTTGTTCTGACATTAACGTTTATATTATAACTATTACTACATAATGATGTTGGGTGTATTATGAGTTGCCTACTAAAACGTAAAACGGAACATAAACACCACCGGCAGGCCCTGGTGGGCCCAGCAGGACCCACCGACCGCCATGTCATCCTCCGACAATGGCGTCGTTGGATGCGGTGTGCAGTATATCTCCGTCAAGCAGCTCCTGGGCTGGCTTCATGAGGCTAAGTGCACATTATTTCAGTCATTCCACCGAGGAAACATCCTTGGCAGTAACAAGAATCCAAACCTGGTCTTCCACATGACACGAGTGCCGAGTTGACTAGTTTTTTTTTATGTAAAAGTAAGGTCCCTGGTTCGAAAGTCATTAAAATAACTATCATCAAACTGCCACGCTATGTACTATTTTGTCGTCCTGTCTGTCTGTTTCCGCCAACGGCTCTGTGGGGATATCACATGACTTCTCTCAAACACCATCGATGAAGACATCACTCAGTTTTTTTTTATTATTATTATTGCAGAGGGCGGTTATTCCGTTCACCGCAAATGCTGAGCTACCGTGACGGAAATCATGCAGCTATGGAGCCGGACAGCTTACAATAACAGCTTCATCAGATGACTTTATTAGTGCGGCAGCGTTTCGTCAATCCAGGATAATGCGTCAGGTGTTTATGTATTTCAATGTGCACCGTCAGTCTGATATGTCTTTGTCGCACATAAATTAACAGGAAATGCTCAAAGTTTTCTATCATCAGACGAATTAAATTCCATTCAAAATTTACAATCTGTAATGATGTACTGCATGCTGTGAAGTAACTAAAGAAAACCTCGCTCAAGTTTGGTTGAAGAATCAACATCTTAACTTGACGTACATAAGTAGTATTCAATATTAATTACTTAATTTTATAGTGACGTGGTTCAAAGAAGAATTTCACAGTGATGAGAAGGCTTTAGTTACCTACACGATTTACGTCTTGGGTGAAGCCGTGGAATCTCCTGCTTACATTAGACGAACACTGGCAATAGCCGAGCTTGCGGCCATGTTTCGCGGTAATTAATGTCATCAGTCAGTGCTGGCGCGCGTGTTTCCTTTTGACAGATCTCCCTCGCCCACTAAGCGCGCATTGCCCGAATAAATCTGAATATTACCCGAAGCGACAGGACTGGTCCTGATCGACTGCCACCCTTCATGGCAAATATTAATTAGTGCCTTTGGACTACATGATAGACTCCATTAGACAGAAATGTACCAGCGGGCTCGTCGCGCATAATTTGAAGCGCTCGGCCTGTAATGTTGATACGTCCGTCGCCGTCCCCGTAATCATGGCACCTAGCGGCTGTTAGGCGCTGTCACATTACTGTAATATTTTCGGTCGCTTTCGCACCCTGCCGCCGAGCCGACTACAAATGCTCCTTATTATTCCAGCTCACTGATGATGCCGCCAGTCGGCCCTCTTAACGTGGAAGGCGCTCTTAAGTACAGAGTATTACGCTGAATTACGCGGCGCGTATAATTAACGGCCGGTGTGTTCTATCAGCTGGAGCAGCAGTTAACAAGTCGTAAATCTGAAGCGGGTTGTCGCGGCCATGCTCTGTCTCCTGACTCTTGGCTCCCTCCCCCCCTTCCCTCCTCCCCTGCGCCACGCTTCAACCCTGAGCCGCTGTATGTGCCCTTGGACCTGTACCGTTCGCTGCGGCACTCTCTAGTTCGAGCAATTTAAACGGGAAGAAGGACGGCGGCTTTCTAGGGGAACGAATTCCAGTGCTTATGTAGTGTCACGACTTTCTTTCGGGTCATTAGTACATAGGGCATTTCATTCGACACGAACTGTTTCAACAGGTTATCGTCTTTACCAGCGTCATTGTTCCTCCTAGCCTATTGCTCGAAACAAAAGGGACAGTTTGACGCAGACGCAAAGTAAAGTAAAGCAGTTGTCAGCCACAGGACCTGAACACTAAAGACTGGGTGGTCCTACTCGCGGCAGTATGCCCTCGCTTCCTACGACCCGAGGAAAGCAGATTTCTCATCGCATTCTAGTCTAGCCTGGAATTCAAACCTCATACGGCCTATCAGTTTTCAGAGATACCAAATTTTGCCTCTTTGGTCACGTGGACACAGTCTTTTGACACGGAGATCATGAGTGACCAACACAGAGTGGAACTGTGCGCCCCCCCCCCCCCCTCCGTCATTCTCGGAGTTCATATGACAAGCTGTTTGAATAAATAACCGTGGAAGTGGTGTTCTATCGAAATGCTCGCACAAGAATGGAAGCCAGACGACAGTAGTGGATGTACATCAGTTCTTTGTGGATTTCTAACAGGCTTATGATAGCGTTAAAAGGAGCCGGCCGGTGTGGCCGAGCGGTTCTAGGCGCTTCAGTCTGGAACGCGCGACCGCTACTGTCGCAGGTTCTAGTCCCGCCTCGGGCGTGGATGTGTGTGATGTCCTTAAGTTAGTTAGGTTTAAGTAGTTCTAAGTTCTAGGGGACTGATGGCCTCCGATGTTAAGTCCCATAGTGCTCAGAGCCATTTGAACCATTGTTTCGTTAAAAGAAAAAAGATGTGTTAGACCCTAGTGGATATGGAATTTCCGTATAAACTAGTCAGATTTCTACAAATGAGTGTCACCAGCACTAAATGCCAACTGAAGGTACAAGGAAACTCAACCAAAGGGTTACGACAGGAGGATGTGTTATTCACAGTAATTTTCAACATAGTGTTGGAGAGAGTGATGAGGAGGGTGGAGAACAATAAAACATGCGGCACTTTGTTTAACCGTAAGAACCAAATGCTAGTACATTCCGATGGTGCTTCTGTGCTGTGTAGAAGATTGACAGAGATGGAAGAAGGATTTGGCAGACTAGAAAAGGATGCAGAAGAGTTGGGGCTTCCAGGAAACGACAACAAAACACGGCAACTCTTCGCTTCCAGGAGAGACGTCGCTGTTAATGAGAAATAAGCCAAGTTCAGTGAAGCCAACTGTGAGAGATGTAAGGGGAACCCTGGTAATCGATGATAAAAGCTTAAGCGCAGAAATGAAGACAATTATTGCTGCAGGAAATGGTGCTTACTGGTCCATGATTAAGATTATTCAGTCCGCGGCCTGAGCAGAAAATCTATGACCGTCTGTCGAATAGTTACAATGCCGGCGGAAATGAGATGCATAGAAAAACGTACAGTGACTGTGGCAGACCAGGAGTTTCTGGGAAGATGGAAGAGGAAACTATTAAGAAATATTTCTGGAGCAGTGAGTCAGGGAAGGCAATGGAGAATACGGAAAAACAAGGAACTGGAAGAACTGTACATTTGTGCTGATCTGATGATGATGAATACCTTTCTAGTGTTGCGTTCGCTCTTCATGTAGATGGTCATGGACATAAAAGAAAGGGCGGCCGCGGTGGACGAGCAGTTCTAGGCGCTTCAGTCCGGAACCGCGCTGCTGCTACGGTCCCAGGTTCGAATCCTGCCTCGGGCATGGATGTTTGTGATGTCCTTAAGTTAGTTAGGTTTAAGTAGTTCTAAGTTCTAGGGGACTGATGACCTCAGATGTTAATTCCCATAGTGCTCAGAGCTATTTGAACCATAAAAGAAAGGATGAATGACTCGCGACGTCCTCCTCTGGAACTTTGACTCCAGGTTAGCATTCTCATCCGATGAACGAATCCGTAACACCAACAGTCCCTTCCCCCCTCTTCGGAGATTTGGGGCTTACCTGAGAATATTTGCGCAGAACCTGGCGATCGCAAATCACGCCTCTCCCTGCGGTCGGCCATATACCGGTGCTGAAGAGATCTTTTAAGTACACGAATCGACCAACCTACCATACTACGAGCCCGACCTACTCGGTGACGTTTCTGTAAACTAGGACTTATGGAGGCAGGTTGATCTATCAGCTGTGGTCAAGAAACGTTACATTAGCCTCCACGATGCATAGGCGTTGAAAGCTTTTACCAGCTACAAGAATGCGATCCCGATAATGGGGTTCCTGTTCATACCAGCTCGTACAACAAGAGTGCCCGCGGCTGTCTGTAATTCCCTGCAGCCAACTACGGCTTTCGTAACCGGCGTAATGACACGGCCGGCCAGCACAGTTTCACTTAGAGCCGTTCTTGACGCACTATGATCACCGAAATCGGGGCAAGGTGGAGCGTGTACTTTTTCTGTTCTCTTCTCGCTGTGAAATTGGAGCCGCGGCGACGGACGGAGGCAGCATTTGGCCGCTGGGCGCCGGCCTGAGTGACAGCGCAACAATGGCGAGCGCCTGCGGGCTCCGACGCCTCCCACGACCTGCCGGCGAAGAGGCGAGGAGGGAAAAAAGGCCCGGGGAAGTGACGCGGCCGTTTCTTGATTAGTACTCACTGAATAGGGGGAGGTGTCTTGTTCCTTCAAGTGGGGATACATAAACATCATTGTTGAGGTAACAAGAGATGATGAAGGTAACGGGGATCCTCAATGAAGAAACACTTACGGGGCAATAAGAGTGTGGCGGCATCCAGCAGAACAACGACTTCTCTGGAGAGAACGGTCGCGATGAATGCTTTTAGGCACAGTGCGAAAGGCAACACGGTAAGGAACTTCGTCCGCTTCCGCTGTGAAAGGTAACGCTCCCTACTTCTCTGCTCGAACAACCGAAAAAGTTTGTTCCTCTTTTATTTCATAACCCTACTACGAAAACGTCTAACAGTAATGAAATTCGTCCTCTGAGCAGTTTACAGTCTATTCGTAGAGAACATTGTCATCCATCTCAATACATACACTGAGGTGACAACAGTCATGGGATAACTATATGCACATATGCACATGGCGGTAATATCAGTACACAAGGTATAAAAGGGCAGTGCATTGGCGGAGCTGTCATTTGTGCTCAGGAGCTTCACCTGAAATGGTTTCCGACGTGATTATGGCCGCGCGACGGGAATTAAGAGGCTTTGAACGCGAAATGGTAGTTGGAGCTACGCGCGTGGGACATTCCATTTCGGAAATCGTTGGGGAATTCAGTATTCCGACATCCACAGAACCAGGAGTGTGCCGAGAGTATCAAATTTCGGAAATTATCCCTTACCACTGATAACGCAGTGGTCGACGGCCTTGACTTAACCGCCGAAAGCAGCGGCTTTTGCGTAGAGCAGTCAGTGCTAACACATACGCAACACTGCATGAAGTAACCGAAGAAATCGACGTGGGACGTACTACGAACTTATCCATTAGGACAGAGCAGCGAAATTTGTCGTTAATGGGCTATGGCAGCAGACGACCGACGCAAGTGCCTTTTCTGACAGCACATAGCCTGCAACGCTACTTCTGGGGTCGTTACGATATGGTTGTATCCTAGGCGACTGAAAAACCGTGACCTGTTGGTAAGAGCTGATGGTAGGGTCTGAGTGCGGCGCAGACCCCACGAAGCCGTGGACCCACGTTGTCAACAAGACCTTGTGTAAGCTGATAGTGGTTCCATAATAGCGTGGGCTTTGCTTACATGGAATGGACTGGGTCTTCTGGTCCAACTAAACCGATCGTTGACTGTAAATGGCTATGTTCGGCTACTTGCAGACTTTGCAGCCATTCATGGATTTCATGTTCCCAAACAACGATGGAATTTTTATGGATGACAATGCGCCAAGTCACCAGTCCATAATAGTTCGGGAAGAACATTCTGGACAAATTAAGCGAATGATCTGGCCGCCCAAATCGAGCAACACGAATCCCATCGAACGTTTCTGGGACATAATCGAGAGGTCAGTTTGTGCCCAAAACCCTGCATCGATAACCCTTTCGCAATTATGTTCTGCTATAGGGACAGTATGACTCAAAATTGCTGTAGGAGACCTTCAACGGCTTTTTGAGTCCGTCACGTCGAGTTACTGCACTATGCCGGGAAAGAGGAGGTATCCCAAGAGTTTTTTCACGTCACGTCATTGCGTTATAACAATGGATGTGTGGACGTGTGTACGGCTGTGGCAAATCTCCTCTTAATCCACTGGACCGATTTCAGCCAAATTTGGGAGACACATCCTTTACTGTCAGGCAAAAATAGCTGTTCGGGTAATAACCACCTACCTATCATAGTTCAGGGGATATGACCTCATGAACTCTGAGATGCATGAAAAACTGCCGAATGATCCAAGGCTTCTAAATGTATTATTTCTGTGTTACGAACTCCATTCGCAATAAATTTCGCAGACAATATCCAAATAAGCAGCTACATCCACCTACCAAATTATATCATGGTACCACACATGGTTCAGGAGAGCCGGCAGGTGTGGCTGTGCGGTTCTAGGCGCTTCAGTCTAGAACCGTGTGACCGCTACGGTCGCAGGTTCGAATCCTGCCTCGGGCATGGATATGTGTGATGTCCTTAGGTTAGTTAGGTTTAAGTAGTTCTAAGTTCTAGGGGACTGATGACCTGAGATGTTAAGTCCCATAGTGCTCAGAGCCAGTTCGGGAGATATGAAATCGTAAACACAGAGATCAGTGAAAAAATTCCTCGTAGTGCCTGAAACTTTAGTACATTTATTCATTACTACTTAGACACTTCTGCAGTCGTATCTACTGGAAGAAATCCCTGGCACCTGGTAGCGCTTTTGACAGCTTTCAGCTGCGAAGCGGAAATGACTGTAGCCGAAAACAATTGCCGTCTATAGATCTATGAAGAGGCGTTACCATAGAGACGTTTACAAAATCACGAAGCAGCTGTGCACAGCATACGGAAACTGGCAGAGTCTGCTTTAGAAGTACGTGTAAGGCTGCGTTTCCAATAGAAAACTGGCAAAAAGAATAACCGGGTAGTATTAGCATAAATTTTATGGCTGTATATGACAAGCTAGAATGATTACCTTCTATTAACTCAAGCGTGGACCGAAGGGGAGGAAGTGTCAAGGTGGCAACGACCTTGATCCCTCCAAAAACCACAAGCACTCTACTGACTGCTGATAGAGACAAATTATTTCATTATATTTTTTGGTTGAGAATAAGCCCACTAGGACAACACAAAGTATTTACTTAGTGTTGGGACTTCCTTTGAGCCCATATTCATTTCACTTTCCTCTTGTCAGCGTTCTTGCACTCCTCAAACCACGTTGTTCCTTTGGTTTCTTCTTTTTTTTTCTCGTGGTCAATTTGTCACAGTCTTAACCTGAGTTTTCTGATGTCACTATGGTATTTGTGTGTTGTTTAACTCCCTGTTTGTCTCTGAGTTTGTACTGTTGGTCTACCAGTTCTGGGCCAAGAATTTTGTCAGACGATACTGCGTTCCTTTTTCTCTAAGTTTTTAATGTCTGTTTTCATGTTCAAAATCAGTGTTTCGGATCCATAGAGTCATTCTGGTTTAATTACTGCACTGTAATGTGTTAGCCTTGTGTGCTAGGAGATATATTTTTTCTTGCATATACTTTGGATAAACTTGTAGGGAGTTTACATCTTTTGACATCTAATTTCGTTTGAGTGTGTTTCGATTCCAACTCCCTAAATCGTTTGCCACAGATATCTAAGTTTGTAACACATTTGATTTTGCCATATTTCATCTCCACGAAATTTTGGTGCTTGTTTGTTGCAAGTCATGCATTCTTTTTTTTAATGAAATATCAGGAGACAGGCTTTATCTGCAGTTTCTTTTAAGACTTCATCTGATTTTAGGCTAATTAAATGTCATGAGTTAAGATTGATAAATCATCTGCAAATGCTAAGAAAGCTATAGATAACTTGCTTCTACCTAAAGTGATTACTTAGTCAATTCTGAGGACTGATTTCTATTTGCGCCAATTTTGTAGTCCTTTCACAAGGGAAAGTAATGGGGACTGCCCATCACCTTGTCTTACTTGGGTATTGATTTCAAAAGGATATTAACCTTGGATTTCGTGTCTGTCAGTTTCTGTTTTATGACTGTAAGTATTTTCAGTTGTAGATCTTGTTCTTCTAATACTTTCACTAATCAAAATATTAGAACAACAATATATACTCCTGAAAATACTTAGCCTTTTGTAATAAGCAAACGTGCGGATTAAATACTAATTGCTACACATTATCTGATTTCTTAAGAATGGCTTTAGGTTCTTTGGCACATTTAATATGGGGGACGGTAAGTTACAATGGAAGGTGGTAGGAGAAATACAGTAAAAGACTGTGACTTTCTACAAAACCGAGCCTCTAATCCGTGTCAGCAAGAATTTACTACCCTTTTGCCACCCGTCTCGATTTGTTAAACGCGAGGGGGCTCTGATCTCACCAGCCATCCTCATTCTGAATTTTAAAATTGTTTGTAAACTAAATCTGGTGAATACTAGTGCTCTCGAAAGGCGATGACGAATTTCTTCCCTGTGCTTGTCCAGCCAAGCTCGTCCTCCGTCTTTACCTGAAATTCGCAACGAGGAATTCGATCGTAATATTACAGTGAGTTTGAAACAAATTCTGTTCATTTCTCACATGATAACAAAATTGCTTCGTGATTTATAACTGGAGATCCCCGCATAGATAGAAGACAGACGTTCGATGTTCATACAGAGACACTGAAATGCATTGGGATAAACGTAGAAGATAAATTGTTGAAACTGCGTCATTTTAGATAATAGCATACAAGATCATAATTGACATATCGCTGTTATGACAGCAGGCATAATCGTGGACATTCATTGTTAGTTTGTAAAAGGAGAAAACACTTTCAAGTTTTTGCTGCAGTTGAGTAATCTATACGTCCCCTACTTTGCATAGCAGTTGAGAGTAGATGTGTCAATATATGCTTTCGTAATAGTTTAGCATATCTAGTTTAGCGTACCTAAATGCGACGGCTGTTGTACGATCGGGTTTAGAAACCGAAGTGATTGTATGTATGTTGCCCGGCGTTGTCTAGAAAGTTATATCTACATCCTATTTACACTAAGAGTGTAACAGCTCTGCAGGCACCAACCAATTACTGCCTTCGATAATAACATCGATGGCTTATTAAGTCATGAATATTGCTACTAGTTCCTCCCCAACTCAGTGTTTTCCCACATATTTTCATCTATTCCCACGAATTACTTGAAAGGATCTGTGTAACCTGTCTTGTTGATTCCATTCTTCATCTGTCCTATGATTTTTCTTTTCTATCTGCTGTTCGTTGAGGCTCCTAGTTCGTTACTCGTGAATTCCGTACAGATATCCTACTAACCTGTCCCTAATTTCTGTAAGGGCAATTTTTCATAGACATTCTTTATAGAAACCCATCGTTTCAAACCTACTGTAGACAACTCAATTTACTTATGTTATTGAGTAGCACAACATTTCAAATTCCTCCAATTTCTTCTTATTCACGTACCCCATGGTCGCGGCTTCACTAGCATACAGTCACTGGACTTTGCAGAAAACCTGGATGCCTGGTCAGTTTCCCTGCTTTACTTAAACCGAATGTATCGTCGATTTCGATACCATTCCCAAACTCTAGATCATGTATTTCGTCTCTTATGACCTGATCCTAGCCGGAATTATATATTTTCCTCCCTTTCCTAACTGCCCATCATGCCGTTTCTCAGTTGGCAATATGAAGCTTGGTGCACCCCATTCCAATCCTTCCAAGCACAAATCACTGGAAATACCCGGGATCGAACTCGGGTCCTTCGCGTACGAGCCACACATTCTGTCTACTGAGCTATGGAGGTGGACAAATGGACACCGGGTGTCTCTCCTATGCGTCGTCAGGCTCATTTTATCTCTTGTTCGGCAGATATTTTCAGTTTAGCTTTTGCAGCTTGTGGCTGGAGTCAGCCCAAACAAGTGCTCCTCATCACGTTCCTCATACGACGCCCAGCGTCGACGGAAAGCATCGGTTTCCTTTCCCTCCCGTTAAAAAATGATTTTTAAATGGGAATTTTATGTTCCCATTCGGCAGAGCGGTCCCAGATTAATCTACTGCGCTATTCGTTTCATCCACGTGTGTTAGCAGGAACAGTAAAACATGAACACAGTACTCCAGCAGTGCCAGAGCAATGCTTCTGACTCGCGGTAGCAGTCAGTGCGGTCCAGGGCGATGGCGTCGCGGCTGGAGTATTAGTTATTCCTCGCATTTTACTGTTCAATTTAATGCACATCGATAAAACGAAAATCACAGTAGACTAATTTGGGACCGCTCTGTCGAATGGAAGTGAAACATGGACGATAAATAGTTTGGACATGAAGAGAATAGAAGTTTTCGAAATGTGATGCTACAGAAGAATGCTGAAGATTAGATGGTTAGATCGCATAACTAATGAGGAGGTATTGAATAGAATTGGGGAGAAGAGGAGTTTGTGGCACAACTTTACGGCTGGAGTATTAGTTATTCCTCGCATTTTACTGTTCAATTTAATGCACATCGATAAAACGAAAATCACAGTAGACTAATTTGGGACCGCTCCGTCGAATGGAAGTGAAACATGGACGATAAATAGTTTGGACATGATGAAAATAGAAGTTTTCGAAATGTGATGCTACAGAAGAATGCTGAAGATTAGATGGTTAGATCACATAACTAATGAGGAGGTATTGAATAGAATTGGGGAGAAGAGGAGATTGTGGCACAACTTGACAAGTACAAGGGACGGGTTGGTAGGACATGTTCTGAGGCATCAAGGGATCACAAATTTAGCACTGGAGGGCAGCATGGAGGGTAAAAATCGTAGAGAGAGACCAAGAGATGAATACACTAAGAAGATTCAGAAGGATGTAGGATGCAGTAAGTACTGGGAGATGTGGAAGTTTGCACAGGATAGGGTAGCATGGAGAGCTGCATTAAACCAGTCTCAGGACTGAAGACCACAACAACAACAATTGTCGAATGAGCACGTAAAATTCCGCTTTAAAATTCAATTTGTTTGTAAAGCGATACTAACGGACGGTTGTCATCGACACTGGACGTCGCATGAAAAATGTGATGAGGAATATTTGTCTGCGCTGACTCCAGCTCACGTTGCAAAGCGAAACTGCAGGTGTGCGCCGAAGCACCAAAGAAAATGCGGCTGACGACTCTCTGAAGAGAGACCCAGTATATAGGGTCGCCTTAAATTATCCTTACAGATTTAGACTTTAATAATAACTTGAAATTATACTACACAAGAAGAACTGGTTTTTGAAAGATGTCAGTTTAACTAATAAAATTTTGTTTCGTTGTTGTTACATGTCAGTTTGTACACTGCTTTTATTATGTAGTAGAATTTTAAAGTTATTAGAATCTAACGCTGTAAAGATAGTTCTAGACACGGGGCAATTCTGCGTTTTAGCAGAACTCGTCTTTCTTAGTGCAGCTCGCTTTCAAAGCACCTACTCGCAAAGGTGTTAGTGGTCATTCTACGGGATTGCAACCACAGACATTGAGATTAGTCCGCAGTCTTCTCACGTGGCGATGTCCCAACTGCCGACGCAGCAGCCCACGACAGCCCCAATTGCGTTCTGCGACGCAAACAAACTGGACGTTGATTGTGAGCAACTCTGACAGTGATCGATACGACATTATGGCCGCACATTAAAAAATAAATAAAATACATATGCCGGCACCGTTGGTCTGGGTAGCGAGGGAGGAGTAGGTATCTCGACTCAACAAATAAATACTTCCTTCCTTTTCCTTCTTTTTTTTTTCAGCATCTAGCCAAAGCTCGTTGGACCGGTTGATCCTACTGAAACCGAAGCGGGCCAAATAAAACAAAGTGCGCGCAAAGGGATAAAAAGAAAATTGATAGCGAGCGGTGCGGCGCGGCGGCTGCAGCGAGGCGCGGTCGGAGGCTGCCGGGAGCCCCGCCGCACCGGAGTATAACGGGTTGGGGGCGAGGAGCCTTGCCTGCGCGACTGCGGGTGCGGGGGAAATGTTGTGTCGAAAGTGGAGTAAGGTACAGTCGGCGCGCCGACCGCTGGAGCACCGGCACCCGCTTCGAGTCTGGGCGCCGGCCGCGGCGCGCCGCACCGGAAGCCCGCCTCCTGCTACTCTATTTGCCCGTCCCCTGCTTTATTCGTCTGTTGATGCGAGCCTCGTTACTTCCACGCAACCTGAGGTCAAATTCTCGCAGCCGGCCGGCTTCGCTTCGCCCCGCAGCGTTTGCTTTCGCCAATTATGATAATGGAGCTCTATTTCCATTCATTTCGCTCACTGTGTTTGCATATTCTCGTTTCCTTTCCTTTTTTGATTATGCTGCATGTTGTGCATGTTTATAAGGGGGACCGGTAGCCAGTACTGGGTCCCCTGCACACAACTGTTTGTCGATCGAACTGCTTACGGTAAACCGAGAACATCTCTTGCCACCTTCATTTAGTTATACCAGGAAATGCGACGCTAAAGGTAGTCCATAAGTTTTACAGTTTGGGCAGCAAAATAAATCACGATGGCCGAAGTAGAGAGGGTATACGACGCAGGCTGGCACAGGCAAGAAAAGCATTCCTGAAATCGAATAAAATTTAAGTGTTAGGAGTTCTTTTCTCACACTGAAACGTCCTCTTAGAAAAATCAATGAATTACAGTGCTGATAAACCCCTTACGTTATTTGATTTTCAAACAGCTGAGCAAAACTGAACGTACTCAGACATTTCTCTCTTTACTTATTCTGATCGTCATTAAACTGATACACAATATTTTTAGCGCAACGCAATCTGACTTTCAATAATCCCTACAAAAGAATGGCCCTGACTAACAATAACCTATGCCTTTCATAAATCACTTACCTCACACAAATCTTCGTTACTCTAACTACTGCAATACACTGAGCGCCAATACTGTGCTAAATAAAAGATTCTAACTACTGAAGGCACCAACTACCGATAGGCATAGTTAGCAAATGAAAGATTTTGATAGAGAACAAACAATGTATTCACCGTAATAGTGTTCAAAAGTCATATCAGTTCATGACATCCAGTCTTACAAATTTACTCTCTCTGATGGACACACGTCCACATCATCCGCTCTCAAAACTCCACCATCTCTCTCCCCACATCCACCACTGCTGGCGGCTCACCACCAACTGCGCAACGCTACGCACTGTTGACATCCAACTGCTCAACACTACAATAGCGAATATTCCAACAATGCCAACCAGCCACAGACTGCACACAGCACAGCCAGTGATTTTCATACAGAGCGCTACGTGGTGTTAACCAATCTAAAAAACTAAACAGCCTACTTACAAAACTATTTGTGTTCAGAGTTTGGCCTTCTGCAGAAGTGTAACGTGAGACTAAGCAGTTCAGACAAGAATGGAGTGGAGCTTTTGAAATGTGAGACCACAGAAGAATGTTGAAAAATAAATGAGTAGATCGCACAGCTAATGAGTAAGTGGTGAATCGAACTAACAAATAAATTTACGGCATAAGTTGACGAAAAGGAGGCTCTGGTTGATAGAATATATCGTTTGGCTTCAAAGAATCGCGAGTTTAATAATAGAAAGAAGTGGGGAGGCAGGGCGGGCGTTAAAATTGTAGAGCGAGATCCTGGTTGCACAGGACTGACTAGCATAGCGAGCTGCTTGAAATCTGTGTTCGGCCTGAAAACCACAACAACAACAACAACAACGACAGATTCGTTTACTTTAATTTACGTATTCTGCTGGAACGGACCAGGATTCACTATATGATATTTTCTTCTCACGAATGGTAACTTCAGAATTCAGCAGCTGTTTATCGATCTGCAACAATCTCGTTTAGCGCCTGATTTATTTTCCCGATTTATTTTTCTGTGCAAAGTATATTTTCACGCGCGAGCATGCATTTGTTATACAGAATTTACGAAGTTCACCATTTTAGATAAATAAACACTACCTTCACAAAAAATGGTTCAAATGGCTCTGAGCACCATGGGACTTAACTTCTGAGGTCATCAGTCCCCTAGAACTTCGAACTACTTAAACCTAACTAACCTAAAGACATCACACACATCCATGCCCGAGGCAGGATTCGAACCTGCCACCGTAGCGGTCGCGCGGTTCTAGACTGTAGCGCGGTTCTCGACTGTAGCGCCTAGAAACGCCCGGCCACACCGGCCACCCAAATTTCAAAGAAAGCTGAAGTGTTGTCTTCTGGTCATCATCTGCTATTCCCCAAGAATTGTTTTGCGTAGAAACTCAAAGCTTATATGGCGCAAAACAGTCTTGCACTTATTTTCGTTATGAACTTAAATATGTAAAGCCTGTAGAAAGTTTGTTTAACTAGTTACGCCAATCTCTCCGGCTCAAAACAGTGACGGCCTCATCGTGTGGGAGTGGGCGACGATGACACCAATAAACAGGTGTGAAATTAAATTTTATCCCACATCTTAAGATCTTACGTCGCTTGCATAAATCACTTCAGGAGATGGCTAAGATGGTGCCCACCAAAGATTTACTGCCCCGTCGTTGTCCAGCAATCATCCTCTGATCTTCAGTGGTGTTCATGTCAAAGGAAGGTTTAGATCGAGATTACCACCCACTTTGCCCACGTTTCACATTAGTATATTGGTTATAATGCGTCGAAATGTTTATAGCAGGACGTAACCACGATTGGATATGAAATGGATAATGATGAGCCGGCCGGTGTGGCCGAGCGCTTCTAGGCGCGTCAGTCTGGAACCGCGCGACCGCTACGGTCGCAGGTTCGAATCCTGCCTCGGGCATGGATGTGTGTGATGTCCTTAGGTTAGTTAGGTTTAAGTAGTTCTAGGTTCTAGGGGACTGGTGACCTCAGATGTTAAGTCCCATAGTGCTCAGAGCCATTTTTGATAATGATGATGATGGCGGTGATTGGGTAGGGCAGGAGTGCTGAAGCTTCGATAGCGACACTGTCCTGAGGTCGTGGGATGAACAACGAGGTATCACGTATTGGCTTCACCCTGCGCCACACGCCCGACGAGAGCCGCCGCCAGAGTACCCAGTACGGTACACTGCAACTGTGCCAAGAATCCCAGGCGCATTTATGAATTTAAATGAGTCCGTGCGCTCACGAAGGCCGTATCGGTCCGTCATGAGACATCCTTGCCGCGCCGACCGCGTCATGCGACAGCTGGGTGAAGTCATCGGCGATCGGCTGTTGCCGCGTTCCCATACGCAGCGGCATTGCCCGGTGTCAGCAGAGGAGGTGGCGTTAATTCATTTCCCGCGTCACGTGGCAGGCCGGAGTGGGGTCAGCTGGTCTTGTCGCCGTCGATAGGTTGAGTTATGACGCCGCCGCCGCCGCCGCCGCCGCCAGCAGCGCACGCATGCGCTTTCGCCGGCCGCTGCCTGTCTGCCACGCGGGCCGCCGAGTCGCCGCGCTGCCGGAAGTCCGCCGCGGCCGATTTGCATAGAACATGAAATATGTTTTAATGGAGGCGCAGCCAGCTGGCACCGGCCGTTGTTTCAGCGTATGATTTCGCCGCGCCGTAAAGCAGCGTAATTTATGCGACGTCAGGCCGCCAGCGCACTGTCGATATCCCGGTGGCATTCGAACCGTCTCAATTAGCCATGTTCCGACTAGTTTGGCCCATTAACGATCGCCGTCCCGATATGCGTCCTTCCACAACGCTCATCTCTATTATCCTCGCGGCACTTCATTATTGATCGTGTGGTTTATTACAAATTTTCATCGCTTAGTTAAACGTTTACTCGGCTAGCTGCTTCGTGCCGTGAGAATTGCTGGAGTGTTAAGCACAAGTGTGGGTCAGTTCTCTTCGCGAAAGATTCCGTCAGGTTCCACGCGAGTTGACTTACTTCCATTCTTTCACACTGGGTTACTTTCATTCATCAGGTCTGCGGTAGTTTCCCATCCCCCATCTATTTAAAGCTGACATTAATGAGGCTCTTTCAGATGTCCAACGATCAGATTTAAAGAGGACCATTAGGTTTCGCATGGGTAACTGAAAAATTGCAGACGTCATTAAACAACGATCCGGACGTAGATTCAGTCGAAAAATACGTTCTGGGCTAAGAGCTACAGTGGACTTGATTTACACACCATATTAGGAGCCTTCGCTCAACTAGATATTAAACATCGTCTGAAAAGAGTGGCATTTTGTGAAATATTAGATTACAGAAAGCCACGAAGTGGAACGCGTGCAACAAAAATGCCAATAGGCTTCTTGTTCTGATTCACAAAGGAAATAAGAATACATGAAAAATGGCGATAAAACGATTTTAGCCTATAAAATGGAATTATTACATGGTTCGCCAATAACGTTTACTGATTTATACGGGGAAATTAATTCAAATCCTTCGTAATGTAGACATTGTTATTTCTTCGATAGAACATCTCTCCTGATGAAACTATTTCTCTAAAATCTGTTTCACCACTCGACACAAAAGTCGGAAGAAATGTTATTCTTCCTCACCAATTTCTGCGGTCTTTCCATTAGCGCCGGCCGGGATGGCCGAGCGGTTCTAGGCGCTACAGCTGGAAGCGCGTGACCGTTACGGTCGCAGGTTCGAATCCTGCCTCGGGCATTTATGTGTGTGATGTCTTTAGGTTAGTTAGGTTTAAGTAGTTCTAAAGTTCTAGGGGACTGATGACCTCAGAAATTAAGTCCCATAGTGCTCAGAACCATTTTTCCATTAGCAGAAAACATACTATATGTTGTTCAAAAGAGTTAGTCACATTGTGACAATCTGGAATTAGTTTTTTACGCTCTCCTGCTACTGGAACCCCCTGCACTTTTGTAGTCTGTGAGAAATCCTGTTGCTGCTTTTATGGACACGGTCTTTCCCTTTTCGACCTGAGAGCATTGCAATGCCGTCATAGCCTGAAGCTGCCACATCTTCCCGGACACGTCGCTGATTCATTCATGGCCATTAAGAAGCGGAAGCACCGACCATGCTGCCAAGTTTCCTCCCATCTCTTCTCGTAAGGTGTTTCCAAATCGCTGCCTCGAGAACGTACGTTGAATCACTGCATTTCAGTATCGTACCTGTTGTTCCAGAGACGAATGGTTAAATTACTGTACGAGTACAAATAACTAACATTTATACGAATGTCTAGAATAAATAAGTGCACAAAGTGTAATTACTTATATCAGGCTACTGTGCGTAATCCATATCCCGCGAATGTGGAGAAGTTTTAGCTCTGTCGTCTGCGTAGGAATGGTTTCTTTTATAGAGCGATTCAGGTGCAATCTCTAATGGCTACGAGTACCATTCTAGAGTGTCGTATGATTATCCTCTCTGGGATTTCCCTCATTTTTGTGGTGGGAATACCCTCAAATAAGCATGTCAGTTTCGACTGTGATAGTGCTACTAGCGTCAGAGAAGTTTCCTTGTTGGAGGGGAGCCAATTCGGCTTTCCTTAGAATGCTTTTGTCTGGATTTAAAGTTCACTTATCGGTTCCAGCGCTTAGTGATTTTTTTCATCGTTGTGGACCACAGTCATGATGCCCTTTCCGAATGAAACTGCCAACATTTGACTGTAAGTGTTTTATTATTCGTTTATTTTACTTTCTCACGAGTTCAGATTTGTAGCCAAGATCGAGTCCAAAAGTGAAAAAAGTCATTAGATATCCGACATGTTTGTACAACTTGTCGTCGGCGAAATATTACGACACGTATGTTATTCTGACATGTCGGATCTTTAACGACTTTCTTTACCCTTTGCTCTTTATAATTTCAATAAAGGTGAAATCGCGATGGTCTGAAATAGATGAATAGAAAAAGATTATAATCAAATGGTGGCAGTCTCATTCAGAAAATTAATGTTTACTGTTTTCTTATTGACTCGAGTTTCGTCTAAGTCAGGGGTCTCCAAACTACGGCCCGCGGGCCGAAACCGGCCCGTGTTAGCTGGCCGGACATCCCCGGTATCCGGCCCGCCAAATATTTGAGGTGGCACCTATACCGCCAACAGTTGAGTTTCGAGGCATATCGTGACCAATACACCGCGACATTGGCTCTGCTGCTTGCTACAAGACTACAAAACTAAACTTATTGTTGCGCCGCTTGAAATAACAATACGTTGACATACTCTACATCTGTTACGTCTTGCAGTAATAGTGTTGCTAACAATGATTTTGAGATTTCGTTAACTTTGCAGGACGCTTTCCTGAAGAATGTGCAGTGAAATACTTTTTTGTCGGTGAAATTCGCCAGAATAAAACACATCAGAATTTCGGTCAGGTACGTCCACCAATCAAAATTATGTAATTAAATAAGAATCGTAGTTCGTTTCAGTGCTAGCTATTCCCACAACCTTAGATTTTTGCGACTTCATCTTTCCTTTAGCCTTACATTGCATTACATGATGGCGTGCTAGGGTGCTTTAATTCCACTAGGTAGATCTTGGCCCTTATGACTTCGTGGAGGAGTCAATGTGGCCCGCGGACTAAAAAGTTTGGAGATCCCTCGTCTAAGTTATCGGGTCAACAAAACTTGTAACTAAAAGTGATGGCGAAGAATACGTCTCCTATCGAACTTTTACCTCTTAACGGTCATCAGAATTTGCCTGATGACCTCAGTTTTGATTAAATGTTGAACTTCCGTCTTGAATCTTTCCCTCAAAAGCAAGAGTTTTGACAGAATGTTTATTCTCATTCGATTTGTTTCCCAGCTAATGCGGACTCGTATGATTCGTTGGGTCACAAATGTTGGTTTCTTACGGGAGAGAGAGGGAGGGAGGAAGGGCCGCCCGGAGCGGGGCAGGTGCTTCCTCGTCGCTGCCTTCCGTCCCTACATATTCATCAGAGGCCAGCAGTGCGGCCAGCCGTACCGAGAGGCAGCATATCTGCGCAGTAATTATGTTGGCAGCGCCGAATGCGCCGCCACTTCCTACTCGCGCCAATTACGCATTCATGGCGCCCTGAACGCGCCGCGCTCCCTGGTAGCTGGGGTCACGGCGCCCTAGGTCCCTGCTAAGCGGCAATTTTGTGGCCGGCTAACAGGTTTCTGCTCGCCGGCGATCAGCGCGCGGGCCGCATTGACTCAATTCGCCCGACCTTCTTTTTTTTTCCACGCGCAACTTTCAGCTTCCGTCGCTAGGAGACCGAATTCTCCTGCCAGCTCTGGACAAAAATCAAAGTTGGCCGCGTTGTGCTTGGTTAACGTTCCTTCACATCATTGATGTTACGACTGTTCCCAATCCATCCTCGGTTCCTTTCTCGACTGTGGCATCCTCTCCATATCTACTATTAGCAAAGACCTGAACAGTCTGTGTCACATGAAAGAGTGGCTGTATCTAGTGGTACTATTGTCACCGTTTATGGAATGCCAAGTTACTCGTATCTTTCAGGGTTAACTGCTGCTTCTCTCATTCCTTAATGTTCTGTCCACCGACAGCACTGATGTACTTATTCTCCACCGACGGACGCTCGGAACACTACGGCAATCTACGTACTTTATTTCGCGTGCGTGTTGACTCTTGCCGCTGAAACTGCAGTATTTCCCTATTTCCTGCCATTTACTATACGGCGTCTGTCTCCTGGTTCCATGACCTGTTCCAACTTCCAAACTATGTTTGATACATCACACTTTTATTCTGGCTTGCGTCTAGTGCTGTTTTGGCAAACAGTCACAACGTACACGGGAATAGACACCATTTTATCACCGAAATTATCTACAATACTCTTCTCCTGAGTTTATCTGCGCATGTATCAGACCGAACTGTCTAAAACTGAACGATCCAGTATTATTTCGCTGCTTGGGGATGTCCAAATTCGATTACATTGCATGCTACATCTAATACCCGCCGCTCCAATGCACTAACTTTAAACTGAGCTTCGTATATCATCTTAAACACTCGTGGTTGGTCGTTTTCAGAACCTATTCCCTCTTACTATTATTAAACTGTATTTATTGTGGATTCATACATCACTATGGCGGCCATTTATGATTGCTGTGACTGGTTTCTAAGTTGTGAACTGTACAGTCATGTAGTTACCTGTTTGGGACATGATGCTAGTGCTGTAATACGATCAGCGCTCGTTAATGTCCGAGAACATTCCTGCATGGGTTGTGTGTTTCCCTAGCCGCTGCTGTCCAGCATACACTTGTAGCGACAGATCGTCCTGTGCGCGACCTTTAAATTACAAACTTGCTTGTCTCCTGTTGTGCACTTTACTCTGTGCAGTAACTTTTAACGAAAATTATCATAAAAGACCGCGTCGTTTCTCATCCTGAGTCAAATTAAATACTTCTCGAGTATCCCAAAAAATCTGTCACTTCCTCTGTTCTTCATTACGCATATATATCAGCTTCCTTACAGCAATGCCAGGAAATCACGAGCCATTTTCGGATCGGCCAGAGGCAAACTAAAACTCAAGTCCTTTGAAAACAAATCGGTCGTCTTAGTAAATCGGTCGTCTTAGTAAATCGGTCGTCTTAGTAAATCGGTCGTCTTAGTAAATCGGTCGTCTTAGTAAATCGGTCGTCTTAGTAAATCGGTCGTCTTAGTAAATCGGTCGTCTTAGTAAATCGGTCGTCTTAGTAAATCGGTCGTCTTAGTAAATCGGTCGTCTTAGTAAATCGGTCGTCTTAGTAAATCGGTCGTCTTAGTAAATCGGTCGTCTTAGTAGTAATTTGGTTTTGAGTTTAAGGTAACATCGACATCATCAGATATAGAGCCCAAGGTATTACCTTGTCTCCAGTGACTATTCTAGCACATTTCTCCAACAACTTCTCGAGATTACATAAAACCTAAGTCTTGCTGTCTGAATGAAGATTAGAATTCTGCATCTTAGCCGGCCAGGGTGGACGAGCGGTTCTAGGCGCTACAGTCTGGAACCGCGTGACCGCTACGGTCGCAGGTTCGAATCCTGCCTCGGGCATGGATGTGTGTGATGTCCTTAGGTTAGTTAGGTTTAAGTAATTATAAGTTCTAGGGGACTGATGACATCGGAAGTTAAGTCCCATAGTGCTCAGAGCCATTTGAACCATTTTTTCTGCATCTTACCATTTAGAGTCCAATGTGTTAACTATAAATCCACAAAGATCATTATCATTCCCAAGATGATGTTTACAAAGTGTCCTATGTAATCTCATTGTATTTTATTGCCCATACTATCTTAAAAAATAAATCTCAAGATAGCAGACTACGCATTACTGAGTTCTACTATGCGGCGGCTTTGCTTCCAGTAACATCTTATATTTACGAAGGAGCCATTATTTTTCTTAGTAAATATTCACCAAGTGAACTTGAAACGGTTTGTTGAACTGGCATCTTAGAAAGCTATTTGGCTACTGGATTATTTCGGATTCAGATATGCATAAACGGTTTTAAGAAAGTTCCTGTAAGTTTTTCAGATTAAATGAAGTGAGTGTCTTCTACGGGCTTACTTTGTAGCCGTTAATTATCAGTCAATCTCGTTCCCCTGTAACACCACATTCAGTGGACTCCTGTATTCTGGATACGGCCCAGTTATTAGACTTGGGTAGTTCATCATTAACGCGATACTGATGTATTCTAAAAGTGCTAGGTAGTTCCGTTGAATGCATACCATAAATTGCTGCCATTTTCAAGAATCTTAATACAAAGCTTTGATTAAAGCCGTAGAATGGCGCGTTTTGCAGTTATTCTGTAAAATGACAAAATCTTTCTAAGAGTTAACATTTCCTGCAGATTGTATGATACTTGGACATCGTTGGAATTAAAAAGACTGTTAGAGAACGAAGCAATATATCAAAATAATGATACAATTGCACGTGAATCGAGCAAAGATAGCCACAGCTTTTGTGCTTCCTCTAGCGTACATCGAACTGAACGAAATCGGAAGTAATGCACTTCACTAAAACAACATTTTGGGTAATGAAAATGGTTCAAATGGCTCTAAGCACTATGGGACTTAACATCTGAGATCGTCAGTGTCCTAGACTTAGAACTACTTAAATCTAACGAACCTAAGGGCAACACACACATCCATGCCCGAGGCAGGATTCGAACCTGCGACCGTAGCAGCAGCGCGGTTCCGGATTGAAGCGCCTAGAACCGCTCGGCCACAGCAGCCGGGTTGGGTAGTGAACTGTCATCCTGCAGTAACGGTAGAAAACTGAGTTGTTGCCGGATAGCATAGTCGGTAGAGCATTTGTCCACGAAAGGAAGAGGCTCAGGGTTTGAGTTCCCGTCTGGCACACAGATTTATCTGCTAGGAGTTGCGAGAATGCCTGAGATTGGAAGATAGTCTACTGAGTTCCTCATTCAACGTTTCATGTTGTGAGATTAAAGGCCTAGGAGAATTTCTGAGTTCTGGAGGGGATAATCAAAAAATTGGTCAACTGTAAACCTTTGTCCACCCAACATGGTTTAGAATGGAAGGAAGGTTAGCATTTATCGAGCTATCGACAACGCGGTCAGGAGAGTAGAAGCATAAGATCAGTGTGACCAAGGATGTGAATAAAAAAAATCCGTCTCGTCTTTTGTAAAGTCGGTATCACAGCGTTCGCATTGAGCTATTTAGGGAAACTACGGCGTTATTTACGTTTTCTTTAGTTTCTCAGTATCAATTTCGGAGGGAATACTGGAATGATTCTGTAAAACGGAGACTGCTACGTTCTTTCCCCATATTTTTCCCTTTGTCCAGCCGAGGAATTATCCATTTCTGACTTGTCCACGTCGAGGTTCTTAAATTCTTATCTACCTTTGTCCATGTAAACTTACGTTTTACAACAGCGATATTTCGAGAAAAGCGGTAATACGGCCTCCGCTACTGAAATACCCACGAGCATTCTCCACTTCGTCATAAAGGCGACGATACCGGAGTTTTGTAGATAAAAACCTACATGCGGCTTCCTAAGAGAGTGAGATTGATTTACGTCTGCCGTCGGCTTCTGTCTACTGCGAACGCGTCCATCCCGAGGAATATCCTCATTAATGGCGATAATGCCCACGGGCCGCCATTAAACAAATGGTTCCGTCCCCTTTAAATGTCGTGCTCTCGCTCGCACAGCACATTAGCCGTTCAGTAAGAGACGACCTGTCGCCTTGTCGCCCCTACTGTATCCCTGAAATCCAGTTTCCGTGAAGGCGGCGCGGGCGACCGGGGCTGGGGGCTAAACAAGCACATTAAAATGCTCTAAAATGTCCGATGAATACGTAATGACAGAGCACTGTCGTCGTTAGGCCGTCTTGCCCATTAGTGGGGACCCTCTGTTTATACTGCACTCGCCTCTAATGAAAATCATGTCAGTTTATTGTGAATATATTATAATTGATCAATCAGCATTATTTAAAGGCGGGCAGAGCGGCAGGTACAGTCGGCGCAGCACGCTAGTGGCTGGCCAGCCGCGTCTGCGGCGTTAGCGCGAGGGGTGGGCAGGCACCCGACTGTACACGCGCGTACCTGAAGGCCCGCCATAAATACGCACGCTTTCAATGTCCTGTAGCGACGGCCGATCTCGTTCCTTATACGCGCCCGGCTGCCAAGCCGCGCGGCCGCTCATATTCATAACTCTGCGCAAAACACCGGCTGCGCAGCCTCCCCGCGTAGCAAATCATCTTCGCGCTGGTCGGGCGCCGGCAGTGGCCGCTGCTGCTGGTAGAGGCGTCTTTGAGGGAGGGTTGGGCCGCACCGAGCTACATATCAGCTAGCCCCCTCAGTTCCCCCCTGGAGCAGTACGGTCTCTCCCCTGAAATGTAGCGGCGTAAATAAGACCTGTGGTCGGCCGGCGTGGCAGAGCGGTTCTAGGCGCTTCAGTCGCAGGTTCGAATCCTGCCTCGGGCATGGATGTGTGTGATGTCCTTAGGTTAGTTAGGTTTAAGTAGTTCTAGGGGACTGATGACCTTAGATGTTAAGTCCCATAGTGCTCAGACCCATTTGAACCATTTCGTATCTCCTTTTACCCGGCGTAGTTCAGCAGCTCAACGTGGCATGGTGTGAACGAGTCGTTGGAAGTCGCCTGCAGAAATACTGAGCCATGCTGCGTCTATAGCCGTCCAGCAATGCGAAAATGTTGCCGGTGCAGGATTTTGTGCACGAACATATCTATCGATTATCTCCCATAATGTTCGATAGGATTCATGTCGGCCGATCTGGGCCACCACATCATTCGCTCCAACTGTCAAGGACGTTCCTCAATCCAGTCGCGAACAGCTGTGGCACGGTGACAATCCCATCGTTGTTTGGGAACATGAAGTCCACAGTGGCTCCAAATGGTCTCCAAGTAGCCCAACGTAACCGTTTCCAGTCAATGATCGGTTCAGATGGGCCAAAGGACTCAGCCCATTCCATATAAACACATCCCACACTATTGTAGAGCCACCACAAGCTTTCACATTGCCTTGTTGACAACTTGGGCTGATGGTTTCTTGGGATCTGTGTCACACTTGAATACTACCATAAGCTTTTACAAACGTAAATCGGGACTCATCTGAGAAGGCCACCATTTTCCAGTCGTCTATGGTCAAAACGATATAGTCACGTGCCCAGGGAGGCGCTGCAGGTGATATGCTGTAAGCAAAGGACATGGCGTCGGTCGTCTGTTGCCATTGCCCATTAACGCCCCACTGCACCGCACTGTGCTAACGGATACGTTCGTCGTACGCACCACATTGATTTCTGATGTCATTTCAAACAGTGTTGCTTGTCTGTTACCACTGGTAACTCTACCAAAAGGCCGCTGCTCTCGGTCGTTAAGTGAATGCCGTTGCCCACTACGTTATGCGTAGTGAGAGGTAATGTCTGAAATGTGGTATTCTCGGCACTCTCTCGACACTGTGGATTTCGGAATATTGAATTCCCTAACGATTTCCGAAATAGAATCTCTAGCTAATTCCCGTCCTCCTACCATAATCACCTCGGAAAGCTTTTCACATGGATCACCTGAGTACAAATGACTGCTTCGCCGATGCACTGGCCTCTTCTACCTTGTATACGCGATACTACCGCAATCTCTATATGTGCATATCTCTATCCAATGACTTTTGTCACCTCATTGTGGATATACCTTGCAAAATGTGGGGTATGGGATTTTTTTTAAACTCATTTTTATGCTCGAAAAGACTGGAATACCAAGTTTCGACAGCATAATTTATGTTGGCTAAATTTTCTGGAGTAAAAAATCTTTGAAAATTTCGAATTTTTTCAGTTTTTCAAAAAATTCTTTCTTGTGCTCCTAGCTTTTTGGCAGTTCGATATTTTCGAAGTTTTTGGCTACTGGAAGTTAGCACAAATTTTGTTGGTAAAACTTGTTTTACAATCTCTCCCACCATATAAACGAGTTAAAAATATAAAATGTTCTATCTCACTTTTCCAAGATACAGGCTTTTTTCCCCCACAATTTGACTGGACTATTACAGCTTTGCGGCGACCTAGCATCTCTCAGCCGGTTCGCATTTTGCTCATGGGAAAACTTCGAAATATTGGAAATACATGTATTGCATTTCCCGCCAGATAATAATGAATAAATCGCACAATATCTCATCGATACAGCTGAGCGACAGCTTCCGGTGGTGGTAGTTGCTGTTGTCACTGCTGCATGACGCGGCTGATGTTGATCGCGTGGCAGCGTCGAAATTTATCAGTCCAGGAGCAGGAAATGCGCATGTGCGAGGAAGCTCTCACAATTGGATAAAAGCGGAACTTTTTGATTGGCTAGCTTTGAGAAATTCCAGTCTAAAGATCGCATTAAGTGTCCTAAATTTAAACACATGCGTCCAGACAAGTTAGTGAGAAGTGACATAACGTTCTGAAAACATAATCACAGACGTTACAGTTTCATGCCATACTGATACACGGAACATTATTTTGCCTGGGGTAAAATTGTGTGAATGAATAAACAGCCCTGCATGCAAGAATCATCGCAGAATTTGCCTGAAGTAAGGCTAATTAAGGGGTCTAGTTTTCAGTGCCTTGCTTCCCACTACGAGACTAAAGCCTTGCCGAGTACTTTGGATTGCTGCCTGTCTTGCTCCTCCTTTAGAATACAGACACCGAGGTTGGTAATTCATTGATGGTTTTACTAACGAAACATTACTGCCGGTACCGATTTTCGAGGCTTTATACCAACATGTATGTGGCCATTCCAAACATATGGCTGACATTGCACTGAAGTAGCAGTCTTTACAGTAATAAATGATACATAAGGTAGAAAACGAGATACGTGGTACATTAGACAAGTTTAATAAAACGCAGAAAGAGAATGGGAGTTTACACCAGACACAAATGGGACATCGATTTAATGGTCCTATACTTTGTCATCGATGTTTCGTCTCTCTCAAAAATCTATTTTTATCTCGTACAGATCCGGCTACCTGAGTTTTGTGTTACCTATAATAAAGCGTCTGCGCTTGTTTCATGTGACTACTGCTAGTGGCTATAGGCTATATGCAGTATATATTCTAGTGACCTTCACACCCGCTCTTGCATACAGGTCTGTGAATGCATAAACTCATTAATAAGACACCACCTAGGATACAATAGACAGAGAACTTTTGAAGAATAACTTCTGAACCAATGGGAAGAAAGAGCCACTGCAGCGGTATAAATGTCTCGCGTAACAATGTAGAGGGGTAGTAGAGTATTTAATAGACTACGATTGCCAACATCGCCATTTGATGAAGGATGCAGGAAAATGTTAGTTCTTGAGTTGATGAAATTGTTGTCGGCCTTTGACGACGTCTTCAAAGCCAAATACAGACATTGTTGTCGGCCTTTGACGATGTCCTCGAAGACAAGTAAAGCTATCTGGTATCCGCAACATGCCAACATAAAGGTTTATTTGATTGTAATTTGGGGCTCTGAATGTCATTTGGTATAATGGCTATCTTTTCGTCTTGGTGTTATCTGCTTCCCTGTTGTAAATCTGAAAATTCATCTGGCAGTCAGAAATCAGTAATTTGTTCTGAATTTAGTAGATGTAGGGTTGCCAGCAACTTGAGATAGGCCGCTTTTTAATGGGCCGTATTTCCACCTGCAGTTGAGATGTTTTATACCGTCAGATTGCAAATATCGAGGGCTAAAAGTGGAACTTCAAAAAATGGTTCAAATGGCTCTGAGCACTATGGGACTCAACATCTTAGGTCATCAGTCCCCTAGAACTTAGAACTACTTAAACCTAACTAACCTAAGGACATCACACACACCCATGCCCGAGGCAGGATTCGAACCTGCGACCGTAGCAGCCTCGCGGTTCCAGAACCGCACGGCCACCGCGGCCGGCTGTGGAACTTCAATTTAAGCCCATATCTGAAATATATTCGTAACTGATTTTCATGAAGACAAAGGTGCAAACTACACTTAGCCTTTCGACACGTTGACCAAATTTTTCCCGCAGTTCAGCGAAAAGGGAATGCAGAAAGTTTGTTAATAATAGTATCCAAGTGAATTCAAGGAAATGTCAGTACTGTTGGTAGGATGACTAACAGTATTTTCTGACAAAGGCTTTGTTGTATGTATAATTTATTAATGATTTCATACATCACCAGACATTTAGTGTCTTTGGTTGTACAATTCTTATCACAGGCTTATGTTCGTGAATTGCAGGATATGAAATATATCCACAGTATAACGGAATAGTTCAGGTTTCTGTTCTATATGCGTTTTAGATAGTTCTACAACGACTAAACGAAAGAACCAGTATTTTGTGCTATCAAAATTATTCACAAATTCTGTTTATAGTGAACTGTACTTTAGCTTTAAGATTATTTACTGCCCCTCTTCTTAGAACTATCTCTCGAGAATGTGTATGCATCTGTCGTTATATTCCCTGCTCTTTTTAGCAGACTCCTTCCCAGAAGGCCCGAACGCTTTGTCTCCTTTCTGCAGGTGCCATAGCTCCATCACAAACGGGGAGCGCCGTTCAGCACTCTACCCAGTGTCCGTCTATGACAGGTGTCTGCGGCTTATGTCTGAAAGCCCGCCTTCCAGTTTCCTAGAAGAGCGAAGCGCCTGCCGATGGCATTTCGGAGAGAGCTGCCTTGCTTGCCTGCTGCTCACCTTTGTTCCCAGAGCAGCGCGTGACTCACGAGGGGACGCTTTCCAGTGACGTCAAACATACCGCGAGCGGGACATGGCTCCCAACACTTTGGCGAACTGCGACGCCACACCGAGGTTGCGTTCTGAATGCCCCTGTAGGCGATCGAACAGTATTTGTCAATCTTTGGTACTTTGTCGAATTAAATGGCAGTGTGGTATTTTGTTCGACGCGTTTGTCAAACATAGACTGTGTTTGACGTGTTTCAGAAATATTTTGACCCACCCCACGTTGACACGATGTCGGACGTTGTTTACGTTGATGTTTCGTCGCGTATGCTTAGCGAGGTATGTTTTCCTCACTGTATCGTGAGTTTCCACAGTTGTGGAAACTACGATCGAAAGAGTATATGGATGAAAACAAAAGAGCTCCAGTAATTACCAAAATGGTAAAGGTGTTCAGGTGTTGCATCTTTCCCAGCCACATATTGCTCAGAAGGGCAAGCGGGAGTGCAATAAAATAAAAGTCGGAGCCCTTCGGTTGTTCAACGTACGAAGTACATATACCCACATTGTGGGTTTTTAACGTATTTTCATTATATTTTCACGGATATATCTGTCTCCATATTTCAAGTATTCCATGTGCTAGAATCTTAGTTTTTTTTATACAAAATGTTAAAGTTGGTGCAAGCAATGCTCCGTCTGGCTTGGTAGCCATTACGATTGGCGTCAAAACATATCGCGACAGCTGCTTCAAAACTGAGAGAGAGTGTTTGATGAACTTTGTAGGTGTGCCTATGAGCTTGATGGACAAACACGTCGATAAAATCTGCGAATTTGATAAACATGTTGATACTTCACAGGACCTTAATGGTCTCGTCTTGGAAGAAATAACCAATCTCTGTTTCCAGCTCGATACCAAAAATGCAACTCTCAGCAAGTGCAAACGTGCTACTCCTAAGACTAGCGAAAAACTATTGCTGATATTATGCTTTTTCACCGACAGTTATACATTTAGATGTGATGAGAAAGGATCATTGGTATATAAAGTGCCATCAATGCGAGGTTGTTAAACCAAGATAAATAAAACAACATTGGAAAAGACGTGTCATTAGGGTTAGAGAAACAAACAACTCGACATTCTCCTAGGATGACTCTGCCCAAGCACAGACAAGGTAAATGGGGATGACCAGGCGAGGATAAAAGCCTCTTCTTCCAATAAAGTGCCCAATTTCTTGATGCGCATATAAGAAGAATCACCTTTGGTACTATTTGTTGCTGCACAATGACGTGGTGTAGTGGTTAAGGCACTCGGTTTGTAAGGAGAGAGATTGGTTGAACTGTGTTTCCGACCATCCCTATATAGTATCTCCATAGTTTTCTATTAACGGTTGCTACGAACTGTGATATGGTTTCTTGAGAAACACGCGTCCACTTATCTTCCCCAATCAATTCAAGATTTCGTGGGTAACAACACTATGTGGGCGTCACGTGTCCGAAACGACTGATTAAAAAAATGTGTATACCTTACTGTAAAAAAAAAAAAAAAAAAACGAATATGACCTTTGATTAGTAAGGCAAGAAGAAGTAATAGCGTGCATTCAGCACTGAATCAGTCCCGGGATACATTTCTTTCGCACTAATCACACTGATTTCCTTTTCACTGATCTTCCAGTATCGGAACTGTGCCAATACGATACCTGAAAGTGTACGGAGATAAGGTTGACTCAATGGGACGTACTCACATGTGTACAGTGGCGTATAAGTTAAATCTGAAGAACGATGCTATCGTTGAAACGCGATACTTTGTTTATGAAATATAGAAACACGTAGAAAACTGCCTTTAATGAAAAGCCCGAACAGCCATTAGACATGATAAATTTCTTTCACTTCAGCCCTATGGTCTTTAAACACCCCCGCGCTACAGTTATCCGACGACGGATGTGCCAGGTAGTAGCAAATTGTGTAATGAACCCCAGAATCTAGATCAGAACTGATGTCAGTGTAAATGAAGCACTAGCTGAGGTGGATAAGAAAAGAAGCCGACTGCCTGTTGTTGCAAGAGCCGTCTCGGCGTTTGGCAGAATTTGCTTAGCTAACAGCAGAATCGTAAATGTTAGTGGTTGTACAGGAAGTTTAACACAATTGCCCCTGAATACAGGTATATCCTCTACGCAACCTTACTCGGATTTGCGGTAGACGCAACTGTTTCACAGCGTTAGTGAGAGATTGTTCTTTATTAAAAAAAAAAAATAGCCTCACATCGTATATTGTACGTAGACGGTCATCACAAGAGCTGAATACTTCCCACATTAGTCAAAAAGCGTCGGCTGTTACCTGTATAAGCTGTGGTTCGTGAGTTTGAAAAGTCAGCGAGTCCTATAAAGAGCAGTGGCTGTCAAGCACTGAGCTGTTAAGAATACAAGGAGCGCCAGAGCTGCTCGCTGAGTGGCCCAACTTAGCGTTAAGTGGCGACAGTGAAGCGAAGCGCTCTCCACGGAGGAGACTGTCCCACTCGACACACAGACCACGCGGGCACCACGCGACCAATCTACCGCCTCGATAGTCGTCACGATTCTCACATGCACGTGGCGTAGTTACATCCACACCGCGAATTTGTGGCTACACTCTTACAGTTTCTTTTTATCGCCTTTTCCTCTGCCTAGCCTTCACATTTACTGCATAAAGAAACAGGTATACGAGGGATGTTCAAAAAGTTTGAATTATCTCCACAAATAATAGTCACATAATTTATCTTTGATTTGTTTTCGTGTGTATATCTGCAGTCATGGTACACACTGAAATTCACGCGCCATAGTTCGGTAGATCACCGCTAGAAGAACCAGGTCAAAATGACGCAGCCTACTGATAGAAAGTGGAAGTTTAGATTCCGTTGCAGATCAGTCTTTTACTACAACCATTATATGGCAATCAACGTTCGTTGGCTTCGCGAATAGGTTGGATAGGAACCAAATAATGACCGTTGAACCTAACCTAGACCTTGGGCTACGATACAGCTCAGTCTATCAGCACAACGAAATCGACGAATGTCAGCTATACCGTATTCATTTTAGCGACTGATAGTGGTGGCGGGCTGTGCAGTTTTGATCTGCTGCATTACTACTGCGCGGATTTATCAGTAAATACCAGGATTACAGACACGAAACTGAAAGTCGGGATGGTTCTTTCAACCCTACTACAGGTGATCAATTGGTTTACCCATTATTTTCCAAATAATACACAGATATTGAATCCCATTGTCTTACGTTGAATAGGTCCTACTTTTAAATTTGGTTAACGTGAAGCACAGCTCAGTCCGAATGTTGTTTTGAACACCGCAGTTATTTACTGGACGATGCTGTTACCTTCTTCCGAGTTTTAAGCGGATCGAATCATTTAGAAATGTGGAAATTCTTCGGAGTATTACTGTTTCGTGGATGCTGGTTGCACAAGTTGTCAGACGACATAACTATCATCATCGCCCAGTAATTACTCAGATTACCATTCTACGTTGCTACGATTTCAGCATGTAATGGAACACAAGTAATTTTTTAATTTAAATGATGAGGTCCCATACTCCGAGGAGCGTAGGGGACGATGCGGGAGACCCGCACCGCTGTACTAGGCAAGGTCCTAGTGGAGGTGGTTTGCCGTTGCCTTCCTCCAATCGTAATGGGGATGAATGTTGTTGATGAAGACGACACAACAACACCCAGTCATCTCGAAGCAGGAAAAAGCCCCAACCCCGCCAGGAATCGAACCCGGGACCCCGTGCGCGGGAAGCGAGAACGCTACCGCAAGACCACGAGCTGTGGACTTTGAATTTAAAATATTTTGGTAATGCTAGGCTTATCAATCCACGGTGGTTAACAGATGAAAGTAGCACTCAGCAAGATGAGAACTGAGTACCTAGCCACCGTCATAGTTAGCGAGCAGCAGAGAAATGTTACCACAGCTATCATGTACCTTGCTTTCACTCCTTCTCTTACGTTTCCTGTCCTCACATTTCACGGCTCGCACACTTAAATGTGAAGTAAATTAACGGGATGTTGCAGAAACTCTTTAATGTCGCTACCAAGTAATTAGCATCATTATCACTTTCTTGCTGAGCAGCAGTGTTACGTATGCTTTTGCGTAAGACGCATGGGAAAAGCGAGTAATACAAGGAGCGATACTAGAGTGAGACGGTATTTCATTGTTTTACCACTTGACCTATAAAATATCTCTACATCACTGTTCGTCATTTACTGCAGAGATCATACGTACACAGACAGCTTAGCTGCCACAAGCAGCTCACAGAAGATTCCTTCAAGTTTCTCTCACTTCTGTCGCTACTTCTCCAGAAATCGAGGAGAAACACGCGGTCCACTTAGCAATGGTGACCTAAAGAAGTGACGTCGATCTTCAGTCATGGAGATTTTTGATGAGAGATTTTGTGAATACGGTATCAGATCAAAGTATCCGGACACCTAGTAGTGGACTTTGATGTAGGTTGTGTCCACGCTCTTCGCCCTTATGACGCTTGAACTCACTTGGGAACTCTTTCAATGATGTTTCTGGATGCCTGTGGAGGAATGACAGCCCATTCTTCCTCAAGAGCCAAAACCAGAGAAGGTAGTGATTTTGGATGCTGGGTATGGTGTGAAGCAGACGTTCCGATTTATGATAAAGTGCCCCATCCTGTTCTGTTCGGAACTCTGGGCAGGGTAGTCAGTTTCAAGGATGTTACTGTCCACAAATCATTGCCTCACACATGCCACTTCATGGTATGCTGAAACAGTCATCGTCTCCGAACTGTTCCTCTATTGTACGCAGTTCAGAATGCTGCAAAATGTGTTCATATCCTTCAGCATTTAGCGTTCTCTTAAACACAGTAAGTGGACGACACCCTTGCCACGAAAAGCACCACTACACCGTTACAGCAGCTCATTTGTTCTTCACTTTGGGTTCAAAAATGGTTCAAATGGCTCTGAGCACTATGGGACTCAACTGCTGCGGTCATAAGTCCCCTAGAACTTAGAACTACGTAAACCTAACTAACCTAAGGACATCACACACATCCATGCCCGAGGCAGGATTCGAACCTGCGACCGGAGCGGTCGTGCGGTTCCAGACTGTAGCGCCTTTAACCGCTCGGCCACTTCGGCCGGCTTCACTTTGGGCTCTACAGGCGATAGCAGGTAACTATCTTCATGCTTTCGCCAAACTTAAATCCTTCCATGGGATTGCGATCCTTTCCAGCCATCCACTGTCCAGCAGCGTCGCACTTTACACGACCTCAAGCGCTACCTAGCGTCGACAACAGAAATGTGTGGCTTATGAGTATCTGCTCGATCATTGTACCGCATTCTTCTTGACTCTCTAAGCACAGTCTCCTCGCCTTGCTACTTGTAGTGCTGGTAGCACTCTGCAACTCACGAATGATATCTGTCGTTGATTTCATGTGTGTTTTTTTACAACCTCCGTCCGCAGTGCTCAACGATTCCTGTCTGTACAGGAGAGGTGTCTGGTCCAGGTGTGTTTGTTCCTTCGCGTTTCCGCTTCACATCACCAACGGTCGACCTGTGCTCCATTAGAGAGGTTTTAATGGCTTTGATAGATTTGCTACTCGGTGACATCCAATCGGAATCTCACGGACTAAGTTACTTTGCTCTCCTGGCCAGCCCATTCGGCTGTTACTGCTTCGCTACTGACAATGCAATACTACCCGCCTCATACCACCCAGAGGGGCCTAAATCGCGTGATATCTAATGGTCAATACTGCATTACATGGGGGTGTCCGGATGTCTTCGATCAGACAGTGTGTATCTAGAAGCTAAACCGAAGTATTCGAACAGAAGTCTGATACAGTGTCTCAAGCATATTTTGTGCATGAGTTGAGTGTCAGGAATTCTCTATCATAACGTCCCCCCCCCCCCTCCCCCGACTCTTTCACTTCCTCCTCCTCTCCCAACTCCACCTCCCCCCTTCTCCCATTCTGTATGTTCCCACGACAACCATCGGCATATGTCACTCGGCCGCGCAGTCCCTACAGGCCGGCCGTAACCCGACGACACCCGCGACGTCACACCACGCGAGATATGACCCTAGACCGCGGGTCGGAATGCCCCGGCCGCCGGTGTTTTATCTGGACTCGCTCGTTGGCTGCCGCGGCGCCTGCTACCTCGCCCCTCCGGGACAGTCAATTGTTTCGGTAGTGAGTTAAAACAAAACCAGCGACACTGGTTTTCCGGCCCCCGGACACGGGCGACATATCCACCATCTCCGCCGAGTCCCGATTTTTATTTCCACTGCCTAGCAGCGGTCCTCCACTCCCTCTCTCCCTCTCTCTCTCTCTCTCTCTCTCTCTCTCTCTCTCTCTCTCGTTCTCATCGCCTCGCTCCGCACCGCACCGCCGGCCTCCTGTTCGTTTTCGCTCCTCTCTTTGTGTGTGTGCTCGGTCGCGCGCGTACAGTCTTGGTCTTGTTTTGCGCCGGCTAGAACACCAGTACCACGGCATTCCAGGCGTGGCGGCAGCGGGTACAGTCAGCACAGCGACGCCCGCCGATAAAAAAACGCTGCATGTTAATGTGGTCGGCCACCGAGAGCCACGCCGCTGCCCCGGGGTCGACACCGGCGCCGGATCCTATGTCCGGCTTCTGACGCCGGTTTGCCCACTGTCCGATCCAAAACTGCGGTCGCTCTTCTTTTCCCTTCAGCAGCCCCCCCCCCCCCCCCCCCGGCAAATCCATACGGCACTTTCCCATCTGCAGTTGACTTTCGGTTAACCGACAATCAAAAAAAGGAAGGAACGAAGGGTCGAAATCTAGATTTCCATCCACTACAAGCTCGTGAGACTGATCACTATTCCAGTTAGAAAATAGGGGAGACTAGATAAGGCAAAAACAATAATTGTTGTGCCGATACTGATGAAAAATCTCCTTAAAGGTTGGCGTTAGGATGCACGCCAAGGTGAATGGGGTGTAAGTGTTAGGGGACGTTGACGATACGACTTCCTCACTGACGTAAGGGAGCTGTTGCGAATGAAACATATCGATCCCAGCCGCTGCATGGAACATTTCTTGCACATACAGGGAAGAAGGTTCCCCAGCACACTGCCTTCTTCCGCGGGAATTACGCTAACAATAGACATACACTACACTTAGACTACACAGAAATAGAAATACTTATACGTAGATCAATAAGAAACCAGGAACAACGGGCACAGTTAGATGAATTAACAGACAGTAGTTCAAAAACAACACGACAGACGCGACATAACGGACATGCCTATATGGAACGTAACAACAACCTCCAGAGGGTGAACAGCGTCACCCACAGTGGCAGAGAAAACATTGAACAGGCTCAGGAGTAGGAGAAAGAGGAGGAGGATGAGATGGCACAATAAATAAGACATATAAAATTATGAACCAGGCACAACATGCCTAAATGCATTGACATCATTGACAGATTCTACATACCAGTCAAATAATAGTTAAGGATTGGGAATAAAATGGTTCAAATGACTCTGAGCACTATGGGACTCAAAATCTGCGGTCATCAGTCCCCTAGAACTTAGAACTACTTAAACCTAACTAACCCAAGTACAGAACACACATCCATGCCCGAGGCAGGATTCGAACCTGCGACCGTAGCGGTGGCGCGGTTCCACACTGTAACGCCTAGAACCGATCGGCCACACCGGCCGGCTGACTGGGAATACTAGAGTAAATGTGGTGTAAGGTGCTGGAAATTCAGTCAAGAAAACACACAATGTTGTACACATGCATAAATTCGGGGTATTCACCGCCGGTCACAATCCATGATGGCACTGAAAACTGTGTCCTCTGTTTCATCATCTTTTCACATGCTTCTTAAAATAACAAAATTTTATTTATGTTTCAAGCACAATAATGAATTATTTTTACAAAAGTATTTATTACATGTCAAATGTTGCAGATAAAAACAAAACAAAAAATTACAAAAAGGATGAGAAACGAAAAATGTAATATGTACGACCTGTTTTAAAATATCATGTAGCAGATCTTTAAAATTGCAATAAATAAATAATGATTTAAATTTTGCGTAGGTTAGGTAAATCTCTCTGAACGAGTGCACGAAGGGCGAGACGGTTTCTTGCCCACACCGTTGCTCAACTGAGCTACTGTTTCTCATGTTTCATGGCATGTGCTGAACACAAAGAGTAAGAATAATTAGGAAAGAAATGGGTATAGAGACGGACGCGGATTAACGCATTATTCTCCGATTAGTTCATGTAGCGACTCGATATGGCTTATCTACTGTTCGAGGACTGGATTCTTAAGTCTTCTGTCTGTCAACACGTTATTGCGCACCGCGTCTTTTCACACATAGATACTAAACGTCACTCTGGTTAACTAAACAGCAAATCTCAGTGTTCACGCGAGAACAGTTTCGTTGGCAGTGTGAACATAAAAAGCCGCACTTTACTCAACAGGGGACAGGTCGGTGCGGGTGACCGCGGAGGTGGCGGGTGCAGGGCTGCTTGCGGAAGGCAGGCTGGCTGTTTCTGTACTTTTTCTGTTTTTTAACGCCACGCAGGTTAAAATATCGTCACGTCGGTCAGTATTTCAAAGAATACCGCTGCTGTCGTTCCCGCGTAAAAACAGGTTTACACAGCGGAATTTATTTCCGTTCCCAGCGCATTATGTGGACGTGGTGACACGACAATGGCCCGCCGATATGATACACACAGGAACGGCGCTCGCGACCACGGGTTGTATGGACGGGGGGTGGGGAGGAGCAGAACCCAGAACCTCCAGAGCAGTTGCTCTGGGCAAGAACACTGTCTTCTGCAGTGGCGACACATCTCTCTCCGCACCAAGAATGTTCTGCTAGACCGAATCGACGATGCACATTCTAACACGACACTACACTGACACTCACACCTTAGCCGCTATTGATTTAAACTTTCCTATGAACTGCTCCTACAGTTTGTTCTTGCTTTTCTAGACCGTTCGTTTCGTACAAGGTTTCAGGAGTCACGGATTTCTGTCGTTGCCTCCTTTTCCTCTTTGAGGCTGTTCTTAAAAACTGAAAGGCAGTGCTTCTGATGTTGGTTGGTAGTAAACTTTACGTACCGAACTCGAACTAAATCTGAAAGCGTAATTCTCCCTTAATTTACGCAGTCGCCATTTGAGAGAAAGTGCAGATGCTACGTGAAAACAGCGCAGTGGAATTTCTTGCATCGATGGAGGTGACGCACTGGGAAGACGTATTCGGTACGACGGCAGTTCACATCCCGATCCGAGCATTCAGAATTAAGTTTTCTGTGGTTTCCTTAAACCGAGTAAGGCGGATGTCGGGATAGTTCCCTCGAAAGGGCACTCCCGACCTCCCTCCATAACCTGTCCAAATCTAACATTGTCTGCCGTCTCTAATGACATCATCATCGACGAACAGTTAAACCATAATCTTCTCCATCTACGTCTACTTGATTACCGGTGCTCTGATATTCACAATTAACCGGTTGGCTGAGGGTTCATTGAATCACCTTCGCCGGCCTCGGTGGCTGTGCGGTTCTAGGCGCTCCAGTCCCGAGCCGCGCTGCTGCTACGGTCGCAGGTTCGAATCCTGCGTCGGGCGTGGATGTGTGTGATGTCCTTAGGTTGGTTAGGTTTAAGTAGTTCTAAGTTCTAGGGGACTGATGCCACAGCAGTTGAGTCCCACAGTGCTCAGAGCCATTTGAACCATTTGAATCACCTTCAAGCTGTCTCTCTACCGTTCCGCTCTAGAAAAGCACGCGAGAAAAACGAGCGCTTAAATCTTTCTGTGCGAACTCTGGTTCGTCTTGTTTTTATTATGATTATCATTTCCCTCTATGTAGATTGGCGCCGACAAAATATTTCCGCCAGAGGACAACTTCGGTGACTGAAATTTTGTGAGATAAACTGATGACTGCCACCCAATTCTTATATCATATCCGTGCCACTCTGTCCCCTACTTCGCCATAATACATAATGATCTACCATTCTTCGAACTTTTTCGATGTCTTCCGTCAATCCTGCCTGATGCCGACTCCATATCGCGCAGCAGTACTCCAGGAGAGGACGGACAAGCGTAGTGTAGGCAGTCTCTCTAGTAAAAAAATGGTTCAAATGTCTCTGAGCACTATGGGACTCAACTGCTGAGGTCATTAGTCCCCTAGAACTTAGAACTAGTTAAACCTAACTAACCTAAGGACATCACAAACATCCATGCCCGAGGCAGGATTCGAACCTGCGACCGTAGCGGTCTTGCGGTTCCAGACTGCAGCGCCTTTAACCGCACGGCCACTTCGGCCGGCAGTCTCCCTAGTAGACCTGCGGCATTTTGATGTTTCCTCCGTGTACGAGACGTGTCCTCTATTAATTCTATAGACAGTTTTTCCATTCTTGAAATCATTTTTATACATTTTTACTGTGGAAACTTGCTGCCTGTGAGTGTAGATATTTCAGTCAAATACACAGTAGCTGGGTGAAAAATGTGCAACCACCAATAATGAGACACATTACCATGTCTAATACAGTACTGGAAAACTGTTGGTATTCATAACAGCTTCCAGTCGTCTCTGAAATGGATAAGTACTGGTCATGAATGGTTTGTAACGAAATCTCACACCATTTTTCCTGTAAAATACTAACAAGTTCAGGAGACGATGATGGAGATGGATAGCGCTCACGCATTCTGCTCCCCAAAGCAGACCACAAAGACTCAATAATATTGAGTGTGGTCATTGTGGGGCCTAGCGGAGATGCGACAATTCCTCCTTGTGCGTCCAAAACCAATAATGTACGCTATGAGCTATGCGAACAGGACCGTTGAGGTCTTGGAAGACAGCATTACCACCGGAATACAAACATTGTACCATGGGGTGGACATGATCAGCCAAAATGGTCACGTAATTCTTGGCAGTAATGCGACCCAGCAGGACAACCACGGGGCCAAATGCAAACCAAGATATGTGTGTCCAAATCGTCAACGAATCCCCATATTTCACTCCTGGGACGTGAACTCTGCCAGAAGTTTGCAACAAGACGGAAATGATTTTCTTGAAGTGCTCCGTAGCGTCTGACGGGCATTTTCATCACTGAGTCAGTATGGTTCTGGAATTCGAGCTCGCCTTGCAGTTCCCTGTTTATGGAACTTCCTTCATGTGGTTTTCGTGCTGACAGCGCGGTGTTCAGTTCTGCAGTGATTTTTCCGTCTGTCGTCCCCTTATTTTCCGTCACAGTCCTCTTCTGTGACTATCTGTTATCATCACCCTATACACACTTTCGTACACGTTGTGACGTTTTATTGTTGTCCCTGTATGAGGTTTAAATCTTAGGTACGGTGCCTCTTGACACACCAAACACTTCGGCTTCCATGGTTACGTAAGCACCTACCGTACGAACACCAACAATTTGCCGACGTTGGAATTCCCTTAGCTCCAACATCATGTATCACAAATACATAGAACGCTGTTCCAAACACGGGTTATTCTGCTTGGTTGCTGATGTCGTTACGGTATTTATAGCCACAAAACACAGATTCGAAAACGATTGGAGTTTTCGAGTTTCTCTGATTGATCAGTAACCATCGTATACGATAACATGCAACATTTTTGTGCCTAATTAAGAAAAATATTACGTTGATAACAGCGAGAGAGACTGTATGCAATTCACCAGAGTGGTGGTGCGATTTCGCTTGCTGCTCTGTCTACGGAGCCCCGCCCCTGGAAAGACCTCGTTACGGCAAAGGCACTCTACCGTACACAACAATGCGGCATCTAATGACTGCGACGGCAGATGGAAGTAACTCACGCCGGCATTGCCGCGGCAGTACCTTACGCTTTCCTGATTACAATACGCGCAGAAGGACGAATATTTTATACCTTTTGTTCGGCTGAAGGTCAGCTGCCCCATTGTCTACTCGGATGCAAAACACAGTCTTTAATTAGTCTTAAAATACGAAGGGCTCGTGAGGAGCCGTCTCCCATTCTCCGCTGCGGAGCGACCTTTAAACAGCCGTCGATCTTTCCCCAGAATCCGACGACTACGGGGACGGCGCGGCGAATGACTTCCGTAATTGGATCGCAGTCTGGCCTGGACGTCCCTCCTTCCGACGAACCGAGCTGCGGTCGCAGCCGCGCACTTGCGCACGTTCTGGCTGGAAAGGCAAATCATTTGCCTCAGAAGAAATCTGCTGCCCTCGATTACCGAAAATTTGTATTCGTACTGGGGACTGGATCCGGCAGAGCCACACTGAAATTGACTCGTGATAATTCTTTCAAAATATCACGTACAATTTATTTCAGTCGTTTACGAATGACTTTAATATTGCCGTTGTAAAAACGTTAGATGCCGTGTTTCTTGACTTCCTCAAGGCGTTCGATACAGTTTCCCACAGTCGTTTAATGAACAAAGTAAGAGCACATGGACTATCTGACCAACTGTGTGATTGGATTGAAGAGTTCCTAGATAACAGAACGCAACATGTCATTCTTAATGGAGAGAAGTCTTCCGAAGTAAGAGTGATTTCAGGTGTGCTGCAGGGGAGTGTCGTAGGACCGTTGCTATTCACAATATACATAAATGACCTTGTGGATAACATCGGAAGTTCACTGAGGCTTTTTGCGGATGATGCTGTAGTATATCGAGAGGTTGTAACAAAGGGGGGGGGGCATCTTTCTTGCTCTTATCTAACACAGCTAGGGATTCATTTTCAGTTATAACACCCAATGGATTGAAGCTGTGCCAAAATCGTTGTTGAACGCACAATGTTTTCCTTGATACTACGGGGCTCAGTTACTACTGATATTTAAACCTTCTGCAGCGCTCTACAGTTTTACCTGCTAGAAGAACAGTTTCAGTTTGCGTACGTGGCGATTTTTGTTTTACAGCCCGTAGGCCGTTGTCTAATGCTGGAGACATCACCAAGGGCTATAAGCAATCAGTAGATTCGAACTTACACAGGGTCAGCAAGCTGAAGCCCAACGTATATACCGTAAGGCTTCTTTAAGCTTGAAACTGCTATCTCAGTCTTTATTGACACCGCTGTTTCTCCAGGTTGAGACAAGGGCCTATGCACATAAAACAAATAATCGGTAAGAACAGAAATACCACTCGCGAAATCCTGCACTATATGAGGAAATGGTGAAAGCCACAGCTTTCGTTGTAGGTGCATCTGAAACGAAACACATTTTGCGACCAATTGCGATTTTCAGTATGGCAAGTAAGGAAACACGTTAATCTTTATAAGGGGAAATGAAATGAAAACTACACAGATGGAAAAAAGTAAGTACACTCTATATTATTTCAAAAGTAATCGCCATAACAGTTAATACATTTATCTCAGTGACAGACGAGATGGTCGATACCTTCATAGCGAAAATATTTGCTGTTGCCTACGAAACAATGATTGCAACTAGGCGTGCATGTCTTAGTACGAAGAGCTGGCCTACGTGTTCCCAAGGTTGTTTCGAATACGGTGCAGATGAATCACTCCGAAGCTTTTACACATACTCCATACAATCCCGATCTGTCCCCAAGCGATTTCCATATTTTTGGAGTCCTGTAGAAAGACATTGGCGGGCGTAGATTTGCTTCGGACGAAGAGGTGCACGCGTGGGCACAATCCTGGTTTCGTAGGCAACTACAAACATTTTTCGCTGGAGCCACTGATGATCTCACCTCTCAATGGGAAAAATGCATCAACGATTATGCCGGTTACCTTTGAAATAATGAACATTGTACTTACTTTTTATCCATTTGTTTCGTTTTCATTTGTTCAAAAAAATGGTTCAAATGGCTCTGAGCACTATGGGACTCAACTGCTGAGGTCATTAGTCCCCTAGAACTTAGAACTGGTTAAACCTAACTAACCTAAGGACATCACAAACATCCATGCCCGAGGCAGGATTCGAACCTGCGACCGTAGCGGTCTTCCGGTTCCAGACTGCAGCGCCTTTAACCGAACGGCCACTTCGGCCGGCGTTTTCATTTGTCTCGCCTATATATTTATATTCCTTTTTTATGACTGAAAGACATCGGCCAGCCGATCACTGTGATCTTGTTTTCAGGATTTTACACATGTAGTTTTAGATGTTTTGTGTTCAGGAATATATAGGATCACTAGCGGACAGAAGTATCAATAAATGTACCCTCACCTTTGTGGCTAGCTTTCTTACAGCAATTTCGGGATACAGATCATGAATAGTTATTTATAGTTGCAACTAAAATATACTCGCTGGCACTATTTTCCAGCCTGTTACTTTGTCATCTCTCTAACACCCGTGAGACGCGGGAAAAAAGTACACATTGCCTAATCTGGATGCATGGTATAAAGCTACCTGCGCTGCAGACGAGTGTCGTCGTATTAGTTTGTCGTGTACCAATTCCTTTAAGCGACTTTTCCGTTCAGAAACGGTTCAAATGGCTCTAAGCACTATGGGACTTAACATCTGAGGTCATCAGTCCCCTAGACTTAGAACTACTCAAACCTAACTAACCTAAGCACATCCATCCGTTGTGCCAGGGTGGTGGAATGGTTAGCACAAATCTCTAATGAGAAGGAAACCTGGATTCGAATGCTGGTCTTGGTACAGAAGTTCATTCGTCACTTCACTCTGCATATACAGGGTGGTCCATTGATCGTGAGCGGACCAAATATCCCACGAAATAAGGGTCAACTACAAAGAAAGAAACTAGTCTAGCTTGAAGGGGGAAACCAGATGGCGCTATGGTTGGCCCGCTAGATGGCGCTGCCATAGGTCAGACGGATATTCACTGCGTTTTTTAAAATGGGAACCCCCATTTTTTATTACATATTCGTATAGTACGTAAATAAAAATGAATGTTTTAGTTGGACCACTTTTTTCGCTTTGTGATAGATGGCGCTGTAAAATGTTCAAACGTACCTGCGTTCTGTATTTTCATTTAAAAAACCTACCTGTTACCAACTGTTCGTCTAAAATTGTGAGCGATATGTTTGTGACTATTTTCTGCGCCATCTATCACAAAGGGAAAAAAGTGGTCCAACTAAAACATTCATATTTCTTTACGTACTACACGAATATGTAGTAAGAATGGGGGTTCCTGTTTAAAAAAAAAAACAAAAAAAAAAAAAAAAAAACACAGTTGATATCCGTTTGACCTATGGCAGCGCCATCTAGCTGGCCAACCATAGCGCCATCTGGTTTTCCCCCTTCAAGCTCGACAAGTTTCGTTCTTTATAGTTTTTTCGTTTGACGCTTATTTCTTGAGATATTGGCCCGGTCACGATCAATGGACCACCCTGTGTAGTAATAGGTGTGCTGAGTAAAATGCAATGTGAGACTTTACAAGAAAGGCGTGAAGTATCGCAGAGAGCCTTCCTCACCAAATTCCGAGAGCATAGTTTCCAAAACGAGGCAAGGAGCACAGCATTTCCTCCGAAACAGCGCTCGAGAAATTGGAGAATTTCTTCCCGCGTATCATCTTCGAATGGAAGAGGAAGGTGGAGGGGTCAGGTGATACTGGGTGAGATACGATGTTCCATTCGCCGGACAGCATATGGTGGTTCACGTAGCAAGGATGTAGTGCCACGAGCGAAGGTGGTGTGTCTTTATGTCTGAGTCCTCAGAGATGTGTTCCTTGCCCACTTTCCACTAGTGTAGTTTCCAAATAAGAGCGTGCCAGAAGGGCGACGCGGCGGCATGTGTAGGAGGGCGTAATTGATTGGTATAATGGCGGGTGTGTACGGGAAGCAGTAGGAGGCTGGCTGGCTAGCTAGCCCCGGGGCGCGGTGCTGGTCGCGTGCCGCCGGCGCAGCTGCCCGGCCACGCCGGCGCTTCGCGTGCGGATGAGATGCACCAGAGGCCTGTAGCCGCTGCTCCGACAAGCTAACATCTGGCGGTCGCGGGCCATGCGATACTATCGCCGCACAGCCCTGCCCTGCCCTTCTATGCCCTGCGCTGCACATGTCACGGCTTACCTCAGATGCTCCGTGGGAAGACAACCATTAGTCTATGAAAATGAGGTTATTAACTGAAATTTGACATTACACTAGAACACGCAGTCTTTTTTGAAATTTCCTTGATCGCTTTTTATGGATTTATGGTAGCTGACAGGTTTCAAATCGCTGAATCCTGGTCACAGCCATTGTCGTGTTACAACTGTAACACGTAAAGTTCTCATACAGTGCTGTCAACTGCAGCGGGTGGACTGAAAGATAGAAACATAAACACATTACAGAGTCCAATAAGATGCAGAAAGCCCGACCGGTTGGCCGTGCGGTCTAACGCACGGCTTTCCGGGTGGGAAGGAGCGCCTGGTCCCCGGCACGAATCCGCCCGGCGGATTTGTGTCGAGGTCCGGTGAACCGGCCAGTCTGTGGATGGTTTTTAGGCAGTTTTCCATCTGCCTCGGCGATTGTAGGTTGGTTCACCTTATTCCGCCTCAGTTACACTACGTCGGCGATTGCTGCGCAAACAAGTTCTCCACGTAAGCGTACACCAGCATTACTCTACCACGCAAACATAGGGGTTACAATAGACTGGTGTGAGACATTCCCTGGGGGGTTCCATGGGGGGGTCTACCGGGGGTCGAACCGCACAATAACCCTGGGTTCGGTGTGGGGCGGCGGAGGGGTGAAGTGGACTGCAGCAGTCGTCGTGGGGTTGTGGACAACTGCGGCTGCGGCGGGGACGGAGCCTCTCCGTAGTTTCTAGGTCCCCGGTTAACATACAATACAATACATACAAAGGTGCAGAAAAGCCTTTGGCATTCTAAACAGCTTCCACTAGTCTGCGAACGGACAATTATATGTCCTATAAGTTTTTAAGGGATTCTCGTACCATTATTCGTTAAAAATAGAGCCAAATTCCGCTAACGATGATGGATGTGGATAGCGATCTCTCACCGCTCTCTCCACGGTATGCAACGAAGGCTCAATGATATTGACATCTGGTGGCTGTAGTGACTAGGGGAGATGAGTCAATTCATCCTCGTGCTCATAATTACCAGTCCTGGACGATACGATCTCTGTGAAATGGTGTCTTGTAGTCCTGGAACACAGCATTACCGTTGGGGAACAAATATTGACCTGATCTGCCAAAATGGTCACACAACCCTTGGAAATACTGCGTTCTTATACAATGTCTTCTACCAAAATCATCACCGACTGCCCCTCCAAGTTTCACTCCTCGGATGCAAATTAGGCTAGAAGCTGGAAACAGTGTGAAATAAGACTCGTCCTATCAAATTACTGTCTTGCATTTCACCACAGTCCAGGCTTTATAGTTTCGGCGCCACGATTTCCCGTCACGGGCATTTGCGTCACTGGATTCTAGAATTCCAATTCGGTTGCAATTCCCTGCTTATGGATCTCCCATCGTATTGAATTGGGGTTCACAGGATTCGCGAGTGCGGCGTTCAGTCATGAAGTGGCTTTTGCAGCTGTCGTTCCCTTATTTTGGACACACTGTTCTATTATGAAACTCTGTCACGATAATTCAACACACACTTCCGTCCGCGTTGTGACTTAGCGGATGATATTTTCCCGCTTTAGCTGTGTGTCTCTTGAAACATCAAACACTTCGGCTACCTTGGTTACAAAGGCACCTACCGTACGAGCACCAATAATTTGCCAACGTTAGAATTCACTTAGCTCCGGCTAAATGCGTTCACAACTAGCTTACAAGGAGCACCGTTGTGGCCAAGACTGACCCTAGCGGCGTATTGAAGACATTACACTGGTGCCCTTATTAGTCAAACACAACAGCTCAATCTGCAGGCTTCGCTCGAATCTGAATTTGTGTTCAAGCATGCAACCGGTGCAGTGATTTTATAATTTTTTCCAGCCCCTGTAGAATGACGTGTACGCAGCGTTCACGACAAATGCTAGATGCTGATTTGACGTGTTACGTCTTTACACGACAATGATTGTGATGATGACTCAGTAGAGTCGAAACTGGTCGACTGTCATAAATCCACTGAATGCGATCAACGCATGTGTGAAGAACAAAGAATTTCTCTTCTTACGTAAGTTTGCAGCCTTTCGTGGACGATGTCATTGATGCTAAACTCTTACAGTTCGGTCGCGTGATGTTCCTCTTCTATTTATTCTTACGTAACCGATGCATTGACCCCTCTTCTAGGATCTTCTTACAGATTTTCGGTTTTTTCCCGTTAGAGAACGCCATTAAACCCCCAGAAGAGGGACTGAAATGTTGATTCTGTAAGAAGCAATTACAGAGGAACAGGGCGCGGCCTAACTACTTAAAATCTTTTCGCTACATAAAATCTTTTCAACATCTCTTGTTTCCTAGATCTGATTTGACACCTTTTACCTTCAAAACTTCGCGGCTGTTGGTAGGGCCAACTATACTTTTTGTTTGTGGTAAGATGCTGTGAGACCAAACTCCTGAGGTCAGCGGTCCCTAGGCTTACACGCTACTTAATCTAACTTTAACTTACGTTAAGGACAACACACACACACACACACACACACACACACACACACACACACACACACACACACACACACACACACGCACGCCCGAGGGAAGACTCGAACTTCCGAAGGGGGGAACCGCGCGAACCATGGCAAGGAGCCTCAGACCTCGCGGCTACTCCGTGCGACATACTCTTTGTGATGTCAGGCATATATGGGGATAATCATTCTACATTTACGCACGCCCGAGGGAAGACTCGAACTTCCGAAGGGGGTAACCGCGCGAACCATGGCAAGGAGCCTCAGACCTCGCGGCTACTCCGCGCGACATACTCTTTGTGATGTCAGGCATATATGGGGATAATCATTCTACATTTCACTTCTTATTTTCAAAGATAGAATTACATGTTGCTGTTAGGAATGAAGTAAGTCTCTGTGGCACCCCGATGACCACGGAAAATGTTTAAAACCAAAAGTTTACACGCGTGAGATACTGGTACTTCTGATAACATGATATCGTATTCACAGGCTGGTGAGGTTACCGATGATGGTTTCAGTGGAACAATGTAAATTACACCATAGGAAGACAGAAAATCTTACAGTTGGCAGCTCTACGAGGTGTTTTTCATCTGCCGTTGATCGAACCCTCTATTTCAGTGCTGCGCGCTTCGGATCCAGTTGTTGGAACAGCTGAGAGCGATAACAGTGCTATCACGCTGAAGGTACTAACGCCTTAAGGCTCTGAGCACTATGGGACTCAGCTGCTGAGGTCATTAGTCCCCTAGAACTTAGAACTAGTTAAACCTAACTAACCTAAGGACATCACAAACATCCATGCCCGAGGCAGGATTCGAACCTGCGACCGTAGCGGTCGTGCGGTTCCAGACTGCAGCGCCTTTAACCGCACGGACGCCTTAAGGAATTTCTATACTTGTATAGATTTCCTTACTTATGTTACGCTTCTGTCCCACCTGTAAGCAATTTAAATAGCAATATAATATCCACAAGTCATTTGACTGGACTCATCGGTAGTGTCTGCCGCTGGAGAACGTAGTTACATGTTCTAAAGCCTTACCGGAGATTCCTTGAGATAAATTTTGAGGTTCTTTTGTGTCCTCTCTCGTATATTTCTAGCCACGGCGGTATTAGACGTGGCAAAGTTTGTGTGTTCTGCTTACGAACTTTCAGCGATTATTTTATTGTTCTCTTCTTTGACCTCCTGCTTCGATGAATACTGCAGTGACGCTACATTTCTTGTTTCTGCCATCAAAATTGATGGTAGTTAGCAGCTATTTTTCACTGGCAAGTTTCATACGCAGAGGGCAGGAAGTTGTGCGCTAGAAAGCGTAAAGCCATTAGTGAGCCGAACACGCAGGCATTAATTAAATTGCAAATGAGTGACGGAAATTTATTGCGCGGGCGGAGCCTTGCATCCGTTGGTAACGAGAAGCTCTGGCCACATGAGGTGTTAGTGGCTTGTCTGTTCAATTCCAACATTAACTTCGTTGCCTTGTACTGGGTCTGGCGTAAGCTAGTAATCACGTAAGCGGGATGCTTGTTCGTAAATGTTTCTGGACAGGAAGCATAACTCCAACAAAAATTTGGTCGTAGGCTTAGTGTAAACGTGAAACGCCTTAGCTATGTCAAGTGTAGAATATAATAGCCACTGACTATCATCACGAGCTATTAGCGTACGGTGTTTCATATCTTCTGAATAAGAAGCGTGCCTGATTAAGTTAGCTACGAAGAAAAAATATATAAAGGGGGAAGCTTGAGGTTTCAGTTCCGATCTCACACGAATATCAGTTATTAATTATCATTGTTGATACGCACAGTGTCATAGTCGCTTACACTTCGAAACCAGTCTTCCTCATGGTTGCTAGTTGGTTGTTCTCTGCAAGATGGTCTAGAATAATGAAAATTCTCCTCCTCCTTAGATGGGCCAGTACCTGTGTGAGAAAGTCCGTATTCCATTGCAAGTTTAATCTTTCCTCGCGTTGCCTTAAGCTGTTCTCTCTTCTGTAACGCACAAGAGTGCAGTTTGCCAAGATCCGTTGATGTAGTCCAACCAGTTATTTGATTCGTTCTGGATGTATCCTGTGTGTCCCCTTTCTGCATTTGTTGATGTTATCTCTTTCGGAACCAGTACATCGCTCCATCTTTTGCCATTCAGAGAACTACTGAACTCAGGAGCGACACCATAAGTAAAAAATTACACCATTCGGTATATTCCAATGACTCTCATATTATACCTCCATACTGCATACTACGTGACTTACAACATAACATATCAAGAAAATTATTCAGTTCACAACTGTGTATCTAGCTACCTACAGTAGGAGGCAAACATCTGGTTATAAATTCAGCTTGTGTTATGACACACATTCTAGTAGAATAGTGCTAATGATCAGATGTGATACGCTCCGTTTTTATTTTCTTTAGTAAATTTATTAATTCTCATGAGTCACGCACGCGCACACACACACACACACACACACACACACACACACACACACACACAAATTCAACACTAGGTGCGACTAGATCCTACTGGATCACGTACAGCCCTATGATTCAATACTCCGGTTTCCATGCAACTTTCGTTTGTTTTCCGTGTATTATTTTTCTTTCTTTTGGCCACTTACTTTACATTCATTCATATTTTCGTTCTACAACAACACTTCTAAACAAAACAAAAAAAAATGGTTCAAATGGCTCTGAGCACTAAGGGACTTAACTTCTGAGGTCATCAGTTCCGTAGAACTTAGAACTAGGCTACTTAAATCTAACTAACCTAAGGACATCACACACATCCATGTCCGAGGCAGGTTTCGAACCTGCGACCGTAGCGCCTAGAACCGCTCGGCCACTCCGGCCGGCCACAAACATTAAGTATTTGGTTTTATTAATTCTGCCTGTGACTTCCGAGGAATGGATCGGGGACCATTCAAGATTTATATTGACTTGTTAAATTGAGGATAAAGTTTCTAGTGTGTCCGTGTATGTTAAAACTCGGGGTTAAGTCTTGCTACTGGGAGTCTATAGACGAGTTCGTTTCAGAACTACATACGACTTATTTAGTGTTTCGTATTAGATATTAATCGTACAGCGTTATTCTCCAGATTCCTGCTTTATGTGACAGCCACGTATGGTGACTGGCGGACGCGGAAAAATTTAATTAGAGTCAGGGTCACCAGCAGTGGCTGGCGTCCGTGAAATAGTGTGGGTCCTAGTGCGGCAGCGCACGAGACGCCGATAAATAAGGGCCCTTGGCGCCCTTGCCAACTGACGCGGCTCGGCGCCCACAAAAACACCTTCCGCCCGCGCCAGTCGATCGCCCTGGAAGGGTGTTGCATAAGTCTTTCAGAAAGGGCTGCCCCGCCAGACGCCCTTTTCTTATTGAGCTCTGGTGCAGGTAAGCGCCGCTGCCGGTGCTGCTCTCGGCCTTCGGCCGGATAACGAGCACGAACTGCTGTTCACCCGTCAGCGAGACATTCCACAGCCCAGGAAGACAGAACATCCCTAATTCAGGATTTTTGTCCAGCAATGAGAAAAGATTATCCTTACGAACATTTTTATCTCAGTCGTAGGAATCAGTGAGGTGTGGTGCGATGGTTAAGGCATTGGAGTCGTGGAAACGGTCCTGAAATCCCTGCTCACCCTTCCTAATTCATGTTTCTGGCATTTTCCGTAAGTAACATAATGCGAACGGCGGGCTGGTGGCTGCAACAAGACCACAGTTTCTAGAATGAATGTTTCACTCTGCAGCGGAGTGTGAACTGGTATGAAACTTCCTGGCAGATTAACGCTGTATGCTGGACTGAAACTCGAACTGGGGACCAGCGCTTTTGGCTGGCAAATGCTGTACCAATTGAGCTACCCATGAAGCACGACTAAAGGCACATTTATTCCGGAAGCATCCCCCAGGCCCTTGGTAAGCCGTGCCTCCGCAACATTCTTTCTTTCACGAGTGCTAGTCTTGCAAGTTTCGCAAGAGAACTTCTGTGAAGTTTGTGAGGTAGCAGACGAGGTACTGCCGGAAGTAAAGCTGTGAGGACGAGTCGGGAGGCGTGTTTGGATAGCTCAGTTGGAAGAGCACTTGCCCGCGAAAGGCACAGGTCCCGAGTTCGAGTCTCAGTCCGGCACACAGCCTTAATCTGCTAGGAAGTTTGAAAACCATGTTGATTGATTGCACCATCGATGTCCAACCCTTGCAAAATTTTCTCATGTAATACGCTCATTATCGGCTATCTTTTTCTTTTTATTCTTCATGGAGAAGTAATAACGCTAGGAACATGTGAAATAGTAATAAAAATATCAGGACACCTGTATACATGATGTCCCAGGAGAAATCTTCAGTATTCAGGGATGTGACAGGAAACATCGGTTAAAGCAAAAATGTTTGATAAACATGGGCTCAAAATTCATATTTTAAGAGAAGAGATGTGTTTCACATTATCGAATATGAAGACGTGCTTATAGTTCTTAAGGTATGCATTTTAGACCCCGTATTTACTGGAACTTTTTGCTCCGAATGATGCTTCGTATCATGTGCCAGAATATTCACTATTCTTCCTGTAACGTCCTGTATATTTCAAATATTATTAACAGCAAAACTTGAGTAACAGCAGTTTGCATTAGGTATTGGGTACCGGTATTTCAAGGTGATAGATTGGGAGATCAGATGGCTGATTAAACGACACTGACCATAGTTTCCAAACTCTTCACTATCTATTCCAAAAAGTACGGGACCTGCGTGGATTGGATAATGATGCACAGAACAGTTTATCCCAGTAATAGCTCTGTGGAATTGGGGAGGTAATGTGAGAAGCTAGCAGCTAGTTGGACTACAATGTCTGCGGCGAGGTATGCGTTTTAGTAACACTGCCTCTAAGTACAAAATGGTTAAAATGATTGTAAGCACTATGGGACTTAACATCTGAGGTCATCAGTCCCCTAGAACTTATAACTACTTAAACCTAACTAACCTAAGGACATCGCACACATCCATGCCCGAGGCGGGATTCGAAGCTGCGACCGTAGCAGCAGCGCGGTTCCGGACTGAAGCGCCTAGAACGGCTCGGCCACAGGGGCCGGCCTCTAAGTACAAGAATCCGGGTTTCAGTAGAGGTCTGACATACAGTTTCGATTCACCACAAATATACACAATTTTCATAAAATATTTATCTAACTCCATCTGCCTCTACCTCTACCGTTCTCTTCCCCCTTCTCTTCCCGTATTTTAGCAGCAGTATCTTCATTGTTTCTTATTTAGATGTGGATAATACGCGGAACAGTCACCTCCATTTCGTCAATTCTGCTACTTTGAAGAAAGTTAGGAAACTGATGTAAGATGTATTTCTCCAAAAGAATAATGCTCCTAGAAACTTCGTTCTTCTTATGGATACAGTGTTTTCTGCGTGATATTTACGGCCATAAAATAGTGTGTTCAGGAGAAGAAATGTCATGCGTAGTACTTGTGTCACAGTGGGCTGTTTCTTCGCTCTGTGAAAAAAGCACCCCAAAAATAAAATAAAAATGTCTTACCGTCACCTAAAGCAGTGGGTTTATAACAGTGGAATGAGCGTTTGTAGCTACATTGGACATCGAGCGCATATAGGGCTCAAGCGGGAAGTGAGCCTGCAGACACAGAAACACGCGTAACGCTTCATGAAATATTAGAAGAATCAGTTTTATGGACGGAATAAATCAGTATTCTGAGTAATGGAAGTGGGTGCTACGTTTTACAATTGTTGCAGTCTGACCGTCATCTTCAGTAAAGAGTAAACCATTTAAAAATGCCCTCTGGCGGCACCCAGTCTTGTCGGAGCACCGCAGTCACCGCAGCGGCTGCCACTGAACAAACACAACATAACAATGTCTCTCATTTACAACAGGAGCACCCAACAACAGAACAGTAATTCTATTAGTGCCTTCCTGAGTTAAAATCTCTAAATTTATTTACAGGTACTGTTCTCGTTCGATATCAGTCGCGACTCACGTTACACAAGCAACACGCGGAGCTTCCATCCGCTCGAATGTTATCTCGTCTAAATCTTTCATCTCCACGATGAGAGGCCAACCTCGCCTTATCGCAACACTGTTTCGACGTTGCCTAATAAAGCAAACTGCCGTTTTTTTCCTGTTTCTTTGTACTGCACGTACAAAAGGTAATTGGAGTTACTCGCAGTGACGGGGAGTGTTCTTTTGAACGCCGGCATGTTCATTGAAAACGGCGTTGCCCGCGGAGATAAGATTCGAGGTGCCAGATTATACAGCACAGTGGCCTTTTCTTAAGAGAATGAGCTTCCTTTGATGCCACCACTGGAGTGCTGTCAGGGAAATTAGTTTCCCGCGACGGATGAGCTGCTATGAGGTGGGAGATTTCTCAGTGCTGCATCACTAACAAACCCTCCGTACGAGCACTTCAGTTCCATCACACGACCCACTATTCAACGGAAGCTTTTCTGTCAGTTGCATAACAGCTGAGACGCTGTACTCGTAAGTACGACGAGCTGGGTTGGGATCCCAGTCCAACCACTCTGGTCAGTATTAATCCGTGGTTTGTCTAAACAACTCCACGCGAATAGCTGTGTCGTTTCAGAAACAATTTCACCTCCAATTTATTTTCAAGTACTTGTTTTCAGTCTTTGACCTCTAACGCCAAGGAGACACGAAGTTCTGACATAAACTACACACGTGTGCAAAACTTGAGAGCGAAAGTAACTTTCGCATGATGTCTCATTTACAAGTAACGTAACTCAGTGAAACTTCGACCATAAATAGAAAGAACCGCTGCAGTATAGAATAGAAAGCAACTGAAAGAAATACGCAGTGAGACGAACAGAAATGACACTTTTACCCAGAGACTATAGTTACACTGAAGTCAGTGCGATTTTTGCTCGTCCACTCGTCACGGTTCTTAACGGGGTATGTTATCATAAATGGCGGCGGTGCATGCTCTGTAAAGTGCTCCCACACTGGCAACAAAGTTGCTGAGGAGTTCTTGTGGTAGAGCATTCCAGTCCTCCAGCGGCTCGACTGACAAGTGCTGCAAGGTTGTTGGTATATGTGAATGTGCTGCATCAAGTCTTCTCAAAGTAACCCACACTTGCGCGATGGGGTTTCAGTCGCGAGAGTGGTCTGGGAAGTTCATTCGTCGAGTATCCTATCATTCCAAGAGATGCTCCACCTGTTCATTTCGATACGATCGTGCATTATCATCGATAAATGTCAAGTCCGGGTCCAATGTACCCCTGAAAAGATACACATGGGGAACTACAGTGCCGCAATAACATTGACCGATGTGTTCAAAGATTTGGCCGTCAGTATGACCATGCAACTTTATGCTTCCCCACACCGTAACACCTGGCCACCAAAATGATCAAGTATGACAATGCTGCACATGGCCGTACATGATGACAGATGGGAACATGTATTGCACTTAGCAACAATGTCCCGTCTTCTTGTAGTGTCCGGGGCACCATCATAAATCGCGTTGACTTCATTCTGATTATTGCTTCTGAATAACAGTTCTATTTTTGTTCTTCTCACTGGGTATTTCTTGCAAGTACCTCACGTACGATACAGTATCTGTTGTACGTATGGCGCAAATTTCGTCGAGCTATGTCAGTCGTAAGTGACACATAAGGTGAAAGGTACTTTTGTCCCACGTTTTTCACACCAGTGTATTGAACCACTATGCACACAATCCATAATGATTAGAATTCACCTATGGATGACTCGTTCCTATTTCAGGGTAATTTAAGATGTTGCGGCACCAGAAAGGACACCTAGATAAACAAAGTATTTTCAAATCAATCAGATCGCCGTGCCACGACTAAATCAAAATCTAATATGATACCGGAATCATGGTTAGGAAAACCTGCCAAACTACATCCAGCTTATAAGCAGTTTTCTACATCTGTTTAAGAACGTTAAGCTGTAGAGGCTTGTCTCACTAGGGGTAAGATAGATACTGCCTACAGGAAAATTAAAGAGACCTTTGGAGAGAAGAGAACCACTTGTATGAATATCAAGAGCTCAGATGGCAACCTAGTTCTAAGCAAAGAAGGGAAGGCAGAAAGGTGGAAGGAGTATATAGAGGGTTTATACAAGGGCGATGTACTTGAGGACAATATTATGGAAATGGAAGAGGATGTAGATGAAGATGAAATGGGAGATAAGATACTGCGTGAAGAGTTTGACAGAGCGCTGAAAGACCTGAGTCGAAACAAGGCCCCGGGAGTAGACAACATTCCATTAGAACTACTGATGGCCTTGGGAGAGCCAGTCATGACAAAACTCTACCATCTGGTGTGCAAGATGTATGAGACAGGCGAAATACCCACAGAATTCAAGAAGAATATAATAATTCCAATCCCAAAGAAAGCAGGTGTTGACAGATGTGAAAATTACCGAACTATCAGTTTAATAAGTCACCGCTGCAAAATACTAACGCGAATTCTTTACAGACGAATGGAAAAACTGGTAGAAGCGGACCTCGGGGAAGATCAGTATGGGTTCCGTAGAAATGTTGGAACACGTGAGGTAATACTAACCTTACGTCTTATCTTAGAAGAAAGATTAAGAAAAGGCAAACCTACGTTTCTAGCATTTGTAGACTTAGAGAAAGCTTTTGACAACGTTAACTGGAATACTCTCTTTCAAATTCTGAAGGTGGCAGGGGTAAAATACAGGGACCGAAAGGCTATTTACAATTTGTACAGAAACCAGATGGCAGTTACAAGAGTCGAGGGGCATGAAAGGGAAGCAGTGGTTGGGAAAGGAGTGATACAGGGTTGTAGCCTCTCCCCGATGTTATTCAATCTGTATATTGAGCAAGCAGTAAAGGAAACAAAAGAAAAATTCGGAGTAGGTATTAAAATTCATGGAGATGAAGTAAAAACTTTGAGGTTCGCCGATGACATTGTAATTCTGTCAGAGACAGCAAAGGACTTGGAAGAGCAGTTGAACGGAATGGACAGTGTCTTGAAAGGAGGATATAAGATGAACATCAACAAAAGCAAAACGAGGATAATGGAATGTAGTCAAATTAAATCGGGTGATGCTGAGGGGATTAGATTAGGAAATGAGACACTTAAAGTAGTAAAGGAGGTTTGCTATTTAGGGAGTAAAATAACTGATGATGGTCGAAGTAGAGAGGATATAAAATGTAGACTGGCAATGGCAAGGAAATCGTTTCTGAAGAAGAGAAATTTGTTAACATCGAGTATAGATTTAAGTGTCAGGAAGTCGTTTCTGAAAGTATTTGTATGGAGTGTAGCCATGTATGGAAGTGAAACATGGACGATAACCAGTTTGGACAAGAAGAGAATAGAAGCTTTCGAAATGTGGTGCTACAGAAGAATGTTGAAGATAAGGTGGGTAGATCACGTAAGTACTGAGGAGGTATTGAATAGGATTGGGGAGAAGAGAAGTTTGTGGCACAACTTGACTAGAAGAAGGGATCGGTTGGTAGGACATGTTTTGAGGCATCAAGGGATCACAAATTTAGCATTGGAGGGCAGCGTGGAGGGTAAAAATCGTAGAGGGAGACCAAGAGATGAATACACTAAACAGATTCAGAAGGATGTAGGTTGCAGTAGGTACTGGGAGATGAAGAAGCTTGCACAGGATAGAGTAGCATGGAGAGCTGCATCAAATCAGTCTCAGGACTGAAGACCACAACAACAACAACAACAACAACAACAAGCTGATTTCGTTCCAGGAATACATTGACACTGTCAACAGTCCTGGGATACAACAGAGCTTTTAAATACCCCTCCCCCCCCCCTCCACCACACACACACACACACACACACACACACACACACACACACACAGACGCGCGCAAAAAAAAGGTCAACGGATTCAAGGGGAGGGAACTGAAAGGCCACGGCCAATACACTCGCTGTTGCAGATTCGTGCTACTTATTCCCAAACAGTGCACCATCTTGCATTTACCGCATACTCAACGTTTCACCGCAAGGAACATCATCAAAAAGAAGTCTTAAACATTAACAGCGTTGTGATATTAGCATGGCTGCGTTTGTGGACACGCAGTAACGGCGAAACCATATGTTTATTAGGATTATTTGCTTATTTCATTGTCCTCTATTAGCTCCTTTCGTTCGTACGTAGTCAAACATCCTCTGTAAAATCCATTACAAATTTTGCCTGTTATGGCTTCAAAATTCCGCCGCCACTGGGTATTTACTGAAGAGTGAAAAGAGTATAACCAGCTGCATTAAGCGTGGGCTATCGCAATGTTCGTATTTCTCATCAGTACAATTAAATATTTTAGGACAGTTGCGGACAGGCACAAAGTAACGGAACACCAATGCAAGACATAAAATTGAATTGGGAAGTAGTGAAATCAGAAATAAAATAAAGCTGTAGACTTCCATTTTACGAAACACTTACACAACATAGAGGCAGTAGAGTCGGCATCAACATCGTTGTTTCTCAAATGGGAAGCTTAATGATAACATCCGTCTACCTTCCAAAAGTTTTTTTACTACGCCAATGTGCATTTCGAAGTTATAGCTTCAAAGCAATGTCAGCACGCCAGAAACATCTGTCTGTGTGAGATACAGCAAGTTCTTAATTGAATTTTACGAAACTGTGGTGGAAAATATAAAGAATTAAAGAATTATGTAGATACTTGTGAAAAGCTTGTATTATGCCTGGGAGTATTGAGATTTGTTATGTGTATGAGACTGCAATGAACTTTCACTTGTTGTTTGCATTGTGATATCAACATACATAGTTTTCCAGAGATAAGATTACAAGTTTCGAAGCCCTGATAATAAAGCTGTGACGTCAAAACTTGCATTTCTATAATAAATACGCTACTGAAAAAACAGTCGACAGATTTTGTCAATTTTCCATTCATTTCACTGCCTAGACTTTGCCAAGAAAAGCCACTATGGGTACCATCAAATCGTTGTTCCTCACTTGGAAGGAATGCCAGTCCTTTCCGTCTGATGACTGCGGCTTCACCCTAGTGGCTGTAGCTGCGTAGGTTGCGAACCGCTCGTCACGTGGTCGATAACGGGGGAGTGCGGCCGCCTTTGTGGGGGTGTCCACGAAGGCGCCAAGCAGCGCGGGCGGCGGCGGCGTCAGCGGCGCACGTCGCGACGCCTGTTAGGGGTTGCGAGGACGCTGCTAGTTCACGGCGTCGCCGCCAGGGCGCCAGCCCTTCGCCAGGTGGCAGCAGAAGCCGGTGATCAGTCGGCGCCGTCGCTGAATGCTCTCAAATTCCTCTGTTACTGCTAGCACTGCAGGCCGGAGCAGTGAGAAAGTAAATCTCTAGTGTTGGTTTCACAGTGGATCTGTGAAGACAAGATACTCCGTATGGAGACTGTGGGTCTTTATAAATGACACTGGTGAAACCGGAAGCAACCTCTCGCTTACTTCTGAAATCTTTATTAATTTGGAACTTCACATTTTACAGATGTAGTAATACCTACATTATATATTTGTAATTACGTCTGATATGTTGTGTTGAGCATCTAACATCTTTTACGGACACTTCTTTCTGCAAGTAATGCGAATGTTACATTTTATCCTCTTCGTTTACCGCTTCTCGTATACGAGAAACGGAACTGACCAGTTTTAGTAAACGCGCAGAATTGATACTCCGTCGCGGTGGCTGATGGGAGCGTCCGTAAAGGCATTTCCCAGTTACATAGCTCCCATCGACCAGCGCATCGAGTGTCAACTTTGTCTGCGCGAATAATGTCTCCATACAGAACCCATGTAACACCAAAGAAACAGGCGCCAATACTTTGCTTACCTTCTGCAAAGTGTCATGACCTACTGCAACAAGATTCAGCGCTCTTTGTCGTCAGCTACATGTAATAGAAATATTAGAGGAATCAAAATACTCTTGCTGCTCTGAAACTAAAGAGGGTAAGTCTTTAAGTAGACAAGTGTGGAGAGCTACATCAAACCACCTTTCGAACTGAAGACCACAACATCAAATGAATCATTTGAAGAGCGCCATACTTCTCTTGGTCTGGAAGATTATTACAAAACTTTGTAAGTTTTACATATTTGGAATTATTGACTGTATTACTTTCGTACGGCAGTGCTTGAAAAACTTGTTCATATCTTTCATCAAACGGCCCGCTTTTTTTTCTTTTCTCCCCCCCCCCCCCCTCAGTGGCCACTACATCCTTTAATCCCCTCTAAGTACAGCACAGATGCGCCATTTTGTGTCCTAAGAAGCATCATGTTACGTGGTCTCCTGAAATAGTGAATATCAGCCTGACTGAACGGTTTACTTCAAATTTTCGTGGAGGAAGTAACGTATTATAAACGTGTTTACAGATTTTACCGATGTGCTACGTTACATCAGAGCAAAACATGTGAATAGCTTCCGTAATTACCTAATGGATAGTGCAGTTATATATAATACACCAGCAGCGCAGTAGTGGTTCTCAATATAATGAGGGGATTCATTCCAACCTCTGGTTTCTGTTATGAAAAGGACTTCGAGGAAGCGGCTGAGTGATGGGGTAAGATAGGTACGATTTTGTTCTCATCGGAACGAATATTTCCGCACTTAGCTACTATAGCTGTGTATAAGACAGTGAAAGATGATCAAAACGTCGAACGCTACAGAGACATCGAAACCAGGCCTTCATCACCAGTTACAGGTGGCGTGAGCTTGCTGAGAGAGACCTTGCATGATAACACCACTGTAATCAGCATTATGAAAAATCAACTATCGTTGCTGAGTATGGCTTTAGTCATACCTAAACTCTCTGAGTGACTATGGTTCTTTTTCTCGATTAAAAAGCAGTTCTTTTTCTATTCCCCAAATTTGTCACGAACTACATAGAGAAACCATTGGATTGTTAAGTATTGTCTATTACTTTTGGAACACTCTGTGTAGTCGGGACTGTACTTTCGGAAATGCAGTGAGTAAGTTGGGACCTTCGTGGTACAGAAAAATTATCGAGGTTTCGTAGGTTTCTGGATAGGAGAGAACTGCGAGAGCGCCTTTAATGGAAAACACACCCGCGTATAAACTACCTGCCAGCTATTGGTTTAGTCAGACCGCAAAATGAAGCGGGGGCCCAGTTAAAAATAACTGTACGGCCGAGTGTGGGAGAATATTAGAGGCTGGAGCGCGATTGCAGGGAATCACCGAACGATTAGGCGGGGCCACGCATGATGCCGCGTCCAGGCCATTACTGGCAGGACCATGTCCGGGGAGGGAGGGAGGGAACGTGGACGTCGTGGCTAAGCGGCGGGAGGCTGAAAACCCAAGAGCTATAAGTTCCTGGTTATAAGGTAGTTAAGATTGGTACACGCCCCTCTCTTCGGGACTACAATATACTCGCTCTAACAGGAACGGGGAAGAGAGGAGTAAGGCCCGTGAGGAGGCCGGGGCGCGGGAGAGGGGTGAGGGGGAAGGTAGGAGGCTGCCGAGTGACGAACCGTAACAAGCTGGCGCAAGAGACAAAGGGCGAGAAAAAAGGGGCCCTTGTAATAAGTTTCAACTAATAATAATGCCGGGGGTAATCATCGAGTGGGTACATTATTAAGCTCACACGTGGTTCAATAAACGCTGAGTTACGACGCGGAGCCCTTCACACGCTGCTAGCTGCCATTTAGCGCTGACTGCTGTTTGGATTGAAACGTCACCGTGGGGGGGAGGGTCGCCCTCTCGCAGGGAAAGGACCCCGTTTAGGCCAGTTCAGGAGTGCGCTGGAGGAGCGCTTAACAAACACCCGCGACCCAGTCCCGATTGTCTTAGAAAACTCTGAGCTATGTTAAATCACTACTTTCTTCTCCCACAAGAAACTTCTGTTTTTTGTGGATATCATGTAATCATAAAAATGTGTGTTAAGGTGGTTATATGTAAGTATGTGTGACATGTGCGTACGCAGAGAAAGCTACGGATAAAAAGATCTTAACCCTCTGGACTGATTTCAACGAAATTTGGTACACGTACTATCTTAAAAGAAATACTGTAGGCGTAAGAACGAGCAACATCCTATTATGGTAGGCGTGATGACATGGAGAGGGAAGGGTGTAGGAGGAGGAGATAGGCAGGCAGAGAGGTGGAAGGAAGACATAGACAGGTGGGAAAGGAGCAGATGGACAGAGAGATGGGAAAGCAGGAAATGGATATATACGGGGGAGGAGGAGATGGATAGACAGAGGGGGGAACGAGCAGATAGACTAAAACTAAGATAAATATACTGATCAGCCAGGACATTATGACCACCCACATAGTAGCCGGTAAGTCCACATTTGGCACGGACAACAGCGTTGACGCGTCTCGGCATGGAAGCAACGAGACCTTGGTAGGTGTCTGGAGGGACATGGCATCACATCTGCTCACACGAGTCACCCAGTTCCCGTAATTTGCGGTGAGAGGGGGGGGGGGGGGGGGCGATGAGCTCTGACGCCACGTTCGGGTTCAGATCTGGTGAGTTGAGGAGACAGCACATCAACCGAAACTCGCCACTGTGTTGCTCGAAGCTCCCCGTCACACTTCTGGCCTTACGACGTGGTGTATTATCTTGTTGAAAAATGCCACTGCAGTCAGGAAACATGGTAGTTATGAAGAAGTGTAAGGGGTCTGTAACCACTGCACGATACCCCTTGAGCGTCATAGTGCCTTTCACGATCTCCGATGGAACCATGGACGCCCCCTTTTTAATGTTTCCCAGAGCATAATGGTAGCCGCCGCTAGCTTATCTCCGTCCCTCAAGGTGCCAACGAACTTCTCCTCTGGACGACGAAGAGTTCACGCCCTCCCATCGGCATGATGAAGAAGGTATTGGGATTCATCAGACCATGGATTCATCAGACCATGGAACGCTTTGCCACGGCGCCCACGTCCAGTGCCGATGGCCACGTTCCCATTTCGTAGTTCCGATGTCGTGGTATTAACATTGGCACAGGCATGGGTAGTCGGCTGTGGAAGCCCATCGTTAGAAATGTTCGGTGCACTGTGTGTTCGGACACTCTTGTACTCTACCCAACGTTAACCTGTGACGTTAATTCCTCCACATTTCGCTGGCTGTCCTGTTTTACCAGTCTGACCAGACGTCCGACATCTGTGATGAGGGGTGGCTGCCCAGCCCCACGACGTCTGGACGTGGTTAGACCTAGGTTTCGCCTCGTGTTGAAGACGCCTACTGCAGCACTCCGCGAACACCAGACAAGTTGTGCAGTTTACGAAATGCTCGTGCCGAGTCTCGGGACCGTCACGATCTGCCCTCGGTTACACTCAGATAGATCGCGCGCCTTCCCCAGTCTACACACGGACAGCATGCTCGCTGGTACTACATGCACAGTGCGTTTGTCTGATGAGCAGTCATTCCTCACCAGATGACGCTGCTATCTCCTGGACGGGTTTATATCGACGGTAGGTTGGTGATACTAATTTTCTGACAACGCCGGGTACTCAGCTGGTATGTTGATAAATATCGACATTCGTCAAATAATTTTGGTTTTGTGCCTTTGTTTTCATGTGCCAAACATGTTCCAGTGCAATTATATCAACATCAGTGTGTTCTCTTTATTTACTGATGTGTAGCTATCATCGAAAACCTTTTTAAGACTAAATTGACCTCCGTAGCCGAGCTCGCTAATTTCCGCCTGTGGGGAGGCGTTCGACTCGGAGGTAAGCTGACTCTGATCTCTGGCAGTATTTGGCTGGCAGGGGGAGGAGTAGGGGCGAAAGCTTTTGACCACTAGCATTTGGCCCATTGTTCTCGATTAAATTCCAAGCCTCTCTACAGAGTCTTATGAAGTTAGGGCATGTGACACTAACAAATAAGTGATGGTGATCCGTCCGTCGAATGGGGACGCTAATCTTGGCGGTCACTTTGTGGTATTCGAGAGGAGTTGGCTGTGTGCCTACAGCGGGTTTCACTCTGATTCTTCTCTCATCTTCGATATAATCTTCACCACCAGCACCACCACCACCAACACCACCACCACCACCACCACCACCACCACCACCACCACCACCAGCACCACCACCACCCCCACCATCATCACCATCATCATCATCATCATCATCAAACACAAACGACATCAACACACATTCCATTACACTCACCTACACATTGCAGCTGCATATACGACACAATATATCGAGGAAAGGGGCCAATGTACCTGGAGACAGAGCACCATTTCCGACTGAAGCCATCCCGTGGCATACCCAGCAAATAATACAGGGCCTTAAAAAAATTGAGACAAAACTAGATACATATAGGTACAAGACAAAAATCATTTATTTTGATATTAAAAAGAATAAACCCATGTTTAGTTAGTCACGAACCTGCTTTCAGCCTCTCAGGCCACCTTCACGTGTCAAATGACTGTCGCAAACACAGATAAACATGATGTGCGACGTACATATTATTGGTACGTAGGATACAAAAATGACAAAGTGTTTTCTTAGGAAAATATTACTATAATTACATTTAGCTAAAAAGGTAGTGTAAATACAGATTTTATGTACACAAACATATGAAAATAAGAGAAATAAGAGGAATTCACAGTTAGAATCTGGTATTTGCAACGAAAACTTAATTTAACTGGAGGGAAAATGGAAACTGAGTCTGATCATTTAATACTAGGTTGACATTCTGTGTCCTGTATTTGTTGATTTCCATTACTTCCAGTAGGGTCGCCTTTTAGCTTTTTTTGACAGTGTAAAACTCAACATATTACATCATGTGGATGGTTTTCTACTAATATATGATCAGCAAAGGTCGAATCATTCACCGGCCGCGGTGGCCGAGCGTTTCTAGGCGCTTCAGTCCAGAACCGCGCGACTGCTACGGTCGCAGGTTCGAATCCTGCCTCGGGCATGGATGTGTGTGATGTCCTCAGGTTAGTTAAGTTTAAGTAGTTCTAAGTTCTAGGGGACTGATGACCTCAGATGTTAAATCTCATTGTGCTCAGAGCCATTCGAACCACTTTTTCGAATCATTCTTCCTTAATCGCCAGCTGTATTTAGTGTATGACACGACCTACCACTTGCACATATCGAAAAAAGGCAGAAGCAAAGTTGTAGACCTAACAGTTTCAGTCAGTATATGACAACCTTCATATGTAGTTGAATAAGCAAGTCGTCGTGTCCATACAAAACTACACATTATAATGCCACACACAATATTTCCTAACTACGCTCATTCTTAAATCCAGAATATTCTCTTTCTTCTTCTTGAATCCATTCCTGCTTTATATTTACTCTTTATCACTGCATCCAGTCCACATTTCTCCCTTTCTCTCTGAGCCCGCGTCGCCTTCCGTCACTGTTCTTTCCTTCTCTCTCTCTCTCTCTCTCTCTCTCTCTCTCTCTCTCTCTCTCTCTGTTTCTAAATATATTGGATTTTCGGAAAAAATCACAAGAAATTTCGGTGTGCGAAACGTGCCGCACACCAAACCCGATACTCCAAGCGTTCACCGAGCAATACCGTGTAATTAACGGAAGAAAAAGATACGGGTGGATGGGGGGAGTGCTGATGGGTGGTGGTCGCGTGGGCGCTAATCAAGGCTGGGGCCGCCAATTAAGGCGAGATTGCGCGCCGCGGGCTGTGCGGCAGAGGACGGCGGCGCCGATCGGGACCGCTCGCGATGCACGGCCGGCCGCCGCCCGACGGAGCCGGCGAGCTCGGTTTCATCTCCGCGGTAATCGATTGCCTCGCCTGTTAATAGCTGAGACAAGATTAACATTTCACTCGGAACCAGCTAGGCCGGCCCGTGTATCGGGGAAAAAGGCGTAAAAGGAGGAAAGGCGGACGGCACGCCATCGTCCCCTGGCTCGCCTCTTAACAGCACTCCGAACGTGTGGTAAACAAGGATGTGGCTTCCGCCGCTGGGGTTCCCGAGGCTGAAGAGGCGGTGGACTCCCACCAGCGGCGGCTGGAATTGTTGCAAGAGGGACTCTAACAGGCTAACAGGAGAGGAGCTATCCTATAGACACAGAATCCGAACTACACTTTTTGCAAATTTCTTTGCAGATTAAGACGGTGCACCAGGCTCGGATCCGAGTCTTTGCTTGCGTTTCGCGGGCAGTGCTCTTAGCGGCTGAGCTATCCCGGTTGAAGTGATGACGCACCGTCGGAGCTTCGCGTTCATGCGGAAGAAACAGTGTCGGAAGAAAAAAATTGAGGGTCTGTCATCACTATTGCCTAGATGTTCAGTCGGAAAAAGCATTGTCCGCTGAACCACAAGCTTCTGGGTTCGATTTTCGGTTCGGCACACCCACGTATATAGTGAAAGACTCTTTCTAGGAATTGTTCTTTCGTTTAGCAGAGGATTTTCTATTCCAAACCTCCTACATAAATTTCCCCTACTTGATTGAGAGAAATATTGGGAGAATGATAACCTTAAGGACAGGGTACGTTAAAATGGAACCATATTATAGTGAGAAAATTTACAAACCGCATACAGACACTGAGGTGACTAAACTCATGGGATAGCGACATGCACATATATAGATGACGGCAGTATCGCGTACACAGGGTATAAAAGGGCAGTGTATTGGCGCAGGTGTCATTTGTACTGAGGTGATTCGTGTGGAAAGATTTCCGACGTGTTTATGGAAGACTTTGAGCACGGAATGCTTGAGATATTCCATTTCGGAAGTCGTTAAGGAATTCATTATTACAAGTTCCACAGTGTCAAACGAGTCCCAACATTGCCATATTTCAGATATTACCTCTCACCACGGATAATGCAGTGGCCTACGACTGCCACTTAACGACCGAGAGCAGTGACGATCGCTTAGAGTTGTCAGTGCTAACACACAACCATCACTGCGTGAAATAACGGCAGAAATCAATTTGAGACGTACGAGAAGCATATCCTTTAAGACAGTGTTGCGAAATTTGGCGTTACTGGGCTGTGGGAGCGTACGGCCGACGCGAGTTTCTTTGCTAACAGCAAACACTATATTAGACCTCGTGAAGTGTTCTGTTATCTGTTTTCCCATTTTTACGTTGACGCTGTCGTCGTCGTCGTCGTCGTCTTCATTCCGAAGGCTGGTTTGATGCAGCTCTCCATCTAATCTTCATCATTTTTCTGTACCACCACATTTCGAAACCTTCTAATCTGCTTTTGTCCAAACTGTATATTGTCCATGTTTCACTTCCATACTTGGCTACACTCCAGACAAATACTTCCAGAAAAGACTTCGTAACAAATGGTTCAAGTGGCTCTGAGTACTATGGGACTTAGCTGCTGTGGTCATCAGTCCCCTAGAACTTAGAACTACTGAAACCTAACTAACCTAAGGACATCACTCACATCAATGCCCGAGGCAGGATTCGAACCTGCGATCGTAGCAGTCGCGCGGTTCCAGACTGTAGCGCCTAGAACAGCGCGGCCACTACGGCCGGCCGACTTTGTAACACTTAAACCTATATTAGATGTTAACAAATTTCTCTTCTTCACAAATACATTTCTTGTCATTGCCAGTCTACATTTCATATCCACTCTACTTCGGCTGTCACCAGTTATTTTGCTGCCCGTATCGCAAAACTCATCCACCACTTTAAGTGTCTCGTTTCCTAACCGAATTTCCTTAGCATCGCCTGATTTAATTCGACTACAGTCCGTTATAGTCGTTTTTTGCTTTTGTTCATATTCATCTTATATCCTCTTTTCAAGACAATGTCAATTCTGCTCAACCTCTCTACCAAGTCCTTTGCTGTCTCTGACAGAATTACAATGTCATCGGCAAACCTCAAAGTTTTTATTTCCCTCTCTACAAAGTCCTTTGCTGCCTCTGACAGAACTACAATGTCATCGGCAAACCTCAAAATTTTTATTTCTTCTCCAGTGCTTCAGCTTCTTCTCCAACATTTTCTTCGGTTTCTTTACTGTCTGTTCAAGGTACGAGTACATATTGAATAACATCGGGGATAGGCTACAACCCCAGCTCCTTTCTAAACCATCGCTCCCTTTCGTGCCCCTCAACTCTTCTAACTGCCATGTGATCTCTGTACAATTTTTAAATAGCCTTTCGCTCCCTGTGTTTTACCGCTGCTGTCTTCAGAATTTAAAAGAGAAGTATTCCAGTCAACATTGTCAAAGGCTTTCTCTACGTCTACCAGAGCTATAAATGTAGATTTGCCTTCCCTTAACCTATCTACTAAGATAAGTTCTAGGATCGGTATGTCCCTGCGTGTTCCTTCACTTCTTCGGAGTCCGAACTGAGCTTCCCTGAGGTCGGCTTCTACCAGTTTTCCTACCCTTCTGTAAACAATTCGTATTAGCATTTTGCAACCATGACATTTTAAACTGATACTCCGGTAATTTCCACACGTGTCAGCCACTGCTTTCTTAGGAACTGGAATTATTAAATTCTACTTGAAGTCTGACAGTATGTCGCCTGCCTCGTACATGATCTTGCTCACCGGATGGAGGAGATTTGAGATGACTAGCTCTCCAAAGGCTATCAGTAGATCTGATGGAATATAGTCTACTCCCGGGACCTTGTTTCGACCCAGGTCTTTTGGAGCTCTGTCAAATTCTTCTGTACACGCCCTGTAAATGAGAATTTTAGACAAGTGGCAGGACAGGTTGATATTTTAGTTCTTTAAGAGATTTCTCGATATACTTTCTTTTATTCGGGATTTCGCCACTCGTCACTGTTCGCACGACGATACTTCAATATCGCACGGGCAGTAGATTGTGGTTCGCGAGCGTTGAGTGCTGAAATCTTGCTGGCGAATGTTTGTGGCTACTACTGCCGGCTTCCAGACGCGCGCTGTTTGCGGGTCGCAGCTGGCCGCAGGTGCAGCGTCCAGGTCGCCCATTACGGGTGCTCGCCATCGCTAATTGGCCGCCGCCAGAGCGCGCGCACGTCGCCTCTAATGGTGCGCAGGAAACTACGGGATCCTCGTTTGCGTAATGGCTGTCGTCCCGAACGCCCCCTTCACAATTGATTCGAGGGACCAGGACCGCGCTAATACCCGCCTTGCAGTCAGCGAAATTGCCGGTTTCTGGAAATGGGTTAACTCGTCGCGTCACCTCTGCAAGCGGTTGCCGCGGGCCGTTTAATTTACTGCTGCTGTCGAGGGGGCTCTCCGTGGTTAGCGATCGCCGTAGCTTTGGCGTTCGTTTCCCCTTCGTTTCTATCCTCGTGATCAGGAGGCGAAGCTGTCTCAGAGTGTTCTTTCTTTCAGTGCTTAACGTGACAGATGTGCCATGCCTTTTTCTAAAATCACGCCAGTCTACAAGTCCTTTCGTGTTTTGTACATTAGCTGTTTCGTGAATAGCCGGCCGATGTGGCTGAGCGGTTCTAGGTGCTTCAGTCTGCAACCGCGCGACTGCTACGGTCGCAGATTCGGGCATGGATGTGTGTGATGTCCTTAGGTTAGATAGGTTTAAGTAGTTCTAAGTTGTAGGCGACTGATGACCTCAGATGTTAAGTCCCATAGTGCTCAGAGCCATTTGAACCATTTTTTGTTATGTGAATAAACACTGACAGGCTTGTTCAGTGCTAGAAAATTCCAGAATTCTGCAATTGCCTAAATATCAAAGAATGAACTGAGATGATTAGTCTGATATTTGTGTCATTGTCGAATTAGAAAGACAGTCAGTGACTGCCGATTCACATACAAAAAATAAGAGCCTACTTCCCTGCATCGCACCCCGTCACGCCCTCGCCAACTCCTGTGCACATTTGACGTTTTCGTAAATACAATATTGCAGCGCCTGTATTGCTGAGAAGTACGATGCAGTGTTCTTCGCACAAGGATGCACGCCCGAAGGAACATTGCGTCGTACTTCTCAGCAATACAGGCGCTGCAATAGGCCTGTCACACTTATCCGTTGGCAAAGGACAAGTCAATTTATTAGCAACGAGCAACTAATGGTGTTCAAGTGGTACGAGCATACACGGACATACGCTAACATTAAATAGGGTTGCTTTCCTGATGCTCGGCAAAATTTTGCAAGCAAGGTTTTTCCTATTTCATAATATCCTGTGTCAAGAGCGGAACAAAAATTCTGCTAGAGAGCCTACGTTATATTAAATACAGGCGTCCTTAGAACATGGAAACAAAAAGCACAATTTTCAGGGGAAATGTATTTAAGTAATGTATTAATGAAAGTTATTTGACAAAATTTGCCCATTTGCGATGTTTTACTCGCGTCCCTTTATATTAATTACTGTTGTTATAACTGGCGACTGCTTAAGACTTGATAGTGGTCGCATCATCTACTTGTCTTTTGATAAACCCAAGTCTCTCTGACGTACACGCGCGCACACACACACACACACACACACACACACACAGACAGACAGAGACACGCACAGACAAACAGACAGACAGACAGACAGAGAGAGACGATATTCGATTTATCACTTCATGTTACACGTATAGGTAGGCACAACCTATAATGGTGCATTTAAAACACACCTGCGCCAGAGGATGGACTCGAACCGTGACCTCTACTTCACGAATCGACGGCTACGCAGGACAACTTCATTATAATTCTAACCACTTGCGGGGTTCTCCAGTAACCATCGATGAAATAGAGTTGCCTTTCTTCCAGCGATGACTAACGTTACCTGTGCTACAGTAACAGGCTATTGACATAACTTCACACCCTGTGGAGGCGTTCGTGCCCTTCCAACTGTCAGCACGGTGGAGGCCCCGAGGGGGAATCCATTTAATCTCGGCGGCGATGATTTGTGTCCTTCGTTCTGTGAAATCTCATAGGAGAGGAGTGCTCGGGGTCAGCAACCCGGGGAAAGAGGCCCGGGGCAGCTGGGCGCGGTGTTAACGAAACAGCTGATGGGCTCGGCGCTGGCTTGCGCTTCCTTCCTAGCCCGGCTGCGGCGCGCCGTCCGGTTTCTTAACGAGGTGGAGGTGCAGGGTCCGCGCCGGCGGCGGTGGCTGTGTGTTTAAGGCGGCCGGCCGGCACACTTCCGCCCGTTCGCCCCCCCCCCCCTCCCCCCCACCCCCTGCGGCCGGCGCTATTTATTTGTGGTTTCCTCTGGGCGCCCCTTCCACCTGTGCGGTTAGCACCTGCCACGTATTAGCCGTAATAATATATCATGCCGCCTACCTGCCAGCACGGGCACCTGGGTTCGCGCCCCGCGTTCCGGACGTCAACGCACCTGCCGCCCTTCTTGCACCCTCCAAATAGGTTGCCGCAGGAAGCGCCAAAGTTGTCTACTCCTGCCAAAGTCGCCGCCGTCGGCAGGACGTTTAGCTCCACCTTCGACTCACTAGGTTTCAGTTCAGTTTAGGGCTGTTGATAAAATATCGATATACCGATGTATCGATTATTCTTCTAAAAATATCTATATTGGCGATATTTCTTCGCCAGTATCGAAACGGCAACATCGAGTGCCGGTATTTTTATTTTATATTGTAATGTTTTAGCTATTTTCGATAAATATTTGAAGTTGTTCTTTTGAAATTGTGGTAGAAAATAATTTTACTTTCACTGTGTGAAGGAGTCTTGCTACTTTTTGAATTGTCAACACGTCCAGTCTTTCTCTTTGACTACGTGAAGCAAATATAATGGCACAAAGAAGAAACTCCTATTCCACTGGGGGAGGAGGGGCTCAGTGTGAATGAAATAGTGATACATGCGATGTGAAGAAATAGCATAGCAGCTGCGTTAAAAAGCACTTTTTAACGTAACGGGTGTGCTATTTCTTCACACCAGCATTCGTCAAAAACAGCTGCTGCAAGTGACGAGCAAAACTCTAAATGACAAGATTGGTCTTTACTGTGTGCGGAGACGTGTGAGGGGACATGCTGACGTAATGGGCTCTTGGCGCTAGCAACAGAAACTGCAACGTTTAACGTCTCATACCAGACGAGTGTAACCCCTCATGTTTGCGTGAAAGAGTAATCATGGTGTACGTGCACGTGGAGACAGTGTTTGCGCAGCAATCGCCTACATAGTGTAACTGCGGTATAAGGGGAACCAGTCCGCATTCGCCGAGGCACAGGAAAACCATCTTGAAAACCATCCACAGGCTGGCCGGCAAACCGGACCTCGACACTAATTCGCCGGGCAGATTCGTGCCGAGGACCGCCACACCTACCCGCTCGGGAAGCAGCGCGTTAGACCGCTCGGCTAGCAGGGTGGGCTATGCTCAATTAGTTTTACAGGCCAATATAAACAGGGCATTTTTGTAGAAAGCTTAATGCAGTTACATTTTGTATGGGGACACGTTTTCGCTGGAGGCCACGAAGTTATTCAAGAAAAACGCGTTTGAAGGTCACTTTTGTGCGCTCTTCTTGAATAATTGGAAAACTACAGCCTCTAGCGAAAACGTATTCCATTACAAAATTTAACTACATTAAATTTCCTAAAAAATGTTCTTGTTAATTTTTTCTGTAGCATTAGTAGTTTGCGCATGGCAACCAAGAGAATGTGAAAATATTGTGCGCGGTATTTGAAGGTGTAGTGGGATGCATAAAACACATATGTAGGGGCAGCTGAATCGTCCTTCATGTTGCAAGATCAGCTGTTTCGATACCAAACATGTTCTCTCTGTTTGAGGAAGTTATAAAGCACCAAATAACACCCCCTCCTTCCCTACCTTTCTGGGCACAACTAGCCACCGAGATGGAGCTTTTCTTTCTTCTTTGTCTCTTCCCCTCCTTGAGTCATGGCCGCACTTAGCGGTAAACGCTTTCCTCAGGTGAGGATAATTGCTCCACTTTCGCCGGCGGCCAGTGAGCGATACGGGCGCCGGAGAACGCGGGGGAGAGAAAGAGCGGTACGTCTACGTCACGGGCCGGACAGCCCTCGTTAAACTGTTACGGGCGCGCGGCGGGGGGCGGTCACCGCCGGCTCCCTTTGTTCTTGGCCGTCTGGGCCGGTGCCCGTCCCTGTCCCTGGCTGCGAGAGCCCGCTGCCCGCATTTACATCGCGTCCATTACGGGCCTCCTACGCGGCCGAGGCCCGCAGTGGGCGCGATCTTTATGTGCTATCACAATAGCGCAGCAGCAGGTGCTCCAGAATTGATCTGTCCGGGAGCGTGGGCCAGCCGTGACTTGGCAGCGCGTGTTTCTGTGCGCCCAGAGGTCCGCTCCTTTCTGTGCCGCACAACGGGAGGCTGCCCCTAAATAACTGGGGCGGGATGACAGGTGGACGTCTCGGCCACAACCCAGCGTGACGGCAGAAAAGAATTCGTGGCGAAGATTCGTGCTACAAACGCGTAGTTACCAATAAAAGGCACATCACTGTGCTCGGTAGTGTCAGGCGTTTGTTCAGACTGCTTGTGAAGTACCTAACGAGATGAGGCAGAGGAGGATGCCCCCAGCATTCAGGCAATATATTTCCGAGTATGAGCTGCTTCCAGGTAGTGCGATACTGCGCCGCTGTAGCTAGATGCGCATAGGAACGTCATTACGGAAACATTTGGACTGTGGACCGAGCGAGGGTGCGTAGTAGCTAGACACGTTGAACTCGTATGCGAGACGTGTGCGATTCAGATCCCCGTCTGGTCAGCCAGATTCTGGTTTTCCGTAAATCGCTTAAGGTGAATGACAGGCTGGTTTCTTTGAAAGGAGACTGCCGGTTTCTTTCCCTTTCCTTTTCTTCCCGAATCCGCTCTTGCCCACAATTTACTGTTGGCGTAATGACCAGAATATAGATGCCTTTAGGCAATATGTAATCAAGAGATAGCGAATTTCTCAGTGATCGAGGTCTTCATACGTCATCCGTAAACCGCCATACGTTGCTTAGTGGAGGGTACCTTGTACCACTTACTGTAATTCCCTTCGCTACTCTACTCGTAAACGGAACGAGTGGAAACCGACTGTCAAATAAGCTTCCGCACTAGTCCTAATCTCTTTTATCTTTGCGGTCCTTCTGCGAAGTGGGGTCTGGTTGTAGTAGAATCCTCCGTAACATTCACGTGTTGATCGAACCTACCGCTAACAAATCTAGCAGCTCACCTCTGAAATGCTTCGATGTCTACTTTTAATTCGACGTGGTGAAGGATGCATCACTCGAAAAAACACATGAGCATCACTTTCCTAGAATTTTCCCTAAAACCGAAATTAATCGACTTGACTGCGACATGCAGCACACTACTAATGCTGTGTTCGAACACTACTGGTAGGTTTATCCTATTAATCTACATTAACAAACATTTCGCAAATTTAGGGCAAGCTGTCATTCATCATACAAAATCGAAATTCGGTCCAGTTCACCCTCCTACAGTCACTCAACGGCGACGCTCTACCGCACACCTTAGTATCAGCAGCAAATAGTCGCAGATTGCTGCTCACTCTATCTGCCAAATAGTTTATATAAGTTATCTGCCCTGTGGCACTCCTTTATCATAATAAACTCTTCTTGTAAACGAGATAAACATAAGCATAGAAGTAGTGAATGGTAGTTCACTCCACATGCCTGCTTTACCAGTGTTCACCCACCGTGTTACTCATGAGATACGCTCAGTTCACTCACTTTTAGAATTTGGTCACATGATGTGCGACTGCTGCAAACCTTTCAAACTCAGACTTGCTGATACTTGGCCAAATGCGTGTCAGTTCCACTGCTTATCTACTCAACAGGCTTCAACGTTTCCGAGCAGATAGCAATAACATGAAGCAAATTCCCACAGGTTGTCTGATAACCAGTCGTGGGTCACGTGTGTCCCAATGGTAGTGGAAGGGAGAAACCAACCCGCGATAAGTTGCTGGGTCACTCAGTTCGAAAGTCAGATGAGAGCAACGACATACCACCTTTAACCCATTCGCTACTGTGGGCGTATATGGTGATAAGCCGTTCCCGAGGCGCTGTGGACGTGTATATCCGCGGCGCTTGGGTTTTCCTATAATGTATGCGTCCTGAGCTGCCGGCTTCTGACGTGTCATTTCCATATCGCAAGAAAAAAAGAAACCAAAAGTACAGAAGTTTCGAGTATTTATCATACAATATATGTGTTTCATTGCGTTCTGTTGTTTGCAAAACAGCTGGTTCCGATATCTTAAATCATTCATGAGACATGATGATTGTTACGACGACATAATTTGGAACACGCGAGGACGTGAATGGGCACGTCGTAACGCGAGCGTCCTTTGGTTATGGAACTCAATAACTCGAGAACGAAAGTGGATATCGCTCTGCTCCCGATTTCAAATAAAATTTCGATGTCTCATCTATATTTCATTCACTGCAGTGCATGGGCTCAAATCAGCCACCCGTAAAGTTTACACAATGCATCTCTACCTCCGGAAAACCGAGCTAGGTGGCGCAGTGGTAGCACACTGGACTCGCATTCGGGAGGACTACGGTTCAATCCAGCGTCCGGCCATGCTGATTTAGGTTTTCCGTGATTTCCCTAAATCGCTCCAGGCAAATGGCGGGATGGTTCCTTTGAAAGGGCACGGCCGACTTCTTTCCCTGTCCTTCCCTAATCCGATGAGACCCATGACCTCGCTGTCTGGTTCAAATTGGTTCAAATGGCTCTGAGCACTATGCGACTTAACATCTATGGTCATCAGTCCCCTAGAACGTAGAACTACTTAAACCTAACTAACCTAAGGACATCACACAACACCCAGTCATCACGAGGCAGAGGAAATCCCTGACCCCGCTGGGAATCGAACCCGGGTGTGGGAAGCGAGAACGCTACCGCACGACCACGAGCTGCGGACCGCTGTCTGGTCTCATCCCTCAATAGAACCCAAGAACTACCTCCGGAAGCTCTTTAAAATTATCTGCAATATTTGACTTAATTTGATGCAGCGCAATAGCTATGGCAATAACGAGGTGAAATGCAGTCCTTTGTCGAGCTAAGACATCAAAGTTCAAAATGTGCAAAAATCAGATTTTTCACCTAATAGTTTCGAAAAATCAGACGACAGGTATTTCGTATGTGCCGGAACGGGCAGGCACCAGCTCATGGTTAGCAGTACAGCAGTGCAACCACAACAAAAGCCGCCTCAGCGCGAAGTGCAGAGAGCACGCCCGTAGCAGCGAAACGGTTACGCATTTAATAGCACCGTTCCTGGAAGAGCACTGTGTGTCCAAATTAACCGTCGGGTTGACAACAGCTTTACCTAACAGCAGCTTGGCAAAATAAAGTTTTTACGTGGCAGTAATGCTTTCTGGTGGGCGTTGCACAGACGTTAAGCTTTCCAGAAGGTCAGAATACAGGAGCGGCCGCGGGCGCAGCGCGTGACGCGGCTGGAATGCCAGCCCAGCGCTCGGCCTACCTGCGCTACCTGCTCCGGCCGTCCAGCCGGCCGCTGGAAGACACCCTGCATCGCCTCCCCTATTGTCGCCGGCGTCCGTCTCGCTGCACACGTCGCGCGCCCTCAGCGTCCGGTGCTGCGGGTGCCGCCGGCTCTGGCGTTGCCCAAACGCCACCGAGGCCTGCGAGAGTGGCTTTCCCCGCCGCCGGGGCTTCCCGCTGGGCGGAACAAAGCCACGACCGACTGCGTGAAATACCTAAACTTTTCGTCCCGGGATCAATAACTAACAGAAGCCAAACCCTTGTTCGGCTGAACCAGTGGCAAGGTCGAATTACTGCAATTGATGTACATTGACGCCGATGCCTCCTGGAACTCTGTGTTCTGACAGGTTGTAACAACGTATTATCTGACCGAGTCTCTGTGCTGTTCCTCTGCCTATTGTCTGATAAAGCATGGGGTTCTGGGAGAAGAAGACTTTGTTCAGCCTGGAGCAGATGGGTCAATTTTCCCTTATCCTCCTAAGTGGATTATGATCACAGCCTACGTGGCTGGCGTACAGGGCGAGAAATTTCCCCTTTACGGCCTGTCTTTCCAAAATCCATGGCAGGGAACGAAACAAACACCAGTTAAGCCTGTCGCGGCTGACAGTACAAAGAGCGATCTACGATCGTGGAATGTGATCAGCTTTCGTCAATTACTGCAGACTTTATTGATATAAGATGAATTCTGACGATGCGGCTGTTTCTTTATTCAAGTAGTTCCTTATTTTGCCTACGAGACTGAGTGAACCCTGTTACCGACCTCCAGACCTAAAAAATAGTGAAGAGTTACCACGAATTTAGGGCTCTCTCTGAAATGGACAGTGATTTTTTTCTTTTTTTCCCAACATTTAGCTGCACATCCCAACTCCTTCTCAACATAGTCGCTGCTCCGACACTTGTAGCGCGGTACCAACTTTCCAATACCCTCGTCATAGTACGCAGCTAACTGTGATTTCCGCCAATTCCCTACGCTGGTAGCCGGTAGGTGTGGCCGAGCGGTTCTAGGCGCTTCAGTCTGGAACCGCGAGACCGTTACGGTCGCAGGTTCGAATCCTGCCTCGGGCATGGATGTATGTGATGTCCTTAGGTTAGTTAGGTTTATGTAGTTCTAAGTTCTAGGGGACTGATGACCCCAGATGCTAAGTGCCATAGTGCTCAGAGCCATTTGAACCCTACGCTGGACCGCAGCAATTTGTCTGTGTGAAAATGCTGTCCTCCTATCTAGTTCTTGATGTGAGCGAAGCCATGAAATGAGGAGTAGTCAAGTCCGGTCTCTTTGCTGGGCGATCACAAGCACTTCCGATAGAAAACGCCGCAGGAGTCTGTTCTTTCCACCTCGAGTATGGAGTCAAGAACGGGCATGAAGTAATAAATACTTGACAGTTACGTTCCGTGGGCTGTATGAAATCATGCGTAACACCTCAACAGGCACTTCACTCTGGGCAGAAAGACACTACTTCCTACTCATCTTTACGTACTCGCTATTTGCTCAGAACGGGAAAGTGCAAAGTGGGGCGATAGATGGGCATGCTAGAGACACTGTGCAACACATATGTGGAAAGCTTCATCAGATTCTCACTGCGGTTTTAATTCAGCGACCAATCGGAGGTCGGAAAAAAAGCCGTCGTACGTCTCGCGTGCCGCATATCTCCAACAGTCCGTGAGTTTTGGCGGCTGGCGCGAGGGCTCGGAAACTCTCAGACTCGGGCGAAAGAAGCGTTTCAAGGCCTCAGCAGTTTCACATCAGTGCTGAAACCACACGATGAATTTGAAACGTTATAATGTCGACCGTTAAGTGCTACGCTCCTGGAACTCCCTGCTGTGTCGGGTTTTCCTAGGTTGACACGAATGTTGAACCGCACTTTAGAATCTAAATCAGCGGCGCAAAATTACAACTGCAATTTATTGTTGTCTGTAACAATTTACTTTGTTTCTATATACGCCTTATTGGCTCTCAGTTGAAGCCCATATTCGGTGAGTTTTATGTTGTAACTTAATTCCTACCAATATGTGCCATTTCAGAGCTCCAGCAAACCCGTCACTAATTGGTACGATTTGCTGTAATGAAATGATGGGGAACATCATATTAGTGGTAAACAACGCGCTTCAGAAATTTGAATCTCCACGATCAACATGATTTATATGAATTAATAAGACATGCTTGTGTTGTGTGGACGACTTCGGATTACCGTATGGCACAATGTAGTCGTAGCAGAGTGTAGTGCATTAATAGGAGGGAGATGTCTTATTCTATCCAGAAGTTCTTCACACAGCGTCACGTTTTTAATTGGTTCTGAGATTTCCTTGATAATTTAACGGAAGTGTGTTCTATAAAATTTTATGTGACGTAAATATAAATATTCTCTCTCTCTCAGGAGTGTGTTTGCTCTATTGGCTTCATCTACAGGAGGGCTTGCACTAATTGCAAAAATGGTTCAAATGGCTCTGAGCACTATGGGACTCAACTGCTGTGGTCATAAGTCCCCTAGAACTTAGAACTACTTAAACCTAACTAACCTAAGGACATCACACACAACCATGCCCGAGGCAGGATTCGAACCTGCGACCGTAGCGGTCGTCCGGTTCCAGACTGTAGCGCCTTTAACCGCTCGGCCACTCCGGCCGGCCACTAATTGCAAAAAGGTATTTTACAGTCTCTTGTTTAAAGTTTCATACTTCACATGTTCTTAAGATTCTCCTACTAAACAGAATCAGTGAACACGTAAGAATGACCTTAGGTTTCTACTAAAAAGTGAGAATGATGAAATAGTTTTTATCATAGGGGGAAGACTACTGTAAATTGTGTCGCACTATTTGTAATGGAACTGTTTTAGACTGATGTCCTTACTGACTGGATATAGAACATTCCCTTCTGTCTTATAACATGTATATGGGTGTTGAAGTATTCACTTACGTGCTCTACAGACAGAACAACATGGCTATCATGTGGCTCTGAGCACTATGGGACTTAACATCTATGGTCATCAGTCCCCTAGAACTTAGAACTACTTAAACCTAACTAACCTAAGGACATCACACAACACCCAGTCATCTCGAGGCAGAGAAAATCCCTGACCCCGCCGGGAATCGAACCCGGGAACCCGTGCGTGGGAAGCGAGAACGCTACCGCAGGCTATCATGTGGACATGGGAGTAAATACGCGTTTTAATAGAGCTAACGTAGTCTGTGTTGTAAAGGAACTGTGTAGACTTCGAGCCAGATACAGCCGACAACTGCCGCTGAAGCGCGCTGCGATCGTGTATACCATATTGAGGCACATGTACTGTGTGTAAAAGCCGGGTTGTTGCTGAGCTTTCGGAAGCACTGTGGAGATGAAGTCAGAGTGCTGCACCTCGAATGCCACGGGTCATGTGACGTCGGCTGTAGACGGCACGCTACGGTCGCAGGTTCGAATCCTGCCTCGGGCATGGATGTGTGTGATGTCCTTAGGTTAGTTAGGTTTAAGTAGTTCTAAGTCCTAGGGGACTGATGACCTCAGATATTAAGTCCCATAGTGCTCAGAGCCATTTGAACCATTTTTTGTAGACGGCATGGCTAGGACGAACATCGACGAAGGAAGTATTTGATCACTATCTTGTTAACTTCACCGACTTCCGAAAGTGCAATAGTGAGAATGGCGAAAACTCGAAATAGGACATGGTGAGGGGGAGATGCCAAATGAAACACTGTTGTGTCACTGCAGGACGTCCCGGGGCTTATTAGATACACAGGTACGGCCGATTGGCGTGCGTCAGAGGACATGACACTTCAGATTTTAGGAGTTCTAGCGACCGTCTCCGGCGGGGTGCGAGTTATTGTTTCTGAACAGTTTGATAATTCCTAAATGTGCGTTTAATCGCACGCAAACTCCCGATGATACACGACGTAGTTAATACTTTCAGTGGGTACCTTTTCATTGGCATAGGGATTTCCTGTCGGCCACGGACGGAGCCAAATATTGACACAGTGCAGTGGGCCCACGAGAAATACGGGCCCCACTACGACGTCACAGTAGTCGAGCCGTCCGTTACGCTTCGCGGAAGTTCGGCTCTGTGTAGGGCCCGCGGAAAGGCGATGTGTAATTGAAAAGGTACCCTCTATAGATCTTAACTTTGTCCTGCACTATTGAGAGCTTGTATGCATTTAAACGCACAGTCAAGAATCATTAAAATCAATCTGTGACGTATGCACCACGGCCTGTCTTTCTGGTGGCCATCGAGGCAACTGGTGTGATCTCAGAAGTTCGTTGCGGGGCCCGTATTTTTGTAGGCCCCGAGGTTGTTGCTGCTGTTGTTCACGGTCAATGACGTCACTGGCGGTCGGGCCGTGGCCCCGTTAGCGGTGGCCGCGCATAGGCCACATGCGCCGCGCCGCCCCGGCCTGGGAGACTTCATTAGCGTCGCGGACGTCGACCGTACATCGCGCCCTGGCTGGCTGGCTGGCTGGCGGCCGCTCTCGCTCAGCGCCGCGCTGTCAGCGGTCCAGCGCGGCCCGCCCTGCTGACCTCCTTGCTCCTGCTCCTCCCGCTTCCGAGGCAGATCGGCAACGCCAGCTGCTGTGCCGTAACGCCTTCCACTCACATCTGTGTCCTCACTAGAACGAACGTAGAGCAGGACATATACCGTATCTTGCACCGACAGGTTCTTTTGGCAATGACGGCAATTGTTTTCTTCAGAATGAATCATTGACCCTGCATCGGAGTGTCCTTCGTTTTAATCCTTCTTCAGAGATGGAAAACAGTATCTCGAACCGCCTCTCACACCCGCACGTTTTTGCCCGTCGCAGCAATTGCTCTTCCCTACTGAGCTATCCAGGCACGACTGACGTCCCGCCCTCATAATTCCATCTCTACTAACACCTCTGTCCCAACTTCCATACTTCACAGGTAAGGTTCGGGGTTCGAGTCCCGACCTGGCAAACTCTTTTTACCTGCAACAAAGTTGAATTCCAAGATTCGATGGCCGCGTTAAAATTGTCACAACGCCACTGCCAAGGAAATGGTGAAACGCACTGACTATTTTTTGGATTAATGAGCTCTCTGTTACTACATATGAAAGATTCATTATACCTGCTACCTTAAATACTTTCTAGACACAGTAAATGTTAAATATTTATGTTCACACTGATTACATAAGTACTTACACTTTCTTTCCTTTTTGAGAAATAGATCTCACGCCTGATGTATACACCGAAGAGGCAAAGAAACAGGTACACCTGCCTTATATCGTGTAGGGCTCCCGTAAGCATGGACTCGACGTTTGTGTTAGCAGAAGAGCCAACACCGTTTTACGAGTAGAGGCCGAAATGCACGCGTTTTAGCTCACGCAGGCTGGCGTGAGGAGAGAAGAACTATACTGACGTGAGGCCTGGAACATGACAAGGAATGAGAATTCAGAAAGCGGACGTAATTAGTTTGATACTTTCACCCATTAATGATGAACGTTGCTCTTGACGGTACATGATTCACAATATTATCTGTTCAGAATACATTCTTGAAGATAGTAATTATAGTAACTGAATATGGCGCCTTGCTAGGTCGTAGCAAATGACGTAGCTGAAGGCTATGCTAAACTGTAGTCTCTGAAAATAAGAGCGTATGTAGACAGTGAACCATCGCTATCAAAAACGGCTGTACAACTGGGCCGAGTGCTAGAGAGTCTCTCTAGACTAGACCTGCCGCGTGGCGGCGCTCCGTCTGCAATCACTGATAGTGGCGACACGCGGGTCCGACGTATACTAACGGACCGCCGCCGATTTAAAGGCTACCACCTAGCAAGTGTGGTGTCTGGCGGTGACACCACACGACTAGTGTCTGAAACAGTGCTGGAGGAAACTGACACCACCAAGTTCGACAGAATCCACAATGGACATGACTGGATGCACATTATCAGACAGGATGCCTACGTACGTGTCACCTATCAGAGTCGTATCTAGACGTATCACAGGTCCGACATCACTCCAAATGCATACGCCCCACACCATTACAGAGCCTCCACCAGCTTGAACCGTCCCGTGCTGACGTGCAAGGTCCATGAATTCATGACGTTGTCTCCACACCCGTAGACGTCCTTCCGCTCGATACAATTTGTAACGAGACTCGTCCGACCAGGCAACATGTCTCCAGTCATCAAGAGTCCAGTGTTGGTGTTGACCCCAGATGAGGCGTAAAGCTTTGTGACGTGCAGGTATAAAGATAACACGAGTAGCCTTCGGCTCCGAAAGCCCGTATCGATGTTGTTTCGTTAAATGGTTCGCACGCAGCAATTTGCGGAAGGGGTTGCAGAGCCACGTTGGACAATTCTCTTCAGTCATCGTTGGTCCCGTACTTGGGCGATCTTTTTTCCGGCCGCAGCGATCAGAGATTTCATGCTTTATTAGAGATATGATGTTTTACCGGATTCCTGGTATTCATAGTATACACGTGAAATGGTCGTGCTGGAAAATCCCCACTTCATCGGTACCTCGGAGATGCCGAGTCCCATCCCTCGTGTGCCTACTATAACGCCACGTTCAAAATCACTTAAATCTTGATATCTTGCCATTGTAGCAGTAGTAACCTATCTAACAACTGCGCCAGACTCTTGTCTTACATAGGTGTTGCCGACCGCAGCGCTGTATTCCGCTTGTTTACATATCTCTGTATTTGAATACGCATGCGTCCACCAGTTTCTTCGGCGCTTCAATGTATAAACTGAATTACTCCTAGAGTAATTAATCATGTAAGTACCACAAGCTCTGTTACTATTAATTGATCGTTCCTCATTTTCGACCGCGTTTGCAACATCTGTCAGCATTTCATCAGCCTGTAGCATCTAATCAGCGTAATTGAAACAATATTAATGAATCCTGTTCGATGATGAATGCCTTCTTAACAACACAGCAGAGTTAAAATATGAGTAAAATAAATGCTAACACCATGCTTATTAATCAGTTAATGTCAATAAATTACTTGTAGATAATGTACGCAGTAATTATGACTGCTGTGGACTTAATAACAGCTGCAGGATTCAATAATCGACATGTTACAGTAGTTACGTGGGTGACCAACGGGAGATTTAAATGGGCAGCACTTATGATGCTGTCAAAACCACATACCACGAGAAATAAATATTAGAAGACAAGCCATGAGATAGAAGGAAACGCAGTTTGAAGACAGTGCACATTGTTCGTTTGGTGGTTTATGGAGATCTTAAGTTGTCTGTCAGAGAGTTCGTCAACAGTATCTGCATCTGTGTAGAATCCTTCAGCACTGTTTTAAGTGGAAAACTCCACTTTGTATCAATGAATAAATCGTCGCTAAGTTGTAGTCGGATAAGAGAAATGCGACACTGATGGTCAGGATTTTCTTGGAAGTACAGATGGGTGATGGATACTTTTCGAGAAACGATATAAAATGAAGTTAGTGCCAGGAAATGAATATATAACTGTCGCAGTGGATTTGTATAAGGAGAAGACAGTTTGCATATGTCAATCCGACGGCATTTCTTGCTGACAGTGTTTTTAGAGTAGAAAGGCTCTATGCATCGGCAATTAGTACCACACGGAACCCGGCCGGTGTGGCCGTGCGGTTCTAGGCGCGTCAATCTGGAACCGCGTGACCGCTACGGTCGCAGGCTCGAATCCTGCCTCGGGCATGGATGTGTGTGATGTCCTTAGGTTAGTTAGGTTTAAGTAGTTCTAAGTTCTAGGGGACTGATGACCACAAATGTTGAGTCCCATCGTGCTCAGAGCCATTTGAACCACACGGAAATACGCTACAAAAAAGTGTAGCAAGAAGATTTTAATTCGTTTACGAGAAGCTATATGCAAGAAGACGTCTGTGAGGAGGGAAAACAAAATAACAATCGTCTTAACGCACCGAATTACGTAGTTTCAATGTGTGCTAATATGAAGAAACTATACCATTCCCACTAGCACTATTTTTTTGACGTTCCAAGACTCCTCAACATCAAACAATGAAAACTGTACGACCGCGTGTAAGTAAGTTTACTCTTTCGATAATGACAACTATATGAGCACTTCTCGAATGTGTGACTACTTTTAATAACATTATCAGATACGTCCCACTCCTAGCCTCATGCACTTGAGACTGTGCGCCGTCATTTAGGCTAATACTATATGGTGGAAGGGACGTTAAACCACATAGCACCCCTCACCCGTCCATGGCTAAAGCAATATTTGCGATGGAAATTTCTTTCGCTAGTGTGGTTATAATAGGATACCTCTTGTCCGAGCGCCAGTTCCCTGTGTTGTGCAATCGACCTCATCTGTGTAGGTGGAACGACTTACAATAACGGCTGTTTCTTCGTGTACGAGTAGCCCTTCGTCGAAGATGCATTTCCCAATTGTGTTGGCGGGGCACTCTCATTAATGGACCCACATACCTGGCGATGTTGTGTGTCAACGCTGAGAGACGTTAACGGTACGCATTACGAGGATTCCCACGTCGACGGCGAATATTTGCCCGCGGCCGGCAGGGGTGTCCAGCAGCGGAGACGGCCGGCGCCGTCGCTGGCGCTGACTCAGCGCAGGGCTGTCCAGAGCGCGAGCGGCCTGGTGGAGGGGCGCGCGCCGCCCGCCGATCACCGGCGGGTTCAAGAGGTGCCCTGCCGTGTTATTACACGGCCAGCTCCATATGGCCAGCCCATTGGACCATGACTAGACGATAAAATGTAATCATAGCTCAGAGAAATAATAAAAAAGAAAGGAGTGGCGCGCTGCGGCGCGGAGCGAGGGGTGGGCCGACTGCGGGAGGAAAGGAGCGAGTCAACAATTTGTTACGTAAAGCAGCTGAGTGCGTGGCATCTGCCCGCGCGCTATTCTGAAAGGGGGGAGTGGGGGCAGCAGAGGCAGCGATATATGGTCGCGGCACCACTTGGTGCCTGTCTGTGCTCCTCATTCAATATGCGCCGTAAACCGCGCCGAGTGCCATTGCTGTAGACAGGAATGTGCGTGTCTACGGAAGAAATCGCGGGTACGGTGCAAACTACTGCGCAAGGCGTGAAACCGGCGCTGGAAGGAGAACAGACACTCTGGACCCACAAGCTGTGACACTCCCCTTAATTTAGTAATCTTCTTATTTCGTCATGTAATGTAAACCGTATGAAATCAACTCTGTGGTTGCAAGACCAGTTATTACCCGATCTTAAATCCATTCGAAAGGAAACATCCGTGTACGCATTAGAAACGCTTGTTTTTACTATCGTTCAAAGGAAAAGAAATGACGAAGAAGAAAGGTAAGAAAAATTTTAATGAAGAAATTAGGCAACAGAAGGACAGCTAAAAATGGTTCAAATGGCTCCGAGCACTATGGGACTCAACTTCTGAGGTCATCAGTCCCCTAGAACGTAGAACTACCTAAACCTAACTAAGCTAAGGACATCACACACATCCATGCCCGAGGCAGGATTCGAATTGGCGACCGTAGCGGTCGCGCAGTTCCAGACTGAAGCGCCTAGAACCGCTCGGCCACACCGGCTGGCAGAAGGACAGTATACTCGTATAAACCGTAACAGTAAAGAATACAAACACTTCGACAATAAGTATAAGACGGTTACAGTTAAAGATCAATTGTTTTAAGTTCACGTGCAAAGATTCTCAGCAGACTTACGATGGCGAAGAAATGACACAACGCTTAGAAAAAACTAGTGATAAGCCCAATCGTTTTAGAGAATAACATGGTGACCTGGAGAACGCTGCAATTAATGAGAAAGAAACTGATGACAGAACAAAGTACAGAGACATAATTAAATATTAAGAAGGCTTACAACAAAATTCACAAAATGAAATGTGAAAGGAGTAAATTATACATGGTTAGAGAAGGACAAAAGAAACCATAGGGGCCTTAAGGAAATTCTGAAGATAATTCAACTGCTTGAAACCAAACGTCATTAAGCCTGTAAAGTGTGTGTGGGTGACTGGGTGGGCGGGTATGTGGGTGTGTGCGAGAGAGAGAGAGAGAGAGAGAGAGAATATATACGTACAGAAGAAAGCTGGTGCAGTCATTTAATCCGAGAACCCTAGACCACTACGGGTAATATGTTACATTGTTACTAAACCAACCATCGTAAGTTTTACTATTCCATATTTTATTCAAAAGTTGTAATAATTTATAGTTTATGCACTAGTTGATTACAGTTGTAAGGTCTCCTAAGGTATGTGGCATACAAAATGAGTACAAAATTCCCTGTTTTTACACCCTATACTGACAGTACCAGATAGGCGGGAACCAAGAATTGTTGCCAACTGCAATCGTAAATTTAATGAGAGTTCAATAATGAATAGTTAAAGAAAAAAACACACTGCCTGTTCCTCCCTGGTTTTTTGCTCTTGATTTTATTTTGGAGTGGAAAACAAGCATGATTTACAGCTGGCGCTCAAATGAAGGAATGCAACTCATAAGATACATGTTGTGCTCATGACTTTGCAGCATCCATAGTTCTCGAGAAGGGTTGCCGGAAATGATACTACGCGCAATTTGTTGCGCACAGAGTGCACTGGAACATGTGAAGTGCCTTGTTCTTGTTACAATAACACTTCGCTTGGTTTTTTTCCGCAGCAAATCGTTACCCGTTCAGTGACTAAAATAGCAGCCACGTAACAGTTGGTGCTACTGTTGTACTTCGCGTAAGTAGAGATATCAACTGTGGGAAGCATTGTGTTAGCTTCAGTCTAATGAGCCATGGTTTTTAAGCGATATCATAAAAGTGAGGAACCAAAAGGAAACCTTTCTAGACCAACATTCAAACGTAAACTGTACCACATCAGTTATTAATCAAGGGAAACGTGAACATCACTTACACTGATGTACATTTACTGTAAATAGGGGAAAATCCCACATACGACAAACAGCAGAAAAGAACTTCGCTTTACTTCTCACTTTCTGTACATACCTTCGTGTAAGATCGGTCTTCCTAAAACATTTATCTCCACAGAAATCTAAGTCGGTGAAAGGAAGGCACGAACTGATGGAATACCTAGAGGCGATGCAGTATCTCGCATCAAACATAAACAGAGGGCAGAAAATAAAGTCTGTTTTATTTAGATTAAAGTTCAGTCTTGATCACGTTATGTCTGTTTTAATGAGTAACCGGTTTCGGTTTTTTCTATAAAACCATCATCAGACCTGTGAATAAATTTTAAGAAATACTAGATACCAATCCTTAAATGAATGATAAAGTCTAATGATGTCAAAATTTTTAACAAAATAAAATAAAATTAGTTATACCCATTGGCTCCCTTGGGTTGGTAGGTGGAGCTCTCCTTGCTGCTGTGCAGTCAACTGATGGTTATGAGTGCTGAGCACGAGCTTAAATATGCAGAGGCTCCGCCTACTTCCTGTCACACTACTTCACAACTGCCAATCAGCGTTCATAATATGACGCCATCGTCAAAGTATAAAAGTAGGAATTACACTAATAACATAAAATTGATTCATTTAAATATCTGATTAACAGATAATAGTTGTGTCTACAACTTATTTATATTTTGGATAAAAACAGTGAATTACGATGTGTGATAGCTGTGCCCTCTATGGACAAGCTTAATATTATTACAGTGCCAGTTACATCAAAGATATAAAATCCTTGGCGTTGTGGTATATATCGATTATACCAAGTCGCCTACATCACAATTGCATCTTTGTTGGATGCTGCAGAATCGTCTTGTTTTAACTGTAGTTTTTTATGGCAATGTTCTTTATAGCATTAAGTTAGTAGCTAATAGTACGTTCCACATTATGTATATCTGAATAACTGATGAGACTGCTGATGCAGCATATTTTACATATATTGCTTTTGCCATGGGTATAACTAATCTTATATTTTTAAAAAACAAAAGAGTAGATGCTTTTATTATAAAATTTCGTCAAAAAGGTCGTAATAATATTTTTCGCGAAAATCTAATTGCTCATTGAGCAGCATTGATGATTTGGTTTTCAAATGAGCATATATCTCGATTTCTTCTAGGATATTCATAAGTAAGCCTTTATTTGCATAATGAAGAACTTGTAAATTCTGTTGTACTGTCCCCTCAGCATGATTATTGAATGTTATATGATGACCAAAGTCTGTTTGTTAAAGAGAAAATGCTAGCCATCGTTTGATATACTCGAATTTTGGAGAACTAAATCGGCGTGAACGGATCTCCTGTCGATGAGGAGTGTGATGAAGTCTCAATTCCTGCACCACATCACTTGCTATGTGCGGGAAACAAATTATGTACGATGGAGACCTAAAGCTTTGAGATTACTTCCCCGTTACAATGAGCTGTAGTTCAAATGAAACATTTTCTCAGAACTTCCTGCGCTCATGAGTTACGAGTACCGTTAATCTGTTATAATGCTAATGAGATTTAGCGATGCAACTAGAAACGAAAGGTTGCCTTTGTGCTCAGTGGCGCTTCCGCTGTATAATGGCATGTCTCCCGTCCGTTTCGCCGCGCACACGTGAAGGCACCTCCCTCGGCCCTTTACCATTACCGGCAACTGCGACTCGGTGATGCCTTCCGTGCAAAATAGGCATTAGGGCTGGGCTGGAACGTAACGGCGCCCGCTGGCGCTTGTTCCAAGACGGAGGTAAAACAAAGATATTAATGGCCGGCTGAGGAATGGCACTCGGTTGCACGTGTAATTAGCGCCTATCGATCAGCGCGGCCGCCGACTTTTGGGAGCGTGTCTGGCCCTAATGAGCCGACACCGACGCCGCCGGCGATGGCCGCTCTGATATATTCCCGCCATTAGGTTTCATACGTCCCGGCACAGTGGCGAGTGCTGGTCGACGCTGTCTGCCCAAGGGACTGCACAGGTGCTGGTATCGGCAGTGAATGATTCTCGGGTGGACAACAAAGTGCTTCGTGGCATGTGGCAGATATCTAGTGAGGCACTAACGCTTTGTTTCTCCCTGACACCCGAACTTCGTCGCAGTTCCTCTCCATTGCCTAGTAGACAAACTCTGGGCTCATAAAAGACAAGATTAGTTGCGACTGGAGTGCAGACTGCTAAGCAAACAGGACGTAGCATCTTTCTCTGAATGGAACGATACTGCATAAGTGAGAGTCTGAGTACCTCAAAGAAGCGTCGTAAGACAGAGACGGAACACATTATACTTTCGGATGAGCATGGGGAAGGAAACCGGCCATGTCCTACTGAGAGGAGTTGTCTTAAACGATGTAGCGGAAATACGGCAAACTTAAATCAGGTCGGAGGTTTGACACATCGCTACTTCTGAGTCCAGTGCCTCAGCCGTTGTGCCACTTCTTCGGTCTGTAGCTCTCGCAGAATGTTCACACAGGGTGCAGTTGTGCACAGAGTCACGTCGGTAGAAACTTCTTACGAAACACAAAAAGATTGCAGATGCTCAGCGCAAATCAAATTTATTTTGTTGGCTACAGACTCGCCAGTCACTAGAACAGTCACGTAGCGACGAACATTTTCTTTTTTAAAAAGTTACGCCTCATTTCCAACGACGCACTGAAGAGTCAGGAACAAAAACAAATCCGAGAGGAGCTGGTAGTGATTCAGAGCCAGTATTTTCTACTTAATTTTAGGATGATTTGTTACAGACCAGAAATGATAAAGCCAAATGTCAGTGACTGTATATTTGATCATGCGTACACTGGATACAGTAGACGGCTTGTTCAACATGGCGAGCGCTCCTGGCGTGAGAGAATCCTTTTGCGAGCAGCTGCCCAGAACGGTTTAAGGAGGAGTGGCAGCATAAGTCAAACTGTGAGAAAAACAGAAGGCAGACTCGAGTTTGTAGAAAGAATCTCAAGAAAGTGTAAAACACCCACAAAGTTGTTTACGCATAAACATGCATTGAGCTAGTTCCTGGACATTGTTGACCCCCTTCCCAAGTCGAATTAACGAAAGAGTGAAAGAAGAGCTGGTCATAGACCTCTCGACAACGTCACAGAAATGCTAAAGGAACTCCGAGCGAAGTGACGTGGTGGTAAGACACTGCATTCGCATGCTGTAGGCAGCCGGTTCGGTTCTTCGCCGGTCATTCTCATTAACGTTCTTCGTGATTTCCCTAAATCATTCAAAGCGAGAGACGGGGTAGTTGCTTTGAGAGAACACGACCGAATTTCTATTCGGTTCTTCCTCAGTACCAAAACATGCCCCGTCTCCAATCACCTCGTCGTCGGCGGAATGTGAAACCCTACTCTTGCTTCATACCTTCCAGCGCGAGGTGCTACGACAGAGATGACGTGGAGCGCGGTTACCGTTAACCACAGTTTCCCAAGAGCACCGTATCGGCACAAGTCTCGAAACACATCACATCACGCAACACATATTACGCGTGATTACTATTACAGTACAGTTCCAGGACAGTTGGTGCCATGGTTACGACAATAGTTTCTCCAGTGTTCCATCTTCCATTTCGATTGGAAAGTGAGAGAATACTTCTATTATATTGTGTATGCGCAACAACACACCGAACAATGAGCGATGGAGTACAAATGTGGATGCAGATGTCAATAAAGTCAAAATATAGGATGTATGTCTGAAGCCTTTTACACGAATTGTCAAATACTATAAAGGTTCCGTGTACTAGTACTGTGACTATGATTACTTTTTCCTCGGTGTTACAATTCCAATTTTGGAGAGTTCTTTCCAAAATTAATTTCGGTTGACTTGATACAGGCACCCGGAAACCTTTTACGATAGTCAATGATTAGTCTGTTGATTTTATTTTCTCACACTTGACACGTCTTTGACATCTCTCAGTGGTGTGTGTGCTGTAATAGTCCATCTTTCTTTTTTTATGTTATTCTTTTAATTCTTTCATTCTTTATGATCATGTAGCATTCATTTCCCCCCTGGTTCGAGACGAGAAAGATTATATGATTATAAACAAATTAACATCCTACAGAATAGAAGCATGGGGACAAAAATCTCACTATCCATTAATAATGTGCAGAAGGCACTAAATAGATTTCAGTAATAACCGTTTGTTTATTATATTTCTTTCCTCACAGGCTTGTAAGTGAATACTTCTAATTTTTACCAGTTATTAATATCTACAGATAAGCTTGCACATAATGGCTGATTATAATGAGATGACCAAAGTCATGGTATAGCGACACGCGTATATGAAAATGGCGGAAGTATCGCTTACATAAGGTATAAAAGGGCAGTGCATTGTCGGAGCTTTCATTTCTACTCAGGAGATTCATGTGAAAAGGTGAAGCATGCCAATGTCAGCACGATAGATATTAACAGACCTTCTTCGCCGAGTGGTAGTTAGAGCTAGACGCATGGGACGTTCCATTTCGGAAATCGTTAGGGAATTCAATATTCCGAGATGCACAGTGATAAGAGTGTGCCGAGCATATTACATTTCAGGCATTACCTCTCACCATGGACGCTACAATTACCGACGGACTTCACTTAAAGAGCGGGAACAACGGCGTTTGCGTAAAGTTGCCAGTGCTAACACACAAGCAACGTTGCGTGAAATACCCGCAGAAATCAGTGTGGGACATACAGTGATTGTGTCCGTTATAACAGTGCGGTGGAATTAGGCGTTAACGGACGACCGACGCGAGTCCTTCGCTAACAGGGCGACATCGCCTGCAGCGCCTCTCCTGGGCTCGTGGCCATATCGGTTGGACCCTAAACGACCGGACAACCTTGGCTTAGTGAGATGAGTTGGTTGGTTTGGGGAAGGAGACCAGACAGCGAGGTCATCGGTCTCATCGGATTAGGGAAGGACGGGGAAGGAAGACGGCCGTGCCCTTTGAAAGGAACCATCCCGGCATTTGCCTGGAACGATTTAGGGAAATCACGGAAAACCTTAATCAGGATGGCCGGACGCGGGATTGAACCGTCGTCCTCCCGAATGCGAGTCCAGTGTCTAACCACTGCGCCACCTCGCTCGGTAGTGGGATGAGTCCCACTTCTTTTGCTAAGAGGTGATGGTAAGGTTAGATTGTGACACAAACACCACGAAGCAATGCACTTCTGTTGTCAACAAGGCACTGTGTAAGCTGATGGTGTCTCTACAGTAGTGTGGGCTGTATTTACATGGCATGTGGTCCAACTGAACCGGTTATTGATTGTAAGTGCTTATATTCGGCTACTTGGAGACCATTTGCAACAATTCATCGGCTTCATGTTCCCAACTCTGTCTCCAGGCATCAGTTGTTCGCAATTGGTGTGAGGAATATTCTGAATGATTCGAGCAAACGATTCGGCCACCTAGATCGCCCGACATGGATTCGCTCGAACATTTATGTGACATAATCGAGAAGTCAGTTCGTGCATAAAAACCCTGCACCGGCAACATTTTCGCAATCATGGACGGCTATAGAGGCAACAGTCGACCGCACGTCGAATTGCAGTACGCCGGGCAAAAGTAGGTCCGACACGATGCATGGAGTTCTTCCGTGACTTTCGTCACCTCCACGTAGGTCACCAGGTAACTGGCTTACTGGGCTGGTTCACTGTTTCTGATACGTAACGCCGTAGCACACCCAGCAGAAACATGTCCAGTGTTATAGCAGGCCAACCTCAAATTTAAGAAACTCTTACCTGGCCACAGACACGGCGGTGCGAACGCCTTGGCTCGTCTGGTTGGCGTGGAGCGTCGCGGCAGCTGCTTCCTCCGCACCCGCGCGTCGCGTTCTCCGGATTTGGCGGTAGGCGTACCTTTAATGACGCGCTCCCATTCTGCAGGTGCTCGCTGCCGCCTAATTAGGGCAGCTGGCGCCTTCGCCTTCAATTAGGCTCGCCTTTGTTCCTGCCGGTCACCTGCGAGGCCTCCGCTCACTTCCCCGCAGCGACCACCTATCCCCCAGACTTGCAATAACTGCGAGGGCGTCAGCTGAATGACACGGTGGTTACTGTGGAGTTGTGCTTCAAGCTAAGTGTGAAGCCGCATTCCATTTTTTTTTCTAGGCTGCCGCAAAGAAGAAAAGCTAATAAATCTGGAATGACGACGTCGATTTTGAGCCGATGACGGTATGTAACACCTGGGTGGTAGTACATGTAGTCGAATGGTTGAAATAGGCCATCTGAGGTCATCAATTCCCGAGCCTTAGAACTACTTAAACTTAGGTAACCTAAGGACATCACACACATCCATGCCCGATGCATGATTCGAACTGTTCTGTACATAGTTCCGCGTAGTCAGCGCGTACATAACTTTCCCAATAGAGCGCGCCCCGCTAAGCACAACAGCGCAGGCGCAGTGCTCGTCCGTCTCCGCACTACGAGATGGCGCTGTCTTAGAGACGGACCAAATTCTGCTTCCGCCGATCCGCGTATTAATATGTTACGCAGCCAATGAGATTGCTGCTAACGTAGAACCTTTTCTCCTCGCGGATCACACTCGCGCAGTGATACCTGAACGCTCGAGGTATTATAACGAGTGTACAGACCTCCGATTAGTCAGTCTGCGTTAGTCTGTACCAGTCTGCATTTGTCTGTACCAGTCTATAGTCAAGTTTCAGTCTGCACCTACGAAGATTATCATATTCCTGTAGATAGCCATGAAGATAAATGTATAGACACTTTGTCAAGTATCAGAGATATGTGAGAATAAGATTAACGTACCAAGACCAAAGGAACTTCAGATTGTCTATTGTAAATAGCATCCAGAATCAAGTTAAGTATGCTTTATGATTTTTATTATTTTAATAAATGTGTGTGAAAATTAATCATGTTCTGTTTAAAGTTAGTCACCGTCAATCTGCTACTCTAAGGCCGGTCGGTGTGGCCGTGCGGTTCTAGGCGCTTTAGTCTGGAACCGCGTGACCGCTACGGTCGCAGGTTCGAATCCTCCCTCGGGCATGGATGTGTGTGATGTCCTTAGGTTAGTTAGGTTTAAGTAGTTCTAAGTTCTAGGGGACTGATGACCACAGATGTTAAGTCCCATAGTGCTCAGATCCACTTGAACCATTTTTTTTTTCTACTCTAAGCGTGCAAGTGGCATTTCTATCGTCTGACCTAACGACAGAAGATAAACACGCCACGATAAGACCACGAGACATATTGCTGACACTCGCCTACTTCGTTAGAGCGACAAGTCAAATAATCTGATGGCGTGTGTACCGAAGGTCTTACAGTACGCACACCACACGAACCTGCAACTGTAGCAGCAGCGCGGTTCCGGACTGAAGTCCCTAGAACCGCTCGGCCATAACGGCCGGCTAGTACATGTACTGATAGTGATTTCAAAGTCGTCCGCCAACAGATAGCGTAGTGACATAACAGCATCTACATCTACCCTTTTCTATGGACGCAAAGTTTAACCGACAGGAAGAAGATGCTGTGATATGCAAATGATCAGCTTTTTAGAGCATTCACACAAGGTTGGCGCCGGTGGCGACACCTACAACGTGCTGACATGAGGAAAGTTTCCAACCGATTCCTCATACACAAACAACAGTTGACCGGCGTTGCCTGGTGAAACGTTGTTGTGATGCCTCGTGTAAGGAGCAGAAATGCGTAACATCACGTTTCCGACTTTGATAAAGGTCGGATTGTAGCCTATCGCGATTGCGGTTTATCGTATCGCGACATGGCTGCTCGAGTTGGTCGAGATCCAATGACTGTTAGCAGAAAATGGAATCGTTGGGTTCAGGAGGGTAATATGGAACGCCGTACTGGATCCCAACGGCCTCGTATCACTAGCAGTCGAGATGACAGGCATCTTATCCGCGTAGCTGTAACGGATCGTGCAGCCACGTCTCGATCCCTGAGTCAACAGATGGGGACGTTTGCAAGACAACAACCATCTGCACGAACAGTTCGACGACGTTTACAGGAGAATGGACTATCAGCTGGGAGACCATGGCTGCGGTTACCCTTGACGCTGCATCACAGACAGGTGCGCCTGCGATGGTGTACTCAACGCCGAACCTGGGTCCACGAATGGCAAAACGTCGTTTTTTCAGATGAATGCAGGTTCTCTTTACAGAATCATGATGGTCGCATCCGTGTTGGGCGACATCGCGGCGAACGCACATTGGAAGCGTGTAATCGTCATCGCTGTACTGGCGTATCACCCGGTGTGATGTTATGGGGTGCCATTGGTTACACGTCTCGGTCACCTCTTGTTCGCATTGACGGCACTTTGAACAATGGACGTCACATTTCAGATGTGTTACGACCCGTGGCTCTACCCTTCATTCGATCCCTGCGAAACATTACATTTCAGCAGGATAATGCACGACCGCATTTTTACAAGTCCTGTAAGGGCCTTTCTGGATACAGAAAATGTTAGTGCTGCCCTGGCCAGCACACTCTCCAGATCTCTCACCAACTGAAGACGTCTGGTCAATGGTGGCCGAGCAAGTGGCTCGTCACAATACGCCAGTCACTACTCTTGATGAACTGTGGTATCGTGTTGAAGCTGCACGGACAGCTGTACCTGTACACGCCATCCAAGCTTTTTGACTCAATGCCCACACGTATCAAAGCCATTATTACGGCCAGAGGTGGTTGTTCTGGGTACTGATTTCTCAGGATCTAATCACACAAACTGCGTGAAAATGTAATCGCATGTCAGTTCTAGTATAATATACTTGTTCAATGAATACCCGTTTATCATCTGTGTTTCTTCTTGGTGTAGCAATTTTAATGGACAGTAGTGTAGCTTGCGGACGCGATGCTTCCTCCAACAGTATAAGTGCGTATCTCTATTCCCGTGACGTCTGTCATCTCATTGTATCTCCTACGTATGGCGCGCCTGGTGGACAACCGTGTGTCGGGATATTGGCATTCGAGGATGTGGCGATGTGGGAACGGGGCATCGGCACGCGGGCCGGGCTGCTCGTTACACGGCAGCCGCGTCAGGACGAGAAGGACGGCGGGCGGTGGGTGGCGGGTGACGGCCGAGACCACCTAGCCGCCCCGGCCACGTTTTTTGCGCGCCGGCCGCCGGAGATGGATGGCCCGCCCGGGCCTCGCGGACGTGTCGTGCCGTGGCGTGCGTGGCGTGGGCCCCGGGCCCGGCATCGCTGCCGGCCCGAGGAAGCGGAGTCCCTGCTGTCAGCCCGCGGAGGAGCAGGTGCACCTCACAGTGGCGCAGCGATGTGCAGCCGGAAACGAAAGTATAATGTTTGACACGGCTTCCAGTAATATAATTCTGCCGTCTGTTGGTTGCATTCCGGAGTGAAAGCCGAATATTTTGACGACATTCGTGCTGAAACTTCGTGATAGATTAAATCCTTGAGCTGGACCGAGTGTCGAACCCAGAAACTTCGGAGTGAGGTACTGGTTAGCAGAGCAGCATATTTCTGCTATGAGAACATCGGAACTGCTCAGAACCTATTGTGTAATCTGCTACATGAATATTGCATCCGGGTTCTACTCTGATTTTGATCGACACGATATCCCTCGATTGTTGCCCATTTATTCTTAAGATTATTTTATCATAGTCAACAGCAGAAAATCGGTGTAGAGTAACTGATAACGCTAACCGCTGTAACGCTGGCTTCGTAATTGTTAAACATTGCTTTAGTTCTCATCCAGTTTCTAGTAGGTCGCCAGGGTTATATGGAGTCATGCTGTTGACATTCTTGCCGGCCGGAGTGGCCGAGCGGTTAAAGGCGCTACAGTCTGGAACCGCACGACCGCTACGGTCGCAGGTTCGAATCCTGCCTCGGGCATGGATGTGTGTGATGTCCTTAGGTTAGTTAGGTTTAAGTAGTTCTAAGTTCTAGGGGACTTATGACCACAGCAGTCGAGTCCCATAGCGCTCAGAGCCATTTTTTGTTGACATTCTTCCTGCGGGCGATGGAGGATTTCACAGCGGGGACTATTGCAATGGTCCCACATATGTACAATTCGGATATGATCTGGAGAAGTTGGGAGCCATGGAAGTAATACGAGAAAGATCTCACTATCCCGACGGAACACAATGATGAGTTACTTGCGTAAACTGTATTCGAGAATACGTCTTAAACTAATCAGCCAAAAGTGCTTCCCAATCCATGTTATGGTTCCAGAGAATGCAACAAAAACTTGCTACAGACCATAACAACGCTCATCTCGGTTTCTGTTGCGTCGTTTCGTTCTTATAAATTTTTGTGGAGTACAAGGCCAAATATATCCATCGAAAGAGGCATTAAACGCTCCTGATCAACGAAGTATGCTTTATTTGCAAATCGAAGAGACAGTGAACGAAGGAAAAGACTGTTTCTGTGTGGGGATTGTTTGTCGCGAACAGATCATCATCGTAACACGGTTCACAGACGACACATCAGTAATCGCCGAAAATGATTAGGGATTTAGTTGAATGCTTAATGACGTGGAAAGAGTGTTTGCTGAATGATATAATATGCATATAAAATACAAAAAAGTAACGTAATAGTGTATGCAACAGGTGGATATATTGTACGTGTAAGTATTGGATCTTCCAGCTCAAGACTTCCGCCACGTGGTACTTACCACGAGGTCCCTTGTAGTGGACACTGACTACACGACTCGTTCCTTACGTGTTGGCTGTGGCAGGACACATGACGAATGTGAGACTAAGTATTAAAAAAAAAAAAAAAAAAAAAGGCTCTGAGCACCATGAGACTTCAACATCTGAGATCATCAGTCCCCTAGAACTTAGAACTACTTAAACCTAACTAACCTAAGGACATCACACACATCCATGTCCGAGGCAGGATTCGAACCTCCGACCGTAGCGGTTGCGTGGTTCCAGACTGAAGCGCCTAGAACCGCTCGGCCACACTGGCCGGCGACTGCGTATTCCTTCTGGGCCCTGTATAGAGACTTGCTATTCCTACAGAAATCTAGACCCCTTTTACGAGCGAGCTCTAAAGCAACTCTCTAGATCCGTTGAACTGTCATTACCTGGCTGGCTTACCAGCAGTAATTTCCTAGCACTTTTTACATCGTCCTTCTTACGAAAGAATCTATCTAATTATCACCGGCATCTCGGTGAAAATTAATAATTGTAAATTGAAGACTTGCCACAAAATGAGAATGATCAAAAATAATCTATCTTATGTGGTGAATAATACATCTTATTTTCGCCATTCTCAGGATCACGTAAAAAAATTAAAGAATTTTAAATATTGATTAATAGTACATTACCTGAACGCAGTATCACATTTACATTTAACTGTCATCGAATTTTGGTCATAAAATTATCTTAAAATTTCCATTGATCAATACGTTACTCCACGTGATTATCTCATTTTACGACTTTGGTAAATCGCATATGTGACGCTCCAGAAGAGCTGTTTTCTGTGACCGTCGCTTCTGTAGAGGTAATCACAACAACGGGACTCGACGAGTAAACAGCCGAGTAAGCATCTAGACTATACTGACTATACTGCCTATGCGTACATATTGATGAGTTTACATTCGATGTACGTAATGGACAAGCAGTAACGTCTTGCCGTTCTTTCGCTGGTGCCCACCAAGCGTATAACTGGCGACAGGAATTCTGGGTTCGTCTGTACTCTAGTTAATACAAAAATGATCAGCAGCGAAGGAATCGATCGCACGCTAGAGCTGATACGAGCGTGATACTATGTGGAAGCTGCCGAACGTGTCTACACAGAAAGACCTCCGTTACCAGGGACGCGTCACCAGCCGACGTGTACGCCGGGTGCCGTAATTACGCCGCGCCGCAAACGCACTCTGGCGCAAACGCTTTGCACAACGCTCGCCCAGCACGACAGATAGGCCGCGCTGATACTTCCTCCCATTGTTGCTGACCGCTAATGGGAACGCGGCGCTACTTCCTCCCATTGTGGGGATCCTCGCGAACAATCGGACACCCCGCCGTCTCGCCGCGCGGCTCAGTTTCACAAGGAGCTCGCGCCACCGACACAGACACCGCCGCGACACCAAAACACTTTATTTTTTATTTTTGTAAGAACATTCGTGTTTCGTATACAGGCCATTATATCACGGAGAGAGAAAGGAATTCCCTGCCAGTAAAGATGTCGACAGTGGCACGCTGTGAGGTGTCATGCTCGCTGCCTCTGGCGCTTTAAAACCACCAAGTTAGTACTTCCGCAAGCGCCTCTACCACTTTGATAGCAAGCTATGTATCAAACGTTTGTATCCTGCGTAGGCGCGAACGACTGGACAGTTCAGTATTGTGTGGTTTTAAATACCGTTTCCCGCATTCCCGTCATACCTATATCTAGACATATCATCCGGAAGGAACCGCACGGTGCATGGCGGTGGGTACTTTGTACTACTGCTAGTCATTTACTTCCCTGTTCACCTTGCATATGGAGGAAGGGAAAAGGACTGTGATATGCTTCCGGTCGAGCCTTACTTCCACTCATCCTGTCTTCGCAGTTCTTACGTGAGATGTATCCTGGTGCTGGTGGCAGTAGGATCGTCCTGCAGTCAGCCACAAAGACTTTTTTTTTTTTTTTTTTTTTTTTTTTTTTTTTTTTTTTTTTTTTTGTAAACTTTCCCAGTACTGTATTGAGATGATGAGGATCCCAAACACTCGAGCAGTGCTCAAAAATGTGTGACACGGGTGGTCTCTTTTGTAGATAAACAGCACTTTCCCAGAATTCTCTCATTCTTCTCCCCAACAAGCGAGTTTACGTGCTCGTTCCATTTCATGTCTAGGTATTTAATCGACGTGACTATGTTAAGTAGGACTCTACCGACAGTGTTTTGGAGTACTGTAGGATATGTTTCCTGCTTAGTAGCATTGACCTACATTTTCCCGCATACATAGCAAGATGCTATTCATTTCACTAAACAAATATTCATCCCAAGTCATCCTGCATCCTCCTGCAGTCACTAAAACACGACGCTTCCCCTGACACCGTGGTGTCATCTGAAAGCAGTCACAGACTGCTGCACTCCCTATCCGATAGTTCGTTTGTTTATGATTAAACTTTCGCTACTTTAATCTGTGCAGAGGGAAAACTATTTACTGCGCGGGTATCCATCCTTATAGGAATGTTGTTCCGATAGTGAGCTGCAGTATTTACGTTGTTAGTGGTGTTAGTGTCATGAGTTACCGTTAGGACACGGTGCTGCCACGGCGACATACGGATGAAACATAAGCGTCTGTAAGAATTACAGCTGCATACAGTCAGTATAGTTTTGAACAAGTTGAGTAGGACTTTAATCATAAAGTTTTTTTTATCAAAATGACAGAAACAGTGTTGCTACTCTTCGCGAGCATCGATGCATCGCTCTTAGAGGTCACTCGGCTACTCCGGAACACATTTGGAGAATCCGAAACGTTCCAAATTGGGTGGCCGTCAAGATTACCAGATTTGAATCCGTGCTGTTTCCTGAAGGACAGCATTTATCAAGGGAAAGCTAACACAGTTGCTGGTTGAAGATGAGGGAAGTAGCGATCTTCGCACCTCAGATGTTACGGACAGCAGTAGAGCAGTATCTAGTGCTGTTCCAGACTGTCGTGGATGCAGAAGGTTATCACATTGAGCCACGTTAGTAACCTGGAACGTAAACATAGCACGCAATTAACAGATGTTACCCTCCCTTGTGGAAATTAAAAGGTGTTTCTTCCAATGTTTTTTTTCTTTATCTCTCTTCCGCGTGTCGTTACAAAGGCCTTACTATCATTCCTTTTTTACGGAAGCCCCCGCACGTTTAGTTATAACCACCCTGTGCATAGAGGACTATAGCGGTCCTATGGTACCTCCCTGGGACAATCCAGATGATACTATTGTCACATATCTCAGAACCTGTTCCCTATTCTCGAACCTTCACTAACATTCTGCAACGTAGCAGTGCGGCACTTCAACATATAGTGGTGCTTTAAATCAGAAAAAGCGTTTGATGCCTTTACTTCACCCTCGAAGAGTAGAGTCACTGCGAACTGTCGTACTGTAATGTCAAGTAGCAAATCTGAGGTGCTCCTAAAAGTTGAGGGCGATCAACGAGAGGATACTGAAAATGAAAATGGCTACGTACCGGTATCTGTGACTTGGAATGACATTACTATTATAGGAAATCAATTAAGCAGATGTTGGCTTATCAGCGTAATGAAACGTGTCCACTGTACGGAGTGCGCAAGAGTACAAGCTTTCGAAAGAGCTAACAAACACTGTCAGCTTTCGAAATGAGAAAAGGGTTCCTAGCAGAACTGAAGCTGTAAAGGCGGTTCATGAGTAGCATACTTCGCTGTAGTGTGAATGAGTCATGCTTTGCGAAACATACAAACATTTATAAATTTTCTTGGGTGCAATACATTTATAGCTATTTCTAAATACTTTATATAGTTGATTGGGCTCAAGAATCGCAACATAAAAACTGCCCATTAATCATATAATTAGACAAACATAATATAAGTTAGGCGTTCTTTTTACACGTATCTTCTGTAACTGCAAGAATTTTTGTATGAAGCGTGAAGAATTCTATCGAACAGATGAGGTCCGTAAGATTGCAGTGCCATTCTGATAGAAGGCTTTACCCGGCACTGTGGCAGTCGATCCTGGAAATCATGTGAACGGCATTTACAGGAATCGATCCTTCGTCGATATGGGAGAAATAAAGCAGATGGAAGTCCTCAGGCAAATCTTTGTTCCAGGAGAGATTCCGGAAGCGAAATTTGCGTCGCTTTTGTATGGATGCACACGTCAATGGATGTCTCAGACGCGGACTGGCGTCTCAATGGGTGAGGCAATAGCGGTGCAGTGGTCTATCTTGTCGTCCATCACCTCTCTGGCTAGCGGCCCATCGATGCCACTAGCATCGTCTGTCACCTGCTTTTCCGGCTGGCGCCACTGCGCTGGCGCCCCGACTCGCATTGTCTCACCGTTCCCACAACTGTGTCGAATGTTCGGATAACCGTTCGCTGTGCTCTATCGGAGGCTGACGTGACAAAGTTTTACTGACAGATTAGGTAACTGTGACGATGTGATGAAACGCCAAAATGCCGCCAATCATACGTCGCTGGAGTTGCATTTTGAGGCCTGTCCTTCAATGAAGTGATTGCCTGATGGAGTCACTGTTGCAAGACAAGAGTATACTGCCGAAGTGTATCGAAGGGAAACTAGCGCGCGGTAGAAACATACTTCGCCCATCTTTTCTGTTATACCACGTGGGAGAAGTTATTTTTGAATTCTTATCTGGAAGAACCAATGTTCAAATCCTCTTCCGGCCATACAGATTTAAGTTTTCCAAGGTTTTCCTAAACTGCTCGAGGTAGACGTCCCCAAGATCTTTTCGAAAAGGACAAGGTGGATTTCTTTCCCCAATCTAAACTTGCGCTCCAACAATCTCATCGTAGACGAGACAGCGAATCCTAGTTTTTCTTCCTTTCTATACCGTAAACATATTTTCAAAGAAAACAACAGAACAGAATGGACTGTTACAATTCGAGGTTATTGCAAACTCATTCCGTACATTTGAAAGAGCGACGTACTCTTCTTGACAATAACAAGAATCTTTCAATTCTGCAGGCTGGGTTCACTGTCAACTAAATTTATTAAAGGGATATCATTGTTGCCTTCGTATGTAAGACTACCAGTATTAATTGATTAAAATCCATTGTCTCAAATTCGCTCTGCGACCTTTATCAACTAGAATACTGCGTATATTGTGCTTCACCACACGTCAAAACATTAAAAAAACATCTGACATGTGCACAGGGTGTCCGAGGAAGAATGTTCAATATTCAGGGATGTGACAGCTTTCGAAACAAAAAATCACAATAAAGGTGGGACCTAAAATGCGTACGTTAAGAGCTAAGAGCACTTCTCATCTTCACTACAGTCTGACACACCTCTTCTGTTGAACACGTGCTCATAGGTATTAAGGTATGCATTTTAGACATCATGTTTAGCAGAATTGTTTACTTCGAATGATTTTTCCTGTCATATCCCTGAATATTCACCTTTCCTAAAACACGTTCACTGTATTAATGGGTGCCATTAATTTCATTCATCGCCAGGTCTGTTTAAATGGTACTCTATCCTCTTCGCTAACTCACATTGTTTTCCTCTTCTGTTTCTACTGTGTCCTTAATTTTTTTCATTACAGTAATTAACCCCAAGCACGAATTTTCCAGGAATTATTTCACAAGTATGGAATGATTTAGAGACCGATTGACGTGTCGTATTAGGTACAACGGTTTTGACTATCAGCTTTTTGGTTATTCTATAGAATTTTGGTTCCTATGCAACAATTTCCTTTTAGTATAAGCGTGTTTTCTTTCTTAAAAGAAGGTTTGCCCCGTTTCGACTGTCGCTAAATTCTTTTGCTTTTATGTTACCTGCCATCGACAGTTTTGCTACGAGTACCTTGTAGTTTCTTTGACGAGGAAGATCCTATCACGATAGGCCTTCGGTATGCGAGACATACGCGAACTAAATTGCGCGTGCGCCGGCTGTGTTTACACGGGCGCGACAGTGGCTGGCTGCTGGCGAGGTGCTAGTTCGCCACGCGGCCACCGCGCGTCGCGGCAGCACCTTCCCCCCCCTCGGGAGGGCAGAATTTACTGCGCCTGCGCCCACCCACTTGCCATACTTCACGAGCCAATAACAGCTTGTCGGCCGGCCTGCGAGGCCCCGTTTTAATTACACACCGCGCCGTGTTTTACATTCATCGGAAAACTTTATTAGTGCACAGATTAAATACAGCTAGGCGCGCGTAATTATATAACACCTGGCGCTATCGGCCCGGTGCCCTCTTCTGGCTCTCGGTCTCGGCCGCTGCCTGGCGTGCTGTGGCCGGACTCGTGTCGGCATTCCGTGGCGAGCAGCAGAGGTTATCTGCTGTGCAGCAAAATCGTTACGGCGTCTGTGCGTCACTTCTTGCCCCCTGTACACGGCTCGGCTGTGGAGCCCATAATTATAACGATGAGATTTCCTTTCCTTTGAGTCCTTTTGCCTTACAGTACAAAGAGTAATTATTGACCTGATCGACAGTAAACATCCTGACGTTGCAATGCAACAGCGGTATTGTTTGAACGATTTATCAGCCTAGTAGTTTAGCGTTGGAAGATTTTTGTACTTCACTTCGTTTTGTTCGACATTATTTTTGTGACAGCGGGAGTTTGTAGATTAACGAGTATCTGTTAATGAATGTATACAAGGAACAGTTGAGTATTTACCGGGTGTCTCTCCTAAGGGTGGTCGGGCGCATTTCCTCTGGCGTTTCCTCAGAAATTTGCAATTTAGTTTTTGTAATGTGTAGCTGGAGGCAGCCCAAACCAATACAGCTCGTCATGTCTTTTATACGACGCGCAGTGTCGATGAAAAACGTAGGTTTGTTTCCCGTTTACAAACAAAATTATTTTAAAGCGAAATTTTAAGTGCCCATTCGACAGAGCGGTTCCAGATTAGTGTAGTGCTATATTCGTTTTATCGGTATCTGTTAACAGGTGCAGTAAAACAAGAAGACCAAACAGCAACCCAGCAGCAACTAAGTAGCGCTGCATGCTTGGCGGTAGCAGTCAGCACGCGCCAGGGTGGTATTGTCGTTGCTGGAGTAATGGTTTTTCTTCGTATTCTACTACTGTCCCTGCTGATATCGCACAAGACTAATTTGGGACTGCTCTATCGAAAGAGCACGAAAAATTCTATTTTATTTGTAAAGGGGAACATACCTATGCTTTCGTACGACAATGGGCGCACATGAAAGACTTGATCCGTGTTGGTTTGAGCTGATTCTTAACTACACAATGCAAAAATGAAATTGCAGATACCTGCCGAAACACTAGATAAAATGCGTCTGACGATTCTTAGGAGAGACACCCTCTGCAGCAGTTTACTCAGTTGTCCCCATGTGTTAGCTCAAGAATTAACTTTAAATGCTGCGTATATGAATATATGAACACACGTAAAAATTTCAGATTATAACGATTTAAAAATGTATGCAAATAATTTCAAGACGTGTGTAAAAGCTATATTTCACCCTTTTTACAAAACGTTTTATTGCAAACGATGCCGACCATAACTTCACTCCTCTTTTCAAGGGCACAGGCTTTATTGTTTAAAAAATACTGCTTCAGTTTTTGGGTAGATAAACGATTTATGGCCGTAAGCACACAACATAAGACTCACTACTTCGAACACAATTAGATGTCACCAGTGTTCCGTCAGTTTCTTCATCAGTTTCGGTATAGAGGGTGATTTTCCTAAATGAGGAGAATCTGCAAGGAACGATCCCTGAAGGGTAAGTAGCACAAAAGGCTATAGGAACATGTGTCCGGGAATGAATTCCAAGGGAGGTACACCCACTCGAAGTGTAGACAAAAGATCTGCGAGCGTGTTCCCGTTGTCAGCACCATTGGGATTGCCCACCAGCTTGGGGTAAGCCAAACGACCGCGTGGAACGTAGTCCACAACAGTTGCCCTCTCAATATCACTCATAACGCGTGCAAGCCGTGTCACCTGCGGACTTAACCCGTGGGGACGGTTTTGTCTCTGGTTTGTAGCACAGCCCCTCACGGTGCTGGCTTGGGGTTTATGTCATCCTTCCTATTCACAGATGGGACTACCTTTACGAGGGGCGGTATCGTCAATCTTCGTAACCCTCAAGTAAGAGGTACGGAGAATCTTCGCGGTATGGTGGGAGGGAACCGTCAACACCGGCTCAGCCTTAGTGTGTGGACAGGTGTTGGTGGCGAATCCTCGTGGGACCAGCCGTCATAACAGAGCGCTTCGCAAGAAAGGCATATCTGCACTTCCAGCGGGTGACCTTGCCTCCCCCGCTGGAAGACGCACCTTTCGTGGTACGAAGGGTAATGTGGCCACTACACGATGGTGCTCAAGTTCACTGCCCTCTTGAGTGTTGAGATAAAACACTACTACAGACAGAATATTCCCACTTGGCAGGTGTGTTCTCGTGTGTGCTTTCAATCATCGAAACCTCCACTGTAGAAGATTTTTTCTCTCCACCCCTCTTGGAACGCGTTTCCGGCCATTTGTCCATATAACGTTTCTTGTTCACATCGTCTGAGATGTTTCCTGCGCTTTTGCCACAGTTAGCGAAATCACTTTGCATATTTGAGATTAGTAAGATAATCTACTTCGACATGTACACGAGAACCACAGCAGTCTTTGCTTCAATATGTCGGCAGATGAATGAGTTACGAACAGTAGTGGGTGCGTGGAAACCATTTATTTGCTTAGTTTAATGTATGGATTCCTTACGGATAAGATTACGGTATCTGTGGTGGTAACTGTATTATACACCGTGGTTCTAAATTATGTTACTGCTCAGATGGTAGATATGTTTTTGCTCATGAAATGCGTATTTAAATGAAAGTTGCCTTAACACAGTGGTCTCAACTCGTAGACCATCATGCACTAACACACAGAAATTATGCTATGTTACACTTGAATATAGAACATGTCTGGTGCACGTTAATAGATTTAAAGGGCTATCAGATGATAACGAGACAAATGAGAAAAAAATGTACGTAAACTGTTTATTATTTCGAAAGTAAGTGCCATAACTGCAAAACTGTTCAAATGTGCGTGAAAACTTACGGGACTTAACTGCTAACGTCATCAGTCCCGAAACTTACACATTACTTAACCTAAATTATCCTAAGGGCAAACACACACACCCATGCCCGAGGGAGGAATCGATCCTCCGCCGGGACCAGCCGCACAGTCCATGACTGCGGCGCCTTAGACTGCTCGGCTAATCCCGCGCGGCAAGTGCTGTAACTGTTAAGACCGAGCGAGGTGGCGCAATGGTTAGCACACTGGACTCGCATTCGGGAGGACGACGGTTCGATCCCGCGTCCGGCCGTCGTGATTTAGGTTTTCCGTGATTTCCCTAAATCGCTCCAGGCAAATGCCAGGATGGTTCCTCTGAAAGGGCACGGCCGACTTCCTTCCCCCTTCTTCCCTAATCCGATCAGACTGATGACCTCGATGTTTGGTCTCTTCCTCCAAACAACCCAACCCAACCATAACTGTTCAGACATTTATCCATTGTGGGCCAAGACAGGTAAATGGCCTCATGGAAAAATTTTAGCTTCTGCCTGCGAAACCATGATTGTATCCAGGCCCGCAACTCTTCTTTTCAAGCAAATCGACCGCAACGAACATGTCTCTTCACGGTTCCAGACATGTGAAAATCGCATGGCGAGAGATCGGGACTGTATAGAGGATGTGTAAGGGGTTCCCAGCGGAACTTGTGCAGCGAAGTCGGGACAGTGTTGGCAATCTCGTTTTGACTGCTCCCAGTTCGTGTTCGTCCCATTTGAGTTGTGACATAATTTTGAATTGCTCTGCAGTTTCTGAGGCTAGCAATGAATTTCACTGTTTGTGACTTAATCTTAACACAGAAATTAACAGCGCGATCTAATCTTGAGATCTGCTCTCCTGGACTGAATCTTCTCTTCTACTTGCTCTTCTCTCGCCTGCCACCGCTTGCCCTCCCGCTTGCAGCCCCTCCCGCCACTAACCAACTAACCCTGCTCGCAGCTGGTGCAGCCGCTGTGCCCTCGCTTTATCGCAGCGCGGCTAGACGGCGTCTGGCGCGCGCGCTAGCTGCAGACAGCCAGCCTGCTTTCCTGTCCGTGACGGGTATGATATCGTGCCCTTTGTGCCAACTGTCTTTGCAGTCGGCGGCGAGGCGGGCGGGCACGAGCTGCGCCAACTGCAAGACGACCACGACGACGCTGTGGCGCCGCAACCAGAACGGCGAGCCCGTCTGCAACGCCTGCGGCCTCTACTACAAGCTGCACAACGTGAGTAGCGCGCCGAGCCACGCACCTACCTACCACTCTGTCCACGGGAGCGACTAACCACACCCGACTCTGTGTACCTAACAACTGTCCGAAACGGCTGCGCTACAGGGCGATGTATTTAAAATTCTAGTTTAAGACGAGACAGAATTTCCTGTGCAGATATTACCAACTAGGGATCAGTACCGGCTTCTCACAGGTAACACCAAGTACCTACGCCTGTAAGGCTTGTCTGTAACAGGTAGTGAGGAGCGAGATAATGCATGACGGTCTCGGTCAGGGTTACGTCGCACCCCTCTTTCGGAAAAAGTTTCCAAACAGCCTGTTAAAGCCTGATGTAGTCGAGCTGCAGCAAGTCTTGCCTCACAATTTTCATTGGGTTTTTGAGACCGCATACTTCTCAGTGCTATAGCCGTTCTAGTGCACTAAGAAAGACTCAACCGTTTCCTACGAATTTTTTTCATAAACAAAACGAAATCAAAATGTTATAAGTAGGCACCTGAGTAAAAAACAAATACCGTTAAATTCGTTTTTCCTGGTCAAGAAGTCGATATAAATGAAGTCTATCGAAAGAAGTAAAGCAATTTCGTCAAATTTTTAATACACAAAGCGAAATCAATAAATCCATAAATCATAGCCAAGTAAATTCTATATTAGTTTTTATTCGTACAGATAAGATTTCGACGTTTAATTCTGTCACTGACCTAAACTTCGGCAACGGCCTTGCCTCAGTGGATACCCCTGTTCCTGTGAGATCACCGAAGTCAAGCGCTGTTGGGCGTGGCCGGCACTTGGATGGGTGACCATCCAGTCACCATGCGCTGTTGCCATTTTTCGGGGTGCACTCAACCTCGTGATGCCAATTGAGTAGCTGCTCGACCGAATAGTAGCGGCTTCGGTCAAGAATACCATCATAACGACCGGGAGAACGGTGTGCTGACCCCACGCCACTCCTATCCGCATTCTCCCCTTAGGATCCACGGCGGTCGGATGGTCCCGGTAGGCCACTTGTCTGAAGACGGAGTGCTTTTTACCTAAACTTACAAAATTACTTTTTTCAGTGAGGTTAAAAAACTAACAGTGCCATCTGTTGGTACTTTGGTGTACTACATTGTGACGATCACGCCACTGAGGTAAACATCCGAACTACTAAAATCTTTAAATTGTCTTTTTCCGTCATCCGATTTTGATGAAATAAAGCCTATATGTTACCCCAGGCTACTCTCAAGTTAACAGTATCTATGAGAACCCCATGAAAATTCCTCTAGTAAGGAGTTAGCATATTCAGACAGACAGATGGACAAAGTTTTTAAAAGTAGTCTTATTATGATCTTACACTCCCGACATCACCCACAGTCAGTGCTTGGCAAATATTTTTATTGTACAGGCACAACTGTTTCACAGCTCCTATTATTAGCATAGACACTCTGCTCAACTTTACCTTATGAGTGACAATAAGCACTCCGTCTTCAGGCCACAAGTGGCCCAACGGGACCATCCAACCACCATGTCATCATCAATGAGGCTGCGGAAAGGAGGGACGTGTGGCCAGCACATCGCTCTCCCAGTCGTTATGATGGTTTTCTTTGACCGGAGCCGCTACTATTCGGTCGAGTAGCTCCTCAGTTGGCATCACGAGGCTCAGTGCACCCCGAAAAATGGCAACAGAGCATGGCGGCCAGGACGATCACCCATCCAAGTGCCGGCCACGCCCGACAGCGCTTAACGTCGGTGATCTAACGGGAACCGGTGTTTCCACTGCGGCAAGGCCGTTGCCCTTATGAGTGACAGATACAAGAGAAATAGAGCGGCGATGCTTCCTCAGGAGGTACGAAATGCATTCAGTCAATCTCACGAGACCTGTAGAGACAGCAACAATCTGCGGTTGCCGATCTTTCACCCTCACCGCTATAACGTTTCTTCTTGCACTTTACCTTATGTTAAGTTCGTAAGGCGCTAAATGAAAAGTGTAGGTGTGTTATTGGTTGTCTGAAACCACACCACTTGTAAAACTCTACCAGGTCGCAGGCTCAGCGCCGCCAGATATTCGTCGTAAGGTAGCTGCCAATGAGGAGAGAACAAATCAGGCTTACCAGGAAATCTATCCATTTCGTGGGAATGTTACAGCAGCTCCAACGTTCATATCCAGTTGAAGCATCATAAGGCTCAATGGACCCCATATCGTACCATCCCCTAGGAAACATCCCTGGCAGTACTGGGAACTGAACCCGGGTCCTCCTCATGCAGCAGCAGTTCGGTTCCAGGCTTGTGCTTTGTGAGCCAAGGATAGTGAACAGGCTTACAAATTCGGCGCTGCAGGCCGACATCGTCAAGCGTGTCCGCGCCTCGTCTGCGTCCGCGATAGTCCTCGAGGGTTCCGTAATTACGGGGGAGAGCTGGGGCTGTAGCTGCCCCCTTTGTGCGAGGAGCGCGCCTCTCACGCTGGCACGATAAACATCGCGGCACGGAGCACTGCCACAATGCGGCCCCGCTGCAGAGACACACGGCCGCCGCCATTCTCCGGCGACAAATTGGCGACATTCTTTATTATTTCTCGCTGAAGGGTTGGACGTGCCCGCCGAGACGTGAGCGCGCCTCTATGGGAGTCGCTGCCCGGAATTAATGGCCCGCCGACAATGGCCGTATTGGGCCTAATGCGTGTCGACGTTTTGAATGTGTATAAAAAGCGGGAAACAGCCGGCGGACGGACAGCCCGCGCACTCCACCCTTATCATCTCGATCGAAACGGGCGCGGACTACCGTGCTGTGCCAGACAGACATGGGACCCAGCGGCCGGCGCTGCAAGTAGGCCGTTGTCTAGCGCCGAGATAAGGCCGCTTTCAGCGAACTGTGAGCACGCCAGGAGGGCGCGTCGTAGACCGGGGGTAGGTGTTCCGTGGCAGGTTGGGCTTTCACGTCATAACTCTCCTGCTACTGACATTCAGAGAATTGATTACGTGATTCTTGTACCGTAATGGACCCTCATGGAGAACTGTGCTTGTTAAAGCACCGCTCGCGGGACGGTGAGTTGCACCGGCTTCGCGGCGAATCCGCCCAGCAAATTAACGATGAGGATCGGTGTGCTGGCCCTGCTGGATGTGGTTTTTAGGCGGTTCCCCACAGGGTGAATACCGGTCTGGTACCCAAGTCACGCGTCTGTTACCGATTCGCAAACATTTAGAAAACTTTCTCTCACTTTCACATGTATAACACTAGGTGTAGGCAGTAGGAGAACACATATTCCATCCCGGGAGAACCGGTGATCAGAGTGGCGAGAGGAAGGACATCCGACCACTCCTTGAGTTAGCCATGCTGACACTACAAAGGAACGAGAAAATGATGGTGGTCTGACGTGCCACAATGGGAAAACTATGAATGTAGGAAGTTTCATGTGTAATTTAATTGTTACGAAGGAAGAGTCATGGGAAATATGATTGAAGAAGGCAAGAGGCACTGAAAATGTTGGTCTCGGAGGAACTAGAGATCCTCAGTTGAGAGCACACGGCGAGGAGCGACGAGGTGTTGTGAAGAAAGGGGAATAACAGAAATCTCTTAGACACCTTAAGAAAAAGAAAGAGAATTGGCTAGGCCACATATTGAGCCACCAGTGCTTACTCGAGATAGGAATTGAAAGGATGGGAAAAAGAGGGAGAAGAAACTCAAGAAGATGCCATCCAAATGGTTCAAATGGCTCTGAGCACTATGCGACTTAACTTCTGAGGTCATCAGTCGCCTAGAACTAATTAAACCTAACTAACCTAAGGACATCACACACATCCATGCCCGAGGCAGGATTCGAACCTGCGACCGTAGCGGTCGCTCGGCTCCAGACTGAAGCGCCTAGAACCGCACGGCCACTCCGGCCGGCTTGCCATCCAGACAGACAGTTTCAAGGAGGAAAGCGATGACGACTTGGAGCTAAAGATGGAAGCACAAGACAGGTAGGAGGGGGTGGGGATGGGGAGGGGTGTAGGAAAGAAGAGGAGTACCATGCTTGGACCTGCCCCAAGGCAGAGCAACTGCTGATGAGGATGAATGCTAAGACATATTTCAGGACATCAGGGGAGGTCAGCGGATAGCCTCCACGGCACTAGAGGGAGCCACAGAGGGCAATAACTGTAGCGAAAAATAGATATTGGGATGGAGGGTGGAGGGAAAAAACAGCTTGATAGTAAAGTTAGAGCAGTGTATGAGACACAGTTTTCTAAATAAGCATCCGTCGGAAATGAATGTGGACCTAGGCCATAAAACGACAGCCAAACAGCCACGAGATGGAGTAGTTTGTAATCGTCTAGCAGTGCAGTTTTGTCCGAATAAGTTGCTAATGTGTAATGCGGTGTTTGTTGCGCTCCATAGCACTTGTTGCCGTGTGCTCTCTGTACATTATCAAAGAGTTAGACATGTTGCCTTCAGATTTAAATATAAAATTCTCGTTCTACTGCATGTCGGCCATCGTACTGCAGTTCTGTAGTACTGTAATTTTAAAATAATTGCTTTACTAACCAGGCTTCGCGCAATAAACATCACAGAACGCTGGCGTCTAGCGATGACTGTAAAGCTGAAACATTTATCACCAACTAAGGTAATTAGTAACGGCGTGCTTTACCGTAACAGGTATTAGCTACGATAAGTTAGTTTAAGTGGATTGTACTCTGCTGAGAGCCCACCACTGGTTGGATATCGTTTTACGGCCATAGCTCCACCCAGTGCATTTCGAACCTGCTGATATCTGCAAAATGTTGCTCGGGAGTGCAACGTCCAGTGGAGATCCGGACCGTTACTGGCGCAGTAGTTGTGCGCATACGACAAGCAGAGAGCGGGAATAGGCCATGGCGTTTCTGAACTCGTCAGTCCGAATTTGACCCGAAATTATTTAAAGAAAATCCTGAGGAGGAAGAAAGATTGTGTTTGACGTTCTGTCGACGACGACCTCATTAGAGGCGGAGCACAAGTTTGGCTGGGGGAACAATGGGAAGGGAAATCGTCCGAGCCAATCTCAGCGTTTGCCTTTAGCGATGCAGCAAAACCTTGAACTAGATTTGATCTATCGTCCTCCCGAATATGTGTCCAGTGTTCTGCCAAAACGTCACATATCTCGGTACTGCTGAGAATCTCAATGAAAACGGCCAGACGGGGACCTAAATGCCGATCTCACTCTGCAGAAATCCATGCACTGAGCCTTCCTCGGATACGTAAGTGGATGCGGTCCATGCAACGGTGCTTTTCACAGGTATGATATTTATTTTCCTACAAGCGGAACCAGACGAAGGGGAAAACAATTAGATACAGGCACTTCTATACAAGAGTTCTCTGCAGTACATTTCGAGAAATTCATTCAGTCTTTTCTCGTGTATAACAAGTAACCATATTGGGCCCACGCATGGTTGACTGCGGTAGTGTTATTCCAACAGTAAAACAGATCTTATCATTCCATTCGACCAATATTTTCAGTTGGTTTTTGTAGACCCTAAGGCAAATTTCTGAACTAAACTCCTGCTGTAGTAATGTTGCAAAATTATAATATCGAGAAAGATAGGGCGGGGTGGGGGCAAGTGTGGGGTAATCGCAGATACTGAAGTCCACGGAGTCCGAAAGTCATGCAGGCTGAAGTTTAAGAATACTCATTCGAAGATACGGTCGCCATCTTTTGTCCTGTAAGCTAATATGCTCAAGTTACTTCAGTCAACATTGTGCATCAAGACATTAAACTATCCAGATTTGAAACACGCACAGTTATTAATATAGTGTAATCAGTATTATACCTCGGTTCTTATAGCAACTGGCGATCCCAAAGTTGATAGACTACTAGCTGTAACAGCAACGATAGCCGCACGAACAGCAATAGAAGTACTATGAAGTTACCTCGTTATGTTATCTACGGAAATTAGAGGCGCTACGTAGTTCGTGTTACTAGCGATAATTCTGGTGCATGTGACGGTTTTATTAAAAGTACTACTTGTGCCTGTGGTCAATTTTCAAGCCAGTAATAGTCTGATGCTTTCAGTGGAGAAATATTGTACTCAAAAAGCTTGTGCTTGTGGCCATTAGGAGACAATGACCGCAGTGTTTGCCATCAGCAGTACTCTCTCTCTCTCTCCCTCCCTCTCCTCCTCCCCTCCCCTCCCCCTCCTCGCCCCCTCCCTCTGGCGCCAGGAAGCGCGCTCCGTTTGCCTCCGCTAGCCGGACATGATGCCATCCCCTACGCCATCAACGACCCTCTTTGTCCTTAGTGACCAGCCAAGCTGTGGCTCGTTTCCGCGAGACCAAACTGCACGAGAACGTCCGGAGCTGTGTTACATCCAAGTCACTCTCTCGTCCTGAGCTAAGCTACTTACATTTCGTTCAGTTATTGTTAACTGGCACATTTGTGTTTTTAATACCTCAGCATCAGATTAAGCATGAAATCTAAACGTCGTTACTTAACGTCTGTATCTAAGACAGATACTTACTTTTGATTTTCTCGGACCATAGATTTAGTTTTCAAGGTTCATGAAGAACACTCACATCCCGGCCACGTGTATTCGGTTAACTGTGCGGTCTTATCCGGTACATATTATGTGTCATATACAAATGCTCTTGAACGTATCGAGACGTCAGAATGAAAACGGCTGTTATCCGCTATGTATCAGATAAGGTGTTTTTCTTTGTAGCTTACAAAATAATAACTGAAGAGAACGTTTATTCAATAGGTCGTTACTTTAGTTACTTACCAGAGAGTTACAGCAACAAGTTAGAATTGTTTGGGTAGAACACTATTTTTTCGGAGATGTAACAATGATGTATTTAAACCAGCTGTATACAAATCAATTTAAATTAAATTTCTATCAATTTCACGTAGCGAGCTTTAGGGATGAATGCAACATGCTGTAAATAACTGGCTGTGTTCAGATGGATGTTCTGGTGGCGGTATGTTCATTTAAGCGAGGGTTCAAACGAGTGGCCAGTGTCCTGAAGGCACAACTTAACACACCCTCGACTTGTGGATGAAATGTGAAGGTGGTTGTGTCACGAAGCGACGAGCTTCCTCAATGCGCTGTTTGAAGTGTTCGGTTGGATTTCGCCGTCCATCTGAATATAGCCACTATATGTACACCATGTTGCATCCACCCCGAAACCTTTGAAATTTTCTAGTTCCATAACCGAAATCGATAGACTCTTCATTCTAACTGATTTAGAAACAGTTACAAAAATTATAAGTTGTTCTGTAACTTCCTGGAGGATAAACCTAAACTGACTTGTTCATAACTCTGGAGAAAAAGTAACTTTTCTTATATTTATGTATGTAAATAAATATTGTCTTCACTTATTATTTTGTAAATTATAAAGGAGAACACCTTCATCTGGTGCACCCAGTATGTATCTCTAACTGTTCGGTTACACCTTCATGATGTTCACACCAGTAGATTCAGATTAGTAAAGAATAACAATAATAATAGTAATACACATTGAGGTCACTGTCTTGAATAACACAGTTTGTTGTGTTTTATTGACCCCCTCCCCCCGGTCCTCGTCCCGCGTCTTCTCTCTCTCTCTTTCTCTCTCTCTCTCTCTCTCTTGACACAACTCTGTACCGCTGTTTGATGATAAGAGTATTCTTACTGGGGCATTCATGAGTGTTCGTGAACTGAGGATCACATTGCGGTAATGGACTACATCACTGTTTACATTTTGATTTCCTTTCAGGATTTTATCCTTCGTAGGTACGTTTTGTGTAATTGTCATAGTGATTAAACCTTAATTAAATCAATTACTTTTCTAGCAACTGAGGATTAACAGATGAACGATGTCAAAAACGCATCCTGAAATTAGTTCTTCTCCACTGTGTGGTCCTGAAAACTTTTTCCACTAGTTTCTCTTATAAAGCTGTCATATAAATTCCTTTCGCCTTCTGTGTTGCATCAAATATCTTTCTTTGTAGCCAGAGGTCACTCATCGCAACTGTAGCGTAGAACATAAAACACTCTAAACAAGTACCTTGTTTAATAGATTTCTTAATTATACATGAAGGCAATATTTCATCACTAAATTAATAAATTAAAAACATAGTGACATAAATGTGAATAAAGAAGCTCAAAGGGAAATTAAATGATAAAAAGAAAGTTAGAGTACCTCCAGTTAGCAGGATGGAAGGCAGCATTAGTTAAAAAATGTTAGTGGAAACCCACATTTTTTACACAGTTACAATAAAATCGCTGTATAAAAGGCAGCGGGTAACTATGATCAGTGAAGATTGAGTCATTCAGCTTCAGACTCAGTTGCTTTCTTGATCCAGGCGGCAGCGATATTTACCAATATTTCAAAAAAATTTTCAAATGTGTGTGAAATCTTATGGGATTTAACTGCTAAGGTCATTAGTCCCTAAGCTGACACACTAATTAACCTAAATTATTCTAAGGACGAACACACACACCGATGCCCGAGGGAAGACTCGAACTCCGCCAGGACCAGGCGCACAGTCCATGACTGCAGCGCCTGAGACCGCTCGGCTAATCCCGAGCGGCACCCATATATATATATATAATCAGTAATTGTTAACAGAATTACTAAGTGACGAGTCATTTCCCTACTTCGAATTTGTTAATGGCGTGGCATTTGGATACTTTAAGAGAGTAAACACGTCACGAGGCCCTCGACTTCCTTAAGTGAAATGTTAAGTTACGAGGCACTTCTGTCTTAACCATTGCAACACTAAGGGGGAAAGAGACTCTTCGTGTTCACCTTTTGAAAATATTTAATCTAGCCAAACCTTTTATATTTTAAAATTCTGAAAAAATCTGTTTACTGTTTCAATGAAGTCTTCTTCCAGATTTCGGAATTACTTCAAATTTTTCAGTCAAACTTAACCCAAAAATTTTAGGTTTTGGTAGCAGATCTGATTCAGTTCTTTTTATAAAGTGTGTTGTGAGAAAAAGTCAAGTACAGTTAACGGAATTGGTATTTTCAAAAATTTTCTGTAGTGATCATAAAGTCGTTCCTCCCCTCCCTCCCCCCAAACTTGGTAGTACACATTACTGAAAATGCTTTGGTATAGCTAAACCTTTGCGAAGAGATATTTTGTGGTTGTGGACTCTAGTTATACATAAGTACCTCCTTAAAAAGTATGTTGCTGATATAAGTCAATAGCAGTTAACGAATTTATTTTTTAGAGATTTTTTAGTGTGGGTCTGAAGTATACCCCTCGCGGCAATACAAGTTCCTGAAAATGCGTTGGTTGTTTGTTGTTGTGGTCTTCAGTCCTGAGACTGGTTTGATGCAACTCTCCATGCTACTCTATCCTGTGCAAGCCTCTTCATCTCCCAGTACCTACTGCACCCTACATCCATATGACTCTGCTTAGTGTATTCATCTCTTGGTCTCCCTCTACGATTTTTACCCTCCAAGCTGCCCTACAATGCTAAATTTGTGATCCCTTGATGCCTCAGAACATGTCCTACCAACCGGTCCCTTCTTCTAGTCAAGTTGTGCCACAAACTCCTCTTCTCCCCAATTCTATTCAATACCTCCTCATTAGTTACGTGATCTACCCACCTAATCTCAACATTCTTCTGTAGCACCACATTTCGAAAGCTTCTATTTTCTTCTTGTCAAAACTATTTATTGTCCATGTTTCGGCCGGCCGAAGTGGCCGTGCGGTTAAAGGCGCTGCAGTCTGGAACCGCAAAACCGCTACGGTCGCAGGTTCGAATCCTGCCTCGGGCATGGATGTTTGTGATGTCCTTAGGTTAGTTAGGTTTAACTAGTTCTAAGTTCTAGGGGACTAATGACCTGAGCAGTTGAGTCCCATAGTGCTCAGAGCCATTTGAACCATTTGTCCATGTTTCACTTCTATACATGTCTACACTCCATACAAATACTTTCAGAAACGACTTCCTGACACTTAAATCTATACTCGATGTTAACAAATTTCTCTTCTTCAGAAACGCTTTCCTTGCCATTGCCAGTCTACATTTTATATGCTCTCTACTTCGACCATCATCAGTTATTTTGCTCCCCAAATAGTAAAACTCCTTTACTACTTTAAGTGTCTCATTTCCTAATCTAATTCCTTCAGCATCATCCGACTTAATTCGACTACACTCCATTATCCTCGTTTTGCTTTTGTTGATGTTCATCTTATATCCTCCTTTCAAGACACTGTCCATTCCGTTTAACTGCTCTTCCAAGTCCTTTGCTGTCTCTGACAGAATTACATAGACGCACCTTAAAGTTTTATTTCTTCTCCCTGGATTTTAATACCTACTCCAAATTTTTCTTTTGTTTCCCTTACTGCTTGCTCAATATACAGATTGAATAACATCGGGGAGAGGCTACAACCCTGTCTCACTCCCTTCCCAACCACTGCTTCCTTTTCATGTCCCTCGACTGTTATAATTGCCATCTGCTTTCTGTACAAATTGTAAATAGCCTTCTGCTCCCTGTATTTTACCCCTGCCACCTTTAGAATTTGAAAGAGAGTATTCCAGTCAACATTGTCAAAAGCTTTCTCTAAGTCTACAAATGCTAGAAACGTAGGTTTGCCTATCCTTAATCTTTCTTCTAAGATAAGTCGTAAGGTCAGTATTGCCCCCACGTGTTCCAACATTTCTACGGAATCCAAACTGATCTTCCCCGAGGTCGGCTTCTACCAGTTTTTTCCTTTCGTCTGTAAATAATTCGCTTTAGTATTTTGTAGCTATGACTTATTAAACTGATAGTTCGGTAATTTTCACATCTTTGAGCACCTGCTTTCCTTGGGATTGGAATTATTATATTCTTCTTGAATGCGTTGGTATTTCTAGGATTAAGTGTTGGCTAAGTGACGAGGCATCTGGCTATTTCAACAAAAGCCCGATGTCCGCTGTGGCAAGGCCCTCTCGGGAACCTAATAGCGTGGCTGTCGGTGTGCGGAGTGCGGCCTACGCGGCAGGGGCGGGCGCGCTGGCCACCCCCCGCCGGGCGGAAGCCGTGTGCGACATTGTGTCGCCTACAAAGCCCCATACAAGTGTCCAAACACTCGATATCCCGGCCCCGCGGAAGCGATTGCCTCGGTTGACTCCATTGTGTGTCCCCTTCTCTTCTGCTCTCGCCAGCGCTTCCGACAGTGCCGCCTCGATTCGCGCTGAGTGGGTCCTCTCCGCCAAAGCTCTGCGCGCCTCTGCCGGCCAGGAATGCGACAGCTGCGGAGGGGTGGGGGGGGGGGGGGGGGGGGGGCAAGAGGACCTTCAGTCCTTTGCGCCATCAGTCACTCCGCGCTACTCTGCCGACAATAAATGTTAGCGTTCACGGGCGATACGGATCCTTTTCAAGCGACGAGCTTACAACTTTTGAGTGTTTGCAGTCTGGGACTATAACAAACACAATTGCGACTGTTGGCGTAACATTCTCCACGCCAGTATTACCAGAAAAGTAACGAGGCAATGGATTATAACAACAAAATAAAAACTTTTATCAATTAAGAATGCTTCAAGGTGGAAATTAATCAGCTACTTGACACCTTTAGCAGCTCGGTCCTGAATCTTTCCGTATTGGAATAATACGAAATGTTCAAATGTGTGTGAAATCTTATGGGACTTACCTGCTAAGGTCTTCAGTCCCTAAGCTTACACACTACTCAACCTAAATCATCCTAAGGACAGACACAGACACCCATGCCCGATGGAGGTCTCGAACCTTCTCCAGGACCAGCCGCACAGTCCATGACTACATCGCCCTAGACCGCTCGGCTATCCCGCGCGGCGAAGATTACAGGAAAATTTTTCTCCGTGTTAGGTAGCAAATGCTCTCAGTGGCCTCGTCGCGTAAATTCTCAATAAAAAATCCGATCTTTCTACATTATCCATATTTGTCTTCGTAAGAAATTGACTGTCAAAGAAGTATCAGAATCACATATTTGCGACCGAAGATTACATTGACGGTAACTATAAATAACATTAACCCTGTCTGTATTTCAATCGCGATGCATAGAAAGATACATATACTTATGCAGCCTTGGTGAGTGCTTAGCCGGTATCCCTGTGGAGTAGCTGACGCTTTCTAATTTGCAGATCATATATCGTGATGAAAACAAGGTCGACGAGGAAAATATTTCGTCGTTGGCGCCAGTGTAAACGCTGGCCGCAGTGCGCACTACTAAGTTACTTGTATCTATGTGATGCCGTTGCATCTTCCACAGTCATTTATCCACCTGACGAATATAATGGTGGACGTTGGTGAAAACTGATATTTTTATGGTGTGTTAACGCGACAAGCACACTGAGAAAATTTAAAACAACACATGCGTTGCGAATTGTTTCGTGGTTGCATCCCTTCACTGTATTTGTGGAAAACGTAACCGTCGGCAAAAGAGTTATAAAGCCCCTTCATAACACGGAGTGGCCGAGCGGCTCTAGGCGCTACAGTGGAGCCGCGCGACCGCTACGGTCGCAGGTTCGAATCCTGCCTCGGGCATGGATGTGTGTGATGTCCTTATTTAGGTTTAAGTAGTTTAAGTTCTAAGGGACTGATGACCTCAGATGTTAAGTCCCATAGTGCTCAGAGCCATTTGAACCATTTTTAACCTTCCCATAACGAGCCAATACTGGCGATGAAAAACTTCCCCAATCACAGTTCGAACCGTGTACCTAGAGTCGAGCGTCTTCACATACGCGTGCACTTGCTACGTCGGTGGTTTAGGAGAGTGCAGAAGTAGATCATGAAGTGACACGATGTGAATGAATTCGGAGCACTATCCTTAAAACTGTGTGTGCGCCGTATGGATAGTTTATGGACCAGTTTGCTAAGTAGTGAACACGGCAATTGAAACTAAAAGCATGTGAGGTACTAAAAATGTTAATTTTATTTGTTTATTTATGCTAGATTACGATCTCGAGGTTCCGTCTTACATTCATCAGACATACTTAGGGAGCCCGTTTCCACATAAAACTGCAGTGTGTATAGTACGTGAGGTTTATTCTTAATAATAATAATAATAATAATAATAATAATAATAATAATAGTAGTAGTAGTAGTAGTAGTAGTAGTAGTAACAGTAGTAACACTAATAGTAATAATTACATAACAGCAAGAAAAATTCCTAAACAGCTTCAACAAATGGGAATTTTATACCACAACACAAAAGAAACAGAGACAGAAAATAAGTACACAGGAGCAGTGAAAGAAACAATGACGACAACACATTAAGAGAATTGAGGAGGAATGGGAAAAATGAAATTTTAGGAAGACAAGTTCAAGAGCTCTCTTTAACCGTGAATGACGGTTAAGAGTACTACTACTACTACTACTACTACTAATAATGATAATAATTATTATTATTTTTATTATTATTGTAATGATGAACGTAGATGTTACAACAACGCCAATCCCATAAGCAAGTGAGAAATAAAATGGCTATCCTGACAGAAATGCATGTCAGCAGTACAAAAGATTCTAAGATAACTGGTCAGAGGAAGTCTGAAAAATAATTTGGTATGTATTGACAGAAGGAATGAGAACAAGAAAAGGAGTAACCAAAGCTGAAGTACTGTGACAATAGACAGATATTCTCATTGGCCAAGGTCCAAGTATGTACGTCAGTCCTTCAAGATTAAATTTCTGTTCTTTTCCCAAATGATTTCAGGTGACTACTGCCATGCTTCCTTTAACAGCTAGTCTCATCTTCCATCTAAGGTTGGGCCCCATGTTCTCAATGTCAACCAGAAATCATCACCCAACACTCTCTTCCCTGAAATGAATACTAATAAAGACAGGGTGAAGTACTGTAGCTCTACTTTAACTTCTAACAGCTCAATTACGTTCCTCGTTTTTCGATGCAGCTAATGCCTGAAGAAACTGGCCGGGAGAGGCTTGATAGGAATGAGATTGATGTCCGCGGAGGACGCTAGCCAACCACGGCCAAAGTACTTCCGGCAGCTCGAGAACTCGTTGCTACGATGCGCGTCCTATTAGTAGGCAGGAGCGAGAGGTCCCGATGGCACATAAATCGTCGACCGGAGGTGGCGATGACAGGGAACTGACGCATTACGTATTTACTCAGAATTAAGCGGCGGCCGACCACAGTTTTTACGTGTCCGCCGCCTAAACGCCGCCATCGGTAATTACGAGCGTTCTTTTTGCCGGGTGGCCGTCTTTTGAAGCGGCCGGGCTGGTCCCGCGACCGGCGGCCATCAATCTCTGGCAGGCGAGCGGGCTCCGGGGCCCTTTACACTGAACGCTTGGTAGCGTCCTAAATGAGTTCAAATAGTTGTGGGCTAATTTAATAGCGCCGCGGAGGTTCCGGGAATTATGAATGAAAGGGCGTCGTTGTCGGCGTCTGCCGGGACGGCGCCGGCTCGTCGCGCTCCGTTAGCGGGGGCGTACAGTCGCGGCCGCCGCCGTGTGGGAGGGAAGCCGAACGCTTCCGAGTCAAACCGAGCCAGGACTCGAGTGAACCAGAATACCACGTAATGAAACAGATAGCTGCGTCAGCCTGTAAGGGGTACAACTAACGGCAGTGCTATGACCTAGCCAGACGAACCCCTTACGCAACGCTGGTTCCCTAGAACATTAGAACCTTCTGCGGCAAGAGCCACTATCGCGCTGTTTCGTGCAACAACGCAGCATCACGCTGCTGTAATTATAAATATACGGAGCAGGCAAATAAAAACGAGACAGATGGGAAATTTAATAAGTACACTGTTTCTTATTTAAAAAGTAACCGCCACAACTGTTAATACATCTGTCCCACTGTCAGACAAGACGGTCAATGGGAAACGTTTTTGCTGTTCCCTACGTGAACCGTGATTTTACGCAGGCGTGCACTCTACGTCCAAGGGCTCGCTCTTTTCGATTGCGCTGCAGAAGTTTCGTGGGAAGCCCTTATACGTCCTCCATATAACCCCGATCCCTCCCCATGCTATTTCCACAGTTCTGGAGTCCTGAAGAAAGACATTCGTGGTCATCTACACACATAAAAAATATTTTGCATCATTTCGGTTCCAAGAGTTCCGGAACCTGTACAGAAAATTGGAATAGAGATAAAAATAAACATCATTACCGCACTTTTTATTACTCATGGAAACCACACATTGCATGTTGTACCACCATACTGCGAGACCTTGAGAGGTGGTGATTCAGACTGCTGTGCACACCGGTATCTCTAATATCCAGTGGCACGTCCTCTTGCATTGATGCATGCATGTATACGTCGTGGCTCAAATGGCTCTGAGCACTATGGGACTTAACATCTGAGGTCATCAGTCCCCTAGAACTTAGAACTACTTAAACATAACTAACGTAAGGACATCACATACATCCATGCCCGAGGCAGGATTCGAACCTGCGACCGTAATGGTCGCGCGCTTCCTGACTGAAGCGCCTAGAACCGCTCGGTCACAGCGGCCGGCTACATCGTGGCATACTATTCACAAGTTCAAGACACTGTTGGTCCAGATTGTCCCACTCCTCAACGGCGATTCGGCGTAGATCCCTCTGAGTGGTTGGTGGGTCACGTCGTCCATAAACAGCCCTTTCCAATCTATGCAGGGCACGTTCGATAGGGTTTCTGGAGAACATACTGGCTACTCTAGTCGAGCGACGTCGTTATCCTGAAGGAAGTCATTCACAAGATGTGCAAGATGCGGGCGCGAATTGTAGTAATTGAAGACGAATGCCTCGCCAATGTACTGCCGATACGATGGCACTATCGGTCGGAGGATGGCATTTACGTATCGTACAGCCGTTACGGCGCCTGCCGTGATCACCAGCGGCGTACGTCGGCCCCACATAATGCCACCCCAAAACAGCAGGGAACCTCCACCTAGCTGCACTCGTTGGACAGTGTGTCTAAGGCGTTCAACCTGATCGGGTAGCCTCCGAACACTTCACCGACGATTGTCTGGTTAAAGGTATATGCAACTCTCATCGGTGAAGAGAACGTGATGCCAATCCTGAGCGGTCCATTCGGCATGTTTTTCGGCCCATCTGTACCGCGCTGCATGGACCTCGCCATGGGCGTCGGGAGTGAAGTTGCGCATCATGCAGCCTATTGCGCACAGTTTTGAGTCGTAACGCGATGTCCTGTGGTTACACGGGTATTTTCATTCAGTTAGTAATGAAAAATAAAAATTAAATGAAGCTTTATGGTTTCAGAGACCTTTTCAGGTGTCAAGCGTCTACGTTGTATATATGCAGCCTGAAGTGACGAATGAAAATTTGTGCCAGGGCCAGGATTCGAACATGCGCCTCTTGCTTGGTAGTCAAATGTGCTAACCGGTACGCCACCCCGGCACAGTGGCTTGGTACAGCTGCACAGACTCTGCTACCATGACTCCTCAATCCAAATTACCATTGATGCCTCAGCTCACTTGGTATTCCCTTGAACTCGAACAGCACTGCTGTTCCAGTCCAGCTGGAGAACCTCTGCAATGGTGTTCGTGTTGAGGGGGGGTGGGGGTGGGGGAATACCAAGTGAGCTGTGGTGTGATTGCTAATTGGGGTTAAGGAGGAGGTCGTGCTAGGATAGTCCATGAAGTTATGCAAAACCACTGTGCTAGGAAGGTGTAGTAGTTAGAGCATGTGCCCAATGAGCAAGAGACGCCGGTTCGAATCCCGCCCTTGGTTCAAATTTTCATTCGTCGTTTTAGTCTGCATAAGTATAAAATAACAAAATAAACGTTATTTTTTATTTAAAAATTGTTTACTATCTGTTGATAGGTACGGAATGTAAATAAAAGTAAAAAATGTTGTTACTAGCTAACGTCACAATTTCTAGATAACCTACTAATGCGCTGCGGTACCGACGACCATGTTGTTAAATTACAAATGTTTCGTGTTTAGCAGCAGTTGCAATGCTGGAATCTTAAAAACAGATTTTTTCGAGTTTGTTTGAGAATTGCGGCTGACTGTATTGTTGTCAGAGCACTGTGCTTGAAACCCTATGAGTAAGGTCCTCTGTTAAGACGGACAACTGCTTAACCTTCGACATGAAGAGCTAGAAACGTCATTTAGAAAGAAGGACCTCGTTTTCACTGGCTAGCGTATTGAGGACTTCATCGAGAACCAGTGCGCTGGAAGGGCCGCTTCTGTCGCAGCTGTCGTGTCAGGTGCCGAGCGTGCCCTGTTCGCAGCAGGGCGCACTAATCGCTGCCACATGTGACGCCGGCACCCCCGTTCTCCCCCCCCCCCCCCCCCCCCCCACTCGGCTCGACTCGCCCCATCCACTTCGCGTGTTTTTACGCGACTGACGCTGACGCCGGCGTCGGGCGCCACCGAGTCGCTCTGCCGTGCGTGGTGCTTGGGTGGTCGCCGCTGCCGACAGCGCTCGCTCTGTCTGCTACGAGTCGTCCCAGTAGGGGGAGCGGCACAGTCTACCAAAGGGGGGACTCTTCACCCTTCCCTTCCATTCCTTCCTTGGAACTGAGCATTTTAGTTCTTAAACTTTTACAATGTATTTGTGAAAAAAGGAAAAAAGTATTCCGTATATTGGATACCAATTATATACGCTGAAACGGTAGTCATGGTGGTAGTATCGTGTATGCAAGATATAAAAAGGCAGTGCTTGTCGGAGCTGACATTTCTACTCGGGTGCTTCGTGTGAAAATATTGCGCACTATGAAAATTAACAGACTTTCAATTCGGATTGGTAGTTGGATCGAAAAGCATGGGACATTCCACTATGGAAATAGTTAGGGAATTCAATATTCCTAGGCCCACAGTCTCCGGAGTGTGCCGAGAATATAACATTTCAGGCATTTCCTCTCACTACGGACAACGTAGTGGTTGATGTTCTTCAATTAACGACCGATAGCAGCAGCGTTTGCGTAGACCTCCAATGCTGACGGGCAAGCAACACTGCGTGATATAGCTCCAGAAATCATTGTGGGACGTACGACGAACGTATCCGTTACGACAGACAGCTGAAATTAGGCGTTAATGGCTACGGCCGCAGCCGACCTTTGCTAACAGCACGATATGGTCTGCAGCGCCGCTCCTGGTCCCGTGGCCATATCGGCTGGACCCTAGACGACACGAAAACGGTGGCGTGGTTAGATGGGTCCCGATTTAGTAAGTAAGAGCTGATAGTAACTTTCAATTGTGGCGCAGACCGTACGAAGCCACGGACCAATGTTGTCAACAAGGCACTGTGCAAGCTGGTGGTGGCTTAGTAATGTTGTGGGCTGTGTTTACGTGGAATGGAGAGGATCCTCTGGATGTTCGGCTACTTGCAAACCATTTGCAGCCATTCATGGATTTCATGTTACCAAGCAGTAATGGAATTTTTATGAATGACAATGCGCCATGCCGTCGGGTCACAGTTGTTCGCGATTGATTTGAAGAACGTTGTGGACATTTCGAGAGTATAATTTGGCCATCCAGATCACCCGACGTGAGTCCCATCGAACATTTGTGGGACCTAATCGAGAGGTCAGTTCGTGTACAAAATCCTGCACTGGCAACACTTCCGCAATGATGGACGATTATAAGAGGCGCCATGGCTCAATATTTATGGAGGGGGACCTCCACGACTTGTCGAGTGCACGGCACGGCAAGCTGCTCCACTACGCTGGGCAGAAGAACGTCCGACACGATATTACGAGGTAGCCTATGACTTTTCTCACTTTACTGTGTGAAGGAAATATTATTTCGCATTGATTGTTTACGGGAAAATAATTCTAGCCCAATTTGGGTGCCTCGGTGACTGACGTATGTGTAGAAGTGTCGAAAACACGTGTCTAGCAAAAAGGTGAAAGCGAACTTATAAAGAAAGTGCTTGTTGTCACGGTACGTGCTTGTTGAGAACGCCTTCAGGACTCCTAAATCATTCGTAATAAATCGTCATTATCAGATACAGCTGTTTCGAACTAGTTTCAAAATAAAGGCAATAAATTAGTTATTCTACGCAACGATAGCTGACGTCCCCATCTCTAAAGCAAAATGGAAGACGAAAGAAGTGAGTAAGTATTTTAAACGTATTAGGCAGAAACACAGTAAAACTGGTTTTAGTCATACGAGTGCATTATCTGACCAAAAGTATCCGGACACCTCAGTGTATGTTAGTACACTAGACTCGTATTCGATAGGATAACGGTTCAAATCAGCATCCGGTGGTCTAATTTTGTTTTTCCGTGATTTCCTTAAATCGTTTCAGGCAAATGTCGAGGTTCTTCGTTTGAAATGGCACGGCTGATTTCCTTTCTCATCGTTTCGCAATCCGAGCTTCTGCCCCGTGCCTAATGTCCGTGCAGTAGATGTGACACTAAGCTCCAACCTTCCAATCTTCCTTTCACCTCTCTGTAATGCGGAATCGACAACTAGGTATCACGAGAGGCTGACCCGACGGTATAGAGATGGACAGTATTGTGTTGTTAGTAGAGACGGAGAATGGGTCGGTGAGGAGAGCTCACTGGTTTCAAACGTGGACTGGTGACTGATGTGACCTGAATAACACATTAATAAGGAACGTGTAAACGCTTCCAAAGCTGCCCAAGTTGACTGTCGAGTTGAAAAAGGAAGGAACAACGACAGCTAAAACGGGATCGCGGGACCTCAGGTACTGACGGACAGGGCACTGCAGGCTGTGATTGTAAAAAGTCGCGTGAAACTAATTGCAAGAATCAGTCGTGAGCTCTAGTTGTCGACCAGCAGTCGAGCTAGCACAATGATTGTGCATAGGGAGTTACTGTGATCGAGCAGCTTCCCATTAACCACGCATGTCGGTAGTCAGTGCAAAGCGACGCTTGTTGTGGTGTAAAGTGCAACGCCACTGGACAGTGGATGGCTCGAAACGATGGATTTGGCATGACGAATCAAATTGTGCCTTATGGTGGTCCCATCAAAGGTTCTGGGTTCGGCGAATGCCTGGAGAACTCCACCTGCCATCATGTGTAATGTCAGAAATGAAATAAGCAGGACGTTGTGTTCCAGGTTGAGGTTCTCTCTTGCGGTCAGGGTGTAGTCCCCTTATTCCGCTGAAGAAAACGCGAGAGCCGAAGTTTACGGACAAGTTTTAACTCCACAAGCACAATCTTCGTGCTGACTCGACTGCCGGTGGAACATTGGAACTTGCGAGTCATTCCTAGCGCTGATTTCCTGCGATTTTACACATTGTAGAGGAACTGTTCTGAGACAATCATTGTTTGTGTCGGTACGGTAACACCCCCTCTAATAAAGCAGCATCTGGAAGGCAGTCATTTATGGGCAATAACATTCCTGAAATGGACTGGCCTAATGGGATCCCCGACCTGAACCCAGTGGAGGACTATCCTCGTGATCTCAGAATACAACATAACTATCTTCTCTTGTTTCGGCTCTCGAGGAAGACTGGGCTGAAGTTTCTCCACAGACATCAAAATACCTCCTTCAAAGTATACCCCAACCGAGTTCAAGCTGGCATCACGGTGAAGTGAGGACGCAGCTTATATTAGTGACCACTGGTACGTGTCCTCATAGTTACGGTGATTTAGGGTACATTGATCATCTTCAGCTCCAGTAAGTCATAGGCAGCATAGTGTGTACAATGCGTGCACGTTAACGTGATAGTATTGTGAATAGCCTCCTTGTATACAACGTGTGGACTATGGGGACAAAAGAAATAACAGCTTATCCGTGCTTATTGTAGCAATAAAAATGCAAATAATCAAGTTAAATGATTCCAGAATGAGATTTTCACTCTGCAGCGGAGTGTGCGCTGATATGAAACTTCCTGGCAGATTAAAACTGTGTGCCCGACCGAACTCGGGACCTTTGCCTTTCGCGGGCAAGTGCTCTACCATCTGAGCTACCTGGAAGGTAGGAGACGAGATACTGGCAGAAGTAAAGCTGTGAGGCCCGGGCGTGAGTCGTGCTTCGGTAGCTCAGATGGTAGAGCACTAGCCCGCGAAAGGCAAAGGTCCCGAGTTCGAGTCTCGGTCGGGCACACAGTTTTAATCTGCCAGGAAGTTTAAAGCTAAACGTTGTCACGACTATCGACATAAATCATATTGAGACTGACAGTTTGCGCCTGCTGTATGTAAGCTTAATGTGGGCATGGTGCCTTTCCGGTGAGTCGGGGAGGAGGGCAGCGGCGCCAGAGAGTCGCGGAAGAGTTGTAGGCGGAAGCGGCCCGGACGTGAGTTGGCGGGGGAGAGGCGAGGGTGGAGCCGGAGGACGTAACCGAGCCACGAGGGTGAGAGGCGCGACAAATTGGCGCAGGCGCCAGCGGCAGGCGGGAACGCGCGCCCAGACGTCGCCACTTCACTCTTCCCCCTCAGTCCGGAGAGAGAGTGAGAGAGATAGGGATGTAGAGAGAAGAGGGTACCGTGTCTCATCCCCCACACGATTGGAGTCGTACATGTAGGATCTGACTGTCTATATGTGAACGGATTGTGGAATCAGGATACTTTGCGTGTCGTACGGATAATTGTCAGTAGTAATGACATAGGGCGCTAATAATAAAACTGTAAGACACGCTTAAAGATTATCAGCTTTAAAAAATCGCTGAAGCCCTGCCTGTAAACAGAATATGGCATGTCCGGTTAGAGGACAGAAAGAGTCGATGGCAACGGTGGAAAAATGGATCCGCCCTGGGCAGCGTCCTAGCCCCTAATCTTTGTACACCAATGGCCAACCAGTACCAGATTACACGACCCATTACCTGTACGCCGACGATCTGGCCAACACAGCTCAGGAAAAGAATTTTGGGGAAGTGGAACTAAACCTGAAAGTGCTCTAAGCACCACGTCAGAATAATAACAGTAAAATGCCTTTAAAGCAAATTCCTCAGACACTATGCATCGCCTTCTATATTTACTCGAAAAGATGAGATTGAAAGCTGAATGTAACCTGGAATGACATTATCTGGGAACACACAGATATGGGTGTCGTAATTGACCGGTTATTGACGTACAGACATCATAAAAGACCCATCATAAAGTCGTAGCAATAAATAATTGATAAAACTGACTGAAAGCAGATGGTAGCTAGACGAGAGGTGATGAGAACGCCAGCCGCAATGCTCCACCGCGACAAGATATGCTTGCCCACTGTAGTCCAGATCTGAACTTGACACAAAGTTCAAGTTAGGCTGAAACGAAACATGGCGATTAATAATTTGCCGCATGGAACCCACAGCGCTAGATAAACTGTACAAGGCGGTCAGATTTATGGGCCCCAACTCCAGAAGAGCGGGTCACGAACACACTAAAAGACTTAAGTATACCGTCGATGAAAGCTGGTCGCTATTTGGAGCTTCCTGTAGACCCGGAGGACGTAAATCCCGCTAGATATTCTTGATCAAAGACTCACCGAGCCTCTGCAGATGACCAGCGGCGAGAACGAGGATCTTAGGTAAATATGGGGTACCCTGAACCGTATCAGAACGGACGTAGCACTAGTGAAGGCAGAGATAATCAAGTGCAGCCTTATAGATGAAAATGACGGTATATATGATTGTGGGGAATATCAGGATCTGGAACACCTCCTGAACTGTTCTGTCAGAGTAAATGTACGCTTGGTGAATTACGACAGGGAAGCAAAAAAACACTGATTGTAGTCCAATTTTGAGCTGAAGACCTTTGGTCTACGGACACGAGAAAGCAAAGTTAGCAGCACTTCCACAACAGATTTTTCAGTGAAGAACGAAGCGTGCTCTGTGTAAAGCTTCCAGGCAGATTGAAACTGCATTGGAGACCTTTTCTCGAAGCACCAATTTTTCTGACTGACGACACTGTAGGCCTACCAGCCGAACCGTTCGAAAACGCCTCGTGGTTTGACCTACAACTTCTGTTTGCTTCTACTTGTCTCCTACTTCTTCATTCTCCTCATAAGCATTGCTGTGCAGTAATAGCTTGCGGACCAGGGCAGAATGTGTGAACACTGGTCACCTATGCTTGCCATGGTACTGCTTACTGTACTAATAGTAATACAGCCTTATTGTTTTTTACTGCACGTCTACGGACGTGTTCGAAAGAACAGACACCATAGAATCTGTTCTTACGGACACGTCCAAAAGAACAGACACCACATACATATAATTAAATCGATGACGGCCAATGATACCTTCAGTGCAGGTGCACATCAAGCTCTAACTCTTGCCGTTATCGGCAAGATGCTGCGAGCAATGAGGTTAATGAACTGCGTCACTACATCAGTAGTGTGCGGCATAAGTTGAGTATTTGAATCTGACAGGAAGCGAGCAGGGTAGTGGTGACTATTGCACCCGGATGACGTAGTGTTCATCGCATCTGCCTAGTAAGCGGGACACACGGGTTCGAATCCCGGTCTGGTACAAATTTTCAACTTGTCCGATTGATATAAATTAATGTCCACTGGCAAATAATGTCTTTAATTCCTTTGTATATTTCTCTCTGTCTCTATACGTCTCACGAAATGTCTTTTCGTCAAACGTCTAGGGGTGATAGGTCACGACGTGGCGAACAACTTTTGTTAGAGGCAAAATGTTCGCTGTCGCTTCCCGGTGATGATAGGCGTCTGTCTGTATTGGTTATGTCCCTGAAAGGTGGCAGGGTGTACTAGGGACACCTTTGTGTTCGTATACAATGTGTGTTACCTGTAACACAGTCATCTGTTCCAGCTGAAAGGGACTGGACCAAGCAAAATTAAAGTTCCTGATCCACTAGTAAGGTTAGACACACTCATTCTTATGATTTTCTTGCTGAAAATCCCTGTATCGAAAGATAGTGTGGAGTACACCTTGTTTACTAGACCCTGCTACTATGATGAAATCTCACCATCTCTGGGACGACGAATACCAAAGGGCGTCTAGCGCTGTTGGAAGGGTCTAGAACGCTTGGATTCTAACAAAAGTAGTTCCCAATGACGTGATCGATCACTCCTAGATGTCTAATCCAAAGACTTTTGACACACACTATGTACCTCGCTTCGCCTCCTTCCCTAAGCAGCAGAACACATCAGACTTTCAATCTTGCTCACAATTCTAAAAGTGAGGAAAAAGGGTTCGGTATTAAATTTTCCAGTTTTCAGAGCTACCGCCAGCCCTAAACAGAGGTAAAAAAATTCTCACCGACTTTCTGCATTTCATTACTGTTATTGGGTCTTTAAGGAGCTGCAGGTGCTAACATTTTTTCCTCTATCAAAGTAGAGGTGAAAAATGTAGCAACCCTCATGAATCATTGTGGTTACGAAGGGCTTTCGTTAAGGGTGCAGCACGTGTTTTTCACGGCCAGTATCTGTTGAAGAACTGTGGAGTATGTTGTGAGACATCGTGGAATGTTCCCCCTTCACCTGTTAACGTTTCATGAAGTTACGGTAGGTGGTGGCGGCATCGTAGCCTTCAAAATGGCTTCTCTAACGGAGGTGCATTCCAGGCAGAGAGCTATCACTGAGTTTCATTCGGCCGAAAACAAGAGCACCGTACATATTCAGAGGAGCTTGCAGATTGTCTACGGAGACAGTGAACAAAAGCACGGTGAGTTGCTGAACGAGGCGTCTGTCACCACAACAACAAGGTCGCGCAAACCTGGAGCCACGCAGCAGTGACTCCTCAGCGTGTTCGTCGCCACAAAAATGGAAACGACTACTTCTGCATCAGAACACAAGGCTTTGCGCTCCCGAGAGGAGTCGCAAAGCTTCGTTGGACTGGTCTCCTCATTCGCCTTACAAAATGGTTCGAATGGCTCTGAGCACTATGGGACTTAACTTCTGAGGTCATCAGTCCCCTAGAACTTAGAACTACTTAAACCTAACTAACCTAAGGACATCACACACATCCATTCCCGAAGCAGGATTCGAACCTGCGACCGTAGCGGTCTCGCGGTTCCAGACTGTAGCGCCTAGAACCGCTCGACCACCCCGGCCGGCATTCGCCTTACAGCCCGGATCCCGCACCCTGAGACTTCCATCTGTTTGGCCCAATGAAGGATACACTCCGCGATAAGCAGTATATGGATGAGGGGGAGGTTATTGATGCAGCAAGATTTTGGCTCCGACGTCGATCAGTAGAGTGATACCATGCTGGCATACAGGCCATCTTACGGCAGAGTAAGGCAGTCGAATTGAACAGAGATCATTTTGAAAAATAGTGTTTTGTAGCCAAAAGATTGGCGAATAATATGGTGTATCGGAATCGCGAATAAAACCAATGTACTTTCATAAAAAATGTGTAGCATTTACTTATTAAACGCCTCTCGTAATGTTAGGTCTTGAAAGCGCTGCAAGGTGCGAAGCCTCGAGTGAAGATTGAGCGCCGTCACTTGTGCTTTGGAGAGCAAACGAAAAGGTTCTTTTGAGATTATCGCCCGATGAACCTTAAGCACTGAGACGAGCTTCAGATACGCTCGGTAGGAGTAGACGCTCGAACCGAACGTGCGCGCAGCTCAGCACATTGAAGAAGCAGCGCCGATATCGGAGGAGACGGGCCGGCGTGCTAATTTTAGCGTCGGCTGCGTGGAATGTGGCGGGGACAGACAGGCATCTCATCAGAGCGCTCATCTGGCTATCTGGGCGGCGCATCTCGGCGCGCCGCCGCCGCCGCTGGTAGCCCGCCAACTGCTGATGGCTTATCAGGCGGAGCCACCAGGGCTGCCCCGAGCTCCGGCGCGCCGCCGTCGCGCACTCGTCACACTCTCGCTGCGCGGACACGCATCGCGTCGCGCCGCCGTCTGCAGCAGCCGACCGCCCCGGCGCGCGTCTCGCTGCGTCCCTCAGCGACCTGCTCGCCGTTTTCGGACGCCTGTGGTGTCGCGCCGACAAGCCTCGCGGATGGGTGCTGGCCGGCGGCGTGCTGCCCATCCCTGGGTAATTAACGGTAGTATTCTGGGTCGGTGTCGGCGACCGCACACCTGTCGCGGGCCGGGCTGCGCCTCGCGGACGGTCTACATGGAGAGGAAAACAAGCAGCCCCCTGTCTGCTGCAATGAGCGCCCGCTATCGCGTCCGGAAATCTGGGAGCGAGACGCGCCCAAAGTAGTTCCACGGGACCTCCGGCGTATTTCTGAGCCCGGCAGCGGTGTACTTCTGCCGTTGTGAGCTCTCTGCACCGCCACCACAACAGCGGCTGAAACTGCTGTACGTAACTAAAAGATACATTACACTAAGAAGTCAGTTCCAGGTTTCTGGATTCATATCAATCACATTACCTTCGTAAACAGGCCTCCTTCAGCACTCTAATACCAATACTATTATGTAAATTGAGGGCGGACAGGGGGGAGGGGGGACGAAGAAAGGAAAGGAAAGGGAAGGGAAGGAACTGATGATATCAGCTACATCGGGACTTTATACGCAATCAGCGGCGGCGAGTGAAAATGTGTGCCGGACCGGGACTCGAAAACGGTATCTCCTGCTTACTAGGTAGGTTCGTTAACCACTGCGCCGTCCGGACACGGTTCTTACATCAAATGCACGGACTATATCGGCACGCTCCAGACCTACTCACATCCCCAACTAGCGCCCACTATTCGTAACCCATATCACGTCCTCCATGCTTGCTAATTTTAGATTCCCATTCGACGTCGAACGATATTGTGCATCAGCACAGGCCATCGAGGCAAATCAGTTATGTGAATGCATCGCCTCTCTTCCTTCCGACATGTACGTAAGAGAACACAGCGCGGAATGCGCAACTTTGATGCGTATTATGTGAGCTGAGGAAATAGAAGAAATTTCATTAGAAGCGTTCCCTCAGTGTTTGTGTGTGTGTGTGTGTGTGTGTGGGGGGGTGTCAACTCGGCACAGTCATGTGTGCTCTGAAAACAAAACAGTTACTGCGAGAATTCGTCTTCAGTCACTATCAGACAGCTCAGTTACTCCTTCCAGTTCTCTTCAGAATGAGAATCGCCTTAATCACTTTTGTTACCACAGTTTCTGCCACCTAAACTTATTATTATTATTTTATCTATTTCATCGTCGAAAGAGATTTCTTCCTGCGTTCATTCATTCTCCCTCAAATTTTTTAATGTGTTGGCACGACGTTAACCAATCTTCTTTAGTCATTGAATTAAATTTCTCTTCATATAAATGTTCCACAGACGAAATGTTGCAGAGAACTTTTCTAGAATCTAGGGCAAATCTTTTACAACAAATTAAATATTCTCTGTTCGATTTAACAGCAGGTGGTAAGGAGGATGGCTTAATTCAATGTGATCAGCAGTTTGTGGCATCTTTATCGACGGAATACTCGATGGTCATCCGGGATTGGGGCAGCCATTTTCTTCAAAAATGGCTCTGAGCACTATGGGACTTAACTGCTGAGGTCATCAGTCCCCTAAAACTTAGAACTACTTAAACCTAACTAACCTAAGGACATCACACACATCCATGCCCGAGACAGGATTCGAATCTGCGACCGTAGCGGTCGCGCTGTTCCAGACTGTAGCGCCTAGAACCGCTCGGCTACTCCGGCCGGCCAGCTATTTTCTGTTACTGCCTTTAGTGCAATTAGACGTTGGCGCTTTGCTTATTTTGACATTGTGATATGGAGCATGGTCGAGAATTAGTACAAACTAGGTTTTAAATAAGGAATAACCTTTCCTGTTGTTTCAGGTGGTTGCAGTAATCTCCTGTTGCCTGATTTGTCTTCCACATGACAGGCGCATTAGGAATAAAGCCAGTCTGCTGTATGAGTTATTATTAGGCGTCTTACCTTTGATACCGGTTTTTAGGAAACCATGAGTTTTATTACTGTTCCGTCATTTACTACTAATGTGTGATGATAAAATGAGTGTTTCATGCGGTTAAAGGCGCTGCAGTCTGGAACCGCAAGACCGCTACGGTCGCAGGTTCGAATCCTGTCTCGGGCATGGATGTTTGTGATTTCCTTAGGTTAGTTAGGTTTAACTAGTTCTAAGTTCTAGGGGACTAATGACCTCAGCAGTTGAGTCCCATAGTGCTCAGAGCCATTTGAACCATTTTTTGAGTGTTTCATCAACGTAAACAATATCTCTGTTTTCCTCCCTAACTTTTTTAAGTTGCTTCAAGTACACAATTTTTTTTTCGGATGTCGCTTCTCTCTAAAGATATGGGGCCTTTTTTTCCAGCGGAAACTAATTGCTTTAATAGCCGCCTTACACTAATGTAGCTAAATTGTAAGTCTATAGTGTCTTTCAACTTCTGTTTAATTTCTTCCACTGTAGAATTCATTCTTATGTCACGTAAAAGTTCTAAAACTCCTAACAACGGTCTCATCAAAACTATCGATGTCTATAAAAGCTATTTTTTTTCTTTTTTGGCTATAGTTACAAATTTCCTTCCTCTGCTAGATTCCGATTGTCTGCCTTCCCTTTTTAATTTTCTGAAAAGTGCTACGCGAAATACCAGTGGCCACAGTTGAAGTTGGTGCACCGGTGTGTTGCTTCCTTATGTTGATTCATCGCCCATAAACATTAAAACATTGTGTAGAATCATCCGAGACATTCATTATTTCTGCCTTTGAATTCTGAAGTCATAAATTCAATCTTAAGTCACTGCGCATTAGTAATACAAACACGGAAATTCACATAACGCACACAAGTTGCAAACTGAAGACTGCCAAAGGTATTAGCACTGAACATTATACGACGTTTTGTACGGGATGTACAGAAGGTCAATGTTAAGCTATCCTTTGTTCCTAGGGGAGTGGCCTGTTAGGCAGAACGCGGGAGGTACTTCACCTGTCCCTGGTTGCTGGGTGACCGGCGGCTGTGTATCTCGACACGATATAAATACGTGCGGACGATCGCCTCCAACTTCCTCGTCGTAATGGGCGGCTCTGCGCGGCCCATGTGACGCCACCGTAGCGTCGCCCGCGCCCTACCGTGTAATGAAGCAGCGGCGGCGTGCGTTTGATTTCACTTGCCGCGCTGTGGGCCGGCAGCCTGTGACCGTCACATAACTGCTCCCCTCTGTGAAGGCGCCGCCGAAAGCACGTGCCGAACCGTTGTAAACTCCGCGCCAGGTATCTGAAAGCTTCTCGACCTCTACAGTGTAACTGCCGGGTGGTCACTGCGCGCGTTTCCACCCTGGCCCGCACTATCGTGCGGTTTTGCTTTTTAATTTACCGCGGCTCAACTACATCTCTTTATTTCCGTCATGCAACGGACTGCAACGATTGTGCAAGTTGCTGGCTTCCGTTTGACAACTCTTTTGTTTCATTTTGTGACGACCAGAACGCAACAGATGATTTCAGACTTAAACGGCTAGATAGGGGAATGCGTTAGCGGGGTAAACATAATGTATTTTCCTAGATCTTGCCATTCCTGCATAATTTTAGACTAGGAATATTTCATTTAACGTATATAAGGTGTATTAACAAACGCAGGAACTGCCAGTTGCATGTTACACATGATTCTATTTTAAGTAGTGCCATTATGCTAGACACTTTTTGAACAAACTACCACCATGACAATGTTTCCAATATATTTACCTGATACTACGGGTCATAATGAATGGAAAATTTCTTTCAGGTTCGAAAGGGACAATCAACAGAAGGCAGGAAGGGCGAGAAATAAGTAGGGATGAATAAAAACAGAGAAGATGAATAATTTTTGGAGTAAAAAAATTCAACAAATTCACAGAGCCATTTGGGGTTGAGATGATTCAGTAGTTCCATGTTCTTGGAATTTTTAGTGTAACTGAAGGGATTTTTCCGCTATGAAAGCCGGCCGCTGTGGCCGAGCGGTTCTAGGCGCTTCAGTCCAGAACCGCGCTGCTGCTACGGTCGCAGGTTGGAATCCTGCTTCGGGCATGGATGTGCGTGATGTCCTTCGGTTAATTAGGTTTAAGCCGTTCTAAGTTATAGGGGACCAATGACCTCAGATGTTAAGTCCCATAGTGCTCAGAGCCATTTGAATCATTTTTAGATTAACTGACGACTATATCGACAAGAAGAACATCCGGTCACAAAGTTACAGTAATCTCCCGGCGACTGCATAAATGCTACGAAAGAGAGAGTTATAGGTATTGTGACTTAGAAGGTACATGAAATGTATTCGCAGTTGCAAATAGGAATAGCCATCAGCAGTATAAGGGAACGATGACAATGAAAATCTGTGCGGGACCGCGAACTGAAGCCCGATTTCTCACTTTACCGTTTGGCTATCTGCGCACGAATCGTGGTCAGACCCGAACTTCCATACGTCGTCTTTCATGCGTCATAACCTGTACTCGTAAGTACATTATATAATTTCCATACAGGGGAGGATATATTATTTGAAAATCGCTGCCCGGTATCGGCGGATAAACACGATATTGCAGCGACCGTATTGCTAAGAAGAACGATGCTATTTTCCTTCGGATTTGCGTGCATTTATTCGCCGATACAAGGTAGCAAGTTTTAATTAAAATCTTTTCCACTGTAAGGGTATTACATACGAGTGCAAGTTGTGACACAGGAACGACTACATGTGGAAGTTATCGTCTGGCCGTAAATCGTGCACGAATAACCAAAGCATTTGCGGCTACCGCTCACAAAATGCGGGTTCGAGCCCCGGTCCGGTACTAATTTTTATTTTCATCATTTCCTTATACAGCTGATGGTTGTTCGTATTCGGAACTGGACACACATTTCACGTATATCATTACGGCTGCAGTCGCCACAGTACCTCTCCCTTCTGACATGCATCTATGTCGGAGGGAACACTGCATCGTTCTTTTTAACAATACGGGCACTGCAATAGAGCAATTAGAAGATAGGAAGCGTAGTGTTTAAAGTCCCGTCTACGACAGGTTCGTCAGAGATGGAGATTGAGCTCGTATCAGACGAGGATGGCGGAATACCCGCCGTGCATTTTCCAAAGGAACTGTCCCGCAATTTGTCTTCACAGAGTTGTGAAAACCACGGCAAACGTAAATCTGGGCGACAGGACTGAGATTCATACTGCTTTAACTTGGGTACATTGCTGGCGTGAATTAGTAGCTTATTTTCAGAGACGTGCTCCAAACCGTTAGGATTCGACCACATTCGCTTCGCCGCAGTTCAAATGATATTCACATCTGTTACTACTTCATGTGTTAACTGGAATGTGTGTTGCCTGCGGACGACGGTTGTTGAAGCAGCGTTGTGATACTACGTATTATCCTCTGTGTTGGTGGCTCTCCCACGCGAGAGTGGGATAGAGCAGCTACAGGGTAGCGGTCATTAGACGCTTTGCTCGCCGCGGCGCCGTTTCTATTCGTGAGCGGCGCCCACTCGCCGCAGACGTCACTCAGCGGGCGTCGCTTATTTCTAGCGCCGCTATCTACGCGGCCCATCTATCTACACGGCCCTGGCTGCTCTAGCCGCTGCAGAAGTCGCAGCAGCAGCAGCAGCAGTGCACGAATCCCAGCGCCCACGCTCCCTGTCATTGGCCGAGATACTCGGCGTTGCATCGGAAGCTGCTTCGCGGATAAACGGGAATTTTCACACAGAGTCAGCTCACCTGATGGGATTCCGTCGCTCTATTCTGAAAAGTAGTGCTCGTCTGTTACAAGAGGATCTCCTGGTTGGTTTGAAGCGGACCTCCATTTCTCTCACGTCACTTCCTCCCTTTGTTCTATACTTCTGCTACACCCCACCTCAGTAATTAACGATAGACATTACAATACGCACACCTCTCCATGCTACAGTTTTCCTCCAGTATGAAATCAGTTTCTTCTGGATGCATTATATATTTACTTGTATTACCAAGCGCTCCTTCTTCTGATACGGTGCTCACAGAAAACCTGTCCTTTCCCAGTAGTTTTTCATTTATTATTTCATCGATACATTCAACATTTTACGTCCTGCTGCTGCATTTCAAATGGCTCTAATATTAAGCACTATTTCAACTTACTCTTCAGACTTCAAAAGAACAATTTATGATCACATTTCTCATCACATATACAAACAACACCGTCCCGACAGGCATTGAAAGCTCAACGGCACCGCCCGGCTACCGTGTCATCCTAAGAACTTAGGCGTCACCGGATGCGGAGGGGCATGTGGTCAGATCACCGCTGTCCCATCCGTTGTTATTTTTCGTGACCGGTGCGGTTATTTCTCAAAAATGGTTCAAATGGCTCTGAGCACTATGTGACTTAACTTCCGAGGTCATCAGTCGCCTAGAACTTAGAACTAATTAAAGATAACTAACCTAAGGACATCACAAACATCCATGCCCGAGGCAAGATTCGAACCTGCGACCGTAGCGGTCGTGCAGTTCCAGATTGAAGCGCTTAGAACCGCTCGGCCATACCGGCCGACTGCTGCTCTCAAATCAGGTGATTGACAAATGAGAGGAACTCGTAGCAGGCAGCATCAAACTAATCCGAAGACTGATATAAAACCTCTTCCATGGTACAAGTTCCAAGCAACACGTCGTTACAACTCCCTGATCTTTGACAGCGGTTGTATGACGTCACGGTTGTGGCCTCTGTTTTGTCAGGAATAAGCGGTTCGGCTTGTTGTACTTGTTTGAGTTCGAAGTTCAACTAACGACGTCTTTGGAATCTCTCATGACGTGTCCAGAATTGGGAGACCAAACGTGCAGGTGGAGAAACATGCCTTAGACCACACACTGAAGCCCTTAAACAGAAAAGCTCCAAGGATGTAGATACTGCCCGTCAAAGCCTGCACTGTATGACCGGCGATGACTCGTTCTCCCAGCCCTGCCTCTACTGAGCCATTTCACAGTACCAGTAGAACTCCGGTGTTTCTTCCTCTCCTTACCAATGGCTAACAAAGCATCTCGAGACGAAACAAAGGAGATGTGAACACGGCGAGAGCCGTTTACTCCTTAGCGCTGTCACTACTTTTTTTTACTCATTTAGGCGTCTGCGCCGCCTCCTCTGGCGTAGAACAACGGAAGCGGCGAGAGTCGGCCCTGCCACGGGGGATGAGCGCAGCGCGCGCATAAAATACTCGCGCGGATTTATCGCCGTGGCGCGAGATTGAAGCGCGGGCAGGACCCCCTGATATATCGTTCCGTGGACGTGTGGACGGATACACCTGCAGCCGGTGCATCCAGGCCGGCCAGACACTTAACTAGTTTACGGCGCGCACCACTTAGAGGCGCAATAAATATCTGGCGGGAGGAGCCCAGTAATATACGCAGACAGCCTTTCAGTGGCTGTCAGGGTCGGCGGTCGAACGCTCGGGAATCGCGTTCTTGCCTCGCTCGACTCCTCCGTACGCCTGCCTCGTGTTCTATGATAGTTATTGCCTCTGGCTTGCGCGAGAGCTTATTTCAGACGTTCGCGGTGCTTCACAGTTCTCTTCATAACGGCGTCAGGTTGGAATTGCACACTGACAGGAGTAATGACTGCGAAGTGCTGCATACTAAGAAAGCTACTCGACCTGTGTAGGTGACACGAGGATCCGCAGGGCAACTGCGTACTTATTTCACATGCGAGCCATTTAGAAAAAGCATTCAGTTCTAATGTAATGACGCTGCTGACTTTGAGTTTTCTTGCCCTCAGTGATTGGTGTAAAGAATGGCAGCTAACTCTAAATATAGATAAATGTAAATTAATGCAGATGAATAGGAAAAAGAATCCCGTAATGTTTGAATACTCCATTAGTAATGTAGCGCTTCACGCAGTCACGTCGATTAAATATTTGGGCCTAACATTGCAGAGCGATATGAAGTGGGACAATCATGTAATGGCAGTTGTGGGGAAGGCGGATAGTCGTCTTCGGTTCATTGGTAGAATTTTGGGAAGATGTGGTTCATCTGTAAAGGAGACCGCTTATAAAACACTAATACGACCTATTCTTGAGTACTGCTCGAGCGTTTGGGATCCCTGTCAGGTCGGATTAAGGGAGGACATAGAAGCAATTCAGAGGCGGGCTGCTTGATTTGTTACTGGTAGGTTTGATCATCACGCGAGTGTTACGGAAATGCTTCAGGAACTCGGGTGGGAGCCTCTGGAGGAAAGGAGGCGTTTTTTCGTGAATCGCTACTGAGGAAATTTAGAGAACCAGCATTTGAGGCTGAGTGCAGTACAATTTTACTGCCGCCAACTTATATTTCGTGGAAAGACCACAAAGATAAGATAAGAGAGATTAGGGCTCGTACAGAGGCATATAGGCAGTCATTTTTCCCTCGTTCTGTTTGGGAGTGGAACAGGGAGAGAAGATGCTAGTTGTGGTACGATAAACCCTCCGCCACGCACCGTATGGTGGATTGCGGAGTATGTATGTATATGCAGATGTGGATGTAGGGACAGGAAACACCGACCGGTTAAAACCGATACCGATGTTTTAGTTCTGAATAAACGGTGTTTTTTCGATATTTGTTTGCTCTCGGTTATGCCAGGAGCTTTCTTTATTTTTTTGTAATAACCGAGTGAAAAAAACTAAATATCACTTAGCCAAAGCAGCATCACCAAAATTTTTGGATTTTAAAGGAACCTTTTTTTTAAAAAACAACGAGTAATTTTTATTCGAAAAATTTTCGTTGCTTGGAAATATTACGTTATTATATAAACTGAGAAAAACCACCAGTGCTGTTGCAATGTTAATACCGACAGAACGATCAAGAAGCACGTAGCGTAAGAATTTGTAGAGCATTACTTGGGCAATAATGTACCTCTTACCATGTGGCGTGGCCTACTGGATAATACGCGTGAACGTGCAGTGCGAGACTTGCCCTATGTGTAGTTTCACGCTGTCGTCGTGCACCGATGGAGTACTGTGTTCTGCTTCCTTTAAAAGATTAAGAACGGGAGGAGTCACAACAAATTGCGACATCTTATAAAGAGAAAACTTGAACAATTCATTCATAGTTTAGAGTAAAAATTGTGAGTAGGTGCTCTGTTACCCGTGCCTACGTAATGTGCTTTGATTTGTTTGTAACCCTCAGAAATACACAAATTAACACGAAAAAGAGAGTACTTCAACTTCAGTTTTCACCATTTAGCACTGATTATTCCTAATGACCAAATAGTGGAATGATCCTCGATTATTCAGCCACTTATCAGTTTTCGAGAAAAACAGAGAACTGTGGATACAGCAAGTTTTCGTTTTATTCGTCTATTTAATTTAATCTTCTGATTCTGTGTATCTTGAAAACGAGGCAGTTAGAATTGTTTTATCTTTGTTCTATTTCTACGCTCTTTGCACGCAATGATAGCAACAAGAAACCGATAATCAGTTATTTAATAAACCGGCTATGTTGAGCGGTTTAACACTCAGGTTAAAGTCGCATTTGAAGAAACCGATATAACCGAAAACCTGTTGTTTCAGCGATAACCGCTGTCCTTAGCTTTGTGTTGATCTTAATAGGTGGTTTTAAAGAAAAGCACGACGAAACCGCCAAAAGTTGCGGTATGTGTAGTTATTAGCAGAGTAGTAGCTTCGTTCAAGCGACCATCTTCAAGCCACTAACACCATTACATCAGGATGATGAAACCTTTTTGTTGTCACGTACATAATTATTATCGGTTGCTGCGTCTGTCACGTACACTCGGATCTTGGTAATAGTCATCGAATGACTAAATGTTCTTGATTATTAAATGGAACCTTCGCAGTATAATTATTTCAAACCAGCGGAAATAACTAATAATAAAATACAGCTATTTTACACTTTACGACTGTATTATTCTTCATTTGGAGTGGGACGAATTCTGAAGCTTTCTTGAAAGGATGCTCCTTCCACTGTACAACACACACGACTGGCGAGTGGTCTATTGTTTATGGAAACCGCGTATAGTTATGTGCTGCTGGACTGTGATTTTATATTTTCCATACTTTGATAAACCAAAGTGCCGAGGAAATTTCATCCTGTTTAAAAAGCCTGTACAGTTTCTTTGTGAAAGATGCAAATGATGAGTGTACACACTTATTATCGTACTCATTATATGAAGTACATACACGTTTGGTACAATTATCAGTAGCAGGAAAACTTGCGATGCATCCCATACTTCAATAAAACCCAAGAGAACTAAGTAGCATCTAGAAATTGAGATTTACGGAGCTGACCCGTCTACAGGTTAAGACAAAGGAAGGAAATAAAATGAAGTAAAGGTAAAGTTACGCGTTCTGGCAAAAGGGGCCAACTGAGCTCGCCCGACCACCGTGTCATCCTCTGTCAATGGCGTCATTGGATGCAGTGTGGGGAGTCACGTGATCAGCACACCGCCCTCCCGATTCTTACTGGTTTTTTTGGCGTTGGAACCGCTACTGATCGGTCGGGTAGCTAGATAGACAAAGATTTTTAGATATATAGACACACACACACACACACACACACACACACACACACACACACACACACACACACACACACACACACACACACACAGAGAGAGAGAGAGAGAGAGAGAGAGAGAGAGAGAGAGAGAGAGAGAGAATCACAAGAAAAATGGTGGAGGATGAACTTTGGACTTTCCTAGATTTCACTTCCTAAGAGCTTATAAAAACGTGGTTAATAAACATCAGATAAACGAATTCCCCTCTGTCCTCTGCGAGGGTGTGTAGAAGAAATTCTGAAGTCTGGCACTTTCCCTGTTGAGCGAAAAGCGCACCGCTCTTACCTAACTAAACCTCTGTGGGACACCAAAGAATATTACTTTCCACTTTATGGCCCGTGTTTTGTCTTTGTTTTTATTATTCTGGAAAAGTTTTCCCTGGATGCGAGCGTAGCGGGATTTATAGCGTAATCGTAGCAGCGCGCTGGGAATTGCCTAGCCGAGAAGATGGCGGCAATTTGTGGGTGCAGGCGGCGTGGCGCTTCGGCGACACAAACACAGCCACAGGGCTTGTGCTGCGAGAGCGAGGAGCTGCTAGCTGCTGCCAGCCGTTGCTGCCGCCGCCACCTCCACCAACAACACACGCCGCCGTTACCTAAATTGAATCTGTCCCGTTTACAGCACTTCCGCCATTACCGCCGTCACACGTCTACCGTTTCGATTAATATTCAATTTTACGGAGCCGTGAGCCACTATTGCTTTTTTCTCTTTTTTTCTGCCTATTTCTTTCCTCCTGTAAGCGACACGTCGTTCTAGTTATATTACCTGAAAATATGTCGTTGCTTTCAACGACGATCGTGGCACGTGCTCTCGTCGTAAAATTACGAACGGGCCGGATATGGCTGAATAGCTCACAGGAATAGGGAGACGTTCCGAAGAAAGCTTGAGCTCCTATCTTTATCGTAGACACTCCGGAAGTAAATAAGTTGCGTAAACTGGCTATATTTGTTGCAAATAAAAAAATCTTGGTGCACTGAAGTAGATTTTATCCGAAATACACTGAAGCGTCGAAGAAACTGGTATAGGCATGCGTATTCAAATACAGAGATACACAAACGGGCAGAATACGGCGCTGGGGTCGGCAACGCCTATATAAGACAAGTATCTGGCGCAGTTGTTAGATCGGTTATGCCACTACAGTGGCAGGTTATAAAGCTTAAGTGACTTTCAATGTGGTTTTATAGTAGGCGCATGAGCGATAGGATACGGCATCACCGAGGTAGCGATGAAGTGGGGATTTTCCCATACGAACATTTCACGAGCGTACCGTGAATACCAGCAATCCGGTAAAACATCAAATCTCCCACATAGTTGCGGCCGGAAAAAGATCCTTCAAGAACAGGACCAACGACGGCTGAAGAGAACCGTCCAACGTGACGGAAGGGCAACCCTTCCGCAAATTGCTGCACATTTCAATGCTGGGCCATCAACAAACGTCAGCGTGAGAATCGTTTAATAGAATATCATCGATATGGGCTTTCGAAGCCGAAGGCCCACTCTCGTACCCTTGATGACTGCTCGACACAAAGCCTTAACTCTCCACTTGGGCCCGTCAACTCCGACATTGGATTGTTGATGACTTGAAACGTGTTTCCTGGTCTGACGAGTCTTGCTTCAGATTGTATCGAGTGGGTGGACGTCTAAAGGGTATGGAGACAACCTCAAGAATCCATGGACCCTGTGTGTCAGCACGGGACTGTTCAAGCTGGTGGAGGCTCTGAAATGGTGTGGGACGTGTGCAGCTGGAGTGACGTGGGACCTCTGATACGTCTAGATACGACTCTGGCAGGTGACACGTACGTAATCATCCTTGCCTGATCACCTGCATCCATTCATGTCCATTGTGCATTCCGACGAACTTGGGAAATTCTAGCGGGACAGTGCGACACCCCACACGTTCAGAATTATTACAGAGCGGCTCCAGGAACCCTCTTCTGAGGTTAACCAGTTACGCTGGCCACAAAACCCCCAGACATGAACATTATTGAGCATGTCTGGGATGCCTTGCAAGGTGATGTTCGCAAGAAACCTCCACCCCCTCGTACTCTTACAGAACAGACATCATGTCCATAAAAGTATATAGTTCTGACAATACCGGCTATGACCTCCATCTATGCGGATGCACACATATTACCCGAACTCTTACGGGACTCGGTAAGAATGTCTTCCACGAGTTATGAGTATGTTCGGTCGGGACACTACGAATGTAGTGTGTGGAGACATAAGGTGAGAATGTGGGTCTAGCGGGATGCGTACGCGACATCCCTGCAGTCGAACTATCTTCTGTGCCCTCGGTGGCTCAGATGGGTAGAGCGTCTGCCATGTAAGCAGGAGATCACGGGTTTGTCACCTGTCCCCGTTGATATATATCAACGCCCGTCAGCAGCTGAAGGTATTAATATATAATTCTAACTTCAGACATTAGTCGAGTCCACGCCACGTCGTGTTGCGGCATTTCTGCATGCTCGCGGGGGCCCTACACGGTATTAGGCTGATGTAACAGTTTTTTTGGCTTTCAGTGTATATGAAAAGTGCGGACTATGGACTTAGAGGAGTCCAAGTGGTACGTAGAAAATAAGTGAGTCAACAAATTTCTTTAGAAAAAGCACTCACGTGTTAATCATAACTATCCTTTGAATGGATAAAGAGTTGCATAGTTCAACGCCTGTGAGTCTTACTGTATTTAGTGGCAAAGGCAACCCTTTGTGCACGTGTGGTTCAAACATTAAACAGTGGTCATCCTTACGGGAGCGGTAGTCATAAATTTTTAATTATGAACTCGAAATTATAATGTAGGTCATGGTTGCAAAATGCTAACACAGATTAGTTACAGAAGCATCTAGAAATTGATATAAGCCGAATTCGTGAAGAACAGCTTGGTTCTGGAGAAATATTGGACGCTGGAGGTAAAACTGATCCTTCGACTTGGCTTAAAAAAATAGGTTAAGGAAAACAAACCCACATTTATAGCATTTTTAGATTTAGAGACAGATTTTGACAGTGTTGACTAAAAATTTTTGAACATAACAGAGGCAAAATACTGGAAACGAAAGGTCATTTACAACTTGTACAAAAACTAGGCTGCAGTTCATGAGGGCAAAGTGGATAAAAGGCAAGCTGTGGTTGGCAAGAGAGTAAAAGAGGTCTCTAGTCTATCCCATGTTATTCAGTCTGTACTTTGAGTAAGCGGTGGAGGAAAGCAAGGAGAAGAATGGAAAGGGAATTAAAGTTCAAAGAAACGAAATAAAAATTTTGCTGTTTTCTGATGATTTTGTAATTCTATCAGAGACAGCAGAGGAATTGAAAGTGCTGTTGAACGGAATGGATAGTGTCCTGAAAGAAGGGTATAAGGTGAACACCAGCAAAAGCAAAATAAGGCTAACAGAATGTAGGCGAATCAAATCAGGCGATGCTGAAGGAAGTAGATCAGGAAATACGAAACTAAAGGTAGTAGATGGTTTTTGCTATTTAGGCAGTAAAATAACTGACGATGGCCGAAGTAGAGAGGATATAGACTGCTAATGGCAAGAAAAGGTTTTTGGCAGAAAAGAAATTTATTAACACCGAATGTGAAGTCAGGGGTCAGAAAGCCTTTTCTGAAGTCGTTTGTCTGCAGTGTAGTCTTGTAGGGAAGAAAAACTTGGACGGTAAGCAGTTCATACAAGAAGAGAAGTTGTTGAAACGTACTACTACAGGAAACTGCTGAAGATTAGATGGGTTGATTGCCTAGCTAATGAGGAGATAACGATAGAATTGGGAAGACAAGAAATTTGTCGCACAACCTGACTAAACGAAGGAGCCGGTTGAGAGAACACCTTTGGGACATCAAGGAAGCGTACATTTAATAGTGGAGGAAAGTGTAGGAGGTATCAATTGCAGAGGGAGACCCAAAGACGAATACAGTAAGAAGCTACAAAAGGATGTGAGTTGCAGTTGTGCAGGATAGATTAGCGTAGAGAGCCGTATCAAACTAGTCTTCGGAGAGAAGACAAGAACAATAATTTGTTTTGCGCTTGTGTGTAGGTATATGTCTGAAGTCCAGGTAAACATTGAAATCTGGTTCCACAGTAACAGAGTACACCGCTAGAGCAGCAAAGACCAAATCTGACTCAGTCCATCTCTCTTTTATCGATGCGTTGCGCCACTCTGTTTTGGGTCCTCTAGCGGCGTGCTACGGCACTGTGGCAAGAAGGTTTCAACGTTTACCAGGACAGCAGAGATGTACCTACACACACACACACACACACACACACACACACACACACACACACACACACACACACGAGTTTATTTCTTCTGTGTGATAATTAAAACTTTATGACTACTGCTCGCAGTTTGCTACACGGTTAGAACGAGAAAGAACTTCGCCGGATACCGTGAGATACAAAAAGACCGGGGCTGGATAACTATTGCATAGAGAAGGGGGCTAGATGAAATTAGAAAACATCCAGTGCAACTCGGCTTTTGGAGATTGAAGGCCTTAATGCATACTGATATCCAGCAGAGGTCCTTATCCATCAATGGATGTGGAAGAACGATAATGATGAAGATGATGATCATATTTTACACGAGCGTGAGCACCATACTGTCTTAGCAGTTTCTGTGTCACAAAAGAAAGGGCATCAGTACATTCAAAAACGTTGTGGAACTGTGTCTATGTTGGCGCAGTATGGCATTTAATGGTCTGGTCTTCCACCAGGCATCAATGCTGATTCGGATAGTGTTGGCCCGTGCTGGGGGCAGGAATTGACTAGGCATGTGTGGGAGGCGCACGGCGACATCCCAGGTGGGGTGCGTCTTGCGCCCGCCCCCCTCTGACCCCTGGACTCCGGCGCCGACTGGGCGCCGCCGCCGCCACCCCCGCATTCCTGCCGCCGCAAAAACAGCCGCGCCCGCTGACTCAACAGCGCTGGGCGCCCAACAGTGCCAGCGGGCATCAGAGCTGCGGGTAGTAACAGCACCCCATAGCAACAGCTGGTAACTGGGGGACTCTTAACCCTATAGCACTCGCTACGCTAGGCGCTGTGAAATAATTACGTCACACGTGGTTTTATCCCTCACTTACGAAGCAGTTTCAGTGATCATTCAATAAAAGACTGTTTTATCCAAACCACGTCCAAACACGAATTTATTTTGAAAATACAGCAGGTTTTGGATGATTAAACTGAATAAAAAGCAACCACATTTATTCAGAAGTTTGAGATTTAGAATAGTATAAAATGAAATGATTCAAACATTATACGTCTCACGAAAAGAACATGCTTTGGCCCTTTAGGATAAGTCACTTGTTTCTGATTTCAGTGCGGATCTTTTCCTCCATGTCAGCCTACCTAGCTCAGTGACAAGCGAGTCTGGTTGCTGTGCGGAGCACCAGAATTAGATTCCCCGTACTTCCAGAGATTTGTCTTTTGTAGGGGGACTGGGACGGGGTGCAGTCAGCCTTGTAGTGCCAAATGAGGAGTCACCTGAAAAAGAAGTAGCGGCTGCAAACTCTAGCAAGCCGGCAGCGGCTGGGGAAGTGATGTGGGACCCTACGCCGCCCCATACCGTATCCATTCGCATAAAAACAGGAGAGTTAAATTCGAGAAAATTTTGGTGAAGTATTATTTTTCCGAATCCTAAGGGTTCGGAAATCGGAATGAGTCACAGTGACCACCGCAGGAATCAAGTACATAAATGAGAATTAAAATAAGTAATGTCGATACCATTTCTAGCGCGAATGGTCTGAGTTGATCCGTTTACCGGATATACTGGTAATGAGGTACCAAACTGTTGATGGCAAGCAGAGAAGTTTGGTGACTGTAGACCGTGTTTGTATGGAATGTGAAGGTAAGTTAGATTGGAAAAATTCGACTTTTCTGGGGTGTGCAAATCTGCTAATCGATACGTCACCAAACTGTCCGCAGCTCGTGGTCGTGCGGTAGCGTTCTCGATTCCCGTGCCCGGGTTCCCGGGTTCGATTCCCGGCGGGGTTAGGGATTTTCTCTGCCTCGTGATGACTGGGTGTTGTGTGATGTCCTTAGGTTAGTTAGGTTTAAGTAGTTCTAGGGGACTGATGACCATAGATGTTAAGTCCCATAGCGCTCAGAGCCATTTTTGTCACCAAACTGGTGTCCGTCCAACTTCAGTTACACTGTAAAATAGAACTCTTACTATCATTAGTAACAAGGGTCAGCAACCACGCTCTTAAAATGAAACTTAGACATAAGTATCGACTACAGTTATTTTATTTCAACTTCCTAAATGCTAGTACAAGGATACTTACACGCTTAGCTGCTGCGGGCCACAAGGCTAATCAAGAAGAAGTGTTGTCAAAAGATGGGTGAATCGTATCTCACTTATTTACAGAAGAATGTGGTAATTATCATCGAAGATTGTTGTACAAATGTATAGCAATATTTGTGTTTTATATTTAAGAAAATATACATCACAACTGTCCCTTGAGAATGTCTTTATGCTATGACACGTCTAGCTTCGGCGGCACATTACCACCATCTTCAGACCCCACCACAGCCAAAATAAAATTAGATTTCCATGGCGCATTTACTGTGGTATCCTTGTTACTAGCACACGTTGGCTAGCTCTCGTCAGAAGTCTGTACTCGACACAGTGTTGTCTCCAATACCAGTTTGATAGAACGTCTTTATTCTCAAGATACAGCTGTGGTGGTACTTTCTCTCATATATAGCGTCACTTGAAGTACCTCATCCATGCAATAAGATGGACATGAATAAATTTGTGTATAACATCGAAATAATTACTTTCATTAGGCAGAGGATGACACTACTGTTCGTCGGTCCCGACTGGCATGTCTGATCCAGAACTAGAACTTTGCATTTCCTCCAGGTCCTCTCAAGGTTAGAATGGGCTACAAGTGTGCGTACTGAATCACGGTTGCGCCTTGAAAAACGGAGGGAGTTTAGAAAACTGGAAGTTTCGCGGTCCGATCCCTGCTGCTGTTACTAGGATTTATGCTGTTATAGTGGTTTTCTTAATTGGTTATGTGATTCGGCGTATTGGTGGAAAGTAGACAAGGACTTACCATCTCATACAAAGCCATCCTACCACAGCATTTCACTTACTAAATCCGTTCTTCGGTTCAGTGATCAATAGCCTTCACAACTGAACAGCAAAATGGCTGCTTTCACATCCGCTGTAGATAACTCTTTCAGACGGTGTACGCATGATCTCTGTTATTTTACACTAAATAAATTTACTTTAAACTCTGTTACGTTCAACAGGTAACTGTGTAACGTATTGCTCTATACTGCGGAAACTGGTTATATTTTAAGATGATGTGACATGTGACTGTGACAGACGGAAGCAAGGGCGATTTCGCTGTGGCCAAGTCCTGCCTACCGAGCAGTGGTCAGCTGCAGGAGGCTGTTTAGCTGCTGGCTGCCCGTCCTGTGACGAGGAATGCCCACGGCCTCCACTATAAAGTTATATGGCACGGCGGCGTTGTTTGGAAACGCGCCGCCTTCTACCTGCCCGAGAGCCTTAGCCACAAATGCGGCAAGTCTCCCCATAAACACTCGCTTCCGTAAACCCAACACTGATTCCTCGTAATGGTACCGACCTGGCACCGGCGTCCCACGTACGGCGTTAACTTACGTTGTATCCGAGTATGAGCAAGAATCCTAAAACATATCGATGCAACATCCTGACTCGGGGAACACGTTGCGAGGAATAGTTATTTGTTTGACATTCAAGAGTGCGTGCAAAATTTGGACTTTGTACACAGGTCGAGCATTCTCTAAGAATAAGTAAGGCAATTTCGCTTACGGAATCGTTCTGCCAAATATAATTTGTAAGTGGCATCAAGTGTCAAGTTTGCATCTTTGTTGTGTGGATGAAAGCTTTCTATTCTTGTTCAATGTAAAGTTGTGCATGTTCTGTTACGAGCAGGCATGGAATAGAGAAGGGTCGTGCAGCTAAATCCGGAGTTGGGAGTTATACTAATTCCCCGAAGCGTACTAGTTTAACATTTCCAACCGATGGACGGATCACTATAAATTATGTAACCTGCTCGCACTCCAAGAGATACTATGGAGCGATTTTATTCATAGTCCAAGGCATTGTTGGTAAACCCTATTATCAGAATCTTGGTTCCATCACCTTTCGTCTAGTTAGCATCTAATTACCGATCATGAGAATTCCAGTCGTAGAACTGGGTGCCCTTGATTTGAGGACAAGGATTCGAGCATTCATTAGTAACGTCATCTACGATGGCGCGTATAGATGACAGAGTGAGCGTAATAATAATGACCGGATCAAGATTTGCAAAACTGTTTTTGTGATCTTTAGAAGAGCACACATTCCATTGCAAGACTTTCACCGAAAATTTCCATTTGTGAGCGAATATATGTTTTTAAAGATGTGCGAATGCAAAATGTCTGCGAGCAGCTACACACATCATTTCTCACTGGTATCTTGTAGTTTCTTCAAATGGTCTATAATACAGAGCTTTGTTATAACTGAAACACCAATCAATCCGGAGCTTCAGTAAAATGTCGCAGTACTTTGTCAAACACTACTGTATTGCAGATGAGTCGTACTTGTACCTTCCAGTGCTAGTTATACCGTAATCTACGGCTCCTCAAACCGAAGGCAGGCCACGAAACCGAAGAAGTCTCCCCTCCCCCATCCCCTGCCACACACACACACACACACACACACACACACACACACACACACACAGACACACACACACATACTGAGAGAGGTGGAAGTCTGTTCCTCCAGGGAAGCTAAATCTACATCTAAATGGATACTCTGCAAATCACATTTAAGTGCCTGGCAGAGGGTTTATCGAACTACCTTCATAATTTTCTATCATTCCAATATCGTATAGCGCGCGGAACGAACGAACACCTACACCTTTTCGTACGAGCTCTGATGTCCCTTGTTTTATCGTGGTGATCGTTTCTCCCTATGTAGGTCGGTGTCAACAAAATATTTTCGCATTCGGAGGATAAAGCTTGTGATTGGAATTTCGTGAGAAGATTCCGTCGCAAAGAAAAACGCCTTTCTTTTAATGAAGTCCAGCCCAAATCCTGTATCATCTCAGTGACATTCTCTCCCATATTCGCGATAATACAAAACGTGCTGGCCGGCGCTTCAGTCCCGAACAGCGCGCCTTCTACGGTCGCAGGTTCGAATCCTGCCTCGGGCATGGATGTGTGTGATGTCCTTATGTTAGTTAGGTTTAAGTAGTTCTAAGTCTAGGGGACTGATGACCTCAGATGTTAAGTCCGATAGTGGTTAGACCCATTTGAACCAACTGAACAAAACGTGCTGCCCTTTTTTGAACTTTTTCGATGTACTCCGTCAGAGTTGTCCGGTAAAGATCCCACACCGCGTAGCAGTATTCTAAAAGAGGATGGACAAGCGTAGTGTAGGCAGTCTCCTTAGCAGCTCTGTTACATTTTCTTAGTGTCCTGCTAATAAAACGCAGTCTTTGGTTAGCCTTCCCCACAAATGAGATATAAAGTTTTATTATTATGTTCTGAATGATTTTGATGAAAACTTAATTTGCAGTATCAGTAACGCGTGTCACGTGAAAGACATACGTAGGACGGCAAGAGTTCAGAAAGTGGAATTAGATTTATTTTTCGTGCAGTAGATCGATTAAATAAGTGTCCCGTGGCAGTTTCAGTCTACCAGACTCGCTGAGTGAGGAACTTATGACACTCCCCAGGTTGCGGTTAACCTTCACATTTATTCACTGTCAACATACAAGGCAGTAATCGTTGTCAGATGCTGAACCTGTCGCAGCAAGTTTATTGCCACAGGTAAAGTGGAGGGATTTGAATATATAACAGGATCATTAAATCTATCCAACCACGAGATCTTTACGTTCAGATGTAAAGTCTCTTATATTGAAATTTTTTGCTCCATCTAAAGGTTTTATATCTGAAACAGACTTACTCCTGACTGAAATCGCGAACGCTCGCTCGCCCTTGAGTTGGTCAGTCCGGCTACTGGTGGGCTGCTCCACACTACTGACCACTGCAAGCTACTGGAGCACACCATCGACTACTAACAGCGTGACGATCATCAGCAAGATGCCGAGTGGTCAGCGCGGCCGAATGCTGTGAAAAGGAGGTTTTCTCCGCTCAGGGACTGGGTGTTGCGTTGTCTTCATCATCCTCATAATCCCATCCCCATCGACGCGCAAGTCGCCAGAGTGGCGTCAACTCGAAAGACTTGCACCAGGCGACCGGCCTACCCAACGGGAGGCCCTATCCACACGACATTTCATTTTCATTTCATCAGCAAAATACTGTTTCAGTATCTGAACTGCTATGCGGCGTGCTATCTGCACAATAGCAAATGAAAGTGTGCTTCGTATACATGAAACAGCCACACACGAACTATAGGAAAAGCATCAGCTGTCAATTTTTGAAACGTACTCATTTAAATTGCTACAGTAGTGATTGAGAAGCAGACATTCATTGCTGATCGAGGTGTACAAATTAGGGGTATTTCCCTATATTACATTACAGCAGTCATTAGTTTTGTGAGTCAGCTGCCAGATTTCAGGACACTGGTGTCATCTCCAAGTCTGTCCGTATTTCGTACAAGTTTTCCAGCTACATTATGCCCCTGTACACCAGTACGTCGTTTGTAAACGGCCTCAGATTTCCTTGTAGGGTAAACCGTACGTTCTCTTCCCCCCTGACAATGTTACTGCATATTTCTTTCCGCCAAGAAGTCTGCAATCCAAGCATGTTTACATCTGGCGGAAGTAAGTATGAAAGGCTACTGCTGCTAATACGCAGATTTTGCAGTTCTATAATACGGGGTAGTAATAACCAAACTTTTGACGCTTAAGCCAGTGTAGACGGAAAATTATTTACCTTGTGGGTAGCCAACTTACGGGAACGATGTTCAGGCTTTGCCTTGTTTGCAGTGTCAGAGACGTGACTTGACGTTAGGCGCCGATAATGGTGCGGCGACGCAGGGTTGAAACAGAGGCACCAGTGTGCGTTACAGTTGCAGACAGTCAGTACGGGTCTGGAAGAGGCGAGCAAGGTTCTAATAGTAAAGCTATTTTATCAGCAATAGTGCAGCTGGTGTTAGCGAGTAGCGACACATCGCTCGTGAGGCACTCGGCTACTCCGTAACACATTTGGATAAAATAAAATCATTGGTCCATCGTTTCAAACTGTGTAGCCACCAAGATCATCAGATTTGAATCAGTGTGATTTCTGGCCGTGGGGTTACCTGAAGAACTGAGTTTATCAACGGGACACTGACACACGTTGGAGGCTGAAGATGAGCATAGTGAGGGAGGTAGCGAACTCCCCACCTGATATGTTTCGGGTAGCGATAGAGCAATCTCTCTTGCGGTTCCAGACAGTCGTGGAAGCGGATGGTCGTCGCACTGAGCCACGTTAACAGATGTTACCTTTCTCATGTGGATATTAAAATGTGTTTCTTTGAGTGGTTTATTCGTTATTTCTCCTTCCGTGTTCTTACAAATATTTCCATAAAGTTTCATCATCCTACGATTGCTCGTTTTTCACGGGGGCTCTCTCAAGGAGCGGAAGTTTAATCATAACTACCCTGTGGATTTATAATCTGCTTATGTCTATCCTGTCGAGAAAAACAAATATTAGTACTGATGCCTATTATTGTTTCCAGCCAAAGTTGTTTCGCCTATTTGTGTGTTAGGCGTCCAGAGTTAAATAAGAGGTAATCGTAAAACTATACATTTTTTGTTATTAGTCGAGCAATATTTGTTGGCAGCACGTTTATCTTATCTTACCATAACGAACAGTCAAATGAAAATGTGACAGGTGTAAAAAAATTCAAGTGAACTGTTCATAATTTCAGAAGTAATCGCAATAGCTGTTACTACATTTATCCCAGTGTGAGACAAGACGGTCAGCGCCTTCACAGGAAAATGTCTGCGGTTCCCTACGGAAGCGTGATTGTATCCAGGCGTGCACCTCTTCGTAAAAGGCACGTCGACGGCGGGGTATGTCTTTCTGCAGAACTCCAGAAATATGGAAATCGCGTGGGGGCGAGGTCGTGTTTTATATAGGATGTCTAAGCGCTTCCCAGCGAAACTTCTGGAGCGAACTCTGAACTACCTTGGCAATATGTGAACCGAAGAGGTACACTTCTGGGACAATCATGGTTCCGGTGGACACCGGCAAACATTTTTCCATAAATGCATTGACCGCCTTGCCTCACTGTGGGGTAAATATATTAACAGTTATGGCAATAATAAACAGTGTACATACTTTTTCCATCTGTCTCGTTTCCATTTGAATGATCCTTATAGTTACATTTACTACCGCGTGATGTTATGCTTACTTTTAAGTCTCCTTTTCCTCTGCACATTGGCTCTTTTGTAAGCGCTACGTCCACACGATACAAGTTTGCGGTTAATTGTATGTCACAGGTATTTCACTGGACGTATCATTCCTTGCTGTGCACTGCACTTTATGGTTCGTAGAGGAGGGTACTTTTTTTATCCCATCAATTTTTCATGTTTCATGTTTCCTGTTCTGTTCATGAATGAGTTGTTGTTGTGGTCTTCAGTCCTGAGACTGGTTTGATGCAGCTCTCCATGCTACCCTATCCTGTGCAAGCTTCTTCATCTCCCAGTACTTACTGCAACCTACATCCCTCTGAATCTGCTTAGTGTATTCATCTCTTGGTCTCCCTCTACAATGTTTACCCTCCACGCTGCCCTCCAATGCTAAATTTGTGATCCCTTGATGCCTCAGAACATGTCCTACCAACAGATCCCTTCTTCTTGTCAAGTTGTGCCACAAACTCCTCTTCTCCCCAATTCTGTTCAATACTTCCTCATTAGTTATTTGATCTACCCATCTGATCTTCAGCATTCTTCTGTAGCACCACATTTCGAAAGTTTCTATTCCCTTCTTGTCCAAACTATTTATCGTCCATATTTCACTTCTATACATGGCTACACTCCATACAAATAGTTCCAGAAACGACTTTCTAACACTTAAATCTATACTCGATGTTAACAAATTTCTCTTCTTCAGAAACGCTTTCTTTGCCATTGCCAGTCAACATTTTATATCTTCTCTACTTCGACCATCATCAGTTATTTTGCTCCCCAAATAGCAAAACTCCTTTACTACGTTAAGTGTCTTATTTCCTAATCTAATTCCCTCAGCATCACCTGACTTAATTCGACTACATTCCATTATCTCTTCATAAATGAAGAGTAGGGACAACAACTGCCGTTACGCCTCCATATGAGCTGTAATCTGATTTTTCCATCATATTCATGTCGCCATATGTGTGCTGTGGGGAATTATTACGTTTGTTGCCTTTAGTGCGAACGTCTGCTGTAGGGATTGTAGGAATAATTCTATGGATAAAACACACAAATAATCTCTTGTCGAGTCTACCGCCGGAGTTCGACGATAATTACCGTAACGCCCTTGCTCTATTTAAACGATGTCTTGGGACGAAACACGCCACTGTTCTTTATTAATCTATATCGTAAGGACCCCAGATTTAATATCGCTACTCAAGAATCAATTGAACGTGTGTGTTCTCCTATCGGCTGTGTTACTGAGTGAAGAGCATTTCTTCAGCATTATTTCGTTACATCATCTTCCCACAACTTGAGGGTCGTTCAGGCGTCGTCCATTGTTTTATATGGTCGTTATTGCGTCCAGTGATTTATCACCAATAGTGTAATCGGACAGCCGGTTGTGGTGGCCGAGCGGTTCTAGGCGCTTCAGCCCGGAACCGCGCGACTGGTACGGTCGCATGTTAGAATCCTGCCTCGGGCATGGATATGTGTGATGTCCTTAGGTTGGTTAGGTTCAAGTAGTTCTAAGTTCTAGGGGACTGATGACCTCAGAAGTTAAGTACCATAGTGCTCAGAGCCATTTGAACCATTTTTTGTAATCGGACAGTGATGTGCCTTCCTGTTATTTATGCACAATAAAGGTAAAGTAGAGTTGAGTTTGAGGCACTCAACCCAGTATGGGATTCTGTGATGACTGCAGGCAGCAGCCTTTCGTTCTTCGTGGCAGTAGGAGGGGGAGGGCGGCGAGCCCATCGTTCCCGTCGTCTTTTTCCACCGGGAAACTTCACCGGTACTCAATGCGACAGCAAGCTGAGTGGATCTGGGGCCGTCCTGGAGGCGCTGGAGCGAAGAAAAGTTTCCGCTCCTACCTGGTACTGATCCGAGATCTCCAGTGCCAGAGTTTAGTGCTCCACGCGCTAGGCCACTGTTTATGCGCAATACGTGACGCTGAGGGTGAACTGTCATCTGTCCGCGAATATACAGAGTGCTTGGCTATGCGAGGTATGTGGCCCATCGACCTTGGGCAGCTGTCAGCAGGTGACGCCGCCGCGTAGAGAAACGTCAGCCATGCAGGCTGTGCCGCCAGGGGCAACGAACGCGGCCGAAGAGCCATCGGCACCCGGGCAGGCGGTGTCTTTGGTGACTGCGTGACCGGATGCGTGTCCTGTCCGCCCAGAGGTGCGACCCCGGGCCACTGCGCCGTGACCTCAGCTCCGCACAGCTGGTCACGGGGGCAGCACAGTGGCTGCCAGCTTGACACCTGCCCACCTCTGAGCAGTACCTCGTTTCAAAGTTATCGATTGAACTCGAAACGAGGTACTCCTGTTGTGCGGAAAAAGGATTTGTGTACGGTCCTGCTGTATAACGGCTAAACCGACAGAATGCGGAAATAGTCATAAATTCTTTATTAACTTATGAAGGACGTTCAAATTACTCGTGGTGACTCTGGCTTCGTGGAAAGTAGCTAGCCAATGCACTACGTTTTTTTTTTTTTTTTTATGAGTTGAAATAAACGAATGATCTGGGTCTGATATCAGTGAACATGCAGTGCCATGTAATTAATATATTGTCACTGTTGGAAGTTAATGCTACACTGGATCTAGAGGATTCAGTTCGTGCTCTTTGCCTTAATCATTACACTATCTGAACATGCTTCAAGACTAGTTCGTCACTTCGCGACTGACGTTCCCACATTTGATACAATAATTAGTAACAGAGAGAGACGCACATTTTAGCGATAGAGTTGTGTTTGCCTGAATTACTGAGTTTATTACTATAGACTGTTCGCAAAGTATTCCTAAGACCTTTTCTATGTTCAAATGTGTAAATTCCTAAGGGACCTGCCAGCCGTGGTGGCCGAGCGGTTCTAGGCGCTACAGTCTGCAACCGCGCGACCGCTACGGTCGCAGGTTCGAATCCTGGCTCGGGCATGGATGTGTGTGGTGTCCTTAGATTAGTTAGGTTTAAGTAGTTCTAAGTTCTAGGGGACTGATGACCTCAGAAGTTAAGTCCCATAGTGCTCAGAGCCATTTGAACCATTTTGAACCTAAGGGACCAAACTGCTGAAGTCATCGGTCCCTAGACTTACACACTACTTAAACTACTTTAAACTAATTTATGCTAAGAACCACACACACACACACACACACACACACACACACACACACACACACACACACATACACTCCTGGAAATTGAAATAAGAACACCGTGAATTCATTGTCCCAGGAAGGGGAAACTTTATTGACACATTCCTGGGGTCAGATACATCACATGATCACACTGACAGAACCACAGGCACATACACACAGGCAACAGAGCATGCACAATGTCGGCACTAGTACAGTGTATATCATCCACCTTTCGCAGCAAGGCAGGCTGCTATTCTCCCATGGAGACGATCGTAGAGATGCTGGATGTAGTCCTGTGGAACGGCTTGCCATGCCATTTCCACCTGGCGCCTCAGTTGGACCAGCGTTCGTGCTGGACGTGCAGACCGCGTGAGACGACGCTTCATCCAGTCCCAAACATGCTCAATGGGGGACAGATCCGGAGATCTTGCTGGCCAGGGTAGTTGACTTACACCTTCTAGAGCACGTTGGGTGGCACGGGATACATGCGGACGTGCATTGTCCTGTTGGAACAGCAAGTTCCCTTGCCGGTCTAGGAATGGTAGAACGATGGGTTCGATGACGGTTTGGATGTACCGTGCACTATTCAGTGCCCCTCGACGATCACCAGTGGTGTACGGCCAGTGTAGGAGATCGCTCCCCACACCATGATGCCGGGTGTTGGCCCTGTGTGCCTCGGTCGTATGCAGTCCTGATTGTGGCGCTCACCTGCACGGCGCCAAACACGCATACGACCATCATTGGCACCAAGGCAGAAGCGACTCTCATCGCTGAAGACGACACGTCTCCATTCGTCCCTCCATTCACGCCTGTCGCGACACCACTGGAGGCGGGCTGCACGATGTTGGGGCGTGAGCGGAAGACGGCCTAACGGTGTGCGGGACCGTAGCCCAGCTTCATGGAGACGGTTGCGAATGGTCCTCGCCGATACCCCAGGAGCAACAGTGTCCCTCATTTGCTGGGAAGTGGCGGTGCGGTCCCCTACGGCACTGCGTAGGATCCTACGGTCTTGGCGTGCATCCGTGCGTCGCTGCGGTCCGGTCCCAGGTCGACGGGCACGTGCACCTTCCGCCGACCACTGGCGACAACATCGATGTACTGTGGAGACCTCACGCCCCACGTGTTGAGCAATTCGGCGGTACGTCCACCCGGCCTCCCGCATGCCCACTATACGCCCTCGCTCAAAGTCCGTCAACTGCACATACGGTTCACGTCCACGCTGTCGCGGCATGCTACCAGTGTTAAAGACTGCGATGGAGCTCCGTATGCCACGGCAAACTGGCTGACACTGACGGCGGCGGTGCACAAATGCTGCGCAGCTAGCGCCATTCGACGGCCAACACCGCGGTTCCTGGTGTGTCCGCTGTGCCGTGCGTGTGATCATTGCTTGTACAGCCCTCTCGCAGTGTCCGGAGCAAGTATGGTGGGTCTGACACACCGGTGTCAATGTGTTCTTTTTTCCATTTCCAGGAGTGTATATGCCCGATGCAGGACTCGAACTTCCGGCGGGCGAATTTTCTATACAAAGACATAAATTTCTGCACTATAAGAAGGTTCTAGACCAGCAGGGGAATTCTTAATGAGGTTCGCCAGAGTTAAGAATTTTCTAACTGAGTATGAACTACGTACATAAGCAAGAAAACCCCTGAGGTGTCCGTCACAACTGATGCTAACATTATATTAACATTCTGCTTGAGCTGTCGGACCGGCAAGGTTCCAGAGACCGGATCTACGGGAGGGGGAATCCAAAATCTTAATTTGTCGTCACCACCACTTTTAACAAGCCAACAGACGGACACGGTTATAAGAAAATAACAATAAAATATGTTAATATAGTTATGATTTGTACCCTAGGAACTGTCAAGAAAATTAAAATGTCAAGATACTAGACAGAAGATTCCTAGGATTCAACAGATAGAAAAAGACTACGGAGCAGGTTAGAGACCGTAGAGATATCTAACATAGTGCGTATCATGAATAAACGTCTACTGAAATTTTACGGGTAATGCCGGACAGCCCACAAGATAAACAGTTTTTGTAGTACAGAGAAAGAATAAGAACAGAACGTGGTTCATCGAAGTCAGAAAAAGAATTTAAAGATGCTATCATAACAAACAGAGGTACACAAACCATACAAAAATCCAGCCATAAAATACGAAAGTTGGAAGTGAGCCAAGAGGGCAAAAAATTTCAAATTCGAGGAGTACAAGTCTCACGCAGTTGGTTTAAGAACTACAGCAGTAATGAACTCATAATTTGGTAACATCAAATTTTACACAATATGGATTCAAAGTGTACATTAATCATTCACAGTATTTAACTTAACAATAAGGTTGTAAGTATAGGTCGGCGAAATATGAATATGAAAAGATGAAAAAATGACTTGCAGGCTGTTTCTTTCAATTATTTGTACCTACGCTCCGGAAGCTAGTCTTTCTAAATTTTTTTTTCTTAGCTCTTATCGTTTCAGTCTTGATTTGCTGAAATTCCCGTTGTTTACCTACCGTGTCGAATAAGTCGCAGACAGCAGTTACTTCAAGCCTGCGAAAGGTCGTCCTTTTCCGCAGGTGTCCAGGACGCACATCCATGCGCGTGGGTAAGAAACAGAAAAGTGCGTTGCGATTTCCTAGAATTGATGAGACTCTTAATTTTTATGCTACTTCCCTCTCCGAAAATCATCAGAGATAACTGGTGAACTCGCCACGTCCGTATTCATAGTGTAGCAGTACGATGTATTTTCCGTCAGATTCTAACGACAAAAATATCACGCAGGTTCGGGATACAGACCAGCTGTATTCTGTCACTGCTTTATATCATCTCTATAACGTTTGCAGATTAATGTAGGGATTAAGAAACTGAATCATCTTGATTAAGTATGGTACATCGAGAGGGGATTACATAGCGAATTCGGAAATTACCATACGACCACCCGTGATCCATACAGTTCTTTTACATATGTCGTTCCGCGATGAAACTATTTTCACGCGGAAGACATTAAATAAGATATTTTGTAGGAGACGGCGAAAGTTATGGCAGAGTTAATGAACACTGTATCTCCCCAGCTGGCTCCCCAGTCAGAAGTGAGATGTGAGCTGACTGGCATCGCTGAGGTATGAAATGGAGAGCACTGGAGCGGCGCTCGCCTCAAATCCGAATATATTGCCGTCGTTCCTCCTGATTAACTGCCCGTGCGACAAGAACGGGGAGCGAAAACGACGAGAAAGAAATATAATCAATTCGTCGTTACCATTTTGTAATCATTAATTCGAACACGAACGGGCATATGTTTTCAGAGCTAGTCAATAAGAACAATGGTGCCGAGACCGTCGCCGTCCGCCTCCAAATACGGAGAGATATCCAGCATAAAAACTTATTATACGGAGCGGCCAATCTCTATACGGGATTACGGTATCTTTGTGTCTAATCTATCGACTGATCTTTATACATGCCGGTCGACGCGGAGAAGCGAGAGCGCGGTGGGGGGGATCTTACAAAGAAAAGTAAAAAGTCAACGATATCGTCGTAAGGAATGGGGCCAAATTTTCTTTGTTCCGACAAATGTCTTCTGGCGGAATACAAAACAGAGGTGAGCGCGTGGGGGCGAATTTGTGCACGGGAGGGAGGTGAGGGAGGGGGTGCGGAGTGGAGAAATGCCTCCAGTAATGTGGCGCATTAAAATCTGCGACACGGGCTTGATCATCAGGTGGCGCTTGATCAGATAATCTGGCACGGGAAGGCTGTGCCAGCATCAATCAAAGTACGTGAGGACTGGGGTGGGGCGAGGGAAGAGGGGAGGAGAGATATTTGCAAAGGTTGTGTCTGGAAGGTAGCCGCTTTGCGGTTTGGAGAGGGGGACTGAGGCAGAGGTGGAGTGGGTAGTTAGCTGATGTCCGAGCACGAGAGAGAGAGAGAGAGAGAGAGAGAGTGAAAAAAAAGCAAAAAAGAAGATAGCAGGAACGCGCCGACCTCAACACAAAAGAGACAGCGCTACAATTCTCTCGCACACCGGGGCGCGGGCACACATATATACAGGAGGATACGCGGAAAGCCGCAGAGTTTTAAATATCATACGCCGGCTTTCAGCAGTGGCGGTGGCGACTCTCGTGGGTGGAGGGAGCATGGGGGAGGGGAAAGGTGGGGTAGGTGGGGGGCAGTGGACCAGCCATAAAGAATGCCGCGTTATGTAAAGCGGGCGGACTATCTGGCGCCTGCATCAGTGGGAAACGGCACGGGAGGGGCAGGGAAACATGATTACCCGCAATAAAACCAGATGCGCTTTGTGGCCGCGCGCGGAGAGCCCGCAGAGGCCGCGGCGGCCAGGAAAGTGGGGGTGGCGGAGGGGGGGGGGGGGTCAACACACACACACACACACACACACACACACGAGCGCGCCAGAGACACGGGACAGATAAATACGGCGGGGCAGACGGACGCACAGATGCACACGCGCGCTCGCGGCAGCGCGCCGAGTATAAATAAATACATGAATAAACAAGGTGGCTACCGCGCACAGAGCAAAAACTGCCGGCCACGGCTGCGCGCGGTGTGCTGTCACGGTCCGTACGGCAATTAATACAGCCTCCCGGTCCGGCTAGCTCTCTGCCGGCCAAACTGCACCACACTCGCAGCCAGGGCTATCTTATTACCCACTCTCGTTTTGTTGTCCACTGAGTTGGTAAGCTCCGCTTTCAAAAGGGAGACAATGTGGCTGTTTGTCAAGTCGGACAACGGCGTAAGGCTGATCACCTTCGTTTTGGTCATAGCGAGGATGAGGGGGAGGGTAGGGGGGAGGAGGAGAAAAGAGGCGAGGAGAAGTGGGCTGGAACAGTTCTCTGTATCTCACAGTGGATAAGTCTCCACTAGTACATTGTACAGCTTGCATACCAAGCTCTGCTGTTTCCGAGGTCTTTATTTCAAAGCATTGGTAACACACTGTACTGGAATCCGGGAGGGTGGAATTTCAATTTATCGTAACCTTGCGAAGATATATGTGGTATCTGTTGTTTTGGACAGGTCCGGAAGAACAGACACAACAAATACAGTGAAAGACACGGAGAATATAACACCCATTTTATTTCGTGAACGGTAGCAATTAGCGAAAAGCGATTTTCGCATGTGTTAATGTGTCGAGGGACACGTATGTTTCTGTTCCGTTAGTGATTTTAGCGCTGGTGTCAACTGTGATACTGAAGTAAGCTCTTGAGTAGGCAATTACAGTGATATAGCGTTTCCCAATGTTGAGGTTGAAACCTGTCCTAAAAAAAAAAAAAAAAAAGAGAGAAATGCCCTGGTATGTGGAAGCACGGTGGTCGGGAACGGCATTTGTGGTGCACTGACAAGCAGATGACTCGGATCAGCCCACATAGACATACCGTAAAGTAGGACAGCGCTACGATCATGAAGCTTTATTTCCCCTTGAATCAACTTATGACTTATAGATAAGTTCATATATCATTGCCGGCGGGAGTGGCCGACCTGTTTCGATGCAAATTTTCATCTTGTTCCATTCATATAAATCAGTGCTCACTGGCAACTAACGTCATTAGTTCCCTTGCTTTTTTGCGAAGGTAGTAGCAGTCACAGACTGACTGCGAAATGACAGGATTTCCAACCCAGGCATCCAGCCAAAGGTAGGGAAAGGTTGCTATCAATGGGCCACTCAAGGAAAATATGTAGTGATGTGATCGGATATTGTAATAAAAATTTAATTTCAGTGTACCATGAACCTCATCTTTTTTCATTCCAACTAGTATTCACCGCCGGCCGGAGTGGCCGTGCGGTTCTAGGCGCTTACAGTCTGGAACCGAGCGACCGCTACGGTCGCAGGTTCGAATCCTGCCTCGGGCATGGATGTGTGTGATGTCCTTAGGTTAGTTGCATTAGTTCTAAGTTCTAGGCGACTGATGCCTCAGAAGTTAAGTCGCATAGTGCTCAGAGCCATGGTATTCACCGTTAGTTAAACATTTGAAAAATGAGAACCTGTGTCATTGGCCCATTCAAAGCAACTGGTTTCCTTCATTGGACCAGACAATTTCCGAGAATGGGCTCTAGCGTAAGAACTGTTAAATGCTACACACATCTAAATAAGTGCTTTTTTTATTTTAGTTTTTATTTCATCTGAAGCGGGGAACATGTATTTGAAACCAAGGTGTCTAAAAGTAGAAATGCCACCTTCGAAGGTAAAAGGAAAGACACCTTCGACCGATTATGAAAACACTTAAAAACTGTTAGAAAACATATAATGAGAAAAATTGCTTTCATTCTGTTCGTGGTGGCCTACTTAGGCGTAAGATTAGACAACATTCAAGGCGGATCGTTCAAGGTAACTCGGGTTGGAGGGAGGGAGTGCCAAATTCCTGTAAATGGGTTGAACTAACAAAGTTCGCAATCGTGACATCAACACCTCGCGATGCTGACAGGTCACCGTGCCATTCTGTGTCAACGTCGCGGGTCGAAGCTGTGTGGAGGGACGATGTTGTCAGCTCATCAGTCTTTAAGCATTTGTCAGCTTTCCCAGTGTCTGATTTTTACTTGTCAGGTACCAGTAGCTGTTAGGGTGGGTGCACTCTATTCCAGTCATCCTGCCGAGAGAATCACTCCAGCTGCACCAGGAAGCGAACCCGGATTCTCCACATCACAATCATGAACGGTAATACATCCTGGGTAGTGATTATACGTCCGTGGGTAATCTCATTTGCTTCGAGAGCTGCATTCTGCAAAGGTCATAACCACACCACCACAATTTCTGACGTATTTTATATTGTACCATTGCTAGAATCACGTATAGCAGTCCACCATGATATGCCAAATAGCTAAAAAACTTCTTTAATGAGACTGAACTTGCATATAAATGCGGAGCAAGTTGACGCAGTGGAAAAGACACTCCTTAGGAGAAGGTTTTGTTGCCATTCGGTCATCCACATCTAGATTTTCCACTATTTCTCTATACCGATTAAGTCAAATACCGAGTTGCTTCCTCTGGAAAGGACACGTCCGATTTCTTTCTAGTTCGTTGCCCTAGCTGAGCTCCTGTAGTAAGATTAAAATGACTAAAACATGTACTTCGCTGATATATCCTGTACCTGCCTCTCTAACAGCGACGAGAAAAACTAGCACAAATTGCCTTCAGCCTTATTGGAGTATCGGCGGAAATGGAATTTTCTGTGCCGTCTACAATATCAGTAGTAATGTGTCATTTCCTGGACGCTAAGGCCAACTTGTCTTATTGGGTGTCTCTCAGTATCACATACACTATTCTGTTCGGCTGTTGTATGGTCTCTTCGTTAGAGCTGACGGTTTGCGTAGTCCACCTTGCATCGGGTCTCATCGTTACCTAAATATTTTGTCCGCGAACGCAACTTACTGAAAAGAACTCAATTTATTTGAAGCCAACTGTCGCGATACTGGCTTTATAAGCTCCACTGAAATATGAAATCCAAGAAATTAGTTACCAGCTCACTCGTAGATGATGTATTGCTCGTATTACCCGCTCATAATAGCGGGTTTAAATTAACTGGAACTAAGAGCAATACAGTTTGAAAATTATGGTCACATTCAAACACATTTTAATAGTAGTCATGTGAGTGTACTAAGTAATTATGTACTTACTTGCGCGCCGCGCGGGATTAGCCGAGCGGCCTAGGGCGCTGCAGGCATGGAGTGTGCGGCTGGTGCCAGCGGAGGTTCGAGTCCTCCATCGGGCATGGGTGTGTGTGTTTGTCCTTAGGATAACTTAGGTTAAGTAGTGTGTAAGCTTAGGGACTGATGACCTTAGCAGTTAAGTCCCATAAGATTTCAAACACACACTTACTTGCGGATGTGGAGATTGGAGTAATACTTAATTTAACCCATGTATATAATCGTAGTGTTTCAAATTTCTTAATTAACGATAGTCGTTGTAACGGGTTCAGGTGCAGTTATAAAATGTATTCGGAGCTTTAGTAAAGGACAAACCGAAAATAGTTAAGTGTATGTGATCCCAAACCTTTGTTCATGTCTGGATATTTAAGATCTATATTAGGCTGTGCAGCGCTGCGATGTTAATGTTTTTGACTGGTGTGGATGGAAACTTTTTCAAGATGAAACTGTGTGTATGTTTTCCAAGAGTGTTCTTCGTGAGACGTACAGTTCTGCTATTGTGTTACCTGAAGTGCAAATGAGAAGGAAGGAAGATAGCCTTGACTATTAGAGTCTCAAGAAAATCAGTGACAGGTTGGACCTGGCAGGTGAAAGTTATCGGCACGTATACCTGTTGATGAAACCAGATCAACGTTGGCATAACGTCAGTCGGAAAAAAACACGGATAACGAAAACTCGGAGATGCGAATGGGTTCCACGTATTTTGACGAAACGCAAAACGCAACTGAAGAGTTTTCATTCAGCTGAGAATAGCTTGTCGGAGACCGTTGCGTGTCGGGTGCGGTTAGTAATTCCGTAACTCTGCGTAAGAGCGCAGTTTAATAACGGGTTTCACTGACAGATAGACAGGCACCAAGACAGCTCGCGTCAGCTGCTTAAGCACGCCCACAATTGACGTCGCTGCCGGTCACGGACAGAACACTTAGGCGCGAACTGGAGTGTGGCAGGACAACCCGTCACGCTAACACGCTACGACAGGTGGAAAACTATCGGAACCTCTGAATAACTGAACGCACGAATACGTAAATACTGGGATGGAAACCTCGTTTTGCATATCATCCTATATGTAAATTAACTTGGCCAGGAAGCGAGTACGTGATACGTCTCACTGCAATGTTTTTGCGAAAAGGAAATTAACGGGAATGTGGGGTGCAGGTTGGTGCCTGTGAGAGCGGACTTGATGCTCCAGTTTAACATGGCGATACAGAGTCACCAGGTCGAATTAAAAGAATACCAATGCCCAGCATTTTCATAAACGGCAAAAAAGTGTGTTACGTTCTAGAATTTTAATGTGCGAGGGACATTCGTATTCTTCAGTAGCCTAAATTATAATATCATTCAATTATCTCTTTTTTCCCATTTCAGAGTAACACCTACAAGCTACATCCTCATTTATTCCAAACCCTGTCTTCCTCTACAGTTTTTACCCTCTACAGCTCCCTCTAGCAACATGCAAGTTATTTCCTGAAGTCTTAACAGGTGTCCTCTCATCCTGTCCCTTCTTCTTGTCAGTGTTTTCCATATACTCCTTTCCTCTCCGATTCTAGGCAGAACCTCCTTATTCCTTACATTATGTCCACCTAATTTTCAACATTCGCTTGTAGCACCACATCTCAAATCTTTCTGTTCTCTTCTGTTACGGCTTTCCTACAGTCCTCTGCCTAGGCAGCAAAATAACCAGTGACGGACAGAGGAAAGAGGACATAAAAGCAGACTGGGTCTGGCAAAAAGGGCATTCCTGGCTAAGGGAAGTCTACTACTGTCAGACGTATGTCTCAGTTTGAGGAAGAAATATTTTGTTAAGGTTTTCATGTCGCTCATTGCTCAGCAAGCATTCCGACGCGTGGAAGCAAAACAGGACTCTGCGAAGTCGAGTTTAGCCGTATTCGGTAGTATAGTCAGTCGTGATCGTGTTAACAGCAATTATGGTTTTCTTTCTACCTCGTAAGTGTCAGCGAGGAATTAAACATAGCTTTAGCCATATCATTATAACGGATATCAATTGAGGGTAACCTTAGGGTAGGATCAAATTAGTTGGCTAGAAAATATTATGTATTTAGGTGAATGACTTGCTTGAAAAAAAGAAAATAAAAGTACAAGTAATATGCTACTAAAGTGACTTCAGCCAACGATTAACGTGTTTACCCGTTCTACATTCTCCTCTCCCCCCGCGCCCTGTTCTCGTCCTCTAATTCCCCTCCCCTCTTTCCATCTGTAGTTCAGCGGCATATCTACATAGATATCTTCGTGGATGTTTACCCCAGGATTATAATAATGAGACAGCTGCATATGGCACTTAGACTGACACGCTACTTTGTAACAAAGCTTCAAAGAATATTGTAGAGCGTGTTCCACAATTCCTATGACAGGCTGCTGGGGCTTGTAGAGGGGACTTAGCAGATAAAGTTTTGACAGGGAATCCGTGTCCGGAAATGTACTGTTTGGATATAAAATAAGTTTGAAGATCGGATCACTTTCAAATCTCCTACGACACACTACGCTCGGAAATTGAGTAGAGGGAACCGTCGTCAGTCGTTTGTGTAACTATGACATCGCGTACCACTTTCGTCTGCTAGAAAATTTGCACTAGAAGCGCTGGTTGGTGCTCCATTGACGCACCGTACACTCTACGTTGGGCAGGACGTTCTTCGTCAAGTAGAAGAGAACCCGACGACGAGTACTCGAAACATTGGCCATAGCACGGCGTCAAGTAGAGCGTACAGGTCACACCTCATTATCTCCACTGAGTGCGTACAGTGAAGCGATAGTTCTGGAAGTGATAAGACCTCCGCAGTATTTCAGCCCCAAACGGTACTTTTCCGGACATGTGTTCCTTATGATAACATTACCTACTTGTCCCATCTATAACACCTAGAATCCTGTAATGAGAAATGTGAAACGCCATATATATATATATATATAAGTGCAGATATTTTTATACGCGGTACCTTAATATGTGTAAACATATGAGTGTGTTGGTGTTTTTTTTTCCTATGTCGAACAGTTTTGCCATGAACACGTCACAAACTTTACGACCTGATATTTTTGCATCGCTGTAAGTGCACCACCAAGCGGACTACGTCTGTTAGTATAAACTAACCATTTTGCTTCCACGTGTCCACGCTTCAGCACCTAACTTCATGCCCAGGAAGAAACAAACAAACATTAATGGTTTGCTCTTGCCCCATGTACTTGGAGGTACAAACTGATCTAAACACATACTTCTCCTAATTGCCATAATTATTAATCTGCAAATGAAGTAAATGCGCCGGCCGGTGTGGCCGAGCGGTTCTAGGCGCTACAGTCTGGAACCGCGAGACCGCTACGGTCGCAGGTTCGAATCCTGCCTCGGACATGGATGTGTGTGAAGTCCTTAGGTTAGTTAGGTTTAAGTAGTTCTAAGTCTAGAGGACTGATGACGTCAGAAGTTAAGTCCCATAGTGCCTAGAGCCATTTGAACCATTTTGAAGTAAATGCTAACGTAATGTTGCTCAGTATAACGTTCTCAGTTACAGTCACAAATATCTGCGCAGAAATATCCATTACATCTTATACCGGATATATACTGCATACCTGAAATGGATGTATACAAAATGGTTCAAATGGCTCTGAGCACTATGGGACTTAACATCTACGGTCATCAGTCCCCTAGAACTTAGAACTACTTAAACCTAACTAACCTAAGGACATCACACAACACCCAGCCATCACGAGGCAGAGAAAATCCCTGACCCCGATGTATACATTTAATGAAATAGTAGGATAGTTCGACTGCCGGCCGGAGTGGCCGTGCGGTTATAGGCGCTACAGTCTGTAGCCGAGCGAACGCTACGGTCGCAGGTCCGAATCCTGCTTCAGGCATGGATGTGTGTGATGTTCTTAGGTTCGTTAGGTTTAATTAGTTCTAAGTTCTAGGCGACTCATGACCTCTGATGTTAAGTCGCATAGTGCTCAGAGCCATTTGAACCATTTTTGATAGTTCGACTCTTTCCCTGTATTTGGCATTTTAGTTCCATTTTTGCAGATCTGAGGATTGCTGCTAAAGGTCGATATCATTAATTGCTTCGATTATGTCGCAACTGTAACTAAAATAAATAATCGGCTGTAATCATCCACGCGTTGTATTGTTGATAATCTTCCCTACTGGTTTCAATCTTTATAATTTATTCCCTGAGAATGCCAGATACTTTACAAAGCTTCTTCTGCAAAATCTGCTTACCGGTTGGTTATGGATTCATATTGCAATTGTGTTCGTCACTGTTGTGATATCCTTCGTTTCTGGCTCAGGTTTTTGAGGGGACCGCCAAAGCGGGGGTTAACATACAGACGCGCACATTAAGCTTTACTGAACAGCCGGGTGCCGTAAGAGTCCCATTGGGTCTCGATGCGTGTGAGCGCTCTCTGGAGCGGGTAACGACCTCTTCCCGTGAAGATGCAGCCAACAACAACAACCTGGAGACGCAGCAGGGAAGCTTGCATTCCGCGGTCCACAAAAAGCCTGTAGGCGCCGTGAGCACTCTGGCTGCACTTCCTGTGTCGAATGCGGCCAGGTTCGCCGCCATAGACAATTCAGAAGTAGTGAGGAGGAGTGGGGGAAAGGGGACAGGGGAAGAGGACGATTACTGAAATCTAATCGAGCGCCTCGTGGCACAGTCCCGTGCTAAGCAACATCCAAATGTTTGCCATTCCAACATGCTTCTGCTTCACCTAGGACCTCTGCGTCGCATTTTGGACTAAACGTTAACGTAAAATTAGTCTAAAAATCAAAATTATCCATGACGTCCGTACGGAAAAAGTAAAGAAAAAATAGAACAAACATCTCGTTGGAAAACGTGGGGTAAGAATATAATTAAAATCACTGTTAAGCTGCGAGATCGATTGGAGTTGATTTTATCTCTGGAGAAATTATAGTGTTGCCTGACGAAAAATATTGACAAAAGAGAGAGTACATGTTTGAGGAGAAATCTATTTATTTTGAAGCGTGTAGAATTAGGTTCATATAGAATAAATACTGGAATTTTACGAACACGTGGCTCAAAAGGTGAGAGAGACGTATAAAACGAGTACTTTTAGTTTGGAAACAAAAATGAGGTGACTATTTCAGGAGTGATAACGTTGGAGGTGAGAATGAGGGTGCAAGGGTGAGGACAGCGCTCATTGAGGTATCGTACTGCTTTATGTTTCTTCACAAACAGAAGCTCTACAGCGATTTCTATAACTAACGAAACAACTTTTAGTTAAACATCGCAGATAAAACCATGACGTCACTGCAACTACTCTTCATATGTCGTATTAGCAAAGGTGCTGTTTCACTTGCTTACATTCAGAAACAACATGGAGCCTAATCCTACTGTTCAAATTGATGTATCCTGTATCATCCTAGAAACAAGTACTAACAGCAAGTGAAATTTTGTCTCTCATAAATAGGCGATGCTCCTGTTTCTCCATGCCTGCTTTTATTTTCGCGATGTCTCTGTAATTACGTTTCATCTATGAAAGTGAGAAATCCCAGTATAAAGTTCAGGGAAGTAATATAAATTTGAGATTTGCCTATTATTATTCTTTAATGGAGTATAGCCTGCTATGAACATTTGTGACATTGTGTGCCCCGTCAGGACTCGATCTAGAATGATTGTTGTTCGCGGGCAGTGTGTAACCGATGACACTTTATAACTCAGAGCTACGATTCTCCACTTCTTACCTTCCTATCTCCTCGCAATACAGCGCATGATGCTTCTGGACTGCCAGGGGGAAAGGGTACCGCGTTGTAGAGGGACCCGAGGTGAGTCTGTCAGTGAGACGCACTTAAATAGTATAACTGGTAGCTGGTCGGATACTACCAGTTTTTCCATTCGTCTGTAGGGAAAATGTGTTAGTATTTTGCATTTTTTATGGATCGAAAAAGAGTCCTTCACGCTTTAGCGGTGTGTGTAATTTCAGTTCTTGACAGACTAAAACCCAGCACCTGATCGGGACTCAAACTGCGACCTTTCTAATTTCCACAGCCATTGGGTTTTGCAAAATAAGATTGAGACTCTGGGTGATTGAAGCTTTTGCTCGTTCCTTGTAGCGTGTCTTAATATTTTAAAACAGATATATTTCGAAACTACCAAGGGCTGCGGATAAATAATTCTCCATTTGCTACCAGTTCAGAGCCTCCTCCATCATAGAATTATTTACAATAGCCTATTCTTATTCCGTCACACGTTACCATTTCGACTATTGTACACCTGAATATAATCTATAATGGAAAGGGCTAGTGCAAAATAATTACTTACTAGCAGCTCATAGTGATTTAGGAGTGTTTTATAGTATTTCAGAATAAAATTCAGTCAACTGCAAATATATTTTTATTACATATGTACTTTTATGAATGTTCCTTCCTGCTGGCATAACAGCTTGAGAATTATAAAGATGCGATTCAATTACTGTAAATTATCAGTCTGTTAATCTGTGTTTACAAAAATCACGTACATTTTTGGACATATCATGGCATTATGTTCCTATGAAGACGATTTTGACGTATGCTAAACCAGTACTAACTAAATTCCTGCTCTACACTTCATATACTTCATATACTATTATCAGTCTGTTAATCTGTGTTTACAAAAATCACGTACAACACGTACATTTTTGGACATATCATGGCATTATGTTCCTTTGAAGACGATTTTGACGTATGCTAAACCAGTACTAACTAAATTCCTGCTCTACACTTCATATACTTCACTTAAATGTATAACCAAGGTCTAAAGATTTATAATATCCCTAATTTTGCAGGCTTCTGAAGATCACAGATTAATCTGTCGAAACCGCTACAGGGAAATAAAATTATACTTGCAACTGAGGACAGAATTTTATTTTGAAATACTCATTACAGTTTCTGAAAAGTAACAAATACAAATAAAATAATATTTTATAATACCTAGAAACTATGAGGGTAGCAGCTGCAAAATAAATTAACCGGCAAGCACATCGCCTTAAAGGGGAGCGTTCTGGCTGCAGCTGTCATTCCGATACACAATTTTAATTTGTCACGAATATTCAAGGCTTTCAATTTGGGGCCGATGCATGTCACACGTATTTTGAGTACAGTAACGTATTTCAGATTGCGCTGAAATATATAGACAAGACAGGTTTTACCTTGATTCCTAGTGGATCGCGGTAGAATCGAGCTTGCCAAAATGGTTCAAATGGCTCTGAGCACTATGGGACTTACCATCTGAGGTCATCAGTCCCCTAGAACTTAGAACTACCTGAACCTAACTAACCTAAGGACATCACACACATCCATGTCCGAGGCAGGATTCGAACCTGCAACCGTAGCAGTCGCGCGGTTCCAGACTGAAGCGCCTAGAACCGCTCGGCCTCCGCGGCCGGCCGAGCTAGTCAGCATCTATGGTCCATAGAAGTGGTTATACGCGGTCGGTCTTATGCGCTCTCAGCGTAGTACGGATGTTGAGTTGTTTCTCAGCGAGGACACCGGAGAAAGAACAGATCGGCGAGTGAGGGTCAGTGGCTCGTGTCGGTAGGTAGGTATCGCGGGCCGTGTCCTGTGCAGAGGAGCGCTGTGTACCTGGAGGCGGTAGCGGACGAGCAGGTGTGCGTCGCGTTGGCGATATAGTGTTACCCGCGGCACGGGCTCTCAAAGCGGCGTCCCCCGTATCTGTCGCACTCCGCGGCGCAGCGCTACGCCGGCTCACCGGCTCGGGTTACCGATACTGTACCCGCGGCCCTCGCCGCCCACCGCCTACCTGAGGACGCTCCCCCGCTGTTACTGCCGTAAGGCGGCCCTGCACCGACGGCGCGTACACAAATGTGACTGGAATCGCGAAAAGTACAATTCAGGAGCGACTGCCAACAAAGTTAGCAGGACACAGCTGTAATTGTTGCGGGATCACAGTCTCATATATATTTTTTAAAATGGCTTTGCGTTCGTCATTGAATATACTGTTTATTGCAATATACACGCACACTGTTGCAGTTTCCACCTTATACCATTTTTAGTGGTCACAGCTGCGGTAAATATATAGCGGGTGATCAAAAAGTCACTATAAATTTGAAAACTTAATAAACCACGGAATAATGTAGAGAGAGAGGTAAAAATTGACTCACATGCTTGGAATGACATGGGGTTTTATTAGAACAAAAAAAACCAAAGTTCACAAAATGTTCGACAGATGCACGTCGTTTGGTGATGATCGTGTGCTCTGCCGCCACTTTCGTTATGCTTGGCCTCCCAGGTCCACAGGCCTCAGTCCGTGCGATTATGGCTTTGGGGTTACCTGAAGTCGCAAGTGTATCGTGATCGACCGACATCTCTATGGATGCTGAAAGACAACATCCGACGCCAATGCCTCACCATAACTCCGGCCATGCTTTACAGTGCTGTTCACAACATTATTCCTCGACTACAGCTATTGTTGAGGAATGATGGTGGACATATTGAGCATTTCCTGTAAAGAACATCATCTTTGCATTGTCTTACTTTGTTATGCTAATTATTGCTGTTCTGATCAGATGAAGCGCCATCTGTCGGACATTTTTTGAACTTTTGTATTTTTTTGGTTCTAATAAAACCCCATGTCATTCCAAGCATATGTGTCAATTTGTACCTCTCTATCTACATTATTCCGTGATTTACTGAGTTTTCAAATTTATACTGACTTTTTGATCACCCGGTACAGCAAAGTTGACAAAATAAATATATTTTTTTGTAGACAGACTGAAGTGGTGAAAGAACGCGGGTCTGCTGCTTATTAGGCAGGCGTGCTAGCCGCTAAGTTACCTTGGCACAGTGGTTCGCACAACTGCACGAATAGCCCTGCCGCCCTCCCTCCTCGACCCAAATTCTCACTGCTGCTCAAGGCTACATTGTATTCCCTTTACAAATGAATTGCCGAGGCTCTTTTTCGTTTGATGCTGAAGTACTGTTCCACCAGAATATTGGGGAGCCTCGGCAGTTCTGTTCATGTGTGAGGAGGGAATATAAAGTAGACTGGGGTGGCAGAGAGATTTAGATGGAGGAGAGAAGACTGCCAGGGTAATCCATGCAATTGTGCGAACTGCTGTGCCACGGTTGCTAAGTGGTTAGTGCAAGCGCCTAGGAAGCAGGAGTCCCTAGTTTTATTCCCGGCTTTGGTACAAATTTTCATTTGCCACTTCAGTCTGTATACATACAGTCATATATGTATGAGACCAGTAAAGTCTCAGAAATAGTGTCATTTCATTTACAAAAAAATACATAACTGATTCGGCCATGAGAAGTAACCGTATAAAATGGGGAATACCAAGACGCCAACGTCCTTCATGAGGGCAAATGCCGGTATGGAGCTTTTGAAAGAGCACGGTTGATTTCCTTCCCCGTACTCCAAACAAAACGAGCTGGTGCCCGTCTCTAATGACCTTGCTGTTGTCGGGACCTTAAACCTGAGTGTTCCTTTTGTTCGCCAGTATGAGGGTGTGCGATGCACGTTAGCGGCGGCTCGCCTCGGCAGACGGGACGCGTGACGCCAGACTACGGTGGACGGCGTGTGACAGGCGGGCTGGCACGCCTCCAGGCGCTGTGGCGCGGCCCCGCGCGGGCACGTCGCGCTTCCGCCGGCACCGGCGCGCCGCCGGGGTCACGAAACACTCAGCTGGCAGCAGCCCATCTCACGCCGAGCGCCTCACTGCCGCTCCTCCCCCACCTCCTTCCACTTGCCGTACCAAACGCCAAAAGAAAGCTCCAACTCAGCGATGAAAATGTTTCAAATATATATATATATACACTCCTGGAAATGGAAAAAAGAACACATTGACACCGGTGTGTCAGACCCACCATACTTGCTCCGGACACTGCGAGAGGGCTGTACAAGCAATGATCACACGCACGGCACAGCGGACACACCAGGAACCGCGGTGTTGGCCGTCGAATGGCGCTAGCTGCGCAGCATTTGTGCACCGCCGCCGTCAGTGTCAGCCAGTTTGCCGTGGCATACGGAGCTCCATCGCAGTCTTTAACACTGGTAGCATGCCGCGACAGCGTGGACGTGAACCGTATGTGCAGTTGACGGACTTTGAGCGAGGGCGTATAGTGGGCATGCGGGAGGCCGGGTGGACGTACCGCCGAATTGCTCAACACGTGGGGCGTGAGGTCTCCACAGTACATCGATGTTGCCGCCAGTGGTCGGCGGAAGGTGCACGTGCCCGTCGACCTGGGACCGGACCGCAGCGACGCACGGATGCACGCCAAGACCGTAGGATCCTACGCAGTGCCGTAGGGGACCGCACCGCCACTTCCCAGCAAATGAGGGACACTGTTGCTCCTGGGGTATCGGCGAGGACCATTCGCAACCGTCTCCATGAAGCTGGGGTACGGTCCCGCACACCGTTAGGCCGTCTTCCGCTCACGCCCCAACATCGTGCAGCCCGCCTCCAGTGGTGTCGCGACAGGCGTGAATGGAGGGACGAATGGAGACGTGTCGTCTTCAGCGATGAGAGTCGCTTCTGCCTTGGTGCCAATGATGGTCGTATGCGTGTTTGGCGCCGTGCAGGTGAGCGCCACAATCAGGACTGCATACGACCGAGGCACACAGGGCCAACACCCGGCATCATGGTGTGGGGAGCGATCTCCTACACTGGCCGTACACCACTGGTGATCGTCGAGGGACACTGAATAGTGCACGGTACATCCAAACCGTCATCGAACCCATCGTTCTACCATTCCTAGACCGGCAAGGGAACTTGCTGTTCCAACAGGACAATGCACGTCCGCATGTATCCCGTGCCACCCAACGTGCTCTAGAAGGTGTAAGTCAACTACCCTGGCCAGCAAGATCTCCGGATCTGTCCCCCATTGAGCATGTTTGGGACTGGATGAAGCGTCGTCTCACGCGGTCTGCACGTCCAGCACGAACGCTGGTCCAACTGAGGCGCCAGGTGGAAATGGCATGGCAAGCCGTTCCACAGGACTACATCCAGCATCTCTACGATCGTCTCCATGGTAGAATAGCAGCCTGCATTGCTGCGAAAGGTGGATATACACTGTACTAGTGCCGACATTGTGCATGCTCTGTTGCCTGTGTCTATGTGCCTGTGGTTCTGTCAGTGTGATCATGTGATGTATCTGACCCCAGGAATGTGTCAATACAGTTTCCCCTTCCTGGGACAATGAATTCACGGTGTTCTTATTTCAATTTCCAGGAGTGTATATATATATATATATATATATATATATATATATATATATATTTGAAACGTCATAGAAAATTTATTTCCCGTTCTACAATGTTAAATTTCTGGACACCGCCTGAATCTCATTCCAAAGTGTGTCCATGTTACGTGGTTTACTTTTGTAACCTCATCTTTTACTGTGCCCCATAAGAAGAAATCCAGCGGCGTGAGGACTGGAGAGCGTGCAGGAAACTCGATTGGTCCCTTGCGACCTATCCACTGACCTGGCACATTGTGATCCAGGTATGCTCGTACGTCCCTATGATAGTGCGGCGAGGCGCCATCTTGTTGGAAATAAAACTCATCATTACCGTATAATGCACGAATGGCAGGGAATATGGAGTCAGCAAGCAGACAAACCACACCACACATTTACACCAGGCAAATTCACAGTCTTTTCATCTGTAATGTGAGGATTATCTTCAGCCCAGTACAAACAACTGTGCCCATTGACAGTTCCATTGAGCTTGAAATGGGCTTCATCCGACCATATTATTCTACCCATAAATCCCGGTTCACGGCTCACCATCTCCTGAACCGATTCACAAAACCCTAACCTTCGATCTGGATCGTCGTCACTTAGCTGTTGCATCAGCCTTGGAATGTACACACTAAACTTTCCTTTCTTCAGAATGCGTAGCACACTACTAACACTTACATTACTCTCACGTGCCGCTTGCCTTGAAGATTTTTGAGGCGAACGCTGAAACAGTTCCGAGACGGCAGTTGTGGAATCATCACTTGTAGCTGTACGAGGTCGCCCTGATCGACCTTTATGCACATCACACACTGTTCCATGAATTTCGAATTTGTCTCGTAGACGTGTAATAGTTGACCTTGAAGGTGGTTCTGTACCATACTCACTTCTCCACTGTCTTCGAACCGCAGCTACATTCTCAAACTTCCAGTACCACTTAATTATCTGCTTCCGCGCTTCAAAGCTCAAACGCACGTCCGCCATGTTGCAGTTACTTCCTTGCCACTGCTACCACCTGTTGAAGAAACATAACGTTACTTTCTCACAGATATTTAACCTTGTAGAACGGGAAATAAATTGCCTATGACAGTTAAAAGTGTGTGTACATTTTTTTGACGCACCCTGTACTGTTGTTATCAGCCTAGTAACTGGGTAGTCCTCTACACCAGACGCTCTGTACAACAAACACAACACTGCTTCTCCTTTGGCAACACACGGACTCTATGACGCGATACCAGCACGAACAATTTTATGGAGCAACAGAAAAAAAGGGCGTCAACACTAAGACTGCAATCGGAATTCCACTGTTAAGTGTAGGGGAGAGAGCGGATAGGTCGAAACAGTACATTGCGGGCGTCTGCGACGTGGAGGACTTGGGTGATGTAACTGTGGAAGAAATGGGAGTCGATATTGAAGACAAAAGGGGTACACTATTAGAGCCAGAGTTTAATAGAGCTGATCAAATAAGGCAGAAAGAATAACATCAGAACTTCCCAAATCATTGGGGATAGTCGAAACCAAGAGGCGTGTAGATTCTTTGAGTCCGGAAACATACCATTAGATCTTCGGATAAATCTCTTCCGCATAATCTCAAAGACTGCAAGGTCAGACATACCCATAAACTATAGAACAATTAGCTTAATAGCTCATAAATCTAAGTTGCTGACAAGAATAATATACAGAAGAGTGGAAAACAAAATTGCAGAATTCCCAAATGACTATAGGTTAGGCTTACGGAAAGGTAAGCGTACAAGAGAGGCAGTTCTGACGTTGCTGTTAATAATGGAAGCAAGACTTACGAAATACAAAAACACTGTTATAACATTTATCGATCTGCTAAAGCGTTCGAGAATTTAAAATGGTACAAGGTGTTCGGAATCCCAAGAACATAAGAGTAAGCTATCGTGAAAGATGGATAATATGCAATATGTACAGGACCCAAGAGGGATCAGTAAGATATCAAGGCCAAAAACGAACTTCTCGGAATAAAAAGGATGTCATCTCTGGCTCTCCTAACCTAACACATCGAAGAAGCAGTGACGGAAATAAAGCGAGGGTTAAGAGTGGGATTAAAATTTAGGGTGAAATTATATCAGTGGTAAAATTTGCTGATAACATTTATCGTCAGTGAAGGTGAAGATGAACTACAGCACCTGCTGAATGGAATGAACAGCCTAACGATTACGGAATTTGAATTGAGATTAATATGAAAGAAGACGAAAGTAGTCAGGAGTAGCATAAATCAGATTAGCGATAAACTGAACATCAAAATTGAGTACCACGAAGTACAGGAAGTTAACCCATGATGAACGAAGAAAGGAGGACGTAAAAAAGCAAATAGACATAAGCAGAATAGGTTCAAATGGCTCTGAGCACTATGGGACTTAACATCTGTGGTCATCAGTCCCCTAGAACTCAGAACTACTTAAACTTAGCTAACCTAAGGACATCACACACATCCATGCCCGAGGCCGGATTCGAACCTGCGACCGTAGCGTTCGCGCGGTTCCAGACTGAAGCGAGTAGAACCGCTCGGCCACATAGGCCGGCAGACATAAGCAGACATAAGACGTCGGCCTTTATCTGAGGGAAAAGTCTATGAGAATTTGGAGCACGACATAGTGTGGTACTGAATCATGAACTGTGGGGAAACTCGAAACGAACAGAATCGAAGTGTTTGAATAGAGAGCTGTTGAGAATTAGGTGGACTGATACGGTAAGGAATGAGGAGATTCTCCGCAGAATCGGTAAAGAAAGAAACATACGGAAAACACTGACATGAAAAACGGACAGCATGACAGGACTTGTTAAGACCTCGGGGAATAACTTCCATGACACTAGAGGAAGTTGTACTGGGTTAAAACTACCGCGGAAGAGAGAAATTGGAATACATTGTCTAACAATTAATTGAGGAGCTAGGGTGGAAGTGCTATTATGAGATGGAGAGGTAGACACAAGAGAGTGATTCGTGATGGGCCGCATCGCACCAATCAGATGGCTGATGTCTCAAAAAGAAGGAAAGAAAGGAACGACAGAAACTGTTTTTGCCCCTTAGGGTAATCCTAAATGAAGACAGTGTGTGACACGAGCACATCGCCTCGTCTGTATTCCTTGGTGTTCAACCTGTATTGCTCGAAAAAGTGCAGTCTACGTCATCCGATACCATTTCCAGTTCCGAGGAAGGTAGAAAAATAGCCGTCGGCTGCGTGTTGAGGCAGTCTTCCGCGTGGTCACTAAATATGTGCAGCTCTTGTCGAACTAGAAAGCTATCACGCCATTGATAGATGGGGCAACAGTGTGTGTGTGTGTGTGTGTGTGTGTGTGTGTGTGTGTGTGTGTGTGTGTGTGCGGAAAAGCCATTTTTGTGGTTCCGGGAATATGAAGGAGAACAGTGTTTCACGAGACCGAGAAGTAGTGAAAAATAATGTAAAACTAATCACGTTGCGCTAGACAGTCACAATCGTAACAGGTTTATCTATTTTGATGTGACAATGAGTCAGCAAAAAATAGAGCGACAGAAGCCCATTCTAGCTGTTGGGCGATTACAGTGAACCGACGGGAAAAATAACCTACCTCCACAGCTGACGCCGGAAAATGGCGAGGATGCTTCAACCCATCTCCCAACCCCCCACGCACCATCTCACGATTATCCCTCTCCACAACCTTCTTACCCAACCCACCTTCCGAATAATGATTCGAATTGCGTTTATAGAAATAAATAATTTCAGGATTTGGAAAGAAAACAGAATATTAGGATTCAACACCCCGTCGACGACGAGGTGATTAGAAACGCAGCAAAATCTCGGGTGGCCAAGAATGAGAAAGGAACTCGGCTGTGTCCGTTGCAAAGGTGTCATCCCAGCATTTGGCATAGCTAGTTTAGGGAAACTACGGTAATCTTTAACCAGCATTGTTGGAATGATGTTTGAACCTGCGAGTACAGTGTGCCGAGCAGTACGCCGCCTCGCTCGCTCTGGAAGGAAGGTGTGTCAGATTTTCATCGGTGGAGATTCTCGGGGATTCAGATGCCCTTGTCGCGGCTCAAAGTTTTCTTAGCTGCATCTCGTATCCACAGCTGAGGGAGTCGTGGAGAAGAGTCGTTGAGACTAGGCATTATGTTGATAGATACGGAGCTCACAACGCAATACTTAGCCCCCTCCCCCCCCCCCCCCCACTCCACCTCACTACAGCATTTCACTCCAATTCTGATTCCTCTGCTGAAGTCAGAGCTTATTTCTTCTTGCAATCAAGTCCATACGTTTCAGTAAAAATTTTCTGGTTGTGTAAACACGTAGATTGAATAAAAGCTGCCAGTGTCTTGGTTGCTGTTGCAGGCAGTGCTCATGATGAATGCTGTCTCCAATAGCATCCGAAAAGTTGGTAGTTTTAATAAACATTATGCTGTCACACACCGAGAGAAATTTTATTGAAGTATGCTGCGGCTATACAGGCTGTAGGTGTTCTCTTTCTCGAGGCTCTCTCTGTCGGATGCAGCATATGCGCAATGCATCACGCCAACTATCTGAATAAAGTCGGCGATGTGCACCAACAGTCCCCAGTGTAAAACTCACCAGAACATGGATCAACGATTGTCAGCCGAAATGCGGCAAGATATCAACGTCACCAGGCTGCAGGCCCGAAACCTCGTATAGTATTCAATACACCGGGAAAACATCAACAATCACAACAGTGAAGTGGTGTGCACTGAAACCCAGGCGCAAAGACTGGTGCCTCGAAACATAAATCGTCATTTATTGCTTTTTATCAAAAGGGTTCAAATGGCTCTGAGCACTATGGGACTCAACTGCTGTGGTCATAAGTCCCCTAGAACTTAGAACTACTTAAACTTAACTAACCTAAGGACATCACACACATCCATGCCCGAGGCAGGATTCGAACCTGCGACCGTAGCAGTCGCACGGTTCCGGACTGCGCGCCTAGAACTGCGAGACCACCGCGGCCGGCTTGCTTTTTATCGCCACCCAGTTCTGATGAGCGAGCCGTCGTAAACGTTAAAACCTAACAGAATGTTGAGAGGAAGCGAAATTTAAATCCAAGTGGCAGTGTTAAGTCTTCATGCCAAAGCAGCACAGCTTCAACGAGAACGTGACTAGTCATAGAATAGAGCTGAGAAGGAGACCAGGCTGTTCCTCCCACAGGCGGGCAACGTTTCACCTAAATGAGAGAGAATCCTAAGTAAGAACCGTGTTAAAGTAATCTTTCTGCCAGCTAGAAGAACCTGTACTCTTCTCGGCTCTGTGAAGGATAATTCGGGTTTATGGGAGCGCTGGGATCTACAAAATACCGTGCCAGCATGGCAAAGCCTACATACCTTACAGATGACACACTTCATGAAAATGAAAATGACAATAACACTTGCCTCTCGTGCCCGCAAAGTCAGCCATAGCAGAAAATTCTGTGGATTATTCTGCCACGAAAATCTATGGCACGGCGAGGTCTCTCTGGCATTCAGTTATTAAGCAGTCTGGGAAAATACATTTGACGGGAGATCTTATTAATCGGACGCATCCAGCAACAATTTATTTCATTATTTTGACAACTGAATTTTTAAGTCCGCAGACAAGCAGTTCGATGAGGGCGCACATGCAATACCCTTGCACAGGCGACTACGCGCCTCGGAGCAATACTCCCAAAGAGCGTTACATGCGACAGAAGGCATTCACACAGCGACAAACCATGCGCATGGTCCATCACGCCCGTTTTCAGTATGAATTCAGCGACGTGCTCGAACAATCTCCGGTGTAAAATACACCTCAAAATGGCTGTCCACAGAAATATCATGGCAAAGGTGTCCAAATCATCCGGCTGAAAGCCCTAAACCTCGTGGAACACTTCACAGATGATATGAAATGGTGGAAGAAACAAACGAAAAGTCTCCTCACTAACCCCATGCACAGCAAGGCAGAATACGATTACTGTATTACCTTCGAGGCCCAAGGACGAGAACTGAAGTCGCCAGTATTAAGAGCTCTGCTTTACCACTGAAGTCAACACAGGCAGTCCCGTGTTTGGCGGCCGGAGTGAGACATATACTATCCATCCGCCACTGTCGGCGTGTAGTGTTTACGTGACAGAGTGTGGACAGCGTGGTGCGTCTGCGGCCGCAGCCGCCTGCATCTGGATGCACGCCCCGGCGCCACGGCGTCACGCTCCTTAGCTTCCGCCGCAGCCGCAGAATGCCTGATCCGCGAAGATGAGCCTGTCACTTTGCCAGCGCAACAGCCCAAGGACTCCCCAAAAATTTTATGGGTCTGCATGCGCCCGTCGGCGTCAAGCTGCCGTCAGTGTCTTCCGAAATGCAAACGGCACCAAGCAAGTACTTGGCTCGTCTCTTCCGCAACAGTAAAATGTGGTAATGATACTACTTTCTTTCCATGCTGTGTAACAGGACTATGAGCTGAAAATGTGACACTGTTTTACCGACTATTTTACACTGTAGTACACTAATAGTCAGCGCACCATACAACAGTAGCCGGCCGGTGTGGCCGAGCGGTTCTAGGCGCTTCATTCTGGAACCGCGCGACCGGTACTGTCGCAGGTTCGAATCCTGCCTTGGGCATGGATGAGTGTGATGTCCTTAGGTTAGTTAGGTTTAAGTAGTTCTAAGTTCTAGGAGACTGATGACCTCAGATGTTAAGTATCATAGTGCTCAGAGTCATTTGAACCAACCATACAACAGTATGATGCAACAGTGCCCAACTTCACGATCAAGTAAGACTCTTCAGCTCTTAAGTGATTCGCTTCAGTTACTTTTTAAGCAACTTCACTAGTGATGTGTGGAGTATAAAATATAGGTGGCCGATGTACAACACCACATGGGGCGTTTGGATTCGTCTGTCTGCTAACTCGGCTGTGTCAACCGGGAAAGAAAGGAAGTTCTTCATTTCCCATAGATATTGTGATCATTAACGACAGAGTGTCTGCCCGGGTAGAAAATATGGGTTCTGTACTTGGGGTGTCTTCGTTGAAAGACCTGTGGTAATATTTGACTACATACGTTTTTACTGTCAGAAGCAATTCTGAAAGCAGACTGTCTGTATGTAGATATTGCTGATCTGAAAGTTTCTGACTCTGAGGATGATCGTACTTGACTGAAACTGATAGCGAAGTGAAGTATTTAATATTATCAGTTTCAGTGTTATCAACGTGGCTTTCTTGGAATGTTTAACAGCTATCGCTCACCGAAAATATTTGCGGAAAACTGAAAACCAACCAAGGAATAAGCGAACTTGGAATTCAGCTCTCATCTTTCTTAATACGAGTTAAGTGTTTTATTACTACGCAACGTCACTCGCTGAAGGTACGTTCACAGTAATTACGCCGGCTGTACGTACTGCAGGGAAGTTCTAAATTTTGTATAAAGACTTTAGTAACTGGAAAACATGTAACAATACATCCTTTTATTCAAATTATTCCGCCGACGGGCCATTACAGAGTGGTTTTTTTCGCAGTTTAGAAAGTCTAGGGACTGATCGATGAGAGGATACGAAACGAAAAAGGTCTAATGAATTTGTATGCTGAAATGCATGGTTTCCATGTTAGAGATCATTTATTCAGCCATACATTGTTACAGAGACTGCGGTCTAATACGCGCTGTACCAGGCAGTTACAGTATTTGTTGAAAACGGTTTCCATGTGCCCCATCGCATGCATGGACGCTCCGTAGCATTTTCTGTGTCTCGCATTCGCTTCGGCCAGGCTACATCTGAACAGTGTCAAAGGTAGCATGAATGTGATGTTCCTGTGTCTCCAAATCCGGAATAGGCTTTTCATACTCGATACTTCTGAGATAGCTCCATAACCAGAAATCCCACAGGTTGAGGTCCGGTGAACGAGCATGCCATACAACTGGACCCCATCGTCTGATCCGTCGATTGAGATGTGTCCGGACGTTAACGGTAAATGGGCTGGAGCACCGTGATGTAGCAGCCACATAACCCTTCGAATCATCAGCGGCACTTCTTCCAGGAAGGGAGGCAAAGTCACCCGCTAGAAGCGCCGATAGCTGCGACCTGTTACGTGACATTCAAGAAAAACTTGTCCAAAAATACGGCCGCCAATTACCTCGGCCCACACGTTCCGTCTGCATCGATGCTGATGATTCGCTGTCACCATACCATGGGGGTTCTGCTTTCTACCCACAGGCGACTGTTTTGAAAGTTGAAGATAACACTCCGCGTAAAGATGGCCTTGCCTCTGAATAGGATGGATGACACAAATTGCGGAATCGTGGTTGCCTGGTGAAGAAACCAATGACAAAACTGCTCCCGACGAAGTCCGTCGCTGGTAAGCCCTGCACGCGCTATACGTGATCAGAGTAGTAACAGTTCTCATGGAGAATGTTCCACACGGTCGTCTGGCTTACCCTGCTATGGCGGGCCAGCTGCCTGGTACTGACTGACACGGGGGTCGCCTTCCACAGTGTTAATCAAATTTTTCTCCACGACTGATGTCCGAACATTTCGGGTATGTCCATGATTTCCCGCTTCCTGAAACGACCATGTCTCAGACAAATGGTGAAACAATGTTGGAAACATTGTTGTCGGCTGGGATAGGTCTCGTGACACAACCTTGCTGCTCACCGCCCGTTGCCATTTGCCTTTCCGCAAGTAAACACACCGTGTCGATTCTAATACGGAACAACTGTGTTCAACGTTGTATCACATCCACTACATGCTGAGTGAGCAAGAGAAATGAATCGGACAAAACATTACCAATTATTATGGCTGGAGAGGGCGCTAGAGTATGACGTATGAGGAACAGTACCACCCTGCATACTGTATCTATGGCTGCATGGTGCGTTCTAAGCGCTACAGTCTGGAACCGCTCGACCTCTACGGTCGCAGGTTCGAATCCTGCCTCGGGCATGGATGTGTGTGATGTCCTTACGTTAGTTAGGTTTAAGTAGTTCTAAGTTCTAGGGGACTGATGACCTCAGAAGTTAAGTCTCAAAGTGCTCACGGCCATTTGAACCATTTTTTGCTGCATGGTGCAGCGCGTTCAAAAATGGTTCAAATGGCTCTGAGCACTATGGGACATTTAATCCCTTCTAAAGGTCTCCAAGTGTACGGTTGATGATGAGGATGTGAAATGGAAATGCGAAGGGTCAACCGCGGCTAAACCAAGATCCACCAGACCTCATGTACTGGCAACAGGGATCGCCGTGCACAGTGGGGTGCGGTTGCAAAAACTCGCATGAAATCAGCGAAATACGTCATTCTTGACTTAGAAACTGCTACCAGCAGTCCAGCTAGCACAATGACTGTAAATGGGTAGCTAAAAATAATGGGGTTCAATAGGCGAGCATCTTTTCATTAGCCACGCATTTCTGTAGTCAGTGGTGAGCTTGAGATGGTATAGAGTGTAGAGTGAATGACTAGAAACGAGTAATCCGGAGTGTTGAAGCACGTTATAACCTGTGGTAATCCAGTGGACATGGTTGTGTGTGGATAATGCATGTGTGGTGACAACAGTGAAGTACGGAGGATGTGGTGTTACAGTGTAGGGGTGACTTCCTTGGTTAGGGTATAGTTTGGTTCTCGCTTCTCGCGCTCGGGTTCCCGGGTTAGATTCCCGGCGGGGTCGGGGATTTTCTCTGCCTCGTGATGACTGGGTGTTGTGTGATGTCCTTAGGTTAGTTAGGTTTAAGTAGTTCTAAGTTCTAGGGGACTGATGACCATATATGTTAAGTCCCATAGTGCTCAGAGCCATTTTTTTTAGGGTATGGTTCCCTCTTTGTGGTTGAGAAAAAGCTAACTGTGGAAGAATATCAGTATGTACAATGGAGGACCACGTCGTGGACGATGTTTCTATGAATCAGCACGGCAATGCGCCCTGCGACAAAGCAACATCTGAGTGACAACGGTTTGTGTGCAGTAAAATTGCCTAAATGGACTGGCCTTCCCAGAGTCACGACCTGAACCCAGTGAAACACCTTTGGGATGAGTCAGAACGTCGCCGTCGCTCCAAACCTCGGCATCCAACATCCCTACCTTCTCTGGTTTCGGCTCTTGAGAAAGACTGGTCTGTTCTTCCTCTACCGACATTTAGACACCTCACTGGAAGTGACCCCAGCAGAGTTCAAGGTGTCAGAGCTTAACACGACCCGTGTTAACATCCACTGACAAGCGTGCGGATCCTTTTGATCAGACCGTTACGCGGCGACAACGAATGGCGACTGGATTGCTTGCGACGTAGTATTGCGTACCTCGCAAGCGTAGTGCCCAGACAAACGGCTGGGGTTCCCCCCCCCCCCCCCCCCCCCCCCCGAGCAGAGGCGGAACGGGGCTCACTTGGGAATGCGCATCGGCGGCCGGGCAGTCCTTCGCGGGTCTGCTGCGTCCGAAACGCGCCGCTTTGTCGGCGCGCGCAGCTGCATGCGGTCTGCGGCGTCGCATTTGTCGTAATGGCGCAGTTGCGGCGACGTGATGTGTGCTGCGCGGCCTGTGCGGCCGTGCGCCGTGTAGCAAGGCTCGCCCGCGGCCGCATCTGCCGGCCGCTCACGTGCCGGGAACCTCGCCAGCGCGCTCCTCATTTTCCCTTTCGCTCCCTCTGCAACGTGTAAATATCTTTCCCGGGAACGGTGTACGCTTGTCTTACACTTGTCTGGCAGGATAGAGTTGCTGAGCGTCATTACTTTCATGTCGCACAAACAATGGAGTGGCTGATGGGAATTTAAGTAGGACAGCTACACATGGAAGAGACCCCACCTCCGCCGCCAATGGCAGTAGCGTTCAGTAGTGCCTTGCGCTTGACCCACATGGCTCTGAGCACTATGGGACTCAACTGCTGAGGTCATTAGTCCCCTAGAACTTAGAACTAGTTAAACCTAACTAACCTAAGGACATTACAAACATCCATGCCCGAGGCAGGATTCGAACCTGCGACCGTAGCGGTCTTGCGGTTCCAGACTGCAGCGCCTTTAACCGCACGGCCACTTCGGCCGGCTTGACCCACATGTTGTGGTTCGAATATTGGCGGTAGATAAGTTACGATCTCAAATATTATACTGGTGAGAGGAGAGGTGTGTACGAGAATGCCCTGTGTAAGAATAGTAATTCATCAAGTATGTCACGAAGGGAGGTCGTGTGACTTCGTTGATGGTGATACGTTTGCCTGATAGGGATGTAAAGCTCTGCGGCCCCCTTAGCTTTATCCGAGACTATTAGTTTACTACACTGGCCCTAGGTTTCGCGTTCTTTGCTCTTCATCAGCAACACATGACGCTACGAGCAGTGATCAGTCACCGGCATTACACTGTTGCACACGAAGGAAACAGTCTGTGGCGAAATGTGTTTTGCATCAAGCCGTGAACTACGGAAAGTAGAACAGAACGGAGACATGTGGTCAGATTAACAGCTGCCTCTTGCTTAGAACACGCCTCCGTAGCCGAGGTCGCTAACGCACGCTTGTGTAGTGGCGTTCGATTAGGAGGTCCGCTGGTTCGAACCCCGGTATAAAATTGTCACTGCCACCATTTAGTCGGCAAACGGAGATGATTTGGTGGCTCATAATAATTCTCCTATTAACACATGTTTCTTGCGCGTTTCTATTACCTTGTGTAAGACACAGCGTTTCACGATGACGGCTAGTCTTACGTCAGACTTTCTTATTGTTTATATACTTTATTTTTAACATCACCAGAAAGCCTTCCATTGCACCTCCATTATCTCATTCCATTCTTGTCACAAAAGCTATTGTACATGTAAACTGAAATGACTGTGTAAGCAGATCTGTCTTGGACCTGTTCGCAAGAAATACTTGCTATTCGTCTATAGAGATAGGAAGTCTGAAATAATTACACCTCTAACAGTTAATTTAACGCCTGTATGTGGCTCCTGCGTTCCGCCGATAATGTACTCAACAAAAGTGAAGAGGCGAAAAGTGACCCACAAACACCATATTCAAATTTCCACGTAAACCATTACAATTTAGTGACTTTACTGCAGGACTTAGTAAATCCATCTCGAGTACTAAAATACCAACCGTCCAATTCGCTTTTCACCACCACATGATGGTTTGAGCACTCTGCCTACTGCCAGTGTCTACACTCGCTAAATGCCGACACTTTCCTACCAAAACGGTAAACTCGTTGAACGTTCCACACCCATACACGGGAGCCACCCTTGTCAGTTCTCTCAGCTTTCCGTAGTGGCAGAAAATACTTCATATACAACTAAGTCTCGGAAACTGCCATCAGTATCACTCCCTAATCAGCATCCACGCCTCCAACACCCGGGAGGGCTACCGATCGATTGCCCAATTTCACTTTCTCCCATACAATCCATGAAATTATCTAACGTGTGGTCCTTTAAAGCAATCAGAATCAGGAGCAGAATGTAGGCATTTTCATTGATCATTTCCTCCTTCCGCTATAATAACTTCCGTCAGTTGCTGCTTCCCCAAAGCAACGCTCCTAAGTTTTTTCGCAGAGGTTGGAAAACGTCGGCCGTCCTGGAGAAATTACTCGCTCTTTCATTAACCTAGTCAGCTCCGACCATCGCTGATTTAGGACGATTTGGGAAAAAGCTGCCCGTCATCTTCAGTATCAAAAGTTCCTTTGTGCACTTCTGTGTGTAACAAAGTGTTCCATTTTAATATGTAATTTAATTATTAATCTTATCAATCTTTCGAGGCGAGCTTTCCTCTGACTTGCTTTTTCTGTAATTCCGAGCATACCTACTGCTCTTGTGAGACGAAATCTTGCATTATTTTGTAATTTTCTATTTAATGCCGATTTTCACTTATAATCCAGTGAAAACTTTTATTGTTCCATTAAGTTTCCTAGTATTGCTCCGGAAGTATTTCCCAGTGACAGCCGAATCAATGTGTTTAATGCGTTTCCACGCTACACCAATTTATAACTTTACACAGAGCACATACAATGGTGCGATGACGTCACAGGCAAAACAAACACTGTGCAACAAACGCTAACACACATAATATATCCAATGTGAACGTAACCATCGTTTACGTATTTTAAGTCTAGTAGTTACGCGTGGTTCAAACTTGGCGGTATTTCGTCACGCAAAAAGTTCGACCGACAAGCCAATATTCGTTTTTTACGTCAAAAGCCGCTACCACTGCATCCGAAAACAGGCCAACAGGACTATAATAGCTGACAGGGTTACTGCACGTGCCCGCTTCGTAGCTGAGGACCCGGGTTCGATTCCCGGTACTGCCTGGGACTTTTCTTTGCTCCACTCAGCCTCGTGATGCCAGTTGAGGAGCTACTTGACTGAGTAGTAGAAGCTCCAGATTACGAAGACTAATAAGGGCCGAGAGAGTGGTGCGCTGACTCCCCGCCCATCCATACCGAATCCAACGACACCATTGGCGGAGGATGATAAGGCGATCGGTGGGTACCGATTAGACCGCCAGAACCAGTGGATGGAGCTACCTAGCTCACACCGACAGCCAGGAAATGATACGTTACACTTGGTTAGCAAGGTATTAATCTGTACATTCAGCCACAACTCCCTGAACAGTCACGAGATTTCAATGTCAACAATACTCATCGAGCATCGGTGGAGATCCGCCGAACGGAAGATACCGGGGCGGTACTCAGGTATCACACAAGTGTGGTTACGCCGGCCCCTCCCGCGTTTCCAGGTAGTGCGGGCAGTGCTCCTCTACGCGCCCTCGATAGCCGCTCGTTAATCAGCAGCGCCCTTTGTGCGGCGCTCGTCTGCATACGGGCGCCGCCTGGCGGCGACTAATTTCGGCCGCGTCCATCCCCCGGCCGCCAGCCGCAGCCCCGGAGATTGCTAGCGCCGGGGGGTCGCCGCCACCTACTTAGCGGCTAACAATAGCAATCGATTAGTCACAGTCGATTATCGCACAAAGCGGCCGGGTCTCGGGTAATGGCGGCCGCTTGACCCCGGCGTCACGTGACCGCAGTATGTGCCGCGCCAGCGGGACCCGGCCCGCGGCTTATTGAATATTCTTTCCCTCCCTGCATTCCCCGGTGACGCTCTCGTTAAACTCCGCTTGTCCTCCCGCCTGTTGCCGTCCCGTTGGTTCCGCCGCTGCTGCCACCTTTGTGCGTTCGGGTGAAACGGTTTCTCTGACGGGAATCGTGATCGTTGCTCTGCGGTGGTAAGCATCTTGGACTGAGACGAATGTCACTCACAGGGGACTGCACGAACTTCCCTTCACCGGTTGGTTCATATTGACAGGATGTGTAGGGCACGACTAGCACTTCAGTGTATGCAAACAGGAAGGTGCCACTCCACGGTTGGGGAGAAAATAGATTCGGAATTTTTAGGCCCGCTTATTCACTTTGTATGGACGGTAGCATTCCAAGACTCTGCAGATGATCGAGTAAGCGGTTAGTTACATAAGCGCGAGATAGTTGGGGCGAATCTGGCTACAGGCATTTTTTTCATTTTCATGTTATTTTGCCAACTTGCAATATTAAAGATGCAACAAGTCCACTAAAGAGACAGCTTACACTACGCTCGTTCGTCCTCTGTTAGAATATTGCTGCGCGATGTGGGATCCTTACTAGGTGGGATTGACGGAGGTCATCGAAAGGGTGCAAAAAAGGGCAGCTCGTTTTGTATTATCACGTAATAGGGGAGAGAGTGTGGCAGATAAGATACGCGAGTTGGGATGGAAGTCATTAAAGCAAAGACGTTTTTCGTCGCGGCGAGATCTATTTACGAAATTTCAGTCACCAACTTTCTCTTTCGAATGCGAAAATATTTTGTTGAGCCCAACCTACATAGGTAGGAAAGATCATCAGAATAAAATAAGAGAAATCAGAGCTCGAACAGAAAGGTTTAGGTGTTCGTTTTTCCCGCGCGCTGTTCGGGAGTGGAATGGTAGAGAGATAGTATGATTGTGGTTCGATGAACCCTCTGCCAAGCACTTAAATGTGAATTGCAGAGTAGTCATGTAGATGTAGATGAAGTAATTCTCCCCAGATTTACTCCGCTGATGCAGTCTTGTGACATTTAGTTTTGCATGCACGCGAAGAACCTTTCAAAACGTCTATAAAATTGCGCGTACATCATCGAACAATATAGAGAGCTTCAAATGAAAACTGCATAAAACTTCGATCTTCGATCAATCATACACGAACAGTTGTCTGTACCAATATTCGGCGATACCATTTGGTGCGAGTGGTACTCCGCTAAATTGTGTGATGACTGAAAACCGTTTGGAATGTAAACTAAGTTTTGTCTTCCAATTGACACTCTGGAAGATCATGCACATGGTAAAATTCGTGGTTAACCGGACCTGGTATATATAGGAATAATTATTATTTCCTATGATCAGCATCACAGACTCGTGCTGTGCTCCATAGGTTCCACATTATACTTGTCACAAAAAAATGCTTCAAATGGCTCTGAGCACTATGGGACTTAACATCTATGGTCGTCAGTCCCCTAGAACTTAGAACTACTTAAACCTAACTAACCTAAGGACAGCACACAACACCCAGCCATCACAAGGCAGAGAAAATCCCTGACCCCGCCGGGAATCGAACCCGGGAACCCGGGCGTGGGAAGCGAGAACGCTACCGCACGACCACGAGATGTGGGCTGACTTGTCACAAATTTAGATACAATAACATAAAGGAAATGACTACTGTGATATGATTGACAGTTATCCCGTATCCTTTTCTATTTCCAGCCTCCATACGAAAAGAGTTTTTCTCCCTTTTTCAGAATAACTATTATGTAAATAACAAATGAATAATTACGTGTTGATAATTTGCACAGTCGTAATAAATCTGTTGTCAGAATAAATTTGGAACGAAGAAAGACTACCAGCAGCGACGCTCGACCCAGAGATCTCGAGCTAATAAAACTACGCTCATACTCTCTCGGCTGTCAACTGCTTGAATATTTGCGACCATACGAAGTATATAGGCACGCCTAAAATTTTTACATTCCATTTTCTGTGAAACGGTTGAGAGATGCGTTGTGCCGTTTACGTTTGTTGGAGCCCTATTCCTGCTGTACACACCTTGTCAATATGGAGTAAATCGGTGAGGCAAAGTTCGTATGGTCCCCTCGTCAGAGCATATCAGTGGCTTGGCCTCTTCTCTATGCTTTAAGCGAACTTTCGCACACTGCTCCTGCTCCCAATTACGGACTAGCCGTGTAAAAGGCAACTGCTTCACCTCCCACTAATAAGTCGGTGTTTCGTTAAGAGTACAACACGGCAAGTGCCATAACCCGAGTTCCCAAAAACTTCGCCCATTGGAAAGGAATCAAAATAGGTGAACACGTCTCTCAACTCATCCGTAGTGATTCGACCGTTTCTATGAAAACGGAGATCAAAGTTTCCGTGGTACTTAAGGAACCTTTTAGCGTGTACATAGTTCAGCCGAAGCGGCTTTACACTTTTTCGCCTCGCGTTGAAAACCGGATTATTACTTTCCTTTTATTTTTCATGTATGTACCCATGTCCGTAGACGATTAATATACGAATAATTTACTATACAATGAAATAATGTTATCCATATTGTATGTCTGGTGAATTAATAAAAACAAGAATGAGAAAATTATTTGATTTTTTTTTTTTCAGTGAAATTCCTGTAGTGTATCTTGAGTCATAATCGATTACAAGCACCAATTTTCGGTAAACTGATCTGTTATGCGTGTTCTACCGCAGAATTATAGCAGTTCGTGAAATCTTCAGCATTGTTAACGTTTCTTTCCCGGATGAGATTCACATCAAGAGTTGTCACTGTGGCAAACTTGCCTTCGCGCGATGCTCGTGGTTATCGGAATTTCATTTTCAACTATTTCTACGGTGGGTATAAAAATTTGTGTAAGAATGAACTATAAGAAAATGAAAATTTAAAAAACTGGAACTCCTGAAAATAGCATACTAACATATATACTGTATGCCACTCGTTATGAAACCCATTTGTTATGTTACAAGTAATACAGCACGCTTGTGTCCCCTAACTTGATAAGAAACATTAATGTAGTAACTTTCTACGAACATGGTAGATAAAAAAAGGGGGGTTTGAACACGGAGCGCAAATGTCACAGGCTGCGATGCTAGCTATTGTACCACCACTTTGGCTGAGATTATTGCACGCTAAAAGGCGTCCAAATTACGTTAAAAACTTTGAATGTCATTTTCTGGGAAACAGTCGGGTATCCACGGATAAGTCGAGACACGTGTTCGCTATTTTGACTCCTATTGAGCGACGTTTCTATGATTCCTGGTTATGGCCCTTGCCGTACTCTCCTCGTTAGGAAAACTGGATAGCATTTATGGCCGTTAAGACAGATAAGCCCGATGTCTAGTACTTAAGCCAGCTGCGACAATTCTGCCTTCAACCTGAAGCTTACTTTGCACCTTAGTTTGTCCTATTCAAATCTCATCATCTCTGTATGATTATTACAACGCACAGTTTACTGTTTCGAAGCGTTTGTCTGCTGAATCTACAGTTTTATCCTGTGTCTAATGGTGTACCCGGTGACCACCAGATAAATATTTCGAAGAAAGTTTCTATTGTTTTGCCAATACGGATTTTCTTCTGCTGTAGTCAGTTATTTTACTGCCTAAATAGCAAAGTTAGACTATTATATTGTCTCGTTTTCTAACCCAAATCTCCCTACATCACCTTACTCAATTCTCAGTCTTCAATCCAAAGGTTCGTTCGAGAGTCACATTTATGTACTAGGTACGATAATATCGTAGTTGGCACATCTTTGACTTCGTTCGAACTTCAAAGTGGATTACCCAGCCTTTTAAGGAGGGACTATGGTTTAACCCGAACTCTAAGCCACAGTGCGACTCGATGTTTATCACACAACAAATCATTACCAGAGGTGAAATAAACGATGAGTGGCCGAAAATGAATCGTAGCACCGATACTGAGTAGTGAACCTCAAACGTTAGGATCTGTGAAGTGACGTTTATCCATTAGCCTACTAAATATGCCAATTTGCCCTCTGTGGAAATTCAGACATAGGAAAGTAGAAATAACCTGATCCCCTTATTCAATTTATGTACTTCTTTTCGCCAGGTAACTTAAAATTTTTGGTCTCTTCTTCCCTTCCTCCCATTGCCTCTCATTTTTAAATTTCCATGTCACGATTCTGTATAGCTTATTACGTTATTTTCCATTTATTAGGACTGTTCATTGAAATTGCTGTTTTACAGTGATCTCTAGAACACTGGTCGAAAACAGTCTGAAAAGCTTGTAAGGTTGTTGAAGGATAGGTCGTACTGAGAAACAGTTGCGAAGTAAATTAGCATTCAAGTTAGCCAATCCGGTCGTTGAGCGAGCAACTTTAAGCGGCCCGCCAGATACAATTAGTGTCAGTTGTTCTCGTAGCGTAAATCACAGCGCACGAGACTACTGCTGCCCCATGTCCAGTTGTCGCTGTCCTGTTCAGTTTTAGCAAACCACACTAAACACACGTTTGGCGGAGCCGTCTCTGAATTTACGAACGCAACGGGCTGATGGTCAACCTTCAATGCTAATTAACTCGATTTTTTTGCTAACAATTATTACTCAGTACAATCCACCATGCAACACCCTTCTAACTTTTCAGGCTGTCCAGATCACCGTGAAATATTCTAATTGTACCGTACGCTTTAATTTTGTTTTGTTTCAATTATGAGGACAAATGGTTCAAATGGCTCTGAGCACTATAGGACTTAACATCTATGGTCATCAGTCCCCTAGACCTTAGAACTACTTAAACCTAACTAACCTAAGGACATCACACAACACCCAGTCATCACGAAGCAGAGAAAATCCCTGACCCCCCGGGAATCGAACCCGGGAACCCGGGCGCGGGAAGCGAGAACGCTACCGCACGTCCACGAGCTGCGGACATTATGAGGACACTATCAGTTTATAAGATCTGTCAGTAGTTTCTGAAGGAGAGCTCTTCCAAGAATTGAGAATGTAGAGGAGAAATAGGAATATTTAACTCAAAGGACAATGTGAAAGAATATAGGGAGAAATTAAGGCAACAGCTTAAACGTGTAGATGCAGACACAACTCGTCTTCAGAAAAAAAAGACTTTGGAATGAGGAGACAAGTATGGTCTTAAAATGTGAAGTGAGAACAGGCATAATGCCTAAACCATCTACATCTACACCGTTACCCTGCAAATCACTTTTAAATGCGTGGCAGAGGATTCATCGAACCACTTTAAGATGAATTCACTGTAATTCCACTCGCGAACAGCGCGCGGAAAAAACGAACACCGATATCTTTCCGTTCGAACTTTGATTTTCCTTGTTTTATTTTGATGATCGTTTCTCGCTGTGTAGATCGGAATCGACAAAATATTTCCGCATTCGGAGGAGAAAGTTGGAGACTGAAATATCGTGAGAAGATCGCGCCGCAAAGAGGAACGTCTTTGTTTTAATGACGTCCACTCCAATCTTGTATCACGTCCGTGACACTCTCTCCTCTATTTCGTGATAATGCAAACCGTACTGCCATTATTTGAATTTTCCATCAATCCTATCTGATAAGGACCTTACATCACACAGCAGTATTCCAAGAGGAGGACGGACAACCGTAGTTTTGGTAGTCTCTTTAGTAGGTCTGTTGCTTGTTCTAAGTGTTCTGCCAATAAAATGCAGTCTTCGGTTCGGATTTCCGACAATATTTTCTGTATGTTCTTTCCAATTTAAGTTGTGTAACGTCCCCTTAGAAAAATTATTGAATGACTGTGCTGATAAACCTCTTACATTATTTGCTTTTCAAACAGCTGAGCAGAACTGAACGTATTCAGACATTTCGCTCTTTGCCTATTCTGATCGACACTAAACTGACACCCAATATTTTTAGCTCAACGCAATCTGACTTTCAAAAATCCCTACAATGGCCCTGACTAACAATAATCTATACCTTTCATCAATCACTTACCTCACAAAAAATCTTCGTTACTCGAACTACTGCAATACAGCAAGCGCCACCACTGCCAGCTAAATAAAAGATTCTAACTACTGAAGTCACTAACTACTGAGAGGCATAGTTGGCAAATGAAAGATTTTGATAAAGAACAAACAATGTATTTACCTTAATAGTGTTCAAAAGTATATATACAGGGTGTTACAAAAAGGTACGGCCAAACTTTCAGGAAACATACCTCACACACAAAGAAAGAAAATATGTTATGTGGACCTGTGTCCGGAAACACTTACTTTCCATGTTAGAGCTCATTTTATTACTTCTCTTCAAATCACATTAATCGTGGAATGGAAACACACAGCAACAGAACGTACCAGCTTGACTTCAAACACTTTGTTACAGGACATGTTCAAAATGTCCTCCGTTAGCGAGGATACATGCATCCACCCTCCGTCGCATGGAATCCCTGATGCGCTGATGCAGCCCTGGAGAATGGCGTATTGTATCACAGCCGTCCACAATACGAGCACGTAGAGTCTCTACATTTGGTACCGGGGTTGCGTAGACAAGAGCTTTCAAATGCCCCCATAAATGAAAGTCAAGGGGGTTGAGGTCAGCAGAGCGTGGAGGCCATGGAATTGGTCCGCCTCTACCAATCCATCGGTCACCGAATCTGTTGTTGAGACGCGTACGAACACTTTGGCTGAAATGTGCAGGAGCTCCATCGTGCATGAACCACATGTTGTGTCGTACTTGTAAAGGCACATGTTCTAGCAGCACAGGTACAGAATCCCGTATGAAATCATGATAACGCGCTCCGTTGAGCGTAGGTGGAAGAACATGGGGCCCAAAGAAGACATCACCAACAATGCCTGCCCAAACGTTCACAGAAAATCTTGTGTTGATGACGTGATTGCACAATTGCGTGCGGATTCTCGTCAGCCCACACATGTAGCGGTGAATCGAGGAAGTACAGTACATACTGACGAAACTAAAATGAGCTCTAACATGGAAATTAAGCGTTTCCGGACACATGTCCACATAACATCTTTTCTTTATTTGTGTGTGAGGAATGTTTCCTGAAAGTTTGGCCATACCTTTTTGTAACACCCTGTATATCAGTTCATGATATCCAGTATTACAAATTTACTGTCTCTGATGGACAGACGTCCAGATAATGCGCTCTCAAAACTCCGCCATCTCTTTCCCCACATTCACCACTGCTGGCGGCTCACCTCCAACGGCTTCGCGCTGTTAACAGCCAACTGCCCAATGCTACAATGGCGAATATTCCAACAATGCAAACCAGCCACAGACTGCACACAGCACAGTCAGTGATTTTCATATAGAGCGCTACATGGCGTTACCAACATAAAAACCTAAACAGCCTACTTACAGTTGCTCGTAATTGTAATGCCTAGGTAATCAGTTGAATTTACGGCTTTCAGATTTCATTGATTTATTGTGTAACTGAATTTTAACAGACTGCTTTTAGAGCTAATGTGAATGACCTCACACTTTTTATTATATAGAGTCAGTTGCCAATTTTCGCACCACGCACCTTGAAGAAGAAGAAGTAGAAGAGGAGGAGGACGAAAGGAGATAGAGATACGTATCTATTCAAATATTACACGATTTGGCCGTCTCCCTAACGTGGATGATGTGAAGGATGGGTGCTACGGGCCTTTTAAAACTGCAGCACCCCTCGTTTCGACTAGGTACGGTGTACTTCGCGTCTCCGTCGTACGAAGTGGAACAGCGTCCGTGATAAGAGCCCTGGACGGGCGGGTCGTCAGCACAAAGGCCAACTCGGGCGGCGCGCTGGCCCGCAGTCCCGCTGGGATGACTTGCGCGCCGGACAGAGTGGCTATAATTGATGGTCCCGAGCATTCCGATCCGGTTGTCCGTCGCCCCGCCATTACGCCCGTCGCCGGGCCGTCACACTATGCTAATGCAAGCGCGCGCACTCGGTCCGCGGGCTACCTCTCCCGGGACCGAAGTCGACAGCGCCGGCCGGCGTGTCAGGGACTTCTTTTTTTCCGAATTGAAATCCGCTTTCTGGCTTTCCTCTTATTATTTTCGGGTGGCGGGCACCCCCACACCCTACCTCCAGGCGGCCCCTGGCGCCCGCCGCGGCACTCTCGGCTGCTCTCGGTCCGAATTCCCGGCCGGGTCCACCTGAGGTCTGGGTGTAATCTACTTTCCGGAGATGATGGATGGATTGTTTGCCGCGCGTTCCTTTTTAGACGCGAAGCTTAGTCACCGGCGAGGGGTCCGCCTGTCCAGAGAGTGCATTAGCTTTTGTCAGCGCTAACAGGCCTTAGGATAGCTCTGCGACCGGGCAAAAAGCGTTGCTCTTTTTTTTCTTTGTTTACGATGTCGATCGTGTGAGAAACGCAGGAGGATATGGTACTGGCTTTGTCGTCCTGTTGAGACTGCCTACCGGAGACCGTTCTCTGCTAAAGTAAAAGAAAATGTCATTTCCGCCGCTCTATCTGAAACGCAGACTGGTATTTGTAATTAAGACACTAGCTGCACCACGATAGTCGTGTGCATTACTACTGTTGTTATTAACATGCAAAATTTAATAATAAAACCTGTATGCTGCTTCTTCTATAATGGTTAGGTTAGGTTAGGTTAGGTTTCAAATGGGTCTGAGCACTATGGGACTTAACTTCTGAGGTCATCAGTCCCCTAGAACTTAGAACTACTTAAACCTAACTAACCTAAGGACATCACACACATCCGTGCCCGAGGCAGGATTCGAACCTGCGACCGTAGCGGTCGGGATATTCCAGACTGTAGCCCGTTTTACTATGCCAGTGTGCGTTTCTATCTCAGAGCGTCATCATAAGAGCTTTAATTCTTACACAAGGAGCTTCACTGCGATGTCAGTACACCAGAAACGAGCATCTGCGTGAGGTTTGGTGCATTTGCAACTGCAATTGCTGAAACTTTTGTAGAACGTACAGAATGTTAAAAAAATTCCATATTTTGAGACGTGATAGCATGGAACAAAACCAGAAAAAAATGCTCAGTAAACATAGGCTTTAAAATGCGATTCTTAAGAGCTATGAGGATTTGTTCATCCTCGCTGCTGTGACACGCATCTCTTCTAATGGAACCGCTTTGCTACTGCGAACTGATCGCATTGCTCTGTTATCGTTCATGGATGCAGCTTGCAGTAAATATCTGTCAGTTATGTTGCTATAAATCTTATTTCCAGTTCAGCGTAAGTGCAGCGCTTGCCTCAGTTCTAATAGGACCAGGTCGTGTTGTGATAAGTTCGTGAAATCTTTTTACATTGTAGTTCTATCTTTGCATTTACCAGCATAACGGAATCCTATTTTTCCGAATGGGAAACAGAAGACATGATCTTCTGTTACGCCATACCGTAACACCCCATGTTTACTGGACCACCTCTCCGAATACGGAATGTTTTCTTAATACCCAATATGCAGAATACTGTACTATAAGTTTTAACAGAAGTCCACGTATATTATTGTGTAATTCTGTACATATTTCACACAGTTTCGCAAATGACAAATGAGAATACACTGTAACTCCATGTACTTGTTACTGGCGTTTTACGTCACAATGGATGTCCTTTTATACAACGTGATGAAGTTGTTTGTTGGAAATAACATTGCTACCGTGAGAACTCTATTTTAAAGAGACAAGATATACTTTGTTATTAAGTTTTCCATTTATTTCACTGCCTCAGCTTTGTCTAGATCAGACAGTATGGCTACCATGAAACCAGCAAATAACGCTTATCTAAAACAATCTACTTTGCTGCTGAGCAGTACGCATCTCCGACAGTAACGTGGAGAGCTTACGGTCAGTGTCTGCTACGGCCATGAGCTTTACACTTCGCGAGAGGTTTTGAAACATCGTGCACTCAACCCCTAAATCACAACTGAGTATCTGCTAGAAGATGAGGTAGCGTTTCAAGTTAGGAATAAACGGCATTAGCGATTAGAAGAGTGATGGGCTAACTATATTCTAAATGCGGATGAAATGTAATACAGTAAACTCTCGATTATCTGCTGTAATTGGGTACAAGAAAACTGCGGATGACCGAATACTGCGAATAATCCGCAACAAAAGTTCACTGTAAGATATTAGGGCCATTCAAAAACAAAAGCTAATTACAATGTTATAATTAAAAAACTTAATGTTTACAATAAATTCTACTTTAATGATCATAGTATGTGTGAAAATTTCCCTTGTTCTTGTTGAACATTAGCACTGTCATTCAAAATCTCATGAGCTGCTTCTATGCGGTTATTTCAGACCACTCAGAAATATTTCCTTTGTCAACAGTTTCACACCCGGGAGTACTTAACAAAATAACAGCTAGCGTTGGTGATGAGAAGTCTTCTTCTCCTCATTGGAATGACTGATTTCGTCAACTTTAGGATTAATATTTTTCCATGACTTGGCTATGGTTGACTACTTTACCTTAAGCCACGCCTTTGACACTACATAAATTGAGTCTGGCACAGTTAACTGTTTCCAAAACGTTTGAAGATTGCTGCCCCTTATCTATAAGTTTTTGTAGCAGATTTCCTCCTCATGGGAACAATGACATACTGATGATGATGTGCCATTAGGGCGTAAATAGTTTACAAATGTCTTCCAGTCATCCGATTGCAGATCTTCCTCGTTCGAATGCGGTATTGCATTATCCAGTAACAACACAGCCCTTACTGGTAGATACTTCAACATTAAATGTTCTCGCACCAGTGGCACAATGCAAATACAGAGTCATGTTTGAAATACTGTATGGCTCATCTATGGCCCTTTCTGATGAAAATAACGGACACGTAAACTGTGCATTTCTTTCCCTTCCAAACAGCACGTTTTTTAGCTTTATCTATTATACTAGGCTTAACGTTGTGGTCCCGTACCATTAGCACAACGCAACGGAGCTATCCTTCCCTTGCTTGGTTTATGAACAGGCGCCTATGCTCGGTCTCTAAAGACACTCGAAAACAACCTGGTTTCGTCTGAATTGCATATTTGCTCCGGCTCTAAATTTTCTCGTGCAATAAACTCGTGGAAATTATTGCGAAATTCAGAAGCTGCCTTATTATCCCCACTTAATTTTTCACCTTGGACGGCAGTCTGCTGAGGACCATGATACTGTTTAAATATTGTTAACCAACTGGAAGATGCATTGAAATCTCCGCCAGTCCCCAAGGTTTCGAAGAGGACCTCTCCCGATGTGCACTTGCTGGGAATACTTGCGTGCCCTCTGCTCTTTTCTGTTCAAACCACTCACACATGGCTTTATCCAGTTCTGCGTACGGAGACATTTTCATAACCTTCCGATCTGACAAATCCTTGGATGAGTCAGAACTGATAGCGATTTGAATTATTTGGTCCTTTCATTTGCCGAATATCACTGATAGTAGTTTTATCAACTTTATAAATCAAAGCCAAATTTCGTGCAAACACAACCTTCTTTTGTGTATTGTTTCTAGTTTCTGTTGTTTCGTTACCACAACACGTTTCTGCTTTTCAGACATTGTTCGGCATTAACAGAAACCAATGACTATCTTCCGCAACGATTAGAGCCCAGTGCATGCAGAGTTTGAACTGTACATTGTTCAGTACATTCGTACTGTAACGTGAAATTATCGCTCAGCCGTGACCACTCCCATGATAAATATAGATAGATATTCAGCGATCACAGGCCCTGCAGACCACGCGCTGCTTCCACAAACTGCCTCCATTCCTTCCTGTTTTGTGCCCGGTTCCTCCAGACGTGTTAAATTCCCAGGGCTAGTAGGTCATTTGCCAGGTCGTCCATCAAGCGCCACCTTCGTCGTCCATAGGAGCGTTTGGTGTTTGGGTTCCCCGCTAGTGCCATCTTCGCCTGTCTTCCATCTGGCATACGGGCTACATGGCCCACCCATTGTATTCTTTTGCTCTTTATCTTCTGTTGGATAGTTGGTTGTCGCATCAGAAGGTAGATTTCCTCGTTTTTCCTCCTCCTCCATTCTCCGTTATCTAAAAGTGGTCCCCACATCTTCCTCATTACTCCCGTGTTGAAGAAAAATTTTCAGCAGGAAAAAAAGTTGGGGAAAATAAGCTGCGGATAATCGAGAGTTTACTATAGTCTGTTTGGAGAAATGCAGCAGTTCATAATCTTGTGAAAGATAAGTTCTGAATATCTTGAGTTGTAAGAAGTGGCAAACAGTGGTAAATAAGTGAGAGATGGAGGTAGGTTGGAACAAACCGTCGTCTGTACCCAGGCAGCGATGAAAATCGGTCTCTCTCCGCACACCATCGCAGTCGGACTGCATCGCTGGCCGACACAGCACGCGGAGCATTACCGAATCACTTCGTCACGTGCTGACGCGGAAATCGAGGGCCCTACAGTAAAGGGCCGGGCCCTCCGGCCGTCGGAATTCGCCGGAGTGAATACACAATTAAAACATCGGCACAGCGAGCGCCGCCCTAATGGCGACCCATTTGTAATCGTTACGGCCGCGAGGCGACCTAATGGATCCGAGATCGTCTTTTGTTACAGTCAATTTGTCGAGTATTCGGCCGCGTTCCCGGGCGGACCGGGGCGTTAATAGTCGCTCATTAGGCGGCTGTGTGGCCGCGTCCAGGCCACCCCACCCACCCCACAGCGCTCGACTCCACTCCACCCCGGGGCTGAAGCACCCGCGGCCCAGCCGTGCCTTCGATGGCAATCGTTGCGATACTTGCCAGGTGCAAAGAATTACTTTGACGAATGTGACGTGACGTGACGTCCGGATGAACCCCGTAAACGAACACTCCACGAACTGCGTACTGTAAAGCGAGATGATGCATTGAACTCGTCTCCCGTTCTACCACCCACTCCATATAGCTTCCCTTTCGGATTAACACAATACACCGAAATATAAAAATAAATGCACAGTATTCGATTCATTTCTTCTGAGTGAACATCACAGCTTCGATAAATTCGAAGAAAGACATCGTTTCCTGTTGGCTGTTTGGTTGAACAAGTACATCGTTAACCAGAAGTTCCTCCGGGCCTTCGGAAGATGACTGCATGAAAACTACAAGACATGCAGAAAAGTGACACATACTGGAAGAAAGAGCATCTTCCCAAGTCCGATTCTTAATATGCGCATTGGTGTTAGTACAGTAAGGGGCAGGCGTGACAGAATATGGAGACAAATCGTTGATTTTTCTATTGCCTCATTTAATTAATTTGCTTTTTGGACAACATGGTTGTGGAGAGAAGCAGCGATTAGTACGATTAATCAATAATTCAAGAATAGTCTTAATCACATTTGTTATTGTTGTAATAACGCCAACCGGTTTCAACTCGACGTAGGTGTCATCTTCTGGGAGTTTACACCATTGGTCTACTGCTGGTGGTGTCACTCCTGTCTACATAACGGCAGGAATACAGTTTCCTGCCATTATGTAGAAAAGAGTGACACCACCAGCAGTAGACCAATGGTGTAAACGCCCAGAAGATGACACCTGCGTCGGGTTGAAACCGGTTGGCGGTATTACAACAATAATAAATGCGATTAAGACTGTTCTTGAATTATTAATTAATTCGCGCCTGCAGGTAGGCAACCGATTCATCATATTTCCAAACGGGCTGCTGTAACGCGTTTCTGGGCAGCTTCATTGCATTTCGTGCACCTGTTTGTATTCGCCACGGTACAAACGGCCCTATATTGAGCACCTGTACTTTGAGTTAAACACTCGGAAAAATGCTCTATCCACTGACTTGTTTCTAATAAGTGGGTGTCTTCTAGTTTTCACGCAATCAACTTTTGAAACCCATGCAGTAATTATAAATAACCGCGTACAGCCGGACAGTTTCGAGCCGTAAGCTTATTTTCAAGAGAACAAATGGATGTGGATACTTCTTCCTAGCTCACTGTCTGGCGAGTTGCTGCGGAGTGTCTTCCCTGGTAGACGGCTGTCAATTCGGTGCCAAAGTGGTCTGACGATGGTTCCTCGTCTGAGCATGTAGACTGGTCCTTCCGCCCCCGCCAAGCCCCACGCGAGGAACATGAAACGTAAGAAGTAAAAAAATGGGTCAAATGGCTCTGAGCACTATGGGACTCAACTGCTGTGGTCATCAGTCCCCTAGAACTTAGAACTAATTAAACCTAACTAACCTAAGGACATCACACACACCCATGTCCGAGGCAGGATTCGAACCTGCGACCGTAGCAGCAGCGCGGCTCCGGACTGGAGCGCCTAGAACCACACGGCCACCGAGGTCGGCCACCATCATTCCTCAACAATAGCTGTGTAGATGAATAATGCTGTGAACAGCCCTGTAAAGCTTGTCCGGAGTTATGGTGAGACATTGGCATCGGATGTTGTCTTACGATCACTATACACTTGCGACTTGAGGTCACCCCAAAGCCAATAATCGCACGGACTGAGGTCTGGGGACCTGGGAGGCCAAGCATGACGTAAGTGGCGGCTGAGCACACGATCATCACCAAACGACGCGCGCAAGAGATCTTTCACGCGTATAGCATTATGGGGTGGAGCGCCATCTTGCATAAACATCGTACGTTCCAGTAGATGTTTATCAGCGAGGCTGGGGATGATGCGATTCTGTAACATGTCGGCGTACCTCTCACACGTCACGGAAGCAGTTACAAAACCAGAATTACTCATTTCCTCGTAGAAAAAAGACCCGATAACGGTAGATGTGATAAATCCAACCCATACCGTGATGGAGTTTCCACGACAGTTCTAAGATTTTCGGTAGCCCAAATTCTGCAGTTGTTGGCGTTGACAGACCCTCGGAGCGTGACATGAGCTTCATCGGTAACGCTGAACTATCACATTCCCCATTCTCATAATACAGCTTCACTAAAAGCGCCCTTTCAGGTAACGTCAACATGCTGCGACTGCTGGCGCATCTGATTCTCTCTCTCATTACAGCTCCTTTTATACACGATTGTCATGCGCAGTCACTGACGTTTTGCTGTCCAGCGCCATCTGTCGGACATTTTGTGAACTTTGATTTTTTTTCCTAATAAAACCTCACGTCATTTCAAGCAAGTATGTCAATTTTTACCTCTCTATCTACATTATTCCGTGGTTTATTAAGTTTTCAAATTTATACTGACTTTTTGATCACCCGGTACATACTGGAACCTACACAAACACTATAAATCCTACAAAATTTATTAATACCTACTTCCCACGCATTGTGTGGCGGAAATTTTTCGATGATACGGCCCATAAACCACCCTTTTACAACAAAACGTAAGAGACGCACATAACATCTAACTTTTACGTGCCATCGCCCGTGTGAAAGCTACAGCCTTCGCGATTCTCCACACGTTATTTGTTGTGATCAACGACGCCTTTGCTTCAGTCACCTGAGTTTTCCGTCACACACGGACGCCGTTAATCACGGCTGGGGAGCGCGTCGTGGCGTAAAGCCGACAGGCCAACAGAGCGGTGGCAGGCGGGGTGGAGGAGTGGAAAGGATCGACGTTTCCGAGAGGGGCTGCGACAGCCGGCTCTCGAACGTTACTTAGCTTACAATAATAAGCCACTTAGCCGGGCAGCGGGGAGTCCGACTGCGCCGATTCTTCGCCGAGCGAGGGATTTAATGTTTGAGCCGAGGTCGGGAGGGGCTGCCGTAGAGGGCGAGATGAGTAAGGGAATTATGTAAAAAGTCAGCCCGGCCGGTTCGGGCCGGACCCCCGCCGCGGGTTTATGGAGTCCACCAGCCAGGGTGGCCGCTAATAGCATAATCACTTCATACATCACGCCATAACGAGATCACAGGCGGCGCCTACCCACGCGCTCTCTGACTTATTTGCTGGATGGCCGCGTAGCAACTGGCTTCATTTCAATTACTCCAGGGAGGGCGCTGTGGCGTACTGGGGGAGGCGGCAGACACTTGACCCCTCGACACCCTCGCGACCGTTCTTCTTTTTCTCTCCTTCACGTGGCGCTATTGTCACGGTTGAGGGCGTTTTGGAAACTGCTACGAGACGAGGTGCCGCGACGCGAAAGGAAAAGAGGCTCCTTTTGTAAGCCTGAGTCAAACGACTTTATCGTCGGAGGGTGAACGCCGGATTTCAATACCTATAGAGGAAAGAGACTACAGTTGCGTCAGATAGTGTCTTACTGTAACGACCGTATAAAACCAATTGTAGGGAAAGGCTGATGCCAGACCCAGATTCATCGGAAGAAACATAAGGAAATTACAATGCAATGAACACCCTTAGCTGCTTACAGGCGTTGACATACATCAACGGGGACAGATGCCCCGATCGGGACTCGAACTCGGGATCTCCTGCTTACATGGCAGACCTCTATCCATCTGAGCCACCTAGGACACAGAGGATGGCGCGACTGCAGGGATTTATCTCTGGCACGCCTCCGCGAAACCCACATTCTCAACGTATTGTCCCGGACTACATTCGTAGTGCCCCCGCCCATTATACTCGTTACTGGCGGCGCGTTGCCGATTCCCGTAAGAGTTCGGGCACTGTTTGTGCATTCGCACAGAAGAAGAAGATGGTCAAGTGGCCGGTGAGCCTTAACTCTATATATGCTAAGATGGTAACTGTTCTTTCGGGGCCGGCCGAAGTGGCCGTGCGGTTAAAGGCGCTGCAGTCTGGAACCGCAAGACCGCTACGGTCGCAGGTTCGAATCCTGCCTCGGGCATGGATGTTTGTGATGTCCTTAGGTTAGTTAGGTTTAACTAGTTCTAAGTTCTAGGGGACTAATGACCTCAGCAGTTGAGTCCCATAGTGCTCAGAGCCATTTCAACCTTTTTTTTTTTTTTTTTTTTTTTTTTTTTTTTTTTTTTTTTTTTTTTTTAAACACGCTGAACTGGGTAGCGATTTACGTGACACTGATTAACACACAAGAGTCCCATTCTACAAGGGCACTGATTGTAATCTCGATTTGTCTTAAAGGAATTCAAGGCGAATTGTAGGTTAATTTCCGAGTTGCACAGTTTATGTTCCGTCTCCCAAAGATCCCGATGACGAAAGCGTTAGAAGACGAACATGAGAGTGAGATCCGTTGTCGACTTAACAACACTGTGTGTAGACTGGCTTCATGAGAGAGCGTCATGACCGTCATAATGTTCTTCTTCTTCGTTAGCCTTCGGCGGGCGACATTGTTATATGGGTTATGTTTCAACGTCAGTTACAGTTTCCGGCCGAATGTCCTTCCCACGGCCACTTACTCCCCCGAGAAGGAATTCTCGTACCATGTGAGGAGGTTTTATAAATGTCTGCGTAGCTTGTATCCGTGGCGGGACGTGGGTACGATCCCGTATTCACTTAGTGGGGTACGGCCTAAAAGCCACATCCTGGCTGGCCGACTCACCACCCCTCATCGTTAGTCCGCGACGCCATTTCGATTCAGGGCATACTCCCTTCCCAGGGTTAACATGCTCAGATATCAGGGCGGATCGTTCATGAGACGGAATCGACGCAGAGATTTCGTGGGAAGAAAGTGCAATCGTTTGCTTGCGAAACGTCCAGCAACTACAGTGTGCCAGAAAGGAGAGCATTAACGACATTTAGCTATCTTTGCGAAACGAAACTGAGTGTGCGACCTTTTACAGACAGTGTGCCAATGGCCGTGCGCGGCGCCTGCACGAGTAATGCTTAAGAGCGGTCCCGCCCCCCTGCCTCGCTCGCTGGCCCGTCCCGTTCCTGGAACAGACGCCACCGGCCGACTGGCACGACCAACGGCTCAGCCGAATGCCCTCAGGATTACCGACCGCTCCACATGCCCACACAGGCCTTCAATCCGCAGCGTCCCTAATGAATGATCTCTGGGCGCGGGGCGATTTCCTCAAGTAAAGTACACCGGTCCTATTACCGACTGCTGCTGCTGTCTGTCAGGGGGGAGTATTATTAATGGCACTGCCGTCTCTCCACGCAACAGCCATTACGACACCAAGTGCTTGAACAGCTAAAACCGATTGTTGAACGCTAGCTAAGACCCGGAGCAAATTGTACCTCCTACACTGGCGGTCTCTGGAACCTGAAAAATACACGCGTTATCTGAAAGTACAGCCAAATATTATAAAATAAGGTACATGACCGCCGCCGCTCCGCTAGTTTTGTCCTACTAGTTTGTTAGATGCCAGAATTCGGAAACACACAGTAAATTGTTTCCGATTGTAGACGAACTGAAAAAATGAATAGTTCAGAAGTTCTTCTGTGTGATAAAACTTAAAAAATTGAATTCTTTTTAGGACGTTTGCACAATGCATCATGTGGAACTACGAGGGTGAGTCAAATGAAAACCGTAAATATTTTTTTAAATATTATTTATTGTGCAGAAGTGGTACAAAGCTGTATCAATTTTCAACATTATCTCCCCCACGCTCAATGCAAGTCCTCCAGTGCTTACAAAGTGCATAAATTCCTTTAGAAAAAATTATTTTGGTAGTCTGCGCAACCACTCACGCACCGCGTGGCATACCTCTTCATCAGAACGTAACTTCTTTTCTCCCATTGCGTCTTTGAGTGGTCCATACATATAAAAATCACTTGGGACAAGGTCAGGTGAGTATAGTGGATGAGGAAGACACTCAAAATGCAGCTCCGTGATTGTTGCAACTGTTGTTCAGGCAGTGTGGGGCTTTGCATTGTCATGTTGCAAAAGGACACCTGCTGACAGTAAACCACGTCGCTTTGATTTGATTGCTGGCCGCAGACGATTTTTTTAGGAGATCTATGAATGATGCACTGGTGACAGTGGCCCTTCTAGACACGTAATGCTACAAAATGACTCTTTTTCGTCCCAAAAGAGGGTCAGCATGATCTTCTCTGCTGATGGTTCTATTCGAAACTTCATTGGTTTTGGTCATGAGGAATGGCGCCATTGGAAGTGAACCCAGGTTTCGTCCCCAGTAACAATTCTTGCAAGGAATCCATCACCTTCTCGTTCAAAGCGCCAAAGAAGTTTTTCACAATCATCAACACGTCGTTCTCTCATTCCAGGAGTCAGCTGCCGTCGCACCCATCTCGCAGACACTTTGTGAAACTGGAGCACATCGTGCACAATGTGGTGTGCTGATCAATGACTAATCTGTAAACATGCTGCAATGTCATTCAGTGTCACTCGGCGGTTTTCCTTCATTATGGCTTCAACTGCTGCAATGTTCTGTGGAGTCACAACTCGCTGTGCCTGACCTGGACGAGGACCATCTTCCACTGAAGTCACACCATTTGTGAACTTCCTACTCCATTCGTAGACTTGCTGCTGTGACAAACATGCATCACCGTACTGAACCTTCATTCGTCGATGAATTGCAATAGGTTTCGCACCGCAAAAACCGAATAATAGAACGCTGTTCTTCCCTGGTGCAAGTCGCAAGTGGGGCGGCCACCTTTATACTGGTACTCCGACTGTATGTGTGCATCAAACTATGCTGCCACCTGCAGGCCATTCTGCACGCTGTTTGTAGCACGCTTACCAACTTACAGGATAAAAGCGCGAAATTTCGATTTGTTATTACAGATTTAAGGTTTTCATTTGATTCACCCTCCTAGAACCTTAAATCTCTTCTGAAAACGCTGGTGCTAAGTTAATGACAAATTAGCGTCCACGTACAGATTGGCAGCGGCAAGAAAAATGTTTCCGAAGAAGAGAGATTTGTTGACATCAAATATAAACTTGTTAGGAAGTCTTTTTCTGAAGTTATTCGTCTGGAGTGGAAGTGGAACATGGACAATAAAAAGTTTAGGCAATAATAGAAGACAGACTTTTGAAATGTGCTGCTCCAGAAGGATACTGAAGATTAAATGGGTAGATCGCGGAACTAATGACGAAGTAGTGAATACAATAGGAGGGACTAGAAACTGGCGGCAAAACTTGACTAGATGAAGGGACCGGCTAATAGGACACATTCTGAAACATCGGGTGATCAAAATTTTAGTGTTGGTGGGACGTGAGACCAACAGATGAGTACAAGAAGGATGTATGTTGCTGTAGCTATTCGGGAATGAAGAGGCCTGCACAAAATAGTCTAGCACGGAGAGCTGCATGAAACCGGATTTCAGCTTAAGACCAGAACAACAACAACAACGCAATTTTTATCTGAACTGGTACAGGCTCACGAGCTATCCTTGCAGTATGTTACTTGAGCAGCATTGTAACAATTATCTCAGTCTCATCCCTAACAAATTTCAGTTAGGGTTAAATCATAAAGTAGTTTATGGTTCCTCCCAAAGTCTAAAAAACTTCTTATTTCAGACTAAGGTCACGCAGATAGGCTCATGTCTCAATAAATTCGTACAATTATTACTTAATATAAATTCCGTTTAACCTTTACACGTCGAGTCTGATATGTTGGAGAGCTGACAACCCTGCTGGTGGTATTTTTATCGCGGAAACTATGACCAGGCCCAAACTTTACTTTCGTGATCATTGTACCAAGATTGTTTTTCATTTTTTTGGTGAAGAAGAGAATCTGTGCTTCTTTACGCGCTGATGTTAAATTTCTGTTTCTTGAAAGCAGAGTAGATGGATGAACGATAGTGAGGTTAGTGATTTCGTGCAGTGGCCATTATATGCAGTTAAATAATGTTTATTTTCAGAAACATTTTCCCCATTCATCCTTGTTTGATTCTTATTCTTACTACTTAGAAATTCGGTACAAAAAATTTTAGCTATGCTTCTGCTTAATATTACTCTGGTTCAAAGTGTAAGCTGATAATAATTCCGGGATTCGGCAGTGCTGCGTATATTGTATCTGGTCTCTGTTTATCAAAAGTGAAATGTTGTGCCATCATGACATACTGGTTTCACAGTCACTTTCGCGTTGTCCTTTTATACATTGCTGCACCAACATTCTGCCGTGGCCCCTTCAGGCAAAATGAAGGTGAAAAAATTAATGATTTAAGTTTGGTCAGTGTCGAAGTCATTCTTCTGCTGCATACTTTTGAAATGTTATCATCGTGAACGGGGATCTGACGCTTTCAGTGTGCTTCTCTACTATTATTGCGAAGATTTCCACCCCTTAAAGGTGTTGGCTGTGCATGGAAGCTAAGCTAAAACGTATATAGCGTCGTACTTCACTTAGGGGATTTCGACGATAGCGAATACCATGCAGGGTATATGAAATAAAATTGAGCTATATGAAATAAAAGCGTGATAACTTCTGAACAGTTGGCGTTAGGACGTTCAAACTCTGTGAGATGTGCAATGTCCAGTCACAGAATAATCGGTGAGATATTCCTTGACAGCACTGTGACTACCGAATTGTACATAAAGGTTTTGGAAGATGATTTCATCCCCTGATTTCGACAAGATGTGGTTTATGCAAGACGGATCTCGACCCCATCGAAACAGGAGAGTGTTCAATGTCCTGGAGGAGCACTTTGGGGACCGCATTCTGGCTCTGGGGTAAGTAGAGGCCATTGGCATGGGCCTTGATTGGCCATCCTATTCTCCGGATCTGAACACATTTGACTCCTTTCTGTGCGGCTATATTAAAGAAATGGTGTACAGCAATAACCACAAAACCATTGCTGAGCTGAAAACAGCCGTTCAGGAGGTCATCGACAACATCGATGTTCCGACACTTTAGCGGGTCATGCAGAATTTCACTATTCGTCCGCGCCACATCACCGCCAATGACGGCAGGCATATGGAGCACGTCATAACCTAAATCCGAATATCTGCAGTGACGTCTACATGTTGAATAAAGTGTGTGCACGCCGTAGCTAGTAACAGATTAACGTTTTTTTTTCATGTAGTTTCAATAATTTTCACCCTGTATGTTCTCCGTACTACCGCGTTCCCAAGTCGTAAGTGGTAATGACGCACTGACTGTGCTAAGATTTCCGATTGGATTCCGTACTCTAGCACTGGTCGTAGGATATAATTAGTGTAGACTTGTGGACTCATTCCTGCATTTTTTGACTTCTAATAAAAGGAAATGAGATTGTTACTAAATAACCTGTTACTTGCAAGGGAGCATTGAAGGAAGTTCATACTTAACATGTGCTCTTTTGAGAATCTGGAAGAAGTTTTGTTCACAAATCATGTGTGAATCCTATCTCAACGAAACATTAACTGCCTTCCCCCACCTTATTGTGAAATACGCCCTGCAATCTACTCATGCTCCTTTCCCTCACCAAGGCACGACTCTTCTTGTGCATCCCTATCCAACAGCTCAGATGGGGATCGGATTCTCAACATTTTCGTGCCACATGCTTTTCAGTAGTGCATCCTCCATAAACCCGCATACCTACTACTCATTTCTGTCTGATAGCAACATATCTCAGTTTTCGTCACTTCTTATTCCCTAACATTCTCACCACCGTCACCAAGAATCCCGAAAGACAGTAGAAGATATTAATTTCTTATTGTGTTCATTGTGCAGGAGCCACTCTTTGGAGAGGGTAAGGATGAATTACTTAAAAAAAATGTTTATTCAAAAGTTGAGTACGTTGCTGTGATGTCTGCGCACAGCCTGCACACAGACCCAGAGCGAGATATTGGTGTGAGTGTAGTTCATACGGCGAGGATTGCTGACTGATGGACGCCTTGGTAGACTTTCGGTCTCAATCTCCTACCAATAGAAGTGTTGGAGGGGATCACGTTTGGTCTGGGACGCGGGAATCCGAGGCATGTATCCTTCGCTCTCTCGACTTTTGGCTTTGCGATCCGCTAGGAAATTCCTCTCCTGCTATCCTACGTTCCATTCGGGACTGGGGCCATAACCTCCAAAGCGATGGCGGCTTCCTTAGGTGCGCTGTCTGTAGTCCCTACTGAGGAATAAACGACCTTTGGGTTCTTAGCAGATTTTGCTAGCTTCTGTTCCATGATGCAACTACACCAGATGTCCGCATGAAGACCCATTCTCGCACCATCCTGAATATCACAAAATTTTTGCCTTTTAGCTTTTAATAAAAACTCAGAGAGTGTCAACATTTATTAAACTTTTGATCCATACTTATTCTAACATCTCCTAACGTTTTCTTTAATTATGTTTGTCTATCTTAAAGTTTACTGTCTTAGGAGCGGATGTAGCATCTCCCTCCGCGCCAGTGACAGGCAAGGGACTGAAATAACTAAATAGGGAGAGAAGGAATCCGGACTAGCCTGGCAACAAGTAACAATGGCCACTGTTCTTTGCCCCTAGGTGAACCGGCCGCTGACGATGAAGAAGGAGGGCATCCAGACGCGCAACCGGAAGCTGTCGTCCAAGTCTAAGAAGAAGAAGGGTGGCGGCGGCGGGTGCCTGTCGCTGGGCGGCGTCATGTCGGATATGATGAAGCCGCTGGACGCGGCCAAGGGCGGCGCGGCCGGCTTCGGGGCGGCGGCGGCGGCTGCGGCGGCGGGCGGCGGCTTCGGCGGCGGGCACCTGCACGCGATGCCGCACTACATGTACCACCACCAGCACCAGCAGGGCTTCATCAACCACCACCACCAGCACGCCGCGCCGCCGGGCCCGCCGCCGGCGCCGCCCCACCCCGCCATGCACCACCACCACATGGCGCCCCTCGGCGGCCTCGGGCTCGCCGCCTCCTCAAACGGCATGGTGAGCGTCTCCTTCACTCCCTCAGTCTCCATTGCTTCTTTCTTTGCCAGGCGCTGCTTAAGATCCAGAACCTTTACCTCAGTATTCATACCCCACGGTTAAATCCAGTAATACACCGAGGTGACAAAAGTATACCGCTAATACTGTGATGGACCTCCTTTTTCCCGGAATAGTGCAGCAGACCGACGTGGCATGGACTCAAAAATTCGATGGAAGTCCACTGCAGAAATATGACGCATGCTGCCTCTACAGACTGCGACAGTGTTGTCGGCGCAGGTTTCTGTGCACGAACTGATCTCTCCATTACGTCTCATGTTCGACGATCAGTGTGGCCGAATTGTCTGGAGTGTCCTTCAAACGATTCGTGAACAAGTGTGTCCCGATGATATGACGCATTGTCATCCGTAAAAATTCCATTATTTTTTGGGAACGTCAAGTCTCTGAATGGCTGCAAATGGTCTGCAGGTAGACGAACATTTCCAGTCAATGATCGATTCACGTCTCCAGGTAGCCGAACATAACCATTTTCAGTCAATGTTCGGTTCGTTTGGACTAGAGGACCCAGTTCATTCAATGTAAATGCAGCCTACGGCATTATGGACCGACTACCAGCTTGCACAGTGTAGTATGAATAATTTAGGTCCGTAGCTTCGCGGTGTCTGTGCCATACTTGAACGGTGCCGTCAGCTCTTACCAACTGAAATCAGGACTCATCTGACTAGATCACGGTTTTTCATTCATCTAGGGTCCCAAAAATGTGGTCACGTGCCCAGAAGAGGCACTGCAGGCGATGTCGTGCTGTCACAGTCCATTAACGGCAGATTTCGCCGTACTGTCCTAAAGGAGACGTTCGTCCTACATCCCACATTGATTTCTGCGGTTATTTCACGCAGTGTTGCTTGCTTGTAAGCACTGACAACTTCCAATGCAAATGCTGCTGCTTTCGGTCGTTGAGTGAAGGCCGTCGGCCACTGCGTTATCCATGGTGAGAGATAATGCCTGAAATTTGGTATTCTCAGCACGCTCTTGACCCTATGGGTCTCGGAATACTGAATCGCCTAACGATTTTTCAGAAGAAATGTACCATGCGACTAGCTCCAGCTACCATTCCACTTTCAAAATCTGTTAATTCTCCCGGCCATAGTCACGTTGGAAACCTTTTCGCATGAATCATCTGAGAACAAATGGTAGATACGCCAAAACTGTCCTTTTATACTTTGCGTACTTCGTGGTACCGCCATCTGTGTATTTCCGTATCGCTATGCCATGACTTCTGTCACCTCATTGTATAGGCACTGAAGAATTTATAATGAAGGTAATGCTCAAACATTTAGTTGCTGTTTTATTCAGTTTCAATGCGGGGATGCAGTCTTCCTCATATTGTTCTTCTTTTCTTTCTTTTCCGGTGCTTGAACAGCCCGGGCCTTGTCCACCATTAGTTGCTCCAGTCATGTCTCGACTTCGCCAGCCCTCTCCAGTCCCGTCTTCACATCATCCAGCTTACGCAGTATTGGTCCCCCTACTGAGTGGCTATCCTCTGGTTTTGCAGTTAGTACCTTCTCCGGCATTCACCTTTCCCCCATTCTTCGCACATCCTTCAAGAAGCGTAGCCTTCGTGCTTTCACAACTACGTTGAGTGGTGGATTTTTCGAGAGATCACATAGTTCTGCATTGGTCCCAATTATCCAGGTACCATTTTCATCTACTTCTCCACGCATCTAAGACATTTCTGTTTTTTTATGTTGTTGTCCACGTTTCGGAGTTTCGAACCCATAACAACTAGTTTTGTACTCATTTTGTAAACTCTCTTCTACAGCTGTTTTGGAATGTTAAGGAAGCTGTTATGGCACCTTTTACCTGCTCATATTCTTGCCTTTATCTCTGTTAATGCCATATTATTCTCCGTAACCATACCTCCAAAATACTCAAACAAGTTTACTCTTTCAAATCCTTCATACAGGTCAGCAACTGTCCACTTTGTTTTGTTTCTGGTGTTGATCATATGTTTAGTTTTTTCTTTACTCATGACCAAGCTAAGTGCAGTCACTTCGTTTTCCAATACTACATAGTTTTCCAGCAAATATTTTCTGTTTCTACAAGCATGGCTATGTCTTTCTCCCTTAATATTTAATCAGTAGTGGAGGGTATTGTACTTCGGAACGCTTTTCCGATTTTCCGCCTGCAGCCATTTTTAAATGATAACAATCATTTTGTGTGTTCCCTAGCATTTGTCTGAAATTACAAAAATTACTCTGAAAAAGTAAGGCTTATACAAACTTGAAATGCTGTCCCAAAGAGCAACATTATCATGTACCTAGGAACAAACATTCTATTCAAATTTGAAATGATTGCAGTCGAGAAAAATCGTAATAATACTGTATTTAACAGACTTTGTATTACATTGTTATTCAGCTACACACCAGTAATTTGTAAGCTAAATGAAATTGAAAATTGTGAAATTATCAAAAATCAATTACAAGTTAGAAACAGAAACGAAGCCAGTCGGCAAGTAACACAATTTTCCAGCTTCAGGAAAGGCAGAATTGTTAAGACATTAAACAAACGCTATTCATTTTCAGTGTGATCCATGATGCACAATATTCCGCGTACAACACTATCCCCTACGTCAAAGAATCAATGACGCAAAGAAATGGAGGGTTCAGAAGTCGGCTTAAAATTCAGGGTGAAAGAATATCCATGAAGTGATTAGCTGCTGACATCGCCATCCTCAGTGAAAATGAACAAGGATTACAGGATATGTTGAATGGAATAAACACTCTACTGAGCACAGAATAGGTATTAAAAGTAACCCGGAGAAAGATTAAAGTAATATTGGTTGGCAGAGGTGATGTCAGCAACAGATTTAACATCAGAGTTGGACACCATCAAGTACACGAAATGAAGGAATTCTGCTATCTTGATAACAAAATATCGTATAACAGATGAAGCGAGGAGGACATAAAAAGCAAAGTAGCACAAGCAAAGAGGGCATTCGCGGTCAGAAGTAGTCTGCTAGTATCAAACATCGACCTTGATTTGAGGAAAACATTACAGAAGAGAAATTCGTGACAAGCCGCACCACATCATCAGAGGACTGACACAAACACAGACATACACATACACTCTCTCCCTCCCTCCCTCCCTCCCTCCCTCCCACCCTGCCAACCGGGTTGTAACGATGCGCACCACCTCACACCGACGCTCGTAAACCTCCTTCTGTGTTTTAGGTCTGAAAATTCAGCAGAAACCAGCCACTGTATTTGAATAATAAAAAAAAAAAGTGGTCTAGACTTCTTTTTCAAAAAATTGTATGGCAAGATGACTGTTAGCTCCCGTGATACAATGGCGCATGATTGTACAAAGTTCCAGATGTTACAGCGTTGTTATCAACTTATCGCGGTCCGGTTGATTCTTCAGGTGTCATTGCCGTAGGTAATTTGTTTCGATCCATATTAACTAGCTGTTGCTCTATTAACAGGTGTGGAAGAGTACTTTGCACTCGAAACTTTTACGGCTTCACTGCAGCCGCTGATATAAACCAGGATGTCTAATTCCGCATCAGCCGCACGTGTTTGATTCCATGGGAGCCGGCATCAGACTAGTTTGTTTTCAAGTGGCATCAGAAGGCCATAAACAAGCGGAATGTTACAAAAATGAAGTCATTGTGTCATCCAATTACCTAGAAACACTATTAGCATACCTGGTTAACCAGCGTCCGCCCTACTCTAATTACTTACTCTACCACTTTGCTACATGCAAAGGCTTTGAAACACGTGCAACGAATAAATAACTGGGTGAGAAAAATAGATTGTTTTACTGGTTGTTCTAGTCTTCATGCAACAGTCACAGGGAAAACTTTCAACAACTATATGTTCTTGCATTAATGTCAACTACAAAACATGGATAAATGATATGGAAATGATCGTATAACTACAAATGACCATTTAACGAATTGTCTGTTGCAAGAATAAATACATCCTTCACGTTCAAATGTCTAGCCAGCTTCCCAAGTCGCTCACATCTAAATGCTTAGTGATGATATCATCGATGGTCGCTCGATCGGAACATTCTCTAGTCTTGTTCGTAAAATTTATGCCTCGTTGCTACATGGTCGACAAATGTAGTTCTTGCTTCACAGATACGAATGTATGTTTCGCATGAGATACCATGGCATATTTTTTTTTTACGTCGAAATTGTGGTAAGAGATTTGAAAAGGTACTCTTGCATCACTGGGTCTGATTGAATCCATTTTTCAATACTGTGTGGCGATGCCTATAACTCAACTTGTTTTGCCCTTTTAGTTAAATGAGGTGAACTCACAGATCAAGTACGGATATTCAAATAACTTTTTCTGTCTTTGAATGGTGGTATAATATTTGTTTTACTACTGGTTATTCGAATTTTGAGCATTTATCGTCATTTGTGTGTCTTTCTGAACTTAATAATATTGCGTCCTTAACAGTATGCAACATTCGATTGCTCATAAGGTTGACTTTCTCTTTTGTGTTAGCATAAAATATATTTTCCCTAATGTTAAATACAGTTTTAGTTTTAAAGATCCGTAAGCAAAAGTAGAGCGATTTTTGTACAGGTTGTCACAAGTATTGGAAAATACCGGTCTCGCGGCGATGAAAGTTAGACGAAACTTAACACTTAAGCTTGGCTTGTACCGATGACAGCTCATCTTCGTCTTACTCTTTAATAACGCAGTAAACATTCATTGTCTTTTTGGAGCGGTAGTGGTAACTCCAAACAACGACCTTTTCTGCAGATTCTGAATCATAATTTATCTCCATATTTAAAACGGCACGTTAGTTTTCGGTTTTGTAAGAACTGGAAGCATTGTACAAGTAGCTCATCTCCTTAACCGAATCAAAATATCAGTTAGTGAAAATGTGACACATAATTAAAATGTTTAGATATTTTAACAGTGATTTAGAGAGGAAAGGAATGCAAATAAGTGACACGTTGGTTTTGCTGATGAAATGTTCAGTTTCTGATCCATTACCTCTGAACAAATTCTGGCACTGCAGTCCGGAACCGCGGGACTGCTACGGTCGCAGGTTCGAATCCTGCCTCGGGCATGGGTGTGTGTGATGTCCTTAGGTTAGTTAGGTTTAAGTAGTTCTAAGTTCTAGGGGACTTATGACCCCCGATGTTGAGTCCCATAGTGCTCAGAGCCATTTGAACCTCTGAACAAAACGCTTGGGCTATGTCTGTTTTCCCTTCACTTCTTTCATATCTGAAGCAAGTGTGTTAGTGCCGCTACTTGCTACCTTGCCTAACGCCGCTTTAACCATCGCTGTGTCTGCTGCGGTTGCATTCTAACATTTCTGCCACCCTTAACAACAATAACGAAGATACTAACCATAGCGCATGGGAATTCATGATTGTGAAGTTCTGCTACCTTTGTTTGCAGATCCAGTGGGATATTCGTAATACGAACAATCTACAGAAAGTCAATGTAAGTAATCACTTTCGAATCTCCTACATTGTTAGCTGTAAAATTATCATGAAAAAAATTCTTATTCCGTCCGAATCACGTTTCCAGAGAACTAAACAAGTACTAAATTTCCGTGTGTTTACGTTGCACGAGAGTTGACACTTATACAATGTGCGCTGATGCCTTCTTTTAAAATCAGGACTAAAAACAACTCGTTATAGCCTAAGAAAGCATCCAGTAAATTAAAACCTTTTGCGAAGTCCGTACATTATTTATTCTACGTTGTTATGAACTTTCAGAGAGATTAAAACTGTTTCCTGGAAGAGCACCTGAACCTTGTCTTCTTCTCTTGCATCTCATTTTCTTACTTTCCCGCACTATAAGCCTACCTTACGAGCGACTACATTCAGCTTTCCTGATTTCAGTACGACGCTACAGGTCCAACACACTGTTTTAACTTGTCTGATGAATGGATTACAGCATACACTCTACAGAATGAACAGTTAACACGTCCACACAGAGTCAAATTCAACTAGATGACGAAGTTATGCACATTATCTCTTAGACTAACTGAATCTTTGTAATTGACTAATATTTTTGTTTTTGTGTTTTGCAGATTCAGTGGGATATTAGGAATGCAAACAGCCTGCAAAGAGACAATGTAAGTATTTAGTCCATTCTCGTTATTCATTTAAGCATAAGATTATTATCAGAATGAATGCATCATATTTACAATTTTCGGGACTCAAATGATCTTAACTAAGAACATAGAACTAAAAATGTAAGACTCTCATACAAATTCAGATAAAACGAAAAGCTTGGCGACTGGTTGCTTGACACAGACCATTGCCTCCAGGAGTTAACGTGTTCACTTATTATCTCGTGTTAAAGCTGTCAGGTGATCTGCGACTTCCTTCGGTTTCTCGACTAAAAGTTTCTAGTTACCAGTTAGCTGTGCTCGTTGACTCAGCAAACAAGCTGTCACATCTTCTCATCATGCGTTCTCATACACCCTATTTTATCAGCCATTCTGTCCGGCCTATTCATTTGGTAACATCTTTCTGCTTCTGAATGTACAGGTTCTCAAATCCGCTTTTCTTCCACGTACTGCTGCATTTCTGCCGAGTAGTTTCAGAGATTTCTTCTTGACTTTCATATATTACTTTCTTTGCTGTTTATTACTGTTTAACTACCTTCATTCATTCAACCGTATCCTTCAAAATTATGATTCATAAGGGATTGCTACTGAACTTTCGTCACTGGTCACCTACTTCTGTCGTCTCGGGAGTGGTGTCGGCGCTGCAAACCGAGCAGCTCACAGATACTTGTTTCGAGACCCGCGTTTCTTCAAATAGGCAACAAATAAACATAAATAAATAGAGGAAAACGATAAACTATGACTATGGAACTGCTGTTTACAGAAAAAAAGGAGAGTGAATTATTTCCATTAGTGTTGTTCGTCAGTTGTTCCCTTCATGTGCTAAAAAACGAGTCGCAATGACTGTAAACAGATACAGAAAATAACCTGTGTAAGCTATAACGTCAGCTGCAGTTGAGACTGCGTGCTGAGATGGAGTTGCTAACACGAGCATTTGCCCCTGTGTTGCAGACCAGCTGGCGGGCAGAGTACACGTGATAACTCGGGCCGCAGCCGCCGGACTTCGCCGCTGCCCCCGACGCGGCGCTGTTTCTCGGCGGAGACAACCCCCTATGGCTACCGCCGCCATCGGACCTTCTCCTATGACGAGGATCACCTGTCACCCCGCAACAATACTGTTGAGGTTTCCTGGAAGCGCTGAAACGAGAGTTTTGCGGGACCCCTTGTGATACCCAATCGTGACTAAAATATCGTCTAGCTCTGGTACTGCGACAATGAAAACATTTGCTGTCCATTGTGCGTAGACAAAGAGACAAAAACGACTGCAGTTCGTCGGTTCTGCCGCGTGCAGCTCTAAAACTAAAAAAGTTAACCAAGTACAAAGAGTTGAGAAAAGATATGTCTATCAGAGCAAAGAGATTGTGAGTTGCCCCTCTCTGTTCCCGCTCCCTCCCAATGGACGCCGTGGACGTGACTACGTTTTATGTGTGCAATCAACATATTTCTTAATATCTATATATCTAAATATAATAAGCTAGTGTAAAGAGAATTGACTAAGAATTGTGAAACAAGCTAAAAAATGAACGAAATTAAGTATCAGGTTTATTGCAGACGATTTCACGACTTTATATTTTGTATGTGTTGCAGAATTTGTTTTTAAGCAATGTAACAAGCAAAAATGCAGCCAAAACTTTCCTGTTTGTCTTGTTAATTTTGCGAAAAAGAGACGGAAATGGCGATGGTCATTACATAGATTGTTGTAGTGCTTTAAGTAACAATACAAGTGTGTCCTCTTGTTGTTGATAATGGAAATTGAGTCACTGTTTTGAATCAATTGTACGCACTTACCGTTTAAACAATATTCATTACGATAGTATTAAAGTTTCTCTCTTTATACAAATAAAAACCAATCTTCAAGGCGTGTGCGCATGTCTTTCGTCGTTTTAGTCACCGTTACGTTTGTACGATGTGAAGAATACTGAAGATAACAAATTTACTTCATATGTACACTAATATTTTTGTGATGAAATATCAAACACACACACACACACACACACACATATATATACAAATGAAAAGAGAAAAACACTGAAAATGTATCTGCTACATTATGGATCAGCCGAGTTGTTATTTATTGAAATTGATGTATTACACAGTACTATTAATTTTCATTCGTGTAGCATATTCAGGAAGTTGAATCCATTTTGTTTTTCTCAAGGCTATAACTTTCTAGTCTATTCACGTAAGTGCAACCGACAGAAATGACAATATTCTCCCTTTCAGCGATGTGTACTCAGTGCATAAATTTCACACACACAGTTGTTGCAGCAACGCACTTTCCTTTTACTCCTAATTGGTTAAGCATTCGTTTTTCGGAACTCACTGTTGTTAGGCCAAGAGTTCCTTAAATTCCTGATGCACATAGACAGAATTAAATCTCAAATTTATCCATCCCTGATGAACGTTTTATTCTCCGTTACTGAAATAATAAACTGGAAATGGATAACACATACATCAAAATCTACAGCATCAGGCTGGGGGTCTCTTTGTTTGATTGTGCAGAAATTATCAAAATATGCATTTATTTATTTACCACTGGTGCCATTTGAGCCTTCATTAAAACAATAATTCAATACAATTTTAACATAATCAGCAGCAAATGCTTCCATATTTTTGTACTTAGTCAAAAATGTTATATTGTTGCCAGTAAACTAAAAATATTGATTTTAGTTTGCTTGCACACGTAACTGGAAGTTTCAACGGATGCTCATTGACCACTAATGCAAAATAACCATTCACAGAGGTTTTTGTGTTTTCTGCACATATAAAGAAAAGCTTAATATTGTTGAAAACTGAGAGAAATTAGAAAACTCTTAAGCTAGCATAATGATGTATAAACTGAATTGTAAAAATCAGCTGCAAAAACCAACTGACAAAACAGCAACATTTAGAAATTGCACTGAGTGAGAGGATAGCCATTCGGACAATGGCACTAATAACCTATGTCACGTCATGGTGTAACTCTACAAGCAAGCAAGAAAGAATGAATGTGAAGACAGAACTAACATCTCTGTAATGATTATGTCTTTCCAGTAGTAGCTCTAACGACTACTTACTCCTGAATATGCTCACTGAGTGAAATGGCCGAAGAGTATTATTTCAAATATTTCGATGTTGTGTTGTTTAAATAAAGTGTCATTTTAGTGTGGAAAGCGTGTACAGTATTTCTGTGCGTGAGATTCGGTGTGGTTGTTGTGTGAGCACTCTCACGGGTTGACCGTGCGCAACATTTGTGTGTCTTATTGTGGACGTTTTAGAACCTATGTATCTATGTATATTTACGCATACGCCTGTCTACATGTCACTGTATACTGGCTTATGTGTGTATGCGTGCATATATGTATATATATGTAATATCCCACCACCATGAATGTCTGAAGAATTGAAATTATGCATTTCCACCACATACTTTTTTTATTTAAAACATCATTCTTTGTAGCAATGTATATATGATTAAATATCGTGTAAAATGGCATAAAGCGAAAACAATCGACATCCTGTCTTTTATTAGTAAATCCTTAAATTTAAGTGCAGTCTCCTCTAGAAGCATAAAAATTCTTTGAAACCAGAAAGAAAATGGTTTTGTGATGTACGACAATTACATTCGGGGAAAAAGAAGTCATTCGTGTCTACATCGTATTATTTCAAACAGTTAAAGAGATTCCAGCTTTAGCTCATTTACGAAACTTAAATCGCCTTTATAGGAAAACAAAACAATTTTTTAACCATTATGACTTGTCATGATGCAAAATCCTTTTGACCTTTCTCATACGTTTTCCAGTTCAAATAGTTCGTAAAAGAACAAATCACATAAGAAATTATAAATGAGAAGCGTCCTTCACCATTTCAAAAGTAAACGCAAAAATTAACTACTCTGTACGCTATAGGAAACAGTTTTGTATCTTTCAACGCTTTTCACTCATTTTTCTCTAGCCACCTCCATAACACAAGTTTAATTTATTTTCTGATTTCATTTTTTAAATGATGTCATTCACTTCTTTGTGGTTAAATATTTTTCGGAAACTACAAAAACTGCTCTTGAAAAGTAAGCTTTTTCCACATGTGAAAAAATATGTACAACACGATCATGTACTTAGAAACAAATATTCTATCGAAATTCATTATTGTTGCATTCGATAAAATCTTGTGAAAACTGTGTTTAAATGTCTGTTACATTATTGCTCCACTGTATACCAATAATAAGTAAACGAAATCAAGTTAAGTAGAAGTTTTATCAAAAGCCAGTTAAAAGTTGAAAATACTTTTGAACAGAAGGTATTGGAAACTAACACAAATTTACATTTTCAAGACAAGTAGAATTGTTAAGACGTTGAGGAAGCTAAGTTCATTTGAAAATATTACGTGTTTCATGGTAGAAGACCCACTTCCATTTCAAGGTGCATGATGGCGCACGACCCACGAATTGAGGCGAAACTGTCCACATGTTACATAAATAAAAGCATATGGCATTTTATTCACCATAAAATTCTGTTGCTGAAGGATTAACGACACCTTTCAAATAGTTTTAATATATTATGCATCACTTACATATGTAGAACTAAAAATAATTACAAATGCTACACCCAACACAAGCTGGTATCTCACAAAAATAAAAACAGCAGAAAATGCCAGATATTGGTTACGATGGCCTCCAGAACATTTTTCAAGCATGTAACTCTAAAATCACCCACTAGTTGGAAATACCGAACAAAAAACAGGGTGTTTCAAGGTACACTGTTCTGAAGGTGCAATACTCTCCCTACAGTTTGCTACATACAAATGAGATAATATTAAAAGCTTTAGCGTTAGAAAATGAAAAAAATGGACACAAACCTTTTTCAGTTAATTCATCAACCAGACATCATTAATAAACATTGGGTGGTACCAAATACTACGAATGAAGTCGTTACTTCTTAAAAGTAAATGGGATATGAAGTTATTAATTAAAATGGATAATTAATGGAACTATCTGGTGAATAACAAATTAGAAAAGGAATTGGGTCAAATGGCTCTGTCATCAGTCCCCTAGAACTTAGAACTACTTAAACCTAACTAACCCAAGGACATCACACACATCCATGCCCGAGGCAGGATTCGAACCAGCGACCGTAGCGGTCGCGCGGTTCCAGACTGAAGCGCCTAGAACCGCTTGGCCACCACGGCCGGCGAAAAGGAATTCCGCGATATCCAGACTGTTGAGTTATTAACAGTACCTATGTCGAAACTGCGAGTATATGTATGATGCACTAGATTGAAACAAAAGAGACATCAGTAGTGGGTTGGCGCCCTCACAGAAAGCTTTCTTTAACAAACGATGTAAGTACGGAAGTGAAACACAGATTACGAAAATTTCGAAAAAGCAACTATTTGAAATGTACCTGTAAAGGAGAAAATTCAACAAAAAGTAGGTAGATAAATATTCATCTTGAAATTTTGCTTCCGCGTATCGTTCATTATACAGACCTGTATTTCATTAAAAGTGAATCTACGTTTGAGGATTCCACATTTAGCGAAACACAGTGTCCTCTTACGCACTGTTTCGTAATTATTTCGTCATTCTCAGTGGTTTCGTGTATTTTTAGTCAGCAGCACAATAGGTTGCTCGTGTTGCAGTGCGTCACTCACTCAGAAAAACTACAGTAACATACTCAAATATGGACGGCTAAAAATAACTAAAAATAATTCTAATACTTTGGATGAAGAATCGCGGTCATAACGTGTATTAAATCAACTCCTGCGTTAAATAAGCCAGAAAGCAACAGGAGAAGCCAAATATAGTGCTAACTGAACTAAGGAGACTAAGACTAAGCGTACCGCAACGCCATCGAATCATGGATACAAAATAATGAATAAGAAGCAATTGCGTTTTCCTGAAGGAGGGATACTCAGAAGATATTCTTTTAATGAACTTGTAGAGTGTAAAACGAAATGGTACAGGAAGGAATGAGGCAGGAGAGAAACTTATGGAGAACTTTAGCAAAATAAGGAACAGATCAGACACTCTTCTTACGCCCAGTAGTGGTTAACTCAGAGCTGGAAAAAGCTGAAGGGAGAAGAAATAAAAGCGTGAGAGTTAAGAACAGGTCGGTCAGTTTGTAGACGACGTGTGTACTGCGTACAGAGACAAGATTTGCATTGGCCAGGAAGAGAGGAGTACTGCATCACGCCAATCAAATTAATTACACGAAGACCTTCTGAATAATTTTTAGAATTTGTTTATTCCTTATGTTTCAAATTAAGACAAACGTTGACAGGGTTGATGTACCCCATGGTTATAACGTGTGTGAAAGGCTGAACCAATAATATAACCCTGAGTTGCAAGTAAATGATAAGTTTGTTGTTGTTTTTGTTGTGGTCTTCAATACGAATGCTGGTTTGATGCAGCTCTCCACGCTACTCTGTCCTATGCAAGCCTCTTCGTCTGCGAATGACTCCTACAACCTACATTCATTGGACCCTGCTTGTTGTATTGGTCCTTCGGTCTCCATCTCCAATTCTTAGCCTCCTCCCCCCTTCCTACCCCGTATACTTCCCTCCATTTCTAAAGTGACTAAGACTTTTTGCCAGTTCCGTGACGGCTAGAGAAGGAAATTTTTACGCACTTCATTCATCCTTTTCGATTTCCAGGTAAGTACTCGTCGCAGCATGCTCGCTATCTGCTTGGCCTTGAGGTCTATTTTACGATGCCTTTGATGATGAAAACGGGGGGGAGGGGGGGGGGGGACAGTCATGTGGAAAAGGAATGGTACAATTTCTATTTGAAGTGCTGCATATTTGGCATGCACAAATACATCAATCAGGTACTAAGAAGAAATGTATAGAAACTGTGGCTCAGTGATCATTTAAACACTCGGCAATAACATTTATTTTTGAAAAGAGCAAAGTTCAGACTTACAAAAAAAAAACAGGTTTTTTATGGGTAAGAATACGTTCACTGAATGCAATAGATTCTTCCACTGCCCTTGTTCTTCTGAAAATCATAGTTGGTGTTTTTTTGGTGTTGAGAGGGGTATAAGAGAAATGTACAACAGCACATTAGTAAACAATATGTATGTATTTATGAACAAAGCGTTTTAATGGTGATTAAACTTTAGTATATTTTGTTCCTTTATTTCATTCAACAGTTTAGTTTTATTATTCAATTTTGTCCAGTGCTTTCGTCAAAGTTTTACATTTGATAGCATTAAGAGGTATGCTTGATGAGATACAAAAGGAAAAAGACGACTAACGAAGAGGCTGGAAGAATATGTATCGTCACAAACACAAACATTTGTCGTTTAATGTAATTTTGGACAACAAATATGTTTTCTTAACTGCCACTCTGAAACTAAGTTGCACTGACCCAAAACGCTAATTACGTTGCTCTGACTCAAAACACTGTAGGTAATCAAGTACATGGAAACAAAAACTTGGTGAAGAAGTATTTAGTGGCTGCACTATGAGAGGATTTGTTACGAATGCGAGAGAGAGAGAGCTGTTGCATACAACATTCTCAACAGAGGAAACATTGCGTCCTAGAACCTTAGTCTTAAGCGTGGACAAAAATAAGTTTCTGTAGGTTGTTATACTGGAACGAGTCAGACTGATAGGGTCAGGGTCAAAAACGGCGTCTGTCATTGGTTATTGATACGGTTGAAAAGCTAAATTACAGAACAATTAACAAATGAATGAAATACCAAAGTTGATGATTTTTGCTCTACACCAGTACCGTCCTCTCCTAAGTATGCCTTCCCGCTTGCTGGTGAGTGTGCACGGTAGATACTGTTTACAAAATTAGTTGTGATCATCAGGTATCAGTCTACCCCTGTACTCTGCGAACCATGGGGTGTGGCGAAGGGCACATAGTGCAGAAGTATTATTTTACCCTCTCCTGACTGTTCTACTCCCTGATACCACGTGGGAGGCAAGTCTGCCGGAACTCGAATTCCGTGACCAAATTTCTTCAATCTAGGGGTCTTCGTCATTACATGAGACACCTCCAACTACCTGGACCAATCCTCACGAGGTTAAGTACATTTCAATGTGTCCATACACATTGTATGAGACGAAACGGGACCGAAATAACAGACCAGTTGTAAGATGCAGTCATAGTACAGTTTCATTACGTAGTAATCATAACGATCTGCTGTAGTCAAACACAAACTTTGACCTAGCACGAATCAGCTGCATAGTATACGTGTGAGTATTCAACAAGACTGAGGTAAGGCAATATCGAAATCTGATATGCACAGGCGCTGAAAGATTTCTCTCAGTTTCAGTGAGATGGCATACCGAATCATAACTCAAAAATAAGATTGTAAAATTATTATAATGTGTATCGTGTGAAAGTTAAAGAAGCAGGTGGAAACATTAAACCGTAACGTTGTGCCCGGATCAGAATGACAGAGTGATTGACAGCGAAGCACTGTTGGGCGTGGAAAGGCGCGATGTCGATTCCCCAGTGCGTGCGGGCGCAGTATGGTTGCAGCACTACGTTCTCACGCCGTCTTTGAACGTATTTTAACGGTATTGAGTTCCCTTTATAGGATCGTAATGTCGTTGTGGCTTAACAGGCGCACTCACGTGTGTAAAATGACATCGTGTTCCTGTCATTCTTATATCGAAACAAAAGCAACAGGTAGCGCAATAGTCTTTCACAATAATCAGAATAAATCTCGTTCAGTTGTATTCGACACGAGAGGCGTGTGAAAATGGATCTGAATCGTTCATGTAAACTCAATAACTAACAACATTAAAATAATATAAACTGCTTGAGTACTTACCAACCGCTGCAGTGTGCACGTAGAGTTTTATATTTGTGTACAGGAGTATTCCTTAATAATAAGATTAGATTTATTGTGCAAATGCAGTACACGCCGTTCCGTCAAAAATATGAAACACAAACACAAAAATAAAGACGAATGAAAGCAGAGGGTAAATGCCACTTCGTTCAGAATCATTTTATTCCTTGACATAGTAAACCCGAGCTCTGGTCATTGGACGAGTAACTGGAATTGCCCGACGACATAATTATATTTTCAATATTACTCTCTACACTCACTCCACTTTTCCATGCTTCTTTAACAAGCTTTTCTGTATGGCGTACAACATTATTCCAATTTTCTGGCGTTGTCTGTTCCAGTGCTTCCTCTAACACTCTTTGAATTTCTGCCGCAGTGAAGCTTTTGTGTTTCGTTGCCACGTAATTTTTAATCTGTATCCAAATCATTTCGATGGTGTTGACGTGCCAGTGGTATGGTGGACACCTAAGAAGCCTGTGACCACGTTCATTAGCTACCTCGTCCAGAACATACTGTTGAAACTGTCGATTTTATTTCCCTCTATGTGCTGTGCCTTACAAAGTCTTCCTGAATTTTTACATTGTGGCGTTTCAGTCATTCAACACTGTCGGCTTTTTTCGTTGGAGCTTTGTCTTTAGTAAATGAATGGTAGAGGGTGGGGGCGGGGGGAGGCATTATCCATTACAAAAATAGATGACCGATTTAGGTTTTCCAATAGTTGTCCCATGAACCACTTCAGAAAACTATCTCGGTTATGCATCTCCCCTTGGCAGTCGCTTGTTTTCCTTGATTTAAAAGTCCGCAGCTCGTGGTCGTGCGGTAGCGTTCTCGCTTCCCGCGCCCGGGTTCCCGGGTTCGATTCCCGGAGGGGTCAGGGATTTTCTCTGCCTCGTGATGCCTGGGTGTTGTGTGATGTCCTTAGGTTAGTTAGGTTTAAGTAGTTCTAAGTTCTAGGGGACTGATGACCATAGATGTTAAGTCCCATAGTGCTCAGAGCCATTTGAACCTTGATTTAAAAACGAGGAGAAAATTAGGCACGAAACAGATGCAGATCAATAGTGCAACACAATAGTTCTTGAGCCATTTCCACGGGAACAGCAGAACTTCTACATACGCCGTCATCTATCCAGTGTTTTCTGACGGAATGACCGGTGTATATCCAGGTTTCGTCGAGCCACACAGTGTCTTCAAACGGCACTTTGACGAAGTTCCTTGAAAATCGAGAACGCTACGCTGCAATTCATCTCTCGCCATTATAATTTTCCGTCCATTAATTTTTTTGTAGCGAAAACCGAGGGCTCTGACAACCATTAATAAAAACGCCTTGCTACCACTGAATAACTCTGCCTCTCGAAGAGTAACGCACTTTTTTTTTATAGTTGAATGTGAAACGTCCCCTTAGAAAACTTAATGAAATACTATGCAGATAAACCTCTTACATTATTTGATTTTCAAACAGCTGAGCAGAACTGAACATACTCAGACATTTCGCTCTTTACCTATTCTGATCAACACTAAACTGACACACAATATTTTTAGCGCAACACAATCTGACTTTCAATAATCCCTACAAATAATGGCCCTGACTAACATTAACCAATACCTTCCACAAATCACTTACCTCACAAAAATCTTCGTTACTCGAACTACTGCAATACAGCAAGCGCCACTACTGCCAGCTAAATAAAAGATTCGAACTACTGAAGGCACTAACTACTGATAGGCAAAGTTAGCAAATGAAAGATTTTGATAGAGAACAAACAATTTACTTACCTTAAAGGTGTTCAAAAGTCATAATATATATAGCAGTTCATGACATCCAGTCTCACAAATTTACTGTGTCTCTGAGGGACAAACGTCCAGATCATCTGCTCTCAAAACTCCGCCATTTCTCTCCCCACATCCACCACTGCTGGCGGCTCACCTCCAACTGCGCAACGCTACGCGCTGTTAACAGCCAACTGCTCAACACTACAATGGCGAATATTACTCCAACAATGCAAACCAACCACAGCCTTCACACAGCACAGTCAGTGATTTTCATATAGAGCGCTACATGGCGTTACCAACGTAAAAACCTAAAGAGCCTACTTACAAATGTTCTTCTCGAAACATACACATATGTGGCGACGAACAGCATGTTGTTGAAAAGGGTCTAAGTTTTTACGCGTGGTTTTGTGCTTCTCTTATTGCCGCGTGTCCACCATTTGTATGAACCAAACTCTCCCCATTCTGCACAGTATTTCTCCTTAAAATTTTGACGAAAGTATTTCTACATCTCTTTAAAGCGTCTGCATTTCTTTCGACTACCTTCATTAGAGGCAATAGAGTTGCATCATTGTCTCTCTCCATCTCGAAATATTCTCCCATCGGGAGCACAGAGTCACGTATCGGAGCATGAAAAACATGGGCAAATCGCTGAACTTTCCGTTTAACAGCCATGCTTTTTTGCATACTTCCACTACATGCTTCAGACATTATGTAGCGCAATATAAATTCGCCGCACAGAGAAATAAAGGACACAGCGAAACGGACCATAACTGTTTATGTTACCGGCCTCGAGCGTCATCTGCAACTGACTACAGTAGCCGCTATATGCAATACCAGAGAGATTTCACAACGGTGAACGAAACAGGAGATGCGGCCAAACGCATTCACTGATTGGCTGTTGCTATGGTAGCAGCCCTGTAAACATCTATGTCAGTCACTTTGTTATCCGAATATAAAGCAGGACGCTAAAAATTAAGTAGACAAATAAAGTTAAAAACAAAGAAACAGTAGTAAGAAAAGGTGAGGAAGGAAAGCTGTGGGCAGCTATTCTTAGTCGTAAGATATAATACTGAGACATGCGCTAGAGTATCAAGGCACTGCGAAGAACAGTGGACCGGAAGAATTTTAGAGCCAAGCAGAGATTGGAATATATACAACACTTTACTGAATTTAAGGAGGATATTGGATGTGTCACGTACGCTCAAGCAAAAACAGTTGCACACGACAGGACTGGACGAACCAAGGTAAAAAAAACCATTCGAAACAATGGTGCTTTAAAAAAGGGACAGACAATATCTTAGGATAAGATCTGACAGTATGAGAATGTTGTTCTAGAACAGCGGCAAACAACTTGGAAGTTACTTGCACCTGTCACTAACTTGTGCAGCGAATTCTGGGCATGCCTAGAACAGAAAACCACCATGAATCAAACGGTTGATAATTAAAAGTAACCTAAAGCAGTAAATTAGTCCTAGCCAATAGATGACCGTTCCCTATTTATGGTACAGTGTGATCGTCATTACATACGCCAATGAACCAAATCATTAAGACCAGTTGCTTAATATCTTGTTTGTCCGTCTTAGCAATAAAATAAATCACTTATTCTGCGGTTGTTTGTGGAAGTGAGTGGCTTTAGATGCCTACCCACAGGTCAACGTACACTACTGGCCATTAAAATTGCTACACCAAGAAGAAATGCAGGTGATAAACGGGTATTCATTGGACAAATATATTATACTAGAACTGACAAGTGATTACATTTTCACGCAATTTGGGGTGCATAGATCCTGAGAAATCAGTACCCAGAACAACCACCTCTGGCCGTAATAATGGCCTAGATACGCCTGGGCATTTAGTCAAACAGAGCTTGGATGGTGTGTACAGGTACAGCTGCCCATGCAGCTTCAGCACGATACCACAGTTCATCGAAAGTAGTGACTGGCGTATTGTGACGAGCCAGTTGCTCGGCCACCATTGACCAGAGGTTTTCAATTGGTGTGAGATCTAGAGAATGTGCTGGCCAGGCCAGCAGTCGAACATTTTCTGTATCCAGAAAGGCCCGTACAGGACCTGTAACATGCGGTCGTGTATTATCCTGCTGAAATGTAGGGGTTTCGCAGGGATCGAATGAAGCGTAGATCCACGGGTCGTAACACATCTGAATTGTAACGTCCACTGTTCAAAGTGCCGTCAATGCAAACAAGAGGTGACCGAGACGTGTAACCAATGGCACCCCATAGCATCACGCCGGGTGATACGCCAGTATGGCGATGACGAATACACGCTTCCAATGTGCGTTCACCGCGATATCGCCAAACAGGGATGCGACCATCATGATGCTGTAAACAGAACCTGGATTCATCCGAAAAAATGACGTTTTGTCATTCGTGCACCCAGGTTCGTCGTTGAGTACACTATCGCAGGCGTTCCTGTCTGTGATGCAGCGTCAAGGGTAACCGCAGCGATGGTCTCCGAGCTGATAGTCCATGCTGCTGCAAACATCGTCGAACTGTTCGTGCAGATGGTTGTTGTCTTGCAATCGTCCCCATCTGTTGACTCAGGGATCGAGACGTGGCTGCACGATCCGTTACAGCCATGCGGATAAGATGCCTGTCATCTCGACTGCTAGTGATACGAGGCCGTTGGGGCCCAGCACGGCGTTCCGTATTACGCTCCTCAACCCACTGATTCCATATTCTGCTAACAGTTATAGGATATCGACCAACGCGAGCAGCAACGTCGCGATACGATAAACCGCAATCGCGATAGGCTACAATCCGACCTTTATCAAAGTTGGAAACGTGATGGTACGTATTTCTCCTCCTTACACGAGGCGTCACAACAACGTTTCACCAGGCAACGCCGGTCAACTGCTGTTTGTGTATGAGAAATCGGTTGGAAACTTTCCTCATGTCAGCTCGTTGTAGGTGTCGCTACCAGCGCCAACCTTGTTTGAATGCTGTGAAAAGCTAATCATTTGCATATCACAGCATCTTCTTCCTGTCGGTTAAATTTCGCTTCTGTAACACATCTTCGTGGTGTAGCAATTTTGATGGCCAGTAGTGTATTTTGCGTAAATAACGGCTCGCTGATCTGCGTACTCGCGGATGGTGCCAGATAGAGACTCGATGGATACATCAGGCTAACTTGGTAACCCAGGCATCAACGTGAATTAACTATAATGCTCCTTAAACCACTGTAGCATGTTCCGGCTCTGGGACACGGACAGTCATACTGCTGAAAGATGACATAACCGTCGGGGAGGATATCAAGCATGAAGGGATTGAGGTGGTTGGCAGCTGTCAGCGTGTCTTCGATTACTACCTCAGGTCCCATGCAAGCGCTGCAGAATGTCTCCCGATAGCATAATACTGCTCATACCAGCCTGCGTCCGTGACGCGCTGCACGTTTCGAGCCGCCATTCATCTGGATGGCGGCGTTTCTCGAGACGACCATCGACCTAGTGTAGCGAAAACGTCAGTCATCCGAAGGGCCGACAGGTTTCCATTGATCGACGGTCGAATCCCGATGATCCCGTGCCCACTGGATTCGTAATTGACGATGCCGTTAGGTCAACAAGAGAACTCGTCGAGTAGTCTGTTGCGGAGCACCATGCTCAAAAATGTTCGACGAACGGTGTGCTCTGAAACATTTGTGCGTGCATCAGCATAGTGCTCTTTCTGCAGAGATGCCAACAGATCATCATCTATCCTACTTTATAGAGCAGAGAAGTCTCCGAACCCCACGTTCTGTGAAGAGTCATGGACGTCCAACCATTTACCAAAAATGGTTCAAATGGCTCTGAGCACTATGGGACTTAACTTCTGAGGTCATCAGTCCCCTAGAACATAGAACTACTTAAACCTAACCAACCTAAGGACATCACACACATCCATGCCCGAGACAGGATTCGAACCTGCGTCCGTAGCGGTCGCGTGGTTCCAGACTGTAGCGCCTAGAACCGCTCGGCCACTCTGGCCGGCCCGACCATTTACCGCCTAGTGGCTGTTGCACTGTCCGTCTACCTCTTTCCGTAGATGTTCACGACTGTAGTACGTGAAATTTCGACCAACTTCGCAGTTTTCAAGATAATCTTAACAGTGTCTGTGGAATAATAATCTGCCTCTTGTCGCCGTCGATTGTCTCAAGGGCTTTCCCTATTTGCAGTCCATATCTTCTCTAGGGTCATCTCTCGGCCCTGTCTGCTCAGCTAACATACTTTTGTTACCGCGTCACGTGCCCGCAACGCCACCAGGCGGCATCCAAAGTCTCAGTGGGTAGAGCTCATAATCTTTCGGCTTATCAGTGTATTCTTACTCCTGACTAAAACAGGGAGAGAACAAAAACAATAATTCTGAAATACGTGCCCTCATTGTAGAGCTGGTACGAAGCAGAGTAAGGTTTCAATAATCATACCGTTAGCTACACTAAAATTTATTCTATAAGTATCTCATTTTGTTCAAAATAATTATTCTAAAGTCATACTGGAAACATGTTTGATGATGCTTCCTAGAGACCATAGGACTGTGACTTGAGATTGGGCGACTAACTTTCCATAGTTTATAGTTTGATAAAGATTAATGCCTTCATACTCGCTCTTTATCTGATACCTGTCACCATTGGGGTTTCACAGGGTGTTGAAGAAGGTAGCGTTAACATGTCCATCTGTGGTTTACATACAATAATTCCGTAAGTGTATACTGCTCAACCGCTTAACTGGAGAGCGACGTAATAAGATACTGAGCAAGATCACGTGAGTTTTTTGCACCGAAACAACGCTACGTTCCCGTTGTCAATGAGATGAGTTTTTCAACAAATGAATTTTGGATTACTGACCTTAGGTGTACAGCTAACTGTGAGTTCTAACGTCGCTTCACATTGTTATTTAGTCAGAGCACTTTTTTTTAGTAAATGTAGTAGTAGTTCGTTCCATTCACGGGTCTACCTTACAACCATGCCGGACATGTAACTTATCGTCACACAACAGAAGAAATCTTAGAACTAAATATTTTGATACCACAGTCAAAGTAATAATAGTCTCTTGTGTAACCTAAAACATTGTAATTAATAGAATACTGCTTACTTTCTGAGCCCATGCCATGTTTCCTTTCATCTTTCTTCACCAGACGTCGCTTCAGAGTTCTATATGGGATCCCATATTCTTGGGAAGCTCTAAAACAATTCATTCCACCAGTCCTTACATCTTCCATAGCCATTTGCAGGGATTCTTCTGGTCACTGACACCTGCTTGATGTTCTAACAAAAGGGTCAGAAACTTTAGTATCTCAGTAGCAATTCAATAAAAAGAAATCCTATGTAATCGATGTCGACTTTCAGCCAACTTGCAGTTCCTGGTACATTAGGTACGATATTAATAAAAGCAAAAAGTGTTCCAGTTTTAATAGGATTAAACAATTATTCAGCTGAATTAATTTGCTGTCCTGTGACAAAACCTAACAGAAACGTTAAACAAACCAGAAACTTTCATGTCATACTAGAGGAGAGAGTTGTAAAATTTGTAATATAACTTACCAAGGCTACTGCACTGGAACGTAGAGTTCTACTATCCAGAGTGCAGAATGATGGTGAAGACAGAAATATTTTTCAACATACGAACAAAGTTTTCCTCACCAGTGGAACTCTTCTGCGTTTAGTGAAAAAGATTTTAAATACTTACCTAGGACAGAATAAGGTAGGTAACACAGTACCTTTGGGACACGAAACATGGTCAGTTGAAACCATGAAAGCTTGTTGAAAACTAAGAGAGCGCTGATGTACTAGCTAACTAGAAAGCCTTAGACGGGGATCTGTACACGCTTAAATGTGAAGTATTAGGTAACATGATATGAAAACAGACTTTTGAGACTAGACTTGTCATGATTATGCAACACAACACCACAAAAAAAACTAAAATCTGTTATCTCTTTTGTGATTTAATAGTTCTAGACACCATCTTGCATGTTGTCTGAGAAATGTTTGCGGGGATGAGTTATTAAAACTTGAAACACATCATACTAAAGAAATAGGACAATAGGATACTTGAGAAAGAGGTTCAGTGAGGGTACTGCATTAATCCGAGCTAGAAACTTCACTGTAACTAAATATACTACGAGAATACAAAGAGAAATGTTCTTGCGGATTGTTTGGCATATAATTCATTAGAGCATCACATGTGACCTGGAAGCCAACACAATACGATACCTACCTCCAGTTTGGCCCAAAGTACCGGGCATAGAAGAGGCGAACCAAACCGGTCCCCATTCGTTGCTGCAATCCATTATCGACCCAACACTGTTGACGAAGCGATGTGGCCTTTTATGAGTGTGTGGGTAACACAGCAGTCATACCATGGGCCAGTTACGCTGCACGGAGCAATCAATATACTTCAACTTCTTGTATGAACCTCCTTTATCCGCTGGTTCCCATCGCGCTCCACTATCATAGAGTTACAACGACGTAAAAAATGCATTTCCCAGAGACAGATCGAACTGGCAATTCAGACTCACTTACACCTTGATGTTGCGCTCTTTGATGCCATCAGGGCATACTGGCATTGGCTTTTGCGTTTCCGCTGTTATATCTCTTTCCAGAATGTGTTGCTAGACTTATGATCATAGTTCCCCTGCGCTTTATTGATATGCGCTTGCTGATTAAATTTGCCACACATTTTATGAGTTTGGATAAATTTTAGATGTTAACAGTTTTCACAAATTTTAGAGTGTAAGCGAATTAATTTCAGAGACTGATACGATACCATGAGTATAGAAACTCACGTCGAGAAATAGAAGTGAAATGATAGAAGAGGACAGAACGAATTAAAATGTCCTTCCCACATTTTGTTTTGGACACTCGAACAACTTTTTCCACGCCGATGAGTCTGCACTAATAATTTCCAGGAAATGAAGTGTAATTTTACAAGAAGATAATCAGTCTTATGTCACTATTGCCTGGAAACCACCGAGGGGTTCAGCCACATAACTGGAGAGGTTCTTCTTCCTCCACGAACAATGGCTGCTTTTCTCGCGGTGTTTGGCGATCAGAGTGGTTGCGTGGTTTGAGGCGCTGTGAAACGCTGTGAACCTCCCTCGGGCATGGGTGTGTGTGATGTTCTTAGCATAAATTAGTTTAAGTAGTGTGTAAGTCTAGGGACCGGTTAACTCAGCTCTTAGGTCCCTTAGGAATTGACACACATTTTCTCGCGGTGTTAGAAAGCTGTTTCTTAAGCAAATCTGTTGAATGTAGGTAACTGTAATGGATATCCAGAGAGTGTAATATTATATGTTGTATAATGATGACAGGAGGGAGGGAGGGAGGGAGTTAAACATGGTGCTGGCACATGGCACACTCCTAACGAATAGCACCAAGAGGACCGCCGATTTCTGCTTTCTCATTCGATGGACAGATCGCCGTTAACATGTCAAACAGGCACTGTGCAGAGGTTTGTAATTTGATCCAGGACATTAGCGCAAAGTCTGGTGATCTGGAACATCATTTCAAATTTGATAGTCAAAGTTTCCTTCACCCCCCAAGATTCAAACAGGTGACTTCCGAATAGAGTACGAACGCACAGATGTGTGTTAGCGACCTCTGTCACGTAGGCGCGTATCTGATTTTAAATTTATTTTATAATAAAACCTTAAAATCTAGAACGGTAGTCTGTTAGCAGATATAGGAAGGAGACCAAATTTTCTGCAGTAATAACAGCAACCACCCTGATAAACAACCTATATAGAAAGAGTTTTGTTGAAGAAGACATTGGTCTTGGAAGTCCACTTTTGCAGTGGTGCAGGAAGAACGGAACAGTGGCACACAGGTGTTAAATAATGCATCTACAATATCGATATTCTCTTTTGTAGATTTTTAGAGAAACACGAAATGTGGCTAAAGCAGTTAGTTCTTTGATTACCACGGTAGAGTCAAATATCGATTTGCCCCAGTGACTCACAAATGAGAGATATATTGATATTGATACTGGCTGCACTGAAAAAAAGATTAGATTTTACACTGAATATGTTGCCGATTTAGCTCATTTCGTAAACCATCTCATGTTTATCGAGAATTTCTTTCGCAGAAACAGTTCCGCTTGACTCGAAGAGAGAGCAGTTATTGACGTTCACGCACAAGTTCGTCAAACAACTCCCGCTTACAGCTCCACTAGATGTACTTTCTTTACTAAAGTATCATGATACTTACTCGTAGTTTAGAGGGTAATAATGGAACTATTGGAATATATCTAACCCACACTTAAAACCATCACAGGCTCACGTCAGGTAATAGGCTACAATTGAACGGTGCGAAAGCTCTGGTGTCAGAATTCATTGTTGGATTCCAAGAACCTGATAGTCATAGTATTATGGAGTGGAAGAAATCGTGCGTCGGATGAGACACCGGATTAGCATTTGAAAAGAGATGGATTCAAACACCGCTTGTTCATCAGATTTCCACGGTTACCCCACATCTCTTAAGGTGAATGCTGGGACGCTTCTTCGGAAAAGAACTCAAGACAGTTTTCTAGCAATTCGAGTGTATGTTACTTCTCTAATAACAGCAGATTGATGTGTTGAACACGTATCTTCCTTTCGTAGCTTGCATGATATATAGGGTGACAATTATTGAACCACATAAAAAAACCTAAATCAGCTACAAATTACGACGTGCACACCTTTGTTTGACATGTAAACGTCACTACAGATATTCGGATTTAGGACATGACGTACTCGATATGCCTGCCATCACTGGGGATGATGTGCCGCGGACGAATAGTGAAATTCTGCATGACCCGCTGAAGTGTCGGAACATCGATGTTGTCGATGACCTCCTGAATGGCTGTTTTCTGCTCAGCAATGGTTTTGTGGTTATTGCTGTACACCTTGTCTCTAATATAGCCGAACAAAAAGGAGTCGCATGTATTCAGATCCGGAGAATATGGCGGCCAATCGAGGCCCTTGCTAGTGGCCTCTGAGTACCCCAGAGCCAGAATGCGAGCCCCAAAATGCTCCTCTAGGACATCAAACGCTCTCCTGCTGCGATGGGATCGAGCTCCATCTTGCATGAACCACATCTTGTCGAAATCAGGGTACTTTGGATAATGGAGATGAAATCATCATCCAAAACCGTCACATACCGTTCGATAATCACCGTGCTATCAAGGAAGATAGCACCGATTATTACTTGACTGGACATTGCACACCACACAGTCACTCGTTGAGGGTGAAGAGATTTCTCGATCGCGAAATGCGGATTCTGAATCCCCCAAATCCGCCAGTTTTGCTTATTGACCCACCCATCCAAATGAAAGTGGGCTTCGCCGCTAAACCAAACCATGCATGCGCATACTAATTCCCATTATGCCCCGCTGCCAACCGTGCAGTATGTACGTCCTAACCAAAACCGTTCAGAAGTTACGAAGATGTTATTTCGTTTAGTTCAAAAATTGTCACTATGTAAGATTTTATTATAGCTATAACGACTCTAGCCAACTTTCACCACTACCCATCTGGTTGCATACATGCCAGGTGCATACGAATGCTGCCATAGACGCGGATTGCCTAGGTGAAAGAAGCGCGATACTGTACCAGGAGAAATATGGTACACAACTACGCAAACAAAAATTATTCCTTGTGAGTAAACACTCTTCCTCATCACCAAGAATTCTTCATCAGTAAAATGCATCTCTCGTCTCATATACATACATACACTTTTAAAACTCTCAATTTAAGCCCAGTAATTTGAAATTCGAAATAAAATCAACCAATTACACTGTAGCCCCAGAGCCACCAACTTGGCCATGTCCAAAAGTATCCAAATGATCTGAATTCTTTATCAAAAGTATGTAATGACGTAGTACTGTAGTACTTCCATGTCTGCAATGCATCAGCTCCATCACCAACGAAAAACACACACACATACACACACACACACCTCCAGGTTCAAAAGAATTCAGAAGATTTATATAATAGATGAGAAAATATCATTACCACCAAAATTTATGAACTTGTTTCGTGTTCAAGAGTATCTAAATGAGCTGATTTTTTTGCACCATGTTCAGAAACGTAAAAATGTTGATAATGCCGGTGCAAAGTACAGTATTTTCACCCCAAAAAATATGCAAGCACACACAGATATCTCATCCCCCCCCCCTCTCTCTCTCTCTCTCTCTCCGTGTGTAAGTGTGTGTGTGTGTATGTGTGTGTGTGTGTGTTCATATTTCACTATTTCGCTAGAAACATATTGTCCAATACTGTACTTTCTCGTCTGTAAATTTCCTTGGAAAGTATAATACTTCCACTATGGAATACGAGAACGAGTATGAAACATACTTGCCAAAAATAGTTAAAAACTAGTATTCGCTATTGCAGTGTATTTAACTAAATAGAAATATGTGGTTGCTGAAGATGAGTTTTGTTTCAACTACTCTTCTGAAAAACTTTGAAATACGAAATAAAGTCGACTGCTGCTTTAGGCTCAAGTTCACTGTCATCAACAGATGGCAGCACTTGTGGATGTCCATAGTTAAATATTTGAACCACACTTAGTGTAAGGCTTCCCAGGCACTCAAATTAATTTTTTCCACGTCTATATTACCCCAGAAAACACATGACGATTGTCGAATCTCACAATGTTATTTCGGTTTCTAAAAGTCTGTAAATGTAATGTTTATGTCAAGTGTCACAATCTTGTTTCTCACTCCCCCCCCCCTTCCCACCCACACACATCGATCAACATTGATGTCTGAGACATGACACTGAACTCTCAAATTAAGAGTCCCAATGCTTTTTCCACGTCTAAACTGGTACAAAACACATTTGGTTGAAAATAACATCGTAAGCAGGCACTAGACTTTTAATGTTTAGGCCTACACTTGATGCAAAGAACAATGGACCCTCAAATTACGTATTGCCATATCTAAAGTGTTTTATGATACTTTCAAAATATCACAGTATTAAGTCAACATCTAAAAATCTGCAAGAATACGCCAGCAACACAAAAATTCAAACACACACACACAGATATCAATAAAAACTTATGTCTAATACATGACTATGGACCCTCAAATTAAGTACTCCAATACTATTTCCGTATGTAAATTGTTACTATGAACTAGATGAAGCGTATAACTGCAGAAAATAAATTTTGGTTTCAATAGTATGCTAAGCAAGGAAGCTCACAAAGACACAGTCAAAAATTATTGACAGCTGCTTGGATAATGCAGTTAATGTCATCTGAGGCCTAAATGAACTATGAGCAAGAACCAACTCGAACAAACGACATTTGAGGGGGAAAGAAGATAACAACATACACAATATATTTGTTAAGTGCCGGAGTGTTACTGCCATGTGTAAAATATTCAGAAGGCTAATATTATTGCACTCGAAACAGGCCTACTTGAGGTCAAGAACAAAGAAAAACTGTTAAGGAAGGCTACAACGTTTACTAGTTGGAACTATGGTGTCAAGGATGTCTGAAACGTTTACAGACTGTATTTCCTTAATCAATTAATAAGTAATGTAGAAAATCTAACCGCAAAGCTCCAAAATATGGGTTGTAAAATCATACTACTTATAATGATAAAACTTACCATTGAAACAGCACAGGCGAACAATCAAAATTCGATATACATGCACAACGGACTCTCATGTTAAACCGCTCAACATCTAAGATGTCTGTCTTACTTGTCGCTTACTGGCAATACTGAAATAAATTACAGGTTAGTCATGCAGCTGACTTTGGTCTTAGCAACACCCATTAAAGAAACCAAAATTCATAAAAATTTGTTTTGTAACATTACGAAATACACATGGACACTAATGCTGCTCTAATTTACAGCTTAAAGTGCAGTTGTCAATGACAGTTAACAAAGTAAACAATGTTGCTCAGTTTGGCTAAAACTGATGTCAAAATCAGCCAGATATTTAGCGACCCTCAAGCTTTGGCGTTGACTTCATCCTTCAGTCCAAAAAGTTTGTCATGTTCTGCTGATAATGATAAATTATGCTGTCACGTTGTGGAAACAACATGTTACTCAAATCAAACAGCAAACTAAGTGGTAATAATACCCATTCATACAGGCAAGGAATTAGGGTGCTTTGGGTTTCAGTCAGTAAAAAATTCACACTGCTCCCTCATACTAGGGTATTAAATTTATCTTGCTGTACGAAACATTTGTTATCAAATGTACGGTGGATACCATTGGGGCAATAGTGTTCAGTTGATGTGATTGACATTACCGTGGTCAGTGTGACTACCATCACCCGATTGCATTGAGAGTAACGCTTGTGGTGCAATAATGAATAGCTGACGTGGTGACTGCCATTATCTCGGTCACCGTAACTACCATTACCCCAAATCGCTGGTGGTTACTGTAGGGCAGCAATGACGGTCAGTTGACAGAGTGACTGCCATTGCCATAACCGTTCTGACTACCATTACCCAATATGCATGGTAGAGAATATTGAGGGGCAATGGTGCTCAGTTAATGTTGTGGTTCCCGTTATCCTGATAATGGTGACTACCATTACACTGAATGCATGGTAGGTATAACTGTGTAGACAAATAGTTAATTTTGCGAGGTGATTACCATTACTCAAGATATTATTGTAGTTGGAGGACTGTTCGCTATCCATTATGCTTCACTGTCACAATTCAGGGGGAATGCGATGTGGGCTGAGGTGTGAATCGGAATTTGCATTGAGGAGACAGGTGTGCAGCTGTACAAAACCAACGTGCGAGGATGGAATAGTGGCTAGCACATATGCCTAGTGAGCAGGAGACCCGTGTTCGAATCCCAGTCTTATTACATATTTTATTTGTCACTTCAGTCTGCATATAGATCTTCGACACTTGTAAAAGCCTCTGTATCCATTTAGTTTCATTAAACTGAAGCAACTATGCCTGCGTTTCAGGCAATATTGCTCGTTTTGTTCGATACTGAGGTACTTTTCCAACACAGTTGGAGAACCTCTGCAGTGCTGTTCTAGTTTAGGGGGATTATTAAGCGGGCTGAGGCCTGAATGGGAATTTGGACTGAGGAGCAAGGCGTGCTATAGTACTAAGCATAAATGTGGAAATCCACTGTGCCACGGTGGCATAGTATTTAGCGGATCTGCCTAGTGAGTTGGAGACCCGGATTGTATACAAATTTCTATTTGTTGCTTCAGTCTGCATATATACTTCAATAAAATATAATCGCTACTTTCACTGGTTACGAAGCCAACATCTCGTTCATTTTTGGTACGATGTATCTTCTTGCATTCTGAAGCACTGCCTGGCGAACTTTTAGGCTTAAACTTACTTCGCTGCGGTGTAACAGCATCTTCATTTTTAATACGATTTCCTACAACACGCTTTTGTTATTGCTGTAAATTTTACGATTGGAATGAAACTTCTTAGTTTTTGACATTTTTAGGTGCAAAATCGTTGAAATATGCCACAGACAGTCCCAAAAACAAATGGACAACAACTGCGCGGGTGAAAAAGTAACGGAACTGCGCTGCTGGTACCATCGCAGGTTCGAATCCTGGATGTGTGTGATGTCCTTCGGTTAGTTAGGTTTAAGTAATTCTAAGTTCTAGGGGACTGATGACCTCAGATGTTAAGTCCCATAGTGCTCAGAGCCATTTGAACAATTTGAAAAAGTAAGTGAACTGAAGTAAACTACCTGTATCGACAGAGAAATCGATTGCAACAACTCTTTGCTAGCCGAATAGTCAAAATGTTCTTCAAGGGTATTACAAAAAGGAGTCGCTATAGAAATATTGGCACGAAAATTAAGCAATGAGACAATTTAGGCAAGGTTTTGTGTTTGAAAGTCGTGTGACAGCTAGTCATTTTAAAAACACGCTCCGCATCTACTTTAAAAAGGCAATTAAACGTGGAAATCATGAGGTAATCTACATAAAGTATATATGTTTAGAATCAGGAAGAATAACGGAATTTTATTAAATGAAATGCAAAATTTCGATTTGTCAAGCCTCCTGATATCCACGTCCCCGTAGTGACGTATATACATAGCTATTTACACACATATTCCACAAGGCATCACACGGTACATGATGACGGCTGCCTTGTACCACTGCTGGTCATTCCGTTTCCTTTCCAACTCGCGAAAGGAGCGAAGGAAAAACCAGTATCTACAGAATTTCGTGCGAGCGCTAACTTCTCTTATCTTGTGTTCGTGGTCCCAACGCGAGATGTACGTTGGTGACAATGGATCGTTCGGTAGACTGTCACAAATGCCAGTTCTCTGCGCATTATCAATAGAGTTTCGCAAAAGGAACTTCTTCCCTCCAGAGATTCTCATTTGATATAGTGGAAGAGTTCCGTAATACTGTCATGTTGATTGAAACTAACTTTAACAAATCTAGCCGCACGGCTCTTAATTGTATTTCTATAATCTGTCATGGAGTGGATCCCAAAAACTCTAGCTGTACTGCAAAATGGGTCGCACAAATGTTTTTACGCAGTCTCCTTCATAGGTCAGTTTCATTTGCCTATAATTCCTCCAGTAAACCCCAATCTGCTATTCACCTTCTCGACAATCGATCTCACGTTTTCATTCCTTTTCTTGTCGCTTTGCAACGTTAGGCTTACATATTTAATCGATGTGATTCTGTCTACCAGCATGTCGTATGCCGCGCTAATACTATGTTTGTACAACTTTTCTGCATGAGCTTATATTTTTCCTCATTTAGAGGAAACAGAAATTCTATCCAAGTTATTGTATAGCGTCCTAGAGTCATCCAAAGACGACATTTTCTGTAGACTACAACGCCATCAACAAACAGTGATAGACACACTACTCACCCTATATATCAGATCGTTTATGCGTACGGTCCTGTACCTTTTCCCTGGAGCACTGCTGACGATAATTTAGTCTCTCATGAGAACAACGTACTGCCTGTTATTACTTAAAGAGCCTTCGAGCCATTCACGTATACTGGTATGGCGACGTATACCATATCCTCAGGCGTTCATTACTGTCTGCAGTGTGACACTGTGTTCCGCGCTGTCCAGAAATACAGGAACACGGAATATGGAGTACGGCTAGATATACAACTAGGAATAAAACAACTGGAGCCAAGGTTTCGTAACGAAACTAAAAATGACATTCATCGGCGATAGTCAATAACATACAAATTAATGAGACACATGAAACCAAAAGAGAAAGACACAGCAAAAATAAATGTACTAACTTCAGGGGACATGCTCGTGGAAATGACCAAAAATTTGAAAAAATAAATTCTTGGTCTATAGAAAAGAGCATTTCATGCTGATTTCAAAAATGCATAGTTTGTGGGCATTATCATTTTCCGTTCGTTCTAAAATTGAGGTTGAACGTATTGTTGAACAGGGACTACGCCGATTTGTCAGTTTGAAGTGCGTCAGAATACTTGATGCATTATTTTGTTCTTCCGTTTTTTCCGTCGTTAGTTCAAAAATAGCTCTTAGTACTATGGGACAAGTTAAGTCATCAGACCCCTAGAACTTAGAACTACTTAAACCTAACTAACCTAAGGACAGCACACACATCCATGCCCGCAGCAGGATTCGAACCTGCGACCGTAGCGGTCGCGCGGTTCCAGACTGTAGCGCCTAGAACCTCCGGCCGGCCCGTCGTTAGATACGGATCGTTAACACAGGTGTATTCTAGAAGCCGCTGACTCCCGGAACCAAAGTACAGGCATGTCTAGAAGGCTATAGTTCGAATGTAAACAAAGATCTCAGAATATATGATTTCGGAATTTCATACGAGTGTTGTTCTGTAGTTCTTGTGTGTTGTTTTGTTTCTGTGTGTGTGTTTCCTGTGCTACAAATGCCGAGAGTATAGAAATTTAGCCCCAAACGGAAGTTTTGCGGCAACCAATTCCAAATACAACCGAATAATACACATCAATTGCTTCAAAAGTCGCCCGCGGAAACCGTGTCTACAGGCAGTGCTTCTAGACGTAAACTTTCGCTTTCTGAATGTAATAAGAACACGCCTAGTAGTACTGTGAGTAGCAATAACGACTGAAATGTTATTGTGAACCAGAATATGCTGTCAAGACTTTTGAAGATTGTTGTGAAATACAAGTACTGCTGTTGTGAAGATAGTATCGACGTTTCTGGCGACATTTAAGCAAGGAAGGGTCTTTCAAGTCGGTTAGTGATTACCTGTAACTTGTGTAAGATGCACAGTGATACTGTGACATCACCGGTCACTGGCAGTCGACATTACAGTTTACAGTGTAAATATTCAGCTTGCTCATGCAATGCGATGTATTGGAAGGAGAAGGAGAGGTGCCCAGACCTTTTATGCAGTGGTGGATTTGCCTCCACCTCCACTGAGGTTTGACAGATACAATAAATTAATACATAACGCTTTATGTGGTGTAAGTGAACATTCAATGAAAAGAGCAGCAGAAGAAGCTGTGCCCTTGTCTGAGAATACAGACATTGTAGCAGCATTTGATAGATCTTGGCAGAAGAGAGCTCATACTTCTCTGAATGATGTTGCAACTGCCACATTTATTGAAACTGGTAAGATACTAATTGTGAATGTCTAACAAAGCACTGCCAGGGTTGTTCCAGTAAATTTATTGGCACCCACGTTTGTGCAAAGAACTTTGATGGTCTAAGTGGAAACATGGAAACGAAAGGAGTTCTAAACATTTTTAGAAGATCAGAGTTCAGTCATGGTGTGAGGTATGCAGGCTACCTTTTGGATGGTGACTGTAAAGGTCACACTACTGTTGTTAATGAGAGACCATAAGGGGACACTCTGATAGAAAAGTTTGAATGTTTTGGGCATGTGCAAAGAAGAATGGATGCTCAGCTAAGAAAATTATGTAAAGGATTCAGTGGAAAAAAAAAACTGTCAGACGGAAAACACATAATTGGTCCAGGTCGTCTTACAAAAAGTGAAATTGATTCTTTGACTCAGTATTAGGGACTAGCAATAAGGAGAATGTAGGAGATTTGGAGAACATGAGACGAGCTGTTTGGGCAACGTGGTTTCACAGACTGTCAACAGATGAAACCCCACAGCATGGTTTGTGTCCAAAAGGGGGAGGTTCGTGGTGCAAGTACTGGTTGAGCAATGCTACAGGCATACAATATACCGACAAGCATTTTTAACCACTAGCTATAATGGAGGCAATTAGGACTATACATAGGGATCTGGCAAATAAAAATCTACTTAGGAAATGTATGCATGGCCTCTCTCAGAATGCAAATGAAAGCTTCAGCAGCTGTATATGGGAGAGAATACCCAAAACTGTATTTGTTGGGCTGATAGAGCTGAAGATTTGTGTAATGGATACAATAATAAAATTCAGTGATGGTGCAATTTCAAGGATCAATGTTATGAAGATATTGAACATCCATACAGGAAGGAATATGGCTTCAGCTCTAACTGCTATTGATAAGCGGCAGGTAAACAAAGCAGAGACAGCTACAGAAACTGCTACCAAGGAGTCAAAGCTAAAGAAAAGAATGAAGAGAAAGAGTATGGAGGATAAGGAAACAGGAGGACAACTGGAATAAGGAGCTGAAATGTTCTAGACGAGCACAGTGGTAAGTTAATAAGTCTGTAAATTTTCTTTTGCGATTTACCGAAAACTTGAATTTTCATCATTCAGGTACATTTTTCTCCTAAATGACTGACGTTAAACTCACAAAAATTGGTACAGATATTTAGAAACACCTCCTCTACCTCCCTTGCCTACTACGTCCTGAAAAATTTATAACATGATGATGACGTCGGTGATATTTGAGCTACACTTTTAAATATTTTTGTTGTAGTAAAATAAATTACTTGTCTTTTTCACAAATTAGCATCAGTGAAGGAAATTGCAGGCATAAACCACTTATGTGAATGTTGTCTGTACTCTGAGTCTTTTTCCAAGCTGTACAGTCAGTGGTTCCACAGAAAATGGTACCGCAGTCAAATAGTGTTCCGTTTTTTGTACTATTATAAATATTGTTGTCAGTACCAAAATACAATAAATATCTCAATGATATTTTGGGAAATGCTTTGCCTAATGACCCTAATTGTGTGTAAGAATTTTGAGCTATCTCTCATTTATAGATCAGTTGCGCAATGAGGGTTGAGATACTGCTAAGGATGCAGCCCGTTAAGGGGCGTGTCCCCTTTAGAACGATGGAAACAGTATTATAAAAATCTCTGGGCTCAGGAGTCACCAGTATAGGAAATTTTCCCATCAACAGAAAGAGACCTCTCCGAAATAAATGAATTACATGTAACAGTGCAAAAATTTGAGGACACCAGCGACAGGGTAGATGCAATAAATGCTGAACTAAATACAAAGGGCTCTTACTGTGGAGACGTGTCGTATACCTCATTAACATAAGGTGGACAGTCAGTGAAGCAACTGAGGAATGGAATCTGGCTAAAATTTTCTCCATATTCAAGAAAGGTAACAGAAGTGATCGAAACAATTAAAGAGGAATTAGCCTTGTTAACAAAGGTTATAAAATCTATATCACTGTGTTAACTAACAGATCACACCCTCTGGTACAATTTTATTAGAACAGGTAGGTTTTATAAAAGAACGATTCTGCACTGATTGCATTTTTAGTCTAAAACTATAGTTAGAGGAAAGAATTTTACTTAGAGATGCACATAGCGTTTGTAGATTATGAAAGAGCTTTGGACAAAGTTGATAGACACTTGCTGGGGAAGATTATGGAAAAAGAAAGCTTCCCAGTGCATCTAATTAACACTGTAGAAGCTAAACAGAGCGTGTAGGCTTTCACGGCCGGCGTCTTCAGTAATTAAAACTTCCGGGCTAAGAGGCCGTGGTCCAATAGTAGAAATACTTCTCCCTGACGTTTCGTTGCCAGCTGCGGGCAACATCATCTGAGGTGACCCTACGACTGGCTGCTAGGCCGTGGAAGTCCTGTTTATATAGAGCGCGTAGAGGGCGCCACCACTCGTCGCGTGTTGTCTACAGTAAAACTATCTCTGGCTGGCGTCATTACTCTCGATCGAAGGTATTCGATTGTCACATCTTTGGTACAAAGTCGATCGCCATATCTTATCTAACTTCAAGCCTTCTTTTCTGTTAAAACTATTGTGGTGTTTGAAAATCTCTACAGCCTCTCTATACATACGTGCATAATAATGCGATGTCTTAGCTAGAACGCTCATCTCACTAAATCTTATTTCATGGTCACCCGTTTCAAAAACATGTTCCGCTACAGCCGATTTGTCCGTGTGTCCCAGTTGACAGTTCCTTTTGTGTTCAGTTAGGCGAGTATTGATACTTCTTTTTGGGGTTCCAATGTAAACCTTTCCACAACTACACGGAATTTTATACACACCAGGAGTAGCTAAAGGGTGTCGTGCATCTTTCGCCGATCTTAAGCATTCACTAATCATCTTGGTGGGTCTGAAGATTGTTTCAACTCTGAACTTGGCCAGCACTTTCCCGATACGGTCCGTAATATTGTGGATGAATGGAAGAAAAACTTTCCACAGCGATGGTTGTTGTTGTTGCACGTTTTCGGACATTTTTCTTCTGGGATGGAGTGCTCGATCTATCTCCTTGCCAGCGTACCCATATTTCTGGAAAGCGGTTCGCAAGTGGTTTAGTTCCTCTTGCAAATAAGCTGTCTCATAGATTTTATTAGCCCTGTCCATCAATGTCTTGATAATACCTCTCTTCTGTCTGGGATGATGGTTCGAATCCTTATGAAGATAACGGTCGGTATGCGTGTCTTTTCTGTAGACTTTCTGACCCAGAGTCCCGTCTGCTGGTTTACACTCCTGGAAATGGAAAAAAGAACACATTGACACCGGTGTGTCAGACCCACCATACTTGCTCCGGACACTGCGAGAGGGCTGTACAAGCAATGATCACACGCACGGCACAGCGGACACACCAGGAACCGCGGTGTTGGCCGTCGAATGGCGCTAGCTGCGCAGCATTTATGCACCGCCGCCGTCAGTGTCAGCCAGTTTGCCGTGGCATACGGAGCTCCATCGCAGTCTTTAACACTGGTAGCATGCCGCGACGGCGTGGACGTGAACCGTATGTGCAGTTGACGGACTTTGAGCGAGGGCGTATAGTGGGCATGCGGGAGGCCGGGTGGACGTACGGCCGAATTGCTCAACACGTGGGGCGTGAGGTCTCCACAGTACATCGATGTTGTCGCCAGTGGTCGGCGGAAGGTGCACGTGCCCGTCGACTTGGGACCGGACCGCAGCGACGCACGGATGCACGCCAAGACCGTAGGATCCTACGCAGTGCCGTAGGGGACCGCACCGCCACTTCCCAGCAAATGAGGGACACTGTTGCTCCTGGGGTATCGGCGAGGACCATTCGCAACCGTCTCCATGAAGCTGGGCTACGGTTCCGCACACCGTTAGGCCGTCTTCCGCTCACGCCCCAACATCGTGCAGCCCGCCTCCAGTGGTGTCGCGACAGGCGTGAATGGAGGGACGAATGGAGACGTGTCGTCTTCAGCGATGAGAGTCGCTTCTGCCTTGGTGCCAATGATGGTCGTATGCGTGTTTGGCGCCGTGCAGGTGAGCGCCACAATCAGGACTGCATACGACCGAGGCACACACGGCCAACACCCGGCATCATGGTATGGGGAGCGATCTCCTACACTGGCCGTACACCACTGGTGATCGTCGAGGGGACACTGAATAGTGCACAGTACATCCAAACCGTCATCGAACCCATCGTTCTACCATTCCTAGACCAGCAAGGGAACTTGCTGTTCCAACAGGACAATGCACGCCCGCATGTATCCCGTGCAACCCAACGTGCTCTAGAAGGTGTAAGTCAACTACCCTGGCCAGCAAGGTCTCCGGATCTGTCCCCCATTGAGCATGTTTGGGACTGGATGAAGCGTCGTCTCACGCGGTCTGCACGTCCAGCACGAACGCTGGTCCAACTGAGGCGCCAGGTGGAAATGGCATGGCAAGCCGTTCCACAGGACTACATCCAGCATCTCTACGATCGTCTCCATGGGAGAATAGCAGCCTGCATTGCTGCGAAAGGTGGATATACACTGTACTAGTGCCGACATTGTGCATGCTCTGTTGCCTGTGTCTATGTGCCTGTGGTTCTGTCAGTGTGATCATGTGATGTATCTGACCCCAGGAATGTGTCAATAAAGTTTCCCCTTCTTGGGACAATGAATTCACGGTGTTCTTATTTCAATTTCCAGGAGTTTAATTACTGAGACGTCCAAAAAATTAATCTGTCCATTACTCTCTGTCTCCATAGTGAATAGTATTTTTGAATTGATGCTATTCAAATGCTTCAAAAAACGGTTCAGTTCTTCTTCGCCGTGTTTCCATATGACAAAAGTGTCGTCCACATACCGATACCACTTCAAAGGCCTTTTTCTGGCTGACTGCAGTGCTTGCTGTTCAAAAAATTCCATAAAAATATTAGCAACGGCTGGACTTAGAGGGCTACCCATTGCCACTCCATTAATTTGTTCATAAAACTCATTATTGTACTGAAAATAAGTCGTGGAAAGGCAATGTCTAAACAAAGCTGCTATACCAGTAGGAAATATGTCCGACATGCAAGCAAGAGCTTCGTTGACAGGAACCGTGGTGAACAGAGACACCACATCAAAGCTGACAAGAATATCACTGGGGCTGACGGTAACCTCCTTCAATTTTTCAATGAAGTGCATAGAGTTTTTAATATGATGATCAGTTTTTCCAATAAACGGTTGTAACAAGGTGGCAAGATGTCTACCCAGCTCTTGAGTAGGGGATCCAATAGCACTTACTATCGGTCTCAGTGGGACATTAGGTTTATGCACCTTAGGTAGCCCATATAATCTAGGAGGATTAGCTTCCGTTTTGCAAAGATCTTTTTTATCCTATGAAGGAATAGAAGACCTTTTTATTAATTGATTGCTGATGAAGTTAGGATAGAAACGGCCAGGATACTGCGTAAAGCTAAGCCATCTAGAGGTAATCTGTCTCCAGGAGAAAAGAAAGCATTACGGGAGATTAATGCGGACAAGAGTATTATTGTACTTTCTGCTGACAAGGAAAATGCTACCGTGGTGATGAAGAGTGAAGACTACCACAAGAAGATCAGTGCCCTTTGGATATTACCACTTATAAAAAGTTGAAAAAGGATCCTACAACGAAAGTGTTGACAGTTACCAATCAATATGTAATAAAACAAAGCTTACGGTATTCAAGAGAAAATCGCCTATAAAATCTACAGTTATGACAGTGTAATACTTCAACAGGTAGTCTGCTATCAGCATATTGGCTGTGTGTCATGAAATATTGATTCGTGGCACAGTTCACGTCCTACCCCACTTGACTGTTGGTGCCAGCGCTTTTGATGCGTTCCTGACACAGCAGATCCATGTTGTTGTTGTTGTGGTCTTCAGTCCTGAGACTGGTTTGATGCAGCTCTCCATGCTACTCTATCCTGTGCAAGCTTTTTCATCTCCCAGTACCTACTGCAACCTACATCCTTCTGAATCTGCTTAGTGTATTCATCTCTTGGTCTTCCTCTACGATTTTTACCCTCCACGCTGCCCTCCAATACTAAATTGGTGATCCCTTGATGCCTCAGAACATGTCCTACCAACCGATCCCTTCTTCTGGTCAAGTTGTGCCACAAACTTCTCTTCTCCCCAATCCTATTCAATACTTCCTCATTAGTTATGTGATCTACCCATCTAATCTTCAGCATTCTTCTGTAGCACCACATTTCGAAAGCTTCTATTCTCTTCTTGTCCAAACTATTTATCGTCCATGTTTCACTTCCATACATGGGTACACTCCATACGAATACTTTCAGAAATGACTTCCTGACACTTAAATCAATACTGGATGTTAACAAATTTCTCTTCTTCGGAAATGCTTTCCTTGCCATTGCCAGCCTACATTTTATATCCTCTCTACTTCGACCATCATCAGTTATTTTGCTCCCCAAATAGCAAAACTCCTTTACTACTTTAAATGCCTCATTTCCTAATCTAATTCCCTCAGCATCACCAGACTTAATTAGACTACATTCCATTATCCTCGTTTTGCTTTTGTTGATGTTCATCTTATATCCTCCTTTCAAGACACTGTCCATTCCATTCAACTGCTCTTCCAAGTCCTTTGCTGTCTCTGACAGAATTACAATGTCATCGGCGAACCTCAAAGTTTTTATTTCTTCTCCATGAATTTTAATACCTACTCCGAATTTTTCTTTTGTTTCCTTTATTGCTTGCTCAATATACAGATTGAAAAACATCGGGGAGAGGCTACAACCCTGTCTTACTCCTTTCCCAACCACTGCTTCCCTTTCATGTCCCTCGACTCTTATAACTGCCATCTGGTTTCTGTACAAATTGTAAATAGCCTTTCGCTCCCTGTATTTTACCCCTGCCACCTTTAGAATTTGAAAGAGAGTATTCCAGTCAACATTGTCAAAAGCTTTCTCTAAGTCTACAAATGCTAGAAACGTAGGTTTGCCTTTTCTTAATCTTTCTTCTAAGATAAGTCGTAAGGTCAGTATTGCCTCACGTGTTCCAGTGTTTCAACGGAATCCAAACTGATCTTCCCCGAGGTTGGCTTCTACTAGTTTTTCCCTTCGTCTGTAAAGAATTCGCGTTAGTATTTTGCAGCTGTGACTTGTTAAGCTGATAGTTCTGTAATTTTCACATCTGTCAACACCTGCTTTCTTTGGGATTGGAATTATTATATTCTTCTTGAAGTCTGAGGGTATTTCGCCTGTTTCATACATCTTGCTCACCAGATGGTAGAGTTTTGTCAGGACTGGCTCTCCCACGGCCGTCAGTAGTTCCAATGGAATATTGTCTACTCCGGGGGCCTTGTTTCGACTCAGGTCTTTCAGTGCTCTGTCAAACTCTTCACGCAGTATCATATCTCCCATTTCATCTTCATCTACATCCTCTTCCTTTTCCATAATATTGTCCTCAAGTACATCGCCCTTGTATAGACCCTCTATATACTCCTTCCACCTTTCTGCTTTCCCTTCTTTGCTTAGAACTGGGTTTCCATCTGAGCTCTTGATATTCATACAAGTCGTTCTCCTATCTCCAAAGGTCTCTTTAATTTTCCTGTAGGCGGTATCTATCTTACCCCTAGTGAGATAGGCCTCCACATCCTTACATTTGTCCTCTAGCCATCCCTGCCTAGCCATTTTGCACTTCCTGTCGATCTCATTTTTGAGACGTTTGTATTCCTTTTTGCCTGTTTCACTTACTGCATTTTTATATTTTCTCCTTTCATCAATTAAATTCAGTATTTCTTCCGTTACCCAAGGATTTCTACTAGCCCTCGTCTTTTTACCTACTTTATCCTCTGCTGCCTTCACTACTTCACCCCTCAAAGCTACCCATTCTTCTTCTACTGTATTTCTTTCCCCCATTCCTGTCAATTGCTCCCTTATGCTCTCCCTGAATCTCTGTACATCCTCTGGTTCTTTTAGTTTATCCAGGTCCCATCTCCTTAAATTCCCACCTTTTTGAAGTTTCTTCAGTTTCAATCTACAGGTCATAACCAATAGATTGTGGTCAGAGTCCACATCTGCCCCTGGAAATGTCTTACATTTTAAAACCTGGTTCCTAAATCTTTGTCTTACCATTATATAATCTATCTGATACCTTTTAGTATCCATGTGAAACCGAAAAACTGTTGAGCACAGCGCCAAATCGAGGCAAGCGTAGGCTTTAAATGGCAGCGGGGAGAAGTCTGCTGTGGGAAAAGGGAATGGCGACAATTTGAAGCCAGCACTGGCAGCCGCGGATAGCAGCAGGATGAGAATTTTCTTGAGGTCCGGACAGTGGATGGCGTGGCGCCTGGCCTTGTTTACCTCCTGGAGTGGCTGGTTCAGGAAGTTGGTTGCGATCAGCGATGCCCTGGGGGACAGATGGCTCCTAGCTGCTGTCAGTATGTAATAGCGGACACAGGTGTACCGAGTCAACAACGTACACTAGGTTAACATTGGCTCACTTTTCCGTTAACTTTGACATTTTAAGCTCTAATTAGTTGATATGGTGCTGCAGTATAATATTTTATTTAAAAAAATATGTATATCTCTTTTGTGACTAAATCAATGTGATATTATTATATTTAAGAAACTATGCGTACCAACAACATTATTTCGAAAAAATTGTGGCAGTTTTACTTATATTTGGGGTTATTTTATCCCACGCGTTCAAATCTATTCATAATAAGCTAAAAACTGAATTGATCTCATGTTAATCCAACCAAAAAGAATCATACTTGTTGAAACCTTCCCGTCTCCTCTATATGTCTTTTGTTACGCAACCTTCCCTTCTACAATAACCTATGAAACATTTCCTTAGGATTTCTATCTCTTCCTTAATAATAACGAATGAAACCTTCCTTTTGAAATTTATTCTCTTTCTCAATCTTCGCATACAAATTTAATTGTTGCTTATTAAAAGTGATTTTCTGATTATTTCGACAAAACATAGAATGTGTCGTCGTCGTGGCTCTCAGTCGTTATCTGCAATAACCCAGAACTGTTCCTTACCACTTTTACTGTTCCTGGATCGCCATCTGACAGCTACATCGAACTGCGACATGAATATACTTACTCTAGTTTACTATACTCTATTAACTGCTGGTGGACTGTCATACTAAGTGGCTGTATTTATTATCAAAGCTGACGTTATTCTTTAATAGCAAAGCTGACGTTATTCTTTAATTAATTTGACTGAAGTTACGTAATTCATAGTTACACTTTTTCTTGACAACAATAAAAATTTTGCAAAGTTTTACGTTGATGGTTTTTGGGATGGATTATAATCAGTAATGCATCATTGCTGGCAAAAATTAATTATATTCTTCAAATATTTACTGCTGGTAATGAAATGATTTTACAAACGTTGAAATGGGATTTACTTTTTACAATAATCTTGCAGCTAGCATTGCGCAAACATACCTTCAGTAGTCTTGAGTTTCGCAAGGAAAATAATTCAATAATATTAGTTCCTCTTATGATAATAGTTAGCTGATGTCTCTGTACATCCGTTTATAATCTCTTGTAAATCATATAGCTGGTGGCTGGCAGGCACACTGCTCCTCTCAACCTCTTGCTTCTGACCTGCTATCAACTCGCTTCACATCTCGCTTACTACTGACTTCCTACGAACGCTAAAGTGCGGTCTCTCCCGCCCTTTTAAAATTATATCAATTTGCGCTCTCTATTGCCAACAATACTTTGGTGCAGACATTCCCCACTACCACAATTATTTCCAGCATTACAAATATTAATTATTCCTACTTAATCCTATTAATAAAATATAAACATCTACCATAAATTGTGGTTTGGCAATAGACAATAGAAATATACACGTCTTACATTGTAACAGATTGTTACTAAAGTCCAGTGAATCATTTATTTTCAGAAACAGTTAAATAACTAAAATTTAAAGAGATAAATTGAACAATAAAAATACTAATTTGTTTATTTTTCTTAGGTCAGTCATGTCAAAAGCTCTACACAACATAATGTTAACAAAACTGAATACACAAAGCTACCTGGTGAGAAACAGAAAATTGGTTTCTATTAAAGACTTTGATGGGTTGATGTATTTTGCATATGAAGTCCTCGCAGTAATAAATCATTGAATGTGATCATTCAGGCCACCTCGAACACTATAGCCTTTACTGCATGCTCTCAACAACAGAGCCAGTCTTATTAATCTTTGTAATTTTTCGTAGGTGCATCGCTAAGTCATCACTACCACAGTCTTCAGGATTTATTTTCCTATTATAGATGAACATTCTTCAGCCTCTGAAAAGGTTTCACTCTCCTCATCTGATTCTTCCAGTGATAGATCATCAGGATTGTGATCTTCTGCACTAACTGGCAATCTAATTTCTTTTGTCTTTTCTTCTTGGTCTTGAACAATGGAGAAGAGACAGTTGTCCCAGAGGCGTGAAACATTTCTAGATTACCACACCCTCCCCTAGGGCTGATGAAGGGGCAAGTGTTCTTTCTGGATTCTGTCCCAGATACGGTACAATATCTGTACTATTTAGTATCATTCGATGATTTGGGTTTGGGTTTCATCACGTGAAAATGTTACAGATCTTATATCAAAACGCTGCTGGAAGTTTGGTTCAACAAGCAGCCAGAGTAGTAACATTATGAGAAACTGTAACAATCTCCCATTTACAGTGGTACATACAACTGAGCCCACGTGGGATTATGAAGGAAATTTTGCTAAGATTAAGAAGGCGGACATAAAGCTGATAGGAAAGCTTCTGCAGGCTTTCAGAATTCCTGAGAAATTATGAAGATCCTATAGGAATTCAATCCTAAAGATGTTGTTGCCACTTGAGCTTAACTGAATTATCTTCTTGACTGTTTATTGCTGACTTTGTTGAATTACTGGTTTGATTTATGTTGTTCTATGGCCCACTTTGTGCAGCTTGGCTCCATGAATTTTGTTGATTAGTTGTATTTGTATTTGTTTTTCTACAGGTTGTGTTTTTTCTTTTTTCCATCCAGATGTGTTTCGTTTAAGTTAGAGCATCGTTAGTGTTCTTTTTCTTTCCTTCTATTAAATTAAAGTAAATTTTCTCTTTACTATCTATACAAAAAGAATTTCAGTTTTTAAGGAAAATATTCATAAATTTAAAGCAAAGAATTATTTTACACCTTTCTTGTTAACTCTTACTGTTGTTTTTGTGGGTTTCTATATTTTGCATTATGCCTGTTTTTCTTTCACAGTTCATCTGTAACCACAGAGCAAGGGTCCCGAAACTTTTTCTTTGATAGAACACTTGAGGATCCTGGCTTTTTTTATATCTTGAACGTTAATAAAAATTCCAAATTAAATATAAGATTAAACAGCCAACCGGTTGCACATTTACCTAAGTTTCGACATCTTCATCCGAATGGACAGTTCCTAAATCATAATCAAATTTTTAGTAAATAATTTCGATAGTCAAATTGTTGAAAAACGCCGTGTTATAAATATTTTCCTGCGGATCACTTATTCAGTCCTTGCAGCACACCAGTATTTGTGGAACATAGTTCGGGAAACCATGCCGTAGAGGGCTTGATGTAGCAAAACTATTTACATCGAAAACTTACGTCTTAGGTGTTTGTGTTTCTTAAAATCTGAAATGCTATGTACACATAAGAGAAAGCAATTTTTCTCTCATTTAATCGAAAGAAAATAAAAATAACCACTGGCGATGCTGTACCTTCAGTGAAATGTGACTGGGAAGAGAAGATAAAAACAGTTGTCTTCAGCGGAGATGGAACCTATCGTAAAACACTTGTATTGAAAGCATTGACACAAGGATGACCTTCAGAGCTAAGATGAGTATTTCAGCATCATGCCAGCCATTTGTAAGCTCTAGAACAAATTACGAAAAACCACAGAAAAACTATATCACACTATTGTAAACATAAAATTCAACACAATGTGTCTTTTACATAATGTAATACATAAATTTACATATATTAAATACGTCACTTGCTGTCCAATACTCCAAGAAGAAAGCCTAAATTGAAACAAGAAATGAAATGACTACATACCAGGAAGCAGGAACTTAATACTGAGCAACTCAAAGTGTATCTGCACATAGGAAATCATATCAGTATCTCTTAAGTATTCAATATCATAAATACAGTCAAACACAGTGCAGAAACATTAACAAAAATAAGAAGGGAATAACAATAACAAAAATAAAACTGTTAAATGCAGAAACGGAAGACAAATGAAACACACATTTTACAGACGCCTGGTCAGCCTTACCGACATAGAAATACAGCCAAACAGTAGAAAGAAGGATCTAAATACAATATCAAGACAAAAATTACACAGAAGACAGTCGAGTGACAACACTTTGGTAAGAATGGAAAAGGAGGAATACATAAATAATAGAATTTCTACCGTTCTAAAAAAAAAAAAAAAAAAAAAATAAAAATACCTCACTCATGTTCAGAAAACAGAAAATGAAATAGTATAGCAAATAATCCATGAGATACCCACTTTAAAAAGCCTACCAAAAATTCATAAACAGTATATATCGATACAGTCAGTTGTAAACTTCAAAATTACATCTACATATCATCTAGTTGGAGAAATATTATACACAAACAACAGAAGCATACGCAACACCAAGAGCTGTTACAGAAGATCAAAAACATCAACATACCCGCAAGAATCACATTTATGGCATTCGAAATCGCATCTATGTACACCAATATGCCCCAGCACAGGAACCATCTCATTATCAAACAGAAATTAGAACAGCAAGAAAGCATTCCGAAACCCCACATAAAGCGATAACGAACGATCTAAAATTAATCACAGAGCAGATAAATTTCTCATTTGACAACCAGTTCTGCTTACAGCAAGATGGGCTTCTCCTGGAGTCACTAGTCAGTGAGCTCCTAGCCAGCATATTCCTGCAACATACTGAGACTAAAATATTTGATCTGAAACCATAGTAAGAACCAAACAATACAGTATAGTATATTGGCATCACTAGGTACCTGACATCGTCTGTCTTCTAGATGAAATACCCAGTTGCATCCAACTGCAGCATGACATAGGAGGGCTGTTTGTAAAGTAAGGTCCGACAGGTCACGAAATGGAGAGGGCGGTGAAAATCTGATGAAGCTTTGCACAGATGAATAGGGCAGCATCTCTAGTATGCCTGTCGATGGCGTCACGTTGCTCTTTTCAGTGTTGAGCACACAGTGGGCATGTAAAGATGCCTAGAATAGGAATGTCTCCCGCCAAGTATGGTCGCCCCCTGCCAGATTTCCCCTGATTTCATGCAGCCGCACATAATGTACCTGTCATGCATTTTCTTCTTCGTGACCCTTAAACTGCGATAAATCTGCCGGTTCTCCTGGTCTGTACAAGGTAACTTCAAAGTCTTTAAGCCTTAATCTGTACTAAGCAAAGAAAACAATATTTTCTTTTCTCCTTGACTCACACTCTGTGACTGTTGCTGATGTTGGTGTCCTGATTCGTTCCTTTCTGTCTCTTATTGGCGCTGAGCTGGAGCACAACAGGAGCGTAATATGTAAGAAATTGTCCACGCAACCTGCCACTGATGATGCCTTGCAGAAAATAAAGGCGAAACGCTTATGGCACTAAAATTGTGTTTTATTCAGTTGCTGTCAGACGGTCCATAAGTAAAAATTATCAATATACCGTAATATTACACGCAACTGAGGAAGACAGGACTATAAAAGTTAAAGATGTCAATACAGCTATGTCAAGCATTCCCTGTCAACGTGTACAACAGGTTCCAGAAAATACATCTGAGACTCCATAAGACGATACACAATATAAAATTCAACAATACATCCAAAAAGAACGATTTAATTACAAGTTACATTAATGTAAAGGTTAAAAACAATTCTACAGTGGCACAAAAGTCGAAATCATTTGCAGAACGATATTGGTTACTACATGAAATTAAGATGCTCTATTCGAAAAAACAGCACCTAAACATGATGCTCTACAGTCGGCAACAGAAACCAAAACATTGCTTTAAAACAAGCGTTCAGTGCATAGTGCTGTGGAATGTGGAAAAAACCGCAAATTGGCGTTAATAAGAAGAAGAACAACACCAAAAACGCAACAGGAGCGTAATATGTAAGAAATTGTCCACGCAACTGCCACTGATGATGCCTTGCAGAAAATAAAGGCGAAACGCATATGGCACTAAAATTGTGTTTTATTCAGTTGCTGTCAGACGGCCCATAAGTAAAAATTATCAATATACCGTAATATTACACGCAACTGAGGAAGACAGGACTATAAAAGTTGAAGATGTAAATAGGTTCAAGATTATTAGATTTCTTACTGAGGATACAAGTCGTAGAAACGTCTTCTGCGACGCCTCGTGGTTGCATAATCTGGAGAAGAATCCACTGAATCCAACAGCGTATTCAAGGTTGCTGAGGATGCTGCATTAGGTCGGAGAGAAAGTCGCTGAACCTGGTTCAAAAATGGTTCAAATGGCTCTGAGTACTATGGGACTTAACTTCTGAGGTCATCAGTCCCCTAGAACTTAGAACTACTTAAACCTAACTAACCTAAGAACATCACACACATCCATGCCCGAGGCAGGATTCGAACCTACGACCGTAACGGTCGCGCGGATCCTGACTGTAGCGCCTAGAACCGCTCGACCACTCCGACCGGCGCTGAACCTGGGTGCGGCAGTTTGCCGCCCGCTGGCGAGGTAGGCTCGCCCTGTCGGTAGTCCTGCTTGGAGAAGGCGGCGACCGGGACATGTGTGTTTTATTGATACGTCGTTCTGAGTAGTACTCGGTCCCTCCCAGATCACTGCCCACATTGTCCCATAAGGTGGACCGCGACGTCGGATGCCTTGATGTTGTGTAAAATGCTGAACGTGGATCGGAAGGCCGTCAGACTTGTGCTATGGTTAGTTTTAGGGCAGCTTCTGCCCTGGACGGGAGCTGTGTTGTTAGACGCCTGAACTACCCATCAGTGCTGGCTGCTGTGGTGACTTCAGGGCTGGATACTTGACTTCAGTGTCCATCGCTATGCATCGCTGATCTTCCCGTAAGTCAGCAAGTGAGGGACCAGCACTAGAACAATCACACACACAAGATATTATCCAATCATAGCTAGAGAACCGACTGAATGCAATCGATCCTAATGATCCAGTGATAACACTACCGGCTACTACCAAATTAGCAATACACCGATAATGCTACTCCTGTGAAAAGAGTTTTGTTTTGTGACCGTGAATGTGTGCAGTGGAAAGGTATCGGATCGTTTTTCGTCTCTGGAGCGATTACTATTGAGAGGAAACAATAGTAAAGCAAACAGGAATTGAACCAAGGGTCCACTAGTAATAAAGTAAATTGTAATTGCATAAGAGGAAACGGTTTTCAGTCTTATCAGGAGGAGCTGTGGCAAGTGCTAGCACTGCTCATAAAGCAAGCTAACTATTAAGACGGAATTTACTTGATATTGGAATTCTATTTTGCTGATATCTTACGAGGCAGTAAGAAATGTACCAGTGGTTTGACATGAACTACACAGGAGGAGTATTAATTCGTTTAGGCTGAACTAGCTCTCAATAACACTTACTATCTGTGTCTTACAGTAGTAAGCTAATGATCGTTGTAGGTAAATGCTTACTAATGGTGGAGCACTACTAACTTGGACAAGAGGTTCTTTTGTCACTTTAATTTCTGGAAATTACAATCACTGAAATAGTTTTCAAGTAATTCTATCATCTGTATTGATAATTATTTGTATTCTCAAGGAGCGTTCACTTCCTTATACTATTTAGCTCAATGGGACCTGGATCTAGTATAATTTGAATATTTGTAGCTATTTACTTACTATAGGCCCGTAAGTTGTAAGAATGAAAGTTGTACATCATGAGCACTGTTAGTATAAAATGAAATTTAAATCCGTATCAAGTATTAGCACGGGTACCCGCAAAGTACTCTATCGACAGACTCAGATCAAGGCTGAACATCTTAGGCACAACACAATACGAGAAACACTATTTACTATATACACATGAAACTATAAACACTGTTATTTCCAAACCTGCGCAACATTCAATTCTTATGCTGGTCCTTCAAAGCCTGCTAGCCAGTAACGGACCGAGCGAGGTCATGCAGTGGTTAGACACTGGACTCGCATTCGCGAGGACGACGGTTCAATCCCGCGTCCGGCCATCCTGATTTAGGTTTTCCGTGATTTTCCTAAATCACTCCAGGCAAATGCCGGGATGGTTCCTCTGAAAGGGCCCGGCCGACTTCCTTCCCCGTCCTTCCCTAATCCGATGAGACCGATGACCTCACTTTCTGGTCTCCTTCCCCAAACAACCCCCCAACCCCCCCCCTCCCCCCCCAGTCAGTAACAGTTATGGATCATCACCGTTTTCGCATGTAACTGTACTGTTGTACAGAGATTTCAACAGGAGCCATGTTTAAGCTGGTGAATGCCGTAATTCTTTTCTGGGCAACTGAACTTGGTGAAACTTTGACTATCCTTATATGAAAAATACGCAAAGTACTCCAAATCTTATGCTCATTGAATAACTATGAAATTTACGAGTCCACGAAGTTTATTAACTGTAGCGAAAGTTTAAGAGAATATCTTTTTTAATAAAATAGGATACTCGAATATACCGCAGCACTTAGAGAAGAAGCTGTCTTGGTCAATGACTAGGGATAAAATACAGATGCTCAACATCAAGTTTACAGAACACAAACTTATTAATGGAAAAGAAAGCACATAACTGGCCCTCGCGTTTATACAGTACTCAAGTGATAATTTGAGATGAAGGTGGCGGCAGTGTCGATCTTCCCTAGCTTTTTATAAATGGAGGCGGAAGTATCCATACATCTTGTTGTGTAACTAGCTCTGAAAATTGTTTCGGTAGCTTCGGATTTTCGTAATACAGAGCCAGCCAAAGTATGTCATCAATAAAGAGCCAAATTATTCCCACATTCGAGGCTATTTTACATGAACTTGCGGTTCTTCTTGCCTCGTTCGTTTCACAAGATGCGAACACGTTGCCTGCTAGCCACCGACTGACTCACGCCACAAAGGAGTTTTGCATTTCGACTGCCGGATCCACTTTTTCTATTCCTGCCAAGCCAGTTTCGTTGCAGAAGGGATTTCTTCCATGTTTTACATCGTTACAAACCTACACACTCTATGCATGAACAAGTAGTGTTTTAGCATTTCCATCCTTTCACTGTATAATACTTCTGAAATTATATCCGTAGATTAATTAAAATTGCACAAATGGTCATAAATAATGAATAAAACATTAACAAACGTGTTACATGAAAGAGCATGGCTATACAGCAGTCTCATTAAGTAAAAACAAATAAAGAAGTTGGATAAGATAATTACAGGTAACGACGATAATTGCGTTACAGAGTGCTCTAAGCTAGACGGCGTGGAGGATTCATGCCATCGAGATATCATTCGTAACGACCATATCGGTTCTGCTCTTTCCCAGTCGTCGGCGGCATTCAGATCCGCTATATTTGCGCATCGGATTTGTCACATTGTGTATACTGCTTTGTCAAACCTCTGTTAGGTGATGCTGCCTCCTACCTAGTGTCTCTTACATAACGTCACGGGAGATACGAATACGGTTCGGTGTGCACTCTTCTGGCCATTTTCTGCTGAACTCGCTCAGAGTCACAGACAAGAGTATCGAGGTTGCTGTCTTCTATATCAAGTAACGGCGCTGAAGCGTTTATGATTTCCGGCTGGCAGCTGTTGATACTTCCGCGTGACTGAGTAACACCGGCTGTTCGGACTTAAAAAATTCTACTCTCCCGCTTCCTTACTAATTTGTCGCATAACAATTGACAGACACAACAATCAAGGAATTTTACATCTTCAGGAAACTCACCACTACCAGCACAGCCATACACAAAGCACTCTGCTACACACAAACAGGCCGGTATCCAACGCATATTGCAGAGACAGAATACAGCTCCACCTCATGCAGACAAGTATAAAAATGAACTATACAAACTCAGTAATCAGCTGTGAGGAATGGATGTGACACAAATGTTATAGATCTCATTTTTATGGTTGACAATACGAGACAGGAGGACTGTTGGAACCAGAGGATGTTCGGTGAAGGCACTGGCGTTACCGTTCCATCGACTTAAATCCCATGGAGAACATGTCGTGAGATCTATTGCTGCACTTCCAGATGCACGTCCGACCATTCAGCAGTTGTCAACCGCACTGGTGAAGGGATCGAGCGCCCTGCCAAAAGGGGTCCTTAGCAGACTTGTGGCCAGCACGGGAGCGCCTTGCAGAGCATGCACTGTCGTCAGTGGTCACGGACCTTATTAAGAATCATGTGAAACATCCCCTTAGAAAATTTTATGAATTACTGTGCTGGTAAACATCGTACGTTATTTTATTTTCAAACAGCTGAGCAAAACTGAACGTACTCAGACATTTCTCTCTTTACTTATTCTGATCAACACTAAACTGATACACAATATTTTTAGCGCAATGCAATCTGACTTTCAATAATCCCTACAAAAGAATGGCCCTGACTAACAATAACCTATACCTTTCATGAATCACTTTCCTCACAGAAATCTTCGTTACTACTGCAATACAGCGTGCGCCAGTACTGCCAGCTAAATAAAAGATTCTAACTACTGAAGGCACTAACTACTGACAGGCATAGTTAGCAAATGAAAGATTTTGATAGAGAACAAACAATGTATCTACCTTAATAGTATTCAAAAGTCATGATATATATATATCAGTTCATGACATCCAGTTTTACAAATTTCGTCTTTCTGAAGGACAGACGTCCAGATCGTCAGCTCTCAAAACTCTGCCATCTCTCTCCCCACTCCGCCACTGCTGGCGGCTCACCTCCAACTGCGCAACGCTACGCGCTGTTCACATCCAACTGCCCAACACTACAACAGCAAATATTCCAACAATGCAAACCAGCCACAGTCTACACACCACACAGTCAGTGATTTTCATACAGAGCGCCACGTGGCGTTACCAACATAAAAACCTGAACAGACTACTTACACTGCCTTTTGTAATGTCGAGGGGACCATCACTAGTCGCAATGACTTCAAAATGTTATGCATGTTAGTCTCTCTGCCATCTCTCTCCCCACTCCGCCACTGCTGGCGGCTCACCTCCAACTGCGCAACGCTACGCGCTGTTCACATCCAACTGCCCAACACTACAATAGCAAATATTCCAACAATGCAAACCAGCCACAGTCTACACACCACACAGTCAGTGATTTTCATACAGAGCGCCACGTGGCGTTACCAACATAAAAACCTAAACAGACTACTTACACTGCCTTTTGTAATGTCGAGGGGACCATCACTAGTCGCAATGGCTTCAAAATGTTATGCATGTTAGTCTCACTGGATATGTATTACAATTACCTCCTGTACTATACTGTAGCAGTTCTTTCTTCGTATCATCCAAGTTTCATCGATCTATGTTACTTGACTGTACACATCATGCGAAACACTGGACTCGCATTCGGGAGGACGACGGTTCAATCCCGTCTCCAGCCATCCTGATTTAGGTTTTCCGTGATTTCCCTAAATCGCTTCAGGCAAATGCCGGGATGGTTCCTTTGAAAGGGCACGGCCGATTTCCTACCCAATCCTTCCCTAACCCGAGCATGAGCTCCGTCTCTAATGACCTCGTTGTCGACGGGACGTTAAACACTAACCACCACCACCACATCATGCGAAAGTTACTTTCGTCCTAAGGTTTTGCACGCAAATGTATTTTTAATAGATTTTCACCACTAATGTTGTATGGTTGTTGATTGAGGTTAGGCAGGTACACGTGTAAATCTCAATAAATCGTCGATAGGTTTAAATGCTTCAGAACCAGCAGCTTTCCGGACAAGACCAGTGAGGAAAGCTGCGAGATTGTCGGCGCATATTTCTGCCATTGTTATTTGCGCATGCGTCGGCTGATATTCAGTAAAGCCGACGCGGCGGCATGTATTATTCATCAGCGTGTCGGACAAGACGGCGCGAGCAGCCGCAGCCGCAGCCGCGGTCGCAGCCCGGACACGCGCCGTATTTCTGGAGCGCGGCGCGGCCACGCCCGCGGCGCAAGGTGAGAAGCAGAAGGCGAGCTGGCACTGCAGGGCCCTTCACCTGTTGGAGCCGCTGCTGTAGGCGGCTCCCCAAATGCTGACTCCGCCTCTCTGTCGCACTGTTCTTATCGCACAAACCCATTCGCCCGACAGAAACAACGCCCTGGGGCGGAAATGCCAAGATCACACATTAGCCAAAACTGAGCTCACTGGGAAAAATACGACAACCCCCACAGAAGGAACACATTGGTCGCTTTGGAAGGCTGAAGACGGTGTAGAACTGGTGCCATGAGGTCACGTGATCCTTGTGATAGCCTTTTTTATAAATTAGTTCGATAACCAACCGCTCCACAGATGAAACGATGTGACACAGCAAGCAAATTATGTAAACGTAATCAGTGACTCGTCAAACGTGAGCTAATGTCTGTTGAAACAAACGATTTCAGTTTTTTCAGCGAGCGATCTTGTCTGTCTTAGCTGTCGATGCAGTGTGTGCGCCAGTGTGTGTCTGGAACTGATGGGCGCTCAACGGCGATGTTATCAGCGTCCTTACTCTCAGTATAAAAAACCAATGTGGATAAAATCTCTAAAATTGTTGCACACACTGAGAAGGAAATCTACTAAACGACACCAATTCACTCAGTCCCACCTCAGGCGTTGAGCCGCACGGTCATTCTACCTCACACGCCTGAAGACAACTGAGAAAAGGTGGAAGGTCAATATGTGGGATTATAATAGATGTAAAACCGTAGTAGAGCTAAAAGTAAGACACAGTGAAATGAAACTGGCTGACCACTTACAAAAACATGGGTGAGCCAGTCACCCTGTAAACACGAAAGAACATCTTAAGATTTTTGGAAACAAGTTGGACAGACCAGAAAACGTTAGGACCGTAACCACATTCGTTTCAATGTTATTTAAAATAAAGGGTAAATCTGCCGGCAAATCTGCGGCTGCCCTCTCATCCGTAAATAACTCGCACTATAGTAAATATGGACCATAGTGGTCAGTATGCCGCAAGCATCACACATTGGAGGGTAGCTTCCGATGTAGACGCTCGCTTTTATAAGGGGTGCTGTATATTTGATGTTTGCATATTTTATGTCAATATATTTGTTATGTTCTGAAAGTGAATCATTGAATCTACATTGTCCTAGACGTATTTATCGGTTTCAACATTAATTTGAAACGAGGCGAAGTGGGAATCTTGATAAGGTGGTGCAACTGATAACCGCCCTTGTAGCAGACTTGCATCGTAGAACCAGTCTTCAGTACCTTTTTATGGCTTACGAAGTCAGATTACAATTTGTTGGACACATTTTTATGCACGCCAGCATTGGCGATCCAAATCTTTGTTACCGATACACGATCTAACGTTACCCTATTAATGACTGATTACCGAAACCAGCTCGTCGATTGTAAAGCAAAACTTTTATTCATTTCATTATCTTTATCAGAACGTCATATCTTTTCTTATAATACTGATGTTTTCATCTGTTCCTTTAGTAAACATTTTCAGGAATTACCTCTGAACCGGAGCAGAAGTATTATAAACTGCACTACGGACGTAAGTAAGGCAGTGAAGTAGTGAAGTGTTGTGGGCAGAGTTTATAGAACCTTTTGAACAAATAATAAATAACCTGCCAATTTACACCACAACATAGACACATGCAGAATTACTGAGAAACAACATAGAAGCGAATGACTGCATTAATTCCTTGCTACGTCTGCCGGAACAAGAAATCACTGTACAAAAAAAGGTAAGACTCAGACTAATGGGAATGAGAGAAAGCGCTAGGATTCGAAATAAAACACACAATAAAGAGATAGTTCGTTTGCAGTTGTACAGTATTTGAGAAACAGTCGTGCTAAGATCACACCTGAAATCTTTTACACTGCGTAAATGCAATAGTTAATGGCAAGTGCTCTACACTGACCAATATAAGATCATTAGTATAACTGATCCTGGCAGTTACCTTTTGCGTTTTCCAAGCTTAGAGAAAATTAAAGTTTTATATGCCCACTAGCATCTCAAGAGATATCTAAATAGCTAGTCACAAAGTTTTAAAGCTGACAAACATCATAAAACATTATATCTATTTATTGCCAGTAAATTGCAAAATGTCATGAGAGATTTTAGGTTTTGTACATGTAACTACTTTATGTTGAAAGGTCACTAACGTCGGTAGACTGTTTATCCTTGTTTGAAGAATTATTTGTATGAAAGACTAAAGAGCAATCCGATATCCAAACATCTATTCTGTTGAGTATTTCTATTATTTTGTTTAGCGTGAAAAGACATGAAATTACGTTCTGAGATAGCAATGTCAATACGGCTGTTTCTTTACGTTATACAGAAACTATCTGCCGAGAGATGTAAGATTTCTATGTGAAAAAGTTTTATTGTTTCCATGATACTAATGTACAACCAGTATGAACACTCTGAGCAAGACAAGCAGTTTATCTCAATAATACATGACTCCTGTGCTCTGTGAAAAAGTAAAACGCTCAAGCTGTCCTCTCATTAGTGGGTACTATGAATTATTGGATACAGGTTCCGCCTTTTATGCAAAACACTTTTTTTTTCTTGTTGCCCAAACATGTTTCGGAACTTCTGAGCCATCATCAGTGGCTTTTGTTTATCAAAGAACAGTAAAAATTGAACGTATTTTAGGTTATAACTGATCTAAAAAATGAGGTCTAAAGAGAGTTTTTGTTCGTATTTGGTCTTACCTTGATTTTACGTTATATGGTTTTGCACGACCATCTGAATGGTGTCCTGCACTCATAGATTGTTATCTGCAAACCAAACGATGTAAACGTGAATTTCATCGGCGAGTTAGCACATCCCTTGTCTTGATTTGCAGATGACAAGCTATCACTGCAGGACACCATATAGATAGTCCTGCAAAAACATATAATGTAAAATAAAGATAAGAACAAAAATGAACAAAAACTGTCCTTGGGCCTCATTTTGTTAGATCAGTTGCAACCTGAAATGTGTTCACTTTTAACAGTTGTCGAATAAACAACAGCCACTAATGACGGCACAGAGGTGCCGAAATATGTTTAGCCAGCAAGAAAAAACTGTTTTGCATAAAGGGTGGAACCTATATCCAATAATTTTAACGAAAAAATTTACGAGAGCTGCACTCTAAAAGATAGCTACTACAACTTTGTATTGGGGAGTAACGTGAATATGTATGTATCTAAGAAATTTTCTTTATGTATACGTTTTACGTTAAAGCAGTAGTCTAAATTTATTAACTTCAAAGACTATTTAAGGCATTATTCTGATAACTTTATGTAGAATAAGAAAATAGTACTGTATAGTGGACGAACGTTTTAGTGAAGCTGATTGTATGTACACTGTCCAGTGATGCTCCATGTTTTAGCTTTTCCTTGCTTTGACTAAGTTCACGTGCGATTTTTTTCTTCGTCCCATGCAGGTGTTTTCTGCGTGATAAAGGGCATGTTTTGTGTCTAAATTTTGAAATAGTATAGCTTCGAGATCATAATGAGTATTTAGAACACCAGATCGGCTTGACTGCTATTTACTCACCTATACATGATGTATTGGTATACAAATTAGCCACGTGGAGTGGCCGCGCGGTTAGAGGGGTCATGTCATGGATCGCGCGGCTCCTCCCGCCGGAGGTTCGAGTCCTCCCTCGGGCATGGGTGTGTGTGTTGTTGTTAGCATAAGTCAATTTACGTTAGTTTAAGGAGTGTGTAAGTCTAGGGACCTATGACCTCAGCAGTTTGGTCCCTTAGGAATTCACACACACAATTTATACAAAGTAAAATCTTTTGTAATGGAGAAGGCTGGACTCATACACGCAAAAGAAAACTGTTTTCGTTTATACGTAAAGTGTATAGAATAATTAGAATTATTGCTTGCCGATATCCGTAGGGGCAAATTGGAACTGTATTGGGATATGTAAGAAAGTATAACAAGCTACAAAGAGAAGGACTGTATGGAAACTAGACTGAAATCTATACAAAACTATTTTGCTACTGTCTGCTGATACCTATTCGTGAAAGTAAGGATTTAAAGATGGACAGGGTGGAGTGATTGGTGTAAGTTGCTACCTGTGAACGGACTATTTCGTTGACACTGAAAGGAAAGACTGAACTATGTTCTGTGGGCAGTTGACTTCTTGTGGTCTATGGTGTGAGATGCTGGACGTCCATGGTCTCATCAAAGCGGCGTCATCTTCGAATATCTCGCGCGGGAAAGCGGCTGCACTCCTCTGACTACTTCGGCGCGTGTGCATGTACGGCGACAACCCTAACTACGTACCACAGACTTGCCTGTCGAACCGACTGCCGCGCAAGTAGTGCCGCTGCATAATTTCAAATCATATTAAGTGCCAGTGATCGTAAAGAGAAGTAATGACATGGACGCAAATACGCGGTGCGTGTTACGAACATTTACAGTGAACTGGGGTGATATAGACTGCATCGTCTTGTACCGATATCGCAGAACTTGCGTGATTACACTGTGAAGAGAAGTAATAAAGAAAATATGACAAAATAAACTTTAAGAAAGATCATGTGCTTTGTCAAAAAACTTAACGTATCTCGAAAAAAAAAGGAAATTAACTTTATATTCCTATATTTGATGTCAAGAACAACAATTTTGTAGTTTTATGTCTAATGGCTTTCTTTCTGCACAATCATCGTGCGTTCTGCTAATGCATCACTGATTCTATTGTGTTAAGGTTTCATGATTCCCGACCCTAGGCCTCCTGAATGACATCCTGGTCACCCTGTAAAGCCATGTGCCAGTCCAAGCAGACAACTCCTTGCTTGGGTAATAATCCTTGGCCTTGTACCACTCACCACACTCTGTCGCCACTCGTCACACGTGGTCTATTTGTCGACAATGGTCCTACATCTAGCCACATCATACACTGAAGCGCCAAAGAAACTGCTACAGGCATGCGTATTCAAATGCAGAGATATATAAACAGGCAGAATACGGCGCTGCGGTCGGAAACGCCCAAAAGACAAGTGTCGGCGCAGTTATTAGATCGGTTACTGCTGCTACAATGGCAGGTTATCAAGATTGAATGAGTTTGAACGTGGTGTTATAGTCAGCGCACGAGCGATGGGACACAGCATCTCTGCGGTACGACCATATCACAAGTGTACCGTGAATATCAGGAATCCGGTAAAACATCAAATCTCCCACATCGCTGCGACTGGAAAAAGATCTTGCAAGAACGAGACCAACAATGCTGAACGAAATCTTTCAGCGTGACAGAAATGCAACCTTTCCGCAAACTGCTGCACATTTCAATGATGGGCCATTCAATGATGCGAGTCATTCAACGAAACATTATCGATATGGGCTTTCGGAGCCGAAGGCCCTCTCGTGAACCCTCGATGACCGCACGACATAAAGCTTTACGCCTAGCCTGGACACATGTTGCTTGGTCGGACGAATCTCGTTTCAAATTGTATAGAGTGGATGGACGTGTACGGATATGGAGACAATGTCATGAATCCATAGACCCTGCATGTCAGCAGGGAATTGTTCAATCTGGGGAGGCTTCTAATAGTGTAGGACGTGGGCAGTTGGAGTGATACGGAACCCCTGATACATCTAGATACGACGATGACAGGTGACACGTACGTAAGCATCATGTCTGTTCACATGCATCCATTCATGTCCATTGTGCATTTCGACGGACTTTGGCAATTCCAGCAGGACAGTGCAACACCCCCTATGTGCAGAATTGCTACAGACTGGCTCCAGGAACACTCTTGTGAGTTTAAACACTTCCGCTGGCCACGAAACTTACCAGACATGAACGTTATTGAGCATATCTGGGATACCTTGCAACGTGCTGTTCAGAAGAGATCTCTACCTTCTTGCGCTCTTACGGATTTACGGACAGCCCTGCAGGACTCATGGTGTCAATTCGCTCCAACACTACTTCTGGCATTAGCCGAGTCCATGCCACGCCGTGTTGCGGCACTTCAGCGTGCTCGCGGGGTCCCTATACGATATTAGGTAGGTGTACCAGTTTCTTTGGCTCTTCAGTGTATATTCGAATACAGAATCAGTGAGGAATCTAAAACTGCCACCTTTATTCTTTCTGTAAACCCTTGGGTTTGTTAACAGTGGAACAACTGTTCAGCATCTAATGTCGTCAATAATCGTCAAAAAATCAGTGTGTTAAGAATGCTGTACTCAAAAGAAAACGGCAATGCAACTTCCAAACTTTGCAAAGACAATATCTTTGTGAATAAAATTACCATCTGTTATTTACGAACTCACTTATACGTAAAGCGAAAACTTTGTCTAATGTAATGTAAAATAAGTTATTGAATTATTAGTGTGAATAAGTGTTAATGAGAAATGATTATGAGGGTAATTTAATTTTATTTTTGTTTATTTATTCCCAAATTATAGACCTGTTACCTGATGTTTAAAACAGGTCGTACATCTTACAATTTTCGTTTTTCATCTTTTTACAGTTTTCCTATCTTTTGTTTTATCTACAACATTTACAAAGAATGATGCTTTTCTAAATAACAAAAATTTAAGGTTGAAATATAAATAAAATTTTGCTGTTTTTAAGAAGAATGTAAGAAGATGATAGGATGGAGGAGAGATTTGTTAGTACCATCACCGAATGTGACTGACGGTGAATACCTTGGAATGGTTTCTTCGAGCCGTTCGTTGACCGCCAGTCGCACACACACAGAAACACATGCACACACACACACACACACACACACACACACACACACACACACACACACACACAAATGGTTATTAGTAGAGAAATAATATTGCTTATCCTATTTATTACTAATCCTATGTATTAACTACTTTAGGTGCTCATTCATGTACACTATTTGATGATTTCTTGGATAGATCGCCAGCACCTTATGCTTATTTACTGTCACATCTGAGCTTCCTCCTCCTGTTTCTCCTCATTGTCACTGTTTTCACTGTCACTGTGGGTATCGCTGTCCATCCTCTGGAGATTGTTGTTACGTTGCACATAGGCATGTCTGTTATGTCGTGTCCGCATGTACTCTTCATGTGTTGTTTTTGAAATACTGTTTGTCAGTGCGTTTAATTGTGTCCATTGTTCTTCGTCTCTGATTGCTGTGTATATATCTATATCTGTATCTGTGTATTCTAAGTGTAGTGTGTGTCTATTTTTCGCGTATTGACCGCAGAAAAAGACAGTGTGTTCTGGGGAACCTTCTTCCCCGCATAGGCAGGTAGGTGTCTGCCTCAGACTCATACGGTTTAAGTGCGCGGGTTAAGGTCCGTGTCCGGTTAAGAAATTTGCCATGCCGTGGCTGGGATAGATATGACTCATTCTCGCCGCTCCCTTATGTCAGGGAGGAAGTTGTGCACTCTACGTCCCGTATCACTTACATCGCACTCACCTTGCCATGTGTACAAACGCCAACTTTTAAGGTGATGTATCGACTCTATCGGCACACCGGTTATTGTGTGTACCTTGTCTAGTCTCCCCACCTTTACGAGTATCTTGCAGCTCTGTATTTGATCGTAATATCTATGGGGCATATTCCGAGCACCACACACAGTGCATCCGCTGAGGTGGTACGGAAGGCTCCAGATAGCCTGAGTAGGACACTTCTCTGCCCTCGTCTGACCGGTGCTTTGTTGGTGACCACGTTCAGTCTATGTGCCCACGCGCTAGTTGCGAAGCTGAGTACTGATTCGAAGAGGTCACAAGTGGTATGTCCGTATGACTGGTAGAGGTAGTCTGTACTGTTTTGAATTTAGCCTCACCAGTTTGTGTAGTATTTTATCTGCTTTGTCTGTTGTTAGCCTTATGTCTTCGTGGAAATTCAAATTTTCATCTATGTGTATCGCAAGATAGGGCGTAACGTGTGCTCGTTTGATGTTTGTGTCCCCAATTTTAACCGAAGGATTCCTTTGGAGTGATCCTTTCAGTAAAGTCTTCGTTGATCCAATCTGGACCGTGGGACAACGGTTGGCATGTATTTCTTGATGCAATAATGCATCATAATACAGCCGTATGGATTGTAGAAATTTATTTTATGAACTTCTTACGTGCTACCAGTTTCGGCATTACACTGATGCCATCTTCAGGCCCCACACGTCATAGTCGTAAAAGCGCTATACACCGAAGAAGCCATAAGACTGGATCCGTGAATCAAATCGTTATGCAACAGCTCTTGGTGGCCAGGCGACACAGAGTCTGTTAGTGTATTTCGCTAAGACACCATTTGTTACGTAAGGATTGATCGTTTTATACGGAACTATTATATCGGGGGTGAACAGAGGTATCCACCACTTACAGCGGATGTTCAAGAAGAGACCACTGGAAATAATTTGGAGGGAAGGGTCATCGTAGTTAGAAGCCAACAAATGAAGATGTCCAGCTATGTGACACCATGGGTAAGGTTCAGACATAAAGTGGCGGTGGTGACTTAGCGATTTATTTTCCTTCATTTTTTTTAATTAAATGTGATTAGACTTTCGAGTAGGTTTTTCTATGAGGTATGAGTCATTCGTTGCTAGCTGCATACCGTTGACTGTATTCCGGAAGAATTAATAAAGCGCTTGGAAGGTGGGTATGTAAAAACTGAATTCTTGTTAAGAGATTCATTTGATAGTTCGCATTGCAAGTAAGAGAATGAAATAACGCGGAAAGCGCTACTGAGTATCAGAGAGAGTACACGTTAAGAGAATACGAAAGTATGTTGAGTACAAATAAAAGAACTGTAGCTAGTTTCAAAAGTAGGAATTCTAATGACAACGATAATAAATTAATATTTATGAACTTGGCGTGACTTCGGTAGAGAAAGAAGTTTCGGTAACGAAGAAGTCATTATAATTTAAAGTTCCCAGATTTTAGTTATGGGGGTGGGTTTTGCGATAGAGAAAGTCTTTAAATAAAAATTACGTTATAAATGAAAAGTGTCCTGAGATGTACGTATTGACGTTAACTTCAAATCTGATGTAATGTCGCAATCGGCTGTTAGTAATGGTCTTTGATTAAACGGAACTTTGTAACTGAGACAAAGAATAAAGCTTGTACAAGCATTTCGTGGTATAAATTTATAAAGAACTCTAATGTAAAAAGTGATTCAACGGTTTTGTAATGTCCATTGATACCTGACTGGTGAAATATTGGTGGAATCGGTCCTTTTGGCACGGATTTAGGGTAAGATAAAGGTTTGTTCTCTGAAATTTGCTGCGAGCGATATACAGAGCTACTGTCAAGTATTATGCTGTTTATTTTTCAGCGAAATACTTATAGTTTAGCTTGACTGACGATGGTTATTCTGTTTTACTAGTTATGAGACCACGTGTGGTAAACTGTGGAAAAAGATTTTAAGGAATCCACTGTTTGCTTGATTAATACTGGCATGGCATATTGCACCGTTCGTGTTGTTAGTGTTGATCACTTTGAGAGCTCTTAAAAATACGTAGCAATTCCACAGACAATAATACTAAGCAATATTAATAAGAGCTTTCCCCCGATGAGTAATAACGTGTAACTTGAATACTTTATCAGAACTTTGTTTTCTTGGAAAGAATTAACTCAAAGTGGTCAGTTTAAGTTCAATACTTGTGGTGTAGTTACGTTGTGTATCGTTTGTTGTGTGTTGTGCAGGGTAACCAAGGCGTTCTCTACTACAGAGTAGGAACATTTATTTTATATCTGTTGCCATTTAGGTATCTACACTGCGCAACATAGTTAAAGGATAACATTTTCGAAACCTCCTAATTCTTTCCCATTGAAATTCGGCTCAAAGTTGCCTATATCCGGGCCTCTGAAACATATCCCTTCAAGGTCACTCCCCAAGCTCCGTAGAGTTGGTAATACAACTAACAAACAAGTGAGGAACACGAGGCGCTGCGTCTTCTGAACCAATGACAGCACCGAACAAAAGCCGGTTCCGGAGTCGAAGCTGTCACGTTGCCGGCTTCCGTGTAAACATTGTATGTTAGTGCGCGAACGCCTGCTGTTGTGTTGTGTTACCGTCTGGACTACAGTTTTTGTTTGTTAAACAGTGTCACCAAAACGATATCGTTCACCAAGCGACAATCCGTTGCGCCGTGGAGTACCATTAAATAGTCAGGCTTTGGAATTGCTACGGAGGACGCCTGAGTTTTACGAGCAAGAAAAAGAATTTGTCTCTGTTCTTGGACATGCGTCGACTCCTGCCGATACAGTTTTAGAGCGTACCTCGAAAACTCTAGGACTCAGTGAAAGAACAGTTATAAGGAAAGGTGTTCTACTTCAAGACTTACAAGACAGTCTAGTAAACCGTGAGGAAGAAAGCACCTGTGGGGGAAACAGCGTGTTTTTAAGCACTCCGGGAAAGAAGTAAAAGCACCCTCGTCCTGTTAGAGATCTTGATTCTTCAGGAGTGCTAGTCCTGCAAGGTTCGCAGGAGAGCTTCTGTAAAGCATGGAAGGTAGGAGACGAGGTACTGGCAGGATAAAGCTGTGAGGACGAGGCGTGGGTCGTGCTTGGGTAGCTCAAATGGTAGAGCACTTGCCCGCGACAGGCAAAGGCCCCGAGTTCGAGTCTCGGTCCGGCACACAGTTTTAATCTGCCAGGTAGTTTCATCTTGATTCTTTCCAGTCCGATGCAATTCGTCGGCACATATACCAATACTATAAAAGGAAAGAATACCCAAAATAGCCAAGCTGCTAATTTCTTTAAAAGAAAGTGAACTTTTCTCAGGTGGTAAACGTCACTTAAGGTGAAATTAAAAAGTATGGGCTTCCGTTTTAAAAAGTTCGATGGACGAAAACTGTTACTTGCAGCTCGTACCATTTTCTTACACACAATTGTAGGAAAGGACATACATGCAGACATATGGTTAGACGAAACCTGGGCCAACACTGGAGAATCAGCTGAGAAACGCTGGACAGATCAGCGGTCATAAGCCAACAGGAAGAGGATCCCGATTAATTGTGGCCCAGGCTGGATCTGCAAATGACTTTGTGCCTGAAGGACGTTTAGTTTTTCGATCAAAAAACCGGTGACTATCGTGAGGATATGGACCACCCACGGATTCTACAGTGGTTTAAAAATTTGTTTCTCCAGTTTAGTGTTCCGACAGTGTTTGTGATGGACAATGCGCTGTATCATTGCGTAGTTTTAGATAAAATTCCCACGACTAGTGACCGTAAAGAAACTATGGTGCAGTGGTTGCAGGCGAGAGACACTGCTGCGGATATGAGCATGACAAGGCTGATGTTATACTCGCTCGTAAAACAAAATAAGCCTGTGACGCCTAAATACGTTGTAGATGAAATCGCAAGCAAAGAGGGACTCCTGGTAATTAGGCTACCACCTAATCACTGCCATTTTGATCCGATTATATTGGTTTGGATTGAAGTCAAGGCGTACATTTGAAGTGACAATAAAATTTTTACTATAACAGAAGTGGAAAAGACTGCTACGTGAAGGTCTTGCAACTGTAGACGCTACCTCATGGAGTTAAAAAGTAAACCATGTTGCTTAACTCATAAGAGATGCACAGACTATAGACGGCATTATAAATGAAAACGAACAGTTAACGATTTCTCTTAATGATGATGATGATGATGAAGACAGCAGTTTGGCGCCGATTCCGATGATAGTGTAGGAGAACTGGATGGAATTGCGTCACTGACATCGTAAATTGGTGAATGTAAATGTATACAGAATTAATTCTTTCTCTCTGCAATAGGGTTTTCCTTATTTCTTTCTATGAGTGTGGATAGCGTGTTCTTTGGTATGCTTAGGTTTACATTATTATACGACGTGCAGCTATTACGGTAACAATTTGGAACGACCTTTCATAGATATTGTCATTAACTTCGGGTGTTTTTATTTCCCAGCTTCGTATACTATCAAACGCTTAGTCTCCGTCGTCGTTCTCTCCACTGTTAGAAGAACGTACTTTGTAGCACTTAACGTATAAACGTTGATTGTAGCTCACATTTACAAAACGTATTTCGGAGTTGTGGGCGTGTGCCGTGGCAGCTATTGCGAACTCGCAACCGCAGTATAGCCAACTATTGTCATTAACTTAGGGTGTTTTTATTTCCCAGTTTCGTATACTATCAAACGCTTAGTCTCCGTCGTCATTCTCTCCACTGTTAGAAGAACGTACTTTGTAGCACTTAACGTATAAACGTTGATTGTAGCTCACATTTACAAAACGTATTTCGGAGTTGTGGGCGTGTGCCGTGGCAGCTATTGCGAACTCGCAACCGCAGTATAGCCAACCACACGGGAGCTGTGAAGTGTCATGTTTCACCGGCCTGGGTATACAACCTTCCTCTTTCTTAGTCCATTAAATTTCGGGCATGCAGCCGCGCTCATAAAATTTCCTCCACTGATATTTCGCCCGCGTATGGTACTGCCATCCTCAGAGTGAGTCACAAGACTGACGACAAGGTGCCAAGCGCGGGCTTATATGTTCCATCGCGGCGGTACTGCGCATACGGGTCACAGATGCTGGTTAGCGGGAGAGAAATACGCTTACACATGTGCCGCCTGTGGTGAAGGCGTACGGACATTAGATTTGCTTTTCGATGTATGATCGGCGGCGGTGACTCCATGACGACTTCTCTGCAGTTAAATTTCCCCAAGAGCCGGATTCCATGCTTTGTCCAAATTAAAACCATTATCTCTATGTAATAAATTATTAGCTAATGTAATCTCTATTGCTTCCTTGGAGACAGATTCCCAATAAGAAGAGGTGGATGTTAAAAATCTTCGCATCACTGTAATTCATGGAATGCCCTGTATCAATACAATGTTCGGCCACAGCTGATTTGTCTGGCTGTAATAAGCGTGTGTATCTTCGATGCTCCACACACCTCTCATAAACGGTGCGTGTTGCTTGACCTATGTACGACTTCTCACCATTTCCGCAGGGAATATCATACACACCCGCTTAACGAAGCTGTAAATCGTCCTTCACAGAGCCGAGTAAAGCTGAAATCTTCGTGGGGGCCAAAAGATCACCTTAACACAGTGTTCTCAAGAATACGGCCTATCTTCGAGGAAAGAGCATCCACATAGGGCAAAAACGCACTAGATCAGAAGGAATTACTATCTTCTTCCACATCACATACCTGCATTTTAGATTTTGCATCGAATGTTCTACGAATTTGTTGCGGAGGAAGTCCATTCGATTTAAAAATGCTCAAAAAAGGCTTCAAACAGCAAGGTGTCTAGATATACGAGGAAAAGGCCGCAGCTCAGAATTCATGTCAGCTGTAAAATAGGTCAGTGATGTCACGTTGGCACCAAAATCCGCCACAATTCTGCTCGACGCCGTTGTGGACGTGTCATACGATGGGAGGGTCGTCAGTTTTCTTCTTACTCACATCTCAATCCTTCTCTTGACGCCCCTGCGAAGAAAGGAAACGCGACGTCCAGTGGTGAAGCTTACAGGTGTCTGAGGGAAACATTTCAGGCAGACCGCCGCTCACTATCAACCAATCAACCCGGTAAGGTCAGTGGATTTGGGATAAAGGACATCAATGAAACCACTCCTCTTGGAGTGTTGATTTCCACAAATTTCGCGGCCGAAAACGACAGTTCGCAGTGCGATGAGCTACAGGACGATGTTCTCGACAAATTTGGCGGCTGCTACTGCCAACCCTTGAGCGTTTCGACCCTACTCTGTGGACGAAATGGCCCTTCAACCTCACTGAACGTGATCTTACCCCTTTTGAGCATCGCGCGACAGCAATTTTTGTTGTGGCATACAGGCTTTAACCACTAGCGACCGTTCAAAACCATACGACGAATTGTGAACGTGTTCCGAAGCAGAAAACTGTTTTATGCTTTTTAAGCCCCTCTTGTTCAGAAGAATGTCGAAAATTCCGGTGGACTCATAAGGCAAGAAATGCGGAGGGTCTCCAGAGAACCGTTGCGCAAAGGAATATATCGAAAACACTGAAAAGAAGAAGGGACAGGATGATAGTACATCTGTTAAGACATCACGGAATAACTTCCACGGTACTAGAAGGAGTTGTAGAGGGTAAAAGCTGTAGAGGAAAACAGAGATTAGAATACGTCCAGCAAATAACTGAAGATATAGGATGCAAGTGCTGCTCTGAGATGAAGAGGTTGGCACAGGAGAGGGCAAAAAGATCGGCGATTGCCTCGGTGCCAACCACGCATCATCCTTGAGCACGTTAAAAATGTACCTGTCAGAAACTTCGATAACAATTCAAACCCGTAGTCGCTCTAGCGCCTGAAGACAGGCAAACTCCATCTAAGGGCGTCGAAAGGTTTGGCTAATCCTCAGGCGCCAGAACAGCCGCTAGGCTGAATTGGTGTCGAAGTTTGCGACAGGTACATTTTTAATGTGCTCAAGAAAGGTGTATGGGCGGCACAGAGGGTGTTGCCGATCTTTTTCCCCTCTCCCCTCTTGCTGGCCTTAGATGGATACTTTATAATTTCATTCAGACACGCGTCAATGGCGAACTCTCCTTTGATGACGTCAAAAGATGGCACGACAAAAGAGGGATGAAGAAGCATAAAAATACTTTTCTACTTCGGATCACGTTCTAATTTCGTCGAACAGTATTGAGTGGTTTTAGTGGTTCGAGCTGAAAGGCTGCTCATCTTCGAGGACCTTACGAGATTTTGACTACGCAACTCCAAGGCAGAGCTCCCGTTTGGAGTTTACCAGTGTCAAGAAAATTGCAGAAGGAATTACGTGCAACTTCCACCAGTATAAATAACGAGAAGTAAATCATTAACTGACGTCCTAATCCCCACAATCACTGAGATTACCAGCTGTAAACGTTAGCATTCATCAACTGACATCATTTTAATCCAAACCAAATGAATTTAAATAAAATATGAATATGAAACATGAGATGTGTCAGTCTAGCAATAGACTGTCATGTATATCGACAAATCTGGGAATCTTACTAGCCATTGTAATGCCTCATGGGAGAAACGTGCCATACGTGGATGAGGTTTGTTGTGTTGGAAAATTGCACCATAATACCGTAGCATGAGAGGTAGCACATGAGGGTGCAGGACGTCCGTTGCATACTGCTATGTAGCCAGAGTTCCCTCAGCCACTACCACCTGTGACGTGAAGCCATAAATGACTCCTCACACTATTACACAATGAGTAATACAGTTCTGCCTCTTCAAAACGCTGGATGAAAGGGACTTGGCCCCATGCCGTCGGCATTTTCGCCGAAGTTGGTCATCCGGGACAGTACAGAAATGAGATTCATCGCAGAACACAATGCTACGCCATTCATCTGCGTATGCTTATATGGATATGGTATTCGAAAGAACAGACACCATATCCATATAAGTATATAGTTCTGGTAATACCTGTCATGACGTCCTTCTTCTGTGCGGATGCACACATATTCCCCCAACAAGAGTAAGAATGTCTTCCATGAGAAATGTCTGTGTTGGATAGGGACACTACGAATGCAATGTGTGGACATATAAGGTGATAATGTGGGTCTCGCGGGAGGCGTGCGCGAGATAGTCCCTGCAGTCGCACTATCCTCTGTGCCCTCGGTGGCTAAGATGGATAGAGCGTCTGCCATGTAAGCAGGAGGTCCCGGGTTCTAGTCCCGGTCGGGGAACACAATTTCACCTGTCCCCGTTGATATGTATCAACGTCCGTCAGCAGATGAAGGTATTAATATATTATTCTAATTTCATAAATCTGCAGTCCAGCCTCCCGCTGACAGAACCACTCCAAATACTACTCTTTGTGTTGCGTTGACGGCATCCTACACATGGGACGATAATTCCTGTCCGGCTGCTGTTAGTTTCCAACCAATGGTGCGGGATGACACAGTATATTGCAGGATGGCAAGTGTGAGAGGTTCCATGCCCTCTTTTGCATGTCACCTCTCATTTCCATAAATTTTATTAATGTTTTATGTCATTGCGCGGTGGTAACAGGCCGAATAAGGTTATTGTAATGAGAGTATTTGTACTGAGAGCTCAAAATACTTTTCACTTGATTCCTATGCATGATGGGTTAGTTCCCTGGGTGGCCTGTGCGAGGTGAGCACTGGAAGATGCGGCACACGCGTTTCCGATTGGGGACTGCACGTCCGCGAATATACTGAGAGGGTCGTACATCAATGGGCTTCAGCGCCTGGCGGGACGACTGACGCCTGTCGAGTTTCACCTCATGTACGCAGGGTGAAACGACCTGCGAGACATCTGAGTGTCGCCATAGTTTATGTATTTACCGTTCTGGCGCATCTAGAACGAAGACGGCTGGCACCAACTGACTGCATTGTCCTCATGATTCTGAGAATACTTGTGGACCGTGCCCTGCTGGGCACGACTGTCTGGCGCTGGACAGCCGGTGGTCTAGGCATGTTGTTTTTGTAGCCGGTCAAACGGCAAGTTCAGTGCCCTCAACTGAATAGCAGAGGTATGATTGGTCAACTTAAACTGAGGCTAATTGACGTCATAAAGCCCTGTTCGAAATTGGAGGGAACGGTCGCTATTTGTGCGAATGATGTTCTGAGACAGTGGTGGGAAATTTGGAATCAGCACTGAATGCTGATTTGCGGTGTTCGAGGGTAGTGGGGAGTTGAGCAATGTTGGCTTCGCTCTTGCGTCGTGTGGGCACAGGACATTCTGGATCTTATCTTCGTCGGAGTCGGACGGTCTTGCGACTTAGTCGCACTTTCTCGGCAGAAGTTAGGATTCTCGGACAGCCTTCGGGGCCATGGGTTGAAACAAAGCTTCTGCATAGCAGAAGTCGGCGCCTACATCATCAGAAAGCTGCCTACCGACGATCTGCTGCAGATTTCAGGATTGGTAAAGTATTTTGCGGCTCCGGAATTGTAGGTTCTATAAGTTTTATACTGAAATCCTCAACAGCAATCCAATATCGGGCCACTGTCAGATCCAAATGCCCCACAAATCTGGATTTACACGATTCCACTAGCCATCCACATGGAGATCCACTATGAGGCCCTTTTCAAAGTTTGACTCCTGCTGATGTCGCTGTCTGTTACGATTAGGAGGAGAAGGTGAGGGAGGGAGAGTGGAGTGTAACGTCCCGTCGACTGCGAGGTCATTAGAGAAGGAGCAGAGGCGCCGATTACAGAAGGCGAAAGAAGGCAATCGGCCGTGCCCTTTTCAAAGATACCGTCCCGGTATGTGCCTTGAGCGATTTAAGGAAATCACGGGAAACCTATATCTGAGCTACCGGAGGGGATCTTAACCATTGGTCTCCCGAATCCGAGTCCAATGTGCGAACCACTGCGCCGCGTCTCTTAGCCTCTCACACGACTACACGACATCCTTGTCCTTCACAGTCAAGATCTGACAATGTTCACGCCTCTTATATATCCTACCATACCTGGTAACAACACCATGTGCGAACAACACTAACGCATTCTTGTGGCCGTTCTACTGTCACAGTGGCTTCCAACTCTAATCATTTACTCACCCATTGAGGGCTGTATCTCAGCAGTTAGCGTGCGTGGCTACTATGTGGATTACTTGGAATCGATTTTAGGTAATGCCTGGGACTTTTCCTTCATGGGAGAACTGGAACAGGGTGCACTCAGCACCACGAAAACAACTGAAGAGTTATTTGAGTGTGAAGCTCGACTTTATGGTCAAGAAGCCCGACAATGACCAGAAAAGTGGTGTATTGATCTCCGCCTCCCCATACCGCACCAATGACGCAGGTGGCAGAGGATGACACGTTTATCTGTCGATTTCGACAGAACCCGGAATTTTCCTTTACTTTGCGATGGTGTGTACGCGTATGAAGTCACATTGAAATTCGATCATGTATTCTTGGTGCTTCGTTTTTTTCTTTTCTTTTTCTTTTTTTATGCAGTTTGCCATTATGAACGTTGAAATAAACGTCCTGATTTATGTTGACATGTTGAAGGAGTTGAAGGAGTCGCGTGCATGTCTCGTTTTCATGCAAAACATCACAAAGAAGACACTTTCTGCCTGAATTACATCGTCCACAAACTGCTCTCTAATCGCTCCACTGGGCCCTCGATGCATTCCACACCTTGTACAATTTGAAATCAGACAAAATGAGGACTCGTGGGAACCCATTACACACGTTCTGTTACCAGCTGTCCACTTTCTGTGTTGTTTGGCCCACTGAAGACATACAACTTGCTGTGCCACTGTGAGCAATGGACTTTTATGAGGTACCAAACTGCAAATGTTAGCTGCATGAAGTTCCATCGCAGTTTCGTTCGAACGTTATTTGAGAATGTCCAATTAGTTTAAAACTAATTGCCACTGACAGGGTGAGACACTCATCTCGGGTCCGTGTCGATTGCGATCTTTAAATGACCACTGCTTTTACGCCATGCTGCATGGCTGTGTGTCATACACCATTCCTTGTAGACATGTTGGACATTACGCGTTAGTATAAAAAAATTGAGCAACTAATTTTACAGTCTGGTCATGGATACGTCCAGGCACGACAGACCCTTTCTGCTGTTCTGTCGTGTGTCAGTGTCGTCCCACCTTACTCTGCTGATTCCTTAAAACTGGCTGGCATGCGCACTATCTGATCGAAAGTATCCGGACACTTTTCAGTGGGCAATAATATGGCGTGATTATTCACTTAGCAATTATGACGTCTTGAACTCTGCTAGGGACACTTTCAGTCACGCTTCTGAACGTCTTTTGGAGGAATTGCAGCCCACTTTTCCTCTGGAGCCGAAACCAGAAAAGGTTGCCATGTTTAACATTGGAGTCTGGAAAGAAGACGACATTCTAACTCATCCTAGAGCCTTTCCATTTTCTTCAAGTCGTGATTCTGGACAGACCACTCCATTTCAGGAGAGTTACTGTCCACAAACCACACCCTCACAGATGCTGCTTTGTGACAGGGCGCATTGTCATGCTGAGGGAAACATTCATCGTCTCCGAACCGTTCCTATACTGCATGCAGTGTACAGTGCCGTGAAGTATGTATGTCTTCCGTATTTAGCTTTTTCTTAAGCGCATTAAGTGTACTTCACCCTAACCAAGAACTCCCCACCCCATACACCTCTTCCGTACTTCACTGATGAATTTATTTATTTATTATTTTAAATTTGTGATAATTCCTTATGGGACTAAACTGCTAAGGTCATCGGTCCCTAAGCTCACACACTACTTAATCTAACTTAAGCTAACTTATAATAAGGACAACACACACACACCCATACCCAAGGGAGGACTTACCCATACCCAAGGGAGGAATCGAACCTCCGACCGAGGGAGCCGAGCGGACCGTGACAAGACGCCCCAGACCGCGCGGCTACCCCGCGCGGCTCCACTGATGATACTACACATTGTGGGAGATAACGTTTTCCAGGTATTCGCTAAATCCAAATTCTTTCATCGGATTGCCACAGGGTATAAGTGATTCGTTCAGTCCACATCACTCGTTTCTAGTCATCCATTTGCACTGTGCCGGAATTTCCGCCGACAGATATCTACGTATCTAGCCCCAAACCAGTACAAGAGGAAATCGAGAAAGAAATATAAATATAATGCAATTAATTGCTGCTAATTCGTGAAGAGGTGCAATAGATCTCAATCTAACCTCTAAGAAGATAACAGATTCTTTGAAACACAGTGTGAACAATTCTGAAAACAATCAACACTGGTCTCTCTGATTAAATTGATAAATAAACTTTCCAACATTATAACATTATGACGATCTCACGGATCGTTTCGAGTTAAGCTCCTAAATAATTATAGAGGTCATCAACACACCATAGACGAGTGCACCAACAAATTACTGTTAATGAAAATTATACATGAAAGTCATAGCCTACCACGTAATATTGACACCTCTTAACTCGTTCCTCAGATAATAACGTTGTACTTGGGATTAAACTATTTCAGTTAATTAATCTCAATTCTTCATTACGGCACCTACGCTCTCCAAAATGTTTAAAAAGGTTCTGCATTTAATTAGCAACTGCTGACTTGACCCGGGGTTTAGCCATACCCCCTCCATCCCTTCTAAGCTCCAAGCTAGCGACCAATGAGTGTTCAGAAGTGGGCGAAACCGAGTATCCAATCAGATAGCGCCTTATAAAAGCTGTATTGCCGGGCTGGGAGCAGCTGATGTTTGTTGTAGCCTAGTAGGAAAGTACATACAAAGGCGTGGATATTTATATTTAGTTGTGAAAACTTGTTTTTTTTTCTGTGAAAGTTATATTTCTTCGCGGAAATTGTACGTGCTTCTTTATGAATAGTGTGCTAAGATTACAACAAGTACGAATATGTTGTGCCTAAGTGATGATTATCTGCCGTAAACTCGGAGAACTGTCGATTTATCGCTTAGAACGTAAAGCTTTTGGTGTGGTTGTTACTGTAAACCTTGAATGTAATTTACTCTTGATTTTGTATTAACACAGTGAAATATAATAATCATTCTACTATAGAACAATAAAACTGTCAGCTTAAGAAAACGTGACAAATCACAAATTTTGTTGCGCTAAGAGTTTGTTTATAAATAACTGAGCTACCAGTCACAATTTTTTCTGTTCTTATATTTTGCACGAAGCGTTGTGCTAAATAATAACCATTTTCAATTGCATTCTTCACCATCCTGTGCCATTTTTTCGTGGTGTCTTCTCTTGTAACCATATATGTGCGTTTGTTATTTTTTTTACGTATGCCTGTATTGTGCTCAGAAAATTGGACCACAGAAAAATTTAAGGACAACAGAAGAACCAGAACCCCACACAAACACCACGAAAAAATGGCACAGTATACAGAACAATGCACTTCAAAATGAAAATTATTTCTCGAAACGCGTCGTGAAAAATATAAATAAAAGTAAAAATCGTGTGGTAGCAGTTATTTATAAACAAAGCCATTGTTTCCACAGTCGTTGCTGGCTTTCACAAGCCATGTCTAACGCATAAAATCAAATTATTGCGGTATTTTTATTAATTTTTAAAATTTATGTGTCAGCAGAGAAATATTAATTGAATGGTACGTGTTTATTTTTTAAATTACACATAGATTACTAGTTTTGAGTCTATAAGAGTGCAAAGGATGCCACAGAACATTATTGGTGTAAATGATTCCCACACATTTGGTCAAAGATATACTACAAATTTATTAACTAACATTTGGGCTACTGCACTGTAAATGAGTATTTGAAATACCTGTGGACAACCACATATTCATCAGTACTATGTACCAACATGTGCCATAATCAGGAATGTCAGCCTAATTACAGAAAATCGAAAACTGTAAGAAACTAGAGGTCAATGGAAGCGTCCGATCCCACCTGTGCGCCTTGACTCGCAACATAAGGGTGTTGTGGTGTGACACGTCATTATGGCACAGAGTTATGAGCAGGTTTATTATGAGAAAACTAAGACATCTGGATCTATAAGAACATCATTCTATTGTCAGACATTTATGAAATATGGTCAAAGTTTTCTTAGATTTACTTTCTTTTTTTTAGGTGCCTATTTAAAAAAGTATTTTTCGAAGTTACGTTTGTATTGCAGATGTTTTGATCTTATGACCCAACTTTTTACTGTGCAAAAGTAATCTCTTCAGAAAAGACTGACCAAGGCTCAATAAAACCATACATAGAGTTTCACAGCTGCTGACTAGTATTTTGGTGTATTGCTCATACATTTATGAACTTGATTTTTTTTTCTCAAACTTGAGTAAGAACTCAATTATACAAAAAAAAAATCCAAAGCACACACAACATATGTATGAGAGGTCAACATATGTAAGTATGCAACAGTACCTATGGAGATTTTTGGGGCATTATCCCGGATAAAAACAAGTAGAATATAATACAATACAATACATTTATCCCAATTTTGCTAAAAAATGATTCCATGGCAGCAGCCTTAAGTTTCTGTAGATAAAGAAAGTCAAACCAATCTAATTAGTGTATTGCTCTTTCATGACCTTTTTACAGTATTAAATGTTACTATTTAACTGACTCTTTAATTGTTTCTAGGACTGTACATCATTTTCATTCACGTGGGATGAAACATGGACACATTAACAAATGTATTAATCTTCCAGTTTGATAATATATCTGTTTGCCCCAATAGAAGTTGAATGTAGCACAGTCAGCCATGACACATTAGGTAAATTGCCAGTACCAGAACTCAAAGGTTTTTAAGGCACAGTAAAATATGCTTACTATAGGCGTGTTGTGATGGAATCATTATAAAGAAGCATAGAACGTACTTACCTTCAATAGATTTTTTTTAGTCGAATCAGAAAATAACATGTGCTCATGTAATAGTTCAGGCTAAGCTCATAATACTACATTCATACGGGCCCAAAAGCCTTGTGTTATTTTTATACAAATTAAAGAATTTTACTAAATTAGTTTAAGTGTAAAGAAACGTGTTATGATAACACCAGTTACCTTGGATCTTAGCGAAACAAAATAGGCTAAGACTTTTCAAATGGTAACAACTTTCAGATTTAAAATTAAATATGCCAGATTGAGTGTGCAGTACAGATTAAGGTGTTGGGTGTCAGCTTTTTTTATACCCCCATTGCCGTTAAATGATATGGACGTTTTACATCTGTCCATCTTTTGTCTTCCACTTTCTATTTTTACCTCAACTTTGAATCTAAAAATGGGCCCTAATATTTGTTTTAACTGTATTATACTACATATAATTTTAAGAACAACAGAAAATGTGGAAATATACTTTCAGTTGCTTGTTCCACATATTGTCTCAGATTTAAAAATTACATCTATCTGGAAAAATTTGTCTAGTATTACTCCATACAGTTAAAGATTTTTCTGTGGGCAATAGTGCTTTTTTCTGTTTGTGTATGCCTTGAAGACAATCTACACATTCCAAGCACTGGTATCCTAAAATATTATCACATAACTGATGTTTGAATGTTTATTTACAAAGTACATCACTTCGAGAATTCTCAGAGTTGTGTAACATGTGCTCTGCTAAAATGTTCACATGTTCTCCTTGTTCCAGCTGCCAACACATTAATGCCCACAAATTTACTCTCACATGTTTTAATCGATCTTTGTTAACTATTAGTCAAACCTCGCTATGGTTTTTATTTGAATGGAAGTTCATACAGTTAGTTTTCTTTATATTTAGGGCCACTTTGTCTTTATGTGATGAATTTTAACCATCTTTGAGACATTAATTTGATTTCTCTGTCAGCTGGCTTGGATTTTTATTTGGGATTACTTAGTACCATCGTTAGTGAATGGAATTTATCCTCCACGCATGATAGTTTGTGGGAAACATTCATGAAGAAAAAGACTCTGTATAATATGGTCCCCTGAGTGACACACACCTATTTAGGTTATGATAAATGTTTTATTAAGTTTTTTTGAAGTGAGATATCTCAACAACTTGAAGCACCCTGTTTGACAAGTGTGATGGAGGAGTTTCATTAGGAAGACAATGACCGAGACTTAATGTTGTAAGGCATAAGTCTTAAAAGTGAAGCTGATATAATATTAGTTATGTTTAATGCATTTTCCTGGGCAAGCTGGTATACCTGTCCTGTTGTAACTCATTCCAGTTTCTTTCCTGATACATACTGTTGTTTCCTGTGCACCTTAATGTCACATGATAATGACTGAAGATTGTATGTGTATATACATAAAGGAAATACAGTGCATCACTTACCTGACAGCAGATATCTGGCAGTGGTGGATAAGCATGACTCCCTCCTCAGATATGGATCACACAAACAGCATGCAATCCGTAAATGTGTGGTGTGCTTGTCTCTCTCTCTCTCTCTCTCTCTCTCTCTCTCTCTCTCTCTTCTCTCTCTCTCTCTCTCTCTCTCTCTCTCTCTCTGTGTGTGTGTGTGTGTGTGTGTGTGTGTGTGTGTGTGTGTGTGTGTGTGTGTGTGTGTGTGTGTGTGTGTAATTGCAAAATTAGAAAATCAAAGTTACTTAGACATTACATGGTTCAGTTTTTAGTCCTTAATAGGCATTCTTTATGAAAAGAGCAATTAAAACACAATTTTACTATGCTGAAGTCCTAAAGGACTATCTTGTGAACTAAATAGCCTGTCAGTTCATTAGTAATATGTTCCAGGGATTACTTTGCATTATAGATTGTAGTGATGTGCAACACATCACAAACTAATTTGGACATATGATTTCATTCTCAACATTTTTAATTTTGCATTTTTGTTGATGGTAATATCACTAAAGTTGAACATAACTCCACTAGTCAAATGGCAGTGAGAGATGTATGTATAACCTTGCTGGCAATTTGAAGGCAGCACTGAGTGGGGTTTTAAGAGCACCAGACATCTAGGTCTAAGTGAGCTTGGTATGGGTTAGGACAGAAACACTACAGTACATTACATGAAATCCCAGTTAGTTTAAATAACACAACAGTCTGTATAGCAATACAGTATCATTTTTTTAAAATGCTGTAATGTGAATAACCCCAAATTGTGTTTTACTGTCAGTGTTGTTTTGTGGCAGTTGTGTACAAATTGTAATCATTATAGTCAATACCTTTCTTAAATTGGTTTCTTGAATTTAGTAAATGTGTGCCAGTGCTATATTTATATTCTTATTCTTTGTCATTGATGCATGGAGTTGGACATTAATACATATACTAAATTAAACAAATCATTACTCTCTCCTGTCCAGTTAATAGCTCTCTGTAGACTAGGCAGTGATTTGAAACACACAGTTAAATTACAAGAATCTGGCTTTCATCCACCTACTCATGCCAACCCTCATCTGCAGGTTGTTTACCACACAAGCATAGGTCTCTTTGGACCCTGATTCTGTCTTATTACTTTCTCACATATTTCACAATTTTTCCACACTCCTTTGCTTTTCCCCTTTGTCTTCACTTACCAGATGCAGAACATTGCGTCACCAAAAGCTGGACATAAACATTCATGGCGAGTACACTTACCTAGTTCAGCTTTCTATCTGCTATTCAAATAAAAGTTTAAAGAGATTCATTGTCCTTTCATTTTCAGAATGTTAAAGTCACAAACTGTGATATGAAGACATGCAGTCTGACTAGTTGGCTTGGTATTTAATGAAAAAATTAAGTTTTTTTACAACATTAATGCATTTTTTGTTTAGTTTAGGATGGTTGCCTGAAAGTGTGTTCTCCCAGCAAAAAAATAATTTACTTCCCTTTTAGTTAATTTCAGATGGAAAATTTTTGTTTAGACTCTACATGCCAGAGGAAGCTATCATCATAAGCAATTCCTTTATGCCAACCTTGGTGTAAATGGGGGCAGTCTGTTCGTAATTCCTATTTAAATGTGATGCTTATATTAACATTGCAAAATATCTTCACTTAATCTTCTAAAATAAAGTTTTAATACCAATTAATAAAATAACAGTTCGTTCCTGCCAATATTAGTTTATTATTGCCAATATATATTAAAATGCAGGAAACATTTTTCATTATCAGCTGACAGAAGTACTTCAGAAAGCAGACATAATATGACAAATTAAATAAACTACATGTAACCTGAAGGAACAGATGTAAATAAAAAAAAGTCATATGCAGAATATAAAATGTAGTTTACATTTTAAGAAAAGATAATTCACATTTCCCAGAAACTTGTGCAACATACACAATAAGTATCCACATTGTTGGGATATCCCAATTTAAAGAAGAACTTCTATATTTCAATAGTAAGTTTGGTCTGAGCTTTAAGAAAAAACGTATTTCAATAATCGGGTTAGAAAATGGCTTTGAGCACTATGGGACTTAACATCTATGGTCATCAGTCCCCTAGAACTTAGAACTAATTAAACCTAACTAACCTAAGGACATCACACAACACCCAGTCATCACGAGGCAGAGAAAATCCCTGACCCCGCCGGGAATAATCGGGTCAGACCAGAGCTACAACAAAAAAACTTAATATATTTCAGCAGTCAGGCTAGGCCTGAGCTTTAAGAAAAAACTTAATTACTACAATCATTCCCTTAATAGTTCCATTACGTTCGATCTCAGATTAAGAAAATCCTACACACTATGCTGCAGTATACAGTCGCGCACCTTCAAAAGTCTGAAGCTGACTGGGATGATTGCGTAGCTGGTGATGGAAAGGTAGCCTGAAAAGAAATTAAAATCCACATTAACATTACTGAAAACCTTTATTTCTAAATTATGGATTACTAAGTTTGTTGCACTAATACTGGGTTAATGTTGGGGAAAAATGTTTGTGTAACATGGCTTTTCTTATCCATTTCTGTATCGAAATATTCAATGACAGAATGAAACTCAAAGTGGCTCCACATTTGTGTGTATTTACATCTTTATATTGTAATTAGCTACTTAAAGTCATAATATGTATATGCCACACCTTAAAAAAACACTTAGATAACTAATAATAAAAAATATAGGCCTAGTTAATTGTTACAATTTAGATGTCATGTAATGAGAATTTTATTGTACATGCAAGACATACTGGACCAAAGAAACGAAATGCCATGATGTTAATAACCTAACATCTAAACAAGATTAGCAAACAGTTTGAACGTGAGTATATTAATATGGGTGATAATACCAGATGTAGTTTTTCTGCCTAGATGGTGTTATAGTCAGGACTGAGATTTTAAGCTAATGGGGAACTTGAGGCAACTGCCAATCAGGAAGTTGTCTTAACACAAGATATGAGCACTTTTACCCATCAGCAATTATTCCATAATGTACTAATGCCACTGCTTTGGAACAAGACGTGTTGTGAACTATGTTTGAACATTCACATTTGCATGAGAAAGTCACAAGCCAATGAAAATATGCAATGCTGCTTGCACAGAAGGGAACATCATGTACACACATCAATTTTTTTTTCGAATGAAACAGAATGTGTAAACACTTTATGACTGATTTGCAGTGTATCATTCAGCTGGCATGCTGTGTAATGGAATTATCCACACCAAGTTCAAGGTGTGGAGTGACTTCAGTTTTTTCAATAGCAATGTCTACAAATTATTCCACGTGACAGTCACATCAAATCATAATTAAGTATTTTCTTTTTCTTCAATTATACTAACAGAGCTACCTTCAGATAAAATAAGAATTATTTTAAAAATGGTGCCAGAAACTTGCATGCCATAGCCTTTATCAATACTGGATGTGAGGTCAGTCTGGAGGCAGTTTTCAGTTGCAATTTCTTATTTCTTTTGTGGATTGTTTCGGTCTTTACACCACCATTAGCACACAGTATTAAATTTATGCAAGTTAGCCAATAGCACTGTATGTCCAGCAGTGCTCCCTCAAACTTAAAAATTTTAAATAAATAATAATTACTTTATTCCTTAATATGCCCTTTGGGGAAAGGAAAGTTGCTAGATAAATTTCAAAATGCCATACATGACTTTAGAAATGTAATACTTACCATTTCAGAAATTTCTACTGTCTTTACAAATTCCTTGCTTTGCTTAGAGTGAGGTCTTTGTCTTCCCCCCGGATGACATCTGCGACCTGCCAACTTGTTTTTTCTTCTGCTTATTGCAGTGGGCTGAACAGGAATATAGTTACCACGATTTTTTCTAGATTTTCCTGTAACAAAAATTAGAATTCATACAATATTAAATTACTTGCCATAACATTTATATAAAAGTATGTTTTACTTACCTTCACCAAAATTTGCCAAATAAGATGCACATGCAGATGGCGTTTTAAGCTTTCTCAATTTTTCGCACATGACTTCAAGGCCTTTCCTTATTTCCTCAGGGGATTTATTTGAAAAATCTATGAGACGAGCTTTTATCTCGTCGATTAAATTATTATTTCTATTGTCTGGAACTGTCTCCATGTGAAGTGTCTCTGGCATCTCTTCTTGGCTTTCACAGAGCAAACCTGTGTCCATTTGCTCCAAACGTTCCGAAGAACTTGAAGCCCCTGCATTCTGAGAGCAATACAGAGGCTCTAGCCACCCTTCAGGAGGCTCCTCATTTGTAGCAATAAAATAATACAGTCTGCGTATACTGTCACTATCAGTCACCTCCCTGTAGTTTCCTGATGGTAAAACAGTACTGCCCCAGTCTATATGTTTGCAGATCTTCCCTGTATTGCCTTGGCAACAAGTGCAAACAAGAACAGCCATATTAACAATGTAATAATGATTCTCCCTTTCTTCACTGGGAACGAGCAGAACATCCTCATTGACTTGTCTGATTTTTGCTAGAATCTCCTGTGAAGGAGCCTTTATAGGCCTACAGAAAGACTTAGGACTTGCTCCATTAGCAGCATCAAGAAGTCTCCTCTGAAAATACAAATTCACCTTTGTGAGAAAAAAGTCCACCATCTGAACCACATTGAAGGCACGCACCCTCTCAAAAATCCTGTCCTTTAAAATTCTCATGAAGGCCTCACTTATATTATTTGTGTTGTGCCCTTCTATAAGCATACCTCGCCGATGTGAAAGGGTCCACAGTTCTCTCCTATCCCAATACCCTTCCAAGTATTTCACTAAATTTTGATGATTTTCACCGATGTTCGCTCTTGTTACATTATAGTTTACCACTGCTTCATTTTTTGTTTGTGCAAACATTATTTTTTTGAAATTCTGGAACAACTCACACTGTTTTTGCTGTGGTATAGCATTTTTTGCTTTGAGAACCCAGCGCCACACTGCCTGCAGGACATGGAATATACACAACAAAGTTTTTGTGTTTGGGAAGCACCTTCTAATTGCATTTTGTTCTGACTGGCTGTCGTCAGTCAGAAACACACTTGGGCCATTGATGTTTCCCCCAAAAATATTTTCCCCCACTATCTCTTTCAGCAACTCTAGTCCCATTTGTATAAGTCCGCAGCTTTCTGAAGACATAATCAGAACTCCTAGTGGTAAACCTCCACACTCACTGTGAGTAAGTAAAACGAACACTCTGCTGCTATCATGATCCAGAGAACCAGTGGAATCCATAAATACAAGTTTGGAAGCAGCTTTTACATGAGTATGGACTTTTTGCATCAGTGGTGAGCAAATGCTGAAAAACAATTATACAAATATTAATAGTAGCTAAATGTATATGCAAAAAGTTTTCATCAGACTACAAATTTGTAAATATACTCTTACCATACTATATAATCATCATCTTTCTGAATCATCTTGGCACACACAGCTCCAACTTCGCTGTTGTATTCCTCTAACCTCTGTTGTAACAGCTGCTTTCCTTCTTTGTTGAAATCTGTTGGCCCATACTTTTTCTTAAAAACTTTGTTGAACAAATAGTGGCAAAAGTTGTAATCAGGACACCTGCTTCTGTCTGCAAGGACTAAAGGGTAATCTGAACAATTCAGCTGAATTTCAACCTTTATTGACTCAAGAGCAGTGGCTGGTGAATGACCTCTTTCAAACAGGGATATTAATTTTTCTTTGACATCACTTGATGGTTGCCTAAATCTTAAAGCAGCAGCACTCTCAACACTGTGGTTATGACCCAACACCAAGTTAACCTCACACGGCATTTCCTTGTAGAGCATGGCTTTCTCTACAGACTTACCTCTGTATCTATCATGCACAGCGTGAATTGTCACTGTCATTTTTGATGGGCAGTTAGTGTTTTTTGTTGCCCTTTGCACTGAACCATGAACTTTTATACTGTGAGTATTGTGGTGACAGACCAGCCTTTGTTTGAAAACAACATACTTTCCTGATGCAGGTTCAGTGCATCTTATTGTATAAGTTGTTTTTGTTATGTTTTCAAACTGTGCCAACCACTGTCCAAACTCCTCCCTTGTTTTAACATCAACAAGGATGTTTAAAGATTTAATTTCTGGCACATTACAATCATTTCTGTGCAGCTCCAACACACGTGTTTTCCACTGCGGGAGAATTTCCTGTTAAGAGAGAAGAGCATGTATTACTATCACTTCTGTACTTGGCTTCATTTAAATTATTTCAGAATTTTCCTCCCTACAGTAACATACATTTGATATAAGAAGTGCAGCAGGTATGTAGACACATGGTAGACCAGACCACAATTTCACAAAAACCACCAATAAGTACACATTTTACCTTGGGTAGGAAGGGGTAAAAACAAAATAATATTTAAACTTTCGAAATTTTGGGTGAAAAGCTTTTGTACTCGTCAGAATATGGTTAAAAGTGTTTCATATTCACACAAACATTTCACTGAAAAAAGAAAAAATACTTGGGGGGCACAAAAAAAGACCTAGTGACTAAACTGAAGAAAGTGCCTACACAGGTGACAGAACAATAAAAGTATGAGGAAAGATAAAAAGAATTCATATAATGGTCTATTAGACATATCTATGTCAAACAAATTAATGTATTATAGGTTTTGAGGAAAAGGGTAGATTTTTATACAGAGGAAATATTAACTATGTCCATTAATGGTACAAACAGTATTTAAACTAATAGTTTTGGCCTAAACAAATTTTTCTAGACACTTCAGTCTGATAGTTCCAATTCCAAATCTTAAGGGAAAGACAAATGGACATGTTGGTGTGCTCCTATAGATTATTTAAAATTTCTGAAGTTTCTGGGTGATTAGAGCTGGGTGTTTGGTAAAATCTGAAAACCAATCCTTACTGGCAAAACTTCTTTTCTCTGGTAAATATGCTTTCTGTAGTACCTGAACAAACTCAGCAACAAACTGTTTTACCTTGAATGAAGTTACAGGAAGGCCCATGTAGCCAAGCAAGTATATTCATCTTTACTGAGAACAGATCTTTGTGTATTCAGAACTTTTTAGTATTACTCTCAGATACCAGTGGTATGTTTAAATTACAGTTGAGTAACAGCTTTTATTTACACCTGGCATTAATTTTAAACTACCACAGCATACTCTGTGTCTTTCTCTTAAAGGTTGCAGTTTAATGTAATTTCTAGGCATTCAACACTACTGACAGTCTAATGATTTCCAAATTGAAATACAGAGAGCAAACAAAAAAGTTACTAATTTTTTTAAAAAAAAGCAAACACTATTTGTAATTAATCTGAACTTAGGACGCAGTCAGCTGCTCCAGATATGATTGCCTTCTGTTTACTCCACTTTTCCTCCACCTTTCCAAACAATGGAAAAAACAACTCACAGTTTAGTATACAAATGTGTTTTATAATTCCAGTACACAATGTTAATAAGTTTTAGCTGATTCTGAAACTTCTTACACATATACATGTTTCACATATATGTGAAACATAAAGAAAAAATGGCCTACGAAAAAAGCCTTCTTTTAAAGGATCGTTAAAAGTCTATGTGGGTAACAAGAAACATAAAAACCAAATTAGTACAGAAACATGTATTAAATGGTAATTTTCCAGTACCGAGAAATGAAAATCTGTCAAAATAGGTATACCGCTGTTTTATATTACGATTTGCGAGCGCTGTTTCATACAGTTATTAAATCTCCTGCTTACTGTCACACCATTTAAATTACTGGAGTCCACAGCAAGATTTTTAAATGAGGATTTCTGATCAGGTAAACAAGTTTGCTGTACCTACACCTTATTTCCTTCCATAACTTACTCTAATAATAGCTATTTTTACCCGATCGTGCTTATTTTATTTTTACCCTACCAATACCCTTATCTTTCATGTTTTATTTGATCCCCGTAATTCTATAATCTTAAGTAGCCAACATTACCAAGTTGCCAATAACAACTGTCAAGTGAGCAGTCTGGATTAATAGCTTCAAAAAGCAAGCAGAGAATACACCCACTTGAGAAATAGTATTAACTATTTCACTCTGCCTTTCGTTCGCCGACAGCATTATCATTGAAAGCAATGAATTTCAACGCTTAAAAAAAAAAACATTAAGTGCAGAAAATTCGTACTAAATATGGTACTTACAAATACTTCAGCCTTTCGCTCGTCCACAACACTATCTTCGAACGAAATCATTTCGAAAATACAGTACGGAGGACACGCTGACGCAGGAAACGCATACACATACAAACACAATAGGGAGTAGTGACTAACACAAAATTTAATTTCGCGCGCGCGCGCCTGATGCACAGCACTTTTTCATTGGTAGTCGTCTGGTGGCTTCTTATTGGTCGCTAGCTACAGCGCTCAGACAGTGTGGAGGGGAGATGGCTAGACCCCGGGTCAAGTCAGTATTCGCCATTTAATTATGCTTATAAAGCAGTTGACATCTCAGGCCACAGATGTATTTGTTACTATGGAAATAAACAATAGTTATTTATATCTTCTGATTTGCGATACGTCAGCTAATGAAGTTTAAATATAGTCTTTTTTACTAAATCGGGATTCTTTCGTAAGTAAATATTTACTTATTGGTTCATAATAGTCAACTAAAATATTTTTTAACTGTAATTCTAGTGTAAACTCTCAAGAAATTGCGTAAATAGTAGACTTTGCGTCGTTAAACGTTGATAACATACTTCTCTGCTTTCTTTTCAAAGATTCGTCATTCATTTATTTATATTATATCGCTGACTTGAGCGTGCTTGCTCTGCTTGTCGTAAGTCATGTTACTAATCTTTCAACCTTCATTTTCTTTTTTTTCTTCCTTTTAAAAGTGCAAAATTGAATTATTGTCTTTCACTTTATTTAGAATAGTGGATAAAATGATAATACGGGGACTTGGTTTTAATTTTAACGAATCAGAGTGTATCTTAGCTCTTTCAATAAATCAGATCTTTACATAGGCCAACGTTGATGTGAGCGAGTGACTACAAATCTGATCCCCACACCGAACGAGATAAAAAAAGAAAAAAAGCACAAAACCTTCGCGCTACCACGACTTCCAAGCTCAACTTGAAATAGATATAAAAAATTCAACCATTTCAGATGTTGGCTTCTCGAGTGCCCACTATAAATGTAATTAGATGCCATATCGTCACGCGTTACTAGAGTTATGGTAGCAGTTGGGTTTTCCGTCTTCAAACGGTTCAGCTACGGCAAGGGACTCTCTATAATTGCGATATTAAAGATGAGTACGGGCTAAATAGAAAAGCTTACGTAATCTTCTGCTCCCCGATGTTGACTAACTGCTTTTTTCCACAGAATCATAGCTGAACTATTAATCTAGAGAAACATAGGGCGCTACTATTATTCTTTAACAATCAATTGCTTGTGGCTGTCGTTTCGGTGTATGGCGGCCAGCTCGCATAGGATGATCCCTGGCGCGCGTTCTTGCTGTTAGCGACCGTCCCATAGATGGGTCTTTATCGCTTCTAGGTGAACACTCATACAACTGGCTAAAATATTGGTTTTTCGGGGACATATACACGTACACTGACTTTAGTTACAAGAGGTAAAGCATTTTCACATCCTTTATCTGTTTTACAACGTTCTGCTGCTGTCATAATAGATTGAAACGACCACATTATTTGCGTAACGACACGAAACTGTTCAACATTAATATTCACACGTTACACCCTATCCGGCGGCGTTGCTCTTTACGCTATCTCAAGCGCCACTTAACAGTGAATACAGAAACGTTGGCTTACGAGGATCTGCTCGATCATTGTACCCCATTCTCTTTATCTCCGTGCGCAAAGTCATTGTCCTAGCTCGACTGTTGATAGTACTTTGGAGCTCACGAGTGACTGCATCCGCTGATATCATGCGTTTGCTGACAGTCACTCTCCACAGTGGTGGACGGTCGCTGTTCATGAGTGCATGACATCTACCTACTTTTGGTTCAGGCGTAGTTTTCCCTTCGAGTCTGTACTTGACAGTCACATCACCAGTTGCCGATCTGGGCAGTGCTGAAATGTCCCTGATGGATTTGTTATCCGGGTGACATCCGGTGACTAGTTCAGGTTCGACGTCAGTGAGCTCCTCTGTTACTGTTTGGCCTCTTACAACGTAATACTGAACGCCGCCTTTTATACCACGGTAAGTCAATTATTATCCGCAAACTTACAAGAACATAATTTTTCGATAGTCTCCTTGCGTTTCAGCGCACTTGGTCCATCGTTGTACATGCGTCCTGATGTCCTCATAAAAGAAGGTTCTCGGTTGAGCCGCGAGCCAGGAATGCACCGCTTCTTTCACTGCTTCGTCCGAGGCAAATCGACGGCCCCTTAATGCCTGTTAGAGTGGACTAAACAAGTGATAATCAGAAGGGGCAAGATCGGGACTATGTGGAGGACGATCCAGTACTTCAAATTTGAGTTTCTGGAGCGTTTCAGCAGCGTGGGCAGCAGTATGCGGACGGGCATTGTTATGCAACATCACAACACACTTTGACAGCAATCCTCGGCGTTTCCTTCGACTTGCAGGCTGTAGCCTGGCAGTAACCATCTGACTGTAAAGTACACTGTTTATTGTTGTGCCCCTTTCCCCACAATGTTCCAGTACTGGATCCTGTGCGTCCCAGAAAACCTTAAGCATCATTTTTCCTGCGGACGGTCGGGTCTTGAACTTTTCTTTGCACGGCGAATTTGAATGTTTCCATTCCACATGTAAGTAGGCTGTTTAGGTTCTTATATTGGTAACGCCACCGTCACGTAGCGCTCTGTATGAAAATCACTGGCTGTGCTGTGTGCAGTCTGTGGCTGGGTGGCATTGTTGGAATTTGCTATTGTAGTGTTGGGCAGTTGGCTGTTAACAGCGCGTAGAGTTGCGCAGTTGGAGATGAGCCGCCAGTAGTGGTGGATGTGGGGAGTGAGATGGCGGAGTTTTGAGAGCGGATGATCTTGACCGAGACAGTAAATTTGTAAGACTGGATGTCATGAACTGATATATATACTATGGCTTTTGAACGCTATTTAGGTAAATACATTGTTTGTTCTCTATCAAAATCTTTTATTTGCTAACTATGCCTATCAGTAGTTACTGCCTTCAGTAGTATGAATCTGTTATTTTGATGGCAGTATTGGCGCTCGCTGTATTGCAGTAGTTCGAGTAACGAAGATTTGTGAGGTAAGAATTCATGAAAGGTATAAAAACTTAGAGGTTCGCCGATGACATTGTAATTCTGTCAGAGACAGCAAAGGACTTGGAAGAGCAGTTGAACGGAATGGGCAGTGTCACGAAAGGAGGGTATAAGATGAACATCAACAAAAGCAAAACGAGGATGATGGAATGTAGTCGACTTAAGTCAGGTGATGCTGAGGGAATTAGATTAGAAAATGAGACACTTAAAGTAGTAAAGGAGTTTTGCTATTTGGGGAACTATTTTGATGATGGTCGAAGTAGAGAGGATATAAAATGTAGACTGGCAATGGCAAGGAAAGGGTTTCTGAAGAAGAGAAATTTGTTAACATCGAGTATAGATTTGTCAGGAAGTCGTTTCTGAAAGTATTTGTATGGAGCATAGCCATGTGTGGAAGTGAAACATGGACGATAACTAGTTTGGACAAGAAGAAATTAGAAGCTTTCGAAATGTGGTGCTACAGAAGAATGCTGATGATTAGATGGGTAGATCATATTACTAATGAGGAGCTATTGAATAGGTTTGGGGAGAAGAGAAGTTTGTGGCACAACTTGACCAGAAGAAGGGATCGGTTGGTAGGACATGTTCTGAGGCATCAAGGGAACACCAATTTAGTATTGGAGGGCAGCGTGGAGGGTAAAAGTCGTAGAGGGAGACCAAGAGATGAATACACTAAACAGATTCAGAAGGATGTAGGTTGCAGTAGATACTGGGAGATGAAGAAGCTTGCACGGGATAGAGTAGCATGGAGAGCTGCATCAAACCAGTCTCAGGACTGAAGACAACAACAACGTAGGTTATTGTTAGTCAGGGCCATTCTTTTGTAGGGATTACTGAAAGGCAGACGGCGTTGCGCTAAAAATATTGTGTGTCACTTTAGTGAATGTCTGAGTACGTTCAGTTTTGCTCAGCTGTTTGAAAATCAAATAACATAAGATGTTTATCAGCACAGTAATTCACTAATTTTTCTAAGGGGTCGTTGCACATACTCTGCCGTTTACCCTCCGTCTCCTAATAATGGATCCATGTTTCGTCACCAGTAATGATCCTGTCTAAGACGTTATCCCTTTCGTTACCATTGCGATCCAACTGTTTTTTTTTTTTTTCCAGGTGTCTAAGAGCGTTTGTTTATGCAACTGTGTGAGCTGTTTTGGTACCCATCTTGCACAAACTCTATGAAACCCAAGTCTGTTGTGGATGATTTCCCAGGCAGAACCGTAACTAATTTGCAGACGATGTGCCACTTCGTCAATAGTTACTCGTCTGTCTAAAAGAATCACTTCACGTGAACGCTCAATGGCTTCTTCATCTGTGGCGGTAAACGATCGTCCGGCTCCTGCATCGTGCGTAACACATTGTGCGACCATTTCGGAGCTTTTCAATCCATTCGTAGACACTCCGTTGTGGCAAAACACTGGTCCCGTACTGTACCGAAAGTCTTCGATGAATTTCGGCCCCTGATACGCCTTCCGACCACAAAAAACGGATCACTGAACGTTGCTCTTCTTTGGTGCAAATACACAGCGGAGCAGCCATGATTAACAGCACGGTAGCGATAACGAAACTAGCCTAGCAGATTGAAAATTGCAAAGGTATAACAACAAATAAAATAAGCATGTGTCAGAAACGGAAAACGACAGTACTACCAAAATAAACGAAAATATAACTAAATTGCGGATACTAATTAACTTGCCCTCGCGTTAGCGGACAATTCTCTCATGAAACCTTGTGGTCAGTTCTGCGTCACATAACGCGTCCGGATGCTTTTGGTCAGACAGTGTATACAAACCAATTCGCTGCCATGACTTACGTAAGGGGAGGATAGTGTCACATCACCACCTAGTAACAGTTCTATTCAGTCCTCTTCGCTCCATCCCGACTGAAATGTGTATTCTTATAGGACGACTATCCAATGAGTTCCACCCAATAATACCCAAACAGCAGACTTTGTACACAATTTATTAAATTGCCAATACTAAACACCTTTAAATAACAGCAAATTCATACAACTTACAAAACTTAACAAATGGCTAAAGGGTGAGCTCTAAAAACAATAACGGCAGCTTGCCACCATAAAATCAAGAACCTTTTACAATAGTGCTTTTAGGGTTTATCCAAAAGACAAAATCCATAAATAAGTTAACTTGGCATTACAATTTAAAATGATTTATATAAAAAACTTTGAGACAGGTAATGGCGCTTGTCACCATAAAATGAAAGAAACGCAACACACAACCAATAAATATAATAAAATAATAATTTGATACAACCAAAGGGCGAGGGCAACTCCCAACGCAATCACAGACGGCGAGCTCTCAACACTTCGGAGCTTTCCCACTAGAAACGGTCCCCGAAATAAACCGCTGAGAGCTCCCCGACATGCCTCCCACAACTGCCCATCACTTACGCACCTTGGTTATGTTCTGTAACACACGACAGATAATATCAACACACGATAAAATTCCAAAATCAGCTAACAATATAACATCCCGACAGCACATGATAACCACGGCGCTGTTAACTCGGGCGCTCTTGACAAGTGCCGGAAGCCAACACACACACAAATCTTAATAAACAATTCTCGCTTCTTAAAACAAAACAATAAAAGCCAAGCGCACATGAATAGTCAAACCACAGTCTTAGAAGTGCCTTAACGACACCAAACGCTACTATTCCACCAAGTTAATAATAACACAGTAAAAAATATACAGAACATACCACTAAATGCTGTTACACAACCAAATTGACTAGATTATGTTGTTCAGGTCCCAGAAGACCACATATACCAAGCAGCAGTAATTCACTATGTATGTAAGGCACAAAACCGCCCTTCTTAGGCAGACTTTACCTAACACATCGACTGCCAAGTGTACCATACATGAACGCAACTCCGGGCAGGACTCCAGTTGAGCAAATAAATTAGTACCAACAAATATCGTAACGAGCCCCACACACACAGCAAAATGTTCCAACAACACCGTCCGACATCAGAAAAGTTCAGAAACCGCTGTTGGAGCTTCCAGGGGAAAATCTGAAGAGCCAACCGAGCCCACACCGTAACCTGGCAGACGACTCCAAAATTCAGCAACTAGTTGTCTCCGGGCCAGAGTATCACCGGACCTCCACATCAGACAGGCAGGAAGAACAAGTACACCGACTCCAATTAATCACCACCGCATGGCCAGCACAGCGGCGAGTCGGCTCCACCCCAGACCACTCTTCTCATATTGCGAGGCACAACAACCTTAGCGGTAGTCAGTAGCCGGTCAGGTAGAGCGAACTTCACGTTCCGTGCAATATCCGGAAAACCAACTACCCTCTCGCTTTCCGCCGGCCACCGCAAACACACGCCAGCGACGTCATGGCAAATCGTCACTGGAGCGCCATCCGCACCAGGACAGCGAACTATAATCGATTACAGTGCGCGCTCTGAACAAGATCACAGGTTAGCGGCGGGCGCCATATCACCGACCAGTGTGATCCTGTAAGAAACTCAGCCTCGGTACCGAGAAACACCGTGTCATCCTCAGCCGAAAGGCGTGGCCGGATGCGGATACGGAGGGGCATATGGTCAGCACACCGCTCTCCCAGCTGCTGTTAGTTATCGCGACTAGAGCCCCTACATCTGGAACAACTAGCTCCTAAGTTCGCCTCACAAGAGCTGAGTGCACCCCGCTTGCCAATAGCGCTCGGAAGACCCGGGCGGTCACCCATCCAAGCACTAGCGAAACCTCATAGCGCTTAACTTCGATGTTCTGACGGGAACGGGTATTACGACTGCAGCAAGGCCTTTGACGCTCTTGTAAAAGGATAACCAATATTCTGTTCGGTGATGTTATTTCTGTTTTTTTATATTTTTTTATATACCGGGTGATGAAAAAGTCAGTATAAATTTGAAAATTGAATAAATTCCGGAATAATAATGTAGATAGAGAGGTACAAATTGACACTCACGCTTGGAATGACATGGGGTTTTATTAGAACCAAAAAAATACAAACGTTCAAAAAATGTCCGACAGATAGCGCTTCATCTGAATAGAACAGCAATAATTAGCATAACAAAGTAAGACAAAGCAAAGATGATGTTCTTTACAGGAAATGCTCAATATGTCCACCATCATTCCTCAACATTAGCTATAGTAGACACGATCATCACCAAACGACGCGCGCAAGAGATCTTTCACGCCTCTAGCAATATGGGGTGGAGCGCCATCCTGCATAAACATCGTACGTTCCAGCAGGTGTTTATCGCCCAGGCTGGGGGTGAGGCGATTCTGTAACATATCGGCGTACCTTTCACCCGTCACGGTAGCAGTTTTGCTGTCCAGCGCCATCTGTCGGACATTTTGTGAACTTTGTGTGTTTTTTTTTCGTTCCAATAAAACCCCATGACATTCCAAGCATGTGTGTCAATTTTTACCCCTTTATCTACATTATTCCGTAATTTATTAAGTTTTCAAATTTATACTGACTTTTTGATCACCCTATATATTTTAGAAACTGATGGGGAATCGGGTTTGTTATTGCACTCTGCCGGTGTAGTAAAGGACACTCGAGGGTCTATGGCTTCACACCACACAGCTAAAAGTGCTAGGCAGGTGGTTTCCATCGCCGGACATGCTTGTGTTTAGCGGGGACACAATAAGCGTCAGGTAGGCCGCTGACCTCCCTGTCTGTCGCTTACCTCACTTTGGTGGGAAAACTATCCACTTTGCGGCCTTTGTTGGCGGCAGTCGGGACGCAGCAGGGGCGCGGCGCGGTGGCGGGCAGCGGGCGACACGTCCCGCGGTAATCCCCGGCCTGTGGGACGGGGTGGGGCGGGGCCGCTCGTGAGAAGTGGGAGCGGCTGAAGCCGAGCCTGAGGCGGGCGGCTTACGGCAGACATATTGCATCGCTTCAGGACCACCGGCCCGGAAAATAGAGTTTCGGCTTTTGTGCGCGCGCCGCGCCGGGCTGCAGAGGGGTTCGAGGGACGCGGGACGCGCGCCGTTGGGGACACGAGGAGCCGGGCTGCCACCTGCGCAGTACGCACCGCCACCGGCTACCGACCCGCGGCCAAATCTAGTAAGGGTGTCAGGCTCATGAAAACCTGTGTCCAGAGAAATTTACCCCCACACTGAAATCTGTGATATTTGCTCCCAGTATTACTGGTCACTAGTCCGCCTGCATAGCTGTGTGGACAGCGAGAGTGACCCGTGCGGGGCCGGCAAATCGATTTCTGGGTACTGCCAGGGATTTTTGCTTGGTGGGAGAACTGGCACGGGTGCACTCAACTTCGTGAGGCTATTCGAAATATTGGCAGCGGTTCCAAGGTCAAGAAACCCAACAATGACCAGGAAAACGACGGTATGCTGACGACATGTCCCTCCATACCGAATGCGATGACGCCTTTGGGATAGTTGTACACGGCAGTCGGCCTGTCCCGATTCGTTCCTCTGGGGCCAGAAGGAGGAACTTTTTTAAATTCTACTCATGCACACTAAACCACGACCTACCTGCACCCCGACAGTTCTCGTCCACTGGGAATACCTCCCATGATTCGCAGACTACTCGCCCTCCGAAAATCCTCGTCCACATACATAAAATTGCTCCCAGTGAATTTGCGCACATACAAACATATCAGTAATTTGCGCCGAGCATTGCTGGAAACTACACAGTTTTATAATATACAGTTTTATAATGTTTATTTTCCACTTGGCAATAATGACGACAACGATGTTGAAACGTGGTAGTCAAGGGAAGGCAGGATTCGGTTACGATTGTGGACGGGGCTGTAATCAGTTACTATTGCTTCCCTTTTGCAATTACACACATTTATTTTAAAACGATAATTCCAGACTTAACAATAAATAAATATATCACACGTTATTAGTGAAAGAATAAACAACTGTGTAATTAATAGTGCTTTCAGTGCATTACAATTTACCAGATTAGCATAAAATACAGACACAGCAAATAATGTTTTTAAAAACAAGCCAATGTGATCCCAGTTAGAATTTTAAGGCAATTAACCACAGTCACGGGTGAACGCCTCTAACGCCAAGAACGGCAATTGTAAAAAAAATCAACAAACGTACTATAAAATAGCAATGCAATAGCAAAGGTTAATTTAAAAAGACAGGCAACTGATCATCAAACGGGTGAGACAAATAATTGTAAACTTGGTAGCACAACCATTTAAACCTGCTGTAACGCCAAGAATGACAATTATATAAAAAATAAAAAAATACAGTAAAACAGCAAATACAATTATAAAACACAAGGGCCAGTGACATACGGTGCACCAGGAATCGACCTCTCAGTAGGTCCGGCAAAAACACTTTCGCGGGCGATCAGATAGGCAGCCAAGAGTTGCATTCATTTCACAAGATGGTAACTCAAACTAGTGGCAATCTAACGAATGACTAATGATAATCTTGCTGAGGCTACCTGACGTCCAATAAACGAAATACAAATATGTAAAAATACGCTAGAACCGGCGGTCTGGACTCTGTCCACAGAATACTGTGCTTAGAGCGCCTGGAACGAGAATGGAGTCACTACCCCCAGAGTAGAAAAATGGCCAACCAACCTACAATCAAGAAAGCTGTCAGAACTACACGCCTCACTGGACAACAGCGGCAATGTGAGGAAACGTACACTGCCGTTACATGCACTACCCTCAAGGGCAGGTAACTGGGGCGTTAGAGGCCACCAGGCAAGAAAAATACCGCTGGTTGAACTTAGCAAATAGTAGCAAACTGAACGCAATAAATAGTAATTAGAAGTCCAGGAAAGTTAATCAGATCCGGCTTCCGCAAACATTCCTCTCGCTGCTCTTTGCCTCGGCAACACTACGAGCAGCAACTCGAAACCAAGTCACTGGAGAATCGCAAGATCTCACAATGGTGGAGGTTTCTCTACTTGAATCCAAATGCACTAAACTTAAAGCTTGCTGGATCCGGTTTACGACGAGGTCGTGCACCCTCGTGACCACAGGCCTTCCATCCGGCAGTCCATGCCCGCCGCCAGCAGTCACGGCGCTTTCTCGCACTGCCCCGACCTGGCTCCTCCTGAGTCCCCAACGGAACTGCTCACTGACTCGACCGGGAAGAACCACGACGTCGCCCCAAAGATAGGGCCACAGTTACTACATATCGATAACCGCCGCTGCTGCCACTAGCGGACAGGCAACGTTTGCGAAACCAAGTGGCGCCAATCAACACGAGAAGAAGACCAACAACCGCAACCATGTCTACTAAACGATACGGTCTGGCCTCCAGCAGAGGGCGGAAACTACAAACAGCGCCAACGCGAGCCGCAGCACGGCTCAGATGTGCAGAATTGCAATTATGAATAAAGTAGGAGGAGGACCTATGTATAGCGTATTTCACCTCTAAACTTGTTTTATGCTTCCAGTTACTATGGCACAGCATTTATGTACATCACATACGATTATATCATATGCTGATCCACATATTTTAATTCTGTTGTGAGTGCGTCCGACAGATAATAAAATAAATTATAATCAGTCCAGGTAGTAAAAACTTTGGCTTTGAATTCTTGTTCAAGTATCTTCAGTTCTCTTCGTCAACAGAGCACCAAAGACCCCTCGGCTCTTGGACCAAACGGCTAGTTGCGTAATTCGGATACGTGGGGATTTCTCGACCTCTTGTTGCAAAATTTCGCTGGCCGAAGTTCACAGTACACCTCCCAGTCCACCCCAATGCATAATTGGTTGAACAATCACTCTTGCTACTTAGTTCATTATTTCATCCATTAGAAAAGGCTGATGAAAGCCTGCGATTGTAAAAATAATGTGTCTCTTTATGAAGTAACTCCTGCTGTCAGTCACAATTCTCTTGTATTTATTTGTTGCGCAGGCGTTTCGGGAAATGATACAAATTTTCAGTTGCAGGAAATAGATACGATTAACAAACCATTATTACGACTCTAGGGCTATTTGTTTCGTGCACCTTCTTTGTTTGTGTGCTTATAGGTTCATTATGGAAGTGTCAATGACCATCGATAGTCATCATTGTGGTCACTGTGAAGGTTACTGATACATCGTAAAGAGAACTGTAATAGACAGGACTGTGATCTGGCGCCGTTCCAAAAAGATGTTAACGAATTTCCGAGGAAGTGTTCAGCTCTAAGAAGCATCAATGTAGTGATTCGAATGACGCTGAATCAGACGAGGAAGAAGACACAGGAGTAAGATACTTTAATTTATAAAATATATCGTGAAGACTTAGGTGACCTGTATGGTATAGTTACTGGAATGACAGAATAGCAAGTAACGAAGAAGACATACATCCACCGGGCCAAATCACACGGAAATCACAAAGAACCTGAATCAATGCAGGACGGTTATCTTCGAGAAGGGGTTATAACTACGAGTAACGGTAGCAATTCTAGAATGAGATTTTCACTCTGCAGCGGAGTGTGCGCTGATCTGAAACATCCTGGCAGATTAAAACTGTGTGCCGGACCGAGACTCGAACTCGGGACCTTTGACTTTCGCGGGCAAGTGCTCTACCAACTGAGCTCCCCAAGCACGACTCATGCCCCGTCCTCACAGCTTTACTTCTGCCAGTACCTCGTCTCCTACCTTCCAAACTTTACAGAAGCTCTCCTGCGAACCTGGTTCTGTAAAGTTTGGAAGGAAGGAGATGAGGTACTGGCAGAAGTAAAGCTGTGCGGGCGGGGCGTGAGTCGTGCTTGGGGAGCTCAGTTTGTACAGCACTTGCCGGCGACAGGCAAAGGTCCCGAGTTCGAGTCTCGGTCCGGCACACAGTTTTAATCTGCCAGGAAGTTTCGGTAGCAATTCTCTATTTAACCCTTGCAGACCTGAATTTTTAGTGGAGGCGGGAAAATTTTTCTTTATGTGGTAATGCTCTTAGGTGATTTTTACTGATCTTAGGTACAAGATTTATACAATAATATGTACCCGCTATCTAAACATACTTTGCACATTTAGCTTCATTTTATGGACTAAAATAACGTGAAATATTTTGTGTTGCAACAAACAGCAAAGTGATCACTAATAATTACCATGTAAAGTAACTATAACAATATTCAACTGTAGAGTGGAGTATAGCGAAACAACCTCACCCGTGTACTCTGGTGGTCACGAGCTGCTGCACATTGCTACATTGATTTGCCGATATTTTCGTAGTGGTGTCCAACGGTTGGTAGCGCTTCCCCATAATGAAAAGGTTGAACATCCACAAATGTGTACCTTAGGTTTTCATCGGAAAAAAATACTTCTGTTGCAACTAAGACACAGTAGAAGTTAACGTACACAATTGTAGCCAGAGGGACTGAAAGGGGATTAAGTGACAACAACATTGGAAATAGGACTATAGTTTTTAGTGGAAAAGTGGGAAGATATATACCATTTACACAAATGTTAAAAATTCAACCTGATGGCCTCTGAATTCTTACCAAACAAAAGAAAAGAGACCTAGATGGGTTGGGAGAAAAAATGAAAACAGCGTGAGAAATTCGTGTTTGAACATAAATGCAGATGCCAGTCAAGCCTGGAAGTTTCGCTGTTGTGTTTGGCCATGAGTGGTACCTGTGCAATGTCATACATATGTTGTATACGTCAGTCGTGATCAGAACAGCGTTCTTTGGAATTGCGAGTGCAATATGTCGAAGCTAAGAGATTTCGAACTTGGTCAAATAGTTGGTGCACGTATGACGGGCGCTTCTATAACAAAGGTAGCCGAGATGTTTGGTGTTCCAAGAGGCACCATATTGTATTAATGTAGCATACAGGGAAAGTGGAGAAACATCATCCGCTAAGTCTCAACGCGGACGAAAGTGTGTGTTGAGCATTCATAACGGACGGTCACCGAAGATGATTGTGACGAAAAATAAGAGCACGACAGTTACGAAATTCTCTGCAGAACTGAATGTCGCACTCGCGAACCCAGACAGCACCAAAACAACACGAAGGGAGCTCCATAAGCAGGATACTGGAGGGGTATTTGGAGTTTCAAACCTACTCACCAGTGATACAAATGCCCATAAGAGGATAACGTGGTGCCGAAGCCACAAAATCTGGACTATGGTGCAGTAAAAAAATTTCATTTGGTGGAATGAGTCTTGTTTTACACTTTCCAACTTCCGGCCAGGTTGACGTGCTGCGAGTAACAGATGATGGGGATTCGGTGATGATTTGGTCATCCATAATGGCATTCCTTGTGCTCCAAAGTTACTCTACAAGGTCACATTACTGCCAAGGGTTATGTGACCATTCTGGATCATCAGTGCATGCCATACCACATGTTTGTTCACTAACTGTGATGCTACATTCTAGGACGACAGGACTCATGTTCACACAGCTGGCATTGTTCGGGACTGGTTTTTCGGGAACGAGTATGAGTTGTCGCGTCTCCACTGGCCACCACAGTCATCAGATCCCAATATTATTGAGCCTTTGAGGTCTACTTTGAAGAGAAGCACGCGTAATCGCTATCCGCCTCCATCATCGTTACCTGAGCTTGCCGCCACTTTGGAGGAAGAATGGTATAAGATTCCCCTGAAAACCATACAGGATCCTGGTGGTTGGTTAGTTGATTTGGGTGAGGGGACCAAACAGTGAGGTCATCGGTCCCTTTGATTAGTGAAGGATTGGGAAAGAAGTCGGCCGTGTCCTTTCAAAGGAACCATCCAGGCATTTGCCTGAAGCGGTTTTGGAAAATCACAGAAATCTTAAATCAGGATGGCCGCAAGCGGGTTTGAACCGTCGTTCTTCCGAATGCGAGTCCATGTGCTAACCACTGCGCCACCTCACTCGGTACGGAACCTTGTATTTATCCAGTTCGAGACGACTTGAATCTGTTTTGAATCCTAACGATTTTCTTCACCATGTAAGGTACGGTAAATGATAGGACACATTTACTGCGTTATATAGACGTCATCGAAGTTCTAGCAGAATCACAGGAAGAGATGGCAGAAAATATAGAGGACCTAGCGCAAAGTGCAAGTAATATCGGGTTACGGGTTAATGCGGAAAAGACCGAGGTAATGGAGGTATCAAGGAAAAAGCCGTAATGACATCCCATTACAGGTAGGGATATGGAAATTTACTAAAGTGGAAAATTTTAAATACCTTGGTACTTGGTTCAACAGGCAAAATAATTTAAAACAGAAAATAAACCAACGTATTGTGAATGATTCGAAAACTTATTTCAGTCTTAAGATAATGTCATCCAAGAATCTGTCAATTAAGACGAAACTTAAAGCATCCAATGCTGTGATAATGCCAGTTTTGTTGTATGGGACAGAAACCCTAAGCAAAACAAAGAGGGACGAAGAAAACTTGTTGGTCTGCGAAAGAAAAATTATGAGAAAGATATTTGGGTCTGTCCAGGAAGGGAGCTCGTCGAGACGCAGAAGAAAACCAAGAATTGTATGAGCTGACGAGGCAACCGAACTTTGTTCAGAAATTAAAAGCGCGGAGAATAAGCTTGGCAGGCCACATTGCTAGTAGACCACACACCTCTCGGGTAAAAGCCGCACTTATGGGAAGACCTGACGGTACCCGTCCAATCTTCAGAAAGCAAAGGGAGTATGAACTACAGAAAGATCTTTGCCAACTAGGAGTCTGTGACAACTGGATCCAAAGTGCACAAGATCGCCGTCTATGGAGGAGCATTGTGAGGTCGACGCAAGATCTACAGGTTCCTCGATCGCCGATTTGATTGACTGATTGATTATAAGTACGGTAATGTGTCTTTGGTGTTTCCATATTTTTGCCCACGCTCTGTATATCCGCCGTCTCCGCAATTTGATAGATAATACAGGAGAATGCTGTTTTAAAAACGTTTGTAATTTGGTTTTTATGTTTTCCATTGTACTTTGTGAAGATTTGGTCATGTGCAAAAATTTGTGATTCCTAGATAGGAAGTAAAATAAAGTATCATCGCGTTCGACTGTAGACATTTTGACATTATTGTTATTGTTCGACAGTATCCAGTCCTCTTCATCGGTAGTTATTGAGAATTAAAGTACCACATAAGAGCCCTCGGCTCTTCTACTCACCGGATAAATTGCGGAGTTAATACAGAGGGATCAATAGACCTTTCCTCGACCATTCACTGGTGGAAATTTTACTTGGGCACAGTTTACAGCATGCTGTCTTCTTTGGCTTCAACGATGTTTTGCTATATTATGCCGGAAAGCAACTACGAGAGGCAGTCCTAAGGTTCTAATTTCACATCGATAAGATGAAGCTGCTACCATTCTTGGTGATGATGTTTCTCCTGCCCTACATATTCACCCTACAAGTAAACAGCAAAAGTTTCACAATGGTGGATCACCAGACGGTGGACTTGGTTGTAGAAGTCTGCATTTTGGCTATTCCACCTAGAAAATCAACTAGTCGATGTTCTGGAAATATTTGTCCTGCAGTGGTTTCTTCATCCAATTGCGGGGTCTCGATTGTGGTTGGAGCATATCCCTATGGTGCACAGCGCGAAAATCTGGTGACCAAGAGAACGATGCACCATTTCAAACGATCATGTAATTTGAAACAAGGGTACTGTCTTATTTAAATGAATATTAACAGATGTGGCCCAATTAAGCATGAAACGAATGAGTACTACACCACTCACGCAGATATATTAATGGAAGGAGAGAGATGTTCTAGCTATGAAGGGAAACAAATGGTGAATAAAAATTAGCTTTATTGTCTTTAAACATGGAAGCTATCCACTGATACATTGGAAAGAACTATTAACAAATCGACAGTGGTTTATATCTCTAAAGCATAACCTTCGTACAGGTGGATTGGGAGGAAGAAACACAGTTACGTTAATAATTTGCGAACATGGCCGCCAAATGCAGAAGTTGTTAGTTAAATTTGAGTAGTACATGGAGAGTTGGAAGCGAACAATGTAAGATTGCCAGAACGCGCACTAAGACAAATAAGGTGGTTGTGTGACTGTAAAACTGCGTACTAAGCACCTGAAGGGAGCGAATCAACCTCGCGTCTGAATGGGATCGGCGAGTGCGATGATGGCGCATCTTACCAAACACGTGGAGAGTGAAAGACGAAGGCTGCAGCAGTAGCGGCTGGAGACTACGATTTTATCTCTCTCTTTGCACTTAACGTTCAAGTATAGATGTACTTCTAGTGGGGCTAAGGCTCGACTCATTAGCCATCTTCTAGCAAGTGTCTTTCCTGTTCTAAATTCCGCAAAGGCCTTATATGAAGTCTTTACCGGAACCTAACGTGAGGCTTAATTTTCAAAACCCTAACAATAAGCTGCTTACTGTTCGAAAACCTCAAGTCGAGTGTTCCTATCTGAAGACTCTGAAACTCGGCTGTCCTTCTGTAATCTCCCCACGGAAAATTACCCTCTACCACGCAATAATTAATAATGGTCAACCAAATCATCCACATGTATTTACGTTTGAAAAGTATCTGATCAGATTTTCTAGTAATATATGCGCCGACAGCTCGTCGAAGCCAAAGTGTTTTTCTAGTACGTTTATTCTTTGGAACAACAGAGGTACAGAAATGTATGCTCCATGGTTATTATAGAGGGAGAGAGGAACAGCTTCGGAAGTATCGGTTGGAAGATTGTCGGATTGCAAAAGGAGATTTATTTACTCTTCTTCGCGCTAAAGCGAGCTAGGAAAGTTTGTGCCGCTAGCGTGATAGATAAAGAGAAAGACAAACCTGTAAAAGAAAATTACATGAGACTTGGAACCAACAGAAAACGGAACATGTACGGAAATGGATTCAATATACAATTTTCCTCAGAAATAAGGTTCGTGACCATTTTATTCTAGAGTGAATGATGAATGAGTTCTCTGTCTGAATCACTGATGATTGTCTGGGCCCTGTAATTAATTGGGAAGTTTCAGCTGTGACTAAGAGAGCCTGCAATCTCTGAGTTTTTTATAAATCGTCCAAAAAGGCTTCGTCCACATCTGAAATTTTAGATCTGTCGTAAACTGAACGAATTGTTCAAACGATCGATTTTCCCAACTGAATGCAGCGTTTAATAATAATAACAAATGTAAAGATCTTTTTCAGCAAGCCAGCCGCTGAACATTAAGACGAAGGGCTCCACCAGAGATTCTACTAGGCTGATTTCACGTAAATAATATAGTTAAACTGTACATAGATAAAGGACAGAGAGAGAGAGAGAGAGAGAGAGAGAGAGAGAGAGAGAGAGAGAGAGAGAGAGAGAGAGAGCGAATGAAATTCGAGAAATTACTCAGAATCCTCCATTAGCATAATTGTTTGTCTGTCTTTTCACGGATCAGCCTAATAAGAAAACACGAAGCCCTAACTTTATTGTACCGATTTATGCGTGAGGGTGAAAGAGCGATAAAGGCGACAGATACACTTCTGTACAGACAAAACATTACACCAAGTTAGCGGCAAGCTGCATTCATATAGACTTTCATCATTTACAGAGTAGAATTCATTATACTTCCGATTGAGCGGACTGATGCAAAATATGTAACTGAGTCAAGCAATCTCCTATCCTTTTCCAGCTCATTATTCCTAAACCAGTCGACTGGAAGTGGGAAAATGGTGCCAGGGGCTTCTCCCACTCCCTGATATGATTCTGAAACTTACGAATGGCAAACTCGGCTTTTAGGCCGCGAGTCAAAAGCATGTGAAATCTTGGGAAGGAGACGCTAAGCTGAAAGGAATTCTGTGTTCTGATAATTTTGAACAAAACAATAGCTGGCATGGACGCGAACTCAGCGTGTTCCTCACGGAGGTCTAAGACAAGCAACACCTGTACAGAAGTTTTTTATCTGTCCGTGAAGTGCTCTTTTCAGAATGCTACGTCTTTCAGAGAAACCTACTCGGCCACCGCCCGTCATCCGCGGTTTGCGGGAAGCCCAGTGAATGCGATTCTGGTCGCATCCTGAAACCCACTCTGTGTATAAACCATTTTACGACTCCTTTGTGGTTTCTAAAGAAGCGCCTTATCTTTCGCTATCCAACCTCGCTCTCAACTTTTGGAAGCCTGCACCGTATTACAGAAAGAAGGGCAGAAATACAGTGAAATGAAAACAACCACTAGCGTTACGGACCGGGATCTGCAGTGTAAGTGAAAGACTAATTGATCAAGGGAATTTGAATTTGATCCACAGAAGTATGTTCGTATTAGTGGAGAGTTTCAGAGGGCAACCAAACACAATAAAAGAGTAGGAAATGGCTAGGTGCCACGGTAAGATAGCACGGGGGTTAGGTGGCAATTGCCAAATGGTTCAAATGGTTCTGAGCACTATGGGACTTAACTTCTGAGGTCATCAGTCCCCTAGAACTTAGAACTACTTAAACCTAACTGACCTAAGGACATCACACACATCCATGTCCGAAGCAGGATTCGAACCTGCGACCGTAGCGGTCGCGCGGTTCCAGACTGTAGCGCCTAGAACCGCTCGGTCACCCCGGCCGGCGGCACTTGCCACTGCAAAGAAGCAGGATGTGTCATGGTCTCCTGTTGAGACTGAGGTGGGGCGTTCCTGCAGATTTCCGTATTGAGTGCCTCCCGTTTCCTCGTCAGGAGATTTAGGCAGAATGCACGTGTGACAGTTTACACCTGACGAACATAATCTGTTAGCATCACATAATGAACCCCCAAAGGACACTCAGCTTCACCTGGTCAGGTGTTGGTTTTCCAGGACGCCTCACACGTGCCTTGAGAGGCACTAGTAGCTGTTACTCCATCCTATCCATAGAGAGAGTACAAATTTAATAAATTAATTTAAAATATGATCGCAGATTCAGACATAAACTGAATTTACAAGTTCCAATAACGGAATCACCGGCCAAGTACTTGCATATTAAGTAAGATGATAAACGTAATATGAAAAGTTTTCCTGTCAAATCAATTTTGCTAAAGGTTCTAGACCTGCCGATGTGTTGCAGAAGCTTCAGCTACCGGATGATAGAATCAGAATTAATTTGTGATATCTGAAAACCATATAATTAAAGAAAGCCCAAGATGGCGTGGGCTGTTAAACAGATGAGAAAAGCCGATTGGTTCAGGTTTATTTCGTGATCACGCTGTCATTGAAGAACACGGTTCGTACTAAGCACCCTCGAGTTGCCAGCACAATGGAAGAGCTAAGTTAAAGCCTTGAAAGACACGAGACGACCCACCACAGGGAAGCAGCGGTAGAGATCAGCGGAGACTCCCGTGTAAGGTTGACGGCGACGGCTATTTTTTTGACGGTGGAAAGACTCATGCTACACTAGTGGCCATTAAAATTGCGACACCACGAAGATGACGTGCAACAGACGCGAAATTTAACCCACAGGAAGAAGATGCTGTGATATGCAAATGAATAGCTTTTCAGAGCAATCACACAAGCTTGGCGCCGGTGGCGACACCTACAACGTGCTGACAAGAGGAAAGTTTCCAACCGATTTCTCATACACAAACAGCAATTGACCGGCGTTGCCTGGTGAAATGTTGTTGTGATGCCTCGTGTAAGGAGGAGAAATCCGTACCATCATGTTTCCGACTTTGATAAAGGTCAGATTGTAGCCTATCGTGATTGCGGTTTATCGTATCGCGACATTGATGCTTACGTTCGTCGAGATCCAATGACTGTTAGCCGAATATGGCATCTGTGGGTTCAGGAGGGTAATACGGAACGCCGTGCTGGATCCAGGTTCTGTTTACAGCATCATGATGGTCGCATCCGTGTTTGGCGACATCGCGGTGAACGCACATTGGAAGCGTGTATTCGTCACCGCCATACTGGCGTATCACCCGGCGTGATGGTATGGGGTGCCATTCGTTACACGTCTCGGTCACCTCTTGTTCGCATTGACGGCACTTTGAACAGTGGACGTTACATTTCAGATGTTTTACGACCCGTGGCTCTACCCTTCATTCGATCTCTGCAAAACCTTACATTTCAGCAAGATAATGCACGACCGCAGGTTGCAGGTCCTGTAAGGGCCTTTCTGGATACAGAAAATGTTCGACTGCTGCCCTGGCCAGCTCATTCGCCAGATCTGTCACCATCTGAAAACGTCTGCTCAATGGTGGCCGAGCAACTGGCTCGTCACAATACGCCAGTCACTACTCTTGATGAGCTGTGGTAACGTGTTGAAGCTGCATGGGCAGCTTTACCTGTACACGCCATGCGAGCTCTGTTTGATCAATGCCCTGGCGTATCAAGGCCGTTATTACGGCCAGAGGTGATTGTTCTGGGTACTGATTTCGCAGGAATTATGCACCCAAATTGCGTGAAAATGTAATCACATGTCAGTTCTAGTATAGTATATTTGTCCAATGGATCCCCGTTTATCACCTGCATTTCTTCTTGGTGTAGCAATTGTAATGGCCAGTAGTGTAGGTAATCAAACTAGCGGAGACACTGTTTCTTCCCCGCTCTTACGCAGTCTCTCTTCTCGTCCGCTTGATGTTGATTGTTCGTGAAGACTGGTTCTGAAGTATTGCCATCTTGGTCTGCAGCATGTTCTGAACTCTATCACCGTGGAGGCAGAAGTGCAGAATTTAAATGTGGGCGCGTCGTGAGCAGACGTGCTCGGTTACTGCTGGCCCAACGACCATGTGCGGCCGCAGTCGGCGTTCGGAGACGACTGCAAACATCACTCTGAGACAGTTTTAGTAAGCTTGTTCCATATGTGGCCTTTGCAACGAGTCCCGATTACTCCTGTGTCCAAGCTGTTTCTTCCCTTTTTTTCTCAGAAAAGTTTTACGCGCTTTGTTCAAATGGTTCAAATGGCTCTGAGCACTAAGGGACTTAACATCTGAGATCATCACTCCCCTAGAACCTAGAACTAATTAAATCTAACTAACCTAAGGACAGCACACACATCCATGCCTGAGGCAGGATTCGAACCTGCGACCGTAGCGATCGCGCGGTTTCAGACTGAAGCGCCTAGAACCGCTCGACCATCCCGACCGGCTACGCGCTTTGTGCCCACTTAAAATTATCCATGGTCTGGAACGAACTTCTTCGTTATCAATTAATTTAAAGAGATACTCTTCAGCTGTATACTTGATTATTCAGACTACGACGGGTTTCGGGATGTTAAAATCCCATCTCCAGGAGTATAATACTGCAGCATACAAAGAAGAGGAGGGGAGAAATATAAAGCAATATATGTGTAAAAGCCAAAAGACCAGTCTACTGCAACAAGGCGACTTACTTTCAGTATGCAGAACCTCATAACATGTAGTCGTGCCAGTCAGTGCAAGGGCTCCAGATCACTGCATCTTGGACGTAACTATAAAAAAGGGCAGGGCCCAAGAATCAAACGGACCTAAACATGTAACGTCTGGGTGGGTAAGACGGATGTAAATGAAACCGAGAGCAAACACTGTACTCACACTGCTGGCAGCTGACGCTATGAACACCAACCATGACTAAGTGGAGGGTCACGCCGGACGTCTGGAGGTACGGTGTGGCCTATATGTTACAAGTAAAAGCCTACTTCTCTAAACTCCCATTGGTTTATTAATTGTCTTATCTTGATCGTATTCCCATATTAGTATTATTTTGTCTAATGGCTCTGAGCACCATGGGACTCAACTGCTGAGGTCATTAGTCCCCTAGAACTTAGAACTAGTTAAACCTAACTAACCTAAGGACATCACAAACATCCATGCCCGAGGCAGGATTCGAACCTGCGACCGTAGCGGTCTTGCGGTTCCAGACTGCAGCGCCTTTAACCGCACGGCCATTCGTCTAATGAAGGGCGCTGAACTTGACCTGTTAATTCGTCATTTCGCTGCTCACATCTCTATACTTACATTTCAGATTTTTATGATGTTTTTTGTCCGCAACTCGTGGTCCCACGGTAGCGTTCTCGCTTCCCGAGCACGGGGCCTGGCTTCGATTCCCGCCGGGATCAGGGATTTTCACCTGCCCCAAGATGACTGGGTGTTGTATCGTGCCGGCCGCGGTGGTCTAGCGGTTCTAGGCGCTCAGTCAGGAACCGCGCGACTGCTACGGTCGCGGGTTCGAATCCTGCCTCGGGCATGGATGTGTGTGATGTCCTTAGGTTAGTTAGGTTTAAGTAGTTCTAAGTTCTAGGGGACTTATGACCACAGATGTTGAGTCCCATAGTGCTCAAGCCATTTGAACCATTTTTAGCCATTTGAACCATTTGCTGTATCGTCTTCATCATCATCATTCATCCCCATTACGCTCGGAGGAAGGCAATGGCACACCACCTCCATTAGGACCTTGCTTAGTACGGTGGTGCGGGTCTCCCGCATCGTTCCCGTACGCTCTGTCAAGAAGGATCGGAATTCATTTCTATTCCATGATGGTTTTTATATTTTTATGTATTTCATTTTAGTCACTTGAGGACGTAATTTACCCTTCATTTATGATGAATCACTGAGTATAGTTTATCTTTCCATTACTTTTATCATAGCTTTACTGTTTTATCCTGTGTTCACTCATGTGGCCTAGGTACCATTGCCCTGATGGCCATTGTGGCACATATTCCATCACCGCTACGCCACGGTGTCTTATCGTGCGGAGGCGGAAGAAGAGGAAACTGCGAACGCGCAGCATTTAAATGTCACTGTAGGGGCACTGCATATTGCTTAATTCTGAACGTCACACTCCTCAACAACACAGGTCACAAACAAAACAAATTTTCAGTTATTTAATTACTTTTGGCGCTCTGAAGACGTAATATAACTTTTATCACGTACAAACTGCCGGCATGCGTACAGATGAAAACAATGTCACAGAGTTTCACACTCAAGTTGTGACGTAATTGTGAATTATCTTTTTTCGTAATCGGGGAAAGGGTTTCACACAGATATGTCGATCGAAACATTGTAGCAGTTTTGCAACCTCATTATGGAGACTTGGAAACTCTACCTGAGGAAAGCAATATCGACGATCTGGACAATTTTCATTTAAACAGATTTACCATTAAATCTGGAATTACCTTGCAGGTCAATTACTTACATCTTCACAAGCGCAGGACCGATTCAGCTGAAACGACAAACGGTGTCATAAAAGCTACACAATGTAGTTGTGTAAATTATTTTCATTACTCAGAGTATGCACTGATGAGCCAAAACATTATGACCACTTGCTTAATAGCTTGTTTGTCTATTTTTGGAACGAATTACACCACTGATTCTGAGTTTTTCGGATCCAAGAGTTTCTTGGTAGGTTTGTGGAGGTATGCGGCACTAGATGTCTAGGCACAGATCATGTAATTCACCTAAATGACGGACCGTTGATTTGCGTGCGCAGTGTTTGTGACCGATAGCGACCAAGATTTACATCAGGGGAATTTGGCAGCTGAGACATCAACATGAATTCGTATAATGCTCCTCAAACAACTGTAGCACAGTTCTGACTCAGAGACACGGACAATTATATAGTGAAAGATGACACATCAAGCGCGAAAGGATGCAGGTGGTTTGCAGCTGTGAGCGTGTCTCCGATTATTACCAAAGGCCCCTTCCAAGCGCAGGAGAATGTCTCCCCATAGTGTAATACTGCTCCCACCAGCCTGCGACCGTGGCGCACTGCATGTTCCGAATCGATGTTCACCTCAATGACGGCGTTTGTGGAAACGATCATCGACATAGTGCAGCAAAAATGTATTCACTAGAAGAGCCGGCACGATTCCATTAATAGAATCAAGATGATCTCGTGCCCACTACTATCATAAATGACGGTGTCGTTGGGTCGACATGTGAACACGGAAGGGTGGTCTGCTGCAGCACTCCATTTTCAACAACGTATGATGAACGGTGTGGTCCAGAACGCGTATGGGTGCACCAGCATTGTGTTCTTTCGGCAGAGATGTAACAGATTACCATCGAACCTACTTTACAGAGCAGACGAGCCTCCGTACCCCACGTTCTGTGATGAATAGTGGACGTCCAACCGTTTAGCGCCCAGTGGTAGTTTCACTATCCTTATATCCCATTCCTTAGGTGCTCACGACAGTAGTATCTGAACGTTCGACAAGTGTTGTGTACATAGTTCCGCGTAGTCAGCGCGTACACAACTTTCCCACTAGAGCGCGCCCCGCTAAGCACAACAGCGCAGGCGCAGCGCTCGTCCGACTCCGCACTACGAGATGGCGCTGCCTTAGAGACGGACCAAATTCTGCTTCCGCCAATCCGCGTATTAATATGTAACGCAGCCAACGAGATTGCTGCTAACGTAGAACCTTTTCTCCTCGTGGATCACACTCACGCAGTGATACCTGAACGCGCGAGGTATTATAACGAGTGTACAGACCTCCGATTAGTCAGTCTGCATTTGTCTGCACCAGTCTGTACCAGCCTGCATTAGTCTGTACCAGTCTATAGTAAAGTTTCAGTCTGCACCTAAGAAGATTATCATATTCCTGTACATAGCCATGAAGAGAAATGTATAGACACTTTGTCAAGTATCAGAGATATGTGAGAATAAGATTAACGTACCCAGACCAAAGGAACTTCAGATTGTCAATTGTAAATAGCATCCAGAATCAAGTGACATAATGTCTATGCTTTTTATTATTTTAATAAATGTGTGTGAAAATTAATCAAGTTCTGTTTAAAGTTGGTCACCGGCAATCTGCTACACTAATCGTGCAAGTGGCATTTCTATCGTCTGACCTAACGGCAGAAGATGAACACGCCACTATAAGATCACGAGACACATTGCTGACACTCGCCTACTTCGTTAGAGCGACAAGTCAAATAATCTGATGGTGTGTGTACCGAAGGTCTTATAGTACGCACACCACAACAAGCTTCGAGATACTCGTTCACAGGCTATGCGTAATAATAATCTGCCCTTTATCAAAGGCGCTTATCTCAATCGATTTCCCCATTTTGAGCCCATGGTTTCGCTAGCGTTAACGTTGAGCGTGCCAAGTTCAACGTGCTGCTGAACGCTCTGGAACGATGCGACTTGTGCATACGGTACGTGGGCCCCAACGTGGTATACGCGATCGCAACGCACTCCGGCGGCAGTTGAGGGATGTTTCTAGTAGTTCGTAAATCACACTGTTTACTCAACGGGCGCGCGTAAAATTCCCACGTTAGCTGTATTAAAACGCACATTTCCTCCATTGTCCACGAAAATTAAAGTACCGTGTCCAATCAATAAGGACACAGGCCTATAACAGTCCCATTACAAACAGTGCGGTACAAATTTGGAATACTTCTCCGCAAAACATAAACATTATTTTAACATTCCCGCATTTTAGTAAAACCACAAGGCCAGTCTTACTTGATCACTGTTCCTACCCAGTAGCAGAATCTTTGCAACATGTGAATTACAAAGCGTAAAGGAAAAAGGAATAAAATATCTTTATACAAGTAGCGCAAGCTGTCCTGTAGATTAAGCCAATCGAACAGTCACCCTTCATAAAAAGGTGAACTTATATTTACATAACATCAAATATTATAGCATATACTTATATTTAACTAATAATAAAGTATGAGAAAGCGAATGATAGGGAAAAAAAAATTGGGAGTGTTACGACGCAAACCACCGCCCCAACGACAACTCATTTCTAGAGAGACATGCTACTCATTACGCTCCTTCTACTTAATCATTATGTGTTACCCCTTGCTAAAAACGTTAATAGTAGATAATTATGACACTAATTGAAATTTAATTATAACAAATTGTACAAGAACAATGCGTCTTGGGTGGATCTTCAGTGTGTCGCTGCCTTCAAATAGCCTACTCTCATAATACGCAAGTTACAATGATTCTCTTGCCACGAATATGATGTTTCTCATTATTTTATTGGAACGAATCACACAACTAACAACGGGTTTTCCAGTGATTGTCAATTTGCTGGTGCTCAGAAACGGCAATTATACATATAGGCTTGATATGAACGCCAATATGGCGCCTCACAACTCTGTACTGAAGTGAGACGGCGTGCGTAGGACGTAGGTGGCGTTGTGCCATCTCATTGCTCAACGCTCAGGCGCATCCTCAGAATATCTGACAAGCTCTGCACGTTCGGAAAGACTCCCGAACGTGCTATTCCACGCTATGACGTCATAAACTCGGCAGCTCAACGCTCAACGTTCGGATGCACGGTCCGTGTGCCGACGGCTTTACATACGGAGTTAGCTCGCGTCGCGTGCCCGCATGGCTACCAGGCGACATCCAATGTCGCTATGGGCATTGGACACATTGTTCTGGCTTATCCGTCTGTAGAAGTCAAGAACCTTAGGACGATACTATACAGAAGCGAATGCTGTCGGTCGTGGTCACTACCTGTCTGCCGGTGACAACACATCCATTGCTGGTGAACAACTGGCGTACGACAGCAGTAGGGGTGGCTCTGGACGGGATACCCACGGTGCAAAACTGCTTGGTCGGAAGTCCCACAGTACCTGCGGGACCTATAAAAGGGTTGGGAACACTACAGTGGCAAACCCCATATAACGCTGCCTCAATTCGGAGTATTAATAAACTAGTGCCTTACGACTTTTCTTGTTCTGATATAAGAACACCTGCTTCCATGATTTCCAGGTTCAAAGAGTACATATTCAAATCGGCGAGTAATGCGTTGATTGTCGTTGTTACGAAGTAAGTGCTAATCTTAACAAGACATGGTATACTATTGTGAGTGCTGAAGCTGGTTTTGCATGTTCCAATGTGTGATACCACATGCTTCCATCGTACTTCACAACAGAGATTAATATTCTTAGTGCATGAAACACGGAGATGAATTGACTGATACAATGTGGAAAGTAGCGGCGATCGCGACTACTGGATGGATTACTAGTGCTTCTTTTGGCATCAATTCATACCGCATTTATAGCTGTGTTTTTTGGGTTTCGACATATAGATTCGATCGGGATCAGGTGGGGAAATAGAGTTTTATAACGAAACTTAGATGTATCCCTGTGAAATAATCATGTTTTTGAGGTTGAAAACTCCTATTAAAGTTTTTCCGTGTCTGCGAGTTAAATTTGTGTTGTTTAAGCTCCGTCTTCTACAAAACACACTGCGTTTCTTTTTTCTGTTTACCTAGACTTGTTTCGACACCCGTACGCCATCTTATGTGGATTTCGATTTATTTATGAATTACATTAATTGTAAAGTGGATTAGTACAGGTCGGCCTGTATTTAAGCTTTTTTTGTGATTTTACTTTTATTGAATGTCATGCTTTCCATGGTATGTTGCGTCACTGGTGTTTTTTGTTGTTTGATTTTAGGCCTAAATACCTATAGATGAGTGTGTTCAAAATCGGATCCCCATTTAGTTTTTTAGTAAATAAAGAAAATACTAAAAATTATATTTTATAATACGTAATATTTACCTTATAATGTCAGACACCATTTACATTTCACTCTTATAAAATATAATTCAAAGTTGTTTTGAAAAATAAAAAAATCACAGACCTTAGAAAACGTGAAAAATAGTTGCCGAAATTGAATCTCTTCGACAAACAATCAACATAGCACTAAATAAAAGTGAAAAATGTATAACTCAGAGAAAACATAATTTAGTTTCAAAGCAGGTATACTATAACACCTTCGAGAAAGTTATAGAATTTCTCTGTTTTCTTTGCTGAACGCAAAACCTGCTGTGGGATGTGTTTGTAGCATTTCTTTCTGGCAGTTGGGTTTTGTGATGATTCAGAAACGGATGAACCCACTTTTTTCCACCATGTCGTCTCTGAAAGGCTGTTAGACATTATTTCTCTCTGCCAGTTGCACGGCCATTATTCATAAGTCATTATGAGTAAGCTCAAAGGAATAGGCTTCCATAGCAAGACAATAATAAAGCAGCCCTTCTTCAAGATCCATAGCCAAAATTGTAGGTCTGCCTCTTTTTCTCTTTTGCTTCTTCCTCAAGCGTACTATACTTCGAGTGGAACGACCTCATAAGTTTTGTTTTTGTAACATTAAGCTGTTTATTGGCCTTCTTCCGACCCATCTTCTTTTTGTGAACAGCATCAATAGCTTTAGTCATTTTAGAATTCGAGTTTATTTTCTTTTTTTAGTGAGTAAATAAATAACATCCAAATGAAACGGTTTTGTCATAAACGTTAACCTTAAACCTTACTATTGAAGAACAGGCATAGACTGAAAGGCTTAACTATCAATATCTAGGAGAAATGATGAACCCTCTAGTACGAGGGCAGTTCAATAAGTAATGCAACGCTTTTTTTTCTGAAACAGGGGTTGTTTTATTCAGCATTGAAATACACCAGGTTATTCCCCAATCTTTTAGCTACACAACACTATTTTTCAACGTAATCTCCATTCAGTGCTACGGCCTTACGCCACCTTGAAATGAGGGCCTGTATGCCTGCACGGTACCATTCCACTGGTCGATGTCGGAGCCAACGTCGTACTGCATCAATAACTTCTTCATCATCCGCGTAATACCTCCCACGGATTGCGTCCTTCGTTGGGCCAAACATATGGAAATCCGACGGTGCGACATCGGGGCTGTAGGGTGCATGAGGTAGAACAGTCCACTGATGTTTTGTGAGCTCCTCTCGGGTGCGAAGACTTGTGTGAGGTCTTGCGTTGTCATGAAGAAGGAGAAGTTCGTTCAGATTTTTGTGCCTACGAACACGCTGAAGTCGTTTCTTCAATTTCTGAAGAGTAGCATAATACACTTCAGAGTTGATCGTTTGACCATGGGGAAGGACATCGAACAGAATAACCCCTTCAGCGTCCCAGAAGACTGTAACCATGACTTTACCGGCTGAGGGTATGGCTTTAAACTCTTTCTTGGTAGGGGAGTAGGTGTGGCGCCACTCCATTGATTGCAGTTTTGTTTCAGGTTCGAAGTGATGAACCCATGTTTCATCGCCTGTAACAATCTTTGACAAGAAATTGTCACCCTCAGCCACATGACGAGCAAGCAATTCCGCACAGATGGTTCTCCTTTGCTCTTTATGGTGTTCGGTTAGACAACGAGGGACCCAGCGGGAACAAACCTTTGAATATCCCAACTGGTGAACAATTGTGACAGAACTACCAACAGAGATGTCAAGTTGAGCACTGAGTTGTTTGATGGTGATCCGTCCATCATCTCGAACGAGTGTGTTCGCACGCTCCGCCATTGCACGAGTCACAGCTGTGCACGGCCGGCCCGCACGCGGGAGATCAGACAGTCTTGCTTGACCTTGCGGCGATGATGACAAACGCTTTGCCCAACGACTCACCGTGCTTTTGTCCACTGCCAGATCACCGTAGACATTCTGAGATGCCCTGGTTTTCCGCCAAAAGAAACTCGATCACTGCCCGTTGTTTGCGACGCACATCCGTTACAGACGCCATTTTAACAGCTCCGTACAGCGCTGCCACCTGTCGGAAGTCAATGAAACCATACGAGACGAAGCGGGAATGTTTGAAAATGTTCCACAAGAAATTTCCGGTTTTTTCAACCAAAATTGCCGAGAAAAAAAAGTGTTGCATTACTTATTGAACTGCCCTCGTACAATGTAAAATCTTTATCCGTTGTCAAAACATGTAATGGCGAACTGTAAATTCCGTTGCATAGTGGAAGAAGGCTAAACTACTGTTATGCTTGGTTCTGCTAGAGATCAGGAGAATGCAGAGCCAAAACGAGGGGGTCCGCTTTAAGGGAAGTTGGCGGGCATTTTCCTCTACTATTTTCATATCTTTTGCACTTCACCTTCACCTAGTATCACACGTTTCCATACACGGAAAGAGATCCGGGAGTCAACTTATGCCAGCAAACTCGTCGAGAAACACAAAAGAAATACACTACTGGCCATTAAAATTGCTATGCCACGAAGATGACGTGCTACAAACGCGAAATTTAACCGACGAGAAGAAGATGTTGTGATATGCAAATTATTAGCTTTTCAGAACATTCACACAAGGTTGGCGCCGGTGGCGACACTTACAACGTTCTGACATGAGGAAAGTTTCCAACCGATTTCTCATACACAAACAGCAGTTGACCGGTGTTGCCTGGTGAAACGTTGTTGTGATGCATCGTGTAAGGAGGAGAAATGCGTACCATCACGTTTCCGACTTTGATAAAGGGCGGATTGTAGCCTATCGCAATTGCGGTTTATCGTATCGCGACTTTACTGCTCGCGTTGGTCGAGATCCAATGACTGTTAGCAGAATATGGAATCGGTGGGTTCAGGAGGGTAATACGGAACGCCGTGCTGGGCCCCAACGGCCTCGTATCACTAGCAGTCGAGATGACAGGCATCTTATCCCCATGGCTGTAACGGATCGTGCAGCCACGTCTCGATCCCTGAGTCAACAGATGGGGACATTTGCAAGACAACAACTATCTGCACGAACAGTTCGACGACGTTTGCAGCAGCATGCATTATCACTCGGAGACCACGGCTGCGGTTACCCTTGACGCTGCATCACAGACAGGAACGCCTGCGATAGTGTACTCAACGACGAACCTGGGTGCACGAATGACAAAACGTCATTTTTTCGGATGAATCCAGGTTCTGTTTACAGCATCATGATGGTCGCATCCCTGTTTGGCGATATCGCGGTGAACGCACATTGGAAGCGTGTATTCGCCATCGCCATACTGGCGTATCACCCGGCGTGATGGTATGGTGTGCCATTGGTTACACGTTTCGGTCACTTCTTGTTCGCATTGACTGCACTTTGAACAGTGGACGTTACATTTCAGATGTTTTACGACCCGTGGCTCTACCCTTCATTCGATCCTTGCGAAACCCTACATTTCAGCAGGATAATGCACGACCGCAGGTTGCAGGTCCTGTACGGGCCTTTCTGGATACAGAAAACGTTCTACTGCTGCCCTGGCCAGTACATTCTCCAGATCTCTTACCAACTGAAAACGTCTGGTCAATGGTGGCCGAGCAACTGGCTCGTCACAATACGCCAGTCACTACTCTTGATGAACTGTGGTATCGTGGCTGGCTCTGAGCACTATGGGACACAACTTCTGAGGTCATTAGTCCCCTAGAACTTAGAACTAGTTAAACCTAACTAACCTAAGGACATCACAAACATCCATGCCCGAGGCAGGATTCGAACCTGCGACCGTAGCGGTCTTGCGGTTCCAGACTGCAGCGCCTTTAACCGCACGGCCTCTTCGGCCGGCGTGGTATCGTGTTGAAGCTGCATGGGCAGCTGTATCTGTACACGACATCCAAGCTCTGTTTGACTCAAAGCCCAGGCGTATCAAGGCCGTTATTGCGGCCAAAGGTGGTTGTTCTGGGTACTGATTTCTTAGGATCTATGCACCCAAATTGCGTGAAAATGTAATCACATGTCAGTTCTAGTATAATATTTTTGTCCAATGAATACCCGTTTATCATCTGCATTCCTTCTTGGTGTAGCAATTTTAGTGGTCAGTAGTGTAGTAGCAGAGTACTTGGCCAGAATTTAGAAACCTACGTTAACGGAGCCTTAAATATCTTGTCAACCTAAGACCGTCGATCAACTATGGCCTGACGATGTAGAACAAAGATTTGAAGCCATGAACGGTCGTCTCAGCGCGTTCACGGCTCGCGAGGCAGCTACTTTGTGGAGTTGAGTCGATAAGCGTCTGAAAGCCGGAAGCGGCGAGTCCCCGCTGAGTGTTTGCCTGTTGCGCCAGACTGCAGAGGGCGCAGCGGGGGTTGCGGAGCTGAGTACACACGGGCCGGCCGCTTTGTTGCGCCAAATCCTCTCGGTCGCCAAACTGTCAGAGTAGGCGACCGTTGAGTGGCGACCATTCACCAGGCCTACCTTCCGACCCCGTCCGTCCTCACTTTGCTCGCGTGGGCGTAATGGCGTCCCCGGCTCAGACGGGGATTTGGGGGTCGACAAACTTCGGGCCGGGGACAGTCCAAAGAGGAAATTACCGGCGGGAAGAGCAAGGTCACTGAACGAGTGGGAATCTGCTTCTGCAAGCATGTTTCCACTGGCGGTATAAGAGTTTCACCCGAAGCGGACCTGCAAGATGAATGCTCAGGTACTGGACATCGTATGAAAATCACTGCTAAATAAGCGAAAAGGTTGGAGCATCTTCTTTCTATGTGCCCCAGCTCCTGTGAGATTGGTCTCCATTGACAAGGTCAAGTAGCTGGGGTATGAGGCCAGTGTTTCTTTCACTGTAGTGGACGCCAATTCACAATCCCCCGATTACAAGTTATTGATGAGGAAACTGTTCTATCAGGAATGAGCAGAGGATTGGTGCCCCTCAGTCTGCCGTAAGTGTCAGTACTACACAGAGATCTAAGTGGTAATTAAAAGTACACCCTCGTTTAGAAAACTATGGGCAAACAGTATGCCGGTAACTACCTTCACTAGAGTGCACACGAACCACGTTTCAAGTTCTTCCCATTTACATAGCATAAGATTCAACGATAATTATTTCTGCGACTCGCAGAAGAAGTAAGAAGGACATGACACTGCTTACTCTTTTCTTGCAGTTTCTTTGAGGCGCAACAGTTATTTATGTGAATAAACAACATTATTTCTGCAAGAATCACTCTGTATTTTGTACACAAAACGTGTTTGCAGCAAAATGGCACTTTGTACACAAAATGTTTGCAGCAAAATAGCGCAACAATTCTCTGCAACACCTTGTGAATTTGAAGGTGCCAGTTCCAACAAGAGAGTGCTCCTGTTTCATTACGTATGTAGTGACGAACCTCAAATATACAAAACCCTAGTTTGTTCTCTAAGAGACTGTGACGTGCTTTATCTGAAAACTACCTTGAGCAGTTAAACAGAGAACCGACTCGTGGCGATAACATATTAGACCTTCTGGTGACAAACAGACCCGAACTATTTGAAACAGCTAACGCAGAACAGGGAATCAGCGATCATAATGCGGTTACTGCATCGATGATTTCAGGCGTAAATAGAAATATTAAAAAAGGTAGGAAGATTTTTCTGTTTAGCAAAAGTGACAAAAAGCAGATTACAGAGTACCTGACGGCTCAACACAAAAGTTTGGTCTCAAGTACAGATAGCGTTGAGGATCAGTGGACAAAGTTCAAAACCATCGTACAATATGCGTTAGATGGGTGTGTGCCAAGCAAAATTGTGAGAGATGGAAAAGAGCCACCGTGGTACAACAACCGAGATAGAAAACTGCTGCGGAAGCAAAGGGAACTTCACATCAAACATAAACATAGCCAAAGCCTTGCAGACAAACAAAAATTACGCGAAGCGAAATGTAGTGTGAGGAGGGCTATGCGAGAGGCGTTCAATGAATTCGAAAGTAAAGTTCTATGTACTAACTTGGCAGAAAATCCTAGGATATTTTGGTCTTATGTCAAAGTGGTAGGTGGATCAAAACAAAATGTCCAGACACTCTGTGACCAAAATGGTACTGAAACAGAGGATGACAGACTAAAGACCGAAATACTAAATGTCTTTTTCTAAAGCTGTTTCACAGAGGAAGACTGCACTGTAGTTCCTTCTCTAGATCGTCGCACAGATGACAAAATGGTATATACAGAAATAGACGACAGAGGGATAGAGAAACAATTAAAATCGCACAAAAGAGGAAAGGCCGCTGGACCTGATGGGATACTAGTTCGATTTTACACAGAGTACGCGAAGGAACTTGCCCCCCTTCTTGCAGCGGTGTACCGTAGGTCTCTAGAAAAGCGTAGCGTTCCAAAGGATTGGAAAAGGGCACAGGTCATCCCCGTTTTCAAGAAGGGACGTCGAACAGATGTGCAGAACTATAGACCTATATCTCTAATGTTGATCAGTTGTAAAATTTTGGAACACGTATTATGTTCGAGTATAATGACTTTTCTGGAGACTGGAAATCTACTCTGTAGGAATCAGTATGGGTTTCGAAAAAGACGGTCGTGTGAAACCCAGCTCGCGCTATTCGTCCACGAGACTCAGAGAGCCATAGACACGGGTTCACAGGTAGATGCCGTGTTTCTTGACTTCCGCAAGGCGTTCGATACAGTTCCCCACAGTCGTTTAATGAACAAAGTAAGAGCATATGGACTATCAGACCAATTGTGTGATTGGATTGAAGAGTTCCTAGATAACAGAACGCAGCATGTCATTCTCAATGGAGAGAAGTCTTCCGAAGTAAGAGTGATTTCAGGTGTGCCGCAGGGGAGTGTCATAGGACCGTTGCTATTCACAATATACGTAAATGACCTTGTGGATAACATCGGAAGTTCACTGAGGATTTTTGCAGATGATGCTGTGGTGTATCGAGAGGTTGTAACAATGAAAAATTGTACTGAAGTGCAGGAGGATCTGCAGCGAATTGACGCATGGTGCAGGGAATGGCAATTGAATCTCAATGTAGACAAGTGTAATGTGCTGCGAATACATATCATTTAGCTACAAAATAGCAGGTCAGCAACTGGAAGCAGTTAATTCCATAAATTATCTGGGAGTACGCATTAGGAGTGATTTAAAATGGAATGATCATATAAAGTTGATCGTCGGTAAAGCAGATGCCAGACTGAGATTCATTGGAAGAATCCTAAGGAAATGCAATCCGAAAACAAAGGAAGTAGGTTACAGTACGCTTGTTCGCCCACTGCTTGAATACTGCTCAGCAGTGTGGGATCCGTACCAGATAGGGTTGATACAAGAGATAGAGAAGATCCAACGGAGAGCAGCGCGCTTCGTTACATGATCATTTAGCAATCGCGAAAGCGTTACGGAGATGATAGATAAATTCCAGTGGAAGTCTCTGCAGGAGAGACGCTCAGTAGCTCGGTATGGGCTTTTGTTGAAGTTTCGAGAACATACCTTCACCGAGGAGTCAAGCAGTATATTGCTTCCTCCTACGTATATCTCGCGAAGAGACCATGAGGATAAAATAAGAGAGATTAGAGCCCACACAGAAGCATACCGACAATCCTTCTTTCCACGAACAATACGAGACTGGAATAGAAGGGAGAACCCATAGAGGTATTCAGGGTACCCTCCGCTACACACCATCAGGTGGCTTGTGGAGTATGGATGTAGATGTAGATGTAGATGTAGACGTGTATACATGAAATTCTTGTTCTGTCTGTAGTTGCATAAACACTCTAATCTCCAGCAGTATCATTTCCAATCCCTGCTGGACTTCTTTCTTTTCTACATTCTCTCAGTCAATAACTCAGGTTTCCTTAGCTTTACGTACTGTAGCTATGCGAACGTTGTGAAGTAATTTTAAATCATTGGTCCAACTTTTCATATTGTAATTTCTTTGTATATATGTTTTATGTTCGTGCCAGGGTGTTAGCAATGTGATTTAACAAACCAAAATGAAGTAAAAAAGCAAAAGTTGGATTTTTTTACTGTCGAAAGAGATTTAAGATCCTGGCTTTCAACATGAGGTATTCTATAGCCCATATTTATGCTGTTTATTGTCCATATTTTGACGCAGGACGTAGAGTGACGCTTTTGTTAGATGCAAAGTGTGGTTCTACATCTGAAGTGCATGCCAGAGTCTGCTACCCATTGTGCCACGTCTCAGGGTTTCTTTCCTTACATTCACGTTTCACATGAGGGAAGAATGCCTGCTTAAATGCCCACTGTAATTGCTCCCCGTACGATGAAATGTGTAGGAGGTGTAGTATATTCCCAGATTCCTCAATTAATGCTGATTCGTGAAATTTCGTAATCAGACTTTCGTGGAATCCTTACCGTTTATCTTCAACTATATGTCAGCCAGATTTATTTTAGCAATTTTACTGTATTCTCCTAGGTCAAACAAATCCGCGACAACTTGTGGTGTCCTTCTTTGTGTATTTTCGATATCCCACTTTACTCGTGTTTGGTATAGATTCCACACAATTGAACAGTATTCTAGGTTGGATCTGACGAGTGTTTAGGGGGTGATCTCCTTCATAGACTGACTGTATTTTCTCAGTATTCAACAAAATCGTCTGGGGTACTTAACATGTTGAGCAAGTCATCGATTCTATTCAGTACATATACGAAAAAAAACTCGTTTACGAAAACTAAGCTTACTGTTTTTGGACATATCGATCCAGATTTAAGATCAGTTCCAATCCCTCGGTTCTGAGGTTTTCTGGATGCTTACCTTGCTTCAAGGCTACTTCCGGAATTGGAAATACCCTCCCAAATATTCCCAACTGAGATTTGCCACGCCCCACTGCCAGCTCGCCTGGTATTTGGCTAAAGAGTCCCTGACTCTTCGGGGGTCATTACTCCAAGGGAACGCCCCTACCTTTAGAGATAGGGAATGAAAAATATTTTAAAAAATTAGAAAAATCTTAGTAACCTACTAACGTATTGAGGCCTTTCACCTGTATTATCTACAACTGATTCTATGTGATCATCCCGTTTAATACCACCACACATTGTTATACCCTCTTATTCGTATGATTTGACTGGGATCCGATTCACTGATATTTTGTCAGTCGGACTACTTTTTTGGTTTTAGGACGCAACTTGATATTACTAAACTGATAAAGGAAGCTGTCAGAATCTGCACCACTTTGAAACCTTATCGACATCCGACAATATTTGTGTAGCTTTTCCGATTATTCCTTAAGAAAGATGATTTCACGAACTGGAGAAAGTCTGAGGTTACAGTGAAAACTGGTTACCATGTCATTACTGTACAATATGAACAACAGTTTTCCCGTCGCACTTCCTTGCGTCACCCCTCAAGTTACTTCCATATTATTCGATGACTTTGTACCCAAAATAAGGTGCTGCGTCATTCCTTCCAAGAAATAATGCATTCATCAGCGACTTCTTGTAATACTCCGTATGACTGGACTTTCGTTAAGAAGCGTTGGTGCAGTATTGAACAAAAGGATTTTTGGAACTCACAAATTTTGTATATGTCTAACAACATGTTATTTCACAATAAAGAACAAGTGCAGCGAACTACAAGAAAACTGAAGTAAATTTCTGATATGAAGAAAAGAAATGTGCAACAGAGAAATAAATTGACAGGATGGTAAGAAAACAGTGAGAAATGAGAAAGCAACTCTTTTTAAGAATTGTATTTCGAGCTTGCTAAATCCTGTAGTCCGGCCAAACGGCGTAGAAAATAAATGTAGTATAACTAAGTGAACCTTAGCAGGACTTTATGATGCATCTGCATGCAACTGAATGCTTATTACGATGAATTTTCTATTATTTTAGACATGCCATGCCAGATGGATCGAGAAGTACTGATAGTGGTGGTATAAGCACGTGCTCCTTATTCTTATTCTGGATGGCAGTGGCAGAGGGATTCGCGGCGCATCGGATGAGCAGCTGTTACTGACCACAAGGTGGCTGTAGCACAGACTAATTCCATATCTCACCTACGGTTCCAGCTTCGTTCATCAGAAGCTACTTGTGGGATGCTTTGCCGTTCTCCTAGCACGACCCCCCCCCCCCCTCTATCTCTCCCTCCCTCTTTCTCTCTCTCTCTCCCTCCCCTCTCCACCGCACACCGCGCAAACCACTTCCGGTAGTATACTGTAAAGCACTAACTGGAAGAATGGATAGCGGGAAGTAATGTTTAACGGAAACTGCAGATTCTGCCTTGGCCACAGTGACGCTCTGATACGACTTCTTTGTCGATGTGGAATACCCCATCTACTGGAGTGTATCAAGCGTCATATAGGACCAACCTCGGGCAGCACGGTGTGGTCAGCGTTTTATTGTGAGCCCAAAAAGAGTGTAGATTTGAGTAAATTTGTACGACTAAAGTACAGATATTCTTAACTGAACTGAACTGTCTGATTTAGTTTAGTGAATAAGTTATCGATTACAGAATGCTAAAAATTTTCATAAAGATTTTCGATGTATTCCTGAGACAAGAATAGGCGGAAGGCGAGTAATATTGTTCGCTAGCTACGGAAGTATAGTTGGTACCATATATTTTAATTCTGATGTAACTCTTCTCAATTCGTAATTATTCACTTCCACCTAGATGGCAGTAAATGCCAAAGAAAGTTCCTTTCTCATGTGTTTTCTTGATGGGACTGTGTCTTTAAATAGAGCTGGCAGGACCATTCAGTCTCACTTTAATCAGTCTCCTGAAGGAAAGCAACTAACGTCCTTGCCGTGTAGTCAATGTAAACCACAATGGAAATCGTACTAGGCGTCACTTTGCCGAAATTCTTGTTTCTAGAGCCCACGTATTTAGAGGGTTAATCAGAGCCCATGTTGTTAATAGTGACGTGTACTATTCAAGAGTTCTATAAAACGCCAGTAATATACGCTATCGGAAGAAAAGCCTCTGGTCCCCGATGTGCAGTTACACACCGAAATGTGTGTTGGATAATACGCCGTGATGTTCCAGTATCACTTCTCACTGTTCGCATATCTCTTTTTCTCGACCCTATAGTGCCCTATAGAGTAAACACATAAGATACATTTCTACCAATCTGTCAAAAATTAATTGAAATAGCCTCACTGGGGTTAACATAATAAATTTCTGGACGATAAAATGGCTCCAAAATGCCCCAGAAACATGTCAGCTGTTACCCTGTATTATTGAGACTATCCCTAGGTTTGATCAACCTCGCAAGATACAGTCAACTCGTAACCGACTGAGAACTGGACATGGAAGACGTGCAGACTCATCTTCTAAATGGTGAATGCTGTCCTCACCAACTTGCGACTGCAGCGTTCTGAGGCAGGACTGTCCAACAAATCAGGGAAGAATGTAGCAACAGAGCACATAGAAGCGGTTAAGAGGAAGTTCTGATGGCAGTCCCAAATTCTATCGAATATACGAGGTGTGTTCAGTAAGTAATGAAACCCATTTTTTTTTCTCAGATAACCTCAGTTGACAAAAATGAAGAATTTTTTTGTAGAACGTCGTGGAATATTACCGCTTTAGCACGTATGATTTCACGAAGTTCCTGCGGGACTAAACGTAATCTTCAAAAGGACGTCTGTAACGGGATGTACGTTCCAAGCGGAGAGAAGTCATTGAGTTCATTTTGCCGGAAAACCAGATCATCGCAGATATTCATAGGCGCTTGCAAAATGTGTACGGGGACCTAGTATTGAACAAAAGCATGGTGAGTCGTTGGACGAGATGTCTGTCATCATCGCAACAAGGTCGTGTAAACCTGTCTGTTCTCCCACCGGCGGCCGAACGCACAAAGCTGAGACTCTTGTAATGCTGGAATGTGCTAACATTCTCGTTCGAGGTGATCGATGGATCATAATCGAACACCTCGCTGCCCAACGGGACGTCTCTGCTGGTAGTGCCAACTCGTCCAACAGTTGAAGTACTCAAAGGTGTGTGCTCGCCGTTTTCCTCGCCGCCTTACAGAAGACCATAAAGAACAACGAAGGACCGTCTGTGCAGAATTGCTTGCACTTCGTGTGGATCATTGAGACATTTTTTTGTCCAACATCGTCACAGGCGATGAAACATGGTTTCATCACTTCGAACAGGAAAGAAATCGGAATCAACCACTTCTCCTCCGAAGAAAAAGTTTGACGCCGCAGCCTCAGCCGATGAAGATACGGCGACTGTCTGCTGCCACTCTGATATCCTCCCTTGTGTTGCGACGACCAACTCTGAAGGTTATTGTCGACCCTCAGGAAACTGAAGAATCGACTTCGATGTGTTCGTTGCTACAATAACACAAACGAACTTCTCCTTCCCCACGACAGCTCAAGGCCTCACACGACTCTGCTCACCCGAGGGGAGCTCACAAAACTTCACTTAACTGTTCTTCCTCATCCACCCTGCAGCACGGAGCTCGCACCCTCCAACATCGATATGATTGTCCCAATGAAGGATGCACTCCGCGTTAAGCAGTATGTAGATGATCTACTACGTGATTACTCTGATACTCACAATAAAGTGCCTGGCAGAGGGTTCAAGCAGTCTCCCTACCGTTTCAATCTCGAACAGCGCGCGTGGAAAACGAGCACCTAAATTTTTCTGAGTGAGTGCTTATTTCTCTTATTTTATCGTGATGAGCATTTCTCCCTATGTATGTGGGTGTCAACAGAATGTTTTCGCAATCGGAGGAGAAAACTGGTGATTGAAATTTCATGAGAAGATCTTGTCGTAACGAAAAGACTTTGTTTTAATGATTGCCACTTCAAGTCACGTATCATGTCTGTGGCACTATCTCTCATATTTCGTGATAATACAAAACGATCAGCTCTTCATTGAACTTTCTCGATGTCATCCGTTAGTCCCACCTGATGCGGATCCCATACCGCACAGCAATACTCCAGAATAGGGCGGACAAATGTGGTGTAAGCAGTCTCTTTAGCAGACCTGTTGCACCTCCAAAGTGTGTTAGATGGCTATAATTTCGCACCTTACATGTACTCATTTACATACTTTGCCGTGATTTACATCCGGAAGTAGGTATCATTTGATAGGTTTTACTCCGTATGTTTGAATATTCAAAGAAGGCTGACATTGTCACTTACACCTTGTAAATAGTTGTTAAATGCTTATTGCATGAAAGGTGATGGATTGTCTTTATTATCAAAATGGCGTAATGAATGATTGCCCATACTAGCAGAGGTTGGAATGCACATGGAAATGAAAAGGCAGGCGTAACTCAGGCCCTGGGTGGAAAAGCCCGCATAGGTGTGTTGGTCCTGCTAAAAACAGGAAATAGCCCAAGACAGACGTTCGGAGCACCTGAGCGCTGGATCACAATACAGCGGCGGCTGGACCGTATTGTAGCTAGGCCGGAAGGATAACCGGGAACTCTGAATATCTTGGAGGCAGCAAGGATGCGTTACCTCGCAGGCTGGGTTATTTCTGAGGATTTTTACTCCGAGGAGTGTACCATTGTATGAATTAATAATTAACGGGGATAGGTATTTCCTCGCAAACTTTCCGTGCTGGACGACAAAAGGCTAAAATGTTCTTGTTCGGAAGAATCTATAAAGAGGGAGAATAGTCTGTCGTTTCAAGAATATGATTCGCCAACTGCAGTTACGAGGAAGGGGAGCAGAGCTTTGCTGGGAAGCCAGCGGTGGAGGGATAGAGGTCTTCGTTTTTAGCGCCCGTGTTTGACCGTCGCTTGGTATCAGCTTTTGTTGGTACAGACAGACTTGCGGTCTTTGCTCTCAGGACATTTTATAGTTAGAACGGTTAGGCACTGTACTGTGGCGAACTTATACGATTCTGGATTCGCCTCCGGGTAGGGAGTCGCCGTTGAGTACGAAGCGTTCAGTGATTGAGAGCACTTCCTCTGTCTATACTCACGTAGAGACGTTATCTGAATTCTGTCCTTGTGGCTGGGAGCTCGCGTTTCTTGTCTGTAGAACACAGAGAGGAGAAGACAGTATTAGATCACACTAGTGTTTGAAAGAGCTTTTTATTTTGTGCCTGGAGTTCTTCCATCGTCGCAGATGTGTATGAGAACCATCACTCTGACGCACTGGACGCAGTAAGTATGGTGATATTGCTAATTGCTTTGGCTTATTAGGGCTATAAAGCTAAATAGCTGTGATCACGTAAGTTTTATTTCCACTGAGGTTGCACACCACTGTAGATCATCTTTGAAAGTATTGTCTTCTCGTGTTTGGTTATTTATTTATTTATTTATTGTTCCGTGGGACCAAATTAAGGAGAAGTCTTCATGGTCATGGAACGAGTCAATACATGAAACTATAACACGATAGTAGAAACAGATGAAATGAAATACAAGATACGTATTCAGGCGACAATTCGTAAGTTTAAATAAAGAAAATCGACAATGTAGCACTGGAATTTGCTTAATTTTTCAGCTCTTCCAGGAGCTCCTCGACATAATGGAAGGAGTGAGCCATGAGGAAACTCTTCAGTTTGGACTTAAAAGCGTTTGGGGTACTGATAAGATTTTTGAGTTCTTGTGTAGCTTATTGAAAATGGACGCAGCAGAATACTGCACTCCTTTCTGCTCAAGAGGCAAGGAAGTTCATTCCACATGCAGATTTGATTTCTGCCTAGTATTAACTGAGTGAAAGCTGCTAACTCTTGGGTATAAGCTAATATTGCTAACAACAAACGACATTAAAGAAAATATATACTGTGAGGGCAATGTCAGAATTACCAGACTATTGAGTAGGGGTCGACAAGAGGTTCTCGAACTTACACGACATATAGCTCGAACAGCCCGTTTTTGAGCCAAAAATATCCTTTTTGAATCAGAAGAATTACCCCAAAAAATAATACCATATGACAAGCGTATGAAAATATGCGAAGTAGACTACTTTTCGTGTTGAACTGTCACTTATTTCAGATGCTGTTCTAATGGTAAATAAAGCAGCGTTTAATTTCTGAACAAGATCCTGAACATGGGCTTTCCACAACAGCTTACTATCTATCCGAACGCCTTGGAACTTGAACTGTTCCGTCTCGCTTATAATATGCCCATTCTGTCTGATCAAAATATCAGTTCTTGTTGAATTGTGAGTTAGAAACTGTAAAAACTTAGTCTTACTCTGATTTAGCATCAAATTATTTTCCACAAGCCTAGAACTTATTTCATGAACTTCATTATTTGATAATGTTTCAATATTACACGCAAGATCCTTCACTACCAAGCTGGTGTCACCAGCAAACTGAAATATTTTTGGATCACCTGTAATACTAGAAGGCATATCATTTATATAAATAAGAAACAGCAGTGGCCCCAGCACCGACCCTTGCGGAACGCCCCACTTAACAGTGCCCCATTGGGACTGAACATCACTTCACTCTCAATATTGCGGAGAATTACCTTCTGCTTTCTGTTCTTAAAGTAAGAGACAAACCAATTGTAAGCTACTCCCCTTACTCCATAATGTTCCAACTTCTGCAGTAATATTTTGTGGTCAACACAGTCAAAAGCCTTCGTTAAATCAAAGAAAACACCTAGTGTTCGCAACCTTTTATTTAATCCGTCCAAAACCTCACAGAGAAAAGAGAACATAGCATTTTCAGTTGTTAAACTAATTCTAAAACCAAACTGTACTTAGATGATGTCTAGATGATGGCCAACTCAAACGGTCTACTGCCATATCTGCATAAGGGTTAGTTTTCACTAGAGTGGGATGTCGCAAGATGTGGGTACTGAGATGTTTGCGTACATCTGGTTAAGGTTAACCATTAATACGCGTTCATCTGGAGATATATTGAGTCGAAGTCGAACGAAGGGTAGCGGTTTGAAGGCCAAAGCAAAAAAAAAGTGCCAGGGTAAGAGCCAAGGGAAAAAACCTCTGCGATAGTTAGGTCGGGTGGTAAGAGCAGTAGCGGATTTCTTGCTGCCTACGATAGGTCATGCAAGGTTAGGCTTTGTTAGTAGTGGGTATCATGCATGTCGATACGTTTGACGTTGTGCGGTGCTGTTGCTCGGCGGCTTCCGCTGCGTGCCGGTGTTGAACTCTCGATCAGTGTCAGCAACCTGCAACCGAAAGGTTTATCATAGTTTTTGTGTGCGATAGGTCATATATCGGATTCATAGTATACGGTGGTGTTGGCGATTTGTTTGTGCGTCAGTTGGCGAGCTCGTCGGTTTCCCTGCTGTGGCCTGCTGGTCAGTCTAATAGCAACTGGTAATTTCCAGTCAACGTTGCTGATATGCAGGGGCTTGCCAACGTTTGTCGCTTGTTGGTGTATGTTAGTTTGCCATAGATGGTTATGCCCTAGCTAGTAGTCTCTTTCGCCGCTTATGCTTCCACCTATGGTCGTGATCGTAGTTTCCCAGAGTAAGGATGAAAGGCTTGTGTAACGTATTACTATGTTTACGACGTTGCTCATCGATCGATATACGTTATGGATTTGGTTGCACATCGTAACTACACATAACTGGTGCCTGATTCGAAATATTTAAGTGAGAATTACGTGAGAATGAAACTGAGCACAATTTAACTACAGCAAGAAGGAATACAGAAGACGGGGGTGGGAGACAATTATAGTATCATCTCCTTTGCATTAATACCATAAAAATATCTAACAAGGGGAGGCCGCCAACTGTGAAATTCAGATTCGATTCATACTGCGCATAATAAAAGCTCATGGCCAGAGGTGTAATGTGGCAAAGCACCAAGATGCACTTCTCAGTCGTTGTCGAGAAAATCGACAGTTAAAAGAAACCGTTGCGGTGAAATACTCTCTACGATTAATAATTTTCTACAGCGTCGTGGCGCAGCGGTAAGCGCTCGGGTTCGTAATCCGAAGGTCGCATGATCGAATCTCGCTCCATGCAACCATTTTTTTTGTATTTGTTTTTTGTAATTCATATATATATATATATATATATATATATATATATATAATTCCCGGCAATCAGTTGCAACAATTATGCATATAATAAGTTGTTGAAAGTCGTTTGTCGTGGAAAAACTGGCGACTTCGAATATCATTATGTTTTCCGCAAACAAAGTTGTATTTCACAAATGTTATTAATTGTCTTCATAGTGTTAACCACGTATAGTTAACGGAAGACGTAGAAACGATATTCCGAAACGAATACGTAAAGCGTAAGTCAAACGTTCGAATTAGAATAGAGACCCCACGAACACAAATTTGCTGTGGCAGGTATGAAATATAAACTCCGTTACTCGCTCGTTACACTTGAATGACGGATGTTGAATGGGCCGAAACGAGCCGCCGCGTAACAGCGTAGTTGCCTGCTAACTTCGAAAGAAGGTAGATGCGGTCCCTAGCGCAACTTATAACATTGTCGAAAATCAGTGCGGACGGGAGAGCTTTGGTACACCCTGTTAAAAAAAAACGGAAAAAATGGAGGCGGTACAATTGGAGACCGATCCGCCTTCACCAACATGCATAAGCAATTCATTAATACTTTATATATATATATATATATATATATATATATATATATATATATATATATATATATATGAATTACAAAAAACTAATAATAAAAAAAATTGCATGGCGCGAGATTCGATCCGGCGATCTTTAGATTACGAACCCGAGAGCTTACCGCTGCGCCACGACGCTGTAGAAAATTATTTATCGTCGAGAGTATTTCACCGCAACGGTTTCTTTTAACTGTCGATTTTCTCGACAACGGCTGAGAAGTGCATCTTGGTGCTTTGCCACATTACACCTCTGGCCATGAGCTTTTATTATGCGCAGTATGAATCGAATCTGAATTTCACAATTGGCGGCCTCCCCTTGTAAGTGAGATTTGCATTAAGATTCTACGCATGCACTATTCTGGACAGAGGTTTAACCAATACACAAGGCTGTGCGATAATTATTTAACATACTAACTGCGGCTGCTGCTTGCAAACGCTCGAACTACAGCACGTGGTGCATTCTGACTCAAACTGTTGTGCTGCTTTGTAGAAAGCGCACGAAAGAACAGATATTCATGCAGAAATTGTAGCTTACTAAACACGCAAACTGTTAAAATAAAGCCTATTGCTGTGCCGTGGTGGACCAGAAGGGTCATTTATTACCAAACACGTGGCACAAAATCGCCACACAAAGACAAAAGCAATTTCCACAAAATATAAGATTAAAAATCATTAAAAAAATAACTCGCCTCACATGCTTCAGTTAAGATGAAGTTCTTAAGTATTTCACCAGTTAAACATAACGAAGTCCTAACTCAACCTGATTCCTATCACCTGAAACCCCCCTTAAGAGCTACGATCCGTACTCACCAAGCGTTTACCGAAGAGTGCCCCTTTCTCTTTCGAGATTACCTAGCTCCCCGTGCAGTGGAAGCTACCAGAGGGTTAGCCCTCCGTCACCAACCTTACACACAAAAACAGCCTTCGACTAAGATGGGTAAACCTCTCTGTTCAGGTATTGGAAACCTACGTTGGTCATCCTGTGCTCTCCTTCGAACGAGAAGCAACATCGTCTGCTCCCTTGCAGGCGATGACCAACTCAGCGTTTCCCACAAAACGAAACCGAAACCCCACATTAAAATACACATATAATATTCAATAGGCCTTATTTGATTGCTCAGCCTTTCTGGAAGAGCTCATGAACTGAGCTAAAATCAGGTAGTAAAGTGAATAAGTTGTACAGAATTCGACAAGCGTCTTATGAAACGACTTCACAGAGACGTTTCAATTGTTTGAGTGTCTCGAGTTCCTGTATAGTGTGTGGCACGATTTTTGAATACATCCTTATTATATGATGTCAGTCATCTCGCGTTATTTATATTAGATCGCGTAGCTATAAAAAGGGGCAGATTTGTGCAATCGATCAGTAATATTAATTAAGAAATTTATTTGTGTCTCTTTACGTCCATTGGACATTGACAAATAAACATTTTTAACGTATAAAAGGGGTTTTAATCTACATTAAATGTCTAAGCAGACTCGAAATTTATCATTTTGTAGTTACTAGTTCCCTTAATCATTCATTTATGTAATTTATATGTTAAAGAGCAACAAGAAGGAAATAATATTACCATTAAGAGATCTTAAGATCTGCTCCAGGGGGTAGTCAGACAAGGACAAATCTTCATTTTCGCGTTCAGTAGTTTCCGTCGCGCACGTTCATTTTTACACCCGCCTGGAGTAGCACCTTGGATGTGTTCTGCAAATGAATCGCAGTCTTTGGTTTGCTCCACCCACAACATTTTCTATGTGATCGTTCTAATTTATAATATTTGTAATTGTAATCCCTAAGTATTTAGTTGGATTTACATCCTTCACATTTGTGTGACTTATCGATTAATCGAAATTTAGCGGATTCCTTTTAGTGCTCATATGAATAACTTCACACTTTTCTTTATTCAGGGTTTATTGCCACTTTTCACACCATACAGATAGCTTATCTAAATCATTTTGCATTTCGTTTTGGCCATCTGATGACTTGACAAAAGTGGTAAATGACAGCATCATCAACAAACAATCTAATAGGGCTACTCAGATTGTCTCCTGTCGTTAATATAGATCAGGAAAAGCAGAGGGCCTTGGGGAACGCCGGATATTATTTCTGTTTTACTCAATAACTTTCCGTCTATTACTACAAACTGTGAGCTTTCTGTTACTACAAACTGTGACAGGAAATCACGAATCCTGTCGCACAACTGAGGCGTTATTTCTTAGGCATGCAGTTTGGTTAGAAGACGCTTGTGAGGAACGGTGTCGAAAGCCTTCTGGAAATCTAAAAATATGGAATCAATTTGACACCCCCTGTCAATAGCACTCATTACTTCACGAGTATAAAGAGCTAGTTGTGTTTCACAAGAACGATGTTTCTTGAATCCGTGCTGACTATGTGTCAATAAATCGTTTTCCTCGAGGTAATTGATAATGTTCAAATACAGTATATGTTCCAAAATGATGGTGAAGTTATTGTTACAGCAAGACGTTGGCTCTGACCTCGACCAATAGAGTGGTACCATAACAGACGTAGAGGCCCTCGCATTAAAGTGGCGCAAGGCTGTTGCACTGAACGAAGATTATTGGTTTTGTAACCAAAAAAAGTGTGAAATAGTATGGTGTGCTGGAATCGTGAATAAAACCAAGCTGCTTTCAGGAAACAAATGTGTTACATTACTTTTTGAACGCACCTGATGTACTCGGACCAGATCTTTCTTGTGATTAAATATTAAGTGTACAGAAATAACGAAATGTAATTCAACAGTGAAAAATACTTAGAAGCCATACGCTAAATAAATAAATAAAGGCGTTGCTATTTTGTAACGGAAGGAAGCTATATAAGGTATTGAAGCTACAACGAAATCATTTTGTCAGCAAATTTTCCCATCTATAATATGGATAGTATGTGACTAAAACGGCACTCCTGTTGAACTTCTCGATGACTGTGCTGCTCATTTTTTATTCCGATTAGTGAGTCAGGGATGCGTTTTGTTTTGAATATAATCTCTGATAAGTAGGGCTATATTACCTAACGGATGAAAATTGAGAATAAAATATGACAGACAGAAATGTTTGAAATAATAACGTGTTTATGTAACAGTTAGTCAGCCTCTGAAAAACGTCTTGTATTCAAGACTGAAAGCGCCGTCGCAATTGGGGAAAGCCACTGACATAACCTCCCTGCCGCCGTTGGATAAGCAGCTGCCACCAGAAAGTCGTACACTCCTAGCTCACTCATTTGTTACATAGTTTAATTCTTAATTTCTTTGCTTGTTTTTGGTACTTGCATTGTTTAATTCATAAATTTCGGGCGTAGTATAGTATTTGAGAGTTGTAGCATCGCGTTTTAGTACCTGAATAGTGTAAAATCGCGTAGTCTCCTTCCGCTGCCAAGCAGTGTGTCAGCAGTGCGCAAGTAGCAGCATTACTGCATTTACTAGGCAATCTTGTATTTTAATAACCATTTAAATTTTGTGTCGATTTGTTTGTGCTCTCTGTAGATTAATTCAGACGTTCTTTGCACAACAGTTTTTAGCATGGATAGGGACTGCAACTGCTGTGTTCGGATGCAGGCTGAGTTGGCATCCCTTCGCTCCCAGCTTCAGGCAGTGTTGGCTTCGGTCACACAGCTTGAGGCTGTTGCCAATGGGCATCACTGTGGGGGTCCGGATGGGTATTTGTCGGGGACGGCCAGCTCGTCCCACGCATCCCCCGATCGGACTACGACTGTGGCTGCCTGGGATACTGCCCACATTGAGGCTGATCCCTCACCCGTGCTAGAGTGGGAGGTCGTCTCGAGGTGTGGCAGGGGGCGAAAGACATTCCGGAGGGCTGAACGGAAGGCCTCTCCAGTTTGTCTGACGAACCGGTTTCAGGCTCTGTCTCCGGCTGATACTGATCTTCGGCCGGAGATGGCTGCTTGTCCTGTTCCAGAGGTTGCCCCTCAGTCTGCAAGATCCGGGCAGTCGCAGAGGGTGGGCTTACTGGTAGTTGGGAGCTCCAACGTCAGGCGCGTAATGGGGCCCCTTAGAGATATGGCAGCAAGAGAGGGGAAGAAAACCAACGTGCACTCCGTGTGCATACCGGGGGAGTCATTCCAGATGTGGAAAGGGTCCTTCCGGTACAGGGTGCACCCATCTGTAGGTGGTCGCTCATGTCAGCACCAATGATGTGTGTCACTATGGATCGGAGGAAATACTCTCTGGGTTCCGGCGGCTATCTGATTTGGTGAAGACTGCCAGTCTCGCTAGCGGGATGAAAGCACAGCTCACCATCTGCAGCATCGTCGACAGGACTGACTGCGGACCTTTGGTACAGAGCCGAGTGGAGGGTCTGAATCAGAGGCTGAGACGGTTCTGCGACCGTGTGGGCTGCAGATTCCTAGACTTGCGCCATAGGGTGGTGGGGTTTTGGGTTCCGCTGGATGGGTCAGGAGTCCACTACACGCAGCAAGCGGCTACACGGGTAGCAGGGGTTGTGTGGCGTGGACTGGGCCGTTTTTTAGGTTAGATGGCCTTGGGCAAGTAAATAAAGGGCAACAGCCTCAAAGGGTGTGGGGCAAAGTCAGGACATGCGGGGACCAAGCAGCAATCGGTATTGTAATTGTAAACTGTCGAAGCTGTGTTGGTAAAGTACCGGAACTTCAAGCGCTGATAGAAAGCACCGAAGCTGAAATCGTTATAGGTACAGAAAGCTGGCTGAAGTCAGAGATAAATTGAGAGAAATTTTTACAAAGGCACAGACGGTGTTTAGAAAGGATAGATTGCATGCAACCGGTGGTGGCGTGTTTGTCGCTGTTAGTAGTAGTTTATCCGGTAGTGAAGTAGAAGTGGATAGTTCCTGTGAAATATTATGGGTGGAGGCTACACTCAACAACCGAGCTAGGTTAATAATTGGCTCCTTTTACCGACCTCCCGACTCAGCAGCATTAGTGGCAGAACAACTGAGAGAAAGATGGCTCTGAGCACTATGGGACTTAACTTCTGAGGTCATCAGTCCCCTAGAACTTAGAACTACTTAAACTAACTAACCTAAGGACACCACACACATCCATGCCCGAGGCAGGATTCGAACCTGCGACCGCAGCGGTCTGGCAGTTCCAGGCTGTAGCGCCTAGAACCGCACGGCCACTCCGGCCGGCAACTGAGAGAAAATTTGGAACACATTTCACATAAATTTTCTCAGCATATTATAGTCTTAGGTGGAGATTTCAATTTACCAGATATAGACTGGGATACTGAGATGTTTAGGACGGGTGGTAGGGACAGAGCATCGAGTGACATTATACTGAGTGCACTATCCGAAAATTACCTCGAGCTATTAAACAGAGAACCGACTCGTGGAGATAACATCTTGGACCTACTGATAACAAACAGACCCGAACTTTTCGACTCTGTAAGTGCAGAACAGGGAATCAGTGATCATAAGGCCGTTGCAGCATCCCAGAATATGGAAGTTAATAGGAATATTTAAAAAAAGGGAGGAAGGTTTATCTGTTTAGCAAGAGTAATAGAAGGCAAATTTCAGACTACCTAACAGATCAAAACGAAAATTTCTGTTCCGACACTGACACTGTTGAGTGTTAATCGAAAAAGTTTAAGACAATTGTAAAATGCGTTTTAGCCAGGTACGTGCCGAGTAAAACTGTGAGGGACGGGAAAAACCCACCGTGGTTCAACAACAAAGTTAGGAAACTACTGCGAAAGCAAAGAGAGATTCTCTCCAAGTTTAAACGCAGCCAAAACCTCTCAGACAAACAGAAGCTAAACGATGTCAAAGTTAGCGTAAGGAGGGCTATGCGTGAAGCGTTCAGTGAATTCGAAAGTAAAATTCTATGTACCGACTTGACAGAAAATCCTAGGAAGTTCTGGTCTTACGTTAAATCAGTAAGTGGCTCGAAACAGCATATCCAGACACTCCGGGATGATGATGGCATTGAAACAGAGGATGACACGCGTAAAGCTGAAATACTAAACACTTTTTCCAAAGCTGTTTCACAGAGGAAGACCGCACTGCAGTTCCTTCTCTAAATCCTCGCACAAACGAAAAAATGGCTGACATCGAAATAAGTGTCCAAGGAATAGAAAAGCAACTGGAATCACTCAACAGAGGAAAGTCCACTGGACCTGACGGGATACCAATTCGATTCTACACAGAGTACGCGAAAGAACTTGCCCCCCTTCTAACAGCCGTGTACCGCAAGTCTCTAGAGGAACGGAAGGTTCCAAATGATTGGAAAAGAGCACAGGTAGTCCCAGTCTTCAAGAAGGGTCGTCGAGCAGATGCGCAAAACTATAGACCTATATCTCTGACGTCGATCTGTTGTAGAATTTTAGAACATGTTTTCTGCTCGTGTACCATGTCGTTTTTGGAATCCCAGAATCTACTCTGTAGGAATCAACATGGATTCCGGAAACAGCAATCGTGTGAGACCGAAGTCGCTTTATTTGTTCATGAGACCCAGAAAATATTAGATACAGGCTCCCAGGTAGATGCTATTTTCCTTGACCTCCGGAAGGCGTTCGATATAGTTCCGCACTGTCGCCTGATAAACAAAGTAAGAGCCTACGGAATATCAGATCAGCTGTGTGGCTGGATTGAAGAGTTTTTAGCAAACAGAACACACCATGTTGTTATCATCGGAGAGACGTCTACAGACGTTAAAGTAACCTCTGGCGTGCCACAGGGGAGTGTTATGGGACCATTGCTTTTCACAATATATATTAATGACCTAGTAGATAGTGTCGGCAGTTCCATGCGGCTTTTCGCGGATGATGCTGTAATATATAGAGAGAAGTTGCAGCATTAGAAAATTGTAGCGAAATGCAGGAAGATCTGCAGCGGATAGGCACTTGATGCAGGGAGTGACAACTGACCCTTAACATAGACAAATGTAATGTATTGCGAATACATAGAAAGAAGGATCCTTTATTGTATGATTATATGATAGCGGAACAAACACTGGTAGCAGTTACTTCTGTAAAATATCTGGGAGTATGCGTGCGGAACGATTTGAAGTGGAATGATCATATAAAATTAATTGTTGGTAAGGCGGGTACCAGGTTGAGATTCATTGGGAGAGTCCTTAGAAAGCGTAGTCCATCAACAAAGGAAGTGGGTTACAAAACACTCGTTCGACCTATACTTGAGTATTGGTCATCAGTGTGGGATCCGTACCAGATCGGGTTGACGGAGGAGATAGAGAAGATCCAAAGAAGAGCGGCGCGTTTCGTCACAGGGATATTTGGTAACCGTAATAGCGTTGCGGAGATGTTTAGCAAACTCAAGTGGCAGACTCTGCAAGAGAGGCGCTCTGCATCGCGGTGTAGCTTGCTCGCCGGGTTTCGAGAGGGTGCGTTTCTGGATGAGGTATCGAATATATTGCTTCCCCCTACTTATACCTCTCGAGGAGATCACGAATGTAAAATTAGAGAGATTCGAGCACGCACGGAGGCTTTCAGACAGTCATTCTTCCCGCGAACCATACGCGACTGGAACAGGAAAGGGAGGTAACGACAGTGGCACGTAAAGTGCCCTCCGCCACACACCGTTGGGTGGCTTGCGGAGTATAAATGTAGATGTAGATAAGCGACTTTAGATAAGGGCAGAACGTTGTGGATTGGTGCTTGGGACGGAGCATCTGGGTAAGTGAAGCCACTCGACTTATTACCTGCTATTGATCATCTAGACAAAGTGGTTGAAGGACGATGAAACCACAAGAGAGCGTCCACGTGTCATCGCAGAATGTGGAATTCAGAGACTCCCCGCTGTATGAAGAACGGCCCCGGATCTGCTTTACTTCCAAACAGGGGCAAACAATGGATAGTCACGCCTCCCACCCCCCCCCCCCCCCCCCATCGAGCGTTTGAGATAGGACGTCAAAAATTTTAAAAAGTAATCGATTTCTCAAAAATATGTTCATTTTGTAGCGTCCCTCGTTCTGAAGAGTTTGATATCCAAGACATGTATGTTCGAGAAAATGTAAAACGTGTTATTTGGTCTTAAGTGTGCCAAAGTGTAGTCCCACGCCTCTTCACACAGCATTCTTCTATGGCACGTCACAGTGTTCAGCTCTGTCGAATTCAAACGTGTATGTTGTACAATGGAACCCATCAAATGTATATTCAGGACAGTGGTAATCAAAATGTCTTGTGGTGCCTCTCCCGCTCCCAGCCTGCCGGTTTGTTATCCTACCCCATACACCCCACCCCGTAAAAAAAAACTCACAATTAATACTGGGTGGGATTATTTGTGACCAGGAGAATAAGAACTCTTCAGAAAATCTGCTCTTTTCATTGCCTACTAGCTAATAACTTTCTCTTTAGTGTGACATTAAATTAAATATAGGGAATGTAAAAACAGTAAAGGGGAGACACAAGGAAAACAGTACACATTTCTTCAGCCCTAAGGTCCCAACATTTTTTCTCTCTAATGTTGCTACATCTTTACACTGTGTGCTTCCCTTCGTGCGAAAGAACCTACTACCTCATCGAAGTTCGTCAAACGTTTTGTCACATGAAAAATCAAAATGTCGCTGTCTAATAGTGAAAAATCCTTTAGTACGAAAAGTACCCAAGACTTGTGTAGTTTCCCGATCTGATTAAGTCTAGTTTGTCACTGTCTGCATCGATGAAACGAAATAGGCCTTTCTAATGTTGAAGCTATTGTAACACACGCCAAATAAGGGAGACTGTTTTGGCATGAATGGTTGTTTATAAGTACCACATATTCATAAATAACACAACAGAATTCACGGAGTACCAGTGTCAAATGTCTGTGAGACCTACTGCAAGCAAACAACTTTGTAAGGAAATAGTTTCACATATCATTCATGTGCATGAGTTTGTGAAGCATGAAATCGGATTTTTATATAAATTTTGAATCTTCATATTCCATATAATTTGTGCGATTTCCCCGTTTCTTTTCCTTTCTCGTTCTAACAAACAATCTTGTCATCACTAATTCTGTAACTATTCCTACAATCGTCAAAACATTCTCCAGTTAACTTAATTAGCACTGCCAGAATCATCGGTTTACTTAACCCGCGTTTATTCTCCGATTAGGCGTTATTAAGTGTTCGTTCAACGAGTTTTCCGCGCTATTCTGAGAATAGAACTTAATCGACTGCTAACCGGAGACTGTAGAAGTGGCCCTTAGTGGTGTAGCGATGTGGAAAAAATTTTCTGTCAAAATTTCATGTTCACCGAGAAGATAATACGTAATCTTCATTGCCTGTTCTTTCTGTTAGTCTTATATTTCCATTCTGATAGCCTGAATCTATGGATTTCGCTAGTAATTATAACAATGCTTATCATTCGCATACCCAATCTACCACATAAACAAACAGCAATTGTCATTCAGGGCCAACGGCCTCGCCGCAGTGGTAACACAGTGTCCCGTCAGATCACCGAAGTTAAGCGATGTCGGGCTGTGCTAGCACTTGGATGGGTGACCATCCGGTCTGCCTAGCGCCGTTGGCAAGTGGGATGCACTCAGCCCTTGTGAGGCAAATTGAGGAGCTACTTGATTGAGAAGTAGCGGCTCCAGTCTCGTAAAGTGACATACGGCCGGGAGAGCGGTGTGCTGACCACATGCCCCTCCATATCCACATCCAGTGACGCTGTGAGATGAGGATGGTTCAGATGGTTCAAATGGGTCTGAGCGCTATGGGACTTAACATCTGAGGTTACCTAAGGACATCACACACATCCACGCCCGAGGCAGGATTCGAACCTGCGACCCTAGCAGTCGCGCGGTCCCAGTCTGAAGCGCCTAGAACCGCTCTGTCACCGCGGCCGGCTGAGATGAGGATATGAGGATGACACGGCGGCCGATACAGTTGGGCCTTCATGGCCTGTTCGGACGGAGCAATTATCATTTACCCGTTCGGCTTTATTCAGCTCAGCTCGTGTATCCCCGCTCCATTTCGCCTGCGGGAACTTTTTTTGTTTTTTGATTTTCAGAAGCGACGGGGATTCCCCTGGAAGAACCATCACATACCTATGCAAACATTGAAAAATCAACTTTATTCGTTCAGAAATCAACTTCGAATGCGTTCAAAATTTTTTAAAAACCAACGGTGATGCGTTTCAAAATCATGTGAACCGTCGACAGACCAACGTACTCTGGATGCTAGGCGCTTTGTGATGCAAGGCTTTTTCCTCAAGAACATTATTTTGGCTCCCCCTGAATACCACGGTTTGCCATCCCCCCTCAGCCCCCCTCCCGATACATAAGGATAGGCAACTATCTTTGGTAGATCGGAAGACGGAGTGCAATGCTGGTAGAGGCACGAGTGTTTGAGAGCACACCTTTCAGCGCACATTGTGTATCAAGGGCCTCCACGGCAGACGATTTTACACATTTAGTTGTTAAACCAACGACATCTTCAATTACGATTGCAATGGGCACGCGATCATTGAGCTGGCACTATGTATCGATGGAAATGTGTCAGCTGGTCGAACAAATCACGTCTCTTGTTACACTAGGTCCGTAGTCATGTCCTGATACGCCATCATACTGGCGAACGAATGTTCGAGACACGGACAGTGGTCTCTGGTGGCAGTATGACGGCATGAGGGTTTCCATGACATCTGTGGTAGTAACCGAAAGCACCACGACAGCTGTGGACCACGTGAACATTTTCTGCGGATCAATTGCTTCGCTTCATGCTTGATGTCTTCCTTGGCAGTGATGGCCTCCAATTCCTCAGACATGAACCTGGCGGAACACCTCTGAGACACTATCGGGCGACAGGTTCGCGCTCACGTAAAACCGGCCTGTAATTTACAGGAACTGCCTGGCCAATGCGTGAGCCTACCAAGGATTTGACGAATCCATAACACGCAGAGGCGCTGCTGAGTTACTTTCCAAATGTGGACCGATCCTTTCTTATGCGTGAGTCATAATGTTTCGACGCATCTGTTCGCATTCTTAAAATGCAACATATACTGCTGACTTTATTGGATTGGTAGCTAAGTTCGCAGCGTTTTTGTTTTATATGTTGGTGTTCCGGTTGCTATGGCTTTACTTATCGATTGTCATTTTTTATTTGTAGTTCGCTATTGCTATTTCAGTTTACACATTGTCATTTTGTCCGTTAGAGTTAGTGAGTGGAGCTGTGGATGCTAGAAAATGGATTTCCAAATGGAGAAATCGGAACATTTCCGCCATATTTTTCTGTAACGAGTTCAGTAGACGGGTGACAGCAGCTGAGGCAGCAAGAAGCATTTGCTCCGTTTATGGGGTTAATGCATTGTCAGAGCACGGAAAGAAAATGGTTTTCTCGTTTTAAGAAGGATGATTTTGACATTAGTGACTCTCCACGTTCAAGCAGACCTCCAGGGTTCAATGAAGATTATTTAAACTTATCAATCCATAATGGTCCGCGTCGTTGTACTCAAGAACTGGAAAATGTGTTGAAATGTGAACATTCCACCATCTTGCGACGTTTGCATGCAGTGGGAAAGGTTTAAAGATCGAGTGTATGAGTACCGCATGCTCTGAGTCAAAATCAAAAAACTCTGCGGGTGGCCATGTGCGTATGATTGCTTGCTCGACATCAATTGGTTCATGAACAGCGCTGACCATTCCCAACCTCTATCGTTATTGGTGACTAGAAGTGGTGGCTTTACACTAATATAAAGAAAAGTAAGGAGTGGTTGCGCACAAACAATGTAGAAACTCCCCTTAAAAATACCTGCTCGTATCCCCAAAAGTTAATGTTATGCATCTGGCGTAACGGTGACGGTGTAGTGTACTGAGAATTGCTTTCCCGAGATGTAACCATCACTACTGAAATTTTTTGTTAATAACTTCACTTGAAAATGGCATGAAAGGACGAAACCTGGGTCGTATTAAATAAATAGCAATACAGTCAAATATCGGTGTGTTCATTACAAAAAATTATTCACCTGATCGTGCGCTCTCATATTTTAAGCTTTTCCGCTCTCTGTGGAACAATCTTCAAGGAACTTCCTTTCCCGGATGAAAATACGCTCCGAACAAGGCCCGGAGAGTTCTTCGCCTCAAAACCAGGTGATTTCTACAGTCCCGTAATCGAAAAGTCACCCCAGCGCTGGAAGACTGTTGCGAGCAGTAAAGGGGAATATATTATTGATGACTAATGTCTCTGTCATGTGTTTCCGTTGTCTTTATTAAACTTATAGAAAAGCGCCGCGAACTTGTACACCAACGCAGTAGTATTCTGAACTACAGTTAACACATAAAGCTACAGACTGTGTGGATCGACAACCCATCACTGGACTTCTGACTGTCACAGTGTTATGTGAAATCACTACTCGATAAGCAGAAACCAATGGGGAGTGATGGTCACTGAAAGTACACCACTGCAAAGTCTCTATGTCATCCGTACATTCTGCTGTAACGGTGACAAGCTAGTGCATAGAACACCATATTCATTTCTTATATCCGTCTATAGCTTTGATTTCTCAATTGCTAGAAAACAGAGAGTTGTCCTTGTTTGCTATAAATTTCAAGTGAAGTCGCGCTACTATGAAGTATACCCACAGAAATATTTTTGTCACGTTTTTGAACAGGGCAATGATGTGATATTCAGAATTTCGACGGTAGTATTATTTTTAATTTTTCATGTGGTTTACTTGAATCTATCTTGCAATCGAGTTCTGTAATGCTGAGTGCCAAGTAATAAAAGCTTCTGCGGTCAATTTTGTTCCTATGTTCTCGTACCGAAAAACCCATTATGGAACCTATAATCATATTACGGTAACATGTATTTGTAGACAAGGTAATTAACATGTGCCTGTGCTATGGCATACGAAAGAAGCGGTCTAAGACGCTATTGTACTGTTGGAGCTTAGTATGCATGCGCTGTGATACGAAACACTTGTTCATTCCTGTTTGTTTCAGTATTGATTCATAGCGATATGCCCCCAATACTCTACGACAAAAGCACCCTACACAAGCACGTCACGTAAGCACATTGGTCACATTACACAGATGAAAGAGAGGGATCATAATTTAGTTATTTTGTGTAATCCACTAACGTCACAGTTTGTGAGTTTATTTGTTCTCCCCGATGGAAAACTGAGAGAACACTAGCAACCCATGCGTAACGGCATTTTGTAAAGTGGAATGCGTTCTCCACACTGGGGGATTATATTGCCAGTTCTCGAAGTAGGAGGTGAGTGTCCTTACATCATCTTGCATGTAAGTCAGACGTTATTAATGACAAAGAAATAAGAAAATTAAATTTCATGCGAGATATTCCTGCCAGCTATGAAAAATCAGCAGTGGACACGCAATGTAATCCTGGACAACACGCTACTTGGGCATAAATCACACAAATTTTTCGCCAACATTCTGCTTCAGGTGTCTGATGCGGTTGATAAGGAAAAGCCATGGCGTACAGATGAAATGCTTTTCGGAAGTGGCATAAAATTCTCAAATAATCCGATTTTAAACAAAATACGTGTAAATCTATTGACTAAGAAAACCGTCTTCAAGAAACAATTTTCAGTTAACACCTTACAAGAAAGTCAATGTGCATATTTACAACGGTTAATCTAGAAAGTGTAACGTTTTATACGTCTAGAGTAACGCTGATTACAAGATTTTTCTCACTTCATTGTGTAGTCTGCTATGCTCAGATGAGCCACGTTGTTGATATTTCCTATTTACTTGTATTAATCCCTTGTGACATTTGTTAGCGTTTGACAGGATGGTCTACACATTCGATAACATATTGCTTAATGCGAGAAATGTGTGTACGGATGATTTGCTAACGTGTGTCCTGTTATCAGTGACGTTACAGTTACTAAACGTCATAATTTTCTCTGGTTTCCTGGAACAATTATATACAACAGCAAATCTAGCCTTTTCGATGAAAAGAGCAGATAATGTTAAGGTGAAAATAAAAAGGAGAGTGTGTGGTGGTTCCCCACTTCCTGTATCTTACATTGTAAAGATCGACACGAGAAATCTTCCTGCCGCAATACGTTACTGCAGCATTTTTTTTTTTTCCTCACAGGCACTGCCGGGCTCTTCGGTACTGACTGACTGCAGTGTCATTCTCTTCCAGTGGCGTCCTTGGATGCGAAGTGGAGGGGCGTGTGGTCAGCACACCGCGCTCCTGGCCGTTGTCAGTTTTCGTGACCTTCAACCGCTACTACTCAGTCAAGCAGCTACTCAGTGGGCATGGCTAGGCTGAGTGTGCAGTCCGTTCGAGTCCTTCTTGACTGTACAGGGAATCGAACATTGGCCTCCGCGTGGTAGCCGCATATCAATATACAAAAACATTGAGTTGTGACTTACACAAAGATCCATAAGGAGGACCTATTTTTCTTTTTTCTTTTTTTTAAGTCGTCAGTCTTCTGACTGGTTTGATGCGGCCCACCACATATTCCTCTTCTGTGCCACCCTTTTTATATCAGAGTAGCACTTGCACGCGACGTTCTCAATTACTTGTTGGCTGTGTTGTAATTTCTGTCTTCCCCTACATTTTTTACCGCCTGCACATCCTTCTAGTACTGAAAGATACGTATGTGAACCATTTCATAATGTTTCGCTAAAATTTAACTTCATTTGCTATGTCTTTAGCTCCTAATACTCTCGGTGCATTTAATAAACATGCCGGGAGGAAGAGTCAGTAGCTGAGTGTGTCGGTATCAGGAACGACGTCATACATTCTCTGAATTCAAGTTTGGCATGCATATGTTTTACTTGCAAATAAGTCAATTTATTAAATCTCTGTGATTCTCCTACCTTCCCCACACTTGACTGTGATGTCATAATGTTGTACTGCTAGCCTTCTTTACACCGTCATATATGCAACTCAGTATTATACAGTACATTAATGGTTATCTTTTAATGGTGACCCTGGATTAAACCTGTATCTTGTACATTAAGTTAAAGCTTAATTGAATACATTTATATCAACTGAATAACGCTCGTAATATACAGAGTGATCCAAAGCTCCATTAACATTTGAAAACGCACTAAGTCACGGAATAATGTAGGTTGACCACTCACCATGAACCATGGCCCACGCCGTTAGTGGGATTGACTGCATACATCAGCGATACAGATGGCCGTATAGTAGGTGCAACCACTTCCGGGGGGTATCTGTTGAGATGCCAGAGAAACGTGTGATTCCTGAAACGGGTGGCAGTCTTTTCATTAGCTGCAGGCAAGGTCTGGGTGATTGAATGATCTGTTACTGATATAACATCAACCAAAACGGCCTTGCTGTGCTAGTAATGCGAACGGCTGAAAGCAAGGAGAAAATACAGCCGTTATTTTTCCCGAGGACATGCAGCTCTTCTGTACAATTAAATGTTGATGGCATACTCTCTGGTAACAAATTCTGGAGGTAAAATGGTTCACCATTCGGATCTCCGAGCGGGAATTACTCAGAAGGAGGTCGTCAACAGGAAAAACAAACCTGGCGTTCTACGTATCAGAGCGTGGGATGCCTCATCCCTTAATCACGCAGGTAGGTTAGAAAATTTAAGAAGGGAAATGGATAGATTGAAACTAGATGCAGTTGGAATTAATGAAGTTCGGTGGCAGCAGGAACAACGCTTCTGGCCAGGTGACTTCAGGTTTACAGAAAATAAATCAAATAGGAGTAATACAGGAGTAGATTTAATAATGAATAAGAAAATAGGAACGCGCTTCAGTTACTATGAGCAACATATTAAATGTATTATCGTAGCCAAGATAGACAGAAGCCCACATCTGTCGTAGTTGTACAAGTTTATACGATGAGGTAAAAGAAATCATTCAGATAGATAAGAGAGGCGACTGGAATTTGGTAGTAGGAAAAGGAAGAGGAGGAAAAATTGTAGATGAAAATGGACTCGGGGAAAGGAATGAAACGGGAAGCCGCCTCGTAGAATTTTGCACACAGCATAATTTAATCTGCGCTAACACGTGGCTTAGGAATCATGACGGGAGCTTGTTTACGTGGAAGAGACCTGGAGACACTGGAAGGTTTCAGATTCATTATATAACGGTAAGACAGAGATTTCGAAATCAGATTTTAAACTGTAAGACATTTCCAGGAGCAGATGTGAACTCTGACTCCTATTTGTTGGTTATGAACTTTAAATTAAAACTAAAGAAACTGCAAAAAGGTAGGAAATTAAGGAGAGTGGAGTTGAATAAGTTGAGAGAACCAGAGGCTATTGCGACTTTCGGAGGGACCAATGGGCAACGACTGACTAGAACAGTGAAAAGGAATACAGTAGATGGATAAGGAGACAAGGGCAAGCAGACATCCTTGGATAACGCAGGAGATGTTAAATCTAACTGATGAAAGAAAATAATATAAAAATGCACCATATGAAACAGGCGAAAGGAAATACAAACGTCTAAAAAATGTGATTGACAGGAATGGTTAAGCAGAAATGGCTAGAGGACAAATGTAAGTATACAGAAGCGTGTAATACTAAGAAGAAAGACAGGCACTGCCTATAGGTAAATTAAAGAGGCTTCTAGAGAAAAAAGAAGCAGTTATATCAATATCCAGAGCTCAGATGGGAAATCAGTCGTAGCAAACGAAGACAAAGGTCAAAGGAGGAAGGAATATATAGACGGTGCGTACAAGGGAGATGAAATTGCAGGCAATATTATAGATGCGCGGAGTAGCCGTCCGGTCTAGGGCGCCTTGTTACGGTCCGCACGGTCCCACCGTTGGAGGTCCGAGTCCTCCCTCTGGGTGTCTGTGTTGTCCTTAGCGTAAGTTAGTTTAAGTTAGATTAAGTAGTGTGTTAGCTTAGGGAACGATAACCTCAGCAATTTGGTCCCCTAAGACCTTACCACAAATTTTCAAAGTGCAGTATTATAGAAATAGAAGAGGACGTGGATAAAGAGAAAATAGGAGACACGATATTGCGAGCAGAATTTGACAGAGCACTGAAAGATATACGTCGAAATAAGGCCCCAGGAGTAGACGACATTCCGTCAGATCTACTGATAGCCTTGGGAGAGTCATCCATGATAAAACTCTTCATCTAGTGTTCAAGATATAGGATACAGGCGAAATAACCTTGGATTTAAAGAAGAATATAGTAATTCCATTTCCAAAGGCAGCAGGTGCTGAATATCCATCTAACTACCAGTTCAGTAAGCTATGGTTGTAAAATACTAACGCTTATTCTCTGGACAAGAATGTAAAAATTGACATAAATCGATCTGTATTGAGATGAGTTTGGATTCCGAAGAAATATGGACACACACGAAGCAGTACTGACCTTACGACTTATCTTAGAAGATAGATTAAGGAGAGACAAACCTTCGTTTATAGCATTTGTAGATTTAGAGAAAGGTTTTGATAATGGTGAATGAGTACTCTATTGGGAATTCTGAAAGTAGCAAGGGTAAAATACAGGGAGCGAAAGATTATTTATTAAACAGGCGGCAATTATAAGAGTCAAGGAGCATGAAAGCGGAGCAGTGACTGAGAAGGGAGTGAGACAGGAGTGTGGCCTATTCTCAATGATATTCAATCCGTACATTGAACAAGCAGTAAAGGAAAATAAAAGAAAAATTTGGAGTAGAAATTAAAGTTCTGGGAGAAGAAATAAAAGCTTCAAGCATTACCGATGACATTATAATTCTCTCAAGAGACAGGAAAGGACTTGAAAGAGCAGTTGAACGGAATGAACAATGTCTTGAAATGTGAAATTACAATGAGAGCCAGACCTTTAGCTGCTTACAGGGGTTGATAAATATCAACGGGAATAGTTGAAAATGTGTGCCCCGAGCGGGACTCGAAACCAGGATCTCCAGCTTACATGGTAGGCGCTCTATCTGTCTGAGCCACCGAAGGCACAGAGGATAGTGCGGCTGCAGGGAATCATCTCTGGCACGCTCCCCGAAAACTCACATTCCCAACTTACTGCCCACACACTACATTTGTAGTGCCCCTTCCCACTATACTCATTACTTGTGGCAGTCAAGCTACTAATTCCCGTAAGAGTTCGGGCAATGTGAGTGCACCTGCACTGAAGGAGATTATTGGCCGGTAAGTCTTATCTATATCAATGTGGTATCTGTTCTTTCGGACATGTCCGGAGCAACAGATATCATTTTCATATTCATATAATATTTTGAACGGTGGAAATAAGGTGAACATCAACAGAAGCAAAACAAGGATAAAGGAATGCAGTCGAATAAAACCAGGTGATGCTCAGGGAATTAAATTAGGAAACGAGAAACTTAAGTAGTAGATGAGTTTTGCTATTTGAGCAGTAATATATGATGGCCGACGTAGAGAGGATGTAAAATGTAGGCTGGCAATGGCAAGGAAAACGTTTCTGAAGAAAGTAAATTTGTTAACATGCAGTATAGGTTTAAGTGTCAAGAAGCCTTTTCTGAAAGTTTTTGTATGGAATGTGGAAATGCATGGAAGTGAAACATGAACGACAAACAGCTTAGACAAGAAGAGAACTGAAGCTCTTGAAATGTGGTGCTACAGCAGAATGCCGAAGATTACGTGAGAAGATCACATAACTAATGAGGAAGTACTGTACTGAATTGGGGAAAAAAGAAATCTGTGATACAACCTGACTAGAAGAAGAGACGGCTGATAGAATATATTTTAAGACATCAAGGAATCACCAGTTTAGTACTGAAGGAAAATGTGGTAGGTAAAATCTTGGAGACAAAGACATGAAACAGCAAGCAGGTTCAGAAGGATGTAAGTTGCAGTAGGTATTCTGAGATGACGGGGCTTACTCAGGATAGAGTAGCACAGAGAGTTGCATCAAACCACTCTTTGGACTGAAGACCACAACAACAACAAAGTGCGTAGAGAGGTAAAATTTACACAAATGCCATGTGATTTATTGAAACCAAATACGAGTGCAAGAGCGGGCCAACAGATGGCGATAGATAGCAAAACGTCAGTGAGTCCCAGTAGAACCATGTATAAAATGAGATGTTGTGAGAGAGTCAGATCATCCATAGGCTGTCTGATAAACACCCACTGGAAGGTACGACTGTTATGAAGTATTATGTTCCTCGCCGTGTTGCTACACGCGTGAAAGAAGTTTTGCACACATCGTTTGGTGATGATCGCGTCCTGAGCCTCCACGTCCATCATGCTTGCCCTCCCAGATCCCCTGACCTCAAACAGTCTGATTATTGATTGTGGGGTTACTTGAAGTCGCATGTCCACCGCGATCGTCCAACCACATTATAGATACTAAGAGCCAACAGCCGACGGCAGTTGCTGACCATACTTACTGATACGCTATAGGTGCTGTTCTCAACATTGTCCCTCGAGTACAGGAATTGTTGATGAATGTCGGCGGGTATTCTGAGCACTTGTTATGAAGAATATCGTCTTTGCTCAGAATCATTTGTTGTAGTAATTATTGCTGCTGTATTATGTGAAAAGCCATCTGTCAGCCATTTTGGTATTTTTTTTGTTTTGTTTCAATAGAATCTCGTATTATTTCAAGCATGTGTGTAAACTTTTACCTCTATAGCTACACAATTCAGTGAAGTATTGAATCTACAACTGATAACGGACTTTTACGTCTCCCTCTACATAATGTTCATCACAAAATCAACATACGCTGTTCACGTGGCGATCGTGCCAGAGGATTTCGCTCATTTTAGAGACTCTTGTGAAAAGTAGTTAATTTTTTTGTAGGATGCATTGATGTACTAAAACAGTAGTGCAAATGAACACAAAGGCAGGGTTCCAACGATAGTATTAGTACAATCTCTGAAGCATACTTGTATCGAATTTTATGAAACAAGTAGATACACAACAACAAAAAAAAAAAAAACGGCGCACTACAAAGGAATTATCCAAATGGAATGGAGATCGGTACATGTGATGTACATGTACAGATAAATAAACGGATTACAAATGGTCCGCCTCTGGCCTTTATGCAAGCAGTTACTCGGCTTGGCAATGATTTATGGAGTTGTTGGATGTCCTTCTACGAATACCGTGCCAAATGCTATCTAATTGGCAAGGTAGATCGTCAAAATCCCTAGATAATTGGACAGCTTTGCCCACAATGCTCCGAATGACCAATGTAGCGTTTGGCAAGCACGGAGATGAGCAGTAGAAACTTATGTCGTGTGTCGGGATGCATTATATTGCTGTAATGTAAGCCCAGGATTGCTTGCCATGAAGCGCAACAAAACGGGGCGCAGAATATCATTGACGTACCGCCGTGCTGTAAAGGTGCCGCTGATATGGTCCTGCTAAGCACAGAAATTGCACACCTGACGATCTCTTCTGGTTGTCTGACCATATGGCAGGCGAGAGTCAGGTTGGTATTCCACCACCGTCTTGAGCGTCTCCAGACACATCTTCAGCCTGGAATCTCATTAACTGAAGTAGAAATTCCAATTAGTCCCGTTCGAACTGAGCCCCAATGACCAGCAAAGACGTCTCTGGAAATGCCCCAGACAGCGATACTACACCCAACTGATCCTCGCCCACCATACAGCCCGACAGCCAGCAGTGATGATCTGGGGCGCCATTTTTTTTTTCTTAACAGGACCTCTTTGGTTGTAACTCGCGGCAATCTTAAGGTGTAGGGGTATGTCGATGGTATTCTACGCCCCATTTTGTTGCCCTTCACGGCAAGCCATCCGTGGCTTACATTTCTGCAATTTAATGCCCATCCACCCACGGCGTAGGATTCTACTGCTTATCTTTGTGCTTACCGGACTCCATGTTGACCACCAAGGTCGCCTTATCCTACCCCAATTGACATCGTCTGGAATATTAGGAGGAGGGCCCACCAACCACCTAGGTGTTTTGACGATCTAACGCACCAGCTGGACACAATTTGGCACGATATCCCTTGAGAACATCCAACAATTCTCTCAATCAATGCCAAGCCGAATAACTGCTTACATAAGGGCCAGAGGTGAACCAGACTGCTCAGTTTGTGACGCCCTTTCTCTTGAACAAATCGTCCATTTTTTCTGAAATCGTTTGCCTGTACACATATATATCGCATCTGGGAATTTCCGTCACATTCGGATAATTCCTTCGTGAAGGGTCTATTTTTCTTCTAAGAGTGTTCGTATAAGAAGTTAACAATCACGACGTAGTTACATAGTTTCGTTCACAAAACGATTAACAAAATAAGGCTTTTCCATTTCCCGGATGAGGATTGGCACTACCTGTCCTCTGTTGTTATTGCATTGTTAGTACTGTGTCGAATCTCCGTTCTCCATAATTATCTCAAAAATTCTCTTTGGCATTGACTTCGTTCGGTTTTCTAGTTCCTTTAATGAAATTGTCACTCACTATTCTCTTATCGCTCTTTTCAGCTCCAGTACAGCCTCAAATTGGCTTCCATTGCAATAAATATGCACAGTAAGTATTACTCAAATTTTTCACATGGGTTTCAGATCAGGAATACGTGCAGGCCTGGGCAAGATATCGTTGTTTTTATCTTCTGACCTCTTTTTGGTTGTAACAGAAACATGCACAGATGCGATATCTTATTGAACCACTGGATTTTTGTCTCCTAGGTCCTCGTACAGTGTAATTAATTCCGTCTCTAACATCTCACTGCACATGTTAGAGTTCAGTCTAATGTTCTTCCAAGCAGTGCGTGATTTACCTTTAAAGCAGAAGGCTGCCCAAACAGTGACACTTCCATCACCAAAATTTCCGCTCATCCTTACCTGCCACACTGTCTCAGCTCATGCCAACAATATTGAAATCCTTCTAGTCCATAAACAATTAACTTGTTCTGATCACTAGAGATCACTTTATCGCATTCTGTAGTCCGTGACATATGATATTCAGTGAACTACAATGTAACCTGCTTGCTTTTGGCTGTTCAGTTGGTTCCTGCGGTCGATTCTTGTTTGTAAGTTTGTTGCACAGTTCTGGCAGTTAATGGCAACTGTGAATCAGCAACAATTTCTGGAACACTGGAGGTAGGAAGGTCATGTTTCGTGAATCAACAGTCAACATCTACTGAGAGTATGTTACTGTTCAATTTTATTGTCTGTTGACACACTGGACTCTAATAGCTCATGAGTCAGTCCAATTCCCTTTCACTTGCGCACATTCCTGCTAAGGACATTCACACTCTTAATGTGTTCGAAAAAAAATTACTTGCATGTATGTCATTCAAGGTTTAGGATAAAGCTAATAATTATCTGTTTGGATGGGGTAATACAGTTTTTATATTTGTTCTTAATTGTTTGTGTGATTTTGTAAATGTTTACTTTAGTTCATTTTTTTGTTATAATTCATTTTGGTGGCACTTTTGTTTTTGTCTGTTATATACATAAAGCAGAGTCCAGGTGTATCATTATGTCTGGTATCTCCTCCCAATCCCCTGGATCGATTTCAACCAATTTTGGCACAGATACAGCAGGCTTCACATATATCAGCACTGTGGGATTTACACCATCCTTGCCCCAATAAGAGTGGAGATATGAGCAAAGACTTTCTTTTCGAGCCTGTAGTGTATAGGCTGCCCTTCACGACAGGCAAATTATGTGGGAACAATATTGGCCTTCCAAATCATCCTGATTAACAGGTCAGCCTATATGTCAGGGGCAAGTAATGGTTCTTATGGGCCTCAACATGCAGACTGCCTCACATGACAAGCATGTTGTGTTGAAGTAGTACCACCCTGCTTTATCGACCTGCTTTGCGCGGCAGCCTGGATGTCAAGCAAAAATAAATGATTTTTAAGCCCCTGATGTGTAGCCTGTTTGCATGACAGTCATGTTGTGTGCATAGTACTGGCCTGCTTTATTGAACTGTGTAACAGGGTATACAAGTGACATTATTGTGTAGTTGGGAACAATTTGAGATGAATAAAGGTAGCAATGGACAGAGCAGGAATGAGGAGACAATGGATGAGAGAGGGACTGAGAGGGGAATGCATCAGACACGTGGAAGGTGTAGAGGGATGGTGGGGAGGTGGAAAGGAAGAGAGGGAGGTGAAGATGGAGAGAGGAAGGGGGAATAAGTTATGGGCAGAGAGAGGGGTGGAGGAAATAGACAAGGAGTGGAGGAGAAGGGGATGAAAAAACAGAGAGAGTGGGGAGGTGGAGGTATACAGGTGGAGGAGGGTGGAGGTAGGAGAATGAGGTGGACAGAAAGATGGAGGAGGACGTGGACACAGAAGTGTGTTCAGTTCATGTGAGAAATGCTTACGTGGGCTAGGCTGCAAGAAAAAGGATAGTTGTCAATATTTGTGAATACTCTTTGGTCTTTGACGTTGTGAGTGTTTGCACGCTCTTTCATTGAACTATATGAGGTGAATCCCGTAATGGTAACAGCCTCCTGTTCATTTTAAAAAAGTAGCGCAGTAGCCATTTATCTTTTACTTACCTAAATGAAGTACTAGTTAATTATTTAGTTACTGAAGCATTAGTATGTTTCGAATATAAACTGTTATTCTTAGGTGAAATTTAAACCTGTAATATTAGTGTCTTGTAATCCGTTTTACATATTTTACTCAAAATCTTTCCTCATCAGTTCACTGAAACTCTTACGTGAGTTTATAAAGGCTGCTTGGTAATGTCCTTACAAGGCACAATCTTTCTGTTGGAGCCTGAGGGTGATGAAAGGACTCTATATGAACAATTTCATAATGTTTCACTTTCCATATCTTTATCAGCTCATACTGTCGGTGCATTTAACAAATTATGAGCGAAAAGAGTCAGAGGCTGAGTGTGTCCTTATCAGCCACAACGTCATACATTCTCTGACTTCATGCATGAAATGTTTTCAGTTCTCTTGCCACGTCAAATTCGGATAAAGCTTGGCGCACGCATAGACTCCGTCGCGAAAAACTATTCGCTTTGGTGAGTGTCTGTTTTTCATGCATATACGTCAATTTTTTTTAAAAATTTCTGTGTTTCTTTTACGTTCGCTACACTTTATTATGATACCTTAATGCAGTACTGCTATCCCTCTTTACCATTCCTCCCCTCTTTGAATAACTGAGTGATGAATGCGACTGTGTATTGGGTTTTCATAGTGTTTGGTGGCGGGTAAATTGCTCGTGTGTTACTGTGGCAGTTTAGCCAACTCTTGTATAGGCTTAGATCGAGGCAAAGAAGTTTTATGTAGCTCCTAATCGAAGCGCTATTGTGTATAATTTGGCAGCGTGTGGAAAGGGTTTCTCTGACCACTTCCGCTAACTGTGTAGACTTCGATTTGGCTAGAGTGCCATTCACCCGTTGCTGAGATTTCTGTGACTAAGGTTGTTCGTGGGAGGTCGTTTGCAGTAGTCGAGCATGGTAACTGACTTTGTGAAGTTTCAGTCTAGCTGCAGTCTTAACCCACTTATTTTGCAGCTCCAGACCTTAATAATCATACAAAGTATCTAATTCGGCGAAGGAAGTGGTAGAGGTTTTAGTAATTGTTCGATTTTTTTGGTAGTTAGTTTGTTTGGCAGAAACGTAAGAACATGAGAGAGTGGTGTGGGAGTTTGGTCTCGTCTCGGTAAGAAATAGTGTTTCTTAATGTGAATGTGCGTGTGTTTGAGTTCCTTGTATTGTTTTATTCTTCTGTTTCGTTAATTTCATTTATATTCTGTAATTTCCATCCACTAGTACGTGTGCCTTTGTTCCCTCACACGTGTTCATTGAAATGGTTAGGAGAGCGTTCAGTTTTCGGAATCTGTTTCTTCTTGCAGTTATTTCGCGGTAATTTACTTACGTGAGTAATTTATCCACAGATTCACCGACTTTTCGGAATATTAATATTTTTGTTTGGTCTGGCGTTTTGTGTTTTAAAAACGAACAAGCCTTCATCTTACCGCTTTTCAGTTCTTGTTCTTTGTTTGACAGAGTTTAATTTATATATTCTTCAGGTGTATGTTGTTTTTTACATGCTTGTCTATTCGTGTAACTTGTTCGGGCTCGTAATTCTTTCTATCCACTTTAGGTGAATCGGTATTCCTGTGCATAAATGAATCACTGTTTCCCGTCCCATTTTTGAATGTAATTCTCACTCAATTCTACGGCGTGAATTTTCTGTGTTTGCTTTAGGCCGATGGAACAAACCTTTGCTATCTATATGTGTTCGTGCTGCACATTTTAATCCTTCTAGTCGCTTTTCTTTCTCGTGCGTGGTGTTTGTGTGGAAGTGAATGGCGTGTGAGTTTCTTCAGACAAAATTATTCGTATTTTACGAATGTGCCACGAAATTCAAGCCCATGAGGCAAGGTATGCGGTAAGTTTTTGCATAACTTGGAAAAGCAGGCACCAGCAACCGTTGTGTTTTTATGTAAATGAGTCATGCTTTTCTAATTTTTTGCATAAAATAAATGTTCAGTGCAAGTTTGAATTGAATTTCACTGTTATTGTTAGTGATTTAACCCCCTCCCCCCCCTCACATCCCAGTCTCTGTTTCATACGCTCTAGGAATCAGTACTCCAATGTGCACTATCCTTCGATGATAGAGGGTAATCTTGTACTTGCTAAATTTAAATTATTTATGGTCGATCTAGGAGAATTATCCGGTGCAGGAGATACTTTTAATTAATCTTGAGTTTCATCCAACCTTTTCACCACTGACCCATTTAATTTGTCACTGTTAAATCACTTGACAAGCCGATTATTATTTAATATTATCTCTTAACACATATCTTTTAATGCTCACTCTGAATTAAAACTGTGTATGGTACACTGAGTTAAAGTTTTGTTGAATATTTTCCCCTTTACTGAATATTCTCTAGTATTGTAAATACATTATTGAATGTAGCCCTCAACATGGAGGACGACGGTTCAATCCCGCGTCCGGCCATCCTGATTTAGGTTTTCCGTGATTTCCCTAAATCGCTCTAGACAAATGCCGGGATGGTTCCTCTGAAAGGGCACGGCCGGCTTCCTTCCCCGTCCTTCCCTAATCCGATGAGACCGATGACCTCGCTGTTTGGTCTCTTCCCCCAAACAACCCAACCTCTCAACATGGACGTAAAGTTTATAGCATGCCAATGAGTAAAGTTCGTCATTTCGCTACATACACCGTCGACTTCGTTCTGGCAATGGCCTTACAGAAGAGGACTGTGGAGTTTGGGGGTGCCTTCTTGCTCATGGGGTGAGGAACTGCTCTTAAAAGGTGAAAGAATCAACAATGACCAAAGACGTGACTATTAAAGGGCAAAGATACCTCCGCTGGCAAAAATTTCCGATTAGTTCCTCATTCCGATCTTCGGAAAGGGTCTGCCAAGAGGGAGGCAACGATGAGAAAAAGAGATAATAATCCTCGAAAGGGTACCATTCTAGGTGTCGGGGCATGTAATATCAGAAATCTAAATGTGGTATAGAAGCTGTGAAAGGAAATGTAAAAGCTGAGTCTATATACAGTGGGGGGTCAGTGAAATAAAACTGACAGAAGGTAAGCATTTCAGACGTACCAAGTAATATCAGCAGCAGCAGAAAATGCAATTACAGGAGTGGGACCTGAAATAGGGAAGGCATGTCACAGAGTGCATGCTACGTTGAGCAACACAGTGATAAGATTACTCTCATCAGAATCGACAGTAAACTAACATCAATAGTAAAAATTCAGGTATAGAAGCCGACGTCGCAAGAAGAAGAATGGAGAAAGTGTATGAGGATACGGAACTTGAAAATCAGTATGTAAAGGGAGATGAAAATCTAACAATCATGAGTGACTGGAATGCTACATCAAGAAAAGGGATAGAAGACTATTAAGAAAAATATGGCCTGTGTGGTAGGAACGAGAGACAAGAAAAACTAATTGAGATCTGCAATAAATTTGAGATAGTAATTGCGAAAACTATGGTTTAATCGTAAGTGGAGAAGATATACTATCTTTGGTCGGCAATAAATTTCAGCTAGTAATTCCGAATACTGTGTTTTGATCATAAGTGGAGAACATATGCATGGAAAAGGCCTGGATCACATCATGGTCAGAAAGCAATTCCTTAGTTCGATATCGGATTACAAGGTGTACCTAGGATTATAAATGAAATCAGATCACAACTTACTAATGATGAGAAGTTGAAAAAAGTTTAAGGGTATCGTCCGGAAGAACCAACGTAGAAAGGGTAGGGATACTGAAGCGCTGAGAAACGATGAGATGTGGTAGAATTTCTCAAACACTGTAGATACTGCGACATTGGGTACCACAACAGCAAGTTCGGCTGAAGAGAAATGGACTTCCCTAAAAATGGAATCGCAAAATATGACAGATAAATATAGGTACAAGGGAAGTACCTGCCACGAAACATCGGATAACGAAAGATATACTTCAATTGATGTACGACAGAAGGAAATACCAAATGATCCGAAAAATACAGAAATGCAGTAATATAAGTCACTTAGAAATGAAATAAATGGAATATGCAGATAAGCAAAGGTGAAGTGGATGCACGAACAAAACTAGGAAACGGAAACAGAAATGATCGTCGGTAGAACTCTTGGAGCATATAGAGCAGTTAAAGCAGCTCACAGTGAAATTAAAAACAAACGTGTCCACATTGAGAATGCAAGAGGAAGTCCACTGCAAATCGCAGAGGGGAGAGAGGATAAGCCGAACGAGTGCGTTGAAAATCTCTACGAGGGGGACGAACCGTCTGATCACGTGACAGAAGACGATATGGGAGTTGACATGGATGACATAGGCAATCCAGTATTAGAGCTTAACAGATTTTTGGAAGACTTGATATGAAAAAAGATACAAGACGCGGAGAACATCCTTCGGAATTACTGATGTCATTGGGAGAAGTTACAACCAAAGGCCTATTCAAGTTGCTTTGTAGAAGCTATGATCCTGGAAACATACCATCAGACTTCCCGAAAGACATCGTCCAAGCATTTGCGAAGGTAGGAAGAGCAGATATGTGCCAGAACTGTAACACAATCAGCTTAATAGCTCACGCATCCAAATTTTTGAAAAGAATAATGGTACAGAAGAATGGAAAACAAAACTTAGAATCTGTTAGATTAAAATAGTTTTGTATTTAGGGACGACAAGGATGCTGATGTTTCGTATGATGATATAAGTAAGACTTAAGGAAAATAAAGACACGCTCATAGCATTTCTCAACCTAGAAAACGCCTTCGACAATGTTTAATTCCACAAGATGTTTTAAATTCTCGGGTTACGAGGTGTTAGATATTGGGAAAGACACATAATATATGAGTACAATATGTATAAGAATCAAGGCGAAAACCAAAGAATAGAAAACAAACAAAGAAGTGCTGGGATTAGGAATGGTATATCGCCTTTAATCTTCTTTCTACATATCGAAAAAGCAACGACTGAAGTAAAAGGAAGATTCTAGAGTCCGATTAAAGGTCAGGGTTTAAAAGTATCAATGATAATATTCATTGATAACAGCACTATCGTCAGTGAGATTAGAGAAGAATTGTAAGACGTGTTTAATGGAATGAACAGTCTTCTAAGAGGAGAATATTGTTGTAGAGCAAACCGAATAAAGAATAAAGTAAGGGGGGGTAACAGAAACAACATCGAGAATAAACTTAACATCAGAATTGGAGAGTACGAAGTAGACGAAGCAAAGGTACGCTGCTACCTTGGAAACAAAATAACGCATCGTGGACGAAGTAAGAAGGACATAAAACACAGACTATCGCAGGAAAAGAGGAATTCCTGGCCAAAAGAATTCTATAGGGATCAAACAACAGCCTACATCTGAAGAAGAAATTTCTGGGAATATATATTTGGAGCACAGCATCGTCTGGAAGTGAGCAGGGACTGTGAGGGAAACGCACAAGATGAAAATCGAAAAGTTTGAGATGCATTACTATTGGTGATGAAGACAAGGTGGACTGACAAGATAAAAGATGAAGAGGGCATCCGCAGAATCGATGAGGAGACTAACACTGACAAGAAAGTGAAACAGGACAGAAGTTCTTGGTGCGTAAAACCAGTCAGAACAATGATGACCCCGTCTCCCCTCCCCTTCCTAAAAACAAAAAAAATCATGAAAAAACCTCATCTTACAAGTGAAAGTTAGATATTTTGCTGCTTCGACTGACATAGTATATTCCCAAAGTCTATTGTTTCTGAAATCTGTCTAAAAACAAATATTACAGTGCTTTCGTATAACAGGTTTAGTGGCCTAATGGAAGTAGCTGAATGAAGATGTCTTCCAAAGGATCTGTTAGAATGCTGAAGATTAGATGGGTAGATCACATAACTAATGAGGAGGTGTTGAATAGGATTGGGGAGAAGAGAAGTTTGTGGCACAACTTGACTAGAAGAAGGGATCGGTTGGTAGGACGTGTTCTGAGGCATCAAGGGATCACCAGTTTAGTATTGGAGGGCAGCGTGGAGGGTAAAAATCGTAGAGGGACACCAAGAGATGAATACACCAAGCAGATTCAGAAGGATGTAGGTTGCAATAGGTACTGGGAGATGAAGCAGCTTGCACAGGATAGAGTAGCATGGAGTGCTGCATCAAACCAGTCTCAGGACTGAAGACCACAACAACAACATCATTTATCACTGAGAATAAATGTTAGTAACTTTAGGGATAATTCCTGAGCAGGGAAACCAAAACCAAGATCACATTTAGAAGATATAAGTAACGTGATTGGTGTTTAAATAAAAGGGATATTTCACAATATTTTTGTGTCCAAACTTTTCAAATGTGAAAATCTAGATTAAATGAAAACATAACTTTTCTTCTGAGCAATGAATCAGACATCGATCGATGTTTTTCTTTGATCGTAAAGAGTTATACTTCGTACTGGGTTGAGCTACTTTTTTGCTGTGCACAGTAAAAAGGAGGAAAGTGAAGTGACTTGGCTAGGACTCAATAAGCAAGAACAACTTCTCCGGCAGACAAATAACAGTAAACACTCTATTTGCAAAAATATGAAAATTTTTTCTTATGAAACCACAAGAGCTCCAGTTAATTCCGTCACTGTAAGACAAGAATATTTATTAGGTGAATCATAACTGTCAACTGTTTGGTAATTGTGTTATCACCGACAAGTGTGAATCTGTGATTCGTGATGAAGCACTATCACTGTGAATATAACAGTATAAACTCTGTGTCCAGATGGACCACTGGTCTAAGTCAGATACGATTACGTGGTACCCGTATCCGTTTTGTTGTTCTTGCTCCTCAGGAACACGTTCTTTTGATCTATCTGGTTTGCAGAAGGTTCATAAACAAAAAATCTGTACCTTGAGTAGTTTGTGCCGCTACTCAGAACAGACTTTCGAGGCAATGGCCTTTCTTATAGGAGACAGCAGTCCTCTTTAATGCCCTACTAAACTGAGTCGAAATGTGGAAAAAAGGAACACATGGCATAACCTGACCAAAAAATATTAACGGTGTAGCGAACCAACTCAAATGACTTAATAGAGGCAAGTCTTTCGACCGAGACCGCATACCGTAGATTCCTATCAGAATATCCTGATCTAAGAGCTCAATATTTAGCATTGATATACAACCGCTCGCTCGGCAAAAAATCACTACCTAAGGACTTGAAAGTTGCACAGGTCACACCTGTACTAAGGAAAGAAAAAAGAATAATCCGCTGAGTTACAGATCCGTATCAATAGTGTCGATTTTCAGCAGGATTTTGGAACATGGTTCGAACGTTATGAATTACCTTGAAGAAAACGATCCTTCGACACACAGTCAGCACGGGTTCAGAAACTATCGTTCTTGTGGAACATAACTGATTGCAATGAGAACTATAGATATGTCTGAAATTTATTCCGTACTTTCAGATTTCCAGAAGGCTTTTGATGCCGTTCCTCACAAGCGAGTTCTAATCGAACTGCATGCCTTGGGGTATCGTCACAGTTGTGTTACTGGATTTGTGATCTCCTGTCAGAAAGATCACAGTTCGTAGTAACTGACGGAGAGTTAGCGAGAAAAACAAAAGTGATAACCTATGTTCCTCAACGAAGTGTTATAGGACCTCTGATGTTCGTGCTTTGGATAAATGATTTAGGAGACGATCTGCGCAACCATCTTAGATAGCTGCAGATGATGCTGTCATTTACCTTCCAGTAAAAACCTGGGAAGAACATAAACAACTGCAACACGATTTATACAAAAAATTGTATGGCGCGTAAAGTGGCAGTTGACCTTAAATACTGAAAATCGTGAGGTCATCCACATGAGTACTGAAAGGAGTCCGTTACATTTCGGTTACGCGATAAATCATACAAATCTAAAGGTCGTAAATTCAACTAAATACTTAGGAACCAAAATTATTAACAACTTAAGCAAAACGATCACGTAGTTAATGTTGTGGGGAATGTGAACCAAAGACTGCGTTTTATTGGCAGACCACTTAGAAAATGCACCAGATCTACTAAAGGGACTGCTTATACGACGCTTGTCCGCCCTCGTCTGGAGTAATGCTGTGCACTGTGGGATCGGCATCAGATTGAGCTGACGTAAGACACCGAAAGAGTTCAAAGAAGGGCAGCTCGTTTATATTGTCGCGAAACAGAGGAGAGAGTGTGATGGACATAACACGCAGCCCCGTATCTACGATATTTCCGATCGTTGCAAAAACTTCATATTGGCGCCCCCCCCCCTCCCCCCTCATCCTCTCCAGCGTTTTTGATAGGACATCAAAAACTTTAAAAATATATTGATTTTCCAAAAATATGTTCATTTTGTAGAGCACATCTTTCTGAAGAATTTTATGTATAAGACATATATGTCCAAGAAAATGTAAGACATGTTATTTGGTCTTACGTGTGCCAAAGTACAATGTAACGCCCGTTCACAAAGCATTCTCCTATCGCACGCCACTGTATTTAGCTCTGTCGAATTCAAACGTGTACATTTTGCAATGCAAGCCATCAAACCTATATTCAGGACAGTGGAAATTAAAATGTGTTGTCGTGCCTCTCCTGCTCCCACTCGGCCGGTTTGACATCCTACCTCCCCCTCCCCCCCTCCCCTTAAAAAAACTCACAATTGATGCTGGGTGGGATTATTTATGACCGGGTGAATCAGAACTCTTCAATAAACTTGCACTCTTTATTGCTTATTACCTAATAACTTTCTCTTTTGTGTGACATGAAATCAAATACAGGAAACGTAAAAGCAATAAAGGGAAGACACAAGCAAGAGAATACACATTTTTTCATTCCGTAGCACCAGCATTTTTTTCTCTCTAATCTTGCTACAGCTTTACACGCCGTGCTTTCCTTTCTGTGAAAGAATCAATTACCTCATCAAAATTCTCAAACGTTTCACTACATGAAAAAATCAAAATGTCGTAGTCTAATACTGAAGAACGGTACCTAAGATGGTGTGGTTTCTCGACTTGATTACGTCTACTTTGTTACTGTCTGCTAGTTTTAACGAAAAAGGCTTTCCTAATTTTGAAGCAATTGCAACACACACCAAACAATAGAGACTGTTTCGGCACAAGTGGTCATTTTTACGTTTTTCTTTTGCATAAATAACACAACAGAACATAATTCACGAATTACTGATATCAAATGCCCATTAGGCCGACTACAAGTAAAAAGTCTTATGTTAGGAGATAGTTTCACATTTCGTTCATACGTTCCAGATTCTCAAGCGTGAGATCGAAAAGTAGTAGTACGAAATTTTTATATAAATTTGGATTCGTCATACTCTTTAACATAATTTTTGTGTTACCCCTTTTCCTCTCCTCCCTCGTTCTAACAAAAACTCTTGTAATCACTAATTCTGTAGCTGTTTCTCCCATTGTCAAAATTCATTCTCCATTTAACTCCACTAACCCTGCCAGAATCACAGGTTCAGTTATCCCGCGTTTATTCTCCGGTTAGTCGTTATTACGTGTTCGTACAACGCGTTTACTGTGCTATTCCAAGAATATAACTTAAAATGACTGCTAATTGGGGAGTGTACAGGTGGTAGTGTGCAACTGGTAGTGTAGCAGATCTGGCAAAAAGTTTCTGTCAAAAATTCATTTTCTTGGATACACTGAGAAGATAATATGTAATCTTAGTCGTTTATTTCCACTCTGATAGTCTGAATCCATGAACTTCGCTAGTAATTATAACAACGCTGATCATTCGCATTCCTAATCAGCCACATAAACAAACATCGATTGGCATGCACCCGTCCGGGTTTATACGGCTCAGTTTGTATAGCCCCTTCTCATTTTGTCAGCGGGAAAGTTTTTTATTTCTAGATGCGACGAGGATTCACCTGTCAGAGACATCATGTACACTATGCACGCATTCAAAAATCAGCTTACTATTCGTTCAGAAATCAACTTAGACTGTGTTCAAAAATGATCAAAAACCAACTGCGAAGCGTTTCAAAGTATATGAATAATCGATACACCAACGTACGTGGAACAAAGGCGTTTTCTTCAAGAATATGAATTTGGCCCTCCCCCCATGATCCGAGCCTGATGATAGACGAGTTTGGGTGGCAAAAATTAAAACAAGGGCGTTCTTCGTTACGGAAAAGATCTTTTCACGAAATTTCCATCTCCAAATATCTCTAAATATTTTGTTGAGAGACGATACTGGTAGTAAAATAAGAGAAATCAGGGCCCTTGCAGAAAGATTTAAGCGTTCGATTTGCTTGCTCAGTGTTCAAGAGTGGAACAGTAGAGAACTAACCATGCGAGATTTGTAAATAACCACGCCGACCCTGAAACCATACGCATTTGTGGCACGTTAAAGGTGAAAGTGAAGGTAAATTAATTAAATAACGAACTGTGGCCACCCCCAGAACCAAAACCCTGCATCTCTGTTTACTGCGTTTGGAAGATGAAGTACTTCAATGAACTCTTTACACTCTCGTTTCTGTATGTACATACGAGATCTAGATGCTCCTATAAGATTTAAGTCTGTTGTTATAACCAAAATACGATAAGTTTGTTACAGACAGACTGCAGTGCTGGTGGTCGGCTGTAACAGCTTGCAGACAGCCACACCTGACAAAACAGGCAACGTAGTGAGCATGTGTTTCTCGAGAAAGTACTGCGAGTGGATGGCCGCCGGCCACGATACTCGCTGAAACCTCAATTAAAAAATAATTGTAATCGGAATACGAGAAAGAACTAAGTGCGTGCTGACAATCTAACCTCACTGAAAATTTGGAACGACCCACAAGAGGTGGTACGTAAGTTTAATACCACTATGATCACATACGTAACGGAAGAGCAGAACACTTACAGAGATGTTATCGTACAGGAACATAAGAGGAGTACGGTGCGGTACTGGTAAGTCAGAAAATAAGTTCTGAAAATTATGTTTTTCCTCCTTATCTTGAGCTTAGATCCTACGAATGAAAAGATTATATTGGTCGCCAGTGCACCGTTCTGGCACAAAATAAGACCAAAATAGTGAAACTAAGAAGTTGGTGTGATTCACCAAAATATTAGGACATGCTCAACGTCAGTACTATTTACGTTATAAAATATTAAGATATGCCAAATACTGAGAGAACTCAAAATTAATCACTTAAAAATTATGAAAATAATGCCGGTGGAAAATCGAAAAAAATGTCGCTGTATTATTATGATGTAATAAACAATTACTTACGTGACAGTATTGGGTATATTAGGATTTTACAGAATATTCTAAATGCATTATACTCGAAAATTACTAGAAATAATCAGAAATTACCTTTATTTCTCGAAGACATGATGACAATGAAATAAAGATCTTCCTTCAAGCACATACTGTCACCTGTTGAGAGCATGCAGCAACGAAAACAAATGATGCACAGGAAGCACGTAGTGTAAAACATATTCCCCAGTCACGGGTTGCGAGTGTAGTTTATTCCCTGAGCTAAAAAAAATAAGGGTTGGATGTAGGATATGTGCTACTTTAAGGATTGAGGAGTCTATACAGGGTGGTAATGAATAAACTTACGGAGGTCCAATGTGGGCTGTAATTATCGTATGGCAGCAAAACTTCGTAGCTGTTCGAATGAGTTAATACAGAACCGATTTAAGGTAGAAAAAATTAGTTCCAGTTATGGCCACCAGGTTCAAATCTAGCTTTGTGAATGTAAGACAGACATATATAGGAATGTTTAAGTATGTGACTGTTTAGGAACACGACGTGGCCAGTAAAGATCAAATAAGTGAGAGAGGCATAAGGACGACTTTATTGCCGCTTAGAGGATCTGTTTAACACGAGCACCGAGGACGTCGTCGAGATGCTGTACAACGACAGATTAGATCGTGGTGGCCCAGATTATAACCAATTTTTGCCCAGCGTAAATTGGTCTCGCATTGACCCATTAGGATATCTACCAAGTAGCTGCCATATGATAATAAAGCCCACACTGCTCTGTAATTATAACCACCAGGAACAAGGTTGCAAATGTTATCTACTCCTATTCACTTGCATGCAGATCTTGTCGGTTGAGGGTGCAGACTAGTCACACTAAGAATTAGGCGTTGGTTACATGCTACTTGACCATTGAGGAAGTGTGACAGTAAAATGTACTGCAAATTGTGTAGACCAGTGGTTTCCAACAGGTGGTACGCGGACACCCAGGGGTCCGCGAGCTATGCCAGAGGGGTCCGTAACATCCTATTAAAATAAAAAATATGTTAAATATATTTCGTATGATAACAGATTTTTTGTTTTGGCCGCTTCCTACATGAGCAGAGCTTTACCGAACGCTAACTTCGGCGTCTAGCGTCTTCGAAGAATGTAAAGAGATCGGCAGTGAGCATGAGCAACTTCTTATTCATACGGAAGTAAGATGGCTTTCTCGAGGTTGGATCCTGTCAAGATTTTTTGAACTTACAGACGAGGTTCGTGTCTTCGTTCTTGACACAAAGTACGCGAATTTTGTCACTAACTTCTCTTGGTTTTGCTCAGTTACGTACTTAGCTGATGTGTTTGAACACTTCAATGTGTTAAAATTGAGTTTACAAGGAAAAAATGTAGACATGTTCCAAGTTGAGTATAAGATTAGTATTATGGTCAAAAAGTGTCAGATCTGGGAGTCAAGGATAGAAAACGAGTCACTAAGTAACTTTTCTACTTCAAAACAATTCTTGGAGTCATCAGAGGAGAGTTTGCCTGACCAGATCAAGATCAATGTAGGCGAGCATCCTCGCAGCCTAGCCGCCACTTTAAGAGAGTATTTCTCTGAACCTGACCCTGACGACAGATGGATTCGAAATCCCTTCGGCTTTGAAGATATAGACAAAAACCAGGGCCTCAATGAAGAAGAGCAAGATCAACTGTGGATCTGTCCAGCTGTGGTACGATGATAAACATTTTCATCGGTGATAAAATTACAGACTTCTGGTCATCAGCACGCTAGGACTACAAGAAACGTGGAGATAGGGCAATGAAAAAGATCCTTCCATTTGCAACCACATATCGGTGTGAACAAGCATTTTGTTTCACGTGTTTCATGAAAAACAAATATAGGAATCGGCTCGACATGCGGTCGGATTTCAGAGTGAAAGTTTCAAGTTTGGAACCTAATATTTCAGAAATAATGGACTCAAAGGTCAGATTCAACTCATCTCATTACGAACTGAAAATTAAAACTAACTGTATACTGCTGGAGTACTCTGTTGTAACTGTATCTTTTCAGATGAATAATGCCTTGTATGAAATTAGTGTTTTCTTATTTTTCACACATGTCTACTCAGTGCAATCTCAGGTGTAGTACACTTGAAAGACCCAGACACTCAGTTTTAATTTTTTCCTGTCATTTTCAGTTCATAGTCAATTTTTATTTTTTTAAGGAGTTTGTTATACTGAATACCCAGATTTGAAGACAAAGATTTTGAGCAATAATAAAAAATTTAACAATAACAATGATGGATAAACTGAAAAATTTTTAAGCTCAATATTTTTTCAATAATGAATGTCAATGTTTTTGTAAGTACCAAAAATAGAAAACGTATAAAAAGACTCTTAATTTGGCTTTTTTAGGTACTTGATACTGTGATATGACAAGGTACCAATCATGCTCGATGAGGGGGTCCTCGAGAAAATTTTGTTGGGAACACCTGGTGTAGAGCACATGAGTAACAGTGAAAAGTAGTCGTCTGTGGCTCATCGCACGAGTGCCACACAACGCACAGTAGCACACAGAGTGTAGAACAGGCCAGCTGGCCTGGGGTGGGTGCGTGAGTCGAGTCGAGGTCTGGGTGCGCTGCACAGGACGAGCACAGTGGTATAGGAGGCGGGGGGGGGGGGGGGGGGGGGGGGAGGGCCGAGCCTCCGCTCCGGGGCGCTTCCTGTTTGCAGGCCGGGACGCAATCTGGATTTGCGGTTGATTCCTGACGGGCGGCCGTAATCCGGGCCGCCATTCACGAGGCGCAGCTTCTAAATCCAATTACAGGGCCGGCCGGGCGCGCCAAATCCCCGCCCGGCTGCGAACAAGCACGGCACGGCAGGGCAGGGCGGCCGTCACGCCGGGACCCACTGCTCACCGCTCACCGCGCTGGTCTTCCAGAGTACGGCGCACGTGAACAAAATACTGTGCGCCCCCCCCAGTGCTCAACAATAATTATGGACACTCGATCAGACACTTCAGCTCACTGGACATCTCCTGGAGACATTTACCGAAACAGCATTAGTGGTAACAGTAGTGCTACAGACTATTGTTAAAAAAGCGAAAAGCTTCTGCTGGAACAGTCATTCTTTAAGAATAATAAATACGACACCCGACAAAAAAGTCAAGTACACAGATGGGAAACTTGAAACGAATTTAAAATGCAAGGGGTGAGTGACCTCATGATGTTACTTAATGGAGTCAAATTTACTACGCTCTTGCTAGTATGAGCCCATTTATCACTATGACCTCTCACCCACTCTAGCCTGGATGAATGTAGTGATTCGGTTGAAAAGGATGTCGTAAAGCTTCTGACTCTTCTCCTAAGAAAAATTTGTCTACAAGTGTCGTAACTTGTCCCTTTTATTGCGGATACTACACGGTAACCGAGTTGATGACTAACCCAATCCCACACCTGTTCTGTTGGGGACGCATGTTCAGATCTTTCTGGCCGCGGGTTTACCTCAACATTACGTTGAAAATTCGTAGAGACACGTGCCATATGTGTGTGAACTTTGTTCTGTTGAAAAAAGGCACCATGATAAATCGCGTAAGAGGTAAACATATGAGGACACAGGATACCTGCAAGTACCGTTGTGCCGCCAGAGTTCCCTACATCACTACCAGCCGTGACGGATGTTATACCCTAAAGCCGTCGGCACATGGACGGTGCTGTCGAACGTTAACGTTGAGCGTGCCAAGTTCAACGTGCTGCTGAACGCTCAGGAACGATGCGACTTGTGCATACGGTACGTGGGCCCCAACGTGGTATACACGATCGCAATGCACTCCAGCGGCAGTTGATGGATGTTTCTAGTTCGTAAATCACACTGTTTACTCAAAGGGCGCGCGTCAAATTCCCACGTTATCTCTATTAAAACGCACCTTTTCCTCCATCGTCCACGAAAAGGAAAGTACCATGTCCAATCAATAAGGACACAGGCTTATAAAAGTTCCATTACAAACAGTGCGGTACAAATTTGGAATACTTCTCTGCATAAGATAAACATTATTTCATCTTTCCCACATTTTAGTAAAACCCCAAGGTCAGTCTTACTTGATCACTGTTTCTGCCCAGTAGCAGAATCTTTGCAACATGTGAATTGCGAAGCGTAAAACAAAAAGGAGCAAAATATCTTTATACAAATATCGCAAGCTGTCCTTTAAATTAAGCCAATCGAACAAAGCCACCCCTCAAAAAGAGGTGAACTTATATTTACATAACATCAAATATCATAGATTATACTTGTATTAAACTAATAATAAAGTAACAGAAACTAATAAAAACGCCAATGTTAAGAAAAAAAATTGGCACTGTCAAGACGCGAACCACCGCCCTAACTGACGTTATTTAATCACAGTGACGCTGCTCACTACGCTAAACCAACATCAGAAGCTTAGCACCTAATCATATTGTTTTACCCTTGCAGGAAACCTTAATCGTGGCTATGTTACTAATAGAAATTTAATTATAATAAATTGTACCAAGAACAATGCGTTTTGGGTGGATCTTCAGTGTGTGGCTGCCTTCAAATAGCCTACTCTCATAATACGCAAGTTAAAATGATTCTTTTGCCACAAATATGATGTTTCTCATTATTTTACTGGAACGAATCACACAGTTAACAATGGATTTTTCAGTGATTCTCAATTTGCTGGTGCCCAGAAACGGCATATAAACGTATAAGCTTGAAATGAATGCCAATATGGCGCACCGAGCGAGGTGGCGCAGTGGTTAGCACACTGGCTTCGCATTCAGGAGGACAACGGTTCAATCCCGCGTTCGGCCATCCTGATTTAGGTTTTTGTGATTTTCCTAAATCGCTTGAGGCAAATGCCGGGATGGTTCCACTGAAAGGGTACGGCCAACTTTCTTCCCCATTCTTCCCTAATACCATGAGACAAATAACCTCGCTGTTTGATCTCTTCCACCAAACAACCCAACCCAATATGGCGCCCCACAACTCTGCACTGAAGTGAGACGGCGTGTGTGTGACGTAGGTGGCGTTGTGCCATCTCATTGGTCAGAATATCTGACATGCCAGATATTGCTCTGCACGTTCGGAAAGACTCTCGAACGTGCTATTCCACGCTATGACGTCAGAAACTCGCCACGCTCAACGCTCAACGTTCGGATGCACGGTCCGTGTGCCGACGGCTTAAGGCTCCCCACCCCGTGACGCCAGGAGTACCACCGCCTCTGTAAAATGTTGGAAGAATGGGTCCTCTTCCCATTTCGCGCCATTATCGCCAACAATAGTTATCCTGTGTAGTGCAGATTCATCAGTGAACACGATGTGACTCTATTCGTCAGCTTCCCATTCACGGCACCACTCTAAACACAGCTGTCTGTACGATACCGCAGTGCCTGTGTCGTTAAGATCAACGATGCGTGCCGGAAGGAACATTGCGTCATTCATCTTAACGACACAGGCACTGCAAAATCTTATCTACACGTCAACACCAGACAACGACTTTAAATTAAAATTTCCTCCTCTATACAGGAATTACATAATGAGAATACAATAATAAGTTGCGATGCAAGAGCGACGACATATGGAAATCTGGGTGTGGCCGTAAATCGTGTACGGATATCCAACGCGGTTAATGCGATAGCTCATGTAAAGTGAGAAATCAGGTTTCGAGTCCCGGTCCAACACAAGTTTTTCCTATCGTTATTCCCTTCTACAACTGATGGTTGTCCGTATTTGCAACTGTGAATACATTTCATGCATTTTTTATACAGCTGGTGGCTGTTCGTCTTCGCAGCTGCGAATAAATTTATTTCATTTCATAGCGGCTATAGTCGCCGCAGTGCCTGATCCTTTGGCCATGCATGCATGTCCCAAGGAACATCGCATCTTTCTTCTTAACAACGCAGGCTATGTAATATCACTTTTATACCGGGCAGTCACTTTCAATTAAAATTTCCTCCACTGTACGAGAATTACACAATGTGTGTACGAAAACAGGTTGTGACACGAGAACGATGATATGTGGAAGATCGGGTCAGACCATGGGTTGTGCACGGCTAGCTTATGCTGCTGCTACTTGTCTCCAATCAATGGTGCAGAATCACAAAGAATGCTATTGGAACTCCAATACTTGTTCTCGTGTCCTTGCAATTCTGTCAAGGGATCACGATGTACAGGTTGCACGACACAGAGATCCTCGTTACCGCTTTGGTCAACTGCAACCTTGGCGACGAGCACTCACACTCTCACCTTCCCACGCAGTCCCATATCTGGCCACTGTCACACGTAATCTACAGTGATGAACCTTTCAATCTACGGTAAGTTCTAACAAGCTGGCTCACACGATTACGTAGTATCTCCGTGTTCTTCACAGTGAACGCTCGACGTCTGACCCTTTTCGCACCCGTTAAATTTCCTATCAGACCCGCTAACAACACTGTTATGAACCACACTACTACTCTGTGATGGCCGTTCTACGTGCCATAGAGAATGACAACTCTATATACACAATCGTCAGCGGTGTGTACGTTTACGAAGTGATATTCACATTCAAACATGTCTTCTGGGAATATCAGTATGCAAACTATATACTCTAGCTATTCTGATGTGGGTAAATCAGAGTCGTTTCAAAAGTGTCGTCATGTATGGAGCTTCGAATTGTGATCACATTAAATAGTTTCGTGGGAACCCAAAGTTTGTGGAACAGGGGAGAGTTCTGCCAACATGGGTAGTAGCCAGTGAGGCGAAACAAAGGTTGAAAACAGCTCATAAGTATTTGAGTTATAAATTCGCGCATTAAAAAATTGTTATTGATTTCTGTACTTAGATTCTATCATTCGTTTTTCTGATTAACTACTGCTATAGCAGTTAATGCTGATGTAATTTAATGCGTTAACATTGGGCAGTGCGAAAAAATACAAAGCAAATCGTAGGAACACGACCGCAGTAAAGTTAATGACGCCATCAGTTGTCATGGAGACAGCGTTAAGTATCGACATGATACGTCCGCAATAAGCTGATGATAAACCAAAGAAGTAATTGTGACAGGCGGGCACTGTCTGTGGCTATGGAGACAAAGTTTCGTTGAACCACTGATGTGCCAAAAAGCGGACGTCGTTGGCAGCCTTGGAGATGAATGCAACTGATGAGCTGCCAGGAACTGACGAACGAAACAATCGTAGACCTGTGACGCATCTGCTGTAATGTAGACGTCACGCCGAAGTTTCAGTGGCGACAACACAACGCCGCTGGACACATTGGAGATGTGAAAATCTGTGAACAAACCAAAGTATGTCGTTTAAAAAGCAGTTGGCTGAGTACCTGAAAGCAGAAAAAATTTACCAAGGGTCAGAAGCAGTCTGTTGAAAATAGTTGTCCTGGAACTTGCCTGTAGAATATATACATATATATATATATATATATATATATATATATATATATATATATATATATATATGAACAGACAAAAAGAATCAATATGACCACTAATTGGAAAATAAGTATAATTTGAGACAATATACTGCGGTGACAAAAGTAGTGGGATACTTCCTAATATCATGTCGGACCTCCAAAGCAGCTGCAGGTGGGAGACACTCAACAAGTCGTTGCAAGTCTCCTGTAGAGATACTTAACAATGTTGCCTCTACAGCCGTCCACGAAGTGCCGGTACACGAAGTGACCTCTCTGTTATGACTCATAAATGATCCACTGGATCTATGTCGGTCGATATGTGTGGAAAAATCATTCTCTCGAATTATTCACAATGTTCTTCAAACAAATCACGAACAATTGTGGTCGGATGACATGGTACATTGTTATCCATACAAATTGAGAACATGAAGTCCTATCTATTTCCAGTCACTGATACGCTCATTTGGAGCAGTGAACCGAGTCCATTCCATGTAAACACAGCCCACACCGTTATGAAGCCACAACCAGCTTCCACAGTACTTTATTGACAGCTTGGGTCCATGGCTTCGTGAGGTCTGCGCCTCATTCGAACTATACCATCAGCTCTTATCAACTGAAATCGGAGCTCATCTGACCAGGCCACAATTTTTCAGTCTTATAGGGGCCAACTGATGTGATCACGAGCCCAGAAGAGGTTCTGCAGGAAATTTCGTCCTGTTAGGAAAGACACGTAAGTTGGTCGTCTGTTGCCATAGCCCACTAATGCCATATTTAGCCACGTCGTCCTAACGGATTCCATCGTAGTGCATCCACATTTATTTCTGCCATTATTTCACGTAGTTTTGTTTGTCTGTTAGCACTGACAGCTCTAAGCAAACACCGCTGCTCTCTGTCATTAAGTGAAGGTCGTCGGCCACTGCATTGTCCTTGGTGAGAGATAATACCGGAAATTTGGTATTCTGCAGCACCCTCTTGACACTGTGGACATCAGACTATTGAACGTGGAATGATAGTTGGAGTTATACGTTTGGGACATTGTTGTTGTTGGTGTGGTCTTCGGTCCGGAGACTGGTTTGATGCAGGTCTCCATGCTACTCTATCCTGTGCAAGCTTCTTCATCTCCCAGTACCTACTGCAACCTACAGTCTTCTGAATCTTGGTGTATTCATTTCCTGGTCTCCCTCTACAATTTTTACCCTTCACGCTGCCCTCCAATACTAAATTTGTGATCCCTTGATGCCTCAGAACATGTCCTACCAATTGATCTCTTCTTCTAGTCAAGTTATGCCACAAACTCCTCTTCTCCCCAATTCTATTCCATACCTCCTCATTAGTTATGTGACCTACCCATCTAATCTTCAGCATTCTTCTGCAGCACCACATTTCAAAAATTTCTATTCTCTTCTTGTCCAAACTATTTATCGTCCATGTTTCACTTCCATTTTCGATTTTCGAAAAGAAGTGTCCCAAGCGTCTAGATCCATCTACGATTCCACGTTCAAAGTATGTTAGTTCCCGTCGTGCGGCCATAATCATGCCGGGAACCTTTTCACGTGAATCACCTGAGTACACGTGACAGCTGCGCCAGTGCACTGCCCTTTTGTACTTTTGTGTACGCGATACTACGCCCATCTGTATATGTACAAATCGCTAGCCCCTGTATGGTTCATGGGGACCAAGAATAAAATGAGACTAAAAAATAAGTAAAAAATACAAGCTTTGCCATAAATATAAAATCTCATAAAAAGGAGAAGACAAAACATTTTTCCATAACAAGTCGTCGAGAAGATCACAAGAATGTTTTTCTCTGTGGTTCAACTGCTTACTTAGTAAATAAGATGACAGTTTCTTGTAAATTGCATTAATCTCAAATTATTCAAGGATATTCCGAATGTGCCATCTGAGAGCATTACGCTCAAATTTTACATTATTTTGGATAGAGCTTTCGCAAAGACTATTTTGCGTGAAGTGTTGGCTAAACAATTATTTAATACAAGCAATACCTGTAGTGTGTTCTGTAAAACGTATAAGGAAATCGCAGCCATTTTGCCCAATGTATTGTGTATGGCAGTCTTCACAAAGAACATCATAAACACCAAAATTGGAGCATTTGTTATCATCACATCCAGTCGTTTGTTCGAGCCTGTTCTGCAAATATAATTAGTACAGAAAGTTATAATGTTGCCAGTATGTTTACGAATTTTCTTATCTTGTTGGAATTGTTACCAGTATAAGGCTTTTTGGTAAATTTTAAATTAGTTATGTCAAGAGAATCTCTTGATTTTCGTGATTTATGATACAAAACATCTACTTTATTAGTACCGATATTTTTGGCCCTGGCAATCTGTTTAAGAATAATTATTTCTTTCCTTATTTCATCTGATTTCAGCAGTAATTTTAATATTCGATGGAGCATTGCTGTTTTATATTTGAGTGGAAAATGGATTTATGATAACATCTGTTGCAGGTGGTTTTCCATGAATGGAGAAATATTGCCTTCGTGTTTATAAAGCGTACGATCAAGAAAATTGATTCTTCTGTCATTTTCATGTTCTGCACTGAATGAAAGTGAACATTATTTAAAAATTTAACTGATAACTTCGTTTCAGCCTTTGATCCTTTGTAAAACAACAGAGTAACTTCAACATATATCGTATAATAAATGGATTTGCTGCTAATTTTAATATGTTTGCGGATTTTCTTTTAAAAAAAATTAATTTCAGCATAGTTGACAAAAATTTCCGCGCAAGTACCACCTGAAGGATTCCCCATTGCTAATTCAACTTTCTGAAAAAAAAAATTGTTATTAAAAGGATAATAATTAAAAGCAAGTGTACTTTCAAGCAGTTCAAAAAATTAATTTTCTTGCTGTCCTCAAGATTTTATATATTAGTATCTTACTTTTAATGATATCTATAGTTTCTAGAATTAGTATGTTGGCTTGTAAATTTGTGACATCTACTGGGACAAGTCTAACACCTTCAGGGACACTTACGTAACAATTCTTTTTGACAAAGTCATAGCTATTCAAAATACTACAATTTACTTCATAAATATAAATTGATCTTAAGATATCACTAAGTTTTCTTCAATTTGTGAAAAGTACAACTTCGTTGTTCTTGACTGACATACAGGCACATTTCATTGAGTAACTGAAACTTGGGCGACTGCGGATTCAAAAGTTTCAAAGAAATCTTCTCTCGTGGCAAAAACAAAAATTACTGTTATAGATTGGCTTTTTAATTGTAGTTTCAAATCTAGATGCTGGATTTTTATTAATTTCCATGGAATCATTTCCACAGAAAGACTTTAAAGTTTTGGAAGTAAATTCATCCTCTTTAGCGATTACTGAGGCATTCCCTTTATCTGATTGGGCTATAATTCCGTTACCTGTTGTTAATTTATTACTTACACTTTTTACTAAGTGAAAATGATTATTTCTCATGTGTTTAATTTTTTTCTTTTGTAATAAGTGCTTTGGTTTCTACAGCTTTTTTACACACATCAGATTTGCTAAGTTTTGAGGACTTAGTTGTGACTTTGACAGCAGCAATTGTGCACTTGATACTGGTTTGGCTTAAATTGGTGTCAAATTACATTTCACGCCTTCATTTAGCTGGCCAGTTTCATCTGCAGTGACATTAGCAACATTGGAATAAATACTGTAATATGCACATTATTTGTACAATCCTGAAAAGTTCTATGTTGATGAGAGTCAAAGAGTTGATTTTCTCGAATAGTTTCTCAGCAGTAACGTCACATTAATAGTATTCTTTCAACCTGTAAGTCTGAGAAACTTGGAGAGTATTAAAGGTAAAGTTTGATTACTTAAAAGCCAAAGCAGTTTACAAATTTCGTAATTTAAAATGTCTTTAAATTTGTAGGCCTCTCTAATTTTGTATTTAATCCATAAAAGGCTGCTCTTTTGTAGCACACAAGAAAAAATGTGAAAAATCTGTATAAAGTTAAGTTTTTCGTATTTAGTAACTATAAGCTGAGCTCCACATTGCTTATTGAAGTTGATTTTAATGTTAAGTTTCATGCTTTTAGTTCTGATCATCTGAACTGACTAGGCAGTAAGTTATTAATTTTGGAAAAGATTGTTGGTATTTATTTCTTTTAATTTGTTGCTAGGTTAGAAATCCATACCTTTTCCCACTAGATTACCACGTGTTGCCAGAATGGAACTGAGTATCCCACTAAATAGTCGAAACTTATTCGCAAGTGCTTACAGCGATATTCCTTGCTTACTTTTATATGCCGAATTGACCGTGCTTTCCAGCTTGACCAACAAGCATGAACCATAGCCCATGTCTGTCACTTGATAACCATTATGTATATATTACAGTTATTCGTCTTAGAGTGTGAGAATCGGAGAATGAATATCTACATGTGCAGGGATTTCCAATGTTTAACTTTTTTGTGAGCAGTCTCCCGCATTTCGTATTCTCTCAAACCCCCTCCGATTGTTTTCCATGTGCTATAATAGCAGATGTAAATGCTGCCTATTTCCTCCTACTGTGCGTATCCTCTGCACCCTACCGCTGTCCCAAACATGACGCTGATCCTTTTGTATGTAAGCCAATGCTTCCAGTGGATCCCATTTTTACGTTCATTAAGGAACACTATATTTAATTTAATGTCAAGAAGAGGAGCGAAAATGAGCAACGTGTTTCCTACGTAGAGCATGGGTACTTTGTACTATAAATGTTTTGTAAATATGTGTAGCACATCCACCTCCATTTTAAATAATTTTTTATTTTTGACGTAAGCGAATCCGCTCTTTTATAGTTTTTTGTGATTCAGTTACACTACCGATTTCCATCTGCTTACATATATTACACCAAGATCACCGACGGGAGATGAATATGTGTGTCCCAAGAGATAATGAAATCAGTTTAACGGATATTTATTGAAGTGAACCCCCAATTCTAACTTTGTGACGTCAGTTTTACCTACATGCTTGTCTCAGTTCGTCCAAGTTACCTGTTGTGCAAGTTGCATGGCCATGTTTCACATTGCAGTCTTGTACGATGAAAGCGTGTCTAATAACTACCAAATATGACGTGAGTGGAATGAGGCTGTCGTATGGGAGGCGGAATTAATGACCACAATCCCAACTCATGATGGAGGCATTTAAAAGAACCCTATTCTTAATTCTGGCGTCATGCATAGGAGCGATACCAAAAGGTGGTATACTTGCCTTCAAGTGTGTCTGATAATCATTTGTACGTCAACCATTCTGCATGGTATGGCCTCGATAAGCCGTTGGCGAATTTCCCGAGGTATATAGCACCAGATCATACTCAAAGATCACGCGATTCCCGTAAATTAACGGCTTGGGGCACGCCATGGCGATGTAATTATGTTCCATCTGGTTCAGATAGGCGAAACTGCTGGTCAAGGCATCAATGTGAGTTCATTATCATCTTACTGAAATCTGTTCAGCATTACTTTGACGCAAACAGGTATCCTGCTGGAAGATTCCATCGCTATGAGAGAAGACATCACGCTTGATGGGTTTTAAGTGATCCGCAACAATGTTCACGCAATTCACAGCTGTCGTGTTCTTTCGCTTACTAGCGCACATTGCATGGAACTCCAGTCGAATGTCCCCCGCAGCATAATGTGGCCTCAGCCCTCACTGGCCTACATCTGTGGTTTGGTGCATGTTTCAAGCATGCGTTTGGCTGGATGATGGGAAATCCGTACACTACCATCAACTCAATGTGACAATAAAAGTGATTCACTCCACCATCTGACGTACTCTCATTGATCTTTGGTGATCCTGGGCCCACAGAAGTCGTACCTGGTGGTATCCTTGAGTCAACATGCGACAAGTAGGAGTTATCTAAGTTTTCTACTGCAGAGTCCTACGGTCACCAGCATCTGCTGAACAAAACACTTGTGCCTGCACCAGCATTGTAGTCTGTCGTCATACATGCCACTGATCACCGCCTATATTGTTTTACAGAGCGAACCACAGTTCCGTTTACACGTCCTCTGAAGAGGCGTGGACGTACACCTTGTCGTGTTTGATTGGTTTCGCCGTCCTAGAGATGCTCTAGACAGTGGCACGAGAACAAGTGGCCAGTGTCTGCTCATTCTAAGACTCTGGGCCATAACTACACATGATTTGTCACAGTCGATGAGTATTACCGTTGTCCCTGTACGCTTCTGCTACCCTGTACTTCCCACTTTCCAGCCTCATCGTCCTCATTTCCCAGCATTCTTAGCCGAGGAAGTCTCCTTAAATTTCCTTTCTCCAGAACTCGCCATGCCAGAAAACATCTATTTTGTACACCTATACATTCTTCCTACATTTGACACTATCATTATTGTTGTTATTGCCTTACTACTTTCATTATTATTATTATTATTACCACTATCAGTGGCAGTATCTGTAGCAGTACAAGCACCGCCAGTGTTAACTATATCAATTCCTAAGTCGGTATTATTTACACACAGTGCTACTTTAGACACTCAAATCATTTCAATACTATTTTTCATATTGTAATTGTTATTTCTTATGCAACTACGAAGTAAGAAAGGAACTGTATGTGTGAAACCCTGGACCGATATAAGAGAGTGCCTGATGACCCTAATCGAATCAAGTTAAGTAAATAATAAAGTATATGCTCTTCTTGCTATGTCACGAGGCTGCTCTACCAGTAAGTGGCATTTAATCTCGCAATGGCTCACCGGTGTATGTGCTAGCAACACAACATGGACGTCTTCAGTCTCTAAGCTTGCAACAGCCGTCCTAAAATTTACATTGCTGGTATACGTATATTTAGGTAATAATTAAATCATTCATGAGATTATAATATCTAAAATTACCCCGTTATTTTTCCCAAGTCAGTTCAGAGTAAAGACTTCAGCTTTCGCCCATTTCCGTCATCTTTGTCAGTAACAACTGCCTGTCATCATCGGCACGTCTTGTTGTCAGAGGTAGTGTTGACGCCTGTGACGGTGATGGCGCCACGGTTCCCGTCGTGTAAACTCTGTGAGCTCATTATAATCACTAGTTCTCAAAACCGAATGTCAACGGGTAATTTTTCTGGGACAGTGGCCATGATTTTAGTGGTGCTTGGAAGTCGGCTTTCGAGGTTGGCCGCAAAGAAATTCGCAGATTTTTTATCTTCCAACGAGAGCGGAAGTGCGACTACAATTGCAAACTCCGCCATATGTGACATCAGGCTGTCGTATCTTGTCCAGGCAGATGCACTTTATTTGTTGCATAAAGTCATAATAAAACTGAAAAAGCAAAAAAAGAGGGAAAAAGAGGAAAACAAAGCAAGGAGTTAGAAAGGGGCCCAAGAATGAGTGATAATACTGAGACGCAGTTGTGGTGTATTCCAAACGAGAAGAATAAACATTTTTTGAATAAACCACTGAACTGTGACACAGACCCATGGCATCAAGTCTTTTGTAATCAGCCGTGGATTGGTCTTCCTCAGAAGTGTGTGAAGTTGACTGGAAAGTGACTGGAACCCACTATACATTCATATATGTAAAAAATTAAAATACTTTTGTGAACAAGCGATCAATCTTCTTTTCTAACATGATGTTTTGCATTCGTTTTTGTATAAACTTAATGCAATTTTGTTAGCAAGTGGCCAAGAATCTTTTGTAACATGTTTTATATTCCAGAATGAAATTTTCACTCTACAGCCGTAGAGAGAAAATTTCATTCTTGAAACATCCCCCAGGCTGTGGCTAAGCCATGTCTCCGCAATATCCTTTATTTCAGGAGTGCTAGTTCTGCAGGGTTCGCAGGAGAGCTTCTGTAAAGTTTGGAAGGTAGGAGACGAGGTACTGGCAGAAGTAAAGCTATGAGGACGGGGCGTGAGTCGTGCTTGGGTAGCTCAGTTGGTAGAGCACTTGCCCGTGAAAGGCAAAGTTCCCGAGTTCGAGTCTCGGTCCGGCACACAGTTTTAATCTGCCAGGAAGTTTCATGTTTTATATTCATTTATGTATCAAATTGGGGCTGTTTTTTGAACAAGTGTAGTGTTGTTTTACGTAACGGCCGGCCGGAGTGGCCAAGCGGTTCTAGGCGCTACAGTCTGGAACGGCGCGATCGCTACGGTCGCAGGTGCGAATCCTGCCTCGGGCATGGATGTTTGTCATGTCCTTAGGTTAGTTAGGTTTAAGTAGTTCTCAGTTCTAGAGGACTGATGACCTCAGAAGTTAAGTCCCATAGGGCTCAGAGCCATTTGAACCATTTTTTTTAAAGCAACAATGTGTGATGGTGTGTGTAATGTGTGCAGTGAATGGGAGTGAGAAATGAATTGGTAGTGTATTACTAGAATTTTACATTGTTAAATACATCTTTGCAAAACAGTATTCTGCACTAGGTATAAACTGTTTCAAACATACTGGTTAATTACGTGTTCCATAGGGCACTTGAACGATATTTTTTTGAAGTGAGGTACAACGAGTTAGTTTACAGAATATTTATACGCAGTTAGCTTTAAAAAATGAAAGTATTATTTTTTAGCCTTATTCGTGTAACGATTTTATTTTTTTACAACTAACCATTTTTCGATAAAAATTATTCCATGGAACAGAAGAAGTGGTCCAGAAGAGACGTTATTTTAGATTTAAAACTGCTTTGCTACCTGTTAGAGACTTTGTTATTGGGGAAATGACCAAAAATTTTGTTGCTGCATATTGAACTACTATCTGAGGCACACACAGCTTTAATGTAGCTAATAAAGATTTTTTTTCCTCTAGTGTTGTTGGTATGGATATCATGGTTCTTCTCAAACTGTGAAGGTTTATTTATGAAGAAGTTCATTAGTGAACGTTTGTATTGTTATTGTGCCGTTAAAAGGCCCAACTCCTTGAAGAGGTGCCTACATGATGAGCGTGGGTGAACGCGGTATATACTGCTCGCTTCTCAGCAGTCACAGTGCTTTCTAAGTGATGAGTCACCCCCGAAAAATTATTCCATTAGACATCATTGTGTGAAAATACGCAAAATAGGAGGCTGATTCCTTTGTTTCCAAGATCAGCAATTGTGTGGAGAGCAAAAGTAGCTGAGCTTAATTATTTCAGCAGTTTAGTAATATGCTTTCCCACTTCAAATTTTCATTAGTATGCGAACTCATAAACTTGGAGTATTCTGCCATATTTAGTGACTCCTGTTCATGTACCACATCAATTGTTCGTATGACTACCTTTGTTGTACAGAACTGAATAAAGAGTGCTTTCTCGAAATTAAAGGTGTCTCAAGTGACGGCAATGTTCCACGCACCTGTCCTGAACTGTGCGAATCGAACGGCCGATGTAAGCCTTCCACCACTGAAACAGAATCCTGTACACGCCAGCCTTCCTAAGTCACAAATCATCTTTGACAGATCTGAGTAGTGTCTTATCTTGGAGGGTGAACGGAACACATTCTTAATGTTAAAACTCATTTAACTTTTTTCAGTGTTAAAAATCTGACCCGCACAGGGAATGAACGTCACAGGTCTAAATGGTTCAAATGGCTCTGAGCACTATGGGACTTAACATCTATGGTCATCAGTCCCCTAGAACTTAGAACTACTTAAACCTAACCAACCTAAGGACATCACATACATCCATGCCCGAGGCAGGATTCGAACCTGCGACCGTAGCAGTCGCGCGGGGTCACAGGTCTATGCTCCACTTTATGTACCTCCGGGGATTGCGCAAATATCATAGTCAGATGAATCTATTTCTGAGAGCATCTATTTTGCTTAAACACAGCGTTCTAATGTGCAAGTTCCTCGGTTGAACTTTTCGCGTCGGAAGTAGCGTAAACTCTGTGTGCCAGAGTCCTAAGGATGTCATTGCATTGGTATGATGGATGGCAATACTTAACGTGCAGGTACGTATCGGTATGTGTCGTGTTTGGGTGGACACTATGTCCCAGCGTATCTTCATATTTTTTTGTCGCTTCCGACCACCGAGGTAAATTTTCGTGATGAAAACAGCTGAAGTGGTAAAATAAATCGGTTAAGAGCATTACATCCATAAGGCATGACAAAGAACGTATGGTCAACACATCACCAGAAGCACGTCACGGTGGATGAAAAACTGAAGTCCTCAGTGCCCTGTCGTCGACGCCCTCCGTGAATGAAACGGCAACTATGGATGATAAAAGACTGCCCAAAGACACTCCGTCTTTTGTTCAAAAATACTGGCACAAAATAAAAATTCCCGAACTTCGCACCTGACGATAGAGTTTCACCAATCGTTCATCCAGTTTTTTTATTAATCAGAGTCAAGGACTCTTCCAGAGGGACTCGTGTGAACGGAGATACCATGTCAATACTCACAAGTAAACCCAGAGGGTCCAGCCTTTGACATATCTGCTATAAAATAAAATCGACCGAATTGGAGGGGCGCGGCTTGTGGCCTAGTGGCCAGCGTTGCTGCCTCTGGATCACGAGGTCCCAGGTCAGATTCTTGGCCGTGTTAGGGATTTTATCTGCCTAGGGGCTGGGTGTTCGTGTTTTCCACATCATTTCATGAAAATTCGTAGAACGGGCTAGATTGGACTGTGTAAAGATTGGGACTTAGTACGGGCGCTGATGACCACCCAACTGAGCGCCCCAAAAACCAAACATCATCGTAATCGAATTGGAGGAATAGTGTTCGGCACTTGCCAAAATATGAATTGGAACAGATGTTAAATACTTTGGCAGGTAGTAAGTGGCTACACACAAATTAATAATTATAGGGCGTAAGGTTACTCCTTTCTTACGTATCGTTGTCAGACCATACAACTAGGTGAACAGCATCATCAGGAGAAACTGGCGAACAGTGATAGGGAAAATTGGTTTCACTTCTTGAAATTGAAGGTGGTGTCCCACGTTTCATGTCACTTCACTCTTCCCCTCCAAAAAGCAGTTGTGACATACGAAAAGCACATGAACGCTTATATAAATTACACCTCCAGGCAGGAGGTACACGGCTCGTGTTTTCTGTAGTTCAACCTTGCCTAGACGGTCAATATCGCGGTTCGATCGCGTCCGCATTATTTCTTTGTGCAGGAAGGGCTCTCAACAAGGGAAGTATCCAGGCATCTCGGAGTAAACCAAACCGATGCTGTTCGGACATGGAGGACGGCAGGAACAGTCGATGACATGCCTCGCTCAGGCCGCCCAAGGGCTACTATAGCAGTGGATGACCGCTACCTACGGACTGTGGCTCGGAGGAACCCTCACAGCAAGGCCAGCGTGTTGAATAATGCTTTTTGTGCAGCCACAGGACGTCGTGTTACGACTCATACTGTGTGCAGTAGTCTGCATGATGCGCAACTTACAGACGTCCATGGCGAGGTCCATCTTTGCAACCACGACACCGTGCAGCGCGGTACAGATGGGCCCAATAACGTGCCGAATCGACCGCTCAGGACTGGCATCACTTTCTCTTCACCGATGAGAGTCGCATATGCCTTCAACCAGACAATCGACGTGTTTGGAGGCAACCCGGACAGGCTGAACGCCTTAGACACACTGCCCAGTGAGTGTAGCAAGTTGGAGGTTCCCTGCTGTTTTGGGTGGCATGATGTGGGGCCGACGTACGCCGCTGGTGATCATGGAAGGCGCCGTAATGGCTGTATGACACGTGAATGCCATCCTCCGATCGATAGTGCAACCATATTGGCAGCATACTGCGAGGCATTCGTCTTCATGGACGACAATTCGCGCCTCATCGTGCGCATCTTGTGAATGACTTCCTTCAGGATAATGACATCGCTCGACTAGAGTGATCAGCATGTTCTCCAGAGATGAACCCTATCAAACATGCCTAGGATAGATTGAAAAGGGTTGTTTATTGACGACGTGAGGAGTGGGACAATCTGAACCAACAGTGCCTTGTTGAATTTGTGGATAGTATGCCACGACGAATGCAGGCATACTTCAATGCAAGAGGGCGTGCTAGTGGGTATTAGAGGTACCGGTGTGTACAGCAATATGGAGAGTAACATACACATCCAGGTAGTCGGGCTATTCAACAACCACAACAACATTACAAAAAGGTCTGTACTCGATGTATTCTTATTAGATAGATAGATATCGGTATATATATATATATATATATATATATATATATATATATATATATATATATATATATATATATATATATGTCACTGAATTCAAGTCATCGAGATCTGCTATTCTGTCGGAAAAAAATTTAAGGAAGTAGCAAATTTAAAAAACGTTGATACCTCTATTTCCGTTAGTAATAAATTTACAAGAATGAACAGCTGTTAGAAAAATGAATCATTATCTTGAGCTGCTGGTAAAATACTTTATTTCCACAGCCAGTTTCAGTCGACTGACCATCATCAGGTTCATAAAAGTATTCGCAGCATCATGTTAGCCGAAATTTAAAATAGTTTTCGTCATGTGATAAAACCATGAATAATACTCTGTTAGCATATAGTGGTATAAATTACGTCATCAATCTATAAAAACTGTGCATGTTTCCATGTGACACAGTGCATTATTCATCTATTTATCACATGACAATAACGATTTTATACTTCACCTAAAATGATGATGTGAATACTTTTATGAAACTGATAATAATCATACGGCTGAAACTGCTGTTTGTTTCATGATTTCTTGGCCACTTTAGGTATAGATAAAAATACGTCACAAAAGTCTCAATGGGTGAAAAGTAATACGAGATGAAAAAGTTAGGCTCTTCTCTTTGTACATACACATGTACACGAGATTCTTTCGCTTCAGTGAATAATACTCATACTTCAAACAGGAAATATGCCTAGTAAGTACAAATTAACAATGTAGCTGCATCTCTAGTGGACTTGACAGCCAGTAACACTGCATTACATCTATATTTAATGATTTCAGTGTGCAAGCATGTGAGCTGCATTGTATAACACTAAGTGATGAAACGTTCTTAGCTAATCTGGGAACCTGTCATTGCAGCATAGCTTCTGATACCTATTCAGTTGTTCGAATAGGCAATCTAGTGCAGTGCTGCCAGATGAAGCGGGCGACTTGTGTTATACTCTCGGCGGTCTCAGACGATGACAGTGCAAAACTTCTCACAGTTCGCCGGCCAGCGGCCCGGGGCGGAAAAACGAAGACATTTAACTAACGCACAATGGACTGCTGTGCAGTTACAGAGTGTCAGCTCGGATTGTTTTGCTCTGAGGTGGAGAATACAAAGCAGGAATGAGAGGAAAGGGGCAAGCGCGGAGAAAGGAACAAGGGAAGCGCAGAGAACAGGACGAACGAATAGGGGCGAAGCAAAGAAGGAAAAAAAAAGAAATAAAGCTTTTAAAAAGCTATCGAAGTGGAAGCGGGCGAGCGGCCGGGGCGGCACCTCCAATTTATTGAAGTCCTGCAGGCGCAGGGCAGGCGGCCATATTTCAATTCGGAGCGCGCGCGGTCCGATTCTCGCTTGTTTTCGTAATTTATCACTCGGGCTCCCAGAATACCCCGCGAGAAAATGAGAACAGAAGAAGGCGGGAAAGCGCCGTCCCGCAGGAAGTTTAGCCTCGCGAGTGTTAATTTATGACAAGTGCGTTATTACTCTTGTTTATTTATTTCTCGTAACAGGAGTTGTTTCGTGAGCGCCGCGGACGGTACAGTCCGTGTGCGCCCGCATCTTGCCCCTCGGCTGCGACCTCTCGCGTCCGCCTGCAATTAGCCAATCGGCTCTGTACACAACAAACGTGGGAATCATTCCGACGTAAATCACCCCGCGAACAGTCCTTCTTCGATTGTCTGCGTCGCGGGGTATTAAACTCAACGAAAATGCAGTCGAGATCTCTGGGTATAATCCACGGCGCACCGCATGCGAGAGGTGAAGTGTTGCGTCGCGACTGTATCGTGGAGCTATAAATTGTGCGAGAGTTCTTCGTGAGTGAGACAAAGAAGGAAGACAAAAAGAGCGGTTAACAGAGGGAAACAAAGGGTTCCGCACACTGCAGTGAGCCAGTAACTATAGAACAAGAACCTCGAGACAGTGGCCTTAACAGGTACGGTGCACTCGAAATAAATGTTTATACTATTCAGGTGAATACTGTGGAGCCCGTGTTAATTCACATGTTGATGAGCCTGCATCCAGTACGTAAATTTAATTAAAAGGATGTTGCAGAAAACGACGTTTCGAGGTTGTGACGAGAAATACATAAATACAGAAAAAACATTTCTAGAGGAACTCGCAAAATACCGTGACGCTTATGTTGAGCATACGGAATGTTGACCCGCCGCTACGCAGTATTAGTACAATGTCACTACAAATCAATTGTACTTAGTTTAATATTACTAGGCGCTTTGCTCTCGTTTGAATCTCACGTTTCTTTGGCTTCTTGGCCTTCGTTTACTCTGTAGTTCGTTAGAGGAGCGAAGCGTCCCTAATTGATGGAAAAAAGCGCAGGTCACTCTCGTTTTCCAGAATGGTTGTCAAACAGATATACAAATCTGTACGCCTCTATCTCTGTCGTCGGTCTGTTGTAGAATTTTTGAAAATCTTTTGTGCTCGCGTATTACGAAGTTTCTGGAGACCGAAACTCTCCCTAAAAGTAAATATGGGTTCCGAAATCAACGACCATCTGAATTCACTCCAGCGAAGAATGTTGTTGCTACTTCTAGTTGCTAAAGGTTTTGTAGAATGACAATTTGAATACATTGTCTTGCTTCTTCAACTGAGCCATTGAATCCAATTTTTTTGCTGCTACTTTCAGAGAGTGCAACTTATGTACTATTAGTCACGGCGTTGTCATTTGGTTTAATTGTTATGGTATCTTGTACACTACCTGGTTGTACTGTCTCCCGATTCACAGTGCCCGTACATTTTTAGGCTCATTATCTGCTTTCTAGATAACGTTTTGGGACAGCTGTTTTCAAGTAATGACACAGATGTACTATGGAATATACTGAAATTCACATTAGGATATTTCCCTATATACACACCTCATCCCTTATTACCTCTTTCAGCTTATTCTTAAAATATTGTATCTCTTCCCATTAGCAAGCCTCATTGCTTTGTATGAACATGTTTCAGAGCTGTAAGCTGCTACATTATTTACATTAATTGTGCGTCGTGACCAGACAGTCCATTAATAATTGGGTACATGTTAAATGGTACAGCTTGAACACTGTCTACAAATACGTTGTCATTCAGCGTCTTGCTATCTTGCTGCACGCAAGTTGGAAAATTTGCCACTGAAATCAGATTGAAAGAGTCAAATAACGATTCCAGTTAAGTTCTGCAGTCAGAATTTTTCAAGAAATCCACATTCAAATCTCCACAAACATTTTTCTTCTTTTCTGACAGGTTCCTCAATAATGCATCTGTACTTTTCAACAGCAGCTGAAAGTTTCTTAGAGGGGACCTATTGACCATTACAATAGCATTAAAATACAAATGAAATATTCTACAGCACATGATTCTGGGTTCTGATCTACGCAAAAACTGGTTGTATCGATATTTCTGTCTTTGCGTGCAATTTTTACATATGTTGCAACTCGTTCTTTTTCCATGTTCAATATGTACGAAAATTATGCTAGTCTATAATCCCTTACATTTAACTTCCCTATCCCTGTGGTCACATAGTATTCAGAGAGGAGCAGAACGTGTACCACTCTAAAAATTATAGTTGCTCAGATGGGGCATGGAGGCGGCTGCAGTTGTGAGGATGTTCTCCAGATCTGAGGACCAGTATGGTGTTAGAAATACTAAATACCTTGGTGATGGGAACTCCTCTTCGTTCAAAGTTGTAACAGATAAAAATCCGTACCATACAACAATAAAAATGTTGGAATGTGCTAGCCACATCCAAAAGAGGCTTGGTAGGAGGCTTCATCTCTTGCTGGAAGAGAAGAAAGGTGAAGTACTTGCGGATGGAAAACCACTAGGAGGAAAAGGCAGGCTTACTCTGAAAGAAATTGATTCTATTCAGTTAATTTATGGTAGAGATATCAGGAAAAACACACATAATTTCGAGGCAATGAGGCGTGCTGTGTGGCCAATTTTTTACCACAATCTATCCAATGACCGAACACCAATGCACAATCTGTGTCCGAAAGACGATTAGTGTAAGTTCAACAACAGAAATGAGACGTATTTACATAAACACCCATTATCAGAAACTTTTAAGAATGCAATTAAGCCCACATTCAGGTTTCTTGCAAACCCTGATTTATTGAGGAAGTGTCTTCACAGGAAGACACAAAATGCGAATAAAAGCCTCAATAACTTAATTTGGATTAGATGCTGAAAAAGGACATTTTGTGGACTTGAAGTATTCAAAATAGGTGTCTATCACACAGTTTTATGTTACAATAACGGAAATAGAATTGAAGTGCTGAAGAGAGTTGGTATAGATCCTGCTGTATTTACAACAAAAGCATTTTACACCATCGACGAGAGCAGGGTCGAGAAACCTAACAGATCAATGTCTTACCTGCAAATACAGGTCTGGCAGATTCTAAAAGGAGAGAAGAGAAACCTGGAGGATGATTTTAAAATTAAGGTAAGCTTATTACATGTAGAAGTATCATAAGAATATCTTTGAACCTCATTTTCTCTGTTTTACATTTTTTGCGTTATTAGAAGCCTTTTCTTCAAAAATGTATGTACTGATGATACGAAATTTTCAGGAACTGTTCACAACTTATTACTGTCTCCCTGGAACTAAAAAAAATACGAGATCCTGCAATTACATTCTGATTTTTAGATGATCGTATGTAAAAAAAGTTAATTTTGGATGTGCAAAATTAAAAACTCTGTTAAAGATGCCATTTGTACCATAAATTAATAACTACAGTTCAGGGGTCTTATGACTTCCTCAGGACACTACAACAAAATATTCAGATTAATTGCATGTTTAGAATTTGAGTTATGGCTCTTTATAAAAAAGATAATAAAAATAAAAAATTAAAATTTATGGCAAAATATTAATCCGCCATATTTTATTATATTTTTCTGTTAAAACACAGCTATTTTGCTTTACACATGCGAAATTTTAGATTTGTACATTAATAAATATGGCCATAATGGTTTTTTAAATCCGCGACTTCCTCCCCCTAAGTCGTTCAGTAGAAATCAGTTCAGAGAATGCATTAAGTTAGTCCAGTAAATCCAGAACTCTATCTTTGTTTTACAGTCACTACGTGATGGTTCCTAACGCTCGTTACAAAAACTTTTACGCTGACACAGAAAACAGACTTTTTATAAGAATTGTGTTAATGTCAAATGGGAGCATATGATATTACAAACATTCACATAATAATTTATTACGTTAGCACCAACTAATTACTACATACATTGACGTTACTGATTTTAATATATTATTGCCCTCTCAATATGTGATAACGAGTCTGCGTGATAGTTTGACGCTTATTATACCATCTCACGATGCTCAGCATGCATATAACTGGAGTTTGTACATCATGGCGAAACTATGTGTGTATTAATTATATCTGAAAATTAATATAATATGTTAAAACCAGTAATGTGAGTGTATGTTGCAATTAGGAGATCTTGTCAGGATAAATTGACGTAGGAGGAAAGAGATTGTTACAGATAATTCCCACACTGTCCTGAATGCCTTTGTGTATGTGTGACTCCGTCGACCTATCTGCTCCAGGTATTTCATCACCAAAGTCTTATACCGATTTCCACTGTTGTCACAACACTTTGTCAATTAGGTACACATGTGACAATGTGAGTGTACACTTCAGGTGGAGCTTTTTCTAGTGTTCCACAATTTTGTGACAGTGCTGGTTTTGATCAATCTAAACAACGTCTTTTCTTTTTGCCGAGATCAATAGAACGACCATAGAAATCGAGTATAACTCTATTCTTGGTTTCTGTATCTGCATCAACTGCAACAGTTTCAAGACAACGTTTTAGAGCTTCATGGTCATTATTAACAGATACCCTCCCGCTGCCCCCACCACATCTCAGCTAAACTGTTGGCGTAATATATCGCCACGACGTTGGGATCACAGATTTACTACAGACTTAGTACGCCTTTAGTAGGCCGCTAAAAAAACATAATATGCAAATTGTAAGGTGCACTACTATGGCAATTCCGTGAAAATCGCAAGAGAAATTTTACGCTAGTATTATATAACTTACTTATTTGCATGGGTGCCAGACGTTTAGAGTTTACAGTGGTCAAGTGGTTTGGCTACTTACTCAGCGTGTTCGGTCGGAGGGTTAGCTGCCCTCTGTGATTAAAAAAAAACAAACTGAGTGAATGGATCAACGATGACTTTGAACGGTGGTCATGGAATGTCCGCCCCGAAAAAATGCGACGAACGGTAACGAACAAAATGAAATTAAAAAAAAAAAAAAAATGTGGTTAGCGCTCGAATTTCGTAAGAATTTCGTTATGAGACGACGGTTCGACTCCCATTCAAACTTATTTGTAATCTATATTTTTTTTCATCACTGGTCATATTTAATTTATACCACATCTGAAAGTGGTGATAATCAAAAGAACCACGCTTATTTTCATGAAGTTTTAATGAACTTCATGTTATTTGACTACTTACTATTTTTAATTAAAGTTAATTATTAGAAAAAAACGTATTTATAACTATCGGCAATTAAATGAAGAAACGCATAGAGTTTTCTTGAAAATGTATGCCTGTTGTGATTTGCGAATCCCTTGTACATGCAATCTACTTCGCACATCGACGCTTCGAGCTGGGCCGGCCTGAGTGGCTGAGCCACCGCTACGGTCGCAGGTCCGAATCCTGCCTCGGGCATGGATGTGTGTGATGTCCTTAGGTTAGTTAGGTTTAAGTAGTTCTAAGTTCTAGGGGACTGATGACCACAGCAGTTGAGTCCCATAGTGCTCAGAGCCATTTAGGGCTTCGAGCTGCAGACACAGATGCAGGTCCCATTTGGCAGTTAGCGTGCGTAGCGGTGAGACGTTACTAGCGTAGAAAGAAAGAGTAGTTTCTGAATATCACAGTATTTAGACTTGCACTACAAAAACGAAGGTTTGAGCGGGACTCAAACTGTCGGCCCTTACACGTTCGTCTTACGAAGTTCGAGGGCTACCCACTTGTTCTTTTTTTCTTTTCGGTTTGTTAGAGCTACAGTCAGGTACAGGTTGGAGGAGGCAAAGTAAGCAGGGTTCGAGTCCCGAGGCCTGACCACGATGCCTCCCCCTTCTCGCCACCGTGATCCACCCTCACATTGTTCATATTAATCATACTTATTTACTTACTTCAATTTTTTTGTGCACATTTATACAGAGGAAAAACAAATTAAAAACCAGCCCACGCATCTGGAATCCCGCAAGGTGATAAAGGATGTCAGGCAGGCCGAATCCAAGTTGTAGCCACGTCATGTATCATTCCAAATCGGCGGGAACCTGTCACGCCGGGAACACACCAACTTAGTGGAGGCGCGGTAAAAACGCTGTTGAGGTAATTGGCAACATACTGGATATAAAGGGAACTGCGAGCAACCTACACATGTGCAGTCTGAAAGTATTGCCAAAAATCAAGGTGCGAGTGATGAGCATCTCCATACAGATATGCCAAAGTCTAGCCCTTTATCCAGAGAACCGCCCGAGACTTTGTTGCAGGACAATATTCCACTGCTGGATGAAGAAAACATTCTAACGTGCAGCGGCACTCGTAGAAAATACGTAACCACTTATCCCCCAACAACCAGACATCCGAAAAGGCTATACAGCTCAATCGGTGATGATCATCGTCGACACTACGAGAGGCGGCACAGATGGGAGAGTCAGCCAATCTTATAGCATGGAGCCGTTGATTAGTTGGATACTTCCTACAGGTCGCATAATGCCAAGTCGATCTAATATGCGTCGGAAAGATTCTGTGATGAATGTGACGCCAAAGCGCAGACCACCACAACAATGGGAAACTGCGTTCTGCGGCGTTACAAGCAACACCACGCTGGAAAAGGAGGTAGAAATCATTCGCACGCGACAGGCGCGTTCATAGGAGTTCGGCGTGAGCGTAACTGGTTTCCACGAGAAAGGCCACGATGTGTGCAAAACGTGGGCGTTATGCTACCGACAGGGACCGACGGGGTGCACAAGGACGGCAAGTACATGGTGCGTGATGGAGGCCTCGACACTGCGCCATTTAATGCATTGTGGCGACGTAAAGTGCTGCCTCACGATAGCGGACGCTCGTAAGACCAAGCCCTCCTGCAGGCGGGGGCGAGTGAGTGGTGAGTGTGTCACAGCGTACTTTGAAGATGGGCCCAGCCGTCGGAAAATGTCTGAATGCCGCTCGAATAGAACTTCGTATAATAAACGGCAGCGGTATAATCTGCATTCAGGTAGGCAACACCCTTCATCGAGGAGGCGGAAGGAGTTGTGACTGATCGCAGTGTGGGCAATTCTAAAAACTTGACGAAAACTGACTGCGGCTGAACGGGGCGTTGACGGCGTGAGGGTGATCCGAAGATAGCGGAGATTTTGGACAGGACAGGGGCCCCAGAACTTCCGGGGGCAGCCCGCGACCATTATACAGCACCGTGGTCTTGCGCACGTTCATCACACTTCCAGCAGCTCTCCCATGAGCCATGATGATGTCGAGATCCGTGCGACCTCCTTCCGAGGACGAAGCGCCAGCATGAGGTCATCTGCATATGCAAGACATCGGAACGTGTAACCGCGTAAGGAGAGAGTACAGACACCTGCGTCATCAGCGGGCTTATGAGCGGCTTCAGCGCCACTGAATGGAGGTACAGTGACAGCGGGCAGCCTTGTCGGACCGACCGTTGAATCGGTAGCGCACCCGGCACACGCCCATTGACCTGAACCAACCAAAGCGTGCTGCTAAAGAGGCGCCGAAGAACGCTGATGAACCTGGTAGGGAAGCCCATCTGTTCTAATCTGTTCTAAGACAGAAATGGTTCAAATTGCTCTGAACACTGTGGGACTTAACATCTATGGTCATCAGTCCCCTAGAACTTAGAACTACTTAAACCTAACTAACCCAAGGACTTCACACAACACCCAGTCATCACGAGGCAGTCTAAGACAGAATATAGGAAGAAATGGAGCACCTTGTGAACCAAGCTGTCAAAATCTACGATAATAATCACCGCACGAAGTCTGCACGCTTCTGCCAGCGCAATCACGTTACCACAGTCTTCGTTTGCTGTCTGGACATTAACTGTGCCACCTGGCATAGTTTGCGCGGTGGAGTGGACACGTGATAAGAGGGGTTTGCAGCGCGCCGCTTATAAGCGCGCAAATCTCTTGTAATCATTATTTAATAATTTGATAGTGTGTCAGTAGCCCGTAGCAATTCCAGGCTCCGGTTTATGAACGGGAACAATAATTCCTTCGAAAAAGACTGGCGGAATCACAGCTGCAGACGTGATCAGTTCATTATACATCTTCGTCCATCGTGTAGATATGAGACCATTAAACGTACGATAAAATTCAGTAGTGAGTCTGTCGATGCCTGGTGACTTGCACAGCACATCCCTGAAGATAGCGGTATTGACTTCCTCGTAGTTGAAAGGTTCCATTAACGTAGCCCCTCCTCAGTCGTTAGGATTCGTGGAACGTCCATGGCAATAGGATCGTAGTCCAGGACGGCTTCCATCATCGGCACGGTAGACTCGGCGATAATGTTCAATAAAGCTGTCGACTATGTCCGCTTGGCAGGTGACCCACTGCGCACTATGGTCTACGAGTTCGGTTACTAAGTTTCGTCTGCGACCGTGCACAATATGGTGCGTGGATGGACTCTCCCGCTACACTCCATCAGTCTGCGGGCACGCATCACAGCCCCCTGTAGTTTCCGGCTAGTAACTGCTAGTAGCTTCGCTTTAATCATGCTGCGTTCAGTTTGAACTTCCGGTTAAGGTGGCTGGCCATCAAGGTCGCAGAGGGCGCTGAAGTAGAAGTCCGTAGTGTGGCTATGCCAAGCGGCCACCTCCATGTTGGTCCTCCCCCGATAGTTGAATGGCCAGCGTGACGGATTGTCAATCCTCTGGGCTCCGGTTCGATTCCCGGCTGGGTCGGGGAATTTTCTTCGCCCAGGGAATGGGTGTTGTGCTGTCCTCATAATCATCCTCATCGCCTGCAGGTCGCCGAAGTGGCATCAAATTGAAAGACCGGCACCCGGCGAACGGTCTGCCCGACGGGGGGCCCTAGCCATACGAATAAATAAAACCTACCTGTTGTAAGTGATGAATGTGCGCCGGAGCATCGGTTTGGCATACTTCAACCCCCAGTCCACGACGGATGTGTAGGATCGGAGACACCATTCGCAGCTTCTCCACGTCATAGTCATACATTGGTGACAGTCACGTTGCTGCAGAAGCTGAGTGTTGGGTTTCCATGGTACTCGACTCCTCAAAATCACCTGGCGGGGAACGTGCAATACACATATGTAGCCTACTCTCTGTAGTCAGAGAACACCAACAGCCAGCGCTCGACATCGAGTACCTCATCAGTCAGTATACGGGAGAGATAGATGCTGTCTAGCCGACTAGCCGAACGGCTCGTGTAAAACGTGAATCCAGGGTCGTCGGTGTGCCGTACCTCCCAGGTATCCCGCACCGCTAGATCAGGAACAGTGAGATGCAGCTCCTGGTAAGGTGTAAAATTCGGCTATTGATCTTTCCGGCTGCAGTTTAAGTCCCCCCCCCCCTCCACCCCAAAGGGAAGATTTTCATGTCGATCTAAGAACGGTGGGGCAATCTCCTCCGCATAAAATCGTGCTCTTTTACGCCGACGTCCAGTACCAGAAGGAGCATAGACATTAATGATACGAGTCGAGTGAATCGTAAAAGCCATACCCCTGGCCGATGGAAGATGTGGTCAATCAGGAGGCCTTCGTGTACATAGACTGCCATTCCGCGGCCAAGATGATCAAGATGAGAGCCATAGAGAGGTATAGAAGTCGTATACTGCTACCGCGGGTAGCGCAGCTAAATGCACCTCCTGTAACAGTGCAATGTCTAGTTCCGAAGCCCATGTCACTTCTTTCAGAAGACGTAAGATACGTCTTCTGAAAGAAGTGACATGGGCTTTGCGGACGCCGTTGACATTCGGTGTCGCGATATGGTATGCGTGGAGCTGTGCCCTACTAGGGTGGGGGGCTGCGGGTCTCTGCTGTGAAGATGCGGGGGCACTAGGCTGCAGTCGAGCGGAATGGCCACACTGTTTGAGGCGCCATGTCACGGATTGCGCGGCTGGATGTTCGAGTCCCCCCTTGGACATACGTATGTGTGTTGTTCTTAGCATAATTTAGTTTAAGTAGTGTGTAAGTCTAGGGACCGATGACCTCAGCAGCTTGGTCCCTTAGGAATTCACGCACCAGGCAGCAGGACCTGCCGGTGCCACTCGCACGGCGGCGAAGTTGACATCAGCAGGTCGCCCCCCCCCCCCCCCCCTCTCCCTAAGGTGGAGACTCCTGTACGGCACCTGATGTTTCTTCAAACTCGTGCATCCCGGTAGCTAAGTGGTCAGCTCGACGGACGCTCATGCTAAGGGGCCCAGGTTCGATTCCCATCTGGGTCAGAGATTTTCTCCGCTCAGGGACTGGGTGTTGTGTTGTCCTAATCATCATAATCTCATTCTCATCGACACGCAAGTCACCGAAGTGGCGTCAACTCAAAAGACTTGCTCCGGGCGAACGGTCTACCCAACGGGAGGCTCTAGCCACACGAATTACTGCCGACACTACCAGATCGGCTGGTGTCGTTCCTTCTTCGCTAGGGGTTTCAGAAGTAGGAACATACCGTTCCGTCAATGCGAGAATCACTGAGGGCCACCGATCCGCAGATGCACTGACGACGCCGTCGTTCACGGTCTCAGACGCTGAAACGTTGATTTCTTCAACAGACAGTGTATCATTTGGAGAGGGCGAAAAGTACGGTTTTGACGTCGTACGGCGCCTCCTTTTGCGTCCTTTAGGCGAGAGTTGTTTACGCAATTGTTCTTCTATGTCCGAAGACGAGAGGGAGTCGCGCGGTCGGGACATCCAGAGTCGACTATGGACACACGTTCGGCATCAGCGTCGGGCACGGGCGCAACCGGAGCAGCCACCGGAACTGAGGACATGGCTGAAGTCACATAGTCGGTCAACTCGTCCGCAACTGGTTCAGGAAGGAGCGTAAGACTATCCATCAGTTGTTCATTTGATTTCGGGAACTGCCGGTCGGCCGGTGGTGGCTTGAGCGTCTTTCTATACGTGATAGGAAGTATCGTAGACGACTAGACAAGTACTACGCCTCCAGTTGGTACCTGCGTTATCGGTCGCTGCAGACATTCAGATCTTCTGTGACCTTCTGTTTCACACCCAGAACAAGTACTCGGCTGTCCGTCGTACATGATTACGGCCCGACATCAGCTGATGGTCAGATAAAACGGAACACGGCTGCGGATATCAATGGTGAACTAATGCATCCCGTTAAGAATAGGGCACGTGCACAAGTGGGCCCAGTGGTCTGCACCGGCCGATGTGGCCGCCTGGTTCTAGACGCTACAGTGTGGAACCGCGCGACCGCTACGGTCGCAGGTTCGAAACCTGCCTCGGGCATGGATGTGTGTGATGTCCTTTGGTTAGTTAGGTTTAAGTAGTTCCAAGTTCTAGGGGACTGATGACCTCAGCAGTTAAGTCCCATAGTGCTCAAAGCCATTTTTGAACCCGTGTTTTGCCTTATGATTATGAACAGCGGCGTATGGCCGGAAAGCCTCTATGACGTCCTCTGCAGGTAGGAATGGCAGTTCGAACACACGAATAGTTCTAACGCCTTACCCTGCATTTTCGACTTTGGCAACGCCTACGTTGCCGTCAGCTTGACGAAAACTGCGTCCCCGTTTGGTGGCGTTCTAAACGAGTTTGCACCGAATGTCATTTATCATTTTAACGTACCCGATGTTACTGAGACCCCCGGGACTCAAACTCGGGACCTTTGCAAAGGTCCCGAGTTCGAGTCTCGGTCCGGCACACAGTTTTAATCTGCGAGGAAGTTTCATATCAGCGCACACTCTGTAAGGTGTCAGGCAAATCCAATACCTTCCATGAATACCCTGACATGATAAGCAAATCCAGTAGTATGTCACATAGCTCCGAATAAATCGTGACATTAAATTAACCAAAGTAATACGAGTAAGGAGTGAGCAAATGGAATACCACAGACTAACACAAGAATGCCCAAATGCATCTCATACCTTCCCACCGTGAGACAGACGCAGTTCCGAGGGGAGAAACGAGAATAGAAGCCGAGAGCAGAACTGTGTTAAGCTGGAAGGCCCTACGATAAGGGACGGACGGACACCCTCGTCGCCAGCTAACTGCTAGGACCACACCACCCGCAAGTTTTAGCGTGAGACTTTTTCGCGTCTCTGTTACGTTAGGACCACCCCCTAGCCCATGTTAAAAGATAGAGCTCTCCAGAAGAACAGTATAGATCTTACGATAACGCTAGAAGGACCACACCAGCTGCAAGTTTTATCGTGAGACTTCTTCGCGTCTCTGTTGCGTTGCAAACTTTAAAAACATTGCCCCACCACGAAAAGTATAACGTTTCTCATTGGACAGACAGAATTTTTGTAGGCGGAGCTTAAGGTTAACACTGAGACCCTGACTGTCCAGATGGAAACACAGTCAGACAGTTTTTTAAACCAACTTCGGTAAATTGTAGTAAGGAGAAGTTAGAGGACAAGAGTTGCTTCCGAGAGGGCGAGCTGGACGGAGTTGCGCCGGCCGCCGCGCCCTGATGAATACCGACAAGGTAATGAACGCACGCGATGCCGCATTTTTGAGCGCATAAGGCTTCAGTCAGAACTGCAGAAGTCTCATCTATTACATCCCCTTTACGTAATACTAGTGTCGATCGTCAATTAAAGCTCATGGTGTTCACATTTGCCACTTGAAGTAAAAATCTGAAACTCGATGATTTTTCTGTTATATAGTTATTGAGAAGCCACATCAGCCACTGTAATTTACGACAAGTTAGATAAGTAATTAAAGATAATTGGGGGTCACCGTAGACCATTTTGATAGTTTTCTCTCTTGTGAAACTTAATTTAAACCTAGATTGTAGATGTGATATGGCATAGGTCATTCTTCGATCCATTGTAGAACTTGGAAACCCATTCAGGGAATATTCGTTCACAGTTTTTGTTGAACGCAGTTCGTTTTTATCATCCTGTATTAAAACATTTCCTTTTATCAATAGTGCAATTTATAAACGATGTTTTGTGAGTAGAATAAAATTTCCAATGGTAAACTTAACTGCTTTTTCGACGTTATTTTACCAGCTAACTAAAAATAGGAAAGCCTTGAACCCCTTCCACTAAATTTAGTTAGTATTAAGATTCCTTTACAGGGAGTGCAGTGGAGCTGACGCTGAAATCATTAAATATTTGGTTATATCATCGCTAGTCTCACTGAACTCTTCTGAATTCTACATGTCATGTGTGGTCTGACGTCTCCTTACCAGCAACAGGTCCCAGGTTCAAACTAGTCAATTCCCTAAAAAACACGCTCAGAGCGTCGTTGCGCGAAAGTGGTAGGGAGACACGATATAGAACAAACAGACAGCACGCAGAATGTTTAGAACTCCGCTGCAGACTGAAAATCTAATTTTGGATTCCATATCTAAGGCTTTCGGTCTTGCATATTCCGGGCAAAAGTTGAAACGTGATTTCGATTTCTTGAACTTATTTATCATGACGTCAGTGCACGTGCCCATGCGTAGGCTAAGTCGTGACGTAAACAAACACGAACTTACACGTTCCGCAGACGGAAGCATGGCACGTCCACTCTCAGCAGCCGCTAAATCCAGACTATGCCACTTGGCCACCATCAACCCTAGCGTCCGGCACCCACGGACAGTTACATATTAGACGTGTGAAGTTTCTCTTGCGATTTTCTTGGAATTGCACTTTATTACTTGCACATTATGCGTTTTAATGGCTACTAAAGATGTACAAAGTTTCAAGTAGATCCGTGATCCCAACGCCGTGGCCTGCCTTTGTAAGAGACGGGATACTTTCAGTTTGCAAGTCATAGATGTTATCTACTATTTCTGTTGCTGATTTTTACATAGACATAGGATCAGGAATTGGAAAAAAGTTGTTGGAACTACATCTATGGAATCCTTTAGTCTTCCTCGAAAGACGATGATTCTGTGGAAGATTGAGATCTGTTTTGATAATTGATGTTTTATGGATTCTCTGAATGGGGAGCAGAAAAATTACACCATCATCATTTAAAGATTGAAACTATGAGCGCCAATGAAGTAAAAATCTGGTAAATTATTGTACAACTCTCTCTCTTCATTTAAAAGTGCATACTGACAAGATCCTTCTCTTGATTGAGAATTATAGTCATTGCTAAATAGCACATAATGCTGGAGAAGATGCTTTCAGAAACGACAGACAGCTTTGTCATAAGTGTTTTCATTTGTAAACAGTTTCATAACTTACGAAGATAGTATAAATCTGATGAAATTTCAACGCAATTCATCTTTAAGCACGAAAGATGTAGAGTCGTACAATTACCAAATGCCCAGTAAATGGAAATCTATTTATAAAAAACCTGTCAGTTGCTCTCTTGGTAAATTGCTCTGTTGGTACATACAGCTATTACCAAAGATCTGTTTGAAGATTACCCAATTTATCATAAGTGTATCTAGATGCACATTTAATACAATTAAACTAACTAGTTGCCCTCAGATTTTGTTGAGTAAAAGTGTCTAAGTCAGTTAAATTCTTAGGGTAGCCTCCCTGCCACATATGGTGTAGCGATCTGGGTGTGTTTATAGCTTCGTAAAAGGACAGTGCTAAATTTATATAAAATGAATCCCCCTTAAATGGAAATGAAATAAAAGTTCAAGGGGCTTCACCTGTCATTTTACTAGCAGAGAGTTTGTTGTGCACAAACTATGTTACTTTGTGAAAACTACTACTGTTCATTTTTTGGATATGATCCTAATGCACTGTAGTTTGTTTTGCATTTCATATTTATAAGAAGTTTCTCTTCTGCAAAATGTATATCTTTCTTACAGGAATATATACAATGTTAGAGTATCTTTCTGGGTGGTGGAATAATACTTTCAAGCTCTGGAACAAAGAAATACATACAAGGGGTTAGTAACTGGTTCCAGTTAAGCTCAGTATTTTCTATCTTAGACAAATGAAGTTTATGTGTTTGTCTTAATCATAGCTTTTTTTATACTCTGCTACTACTGATTCTTCGTATAACTTAATTTGAATGGTCGTGTAGCCCAAGTCTTTAAATAATTTATTTATTTGCAAACTGTCATACACTTTAATAGTGCCTGAAAACTCTTAGCGTTATTTCGCTTTCAAATAGCTTCGAATTTATTGGTTGAAAATAGAAATAAGGTATTATTGTCGCTTGTATCTCTCTTAGTGCTGTATTAATTTTGTGACAGGTGTTTGTTGCAATCCAGGCACCATTATAGTCCTAGTTTTGTCAATGTTATCAAAATTTCCCCCATGCGAGCTAACAGTGCTATTTGTCTGTACGACCCAACTAAAATCTTTATAGTTATGAGGCAAAAGTATGTACAGTCCCTTCTTGAGGTAGCTCCTACTAGCATCATACATCATTAAATGTTTGGAAAAAGTCTGTGATGATTGTCTCTACCAGAATATTAGTCATTTCATAACGGATATTGTCAATACCTGCAGACATATTCAAAATTAAATTAATAGTTTTGAGTATTCCCCCCTCTGTGGAGAACAGACAAGAAAATGGTAGTTTCTTATATTAATTACTTGGTACAGCTACCTTACCTATGAAAGCTTTTCGTCCTGAATGATCAATTGTTTTTGTAGGCCAAATACGTTTCTTGCAACGAAATTTTCAAATTTATTAGCACCGCTTTGTCCATGTTACATTTTGTTGAAAACAAAATATTTTCCAGAATGACTTCCTTTCTCTTTGTAACCTCAGCTATAAGCTGCATGTTATTCAAGTAACTGCTTAATTTTCATGGTTTTTCTGTCGCTGCTAGACTTCATTAAACTCACAACTCTTCAATGGTCTTCATTCTACCAAATACACTATGTGATCAAAAGTATCCGGACAACCTCAAAAAACTTACGTTTCTCATACTAGGTTCATTGTGCTGCCACCTACTGCCATGTACTCCATATCAGCGACCTCAGTAGTCATTAGACATCGTGAGATAGCAGAATGGGGCGCTCAGCAGAACTCACGGGCTTCGAACGTGGTCAGGTGATTGCGTGTTACTTGTGTCATACGTCTGTACGCGAGATTTCCACACTCCTAAACATCCCTAGATCCACTGTTTCCGATGTGATAGTGAAATGGAAACGAGAAGGGACACGTACAGTACAAAAGCTTACAGACCGACCCCGTCTGTTGACTGACAGAGACCGCCGGTAATGAGTAACAGGCAGACATCTATCCAGACCATCACACAAGAATTCTAAACTGCATCAGGATCCACTGCAAGTACTATGACAGTTAGGTGGGAGGTGAGTAAACTTGGATTTCATGGTCGAGCGGCTGTTCATAAGCCACACATCACGCTGGTAAATGAAAAAACGACGCCTCGCTTGGTGTAAGGAGCGTAAACATTGGACGTTTGAACAGTGGAAAACGTTGTGTGGAGTGACGGATCACGGTACACAATGTGGCGATCCGATGGCAGGGTGTGGGTGTGGCGAATGCTCGGTGAACGTCATCTGCCAGTGTGTGTAGTTCAACAGTAAAATTCGGAGGCGGTGGTGTTATGGTGTGGTCGTGTTTCTCATGGAGGGGGCTTGCACCCTTTGTTGTTTCGCGTGGCATTATCACAGCACAGGCTTACATTGATGTTTTAAGCACCTTCTTGGTTCCCACTGTTACCGAGCAATTCGGGGATGGCGATTGCATCTTTCAACACGATCGAGCACCTGTTCATAATGCACGGCCTTTGGCGGACTGGTTACACGACAGTAACATCCCTGTAATGGACTGGCCTGCACAGAGTCATGACTTGCATCCTGCAGAATACCTTTGGGATGCTTTTGAACGCAGACTTCGTGCCAGACCTAACCGACCGACATCGATACCTCTCCACAGTGCAGCACTCCGTGAAGAATGGGCTACCATTCCCCAAGAAGCCTTCCAGCACCTGATTGAACGTATGCTTGCGAGAGTGGAAGCTGTCATCAAGGCTAAGGGTTGGCCAATACCATACTGAATTCCAGCATTACCGATGGAGGGCGCCATGAACTTGTAAGTCATTTTCAGCCAGGTGTCAGGATACATTTTATTCATTTCTTTCCGCCATGTTTTCTGCGTTCTGCTGTAACGAAATGTTCAGCTTTGCTTATTATATCCAGTAGCAAATAAAAATTTTAATAGTATAAATTTCATGTAGCTACACAATATTTAAGTCTATCTCAACTGAGCTGGCACCAATAGGATTTTTTCGATTTTCTGTTGCTTTCCGTAACACTACTAAATTTTATCTGATAATCAATTGAAAGAAAAACAGCCCTGGTCACTATTTTTAACAAATTAACCTGGTTTCAACACTGCTAGCTTGGAGTGTCTTCCTCAGAATTTAAAACAGAGAATGGTCTCTATTCTATAACATGGTCACAGTGTTGAAACCATGTTAATTTGTTAAAAATAGTGACCGAGGGCTGTTTTTCTTTCAATTGTAACTATTCACGGTCTGAACGTGCAGCCATGTACAAAATTTTGTTATCTGAGAATGTTGTAAGTTTATGTTAGTTGGGAAGTGATCCGATCCGAATGTATCCCTCAGCTCTCACTTGCTTGACCCTTGTGCAGAATGGCTTGCAGTTTACTGCTGCATCCTTTCTCAATAAGCTACCATAACAATTTCAAAATCTTAGCAGTAATCCAAGCGCTTCAAATCTAAAGAGTTTCCTCATGGGTCACGCTTTCTATTCTGTCGAGGAAGTTCTTAAAAATTGATTCCTTTATTGTATCGTTGACTGAGGCTATATAAACTTACGGCTTCTCGTTTTCTTGATTCATTGATATTTTATTTTATCTATTATTACTTTTCTATTGTAATTTAATGTACTGACTCGTTCCATGACCTTGGAGATTTGGTGATCAGTTTAGTTCTATGGAATCAGACGTGTAAAACAGAATTAATAAAAAATCATGCAACCTTACATTATGTGTCATTGTCAACCATTTCCATTCGTTTGACTAATTCCTATTTTATTCTGCTTCTGTTTTTCATTTCGTCTGACTTGCTACCACGTTATTTCTACTGTCTCTCTTCTTGAGCTTTAACTGCCACCCAATGCCCCTACATTCGCTTCCGCCTTCCCTGCCTTCATCTACAATTTTTCCTAGAAACCTTTGTACGTTCGTAATTTTTGACGCTCCTAGATATCTTTAGGAAAAATTTCCAGTTCTAGTAGATCTTGTTCGACTTCTTTAACCAGATCCCTTTGGTTTTCTGATCTTCAAAGCTGGTTAATATCCTTTTAAATTTCCTTCCTAGGCTCAGTCATGTGGCGTGGCCATAAAATTCAATAATTTTTGACTCGTTTCACTTATCATCTCCACGTGTTGATATAAGTCGTACTTGTGATGCTTCCCGTTGACCCACGATTTTTCTCGAAATATTTCTTTCTTTGATCTCAGTCATCTCCATTAGACCTTTCTAATCCACTGTAAGTCGCTGCCGCATATAGAGCCTCCGATATAGTGATGGTGGAGCAGTGTATAAATTTGGGGCTTATTGTAAAGGCCTTTATTTACTTGGTAGGCCATTTCCATTTCATTAATGGGTGCTACGAAGGAGCCTCTTATGTCAGACTCTATCCACCATTCATCTAGTTATTTAATCTTTCTGCCTGCTTAATTTTACGTAGCCTGTCCTCCATTTCACTTAGTCCTGTCTCTTAGTGCTGATTTTATCTTTGTTATAATGTTCGTCTTCTCAAAGGTGATTTGAAGCGCAGCCTTCGCTGACTGTGTCTTCAGTTGGTTACGTTGTCTTGCTGCCCTTTATTTATGGATCTGGCTCATCCACATAGGCTAGACAATCGAGTGTAAAGCTCATATACCAGTATCATAGCCTTTATCCCATATTTTGCTCTGAATTATTCATTTCTTTCCGCCATTGTCGGATGAGTTTTGGAAAACGCAACTAAAGAGCAGAGGCGAGAGTCTACCTCCTTGTCTCACTCCTATGCTGATTTCAAAGACATCAATCTCTCCTCTGCATCACTTTGGAGGTGGTGCTGGTTAGCTGGTTAGATTTTCTTGAATTATCACTTTTGTTTTGTTATCTAACCAAAACTCTTCGGGGATCTGAAATAGGATGGTTCAATCAATTGATTCTTACACCATCGACTCAGTTCATCACGAATTGCCTATTCCTGAGTTTCTGGAAAGGACGGACTTATAAACTGCTCAGCAGCTGATCGTCCATTCCTGAAACCCTCTTGGTAATCCCCCAATCTTCTATCCATTGGTTGTTTCGTTGTATTCTGTAGAGATTTTTAAAGGATCTCGTTAAATGTTGACAGGAGAATTACGCCATGGTAGTTGTTCACGTCTGTTACGCCACATTTCTTATTTAGTGGATATGTTACGGCAGAGATCCATCCACTTGAACGTTTTTCGTTTTCCCAAATCTCTCGAATAATTGCAACAATTTTATCGATTTCCTGATCCCCTGCATGCTTCCACAATTCAGCTGTCATCTGATTTTCACCCTGTACCTTATTGTCCTTCAGTGCTTGGATGATCTCATTGATTTCGCCCTTCGCAGGTGGAGACGAATCTGGATGAATGTTTGGATTGTTTTCATAAACAAATCCTCTCTCTGGGCCCTCACGATTCTGTAAACATTCAACGCAACTTGCTAGAATCTCGCAGTTTTCTTCATCAGTATGTACTAGTGCCCCTTTGGAATCTTGAAATATAGGCTATGGCGTTGTATTTGTTCAGATTGTACTTCACGGTTTTACAGAAGTTCGCGTGTTGTTTTTTTTTTGGAAGCTTTGCTCAATGTTTACCAACAAATTATGAAACGCCTGCATCACCCCGCAGATGGTTTTTGATGTAAATTGTCTCGCTTTTAGGGAGTTAGTCTTGGTCGCTTCATTTTTCTGTAAGTTCCATTTCAGCCAAACAACATCTCTTAGCTGTACTGCTGCATCTCATTCTTTGTCCTGCCAAGCATGCTTTCTTCATTTCACAAGTGGAGAGTCTTCTTAGATGCTAAGACAATAGCGTCTTACTGTTGTTCCTAGTTCCTCGGATTTAAAATTTTCAACTTGTGGGTGAATTCTTACTTACTCCCTAGCTTGACTCCGTCGAACTTATTTTTTATGGCAGTAACCCACTACGTAACACTTGGAATTAGTCTAACTTTGGTATTGGAAAGGTAGTAATCCGCGTCTGGGTTGGCATTTCTCAGAACCTCAACATTCTGAATCTGTCGTTCCGCTTTCCGTGAAATGGCGACATGGACATGGTCATTTTCGAACTCACGGAGGTTGGACTTTGGAGACGTCCAGGTATTTTGTTTTGAAGCAAATGACTTTGGAGCCAGACTGAATGCTATGTGTAACTCCATTGCGGTTGGTTCTCCTGTAAGATGGGTACTTTCCAGTAACTTTCTAATATTTTCTTTTCTCGTCAAGCTGGGCATTGAAATCCCTCAGCAGAATGATGGTGTGTTAGTCGGGTATCTACGATAGCATGTCTTATAGCCGCTCCCATGATGCATCTAGCTTGTTTTTATCCGCCTGATTGATTGGCGTATGTAAGTTCACGGTGTGCAAACTATATTTATTCACCCGAAAGACATAGTAAGCCTCTCCTGTTAGGACAGGTGAAGCTCATCATCGAGCTAAACATCTTACTTATTACAAGAAATCCAGTGACTAGCTATGAGATTGTTTTTATTACATGTTTACAAGTCACGGCTTCGAAGATTCTACAACATTGTGACTCAAAACAACGTTCATCGGAGAATGCTTCCTGAATTACCGCGATCAGTGTCTGATATCGGGACAAGACATCAATTACTTACATCATTTTGTCGGCCTTAAGAAGGGAGCTTCTGTTGAAAGTAGCAAAAAATTTCCGGCATTTGTGTCTGGAGTCCCCGATATCTTCGAGCATGTACCACCTCTCCCCGGCTGCAACAGCTTGGTAGGTTCATTGTGATTTATGTTTTATTGTAGTTCTCCATTCCATATATATTTGAGTTAGTGGCCTACATGTTTATCTTTAGGAGTACGCTGTATTTCTTATTTTCAAGCTGCTAGGTTAGTTTTGTTATCGCTTCCGTACTGTTAATCATGGCTGCTCCGCTGTCTATTTGCACCAAAGAAGAGCAACATTCAGTGATCCGTTTTTTGTGGTCGGAAGGCGTATCAGGAGCCGAAATTTATCGAAGACTTTCAGTACAGTACGGGAACAGTGTTTTGCCACGACGGAGTGTCTAAGAATGAATTGAAATATTTCGAAAGGGTCGTACAAGTGTTACGCACGATGAAGGAGCCGGACGACCGTTTACCACCACAAATGAAGAAACCATTGAGCGTTCATGTGAAATTATTCTCTTAGACAGACGATTAACTATTGACAAAGTGGCACATCGCATGCAAATTAATCATGGTTCTGCCTACGAAATCATCCACAACAGTCTTGTGTTTCATAAAGTTTGTCCAAGACGGGTCCCAAAACAACTCACACAGTTGCAAAAACAAGCGCGCTTGGATTTCCATGATTCGAGTGAAACTATCATCGCCATCTCCACCTGCCACTGTCAATACAATATGTATGGCGGATGTTGATGTTGGATGTATCGGATTAGCTGGTAGATCGATGACTGTATACTGAATAACTACATGCGCTGTCGTGAAGGGTAACCTAACATGGATGCATAATCACACCATTTAAGGGCGAGAGGGTCAAATCAGTAGTGAGTTCCTAGCACTCGGAAGGCGAGTAGAAGTAGATCGGGTACTGGCTGCTAGGTACTACCTCCTGTACAACATCTGTATTGGTATTCTATAGATCTAAACTATTTCCTGTCTTCTTAATGCCCTAGTTGTTAATTTTAAGCATTTACATTTCCTAATTACTTTTAAGTGTTCAAGTATTTGACGCTATAATATCGTCGATGATGGAATTTCTGTATGAGGAGCATTTATACTGACCAATTATGATCTCTGGTTCTTCACTGATGAAAATTTAAAGAACCTACATATGGATCAGGTGCTTCTAATTCCTACAGCAGCAACGCCTCACTGAGTAAGACAGTGCTACATTATTATTTCACACTGTACAGATTTTTTATGTTTCCTGAACAGACCTCAAATAACGTGTCAATGAAGGCTGTAAAAAGCTGAGTAACTAAACATCGTATATTTTCCACAACGCAGCAAATATAGCGACCGAAATACTTATTTGCAGGATAAACGTAATGACGGCAAGCCAAACATCAGCGTAATTTTTTTCGAGACTCACCATGACAATATACTACTCAAAATTGTGTGCTAGGACAAAAGGCCCCACATTTTAGCTCTAAGTATCGGATGTCGTTCTGACGTATGGAGTATGTCGACAAAGATCAACGCTGTTGTGTCTGTGGGCTTCAGTGTGACTACTAAGGCACTGTGACGGTCCGAGGTCGTAGGAGATCCGACTTCTTGTGACATCTTGTATTGGTGGCACAGAACTATTCTTTCAGGTCAACTTTTCATTTAACTTAGTTGACAAACGATTTGCTGTTGTGTGAAAATATCACTCGAAAGCTGAGCTGCAGGAACATGTATGGTCATTGGAAAATGTACTGATTCCACTACATATGAATTCGAACAGTGCTCACGTTTGACAGTTGCGAAAATACTGCCTTTCATAGCGCCCATCCTTCACTCCATCTTTTGGTCTGAAAACTGTTAATTTCTACTCGGGTCTCTCGCTGATTCCTTCCTTTACCCTTTTGAGCAGCGAGTTAAATGTGCACAGCTGCATAGGCTGTCCCGTTATGCTGAACAGTTTCTTCAGTCTCGTTCTCGAAGCTCCCGTGGCGTCGCCTGAAGCTGTACACGCGGCTATGGTCGTAACACACAAACTCTTAGTGCGCGAAACAAACTACTCAACCGAATTCTCCAAACGTTAAAGGAGGAACTTTTACTGGCGGACCTGAATCTGTTTCCTCCGCTGATGCTCTATTAGTACATCCAATTAATGGTAGTCAACCACGTTTTGACGCGCAAGACGCGATTAAACTTGTTACCGCTCACAAAGTAATGCACAAATTGTAGCTTTCTAACTGCTTTCAGGAGGGTGACTGAATCTGGCAACTGGACTGAAAAAATAAAAAAAGAAATAAAAAGGCCTCTTGTTAGCGAACACGTGCCCGCTCGCGAACTGTAACTGTGGTCTAGAAAACCAGAAACGGATTACACAGAATTCCACTCCCACACATGGGACACACTCTTGACTTTTGAATCCTTGTACAATTTCCGTATTGCAGAAGCCACATTATTGATAAGTACAGTTCACTAACTAACGACTTCAGAACTGTCTTCTTCTGCCCTGACTTTTCCCACTAAATGTTAGTAGTTTTTTTCTTCCAGTAGTCTCGGTTTCTCTAGCCAAAACATGTTAATTGCTTCCCATCCATTTGACGATCAATGTACAGGGTATTACAAAACGATAGTGACAAACATCGAGAAGTTCTAGAGGGTTGTTTGAGGAACAAATTGACTATAGGAAGTCTTGTCGGGAAACATGAAGTTATGGGCGCCGGATGTTACGATCGCCATTGGAGAGGATGCTGCTAGCTGCTGCATGCACAGGACTTGTCTCGTGTGAATGAAAAGTTCCATGGCGTTGGTGGATGACGGTTCCGGACACGGTTTTCCATCTACAGTTTAATTTTCTCCTGTATACCGAAAAAACAGGAAATTTAAGAGGGTTCCAGGACAAAAATAACTGCGGATGGAAGCCTGTATCCGAAACAGTTATCCATTGAGACAACAGAATACCGCATTCATAGGAAACAAGACCTGTTTATGCAGCAGCCAGTTATATCTCCTCTAATTGCTATCACGGCATTCAGTTGCGTTGACAGAGCAGCAAACAACAATACCAGACGTTCCGCATACGGTAAGTCGGCGCACAAAGTAACGTTTGCTGCCGAAAGGGTGGTCTAGCTGCACGTACCAGCACTTATGGCATCGACGCCCTGTAGCGAGCGTCTTTGGATGACATTTCGAGACGCGGGTACCTATTCTCAATTTATTCCTCAAGACACCCTCAAAATGGTTCAAATGGCTCAGAGCACTATGGGACTTAACTTCTGAGGTCATCAGTCCCCTAGAACTTAGAACTGCTTAAACCTAACTAACCTAAGGACATCACACACATCCATGCCCGAGGCAGGATTCGAACCTACGACCATAGCGGTCGCGCGGTTCCAGACTGTAGCGCCTACAACCGCTCGGCCACTCCGGCCGGCCAAGACACCCTCACAACCCCTCCAAGTTTTCCATTATCGTTTTGTAACACCCCCCTGTATAATTGCTAAGACAAAGGTGACCATCCCCTTATGGTTCTCCTCGGGGACTATATTAATACCTTCTTAATTCACTGTGCCCATAATTTTAATACGTGCAAACCACCGAAGTCTCTTATTCTCCAAGAAGCTCGTTATGGACTGTGTACTCGCATTTTTTCCCTGTATTTTACCTATTTTGATTCTGTCTTCACAGGTGACCTACTGTCATTTCCTCATAAAATCTAATACTATTAACCTTCTTTTTCATACGTGGCTATATTCCTTCACGTAAGTAACTATATTCTCAATAATACTATGTTGTTGTTGTTGTGGTCTTCAGTCCTGAGACTGGTTTGAAGCAGCTCTCCATGCTACTCTATCCTGTGCAAGCTCCTTCATCTCCCAGTAACTACTCCAACCCACATCCTTCTGAATCTGCTTAGTGTATTCATTTCTTCATCTCCCTCTACGATTTTTACCCTCCACGCTGCCCTCCAATACTAAATTGGTGAGTCCCTTGATGCCTCAGAACATGTCCTACCAACCGATCCCTTCTTCTACTCAAGTTGTGGCACGGACTTCTCCCCAATCCTATTCAATACCTCCTCATTAGTTATGTGATCTACAAATCTAATCTTCAGCATTCTTCTGTAGCACCACATTTCGAAAGCTTCTATTCTCTTCTTGTCTAAACTATTTATCGTCCACGTTTCACTTCCACACATGGCTACACTCCATACAAATGCTTTCAGAAAGGACTTCCTGACACTTAAATCTATACTCGGTGTTAACAAATTTCTCTTCTTCAGAAACTCTTTCCTTGCCACTGCCAGTCTAAATTTTATATCCTCTCTACTTCGACCACCATCAGTTATTTTGCTCCCCAAATAGCAAAACTCCTTTACTACTTTAAGTGTCTCATTTTCTAATCTAATTCCCTCAGCATCACCCGACTTAATTCGAGTATGGAACATCATTATTCTGGTGTGTTGACTACTAATACTGTTCCAGATCAATCACTGCAGGGACTTCGTCGCTTGTTACCCGTCACTACTTTGATCTCAATATCGTTTTCAGCAGTTGTCGTCAATGGATAAAGTAGATACATGAAATGTATTCGCAGTTACGAATACGAACAACCGTCAGCTGTATGAAGGAATTGCTACAGTGCAAATCTGTAGCGGACCGGGACTCGAACCTGAATTTCCCGCCTGATACGAACGGTGGCCTTAATCGATATGACTATCCGTGCACGATTCACGGCCAGAACCAAACTTCCAAATTTCGTTCTTCGTGCGTCACAATCGGTACTCGTACACACATTGTGTATATTTCGTAAAGGCGAGGACATTTTAATTGAAAGCCACTACCTGGTAATGGCGGATAAATGCGACACTGCAGTGGCTGTGCCACTAAGAAGAACGATGCAGTGATCCTTCAGGCGTGCATCCATATCCGAAGGAATTGTGCATCGTTCTAGTTAACAACACCGACACTGAAATATCGGATACAATAAAACCTAAATATTTAAAAATTTTTCACATTTTGTAATTTTTCATCTTCAAAAACTAAATCCTTCCCTTCTTTACTAACACTTATGTAGTCTGTCTTTCCAAAATTAAGTTTTGGATCCCAATTTGCGTATTGTTTCTGTAGTTTATCAAACGTGAATTCCATATCTTGTCTGCTGCTTGTGAACAGTACTTGGTCATCGACAAGATGTAGTGAAAGCGTTAGTTGGGTTGGTTTGGGTTGATTTGGGGGAAGAGACAAAACAGTGAGGCCATCGCTCTCATCGGATGAGGGAAGGATGGGGAAGGAAGTCGGCTGTGCCCTGTCAAAGGAACCATCCCAGCATTTGCCTGAAGCGATTTAGGGAAATCACTAAAAACCTAAATCAGGATGGCCGGACGCGAGATTGAACCGTCGTCCTCCCGAAAGCGAGTCTAGAGTGCTAGTCACTGCGCCACCTTGCTGAAAGCGTTAGTTCTGTCCATCTAATGTATACATTTCTGAACACTCTTTGTACCTAGACTCCAACGCTTGGTCTATTATATATGTTAAAATGTAGTGGGGATAGATTGCAACATTGCTTAGGGCCTTTGGAGGTTTTAAAGCTTTCTGTTATTCTGTTTCACGTATTTACTTCTGCTTCTGTATCTTTGTACACATGCATAGCAACGCTTATCCCATACTTTTAGTATGGGATACTACAGTATGCTTTTTCCAAAACCACGAAATTCACGTATACTTCACTGTTATTAGCTCTGTTCTTTATCCTGATACTGTAATCCAAAATTGATCTACCAGCCCCAAAGCCACTTATTTTCTCTGAGAAATTAATCTTGCACTTCAGAAATGTTGAACATCTTTTTAAATAACCATCTATGCCACACAGGCAACGCAGCTTAGCTCTAAGACTCTTGAGGTCAGTCAGCTGATTCCTCAATCAACTCCAGGGGAATAAAGCAGGCATTTTCTTTGGTGATATCCTGCTGCCACAAATGACAATCCTGAGCGAAGTGTTACTTGTGGCCCGGACTCAGAAGTTTATTTCCAACTGGTGCTAGAAGACACACGCCGCAACAGAAAGCCATTATCTCTTAAGGAGGCATAGTGTGTTCTAAGCACAAACCGCTTTACGAGGATTACGGAAAGACCAGCCCATCAGCTCCACGCTCCATGAAGTCGTCTTCCACCGGAATACCAGAAACCAACTCTGGTGTCCCAAACTGCCAGTAAAATAACCCAATGCTGAAGCTACATTCTCAGTATGCTTCATTAGTTGCAGTTTTCAGACCTCAAATTCAGAGAGTGTTCATAATGCCGTACAGGTTTATTCGTCAGTACTTCCACGTTTAAGAATATGACTTAGTTACAACAGTACGAGGGCGTACTGAAAAGTAATTCTTTCCAATTTTTATGAGAAAACTCTTAAAGCATTTAAAAAAGTTTATTAACGTTCTAGATCGTCTATGTGTTTAACTTTCACCATAGACAACTTGGCAACGAGCACATTTTCCCACAAAGACAGACCGGTTTGTTGATATATTCACTGTAAAATGTTAGACTTTTTTGACGGAACCACAACTTCACCTCTGCTTGCATCTCCTCGTCGCTATCAAAGCGAAGTCCTCGAAGGAATTTTCTAAATTTTGAAAGCAGATGGAAATCCGATAGGACCAGATCGGGAAATTGTGAATGATCGATGACAGTGAACCCAAGGTATCGGATTGTTGCAGATGTCGCAGCGCCGGTGTTTGCTCTGAAATTTCCGTTCTGAAGATGAAGATGCTCCATGTGTGGACAAACCCTTTATATTCGGGATTTCACTTTTCTGAGCTGTTTCTCATACCAAAGAAACTGGTATAGGCATGGGTATTCAAATACAGAGATACGTTAACAGGCAGAATACGGCGCTGCGGTCGACATCGCCCACATAAGAGAGCAAGTATCTGGCGCAGTTGTTAGATCGGTTACTGCAGCTACAATGACATGTAATCAAGATTTAAATGAGTTTGAACGTGGTGTTACACACGGAGCACGAGCGATGGGACACAGCATCTCCGAGGTAGCGATGGAGACTTTCCCTTACGACAACTTCACTAGTGTACCGTGGATATCAGACATCGGCTAAAACCTCAAATGTCCGACCTCACTGTTGCCGAAAAAGATCCTGCAAGAACGAGACCAACGACGGCTGAAGAGAATCATTCGACGTGACAGAAGTGAAACCCTTCCACACTCATTGCTGTAGATTTCAATGCTGAGCCATCAACAAGGGTCAGCGGGCGAACCATTCAACGAAACATAATCGATATGGGCTTTCGGACCTGAAGGCCCACTCGTGTACCCTTGACGACTGCACGACACAAAGTTTTACGCCTCGCCTGGGACCGTTAACATTGACGTTCGACTGTTGATGACTGGGAACTTGTTGTCTGGTGGAACGAGTCTCGTTTCAAATTGTACCGAGCGGATGGATGTGTACGGCTATGGGGAGAACCTCATGAATTCAAGAACCCCGTATGTCAGCAGGGGACTGTACAAGCTGGTGGAGGCTGTGTAATGATGTGGGGCCTGTGCAGCTGGAGTGATATGGGACCCATGAAACGTCTAGATACGACTCTGACAGATGAGAGATACTTAAGTATCCTGTCTGTTCACCTGCTTCCATTCATTTCCACTGTGCCTTCCGACGGTTTTGGGCAATTCCAGCAGGAGAATGCGACATCCCACACGTCCTGAATTGCTACAGAGTGGCCCCAGAAACTTTCTTCTGAGTTTAAACACTTCCGATGGCCACCACACGCCCCATGAACTTTATGGAGCATATCTGGGATGTCTTGTAACGTGCTATTCAGAAGGGATCTCCACTCTCTCGTAGTCCTATGGATTTATAGACAGCCCTGCAGGATTCATGGTGTCGATTGCCTCTAGCACTACTTCAGACATTAGTCGAGTCCACGCTACATCGTGTTGCGGCACTTCTGTGTGCTCGCGGGGCCCTACCCGATATTACGCAGGTGTATCAGTTTCTTTGGCTCTTCAGTGTAGTTACTTCACGCACCGCCATGTTACAGACCACAATTCAGAGCCCTCTAGTTGCAGAAGTTTTGCAACTTACGTCAGAGAACCAGAAAAGTCGACTGAATAATATACATCTCATGTAATACCTCAACAGAAACTGAGAACTGAATAAAAAGTTCGGAGTCATTACTTTTCAGAATGCCCTCATAAGAAACACAAGAATTAGCACTCCGTGGAAGGTCTACGTAATATTTGTGTACTACAATCAAAAGTTTTATTTCAATTTTTTTGTTTTCCTGTCAGTAGTCTTTTGACCTATTTGATCCGGCCTGCTACGAATTTCTACTGATTCAGCCTTCCCGTGTCGGAGTAGCAATCGCAACCTACGTCGTCAATTATTTGCTCGGTGTACTCCAGTCTCTGTCTTCCTCTACAGTTCTTACCCTCTAGGACTTCCTCTGGTACCTTGAAAAGTAGTCCCTGATGCCTTAACAGCTATCGTGTCATCCTGTCCCTTCTACTTCTCAGTGTTCTATATGTCTTCCTTTCCTCGCCGTTTCAGCTGACAACCTCGTCAGTTCTTACATCATCACTCCATCTGATTTTCAACATTCTTCGATTTTAAATGCTTCGATTTTCTTCTGCTCCGATTTCATACGGTCTAAGGTTCTTTATTTACAGTCGTGTTATTGTATAACCACATGCTTTAGGTTTTAACAACATTAGAATATTTATATTTTCCGCGTAACGGCATAATTCCACACACTGTCAGATGCTAAGTACATTCCCGAACATTTACATCACAGTGACGCATTTTACTAACAATACCACGTTTAGGGAACTGTTCGTCTCTGAAGGTCAGTGGTCAGCGTTTCTGGATGCTATGTGGAGGACCCCGGTTTGATTGTTGGCACTCCAAAGGATTAATCATTGATGGGTGGACTGGAATGGTGTGCACTCAGTCTCGAGATGCCAAATGAGGAGCTACTTGAATGAAAAGTAGCGGCTTCCAGGTCAAGAGAGCCGATAACGGCCGGTATGGCGGCTTGCTTACCTCACACTCACCAGTACCACGTGTGACGGAATTGGCAGGTGCTGACATCCAGGTTGGTTGACCTGTTCATCTCATTAGGTCCACCACGCAAAGGTTTGCTTTTTACTAGTACTACAAATTGAAGTTAGATGCGTTTTCTCGTATGTTTTACGTCAGCTGTTCTTTCCTTTCAAAGAATAATACAAAATATTTTTAAGATGGCACAGTAGAAAATATTTAAATCACAGACGAAACCGAGTGAGGTGACGCAGTGGATAGCACACTTGACTCTCATTCGGGAGGACGACGGTTTAAACCCGCTTCCAGGCATCCTGATTTAGGATTTCCGTAATTTCCCTAAATCGTTTCAGACAAATGCCAGGATGGTTCCTTTGAAAGGACACAGCCGAGATCCTTCCCCATCCTTCCTTAATCCGACGGGACCGATGACCTCGCTGTTTGGTCCCCACCACAAATCAACAACCAACCAATCCAATCACAAACGAAATGTAAACGTGTTACACTGAGATTTTTCGTCTGGTATGTGGTACAAAACCGCTGTTGAACCGACCGCCCCGATAGGTGAATGGTCAGCCGGCACGGTAGCTCAGCGTGTTCGGTCAGAAAGCTGATTGGCCTCTGTAATAAAAAATACTGAGTGGTAGGAACAACAAACGAACTTGAACGGAGCGGATGTCATGTGACGTCCGCAACGACCGAACACAGCGATCATCAACGAACAAAAGGCAAAAAAATGTCAGCGTGACGGACTGCCGTCCTAAGGTACTCGGGTTCGATTCCCGGCTCGGTCGGGGATTTTCTCCGCTCAGGGACTGGGTGTTGTGCTCGTCTCCATCATCGTTTCATCCGATCCGGCGCGCAGGTCGCCCAGTGTGGCGTCGAATGTAATAAGACTTGCACCAAGCGGCCGGACCTGCCCCGTAAGGGGCCTTCCGGCCAATGACCCCAAACGCTGATTTCCATTTTCCATTGTTGAACCGTTTTAACAGGGCTTAGAGAACATAAAATAAAAATAAGAGTCATTTGTACGTCGTGTTTACTAACATCTGGTTACTGATCGTAAACACTGGAAGTGCCTCACGGCGAGATATCTGAACCGGAACTGAGATTCCTGACTGTGTTACGAAAAGTATTTTATAGCCTATTAAGTGTGATCATAACGTAAAGGGAAAAGATATACTTACCTGTTGTGAGAAACATAGACTTAATCTGTTATTGGTATGGACCGAATTTGTAAATTCATGAGTGACTGAATCAAATGTATTAGCGGTATCAAATGTAGTAGCAATATTGGAGTGAAAACTCTCCTGTCGCTAAGGCGAATGGAGTGCTTCGATTTATCATATGACTGTAATATCTTCATACCTTGTAACGGCCATCGATGCGAAATACGAACGAAGGATGGACGAGAGCCCGCATCTCGTGGTCGTGCGGTAGCGTTCTCGCTTCCCATGCCCGGGTTCCCGGGTTCGATTCCCGGCGGGGTCAGGGATTTTCTCTGCCTCGTGATGGCTGGGTGTTGTGTGCTGTCCTTAGGTTAGTTAGGTTTAAGTGGTTCTAAGTTCTAGGGGACTGATGACCGTAGCAGTTAAGTCCCATAGTGCTCAGAGCCATTTTTTTGATGGACGAGACACACGATGCCAACGCAGGGGATGTTATGCACTTCGAAGGTGCCCAACGCATAAGACACGTCTCCATTGTCGAGTAGGCACTCGGCTTTAGAATAGTCACCATGTTAAAAATATTACATGAATACTCCAATCTGGGGAAAATTACTTTCACCAGAGCCAAGAGCCGTGGCTATCGACATGTTAATGACATGAGTCACGGGCAACTTTCGCGGACTGTAACAGAGAGTATACAGGCCGCAGGCATACAAAATTATTCACCATTTCGTTGTGATACAAGAACTGGTGAACAGGTACAACAACAGAACCACCACTCCTTGCTATGCGGTACAAATTCTAAGACCCTATACACGTATCACTTATCACTGCACGTCACAGTGTGCAGAAATTAGCATTCCGTATTAAACACCACCACTAGACACTTGAATCATTTAGAAATCAACTGTACATACGAGCAGTATTGGAAATGTCGACAACAGGATACGAGTACTTCAAAAACAGGGGCTATTCTTCCCGCTTGCTAACAAGGCATGGATTATATGGGGGAGAAATTATAGTGAAGGGGGCCAGATATTGACGTGAGATAAAATGAGGACTCTGATTGGTCTACTACGGTATGTTACCAGCCAACAACATGGAAACATACGCTCCCGTAGTGAGCACTCTTTTGTGCATTACAGCACTTGGTAGGCAGGCTTTACGTCATCAAGACAGTGCACCACACTGTCGCTGCAGAAAAGAGAACAGCCAAACATAGTACGCATGAAGGTGCCTGATGGACCATCTGGTCACGTGACCTCTGTTCTGTACACCACTGAGCAAGATTTGTGTGCTTCGTACCCAGCTCCAGTCACTCTCTACGAGTTACGAGTGGCAATTTCGTTTCGTCGTGGAGTTAATTAACGATACGTCGCTGCTGTCAAAAGAGTGAAAGCGGATGCTGCACACTACTAGTTAGATTTTTCTAATTCAGTTACTCATGCACGTAGATATAGGTTAGTAACTGAAGCCTTCGATAGCACTTTGCCAACCCGCTGTTAACCTGTCACCTTTTTACATTACCTTGGACTACGGTACAAATGCCTGTCACCACAAAGAACGTTCCAATAAATAACAGAGACAGAACCGAGCGAAGTGGCGCAGTGATTAGCACACTGTACTAACATTCGGGAGGACGACGGTTCAGTCCCACGTCCGGCCACTCTGATTTAGGTTTTCCGTGATTTCCGTAAATCGCTCCAGACAAATGCCGGGATGGTTCCTTTGAAAGGACACGGCCGACTTCCTTTCCCATCCCTCCCTAATCCGATGAGGCCGATGACCTCGCTGTTTGGTCTCTTCCACCCCCCCCCCAAGCAACCCCCCCCCAACCCCAACAGAGACAGAGGAAATGTATTCGCAGTTGCGAATATTAACTACCATCGGCTGTGTATTATATTTATGAAAATTTGTGTTGGTCCGCTACTCGAACGTGAATCTCCCTCTTTACGCGAGTGGTAGCCTTAACCGCTTAGGCTATCCGTGCACGAATCACGGCCAGACCCATAATTCCATATGTCGTCGTCCATGTACGAAAATCTGCACTCGTACGTTTCGCAGATTTCCGTCCAGGAAGGCAATATTTATTGAGAATCGAGGGCTTGGTATTGGTGAATAAATATGAAACAGCGGTCAGTGACTGGTGATTAAGATGCAGGATGCAGTGTTCCTTCATAGATGCGTGCAAGTGCAAACGAACATCGTATCGAACATCTTAATAACACAGGCACTGCTGTTTCGTAAATAATATAGACCAAAAAAATATTTTCACTGCTCTCTTCTCTTTCTATGTACGGCGCCTCATGCCACAAAATCCTTGCGTCACAGTAGGAAGCCGACAATTGGTATCACTAGATTCACTGATGGATACTAAGGCCCATTAATGAATGTTGCCGCGGGGTACAACAACACAGTGGTAGATGTGTGGGACGAGCACGTGGACCTGGACCACAGAGGGCCGGCGGCAGCTGGAGTCGCCAACACGGGGCGAATTAGCGGCGGGACGTGCCCGCTGCCGCCCCCGCCCCGAGTCCATAAATCAGAGCGCAGCCGCCGGAGGCGCGGGGTGGACCCGCATCGACACATTCCGGCGTAATTGCGAGCCGCACCACTGTATGGAAATGCGCCGCGTGAACGCCGCCCGCGGGCGCTTCGCACTCTGTAAATAAACACGTCTCCTCCTGCGTGCACGCACTCGCACGCACAAACACACGGGCGAGCCGGCGCGATCGCTGTCTGGCCGGCTAATTATAAGCCCGGCACCCGCCGCCCGGCCCTTTCAGCCCTTGTAATTACTGCGCCAGCCTCCCCCTCTCGCCCTGTTCGCCCTCTTCGCTCCACCTTCCGAGAACAGTGACGTAGCTATCCTGCATCACACCCCTGTTCCGAGCCAGAAGGGCGCTCACCAATACAGAAGTTACTCATAACTCAATGACATTCAGTGTGTTTGTCCTATGTATGCTTCTGTGCATGCATATAACAACTCACTGTGGTTTCCACTATACCCTACGTCTCTGAGTATTGTAATCTTACAACAGTGTTATGGAAGACAAGCTGCAAACACAGAGCAACGAAAGCCCGCAGGGATGCTGCGGATTTCTGTAATTTCAAGAACGACGTGTGACGCAGAGTAAACTACGAGGGCTGTTTAACAAGTAAAGCAACACTTTATTTCTCGGACAATTTCAGTTGAAAAAATGCTGATTTATTGTAGGACACGTGGAATATTTCAGCTTCAGGCCCTAGAGGTTCATGAAGTACCGACAGATGACGAAGTTATACATAGCTTTCAAAACGGCGTCTGTAACGGAGGTCCATTCCAAGCAGCGAGCTGTCACTGGGTTCCTTTTGGCGTAAAAACAGATCACCGCAGATATTCATAGGCTCTGGCAAAATGTCTGGGGAGACCTTGTACCGAACAAAGGCACATTTGGTCGTTGGGCAAGGCGTCTGTCATCATCGCAACTAGGTCGCTCACAGCTGTGACTCTTGCACTGCTGGAACATGCGGGCATTATTATTCGAGGTGACCAACGGATGACAATCATCACGTCGCTGCTTAGCTGGGCATCTCTGTTGGTGATCCTGACACGTTCGTCCACCAGCTGGATACTCAAAAGTTTGAGCCTATTGGGTTCCTCCTCGCCTAACACAAGACCATAACGAAGGACTATCTGTGCGGAACCGATTAGGCGTTCCGAGTTTTTGTGGCACATCGTCACAGGCAGTGAAACATGAGAAGCAAAACTGCAACCCATGGACTGGCACCGCACCATCTCTCTCCGAAGAGAAAGTTCAAAACACCCTCAGCCGGTAAGGTCATGCCGCACGGGATTAGCCGAGCGGTCTAGGGCGCTACATTCATCGACTGTGCGGCTGGTCCCGGCGGAGGTTCGAGTCCTCCCTCGGGCTTGGGAGTGTGTGTTTCTCCTTAGGACGATTTAGGTTAAGTAGTGTGTAAGCTTTGGGACTGATGACCTTAGCAGTTAAGTCCCATAAGATTTCACACACGTTTTTTGAACGCTAAGGTCATGCCAACGGTCTTCTGGGACTCTGAAGAGGTTATTCTGTTCGATGTCCTCCCTCATGGTCAACGATCAACTCTGAAATGTGTTCTGCTTCACTCAGGAAACTGAAGAGACGACTTGAACGTGTTTGTCGCCACAAAAAGGGAATCCAACTCATCCTTCTCCACGACAACGCAAGGTTTCATACAAGTCTTCGCATCCGAGGGGAGGGACTGTTTGTACTCATCCACCCCACAGCCCGGATGTCGCACCTAAGGACTTCCATCTGTTTGGCCCAATGAAGATTGCAGTCTGCCCGGAAGCAGTACGTGGATGGTGGGGAGGTTATTGATGTAACAAGGCGTTGGCTCCTACATCGCCCAGCAAAGTGGTGTGATGCGGGCATAGAGATCCTCCCACTAAAGTTGCATAAGGCCGTTGCATTGTACGGAGATTAAGCTGAAAAATAGTGCTTTTTAGCCAGAATAATGAGGATAGTATGGTGTATTGGATTCCTGAATAAAGCCAACCTGCATTCAGAAAAGAAATATGTTGGGTTACTTATTGAACGCATTTCACTTCCAAGCAACATAACAATAATTTCTGGGGACGTCATTCTCATAAAAACCAAACGTTTTAGAGAAACAGGCTCGATGGTGCTATGACAAAGACACCACAGTACTCAGTATAAGGGCCTACACAGAAATTGAACAATTAATCCAATCTATACTATAAATGCGAAAGTTCGTGTTTGAGTATGTTTGTTACAATTTCAAGTTGAAACGGCTGTACGAATTTGGAAGAAATATGGAACGAAATTATCTTATATCATGAATTAACATACAGGCTGCTTTTGAAACTGTGTAATACAAGATATCTAATGATTTCAAAAACATAACGCGAAATTTGGGACAATAATTACTCTCAGAAAAAAGCCTTTTGCTTTTTGACTTTCGAGCTGTATCGTAATTGTGACAATACTTTTACTGTTTAACATGCCCTATACAACGCTATTCAATGTAACCAATATAATGCTTATACAATCCTCTGAGTGTTTAATCCTTACTTCCATAAAAGCCGGTTGCATTTTAGCTGCTGAGTTGCAGGCGTATCTTCTAGCTTCTAAGACGCTCGAAGACTCTCAACGACGGTGTCATTCAAATGATGTACGGCAGAGACATGTCGTTCCTCTACACGGGGAATGTCTCAGGCTTTTAGTGAGGTTGAATTTGATTATGATATGCGTGCGTGTCTTCTGGGAACAGGCACGTACATGAGGGCGGTTGACGTTGTTGCACGAACAAATGTTATACAATTTGCGCAGCAGCGAACCAGGAATAGATCATTTTCTATCTTCGTCGAGTTAATATGTTTGTTACTACTTCACGCTGAGGTGGCTGGACGGATTTGGATGAAGTCTGGAATGGAGATAGCATATACCCTGAATCAACACGTAGGCTACATTTATTTTGAAAAAGAAAAAAAAAAAAAAAAAGAAAATCGCTGATCCCCTGGGACGGTCAACGTGACTTCTGTTCTCGTGGGATAGCTAACGTTACTAAAACGTAATCTGTGAAAGTTAACTATGCGTTATGTTTAGTGTAGAGTTTAGTTTTTATCTCTTTTGACAAATGAAATAATTATGTACATAAATCTAGAACAGCAGAGATTCTGCAATTCTGTAGGATAAAATCTTCACTGAACTCCATACCAACGTAACTGATGCATATCCTGGAAGCACTAAGATTGTGCAGTGGCGCCATGTTACGCAACACAGAGCTGAGAAAGCCTATCGTGCAGGCCACCATCATCACCGGCCACGGAAGCAGAGACAGTACTGATACCACGAATTTCGATCATCCCAACAAAGTTGTCTTTCCAGTTCAAATGCTTGCACTTCTTTACGAAAGTGGCCGCCTCAATCACTATAAATAAGAGTCAAGGACAAATGTTAAAAGTTTCAGGTTTCCATCTGGGCACACCGTGTCTTTCGCACACACAGCTCTCCGTCGGCTGGTCACATGTATCGCGGACCTGAAATCTCTGCGTATACGAAGAGAATAAGAAGCCTCGGAACGTTATTGACAGACATATTACAGTAGGTCTCTGACTCTCCATACACACCAGGACAATTACGATCTTTTCCGTACTAGGCAAGTCGAAACAGTCATGATGTTGTAAACAGTCTTCACTGGTTTGGCGTCGGATCACGTTGTGCAAATTCCACAATATTTCCTCGGAGCAACTGTCCGACATCTTCAGGTGGTTCAACCTTGCTGGCGGCCAGGTACGACTGACCGTATCCGCACGTCGACGCCTCATTTCTAGAAGACGCGCGCGAAGAATGCACAGGCGGGGAAATCTCACGTGTGCAATGATTTGCAGATATATAATACTATACTCAAACGCCCTCTGCCGAAAATCGCAGAGAGGCTCTCCTGCGCGTGCGCTGTACACTGCGTTTACCAACAGTGCGGCCAGACGTTACTCACCAAAGACCGTACTAGGCCAATGTTATGACAGGTAGCAGCAGCACTCCGTCTTCAGGTCACAAGTGGCCCATCGGGACCATCCGACCGCCGTGTCATCCTTAGTGGAGGATGCGGATAGGAGGGGCGTGTGGTCAGCACACCGCTTTCCCGGTCGTTACAATGGTTTTCTTTGACCGGAGCCACTACTAGTCGGTCGAGTAGCTCCTCAATTGACATCATGAGGCTGAGTGCACCCCGAAAAATGGCAACAGCACATGGCGGCCCGGATGGTCACTCATCAAGTGCCGGCCACGCCCGACAGCGCTTAACTTCAGTGATCTGACGAGAACCAGTGTATCCACTGTGACAAGAGCGTTGCCTTATGACAGATCTGTTATCGAAAAATCTTGATTTTCGCGCCATGATTTAACAGCAGCCAGTGCTGGGTTTCGGGTTATTCTCAGTTGAAATCCCACATCTCCGTTGATGAGATTATCGGCTGTATAGATATGTACTGCTTCGTTAATGACGCAGTCCCAGAATGGTGATGCCGGGGATAAGAGTTCCGTCTTTTCATATATCATGCGATGTCCTGTTTCCGCAGTTGCCAACATTTCCGGTTAACGAAGGCGTGTATGTTCATCGCAGCGTTCTTGTATTGTGCGACATGCCTGTCCTATATATGCTACCCCACAATGGCAAGGAATCATGTATACAACACATTTACTCAGGCCAATATCATCCCTAAATGGTTCCAATGGCTCTAAGCACTATGGGACTTAACATCTGAAGTCATCAGTCCCCTAGACTTAGAACTACTTAAACCTAACCAACCTAAGGACATCGCACACATCCATGCCCGAGGCAGTATTCGAACTTGCGACTGTAGCAGCAGCGCGGTTCCGGACTGAAGCGCCTAGAACCTCTCGGCCACAGCGGCCGGCGATCATCCCTAATGCTTGACGACGTGCCACCAAAAACGGCAAAAGGGTCAAAGTGGTGGGTGTCTTCGTATCTTCATTCTGCTCCATAGCCTGAATTCGCCTGGGCCTGAATACATTACGTATCTGCCTCTCAGAATAACCGTTATAACACTGTCTTCAAATGCTTTAGTTCACTCTACACGTTTTCAGGATCAGATACCACATGTGCTCTATGAGCCAACGTACGTAATCCACTACCGCATTGTGCAGTATGATGATTTTTTTGACAAGAGGTGGAGCCCCTCCACGCTCGCACTGGCATGATGGCCAACTCAAAAGGTCTGCTGCCATCTCTGCATAAGAGTTAGTTTTCACTAAAGTGGGGTGTCGCAGGATGTGGGTACTGCGATGTTTGCGTACGTCTGGTTAAGGTTAACCATTAATACGCGCTCATCTGCAGATAGATTGGGTCGAAAGTCGAGCGAAGGGTAGAGGTTTGAAGGGCAGAGGAAAAAAAGTGGCAGGGCGAGAGCCAAGTGGAAAAATAAGCCTCTGCGATAGTTAGGTCGGGTGGTAAGAGCAGCAGCGGATGTCCTGCTGCCTGCGACAGGTCATGCAAAGGTAGGCATGGTCAGCAGCGGGTATCATGCATGTCGATACCTTTGACGTTGTGCGGTGCTGTTACTCGGCGGCTGCCGCTGGGTGCCGGTGTCGATCTCTCGGTCAGCGCCAGAAACCCGTAACAATTAGGTTTATCATAGTTTTGCTTCCGATAGGTCATATATGAGATGCACAGTGTAGGGTGATGTTGGTGATATGTTTGTGCGTCAGTGGGCAAGCTCGTCGGTTTCCCTGCTGTAGCCTGTTGGTCGGCTTTAGTAGCAGTTGGTATTTTCAGTCAACGTAGCCGATATGCGGGGGTTTGCTGACGTTTGTCACTTGTTGGCGTATTTATCTTGCCATAGGTGGTTATGCCCTAGCTAGCAGTGTCTGGCCGCTTATGCTTCCGCCTATGGTTGTTAGGATGATGATAGCTTGTGGCCTGCTGCGTTGGCTTGTGGTAGACGCTGTGTCGCAAGGTTCCATCTGCTTTCCTTCGTACCAAAACATCAAGAAAAGGTAAAGTACCCTCTTTTACCACTTCAATTGTGAAGTTTATATTCGGATGGAGCGAATTCAGATACTGAAGAAATGTAGGTAGAGTATCAAGTCCATGTGGCCACACCACAATTGTATCATCCACATACAGCAGAAAACAAGAGGGTTTGGGAGTGGCTGACTGTAGGGATTTTTGTGAATTCGCTCCATCAGAGACTGTTCAAAAATTATTGAACTGTTATTCATATTTGAAATCCACCTGGCATTGTGCTTCAATGTTAAACCTGGTGAATTCTAAAATGAAACTAGTACAAAAAGTGATGAGCGATACTTATATCTGTAAAGTGCACCGTTAGCTTGGGACGAAGCGAATGATAGTCGGCACGGGACGACTCTTATGAAATGTATAACAAGAATGCTAAGTTACTTGCTCTCAGACCAAATTCTCTTTGAGTGTGGCAGCAAGCTTCTAGCCCATCGGACGAACGTAAATGTGCCTCGAAACCTGAAAATAGGAGGGAACGCTGCCACCGTTTCTCTGATATGGCGTACAAATACGCATAGAAAATATCTAATATTAGTACCGAGCTTGCCGGCCGAAGTGGCCGTGCGGTTAAAGGCGCTGCAGTCTAGAACCGCCAGACCGCTACGGTCGCAGGTTCGAATCCTGCCTCGGGCATGGATGTTTGTGATGTCCTTAGGTTAGTTAGGTTTAACTAGTTCTAAGTTCTAGGGGACTAATGACCTCAGCAGTTGAGTCCCATAGTGCTCAGAGCCACTTGAACTAGTACCGAGCTTGAACAGTCGTTTGCACAGAAGGGGAGGCAATACCGTTGAATTTCTCGTGTTTCATGGGAACGGAGACGCAGCGGTCTTATTGATTTAATTCTGAATAGATACTAGCTACATCACAAGTCGGCACTTGGGAGGGGTGGTGGGGTGGGTGGGGTGGGTGGGTGGGGGGGGGGGGGAGCTAAGACACCGTTGCTGTCTTGTGTCAGGGACTACTTCCCGGAAACCACAACTTCAAAACGCGCCTTGCTGTCTTGAGGACGATCCCAGAATGCCACCTATTTGATAATCGTCTGCTGCACTTCATGGTAAACACATGTCCTAAAATTCGCAAATTCGCTTGAAAACCTTTCAGTCACCAGCCAACAGTTTTTTCTAACATTCCTCATTGTTCATCATCCATGTATGTTAACTATTAGTGGTAAGTTTTGATAAAATATCTAAAAAAAAAGAAAGGAAGGCGAATGCAAGGCTCTTTCAGATGATTCTGTCAAGCCGGAAAGTTAGCTGTGAACTGTGAAACCTGAAACTGTTGGTAAGAGAACGGGGCTACACCTGGGAGTATGGAGTATTTTTGATATTTTGGAAGATATTTCAGCTCGCAACCTTCTCTCGATAGGCTAGAGTAATTATGTGCGAAAACATCTTTATACTACCAACCTTAGTACTCGTATTAGAATACTGGTGGACAAGTTCGCGTTCTTCAACAAATGTCAAATTTCTTCCATTTACAATACAAATTAAAACAATGTCGGAACATCCACGATATATGTATCGGTATTTTCATTAGTCAATTAGTTTTTATCCTGTTTGCTAGTAGCAGAAGCAAGTAGTGTTTTGTTCCATTTGATTCGTTAGAACTAGGACACAAATTTTTCAACTAATGTCAAATGAATACCACTTACAGTCCTTTAAGTAAGAGCGTGATCGTCATTGCACACAGATGCTAAAAGATATTGACTTAGTTCTTTCACAATCCAACAGAGGGAACCTTTGTCCTTTATGCAATGTCCATAAAGAACTAGTTTACTTTGAATTCTTGACTGAGATACACAAGAAGAAACATGAGTGCAGTTTAAGCATCGCTTTTAGCAAAGATTTTTGTTGCCAACTGCCAACCGTTGGTCGTCGATAAAAATCAGGACAGGATACTGCTGGAGGACAATGATACGAAGCACAGCAGCAGTCTTTGCTGCGACTGGGAAAAGGAGAAAAGTGTGCAAATACTGGATTGTACCTAAAAGTCGCCTGATACTAGTCCTGTAGCAATGTACGGTCTTACACCAAAAAGTAGTTGCAAGGAAAAAAATCTTCACTTTTAAACAGATGTCGACGCAAATTCGAAACATTTCGTGGTGTTTTTCCACAAGAATAGGCGGAAAATTTAGTTTCACGCATGCCTCGGAGATGTCAAGCTATTATCGACGCTGCGTTTGACTAGATGTATTATTAATTGTAGCTGCATTTTTCTTTTATTCTTGTATGATATATGTATATGTTTTAGTTTGTTGTCAAATACATCTTTCTACTGATTAACCGCACCAGGATCTTACATAACAGACTGTATACGTCATGAGTTGATATATAATTTTGTTTGTCCTTGAAATGGATATTCGACAGCCGATACTTTAGCTTCAAGGCTTGGCAACAGGCCCTTGCGTTATGGGCATCCTACGGTCTACCACGGATCATTCTGCGCATGCAAGCAATAAATAATTCTCTGACAGCAGCTATCTACATATTACGATTGTATTCTGCATCTGTAGCTGAATAAATTACATTCAGTGTCTACGTGAGCTGAGTCGTTAGAAAGCACAGTCACTTAAAGTTACAAAGATGTCAGCTGCAATTCTTCAACTGAGATTTGAGATGCGAGAAGGGAAGTTCTGCATTCGCAACCTATCGATTCATAGGTGCGCAAAAATGGCATACTGGATACGACAAAAGCCGTACACTGAGCTACAGGTTTTCCAAAACATGCCAGCTCCGACATTTCAGTAGTACAACGACATGACTATTTCGCTATATTTGTCCAAAAGAGCCGGTGCTCTTTCCCTAACCTGGGACGCACAATACCTTTGGGCGTAATATACAGGGTGGGCCTTATGTCAATTGTTATTAGCAGTTCTTAGATTTCGTTTGGCCCAGCACAGTCAGTTGTGAACTTCCCTAGTGTGTAGTATCCCTAAGTCCTTTAACACTAACAGTTTGAGGCGATCTTGTTTGTTGTCATCTGAGAAGCAATGAATAGAAACAGAATAGCGTGTATTTGTTTTGCAAAGACTGTAGAAACATGACATAATTGCAGTGATGATTGTGAGTGCCCTGTGAAACACTTCCAATCATTCAACATCCATTTCGACAAGGTGTTTTGCAAATTAAATTTAACATCTGAAGAGACTGTGTCAGTAGCAGAGCTTCCTCGTTCAGGCAGGCTAAAGTCTGTTACTCGAGAAGAGATTCTTAAAGTTGTTGTGAAATATTTTGTGCAACCACTAACTAAATCTCAAAGAAAATTGCCCTAGGAGCATGGAACAACAGTAAAAAGTACATGAAATATTCAGAAAAAGCTGAAACTGAAACTATACGCACCAAAAAATAGTTTTGAATTACCTCCGTTCCGAGAGCTCCGGAACCTGTACAGAAAATTGTAATATAAATCAACATAAACATCATTTCCGCCCTTTTCATTGCTCATGAAAACCACACATTGCATGTTGTACCACCATACAGCGAGACCCTCAGAGTGCTGTACACACCGGTACCACTAATACCCAGTAGCACGTCCTCTTGCATTGATGCATGCCTGTATTCGTCGTGGCATACTATCCACAAGTTCATCAAGATACTGTTGGGCCTGATTGTCCCACTCCTCAACAGCAACTCGGCGTGGATCCGTAAGAGTGGTTGGTAGATCACGTAGTCCATAAAGAGCCCTTTTTAATCTAGCCAGGCATGTTCGATAGGGTTCATGTCTGAAGAACATACTGGCCACTGTAGTCGAGCGATGTCGTTATCCTGAAAGAAGTCGTCCACAAGATGTGCAGAATGGGGATGCGCATTGTCGCCCATGAAGACGAATGCCTCGCCAATATGCTGCCGATATGGTTGCACTGTCGGTCGGCAGTTACGGCGTCTTCCATGGCCACCAGTGACGTACGTCAGCCCCACATAATGCCACCCCAAAACAGCAGGGAACCTCCACCTTGCTGCTCTCGGTAGACAGTGTGTCTAAGGCGTTCAGCCTGACCAGGTTGCCCCTAAACACGTCTCCGACGATTGTTTGGTTGAAGGCATATGCCACATTCATCGGTGAAGAGAACGTGACACCAATCCTAAGCGGTCCATTCGATATGTTGTTGGGACCACCTGCATGGTGTCGTGGCTGCAAAGATGGACCTGGCCATGGACGTCGGGAGTGAAGTTGCGCACCATGCAGCCTATTGCGTAACACGAAGTCCTGTTGCTACACGAAAAGCATAGTTCAACATGATGACGTTGCTGTCAGGGTTCCTCAGAGCCATAATCCGTAGGTAGCGGTCATCCAGTGCAGTAGTAGCCGTTGGGCGGCCTGAGCGAGGCATGTCATCGACAGTTCCTGTCTCTCTGTATTTCCTCTATGTCCGAACAACATCGCTTTGGTCACTCCAAGACGCCTGCACACTTCCCTTGTTGAGAGCCCTTCCTGGCACAAGGTAACAATGCGGACGCGATTGAACCGCGATATTGATCGTCTAGGCACAGTTGAACCACAGACAACACGATCCGCGTACCTCCTTCCTGGTGGAATGACGGAATTGATCGGCTGTCAGACCACCTCCGTCTAATAGGCGCTGCTCATGCATCGTTGTTTACATCTTTGGGTGGGTTTAGTGACATCTCTGAACAGTCAAAAAGAATGTGTCTGTGATAAATATCCACAGTCAACGTCTATCTTCTAGAGTTCTGGGAATCGGGGTGACGCAAAGCTTTTTTTTAATGTGTGTATTAGACCTACTTCACTTCAAGGCCCAAATGAAAGTGATCCGGACAGACGTATGGAAATCTGTGTGTTGTACAGAAGCGAACAAGAATCAGATGCCAGGTTCGGAGCGACGAAGTGACTTTTGAAGGGAAAGGCAGAGTGAACCGAAATTCCTGCCTGTACTGAAATTCCATAAATCTCCATGTGGTGATGTAGACAGAGTTAAACTCTCTTGGTATGAGTGTAAGGCCAAGTACTTTCAGCTAACCATGCCTTTTTTTTTTTTAACAGTACAGTCAATTTAGAAAGCTGTCTTCATATTCTTCAAGATGTGCTGTTGGAACTGGGAAACGTTACACTTTTTGAACAACTGCAGCCGATTGAGGAGCAGCTGATACGGCAACAAGATGGGGCACCTCTGCATTCTTGAGTTATTGTGAGAGACTTTCAAAATAAAATCTGTGATGAATGGTTTGGCGTACGGTGTACTATTTTATGACCTCCACGATCCCCAGTTGTCACATCCATAGATTTTTCAGTCTGCGGTACGCTAAAAAGTGAGGTTGACTCCGTCAACATTTGTGATATTGAGCATTTGAAGGATCGAATCCAATCAGAATTTGAAATCCTACAGTCCTGGAAGATTTGTGACAAAATTAGTAAATAATTGTTGAAAAGATGCAATGTTTGCTTGGAACAGCAATAGCAGCATAGAAACCAATTTGAGCATCTTTTGTACGTTCAATGGCCTCTACGTGTTATGTCTACGTTGCAAATAAATTTGCATTTTCATTAGTTTAGTATTATAGCACAAAACATATTTTTGACATCTGACTTATAACCCACCCTGTACTACTGAGAAAACTTGCTTAGATTGCAGGCTACAGACTCGAGCAAAATATCGTTTGTACTGCAAATAGTAAACAGACAGACAAACAGTACGTGATAGTATCGTTTATATTTTGTTCATAAGGTTATGAATAAAAATATTGTAATCCTAAAATAGTACAGATTGTAATATTAACCACTTTATTTGACAGAAAATAAAACGGGAGTACTGGCGACAGTGAATTTCACAGAAATACGTATGGGTGTCAAAGAAGAAATTGAGTTTGTTCGACATAGAGCCATTTTTTATAAACATGTATTTGAAAAAAAAGCACGGACAAAAAGTGAACTTCAGCCACAAGATAAATATCTGTTCGTATTGCTATTCTGAATACTAGTGTATCTTGCGTTTCGATGAAACGATTAAATTGGAATTCGATGCCTTCACAAAATTATTTCTTTCCCGCCGTTTTCTTGATAAAGAGTTCTTTTTAAAGTTAGTAACGGTTTGTAAGGATTCTGTTGTTTAAGAACAGGCAATCGTATTCACCGTGTCCGTACATCTCTTGAATGTGATCCAACTAAAGAACGATACAATAAATAATATAAGATGGTGTTGGACGATGGCTCATAATGCTTTACGCCGTAGAAATAACTATGAGAAAGCCTTATACCGGATGCATGGCCGGCCGCGGTGGCCGATCGGTTCTAGGCGCTTAAGTCCGGAACCGCGCGACTGCCACGGTCGCAGGTTCGAATCCTGCCTCGGGCATGGATGTGTGTGATGTCCTTAGGTTAGTTAGGTTTAAGTAGTTCTAAGTTCTTGGGGACTGATGACCTCAAACGTTAAGTCCCATAGTGCTCAGAGCCATTTGAACCATTTGAACCAGATGCATGTTGCACTTACTGAATGGTTCAGAAGGAACCGGACGTAAGGCTGGATCGAGTAGTATCATCAGTTCAGCGACTTGAATTTGTGCTGACCTGAAAGCGAAGTCGAGTCTTTCGGATGCATAAAGTAGTAGGGGTAGGCTAAATTTACACTTGTGGAACAACACACTAAAAGACCACTACGAAGGTTATTATTCGAATAGGACGGAAATCAGTAGAAGTAGTGTATATGTATACACAACCAGGTGATTAGAATTTAAGAAAAATTGGATGATTTATTCAGGAGAAAGAGCTTCACAAATTCAGCAAGTCAGTAACTCGTTGCTCCACCGCTGGCCCTTACGCAAGTACTTACTCGGTTTGGCACTGAGTGATGGAGTAGTTGGATGTGTTCCTGAGGGATATCGTGCCAGGCGCTATCAAGTTGGAGTGGTAGATAGTCAAAGTGCCGCCCTGGCTCGAGGGCCCCGCCCATAATGCTCCACACGTTCACAAGTGGGGAGAGATCCGGTGATCCTGCTGGCCAAAGTTGTGTTTGGTAAGTACGAAGACAAGAAACTCTCGCCATGTGCGGGCGGCCCGTATCTTGCTGCAATGTAAGCCCAGAACAACTTGCCACGAAGGACAACAAAACGGCACGTAGAATATCGTCTACGTGCCGCTCTGCCGTACGGTTGCCGCCGGTGACACGTCTTCGCTTGTCGCCAGGCCTCAGTTCGAAGCTGGACTGATCTCTGAAGAAAATATTCTACAACAGACAAAGTGATTCCAGGCCGAAGGACGTGTCTGGAGACGCACAGGACAGTGGTGGGATACCAGCCTATCAGTCGCTCGCCATACGACTCAGCAACCAGAAGTGTAATCTCGGGTGCCACTTCTTTTCACAGTAGGACCCCTTTGGTTATCACACAGGCATCCTTACAGCACAGCGGTACATCAACGATATTATGCTCCCCGTTTCGTTGCCTTCGCAGCAAGCGGTCCTGGGCTTCCATTTCAGCAAGTTAATGATCGCTCGCTCTCGCCGAGAATTTCTAATGCTTGTCGTTTTGCTTGCCAAAACTCACCTTGGCCAAAAGGTCGCAGATCTCTCCCCAAGTGAGGACGTTCGCAGCATTATAGGCATTTTGGCGACCTAACGCGCCAGTTAGAATTAGGCAGGATATCCATTAACGACGACGTCCAGCAACTCTATCAATCAATGCCTAGCCGAATAACTACTTCCGTAAGGGCCAGAGGTGGAGCAACGCTTGCTCAATTTGTGAAGCTCTTTCTCTTGTTTTTTTTTTCCTCAGATTTTAATCAATTGTCTATCTGTACAAGTGCATCACGTCTACCGATTTCCGTTCCATTAAAATAAGTACTTCAAGGTGCGTTTACATTCTTTCTTTCTGGTTTTTGTTTGTGTACGTAGCATGAGAGACGACGTATTCTAAGCGCAACAAACTCGCAGATACAGCGAACATATCCCATTACTGATACAGACCTCGCTCACTTCAGAAGCGTGTCTTTATTAGGTTAGTAGATGTAATACACCACTTGCTACCAAGAAGAAATGTAGATAATGAACGGGTATTAAATGGACGAATGTATTATACTAGAACTGACATTTGATTACATTTTCATGCAGTTTGGTTGCATAGATCCTGAGAAATCAGTACCCACAGCACGATACCACAGATCATCAAGATTGTGATGAGCCAGTTGCTCGGCCACCATTGACCAGGCGTTGTCAATTGGTGAGAGATCTGGAGAATGTACTGGCCAGGGCATCTTTCGAACATTTTCTGTATCCAGAAAGGCCCGTAAAGGACCTGCAACATGCGGCCGTGCATTATCCTGACGAAATGTAGGGTTCCGCAGGAATCGAATGAAGGGTAGAGCCACGGGTCGTAACACATCTGAAATGTAACGTCTACTGATCGAAGTGCCGTCAGTGCGAACAAGAGGTGACCGTGTAACCAGTGGCACCCCATACCATCACGCCGGGTGATACGCCAGTACGGCGATGACGAATACACGCTTCCAATGTGCGTTCACCGCGATGTAGCCAAACACGGATGCGACCATCATGATGCTCTAAACAGAACCCGGATTCATCCGAAAAAATGACGTTTTGCCATTCGTGCACCCAGGTTCGTCGTTGAGTACACCATCGCAGGCGCTCGTGTCTGTGATGCAGCGTCAAGGGTAACCGCAGCCATGGTCTCCGAGCTGATAGTCGATGCTGCTGCAAACGTCGTCGAACTGTTCGTGCAGATGGTTGTTGTCTTGCAAACGTCCCCATCTGTTGACTCAGGGATCGAGACGTGGCTGCACGATTCGTTACAGCCATGCGGATAAGATGCCTGTCATCTCGACTGCTAGTGGTACGAGGCCCTTGGGATCCAGCACGGCGTTCCATATTACGCTCGTGAACCCACCGATTCCATATTCTGCTAACAGTCATTGGATCTCGACCAACGCGAGCAGCAATGTCGCGATACGATAAACTGCAATCGCGATAGGCTGCAATCCGACATTTATCGTAGTCGGAAACGTGATGGTACCCATTTCTCCTCTTTACACAAGGCGTCACAACAACGTTTCATTAGGCAACGCCGGTCAACTGCTGTTTGTGTATGAGAAATCGGTTGGAAACTTTCCTCATGTCAGCACGTTGTAGGCGTCACTACCGGCGCCAACCATGTATGAATGATCTGAAAAGCTAATCATTTGCATATCACAGCATCTTCTTCCTGTTGGTTAAATTTCGCGTCTGTAGCACGTCATCTTCGTGGTGTGGGAATTTTAAAGGCCACTAGTGTAGTATTCTGTTTCACAGGGGAATGAATGTAGACAGAAAACCTTGGCTGTACTGAGTATATGTAGGCTGACTGGATAGAATATAAGATGACACCTTATATGAGCCTACCGGTGAGTGTGAGTGGCCTCGTGGTTTGAGGCGTCATGTCACGGACTGCGGGACCACTCCCTCCGGAGGTTTGACTCCTCCCTCGGGCATGGGTGTGTGTGTTGTTCTTAGCATAAGTTAGTTTAAGTAGTGTGTGAGTCTAGGGACTGATGACCTAAGCAGTTTGGGCACTTAGGAATTCACACATGTTTATGGGGCACTTTAGGCGTTGGAAAACTGGTGCCAGGCAACCCTATGGCCTCCACTGCTAACCTATTATGGCAGTGAAGTGGCGTGTTTGTGCGAATCCTTTGTATGGCATCGGCTCACTTAGAAAGATTGACATTAGACGTGACAGAATGGCAAAAAAGAACTATCGTGTTCTGGCGAGTCCATAAACACAACGTGAATCAAGTTGTCCGAATTGTTGATGTATCAGTGCAGACGGCGCAACGTGTCTTAATGGAATGGTGTACCAATCGCAGCCATTGAACACGGCGTAAGAACAGTTGTAAGAACCAGCAGGGGCCATAGACGAAAGTAACACCGTGTCAGTGACAATCGATTTCAAATTGCTGCTGTTAGTGAATGTAGCTCCACCTTTTATTAATCATTTGCGAACGGACACAGAGAAGGGAACAATATTCAACAGACGTTGGTAGTCTAGTGTCCTGCAGAACAGTGTTGCTCACAGCAGCCTGTAAAGCTACACGTCTTCAGTGTGACAAACACAGAAATTGGACAGCAGCTGGGTGGAGACACGATTTTGATTATTTTAATATATGATATTATAACGAATTAATTGTTATTGCATTATTACTTTTTGTCAGTGTTGCAAACTTTTTGGGTCTCCTTCAAACAAGCTGTCAGGTGATGGACTCTGTGATTGAGTTCATTTAGGAAATCGGCTTCAGGAGAGTGCACAATCATTTAACCACAGACAGCGTACACAAAATGGGTAGAATGTGAGGCATGGTTGAAACAGAAAAGGAATAATGATCGAACTGTTTTTGAACTGCTATAAAAAGAGAACAAATATTGGCGTTACGGTCTAAAGAGAACTATACTCGCCATAGGTACCTGGCTCAGCGTAGTATGGCCTCAGAGGAACCAGCAACAAGCTCTATCAAGACAACAATGACAATTTTCTTAGTTTCGTTGAAAGGCAGGAAAATTTGACATTCTTTTGAAGCTATATTTAAAGCAGGGAAAAGCTCAAGAAATTCATGACCATTATCTCGGAAAACATTCAAAATGAATTTATAAATTTGCTTGCTAGAAAGTAAAACACAGCATTGTTAATTTTTCTTCTTCTTCTTCTTCGTTTCACCCAACTTTGGGGTACGTTGAATCAATCACTTCTGTGTGTTCTGTGCCTTTCTTTTCGCCCAGTACTGCTTTATTCTTTCTGATCTTGCTTTTCTTTCCTCATCAGAGATGACAATCGTTCTTTTCTTTCTATTTTGGAGCTGGAATCCCTCTTTTCTGTCTTTGATTATCATTTTTGCGGTCCTGTCTGTGAGCATTTTTTCTGTGATGTGTAGTTCTCTTAAGTCTTTCTCTGTTTGGATAAACCAATTTGGTTTGGATTTTTTATTCCTGAAGTAGTCAAACATTCTTTTTGTAAGTCTATTTGGGTTCGTTCTGAGAATGTGCCCATAAAACTCAATTCTTCTTTTCCTCATTGTATCCGAAAGTTTATCTGTGGTTTTGTAGAGTGTTTCATTTTTGGTATGAATTAGTTTGTCGTTATGAAATTTGGGGCCTAAAATTTTTCTCAATATTTTTCTTTCTTTGATCTCTAGCCCTTCAATTGGGCCATGGTTAGTGATAGATAATGTCTCAGCTGCATATAGTGCTTCTGGTTTAATGACAGTGTTGTAATGTTTTATTTTTGAATTCCATGAGAGGGACTTTTTATTATAAGTATTTTTAGTAAGCTGAAAGGCTAGTTCAACTTTGTTTCTTCTTAATTCTATTGCTTTTTTCTCAAGGGCGTTCCAGCTAATCCATTCACCAAGATATTTGAATTCTTTAACAATTTCGATCTTTTGGTCTCTTACTTTAAGATATTTCATTGGCTTTTTTATATTTGTGATTATTTTGGTTTTTTCAAAAGAAATTTTAAGGCCTATTTTCTCTGCTTGTTTCTGTAATTCGAGGATCTGTTCTTTGGCTTCTTCCCATGTTTCAGCTAGTAGGGCCATATCATCTGCAAATGCTAGGCAATTAACCTTGATGCCTTTGTTTTTTGTTCCTAGTCGGATTCCACTATTGATTTTCTTGTTCCATTCTCTTACTATTTTTTCTAGGGCACAGTTAAATAACAATGGAGAGAGTCCATCACCTTGTCGTACTCCAGTTTTTATCTCAAATAGGTCTGAGAGTTCTCCCATAAATTTAATTTTGGAGTATGTGTTGGTGATGGTTTCTCTAATTAGGTTTGTAGTTTTATTGTCTAGGTTCAATTCTTTTAATATGGAGATTAGAGATTCCCTGTCTACGGAGTCGTACGCCTTTTGAAAGTCAATGAATGTGATGACATACGCTTTTGCTCTCGATTTTTGGTAGGCCATAAGATTTTTGAGGTTTAGAATTTGTTCTGGGCAGGATCTTCCCTTTCTGAAGCCTGCCTGGTATTCTCCAAGTTGACAATCTAGCTGGGGTTCTGCTCTGTTCAAAAGGACTTTAGACAGTATTTTGTATGTTACGTCAAGGAGCGAAATCCCTCTGTAATTGTTGGGGTCTGTTCTGGATCCCCTCTTATGAATTGGGTGAATGAGAGCCATCTTCCATTCATTCGGAATTCTTTCTGTTTTCCATATTTCTTCAAATATGTTTTGGAGAGATTCTATGGCATTTCTATTGACATTTTTCCACAGTTCAGCTGTAATTTGGTTCTCTCCCGAAGCCTTATAGTTTTTGAGATTCAAAATGATTGATTGTAGTTCCTCGACGGTGGGTGGTTCTGAGTTAGGACTTGTTGAAGTTGAGTTGCTGAAATCCATTTTTTCAATTGGTTCTTTACAGTTGAGGTTTCTGAAATATTCCCTCAAAATTTTGCAATTATCCCTGTTGTTGTGTGCAATATTACCATTTTTATCTTGTAATTGGAGTGTCGGTGGGCTGTACTTTGGTTATTTTTTGTTTAAAAGTTCTGTAAAAGCTCCTAGTCTTGTTTTTGTTGAAGTCTTCGTTGATCTGCAAAAGGAGTTGATCTTCTTGTGCTTTTTTAATTCTTTTGAGGTTTTTACTCACTAGTTTTCTTACACTCAGGAAATTTTGCCTATTATATTCATTTTTCTGAGATTGCATCTGTTGCCATGCTTTCTTTCTTTGCTCAATAAGTTTGTCACATTCCTCTGTCCACCATGCGTGTTTTTTGATTTTGGTTATAGGTGCTATTTGTTCAGCTTTGGTTAGTAGGCTTTCCTTCATTTGATCCCAATTTTGGTTCCTTATATCTTGAGTCGCGAGGGGAAACTCCTTCGAATTCATTATCTTTTCTGGATCGTATCTTCTGCTTTTGGGTTTACTGTTTCTATCTTTCCTTTTGGGGATAATTTTGAGTTTTATTTTAGAAAGATAGTGATCAGAATCTAAGTTTGCTCCTTTGAGTACTTTGACATTTTGTATTTCTGTATGGTGTTTCCATTTTATCGCCACATGATCAAGTTGAAATTCACCCAAGTGTGGGTTTGGTGAGGTCCATGTCTTCTGTTTTCTGGGTAGTCTCTTAAAGGCTGTGGATTTCAGGATCAAGCCATGCGCTTGGCAGAGTTCTACTAATCTCACTCCATTTTGGTTAGTTCTATTGTGCGCTGGGTAGTTTCCAACAATATTTTTGTATTTCTTCTCTTTTCCTACTTGAGCATTGAAGTCCCCCGTAAGTATGATGTTGTGTTTGTCTGGGATCTTTTGCATCGCGTCATCTAGTTGTTCCCAAAAACGTTCCACCTTTTCCTTATTTTTCCTATTGTCTTCATTTATGGGGGCATGTGCATTCACAATTGTGTATACTCTATTAGCAGATTTAAAAGTGAGTGTGGAGAGTCTTTCCGATTGTGATTGAAAGCTGATAATGGAGTCTAAAATACTTTTATCTATTATAAAGCCCGTTCCGAGGTGGGGTGTGTTTTTCATTATTCTTTTGCCTACCTTTCCTTTGTATATTCTGAAACCTCCGGAATCAAAATTGTTTTCATCTATGTATCGAGTTTCTTGTAGTGATGTTATGAGTATTCTATGATGTTTGAGGGTATCTGTAAGATGTTTTAATTTTCCTGTTTTTAAAAGAGAGTTTACATTGAAAGTAGCTATGTAACTTGTTTTTTTACATTTCAATTTGCTTGATGTCTTCTCATGTCCCGATTCATCTCTGTGCAATGCTGCAGACTCCCCAGAATCCGATAGTCTACTTGCGCATCTTGGTGCGGTGGATTGTCCACCTGGGGTAATTTGTTTCACATTACACTCTTCCATGATTGATAGTATTATGTAAGGGGTGACTCTTCGAGCCACAAATTTTGTTAAACAAAGCAAACATTTTTCAGTCATACTTTATTGTCCTCCTCATAACAAGCCACAGTGAAGAAATACCATTGTTTACACTGTTTGCTTTGTAAACTTATGAGAAGATACAGTGACTGTAGAACACTTCCTCAGCTTCCTGAATGCTTCAGCAACAGCAGAAAGCCTTTTGTCGAAACTAGCTCAGCTAGGTTTCGATATTCTTTATTACAGAGGCCAGAGTTACAATAACGGCTCAAATATGAGAGGTCATCGAAGTGGTGTTCAAGCCCGAATACTATACGTAATCCAGGAGCATTTTATACACCATATGCTGGCCACAGTCTTAAACTTGTGCTATCAGACGAGACAAAATCTACAGCAAAAGCAGTCACATTCTTTGGTGTTATCAAAGACTATACATTGTCTCTGATACATCCACCCAGAGATGGGAAATCTCATTGAACAAGACACCAACTTTAACAGTGAAGAAACTTTCAGATGCTCGATAGGAAACTTGGGTAGAGTGTGTCAAAACTATAAGGAGCCAGACAAGAGAAGTTAGACGTATCCTTCTTGGTGTGAGCAGGCCGGCCGCTGTGGAAGAGTGGTTCTAGGCGCTTCAGTCCGGAACCGCACTGCAGCTGAGGTCGCAGGTTCGAATGTTCGGGCATGGATGTGTGTGATGTCCTCAAGTTCATTAGGTTTATGTAGTTCTAAGTCTAGGGGATTCATGACCTCAGATGTTAAGTCCCATAGTGCTTACAACCATTTGAACCATTTGAGATGAGTAACAGCACTGATGAATCTAAAACAAAGAAAGAAGCACACTTGCTTGCTGTCAATGAATGAGGGAACTAGGAGTTTATTGTAGGCATTGTACACTACCGGCCATTAAAATTGCCACACCACGAAGATGACGTGCTACAGACGCGAAGTTTAACCAACAGGAAGAAGATGCTGTGATATGCAAGTGATTAGCTTTTCATAGCATTCACTCAAGGTTGGCGCCGGTGGCGACACCTACAACGTGCTGACATGAGGAAAGTTTCCAACTGATTTCTCATACACAAGCAGCAATTGACCGGCGTTGCCTGGTGAAACGTTGTTGTGATGCTTTGTGTAAGGAAGAGAAATGCGTACCATCACGTTTCCGACTTTGATAAAGATCGGATTATAGCCTAGCGCGATTGCGGTTTATCGTATTGCGATATTGCTGCTCGCGTTGGTCGAGATCCAATGACTGTTAGCAGAATATGGAATCGGTGGGTTCAGGAGGGTAAACGGAACACCGTGCTGGATCCCAAGGGCCTCGTATCACTAGCAGGCGAGATTGGCATCTTATCCGCATGGCTGTAACGGATCGTGCAGCCACGTCTCGATCCCTGAGTAAATAGATGGGGACGTTTGCAAGACAAAAACCATCTGCACGAACAGTTCGACTACGTTTGCAGCAGCATCGACTATCAGCTCGGAGACCATGGGCGCGGTTACCCTTGACGCTGCACCACAGACAGGAGCGCCTGCGATGGTGTACTCAACGACGAACCTGTGTCCACGAATGGCAAAACGTCATTTTTTCGGATGAATCCTGGTTCTGTTTACAGCATCATGAAGGTCGCATCCGTGTTTGGCGACATCGCGGTGAACGCACATAGGATCATTGCCATACTGGCGCATCACCCGGCGTGATGGTATGGGGTGCCGTTGGTTACACGTCTCGGTCACCTCTTGTTCGCATTGACGTCACTTTGAACAGTGGACGTTACATTTCAGATGTGTTACGACCCGTGGCTTTATCCTTCATTCGATTCCTGCGAAACCCTACATTTCATCAGGATAATGTACGACCGCATGTTGCTGGTCCTGTACGGGCCGTTCTGGATACAGAAAATGTTCAATTGCTGCCCTGGCCAGTACATTCTCCAGATCTCTCACCAATTGACAACGCCTGGTCAATGGTAGCCGAGCAACAGGCTCTTCACAATACGTTAGCCACTAGTCTTGATGAACTGTGGTATCGTGTTGAAGCTGCATGGGCATCTGTACCTGTACACGCCATCCAAGCTCTGTTTGACCGAATGCCCAGGAGTATCAAGGCCGTTATTACGGCCAGAGGTGGTTGTTCTGGGTACTGATTTCTCAAGATCTATGTAGCCAAATTGCGTGAAAATACAATCACATGTCAGTTCTAGTATAACATATTTGTCCAATGAATACCCGTTTATCATCTGCATTTCTTCTTGGTGTAGCAATTTTAATGGGCAGTCGTGTAATATGGTATGATCTTTTCTATGCCATAAACGCAGAAAGTAAGGCACTTCAAGTAGAAAATATGGAGGTTAAAAAGCAGCAACTAAATCCCTGGAAAGCTTGATGCAGTTTGAGAATTTCCGTGAAGAAGGTTTTGTTAATGCACAAATAACTGTGAAAGAGAGCTGAACGTTTGCAGATTGAGCCAAACATTTAAGAAAAGAGCATTTGTAAGAAGATACAGCAATTTCATAATGAACGTGACGTCGCGTGTTGCAGGGCAGAAATTCCAGTGGAAGAATACTAAACTGTTTTTTTTTTTCTATCCTGTTGTTAGTACAGTACTAAAAAGTATGAAAGAAGGTTTTGGGCAACAGGCTAAGTGTTCCCAAACATTTGGCTTTTTCGTTGTTCGAGAAAGTTTAAGACCCATACAGCACGAATAACTGAAAATGCTATGTAAAAAAAATCGAGAAAGAGCTAAGGGTAAACATAAGCAGCGAATGTTCAAAAGACATTTGTGCATCGGAACTTTTGACAAAAATCGAAGAGTTCAAAGATATGGTGCCCAAGGATATTTAAACTCCAGTGTTAATTCTGAAGTACTTAAATGATATTGGAAATCCATTCCCCAACATTCATACTACCTAGACAGTTTTGCTAACCGCGCCAGTGATCGTCGCCTCCGCTGGGAGGAGTTTTCACGTTTGAAGCTGATCAAGAACTATTTCGGGAGCAGCATGTCGCTAGAATGCCTGTCTTCTCTGTCCATGTTGTCAGTAAAATACGACGTGGTTCCAAAATTAAATTTTGATGTTCTTGAAAAAGCACGGAAAAGATTTGTTGTGTAAAGTGTGAAAAGCAGAAAACCCGCCGTGTCCATAACTTACAAATCGTTTAGTTTCATTTTAAGATAGAGTGCATTGAACTGATAAATACGTTTGAGAATGTATCCTAAACAATATCTGTGAACGTTATTTGAAGTTGCATTTCATTGAAGTCGTAGAATTCCCACAGCTAAGTTCGTTCTTATTCATAATACTTTGTTAATTACCAGACCTATTAAGATTGCTTCTCCCACGAATTATTTTCCTATCACAAACGTAGGTACGGTGTGGTAATAGTCTTTGGACCCGTTCGTAGCAAGTCAACGACGAAACTTACAATTGTTTTAAAGGTGACAAAGCTGTAGAATCTGTATTTATGGAGGGATCGAGTGGGGGAACGGGGTGTGTGTAATTGACGGACGTGGAAGAGCCCCACAGAAAAGAGCCCCGCGCCAGCTAAGGCCGACTCTGGATATATGTCCATTATCAACAACGCCAGTGCTTGTGTGTTGAACAAGTGCCAAACGTGCTCTCCTACAGCAACGCCAAGTTGCTTAGGAACGTGGAGTGCCTCTCGGATCAGAGCCACCGCGACAATTGAAGCTAGGATGTGAATCCCCGCAACTTAGCAAATCTGGACATGTGCTACCGTTTTATTACGTTGTCGATATTGCTCGGTGTGACGTCGGAATCCAGGGCGGAGCCGGTACGATTTATGGGACCCCATAAGACACGGTGACGGTACACCGCGCCGCCCCTGCACATTCCGCGTCCGGCGCCCTCTAACCCCCATAAAGCCGGGCTGCAGCCGCCCGGGCCGTAAAGCTGTTCTAACTTTTATTTACCAAACGATGTTAAATTGCCAGCATTAAAAAAGGGATGCCTAACCGTAAAGGGGAGGGTAATGAACGTGTAAAGCGCTGTAAGTCCCATGTCTAGGTTTACTCGTTAACGATGCCCTGTAATAATTCTTTACGCATGTTCTTAAGTTGGCAATAGTGCAGACAGAAATTCGTTTCTGGATAATACGACAAAAAAACTAAGCATATTCTTGTTCCCGTTTTATCACGTATAGAGCTCAACAATGAACATCAAAATTAATTTTTGCTTCCCGTTCAGTAAGTTAGGTGAAAATTAAATCTTGCTGCTGATATTTCTTTTCCCTTGATGCTACATCCTTATGTATTAGTTGTAAAAGATGACGTTCTCTATGTCGACTGCTACGGTTATAAATGTAATCCAGCCTGAAGTCGGACAGGATAAGGGAGGGTTTCAAGAGCTATTCTAGCAAAGTACGCAGGAAAACTCTTGTGAGGTTTTGAAAGTAGGAGACATGAACAGGGAGGAATGAAACTTTGAGGTCAGGCCGTGAGTCTACATCTACATCCAAATAAACATTACTGATCGGCAGTTCACACGTAAGTGCCTGGAAGAGGGTTCTTCGAAACACCTTCAGACTATTTCTCTATCGTTACACTCTGTAACAGCGCGATGAAAAAATGATACTTAAATCTTTCGGCATGTGCCTTGAGTTCTCTGTTTTATTAGCACGATCATTTCTCCTTATGTAGGCTGGCGACAACAAAATATTTTCACATCCAGAGGACAAAGTTCATGAATGGTATTTTGCGAAAAGGTCTAGCAATAACGCAAAACGCCTTAGTCACTAAGAACGCAGTCTATCGCGCAATTTAATCTACCAGGAAGTTCCCGTGTGGAGTAGCATCTAATACCTCCCGACATTAATGGAGTCTAATAGTACTTGCATCTACCCTCCTCTTCCTCTTCATAAAATCTTCGTTGTGATGACATCATTACCATATAGGACTGACGGAGTTCAAAAATGTTCAAATGTGTGTGAAATCTTATGGGACTTAACGGCTAAGGTCATCAGTCCCTAAGCATACACTCTACTTAACCTAAATTATCCTAAGGACAAACACACACACCCATGCCCGACGCAGGACTCGAACCTCCTCCGGGACCAGCCGCACAGTCCATGACTGCAGCGCCCCCTAGATCGCTCGGCTAATCCCGCGCAGCTCTGACGGAGTATATCGTGCAAGTTCAAAGAAGGGCAGCACGTTTTGTATTATCGCGAAATATGGGAGAGAGTGTTACTAAAGTGATTCAGGATTTGGGGTGGAAATCATTAAAACAAAGGCGTTTTTCATTGTCGCGGAATCTTCTCACCAAATTTCATTCACCAACTTTTTTCTCCGAATTCGAAAACATTTTGTTGATGTGGCCAACACAGGGAGAAACTATCATCGTAATAAAATAAGGGAAATCACAGCTCGCACGAAAAGATATAGGTCTCCGTTTTTTTCCGAGCGCTGTACGAGATTGGAATAATAGGTTTTTTTTATGCATCTTACGTACATGTATCGTACAGCAAATGCGAAACATTGCAGTGGGCTGTTATCGTAGTTTCTACTGAAAGTTAAGTATCTTATTTCGGAAACAGCGCTCCAGAAACATACCAGACTCTCACTGAGGAGAGATTTCCCAAAATAAAGATATATATTTCCTAAGGTGTAAGATTATTTGAGCGAAAACGAAACAGATGTAAAAAAGTACGTAAAAATTTTTTTCATACAAAAATAATCGCCATAGCTGTTAATACATTTATCCCACCGTGAGAGAAGACAGTCGATGGTTTCAGAGAAAAATGTTTGCTGTTGCCTGCGGAACCATGATCGTACAGAAGCGTGTACCTCTTCGTCCAAAGCAAATCGATGGTCACGAATGTCTTTCCCAGGGCTCCAAAAATGTTGAAATCGCATGAGGAGACATCGGGACTTTATGGAGATTTGTAAGGGCTTCCCTGTGACTCTTCTACAAGCTTGGCAATATGTGAGCCGTCCTTCTACTTTTCAACTTTTCAAATCATCCTTTGGATTGAAATCTGGAGACCCTTGACTTACTCTATCAGATTGTCCCTCCATCTCCCTACTGCCTCCTGGAATAAGGGGTCACATGTTAACAAAAATCCTTAGTGAAAGTTCACTTCCTATCCGTATGCGAAATTACTCATATCTCTCCCAGGAAGTGAGTATACAACTAGACAGCCCATCACTAACAGAAAACCCACAATTATATAGTGACATAATGTACGAAGTGTACCAGAAGTCGCAGGACTTTGTGGAATATATGTGGGTGCCTTCAAATCATCGGAGGGAGATAAACAAGGATAAGAAATATTTCGATTGCTGAAAGGAACTTCAGATTTTTCTGTAGGCTCCTTGCCTGTACTGGAAACCTTAATGAATGTAGGTCACCTTCAGCCTCCAGGTTTCCAAGTACCTTATTCTGTCCGATTCGATGTCAATTTTATACCGTCTACAGCATAAAAAATGGAATTCCAAAACATGCAAGCTAATCGTGGCAGTCATTTACATCAAGGCGTGAAGTTCAATCAGACAATAAAATCTCTGTGGGTTAAATCACACTGCAACAGCACTCATAAAGAAGAATTCAATATTACTGCCAAAGAAGCCACTAAATCCCCGAAAGATAGATGTCAAACTTTCGGCTCCTGAGTTGTACCCTCTGGCTGCACGAAATGGCTTTCAACAATGGCAAGAGAATTGGAATGTATCTCAGTTATTCGGGGAATATAATATGGCTGTGTTCAGGCAATTAATTCTTCTAAAGATGGATTTCTCGATGTTCACCTATCCAGATTCCTCCTAATCGCTGTCTGCCGTAAGCGATTCAACCACGAAATTTTTCCGATGCCCCATCAACACATTGGAATTAATTTAGTTCTGTGCTGTGACTGCGCTTGGATTACACAAAGCCACATCAGCCACATCCTCTTTGCATATGCAAAATCTGAGAAGACAGATAATCTTTTTTACAACAGTTACGTTGTCTGAATGTACTTTTCCTCGAGAGTAACCGTCCTACGTTCTTTCAGTAATCCCGCATATAATACATAACTTTTCAAATATTTATAGGCTGGAAAGACACCTCTCAAGTAATAGTTCAGCGATCGGAGCTGTGTTTAGAACCGGTTCATGTCAATGTGCATTTCAAGTTGTCTCAAGTAACCACCATTTGTTTGCTATTGCCCTTATTCTTTTCGATTTATTTCTTAAATTTATAGTGTCAAACTATTTTAGTCAAATTACCCTAATAATTCGATACGTCATGTCAAATACCTCGTATGTTTGTATATTTATATTTGTGCTGTAGCACCATGGTTCATTAATCCATGCATACCATAAAAGTCATGTATGTGTGTTTGTACATTCCATATCTCCTCCTAAACCACTGGTTCGATGTCAATCAAACTTGTTACACGTGTCACTTACTGTCTGGAAACAACCACTGTGGATGTGAGAACCACCTGCCTCTCAAAGCGGCGGTGGTGCGGTAGAAAAAGAAGCGTAGCTCGCGACGCACAAATAGCCAGACTGCATACATCCAGTATTTGAGAATGAGAGCACTTGGTGACTTGCAACCAGCTCTGGACGTAATATGAAACCTTTACGAGACTTTTTCTCGTAGACATTCGTCACAAAATGAAGAAAGGAAGAAAGTTGATCCCTTACTACATTTTCGCTGTTCATGCAGTAAAACTGTCGCATTTATTACTTCTTTACTACTAAGGCTATTTGCATCACATTTTACAGGCAGTATTCACATGGATCTCCGAATGCAAGGCACAAAGTTCAGTAGGTATGATGTCATAAACATTGAGCTGCGTGAAAACGAAACTTCAGGGCGAAAATCTATAGAGATACAAGTGAAATATGTATACTAATATCTACGGAAAATGTTAAACTTACACTGAAGAGCCAAGGAAACTGGTGTAGGCATGCGTATTCAAATACAGAGGTATGTAAACATGCAGAATACAGCGCTGCGGTCGGCAACACCTATATAAGACAACAAGAGTATGGTACAGTTGTTAGGTCGGTTACTGCTGCTACAATGGCAGGTTATCAAGATTTAAGTGAGTTTGAGCATGGTGTTATGATCGACTCACGAGCAATGGGAGACAGTAGCGATGAAGTGGGGATTTTCCCGTCCGACCATTTCACGAGTGTACCGTGAATATCAGGAATCCGGTAAAATATCAAATCTCCGACATCGCTGCGGCCGATAAAAGATCCTGCAAGTACGGATCGACGACGACTCAAGAGAATAGTTCAAACTAACAGAAGTGCAACCCTTCCGCAAATTTCTGCAGATTTAAATGCTGCGCCATCAACAAGCGTCAGGGTGCGAACCATTCAACGAAACGTCATCGATATGGGCTTTCGGAGGCGAAGGCCCACTCGTCTACCCTTGATGACTGCACGACACAAAGCTTTACGCCTCTCCTGGGCCGGTCAACAACAACATTGGGATGTCGATGACTGGAAACATGCGGCCTAGAAGGGCGAGTCGCGTTTTAAATTGTATTCAGCGGATGGAGACAACCTTATGATTCCATGGACCCTGCATGTCAGCAGGTGTCTGTTCAAGCTGGTCGAAGCTCTGCGATGGTGCGGGGCGGGTGCAGTTCGAGCGTTATGGGACCAATAATACGTCTGGATACGACTTTGACAAGTGACACGTACGGAAGCATCCTGTCTGATCACCTGCATCCATTCATGTCCATCGTGTATGCCGACGAACTTGGGCAATTCCAGCTGGACAATGCAACATCCCACACGTCCAGAATTGCTACTGGGTGGCGCCAGGAACACTCTTCCGAGTTTAAACACTTCCGCTGTCCACCGAAGTCCCCATACATGGACATTATTGAGCATATCTGTGATGCCTTGCAACGTGGTTGTTCACCAGAAGAGATCTCTACCCCCTCGTATTCTTACAGCTTAATCGACAGCCCGGCATGATTCATGGTATCAGTTCCCTCCAGCACTCCATCAAACATTAGTTGGGTCCATGCCACATCGTGTTGCGGCGCTTCTGCGTGCTCGCGGCTGCCCTACGCGATATTAGGCCGATGTATCAGTTTCTTCGGCTCTTCAGAGTATGTGACATGTTCGTACACGGTCAAAGCCATGGGTAAAAAGCTCGCTCTAAACCCCTGGGTAGATTTCAGCCGAACAGTTTACACATGTTACTTGCTGTCTAGAAGAAATACTGTGCCAAGACAGAGCCAGAAGTCTCCTATTGGGGTGGAAGTGAGGAGGAATGAGCACTTTGACTGAAAGAGGGGTAGGACAAAATGGACGGAGAGGCAGCGCAGAAGGACTTAGTGAGAGCAGGAAGAGATACGTAGGGGTAAGCTGGACTTTGATAGGTAGGAGGCGATAACAGAGGGGGGAGGAGGAGATGGAAGAGGTAGAAACATATGGAGGGATGGAGAAGGGGAACATGGACTTAGAGAGGGGAAGGAGTAGGTGGACAGGGAGAAGAGTGAGGAGCAGAAAGACAGGGAAAGGGGAGATGGACAGTGAATGGACTGATAGAGGATCAGGAACAGATGGACATAGAGAGAGGCTGGTGGAGGTGTACAGAGAGTTCTGAGAAGAGGAGATGGAAAGAGAGGTGGAGGAGGCGACAGTCATAGAGAGGGGTAAGGAGGAGATGGACTAATAGAAGACTGGAGTACGTACGCAGCCAGTCAGTACCGGGTACTTGGATAGTGTTATTATATTGTTCATCTACAAGGTGTACAATATTTGAGGCTTTAATGAAACAGATTGGTTACACATGTATAATCCAAAGTATTTTCCATCGCTTGCCACTATTTTCTCCCATCTCTCGGGCAGTGTACGAATCCCACGTCGAAACAGTTGTTCATCTTTTGAAGCGATCCACGAATCGATCCAATTTGTGACTTCCTCTTGAGATCGGAAGTGTTGGTCAGCCAGGCCATGCGCCATTGATCTAAACAGGCGATAGTCAGAGGTAGCAATGTCTGGAGAATACGGCGATTGGGGTAGGAATTCCCATTTTAACGTTTCCAAGTACGTTTTGAAGTCTTTTGCAACGTGCGGTCGAGCGTTGTCGTGCTGTAAAATTACTTTATTTTGCCTTTCGCTGTATTGCTGCCGTTTGTCTTTTAATGCTATGATCAAACGCATTAATTGCGTGCGATAACGACCACCTGTGATTGTTTCGCTTGGTTTTAACACCTCATACTACACGATACCGAGCTGGTCCCACCAAATGCAGAACATGTTCTTGGAGCCGTGAATATTCGGTTTGGACGTCGACGTGGAAGCATGGCTGGGATATACTCATGATTTTTTGCGTTTAAGGTTATCGTAATGAACCAATGTTTCGTCCCCGGTGACAATGGGATGCAGAAATCCCTTCCGTCTTTGCCTCTGAAGCAACTGTTCACAAACACACAAACGCCGTTCAACGTCTCTTGGTTTCAGCTCACACGGGACCCAAGTTCCTTCTTTCTGAGTCATGCCCATAGCCTTGAGACGTTTTGAAATGGCTTGCCGTGTCAATCCCACTAATCGTGCCAGTTCGTCGTGAGTTTGACGCGAGTAATGTCTCCAATTCTGCATCTTCGAAAACATTCTCTCTTCCACCACTATGCCTATCTACGACATTAAAATCACCGTTCTTGAAGCGTTGAAACCACTCACGACATGTTCTTTCACTGTTAACGTCCTTACCATACGTACTTGAGAGAATTCGATGAGACTCAGCCACTGTTTTTTTTCGTATTGAACAGAAACAGTAACACCTCCGGCAAATGAGAAGAATTATTCTCGTAAACTGACATTTTCAATCAGGAACTTTATGATGCAGACACAAGTCGACTAATGTTTGAATGAGGTTATATTGAGCGAGGTCCAAGCTAACTGCCTGACGTCTGTTATCCGTTCCTTTCGAGCGCTACTTATCGTTGTCGCCACCTATTGGCAAACGGCGGAAGTAAAACTGTACACCTTGTATATTTTCCATTAAATTTACCAAACCTATAGTCCAAAATTTTAATTACATGTCATTCAAGACAGACTTAAAAGGCCACTTGTTAAACTCGTATTTGTATGCTCTAATATTAAGTTATCAATTTCTGTTTTGTACTGTATATCAACTGTTTACCTGTTAGCTGCATTCATGGCCGTTAGCTGCCGAGGACCAAATAAATAACTTATACTGTTCAGTGTACACACATCGGTCTTGCTTGTGTCACGTTCCTACGGTCATCTCCAAAACATAGTTGCAGCCAGTAATTGAAATGCTGTGAGTAGCTCTCGCTGTATATGTTTTTCTTTCTGCTGGTTCTTTAATTTACACAACAAACACCAAGCGTTCAACTGAACCACGCTGAAGATGGTGCTTTATTTTTACCTCCATCTCAGATAGTGATTCCATGTGTCAAAGAATGCCAGCAGAAGAGGGCAGAAAAGTGTTAAGGATATTACTGTCGTGCAAAGTAAACCCCGTACTGGACGTTAGCGGGCCATTACCAAGGCCAGCCTTCAGGTGGTACGAGACGAAAAGTGGAGAGATTTCAACAGTCTTAGGTTAGCGCAGCAGCAAAAGATTTGTTTCCATGACTCACTCATATCTTTGTCATTCTGTCTACCTATCGGCATAATCATTTCTGTTCATCTGCCTGTGAGTCTAGTTTGCTGGCAAAGCTACTACGACCACCGTTGGAATATTAAATCCGAAATTATTTGACTCTACACTCTCAGAATTTGGCTGTTGAGTACGTACAGACACTAATTGTCTTACTAATTTAACCGATTGAATTCTATGTGGACGAGGGACGAATAAAAGTGGGAAAGTACCGTACCAACGTCTCAGTTCTCACGACCCGTATACGAAGGTAGAGCTAGGAGTCACCTCATACTTTCCAGAGTTTCCAGTCGACGACAAGATGAAAAGGTCGAGCTCTGCCTCGTCACCTCCATATTTGGTCATTGCCAAGGTATCCACTGCTGCCGATTGCACAGCCCTTAGGCGTTAACCGGACGTCAGGTGCTTCCTCACTCTCCTGCACTTAGCCTTCTGTCGATAACACTGATTTGCTTGCTTTACGACATCGTATCTCGCACGGCTGCCTCATTCTACCGCTCGCTACGTACAACCATAGTCGTAAAATTTACGACACAATTTCCTGTTTAATTATCTCCATATGGCCCCTACTCCGCGTGGTGTATCTACAAATTAGCTACAGTAATGTGTTCTTGATGAGGGTACCGCTATATGTACATTTTGAATATTTACAAGAGAGTTTAAAACTAGTAGAAACTCTATGTGAAAGCGTTGACCGCTTCTCATTAGACACCTATTAATACTAGATGCTAATCTGTACGCAAAATCACAAAGCTTCAACCGGATACTCTCTCATATTTGATTGAAATAGCGATCCTAGCGTTCGTTTTAGCCCAATTAATATGTCATAGTTGTACTTCAGTACCTCAGCTGCCCTCGTTGGTTAAACGCAAGCGCTATCGTTGGCAAGGCTGCATCAGCTGATCTCATGAACTTCATACTGTGTGTGTAATGGAGTAGACGTCCCTACAGCGCTAAAATACCACCTAACCTAAAAGGAGTCCTGCAATTACATCATATGTGAGGTTAAATTTACCTGTCACCTGTTCTTCTCATCATATGTACTGCCCGTTGACATTTCATTGTTCTAGCTTCTCTTCGCGTTTATACGTTGCATTTCACTCCTGATTTATTGTTTTCTACTTACACTTATAATTATCACTTGTACGCAATCGCTGTTATTTGTTTTCTGACTTCTGCATCCGTGCTGTGCGTCATATATGATTGAAAGTTTGATACATGACTTTGAAAGCTGCTTATCACAATAATAACTATCATATGAGTGATGAAAGTTGAGGTATAATCGGACAACTAAGGATAAATCAAGGTAATAATGACAAATTGCACAGTTGGGACTTCAAATTTATTTCAGCGAAAGATAAACAAGGCTTGAAGAACATATATGAGCTGTGAAGGTTTATTTTTCATAGTTTGAATAATATTTAATGCAACTCAGGACCGTGTAATATACGGTTATACCCCTTAGCTTGGGACACAGACGAGCAATGTTATACTTTACCTCTGAGGCGTGGTATTCATTCAAGTCATCTTCAGTCCAGCCTGTACAATCCTCACGTACTCCCTTCTCACAATTTAAAATACTTTGGCATTCCGGTCAGAGCGTCGGGTGGCAGTGGCCAAGTTAGAGTGAAGTGTGCTTGCTTGGATGAATGTGTACCTCTTTGCTGAGGGAAGCTTTGACCGATGGCTGCATGTGTAACAGTCTTTTCCCTGTGCCTGTCTGCAATTCAACAGGTCATCTTCACGGTGAGCAGCAATCTATCCTACTCCTTATACTGTTGCTATTCCAACCTGGAGTTCCCATTGTTTGATTTTGCCCTTTTCAAATAAGACAAGGCATTTCGTTCTATTCTTCAGAAGAGATGTTCGCCCCACACGTCCTTAGATTCTTCTGAGACTTTTTTGTGGTCTAGACCCAGGATCCCCCAACAAGTTTTTTGACATGTCGGGAAGATACTTTTCTTGCACTGAGCTCATTTTTGCAGGGAGACTTCTTGACCACGGCGAATTTCCCTCTTCATCCAGTTGGTAATGGCCTCTCGTAATAAGGAATCGGCTTTACACTTGCCGTTGATACAGTGAATGAAAACTACGTTCGTACAGCAGTTGGCGGACCAGGATGCGGAGACGAAGCTGTGACGCTGTTGTTCTATATGTAATTATTAAACTGTGGTTGTTAAAATGTGTACGCACGAGTAGCGTTCCGTTAAAGCATATATTTCTTACGTCACACATATAATTTGTACGTCACGAAGCCAAGGGGTAATATCAGTAGTTCCGGTTTTACTCCATTGCTTCTACCCGGTCTTAACCCATTTGTACCTTACCTGTTAAATTCCTTCTGCAAAAGAAAGAACGTAAAGAATCGCTCAAGGTGGCATATATTCATAAAGCCTGTTAAAAGTGTTATTTATTTTTATTTATTTATTTATTGTTGCGTGGGACCACATTAAGGAGAAGTCTCCATGGTCACGGAACGAGTCAATACATGAAATTATAACACGATTGTAGAAACAGATAAAATGAAATATAAGAAACATATTCAGTTGTAGATTGTAGAAACAGATAAAATGAAATATAAGAAACATATTCAGGCGACACGTCGTTAGTTTAAATAAAGAAAATCAGGAATGTAACACTGGAATTTGCTTAATTTTTTAGCTCTTCCAGGAGCTCCTCGACAGAATAGGAGTGAGCCATGAGGAAACTCTTCAGTTTAGACTTAAAAGCGTTTGGGCTACTGCTATGATTTTTGAGTTCTTGTGGTAGCTTATTGAAAATGGCTGTAGCAGAATACTGCACTCCTTTCTGCACAAGAGTCAAGGAAGTGCATTCCACATGCAGATTTGATTTCTGCCTAGTATTAACTGAGTGAAAGCTGCTAACTCTTGGGAATAAGCTAATTTTGCTAACAACAAACGACATTAAAGAAAATATATACTGTGAGGGCAATGTCAAAATTCCCAGACTATTGAATATGGGTCGACAAGAGGTTTTCGAACTTACACCACACATAGCTCGAACAGCCCGTTTTTGAGCCAAAAATACCCTTTTTGAATCAGAAGAATTACCCCAAAAAATAATACCATATGACATAAACGTATGAAAATATGCGAAGTAGACTACTTTTCGTGTTGAAATGTCACTTATTTCAGATACTGTTCTAATGGTAAATAAAGCGGCATTTAGTTTCTGAACAAGATCCTGAACATGGGCTTTCCACAACAGCTTACTATCTATCCGTACGCCTAGGAACTTGAACTGTTCCGTCTCGCTTATAACATGCCCATTCTGTCTGATTAAAATATCAGTTCTTGTTGAATTGTGAGTTATAAACTGTAAAAACTGAGTCTTACTGTGATTTAGCATCAAATTATTTTCCACAAGCCAGGAACTTATTTTATGAACTAAATTATTTGATAATGTTTCAATATTACACACAAGATCCTTCACTACTAAGCTGGTGTCATCAGCAAACAGAAATATTTTTGAATCACCTGTAATAATAGAAGGCATATCATTTATATAAATAAGAAACAGCAGTGGACCCAGCACCGATCCTTGGGAACGCCCCATTTAACAATGCCCCATTGGAACTGAACATCATTACCACTCTCAATATTGCTGCTTTCTGTTCTTAAAGTAAGAGGCAAACCAATTGTAAGCTACTCCCCTTACTCCATAATGTTCCAACTTCTGCAGTAATATTTTGTGGTCAACACAGTCAAAGGCTTCGTTAAATCAAAGAAAACACCTAAAGTTCGCAACCTTTTATTTAATCCGTCCAAAACCTCACAGAGAAAAGAGACTATAGCATTTTCAGTTGTTAAGCCATTTCTAAAACCAAACTGTACATTTGACAGCAAATTATGTGAATTTAAATGCTGCAGTAACCTTGTATATACAACCCTCTCGATAACTTTAGCAAACACTGATGGCATAGAAATAGGTCTATAATTATCAACATTATCCCTGTCTCCCTTTTTATAAAGTGGCTTCACTACCGAGTACTTTAATCGGTCAGGAAACCGACCACTCCTAAAGGAAAAGTTACAGATATGGCTAAGTACTGGGCTAACATACATGGAACAATACTTCAGTATTCTGCTAAATACCCCGTCATATCCATGAGAGTTCTTGGTCTTTAGTGATTTAATTATTAACTCAATCTCCCTCTTGTCAGTATCATGGAGGAGTATTTCAGGTAACAGTCTCGGAACACTTTTTTCTGCGAGCGCTATATGATTCCCTGTTGGGACTAGGTTTCTATTTAGTTCACCTGCTATATTCAGAAAGTGATTATTAAATACTGTACATATATGCGACTTATCAGTAACACGGATATTCCCACTACGCACTGATTCTATATCCTAGACCTGTCTCTGCAGACCAGCCACTTCCTTTACGACTGACCATATGGTTTTACTTTTATCCTGAGACTTAGCTAATCTATCTGCATACCACATACTTTTTGCCTTCCTAATAACTTTTTTAAGCACCTTACAATACTGTTTGTAATGGGCTGCTGCATTTAGATTGTGACTGTTTCTAACGTTTTGATATAATTGCCACTTTGTTCTACAAGATATTCTTATACCTTTAGTCAGCCACCCAGGCTGCCTGTTTGTGGTAGTACCCTGTATTGAACGTTCTAACGGAAAGCAACTTTCAATGAGCACGAGAAAAGTCTTGAGGAAAGCATTATATTTATCGTCTACTGTATCAGCGCTATAAAGATCTTGCCACTCTTGTTCCTTGATAAGGTTTACAAATGTCTCTACAGCAACTGGATCAGCTTTCCTAAAAAGTTGGAAACTATATTTAACATGTGTTGCAGCACAAAAATCTTTTAGACTTAAAATTTGTGCATCATGATCTGAAAGACCATTCACCATTTTGCTAACATAATGCCCTTCTAGTAATGGCGAATGAACAAAAATATTGTCTATGGTTCTTCTACCGTTCCCTTGCACTCTCGTTGGAAAGAATACGGTTTGCATAAGATTATATGAATTAAGGAGGTCTACCAGCATCCTTTTCCTTGCACAATCACTTATACAATTTATATTAAAGTCACCACATATAATTAACTTTTTGTATTTCCTATAAAGTGAACCAAGAAACTCCTCTAGCTTTAGCAAAAATGTTGTGAAATCGGAGTCTGGGGATCTATAAATAACAATAGTAAGAAGTTTAGCTCCACTAAATTTAACCACACCTGCACAACATTCAAACACCTTTTCAGTGCAGTACTTTGAAACATCAATTGACTCAAATGGGATACCGTTTTTCACATACATGGCTACTCCCCCACACCGCAAAGAGCTCCTAGAAAAGCTGCCAGCCAACCTGTATCCTGGTAAAGGAAGCCTCTGAATTATCTCCTTATTTAAGAAGTGTTCAGATATACCAATAATTTCAGAGTCAACATCTATAAGCAGTTCACTAACTTTATCTCTAATGCCATGTATGTTTTGATGAAATATACCAATTCCCTCATTAATCGGATACCTAAGCATTGTCGAAAGTGGTTTCTTTGTTAGAGAGACTTCCCTTAAGCAGGAATACCTGTCAGCTGACTTCAATTTAAAAAAGGTACAGCTCTAACACCCACAACTACCGGAATTTTCCCATGAGTGATCCCACCACCCCCACCTATGCTGTCACCTATAAGCTTTGTCAACCTCCCCTTTCCATACCTGTTGAGGTGCAGGCCATGTCTAGTGAAACCCGTCCTGCTGATAGACTCCACCGACACCACTGAAATGTGACTCATGTCTTCTGTCATCAGCGCACCCCCAAGTCTCATGTTATTACGCCTGACGGCTGTATTAAGATGAGGCCGATCGTGACGCTGAAACAGTTCCACGAAATGCACATTCTTGTTGCCAGTCTGAGTGGCTATCTTTTCCAGGTCACCTTCTATGTCATACTCCCCATCCCTATCAATACTATTACCAGCCCCATCCACAATCACTACCTGATCCTCTTTTGTAAAATCCCTACATAACCCCCCTATGTTAAAAGTCACCTGAGCCAATCCCGCATTAGGCTTCACAATGCTGGTGACCTGATACTCACTCCCCAAAACTTCCTGAAACTGCTGGCCTACACCTCTACCATGAGAACTACCTAACAGCAGAACCTTCTTCTTTCTCTTAGACTTTGCAACTGTCCTAGCCACCGTAACTGCTGAGGTCTGCTGCATACTTCCTACATCTACAGCTACTAGAGATTCCTCTCCACTAGACTCTGACAGTTGGTCATATCTATTACAAACACCAATAGTAAAACTATCTGAAAATCTCCTTCTCCTAGCAGATCTCTTGCCAACAGCCAGCTCCCATTCCCCAACCCCCTTCTCCCTCCTCATCCTATCTAGCTCCTCCTGTGCGTTTTTCAACTGCACCTGAAGGGCACAGATCTTACGCTCCTGCTCCTCTATCAACTTACACTTGCTACATAACCTGCAGTTCCAGGAGAGGATCTCACCAGAATGCCCACTGGCTTCCCCACTGCATTCCCCCCCAGTGAAAATACTTCGAACAAGTCTCACACCGCAATCCACTACTCACGAACCTACGGCAAAGCCCACACTTCTCATTCATGGTAAAATTTTACAGTTATTGAAACAAGAAAACAACTTTATCTAAGTTCCGCTACTACAATAAGAAGATGTTAAAACTGGCTACAATAATCACAAACTTGCTCTACAAGGAAAGTAACTACTATTATTGACAGTATTAATCAACAACAAATGAATATAACAAAATAATAACACAGAAAGAAAATCAAACGTCTAATGACAGTAACGAAACTGAAAGCAGTTCGCAAAAATTTCTTCTGAAGTTATTTCACCGGAAAACACCAAGAACACCGGTTGAAGACTACTAAAGTTCCTAAATAAACTACTATACACAAACAATTAATTAGTACTTAGTTTTCGATGCGCCGCTACAGCTGCAACTGGTCAGCGCGGAATGTAAACACGGGTAAGAGGTTAAGTTGCTCGATACGAAACACTCACAAATGTCAGGTCACAACACAAGAAAGGCAGAGGTGAATGAAGAAACCACTAATAAGTCACTTATATAGTAAATATTATCACAAAAACCGTTAAAATATATATCTGCAACCTAAAAATAGATGAAAACTTAGAGAGCGATCTCACATGCAGTCACGCGCTTATGACGTCACACCAAAGATGTACTGAGTAGTTATTCATCGTATTACTAGTTTCACCTTGTAATACGACGGTGTAAGTCCCTCACTGAACACAAGATACCACAAATTAAGATGAACAGTCACTGTGAATGACGTTCCTTTGTATGGTGAACATGTCACCGTATGGTATGGCTTCACGGCTAAGTTCAACACTGGCCCAGTCTTTTCTTAACAGGTTGGCGCTCAAGGACCAAAGACGTGCAGTGTGACTGGACAGCGTTACTGCGACATGCTTCGCCAGCATGTCATACCCGTCCCACAGGAGCGAGATGTAATGAACTCAACAGTTTTCATGCAAGATGGGGTTCCACCGCACATCTCTCGTGACGTTCACCTGCTTTTCCGAAACACATTTGGAAACGATCGAATTATCAGCCGATCGTTTCCAGATGCTTTGCTGGCACGATCATCTGATCTTACGCCCTGTGATTTCTGGTTGTGCGCCTACTTGAAGGACAAGGTTTACCACACATGCTCTGATCTGAAGCGCAGCATATCAAGAGAGGTAACCGGGATACCTAGGTACATGCTTCGTTCTGCTGCGCAGAATGCAATCCTATGCTTTCAGACAATTCTGGACACTGATGGGCGCCATATTGTGCCAATATGGTACCGGTATGTAATGGCATGATGTACCGTAGCCTAAGCACAATAAAAGTGTTTCAATCGAATTGAGTCTGCTTTATTTCTCGTCCCCATGTCCTTGCCATTAATGCTACCAAGTTTGGTACTCGTACTGTAATTAGTTTCCGTGTTATAACGTGTTAAATAGGGAAAGTTTAATTATAACACCCGGTATGTTAAGACTTAACATTCATTGTTCGGCAGGTGGCTAGTTTTCGAAGCATGATACAGCATCGGGTCTTCAGTAATGCATCCAAATAGCGCCTCATCTAGTAAAATGTTTACAGAGGTTTCAGGTGCATATGGAAACCCTGTTCATTTCTTTCTTTTGTGGTGATCCACTATACGGCATCTGTCATGCAGGGAAGATTGTGTGCAAATGACGTAATAATCACCAGAATCAAAGTTGTAAGGATTATTCATAATTGTGTGGAAAAGGTAAACTCACCCTTAAAGATTCTACTATTTTTACGATATTGAGTGCACTTTGCAATCTGCGTCTAACTGCAACACGTAACTTTAGGCGTTATCTGCTTTAAGCAAGAATTCCACCCATAGTGAGCCACTATTATAATCAGTTATGTGTTTCTCATAACTGCAGTCAGTGGAAATTTTGTGCCATTTCTTTGCATGCTTCTCAGGTCAGGAGGTAATTTATCATCTGAGAGCCGGCGGTTCATTACCTCATGTATAAGGTAATTACTTTGTCTTTAGGTTACAGATTTGTGAAGAGAATTGGTTAGGATAATAGACGGAGCCACAAATGCTCTTTGCACGTAACTTGTCTATAAGGTGGGTCACCTAATAGTTCTTGATATCAGATTATGACCTTTTTACGGGTGAGTTGATGGCAAAATTCGTTCTGATCTTCAGTAATGCTCCACATTCTTTACTTGATCTTAGTTAGTTGTACCTATTCTACTATATGTTTCTCACTTTTAAAATTGCAATGAGATAAAGTGGTCGGAAAGACTGACTCGGCATATAAGTATATAGGAAAGTCAAAACAACCTTCGGTGGCATTAAAAGCAAGGGTGGTAACATTAAGAGTGGAACGGGAATTCCACAGTTAAATGCAGAGGAGAGAGCGGATGTGTGGAAAGAGTACATCAACGGCCTCTATGAGGGGCAAGATTTGTGTGATGTGACGGAAGAAAGAACAGGAGCCGATTTAGAAGAAATAAGGGATCCAGTATTAGAATCAGAATTTAAGAGAGCTTTGAATGACTTAAAGTCAAATGAGGCAGAAGGAGAGGCCTGGCACGAAGTCGGCGTTCCAAAATATTCCAAAGGTGTTCTATGGGATTCAGGTCAGGACTCTGTGCGGGCCAATCCATTACAGGGATGTAACTGTCGTGTAACCACTCCGCCACAGGCCGTGCATTATGAACAGGTGCTCGATCGTGTTGAAAGATGCAATCGCCATACCCGAATTGCTCTTCAACAGTGGGAAGCAAGAAAGTGCTTAGAACATCAATGTAGGACTGTTCTGTGATAGTGCCACGCAAAACAACAAGGGGTGAAAGCCCCCTTCATGAAAAGCACGAACACGTTATAACACCACCGCCTCCGAATTTTACTGTTGGCACTACACACGCTGTCAGATGGCTTTCACCGAGCATTCGCCATACCCACACTTTGTCATCGGGTCGCCACATTGTGTACCGTGATTCGTCACTCCACACAACGTTTTTCCACTGTTCAGTCATCCAGCGTCGTTTGGCATTTACCGGTGTGATGCGTGGCTTATAAGGAACAACTCGAGCATGAAATCCAAGTTTTCTCACCTCGCGCCTAACTGTCGTAGTACTTGCAATGGATCCTGATGCACTTTGGAATTCCTGTATGATGATCTGGATAGATGTCTGCCTATTACACATTGCGACCCTCTTCAACAGTGGGCGATCTCTATCAGTCAACAGACGAGGTCGGCCTGTACGCTTTTGTGCTGTACGTACCCCTTCACGTTTCCACTTCACTATCACGTTGGAAACAGTGGACCTAGGGATGTTTAGGAGTGTGGAAATCTATCGTACAGACGTGTGACACAAGTGACACCCAATCACCTGAGCACTTTCACTCTCTCACGATGTCTAATGACTACTGTGGTCGCTGATATGGAGTACCTGACACTAGGTGGCTGCGCAATACAGCTAACATGAAAAACGCATGTTTTTGGGTGTGTCTGGATACTTTTGATCACATAGTGTAGGATTTGTAAACCTGAAAAGACCGTTAGTCAGTGTAAATGGTGCAAGGTATTCGAAATTGTGAGAAATTCGCTGATGACGTTGTTTTTCTCAGTGGAAGTAAAGAAGAACTACAAAATCTGGAATGAACAGTCTAATGAGTATAGAATATGGATTGAGAGCAAATCGAGGAGAAGTAATGAGAAGTAGCAGAAATGAGAACAGCGAGAGACTTGACGTCAGGAATGATGATCACGATGTAAATTAATGACTTCCGCTACCTAGCAGCAAAGTAACGAATGACGGACGGAGCCTGGAGGACATCAAAAGCAGACTGGCACTGGCAAAAAGAGCATTCCTCATCACGATGAGTCTACTAGGCCTTAATTTGAGGAAGAAATTTCTGAGAATGTACCTGTGGAGCACAGCATTGTATGGTATTGAAACATGGAATGTGGGGAAAAACCGGAACAGAAGAGAGTCAAAGTATTTGAGATGTGTTGCTGAATACAAATTCTGAAAATTAGGTGGACTCATAAGTTAAGGAGTGAGGAGGTTCTGCGCAGAATCGGAGATGAAAGGAGTATGCGGAAAACACACAATGAGACGGGACATGATGATAGGACATCTCTTAAGACATCAGGGAATGACTTCCATGGTACTAGAGGGAGCTGCAGAGGGCAAAACCTGTAGACGAAGGCAGAGATTGGAATACATCCAGCATCAAACCAGTCAGAAGACTGAACTCTCAAAAAAAAAACATCTGCTACTTGCAGACTCATTCATCAAAATCTGTAGATGGCTGCGTGTATACATAAGTGTGTACGAAATCCTCAGAGTGCGAGCCCCATTTGCACTTGTCTGGTTTTTCTCTCTATATCGTCTTTCATAAAAACGTTCAACCTCCAGGACCTTGTACAAGTGTTCATTATTTGGTCATCAGTTTCTGTTACTTGCATACTACTAAATGATAAGATCTGTCTAACGAATAGTAATTACTGTGTGTTATAGAATACAGCATTGTTTCTTTTCACGCCCCAGTGGTCGACGTTGCGACGTTTATCTCTGAGATTTAGCCGGCAAGAACCGAGAGAGGTGGTGACGTAGTAAAACACTAGGCGTGTATTCTAGAGGACGACCTTTCAAATATGGATCCGTCCACCATATTTAGGTTTTCGGCGATTTCTCTAAATTTCTTAAGGCGGATGCTGAGATGTTTCCTTTGAAGGGGAACGGCCAACTTTCTTTTCCATATTTCCCTAATCGAGCTTGTGCTGTGTGTGTAAGAACTCGATGTCGGGACGTTAAGCCCTTATCTTTCCTACCCGGGGAAGGTACGCTGTGACGCGTAGTTCCTGGGCTCTCCCCTGTATTACATTCCTATCGTCGTCGCAGTGTGTCTTTGAGTGAGTGCCTGCGACACATTTAATCAGACAAACAGCTGCTCTCTTCGCCGTTCTGGGAATATGTCCCGCCAACATTTCGGTAAGTAATCTCAAAATGACATAAATGGGATGAAGTACAAGAGTCTCCAGATTAAATAATGTTTGATCTTCGAATCTGGACGAACAGGATTTGGACAGGGGAAACACGGCAGGCGGTGTACGCAGTCTTCTTCCAAACAGCAGTGAAAAACTATGGATGAATCACATCAACCTCATTAGAGGTGTGGTTTATTTTATTATGCTCGATACGAAGAATAGCGAAGAGATCATCAGCATTATAATTGTGGCAGTATAGGATGCCTTCAGCTTGTGGCTCTCAGATGCTCTATCCAAGTGGAAGCTACGAAACATGAAACCTCTCCAGAGCAAAACATTGATTTAATTCTGGTCATACATAAAGCACACCAGTCTGCAATACGCTATCAATACCTTCACTGCGCGATAACAACGATGAAGTCACTGATGACAGTGACACTAAAGCAGAATTATTAAACACGGTTTTCCGAAACTCCTTCACCAAAGAAGACGAAGTAAATATTTCTGAATTCCAATCAAGAACTGCCAAGGTGAGGAACATAGAAGTAGACATCCTCGGTGCAGCAAAGCAGCTTAAATAACTTAATAAAGGCAAGACCCCTGGTCCAAATTGTATACCAGTCAGGTCATTTCAGAGTAATCTGATACAATAGCTCCATATTTAGCAACTGTATACAACCGCTCACTCACAGAAAGTTCCGCACCTAAAGACTGGAAAATTGCTCAAGTCACACCAATAACCAAAAAGGGAAATAGGAGTAAACCGTTGAATTACAGGCCCATATCACTAACGCCGATTTGCAGTATGGTTTTGGAACATACACTGTGTTGGAACATTATGAATTACCTCGAAGGAAATGGTTTACTGACACAAAGTCAGCAACGATTCAGAAAACATCGTTCTTGTGAAACACAGCTAGCTCTTTATACTCAAGAAGTAATGAGTGCAATCGACAGGGAATTTGAAATTGATTCCATATTTTCAGATTCCCAGAAGGCTTTCGACACCGTTCCTCACAAGCGTTTTCTGACAAACTGCGTGCCTATGGAATATCGCCTCAGTTGTGCGACTGGATTCGTGATTTCCTGTCAGAAAGGTCACAGTTCGTAGCAATAGACGGAAAGTCATCGAGTAAAACAGATGTAATTCCGTTGTTCCCCAAGGAAGTGTTACAGACTCTCTAATGTTCGTGATCTATATTAACGACACAGGAGACAATCTCAGTAGCCCTATTAGGTTGTTTGCAGATGATGCTGTCATTTACAGCCTGAATAAGGAAAAGTGTGAAGTTATTCACATGAGTGTTGAAAGAAATCCACTAAATTTCGATTACGCGATAAGTCACACAATTCTTAAGGCTGTAAATTCTACTAAATGCATAGGGATTACAATTACAAATAACCTAAATTGCAACGATCACATAGATAATGTTGTGGTAGACCAAACCAAAGACTGCGATTCATTGGCAGAACACTTAGAAGGTACAACAGGTCTACTAAATAGGCTCCTTACACCATTCTTGTCCTCCCCATTCTGGAGTATTGCTGTGCGGTGTTGGATCTGCATCAGGTGGGACTGACGGAGGACATCGAAAAAGTTGAAAGAAGGGCCGCTTGTTTTGTACTATGGCGAAATAGGGGAGATACTGCCACAGACATGATACATAAATTGGAGTGGCAATCATTAAAACAAAGGCGTTTTTCATTGCGACGGGATCTTCTCATGAAATTTAAGTCACCAGTTTTCTCCTCCGATTGCGAAAACATGCTGTTGGCACCCACCTACACAGGTAGAAATGATCATCACGACAAAATTAGAGAAATCAAGGCTCGCACAGAAAGTGCTCGTTTTTCTCGCACGCCTTTATAGAGTGGAGCCGTAGAGAGACTGCTTGAAGGTGGTTCACTGAACTCTCTGCCAGGCACTTTATTGTGAATAGCAGGGTAATCACGTGGCTGTAGATGTAGAATTACGAATATACCTAAGATTTAATCGGCAAGGGGAGAACAGGTACTGGCGGACATTTTCAGAGAACCAGAAAGTTTAAATTACTGAAACTTGTAACAAGTAACTTTTTTAGGAACAAACTAAACGAGTATGGAAAAGATATTAACAAGAGTGACAGCGACAGGTGTCAATAGATGTCTCTTGTAACTAAGCGGAGGTAGTCAAGAGTCTGCTGCGGTTTTCTCAATTTTGGTCATTGTTACAGTCAACAGTCTTGGCCATCAGTACCAGATATGTGGATGACAGGGGTCACCGGGGCCTATCGTGAGTTTTTAACAGCGACTTGATCAGTCATAGTACAGAAAATCATTCGTCAATTAGAAGCAACACCTGGAGAACAGCTAGCCTGTCCAAAACTGTCTTCTCACTATGAAGGCATTAACTGTATCGTCAAGTTGGTACCTATGTCCGCGGCGTGCCACAGGGCGCAGAATGAACACAGTTTCTAGAGTGTTGAAACATGGAAAAACATGGGAAGAAGGTCGTATACGGTGACTTTAGTCAACTTCTTTTTATTTGGGTCATAGATCTTCTGACTGGCCCGCCACGAATTCCTCTCCTGAGACATTTGCAGCCTACGTCCTCATTTATTTGTTGGATGTGTACCAATCCCTGTCTACCTCTACAATTTTCACCCTCTACAGCTCCCCCTACTATCATGGATGTTAATCCATGATATCTTAAAAGATGTCCTGTCATACTGTCCCTTCTTGTCAGTGTTTCCCATATACTCCTTTCCTCGTCGATTCTGCAGAGAACCTCCTCATTTCTTACGTTATCAGTTCCCCTAATTTTCAACATTCTTCTGGACCACCACATTTCAAATCCTTCTATTGTTTTCCGGTCCAGTTTTTCCACAGCCGACGTCTCCACTGCCATCAAATACTGTGCTCAAAAAGTATATTGTCACAAGGTTGTTCCTCAAATTAAGACCTATGTATGATGCTAGGGACTTCTCTTGTCCAGAATGCCCTCTTTGCCGTCTTGGATTATTTTGATGCCTGGGCAGCAGAATTCTTTAACTTATTCTACCTTCGTGATCACCAGTTATGGTGTTAAGTTTCTCGCTGTTGCTCCTTTGAGCAACACTGCTTGGATATTGGGTCGTCTGGCCTCAATCCCACTGAGATCTTCTTGGCAGCCATGAAAAGAGATGTGCGTTGCTTGGACCCAGCTCCAGTCAGTTTTCAAAGACGGCCAGCCGAACGCCTTCTGATTCCATCAGGGCGAAAGAGAGAGGTGCACGCTCTTAGGTAGTTGGTCATGTTGATGTATGCCTACGAACAGCTTCTACTCTAGTAACACACAATCACGAATTTTATTGTGTAAAACTTGTGAAATGGAATTAGAAGAAAAATTTATCATGTTAACATTTTTCTTAAATCTACCAAATTATTCCAAGCTTGAGAGACTGAAGATGGCATTAAAAAAATTGTTTCTAAATTACCGGTGAAATTTTTATAGTTTAAGCACTGAAGATGATCAGCCGGCTACGCTTTGTTTCTCTCCTTCGTCCCCTTTGTCCAGTGTTTCCTCTGTATTCAGGGACTCTAACTCACATCCAAGGCTACACTCTGGACGACTGACTTCTTGTCCTACACCCGCCTCGTTTTCTATATTTAAATGGATATAATTTTTAATGAAAGTGTTTGTTACTGCTACCCGCAGCATTACGAGTCTGAATAACATTGTAGGCTAGCTCTCATTCATTGTAGTACTTTTGAAAGCTGCTACTCATTGCCTTCGCTTCTGTGATTGCACAGTCGGCTACCACTGTCATGCGGACAACTTAAAATAGATACTCACGAATTTCCGAAAAGCGGTGCCCCACTGCAGACTGTCAACGAATGTTCGAGCACACATAATAGATTCCCAAACATGTGAGTGACTCGGAGACTTCTTAAGTAATAGAATGCAGTACGTCGACGGCGAGTGTTTGTTAGAGACAGGGGTATCGTCAGCAGTGTCCCAGGGAAGTGTGACAGAACAGCTCTATACACTTAAATGCTCTGACGGATAGGGTGACCTGCAGTCTGCAACAGTTCGCCGATGACATTGTAGTATACGGGAAAGTATAGCTGTTGAGTGACTAGAAGGATGCACGGTGAGTTAGACAGAATTTCTTCTTGCTGTAAATGTAGGAAGATGTAAGTTAATACGGGTAAGTAGGAAAAGCAACCCTGTAATATTGGAATACTGTGTGAGTCCTTGGCAAAGTTTTTCTATCAAAAATCCAGGCGTAACTTTGCAAAGCGATATGAAATGGAAAGAGCACGTAAGGTGACAGCAAGGAAGGCGAAAGTCCGAGTTCGATTTGTGCGGAGAATTTTAGGAGAGCGCAGCTCACCCATTAAGGCGACCGCGATAGAACACAAGTGCGACCCATTCTTAAAAACTGTTAGAGTGGTTGGGAAGACATCGAAGTAGCTCTGAGGCAGGCTGCTAGATTTATTACCGGTGGCTTCCATTAACAGGCGAGTATTACCGAGATGCTTCATGAACTCGAAAGGTATCTCTGGAGAGAATACGACATTCTTTTCGCGAACTATTGAGAAAATTTGGAGAACCGTCGTTTACAACTAACAGTTGAACGCTTTTTTGCCACCAACTTACATTTCACGTAAGGACTGCGAAGGCAGTTGAAGAGAAATGAAGGCTCGTTCGTAAGGCATATAGACAGTCGATTTTTCTGTAGCTCTATTTACGAGTGGAACAGGGTAGGTGAGTACCAGTAGTGGTACAAGGTACCCTCCGCCATGGATCACATGGTGCCTTGCGAATATGTGTGTAAATGTTGATGTAGATACCCTGTTGTGACTTGGCAAGACAGCCAAGTCACTACGAGGTGAAGCCGAAAGGCACGCGCTTAAGCTCACGCAGGCTGGCGCGAGGTCTGGAACAGTTAAGGGAATTAATAGTAGCAAATAAAGTACGTAGTTGATGTAATACTTAACTTTAATCCATAATTGGTGTACATCGCTCTTGTTGATACATCAATAATAATCTCAATACAAACTGGTAATGGCGCCTTGCTAGGTCGTAGCAAATGACGTAGCTGAAGGCTATGCTAACTATCGTCTCGGCAAATGAGAGCGTATTTGTCAGTGAACCTTTCCTAGCAAAGTCGGCTGTACAACTGGGGCGAGTGCTAGGAAGTCTCTTTAGACCTGCCGTGTGGCGGCGCTCGGTCTGCAATCACTGACAGTGGCGACACGCGGGTCCGACGTATACTAATGGACCGCGGCCGATTTAAAGGCTACCACCTAGCAAGTGTGGTGTCTGGCGGTGACACCACATACCCGTGTTTCATTCCTGGTATGGCTCTGAGCGCTATGGGACTCAACTTCTGAAGTCATAGTCCCCTAGAACTTAGAACTACTTAAACTTAACTAACCTAAGGACATCACATACATCCATGCCCGTGGCAGCATTCGAACTTGCGACCGTAGCGGTAGCGCGGTTGCAGACTGTAGCGCCTAGAACCGCTCGGCCACTCCGGCCGGCTTTCCTGGTAGGTCAATGATTTTCTTCCCTCGTGAATGGATCAAGTCATGTGGTTCACCGCTGGTGTACACCTTTTCTGATTACGTCACCGATGGAAATGCCTTAGGTGTAGCTATCATGTGTAAGCAAAGCTGGTGCATTTGTCGATTCTAGGGTTAATCTCTTGCTGATGAGAGAAAGTGCAGGGTGAAATCTACTCCACTTGCAGACGCGCCCCTGTGCTTAACGTGTCGATACGGTGGACAGATCATCGTCAACATGGTCATCCCCCTTAGTCCCTGAGACACTGCAGAGAGGAGTGGAATTTAACCTACGACATGGGCGTGCACTACGGTGATCATAAATTGTAGAAAACATGTGGCACACAACACGTATTCAAGACTGTTAGACCGGTTAATTGAAGTAGCACAATTGGTACCATATTACAACGGCCGAGGAGGACGTCGAACTACACGGATTCGCGACTTCAATGTGCGGTGCTTACCAGAGTGGATGAGGCGACTGTATTCAGTTCTCGAGCAGTTGCACGTGAAATGAATGTTTCGCAGGCAGCTGTGTCGAGAGTAGTATAAGAAATGTAGGTCCACCCTACCGTCCACATTAAATGCATGCTTTGTCTCCTGTTGTTTTTAGACTTCAGCTAATGGTTATTGGAGCACCGCACACTTTACCGAGCATGCACTCCTCACGGATGAAGCCTGCCCCACCAGAGACAAGATAGTAAATAGTCGCAATACTCGTGTTTGCGTCGATGACAATCCCCACTACTGTTGTGAAGAGCCATCAGCTCAGTCAGTATGGCACACAACATGCAGGAAGGCTTAGTCAATGATTACGTACTAGGCCCGATTTTTCTTCCTCCTCTCTTAAATGCACCAGCGTACACAGTGTTTATCTTGGAAAATATTCCACCTGTTGTTCATCAGTGGCTGTGATTCCAACACAATGAAGCGCTACCTCACTCAAGACCCTGCGTTCGTGAACACCTGGTTCAGACATTCCCTCAAAAGTGGGTAGGCAGAGGCGGTCATGTTTTGTGGCCAGCATGTTCACCAGCTGGCACCTCACTTGATTTATTTTTGTACAGCCATGTGACAATCTTGTATAGGAGTCGTTTGTCACGTCTGAAGAGGATCTTCTGGGAATAATGCTCGCTGCCTGCGACACTTGAAACGTCTCCTTTGGAAATTTTATGAAATTGTGCTGGTAAACTTCTACGTTATTTGATTTTCAAACAGCTGAGTAAAACTGAAGGTACTCAAACATTTCTCTCTTTACTTATTCTGCTCAACACTAAACTGACACACAATATTTTTAGCGCAACGCAATCTGACTTTCAATAATCCCTACAAAAGAATGGCCCTGACTGACAATAACATATACCTTTTATGAATCACTTACCTCACAAAGATCTTCGTTACTCGAACTACTGCAATACAGCGAGCGCCAATACTGCCAGCTACATAAAAGATTCTAACCACTGAAAGCACTAACTACTGATAGGCATAGTTAGCAAATGAAAGATTTAGATAGAGAACAAACAATGTATCTACCCTAATAATGTTCAAAAGTCATCATATATATATATCAGTTCATGATATCCAATATTTCAAATTTACTCTTTCTGATGGACACACGTCCAAATCATCCGCTCTCAAAATTCTGCCATCTCTCTTCCCACATCCGCCACTGCTGGCGGCTCACCTCCAACTGCCCAACGCTACGCGCTATTCACATCCAACTGCCTAACACTACAACAGCAAATATTCCAACAACGCAGACCAGCCACAGACTGCACACAGCACAGTCAGTGATTTTCATACAGAGCGCTACGTGGCGTTACCAACATAAAAACCTAAACAGCCTACTTACACCTGTTCAAACGACACAGGGGATGTTAGCAAGGACACGACAGTACAGCGTCATTAACTTCGTCTTAAGAGTACGAGTAGGAAGTTACTCGAAACGTTGCCTCCAGACGAAGTAACTACTAGGCTAGGAACAACGAAGTTTTAACCAAAGAAAATTGCTGAGAAGGCCTACGTTCTCTTATATCATACTGCGTGAACGTCCCATATCTATGAGCTTATGTTTGCGGCAGCGATAGTATTCCTTTTTTTTCGGATATACGGCTCCATCCAACGACGGTAGCGCCGATCGCTGCAATGGTTGAGGCGGCTCTGGCGTCCGTTGTTTGCTAATATGTTGGTGAGATGTCGTATCACGTTTCAACAGGGGATGAGCGGCAGTTCTCAGGAAGCGGAACCGCAGCCACGCCTAAAAGCCGTGAAACTCATTTAGCGGACGTTTAGGCCGCAGTGGGCGCCGGCCCAGCGTAGACAAAGCCCCCGAACAATGTCCGGCATTAGTCGGGTCTCACTTTTAGGGGCCTAATCTGATTTGGAAAGGCGATTCATTTGAAAAGGTTTTTTCTCTCCCATTCTCGACAGTCATCGACGGTCAATTAATCATCGAAACCGAGTGAGGGGATAATCTCGTATTCCATTATCCTCTCTTCTAATTTGAACTCTGGACGAGGCTTGTCCGCGGGGGAGAGGGCACACGCTGGAGAGTGGGTCGTGGGATCAGTTTCTGTTAAATCACGCACGTCCTGCCGCGACTGCTGGCGCTCGTATGCTTCTACACCATTCTGCTACCGCCTGACTAACATCTTCCATCCACTGTTGCACATACACAGCACAGATAACATTTATTGTTTCAAGATCCGCGGTAACTGATTCACGTTTATGTTTCTCGTAATGCTCCACTTTGTAAAAATAATTCAGTATCGGCACTTTTCATCAGTTCCCATGTTAAAAGTACTTTGACCAGAACACACTGCTTGTCAAGTGTTGTGGTTGATTAGATAATAAACAACAACCACAAAGAAAAAATATATTTACCACTTCCGTACTTTTCCATTCAGCTTACGTTGTAGAACGTATTTGTGGCATGTGTATGTGATGTCTGTTTGGCAGAAAATGATATGACAGGAAGGTTAAATGTCGCCTTGTACTAGTGAACAAGCGTTTGCGTTAATTACAACATTGTTTGATGTTTTACAAGAGAATCCTAGAGGTTGAACCTCTTCGATTTTCTTGATACATAATAAGTTCTGAAGGTAAGTGATCAAATATCGTTTTTATAAGGCAGCACGACTCCCTTATCAGAAATACTTGAAAAATTGCCTTTAATGATTAAAAGATTCTCTGCCCCTGTAAAGAACAAAATATTCCAAATAAATTAACATAATTCTCGGTAGCTCCCGAGACAGGCTAAGAACCGGAAATGACGATGATGGCAGTGACATCTGATGGAACTAGAAAGTTGGGTCAGCCACAATAGCTTACAAAGAAAGTGCAGGCTTTATTGAGACAATATATACAGTGTTAAAAAAATCCAGTATTTCAGGGGATGATAATATGCACTAAAACAAAACAAAAATGTCTTATGACCATGCGTCCTACAAAGCGTACATTCTGAGATATGACATATGAACAACTGTTCATAGAGGTGTTCTAGTGATGTCATGCATTATTTGTAGACCTACATACTACTATCCGCTAATTAACGTCAATTTCAACCCATGGCATGGAATACTGAGAGGCAGGAAGGCATCACGAACATGTGGTTGCGGATATTAGAACCGTTGTTGCACTGGCGCTCCGTGTCATACCAGGGTCAACAGCATGCTGGAATACAGACGTGCAGTATCGATGTAAACATTAGTTGGCTCAATGGTCTGCAGTGAGTTGTTCCGTTTACGTTGCGTGATTGAACAGTAGTCTTGTTACATCTGTTTGCGTTCGCATACATGTCTCCGGGTGCGTACTGTGATGTCTGGCCTTCTTACAGGTCAAGTTTAAAGTACCTGTTAGTGTGATGTTTGTGGTGCGGTACTACATGTTTTCTCTCTTGCAGATACTCTGATACAGCCTGGTAATGGAGACCTTTTATGTCACAAGGGAAATGGCAGACACGATTTACTGCTACGGTTTAGCAGATAGAATTAATCTGAGAGCCCTTGACCTGCACACTGAATGATTTTCAGCATGCAGGGTACCATCTTTTAAGCTGTTCAACCGATTGTTCCAACGCGTCGGGGGAAACAGGTTCCGTAGCACCCAACAAAGTAAACAGTGCAAGGCGTCGCTCAGTTCACACACATGAAATGGAGGATCGAATTCTAGGTGCAAAGGACGACAAGCCTGGAACCACTGTGCCATGAATAGCAGCAGGTGAAGGTGTTAGTCATCCTCTGATCTGGACGGTACTTCACGAGCAGTCGTTGTATCCGTATCATGTTCATCGCTCCCAGTTCCTTAGGGCACTAGGTCATCCTGTCAGAGTACAGTTCGGCGAATGGTTCTTGCGGCAGTTTGGTGCAGATCCACAATTTGCCTCCAAGATATTGTTTATTGATGAGGCAGCACATACACGAGATGGCACTGTAAAATATCGATAACCATCACGTGTAGGGCGATGGAAATCTCCCTGCAGTTCAAGAGACAAGACATCAGAATCGCTCTCAAGTTGGAAGTTTGGAAGGTAGGAGACGAGGTACAGGCAGAATGAAAGCTGTGAGGACGGGTCGTGAGTCGTGCTTGGGTTGCTCAGTTGGTAGAGCACTTGTCCGCGAAAGGTACAGGTCCCGACTTCGACTCTCGGTCCGTCACACAGTTTTAATGTGCCAGGAAGTTTCAATGTATAGGTAGGCGTTCTTGGCGATAGATTACTAGGGTCATACATTCTACCACAGAGATTAACTGGGTTGTCACCACTAGCTGGAGAAAGTGCTGCCTATCGTGCTGGAGGATTGCCATGTCAGGACCGACTACAGATGTTGTTCATGAATGATGGCTCACCAGCGTTTTGAGTCCACACCTGATGAGGATATTTGAAAACTTATGGACTGGTCGGGGGATTCCATACTTTTGCCTGCTCGTTCCCCAGAACTAAACCCGCTAGAGTTGTTTTTATGGGGACACATGAAACAACTGATCTATGCCACTCCAACGAACGGTGTGCAGACACTACACAATTGTGTCTTTCGTGCATCTCAGCACATTCAGAACCCACCATGGCGAATTTCAGGACTGTGTGAGTTTACACTTAACGACAGAGTAATGCTTTTATATGAATGGACATCACGTTGAGCACCTCCTCTGAACAAGATGTCATACGTTAGAATGTATGATGTGTAGAAACCATGGTTGTAAGACCTTTTTTCTTGTTTTGATGTGAACAATAATCCCCTGAAATACTGTATAGATTTTTAACTCTGTGTATACGAGAGACCAAGTTCTATTGAGAAGAAAATGACGTACATCACAGTTCATGACTAATCGTTATATGTGCAGTTTAAGTAACAAAAATTTGGAGGAGTCACATTCATCTACAAGAAATCTGAACAAATCATTCATATCAATAACATAAATACCACATGTTTATTTTCTTCTTAGATGCTTCAAATTTTTATTTTAGGGAAAAACTTACATTCTGCGACAACTGACCTAATTGTGCAACTTAATTTCTCTAATTAGATTTAAAAACAAGTCAAATATGTCGTGGTTAGAAAAATGAAACATTATCTTTTTCCTGTAATTTTCGGGTTTGCAGACGGATTCCGTCAACATTCTGCCACGATATTTCGGCCCAGAGACGTCCGGCCATCCTCAGGTGAGTAGACGAAGTACTGAAGAGACCTGATGCAGTCATGGTATTTATAGCGAATTCCACGCATGTGAGTTGTACTGGCGGTTTACGGCGCAGGCGTTAGGAGGTGACATGCGCGAGGCAGCCAAGTTGTGTGTGCTGCCCGCAGTGGTGAAGTAAAAACAATCTAATCGCTGAGTATCGACTGAGCATGTCGATTCCAATTTTCATCCAGCTGAAAGCCGTTATCACGATTTATTAAGTTATCAGCAAGAGTATTTCTACGAATTCTTTAATGACAGAGTCCCAGAAGCTGGAAACCGGTGCAAAAATTTTGGTATTATTGTACTCCGTTGAATGTTCCATGGAAATGCAATGTTCTGCTCCTGCTGATTTTAAAGGTTGCCGCTGACGGGTGTGTCGTTCGTGTTTTACACAGAGTTCTTGGACCGTTCGTGTCGTCTGACCTATATCTGCAGAGCCACACTCATAGGGAATTTTATAAACACCCGCCTTCCGCAGTTGCAAAAAATGGCTCTGAGCACTATGGGACTTAACATCTGAGGTCATCAGTCCCCTTGAACTTAGAACTACTTAAACCTAACTAACCTAAGAACATCACAAACATCCATGCCCGAGGCAGGTTTCGAACCTGCGACCGTTGCGGTAGCGCGGTTCCAGACTGTAGCACCTAGAACCACTCGGCCATCCCGGCCGGCTCCGCAATTGCAGATCGTCTTTAACGGATCCGACTAAGGCCCTGCTCTTTGCTGGTGGAAGGAAGATGACATTAATATTATTCTTTCTAAGCAATCTGCCTATTTTAGAAGACACGTTCTCGGCATATGGAAGGAACGCAGGTGTTTTATAGTCGTCATCAGTGTCCTCAGAGCGTTGCTTCCTGTAGTTAAATTGTGCATGGCCTTCCGTATTTGACGCGAAGTATAGCCATTCTCTTTAAAAACCTTCTCGAGATGCACTAATTCTTCTTGAAGGCTATCACCGTCCGATATTACATGCGCCCGATGAATTTAAGTGCGAAGAACACCGACGGTTTGTGCGGGGTGATGGCAGCTGGACGCCTGAAGATATAGATCTGTATGTGTGAGTTTTTCTGTACACCGAATGTCCCAAAGATCCATCATTCTTATGGCGTACTAACACGTCTAGAAAGGTAAAGTCCCTGAAAATACGCCAGGAAAATTTCAGCATTCACATCAAATACCACTACGGGGAGGTGATGGTTCAGGATATCCACAGATTTGATAAATTACTTGAGAAAAGAGTCAGGTTGCTGTGCTCACTTAATTTCTTATTGAAATGTGGAGACAATAACTTGATTCTAGTGTTCCATAGAGTTGTTTACTCTACTAACAGTGTTGCTACAAATAAGATTAAGAGCAGGATAAGTGTGGCCTTGGTTAGAGAAATCATCCGTTTTACACGTCGAGAGTTAGAGGTGATTTCCAAGGATTTATTTTATTTACATCTGAAGACTGCTGCAAGATGCTTCTCCCTTAGTTGGGATTGGATTGATGGATTGATGGTCTGACATGGGCCACGGCGGACTGGGCTCACAGGGATAGTACAAATAGCAAAGTACTAAGTTTAATCGTCTCGCAACACGTAAACTGCAAGAAGCCCCTTCTGGACGATCCGTTGTGAATCTCACGGAGAAATCGTTTGACGATGCGACGATGTCAGTGCTTGCGAAAGGTTTAAACTTCGCTCCTACACCTTCTTCACCTCCTTTACTGGATTTCATCAGCTCTATTGAGGAGGCTATTAGACCTCTGTCTGCGGATTCTGCAGACAAAGTTCGACGGGAATCGTGTCGTACCTTACTGAAACGTGCGCCGCAACGGAGTGACGTCTCTATGGCGGAAAGAGCTGCTCCTCGCAACCTCCGTGAATATAATGACCCGGTCGTACTCCCTGCTGATAAAGGTAATGCTACGGTCCTTTTGACAACGGGAAGCCAACAACAAGCAGATATATTATCAACTAAGTGACTCTATGTACCGCAAAATCGGTAAGGACCCAACGAGTCGTATATCCAGAAAAACTGCTACTCTTTTAAACGATAGTTCTTTGCTACGGTCGCAGGTTCGAATCCCGCCTCGGGCATGAATGTGTGTGATGTCCTTAGGTTAGTTAGGTTTAAGTAGTTCTACGTTCTAGGGGACTGATGACCTCAGAAGTTAAGTCCCATAGTGCTCAGAGAGATTTGAATATTTTTTTTTTTTTTTGATAGCTCTTTACCTAAACAAGTTATCAAGAGGCTGAGACCACACAATGCTGTTCAACCAAGACTGTATGGGCTGCCCAAGATTCACAAGGATGGCGTTCCACTACGGGTGATAGTGAGTAATATTGGTGCTTCTACTTATTCGACTGCAGAACATCTGGCCTACTTACTCAAGCCGTATGTGTGTAAGTGCTACTACCATATAAGTAATTCCAAGGATTTTATCAATCGTTTGGAGACTGTTAACCTGAGCAGCTCGAATTTATTAGTTAGCTTCGAAGTGGTCTCACTTTTTACCAAAGTGCCTTTATTTGACTCGTTACATCTTATTGGTAATTTGTTCAGTGATGATTAAATGGCTTTGTTTGAACGTACTCTCTCCTCAACTTACTTTTTATTTAATAACGAAATTTTTGAACAAACTGACGGTGTCACCATGGGGAGTCCCTTGTCCATTTTGGTGGTCAATCTTTTTATGGAGGACTTTGAGGAGGAAGCTCTTGAGTCGGCAGTCTTAAAGCCTACTGTTTTCTGGCGTTACGTAGGTGATACTTTCGTTGAATGGCCTCACAGCAGTTAAGAACTGGAAAAATTCCTTTGTCATTTAAACATGAAAACATCAAGTTTACTATGGAGATTGAGAAATATGGGACTTTACCCTTTCTAGACGTGTTAGTACGCCGTAAGAATGATGGATCTTTCGGACATTCGGGGTACAGAAAAAAGCACACACACAGATCTATATCTTCAGGCGTCGAGCTGCCATTAGCCCGCACAAACCGCCAGTGTTCTTCGCACACTGACACTGATGACGACTATAAATCAATTGCGTTCCTTCCTTATGCCGGGAACGTGTCTTCTAAAATAGGCAGATTGCTTAGGAAGAATGATATTAATGTCATCTTCCGCCCACTAGCAAAGAGCAGGGCCTTAGTCGGATCCTTTAAAGACGATCTGCAATTGCGGAAGGCGGGTGTTTATAAAATACCCTGTGAGTGTTGCCCTGCATATATAGCTCAGACGATACGAACGATCCAGGAACGCTGTGTAGAACACGAAAGACACACCCGGCTGCGGCAACCTTCAAAATCAGCAGTAGCAGAACATTGCATTTCCATACACATTCAATGGAATACAATAATACCAAAATTTTTGCACTGGTTTCCAGCTTCTGGGACTCTGTCATTGAAGAATCCGTGGAAATACGTCTTGCTGATAACTTAATAAATCGTGATGACGGCTTTCAGCTGGATTAAAATTGTAATCCCATTATTAAAATTATGCGGTCAGAACGGAATCGACATGCTCATTCGATACTCAGCGATTAGATTGCTTTTACTTCACCACTGAGGACAGCACACACAAATTGGCTGCCTCGCACATGTCACCTCCTAACGCATGCGCCGTGAACTGCCAGTACGATTCACATGCGCGGAATTCGCTATACATACCATGACTGTATCAGGTCCCTTCTGTACTTCGTCTACTCTCCTGAGGATGGCCGGACGTCTCTGGGCAGAAATATCGTGGCAGAATGTTGATGGGATCCAGCTGCAAACCCGAAAATCACTCGAAGAGGAAATACGCTGGGAAAATTTCAGAAGTCACAGAAAATGTTACGTTAGAAGAACTTAAAAATAGCTTAGTTATTAAGAAAGACAATTATGTTTTGTGCAAACAAAATATAACCTGGTACAACATGTACTTGAAAATAAATTGCTTAATGTAAGTAACCTGAAGGATGCATTGATGATGGTTAAGCTACACAGCAATCTTTGTAAAACACTGTAATTCATTGTATTTCAGTAAAATAAAAGATTTTTGTAAGTAAGTGCCAAGTTCACAAGACTTATGCACGTAAAGCTCATGGGTTGAATGTGTTTAGAAACAACTACCTTACTTACACATAAATTCCCCTTTTATGAATGGATGAAAATGTTAATTAACAAAAATTGACCATAATTTTTAAATAGGATTTTCTTGTTATTTTATATTTCTAATCAAATGATATTCCTAGTATTAAAAATGAATTAAAATCTTGTACAAAAATGCAAAATATCAAACAGGATATAAAACACTCTTTGGTTTTTAGAGACTGAACAACTTTATTGATGTATATACTTTTTGAATTTAACAATGAGGTATTTTACATGTATTTATCACATTGTAAGTTATTTCTGAAAGTCCAGTAATTAAAGTATAACATATAATTTAATCAGAAACATAATTTAATATTTCATAACTAACATTTGTACTTGATATAAAAATGCAATTTAAATGTATCTGAGAAAGTTACTACAAGCAGCTTAACAATTAATGGCATTTACATTATGCCATCAGTTACTGGTGACAATACTTTACTTGTTGTTGTGGTTGTGGTCTTCAGTCCTGAGACTGGTTTGACGCAGCTCTCCATGCTAATCTATCCTGTGCAAGCTCCTTCATCTCCCAGTACCTTCTGCAACCTACATCCTTCTGAATCTGCTTAGTGTATACATCTCTTGGTCTTCCTCTACGATTTTTACCCTCTACACTGCCCTCCAATGCTAAATTTGTGATCCCTTGATGCCTCAGGACATGTCCTACCAACCGATCCCTTCTTCTAGTCAAGTTGTGCCACAAACTTCCCTTCTCCCCAATCCTATTCAATACCTCCACATTAGTTACGTGATCTACCCACCTAATCTTCAACATTCTTCTGTAGTACCACATTTCGAAAGCTTCTATTCTCTTCTTGTACAAACTATTTATTGTCCATGTTTCACTTCCATACATGGCTACTCTCCATACAAATACTTCCAGAAACGACTTCCTGACACTTAAATCTACACACGATGTTAACAAATTTCTCTTCTTCAGAAACGCTTTCCTTGCGATTGCCAGTCTACATTATATATGCTCTCTACTTCGACCATCATCAGTTATTTTGCTCCCCAAATAGCAAAACTCCTTTACTGCTTTAAGTGTCTCATTTCCTAATCTAATTCCCTCAGCATCACCCGACTTAATGCGACTACATTCCATTATCCTTGCTTTGCTCTTGTTGATGTTCATCTTATATCCTTCTTTCATGACACTGTCCATTCCATTCAATTGCTCTTCCAAGTCCTTTGCTGTCTCTGACAGAATTACAATGTCATCGGCGAACCTCAAAGTTTTATTTCTTCTCCCTTGATTTTAATACCTACTCCGAATTTTTCTTTTGTTTCCTTTACTGCTTGCTGAATATTCACATTGAATAACATCGGGGAGAGGCTACAACCCTGTCTCACTCCCTTCCCAACCACTGCTCCCCTTTCATGCCCCTCGACTCTTATAATTGCCATCTGGTTTCTGTACAAATTGTAAATAGCCTTTCGCTCGCTGTATTTTACCCCTGCCACCTTTGGAATTGGAAAGAGAGTATTCCAGTCAACATTGTCAAAGCTTTCTCTAAGCCTGCAAATGCTAGAAACGTAGGTTTGCCTTTCCTTAATCTTTCTTCTAACATAAGTCGTAAGGTCAGTATTGCCTCACGTGTTCCAACATTTCTACGGAATCCAAACTGATCTTCCCCGAGGTCGGCTTCTACCAGTTTTTCCATTCGTCTGCAAATAATTCGTGTTATAATTTTGCAGCTGTGACTTATTAAACTGATAGTTCGGTAATTTTCACATCTGTCAACACCTGCTTTCTTTGGGACTGGAATTATTATATTCTTCTTGAAGTCTGAGGGTATTTCGCCTGTCTCGTACATCTTGCTCACCAGATGGTAGAGTTTTGTCAGGACTGGCTCTCCCAAGGCCGTCAGTGGTTATAATGGAATGTTCTCTACTCCTGGGTCCTTGTTTCGACTCAGGTCTTTCAGTGCTCTGTCAAACTCTTCACGCAGTATCGTATCTCCCATTTCATCTTCATCTACATCCTCTTCCATTTACATAATATTGTCCTCAAGTACATCGCCCTTGTATAGACCCTCTATACACTCCTTCCACCTTTCTGCTTTCCCTTCTTTGCTAAGAACTGGGTTTCCATCTGAGCTCTTGATAGTCATACAAGTGGCTCTCTTTTCTCCAAAGGTCTCTTCAATTTTTCTGTAGGCAGTATCTATCTTACCCCTAGTGAGATAAGCCTCCACATCCTTACATTTGTCCTCTAGCCATCCCTGCTTAGCCATTTTGCACTTCCTGTCGATCTCATTTTTGAGATGTTTATATTCCTTTTTGCCTGCTTCATTTACTGCATTTTTATATTTTCTCCTTTCATCAATTAAATTCAATATTTCTTCTGTTACCCAAGGATTTCTACTAGCCCTCGTCTTTTTACCTACTTGATCCTCTGCTGCCTTCACTACTTCATCCCTCAGAGCTACCCATTCGTCTTCTACTGTATTTCTTTCCCCCATTCCTGTCAATTGTTCCCTTATGCTCTCCCTGAAACTCTGTACAACTCCTGGTTTAGTCAGTTTATCCAGGTCCCATCTCCTTAAATTCCCACCTTTTTGCAATTTCTTCAGTTTTAATCTACGGTTCATAGTCCAATAGATTGTGGTCAGAGTCCACATCTGCCCCTGGAAATGTCCTACAATTTAAAACCTGGTTCCTAAATCTCTGTCTTACCATTATATAAACTATCTGATACCTTTTAGTATCTCCAGGATTCTTCCATGTATACAACCTTCTTTTACATGTCTTTATCAAATTGTAAGTTATTTCTGTATGACCAGTAATTAAAATAGAACATATAATTTACTTTAAAATGTAGTTTCATATTTTATAATTAAGATTTTTATTTGATATAAATCATAATTTACATGTGACTGAAACACATTACTACAAGCAGCTTAATTACGTTTGCATAATGCGTTCAGCTGCTGGTGACTATATTTTACGTATCCTTATGAAATTGCCAATTATTACCTTGTGACCAGTAATCAAAGTAAAACGTACAATTTAACTAAAATGTAGTTCAGTATTCGATTATTTAGGTTTTTACTTGATATGAAACATATAATTTCAATGTAAATGAAAAACATTACTACAAGCAACTTAACAATTAATGACATTTACATTCTGTATTCAGTTACTAGCAGTTATATTAATAAACACGATTTTTATTGACCTAAACAGCCGCTGCAAATCATCTCATCTTTAAAAATGGTTCTCTTGGGTAACTTTGAGAAATGCATCTTCTGATTTAGGAAATCGATGCCAGGACACTCTCCTCCAAACTCTATAAGCATGAAAAAATTGAAGAGGGCCATCAGTAAGGTGTCCTTGTTGATATATCTAAATATTTGTAGGAGCTGGATATACTACATAGCTAAATAATGACTCTCCCTACATGATGGCATAGTACACCATACAAATTTTGCTCTATATGTTTGAAAACGGCCAGTTTCCATTGTTACAACGCCAAGAAATCATGTATTACAATGAAGATTATGGTCACTGACAAGACATAGATGAAACGTGCTAGGGTATGTAAATATTATAGAATCCTTAGCTTAACATAATATTAGATTACAATAACAGCAGTTAATATGATTTTTAAAAAAAATTAAACTGTTATTAATAGCCTAGGTTGTTATTGAACTGGGAATGACGCACAGGCCGAAATCTAGATCCGAAATGAATAAATTTAATAACAGTGTGGTAAATTTATTTATTTAGTTGGTTAGAGGTTGCTGTTAATCTTTCAATAGGCTTAAGCACATTAACGAAGTAATGGAATGCACAGTTCTTTGTTGGCAGTCGTCTTGAGTGAATGGTGCCTTACTTCCCATAGAAATGCGTCAGATTGAGTTATGAGCTGCAATACAACACAAGTTGGTTTGTTCAACATTCTGCTGCATTGGTGATCCAAACTACGTTGATACCGAATTCAGGAGGATTCTGAACGAGCAGTTAAGACCATTTACGAATAGGTAAATGAATTCAAGCTTAGTACTGAACACAAGCTGCACAAATATGGAATGAAGCTAAACATGAAAAAGATTAGGATTATGATTTTTGCAAAATAAACAAGAAAGATGAAGAAAACGTATATGGTGGGTTTGTGGAATAAGTTGAAAACTTCAGGTGCTTATGATGCAAAACAGCCAGTAACATGATATGTATTCAGAACAATCATTTCCAAGGAAATTTTTTATACAAGGAGGAACATTATCTGGGATTTGTTAAATAAATAATTAAGGGAAAGTTTAGTGAAGTACTTTGTGTGGAGTGTTGTATGGTATGTCGCTGAAACAAAAACATTACGATGTAGAGGAGAAAAGCATAGAACCTTTTAAGATGTTGATCTGCAGAAGATTTGAACGTATCAGATGAACACATAAAATAAGTAATGAGTTTGTGTTACAAAGGGTGTACGAGAAAACAAGAGGAGGAAAAGAAGTCCGTCAGGATACAGGATGAGAGGATACTCCATAATAAATTATGCACTAGAGGAATGATGACTGTGAAGAGGACCAGAGGAAGAAGGAAAAACTAGTGGATTGAAGAAATCAACACAAATGTATCATAAACAGCTACGAAAAGGTTGGTGTGGAAACAGAAGGGTTGAAGAATGCGAACTTACAGTCATGGATCTGCCTAAAGAGCAAAACACATTGTCAATATAAGCATCAACATCCATAAACAACCTCATTGTGCTAGGAGTATATTTAGGGTGGCAATGGCGCATTTCCAAAATGTGCGGACTGTACAGTCACTGCTTCGGAACCTTTATTCGTGAAACAGTGTACAGCAACACCGTTAATGTATTCAATGAACTAAGGACAACTTATTTTTAATTTTTGGCCTCTGCCTCATATCGATAATCATAATTGAATGTTGATATTCATGCTCTGTTTAAGACGCACACTCACGTCCAAACCGGCAGCTGAACTCTCAAGCGCAATTTAGAAGAGGGTAACGCTGCCAAGATTGACTTTGTTCTCTGTACATTTGAATTCGTTCTCTATGTGGGATAATGGTACTGATTATGAGGTTCCTTTTAGTGCTCAGCGTATTTTAGTACTTACATTGATAATAAAAGAAGTATTATACATTGCCTTCACATTCGGTATGGAAGTAAAATCATGAAAAACAAATTATAAGTTCAAGCATTTGAACAAGGACCTTCAGGAGGACAGAGTATGACTTGGACAGAATTTCTAATTGGTCTGCTGAACGGCATTTTGCTCTAGATGTAGAAAAATTTAAGTTCATCCAGGAAAAACAGAACTATAGTGTTTGAATACAGTATTAATGGTTTGATGCTTGACTTAGTCACGTCGAATAAATACGCAGTCGTTTCGTCTCAAAGGAAATGAAATGGAACGAGCATGAAGTTCGGCTTATAGGAGGATTTCAAGGAATGCGTAGTTCATCTGTATATGGTGACCGCGTACAGAACAATTGTGCACCCATTCTCGAATACTGCTCGACTTCTTGTGATCCTCACACAGTCAAATTATAAGAAAACATCGTAGCAATTCAAAGGCGAGCTGCTAGAAATTTTATAAGTAGGTTCGATCAACACTCGACTATTACGGAGATGCTCCAGGAACTCGAACTGGAATAATGGAGGGAAGAAATCTTTCTTTTCGTGGAACTTTATTCACAAAGTTCAGGAAACCGAAATTTGGGACAGACTGCAGACTGCAGAACGGCTCCAAACGTACGGTACATATCGCGTAAGAGCTGCGAAAACAAAATAAGTGAAGTCTTGTTCGGAAGCATGCAGTCGTTTTTCCCTTGCATCATTTACGACTGAAACAAGAAAGAGAATGATTAGCAGTGGTATGAGGTACCTTCTGCAATGAATTGGGTGGTAGTTGTGTTCCCTTTTTTTTTTTTTTGAATCATCAATCGTCTGAATGTTTCAATTCATCCACACACCGTTCCTGTCTTCCGCAAATCTCTTCATGTTAGAGTAACGCTTGCATTCTACGTCCTAAATTATTTGTTGGGTGTATTCCAATTTTTGCCCTCGCCTATAGATTTTATTTTCTAGAGCCCCCTGCATTACCATCGAAATTGTTCTCTGATGCCTTAACACGCGTCCTGTCACCCTGTCCCTTCTTCTTGTCAGTGTTTTCCGTATGTTGCGTTCTTCACCGGTTCCGCAGACAGACCCCTCATTCCTTATCAGTTCACTTAATTTTCAGATAGATTTCTTTCTCAGATTAAGACCACTGCTTGACTCTAGTAGCCAAAATGGAAATGAGCGTATGGCATCGTTAGCTGGGAGGCCCCATTCGGAGAAGTTCGGCCGCCAAGTGCAAGTCTTTTTTCGGTCGACGCCACATTGGGCAACTTGCACGCCGGTGATGAGGATGAATTGATGATTAAGACTACACAGCACCCAGCCCCCTGAGCGGAGAAATTCTCCAAATCGGCCGGGAATCGAACTCGGGCCCGCTTGCATAGGATGCGAGCACATTACCACCCAGCTAAGCAGGCGGACTACGCTAGCATGCTTCTCTTGGCCAGGAATGTCGTCTCTGCTGTGCTAATCGGCTTTCTACTTTTTTCGTGCTTCTTCCTTCGACCAGGAGACGGAAAAGAAATTTATGTAGCTGTAGATGTGGATGCAGATCTCTAGTACGGGCTCTGCAGACTTTAAAAAGGCCCTGTGTGTGTGTATGTGAGTATGTGTGTGTGCATGTGTGTCTGTGTGGTTGTACGTAGAGTAAATCTGGAAGAGGAGAGGGATGACATGAAGATGCATTACAGAAAGAACGTTATCAGTGCACGATTTGCCCTGTGGATTCCTCGTTGACAGCAGCAGTTTACCGTGAGCTGTAATTCGAAAGCTCTGTTCTCTTCCAGAAGGGTTAGTACTAGTCTGACTGCTCGTCACACATGCGCTCTGCTTGTAAGAGTCTGGAAGGAGTGCTCGTGAGCTGCGTCAACAGGGGATGGGTGATGCACAGTGCTGGTACGACGATGGCCCGCCGGCGGCGCTGGCATCGCGATGGCGCGGCTACTGTGCGCTGGGAGCCCCGCTAGATAGCAGATAGCGCCGCGAGCGCCCCGGCCACGCCGCGCCACAGGCAGCAGGCAGCCGAATCTGCGCGCCCATCTCGCGCTCCCCATTACCATACGGCGCGGAACGAGACACAGCTTTGTTCCCGCGGCCGAGAGCCTGGGGGCAGGTCAGGACACCGCCTGCCGTGCTCGCCTCACGACTATAAGAGCGAGACATCTGGCGCAACTCCCGGAACTCAACGTCTGCCTCTTATCGTCCCACTCCCTTGAACAGACAGTCTGCACTGTTTTCCTTAAATGAAGGAAAAAAAATCTGTCTAACGTGGTGAAACGTGGTAGACAATTTAATGCATAGATGTGGAATCGATCTACACTGAGGAAAAAAGTTCCAATTTCGGGCACTTGGTGCAAATCTGTTCCTGTGACTGCAAGAAAGACATAGAAATATTTCCATATATAATGGACTACGAACGGAACGTGGCGGACAACGTAAAACAAGCGAGAAAGGCATAACTCTGATTTTATTATCAACTGCCGCTTAAACAATTTGCTTAACGTTACCAGCAGAGACGTCGGTGAGGTACAGTGTCATTTCTGCACATGGTGACCAAAATTGGAACTAATTTGTTTCCAGCTTAAATCTGTTCTGCGTTACCGCATTAGTATATCTAACAAGTTACGCTGCCATACGATAATTAAGACCCACACTGGACCTCCATGAGTACCTGCAGTTTCATTATAGCCGCCCGATATGTACGAGCTATGTAGGAAATGAAATGAAGATAAGAACTAAAGTTAGAGCGGTGTATAGTCGAATCACAAAGTCGTACCGCGAAAGGATCGACAACGATATCGATAGTGGGTAATGTTATTTGTGGGACCAAGAAAGTACTTTGAATCTCCTTCTCCCAAAACAGATGAAGCTTAGTTCCATAGCAATCTCGAAGAACTGATACCTAAGTGGGTAAGTGTCTGGTGAGTAGTATTAGATGCTTATTCTGGAGATGAGCACATCATTGACAACTACTGTCGTTATAAGAAATCTTCACCTCTTGAATCGACATGAGAGCCAACGAGAGTACTAAAGAAAGCGTTACACGGGTCGCGTAAATTGTCAGGAGAGAATCCTTGTACCGCGTTTCTTGGATACACAGTCATGCTGTGGCACACATAACAGATGCATCACAGTGTGGGAGCGAAATGCTACGGCAACTGTAAACGTACTCCAAAGTAGAAGTACGTGGGACAGAAAGATTCTTTTCGGGAAAACGCCTAAATTTCACACAGATCCACTGGGACGTTGTGGCGGTATGTGGACCAAATGCAATGTCCTGTGCAGCCGTAGTGAAATGTTGTCAACAATTTTACAAGGCCACTCAAACCTGGGGGATGCTTATCCGGAAAGAAGGCCTTCGACATTGACCACAGACGATAAGGTCAAGAAAATCAGTGATTCACAGTAGTCCCTGATTTTCTGACGTCGAGGACGGTCACACAGCGGTTTTCGAGTGGCTTCGAGACCAAGGAGTGGATTTCTATCGCCGAAGAACCGAACGATTGACTGAGAATTCCAACCGTTGTCTACAGAGTATTGATTTGTCATGGTTTAATCGTGTGTCTGTGTCACTGTCCAAGATGATACTCCTGGCGGGTGTAAAAAGGATGTGCACAACGGAAAAAAATAAACGCTAAAATGATGAGTTGGCCCTGTCTGACTATCCTCTGAAGCCGATCTTAGGATCTCTTAATTCTATAAATTACAATCTAAACATAAATGAATGATGAAGGCAACTGATACTGCTAAATGATAAACGTTATTGTTCAATATATTTTTACTATGGATTAAAATTAACCCTTTAAGTACAGTTGTCTGTATTTCGTAACTAAATTTATTAATCAATTGCCCAACTCTGCCCCTTGTTATGACTGCGCGATCTAATACCAATAACGTGAAATGATTGACATCATCTACGTACCAAACACTTTCAAAGATGATCTACGGTGGTGTGGAACCTCAATGGAAATAAACTAACATGATCACAGCTGTTTAGCTTTACAGCCCTAATAAGCCGAAGCAATTTGCGATATCACCATATGTACTGCAGCCGGTGCGTCTAAGTGATGGTTCTCGTACTCGTCTGTGACGATGGAAGAACTCCAGCCACAAACACTAGGATGGCAGAAGGTGGTCCTCTGACTCATATACTCTAATACTATCTTCTCCTCTTTGTGTTCTACAGACAAGAAACGCGAACTCCCAGCCACAACGAACGAGTTCATATAATGTCTCAACGTAAGTATAGGCAGAAGAGGTGCTCTCAATTACTTAACGACGACTTCCAACCCGGAGGTGAAGTCCAGAATCGTATAGTTTTGCAACAATACAGTGCCTAACTGTTCTAACTATCAGCTCTCCTGAGAGCAAAGACAGCAAGTCCGTACCAACAAAGCTGATACCGAGCGACCGTCACACACGGGCGCTCACAACGGAAGCTTTCGTCTCTCCACCGCTGGCTTCCTAGCAAGGCTCGGCTCTCCACCCTCGTAATTCCGAAAACGAATCATATTCCCGAAACTACGGAATATTCTCCCTTTCTACAGATTCTTCCGAACGCCGACCAACCATATTTTAGTCTTTTATCGTCCAGCGCGGAAAGTTTGCAAGGAAAAACCAATTTATTCAATGAAATCCTAGTTTCTTCCCAATTATGAATATCTATTCAGTATTAATACTTCCAGTGATATTTACCACATTGTAGAAAGATATGCTCAAAATTGTGGTGTGTTAACATTTGTCCCAAGGAGAGATCAGTTGTAAGACACGTCGAGTCAGTTGTAATATATTCATTTTGGATAGATAATTGTATTATAGTGATATCTTCTTCAATTTTTTCATTTTATGTCATTGATTTTGCATCTACTTTCATTTTAATGTTGTTATTTAACACCAGTGGCCAAATTTTCCTATTAATCCTAGTTAGTACTATTTTTACGTTCAGTTCTTGGTTGATGTACGACTGTATGTTCATTCCATGTCATTGCTATTGTATGCTGTAGCTCCTTTTGTTTTTACTTTGTTATTTTCCACTAATGACCAATGTTATCTATGAAGCCTACGTGGTACTATTTGTAGGTAATTATTTCACCCGATGATCCTTACACCACGGGGTTACTTTCTCTACACGAAATTATGGTCACGTTTCTGAAATTATACCTAGATATGCAACTATTTTTAAGTTTTTCTTTATTTCTTTCATTTCTCAATTTCTTAGATTTCCTAGATTTTTGTTACTCGGCCAACCATGTATTACAAAAATATTTTCTACTCGTAATGTTATATACAGGCAGTCAACGTACGTATATTTTACTATATCTATTTTAATCACAAATGTTTTGTAAGAAAAAATTATTCCTAGTCCCGACCCTTACATTGGTCCCTTCCGCCTTTACGTGGCGCTCACCTAATGTCGTCGTCCGCCCCCCCCCTCCCCCCTCCCCCCTCCCCCACTCCCCCAACAAGACGAGATTTGTTTTCGTGTCTAATACAGTTGTTATTTTACAGTTTTTGTTTTGTAATTATAAACGACATCCACATCGTGTTTCCATCATTTTCGTGGAATTACAATAAGCGTATTTAAGTCTCATGTATAAATGCTCACCAGTACTGCAAACTGATGATGTAGTTATCTTCCTGAACGATGCAACTACCATAATGATTCAGTTTCACATTGTCTTCTGGATAAGATAGATGACTCCATACCTATATATCACATGCTCACCCAAACCCTGGTATGCTTTCACATAGCACTTAGTGTTTTAATAGCCATTAATTACTAGTATACCAATTTGTGGTTCTTTACGGAATATTTTTCAGATTAACCCGATGATGATGTATATCGAAACACTTAACTGCTAAAGTAGTCATCACAGAAGCTATCACTTCCATATATTTTTTTAGCGTCCATAATAACACTGATACTACCTTCAGACCATAGATGCTTATCATTGGCATTGACTATAAATGTGTCACAGGATTCATCGACTGCACAAGCGACTCTGTCATTTTTCGCTCGAAATGATGAACTATTGTTTTCACGAAACCTGAATGATTGGCAGTGTACACAGATTTTAAAGGATAACAAGAAGCTTCGTGTTCATTTCAGCTACTAATTCCTGCCGGTCACGGTGGCCGAGCGGTTCTAGGCGCTTCAGTCCGGAACCGCGCGACTGCTACGGTCGCAGGTTCGAATCCTGCCTCGGGCATGGATGTTTGTGATGTTCTTAGGTTAATTAGGTTTAAGTAGTTCTAAGTTCTAGGGGACTGATGACCTCAGAAGTTAAGTCCCATAGTGCTCAGAGCCATTTGAACCATTTTACTAATTCCTCTATAGTATCACCTTTAATGACTTCTCCTCTACAAGTTTGCTTGAGATAACCTTCGTAATTTTTCGACGTCCTTTTCTGTATAATCTCTTGAATGTGTTTAACCAGGTCGAATGAGGCTGGAAATCAGTACTGTTGATTCCATTTGCAATGCAGAGCGCCCAGCGTCTAAGATCTCCTTCGGTACTGATGCATTAACTCTCGCGAGCAGTCCTAAATCTTTCGAATAGTTTTTCTTTCACACTTCGCCGAGTTTCATTTTAGCGCATATTTCGCTCTTCACGTAACTACTTCTTCCATTTATACAGTTTACGTTCATATTTTATGAAACGAAACCACCTTTGCACACTGCTTAAGCTTAAGCATTTCCTCATTCATTCGTCTGGCCAAAAATTGTGTAGACTTCCCTTCGTCATTGGAAGCTGTTAATATACATGCTTTCTTTGGGCTTTGAAGCTACTCCATCCTTGTTTTGGACTTAAATTAGCACAAGAATCATCGTTTGAACCACAATTCACTGAACTGCCAGAGTTCTTTCCTATTACTTCTAAAATTAACACAGTTTCTAACAAAATATCCCCGAAGTTAACTAATAAATAAGACATATGTAGATCTTCAAGAGAGTTAGGTGATGTCGATTCCATACCTCGTTCTTCATATTTTATCTTTGCAAGGTTGAAAACATTAATTGGATTCCACATTGCTGTGACACTCTGGAACCGGCACAAAGACATATGCTATTAGCAAGCATACGCCATTCTTAGCACTTGGCGATACCGCAAAGGCAATAGCTAATTATTATGGATATTAAATGAGTTAGATTCGAAGGAATAGTAATTGTTAACAGCTGTGTCAGAGAAATTATCAACCGAAAACGAAATTCGCTTTCCTAATTGCGTTCGCACTGTGCTGTGTTACCTGTTTACCGATGTGCCATCAACCAAGGATAGTTCCCGCTGCGTATCACATGTGCTGTCTGCTACAACTACGCCAGGGGTTTATAATTCTCTAAGCGTCTGGCGAGCTAGGAATTTGACAAATTTCAGTATTTTTTTAAAAATAATGCAACTGAAATTTTGACGTTGTTGTTCTTTCGGTGTATTTTCTCTATATAAAAAAATTGGGGCTGGTTTCGACATTTTGGATTGGACAGTTCCTTTGTAAATTGTGCAGAAGCATCGACGTACAGATATACTCCACCCACAAGCCATGGGAAACCCATCGATACCGACCGACCGCCGTATCATCTTAATGGCCAATGGCGTCACTGTATATAGTACGGAGCGGCGAGTGGTCAGCGCACACCCAATATGACTGTTTACGTGGCTATCTCCCGGAGCAGATGTTATAGTAAATTATTATTTGCTTTCACGTCTTAAACATATTAAAATTACTTATAGCATATTTCACAAGACGCATTTCACTTTTACGTATAAAATACCTAGTGTGGTCAATACGAAAATCTAGATACATTTGGATACAGACCAGTTTGGATACAGCCCAGTGGGAAAAAGTCAAATATGGTCCTTTTTATTAAAACGCTCTGTCTGGAATGTGGGGTTAACAGCTATCTCATTCCACCCTCCTCAGTATCTTTAAAAATCTTAGCAAAAATTTTGACATGCGAACGTATTTACTCTCTTTTTAATTTCCACCTCACTTCTCAGTACCACAAGCTGCCCCAACTGTAACTCAGCCACAGTACGCTGTACGTCTCTCATGCCCATCCACTGAGAATTGCCCATTCTCTGTCACTCATTCCTCTGAACTCATTATCATGATCTCTTTGCGTCTCTCGAAATGACATTCTCCCCTATCTCGCAGCCACAGTCCCCCTCGTTCCATCCTATTACTGATGCCCCCTCTCACTCTCAGTGCATTCCTTTTGCTCTCTCTTACTGATACTATATCATTCATTCCTTCCCACTGCTGCTGTCTCTTCTCACTCCCATTATCTCTCTCTTCCTTGTTGTCATCGTCTCTCTCTCTCTCTCATTATCGTTTCTCCTTCTCTTTATTCCTTTCCTTCTCTCTTTTCAATAGAATTGTGCTCTTCCTATCTACTATGCTCCTCTGCCACTATGCCCCTCTCTCTCACACTGCCATTGTCTCCTTCGCTCATTCTGTTCCACGACCTCTCTCTACTGTCTTGCAGTAATTATTACTTCTCCGTCTCTTTCCAGCTGCCACTGTCTCCTTTTCTCTGAGCATACAAAAGTGCGAATATCTTCGCAGGCCATTGTTATTGTGAAATTTTTTCAAGGTGCTGAGGAATGCAGAATGAGACAGCTGGTACCCCACTTTTCAGTCATAGTCCTTTAATAACGAGGAACATGTTCATGTTTTTTTCCCGCTCGTTTTCGTGTCACTCGCATGAAAAGAGCACACTGCACAGGGCAAAAGCAGCCATATAAACGACCTTTTGCATATAACGTGGTGACAAAAGCCATCAGATACCTCCCAACATCGTGTCGGACCTAATTTTGCCCGGGGCAGTGCAGCATCTCGACATGGCATGGACTCAACAAGTCGTTGGAAGTCCTCTATAGAAATGCTGCCTCTATACCTGTGACAAATAGCAGCAGCTGAAGGTGTTAGTCATCCCCTAGTCGGGGTGGTACTTCATGAAGAGGTGTTGTATCCGTACCATGTTGAGCGCGGCCAGGTCTTCAGGGCACAAGAGCATCGTAACATCCACAATTGTAAAAGTGTTGCCGGTGCACGATTTTGTGCACGAACTGAAAAAAATGGTTCAAATGGCTCTGAGCACTATGGGACTTAACATCAGAGGTCATCAGTCCCGTAGAACTTAGAACTACTTAAACGTAACTAACCTAAGGACATCACACACATCCATGCCCGAGGCAGGATTCGAACCTGCGACCGTAGCGGTCGCGTGGTTCTAGACAGAAGCGCCTAGAACTGCTCGGCCACACTGGCCGGCCTGCACGAACTGACCTCTCGTGGTCAAATCATGCACCTTAACTATGGAGAATGTTCTCCAAACCAGTTGAGTGTTTATGGAATATGTTCAAGGCAATCGTAAAATGCGTTTTACACAGGTATGTGCCGAGTAAAACTGTGAGGGACGGGAAAAACCCACCGTGGTTCAACAACAAAGTTAGGAAACTACTGCGAAAGCAAAGAGAGCTTCACTGCAAGTTTAAACGCAGCCAAAACCTCTCAGACAAACAGAAGCTAAACGATGTCAAAGTTAGCGTGAGGAGGACTATGCGTGAGGCGTTCAGTGAATTCGAAAGCAAAATTCTATGTACCGACTTGACAGAAAATCCTAGGAAGTTCTGGTCATACGTTAAATCAGTAAGTGGCTCGAAACAGCATATCCAGACACTCCGGGATGATGATGGCATTGAAACAGAGGAAGACAGGAGTAAAGCTGAAATACTAAACACCTTTTTCCAAAGCTGTTTCACAGAGGAAGACCGCACTGCAGTTACTTCTCTAAATCCTCGCACAAACGAAAAAATGGCTGACATCGAAATAAGTGTCCAAGGAATAGAAAAGCAACTGAAATCACTCAACAGAGAAAAGTCCACTGGACCTGACGGAATACCAATTCGATTCTACACAGAGTACGCGAAAGAACTTGCCCCCTTCTAACAGCCGTGTACCGCAAGTCTCTAGAGGAACGGAAGGTTCCAAATGATTGGAAAAGAGCGCAGGTAGTCCCAGTCTTCAAGAAGGGTCGTCGAGGAGATGCGCAAGACTATAGGCCTATATCTCTGACGTCGATCTGTTGTAGAATTTTAGAACATTTTTTTGATCGCGTATCATGTCATTTCTGGAAACCCTGAATCTACTCTGTAGGAATCAACATGGATTCCGGAAACAGCGATCGTGTGAGACCCAAGTTGCTTTATTTGTTCATGAGACCCAGAAAATATTAGATACAGGCTTCCAGGTAGATGCCATTTTCCTTGACTTCCGCGACCGCTACGGTCGCAGGTTCGAATCCTGCCTCGGGCATGGACGTGTGTGATGTCCTTAGGTTAGTTAGGTTTAATTAGTTCTAAGTTCTAGGCGACTGATGACCTCAGAAGTTAAGTCGCATAGTGCTCAGAGCCATTTGAACCATTTGACCCTTTACTTCCGGAAGGCGTTCGATACAGTTCCGCACTGTCACCTGATAAACAAAGTAAGAGCCTACTGAATATCAGACCAGCTGTGTGGCTGGATTGAAGACTTTTTAGCAAACAGAACACACCATGTTGTTCTCAATGGAGAGACGTCTACAGACGTTAAGGTAAACTCTGGCGTGCTACAGGGGAGTGTTACGGGACCATTGCTTTTCACAATATATATAAATGACCTAGTAGATAGTGTCGGAAGTTCCATGCGGCTTTTGGCGGATGATGCTGCAGTATACAGAGAAGTTGCAGCATTAGAAAATTGTAGCGAAATGCAGGAAGATCTGCAGCGGATAGGCACTTGGTGCAGGGAGTGACAACTGACCCTTAACATAGACAAATGTAATGTATTGCGAATACATAGAAAGAAGAATCCTTTATTGTATGATTATATGATAGCGGAACAAACACTGGTAGCAGTTATTTCTGTGAAATATCAGGGAGTATGCGTACGGAACGATTTGAAATGGAATGATCATATAAAATTAATTGTTGGTAAGGCGGGTACCAGGTTGAGATTCATTGGGAGAGCCCTTAGAAATTGTAGTCCATTAACAAAGGAGGTGGCTTACAAAACACTCGTTCGACCTATACTTGAGTATTGCTCATCAGTGTGGGATCCGTACCAGATCGGGTTGACGGAGGAGATAGAGAAGATCCAAAGAAGAGCGGCGCGTTTCGTCACAGGGTTATTTGGTAAGCGTGATAGTGTTACGGAGATGTTTAGCAAACTCAAGTGGCAGACTCTGCAAGAGAGGCGCTCTGCATCGCGGTGTAGCTTGCTCGCCAGGTTTCGAGAGGGTGCGTTTCTGGATGAGGTATCGAATATACTGCTTCTCCCTACTTATACCTCTCGAGGAGATCATGAATGTAAAATTAGAGAGATTCGAGCGCGCACGGAGGCTTTTCGGCAGTCGTTCTTCCCGTGAACCATTCGCGACTGGAACAGGAAAGCGAGGTAATGACAGTGGCACGGAAAGTGCCCTCCGCCACACACCGTTGGGTCACTTGCGGAGTATAAATGTAGATGTAGATGTAGAACTGCGGCCCGATGAGATGGCGCATCGCCATCCATAAGAATTCCATCTTTGTTTCGACAGATAAAGTCTTCTGCACTGAACTCCAGACAAATACCTTCAGAAATAGCTTCAAGGCTGTTAAATTTAAATTCAATGTAAGCAAATTTCTCTTTCAGAAATGCTTTTCTCACTATTGCCAGACTACACTTTAAATTCTTCCTACTTCGAGCATCATCAGTTATTTTGCCGCTGATATAACAAGAGTCATCCACTACTTTTAGTATCTCATTTTCTAATCTAATTACCTCAGCATCGGCTGATTGTATTCGACTACATCCCATCACCCTTGTTTTACTTTTGCTGAGGATCGACTTACAAGGCCACCTATTCTATTCAGCTGCTGTTCCAAGTGCTTTGACGTCTCTGACAGAATTACAATGTAATCGTGAAACCTCTAGCTTTCTTTTCTTCCCCTCAACTTTAATTCCGTTTCCTGATTTCTACTTGGTTACCGTTACTGCTTGCTCAGTGTAAATATCGAATGACATCGAGAATAGGCTACAACCATGTCTCACTCCCTTCTCAAGCACTGCTTCCCTTTCCTGCTCTTCGACTCTTATATCTGCAGTCTGGTTACTATCCAAGTTGTAAATGACCTTACGCTCCCTGTATTTTATCTCTAGTTATTTCAAGATTTCAGAGACTGTATTTCAGTCAACATCGAGAATATATTTGTCTAATCTACAAATTCAGATATTGTAGTTTTGCATTTCTTCAATATACCTTCTAAGACAGCGGTTCCCAAGCTTTCTGGAGACCATTAGCTCTGACTGTATTCAGATACCTCTTCTTCCCATCCACCTCCCCCCTCCGACAAAGTTCCACCCAAGTCAGCATTAGCACCTAAGTGAACTTGAGAATGGAAAAGAGTTTTCTTATTTTTAAAATGACAAAATATAAATGACATTTTGTGTCTGTGAGTGTTTTATTAAGCCAAAAAATAATGAGTCAATGGGAAAATTCGTACTGCTTATTTCTAACAATCTTTTGTTACAGAACGTAGGAGCAATTCTCAGTGCAACACTAGTACCACCTACAACTCCGTCTCAGAAAAGGAAGCTAACTATCCATACGGAGCGTAGACACTTGTTACAAACCATGCTTCCTCTGCCCCCTTCCTCTCCCTAGCGACACTTGCTTCACCCACATCCTACACCAGCAGTTAGAATCAACCAAGTTAAATTGTGTGCCCTATATTAGGTCTTCTGTTCGTAAATCACGTGATTGCTGGAATCATTACCCAGAGGTAATGGCAGAGAGCACAAGGCTTCACACTGACCATGATTTGCCAGACCACTGCCTCTAATAATAATAATAATCATAATGATAACATCAGAACCAATGCCGAAAGGTCTTAGTGGTCATTCGGATATCACTGGTATTACACTACTGGCCATTAACATTTCTATACCAAGAAGAAATGCAGATGATAAACAGGTATTCATTGGGCAAATATATTATACTAGAACTAACATGTTATTACATTTTCACGCAATTAGGGTGCATAGATCCTGAGAAATCAATAGCCAGAAGAACCACCTCTGGCCGTAATAGCGGCCTTGATACGCCTGGGCATTGAGTCAAACAGAGCTTGGATGGCGTGTACAGGTACAGCTGCCCATGCAGCTTCAACACGATACCACAGATCATCAAGAATACTGACTGGCGTATTGTGACGAGCCAGTTGCTTGGTCATCATTGACCTGACGTTTTCAATTGGTGAGAGATCTGGAGAATGTGCTGGCCAGGGCAGGAGACGAACATTTCCTGTATCCAGAAAGACCCGTACAGGACCTGCAACATGCGGTCGTGCATTATCCTGATGAAATGTAGGGTTTCGCATTGATCGAATGAAGGGTAGAGCCACGGGTCGTAACACATCTGAAATGTAACGTCCACTGTTCAAAGTGCCGTCAGTGCGAACAAGAGGTGACCGAGACGTGTAACCAATGGCACCCCATACCACCACGCCGGGTGATACGCCAGTATGGCGATGACGAATACACCCTTCCAATGCGCGTTCACCGCGATGTCATCAAACACGGATGCGACCATCATGATGCTGTAAACAGAAACTGGATTCATCTGAAAAAAATGACGTTTTGCCATTCGTGCACCCAGGTTCGTCGTTGAGTACACCATCGCAGGCGCTGCTGTCTGTGATGCAGCGTCAAGGGTAACCGCAGCCATGGTCTCCGAGCTGATAGTCCATGCAGCTGCAAACGTCGTCGAACTGTTCGTGCAGATGGTTGTTGTCTTGCAAACGTCCCCATCTGTTGACTCAGGGATCGAGACGTGGCTGCACGATCCGTTACAGCCATGTGGATAAGATGCCCGAAATCTCGACTGCTAGTGATACGAAGGCGTTGGGATCCAGCACGGCGTTCCGTCTTACCCTCCTGAACCCACCGATTTCATATTCTGCCAACAATCATTGGATCTCGACGAACGCGAGCAGCAGTGTCGCAATACGATAAACCGCAATCGCGATAGGCTACAATCCGACCTTTATCAAAGTCCGAAACATGATGGTACGCATTTCTCCTCCTTACACGAGGCATCACAACAACGTTTCACCAGGCAACGCCGGTCAACTGCTGTTTGTGTATGAGAAATCGGTTGGAAATTTTCCTGATGTCAGCACGTTGTAGGTGTCGCCACCGGCGCCAACCTTGTGTGAATGCTGTGAAAGTTAATCATTTGCTTATCACAGCATCTTCTTCCTATCTATTAAAGTTAGCGTCTGTAGCACGTCATCTTCGTGGTGTAGAAATTTTAATGGCCAGTAATGTAATAAAATATCCTTCTGCCAATTAAAAAACATCCGCTTTACTTGGATATGCACGAATCGCTTGGGGTATATCTGACTAGTGTTACAGTACTACAACACAGTGAACTCATCTGTTGTGTTCAGTATTATAAACAATGTGTACACATTAAAGAAAATAAACAAAATAAATAATGACAAACTGCCTATTGGCTTCTGTCTCGGGTTCTTCGGCCAACGTTTTTCTGACGTTTCGCTAGCACGAGTGGCTGGCATTGTCAAAGCTTCACCCTCCATTGCCGGTGGTGAACTGGAGGCGAGCTCGCGGCCGCAGACTATATGTACCTGGCGCTCCAACGTCCGAGGGCCATTTCTGGTGCGGTTCTCCTCGGACGTTGGCGCGCCAGGTACATATAGTCTGCGGCCGCGAGCTCGCCTCCAGTTCACCACCGGCAATGGAGGGTGAAGCTTTGACAATGCCAGCCACTCGTGCTGGCGAAACGTCAGAAAAATCATTAGATGAAAGTCGGCCGAAGAACCCGAGACAGAAGCCAATAGGCAGTTTGTCAACAATTGGCCACGAAAGCCTTAACAAAATAAATAATGTTTGTAAGTAATATATGTATAACTAAGAAATTTACTCATAAAGTTTCGGTAGGAAAAAAAAAACCGTAGAAAATATATGGAAATGCTCAAGCTTCCGGCAGAAGGGTTGAAGCGGAAGGTTGAGTAATAATAATAGTAATAATGCTGTGTTGGGAACAATTAGTTCAATTATTGAAACTTCCTGGCAGATTAAAACTGTGTGCCCGACCGAGACTCGAACTCGGGACCTTTGCCTTTCGCGGGCAAGTGCTCTACCATCTGAGCTACCGAAGCACGACTCAGGCCCGGGCCTCACAGCTTTACTTCTGCCAGTATCTCGTCCCCTACCTTCCAAACTTTACAGAAGTTCTCCTGCGAACCTTGCAGAACTAGCACTCCTGAAAGAAAGGATACTGCGGAGACATGGCTTAGCCACAGCCTGGGGGATGTTTCTGGAAACATCCCCCAGGCTGTGGCTAAGCCATGTCTCCGCAGTATCCTTTCTTTCAGGAGTGCTAGTTCTGCAAGGTTCGCAGGAGAACTTCTGTAAAGTTTGGAAGGTAGGAGACGAGATACTGGCAGAAGTAAAGCTGTGAGGCCCGGGCGTGAGTCGTGCTTCGGTAGCTCAGATGGTAGAGCACTTGCCCGCGAAAGGCAAAGGTCCCGAGTTCGAGTCTCGGTCGGGCACACAGTTTTAATCTGCCAGGAAGTTTCATATCAGCGCACACTCCGCTGCAGAGTGAAAATCTCATTCAGTTCAATTATTGTTGCAAAGTGAATAATTAAGCAATTTCTGATCCACTACAGGAAATACCAACAACTCGAAGATAGCATTTTCATTAGATAGCCGGTCGGAGTGGCCAAGCGGTTCTAGGCGCTTCAGTCTGGAACCGCGGAACCACTACGGTCGCAGGTTCGAATCCTGCCTCGGGCATGGGTGTGTGTGATGTCCTTAGGTTAGTTAGGTTTAAGTAGTTCTAAGTTCTAGGGGACTGATGACCTCAGCAGTTAAGTCCCATAGTGCTCAGAGCCATTTGAGCCATTTCATTAGATATTTAACTCATGCGACTTCTATATTTCAACTTTATTGTCATAGTTGGATGCTAAAAAGTACAATGTGTGTATTGTGTGTGTGTGTGTGTGTGTGTGTGTGTGTGTGTGTGTGTGCGTGTAGCGGGTAGACTATATGAGGGAGATGATATTTACACTCTCGTTTCGCAAGTGTAGCCTCCAGCACATTGTGTCACACAGTATTTGAAGAAAAATGTAGTTATTGGTTCAAAATGGTTCAAATGGCTCTGAGCACTATGGGACTCAACTGCTGAGGTCATTAGTCCCCTAGAACTTAGAACTAGTTAAACCTAACTAACCTAAGGACATCACAAACATCCATGCCCGAGGCAGGATTCGAACCTGCGACCGTAGCGGTCTTGCGGTTCCAGACTGCAGCGCCTTTAACCGCACGGCCACTTCGGCCGGCTGTAGTTATTGGTAACTTACGCAATCAATATTACCATCTTATCAACCAGTTTATCAACCAGTGATACTAGTAAGGATCTTTTGAAAGCCAGTTCTGTAATCGAATCCTTGTGTTTATATCTCTCAGAGAATTTCATTTTACCCCTAGAATGGTCTTTTGAAAACAGTTTAGCTTAGTGACCAAAACGCAGACGAAGCCTTACGCTTTTACTCTCGCTCCCCCGCCCCCCCGCCCCCCTCCCCCTCCCACCAAGAAAATTTCTTTTTTCCTCTCAGTGAGTAATTAGCATTAGGTTGAAATCCACTTTTCTAAGATAAGTCTCTTATTAAGGGTGTTAGGACGTCAAACGGGCCGACTTGGAGCAGGAGAGGCACCACAGGAGATTTTAATTTCCACTGTCTATAGTTTTACAAATAAAATCATAAAACTTTAACAGCATGATCAGGGAGGATTCAGGATTCATACTCATAGCACTGGAAGCTCAAAACCGTAACAAAACACTTTTTTTACGTGTGAAATTTCATCATTTTTTCACTTACTACTGGCTGCATTAGTTGCTATTGGTACTCTTTTCTTCCTAAGTAAGAGAGATTCTTCGATGACTTTTGCACAGCATGCAAACCATAGTTACAGGTGTATGAAACACTAGAAGTTATTTAATTTCTGAAAAAATGAATGAACTGTTACATTTTAAACTTCATGTTTAGAAAAAATTCAAGTTTTACAGTTAATTATGTCATTTTTTTCCACAGTTTTTTAGTAGATTTGGAAAATTTTAGAGTTTCATACACCTGTAACTACTGTTTGTATGCTATGTAAATTCATTGAAGAATCTCTCTTCTTAGACAGGAAAGTGTACCTACAGCAACAAATGCAGCCAGTAATAAGTGAAGAAAATGATGAAATTTCACATGTAACAAAAGGTATTTTCCTACGTTTTTGAACTTCCACTGCGATGAGAGTGAGTTCTCAATCCTTCCTGGTCATGCTGACAAAGTATTATGAATTTATTTGTAAAAGTATAGACAGTAGAAATTAAAATGTCCTGTGGTGACTCTCCTGTTGTGTTCGGTCGTTGCGGACGTCACATTACATCCAGTCATCTTCGTTTGCTGATCCTTCCACTCAGTTTTTTATTACAGAGGCCAACCAGCTCTTTGACCGAACACGCTGAGCTACCGTGCCGGCTACCAGTTCTGCAAGGTTCGCAGGAGAGCTTCTGTAAAGTTTGGAAAGTAGAAGGCGAGGTACTGGCAGAAGTAAAGCTGTGAGGACGGGGCGTGAGTTGTGCTTGGGTAGCTCAGATGGTAGAGCACTTGCCCGCGAAAGGCAAAGGTCCCGAGTTCGAGTCTCGGTCCGGCACACAGTTTTAATCTGCCGGGAAATTTCAAGGATATTCTGCCTTGACTGGTGCAGAACTAGTAGCAGCGTAGCAGCACAAAGCCTCGGTCGCTTGTAACCACTACAGAGGTCATTCGTGAACGGCGCTAACTTTTCTCAATATTACACTCCTGGAAATTGAAATAAGAACACCGTGAATTCATTGTCCCAGGAAGGGGAAACTTTATTGACACATTCCTGGGGTCAGATACATCACATGATCACACTGACAGAACCACAGGCACATAGACACAGGCAACAGAGCATGCACAATGTCGGCACTAGTACAGTGTATATCCACCTTTCGCAGCAATGCAGGCTGCTATTCTCCCATGGAGACGATCGTAGAGATGCTGGATGTAGTCCTGTGGAACGGCTTGCCATGCCATTTCCACCTGGCGCCTCAGTTGGACCAGCGTTCGTGCTGGACGTGCAGACCGCGTGAGACGACGCTTCATCCAGTCCCAAACATGCTCAATGGGGGACAGATCCGGAGATCTTGCTGGCCAGGGTAGTTGACTTACACCTTCTAGAGCACGTTGGGTGGCACGGGATACATGCGGACGTGCGTTGTCCTGTTGGAACAGCAAGTTCCCTTGCCGGTCTAGGAATGGTAGAACGATGGGTTCGATGACGGTTTGGATGTACCGTGCACTATTTAGTGTCCCCTCGACGATCACCAGTGGTGTACGGCCAGTGTAGGAGATCGCTCCCCACACCATGATGCCGGGTGTTGGCCCTGTGTGCCTCGGTCGTATGCAGTCCTGATTGTGGCGCTCACCTGCACAGCGCCAAACACGCATACGAACATCATCGGCACCAAGGCAGAAGCGACTCTCATCGCTGAAGACGACACGTCTCCATTCGTCCCTCCATTCACGCCTGTCGCGACACCACTGGAGGCGGGCTGCACGATGTTGGGGCGTGAGCGGAAGACGGCCTGACGATGTGCGGGACCGTAGCCCAGCTTCATGGAGACGGTTGCGAATGGTCCTCGCCGATACCCCAGGAGCAACAGTGTCCCTAATTTGCTGGGAAGTGGCGGTGCGGTCCCCTACGGCACTGCGTAGGATCCTACGGTCTTGGCGTGCATCCGTGCGTCGCTGCGGTCCGATCCCAGGTCGACGGGCACGTGCACCTTCCGCCGACCACTGGCGACAACATCGATGTACTGTGGAGACCTCTCGCCCCACGTGTTGAGCAATTCGGCGGTACGTCCACCCGGTCTCCCGCATGCCCACTATACGCCCTCGCTCAAAGTCCGTCAACTGCACATACGGTTCACGTCCACGCTGTCGCGGCATGCTACCAGTGTTAAAGACTGCGATGGAGCTCCGTATGCCACGGCAAACTGGCTGACACTGACGGCGGCGGTGCACAAATGCTGCGCAGCTAGCGCCATTCGACGGCCAACACCGCGGTTCCTGGTGTGTCCGCTGTGCCGTGCGTGTGATCATTGCTTGTACAGCCCTCTCGCAGTGTCCGGAGCAAGTATGGTGGGTCTGACACACCGGTGTCAATGTGTTCTTTTTTCCATTTCCAGGAGTGTATTATTTTTCGAATAGCACGGGCAGGTCCGTGCGAGTTGCGAACGACACGCGATTCGGCAGCGTATTAAAGCCAGTGAAAGCGCCGGCCCGTGTCGTTCCGCACTGTGCCGCGACAGAGCTGTGCATAAATTTGCGGCGGTGCTCACGCGAGCTGATGGATACGAGCCGCTGCTGCCACTGTGCGCCGGTAAATCAGCGGCGAGCGTGACCGCGCCGAGTGCGGCAGCGGGCGCAGACCTGGCCGCCGCCATTAGGCGAGTGCGTGGCGTGCGCGCCTCCGCTAATCAGGCCGGCTCTGATGAATTAGGCGCTATCATGCGCCCGCGGCCGCCGCGACAGAAATGGGCCGCCGGGAAACGAATGGCACACCCGCAATTAGCGAGCTATGACGGGGCCGCCCCGTATTCGACCGTCGCCCCAGAAACGTTCATCTACCTGTTCTTATTACTGCTACTAACTGACTCACTAGCCCCTTGCATTCGGTCATCCAGACCTGAGTTCCCAGTCATGAGCTACGTGCATATGGACACTTAATCGGGAACGCTTGTCAACCAAGACTAAATTGTTTCACTTCAGGCACACCCGCAGTGCTCTGAAAGACTTAACTACGAGATAGACGATGTAACATAACGTATTAACAACTCGGTGGAAACGACTGAAAGCTCAGGAGCATGTGGACAGAGCCTTCCAATCGTGCACAGAAAGTTAGATGTCGTATGGTCTAATGTCAGCGTTGTTGTTGTTGTGGTCTTCAGTCCAGAGACCTGTTTGATGCAGCTCTCGGTGCTCCTCAATCCTGTGCAAACTTCTTTATCTCCGGATAACCTACATACTTCTGAATCTTGGTCTCTGTCTGTGAATTTTAGCCTCTACGCTTCCCTTCAATACTAAATTAGTGATTCCTTGATGACTCAGAATGTGGCCTACCAACCGATCCCTTCTCCTGGTCAAATTCAGCTACAAATTCCCTGGTCAAGTTTTGCCACAAATTCCTCTTCTCCCCAATTCTATTCAGTACCTCCTCATTAGCTATGTGATCTACCCATCTAACCTTCTACATTCTTCTGTAGCAACACATTTCGAATGCTTCTATTCTCTTCTTGTCTACACTATTGCCGGCTGGAGTGGCCGAGCGGTTCTAGGCGCTACAGTCTGGAACCGCGCGACCGCTACGGTCGCAGGTTAGAATCCTGTCTCCGGCGTGGATGTGTGTGATGTCCTTAGGTTAGTTAGGTTTAAGTAGTTCTAAGTTCTAGGGGACTGATGACCTGGGAAGTTAAGTCCCATAGTGCTCAGAGCCATTTGAACCATTTTCTAAACTATTTATCATCCATGTTTCACTTCCATATATAGCTACAATCCATACGAATATTTTCAGAAAGGACTTTCTGTCGCTTAAATCTATACTCGATGTTAACAAATTTCTCTTCTTCAGAAAAGCTTTCCTTGCCATAGCTCGCATTCGGGAGGACGACGGTTCAATCCCGCGTCCGGCCATCCTGATTTAGGTTTTCCGTGATTTCTCTAAATCGCTCCAGGCAAATGCCGGGATGGTTCCTTTCAAAGGGCACGGCCGACTTCCTTCCCCGTCCTTCCCTAATCCGATGAGACCGATGACCTCGCTGTCTGGTCTCCTTCCCCAAAACCAACCAACCAACCAACCTTGCCATAGCCAGTCTACATTTTATATTCTCTCTACTTCGATCATGATCAGCTCTTTTGCTTCCTAGATAGCAAAACCTCATTTACTACTTTAAGTGTGTCATTTCCTAATATAATTCCAATAGCATCATGTTATTTAATTCGACTACATTCCATTACCCTCGTTTTCCGTCTATTGATGTTTATCTTATACCCTCCTTTCAAGAGACTGTCCGTTCCGTTCAATTGCTCTTCCAGGTCCTTTGCTGTCTCTGACAGAATTACAATGTTGTCGGAAAACCTCAAATTTTTTATTTTTTCTCCGTGGATTTTAATTCTTACTCCATATTTTTCTCTTGTTTCCTTTACTGCTCGCTCAATATACAGATTGAATAACATCGGGGATAGGCTACAACCCTGTTTCACTCCCTTCGCAATCCCTGCTTTCCTTTCGTGCCACTCGATTCTTATAACTGCCATTTGGTTTCTGTAGAAACTGAAAATATCCTTTCGCTCCCTGCCACCTTCAAAATTTGAAAGAGATTACTACAGTAGACATTGTCAGAAGCTTTCTCTAAGTCTACAAATGCTAGAAATGAAGATTTGCCTTTTTTAAACCTATGTTCTACTCGTAAGATAAGTCGTAGGGTCAGTATTGCCTCGTGTATTCCATCATTTCTACCGAATCTAAACTGATCTTTGCCGAGCTCGGCTTCCACCAGTTTTCCATTCGTCTCTAAAGAATTCGTGTTAGTATTTTGCAACCCTGACTTATTTAACTGATAGTTCGGTAATTTTCACACCTGTAAATACCCGTTTTCTTAGGGGTTGGAATTATTATATTCTTCTTGAAGTCTAAGGGTATTTCGCCTACCTGATACATCTTGCTCACCAAATGGAAGAATTTTGTCATGGCTAGCTCACCCTAGACTATCAGTAGTTCTAATGGAATGGTGTCTACTCCAGGGGCCCTGTTTCGACTTAAGTTACTCAGTGCTCTGTCAACTTCTTCATGCGTTATCATATCTCCCATTTCATCTTCATCTACGTCTTCTTCCTTTTCCACAATATTGCCCTCTAGTACAACACCCTGGTATAGATTCTCTATAGACTCCTTCCACCTTTCTGCTTTCCCCTCTTTGCTAAGGACAGGTTTTCCATCTGAGCTCTGATATTTATACAGGTGATTCTCTTTTCTACAAAGGTCTCTTTAACATCCCTGTAGGCAGTGTCTATCCTACCCAAGTAATACATGCTTCTCATTCCTTACATTTGTCCTCTAGCCATCACTGTTTAGCCATTTTGGACTTCCTGTCAATCTCATTTTTGAGACGTTTGTATTTCTTTTCTCCCACTTCATTTACTGCATTTTGATATTTACTCCTTTCATCAGTTAAATTCAATGTCTGTTCTGTTACCCAAGGATTTCCACTAGCCCTCGTCTTTTTACCTACTTGATCCTCTGCTGCATTCACTATTTCATCTGTCAAAGCTACCCATAGTTCTTGTATTGTATTTCTTCCCCCCATTCTTGTCAACAGTTCTCTAATGCTCTCTCTGAAACTCTCTTCAGCCTCTGGTTCTTTCAGTTTATCCAAGTCCCATCTCCTTAAATTCCCACCTTTTTCCAGTTTCCCAGTTTTAATCTACAGTTCATAACCAGTAACATGTGGTCAGCGTACAGTTGTAAAACTTCTGTAGCTACCGTAACGTAAGTAAGTGTAGACGGCAGTAGTTTTCCTAATAGCTTTGGTCAGTTAAGGTCGAACCCACATTTCCTGTACGTTGGGTCTGTTGCACGTCTAGCGGGTGTTACTTCACAACGATCACATTCTTTACGTATGCAACCAGTGCCTAACTAGATTTCCCTCAAAACCAGAAACTGTGAAAAGTCTAGAAACAGTGAGGAACTATAAAGTGCCAGATAACTTACGCAATATTCTTCTTCTACATAGGTATCCTAGGGTCTGTTACTTGAAGATAAACAGTATTTATAGCAAAACTGAAACTATCAATGTTTAATTCACGTTTTATGCAAAAATTGTTGCTTTTTAATGCTAATTAGGTGGAACAGAGGGATACTGTAGCAAGAATTGTTGTGACTTGGCGAGACAGCCAAGCCACTAAGAGGTAGCCGAAAGGCACGCGTTTAACCTCACGCAGGCTGGCGTGAGGTCTGGAACAGTTAAAGGAGTTGAGTCTAGTAAAAAAGGTACATAGCTGCTGGAATACTTAACTTTAATCCATAATTGGTGAACATCGGTCGGACGGTACATGTATCACAATATAAATAGCAAATGATAATGGCGCCTTGCTAGGTCGTAGCAAATGACGTAGCTGAAGGCTATGCTAACTATCGTCTCGGCAAATGAGAGCGTAATTTGTCAGTGAACCATCGCTAGCTAAGTCGGCTGTACAACTGGGGCGAGTGCTAGGAAGTCTCTCTAGACCTGCCGTGTGGCGGCGCTCGGTCTGCAATCACTGACAGTGGCGACACGTGGGTCCGACGTATACTAACGGACCGCGGCCGATTTAAAGGCTACCACCTAGCAAGTGTGGTGTCTGGCGGTGACACCAGAAGAATAAATAAAACAGTACAGATTTATCACATAGCGCTAGAGAACTCAGTATCCTCTGCAAAAAGGTAAAATACAAAAACAGCAAAACAAAAATATACCACACATCGCTTCAATACTTCGTCAAACTTACATAAAAGATCTTTCTGTTATTCATAAATAACTTTCGCATTCATGAATAAGAACAGGAAACTCTTGCATTTGATGAGGATGAAAAACATTCTATTGGGTGCAAAATAACAACAATAATTATATATATTTTTATGTTTGTGCATGTAAACTATGCCTGCATCCAAAGTAATTGCTTAGGTTACATAAAAACGAGAAGTTATGCGATAAACTAATTTTTAATTACGTATAAAATGCAATTTATATTCTGTAATGATATAAAATGCCAACAGTCTTGCTGCAGTGGTAACACTGGTTCCCGTCAGACCATCGAAATTAAGTAGGGTCGGGCTTGGCTAACACTTGGATGTGTCTGTTACTGTCCGGGTCTGCCGAGCTCTACTGACAACCAGGATGCCCTCACCACTTGTGACACCAAATGAGGAGCTACCTGAATGGAAAATAGTGGAACCGGCCACGAAAACTGCCAACGGGCAGCAAAGCGGTGTAGTGACCACATGCCCTCCATATCCGCACCCAGTGACGTATATCGGCTGAGGATGAGTTGTTGGACGGTCGATAAAGCTGGGCCTTCCGAGACCTGTCCGGACGGAATTGGTTAGTTAAGGATATACACAAAACATTGTGACCACTGCCCACTGCGACGTTGCACGTCACCTGGTGGCGTTCGGGCAGTAACAGAAGTACATGAGGGGAGCAGACACGGACGGGGCATTACTCGAGCGAAGATATGGGCCCCAAAATGGGGAAATTCATTGAAATAGGCGACTTTGATACCGGCCAGATTATTATTACGCAGAGCCTGTGAACGAGTATCTCGAAAGCGGTGAAGCTGGTCGAATTTTCGCATGCTACTGCTGTGAGCATCTACGGAAGGACAGTGAATTACCACTAGGCGCTAAAATTTTAGACATCCACGACTCTTCTAAGAACGTGGGGTTTTGAGGCTTGTCTGCTTTGTAAAGTAGGATAGATGCTGATCTGTGGCATCTCTGCCGGAAAAGCACAATACTGGTGCACGCAGAAGCGTTTCGGAGCGCATCGTTCATCGTATATTGTTGAACATGGAGCTGCGTTGCAGATAATCTATACATGTTCACGTGCTGACGCAACGACATCGTCAGTTACGATTTCAGTGGGCACGGGACCATCGGAATTCGACCGCTGATCAGTGGAAACGTGCCAGGTCTTTGGGTTAATCACATTTTTTGTACACTAGGTCGCTAGTCGTCTCCACAAACGCCGTAATCGAGTTGAACGGCTGCTCGAAACGTGCAGCGCCTGCGCTAGCATGGGACCTGTGATAGTAATCGAAGACACGCTGACAGCAGCGAACTACCTGCAACCCTTCATGCTTGATGCCTTCCCTGACGGCGATGTCATCTTTCGGCAGTGTAATAGTCAGTGTCTCTAGCCTGAACCATGGTTTGAAGAGCATTACAGTGAACTCACGTTGATGTCTCAGCGACCAAACTCACCTGACGTAAATCCTATGGAACCCTTCCGGATCACTATCGGTCACCATGACCGTGTACGGAAACAGCGGCCCGTTATTTAGGCACATTACGTGAGCTGTGCTTAGAAATCTAATGCCACATACCTCCAAAAACCACCAACAAACTGTTGGGTAAATGATATACAGAATCAGTGATGTATTTTGTTCCAAAAACTGACAAACAAGCTATTGAGCAGGTGATCGTACTGTTTTGCCTCATTTGCGTAAAATACAGACTGGAGAGAAGTCGTCGGCTAGCAGATTCTCTCTAACATATTACGTTTCTCCCTAACTATTCTGAGCAACGGCCTTACCGCAGTGGATACACTGGTTCCCGTCAGATCACCGAAGTTAGGCGCTGTCGGGCGTGGCCGGCACTTGATGAGTGACCATCCGGGCCGCCATGCGCTGTTGGCATTTTTCGGGTGCACTCAGCCTCGTGATGCCAATTGAGGAGCTACTCGACCGAATAGGCTCTTCAGTCTGGAACCGCGCGACCGCTTCAGTCGCAGGTTCGAATCCTGCCTCGGACTTGGATGTGCGTGATGTCCTTAGGTTAGTTAGGTTTAAGTAGTTCTAAGTTCTAGGGGACTGATAACCTCAGATGTTAAGTCCCATAGTGTTCAGAGCCCTTTTTCGACCGAATAGTAGCGGCTCCGGTCACAGAAAACCGTCATAACGACAGGGAGACCGGTGTTCTGACCAAACGCCGCGTCTGTCCTCGTCTGCAGCTGAGGATGACACGGCGGTCGGATGGTCCTGATGGGTCACTTGTGGCCTGAAGACGGGGTGCTTTTTTTGGTGCTAACAATTCTAACAATACTACTGGTAAACCTACCATTTACCATGCATTTACATAGTGTACCAGAACTACCGAACCATAGTTTTGATAGCGCCACATGAGGCTGGTCCCTCAGCATGAGGTCACTGAAGGAACGGGAAAAGGTTGTATGATTAAATCAGTAAGCATTTATCGAACAATGCGGTGGTATTCTTCATTGCAACGTAGATGACTTCGCACGGGGAAGAATCGTCGGGAAATTGTAGGACGGAATGTGAGGATTGTAGCCGAGGCTACCCAGCGCTGTGTTACGTGCGTCCGGAGCATTGCGAACCACAGGCACTGTTCCCTGAAAGAGAGAAAGTGGTCGACCATGGCAAACTACAGAAGCAATGACCTCTACAGTGTGCAACACCCAAGAATGGATCCACATGAAACAATGGGTGCAATAGCAAATTAATATAACAGGACTGCAATGCACGCAATCTTACGCTCCACAATGGCACGGAAAGTGCATGGAGTGGCCTCCACCAGTCTGTTGTGCTCCGTTGACACCCACACGTCGGCGGGCCGTTTCCGATGGTGCCAAGATCATACCGACTGGAAGAACGGGGAGTGGGATCACGTGCTCGTGTGGGGTGAGTACAGAGTCAGTCTGAGTAGTGATCCTGCACTTACCCACATGTGGTGAGAGGTCCCCAGAAGCATTGTCGAACAAGGTCGTTTAAGTGGTCCAGGTGTTTTGTTTGGGTGGACATAATGTTGCATGGGGCATTGACCTCCAAATCTTTGAACACGGTGTATTCACTGGTAAACGTTACTGTGACTATACTCTTTCCCCATTTACCGCATTTCAGAAGTGCATACGGCTATGACTTCAGCTTTCTGGGCTACAGCGCGCGACTGCATCCAGAAGCGCAGGTGGACCGAGACCGTATTTGGTGAATGGACTGGGTTTACATCCCATTGATCACCTGTGGGGTCTGTTGGGGGGGGGGGGGGGAGAAGTACTGGAAAACGTCCACATGAGTCAACGACCTTGCAGCACTTGTCAGCAGCGCTAGTGGAGGAATGAGCCGTTCTACCTAAAGAACTCTTTACCAGACTTGTGGCGAGCTTAGAAGCACGTTACAGAGCATGACTTTTCGTCCGCTGTAATCACACACACTATTAAGAGCCACACCAAGCCTTTTGTGATGTCCAGGGGACCACCATAAATCGTGATGGCTTCATTGTAGTTACGGTCTTTGAATAAAAGTGTCATTTCTGTTCATCTCATTGTACATTCCTTTCAGTTGCCAGTACTTTCTGTACTAGACTATAGCAGTTATTACTGTGTATGGCCCAAGTTTCAACGCATTATGTTAACTGGCACTGAAACAAGTGCGGAAGTTACTTTCGTCCTTAAGTTTTGCAGACCTTCGCAGTTAGCTACTTAGTTGCATGCCCCAAATATCACTTGAATGATATTTGTCTCGAAATGATATGGAACGTGTCAGTTCACAGGATAGATAATCAATACTATTTTTAACATCAACAGTTTCGACATTAATAATCATACTATTTCTCTCAGTCCTACTCATAGAACTACACTGTTTTCTCTCTCTCTCGCTCTCCCTATCTCCCTCCCTCTCTCTCTCTCTCTCTTTTAACAGCTTACCAGTTCTTAAAAAAATCGTCTATGGAATAGAACTAGTTGGCCTGAAGAAATGATTTTAGATTACATTTAAAACTACTTTTGCTACCTGCCAGACATTTTATTCTATCGGAAAATAATAATAATCATAAACATTTTTAGTGCGTGTTGCACACCGCACTGAGCCTCAGACAGCTTTATTAATGGGTAATAAGGGTAACATTTCTTCTACTGGTTTATGTATGGGCATATATATTCTTCTCAAATAGTAGTAGTTTACTCATGATGAACTTCCTCATTGAATGCTACCTGACCATAAAGTGAAGTACGCAGAGGGGACGAGGAAAGGAAACGAGGCTTCACGCGTTATTTAAGTGTTTACTAAATCGAATCAAAATTACAAATGACTTTGCAGTACAGTTAACATTATGACGTTACACCCCCTCTGGCCTGTATGTATGCACTGATTCGATGGTAAAGGATGTCATAAAGCCACTGCAGCCCCTCTTGAGGTAATCAGAATCGCAACTGTTGCAACTGATCCTTGATATCCTACGAACTGGCACTGGGACGGCGTTGAAGTCCGAGTTGATTCCAAACACGTTCTTATTTTTTTGGGACAGATCTGGTGATCTAGCTAGCTATCGTTGATCTCAATATTACGAGGACAGTGAACGAGTATTATCCTGTTGAATAATGGCATCACGATAGGGTCTCGTAACACGTGACACACGAGGATGTTTGCAACATGCAGAATGTCTGCGACGAATTGTTGTGCCGACACAGCTGCCGTAACGTAATCAGAAGTCATACTCTATGGCTGCCCACACTACGACGCCTCGTGTACCACCAGTGTACCTCTCCAAAGTCTTGGAAGAATGGGTCATCTCCCTAGGTTGCCCCACACTTGCCACCAAAGGTCATTTGGGGTAGAGCGCAACTGTTATCCGTCGTTGAACTTAACGTTGTGTCATTCATCAATACCCCTGTTTCCCACTCAAGGCAGTCTCTAAGCTCAACCGTTTTGCGTTGTGGTGTTAACGGCAGCAACGCATGGGATGGTAAATACCTTGTACTGCTTCTGCTAGTCTCCCACCAATTGTGCCGAATGACAGAGTACGCCACAGGGACCCCTTTACTAGTTCTTGTATCGGAGGTGCAGATATGAAGGGGTTACGATGAGATTTGGTTTAAACTGCGCGGTCATCAGTGCCCATACAAAGTCCCAATTTTTATACGGTCCATTTTTTTCAGAATCCAGTCTAGCCACTGTCACAAATGATGATGATGGTGATGAAATGATGACAACACAAACACTCAGTCCCCGGCAGAGAAAAATCTCCAACCCGGCCGGGAATCGAACCCGGGACCGCGTGATCCAGAGGTATCAATGCTATCCACTTTTTTTTTAATCTCATTTTTCGTTCTATATTGTTCGTTGAATATGTTGGTGGCGGACGTCCGATGACACCAGTTGGGGTTGTTCGTTGATCCGTTCACTCAAGAGTTCTTTTTTCTTTTTTTTTTATTTATTACAGAGGATAGCTAAACCCTCTGACCGAACACGCTGAGCTACCGTGCCGGCACATGTGAAGGGGTTACGATGTGGTTGATGCGCAATACGGCGATCGTCCCGTGTGGCGCTGAGACGTTGTAGACCAGAACTTTAGTGGCAAGTTTGGCTTCCCTCATGTTTCCACGCCGTCCGGCATTGGGCCACTGTCCTCATCGAGTGCACGGCAAATCTTTACACTGCTGAATTCGATCATCTTGCCAAACGTGGAGCCACAATGAGGCATCTTTCGTAATCTATCACGTACTTATAATGCCGTCTCACACAATTACGCAGCATCTCATTATCCTTATCGTTTATCACTCAACATCTGACGTTGTTCTTGCCTCGTATGTACTCTACAAGGTCTGGCAAAAATACTAAACGCCCCACACTATCGGCCTTCGGTGGCCATTCTACCTGTCACAGAGAACTGAAACTTCAATGATTTATGTATTCCGCCGAAGGCGTGTACATGTACAAAATTATGTTGACATCCGAACATGTAAAATGGGTGCTCAGGCAATATGTATATTGTTAATGTGATGTTAGAATGCCTACCGCTTACAAGCTGACGGCGGGTGCCACACCAAGTATTATTATTACACCTCGCTTTTGTGCAATTAATATTTTCTTAATGTGTAATCAGTTACACAAGAAAATTATTCCACGAGAATTTCTTGAGTGGAAATTTGCAATACGTTTTAGGAGGTTGATCCGTTTGTTTTCAAGACCACCAACTATTCGAAGAGCAAAAACTGCTGACGTTAGTTGTTTGAGCAGCTCAGTAGTATGTTTCTCCCAATTCAAGTTACCATCAATACTTGTAAGCTGCCCCCTGTCTTGTGAACTGCAACTTGCATGTTAATAATAACTGTTTATGCCCTGGAATGCGTTCCCAAACTGAAGAACCAATTTTAAAGTGTATCTCGATCTTATTTGGATGGTGATAGGGAGAGAAAAGTTACGCGAAAGTGTAACAAACATGGGAAAATCATTTACTAGTGATGCGTTAATCAATACTAAACATGAATTGTGAATTGTGAGTTCCTAGTTTCAATATTTCAAAGGATGGTAAAATCAACCAAGCCGAATCTGTAGATTCCAAAAATATCCCTTAATAGCAGTTGTTAATTATTGTTTAATGACCTACAAGTATTTGTCTTTTGAACAATACTGATATGTACAAGCTGTTCCTTTTCTCCTTCAGCAGATTTCAGAAAAAACAGCATCTGTTTCAGATTTACGCTATGATCTGAAAAAAATTACCAGAAATAAGTGCTCTTAGCGTCCCTGAAATATTACTTTCTGTGTACATCGGTTCTTTGAGCGGTTTGATCCAAAATTATGACATGGGTCGTATAACACATGGCAAGTTTGTTGAGCCGAGAACATGCCCACATCGATTCCGGGCACTGTTTCACTCTCTGGGTTCGTTCCCCAGCGACGACCTACCTGAAGTCTTGCTAGAGGGCAGAATTGTGCCTGCTTGAAGGGATTTTTAACGGGATGAGTGCCTATCTTTGTGTCTTTTCTTGCTGACTGTTCTGTGCGCTAAGAGGGCTCGCTCACTGCTGACAGAGGTGATTGCCATGTTGTGGCTGACGGCTGTTTATCGTGGGAAGTGTGCCGTCGCCATTTGAAGATTCATTGAACAACGAGTCGATCATTTCTAATTTCTGGTGCTTTGGTGGATGGACGTGGTCGTGCCAGCTTTCCTCGTGCCTCCGGGGTCCGGCACAAAAATAATCAAGCTGGTAAAATTGTGTAGATTAATTAAATTTTAGCTCCCCTTGTATAAGCATAGGAATCTGTAAATCAGTGTTTGTTTTTGTTTTGTTGTGATTTAATCGTTTAAAGCTTTTATATCATGATAATTTTGTTGGCTTAGTGAATTTACTTTTGAAATTTAAAAGCTTTTTAATGTCGACGGTCATTATTTTATGCCTGTATTAAAAGTTCCTTGTAAATTCCTTTTAAGAACTGTAAGAAGGTGCTTCTGGTTTTCCCTAGTGGCTTTTGAATTGACATTTTGTTACATCAGTAGAACGAAAAACCAGCCCAAGTTGCAAGTTCTCGTTCTACTGATTAAAAGAAGTTGTTGATCCAAGCTATTCCAGCGTGCTAGAAGTACGTAAATTTTGTTATGTGTTTCCGAATACCTAACCATTTAATGTCAAAGACATTTTTGAGTTATTTTTCCGAATACCTCTGGGCTAAGTTCTTAAATGTCTGAGAATTCATATTTGCTTCAATTTGAAAATAAAAATATTATAATAATGAAAGTAAGAAGTGTTTTAAGTCTCCTACGTCCAGAATGTTACCATTCGGAGACTCATGCTCCTACCATTTGATTTGTATTTCATGTAAGGAGGAAACTGCTACTGATTAGATAAATTAAAGTAGCCGGAGCCGGCCGGTGTGGCCGAGCGGTTCTAGGCGCTTCAGTCTGGTACCGCGCGACCGCTACGGTCGCAGGTTCGAATCCGGCCTCGGGCATGGATGTGTGTGATGTCCTTAGGTTAGTTAGGTTTAAGTAGTTCTAAGTCTATGGGACTGTTGATTTCAGGTGTTAGGTCCCATAGTGCTCAGAGCCATTTGAACCATTTGAAAGTAGCCCGAAGCTATAACGAAAACGAAATCAAGTATACAGTTGAGCCATGATGGGCGTGCGCATGCATTTAAATGAACTATCTTTAAATGTTTTCTGAGCAATATCTTAAAACCACATGGGGAAATACAAAGTTTAAGGTGAGATAAGCTGTGTGAAATCAGTTGCGGTTTAAATGTATCTCATGAGCTAGAGAATAAGTGCGTGCTCCAATCAGCACCAATCAGTACACCTGACCCATCGAATGAGCCACCAGCCAGCAGGGAGCGGAACCAGCCAAAACTAACGCCTCGGTTTGCGACTGGTTCACCAGGGTTCAAATACATTAGACCGTAGCATATTCACCGTGGTACCCGTGCTCTGCAGTCGACACTCTGATCCACAGGCTCACCAAACAAGTGACAAACACAATGCATATTGCAACTTCAGGAAAAAAAATGCGTTTCATTAGGCAGCCCCATTTCAGTACGTTCACCTAAAAATCTAATACACACTGTTCCGTTTACTGGCTCCTAGTCATGTGCTACATCAAATACTGTTTTGTGGTGCGAACGGAATACAGAAGCCGCGCGGGATTAGCCAAGCGGTCTAGGGCGCTGCAGTCATGGACTGTGCGGCTGGTCCCGGCGGAGGCTCGAGTCCTCTCGGGCATGGGTGTGTGTGTTTGTCCTTAGGATAGTTTAGGTTAAGTAGTGTGCAAGCTTAGGGACTGATGACCATAGCAGTTAAGTCCCATAAGATTTCACACACATTTGGACATGTTGGAATACCGCAATGGAAGAAATATCGGGACTCATTGATCCACTTGCTGTCTTGAAGGTACCTGGATGTCGTCACAGCCGACTGGCTAACTGCCTTACATGCCACGTCAACATGTGGCAAGACTCGGGTAGTGACGCGTCAACTGCAGCTATCAGCGGTGCACGTGATCGCCGCCAGACAGAGCGTTGTGAGAATGCTTCACACAGCCAGGTCCTATGGTCTACTAGTTGCCAAAGCGTCAGCGAAGAGTCCTAAACAGGGAGCGGCAGACATGTGTGACTAGTCACACAGATTCCTGCAGCCAGCTGCTGACCACAATCATCGGGGTCCGAGATTCGACGCTGCCGTGCTGCCCATGAAGTGCAGTTAGCCAATGCCAGTTCGTCTCCGGCTATAGTAACCACAGTCACCACGATATAGTGATGTTTACGTTACAGTCTCTTTGTAAGACACATCGGGAGAGGTTGGGCAGTGCTTAGCACGCTGGACTTGATTTGGGAGGACAACGGTTGTAACCTGCGATCCACCATCCAGATTGAGGTTTGCCGTGATTTACGTAAGTCGCTCCAGACAAATGCCGGGGTGGTTCCTTTAAAAGGAAAGGATCAATTTCCTTCCTTATCTCTGACCGATCCGATCTTGTACTCCATCTCTAATGCCCTCCTTGACGATGGGGAATTACACTCTACTCTTCCTTCCTTCCCTTTCTAGATACTATCGATTCTGTTAAACTGTTCTCTCAAGTCCTTTTCCGTCTCAGATACAATTCTAATTTCACCAGCCAACCTTAAGCTTTTTATTTCTTCTCTTTCAACTTTAATTCCGTCTCGAAAATTCTCCTTGGTTTCCCTTACAGCTTGCTCAATGTACTGACTGAATTACATAACTCGTCTTACTCCCTTTTCAACAACGTATTCCGTTTCAAGTGCCTTGACTACACTCCTGGAAATTGAAATAAGAACACCGTGAATTCATTGTCCCAGGAAGGGGAAACTTTATTGGCACATTCCTGGGGTCAGATACATCACATGATCACACTGACAGAACCACAGGCACATAGACACAGGCAACAGAGCATGCACAATGTCGGCACTAGTACAGTGTATATCCACCTCTCGCAGCAATGCAGGCTGCTATTCCCCCATGGAGACGATCGTAGAGATGCTGGATGTAGACCTGTGGAACGGCTTGCCATGCCATTTCCACCTGGCGCCTCAGTTGGACCAGCGTTCGTGCTGGACGTGCAGACCGCGTGAGACGACGCTTCATCCAGTCCCAAACATGCTCAATTGGGGACAGATCCGGAGATCTTGCTGGCCAGGGTAGTTGACTTACACCTTCTAGAGCACGTTGGGTGGCACGGGATACATGCGGACGTGCATTGTCCTGTTGGAACAGCAAGTTCCCTTGCCGGTCTAGAAATGGTAGAACGATGGGTTCGATGACGGTTTGGATGTACCGTGCACTATTCAGTGTCCCCTCGACGATCACCAGTGGTGTACGGCCAGTGTAGGAGATCGCTCCCTACACCATGATGCCGGGTGTTGGCCCTGTGTGCCTCGGTCGTATGCAGTCCTGATTGTGGCGCTCACCTGCACGGCGCCAAACACGCATACGACCATCATTGGCACCTAGGCAGAAGCGACTCTCATCGTTGAAGACGACACGTCTCCGTTCGTCCCTCCATTCACGCCTGTCGCGACACCACTGGAGGCGGGCTGCACGATGTTGGGGCGTGAGCGGAAGACGGCCTAACGGTGTGCGGGACCGTAGCCCAGCTTCATGGAGACGGTTGCGAATGGTCCTCGCCGATCCCCCAGGAGCAACAGTGTCCCTAATTTGCTGGGAAGTGGCGGTGCGGTCCCCTACGGCACTGCGTAGGATCCTACGGTCTTGGCGTGCATCCGTGCGTCGCTGCGGTCCGGTCCCAGGTCGACGGGCACGTGCACCTTCCGCTGACCACTGGCGACAACATCGATGTACTGTGGAGACCTCACGCCCCACGTGTTGAGCAATTCGGCGGTACGTCCACCCGGCCTCCCGCATGCCCACTATACGCCCTCGCTCAAAGTCCGTCAACTGCACATACGCTTCACGTCCGCGCTGTCGCGGCATGCTACCAGTGTTGAAGACTGCGATGGAGCTCCGTATGCCACGGCAAACTGGCTGACACTGACGGCGGCGTTGCACAAATGCTGCGCAACTAGCGCCATTCGACGGCCAACACCGCGGTTCCTGGTGTGTCCGCTGTGCCGTGCGTGTGATCATTGCTTGTACAGCCCTCTCGCAGTGTCCGGAGCAAGTATGGTGGGTCTGATACACCGGTGTCAATGTGTTCTTTTTTCCATTTCCAGGAGTGTATTAAAAGTGCTGTCCGGTTTCTGTATAAGTTGTAAATAGCTTCTCAAAATTTCGCAGAGCAGTCTGGTCAGCACTGTCAAAAGCTTTCTCTAGATCCACAAATGTTATAAACCTTAAGTTTACTGACGTTGACCTACTTTCCAAGATACGTCGTAGAGTCAGTATTGCATCATGTGAAGGGCTTATTTGGAATAGTGGTACAAGTCCATTACCTCCACTTTTCTGCCTATAACGCTTCTGAAATTAATGATCCAAACAAACAGAATGAAAGGATCATCTCTAGCAAGAAGCCATATGCTTGAATATTTCTAGTATCTCAACTGCAGATTTTTCAGCGTTCATTGAGCTTTAGGACTCTGTATCTCAAAACGAACACAAATGGACTTGAACCACTACTGAAATAAGCCCTTCATGTGTTCCTATATTTCTCCGGACACCGAAATCATGTTTCCCGAGATAGGCGTCTATCAGTTTTTCCATTCTTCTGTTAATAGTCCGTGTCGTTATGTTGCAGCCATTACTTATAGGATTCATGTCTCTATAGTATTCACACCTGTTAGTACGTGTCTTCTTTGGAACTGATATTTTTGTGTTCTTCTAAATTCTGGGTGTATGTGACAAACTTATTTTAATTTGGTGGGGTTTGGAGAATTGAGATACCGTATGTCCCATGTGCAAAGCGCACCAAACCTCACCTTGTAGTCAGCCAAATCAGTTACAGATACGCACCAATCATTTTGCTATACATGAACTTTATGTTTTTCCTAAAGGCTGCACAAAATAATTGCATTTTTCTTAGCTGGAATATGCCTTTTGACACATGGCGTGATCATCGTTCCGTTTGTTCGTCGAGAAAACAACAATTCTTTTTCCTTAAACGTTAGCATTGATAATTTGGGTGGGAATGTTTGTCTTTATAGGGAGGGCCCTAGAATGAGTGAATTTTTAGTGAAACAGGGTAATGGATAAGTTCTTAAAATAGTATTCTATTTCCTTCTAAACGTGAGAACCAATGAGTGAGTACCTATGGAAGTTAGGAAGAAGGTTAAGTTCAGGTCAGCGGAACTAGAGTCTGAATAGATCTGCTGTAATTGCTATACAAACTGCTTCATGATAAAAACCATCTCGGCAATGTCTGTTGTTCACGAGGGGATGTCTAACTACCATAACATATCAGATTAATCGGTATATTTTTAGTGTTTATTATTTTTCGATTATTTTTAATGCCTCTGCCTTCATATCGTATCCGTACACAAAATTATTTACGCTGGTCTGTAACTGCACTTTCATATTACCTTCAGTTTACTCTTTTACATTTCTATCTTCGGCTACGTATCACTTTTATACAACTTGTTGTCCTAATTAGTCCAGTCAAATTAGGCTGAAAATAATGACATTTAAAAAAAAAGCTGAAAATCGGCAGAAACGCTCAGTATGACGTCAAAATCACGAAAGTTCTCAAAAATCGACTGTGGGAAAAATTCGCCATCTTAGACTTTTAGAGTTTTAAACATACTAACTGATCAAACGTCCAGCTGGCTTCATTTTTGCTCCAAACTGTTTGTCTTGCCGTCTAATAGTACCGAAAATAAATATAAAAATATAAATGCTAAAACAATCGGTTGTACTGTGTTAAAATGTTATTTAATATTCAAAAGACGGGTCACAAAGAGTTAACATCCAGTACACTTTGGCAGAATATTTGTGTTGTGCCCTGTTTAAAAGCAACAAGAAACACTCGACAAACCTTCTAGTGTCCATGTCTACCGGCATGATAGCCGAAGACTGTGTTTCCTGTGATGAGGCTCCTTACATTGGTCAGCGAATCAATGAAGTCCACTTAAAGAGAAAAAAGTAAAACCGCAACTCTTGCCTCTGTCTCCAAAACAAGATCAAAGACACGGTCATCGAAATAAATCCATATTTACAATTTCATTGACTACTGTGTGTTGCACGCAACGATGATGACCTAGAAGAACACCTGAAATACGAACTAGCAGCAAGTTGTCCTGGGCTGTTTGACGTGACGAATATGTGAGAAAGTACAAATTCTGCATTTATCAACATCCTTGTAGAGATAGCACCTCCCAGTTGGGTCGTGTCCAACAAATTACTGCCAATATGCCTCCAGTATGCCAGTAATCACTTCGGTCGGGACGTCACTGTGATCTCTGACTGTTACGACTGTCCAAGTATCAAGGATGAAGAACACACCAAAGGAAGCCCGCCCAACAAGCCGCGCGGTCTAACGCGCTGCTTCCCGAGCGGGAAGGCGTGCCGGTCCTCAGGCACCAATCCGCCAGGCGGAGTAGGGTAGAGGTCCGGTGTGGCAGCCAGCCAGTGGGTGGTTTTCAAGGTGGTTTTCCATTTGCCTCGGCGAATGCGGGCTTGTTCCCCTTATTCCGCCTTAGTTGCACTACGTCAGCGATTGCTGCGCAGACATTGTCTCCACGTACGCGTACACGATAATTACTCTTTGGTGCTACACTCGTCTGGTATGAGACATTCCCGGAATGGGAGAGGGGGGGGGGGGGGCGGGTCCACTGCGGGCCGAACCGCGGCGGTGGCCTGTTGTGGAGTTGTGGCCCACTGAGGGCTACGGCGGGACGAAGGCTCTCCGTCCTTTCTAGGTCCCCGGTTCAAAACACAGTACACAATACACACACTACACACACCAATTGATACATGAGGGTAATAGCGACAGAGGTAATAACTGAGGACGCTGCACCGACACCTAAAGAAGCGTTATTGACTAATGTGAAAAACAAAATTCACTTAATCTCCCTTTTATCGAGACACCTGACAGCATTCGTATCGAGTTTACCATTTTCATTAACTTCGTCTAATATAAACACAAACCCTCGAATCTGTAATTGATTTGCATCATTACCTTTAGGTTCAAGTACGTATGGGAAATCATCATCCGGAAAAAGAATGGGGATGGGGCGTGCATGCCGGCCAGCTTAAAGCCAATTTCATCTGAGGAGAAACCAGCATCGGAGAGTGGCCGAGCGGTTCTAGGCGCTACAGTCTGGAACCGCACGACCGCTACGGTCGCAGGTTCGAATCCTGCCTCGGGCATGGATGTGTGTGACGTCTTTAGGTTAGTTAGGTTTAAGTAGTTCTAACTTCTAGGCGACTGATGACCTCAGCAGTTAAGTCCCATGGTGCTCAGAGCCAGCATCGGAATCAGCGCTTCACGCTATATCCTGCAACTGCAAATCTGGTTGCGAAAACAAACACAGCATCGGAATCAGCGCTTCACGCTATATCCTGCAACTGCAAATCTGGTTGCGAAAACAAACACGTATGCAGCAGAAGTGGCTGAAGTTATGGAAGTATGCGCGGCTGCTGTGCTGGCAATGGGTGCACGTATCGGATGGACTTAGCAGACTCTGACGTGGAAGAGTACGTCGAAACTTTGACGTTTTTACATAAAAACGGTAAATAGCCATAAAATGTAAAATTTTAACTTTTCTGTTTTTATAAAAGCAAACCTAATGCTAGTTTTTTTCGTATAATGTCTTCCTATCAACTTTTAGCCAGTGAGTGAGCACTGGTTCGGCGTACCATTCGAACTTATAAGAACTCTGCCCACTTTCATATGAAATCATGCATTATTGTTGCTTTTTTCACCTTTCGTGTACATTGCTCAAATTATATTTTATTTTTACTTTACCTTACGTAATTACTCACAGTTAAAAAAACATCAACAAAAGGTAATCAAAGGTTACAAAAGCTCAGGCCAATTTTTTTCAACACTAGTTGAATCGAAGTGAATGTTATCGTTCTTTGAAAAGCAAAGCTGTACTATAGCAATAATTTTATCGGTTTTTGGTGGCAAAACATGGCTCTCAGCACTATGGGACTTAACATCTGAGGTCATCAGTCCCCTAGAACTTAGAACTAACCTAAGGACATCACACACGTCCATGCCCGAGGCAGGATTCGAACCTGCGACTGTAGCAGTCGCGCGGTTCCGCACTGAAGAGCCTAGAACCGCTCGGCCATCGCCGCCGGATTTTTGGTGACAGCGGCACGAAAACTCGTTAATTTTGGGCAAAAATGAATCGAACCGAACGCTTATTTCAGTTACTATAATTAAAATTCGAATATTCCAAAATGGCGGCAGTCTTTTCAAGATGTCAGATTTTCTCCAAAGTGGATTTTTTTGGGACTTTTAGGATTTTGATCTGGACATAGTCCTCAACGTTTCTGCCACGTTTTTATTTTATATTATTTATGAATGTCTGGATTAATGTCTAATTTGATTGGGCTAAGTGTGTAACAATTTCCTCAGAATTCAATATCTGGTACAAAAATTTGATTTTTCAGTGAAATCTTTGTTTTTTCCATCTCTTGTAGCTTTAATTGTAGGGCAGCAGAATTTGTTCATTTCTTATGCTAATCTTCTCTCCAGTTATGATTTAAAGCGTACAGTCATTCACTTTTCTGTGCAGCATGTCGTGTTTATCTTTTTCTCAGAAATTCTGAGTTTGCGGGAAGGAGGCAGTGCGTCCTACTTACATTTCTTTATATGCTTCTTACCTTCAACTATGCAGAGAGTGTCGTCTGAAAATATTGGAACTGATACAGATTAAATGGCTCAAGAACTACGAACATGGCCGGCCGGAGTGACCGAACGATTCTAGGCGCTTCAGTCTGGAACCGCGCGACCGCTACGGTCGCAGGTTCGAATCCTGCCTCGGGCATGGATGTTTGTGCTGTCCTTAGGTTAGTTAGGTTCAAATAGCTCTAAGTTCTAGGGGACTGATGACCTCACATGTTAGGTCCCATTGTGCTCAGAGCCATTTGAACCATTTTTGAACTACGAACATGAAATTGCGTAAGAAAGAGTTTGAGAAAAGAGACAAGTTAGTGCTTACAACTGCCACTGACTATATAAATGAAAAGGTCGGGTGAGATACTGTTAAGCAAAGAACGCACTGGAATCTTACAGTTACAGTTGAAATAGCCAGGTATATAAACTTACGAACTTGTAAGAAAACATCACGAAAGAGGTAGGCCAATAAAGGGAGAAAATTTGTTTCAGAAGTACGAAAAGGTGATAACTACCAAGGATAAGATAAATTATAGGAAGTTTGGATATTACTGTGGAGAACGAGAAGAAAAGAACCTAGCTAACTGGAAACTCGTCCCCTAATAGACGGATGAGTGGAAATCTTACAAAACCTACAAACGAACGAAGATGAATGCAACGATCAAATAACTAGCAGCTACTTGTTTCGTGAAGACGTGAAAGATATAATAATTGTTCAGAAGGAATCAGCTCTGAGTAGTATAAACAGCTCAAAAACAACTGAAATGTCAGGCTCGTGTCTTGAATATGTTTACCTCGCACTGCCAAATTGCATGACGTCCAGGGTCGCCGTAGTTTCATTGTTTCTCTCCTCACGTGCTCAGTGATAACCACTAGCTTAGACGCGTAAAAGGATTTGTACACAAAGCTACAAATGTCAGTCTTATACGCTCACGGCAGTGCTGTGATATTTCTACTCGTGGAAGTAAGATGATACTTCATGAGAATGCAGCCTTCCTTAGCGAATGTTACTGCTTAAATAATTTTGGTTTGTATTCAGGGAAACAGACTAGCCTTTTACGCATCGTTCCTGAATTTTCTGCCGTTTTCATATGGTCCGTCCTCTATTACTTTAGATTCGTCGCTTTCCCATGATACAAAACTGTAAGGAGGGGTATTTAAAAAGAATATATTGCTTCAAAAAGTTAGCACTTCCGACGCGTGATGTAACGTAAGCTACCTGGAGCTAAAATTAAATGTCTAAACATAGAGACTGTGTGGCTGTAAGTCGATGGTTTTATTGTTTTTTTTAGATTTATTTTAAAGAATGACGCTAAACGAAGACTTAAAAAGTGCGACAGTCAATGAAAATATACGAAAATATAGTTGATAGAATTTTTCCCCACTGTTATATCCGTCGAGATACGATATGTACTTTCGAGTGTTAATCTTATTAGAAAGCTAGCTATGGCCTAAATTGGATGTTTGAATCTTCTGCAGTTTCGGTATCTGTTGATCTCAGCTACCTAGCAACGGCCAGACAATAGAAGCTGTTCTTTTAGTTCTCTGCTAGGATCGCTCTGCTCCTAGTCGAACATACATCGTTCGCGAGCACGGTCACTAGCGCCTTGTTTCCTGTTTTATAGTTTAACTTTCCCGGTGACATTTTTTTACTGTGCTTCGACTTAACTGTGTATTAAACATCCTTTTGTGTATGTGGTGGATGGTAATTATTTGTTGGAGGCGTAGAATCACCTAACTCCTATAACCGTGCATCCACAGCACAACGTGATTTGTCGAATTTTATTTACAGCGCTCGTCGGACCCGGGACGTACAAGAACACAGCATGAATCAACGAAGCCCTTTCAGCCAACAGACTCGCTAGTCACGAGCCAAACAACGAAACTCTAACATGAGGAATACGAAGACAAGCAGCTGCTTAACAAGTTAGATAAAGTATTAAACGTATCGACCAATCGATCTGCAAGCGATACATAGATGGCTTTTACACTGGTGCAGTCGAAACACTGCCAGCTGCATCGGCGACCACAGTGAGTACTATCAGCAATGCTCCTCCCACCAACAAGTATACAAGTATGAGGTGCTTAACAGTAGTTCTTTTGTACTCGTTGTGAAGGGCGTAGATAAAAATATCAGCAGACTATAAGTACAGTAGATGCTGTAGCAAATAGGGTGCTGGATAACATTAGCTTGCGGCTTGCAGAACACAAATTGGCGCTTAATTGTAATGAAACACGGAACATGTAGTTTCCGACATGGCACCCTTATAAAAGAGAAATTACACTGCCAAATGTTGATCAAATAAGTAGTGAAGTTCGAACAGTATATTGTGTTACGACTGAAACTGACTTGGAACTGTCACATATAGGGTCTTACGAAGAAACTAAATTTGTAAAACCTCACATCGTCAGCTGAGGGAGACACAAGTATCTGTGTTACTTACTATAAATTTTAATTGTCTTGATCGCAATACTGACCACTAGATTACAGCCCTCATAACTACGTAAACAAATAAAAACATGTCTTTCAATTAATATGAAAATCTCCTAACAATATTTAACGTATGTATTTTAAATATTTCCGGAGGGTACAAGTGGCCTACTCTTTTCGCAACCGGAGTACCATTGCCAGTAGTATATTTAGACGCTGGTTTTGTGAAACTGAACCTCATAATCAACAATGTCATGACCCGATAATTCGTTTTGTGACGTTGTTTGACTTCGAGAACAGAAAAGAAAGAATCACAGCAACATACACCTACAATTAATCGCGCTGTTAGTAACTGTCAGGCATAGTTTGCAAACTAAAATCCAGTCCAAACTATAGTGTACAACTGTTCAGGCTATAGCTGAACACAGAGAAATTCAGTCTTGACCCTTGCTTGTAATCACACTACTTTAACAAGAAAATGGTTAATTGTTGATAACACCGCTCCAGATCATTTGAATAAAGACACGAGTCGAATGATTGAATTTATATGAGTTAATACGATTTTTTTTCTATCGTTTCGGCCTGCTATGGACCACGAAGATTTTTATTTCTTCCCTGATTGTGTTTTCCTCTTTTGCCAGTAGATTTTCATTTTCGATGACTGTGCTTCTTTTCTCTGTTTTGACCATTTGCAGGCAGGACGTGGAACTGGCGTAGTAAGTGAAATAAGGTTTTTAGTAATTTTGACTTTTTCTCTGAAAACTTCTCGATCCTGAATATCATCAAATGAAATTTCAGCTTCCTGTAAATTCTTTTTAACTTGGCTTGCCCATTTTGAATACGATTTTGTTTTTGAAATTGATGAATGTATGCGATGAGTAAGTCTCTGGGATTCATTCTTTCCAGATGACCAAAAAACATTATTCTCCTCCTCCTCATGCTGGTAACAATGTCTTCTGTATGTTCGTATAATTCACAGTTATGTCTTCGGCGGAATTCTCCGTTTTCTTTGTTAGGGCCAAGGATTTTCCTCAGAATTTTTCGGTCTTTTATTTCAAGTTTTCGTAGTGGTCTTTTCTTGGTCATGTTTAAACATTCTGATGCATACAAAGCTGACGGTCTAATTACGGTGTTATAATGACGAAGTTCTAGGTTTATAGACAGGCTTTTGCTTTTGTAAAAGTCTTTGGACAGATGAAAGCATTTTCTAATTTAGAACACCTACTTCCTACAGCTGCATTTTCTGAACAGTCGGGTGTAATTATTTCACCAAGATATTTAAATTTCTTCGACTGCTTGATTTTCTCTTGTTGTATTTCAATATGAGGAGGAGCGTGTTTGATGATTGTGATGAATTCAGTTTTGTTACATGCTTTAGGCCAGTCTTAGCAGCAATTGATTGTAGGCTGTACACTTGAACCTTCATCAAATTTATTTGCAGTGAGTGCCAGATCATCAGCAAAAGCCAAACAGCTTCCACTGAGGCCATTTCTTTTGTGTCCAATTTGAATCCGATAACCTGGCGGTACGGTTGTTTTCCACTCTCTGACTACCTTTTCCAGGGCAATGGAGAGAGCAGGTCACCTTGTCTCACCCCTGTACAGATTTCAAATAGTTCTGATAGTTCGCCTCTGAGCTTGACCTTTGACACTGTGTTATTTAAAGTGGCGCTTATCAGATTGATTGTTGTCCTATCTAGACCAAATTCGGCAAGGGTGTTCTTTATTGTTTCTCGATCAATTGAGTCATACGCTTTTTGAAAGTCGACAAAAGTCACAACAAACGTTTTTGATCTTGATTTGGAGTTTGATATAACAGATTTCAGGTTATGGACCTGCTCTGCATAGGATCTTGATGTCCTGAAACCAGCTTGATATTCGCCGAATTGTTGATCTAAGACTGATTCAGCTCTGTTTAACAAGTCTGGAAAAGATCTTGTACGTCGTTGGTAGCAAAGAGATTCCTCGGTAATTATTCAGATCACTCTTATCGCCTTTTTTAGGAAGTGGGTGAATAATTGCTATGGTCCAATCTGGAGGTAGAGTTTCAGTTTATTACGAAATACTGAAAGGAACTATACCACGTTCTATGCAAGCTATTTCGAGGAGATAACAGCATACACACACTCTGCAGGAAAAATCTGCCTTGAAGCTCTGCATTCAGGAAACATCTTCAGAACCTACCTTTTCTCCTGAAATTTATACTTGCAGAGAATGGGGTATTTATCACTGTTAATATAGGGAAACTGTTCACCAACTGATTTATTATCTACACTATTTTTAACCATCGATTCGGCAAAAGAGCCGAGTCAACAAAGATAGAAAAAGGGCGATTTGGGGAAAAAATAGTGTGGTCATAAAAATTTTGTGCAGTGGTAGGAGCGAGTACAAGGACCAGGAACGAGACACTAAAAACCCCTGCGAGAGAACTTCGCGAAGGGCGGGTGTGTGTGTGGGGGGGGGGGGGGGGAGGTCACTTTCTTGGGTTTTCCTTGAATATCACGAAAACCGGGCATTCCAGCGAAATTATTTCCCGGTACCAAATTAAGCTATATTAAATTTTCTATAAAAAGGTCTTATTAATTTTTTCACTAGAACTAAAGGTTTCCGGGCCGCAGAGCAAGGAAAAATCGCAGCTTGCTGAAAACAGTGTTTTAACGGTATGAAATTACTGTATACTTTTAAATGAAGTGGATTGAGCACAAATATTCAACGTGTGTATCACGTAAGTGCAAGAGAGCCGTGTTAAAGAATAAATTGTGTTCAGGTGTGTAAGACGGTGGCGGCTGTAGAAGTACTAGTGAAGGTACGTCGGCAGGTTGTGGTCATGCGCTTTCCTCCTTCATAGGTCTGCAAATTGAGGAGTGAGCATGTGCTACTCCACCTGCATCCACCCCACTACGTCACCAGAAGCTACTGCGGGATGTTTCAGAAAGTAGTACAGACCTTTAACAGCGCGCCTTATGAAACACTGGCAATGCAGTGAGGAAACATGCTCGATGGTGCACAGAGTGCGTTAAATATATATGGAATGCAGATATGAATTACTGATAATACTAACGCAAGAAAATCATGTACATAGAATGTACATAAATCTATGGGCATTTTCCTACTCTGATAGAGAGAAATTTTATTCTTAGTCATCCTCTAGGGCGGCTATAGCCCTCCTGAGGTGTTTCGCTTGATTTCATGCATCCCACACGACCTAACTATTACGCGTTTCCTCCTTCATGGCAAAACTCGGCCGCATACCACAGGTGCAACGAATACGCTGCTGCAGCCTTTCCGATGGGAAATTTTTGATCACCCACCATACCGCGCAAACTTGGCTCCCTCTGATTTTCATCTCTTCAATTACATGAACCGCTAGCTATGAGGACAGCATTTTCGCAAGACAACGAAATGTAGAAGAGAGTAGGTCAGCCGGCCGCTGTGGCCGAGCAGTTCTAGGCGCCTCAGTCCGGAACCGCGCTGCTGCTACGGTCGCAGGTTCGAATCCTGCTTCGGGCATGGATGTGTGTGACGTGCTAAGGTTAGTTAGGTTTAAGTAGTTCTAGGTCTAGGGGACTGATGACCTCAGCTGTTAAGTCCCATAGTGCTTAGAGCCATTTGAAGAGTAGGTCATTGGCGGAAATCACAAGCGACCGCCGTCTGTGACGAGGCTCTTGGAAAGTTGGTACCACGCTACGACAAATGTCTAATTCGGAGAGGCGGCTACGTAGAGAAACATTCTAGCCAAGTTACAACCATTGGTATATGCATAGCTGATCTAAATTTAAATTAAAGGCGGTCATTGTAAAGAAGTAGGGAAAATGATGTTGGACTTCAAAAGATATTGTGTATTTTTACAATATTTAGATGACTATCGTTTACGTCAATAGCTAAGTTACTATATAAGAAATGGAGCGAGTCTGCTAAGGCGCGACATGTTTGATGCCAGTGAAGAGGTGAGACAGTTGTGACAGTTGGACTGCAATAGTTCAGACGTAATCGATATTTTTATATTAAGTTAATCACCAAAGGAATAGTGGATAGTTACGGTGTGTGGGAAATTCACAGAAATATTCAAAATATTTCACAAGTGGAACAAGAACTCAAAAGTAGAAAATGAAAATTTTTCATCTGAAATTCAAGGGTTAAAAAGGTTTTTTAAATAATTTCATCAAATAAATAGTTTTCAAAGTTGCCATATGGAGCTTGGAGGAAAAAGTATTGAACCTTCAACTTCGAAGTGATGGTTGGGGACAGAAATAAATGTATGTGTCCTCGAATGTCTTGGGTAACAACGAATTTGTGTTACTGAATTGACGCCAGGCGGTGATAGGACGTACAAATATCGTCGAGGATTCTTGAGAAGGCTACATCCCAAAACTATTACGAATAAGGTTTTAATATCCTATCATGGTTTTATAACCACCCCGTCACCCACGCCACCATCAGTTCATTGATTTATCCAATATGTTACAGTAGAGTTAGGATTGTAATAGCACATTTTAACACTGACAATGTTGAAAATTTACATTGTTTTTCATTAATTATGAGTGGTTTGGTGAATATGAATGATACTCAGATAGAGTGATTGTAGTTTCAAGTGAAATTTTGTTTTATGCATTTTTCATTTTTAACCGTTTTAGCCGTAATTTTGACCGTTTTAGCCGTACTCATAAGTTCACTGGTTTTCGTCTTATTCTTCAGCGTTTGTTCCGTAATTCAGGAATGTGCGCCCTTTTGGGTCTCTGTCTCCACTTGGCACGATCTTGCGCTTTGTCTGGATGGACAGACTATGAATCCAATATTGCCTCCGTCTCCCAATACTATTCTTTCCTGATCTGCTCAAAGTACTTGTCCGTGACAGCGCAGGAAACTTCGAATTGTCTGCGAATTTCCTCATTTCTTACGTAATCATTAAGCGTCGGACGCAACGTCCACCGAAGTATTCTCGTTTCATTTACGGCAAGTCGTTGCTCTGCTTCTTTTGTTGCGGAGTCTAGCGTTAAAAGGTTTTGCTTTTCACATTTAACCAAATATAACATTGATGATGATAATTTATGGCAATGTTTGCCGACAAGATAAAGAATGCAACCTTTAACGCTAGATTGCGTACTCACGGCAGTTCTCCTTGGCCGTTTTTTGGTACGACTTGAAAAGAGAGAAAAATTAATGAATGATCGCCGATGCGTCGGTTCTCGATTGTGTTCAGGAGACGTACAGATTGATTGCGCGGAAATACTTTCTCAAATGACCTCTTAACCCGGATTGCTTTCAGCAATCAGACTCTTCAATGAAATTACCTAAGGGACCTATTTGAATAATAAAAAAATTGGAAATGAATGCAAAACAGTGAAATTTTGTAAAAAAAGTTGTCAGATCGGAAATTGAACACATTAATGTTCCCCAAATACAATCGAGACACCGCGATAGAGAGCGAACCTGCAACAAAGTTCATTTAAACATAAACATTATTTGTGATTAATTTACAGAAAAGAATAAGCATAGATTTTCTGTACAGTGAAGCATCAATATATTCTCAAAGGACAAAGGCGTTAAACTATAAACATTAAAAAATTTACAATGAATACAAAACTTACATTTTTAATGTTTTTCTCATACATGGAGCAGTCAAACAATCGCTGCTTTTGTATGTGTGATATTTTGTAAAAATTAAATGTCCTGGCGTGCGCGTAAGTATTTTTTATCGTCACAAGGTTTACAAAAGCGTTTTCTTTTCTCTTGGTGATAACGTGGTTTTTCACACTAAATGAAATATAACTTGTAGCGGTGCTACACAACACGTCTTAACAAGTCGGCGACCAAACATCAAAGGTAATGAAGTACATGTTAACATATCGGCGACCAGAAGTACAACTAACTATAAAGACTCTAGAATTTTCCTAACAAAAGATAAATTGTTCTTTCTTCTGTTTCGCAGCTTCTTGCTATCAAGCGCTGTGGCAATGATTTTAAATATCTGCGCCCAGCGAGTCATAGTGTTTAAAAGTACCTTGGTATAGGGGCACGTTATAAACAGATTTCGTTTCTTTACTCTCGGGTTGTCATGCTTAGTATCATTACAAACTACAGCTCGATGGCTGTCCTTTTCTCATATGCAAAATATCTGAAATCCAATAATATCACAGGAGGCAGTAGCATCACTGCTGAGCGCAGTAAAATCACACACACACACACATACACACACACTTTTATGAAGAACAGAATAAAGTACTGGGTTCTATTAGCAAAAATTCCTTCGGTCAGATTTTGCATCACGTTCCGAACAGGGACCCTATAAACGTAGCCGTCACAGCACGCGTGTTAAAACTGAATGAAATTTACTCTCACTGCTGACTCGTCTGTAAGACGAATTGCTCGGCAACGGTTAGGGTGGGCCAGCGTAACCTCTGAGCTATATGTCAAGGGCAGATCGGGGTAGTGGCTACCTGCGCGCTTCCTCATTTACGAGCGAAATGTATTGGTTAAGCGTCGCGTATTAGGAGAGATTGGATCGGCCCATTAGGGCACGGGCGGGCAGCACGCCGAGCATCCATCACGTGGCAGGCGACAGAATCAATCAGGGCCGCCGCTGGGCGCCGCACGAGCTTCACACGTCCCTGTCTGTGCACCGGCCCAGCCGGAGCCCGCTGCGGTCTGCGGCAGCCGTGAAACGATAGGCGCGCTTCCCGGAATGGCGCGCTCTACCGGCAGGCGGAAATTAATATCTACCCGCTGCTAGAGTTCCGAACACGTCGCCTTCACAATGGACTCATTCCTCAAGTCCATTGTCAGATATCAATACGAAACCGAGCTAGGCCATGACTCCTAAGTGAAAGGAATGCATCTAGTCGTGACTGCTATTGACTGGTTAGGGATTAGTTTTCTGCTGAAAAAGTATGGAAAGAGGTTTTATACTCGTTGTTGTTGATAAACACACACACAGCTGGACTGGTCGTACTCGTCAATCCACATGCTCAAGAGCTTAGAGAAAATATTATTTCTGGCGCGGGTCGGGTGAGAGGGTTGGGTTGTTTGGCGGAAGAGACTGCGAGGTCATCGGTCTCATCGCATTAGGGAAGAATGGGGAATGACGTCGGCCGTGCCCCTTCAAAGGAACCATCCCGGCATTTGCCTGGAGTGATTTAGGGAAATCACGGAAAACCTAAATCAGGATGGCCGGACGCCGGATTGAACCGTCGTCCTCCCGAATGCGAGTCCAGTGTACTAACCACTGCGTCACCTCGCTCAGTGTGTCGGGTGAGAGCTGAGCGATTTACCGGATGATCAAAAAGTCAGTATAAATTTGAAAAATTAATAAACCACGGAATAATGTAGATAGAGAGGTAAAAATTGACACACATCCTTGGAATGACATGGGGTTTTATTAGAACAAAAAAAAAAGTTCACAAAATGTCCGACGGATGGCGCTGGACAGCAAAACTGCTACGCCGATATGTTACAGAATCGCATCATCCCCAGCTTGGCTGATAAAAACCTGCTGGAACGTACGATGTTCATGCAGGATGGCGCGTGAAAGATCTCTTCCGCGCGTCGTTTGGTGATGATCGTGTGCTCAGCCGCCACTTTCGTCATGCTTGGCCTCCCATGTCCTCAGACCTCAGTCCGTGCGATTTTGGGTTTGGGGTTACCTGAAGTCGCAAGTGTATCGTGATCGACCGACATCTCTAGGGATGCTGAAAGAGCACATCCGACTCCAATGCTTCACCGTAACTCCGGACATGCTTTACAGTGCTGTTCACAACATTATTCCTCGACTACAGCTGCTGTTGAGGAATGATGGTGGACATATTGAGCATTTCCTGTAAAGGGCATCATCTTTGCTTTGTCTTACTTTGTTATGCTAATTATTGCTTTTCTGATCAGATGAAGCGCCATCTGTCGGCTATTTTTTGAACTTTTGTATTTTTTGGGTTCTAATAAAACCCCATGTCATTCCAAGCATGTGTGTCAATTTGTACCTCTCAATCTACATTATTCCGTGATTTATTCAGTTTTCAAATTTATACTGACTTTTTGATCACCCGGTATGTTAGTCTAGTTTTCAGGCAACGGTTGAGCAGAGGAAAGAGTGTAGAACGGTATGTAACGTTACTTGTATTTAGACGAGCTAGTCGGCCACCTAGTGTTGGTACAAAATAAGATAAATTTGTTGTACAGTTGAACGCTAGCTGGCCCAGGTCTCAGGGCGGGCCGTGGCAGTTCCGGCTTCCAGCTAGGTACGAGCGAGTCCAGGTACAAAGACCAGTAACATGGCCGGAAATGGGGAAAATCCAGTACGGGAAATTTTGACGGCTGTCACTCCCATGGCCTTTTTGCAGGAGACAAGACATGGCTGAGTGCAGACAAGCTGAAAGATAGCTACTTACTGTTCCCTGAGAGTCTATAATAATTTGCATCAAGCACTAAAACAGATCTGAATACATGAACGAGGCGCATCCAATTACACAACAATACTTTAATATGTTTAAAATTACAGAAGTTAATAATTCATAGCAAATGACCAATTACACAGCGAACCTCTGCATTAACAACTTCTAAACATTTCATGCGATTTCAACAAACGAAATCTCAGATTATATCATTGCACGACAGTTATCACCCCTAAAAGCTACTCATATTTGTTTCATTTATTGACATATGATGTCTTTTATACGTTTTTTTTATTATGCAAACATATGTCAGAATATCATACTCTCCACACTTACACAACTAATGAATACAATACGAATACCTTACATACTGTTATACTTGTATTTTTATTTAATGAACAATTTAATGTTTTGCCTGTAACTTTATTCAAATGTTGATTAAAAGTGCTATTAAAAAACTGTGATAATTCCAAAGTGGCCAGTCACATGTGTTAGTGGACACCACTGATGAAAAGAGAAACAAAAGTTGCTTCTGTCAAGAAAACATAAACAACTGTTTAAATAATATTGAAAGACAATTTATTTTCATTTAACGTTAGTGCACTTGCACAAGAACACTAGATTATTTATTTATGAACAATCCTTCATTTGTAATTATTAAGAATAATCTGTGTGTGACCGAATACTTAAAACATTTCCATATTTCAGTATTCTTGTAATATATTAGTTTGGTCCGGGAAGTGGCCATGGTGAGTCAGATCATGTTTGTAGAACGTAAGAACGATGTATTTTTGGTGGGGACGATCTTGGGCCAACGGAAAAGCAGACAGAAGCGGAACACTACGGGAGACAAATGGAGTCTGGGATTTTTCGAGTGAAGAACTGAAGCGAGCAGTTCTAGCTAGACACTTTTACATGCGTTCTTGAGGAAGGCAGATCTCCGTGCGATATAGTGCTTTAACCGGTCGTGTGGCTGATAGGTTCTTCTGGGTGGCGAATCCCCACTATGATACTTTAAATTTTACATTACATAGCGAAGACGGAGAAGATTTTGTGTGGAGTTCTGGAAGGATGCAGAGCTGCCTGCATTAATGAGTGGTATTCGATTGAGGAGTTGATTGATTCTGGACGCGGTATTCGATTGTGGAGGTGACTGATTGTCGACGGCGAACGGCAGCTGCCATACTTTAACTTTTGAAGGGACTTATATTGCGAGAGGTCTGAATGTGCCCCACAGTACGACTCTAACTTTTTTGCTTGGTTTACTATTCTTTGTATCACATGTGTTAATATGCACATCATCATGTTAAGCTCTGAACTGTTTTCAGCTGGGCACTATTTCGTATATTGTGATTGCGAAGTAGACTTACTTTACAAGTATCTCCAATGACTATTTAGTTTGTGGATGTTGCTACATTCTCGTAAAGTTCGCAACGTAACTTAACTGCATTTGATAAAGATATTTCCCGTCTATATTTCAAACGAATATCATACGATCACTTCCCATTAACTTGAGATGCCCTTTCTATAATAAACATTATTCAGCATAATTCTCTGTCGTCTAAATGAGCTACAGACCTTAGAATAGAACTCTTGTTATTGAATTAATCATTTATCTTTTATTTTATATTTCTGCGTAATTTATTACTTCGCAATTCTAGACAATGCATAGACTATTTAACTGCAGGATCACAGGTACAGGCTATTATTTCCAGTGAATTAGCTGCAGTATATGAAAGCAGAGGTGGACGGCTCGACCCCTATGACTTTATCGAGCCATTCCTTTTAAACAAAGCCGTGCACAGACCAAGCACCTATAAAGTGCGAGTAACCTCAGACAAATCGCAAATGGTTTCTTTGTATAGACTGCTCTTCAGAACGTCAAATACTCAACAGTAATCGTTAGATACCGTCGCAGATAGCAAAAGGTTTTGGGGTCGGTCCCCTACGTTACTTCACTTTCCTCATATGCGGTAACCGTTTCGCCTAAGCCTCCCTGCAGTTTCTATTTATATCATCTCTAAGTGTGAAGAAATCGAAAAAGATATGATTGTCGGAAGGTCTGACTCAACATACAGAAAAGTCAAAACAACCTTTGGTGCAATTAATAGCAAGCGTAGCAAAATTAAGAATGCAACGGTAATTGCACTATTAAATGTAATGAAAAGAGCGGGTCGGTAGAAAGAGTACACTGAAGTCCTCTATGAGGGGAAGACTTGTCTGATGACGGGAAGACGTGGCAGTAGTCGACATGGAAGAGATAGGGGATCTAGTATTAGAATCAATTTAAAAGAGCTTTGGAAGACTTAAGATCGAAAGAGGCAGAAGGAATAGATAACATATCATCAGAGTGTCAAAATCGTTTGGGAAAACATATCATCAGAGTGTCAAAATCGTTTGGGAAAGGGCAACAAAATGACTATTCAATTGATGTGTAGAATGTATGAGTTTGGTGATGTACCATCTGACTTTCGGGAAGGCATCGTCCACTCAATTCGAAGGAGAGCAAGACCCAAAAAGTGCGAGTATTATCGCACAAGCAGCTTAACAGCTAATGCTTCCATGTTTATGACGAGAACATTATAAAGAAAGTTGAGGATGTGTTAGATGGCGACCATTTTGGCTTTAGGAAAGGTAAAGGCACCAAAGGGGCATTTCTGACGTTTCGACCGATAATAGGAGCAAGATTAAAGATGGATCAAGACACGTTCATAGGATTCGTTGACCTGTAAAAAGTGTTCGACAATGTAAAATGATGCAATATGTTACAAATTCCGAGAAAAATAAGATTAAGATGAACACAGAATATGCACAAGGGCCAGAAGGGAACAAAATGAGCTGAAGAACAAGAACGAAGTGCTGAGATTAAAATATTTGTGGGACAGGGATATAGCCTTTTTGCTTCTAATGTTCCATCTATACATCGAAGAAATTAAAGAAAGGTGCAAGAGTGGAATTAAAATGCGAAGTGAAAGGATATCAATGAAACTGGAGAGAACTTACAGGATCTGATGAATGAAATGTACAATATAATGAGTACAGAATATGGATTGAGAGTAAATCGAAGAAAGACGAAAGTAATGAGAAGTAGCAAAAATGAAAACAGCGAGAAACATAACATGAGAATCGGTGATCACGTATAGATGAAGTTAAGGAGTTCTGCCACCAAGGCAGCAAAATAACCCATTTTGGACGGAGCAGGGAGGAAATAAAAAATAAATTATCACTGCCAAAGAGGGCATTCCTGGCCAACAGAAGTCTACTAGTATCAAACATTGGCCTTAATATGAGGAAGAAATTTTTGAGAATATACGTTTGGAGCACAGAATGGTATGGTAGTGAGACGTGGACAGTGGGAAAACCGGAGCAGAAGCGATTCGAAACATATGTGATGTGGTACCACAGAATAAATTGCATTGACTGATAAGGTAAGGAATGAGGAGCTTCTCCACAGAATCGGCGAGGAAAAGAATATATGTGATACTCTGACAAGAAGAAGGGACAGGACGGTCGGACGTGGAACTAGAGAGAGCTGTAGAGGATAAAAAGTGTAGAGGGAAACAGATTGGAATACATCCAGCAAATAGTTCAGGACGTAGGTTGCAAGTGATACTCTCAGATAAAGGGATAAAGAAGTTGGCACAGGAGAGGAATGCGTGGCGGGCTGCACCAAAACAGTCAGAAGACTGATGTAAAAAAAAGAATTAAAAAAAGTATCTTGTATTTCTGTTCTCCTGAATTTCCCTGAGCATTTGCTTACTTCCTCCTTTCATAGACCAATTATATTTCTTCTGTTATCTCCGTTTTCTTCGCAGTTATGATCTTTGTACTTCTTTTAAAAGATAAGCTACGCACAATGAAGCTTTGACTCTACCCAACAAATATTTTGGCCTTAATGGTGAAACTGAACTGGACGTAATGTAATACATTTTTAACTGCTTTACGTATTTCCACTAAAGTTAATTAAAAAAGGTTATAGGGACTGATCTCTACTGAAATGATAGATGTTCAGCATGATTGCACAGATTTATTGTCGAAAGATACAAGGGTGAAACTCGATGAACAAACATACGAGGGTAAGTCAATTATTACTCGCAAAGTAGTTCTAAAATTTTATCGTAATCAAATAGGAAACTTACAAGAACACCATTCTTCGACATAGTCTCCTTACGGTTCAACGCTCTTGGTCCATCGTTGTACAAACATCCTGATGCCCTCATAAAAGAAGGCTCTCGGTTGAGCTGCGAGCCAGGAATGAAACGCTTGATTCACTGTTTCGTCCGATGCAAATCAACAGCCCCTTGATGCTCGTTTGAGTGGACCAAGCAAGTGATAGTCAGAAGGGGCCAGATCGGGACGATATGTAGGATGATATAGTACTTCAAATTTGAGTTTCTGGAGCTTTTCAGCAGTGTGGGCAGCAGTATGCGGACGTGAATTGTCGTGCAACAACATAACACCTTTTGACAGCAATCCTCGGAGTTTGCTTCGAATTGCTGCCTTTAGCGTAGCAGTAAGCATCTCACTGTAATGTACATTGTTTATTGTTGTGCCCCTTTCCTAATAATGTTCCAGTACTAGATCTTGTGCGTCCCAAGAAACCGTAAGTATCAGCTTTCCTGCGGACGGTTGTGTCTTGAACTTTTTCTTGCATGGCGAATTTGGATGTTTCCATTCCATACTCTGCCGTTTACTCTTCGGCTCGTAATGATGGATCCATGTTTCGTCACCATTAATGATCCTGTCTAAGAAGTTGCCCTTTCGTTACCATAGCGATCCAAATGTTTTTTGCAGTAATCCAAACGCATTTGTTTATGCAACTGTGTGAGTTGTTTCTGTTCCCGTCTTGCACAAACTATATGAAATCCAAATCTGTTGTGGATGATTTCGTAGGCAGAACCTTGACTAATTTGCAGACGTTGTGCCACTTCGTTAATAGTTAATCGTCTGTTTAAGAGAATCATTTCACGTAAACGCTCAATGGTTTCTTCATTTGCTGTGATAAACGGTCGTCCGGCTCCTTCATCGTGCGTAACACTTGCGCGACCATTTCGGAATTTTTAAATCAATTCGTAGACACTCCTTGTGGCAAAATACTGTACCAGTACTGTACCGAGAATCTTCATTGAATTTTGACCCCTGATACGCCTTCCGATTACAAAAAAAAGAAAAAGGATCACTGAACGTTACTCTTCTTTGGTGCAAACAGACAGCGGAGCAGCCATAATTAACAGCACGGCAGCGATAACGAAACTAACCTAGCAGCTTCAAAACTGCAAAGATATAATAACAAATAAACAAAGCAGGCGTCATCAACTTAAAACGACAGTACTATCAAAATAAACAAAAATATAACTAAATTTCGTAGAATAGCTGACTTACCCTCGTAAATAACTCTTTATTACGACGAATACAAAAAGGGCTATGGTACAGCTGACAGTGTGGAGTCCCTACATCATAGTTCCCACTTACAAAGTGGATAACATTATCTGACTATACTTCACTGGATTGACAGAGATTGTGTTCTGTTAACTCCGCACTAGTGTGTGGTGCTACGGCTGCTGGTGTCTGAAGAGGTGAACATTTTATGCGGTGAGAAATCCACTTCCAATATTCCCGTCAAGCCGGAGCAGCACAGTGTTTACCATGCACGACCGTGAGTCCGCTGTGCGAGGGACTGTAGCTGCTGCAGTGGCTCGACCAAAATAGTACAGCCTTCAGTGCTGGATACAGTATCCGGAACTGTCTCCAAACCAGACAAGAAACTGTGGTGCCACGTGAACCAAGACTCTCGGTTAGAAAATTCGTTCAAATTTACCTCAAGAGAACTAACACTGAATACATGATGGATTTTGCAACTACCACACAACACCTTCGTCTGATAACGGCCCTCACTGAGGCAGTACGGACACGACTCTCCTCTCTGTCTTCCCTCAACTCTCTGCCCATGCTCCCTATTACTATAATCAGAAAACAAACACTCCACGTTGAGTTTCTTGAAAAGCACAATCCACAGACAGCACTGTAGGAGAGATGCTTTTCGCGGATTGCATATTTTTTAATACTTAGTAGTAATATTATCCAACAAACAGACAGATTTTTTTCCACCAATCTTCTTTCTACTGCAGCATCAAACAGGTGCTCCCTGGCATCATAGTTAGCTCACTATTCAAGACGCAGATTCACCATTCGCTGCAGAACACTGGCTTGGGAGCCAACGCGACCCTCAAAAACTTGTGGCGTGTCTCGGAGCTCCTGTGTGATGGTGATGGACGTCAAACCGAGTTTTCTTTTCTTTTTTTTTTTTTTTTTTGCTGATATGGCGTTTTCAAGAAGGCCCATACAAAAATAATGTCAAGGCTACCTGCGAAAGCTTAGGCACACTCTCTCCTACCAGCGTTCTGTTTCGTCCTGACTTAGCAAAGAAGTAATGGAAGATGAGGCGCCGGCCTCTGCATGTTGCTCGTGTCCCATTAAATGTGCATCACTTGATGGACACTGACGAACACCCTGCTGCCGAAGGCGTGTGTGCCACTATTCCTCCCGCAGCAAGGAAGCGATGACCAGGACTCCTGGCTCATCGCCCTGGACACCCCAACTCAGTCCTTGCATTCCCTGAATTGCTAACAATAAAGTGGCTGTTCTGCAATCTGCGCCTCGCTGAACAGCAGCCTTAGCTGTCTCATGAGGAAGACGGGCTACCAACATGAGCACAATTCCTTCACCTTAAAGGACTGCATGCAAAGTTAGATTACAATTAACATTATGCCTAATCCTCTATAGTATTCAATGAATTGGTCACTGTGCCTCCTTAAAGCAACACAAGTGCCCTAGACTGCATGTGGTCCGTAATTGTGATTAATTAGATGAAAGAAAGGTGAGCCCAAAGAACTTGCCACATTTCAGCATGTCTTGTCATCCTGTCCTTTCTTCTTTCCAGTGTTTTCCAAACGTACCTTTCTTCGCCGAGTCTGCGGAAATCACCATAACTCGTTATCCTATCAGTCCACCTAAATTTAAACATCCTGCCATAGCACCACGTCTCGGACGCTTTGATTCTCTTTCTTTTGCGTTCTCCTGCAGCCCACCGTTCACTTCCACTCAATGCTGTGCTCCAAATGCAAATGTTCAGAAAATTATTCTCCAGATTAAGTTCGGCGTTCGATACTAACATGTTAATTTTGACCAGGAATGTCCTTTTTTCCTGAGCTAGTATGCCTTTCTTGTCCTCTTTGCTTCGTCTGCTATGGGTTATTTTGATTCCAAGATAGCAGAGTTCCTTAACTTTCTTTATTTCCCGTTCTTCAATTCTGATGTTACGGTTCTCGATATTGTCTTTTCTGCTACTTCTCAGTACTTCTGTATTTCATCGGTTTACTTGTCAATCCACATTATGTACTCATTAGTCTGTTCATTCCGTTCAAAATGTACTGTAGTTCTTCTTCACTTTCACTTAAGATAATATCATCAGCGGATTCTACCTCTGACATCCTTCACCCACGAATTTTAATACCACTCTTGAACCTTTCTTTAGCAAAATTTTAAGCAGCTTAACGCTTTCTTCCAGGTCGACAAATTCTATGAGAATGTCTTGATTTTTTAAAGTCTTGCTTCGGTTATCAGACAAAATGTCAGAACTGTTTATCTGCTGTGATTGCCTTTCAGAAAACAAACTAATCGTCATCTAACATATCCTGAATTTTGTTTTCCAGTCCTACGTTTATCATTCTAGTAAGCACCTTGGATGCATGATCTGTTAAGATGATTGTGGGAAAGTTTTCGCTCTAATCTGCCCTTGGTATTTCCAGGATTGTGTGAACGATATTTTTCTCAAAGTCTGATTGTGTGCCTTCATATTCCAAGACTTTGCATACCAATCTTGAACAGTTGTTTGATTGCCACTACTCCGATGATTTCAGACCGATGACCTCAGCAGTTTGGTCCCTTAGGAATTCATACACATTTGGAACCCAATGATTTCAGAAATTACGAAGGAATGTTATCTGTTCCTTCTACCTTATTCGATTGTACATCCTACAAAGCTCTATTAAATTACGTCTGTAATATTGGATCCCCTTTGTCTTCCTTATAGACACTCAGTTATTCCTCAATTAAGTCATCAGACAAGAACTATACGTCCCTCATCTACTCCTTCCTTTCATGGAGACAGACTTTCAAAATAATCTTTCCACCTACCCGCAGTATCATCTACGCTGAACAGTGGAATTCCCATTGATCCTTTAATCCTGATACGGTCACTTTTAATTTCGTGGAAGGTTGCCTTTCGACAACCAATTTCTTTCGATTTCCTCACGTTCCCTGCAGAAATTTTTTCCTTGAAATCCTCGCACTTTCTATTCATTTCATTCATACGTAACGAATGGTTCTGTGTTCCTGAACTTCCCTCGGCGTCATTTTAATCCTCCTTTTGTCGATCATTCCGAGTATTTCTTCTGTTACCCACAGTTTCTTCGCTGTTACGTTTCTTGTACCTATACATTTCTGCTTAGTTTCTGGGGTTGCTATTTTAGAGACATCCATTCCTCTTCAACTGAACTGTTTAGTGTGGTATTTACTATCACAGGTTGTACAACCTCAAAGAACTTTAAACATATCTCATCAATCCACAGTACTTCAATGTCCCACTTCTTTGCACACTGATTCTTCCAGACATTTCTCATTAACTCCAGCCTACTAAATAGCAATTCGGCTCTATATCTTCTCCTGGGTTTCCTTAAAATCCAAAATCTGATTTTCGAGACTCTCTCTGACGATGGTGAAACCCAGCTGCGGTCTTGCAGACGTTTTCCAAGCATGCCTCGTCCTCTTACAATTTTTGATCAATGTATTCGCTGTTACTAGCTTACGGAAGAAATGAATTACTCTTTCTCTTCTTCCATTCCTACTATCAAGCCCGCGTTGTCCCGTAATTCTTTCTTGTAGCTCTTATGCTTCTACCGCATTCTAATCACCTATTACTATTAGGTTACCATCTCGTTTTACATACTTTATTACCCTTCGATATGGCTATACACTTTTTGTATCTCTTCACATTCTGCTTGTGATGTCGGGATGCATACCTAAACTACTCTTCTTGGCGTTGATTTGTTGTCGATTCTGGTGATAACAGCCCTAACACTGAAACGTTCTCAGTAGATCAGCCTCTACGTACTTTTACTATTCATAACAAATCCTAATGCTGTTATACTATCATCTGCTGCTGTTAATAATACTGTGTATTCTTCTGACAAAATATGCTGACCTTGTTTTCATTTTGCAAGCAAGGAATTTGAGATAGGCGAAATACCCTCAGACTTCAACAAGAGTGTGATAATTCCTGTACCGAAACAGGCAAAAGTTGACAGATGTGAGTATTATCTAGCCATCAGTTTAACAACACATGCCTGCAAAGTAGTGAAACGAATTATTTACAGAATAATGGAGAAAATTATAGAAGCCCAATTTGGCTTCCAGAAAAACATAGCAACCTATGAGACGATATTGACCATGTGACTAATCTTAGAAGAGAGACTGAAGAAAGGAAAGCCAACATCTATAGCATTTCTTGATTTAGAGAGCTTTCGCCAGTGATGACTGGAATACACTCTTTGAAATTCTGAAGATAGCAGGAATAAGGTTATTTACAGCTTCTACTGATACCAGATTGCAGTTTTAAGATTCGAAGATCATGAAAGGAAAGCAATAATTTAAAAGCATGTGAGACGCTAACTTAGCATCTACCCGATATCATTCAATCCGTAAATTGAGCAAGCAGTAAACGAAAACAAGGAGATTATTGGAAAGGAAATTAAATTTCATGGAGAAGAAATAAAACTTTTATCTTCGTTGATCGGATTCTAATACTGTCAGAGACAGAAATGTACTTGAGAAAACAGGAGAACGAATCGTGTATTAAAATATTATAACTAATGAGGAGGTACTGAAACGAGATGGGCGAAAAATGCGGCACAGGTTGACTAAAAGAAGGGATTGGTTTATAGGAAACATCCTGAGGCATCAGAGAATAGTCAAGCTGGTAATGGAATGAAGTGTGGTGGGATAAAACATGTAGATGAGACGCAGGGTGAAGTGGATGTCGGTTTGTTGGTTGCAGTAGTTATTCAGACTTAGGATAGGCTGACGAGGACAGCTGCATCAAAGTGTTCGAATAGAAGAGCACAAAAACAACAAAGTTATGAGAGCTTAATGAAAGATAAATTAATTACCTGTGTACGTCACTTTTAATTTACTCCCACATTTTCAGAGCACTTGCACCATCGTCTTGAGGTGAAGTAGTGGATTATATTACATTAGCTAGATGAGGACACTTGCCTGTTTTGAGTTTTATTTAGCGATGTATAAGGCATGGCCTTAACTATTTAAAGTGATATGGCATTAAGAAGTGCTGGTTATACCTTATTTGTAGCGAAATGAATTTAAAAACAGGCAAAGGTCTACCTCCAACAAAGCAAAGTGTAATTAATCCACTGATCCATCTGAAGATGAGCGAGTAAGCCCTCGAAACGCATCGGGGGATGAATCAAAAACCGACGGACATAGATAATCGTTTTAATTTATCTTTTATTGTTATAAACAATCGCAGTTCCCTAAACACAGTCCAACATGGACGGCGTACGTGTGCTGGGAAAAAATATGAAAACCCACGCTTGAACATAAGTGCATGCTTCTACATAAACGCAGATGCTAGCAAAGCCTGCAAGCTGTGCTCTTATATTTGACCACGAACGTCACCTATGTAATGTCCTCAATACTTTGCAAAAGTCCGACATGGTGAGAACAGTGTTGCGAATTCATTATCTAGGAGCCAAGTGAATTCGAATGTGGACAAATTGTAGGTGGTCGTATGGTGGGTGCTTGGTGGTTCAAAAGGTACCATATTGAATATTTACACCGCATACAAGGAAAGCTAAAAAATAAAATCCACGAAGTCAGAACGAGCGCTAAAGTTTGTATTACGTAATTGTGACAAAAGGTCATTTAAAAAGACTGTGACGAAAATGAAAGGGGCGAATGTTGCAGGAGTCACTGCGGTACTAAATGTTGCATTCGGGAACTCTGACACAATCAAAAGAACACAAAAGGAGTTCCATAAGCAGGTGATTACAGGGCGAGTAGGTATTGCAAAACCTAATCAGTGATGCCAATGGCCGCAACAGGAAAACGTGGCACCGAAGCCATAAAATCTGAACCATGGGGCAATGGAAGAAAGTCATTTGGTCGAGTGACTCTTATTTCACTTTGTTGCGGATTCTGGTCAAGTCTGCGTTCCAGGAGCGAAACATGGAGGGTTTCGATGATGATTCGGGCAGAGATATACACTACTGGCCATTAAAACTGCTACACCAAGAAGAAATGCAGATGATAAACGGGTATTCATTGGAGAAATACATTATACTACAACTGTCATGTGATTACATTTTTAGGCAATTTGGGTGCATAGATCCTGAGAAATCAGTACCCAGAACAACCACCTCTGGCCGTAATAACGGCGTTGATACGCCTGGGAATTGAGTCAAAGAGAGCTTGGATGGTGTGCGTACAGGTACGGTTTCCCACGAAACTTCAACACGATACCACAGTTGATCAAGAGTAGCGACTGGCGTATTGTGACGAGCCAGTTGCTCGACCACCATTGACCAGACGTTTTCAATTGGTGAGAGATCTGGATATTGTGCTGGCCAGGGCAGCAGTCGAACATTTTGTGTATCCAGAAAGGCCCGTACAGGACCTGCAACATGCGGTTGTGCATTATCCTGCTGAAATGTAGGGTTTCGCGGGGATCGAATGAAGGGTAGAGCCACGGGCCGTAACACATCTGAAATGTAACGTCCACTGTTCAAAGTGCCGTCAATGCGAACAAGAGGTGACCGAGACGTGTAACCAATGGCACCCCATACCATCACGCCGGGTGATAAGCCAGTATGGCGATGACGAATACACGCTTCCAATGTGCGGTTACCGCGATGTCGCCAAACACGGATGCGACTATCATGATGCTGTAAACAGAACCTGGATTCATCCGAAAAAATGATGTTTTGCAATTCATGCATCCAGGTTCGTCGTCGAGTACACCATCGCAGGCGCTCCTGTCTGTGATGCAGCATCAATGGTAACCGCAGCCATGGTCTCCGAGCTGATAGTCCATGCAGCTGCAAACGTCGTCGAACTGTTCGTGCAGATGGTTGTTGTCTTGCAAACGTCCCCATCTGTTGACTCAGGGATCGAGATGTGGCTGCACGATCCGTTACAGCCATGCAGGTAAGATGCCTGTCATCTCGACTGCTAGTGATACGAGGCCGTTGGGATCCAGCACGGCGTTCCGTATTACCATCCTGAACCCACCGATTCCATATTCTGCTAACAGTCATTGGATCTCGACCAACGCGAGCAGCAATGTCACGATACGATAAACCGCAATCGCGAAAGGCTACAATCCGACCTTTATCAAAGTCGGAAACGTGATGGTACGCATTTCTCCTCCTTACACGAGGCATCACAACAACGTTTCACCCGAAGTCGGAAACGTGGTGGTACGCATTTCTCCTCCTTACACGAGGCATCACAACAACGTTTCACCAGGCAACGCCGGTCAACTGCTGCTTGTGTATGAGAAATCGGTTGGAAACTTTCCTCATACAGGACCCGTCTTCGTCCATTCTGGGGCGACTAGAAGCTGTTTATATTGTTAAAGTTTTTCCTTCGCCGTTCTAATCGTGGTAATGTGTTGTGTTTTTTGTGTTTCCGTATTCTTATCCTGCCGTCTGCATTTTCACATGAGCTTGTTCCGGTAATAGCTCTTAATTCAAAAGACAAGCGGATTTGGAAAGCTGCGTATTGCTGAACAGCTGTTTCTTGGAAGCTATACTGAAGTGTTGGACTAACCTTTGATATAAACGATTTATTATTATTATATTAACTATTATTACACATTATACTAAATTATTCATCCATTTTATTGTAATTAAACAATATATTATATTTATATTGAAAAGTTTTATGTATTTCGTCGTTATAGTTATTACAATACTGTTGATCAGTGACACACTCAAAGTAGGTGTGACGGCCAGTTATATTTGGAAAGGGGGAGGGGACTGTAGCCCCTCCTTCCCTCATTCCACACGACGGAACCCTGGCCCGGCACCTGCACCCGGCTGGTTTCGTCCTGTTTCACCCCGACAACCCTCTGAGGTCACGGCACGCCCTCCTAATAGCAACAGACAGCCGGGCGCCCGCCGGTCCTCGGCTCCATCCGGTAGCAGCGGCCCAGCCGCCGCCAAGACAAATGCAAATCGCGATAAGGCGACGACCCGCGCTTATCGGCGCAGCATCTCGCCGCCGCTGCCGCCGTGTGATTACATTTCTATTTTATGGGCGTTTATCTGGCGCACAATAACAGGGATTATCCGGCCAGATTGGCTGCCGCGGCGGCGGCCTCACCGTGTGTTTAGGGCTCGGCCCGTCCCCCGACAGACACACCACTCTACCCGCCGTAGCCCTGCCGTCTGCGCTGCCTCTCACTCGCTCCGCCGAGTACCGAGATTTATGGGGCCTTGCTCCAACTCTCGCCTTCTGCAACGAGGAATGACCCCGAGCTCCTCTTTCTCTCTCGCCCTGTTACACCCACGAACCTACACACAGGCACACACACACACACACACACACACACACAGCGCACTGTCTTCTTCCAAGTCGCGACAGCGGCCAACAGATGAAACCTGATAGCCAATTACCCGTGTGGAGGGCCCCTCAAATATTCCCGAATACAGCAATTACTTGTCCTACATCCTCGGTACGTGACGCTATCGGAACGACCCTTCGTCTTACTAGCGATGTCGGCTCCCGTAATTCCTGACACCCTGCCGTGACAATTAAATTGCTTCCTAATTTTATGTAACGGAGAGAGGGGCGGTAAATCTCGTAGCCACGAGATTGCCTGTAACTCACTGCGGAAAGTGTTGGTGGCTGCACCGTAAGTCAAGACACGTACGGATTCCGAAAATAGAGCTCACGTGTTTCTTGACTCCGTCCGTCTGCAGACTGTCTGCTATCACATAACCGATACCTCTTTATCTCTATGTGACAGGTTCATCTGAAGCCAGATTTACGCCATTAAAAAGAGTAAAGCTCTACAGCTCTTATCAAGCCCAATGCGGACTTATCATTTTATTCATCCAGACTACAATCACATGTTGCAAGGGGTGGTTTCTACTGTTGACCATAGTCATCTTCAAAAGTTAAATGTTGCTTTATAATGAGTTTTCGTATCAGGCATGAGTAAAACTGTGATTATCTTCTGGATAAACCAACAATAAATAATAATTACATCAGTAACACTATCTCTCCTTCATAACAGGAATGAAACTCAGCATAGTGTCCTAGATAGAGACATGCTGAATGAAGCACGTTTGGCTGGCAAGAGAGCAATCCGTGCAGCCTGCAATGATTACCCAAGCACAATACTGTCGAAAGACAGAACTGAAGGCTGTTAGTGACACCAAAGTTAGTCTGTACACATTCACAGACGAGAGATGAACAGAAATTGAATGTAGCAAAGAAAAAGCAGAAATGCTTAAATCTGTTTTTAAATGTTTCTTTGAAAAGGAAAATCCAAGAATATTACACCAATTTCATTCTCGTTTTACTGAAAAGGCGAGAGAAATAGGTATTAGTGTCAGTGGCATCCACAAATGGCCAAAAAGGTTAAAGTTGAACAAGTTCTCAGAAACCGATGGCACACGTGTCATTATATACCCAATTTGAAGCTGAGCAGTGGCTCTGTTAACTAAAATCTATCGCACACCCCTCCAACAAGAAACCGTGCCCAGTAGTAGGAAAGAAGCACAGGCCACACCCATCGACAAGAAGGGGTAGCAGAAGTGATCCACAAAACTGCCATCCTCTATCCTTGACCTACATTTGTTGTACAGTCTTAGAACATATTCTGAGTTCCAACATAACGAGGTATCTCAGACAGTACATGAATTATTTCTCGATTTCGAAAAGGATTTGACTCAGTACCATACGTACGCTTATTATCAAAAGAACTATCAATGGCGTAGGAAGTGAAATTTGTGGTTGCATTGCAGATTTTCTGGTTGAGAGGGAGCAGCAATTTATCTTGGAAGGAGAGTCATCGACAAACGTAAAAGTAACTTCCGAAGTGCCGTTGGGAAGTGTGTTGGGACCCTTGTTGTTCATGTTGTGTGTTAGCGACCTTGTTAACAGTAACCTCAGACTGTTAGAAGGTGATACAATCATCTATAAGAAGTACAGTCTGAAAGAAGCTGCACAAATATTGAGTCAAATCTTGATAAAATTTCAAGGTATTGTGAATTGAATATTGGCAACATCCTTGAAATGTTCAGAAATGTGAAACTGCATACAAAAAAAAAAAAAATAATCGTAGTATACTATAATATCAGTGAGTCACAGATGGAATTGCTAAACTCACACAAATATCTGAGTGTAGCGATAAGAAGTGAAACGATCACATTAGAACAGTAAAACAGGTTGCGGACTCTTGTTCATTGACAGAATACTTGGAAATGCAATCACTCTACAAAAGAGATTACTTGCAAATCACTGGTGCGGCCCATCCTCGAATACCGCTGAAATGTAAGCGATCCGCATAAGATAGGATTGATAGAGCATGTTGAATGTATACACAGAAGAGTAGCTCCAGTGATCACAAGTTTACTGACTAGCAGGAGAGTGTCATAGAGACGTCGGAAGAACTGAACTGTCAGATTCTTGAAGATAGATAGAAATATCCCGAGACAGTCTTCTTATAGCATGGAATGAGGATTCCAGTAATGTATTACAAGCCACTACGTATCGCTCACATAGGTATCGTGAGGACAAGATTAGATAAATTACAGCTCGCACAGTGACTAAACAGTTATTCTTCCCGCAATCCATACGTGAATGCAACAGTAGAAAGCAGAACAGTGGCACGTTCCCTCTGCCAAGCAATTCATAGATGTTTGCAGATTAAGTATGTAAATGCAATGTAGAAACGACAGTTGCTTCAAATCTGATGTTGCTGTATACGGCGCCTCGACAAATCTGAAGGGCAATTCTTGTCATAACATCATGAGTAAAACAGAAATTATCATCTGCATGAACAAACAACAACAAAAAATTACTTCAATAGCGCTGCATCTCCGAAACTTCAATTACAGCAATTTCACGATTATCTGGGTTAATACGAAACCGAGACCGCAAGGATAGCCAAAAAAACAGATAATTGAAAATAAAATTGGGTGTTGTCGGAAACTATTATTTGCCATATTGAAAAAGAAACCTACTTCTCACATTACTTGTGCGTAACTCGCCGGAATCAGATAACTTATGTACAAAATTTCATTTTGGTTGTCTATTGGGAAGTAACAATCCAGTCTTGTCTACCGCACGATGGTTCTTATTTTCCAGAGAGTCATAACGGCGGTATAATACTCTATGTGATCAAGTGTCTGGACACCCCCAAAAAACATACGCTTTTCATCACTAGGTCCATTGTTTCCGATGTGATAGTGAAGTGGAAACGTGAAGGGACACGCACAACACAAAAACGTACAGGGCGACCTAGTCTGTTGACTGAAGAGACCGCCGACAGTTGAAGAGGGTCGTAATGTGTAATAGGCAGAGATCTATCCAGACCATCACACAGGAATTCCAAACTGCATCAGGATTACCTGCTAGTACTATGACTGTTAGGCGGGAGGAGAGAAAACTTGGATTTCATGGTCAGGCGGCTGTTCAACACACATCACACCGGTAAATGAGAAACGACGCCTCGTTTGGTGCAAGGAGCCTATACATAGGACGATTAAACAGTGGAAAAACGTTTTGTGGAGTGACAAATCACGATACACAATGTGGCGATCCGATGGCAGGGCATGGATATAGCGAATGCCCGGTGAACGTCGTCTCCCAGCGTGTGTAGTGCCAATTAGTAAAATTCGGAGGCGGTAGTGTTAGGGTGTGGTTGTGTTTTCCATGGAGGGAGCTTGCCCCCCTTGTTGTTTTGCGTGGCACTATCACAGTACAGGTCTACTACACTGATGTTTGAAGGACCTTCTTGCTTCCCACTGTTGAAGAGCAATTCGGGGATGGCAATTGCATCTTTCAACACGATCGAGTATCTGTTCTTTATACACAGCCTTTGTCGGAGTGGTTACACGACGATAACATCCCTATAAAGGACTGGCCTGCACAGAGTCCTGATCTGAATCCTATAATACATCGTTGGGAAGTTTTGGAACGCCGACTTTGTGCCAGGCCTCATTGACCGACATCGATACCTCTCCTTAGCGCAGCACTTCTTGAAGAATGGGCTGCCATTTCCCAAGAAACTTTCCAGCACCTGAAATGAAATTACTCAAGGCAAATATATTACGGTTTTAATGAAAATTAACACAGTCTAGGCGCAATGGAAAAAACGACGAACTGACGATAGCCGCTTCCATCAGGCGTGATATATATATGGTTTCTGAATTTCAGGGTCTGCTGTAAGAAATTCATGGACGTGTTTCAAGGAGGAGGATTGTGACATTAACCAGTAATCAGTAGAAGGGTCAAATGTCTCACCGAGGTAAGAGAGATTGTTCATTCAACCGTGAATATACTGAGAACGATATTCTACTGACAAAGCAACACACAACGTCTATGCCAGGAGTAGATCGTTCTGTTATTCTGTTATTAAAGTTTTTTAAGTAGTGAAATATTGTTCACTTAAGAGTGATGACTGTTGCTTTAAGCTGGTCTTTATGGGCGAGGCATCTTGTTCCTTAATGAGAATTGTATCCAAAATTTAATTACCTGAAAGTACTTCGCCATGTAACCGATTTTGCAGTACCTAACTGTAGTTATTTGTTTGATCAATTGTAGTTCGTGATTTGTAATTGTCTATTGATGAGCAGCATCATATGGCATTTAATAAAATCTTACTGCTACCGTTCCGTATTTTAAATTATTTTGATAAAAAAGATACGTGATTTTATTTTGGGTCTGCCAACGAACGGCGATCTGATTTTCCTCTCGTTTTCGAAACAAAAATTGTCGCCTTACGCCCATGTATTTTAAGGAGTGTCTTTATTGATGGGGTGAGCTTTGGGATTAGCTCCCTTATTTACCAGTCATCAGTGCTCCCATGGTTAAATTATGTATTTTACTAATTTAGAGTATTCCGTTGTTTTTTGGTAATAAACTGCTGTTTAAGTAAATGCAGTTTTGCTAACCAGCATCTTCCACTTCCTAATCAGCTCACTCACTATTGGCCTCCTGACTTCTGTGAAACCGCTTCCAGCACCGACCATAGAAGCCTCCCACCGGGGCTTCCATAAGTGGTATCAGAAAATGTCTTGATATCTGCAGCAGGATCCAGGTCCGCGTCTCCAGTTGCATCGTGCAGTTTAGCTGTACAGTTTGGTGAATGAGTTTCTGTTATTTCGTTTTCTTGTTTTGTACATGGCCATGGCGGGTAGGAGCGCTGTTCATAGGGACTCAAAGATACAATTTGTAGAACCAGCAGAGCCAGTGGATTTATCGCTGTTTAGAGTTTCTTGTAATGAGTACTGTTTACGGCCAGTGAGGTGACTGCATTGCAGTTCGGTGGGTCATGACTTGTCTTGTATGCAGGCAGTGCCAGCTAAGTGTAGTACTTCCCGACATTATGGCGAAGCGGCCCATCACTGTCCTGAGACTCAATGGGTTATGGTCTGTTGTAAGGATTAATGTCATTCTTTGTACTAATGTCTGAAAGAGTGTGGTAGCAGTCCGTGCTTCATAAATATGTAGCGTACTTAAGATAACATACTATATTCTTTGTAGACAGGGATTGCACATATGCAAGAAACACGAGCAATGAAGACAGAGGAAACAGTCGAATCTTCCGTGAAGCTGATGGCCAAATTATTGAACCAGACTGCCACGTTCCAACGGCAGATGGACACTTAAACAACAATTAATGTGCGTAGCCTCGCACCCTGGGTGAACTAGGCGAGAATAGTCCAAATTTTTAGTCTGCCAGCTATCTGCCCTGAGGGGGATCTACGACGGTCTGTGAGTCCACATGGGACAACCAGTCATCACCCCGGACTCTAACGCTGCTAGCAGATGCTCTGCTGCTTGCGCCAGTTGGCCACTTGGGGGCCCACTTCAGTTGCTGCCGGCGTCCTACCATGGAGATCTACAGTTCGAGCCTGGGGCCGCGCAGTTGTTCAGATCCCCGTCACCCGTGCAGGCAAACTTGCTGCCTACTCTGCTCATGTGGGCAGCCACCACTGCTGCTGTGAAGCCATCTCATTTAACCAGCGCGCCTTTGCGAGCTGTTGGCTGTGCCACTGGAGAGTCTCTGCTCTGCACTACAAACCGACGCTCTCTGATGCTGTTAGCGTTCTTGCTGAATCGTTGCAGTCATCAGCACCGGTCGCCCGAAACATGCAAGCTGACGGCCGCGCATCCCAGCACGCCATATTCGGCTTACGTCCCGGGGGCGTTGACTTTTCTGAGTATTATCATGACTGCCGTAGTCGATTAACAACAAATGAATATTTAACAACGACGTTTACACAGCACATTGGGCGACTGACAGGATATTCACTCACCGTTCCACTGCTACCCTGCCCAGGGTGGTGGTCTGTTGACCTCCTGACCTCTGCCAATCTGCTTCCAGCACTCATCATACACACATACCACCGCAGCCTCTTTAATGCAAAACTCCGATCGTCTGTGATCTATATTTTGCATGTTTAACCGACCTTTCTTTGTTGCGAATCTGAGTTTCGTGCATCTTCTAGTTTTCAAGCAGCCCGCAATATTCCTCTTTCATATTAATCATCCAACGAAGTCCTTTGAGGTTTTCATTTAGTCGCGAGAGTTAATTTTCTGTGATTCACTGTTTGCTCTTTGTGACTGTTTGTATGCGGCATTAGACACTGTCCTACGTAGCTCTTCCTGCCGTGCAGGTTCTGTATGACGTACTCAGACTAATTAAACTTAGCCTAAATAGTTTCCCGTGCTTTTTCGTCGATTCTTCCAAAATATCTGATGAATTTCCTTTGATAGACAATGCATGTGGAGCACGGTAGTCGCAGTGAGTTTCGTGGAGGATGGGTAGTGCCTTATTATGCTCATTTCAATTCTTAATTTTTTTTACGATTGCACTGATAGCAGGTCGCTAGACGGTTGCGATTGATTTCGATACTTTTCACGTTGTGTTCCTTTTGTTCGCCAAACATGTGGAGAACTATGTAGGTTCAAATGGTTCAAATGGCTCTGAGCACTATGGGACTCAACTGCTGAGGTCATTAGTCCCCTAGAACTTAGAACTACTTAAACCTAACTAATCTAAGGACATCACAAACATCCATGCCCGAGGCAGGATTCGAACCTGCGACCGTAGCGGTCTTGCGGTTCCAGACTGCAGCGCCTTTAACCGCACGGCCACTTCGGCCGGCAACTATGTAGGCTGTTAGTCAATCCGTTGCCTGTAGCGCATCATAATTCTTCCTGCACGTTAACTTTACCCACTCATCGTGTTCAGAGCAGTCATTTCTCTATAAATACGTCAAACATTTGGGCCATGCAAATACTCTGGTCTCACAATTTTTTCGTGTTTCATTAAATCACACGATGCATTTCGGACCCTTTGAATGCATCTTTAGATGCAAAAACATCTAATATATAATTTACATTTGCTTTGAGTGAGGTGAAATGCATTTTCCCGTTATGATGAAGTTACGTGTAACGTTTCGTATTTCACTAAACGAATGCGGAAATATGTGATAAACAGTGGAAGAAACAGTGAAAAAGCGAATAACTTATCGAACAAACAAGGAAGACCATTCTTAGCCTTCTGAGGTCAGCAAACGTTGCTTGTTTGTTCCTTGTTTAGGCGATAAATTCTTCAACGTTTCTCTCTTCTTTTCCCACAGTTTCTCACATGTTTCCACACTCGATTCATGAAATACGAAACCTAACGTCTAACTTTCTCATAAATGGAAGATTCACTTCATCTCACTCACGAACGAAGGTGAATTATGTATTCGACATTTGCACCTGAAGATGGATGTACAGGATCCGAAATGCACTGTGTAATTTAATGAAACACGAAAACATTGTGAGTGACGTCATTTTTATTCAAACTTCCCGTGTATTGACCACAGTCAATTTCACACCTGAAAAATATGGTAGTTAGAGATCTTCAGTCCCACATATTAAGTGTTAACTGAAACAGACTAATTACTGTGAAGCTTCCCTGTGTAGTAATCATGGAGTCTCCGTATCGTAATCCTATTTGTGAATCCTTTGAATAAACGTGGAATTCGTTTCTTTCTCAATCTTTTATTGAGAAACTAGAAAAATTGTTCCGTCGTTTCCTCAAAGAAATGAACACCGATGTTGAAACTGAATATATGTAGATGCTGTTACGCTGTTCCTGATTGTGGCAGGGTCCATAATTGAAAACAAAAGCGTTCCACGTGACGGCATCTTCTGACACATACAGCTTTGTGCTGACGAACAAAAATTTTCATATCATTACAACATGTTCATTTTCGGCGATTTTAGATGATAGTTATCGTCATTTTCCAGGCGTGGGGGAAGGATTCTTACATGTATGAACTAAATTCCTGCTTCTGTGAACGTAGTTTGACCACTGAGGTGGAGAAGTCACTGCTCAGATTTAGCGATAAGTTTAAAATTACTTGGGGAGTTTTCTGCTTTGGTAATGTCTTTTGAGTATTCCTGAGAAATGCAGCCGTTTGGCATCGTCTTGGCACCCAAATTGCCGGCACGTCAGCCTGGAATTACCTCTGGCACGGCCCGTCCTCTTCTGGAGTATTCTTGGAAGACTTTTGAAGCCCATCCCTGGGGGACGGGCCCCCGCGGGCCGCGTCGTGATGACGCAATCAAAGTGTCTCCTGAGGACGGCCGGACAGAGGCCGCGCCGCCCCGGCTGTCAGGCGGCGTGCGGGGGCGTCCGTCAGAGTGACGTCAGATGCTATCGTGACGTCCCCCTAATGGCCGCGCTGTCGATATCCGGTGGAGCCAGCAATCAGCGCACCCCGCTTCCGTACGCCTCTGAATCGATTACCTCCTCCACATTATGGCTGCCAAGTCTTACTTTTTGTACTACGGGCCACTGTTGCGTTGCTACCAGAAAGCCGTTCGAAACTCTAAGAGACTCACTCACCTTTTTTTGATATCAAGGCAAGTGTCAATCGCCTGGTATCCTGAGTGGATGAATCTGTTTACGCATTTTAAGCGATACTCACAAAAATAGTATTAGCTCAGTTTCACACACAGTCGAGATTGTTATTGCCACTACAGTGCTCTTCGCGCTTGTCACAAGCAGATGCCTCAGCAATTTGCTTACGGCTTTAGATACAAAGAGGCAACGATGAGAATAATGTAATGCAATCATCAAACTGCGTTAGTGCGCCCCAACAAACAGTGGGACGTTGAACCGATCGTTTCTTTGGCATCTTCAGTAAATATGATGGAGATGATATGAAGCCTTCTGCCAATGAAGCAGTTCTATAACTGCAAGTAACCCATTCTCCAGTCTTCCTGGTTTCGCACCATACTTTTTGGATCCGTGTGAGATGTGGTTATCTGAAAATCGCCAGTGAGTAGTATCTTATTCTTCCTCTGGTTCCCTTTCCAGTCACTATCCATTCCTGTGAACCCTTTATGATGCACTCTCATCTCATCCAGTGTCCCCGGCAATTAATTCCTCTTGTGTCAATTAACATTTGCAGTATTGGTCTTTACTGATTAACCCTTTGCAACACAGCCTCATTCCATATTTAATAGTCCATTTCATTTTATTCATTTACCTCCAAATACAAATATCAAAAGCCGCTAAACATTTCTCCTCTCACCATTGTGGTGCGCTTCACTCTGGAAGTGCGCGACCGCTACGGTCGCAGGTTCGAATCCTGCCTCTGGCATGGATGTGTGTGATGTCCTTGGTTAGTAAGGTTTAAGTAGTTCTATGTTCTAGGGGACTGATGACCTCAGATGTTAAGTCCCATAGTGCTCAGAGCCCTTTGAACCATTTTTGAACCATTGTAGTGTCCTCGTCGTAACAGCAAGCTGGGCAAACCTCCATAAGAAACAATTCAATAATCTTTCAGTTAATCGTTTATTTAAAGGGGCGCAGAAAATACTCCTCTCGCTGTAAAATATTTGTTTTCCAACAGCTATGCTTGGTTTTATTTCTTCTTTACATATCATGGTACTCGTTATTTGTTTAACTAAGTGAGCACAAATTGTCACCTCTGTCATCCTTGCATACCACTGAAAAACTGTTGTCTAAGAGTTTTTGACTTTATCTTCACTACATATTCCCGACGAGTTGTGTTCTGATCTTTTATCATACCGTTAATTGTGCTAAAGGACGGTTCCATTGGTTTTCGGTAAAATGTTTCATGTATTGTGAATGAATGAAACACGACGCTCGTGTAATATTTTACAATATTTATTATTTAATTAACCAGTTTTCAGCTGACAGACCATCATCAGGAACAAAGATACGAATGCGAGGCTGTGGAGTTTGTGGGAACGGAGATTTTAAACCAGGTGCATCCAAAAACTTCTTCAATCGGCTCTTAACATCGACGGTTATTAACATTCGATGTAAGACTAAAGTGAGTTAGTTAGTTAGATGCTCCATACATCATCTCGACTATTCTTTAATGGAAATGAAGTGGACCGAGAGGACTTGTATACATGTTTAATGTAAACAGTTCTAGGACAGTACACTTACAAATTAGTTTTTATTTTTCTTTCTTTCTTTATTTTTTTCACAGACTACCAGTTCTTAAACAGAAATTCGCCCGTGGAATAGGAATTTTCCAGGGGAAATGATTTCAGATTAGATTTAACTTGCTTTTCTGCCTGACGGATATTTATGGTACTGTCCAAATGATCAAAAATTTTTGTGACTGCATAGAGAAGAGCTACTGACAGCTTTGATAATGGACAATAAAGTGACACATTCCTCCAGTGTTCTTCTGAAATTGTGATGGATTCGTTAACGAATATATGTATTGCGATGGCGCAGTTAAAACGTCTTAACTCTTTGTAGACGTACCTACATAACGACTGCGGATGAATGCCACACATTATTCCTACTGTTCCCTTTTTTGCAATTAATACTTCCTTTCTGAGTTATACTTTACCCCATAAAATTATTCCACAAGATATTATTGAGTGGGAATATGCAAACTATGTGAGGACGTTGATTCGTTTTTTCCCAAAACTAGGAATAATACGAAGAGAAAAGTAGCTGTACTTTATTGTTTGAGAGGCTCAGTAATATGTTTTTTCCGGATCAAGTCCATCAATACGTACATCCCAAAGTTTCGAGTATTCTACCCTGTTCACTGACAACTGTTCAGATTTCACATCAGTTATTGGTATGACTGCTGCACAAAATTGAATATAGTATGCTTCCTCAGAATTAAGGGAGAGCCCAGGAAAATACTTAATACTTTTGTAAAACATCATTCACGATCTCTTCTGTGGATTTCATTCCAATGGGATTTACTATAACACCAAAGTCGTCTCTAAAAATTACTGAAACTACCTGGTGTATGTTGAATCTAATGTCATTCATAATATGAGTGAACCCAATCTATTCCACAAAAGTTCAGTTTTTACAGAAGTGTAACATTATCTAGAGGATTAAACGCCTTGCAGATATCACAAAAAATACAAACTGACGATAATTTATTACCTAAGGCTTGTAATATTTTGTGTTGAATGTATAAATAGTGTTCTCAATCGAGCAACCCTTCTGGAATCCAAAGCAACTCATCTGGAATCCGATCATTTCGAATAAAATATTAAGCAAAACTATTTAGCTTAGATAAAATAAGATACACTGAGCTAATGAACTATATAACATATTACATTTGTCAGAGACGTAAAATAAACTTAGAAAAGTACAGTTAATTTCGACGACGCATATGAAAAGCATGAGAGAACACCATAATATTGTCTTAAACTACTATAATATTACAAGTAATACACATTACACTGGTAAGTGAAACACGTGTTGTCACTGCTCTGTGATTTTATTCAATGTACCATGTATTTTGTGCAAGTTTAACAGTTTCTTTCGCGTTTTAATCGAAATAATTCTGCTCAGATTAGATTTCATTGGATTTACTTTTAGTTCCAAGTTATCCATAGTAGGAGATCCTCTGGAATTTGGAACATGTCAGAAAAGAAGAATGCACAATAAATGTATTCAAAATAAGAACAGATATGCTAATATACTTTCCGTAATATAACTTCTGCACAAACTTGTCACCAAATATTAAATTTTCTATACCCTTATTTGCATATGATAGTGCTTAGGCGAATTATCATCAGATGAAAGAATAAAATTAAAAGAAAGCTGCACAAAAATCGAACAGAGGCCAGATTACACGCAGTATTCACATTGTTATTTTTAAAAACTTATACACATCAATCTGTTCTGTTAAGAAGTTCATCACTGGAGCTGAAGGAGTTGGCCACCAATAAATGCTGGGGACTCCTTTCAAACTGAACTTTATTATTAGTTAAACTTTTTATGGCTGCTGACATTTTATTGAAAAGGTGTAGTGCTGAATAGTGGACACCTTTCTGAACCAAAGTATGTGACTTCAAATCTTCATGAAAGTCATTATTATTTCCACTACTGGTTCGATGAAGTAAGCTGTTGATTTGGAAAAGAAAAGATATACATTTTAAAGGCAAATTACATTAAGGACTAAATATATTGGGAAACAGTAGTTAGCATCCCCAGTTCCTTAAACAGCCCTCTGCAAGACGTTCTTCAGTTCACCCCACAAACAATTCATATTGCTCGTTTCTAGGCTCGGAAAACTTTAGCTTGGCTTGATGAGTTACCTCAGAAAATAATCCCATAGGCCATTATGGAATGAAAGTAACCATAGTACTCTACTTTTTTTATTTTTACATCACCCATGTCTAAAACATTCGCATAGAAAATAGATATTTGCTTGGGTGCTACAGCAGTTCTGTGGTATACTCCTCGCAGTTAAATTTATCAAACTGCAATCCCAAGAATTTAACACTCTCAGCTTCTGCTATCCGTTTCTCATTTTAGACATATACTGGCAGGAAACCATTTACAAGTTCTGAACTGCATATTTTTTTTTTTTTTCAAGGTTCAGTGACAGAGAATTGGATAGGAACCATTTATTAATGTCCATGAAAATTTAATTACCCGATTTACTAAGGCTTTATTTGATGTACTATTTATTGTAATGTTCGTATCATCTGTAAACTAAAGAAACTTGACATTTGGTAACGTTACTAATGAAAGGTCGTTGATAGACGCAAGGAAATGTAAAACTAAATAGGAACCTTGGGGGACACCACATGTTATTGGTTCCCAGGTGTACGCTGCTAATAGCTTAATACACGCCTGTTTTCTATTGATACCCTTTGTTTTCCGTCAGAGATATAGGATATGAACCATTTTGCAGCAGTTCCTGCTACACCGCCATATTCTAATTTACATCAAAGAATACTGCTATTCACACAGTAAAATGGTTTCGATAGATCACAAAATAATCCAGTAGCTTGTAATTTATTGTCTAATGAATTAAGTACATTCTTCTGACTATATGTGTTGATACCCTTCTCAGTATCGGAACCCTTTAGAAACCCGAATTGTGACTTTGACAATGTTTTATTTGTGGTCAGATGGGCAAGAAGACGGCTTATATTATCTTTTATAAAATTTTGGGAATGAGAAATGGGACTGAAATGTGGTGGTATTTATTCATCTACTTTCTTATACAGGGTGTTACAAAAAGGTAAGGCCAAACTTTCAGGAAACATTCCTCACACACAAATAAGGAAAAGATGTTATGTGGACATGTGTCCGGAAACGCTTAATTTCCATGTTAGAGCTCATTTTAGTTTCGTCAGTATGTACTGTACTTCCACGATTCACCGCAAAGATTTCAAACGGGATACTCTTACCTGTGCTGCTAGAACATGTGCCTTTACAAGTACGACACAACATGTGGTTCATGCACGATGGAGCTCCTCCACATTTCAGTTGAAGTGTTCGTACGCTTCTCAACAACAGATTCGGTGACCGATGGATTGGTAGAGGCGGACCAATTCCATGGCCTCCACGCTCTCCTGACCTCAACCCTCTTGACTTTCATTTGTGGGGGCATTTGAAAGCTCTTGTCCACGCAACCCCGGTACCAAATGCAGAGACTCTTCGTGCTCGTATTGTGGACGGCTGTGATACAATACGCCATTCTCCAGGGCTGCATCAGCGCATCAGGAACTCCATGCGACGGAGGGTGGATGCATGTATCCTCGCTAACGGAGGACATTTTGAACATTTCTTGTAACAAAGTGTTCGAAGTCACACTGGTACGTTCTGTTGCTGTGTGTGTTTCCATTCCATGATTACTGTGATTTAAAGAGAAGTAATAAAATGAGCTCTAACATGGAAAGTAAGAGTTTCCGGACACATGTCCACATAACATATTTTCTTTCTTTGTGTGTGAGGAATGTTTCCTGAAAGTTTGGCCGTACCTTTTTGTAACACCCTGTATAAATGCTTAACTTCTGCATATTTCAACCATTCGGGAAATGTTCCACTTGCAAAAGATTGCTTACACAAATAACTTAAAATGTCACTAAAGTCAGAGGCACACTGTTTAATCAACTTTGTTGACATATTATCACAGCACTAGATTTTTTGACTTTAGGTATTTTATGGTTGACATTACTTCTATTTCTGTTGTGAAGGTCAAACTCATATTATTGTAGTTACCTGTAGTGTCTGGTCTGAGATGTTCCATGGCAACTACTACTGAACCTGACAACCCCATCTTTTCAGTAACAGTTATGACGTGGTCATTGAAGAGTTCAGGAACACTGCAGCTCTCTGTATCATTTACTGTTAATACTAGGTGCTCCTCTTCATATCTGGTTCTACCTGTCTCTTCCTTTACTGTATCCCATATTGCCTTCATTTGGTTATCTGATGTGACTATCCTTTACTGATAAAGCATTCGCATTGATTTCCATGTTAATATTTTCAATATTTTGAGGCATGTTTATTAATGAGCTATAGCATTTACATCAGAGCTGTGTCTGACTGATAGATATAGTTCCCTTTTTGTTTAACTTTATATCGAATGTTAACAACTGTGATCGTAAACCGCGAATTGAAGAACTTTTTGTATGGACCTGTACCACAAAATTGGTTCTCACATCATACATAGCCACAAATATTTGTCTTTGTACCTAATGATGGCGTAACAGCCAAAAAACCGGTGAGTTAAACAATAAATACTGTAGAATACCACACAAGTGACGTGTGCTTTCATTCATAACATATTGTTAATCGATTTTCATTTCCTCGATGTACATGGAGCTCGCAGCTATTCTGTTAGTTGCGTTGCGGTTGTCTAGCCGCCGCTCCAATTGCTGCTGCCGCCGCGTCTCGAGAGTCTGAACTGTGGTCGCGGACTTCAAACAGACGTGATCTGCAGTTGTACCGTGAATCTCATCCGCACCTTCTCGCTACGATAGTTTATTCCACTCTCGTTATGTTCCTGACTGCCCTACAGGTATTCTCGCTCTACACATTGAAGCTGCTGTCGCCGGTTCATTGCGCGTTAGACAGTTAAACTGCCGTCGAGAAGGGGCAGTCAAATGAAAAGGAGACAGGTGTTAGACACATCAGTCAGCTATTTACAACTTGTGCTTCAGATTGGTCTTGCTTGGAAGGTTGCATTACAGAATTTCCTTCAACCTCTGAAACTTTGCTGATTACGCTGATCATTTTATGAGCGTGTATCCGCCCTTTTGTAGATTCTATCACACAGCTTCGGTAAACTGATGTCAGTGCAAACGATACAGTTTCCTCACCCTGATGGGGTACAGCAGTCAAATAAAAGGCCAGCAATAATTTCTAAAGCTATCCATTGAGTATCGTCAGTGAGCCGTAAATATGCAATTCTTTTCTTCGTAGGGGAGACATATCGAGTTCACGAGAGGGGTGGGCTCAGAAAGCTCTTAGGGTAAGCTAGTAAACACTATACAGCTGATAATAACGTTTCACACAGGGAGGCACTAAAAGCTGACACAGTGAAGCTGCTGTCGCCGGTTCAGTGCGCGTTAGACAGTTAAACTGTCGTCGAGAAGGGGCAGTCAAATGAAAAGGAGACAGGTGTTAGACACCTCAGTCAGCTATTTACTATTTCAAAAGTAATCGCCATAATAATTAATATATTTTTTCTTCCGTGACAGTAGACGGTCAGTGCCTTCATGGAAAAATGTCTGCGATTGCGTAAGTAACCACGACTGTAGCCTGGAGTGAGGCCGCCAACATGTTCCCAAGATTGTTTCGACTACGCTGCAGGAGTTAACCTGGGAAGCCCTTGCACAACTTCTATACTGTCCCGATCCCACCACGTGCGATTTACGTGTATTTGGAGCCACAAAGAAAGATACTCTTGGCCGTCGATTTCCCTCGGACGAAAAGGTGCACCACCTGGGTGCAATCATGAAAGCATCGTCCATCTTATCTCACAGTGGGATAAACGTATTAACAGTTAAGGGGATTACTTCTGTAATAGTAGACAGTTTACTTATTTCTTTCAGTCTGTCTTATTTTCAGCTTACCGCCTGTTATACAATGTTTGATGTGCTGTAATCCTCGAGAAAATGAACGTAATCTCTCGTGAGTAACTTGTTCGATATTTGGTTATTCTTTATTGCAGATGACTCAGGAGACAATGTACGTTTCTATGCCGCCATTTATTCGTGTCTTGTCCTCGGTAATCCTATTCCAGAAATTAAAAGTAAAAAACTTTTAACATAGCTGACTGGAGTAATTTGACCGTTGCAAATTAACGACCTCGTCATGTATTACTAAACAAAAGAAAATTCCGTCCTAAGAAGCCTCGGAAGGCCCGACGCTACCGACCCACCGCCATGTCTTTCTCAGCTCAGAGGTGGCATCGGATGCGGTGTGGAGGGGCATGGGATCAGCACACCGCTCTCCCGTCCGTATATCAGTTTTCGTTACCTGGAGCCGCTACTTCTCAATCAAATTGTTTCTCAATTGGCCTCACAAGGGTTGAATGCATCCCAATTGGCAACACCCGGATGCTAGCCACGCACCACAATATATCCACCGCGGCAACTCTGTTCGTTCGTCGTCTGTTGGCCACTGCTTACTTAAAATCAGCTACATACGGTAATGCAGTTAATGTTTCTAAGAATGTGAGATTGAGCCTTATGAACCTCCCGTATTTATTCAACAACATTTTGCTGTGTCCAAAAGCGCAGACAGTGTTCTTGTAACGGACCATTCGGAAAACACTCCTACTCAGACTGCAGCACGTAAAAACCAACCCACATAAACTTCCCTGATGAATCTACTGATGAATATCAGGCAGAGCAAAATGGGGAACCCATACCGTTGACAAATGGTGCTCTCATTACGCCAACACGTTGCCGGAGTGTTTCAGATTTCAAACTGTTGCCTAAAGGAAGGCCATTTGCGAAAAACGGCCATGTCACAGCACCAGAAAAGCAAGTGCCTTAATAATCTCGGCTATAAAACCGATATTGGTTGTTAAGGGAGTGCAAATCGCGACACAAGAATATCTAAAACAACAAACAAAACCTTCAAAATAAAGTAAAATGCAGCGTCTTGCATGTAATGAGGATTGTGTTGACCTCCCGCCTGAGGACAGGATAGTGTGTGACAAATGCTAGACACGCCAGGATGACGATGGCTCTGACTTTGAAGGTATAAAATTTATGTCTGATTCTCGTCGATGAAACACGCTGGTCTGTAATTTTGTTAATTTTCAACACGGAATACACGTCATTATATATTTTTCAGCAACATAAATTTATTGAACTTTGATCAGTATGGTCACCTTACTTTGTACTTAAGCTATCGTGCCGCATTAGTTTTTAAAAATGGCAAAGTAATTATGATGCTATTATAATAAACGATTTTGGCACTAGGTACTATACAGTACAAGGCCAAGCAAAGCAAAGAAACTGTCTCTAAAAATTAATTTACTAAAATTTATTAACCGCAAACATCGCTAAACATGTCCCAGTCTCTCATACTAGTTCAGGCAGATGACCTTGGACATTCCAAATGAAACCATCAGCGCTACATTACGGCAGAGAAGCGAAGGAATCCAGCCTTGAACTTCATGCGAAGCCACCAGTAAGAATGTTGCAGTGCTATCAGGGGAGTCTGCTTTTAGGTTCAGAGAGGAGCTCTCATCAGGAAGAATGGAGCAAGAGGAAGGACAGACGCATAATATGCTTCCCGTGGTCTCAAGCTAAATCAATGTTAAGCAAGCATTAAAGCTTCGCTTGTCAACCTGCTATGTCTGAAGCTCTTGTCGAGAACTTTACCTGTAAGGACGTCCCTAGGGGATGCGTCGCCACGTTCTGTTGAAGCACCCCGAGATTTTATTGTCCTTACATATCCTCGAAATGATTGATACAAATAAATAAGTAAATACGGAACATTAATGAAGTTTGGTTAACCTATAAATAATACGCTTTGTTCCTTTGTGAAGATGAGAACCTGACGGCGCCCATGTAAATTAGGAAGAGCGTTGTGTTTAAATCTTCGAACAGGAGTCTGATGGACCCGATTAAAAACTATTGCGAAATACTACAAATTATTTCATGATATTATAACCGTCAATGAGGTTGAAACATTTCATTGACTCAAAATTGCGTTACCCACTTACAGTGAGAATGTGTAAACGATTCAAACAGCAGTAACAAGAATATACAGGCGTCACACTTAACCGAATGCATACAAATAAACGAGTAGCTGCAGATTAACTGCTCGCCCACAGTCGTAAAACACGAAACAGCAGCAAAAATACTGGAAATCTCGTTTCATGGTGATTCCTTCTCTGTCGTACATTGCTGGATTGGGACTATAATGCAACGAACGAATGAGGTTGTGCGTATTGCATAGAACAGTGGTTCAGATCACCGTCCAGCCACCAAGGCTTAGGTTTTCCATGACTTTCCAAAATCGCTTAGGGAAAGTGCTGGAACTTGTCCTTTAAAGTGCACTCCCGATCTCCTACCGCAATCTTCCCCATATCTGAGGGTTTAGTCTGACTCTAACAACCTCGACTTCGACGGGTCGTTGAACCCTAACATTTCTTCCTTCTTCTTTTTTATTGCAAAGTATATATCCAACTACGTCCTGAAAGTGGTCAATGACACATTTAAGGTGGAGATAAACTGAGAATTATTCAAAGGAGAGCCACTCCAGAATCAGTAAATACTGAAGAACCACTGAATGAAACACTTTGGCTGTAATCAATCTCATAAAAAACTTTGAGGGTACGTTCTGAATCATAATAATGCCATAGAACAGTGGTTTACATCATCAGCCAGTCATCTAGGCTTAGGTTTTCCATGAATTCGTCACCGTTTTAAACAGACAGTGTATAAAACAATCGAGAACATCGAGTTCGCCACAACAGAAGGCGATAAGAAGAACCGCATACCTGTTAAGAGTGTTGCTGCTACTCCACTTGTCGACGGACCTTGTGTTTTCTGTGGTTGTAGACTTAATTTTAGTATTGACATTAATGATACATTCTCTCATGGTAATGGTTGGCTCACTGTAGCCATAGTACGTGGTGGTACGTAGTGTTGCCTCCTTGAGCCTCCGGTTCTAGATATACCCTTGTCCGGTTTATGACTGACGCAATAGATCAGTTTGAATAAAAATGAATTTATTTATGAAAATACAAAGTACAGTCACCAACAAACTTTACATATTCACATACTCCTTTGCCTTTAACCCAAATGAGTACAGACTCATTTACAGATATTTTTCTCTTATTACGAGTATACAATGACAATGCTGAAGGGGACATGTAAGCAGATTTACCAAAGTCTGAAGAATCACCTAATAATTCTAGCTAAGGCATTGTATTCCATTTATTCGATTTCTCTTTTAATATAAATATTTCAGTTATGCAAAGGTGTCATACAGGAGTACTATAAGTACAGGATGTAACTTGGCATTATCCGTGATTCAAAAGACAAACGTGGATTAAAGCGATTCGACTGCTCACGAACAAGTTGCTTCTCTAGATAAATAAGCAGGCATGCAAATGTTATAAATGATCCCAATAGTACGCTAAAACTTCGTCATAACGCGTGAAGGGCTCGACGAGGAGTCGAGGTTCCCAGGAATAGTCCAGTGCCTCATTCAAAGAGTCATCCTGTTCAGTGATACAGAAAAGACTGAAGTCGGTCAACCGGTTAAACTTCTTTGTACAGACAAGAGCTCATCCTACGAAACCATCCAGCCTAAACTACTTTTTTCCTTAACGATACTCTCACATTCTTCAATAACATTCGAAAAGGGGCTACAACAAAATATTTGAAAATGACGCTTGTTAAGGAACTTCTGTTTCCGACATTAGACTGTTACTGTGTATCTAAAATGTATGGAAATTGCGAGGAACACACTCATAGGAGTTTTATTAGAGCGGAATGAATGGAAGGTTACCTGCAAGGGTAGCCGAGAATGCCAATGCGCTGCTTTCTGGACTCGAGTAGGCGCGGCAGCCTGGATCGAATTCGCCTGGCGGATTAACAAGTGCCGCTATGCCAGCCAGCCTGGACGTGGTTTTAGGCCGTTTTCGACATCCCAATAGGTGAATGCCGGGCTGGTCCCCACGTTCCGCCTCAGTTACACAACTCGCAGACATTTGAAAAAGTTCGCACTATTTCATGGCTTACATTTGACGTACACAGCTGGCGTATACTACTTACGCCCCAGGGGGTTTGGGTGTGGTGGCAGGAGGGGCATCCGGCCACCCTCTGGAACTAACACTGCCAAATCTGTAATAACACGGCCGACCCCACGTTGAAGCGGGACAAAGGCCCAAAGAAGGAAAGGAATTCAATAGAAAGTTAATTCAGATGTTACGATATTACTCACACAACCCACCCTCTGGAACTAACACTGCCAAATCTGTAATAACACGGCCGACCCCACGTTGAAGCGGGACAAAGGCCCAAAGAAGGAAAGAAAATCAATAGAAAATTAATTCAAATGTTACGATATTACTCACACAACCCGACTGAAAGGTATACAATAATTCCTTTCAAGGACAGAACACATTTCTTTTTTTTTTACTATTTCAGAAGTCTTGTTATGGATATTAGTGCAATGAAGCAGACAAATGAACGTTAGCGTCAAATTCGAAAAGAGAGATATTTTTTAAGGTTCAACTGAAAGCAAAATCAAGTTCCAATAATCAAGGAGAAAATAAGAAATAATTTCCAGACAAAGACCCTGGGTTTGTACAAGTGCGCACAGTATCCAACAGTGAGGAAGGCAAAGGAATTGTAAATGTAATGGAAAAATAAATTTCGCACGTTATTGCTTATTTCTTTCGCAATGCTTCTACGTCTCCAAACTGAAAACTGGACATGCAAATTATACAAATAGATGAGGGAAAAACTAAAAAATTAAATATAACCCTTGGCACATATTACAAGAAAAGATCACTAATATTTTTTACTCGTTTTATCTAAAGTAAGTGCTATGTAGATGTGCGTGTTGTTCTACTGATGTATATTTTTCATCTTCCATTCCAGTGCCTCTTATCTCAGTTATAGACCAAATGGATTTTTTGTCTTTTTTTTCAGAGAGTAATGTAAACTTTCTCCCTACAAACCAAAATCTGTTCACGTGTTAATCTAACCATCTGAAATATTTCACGAAGCAGATGAAGTTAATGACGAAAATTAAATCTATTGGACCGCCTAACTTATAGTACGAGGAATATTCATTTTAAGTGATAGACATGTATTTTGGCAGTCGTTTGCAAATAGTCATGAAGTGAAGGTTTGTGCAGATTGCTATTTAGGAAAGGTTATTTTGGGAAACAAGTTATTGGATGCTGTAAAACATTTGGAAATTGTGTTCTCATGGGCCTGGGAAACCGTATTATTCTCTGTCAAAATTGTGACCAAGCAGTTGCTGGTAACTAGTACTGATTCAATATAAGTACTTCTTCGGACTTGCTCACTGAAATTCTAACAGGTCTGTAAATCAGTAACAACCCAGTAAAGTCAGTTGCTGTAGATAAAGACTTGTAGTGGAAAGCCTGAAGACGGTTCTCAAATATAACCGAAACTGGTCTACACCAACCGTATAACGTAGAGATCTTTATGGACAATATAATTATGTTGTAAACCAAAATATTACAGCAAATGTATACAGAAAATATACATTGTAGTCGATGTCGCCTTCACGACTATAGTTGTATTGGGTGAGATAAATTCAATTAATTTTATAATCTATTGTTTTCATTTGTCATTATATCTATTTATTACTCATATTGAACATTTTCTTTTGCTCACTCGTGTCTAGTCTCTATTAATTCATATCGTGTTGCACACTAAGCACTCGCATCTACATTCCTTGTTGTTGTGGTTTTCAGTCCAAAGACTGATTTGATGCAGCTCTCCAGGCTACTCTATCCTGTGGAAGCCTCTCCATCTCCGAGTAACTACTGCAACTTACATCCTTCTGAATCTGCTTAGTGTATTCATCTCTTCGTCTCCCTATACGATTTTTACCCTCCACGCTTTCCTCCCACAATAAATTAGTGATCTCTTGGTGCCTCAGAACGTATCCTACCAGCCGATCCCTTCTCCTCGTCAAGTTGTGCCACAAATTCATCTTCTCCCCAATTCTGTTCAGTACCTCCTCATTAGTTACGTGATACAGACATCTCATCTTCAACACCGATCTGTAGCAAAATATTTCGAAAACTTTTGTTCTCTTCTTGTCTAAGCTGTTTATCGTCAATGTTTCACATCCATACATGGCTATACTCCATACAAATACTTTCAGAAAAGAATTTCTGACAGTTAAATCTATACTCGATGTTCCCAAATTTCTGTTCTTCAGAAACACTTTCCTTGCCATCGACAGCCTAGATTTTATATCCCCTCTGCTTTGAACATCATCAGTTATTTTGCTGCCCAAATAGCAAAACTTATCTATTACTTTAAGTGTCTCGTGTCCTAATCAAATTCCCTCAAGATCAACAGATTTAATTCGACCACATTCCATTGTTCTCATTTTGCTTTTGTTGATGTTTATCTTACACCTTCCTTTCCAGACACACTGCATTCCGTTCAACTGTTCTTCCAAGTCCTTTGCTGTCTCTGGTAGAATTACAATGTCATTGGCAAGCCTCAAGGTTTTTATTTCTTCTGCCTGGATTTTAATTCCTGCTCCAAATTTTTCTTTTGTTTCCTCCACTGTTTGCTCAGTATACGGATTGAATAATATAGGGGATAGGTACAAACCTGTCTCACTTGCTTCTCGACCACTGCTTCCCTTTCGTGCCCCTCGACTCTAATAAATGCAATCTGGTTTCTGTAAATAGCCTTCCTCTGTCAGTATATCATCCATGCCACCTTCAGAATTTGGAAGAGATTATTCTGGTCAATATTGTAAAAAGCTTTCTCTAAGTCTACAAATGCTGTTAACGTAGGTTTACTTTTCCTTACCCTATTTTCTAAGTTAAGTCGTAGAATCATTTCTCAGGAATCTAAATTGTTCTTCCCAATTTTTTCATTTGTCTCTAAAGAGTTCGTGTTAGTATTTTTCAACCGCGACTTATTAAACTGATAGTTCGGCAATTTTCAAACCTGTTGGCACCTGCTTTCTTTGGAATTGGAATTACTATGTTCTTCTTGAAGTCTCAGTATATTTCGCCTGTCTCATCCATCGTGGTCACCAGATGGAAGAGTTTTCTCATGGCTGACTCTCCCAAGGCTATCAGTAGTTCTGACGGAATGTTGTGTTCTCCCGTGACTTTGTTTCGGCTTAGGTCTTTCAGAGCTCTGTCAAATTCTTCACGCAGTATCATGTCTCCCATCTCATCTTCGTCCACGTCTTCTCCCATTTCCATAATACTGCTCTGAAGTACGTCGCCCTTTTATAGACCCTCTATATACACCTTCCACCTTTCTACACGTCGCCCTTGTGTAGACCCTTTATATACACTTTCCACCTTTCTACTTTCCCTATTTCCCTACTTTGCTAAGGACTGATTTTCCGTCTGAGCTCTTGATATTCATGAAGGTGGTTCTCTTTTCTCCAAAGGCCACCTCGATTTTCCTGTAGGCCGCATCTATATTACACCTAGAGCTTCTACATCCTCACATTTGTCCTGTAGCCATTCGATGTCATTTTTAAAAGTTTTTATTCGTTTTCGACTGCCTCATTTACTGCATTTTTATAATTTCTCCTTTCATAAATTAAATTCAGTATCTCTTGTGTTACACAAGACACGTACATGATCCTCTGCTGCCGTCACTATTTCATCTCTCGAAGCTACTCATTCTTCTTCTACTTTTCCTTTCCCCTGTTCCTGTCAAACGTTCTCTAATACTCCCTCTGAAACTCTTAACAACTTCTCGTTCTTTCGGTTTATCCAGGACCCATTCTCTTAAACTCCTGCCTTTTAGCAGTTTCCTTAGTTTTAATCTACAGTTCATAACCAATAAATTGTGGTCACAGTTCTCATCACTCCCTGGAAATGTCTTACAGTTCAACATCTGATTCCTAAATCTCTGTCTTACCATTATATAGTCAATCTGAAACCTTCTGGTTACTCCAGGTCTCTTCCACGTATACAACTTTTTTTTTTAATAATTCTTAAACCAAGTTTTAGCGATCATTAAATCATCTTCCGTTCCCAAATTCTAGCAGATGGCTTCCTCTTTCATTCCTTACCCCCAGTCCACATTCACCTATTACTTTTCCGTCTCCTCCTTTTCCTAGTACCGAATTCCAGTGCCCCATCACAATTAACTTTTCGTATGTCTCGTCTATCTGAATAATTTCTTTTACCTCATCATACATTTCTTCAACCTCGTCATCATATGCGGAGCTAGTTGCCATATATTTTTTACTACTGTGGTAGGCGTGGGCTTTACGTCTCTCTTGGCTACTATAATGCTTTCACTGTGCTGTTCATAATAACTTATCCTCGTTTTCTTTATTCATTATTAAGCCTACTCCTGCATTACCACTGTCTGATTTTGTATTTATAACCCTATATTACAGCTGTTGTTTCCCCTTGCTTTCAGCCGTTCGCAGTACCAGAACAGCAGGGCCATTTTGGCTGATGTTACGAGGCCAGTTCAGTCAATCATCCGAATTGTCGCCCCTGCAACGACTGAAGAGGCTACTACCGCTCTTCAGGAATTAAACTTTGTCTCGCCTCTCACCAAATACCCCTCTGTTGTGGTTGCACCTACGGATCGGCTATTTGTATAGTAGAGCTGTATAGCTGAGCCGCGCAAGCCACCTCACCGACGGAAATGTCCACGGTGCATGGAGGGAGGGAGGGGGCGGGGGGCTATACTCCTTATGGATGAAAATAGATTTAGAACGCACGTTTAATGATTCCATTTCTCTTGTCGGATTTGTCTCTTGCTGACTGTCGACATGATTTCACTTCCGTTTAAAGGGAGTGTCCACATATCGATGTCAACCCACTGCTAGTCGATATCCTGTCGTTCGAAGTTCATATAACCGACACAGTTCCTTTAATGTTCTTCCTTATTTTACGATAACCGTTCTATCGCTCCGCAGACAATTCGGACATTTTATTTACTGTAAATGCAATTTGCAGCTAGTGTATTTAGCATCACAGAGCCTATCTTGTTCACGCCCTGCATAGGCTTGAATTGAAATATATAAACCGTCGCAAGTTAGTAAATGCTTGACTTTGTTTTGGTGTATCAGCGTGGAATAATCACGCCTTCTTGTATCAAATCGCATGAAGAATACTCAGTTCCTCTTGCAATTTTTAAAATCGTGCAAAAAAGACATTTACTTTAAGCTTTTAACCATAACGTGTTGTAAGAAAGCTACATGGTCAAAACCATCCCGACATCTATTAGTGGACGCCTTTATGACAGCTTCAACTCTGCTGTGTTCACTTTCAATGAAGTACCTGAAAGTCTTTGGAGGAATGACAGCTTATTCTTCCTCAAGAATCGAAAACAAGGACGGTAGTCATGTTGGACGCTGGTATCCCGAGTGATGTCGACGTTATAACTCATCGCAGAGGTGTACATTGGATGCAGGTCGGAAATGTGGGCAGGCAAATTTATTCTAGGAACTTTAATGTCCAGAGATCATTGTGCTGCTTTACGGCAGGGTGCATTTTCAGCATCATGCAATCGTCATCTCCAAACTGTTTTTCTATTGGTACTCAGCATACAATCCTGTAAAACCTGTTCATACCCTTCCATGTTTAATGTTTTCTTAAGCACGATAAAGAGACCCCACACTTATATCGAGAAGCACCCCATACCGTAATACCACCTCATCTGTAATTCACTGTTGGCATTGCACATGATGGCAGGTAACAATCTTGAGGCCTGCGCTAAATCCATACTCTCCCATCGCGTTGCCATTGGGTATAGTGTAATCCATCATTCCAAATCATTCGTTTCCAGTTATCCACTGCCCACCTCTAGCTTTGACTACAGTATTGTGTGGCTTTCTTAAGTAGTTTTCTATAGTGATTCTTCAAACAATCTTCTTTAAACATTAAAACTGATGAAATGTGCAGTTGCGTAACGGCAAAGTTCTTGCCAACAGTTAACAATAATCCTAAGAATTTAAAATGTTTATTTGACACCACAGACGGTCATCAAGCCACAGTCACTAAAAGAATGACTTCATTAAAAAGTAACATGACTACCCTCCGACGCACTGTGTCGTCATTTTCAAACGTAATCATAAACCAGGAAAACTGCGTTAATAATTACAACCACACTTCTTTCAAATATTGCGAAAAATTCCCTAATACCAGTAAACAGAAGTACAGGCAGCAGAAATGGGACACTGGACATCATGTCAATCTTTGGCTGATCAGTTATTTCACACCTCAGTGCACTGTAGTTGAAAACTGCATCGCAATGAAAGATATTATACACTCTTGCATTACGTCCTGAACGACGCAACGATAATATTTTTTCACACGTCTGAAACTTAAAAAGAAAAGTGCATTTAGCTAACATCACGGCAGAAGCTGCCATGAGATAAGTTGTTATCATTGCCTCACCACAACTGTGTAACGTACACTCAGCCCAAAACTAGAACGCAGCACGATATCTTACAAAAGGAATGCGCTCTCATTTGAGGCTAACATAGGACTAATCTGAAAGAATGACATCGCTTCAGTTGCCTGGTTGCACATCAAATCACTAGAGGGCACGAGTATAGCATACAAAAGCAGAAGAAAAAAAGGGATCTACATATAGCTTGCAATAATAAGCGTTTGAAAGCGTCACTGTCAAATTTCTATCACTTTATACTGTATTTACAACGATATTTAGGTTGCCATAGTGCTTCACTGTGACGAAATGTCACTGCGGCACTGCCATGTGCTTGCTACACATTTCTCGCAGTTTAGTCAAAGACAGAAACTCAAGTATGACTCACTCTTTTAATTTTCAGACCCCCTCCAAATTCTATAAGTCCCTCCAGATCCTCGAGTGCCATGCACTCCGCCTCGCCCTCCGTATACACCTCCTGTCCCCCATGCGGATCCTCTATGACCTGATTCTTTTCCCTCATCTGCTCCTTTTCCTCAAACATATCTGAGTCCTCTACACCTCCCGCTGACTTGATCCACCCCATCATCTGGTTGCTCCTCTCCTCTCCAACCCCCTCCATCTGCCGTGCCTTCAAAGTTGTGTCCCCTACCCTCCACCTCTATGCCTATTCATCTCCTATCCTAAGGTGGCTTCCGTCAACTCACCCTCCTGGATGATGCCCTCTCTCCCTCCATTTATCCCTCCTATCAGTTCTGATCCTCACCTCACCCTGCCCCCTCTACCCTTTTCCCAGGCTCCCTCTCCCCCTTCCATCCTGTTTTTCCCCCACCTACCCTTTGTTTGACTCCTTTCTCTCCCCTGAGTCCTTTTTCTTTCCCCTAAACTGCCATTCCCACTCCTTCTTGCATCTGCCCTACCCCCCCCCCTTTTTCTGTGTCCTCTCCCTCCATCAGTTGCCACCTTTCTCTTTGGTTCTCCTCTCCTCCCTCCTTTTTTCCCTCTTATCGGTCCAGGTCCTCCCCCCCCCCCCCCCATATGCTTTTGTACTGTATAGTGCAGTTTTCTGTGAGTGTTCAGTGTTGTGCACCCCATTTTTAAGTGTTACAAACAGCCACCATACTGTCGCTAGGTGTGTTTTTAACAGTTCTGAACAGAAACCAGACTGTTGCCATGTTTATTTAATTCTGCCTGTCTATTTACTATGTGTTTTAATCAACATCACCAACCCTTTGTTTTTCTATTTTCTTCGCCACTTTTTTTTACCATGTTTCAGTCTTTAACAGTCACCATTTTATCGCCTGTTTTTATTGATATGATATCTCCTAATTCTGTTTTTAACTTTCACCGTCTGATCGTGAGGGAATCGAAATCCAATAAAGAAAAAAAAAAATTCTGACAGGCCTGGCTCTCTATCCTACCCTTCAACGGTCCCAACACAGCCTCCAAATCCATCTTGAGCAGCTCACCACTTAGTGTAACCAGTGGTTCCCTCGTATCAAGCCCTCCAAAACCCAGGCAATCATCACAGGCCACACCACCCACTCCTTCTATCTCCATGATTTCTACCTAACCATTTATGGTAATCCCATCCAGCTCACCCACACCCTGAGATACCTTGGCCTCACCCTCGAACGTCACCTCTCCTGACCATTCAACAGAAAGCCCATTCCCACTTCCACCTCCTGAAACTCCTGTCTAGTCAGACATGAGGATTACATCTTGCCACCATCCACCACACCTACAAATCCCTCATCCGTCCTGTCCTCCATTATGCTAGTGTTGCCTGGATCTCCCCCCCCCCCCCCCCGAGCTTTTACAAGGCCATCCAAATCCTAGAACTCCACATCCCTGGCCTTGCCTTCCCCATGTCCTCCTTTTCCTCCAACATATCTGCATCCTTTACATTGTCTGCAGGCTTGATCCCCCTCATTCCCTAGTTTCCTCCTTCCTCTCCACCCCCCATCTGTTTCCATGCCTCTATCACTGTCTCTCTCCCTGTCTCCACCTCCACACCTTCCTTCTCCTTCATCAGGGAAATTTCCAGCATCTCCCCCTCCTGGATGTTGAACTTCACCATGAATTCTACCCTTCCTACCAACTGTAGCCTGGCATTGTTTCTCCCCATCCCCAGCCTCCCTATTTTCCTCTCCCCTCCTTCTACCAGAGAGGATTTTCCTCCTGCCCCCCCTCCTGAGTCTCTGTGCCCCCTGCTCGACTGTTTCCCTCCCATGTCCCTCCCTCCCCAGGCCACTTTGGCGCGCCCACGCCCGTATCCCCCCTCCCACCCCCTATCTTCCTTTCTCCCTTGTCTCCATCCCCCTGGCAGATTCTCTCAGTTTGTTCACTGTCATCAGTGTGCTATGTCACTGTTGTGTTTGGTGCTGTTCTCCTGTGACATCAAGTGCTGTGATTTTAATTGTGTGCTGGACCTGTATGTAGTGTTACTGTCAGTGATTGTTATGTGCTACACCGACCATCGCAACTTTTATGGTCTGGCCATACTTCGCCTTGTGTTTCTTTTAATCGTCACCGTGTGCGGTTTTTTGTGCACAGTTTTTAGCTATTTATTACCATTTTAGTCACCACCTTTTTAAAATTATTTCCCATCATGTTTCTCCTTTTATATGTCTGTTTAACCTATTTCCTCCTTTGTGTTGTTTGTTAAAAGTCTCCATGTTCTGTACTTCCTGTCTGTCTCTCACCTGAAGAGTGGCGCCTATGCTGCTGCCAGCCCACCCTGTACGGGGCATTGAAATAGAATAAAGGAAAAAAAATTCACATGTTTGAGCCTTGGTTTGCAAAATTATCATTGCATCACTGTAGGATGTAATGCAAGAGTATATATCTTTCATCCCGATGCAGTTTTCATTTACAGTGCATTAAGGTGTGGAATGGCTGGTCAACCAAAAATTGGCATGACGTGTTGTGACCTTTTTCTGTTGCCTTTGCTTACTGGGTTTAGTGTATTTTTCCCACCATTTGAAAGAAGTGTGGTTGCAATTATTAATACAGTTTTTCTGGTTTGTTTTGCGTTTGTGATTAATCATTATGCCAAAATGCATAATTTGCTATTACAACCAGCGCCCCACCCACATTACACACATAAATTTCTCACATGTAACGTCTTTCTGCTTTGTAAACGTGAAAGAAACAGGTTTAGAGACAGGACAATTACGTCTAAATAAATTTATCAATTCCTGTAAAAAAATTAGAAAACTTAAGGTAACTCACCTCTATAACAAATTAAAACAGGAAAAGAGCGAAGGCATTCATGGGGTATTTCCTTAGTTCATTCTTCATAATTGACTTCAAGTGGCTGCAAACGCAAAAAACTTCTGTTTACGGAGTACATGTAACGCCAATCGATGTAGTTAATGTTGCCTTCCATATCCACCTTCCTTCCCCCGCATGACTAGGTCTTTGAATGAAACTATAAAAGTTAACTTCAATGTCTATTTCGTCTCAGTTTCATTTATGTTATTCAACCTTATGACATTCATTAACACAGCATTTACTCTAACTGTGAATAAACATACACAGGAGGAGAGGTAAGTGCTCAGGAATTGATATTTGTGTGATTACCTATTAATTAATGACAGCACCAACTTCCCCTCCTATGTATAAATTGCAACATTATCTAAAAAAGGTGATTAGTTTAAGTGAGCCTGTTCATTCAGCAGAAAATGTGCTAATAAAACACACCTGTTTTTTAATTTCAAGTACTTCCAGTTGAGTGAGCTTTGTCGCTTTTCTCTCTATGTATAGAACGAGTCTATCTGTTCCATATTTGTTGTTCTGATTTAAGAAATGTTCAGCAAAAGAAGAAGCTAGCCGCTCTAATTTCCAGCTTCTGTAGTGGTTTCTAAGCCTAGTACGGGCTGATAGTCAAATGTGCCCTATATAACAGGACTGACTATCACGACAGATGATCCTGTAATCATCTCTTTTCATGATGGCATGTTGTGTATCCTTTGAACTGAAGAAACTTCCTAATGTCTGTGGGACACAGAAAACACAACTAAACCTTTTTCCTTTAAAATTTTGCTTATTGTATTAGACATTTTAACTTTAAAAGGTTAAATGCACCATTTCTTTTTTGGTTACCTGTGTTGTTCACCGGTCACCGGCCGTGCCTCGGTGGATACATTGATTCCTGCCAGATCACCGAAGTTAAGCACCGTGGTTGACACTTTCTTGGAGAACCATCCAGCTCGCCGTGCGCTATACACATATCGGGGTGAGGTGAGCGTCGTGATGCGAAATGAGAAGCTACTAGACTGAGTAATAGCGACTCCACGTCACGAAGGCTGACAACGGCCAGGATAGCAATGTGCTGACCCCACGACTCTCCAAATCCGCATGTGATGATGCTAGTCGGCTGAGGATAGCACAGCGGTCGGTTCGTACCATTGGGCCTTCTGAGGCCTGTTCGGACTAAATCTATGTTATTCACTGGGTATCATAGCGATTTTGCTTGTTGCTGCAGTTTTCTTTACTGAAAATGTAAAGGTTTGTGAAACAAGACAAAAATATGTTTCGATTATTTATTACAATTTACAACTTTTCACCAAGAATCCACTGCTGAATCCTTTAAAGTGACTAATCATAAAATTTTTTGAGTATATAGAATGATTCTTTCACTCTGCACTCATCTGTTCTCAAACTTGCTTGTAAATTAAAAATGCGTGACGGGAGGGAACTCGAACCAGAAACCTTGTCTTTAGTGAGAAATGATCTGACTACCTGAGCTACTTAGGCGTAACTGAGGATCCGTCCTTACAGCTTCACTCCTGTCAGAACCTCTCTCTTACCTTCCGAACAGCCCAAAAAACTCTCCTCTATATCTAGCAGTACTAGCAATATCAGAAAGCAACTACTGGTTTTTAGAAGGGGATTTTATACTCAAACATGTAACTGGTTGAAAAGTTTACATAAAATTCATCGTCTTGTACATTACTTTTAAGTAGATATGTTTCTAAAGAGGAAGTATGATTTCATAGTAAAACTGTAACTTACTCTATCTGAAATCAATAAAATAGATTATGAAATCCAAGCAGAGATAGGAATCAGAAATCAAGCAACGAACCTCATTTAGAACAGCTAGATAAGAATAAAAATGTTTTTAAGTACGGGGATGAGTCTGTTCTATCACTCGTCGGAATCATTAATCATTAGAACTATACAATTGGGTACAATGGATTCTTGAAAGGTAAAGAATCTGAAGGCTGTAGAAACAGAAGTCCCTGAAGTAGCAATGCTGTGTAGCAGACAACAGTGGGCAACAGATTTCCGAGAGCATGGCCTTAAAATAAACATTTGCTTGAAATGTTGAGCAGTACGTAGAGAAATATTTGCCTAAATAGAAGTTGGTGTGTTGCGGTATGTTCTTCTGTTATTCCTCAGTGCAAACGAGGTGAAGCACAACAGAATGTAACAGTTTGACAGGGGAAGCATGTTGGCATGGAACATAATTATTATATATCCTTGTTGCAATGGACCAATATCGAAAGCCACAGTGATTACATTTTCAAATCTCTACCACGTGCATTTCCAGTAAGCTGTTTTTAATCACTTAATTGAAACTCTACATTCGCGTTTCGTTGACGAATAAGGAAACAACGTATGACATCACAGTAACTTATGTTTTGGGAAATGTCTCCGTAAATGCTGCATGCATTACCAAATATTGTTTGAAACTAATGTTTAGCTTTAATCCCAAAAAATACCGCATTTATAGATCTTATGAATTTACTGGTTATATTTGTCTGTTAGGCATTAACTTTCAAACATCCGTTGTAAGGGCAAACGTAGAATTTTTCGCATAGAAAACCTTAGTGTATGGCAGAAAAGACTCATCTCCGCTCCTTAAAATCATTTTTATACGGTTTTATCCATCCGAACTGAGGCAGTTTCCCTGCAAGATATACAAATATTTCTCCCGTAGTAAGGAAAAGTCTAGTGCATTAAACTGAAGTAGTTGCCTTTTGAAGTGATACTGAGAAGCAGCAGGTCTTCGGTGCGTCCTAGATCCTCGTAAAGGGAGCGGCAGGTCCGGGTTCATCCCAGGGCATAGCCGTCCGGTGGAGGCGTACCCCGGAGTAAATCTTCCGCTGTCTGCGCCCAGACCGGCAGTAAAACCGAGCGGTCTCCTGCAGGCAGGCTGGCCCGCGCTACAGCCTGCCGATACGCCTAGTTGGCTGCACAGGCTGGGGTCGGCGACTATCGAAATGCACCGATGTTCTTCCTCAGCTATTTTCAGGCAAAGCGATATTGAAGTCTAGTGAATATTTGAAGTGAAATAAATGTCGACGGGAGGTAAGAAGTGGAAATGCTGTAAGAGTAAGAACATTAATTAGAGAATCCTCGGGAAAAGGTAGTAATAAGAAGTCATTACAGAGGCTGTATTCGTATTTAAATGACTCATATGTTTAAAGCTGACAGTCCTGTGTACATGATGAGGGACTGTGATTTATTACAGGTATTTCTATTAAATCTTTAACAGTTTTCTCAAGGAAATAACCACAATGGAATTAAGTTGTGTGAAATATTTTTTTTAAAGTAATGACGAATGAGATAGCCCGGCGTGGTATTATTAGGATGAAATTGTTACCTTACTGAACAATGATTAAAACAAAAAGCGTCGGTATTCAAATTATTGAACATGAACCATGTGCGATCTAACATTTTGGTACTAAAATCGAAACAGAACATGTGACCAGCACTTGTTGCAAAGGTACAATTCTTAACTTTCCCTTGTTTATATGTGTGTTGGAGTCCTTCGTCCCTGTCACTCTCCACCTTCATCCCTCTCTCCTAAATAAAGTCTGATTGCTTTCAACTGGATTTGCGACAGCTAATAATCATCAAAATGTAGAGGGAAGGCGTGGAAAGTTACAAACAGAATTACAGTTACTGTGCCGCATCGCGTCACCTCTTTTCAGTTGGATATTGCACAGGATAAGTAGCAGCCTCTGTACAGTTCCAAAATTTTGTCATTTTACCCCTCTGGCTAATTACACTTCACGGATGTGTGACAGATCAGAACGTTTTTTGACTGATTTTTTTAACGCTTTTGATATTTAAAGATTACGTTATCATGTGACGTATGAGGGACAGTCAAATCGAAATCGATCACACTGCCACAACGAGATCATGCAATAGTTACATTCAAAAGAAATTACTATACGCGTTTAAGACATTTATCTCACTAGGAGACGATCAATTTCTGTTTCCTAGAATGCGTTCGGCCGCTGACGGATCCACAACTGCACCCCTGTTAAACTTCTTCGTCAGACTGAAAGTAACGTGCACGCCTGTCTTTCTTCAGGTCGCCAGAGATCTGAAAATCATCCGGTGGAGTATCCGGGCTGTTTGAAGAATGTTGCAGTGTTTACCAACCAACTCACTGAAGCGTTGCCTTCTTCAGACTGGCAGTGTGGGGGCGAATGTACTGTGCAACAAGCTGATTCTGTCCGACAACAGTCTTGAGCGTTTTGACGTGATGGTGCGTCGCAGTTTCTGCCAAGTGCGTTCACAGCGGTGCGGGGGATAATCCCCCCGCCCCCCACAATGCCAATTGGACGAAGGCTACACTTTAGCTATTTCGTTGGGAAACATTGCGACATCCTCGGTACAGCCCGGATCTTCCACCGTGTGATTTTCACAACTTGATGACCTGTAGAAAGACAACTTTGTAATTCTGTTTCTGTTGGACGATGGAGTGTAGGAGCGTAAGAATGTGGGCAGTTGTGGATCCGCCAACTGCCCACCGCCTTCTACGAAACAGGAATTCATCGTCTCATCTCCTGGTGGGGTAAATGTCTTAATGCGTGTACTAATTACTTTTGAAAGGCACCGATCCATGGCCCCGATTTTCACTTGACTGTTCCTTATATAACTTTTTCACGGATCGCCTTAAATGAGACTTTATCACCTTTTAATTGACAAAACAAAGGTGCATCGAAAGACGCATCTTTGCTCTGATTTTCCTGCATTTCTCCCATAAATTTAACATGGTTAAAATCCTAAACCAATCAACAATATTACAAAATTGCACATTCATTTTCGTAAGCGATTTCGTTAGTGGAAGAACTGAACTTCATCACTGTTCTTCCAATGTATCTCTGTCTATCATAAATTTCACCTGTACCTACATTTATGTGATATCTCCATTGCATATTACTCTGGACTATTATCCCTGGACATCTGATCGTTGTGCTAGGTTCAGGAATCGATCAGAAATGCCCCTCCTTTGTCTGTTTGTGCGAATGGCAATAAAATTTTTATGTTTTGGGACAGTTGCCAATCACTGCGAAATCGCTGATTATGAACAAATCGTAAGCATTTTCGCATATAGTTCTTGCTATTATCTGCTAAGTCTTAAATATGTTTATCACTTATAGACATTACTTTTTTCATTGGTGATATCGCCCCTTGTTCATTTAAAAAGTCTTCAGTGCTTTCCTTAACCTGGTGTGATATTTCGTTTGTAAAATTTTGTTCACTACGCGCACGAGGAATTATTCTAAGTACGTTCAAATCATCGTCTGTTGAGAAATGGAGATAAGTTACTGGTACACAATACAGAATCAAAGTCTGTACTTGGCATTAGGTGCTGCTAGCATCAACACCAAGTGTCGTAATCCCAAACAAGTAACAAATATACAATTTTAAACTAAAGTCTGATGCAAAGAAACTGAAGAGAAAAGAAGCCGGGTACATCCACCACATGCAACTTATTACGAAATCGGAAGCGAAATAATTAATTTTCCTTCTAATTTATTTTTCATCTAGATAGCAGAAATGGAACTATTGGTAAATGAAGAATGTACTTGCGCCTGAGAATGCACCTATGAGGTTCAAAACTGATAAGCGCTCCCTCTCCCTAAAATAACAGGGCTGTATGCTGTCTTAAATTCACTAAAAAAGATCTCTATTTTCATGCGATCACGGCCCCATAATGCTAGTTTCCTGTAACACAGCAGTTGTTTAAGAGTCAGTCGAAAATTTACAGGGCGATTCCGTGATGATGTTACAAATTTTCAGGGTCAATGGAGAAGGGGTCCGGAAATGACCGAGTCGAGAGATGAGTAAAAATCGTTCTGGTTTCTCTGACAGTGGACCTCTTTTATTTTCCATATTCTGGGAGGAGGTAGTACGGTCCAAAACAAAAACAAATTTTCTTGTAAACATGTGCTCTAAAATGATTACCATTATAGCTATCAGTTGTTGTCCAAAAGCAGAGATGTCTTTCACAGTACCAAAGATGAACAAGTGCTTATAGCTGTCTGCATTTTATATCTCCTCCACATCCGCTAGCGTCAGTTATTTGTATATCTAAACAACAAAACTTGCCGGCTATTATAATTGTTTCATTTGTTACTCTAATTTCCTCAACATCACTTGATTTAAACTGACTGTATTCAAATAGCCTCGTTTTACCTAGCCTTGGATCTTCAATTTGTTCTCCATTTTCCTAAGAACTAATCTACTCACTCAAATAAAACTGAACATTGCATCATTAACTATTGCAGCCTTACGGTGTGTGGTCGAGGTTTCTTCACGTAACGCAATCTCTCACGTCCTGCCCCCTCCCCCCCCCCCCTCCCTCCTTTCACGCTTTCTTTCCTAGCTACACCGGGCGAGAGGGAGCGTTGGTTAACACACTGAACTAGGTTAGGGACCACGACAGTTCAAAACCACTTCCAGTCGTCCACATTTAGGTTTCGAATTTTCCCAAAAGTCGCTACAGCCAATTTCCGGCGGTTTCTTTCCCCATCCGTCCGTACTAAGAGCTTCTGCTGTGTCTCTAACGAGCGCGATCTCGACAAGATGACAGACTGTTACATTCCTTCCTTCCGTTTTACTTCCAGTCGTTAACGGTGCATGGAAAGAATTACTGCCGGTAGCCCTCCGTATATCGATTTTCTCTTATTTTCATGTTGTGGACATTTCGCGAGAAATATCTGAGACGAGTTAATACACCGAAGAGCCAAAGAAGCTGGTACACCTGCTTAATATTGTGTAGAAACCCAGCGAGCACGCAGAAGTGCCGCAACACGACGTGGCACGGACTCGACTAATGTCTGAAGTAGTGCTGGAGGGAATTGACACCTTGATTCCTGCTTTGCTGTCCTTAAATCCGTGAGAGTACGAGGGGCCGGAGATCTCTTCTGAACAGCACGTTGCAAAGCATCCCAGATGTGCTCAATAATGCGTATGTCTGGCGAGTTTGGTAGCCAGCGGAAGTGTTTAAACGCAGAAGAGTGCTCCTGTAGCCACTCTGTAGCAATTCAGCACATATCGGGTGTTGCACTGTCCTGCTGGAACTGCCAAAGTCCGTCGAAATACGCAATGGACATGAATGGATGCAGGTGATCAGACAGGACGCTTACGTCTGTGTCAGCCGTCAGAGGCGTATCTAGGTATATCAAGGGTCCCATATCACTCCAACTGCACACGCCTCACACCATTACAGAGCTCCACTAGCTTGAACAGTCCCCTTCTGACATGCAGGGTCCATGGATTCATGAGGTTATCTCCATACCCGTACACGTCCATCAGCCCGATACAATTTGAAACGAGACTCGTCTGACCAGGCAACATGTTTCCAGTCATCAGCAAACCAGTGTCGGTGGTGAGGGGCCCAGGCAAGGCATAAAGCTTTGTGTCTTGCAGTCATCAAGGGTACACGAGTGGGCCTTCGGCTCCGAAAACCCATATCGATGATGTATCGTTGAATGGTTCGCACACTGACACTTGTTGATGGCCCAGCAGTGAAACCTCCAGCAATTTGCAGAAGGATTGCACTTCTGTCACGTTGGAAGATTCTCTTCAGTTATCGCTTGTCCCGTTCTTGCAGGCTCTTTCTCCAGCCCCAGTGATGTCGGAGATTTGAAGTTTTCCCGGATTCCTGACATTCTCGATACACTCGTGAAATGGTCGTACGGGAAAATCCCCACTTCATCTCTACCTCGGATATGCTGTGTTCCATCGCTCGTGCGCCGACTATAACACCACGTTCAAACTCACATTTTGATAACCTGTAGCAGCAGTAAACGATCCAACAAATGCGCCACACACTTGTCTTCTGTAGGTGTTGCCCACCGCAGCGCGGAATTCTGTCTGTTTATATATCTCTGTATTTGAATACGCATGCCTATACCAGTTTCTTTGGCGCTTCAGTGTATATTGCGGGAACCTTCAGGAAACGCACACTGTTGGAATTTGAATAGGAAACGACTTCGTGGTGGATAATGCCTCCCTTGTAGCTTCCGGTAATGGGGTTTGTGAAGCATCTCCGGAAAGCACTCACATCAACTAAACGATTCTTATTTCCTCGTTGTATCTCTTGTATTAGCTCAAGCTGGTAAGGCTTCCAGAGATGGAACAACACTCACAAATGGATCGATCAGGTATTCTGTTAGCCACTCCATACGTGGATGAATGGAATTTCCTTAAGATTCTTCCTATGAATGTCAGCCTTTTATCTGCTTTTCTTACTACTTGTTTTACGTGGTCATTCTACTCAAGAGGAATTCGCAGGCAAAAAAAGAAGAAAGAAGATATTTTACAAAGCAAGTCTTACAATATTCTTCTCTCTATCCTGCACAAAATGGTATGTAAGTTATTTTTTGTGACGTTTGGAAATATTTTATTTTTAATTGTATTATGTTACTTGCGTATATCCAATACTACCTAATTTCGGACATGCATCTCTTTAAATGCGATTCTAAGGCCTGCCACTGTGCAGTTGAAACAAATCTATGTAAAAATGTGGAGATAAAGAAACCCGAATGCAATGGACATGTACAAAAGAGGATGGGCGCACGCCTGAGAAAATTGAAACGAGCTCTTCGCTTCAACTCAGTGTCAGATGACATACCACTAAGGGATCGACTAACTGATAAAACAATAGAACAGCTTAAGCAGTATTATTGGGTGGTCATCAGGAATAACGAAATTATTTAGAAAGTGTGAGAAAAGCAGTCCTGCCCTCATAATCCCACAGACCCTCTGTTGACAGAAAATCGATACAGTCAGTTTGCCCATCTGGAACTGAAACATGGTGTAAATTCCGGAAGTCTGAAGTCCTGGAACATATTTTCAATACAAGAACTCTACTCCTGAAGCTGCTATGAAAGCGATCAAGCGCATTTACAGGAGGAAACTAGCTCACATAGGCGGGCACAGAATCTCTGTCTTTCAACAATACTACGTGAATAAGAATGCCCCAAAATGAGTTTAAAGGGTTAAATACACCCAAGCGGGGAATTAGTGAAGCCATATTAACATTTAATGATGGAAACACGGGAAGAATAAGAATCCTAGTCTGTCTTAACATCAACCCCGGCTGTCATTCTGTAAGGAGGTCGAAATTATTAGACCTGCCGAGACAAAGAAGCACGGTCAACCAGAAGGAAGTAGCTTTTAGTGAAGGGTAGTGCTAAAATCTATGTTGCTGTGTGGTCCTGGGACTTAATTTAAAAACATGAGTGGATTTTTAGCATTTTAAATTTAAAACGCGATTTTGCTAAAATGGCCTTTTGTACTTTACGTACCGGTATATCACAAACTTCTTGTTTATAACAATATGAAACTTTGTGGACGTTGTACTGTAGCACAGTGTACCTACTAAAGCACAATAATGGTGGCGATTTGAATAGGTAGAACCTAGGGACTTCCACGTACAAATATACAGAAAAATGTGGCATAATATTTTTTTAAAACTGTATGTCTCATTCTTTTGTATGTTACCTCTTAATTCTCTCTTGGTAGACAGAAAAAACACGGGTATGTTACCAGTAAAAATTTTAGGTTGTTATTTGCGTTAATTCCGCAGATAAATATGCATAAATTTGGCTTATTTACGATGGACCACATAGACCCTGCAAATCACCACTTAACATCGCCCTGGGTAGTTACTACTATGTTGTTACAATTTCCAGCGATTAGTCGCCAATAGAGTGATCGAACGTAGAGGATTTATTTGTCTTTCTGTGTAATACGTTACGTTTAGTTACTTTCAGGGTCTACTGCTAGTCCTCGCACCCCATCGTTGATCCTCTGCAGGAGTTCCCGCAAATCGCTACAGTCATTTGGCGTTCCTTCCTTATTATTGAAAGTTGCATCGACTGCTAGCTGCCTCAAGGAGCTTCCGAGGCTGTTCAGGCAGGGAGGCTTGTTACGTAAAGAAATCTACATCTACGTCATATTCTGCAATCCACCTAATAGAGTGTTGTGGAGGGTACTTCTGGTACCACTAACTGATCCACCCTAGCCTATTCCACCCGCGACAAAAGATTCTCAGTAAGCCGCTGTGTTGGCTCCAATTTATGGAATTCTCTCGTCGTGGCCATTTCGCGAGATGTATGTGGGAGGAAGTAATACGTTGTTTGAATTTTCCCGAAAAGTACTCCTTCCAAATTTCAATGGATTGACCTCTTCATTATGCTTAACGACTCTCTTGTAACGTCAACCAATGTAGTTTGTTGAGCTTCTCGATAAAAATCTCGCGCCGTCCAAACGATCCCGCGATGAAACGTACCATTCTTCGTTTGGTCTTCTCTATCTGTTCTATCATTCCCACGTGGTAACGAACCCATATTGATGAAAAATACTCAAGAGTCGGTCAAACAAGCGTCTCGTAAGCCAATTCATTCGTGAATGAATTTCATTTCCTTAAGATTCTTCCCATGAATCTTAGTGTGGCATCCGCTTTTCCTTTGTTTTACGTGGTGATTTCACTGAAAGCTGCTCTAGATGGTTACTCCTGGATATTTTAGGTAGATACGGTTTTCAGAAGGTTCTAATCAATAGTGTAGTTGTACAGCAGTGATTATGTATGCACAATATGTTACATTGTGTGTATGTATGTATTAAACCAGTGACCTACAAACGACGGGGAGGCTTCGTGCCACCGTAGCCCTCAGTGGTTCACAACCCCACAACAGGGCACAGCAGTCCACCCGCCCCACCGCAGCCCCACACCGAAACCAGGATTATTGTGCAGTTGTGCAGTTCGACTGCTAGTGGAACCCCACCCCCACGGGAACGTCTCACAGCACAATCTCATACCAGGTGAGTGTAGCCCCAGTGTTTGCTTGGTGGAATAATTACGGTGTACGCGTACGTGGGAACGTGTTTGCGCAGCAATCGCCAATCGCCGATACAGTGTAACTGAGACAAAATACGGGGAACGATCCCACATTCTTTTTTTTATTATTCGTATGACCGGTTTCGGTTCATTCAGAACCATCTTCAGATCTGATATTTAAGTTACAGGAGTAACCCGTCCAATTCAGCAACTTTCACATGCTACGTCACATGTGAAAGTTGCTGAATTGGACGGGTTACTCCTGTAACTTAAATATCAGATCTGAAGATGGTTCTGAATGAACCGAAACCGGTCATACGAATAATAAAAAAAATTTGCAATCAAGACGGATTTAAAGTAACATTATAAAATCACTGATTGCTGTTATCCCATAAGACATTATGTCTGTTTTTGCAAAGTTTGTGCCACGTCAGGCTTCGGGATACATTACGAAGTTCTTACGTATTAGGACAAAGATAATGAAAGAGATGTGACGTAGCATGTGAAAGTTGCTGAATTGGACGGGTTACTCCTGTAACTTAAATATCAGATCTGAAGATGGTTCTGAATGAACCGAAACCGGTCATACGAATAATAAAAAAATTTGCAATCAAGACGGATTTAAAGTAACATTATAAAATCACTGATTGCTGTTATCCCATAAGACATTATGTCTGTTTTTGCAAAGATCCCACATTCGCCGAGGTAGATGGAAAACCGCCTTAAAAACGATCCACAGGCTGGCCGACTACCGGACCTCGAAACCAATCCGTCTGGCGGATCCGCGCCTGGGACTGGCACGCCTTCCCGCTCGGAAAGCAGCGCGTTAGACCGCGCCGTTAGCCGGGCGGGCCATGTTAGATTTGTTTACGTTCATGGTCAGCTGCCAGAGCCTGCCTCATTCATAAATCCTCTGCAGCTCATTCTGCAAATCGATACTGTGTTCTGTCTTTGCTTCATCGTTATAGGCAACCGCATTATCTGCGAACAGTATTAAAGAGCATCCGACGCTTTCTACCAGTTAATTTACATACGTTGTAAACAGTAACGGTCCTAACACTCTTCCTTCAGGTACTCCGGAAATTACCTTTGCAGCTGTCGATTTTGATCCCATGAGAGCAACGTGTTGAGTTCACTCTGCAAGCGAGCCTTGAATCCAGTGGAGATCTGGTCCAATACTCGATAAGTTCGTACTTTTTCACTAAATAGCGCTGCGTGGCAGTGTCAAACGTCTTCCAGAAGTCAAGAAAAATGACAGAAAACTGTGCGCCATTATCACGTAGGAGCAGAGCGAGCTGAGTTTCTCAAGATCTCTGTTTGCAGATTCCATGTTGATTTTCATAGCCGAGATTTTCATGCTCCAAAAATGTCATAATTCATGAGCGTAAAACATGTTCCATAATTGTAAAACAGATTAACGTCAACGTTGTTTTTGTTTTTGTTGTAGTCTTCAGTCCAGAGACTGGTTAGATGCAGCTCTCCGTGCTACTCTATCCTGTGCAAGCTACTTCATCTCTCAGTACCTACTGCAACCTACATCCTTCTGAATCTGTTTAGTGTGTTCGTCTCTTGGTCTCCCTCTACGATTTTTACCATCCACGCTGCCCTCCAATACTAAATTTGTGATCCCTTGATGCCTCAGAATATGCCCTACCAACCGATGCCTTCTTCTAGTCAAGTTGTGCCACAAATTTCTCTTCTCTCCTATTCAATTCCTCCTCATTAGATATGTGATCTACCCATCTAATCTTCAGCATTCTTCTGTAGTACCACATTTCAAAAGCTTATATTATCTTCTTGTCTAGACTACTTATCGTCCACGTTTCACTTCCATACATGGCTACACTCCATACAAATTCTTTCAGAAACGACTTCCTGACACTTAAATATATACTCGATGTTAACAAATTTCTCTTCTTCAGAAACACTTTCCTTGGCATTGCCAGTCTACATTTTATATCCTCTCTACTTCGACCATCATCAGTTATTTTGCTCCCCAAGTAGCTAAAGTCCTTTACTACTTTAAGCGTCTCATTTCCTAATCTAATACCCTCAGCATCACCCGATTTAATTCGACTACATTCCATTATCCTCTTTTTGCTTTAGTTGATGTTCATCTTATATCTTCCTTTCAAGACACTGTCGATTCCGTTCAGCTGCTCTTCCAGGTCCTTTGCTATACAATCGGAATTACAATGTCATCGGCTAATCTCAAAGTTTTTATTTCTTCTCCATGGATTATAGTTCCTACTCCGAATTTTTCTTTTGTTTCTTTTACTGCTTGCTTAATATGCAGAATGAATAACATCGGGGATAGGCTACAACCCTATCTCACTCTCTTCCGAACCATTGCTTCCCTTTCATGCCCCTCGAATCTTATAACTGCCATCTGGTTTCTGTACAAATTGTAAATAGCCTTTCGCTCCCTGTATTTTACCCCTGCCACCTTCAGAATTTGAAAGAGAGTATTCCAGTCAACATTGTCGAAAGCTTTCTCTAAGTCTACAAATGCTAGAAACGTAGGTTTGTCTTTCCTTAATCTTTCTTCCAAGATAAGTCGTAGGGTCAGTGTTGCCTCACGTGTTCCAACATTTCTACGGAATCCAAACTGATCTTCCCCGAGATCGGCTTCTACCAGTTTTTCCATTCGACTGTAATGAATTCGTGTTAGTATTTTGCAGCCGTGACTTATTAAACTGACAGCTAATTTTCACATGTCAACACTTGTTTTCTTTGAGATTGGAATTATTATATTCTTCTTGAAGACCGAGGGTATTTCGCCTGTCTCATAGATTTTGCGCGCCAGATAGTAGAGTTTTGTTAGGCCTGGCTCTCCCAAGGCTGTCAGTAGTTCTAATGGAATGATGTCTACTCCCGGGGCCTTGTTTAGACTCAGGTCTTTCAATGCACTGTCTAACTCTTCACGCAGTATCATATCTTCTATTTCATCTTCACCTACATACTCTTCCATTTCTGTAATATTGTCCTCAAAAACATCGCCCTTGTATAGACCCTCTATATACTCCTTCCACCTTTCTGCTTTCCCCTCTTTGCTTAGAACTGGGTTTCCATCTGAGCTCTTGATATTCAAGCAAGTGGTTCTCTTTTCTAGAAAAGTGTCGTTAATTTTCCTGTAGGCAGTATCTATCTTACCCCTTTACGTCAACGATATATGTCTATAATTGTGTGCACCTGTACTACAGCCTTTCTTGAAAACGGAAATGATCTGCCGTTTCTTCCAGTCGCTTTTTCTCAATCGTACCACAAGTAGTGGGTGGCGCCCCAAAATGATAAATAACCTTTCAGGTCTAAACTGAATATCTCTCCGTGATGGGGAGGATAAACCGAGAAGGATTCCCGTAAGCCTGGTAACGTTTCTTGCTGGGGATCTCAAGTCGCGTCCGCTCTGTAGCGCCTCTGGCCGGAGACGGAGTGGCTCGGAATCCCGAAATCCTCCGGCTCTGCCGCCGGACCGTGACGGAGAGCCGGCTGTTGCCGGGATTTGCGCGGTCCGTGTAGCGGAAAACAGCGCCGGCAGCGGGCTGGGCTGGGGGCGAGGCGAGGCGAGGGCACTTACTGCTGATGTGGCTCCGCCGTGCCGCGCCGGCCGCGCTGGGCAGCGGCGATCGGTCACGCGCGGCCGGCCGCGTGACTCACACGGAGCCCCGCCTAGCCCCGGCTCGCTCCGCGGATGACCTCTGGCCGGCGGGTGGCGGCCGCCGCGGGCGACACATGGACTGGAAGTAACGATAACGCCGACGCCGACGCTGCCGCCGCGCCGGGGCTCGGCGCTGCGTTATTTACGGCGGCTCAAGGGGGACTGCATCAAGGTGTTAGCAACGCTGCACGCGGGACGTCTGGCGGCGCTTGTTATATAGGAAGTGACGCCGCATCCAGGAACAAACTAACGAGGAACAGTGAATAAGTTTTCATCGTCAACTCTAAAATGTCAAATTGCGTCCGTGTGCCTTCGAGCGATTACTTCAGTACCCATCAATACAACAAAACCCTCCTCGTAGCCGAGGTCCGTAATGCACGCCTGAGCTGTGGTGCTCGACTCGTAGGTAAGAGACTTCGAATCCTGGTGATAGAGGAGATTGTCACTGCCAGCATTTGACCGCCGAGGGGAGGAGAGGGCCGGTCGCTGTGGCCGTTCGGTTGTAGGCTCTTCAGCCCGCAACCGCGCTGCTGCTACTGTCGCAGGATCGAATCCTGCCTCGGGCATGGATGTGTGTCATGTCCTTAAGATAGTTAGGTTTAAGTAGTTCTAAGTTATAGAGGACTTATGACCTCAAATGTTGAGTCCCACAGTGCTTAGAGCTATTTGAACCACTTTTTGGGGAGGAGAGGTAGTTGTGCACAGATGCCGATCACATCGTTGCGGTAATGTGCTGGACTAAGCTCCAAAACTGCCCACATGTACAGGGTGATAATTATTGAAATATGTGAAATAAAATCGTCATAGATTCTGAACGGTTCGCGTTAGAACATTCAAACTGCACGGTTGCCCGCATGATTGGAATTAGTAAGTGAATATGATTTGGGTTAGCAACGAAGCCCAATTTCATTTGGATGGGTTCGTCAATAAGAGAAATTGCCGCATTTGGGGGACTAGAACCAGCAACGGGTGACTGTGTGGTGTTAACTGTCCAGTCACGGAATAATCCGTCATAGCTTCTGAGCGATTTGCGTTAGAACATTCAAACTGCACGGTTGCCCGCGGGGCATGATTGGAATTAGTATGTGAATATGATTTGGGTTAGCAGCGAAGCACAATTTCATTTGGATGGATTCGTCAATAAGGAAAATTGGTGCATTTGGGGGGACTAGAACCAGCAACGGGTGACTGTGTGGTGTGAAATGTCCAGTCAAGGAATGATCGGTGCGATACTCCTTGATGGCACGGTGAGTATCGAACGGTACGTGAAGGCTTTGGACGATGATTTCCCCCCTTATCCAAAGTGACCCTCATTTCTACAATATGTGGTTCATGCAAGACGGACCTCGACTCCAACGCAGCAAGAGAGTGTTTGATGTCCTGGAGGAGCACTTTTGGGACCGCATTCTGGCTCTGGCCACTGGCAGGTGCCTCGAATGGCCACCATAATCTCCGGATCTGAATACATCCGACTCCTTATTGTGGGGCTACATCAAATTCAAGATGTACAGCAATAACCCCAAATCCATTGCTGAGCTTAAAACAGGCATTCAGGATGTCATCGACAGCATCCACATCATCGGCAATTATGGCAGGCATATCGAACATGTCATAACTTAAATCTGAACATCTGTAGTGACGTTTACATGTTGAATTAAGTGTGTGCACGCCGTACTTTGTAACTTATCTCCACTTTTTTCATATAGTTCAATAATTATCACTCTGTAGTAAGGACATGTTACGCAGTTGACGGCAATCCGTCCGTTGGATGAGGACATTAAACTCGGCGGTCCGTTTGGTGCTATTCAAGAGGAGTAGCCTATGAGCACCCACTGCATTTCACTCTCCCCGTTCGCATCATCGTCATCATATAAACTCATCCATTGTGATCACCTACACAAATTCGTATTCGATACAGCTCTCCCTTTCCCACGAGCAGCTAAAGTGAGCGAAGAATGAACTTCCTTTCCAGCGAGGTGGCTGAAAACCACATCGTTATATTAAACAGCCATCTATGCCATACGAGATTTAATTTTAATAGAGCAAAGACCGAGATAGGGAGAACATGCCAGACGCTGTCGGGCTCTAGGCGACAGCTGCGGCTTGCGCCCCTGTGACGTGTGGTCGCCGCGGCAAGCACATGAGGTGGCGCTGCCCCGGACGAATGTTTATCGCTAAATACCGCAGCCCAGCTATTACTAGCCAGTCTCTCGGTAGTCACAGGAGCCGTTAGTTAAGCCATTGAACAGCAGAGTTTTGACCTTGCCTCATCTATGTTTGTTATTTTGATTGCTCTCTGGATTGTTGTGTGCGCTTAACACGGCTTTCCTACACTCTGGACTTCTTTTGACTATTCGTTCACTTCGTAATACCCACTTTCATTTATCATTTGTCTCCAGAACTGCCTGTTTCCTTCCCGCCAGTCTCTAAATTACCACCAAAGTGAGTTACCATAAACTGGGATTAGTAACATCAGAAAACGTCTAAACATAACTCATAAAATAACATATTGTTCCAAAAAGTGGAATATACTTTCAGAAGTTCTGTGCACCGCAAAATTGGCCATCAAACAAAAGGCAAAATTTATAAAACGGCAGCGTAGTTTTTGCAACATAAAGGACTCACGAGCAGAAGCTCCGTACACTAGCTTATGATGAGCAGGAAGAGTAACACTGAAACTCAAAATGTACTGTGAATACATCAGATATAAATTGAAAGTCGGCCCCATAACTAAAAATCTCTCAGAATACTGGGTGTCATCGTATGGTTATACGAATACTTGATAACTATGTCGGGTGTTCCCATCGCTACAAGCAGGAAAAGGAAACGAAGACCTTAAACCAGTTGGCTGCCGAATATCGAAAGTGTTATGAAGAAGCTAAACGTTACTCCCTACCCTGGTGGAATAGATGATGTCGAATTAGAATTGAAGTCAACCAAGAGCAACGGGAAAACGTCTCCATCTTGTTCACCCTTCCCTTGTCTCATTACATTACGACGTCGCCATTGTTATACGGGCTGAAACAACGTTCGAGACAATGAGTGTCTGGATATCCTTCCAGACAGCACTCTTTCCCACACGACGGAATTCGTGTAACCCTTCTGTCTGCGTCAAGACTGAAGCCTCTGTGCAAGTCTGAGGTCGTTTTCTAACATTTTGTACATATATCTGAGGGGGAGGACGACGGCTCAAATCTCCATACCACGATCCTAATTTAAGTTTTCTTTGATTTACCTGAATCGCTACAGACAAATGCCGGGATGGTTCCTTTTACAGATAGCGACGATTTACTTCCCCATCTTTTTCTGTTCTGAACTTGTGGGGGGAGAAGGTAGAGTGAATAGGAGAATGATAACCATGTGTATTTGGTCTCCTTAAACACTTACTCAGCGTCATCATCGTGAGGTAGAAACATCCTATTGGGCAGCTTCTCGCAAAGCTGCGTCTTGACAACAAGGTTTAACGTCTGGACGAGATTACCGTAAAGTGTTCATGTGAGGTTTGGCCCTTGAGTATATAGTTCGTTACCAACACACAATGAGCGGTGTTTATTTATACTGTTACTTATACTGTATTATACTATTAATATTACTTATACCATTAACATTTTTATGCTGTTCACAAATCGAAATAAAATTTACTGAGAAACTAACTACAAAGACGGATGTAGCTTTACTTCACCTAGTAGGTTTCTCTGAACTACATGTGTTATAATGTTTTAGATTTGAGTTAACTTCGATTCTATTTAAATAATTTACCGGTTCCAGCTTCTCTAACTTACATTGCTAAAATTGTTTATGGCACACTTATTGGGGGTGGATTGCCTGGTTCAAGTGTATCGCACTTAAGCCCTGTTGGTACTCATGAACATTATTTCTACTGGTTATGTGTAGTTTATTTGGTACTCAGGACTGATGTAAACTCTATTTTACAACCTTCTGTTTTAGTTGAATATTTTAGCGTTATTTATTATCATCTCTCCCGTGGGTTGAATCATCACAGCAAATTGTGCAATTGATTCAGGATAAGTCAATACAAGCCATGTGGACGTTCTTATTTAAATTTTGTATGTACATTCTGTAGAATTATCTTGAGTTATCCCAAATTGAAACCAAAAACATTGGATAAGCTGAGAATCTGGGTCTAACAAGAGGGGTGCTAGAAAAAGTTGTCCGTGCAGATGCGCTGAACATCGTGTCCGAATGGCGCAGAGGTCAGCGCATATGCCTAGTAAGCAAGACAAGAATCTCGGTCGAGCACAAATTCTCAACGTGCTCCATTGATTTGAACTGATTCCCGCTAGCAGGTTAAGTCTGTAGCTTCCTTATGTCTTAATTCCTAGTGGTTCATCATCAAAATGGTGTCTGCAACTTACGGAATCGCTTTGACGATGAGAGAGAAGTGTAGGAAGTATTACCAGGTAGTGAATATAGGATTTGTTGCGTCTAGTGGAAACATTTTATTGGGTTGTGGCGGGGAGGGGGCGGGAGGAGAGATGTAGTAGGGAGAAAAATGGGAAAACAAAACCAGAAGTGGCTATCTCCTGGCATCTCAGCGTAAGCAGCTGGGAGGAAAAAATGTGCCTTTTAGGCACAGTTGAAGGAAAAAAGGACCAAGAGAGGTGGAGGGGAGTAAAGAGTTCAACATGATGATTTACAAATTAACACATGCAATACAAAGAGTAGTAACTCATACTCTGCCTATCATCAGTTCCTGGATACAGATGGAAAAAGTTTGAGTTCTGCACTAGAGCACATTCAGATCTCTCCAAATATAAAGTCAAATGGTTCAAATGGCTCTGAGCACTATGGGACTTAACTTCTATGGTCATCAATTCCCTATAACTTAGAACTACTTAAACCTAACTAACCTAAAGACATCACATATATCCATGCCCGAGGCAGGATTCGAACCTGCGACCGTAGCGGTCGCGCGGTTCCGGACTGTAGCGCCTAGAACCGCTCGACCACTCCGGCCGGCAATATAAAGTCCCTTCAGACATTAAAGAATGGCTTCAGACATTAAAGAATGGTAGTGGCCGTTCAGAGTCCAGAATCACTACCACTCGTTACCACAGGCAGGTCTGCCTTCTTTCAGAACGAGCACAACCGTGTCCAGAATCACTACCTTGAGCTCTTTACTCGAAAACGTCCCATTCTCCATTTGACTCCCGTAGTGTTCGGCTACTGTCTACTTTTCCATTGGCTGAAGGCCGTCTCCACCAAAAATACATAGCTCTTACATTTTGCAGACATATTACAACATTATTTAAATAAAGAATTCTTTTAAACATTCGGTTAGACTCACACCATTCATAATGAATATAAATAATATTCTGTTCATAAACAATTAAGCCAGTATTCTTACACAAGTGGGCACACGATAAGTGATAATAAACTGCCGTTAAATACTGTTTAAACAATGATTTACGCCTGCTTGTCAGACGCACCTTTTGTCATTCTTTTACAAAGTTGGTGTGAGCTAACAGGTGCCACTGGCCACTTCATAAATTACCGTGCTTTTATACAATCAATTGTAATTAGTATTTAAATCAAGTTACTGGAAAAATAGTAAACTGTCGATGAAGTGTCGGCAGAAGTGCCAACACCGTGTTGTTTGAGGAAACCGAAATGCACGCTATAAGCTCACGCAGGATGGCGTGAGGTCTGGAGCAGGATACTTAATGAAAGCTATAAAGAAAAGTACGTAGTTTCTGGAATACTTAACTTTAATCCACAATTGGTGAACATTGGTCTTGTTACTGTACATGCTTCATTAGATACATAGCAAAGGATAAATGGCGCCTTGCTAGGTCGTAGCAATTGACTTAGCTGAAGGCTATGCTAACTATCGTCTCGGCAAATGTGAGCGTAATTCTCAGTGAACCTTTCCTAGCAAAGTCGGGTGTACAACTGGGGCGAGTGCTAGGAAGTCTCTCTAGACCTGCCGTGTGGCGGCGCTCGGTCTGCAATTACTGACAGTGGCGACACGCGGGTCCGTCGTATACTAGCGGACCGCGGCCGATTTAAAAAGGCTACCACCTAGCAAGTGTGGTGTCTGGCGGTGACACCACATTCCTCCCCCGCAAATCGGCGGACGGTTGTGTTATAAGGCTTCCGCCCGCCGTGGAGAGGACCCCATCTTGGCGTATGCGACGAGGTGGGGAGCCTAACAACAGGCGAGGCTGTGCCACCCGCACCCGGCCATTCGGTCCGAGGGGAGCTAGGAAACGCCTGAAAACCTAGTCCAGGGTGCACGCCAACATGCGGTGTATGCGCCCGTAAAGAGACAGGTGGGGCCGAAGGGTCGACCTCCATCGAGTCGGAGCACCCGACTGGCGAAGACGACAGATGGTCCGGAGCGGGCAAGAGTTCCATGTCGGAGGACAGCTGGTCACGGCAAGCGACCGGCGGCTGTAGCGAAGCGCCCACTGCGGGCGTCGCTGGCGGGAGAACAGGCGGCGGCGGCGGCGGCGGCGGCGCGTCGCCATGGGGCAAAATGGAAGGCAGCGTCGGTAACACCTGGGGATGAGGCGAGCCAGTAGATGGGTCCCCAGGGCGCTGACCGGACGGCACCGTCGCTGAAAGCAGACGGGGAGCGGCAGAACCCGTGCGACGACAGAGGCGCAGCTGATTGAGAGCCGACGCACCTCACCAGAGGCCCCCAAAATCAGATACATAGCGCGGCCGAGGCAGCGAAGAATGTGCCCTGCGAGCCAACGCTGTGAACCGCGATAGTTGCGATAGTATACAACGTCGCCTGGAGCAAAAGCAGGTGTCTGCCGCTGCACAGGAACCTGATGTGGCGGATGCAACAAAGACATCAAGGTTCGATGAGGACGACCATGGAGCAACTCAGCCGGCGAGCGACCATCTCGGGGCTGAGAGCGATACGAAGACAAAAAGAGCAATAACGCTTCCTCCCGAGAATGTGACTCTTTCAACTTCAACATCTGGGACTTGAAAGTCCGGACCAATCGTTCAGCGGCACCGTTGGATTGAGGCGAAAATGGCGCGGACGTCAGATGTTGAATACCATTGGCCTTGCAGAATGACTGAAATTCTGCGGACATGAATTGTGGGCCATTGTCGGAAACAATAGTCTGTGGAAGACCCTCAATGCAAAAGATAGCGGATAACGCTTGGATGGTGGCAGAAGACGTCGTGGAAGACATCCGGACAACAAAAGGAAAATTACTGAAGGAATCGACAACAACCAACCATCGAGCATTCGAGAATGGACCAGCAAAATCGATGTGTAGGCGTTGCCAAGGGGAAGTGGCTTTTGGCCATGCAAAGAATTTCCGCGGTGGTGCGGATTGTTGTTCGGCACACGCCATGCAAGAAGAGCACATATTCGTAATTGCAGCATCGATTCCGAACCAAGTACAGTGCTGACGAGCAAGTTGTATCGTGCGCACTATACCCCAATGTCCTTGGTGGAGAAGCCGTAAGACAGAGGACTGTAACGAACGTGGGACCACGACCCTGGACTGATCATTATCAGAACACAACAGCAAAACACCACGCCGTACAAAAAGTCTCTCCTTGTGAGCAAAAAATCGGCGAACCAACGGATCCTCGATCTGTGACTTTGACAAGGGCCATTGCGTAGCAACAAAACGCAAAACGGTAGCAAGGACAGGGTCAGCAGCTGTGGCTGTAGCTACACGACGAAAATCAATCGGAAACGATTCAACCACGTCATCGGTTTCCGCATCAATGAACATGCAAGCAAGTTCGGAAGAATCGAATGCTCTATCCTCAGCAACAGGCAAACGGGACAGCGCATCAGCGTTTCCGTGCTTAGCAGTGGACCGATACAAGATATCGTAGCGGTACTGCGAGAGGAAAATTGACCAGCGAATGAATTTCTGTGCTGTACGCGGAGGTACAGGCTTGTTCGGATGAAAAAGCGATGTCAAAGGTTTGTGGTCTGTGATGATGGTAAAATGACGACCATACAAGAAATCGTGAAACTTTGTAACACCAAAGACGAGAGCCAAAACTTCTTTCTCTATCTGTGAATAATTTCTTTGCGCAGACGAGAGCAATTTGGACGCAAAGGCAATAGGGCGATCATGCGAACCATCTTTGTGCGCAAGCACAGCTCCTATCCCGAAATCCGATGCATCTACCATCAACAGGTTTCAGGGGATCGAATGGCGTAAGCCAAGGATTTGAAAGCAACGCCGATTTCAACTGGCAAAAGGCGCGTTCGCAATCCGTCGTCCAGCCAAACGGAACACCTTTATGGCGTAAGCGATGAAGCGGTGCTGAAATGGAAGAGGCATGCGGGATATACCGGGTGTAATAGTTAATTTTTCCCAACACACTCTGTAGCTGCTCCAAATTCTGCGGCGAAGGCAAGTCTTGTATGGCACGGAGGTGCTCTGGACTCGGATGTATGCCTTGGGCATTGATTACATGTCCCAAATATGGTAAGTCACGAGCAAAAAACACACATTTGTCCTTCCGCAAGCGAAGACCATTTTGTCGCAATACCTGAAATAATGTTCGGAGGTTTGCTAAATGTTCTTCTTCTATCTTTCTGGAGATCACAATATCGTCCAGATAGTTTGCTGCAGTAGGGACCGACGCACAAACAGTTTGCAGATATTGGTGAAACAATGCAGGGGCGGATGCACACCTGAATGGCAGTCTTTTGAATCGGTACAAACCAAGATGCGTGTTAACCACCAAGACGCACTGGGATTCGTCGTCCACTGGTATTTGCAAGTACGCATCTGCTAGGTCCAACTTCGAAAAGTATTTACCCGAGCACAGTTTATCAAAAAGATCTTCCGGGCGGGGTAAAGGAAAAGTGGCAATCACGAGTTGCGGATTCACTGTTGCCTTGAAGTCCACACAAAGTCTCAATTTTCCGGAAGGTTTTAGCAAAATTACTAAGGGTGATGCACAGAGAGAAGCCTGCACACGTTCAATTACACCTTGTGATTCTAAATCGTGTAATGTTCTTGCGACCTCATCACGCAATGCGTGGGGAACATTGTGCGCTCTGAAAAATTTCGGTTGCGCGTTTACTTTCAGTTCCAAATGTGCTTCATAGTTCTTAGCGCAACCAAGGCCCGGTGCAAAAATGTCTGCAAATTCTTCACATAGACGAGATACACTCTCTGATGGCACAGTCTGGTTCACTGATAGGACCTGATTGACTATAGACAAGTTAAACATCTGAAATAAATCTAAACCAAACAAGTTCACTGCAGAAGAAGAACGAAGGACGTAAAATGACACAAGTTTTGTTTGTCCCTTGTATGTTGCAAGAAGGCTGCACTGTCCTAACACAGGGATTTGCTGTCCTGAATATGTAGTTAGCTTAACATTTGCGACACACAACGGAGGGTTGCCCAGTTGTTTGTACGTGTCGTTATTGATCAATGAAACTGCAGCACCAGTATCGAGCTGGAACGGGATCACGTTGCCATTAATGTCCAAGTCTACAAAAAGTTTATTGTCCTGCTGACGACAAGAGCGACTGTCTCGTGCAACGTGAACAGACACTGGTACAGAATCACTCGCGACTTGACGTGATTTCCGTCGATGTCGACACACACTTTTGGTGGGACGAACACAGTCACCGTTAGAAGGAGCGGCACTGGGCGGAGTGGAATTAACTACATGAATTTCCATGGGCGAAGGTTCACGAGCCTGGGTATTCTAGGCTCGATTCCAGCGCGAAGCAAAGGGCCTGGAATGGTTTTTAGTGTCCGTTCCGAGCTTTTTCTGTCAAACACTCTGAACATGTCCTTTTTTATTACAGAAAAAGCAAATAGCTTGGCGTGACGGACAATTCTCACGCGAATGTCTAGTAGCACACCGCGGGCATGACTTTAGTACTGCATTTGCATGCTGGCGCGGGACACGTGGCTGCGCGGACGTGCGCGAGGGCTGTTTACCGTTCCGTGCAGCTCGCCCGGCGGGCCGGTTAATGTGACACAAAGCTGGCGGAGTTTCATATGATTCCTGAGCAAAGTCAAGTGTGTCTTGCCTATCCAATATGTCTATCACTTGTTGAAGGGAGGGATTGACTAGTTTCAAAATTTGCTCCCGTATACGAACATCAGAAATGTTCTGTGCAATTGCATCACGCACCATAGTATGAATAAGGGAGTCCACATTCACACTCAAAAGCACAATCCCTAGTAAGACCTTGCAATGTTGCAACCCACTCCCGATTAGTCTGACCGGCCGTACGTTTTGTACGAAAGAACGTATACCTTTTTGCAACTACATTGTCTGTTTCTTTGAAATAGGCATCTAAAGCAGACAAAATTTCTTCGTAGGACACAGTTGCTACGTCGCGTCGGGGAAATAAGTTCACTATCAGTCGGTACGTTTGCACCCCTACACACGCCAATAAATGAGGCTGCCGCTCGTTACCTTGAATTCTGTAGGCGGCGAGATGGAATCCAAATTGGCGTGACCACTCCGTCCAGCTTTCCATCGCCGCATCGAACGGCCGAAACGGTGGTGAAACAGCATGTTGCGGCTGCGGTAGCGGTGGAGCGGCGGCTGCCGCACCGTTTTGCATTGCACATTGACCCTGGACGAGCTGTCCAAGGGCATCCAATAACGCCTGCGTCTGCTGATTCTGCAAGCGATAAAATTCGGACAGTACATCTGGAGATTGTGGCGAAGCCATGACACAAATAAAGTAGAGCAATACGAACGCGAAATCCTCTTATAAGCCTCGTCGCCAATATGAAGTGTCGGCAGAAGTGCCAACACCGTGTTGTTTGAGGAAGCCGAAATGCACGCTATAAGCTCACGCAGGATGGCGTGAGGTCTGAAACAGGATACTTAATGAAATCTATAAAGAAAAGTACGTAGTTTCTGGAATACTTAACTTTAATCCACAATTGGTGAACATTGGTCTTGTTACTGTACATTCTTCATTAGATACATAGCAAAGGATAAATGGCGCCTTGCTAGGTCGTAGCAATTGACTTAGCTGAAGGCTATGCTAACTATCGTCTCAGCAAATGCGAGCGTAATTCTCAGTGAACCTTTCCTAGCAAAGTCGGGTGTACAACTGGGGCGAGTGATAGGAAGTCTCTCTAGACCTGCCGTGTGGCGGCGCTTGGTCTGCAATTACTGACAGTGGCGACACGCGGGTCCGTCGTATACTAGCGGACCGCGGCCGATTTAAAAAGGCTACCACCTAGCAAGTGTGGTGTCTGGCGGTGACACCACAGTCGATTAAACAAATACACAAGTATCTCAAAATATGAGTGTAAGTAGGCTGTTTAGGTTTTTTGATTGGTAACGCCAAGTAGCGCTCTGTATGAAAATCACTGGCTGTGCTGTGTGCAGTCTGTGGCTGGTTTGCATTGTTGTTTGCTATTGTAGTGTTGGGAAGTTAGATGTGAACAGCGCGTAGCGTTGCGCAGTTGGAGGTGAGCCGCCAGCAGCGGTGGATGTGGGGAGAGAGATGACGGAGTTTTGAGAGCGGATGATCTGGACGTGTGTCCATCAGAGACAGTAAATTTGTAAGACTGGATGTCATGGACTGATATATATATTATGACTTTTGAACACTATTAAGGTCAATACATTGTTTGTTCTTTATGAAAATCTTTCATTTGCTAACTATGCCTCTCAGTAGTTAGTGACTTCAGTAGTTAGAATCTTTTATTTAGCTGGCAGTATTGGCGCTCGCTGTATTGCAGTAGTTCGAGTAACGAAGATTTTTCTGAGGTAAGTGATTCATGAAAGGTATAGGTTATTGTTAGTCGGGGCCATTCTTTTGTAGGGATTTTTGAAAGTCAGATTGCGTTGCGCTAAAAATATTGTGTGTCAGTTTAGTGTTGATCAGAACAGGTAAAGAGCGAAATGTCTGAGTACGTTCAGTTCTGCTCAGTTGTTTGAAAATCAAATAATGTAAGAGGTTTATCATCAGAGTAATTCATTAATTTTTCAAAAGGGGACGTTTCATCTACATCTACATCTACATCTACATTTATACTCCGCAAGCCACCCAACGGTGTGTGGCGGAGGGCACTTTACGCGCCACTGTCATTACCTCCCTTTCCTGTTCCAGTCGCGTATGGTTCGCGGGAAGAACGACTGTCTGAAAGCCTCCGTGCGCGCTCTAATCTCTCTAATTTTACATTCGTGATCTCCTCGGGAGGTATAAGTAGGGGGAAGCAATATATTCGATACCTCATCCAGAAACGCACCCTCTCGAAACCTGGCGAGCAAGCTACACCGCGATGCAGTGCGTCTCTCTTGCAGAGTCTGCCACTTGAATTTATTAAACATCTCCGTAACGCTATCACGGTCACCAAATAACCCTGTGACGAAACGCGCCGCTCTTCTTTGGATCTTCTCTATCTCCTCCGTCAAACCGATCTGGTACGGATCCCACACTGATGAGCAATACTCAAGTATAGGTCGAACGAGTGTTGTGTAAGCCACCTTCTTTGTTGATGGACTACATTTTCTAAGCACTCTCCCAATGAATCTCAACCTGGTACCCGCCTTACCAACAATTAATTTTATACGATCATTCCACTTCAAATCGTTCCGCACGCATACTCCCAGATATTTTACAGAAGTAACTGCTACCAGTGTTTGTTCCGCTATCATATAATCATACAATAAAGGATCCTTCTTTCTATGTATTCGCAATACATTACATTTGTCTATGTTAATGGTCAGTTGCCACTACCTGCACCAAGTGCCTATCCGCTGCAGATCTTCCTGCATTTCGCTACAATTTTCTAATGCTGCAACTTCTCTGTATACTACAGCATCATCCGCGAAAAGCCGCATGGAACTTCCGACACTATCTACTAGGTCATTTATATATATTGTGAAAAGCAATGGTCCCATAACACTCCCCTGTGGCACGCCAGAGGTTACTTTAACGTCTGTAGACGTCTCTCCATTGATAACAACATGGTGTGTTCTGTTTGTTAAAAACTCTTCAATCCAGCCACACAGCTGGTCTGATATTCCGTAGGCTCTTACTTTGTTTATCAGGCGACAGTGCGGAACTGTATCGAACGCCTTCAGGAAGTCAAGAAAAATAGCATCTACCTGGGAGCCTGTATCTAATATTTTCTGGGTCTCATGAACAAATAAAGCGAGTTGGGCCTCACACGATCGCTGTTTCCGGAATCCATGTTGATTCCTACATAGTAGATTCTGGGTTTCCAAAAACGACATGATACTCGAGCAAAAAGCATGTTCTAAAATTCTACAACAGATCGACGTAAGAGATATAGGTCTATAGTTTTGCGCATCTGCTCGACGACCCTTCTTGAAGACTGGGACTATCTGTGCCCTTTTCCAATCATTTGGAACCCTCCGTTCCTCTAGAGACTTGCGGTACACGGCTGTTAGAAGGGGGGCATGTTCTTTCGCGTACTCTGTGTAGAATCGAATTGGTATCCCGTCAGGTCCAGTGGACTTTCCTCTATTGAGTGATTCCAGTTGATTTTCTATTCCTTGGATACTTGTTTCGATGTCAGCCATTTTTTCGTTTGTGCGAGGATTTAGAGAAGGAACTGCAGTGCGGTCTTCCTCTGTGAAACAGCTTTGGAAAAAGGTGTTTAGTATTTCAGCTTTACGCGTGTCATCCTCTGTTTCAATGCCATCATCATCCCGTAGTGTCTGGATATGCTGTTTCGAGCCACTTACTGATTTAACGTAAGACCAGTACTTCCTAGGATTTTCTGTCAAGTCGGTACATAGAATTTTACTTTCGAATTCACTGAACGCTTCACGCATAGCCCTCCTTACGCTAACTTTGACATCGTTTAGCTTCTGTTTGTCTGAGAGGTTTTGGCTGCGTTTAAACTTGGAGTGGAGCTCTCTTTGCTTTCGCAGTAGTTTCCTAACTTTGTTGTTGTACCACGGTGGGTTTTTCCCGTCCCTCACAGTTTTACTCGGCACGTACCTGTCTAAAACGCATTTTACGATTGCCTTGAACTTTTTCCATAAACACTCAACATTGTCAGTGTCGGAACAGAAATTTTCGTTTTGATCTGTTAGGTAGTCTGAAATCTGCCTTCTATTACTCTTGCTAAACAGATAAACCTTCCTCCCTTTTTTTATATTCCTATTAACTTCCATATTCAGGGATGCTGCAACGGCCTTATGATCACTGATTCCCTGTTCTGTACATACAGAGTCGAAAAGTTCGGGTCTGTTTGTTATCAGTAGGTCCAAGATGTTATCTCCACGAGTCGGTTCTCTGTTTAATTGCTCGAGGTAATTTTCGGATAGTGCACTCAGTATAATGTCACTCGATGCTCTGTCCCTACCACCCGTACTAAACATCTGAGTGTCCCAGTCTATATCAGGTAAATTGAAATCTCCACCTAAGACTATAACATGCTGAGAAAATTTATGTGAAATGTATTCCAAATTTTCTCTCAGTTGTTCTGCCACTAATGCTGCTGAGTCGGGAGGTCGGTAAAAGGAGCCAATTATTAACCTAGTTCGGTTGTTGAGTGTAACCTCCACCCATAATAATTCACAGGAACTATCCACTTCTACTTCACTACAGGATAAACTACTACTAACAGCGACGAACACTCCACCACCGGTTGCATGCAATCTATCCTTTCTAAACACCGTCTGTACCTTTGTAAAAATTTCGGCTGAATTTATCTCTGGCTTAAGCCAGCTTTCTGTACCTATAACGATTTCAGCTTCGGTGCTTTCTATCAGCGCTTGAAGTTCTGGTACTTTTCCAACGCAGCTTTGACAGTTGACAATTACAATACCGATTGCTGCTTGGTCCCCGCATGTCCTGACTTTGCCCCGCACCCGTTGAGGCTGTTGCCCTTTCTGTACTTGCCCAAGGCCATCTAACCTAAAAAACCGCCCAGCCCACGCCACACAACCCCTGCTACCCGTGTAGCCGCTTGTTGCGTGTAGTGGACTCCTGACCTATCCAGCGGAACCCGAAACCCCACCACCCTATGGCGCAAGTCGAGGAATCTGCAGCCCACACGGTCGCAGAACCGTCTCAGCCTCTGATTCAGACCCTCCACTCGGCTCTGTACCAAAGGTCCGCAGTCAGTCCTGTCGACGATGCTGCAGATGGTGAGCTCTGCTTTCATCCCGCTAGCGAGACTGGCAGTCTTCACCAAATCAGATAGCCGCCGGAAGCCAGAGAGGATTTCCTCCGATCCATAGCGACACACATCATTGGTGCCGACATGAGCGACCACCTGCAGATGGGTGCACCCTGTACCCTTCATGGCATCCGGAAGGACCCTTTCCACATCTGGAATGACTCCCCCCGGTATGCACACGGAGTGCACATTGGTTTTCTTCCCTCTCTTGCTGCCATTTCCCTAAGGGGCCCCATTACGCGCCTGACGTTGGAGCTCCCAACTACCAGTAAGCCCACCCTCTGCGACTGCCCGGATCTTGCAGACTGAGGAGCAACCTCTGAAACAGGACAAGCAGCCATGTCAGGTCGAAGATCAGTATCAGCCTGAGACAGAGCCTGAAACCGGTTCGTCAGACAAACTGGAGAGGCTTTCCGTTCAGCCCTCCGGAATGTCTTTCGCCCCCTGCCACACCTTGAGACGACCTCCCACTCTACCACAGGTGAGGGATCAGCCTCAATGCGGGCAGTATCCCGGGCAACCACAGTCGTAGTCCGATCAGGGGATGCGTGGGATGAGCTGGCCGTCCCCGACAAACCCCCATCCGGACCCCCACAGTGATTCCCATTGGCAACAGCCTCAAGCTGTGTGACCGAAGCCAACACTGCCTGAAGCTGGGAGCGAAGGGATGCCAACTCAGCCTGCATCCGAACACAGCAGTTGCAGTCCCTATCCACGCTAAAAACTGTTTTGCAAAGAACGTCTGAACTAATCTACAGAGAGCGCAAACAAATCGACAAAATTTGAACGGTTATTAAAATACAAGATTGCCTAGTAAATGCAGTAATGCTGCTACTTGCGCACTGCTGACACTGCTCGGCGGCGGAAGGAGACTACGCGATTTTACACTATTCAGGTACTAAAACGCGATGCTACACTCTCAAATACTATAATACGCCCGAAATTTGTGAATTAAACAATGCAAGTACCAAAAACACGCAAAGAAATTAAGAATTAAACTATGTAACAAATGAGTGAGCTAGGAGTATACGACTTGCTGCTGCAGCTGCTTATCCAACGGCGGCAGGGAGCACACTGACTGTGACCAACTGACACTGGCCGTTCAAAACAAAAACAGAAGACAAACGACTACGCGAATTTACACTATTCAGGTACTAAAACGCGATGCTACACTCTCAAATACTATAATACGCCCGAATTTATGAATTAAACAATGCAAGTACCAAAAACACGCAAAGAAATTAAGAATTAAACTATGTAACAAATGAGTGAGCTAGGAGTATACGACTTGCTGCTGCAGCTGCTTATCCAACGGCGGCAGGGAGCACACTCATGAGGTATTCTTGCTTTATTTATTTTCTGTGTAATTATGGAGGATATGTTGTTGTGATGGACATTTGCATACTAACAAGGTACAAAAAACGTAATAAATCAGAAAATAAAATAAATACAGATATGAAACTTTTGAAATCATATGAAGCATTTAAAAATTATTAAATCAGGGGTTCATGGCGAAACTGTATATTCATTGTGAAATATTAATTTCTGTAGTTTGAAGATATTAAAATTATTGTTGTATCAATGGATGTGCCTAATTTTTCTGAGATCAGAAATGTGTTCATATTTGCTTCAATATTTGATTGTAAATCACTATAGACCCTCAAAGAGCAAGTCATCTTTCAGCTTATTTGATACTCCGCAATTTTTGGTGCATCTCCTGCACGAAGTTCATGCGAGCATCAGCTGTCCAAATTCCCAGCTGTAGGATTTACCCTATTCCAGTGGCGCAGTCCTTGTCTCAGAACGTAAGCTCACCTGGGGCGTCCGCATGACATCCTCGTCCCTCCGAGTCGCTTCCAGTCCAGCTAACAAGTTCCGCAATCCTCAGTACAAGACCTAGGCGGACAAATAGATCCCCCACACAATCATGTCGTTAAAATATGGCAGTTATTAATGTTTGATTAAGGACTAAAACGAGATGCAAATGCGGCATAAAAATACTTAGGTTAGATAAAATAATCATGAACCACATGACAATTACAACATTGTTAAGTGGAAAAATAAATTCCAAATACGTAACAAAATTTAGTGATATATTCCAGAGGGATCAATAAACAAGATAATTTTCTTTTTCAGGGTTCCATTATTACAAACAGGTACGTTATAACAAGTGAAACTAAAGAGGTAAATGAGGTAAATGAAACAACTTTAATCATACAAAGTTCAACTTTTCCAAGGAAAATGAAACTACAATAATAGAAATAAAGGGAAAAGTAAAGCATGTGTAGGAGGGGGGGTATTATAAAGTGGTAAGGATCGGGTTATTAGCAGGATCTGCAGTTAGAAATGGCGAGAAAGTTAACTGTGTCCGATTATTCAAAGCTAAGGTAGAGAATTGAACATTTGCTTATTAATTTCTATAATTTAAAGGTAGTTCATCTTCATTGCTGAATGGATGTTATGTAAAGTTTCATGTTGCATCTTGAAAAATGCCGAAGCATCAGCCCTCATCTCTTTGTGTTCCACGATACACCATTATGCACCATAGTAACATTGTCTATGCAAATCAGAGCTAGTCAGATAATCAAATTAATTAAATTTCAGATTAAATCAACTTGAAATCGAGGAGACTATGCAAACACACATTTATTTTCCACTAAATAATAGTGACTGGTTAGGTGATTTCTTCCTTTTCCTTCCATCCAGACACTTGCAAGTATTCCATTGTATGCGGGCTCAGACGATTTTTGCGTGCTGCGCTAGCTGCAGATCAACAAAGAACCTTCAGCGGAAGAACTATTTCAAACTACGCTGGTTTAGCAAATGAAGAAAAGTGTCAGCCTCTGGTGCTGGACTCACGGATGGGAGGACAAATGCTGGAGGTAGCATTTTTCTGCTAAGGACATATGCGAAAATTTCCATGGTTGAAAGAGGATTTCTTATAGAACACGACCAATTATTTGAGTCATTCTTAAGAGAAAAGTTTCTAGAGGAGTTACCTATCGACGATGGCTTATTAAAAGACACGGGCAGTCCCTGGAAATGACGGTCACATGCTTCGCCTACCTGTTCAGCATCTAGACCAATATTTTTTTCCTTTTTCTTTTTATGTTTCCACGCTAGAAAACTGGGCGCAGAAGATGCCAAATATAAGAAATACGGATTAGCTGAAGTACTGTCGCATGAAACTTTTTGGACGCGGAATTCTGGAAGGGGGGTTTCAGGACATTTGATTGGATGGGCCATATTTATCTCACGTTGGTGGGAGTACGGAGACGTCTGCTTAATTTTTCTACTGACTGGATTAAAATATTACTTTCTGATCGGTTATTGCTGCCTGAGACGTGGGAAGCGTCCCCAGAACTGACGCGTTCTGCGCTTTATCGACCTATTGCTTCAGACGCTGCTCTGAGTAGGGCGATTTCTGGCCCTGCTGGCAGAGCGAACACTTCGGCCTCTATTTGCAGCAGAGTCACTTTGTATTTTATCTTCAGTATAGGTTGCTATTACTTTTTATTAAGCCCCAATAATTTTACGGTTAGTTTCTTCCTGGCCACTGGGGCCGACACAATAGTACAAAAAAAAACTTTACTTCTTGACTTTCGAAGAATGAATGCAGTCAATATTGTGAGTCGTGGATTCGTGTCTATTAAAAGTTAATATGTTAGACAGCTGAACTTACCATCACGTGTTTCCTTTCTTGAACTCTACCAGCCATAAGTCATTTCAATTTTATCTTTGTTTTACGTTTATTGTTATTGCTGTTACATCTGGAACACTTTTTCGTAAATTATTTGACAATGTTTATGACGAAATCAGCGTGCGCTAATAAACTCAGGAATTTATCGTACCTTTAAATTTCACTTTACAACTAATCACTATGTGTTTTACATTCAGTATAGGTGCAATGAATTCAATAACCTTCACTAATTTCGCGGCTAGTTTCTACCTGGCCTGTCCATACTTCAGGAAACTGTGTGATTACCCGCACCCATCAACCTACTGCTGAGCCAACAATCACCGTTTAACTCCGTTGCGCACAGTTTAATGAGCGTGGTCCCTTGTGGGAGGGATCTAGTTATGTAAAACCGAGGGGCGGTTTCACAACCTTGTAACTGTGGCTTTCTTGAAGCAGATGGTCTGCAGATGTAGAGTCGCCTTTCTTTAGTTTCCAACTTCTGTCATGTTCCTTCAAGAAGATGGATGTAACCTTGCAAGACTGGCGTATATAGAGAACATAGGATAGCTCCGCTTCTGTTGCATCAGTCAAATAACGGCGCCACCTAAATTAATGCGTTCCAGGTAAAGACATTCTGGTGAAAGAGCCAGAAACATTACACCGACTTACGGAAACGGTCTTGTGACACCAGCGGCTGGCGTTGTAAGAGATGTGATGTGCATCACACAGAAGTTTATTCTAACATTACGACAGAGCAAATTCCAAAATACAGCTCGCAATATGACCGCAATGGAAATACCGGAGATATTCGAGTTGATACACTGTATGATCAGAAGCATCCCTATGTAACGCGGAAAGGGCCACTACATGACGCGAGAGACTGACCTGGCAGTATAAAAGGAGATCGGGGGTGTTCTGTTGTCAGTACAGACTCTGTAACAGCAGAGTGGCCCGGTCAGGAGAGATCAGTGACTTCGAACCTGGGCGAATCATTGAATGTCGGATGAGTAATAAATTCATCAACGACATTTCAACACTTCTATACCTGCCATAGTCAACTATTGGTGATGTGACTGTGAGGTGGAAACGCGAAGGAATGACCACAGCCATACAAGACCAGGCGGATATATAGATGCCGTCAATCATTGCAGAGGATGGTTGTAAAAAGTCGCATGAAATCAGCAGAAGGAATCAATCATGCTACCAGCAGTCCAGCTACTATAATGATTGTGCATAAGTCATTATAGTAGTCAATGGTAAGCGACGTTTGAATGGTATGAAGAGCGACGCCACGGGACACTGAATGACTGGAAACCAGTGATTTAGAGTGTTGTGTCACAGTGTAGTCTGTGGCAATCCGATGGAAAGGTTTGGGTTTGGCGAACGCCAGGCGAACGTTACATGTCGTCACGTGTAGTGCATTCAGTGAATTATGCAGGAAGTGATGTTAGGCTATGGGAGTGTTCACCGGAGCTATGGTATCGTTCCCTTATTGCGCTTTAGGAAAATGCTAAATGTGGAAGGATAAGAGAACACTTTGCAGCGCTATGAACTGCGTACAGTAGAGCACCCGTTCGGAGACAATAATTATCTGTATCATCATGACAATGCAATGAGAAATGACAATTAAGCAGACTGATCTGCTCAGAGAACCGACCTGAACCGAATGGGACACGGTTGCGGTGAGCTATAACGTCGACTTCCCTGCAAACCTAAGCCACAAACATCACTACCTTCTCCGATTTCGACTTTGGTGGAAGAATGGCTTGCCAACACTCCACACCTCCTTTCATCGGATTGCCACAGGGTGTAGCGCGATTCATCACTTCAAAACACTCGTTTCCAGCCATCCACTGCCCAGTGGCGTCGCCCTTGACTGTACTTAGCATCGATGAAAGGAAGTCTGGTTTATGTGGAATGCGAGACCGTCGTACCCCATTCCTTTTAACTCCCTAAGCACAGTCATTATACTAGCTGGACTGTTGGTAGCACTTAGGAACTCACTAGAGATTCATTCCGCTGATTTAATGGGATGTTTTACAACCATCTTCCTTAATGATCCACAGTATCTGTCCACCACTACATGAGATTTGCCTAATAACCAGATAACACACAGTGACTAGCCCACGTCTGAAGCGTCTGAGTTCTCCCGACCGACCCATTCTTCTGTTTCTGATTCTTTGTTGACATCTAAAAAATCCCCGCCTCCTTTTATACTCCCAAGTCCGTGAAATCTAGTGGTAAACATTGGATTACGTAGGGGCAATCAGCTAGTGTAACTGCAGCGCACACATTATGTATGACATCTGCTCACCGTGAATCTGAATGCCAATTCGTGGCAATGAAGACACGTGACCCGGTCAGGGCAGTACATAAGCAGAGCGAAGACGAATGAGGAATCATTTTGTAGTGACGAGATGGCCCGCAAATCAGGAGTTTACTGACATAAGTGACTTTGACAAAGATCAGATACTTAGGACTCAGCGCCTAGGAACAGCGATCTCAGAAACGACAAAGCTGGTCGGCTGTTCTCCTGGTACTGCCCGAAAATATGTGAAAACTGAAATGTCAATGAAACAAACAGGTGACAAAGAGTTGGACGTCGACGTCTCTTACACTACTGGCCATTAAAATTGCTACACCACGAAGATGACGTGCTACAGACGCGAAATTTAACCGACAGGAAGCAGATGCTGTGATATGCAAATGATTAGCTTTTCAGAGCATTCACACAAGGTTGGCGCCGGTGGAGAAACCTACAACGTGCTGACATGAGGAAAGTTTCCAACCGATTTCTCATACGCAAACAGCAGTTGACCGGCGTTGCCTGGTGAAACGTTGTTGTGATGCCTCATGTAAGGAGGAGAAATGCGTACCACCACGTTTCCGACTTTGATAAAAGTCGGATTGTAGCCTATCGCGATTGCGGTTTATCGTATCGCGACATTACTGCTCGCATTGGTCGAGATCCAATGACTGTTAGCAGAATATGGAATCGGTGAGTTCAGGAGGGTAATATGGAACGTCGTGCTGGTTCCCAATGGCCACGTATCATTAGCAGTCGAGATGACAGGCATCGTATCCGCATGGGTGTAACGGATCGTGCAGCCACGTCTCTATCCCTGAGTCAACAGATGGGGACGTTCGCAAGACAACAACCATCTGCACGAACAGTTCGACGACGTTTGCAGAATCATGGACTATCATCTCGGAGACCATGGCTGCGGTTACCCTTGACGCTGCATCACAGACAGGAGCGCCTGCGGTGGTGTACTCAACGACGAAACTGGGTGCACGAATGGCTAAACGTCATTTTTTAGGATGAATCCAGGTTCTGTTTACAGTATCATGATGGTCGCATCCGTGTTTGGCGACATCGCGGTGAACGCACATTGGAAGCATGTATTCGTTATCGCCATACTGGCGTATCACCCGGCGTGATGATATGGGGTGCCATTGGTTACACGTGTCGGTCACCTCTTGTTCGCATTGTCGGCAATTTGAACAGTGGACGTCACATTTCAGATGTGTTACGACCCGTGGCTCTACCCTTCATTCGATCCCTGCGAAACCCTACATTTCAGTAGGATAATGCACGACCGCATGTTGCAGGTCCTGTACGGGCCTTTCTGGATACGGAAAATGTTCGACTGCTGGCCTGGCCAGCACATTCTCCAGGTCTCTCACCAATTGAAAACGTCTGGTCAATGGTGGCCGAGCAACTGGGTCGTCACAATACGCCAGTCACTACTCTTGATGAACTGTGGTATCGTGTTGAAGCTGCATGGGCAACTGTACCTGTACACGCCATCCAAGCTCCGTTTGACTCAATGTCCAGGCGTATGAAGGCCGTTATTACGGCCATAGGTGGTTGTTCTGGGTACTGATTTCTCAGGGTCTATGCACCCAAATTGCGTGTAAATGTAATCACATGTCAGTTCTAGTATAATATATTTGTCCAATGAATACCCGTTTATCATCTGCATTTCATCTTGGTGTAGCAATTTTAATAGTTAGTAGTGTAATAGAACGTGGTGCACGGGGGTCGAGGTCAGGCTCCCTGTAAAGCAGGATTAGCGGCGACGTGTGGCAGATACGATTACAGGGTACAGTGTTAGCGCAGGCACAAGTGTTTCGGAGCACGCTATGCAGCGCGCGTTGTTGAACTGGATTAGGCGACACAAGCGCTGTGTCATTGTAAGACGTACAGAGGCGCGCGAGTGTTCGGGGGGGGGGGGGGGGGTTTACCCCAGTTCACTAATATCAGCATCATGTCGTCATAGCGCGCCTGTGCTCGACATACTGGATCATAATGTAATAGTGAATTTTAAAATGAAAATAACACCTCCCGACTTCTTCAGTGTATGCTTCAGTATATTAATGTTAACACGGTATAGTCTCAGAATGATGAAATGAACGCATTACGCAAAATATACCATATTAAGAAAAATTAGTGGCGCTGTATTATAAGTTTAAAACGCTAAAAATTATTCAGAATATGCAAATGTGTGTCACTGTTAAATCTTAAACTTACAAGTCTGAAGATGGTCAGAGCAATATTTTGGTCAAAACTGGCGATCTTACGAAGGTTTGAAGGCGCAAAATATTAGATTTTGAACGCTGAAAATTCATATGCAACCTCAGTTCCAAGTAAAAACCCTATATATGCGACACCAATAAACTACCTCTATTAGTTTCCAATTTATTTACTAAAAATTAAATTTGGAACGGATACGTGCTGATTCGTTATACATAAGTATCATTTGTATTTGTAACAGAAAGTTCTAATAATATTCGTGCTGCAATACAAATGTACCAAGTTTCAAGGCCGGCTTGTAAGTAGCTACGGTTACGAGGCATCTTAAAGAGGCAGTTCATAGGTCATGTTCTACTGTCGCTTCCGTTCTATAATTCTAGCCTGTAAAGTTTAAATGGACTTGAGCTAACACTTTTTCAGTAAAAATTAAGAAGATTGCAAACTGCAAACAAACAAAAAAAGTTCAAATCTGTGTGAAATCTTATGCGACTTAACTGCTAAGGTCATCAGTCCCTAAGCTTACACACTACTTAACCTAAAGTATCATAAGGACAAACACAAACACACCCATGCCCGAGGGAGGAACGTCCGCCGGGACCAGCCGCATAGTCCATGACTGCAGCGCCCAAGACCGCTCGGCTAATCCCGCGCGGCAAATTGCTAAACGACAGACCTACTAATTAATACGTTTCCAAGAAAGGTGTCAATTAAATACCGCTACCTGTAGCTAGGGCGGTTGACAGCAGATGTTCGGTGCGGCGGTTAGATGCGCCCATATATGTCAACACGGCCAGAGACACTTACCACCGAGACAACAGTCCGTGAAAAAAATGTTCAAATGTTTGTGAATTCCTAAGGGACCAAACTGCTGAGGTCACGGGTCCCTAGACTTATACACTACTTAAACTAACTACGCTAAGAACAACATATACAGACACCCTTGCCCGAGGGAGGACTCGAAGCTCCGGCGGGAGCGGCCGCGCAATCCGTGACATGGCGCCCTAAACCGTGCGACCACTCCGCACGGCTCAACAATGTGTCCGCGTCAGTCAAACGCCTGCGTGCGTAATTCCTCGGATGATGTCAGAGCTGAACAGACCCAAAGGCGTTTTCGGTAAAAGTAGGAAGTGAACTCGCGAGAATCGTACACCGTCCTGGATCACTTAGATTTCACGGAAGTAACTGTTCGTCTACCGCCCATAATGTTGACAAAACAGCGTGACAAGTGGCCAGATTATTTTCCCCTTTTTAGGCGAGCAATTAACTTTCGGCGATTATGAATCAGAGCGATAGACTATTTTACTTGGAACTTCCCTTAGAGGTCACCACTGAACTGTTAATAGTGCTGTTTCCGATAGGAATATTATTAATACGGACATTATAATATTTTGTGCGTGTGAACTTCGACTGACTATATCAATCAGTTAAAACTAACAACTTTTATTTCTGGTCATACTTCCTGATCCTGCTGAGTAAACAGCAAGTGGATACTTTTTTTCAGTGACTGCAAAGGGTAATATGGACCTGCAGACTGGAAATTATTGTCAGCATATTATCCATCGCTTTCTGGCTGACCGCAAAAATAGTTGTCAGACTCTTGTAAACGGCAAAGGTAGATGTAAAGAATGCACAGACAGTTTAAAGTCTTTTCACAAGCTTCACAATGAAGTAACGACAGTTTGAATATTTACCCGAAGCCAAACAAGGAGGCTAATAAGTTTATTCATATTGCCCCAAAGACGTCGTTAATTATGGTTGCAGTGAGCACGGGAACATCCAGCCAGGACAGAGGATCAGTGTAAACGTGGCACCTGGTAAAGATGACTCACGTTTCCTGTTAAGACCAGGTTGATGGTCGTGTCTGTAAATGCCGTCATTCAGACTTTCACTGCTCGAAATATGGAGCGCGCCACGGGCGCACGCCGTTGGGGAGCAGGATTATGTACTGGACAAAATTCGCCTGGGCATCCAAGATTATACGAAGACATCGTAACAGCTGTGGACTACACAAACATTTTGCGGACCACATGCGTCTTTTCATGGTTTATGTCTTCCCCAACAGCTTTGCCGTCTTCCAAAAGGATAACTGTCCATGTCACAAGGACAGAATCATACGTACCCTTTGATGACTATGATTATAAGCTCACACTTGTATTTTTGTCACAAAGTTTGCTTAATCTTAACCTGTCGGAATACATCTGGAACATTGGGCCCAAGCTTCGCATTCACAAACAACTGGCTCATAATTTACAGCATTTGTGTCCTGTGCCTAGACATCCGGTTCCACATACCTCCAGAAAAGTGGCAAGGACTTGTTGCACCCCTGTTTCGCAGGATCACTGATGGTGAATTAACGCGCCATTAAGCAGGTGGCATCATTAGTACATGAAAATCTAAGAGCCATGTTTGTGGTAAACGCTCTGTGTATATCTGGTGTTCGTGAAGTGTGCGTTATACCGGATGTCTCTCCTAAGAGACGTCAGACGCATTTTCTCTATTATTTTCGTCAGAAATATGGAGTTTCGTTTTTGTAGTGCGTAACTGGAGCTAGCCCAAACAAAATATTGCTCATCACGTCATTCAGGTGACGCCCAGCGTCGACGGAAAGGGTCCGTTTGTTTCCCGTTAAAAATTGGTAAGTACCCGTATTAACAGCGACAGTAAAACATGATCAATAATCAGAACTAGAGCAGCGACGGACACCAATTCCTCATACGGATTTAACGTCTACGATACGGAAGGCTGCTTATCGCGCTTACCGGTGTTACCCCGCGCACCTATATCGGTTGAAAACTAACACGTCTAGACACTGCGATCGGGACACAACGGCAGCAGCGGGTCTTAAGCCCATCATAGTGGCACGTTCCAAGTACATCACTGCAGATTAGACTTGTATAGGAAATTGGTTGCGAGGAGTTACCCCCTCCCCACCAGTGTTTCTGTTTTACTCCACCGTTCTGATAAATACAAGCATAGCTTGTTCACACACCATCTGAAAACCCACCGGCATCCAAATTTAATTTCTGAGTTGGCGAGGTCGTCATTTTCACATGGCGTCAGTCCAGTTCGTAATCGAGTGCGTAATTTTGAGTTTTAATTTGCGTACTATTTGTCTATTAAATTCTCATTATTACTTTCTTCTGCATTTTATGTCACTGTTCTACTGACACTATCGCACATACCGTTGGCTGTATTGCGTTTATCATTTTGGGTTTTTCTTTTATTTTAAGTACGTCTGTCCGTATGCTACGTGGCAACGGCCTTGCCGCAGTGGATACACCGGTTCCCGTCAGATCACCGAAGTTAAGCACTGTCAGGCGTGGCTTGCACTTGGGTGGGTGGCCATCCTGGAACCCATGCGCTGCTGCCATTTTTCGGGGTGCGCTCAGCCTCGTGATGCCAGCTGAGGAGCTATTCCACCGAACAGTAGCGGCTCCGGTCTAAGAAAACCATCATAACGGCCGGGAGTGCGTGTGCTGAACACACGCCCCTCCTATCCTCATCCTCAGCTGAGGATGACACGGCGGTCGGATGGTCCCGATGGGCCACTTGTGGCCTGAAGACGGAGTGCTCTGTCCGTATGCTACACTTCTCATATTGTTATATGATGTTATCTGCAGTTTTGTTCTTCAGCTATTGCTGTACTTATTGTATGATGTACGGTGTTTGCACTTTCATGTTTTGTCTTTTACTATAAGAGCACCTCCATGTTTGTCATAATGTTGCTGTACTGTGCTTTTTGTAATCCTGTTCCAATGTCAATATTATCACTGCCACCGGTCGTCTGGTGTTCGTCTAATTGCGATTTTATTTTACTTGAAGGATGTATTTGTATACTAACTTCGTACTTTTGTAGTATTCTCCTTTCTTGCGATTATGTTTCTTCTTACCGTTGTTTTCTGTGTTTTCCTTGTACCACAAAGCCAAAAAAAAGAAATTAAAAAAATTAATAAAAATAGAGTAGCAGCGGCGGAGGGCATGGCAGTAGCAGCAAGACGCACTGGGCGGTAATGTCGCTGGTGGCATAGTAGGATTTTGCTTCACTGTTACCATGTGGTTCAGACACTTCACTTTGATCATATGAAAGCTGATGAGAGTTACGAAGATAAAAAGAGTATTTCAGATGAATCTACGTTCTCCTTGTAGTCGTAACTGTGCAGCTCGCTAAATGCTGGTATCTGTGTTGAGAGACGACTTTCCAGCCGATATGAAGTACTTATCATCCGATATTTCGACAACTATTACGTTAAAATATTCAATTTTTGCGCATCTTACGGTCTGAGTATCTTCACTACATAAGGAACTGAATTTCTTTCGCTGTGCGTCGTAAGTGCTGCTCTGCATCAGATTAAGTAAAACAGTGCACGAAAATTTAAAGAGTTCACATAGGTAAAAATACAATGCGTTAACTTTACATCTACATTTATACTCCGCAAGCCACCCAGCGGTGTGTGGCGGAGGGCACTTTGCGCATGGTTGACTTCAGCTCATACTTGGCAGTGAATCAAATGTAGATGTTGTTGTTGTTGTGGTCTTCAGTCCTGAGACTGGTTTGATGCAGCTCTCCATGCTACTCTATCCTGTGCAAGCTTCTTCATCTCCCAGTACCTACTGCAGCCTACATCCTTCTGAATCTACTTAGTGTATTCATCTCTTAGTCTACGATTTTTACCCTCCATGCTGCCCTCCAGTACTAAATTGGTGATCCCTTGATGCCTCAGAACATGTCCTACCAACTGATCCCTTCTTCTAGTCAAGTTGTGCCACAAACTCCTCTTCTCCCCAAACTCTATTCAGTACCTCCTCATTAGTTATGTGATCTACCCATCTAATCTTCAGCATTCTTCTGTAGCACCACATTTCGAAAGCTTCTATTCTCTTCTTGTCCAAACTATTTATCGTCCATGTTTCACTTCCATACATGGCTACACTCCATACAAATACTTTCAGAAACGACTTCCTGACACTTAAATCTATACTCGATGTTAACAAATTTTTCTTCTTCAGAAACGCTTTCCTTGCCATTGCCAGTCTACATTTTATATCCTCTCTACTTCTACCATCATCAGTTATTTTGCTACCCCAAATAGCAAAACACCTTTACTACTTTAAGTGTCTCACTTTCTAATCTAATCCCGCAGCATCAGCCGACTTAATTCGACTACATTCCATTATCCTCGTTTTGCTTTTGTTGATGTTTATCTTATATCCTCCTTTCAAGACACTGTCGATTCCGTTCAGCTGCTCTTCCAGGTCCTTTGCTATCTCTGTTGGAATTACAATGTCATCGGCTAACCTCAAAGTTTTTATTTCTTCTCCATGGATTATAGCTCCTACTCCGAATTTTCCTTTTGTTTCCTTTACTGCTTGCTTAATACGCAGAATGAATAACATCGGGGATAGGCTACAACCCTATCTCACTCTCTTCCGAACCACTGCTTCCCTTTCATGCCCCTCGAATCTTATAACTGCCATCTGGTTTCTGTACAAATTGTAAATAGCCTTTCGCTCCCTGTATTTTACCCCTGCCACCTTCAGAATTTGAAAGAGAGTATTCCAGTCAACATTGTCGAAAGCTTCCTCTAAGTCTACAAATGCTAGAAACGTAGGTTTGCCTTTCCCTAATCTATTTTATAAGATACGTCGTAGGGTCAGCATTGCGTCACGTGTTCCAACATTTCTACGGAATCCAAACTGATCTTCCCCGAGGCTTCTACCAGTACAGCAATTTTCACAACTGTCAACACCTGCTTTCTTTGGGAGTGGAATTATTATATTTTTCTTGAAGTCTGAGGGTATTTCGCCTGTCTCATACATCTTGCTCACCAGATGGTAGAGTTTTGTCAGGACTGGCTCTCCCAAGGCTGTCAGTAGTTCTAATGGAATGTTGTCTACTCCCAGGGCCTTGTTTCGACTTAGGTCTTTCAGTGCTCTGTCAAACTCTTCACGCAGTATCATATCTCCCATTTCATCTTTGTCTACCTCCTCTTCCATTTCCATAATATTGTCCTCAAGAACATCGCCCCTGTATAGACCCTCTATTTACTCCTTCCACCTTTCTGCTTTCCCTTCATTGCCTAGAACTGGGTTTTCATCTGAGCTCTTGATATTCATACAAGTGGTTCTCTTTTCTCCAAAGGTCTCTTTAATTTTCCTGTAGGCAGTATCTATCTTACCCCTCATGAAATAAGCCTCTACATCCTTACATTTGTCTTCTAGCCATCCCTGCTTAGCCATTTTGCACTTCCTGTCGATCTTATTTTTGAGATGTTTGTATTCAATTTTGCCTGCTTCATTTACTGCATTTTTATATTATCTAATTTCATCAATTAAATTCAATATTTCTTATTTTCCCCATGTTTTCTACTAGCCCTCGTCTTTTTACCTACTTGATCCTCTGCTGCCTTCACTATTTCATCCCTCAAAGGTACCCATTCTTCTTCTACTGTATTTCTTTCCCCCATTCCTGTCAATTGTTCCCTTATGCTCTCCCTGAAACTCTGTACAACCTCTGGTTCTTTCAGTTTATCCAGGTCCCATCTCCTCAAATTCCCACCTTTTTGCAGTTTCTTCAGTTTTAATCTACAGTTCATAAGCAATAGATTGTGGTCAGAGTCCACATCTGCCCCAGGAAATGTCTTACAATTTAAAATCTGGTTCCTAAATCTCTGTGTTACCATTATATAATCTATCTGAAACCTCCTTTACCACCAGGGTTCTTCCATGTATACAACCTTCTTTCATGATTCTTGAACCAAGTGTTAGCTATGATTAAGTTATCCTCTGTGCAAAATTCTACCAGGTGGCTTCCTCTTTCATTTCTTAGCCCCAATCCGTATTCACCTACTACGTTTCCTTCTCTTCCTTTTCCTACTGTCGAATTCCAGCTACCCATGACTATTAAATTTTCGTCTCCCTCCACTACCTGAATAATTTCTTTTATCTCATCATACATTTCATCAATTTCTTCATCATCTGCAGAGCTAGTTGGCATATAAACTTGTACTATTGTAGTAGGCGTGGGCTACGTATCTATCTTGGCCACAATAATGCGTTCACTATGCTGCTTGTAGTAGCTTACCCGCACACCTATTTTTTTTATTCATTATTAAACCTACTCCTGCATTACCCCTCTTTGATTTTGTATTTATAACCCTGTATTCACCTGATCAAAAGTCTTGTTCCTCGTGCCACCGAACTTCACTAATTCCCACTATATCTAACTTTAACCTTTCCATTTCCCTTTTTAAATTGTCTAACCTACCTGCCCGATTAAGGGATCTGACATTCCACGCTCCGATCCGTAGAACGCTAGTTTTCTTTCTCCGGATAACGACGTCCTCTTGAGTAGTCCCCGCCCGGAGATCCGAATGGGGGATTATTTTACCTCCGGAATATTTTACCTAAGAGGACGCCATCATCATTTAATCATACAGTAAAGCTGCATGCCCTCGGGCAAAATTACGGCTGTAGTTTCCCCTTGCTTTCAGCCGTTCGCAGTACCAAAACAGCAAGGCCGTTTTGGTTAGTGTTACTGGGCCAGATCAGTCAATCATCCGGACTGTTGCCCCTGCAACTACTGAAAAGCCTGCTGCCGGTCTTCAGGAACCACACGTTTCTCTGGCCTCTCAACAGATAGCTCTCCGCTGTGGTTGCAGCTACGGTACGGCTATCTGTATCGTTGAGGCACGCAAGCCTCCCCACCAATGGCAAGGTCCATGGTTCGGGTTTCAAATGTAGATAAGGTATGGAAATCTTATTTGAAATTGAGAGCAGAACGATACCTCATTTAGTTCGCGAGGTATTGAGTTTTATATGAGGTCATAACAATCGCAACGTCTCATCAACGATTCAAAATACTGAAACCAGGTTTTGTAGAAATGATAGTACGCAATGTGGTTGATATGTTGTACGGCAAATGTTCGAAACTTTTCTATTCACTGGGATATGGAGATGCTCGTCCGCAGCAGTGAGACGTCGGAGACTCAAGACGCATTCAGACGTCCATAGCAGTGTAGGAAAATTCAAGCGGCGCCCGTGTACACATCCACAGCACCTGGCCATCGGCGAAACAGGACGTGTACACTCTCCCACAGGAGCGAACAGGGTAAGCGTGATACCACTAGGTGGTACTGTGAAGTGCTGATGTTAATGCAGAGGCCAGAACAGTGTGTCACTGCTTGGGAGGATGGTGTGAGACGCCAGCAACTGCCTGCCGCCCCCGCCGCCCCCAGAGGCGGATCGCGCTAATTGTCGGCGCGGCGCCGTGCTGGGCTGGGCTGGGCGGCGGCCGCCGGACGCGCCCTCGCCGTGACTGATGGAGCCGGGGGCGGGGTCGTGCCCACACAGGCCGCTGACAGCCGGGCGTCAGCTCACCTCGCCTCCCGGCTGGGGGCCGCAGCAGCTACCCAGATAGCTTTAGCCTCGCTGATGTATTGCTTACATATTTATTTAATCACTTCTGTCTGCACCTCGTTTTGTTTTACTTTTCGTCTTCGTTCTGAGATCTTCTCAGGAGCTAGACTCGGAGGAGCAAAGTCCATTAGAATAGAGACAGAATTACGCATTAGCCTTTTAAAACAAAATTCACATGTCGCCACAAGTAGCTGCAAGTTGTAAGCGTACCTCTCATCTTAGCCAGGAAGGAGTTCTCTTCCTTGCATCAGTTGTTCCCTTTGGGCTGTTGCTTTCTGTCGAGTATGGGCCGGAGTATGGATGCGAGAAGCCTTGATGACGAGAAAGTGGATACGCCAGTAAGTTAACAGAGAGACGAAATCGTATCGCGAGTGATTTATGCAGAATCAGTTTTACGTGTAAATAAAGGTCTTATGGCATTGTTAGCAGGGCCACCCCTCGGAATGGTTTTGGTCGCTGAGCGGAAAGAGTGCTCTTTCTCCACGCTCATTTGCACCTATCCTTGCAGATATGTGAGAGTGTGTTGTATGCATATTGTGGAGTGTAGGTTAGTGTAATACACTACTGGCCATTAAAATTGCTACACCACGAAGATGACGTGCTACAGACGCGAAATTCAACCGACAGGAAGAAGACGCTGTGATATGCAAATGATTAGCTTTTCAGAGCATTCACACAAGGTTGACGCCGGTGGCGACACCTACAACGTGCAGACATGAGGAAAGTTTCCAACCGATTTCTCGTACACAAACAGCAGTTGACCGGCGTTGCCTAGTGAAACGTTGTTGTGATGCCTCGTGTAAGGAGCAGAAATGCGTAACATCACGTTTCCGATTTTGATAAAGGTCGCATTGCAGCCTATCGCGACTGCGGTTTATCGTATCGCGACATTGGTGCTTGCGTTGGTCGAGATCCAATGACTGTTAGCAGAATATGGAATCGGTGGGTTCAGGAGGGTAATACGGAACGCAGTGCTGGATCCCAACGGCCACGTATCACTAGCAGTCGAGATGACACGCATCTTATATGCATGGCTCTAACGGATCGTGCAGCCACGTCTCGATCCCTGAGTCAACAGATGGGGACGTTTGCAAGATAACAGCCATTTGCACGAGCAGTTCGACGACGTTTGCAGCGGCATGGACTATAAGCTCGGAGACCATGGCTGCGGTTACCCTAGACGCTGCATCACAGACAGGAGCGCCTGCGATGGTGTACACAACGACGAACCTGGGTGCACGAATGGCAAAACGTCATTTTTTCGGATGAATCCAAGTTCTGTTTACAGCATTATGATGGTCGCATCCGTGTTTGGCGACATCGCGGTGAACGCACATTGGAAGCGTGTATTCGTCGTCGCCATCCTGGCGTATCACCCGGCGTCATGGTATGGAGTGCTATTGGCCACACGTGTTGGTCACCTCTTGTTCGCATTGACCACACTTTGAACAGTGGGCGTTACATTTCAGATGTGTTACGACCTGTGGCTCTACCCTTCATTCGATCCCTGCGAAACCCTACATTTCAGTAGGATAATGCACGACCGCATGTCGCAGGTCCTGTACGGGCCTTTCTGGATACAGAAAATGTTCGACTGCTGCCCTGGCTAGCACATTCTCCAGATCTCCCACCAATTGAAAACATCTGGTCAATGGTGGCCGAGCAACTGGCTCGTCACAATATGCCAGTCACTACTCTTGATAAACTGTGGTATCGTGTTGAAGCTGCATGGGCAGCTGTACCTGTATACGCCATCCAAGCTCTGTTTGACTCAATGCCCAGGCGTATGAAGACCGTTCTTACGGCCAGAGGTGCCTGTTCTGGCTACTAATTTCTCATGATCTATGGACCCAGATTGCGTGAAAATGTAATGACATGTCAGTTCTAGTATAATATATTTGTCCAATAAATCCCCGTTTGTCATCTGCATTTCTTCTTGGTATAGCAATTTTAATGGCCAGTAGTGTAGATGTGTCTAGAGCGCTATCACGCAGGTGTTCGTCAACGACGTTGGCTGCCGAAGCGAGTGCTATTTTACGTTGATTATTACAAGTAACGGGAAAAATTCTCACTGGTAATAGACTTGCAAGTACGAGAGGTAGAATTCTGATTTGAGCGGTGTGCATGTAAGATCAGGAAATCTTAGCGACGGATCGTTGGTAATAAACTCCAAAAGTGTTGTGAAATGTGATTCGAACTGTCACAATCAGTACTTTCCTATTCATTAATTTGTATTCTTAATAATTAATCTGTCAGTGATCGTATAGGTTAAAGGCACTCAGACATCGTTTGAAGCGAAATATAATCAACGCGTGCCAATTCCGCTGGTAATTAAGCAGTCCAACTGACGAAAACTAATTAAAATGTGACAAAAATTTACTAGTGGAGAGCTTACCACATCCTCAAGAAGAAAGTTTCTTTGCGAAAAAGGCTATAAAATTGTTATATATGTCAAGAAATTTTATCTGACATCACGAGTGGCGGAAGTGATTGGTGTGTGATGAATTAAATGCGTTCCTCGTTACCACGAATGTTATCTGGATGTTTCGGGTGTTAACGTCTAAAAGTGCTTCAGACCTGTCGTGGGTTGGGAAGGCAAGTTCTCACATAAGACAAACGTGAACATCACAAATGTTTTGTTGAGGTAGAATACGTGACGATCAGTAGGTCTGTATCAAAATTTATAACGCGAGCAAATCTGATTTTGTTTGTTGTGATGCGCTTGTAAATGGCACTTCGTGAGCTCACCATGAAGGTCGTTAGCGCACCTTACATTTAGACACGGCAAAAAGTAAACCAGATTTCAATAATTAGGATTAGACGACTGGTAAGATATCACAGACATGTCAACGATTAGGTACCAGCTGCTGCCGAATCTGATCAATGCCATCCCTGACCACAACCAGTAAACTTCTTCTACAGCTTGCTTACACAATTAACCTCCGCCAAATTATTCCACTTGATATACAGTAAAAATAATTCTATTCACACGATTAATAAGGTCTACATTCTGCTTGACAACTCTACTCTTGATTAAGTTTCACACTTGTAACGATCCTGGATAGACATTTTCTTTTGTTTGAGAAAATGTGCATCCAGTTAGCAGATCAGACGTTGTTTTGATACACTTTTTTTCGAAATCTCGTAATGGACTCCCATTGCGTCGCAGAATTATGAAATTTGGCTAAAAAGTGGTTACAACCTCCCTTTATATCTGTGCAAAAGTGTGGCACCTTGTGACATTCCCCTCGGGCTCGGAAACGCTGCAAACAGCATGCTATAAAAAGCATGCTATAAAAAGGCCAGAGCTCGGAAGTTCATGTGATGTATAGGGTGCTTGAATTTTTCTCTGGCGTACAGGTGTACAGGGTGAAATTCCTAGGGACTGTTCAAAATCATTTGACGAATTTTGAACATAATCTCAAGCAGCAAAAGGTGTGTTGATTTTGCTACCCTCCTGCTTCATGCCCTCCGGAGGCGTGATGAATGGGGGTGTGACATTGACACACATGTGAATAAAACGCCGAAGTTTGCCTCTAAAACCCCTCAGTTTAGCAGCGACCTTGATGCCACCTACACACCTTTCTTTAGCACTTTAAATTGTACCTGTACAGAGAGAAATCGTAGCTATTTCCTAGGCACCTGCAGGCAGGCAAATCCATTGACACCCTTCAGCTGAGTGGTATTACGCTGCTGCTCTAGCATCTGCTGGTGGGCATGCAAAGTCTGAGAAGTTTTGAGGGGGCTGCCTGCCTGTAGGGGCCGAAGAATTGTCAGGGGTGTTTCTCTGTACTGATATATCTTTTTATGTGCTCAACGAAGGAATTCACGTGGCACCAATGGTTCTGCCGAACTGGGGGGAGCTAGGGACCCTTTGTTGTTTCATTCACGTAAATGCCGCCCCCTCACCCTTACCACCATCAGGATGCACAGGAGGGCAGGAAACAGGAGTGCTGAAAAGGCTTAAACACGTTTTACTGCTGTGAATCACCATCAAATTTCGTCCAATGGTCTTGAATGTCCCCAGTGGTTCCACCCTGTACACCAGAGCAAAAGCTGTGGTCGTGCTACACTCCAAAGGTGTGTAGTCACGTTCAGTATGGTTGCTCGCCAACGATGTAATTAGAATGAGCGAATCATCCAGGGGTGTCAGTAGTGTCATAGGTTGCCAAGAACGTCATCCTTCTGCTTATTGTACTGTGTAGCATCGTTTACGACCGAAAAATGTATGGAAATCAATGACCCAAGGTAAATGGTGGTTTCATTGAGAGCCTTTATGTTACCCGTTATTTCTTTTCATGTCGATTCTGACCGACGACATCTTCGAATTTTTTTCCTCAGCCACCTATAATAAAACCGTGTAATTTCAATGCTGAGCGCCGTGGTTCTCACCTCCATCAGAGATATGTCAAAATAATAGGTGAAATGTGGGTAAGAGGAGTCTTGGAGATCTTCCCAGCGTGTGACACGCATACGGTGGCGCCGGGCAGAACTGTGCTGGAATTCAGTATCAGTATGACATAATTCACCCACGTTACACCTCACATGAACGTCTGGTCTCTGGTCTTTTTTTTTTTCGCATTGGTCTACGCCTTGCTGTTTGAAGCTCGGACTGTCCAAGGGAGACGTCGCAGGGCGCCACGCTTTTTCACCATTGCAGGAGGTTGCAGGCACCTTTCGGCCAAACTTCAAACTTCTGGGTCCCATGTCCGAGGAAGTGACCTTTTAACTGTATATTGCAGTGGATTTCTGTTCATTCAGCTTAATGAAATGTGTGCCTGTCGTATCGATAGACATAAAGAGACCGTTTGACTCATGAGTGAAGTATTTGTTATTCTTATTTGTAACGTTTATTTAGGTGGCGTCATGAACTGATCTCTTCAGTTTCAATTATCGCCCAATTCCTTTCAAGGATTGGGCTATAGTCTGTCCCGAACTCACAAAGAAAATCTCATCTTTTACAAGGTCTTGCGGTATTCCTTTTCCCATTCGGCTTGTAGGTCAGTATGTCCTGGCGAAATCTATAACCTGGCGTTCTCATAAGACACTTTCTCCAATTTTCACGGTACTTTTTCAGCGATGTTGGAAACATTTAATTCTGTTCTAATAACTTCATTTCTAATCACATCATTATTTGTGTATTTGTGATTGCTTTAAAGTTTTGTTTTCTTTATTTATTTGTGGTAACCCAGCGCTCTCTTCTATAGGATAAGACAGGGGCACCATAACTTTCTAGAATTTCATAGTGGTCTCTTTCTCTACTTTATGGACCAGTGTTCTGGTAATGGCAACTTGGGAATTTTGTATTTTATATTCAGCTAGCTGAGTGGCCGGCGTTCCTGGGTTATATATTTATTCCGGACTTCTATTAGCACGTATCCTCCACTCCCTTTGTGTGTCTACCTACTTTACGTCCTACTCTCTCTCCATCACCACCTACCTCTCTCTCTGCCCTGTCTTCCTCCCCTCTCCCACTGTCCAGATCCTTCACTTTCCTTTCTCGGCCATCTCTTCTTCGCCCCTCTCTCAGTCCATTCCCCCCCCCCCCCCCCCCGCCTACCCTCTCCGTCCATCTCCTCCTCCGCCCTGTTTGTGTCTATTTCCTCCTTCGTCCTCTCTGTCTGTCCATCTTCTCTCCCCCTTTCTCTCTCCACGCTATCCTCACCACCCCAGGAGGAGGCTGTTGGTTCTTCCCCCACAGTATTTTTTTTCCAGATAATAAGTAGTATGCTTACCAAGTTTGATTACAATCTATCCCCGGATATAGGAGGAACTTTCTACCCATCATTTTGCCCGTTTATGCATATATCAGATATATTTCACTTATATTTAACATATTTCACACTTATTTGTAGACATGTTTCACCTGTATCTCTAGAGACTTTCCCCGTGTGGTTTCATTTAGCCACAGTACGATGTATATGATATCGTATCTCCTGAACTACGTATCGTACAAATGATACAAGTTGGAGGTTAGAAGCGGATTTAGTAGTAAAGAATTAATTTCCCCTCTCATAATCTTGTGGGGGTTGTCAGCGAGAAAAAGTTTCGCAAAGGTTTGAAATTACGTCTAAAGTATGTTGCCGGTCACTAAGTGCTCTCATTCTCAAATTCTGGATGAATAAAGTCTGTGTATTCAAGCGTAATGGGCAACACTGATTTTTGACCTCAGGTCTCATCCCTTCGATAAACGAGTGGATCTGACTACCATAGCGATTTTTCAGAGATAGGACGTAATATGTGCAGCAAGTTTGGCTGAAATCTATCTACTGGTTTATGACGAGATATGTAATATACATAAATACATACGTACATCCATTTTTATAATATGTTTGGATATCGGAGTTAAACTGAAAACTTTTATCACAGCCCAAGTAAGGGATTCAAGAGACTTGTTCTGAAACACAATTATCTAAAATAATATTTGATTTGACTGTGTTATGAAAGGCACTTTCTGACACCATTTTGACTGGTAGCGGTAATTTAAAAAAAAAAAAAAGAACTTTACAAAGGCACGTTCACTATCGGGTGCGAGTACTTGCGCGCTTCGATGAAGTCGATGGCTGTGCCGGCAGTGATGCAGCAACCACCAGTGTCATAGACGAAGTGTGTCCCACAACATAGGACAAGGAGGCCACAGAGGCGTGGCGAAGCCAGCTTCCCTGAGGGAGTCAACCCCGACAGAAAACAGGGAGGTAGAGGTGGCAGCTCCATCACCCGTCTAAGCCTCGGAGCGCGTCTGGTGGGGGTGGTTCATTCTGTAATTACTAGCAAATTCATATTTAGCCTTGGATACAGGACTGCATCAATTCAGTTCCCATTTAACTTTAAATTAAACCTGTTTTTCCAATTCAGTGTATTCCAAGGTATAGCAGTTAGCACATCAGGCTTGACATAGCAAACATGACAAAAAAAGGCGTTACTTTTCACCAGTTACATCATAAGTTAGATTATACTGGAGCAGTAACGCTTTTGAAACCATTAAAAGGACAGCGACAGTCATTTGAGGGCTGTTTGTCACAGTTTGAATCTTTAAAGTATCACTTTTTCTTCCTTTAGAGATTCAGCAAAAAGGCCATAGATTGACGGAGAGAGTTTAAGGAAAGGCCCGAAATGCACAGTTATGTATCAATCACAATCAAGAAATGATGGCATATTTCCTGACCAGGTTGTCGGAAAGATTATGGAAACAATGTAAACCTTTAAACCACTGACGGATCAAAATTGTGTGCCAGCTCAGGCTCAAACGCCGAGCTTTGTTTTTCGTATGCAGTATTCTTATCCAGACACGAACTATTATTTGCTAACACTGTTACATTTCTGTTGTATTTCATTCCATTTAGTCAGGACTTCGTCTTACTTTCCAAACTCCGCGGAAGCTCTCCTGCTGGCCTTGCATTGACAATAAATCTGGAAGACAGGACGGTGCGGAGACAATGGTTTCCTCTCAGCCTAGGATTTGTTTCTAATAAGACCCTTTCGCTCTGCATGGGATTGCTGTTATGAAGCTTTGTGGTTTGAAGCGTAAATTTAGCTGCAAAGTGAAAGCATCGTACTTGAATGTAAAGGTTAAGCACTTAACATTGTAACGTGTAACCAGCAAATTTCTCACAGTAAGAAAACACTTACGAAAAAAAAAAACAACAAAATTGAGTATCTCTATATAATGTCATCACCATCAACTTATAACTTTCCATTGTCCATGCTACGCCTTTGCATGCAAGCGACCTTGGTGGCACAGTGCTTCTGACACGGGAGCCGTATTCCGAAGGACCGGGATTCAAATTTCCGTCCAGATATCCATATTTAGGCTTTCCATTTTTCTTCTGAGTAGCTTAATGCCAAGTCGACTACCTTGTTTAATCTTTCTCCGTCCAAGCTTGTGATCCGCGTCGAATGACATTGTTCTCCTTTCTATTCAGAAGAACATAGAATTAAAATCTGTGAAGCCAGTGCATTTTTAATGTGTGCTTCATAACAAGCGAGAGGTTAACTTGTTACAGAGATAATGTACTGAGTTGAACTATTTCATTTGTTACGCCAACCACCACACACTTCACTTTCTTAAAGTGAGATTTCACACCAGGGTATCACGTCACAGTTACTAACTACTTTTACAACTTTACTTTACATCTTCTAGCTGCACGGTTTGTAACAAAAAAGGGCTTAAGATACGTCGTAGTTAACTGGGTTCCTATTTTGTGTGGACCAATCGTATCCACTATGTTTTAGACCGTACAGTATTCGACCTTTTGTCTCAGCGTGAGAATTTCCCCCCAGCTTGCGTCTCAAAGCTGTTGATTGCGTTTACGATTTTTATAAGCATGTTAACAAGCAGAATATGTGAAGCGAGTACCGTTGCATGTGCAATCCTCCGTTCTTTCATTCATTGTCCAGTCCCGATATTGTCGACTCCAATTTCAACAATTTCAGGATTGATATTGCAAGCAGTATGGAGCTGAAACTGATATCGACATTGGACAATGAATGCATGGAGGAAGAATCGGGATTACCATTCTATCGAAGACGACGTCATTAGAGGTGGAGCATTTGCTGGAATTGGGAAAGTGTGAGAAAGGATATCGGCCTCCCCTTGCCAAGGGAACCATGCCAGTATTTGATTTAAGCTTTTCAGGGAAACCACGGAATACTTATGTCTAGAGACCTACGCGCAGTGTTAAACTCTGTTCGCTAGGAATACGGTTCCAGTGACGCAAGCACTCTGCCATCTTGCTTGATTGGATGGAACGTCATAATAGGTTCAGCGAGGGGATCGAAATGGAAAGAGACCAGTTGACGGTGATGGGGCAATGGTTTGAGAAGGCCACAGGATGGATGTGAGTCCGGGCTTCACATCTTCGCTATGGTCAAGCGAATACTGTTAACGTCAAAGGGTACAGAGATAAGGACTCCAACGACACGGGAAAATTTTCAAAGATATAGATAGTCGAGACTTCTTTTTAACAGACGACAATGGGCCTTTCATCAAGTTGTTTGTGGAGTGAATTACTTGTAGCTGAAAATATCCCACCATATTATGGAACAGCTGTCGACATATCTGAATATGAATCCTATATACAATGTCTGGAATGTAATGATGACACTAAACCTAGCTAGGTAATCATCAACAAGTACTCTTCTAGACTTGAACACACTTTTTCTCAAAAATGGTATCGACTTATGGCAGTGCACTTGAATTACGGTACTTCACTGGTAGCATACCGTAACGCTGCCAGGTTTTTGTGTCAGATAGAGGTAAGAATTTCGCCAACACCTCTATTGTTGATGGGGAAGATATGTTTCAATTCTGTCACAATTGTTTCTTTACTTTCAGAAACGTTGCAGTTACATGTTTCAGACATTATTCTATGGCGGGTGTATGACGATTAATCTGTTTGTCAGAACGAACGTTTCACTCTACAATGAAGTTTGCACTTCAAGTCACGAAGTTCTGTGCTTTTGAGGCGAGGGAGGGATGGACGCTAGAATATTAGCGTCCATTTGATGAAGAGGTCAATAGGGAGTTCGAATAGGCTATGAATGGGCAAGTAAATCGGCTATTCCCTTTGAAAGGAATCGTTCAGGTATTTATATTGTGAGGTTTATGGAAATCGGAAGAAAGCTAAATGCGGAAGGCTGGACGGAGATTTGAGCCTCCGGTGTCCTAAATACGTGTCCAGTGTTTTACTACTGGACACGTTGTCACCTCACAGGACGATGACGACTTTCACAGGTCAGGTGCATGTACAATACGTCTAGTAACATGCGAATGTGCCTGAGGGCGAAGCCACAGGGCTTCGAAATCTAACACAATTAGAGAAAAAAGTTGATTACAAATCGAATAATAATATTAAGAAGAGAACGAATATTATTCTTCACACACAGCTGCTGTATACTGTGCTACTGCATGAGAAAACAGCGCACGTACGTCGGAATTACGCCACAGTGATCATTACTGGCACTGTCAGATCTACACTCATTCCATGTCTACAAGGTGTAACCACGATAGCTGCTCCGGACCTCAGAAAAAAAATGCTGCGAAGGTGCAAATTCTTAAGAAGATATACTTCTAGGAACCATTAGCTTCACGTTGAAGTCACGCAAGACACCTAGGCTCGATTTCGAGTCAAAGTCACCGAGACGTATACAGACCACTGGAATGAACACCCTCCCCAGGTCGCCCATCTACTTCAATGCTCAACGATGAAGGTTGCACTTTTTATCTCCTCCGTTGCCAGTGGTGGAGACTTAATCACATCCGAATGGAATAAGGAAATTGTGACCACATTCTGAACGAAAGGGTTTGTTATGAAAGTGCTGCGATGTGCTGTGGTGTGGAGGAGCGGGTATAAGGATAATTGCGGAGTACTGCGTACTCGATGCATTTATAGGAGATCTGAAAGACCTACGTGGTCTGTGCAGCAGTGCTGGTGCTGCTGCTGCGGTCTGACGTGTTCGGTAATTTTATACGATATGAATACGAGGGCGTACTGAGATGTAATGCCTCCGCCTTTTTTTATGTGAAAATTCTTAAAGCTTGTGAAATAAAATAAATTTTACAAATATTCTACATCTTTATTCTTCATATCTACATATTTATTTCACAACATAATCACCCCAGTGACGAAAATATTTCTCGCAACGACAGACCAATTTGTTGATACAGTCACTGTAGAATACGTAACTACGTTGACGGGGTCTCAACCTCACCTCTGCCTGCACCGTTTCATCACTGTCAAACCGAACTTCTTGAATTTGTTCTTTGAGTGCTGGAAACAAATGATCCATGACAGTGAACCCAAGTCATCGATTGTTACAGCGCTCGTCTTACATTGCCGTATTGGAGGAGAGGGTGCGCCATGGGTGGACGAGTTTTCTGAGAGCCTCGCAGTACCTTTCAAAGTTTATGGAGGTGTCTTTAGGCGTGAATTCCAAGTGAACCTCACCGTGAACATCCCAGAACATTGTGAGTGTGACTTTGCCTGCTGGTGGCATGGTCTTGAACTTTATTGTCGTCGGTGGTCTTTTGTGGCGGAACTCCGGCGTTACTCTCTTGTTTTCTGGGTCAAAATGACAAAGCTAGCTTTCCTGTCAAACGTCGAACACCGCTGATGTCGATTCAATCATCACCGTACTCATCTTTAAGTCTTCTATGGATTTCAATTGGAGGCACTTTTTCTGCGGTTAGAAAATCGATTACAGTGCTCTGTTTCTCTAGCGGCAGAGGGTTGCAACTTGCATCAGCAAAGTGGGGAAGTCAATCGAGGAATAAATATGGCACGTATTACCTCGATCGACGTTGTAAACAGTATAAAAATTTAGGAGTCATTAGTTTTCAGTACGCCCTCGCAATAACAGTTCTCAGTAATGCTCGTTCCCTTCTTACCAGTGTTACTTACCGAACCAGAGGTATCAGTATGCGGCTAGGGACACAGGTGGTGCTCAAGGCCGTGCCGAGTGTCAGGACGAGCGCACCCAACCACCCACACATACCGCGCCGCGCTCTTCGTGGAAGTCTTGCGGGGGCGGCAGTGGCGGCAACGGCAGCGACGGTGGTTTTTAATTTGTGATGTCGGCCACGTCGCGGCAGACCACACAGCCCCAGGCAGCCCCCCGCGGTCCCACGGCGCCCACCCCATGTTTTATTCAGGGCGGCCCGTGCACACCGCACTCTGCACTGACGCCGGGAAGTGCCGCTCGCTCTCGCTGTGGCCACCCGCAGGTATTTAACATGTTCACTTAGACCCGTCCACTGGTAACAGTATCGTTAAAGTTAGGTCATACTGCGACAGAGTGAAAACAATACGCAAGTGCTGTAAGTAGGCTGTTTAGGTTTTCTTATTAGTAACGCCACGTAGCGCTCTGTGTGAGAATCACTGGCTGTGCTGTGTGCAATCTGTGGCTGGTTTGCATTGTTGTCTGCCATTGTAGTGTTGGGCAGCTGGGCTGTTAACAGCGCGTAGCGTTGCGCAGTTGGAGGTGAGCCGCCAGCAGTGGTGGATGTGGGGAGAGAGATGGCGGAGTTTTGAAATTTGTCATGAACTGCTGTATATATTATGACTATTAAGGTAAATACATTGTTTGTTCTCTATTAAAATCTTTCATTGGCTAACTATGCCTATCAGTTGTTCGTGCCTTCTGTAGTTTGAATCTTTCATTTAGCTGGCAGTAGTGGCGCTCGCTGTATTGCAGTAGTTCGAGTAACGAAGATTTTTGTGAAGTAAGTGATTTGTGAAACGTATAGGTTAATGTTAGTCAGGGCCATTCTTTTGTAGGGATTTTTGAAAGTCAGATTGCGTTGCGCTAAAAAATATTGTGTATCGGTTTAAGCACAGTCTGGTATAAATTTTTCTAAGGGGACGTTTCAGTGCAACCAGAACACAAATTGTACTCTACCTCATTCTTAAGTCATCCATTTTTTGGCAGCGATCTCCGTCTCATCTAACCTAGTCCTAATTTTTTCACCTCTATGTATGACGAACAACCCCGTCGATATTTTGTTTTCCGCGTTCCATTCTTCGTCTGCCCCTAGGATTCTGCCCTCTCCTTACAATTTTACATATTCTGTTCCTTGTCTACAGCTATCATTTTCCGATCTACTGCTCCCTCCATTTTTATATGCTCTGTTCTACCTTCTTCCAGTTTTTATGTCCAATTTTTTGTCTGACTACAATTTTTCCCTTTACTGCTTCTTCCAGTTTTATATATTCTATTATTTATCTGTCTCTACAATTTATTTCATACTTGCTGTTTCCTTTTTTATATTTTCTGTTCTTTGTCTACCTCCTTCCAGTTTTGTATCTTCTACTATTTGTGTACTTTCTTCCAGTTTCATATGTTTTGGTTTTGTCTACCTCCCTCCAGTTGCATTTGTTCTATTCTTTGTCTGCCTCTACACTTTGCCCCGCTACTGCCTTTCCATTTTATATGTTCCATTTATGTCTAACTTTACAATTTTCTCTATACTGCACCTCTCAGTACCAAATTCACTGCTTCTGGATCGCCTATCACATTTTTACTTACATTTACATGCAATAAGAGTTCTCTGTATGTTTCTTTCTTCTCTACCCACAGTCATCCCTTCTTTCTTTTTCCAATTCATTCATACCATCCTCTTGTAGCACAACTTTTCAAATGCCTCACATTTTATTTTCCTGCATTCCACGTATCATGTCTTCACTATTATCTACTCCAGTGTGTAGTTTTAGAACATCACCCTTGGGTATCTGATATTATTGGTTTACTGTAGATGTATATGGGGAAAGTGTCCTAAAGTAACGTCTGTTCGTAAATATTTTGTTGGCCTTTGTTCACGTCTCCATAGTCAAGGTCGCTAACACACATCTCTCCAGGGACAGCCGATACCTGTTCGAATCCTGACGGTGGAATAAATTTTCACCGCCAGTATTTGGTCGCCAAGGCGAAGAGGGTTAGAGGACCTAAATTAATAATCACCAGCCTTTGCGCCAATGTTTTAAATTTCAAAGTTTTACAGTGTGTCCTACAAAATAAGACCATGTAACAATGTATATGATAACTAACCCATCGGATGTGGACCGTAAAATGTGTGGTCGCTTATGTATTATGGGAGGAGCGTGGTCAGTGTGCTTACAACAGGTTTCACAATTCGCTTCTCTCATTGCCATACAACGTAAACTTGACAATGCACAACACAAATACCCATTGCAGTCACACTACACAAATACCCATTGCAGTCACACTTGAGACACAACTCTCATACAAAGTAGGGAAGGTAACTTATTGTGTGTGCAGGTAGAATCCTCTGTCCTATCAGTGGTTGAATAATCTATTGGAGACTCTTAGCCATTAGTGATACCCCCCTTTATATTTTCTTTCATCTCCTTAAACGCAAAGTGATTATTCAGCAGCCACGAAATACCATCAGGGTACATATCAGCAATTCCACTGTGGCACCACAGATTTTCTGCGGACAGTCATCATTATTCAAATTAGTTATTAAGTAATAGTATTGTCTTAAAAAGTAGCCTTAAGGGCAGCCCAAAACTCATTAACGATACTGGAGCACGTGACTTAGATTCATACAACCCTCTTTGGAGATGTGACTGACAAATTATTGCTCTAATTATTTATTAAATAAAATACGAAACGTATCAAATGAGAAGAGGGAACCACACACAAGAAACTGCCTATCAGTTCTTTTCTCTAGAGAATTAAAACAAATTTATTACGTATTCTGTAAGATACCCTAGCTCTTCCGAAATGTTGAATAACGTGAACAGGCAAAAACCCGACTATAAACACAACAATCGCACTTTTATACTTATGAGTTAATTATCGAGAATGAAATGCAACTACCAGCTCACACGAAATTTTGCTGTATGGAACACATATCCAGGGTGTTACAAAAAGGTATGGCCAAACGTTCAGGAAACATTCCTCACACACAAAGAAAGAAAATATGTTATGTGGACATGTGTCCGGAAATGCTTACATTCCATGTTAGAGCTCATTTTATTACTTCTCTTCAAATCACATTAATCATGGATTGGAAACACACAGCAACAGAATGTACCAGCGTGACTTCAAACACTTTGTTACAGGAAATGTTCAAAATGTCCTCCGTTAGCGAGGATACATGCATCCACCCTCCGTCGCATGGAATCCCTGACGCGCTGATGCAGCCCTGGAGAATGGCGTATTGTATCACAGCCGTCCACAATACGAGCACGAAGAGTCTCTACATTTGGTTCCGGGGTTGCGTAGACAAGAGCTTTCAAATGCCCCCATAAATAAAAGTCAAGAGGGTTGAGGTCAGGAGAGCGTGGAGGCCATGGAATTGGTCCGTGTCTACCAATCCATCGGTCACCGAATCTGTTGTTGAGAAGTGTACGAACACTTCGACTGAAATGTGCAGGAGCTCCATCGCGCATGAACCACATGTTGTGTCGTACTTGTAAAGGCACATGTTCTAGCAGCACAGGTAGAGTATGCCGTATGAAATCATGATAACGTGCTCCATTGAGCGTAGATGGAAGAACATGGGGCCCAATCAAGACGTCACCAACAATGCCTGCCCAAACGTTCACAGAAAATCTGTGTTGATGACGTGATTGCACAATTGCGTGCGGATTCTCTTCAGCCCACAAATGTTGATTGTGAAAATTTACAATTTGATCACGTTGGAATGATGACTCATCCGTAAAGAGAACATTTGCACTGAAATGAGGATTGACACATTGTTGGATGAATCATTCGCACAAGTGTACCCGTGGAGGCCAATCAGCTGCTGATAGTGCCTGCATACGCTGTACGTGGTACGGAAACAACTGGTTCTCCCGTAGCACTCTCCATACAGTGACGTGGTCAACGTTACCTTGTACAGCAGCAACTTCTCTGACGCTGACATTAGGGTTATCGTCAACTGCACGAAGAATTGCCTCGTCCATTGCAGGTGTCCTCGTCGTTCTAGGTCTTCCCCAGTCGCGAGTGATAGGCTGGAATGTTCCGTGCTCCCTAAGACGCCGATCAGTTGCTTCGAACGTCTTCCTGTCGGGACACCTTCGTTCTGGAAATCTGTCTCGATACAATCGTACGGCGCCACGACTATTGCCCCGTGCTAATCCATACATCAAATGGGCATCTGCCAACTCCGCATTTGTAAACATTGCAGTGACTGCAAAACCACGTTCGTGATGAACATTAACCTGTTGATGCTACGTACTGATGTGCTTGATGCTAGTACAGTAGAGCAATGAGTCGCATGTCAACACAAGCACCGAAGTCAACATTACCTTCCTTCAATTGGACCAACTGGCGGTGAATCGAGGAAGTACAGTACATACTGACGAAACTAAAATGTGTTCTAACATGGAAATTAAGCGTTTCCGGACACATGTCCACATAACATCTTTTCTTTATTTGTGTGTGAGGAATGTTTCCTGAAAGTTTGGCCGTACCTTTTTTTAACAACCTGTATAAGGGTCGAACGAAAAGCTTTTATTCGAAGATCACACCAGTCTCTTGCCTAGACGTCGGTGCTTGTTGACCCGCATCGGAAGGTATACTGGGTTGCGTATAATCTGCAGCAACGCCCTCAAACGGGAAACATTTGCTCGCCTCCGCTAGTACCTGTCATCAATGAGAATTTACGACGGACACCAGACTGAATTCCAACAGCATATACTAAAGTTATTTTAAGTACATAAATCTTATGTATAACATTACTGCGAAACGATTTTAAAAATAAAGAGATCAAGCTCAATGTAATGAACTAATGTACCGATATTACAGCTAAATGGTTTACGAGGTTGAAGGCTCCACTGCAGAAGCTAAAGAAGGGCACGCTGTATTACGTATTATACCGTTTTCGTTAGCGAATAAGAATATGTCTCACCCATAGTAACAAACGCGACTGATTTTCTAATCGTTGAAGACGAGACGGCGGCGTTCTCAGTCTACATAGTACGAAGTTGAAATAATAAAATAAAACACTCTGTCCCACAGTGATTCACTTTTATTTAATCTGCGCTTGCTATATTTATGTAGAATGTTCCGTGATGTTCTTCATTCAGAAATACAGGTTTTATCTACCTTAATGTCATGTTCCAAATAAACACTATCTTCCTTCTGGTCCTGATTCAACTCTTTTATGCCTCCCTCCCATTGGGTTATCGCAAATAAACTTAAGTCCTCGATAGAACAATTCCTTTGTTTCTTGTAGATTCTACTTTCTAACCTTCATATTTGACAGTTACTTATTACTCCAACTGTTACTCATAAACATTATGTTGCCTTTGCTTATTTTCAATTAATTTAAATTCTGTACTAAGGTGTCCAAACAGCTAACAGCTTAGGTATTCGGGAAATCCTCTCGAAGAATTTCTCAAGATTCAGAAATTTCATGAACGTATTTAAGTTTTCCTTAGTCCTTCAGTTAAAAAAATGAAGTGAGAACTGCGTCAGTACTGCAGTTTCTATTTCTAAACCAAACTGATCACGGTCTAGTATACCTTCAATTTTAAAAGAAAAAAATACAATTTTTCATAATGTAAAATGGTTCAAATGGCTCTGAGGACTATGGGACTTAACAGCTGAGGTCATCAGTCCCCTAGAACTTAGAACTACTTAAACCTACTAACCTAAGGACATCACACACATCCATGCTCGAGGCAGGATTCGAACCTGCGACCGTAGCGGTCGCGCGGTTTCATAATGTACTTTTTGCTTCATAGTACAGTTGTTACAACATTACTCACCTCGGTACGATATCAGTAGCGTTCGTTTGTGCGTTGGTGAAGTTAGAAAGCCGACTAGAATCTTGGCGGCGGCCTACCAGTGTGAGCTATCAAACTCAATCAGATTTTCCACCAATATCCAGGCTTAAAGTCCAAATCTCGCCGCAGTTATTTATAACCCGTACATCGGATTGGAACGTCAAAATCGATACACTACACACCCCACGTATTGGTCACTTTAATGAGACAGTTACACTTAACGAAACTTGTGAGCTTACTGTCATTCTATCTTGCTCAGTATCTGAACGTTGACACAACGCGCCGGCGCTAGGGATTTGAATTGAGGCATTGTCGCCAGACCTAGGCTTTCTACCCAACTCGGACGGCAGTCCCACAGTGTGTGTCAGCACCCGCGTCCGTAGCGAAAGGATGCCGTACCGGAATATACAAAAGAGAAAAAGAAAAACTTTAGAAAACCTCTAGGACAAAACTATTTTATTGACAGGTGAAGTGGCAGGTAGTCAATCATTGTATAAGAGGCAGTCATATGAAAACTAGACAGTTGGAGAAAAAGTAAGTAAACTGTTTGATACGAGGGCTATTCGGAAAGTAAGGAACGATAAGTCACGAAATGGAAACCACAGTGAAAATCAAAACTGTTTTATTTGCAACAGTTAGCTACACCTTCAAGCTAATTCTCTACACAGTCGCCGCTCAGACATAGACATCTGTCGTAGCGTTGTACCAACTTTTCAATTTCCTCGTTATGGAAGACAGACGCCAGTGCTTTTCGACAATTTTTTGCTCTGGACTGCAGCTCGTTGTCTCTGTCAAAATATTTTCTTCATAGCCAGCGGTTCATTTGAGCAGAGATGAACCTCAGGGGTAGCCAATTACGGGCAGTATTGTGGATGATCAAACACTTCCCATCGAAAACGCTGCAGGAGCATCTTCATTGCCCCTGCAAAGTGCGGCTGCGAATTGTCGTGTAGAACGAACCGCATGGCAGTTACGTGATGTGAATTGCATGGCTACAGGCGAAATCTTTCGCCAGGGTCCTCATACATGGCGAAAGATGCTAATTTCTAGCCATCTGTACGTTCTCACTGTGAGCTCAGAACTGAAATGAGCGACAGGATCCGATCACAGTGCCCAACTCATCTGCGCAAAGCTTCATCAGATTTTCATTGTATTTTCCATTTCGAGACCGATCGTTCCGTACTTTCTGAATAACCCTCGTATTTCAAAAGCAGTCGCCATGAGTATTAATACATTTATCCTACCGTGAGACCTTCATGGCAAAATTTTTGCATTTACCTACAGAACCAAGTTTGTACCCTGGCGTGCACCTCTTCCTCAGAAGCAGATCGACGGCCACGAATGTCTTTCTTCAGGACTTCAAAAGTACTGAAATCGTTTGGAGAGAGATCCGGACTGTAAGGAGGATTTACAATGGCTTCCTATTGAAACTTCTGTTGCATAGTTGGAACAGTCTTCGCAATGTAGAGTGGGCCCGCACTAGAAACAGCCCAGATTTTTTCCAGTACGCTTGTGAAGGACCGCTGGGAAGCCCTAACACTTTCTCTATACAGTCTACATCGCTCCCCATACGAGGTCCACATTTTTAGTGCCCTGAAGAAAGATATTTAGAAGCTTTGACCATCATGTCTCACAGTGGGATAAACGTAGTAACAGTTATGGCGATTACTTTTGAAAGGATAAATGGCTACTTGGTGTTTTTCCATCTCTCTTCTATTAATTTGACTGCTTGTTATAGGAGAGTATGATAACAAATTCAGACCAAATGAAACACACGTCCGACAGGGAACAATGCTGAAACAGTCGCATCAGCGCACATCGTACTGAGCTCTTGCGCAACGCATGTTTGTATCTTCGCGTGAAAATTATCAAAATGTGCCGAATGGCACCCTGCGACATATTGTCCCACGACCCTTCCACCTTTCGTGGCAATTCGGTAGCGGTTCTTTCAGGATCTGGGAGAGATGTGAGTTCCCACTTAATCATGTACCGTACGCGTCCAATGATATGTGGTGACCTTGCAGTACGAAGTTGTTGTTGTACGTCACGGAGAGAAAGTTGCGTATCAGCGATCGCCTATGGAAGTGCATTGTTCTGCTGCAAAGTCACATCACTTACCTGTCGAAGAAATTGCAGTAGCAAAGTAATGAGCACCCTGCAGAAACATAACATGTGACCGAGAGTTGTATCTGATGGCCCCCTCACCATGAAGCCACCTGTGTCATGGACGACTGCACTGTGAAATATACTGCTCGTCACGTCCACGCCGTACCCGCGTACGTCCCTCACCAGTACACAGACGGAACGTACTCTCATCACCGAAGACAACAGAGCGGGATTTCGCTCTCCAGGTGACTCTTTCTTGACGCCAGAGTATCTGCGTTTGGCCAGATTCACATGTGTTATTGGTCTTGTTGCAAGCAGACGGTTCCCAGTGGCGCCTGGTGATGCAGTAGGTGCAGCATATGCTCCGATTTCTGTCCTGGATGACGTTTGTTCGATCACCACTGTTCACACGATGCGTCGACCCTAACATGGGCCTGTTCTACTGTGACCTACCCGTTCTACAGGCGCCAATTATGCACAGGCCACTGCTGACAGCAGCGACACACCCCAGGTAAATTAAGTCTACTATGTGCAGCAGTCCGTCGATACGTCCATCCGCCTTTCTGCAGGCCTGCAACGCAGTTCGATTCGAATGCCTGTGGTTATCCAGGAGGAGTATCTACTCGTTGGTGGAGCATGGTTGTACCCTGGAATGAATGTCGCAAACTCTTTTCACTTCTAAACAGCTACTGCCTGCAGAGTCAAAACGGAGGCTACCCGTATGGGCCTACTGAGCCCCATCCGATGGTCGATGACCATGTCAAATGAATCACTAACACTACATCCCCTAAGTATACACGTATGATATCCTGGTGCCCCTAAGTGCAGTTCTCCAGGACGCTGCATTTTCCCAGTACCGTATCTGTTCAAAAATGGTTCAAATGGCTCTAAGCACTATGGGACTTAACAGCTGTGGTCATCAGTCCACTAGAACTTAGAACTACTTAAACCTAACTAACCTAAGGACATCACACACATCCATGCCCGAAGCAGGATTCGAACCGGTGACCGTAGCAGTCGCGCGGTTCCGGACTGCGCGCCTAGAACCGCGAGACCGCCGCGGCCGGCACCGTATCTGTGCTTATATGTTTGTATATGGATATGTGTATGTACCAAAGTAAGGATATGCATAAGATGTTTTCGAAACCTACTGTACTTTTATTGGAGATAGTGTAAATCTGGGCCTTCTGAACATCATGTCCCTTGAGTCCCACCATTCCGAATCCATGAGCCAAACTACTTTATAAGGCACATCAATACTGATCAAAATGACTACCTATTTGAGCAGAAAAATTCTTTCATTTACTGATTAAAGTATTTTTATCCCTTTCTATGGGAGCACTTCCCCGGAGTTCATGTGCATCTCTGACACTGTCAACTGTTCTCTGGTCTTCTGAATAATAGTAAACTGTGAAGTAAATGTTGTTGGGATTATGCAGTTGTTCATATGAATGTGATTTGCCGGCTCTCGACTTCCCAGTCATGTAGTTACATTCAGCACAAAACTCTGTAATTGAAAAATTAACAATACGTTCCAAACGCTTTATTTTATTATAATGAACTGAAATATGTAGAACTCTAAATCTTCACAAGTGCTGTGCAAAATACAACCTTTTGACTGGCAACATCAAAAACTGTAAAAAATGGCGAAAACGCTTATGCGGTCTACAGTGCGCATTCCTTCACGTGAGTCTAAAATCGGTGACTAGACTTAAGTTCCAACTGAAAACCGTTTGTGTTTCTGGGTACACTGTCATCTAGGTGCAATCCTCTCCTCTACTTATAAATTTTAATGCAGTAGTAGATAGCAAAATATTCTAAACTTACTCGTCCAACAAAGATCTATCACGAATTAGCTCTGTGCATTTACCTGCATTTTACAGTTTCAAATGTGCAGTGTTGTTAGCTTTTTCATTGAATGCTTTTAAGAACATAAGTGAGTGTACTTCTGAGATTGTGGAATGCTGTCCGAAACTCCCTTTATTACCAGCCAAGCAGCAGCAGCCGGCCGAGACACAAGCAGCAACGGGCAAGTAACCGATTATGTGAAATGTTTCGGGTTCCAAAGCAGGAGCGAATTATATAGTTTTATCTGTGTGCTTTGGTTGTTTCAGTTTTAGAATTCCTGCGTGTTTATTTAATATCTAATTGACACAGTTCTATAGTTTTCGTTAGTGTCCAGAAGTAAACCGATTTTGTGACATTTTACAAGTTCCTAAGCAGGAGCGATTTATATTTTCATCTGCATCCTTTGTTAGTGTAGTTTTTGAATTTCTGAGAGTTAATTTAGTATTTAGCAGACACAATTCTCATGTTTTCGTTTGTGCCTGAAAGCAAGCTGATTTTGTCATATCCTAGAAGTTCCTAAACATTACCGAATTATGTAGTCTCAGCTGTGTGCTTTGGTAGTTTATTTTTTGAATCTGTGCGTGTTAATCTAATTTATTAGATACAGTTCTTGCGTTTCCGTCAGTATCTACAGTAGAGTTCCGCAGCGCCTATCGATAGTCCTTTGTTTATTTGTGCAGTGTAGTTTTCCACAATCTTTAGTATGGATAGAAACTATGATTGCTGTGTGCGGATGCAAAACCGACTTGGTCACACTTCGTTTCAGCTCCAGGGCGTGTTGGCTTCGGCTACACAATTTGAGGCTGTAGTGGACAGGTATCACGGTTGTGGACCGTAGTGATTCAACGAACGTCCAGCACGACCCACGAGTCTGCCGATCGGTCCACACCAGTGGTCAGCCCGGTTACTGCTCGCCCCTTAATCGTGGTCGAGCGGGAAGTCGCCGCGGAGCGTGGCAGGCGGCGAAAGACTTCCCGGTGGACCAAAGGAAAGACCAAAAAAATGCTTAAAATGGCTCTGAACACTATGGGACTTAACTGCTGAGGTCTTCAGTCCCCTAGAACTTAGAACTACTTAAACCTAACTAACCTAAGGATATCACACACATCCATGCCCGAGGCACGATTCGAACCTGCGACCGTAGTGGTCGCGTGGTTCAGACTGTAGCGCCTAGAACAGCTCGGCCACTCCGGCCGGCAGGAAAGACCACCCCGGTTATTCTGACAAACACGTTCCTGGTGCTGTCTGCGGCTGACGTTGTCCCTCAGCCAGACGTAGTCACTTCTCCTCTTTCTGAGGAAACCTCTAGGCCTGCAAGATCCGGGCACTCACAGAAGGTGGGATTATTGGTAGTTGGGAGCACGAATGTTAGGCGCAGTAAGGAACCCATTAGGGACATGGCAGCCATGGAGGGGAACAATGCCAGTGTGCTCTCCGTGCGCACACCGGATGGAGTCATTCCATACGTGGAACGGGTCCTTCTGGATGTCATGAATAGCACTGGGTGCAGCCAGTTGCAGGTGGTGGTTCACGTAGTAACGATGATGTGTATCGCTTTGGATCAGAAGAGATTTTCTCTGTTCTTGAGCCGCTGTCAGAAGTCGTAAGGGCTAACAGTCTTGCTTGCTAGATGAAAGCAGGGCTCACCATTTGCAACGTAGTCGACAGGACCGATTGCAGACCTCTGATACAGAGACGAGTGGAGGGTCAGAATCAGAGGCTCAGACGGTTAACGTGTACGCTGCTGATTCCACGACTTGCGCTATAGGGTAGTGGGGTTTCGGTTTCTGCTAAATAGGTCAGGAGTCCATTACACGCAGAAGACGTTACACGGGTAGCAAGGGCTGTCTAGCGCGGACTCGTCGGTTTCTTACATTAGAGGGCCGCGGAGAAAAACAGAAAGTGCTTCAATCCCAGAGGGTGTAGATCGAACACAGAGGAAGAACTCAGATCTAGTAACTATCGGTGTAAAAGTCATAAACTGTCGTAGCTGTGTTGGGAAAGTACCAGAGCTTCCAAGCACTGATGCTCAAATCGTTATATGCATTGAAATCTGGCTAAAAGTGGAGATAAGTTCAACTGAAATTTTTGCGAAGGATCTAACGGTGTACAAAAAGTATAGGATAAATACAGTTGGCGGTGGCGTGTTTGTTGCTATTAGAAGTAGTTTACCTGATAGAGATATTGAAATAGGTCGTTCCTGCAAGTTAATATTACAGACGTCATTCTTGGCGACCGGAATAATATAATAAGTGGATCGTTTTATCGATTTTCCAATTAAGATGGTACATCTTCTGACATGTTGAAAGGAAACCTGAGTCTCATTTCAAAGACGTTTAAATGAGAAGGTACGCATAAAACATGCTACATCGTGCTCAACTCATCCTCTGTAACATATTTCGGGCATTTGGCTCATGAGGCCACTCGAATAGTAAACGGTTGTGACAAATAATCCAGAGCTAATAATGAACATCACAACAGAACATAGGATTGTCGTTTCGATACTGATTACCGTAACACCGAAATCCTTCAAAAATAAACGAAAAATATACCTATTCAGAAAGGTAGATAAAAATTCGCTTAGTGACTTCCTGAAAGACAATCTCCACTCCTTCCAAACGAACAGTGTTAATTGTAGACAAGACGGAGCTCATCCCCTATGGTCCAAAAAAAGGGTAGGACACAACTGCAGAAACTACGAAAAAAGCACCCCAAATTAGAACAAACGCAAAATTTCCGAGATTTTGCGACATTTACAGAAGCTCGATGGTTCAATGAGAGATGTTTATAATAGTTTCCACAACGAAATTTTGTCTCGAAACATGGCAAAAAATCCAAACAGATTCTGATCGTATGTGAAGTATAATAGCGGCAAGGCACAAACAATACCATCTCTGTGCGACAGCAACGGAAATACTATTGGTGATAGTGCTGCTAAAGCAGAGTTACTAAACACAGCCTTCCAAAATTTCTTCACCAGATAAGATGAACTAAATATTCCAGAATTGGAATAAAGGTTATCTGCCAACCTGAGTAACTTAGAAGAAGATATGCCCGGAGTAGTGAAATGCAACTTAAATCGCTTAATAAAAGCAAATTTTCCGGTCCGGACTGTATACCAACTACGTTATTTTAAGAGTAAGCTGATGCAATAGCTCCATACTTAACAATCGTATACAACCGCTCGCTCGTCGAAAGATCCGTACCCAAAGACTGGAAAGTTGCACAGGTCACACTAGTATTCGAAAAAGGCAGCATGAGTAATCCATTAAATTATAGGCCCATATCATTAACGGAAATGCAGCAGAATTTTGGAACATATATTGCGATCGAACATTATGAATTACCTCGAAGAGTATCGTCTATTAACCTGCAGTCAACACGGATGTAGAGCCGACCGCGGTGGCCGAGGGGTTCTACGCGCTTCAGTCCGGAACCGCGCTGCTGCTACGGTCGCAGGCTCGAATCCTGCCTCGGGCATGGATGTGTGTGACATCCTTAGGTTAGTTAGGTTAAAGTAGTTCTAAGTCTAGGGGAGTGATGACCTCAGATGTTAAGTCCCATAGTGCTTCGAGCCACTTGAACCATCTGAACGGATTCAGAAAATATCGTTCCTGTGAGACACAACTAGCTCTTTACTCACTTGAAGTGTTAAGCGCTATCGACAAGGGATTTTAAATTGATCCTGTATTTCCAGATATGCAGAAGGCTTTTGCTACAGTATCTCACAAAAGGCTTTTAATCAAATTGCGTGCTTATGGAATATCGTCTCACTTATGTGAATGGATTCGTGATTTCCTGTCACAGAGGTCACAGTTCGTAGTAACTGGCGCAAAGTCATCGAACATAACTGAAGTAATTTCTGGCGTTTCCGAAGTTAGTGGCATGGGCTCTCTGCTGTTTCTTATCTATATAAACGATTTAGGAAACAATCTGAGAAGCCGTCTTAGGTTGTTTGCTGATAATGCTGCTTTGTATCGACTAGTAAAGTCATCAGAAGATGAAAACAAATTGGGAGACGATTTAGAATAGTTATCTGTATGGTGCGAAAATTGACAATTGGCTATAAGTAATAAAAAGACGTGTGAGGTAAACACATGAGTGCTAAAAGAAATCCGTTAAACGTCAGCTGCACTATAAATCAGTCAAATCTAAAGGCCATAAATTCACGTAAATACCTAGGAATTACTATTAGGAACAACTTAAATTGGAAAGAACACATAAAAAGATTTTGAGAGGAAGGCGAACCAGAGGCTGAGTTTTGTTGGCAGAACACTTAGAAGATGTAATACGTATACGAAAGAGACTGCCTGTACTATTCTTCTCCGTCCTCTTTTGGAGCACTGCTGCGCGGTTTGGGATCCTAGCCATACAGGGCTAACGAAGTACATCGAGAAATCTCAAAGAAGTGTAGAACGTTTTGTATTATCAAGAAACAGGCGAGAGTGTGACACATACATGATAAAGGATTTGGGATGGACATCACTGAAACAAAGGTGTTTCTCCTCCACATGCAAAAATATTTTGTTGACGTCGACTAACATAGGGAGAAACGATCATCATCCTAAAATACTAGAAATACGAGCTCGCACGGAAAGATATATGTGTTCGTTTGGTCCGGACTCTGCTGGAGAGTGGAATAATAGAGAATTATTGTGAAAGTGGATCGATAAACATTTTAGCAGGCAGTTTTAGCAGGCAGTTAAGTGTGATTTTCAGAATATACACGTAGATGTAGATGTGGATGTACCTTCGTAGTTAACAATTTCTTGCATCGTGGACAGCGAGAGATTCAAGTTACATACCATAGAAGAGGGAGCGACTGTTATAAACTATGTGGTGCTGATGGTACAACATTAAAGAACACACAACAGCACTGCCCATATTAATTTTGTAGTACGATTATAGGCAACATGGCGGAGTATTCTAATAAAAATCATATCGATACAGATCGCACGGTACTTACTGACATCCAAATAGCCCAAGTGATGTCAATTGAACCAAATTACGCCAGGTTACCAGACTGTCCAGTCTCTGTTTGTCAGAAAGTAATAAACATGTCAGTGTTTTAAAATTACCAGTGAGAAACGTATTGACACCAAACAATACGACAAGATTGTACATCAGCGAACCATCTTGATGCCATACTGTGTAGTGACCTAGATAAACATGTTACGCTTTAGGTTTTAGTAAAATCAATTTGCATGTGAAACTAAGCCATTACGTGCGTTTATAGAAATAATGATAAATTATTGTCTGCCTTTTTTTAGTTTTAAGTGATTGATAGGTCTAACGGACAGGGCAAAAGGAAGGTGAACGTCGGGGCTCTTTATTTGGAGCCATCATGTTATTCACCTAAAATTATGTGGGAAATGCCGCGCGGGGTAGTCGAGTGGTCTCAGGCGTCCTGCACCGGTCGCCCGGCTCCTCCCGTCGGAGGTCCGAGTCCTCCCTCGGGGATGGGTGTGCGTGTTGTCCTTAGCGTAGGTTAGATTAAGTAGTGTGTAAGCTTAGGGACCGATGACCTCAGCAGTTTCGTCCCATAAGATCTTACCACAAATTTCCAGAATGTGGGAATCTACTGAGAAACACATATAAAAACGACTGGACCAACCAAGGAACCTCTGGTCTATTTTAACAAAACGGTATCTGCTAAATTCCTTCAATTGTAGCTTGCAAATACGAGATTTGTCACCGACAAAACTTGTTTCTTACGGAAACGCTTTAAAAATATATGCTGCGAGGTAGCGCGCACTTTTCTGGATCATAGCCCTAGTGTAGGATATGCTTCCCGATATCATAACTTTGTGATTGTTGACGGCAACATATCTCATGAGCAAACTCATGCACTACAGCATCTCTACAAATATCTCAGCTACCTTAAATAATGGTGTATAGCGTTCTTCCAAAAAGTTCCAGGACTGATTTTATTCCTGGTGTATAAGCGACCCTAGCCCAGTAGCTACGGCGGCAGCTTCAGCTAACAACAGTAAACAAAAGACTTTTATCTGACCAGTCATTGTGAACAGGCAGTGATAAACAGTGGAGATGCGGCCGTTGTGTCCCAACGTTGTTGTGTCAAAAAACGCAAAATCACGTGTTGAACACACTTTCCAGAATGTTTTGAAGAAGAGAAAACTGGTTGCAGAGTTTGTCCCGCACAGCTTGGCTCCCGAATAAAAATAACGGCGCGGACTACCCGTCGTGACTTGATTGAAATACAAACGAGGGGAATTCTTTCCTGAGAAAAATAATTACGGGTGACGAGCATGTTGTTGTCAATACCAACTGACCACAAAACGCCAATGTGACGAGCGAGTTGAACACTATCCCACAGGAGAACTTTTGTGATAGTTCCGCGACTGTATGAATGTTCTGGGCATTGTAATCAAGTGGGGGAGGGGGGGGGGACTATGTAGAGCACCTAAAACATTAAAAACACTGTCTTAAATTATCTGTACTTTATTATTGTTATTTTATTGTTACTATTAATCCAATCTCGAAGGATTTTGCACAGACAGTATTTATAAGTTTCGCATCATATGGCCTGAATTAATATGTTTCACCCATAAGGACTTTCCATCTATCGTCAACAGAAAAAAAACACGGTTTCTCATTTCACTTGTTGTGTCATCTTCTAAGAGAACGGTGTCATTCCTAACAGAATTATATGTTTGAAGCTCAGAGTACTGTGCGTCATTACAACTGAGTATTAAAATAGTCTGTAATAGATTATTTGCTTGATTATTCAGTTCCTAAGATGAATACTGACAAATATAAATACGAATGGAACACACAGTGTGAATTATTTTCGTCCGATTCCAAAAAGTACTAATTTACGCTGACGTTTGTTATTATGTTTGCAAAATGAAAAGATACTTCTGTAGACATCAGCAAGAATAAATACCAGAAGATTTGTGAAGCACGTGGGGAGAAACTAACACAATATAATTAATTTACGATAACTACTTCAGTGTTCCAGTGAACAGAGCACGGAAGGTCGTAGAAATGTGTATTTTTGTTTCTGTTTCGTGTTTAGAAAGTACCCAGTGTTTCAGGTATGTATTCACAACGATCCTCAGTGTTCCAAAGATACACCCGAAGACTAGGATTAAGCCTACGAAACACGTCGTGGGAGAAAATAAAAGTGCCTGAGACAGATAGTTGTTTAATTCGGTGTTACAAACAGTCGCATTCTGTTGATCACATCCCAATGAGGATGATTACTTGGGGAATCTTCAGTGTTATGGTTATTTCTATGAAGATTGCCGGCCGGAGTGGCCGGGCGGTTCTAGGCACTACAGTCTGGAACCGCGCGACCGCTACGGTCGCAGGTTCGAATCCTGCCTCGAGCCTGGATGTGTGTGATGTCCTTAGGTTAGTAGGTTTAAGTAGTTCTAAGTTCTAGGGGACTGATGACCACAGCAGTTAAGTCCCATAGTGCTCAGAGCCATTTGAACCATTTTCTATGAAGACTGGCGTCCATCGTAATGTGCTAGGGTCTATAAGACAAAAATTTTTCAAGTCAGTCACATAACAGGAAAGGTTACTTCATATAAACATATCGTCGTTATCAGCCAACAGTTTGGCACTGTACCGGACGGCTTTAGAAAACCGTGGAAGTTAGTGTCTATTAACTAGCTTGCCTTTTTAAGTGGATCGTATCGTGCATGGAAAAAGCAAACTGTCTTTCAAAATAGCGATGTTTCTTGAATCCGTATTACATCTTTGAGAGCTGAGCGCCATTATGCTTCCTAAAATTAAACACACAAAGGTTATATTAACCTCAACACTGCACAGAGTAAACTGCAGCCGTGATTAAGAAATTGAAGATATTAGAGAGGCTAGGTGTCCAGTAACACTGCTGTCTCTGTCTCTCTCTCCCTTCGACGCGCTGCTTATGCTTGGTCACCACGTCCGCATACATCCATCGGCGCGGTATGACAGCTACCTGTCGTGGCTGGCCTCTCCCCTTGGAAGAATACCTGCGCTTTACCGGAAAGACGACTCCCGCGGGCACGGGGACGCTTTTGGCTGCCGTCCAGTCGCCGGACGTCAAGGGGACTCACAATCTGCGTTGCATCTCCGATGTGTCAGGCGATATGCGACTCTTACGATTCCCATTGGCGCCGTGGCTTCTATAGCTCCCCCCCCCCCCCCCCCCAGCCCCTCTCTGTCTCTTCCCCTCACACCTCTCCGACTCTTTCCACGTGGACGTGGAGGGACTGGACGTCGCGAGCGGCTCAGATACGCATCGGCGCAGCCTGATGGATTTGAATGGCCGTCATTACACGATGCCATTACAATAAACTCGCCGCGGCAGATAAGGAAACGTGAGACGTGGGCGCGGGGCGTCCAGCGGACGTAGCGCGCGTCCGTCTTGCAGCTAGTTGCGCGCTGCGTCCTGCTCCGACTGCACTCTCTCGGGCAGTCAGCGCCGCTGAATACCGACAGCCGCTCTCTCCCGCTGAAGGAAGGCATTAACGGCGAGATGATGTAAGGAAACATAGCGCTACAGGAGAGCGGACTGTAAAGTGTTTCAGACAATGCGATTCCAGAATTTCCCGTTCAGTAGCTATATCCGGCGCTGAAATACACTACTGGACATTAAAATTGCTACACCACGAAGGTGACGTGCTACAGACGCGAAATCTAACCGACAAGGAGAAGATGCTGTGATATGCAAATGATTAGTTAATCAGAGCGTTCACACAAGGTTGGCGCCGGTGGTGACACCTACAACGTGCTGGCATGAGGAAAGTTTCCAACCGATTTCTCATACACAAACAGCAGTTGACCGGCGTTGCCTGGTGAAACGTTGTTGCGATGCCTCGTGTAAGGAGGAGAAATGCGTATCATCACGTTTCCGACTTTGATAAAGGTCGGAGTGTAGCCTATAGCGATTGCGGTTTATCGTATCGCGACATTGCTGCTCGCGTTGGTCGAGATCCAATGACTGTTAGCAGAATATGGAATCGGTGCCTTCAGGAGGGTAACACGGAACGCCGTGCTGGATCCCAACGGCCTCGTATCACTACCAGTCGAGCTGACAGGCATCTTATCCGCATGGCTGTAACGGATCGTGCAGCCACGTCTCGATCCCTTAGTCAACAGATGGGGACGTTTGCAAGACAACAACCATCTGCACGAACAGTTCGACGACGTTTGCAGCAGCATGGACTATCAGCTCGGAGACCATGGCTGCGGTTACCCTTGACGCTGCATCACAGACAGGAGCGCCTGCGATGGTGTACACAACGACGAACCTGGGTGCACGAGTAACAAAATGTCATTTTTTGCGGATGAATCCAGGCTCTGTTTACAGTATCATGATGGTCGCATCCGTGTTTGGCGACATCGCGGTGAACGCACATTGGAAGCGTGTATTCGTCATCGCCATACTGGCGTATCACCCGGCATGATGGTATGGGGTGCCATTGGTTACACGTCTCGGTCATCATTTGTTCGCATTGACGGCACTTTGAACAGTGGACGTTGCATTTCAGATGTGTTACGACCCGTGGCTCTACCCTTCATTCAATCCCTGCTAAATCAATCATTTCAGCAGGATAACGCACGACCACATGTTGCAGGTCCTGTACGAGCCTTTCTGGATACAGAAAATGTTCGACTGCTGCCCTGGCCAGCAAATTCTCCAGATCTCTCACCAATTGGAAACGTCTGGTCAATGGTGGGCGAGCAACTGGCTCGTCACAATACGCCAGTCACTACTCTTGATGTACTGTGGTATCATGTTGAAGCTGCATGGGTAGCTGTACCTACACACGCCGTCCAAGCTCTGTTTTACTCAATGCCGAGGCGCATCAAGGCCCTTATTATGGCCAGAGGTGGTTGTTCTGGGTACTGATTTCTCGGTATCTATGCACCCAAATTGCGTGAAGATGTTATCACATGTCAGTTCTAGTGTAATATATTAGTACAATGAATACCCGTTCATCATCTGCATTTTTTCTTGGTGTAGCACTTTTAATGGCCAGTAGTGCAGTACAAAGATAAGCGACCATATTCCGCAACTAAACCAATTCCAGCATGTGCAATTTTTTCAGAAGTGAAATAGCGTATTTCCTATCATATCAAGTTGTACCATTACGAGGAAAAGGTGCCAAACATTTCCTCGAGTTGCAGCTACGGAGAGCATCATTGGAACTCTTCATTAATAACGTTCCGCCTCCGCTCGAGGTTTAGATACCACATCCGAGTATGGCAATGAACAGAAGCCCGCGTGCACGAGCGCTGCTCACTTAAGGACATCAGTTGTGTAATCATTGATTTTCCTCTGGGGGCACAAGAAGAGACTGCAGTATATAGAAAAGCGTCACCAATAACTTCCGACCATTGTGAAGACTTTGTTAGCAAGAAAACCACGACTCGCTTAATGTATGCAGCTGGATAGTCCAAATAAAAATCACAAAAAATGGTTCAAATGGCTCTGAGCATTATGGGACTTTACTTCTGAGGTCACGAGTCCTTTAGAACTTAGAACTAATTAAACTTATCTAACCTAATGACATCACACATATCCATGCCCGAGGCAGGATTCGAACCTGCGACCGTAGCGGTTGCGCCGCTCTAGACTGTAGCGCCTAGAACCGCTCCGCCAGTTCGGCCAGCTAAAAATCACGGTTTAGAGGTACACGAATTTGGTTTGAAAAATTGCGGAATTTGTTGTGGGACACGTGAAATATTCCCGCTTCAGCCCCTATGGTTTCATGAAGTTCCTATAGGTGTCAGCGCTATCGTAGCCCTCAAAATGGCACCTGAGACGGAAGTGTGTTCCAAGGAGTGAGCCGTCACTGAGTTTCTTTTGGCGGAAAACTAAAGCAACGCAGATATTCATAGGCACTTGCAGAATGTCTACGGAGACCTGCCAGTGAACTAATGCACTGTCAGGCGTTGGGCGAGGCGTCTGTCATCATGGCAACAAGGTCGCGCAAACCAGTCCCGTCAGTCCCGTGTCGAACGGCCGCACGCTGCTCTGACACTTGCAACCTTGGGACGTGCGGACGTTCTCTTTCGGGGTGATAGACGAATCACAGTCAAACAGCTCGCTGCTCAACTGGACGTCTCTGTTGATAGTGCTGAGACATTGGTCCGCCTGTTGGGGTATTCAAAGGTGTGTGCCACTGGTTTCCACGCCGCATGACAGAAGATCATAAAGAGCAACCAAGCACCATTTGTGCGGAATTGCTTGCTCGTTACTGAGCCGTGGCGCCATTGAGTTAGTAGACTGTTCTGTCTGGCGCCACTGGCTCAGGTATAGTGTCGAATATCCCTCTTGCAGCCCCACTGCCAAAATTTATGAGGAAGGGTTGGTATCTGTGGGTTGTACCCTTAGAAGCTCTTTGCTTGCCGATATACATATAGGGTTCGCTCGACTGAGAGAGGAGGCACGAAGTTTGGGGATTGGCGGTAGCGTCGCGACAAGAGGTGGTCACGAGGTCCGAGCGGCCGAAGCCACGAGCTGCGCAAGGAGGGCCTGCGCAGAGCGAGGATACCGGAGTACTTCACCGGGTTCAGCGTCGACTACGAGCGGCAGGCCGATATCCCGTCGGTTGGTTGGCAACATTCGTGTCGCACGACCGCTCGTGGCCTGGCTGCCCTCTTCTACCTGGCTTTCATCGGCACCACTCAGTAACCGCTGCGACACGCAGTGGATCCATGGAACTGCTTGCTGATAAAAAGGAGAAACACTCTGCAATCCTCATGGTGATTTGTGTCATTTTCTATCTGCCCTGCTTACTATTTTCTGGTTTGTACCCGACCCTCTGAGTTTTACTCGGTCAGCTCTTTGGTCGTAAATATAGGCCATAGTATTGTACTAGGACACTAGTTGTCATTTGAAAATTTGTCCCGCTGTTATATTGCCTTTCCTTTCTGGTTTGTACCCGCTCATTAATGTTCTAATGAATCAGCTCCTGGTTGTAAATACAGCCGGAAAAATTGTACTAAGGCACAGGTTGCCGTTAAACAGAGAGGGACCTTATGGTTAGATTTAGACGTTAACCGGTTCAATTCTTTTATTGTAATTGCATTTTTCTTTCAGAGCGGTCTTAATAACTGACAATCAGCTTAACTTTGGAAATATTAACAGCCAACTGTCACCAGAGCCTTAGTAAAATAAAATTGTCAGAAGGGATGGGTCGGGATCCAGTTGCACCTTGATTGCCGATTGACATAATAGGTTTGTTGCTTTGAAGTAAGCCATATCAATATCATATTGTTTCCTAATCTGTTTAAGCTTTAAGTAAAGTTGTGCATCTTAACACCGAACCTTTCGACACACAGCTTTCAAATTAAAAGTTACGTTATCTGTTTTGAGTAATTGAATCACTCTTGTCGTCAATGGCGCTTATATATATTTCATGTGTTGCAGAAGGGCATTTAATAAGACAGGCTGTGCCCAGCGCGGTAGTAAACACCGCTATTTCACCCGATAACGGGGGGGGGGGGGGGGGGGGGGGGCTGCAGGTCCGGCCGTCTTGTAACCATTGTCATATTGTTTTGTCATATTGTTTGCTGTTTTGATTTCTTTTGCAAAAGCTTATTCAAGTTACGGATTAAGGTCAAAAGAATTTTGCAAATTTGTGCATTTTGTTAAAGAAGCCGGCCGATGTGGCCGAGCAGATCTAGGCGCTACAGTCTGGATCCGTGCTACCGCTGCGGTCGCAGGTTCGAATCCTGCCTCGGACATGGATGTGTGTGATGTCCTTAGGTTAGTTAGGTTTAAGTACTTCTAAGTTTTAGGGGACTGATGACCACAGCAGTTAAGTCCTATAGTGCTTTGAGCCATTTGATCCATTTTGTTAAAGAAGATTTTATGGTTGTATATTGTTAAATAAATATGTTGTGTGAGAAGAAAGGTATATTGGTGGATCCTCCCTCACACGTCTTCCTTAATTCCAGTACGTACCACGTGCCAGTTACGACGCTGATCGTGACAATTTTTTGTCGAACATGGAATATGAGACATGGGTTCTTCACTTCGAACCGGAAACAAAACGTCAACCCATGGAGTGGCGCCACTCTGCCTCTCCTCAAAGCCGCATCCTCAGCCGGCACCGTCATGGCGACCGTCTTCTGGGACTCTGAGCGGATTATCTTGTTTGATGTCCTCCCTCATAGCGTAACCATAGACTCTGAAGTGTGTTGTGATAACCTCAGGCTATTAGAGAAACGACTTCAACGAGTTCGTCGTCACCAAAATGCAAAGGAATTTCTCTTTCTCGGTGATTGCGCAGGCCTCACAGAAAAATGAGCACCCCAGAGGAGTTTGAAAAACTTCATTGGACTGTTAGTCCTCATGTACCCTATAGCCCGGATATCGCACCTCCCGACTTCCATATGTTTATCCCAGTGAAGGGACCACTCAGTGGGAAGCGATAGTATAGTTGTAGCAACTCGTTGGCTCCAACGCCGACCAGCCGGGTGGTACCACGCAGGCATACGGGAGTTCCCAGTTAGTTGGTGTAAGGCCCTCTCATTGAAAGGAGATTGTGGGGAAAAATTGGGTTTTGTGGCAAAAAGAGTGGGGAATAGTACGATGTACTGGAATCTTGAATTATACCAGAATGTTTTCAGAAGAAAAGTGTTGCATTACTTATTGAATGCCCCTCGTACATCACTTTATTCCACTTTCAGTCGTCATCTAACATTGCCCCAACGGAAAAGACACAACACAAACTACATGTATCTGGGCCCCTCTACACCTGGGCTGCTTCCGCAATATTCCCGACGTACAGAGTAGTCCCCTCCAAGATAACAATAATTTTCATAAGTTTTACACCTTCTGGCGCTCTGAGATAGCATTAAATGTTAAATCTCCTTTTTTTAATGAAATATGATGATTATGTTTTACTCCTACATAAAATTCTCCATGTCGTATGACTCTTATATACAATTAAATTTATATTTCCGTGTAGCGCGTAATACTTTACCTAAGAGTACAGATTTCCGGTGAAAACAGTTGACATCCGCAACTAATATCTTTGAGCTCTTTTCACACTCTAGGACATCGTCTGCCACTAGCTACCGATGTTATTGTAACGTTTTACTAGGAGAAGCTGAAATAAGTCTGGTCGAATATATGAGAACAGCCGTTATATTTCCACTACGTCAACAGCATCAATACAGCGTTTTGACGTGTGTATGTATCACATTACTCTATGTACAGATTAGTCCGAGCATTAAACAGTATGCAGTAAGTTGTGTAGTCCAAACTGTGATTTATGTGGACTGTAGTTTGTCATGTTAATATGTGTTATTGCGCTCTAAATTATTCTCAGTTCTGTAGATATAGTGGTGTCTTGTAGACGTAGACAAATCATTTCATTTTTGTGTTTACTGTAACTGAACTATTAGTACAGATCAATGATTTAGTAAATTTATTTTCCCTTTTTCGCCACCAGTTCGCAATATCAACCTACTACTACACACGTCATACAGAGAAAATGATTTTCACTATCGTCTAGCAAACGAACGAACATGTATGCCCTATGCTGGAAAACATCGGCGTCTGATAAGTTGATCGGACGATTTTTTTCGACATCCTGTGGACAAAAATTCCCTAACACCCAAAAAGTCTAAGATGGAGGAGCTGGTGCTACATGCAGCATTGTGTGAAGGCTAGCAGCTAGTCTGGCCGGTACTTCATGAACAGTTGCTGGTCTTCAAAGACTCGTGATTCTTAACTTCAAAAGAGGAGAAGGATGCATTGCTGTGGATGGACATCACGCTGAGTACCAGTTAGGAACAATGGGTGTCACACTGAGCGACTTCTATGAACAACTGTTCAGATCGCAAACAGTGTGTGATTTCCGACCCGTGTTTATTGGCATTGTTTCTCTTGCTTCGACGAGTAGGATTATCATTCAAAATATTCAAAAAATTTTTAACTTCTTGTAAAATCATACTCTATTTTATATCGCCAGCCTGGGTGGCCAAGGGGTTCTAGGCGCTACAATCTGGAACCGCACGACCGCTACGGTTGCAGGTTCGAATCCTGCCTCGGGCATGGATGTGTGTGATGTCCTTAGGTTAGTTAGATTTAAGTAGTTCTAAGTTCTAGGGGACTGATGACCTCAGAAGTTAAGTCCCATAGTGCTCAGAGCCGTTTGAACCATTTTTTTATTTTATATTCTTCGGACAAATAATGGTGTCTGCATCTACATCAATTGTGCGAATCGGAGTGGAGTGACTGACAGATGATACTTTTATCTATACCGTCTTCTAAGATTTCTTCTCGTTTAGCTCACAGATGAAGGGTGAGAAGAATGACTGCTTTCATGCCTCTGTGTAACATTGTTACCTAATTTTATGTACACGATTTGCAAGGTGCAAATACTTAGCGTGTTGGAGAATTTAGGTAATGTCTTCCCCGATGGTTCTTGAAATTTTCTGAGCAGTTTCTCGTTAGATTTATGGCGTTTTTCTTTGTGTGTCTTCTGTAGGGTGAGAAAAATAAAACTGCACCGGAAAATATTTCATGCATGTTAAGATGGGGAAGAGAAGTTACGTCATCCGCAACTGGACTGGATGTTATAAGCTCAACAGCTTATCTTCAGGTGCATAAAATATTTTCCGGGGCAGTTTTTTCCCACTCTATAAGATCAGATTTCTCAGTATTTCTCTTGCTCTCGCACTCTCGAATTCTAACAAGCCAGTAACCGTCCAGAAACCTGTCTCTGTATACGCTCGATGTCCCATGTGTGTCGGCCTTACATTGGTTCCTTGAGCAGTGTACAGGTATGGGACGTACCTCGCTTTTGAACGCAATATATTTTGTTTCCCCTGTATCCAACCGATCAACATCAACCTGCAATTTACTTACACCTACAGCTGAGACTATTAGCAGACTTATCTCTACATACTGCTACTGCCAAATATTTGTATGACATGACTGACTCTGCCTGTGATAATCAATTCTTCATTCAAAGAACATCACGCTTTCACGTTTCGTAAAGGTCACACCTTGACAGTTCTCTTCATTATAGGTAGTTACCACGCTAATGTTTTGTCGAGATCTGGCAGGGTACTATTATAGTATTACTGCATCATTTGTGAAAAGTTTAAGATTCCAACTGAAGTTGTCTGATATGTCATTAATGCACAACACGAACGGTAATGGTTTTACCACGCCTCTTTGTGGCAAACCGTATTTCACCTCAGTTTTTGCCAATTTCTGTCCATGCAGGATAACGAGATCCGGTAGCCTGTCAGGAAATCCAGATGTAAACCTGATTTGATATTCCATAGCATCGTACTTTCTTTAGAAGTCGTCAGTGTAGTACTGAATCAAACGTTTTTCCTAAGTCTGGAAACGGAGAATCTATTTGCTTTCTTCAATCCATTACATTGGGTACATCAAAAGTGATGAGGGCGAAATCGTTGAAAACGACACGTACTCTGAACTCTACTAAGGTATACATTAAAGTCACATACTCTATACAGCTACACTTAGAGGTCTATCACGCAAGCTGTCGTATTAGCATCAACTACAAAGTCTTGCTTTAGGTCGTGAGGCGCAGATAATAGGTCTAATAACTTACAGATTTTTCTTGCATTTGCAACCCCGTAGAAGTACTGTGATACTGACGCATCATCCTAGAGCGTACTGTAACATTACACATACTGTCTTCTATCTTGCAGGTGTTAATTGATTTATATCAGAGGAATTCTATTGGTTTGCCTGTTTAATCACTACCTTTATATGTGACCGACGATGCGACGAATGCAATAGAGCAACTGCGGTTCTTACTAGCTTGCATGGAGGCCAAGGTGGCCGGAAATAATAAATATAATGATTAATTAAACTGTTTTGCTGTATTATGTTGATTTATAACTGCCAATAGCCAACGGCCTTGCCGCATTGATAACACCGGTTCCCGTCAGATCACCGAAGTTAACCGCTGTCGGGCTGGGCTAGCACTTCGATGGGTTACCATCCGGTCTGCCGAGCGCTGTTGGCAAGCAGGGTGCACTCAGCTCTTGTGAGGCAAACTAAGTAGCTACTTGATTAAGAAGTAGCGGCTCCGGTCTCGTAAACGGACATACGGCCGGGAGAGCGGTGTGCTGACCACATGCCCCTCCACATCCGCATCCATTGACGCCTGTGGCCTAAGGATGACACGGCGTCCGGTCGGTATCGTTGGGCCTTCCAAAGCCTGTTCGGACGGAGTTTAGTTTACTTTTACAACTGCCAATAATGAAGAGAGAACGGAAGAGTGTCACTCATGGTTTTTTGTTAAAAATCATGCCAATATTTTCCTGCAATGGTTGGATAAACTCAAGTAGACTTAAATTTTTCACGTTTGTGTTACGATTCATTCTCATTTCTGTCTGTAAAAAGACATTTCATTATGTTCCAACCATTCTCGTAATGTGCAGGAAAGGAATAATCACAGTTAAGGAGAATTTAAGTGACTTTCCATAGAATAAAGGCTTATCAAGTGAAAATTCTTCAACTTTAAATACATGCTCCAGAGTTACACATCGTTCTGCAACGTGTTCTTCACATACAGATGCAGTTATCTCCGCAGATCGAGGAACAATAGCCGCCTAGAACCTTTGTCAGATAGTGGGTCAGAAACGGTGCTTGCCGCTGTGGGGGGGGCATCTTCGGACTGTGTGGGGAAGTGGGTGACGGACGTCGGACGGACAATCACATTCCTGAGGCGGCGCGGGAGGTGCCGGATGCTGGGCGAGATGCCATCAGACGGCCACAGCTTCCGGCCTCTCCTGTCTTCTCTCCCCCTGGCCTCTCTAACTGCCTCACTCGCCTACCACAGCTCCTACCATAGTGCGTTATCCTCCAACTTGTGCGCCACATTCCTCAAAGCTGGAAATTCAAAACTGCGTTGGATTTCAAGGCCGCCCTCATTATGATGTAACTGTCTCGGTACTGCGTCGCATCCGTAGGAAAATCATCAACATATTGACTTAATACCTTAAAAAGAATTTATGTCACATTGTTCTAGGTCCTTGATTACTTTATTTTCATTTTATGAATATTTTTTTGTAACTGTGCGTAGTACATTAATAACGAGAAACAAATAAGAATATAACGTATCAGCTTATCACGTGAAACTCTTTGATACATGAGTTGTTTATTAGCCGACAAACCGGAATGTGTAAATCTGCATTTCTGCACACTTTCATGACGAGGAATAATCATAAAGATTTGGTTATCATCTAGAAAAATTAAAATTAAGCGTCAATCCTTTTTTATTTCTTTTTTTCCTTGTACAAGTCTACAGCCCTGCTACACACTAAAATCCTCTCGCCATAGAAGCCTATCACGCCGCTAGATAAATCAAAACAAAATGTCGCAGGCCATTGACAGAATAGCTATGGGCTGCTATATTTTATTTTGTCTTCTCTATCGGCGTGATACAGTACTACGGTGTACAGATTTTAGTGTGTAGAAGGACTGTAGACTTGTAGCTGCGAACAAACAAAACGTTAAATACATAGCTTTGTATTTCGACATTATAATTAATTTTTTTGGTTGTGCATAGTACACTGTACCAGATCCGTGATCAGCACTACTGCACAGTTATGTACTCACCCAGTCCCCATCACTCGGGTAGTTACTACTACGTGTAAATAAGGCAAAAGAGTGAGCAGCAGTTTTTACACAATCAGTTTTCTGAGCTACATGTCAACTAAATCTCCAGTGGAATGGAACAAAAGACATATTCGGTGAACGTAAGAGTTGAAAGTTCCATACTGCAGTATTAATTTCATTTCAAATTTCTTGTAGACTTAAATCTTTACAGGCAGACATAGATGTGATACTTAAGTTAATCTTTAAGTTTTATCAGATTCTAACTTTCGTTTTGTAAAATAAGGCATCCGATGTAACAACACGCTTGTATTATCTTCGTTGATCTGACAGTGAACAGATAAAATTTATGTTTATCTTCAAACATGCAGTATTACTTGTAATGGGACATCAACAATAAATAAATAAAAAAGAATTACAATTTGATCACATATAACAATAAAAAAGAATTACGATTTGATCACATATAACAAAATGGACATTTGGAACATTTTGGCCGGGTGGAGTGGCCGTACGGTTCTAGGCGCTATAGTCTGGAACCGAGCGACCGCTACGGTCGCAGGTTCGAATCCTACCTCGGGCATGGATGTGTGTGATGTCCTTAGGTTAGTTAGGTTTAGATAGTTCTAAGTTCTAGGCGACTGATGACCTCAGAAGTTAAGTCGCATAGTGCTCAAAGCCATTTTGCATTTGGAACATTTCATATGATAACGACTTTCATGTGGTGTAGCTGTATGCTTTGTTCAAAATGGTTCAAATGGCTCTGAGCACTATGCGACTTAACATCTGAGGTCATCAGTCCCCTAGAACTTAGAACTACTTAAACCTAACTAACCTAACGACATCACACACAACCATGTCCGAGGCAGGATTCGAACCTGCGACCGTAGCGGTCGCGCGGTTCAGGACTGAAGCGCCTAGAACCACTCGGCCACACTGGCCGGCTAGTATGCTTTGTTCCTCTGTGTATCACCCGTTTAATGTAATATGAAGACCTGCAGGAATTGAGTACCAACACAGGAATAAAGCGTTTCCGGAGTTGTGTTTGTATAACGTGTGTTCTTTTCTTTAACAAAATACGATCGTAATTGGTGAAAGATATGGCTGTGTATGTTTTAGCAATTACCCTGTGCTGCAAAGTAGTACTCAGTTTATAAAAACGTATTATATATTGGAAAATTTGTCTTAATATGTTACATTGCGTGCATAACGCTGAGACGGAGATAAAAAGGCAGTCACAGGAGCGACTCGACCTCACCCACAGAAAAGGTAAACTTCAAGGCAGCTCCCTCTACTTGCAAAACCACGATAGTTCCATCGGGTAGTGATGGCGTCATTGTTGTGGATGTCTTGCCAAAAGTGTCAACCACTAATTCAGAGGAATTTGCGGGCTCTCCGAACAAACTCAAGAACCGTTGCCGACGTGTTTGCTCTGACAATAATCCTCAAGAACACTTCTTCCAACGTTATGGTGCACGCCTCACTCAAGCCTCAGAACCCGGACAAACACCAGCAAACTGGGCTGGGTACCATTGCCTCATCCAGCTTATAGCCCATTTGTGGACAACCTTTGTTAACCCGCGGGCGTGATTCACAAACGTCCTTAAGCTCGTGGGCGGGCGCATCACGTGACGCAACAGCAGTGCTCCTAGCACACAAAGTAAAAATTATAGCATCCGCGTCGTTAATGTTTATGGGGTAACACAACGATATGAATGGCACCTCTTTCCCGATCCAGCAAATCATGGCTCAAAACACGCACTTTGGAAAGTTCGTACATTTTATGTTCACCCCATCTTCAGATATTTACATTTATTTACGCATCGTTAACATTGTTTCTTTTCTTACGACGTTTTACAATAGTCCTATTAAAAACATCGGTTGCAAAATGTCGCAACGTCGTTAGTAAAGAAACAATGTTCATGACGCGTAAATAAATGGAACATGTGAAGACAGAATGCTATGCATCCTGAAATGTCCTCATGGAAAAATAAAAACCTATGAAAGCAACCGGCTGCTAGTAATTCATTATAAATTACCCTAATATGCATTGTTGTAAACGTCGACAATGAACAATAATTATTTACTAATTTTAATGCGGATAAACAATAGAAAAAATATGGGAGTGAGATAGGCAGTCCCGGTCGACAAGTAGTTAGCACTACCTTTGTGATTTTTGGCCACAGGCAGGTCATTAGAGTGAAATTTAGTGTGTTTATATCCACAAACACCATTAGCAAATTTTATTTAGTATTTACCCAAAAAAAATTTTGATGAGTGTTCGCATAGGTATAGGCTGTTTGTCTAACACTTAATAAATTAAGCTACCATTTCTTTGTTCATTTAAAAAATAAAAACTGAAGATCTAAATCACTTAGACTGTCGACTGTGTTACACAGAAACCGAACTGGAAAAACACGAACAACAGATTGGCGAATATCCGAAAATGCGTCACCAGCGGAGTTCAATGCGAGCGCTTCGTTCTCTCTCCCACGTACTTCTGCCGCGAGCCGGATTGAAGCCAATCGCGTACCGGCCTGTGCTATAGCCCTACATGGTGCCGTGTGATTCGGCCCTTTCATGGTTTCCTACGTCGGGAATGAAGAGGATGAAAGTGTAATTCATGCAGTGACAACATGGCCATGAACACAGGGCAAGAGCTTTTGCCTACAGGGAATAAACGTTCTCACACATCGCTGGCATGATTGTGACTGCATAAAAATAGTGCATCTAAGAGAAATGCTATCAAATTCTTTTAAGAATAAGTACGTTCTGAGAAAAAGAGGGCTTTTTTTCTTGAAGGACACTTAAGCCGATATCCGTACTACCAACATTGTTGGGCGATAGAATCTGTTGTGCATCACAATGACTGGTTTACCCCTTTGTTTTCCTTTCTGAACGAGTCACAAATGTGTGACTTCTTATAAGTCTGTAGGCTTGAAAGGCCAGTGGAAATTCATACTTCAATAACAGCGGTATTTGTGACATAGTACTGTCTCTGTTGGGTTAGTGCTCAGTAAGTGTGAACATGTTTAAGGAGCTTCTGACGTTTGCGCCACAACGGTTTTGCTGGTAGCACAGTGAAGATAGTTAAGCCTAATGAGGATATTCCTGTTCATCGTGCTATGCATCCGTGCCGTACCGTTACTCGATTTTGGCGAGGTCGCCTGCTCCTACCTCAGTGTGCGATTTGCAGGGGGGGATGGGGGGGGGGATTTCCTCCCCCCCTCTGCATCAGACCATCCCCTCCTCTGGTTTTAGTTTATGCATCCCAACCTGGGATGTTTATTTCCCACGCACTGGAGTAAAACTTTACATATAATTTAAATTTTTGGAGCCGAACACTGAAAGTTTTTAATAAGTCTTACTATTAATACTACTAATATGTTTCAGTTTTCTATCATCAGAATAAGTACAACTTTTCACAAATGTGCCTCTACTTTTTGAATTCCCCTCGTATATCTGTACGCGTATGTAGATGATTTTGTAAATAAGCTTTACCTATAATGTACTTTTAAAGTTATAACAAGGGATGGCTTTTCTGATAGTGCATACGCGTCAATAGTGAGTTTCGACATTAACATCTATTTATAAATAGCTGTTTAACCATGCGTAACGTCACGGTCCAAGCTAGTAACATATATAATTCTACTAACCCCCTAAGACATCCCCCCCCCCCCCACCCACTGGTAAAAGCACAAATCGCACCCAGTCCTACGTGATCTGATAAACGAATGTTGGTACACTTTAATTACGTCGATTGCTAACGATGACTTCGCTGTAGTCTAAGGATTTTCTCGAAGGACAGATAAAAATAACTGTTTCTCGCTTTGCTTGGTAAGTTATCCTTCCGTTCGCGTGGAATGATTTTTGGAGTCTTCGTAAAAGGTAGACCAGGACTCGGACACACGATCCACACAATCTCAATCTCTCCGAACGTCGAAGCAGCGTGCTGCTACGGCAGGAGGAATAAACTCCTCCTCTCCTTAAATTCCCATGGGAACAGTCAGCGGGAGCAGATAGGCGCGACACCCGTGCGTGTAGGAACACGCTCTTCTTTGTGACATCGCTTGGACAAAAACAGGACAAACCCACGCATGCAAACCAGCTGATAAATAAAACATCGGCCCCGCGCGCCTAAGTGGCGGCCGGCGGCCGTGGCTCGGCGCCCCAGCCCGCTGCCGATCCTTTTTAATTAGGACTAGCGCTCCCGCCGGCCATCAATAAGCGCGCATTGTCCACGGGGCCGTGGCCGGCCTCAGTTCTCACAATAATGAAGCGACAGCGATGTAATTAAAGCAGAGTGGCCGGACCGGGCCGCGGACTCCTACACCCCGTACCCCCTCCACCGACCCTTCCTCGCTCCCACCCCTCCCACCCCCTCCCGAGTTTACACCTTGTTAGGATGTCTGCGCCTAAATCACGACTGCGCCCGTTCGGGCACAAAACGAAGACGTCGTCCCACGCGGGGCTGTGCTGTGCTGTGCGGACCACCGCTGCAAAAGGAGCAAAGCCGCGCCGAGGCCCGGCAGAGGTACGGCGCAGCGAGGCACTGGCCGTGGGGGAAGGGGAGTGACGTGCGGGGCCACTTAATGCGGAACAAGGGCTGGGAATTTGCCGGTCCCACAGGTGCGAAAGGTATGCCGGAGGGCGGAGGATTCCGCTTCGATTCCGGGATTTCTCAGTTGTGCTGCAAGTAGACAACAAGATAATAGCAAAGTACTGCCTACGCACCAGCAGAGAAAGAAACGCTAATATCCAGTGAGAACCTGACAAACTTTCGAAGTATTGCAATAACTGGCAGCAAGTTTCAGATTTTCAGAAATGTCCACTTCACAAAACGCAGAGTAGTGGCATCCTATGGCTACAATATCAATGCGTCCGAATTGGACAGTCAACTACTCCTCATACTGGGTGCTTATACTTAAAGTGCAACTATTCAACGACGTCCATTGCGTCCTGTAATTCACGTTCGGCAGTGGAACACGGTAAGTTTGCTAATAGATAATGCGGAACCGATAGATGCGGAAAAAAAATTAGTTCCAATTTCGTCCACCAGATGCAAATCTGATGGTGTACAGCATCTCTTCCGCGTCTCCGGTACTCATATTGAACAAGGTGTGTAAGCGGCGGTTAATAAAAGAATTAATATTATCGATTTCTCACTGGTTAGACATCTTCTGCCACAACCCGTTCCTAATCCATTAGATATGGAAACATTTCTACACCTCTTTCTTGGATTCACAGCTCCAGATTTGCATATCGTTGCCAAAGTTGGAACTAATTTTTTCCAGCTTAAATCGGTTCCATATTTACGAACTGGTGTATCTACTAAGTTTCGCTGGGATACTATAATGAAAAGCTCACATTGGACCTCTGTTGCTAGCTGCACTTCAATTGTAACCACCTAGTACTTGGGGTCACGCTTGGTAGAAATATGAAATGGAATGGAATATTGAGTTCGTGGGCCTGTGAAAGGCATCTGATAATGTTATCTGGCAACTGATATTCAGAGTGCTAAGGAAAGCAGGTCTACAATACAAAAACATGCGAGTGATACTCAGCTTCCCTAAGGACGAATTTTCATCTTTAACAAGAAGTAAACGTTACGAAATGGGTGGGACAATGATGTTATCTCTCCTCTCATACTCAGTGCTATCCGGGAAGATACAACAACATCCGTGGAACAGGTGGTGTGGAGATCAAATACAATGGGCAGTAGATAGACATGCTCCATTACACAGTTGATATTGCTACGGAAACGTAGAGGAAAGAAGACATCGGGAAGCTTCTCAGCATAATGGAAATGATTTTCTGTAAACAGAACGGTATGAGAATAAACAAGAGAAACACTAAACTGATGGTGTGAAGCACTGAAGAGGAATATGAAGCTCTAAGAATAAGAACTGCCTGAGATTAATTAGAAATAGTAGTGGGAACTACCACTTTGCTAAACAAGAGCACAAGGGATGGTGGAAGCAGGAAAAAATGGAGAGAAATCGTAAGCAGAACATAGCACATCGAAATAGGATTTCATTTGAGAAATAACTCACCAGCGAAAACGTCAATCTGGCAGTAATAAGGAAACGGCCCATAAACGTTTTTGTTTAGTGTGTGACCCTATACGTATATGAACTTGGACATTAGTGAAACAGGAGAGAAGGCTGCTAGAAGCCACAGAGAACTGGTGCTGCAGAAGGATGAAGAGAATTAGCTGGAGAGATAGAGTTCCCAATGAAGAGGTGCTGACCAGAGCAGAGGAAAGAAGATCTATCTGGAGGCGTATCGTAACAATAAGAGACAAACACATTTTAAGATATAGCAGCGTCACTAGAACAGTAGCAGAAGGAACTGTTGAGGGAAGAAGTCACCAGGGACTTCATACATCCAGCAGGTCATGAATGATATGGGGCGCACTACCGGCACGGAAAGGCAGACGGAATAGTGGAATGGCGTAATGCTGCAGACCAAACTCAGGGCTGAACACTAAAGAAGAAATAAAATTATAACTTAGCCTCAGTCATTGGAAAGCGGGTACAGATACCAGTTAATTGGTAGGATACTGAGAAAATGAATTAGTAGACGCTTGCTGATAGCCACCATTGTCCTGCAAAAGCCAGTTCACCTTGTGCTAAAAACCAGCATTAGGTGATGAATCTATTAATATACTTCAATCCCCTACATGTGGCTTCTGCAGAATTGGACTGCTTATGTTAAAGTTATTCTCTGCCGCTTTGCATTTCAAAGGAAATTTAAGACACTGTAATATCTTCCAGTGGTAAGTATGCTGTACCACGCGCTTCACAGTTGGTTTGCAGAATATGGTAGTAGATGTTGATGTAAGTACCGTAAACGTGCTGTGGTTGCCTATGAGAAGAAAGAAAGAGTAGTTTAACGTCCCGTCTTTGACGAGGTCATTGAATTCTGAATACAACCTCGGAATGGATAAGGATAGGGAAGAAAACTGGCAGCGTCTTACGTTGAGTAATCACCCTCACACTGGCCACAAGTGATTTAGGATGCCCCTTGAAGGACTAAGTAAAACATACCACGTAAACGACTGGCATAACAGTACAAATGTGGGAAGAGTGTGCTGAGGACCGCTTACTGAGGAGGGGCACAACACCCACCGCAGTCAGCGTGTTTGAAGGAGAACGCTGCAGACACGAAGAGGACAAGCGACAAGCAAGAAAGCTCTGTCAGTTACAACCCCGCCCTCCCCCTCCTCCAATCATTCAGTGCATTTGGTGTGGATGCACGATTTATGCTATGTTTGGTGTGTTCAGCCACAGGAAATACATGCATATGTTGAGTTAAAATGCTCACTGTATGCGGAAGAAGCTGCGCATGTGTTGTTGATGTCTTAGTCTAGTTTTTAGTCAATGTGTGATTCTTCGAGAAGATAAGATTTCAATGCCGCATTTGAGCACAAGCCAACCGTCTGATATGGCTACACAGGTCACGAATAAGTATTATCAGTGTTATAGTATAAAAGAGTAGATGAAACTTTTGACGGAAAAATTGTTGGACTTTATTACTTTTCCTTCACGCCATAACAGAATAACCATGCTGAGTTGAGGCGGTGACAAGAGGTAAAGCGGCGACGACGGAGGGTGTGCTCCTTAAGCACGGGAAGACCTATACAATTTCTGACGGGCGCCGCCACAGGCTGACTTCACTTTATTCATTTTCTGTTTGAGTTCTGGAAGTCTCCTGGTCGTAGGACTTGTTACGACTTTGTGACCTTTTACCAACTGTACAGCAGAATTGGTATTCTACGAGGGGCTTTCAATAGGTAGTGCAACACATTTTTTTCTGAAAACATATTGATTTTATTCAGTATTCCGATACCCGATGTTATACTCCACTATTTTGGCTAAAGAGTATATTTTCCACAATAATCTTCGTTCAATGAGACGGCCACACGCCACTTTACTGAGAGGGCCTGTATGCCCACCTGGTACAACTGTACTTGTCGACGTCGGGGCCAACATCTTGCTGCATCAATAACCTCCCCATCAGCCACGTACTGCTTACCACAGTGTGCACCTTTTATTGCGTCAAACAAATGGAAGTCGGAAGGCTATAGGGCGGATGAGGAAGAACAGACCAATGAAGTTTTGTCAACTCCTCTTGGATGGGCATATTAGTGTGAGGCCTTGTGTTGTCATAGAGAAGGAGAAGTTCGTTTGCATTTTTCTGGCGGCGAACATGCTGAAGCAGTTCCTTCGATTTCCTAAGGGGCGGCCGACACCTGGCAGATTGGACAGGTTTGCGCAACCTTTATTGCGGTGATAACAGACTCCTCGCCCAATGACTCTCCGTGCTTTTTTTCACTGCCAGGTCTCCGTAGAAATTCTGGAAGTGCCTATGAAGATTTGCGACGCTATGTTTTTCCACCAAAAGAAACTCAATGACAGCTTTATACTTTGAATGCACCTCCGTTGCAGACGCCAATTTGAAGGCTACGTATAGCACTGCCACCTACCGGAACTTCATGATACTATAGCGCCTGCAGCGGGAATGTCCCACGATATCCGCATAGTTTAACCGAAACTGACTAAGGAAAAAATATGTTTAGGTTTTTATGTTGGTAACGCCACGTAGCGCTCTATATGAAAATCACTGACTGTGCTGTTTGAAGTCTGTGGCTGGTTTGCATTGTTGGAATATTTGCTACTGTAGTGGTGGGTAGTTGGATGTGAACAGCGCGTAGCGTTGCGCAGTTGGAGGTGAGCCGCCAGCAGTGGTGGATGTAGGGAGAGAGATGGCAGAATTTTGAGAGCGGACGATCTGGACGTGTGTCCATCAGAAAGAGTAAATTTGTAATACTGGATATCATGAACTGATTTTTGAACGCTATTAAGGTAAATACATTGTTTGTTGTCTATCAAAATCTTTCATTTGCTAACTATGCCTATCAGTAGTTACTGCCTTCAGTAGTTAGAATTTTTTATTTAGCTGACAGTATTGGCGCTCGCTGTATTGCAGTAGTTCGAGTAACGAAGATTTTTGTGAGGTAAGTGATTCATGAAAGGTATAGGTTATTGTTAGTCAGGGCCATTCTTTTGTAGAGATTATTGAAAGTCAGATTGCGTTGCGCTAAAAATATTGTGTGTCAGATTAGTGTTGATCAGAATAAGTAAAGAGCGAAATGTCTGAGTACGTTCAGTTCTGCTCAGCTGTTCGAAAATCAAATAATGTAAGGGGTTAACCAGTACAGTAATTCATAATTTTTTCTAAGGGGACGTTTCAAACGTTCCTCGTATCTTGCAATTTAAGTGTCGTTCTTGGTCAGGTTAGCTACTAGGTCAGTTTTTTTCCGTTAGAAGTCCTGTATCAGTTGCTTGCCACGATTAAAAGATAAAAGAACATTTTGTCTTTCTTTTAAGTGTTATTATTCGCTACTTTGCTCGTGTTAGAAATTTGGAAATGTAAAACTTCATTCTCTATTTTCCAGGGAAAGTACAGCTTCGAGTTCGATAGCGATAATAAAAGTCCGAAGTTTGGAATTGGGTCTGGCATAGACGGTTTATGCATGGAACGAGCCCAGCAGCTTCGGGTGAGGCCGTACAACACCTACTACTTCCCCAGTGCTCGGTAGCTCCCAAGTGAGTTTAAGTACGAGTATCCGCCACCTGTTTGTGGAGTGGTGAACAACGTGTCTGTGTGCACTTTTGCGTAATATACCCACTCGCCGAAGGTGAAATGTTACCTGGAGACAATGGGATCATCAGCGAAAGATGAAACAGCAGTTCGACTATCCACCCACTTCGTAGAGACTTTCAAAAATAATTCAGACTGAGAGATCGTACATATATACTATCATTTGACCGTCGCACGGATTCCTGCGTGGACGACGTAGAAACAGGCATCCCTGACGCTGACAAGCAATTGAAACGGTTGAAAGCAAATACGGCATCGGTTTCGGATGGAATCCAGTTTGGTTTGACGCAAACTACTCTTCGGCACTGGTCACTTATTTAGCTTGCATTTATCATGGAGCTCTGCCCCATCTCAAAGCCCCAAGCGCCTGGGAAGACAGCGCAGGCGACTGAAAACTGTGGGCCGCTATCCCAAAGATCGGTAGGCTGCATAATTCTTCCGGAGTTTGAATATAACAAATTTCGTTCAGAGAGAAAAGCTTCCGTCCACACATCAGAACGGATTTAAAAAGCAGCACTCGTGCGAAGCTCTGTTTGCCTTTCTCTCACGCGATATTCTGCAAACCATGGATGAGCGACAACAGGCATTTTTTCGGAAAGCATTTGACACTGTGCCCCGCTGTAAATAGTCGATGAAGGAATACGTCCCCAATATGTCAGAGAATGGAAGACTACTTATGTAATTGTCCTCAACGGCGTTTTTCACCAGACTAAGATATTGTCGGGAGTGATCCAGGCAAGTGTAATAGGACATCTATTGTTCTCCACACATCGTGTTTAAAAACAAAAATATTCCGTATTTAGAGAAAGTAGTATGGGCCAAAAAAGAAAAAAAATATTTCCACCAAAAAAGGGCTCTAAAATGTGTTGTTTTGGTCCATACTACCACCTCTCAATACTTTGTTTTAAATGCACTGTATACGAAAGGATCTGACGGATAGAGTGAGCACCAATTTGCGGCTGTTTGCTGATGACGCTGTGGGATGTGAGAAAGTGACGTATTTGAGTGCCTATAGTATTATGGCTTAGAATTCATATTTGGTGTGATGAATGACAGTTTGCTGTAAATGTAGAAAAACATAACTTGATGCAGATGAATAAGACAAACGGTCCTGATATCTTCGCATACAGTATTAGTGGTTTGCTACTTGTGACAGTCACGACGATTAAATACTTAGGCGTAAGGTTACAAAGAGACATGAGATGGAAATAGCATACAATGTTGGTGTCAAGGAAGGTTTCTGGATTATTGAGGGAATTTTAGGAAGCTGTAGCGCTCGTATAAAGGAGATTGTGAGTAGATGACTAGGGCGACCCATTCTTGGGCATTTGTCAAGTGCTTGGGGTTACCACCAGGTCGGATTAAAGGAAGACATCGAAGTATTTCAGAGGCGCGCTGCTAGATTTGTTATCGGTAGATTCGATTTACAAGCTTTTTGAACTCAAACGGGAATCTTTGGAGAGAAGACGATTTTGTTTTCGCGAAAAACTGTTAATAAAGTGTAGAGAACTCATATTTTTTTGTCGCCAACGTGCATTTCACGTAAGGACTTCGAAGACAAGAAAAGAGAAATTATGCCTCGTACTGAGGGCTGCAGCCAGTCGTTTCTCCCTCGCTTCCCTTGCGAGTGGAGCGGGAAAAGGAATGACTAGTAGTGGCACAAGTTACCCTCCGCCATGCAGCGTATGGTGACTTACGGAGGGTATACGTAAGTGGAGACGTAGAGATTCGGTCGCTGAAAGAAGCGCGCTGAATTACATGGTTATCCAATCGGGGTGTTGAAATGTCTGTGAAACATTCGTAAAGATGGACTAATGCCTGAAAGTGTGGAACATAGTGAAATACTGCGGTAACTAATTCCACATGGCGAGAATTCTGGATTTTTTTATAATAGCAGATACCTCAGTCGGTGACTCAGAATATAAAAAGTCCCATTACACAGGCTGTTTCAGAGTCATCCGATTTCACAAAAATATTTCCGTTTGAATGAAGGTATTAGGTTCGGATGAATTTCAAATTACACAGAGGGCCACAAAGTTTTTAGTTTTCCGAATAACCATCCCACTTTTCAAGTTTACTTCTTTCACCAAAGAAGTTAGGATGTTTGCAAACAACAATCGAAGAGAAGTAACATGTCTAGGCTGAAACAGAAACACACAGTAAGTAACATCTTTGACAGTGTGGTGGTAATGCAATGAAGAAGTAAGAAATTGAACAGAAAATAAATAAAAATGGAGTAGACAGGAAAAACTTTAACACCAGTGCCATAAACAGCCTGGTCAACAACACCATTCCTGGGTCACCTGGGTCACAGATTTGCAGGGTCTCAGCCGTCAATGAGGTTTTACATGCACCAATTGGCAGTGTAAGGCTTCATGTGCGGACTCCATGATCCAGGATGTGGTGGTTCAGCTGGCTCCTGATCCTGAGGTCCGCACTGCGGCGTTGAAGCTCGATAACCCCTCATTGGAAGAGATTCTCCACATTTCCCACTCATTTGAAATTGCTGAGGCAGCTAACGAGCGTCTAATGGCGCGGCCGCAAGTGGCAGCGATTGCTGCATCCCTGCGGGTTCCGCCCTCACGACGTAGTCGTGGCCCAGCCAACAGAGGCCAGCGTCGCCGGGACTCCTCTTTGTCCGACGTCTGTATGGCATCAGAGCCTCCGGTCGCCCCTCGTCGCAGGTCGCGCGGCCCACTTCCATCTTGGCCACAGTGCTTTACCGCACACTCTCGAGCTGATTGCCCCCACCGATGGAAAACGTGCATGCTGTGTGAGGATGAAGGCAACAAAAATGGTTCAAATGGCTCTGAGCACTATGGGACTTAGCTGCTGAGGTCATCAGTCCCCTAGAACTTAGAACTACTTAAACCTAACTAACCTAAGGACATCACACACATCCATGCCCGAGGCAGGATTCGAACCTGCGACCGTAGCGGTCGCGCAGCTCCAGACTGTAGCGTCTAGAACCACTCGGCCACTCGGGATGACGGCCACATCCGATCTGTTTGTCATAGTCGCTCGACTCACTCCCGTACTGCCCCTACTGGGCCTCAGGATACAGTACATGCTCTGCAATCGCTCGTCCTTTTTATGGAGGGTGTCAGTTTTGAGGTCGACACCGGGGACACTGTCTCCCTGATTGATATTGCGACATATACCTGCCTGGGCTCCCCTGCGTTGTCACCTCCCTCTCGCCGTTTGGTCGCCTATGGCGACGGTTCCATTCCCCTTCGTGGGAATTCGTCGTCCAGGCGACATACAAACATGTTCTCCAGCTCCTTACCCTATTTGTCGTCTACCACCCGTCGGCTACGAAGATTTTTGGCCTGGTTACGTTTCAACTATCTGGCTTTTCCACTTCTGATGAAGTTAAGGTCATTTCCACGGCTGTTCCTTTTCCGGACTTGGACGATCTGTACTCGGCTTTTGCATCATTGTTTGCAATGGATCTCGGGTGTGCTTCACGTTTTCAGGCGCACATCACACTTCAGCCATATGCACAGCCTCGATTTTTCCAGGCCAGACCCATTCCGGTGACCTTACGGCCAGCAGTCAAGTAGTAACTTGATCGGCTCCAGGCTGCTGGCGTCCTAGAGCCTGTGACATATAGTGCTTGGGCGACACCATTGGTGGTTGTACGGAAACCCAATGGGTCCCTTCGGCTGTGTGGGGATTTCGGCGCCGCTGTCAATGCTCAGTCCTTAGTAAACACTTACCCCATTCCCCGACAGGTAGACCTTCTCGCCAAACTTGCAGGGTACAAGTACTTTTCTAAGATCGACCTGGCCGAGGCATACCACCAGGTAACCATGGATGCCGATTCCCAGAACAACATGGTTATCAACACACCTTTCAGATTATTCAAGTACAAGCGCCTTCCATTAGATGTCTCTTCGGCGCAGACAATTTTCCAGCGGCTCCTGGAGCAGCTTATGCAGCCTGTCCCAGCCTGCGTGAATTATCTGGATGACAACTTCGTCACTGAACGTTCCCACCAGGAACATTTGTACAATCTCAGCGCCTTATTTCACGCTCTGCAATCTGCAGGCTTACGCTGTCGACTGGACAAGTGTGGTTTTTTTTCAACCGGAAGTGGAATACTTAGGCCACTGGCTTAGCAAAGATGGCATTTTCCCTTCGGATCGCAATGTCGCGGCCATTTAGGCCCTTCCTCGTCTCAAGGACTTATCTGAACTCCAGGTATTTTTGGGCAAAGTTATTTAACACTTAAGGTTCTTACCACAAGCTGCCTCCGTAGCTCAACCCCTCAAGCACTTTTGTCACAAAGGGGTGACTTTGATTGGACTCCTGCCTGTCCCCAGGTTTTTGTCCGTTTAAAGACGATGCTGAAGTCTGCCCTTTGCCTTACTCCCTTCTCTCTCCAGACCGCCCGGACGTCGCTGATGCATCAGCATATGGCATTGGGGCAGCCCTCACACATCGGAATACCAACAGCTCAGACCAGCCCATCACTTATGCATCTAAGACGTTTACCCCAGCACAACGGAACTACTCCCAGATTAAAAAGGAGGCCCTAGCGATAGTGTTCGCTGTGCAAAAATTTCACATCTATCTCTTTATGGCAAAGTTCACCCTCCTGACGGACCATAAACCCTTAGTTACACTTTCAAAACCCACTCTAACCTTGCAGAGAAGACAGCTCAGCGTCTCCAGCACTGGGCGTTGTTTTTAAGGAATTACACCATCCAGTATAAGTCCACCGCCTACCATGCTAACGTGGGTGCTTTGTTACGTCTCCCAGCAGGTCCTGATCCTTGGTTCGACCAACAGGAGGTCCTCTGCTTTCACACTAATTCTGCCCGCCAGGGTGCGCTAGATGGTCTGTCTCTTATGGCTGCTAACATTGCCATGGCTACGCACCAAGACCCTGTCTTACTGCAGGATCTCCACTATATGGTCCACAGTTGACCCTCCTATATTACTCATCAGATGCAGACAGACTTCAGCCTCTGGCGCCACCTGTCCCACAGGCTCTCCGTGGTCAATGATATCCTTCTGTTGGCAATGGAGTCAGATGCCCATTGGGTGCTCATCCCTCCAGATTTTCGATGTGCTCAGTTTGTCACACTGCAGGCACTGGGGTATGTCCCACATGAAAGTTTTGGCTCCCTGGCACGTGTATTGGCCCGGCATCGATGGTGATATTGACCGCCTGGTCCCCAGGTGCACTGTGTGTGTGCATCACCAGGCAAGCACTCCTCAGTCATTCGCACCCTGGCCTGTGCCTCCCAGGTCCTGGGAACGCATCCATCTCAATTTTGCGGGCCCGTTTTTGGGGTCCAATGGTTCTCACCATTGAGGCCCTGCCTCATACATTGGTCTCCGATAATGGCCCCCAATTCACAGCATCCTCCTTCCACGACTACTGTCAGGCCAATGGTATCAAACATATCCGTAGCCTACCTTTTCATCCTTCCTCCAATGGCGCAGCAGAGAGGATTGTCCGCACATTTAAACAACAGTTGACAAAGGCAGTCGTAACATCTCCAACAAAGTCGGCCCTCATCCTGTTCTTGAACACATATCGCGCCATGCCAACTGACGGACATAGTCCGCAGAGCTCCTCCATTTGCGACAGACACGGACCCTGCCCCATTTGCTGATGACATCACCCTCCCATCCACGCTCCAGGACCTCTCAGCGTTAAGCCCCCGGCGCAGCCGTGTGGGCTCACGTGTATGGGAGCAAGGGCAGCGTGTGACGTGAGTGCAGATGTCTAAAGGGTTGGAGCTCCACCATCATAACCGTCTCCGAATGCGTACCCTCGCGGGGCTCCCGCCGCCACCTCCTCCTATACTCACTCCTTCGGGTACAGACGTGGCCCTCAAGTCGCTATCACTGTCCCTGGTTGCTGCCTCCCCTTGAACCTGCCCCCTGCCGTCCGTCGGCTGAAGTGGCCGAGAGGTTCTAGGCGCTTCAGTCTGGAACCGCGCGACCGCTACGGTCGTAGGTTCGAATCTTGCCTCGGGCATGGATGTGTGTGATATCCTTAGGTTAGTTAGGTTTAAGTAGTTCTAAGTTCTAGGGGACTGATGACCTCAGCTGTTAAGTCCCATAGTCCTCAGAGCCCTTTGAACCATTTACACAGAAAGTATCAACGAACTGGTCTGTCGTTGGGAGAAATGCATTTGTCGCTAGGAAATTTTGTTGAGAAATATGAAGGCATGAAGAATAAAGATGTAGAACGTTCATAAAGTCTGTTTTATTTTAAAATATTAAAGAGTTTGAACATAAACAATCGGAGGCATTGCTTTTCATCACGCACTTACTCAGTTAACCGAAACAGATCAATAATAATGACGAGTCCACAGTATACGAGGTCAACACAGTTGTTGGTTAAGATACTCGAAAAAGTTTCAAAGCGCTTGCTGTGGAGGTGAGATGAGATGTACTGGAACTGCCATGTAAAAATAATCGTTTTCGATCCGAACATTTCGTTGTAACACGACGGTTAGCTCCGGGCCATGTTAGTCTAAATTTAATTGAATGAGACATATAGAAATAAAAGAATTTTCTGCGTAATTTTAATAACTGTTTGCTCTCCAAATATGAGCAGCTATTCATCAACTCAATACTCAGAGACATACCTAAAACAGTATTCGTAGACACTGGTGGCGCAGGTAGCAGGAAGAGATTTGTAATCACGTGACATTGTTGGGTGTTCTAGGCGTTCTGGAGATATTCTTGTAAAATGGAAGGCAGGACACTCAGGCTAGAGGATACGGTCTACGATGAGATCATTAGAGATCTAACCCAAAATCAGATTGGGGAAGAATGGGAAGGAATTTGCCAATGTTCTCTCCTAAGGTCTCATTCTGGCAGTTGTGTTAGAGGTTAAAGAAACCACGAGAAACATGTCTGGATGGTTGGATGAAGAGTTAGACGGCTTTATGTCTTAACAATTGCGTTATCTCAGTTTTAAACCACGGCACACGAATCGCCAAAAATCCACCTTCGTTTATTCAAGAATGTATTTTCTTTATTCTGGGCGAGAAACGAAAATTAAGCACTGTATATAAATTAATATTTAACGAATATATAAAAATGAAGTCTTAATGTTAATTCTTTGAAAACTTGGAAATAAAATGACCTTTCATTTACACTATAGACAGATTTGATCCCTTTTCCCTTATAGAGGAAGATGAGGCGGCAGTGCATTGGCGGAGCTGTCATTTGTACGCAGGTCATTCGTGTAAGACGTTTCCGACGTGATTATGGCCGCCCGATGGGAATTAACAGCCTAAACACGGAATGATATTCGGATCGAGACACATGGGATATTCCATTTCGGTAATCGTTAAGGAATTCAATATACAGAGATCCAAAGTGCCAAAAGTGTGCCGATAATATGAAATATCAGACATCACCTCTCTCTCCACTGAACACTCAGTGGCCGACAGCCTTCACTTAACGACCCAGAACAGCGACGTTTCCGTACAGCTGTCAGTGGTAACAGACAAGGAACACTACATGAAGTAACCGCCGAAATAAATGTGAGATGTGTGACGAACGTACCCATTAGGACAGTGGGCGAAATTTGTTGTTAATGGGCTGTGGAAGCGGACGATCGACACGAGAGCCTTCGCTAACAGCACTACATCACCCGCTACGTCTCTCCGGGGCTCTGACCATATCGGTTGAAAAGCCTATTCGGATGAGTCTACATGACATAACAGCTCTGAATCAAATACAGACTGTGACAGTTCGTTTCGTGTCTGACATAACAAATGTTGCTGATTGTGAAATTCCAATTGTCGGGCGTCATTAGATAACAGATTTCACAAGAATTTTCTACATTTCTCCCTACTGAATTTGTAGTATTCGTCATAAAGCATTACTTTTGCTGTCAAATTATTTATCCCACCTAAACGACAAGCGGTTGGTCGATGTAAACATCCAGCACGAAACAAAAATTCATCACGAGCAACGGGAAGCACAACTGAATACCATTCGAGCACGCGCTCCTAATTTATATCTTCGTTCATTCCAATACCATACTAAATGTGATTACAGTGTGATCGTTGGATAAATTGACAAATTAAGGGTGTATTGCAGGGAGAGCAGCATAATATCTGCTCACACGCGGGAAACGTACTGATTTATGCGTGCACATAGCAGACAGAAAAACAAAAGAAATGGTGTATAAAAAAATAAATAAACATAATTTTAATACAGACACTTTCTCGCTTTGTGTGGCATTGCAAATACATGCTGTGTACTCTATAGTTCATACGCACAGTACTTTTAAGGGATGTTCGATTGATCTGAAGCATTTTACTACTTCCCATTAAGAGTCTGTTTATGTTTCATTTATTGCTGTCCAACGCTTCCCGTTAGCATTGATACATGACCGTAGCAGTGAACTACCAGACACAAGATTTAATTTCCTCGTTCACAGAGGAATAGACGGTCATCAAAGCCTTTCTTGCCTTTTGCATTTTGTCTCGTAGCATTGCAGTGTCATCGGATGCCTTGTTTCACATTAAAACCTTCACAAGATTCAAATTGGAAAAAAGACGTCAAAATTAAAAATGTGATGTGAAGCAAGATTTAGTAGTGTTATTTTGTCAAGCAGAAGTTGTAGCTAATGATAGGAGCCATTTTTCGAAACGACACAATGATCACGAATTTGTCAAAATAGTACATAATTAAAAATATGGTTTAACGTTAACTAGGAACTCATGGTCCTATGAAGTTCGTGTACTTGATAGTGTACAGTATGCTACATATAAAGCTCGCCATTGGTTGTCATCAATGTTGACAAACAGAAAATCAGGTTTTTAAATACTTCAGAGTGAGAATTTACTGCGTTACATCTATACTTTACAAATTCTTGATACGAAGTTCGAATAGGAGACTTTTAACAAACAATAATAAATTTATGTCCGTCGAAAGTTATTACAACTGCAGACTAATCGGTTATATCAGTAATAATAAGATAAACCCACAGTAATTTGAGTCGCCGCAGCGTTGGAATTCATTTCCGGCGCTCTGCACCTTACGAAGGCGCTAAATTACCGAACCGATGCGCTTTCGATAGTAGAAGCGAAACGACGAGACGCCGAATCTATTCGGAGAAATTCCCTCCGCCGGCTACACTTTTTAATCCCCGTTATGACTCATTGAAACTTCAGAAATCGGTGGAGTGTGACGACTATTTTTCAGCTCCGAAGGAAAGAAAAAGCACAAGAATGGCCCGGAGCGAATTAACTTTACTTGGAGGCAGGGCGCGCAGTAAGTAAAGCGCTTACAAATTTACGACATTAAATAAAGTAAGAGCTTATTACGGTCGTCATCAGATAGCGCTGCTGCCGCTACGGCCCGGCCAGGTGTCTGGCCGAGTGGAGATGACGGCGATACAGCGCCGCTTCAATTAAACAGCGGGCGAGTTGGGGGCGGAGGCGAGGTGGGGGCGGAGGCGGCGCTGAGGTGGCGGCCGGGTCCACCCCCTGAATGATGGCGCGGCCGCGGAAAACACTTTGCCGGGTCACTGCCCCTCTCACCCCGCAGCCCCTCACTAACGCTCTGTCCACGCCAGCAGTCACTGCTGTGATACGAATATGTAGGTTATAAGCTCATCGACGTACACAGTGAGGTAACAATTGTCATGGGATAGCGATATGCACACATACAGATGGCGATAGGATCACGTGCAAGAGGTATAAAAGGGAGTGAATTGACCGAGCTGTCATTTCTGCTCAGGTGATTCACGTGAAAAGCTTTCCTACGTGATTCTGTCCGCACGACGGAAGTATCAGACTTCGAACGCGGAATGTTGGTTGGAGCTACACTCATCGCTTGGCAATGCAATATTCCGAGATCCACAGACTCAAGAGTGTGCCGAGAATACCAGTTTTCAAGCATACGCAGTGGCCGATGGCCTACACTTAACGATCCCGCAGAAGTCAATGTGGGACGTACGACGAACGTATCCGTTATGATAATGCGGCCAAATTTCGCTTTAATAGCTTATCGCAGCAGACGACCGAAGCGAGTGCCTTTCGTAACAGCATTACATCGCCTGCAGTGCCTCTCCTGAGCTCATGACCATATCGATTGGACCATAGACAGTTGGAAAACGATAGGCTGATGAAAAGTGTTCCGATTTCAGTTGACAAGAGCTGATGGTAGAATTCGAGTGTGGCACAGAGCCCACGAAGCCATGGACCAGGTTGTCAATAAGACGCTGTGCAAGCAGGTAATGGCTTCATAATGAACAGAGTCCTCTGGTCCGATTGAGCTGATCATTGACTGGAAAGGGTTATGTTTGGCTGCTTGGAGACCATATAACGCTATTCAAGCACTTCATGTCCCTAAACAACGATGGAATTTGGATGACAGTGCACCCTGTCACCGGACCACAGTTGTTCGTGACTGGTTCAAAATGGCTCTGAGCACTATGGGACTCAACTGCTGAGGTCATTAGTCCCCTGGAACTTAGAACTAGTTAAACCTAACTAACCTAAGGACATCACAAACAACCATGCCCGAGGCAGGATTCGAACCTGCGACCGTAGTTCGTGACTGGTTTGGAGAGCATTCTGGAAAATTCGAGCGAACGATTTGGCCACCTAGATCACCCGACATGAATCGCATCGAACATTTATAGATGTAATGGAGAGGTCAGTTCGTGCTCAACATCCTGCACCGTGAAATCTTTCGCAATAACGGACGGCAATGGAGACAGCATGGCTCAGTATTTCTACATGAGACTTACAACGACCTACTGAGCCTATGTCATGGCCAGGTGCTGCACTACGCCGGCAGAAGGAGATCCGACACGACATTAGGAGGTATCTCATGACTTTTGTCACGTCATTGTACACAAGTGCACGGAGCTTAAGGATAAAAGTAACATTCGTATGGTTTGTCACTGTCAAGTAACATTGCTCGATCAAACTTGGACCATACATGGAAAGAACTGCTATAGTATAGAACAGAAGGTAAATGAAACAAACACGCAGTGAGGGGAACAGAAATGAAAGTTTTATTCAGAGTCATTCAATACACTGTAGTCCCGCTATCTGTGGTAGTCCCCTACATAATGCAAAAGACGGGGTATGAGTCCTAGTAGGGCGTGAGTTCACAACGTACACAGATGCATGCTCTGAAACGTGCTCCCATGCTGGCAACTATGTTGGCAAGAACTTATTGTGGCAAGGCGTCCCATTCCTCCATCAGCGCGATTGACAAATGTTGGCTATTTACACCTACAGTGAAAATGTACTTAACTAATTAAATAACAAATTACAAGCAGCAGGTATTTTCTATGATTTGTCAAAGGCATTTGATTGTGTGAACCACAACATCCTTTTAAATAAATTAGAATTCTATGGTGTCACGGGCAGCGCCGCAAAATGGTTCAAGTCATACCTTGCTAACAGGAAACAAAGGGTGTCAGTGCAAGGGACTAGTGAATTAAGTCACCAGTCATCATCAGAATGGGAAGAAATTACATGTGGTGTCCCACAAGGATCCATTTTGGAGCCATTGCTTTTTCTTGTGTACATTAATGATCTCTCATCAGTTACACTGCCAGAAGCAGAGTTCGTTTTGTTAGTAGGTGACAGAAGTATTGCAATAAATAATATGTCGAGTGTAGTTCTAGAAAGATCTGCTAATGATATTTCCATGGATATTAATAAATGGTTTAAAGCCAACTCACTGACATTAAACTTCGAAAAGACTCACTATATGCATTTCAGAACCTGTAAGAGGTTTCCACCCAGCATATGCGTAAAGTATGAAGAAGAACAGATAGAAGAGGTTGACAGTCTTAAATTCCTGGGATTACAACTTCATAATAAATTCAGTTGGGAGGAGCACACCACGGAACTGCAGAAACGCCTTAACAAATCTGTATTTGCAATTCGAATGTTATCAGACACAGGCGACATAAAAATGAAAAAGGTTGCATACTTTGCCTACTTTCATTCCATAATGTCATATGGTATAATACACTCCTGGAAATTGAAATAAGAACACCGTGAATTCATTGTCCCAGGAAGGGGAAACTTTATTGACACATTCCTGGGGTCAGATACATCACATGATCACACTGACAGAACCACAGGCACATAGACACAGGCAACAGAGCATGCACAATGTCGGCACTAGTACAGTGTATATCCACCTTTCGCAGCAATGCAGGCTGCTATTCTCCCATGGAGACGATCGTAGAGATGCTGGATGTAGTCCTGTGGAACGGCTTGCCATGCCATTTCCACCTGGCGCCTCAGTTGGACCAGCGTTCGTGCTGGACGTGCAGACCGCGTGAGACGACGCTTCATCCAGTCCCAAACATGCTCAATGGGGGACAGATCCGGAGATCTTGCTGGCCAGGGTAGTTGACTTACACCTTCTAGAGCACGTTGGGTGGCACGGGATACATGCGGACGTGCATTGTCCTGTTGGAACAGCAAGTTCCCTTGCCGGTCTAGGAATGGTAGATCGATGGGTTCGATGACGGTTTGGATGTACCGTGCACTATTCAGTGTCCCCTCGACGATCACCAGTGGTGTACGGCCAGTGTAGGAGATCGCTCCCCACACCATGATGCCGGGTGTTGGCCCTGTGTGCCTCGGTCGTATGCAGTCCTGATTGTGGCGCTCACCTGCACGGCGCCAAACACGCATACGACCGTCATTGGCACCAAGGCAGAAGCGACTCTCATCGCTGAAGACGACACGTCTCCATTCGTCCCTCCATTCACGCCTGTCGCGACACCACTGGAGGCGGGCTGCACGATGTTGAGGCGTGAGCGGAAGACGGCCTAACGGTGTGCGGGACCGTAGTCCAGCTTCATGGAGAGGGTTGCGAATGGTCCTCGCCGATACCCCAGGAGCAACAGTGTCCCTAATTTGCTGGGAAGTGGCGGTGCGGTCCCCTACGGCACTGCGTAGGATCCTACGGTCTTGGCGTGCATCCGTGCGTCGCTGCGGTCCGGTCCCAGGTCGACGGGCACGTGCACCTTCCGCCGACCACTGGCGACAACATCGATGTACTGCGGAGACCTCACGCCCCACGTGTTGAGCAATTCGGCGGTACGTCCACCCGGCCTCCCGCATGCCCACTATACGCCCTCGCTCAAAGTCCGTCAACTGCACATACGGTTCACGTCCACGCTGTCGCGGCATGCTACCAGTGTTAAAGACTGCGATGGAGCTTCGTATGCCACGGCAAACTGGCTGACACTGACGGCGGCGGTGCACAAATGCTGCGTAGCTAGCGCCATTCGACGTCCAACACCGCGGTTCCTGGTGCGTCCGCTGTGCCGTGCGTGTGATCATTGCTTGTACAGCCCTCTCGCAGTGTCCGGAGCAAGTATGGTGGGTCTGACACACCGGTGTCAATATGTTCTTTTTTCCATTTCCAGGAGTGTATTTTGAGGTAACTCTTCAAGTCAAACAAAAGTTTTCAGAGTCCAAGAGCGTGTAATACGTATTATTTGATTCACGGACGTCCTGTAGAAACCTCTTCAAAGAACTGGGTATACTAACTACTGCCTCTCAGTATATTTACTCCTTAATGAAATTTGTCCTAAATAATATATCTCTTTTTCCAACAAACAGCTCAGTTCACACATACAATACCAGGAACAAAAACACTTACTTTAGTTAAAAAAGGGGTCCACTTCTCAGGAACACTCATCTTCAATAATTTGCCAGCAAACATAAGAAATTTAGTTACAAATAAAGATCAGTTTAAAAGAAGCCTGAAAGACTTACTAGCGGCCAACTCCTTCTACTCCATCGACGAATTTTTTAATAGAAACAAATGATGTATTTTATGTACTCATACTATTAGTATTGTTATTTCACCTTAAAAAATGATGTATAGTATATACTCATACTATTAGTATCGTTATTTCAGCTTAAAAATAAAGTGACATGTTCCACATCCACTAGGATCTCCTCAGTACGGATCTATGGAACGAAAAACTAATCTAATCTATTCTAATCTGCAGGCGTGCTGCAATACGTCTCTCATCGCATCCTACATGTGCTCCATGGCATTTAAGTTGCGCGACAGGCAGGACAGTCCATTCTCCGAATATTGTCTCGTGCCAAGAGCTTCTCCACCTGCGCGACAGAATCGTCAGGCATAAAAATAAAGTCACGGCCGCATCAACCCCTGCAAAAATGCACGAGGGGAGTGTCACACTATCCCATCGCACACCAACATCTGGAACACTGAAACGATCATGTTCGACAATGTTCCTGGTTTCCTCTCGCCATAAGAGGGTACGCCCAGAGTCAATGCTCAGGCTGAATGCGCTCTCATTCGAGAAGGGCGCGCGGCCCTACTCATCGCTGGTCTCGCCCCTATGCTCTTGGCACCATCGCAAACGGTGCCGCTGATACGTGGATGTTAATGGAATGACAAATACTTGTCGTCGGGCAAAGAGACCAAGCAGTCCCCGTGCCACTGTGCAGCGCAAGAATGCGTGCTTTGCAGTCTTGATACATGTGGTTGCAATTTATTGCAGTTTGATGTGGGTCTCTTCTTTCCTGTTGCATAATGTACGCCACGGGCTGCTGTAGTTCACCGTGACCGACTATCTGCTCTCTTTCGTGCAGCAGTGCGTATGATTCTGAACGCCTCGCGAAGGCGAAACAATAACGTGAGCAACACTAAACTCCTGGGCTACACTTGTCACGCTTCCTGCTTTTTCCAGTTGCCCGATTATTCCTCCCCGTGTGAAATCATCCACATGCTGTCTCTGGACCATGTTGTAGCGAAGAACATTATCACAGTGCGTCGTAACTGCTCGTTAATTGACACACACTGCCCTTTCCTTTCTTCCAACTGCGTAGCGTTGCTGGCCCAGACCAGTTTGAGGTTATAGTCAAGCCTTTCTATGCACGACTGGAGATCTCTGAAACCATACTCCCGGACTTTCATATATTTCCGCAGAGTAGTTAATATGTCACGTTGCTTTGTTTATCTCGTCCTCAAGTTTCGCAGGACAGTGCGTTAGTCACCCCCTTAAAAGACTCACACTGGCCTCTTTGGAGTGCTGCAGATGGTGTTCAGAATGTAGCAGGCCGTGTCGCTGCCCACCGATGACGTAAGAAATTGCAGTGAAGTGTTGAGTATGTGCTGGTCGGTTGCAAGGAAACACTGTAGTAACGTGGAATGACATGGAGACGTGACAGAAGCGAATAAAGGAGTTATCGTGCTTGGGCGAATGAAGTTGCCCGATTTCTTAATGTTACGGTTTTCATCCTTTTTGAGTTCGGGGCTCCCCTGACCAACTACGTTGTTTCCGTGTCTCCCCTGTAGGGTTCCTGGTAAAAATTGACATAATTAATGAAAAAAGTTACGAATAAAATCCTACTCACCTCAGAGAGACACTTGATTTAGCTTCTTGTTACACAACTTGTCAAATCTTGGCCCTCAGTGAGATACAACCGTACTCATTTCCTTCTGCACACAATGTCTTGATCTGCCTCTTCCTCCTCTGCAGCACTCAAGTCAAAAGAAGAATCAGATGGTTCAAATGGCTCTGAGCACTATGGGACTTAACATCTGAGGTCATCAGTCCCCTAGAACTGAGAACTACATAAACCTAACTAAACTAAGGACATCGCACACATCCACGCCCGAGGCATGTCGAACCTGCGACAGTAGGAGCAGCGCGGTTCCGGACTGAAGGGCCTACAGCCGCACGGCCACAACGGCTGGCAAAAAAAGGATCACTACTGAAGAGATTCTAAAGCCACTGAAAATCATCACCGTTTTCAGGAAAGTATTTTTCAAAATAAACAGGAGTTCAGATCAAGTGTACTTCAATTAAAGGAAAAATATCTGCAGTAAGGCCTATCTCACGGTCGTTTATAAAGTGGTGCCAACATAGAAAGCAGTCCATTTCTCCTCCGTCGTTCATTTTTCTCTTCGAAAGAAGCTTTCTTGCAAATAAGATGAATGAAATGACGTTCATTTCCTTTCAGACAATTAGTAAGTGACTCTAATTTTTCACATTTATCACATAAGGATGAGACCTTTAATAGAAAGTCAATGTCTGGAAAGCACTTGACACTGATATGATTTTCTTCTTCCAAGTAAGAACAGACTTGAGCTTGAAGGAAGACAACTTCTCAGCCAAAATCGCATTTGGAAAACCTTTATTTGCGATGATAAGTTCCGGTAAGACAAACTTTCCCTCGTCTGATCTGTGAATAGCGTACATAAAGTGTGAAAAATTATGAAAAACAGCATACAATGTCATACATATAATGTTCGGAGTGAATTTTTATTAAACATGTCTCGGTAAACGTTAATGAAAATACCCAATAAGAACCATAAATGTACTCCGTATCTTAATTAGCCGGACAGTCGGTGTAAGATCCATTGATACGTAAAAGTTTAAACCAGTATTGGCAGTATCCCTCGCCATGTGCATCCGTCCTATATTACAAGTCACAGCGTACATTACTGACAGAAAAACGGCGCTCAACTGACATGTGGCGAAAGTTACTAGAGAACGTGTTGACATTTAGGGCGACAAGACGTTGCTTGTGTATGTCATCCTCAATTTCAAATATGAATATGAGTACATAATTTTAACTACCATATAATCATTTCTTGTAGCAGGTAAAAGCTAAGATATTTTCTAGGAACACAAATATCATATGTAACCATATAGAGGTAAACCATTATATGGAAAGCTGGAACATGTCGATAAAACTGCAACTTAAAGTGTGGCAACTAGTATATAATTATAAAATGTTTATGGCAAGTAGAAGGTAAAATATTTTCGAGAAAGAGGCAGAGCATACGTAAGGATACAGAGGTAAAACGATTAGTTGAAAAAATTATCTGCTACAAAAATTTGACATTCCAAAGCATCTTACGTCACCTATCGAGTTAATTGAGATATGGAGCACATTTATAGATCTAATTGGGTCTTGAATGTGCTTTTATCGAGGTATGTTTAATAATAATTCAGTATTACTTATGACATTATTACTTATGACATTACGTGTTATTTTTCATAATTTAATATTTTACACTTTATGTACACGTTTCACAGATGTAGTAAGTGTTAATCCGCATTAACGAAATCGGTCATCGTAAATGAAGGTTTTTGAAATGCGATCTTGGCTGAGAAGCTTTCTTCCTTCATGCTGAATATTTACATATCGGCCCTTCGTCTCACTATGAGCAAGTTTAAGAACAAACTTCTCGCCTAAATTTAAAAATGTACGATAACACATTCCCCTGGAAAACCAACGAGAGCTAACATAAAATAAGAGACATGTGTGTTCAGCCTCCATATCGTGACACATTTGTCCAAAAAACAAAATAGCTTCCTGAGGACGAGTTTTATAGACTTCACTGCCTCCAAGCCACTTTGCAGTAACTGATTCATATCAACATTCAAATGTTCCGAAGCAAGCGCTTCTATGTGGGTAACGCAACGTGTGCATATAATGTAAGGAGCTTAGCTGAAGGTAAATTCTTGTTGATCACTGTAACCCCCGACATGGATCGCCCGTGGTCAGTACACACTCGATACAGTGAGACCAGTTAATTTGATGTTCTGACGAGAAGTTGTCCACTGTTTCTAACAAATCTTTGCCTGTTGTACCTATATTTATTTCCTCACAGGAATGAAGATATTCCATAATTTAGTTACTTTTTTTCATCAACAAATCGCACATAGCAAATTAAATCACCATATCTCTTGCCAGAAATGGTTCCATGAAGCTGCAAATCAAGGCCCTTTCCTTAGACTTGTCTATAATTTGTTTACGAAAATCCTCTCCTAGATATTGAATTTTATTACTAATTGTAGTGACAGACAAAAGAATGGTCAAAAGATGTTTTCTATGTACTCTTCAAACATAATGGAGACCATGTTAATAACACACGGTAGAATTAGCTATTCTGCATTCGAATGCGTTTTCTTACATTTTGTTACTCGGTAAGCTAAATTGTGAGACGCTGGAGGCGTTTTATTTGATATTTTCGCCTGCTTCGAAACTTCTTTTGTTCTTTCATTTGATTTGGATTTTTAGAAATATCTCTCTTCGCTTGACGTCATTCTTATAAACACTTTCTCAATGACGGTTTAATTTGGAGAGTAGCATACATTCGACAGAAAGTACTTTCAAACACAATAGAACAATGAACCTGAAACCAAAATCTAAGTAGCTATTGTCATATTTTCCATACTTTCCGTTTTTATCTTCATTATAAATTCACTGTTGTCTTCGCTTATTACTTCGATTTGACAACCTTAGAAACTTTTGCAGCTGCCAACGGGTACACCCTTCCTTGTCACCACGGCGTTGGTACATTGAGACTAAGGTCTTCAACCTATGGGCCGCAGCGCCATGGTGTGCTGCAAATGACCGACAGGGGAGCCCGGGATTTGTTCCGTAGTTGGTGGCAAAGAAGACAGTTGCCGGAAATTTCATTTCTCGTGCCAACCTGCGTGGCGTTGGAGAAATTCTACTTTAGATGTTGGCCAGCCTACGTAAGCAGTCATAACCTCGAAGCTAAATTATCACGCGATACCCTCAGCTCCAGCAGCTATTGGCTAAGGGTAACGCGTGATAATTTAACTTCGAGGTTATGACTGCATACGTAGTCTGGTCAACGTCTAAAGTAAAAGTACTTCGACGCCAGGCAGGTTGGCACCAGAAATGAAATTTCAAACAACTGTCTTCTTTGCCACAAACTACGGAACAAATCCTGGGCGCCACGGCGCGTAGGTATCAACGTCGTGGTGACTAGGTAGGGAGTACTCGTTGGCAGCTGTGTAACATGGCGTAATGAAATGATTCCATTCGACGTGGACCGCAGACGAGCGTCACGCCTTTTCATTGACAATCGATTTGACACGTGACAGTAATTGCTTAATGCAATATCATCAGTTTTATGTTACATTTCACTCACACACTTTTGATAACTGGACACCGTGTTAGTGGCGTGTAATACAACGACTGATGTTTGCCTATTTAAATCAATATCAAGGCAATAATGTTTAATACATCAGGAAGAAAAATTCTGTAACGAATTTTTGACCATTGGCAGAAAATAATCCATACAAACAGAAACTACTAGGCATTTTAATAAAGTTTTCAAGACAGCTCACGGTGTACATAAAAACGTTTTTCATTACATGTACCATGACTTTTATTTCAGCATTCTTGGTGACGAAGTGTTGCTCATTTTTCTACGTCTTCATGGTGAGTATGCTGTGGACACTCCGGTCTTATAAGACGACAGGAGCCATATTCACAGGGCTGAACGTAAAAGTTCCTGGTTCGAGGAGCGATCGTGTATCATATTGCAGCGCGTCTGGCCGATAAATCACAGGGCCTTTATGCCAAGAGAAATTACCTCTTTATATCTAATTTCCTAGTTCTCAGCCAAAAAAAGACACTTGTGTGTTTGTCTCATACCTTTTATGTCGAACTTGCGAAGTTTACACGCTATCCCGCACTGATTATCATGAGATGTAAGACACCAATGTGGGACATGAACATTTCACGCGGCACGAAGTCTGCAGTGTGCTCCGTTCCGTTCCGTTGGTTCAAATGGCTCTGAACACTATGGGACTTAACATCTGAGGTCATCAGTCCCCTAGACATAGAACTACTTAAACCTGACTAACCTAAGGACATCTCACACATCCATGCCCGAGGCAGAATTCGAACCTGCGACCGTAGCAGCAGCGTGGTTCCGCACTGAAGTAAGTAGAACCGCTCGGCCACAGCGGCCGGCCTGCATTATTCCTTGTGTATGGAGTACGTATTTATAATGTGTTTATATCTGATGAAAAAACCTAAGTTCCGCATCCACGTTTGTTGCGCTAGTCAGATAAATAAATAAAAAGAAAATGTAATCGTTCGTAATGCGTTCATAGGAAAGTGCAGTGCTGTTTACAGTTTTTGACACGTCTCGAAGAACTGAGAGGTGCAGGATCCAGCAGATATTCATTAGTATATGTTGGAGCAAGATGTAGCGGGTCGAAAACCGAAAGACAGCACAGAAACGTTTCACAACAGTTTGGGGGAAGTGTATCGCCTTCGATACAAACATACGAGACACTGGGTTAGTAGCACCGTGAGCTGCTCAATATTCTTGACGAATAATTTTTCACCCAGTAAATTTTAGAAGACAGCTTTGGAATTCAGTCTTATTAATACATAATGCTGTAATACATGCACTGAGACCGCTTACCGCCAGTTTGAATAGTTACTTAAGTTGTTTTTATAAGGTGTAAGTTGTTTATATCAGCAGAAAACTAATTATTTATTTCTGCCCAGGCTTTCTTTATTTCAGTTTACGATGTCCCATATGCATAATTTTTATCTTAAAGGTTTCCAACAGTTCTTGTGCGGTACTTGGATGCCTATGATCACTCTGCCAAACACAGAGGAAGTACTTGTGGTGGTGATTAAAGATTAGATTACTGTGGACATGTGGAGGGCATAGCTGATGGTCGCTAGCACCGAGTGAGCCATTAGTGAAGATAATTTGTTGGCAATTTCATGCTATTCTACAATATGTTTTTATGTCAACAGAAAGCTACATATTTGTTTCTGGCCACTCGTTCTTTGTCTCAGCCCAGCACTCATTTAATTTTGATACTGCTGTTTTTACTGATGAGGCAGACAGAGAGGAAGCACTTGTGATGGCGAATAAAGGTCAGTGGACTATGGACATGTGGAGAACTTGGTTGATGGCTGCTAGCAGTAAATGACGGATGGATTAGTGAAAACAGTTTGTCGGAAGTCGTCATGCCACTAGCTGAATCTACGAGTGCAGCAGTGTCCACCGTGGGTGTACGATACGTCGTATATAAAGACATATAATACACACAGTCCACACTGTAATGGGTTGGTTGGTTGATTTTGAGGGAGGGGACCAAGCAGCGAGGTCAGTTGTCCCGTTGGATTAGGGAAGGGAGGGGGAGCAACCCGGCCGTGCCCTTTCAAAGGGACCATCCCGGAATCTGCCTGAAGCGATTTAGGCAAATCACGGAAAACCTAAATCAGGATGGCCGGATGCGGGTTTGAACCGTCGTCTTCCCGAATGCGAGTCCAGTGTTCAAACCACTGAGCCACCTCGCTCGGTCCAACTATAGTAGGTGAAACAAATAGTAGGCACAGACCATGACACACCTATGACTCGGCTGCAACATTGTACCAACACGGATGTTCTGGCATCATAAGACTGTTTACTGTATTTATTGCTAGTCAGATTCATTTTAGTTTATGGTTTTGCTGCTCACCATAAATTCCACAAAATCGAAACTTTCGCCATACTACGAACTACGTGCATCGCTTCCAGTCATTCTTATACAAACATGATATTACAATAGAGTTTGTGATCAGTAAAACATAATAATTTATTGTGTCTGTCTTACAGGTAACAGGTACAAATAAAGAATTTTCAGCTTTCTCTCACATGCATAAAACGGCGCATGTGACGCTTCTCCTCCCACAAAGATACTGTATCTATCAAATTTATATCATTCAGGTGCAATGTTGTCCTTAGAGTAATCTCCAATTTTATATCAGCAGGATGCTACCTTTAACATCCTACAATGTTCATCAACAGTTACCATATGAAGCTAGAGTGTGCACTTTGAAATGTCATTAATTCGCTGCGTTTATATGCCTAATGTATCCTGTAACTTTTTTCGTATTCGATGTAGTGTGTAATAAGGGACAGGCTGATGTTCACAAAAAAAGAAAGGATAAGGTTACACCAGCTTTAAATAATTCATCACTATGATAATCTTATCAGACTTCTAAGATGTTTGCTGTTGAAAATTCTGCAATCACAGACGGTTTACGCAGAAAACTGTCTTGTTCAGGTGTTCCTTCCCGCTACTCTTACTCTTTAATCTGCCAGCAATGCTTCCTATTTTCCTGGGTTTCGTTGCTTCCTACAGTACTTATTGAAAGAATATGAGGGAGATAGGTTTATCAGCAAGCCAGGGCTTGTTTCCAGATTGAATCATCAACTGAGAAGTGGAGTGTACGTTTTAATGAAGCATTATCAACCAACTAGGTTCTTCGACTTATACCGGCAGAGTTGCCACCACCTCAGTTATTCAGGTACGTCTCAGCTTTGTTTCCGGATTTCATCGTGGATGTGCGTCATGCAGGCTGAACTCATCAAAGACAGTCTCACACGCAATTCGTTGTCTATTATTTCCACATACGGAGTTCTTCACTTTCAGCAACATATCCTGAAGATCAGTTTGAGATAGCTACAAGATGACTTCGTACTTTACTATTACAGAATGTGAAGTGCTATTGTTTTTCGAATACTAGTGAAAAATTGCTAAAGATTTGTAAGAACTGTTATAGTAGGATTGGCTTTGCTTCTGAATATGGTCATAAGAATAGCTGTTGTTCAAAATAACTGTGCTTTTGTTGAGGTACCAACAGATAAAACAACTTACAAAGCGAAATATCAGAGACAAGATAACACTAACGATTACACGTTTCTGTGGAACATTAATCGCTTCAGAGATGGACATGAAATCCGTTGAACCATCTGCGTAATCACACTGGGAAATCTCCGAAACAATTACCAAATCGAAGTTAAAATTACAGTCGCATACTGGCCACAGCGACAAAGCGAGCTGCAGCGATGAATTAAAGCTTATTATTCAGTGAACATTTAAACAAGTCTTTGACAGAATGTTTTCACTAATAATCCCATCACGCATTACTTGCAACATTTTTCATTAATATGATGCAGTATTTATGGTATCTTAGATGAACGAACACTTAAATATTAAGCAAATCGCTTAAAATGAAATTCAAAATTACTTGCCTTTATCGAATAGGTTCACGACAGACCAGACCGGTGGATAAAAACAAAAGAAGTCCTGTCTGTGGATACTGAAATATGTATTACTGTAAAAACTCTTAGGCATTTTTATTGGTTAACATGTTCTGAAAGGAAAGAAACATGGTGCAACAAGCGAAGCGGTTGAAGTAGTAACTGATCGTGTTGAGAGAGTCCAGTGAGATTCTACGATAAAACTGTTGAACAGTGAAGTCAGTGCTGCACAAGACGTTACATTTTACTAATGTACTTTGGAACAGTATAGTTTCGCATATTTAATAGGCCACGCTGAAAATATAGCAGAAGCGCCACGAAAAAATGGAAGAAAATAGAGGAGCTTCCTGCTTCGAGGAACGTGGGTCAATTATGTTATTAGATTAAATTAAACAGTGTACAGTTTAGCGTTTTGTAGCGAAAGATATTTTTCCTGAGACGGTAGGATGAAGATGTGAGAGAGCTACCAAACAACACATGCATCTTATGTATTAGTTTAATGGTCAGACGTGTTGACATGGACTAGGCGAAGTCTAACGAATACAGTCGCTACAATCTTACTCACTAGGGCAGTAGCGCACCAAGCAGACTGTAAGCTACACTGTGGAACATGGTACCAGATGATTGCGAGTAGAATCGTGTATATTGATAAGTGACATGGTTCATACACAAAAAGTAAACACCAAACTGTTCATCCTAAAGGTTACTCAAGGACCACAAGAGGTTTAAAACAGCACATTCGGTTATAATTTTCGTGTAACCTAAAAAAGTTACTTAATAATAGTAAACAGCAGAATACTTAATGAATTACGGAAAGACGTCATAAGCCTACAAAATAATGTGAAATTATGAGAACTATGTTTTGAAACAAATCAGATTACGAATGCTTAAACTAAGACACTGATATGGATTGCAGTACCTACAATATTTAACGTACCGGATAAGGCATCATAAACAGTAGATGAAGAGAAAAGTACCACTCAGGAAAGATTAAAGAAAAACTGCTATCCAGCTAAAAAGAAATTAATTCCACAGTTGTTGCTACTGCATGGGTACAGACGTTACAATTGTTCAACACAGTCGTCTTTTATAGAGGATGTAATTATATTAAACACATTTCTGTGAATTGGAAAATCGAGTGAACTGCAACAATGAACTGATCCTGACACTTCATACAAAATTGTTATGTGCCAAAGGTAAGACCACTCATAAGAACAGACAGCTACATAAATATGTATTTCTTATGGATAAAATACTGTGTTTATATTCTCTTGCCTTCATTAGGATAAGCTGCAGTTATATGCAATTTTGAGAGTATTTCCGCATGAAAATTTTGTAGCTTATGTCATTTCATTCGTGAATTTTGGCTTAGTTTACATCTATTTTAGGGTTATACTGGTCTCTTCATACTTAACACTTAGGAGGCAAAACAAAATACTGTTTTGTAAACTAAGTAGAAAATGAATTTATAAATAAACATTGATCGTATGGCACATATGATCCTTTCTTGCTACTATGGGCGCTAGGGTGCTTCATCTATCGTCAGACGGTCACAACTTTTGCAGCAGTGAGTACCGTGGCTGAATATGTAACACTGTGGCAATGCATTGATTAAGGCCCTGGCCTCACATTTGAGAGAAGTTTGTTTAAACTGTTGTTTTTCCACCCGTAGTCAGGTGTTTTTCCTGAACCCTTTCAGCTGAATACGGAGACAGTTCCTTTGAGAAGGGCACTGCCGACTACCTGACCCACACATGTCCTGAACAACTTTGTGTCCGTCGGGAGAACCTCATCGTCGGCTGGTCGTTAATTCAAACACTCCTCCCTCAATATTCAACACGATTTTAAATAAACTGTGTGCTTTTATTTGAGGCTTTGTTCACATGAAAAATTGATATATGCGAGTATTTCTATCCACGAAAATACTAAAATCGATCGCAAGCCACTATATTGTGTGTGGCGGAGCGTACTTCTTGTACTTTTGCTAATGCCCCACATTCCTCTTCCTCTCACAAATGGGCCGCGGGCAGAAATACTGTAGGTAAGCCCCCGTCTGAAAGCAAATCTCTTTAATTTTGCTTTTGTGGTCTTCTTGCGAGTTATACTTAAGTTGGTTGACTCTTCTAGAAACGTAGTCTGTCGGAAATTTTAACAGAAAACCATATCCTGTGGCAGATCGTCTCTTTTGGCACTGAGGTTGGCTCAGCATCTCTGTAACAATTTCGTACCAACTCAACTGTGACAAAACTCGGTGCTGTTCTTTAGATCTTTTTTATTTCCTATGTTAATATTATCTCTCGCGGATACCAGCCTAATAACCAATTCTCAGTTATTGGCCAAAGGAGTGTTTTATCAGCTACCGTATGTTGGACTACAGTTCCTGATGATTATTCGACTGAAATTTGTTTGTGCCGCAGGGTGTTTAATATTGGTAACCAATAGGAAAAAGTGAAAATACGAGGAATCTATAAGTATCTCTCATTTACATGCATGCATATCTGTAGGGCATTGCATACTATACCACAAAATAGAACAATTCAAAATAGTGTTGTTTACCTAGACATAATATTGTTCAAATGGCTCTGAGCACTATGGGACTTATCATCTATGGTCATCAGTCCCATAGAACTACTTAAACCTAACTAACCTAAAGACATCACACAACACCCAGTCATCACGAGGCAGAGAAAATCCTTGACTCCGCCGGAAATCGAACCCGGGAACCCGGGCGCGGAAAGCGAGAACGCTACCACACGACCACGAGCTGCGGACTAGACACAATAACAAAGTCTTTCCTTGTGTGGGTGAGTGCAGGACGTGGACACAAACTGACATACGGAGATGAGGGCTAGGCCGGGAGAACGCATTGGTAGCCGAAGCTGATAAGGCGACAGCTCGCGTTAAGCATCTAACCCGGCTTCGAAACCCGGTCCGGCAAACGTTTCACTCCTCAGTAATAAATTATACAGCTAATATCTAATCATATTCGCAATCTGCGTAAATATCTTCTATTTCAGCTAGCCGTAGATCGTTTGCAGTGTCTGCTCATTCAGACGTGCATGCATATCTGAAGTACACTGCGCATTAGGCCGTAAGATAGAGACACAACTAAATAGTTTCTCAACAGTGTTTCGCGAAAAGAACATCACTTCTCTCCATGGATTCCCATACGGGTTCACGGTGCATCTCGGCAATATTCACGTGCTGATCGAATCTACCGGTAACATTTCTAGCGGCTCGCTACTGAATTGCTTCGTCTTCCATCAATCCGACCTCGTGGTAATCCGAAATTCTCTGGCAGTACACAGGAATGCCTCCAACAGTGTTCTATATGCGGTCTCCTCCGTATATGAGCTACAGTTTCCTGAAACTTTCCCAATAAATCGAAATGGACCATTCGCCTTGCCTACTAACGCTCGCACGTGCTCGTTCAATTTCATTTTGCTTTGCAACGCTACTCCTACATACTCCATGGACGTGACTGTTGATGATACATATGAATCCCGGTTTCCCTTGGTTCTTAAGTCGTCGTGATAGATGAACCCATATTTCGTATAGCTACTTGCTCTGAAATCTTCGCATATCCAGAGAACTTTATACCAGCTACCGGACCTCACACCAGGATGATCAGTGCCATACGTTGGACCTCTCTTGTGTATCATTTCCTACAGTTACTACCTGCATCAGTTGGCTCCTTCTTGAAGACTTTACGGGGGGGGGGGGGGGGGGAATGCTTACAGGAAACGTTCCCAGCTTGTTTCGTTTGCATGAATAAACTGAAGAAGAAATTCAGACGATGAGAACACTTTACTAAGGCTTACTGGAAATCTGTCCTCTCGCATGTTTAAAACGAGACGTACAGTGTGATGTATGCGGGATACTAGATATCCTTATTTGTTGAAACTGCTACACTAAAGACAGGAATTTTATATACTCCATAACTGTAATTAAAAATGTAACAAACTTATATACTTACGATTGTAAATTTATGCCACCATGTATACTTTCTTTAATCACTAACCTAAAGGTCTGCTTTTCAATCCCTGTCCACACTTACACTTTGAATTGTATTAATTAGTTATGGTGACCGAAGACTTTTGATATGAGTCAACTTCACGGCGCGAACGATCTTTCAAAGAAGAATCATTTGGACGGCAAATTACCATTAAGGACGGGGCACTGAGCATTCGTCGTTTGTAATGAAGGATATTAAAGCGTATCCGCACGCCTTACTGTGCTGTAAAATGTTCTTGTAATGAAATTTTTATTTGAAATCTATTTCGAGGAGAAAATAGTTCTCCTTCGTATCTCTCATTGAGGACTGTTCATCAGAATGTTGCCGTGACGCTGATGAGGATGTCGTTGTTCCTTTAATCGAAGTGTGCAATGTCAAAAATTCTTTACGCTGTGAATAAACTGAAAACAGATTACCACGAAGTCAATGGCTGTCGTCTAAATCCAAGAGAACGAGGACTTCTGGGGAAAAGACTATAAGACATTAATACCAGCATCAGCGAATGGCCTGTGTCACAATGGTAACAGATTGTGTTACTGATTGAAATCTATTGACAAAATTATTCTTCTCAGAATCAAAGTAAAGATAAGCTGTTAGTGCAGAGATTTTTATATCCACGATAAAAAGTGACGAAGATAAAACATAATATCTAGTACTCCAAAAAATGAAGAAAAAGAACATAAATAAAAAGGCTGTGAAAATTTCTCTCCCTTCTTTGACTAGACGTTCTAGTATGATACAGAAGGGAAAAGGACTTAAGACTACGGTATCGAATGAAGGAAGTTAAGACTTTTGGACCTCAGAAATAGGTTGCAGAGTAAATTCCTCAAGAAATCACAAGAAATGAACGCTCGGAAGACTCCGAGGGACAGAGAAAGACATTGAATGGACATAGAGGTACGAAATATTGACTGAAGAACATATCCAAATACAGATACTCAAATTATAATTTGGAAGTGAAGAACAGGAGACTGAACTTCAAAAGAATGCAGACTGGGGAGAGTGTGATGGAGTGATGTATCAACAAAAGAAAAATACGTGAAATGAAAATATTACAACATTGCGCTGTTTGAGCTGAGTAAGAATATTGTCAATCATTAATAAGAAAATGAGTAAAAGGTAAGAAATACGTTTATTATTAAAGCCAGAGAGGTCAGTGAGATTCACAGCAAAAGAACTGTTGCACAGTAAACCTCGAATAATTCAAGAAATACTTCTGTATTACAGACTAAAGCCAGTGGGAATACAACAGCATAACATAACTGGAAGCGGAATAAGGCTGAAGGAGAAAAATCTGAAAGACTTTAGAGAGAGGTAGGCACGAAAGTAATTCATGTTATATGCTGGCACATTAAGTATAGTTTTTGGGTAGTGGAAAGTATCGTTGTTATTCTGCGAGGCTCTGACAGGAAATTTCAGTTAAGAGCAGATGGAAGTATAGACAGTAGGTCATCGAATGTCTGTACGATGCAGTGGAGCTATTCTGCTGTTCGATAAAAGGAGGGGTTAACATTTGGGATATAGATAAACCAGCAATGATTTCTGAACTTGGCAACGCGCTGAATGATATAAAGTCTGACTAATTTTGATAGGTTAAACTGCAAATGACTAAGACAATGAGATTACGAGATTATATCTGCTCTAGTGTCCATTGTCTCATGAATAGGATATTTACGATCACATTTGAAAAGGCATTCGTTGGTGAATGTGGAAACTACTGTACAATCAGGCTCACATCATTCGTTTTCAGTTTGCCTACTGGAATAATACACAGAAGAACAAAAATATGTTCAACTTCACTTCGGGAACTATGAAAATATCTGAAAATATATATTGACATTACTCCTAATTAGATAAAAAAGAATACCGAAAGAACATGATAATTTAATGGCGTTTGTGAATCTGCAAAATGATGTGACCGTTAGAAGTGAAATGAAATGATTAAAATTCAGAGAAGATGAGAGTAATGCACAGAGAGTGTGAGTCGAGAGATTTAGAATATCTAGGAAAACCACGCAGAAGCAGTGAAAATGGAAATTTATGACTGGTATAAAACATGGTTGCAGTTGGTTACCTTTGTTGTCTACATATGTAGAAACTAACATAACATAAGAGAATTTTCTGAACCAGAATATAGATGTGAGAGAACACATTATTTTAGCTTTGCAGATGATCTGTATTATCTGAGCCAGACTAAAATATTGATAACAGTTGAGTAATAAGAGTAGCATTTAATGTAGGATGTTAAATACGAAGGTGATGACAAATAACAGAATCGAGAATAGCTATGTCCTAAGAATCTGCGCTTGGGTAGGCACAGAAGAATAATGAAAAGACTCTTACTATATAAGTATCATAGTTGTACGAAACTGCCGAACTGAAAAGGCACTCGTGGGTGAATCTAAGTATCATAGTTCTATGAAACTGCCGATGCAAGGCATAAATGATCTTTTGGATAGAGTGGATAGCAATGTGCGGCTGTTTGCTGATGGTGCTGTGGTGTACGGGAAGGTGTCGTCGTTGAGTGACTGTAGGAGGATGCAAGATAACTTGGACAGGATTTGTGATTGGTGTAAAGAATGGCAGCTAACTCCAATGCAGATGAATAGCAAAAAGAATCCTGTAATGTTTGAATACTTCATTAGTAGTGTAGCGCTTGACACAGTCACGTCGATTAAATATTTGTGCGTAACATTGCAGAGCGATATGAAGTGGGGACAAGCATATAATGGCAGTTGTGGGGAAGGCGGATAGTCGTCTTCGGTTCATTGGTAGGATTTTGGGAAGATATGGTTCATCTGTAAAGGAGACCGCTTATAAAACACTAATATGACCTATTCTTGAGTACTGCTCGAGCGTTTGGGATCCCTATGAGGTCGGATTAAGGGAGCACATAGAAGCAATTCAGAGGCGTGCTGCTAGATTTGTTACTGGTAGGTTTGATCATCTCGCGAGTGTTACGGAAATGCTTCAGGAACTCGGGTGGGAGTCCCTAGAGGAAAGGAGGCGTTCTTTTCGTGAATCGCTACTGAGGAAATTTAGAGAACCAGCATTTGAGGCTGACTGCAGTACAATTTCACTGCCGCCAACTTACATTTCGCGGAAAGACCACAAAGATAAGATAAGAGAGATTAGGGCTCGTACAGAGGCATATAGGTAGTCATTTTACCCTCGTTCTGTTTGGGAGTGGAACAAGGAGAGAAGATGCTAGTTGTAGTACGAGGTACCCTCCAGCACGCACCGTATGGTGGATTGCGGAGTATGTATGAAGATGTAGATGGTGATGTTGTGAGGATATCTATGTAGGAAATGTTTCAACAGAACTTTTCATCTAAGCACTGTGCCAGTCTCTTGTGTTTCTTTGTCCTGTTGGACTCTGACTAGTCGTTTCCATGATGATTTGTGTTATTAGGATGTTTTATCTTTTCAGCGGCTTCCCTGATCTTGCACTTCAGCATCTTTGAATTAATGGGCCAGTGCCGAAGGTACACTTAAGTTTATTTTCTTGCCGTTGTCACTCTGTGTTCGGCCACCACCAATTTGTTGAGCTGTACAACTAGAAGGTTGCGTTCGTACTTCCGGGTTTGTGTCGCTACTGACCTGTAAGACTTGCCTACTAATAATTCTTCACGTTAACAGAAAAATGGCTCTGAGCACTATGGGACTTAACATCTACGGTCATCAGTCACCTAGAACTTAGAACTACTTAAACCTAACTAACCCAAGGACATCACACAACACCCAGTCATCACGAGGCAGAGAAAATCCCTGACCCCGCGGGGAATCGAACCCGGGAACCCGGGCATAGGAAGCGAGAACGCTACCGCACTACCACGTCCACGCTAACAGACCAACTTGTATAGTTTGTATTGTTTGCGTGTGCAAAGCTTCTGTCTTGTCACTGATGAAACATAAACATCTTGAGTATTACGGATTACATGGCTAGGACACCACCCCTGGGGAAGATGTTTTCCTGTTCGATCTCTGATGCCCTTCACTGAAGGTAAGTGTGCTGATGGCTGCTGGCCGACCGCTGTGGCCGAGCGATTCTAGGCGCTTCAGTCTGGAACCGCGCGACCGCTACGGTCGCAGGTTCGAATCCTGCCTCGGGCATGGATGTGTGTGATGTCCTTAGGTTAGTTAGGTTTAAGTGGTTCTAAGTTCTAGGGGGCTGATGACCTCAGATGTTAAGTTCCATAGTTCTCAGAGCCATTTGAACCGTCTGATGGCTGCTGTTTGCGGTGTCCCACTTGTGTTTCGTTCTTTCATTGGTTGCCATCGCTCTTAGTGTCAGGGTGGAGCTATAACCATTAACGAAGAACGTTGATCTCAACCCTTTGGGCGCACATATTACAACGTGAGCATCACATAGATGCTGTCCGCGACGTGTCAGCGAGTAGATGACTGAGCTTTTCTGCAGTGGCTGGTGGTGAGATCCCTCATGTGAATACGTATCTGTGCCTTAGCCTCTGGTATGCATTGTGCCCTAGTGTGTCAAACAGTGCCCTACTTGTTTCCATGTCTGTAGCATGAAATGAGTCATCTTCTGCAGGTATCATACGTAGCTCTGGGACCATGGAGCGAATGTGTCATCCACGTATCTGAACCGTGGAGATGGAGAGCATTGCTCCATAGGCTTCCTTGAGTATAACAGCTGTTAACTGAAGTAGAGGAGAACCATTGATACGCCATCACCTATACAGTAGACTGATAACAATTCCCGAAATGCACAATTCAAAACAAAATTAATGTCCATCTCCCGCTTAGCGTTACATGGCGAAGTAAATGTCTTGTAAGTTCGGAAAAGGTTCAGAGAAGTACAAAGAGGACCTTGTGTAGTAAAGCAAAACGTATTATTTAGATAATGGACACCTTATTTTAGTGAGATGTACCAGAAGTGCATCTTTCAAAACTTTGTTTATTTTCAAATGGCTCAAATGGCTCTGAGCACTATGGGACTCAACTGCTGTGGTCATCAGTCCCCTAGAACTTAGAACTACTTAAACCTACCTAACCTAAGGACATCACACACATCCATGCCCGAGGCAGGATTCGAACCTGCGACCGTAGCAGCAGCGCGGCTCCGGACTGGAGCGCCTAGAACCGCACGGCCACCACGGCCGGCTGTTTATTTTCACATTGCCATTTCCACATACTATGAATGATCATTGGTGTTGGTCATTCACTGATTATCTTCAGATCTGATTAGTCACAAATAGTGATCAGCCAAAATCGTTTATGTAAGAGACACTCCTCAACCTTGAATTGAAAACAAATATGAACTTCTACAAAACCATTGTGTCATAAGTAAGCAAAAACATTTTATTAACGGTAAAGAAGTTGTATAGTCTTGAGAAAGTCGTTATACTGGAGTACAAAATCGGTTCCATATTCTGAAACATACTTACATCAGTGTATCGTATCTCCGTAGTTCGGGGTACCCTGTGCAATGAGTTTTCCCAGAATACTTTAATCCATTACGGTTTGTGAAGATGCTGATTTGTTTCTTTCCGAGACTATCAATGGTAAAAATTTCGCTGTTTGAGAAACTCAATAACATCTTCATTTAGTTGAAATTTTCATCATCTCAAAAATTTGGAGCGTTCTCTTCCGTTCAGTGACTAGTGCCGATTTGTTACATTTATCGCTGGTGCCATTCCCCTAATTGTATATAACTGATTAAACGGTGCTATCAGGAAGACTCCGTTTTCTAGAACCAAGTAACTATTTGTCGAAAACAAAACCTTAAGGGAATAACTGTAACATATCTGGAATACGTAGAAAGTTCTAAATCTACTTGATGAATGTTAATGGGAATGTCATTCATTTGCCCAAAGAATAAGAGTGGACACAAACTTGAAACTTGTGGGACATGTTTCGTACTTTCTCACTAGACACTAAAGTTTTCTATGCTTCCTACATTCTCTCAGTTTTTCAGCATAACATTCTGCATTATGTTACTTAGGCCAACTGTGACTATGACACGTCTGTGAAAAATTTCTTCTTTCTTGACGTTTGTCTTGCAAGGAGATCTTTTGTGAAGTTCGAAAAGTAGGACAGAGATAGTGGTCGAAGTAAAGGTGGGAAGGCGGTTCTTGAGTCGTGCCTGGATAGCTTAGTCAGAGCGTTTCCCGCAAAATGCAAATTTCCTGGTTTGAAATGCAATTTCATTCTACAGTGGAGTGTGGGCCGATATGAAGTTGCCTGACAGGTTAAAACTGTGTAACAGACTGGGCCTTTGCCTCTCGTGGGAAAAACCCTTTCAGTACGGGAACTCAGCGTGTTCGGTCAGCAGGTTAGTTAGTTGCCCCCTGTAAAACAAAAAAAAATTTTTAAAAATGCTGATTGTATGTATCAACGACGAACTTGAGAACTTGAACAGGTATCATGGGACGCCCGCTCCGAATAAATGTGCGATGAACAATAACGGACAAAATGAGATTAAAAAAGAAAAGAAGTTGGTAGAGCACCTGCCCATGAAAGGCAAAGGTCCTAGGTTCGAGTCCCGGTCCGGCAAAAAGCTTTCATCCATCACGATTATGGTTTGTTAAGAATCACGGTTGGGAGAAAAAAATAAAAAAAATATCGAAACTGGTAAATATTTACCTTCTCAGGAAGCATGGAATCTCATCATGTTTCTCCTTAGATATAGTTTTAGTTTTGGTCAATATGTTTTCTGTATCCACTTTTATTGTTTGATGTTGCATTCCCAGGTATTCCACCTAACTTTGCCACCTCATATATTTCCGAAATCTAACAAAATGTGAGAACTGCAATCGGCTATGGATGCACGTATGTCAACAACACAAAGTTTTGTTTTATTTTATTTTTTCTTTATGGCACGTGTCTGCTTTTTCTACGAAAATGACAACTGAATGTACAGTTAGTGATGACAGTTGGCATTTTATAAAGGATGCCAACGTCGCTACAGTTTCTGCTGTATGCTGCAATTCGGTAATGCGGGTTGCCTCCACTGTCCTGAAGCCCGCTGTAGGCAACCCTTGCTCTCTGCATTACGGCAGAAACTGAGGCGCCGTTGGCACCCTTTAAAGTCTACGTATTTCGGAACGTATGAGATTTAGAATAGTGAAAACAAGTCTGCCGTCACTAATTAATCCTTTAGTTTTCATTTCCGTAGAAGAAACATACACGAGGCACTCAAAAACTTCTTTGTGTTGAAACTGATGTTTATGTTTATGAGCTGTGTATTTTTGCCCACTGAGCGAGCTCCTGACACTGGTGCATCTCTGCCTTTTTCAGATTTTGTTTCGTTTCGGAAATATATGAAATGTTAGAGTTAACTTGACCCCCCCCCCCCTATATGTTAGTTTTATGTTCTTTATAAGTTGTAAATGACGACCTGCCTAGAGAAAGTACAGTGTCTGCGATTGATGGTAGACTGATGCCGAGCCAGCATACGACCCAACAGGACCTGGAGTGGCCAGTTGTGAGTAGGAGATCCCTGCCGCCCGCGGCCGCGCGGCCGCAGTTAGTGGAGCGCGACGAGACGAGATGGGGGATGTCCGATGGCCGCACGATGGCGCACCGGACGCCCGCCACATTCCGGGGCGAGGCCGGCCCTGGCCACTTGCTGCAGGCGAGGGCATTCACTGCCACCTGTTTGTGCGCCACAGCCGACGCATTCCAGGCCGATGCCCGCGCTGGGCAGCTGGGGCATTCCGCTTTTGCACGTCAGCGCTTATCGAATTACCACAGAGCACTGATGATGACTAGATTTTTTATTAAATAATTATAGTAGCATCCTCAGCACATCGTATCAAGGCTACGTAAAAGTGAAATCCAGGTTACTTACTTATCTCCTAGGAACGTATCAGAGGTCTTCCTCTGCATTACTAATGGATAGCGTTTGCTGTTTCTCGGAAGCATGGTAGACAATACGGGTAAGCTGACACATTATGACGCCTGTCCACTGCGAGACCGAATTATGCTTGCTAGTTTTGGAGACACGTACCATGGTAAGGAAAGTATGAGGAGTGTTCAATAAGTAATGAAACAATTTTTTTCCTGAAACCAAGTTGGTTTTATTCAGAATTCCAATACACCATGTTATTCCCTAACTGTTGGCAACAAAACCCTATTTTTCACCATAATCTCCGTTCAATGTGACGGCCGTACACCACCTTGCTGGGAGGTCCTGTACATCCGCATGTTACCACTCCAATGGCCGACATCGGAGACATAAATTACTTCCCCATCACCCACGTACTGTTTCCTGCGGAGTGCATTCTTCATTGGACCAAAGAGATGGAAGCCGAAGGAAAGAGATCCAGGTTGTAGGGAGGGTGATGAAGAGCTGTCCAATGAAGTTTTGCGAGTTCCTCTCGGGTGAGAAGACTTGTGTGAGGCCTCGCGTCTTCAGGGAGAAGAAGAAGTTCTTTTGTACTTTTTAGGCGACGAATTCGCTGAAGTCTTTCTTCAACTTTCTGAGGATAGCACAATACATTTCAGATTTGATCGTTGCACCATGACGGAGAACATCAAACAGAATAACTCCTTCAAAATCCCAGACGACCATCGCCATGGCTTTTTTGGCTGAGGCTGTGGCTTTCAGCTTTTCCTTCGGAGGAGAGGTGGTGTGGCGCCACATCATGGATAGCTGTTTTGTTTCAAATTCAAAGCGACGAGCTCATTTTTCATCGCCTGTAGTGATGTACGAAGCGTATTCGGAAAGTAAGGTCCGATTATGCGCGAAATGGAAATCACTGTGAAAATCCGATAAAACTTTGGGCAGTTGTATTGGGCAGTGTCTTTAGTGCACCTGTCGATCGCTTCACGTCGCTCTTTTCTATTCAGAGCGCAAAGTGATCACGCAGAAATGCCTAAAACAACAGTGTCTCCCGCTAAGTATGTGGATCTGGTGAAAGATTTCGCCTGAAGCTATGCAGCACAGAAAACATAAATATCATGCGTTTCTTTCTTCAAGACAATTCTCAGCCACATTCTTCAGGGGCACTGAAGACGCTCCTGCAGCGTTTTCGAGGGTTTGCTCACGTGAACCGCTGGCTACGGAGACAACATTTTGGCACAAATAACGAAAGGCAGGCCAGGATAGAGAACTGGCGGTAAGCACAAGCGCCTGCTTTCTGTGACGAGGGTATTGGAAAGTTTGTATAACGTCACGACATATGTTAAGTCGGAGCGGCGACTATTTAGAGAGGTAGCTGGAAGGTGTGGCTATCTGTTGCGAATAAAAAATATTTGATGTTCACTGTGGTTTTCAAATAGTTCAAATGACTCTGAGAGCTATGGGACTTAACTGCTGTGGTCATCAGTCCCCTAGAACTTAGAACTACTTAAACCTAACTAACCTAAGCACATCACACACATTCATTCCCGGGGCAGGATTCGAACCTGCGACGTAGCGGTCGCGCGGTTCCAGACTGTAGCGCCTAGAACCGTGTGGTTTTCATTTCGCGACCGATAGGACCTTACTTTCCGAATAGCTCTCATACGACAAAATATTGTTACGATCAGTTTCGTAACTCTGAAGCCATTCCACGCAGATGGTCTTTCGTTTGCTTTTTACGGTCTTTTGCTGGGCTACGAGTAACCCAATAGGCACACACTTTTGAATACCTCGACTGGTGGACGGGTGTGTCAGGAATACCAACAGAGGAAGAGGGACGTCCGGCTGAGCAACGAGAAGTTTGATTGCGATCAGTCGATTACCTCGAATGAGAGTACCCGCTTGTTCCAACATTGCATGAGTCATAGCAGTGCGCGACCTAGTTGCGATGATGACATACACCACGCCAAACGACTCACCACGCTTTTGTTCACTGCCAGATCTCCGTAGACGTTCTGCAAGCGCCTATGAATATCTGCGATGCTCTGTTTTTCCGCCAAAAGGAGCTCAGTGACAGCTCTCTGCTTGGAACGCACCCCCGTTACCTTTTTGAAAGCTACGTCTGGCACCGCCACCAATCGGAACTTAATGAAACTGTAGAAGCTAAAGTGGGAATATTCCACAATAGACCACAACGAATTCGTCATTTCTCAACGTGCTACTGTCGTAAGCATCTATGGAAAGTGGCTGAAGGACAAACCACAAATGGGTGACAAAGTCTTCGAAATCCATGCCTCATCACAGAACGCGGGTTGCCCAGGGGATTTTCCGCAGGGTTGGGCCGTGGACTAGTAGCAAAGTGTTACCGGGTAGGATTAATTTCTGTTTCTTCATACACCAGGTCGGTTTCAGTGTCCAGGTGCGCCATCGCGATACCGCACGCGTACGGCTGCTCGAAACAAGTATCGCGCCGTGGGAAACACAGCTGTGTAAGTATTATGCTATGAACGACGTCCACCTAGATTTCCATTGGGTCTGTTCTAGTAATCAAAGGCACCATGATAGCTGTGGACTACGTAAACATTACTGCCAACCACCTACATCCTTTAGTGCTTAATGTCTTTCCTGATAGCAACGCAGTTTTCAGCAGATTAACTGTCAATGCCACAAGGTCATCGCGGTGCTACAAAGGTTTGAGGAGGATGATAGTGAACTGACGTTATTGTCTTGGTCGTCACGTTTGCCAGATCCGAGACCAATGGAAAACATTTGTGAAGCTTTTGCGTGCTGATCTGCATCTATAAACCATTGTCCCATAAATTACGGTATAGTGTGACATGCGCATAGGCATCTGTTGTACAGACTGCTTAACTTAAGCATGGCAATGTAGCAGGATGTATGTGCCAGGTGGCTGTGTGAAAACCAGGACTGTAAAGTGATTCGACAGGAACACGTGAATCAATGGCAGGAAGGAGTTAATGCGTTGGACTTACTGATGACCACGCCTTAGAATGAAGTTACCGATTTGTTGATGTAAGAACGCGCACCATCGAATGTGTCTTTAAGGATGGCGTACTACTCGCAGCTATGTAATACAACTTGAGAGAAGTGATTGTTAAGAGATCCTAATCGACAGGGACCGGAGAAGAATGTCACGCCTTGTCAATGACAAACGTTTCCAAAATTGACAGGAATGCTGGTGAATCTCAACCAGTATCAGACCGAACATTACGAAGGGAACTCCATGTAATGGACATTTGGATACAAAGCAGAAGGTCATTTCTCACAGCGGCAAATAAAACTACACGTCTTCAGTGGGGCAATCAATACAGAAACTAGACTGTAGGTGACTGAGACGTGTAGCGTGATCTGACGACCGTATTTTGCTTCTCCTCAAATGACACGACGATGTGTTGAACCCGCAATATGTGCAGGCTGTACATCAGGCTGTAGGTGGTTCTGTGAGATAAGCCGTATCATGACTTGACCCATACAATGATGTTATTGTGATGGTGTGGATAATTCTATACTATTTTGTGGGTATTTCCGTTCAATATCTAAGAGTATTTGTGACGTAGCAATAAATATCCTCGCGTTTTGGTAAAACTACTACAGAGCCCGCCACGACGTGATTCACGCTAGCCGAGTGTGCGCTGTGGCATTTTTCGAACGGTAAAACTCTCTTCAGTTCGGCAGCGTTGTTTACCCTTCGCCATTTGTTCATTATATGAAGGAAGTTCACGGGGCTGGTAACTGTTCGCATAAAAAACATTCAGTCTAGCTGTCTGTCGTCACAAGGCTCTAAAACTGAACGGGAATGACAGAAGAGAGGAACGATAGTTCTCAATATCTATTACGCTGTTGCATAATCGACGCGTACTGCAAATTTACTACAAAGCGACATTACAATACCATGGAGAAGGAATTTACAGATTTAGTTGAGAATGAAAGAGTGAAGGATTTCAAAGATCTCTAGACAGGATCAGTTTTCCCTACATCAAGAAGCACTTGAAGAAATTGGTGGTACAAAAAGTAAATTTTCAGAAGTCTCATGCACTCTAAATCGCAATCGTTTTCGATGGAACTGAACGAAGAGTATGCAGACTTTATACATGTTTGAAAAGTACGTTGTTAAATTATGGGGCTTTCCAGGAACGACTTTCCGACTTAAAACACCGGTATTGTTGAATGTATAAAGAAAAAAGAAATGAAGGAACGAAAATTAGAAGATCGAGAATGGATTGCAGATCTCGCATTTTAAGTGGACTTGACTGAACACTGCTCGCAGTAAGACATTGAGAGATGTGAAACAAATTATTTCTGATTTGATTGCGAAGCATTTAAAAAGGAAATAGCATTGTAGAAGGGGCAATTGCTGACAAACACAGTCCAATTCCCTGAGCTCACTGGCGTTTAAAAAAACGGGAGGCGCTGAAAGAATGAATAGGATAGTTTTCTAAACGTTTTGAGGACACAGCCAATCTTATATCTGTTTTCGAGGCCGTTTGCTGTTTCAGCTGAAAGCGCACCTGCGTATGTGCAGATGTAAATGACTGACCTGTAACGTAACTCTCTGTTTAAAGATAAATTCCTTTACAATAAAATTGTCCAAAACCCTACATGGTCTCCAAGTTTCCATACTGAGGCTGAAAAAGTGCTACAATGTGTCGATCAATATATATGTGTGCGAAATACGTTTTTAGATTATAGAACTATGCAAGTCACTATTACAGTGAAGAGCCAAAGTAACCTGGTACACTTGTCTAACATCGTGCAGCACCCCCGCGAGCACGCAGAAGTGTCGTGACACGATGTGGCGTGGACTCTACTAATGTCTGAAGTAGTTCTGGAGGAAAATGTCACCTTGAATCCTGCACGGCCGTCCATAAATCCGTAAGAGTTCGAGAGGGTGGAGTCTCTTCTGAAAAGCGCGCTGCAAAGCATCCCAAGCATGCTCAATAATATTCATGCCTGGGAAGTTTGGTTGCCAACGGAAGTGTTTAAACGCAGGAGAGTGTTCCTGCAGCCACTCTGTACCAATTCTTGTCGTTTGGGGTGTCGCATTGTCCTGCTGGAATTGCCCAACTCCGTCGGAATGCACAATGCAGATGAATGGAAGCAGGTGATGAGACAGGATGCTTACGTACGTGTTACATGTCAGAGTCGTATGTATACTTATCAGGGATTCCATGTAGCTCTAACTGCACACGACCCACACCATTACAGAGCGTCCGCCAGCTTGAACAGGCCCCTCCTGACATGCAGGGTCCATGGATTCATGAGTTGGTCTCCATACCCATACAAATCCAGCCGCTCGATACAATTACAAACCAGTCTCGTCCGACCAGGCAACATGTTTCCAGTCATCAATAGTCTAATGTCCATGTCGACGCTCCCAGGCGAGGCGTAAAGTTATGTGTCGTGCAGTCATCAAGGTTACACCAGTGGGCTTTTGGCTCCGAAAGTCCATATCGATGATGTTTCGTTGAATGGTTCGCACGCTGACACTTGTTGATGGCCCAGCATTGAAATCTGCGTAATTCAAATGTTCAAATGTGTGTGAAATCTTACGGGACTCAACTGCTAAGGTCATCAGTCCCTAAGCTTACACACTATTTAACGTAAATTATCCTAAGGACAAACACACACACCCATGCACGAGGGAGGACTCGAACCTCCGTCCGGACCAGCCGCACAGTTCAAGACTGCAGCAACCTAGACCGCTCGGCTAATCCAGCGCTCTGCGTAATTTGCGGAAGGGTTGCACTTCTGTCACATTGAACGACTCGCTTCAGTCGTCGTTTGTCCCATTCTTGAAGGATCTTCTTCGGGTCGCAGCGATGTCAGAAATTTGATGTTTTACCACATTCCTGATATTCATGGTACAATCGTGAAATGGTCGTACGGGAAAATCCCCACTTAATTGATGCCTCGGTTATGTTGTGTCCCAACGCTCGTGCTCCGACTATAACACCACGTTCAAATTCAATTAAATCCTAATAACCTGCCACCTATCTAACAACTGCGCCAGTAGTTTTTTATCAGAAAAAATTATATTGTGCCTTCAACGCCCCAAAACTAATTAAATAATACTGAATATTTGTCTTGTTTGTCATCTGTTTTACTGAGAAATGTCAAATTCAAAACGAAATCATTTGCACTATGCACTGCATTGCCATTTAAATGCGACGCTTCTTCAAGCTCAAACAGTTAGCTGTGGCGGTGGTGGAACTGTGAGGCTACGCTTCTAGGCAGTTAGGCGGCTAGGCTGCACACGTTGGCACTAATGACAAGGCATGCCTCAGGGGAAGGATTCTTGGTCGCCCCTGATCTACGGGATCTAAGCATCGATATGTTCTTCTAGTTGGATGTGACTGGAGGTAACGCACAGTATTAGCTTAATGTGTCCTCGTTGTGACTAATTTTTGTCCTGTCTGCTTTTTCTTTATTATTTTCGTATCTGAACAGTCGGCTTGTCTGAGTGGCATATGGACTGCCGGAGTGTATTACTCGGTATTGCCAGCGATTATTCGTTGTTGTGAGGACTGGAAAAGTGTGTACTCATGTTCGTGACGGTTGTGTAGAAGCTGCTTGAATGAGATATAGCAGCTCTTTGGTCTGAAAAGTTGACAGCGGCCAGTAGAGAGCTGTGTAGACCCCATGCTTGCTCATACCACATTCGAATGGTGCCATGACGCCATATGGCAGAGGATGACAAGGTGACCGGTCGGCACTGCATGGTTCTTTAGGTCTGATGGCGGACTTATTTTTATATATGTTGGAGTTTTTTGCAGTATTATAGTAATATTAGCCGAAAACGCAGCATTGACTGTGTATTCATTTTGCGAGTCTTCTATTAGAAACGAAAAGAAAAAATGAACTGTGTTTGTATTGACGTGTCGAAAAAATTTCATTTCACTGTACTCCTGAAAACAATTGTGAAATTATGAAACAATCATACAAAGAAATACGTATAGGCCCTAACGTAGAAATGTGTAAGTATGCTGGGCGCCAGCTATCCGCGTATCTACAAAGCGATTTTGTAAACGTCTCTATGACAACGCCTTTCATAGCTCTACAGATGGTTATGGTTTTCGCATAGAGCCGTTTGCGCTTCGCGCTTGAAAGCTATCAATAGCGCTGCCAGATGTCAGGGACTTCGTTAAGATGACTCGACTGTAGGAGTGTCTTCGTAGTAAAGAATAAATGTATTACAACTTCATGCATGATGCGGCATTTTTTCACGCATCTCAGTGTTTGTGACGTCATACCTCCTGAGCTGTGGTTTGGTGGTATGTTCCTATGGGAACAAAATGCTGAGCCCATCGGTCCCTAGGCTTACACACTACTTAATCCAAATCAAACTAACTTACGCTAATGACAACACTCACACCCATGCCCGAGGGAGGTCTCGAACCTACGACGGGGGGCGCCGCGCGAACCGTGGTAAGACGCACAGACCGCTCGGCTACCCCGCGCGGTCATTGCTGCTGATCTGTGTGATATACAGTGACATAATTTTGTAGATACAGTCAATGCATATACAGGGTAGTCCATTGATCGTGACCGGGCCAAATATTTCACGAAATAAGGGTCAAACGAAAAAACTACAAAGAACGAAACTCGTCTAGCGTGAAGGGGGAAACCAGATGGCGCTATGGTTGGCCCGCTAGATGGCGCTCCCATAGATGAAACGGATATCAACTGCGTTTTTTTTAAAACAGGAACCCCCAGTCTTTCTTACATATTCGTGTAGTACGTAAAGAAATATGGATGGTTTAATTGAACCACTTTTTTCGCTTTGTAATAGATGGCGCTGTAATAGTTACAAACATATGGTTCACAATTTTAGACGTACAGTTGGTAAGAGGTAGGTTTTTTAAATTAAAATACAGATCGTAGGTACGTTTCAACATTTTATTTCGGTTGTTCCAATGCGGTACATGTACCTTTGTGAACTTATCATTTCTGAGAACGCATGCTGTTACAGCGTGATTGCCTGCAAATACCAAATTAATGCAATAAATGCTCAAAATGATGTCCGTCAACCTCAATGCATTTGGAAATACGTGTAACGACATTCCTCTCAACAGCGAGTAGTTCGCCTTCCGTAATGTTCGCACATGCATTGACAATGCGCTGACAGATGTTGTCAGGCGTTGTCGGTGGATCACGATAGCAAATATCCTTCAACTTTCCCCACAGAAAGAAATCAGGGGACGTCAGATCCGGTGAACGTGCTTTGACGACCAATCCACCTGTCATGAAATATGCTATTCAATACCGCTTCAACTGCACGTGAGCTATGTGCCGGACATCCATCATGTTGGAAGTACATCGCCATTCCGTCATGCAGTGAAACATCTTGTAGTAACATCGGTAGAACATCACGTAGGAAATCAGTATACATTGCACCATTTAGATTGCCATCGATAAAATGGGGCCAGTTATCCTTCCTCCCATAATGGCGCACCATACAGTAACCTGCCAAGGTCGCTGATGTTCCACTCGTCGCAGCCATCGTGGATTTTCCGTTGCCCAATAGTGCATATTATGCCGGTTTACGTTACCGCTGTTGGCGAATGACGCTTCGTCGCTAAATAGAACGCGTGCAAAAAAATCTGTCATCGTCCCGTAATTTCTCTCGTGCCCAGTGGCAGATCTGTACACGACGTACAAAGTCGTCGCCATGCAATTCCTGGTACATAGAAATATGGTACGGGTGCAAACGATGTTGACGTAGCATTCTCAACACCGACGTTTTTCAGATTACCGATTCTCGCGCAATTTGTCTGCTACTGATGTGCGGACTAGCCGCGACAGCAGCTAAAACACCTACTTGGGCATCATCATTTGTTGCAGGTCGTGATTGACGTTTCACATGTGGCTGAACACTTCCTGTTTCCTTAAATAACGTAACTATACGGTGAATGGTCCGGACACTTGGATGATGTCGTCCAGGATACCGAGCAGCATACACAGCACACGCCCGTTGGGCATTTTGATCACAATTGCCATACATCAACACGATATCGACCTTTTCCGCAATTGGTAAACGGTCCATTTCAACACGGGTTATGGCCGGCCGAAGTGGCCGAGCGGTTCTAGGCCCTTCAGTCTGGAACCGCGCGACCGCTACGGTCGCAGGTACGAATCCTGCCTCGGGCATGGATGTGTGTGATGTCCTTAGGTTAGTTAGGTTTAAGTTGTTCTAAGTTCTAGGGGACTGATGACCTCAGATGTTAACACGGGTTATGTATCACGAAGCAAATATCGTCCGCACTGGCGGATTGTTATGTGATACCATGTACTTATACGTTTGTGACTATCACAGCGCCATCTGTCACAAAGCGAAAAAAGTGGTCCAACTAAAACATTCATATTTCTTTACGTACTACACGAATATGTAATGAAAAATGAGGGTTCTTATTTTAAAAAACGCAGTTGATATCCGTTTGACCTATGGCAGCGCCATCTAGCGGGCCAACCATAGCGCCATCTGGTTTCCCTCTTCAAGCTAGACGAGTTTCGTTCTTTGTAATTTTTTCGTTTGTCGCTTATTTCGTGAGATATTTGGCCCGGTCTCTATCAATGGACCACCCTGTATATATATGGATGCTGTCTGAAAAATATGTTGAGAATAGAATTAGTAGAAAACAAACAACAAATTTAAACATCATGCACAATGCGGCAGTTTTTCACGCGTCTCTTTGTTTATCGTGTCATTCCTCGTGGTCTATGGGTCGTACAATGACATAATTTTGTACGTACACTCAGCAGCATATATCAGTACTATATGAAGAATACGTTGCGAATAGAGTTGTTAGCAAAGAAGCATTAAATTTAAGCGCCGTGCATAATATGGTAGTTTCTCGCCCATCTCAGTGCATATGACGTCACGTCTCCTGAAGTATGTCTGGTACCGTGATGTAATTTTGTAGGTGCATTTAGCGGCGATATTTGTTGCGAACAGTGTTAGTAGCACAGAATTTTTGTGTTTAAACGTCACACAAGTCGCAGCAGTTTTTCATACATCTCATTGTTTGGGACGCCATATCTCCAAAATAAGAAATATGTATACCAAGTTTGGTTGAAATCCGTCCTGTGGTTTAGGAGGACATGTGGAACACGCACTCACACACACACACACACACACACACACACACATACACACACACACACACATACACTAATCCATTTTTATAATACATATGTATGGATTACGTGAAGTTTGCTTGGTGCAAAGACTAGCCCAGTGGTAAACCAGTAGAAAACTGGTATGTCAAGACGTATGTAAAGACTGCAAAATGCAAAACAGTTGTTGTCTATAATAGTTTCCTACAGCACAAGACAGGAATATATACAAGACAGCATCAAACCAGTCGAATAATGATATTTATTCTTCATTTGTTAATCAGGCTCTAACTACGACATTCACCGCAAGGTTTTCAGTTTTAATTTTCCGCATTTTGTACATGTTTCTCTTAATGTACGGTTAAGGAGCATTACAATACTTTACTAAAAATCATGTACTCTGCTTATTTCCTCTGTCTCGATATCGGAGCTTCCATGGTGTCCCGTGAAACCTCAGTTGCGGCCTTACCTGAATTCCACACTCTCCTGGCGATGTGCTCGGCTTGAGGCAAAAAACAGTGTCGTATAACTCGGAAGATTAACTATAAAACTAGGATACGAAAATGATGGTATTCAGATGAATTTTCTGGACAGTTACACTCTGTAAAGTAGTTTTCATTAGGTCCACCAAATTAGCTTGGACCCAAGAGAATGTCGTCACTGCTCAAACATGTGTCCTGCACTTACCAAGAATCCGAGAGACGAAAACTAGAGCTCAAAACGTACACCAGCCGGTCATTACACCACTTGTATATGGTTCGTTATTACTTATGTTGGTGATCTCCACGAAAAACAAAATAGCTTGTAGTACAAAGTTACTAGCTGAAAAATCGCACAGAAACAGTGCAGATCCAGATTCCCCTGAAATAAATGTAATTTATTTACTTCTGCTATATTTCGGGAAGTATGTCACTTCTATTAAACGGCATCCTCAGCTGGCTAATGGCTCCAAGATCTGATGTGAAAACTCTTCACACTGGAGTTGAGTATGCTTATTAATTGCGACATTCGCCTAGGAAACCGTGAAGGAATTGAGCAAAATTCCAAACTCACACGTGTGAATTCTTGCAAGCTTTCCTGATTGGGATACTAAGAAGTTAAACACTTTAAAACACCACATCGCCCCCAAGCACACACGACTTCCCTTCTGCACCTGGGAGGTTTCGCTGGCAGACTTCCCGAATTCGCGAGTTCCCTGGTATTCCATGAAACTGTTTTAACCTCCAGGCCTCCAACCTGAATAGTCTTAATAGCGGAACGCAGGTATTTGAATTGGTTATATCCTGCTACCAGTCATAACACACCTCTGAAAAGTGCTGCCTTCTGAGAGGGATTCTCTGAAATTTTATTTCCAACATTTCTGGAAAACTCATTAACAACCACAAACCAATTTTGGAAAATCCAACTCATCATCTCTACACCGGAGAGGGCTCTGCTCTCACCGGATGCTGGAAACAGTCTCAGCCTTCTCTACCAAGCCCCATGGCGAGTTCGGGATGATACGTTAAGAGCACTTAGAACAGCCGAGTACCTCCTCTTAAAATATTACCGTAGGCTTTATCATAATCAGGAACATGATATCCAGTGATGGATGCAATCCTCTTCTAGACTTTTCTGTGCTTTCCATTCTTCAGTTATAATCAACCATTATTGCCTCTGCAAGTTTCCTTATGTCATCCACTCAACTTGTATTTGGACGTCGCCTCGGTCTTTAACGACCTCTTGTAGTAGTGCAGCGAAGTACTTCCTTCCCTTTCTTCCTTTTTTCCCAAGCTTTTCATCTGCGAGTTCATCCTGTCCCTTCTGCTTGTCAATGATTTCATATTTTACTTTCCTCGCCGACTGTGCGGAGAACCTCCTCATTTCTTACCTTACCAGTTGTAATGGTACTTGAATTACGTAACCATTGCGGCACCTCAGCTCATCCTCTCGGTACCAGCTATATTCTACTGTGTTTCTGTAAAGTAGTTAACATATTTCTGAGACAACATTCAGATTTGATTTCATTAATGTAGAGGTACTTTGATACTCGATATGTTTATGTTGCAATGATATTATTCTTATGTATATTCTTTCTTTTGTCGCTATGATCTTTGACGTACTTGTAACTCTGATTTTTGGGCGCGTAAGTGATTATTAGTCAGTTGTTAGAGAGTCGGACCTTGATAAAGTCAAGTCTTGGACGTCAAGTTGGAAAGACGTATATTGTAGTCAGCTTATAAAATGTGAACTTTAACAGTGACTGTGAGGAAGATGTTTTCAAGTATGTTTTGTATTGTGAGGTGATGTTTGTGTGTTAAGTGATATTGCAATAAAAGCAATGAAAACGAAGTGTAACTTAAATTCGGAGTGCTGATTATGTTTTTTACATCACTTTTTTGCTAACTTTGAAAGGTTTAATCTTCAAGAATGGTTTGTGAAGCGCATCTACAAAACTTTTGAATATAGCAGAATAAAACCTAGGCCTCTTTGCATCCGAGCTTGGAATCATCACCACCTAGATTTTCGACGATTGAGCCATGATTTTACAACGAGACAAGCGTGGGAAACACGAAAAGATGAGTGCCTAGTTTATTCATTATTACATGAAATGACTTTATTAACTGTGCTCTAATGACACCTGCCACATAATAACTATGTTGTTGCCCGAAAATGCAGTATTTAGCAGCGTGCGCAACACCACAATCATTATTAAATTTTGACCTTTGTTGTGGGAGGGTTGTTAGACAGTCTACTTAATTTTCAACATTCTTCTGTATCACTACTTCTCAAACGTTTCGATTCTCTTCTGTGCCGGTTGTCGCTCAGTTCATGTTTCACTACCACACAACGCTGTACTCCAAACGTATTTTGTCAGGAATTTCTTCTCCAAATTAAGGCCTATGTATAATATTAATAGACGTCTCTTGGCTAGGAATGCCCGTTTTGCTAGTGATAGTCTACTTGTTATGTCTCCCTTGCTCCGTCGATCATGGGTTATTTTACTGCCTAGGTAATATAATGTTAAGCTTCACACTGTTCTCCTTTCTGCTACTTCTCATTATTTCCTTCTTTCTTCGGTTTACTCTCAGTCCATATCCTGTACTCATTAGACTATTCATTTACTCAATAGATCCTGTAATTCTTCTTCAATTTCCACGAGGATAGCAATGCGTTCAGCAAATGTTATCATTAGTATCTTCTCACTTCGAGTTTTAATCCCACTTTTGTACCCTACCCTTATTTTCGTCATTGTTTATTCGATGTATGGACTGAACAGTGGGGGCGCAAAATTTCATCTCCATCTTACACCCTTTTTAATCCGAGAATCTCGTTCTCGTTCTTCCAATCCTGTTGTTTCTTCTTAGTTGTTCTTGTACATATTTTGTATTACACGTCATTACCCGTAGCGTACCCCTATTTTTCTCAGAATTTCGTACATCTTGCACCATTTGACACTGTCGAATGCTTTTTCTATAGTCCTTCCATATTCACTTGTATGGTTACATGCCCGCACTTTTCTGATTCATTTTCATCATAGTCATATTGACGTATACCGCGACACTCCGTTCACTGTTACCAACGCCGTAACTGACTAGTCAGCATGGTTGCTGATGAATTATTATTTTCTTTTGTGACGACTGGAACGGTTTCAAATGGTTCAAATGGCTCTGAGCACTATGGGACTTAACTGCTGAGGTCATCAGTCCCCTAGAATTTAGAACTACTTAAAACTAACTAACCTAAGGACATCACACACATCCATGCCCGAGGCAGGATTCGAACCTGCGACCGTAGCGGTCGCGCGGTCCCATACTGTAGCGCCTAGAACCACTCGGCCACTCCGGCTGGCGAACGGGTTCCCGTCAGCCTCGTGATTCCAGATGAGAATCTACTTACATGGCAAATATCTGCTTCAAGGTTTGGAAAGCCGATAACGACCGGCAGGGCAGTAGTAGTGCTACGAAGCAGGCATCACTTCAATCAGCATTGTTGCCAAATCTATTCAAGATGTTGGATAAAATGGTGGCTGTAGATGTACCAGTGTCGCACAGACGCCATGGCGGGACATTCAAATTTTGGAGGGAAAATAGGTCAATTGAGCTATCTCCACTAACCCAACCCAACACCACCCCTGAAAACGGCGGAAAATTAAAAAAAAATTCGGAAAATTCGTATTTATTGGTGGAAATATCAAGTTTTGTGTGCTCGTCTTCAGGTCTGGACACCAACTGACCTAGTTCACAAAACCGCAGCCAGGGGGCACTGTTGACCCTCCTCCACTCCCCTCTCCACTCTTCTCCCCCACCTGGAAGTGTATTGGAAACGCACTCCGTCAGTGTTGAGCTGCTGGACTGAGATAAACTCAAGACAGTAGGCATTGCATTAGCCATTGCTTGAACAATTTACTTAATAATATTGTTTATTTATTTCCGATATCGCAATACATACGAAAATTGATGCCGGTGTTTAAACAGTTTAGACAGTGTTAAAGCTTTATAGTACCTTTCTTCCAACAGCAAAAGGAACCACATAATTACGCTGTAACAAATTACACTAAACATACCTGAAAAACTTTCTCCTGCGTGCTCTATCTGCCGGGCAACACCATGCTATGACTGGCGAGCTCACGGCACCGGCCAGGGCCCAACATGTGGCAGCCGCAGGGTCGCACAAGTACCTCCTGTCATGCAGAGAAATACCTCAGCTTTCCTCCTCACTCCTGGTAACAGATATCCGTTGTCATTGAACATTAACTGCTTAAGAAGCTATTAAACCTAGTGTTACGGCAATGTGCTGAATATTGTCACATACTTATCTTGAAGATGTCACAAAACTCAGCAAATGCTGCTGCTTTAGAACATGTGCTACAGGAAATAGTAATTAAACAATTCGCTCCACAAATTGAATATATCACAAAACTAGTACTTGAAATTCGGGAGGTCGACAGTTCAATACCGCGTCCGGCCATCCTGATTTAGGTTTTCCGTGATTTCTCTAAATCGCACCAGGCAAATGCCGGGATGGTTCCTTTGAGAGGGCACGGCTGACTTCCTTCCCCGTCCTTCCCTAATCCGATGAGACCGATGACCTCGCTGTCTGGTCTCCTTCCCTAAAACAATCCAACCTAACTACTTGGAGCACGTTTGCACACAAAGCACAGTGAAAGCTGTAGTTGGAGCAGCGACCATCTCCAGACTCTGGAATTACTTGAATATTTGCTTTCTAAGCTATGTCAACGGGAAACAATTCGTCAATTGCGAATTAATTTACCGATTCTGAAACCGATATCAGCTGCAATAGCCGATTTTACATGTCAAAACGACAGTATCTGGAAATCGAAACAAATATCTCTGTAACTGTAAATATGCCAACTGCCTTCCAGCAGTAGTAACACCGGTTCCCGTCAGATCAGCGAAGTTAAGCACTGACGGGTTGGGCTAACAGTTGGATGGCTGATCATCCGGTCTACCGAGCGCTGTTGGCTAGCGGGGTGCACTCAGCCCTTGTGAGGCAAACTGAGGAGCTACTTGATATAGAAGTAGCGGCTCCGGTCTCGGAAACTGACATACGGCCGGGAGAGCGGTGTGCTGACCACATGCCCCTCCATAACCGCATCCAGTGTTGCCTATAGGCTGAGGATGACACGGCGGCCGGTCGGTAGAGTTGGACCTTCATGGCCTGTCCGAGAGGAGTTCAGTTTTAGTTTTGTAACTGTAAACAGGACACTCAGCACATTTTGAGTTTCGGCTGCTTGTTTGAAGGCACCGCCAGAGAGAGAAAAATTTCTGTGTCCTACAGCCACTGTGGTATTCTTCACTTTTCTGAAAGGCTGAGAGGGCTTAGTTTATATTTGCTGCTGGAGTCAGGGATGTTAAGGCTCTTATTTTTTATTTTCCTCACTTTTCGAAATACACCAGCGTCTAAGCACAGACGTAAAATCAGAACAATAACATATCTAAAAGTTCATGACACATGTATGCTTGGTGCAGAAAAATTCTTGCATATGGGAACGAGTATGTTGCAGCTAGAAAAATACAAGAATAGTTGACATGGAAGCATCAGGAAGGGAAAACAGTCATTTTTAGTTGATAGTGATAAGATGGGTGGAACAGAATGTTTAGCGTGGATGATCACCAAATGTAGAGTAATAAACTTAAATATTTCAGATGACCAGCCCAGGTGTGAACCAAAAGTTATCAGCAACTACCTTATAGATTTTTATGAAGCGTCGTTAGCTACAGAGCATGGAATTACCAGTGGGGACAATACAGTATCGGACTACAGAATGGATCATGCGTTTGACCCTGTGCAGGGCTGTTTAAGTGTTTTAAATCCTAACGAACAGTATTTACAACTTGCTTCTCTGTACTCTCCATCAGTTACAACCATGCAGCGTCAGCTAACAAATACCTTAAAAAACAAGTGCTGTATGGTTTTTTAACAACATTATACTGTATGTCTATAGAGGTAATAGTGATACATGCAAGTTTACTGCTGTCTTTGATGCTTTCCTGGGAAATAAAATCATGTACCTCTAAATTGACTTGGATATACGTTAAAAGATGGTAGAAAATATATGGGGTGCTCGGGTGATCATTTTTTTCTGTTGTTCTCTCGGGATGTATCAGTAGTGTGGTATAAGTTTCGCTTAACTTGTATACAGTTGCATGCTCTGTGTGTGACTTAGAGCACTATCTATCTACGATCATTAACAGCAAACCTCTCCACACTACAGTCAGCAGAGAATTTGCAATGCATCTGTGATGAAACATGTACATCGACTGAAAACCTGTTTCATCACCCTCCTCTAGACAAACTAAGATTTATGCGATGTACTCCATTCCTTTGCCCCATCTTCAACATAAATCGAGTCTTCAGTTTCATAACTACAGTAATTTTAAGTTAATGGCAGCTGTTTGTGAGGTACTGCAATCCCTGTGTATATATTTGCTTGACAGATATTGTGCACAGAAGAGACTGTGCCTGAGAGAGCAGCATGGTATGCATTTCACGTATCAAACATCACTGCTATGCGCTTGTCTCTTACCTTGTAAGAGGCACTCTCCATTGCTGATGATCATTTTATAGGACTGAAGCGAAGATAGTATAGTTTCTGAACCATGATCAGATGTGAACAATGGGCATTATACACCTCTTGGAATCTGTATTGTACATGTATCACAAGGACTCTATGTTTTTTTCTTTGGTGTAGAAGGAAGTAGTTTTATCATCATAAAGTTTCTACCATAGTGGATGAGATAGAAAACTTGCAGGGTGGGTGTATGTCAGATGCTGGACATATATGTCCTGCATTAGAGTGTTAAGGGCGTTGCACTCTTCATAGCTTATATTTTGGAAACAACATGGCTTTAACATTATAGTGTGTTTAAGTGCAGAACAGTGTAGCCTAAGGACTGTATATGTTCCACAATCATTTCTCTCTTGCTAATACTTTCTTGGTACTGGCCTCAGAACAATAGTATCTTAGAACTGATAGCATAGTTGATTTACGTAAAATGCTTCAAACTCTGTCCAATGGTACACTGTTGATTACCACATAAAGACAGATACCATATATATATATATATATATATATATATATATATATATATATATATATATATATATAGTTAAGGCTCACTTGCCATTTGACCATCTTCTTCTTCTATGTGGATGCACAAACAGTGCGCGAACTCTTACCGGAATCGGCAATAAAGCCGCGAGTAATAAGTATAATGGGCAGGGACACTATGAATATAGTGTGGGACAACAAGTTGCGAATGCGGGTCTCACGGGAGGCGTGCCGGAGATAAGTCCCTGCAATCGCACTATCCTCCGTGTCCCCGGTGACTCAGTCGGGGCACACATTTTCAACTGTCCCCGTTGACTTATATCAACGCCTGTATGCAGCTAAGGGTATTCATTTAATTGTAACCTCAAACTCTGTCTGTCTGGAGCTCCATCACGCATAAACCACACATATCTTCTTCTTAACCATCTGTTATATCATCACAACACTCTCATATCTGCTATACACCAATAAGGGCTGATAAACCTCCTCAACATGCATGCATCTGGAGATATCTAGTGTACTTGGATGGGGCGCCATGAGTAAGATTGGGTGCAGAACAGTCTTCACTAAACAGCAGTTATGGACTCACGTCGCTCTCTTCTTTCACAAAACATGGAACGTAGTGTGTTTAGTACCCTCCTGCTTCTGGTCAGTTACAAATTAAATCAATGACAGTGTTGTAAGGAGGTCGACAAAGACAATGTGGCGATATCTTTTAATCTCCAACATGATCCCAAGAATTTGCGAATGCTCTGTGACTCCCATCCAGATAAGGGATGATGGACAATCGTAACTGTAAATTAAGCGGTATGATTGAGGTGCTAGAAATATGTAGACAACCTAGGTACAGGTATAGGGTGCCATTTGGTATACTTTGGTGAATATGTTCAAGAATTCACAATTAATGGACATACTGCACCATTATCTACCTACATTCGCAATCTAGAATATGGTACACACAAAGTAGTGGAGGGGTGGCTTAGCGATGATACAGAAATTGGGATGCATGCTGTCATGTCAATAGTCGGTGTTGCAATTACAGAAAAACTGCTAAATTGCTAAACCGATTCTACTATCAACTGTGGTGCTTATTACAGTACATCATCCTATATCAACAGTGTCTTTTCCATCCCATCTGTCCAATGGTACACTGTTGATTACCACATAATGACAGACTGATAGCACTTGTTTAAGATGGAAAGAGTCATGATGGGAGCAACACCTTCCAGGGATGACCGACACTAAAACAGGGATCGCATCCATGACTGCAATATGAGGAATCATTCTAAATGGAACTCTGAGACATCTGATACCTAATCACTTTGGAAGATGAGATTAAATGTAGAGGTAATAACCTTCAGACAACTGTTTGGCAATGATCCACAAAGCCGCAAACTCCTCCAGTCACCATATGTTGCGATGTCTTCCACATTTCTGTCAATAAAAAAGACCGCCTCTGTCTTTTATTTCAACCATTCTGTGTGTTGTGAGAGCAGCAGCAGCATAATTTACACCATGCACTGTCCAGTTTTCAGTAAGAGCCCATGGATTGAAATGTATTAATGGCAGTTTAGTACCTGACACAGACCTCGAATCATAGTAGAAAAAGCAAAACGTTTATCCGTGTGCACAGCTGTAGTCATACACTACTTGCATGTGTTACAGCAGAAAGGAACAATGTTTCGAACAACAACATATGGACTCCCACTTGCGACTGATAGTCTATGGGATAAAGTCCTCCTACAGTACAGATGATGGAATTTCACATTGGTCTGTGCAGGCGACTTTGATCACTGGCCACCTGCTCCAGTGGAACAATACATGTAGATTTAATTGGGATCACCACATACCATCAATGTCAACGCACAGACGGTATTTGTTTCCCAATATATTGGAAGAGAGAGAAGTGGTAATAACTTATTGAGTTCCCTACTGGGTGACATTAGTGAAGTTTATACAGTTTTTAGTGTTTCTCTGTTGGATCATACAAAATAATGAGGATACAGAGAACATTTGGATGACAGACATGAATGTACCCTGAGAGTCACAGATCTCCTTCAGACTGCAGTACCTGTATGTAATTTGGAAATGCACCACAATGCAGATGCAAAATCCTCGTCCTTCCTCTGGTTCTCATATCCTACTCGCTATAATAAAACCACCGTAACTGCTTGTACTGTCTTTTCTATTACCTCGTGCTGCAGGAGAAAGATTCATTTGGCGCTGGCCTTACGCATTTTACATGGTTGGTGGAACTATGACATCATGCTTCCACTTCCACTGAGTGGCCAAAACATGGTCCTGTCGCATTAACTCAGCTCATCCTGTATCTCCACAGGTTGCAGAAGGTGGTAGATATAGAACTCTCCAACTCCTGCTCAGTTCCGAGTTAAACTGGAATAATCACAAGGACAAAGCCACAGGAAGGTCGGAGTAGAAACTGAGAAACAGTTACAAGAGGGACTGTCTAAAGCCATGTTGGAGTTTTGCTGTAGCAGATAGGTTCGAAAACGTGACTTATTTCGAGATATGAGAGTACCAAGAATAGGATCCACTGGTGCCTGTAATAATTAAAAGACACCTCCATACGATCCAATCTAAGTGTACGGTTGAATGGAGAGACATAATTCCGAATCCAGGTAGCATTTCTACCAGAAAGTGTAACACTATAGACCTGGAAGCCAGTGTATTGGTCATAGGATTTTGTATATTTCTTATGACTTCAATCTAGCGTTGCATTTTTAAGTGATTCGTCACATAGCATACCATCTACTGTATATGATCATTCTCAATCAACTCTCATACTCCCTTGCCTAAAGGCCAGTGGATATATCACAGAATCTGTATTACACTGGGTCCGTGGAATCGAGACAAACACTTTTGTTAGCATGAGAAATATCTAGTGGCAGCATGACAGAGTTGCAAATATCGGGTTAATACCACTTCCCGTAGCCCAATCACTTTCTAAATTCGGTGAGAATGATGGTTTTATTATGAGCTTGCACCGCCAAGGACGTGCGTCCGAACTTTTGGCCTGTTAATACACACGCTTGCGATCACTATCTTTATTCAATGTCATGGTACACTCCTGGAAATGGAAAAAAGAACACATTGACCCCGGTGTGTCAGACCCACCATACTTGCTCCGGACACTGCGAGAGGGCTGTACAAGCAATGATCACACGCACGGCACAGCGGACACACCAGGAACCGCGGTGTTGGCCGTCGAATGGCGCTAGCTGCGCAGCATTTGTGCACCGCCGCCGTCAGTGTCAGCCAGTTTGCCGTGGCATACGGAGCTCCATCGCAGTCTTTAACACTGGTAGCATGCCGCGACAGCGTGGACGTGAACCGTATGTGCAGTTGACGGACTTTGAGCGAGGGCGTATAGTGGGCATGCGGGAGGCCGGGTGGACGTACCGCCGAATTGCTCAACACGTGGGGCGTGAGGTCTCCACAGTACATCGATGTTGTCGCCAGTGGTCGGCGGAAGGTGCACGTGCCCGTCGACCTGGGACCGGACCGAAGCGACGCACGGATGCACGCCAAGGCCGTAGGATCCTACGCAGTGCCGTAGGGGACCGCACCGCCACTTCCCAGCAAATTAGGGACACTGTTGCTCCTGGGGTATCGGCGAGGACCATTCGCAACCGTCTCCATGAAGCTGGGCTACGGTCCCGCACACCGTTAGGCCGTCTTCCGCTCACGCCCCAACATCGTGCAGCCCGCCTCCAGTGGTATCGCGACAGGCGTGAATGGAGGGACGAATGGAGACGTGTCGTCTTCAGCGATGAGAGTCGCTTCTGCCTTGGTGCCAATGATGGTCGTATGCGTGTTTGGCGCCGTGCAGGTGAGCGCCACAATCAGGACTGCATACGACCGAGGCACACAGGGCCAACACCCGGCATCATGGTGTGGGGAGCGGTCTCCTACACTGGCCGTACACCACTGGTGATCGTCGAGGGGACACTGAATAGTGCACGGTACATCCAAACCGTCATCGAACCCATCGTTCTACCATTCCTAGACCGGCAAGGGAACTTGCTGTTCCAACAGGACAATGCACGTCCGCATGTATCCCGTGCCACCCAACGTGCTCTAGAAGGTGTAAGTCAACTACCCTGGCCAGCAGGATCTCCGGATCTGTCCCCCATTGAGCATGTTTGGGACTGGATGAAGCGTCGTCTCACGCGGTCTGCACGTCCAGCACGAACGCTGGTCCAACTGAGGCGCCAGGTGGAAATGACATGGCAAGCCGTTCTACAGGACTGCATCCAGCATCTCTACGATCGTCTCCATGGGAGAATAGCAGCCTGCATTGCTGCGAAAGGTGGATATACACTGTACTAGTGCCGACATTGTGCATGCTCTGTTGCCTGTGTCTATGTGCCTGTGGTTCTGTCAGTGTGATCATGTGATGTATCTGACCCCAGGAATGTGTCAATAAAGTTTCCCCTTCCTGGGACAATGAATTCACGGTGTTCTTATTTCAATTTCCAGGAGTGTATTTGTGTGGAAGGCCACTTCATTCGGAAGCAATACCACACCTCGATTTATAAAACTTGTATAGTTTTTAACATAGATATTATTAGTGAAACTTGTGTGCGCCTGCGGAACCGAGACCGCTTTTTATGCAGAGTCGCTGTAGAATAGTCGTTGCGATCGTGTTTTTAATAGCGGTCACTTATAAAACGATTACGTCTCTCTTCCTAAGACACTTTGGTACCACTCTCAACAAAAACGAACGAGGCATCCCTATCCATCGCGGATTTTCGCTTATTGTTCTTTTGTGTCACCAGCATTCAGATAATGGCAATGTATTATACGTATTAGGGGATGTGTAATAGTTCCGTTGTGATCAGCATGCTTATTAAGTATGTGTTGGGGTGTAAAGTTGTAAGGTGGCTACTTGTATAATGTCGCACCTTAGAAGCATCATCTACATACATTGCCGTGATTTAAAACCGGAATTAGGCGTCATTTGGTAGGTTGCACATCGTATATATGAATATTTAAAGAAGACTGACATTGTCACGTACACCTTGTAAATAATTGTTAACACTTATTGAATGAAAGGTGACAGAGTGTTTTTATTATCAAGACGGTGTAATGAATAATTGCCTATACTTGTAGAGGTTGGAAGGCCAGTGGAAATGAAATGGCAGGCGTAACTCAAGCCCTGGGTGGAAAAGCCCGCAAAAGTGTGTTGGTCCTGCTTCACACAGGAAGTGCCAAGACAAACGGTCTGGGCTTCTGAACGCGGAAGCACAATACAGTGGCGCCCAGCCGGTTTTGTAGTGGGACCGGAAGGATAACCAGACAATACATCGGAAACGCTGAAAATCTTGGACGCAGCAGAGAGGAACGAGGAAGCGTTACCTCGGAAATCGCAGGCTGGGTTATTTCCGAGGATTTTTTACTCTGAGAAGCATACCATTGTATCATTATAGGTATTTCTTCGCAAACTTTCCGCGCTGGACGACAAAAGACTAAAAGAAGGTTGGTCGGCATTCGGAAGAATCTGTGGAAAGGGAGAATATTCCTTGGTTTCGAGAATATGATTCGCCTTCTGAGTTACGGGTGGAGGGGAGGGGAGCCGAGCTTTGCTGGGAAGCCAGCAGTGGAGAGAAGAGGTCTTCCGTTTCGACCGCCCGGGTTTGACGGTCAGTATCAGCTTTGTTGGTACAGACGGACTTGCTGTCTTTGCTCTCAGGAGATTTTATAGTTAGAACGGTTAGTCGCTGTACTGTGGCGAACTTATACGATTCTGGACTTGGCCTCCAGGTTGGGAGTCGTTGTTGAGTATGCAGCATTCAGTGATTGAGAGCACTTCCTCTGTCTATACTTACGTTGAGACGTTAACTGAACTCCGTCCTTGTGGCTGGGAGTTCGCGTTTCTTGTCTGTAGAACACAGTTAGAAGAAGACAGTATTAGATCATACTAGACAGAGGACCGCCTTCTGCCGTCCTAGTGTTTGAAAGAGTTTTTATTTTGTGGCTGGAGTTCTTCCAGCATTGCATACGTGTACGAAACCATTACTCCGAGGCACTGGACGCAGTATTGCTAATTGCTTCGGTTTATTAGGGCTATAAAGCTAAACAGCTGTGTTCACCTAAATTTTATTTCCGCTGAGGTTCCACACCACTGTAGATCATTCTTTAAAAGTTGTGTCTTCTAGTGTTTGGTACATAGGTGATGTCAGTCATTTCACATATTTATATTAGATTGCGTTGCCATAAAAAGGGGCAGATTTCGGGCAATTGATCAATCATATTAGTTAGAAAATCCATTTGTATCTCTTTATGTCCATCGGAAATTGATATACAAACATTTGTAATACATAAAGGGGCTTAAATCTCAATAAATGTATACGCAGAAACGGCATGTATCATTTGGTAGTTACTAGTTCCCTTAATTATTCATTTATGTTTATGTTGTAATTCGTATGTTAAAGAGCAAGAAGGAGGAGATAATATCACCACTAAGAGATCCTAAGATCTGCTTCATGGGGTAGTCAAACAGGGCCATATCTTCATTTCCGCGTTCAGTATTTTTCGTTGCGCACATTCATTCTACACCCGCTTGGAGTAGCATCTTGGAAAATTACTGCGGTCAGTGTTTCAACATGCGCAAAGATTTCAGTGCATCCATAGCCATAAGCGGGATGAAAGATTTTATGTCATGTCATAAGCATGGTATGGATATATACTGTTGTCAGGAAAAGGTATATCTGATACTTAGCTCACTGTCGAATGTCGCCATATTGGAGCTATTATCGTAATATTTAATTGTAATTATACAATAAGTATGTGACTGATTTTCTAGGACGAGTCTGCATGGCATGCATGTGAATAGAGTTGGTAGCCAGTGGCCGGAACGAATCGACATTTCCGGCTTAAGTTATCAGCCAACGTCAAGTCACCTGAACTGGACAGGCTGAGGTACAAACGTGCAGCTGACTTAACCATGTCGCCCTCTAGGTGGGTGAATAGTGAATTAATACTCAGTGTGTGTTGGGCACCCTTCGTGATCGCGTGTTTTGTGAGTATTCTCGATGGAAATTTGAGAAGATTCAATATGGACGAATGTTTGCTCTGGACAATTACTTCTTGCCATGTAAATTGACCGGTTAACTGCTTGCACTACCGTTTTATACATTTCCCGTCTTTATTTGGTTGATAGAACATCGATTGTGATGTGTGATGTGTGCATCTAGACGGTGAGAAACAGGTGGAGGAGTCGTTTTCTGGTTCTCAAGTCATGAAAAACACATACGATTATAAGTATTAAAACTTTGGCTGACTTTCTAAAGCGCAGGGATGATCTGGTATTCGTTAAAAAATAGAAGTGCAACTACCAGCTTCCTCTATTTTCGAGTTTCCATGTGAATATCTTCACAGACGAGATACGTTTCCAGCTCCTCTGTGGTTTACAGCATGTCTCACAAAATGACCCCGCTAAAGTTTCGGGTTCCTGGAGACGTAGTTTTCACTCTTTATCTACAGAATTATACTGTGCAAGCGATCGGTAGCATACTGCTACGTGGTTGATATGTCGAGAGTATGATATTCTGACAAACCATGTGGAAATACATACAATTATAAATTTTCATAAGCTACTCGATGGTTTCAGCGTAAAAGTGTCATAAATACCTGATTTTTTTGGCGTATAAAATCGCATATTGCAGCTGGTATCGGTAAATTAATTCATGATTGACGAAGCATTTCTCATCGACAGTGCTCAGGAAGTTAATGTTCTTGTAATCCCAACGTCTGGAGACGATCGCAACTCGCGGCAGAAACCAGGGCAGGAAGCAACCTGATTGTTAGAGGAAACTTTTTGCTTGGCGAATCAGCCTATCATTTATACACCAGTTCAGAGCGCGATCGCCGTCCACGGTCTTCTTTGTTCGTGTGTTGTGAGTCCAATACGGCCATCGTCCCCAGGTTCCGACAGGGGGGTCCTCTCCCCCTGTCCGCCATTGTGGCTTTGGAGCAGCTGTAGAACATCGAAGACCCTCTGAAATTTCCAGCCGTTTTTCTCGTCTGTAGGACAATGTTTAGAATTCTATTCTTTTTTTTTCGCGATCTGTTGTGGGATACGAAACATGTTATGAACTTTTAGATATGTAACTATTCTGATTTTCCCGTCTGTGCTTAGACACAAGTGTGTTTCGAAAAGTGAGGAAAACAAAAAATAGGAGCCTTAACATCCCTGAATCCAGCAGCAAATACGAGGGTTGGAACTATTTATTTACAGCTCGTACAAAATAGATACGGGTCTCACAGTTATACTGACCTTCAAAGTAGTCACCGGCACTGTGTATAACCCGTTGCCACCTATGTGGAAGTCGTAAGATACTCTTAGCACTGCCATTTGTGTTGACAGTTCGAGCGGCGCTGTTTATTACCCGACGAATTTGTAGCAGTTCTGAAGCGACTGCCGTGAAGTGTTTTCTTCAGTTTAGAAATCGAGTTGACCTTACGAGGGCTGAAGTCAGGGGAGTGCAGTAGGTGGTATAGCACTTAGCAGCCCCATCAGTCAAACAAATCAGTAACAGCTTGCACTGTACGTGCTTGATCATTGTCCTGCAAAATGATGGTCAGGTCCTGCAGGAAATGTCATCACTTCTGTCTCTATGCTGTTCATTTTTGGAACACAACCTACTACCAGCTTAGAGACAGAAGTGATGACACTTTCTGCAGGACCTGACCATCTATATATTCTTTCTAATAGGTAGTCGGACAGAACATGTGTGGGGTGGAGTCTGCCGCTGAAACAATTCTGCAGGGAAAACATTCCGTGCTTTATTCATTTTTTTATATACAAGTAGTGGCAGCACAAAATTTTTGAAATAGCTCCTGTCTCTAGGCCTTAAATCCAGCCCGTATGGCGCTCAGCCAAATGGGAACCATTACCCACTAGGAATTATATCTCTTAATTTACCCCCGACGGTCTACAGGTTCTACAGTCACACATTCTAGCGTAGGGGACATAGAGGAATTTATACAGTGCTCCATTTGGTACACAGTAACACTATTTTCGCTCTAATACTCTACAAATACAAACTCACAGTAAGCTGCTCTTACACATGGCTGCCAATGGCAAAATCTTTCGTTCATGATCGACACTGGAAAGCACGTATCATCTAATTGCACTTGATTGTTTTACCTATATTCTTGTGTCCCACGAAGATAATTCTAAAATGACCTCACCATACATATCAATTTTGAGACTTTATGCCGAAACATATGAACGTTAATCGGTTTTTGGAAATGATCATACTTGTCCGACAGCGACCGAAGCGTTGAGTGTTTTAAACTTCAATATCCATGGAAAAGTTATTGTCCTGTTATAGACCACATTTACTCGTTGAAATACACACACGGTAAATTTGTATTTGATGCCGGATATTAGTGCTCTGGATTGGGGACCTGCCTGCAGTTCTGCGAGCTACGGCAGCTCCAACGGATGCGGCTGCTACTGCACTGGTTCAGTATAGTTGAATATAGGCAGTTACTGCGTCGACTCAGTATAACTGAACGACACTGGGACCGATTAATCAGGAAGACGATCTGTCGGCTGCTGATGCTGGTGTGGCAGTGCTCCCAGTAGGATGTGGGTATCATCATCCAACAGCTTCACAATCACCGGTTCAGGAACATGTTGCACTGCTGGAACAATAGCAAATCATAAGTATACATGCAATAGTAACTATTATATTAGTTAGTTACTTTCTAGTGTACTCGCCCAAACTGGTGTGACCCATCCTTACCACTTACCATGCGAACATAGCTGTGACAATTTTAAAGTGCCTGCGAACCCTGGCCCTGCCAGGTAAGGAGATCCCAGACACATTGATGTTTAGACATCGGAATAATAGCTGTTATACATGACCTAAATATGTCAGTGACAGTAGGGGTAACCTCTGTTTTAGATCAAACAAACGAGCTATTACCTGCACTAATTTTTTTATTATAATAATCACCAAACACAATGGATTCAGGTTGTGTAAGTGACGAAGAAAAAAATCCTGTGTACTTAGGAAGATCCTGTAAAACTAACCCAAGATAATCTTAATGAACCTAACTTCAAGCAGGGTACACACATGAAAATTTACTAGAACAATTCTTTCATTAAAGTAATCTCAAGAAAGAACAAATACAAACGTAAGTTCAAGCACACTGAACATAAAAAATGTACCCTAAAAATATCACACAGACAGAGTTATAAAATTACACAATTGGCTGTTCACTGACTACTCTATTGTAGCTGCCGAATGCCATCCTCGATTTTAAGCCCGAGAACACCTGTGCAATACAAAAATGACAAGGACACGGGGGAATAAAAAAACTACGCAAATCAATTGTAATCTAAAGCAGATCTGAAATGAACACACTTTAGCGATTCTGACACTTAGCGACTGGGAAAAGCGGCATTTACCTTGTGCAGACTGAGGTAACAATTGTGGCCATAGTAAGGTGTTGTGTGTGCCAGCGATGGATGCGTCGACACGTTGCGAACCAGTTGACCTGACAATTCTACCTTGGTCTTGACTGGATATGCAGTCGTAAAATGCTCTAAGTTTTCGTGAGGCAAAACTTATATTTTTCCTGGTTAATGTTCACCATTGCCCTCAAATGGTAGCGTAACTTACACTATGTGATCAAAAGTATCCCGACTCTACCAAAAACAGACGTTTTCATATTAGGTGCATTGTGCTGCCACCTACTGCCATGTACTCCATACCAGCGACCTCAGTAACCATTAGACATGGTGAGAGAGCAGAATGGGGCGCTCAGCGTAACTCACGGACTTCCAACGTGATCAGGTGATTGGGTGTCACTTGCGTCATACGTCTGTACGCGAGATTTCCACACTCCTAAACATCCCTAGGTGCACTGTTTCCGATATGATAGTGAAGGGACACGTACAGCACAAAAGCTTACAGGCCGACCTCGCCTGTTGAGTGACAGAGACCGCTGACAGTTCAAGAGGGTCGTAATGTGCAATAGGCAGCCATCTATCCAGACCATCACACAGGAATTCCAAACTGCATCAGGATGCACTGCAAGTACTATGACAGTTTGGCGGGAGGTGAGAAAACTTGGATTTCATGGTAGAGCGGCTGCTCATAAGCCACACATCACGCCAGTAAATGCCAAACGACGCCTTGTTTGGTGCAAGGAGCGTAGACATTGGACGATTAAACAATGGAAAAACATTGTGTGGAGTGACGAATTACGGTACACTATGTGGCGATCTGATGGCAGGGTGTGGGTATGGAGAATGCCCGGTGAACGTTATCTGCCAGCGTGTGTAGTGCCAACAGTAAAATTCGGAGGCGGTGGAGTTAAGGTGTGGTCGTGTTTTTCGTGGAGGGGGCTTGTACCCCTTATTGTTTTGCGTGGAACTATCACAGCACAGGTCTATATTGATGTTTTAAGCACCTTCTTGCTTTCCAATGTTGAAGAGCAATTCGGGGATTGCATCTTTCAACTCGGTTGAGCACCTGTTCATAATGCACGGCCTGTGGTGGAGTGGTTACACGACAATAACATTCCTGTAATGGCCTGGCCTGCACAGAGTCCTGACCTGAATCCTATAGAACACCTTTGGGATTTTTTGGAACGCTGACTTCGTGCCAGGTCTCACCGACCACCACCTCAGTGCAGCACTCTATGAAGATTGGGCTGCCATTCCCCAAGAAACCTCGTATAGCTGCGAGAGTGGAAGCTGTCATCAAGGCTAAGAGTGGGATAACACCGTTTGAATTCCAACATTACCTGTGGAGGGCGCCACGAACTTGTAAGTTATTTTCAGCAAGGTGTACAGATACTTTTGGTCACATAGTGTACCTAGCACAGCTCATAGCTCATAATCTCCGATCCACCGCATCGCTTGTGCATGAGGCAATAGGCCGTCCCACCTGTAGCGTGGGCACAGTCTGTGCGGCATGCTGAAGAGCGCCAGAAAGAATAATTTGACAAGGAAGTAATGATGGATATAAGCCTTGAACATATCATCGTAAATTTACAGTCAGATTGTTCGGAAACATATTCAGATAGAAGTAACGGTGGTATTGCGATGTAGACTTCAGAACAAAGAAATAATATTTCTTAGTCTTAAAAACCAGTGGTTTAAAAATGTGTTTGTCAACATATATGTTGCTTACATAATAATGAAAACTTCCTGGCCTTTTTGACTAGGACTTTGTATCCTTTTAATTATGTACACTATAATATTCAACATATTGTCAAAGGCGAAGCTAAGCTTCCCCCACCATGTTGCAGCCGGCCGGGGTGGCCGAGCGGTTCTAGGCGCTACAGTGTGGAACCGCGCGACCGCTACGGTCGCAGGTTCGAATCCTTCCTCGGGCATGGATGTGTGTGATGTCCTTAGGTTAGTTAGGTTTAAGTAGTTCTAAGTTCCAGGGGACTGATGACCTCAGAAGTTAAGTCTCATAATGCTCAGAGCCATTTGAACCATGTTGCATGCTCTAATAACAAGCGAGAATCCAGCTGGACAAATTCGTCAGAAGTCCGATTTTTCGACATGTAAACCCCTGTCATTTTCAAGGAACGATCTGGATAAGGCCCTAAATGACTGTAACTGTTACTTGTTGAGATACCGGTGGTTTTCGACGTTATCGGTTATTGTTCCCTGTAGTTATTCGCAGATGATGGTTCATGTTTGCTTCTTCAATGGATTACAAATATGGTATCTGACTGTAACGTCGAACGAGTTAGTTTACACTCACAATGCCTGTTAACAGTGAAAAATATGACAGCATACTGACCATTTTTACGATAGACTTTTCATTAGCATTTTCTACCACTAATTCTTTTTTCATGCATAGTGATTACACTTAACTACAGTGAAACACATCATCACACACACATCTTATACACATTTTTAAAAATCCTATTGACCAGAAGCAATTGTCCAGCAAGTATAGTGATTTCGGTTGGTGCTCGAAGTTAATTTTATTGTGTATTAAATTTTTACTTATAATACAGTTCAGATCGAAATAAATGATAATTATTGCAAGCACTTTCAATGATCTTGTTGTTAGACAATTGTCATTTTGAGAAAAAGTATACTTCACGTGTCCACAAAGCTGTGCCAGCTGTTCTCGCTCCCGACTTCACTCACAAGGGGAGGCCGCCAATTGTGAAATTCAGATTCGATTCATACTGCCCATAATAAAAGCTCATGGCCAAAGGTGTAATGTGGCAGAGCACCAAGATGCACTTCTCAGCCGTTGTCGAGAAAATCGACAGTTAAGAGAAACCGTTGCGGTGAAATACTCTCTATGATTAATAATTTTCTACAGCGTCGTGGCGCAGCGGTAAGCGCTCGGCTTCGTAATCCGAAGGTCGCCGGATCGAATCTCGCGCTATGCAATTTTTTTTATTATTAGTTTTTTGTAATTATATATATATATATATATATATATTAATGAATTGCTTATGCATGTTGGAGAAGGCGGATCGCTCTCCAATTGTACCGCCTCCATTTTTCCGTTTTTTTTTAACAGGGTGTACCAAAGCTCTCCCGTCCGCACTGATTTTCGACGATGTTATAAGTTGCGCTAGGGACCGCATCTACCTTCTTTCGAAGTTAGCACGCAACTACGCTGTTATGCGGCGGCTCGTTTCGGCCCATTCAACATCTGTCCTTCAAGTGTAACGAGCGAGTAACGGAGTTTATATTTCATACCTGCCACAGCAAATTTGTGTTCGTGGTGTTTCTATTCTAATTCGAACGTTTGACTTACGCTATACGTATTCGTTTCGGAATATCGTTTCTACGTCTTCCGTTAACTATACGTGGTAAACATTATGAAGACAATTAATAACATTTGTGAAATACAACTTTGTTTGCGGAAAACATAATGATGTTCGAAGTCGCCAGTTTTTTCCACGACAAACGGCTTTCAATAACTTATTATATGCATAATTGTTGCAACTGATTGCCGGGAATTATATATATATATATATATATATATATATATATATATATATGAATTACAAAAAACAAATACTAAAAAAAAGTTGCATAGCGTGAGATTTGATCAGGCGACCATCGGATTACGAACCCGAGCGCTTACCGCTGCGCCACGACGCTATAGAAAATTAATAATCGTAGAGAGTATTTCACCGCAACGGTTTCTTTTAACTGTCGATTTTCTCGACAACGGCTGAGAAGTGCATCTTGGTGCTTTGCCACATTACACCTCTGGCCATGAGCTTTTATTATGCGCAGTATGAATCGAATCTGAATTTCACAATTGGCGGCCTCCCCTTGTCAGAGTAAATCTGTGGAACAGTGGACGCAATGTCGTCAAGACGTGAATTAATACTTATCTCATGACTGATCGTAATTGGTTTTAATATTTACTATTTCCCCCATAGATTTGAATGTATAATGAGATGTACCATACGCAAATGAGCGTGACTGTTGTCTGCACCAACGGATATCGGCAATATGGAATTTGTTTGCTCGCTCTCTGCTACCACGCATGCGCAGTTCTCATCTCTTCACTGTTCCGTCTCTATGTGCGGAAGCGCCGCTAGTTTACCTGGTCCAATGAGTGTTCGCCATTCTTTCATTTAGTAATAAGCGCCGCCAAATGGGAGCTGCCCATGTGAACTTCATGTGTTGTTCACGCCCCTATTACGTGACATGTGAATGTTTGCAAAAATCGTGGTGACTCACGCTGTTGTGCTCCTTTCTGCGTCCCAAAAGTGGCCTCCCACAGCATTCCTGAGTGCTTTCTTAGGTTAAAAGGCTTTTTGCACAGTAGGTGAGGATCTGGTGCCCTATACATGTGAGTGTTACGTGAATTTTGTTTATGTCAATCTGATTACACACTTTCTGCGTTCCTCGTAAATGGAAGGGCCGTGTTCTCCTTTGAGAATATCCAAATGAATGCCCTGCTGCGTTAAGATGTTTACTTCAGCGCAGGTGTGGGTCAGAAGACACACCCAGTGGTAACCAATTGTTGTGCGGTTATTTCCACCGAAATTGCCAGGTGCGGTCAAGGCGTCATGTCTCAATTGATCTCCTGCTGCAAAGATTTGTTGGTTTATTGTTTTCCTAAGTTGAGTTCTGTGTCGCTGTGCTCGGATCAGTTGGGAAGCCACGCTTACACTTCAGACCGCTGTTACATAAATGATGCTTCTGGAACTTAATCGTCCGATCACTGTGATCAGACCTCAAATAGGGGAAGGGGGGAAGTCAGGTAGTTAGATTAATTATATAATGAAGTGTGGCATGGCGAGAGCTTGATTCCTATTTTTTCATTGGGCTTCCATTGACTGAGAGAGATAGGGAGGAATTTGCCGCAAATGTTATATGATGTGGTCACTATCACACGATTGCCTATGTTTTGTGGGTGCTCCACTGGGTGCCAATGATCAGTTATCGGTGGTTCTCCTGTGAGGGGGGGGGGCGGGGGGGGGGACGGGAGAGGAGGAGAGTAGGTGGTTTCACAGTGGAGTATAAGAGTGTAACCTGACAAGGATGTATAACCTGACACCAAATGTGATAAGAATGTTATCTCATCCAGAATACCCACTGCTATCCTAACTTCACTCCCTAAACTTGACTGTATCACAGAGTAAACTGGTTGTTCATAGAAACTACAACAACTAAAATGCAATTCTCATTAAACATGCAAATAAAGAGAAGATACACAATAATGAAAATATTAAAACAGACTGCTGCATATTATACACAGAGCATATAAAAACAAAAATAGTCTCCAGAGTTCTGTATAAATTTTTTAAGAAATGATAATACTAAGCAAAAGAACCATCATCATTTAAGAATCATTCACCAAGCAATAATTAACGTTAATGGCAAAGCACAATCACCTATACATATACAAAACACTTCTTAGACGCTGTGCCAGCGAGTTTACCACTGTTGTAGGGGTGCAAAAATCATGAGAACACCGCCACAGGCAAACTATCACGATACTGACATGAAATGAAGCTGGGTACGTTACACAATAGTTAAAATTCATCTCTTCACAGTCGTTGAGATTGGTCTACAAGGTCTAATCTCTGGGTGATTGTGTTATATCGGGAATACACCAGTCGTCTTTTCTGCGATCAACGATCACAGTACAAAAGTATGCGTTCTGGGGTTCGTCTCTCTACACAGGTCAATGGCCGGTAGAGAAATGAAACTTGTCCCAACTGGGATTAACATGTTCGACCTTCTGTCGTTCCCTGTTGTTGGAGAAGAATGCACATATCCTAAGGGCCTCTTCACAGGTATCCGACTCACTTTCCCGTGAAATCACTCACCAGGTGTTGAGCCCTTTCAAAGCTTGCAGCGGGATGCTTAACAGTTATGTCTATGGGCTACGCCCAGAATACCATTCATCGTGCCTCCGCCGACATGGCGCCGAAAGTCCGCTGTAGGATCCACCGCAGCGCACTCCCCTGCCCGCGCGCCCACTGCTGAGTCGATGTGCCCGCACGCTGGCAGCAAACCTTATTGTTGAGTCACAGTGATATGTTCGTATAATAGTCATGGACCATAATTAGTTTACTGTGTAGACACTAGCAAGTTTAAGCAGTAACCTGCATACCCTTTCTGTAGTCGTCCTGTTGTGTTGATTGAAGTTTGATTTCTGGTCCAGGAATATGCCCAAGCATCTTGTAACCATGTTTCTTATTATGCTTTCCCCAAGCAGTTTAACTGTAGGCTTCCTCTGTAAAGCTCCTTTAAACGTGAGTTTATTTGTAGAACACCAGTGGCTGTTTGCAGTACTGCTAATATTTTCGTTTCAAAGTGCTCTCTCGAGTTGCCGTTGTCACCAGAAGAAGGTCGTCGGCATATGGGCTGCTCCTTCTGTGCGTTCATCCCCTTCCATTCATTTTCGGAAGGGTTCAGCAGTAATGTTCCAAAAAAAAGGTCCGCAAATCGACCCCCGTGTGCAGCCCTTAGAGATCTTTTTGATCAACTTGCAAATCCCTCTCGCCACTCGGTGACTTTATTTTTGCAATAACCAAGAAGACTAAACAGTAGTGCCGCCGAGAGCTGCAGGTTTCGAAGACGTGCAATATCGCGGGCCGTCAAAAATTGTATTATGTCCCTGCTATATTTATTAGTTCTGCTATTCCTTTTTTTCCATTCTGTTTACAATTTGAATAGCCTGACTAATCACGTCATCCATCGATGTGCGTGTGTAAACCCGAGTTGATGTGGGATAATGCTCTGAGTGCCCTGTGCGTCTGTGGGTGGTTACGAAAGTGTCGCTCTTGGTTCTTAGCCAGTGAAATTGGAAGGCAGATCTGTCGATAAGATTAGGATTCTAACAGATCTCTGTCAACTTGTTTTTTAATGATAACTGTGCTTGGCACCTTCCACGCTGCCGGCACTTTTCGCGGTTGTAGGGCGTTGTTAAGATGTTTCGCCAGGTATGGGGTGCTTTGTGGAGCGTCCTGCAGTAGCATTTCAGTATGAATTCCATCAATGCCTGGCCTTCCTTCTGTTTAGCGTCTTAATGGCTGAAGCGTGCCTCTTGTGTAAAGAGGTGAACAATGATGTCCATCGTGTATTGTGTTTCCAGCTGTGCTCGTAACTGCGTTTGTTCAGGTTCGTCAATCTGTGGATCGTAGTCAGGGAAGAGCTCATACTCCAAAAGTTCCACCGTGTGCCTCCATTCTTGGGTCATTTAACCGTTCTCTTGCCTCAATGTTGTCAATAATAACGGCGTTTTTATTCTCTCGGTCAAGAGTTTATATGCTTCACTCCTGTAATTATCCTCTCAGTGTTTCTTTATGGCTTGAAACAGCGTTTCGTGATATTGCGCTTTAGCCTGTCTAAACTGCTAATGTCTCACCTGTCGGTCTCTAGCTGTCACAGCAGGTTGGTACAGCTTACCTTTGTCTCTGGAGCCTTTCCTTAATCTAGCCAGTTAATGTCTTAACAACCTTGCAAGGTCCAACAAAACGTGGCAACAGTTACTATAAATTATCTTACCACTCTGCCTCTGAACCCCTTAATTTTTAACCGTCACATGGTATCAGCACTGAAACAATACATATTATGTGTTTGGCTCTTTTTTTATCCCAAAGTGATTCCAGTAACTATATGGCGATAAAATGTAAAATATTTCCACAAAAATAATAAGGACTTATTGTGAGGCCCAAGCATATTGTTGAAATTACAAATCCATTTTTGCACGCTGTAATTAAGTTACAAACTTGTAAGAAAATTACCATTGGAAATGTTCCTACCACTTCCCTCTGGTGATCAACTGAATCATATTCTGCTCGTTTCCCTTGATTTATTTTCCATCATTCACCAGATTTCCTTATATACAGCTGTGCATTTACGAGACAATTGGTCTCACAGTCTACAGCACTGCATACTTTCATCCTGCACTGCCCAGGTTTTGAAGTAATGTGAAGGAATGTACGCTTTGAACGGTCTCTGTTCCCGGAAAATACACAGGTGCTAATCAGCTCTAATATAGGGCTCGGGGATAAGGACAAAATGCATGATCAGGCTAAAACACAGCCCGTATAGGTTCAGCTTTTGATCCAGAAATTGCTTCTCTTCCTACTCTTGTAAGTATATCATTGAACCGGAGGTGTTTCAGAATATCGCGAAATCATGAAAGCTCGTTGTGGCTCGAAAAATGGGTAAGCTGTGCTCATCTGATCGAAATTCCTCACAGGTTTCCCATGTACCTTGTGAAAACCAGTAGAATTTTACTGTATCCTGCATGATTATTGGTATGCAGTACTATTACACTCTGCATGCGATTGGTAATAAAAAGTGTGAGACAATCTGCTCTTGTCCGTATTTGTGGTATAAGGTGATGTGGAACATGTGCAGTTTCACGCATTGCACACCTGGTGGCCTGCTACCACACACATGTGGTGCTGTGTCATACGTTATCCTTCGATTTTTAGATACAAGAGTAGGTGCACTAGTTTCCTGAATACCATTATCCTACCGGCCGAAGTGGCCGTGCGGTTAAAGGCGCTGCAGTCTGGAACCGCGAGACCGCTACGGTCGCAAGTTCGAATCCTGCCTCGGGCATGGATGTTTGTGATGTCCTTAGGTTAGTTAGGTTTAACTATTTCTAAGTTCTAGGGGACTAATGACCTCAGCAGTTGAGTCCCATAGTGCTCAGAGCCATTTGAACCATTTGAACCATTATCCTCTTCTTCACATTCATTCACATCCACCTTACCTCCGACCACCGTATCTTCTTGCCACATCTACATCAGCATTACTCTCAGCCCCATTTTCAAAAACTGATTCATTATCGTTATCACTCTTACGTACATCCGCTAAAACCTACTCGAGCCTGTAGCGCTTACCCCTTAAGGATAAAATAAAATATCACACCTTACTTCAACAAAGCGCAGTTCCTAAATGTGAATTTGCTCCAGTTATGCATATGTATTTGTTCACTACGGACTGGCTACAACAATCGGCATATAAAGGCTGGATGAGAATATGCATTATTGCCAAGTTCTTGTCTTCGTAATAGAGTTGAAATATAATATTCAAACTCACATATTAGATACCTGGGGTATTTTATGACTCCACTGGAAAAATTTAAAGTTATTGTACTACGAAATGTGATATAACCATAAAATATTTTGCCCAGTTATAACAGAAAGTCCCTAAAAGGCATATGAGAACGCTGTGTCCATGTTACAACTATTTCTTTGTAGTTATAAGAGCATTTAGTTCTAAAAGGCTCCTATACAGCTAGAGAAGTTTTATAAAGACTATATGAAGAGGTTCAGGACGATATCTCCAACTTCACAGAATGCCTACCCCAGTTATTCTGCCCAGTCTCTCTATATTGCGCAAGATCAATATTATTTTTAGTTGCCTCCCATTCCTCTGAATGATTCAGACACTGATCTGTTCTGCAAGATGATTAATAGACCATAGGTTTGATGCAGGTGAATTAAATACACAAACAAACATTAGCCTAGCCGGAGTTGCCCAGTGGGTTTCAGGAATAAAGACCAAGTTCAACCAAGCAATAGACTTACCCCACTTAGTCTGAAAGTGAGGATGGAAAACAATCAGTGCCGATTACGGTTAACCCATTCTGCGAAGGAATGCTGCAGTCAACAGAGGATGGTCGTAAAATGAGATATGGCATTCCCAAGGCAAAATTTCGTAAAGTCTTTTTTCAAAAAAGGGGTGTTATTGTTACTACGACCCTGGAAGGCCCAAAAAATAGAAAAAAAAACATTAGAGAAGAGTTGAACAGTTATTTCGACTGTCTTTCCTCTACTGATTGTAAGCCACCAAAATGGCAGAATGTATTTACGACAACAAGTCATATCCATCGCCGTTTCAGTAAGAGGCTGGAGACCCAAATGATCCACAAAGACTTTTCCCATGAGCTTCTCTTCACTGGTTGAATCAAGAAGTTTAGGAAGAATATTAGTATTGGGCCTAGCAAACTCACAGGCTTCACACTCGGTATGTAGCCTTCTGGCTTGAATGACACGAAAAGAAGGCTCCTTGCTTAGAAATGGAGTGGAGAGGACTTTTTGTTTGAAGTAAGTGCGATCAAGTCCTGTTTCCGAGCAGGTTGTGGATTGCATTTTGTCCCCTGTATTCTATCCTCGACAACTCCAGAAGTTAAAAGGGTTGACGACCCGATGTACAGCTGTTATTTTATTTTGTAAAAGTTGTTATCACTTTCATCTAATACTTATTTTAATTTTTCTGTTTCAAGAGAACGCGCAGAGAAACGGGGTCAATAGAGCAGGCCAACCATTAGTGCTGTAGTTCCAGATCAGCTGGTTTTCCCAAGTTAAGGAACGAAACTCAGAGCAGAATAAACGAGAACGTTGTCAAAGTGACGTTACAAACATTTCGATCACTGTTGCGGAAGATGTTAAAGAAGTGTATTTACTCTGTATTGTGGACCTACAGACAAATGTTATGCACAAAAATTGCTATTGTCGTGCTCCTCTGTAGAAAAGATGTCATACTGTTTGTAAGAAAAATAGGGTGTATATAAAGTCGCACTATTACTTCAAGAAATTATGGCTTGAAAGCTATCAAGAATAGAGAATGATGGTGCGTTGTAAACGGTTAAGAGCTCTCAAAGTTATTTTCCTTTGTCCTACGTTGCAGGTTTGACTTGGTGGGCATCAAAAGAGCGCCACATCAGGATAACGTGAAATATGTTTCTGCTGTGCAGAGTCCAAATCTGTGATAACGACACTGCGCAATTATGGACGCCTGTTTCGGAGAGCATGACCGGCGAAACAAGGATAATGACGTTGTTCGTACGCTTAAAGAGACAGACAGCGCCAGACACCTTCCTCGAACTGGACGTCCTCATGTGTCTCAAGAACATGTTGACAGAGTGCAAGCTGCATTTCAGTGCAGCCGCCAGGAGGCAATTGGCCGCGTCTCACGGGAATTGCAGGGAGCGTGACCAACTGTTCGTAAAGTATTACACCTTCTTGCGTACAAATGCAGATCTCCAAGCACTGAAGCCATACGATCATCATCTGCGGTGCTGATTCGTCTGTTCCATGCTGGTCTCCACAGATGACAATAAGTATGAAAAAAGTGTATGTTTTCAGATGAAGCAACTTTCCACATTGTGTGATGTGAGAATTGCCACAACATTATGATTTGGGGCTCCGGCGACCGACACAAAACACGGGACCTCATCCTTGATAGCGCGAAGCTAAATGATTGGTTTAGTATCAGATGGTGATTCAGGTTCCCCTCCTAGTCCGAGGATTGATAAGGAAAACCTTGTCAGAGATGCTCGGGCTGCAGACGACAGCCGAAGCTTGCCCCGCAGCCTCGGCAAGCACGTCGTGGGGCGCCGGCCCCTGATGCGTGTGTGCGCCACGACCTGGCTGGCCCCAGTCAGTCTCCTTCTTGTCTCTGAAGCCTTTAGTTAAGCGCCATTCGGCAGCAGAGATTTGACCTTTCGTGGTTTACATTTGTGATTTGGATTGCTCTCCACGGATTGTTGCATACGCTTAAGACGACTTTGCTAGGCTCTCTGCATCTTATGGTTGCACTTTTACTTAGTGTACTTCGAAATCATTTACTTGCCGTACAGCCTATTTCGTTCCGCCGGTGTTTACGGTAGCACCAGTGCTGGTGATCCTAAAATGTGTTCTAACAACGTAGAGTAGAACGGAAAATTTCTTGTGGCCTGTAGTGCCATAGGACGATAGGCCTATTTTTGTCCTTAGAGAAAGCCGTAATGCGAAATATTTACCTGGACATGCTTGAACAGTTCCTGCTACCACAGATCGAAGCGTTACAGCCGTTCATCGTTTCCCTGCATGATGGCGCACCCCCACATTGGAATTTGAACATAAGGGATGTGTTCAGTGACTCATTTCCTGAGAAGTGACTGGGTCGTGATGATGTTGTTTGGTTTGTAGGGTACTTAACTGCACGGTCATCAAAGCCCGTACAAAGTCCCAATTTTTACACAGTTCATCTTTTGCACAATTCAATCTAGCCACTGTCACGAATGATGATTACGATGATGAAATAAGGAGGACCACACAAACACTCAGTCCCTAGAGGCTGGGTCTTGATGATCCCATCGCATGGGCCCCGCACTCTCTGATGTCGCGTCATTATACAGGGTGTTTATAAATGAATATCGAGGTTTTAACAAATTGTTCAAATGGCTCTGAGCACTATGGGACTTAACTTCTGAGATCACCAGTCCCCTAGAACTTAGAACTACTTAAACCTAAGTAACCTAAGGACATCTCACACATCCATACCCAAGGCAGGATTCGAACCTGCGACCATAGCGGTCGCGCGGTTCCAGACAGTAGCGCCTAGAACCGCTCGGCCACCCCGGCGGGCGAGATTTTAACACTTTATAATATTAAACTTACAGTTATAAATGATATGTCAAATGAAAGAGCAACTCAAACTGTTTTACCAAGAACCTTACAAATGTTCAATGTGAGCACGATTTGTCACACGGCACACATCAGGTCTACGTGGTGCGACAATAAAGTAATGAGACTGATGTAAAAAAAATGTTGCTTACCGTTTTAGTCAAGTTTAGTGTTGTCTCCTTCAAAGTATTCCCTTCTGATTGCACACACTTTTTCCAGCGCTTCTGCCATTGATGATAACGTTTATGGAACTCATCTTCTGTAATATCCTCCAAGACCCTCGTCACAGCTTTTTGGACATCTTGTATTGTTTGAAAATGGTGTCGCTTGACCACCTCTTGACTATTGAAAATAGAAAAAAGTCGCACAGAGCGATATCTGGTGAATAAGGTGGCTGTGGTAGTACTGAAATTTGTTTTGAGGTTAAAAATTGCTGTACTGACGGAGAAGTATGGGATGGCACATTATCGTGATGCAGACCCCAATTATCAGCAATGTTGGCACGGACACAAAGAACTCTTTTACGAAGTATTTCTAAAATTTCTTTGTAGTAATATTGGTTAACTGTTCGTCCAGGAGGCACCCACTCTTTATGAACAATTCCCTTGGAATCAAAGAAGCACACAAGCATGCATGGTCGTCCACTGCGGTCTTCATCTTCAACAATCGTTCTGCCTTCACTAGACATTTTATGACAACGAAAAACTTGAGCTCTTGACATAACCTCCTCTCCAAAAGCCTTCTGAAGCTTACCGTAAGTTTTCGTCGCGTTTTCGCCCAATTCAGCGCAAAAAGAAATGGCATACCGTTGCGCAATATTATGCTGTTCCATTTCCGTGACGAGACACACAAACACATGTTAACTTACTACAGCACAACTCAAGACTGAGCAGTTGCATCGATGTGCTGCCTGGGCTAGAAACAGCTTATAGACCAAGGTCAAAGATATTGTGCCTACGCAAGCCTGCAGGGAGATATCATTTATAACTGTAAGTTTAATGTAATAAATATCACAAAGCGTTAAAACCCCGATATTCATTTATAAACACCCTGTACGAGCTTTCTATGTTCTGCAGAGAGTATACCCAGGACGGTGTGTGCGATATTGGCATGTTAAGTCTGAATGACAGAGCTGTGTAACACATGACTGGCCTGGTGGACGAATGTCTGCTATGTGAACACATAGTTCTAGAGCGACCACCTCGTTCCACGAACTTGATTCAACTGAGCATGACTGAATGCTTTGTTATAAGGGTTAAGAGTTTACCACTGCGAAGAAATGACACTACTACTCTTAAGAAGTCTCTTGTGTAGTAAAGGGAGGTGATTTTGCAATCAAAGGTAGACGGCCACGTTCACAGAATGGAGAACCGGAAATGCATATCCTCCTATTTCCATCTATTGTACTATTATTTTTTTCCTTGTTTTGTTACCGCAAGATATGACATTTCTGTCTCTTTATATATTGTAATTGCTTTACTGTTTGGATATATATATATTTATGCACTTATGTCGATGTATAATTGGTTTGTTTCGTAAATATTATTTGTATTTTTACGCTGGGTCTTGCCTAGGGAAAACTGCTATCGAACGATTACGTCGATAGGTCGTGTGAAGAATCAAAGTGTGTAGGATCTTTGGTAGTGTTAACTCTGCCGCGTGGAGCGCGGGCAGAGCAGGGGAGTCTGGCGGGAGTAGCGAGTGGAGCAGGTGTTGTGTGACGCTCCCGCGAGTTGCCGCGCTTTCGGGGTTTGGCAGCATGTAATTGCGCTCGACTCGCGATGATAGTTTCTGACATGGTGTCGCGGACGGGAAGCATTAGCTGGCGCACATCAAGAGCCCGTTTCGTCTGGTGACCGTGTCGAGAAGAAGGCGCGCCAACATCCAGCTTCTGCAACAGCGACGGCCGACAATGAGTGACTGTCGCCACCTCCTCGACCGACGGCTTCAAACCTTCAATCAACCGACAAGGAAGACTGGACGCACGTAAAGTTTTAGAGCTGTATGGCAGACCTCAGCTTTTAATCTTGTTCCATTTTCGTAACTATAATTACAGCAACTTAGCATGAACGTTTGTTGCTCATTGTCCCAATTGCATCACCAAGCAGAGTCCCTTCCTTTTCCGAAATGAACCCGAGTGTCGTTGAAATTCAAACGCCAGCATTAAAGTAATATAGCTAACTCGTTTTCACTGCTTTAATTTCAAAGTTCAATTATGGCATTAATAGCTGGCTACAATATTCAGATTACACAAGCACGAATTAAGAGTGCGAGCTTTGTTACCGTATTTTAGCTTACCTGTGACTGCAGCTCAGCTTGGTACGTACTAAATTTTACTATTGTTAATTGTTCAGAATCATTTAATTCAAGTTCAAAGTTAAATCTCTTCTTTCTAAATTGCGTAGATTCAAGTAGCTTTTGAAATGATTGTTGAGGTAGTCCAAGACTAACCGTATTTTACTGAATTTCGATGTGCTTCAGAAAGAAAGCTCACTATTAACTTCAGTCACTAAATTAACTTTCGATTTTCCGGTTTTAGTAATGCTTTTGCTAAATTAAGTCAGAGTGTAGCGAAATTTATTACTTCTGACAAACTTTCAGTTTTCACACTACACGTGTCAACCTTCAGTTGCCACGCTTCTAGTGCTAATTATATGTGTAATAACCTTTCATTTTCAGTTACTATAGTAATTGTCCTTAGGACTGGCGACCGTAATTTCCCCCAAATCTCAAATACCTAATTACCGATAGTTAATTGTTAACGTAACGGCTGCACATTTACTTTCCTTATTAACTTTACCCCTTTTCAAAATTAATTTCCACCAGTTTCATTAGCACATTTCCTTTCATTTAGATGTAACCCTTTCCTCCCTCTTTACCGACAGGTTAACTTCGGTGACGATTGCTTTTCCAAAACTCCCATTAGGTACACGCGGTTTCATTTTTCACTGTCATTAAGGTCGGTAAGTGAGGGGGAGGTTACACTCGTACATCCGGTGTTACAACGCGAAAGGATCACAGTCAGTCTAAACATACTGTGTGTCACCGAATTATGAATAGCGGGCAAAATGGAACAGAAGAGAGTGGAAGCGTTTGAGATTTGGTGCTAAAGAAGAATATAGAAAAATAGATGGAGTGATGAGATAAAGAATGAGGAGGTTCTCCGCTGAATCAGCAAACAATCAGAAAATTCCTAACAAAAGAAGGGAGAAATAAGAGGACATGTGTTACTACATCAGGGTATAACCTCCATGGTAGTAGAGGGAGATGTAAAGGGTGAAAACTTAAGGGACAGACAGAGATTGGAATACATCAAATGGTTCAAATGGCTCTGAGCACTATGGGACTTAACGGTTGTCGTCATCAGTCCCCTAGAACTTAGAACTACTTAAACCTAACTAACCTAAGGACATCACACACATCCATGCCCGAGGCAGGATTCGAACCTGCGACCGTAGCAGTCGCGCGGTTCCGGACTACGCGCCTAGAACCGCGAAACCACCGCGGCCGGCTGGAATGCATCATCCAACAAATAATTTATGTTGTAATGTGCTACTCCTACTCAAAAGACTAATGATAAAGAAAATTCACTTGAAAGGGTACCACGATCCATGGTCTATTGTCCGATAGACGTTGATGAGTGGAAAAATTATGAACACTGCCGAAATCGTTATTGAGTGCCGCAAGTCGGTGTAGCGGCACATCACGCGACAAGGGAAGTACACTAGAGAAACAAAGAAACCGGTACATCTGCCTAATAACGTGTAGCGCCCCCGCGAGCGCGCAGAAGTTCCGCAATACGACATGGCATGGATTCAAATAACGTCTGAAGTACTGCTGGAGGTAACTGACACCATGAATCCTGCAGGGCTGTCGATAAACCCGTAAGATGGAGATCTCTTCTGAACAGCAAGGCATCCCAGAAATGCTCAATAATGTTCATACCTGGAGAGTTTGGTGGCCAGCTGAAGCGTTTAAAATCGGAAGAGTGTTCCTGGAAAGACTCTGTAGCAATTCTGGACGTGTGGGGTATCACATTGTCCTGCTGGAGTTGCCCAAGTCCGTTGGAATGCACAATGGACATGAATGGATGCAAGTGAAGAGACAGGGTTCTTACGTGCTTGTCACCTGTTAGAGTCGTATCTGTACGTATCAGGGGTCCCATATCAGACCAACTGCACATACCCCACACCATTACAGAGTCTCCAGAAGCTTGAACAGTCCCCTGCTGACATGCACGTTCCATGGATTCATGAGGTTGTCTCCGTACCCGTACGTGCCCATCCGCTCAATACAACTCGAAACGAGACTCGTTCGACCAGGCAACATGTTTCCAGCCATCAACAGTCTAATTCGATGATTTCGGGCCCAGGCGAGGCGTGAAGCTCTGTATCGTGCAGTCATCAAGGGTACTAGAGTGGGCCTTCGGCTCCGAAAACCCATATCGGTGGTGTTCCCTTGAATGGGCCGCACGCTAACACTTGTTGATGGCCCAGCATTGAAATCTGCAGCAATTTGCGGGAGGATTGTACTTCTGTCACGCTGAACGATTCTCTTCCGTCGTTGTTGGTCCCGTTCTTGCAGGATCTTTTCCCGGCAGCAGCGATGTCGGAGATTTGACGTTTTCCCGGATTTCTGAGATTCACAATACACTCGTGAAATGATCGTACGGTTATGACCCCACTTCATCGCTACCTCGGAGATGCTGTGTCCTATCGCTGGTGCACCGACTATAACAACAGGTTCACACTCACTTAAATCTTGATAAGATAACCTGTCATTGTAGCAGCAGTAACCGGTGTAACCACTGTCCCAGCCACTTTTTTTCTTTTATGGGCGTTGCCGACCACAGTACCGTATTCCGCCTGTTTCCATATCTCTGTATTTGAATACGCATCCTATACCAGTTTCTTTGGCACTTCAGTGTGTAACACAGAAACATAGGGAATTATACGCGCCGAAAATGGGGAAGTCCATTTATATAAGAGGAATTGACAGACTGTTATTACTGAGCGCCTGGGGATGAATATGTAGCAAACTGCAAAGCTAGTTAGGTTTTGGCCTACTAGTATTGTTGAAGATGGGGCTACGCTGCAAGAAACCCTATGTGTTCCTTCTTTGCTCCAACGGCTTCGTCAATTACGGCTGCATTTGGCACTAGATCTTCGAGAAAGGACCGCTGATCAATGAAGAGTGCACCTTGTCGGATGAATAACGTTTCTCGTTACAGTAGGTCGATGGTCGTGTCCAGATACACCCAGTGTGCAGATACACACAGTAATCGAAGGCACCATGATAGCTGTGGACAACGGGCATGTAACAGCAGACCACCTGCTTACCATCGTGGCTGATGTGTTCTCCGACGCCGATTTTAGCTCCCAGCAGCATAACTGTCCGTGTCGCAACGCCTGAATCGAGCTACAGTGGATTCAGGAACATGATGGTGAACCTATGTTGGTGCCTTGGCCTTCAGGTACTCCAGATATGAACCCGATGGCATACATCAGGGATGTGATCGACTGTCAACTCCTGCTGGCAAAACATTCGGCCGGTAATTTATGGGAACTGCGTGAGCTTTGAGCAGATGTCCAGTGCCACACACGAAGGGAAAATTTTTCGAATCCGTGCCATGCAGAGTCGCTGCTATATTACTTTCCAAATGTCAAGTGCTATGCTACTAAGCAGGTAGTCGTAATATTTTGGATCAATATCTTTATCACTGCGTCACTTGTTACAAATGTTACCCAGGCATTTTTAATGTACACTGCATCCTGTTACCATGGTAGATGCTCTTTTGTCTATCTCATACATCATTTAATTTCAGGAAATTAGCGTGTTAGACCATAATCAAGGTAGATATGGCTGGCTCTTTTTCTGAGCAGGAAAGCAGACTGAATGAACTAAAATTAATAGTCTGTACAATTGTAAACTGGTTGGACAAAACAGGCAGATGCTAGCCAAGCCTGGAGGGTGCGCTGTCGCACGAACGACACCTGTGCAATGCCCTCAGTGCGTTACACTTGCCAGTCGTGGTCGAAACAGTGTCCTGCGTAGTTGTCAGTGCATTTTGTTGTCAGTGCATTTGGTCGCAGCTCAGTAAATTCGAACATGGGCGAACTGTTGGTGCTCTTATGGTGGGCTCTTCTGTAACCATGGTAGCCGAAGTTTTCGGTGTTCCAAGAGGCACCGTAGCGAAGATTTATACCGGATACAGGGAAAGGGAAAAGCAATATCCGCTAAGTCACAACGCGGACGAATGTGCCTGTTGCATGGTCGTGATGGACGGTCTCTGAAGAGGCACCGACGAGAAATAAGAGGACGACAGCTGCAGAAGTCGCTGCAGAACTGAATGTCGCACTCGCGAAACCTGTCAGCAACAAAACAAAACTAATGGAACTCCAGAAGCAGGGATTTGGAAGGCGAGCTAGAATTCCAAAGCCATCAATCAATGATGAAAATACCCGTAGCAGGAGAACGTGGTGACGAAGACATAAAACCTGGACTGTGGAGGAGTGAAACAAAATTATTCGGTCACAAGATTCTTGTTTCGCACTGTTTTCAACCTCTGAGAGAGTTTACGTCCCAGGAGTGAAATTTGATGGAGGTTCGGTGGTGATTCGGCCAGCCACATCGTTGTATTCCATGAGCCGCATTGTTGGTCTGCAATATCACATTTCTGCTAAGGATTATCTGACCACCTTCGCTGATCAGGTCCATCCCACAGTACAATGTGCGTTTCCGAAAAGTGATGCTGCCCCTCCCCACTGCACCTCCTCATCCGAAGACCGGACAACTGCTCACACAGCTCGTATCGTCCATGACTGGTTTTGTGAGCACGGGGATGGACTGGCGCAGCTCCTATGCCCTAGGGTAATTCTCGATGCCGGTAAGGACACAAATCACATACAAGACTATGTAGCGAACAAAATACACAACGAATAAGGGGTTACACCTGTTCCTAGGACTGCTCCCGACTTCTCAATGGTGTTATTAACTTCATTATGACGTTTTCGTTAATTTATGTTCCTGTGCATCTCTTATTATCCGTTTGTACGCTCCAAATGACTTTGAGTTAGGACGGTTGTGAATCAAATGACAGAACTGTCATTCTAGTTAAGACAGTCAATTATATATATGTTTGCGTTTTGGTTCTATGTTTCTGTCTGGACTGAAGAGGCTATTGTCAGTTTACTATTTTTTTTTCTATTTTGTAAGCTTACAAATGGCACTATATTGAAATGTGTTCTTCAGTCTATTGTAGGATACAATTCGTGTTGAAACAGTTCCAAAAAAAAAATGGCTCTGAGCGCTAAGGTACTTAACTTCTGAGGTCATCAGTCCCCTAGAACTTAGATCTACTTAAACCTAACTAACCTAAGGACATCACAAACACCCATGCCCGAGGCAGGATTCGAACCTGCGACCGTAGCGGTCTCACGGTTCCAGACTGTAGCGCCTAGAACCGCTCGACCACCCCGGCCGGCAAAACAGTTCCAATACTTCATTATTTTGTTTTTGTGCTTATGTACATATATGGTTGTTTTAATAAAGGAAAAAAAAACGCAGTTAAAAAAATATTATTGAGCCTCTGTGGTCTGCTTCAGAGAGAGCAGTGCGTGATCGCTGTCCACCTCCATCATCACAGCCTGAACTTACACTACCTTGAACAAAGAATGGTATAAGATCCTGCTGAAAACCACGCAGGTCCTGTATTTATTCATTCCGAGACTATTGGAAGCTGTTCTGACTGGCACAATGATTTGGTTCAGATAGTTCAAATGGCTCTGAGCGCTATGAGACTTAACATCTGGGGTCATCAGTCTCCTAGACTTGGAACTACTTAAACCTAACTAACCTAAGGACATTACAAACAGCCATGCCCGAGGCAGGATTCGAACCTGCGACCGTAGCAGCAGCGTGGTTCCGGACTGAAGCTCCTAGAACGCTCAGACATAACGGCCGGCGGCAGTGATTTCCCTACACTGTATCAGGAATGGTAAGGAGCTGTGTTTTCGGTGTCTCCATATTGCTATCCACCAACTGTATCAAAATTTGGCTGTGTTAATATTAGTAATGCAGCACTAACAGCAGTAAATATTACACTGAATAAGTATTTATTGTAATGGTGCATTTTAGTGATAAGGAGAAGGGGTAATATTCAAATTCATCTCAGGACATCCCAAGGTTTACTGTATAGTTGATCTACATTTGGGAGACAATCTGGGCAGCCGTCTTCGGTTGTTTGCAGATGACGCTCGCATTTATCGACTAATAAAGTTGTCAGAAGATCAAAACAAACTGCAAAACGATTTAGAAGAAATATCGGAATGGTGCGAAAAGTGGCAGTTGATCCTAAATAACGAAAAGTGTGAGGTCATCCACATGAGTGCTAAAAGGACCTCGTTAAACTTCGGTGACGCGATAAATCAGTCTAATCTAAAAGCTGTAAATTCAATTAAATACCTAGGTATTACAATTACGAACAACTTAAATTGGAAGGAACACATAGAAAATGTTGTGGGGAAGGCTAACTAAAGACTGCGTTTTATTGGCAAGACACTTAAGAAATGTAACAGACCTACCAAGGAGACTGCCTACACTACGCTTGCCCGTCCTCTTTTAGAATACTGCTACGCAGGGTGGGATCCTTACCAGATAGCACTGACGGAGTACATCGAAAAAGTTCAAAGAAAGGCAGCACGTTTTGTATTATCATGAAATATGGGAGAGAGAGTCACAGAAATGATACAGGATTTGGGCTGGAAATCATTAAAAGAAAGGCGTTTTTCGTTGCGACGGAATCCTCTCACGAAATTCCAATCACCTACTTTCTCTTCCGAATGCGGAAATATTTTGTTGACTCCGACCCACATAGGGAGGAACGATCACCACGATAAAGTAAGGGAAATCAGAGCTCGTACGGAAAGACATAGGTGTTCATTCTTTCCGCGCACTATACGAGATTGGAATAACAGAGAATTGTGAAGTTTGTTCAATGAACTCTCTGCCAGGCACTTAAATGTGATTTGCAGAGTATCCATGTAGATGTAGATGAACTTCAGGTGAGATGGTTCCATCCGTCATATGTCGATTTCCTTCACTCATCATCGTTGTGCGTTTTATTTAGGGCACTATCCCAAATGGCTTCTGTGTCAGATAATCGTTAATTTCCAACACTCAGAAAAAGATCAGTTTGTATCCGGACGTAGCAATGTATGCGCTGTCGAAATTGCCGACGAAAATAAGTGTACACTCGACTTTAAGACATTGCGGTTAGCTTGCAAAATTTACAAATAAGCACTCATGATTAATGTGTCAAGATTTCAGTCTGTAGACCTATTTCCAAAGAATATGTCGTCAGTCTTTTTCTTTCGTATGACAAGGAATTGCGTTGTTCGACAAGTGCACAAGGACGGTGCCAGGCACCTGTTGATAAGGCGAAGGTTACCGCAGGCTACGGAACTTGATGGCAATCGGTCGCAGGTGCACCGAACCCCCCCCCCCCCCCTTAACCCGTTTACCCGTCCGCCGTCCTTCCGCTCGACGCAGGACAAAACTACAGAAGAGAGCGAGGGAGAAAGAAAGAAAGAGAGAGAGAGAGAGATAGAGCGAAGTCTGGAGGCGGGGGGGGGGGGGGGGGAGGAAGAGAGAGCGAGAGAGAGAGAGAGAGAGAGTGAAGTTGCGGCGAGAGAGAGCTGATGAAGCCCAGCCGGGTAGAGAGCCAGGGGCCCTGTGGCCGCAGCGCGCTATCGCGCGCTCCTCATAATGGTAGATTAACAACACATCATCTGGCCCCGGGACGGAGCGGCCCTATTGGAATTCCGGCCCGATCACGCCGATACAAGATGGATAGCCCGTAATTGCCGGTGTTGGCTGGGAGCCTGCTTAACCCCGTGATCCCGGGACGCGGCCGTCTTGTTAGGGCCAGGCTACCGTCCGCGGCCGACTCGGCCCTACTCTGCCCCGTACTGTGCCTTACTGTCACTGTGACAGCCGCTGTGACGGACAGTCACTGCGCCCTCGGCCGCGTGTCACCGTCCCTGTCGCATGTCGCGTTCACGTTGAACGGCCGTCCGCCACGGTGCAGCGCGCCACTCTTTGACTGCTGCGAACCACGGCACAGCGTTGTGCTTTCGGCTACGGAACCTTTCGCCATCCTAGTCAGGTTTGGGGATTGGGGGAAGGAGCGAAGATTCGTGGTTGATTACTGATTCCTCCCTTCATTGAATGCTGCAGTACGCTTCAAAGTGACGCAGATACGTGACACTATTTTCGACATTATCACCAATCCTCTGTGAACGAAGGTCTTGTATGACTCGGTCAATTCCTCGGAGATAAAATACACTCATCGGTCACGGAGCCATTCGAGAATCGTTGTGTGAATTTTCTCATCGTTCGCAAATGTGACCCCCCACCCCACCACACCTCCTTTCCGCCTCCCGGTATTGCAATACGTCAGTGCAGCCTTGGTCTAATTGTTGGCACTCTTTTCACCACAGGTGGACGTGACATTTCATTTAGTCCACACACCAATAGAATTTCACCGTGAATCTGTGTAAAATGCAGACGTTCCCCCAGCAAGAATTGTACTGTCCCGCGTACTTCAAATTAGGAAAATTTTTCTCGTGGCTGCGCCATTTACATTTGCAAATTGTGATGGACGTTTTATCCGTATCACAATAAGTCTGTACCTTGAGGAAACGCATAATACGTACACCCTTCTGCCAATATGAGAATCGTCTACATGTGGGACCATGTGTGTAACTTACTTTCTGAAACCCTAAAAACTTGTTCTTATCAACCCTTTTAACATTTCCAGAAGTTTGACACCGGTAATGGTAAAATTAAAATGTTGAATACACTAATAATTTGTTTATATCAGTAGCCGGCCGCGCTGGCCGAGCGGTTCTAGGCGCTTAAGTCTGGAACCTCGCGACTGCTACGGTCGCAAGTTCGAATCCTGCCTCGGGCATGGATGTGTGTGATGTCTTTAGGTTAGTTAGGTTTAAGTACTTCTAAGGTCTAGGGGACTGATGACCTCAGATGTTAAGTCCCATAGAGCTCATAGCCATTTGAACCATTTGTTTACATCAGTGCTTACCACATCGCTTTAATACAAACTCCTAGAAATTACAATTCAGAGAATACATCATGTGAAATGCATTCGTAAAAAATGATTTAAGTACTATAATAGCAACGAAGTGTCACAACTTTGACAACATCACGAATTACACACTATTGAAAACAGGATGGAGACTCAGCCTTACCAGTGTTCGTTTATCGCTACGGTTGTGAACGTAATTTGCGAACTCCGACCTGAGAGCATCTCAACCGGAGTGGGGGGGGGGGGGGGAGGGGAATACTGTTTCTTTCAGCCGTTTCGACTGAAATTCGGCAAAGTCTTTCTGTTTTATTTTTACTTTGAAGAGGACTATGTCTTTCCGCCTTGCCTCACCCAACTTACTGTGGTTTGTCGGCTCTGCTCTGTAGACTCACGTGCGGTGTAGGATTTCTTTGTGGCATCAGCTATGGTCAGCTTGTGAATAGGTGCCTGTGCCTGAAAGGAATACTCTCTCCGGATGGTCAGGCCGCGAAAACGTCCACATGGGCTAGAGACTGAAAAGTATTCTACTTTAAGCATAGATCGAAATTTTGTAGTATCCTTGTCATTTCACTAACCACACGTTTTTGATCCTATTTTTTTCCCTACAAGTTACCTCAAAAATATGAACTGGATAAAAATTTAAAAAAATCGCTTTTAGTAAAACGTTGTTGGGGGTGGGGAGGATAAGGGAGAGGTCGAGAATCATAGCTCCTATGGCGTCAGAGACCGTGTCAAGGTGCAAACACCGGTCCCCGTCATATGATCGAAGTTAGGCAGCATCCGACGTCGTCAATACTATAGTCAGTCGCGATCCGGGTACACAGCCTGATGTTGACAATTTTCCCTCTACGTAAATAGAAAGTGGAGGGGGGAGAAAGAAAACGAAAGTATGGATCTAATGATCCATCTAATAGGAAGGCAAAAAGTATGTGGTATGCAGATAGAATAGCTAAGTCTCAGGATAAAATTAAAACCATATGGTCAGTCGTAAAGGAAGTGGCTGGTCTGCAGAGACAGGTCGAGGATATAGAATCAGTGCGTAGTGGGAATGTCCGTGTTACTGATAAGTCGCATATATGTACAGTATTTAAAAATCACTTTCTGCATATAGCAGGTGAACTAAATAGAAACCTAGTCCCAACAGGGAATCATACAGCGCTCTTAGAAAAAAGTGTTCTGAGACTGTTACCTGAAATGCTCCTCCATGATACTGACAAGAGGGAGATTGAGTTAATAATTAAATCACTAAAGACCAAGAACTCTCATGGATATGACGGGGTATCTAGCAGAATACTGAAGTATTGTTCCATGTATGTTAGCCCAGTACTTAGCCATATCTGTAACTTTTCCTTTAGGAGTGGTCGGTTTACTGACCGATTAAAGTACTCGGTAGTGAAGCCACTTTATAAAAAGGGAGACAGGGCTAATGTTGATAATTATAGACTTATTTTTATGCCATCGGTGTTTGCTAAAGTTATCGAGAGGGTTGTATATAAAAGGTTACTGCAGCATTTAAATTCGCATAATTTGCTGTCAAATGTACAGTTTGGTTTTAGAAATGGTTTAACAACTGAAAATGCTATAGTCTCTTTTCTCTGTGAGGTTTTGGACGGATTAAATAAAAGGTTGCGAACGTTAGGTGTTTTCTTTGATTTAACGAAGGCTTTTGACTGTGTTGACCACAAAATATTACTGCAGAAGTTGGAACATTATGAAGTAAGGGGAGTAGCTTAGAATTGGTTCGCCTCTTACTTTAAGAACAGAAAGCAGAAGGCAATTCTCCGCAATATTGAGAGTGGTAATGATGTTCAGTCCCAATGGGGCGTTCCCCAAGGATCGGTGATGGGGCCACTGCTGTTTCTTATTTATATAAATGATATGCCTTCTAGTATTACAGGTGATTCAAATATATTTCTGTTTGCTGATGACACCAGCTTGGTAGTGAAGGATCTTGTGTGTAACATTGAAACATTATCAAATAATGTAGTTCATGAAATAAGTTCGTGGCTTGTGGAAAACAATTTTATGCTGAATCACAGTAAGACTCAGTTTTTACAGTTTCTAACTCACAATTCAACAAGAACTGATATTTTAATCAGACAGAATGGGCATGTTATAAGCGAGACTGAACAGTTCAAGTTCCTAGGCGTACGGATAGATAGTAAGCTGTTGTGGATAGCCCATGTTCAGGATCTTGTTCAGAAACTAAATGCCGCTTTATTTACCATTAGAACAGTATAAGTGACATTTCAACACGAAAAGTAGTCTACTTCGCATATTTTCATACGCTTATGTCATATGGTATTATTTTTTGGGGTAATTCTTCTGATTCAAAAAGGGTATTTTTGGCTCAAAAACGGGCTGTTCGAGCTATGTGTGGTGTAAGTTCGAAAACCTCTTGTCGACCCCTATTCAATAGTCTGGGAATTTTGACATTGCCCTCAGAGTATATATTTTCTTTAATGTCGTTTGTTGTTAGCAATTGCCCGCATCTCGTGGTCGTGCGGTAGCGTTCTCGCTTCCCACTCCCGGGTTCCCGGGTTCGATTCCCGGCGGGGTCTGGGATTTTCTCTGCCTCCTGATGGCTGGGTGTTGTGTGCTGTCCTTAGGTTAGTTCCGTTTAAGTAGTTCTAAGTTCTAGGGGACTGATGACCATCGATGTTAAGTCCCATAGTGCTCAGAGCCATTTGAACCATTTTTGTTAGAAATATTAGCTTATTCCCAAGAGTTAGCAGCTTTCACTCAGTTCATACTAGGCAGAAATCAAATCTGCATGTGGAATGCACTTCCTTGACTCTTGTGCAGAAAGGAGTGCAGTATTCTGCTGCAGCCATTTTCAATAAGCTACCACAAGAACTCAAAAATCTTAGCAGTAGCCAAAACGCCTTTAAGTCTAAACTGAAGAGTATCCTCATGGCTCACTCCTTCTATTCTGTCGAGGAGCTCCTGGAAGAGCTAAGAAATTAAGCCAATTCCAGTGTTACATTCTTGATTTTCTTTATTTAAACTAACGACGTGTCGCCTGAATATGTTTCTTATATTTCATTTTATCTGTTTCTAGAATCTACAACTGAATATGTTTCTTATATTTCTTTTTATCTGTTTCTACAATCGTGTTATAATTTCATGTATTGACTCGTTCCATGAACATGGAGACTTCTCCTTAATGTGGTCCCACGGAACAATAAATAAATAAATAAATAAATAAATAAAAGATGTCAGCTGCATTAAGACTTCATGAAGAATCACCGGCGGTGATTGACAATGTGTGGCGAACCGGGACTCGAACCCGGGACTCCTGTTTTGTAGGCAGTTGTGTTAACCACAGCGCCACCCGGTGCTCATAGTTTTAAGCTTTGCATTTTAGAGCCGATTTTATTAGACTTTTTGCTTCGAACGATCGTCCCTGTCATATCCTCGAATATTGACCATTCCCCTTGGGACACACTGTATAGGTTGCAGTTGGGCCGCAATGATGTTTATACAGTCCAAAGCCGTCATAGTGCCTTTGGTTACAACCACAGGACCCGTGCAAGCCCAGGTATATGACACCATAGAATAATACTGCTCCCACCAGCCTGCGACCGTCGTTCTGAGTGTGTTTCGAGCAGCACACTGTCGCATGGATGACGGAGTGTTCGGACACAGACGTTAACCTGGAACTTTGTGCATTCGACCAGGTGGCACGTTTTCAATGATATACGGTGTAAACTGAGTGTTCTCGTGCGCCCTACAACCGTTATTGACGATTACACATTGTCAACAGGGGAACACTTAGGAGTCGTCCGCTGCAGAGTCCCGCTTTCAACAATGTAGTCTGAACGATGTGTCCCGAAACACTTGTGTCTGCTACAGCATTGTATTCTGTCGTCATATCAATCACAGATAACCGCCTGCGCTGCTTCACAGAACGGATAGGCTTCTGATTTCAACGTCGTGTGATGAGACGGGACACCCAGCACCTTGTCGCGTGTTCATTGTTGTATCGTTCTTCAATCAATTTCCGTAGACGTTCGTCTTTGCTGCGGCTAGGTACTTCCATTACCATGTCACGGGCCCACCACGCCACCAGACTGCATTCAGCCTCGCGGGGGCACTGGTCGTGTGTCGGGAGTGTCTAAAGCAACTAGTTTGCAACAGTGTGGTCTGTTATGAGGGAAAAAAAAGGTCTCGTGACGCAGCCGAACATCGAGAAGACATACTGCCCGGCGAAACAAATAATGATAAGGTTTCGCGTTCAAAGGATGCAACGGCGCTCTGATGACGCCACAGCAGACTCCGAGCCATTCAGTAGTCGAAGTCGATTTCCACAAAGCAATTTTAGAGCGTGCAACTGTAGACGAGCCTCTCTTGTGTGCCTATAATCCAGTGTTATCTTGTTCTATTCCTATAGCCCCTCTCACGACAACTACATTTTCTTAGAAGGCCACAATAGTAGCAACAAAGTACTTGAAAATTTTTTGTCGCGCGAGTGCCTAGTGGTCGGAAATTGAAGAGACAGAACCTCGATAAACTGAAACACCCAGAGCTTGCTGACAGTTCCAAAGGTAGCCTTGGACAATGACTGATTTCAATATAAGATGAATCTGTAGCCTTTAGAGATGAAATAATTGAATGCAGCAGAGGGTCAAGTAGGTAAAAGACAAGGTTGAGTTGAGTTCCTTGGATAAGACACAAAATGTTAAATGTAATTGACGAAAGGAGAAATGCAGCAAATGGAGCAGGCGAAAGCGATTGCGGACATCTTAAAAAGGACACTGACACAAACTGAAAAATGGCTAAACAGGAATGGCTCGAAGGCAAATGCATTACTCTACGATCATCCATAACGTAGATGAAGATGAGATGGGAGTTCCGATAGTGTGAGAAAAATTTGATTAAACACCGAAGTATTTAAGTCTGGTAAGGAACACGGAGCAGAAGACATCCTCTCAGAATTCTTGTGATTTTTTGGAGAGTGAAACATAGAAAAAGGTCTTTATTGCTCCAATTCCAAAGAAGACAGGTTCTGACAGGTGTGAATATAACCGACGTATCAGTTTAATAAGTCTTGGTTACTAAATACTAGCACGAATTGTTCACAGAAGAATGGAAAATCTTGTAGAAACTGACCTCGGGGAAGACCATCTTGGGGTTCCGGAGAAAAGTGGACACCACAAGGGAAGTACTGACTCTATCATATCTCTTAGAAGACAGGTTTACGAAAGTCAAATCTGCGTTTATAGTATTTGTAGATTCAGAGACAGCTTTTGACAATGTTCACTGGAATACACTATTTGAAACTCTGAATGTAGCAGCTTGTACAGAAACCCGGCTGTAGTTATAAGAGTCAAAGGACATGAAAATGAAACTATGACTGAGAAGGCAGTAAGACAGATTTGTAGACTATCACCGATATTATTCAGTCTGTACATTGAGCAAGCACTAAAGGAAATCAAGGAGAAATTTGGAAAGGCAACTGAAGTTCAGCGAGATGAAGTAAAAATTTTGCAGTTTGTCGATGAAACTGTAATTCTGTCGGAAACCGGAGACAAGTTGGAACAGCAATTGAACAGAACGCATCGTAGACACTCTTCCGTCCAAGCATTACACAGTGTAAATAAGTGTGTCACATTTCGTCTCTAAGATCCTGTTACTATCCGAGAAACTGGATTACTCTTTCGTTTGCTCCTTTGTAATCATGGGCATGTATACAGAGACGACACTAGATACTGCTCTGTCTATCGAAAATGTATTTGAAATATGCAAAAAATATTTTGTCTACATAGACGCCACTATACACAGAGGACAGTCTAGTTTGGAGAACGGTGTAAGAGCCAATTAATGGATCATAGCCTCATTGATGGCTTCAGGTACTCGCAGGAAGTGAGTTTTAGATATCTCGAAAGACAAAAGAGCCTTGTGGACAAGGATTCAAGCGCTTTGTCTCACGAATAAACGTCGTGTGTTTTACCAACCGCTAACCTTCACACGTAATTTCGTTAGTGTTGGTAGTAGCTAGCAAATGTTATGAAAAGTTCATAAAAAAGAAAAGAAGCATATAGCTAATTATACGACTACCAAAAATCAACCTTTTTGTGATTCTGTTCTACCTCGATCTTCATATTCTTTCGTATCGGCGTAGACGTATTGTACGAGCTAGCTTGTGATGATCTGGTCGAAAAGTTTTTCCTGCTTGTTTCTTTCGCTAGGTTTTGCTCACTCCACACACAAGACTTCACCAGCGTGTTTGAATTAACCCGATAAACTGACATATTAACTAATGAGCAGGGAGCGGAGCAGGTGTAGCTCGTGCATAGAAGTAACCTCGCTAATAAGTAACACTGGCATCAAGGAGATAATATCGTTTATTTGTACTCGAATAAATGTAAGTGACCTTATCAATCAATCCTATCTGAACGTTAATTATTCACATCTTGTTTGATTAAGCAGATGTCTAACAGCTGTAAAAGACGCCCGTTTGGAAACCTGAAAAATACAACATTAATCGATGGGTTTCGAGACAAATCACCATAAATTTCAAGTAATTTATTATTCTGTTGATCATTGTTTTGTGGTCTAGGCATGACTCATTGAGAGGTCGTGAGCAGGACTGATAAACCTGTCGTAACATATAGCGCTGTATTAATAAAGCTTAATTGACCAAACCGTTACAGACAGTATACCAAGAAAAAGAGAAAGCAAAACACGCCCTATACCCTCATTCAGGATAACTTTTTTCAGCTCCCAAAGAACTCTACTGGAATTTTAATGAGTAGAATGAAGGCTTTATAATTTCATCCGCTATTGTCCTATACGTGCATTAGTTGAACAAGTTGTACTCTTTTAAGCATGCAGAATTTAGAAGGCAACGCAAAACATTTGTGCCTTTCTTATTTGACGCGAATCGACAAAACATAGTTTCAATTCTTCCAACGGGGGAACTCGCAAAGCTCGGACAAGTCATTATCAATTTTAATTTGTTGCATGACTCCATAATGTGGTTGTGTAAGGTTTCTTTGTGCTCTTGCATACATTTTCAATGACTCTTGACAGAATAAAATTATTTTTACGGTACAGCTCAATAAAAGGAGAATTCACAGATACAGTTAGGATCAACGTAAGGTTTCGCGCCATTTTCCGGTTTCGTAGTGCTGATAGGAACTGTCTTTGTGTGCCATTGCACTGCGGAAGGTTTATTTTTCTTGTTGGGAGGTAAGTGAATTTACTTAGTTTTATGCGCTCTTATAAACCGATTAGTTTCCATGTGCTTGCAAATTCCATATTAGTGAGTTTAGAGACTTGTATCCGTTCACTCGTGTTCTGATGCATCTATACAGAAAGAGTGTGTGCCATGTGCTGTCATCTCTTGCCATAGTTCAGTACTACTTACACGTGATTTCACTCTTGCTGATAGACATTTTTGATCAGAAAAAAGGTAAAAGTTGGATAACCTAGTTCGATTTCGACCAATGCAGTTCTTTAGTTTAGTTCATCAAGACTGGTTGCTGTAGACATATTACATGCAATGACTACAAATGAGTTACGTATTTATTTTCGTCCATAATGGCTACGTTTGTGAACCGTGACTGTGTGGGATAACTATTTATTTGTAATTTCTGCTATCAGTCACTTTTATTTGCTTTATGTTCAATCTAACACAATAAAACGCGTTTCCAACATGTTCTGTTCATCATCCGGCGTTTATACATACATACATACAGAGAAATGTTACTTAAAAATAAATTGTCTTAAACTAAATTAACCTAGAAATTTTTCCCATTTTTCGTTACTGTAGTGGGTGGAGTGGCGCTTGGGAGGGGGGCAGTGGATGGCACTCCACTGCCTCCTCCCTCCCCCCCTCTACCAAATGCCACACCAGCCACTACAGTAACGAACAATCGACAAAAAATTCTAGGTTAATTTCGTTTAAGACCATTTATTTTAAGTAACATTTCTCTGTATGTATGTATGTATGTATAAACGCCTGATGATGAACAGAACATGTTAGAAACGCATTGTATTGTGTTAGATTACACATAAATCAAACAAAAGCGACTGGTAGCAGAAATTACAAAAAAATTATGAGTTACGTCTTTTTAAAAAAATTTTCTTTCGCGAGTTTTTATAGATAATCCTTACTTGTTTCTCTTAGATTCCCCGGAAAAAAACAGAAAAGAAAAATCTACAACAAATGAAGTCCAGTTGCACTACTTGAGGCAATAAAGAGTGTAATGGATGGATATCTGAGCCCTCGAACTGCATCAGAATTATACGAAATTCCTTTTAGCACTCTCCATGGTAAAAATTCCTCATGGGTTCTATTACAGAAATGAGTGAATTAGGGGACAATAATGAACTTCAAGAAATACAACATATTGGGCAGTATTACGGCTCTTATTATTGACAACCATGGCAGCCACACCATCTTGGATATTGTAGAGTACTGTTGGGAAAATGGGATAGTAATTTTGGGATTGCTTCCACACAGTACATATGTACGACAGACAGAACTTGCTTCAAGTCTCTAAAGGCTCAATATCACAGAAATGCGACTGACTGGATTCATCTCAACTACAATGAAAGCATTACAAAACAAAGATTCTGTACAATTTTCCATGATGCCTGGAACAAAACTGCAACAAAGAGTGTGCAAACAAGGGGCTCCAGACCACAGGAGCAATGCTCTTCTGCAAACACATTTTTCCCAAGGAGAAATGTGGACCTTCAGTGTCATTCGAGGCTCCTGTTCTTTCAACTGCCACCAGTCAAGTAATAACCAGCATTCTGGGCGAAGAGCGCATGTATTTAAAATGTGTAACTGAAGAGCACGGAAAATTCGTAACACCAGCAACCAGTAAAATTTCTCAGCACGATGTGTCAAGGACATTTTACCCATTCCAGAGAAGAAACTATCGTCTCGAAAAAGGAAAACATGTACGTCAATGCGACTCACTTCAGATCAAAACCTGGGAAACCTCGCCGGCAAGAAAAATTTTTTTTCAACAGGAAATGAAGAAAAAAATTAAACAAATGTAACAAGATCAATAAACAGAACTGTAGGTCTATGAGTAATAATGAAAGAAGTATTGAAAGCTTCAAATTCCCAACAAATAACGTGAATAATTGTGGACTTCGTTTCTTGAATCATTATATTGTGGCATATTTGGCAAACAATGACTGAATTCGCTGCTAACAATGTCTACATCGGCACCCGAGGGGAAAAGTGCTTCTTATGTGGAAGATCTGAACGATCAGAATTGTACCAAGAAGTCAACACAATTGTATCTAGTTTGGTGCTTTTCGAACAACTTTACTCAATTCTGTAACCTTTTCTTGTGTTTAAACCAACACTTGTAATGGTATAATATGTTACGCGTTCATTTAACTTCGAAGTAGAGGTGCCATAATTTAAATTATTTCTTTCGTCAATACGTTTCCAATTGCAATAGTATTTGACCGAAATGATCGAAACTGTACCACCTTATCCTACTAAATGCGGAACTCTCGGAAAACAATTATATGGCCCTAACCAAAATTTCCACTTACCTCGGGTTTCACAGCACTGTTACAAATTTCTAGAAACCATAAATTTCTAAATAAATATTCAGCTGTTGCATACCACATAGTGCAATGTGGTAATGCTTAATGATAAGCAGTGGGGCGGGGAGAGTGCTACTCGTTCGACAGAATATTCCAGAACAACGATTTGACAATGAAGTATGTATTCAAAAGGACAGAGATAAACTTTGCGTGATCTTCACACATAACATAGACCCTAGCAATACTATACTTAATAAAGCGAATAATGATTTAAAAGGGATATAATTTTAACAGAGAATTTCTATAAAAACCAAACATCTTAATCAGCTGATATGTTAATGCGTGACTCAGAAAAGTGGGGTGGTCTTTCTCTTAGTTCTGAGCAAGTGAAGAAATTTAACTAGCAGCCATTAACCATGTCTATGTCTCCTAACTATGTGCGCTGTGCTATAGTCCTGCTCAAATTTCTTCTCTTAAAAAAAAAAAAAATCATATTTACTGCCATTTACAAAAAATCTTTTTTTTTTCTATCGAGGTTTGCGCCACTCACACAATCTCATATAGCTACCAGACAGAACGCATCCCACGGATATCGACAAAACCATCCACACTGCGTTACCCAATCCACAAGAAGATCCGGAACTGTGCGACATAGTAGTGAAAAACATGTTTCAAAGACCATGCGGGACGTTAAACACCACTTCGCCATATATGAGTGACGGAAAATGTACAAAAAAGTACCCGAAACCATACTAGGACGACACACAAACCAAAGTGATGGCTCTCCCAAATATAGAAGACGATCACCCAAAAAACGGTGGATTTCCAGCAAAAACACGAAAACGAGGCAGCGACGAACTGGAAATAATCAATGGGTAGTATCATATAAGATACTACTTTCCAAAATGTTTCAAGCACACATAGGCGTGGCATACTGCAATTAAGTGAAATCCATCAAACATGTGTGTAAGTATGCGAATAAATGCAGTGACATGGCAGTATTTCAAATAACAAAGATAACGAACAACAAAACAGAAACAAGATTCTCATGTACCAAATGGGAAGATACATCAACAACAACGGAGCAGTGTGGCACATTTTCGGTTTTTCCATACACGAACGCGAACCAACTGAGCAACATCTAGCAGTGCATTTGGAGAATGGACGTAGAGTTTACTTCACATAAGATACCGCCAGAAAAATTGCTAGCGAATCACCTCTAAACACAACATTAACAGTTTTTTACCAGTTGTGCCCAACAGACCCATTCCCGAAAACATTACTATATGCCGACGTCCCTACCTGTTAAGCGTGGAACACAACAAAAAATCTTTCAACGACGGAAACAAGGAATTCCAGAAGAAGATCAACCAGGAATCATGAAAACTGGCGGGCTGGGCCGAGTATACACCGTACATCCGAACAACGCCGCATGTTTCTATCTCCGAAATACGGCGACCAACAAGTTTCACAGATCTCAAGACTGAAGACCGGTACCTATGCCAGACGAACAGAGAAGCACACCAACAATGAGGACTACTGAAAACGAGAACCACTGGAAATTAACACTGCAAGAAGCCTCATTCATGGTCTCAGCTGAACAAATGAGATTCTTATTCGCCATAACTCTGACAGCATGTAACCTATCGAATCCAAAACAGCTACGTGGTCCCTTCAAAGAGAGTATGAGTGATGACATACTGTACCAAACCGACAAGCTCATCCCGAACTGACCACCGAATTCAACGTCGAGACCTTCAATGAAACACTCATTGGCGTAGAAGATAAATGCTTAACAATAAACAACCAGACCTTAGTACAACTTGGGGTGCAAGCACCACGAAAGGATGCTATCAGTGTGCTAAACTTCGAAATTCCAAAGGAAAAAAAGCTACAACATCAATGAACTACTTCAATACATTGCTCACAACAAACCACTCCTCAACGGCAATAAAAAGGAAATTTACAATGTTGTCATGGAACGGATCAGCAACAACACTGGTGGAATTATTTACTTGGAACCATCACGCAGCAGCGGGGAAACGTTCATAAAAATCTGTTGCTGGGGGAAGTAGATGCTAAACAACACATCGCATTTGCACTGCCATCATTAAGAATTGCAGCCACAGTTATGGAAGGCGGACGAATTGCCCATTCTGCCCTACAAATACTGTTGAATATAGCTAAAGAATAATTCCCGCTAGGTAAAATCTCAAGGGCATCTCGACGGGGTGAACCTCTAAAGCAAGCTAAAATTACCTTCGGAGACGAATGCACAGTGGTACATAAATAATTACTCGAGGCCACGGACAGAACATTGTGCAAGACTTGCGAGGAAACTCTGAAGTGATGGAAGGAGCTCTACTCATACTCTCAGGTGATTTTCGGGAAACGCTTCCAATTATTCCCAAGTCAACACCAGCAGACGAGATCAACGCATGCTAAAAAAAGTCACGTCCCTGGCCAACGGAGTTTTAACAATCGAAGACGAAACAACAACATGTTTTGCTCAACAACTTATACAAATATGCGAAGGCAAAATCTTGCTGACCAGACAATCGACCTCATTAAACTGAAGAGCGCTTTCTGCAACACATGCTGTGTGATCAAAAGTATCCAGACACCACAAAAACACACGTTTTTCATATTAGGGGCATTGTGCTGCCACTGGAATTCAAAACCGTGTCCTCCAGGAGTACACGGATAAAGCCACTGAATACCTAACAGACATAACGAATTCCATACTAAAACACAAACACTTCCCCACCTTTTGGAAGGCGGCCAAGGCCCTGATGTTCAGGAAGCCGGGGAAAGACCACACCCTCCCACAAAATTACCGACCCATCAGGCTTCTGAGCTCGCTCAGCAAGATTGTTGAGAAGGTGATCCTCAAACGCATCACTAGGCACTGCATAACAAATGACATCCTGAGACCTGAGCAATTCGGCTTCAGGAATCACCACTCCACAACACAACAACCCTTACGGGTCGTTGAACATATAACACATGGCTTCAACACAAACAAAGCAACAGGGGCGGTGTTCCTGGACTTCGAAAAGGTTTTCGACCGTCTATGGCACAACGGCCTCATTCGCAAAATCAGTGACGCGGGATTCCCCGACGTGCGTCTCATACGCTCATACCTCACAGACAGGAGTTTCAACACTGACGTGCGGGGAAAACAATCAACACGACACGGTATACACGCGGGAGTACCCCAGGGAACCATCCTAGGGCCCCTACTGTTTAACCTCTACATAAACGATCTCACAACCACACACAACACAACGATGGCAATCTACGCAGATGACACAGCCATCCTTGCGCAAGATTGGAAACCATCAAACATTACGTTACGCTTACAGACCGCACTCAGAGTGGCTGAGCCTTGGTTGGAGAAATGAAGTGTTAGAGTAAACGTCGACAAGTGCGAAGCCGTTTTGTTCACTAGAAGACCGAAGCAACTGCACAAACAGCGATACTGCAGACCAATAACTCTACATGCACGCCCAATACGTTTCCGCGAGAAACTCAAATACCTCGGTGTCTGGCTGGACCGGAAATTACTCTGGGGGCACCACATACAACACATGACCATCCGAGCAAGCGCGAGGCTCAAACAGCTCTACCATATGCTTAACACGCGTAGCACACTGAACTGAGGGGTGTCGAGGTCCATGTACATGACACTTATTCGACCCCTGTCTGGGGATACGCTGCGCCCACACGCCTGCGCCGTCTGCAGATCATACAAAACAAAGTACTCAAAATCATATGCAATGCTCCACGATACACACGCATCGCGGACCTTCACCTGGATTGGGTGTTACTTACTTCATAAGGCTGTAGGCAAGATTTCCACACTCCAAAACATCCCTAGGTTCACTGTTTCCGATGTGATAGTGAAGTGGATTGATGGGACACGTACAGCACAAAAGCGTACAGGCCGACCTCGTCTTTTGACTGAGAGAGACCGCCGACAGTTGAAGAGGGTCGTATTGTGTAATAGGCAGACGTCTATCCAGACGATCACACAGGAATTCCAGACCGCATCAAGATCCAGTGCAAGTACTATGACAGTTAGGTGGGAGGGGAGAAAACTTGGATTTCATGGTGGAGCGGCTGCTCATAAGCCACACATCACGTCGGCAAATGCCAAACGACGCCTCGCTTGGTGTAAGGAGCGTAAACATTGGACGATCGAACAGAGGAAAAACATTGTGTGGAGTGACGAATCACGGTACACAATGTGACGATTCGATGTCAGGGTGTGGGTATGGCGAATTCCCGGTGAACGTCATCTGCCAGCGTGTATAGTGCTAACAGTAAAATTCGGTGGAGGTGGAGTTATGGTGTAGTCGTGTTTGTCATGGAGGGTGCTTGCACGCCTTGTAGTTTTGCGTCGCACTATCACAGCACAGGCCTACATTGTTGTTTTAAGCACCTTCTTGCTTCCCGCTGTTGAAGAGCAATTAGTGGATGGCAATTGCATCTTTCAACACGATCGAGTAGTTTTGCGTCGCACTATCACAGCACAGGCCTACATTGTTGTTTTAAGCACCTTCTTGCTTCCCGCTGTTGAAGAGCAATTAGTGGATGGCAATTGCATCTTTCAACACGATCGAGCACCTATTCACAATGCACGGACTGTGGCGCAATGATTACAAGACAATAACTTCCCTTAATGGACTGGCCTGCACAGATTCCTGACCTGAATCCTACAGAACACCTTTGGAATGTTTTGAAACGCCGCCTTTGTGCCAGGCCTCACCGACCGACATCGATACCTCTCCTCAGTGCAGTACTCCGTGAAGAACGGGCTGCCATTGCCAAAGAAACCTTCCAACACGTGATTGAACGTATGCCTGCGAGAGTGAAGTTGTCGCCAAGGCTAAGGGTGGGCCAACACCATATTGAATTCCAGCCTTACCGATGGAGGGCGCCACGAAATTATAGGTCATTTTCAGCCAGGTGTCCGGATACTTCTGATCACATTGTGCTGCCACACTTGGAAATGACCTCTTGTACCAAATTTATCCAAACAATGTTCACAACCACACTAATACAGTCTAGCTATTTGAAAGGGCAATTTTGGCAACTAGAAATAACACTGTCGTCGGTATCAACTTTAACATTCAAAAGAAGTTTCCCCATGAAAAAAGAATATACGAATCATCGACCCGATGGTAAAAGTTTATGAAACTTTGAATTACCCTACAGAATTCCTAAACCCTTTGTAAGTATCCACCTTGCCATTACAATGCCTTCGACTTGAAACCGGATCTCCGGTCATAATACTGAGAAATCTGAACTCACCAAAACTACATAATGGAACAAGGATGATCGTCCAACAACTATCGAACAATATCATCAAAGCGGAACTTATAACTGGAAAGTACAAAGGACGCACACTATTCATGCTCAGAATAGAACTGACGTCTCCTGAACTGCCATTCCAGGTTCGAAGACTACAGTTATCAATCAAATTAGCCCGCAGCTTGGCAATTAACTAAGTGCAAGGGCTCCTGCTTCTCTCACGGTGAACTATAAGTAGTAGGAAATTAGAATAATTTTTACATTTACACCCCGGATAACAAATTGAAAAATGTTGTAAAATATTGTAAATAGAATATGTTTTCAATAAAATTCTTTTACCTCTTGTACTTTAAGCTGTAAACACTTACAATGTTTTTTCAATAAAATTATTTATCTCTTATACTTTAAAGTTTATCCTTTTATTCCACCTACAACATAATCTCGTATCAACTCCCTGACCGAAGCTGGGTACCCCAGCTAGCTATACTTTAATTTTGGCCATGTCATAGTACTACTGGGTGCCAGCGTGCTTGTCGCAGCTGTTGTTCTACTTGTCAGTAATTGCCTTGCTGTTGAGCTCGAACGCGATTGATCCACCATATCATGTGTAATAAGTTTTTTTGGTTGTACCGATGAACCATACTGGCGATGTCTACTGCACAAATGCAGCGTGGCGCAACCATTCATGTAAAACGGGTTACAGCGGTGTGTCCTGAGGATCCTCCACGGTACTAACAACTGGTGTCAGTTACTTTACTGTAAGAATGACATCGTTACAATAATTTTCGATCATATGCATCTGCTTGTTCATTTATAACTCTCTTCAGCAAATCTGTGCTTTCTGCAATTCATAATTCACCCTCCACTACGACACTTTACTCTCAACACTAGGTCGTGAAGATTTTGGTGGCAGAAGTCTGATTCTGACTGTTTATGTAACGTCATATCTCTAAAATCTCCTCGGCGTTATTCTGGTATTGCCCGTAACTCAATGGTTTTGTTCATTCGAGGAGCCGGCCAGGGTGGCCGAGTGGTTCTAGGCGCTACAGTCTGGAACCGCGCGACCGCTACGGTCGCAGGTTCGAATAATGCCTCGGGCATTGATGTGTGTGATGTCCTTAGGTTAGTTAGCTTTAAGTATTTCTAAGTTCTAGGGGACTGATGACCTAAAAAGGTAAGTCCCATAGTGCTCAGAGCCATTTGAACCTTTTTTTTTTCATTCGAGGAAAGAGGAAGGAATCACTGTGTGCGTATTCGGGAGTCGAGAGGGGGAAGGAAGGTTAGGTTCAATTTTATAGCCCAAGAAAGCTGCACGTGTGACTGTGTCCGACGAAGAATGAACCGAGCGTTGTCGCGAAGCAAAACGTTTTATTAGCTGTTTTCGCCTGAAGAGCACCATCTGTTAGCATCGCACCACAGCAGTCCCAAAAGGCACTCAGCATCACCTTGCTCAATGACGGTTGGATCTTCGCGTTTATTGGCAGTTGTGAGTTCACCTTTAACAAAGTTTGTTTTTTTCCTGTGTCCCTGGGTTGCAGTGACACACCCAGCACTTTTAGAAGACGATTAAATGGAAATGCCGTGTGGCTAGGGTCTCCCGTCGGGTAGACCATTGGCCTGGTGCAAGTCTTTCGAGTTGACGCCAGTTCGGCGACTTGCGTGTCGATGGGGATGAAATGATAATGATAAGGACAACACAACACCCAGTCCCTGAGCGGAGAAAATCTCCGTACCAGCAGGGAATCGAATCCGGGGCCGTTAGGTACGATGTTCCGACGCGCTGACCACTCAGCTACCAGGGGCGGAATTCGAAGACGATTAAGGGGCTAAGAAATCACCTGAACTGGCCCGACACAGCTGCAACGTCTCTGCTCCGGCCGACGGCTTTTTCAGTGGGTATAAGCAATCATGGGACACAGAGGGCTACAAACGTTAGCATATCCAAAAGTCATAAGGGATCCACCACAGATTATCACTTGTCTACTACTACCTCAGCTGTGATAATCTGATCTTCGGGCACTTTTCTTGCGGTTCCCGATTTTTCACAGAGCGAAGGTTTGCCACTTCGTTCTTTGTCACTGATACTCGTTCGACCATATTGGAAGACTCTGAGCCGTATAAATGATACAACATTTGATGGTGCATTGTGGTGGTACTTTTCCAGCAAAGCAACATGAATTGTTGCAGTCCTCTTCGCCTTCAAGTGAAGAAAAGAATTACTGCGTGATACTCGGTTTCATAAACATGCAGTATCATTTTGTTTGACTCTTCTAACCGCACGATACGGTGTACCAATACCGTAGACATGTACTTGCCAACAAACGAGGAATTAATTACGTAACTTTAGTTTTTCTGGGCTGGAATTAAAACCTTATCACAAACCCCCGCACAATACAGCATCGCATTTACGTGAATTGTGCCAGAAAAACATAAGGGCCATTCAGTGAATAAGAAGCTGCTTATTTGGCCCTTGTGGTCACTGGATGCTATCCTACTTGTCACTCTGTGGATGCCGGCGAAAGCGAGGTGCATGCCTTGCGATGGCTGTCGCCTATCTGAACGAGTGGCGGGTGTTGTCTGAGCACCCAAAAGAATGGAAAAAAATAGCAGTTGGCTCTTGCACATGAGAATGGTGAAAGAACGGAGCCACGAAATTACAGACCAATATCCTTATCATCTGTTTGCCGCAGAATGCCGGAACCTGTTCTGAGTCCCAATAGCCGGCCGGTGTGGCCGTGCGGTTCTCGGCGCTTCAGTCTGGAACCGCGTGACCGCTACGGTCGCAGGTTCGAATCCTGCCTCGGGCATAAATGTGTGTGATGTCCTTATGTTAGTTAGGTTTAAGTAGCTCTAAGTTCTAGGGGACTGATGACCACAGATGTTAAGTCCCTTAGTGCTCGGAGCCATTTGAACCATTTTTAGTCCCAATAGAATACATTTCCTAGAGACGGAAAAGTTTATGTCCACAACCCAGTACGGATTTAGAAAGCGTCACTCGTTCGAAACACAGCTTTCTCTTGTCTCACATGGTGTCCTGTGAACCATGGATGATGGGCAACAGGCGAATTCCATGCGTTTAGATTTCCGGAGAGCGTTTAATACGGTGCCCCACTGCGGACTGTTAATTAAGGTTCGAGCATAGGGATTAGGTTCCCAAAGAAGTGAGTAGTGTAGGGATTAGGTTCGCAAAGAAATGAGTAGTGTGAAGAATTCTTACATAACAGTACCTAAGAACCCAGTACGTTGTTCTTGATGGCTAGAGTTCATTAGAGACAAGGGTATCGTCAGAGTTGCCTCAGGGTTGTGATAGGTCCGATTTCATTCTTTATTTACATTACTGTTTGGAAAAAGTGGAATACCAAGACTGAAAAATGTGATCACAATGACATTTATTTCACTGATTAGAGACATGACACTTCACAAATAATTAGCATTGGAGACCTGTACATGCAGTGTGACTGGAAATTCAGTATGCTGTAGCGCGGCCACTTGCTGCAATCAGAGCGGCTAGGCGACGAGGCACGGAATCAAAGAGCTCCTGAATATGCTGCTGGGGACTATTGTGTTAAGCGGTTTGTAGGCGTGTCCACAAAGCATCGCCTGTGGCTACTGGATGACCTGAACGAACAAACTGCCGACCGACAAAATCCCACACATATTCGATGGGTGACATGTCAGGCGAACGGACAGGTCTGAGAAACAGTGATACCCGTCATTCTTCGAAAAAGCCTTCACATTTCTCGCCACATGTGACTAGGTGTTGTCATGCTGAAATATGGCACATGGAATGGGCTGCAGGAGGGACGGTGCATCGTGTTGTAAAACCTTAGGAGACGAGATCGGGTACTACAGGCAATGGAATCCCAAACCATTACACTTGCCATTATTCCGCTATGCACTCAACAATACAGTCTGCCCGATTACCTTCTTCCACAGCGGCGTCGAAAGCGTGCCGTCACAGTTGGACAAGTTGAAGCGTGAATCATCTGAAAACATTTATTTGGCCACTCTGCACGCCAGTGTAGGCGTTCATATGCCCATTGCAGTCTATGGCTTTGGTGGGTTCTGGTCAATGGAAGTCGACGCAATGGCATATGGGTCACCAGTTCAGCCCACAGCAGACGGCGTTGAACCGTCGACACAGAAATATCCACACCCGCTCCAGTGATCCAACGTCGCGCCAAAACCGTGGACGAAGCTTCCCTGTCCGGTATGGACAAGCGGACACGATGTAGGTCACCTCGCACTGTGGTAAAATCGTGTCATTCATTACCCTGTCGCGCTGTGTCGGTCCCCTTCTCTCCGCTAGTTCCACAAACGTCTCTCAGTTGAGCCACAATGTCGCGGAAAGACAGACCCACCTCCCGGAGACAAATCATTGTGTTCAATCGAACGCACTCATTGGCTGATATTCCACTCTGTGATGTAGGCGAGACATATGGCATTAGGTTACACGTTTCTATTTCATACGACAGCTCCGCACCGACTGAGCGCTGCGTAATACTGACCTGTCCAGTCACACGAAAGAGGGTGCTGCTGGGACAGTGCACGCCACCTCTCTGCCATTTAAGTAACTTACTTTGGTTCCGCCGTTGCATACGTCCTCTTATTGTTGTGTTGCAGACCACTGCTTCTGAGTTTTCAACTTTTTACAAACAGTAGTGTACATAAATGATCTGATGGACAGGAACCTGTGGCTGTTTTCTGGTGACGATGTAGTGCTCAAAATGGTTCAAATGGCTCTGAGCACTATGGGACTTGACATCTGCCATCATCAGTCCCCTAGACTTAGAACTACTTAAACCTGACTAACCTAAGGACACCACACACATCCGTGCCCGAGGCAGGATTCGAACCTGCGACCGTAGCAGCAGCCTGGTTCCGTACTGAAGAGCCTAGAACCGCTTGGCCACAGCTGCTGGCGATGTGGTGCATATAAGAAGGATGACATCGGGAGTGACTGTAGGAAAACACGAATTATTTACACAAAATTTTTAGTTTATGTGATGAATGGCAGCTTGCTCTAAATGCAGAAAAATGTAAGTTAATCCAGGTGAGTATGGAAATAATACCGTAATGTTTGAAGACAGCACTGGCACTGTGCTGCTCGTCAAAGTCACGTCAGTATCTAGGCGTATCTAGGCGTAACGCTGAAAAGCGATTGATATGAAATCAGCCCGTAAAAACAGTAATAGTGGAGGCGATTGGTCGACTTTGATTTATTGGTAGAATTTTAGGGAAGTGTAGCTCATCTATAAACGATATCGCGTATAGAATACGATTGTGATCAGTTCTTGAGTACTACTCGGATGTTTGAGATCCACACCAGGTCTGTTTAAAATAAGAGGCCTGCTGCTAGAATTATTCAAATGGTTCAAATGGCTCTGAGCACTATGGGACTTAACTTCTGAGGTCATCAGTCCCCTGTAACTTAGAACTACTTAAACCTAACTAACCTAAGGACAGCACACACATCCATGCCCGAGGCGCGGTTCCAGGCTGTAGCGCCTAGAAGCGCTCAGCCACACCGGCCGGCGCTAGAATTATTACCGATAGCTCCGATCTGTACACGAGTATTACAGAGGTGCTTCATGAACTCAAAGGAGAATCCCTGATGGGAAGGTGACGTTCTCTGCGAGAAACATTACTGATAACTAGCGTTGGAAGTTGACGGCAGAAATTGTCGCAAACCTACATTTCACGTAGACCACGAAGATAAGAGAAATGAGAGCATGGACAATCTTTCTCTGTCACTCTGTTTGCGAGTGAAATACGAAAGTATATGACTACTAATGGTAGAAGATATCTCAACCATACGCCACACGACGACTTGCGGAGCAGGCAAGTAAATGTAAATGTAATAAGAATAGCTCCCAAAATACTATCGCCGTCTAGTGGAATGTGTTCCGCATAGCTTCTTCGCCGTGATAAGGATGAAGCGTGGTTGCACCTGCTACTAGGCAGGTGTCCCTAAGTTGCTCAAGAGTTTATACACATTTTTGTTTTAACATCAGGTAACAGCGCAATTTCAAGAGGTGTTTTGCGAGAGAAGCTAACTGATGACTGGGGGAGGACTCGGGAAACAGGTGGTCGGCGGCAAGAGGGTTTTCAAGGGCTGCGCTCTGCTGCTGTCCATCACGTGTAGGGCGGATAGCGTTTGGGCTTATCTCGTGCTTTAGTGTCGGCCAGACGACCAACATCAAACTGTAAAGGCATTACTTACACTTGTTTATTCGGATTCACGGTTTTCGTATGACTCAACCCTGCTGATAATTAGCGGTTTTCTCTCTCCTCCCCCTCCCCCTCTCTCGCTCTCTCTTCCTGTCTCTCTCTCTCTCTCTCTCTCTCTACACACACACACACACACATATATATATATATATATATATATATATATATATATATATATATATATATATATATGGTGGTGCATTGATCGTGACCAGGCCAAATGTCTCGCGAAATAAGCGTCAAACGAAAAAACTTCAAAGAACGAAACTTTCTAGCTTGAAGGGGGGAACCAGATGGCGCAAGGTTGGCCCGCTAGATGCCACTGCCATACGTCAAACGGATATCAACTGTGTTTTTAAATAGAAACCCCCATTTTTGTTACATATTCTTGTAGTATGTAAAGAAATATGAATGTTTTAGCTGGACCACTTTTTTCGCTTTGTGAATGATGGAAATATTGAAAAAATGCGAGAGCTTGTGCTCACAGAGCGGCGACAAACTTGATTATCTGTCAGAAATTACTGGGTTATCTTGGAGCTCGGTTCAGCAAATTTTAACGAAAGATTTGTGCCAGACAGGGGACTCGATCTTCCACCGCAATTACGCACCGGCACAGACAGCCATCTCTGTTAGACAGTTCTTCGCTAAAAATGGCATGATTCGCTGCCTCACGCACCTTACTCACCTGACGTGGCTCCGTTCGACTTTTTCTCATTTCTATGCATGAAAAGGAGCATGAAAGGACACCGATATTACTACACTGAAGAAGTCAAGAAGGAAGGAGGGAGGGGTTGTCATCCATTTCTGATGATTAACAGAAAAAATGTTTCGAACAGTCGAAGCACGATGGGACAAATGTATTAGTTGTAATGGAGTGTATTTTGAAGGGGATAAGGCTGTTTTGTAATCAATCTGAAAATATATAGCTTTTAAAATATAATTCCGGCTTGTTTTTCGATACCCCCTCGTATGACACACAATAACTGTGTTCGAGCAAGGATCAGAGCACATGCGACACCGTTTACAAATTGGTTTTAATGCGCATGCACGAGCGATGAAGATCTTTAGACGTTCGAATGCATACCCTGTTTTTTTTTTTTCTTGTTTGGTCACCTGCAGCGCTAGATAAACAAAAAACTTATTTTCTCGACATGTTGGATTACTTCGTTCCAAAGCTGAAGTGCCGTGTTTGGTAGTTAATGTCTAATAATTTGTGATCTAAGAAAATTCCATGATTAGATGCGAAGACACATATAATCACGTAGCTTTTTGTGCATCTGTTCATAGTAAAGGTCGAGAAGTGCGACATCGGCGTATAAACATGTTACCTTCAATATACCGCTGTTTACAGATCCTAACTGAGCTGCTTTTAAAACCGTAAGGCACGAATTTTATGGTCACACGTATACAGCAGCATGATAAACCTACAGAAAGGAGAACAAGATACAGATTTAGGAGTTTTAGAACAGTGTTGAATAACTCGTTTTCCCTGCAGCTACTCTGTGATGAGTCACCGGAGACTATGGGCCCCTTATTCCAAATAGTCAGAAAATACCTAGCATTCTCAAACAACCTCAGAAATTTTGTTGGTGAAGTTCATGTTCGCCTTGTATAACGCTGTGACTTGAATCTGAATTTCTTTAACTAACGCAATCTGATTCACGACTCAGTAATTATGGGATCAGATCCTTAACTTTTCGCGTAGTTATAAATAAATACAAGAAGTGAATTTGCCGGACTTATTAAAACCTTCTCACAATTTCCATATGCTAAAAACGATGTGTTGACAAAAATAACTGATAGGGTCTCTGACAAATCCTATATTCCTATTCCCCTTCGTTCATATGGTGGCGTAACATTTTCAGACTTACGTTAGGAAGATTTGGCCGACGATTAGAGACTTAAAGTCTGGTCGACAGTGCTGTCACTCACGGATGAGCCAAGACATTATAACCATTGCCCACCTCGAAAATCAATACTGTCTGCTGGAGTTAAGAGTACGTGACGCAGTACAGACAGTACACATTGAGTCTCTCTTAAAAGTCGTCAGATGCATTTCCTCCAGTGTTACGCAAGATGTGTGCAGTTTTTTTCAGGTGCAGCTAGATTCAGATGAAGTAAACAAAAGTCATAAAGTCCATTCTCGATGGAAAGCGTCTACCTTTTTTCCTGTTACAAACAAAACATTTTTCGTAGCAGAATTTTACGTGCCCATCCTAAATAAGTCTAGTGCGATATTCTTTTTATCGATATGTGTTAAAAGGAACATTAAAAAAACGAACAACAACCAGTACTCCAGCAACAGCTGAGTAGCACTGTTGCATGCCGGTAGCAACCCGACGCTGGTTAGGGTGACACACGAATCGTTGCCGGAGTACTAGTTATTTTTTGTATTTTACTATTCCTGTTAATACATATCGATAAAACGCATCCCTCACTACAGTAACTTCGGACCGCTCTATCGAATTAACTGAGCTCCTCTCCAGGCCGTGAAGGCCGAAGAAATGTCTTCCCGCCTACGGGTCATCCGCTGCCTTGCAGCGTCATGTGGCTGTCGCAAAGAGAGGCATCTGGTCAGCACAATGCTCTCCCGGCCGTTTAGCAGACTTTCCAGAGCGTGGAGCCGCTACTATTCAGTCAAGTAGCTCCTCAATTGGCATCACGAGGCTCACTGTTTTCCGAACGCTCTATTGAACGGCGACGTAAAATTCCACTTTAATAATAATTTTGTTTGTAACGGGAAACAAACCAGCGATCTACATTGACGCTGGGTGTTGCATGGAAGATGTGATGGGAAACAATTGTTGGTTCTGACTCTAGCTACACAATGCAAAAACTAATTAGAGATATCTGGCGAAACACCAGGTAAATTGCACCTGACTACTCTTCGGAGGAGTGCCGGGTGTAAGTGGAGCAGAAAGGAGAATCTCTAAAACGGCGAAGCTGGTCTGTTGTTACGGTCCATCTATGGAAAATGGCTGATGAACGGTGAAACTATGAGTAATCCCAAGGTGTTGGAGGTCCATGCTCATCCCAGGATGTGGAGGTATGAGGCTGGCCCGTTCTGTAAAGTAGGATAGCTAATAATCTGTGGCTGATACGATGATAGAGTACAATGATGGTACAGGCACAAGTGTCTTGAAACTTACTGTTCAGCGTCAACTGTAGAACATGGGATTCCGTAGTGGACGATACCTATGTGTATCCGTGTTGTCCCAGCGGCTGCTTGAAAGTACGCCGTGCCATGGATGCGAACTTTTGGGGATAGAATTATGGTTTGGGAGACTGTCATCCGGGTTTCCATGGTAGATGTAGTAGTAACGGAGGAATCCTGACACTATGGACTTCCTGAACATTATTGCAGACCATATGCTGCTCTTCATGCTACGTGTCTTCCTATAAAGCGATGGAAAACGCCAATAGCGTAAATGTCTGTATCACGAGACCGTAATCATGCTGCAGTGATTTTCAGGAGGATAATAATGGACTGAGTTGATATCTTGGCAACCAAATTCACCTAATCTGGAACAGATGTAACGCATCAGATCCGCATCCGTTAACCACTGATCCATAATTTAAGGGAACTGGAACTATACGTGTCATATATCTTTGGTAACCCACCAAGGACCTGTCGAATCCGTGACAGAATCACTGACGTGTTGCGTCGCAAATGTGTACCAAACCGCTATTGAGCATGTGGTCATAACTTTTTCGTTCATCACCTTAATAGAGAGTACAATGTTAATTGAACAGAACTAGTGACGAAAATCGGACTATGTGGTTTTTATGTAACTACAGTGGTCCTCTACTTTACGAACACCATGAGACATGACGATGTGCATATATGTGTGGTGTCTGTTTCCTCGTACATATCGAGCCGGCTGCGGTGGCCGAGCGGCTCCAACGCTTCAGTCCGGAACCGCGCGACTGCTACGGTTGCAGGTTCGAATCGTGCCTCGGGCATGGATGTGTGTGATGTCCTTAGGTTCGTTAGGTTTAAATAGTCTAAGTTCTAGGGGACTGCCCGCATCTCGTGGTCGTGCGGTAGCGTTCTCGATTCCCACGCCCGAGTTCCCGGGTTCGATTCCCGGCGGGGTCAGGGATTTTCTCTGCCTCGTGATGGCTGGGTGTTGTGTGCTGTCCTTAGGTTAGTTAGGTTTAAGTAGTTCTAAGTTCTAGGGGACTTATGACCACAGCAGTTGAGTCCCATAGTGCTCAGAGCCATTTGAACCAATCTAGGGGACTGTTGACCTCAGATGTTGTCCCATAGTGCTCAGAGGCTTTTGAACCATTTCGGACTTGTCCGAAAGAATAGACACTACACATACATAAATGTATACGGCTTGAAGGCCATTAAAATCATCACTTCATTGCGGATACACTCTCTCTCCCAAGTTCTTGCAGGAAGCCAGCGTAATGCTGCGAGTAATGAGTATGGCGGACACGGACGCTAATTAAGTAGTGTGTGACAAGATGGGAATTTGGGTCGGGCGGAAAGCGTGCTCTGATAGCCGAAATAGTTATGGCAACCCTCGCGTAACGAATGAAATTCGTGTTCGATTCCCGTCCTAGCCCAAATTTTCATTTGTCGGTTCTGAATTAATTCCAATACTTAATTTCGGGGTAGATGTCAGAAGTTGCTTCATTCCATCACGTACGATGTTATTGCTTACATTTTGATGCTCAGCTTAGACATTATGCCCGCCGACAAACTAAACTACTATATGCAGTTGCGAATTAGAATCGCGCGTTTCCAGAATACGAGTCCAGTTTCTTCTCTCTTGTGGTATACTTCCCGACATGTCGTTAACGAAAGATTAATATCCGAGTTACGTCACGCAAATGTTGTTTGTGTGAGCCACTTGTACGGGGTGTTTTACGTACGACGCAAGCCCCACGGCCTGCGTCGCTCACATATAACGACTCAATCAGGCAGCTGCGATCACTGAAAGATGCTGCGGACAGTATGGTAAGTGGTGTTTAATTTAAGTCGAAAATATAAAGTAAATGAGTTCGGAACAGCGTAGCTCTAGGGTAGGCCACTCATGCGTTGATAATGTAATCGTAGGGAACCAAATTATTGAAAAACAGAGAATTCGACGTAGACAAGTAGATGAGTACCCGATGTTCACCGGGTATTTACTCCTGTCGAATTAGTCCGTTTCCTGCTTCCCGCTCTGTCCATCTCCTAATCCCCCCTCTTTCTGTCCACCTCCTCAATCTCCCCCTCCCCCTCCTCTTTCCATCTCCTTATCTTTCCTTTGTCTGTCTATTTTCCTCCTCTCCCTCCCTCCGTCAACCTCCTCGTCTTCACCCTATCTGCGTTCATCTTCTTTGGATATCACCTGCGAATTTTTTTGCGAACAGTATTAGTAGCAAAGCAAATTAAAACATCATCTATGATGCGGCATTTTTCACAAATCTCAGTGCTTATGTCGCCATATCTCTTGAACTATGTGTCGTACTGTGATATATTTGGGCAGAAACATAGAGCAGCATATTAGGATGCTGTCTGCGAAATATGTAGCGAATATAATTAGTAGCAAAGAAGTAAGAAACTTCAAGAATAATACGGTTGTTTTTCGTGCATCTCAACGTCTATGACGTCATATCTCCTGATCTGTGTGTCAGGCAGTCACATAATTTTGTAGTCACATTCAGTAGCATACGGGCCGGCCGCGGTGGCCGTGCGGTTCTAGGCGCTTCAGTCTGGAAGGGCGAGACCACTAAGGTCGCAGGTTCGAATCCTGCCCCGATCATGGATGTGTGTGATGTCATTAGGTTAGTTAGGTTTAAGTAGTTCTAAGTTCTAGGGGACTGATAACCTCAGATGTTAAGTCCCATAGTGCTCAGAGCCATTTGAACCATTTTGAACCAGTAGCATACGGGATACTGTCTGCAAAATGTGTTACGATAAAGTTAGTAGCAAAGGAGCATTACATTTTAAACGTCACACACAATGCAGCAGTTTTTCACGCATCTCAGGGATTATGTCTAGCATCATAATATAATTTTGTAGGTGCATATCGCGGCATATGTGAATACTGGCTGCCAAATTATGCGCGAATCAAGTTAGTGGGACACAAGCAATAAATTTAAACGTAGTGCATGATACGGCAGTTTTCCACGCATCTCATTGTTTAATAATGTCATATCTACTGAACTGTGATAGGTAGGTAGTCTTACACCGACAGCGACTATTGCTTGACATTAAGAAATAAATATACCAAGTTCAGCTGAAATCAGTAAAGTGGCATAGGGGGAGATGTTGAACACACACAAATATATTCATACATTTTCGTAATTTGTATGGATGAAAAGGCTTTCGATCGTGTGAGGAAGAGGGATCTGTGGGTGATTCTGGATAAGAGGGGCTACTCCACGCAGATAATTAATGACCCTAAAAATCAGTATAATCGTAGAAAGATAATTGTATAATGCATTTACGTAGGTTTCGACTCCTCGAAGGATGTCTTCATCAGAAGAAAATTTAAAAGCTCTGTAAAATAATACATAGAAAAGTAAGTGTGACAGAAACATCAACGAAGATGAAAAATGTAGTAACATAGAAAGGTTACTTATGTAAAGTTCTGTTGCGAGAAGGCAATAGCCAAAGTTTAGAGCAGACATGTTCAACTCAAAAATTAAAAATTAAAACCGTTCCAGCCTTTGGTACGTACACTTTGCAAGGAACAACATCAGACTAAGAGGCACAGTGGCTTACATTGCTACTACGAAAACAAGAGACAAGTTGCGCCACCTATCGGGTGCGGACAGTGACGTATGCTCATTTGAGATATTATAACAGAAATAGTCGAATTAAACAACAGTTAATTATAAAAAGAACAAAATCAGAAGGATGAGAACTTAAGGTATTTTTGAAAATACGAAGTAGTCAAGCAAATGAAGTACAACTAAGAGCCATAGCTGCACAGTCCAAAAACATCTGCATGAAGGAAACTATTAGTATACGTCTATATGAGACTTGAAGAAAAAGAGGTTTCGGAACTAGAGGCAGGAAAGCACAGTAAAAAAAAAATAAAGGAATCAAAAATTCGAAAGTATTGGGTTAAAGCCACTGAATGAATTTTTGTTACATAATTATAACTGTTCGTTCAGGATAAGGTCAATGTTCTTAGAAATATGCTTGAAAATCTCCAACTCTCGAGTATGTCGAGCCTGTGACCTTTCTTTTCGCTACATAAAAAGGAAATTTCTTCGGCACTTTCCGGTTTACGACTAGAAATTAACAGATGATCATGCAAAGTGCGATGATGTACGTCAGTGCCTCTCTTTCCCAATAAATGTTTCTTAGACCTGATACTGAAAGATCTTTCGGTTTGTCCTATATAATAAACAGGACACGTATCACAAGTGATTTTGTGAACTACTAAACTGTGTATAGGAGCGACGGTGGACTTAAGATTATGAATATGATTTTTGTGCAAGTTACTGTTAGTAGAAAAGGTAACTTTCCATCCATATTTTTTAACTAGAAGACGACGAATTCTATATTAAATATGGCCTAAAAATGGAATCCAAAAAAACTTTTTTATAGTCGTTACTGTCGGAAACAGCACTGATGTCTAAGTAGTCACTTTAGTGTCAGTTTTAACTTTGAAGATATTTTCAACTAACGCAGGATTATCTTGGCTGGTGACGGTGGTACAGAAACTGCACGATGCAGGGCTATAAGGAAAAACACTTTCTGTTAGGGGGGAATGAGAATGCACTGAACTAGCGGGCACAATCTATTCCGTGTTAGTGGCTTTTCGAAAAATATCGAAGGAAAGTCTGTCTTTGTCTATGCCAGTACTAGTAATCTAGCTGAGTATCATTACTTTCAAATTCACAAGTGAAACTGATTTTTTTTTATATGAAGGCTATTAAAAATTCGAAAAAAATGCTCGGTACTTTCCCGGGAACCCCCAGTACGGAATCAGAATATGACGAAATATCTAGATCAATAGCTGAAAAATTACTGAAGCATTTTTCTTCCAACGAATTAACTACAAAAATCGGCAAAGATGCTTGCCAGTAGCCTACCCAGAGCTAGGCCATCAGGCTGATGGTTTAGTTTGCCATTGAAAACAAAATAGTTGTATCTTACTACTGTTCTTAGCAAACGAATTAGGTCAGTGATTTGCTCATGAGGAATATCTTTTTTGAAAGTATGTAGGTTTTTTAACGATATCAGTAGTTGTTTGAACTGGCGCAACAGTATATAGGTTCGTAATATCTAGTGAAAGTAATTTAGTATCCTGATCACACTTCAAATCTTTGTTTTTACTATGTTTACGCTATTGACGACAGAATAATTATTTCGAAAAACAAACGACTGTTTTATTTTATCTCGAAGAAACCTAGGTAACTCATGATATGCACTGTTCATTCTGTTCCAAATCGGACGTATTGGATAGTGAATTTTATGTACCTTAAACTGGGAATGCAGTTTTGGGGTCTTTGGTCTCATATTAACAAGCTGTTTCTTATGATAAGATCACAGGATCGACGTACTCGAAGAGCTGGAGGTTTTCAAGCATATTCCTAAGAACGATGGCCTATCTCCAACGAAGAGCTACAATTACGTAAGAAAAACGTTTTCAATGGCTTTAATCCGCTACTAGGGGATTTTTGATTCCTTTATTTTTTACTGCTTTTTCTGCCTCTAGTCCGACACATCTTTTTCTTCAAATCTCATAGCGATTTGTATTACTCAAGTTTCCTTCATGCAGATATTTTTAGACTGTGCAGCTATTCGCCTAAATATTCTGCAATACTCTGTACTTTACGTAATGGGCATTTCAGAAAGCCTAAGAGATGGCTCTTAGTTATAGGAGAAGGTGGTGTAAAGTGGCCACTCTAAGTGAAACTGAATTTTGATGAAACTATGGCTATTAATAGAACTACATACTTAAGGAATCACACCAAATATTTATAGCTAAGGTCAAATATCTATAGCTAAGGGGTACAGTGGCCAGTGCCTTGCTATCATTCCAAAATAGACTGCTTGGTTACAAAATAATGGGTAGGCTTTCAGTTTTTATTTGACAACTGATTATTATTAGGAGAACACTAATAGAGATGAGAAAGAAACTGGTTGCAATACGTTGTCGGTGAAAATGGTCAACAAATTTGAAGTATTAATTATTCCTGATGATGCAAATAGAGAAATCAACCACAAACTATGGATTTCTATTTCAGTCTAATTCATTCACAATTTATCTACTCAGAAACAATATTAAGTAATGTACAAATTCCTTACGTGAAGTTGTCATCGTCTTCACCACATCCAGCGCACACTTCATGAGCCCAGCGTTACAGCTATGACACTTTATGCATCCTTCATTTTCTTTAGATCTAGGAACCACTTTCTTGCAGTAAAAACAGTTTGTGTCACTGCTTTCATCAGTGGAATTTTCTCCTTCCACATCGTCTTATAAAAGTGTCTTTTAACAGAAACTCTCTTAGTGTTTCCTCCCTCTTTTATCTTCTTACCTTTATTTTGTGTTGCCTTACATTGTAGGATATTGGCCTTATCTGTTTGTCTTTCTTCGAATTTCCTTTTGTTCATTAAAAGCTCTTCATCTTTCTTTCTTTTAGCTTCAGCCAACACATTTTCATAAAGGCTTGAAGAGCTTATGACAGTCTTTCCTTTTTTACTACTAGTTTGTCTTTGATTAACACATTATTTCTTAGGCAAAAGCGTTACATCCTTTGGAATTACTTGGAACAAACCTGTTCGATGCTTAGACGTAAGTTCTTCAGTGTTCGGACGCTGATGGGAACCTTCTCTTGGGAAAGGCTCATCACCTATGATCTGTAGGCACCGGCACTGAAGACAGCTCATAATTTGGTTCCAGAATTGAACCGGTGGGTCTACTTGAAGAAAACACAACATTCTGGCGCCCAGAGCGACTAACACTTGCAGAAGGCACAGTATTAAAATCCCTGTTCAAAGGAATATCAGTAACCTCAACAGCAACATAGGCTTCATCAGTACACACGTCTGGGTCCAGAGAAAAAATTCCACACTTTCTAAAGCCATTTATGGCTGTCACTGGAACGGCTGCACGGAGAAATGCTCTATCCAGAAGTGCACTTATTTCTCACAAGCTTGTGTGTAGAAGATCTTAAAAGGAGACATGAATGCCACATCTAAAGGTTATAGCTTGTGGCTACAGTATGGGGCAAGCACACAACAATTGTATGATTTTCTCTGACGTTATCAATGGAACCTTTGTACTTAGTACGGGTGGAGTTAACATCTAGGATTAGTAGAAATGGATCTTGAGCAGTTGGTTTTGCATGTTTTAAAAAGTGCTCAAACCAATCCAAAACACTTTCACTCTGCATCCACCCGCTAGAGTGACGCGGAAATTCGGGTCCTGGCGGAGCCCCATTTTTAAGTTCAACCTTCATTCCCAGCCTAGGGAAGATTACAAAAGGAGGAATGAAATTTCCTCCCGGAGACATGCACACCATAAAAGTCTACATCAAGCCTCTGTCAGCTAAAGTAGCGGCTCCGACTTGTCGTCTTCCTTTGAGTGCAAACACTTCGCTGTTCTTGGACTGAACTGTCAGAAGACCGGTTTCATCTACGTTATAAATACAATGAGCAAGATGAAATCGTTTATCTAGCAATGTTTTGAGCGTTAAACGCTTTTGCTCTAGCCGTAGAGGAATATTCTGACTTACTAAGACTAATATCAGGCTGCCATTTTCTAAAGCCTACCACCCAGTCTTTGCCAGCCATTTCAGACTCCATGTTGAGACGGTGTGATATTTTGTTATCCTCTGCCAGCTAAATTGCTAATCGCCGCTGGTCATTCATCGCATTTCCATAATGAGCTTTGTCATTTCAAAAATATAATTAAGGATTTCTTGTTCTTGTTCTTTACTTAATATTGTCCTTAAGCAACCCATAACCTTTTTACTACCAACTGCATCCCTATTTCTTCCTATTTTTTAGCTAATTACGTGGGATATTGAATTGTTTTGCTGCTGCCGAGAAAGCCATGTTATCTTTCTTAACTGTCTCATTTGCCTTTTACATCTCAACAGGATCCCACGTTTGTTGCTGCGTTTTCCAGATATATTTTCTCGGCATTTCTGCTCTAAGCTTTGACTACTGCCTCCTCGTCATGTAACTTTATGTAAGTAACCTTTTTATGTTATGACATTTTTCATATTGATTAATGTTTCCGTCAAGTTTATTTTTCTGTGTATTATTTTATAGGGCTTTTAAATTTTTGTTTTGATGAAGACATCCTTAAGACGTCGAAACCTAGCTAAATGAATTAAACAATTACTTGCAACCGGTTGGCGATATTATTTCTCCACTGAAACTTACAATACGGCTGCTGAAAGACATCCATCTTCAGACCTGTTTAACATTTATACTGACAACATCCTACAAGGAGGAATGGGTGAGCTCTATGGTTTTAATATAGGACGTAAGAGAAATCTAAAAACTCTTTTAATGACGAAGACCAAGTAATCTTTGGGAAAGCAGAACATGAATTACAGAACCAGATGCACAGACTTGCTCTCATTCCCAATAAGCATATTTTGAAGATCTCCACAAGCAAGATTAAGGTAATGGCTTTCAGGGGAAAACGTCCCATACAGACTAAGATCGTCATTGATAGAAAAATAATAGTACGAACAAGTCATTATAAATATCTAGGGTGCGATGTACCATATGACACAAATGCTGAAGTTAAGGTAAAACCGAGTAAGTATTCATTAATGTACACACCAAATTCAAGAACATTAAAGAATAAATTTTGTAAGGAGACTTCGATGGAGTTTTGTAGAATAATGATACCAAACTACAGATAACTGAAATAAAGTACAACAGCAAATAAAAACAGCAGAAATCAAACTTTTAAGTGAAGGACATAATAAGAAATGAATATATTCGTGAGGAGCTAAACATCGTTGGCCCCAATGACAATATAACCGATTACACGGAGAAATGGGTAAATCATACGGACGAAATGGAGGAAAATCGACTACCGGTACCCAGACTGGTAAGGTCCTACGTACCAAGGGGTAGAAAAGACATCCATCGAGCGCTGAAAAGATGAAAGGAGGACGGATCAGAAACCAGCCCACAATTTGGCGTCAATCCAACGTAAAATGAACACGTATGACAGCAAAAATATTTTTGAGGTATGAAGACGACGGCAAAGAATGTCGAAACCAGTTGTCTAGGCTGTAAAACAGGTCGGTTCTGCGGTTCTCAAAATGAGAAAATTCAGCTAATTTGATCAGTCGATGCGTTTCCCCTCTTTGTACGGTTTCAGTATGAATTGCTAATAGCTTCTGAAGCGCTAAATAACTCCAAAACTTTCTCAACCGTCTTTCTAAGACCGCTCTTGCCTAGATAATACTCGGTTAAAAAAGATAAGCCACCTGCCACGCAGTCCTAACAACGCGCTCGGATCGTCGTGCGCCTGTCGCAGCCGGCCTACACGTGTTATGTTTACCCTACAATGCCGGAGGCAGGACTCATGTCCTACATGAATAGCCTGCATGTTGTCACCGAGGGTACTGCCCAGTGGGTTTGCTGGAATAAATTGAAGAAACTGCTGATCGACATCCTCACGGCAGCTGGTGGGTGGAGCCAGAGACTCGGAGGGTCACGTGGTTTCGATGAGCGCACGCATTCTGCACCTACTCCCGCTGAGCTGCGGCCATTAAGCTGGCGGACAGAGCGCTCCCACGCCCAGACGCTGCTTACCATAAAAGCCACGGGCGGCGACATTCCTGTCGACCAGCCCCAGTACCTGCCACGCGCATCCGCCCGCCATCACCGTACTTCCACCCGATCCCACCCCATTCGCTCATTAAATCGTTCCTCCTCCTTACCACACTCCCGTCCACCCAACTGCAGCTTTGCTCGAACTTTTTCATTTTCCGCCAGTCACTCAGTGTCAATTAGTTTCATGCTATTCTGCAGTACATTCCACCTTGTACAAACCCTTTTACACCTACTACATTTTACATCGTCAATTATCTGTTGTACATATTCTTCATTTTGTCTGCATTTCAAAATTTTCTCTCCTCCGGTAATCCTTCCGATACCGCGTTAACTAATTTTGGATGAATGAAACTACACTACTGGCCTTTAAATTGCTACACCACGAAGATGGCGTGCTACAGACGCGAAACTTAACCGACAGGAAGAAGATGCTGTGATATGCAAATTATTAGCTTTTAAGAGCATTCACACAGGGTTGGCGCCGGTGGCGACACCTACAACGTACTGATATGAGGAAAGTTTCCAACCGATTTCTCATACACAAACAGCAGTTGACCGGCGTTGCCTGGTGAAACGTTGTTGTGATGCCTTGTATAAGGTGGAGAAATGCGTACCATCACGTTTCCGACTTTGATAAAGGTAGGATTGTAGACTATCGCGATTGCGGTTTATCCTATCGCGACATTGCTGCTCACGTTGGTCGAGATCCAATGACTGTTAGCAGAATATGGAATCGGTGGGTTCAGGAGGGTAATACGGAACGCCGTGCTGGATCCCAACGGCCTCATATCACTAATAGTCGAGATGACAGGCATCTTATCCGCATGGCTGTAACGGATCGTGCAGCCACGTTTCGGTCCTTGAGTCAACAGATGGGGACCCCTGCAAGAGCCGGCCGGTGTGGCCGTGCGATTCTAGGCGCCTAAGTCTGGAACCGCGTGACCGCTACGGTCGCAGGTTCGAATCCTGCCTCGGGCATGGATGTGTGTGATGTCCTTAGGTTAGTTAGGTTTAATTAGTTCTAAGTTCTAGGCGACTGATGACCTCAGAAGTTAAGTTGCACAGTGCTCAGAGCCATTTGAACCATTTGAGCCAACCTCTGCAAGACAACAACCATCTCCACGAACAATTCGACGACGTTTGCAGCAACATGGACTATCAGCTCGGGGACCATGGCTTCGGTTACCCTTGACGCTGCATCACAGACAGGAGCGCCTGCGATGATGTACTCAAAGACGAACCTGGGTGCATGAATGGCAATACCTCATTTTTTAGGATGAATCCAGGTTCTGTTTACAGCATCATGATGGTCGCATCCGTGTTTGGTGACATCGTGGTGAACGCACATTGGAAGTGTGTATTCGTCATCGCCATACTGGCGTATCACCCGGCGTGATGGTATGGGGTGCCATTCGTTACACGTCTCGGTCGCCTCTTGTTCGCATTGACGGCACTTTGAACAGTGGACGTTACATTTCAGATGTGTTACGACCCGTGGCTCTGCCCTCCATTCGATCCCTGCGAAACCCTAGTTCTAGTATAATATATTTGTCCAATGAATACCCCTTTATCAACTGTATTTCATCTTGGTGTAGCAATGGTAATGGCCAGTAGAGTATATGGTTCCAGAGACCTCTTCAAGTCTCAAACACCTACGATGTCTGAAAACAGACTGAAGCGACGAATGACAATGTGTACCAAGGTCGGGATTCGAAGCAGGGTCTTCTGCTCACTAGCCACATGCACTAATCACTACGCTACCCTGGCACAGTGGCTTCGCATGTTTGCAAGGACTACCTTACCACGCATCCCTCCTCAATCCGAATTCCCACTCACGTCTCAGCCCACTAGGTATTCATCCTAAACACGAACAGTATTGCAGAGGCTCTCCAACAGTATTCGAATAGCATGTTGGCATCGAAGGAATCTGGAGATACTGCCTGAAACCCAGGCAAAGGTTTGGTGGCCAAAAGGATCAGAGCAGTATTTCTGTAAGATCGCCGGTAGATCAAAACCACCTGATATTAATCTTTCGTGGTTACGCTATCTGTCAAACAAAGTGAAACTCACAGAATGGTAGGAGGAAACAAAATGAAACTTTACGGTTTGAAGGGGTATGTGATTTTATTTCGAGCAATACAAAATTGAGTCAAATTTACAGAGAACTTCGAAGTATTGGTCCCACTATCTGTATGATGTTGCACCTCCTCTAGCTTGGATGCATTCATTGATTCGTTTCGTAATGGTGTCATTAAGTCGTTGTATCCTTTCCCGAGGAAAGGAGTACCACAAACTGTTGTAGCTGTCCTCGATATCTTTGATACTTGCACACAGACGAAGTTGAAGTCCGTAGTGATAGCACATATGTGCTGTCGGCGATAGATCTGGTGATCTTACTGCCCACAGGAGTCATTCACGGAGTTCGTAGAGATGCATACTACATGCAGAAGAGCACTCTCCATTTCAAAAATCCCTTCACGATACTGTCGCATGAGTGGTAACAAAAACAGTGTTGTGGTTTTAACGGTAATCTACCCATGGAATGATAGTTCCGTAGCCCCGTTCCTGCCAGTCTCCGATCAAAAGTTTGGAATGAGACAGAATGTTACAAGAGGTCAATTAATTGTTCTCCGATGACAGGCGCGCATGTGCAGGGGTTGCAACATGCTTGGTGCACAATACGGCGATCCGTCCTTATAATGGCCATAAATGGTCGACCGACATTGACGACAAATATGTCCGCCCTCGCGTTCACATGCAATTCAACATTGGGCCACTGACACATCCGAATGCGCCACGAAACTGGATATACACATTCGACCAGCCGGCCAAATGGAGACGCAAAACGAGGCCCCTTTCGAGCTCTGTTCGGAGCTGATAATGCTGTCTCAAACAGGTACGCGGCGGCTCCGTGTCCTTCACAGTGATCACTCAACATCTAAGCCCGTTCACGCTCCTTATATACCCCATCAAGTCTGGTAACTGCAACACTAACGCACTCAAGTGACCGCTCTACGTGTCACAGACAATTGCAACTATAATCATTTACATATACGCCGTTGATGTGCTTGTATACGAAGTTACGTTGACACAGGACTGTTTTCTGGGTACTTCAAAGTTTCTGTCATCATTGTAGGACATGTAATCCAAATATGAGTAAGCTGTTACAGTACAGCTTTGTCAGAAGCTGCCATCTGCATCGCACACTTCATTTACATAAAAGCATCCACACTTGTCGAATTTCGGACTGTAATATTATTGGGCTTTCCGTCGGATGAAGGCTAGGAGAACTCTTGAAAAGGCAGTCACCAAGCTACGTATCAAATGATCAACTTATAAGATGAGCCCTATTCTTTGAAAGACATTTGGTTTACATAATTTACATAACCGTAAAGATGCACATCTAGGGCAAACGCTAATACATTGATTGCGCAGTTAGAGAAACATTTTAACAGAAGCTGAACCGAGCGTTCCGCTTCGATCTAAATAAAAAATATGACGGTAAAAACTTTTGTAGATCTTCAGATTTTATCGCACTTCTTATTGTAATGTGAAAGGGTAAAAAAGGTCGATTGTGAGCCATAAAAATGAGCAGTCTTGCCAGCGTGCAGACTACAGTTATTATTTGGTAACATTCAAGTAATTTATATTCGAGACTGTAAATCGTCAATTTATTGTTATAAAAGTCTTAAACAGTGAAAGAACTGCATTGAAAGAAAGAGAAATATAATGAGTGTAATTTGCGATACAGAAGTGAACCAAGAAGCGATCACAGGACAAGCTGAAATCTTATCGTACCAACATAGTCAGAAAATTACTTTTGTAAGTCGTACTGTTTATAAATAAGCCCTAATTGCTGGTGAGAATTATTTGAATATATTTAGTGTTTATTCTTGTTCTATTCTTTTCCTTTTTTACCTCCATATCAGATTATTTTTATAAATGTCAATCAGCCTTTGCTACAGCAAAGAATACTGCGGCATCCTGGTCGTAGACAGAAGGCCGTTCCTTATTTTCTATACAACTCATAGCCGCCCCCTTTATTAATGATTTCATTTGCAAATGCAATTTTTATTGTTCATTGTTAGGTAATTATAAAATTCATACTGATTACGTAAAGGAATCCGTATTGTTCTTTTCCCAATAACAGAAGCCTTTGCGTAATCAAAAACTAGCCTCCTTCTGACAACGATCAGGAGCCGACCAGAAGACGAACGTCTTCGGCCTCTTTCGTGTTTCTCGTGGCAAAGCTGTGCCAAACTGGGAACACGACATTCTAGTATGAAATACAACGCCCATATAAGTATTAGATTAAAATTGAAAAAAATTGAAATACATCAATATTTAATTTATTTTTTATCGTACTAGAGGATCAAATAGGCTTCAAAATCAGGAGAATAGTTATTGCCACTAAAAACGGTATCACAATTCCAACAAAATTCAAACATATACGATAGAACAGTGCTAACTGCTGGTGACAGCATGATAGAATGTATAGTTGCTTTGTTATTTCATTGTGGTTTTTGTAGACGACTTTGAGCGGAAATATGAATTGCTTGCCTAAATTTTGCGTGCAATACAGATGGACCTTTGTAGTGACAGCGCTTACAGGAACGTGCTGTTCTAATCCTAGTGACTTAAACCTTCTGAAATAGAATTATCACCCTGTTTCGTCATTACAGCGAAATGGTATCAAGCTCTTTTTATCCATGCCACTACAGAAGACTTGTGCCATAGAAAATCTTGCTAAATTCTTCGAATCCTTGTCACAAATATGATCAAGACAGCCTCTATTTTTCTTCCACCTCTTTATCTCGAATGCCAGTTCTTCTGACATGTTCAAGATTGTTGGAAATTAAGATGTTTAGATCGACTTCAGCAGTTCATTTCGATCCTCAATTTCGTATTTAGGTTGAAGTCGAATAATTCGATTCCAAATTTTCTCGAATAGGTGGTGTATTATTAGTAGATAACAGCTCGTTGCTGGTTAATGTATTATTGTTCTGGAATGGCGACTGTGACACAAATTTCGACCACTAGTGGATAAATTACTAATGCACTTCCTGCTAGGTTGTAGCGAGCAACGATGCAAACTACATTGTATTGTGTCGAATGCATCACATACGAAAGTGAATGGGCAAGGTTAGTATGTTCATAGAAAAACGCAGAAAAATATTTGTTAAGCAAGGTAATTGTTGAAATGTGGGATTTTTGTGAAGGCTTCCTTTAGTCCCACAAGTAGGCTATGTGTGCTCTTGATCCTTCGCTCCTTTAAGTTGCGCTGGCATGGACGTACACTAGCACTGTGATACGATACAAAAATTTTAATCGAGTAAAAATTGGCTATGGCTTATATGCAGCCTGAGCAGAGTCGAGTTCTTGGGCGCTGTACATCAAAGATCAAAGCCTTCTATTAATGTACGAATAAAGGATATTCAGATTATTTAAGAGAAAATAAAGTCATTACGTAAAAGAAAATCACCGCATTGAATTTGCGAGATTGTATAGAAGATAGACACAGACACATAGTGTACTGAATCTAGTTCTTCTTACGAAGAAACTGCGAAAGAGATGGGTAGTTTTTAATTGAAGCAATAGGCTGGTGGAAGTGAAAATGCGCCGATCAAAATGAAAACAGGTTTTTCGGCGATACAGGACTTAGAAACCTGGCGAATTTCATGACGATACCAGAACACTACTTACAAAACTGTAAGATAATGACTGTCTCTTATTACGTAATGTTACTGTACCGTTTAGATAAGAAGTTGAAGCAGCAGATGAGAATGTTACTTCACCAACAAGATTTTCGCCTTCTGACACATCGACGACTGTGACAACAAATATGTAGAAGTTGTTTTCTAAATAGTGCCCCGACCGCCCTACTTCCAGATACCATCTCACTTCACTAACTTCCTAACCTCAAAAGGTGGCATCAAAAAAAGAAAATTTAATCGAATGAAGAGGATTTGGGTGCTGTAAACGAGTATTGTATGAAGCTGGACACAAATTTTAAATCTAAGTTAATAAAAGAAATGACGTCTCATTCGGCGAAATAAATTGAGATAGGTGGAGAAATATTGATAAATATGCTCTTGTTCCTGAAAAACAAAAACCTTTTTGATTTGTACCTTCATGCGGTGCTTACTAATTATGATCGTTCCATTAAGTTAAGAGGCTTTCTCGTATGAGTATCACTCCAAGTTAAAGTTGTTATTCAACATAGTTCTAACAGTTCTCCTTTTACCCCTCAGGAATTTTAATGCATCATAGGGAGAACAGAAGACAGAGGACAATTAGCGTATTTGCTGGTACTTTTGTACTAAAGTCGTTCTTCTTATCTGTGAATACTGATTAGTGACTGCTTTTAAGGGGAAACATTTGATAATACCGATTTACACTCAACAATGATCTAGAAGGTCTGAATCTCGAGACAGCTAAGTAGGGATTCCATCTGGGGTCGGTGGAGGCTCGTTCATAAAAAGACACAATGAGACAAAAGCCGCGAGTCGGCACTCGGCGTTTATAGGTGCGATAGGCTGGGCGCAGACATGGGGATTACTGCCGGCCCTACTGCGCCTGCGCCGTTTGTTTATTGAGTCATAAAGGGTTGGGCCGCGCCGCGGCGGTCAGAGATACCAACGGTGGGACGCTCGGCGCCAGGGTTCTGCCGCCTCCCCCTGCCCCAACAGCAATCCCGTAATACGTTAATTTAATTATTTGTTTGTGGCCGCACAATGCACAAGCGCTCATCACCATACAATAGGTAATAAGCTGCCATCACGAGCTGTGACGTCATGCTGCTAAGGGTGGAATTGAGAGATTTTCTCGGGTCGGTCGTCCGCGGTACTCCAATGGGAAAAAGGACGGTCAGAAAAAAAAAAAAAAACAAAGAGAACAAGAGGAAGAAAGGAAGTGGAGCCGATTGGTTTTAGGCTCGTGCGCTGTGTCCGTCGATCTCCCTCCCTCCCCCTCCCCCCACCCCTTTCTTCATTAGCAGCCGATACACGCGGGTGGCCAGCAGTACAGCTCGGCCGGGAATGCACTGAAGAATGGACGCTTCGTTGGGGTCAATTATGTGAGGATTCGGTGCCGAAACATCAGGGCAGTTCTCAGAATGTGGCTTTAGAAGGCTATCCTAGTTGATGTAAAATTTATTATATCAACTGAGAAGCAAATAATATAACAATTTAAATGACTCCTTGTTTCTGTAATCCTGAATACCACCTTCAATACTGCACGCGTGGGTTAACGGATGTGATCTAGCAGTTCCCCTTGCTTTCCGCTCATTTATATGAGACTAGGAGACATCTTCAGTGTGTACGATGCTTTTGACGAATCTTCAAGTCTGATCAGAGAGAATCTGCTGACATAGAACAGGGACAACAGTTGAGGTATACGTTGGAGGAAGTGGGAGGAAACGTCTTAACACCCTGTCCCAAAATACTACCTACTCAAATAGGTAACTCAGCATTCACATCGTTTGCTTGTACTTCGCTAGCATTAAAGTCTTACATGCCAGTTATTTTACTGCTTTCAAAATGTACAGTAAATGGTGCTTGTGAAGTAACTGGTAACTTTTGTCTGCCATGTGTCCCATTCCTTACTCCCTACTCTTCCTCGTGTGTTTATTTTACTACAACAGCATTTCCCTTAGTGGGTCGTCAGATGACTTACGAATGTGATGGGGAACAGGCAGTGTCAGTACTCATTACTCAACAGAGCTGCCATTATTAGAAAAAGTTTTGTAGATTATTGAGACGTACTGTTAATGCCAATAGCATTTACAAACTTTGTGAAAGCTTTTCAACAAGTATATTCTCATAACAGTTTACATGCAATTAAATATTGATGGAGAAAGATTTCATAGGGTTGGAATCTGCGTCAATGGAGAATGAATAGGACACTTTCCTAACTCATGCAACTTCCACGTGGGATATCACTGGAGCTAATGTGCGTGTGAACTGCAACAGCATGACGAATGTTAATTTCCCTCTCTTCTGTTATCACTTGTTTCCTTCTGTTACGCTCTCTAAGTTTTACACTACCACTTTCACGTAACTGGTTGAAGAGGTCAATAAATAATTGCCGAGATGGTTGATATCTGTTGGGTTGTCTTGCCCTACACTGTACAAGAACGAACTGCATTCTTCCTCTTCATATACCATGAGCATGTCGGATTTTTCTGCATTGGTAAATTCCATCATCCACTTACGACCTACTGCTTGGAATGTCAGACGCTAACTGACTAGCGTGTCAGAAAGCACTCAAGGAACATATAAGAATATTTGCTTATGGTTTATTTAAATATTTATATAATTTTTGGATTTAAAATTCTAGCATATTGGTACTATATTTTCTGTATATGTAAAGTAAAGTTTACTATACTGGAGTTTGAAGTTCTTTGTATTGAATGTCAATAATGTAAGTAAAATACTATGTGAACTGTTTATTATGTTAAATAACTCTCTGATGACCTCTTGTATTTAAAAATATTTGTGTGTATAAGCTGTTCACGTTGATGTAAATTTGGCATTTAAGAAATGGTTATGCTTAGCAACAATATAAGAAGTAGGTGTTACGTAAAAGCCAGTGTGCTTTTGTTTAAAATGAAAGTGTCTCTGGGGTGTCGAAAAGGTGGCAAGGGCGAATTGCCCCGCTACCTTGAGCAAGCGCAGGAGGTAAGTCACACAGTCTGTAGGCAGCAGTGACTGAGGCAATACCTTTGTGGAGCAGGAGAAGCTTTGCCTGCAAAGCCGCACAAAATGCCTCGGATGGAGACTGCAAACGGCTTGCGGCATAGCTGCGAGTTGTTGAGCTATTGTATGCAAAAAAAAATGGTTCAAATGGCTCTGAGCACTATGGGACTTAACTTCTGTGGTCATCAGTCCCCTAGAACTTAGAACTACTTAAACCTAACTAACCTAAGAACATCACACACATCCATGCCCGAGGCAGGATTCGAACCTGCGACCGTAGCAGTCCCGCGGTTCCGGACTGCGCGCCTAGAACCACTAGACCACCGCGGCCGGCTATTGTATGCAGAATTGACCGACGCCAAGAATAGAAACTGAGCCCATACACCAAGAGACTTACAGGCCGTACTGTGGGTAGTGTAGCCGCCATAATTGTTCGTCGCACACAAGCCTACAGCTACCAGATAATACATTTTTAGTAAATTTACTTTTGTACAGCGTGAACCATTAATTTAAACTGTGTTTTAATAATCATTCTTGAACTTGAAAGAAAGTGGTTCACCGTGTTATTTCATCCTAATCATACAGCTTCCTTTGTGTTTGATGAATCCGAGTATCCTATATTACAGACTTATGAAGCGCAAAGTTAATATAGAGAAGCGGCATTTAAATTGTTTTTGTGTTTCAATAACTATTGCAAAGTGTTATAGCAGTAGTTTTCATACATAAAATTCAATCACAATGTAGCCAAGTTACTAGAATCTGATAAATGACTATACAAAGTTAGTTCAAAGAATAATAGGTTCTGACAGGAAATTCCAGCAAGAAAGAGGTTTCTTTGATATGAAAATTCAGCATAAAAAATGTGTGCCTTACTATCTAAGTATTTCAGTTGGTTATTAGAGATCCCCCCATGGCCAAATTTTTTTAGTTTCCTTGAAGTTATTTACTGGGCTTTTTCTCTTATAAAAACTATATGTATAAGGGTGTAGTTCAAAATTGTGTACGTGGAGTAATATTTATTTGAAGAAGCAACTTAAACAGTAGCAAAAAAGTAGGCAAAATTCATACTTCTGCTTTTCCAAATACTTCACTGTTTAATAAATGAAAAGCACCGGTTTGCTTTTGTTCTACAATATTACTTTTATTGTTAACCGGTTTTCGGCTTACTAGGCCATCTTCAGACATTTACTGAGTATGATCACCAAAGAAGTTAAATGTTAGCAAACAACATTGGAAGAGAAGTAACACATATAGACTGAAATACAAACATACAGTAAGTAACACGTTTGCAATGAAAAAGTAAAAACTGAACAGTACATAAATAACAATGGAGTAGAAAGGAAAACCTTTAGCACAAAATAGGAACAGCATGCCTACATAACAGTTTCTATTAATAAACAAAACTAAAAAAATAAAATAAAATTAGCACTAGACAAGGCTGCATCAGGAGGTATGAAAAATTAGCACTAGACAAGGCTGCATCAGGAGGTATGAAACACGGAGAGTGAAACACAACCAATTAAAGAGACAGTTATCAATGTAACTACATAATACGTAAGAAACTTAAGCAATATCAATAAGATAAACAGAAATAAATAAATGTAGGAAAATGGAGGTGTTTGAGGGAACCTACAGTTTGAGAGTGTGGTGGTACTGCATTTTAACATTAGCATTATAATCAAAGCAGTAGTTGTGCAACAGTTTTCATTAAATAAATGAGCAAATTAAAATATGAACAGTATTTGATGAGACAACTACAAGGGGTGTTAAACATGCACAGTAATACAAGTACCAGTTAAAAGAAAGCCTTAACTATTGAAACTACAGTCTGTGTGGAATACAAAGACATCTTCAACAAAACAAAACAACTTATTGAATACAGGAAAATGGGAATATGTTGGAAGAGAGAGTGTTGGAAGTAATGAACAACAAAGATGGTTATATGAATTTTAAGAGAGGGGAAGTGTTGAGCTTTGTCTGGTCATTTAGGATGAGATCTGGACTGTGAGCAAGATGTTTGTTAATTTCCAGGGCTTCCAGCAGGTTGAGTTTCTGGCCTTTGTTTCCTAAGTGAAGTACACGGGACACTGGCTGGTAGTTGTGACCCTCATTCAGTACATGCTCAGCAAATGCAGAGTCTGAAATTCTGCAACCTCCAGCTGCATTCATGTTCAGACAGCCTAGTTGATATGTCTCTGCCTGACTGACCAATGTAAAATTTGTCACAATCAGAACAGATGATTTTGTATACCCCACTGTTGGATAATAACTGGATCTTATCTTTTCTATTAAAAACACACTGGGCTGTCGTGTTCCTGACATAGTAGGAAAGCCTATACTCCCAGGATTTCAGTGCTTTGGCTACAATTTGTGATACCTGACCTAGAAATGGTAGTGTATACCATTTCTTGCAGACAGTGGATGGGGAAGCAGGTGGGGCATAGAGGAGTGGTATAATTTTCCGCTTTTGTTTCCTGTGCAGGATGTGGTCAATAAGAACTGGATTGTAGCCATTGGCTGTGGCAATAAATTTTATTGTATCTAACTCTGCTTTAAAATCATCTCTGGACATGGGGACAGATATGAGACTGTGTACCATTGAGTGGAAAGCTGCATGTTTTGAGCTATGGGGTGTTGTGAACAAGAAGGTATTACTGTGTCTGTAGTTGTTGATTTTCTGTAAATTTTGAAACAATGTGTATGGTGAGATCTAAGAAGTTTATGGATATGTTGCCAGTCTCCATAGTGAACTGGATAATTTTATGTTGATCGTTTAGGTTTTTCAAGAATGTGTTGAGTTGTCTTGTAGTACCAGTCCACATACACAGGACATCATCTACATATCTAAACCAGTATTTGATGTTTGCACTCAAAGGTTCTGTTTTTAGAAAATTTTGTTGAAAATGGTCCATAAATATTTCAGCCAACTGTGGACTAAGAGGCGAACCCATAGCTAAGCCATCTAATTGTTTATAAAGAGTCCCTTGGAACTGGAAATAGTTCTGTGCGAGGCATGTCTGTGTGGCCAGTCTCAAGTCATTAAATTCCACAGGATTGACATTAGACTTGTGCATCAGCTCTGTCAGAATATCAATGTATTCTACTACTGGTATGTTAGAAAAGAAACTGCTGACATCAAAGGATACTAATTTATCACTGTGTGAGACAGATATACCTTTTAACTTGTTTACTAGGTCCACAAAGTTTGAAATACCATGCTTTGGTCTGAATTTAGTCTTGCTCTTAATTAGGACATCCAGTTTACTGGCTAGTTAGTAAGGAGGATCAGTGAGTGATGATACAACTGGACGAATAGGAACATCTTGTTTATACAGTTTAGGAAGCCCACACATTCTAGGAGGCACTGGGTTCATATTAGTTAACAGTTTTGCTTCAGATTCAGAGAATACGCTTTTGCATGAATTGATTGCACATTTAACATCCTCTTTGAACAATTTAGTAGGGTCTTTAGGAAGGACTTGGAAGCCTGTGATATTCAAGAAATCATTAACTTTATCCACATAATCACATTTGTTCAAAAGCACAATACTGTTGCCTTTATTAGATTTTGTGGCATTGATACCTTGGTGTAGTAATTTCTGTTTCATTGCCTGGATAGGCTGGCGACCATCAGTACATGTGTTAAACCACTAAATGAACTTGGGACTGAGTTGTCCAAGCTTCAGTATAATATTATTCATACAGCAGTTCTGTTTAACCGCTGGGTAAAACCTTAGGAAAAGAATTGAATAGGCTGATTTACTTATCCATTAGACACAACACACAGTCAATTCCTGTAGAAACCGTAATTCTAATGATGGTTTTTTCCTATTAAGAGGGCCATCCTCTCATAGTGTACTTTATTTGTAAATTAAACTAAAATTTAGTAAGAGCGTTATACATGGTGCAGTAATCAAAACCAACTGCGGGTACGCCTTGGGCTGCGGATTGGAGCCGCCAGGCGGGGAAGCCGCTGGTGGTGCAGCATGCACCACCGGGTAAGCACAGGACGATTCGGACGACAGACCAACGACAACTGACAACAACCGACCACGACCGACTATGAGCGACACAACAAGGAAGCGATAAACAACGGAGGCTTGTGGAAACCACAACACCAAACGTAATTCCACTCGGAAGCAGAGCCAGGCAAATGTCAACAACGAGCAACGACCAGAACGCAGTACCGCCGAGATATAAACAAATCCAGAGCGAGTACCAGACTGACTGGACTAGGGTTTTTTTCTTTATTGTTATTTTAACACCTGAACAATCAGGTAGGCTGGCAGCGGCATGCTACGCCGCTCTTCAGCCATAGTGTTGACAATAACAGTACAATAATAGAGAATTAAAATGAACATAGTGACGGGCAAAAATTAGTGGTCACAGATACACAAAAAACACGGAGCCGTTCACATTCGACGATAACGACACTGAAAACACGTTGACACGGCGCACATAACACTGATGAATCCGACGGCATAAGTGAACGTAGAAGCGTGACGGCGGACACTAAAAGCACAAAACGACGTCACACACACGAGACATTGATGGCGAAGATGACCGGCGTGCGAAAGTCCACGTAGCGTGTGCGAGTCCTGGGACCTGCCAAGAGGGGAAGACGGGTGAGGGGGGGGGTGGAGAGGGGAGAACAAAGATGCCAATGGCTGAGGAGATGGGAGGAGGAGTAGAGGGACAGGGGAGGGGAGGCCCGGGGGAGGAGTGGAGAGAAGGGGAGGAAGGACAGAGGGTGCCCAAAGGAACAGACACAGGAAGAGGGAGGGAGGATCAAAGTTGGTAAGAGGGGTAGATGGAGGGGAGGAGGACATCATTAGGGAGGGGGAGCTGGCGGAAGCCACCTTGGGAGAGGGTAAGGAGGGTGGAGAGATTGAGACCGGGTGGGACATGGGAATACAGGCGCGGCAGCGGGTGGGGGTGAGAGAGGACGGGTGAGACAAGCGGATGAGGAAGATCGAGTTTGTGGGAGGTGTACAGGATCCATATCCTTTCAAGGAAAGGGAGGAGGTGGGGGAAGGGGATGAGATCATACAGGATCCGCATGGGGGAGGGGAGACGGATGCGATAGGCGAGGCGGAGAGCATGGCGTTCAAGCATTTGTAGGGATTTATAAAAGGTAGGGGGGGCAGAGATCCAGGCTGGATGGGCGTAACAAAGTATAGGGCGGATGAGGGATTTATAGGTGTGGAGGATGGTGGAGGGGTTCAGACCCCACATACGGCTGGAAAGGAGCTTGAGGAGACGGAGTCAGGAACGTGCCTTGGCTTGGATTGTCTGGAGATGGGGAGTCCAGGAGAGGCGACGGTCGAGGGTGACGCCAAGGTACTTAAGGGGGGGAGTGAGGGCAATAGGATGGCCATAGATGGTGAGATAGAAATCAAGGAGGCGGAAGGAAGGGGTGGTTTTGCCTACAATGATCGCCTGGGTTTTGGAGGGATTGACCTTGAGCAACCACTGGTTCCACCAAGTGGTGAACCGGTCAAGATGGGATTGGAGAAGGTGGTGGGAGCGCTGCAGGGTGGGGGCAAGGGCAAGGAAGGCGGTGTCATCGGCAAACTGGAGGAGGTGGATGGGGGGTGACGGTGGCGGCATGTCCGCCGTGTACAAAAGGTACAGAAGGGGGGAGAGGACGCAGCCTTGGGGCACACCGGCGGAGGGGAAAAAGGTGTAGGAATCCGTGTTACGGATGGTGACATAGGAAGGACGGTGGGAGAGAAAGGAAGCGCGAAGGTTTGGAGCTTGAAGAGGAGACCGGAATGCCATATGTGGTCATAAGCACGTTCGAGGTCCAGGGAGAGGAAGATTGTGGAGCGACGGGAATTAAGCCGTTCGGAAAGGAGATGAGTGAGGTGAAGGAGAAGGTCGTCGGAAGAGAAGGAGGGCCGGAAACCACAATGGGTAACGGGAAGGAGGCGGTGCTGCGTCGGGTGAGGAGAGATTCCAGGACCTTGCTGAAGACCGACGTAAGGCTGATGGGACGGTAGGAGGAGACAGCGGACAGCGGTTTGCCAGGTCTAAGGAACATCAGGATATGGGAGATTTTCCACAGGTCGGGGTAGTAACCGGTGGACAGGACTACATTGTAGAGCCTGGCCAGAGTGGAGAGGAAAGTGACAGGAGCTTCACGAAGATGACGGTAGGTGACACGATCGTGACCAGGAGCGGTGTTGCGTTTTGTGCGGAGTGTAGCAATGGGATCCCGTGTAGTGATAGGGGCATTGAGTTCTGTGTGTGCAATGTTGTCCAAGTACTGGAAACAAGGTGCAAGGGGAGGGACAGAGGTGTCAGTTTGATCGCGGACATCCGAGAAGAGGGAGTAACCGAACTGGGGATCATCGTGGATGGAAAACACATCAGAGAGGTAGGAGGCAAAGTGATTGGCCTTACTAAGGGAGTGAGGGAAGGGGTGATCGTCATGGAGAAGAGGATAGTAGGGGGAGGGTTTAGTTCCAGTAAGGTGATGGAAGGCTTACCAGAACTTGGACGAGTTGATAGGTAGGGTAGCATTTAAATGGGTGCATGTCCGTCGCCAGTCCCGGCGTTTCTTAGCCGCGAGCAAATTACGAATGTGTTGCTGGAGTTGCCGGTGGCGTCGTAGTGTGTCCGTGTCATGCTTGCAGAGGAAGGCACGGTAGAGACGGCGGGATTCACGGAGGAGGAGGATGGCCTGTGGGGGTAAGGTAGGACGGTGGGGATGGATGACGACAGTAGGGACGTGGGCCTCCACGGCCTCAGACAAGGCCTGCTGGAGAAAGGAGGCGGCATAGGTTACATCATCAGGGTGGTGGTAGGTGAAGGGGTGGCTATCTACCTGGGTGGAAAGGGTATCCCAGTAGGCATTCCAGTTGGCATGGGAATAGTCATGGATGTACTTAGGGGGAGGGTCATTGCAAGGGTCGGGGCGGGGGCGACGACCATCTGAAACAGTGAGGACAGGGAGATGGTCGCTACTAAAAGGCTCCAGGACATCCACCGTTATGCAGTCAAGGACGTTGGGGGAGGAAAGGATAACATCGGGAGTGGAGTTGGATTCGGGACGGGTGTGCTGGGGGATGGGGATGAGGTCGCCTTGAAGGGAGGAGAGGAAGCGATGCCACCGCCGTAACTGGGTGACGGAACGACTATGGATGTTGAGGTCGGCGGCGATCATGTAGGAGGAGAAGGTATGGTCATTGTGGGAGAGGAAGTCGAAAGGAATAGGGGCGTTAGGGCGGACGTAGATGGTGGCGCAGGTAACGGTAAGGCCGGGGAAGAAGAGACTAAGGATCAGGTGTTTGGTGGGGTCGGGAAGGATAGGTTTCAGCCGCATGGGGATCTGGCAGTGGTGACCAATGGCAACTCCGCCATGCGCAATTGGGAGGGGATTATCGGAGTGGTGGAGGAGATAGGGCAAAGTGTGGACGGTGTGGTGGGGTTGGAGGAAGGTTTCATTGAGGAGGAAGGCATCCACGGGGTGGGTGGCAAGGGTGTGCAGGAAGAGGTTCTTGTTGGAGGGAAGGGAGCGGATATTGTTGAAAAGGATACGGTGCTGTCGCGCCATGTCAGGGATTTAGACAAGGGTGTCGAGACGGGAGAAGGTGAAATGGGCCTGGTTGTTGGAGTAGGTGGCGTACATTTTGAGTTGGAAAAAGGAACGGGTGGCAAGGGATATCTGTTGGAGAGTGTGGGGGCGCTGAAAAGGATGAACATTCTCAAGGATGATGGTGAGGAATCTGATGATGTCCTCAGCGGTAGGGGATGGGTGAAGGGAATTGCCGGGAGGGGTGGGGGCGTCCAGAGGACAAACAGGGACGATGAGTTCAGGAGTGGTCAGAGGGGGTTGGGCTTTACACTTTTGGGAGTAGGTGGGATGGGGGAGATTGCAGGTATTGCAGGAGGGAGGGGATTGAAGGCTAGGGCACTGCTGGAGGAAGTGCACTTGCCTGCAATGCGGGCAGGTGGGGCCTCGCGGCACTCGGCTGTAGGGTGTGCGTTATAGCGCAGACACCTCTGGCAGCACAGGGATTGAGGAGGGGAACGGGAAGGGTCGACCTTGTAGCACTGGTTGAAGAGGAGGGCACCCTCCTTCAGGAGACGGTCAATGGAGGGGGTGTCCTCGGAGAAAACCCGCATAAGGCGTGTGGGGCCGGCCGAGTTGAAAATGCGGTGGACTGCCCGCACCTCCAGCGTGGGATGCGCCTTGAGCTCCGCCAACACCTCCTCCTCCGTGATCGTCGGGCTAAGCCGAGTGATCACGGCGGTGAGGGTCATCAGGCGAAGTGGGGGTTGGGGTTGGCGGGTAGGAGACGGAGAATGAGCAGGGATGAGGGAGGCATTGGGGCCAAAACGGGTATGGGGAGGTGGGAGAGGATGTCAGTATGGAGGGTTGGGCTGGAGGAGGAGATGAGAATGGAATCCCGTCTGGGAGTGAGGAGAGAGATGGGGGCACCAGGGAAGTGTTGGCGGAGGAGGAGGGAGAGATTCCGGGCCTCAAGAAGGGAAGGATTGGGACGGGAGAGGAGGTATTTGTATAAAGAGGGGGAGGGGGGAGGCGGAGGGAGTGGGCCAGGTGGGGAGACATCCATGGCATTCTGGGGGGGGGGGGGAAGGAGGACGAGGCGGGGCCTTTTTGGGCGCGGAGGACGTGGTTGTGCCACTAGGGCGTTTAACGGCGGCAGAAGGGTGGGTGGTGATATGAGGGACGGGAGCTATAGGGAGGTGACGGGAAGGGGCAGGTCCTGGCGTGGACGCAGCAGTCGGTGCCGGAGATGGTGACGGTGACGGCGACGGCGGCGGCGACGGTGGTGGCGGTGACAGTGACAGTGACGGTGACGGCGAAGGCGATGGGGAGAGTTGGGCATGGGCAGTGGCCCGACGGGCCACCACCCTAGCTGCAGCGGCAGTGACAGGCCGGGGGAGTGGGGGGAAAGGATCAGTGGGAGAGGAGCGGGAGGAAGAAGCTAAAGAGGGGGCGACAAAGAGCGAGGGCGAAGGGAGAGTGAGAAGAGGCGGGATGGAAAGAGGGGGTTGTGACAGGGCACACCATGTTATGGTGGTGGTGGCGGCGGCGGAGGGGGAAGTATAAACGATGGCTGTGGTGGTAGTGGTGGTGGTGGGGGCGGACATGACGACAGGGAGAAACAAAAACGCACAGGACGAAAAAGTAAGGACAAAAACTGGGGACAGACGAAGACGAAGACGGAGGAAGACGAAGACGGAGGAAGACCAGAGTCCCACGGTGCTGGCGCTGACGGCGACGGCGACGGCGACGGCGGGTGGCAGGAACGCCGCAGCTGCTGCTGCTGCCGCGGACGGGGCCGGGGCTGCTGCTGCTGATGTTGCTGCTGGGCTGGCTGGCTGGCTGGCTGGCTGGACCGCCGTTGCTGCTGCTGCTGCTGCTGCAGGAGGACTGGCTGGCTGCTGCCGGCTGGACCGCTGCTGCTGGCCGGGACCGGGACCGCCAATGCTGCTGCTGCTGCTGCTGCTTGCATGGACCGCTGCTGCTCTGCCCGGCTGGCTGGCTGGCTCGCTGGCTGGCACCTGAAAAACTTAGCACTTCGATTAGTGCTGGAATGGCACAATCGAAGGGCGATAACCTTGAGGAGTACCGCCGGAGATGCTGGACTAGGGCAGAGCGGGTTCCTATATACGAAACCGGAGGGAGCGGCTATTGGCCGCTGTCTGCATGTGGCGTAGCGGTGGCGCCCTCGCTGCGTGAGAGCCGCTGCGCGGAGTAGCCGCCGCGGAGGCAGAGCCCTCTATGGGCTGACCACGTCCATTTGTTCTGGCGCGTGTTCAACTTCCGCGGCGGAAGGTACTAGACATGGCTTTTCCCGTAACAGGACTATTTGTACCGTTGGAGTATAGTATATGTGACAACATAGAGAAAGGTTTTTCTGTTATTTCGGTAAAAGCATACTAAATTACAATAGTAGAGGTAGTGTTATAAACACACAAGCATAGTGTAAGCAAACGTAAGCACGTCATATCTAGCAACTACGTGGCTTGAAGGCAACTGATGGTGTGGAAACGTTTCAGAGTACGATCTATTCAACGACTCGCACTAGAATACTGCAACAAACACTACTAACATTATAATTTAACCTGCTTTTAGTTATTTAGTGCCAATAGGCGGCGTTATATTTAAAAGGTACATGTTTGCACAAAAAATACACTTCTTAAGTATTATTACAGTCTGTTGACTGGCTAACAGCACGCTCTCCCTACTACGAAGTCATTCTATGAAAACCGCACATCAGTAGTACTTTCCATTTCCGCCAGTTTAAGGAGATTCACTCTCTCTCTCTCTCTCTCTCTCTCTCTCTCTCTTCTCTCTTCCTCTCTCTCTCTCTCACACTATATATATATATATATATATATATATATATATATATATATATATATATATATATCCTTGCTCAAAACTCTATGATAAAATCCAAGTAAATTAGGGAGTTAGATTTAGATAAGGGCGTAAAGGGTCCCCTGCACTTCCTGACACATACGTTGACGGCCTTTCGAGAAATAAAAAATTTCAGCCTGACAGTTAATTTGATATGACTATGAAGATAAGCTGCAAACTGCTGTTCGCAAGCTAATTTTAGTTTGAGAAGAATGTGTTATGAATATCTTTGATGATAAGATAAAAGTAAGAATATTGCTAGGAGTCCAATATGCAATATCAAAAACTGCTATTTATTACAAGATAATGTAATAAGTAAAGAGTTTTAGCTATCAGAGCAATCAAATTCATTATCTAAAAGATCAAGATCAAGATAAGAAAAAGCTTGTAAAATTCCAGTACAGTATTGACGCTGTAAACAGAACTTTGAAAAAGTCAAGTGAGAAAGTAATCTATAATTTAGTTTCATAAAACTATGGCATTTTATATATTTCTCTACGGCAGTGAGAGCTTCATCCTTGTCGAACGATGGAGAAAAGAAAAAGAACTGTGAAAGGATGTACAAAATTCGATGAGGTAAAACTGAAGGCGTTAGAAACCAATAGACGACGTAAATGATTATGGAGATTAATAGAGGAACTGTGTGGGAAGAATGTCAGAGCGGTGATTACCACTAGAACTCATAACATAGGGATCGCCTGGAAGGAGAAATGAAAAGAAGTAATGCTTAATCCCTGAAAACTAAGATGGAGATAATGATGATGATGACGGATGATAATGAGAAACGTGGCACATGTCTCCATGATGAGGACTTATTTAGCCTGGAATAATCTCGATTATAATGTTAGCGGTTGAAAAAAATAACCTCTGTAGATATGACTGGCGTTGAGGAAGAGCTTATACAAGGGCGATGTACTTGAGGGTAATATTATGGAAATGTAAGAGGACGTAGATGAAGATGAAATGGGAGATATGGTACTGCGTGAAGAGTTTGAAAGAGCACTGAAAGACGTTAGTCGAAACAAGGCCCCCCGGGAGTAGACCAAAATCCATTAGAACTACTGATAGCCTTGGAAGAGCCAGCCCTGACAAAACTCTACCGTCTTGTGAGCAAGATGTATGAGACAGGCGAAATAATCTCATCCTTCAAGAAGAATATAATAATTCCAATCCCAAAGAAAGCAAGTGTTGACAAGTGTGAAAACTATCGAACTATCAGTTTAATAAGTCATGGCTGCACAATACTAACATGAATTATTTGGAGACGAATGGAAAAACTGGTAGAAGCCGACCTCGGGGAAGATCAATTTGGATTCTGTAAAAATGTCGGAACACGTGAGGCAATATACTGACCCTACTACTTACCTTAGAAGATAGATTAAGGAAAGGCAAACCTACGTTTCTAGAATTTGTAGAGTTAAAGAAAGCGTTTTACAATGTTGGTTGGAATAACCTCTTTCACATTCTGATGGTTTCAGGGGTCAAATACAAGGAGCGAAAGGCCATTTACAATTTGTACAGAAGCCAGATGGCAGTTGTAAGAGTCGAGGGACACGAAAGGGAAGCAGTGGCGGAGATGGGAGTGAGACACGGTTGTAGCCTAAACCAAGGTATATATTGATCCAGCAGAAAAAGGATCGGAAAGAAAAATTTGAAGAATAAATAAAAACTTTGAGGTTTGCCGACGACATTGTAATTCTGTCAGAGACAGCAAAGGAAGTGAAAGAGCATTTGAACGGAATGGACAGTGTCTTAAAAGGAGGATATAAGATGAACATCAACAAAAGCAAAACGAGGAGAATTGAATGTAGCCGAATTAAATCAGGTGATGCTGAGGGAATGAGATTAGGAAATGAGACAGTTAAAGTAGTAGATGAATTTTGCTATTTGGGGAGCAAAATAACTGATGTTGTGCAACGGATATAAAATGTAGACTGGCAATGGCATGGAAAGCGTTTCTGAAGAAGAGAAATTTGTTAACATCCAGTCTAGATTTAAGTGTCAGGAAGTCTTTCCTGAAAGTATTTGTATGGAGTGTAGCCATGTACGGAAGTGAAACGTGGACGATAAATAGTTTGGACATTAAGAGAATAGAAGCTTTCGAAATGTGGTTGTACATAAGAATGCTGAATATTAGATGGGTAGATCACGTAACTAATGAGGAGGTACTGAGTAGAACTGGAGAGAAGAGGAATTTGTGGCGCAACTTCACTAGAAGAAGGAATCGGTAGGAAGAACGCGTTCTGAGACATCAAGGGATCATTTAGTATTGGAGGCAAGAGCGGAGGGTAAAATCGTAGAGGAAGACCAAGGCATGAATACACTAAACAGATTGAGAGGGATGTAGGTTGCAGTAGTTATTCGGAGATGAAGAAGCTTGCACAGGGCAGAGTAGCATGGAGAGCTGCATCAAACCAGTCTCTGGACTGAACACAACAACAACAAGGAAGAGGTCTCTGGTTACTGGTCACTAGATGGTACCATTGCCATGTGAGTGACAGGAGTCGCCTCTACCCTATAGTGAAGGCAGGTTAGATTCATTGCATCTCACTCATTTCTGAACTGGTTAACCGCAATAAACAGCTATGAAACGTTCAGAAAAGTCTCCTTATTGCGGGTTATAGAAGCATCGTCTCAAATGTGCACCTTCGTTACTTGCACAACGCAGAGATGGGGAAACTGTCGTTTGGCTGATATATGTGGTTCAAGCTCATATACTGTGTCGTCAACATATTGGATGTCCCAGGAGGAATGATGAGTATTCAAGGATACGACAGGCGTGAGCCTTTGAATCAAAAAGTCAAGTAAAAGAGTTGTGTTTCACAATAGTGAAGATGAGCGAGTGCTAATAGGTCTTAAGGTATGCATTTTAGAGCCAATGTTTCCTGGCCCTTTATGCTACAAATGATCGTCTCTGTCATTTCAATGAATACTGACCATTCTTCCAGGAACTTCCTCTATATGAAGCAGGAGGAGCTTCTTTCAAGCAACCCACTGTTGTGGCTGGTGCTACTATCTTCATACACTCCTGGACATTGAAATAAGAACACCGTGAATTCATTGTCCCAGGAAGGGGAAACTTTATTGACACATTCCTGGGGTCAGATACATCACATGATCACACTGACAGAACCACAGGCACATAGACACAGGCAACAGAGCATGCACAATGTCGGCACTAGTACAGTGTATATCCACCTTTCGCAGCAATGCAGGCTGCTATTCTCCCATGGAGACGATCGTAGAGATGCTGGATGTAGTCCTGTGGAACGGCTTGCCATGCCATTTCCACCTGGCGCCTCAGTTGGACCAGCGTTCGTGCTGGACGTGCAGACCGCGTGAGACGACGCTTCATCCGGTCCCAAACATGCTCAATGGGGGACAGATCCGGAGATCTTGCTGGCCAGGGTAGTTGACTTACACCTTCTAGAGCACGTTGGGTGGCACGGGATACATGCGGACGTGCATTGTCCTGTTGGAAGAGCAAGTTCCCTTGCCGGTCTAGGAATGGTAGAACGATGGGTTCGATGACGGTTTGGATGTACCGTGCACTATTCAGTGTCCCCTCGACGATCACCAGTGGTGTACGGCCAGTGTAGGAGATCGCTCCCCACACCATGATGCCGGGTGTTGGCCCTGTGTGCCTCGGTCGTATGCAGTCCTGATTGTGGCGCTCATCTGCACGGCGCCAAACACGCATACGACCATCATTGGCACCAAGGCAGAAGCGACTCTCATCGCTGAAGACGACACGTCTCCATTCGTCCCTCCATTCACGCCTGTCGCGACACCACTGGAGGCGGGCTGCACGATGTTGGGGCGTGAGCGGAAGACGGCCTAACGGTGTGCGGGACCGTAACCCAGCTTCATGGTGACGGTTGCGAATGGTCCTCGCCGATACCCCAGGAGCAACAGTGTCCCTAATTTGCTGGGAAGTGGCGGTGCGGTCCCCTACGGCACTGCGTAGGATCCTACGGTCTTGGCGTGCATCCGTGCGTCGCTGCGGTCCGGTCCCAGGGCGACGGGCACGTGCACCTTCCGCCGACCACTGGCGACAACATCGATGTACTGTGGAGACCACACGCCCCACGTGTTGAGCAATTCGGCGGTACGTCCACCCGGCCTCCCGCATGCCCACTATACGCCCTCGCTCAAAGTCCGTCAACTGCACATACGGTTCACGTCCACGCTGTCGCGGCATGCTACCAGTGTTAAAGACTGCGATGGAGCTCCGTATGCCACGGCAAACTGGCTGACACTGACGGCGGCGGTGCACAAATGCTGCGCAGCTAGCGCCATTCGACGGCCAACACCGCGGTTCCTGGTGTGTCCGCTGTGCCGTGCGTGTGATCATTGCTTGTACAGCCCTCTCGCAGTGTCCGGAGCAAGTATGGTGGGTCTGACACACCGGTGTCAATGTGTTCTTTTTTCCATTTCCAGGAGTGTATATGGAATATTTGTATGGGGCTGACTGGATTGCGTACCACATCCACCATCGACATACACGCCACTCCCTTTCTTACTGTTTCTAAGGAACAGGGGCATATACAGGATTCAACTGCTCAGACGGAAGTATAGCAGATAATTTCCCGACAATATGTGGTGGGGTTTTACTTTATGGCAGCAATACGGCGCTGGGCGATTGTAGGACAAGGCCAGTGCTTTTTGACGTGAAACTTATTCCTTTTCTGTGTAGTATGTGGGCGCTCTTGCTTACAGGCGTAACGGCATTTATTAGCGAGTTAAGTTTTGCTCGTTGAAAAGTGTAATGCATTCAGACTACTGTGTACACAATGGTGAGGAGAGGTGGGCTACAGAGTGGTGCAGTAATTGTCACAGTAGGAAAGCTGGACAAGAGCAGAAATCGTTAGCGAACAAGTTGACACAACAAATGGAAGATTTACGAGGCGTGTTTTTTAAGTAAGTACCGTTTTGAAATTAAAAAAAGACGTGCTAAGATATCAATAATTTTATTTTTACATGAAAGCCCGTACCTTAATCTACGCACTGACGCCATTACAGTCTGATTCTTCCTTGTTTACGTTGTGTACTGAGTGTTTAAGATGCCTCCGATAATCGTGAGTCCCGCCGACTGTGAAGTACGGGCTGTTATAAGATTTCTTAGTGCTAAAGGCCTAAAAGCGATCGATATTCGTCGTGAGATCTGTGCAGTTTACGGAGAAAACATTATGAGTGATGGAATGATAAGAAAGTGGGTGAGAGCATTTAAAGATGGCGGCGCAGTTGTGCATGATGAACAACAGAGTGGGCGTCCTTCGGTCGTTAATGAAAGTTTGGTTCAGGAAGTGGACAATAAGGTGAGAGAAAACAGACGCTTTACGATTTCCTCCTTGCGGGATGACTTTCCTAATGTTTCTAGTAGTGTTTTGTATGGCATTGTGGCCGAGCGCTTAAATTACCGAAAACTGTGCGCACGTTGGGTACCGAAAATGTTGACGGATGTGCTCAAAACCAAACGTTTAGACAGTGCATTGACTTTCCTTGAGCGGTACCACAACGATAGTGATGATTTTTAAGCCAGATTGTTACGGGAGATGAAACATGGGTGGCCTACGTCGCACCAGAATCAAAAAGTGCATGGGAGTTGAGCAAGGGCATCGGTTTGCTGCCAATGCCCGTCGGCACGTGGCGAATCAGGCCAAAGATCTCATCACATCTTTTCAATGGGAAACTCTAGATCATTCTCCGTACAGCTCCGATCTTGCACCCAGTGACTACCATCTGTTCCTGCACTTGAAGAAACACCTGGGCGGTCAGCGTCTTCAAGACGATGACGAAGTCGAAACAGTGGTGATGCAGTGGTTAACAAGTGAGGCGGCAGACTTCTATGAGGAGGGTATTCAAAAACCGGTACAACGTTATGACAAGTGTCTCAATATTGACGGAAATTATGTAGAAACGTAGATTAAGGTACAGGCTTTCATGTAAAAATAAAATTATTGAGATATCTTGGCACGTCTTTTTTTTAATTTCAAAACGGCACTTACTTAAAAAACACGCCTCGTACTTAACTTGTATTTCTCCAAGCGAATGAAGACATTGCAAATAATGCAGTAAGAAACAGACTCCAGCTATAAAAAACAGCAACAACCATGGTGACAGAGCAACGACTAGTTGGCATATGTGTAGCTTCACATAGTGTTACAGCTCTGATCGCGTCGGTGCCGCCAGCCAGTCTGTACTGGGACGGCAGATGGCGTACGCAGTCCAGAGCTGCTGGAAGTGTGGCTCAATCATGGAGGTAAGAATAAGGGGAGATGGCGCGCTACGTATCCCAGCCGTACTACGTTTTGAAGCCATGGGGGCGTGGCTCGCTGCCATCACACTCTGACCAAAACATTGCCAGTGTGCTATAGCGCTGCGTGTATTACAGTCGCTAATTGCATCATATACGCATTAACGTCATCAGATTGGTTGTTTCAAAGCTTTTGTTTAAAATAAAATCTCGTAAAGGTGAAATTCCGCGTTTCTTCTGATTAAAAATAGTTTTTAATGTAATATTACGCATAGCTAGCCTTCAATGTAAACGATACAATTTTGTTAATTCAGTAATAAACGTGTATCACAAACTAAATAATAGAAACTGAAAACTAAGTTAGCTATACCCTCCCTCCAAAGCCCCATAAATACATCTTGTTTGTAATACGTACTGGGACACTTCAGTTAAGTTACACTACTGGGAAACACTGTTCATTACCACCAATATTTACTGAAATACGGTACATAGAATGGCAAATCTACACAGTGTCCTGTTTAGGCCTATACTTTACGCCAGTTTATGTAGTGTTAGCTTTTAATTTGGTACATGATGAAGACAAAGTGAGTTACTCAACACTTCGATTATCGACGATAGTACGTATTATACTGAAACGTGAACTTGAAAACTAAGAATTTAATTCTTTGAATTAACATACCTTTTGCAAATGTTTTGGGTGTGTAGGGAAAACTGATGGTACAGCATTTTCTCGGAGCCTTACTGTTGAAAGGGAAGTTTGGTCTATGTCCTCTTCACGGAAATGCTGAGAACATATAGTGCTCCATTTAGACGCACGCCAATTCTTCCTCCTCACGGCATTCTCCCACAGAGCTTTTCGACTTTCATTTTTAGGAAATCTAAAATCATACAGGAGAAAAACACGCTATAGTACAAGTACCGATGTAGCACACGTTCATTCACAATGAAGTTGTAAAATCACACTTAACGAGACAACTTACACATGAAATGTTATTCCCTTCGATTTCGCATCACAATCAGAACGATTCGTACATCCGAACACCACACAAGTCACCATAACAGCGCAAAATCCTTTCAAAAGCGAGCGACAAGCCTATGCACACAAGCTTACAGCAGCAATGTTTCGGTCGGATTGAGATGGCTACCCTCGGCTTCACATAGCTTCACAGCTGTGACGTCACGGCGTCTCCCTCTGTTCTTACCTCCATGGGCTCAATGGCTGCACGTGATTCGGTCTGCCAGATCCCATACAACCACTGTTGGTATCTTATGGGAACTTTGAATTCTGTTGCTATGAAGCCTGAGGTTTGGTACACAGATGTAAAGCATATTGAAACTTGTAGATGGAGGATGAACTTTCATTTTCAGTGTACACCACATTTATTATTTCACTCATGGGTGAAATTTTCAGCAACCGTAGTAGGTATTCTTTAGAAGAAAATCCAGTCATCAGTTGTAAATATACTTTTATTATGCTTTACCAGTTTTGACCAATTAATTTTTCATCTTTAGAAGCTGAATACTAATACCAGTACTAAGCTCCTGAAGATGACATTAATTTGTGGAAACCGATAAAGTACAACGAAAGTATACCTGCAGCTGATGACTCAATTTTATTCTGAAAATAACAGCACATTTTCTAAATTATTTTAAACTTCTTGAAAATGAAGTATATCAGAGTCCGAGTGACTGGTTAACACTCTCAGTTGCTTCACCATCAGAGAAACTTCGTTCATATGACGACGCAGAGATGTGTACAAATTCGATGTTACAAAATAATAATTTTTGTCCGGAATGTTCATACATTTTGCAATCCTTATACCTCCTGTTTGTCATACTGTCATACCAACAACAAAAAATGACAGCGTAAGAAGACACAATTTATACCATTAGTAACGACATTCAACTTTTTTTCAATCAGATTTTTGAGTGAATAACTAACCAATCGCCTTTAAATTTTCCACAACTTAATACATGCGCCCTTGAGGTACAGAGGTGAAGTTAGGTAGGTGACTCAGTTGACCATAAGTCGTTATTGAACGTTCTGGAAAAATTTGGGCTATATGACGCCCCCAGAAACCTGACTGAACAGGTTCAGGTCAATACAGTGTGAAAAGCTAAATTAAAATTAAACCTGGCGTCAGAGAAGGTGATGGACTGTCTTCACTCCTTTTTAGCTGTGCCTCGGAAAAGTTCATCTGGAAATGCGAGAAGACACTAAGCCAGGAGGAGCTGAATCAGGAACGATTGACACTAGGGCCAAAATGCTCTCTGTGGGACACCATCTTAATGAAGCACTGTCTGTGGGGGTGGACAGGCTTTCGTATCCGCTTGAAGCTGAGGGCTATGTCGAACGTAGAGGACCTACTGCCGGAAAGGCCTCAGCTTATGGATCAGACTAAGAGTGTCCCACAACGTCCCATCTTCCCTATCCACTCCTAGTCCTTACCCAATTCCCTTTCCCAACCCAAGGTGTAATGCGATTCATGCTGAGGGGTGCGTGGCACATGGGAAGACGTGTAGCAAACGGAGTCTCATGGATACCAGGCGACCTACCTGAGTAAGTAGGCGTACGGTCTAGTAATAGCGTCACATTTGAATGAAACCACAGGAGTATTTTCATCTACTAAATTGCAGGTCGTTGCGTTGTTGTGTTATTTTGCGTTATCGTCATGCTCATGTAAGCTGTATGGTTCCTAAGCCCTTGAAAATAAAAGAATAAGAACCACTGCACAAGTCCCCGTCTGGGTCTTCGTCCACGTCTTAAGTGGCATTCAGTTTATTATACGGTGCTGTTGAGCTTTCCGCAGATATTTACATAGCTTTTATATTGGTTTTACCGCATAATACGTAAAAGTTCCCGGTGTAAAAACACAGCACACGCTTCGCGATCACGAGGGCTCGGGCCCACCCGGTCCGGAAAAAGTAATCTCTGGAGGCGTTTAATTCCTTGAGGGATGTTTAAGCGCCCTTCACTTTGTTTTCCCAACTGCTGTTCACCGCCAGCACGACCCCCACCATAAAAGAACGTATTAACTCTTAAAAGAAAATTCTTCCTCATTGCGGAGCATTTTATATTCCGAGTCACAGGTTTTCCTCGCGTTTAATGTCCTGTTGCGGGCGGGGAAAGAATTACGGATATGAAAATTGTGTTTGCGCTTAGAAATAATACCATAAAAAGAAAGCGGGGTGGGGGTTGGCGGCGGGTAGCGCCTCGCGGGATGCCGGCGGCCGTCCCGGCTGATCTAATTCCGAGGGTAATGCGGGCCGCGCCGGCTTTACGAGACTATTTTCTGATAAGGCGGAGCGCAGGTGCCGCACCGGGACCGGAGGTGGCTGTTGCTCGCGAGCGCCTTGTGTCTCCTGCCGTCTGGACGCTCCGAGAGGATCAGCCGCGCTGCTCCTGGCGGCAGAGTCGGACCCATCTAGCTGCTGGTATGTCTCCCACTCGTTCACTTTATTGCTCTCTAGTGCCGTCCATTTCCCTCCGTCCTTGAAAGGAGTCTGTCACAATACGAGCCTAAATGGCATAGCACCTTCCGAACAGGTTGGATTTTTTTATGTAAAAAATCAAATAAAGATTCGCTTGGCCCCTCCTCGAGAGACACTCAACACTTCTTTCAGTCTATGTAAGAGTAGACCAGATGTGAATTCAGGAAAAAAATATCGACAGCAATTGAGAGATATACACCGAATAAATTAATAGGTCATGATACTGATCCCCCATGTTACACAGAACAGGTCAGAAGACTGATCTAGAAGCAACGAAGAAAGCATGACAAAGCATACGAACGCAAAATCTCCGAGATTGACGAAGTTTTACGGAAGTTCGAAGTTTAGCACGAACTGAATTGTATGATGCTTTTAATAGTTTCCACAACGGAACTCCATCTCGAAAGCTGGCACAAAATCTACAGAGATTCAGGTCCTATGTAAAGTACACCAGTGACAAGGCACAGTCAATACCTTCACTGCGGCCGGCCTGAGCGGCCGAGCGGTTCTAGGCGCTACAGTCTGGAACCACGCGACCGCTGCGGTCGCAGGTTCGAATCCTGCCTCGGGCATGGATGTGTGTGATGTCCTTAGGTTAGTTAGGTTTAAGTAGTTCTAAGTTCTAGGGGACTGATGACCTCAGAAGTTAAGTCCCATAGTGCTCAGAGCCATTTTTTTTTTTTTTTTTTTTTGCCTTACGAAAAGATAATCCAGACATTGGGTTATCTTTTTCTTGCAGCCTCAGGTGAAAAGGCGAGCTTAGTTTAACTGTACAGCTCCTTCGCCTCTGCCTACAGATTCATAGTTTTTATGAGGACACAAAAAGATTTACTTCATATGGGGATCGTGCAGATCCTTCAGAAGTCCTAAGTGTAATACGGTGTCGAACTCCACCTGATATTATATAATATGCAATACCATAAATATTTACAAGTTATTATAGGTAAGGAAATCGGCAATCGAAGAGCTCTGTACTCCCACCAATTCTTTTGCAACGTGTACAGAGTGAGTCGCTTACAACATGCATCGCAAATATTGTGCAAATGGAAAGTGCTACTGATGTGCGGGTTTCACGGAATGGATTAGTAGTCAGGGCCTCGTATTGTTCGTCAATCAACAGATTGTAATAATAGCAAGAAAGAGTATTTCTGTGTCAACATATAGTTTTTTAAGTGGTTCAAATGGTTCAAATGGCTCTGAGCACTATGGGACTTAACTTTTGAGGTCAACAGTCCCCTAGAACTAAGAAATACTGAAACCTAACTAACCTAAGGACATCACACACATCCATGCCCGAGGCAGGATTCGAACCTGCGACCGTAGCGGTCGTGCGGTTCCAGACTGCAGCGCCTAGAACCGTTCGGCCACTCCGGCCGGCTTTTTAAGCGGTACGGTGCCTATTGATAGTAACAGACTGAAATTAGGATAAGTTACAATGTCAGTAGTGTTTGTTGCAGGAGTGTAGTGCGAGCTGTTGACGAGATATCGTATTTTGAAAATTTTCCAAAGCGACACTTTTTCTTGCCATTCAACCTGCGCAGTTGCTAGGTACAATGTTGTTACGTTTGCTTACATTTGCTTGTGTGTTCCTTGAGTTCACTGTGACTTGAATGCTGTATGTTAACTGGGGACCTAGAAACGACGGAGGGGCTCCGTCCCCACCGCAGCCGCAGTGGTCCACAACCCCACGACGACTACCGCAGTCCACTTCACCCTTCCGCCGCCCCACACTGAACCCAGGGGTATTGTGCGGTTCGGACCCTTGTGGACCCCCTCCCCCCCCCCCCCCCCCCACCCACACCAGGGAACGTCTCACACCAGACGAGTGTAACCCCTATGTTTGCGTGGTAGAGTAATGGTGGTGTACGCGTACGTGGAGAACTTGTTTGCGCAGCAATCGCCGACATAGTGCAGCTGCGGCAGAATAAGGGAAAAGAGCCCGCATTCGCCGAGGCAGATGGAAAACCGCCTAGAAACCATCCACGGACTGGCCTCCTCACCGGACCTCGACACAAGTCCGTCGGACGGATTCGTGCCTGGGACCGAGCGCTCCTTCCCGCTCCGGAAAGTCACTGTGACCTACTCGTCAGTTAGCGTGTAACATTCCAAACAGCAGGGATACTGCCCGCATTGAGGCTGATCCCTCACCTGTGGTAGAGTGGGAGGTCGTTTCAAGGTGTGGCAGGGGGCGAAAGACATTCCGGAGGGCTGAACGGAAAGCCTCTCCAGTTTGTCTGACGAACCGGTTTCAGGCTCTGTCTCAGGCTGATACTGATCTTCGGCCTGACATGGCTGCTTGTCCTGTTCCAGAGGTTGCCCCTCAGTCTGCAAGATCCGGGCAGTTGCAGAGGGTGGGCTTACTGGTAGTTGGGAGCTCCAACGTCAGGCGCGTAATGGGGCCCCTTAGGGAAATGGCAGCAAGAGAGGGGAAGAAAACCAATGTGCACTCCGTGTGCATACCGGGGGGAATCATTCCAGATGTGGAAAGGGTCCTTCCGGATGCCATGAAGGGTACAGGGTGCACCCATCTGCAGGTGGTCGCTCATGTCGGCACCAATGATGTGTGTCGCTATGGATCGGAAGAAATCCTCTCTGGCTTCCGGCGGCTATCTGATTTGGTGAAGACTGCCAGTCTCGCTAGCGGGATGAAAGCAGAGCTCACCATCTGCAGCATCGTCGTCAGGACTGACTGCGGACCTTTGGTACAGAGCCGAGTGGAGGGTCTGAATCAGAGGCTGAGACGGTTCTGCGACCATGTGGGCTGCAGATTCCTCGACTTGCGCCATAGGGTGGTGGGGTTTCGGGTTCCGCTGGATAGGTCAGGAGTCCACTACACGCAACAGGCGGCTACACGGGTAGCAGGGGTTGTGTGGCGTGGGCTGGGCGGTTTTTTAGGTTAGATGGCCTTGGGCAAGTACAGAAAGGGCAACAGCCTCAACGGGTGCGGGGCAAAGTAAGGACATGCGGGGACCAAGCAGCAATCGGTATTGTAATTGTCAACTGTCGAAGCTGCGTTGGTAAAGTACCGGAACTTCAAGCGCTGATAGAAAGCACCGAAGCTGAAATCGTTATAGGTACAGAAAGTTGGCTTAAGCCAGAGATAAATTCTGCCGAAATTTTTACAAAGGTACAGACGGTGTTTAGAAAGGATAGATTGCATGCAACCGGTGGTGGAGTGTTCGTCGCTGTTAGTAGTAGTTTATCCTGTAGTGAAGTAGAAGTGGATAGTTCCTGTGAATTATTATGGGTGGAGGTTACACTAAACAACCGAACTAGGTTAATAATTGGCTCCTTTTACCGACCTCCCGACTCAGCAGCATTAGTGGCAGAACAACTGAGAGAAAATTTGGAATACATTTCACATAAATTTTCTCAGCATGTTATAGTCTTAGGTGGAGATTTCAATTTACCAGATATAGACTGGGACACTCAGATGTTTAGGACGGGTGGTAGGGACAGAGCATCGAGTGACATTATACTGAGTGCACTATCCGAAAATTACCTCGAGCAATTAAACAGAGAACCGACTCGTGGAGATAACATCTTGGACCTACTGATAACAAACAGACCCGAACTTTTCGACTCTGTATGTACAGAACAGGGAATCAGTGATCATAAGGCCGTTGCAGCATCCCTGAATACGGAAGTTAATAGGAATATAAAAAAAGGGAGGAAGGTTTATCTGTTTAGCAAGAGTAATAGAAGGCAGATTTCAGACTACCTAACAGATCAAAACGAAAATTTCTGTTCCGACACTGACAATGTTGAGTGTTTATGGAAAAAGTTCAAGGCAATCGTAAAATGCGTTTTAGACAGGTACGTGCCGAGTAAAACTGTGAGGGACGGGAAAAACCCACCGTGGTACAACAACAAAGTTAGGAAACTACTGCGCAAGCGAAGAGAGCTTCACTCCAAGTTTAAACGCAGCCGAAACCTCTCAGACAAACAGAAGCTAAACGATGTCAAAGTTAGCGTAAGGAGGGCTATGCATGAAGCGTTCATTGAATTCGAAAGTAAAATTCTATGTACCGACTTGACAGAAAATCCTAGGAAGTTCTGGTCTTACGTTAAATCAGTAAGTGGCTCGAAACAGCATATGCAGACACTACGGGATGATGATGGCATTGAAACAGAGGATGACACGCGTAAAGCTGAAATACTAAACACCTTTTTCCAAAGCTGTTTCACAGAGGAAGACCGCACTGCAGTTCCTTCTCTAAATCCTCGCACAAACGAAAAAATGGCTGACATCGAAATAAGTGTCCAAGGAATAGAAAAGCAACTGGAATCACTCAATAGAGGAAAGTCCACTGGACCTGACGGGATACCAATTCGATTCTACTCAGAGTACGCGAAAGAACTTGCCCCCCTTCTAACAGCCGTGTACCGCAAGTCTCTAGAGGAACGGAGGGTTCCAAATGATTGGAAAAGGGCACAGATAGTCCCAGTCTTCAAGAAGGGTCGTCGAGCAGATGCGCAAAACTATAGACCTATATCTCTTACGTCGATCTCTTGTAGAATTTTAGAACATGTTTTTTGCTCGCGTATCATGTCATTTCTGGAAACCCAGAATCTACTATGTAGGAATCAACATGGATTCCGGAAACAGCGATCGTGTGAGACCCAACTCGCCTTATTTGTTCATGAGACCCAGAAAATATTAGATACAGGCTCCCAGGTAGATGCTATTTTTCTTGACTTCCGGAAGGCGTTCGATACAGTTCCGCACTGTCGCCTGATAAACAAAGTAAGAGCCTACGGAATATCAGACCAGCTGTGTGGCTGGATTGAAGAGTTTTTAGCAAACAGAACACAGCATGTTGTTATCAATGGAGAGACGTCTACAGACGTTAAAGTAACCTCTGGCGTGCCACAGGGGAGTGTTATGGGACCATTGCTTTTCACAATATATATAAATGACTTAGTAGATAGTGTCGGAAGTTCCATGCGGCTTTTCGCGGATGATGCTGTAGTATACAGAGAAGTTGCAGCATTAGAAAATTGTAGCGAAATGCAGGAAGATCTGCAGCGGATAGGCACTTGGTGCAGGGAGTGGCAACTGACCCTTAACATAGACAAATGTAATGTATTGCGAATACATAGAAAGAAGGATCCTTTATTGTATGATTATATGATAGCGGAACAAACACTGGTAGCAGTTACTTCTGTAAAATATCTGGGAGTATGCGTGCGGAACGATTTGAAGTGGAATGATCATATAAAATTAATTGTTGGTAAGGCGGGTACCAGGTTGAGATTCATTGGGAGAGTGCTTAGAAAATGTAGTCCATCAACAAAGGAGGTGGCTTACAAAACACTCGTTCGACCTATACTTGAGTATTGCTCATCAGTGTGGGATCCGTACCAGGCCGGGTTGACGGAAGAGATTGAGAAGATCCAAAGAAGAGCGGCGCGTTTCGTTACCGGGTTATTTGGCAACCGTGATAGCGTTACGGAGATGTTAAATAAACTCAAGTGGCAGACTCTGCAAGAGAGGCGCTCTGCATCGCGGTGTAACTTGCTCGCCAGGTTTCGAGAGGGTGCGTTTCTGGATGAGGTATCGAATATATTGCTTCCCCCTACTTATACCTCCCGAGGAGATCACGAATGTAAAATTAGAGAGATTAGAGCGCGCACGGAGGCTTTCAGACAGTCGTTCTTCCCGCGAACCATACGCGACTGGAACAGGAAAGGGAGGTAATGACAGTGGCACGTAAAGTGCCCTCCACCACACACCGTTGGGTGGCTTGCGGAGTATCAATGTAGATGTAGATGTACAGAATGAACGATGGGATTTACCAACGCAGAAAAAGGCGACATGCTCGTAATGCATAGAGAGGGTAGGAAGAATGCAGTTCGTTCTTGTAGAGTGTATGCGGCCAAATTTTACCAATAGATGTCAACCATCTCGGCAATTACTCATCAACCTCTTCAACCAGTTACGTGAAAATGGTAGTGCAATACCTAGACAACGTAACAAAAGAAAACAAGTGACGACAGAAGAGGAGGAAATTGATGTTCTTGGTGCTGCTGCAGTTGATCCGCGCGTTAGCTCCCATGCAATCGCACGAGGAAGTGGCATGAGTCAGGCAAGTGTCTAAACCATTTTCCATCGACATAGGCTCCATGTTTATTACTTCCCTCTCCGTCAAGAACTGCATGGAATCTATTATGAAAGTCGTGTTAACTTCCGTACATGGGCATTAAGACAGGATACTGCAGATGTATCATGTATCATGTTTAGTCATGAAGCCACATTTACAAACCATGGTCAGGTAAACCGCCAAAACATGCACTATTGGTCTGCTGAGAGCCCCGTTGGCTTCGTCAAGTGGAACGTCGGTGTGCATGGTGTGTAAACGTGTGGTGTGCGATAGAGAAGTTTCAATCTATCGGCCCGTTTTCCACAGACGGAACACTGATCGCATACAAGTATCGTAGGCTCCTAACAGACCATCTTCCATGGGTGTTAGGAAACGTTCCTCTGCAGACCAACCGGAACGTGTGGTATCAACATGATGGCTGTCCAACTCTTAGTGCACGAAATACTACAGCATGTCTACACGAATTCTTCCAGATCGTTGGATTGGACTCAAAGGCCCTGTGCCTTGGCCGGCCGGTCCCCAGAATTCGACAGCTGTAGGCCTTTTTCTGTGGGGAGAGCTGAAAGACGCTGTCTGCAAGGACATATGAATCACACCCGTTGACATACAATGAGATATTACTAAAGCCTGCTTGGACATCTCCGCTGAAATGCTGGCACGTGTGCCGCAGTAGTTCCATACCGGACTGGAAGCCGGTAGTCACATTGAACACAATCTTTGATAGTCAACTGTCTCGTTACTGGTCAGAATCCACACTATAAGTGGATACACTTTTGTTGAACTTTAGTGTGTGCTACCAAAGGTATTATACAAGTGTCGGTGAGGAACTTCTCAAACTACGATAGCTCGTAAAAGACTTGCACTAGAATTCTGCAACAAACACCACTGAAGTTCTAATTTAGCCTTGTTTTATTGTGTTAATGTGTACATTTGCCAAAGAATACACTTCCTAACTTTTGTTGCAATCCGTTGATTGGCTACCAACAAGAGCCCCTGACTACCAAATCATTCTGTGACAACCGCATATCAACAGCACTTTCCATTTCTGCAGTATTTGCGGTGCAAGTTTCAGGTGTTTCACCCTGTATACTACACGTATTTCTTATGCTGATAGCAGCAAATATGCTAAACAGATCACCTAGCCACTGACATCACTGGAAAACCCATAGAGAAAAATGAAAGCATATTGACAGATAATCTACATCTACACTCCGAAAGTCTATGTAGAATGTGTGGCGTAAGGTACTTTGTGTACCATTGTCATTCCTCCCATTCCTGTTCCAGTCGCGAATTGTTCACAAGAAGAACACATAAGGCAGAAAGCTATGTTGAAAGAGTTTAAGAAAATACTGGATAATCCTGTGTTTCCCTTTCATGGCTATATCCCAAAAGTTACAAGATAAAAACCCGACACCAGAAATTCTTGATGAAGGAACTGGTGTAGCCATAAATAGTAACAAATATGGCTCAAGCGAGAATCAGAGCGATACAAACAAAAATAAACACCCGGACTAAACCAGCAGGCTTCGATTTGTTCCGACAAACGTGGAAGACAGCAAATGGCATCTGCACAAGCCATGGAATTTGTAAGAACTTTCAAGTCAATCGGATAAACTGATACATTTATTCCAATTACTGACCACAATATTTTGTACCAATTAATTAATTGCCGGCCGGAGTGGCAGAACGGTTCTAGGCGCTACAGTCTCGAACCGCGCGAGCGCTACGGTCGTAGGTTCGAATCCTGCCTCTGGTATGGATGTGTGTGATGGTGATGTCCTTAGGTTAGTTAGGTTTAAGTAGTGGGGAGGCTTGCGTGCCTCAGCGATACAGATAGCCGTACCGTAGGTGCAACCACAACGGAGGGGTATCTGTTGAGAGGCCAGGCAACGTGTGGTTCCTGAAGAGGGGCAGCAGCCTTTTCAGTCGTTGCAAGGGCAACAGTCTGGATGATTGACTGATCTGGCCTTGTAACAATAACCAAAACGGCCTTGCTGTGCTGGTACTGCGAACGGCTGAAAGCAAGGGGAAACTACAGCCGTAATTTTTCCCGAGGGCATGCAGCTTTACTGTATGAAAGGCAAACCAACGTTTCTAGCATTTGTAGACTTAGAGAAAGCTTTTGACAATGTTGACTGGAATACTCTCTTTCAAATTCTAAAGGTGGATTGGGGAGAAGAGAAGTTTGTGGCACAACTTGACCAGAAGAAGGGATCGGTTGGTAGGACATGTTCTGAGGCATCAAGGGATAACCAAGGGATCGGTTGGTAGGACATGTTCTGAGGCATCAAGGGATCACCAATTTCGTATTGGAGGGCAGCGTGGAGGGTAAAAATCGTAGAGGGAGACCAAGAGATGAATACGCTAAGCAGATTCAGAAGGATGTAGGTTGCAGTAGGTACTGGGAGATGAAAAAGCTTGCACAGGATAGAGTAGCATGGAGAGCTGCATCAAACCAGTCTCAGGACTGAAGACCACAACAACAACAACAACAGTTCTAAGTTCTAGGGGACTGATGACCTCAGCAGTTAAGTCCCATAGTGCTCAGAGCCATATGAACCATTTTTTGAATTAATTAATTTCGGTCTATGACGACTACCTCAGCCCTGAGTACAAACAGTTGTTAGGACTCAGGTCTGAAGATGTCCGTCATTGAACGAAATTAATTACCAAGTAAAAAACATTGTGGGCCATCTGTAGCTTCCCGGAGTATGTCGTAACTCGTGAAACAAGTGGACAAAAGTGTCCGATCCATCTTGCAGCCGAGCAGAGGCACCCCACACCATACAATGCATTGTGGAGGACTGTATCTTAACATCGTATCCAGGCAACGGAAGGACTTCCATTAATACCGAATTCAGCGACTAGATAATCTTATATTATAGACTGTTGTACTAATAAATGTTTTATTTATTGGTTCCGTTGTTTTATATCTGTATAATCAGCCCAGACGTACCACCACGCGCTTAATAAATAAGAATATCTAATTACTGTTTACTCTCACAGTTATTACTATTTTTTACTCGAACTTTGAAAGTTGGCTGTTATAATTCGTCAATTTTCGTAAATTATGCTTTACATACACTATGTGATCGAAAGTATCCGGTCACCCCTAACAATATAGGTTTTTCATATTAGGTGCATTGTGCTGCCACATACTGCCAGGTATTCCTTATCAGCGACCTCAGTAGTCAGTAGACATCGTGAGAGAGCAGAATGGGCCGCTCCGCGTAACTCACGAACCCAGAACGTGGCCAGGTGATTGGGTGTCACTTGTATCATAGGTTTGTACGCGAGATTTCCACACTCCTAAACATCCCTAGGTCCACTCTTTCCGATGTGATAGTGAAGTGGAAACGTGAAGGGACACGTACACACAAAAGCGTACAGGCCGACCTCGTCTGTTGACTGACAGGGACTGCTGACAATTGAAGACTGTCGTAATGTGTAATAGTCAGACATCTATCCTGACCATCACACAGGAATTCCAGACTGCATCTGGATCCACTGAAAGTACTATGACAGTTAGGCGGGAGCTGAGAAAACTTGGATTTCATGGTCGGGCCACTGCTCATAACTCACACATCACGCCTCGCTTGGTGTAAGGAGCGTAAACATTGAACGATTGAATAATAGAAAAACGTTGTGTGGAGTGACGAATCACGGTACACAATGTGGCGATCTGATGACAGGGTGTTGGTATGTGCGAATGCCCGATGAACGTCATCTGCCAGCGTGTGTAGTGCCAACAGTAAAATTCCGAGGCGGTGGTGTTATGGTGTGTTTTTCATGGAGGGGGCTTGCACCACTTGTTTTGCGTGGCACTATCACAGCACAGTCCTACATTGATGTTTTTAGCACCTTCTTGCTTCCCACTGTTGAAGAGAAATTCGGAGATGGCGATTGCAACTTTCAACACGATCGAGCACCTGTTCATAATGTACGGCCTGCGGCGGAGTGGTTACACAAGAATAAAACTGTAGTAAACTGGCCAGCACTGAGTCCTAACCTGAATCCTGTACAGCAACTTTGGGATGTTTAGAAACGCCGACTTCGTGCCAGGCCTCTCCTGCCGAGATCGATACATTTCCAAGTGCAGTACTCAATGAACAATTGGCTGCCATTCTCCAAGAAACCTTCCAGCACCTGATTGAACGTATTCCTGGGAGAGTGGAATCTGTCATCAAGGCTAAGGTTGGGCCAACACCATATTGAGTTCCAGAACTACCGATGGAGGACGCCACGAACTTGTTAGTCATTTTCAACCAGGTGTCAGGATACTTTTAATCAGATAGTATATCTACTGCTAGCGAGGAATCGTTACTATTATGATGTTATATCTGCACCCACCGATTGATTTCACGTACACTTACTGCTATTTCTTTATTAGTTCGTACTCGGTAAGACCTCTGCGAGTAGAGCGAGCTCGTCTATAGGGGATTCGGGGTACTGTTACAGTTCATATGGCTTATACGAAATTGGTCAGCCGTATAAGAAAAGTAATTTTCCGTGGCTACTATAGAGGAATGGATAGCAAAGTGATACCCGTGACTAGGTTTGACTAGATTAAATACGATTTTTTGTGTTGTGTCACAGAGTAACCATAAGGGTTTGTACTAACGCCCTGCACGGGAATAATAATACAAATGATTTGTTTCTGCCAAAGGATCCTGTTGTGCTAAGCATGTGTGTCTCTATCGAATGACACCGCAGCGATACTCAGAATACGTAATGAAATTACCTATTCAGTTAGTAATAGGCATTTTTCAGTCAGGGAACTTTCCGGTGGTCTGAAAGATCACTACTATAACAAACGTATTGTAACGTATTTTCCACACAAAATACGCCTCTTTATTCCGAAACTAAGGCCCCCAACTTATTTATTTTGATTTTGATCGCCTGAATATTTTGGTATACGAGTTTTTAACCTTTCACTGATGTGTTTTTGGTTTCGTTGTCCTGTGACAGATAGAAGCAGGGGAGCTGTCCGTTATTAGATCTATGATAACTAATTATCGTGCCGTAAACGTCGTACGAATAGAACGGATTTCAGTTACAAGTACTGTGGTAATTTGTTTTCGGATTCCAGGTGGTAAGTTTGCTTCTAGAATGACCAGCACTTGTTCCACCGCACGGACAACGTTTTGAGGGAATGACTCATTATAAAATCTAATTATTTAAAGTAATTAGCCATGATTGAATCTACATCTACCACATATGTCTTTCAACCAGGAGTAATCTAGTTGGTTCTTGTAAGATCCAAGATTAAAGTCAGTGATGAGAAATTTACTCAGTTAACAATAATAAATCATCTCACTACCGAAAGACATCCGTTGCGCTAAGTATGTGTGTCTGCATCGAAAGGTACCTAATGGGGAATCTCATCGGGCAATAATATTACCTATTTAGGCTTTATTCACTTAGTAAAAGGGAATATTTCATCAGGGCAATTTTCGGGAGAACTAAATCATCACTAATATAAGAAACGTGTTTTACAGACAACATACAGCGTTTAATTCGAGCGACATTCCGAAACTAAGGCTTCCTAATTATATGTTTTGATTCTGATCGTACGAACTAGGCTATTTTGGTACATTAACTTTTCACAAATGTGCTGTTTGTTTCGTGTCCTGTGACAGCAGAAGGGGAACGTTCTAAACTAGCACCTCATGTTGAGGTACATATAAAACAGAGATGTGTCGTTGACTTCATCGCTGCTGACCAAATAAATTCCGCCAACTGAAACAAATTCCACTTGCTGCAGGTGTGTGGACGAGGTACAGCAGCGTGTAATGTGAGCTCGTGGCTGCTGCGTTTCAGTAGTGGATACAAGGACATGGAAAGGTGGCATGCAAATTCTCCAAAGAAGAACAAGACACAGTTACATGCAAGAAAATGGATGAGTACTGTTTAGTGAGTTAGGCAGGGTGTGGTGCTCATGGCTGCCTTGGAACCTAAAGCAACAGTCAGGTCAGAACGCTACAAAACGACACTGACTAAGCTGAAAGCCCGAATTCCCAGTCATATCAGAGAAGACGGCAAACTTACGCTCTGAACATTATAACGACAGAATTCACAATAGTTTTGTGATCATGGAACTTATTGTAAAATTTCGATGGACTGCCTACCATATCCATGTACAGTCCTGATTCAGCAACTGCTAACGTCCATAGCTTCGGTTCAGTGAAAAATAGATTATGTGACCAATATTTTATAGGCTCAGGTGCTGTCGGTCGAAGTTGTTAGACGCTGGTTAGCCTCGGGCAGGTCCGTAACAAGGGGGAAGCAAAATAGTTTCCCGCTAAGGGCAGGACACAAAGGGAGGGGGAGAGGGGGGGCGGGTGCTAAAACAGTCCACAAATAAAGGAAAGAAAAAAAGTTTTATTAATTAGAAATGAGACTCGGCAAGTTCTGCCACCCCTCGCGTTCCTTTCTTCTGCCTACTAGATGAAGTCTTTCCTCCGAACCGTGACTGTAAACGCATGCTGTTGTCAAAGTGTCATTTTGTCCAAGTAGCATTTTAAAAAATCTACTTCCAGTGAACAGACATCAATCGCTGATGAGGCAACAATGTGCTTAGATTTGCAGAGGTGCGACCGGAGACACCTTTGTGTGAAGTCAGGATACCCGTTGGGAACCTGCGAAGTGTAAGCGATGTTAGTAAAATATTACTAGATGTCAGTCATTTATTCAAAATGTTTGTAAGTCGTCGTTCCTCTGCACTGGCTGTTGTTCATACGGCTGGGTGTTGGATTCTAGATAAAGTCCGTCGAGTCAGTTCAACGTCTGTGCGTCTAGGAGAAGATGTCAGCGACCGTGGCGCTGCGGTAAGTTGCTGGCCGACAGGCACGGCCATTGCCCAGCACAAAGTGATTCTCGTGTTGACTGTTGGAGTGTCCTTGGTCCCACGACGAATTCTCCGATGATTCTTGATGATGCATCCGCATTGTACCTGGTGTCGATAGCTGTGTGGTCGATCTTCTCGCTATGACCCCAAGAGGCCCCTCTGTCGCTGGCTTTCGTGTTGAATTCTTGTGTTCGCGGCACCTTGCGCTGTGGTGTTGTCGAAAAACAGTCCGTCCGTTCCCCCCCCCCCCCCCCCCCGCCCCTCCTCCCCCGGAGTAGATGAGTAGATGGTAGGCTATAGGCAGAATGAAGTTCATTATGTGGTGACTGTGGTGTCACCGCCAGACACCACACTTGCTAGGTGGTAGCTTAAATCGGCCGCGGTCCATTTAGTACATTTCGGACCCGCGTGTCGCCACTGTGTGATCGCAGACCGAGCGCCACCACAAGGCAGGTCTCGAGATACGGACTAGCACTCGACCCCAGTTGTACGACGACTTTGCTAGCGACTACACTGACGAAGCCTTTCTCTCATTTGCCGAGAGACAGTTAGAACAGCCTTCAGCTAAGTCCATGGCTACGATCTAGCAAGGCGCCAATTGTACCATTGCATGTATCTCAAGATAGTCTCACTTGTATCATCACGAATGCTGTATACCAACGGACTAAATAAAAGTTAAGTATTCGAGGAGCTGCATACTTTTCTTATTAGCATTCAATAATTATCCTGTTCCAGAATTCACGCCAGTCGGCGTGTGTGTACGCGTGCCTTTCTTTCGGCTACTGGCTGCCTTGTCAGTCCACAACAGTGACCATCACCCCGAGTACATTTTCATCTAGTTCATAGACTGTGCTGGAGTAACTACGTTACAGAATCACTACAGTATCGTAATTACGTAATCGAGTGCTATTACTGTGAATCTCATCGATACCAATGATCAGTTCATGACGAGAGGTGGATAGCTGGGGTAGTTAAAAAGAACTAGCTCCAGGCTATGACGCAAGGCTCGGTTCGTAATGACTGGAGGACTCCTTGTTCTGCTGTATTCACTCAATAGGCTGTTAACTGCTGTGTCGATCCCTCGCTATACACTCTTTTGAAAGAGTTATAGTCTCTTACAGCTTGTCTCAGCAGCTAACAAACAGACTTCTCCCTCTTCCTTTGGTTTTCTGTCGCAGTCAGCTTTTTGCCGAATGCGTATCCTCACTCGGCAGTGTCGTAATGTGTCGACGACCTGACCCACTTGCGACATATTGTCTCTGGCATGACTTGATTTGGTCTGTGACAATGTGGGTGAGTTTTAATAAAGTTTTTCTAATGTCTACCCCTTAATATTCTGTGCCGTAACGATTCACACAGCTGGTCATGTTCAACAACGAAGTTCTTGCTGATGCTTTACTACGGTACTGTAGGATCTCAGACTTTCCCGACTGGGTCTTGAAGTAAATAATTATGCTATCTGGCAGAAGACACGATTTTTGGTTATTTCTGTAGACTGAAAACTGGTGGGAGAATAACAAGTGATATGGAAATCAAGTCTCACATACAATACACCATTTCATTTGACTTCAATATATTCTCAGGAAACGCCTTAAATGAAAGACCTAATTCTATGTTGAAAAATTTGCAGCTGGTTTTGGTGCAAAACATAGCAGAGACATTTTTAGAGCTGCTTCCGAGTGTCAGGTTCATGGAGGGCGCGTGTGCCAGGTTCACGAAGAGCGTCTATAGAGCTTATCATATGGATATTTTGAAGGTTATTATTCGATTTCTGAGTTACTACATTACTATACAAATACTGAAACTGATGATATTTGAGATAATGCCAGAGGCTGCAGCATATTGTGAAAGGTTCCAGGAAATTGAACATAATAAAAAAAATCGGAGGGGGGGGGGGGGAGGGGGTGAAAGGAGACTGTTAAATTTAGTTAACTTGTCGAGAGAATACGACACAGTTGCTAAACTTGACTTCCATGACATAATCAATGAGTTTGTTTCTCAGGAAAATACAGGAATACAGCGGAATAAATGCCTGAGAAATGACGTAAATAGCATGCGCAGTGCAGCCAAGGCGAAATGGCTCCAGGAAAAATGTGAAATAATCGAAAAAAAAGTGATCGTCTGAAGGGCTAACTCAGCATGTAGAAAAGTCAAAACAATCTTCGCTCATATTAAGGGAAAGGTCGACAACATTAAAAGAGCAATGGGAATTCGACTGCTAAGTGCAGAGAAGAGAATGCGTAGTTGGAATGACTATCCGAAGGCCTCCGTGATGAAGAGGACTTGTCTGAGGACGTGATAGAAGAAAAAGCAGGAGTCAGCTGGGAAGACGAATGGAATCCAGTATTAGAGTCAGAATTTCAAAAAGCTTTGGCAAACTTAAGATCAAATAAGGTGAAGCAATAGATCACATTCCATCGGAATTTCTAAACTCATTGGGGGAACTGGCAACTAAACGACTGTTCACGTTGGTGTGCAGAACGTATGAGACTGGCGATATACAGTCAGACTTTCGGAAAAACATCATCGGCACATTTCCGAAGATAAGAGCCACAAGTACCATAATACCCCACAATAAGCTTAACAGATCATGCGTCTATGTTGCTGATTAGAATAATATATAGAAGAACGGAAAAGAAAATTGAGGATCTTTTAGATGACGATAAGTTTTGCTTTAAGAATGGTAAAGGTACCAGAAAGTCAGTTCTCAAATTATGGTTGATAATGGATGCGCTATTGAAGAAAAGTCAAGTGCATTCATAGGATTTGTCGACCTGGAAGAAGCGTTCGAAAGTGTTATATGGTTCAAGATGCTCGAAATTCTCAGAATTTCTGAGAGAGAAATTCTGAGCAAAATAGAGGTAAGCTGTAGGGAAAGACGGGTATAAGAACCAAGAGGGAACAATCAGACTGAAAACCAAGAACGAAGTGCTCTGACTAAAATTGTGTTTAACATAGGGATGTAGTCTTTAGACTCTACTATTCGATAGATACGTCGTATAAGTAACGAAGGAAGTAAAACGAATGTGCAAGAATGGGATTAAAATTCAAGGTGAAAGGATATGAATGATAGGATTCACTGATGTCATTGCTATTCTTCGCGAAAGTGAAGATGTATTACAGGACATTTTGAATGGAATTAACAGTTTATTAAGTGCAGAACATATATTGAGAGTAAAATGGGAAAACTAAACATTAAAATTGGTGTTAACGAAGTAGACAAAATTAAGGAGCTCTACTACTTAGGCAGCAAACCCATAACGGACGAAGCTACGAGGACATAGAAGCGGACGAGCACAGGAACTGAGCGCTTTGCTGGCTGTCTTTTGGTCTCGTGAGAATGCACGTTTGGAGCGCAGCGTTGTATGGGAGTGAGTCATGGACGGTGAGAAAACCAGATCGGAAGAGAACCGAAGGCTTCCATTGTCCTGCTACAGAAGAATGTCGATAATTAGGTGGACTGATATAAGTAAGAAGTTTCTGCATACAAGCAAAGAAGAAAGGAACATGTGGAAAACACTGACAAGAAGAATACACACGATGACAGGGATAGCTTGCATGGTAGTAGGAGTTGTGGAGGGTAAAAACTGCAATGGAAGACAGACATTGGAATATATCCAGGATATGCTTGAGGATATAGCTGGCCCAGAAGCCTAATTTGTGGCGGATTGTCTCATATCGGTCAGAAGACTCATAAATCAAAATAGTGGTGATAACATTAATATTAATGATAATAAATGGCTTCTGGAGCGACATCTCTAGGCAATCATGTGAGCTGAGAGCTACCGAGCCCACTGGCCCTCTAAATCACAATGGAGTTCAGCACGAGCAACATCCACTTTCTGACCATCCGACTCCAGCGTCAGTCTGACGCGAGCTGCATTTTTGTGAGACCTTTTTCCAGTTTCTCTTTATATCCATTAAACTTATCTGATATATTCTGCATCACAGGTCAAAGCTAGGTCAGGACGGCCTCCCACTATCGGCAGCTTGCGCCAGCCTGGCACTGTATTCACTCCTAGACGCCAACGGCCTCGTGTTCACAGTGGCTGGAGTTTTAATTCATCACAGATCAGCCAATTTACAAGAAATATTTATAAACTGTATATACAAACCTTCCTTATTAATTAGTGAAAACTGTATCAAATGCTTACAGGCATTTCGTGAGACTGGCCCTAACATACAGATAGATACTGTGGTGGAGGACTTTAATTTATATATGTACCAAATCTGCACCAGAAACTTGTCCTTATCAGCTTAATACCTGGTACGTCCTGCATTGTATCTCGCCCTGGCCTCCTGGCAGTATTAGCTTGAAGGAATTTCCGCAGGAAAGCTTATTGTTGAAGGGAAAGAAGTTCGGTGTTGACGTAGGTAGGAGGGTGCGGGTATACGGATGGAGAACTGGTAGGTAGTACCTATGGGGAAGCAGTGGATGTTAGGCGACAGGAAGGGGAAGAATAGTTCGGGGTGCTGGTGAGTCCATAATCGGGAGGATTATGGAAAGAAGAGGGAGAAGGAGTAGGGAAACATGAGGAGGGGAACTGAAATGCGTGGGATGGATTTATGGTAGATAGGACAGGTAAATATTGGTGCAGAGTTAATGGACCAGGAGAGGAAGTCGTTTGAAACTTCGTTGGGGGAGTATTTGGAAGATGGGCACGTTGGTCTAGCACCATACTATTATTGTAAATTAGAGGGGAAACAATAGGTTTACTGGAGATGAGTTTGCGAAAGTTGTTCAGCGTGAGTAATAAGAGTGAAGCTGCACTGTTAGTATGCTCCATTTAAGTCTTGCTGGCTAATATCGTGAGAGGATCACTGTGCTGTACTTCGGAGTTTTGTGTAGCACAAGAAGAAGCTATAGGATTTAATTTTTACATGCCACGGCTACTGGATCTGAGAATCCTTGCAGCTGTATTTTATTTTTATTTGTCACACTTCCTACATCCCATCCTTACCACTCTATGGGAGTATGAGCGAATAAAAATAGAATTTTGGCATTATAGAACTATAAGACTACCAGACTTTGGTGTAAGTTCTTGGTTTTGCTAAAAGAAATCTGTGGGTAAGGCTAAACAAAGAGTTTTACAAAGGTTTTCACAAGGTATTGATAGTTCAGAGGGCATCAGATGGTTCAGCCAAAAGGAGACTTCCTTCCATCCCCTCCTCATCCTTGGTTTGAACTGGGAGACGCTGACCCTGGGTGCCCCATATTAGGCACTGTTTGGCAGGAGGACCTGCAGTGAGGACGTCTCCGTGACAAGTGTGCTGGTGTGGTACGTAAAACGGATATAAAATGAGTTACATTATCATGGATCCCGGTCGAAGTTATAATTCTCGTAATTGTGACAAATTAAGCGACTGTAGTAAATATTGTCACATTAGTTACCACCTCTATTTATGAATATTAGAAGCTGAAATCTGCTCAATTGAGAGAACGGACGATATAATGGATTTATATGTACGGTTTTTGTGAATTTTATTTAATTTTAATGATCATTTCTTTGTGTCTTGGTGCTGAGCACATGTTCACGCTAAAGGTGTATATGAACCTTAAACAATTGAAACTCAGACTTCGCGAGTGTTCATTGACGTTCAGTGATTGATATAAGTAATATAAAGTTTGTAAGAACGTTTTTATAGGGTCGTTTTCAGAATTCTGTGATGTTCTTTCTTGATTTGGCGATGAAAAAGTTCGCGCCAAATGTGTGAGGTTTGATGTTCAGAAATTCGTGAAATTACGAGATTTATCATTCTTGAATCTTGCTACAGGTAGTATAGATTGGGTTAAAGTGATTTTAGACTAAAACACATAAAAAATGTTGTGCATCGCCCTGGTTCCCAGAACCCCTGCAGACAGACGTTGACTGTGGATACTGTATTAAATACACAGTCCCTTTGACTGTTCAGAGATATCACTAAACCCGCCCAAAGATGTAAACAACCATACATGAGCAGCGCCAATTAGACGGAGGGGGTCCGATAGCCGAGCAGTTCCGGTCATTCCACCAGGAACGAGGTACACGGCTCGTGTTGTCTGTAGTTCAACCATGCCTAGAAGGTCAATACCGCGATTCGATCGCATCCACATTGTTACTTTGTGCCAGAAAGGGCTCTCAACAAGGGAAGTGTCCAGGCGTCTTGGAGTGAACCGAAGCAAAGTTCCTTTCTTCTTTGCTTGTATGCAGAAACTTCTTACTTATATCAGTCCACCTAATTATCGACATTCTTCTGTAGCAGGACAATGGAGGAGATACAGAGAGACAGGAACTTTCGATGACATGCGTCCCTCAGGCCGCCCAAGAGCTGCTGCTGCAGTAGAAGTGTCATCACCTATACTGTAGGAGGATGACTGTATACCACAGACTATACTGTAAGTCTCAAGAGACGCTCCCTGTGGCCCTTTGTCGACGTTTGAAACATTGTTTTTTTTTCTGCTGTAACGCACTTTGTACACTGCCATACATTTTGGTTTTCCGTCACGACTTCGATGTCTGTGTCAGGTTCTAAACTGACATTAACACGTTCTGATCCATTGCCTCTTGCAGAGAACTAGACATCGCACGGCGTAAATCATGTTGTTACTGCACCTTCCATAACATGCTGCACACACTGGATGATTTTAAATAAAAGACAGTTACAACATAAGGAAACTGGAAGAGTTGGCGGCGTTGTGGAGCGTTTTTAAACTGTTATCCAAAGATGATTGACGACCTTTACATTTAAACCCATCTGTTAGTGACGGAATATCTGATGGTTCTGCATTCCGTTTTGACTGATTCCTCATATTGCAGACATTTACGCAATCACTGTTTTCGTGCTAGCCATCCCCAGAAGGTGTTGCCCCTCCACCAAAACTCTTTCTCCATCTCAAACAAGCGATATCACTCAGTCATTGTGTGGTAACCAACAGCATACCAGTGGACTTACAGGATAGTTGATAGTCCAAACAATTTTAGCAATTTTACAGTAATTTCAACACCGACCAATGATGCGATAGCATGTTTCCCAATTTCAATATCATCACTTTTCTAGCACCTCGAGCATAGTGCATAATTTACGGTCTATCTCTATGTGGATGGGAGACACAGGGCATTCTCACAGTCTCAGAATAAAATTAGGGACTGACAGACCCTCTCGCACTGTTTCTGTAACACCTGCTCTTCAGCACTGTTACAAATTTAGTCTGCAGTTGACAAGAAGTAGACTGCTACATCCACGTTTCGTGAATAAATGGAGCTTGCCGAGTCCTCGCCCGTCCAGAAGCACAAGATTTCTCCAGATGCCCCCATGTCAAGGAGGTTAGCACCCCTTATCGGTATATAGTAGTAGATTTGAAAGTGTTGTGATGTGATAGCAGACGGTGAAGATGAACAAGAAATGGGTGGCTTTTATGCATGATGGAGCTTCAGATGGATGGAGTTTGAAGCATTTTAAGTGAACCAGCTTTGCTATCAATTTTAAAGTATTATTCTAGTGTCTGAGATCAGTACCAGGAGGGTACTGGTAAGAGAGAACTTAGCACACGCACTCCTAAGGTTACACGGTTCTGCACTTAAAACAGGCTATAATGTTAGATCACTTCAGTTTCTGACCTGTTACTCATGTGGAAAGCGACGCAGTTAATATTCCAATGTAAGAAATATATTTCCAGTCCATGACATACATCCTTCTTGCAGGTTTCTCTACGATAAGCTATGGTAACAAAATTTAGAATGAAAAAAATACTTCCTTAAAATATCAGTTCTGTGTGATACATTCTCAACATAGCTTTCCAGAGATGTACAGCATCCACTGTTCACACCCAATCACGGTTCTGAAATTATACTATGCCCACATCAGTTCTATACAAAATGATTGTTAGTAACGGAGAGTACCTCTTACAAGGAAATGGATTAATGCATAGCAGCGTCCGACAGGAGAAATTACATGTCATGCCACCACAAACTCTGTAAATAACACATCTGTGAAGCAGATGTATACACAGGGATTGCAGTGCCTCACAAACACCTGTCGCTAACTTAGAATCATCTTAGTTATGAAACTGAAGTCTCAATTTTTATACCCAGGATGCTACAGGAGAATGGAGGACATCGCATAAATCTTCGTTCGTTTAGAAGGATGTGTCGAAACAGGACGGTCACGTTTCATCACACATGAGATGGAAGTCCTCAGATGACCAAGAGGTTTTTCTGTTGACGATTGCAAGTACACAGTGCTCTATGTCACATACAGAACATGTGGTTCCATATGAGTCGAACGCAGGCTGTGTCACGTGACTGATGAATCCTGACAGAACAACAGAAAAAATGGTCAAATGACCTACAGCAACATCTACCCCCCCCCCCCCCCCCCACCTCTCTAGAATGCATCATCAGTGTGCCATTAAATTGTGCCTCATTACAGCTCTATCTCAACCGATCACCCTGCCCACTCTCTGTTATCTTTTAACGCATACATGTAAGTTTAGAGGCAGAGTTGTTAACTTGCATGTATCACTGTTACCTCAATAGACATACAGTAGAATGCTGCCTCGAAAGAAGAAAAGTGACTGTTTCCTTGGTTCCCTTTGCTTTCATGTCGACGTTTTCCTAGGATTCCTCTTACTGTCACATACTTGCTCCCATGTACAATCATTGTTCTACGCCAACCAGAAGACACACAAGTACTTCCTCAATTTCCCCGCATTCACGTGTATTTTCCCTCATTTTATACGTGTTTTCCATCATTTTTCACAATTCTTTCGATTTTAACTCACTTCTATCCGTGCAATCATGACATCACGCCTCGTTCCATGTTCGAAAAATTGCTTGTAAATGTAGTACAGCTGCCAACACCTAGTGAAAATGAACTATTTTTCTGATTGTAATGCCGGCCGAAGTGGCCGTGCGGTTAAAGGCGCTGCAGTCTGGAACCGCAAGACCGCTACGGTCGCAGGTTCGAATCCTGCCTCGGGCATGGATGTTTGTGATGTCCTTAGGTTAGTTAGGTTTAACTGGTTCTAAGTTCTAGGGGACTAATGACCTCAGCAGTTGAGTCCCATAGTGCTCAGAGCCATATCTGATTGTAATATTTAATTGTAAGTATAGCGATCAAATATACATGTGGCCGGTTTCCTAGGACGATTATGTCTAGGGGTGCGTGGCGCATGGTGGTGGTGACCTTTGGCAGGAAGACTGCGTTCGGTGTTATTGTCAGCTTTTTTCGTCAACAGCTCCTGTTAGGGCAAGAATTTCCATGCACACAAGCTGAGACATCACGAAAGTTCCTACAACAACAAAAAAGCGACCGTTATCTATTTCTGGGATATTTGACGATTTCTGTGACGGGCTTCCGTTAGGAGTACCAGGAAGAATCCATTCGGTGTTATTCTGGACTTTTTTAGTCAACAGTTTCTGAAAGCATTGCAGAAGATGTCTATAGCGTGAAACGTCCCCTTTGAACAATTATATACGACTGTGCTTAACCTGACACACAATATTTTTAGCGCAACGCAATCTGACTTTCAAAATTTCCTACTAAAGAATGGCCCTGACAAACATTAAACTATACCTTTCACAAATCACTTACCTCACAAAAATCTTCGCTGCTCAAGCTACTGCAATACAGCGAGCGCCACTACTGCCAGCTAAATAAAAGATTCAAACTACTGAAGGCACTAACTACTGATAGGGATAGTTAGCAAATGAAAGATATTAATAGAGAACAAACAATGTATTTACCTTGATATCATCCTATATAAATATATCAGTTCATGAAAAATTACAAAACTCCGCCATCTCTCTCCCCACATCCACCACTGCTGGCGGCTCACCTCCAACTGCGCAACGCTACGCGCTGTTCACATCCAGCTGCCGCTGCCCAACACTACAATGGCAGACAACAATGCAAACTAGCCACAGACTGCACACAGCACAGCCAGTGATTTCATTTTGAGCGCTACGTAACGTTGCCAATAAGAAAACAAACAGCCTACTTACATAGAGAAAACATAAACAGCCTACTTACATAGCCCCCATGCTCCCCACAAAAAATTTTTACAAATGGTGTTGGGCACTGGCCAATACAGATTTGACAAAAATTTTTCACAATTACAGTAACAAAGATATAAAATGCACACACTTATTAATATTATGTTGGTCAAAAGATCAAAATTTCTCACAGTCCATAAAGACAGTCCACATTGTTCATCACAGTAAAAATGCAGAGTTTTTCTCAAAGTCCAAGCAGTAAAAGAAAATGCACACAGAAGTAGTGGATTTCCATGCAGTCTTGAAGAAGTAGTGTTGTCCTTCCAACGGAAAGACAGTGCTGGCTCTTGACATGCTGACAGGTAATGGGCCACAATGGAGCAAACCCACAGCAGAGTCATTCGAAGTTTTGAAGAGTATTGGTAGGTAAGTCATCACAGAGCAGACCCACTGTAGTCCTGGTAGAGATTACGGTATTGGTGGGCCACCAGAGGTGCAGACCCACTGCAGTCCTTGTAGAAGTAATGGTATTGATGGATCATCAAAGATGTAGACCCACTGTAGTCCTTGAAGAGATGGCCAGCAGCCATCTGTTGTGACTGTGCAGGTGCACAATCACCATTGAAGAGTCTTGCGGATAATATAGCAAGTCCATAAACCACCACTTGTGCACTCACAAAGTTTTTGAAATTGTCCTTAGAACCAGCAATGCTGTTATCCAGTCCCTTGCTGAGTTATTAACACACGTGCAAACACTAACAGTCCCTACTTCTCACATATTGTCCACATACTATGACCAACAGAAACGTGTGCAGTGAAATGTAACTAACAAGTTAATAATATCATGAACTGGTGACAATTACAATTTTATAACATAAGAATACAATTACAAAGGTACAAAATACATCATTAAAAACATAATAATACAGATAACATTTGTAGTATAGGCTTTACAAAAGAATAGAAATAAACATATACATCAGTGTTACAAAAATAGTGACATAAGTACATACATAAAATAATGAGAATAGTTTTCGAAACATTAATTTCACACATGAACATTGAAACAGAACAGAATTGTAAACAACTTTACAAAGAAAATAACATATTATTAATGCAACTTATATTTGAGGATAACAGTATTCCTCCTCATAGTGAATATAGCTTAGTATTAGAAGAGAGAAAAAATTCTATGAAACAGTACACAGAGACAGGAAGAAAACAAATACTCAAGGGTACACAAACACATAGTGGGATAACACCAATAGGAAAGGACAGGGTTCGTTTTCAGTGTAACATTTGGTACTGCAGTCCAACCCAAAACTTCATATATCTTTCCTCTTATTTCATCCTTTGTTTCCACCAGAAAAAATTCTATCTAAGCATGCTTTCTGTATTTATATGTTCACACATTTCTTACCTCAACATTTATTTCCAAGAAAATCCTACCTAAACCTGTTTTCTCAATGCATTTCTTCCAACTCATCGCAACTCATTCTCTTAGAGGCTACCCCCTCTTAAGCTAACTTAAATCTACTGAGTTCAGATGCTAAACTAAGGGACGAGGCAATGCAGCAGCACAAAACATGTAACACAAACAGCAATGACCAAAAAAATGCAGAGTGCAAAGCAAGCAGCAGTAAATCTAATTTACAGATAAAATGCAAAATTACAACTAATATGAGCCAATGTGCAGCAACATGAAAAATCAATGAGTAGTAAAATTGGCTTAGCAGAGTAATGTAATGTGAAATTTAGTAGCACTATGCCTGGCAAACAGCAACAGCAAATGCAATAACTTATATCTAAACATGACATAGCTCAAGCAGAAAAAATATTACAGTAAAAACAACAATGCAGATAAGGGAAATGTATAATCACATCTTAATGTCTAAGTAATTAAAGTGGTGCACCACAACAACTGATTGTAAAAGAAATATTACCATGTACTTGAAAAGAATATTATGTATGCAGTTACTAGTTCCTTCTTATTGTTCTTTCCTTTCCAAGTGCTCCTTTTTTAAAGAATGTGGATCATAAAATAATTATTTAATAGATCTGTTGACAGAAAGTGTTCACATTAGCAAATGCATTTTATTTTATAAAAGCAATGCTGCAACACAGCTGGAAACCAGATATCAAGTGAAATAAGCAATTACGCAAACCAAAGCATAAAAACATCATTCAATAGCTATGTGGCATTTCGTAAGTCAGTAGCTCTCAACTCTCATAGAAAGACACTTGTCATTATCAGGTTTGCAGATGTACGAATATTTCCCATCAATTCATAAGCATTTCAGCAATTAGCACAAAGTGCGAGTAATCATATGTTTTCAAGTAACGAGGGTGTCGCATGAGCGATGAAAGGCACACCCTAATGGCTTGTTCTCCAGGTGTTTTCCTGTGCTCTGAAAGGCACGCGCTAATGGCTTTTTCTCCAGGCGTCTGACACAGCTGGGTGCCCACGACGCATTATGTGTAGGTGGTCCGTTAACTTTCTTACGGAAATATTTACGACAGCAGTTTCCGCTACAGAGACAGTCACATATAAAGATATTTCACAGGTCAAGAATTTGCGTTACAAATCTGTAGAAACAAAATGCTATTGATATAACAGTGTCCAAAAAATGTTCAGTGGCATTGTGATACATTCACACATGATTCACACATGTCATAACTCTTAAAGTACGATTCTTGGTTTCCAACATCCTTTTTCACAAGTCAAGAGTCCCTACCCACTATTCATTACTCCTTACCTCATTATACATATACATGTTCGTCGACACTTCTTCAATATTTCATCGTGAGAAATACGTAGCATAATAAACATTCCTCAACAACATAATACACATCGTCGTCGTAATAATAACATCATAACACTTCAGTCAAATCTCAAAATCGTCGTAACTTCCTCCAATAATTTCTAAGCCTAAAATAATTCTCTGCTCATGTCAAAAGTGTCAGCTGCCTCAAACGTACTTTAAAAATCATGATCTCATACCAAATACATCATTCAAAGCTCTCATAGTATCACAATGATTCCGAAAAAATATGAACAGTTTACAAAGTACAGACAAAATACAGTTTCATAAGTGTGAAGTTATCCAACGGTGTAATTGCGTAAACATCTGTCACTGATGTAGTAAAAAACATGTTTATCTCTCAGTTAAATGATCAGATAGCTGTGTAATTTGTGTGTTAGAGAAATATGGTACCGATGTGTAAAGTTGTATAAGCAAATACCATATTAGCTAGGGTTCCTTGTGGTTGCCACACACATGGTACACAAAGTAGGCATGTACCCCCCTGAGGATTAATGTAATTATACCCTCAGGTGTTACAAATTACAGCAATGGAATGAAATGTATCACGGAAAACTTTCTTTGTAATAAAAAAATCTTTAAAAATAAGTGTTTTAAGTATAAGATTAATCACTCAAATGCGTGTCCTGTAGCGCTAAATGCGCGTCTTGCTGTAAGATAATTCTGTGGAACTGTCGTAGTTATCGTCCTCTGTAAGCAAAGTTCTGCTAAAGTCAATGTACTTACCTCATGATAAACAAAAGTGAAATGCTTTGTGTATAGATGTCGTAGTTATTATGCTTATTGGCGTGATGAAGAAAGTACTGTACAGTAACGTAATGTTGTGCCACGAAAAAGGCTGTCTCCTTGTTGCTATACCATAAAAGTTACTACTAAAACATGTTTTACTTTCCAGAATAATACAGAAAAACTGTGCAGATATAAAACAGAAACACCGCAAAATCAACATTGTACATTGTCACTCATTAGTAGCGTCGTGATAAAAATCGTGTAGTTGCCACATAAACTAACCACTGTGTCGTCTGGTATCTCACAGAAAGTACTTTAAACCCAGAATGTATTTTCAAGTAAACCAAAATGTTGCATTAAAATCTCATTAGCAGTACCAGTATAGGTACCAAGTACGTAAGCCTGATAGTCGTTACGTAATCGTGCAACTAACAAGCAAGAATGTACAAATACAGCACTGTGTCGTCTGTTCACTATAACAATGCATTCGTAATTTCTGTTTAAAAATGTTCCCTAGGTTCTAGACTGGATATTTAACTTCAAACATTGTTGCATGTTAACAGATTCTAAGTCTGGCAAAGCATATTAGTAATGTGAAGCGAAAAGTTATATGGCAAAGACAAAGTTAAAAAGCAGATTATCTTTCAATAAACGGTTTTACATTTGAAGTGTGGTACAATCTTTTACTCTTCATAGTACTCAGAGTTTCAGCATCAACCCAGTTATCGTGCGGTATACGTCGGTAAAGAATACTGGAATATTTCTCAAGGTTAGCGTCTTATGTTATTTTTCTCGGAGCCAGCGGGCGCAAGCGGCTGCCTGCTGTGCGAGTCATTGTCTGTCTCTTTGTTGGCGCGCGCCGTTATTGGGATTAGGAGACCTAACTTCAACAAATTCGCCTTGCCGAGAGGGCCCAGCTCTGTTAGAATCCCGCCAGTTCTGATGAAATTCACGTCTGTCGTTTTGTCGGTAGTTTACATAGTTTCTTGTTTGTCGGTCATGTGGTGGAGAATTTCTCCCTGAATCGTAACTCTGCGCCGAACTGTTGCGTCTGAAGTTATTCTGCCTCCCTTGATAATACTTGTTTTGGTTCCCATATTGTCTGTTTCTCTGATTGTCTCTGTGATAGTCATTACTACGGAAATGCGATCTTTCTCTGTAATTATTTTTACTCTGCCAACGGTTGTCATACGGATGGTGTCTGTTTTGGTCACGATTTGCGTTGTAAGAATAGCCTTTTCGTGTCCAGTTATTGTTTCTGTCATCACCGAATTGTGACGTATGTGACCTGAAGTGATTGTTTTCCTGTTTTCGCATCCCGCGACTGTCTGTGTCAATTTCTAATTCTTGTAGGAGTCCCTGAAAAGCTTCAATGTCGTCTTTGCAACGTCCTGCTAACATAATATGCCGTAAATGTTCAGGTAATTTGATTAAGCAAATGCGGATGAGTTCTGAGGGGCTGTATGGGTTTGAAAGATATTGATTCTTATGCAACATGTCTTCAAAATATTTGACAAGACTGGAAAATTCAGATTGTTCAAAGTGTTTCATCATCATGATACCATGTTTTACCCGGTCTTGTGTGGCTTGAGACCAATATGCTGAGAGGAAGGCATGGTAAAATTCTCCTTCACTGTGGCAATCGTGAATGACCGACCGCATTCTTACAGCTGGTTCATTCTCTAAGTAGCCACACATAAATTCTAATCTGTGCTCTAATGACCAGTTGGGAGGAAAACAATGAGAGAATTGATGGAGCCATGCTTGTGGATGAATGTCGTTCCCAGAATTCTTAAATGTTTTGAATTTACGTGTAGTAATGAACAGCTTATAGTCAAAGTCATCATGTCGGCGAGTCGCATATCGGTCATTGTTATGTCGTTTCGGCGGTTCCATTTCAAAATTCGGTGCACCTTGCCAATTTCTTTCATAACTTCCGAAGTGTCCTGTGTTATTATTTTGTGGTTGTTCCGTATTTCTAAGTCCCTCTTCCCGTATTGGGGCGCGAGTATCCTCTGAAATACGTAATTCTTGTATTAACTGTGTCAGCTGATCTTGTACTTCCCGGATTTCTCTTTGGTGTTGCGTATTAATCTGATTCTGATTTTGTTTGAATTTCCTAATTTGTTCGCACTCTTCAGTGTCAGTGAAGGCTACAGGTCTTGTGTCATTCAGATCATCATCTACCTTTGTAGATAAGTTAGTGACCTGATCCGAAAGTTCGGCTACTTTCTCCGATAGTGAACACATTTCCTCAGTGTGTTTTTCTGAACCAAGTTTCAGAGTGTCCATTTGTGTTGAAATCGTATCTACTGTGTCCTTTAAGTTTTCCTGAGTTATTGCAAGTTGCGTAACCGAATCGGTAGATGCAACTGAGTCAATTTTAGCCCACAAGGTCTCATGATTTTCATGAACAATGGCTTGCAGTTCTTTTATGGCTGCTTCGTGATTCTGTAATGCATTTTCATGCCGCGAAAAAATAGATTGAAAATGCTCACAAATTTGTGTTTTTACGTCATTACAGACTTTTTGACATTTCGATTCAATGTTATGTAACTCAGTAGTTAAATCTTCACGTGTTTGTTCAAGCGTGGTGTGAAGATTTTGTTCCATTGCGTCTAACTGTTGCTGTGTTTGTCTCTGGTGTTGTTCCATTGTGTCTAACTTTTGAAGATTTTGTTCCACTGTGTCTAACTTTTGCTGTGTTTGTCTCTGATTTTGTTCCATTGTGTCTAACTTTTGAAGCTTTTGCTGTGTTTGTCCCATTTGTTGTATTAATTGTAATAACAATGCATTGGTGTCTGAAACATGTTCCTCAGTGCTTTTCGGCAGTGAATTTACACCGGAAACATTCACATTTTGACAAGCAGAAAATGTGTCTTGACTTATTTGAGAAAACGGTGAGGATCCAAAACCTGAATCTACAGTATTTGCGAGATCGTGTCGTGTCATTTCGGCTTCCTGAGGCGAGCTATTGCCGACCGATCGATCGATAATGCTGCCCTCTTCACTAATTGTTTCACTGTCCACGCCATTGTTTGACGCCCGCTCCATTTCCCTGTGCGCAGTTACCAAATTACTACTTTGAACATCAGTAAATTCATTACTCGGCGGCGCTGATAAGCTACGCTCGTCATCACTATTATTTCTCAGTTTAGTTTGGAGCCTAGTGTTACGTTTTTCACACGCCATTATTGTCACAGTATTTCACACGATAACAAAGAAAAGCACAATTTGAAGATCAAAAATAAGAGAACACATTAAAATAGCACTGAAAATAATATCTAGTTAATTGCAGCTGCGAAATACTTGGTGCAAATCTACATGCATGCCAAAACTGTTTTACTGTACAACAATGAAAGACTGCAACTACAAAGGAGATTTTCTCTACAATTACGCGCTAGCAATAAACAATAGCTACACCAATTACACAAACTACAAGAAAAAATCAGAAGATTCCAGTGAGGTATCCTGGCAGGGTCGCCATATGAAACGTCCCCTTTGAACAATTATATACGACTGTGCTTAACCTGACACACAATATTTTTAGCGCAACGCAATCTGACTTTCAAAATTTCCTACTAAAGAATGGCCCTGACAAACATTAAACTATACCTTTCACAAATCACTTACCTCACAAAAATCTTCGCTGCTCAAGCTACTGCAATACAGCGAGCGCCACTACTGCCAGCTAAATAAAAGATTCAAACTACTGAAGGCACTAACTACTGATAGGGATAGTTAGCAAATGAAAGATATTAATAGAGAACAAACAATGTATTTACCTTGATATCATCCTATATAAATATATCAGTTCATGAAAAATTACAAAACTCCGCCATCTCTCTCCCCACATCCACCACTGCTGGCGGCTCACCTCCAACTGCGCAACGCTACGCGCTGTTCACATCCAGCTGCCGCTGCCCAACACTACAATGGCAGACAACAATGCAAACTAGCCACAGACTGCACACAGCACAGCCAGTGATTTCATTTTGAGCGCTACGTAACGTTGCCAATAAGAAAACAAACAGCCTACTTACATAGAGAAAACATAAACAGCCTACTTACAAGCGCATCCAGAGGGAGACTTGGCTGTTACTTACAAAGACATGAGATATCAGAGTAACACTGACAGCCCCGTTTAGCTGCACCTTTACTGGTGAGTCACTACACTGACATCTCTCGCTTGGCAAATAGACCAGCGCTGGACGGGCAGGTACGCGTGGTGGCTGGGTAAACACATAAGCAACTAGAGGTGTCTTGCATGTCCTGTTAGGAGAATGCACCCTGTGTTATTCCGGGAAGCATTGCAACAGATTTATATAGCGCATTCAGGGGGACACTTGGCTGTTATTTACACAGTCATGTGACGTCAGCATAACACTGAGAACCTTTTAGGAGCATCTGCAAGAGTGGGTCGCTATTCTAACATCTCTCGTGGCACTGGACTGCAGATGGAAAGGCTATGCGTCGTTGCACAAGCAATGGTAAACAGGTGTGCATGGCCCAGAAGTGTCTCGCTGCTGGACCGACGTGCTCATGGTGCTTGCGTCTTCCTGATGTGAGCGACTTCTCTAGGGAGCAGTTCGCTGATATGTTGTGGTTGATGATAGTTTGAAAGTGATTTTAAGTGCAGTGAGTGTTTATGCACTGCATTATTGTGGCTGTTTAAGCGTTGTGAGCGTGTTGGCAGAGCATTAAATATGCATTATTTTTTGACAATTTCACGAGTAGTAGATGTGTCTGTTGCATTATTTCGTGAACAGGTCTGTAGGCTGTGAAATGCATTATTTCGACAGCTTACAATTAGTGAGTGTGTTTTCAGAGCCGTTTACATGCATTATTTTGACAATTTACGAGTAGTGTGCATGTCTGCACATCAGTGTACTGCATTATTTCGGTGATTTGCGAGTAATTTGCAGGTCTGTATGCTGTGTAGTGTGACCCCACACACGCCAGTTTTTTATCAGTGAAATAAATAAACAATGTGAAATTGGTCCCTAAATAGATTGTTCCAAAATAAATGAAGTACAGTCTTTCCTCTCCCCAGCAGCTGGACACAGACCAAGTCCATTTCCTGCCATTTTTCCCCAGACCACCATGGGATGACAGCGCCCTCTGGTGGCAGTACTATGCACTAGTTCAGTTGGACTCCAGACCTCATGGTGAACACATTGGCTACTGCCTATGACATCTCAAATTGTTTAAATAAAGACTGTTTGTAAAATAAAGACTTATGTCCATCCTATCCAGCAGCCCAGCACAGGCTGAGTCATTTTCCCGCCAGTTCCAAGGAAGAGGTGGTGGTCAGATGACTTAGGTTTGTGGAGGCAGCCCAAGTGATCTCTTTACTGCCAAAATGTGAACTTCCCGCTATTTTTTGGGGGTGGTGAGGGGGAGGGCAGGTTGTTAGGTTAGTGGAGGTAGCCCAATTGGCCTAATTTCCCTCCAGAATTTGAACTTACCACCATTACATCACTGCTGCTTTGCTATAAAAATCTATCACCGCCATCTTGAATCCGCCATCTTGAATAAATCTGACAACAATGCAACATGTGGTGGTGCCACCCTTGTCCTACCACTGGCATCATTCTGTATCAGGATAATGCACGCCCCCGTGTTGCCAAGGTCGTTTCGAATATACTGCAGACGTTTCGCAGGGAAGCCCTTACACATTCACCATATAGTGCCAATCTCTCCTCCTGCGATTTAAATATTTTTTGTGTTCTCAAGAAACACATTCGTGGCTGTCGATTTTCTTCGGACAAAGAGGTGCACGCCTGGGTACATTCTTTGTTCTGTAGTAAAACATCCTCCATCCATTGCCGTTTTACAGTACAAGCACTTCTGAAAATATGAAAACTATGTACTTTTCTGGCAATGGACACTGCTACTACAGTACACTTCTAACATTATCAGAAAGGTAGGCATTACCATGGGTTCTTTATGAAGTCTTTATGCAAGAATGACATTGTATTCATCTGTGTAATGGCTCCAGATTCGAGGCTCACTTCTTCGTCGTCAAGGGGTCCAAAAAGGGTCCAGGGTTTCCTGCCTCACAGTAAAGGAGCTTATTTTCGATCACCATACTTTCTGTTTTGTTTCGCATAACTTGTTCTTATTGTCACTCCAAAGCTTCACAAAGAGAATTCTTTCCGCACTAAAAAGAACTTTTTCATTAAATTACAGTTCACAAACTCAGTCATATAAATACAAGGTGAAACATTATTACATACATGTTTCCAAAGACACTGTCTAGGACAAAGAAAAAGGGCTTCGCGCGTAAGTTACATGGCAGATGTTGCCTCAACAGCGAGTGTACATCGACTGCCGATTGTGGAACTCAATTTGTTGTGTATGTTAGAGCGTTACCTTCTAGAATGTTACAGAAACGGTAATAATTCATATTACGTTTTTTATTCATTTTCTGTTTTTCAGTAGTGAATAATTTAGGCAAAATATACATATTTTTTGATGGGTACAAAAATGCAACGATCAATTTGGTAACCTAGCTTGCTTTAAATATCTTAAACACATCATTTTTAACGTTTCTAAATATGCCACGTGCAAGGCAATTAAATTTGTCTTTTTGTACCGTGTGATTGTATTTATGAGTAATTAAGCCTGTTTTATACACAATAACAGTTTAACACTTAGTGAATAAATAACTTGTGTGAGCAATTACATCACTGATCCGTTATAAATGATGTTAGATACGTAGCCATTTTGGTAACTCATATAAAGTATTATCTGTGGGATAACTCTTCCTTAGTGCCAGATGAATTCACAGAAATTTGCAAAATTAATATTATGTTGTGTGCCAAACTGAATAAAAGGGACATTTCAGCGTTTGCGCCTACCTATGACGTAAAGATATAGAAAACATGAAGCCCATAATTTGTAGCTGAAACTTAGTTAAAGCATTACTGAAAGGAAAGTTCTCATAAATCTAGGTTCGTTATTGTAAGCAAGCACAAACATTTGTCCACGAAGACACTGGCTTTCTTATCACACACTGGGATAAATGTATAACTGTTACGCCAATTACTTTTGAAATAATAAACAGTTTACTTACTTTTACATCTGTCTTTTTTTCATTTGGCTACCACTTATAATTTTACTACCATAAGGCTCAAATTTTTTGCCCTCGTTGCTGTTCTTTATTTAGAATGTCGTTTCTTTTCGAATTTATTATTGATGTTATAGAGTGAGCGGGGTGCACCCCTTTAAGGTGCCGACTATAGCTGAATAAAGATTTCTGCAACGTCTTATACGTTCAGCAGAAAAAAAGCTACAAAACGGTTTTCTAGGGTTAGATACAGTATATAAGGTCTAGACGTCTCTAGTGTTGATCTTGACGTCTACAGCTGCTAAACCGCATTGCTTAGCTCTACATCAGTCCACCCTAGTTCATTTAGTTGGATTTTCATATTCAAAAAATAAACCATGTAATAGTTAAATACAACGTCTGAAAAAGTTATTTTTAGAATGTAATAATTCAGTGAAAATATTAATAAATCTCCGATTAAAGTAGAATAATTGTGCCTACACACAAGTGGTAACCATTCGTCAATATTTAAGTACCATGAAACATTTCACAAAAGATCCAAACGTTGTAAACATACCCATTGACAATTAACATGGTCTAATAATAGTTAAGTAGAAACATGTGTTTGTATTTTCCATACGTATGGGACCTCGAACTCCAGACTGCCTCTTATTACTGAACGTATTTTGGCGTTGTTTATAATTTGATTAAAAATTGTCTGGTCGTGAGGATCCTCCAAATCTCGAGGCCCATGAGATGTGGACAACCTCCCTCCCCCTCCCCCCCGCCCTCCCTCCAGAACAGAGGCCCTGGGCGGGCCGTCCCCTCCATCCCCTCCCCCCCCCCTCTCCCCCTCTAGTTCAGCACCGTTTCAGTCCCTGCATACGAGGCTCCTGTTGCGGATGTCAAACTATATAAAGCTTACTGGCATATTACATGCCAAAGGCTTCAAGCGACATTTAACGACCTATTATTTGGACAGCAGTTGTTGTAGGCATTTGCTGAAGGGATGACAGATCTCATTTAGAAGTAACCTCAAGCAAAGCACGTATCAATGTAACGCCCAATCCTCAACATGGACTTCAAAATTTGATGATGCTTCTTAACGCTAGGATGTGGAATATAACAGCATATCTAACAGCATATCTTTTCGGACAGTACCAGGTTACAACGTATCCGGCAGATGCATGTCAGGTAACTAATCGGACTAACGAGATTTGCTACGTATGACCTAGAAATCTTTACAATGGACTGTCATTTTTCTAGTAATGAATGAAAGGTTGAAAGGTAAGAATACGTATGAGGTAGTGAACAATTATGAACCATATACTGCTGCTCCTTGACATTAAACAATGGAAATGCGTCGGCAGCTAGGACTAAAAATTCTTCCGCAACCCAGTCAAGTAAAATCAACAAATTGGAAGGATAAAGATCATGTAGTGGGATTAATAATTAGAAAGAAAAGCGTGCAAGCAATGGACAAACCACAGCTGACGTTTTTTTGTCGACGCACATATCATCTCTAAGTTAAAACTTAATCTAGCTACATCAGTGAAGTGAAATGGAAAGAAGTCAAGGATTTCTGATCAGATGAGTATAGAGTAACATCAACACCGGCAGAAAATGGTATAGCAGACATGTGATTCGTTATGAATAGGAAGGCAAGGCAGAGAGTGAGTTACTGTGAACAGTTCAGTGATGGGCTGTTCTCATCAGAATCGACAGAAAACCAATACTAACAACGATAGTTCAGGTATACATGCCGACGTCGCAAGCAGATAATGATCGGGCAGAGAAACTATATGAGGATATTAAACGGGTAATTCAGTACATAAAGAGAGATAAAAATACAATAGTCATAAGGGATTGGAATGCTGTTGTAGGAATGAGACACGAAAAGAGTAATTGCGTTTTGCAACAAATATCAGATGGTAAAAGTGAATACTCTGTTCAAAAAACACAAGAGGAAAAGATACCCCTTGGAAAATGCCATCAGGTGCAGGAAGATTTCAGTTAGATTACATCATGGTCAGGCAAAGACTGCGAAATCAGATATTGGATTTTAAGGAGTATCCAGGGGTGGATACAGCCTCTAATCACGGTTTGGTATTGATGAAGAATAGACTGAAGTTGAAGAGACTAGTCAGGAAGAATCAATGCGCAAAGAAGTGGTATACGGCAGTACTAGAAGAGATATCATTTAAATTCTGTGAGGCTGTAGATACCACAATATTGAAGAGCTCAGTAGGCTGTTCATTTGAAGAGGAGTGGACATCTCCAAAAATGTGCAGCCATAAAAGTTGGAGAGAAAAATGTTGGTTCAAGGAAGATAACAGCGAAGAACCCATGGATAACAGAGGAAATATTTCCATTGATCGACGAGGGAAGGAAGTACAAAAACACCCCGGGGAATGCACGAATACAGAAATACAAGTCACTGCGGAATGAAATAAATGGGAAGTGTAAGGTGCTAAGGCGAAATGGCTACATGAAAAATGTGTAGAAATCGAAAAAGAAGTGATTGAGTCAGTATATAGGAAAGTCAGGGCAGTGACATTAACAATACCATGGGAATTCTATTGTTAAATGCACAGATGAGAGCGAATAGGTGGAAAGAGTACACTGAGAGTCTCTAGGAGTGGGGGGACTTGTCTGATGGCATGAAAGCAGAAGAAACAGGAGTCGACAGGGAAGAGATAGGGGATCCAGTATTAGAATCGAAATTTAGAAGAGTTCTGGAAGACTTGACCTCAAATAAGGCAGAAGGATAGATAACCTTCGATTGGAATTCCTAAAATCATTGTGTTAAGTGGCAACAAAACGATTATTCACGATCATAAGTAGACTGCGTGAGAGTGGCGATATACCATCAGGCTTGCAGAAAAACATCAGCCACACAGTTTGCAAGATTACAAAAGCCGACAAGTGGGAGATCTACTGCGTAGTTTAACAACTCATGTTTCTGACAAGAGTAGAATGCGGAAGAATGGAAAAGAAAATTGAGGATCTGTTAGATAACAATAAGACTGGCTTCATAAGAGGTAAAGGCACCAGAGGGGCACTTCTGGCGTTGCGATCGCTAATGGAAGCAAGACCCAGGAAAAATCAAGGTATGTCCATAAGATTTCTCGACCTGCAGAAAGCGTTCGACAATGTCAAATGATGCAAGAATGCTCGAAATTCCGAGAGAAATAGGGGTACGCTCTACACTTGCACAGAGCCGAACCATCCCTCACCCAAGTGGACACAGGGAAACCTCTTCGAATCATGAATAGGAATCACCTTGCAGATGTCGAGTATCATCTTTGGAGACAATGCTCCAAGCTACCTTCTAGTCAAAACTGGGTACCACACCGAGATTCGAATCCGTATCACCGCCTTCCCTAGACAGTGTTCCACCAATCATACTATCAGAGTACGTTTAAGCAGACCGACAGAAACCTTCATCATGTCACGTTTGACTCGGTCCGAGAGACATGTTCCAATGGTGAAAGCAAAATTATTGGATTCAAGGTTGCAGACACAAAATACAGTTATGAGATACATAGTGCTTTTCAGATATCTACAAGTACGAGGGGGTACCCACGAAGAACCGGAATTATTTTCTAAAAGCTATATATTCTCAAACTGTTTACAAAACAACCATATCCCCTTCAAAATAATCTCTATTACAACTAATACATTTGTCCCACCACTGCTTCAACTGTTCGAAAGAGTTTCTGTAGGAATGGGTGACAGCTCCTCCCTCGATTTTTTTTTTCTCGACTTCTTCAGTGTTGTCAAATCGGCGTCCTTTCATGCCTCTTTCCAAGCATGAAAATAAGAAAAAGTGGAATGGAGCCAGGTCAGGTGAGCAAGATGCTTTGGGCAACATAACCATGCCATTGTTAGCCAAGAACCGTCTAATAGAGATTTCTGTGTGTGTAGGTGCGTTGTCATAGTGGAAGAACCAGTCCCCTACGTGCATCAAATCGGGTCTTTTTCAACGAACACTGTTGCGCACTCTTCTTAAAACTTCCAGATAAATGGCTTGATTGATGGTCTGACCTGAGGGAACAAACTTTGAATGAAATACGCCCTTGGCATCTGAAAAGCAAATCAGCATTGCTTTGATGTATGATTTGACTTGATTGCATTTCTTTGGATGCGGTGACGATTACGTCTTCCATTGGCTTGACTGTTGTTTTGTTTATGGGACGTATTCATAGCACCATGACTCATCGCTAGTAATGATCTTTCACAGAAAATCTGGATCAGTTTCACTGTTTTATCTGTCGACAGTCTTTAAGCACATGCTCTCGAATTTTTTCAATGTTTTCTTCGATTTGGGCAGTTGATGGACATCCAGAATGAGGTTTCTCATCAGTCGACATTTTGCCGTTTTTAAATCGAGAAAACCACTCGTACACTTGAGGTTTTCCCATAGCGTCATCTTGGTAAGCTTTTCTCAAGATTAAACCAGTTTCAGCAGCATTTTTACCGAATAGAAAACAAAATATCACAGCTGCACGTTGTTCACTTAAGCTTGCATCATAAAAAAACAAGCAAGAGCAAAACAGCGCTACCAATAACAATCACTGCAGATGAACAGCCGGCCGCTGTGACCGAGCGGTTCTAGGTGCTTCAGTCCGGCACCACGCTGCTGCTACGGTCGCAGGTTCGAATCCTGCCTCGGGCATGGATGTGTGTGATGTCCCTAGGTTAGTTAGGTTTATGTAGTTCAGAGTCTAGGGGACTTATGACCTCAGGTGTTAAGTCCCATAGTGCTTAGAGCCATTTAGAACCATTTTGCAGATGAACGTAGCAAGCCAGGTCGACAACACAGGCGTTAATGTGCACTGAACTGGCAATGAGTCGCGCTATACACGCCTAGCGGCAAAAATGTGTACTACACAAGCTCCGCCCACTGCAATGTTATTCCGCTTTTTTTTTTTATATAGTACCTCGTCGTACATCCATATAAATACTCCAAATGCCACACATATGGCGCATGGTGGAGGTTATCTTGTATCATTACTAGTCATTCCCTTTCCTGTTCCACTCGCAAACAGGACGAGCGTAAAAGGAATGTCTATATCCTCCGTACTGGCCCTAATTAGTCTTATTTCGTATCCACGGTCCTTACATCAAATTTGCGTTTGTGGTAGTAGAATCGTTCTGCTTTCGGTTTCAAATGCCGTCTCTAAATTTTTTTCAATAGTATTTCGCGAAAAGAACGTCGTATTCCTTGCAGGGAATCCCATTTCAATTCATGAAGCATCACAGTATTACTCCTGTGTTGTTCGAATCTAGCGGTAACAAATCTAGCAGCCTACCTCTTAACTTCATTTATGTCTTCCTTTAATCTGACCTGGTAGTGGGACTCCAAATATTAGAGCAGTATTCAATAACGTGTCCCATTACAGACTTGTATGCGGTCGCCCTTACAGATGAGCTACACTTTTCTAAAATTCTCCCAATAAACTGTAGTCGACCATTCGCCTTGGTTCTATGCTGTCAGGTCCATTTCATAGACCTATACAACTTTACACCTACCCGACTGTGTTAAGCAGCAAACTACTGATGATGTATTCGAACATTATAGGATTGTTTTTCCTCTTGATCTGAATTAGCTTACATTTTTCTACACTTTGAACGACCTGTCATTCATCACACTAACAGAAAACTTTATAGAAGTCACCTTGTATCCTCCTGTAGTCACTCAACGATGACACCTTCCCGTACACCACAGCGTTATTAGCAAACAGAGGCAAATTCCTGCCCACCGAATCTGTCAGATCATTTGTATATATAGAGAATCTTACGTCTCACCGTTTCTTACCGGCATTAATTTATCGTACTTGTGAATCGCAGTTATCGATTGGTAATATTTTAGTAATACCAGTTATTAGTAAACCTTTCAGTTTCTGAAGTGCATCATAATTTAAAGGTTTTCCGTTATTTTAACTACAACCAATATTGCCATTGTTTTGAATGTGGAGGCCATCGTAGCCAGAGAAATGATACACGCATGTGGGTGACATTGGTTAACTGATTCCCGTGTAAATGACACATAAAGTCACTTTCTAAAGCAGCACTTTCCATCGTGCTAATATAATACGCGTTGGAATCTTCTCCATTAAATTTTATCTAATACGTTTGGCTGATTGCTTTTCAAACAGAAAGTGGCGAATAAAATCAGACCTCGCGAAAATACTGCTATAAGAACAGTCTCTCATTAACCTACTAATCAAGGAGCCCCTTCTGTTATAAGTGGAATGCTGATTTTATCACAGTACCTGCCCGAATGACGTTCTTAATAAAATGCAGCGACCGTGGAAAACAATCACAGTCCTGTTACGTCGATGTAAAAGCTTAAGGAAGTCACGTTCGGGCAGACATTTAAGTGCAAAGCACTCACTGGGGAATATTTACGTCCTATGGAAATTTCCCGAGCCGCTTTGCGATCCTGACTTACCTCCAGGGAGTAATCATTATATTTTCGTAGGCACCCATTGGATGGGATGCTAGTAAAGAAAGCCGTTAGACAACGGGTACCGAAATGTATCATCTTACCTACATGTGTCTTAGAATTCGACTAGCGACAGGCTCAGAACTGAAACAAGCATTGCTCGCCCATTAACGTCGATAGCACAAATCACATATTGTTTTCAGTTTACGATGCATTCAGCTTACTTTTAAGGATTTCTAGGCCACAAGGCGGTTATGTAAACTATGAGAGTGTGGAAGGTTAATCCGACTAGATCTGACTTTTTGTTCCTCTCCTTGCTCGCCGAAGACACCCCACAGTGCCGCCAGTGGAGCTGTAATGACCGTCTGCCAACTAGCTTCACGCTCTTATCTATAACACGTTTTCAATACACTAGTCAACCGCAGCATCGACCGTGTTACATACGATGTTTTAACAAAAAAATACCTGTAAATTATGCTCCGTAGTATCGAGATTCTGGATGAATTATATCTTGCTGCATTTACTACCACATATGATTATTTAATTTATGGAGAGGTTTTTGTGGACGTCTTCTAGTAGACACTCTCCGTCTTCAGGCCACGAGTGGCCTACCGGGACCATCCGACCGCCGTGTCATCCTCAGTGGAGGATGCGGATAAGAGGGGCGTGGAGTCAGCACACCGCTCTCCCGGTCGTTATGATGGTATTCTTGACCGACGCCGCTGCTATTCGGTAGAGTAGCTCCAGAATTGGCATCACGAGGCTGAGTGCACCCCGAAAAATGGCAACAGCGCATGGAGGCCTGAATGGTCACCCATTCAAGTGCCGACCACGCCCAACAGCGCTTAACTTTGGTGATCACACGAGAACCGGTGTATCCACTGCGGCAATGCCGTTGCCTTCTAGCAGACAAACGCTCAAAAACAGTTGTCAACTGCACACACCTGTTTTTAAGTTTTTTCGTGTAATCACATCTCCGACACAAACTGTACTCGTAATTACGCAATTACACGAATTATGTTCTAGGATACTTACTTACTATAAGTATTTTTTTGGCAAGATGTTGTTTATTAAGTTGTTTTAACAGTCAGTTTGCAGAACAAAAAACAGTCAAATTGGCCACTTCCAGGATTCTGACAGAAATGTCGCGAAAAGGGGTGACAGGAATATCTTTTCCTTACTCCATTACACGATAAAAACGAGTAGCAACTTGTACAACGAGAAATGTTAGTGTGATGGTATGTTATTCCCAGAAATATGGAGTGTTCATCTCACTGATCGGTCAACTGTACAAATTACCAACTAATATGAGATTCTAGTTAAATGTTAAGTAGACAGTGCTCACTTTGGACACTTGTTTTTCTTTTAATTTAATTTCCAGGATCGATATTTTGAACTGACGTAATTGGATGAAGAGGTTTTGGAAATATAGATCTGGGTGGAATAGGAGTGTCTTCATTTTGGCTTTTCTCATCTTCTTGTTTTGTGGTTTCCAATTCTGGTATAATCTATAAACCGCTAATAAACAGTTTTTTATTTATTTTTTTAGAGTGACGGATTTGATGTTGTTTAGGTGGCAGAGAAAAGGGGATGATTTCGATAACAAGTATTACTACGAATTGCTCGTGAAGGTTCCTTGATGAGGAGCTGTAAGACAACGGGACGCTCGATCTAAATTTAAACAGTGAAAATGACCGTATAACCAAGTAATGACCTAATCTCGTTACGTTACACTGAATGAACTAAAGTATGTAAGTCAACAGTCTTTAATTCCACGTGTGGGACTCTGAAGTGGAAATAAATTCTACTGTTAAAATCAGCAAAGCTCTACGTATGTACTCGCTCTTCACCTCGACTAAACGTACCAATGCTGTTGAATAATAAATTATTCGTCCACACAGAAACGCGCTCGCTCACTGACACTGACAGGATACTTGAGCACGAAGAAAAACTCGACCCTTATCGAAAACACATTGGATTATCTCCTGTGAACTTTGTGAAGAACTGTGAAACGTTATTTCCTTAACACCTTACAGATCAGGAAGAAGTAAACATTGTCACTAGCGGTTTGGCAGGAGATGCTAAACGATGGGGGATTAGCTTAAGAACTGAAGCAATGACCTGCGGTGCATGCAACTGGCATATTATTTGTAAACTAACCAGCCCCAAACACGTGTCCATCAGCTGTCAGATTTTAACGAAGTGCCCGCTGCGGTTCTCGACCAATCATACCAAAGCACAGTTATGATAGGTTTGTGCGCATGCCGTATAATAGCATTTTGTAATCCTGTTTACGTCATAATTTAAATTATTTGTTACGTCAGATATAGGAAGTTGCGGAACACAGCAAAAGAACTCAAAAATTGGGGCTTGTCTTATTAGTAGCTTAAAATTCAAAGAAAATTTATTGTGAGGGATGTGACGGAAACACTACATTTATACTTTTGCGATGTTGTGGCAATTCGCTGCGATACTATCGCTCTAAGACAATGTTACGAGTGGAACAATATTTTAAACAAAAAAGAGTAATGCACAACTTTTGCAATTGAGAGCTCAATCTTATTTAGTAGTCTGTTTCAGAAACTTCCGCCTTGGCTCCATTTTAAACCTTGTTTCAGAATTCTAAGATAGGGTGGCGGTGATAACGCGCGATACTGATATTTGACGATTATAGGTTAAAAATAATGTCTGGCGACCCATTCCTCAGGCAATCCGTAACAGATAATGATACGAACTCCGTACTGCCAAAGCTGTCGACTGGAGCCTGATCTAATGGGATTCCAGTTGGAGAGTGTGCACAACATTTAAAATATGTGGCACTGAGTTATTCACGGAGTTTATTTGTCTATACGGTGTACTACTTCGTGCCGCCCGTGAAACATTTTCAGTTCATTCAGTGACACGACAAAGTTCAAAGCTTGTTAACATCAGAGAACATGTTAAAATCTGATACTGAATATATTTATTATTTCAACCAGCAGCCACCGATATGCACCCTCACACACTTCAAAGCTACCAGTAATGGAAGCACAGATCTCAGTTCACAGTTTACTGAAAAGTTATCTCTGTCTTTCTGCATTTCGCATTTATATCGTGCACACAATAATTTAAATGATTTATTCGCGTCCTCATACACGACAGGTAAAACACAACGATCATGCTGCCACGTCAATAATCAGTATCTTGTCTTCACTGACCCCTACCACTCGGTTGTTGTTTCGGTAGTCGAATCAGGCTCTCTTAGACAAAGCTACGTATATTGAATCATTTACATTCAAGCAGATTTATGTGTAAAATTGGAATGTAATGGCATTACTAAACAAAATAATAAAAGCTGAAAGAGATATTAAGTATCCAGAACGAGTTTTTCACTCTGCAGCGGAGTGTGCGCTGATATGAAACTTCCTGGCAGATTAAAACTGTGTGCCCGACCGAGACTCGAACTCGGGACCTTTGCCTTTCACGGGCAAGTGCTTTACTATCTGAGCTACCGAAGCACGACTCACGGTCGGTACTCACAGCTGTACTTCTGCCAGTATCTCGTCTCCTACATTCCAAACTTTACAGAAGCTCTCCTGCGAACCTTGCAGAACTAGCACTCCTGAAAGAAAGGATACTGCGGAGACGTGGCTTAGCCACAGCCTGGGGGAGGTTTCTAGAATGAGTTTTTCACTCTGCAGCGGAGTGTGCGCTGACATGAAACTTCCTGGAATATTAAAACCGTGTGCCCGACCGAGACTCGAACTCGGGATCTTTGCCTTTCGCGGGCAAGTACACTTAAGATACCACAAATCCGATCCCCAGCAACATATAGGGACAGTAAGTTCTCCATAAGACCGTGAAAATTTAAGAAAAACAATTTAGCGTAACAAATATTGTCTTAGTAAATGAAACTTACTAGAGGTAGCCCAATTAATCATGGAAATATGGGTACCACATCTCACGCGGATGTATTAATAAAGGGACTCCTCTAACTACAAAAAGAATCTAGCAGTCACTACAAAAATTTACTTTATTACAACAAGACATCAAATAAAATGATTTACTCACTGAATCAGGCATGTAAACTTCTAATAAAGAACAAAAGGTTGTAATTATGAATTATAGCCTTGGCGTAGGTGGATGGACACATGAAAACGTCATATGACACTACATAGCAGGTATGGCCAATGACCAGAAAAATATGATGATATGGACGAAATCCCCTGGAACAGCAAGATCGAACGTCAACAGATTCGTCAAAAAGCATGATGGTTGCTATTACCTGGCTGCGAATATTAAAACTGTGCAGTTAAACCGCGATCCATTTAGCTAGCTTCACTTTCCCTTCAGCTCAGTGACTGCATTGAGGGCACAGTATGGGTGTGGAAGATAGCTACAATAGTCGCTTTAAATTCTGGATCCAGCTCGATGTCTGCTCTCTAAGACAGAGACACCACTCTCTCCCACAAGTATCTTCTGCATCGTGCAAGTGTACTCTTTGAAATTATGTCAGAAAACGTTTTCAAACCTTAGTCTCTGAAACGTCGCTGGTTCTGTGGCATACGAACATCGCCAGCCAGCTTAGGAGACTTTGATAGTTCCAACCAATGTTTTCTAACTTTACTCTTTGAAACTTAACTGGTTGCGCCAGCATAGGTAACTTGCCAAATAACTGCAGCAGACCTCGATAGTTCCAACCAACAGAAATTTCATAAACAAGTGAAACAAATTCCTATTCTGAAAGAGTTGTATGGTACCCGCCAAGGTAGCCGGGAGCGCTAACGCGCTGCTTCCTGGACTCGGGTAGGCGCACTGGCCCCAGATCGAATCCGCCTGGCGGACTAACGACGAGGGCCGGTGTGCCGGCCAGCCTGGATGTGGTTCTTAGGCAGTTTTCCACATCGCGCTAGGTGAATACCGGGCTGGTCCCCACATTCCGCCTCAGTTACACGACTCGCAGACATCTGAAACACGTTCGCAGTATTCCAAGGATGCAGACAGTTGGGGTACACACAACATGTCCCAGGAGAAGGGGGGGGGGTACGAGGTGGCGACAGGTAGGGCATCCGGCCACCCCTTAAAATTAACACGCCGAATTCGGTTAACCATAACAGCAGACCCCACCACTTGGAATAAATGCTTGGAAAGAGAGCACCAATAATTGTATGGTATGGGAAGAAGGCGGCATATCTCTCCCAGCACATGACAAATTTAGAAACTCCACCCAACCAAAAGCCTCACATGCAGACAAGTGCAGGGAAATGCGCCTTCTACCAAAATATTTACTGTGAGATAATCGTAGGACCTCTTACTCAGATTTAAGCGAACATTCCCGTGTAATTATGAACTCCCACCGTCTCAAGCTCAGAGTCTTTCATCTGGCTTTCGGATCTTATCTCGCCAAAAACAATTCCTTCTATCATCTAGCACAATACAGTATTTATGGAATGGAAGCCGCTCTCCTGTGTGCCTGCTGCGCGGACACAGGACAATCGACTTCCCTGTCCTATTCTGTCATAGGGGTGTCTTTTAGCGCCAAAAAAGTTGTAGACATTCTAGTCTTTCTAAGGTTACTTATCTGTCGCGAGCCAAATAAAGAATTCCTCGAAGGCTGCAGAAAATAAGAGGTCTCCCACACCAGGTACTATAAATAAAGAAGAAGTAATCAGCAGTGCAATAATTCACAGTACTGAATACTGTCTGCAGTTTTCATGCAACGTCAAAGCATTGTTTATACTGTCTATTGTGGTCTGTATATAACATTATAACCAACCGGTTGCTTGAGAGTTTGGGCATAAACTGCCATGTAACATCTTCTCCTCGTCGAAATCCAAATTATATATGCTAATGAGGTTGTGCTGAGATCGACGTGTAGCATAAGTTCGTCAAATACATATTCGTTGGGCTATGGGTGCTATTTTTATTTATTTTTTTGATTTGTGTGATCGGTGGCTTAAGAGTTTCATCAATGAATCGTGGGTGCAAGAGAGTTAACGCGATGCCAAGGATTTAACATTAAAATACGCATACACACTTACTCACAGGCCTCCTCAAACTCACTCTTGTATTCTGGGGAAGGGGGCAATTTTATTAGGACATTATCCACGAAGGCAATGCCTTGGTAGTCTCACACACATATGTATGGCTTGTGTTAAAAATACTGACATACTCGAAAGCAGTTTAACAGCTAGTTACTACATCCACATTTACTGTATCACAATACCAAATCATTCATTCCAATAGAAATATAACCTAGTGTATGGTTCGTCATACTGAACATCTAGATCCCCTAAAATACATCGCCATACATGAAAGCAGATGTCCATGACAACCATAATATAATAAAAGTAAATTGTACCATTTTTTTTTTTTTTTTTTTTTTTTTTTTTTTTTTTTTTTTTTTTTTTTTGCTGTGTGGTCGTGGAAGTACAAATTTGTAAATTCACAAAACACTTAATCAAGACGAAATTTGTATATTTGCATACGGAATGAAGATATCGTGAATATTAAAAACAGTGCACAAACCCTCTTATGCAAACACTTGTGTCACTGTATAAACAGGTTAAGGTACATATGTGTAAATAAGTGTCATAATTATGACATTAAACATCGGTAATTTCATACAAAATAGTAACAGGATCATAGCATTTCTACGTCATAAAATACTATAAGATTATAAATACGTACTGAAAGCAACACCACTAATAATACAAGTGAAAGCCATTGCGTAAATGAGGTCTCGTTAGTTCGGATTGCAGGCACAGATAAGAGAACAAAAGACACACAAATATCCTTCAAAGTTCTTGGGAAAATACACCGTTTACCACACGAATTGTTCTTGCAGAAAGATAGACTCACGAAATGGCACATAAACGAAAGAGTTAACAGTTATAGTTTCTATAGTTCTCGCAGAAGTATGACGTCACTCACAGGATCAAGTCAGTAGCTCACACAGGTAACTGGTGGCACACTTTGATCGTAATTAATGGACTGTCTAGATAAAAGTTCATGTCCGAGGCTTCCTCATGATAAGAATTGGTTCCTCCTCTCGTTACACACAGTGTCCTTCATAATACAGTTCACAAGTTTCTTCTCTAATGTCTGATTAGTCTTCCAATACAGTAAAAGTTTATGTCCTTGATTCACAAATAGACTTATAGTATGGCTGTATGCCAAATATTCCCATGTTACACTGACGGAAATGCGGTTTACTCGTCCGATACTACCCACACGAGATGGAGGGACGGGACACCTGTCCGTGGAGGCAGCTGTCTACAGAGAACAGTGCAACCTTAACACACTGGTGAGGTAAGGTTAGATGTCATGTTGAGTGGTTCCTGTCGAGGGGATGCTACCGGCGAGGTGGTCAATGACTAGCGCACTGGAATCGCATTCGGACATCCTAATTTAGGTTTTCCGTGATTTTGCTGAATCGCTTCAGGCAAATTCCGGGATGATTTCCTTCCCCTCCTTCTCTAATCCGAGCTTGTGCTCCGTCTCTAATGACCTCGTTGTGGACGGGGAGTTAAACACTAATTTCCTTCCCCTCGAGAGGATCTACTTTCTTCACTCTAGTTGGACCATTCAAGTTGGGCCGACGCGATCCACTCACGAGGTCACTGACAGAGGAGATTACTTTCTGATAAATGAAAAGCGTTAGCTTGCTTTTAATCTACAGTATTACTTTTATTGTGTTAACCGGTTTTCGGTTTACAACGTCAGCTTCAGACATTTACAGAGTATTGTCAAAAATCAAATGTTTCCAAGCACTACGGGACTTAACACGTAAGGTCGTCAGTCCCCTGGACTTAGAACTACTTAAACCTAACTAACCTAAGGACATCATACACATCCAGGCCCGAGGCAGGATTCGAACCTGCGACCGTAGAAGCCGAGTGGTTCCGGACTGAAGCGCCTAGAAGCAATCGGCCACAGCGGCCGGCAGAGTATTGTCGACAACGAAGTTACAATGTTTGTAAGCAACATTGGAAGAGAAGTTACACGTCTAGATTGAAGCAGAAACGTACAGTAAATAACATCGTTAACAGCGTGGTGGTAATGATATGAAAAAAAGCAAAAAAAAAAAGAGTAAATAATGAAAACGGCGTAAACAGGAAAAAACTTTAACACAAAAGAGGAACAGCAAGCCTACATAACAGTTTATATTAATAAAAAAAACAATAAAATAAAATAAAATTAGAACTTGACTAGGTTACTTTAGGAGGTAAAACAAGAAGAGTGATACACAAACCAAGTAAAAGGAGAAAGATTTATCAATGTAACTACAGAACTTATAAGGAACTTAAGCAGTATCAATAAGATAGACAGAAATGAATAAATTCAGGGAAATGGAGTGTGAGGGGACACACGGTAAATGCAATCTTTCAGAGTGTGGTGGTGGTGAATTTTAAAAAGTAAAAAAAGGCTGAACAATACACACACATACAAAAGGAGCAAACAGAAAAAACATTAATATTATACTCAAAACAGTGACGAAGGAACAGTTTGCATTAAATAAATGAACCAAGTAAAATTAAAAAAAAATACTTGATAAGACAACCATAAGAGGTATTAAACATGGAAAGTAATGCAAGTCCCAGTTAAAGGAAAGCCTTAACAATTGAAACTACAATCTATCTGGATTAATCAATTATAAAGCCTATGGATTAACCCATATAGACATTTATCGCCATTTGTGACTTCAGCGGTGTTAAGCGAGAGCTCACTGGAGAGCAGGGCGGAGGTCTGTTGTGTTTCCTAACGAAAGCTGGTTCTGCCTCGTAGTCAGTGATGATCGTGTGTTAGCTACATAGAATCAGTCCAGCTGAGCGCCTGCAACCAACCTGTCAGCGTGTTGGACACATGGATCTACAATTGGAGTTATGATCTAGGGTGCGATTTCGTATGACAGCAGGACAACTCTCGTGGCTATGCCATGCATCCTGACGGCAAATTAGCACGTCAGTCTGATGATTCGAACTGTTGTGCTGCCGTTCATGAACAGCACGCCGGGGGTGATTTCCATCAGCATAAAGCTCACCCACATACCGCTGTCGCAGCCCAACATGATCTACAGAGCCTCGACATGTTGCCTTGGCCTGCTCGATTACCAGACCAGTTTCCAGTCGAGCACATATGGGATATCATCGAACGACAACTCTAGTGTTATCTAAAACCAGTATTAACAGTCCCTGCGTTGAGTGGTCAAGTGCAACAGGAACGGAACTCCGACTCGTAAACTGACATCTTGCACCTGTACAAAACAAAGCATAAGCGTTTTCCTGCTTGCATTTAACATTCTGGCGGTTACGTCGGTTATAAATTTACCAGCAATACACCTTTTGAATGGTTTATCTAGCGCCTACACTAAACTGTGGTCCTGCAAAGTTAAATATTGAAATGTGTTACCTAGACAAAAATATTCCCAATATTTCATAAATATAATAATTTTTTCGGTGTTGCGACATTTGCAGTCAGGGTACATGTGAGTGTCTCTCCTAAGAGTTGTCAGACAGTTCCTCTCTGCTGTCTCGGAAGATATCTGTAGTTTCGCTTTTGCAACGTATAGCCCCAGTTGGTGCAAGAGCAAAAATATACTGCTCGTGACATCTTTCATGCGACGCCCAGTGTAGAGAGAAAGCGTCAATTTGTTTCCCGTTATAAACAAAATTATGTTTAAAGCGGAATTTTGTGTGCCCATTCTACAGAGCAGTGCAACACTATGAATAACCATTACTCCAGCAATGACAGCACCGTTTTGGCCGCGCTGTTTGCTACTGTCAGGCAGTATCGCTACTTATTCGCTACTGGAGTACTGGTTATTCCTCGAGTTTTACTGTCCCCGCTAATACACATCGGTAGAATAGACATCGCACTAGACTAATCTGGGACCACTCTATCGAGTGTGGCGTGAAACTCCGCTTTAAAATTAATTTTGTTTCTAACAGCAAACCCGACACATTCCGTCGACACTGGACGTCCCAAGAACAGAATGACGAGCAAGATTTGTTTGGGCAGAATCTAGCTACACATTGCAGACACTAAATGGCTGGTATCTCTGGAACACCAGAGAGATAATGCATCTGACTAATCTTAGAAGAGACGTCATCTCTCCTCCCCCCTCCCCCCACTTTTGTGTGTGTGTGTGTGTGTGTGTGTGTGTGTGTGTGTGTGATAATTATGTGAGAGATGTTATCTATGTCGTACAACGTAGTTATAATTAAAGCGCAACTTCTCACAGAGGTCCGGTGTAGGCTGTAATTATCGTATGGCAGCGAAACCGGGTAGATATTCTATTGCCCTAAATCGGAAACGATTCACGCTGGGAATGAAATTATTTCTAATTTTGGCCACCAGGTGCTGTTTTCCATCGTAACGGATTAGGAACGGGACGTTTAGAGAAGAGGTCGTGATGTTCATTATATTGTGAACCAGTGCTTACATAATTCGTTCAATATGAGCACCAGAGACGCCGACGAGATGCTGCATCCGTAAAACGACGCGATCAACATTTTCTCGCAGCATTTCGGTTGATGCTGAGCAACACGTTCATGAGTACTGGCCTTCAGACCAGGTAGAGACTGAATGTGTCTCTGATAATCGCGTGGTTTTAGACATCCCAAGAGCCAGAAGTCATATGGATTCAGATCAGGTGATCTTGCTGCTCTTGAATCTGGAAAACCTCTCGAGATAACACTTTCGTCAAAGGCTCTATTACGCAGACATTTCCGAAGCGGGTGACATGTCCTGTTGCGTCTTGCATGAAGAAGGTGATTCCCGCCCAGTTGCGCTCTTTTAAAACTGGAATCACATGCTGTACAAAGAGGTCTCGGTAACGTGCCGACGTCACGGTACACCTGACAGGTTCTCTGGGTTCTCTTCAAAGAAGAACGGACCGATAAGAAAGATACACTACGGGACATTAAAATTGCTACACCACGAAGATGACGTGCTACAGACGCGACATTTAACCGACAGAAAGAAGATGCTGTGATATGCAAATGATTAGCTTTTCAGAGCATTCACACAAGGTTGGCGCCGGTGGCGACACCTGCAACGTGCGGACATGAGGAAAGTTTCCAACCGATTTCTCAAAAATGGTTCAAATGGCTCTGAGCACTATGGGACTTAACGTCTGAGGTCATCAGTCCCCTAGAACTTAGAACTACTTAAACCTAACTAACCTAAGGACATCACACACATCCATGCCCAAGGCAGGATTCGAACCTGCGACCGTAGCGGTCGCGCGGTTCCAGACTGTAGCGCCTACAACCGCTCGGCCACTCCGGCCGGCACCGATTTCTCATACACAAACAGCAGTTACCGGCGTTGCCCAGTGAAACGTTGTTGTGATGCCCCGTGTAAGGAGGAGAAATGCGTACCATCACGTTTCCGGCTTTGATAAAGGTCGGATTGTAGCCTATCGCGATTGCGGTTTATCGCATCGCGACATTGCTGCTTGCGTTGGTCGAGATCCAATGACTGCTAGCAGAATATGGAATCGGTGGGTTCAGGAGGGTAATACAGAACGCCCTGCTGGATGCCAACGGCCTCATATCAGTAGCAGTCGAGATGACAGGCATCTTATCCGCATGGCTGTAACGGATCGTGCAGCCACTTTGGAAGACAACAACCATCTGCACGAACAGTTCGACGACGTTTGCAGCAGTATGGACTATCAGTTCGGAGACCATGCCTGCAGTTACCCTTGACGCTGCATCACAGACAGGAGCGCCTGCGATGGTTTACTCAACGACGAACCTGGATGCACGAATGGCAAAACGTCATTTTTTCGGATGAGCCCAGGTTCTGTTTACAGCATCATGATGGTCGCATTCATGTTTGGCGACATCGCGGTGAATGCACATTGGACGCGTGTATTCGTCATCGCCATACTGGCGTATCACCCGTGCCATTGGTTACATGTCTCGGTCACCTCTTGTTTGCATTGACGGCACTTTGAACAGTGGACGTTACATTTCACATGTGTTACGACCCGTGGCTCTACCCTTCATTCGATCCCTGCGAAACCGTACATTTCAGCAGGATAACGCACGACTGCATGTTGCAGGTCCTGTACGGGCCTTTCTGGATACAGAAAATGTTCGACTGCTACCCTGGCCAGCACATTCTCCAAATCTCTCACCAATTGAAAACGTCTGGTCAATGGCTCGTCACAATACGCCAGTCACTACTCTTGATGAACTGTGGTATCGTGTTGAAGCTGCATGGGCAGCTTTACCTGTACATGCCATCCAAGCTCTGCTTGACTCAATGTCCATGCGTATCAAGGCCGTTGTTACGGCCAGAGGTGGTTTTTCTGGGTACTGATGTCTCAGGATGTATGCACCCAAATTGCGTGAAAATGTAATCACATGTCAGTTCTAGTATAATATATTTGTCCAATGAATACCCGTTTATCATTTCTTCTTGGTGTAGCAATTTTAATGACCAGTAGTGTATTTGTGAATCCACACCTCAAAATCACATACGGCGAGTACAATGGCTCTTTATTCACTACAGGCCGTTTAACAGTAACTCAGACTTGGCAGTTCTGTGTACTCATTGCACCCTGTAGTGTAAATTGTGCCTCATCACTTCTTACAATATTTCCCGGTCACATGTCATCAAATTCTATCCATACCAAAAACCGAAGAAAAAATTCAGAATGTTGCTGTGTATCATGAGCTTTCAGTTGTTGCACCTTCTGTATCCTATAGGATACTAGTGTAAAACAGACCCCAAAACTTTCGGTGCAATTTGCCATTGGATGGTCAGTTCCGTGGTACTGAACGAGGACTAGCAGTGCTCTGGGCGCATGCTGCGTGATCAGTTACAGTAACAGCAACCCCGTCAATAACTTCCACTGGGATAGGCCGCCTTCCTCTTCCAGCTTCCACACGAAGCTCATTCGTGTTTTCGAATTTCATTGTAATCTTCTCTAAAGCATAATGACATCGGGCCGCTTTTCAGACCTTTCAGTCGGCAATACTCTCTCGATGCACTACTGTAACTGTTTCCGTTCACATAAAACAGTTTCACCAACAGCGCAAGGTCTCTCTTCTCAATACTGTTCACTCACGTTAAGGCTTGTCAAATGACTGCGTAGATGTCATACCACATACAAACAGTGTACAGCGTCAGATTTACGCTCGGTGGCCACAGTTAAAACTAATGATATTTCCATTGTAAATGAGTTCCGTATTAACTATTAACACATTAGCATATCAACAAAGTTCCGCTGCCGTACGATAATTACAGCCCACACTGGACCTCCAAGAGTGGCTGAACTTTAATTATAACCACCTGCTATGCACATGTTTTTTATTTTTTATTTTTTTTTCATGACCATACAACCAACTACAAATTTATACCGATTGGTAACAACTGTCAGTTTTGACTGCAATCAATGTACAAAATTTAAATCCTTGTGCAGCAAGGATATGTATACACTGTGCATTTGTATGCACAAAATTTTAATTATATTCGGTTGTAACAAAATGTGTATTAGTTTCACCTAAATAAGCTTGTACATATTCACTACGCTTTATATGTCCGATTTGTCTTGTGACGTATCGAGTAAGTGAGGTCCGTGCTCCAGGCAATGAGAGTCTTCGTTTCTGCCTTGCTCTTCGGAGTGACTACTCTCACATACGGGCTCGTGTTGCTGGTCACCTTTCGACAAAAGCCACACTTGCCGCTCTTGAGGGCTCTAGAGTTGGACGGGCCTGAATATACGGACATTTCTAATTCCTTGGTAGGTGTGTGTATGAGTTTATACTACCTGACCTCTGTTGTTCCGAAAAGAATGGCAACGCAGTTGTTGCCTATTTACCTTATAGCACTCAGTTAATGAAATGTCCGATCTGTCCCGTTTGTCTTTTTAGGACATCCTAGTATTGTATGGTGCATGTCTTCTTCATTGTCACTAGGGCGGAAAGGTTTCTTGACGAATAACAGGCAACGTAATTTTTTTGTGAAGAACTGAGACTACGTTTTGGAGCGAAGTCGACGCTCTACTTCATCCTAATGGTGTTCCATTGACATCATATCGGTGCTCCAGACCGACCATTCCACTTCAGAAAGTGATTGTCTACAAACAATGTCCTCACAGATGCTGCTTTACGATAGAACGCAATGTCATATTGATCAACAGTCGTCGTTTCCGATTTGTTCCTCTAGTGCACTTGCATGCTGATACAAACACAGTCATCGCTTTCGAGCTGTTCCTCTTCTGAAAACAGCACACAATGTTGTAACAAGTGTTCACGTCCTTCTGCATTTGGCGTTTTTTAAGCATAATAAGTGGACCATATCCTAACCACGAAATACACATCCAAACTGTAAACACAACCGTCTCTGTACTTCGCTGTTGGAATTACACTTGATGACATGTAACGTTCTTCAGGCACTCGTCAAACACAGACCATTAGAAAATCCAGAGAGAGTCTGGTCGTATGTGAAGTACACGAGGGGAAAGACACAGTTAATAGCCTCACTGCGCGTTAAACAATAGTGATGTTATGATGACAGTGCCACTACAACGCAATTATTAAACACAGTTTTCCGAAATTCTTTCACCAAGAAAGACGAAGTAAATATTACAGAATTAAAATCGAGAACCATTGCCAACATGAGTAACTCAGAAATAAATAAATTCTGTGTAGCGAAGCGAGCAGCTAAAACCACAAGGCAAGACCTCCGGTCCAGTTTGTATACCAGTGAAGTTCCTTTCAAAGTATGCTGATACAATAGCTGCATACTTAGCAATCACTTACAACCGCTCGCTCGTCGAAAGATCTCTACCAAAGGACTGGAAAGCTGCAGAAATTACACCAGTACCCCAGACAGGAAATATAAGTAATCTGCCGAATTACTGTCCCATATCACTAACATCCATTTGCAGCAGAATTTTGGAGCATGAACGGTGTTCGAACATTTTGAATTATCTTGAAGGAAGCGCGTTATTGACAAATAGCCAACACGGATTCGGAAAATATTGTTCTTGTGAAACACAACTAGCTCTTTATTCACACGAAGAGATGAGTGATATTGATAGGGGATGCCAAAATGATTCCATACTCTTACATTTCAAGAAAGCTTTTGACACTGTTCCTCACAAGCGACTTCTAATCAAACTGCGTGCTTATGGAGTATCGTAACGGCTGTGCAACTGGAACCGTGATTTCCTGCCAGAAAGATCACTGTTTGTAGTAATTGACAGAAAGTTATAGACCAAATCGCAAGTAATATCTGTCTTTCCCCAAGGAGGTATTATAGACCTATGTTCCTGATCTACATATGCGGCATAGGAGATAATTTGAGCAGCCCACTTAGAATGTTTGCAGATGATTCTGTTATTTACCGTTTTATAACGTCACCAGATGATTAAAACAAATTGCAAATTGATTTAGACAAGATGTCTATATGGTGCGAAAAGTGACAACTGACTCTAAATCAATAATAAGGCTCAAAATAAATGATAAAATGTCAAGTCATCCACATGAGTACTACGTGGAACCTGCTAAATTTCGGTTACGGGATAAAACACACAAATCTAAAGGCTGTAAAAGCAACTAAATACATCGGGATCAGAGTTACGAAAACTTGAACTGGAACGTTCTTGTAGATAATGTTGTGGGGAAAGCAAACCAAAATTGCGATTTTCTGGCAGAACACTTGGAAAATACAGCAGATCTACTAAAGAGACTGCTTACATTACGCTAGTCCGCCTTCTTATGGATCATTGCTGTGCGGTGTGAGATCCGCATCAGATACGAATAAAAGAGGACACTGAAAAAGTTCAAAGATAGGAAGCTCGTTTTGTATTACAGCGAAATAGCGGAGAGAGTACAACGTACATGTTACGCGGTCGTTAAACGAAAGAAGCTTTTCATTTCAGTAGGATCTCCTCATGAAACTTCAATCACCAACTTTGTCCTCAAAAATATGTTTCTGTCGCTTACCTACTTAGAGAGAAATGATCATCGTGATAAAAGAAGGGAAATCGGAGCTCGCATGGAAATATATGTGTTCGTTTTTCTGGCGCGCTTTCGAAGAATGAACCGATGAACCCTCTGCCAGGTACTTAATTGTGAACTGCAGAGTAATCATGTATCTGTGGATGTATATCACTCCAAGTCACCCGTTTTGAGTAACCCACTGCCCAGTGGCGTCGCCTGACTACTGAAAACTGTGGCTTAGGATCTCCTGGAGCACTGTAACAAAATATTTTTAACTCAATACGCTCAGTCACTGCACTATCTGAAGTGCTGGTAGAATTTTGAAACTGAAGCGTGATTCCTTGCGCTGATTTCATGTGATTTTTTGCACCCGCCCTCCGCAACGCTCGACGGACTCTGTCCATCAATACATGGAGTGCGCCTGGTCTGGGTTTAGCCGTAGTTGATACTTCGCGTTTCCGCTTCACTGTCACGCCACCGACTGTCGACTTGGACATTTTAACTTTAAATGCGAACACTTTTAGGTTAGGTTTTAACGTGACTGTTATTGACATTAAAGGAGACAAGTTTACAGTTACCAGTCACCGTTGGACATTTTTAGAATGAGTGAAATAATCTTGAAGTATTTGTTAGCCAGGTGACATCCAATGATTAGTCCACTTCTGAAGTCACTGAGCTTCCTGATCAAACTATTCCGCTGTTTTTGCTTCTCTACTGACAACACAATACTCCCCGTCTCCTTTCACATTGGCGGATCCGCATCCCACAGCATCTAGTGGTTGGTTCCGCATTACATAGAGACCTCCGTACACTTTTGATGAGTTAGTGGATATGTGTATTTGTATTAGCACTGTATAATCCAGCGATCTAAGTTGTCCACGTGAGGCAGGCTAAGACTGGTGCAAGTAAGTATTTAGTTCAAGCCGGTATAGTACAAAGACCTGTAACAGTACCACCTGTGAAGCATGTAGTAAGTGATCGCGGAAACGTGTTTACAAGTTAGCCATCGTAGCAACTCCTGCACGAGATGTTAGTTAACATAAAGGTCATTAAAAATAGATCGGTTAAACATAGCCACGTTTCGTCGAGCGAGGTGGCGCAGAGGCTTCACACTGGACTATCATTCGGCAGGACGCGGGTTGTAACCCTTGTTCAACTGTCTAGATTTAGGTTTCCCGTATTTTCCCTACACTGCTTAAGGTATAAGCCAGGGTGGTTCCTTTGAAAAGGGCACTACCGATTTTCTTCGTCATTCTCCCACAGTTCGAGTTTACGCTCCGTCTCTAATAACTTCCTTGTCGATGGTATTTTCACTGTAATCCTCTTTGGATCCTTCAGCAGTTTTTGTGGAATAGCTACTCAGGAGTCTTTCTGCTGCTGTGCGCATTTCCTGTTCACTATTGAGCTCGTCGGACAAAACAGGTAATCATCTTCTGGTCCCTTTGGAGCATTGATGAGGGTGTAGATCAGGTACCACATGGTGATGCGACCCCCACAGCTACCATGAGTCGTACCAGTGAAGTGGTGTGTACGTGCCAGTAGATTGTGTTTAATCAACGCAGTAAGACGGATCGACGTGGAACCGTTGCAGAAAGGCAAACAGGAGAGGGCATGCTAGTGCCTGACACCACACGGTACAATGAAGTAGCCTAATTTGCTGGTGTGTCAACATCGACTGTCCAACATGTCCACAACCAAGTATGGCGTAACACTCGAAGAAAAGTAACACGGCATTCGAACAGCAGTCGTAAAAGAATGCTAACTGACAGGGACGGAAGGCGAATGGAACACCTTGACAGTGACAGCTGATTTCAAACCAGACAGGAGTTGCAACAGTGTGTGAATGCTTCTCCCTCTAAAGCAGTTTCCAAACAAAAACTGCTAAGGGAGCTCTACGCAGAAAGGGTACTTCGCAAAGGCCGCTGATCAGAAAGGCACATAAAGCTGCTGCACCAAGGGGATGTTATAACAAATTTACGCTTCACAACATGTATAAATAACCTAGTAGATAACGCCGGAAGTTCAGTCAGGCCTACAGGGGGACTACTCGACATGCCAGTGTGACCATGGTTTGAGGCGAACGCTACTCAGCTTTTCCAATTAGAATAAGAGTTAAAACGTAGTACCGCCAACTTCAGTGCACTTAGGGGATCCGCTTCTCAAATGATCGTACACGGGACAGAAGCATATCTGCGAGACTGTCAGTACAGGCGTTTCTGATGCGGACGACAGTGTCTTCACGGCCTGTTGACACTTGGTGGTACACCTTATCTTTTAATATACCCACAGAATGAAATCCGGCGACCTACGGGGGCAAATAATAGGGCCACCTCTGCCGATCCACCGCCCAGTGTAAACACAGTCTAATACCTCCCGCGCTACACTTGACTAATGCGCTGGACAACCGTCATGCTGAAACCACATACGTTGCCGGCATCATCCTACAGTAGTACCCGTAGTTCCTGTGCTAAAAACTTTCGATATTCTACATTCCGTCGATAAAATACGGAACAATGAGCTTGTTCCGCGTGATGCCACGCCATACGTTAACCAACCAAGGATGGCGACGGTAAACTTGACGTAAGCAGTGGGGATTGTCTACACTCGGAGTAATGAATGTTACACCGGTTAACAATGCTATGGTTTGTGAATGTAGAATCACCGTAAAATAGTATTTCGGAAAAGAACGTGAGGATCGTTTGCATTTGTTGACTTGCCCATTCACAAAACACTATCCGGTTATGGAAATCGATACCATGAAGTTCCTGATGCAGTGATATATAGTACTGTGACAATAGAAACTACGGAGATATCGGAATCGGGGTGTAATTACCGACGCTTTTTCGTGGATTGATGTGCATGCCGCAAGTACAGCTATTTCATTAGCTTCTCCTGTAACACGTTTGCTTCGTTTGCTTTTGTCGGTCTGTACGCTATCATCAGACATAAAGCGTTCATAACCTTGTAAAAGTACGATCGAGAGCGAGTTTTCTCTGGAAAACGCTCGGCGTACTAGGCAAAAGCAGCCTCAACATTTCTCCAACATCCTCTGTAAATCAGAATCATTTCAATTTTTCCTTCTCTGGCTGCAACATTCAACGCCCATGCACGTCTGTTCTCCAGGTGAAGTGCAGGCAATAACCACTGCGCAAGTATTGTAATGTTTAGAGCTGCTATCTGTTCTACATCTGCACGATACGTGAGCCCCGGTCGAAGTGCACTGCCTGTTACGATACGTCGTACTTTCCTACACGGACACGGCGGCGGGTCGACTGGTCTCCTTTTCGATGTGTCAGAGAAATACGACGTTAATATGGCGTTTCCAATTAGAAATTAAGAAATACTGCTCTGTCCTATCCCCACAGCATGGAGGTGGGGCCCCATTCACCATTCTGCTTTGCTTTTGTATGTCCATCCTTTTAGCAGGAGGTCTCTCGGACGACGGCCGTTTACTATCGTGACAAAAAATAAAAACACCTACAGCCGTCCTTATGATTTTAATTTATTTTGTCGCTACCAGTTTCAACGCTTCATTGCGTCATCGCCATTGAGTAGCGTGTCGTAAATTGCGATTGTGTACGATTCTGTTCCTCCGATTACAGCGCCATCTGTGGAGAAACTAAGAAAAGGCTTCAGACAAAACGTATGTACATTTGGCGTAAAATCTTAACCTGGAATAGAAATTGAAGATTTCAAAGATGCCGCTGCCACCCACGGACGGAGTGGGATGGTGGGTTGAGTGTGGTACCATTGGATGTCCCCATCTGAGGCAAAAAAAATTTGGATCCGATGTGTAGTTTTCGAGATGTTTCAGTGTTTTCAGTTAAAATGAACGACCCATATACAGGGTGTTACAAAAAGGTACGGCCAAACTTTCAGGAAACATTCCTCACACACAAATAAAGAAAAGATGTTATGTGGACATGTGTCCGTAAACGCTTAATTTCCATGATAGAGCTCATTTTAGTTTCGTCAGTATGTACTGTACTTCCTCGATTCACCGCCAGCTGGCCCAACTGAAGGAAGGTAATGTTGACTTCGGTGCTTGTGTTGACATGCGACTCATAGCTCTACAGTACTAGCATAAAGCACATCAGTACGTAGCATCAACAGGTTAGTGTTAATCACGAACGTGGTTTTGCAGTCAGTGCAATGTTTACAAATACGGAGTTGGCAGATGCCCATTTGATGTATGGATTAGCACGGGGCAATAGTCGTGGCGCCGTACGTTTGTATCGAGACAGATTTCCAGAACGAAGGTGTCCCGACAGGAAGACGTTCGAAGCAATTGATCGGCGTCTTAGGGAGCACGGAACATTCCAGCCTATCACTAGCGACTGGGGAAGACCTAGAACGACGAGTACACCTGCAATGGACGAGGCAATTCTTCGTGCAGTTGACGATAACCCTAATGTCAGCGTCAGAGAAGTTGCTGCAGTATAAGGTAACGTTGACCACGTCACTGTATGGTGAGTGCTACGGGAGAACCAGTTGTTTCCGTACCATGTACAGCGTGTCCAGGCACTATCAGCAGCTGATTGGCCTCCACGGGTACACTTCTGCGAATGGCTCATCCAACAATGTGTCAATCCTCATTTCAGTGCAAATGTTCTCTTTACGGATGAGACTTCATTCCAACGTGATCAAATTGTAAATTTTCACAATCAACATGTGTGGGATGACGAGAATCCGCACACAATTGTGCAATCACGTCATCAACACAGATTTTCTGTGAACGTTTGGGCAGGCATTGTTGGTAATGTCTTGATTGGGCCCCATGTTCTTCCACCTACGCCCAATGGAGCACGTTATCATGATTTCATACGGGATACTCCACCTGTGCTGCTAGAACATGTGCCTTTACAAGTACGACACAATATGTGGTTCATGCACAATGAAGCTCCTGCACATTTCAGTCGAAGTGTTCGTACGCTTCTCAACAACAGATTCGGTGACCGATGGATTGGTAGAGGCGGACCAATTCCATGGCCTCCACGCTCTCCTGACCTCAACCCTCTTGACTTTCATTTATGGGGGCATTTGAAAGCTCTTGTCCACGCAACCCCGGTACCAAATGTAGAGACTCTTCGTGATCGTATTGTGGACGGCTGTGATACAATACGCCATTCTCCAGGGCTGCATCAGCGCATCAGGGATTCCATGCGACGGAAGGTGGATGCATGTATCCTCGCTAACGGAGGACATTTTGAACATTTCCTGTAGCAAAGTGTTTGAAGTCACGCTGGTACGTTCTGTTGCTGTGTGTTTCCATTCCATGATTAATGTGATTTGAAGAGAAGTAATAAAATGAGCTCTAACATGGAAAGTAAGCGTTTCCGGACACATGTCCACACAACATATTTTCTTTCGTTGTGTGTGAGGAATGTTTCCTGAAAGTTTGGCCGTACCTTTTTGTAACACCCTGTATAAAGATTACTGGTTTACACAAGAGTCACTGAGAACATTTGCTTCCATGATATATCTCAGAGTATGCGTACAGACCGATTTAAAGCGAAAAGACCGCATAAAATTAATCGCGAGTAAAGATGATAGGCTGAGATTTATTCCAAGAATCATAAACGAATGTAATCCAGGAACAAAGGAAGTAGTTTACAAAGCACTGGGTCGACGAACAGTTGAATCTTATTCGTCAATCTGGGATCCGTACGACACAGGACTGATGCAGGAAACAGAGGAAATTCAAAGAAGAGCTGCGCGTTTCGTCACAGATTCATTTAGTAAGAGCGTGAAAACGCCACGGAGGAGCTCAGCCAGCTCCTCTGGCAGCCGCAGCAAGAGATGCGTTCTGCATCACAGTGTAGTCTATCGTTGATGCTCCGAGAGCGCATGCTCCTAGAAGGGTCAGCCAATATATTACTTCCTCCTGTATATATCTCGCGAAAAGGCCATCAGGACAAAATCAGAGAGATTCGAGCCCACTTAGATGTTTACGAGCAACCGTTCTTCCCAAAGTCATTCGCGATTGGAACGGGAAAAGGAGGAGATGACACTAGTACACAAACTACCTTATCGTATGGTAGCTTGCAGATTGCTGATGAAGATGTAGACGTCTTTAGACGTCTTTAGTAGTCTGAGCGACACGTAAACTCGACAGTAGATAACTAAGGGCACATGGTGTGATGCAATGAATCGCTGTTTTGGCTGTTTTCAAGTAATTATACAATGCGTTGAGTGCAACGACGTGCCAATGAGGCGTTTAACCCACAACGTGTGGAGAGTATAGTTCGGGCCAGATATGATTATGTTCAAGATGAATATATTGTGCATATTCCCAGCCTCCAAGATAGCAACTGCAGTATTTACAGGGCTCTGCGCATACGTTCCTGCTTTTACGAAAAAGCGCTCTATCAACCGTCGACTGTCCTGCTAGAACACCATATCTTAATCAAATAGAAAAAGTCTGGGATTATTTACAACAGGAGGCGAAGCATACCAATGAAAATTGTCACAGTTTGGAAGCACTACGATTTTGATCTTCGCTGAGCTCGATACGTCGTTCCTGAAGAAACTGTGGAGTCTCTTCCTCTCCAAATTGGCGACGTTACAAATCTTGTGGGTGTGACATATGTTTTGTCCAGCGTGCCTATGAGTTAGTCCAAGAGTTGTAAAACTACCGTAGGCTCCGTAGACCCTCCTAGGTAAGCGTAGACTATCGTTGTATTCTCAGTAGTTACGGCAGTTAACCCTGTGGTGCATAGTGTCCACTACAGTGGACAGCTGTTAATGGTCGCTTCTTTGGCATTTTCAATCAGTCCTGAGGCTGAAAATGAACACAGTTCATTGCAGTAGGCAATCCCTACTGGTGTTGTGTCCTGCATGCATTTGCAGCCTCATGACTCATTGAAACCGCCAGAGAGTTGACCATTCAAAGTTGTCCACTGCAGTGAAATTCATGCACCATATGGTTAAAGTTGTACCTGCATTACCTGTACGTTAGGGGTGCTGCATACTTGACGGGCGTTACCTCAAAACGGTCGCTTCCTTTATGTATACGATCAGTGTCTTACTAGATTCCACTAAAAACCATAAGCAGTGCACCATCTAGAAACTGAGTGAGGATATATAAAGAGATGGGTAGCCTACGGAAAATTTTTGTTCCACATAGTTCTCCTCCTGCCTGTCACTTAAAAGCGAATAGCATTTATTGTAAAATTAAAATTTTCTATGTTTAATTCAGATTTTATTCGAAAATTGTTGATTTGTATCGTGAAACAGGAGGATGATGCAGTAAAAACAAAGCGAACTGTAGACATTTATCATATAGCGCCACAAAACGCAATTTCCTCAACGGAAAGGTAAAATAACGACACGCAAAATAACACTGTATCAAACATCACTTCAATATTTCATCGAATTTATATAAAAGATATTTCTGTTTTTCATAAACAACTACTGAATTTGTCAATAATTACACAAAACCAGAAAGCTCTTGCCTTTGATGATGGTGAAGAACGTTATATTGAGTAAAGAATGACAACATTATATATATATATATATATATATATATATATATATATATATATATATATGTGGGTGAGTCGCGAGTCGCGTAAGACGTAACACCCCCATTATTCCGGAGGCGATTGCACGTATCGACAAGCCGTGTTCGGCGAATCGTAGCCGACTATAGGGCACATACTTTGGTACATGCACAATAATCACAACGTTTATATTGACCGAGATAATGAGGCAAGTACATGACTTTTAAATGGGACGCTATACTTTTTTTTACCATCATTCGAACGGTCTGGAAAAGACGGGTATAGTGATGTAACGCATGTTGCTACTGTGATCCAAACTTCGCTTAAAAGACGCTGGGAGATATTGTACGATTGAAGGTCGAGGCGGTCGGAAGCGGCTGCAGACCGTAAACACGCCTCACGTGACCCGCAGGGCGAGTTGCCGTGCTCTATGCAGAATGCACGGCCTACGCTACGAAGGTAAATCCTCATCCGCCCTCTTTTAAGCAAAGTTTGAATCACAATAGCAATGATTCGCCGAAAACCGCATGCCGATACGTGCAATACCCCCCGGAATAAAGGAGGTGTTACGTCTTACGCGACTCACCCTATATATATATATATATATATATATATATATATATATATATATATATATATTACGTTTGTGTATGTGAACTGTACTTGCATCAAAAGTAAATTCGTTGGTTACATAAAAGCGCAGAAGTTCGCGATCAGATAATTTTAATTACTTATAAAATGCAATTTATATAATATTATGTGCAAAGAAACAGACAAAGATAAAACAAAGAGAACTCGTTGGTTCAAAGTTTCTCTCTTAGACTTTCGTTTACGTTTCTTTTCCTACCAATGCTACGAAGTACTAACGGTAATTCTACCAATTACTACTCCCACCGAACCGCAACTTTAGCTGGTCTGCTAGCTGCCCGCTTCCAGATCCACTCGCCAGGACGGCCACTCACGCAAGGCAGCGTGTTGCGGTTGCACGGCTTGCAGGGGCAGTCGGCCGCTGCCGGCGCGGCACTGCGAGGCGATTCCATTAGGATATGCGCGTCTATGAAAATAAATTGGATTAACGAGAGGAAAGGCGAAATATTAGGCGCGGCCTCTCACTGCAGATTGAGTCTCGCCGAGCGCCGCCCCGTTCGTCCTCCCGCTCTCTTCGCCGGCGAGGACTCAATAAGGATTACTCAGATAGCGCTAATATGGCTCCCGCGGCGTAGCTATTGGCACGTAAAGCCGATATTTAAACACCGGTCAAATTTCATTAGACCTAAAGCAGCCGTTCCGTTTCGCGGAATTTGTCAGATAGGAATCGCTAATTTAGCCCTGGCTCACTCGGTAAGCTTCTCTCGCGGCGCTGTTCTGTTTGCCGCCGATCTGCGCTGCACCAAGTGGCCGTGTAGAATAATGGCGGTAGCAGCTGTTATGCCCGCGCAACGGCGGCCGCGTAATCGCGGAGAGGAAAATTATGCAGCGTATTTGCGCCAACACAACAGAATACAGAAATGTGATTACCCTTCCCTTTCTTTACTTTTGAGCGGCGCTAGGCTCTCAGCTATGAAATGTAGGCAGATAAATTACTGAAAACCTATATGGCAAGTTAGACGATGTCGGATAAATCTTTTCATTTGCTCTTCAGGTACGGAACTTTATACACAACCTTCAACGCGCTATATCTGAACAATCAGTATTAGAAGAGATATTAGCTATCTTGTTATATGTGCTTTCAATTTGAGTCACGTCGACCATCACACTTTCAGGTTTTTTTTTTTTTTTTTTTTTTTTTTTTTTTTTTTTTTTTTTTTTTTTGAGCCAGAGTTTCGCAGAATATTAACACTGTCAAAACAAACCATCAAATACGTCGACTTTCTGGGCTTTGAGTGGCTGCAATGATGATTATAGACAAAATGTTTGTAATAATTTCAGAAGTTTAAAATTTATAAAGTAATTTATTTGCATTAACGTTCAGATGTTCATGTTAAGAAATGACGAAATTCCTCTAGCTGTATTAAGGTGTTGGTTTTATTGGCAACTAGTTTCGATGTTGTTACATCTTCAGGCGGAAGGCAGGTACTAAGTGTTACTACCTCCTTCCGCATGGAGCACGCCTATCTCACCACTGACTACTAGTGTTAGACACATACGGTTGCTGTCAACAAGTATAGGCCTGAAGATGATGTAACAACATCGAAACTAGTTGCCAATAAAACCAACACCTTAATACAGCTAGAGGAATTTCGTCATTTCTTAACATATATTATACTAGCTGACGTCCCAAGTCGTCCGTTTCACTTTAAATATATGTTACAGGAATCACGTTCATCGTTACAGCCATCCTCAGATTGTTTTTCTTGTAACTCAAGTCGTTTGTTACACTAAGTATAAACTGTATCTGGATTATTTGTAAGCAGACAAAGCGTTTGCCCAGTTGCTAACGGGTTGTATGCATAGGAAATTCTGCATGCAACCAAGGTCATCTCAGAAAGTTGTAATCACCACAGAACAAAATTCTGTACATTATAGCTGAAGCAGATAAATTCACCTCAAACAAACGCATTAGGATATGTCAAGCGAACCAAACATCCACGAGTGCGTTGAGAGAAAGTCAAGAAACATCGCAAATCAATACCGTCGCTACGATCGCCTTACTTCTAAAGTATCGTTAGAATAACTATCATCGAACTGAATAGAAAGTTAGAGTGTGAAAGATTTATAGACATTGATTATGTAACTATACTACATTAATACAAACCATGGAAAGTCTACCGCGCGATGGATGGTTGAAGATTTGAACCTATACCCTCCCGAACTCGACGAATATTTTACCACTGTCCTCCTCGTCACCCCTCAGTACCTTGTAAAATTGAACTTCACGCAACCTCAAGTGACAACATCATGAAACCAATCGATACAGAAAAGAACCTAAGAATCACCAGTATGGAGAGAGAGTTAAAAACGCGAGTTAATTTTGATTTCCGGATGTATTTTGTTTACTAACTTTCTCTACAACTTACAGGATTGTGTAATGGGTATTTCAGTACATGCCATGTCAACAGATACAGGTGTTATCGTAAGCACATCTAGGACTGAAAGAGAATTTGTTTATTCATTACTAAGATGAATTTTGGTCACTAGACGTGATAGATATATTTAGATGAGTACTGATTTAATGACTTTAAAATTCGAGATCTTTTACAATAACTTGTAAGATTGTTCAAGACGATTTAAAATACCAAAGTTTTGTGAGGGAATGTTGAGTTATAATTTCGTAGCTGCTGGACGTATGTAGAGCTCTCTTACAGTCCTCGTACCAGCTGCATCAGACAAGGGCCGTGCACGGGAACCAATAGCCCTGATCTGCAAGCCCATGACAACAAGAAATCATCAGAAGGCGACCACAATTGAAAATAGATCCAAATAACACTCTTATGCAAGCTACCAAAAGGTGACAGAACCTTTTCACCATTATCAGCATTACTATTATACGGCTCAAGGAGAAACAATGCACCAGATACCTAACACGTCAAACTCTTCCGTTGACCATAGCGACAGTAGCGCTCTGTTCCGAGAAAGTGGCTACCTTTAATTTAGTTTCATTCATGTTTAGCAGTTACGGATGTGAGTGTATTGAATACACTTAGGACATTGAAAAATGCTTTAAATTACTAAACTAAAGAACTAAACTCCTCCCGAACAGAAGGCCCAACGTTACCGACCGGCGGCTGTGTCATCCTCAGCCCATAGGTGTCACTGGATGCGGATACGGAGGGTCTTGTGGTCAGCACACCGCTCTCCCGGCCGTGTGGCAGTTTCCGAGACTGGAGCCGCTACTTCTCAATCAAGTAGCTCCTCAGTTTGCCTCCCAAGGGCTGAGTGCACCCCGCTCGCCAACAGCGCTCGGCAGACCGGATGGTCACCCATCCAAGTGATAGCCCAGCCCAACAGCGTTTAACTTCGGTGATCTGACGGGAACAATTGTTACCACTGCGGCAAGAACGTTAGCCTTTAAATTACTAGTATTTGTGTTTTGTCATACTACACTATGCATTTCAGCCCCTGTGGGCCCATCTTCATGTGTAACTTGGTAGTAGCTTCATTAATAATTTTCTTGCTACTGCTTGGAAATAGTGCTTTCCTATTTTAAGAAGGTTATCCGTTAAATTTGCAAATCGCTAAAAAAGGAAACGAAAGCAAATGAGAGTAATTGGGATCTGTTCATTAACCTCGAGTTAAAGGTAAGCAGGACAATTGACATACTTTACCACTGGCTTCGCTTGAGTGCCGTTCTTGTCTCACATTGTTTGGAAGCTGAGATCATGCCTTGTGAGCTGTCGGTGGCAGCTAAACGACACGGCAAATATATTACACAGAAGGAATATCGCTTCGCGCGTCGCTTTCTAGAGTGCGAACGTGCGTGAGCAGACCACAGTGAATTTCCAGGAGTCACAGCCGGAAGAGTGCGACAGCGTCACTTCCGGCGCCATATGCACGCGCGGGCCGCATTTCAAAGTCTAATTTCGCCAGCGCCAGGGGACGCCGGTGGCCGTTTTTTTTAATTACACCAACTCATTCGGTGTTGGCCAAGTGGAGTGCCGGAGCACAGGGTGGGGTACACACTGTAGGGCTAGCCCCCGTGGCGTTCATCTATAATTTATTTCGGCGCTAATTACTATTTATAGAGCAGATAAGGAGACGAAACAAGCCCTGTGCGAGGAGGCCCGAGGGGCGCAACACAAGGCGCTTTCAATTAATATGTCACCCCCAGTAATTGCAGTGAGCCAGCCCAGGGCCTGTTATACGAGCGAAGGGAAACAGCGCGCGAAGAGCGTAGCGGTACTAGCTCCTGGTACTCGATACTGTTGCTCCCTTTTCTGCGTTCAAATGTTAGTTGATTTTTAGTTTTCTGCTGTCATCATCTCATAATCATGACACACGAGTCGCCCAATGTGGCGTCAACGGAAAAGACACGCAACTACGAGGCCGCAGTTCTCCAGGTGGGAACTCCCGGCCATCAATGCTATACGATCAATGAATTTCATTACTGCTCCGTAGCTCAGCTAGTAAAAGCGGAACCCTTACAGGGTCAGTTTGTGGCCCAGCTGTCTGTCGGCATGTTGAGAATCCTTTCCCTCAAGAACAGGTGGACGCATCAAGTTGAAATTGTGTCACATACTAACATCTATTGTCCCTCGACGATGTAAAAATTTAAGGTTCTGCGTCAATTCAGTCAAAAGATGCGGCCATTTTATGTCACATATTTTGATACTCGCTAACTCACTCATCAAACCCTATTAGATTCTTGCAGTTGGCCTAAAATCATGAAATTTGGTAAGAAACAAGTTTCCACAGTACAAGTAAATTAAAAAATCCGAAAACTGTTAACTTTAGTTACATCACACGAAAAATATGTATGTATTTTTTATTATTTGTTATCTGTCTGTCTTTCTGTACGTCTGATGAGACCCTTTTTTTCTCACGAAATGGTAGACGTACAGTATGAAGTTGAAATTTATGTCAAATACCAAGGTCTACGTTCCCTTTGCGGTGTACAACGCTCAAGCATCTAAATCATTGCAATCAAAAGATGCGGCCATTTATGTTACATATTTTAGTTTCTCGCCATTACTGATATCGATAAGAGACAAAAATCGTCGGAGATCCCGATGTCTTGGATGGATGAACTACTTATACACATTATCAAGCTTGTACGGCACACTCGACGCGTGAGTCCTAATCGCACTTACCGGGATTTTCTTAAATTTTTATTTGCCTATCTTCTAACGCGGGAAACAGGGCGTCCGTAGAATGGGGAAATGGCAATTGGCACAAAAGTTGCCAAATGTCGATAAACATCTCAGAATAGGGAAAAATTAAGAAAAGGTGTATGAAATTGTTGGGTTTCGTTTCCTCGTGTTGACTTTTGGTTTCCGTCTCAGAATGTTCGAGCGACGTTCTTTTAATTTTTTTTTTCTGGTGCTTCACCGTCGCCACCATCAATGGAGAATGAATCGGTGATTTCTGGTAAAACATAAAAAAAATCATTAAACACACGTCCGCCGAAGATCGAAAGTTAAAAACCAATAGGGAATACGTAAACGAAACGAGAGTAATCGTATTTCCGTCAGATTCCATAGTCGTTATCGAATTTAGTTTTCAGTAAAGTATTTCTTGCCACCGTAGATATCGTAATTTCAATATATATCCCGCAGTTCGATAAGTGCGATTGCCTGCCTTACGTTCACATCATTCTGTATATCACCGTCAATCGAGGATTGGGTCCTGTAGATCTGAAGAAAACTCAGTCATTTCTCATCGCCCTATCGAGAATTCTGGAAAATTGTTATCAATGAAAGCTGGCAGTTTTGCTTGGTAATGCAGTACAATTTAACATTCCTCTAGAATGTATGAATTATACGAAAGCCGAAAGTGCCTAGAACACTAATGATGTACTGAACTGAAGATACCCTGAATTTATGTTGAACGTTACAATCAGTCACTACTTTTCGCATTTTATTACAGTAGACTCTGCATTTCAGGACCTGTAAGCCCATCTGCAGGTTTATCTTGATAATTACATTAATTTTCTTGATACTGAGCTAGACGACAATTCCGAATAGGGCGTTCCTTTTATTAGAAGGCTATGCGTTAAGTTTGGAAATCGTTAACCTATAGAATAAAAGTAAATTACAATAACTGTGGCAAGATGCGAAACATGCTAGATAACAATTTCTTGAAAAATAACCATACCAAGGTCCATGACTACTTTTCAGCGGTTATCCATGATTACTTTTAAAAATTGTAGACGTATGGTACTCACAGTAATTTTTTTAAATTTTTGGAAAGTTCTGGCAGGAGATATCTGTTGGGGTCGAAGCTGGTTGGACAGTAATACAGTAAAAGATTTAGCAGATATCATTATTTTAAAAGAAAATATCTATTATGCAAGCTGTGCTGCGCAATTCTTAGAGCATTTTTGCCCACTAGATATGCTGAGTTCTCCCAATTTTTATCAATTTCTTTCGTTTTCTTTTTCAACGAAATCCAAATTTAACAGACCACCTCCTAACAACAGGAAAGCCTTATTCCGAAGTATCATCTCGCTCAAACTTGAAAGTTAATGAAACTACCTAGATACAAATGAGAATGGGCCAACAGGGCCAGAAAAGCATAGTGTGGTGTAACAAAACACGAATATTAGTAACTGGCTCCGTTTTTCAACATATCTTCAGTGTAGTCAATACTGTCACGTCCATAACTGCAAAATGTGAGTAAAACTGAATTAAAGGTAGCCGCTTTCTTGGAGTAGAGCGCTCCTGTTGAAACGTCCCCTTAGAAAAATTAATGAATGACTGTGCTAATAAACCTCGTACGTTATTTGATTTTCGAACAGCTGAGCAGAACTGAACGTACTCAGACATTTCGCTCTTTACTTATTCTGATCATCACTAAACTGACACACAATATTTTTAGCGCAACGCAATCTGACTTTTAATAATCCCTACAAAAGAATGGCCCTGACTAACATTAACCTATACCTTTCACAAATCACTTACCTCACAAAAATCTTCATTGCTCGAACTACAGCGAGCGCCACTACTGCCAGCTAAATAAAAGATTCTAACTACTGAAGTCCCTAACTACTGATAGGCATAGCTAGCAAATCAAAGATTTTGATAAAGAACAAACAATGTATTTACCTTAATAGTGTTCAAAAGTCATAATATATATATATCAGTTCATGACATCCAGTCTTACAAATTTACTGTCTCTGATGGACACACGCTCTCAAAACTCCGCCATCTCTTTCCCCACATCCACCACTGCTGGCGGCTCACCTCCAACTGCGCAACGCTACGCACTGTTAACAGCCAACTGCCCAACACTACAATAGCATATACTCCAACAATGCAAACCAACTACAGCCTTCACACAGCACAGTCAGTGATTTTCATATAGAGCGCTACGTGGCGTTACCAACATAGAAACCTAAACAGCCTACTTACACTGTCACCGTGCTGAATGGCACATTTTGGAGTGTTATGTGGCTGAAATATCCTCAGAGCCTGCACTAACCGCCTGCATGAGCAGTTGATAATGGGGCGGGTAGGACGATGTCAACGAACTCGATCGTGACGTCAAGTTTAGTGCTCGATACGTGAGACACTTAATCTTCTAAGTCGTACGTGCTGTTTACGAAACATCGTGTCGAGTGTATAGTCTGTGAGGAACTCGATTCAAGGAAAGTCAACGTTGACACTGTTAAGTGCAGTGATCATCAACGTGTACAGACCGTACGGTATTCAATTCTGGGCAACAACCGATGAGTAGTGATACTATGTAGAAACGATTCCTCGCTACAAACCCACAAATTACACATTTATATCAGCTCATTGCGTAACCCATCTGGTCGAAAGTACCCGGTGACTCATTAGTGGACATTAATGGGACGTGTGCCCCGCTTCGCTTTTATGACGGCTTGAATTCTGCTGGGGACACTTTGAATGACGTGCCTGAATGACTGTGGATGGACAACAGCCCGTTTTTCAACAACAGCTGAAACCAGACAAGGTCCTAGCGTGGGCGCTGGACTCTGGAGTGAAGTCGACGTTCTAACTCATCCGAAAAGAGCTCTATTTGATGCAGATCGGGGCTCTGTCCACTCCAGTTCATTTCTGTGGTGTCACCGCCAGACACCACACTTGCTAGGTGGTAGCCTTTAAATCGGCCGCGGTCCGGCAGTATACGTCGGACCCGCGTGTCGCCACTATCAGTGATTGCAGACCGAGCGCAGCCACACCGCAGGTCTAGAGAGACATCCTAGCACTCACCCCAGTTGTACAGCCGACGTTGCTAGCGAGGGTTCACTGACAAATTACGCTCTCATTTGCCGAGACGATAGTTAGCATAGCCGTCAGCTACGTCATTTGCTACGACCTAGCAAGGCGCCATTATCATTTGCTATTTATCTTGTGATACATGTACCGTCAGACCGATGTTCACCAATTATGAATTAAAGTTAAGTATTCCAGTAGTTACTTACGTTCTTTGCTACTATAAATTCCCTTACCTATTCCAGACCTCACGCCAGCCTGCGTGACCTTAAACGCGTGCCTTTCGGCTTCCTCTCCTAGTGGCTTGGCTGTCTTGCCAAGTCACAACAATTTCAATAATGGTACTGTACTCGACCATTGCTCATAGATTATGCTTTATGTCAGGGTGCACTTTAACGCTGATACAAACAATCGCTCCTCTAATGCGAGCAGTACTAATTGCTCTAAAATGTGTTCATATACATTCGCATTTAGCGTGCGGGAGGACCACACCCTAACCACGAGAAACCGCCCTTTATCGTAACACCACCACCTCCGTACTTCATTGATGGCACTATACATGATGGCAGGTAACGTTCTCTAGACATTCGCCGAACCCATGCTCTTTCATCGTCTTGCCACAGGGCGCAGCGTGATTAATCATTCCGAAGCATTTGTTTCTAGTCATGCATTGTGCAGTGACATCGTCCATTATGCCATTTCAAGTGTCTTTACAGAAATGTAAGCTGCTTGATGAGTGTGTGCCGTTCTTTCTAACTGCTCACGCACAGCCACTGCATTCACTTGACTGCTGGTAGCACTTTGGAATTGGCGAGTGAATGCTTCCGCTGACTTCATACGATTTTTGAAACCGCTCCCTGCAATGTTCGACGGCTTCTATCCTTCGGTACATGCTGTCTGCCTCGTCTTGGTATAACTGTAGTTGTTTCTTCGCGTTTCCACCACATAATCGCGATACCGACAGTCAACTTGGATAGCTTTATAAAGGTTGAAATTTCCTTCGTGGATCTGTCACTTAGGTGACAATCAATGTCCAGTACTCATTCAAAGTCACTGAGCTCTCCAGGCCGACTCATTCTTCTGTTACTGCTTATCTACTGAGAACACAGTCCCCCCCCCCCCCCCCTTCCCCTCTTCCGTCCTTTCATACTGGTGGCTCCGCCTCTTGTGGCGTCTGGTGGTCAATTCCGCATTACAAAGAGGAGTCCGTGTACTTTTACTCATACAGTGTACACTGCAATCACAGGATAGCTGTGCGTTGAAAACAGCCCTCATACGTTTCATTTTAGCTCGCAATGATGAAGAAGGTAGGAATGTACAGTCATGTGTACCCATTTGTTCGCGGATAGTGCCGTACTTGTCTGAACTCCAAGGGAGAGACGACGCACTGTCCATTGCTTAAGAATTGTGGTAGAACAGTTAGAGGAACTCTCCACGGATATTAAGAACTTTGTGTGGCTCCCGCATGACGATAACTCAGTCCTTGTGTGTACAAACAGGATGTCGTTGAGGGAGATATTCGAGCCTTCGGACAGCACTCGTTGTTTCCATGTCACGATTCATCCCAGTCGCCATCACTGTGAAACTGGGTATTGCGAGGTGCAAGTTAGGTACATCTTGTAGATGATCATAAAATTAGATACTCGATAAAAGAAAGAGCTAATTACACCACAGTTCCAAAACAACTTGCATCTGCCGTTCCTTTTGTTTTTTTTTTTTTTTTAATTCAGCAAATCTTGATTAAGTCCAGATGTCACGCGTTTAATGACAAAAACAAAAGAAACATTTCATGTCATCGGTCAGCTTGTATTCCAACATCGTCAACAACTTCTCTGTGATTCTGATATCGTTCATAGTCATTTTTACTCTTTTTCAACTGTTTAATCGGTGGATGATCTGCTGGGGGATCCTGGGCACTTCTCACCTTCAACGTTTTCACGGTCTTCTTCGCAACGCCTACAACCTTCGTGAACTCTTGTGTCACTCATAATAGACTCACTAAAAGCACTTTTTAACATTGTTAATATGTTTCTGCACTTTACTCTGTTCTTACAGGAAAATTTATAGAAATTCTCAATCCATTTTCGTAGAAAATAATCGTCGAATGCTGCAAAACAATTTACCTAGGACAGCTGACAGCTGGCTAAACATCCGGTGTGGCTAAGAGACTCCAGATACTGTTCACAAAGCAATAGTATCGACGGCATTTGAGAGATATGCACCAAATAAATTAATAAGAGCTGGTAATGATCCACCTTGGTACACTAAACAGGTCACAACACTGTTCCAGAATCAACTAGAAACGCACGCCAAATTTAAAAGAACTCAGAATCCCCAAGATTAGTGAAGTTTTAGGAAACCTCGAAATTTAGTGCGAACTTCAATGCGAGAACTCCGTCTCGAAATCCAGCGGAAAAACCAAAGACATTCGTGTCGCATGTAGAGTACACCAGCTTCAAGACGCAATCAGTACCTTCACTGTTTCATACCAATGGTGGTGTTACTGATGGCAGCGCCTCTAAAGCAATTACTAAACTGGTTTTCCGAAATTCCTTCACAACGAATTAAATATTCTAAAACTGTAATGAAGAACTACTGCCAACAGAAGTAGCTTAGAAGTAGATAACCTCAGTGTGGCGAAGAAGCTTAAAATACTCAAAAATGGCAAGGAACCCATATAGCTTCTATGCCAGTCACGTTTCTTTTAGTATATGCTGTTGCAATAGCTCCGTACGTAACAACTATGTACAGGCGCTCCCTCGTCGCAAGATCCGTACCTGAAGACCAGAAAGTTGCACGAATCATATGAATATCCTAGGGAGGAAATATGAGTAATCCGCTGAATTACAGACCCATATTACTAACATCGATTTGCAGTAGTATCTTAGAACATTTATTGACAACTTGCCAATACTGATTCAGGAAATATCGTTCTTATAAAACACAACCAGCTCTTTATTCTCTCAGAGTAGTGAGTGCTATCGACAGGGGATGTCAAACTAATTCCATATTATTACATTTCCAAAAGCTTCTAACACCGTTCCTTACAAGCGGTTCCTAATCAAATTGCGGCCTATGAGTAACGTTTTAGTTGCGCCATTGAATTGGTAATTTCCTGTCAGAAAGGTCACAGTGCGTCATAATCGACGGGAAATTTTCAAGTAAAACCGAATTAATATCCGGGGTTCCCCACGCAAGTACTTTCCTGTTCCTGATCTGCATAATCGCCGTAGAAGACAATCTGAGTGCACTCTTAGATTCTTTGCAGATGATTGTGTCATTTACCGTCTGAGAAAGCCATCAGATGATCAAAACCAATTACGAAATGATTTGCAGGAGATATCCGTATGGTGCGACATGTTGCAATTGACTCTACGTCATGAAATGTGTGAAACCGTCCACTTGAATAGCAAAATGCAACCGATAAATTTCGGTTACACGATAAATCATAGAAATCTGAAGACTATAATTAAGAATAACATAAACTGGAACGATCACATATGTAGTATTGTAGGTTCGATTCCCGGCGGGGTCAGGGATTTTCTCTGCCTCGTGATGACTGGGTGTTGTATGATGTCCTTAGGTTAGTTAGGTTTAAGTAGTTCTAAGTTCTAGAGGACTGATGACCATAGCTGTTAAGTCCCATAGTGCTCAGAGCCATTTGTAGTATTGCAGGGAAAGCAAACCAGAGACTGATATTTATTGGAAGAACACTCAGAAAATGCAATGCGTCTACTAAAGAGACTGCTTATACTACGCTTGACAGCGTTCTTCTGGAGTATTGCTGTGCAATGTGGGATCCACATCAGATAAGATTGATGGAGATCAAAGAAGAGACACTATTTTGTATTATTGCGAAACATGGAAGAGAGTGCCATGGGTATGATACTTGAACTGAGATGGTAATCATTAAAGCAAAGAAGTTTTCCGCTGCGGCGCGACCTTCTCTTCGAATTTCAGTCCACAATTTTCTCCTCAGTGTGTGAAGAAAATATGTTTCTGGCGCCAAAATACACAGGGATGAATGAACATCATAATAAAATAAGAGAAATCAAAGCTCGCACGGAAAGATTTAAGTGTTCGTTTTTCCCACGCGCTTTACGAGAGTGAGGTGGTAGAGAAATAGCTTGAAGATGGTTCGATAAACCCTCTGCCAGGCGCTTAATTACAAACTGCAGAGTAATCATGCAGATGTAGATGTACTTTTCAGACATGTCTACCAACACAATAACAGGAAGATCACGCGAAATGGACAGTCAAGCGTATTTCCAAAATTCCTGTTAATTTTTTAACACAATTCGTATGCTGTGAACGTGTGCATTCTTAATAAAATGAATAGTAATACGAGATGCGACAATAAAGTAATGACACTGATTTGAAGAAAAAGTTACTTACCGTTTTAGTCAAGTTTAGTGTTGTCTCCTTCAAAGAAATTCCCTTCTGACTGCACTCACTTTCTCGAGCGCTTCTGCCATTGACGGTAACATTTCTGAAACTCATCTTCTGTAATATCCTCCAAGATCCTCGTCATAGCTTTTTGAACATCTTGTGTTGTTTGAGAATGGTGTCCCTTGACCGCCGTTTTGACTCTTGGAAATAGAAAAAAGTTGCACGGAGCGATATCTGGTGACTAAGGTGGCTGTGGTAGTACTGAAATTTGTTTTGAGGTTAAAAACTGCTGTACTGGCAGAGCAGTACGGTTGGCGCACTACCGTGATGCAGAATCCAATTATCAGCAATGTTGGCACAGACACAAAGAACTCTTTTACGAAGTCTTTCTAAAATTTCTTTGTAGTAATATCAGTTCACAGTTTGTCCAGGGGCCCCCACTCTTTGTGAACAATTTCCTTGGAATCAAAGAAGCACACAAGCATGCATTTCACTTTTAACTTTGACATGCGAGCTTTTTTTTCTGCGTGATCGCTTTGAGCACCATTGCGAACTTTGGCGTTTTGTCTCTGGATCGTACTGAAAAAACCAACTTTCATCACCAGTGATAACACGGCTCAACAGTTCTGGATTGATTTCCGTTTGCTCTAACAGATCGGCTGCCACATTTTTCCGTGTTTCTCGCTGTTGTGGTGTGAGATTTTTGGGGACCATTTTTGCCCAAATCTTTCTCATACCAAGATCTTCAGTTATTATTAGACGAACCGTTTCTCGATTGATGTTCAGTTCTTCTACAATCATTTTCACGTAAAATCTTCGATCAGATCGTACGAGTTCATGCACCCTGGCCAAGTTGACATCCGTCCGTGTGGTTGATGGTCGCTCACCTGCGGTCTTCATCTTCAACATTCGTTCTGCCTTCACTAAACATTTAATGCCAACGAAAAACTTGAGCTCTTGACATAACCTCCGCTCCAAAAGCCTTCTGAAGCTTACCATAAGTTGTCGTCGCGTTTTCACACAATTTAACGTAAAAAGAAATGGCATACCGTTGCGCAATATTGTTGTTGTTGTTGTGGTCTTCAGTCCTGAGACTGGTTTGATGCAGCTCTCCATGCTACTCTATCCTGTGCAAGCTTCTTCATCTCCCAGTACCTACTGCAACCTACATCCTTCTGAATCTGCTTAGTGTATTGATCTCTTGGTCTCCCTCTACGATTTTGACCCTCCACGCTGCCCTCCAATGCTAAATTTGTGATCCCTTGATGCCTCAAAACATGTCCTACCAACCGATCCCTTCTTCTAGTCAAGTTGTGCCACAAACTTCTCTTCTCCCCAATTCTATTCAATACCTCCTCATTAGTTACGTGATCTACCCACCTTATCTTCAGCATTCTTCTGTAGCACCACATTTCGAAAGCTTCTATTCTCTTCTTGTCCAAACTGGTTATCGTCCATGTTTCACTTCCATACGTGGCTACACTCCATACAAATACTTTCAGAAACGACTTCCTGACACTTAAATCTATACTCGATGTTAACAAATTTCTCTTCTTCAGAAACGATTTCCTTGCCATTGCCAGTCTACATTTTATATCCTCTCTACTTCGACCATCTTCAGTTATTTTACTCCCTAAATAGCAAAACTCCTTTACTACTTTAAGTGTCTCATTTCCTAATCTAATCCCCTCAGCATCACCCGATTTAATTTGACTACATTCCATTATCCTCGTTTTGCTTTTGTTGATGTTCATCTTATATCCTCCTTTCAGGACACTGTCCATTCCGTTCAACTGCTCTTCCAAGTCCTTTGCTGTCTCTGACAGAATTACAATGTCATCGGCGAACGTCAAAGTTTTTACTTCTTCTCCATGAATTTTAATACCTACTCCGAATTTTTCTTTTGTTTCCTTTACTGCTTGCTCAATATACAGATTGAATAACATCGGGGAGAGGCTACAACCCTGTCTCACTCCTTTCCCAACCACTGCTTCCCTTTCATGCCCCTCGACTCTTATTACTGCCATCTGGTTTCTGTACAAATTGTAAATAGCCTTTCGTTCCCTGTATTTTACCCCTGCCACCTTCAGAATTTGAAAGAGAGTATTCCAGTTAACGTTGTCAAAAGCTTTCTCTAAGTCTACAAATGCTAGAAACGTAGGTTTGCCTTTTCTTAATCTTTCTTCTAAGATAAGTCTTAAGGTTATTATTGCCTCACGTGTTCCAACATTTCTACGGAATCCAAACTGATCTTCCCCGAGGTCCGCTTCTACCAGCTTTTCCATTCGTCTATAAAGAATTCGCGTTAGTATTTTGCAGCTGTGACTTATTAAACTGATAGTTCGGTAATTTTCACATCTGTCAACACCTACTTTCTTTGGTATTGGAATTATTATATTCTTCTTGAAGTCTGTGGGTATTTCGCCTGTCTCATACATCTTGCTCACCAGATGGTAGAGTTTTGTCATGACTGGCTCTCCCAAGGCCATTAGTAGTTCTAATGGAATGTTGTCTACTCCCGGGGCCTTGTTTCGACTCAGGTCTTTCAGTGCTCTGTCAAACTCTTCACGCAGTATCTTATCTCCCGTTTCATCTTCATCTACATCCTCTTCCATTTCCATAATATTGTCCTCAAGTACATCGCCCTTGTATAAACCCTCTATATACTCCTTCCACCTTTCTGCCTTCCCTTCTTTGCTTAGAACTGGGTTGCCATCTGAGCTCTTGATATTCATACAAGTGGTTCTCTTCTCTCCAAAGGTCTCTTTAATTTTCCTGTAGGCAGTATCTATCTTACCCCTAGTGAGACAAGCCTCTACATCCTTACATTTGTCCTCTAGCCATCCCTGCTTAGCCATTTTGCACTTTCTGTCGATCTCATTTTTGAGACGTTTGTATTCCCTTTTGCCTGCTTCATTTACTGCATTTTTATATTTTCTCCTTTCATCAATTAAATTCAATATTTCTTCTGTTACCCAAGGATTTCTATTAGCCCTCGTCTTTTTACCTACTTGATCCTCTGCTACCTTCACTACTTCATCCCTCAGAGCTACCCATTCTTCTTCTACTGTATTTCTTTCCCCCATTCCTGTCAATTGTTCCCTTATGCTCTCCCTGAAACTCTCTATAACCTCTGGTTCTTTCAGTTTATCCAGGTCCCATCTCCTTAAATTCCCACCTTTTTGCAGTTTCTTCAGTTTCAATCTGTAGTTCATAACCAATAGATTGTGGTCAGAATCCACATCTGCCCCTGGAAATGTCTTACAATTTAAAACCTGGTTCCTAAATCTCTGTCTTACCATTATATAATCTATCTGAAACCTCCTTGTACCACCAGGGTTCTTCCATGTATACAACCTTCTTTTATGATTCTTGAACCAAGTGTTAGCTATGATTAAGTTATGCTCTGTGCAAAATTCTACAAGGCGGCTTCCTCTTTCATTTCTTCCCCCCAATCCATATTCACCTACTATGTTTCCTTCTCTCCCTTCTCCTACTGACGAATTCCAGTCACCCATGACTATTAAATTTTCGTCTCCCTTCACTACCTGAATAATTTCTTTTATCTCGTCATATATTTCATCAATTTCTTCATCATCTGCAGAGCTAGTTGGCATATAAACTTGTACTACTGTAGTAGGCATGGGCTTTGTGTCTATCTTGGCCACAATAATGCGTTCACTATGCTGTTTGTAGTAGCTAACCCGCACTCCTATTTCTTTATTCATTATTAAACCTACTCCTGCATTACCCCTATTTGATTTTGTATTGATAACCCTGTAATCACCTGACCAAAAGTCTTGTTCCTCCTGCCACCGAACTTCACTAATTCCCACTATATTTAACTTTAACCTATCCATTTCCCTTTTTAAATTTTCTAACCGACCTGCCCTATTAAGGGATCTGACATTCCACGCTCCGATCCGTAGAATGCCAGTTTTCTTTCTCCTGATAACGACGTCCTCCTGAGTAGTCCCCGCCCGGAGATCCGAATGGGGGACTATTTTACCTCCGGAATATTTTACCCAAGAGGACGCCATCATCATTTAATCATACAGTAAAGCTGCATGTCCTCGGGAAAAATTACGGCTGTAGTTTCCCCTTGCTTTCAGCCGTTCGCAGTACCAGCACAGCAAGGCCGTTTTGGTTAATGTCACAAGGCCAGATCAGTCAATCATACAGACTGTTGCCCTTGCAACTACTGAAAAGGCTGCTGCCCCTCTTCAGGAACCACATGTTTGTCTGGCCTCTCAACAGATACCCCTCCGTTGTGGTTGCACCTACGGTACGGCCATTTGTATCGCTGAGGCACGCAAGCCTCCCCACCAACGGCAAGGTCCATGGTTCATGGGGGAAGTGCGCAATATTATGCGGGTCCATTTCCGTGGCGAGAGACACAAACACGTGTTAACTTATTACGGTAGAACTCACGACTGAGCAGTTGCATCGATGTGCCACTTGTACTAGAAGCAGCTTATAGACCAAGGTCAAAGATATTGTCCCTACGCAAGCCTGGAGGCTACCAGAAATTCTAGATGCTTCATGGAGACTTGAAATTTCTGGGCGCTTTTGTGTTCCTGTCCCGTATCTACGTCCCCATGGCCGCACCATCCCACAATCTTAGGTGTTAAAACGGACCACTTTCAAGTTGTGAACGAAATTAGGGAACGTTGTGTGAGTATAAACTCAATTAATTCATATGCACACATACTCTGCAAACCACCACATGGTACATGGCGTAGGGTACCTTGTACAATTACTAGTCATTTCTTTTCGTGTTCCAGGGAGAAACGGCTGTCCGTATGTGTCCGTACGAGCCCTAATTTCTCTTATAATCGTGATCCTTACACAAGATGTGCGTTGGCGGCAGTAGAATCGTTCTGCAGTCTGCTTTAAACACCAGGTCTCTAAATTTTCTCAACAGCCTTTCGCGAAAAGAACGTCGCCTTGCCTCCAGGGATATCCAATAAGGTTCACAGGGCGTCTCAGTAATACTGCGTGTAGATAGAGCCTATCGGTAAAAAATTTAGTAGCCTGCTTCTGAATTGCTTCAATACCTGAGTCCGACCTGGTGGGAATCCCAAACTCTCGAACAGTACCGAGCAGTACTCAAGAATGCTTTGCAGTTTTTTTTTTTTTTTAATAGATGAGCGAAAGTTCCCTAAAATTCTCCCAATAAACCGATGTCGACCGTTCGCATCCTCTAATGCCGTCCTTACTTTCTTGTTTAAGTCATGTAACTTTGCAACATTAGGCCTAGTTATTTAATCGACTTGATTTCAGAAAACTACTAATGCCGTATTCGAACATTACGGGACTTTTTTCGTACTCATCAACATTAATTTCCACTTTCTACTTTTAGAACAAGCTGCTATTAAACACAGTAACTAGAATTTTGTTAAAGTCTTTTTTGTACCCTCCATCAGTCACTCAACAACGACACCTTCCAGTACACCTCAGCGTCACCAGCAAACAAAATTAGACTGCTACACACCCTGTCCGTCAAATCATTTATGTATGTAGAGAATAAGAGCGGTTCTATCACATTTTCTTCGCCGGCCGGTGTGGCCGAGCGGTTCTAGGCGCTACAGTCTGGAACCGCGCGACCGCTACGGCCACAGGTTCGAATCCTGCCTCGGGCATGGATGTGTGTGATGTTCTTAGGTTAGTTAGGTTTAAGTAGTTCTAAGTTCTAGGGGACTGATGACCTCAGATGTTAAGTCCCATAGTACCCAGAGCCACCACCCACATTTTCTTAGGGCATTCCTGAAGTTACTCTTGTCTCGCCGTCCAGTACAGCGTAGTGGTTTCTTTTTCATAAGGAGTCTTCGACCCACGCACGTATTTCGGAACCTGATCCGTATACTCGGACCTCCATCAACAGTCTGCAGTGGACCCCGTGTCAGATCCTACACAGAAATCTGGGAATACGGAATCTGCCTGATGCTCTTAATCTATGGTTCACGGAATATCATCTGAGAAAACGGTAGGCTGAGGTTCTCACAAGGGATGCTTAGGATGTCCGTTCTGATTTGTGGATATAAGCTTTCCCATCACCAGGAAATTTAGTATATTCGAACTCAGAATACGTTTAAGGATTCTGCAACAAACCACTGTTAACGATATTGGTCTGTAATTTTGCAGGTCCGTTCATTAACCCTTCTTACATACAAGAGTCATTTGCACCTTTTCCCAGTCGCTTGGGACTTTTTGCTGGGTGAGTGATTCGCGATAAATGCCAGCTGAGTAAGGGGCCAACGCCTTAGAGTGCTTTTCTGGCATTACACTCGGTTTCAACAAAATCAGTACGGATAGCCCCTGAAAGACAAGGAACTGATTCATATATGTTGGCATACTTAAAAACTTATACGTCATCAGACTTCATCAGTGTAGCAGGAAACTCAAAATCACAAGAGAGGTCTGACAAGGAAATTCCATACTAAGTGTTAATGTAACGTATTTTAGTTTTTAGTTACGTTGCACTACCCACGTCTTGTCTTCAAAACTAATAATCCTGTTTTTCTGAAAACGAAAGCTTACAAATAATGTGTGTGATTTGTTTTGACTTAGCGTGAAAAATGTTCAGAAAATGAGGGTTCTTCAGTGGTCAATGTAGAGATGTGTGTTGGAGATTACAAGGAAAGACAGAAAAAGAAGCAAATGGATCCGGAAACAGCCTGATGTCACACTTATGACTGTATGATCTTGAAACTAAGGTGTGAGAGGCACATAGGCACATGAATGGATGGAAGGTGAACAAGAAAATGTTTTGCTGGATTCCAAGACACAGAAAGAGTCTGGGAATATGACCTAATGGAAAGTAGATACATGACATTGGAAAACATGAAACAGGAATTTGGGATGCATAAAGATGAAGACCGTAATATGTGAAAAATTCTATAAGAAGCTTTGATACAACAGTGAATGTCCCATTATTGATTATGACGATGATGATTACGATGATCATGCAGACGTGATGTATCTTTAGTGATACTTAAGTACTCTCTTCTGTAGGAATCAACATGGCTTCCGAAAACAGCGATCGTATGAAACCCAGTTCGCTCATTATGTCCACGAGACACGGAAAGCAGTAGATATCGGTATCCAGATTGATGCCGTGTTCCTTAACTACCGGCAAGTGCTCGATAGAGTTCCTCACTGCCGTCTAGTGTACATAATAGGAGCGCACGGAATATCAGAGCGGTTGTGTGATTGGGCTGAAGACTTTCTAGCAAACAGAACACAGCATGTCATGCCCAACGGAGCGAAATCTCCAGGTGGAAAAATAACTTCGGATGTTACCGAAGCGAATGGTATAAGACCATTACTTTTCACAGTATCTATAAATGACCTAGTTCCATGTGACTTTTCGCGTATGATGCTGTTCCTTACAGTGAAGTCGAAACGCTAAAAAAAGGTTGCGAAATACAGAAAGACTTACAGAATATCGGAGACTTCATGCAGGGACTGGCGGTCGACCCTCAACATAAACAAACGTAACGTATTGCGCATAAATAGGCAGGAAAACCCACTACATAATGTATGATTGCAAAACCATGGCTGGATGCAGGCACATACATAAAATATCTAGAAATATGCGTACTGTGCGATCTAAAGTGGAACGACCACATAAAACAAATAGCAGCTAAAGGCGACGCAAGAGACAGATTCATTTAAAGTCTAGTACACCCACAACGGAGGTAGCTTACAAAATCCTCATTCGAGCAATTCTTGAATACTGGTCGTCATTCTGGGATCCGTACCAGAGAGGAGTGATAGGGGAAACAGGGAAGATCCAAAGAAGAGCAGCACTTTTCGTTACAGATTCATTTAGTAAGCGAAAAAGTGTCACAAAGATATCAGTCAACTCCAGTGGCAGAGAGGCATTCTCCAGCACTGTGTGGTTGCTGTTAAAATTCTGAAAGTGTATGTTTTGTGGTGCTGTATAGTGAACAATGTTGTTTGTATTCTAAACTGCAACACTTAGTGGTCGTTAAGCCCCACATAAAAGTTGCCCTTACTTCAGAAGTGAATAAGGTCCAATAAATAAAGTAATGCATTCTATTATCAGTTTCTGAAAGTATTTGTATGGAGTGTAGCCATGCATGGAAGTGAAACATGGACGATAAATAGTTTGGACAAGAAGAGAATAGAAGCTTTCGAAATGTGGTGCTACAGAAGAATGCTGAAGATAAGGTGGGTAGATCACGTAACTAATGAGGAGGTATTGAATAGGATTGGGGAGAAGAGAAGTTTGTGGCACAACTTGACTAGAAGAAGGGATCGTTTGGTAGGACATGTTTTGAGGCATCAAGGGATCACAAATTTAGCATTGGAGGGCAGCGTGTAGGGTAAAAATCGTAGAGGGAGACCAAGAGATGAATACACTAAGCAGATTCAGAAGGATGTGGGTTGCAGTAAGTACTGGGAGATGAAGAAGCTTGCACAGGATAGGGTAGCATGGAGAGCTGCATCAAACCAGTCTCAGGACTGAAGACCACAACAACAACAACATCAGTTATGGCTATTCAGATATCTATTCTAAAATAAATTTTCTTTAATACCTTAAATACATTCGTATTGCCAACAAATTGACTTTCCCTTTACTGAAACCAATGTGAATCCTCCTAACAAAATTTATTTTTTTCCTGATTAGCACGATACAAATCCAGACTTGTGCATTCCTTGTAGAAAGTTATTATACTTCGTTGTTGTGATCCACTAATGTCACAGCATCAAAAAAACCTAAGAAGAACGTTGTGCAGCTGTCGAGAGAACTTACCTTCATTAACCCGAAAAAAAATTTCTGGTGCAAAGAGAGGTTCGCTTGTAAAGATCTAATACGAGCAGAAGTGACTTTCATTGAAAAACGTGATTGGATTAAGCATAAGAACATTTTGCTTAGTTACTTACGCATATGGCATTTTTGCTTGTGTAGATGTTATCTTGTCGTCATGAAGAAACTTACTCAAGCACCAGAAATGTTACTTTTTAGAAAACTGATATGTAATGAAAAATCAGCTGAACTCTGAAGGGAACAAAGCTTTTAATTAGTTCGTTGTGGTATGATTCTGATCTGAAATACTGCTAAGATCTTTGTCTGCAGTTAATAGTGGCAGAGCTGTCTCTTACCACTGAATCTCGGCACCCAATTTTTCTTCACGATCATGACAACTCTAGAGATAGCATTGTTCTGTGTAACCTTGAAAAATGCGACTTCCATTTTAGAAAGGCGTAAGCGACTCTCGTGAGCAAGATTCACTTAACTGTTCACGAGAAGTCGACGTCGGGCAAATTTTTACGAAAAGTGAAGAGGAAGAAGGCATCTCTCGGTTCAAAAATTTTTTTGGAATGTATTTGCTGATCTGAAAAAATGAACTACTTCTGTTCCTGAGTAAATGGTCTTGTGCATTCTCATATTCACCTTACAACTTACTCATCACTAGCCATTTGATGTTTACTGCTAGATAAAGGTCTTGTCTACAATTTTTCCTGCCTTACGGAATTCTGAGCTCCATACCTTCATATGTTCCCGTATGCTTGCTAATGTCGTCTGCCCATCTTCAATGACGTGGCCGTCTTGGTCATTTCTTGGCATCCATCATAGAGATAGCTTACTCTCTACGCCATACATTGACATGTCTACCTGTCACAGTCAGTTCCCCAGAATCCATTTGTTATCTTTCCTTCTTCTCCTAGCAATTTCCAATATGCATCCTCCAGTTTCGGTAACCTCTTGGCTTACATCACTTTCACTTCTGAATTTCCTGTTAATTAATGAAAACGAAAGGCATCTGTAGCATTAAAACTGATTGAGCCAGTGAGTTGTTTCCTATGGGCTATTAGTGTCATACTGTAGAAACTATGGAACATTTCTTAAAAATGTAATAATCCCATATAAAGTGATAACTCTCAGTTGTTGTTCTGTTCTATACTTTCGTTAACCACTTAAATTTGCGATTATTCTCTATCCAGTTCCGAAAACAGATTTTCAGTCTGCTTAATCCAATTGGAATTACAATCTATTAATATTTTATTTCTATGTACAATTTGCACTCTTCTTATCGTTAACAAACGTGCCGATTTCTTCTTGTTTAGTACTCCTGAAGTTTTACTAGCGAAGAGACGCAAATCATCATCAGCTTGTAATACATACTTAAAACCACACAACACAAAATTGTAGTCGATATTTTACAGACTAATTAACAAACAATTCAATACTTTCGAAGTCTGGAGTCGTGTTCATAATGCAAAGCCCCAAGCGTTTATTGTCATGGAAATTTCATCAGTGGTGTTGGCTATGAATTTTATTCGTGCCAACTAATACTCTTACTAAACAACTGGATCTGACGCCGTCCCTAGGATTCGTAAAGCGCCAGCTGGTGTTCAGTCGCGACGACGATGAATGCAAGAGTGGGCCTTATCACACGGCGCGCTGGAATCGTAAACGTTTTATGGCAAGTCGTCCATTCCCCTTGGCCTTACGTGACGCTGTTGAGTTTTCACATCGTCGCGTGAGTTTTAGGCGTCAGTCACGGACAGCCACGTCGAGTAAACGTCGTAAATTATGTGAGCGTATGTCTCACTTAAACTCTTACATTATTTCAGCTTTCCATTCCTGAAGACAATAACTTGAAACCAACGGAATTGCTGTTTCATAATTCAGCGACCACTAGTTGTTACTGCTATGGTGCACACAATCCATGAAGTTAGGCGACAATTCACAGTACTACTTAGCAATTCTTACATCTGTGTGGAATTTCCCTCCTTTGCTAAAATGACTCTAGGCACTACGGGACTTATCATCTGAGGTCATCAGTCCCTTAGACTTAGAACTACTTAAACCTAAATAACCTACGGACATCACACACAGCCATGCCCGAGGCAGTATTCGAACATGCGACCGTAGCAGCAACGCGGTTCCGGACTGAAGCGCCTAGAACCGCTCGGCCACAGCGGCCAGCCCTCCTTTGCCTTCGGACACTTACTTCGTGGTCTCTTATGTCAAAATAGTACATCTTCAGTATTGCATACTTCATTGGATACTTTGTGTTACGCTGCACACAATCCACGAAGTTACGCGACATTTCAAAATACTACTTAGCAATTCTTACATCTGTGTAGGATATCCTTCCACTGCCTTTGGACACTTGTTCCGTAACATCTACATGTAAAGTAGGGCAGACTTCATTGGATACTTTGTGTTCGTACGTTGCAGACACGTTTATTTACCAATGGCCTATCTCTACGATATTTGCGTGTACTGTGTGATAAGCACTTTTAGCTCTCATAAGAAGAAGGTGAAATTAGAAGATGTAGTATACTGTTATTAATTTCTATTCCGAAGGGCTATAGAATCATCAAATGCATTTGCACCATGTTTCCTCCAGTCTCTCTTGTCCGTACAATCTTTACTCTCCACAGATCCCTCTAGCACCATGGAAGATACCCCTTACGTCTTAACATATCCTGTCTCTTCCTCCTGCCATTGATATCCATACGTTCCTTTCTTCGCCGATTCTGTGAAGTACCTACCCATTCCCTACCTTATCAGTCCACCTAATTTTCAACAACTGCCTATAGCACCACATTTCAAACACTTAGAATGTCTTCTGTTCCAGTTTTCCCACAATCTGTCATTCGCTACCACACAATTCTATGCTCCAATCGTACATTCTGAGAAGTTTCTTCTGTAAATTAAGGCCTACATTTGATAGTAGTAGACTACACTTGACAAGGAATGCCCTCTTTGCCTCTTTTGGTCTGCTTTTATGTCCTCCTTGCTTCGTCCGTGACATTTTGCTTGCAAGGTGGTAGAATTACTTCACTTCGTACTGTTCTTGGCCGTCATTTTTGATGTTCAGTTTATGGCTAGTCGGATTTTTTGTTATTTCTCATATCCATAGTCTTCTTGTATGGGTCCTTTCTCAAGCCCAAATTCTGTGCTCATTTGACTCTTCATTCCGTTCAATAGATCCCGTAACTATTCTTCACTTTCACTGAGCACAGAAAAATCCTGATCGAACATCACTGATATCCTTTCACCCTCGATTTTAGTTCCATTCTTCAGTCTTCCTTTTATTTTCGTCATTTCTTCTCGCACGTTAGATTGAGTAGTAGGGGTGAGAGACTACATCCCCATCTTGCACCCGTTTTAACCCGAGCATTTTACATTTGGTCTTCTATTTTTATTGTTCTTTACTGGTTCGTATTGATGTTGTACAAGCTACACCTAATTTTCTCAGAATTACGAAGATATTGAACCATTTCATATGGCTTGGCTCGACAAATCGTATGAACGGGTCTTGATTTTTCTTTTGCTTCCGTTATCAACTGCGACATTAGACTCGGTTTACCTTTCCGAAAGACAAACTGATCGTCATCTACAGTATCCCCAACTTTCTTTTTCACTGTTTGGCGTATTCGTCTTGTTAGAAGTTTGGATGCGTGAGCAGTTAAAGCTGTTTGTGCGATAGTCCTCACACGCATCTATCCTTGCTATCTTCCGGATTGTGTAGATAATATTTTTTCGAAATGCTCCAGTCTCATGTATTCTACACACTAACTTGAATATTCGTGTGTTTGCCACTCCCGTAAGTAATTTTATAAGTTCCCAAAAGCATTATTATACTCTGACTCTAATTCTGGATCCCTTAAGTCTTCCTATCGACTCCCATTCCTTTATCTATCATGTCATAGGACTGTTCCTTTCCCTTGTAGAGGCCTTCAGTGTATTCTTCCCAGCTATCTGTTCTTTCCCCTGAGTTTAATTGTACAACTGCAGTCATAATTTTGAAGTGCGCGCTTTTAATTTCACCGAAGGTTGAGCTGATGTTTCTATATGCTGAATCAGTCCTCCAGATGAACGTTTCTTCGATTTCTTCACGTTTTTCCTATAGATATTTCGCCTTGCTTCCGTGCGTTTCTAAGTGAGTCATTTTTCTTTCCCTGAACCTTTTTGTACGTTCTCCTTTCGTAGATTGATTGAAGTACTTCTTTAGACTTACCTTGCTCATACTGTAAGTAGGCTGTTTAGGTTTTTTTATTGGTAACGCCACCTCTGTATGAAAATCACTGGCTGTGCTGTGTGCAGTCTGTGGCTGCTTTGCATTGTTGTAATACTCGCCATTGTAGTGTTAGGCAGCTGGCTGTGAACAGCGCGTAGCGTTGCGCAGTTGGAGGTGAGCCGCCAGCAGTGGTGGATGTGGGGAGAGAGATGGCGGAGATTTGTAATTTGTCATGAACTGCTATATTTATATATGATGATATCAAGGTAAATACATTGTTTGTTCTCTACTAATATTTTTCATTTGATAACTATCCCTATCAGTAGTTAGTGCCTTCCGTAGTTTGAATCTTTTACTTAGCTGGCAGTAGTGGCGCTCGCTGTATTGCAGTAGCTTGAGCAGCGAAGATTTTTGTGAGGTAAGTGATTTGTGAAAGGTATAGTTTAATGTTAGTCAGGGCCATTCTTTAGTAGGGAATTTTGAAAGTCAGATTGCGTTGCGCTAAAAACATTGTGTGTCAGTATAAGCACAGTCATGTATAAATTGTTCAAAGGGGACGTTTCATATGGCGACCCTGCCAGGATACCTCACTGGAATCTTCTGATTTTTTTTTGTAGTTTGTGTAATTAGTGTAGCTATTGTTTATTGCTAGCGCGTAATTATAGAGAGAATTTCCTTTGTAGTTGTAGTTTTTCATTGTTGTACAGTAAAACAGTTGTGGCACGCATGTAGATTTGCACCAAGTATTTCGCAGCTGCGCTGGCAATTAAGTAGACATTATTTCCATTGCTATGTTATTTTATTTTGCTCTTCAAATTGCGCTTTTCTGTGTTATCGTGTGAAATACTGTGACAATAATGGCGTGTGAAAAACGTAATACTAGGCTCCAAAGTTAACTGAGAAATGACAGTGAAGACGAAAGCAGTTTGTTAGCGCCGCAGAGTAATGAATTAACTAATGTTCAAAGTAGTAATTTGGTAATTGCACATAGGGAAATGGAGCGGGCGGCAAACAATGGTGTAGACAGTGAAACAGGTAGTGAACAGGGAAGCGTTATCGATCGATTGGTCGGCAACAGCTCGCCTCAGGAATCGGGAATGACAGAACACAATATTGCAAATACTGCAGACTCAGGTTTTGGGTTCCCACCGTTTTCTCAAATGAGTCAAGACACATTTTCCACTTGTCAAAATGTGAATGTTGCCGGTGCAACTTCACTGCCGAAAAGCACTGAGGAACATGTTTCAGACACCAGTGCATTGTTATTACAATTAATGCAACAAATGGGACAAAAGCTTGAAAAGTTAGACACAATGGAACAAAATCAGAGACAAACACAGCAAAAGCTTCAAAAGTTAGACACAATGGAACAAAATCAGAGACAAACACAGCAAAAGCTTCAAAAGTTAGACACAGTGGAACAAAATCTTAAAAAGTTAGACTCATTGGAACAAACACTTGAACAAACACGTGAAGATTTAACTACTGAGTTACATAACATTGAATCGAAATGTCAAAAAGTCTGTAATGACGTAAAAACACAAATTTGTGAGCATTTTCAACCTATTTTTTCGCGGCATGAAAATGCATTACAGAATCACGAAGCAGCCATAAAAGAACTGGAAATTATTGTTAATGAAAATCATGAGACCTTGCAAGCTAAATTTGACTCAGTTGCATCTACCGATTCGGTTACGCAACTTGCAAAAACTCAGGAAAACTTTAAGGACACAGTAGATACTCTGAAACTTGGTTCAGAAAAACACACTGAAGAAATAAGGACACTATCGGAGAAAGTAGCCGAACTTTCGGATCAGGTCACTAACTTATCTACAAAGGTAGATGATGATCTGAATGACACAAGACCCGTAGCCTTCACTGACACAGAAGAGTATGAACAAATAAGAAAATTCAAACAAAATCAGAATCAAATTAATACACAACACCAAAGAGAAATCCGGGAAGTACAAGATCAGCTGACACAGGTAATACAAGAATTACATATTTCAGAGGACACTGGCGCTCCAACACGGGAAGAGGGACTTAGGAACACGGAAAAGCCGCAAAATAATAACACAGGACATTTCGGAAGTTATGAAAGAAATTGGCAATGTGCACCGAATTTTGAGATGGAACGGCCGACACGACCTAACAATGACCGATATGCGACTCGCCGACATGATGATTTTGACTATAAGCTGTTCATTACTACACGTAAATTCAAAACATTTAAGAATTCTGGCAACGACATTCATCCACAAGCATGGCTCCATCAATTCTCTCATTGTTTTCCTCCCAACTGGTCGTTAGAACACAGATTAGAATTTATGTGTGGCTACTTGGAGAATGAACCAGCTGTAAGAATGCGATCGGTAATTCACGATTGCCACAGTGAAGGAGAGTTTTACCATGCCTTCCTCTCAGCATATTGGTCTCAAGCTACACAAGACCGTGTAAAACATAGCATCATGATGATGAAACACTTTGAACAATCTGAATTTTCCAGTCTTGTCAAATATTTTGAAGACATGTTGCATAAGAATCAATATCTTTCAAACCCATACAGCCTCTCAGAACTCACCCGCATTTGCTTACTCAAATTGCCTGAACATTTACGACACATTATTTTAGCAGGACGTTGCAAAGACGACACTGAAGCATTTCAGGGACTGTTACAAGAACTGGAAATTGACACAGACCGTCGCGGGATGCGAAAACAGGAAAACAATCACTACAGGTCACATCCGTCACAATTCCGTGACGACAGAAACAATAACCGGACACGACTGGTCTATTCTTACAATGCAAATCGTGACCAAAACAGACACAACCCATATGACAACCACTGGCAGAGTAATAATAGTTACAAAGAAAGATCACATTTCCGTAGTAATGAATATGACAGAGACAATCATAGAAACAGACAATATGGTAACCAGAACTGTTATTATCAAGGGAGACAGAATAATTTCAGACGCAACGGTCCAGCGTGCAGTTACGATTCAGGGAGAAATTCTCCACCACATGACCGACAAGAAAGAAACTACAGGAACTACCGACATGACGACAGACGATATAATCATAACGATAGACGTGAATTTCATCAGAACTGGCGGGACTCTAACAGAGCTGGGCCCTCTCGGCAAGGCGAATTTGTAGAAGTTAGGTCTCCTAATCCCAATAACAACGCGCGCCAACAAAGAGGCAGACAATGACTCGCGCCGCAGACAGCCACCTGCGCCGGCTGGCTCAGGAAAAAATAACATAGACGCTAACATTAAGAAAAATTCAAGTATTCTTTAACGACGTATACCGCATGATAATTGCGTTGAAGTTGAAACGCTGCGCACTAGAAAGAGTAAAGGTTTACACCACATTTCACATGTAAAACCGTTTATTGAAAGATAATCTGCTTTTTAACTCTGTCTTTGCCATATAACTTTTCACTTTACATTGCTGGTATGCTTTGTCAGATTTAGAATCTGTTAACATGCAACAATGTTTGAAGTTAAATATCCAGTCTAGAACCTAGGGAACATTTTTAAACAGAAATTACGAATGCATTGTTATAGTGAACAGACGACACAGTGTTGTATTTGTACATTCTTGCTTGTTAGTTGCACGATTACGTAACGACTATCAGGCTTACATACTTAGGACACATACTGGTACTGCTAATGAGATTTTAATGCAACATTTTGGTTTACTTGAAAATACATTCTGGGTTTAATGTACTTTCTGTGAGATACCAGACGACACAGTGGTTAGTTTAAGTGACAACTACACGGTTTTATCACGACGCTTCTAATGAGTGACAATTTACAATGTTGCTTTTGTAGTGTTTCTGTATTATTTCTGCACAGTTTTTCTGTTTTATTCTGCAAAGTAAAACATGTTTTAGTAGTAACTTTTGTGGTATAGCTACAATGAGATTGCCTTTTCCGTAGCACAACAATACGTTACAGCACAGTACTTTCTTCATCATGGCAATAAGCGTAATAACTAAGATATCTATACATAAAGCATTTCACTTTTGTTTATCATGAGGTAAGTACATTGACTTCTGCAGAACTTAGCTTTCGGAGGACGATAAGTACGACACTTCCACAGAATTATCTTACAGCAAGACGCACATTTAGTGCTACAGGACACGCATTTGAGTGATTAATTTTGTATTTAAAACATTTATTTTTAAAGATATTTGAAGTACAATGATACAAAGGTTTTCAGTGATACATTTCATTTCATTGCTGTAATCTGTAACACCTGAGGGTATAATTACATTAATCCTCAGGGGGGTATACGCCTACTTTGTGTACCATGTGTGTGGCAACCACAAGGAACCCTCGCTAATATGGTATTTGCTTATACAACTTTACACATCGGTACCATATTTCTCTAACACAGAATTACACAGCTATCTGATCATTTAACTGAGAGATAAACATTTTTTTTATTACATCAGTGACATATGTTTACGCAATTACACAGTTGGATAACTTCACACTTATGAAACTGTATTTTGTCTGTACTTTGTAAACTGTTCATATGTTTTTGGAACCATTGTGATGCTATGAGTGCTTTGAATGATGTATTTGGTATGGATTCATGATTTTTAAAGTACGTTTGAGGCAGATGACACTTTTGACATGAGCAGAGAATTTTTTTAATTATTGGAGGAAGCTACGAACTTTTTGAGATTTGACTGAGGTATTATGATGTTATTATTACGATGACGATGTGTATTATGCTGCTGAGGTATGTTTATGATTAATAAGCTGGTGCTATTTGAGGAATTTGGTTATGCTATGTATTTATTATGATGAAATATTGAGGTGTCATCGCAAGATTGACGTGTCGACGAATATATATATGTGTAATAAGGTAAGGAGTAATGAATAGTGATTAGGGACTCTGACTTATGGAAAAGGATGTTGGAAACCAAGAATCATACTTTAGAATTATGAAATGTGTGTACATGTGTGAATCATGTGTGAATGTATCACAATGCTGGCGAAAATTTTTTGGACACTGTTATATCAATAGCATTTTGTTTCCACACATTTGCAACGCAAATTCTTGACCTGTGAAACATTTTATATGAGACTGTCACTGTAGCGGAAACTGCTGTCGTAAATATTTCCGTAAGAAAGTTAAGTGACCACCTGCACGTAATGCGTCGCGGGCACCCACCTGGGCGACAGCCGCCCGAAAAAAAAGCCATTAGCCTTTCAGCGGCACAGGTAAAAAAAAAAGGGGGGGGGGCATTATACTCGCTATTGACATTTCCTTGTCGAAAGCATACTGTGGAGCTCGTAATTTATGATATTTACTGAAATGCTTATGAATTGATGGGAAATATTCTTACATCTGCAAACCTGATAATGACAAGTGTCTTTCTACGAGAGTTGAGAGCTACTGACTTACGAAACGCCACATGACTATTGAATGATATTTATATGCTTTGGTTTGCGTAATTGCTTATTTCATTTGACATCTGTTTTCCAGCTGTGTTGCAGCATTGGTTTCATAAAATAAAATTAAATGCATTTGCTAATGTGAACACTTTCTGTCAACAGATCTATTAAATAATAATTTTGTGATCCACATTCTTCAAAAAAAGGTGCACTTGGAAAGGAAAGAACAATAAGACGGGACTAGTAACAGTAACTGCATACATAATATTCTTTTCAAGTACATGGTAATATTTCTTTTACAATAAGTTGTTGTGGTGCACCACTTTAATTACTTAGACATTAAGATGTGATTATACATTTCCCTTATCTGCATTGTTATCTTTACTGTAATATTTTTTCTGCTTGAGCTATGTCATGTTTAGATATAAGTTGCTGTTTGCCAGGCATAGTGTTACTGAATTTGACTTTGTGTTACTCTGCTAAGCCAGTTTTACTACTCATTTATTTTTGTTGTTGCTGTACATTGGCTCATATTAGTTGTAATGTTGAATTGCTTGGTAATTTAGATTTACTGTAGCTTGCTTTGCGATTTTCCATTTTTTTTTCATTGCTGTTTATATTAATTGTTTTGTGCTGTGGCATTGCTTCGTCCCTTAGTTTAATATCTGAGCTCAGTAGATTTAAGTTAGCTTAAGAGGGGGTAGACTATATAAGAACCTAACTATGGAGAATAGGGAAAGAATGCTTTGAAAGTTATATGAAAACGATTTGGGCCTAAATGAGTATTGTACAATGAGCCATATTTCTTTTGAAAGAAATATGGTTAGAATACAGAAAAGAGGTACAGATAGGACTTTTTGGGAATAATGATGAACGAAGGGAGATCTCCAAGAACAAAAAAGGTTTTGTTCGCAAAATACTGCAGTACCAAGAGTTACACTGAAAACGAACCCTGTCCTTTCCATTGTGTTATCCCCCTATGTGTTTGTGTACCCTTGTGTATTTGTTTCCTTCCTGTCTGTGTACTGTTTCATAGAACTTTTTTCTCTTCTAATACTAAGTTACATTCACTATGATGAGGAATACTGTTATCCTCAAATACAATTGGCATTAATAATGTGTTATTTACTTTGTAAAGATGTTTAGACATTATTTACTCTGTTTTGTGTTAATGCTCATGTGTGAAGTTGATGTTTCGAAAGTGATTCTGATCATTTATTTAGTACTCATGTCATAATTCCTGTAACACTGATGTATATGTTCATTTCTATTCTTTTGTAAAGCCCCTATTCCTACAAATGTTATCTGTATTATTATGTTTTTAGTGATGTATTTTGTACCTTTGTAATTGTATTCTCATGTTATAAAATTGTAATTGTCACCAGTTCATGATATTATTAACTTGTAAGTTACATTTCACTGCACACGTTTCTGTCGGTCATAGTATATGGACAATATGTGAGAAGTAGGGACTGTTAGTGTTTGCACGTGTGTTGATAATTCAGCAAGGGACTGGATAACAGCATTGCTCGTTCTAAGGACAATTCCAAAAAACTTTGCGAGTGCACAAGTGGTGGTTTATGGACTTGCTATATTGTCCGCAAGACTCTTCGATGGTGATTGTGCATCTGCACATTTGCAACAGATGGCTGCTGGCTGTCTCTACCAGGACTACAGTGGGTCTGCATCTTTGATGGCCCACCAATTGCTACAAGGACTGCAGTGGGTCTGCACCTCTGGTGGCCCACCAGTACCGTAATTTCTACCAGGACTACAGTGGGTCGGCTCTGTGATGACCTAACTACCAATATTCTTCAAAACGTCGACTGACTCTGCTGTGGGTTTACTCTGTTGTGGCCCATTACCTGTCTGCATGTCGAGTCAGCACTGTCTTTCCGTTGGAAGGACAACACTACTTCTTCAAGACTGCATGGAAATCCACTACGTCTGTGTGCATTGTCTTTTACTGCTCAGACTTTGAGAGATACACTGCAATTTTACTGTGACGAATGATGAGGACTGTCTTTATGGACTGTGAGAAAATTTTAGCTTTTGACCAACATTGTATCAATAAGTGTGTGCATTTGATTTCTTTGTTATTGTAATTATGAAAAATTTTTTTCAAATCTGTATTGGCCACTGCCCAATCCAATTTGTAAAAATTTTTTGTGGGGAGCGTGGGGGCTATGTAAGTAGGCTGTTTAGGTTTTTTTATTGGTAACGCCACCTCTGTATGAAAATCACTGGCTGTGCTGTGTGCAGTCTGTGGCTGCTTTGCATTGTTGTAATACTCGCCATTGTAGTGTTAGGCAGCTGGCTGTGAACAGCGCGTAGCGTTGCGCAGTTGGAGGTGAGCTGCCAGCAGTGGTGGATTTGGGGAGAGAGATAGCGGAGATTTGTAATTTGTCATGAACTGCTATATTTATATATGATGATATCAAGGTAAATACATTGTTTGTTCTCTACTAATATCTTTCATTTGCTAACTATCCCTATCAGTAGCTAGTGCCTTCCGTAGTTTGAATCTTTTATTTAGCTGGCAGTAGTGGCGCTCGCTGTATTGCAGTAGCTTGAGCACCGAAGATTTTTGTGAGGTAAGTGATTTGTGAAAGGTATAGTTTAATGTTAGTCAGGGCCATTCTTTAGTAGGGAATTTTGAAAGTCAGATTGCGTTGCGCTAAAAACATTGTGTGTCAGTATAAGCACAGTCATGTATAAATTGTTCAAAGGGGACGTTTCAATACCTATGTTTGTCCAATTCCGAGATTCCCCATTTTAGAGAGGAACATTCCTCTTCAACAGAGCTGCTTACTGTGGTACTAATAATTGCAGTATTTCAACAATGGATAACTTCAAAAATTGTTCAAATGGCTCTGAGAACTGTGGGACTTAACATCTGAGGTCATCAGTCCCCTAGAACTTAGAACTACTTAAACCTAACTAACATAAGGACATCACACACATCCATGCCCGAGGCAGGATTAGAACCTGCGACCGTAGCAGTCGCGCGGTTCCGGACTGAAGCGCCTAGAACCGCTCGGCCACCGCGGTCGGCTAACTTCAAATGCCTCTCTTTATTCCTCAGTATTTCAGTATACCACTTCTTTTCGTAGTGAGTCATCCGGACGATTCTCTGAAACTTCAGCATATTTTTCTTCATTACTAAAATGTGATCCAAATGAAAATCTGCTTCTTGATGTGCCTTACAATCCAAAATCTGATTAAGGAATCTCTGTCTGATCATGATTAATCCAGCTGGAATATTCCCATGTCTCCGGTCCTTTTCCTAGTATTCTTAATCTGCTTATCGTTTTTGAACACTGTTGTTGCTCTTACTCAAATGCGTCCGTAGCCGAGTTCGCTAACGCAACCTTGTGTGGTGGCGCTCGACTCGGAAGAAAGCTGGTCCGGATCCTTTTGGTTGAAAACTTTCACAGCTAATATTTGTCCAATAAGATGGAAGATTGATGGTGGCGTAAAGTTTCTGATTATCACTCTTTGCGCCAATTTCCTCAATTAAATTACAAATCGCTCCGCGATGTCTCATGAAGTGCGTGTTGTCATACTGTTGAACATCCGTGGGTCGGTGGAGAAGTTAACCTCGGCGCCCCGGCTGCTCTCCCCTGGTGTTAGTCGAGAAAAGTAGGCCATGTGCTGGCTCCGAGTCTTAACGTCTCGCTTTCCTTCATCGATGAAAACAAAGACACAGGCTCTACAGTTCATAATTAGTCGGCGGAAGGCAACGACAAACCACCTCCACTAGGACCTGAGTACGAAATTACTTTATTATTCACTGTTACCAGCTGATACGTATTTCAGAACTCGATTACTTTTCTTTCTCTCTCATTCTCACCAGCGAGTTCATATTCTTCCATGACTGTGTATTATATTGCATTCCTTATATTGTATTACCATCCCCTACGATTATTAGATTGTAATCAACTTTTACATACTGGACTACCCGTCCCATACTACCACCACTTTGGATCTCTCTTCATCTTCTGTTTGTGTTGTCGACATGTATATCTGTACTATTACTGTTGGTATTGGTATACCGTTGATTGTGACAAGAACAATCCTGTCAGAGAACTGTCCGCGGTAAATCAGGTCCAGCCCTACTTTCCATTCGTAACGAATCCTACTCCCGTTATAGCATTTCTGCTACTGTTGATATGACCATATAATGTTCTGGAAAGAAGTTACTTCTAGTGTTCATTGCTTTTCACTGACCCCCGTTATGTCTATAGGAAGCAGTTGAATTGCCCTTTTGATATACTCTTAACATCTCTACGGCGTTCAGACTTAGTTGACATCTCATTAGTAATTTTTCAGCAGAGATGTAGATTGTTAGTCATGTTCTGATACAAACTTTTTATTGCGTTTATTAGATTTTTTCGGATTTCCGCGATTCACTACTATCTTTCATAGTTTTTGTCTACTGACACTGTCACTTTTTGTAATCGATAAAAGCAATGTGTGTCTTTTTTTTGCTTTTATAGGGCAGATTATCGTCCTCCAAGTATGCCAGGCTGTTTCTGAACTACGAGCGTATACAGAACGGAAGAGTAGCTCCTATCTGCTCCATCTGGACGACGCGCTCTGCTGACGAATAGCGGGCTAATCATTTGTATTTAAATTTCCAGTCACTGGAACAGGGCGGAGAGCGCGCTGGAGCGCCCCCGCCACGGCCGCGGCCGCTGGCGCCCCCTGCCGGATGAATAATTCACCAGCGGGCAGGCGCCGGAAGAGAGCGCGTCGGACCGGACAGTCGAGGCGCCGCGGCGGGCGACACACTCCGCCACCCGCAGCTTACGCGTCCCCCGACAGCTGCCGCCTCCAGCACAGCACCGCCAGTCCCGGTACTTCGCACATACTGTACCATGAGGTGTCGACATTTTTAAAATCAGAAACACGTCCCATTTCCATTCTCCCTTCTGGGGGCAGGCTGACAGCGGCCAAATTGCTGCTCTTCAGAATTTTTATTAGATTATTTTAAAGCTTAATATATAATTTAAGATGTTGTAATAGGTAGTGATAGTCATGTCAACATGGTAATGATGTGCTGTAGAATATTTTCATTGTACGGCTGATGGAGGCGCCTAGTGTCTGTTATATGAATTTCTCTATGGGAAGCATTAGGAAAGGATCTCATATAAAAAGGGTTCAAGACTCCTTTTGTGTGGAGTATATTCGCATAACTTCGAATTATGCCCATGTATGTGACAAAGCACACTGCTCCCCTTAAGGTAAATGCCTAACAAATAACACAACGGTTACTGGATAATGCGAGAAATAAATTGTCTCTGTGACGTTCAACCCAAGGTTGGGAACCTTGACAATGAACAATTTCTTTCAAAAGACATACTAAACAATTTACGCATCTCACCAAAGTAATCGTAAGAAATTAAATCAGTCCATCTCTCATCCTTAAGAATCTCACTGAGATACAAATAATTACTGGTACTTGTAACTTGAAAGAAAGGTAGTATGTCTTAAGAATTTCATTTATTTAAACAAACCACAAAAAAGGGACACTGAAGATATTTCAGTAGCACTGCTATTATGGTGGTGAATATAAGCACGTTTTATTCACCAAAAGCAAAATGATCGGATTTTTTAAGCAAGGGAAAAGGACTGGGGTAGTCTGACAGTTATCGCACTATTCATTTACGAAACAATACGGTCTTCCTAACCAACAATGAATGTGCATTATAGTGTTGAAATTCGCATGAAAGTCTAACGATCAAGTTAGACCAGAGCGAGCAAGGAGTCCACACTTAGATTCCCTGTAGTATCGGCTCTCGAATATTTACGTTGCATGGCCGATGCTGATCTGCTGCTGTGATGGCTCAGCTCGTGTGCTGCATGACCTGTCTTCTGTGAAGACACGTCTGGTGGTTTGTAGTGAAAATGCGATTAACCCTGCCCTACGCTGAAATAAGTACCGTAAGGTCCCTGCACACATTTACGTCTATGAGGACGACGGTATCCGTCAGTTCCAGTCCAAACCTCTCTTTGAACTCCAACAACGAAATTACAGGTTAATAAATGGTTCAAATGGCTCTGAGCACTATGGAACTGAACATCTGAGGTCATCAGTCCCCTAGAACTTAGAACTACTTAAACCTAACTAACCTAAGGACATCACACACATCCATGCCCGAGGCAGGATTCGAACCTGCGACCGTAGCCGTCACGCGGTTCCAGACTGTAGCGCCTAGAACCGCACGGCCACACCGGCCGACTGGTTAATAAGTATTCTATCTGTATGCATAAGTCGGAAGGAATATATCCACACAGGCAAAGATAAGCCACTGCAAGGAAACAGTGAGGAATGCAGTATTATATGCTTCTGAGACCATGAAACTAGGAAGAAATAGAGCAGAACAACTAGAGGAAGAAGAGAGAAAAATACTAGGTTCCAAAAGAGGTGGAGAGAGGTGGATACGAAGACCTGGGGAAGAGTTGTACCGGAACATGAGAACAATATCTGGGGAAATCAGACTCAAAAGGACAAGGTTTACTGGACATGTAGTTAGGATGAGTATGGACAAAATGACGAAGAGAGTGTGGGAAACGACAGGGAGGATAAGGGGAAAGACGGGAACCAAATGGGTTGTTGAACTTCGGGAGGACTGGTTGGAACTGGAGATCAAGGTCGAAGAAAAGAAAAATTGGAGGGACAACTATACACCGACCAATATGCCAGAGATCAACGACGGAGAAGAATAGAGGAAAAGATTAGAGTGCCACCAGTGGAGCCGACAGGAGAAAAGGGCACTGAAGATCTCGGAAGAAGAGCGGGAGAGACGAAGAGAAAGAATGAAGAGGTTCTGGGAGAAGAAGAGGAAAATGCAGTCCACGAAGGGGCTATCCGTGGTTGTACAGAGGCCGTAACGCAAGAAGAAGAAGAAGAAGAAAAGTCGGAAGGACTAAATTCACTAAAATATGTAATCCTGAGTGATCCTCATATCGGACACACTCTTACAGTGAAGCTCTGCTACTTGTACCAAAAACTACTAACTCTCCCCACGTTCATGACTCTCAACCAACTCATATCTAAAGACAAAATTGGACCTGACATAGCAGGAGGATAAACATGTATCTGTCTACATGGTTGAATGCTAAGGCAGGACGTCCGCAGTTGTGTAGGAGCAAGCAGACGTTGTCCATGACTGCACTCCAAAGCAGCAGTTTTCCCACAAATGCACGGGGTCAGTCAGACGACTGTTTGACCTAGTGAGTCTGCAGACAGCGCGGTCCGACCCGTCTGGTGTCAGAGTATCAAGAGTGACGAGAGTAGTGTCGTGTGTCTCCCGGTAGGATTTACGAAATCCCGTGCCCCAATAATTTTCTACTTTTTTCCACTTGTCTTTTCCAATCACAGACATTAGTGCCGCGAGAGTCTCCTTGGTACCAAAAGAAAAAAAAAAAGACCACTGTCCAACCGAACGCTTAGGTTCAGATTTTTACTACGAGTGCAGGACCCGACAGCTGCCCTCTGATGTCACAACGTCTTCTCCAATAGGACTTACGCTCTCAGAAAGCTGCGGGATTTCCACACTACACCTTGGAGCCAAAAAGCAAAACAGTTTAGGAATGGGTGATAGGTGATATTTCTTTTGCGTATTCTCTGCGAGGAGAGAGGGAGGCCCATCTCTAAAACTTGTGGAGGGAGTAAAACGAAATGTAAATTCATGTTTTCAGTTTCACAAGCTCTGAATCCAACTGTTCACTCAGAAGAGAAAAAAAGGTTCTGTCAGCTCATAGTGCCCTAGAGAGGTGGCGAGCCGCATGCCGGCATTCCTCTGGACAGATGGCGGCACCCTGTATAAACTAATAAATCTGTAAGTGAGAGACCAGCGTCCCACACTCGCTCTGCCCACCGAGAAGAAAGCATGCTCATCTCTGACGAGTGCCTTATATACCTATAAACTATCCCACGTGCATAGTAAGGGCAAGCTACAAATTGTAATAAGAATTAAAAATCAAGTTACTAATCTATAAGAAAAAGGAAATATATGGACACTCATTGCTTAGTTATTACTGATGCACTGCAAATCTGCCTATTTCATCCTGTACGTGATCTAATAGGCCATAAAAGGAAATCGAAAATGTATTAGAAATGGAAAATGTTACGCTAAATCCATGACGATTTTCAAGGGTTATGGGTCTCCTATGAGGGAAGAACTGATGGGTTGTACGTAAGAGTTCGGACATACGTGGGATGCCAGCAGGGCTGCCAAAGTGTGATTTGGAACCTCTATTTGGGGTGAGTAGTGTAGGTGATAATTGGAAAGAAGGGTCGATTTCAAGGATGAGTTTGTGGTCTAGGAGGGGAAGACGATTCAGATAAGACTGAGAAAGGACATGGAAAGCTTTGAAAAGAAGGGGAGTCAGAGCGTGTCGATGGAGATGTGGCAGCAGGCCAGAGTCCTAAAGGATTGATGAGATTACAAGATTACAGGAGATGTAGGAGACGCAAAAATGTAGGAGTTGGTTCTGCAGGAGTGGTAACTTCATGATTGGGTACAGCATTTGGTGGAAGGTAGTTCTATGCAGAAATAGAGGTGGAGTGCATGCCGTTCTAGTATTTGAAGTGAGTGTTAGAACTTTGGAGAAGCGGAAGTCCATCTTAGACTGTTATAGGTACGTCGGGGTGGACGATGCATGGACGATGACTGTGAGATTCAGTCTCCATATTTGGCCAGTAAGTAGTCTTAGTGGTTCAAGACTATTGTGTGCTTTCTTTTGCACTGTTAGCAGGAGAGGGTTCCAGTTTTGCATCTGCTTGAGTGTTACCCAATCTATTGAAGTATTTTTGGTATGAACATTAGACAGCTGCGTACTTTTCGGGTACAGGTTTCTGGAATAGAACACTGTTGTGAAATTTCCCACAAATCTAGCAAAGACTTTGCAGGACTGAGGAAAAGTAGCATAGGATTACACCTTGAGGTACATTTGTCTAGATGGAGTTGTGGGAATCGTTGGCATGGATTGCTGGTAGGATCAACATCAAGGAGGTTGTTGCTGTCAGAATTTTGGAGTAGGTACTGAGGAAGGGGTGATTGTGGGGCAGCAGCTGTGTATACTGATTAAAAAAGGAGTGATATTGTTCGAACTTACCAGCAAAATCTCTACCAGCCCACTTCTTTATCGCCTACATATCTTCCTTTCATCAGATCTGATGGGTATCCCAAACATTCGAGCAGTATTCAAGAATGGTTCAAACTAGTGTTCTATACACTCCCTCCTTTACACATGAACCCACACACATCCATGCCCGAGGCTGGATTCGAACCTGCGACCGTAGCAGTCGCGCGGTTCTTTCTAATGTTATGTCTAGAAAATTAATCGACAAGACTGTGTCAACCAGCAGACTACAAATGCTGTATTCCGACAGTACATGATTGTTTATCCCACTCATCTACATTAACTTACATTTTTCTACTTTAGAGCTATCTGCCATTCATCACACAAACTATAAATTTTCCCTACATCATCATGTATCTTCCTATAGCCACTCAACAAGGACACCTTCCTTTCATACCACAATGTCATCCGCAAACAGCCACAGATTTTTGCTCACCCTGTCCATAAGATCATTTACATATACCTATAGCAGAATCTTCTATGTGCCTGTTATATATACAATATGACGCAGAGTGTGTGTGTGTGTGTGTGTGTGTGTGTGTGTGTGTGTGTGTGTGTGTGTGTGTCTGGGAACCGCTCCCAAGCCCCTGGGTTAATTTTAATCAAAACTAACAACTAACACAGATACAGCAGGCCTGATGAGTGTCAGCACTGTGGGGTTTATGACATTCTGGCACTAATACGAGTGGACATACAGACAACAATGTGTTTCCCCATCCCTGATGTATAGGCTGCCTGCATGACAATCATGTTGTGTGGGGACAGTATTGGCTTGCCAAATCAAAATATTTTGCAGGAATTCTACATGTCAAGGGAAAGAAACGCTCTTCCGTGGGCCCAACATGTAGAATGCACTACATGTCAGATGTCTTGTGCTGGAGTTTTATCGACCCACATTACCCACCTGTTTTGCATGGTGTCCTGAAAGTCAGGGGCAAATAAATGATTTTTCATGCTCATGTTAAGTAGCCAGCCCTACATGACAGATGTGTAGTGGGAGTAGTATTGGCCTGCTTTATTGAACTGTGGTGGTTGTGGTAAGTTCCCATGGGACCAGACTGCTGAGGTCATCGGTCAGGCTCACACACTACTTAATGTAACTTAAACTAACTTACACAATGGATAACAAACACACCCATGGCCGAGGGAGGACTCGAACCTCCGACAGGGGGAGCTGCGCGAACTGTGACAAGGTGCCTCAGACACGTGGCTACTCTGTGTGGCGCTTATTGAACTGTACTCCTGGCGTTATACCTGTTGATGAGGATAGCTGAGGCAGAGACAGAGGAGGGGATGCACAGGTTGAGGGGAGGCGGGGAGGGTGGATGCTGTAGAGGGGTGGAGGGCAGCTGGAAAAGGAATATGGGGAAGCAAACATGGAAAGAAAGAGGATGGAAGAAACTAACAGAGAGGGGGGAGGAAGAGGCGGTCAGAGAGAGGTGGTAGAGGAAGTGGGCAAAGAGATGGCACAAGGAGATGAAGAGGCAGAGAGAGTAGAGAGGAAGAGATAAACAGACAAAGAAAGAGGTAGAAACACAGAGGAGGAGGTGAACACAAATAGGGGAAGGGGAGTTCAATAATGTGTCTTACACATGTGGAAGGGAAGCCACAGGGAAGAACTAGTTTTAATGGTAAACTGTGAAACAGTGGTATCTGTCTGTCTGTGTGCACACGCTAACCTCCAATACTGTTGTTGTTGTTGTTGTTGTGGTGTTCAGTCCTGAGACTGGTTTGATGCAGCTCTCCACGCCACTCTATCCTGTGCAAGCCTCTCCATCTCCCAGTAACTACTGCAGCCTACATCCGTCTGAATCTGCATAGTGTATTCATCTCTTGGTCTCCCTCTACGATTTTTACCCTGCACGCTGCCCTCCAGAACCAAATTGGTGATCTCTTTATGCCTCAGAACATGTCCTACCAACCGATCCCTTCTTCTATTCGAGTTGTGCCACAAACTCCTCTTCTTTCCAATTCTATTCAATACCTCCTCATTAGTTATGTGATCTGCCCATCCAATCTTCAGCATTCTTCTGTAGCACCACATTTCGAAAGCTTCTATTCTCTTCTTGTGTAAACTATTTATCGTCCATGTTTCACTTCCATACATGGCTACACTCCTTACAAATACTTTCAGAAACGACTTCCTGACACTTAAATCAATACTCGATGTTAACAAATTTCTCTTCTTCAGAAACGCTTTCCTTGCCATTGCGTCTACATTTTATATCCTCTCTACTTCGACCATCATCAGTTATTTTGCTCCCCAAATAGCAAAACTCCTTTACTACTTTAAGTGTTTCATTTCCTAATCTAATTCCCTCAGCGTCACCCGACTTAATTCGACTACATTCCATTATCCTTCTTTTGCTTTTGTTGATGTTCATCTTATACCCTCCTTTCAAGACACTGTCCAATCCGTTCAGCTGCTCTTCCAAGTCCTTTGCTGTCACTGACAGAATTACAATGTCATCGGCGAACCTTAAAGTTTTTATTTCTTCTCCGTGGATTTTAATACCTACTCCGAACTTTTCTTTTGTTTCCTTTACTGCTTGCTCAATATAAAGATTGAATAGCATCGGGGAGAGACTACAACCCTGTCTCACTCCCTTCCCAACCACTGCTTTCCTTTCCTTTCCATCGACTCTTATAACTGCCATTTGCTTTCTGTACAAATTGTAATTAGCCTTTCGCTCCCTGTATTTTACCCCTGCCACCTTCAGAATTTGAAAGAGAGTATTCCAGTGAACATTGTCAAAAGCTTTCTCTAAGGCTACAAATGCTAGAAACGTAGGTTTGCCTTTCCTTAATCTTTCTTCTAAGATAAGTCGTAAGGTAAGTACTGCCTCACGTGTTCCAACATTTCTACGGAATCCAAACTGATCTTCGCCGAGGTCGGCTTCTACCAGTTATTACATTCGTCTGTAAAGAATTCGCGTTAGTATTTTGCAGCTGTGACTTATTAAACTGATAGTTCGGTAATTTTCACATCTGTCAACGCCTGCTTTCTTTGGGATTGGAATTATTATACTCTTCTTGAAGTCTGAGGGAATTTCGCCTGTCTCATACATCTTGCTCACCAGATGGTAGAGTTTTGTCAGGACTGGCTCTCCCACGGCTGTCAGTAGTTCTAATGGAATGTTGTCTACTCCCGGGCCCTTGTTTCGGCTTAGGTCTTTCAGTGCTCTGTCAAACTCTTCACGAAGTATCATATCTCCATCTTCATCTACCTCCTCTTCCATTTCCATAAAATCGTCCTCAAGAACATCGCCCCTGTATAGACCCTCTATATATTCCTTCCATCTTTCTGCTTTCCCTTCTTTGCTTAGAACTAGGTTTCCATCTGAGCTCTTGATATTTATGCAAGTGGTTCTCTTCTCCCCAAAGGTCTCTTTAATTTTCCTGTAGACAGTATCTATCTTACCCCTCGTGAGATAAGCCTCTACATCCTTACATTTGTCCTCTAGCCATCCCTGCTTAGCCATTTTGTACTTCCTGTCGATCTCATTTTTGAGACGTTTGTATTCCTTTTTGTCTGCTTCACTTACTGCACTTTTGTATTTTCTCCTTTCATCAATTAAATCCAGTATCTCTTCCGTTACCCAAGGATTTCTACTAGCCCTCGTCTTTTTACCTACTTGATCCTCTGCTGCCTTCACTATTTCATTCTTCAAAGCTACCCATTCTTCTTCTACTGTATTTCTGTCCCCCATTCCTGTCAATTGTTCCCTTATGCTGTCCCTGAAACTCTGTACAACTTCTGGTTCTTTCAGTTTATCCAGGTCCCATCCCCTTAAATTCCCACCTTTTTTGCTGTTTCTCCAGTTTTAATCTACAGTTCATAACCAATAGAGTGTGGTCAGAGTCCACATCTGCTCCTGGAAATGTGTTACAATTTAAAATCTGGTTCCTGAATCTCTGTCTTACCATTATATAATCTGTATGAAACCTTCTAGTATCTCCAGGGTTCTTCCATGTATACAACCTTCTTTCATGATTCTTGAACCAAGTGTTAGCTATGATTAAGTTATAGCCTGTGCAAAATTCTACCAGGCGACTTCCTCTTTCATTTCTTAGCCTCAATCCATACTCATCTACTACGCTTTTTTCTCTTCCTTTTTCTATTGTCGAATTCCAGTCACCCAATACGACTAGCCAAATTTTCATAGGGTTTTCACAGGTAGCTCGAGGCAACAGATTGGCTTTATTTTATCAAAATTGCACGAAGTTTGATATTTGTGCATACAACTTTTCTCTGCAGTGGTGAAAAAGCTTAGAGCCGTGTGACGTCACGCTCTGGCTCGACGAAGCTTCTAACAGCAAGTTGTCGGCACATGTGAAAGAAAGGCCACAGCTCAGAAATTCATGTGATGTATAAGGTGGTGTAATAATGTCACATTGTCATCAGATTTCACCACAACTCTGCCCAGTGCCACGTCCACATTACATGAATTTCTGAGCTGTGGCCTTCCTTTCACTTGTGTCGACACCGTGCTGTTAGATGCGTTGTCAAGCCGGAAGGTGACATGAGAGGGCGCTACGCTTTTGCACCATTACAGAGGAAATGTGTATCCACAGCACGATTGGAAAGTCGTTACAACCGCTCTTACCTTCTTTCATCCCTTCTTTTGACACCCCTTCGACATAGGTCAGAACCGCGACCCACAGCGATGAAATCATGAGGCTTTGTTATGTGTGGCCGAGAAAAACATTCCAGATATACCACTACTGCCAATCTGCACGGAAGGCCTGCAGGGGGTGGTAGAAAGGTCGTCAATGAAAGCACCCATTTCCCTGTGGTGATGATTCCCACATATTTCGCGGTCGGAAGCAGCAGTTCGCAGAGCGATAAGCAACAGGACATAACCCTTGACACAGCTGGCACCCTCAGGCGTTGCAGCCAATCTCTAACGACAATGTGGAGGCCGCATCGCCATCGATTGCGATCGCACCCGTTTAGAGCAGAGTACGACCACAATTTTTGGGCTTGTGTTAAAGTTCGAATCACAAGGGAAACTTAAAAAACATTCGACGAAATCTGAATGTGATCCGAACCGTTATTGAGTATTTTAAAAATGTAACTGTGTGTGCGGTAACTGTGAAGAAGGCCTAGGCGCCTGCAGACCAGCAACCCTTAGACACTCTCTGATTCTGAATGTCCTAATATCAGGCTCCAGAACTTCAGTGTAGCAGTGAAAGAGCAGCTGTGTAGCCAATCTGCAGGTGCCTGGGACAACTGAGATGTTATTCTGTATGGACAGGTACATTTTCAATGTAGTCACCAAAGCCAGATGTGTGGCACCGAGGGTTTTGACGAACTGAGAGGTCTCAGAATGACACTTCGCCGTTTTACTCACGCATCAGTTTATGTCGAGCCGCCCTCCCTCCCCCCTCCCCCCCCCACCTCATTTCGTGATAAATAAAGCATGAGCATCCATTGCCGCTTTGGATCACGTTCAAATTTCGTCCAATGGTACTGCTTGGTCCCTAGTGATACCAACGTATACACAAGAGCATAAATTGCGGTAGCACTCCGCCTCAAAGATGGGTATGCATCCGCACGATGTCCTTATGGAAGGGCTGAAACGTCAGAGGGTGTCAGCAGGGTCAAAGGTTGTGAAGAATCCCGCTGTTCATTGACCGAGAGAGGTGGCGAAGTGGTTAGCACACTGGACTCGCATTCGGGAGGACGACGGTTCAATCCCGCGTCCGGCCATCCTGATTTAGGTTTTCCGTGATTTCCCTAAATCGCTTCATTCAAATCCCAGGATGGTTCCTTTGAAAGGGCACGGCCGACTTCCCTCTCAATTCTTCACTAATCCAATGAGACCGATGACCTTGCAGTTTGGTCTCTTCCCCCAAACAACCCAGCCCAACCCCGCTGCTCACTACGCTGCGACCTGCCATTTTTGACCGGGAAATATGTGGGAATAAACTCATCAGGAAAAGGGGTGTTTGTATTAATGCTCTTTAACCCATCCCAGCGGCCGTTTCGTGCTGACTCTGAGCAGCGGCGTGTCTAGAAACTTTTCCATGGTCACTCGTAAGGAAACTGAGTGATTTCAACGCCGGGAGTAGCGATTGTGACCTTCATCGCTTAGTCGTGAAAAGAAGGGGTTAAATATGAGTAAGAGGGTGTGTGAAGACCTTTAGATCGTGAGACACGTCCACAGTAGCATTGGACAGAATTGAGATGAAATTTGGCGCCATTGTGACATCATTCAGCCACCTTATACGTCACATGAACTTGTAAGCTGTGGTCTTTTTTTCGCGTGCTTCGACACCTCCTTGTCTGAAGCGTTCTTAAGCCCGAGGGTACGTTGCAGGGCGCCATCCTTTTCGTCTGTTACAGAGGAAGGGTGTACGCGCATTTCAGGCTTAAGAGTCTCAATGGGAGGAAATTACGGGATTTCGAAAATGTGATCATTTAATACTGCCGCGCAGTGTAATTAAATCCTAAAGTAACTCTATCTGCTACGTTTTCACGACTAAGCCACTGGACCGACTTCAGTGGAACTCGATGTTGATATAGCTTTAACCCTGAGGAAAGAACGAAGCACATAGACTGCTTTAAAAAGTAAGAGGAAGTGTTCGACCTCTAAGAGTGTGAAGTAGAGAACGAACATCTCTTTTTACAGCACTGAACATACACAATGTTAAAAAATTATCAAATTTTTTGCATGACGTCCACGTTGTTTGCTGTATAGTTATTCTACATCTACATCTACATCTACGTCCATACTCCACAAGCCACCTGACGGTGTGTGGCGGAGGGTACCTTCAGTACCTCTATCGGTTCTCCCTTCTATTCCAGTCTCGTATTGTTCGTGGAAAGAAGGACTGTCGGTATGCCTCTGTGTGGGCTCTAATCTCTCTGGTTTTATCCTCATGGTCTCTTCGCGAGATATACGTAGGAGGGAGCAATATACTGCTTGACTCTTCGGTGAAGGTATGTTCTCGAAACTTCAATAAAAGCCCGTACCGAGCTACTGAGCGTCTCTCCTGCAGAGTCTTCCACTGGAGTTTATCTATCATCTCCGTAACGCTTTCGCGATTACTAAATGATCCTGTAACGAAGCGCGCTGCTCTCCGTTGGATCTTCTCTATCTCTTCTATCAACCCTATCTGGTACGGATCCCACACTGCTGAGCAGTATTCAAGCAGTGGGCGAACAAGCGTACTGTAACCTACTTCCTTTGTTTTCGGATTGCATTTCCTTAGGATTCTTCCAATGAATCTCAGTCTGGCATCTGCTTTACCGACGATCAACATTATATGATCATTCCATTTTAAATCACTCCTAATGCGTACTCCCAGATAATTTATGGTATTAACTGCTTCCAGTTGCTGACCTGCTATTTTGTAGCTAAATGATAAAGGATCTATCTTTCTGTATATTCGCAGCACATTACACTTGTCTACATTGAGATTCAATTGCCATTCCCTGCACCATGCGTCAATTCGCTGCAGATCCTCCTGCATTTCAATACAATTTTCCATTGTTACAACCTCTCGGTACACCACAGCATCATCTGCAAAAAGCCTCAGTGAACTTCCGATGTCATCCACCAGGTCATTTATGTATAGTGTGAATAGCAACGGTCCTATGACACTCCCCTGCGGCACACCTGAAATCACTCTTACTTCGGAAGACTTCTCTCCATTGAGAATAACATGCTGCGTCCTGTTATCTAGGAACTCCTCAATCCAATCACACAATTGGTCTGATAGTCCATATGCTCTTACTTTGTTCATTAAACGACTGTGGGGAACTGTATCGAACGCCTTGCGGAAGTCAAGAAACACGGCATCTACCTGTGAACCCGTGTCTATGGCCCTCTGAGTCTCGTGGACGAATAGCGCGAGCTGGGTTTCACATGCCCGTCTTTTTCGAAACCCATGCTGATTCCTACAGAGTAGATTTCTAGTCTCCAGAAAAGTCATTATACTCGAACACAATACGTGTTCCAAAATTCTGCAACTGATCGACGTTAGAGATATAGGTCTATAGTTCTGCACATCTGTTCGACGTCCCTTCTTGAAAACGGGGATGACCTGTGCCCTTTTCCAATCCTTTGGAACGCTACGCTCTTCTAGAGATCTACGGTACACCGCTGCAAGAAGGGGGGCAAGTTCCTTCGCGTACTCTGTGTAAAATTGAACTGGTATCCCATCAGGTCCAGAGGCCTTTCCTCTTTTGAGCGATTTTAATTGTTTCTCTATCCCTCTGTCGTCTATTTCGATATCTACCATTTTGTCATCTGTGCGACAATCTAGAGAAGGAACTACAGTGCAATCTTCCTCTGTGAAACAACTTTGGAAAAAGACATTTAGTATTTCGGCTTTTAGTCTGTCATCCTCTGTTTCAGTACCATTTTGGTCACAGAGTGTCTGGACATTTTGTTTTGATCCACCTACCGCTTTGACATAAGACCAAAATTTCTTAGGATTTTCTGCCAAGTCAGTACATAGAACTTTACTTTCGAATTCATTGAACGCCTCTCGCATAGCCCTCCTCACACTACATTTCGCTTCGTGTAATTTTTGTTTGTCTGCAAGGCTTTGGCTATGTTTATGTTTGCTGTGAAGTTCCCTTTGCTTCCGCAGCAGTTTTCTAACTCGGTTGTTGTACCACGGTGGCTCTTTCCCATCTCTTACGATCTTGCTTGGCACATACTCATCTAACGCATAATGTACGACGGTTTTGAACTTCGTCCACTGATCCTCAACACTATCTGTACTTGAGACAAAACTTTTGTGTTGAGCCAACAGGTACTCTGAAATCTGCTTTTTGTCACTTTTTCTAAACAGAAAAATCTTCCTACCCTTTTTAATATTCCTATTTACGTTTGAAATCATCGATGCCGTAACCGCTTTATGATCGCTGATTCCCTGTTCTGCGTTAACTTTTTCAAATAGTTCGGGTCTGTTTGTCACCAGAAGGTCTAATATGTTATCCCCACGAGTCGGTTCTCTGTTTAACTGCTCAAGGTAGTTTTCAGATAAAGCACTTAAAAAAATTTCACAGGATTCTTTGTCCCTGCCACCCGCTATGAACGTTTGAGTCTCCCAGTCTATATCTGGCAAATTAAAATCTCCACCCAGAACTATAACATGGTGGGGAAATCTACTCGAAATATTTTCCAAATTATCCTTCAGGTGCTCAGCCACAACAGCTGTTGAGCCAGGGGGCCTATAGAGACATCCAATTACCATGTCTGAGCCTTCTTTAACCGTGACCTTCACCCAAATCATTTCACATTTCGGATCTCCGTCAATTTCCTTCGATACTATTGCACTTCTTATCGCTATAAACACGCCTCCCCCTTCACTGTTCAGCCTGTCTCTACGGTATACATTCCAATCTGAGTTTAGGATTTCATTACTGTTTACGTCTGGTTTCAGCCAACTTTCTGTCCCTAGTACTATATGGGCATTGTGACCGTTTATTAATGAGAGCAGTTCTGGGACCTTTCTATAGACGCTCCTGCAGTTTACTATTAGCACATTAATATTGTTATTCCCTGTTGCATTTTGCCTACTCCTACCTTGCCGCGTCTCAGGAGGCGTCTTGTCGGGCCTAGAGAGGGGATTCTCTAACCTAAAAAACCCCCATGTGCACTCCACACGTACTCCGCTACCCTTGTAGCCGCTTCCGGCGTGTAGTGCACGCCTGACCTATTCAGGGGGACCCTACATTTCTCCACCCGATAGCGGAGGTCGAGAAATTTGCACCCCAGATCTCCGCAGAATCGTCTGAGTCTCTGGTTTAAGCCTTCCACTCGGCTCCAAACCAGAGGACCGCGATCGGTTCTGGGAACGATACTACAAATTGTTAGCTCTGATTCCACCCCGCGAGCGAGGCTTTCCGCCTTCACCAATTCCGCCAACCGCCTGTACGAACTGAGGATGACCTCTGAACCCAGACGGCAGGAGTCATTGGTGCCGACATGAGCAACAATTTGCAGTCGGGTGCACCCAGTGCTCTCTATCGCCGCCGGTAGGGCCTCCTCCACATCTCGGATGAGGCGCCCGGCAAGCAGACAGAGTGAACACTGGCCTTCTTCCCCGACCTTCCCGCTATTTCCCTAAGGGGCTTCATCACCCGCCTAACGTTGGAGCTCCCAATAACTAATAAACCCCTCCCCCCCTGTGCCTGCTCGGACCTTGCTGAAGGAGCAGCCACAAGTCCACTCACAGGCAGAGCGGGCGATGCCACACGGCCAGCCTCCACATTGACCCTCCGCCTCGTGCGCCGCGAACGCCGCTGAACCCGCCACTCCCCTTGGGGAGAGGGTGGCCCAACCGCGCCCGGTACCGGCGAAGATGTCTCGACAGCAGGGGCAGTGTGTGAAGCATGTAACACCTGGGGTGTACCCTGCGACGCACCAGACTCCCCACTGCCGCTACACTCCGAGGCAGCAGCCTGAAGACGGCTGACCGCGGCCATCAACACGCTCAGCTGTTCGCGAACAGTGGCCAGCTCCTCCTGCGTCCGTACACAGCAGTCACACATCCTATCCATCCTAAGAATCAATTTACTGAAGAGAGTTGTTCAACCTTTAACTAGTTATTACTGTGGCACAATATATAGATGCCCTTTCCCGCCCATACCCGGAATTAACTGTCTGTTAACGAACTGCTGAACCGATTTCGATGAAATTTGGCATGGAGATTGCTTGAACCCTGGAAAACAACATAGGTTACCACAGACAGTGAAAAAAATCGAAACCTAAGAGTGTGAAGTAGGGGATGTAACATGTTCCGAGGAGACAGAAGTAGAGGAGCCACTAGTTTGGTCAAGCTTCAACAACAAAGACAGTCTCTTCCAGGAGATGGATTTAAAGCACCAGTTTTCCAGCTTTCAGCGACCATAACACCGAGGACGTTGATGGTCCTTCCACTGTCCATGTGAAGCCACCATTGATGGTTCTTCCACTCTCCACGGGAAGCCACCACTACGCCGTCTGGAATGTCACGTGTCCTGGGTGGAGCCTCTCTCATCAAGCGAGATATAATGGGCTGCCCAGTGTTTTCGGAGGTTTCCCCCGCAGTAAGGTGAATACCAGAGCTCTAAAAAAATTTATCAACTGAGAGATCATCATCAGCCAATTCAATCATTAAATGATGTGGCCTCTTCGAGTCGTCGATTTAGGTAGGATTTCAGCAGTCTTCTCCAAGTGGGACGGTCTTGGGCAGTTCTCTGCCACGTGTTACCAGCGGTCTTCTTGATGTCTTTGTTCCATCTGTCTTGTGTCTTCCTCTAGGCCTCCGGTGCTCTCTCGGACTCCACTCCAGTACTAGCTTCGTCCATCTGTTGTCTTTTCTTCTTGCGACTTGGCCAGCCCACTGCCATTTCAAGGAACCTACTGTCTCTAAGATGTCGTTAACCTTCGTCACAGACCGGATGTCATCTGCCCTTTTCCTATCCTTTCTTGTATAGCCCAGCATTGATCTCTCTATGGCTCTCTGTGCTGTCCTAAGTTTCCCTTCTGTAAATGAGTTCAGTGTCCTTGTCTCACAGCCATACGTCATCACAGGAAGAATGCATTGATCAAATATTGCTTTCTTCAGATTTACTGGCATTTTTGATCTGAATACTGTTGAATTCTTCCCAAATGCTTGCCAGCCAAGCTTGATGCGTCAATAGATTTCTGGCATTATGTCTCCCTTCATATTTATAATCTGACCAAGGTAGACATATTCACTGACGTCTTCTAATAGATTGTCCTTGACTGAGAGATACGGTATAAGAATCCTCTTTCCTTTGCATCTCATATGAGCAATAAATAAAGATGCAAAACAGTATAACATTCCTGGAACCAATGGCTGCCCAGAACATTTTTAAAAAGGTAAGATAGTGAGAGAGAGAGAGAGAGATAGTCTCTTCGTCACTCTCGTTCTGAATGTACTGCTTACAGTTCATCCCTATGCGTGGATCCGTACACTAACCAGACTAGTCGTGGCTTTTGCAACTCTTCTGTGTAGTATGGACTCGGCATTATTCACAGACTCTAGTTCGTTTCTTCTCTTGGCCTCTGGTTCAAAGTGCTACAAGTGATCTGTTAATGTTTGGACTTACCTTGCGATTATGTTTGTATTACGTTTCATTCTGTCAATAAATTTCATTGCGACTTTGGGAGACCAATTATTAATTGGTTTAAACATAGTTCGCGTCGCTAAGTTTCCGTCCCTTCTGACAGAAAACGTAGCTGCAGGACAGTTTCAAAATGACGTCAAGGGATGCTGTACGTTATAAGCAAACTGCCGCCATTGAGTTTCTCACTGCAAAGAAAGAAACTGTGGGGAATATTCACAAACGCTTCTGCAAAGTCTATGGAGCATCTGCTGTTGACAGAAGTATAGTTAGTCACTGGGCACGGAGGGTGATGACATCAGAAGGCGGTTCAGCGGAGCTCCGTGATTTGCAGCCGTCGGGGAGACCATCCACGGCTGTCACACCTGACATGTTGCAGCGAGCTGATGTCGTCATTCGCGAGGACAGACGCATTACGACCCGGCAGCTGGCGCAGCATCTGTCAATCAGCAAAGGAAGTGTGGAAGCAATTATCCGTCACCATGACAAGGATTCGTACCGACAAGGCATACGCGCTCTTGTTTCGCGCTGAAGGAAGGCCATAGAACGGGACAGAGATTACGTGGAGAAATAAGGTATGTAGATAAAACACAATTATTTTGTGTGCGTGATCCTCATCATGTTCAATAAAGAATTATTGAAGAAAGAAAATGCGGTGCATTACTTTCTGGGCAACCCTTGTAGTACTGCGTAACAAAACATGTCAACTTGAAGACGGAGGTTACATGTCATGGCATCCACTTCTCGAGACACCGAAAGGGCTCGGGAGCCACCCTAATCCATAACAGCTCCTACGCCACCCATATCTCACGAAGACCGATCTGACATGGCTCTAAGGTGTACAAATACCTATCGATGATGTATTCCTCAAACATTTCTGACACGAATCGGAAGAACTATATCAAATCATTTTTCGCACTGAAGGCAGGAACAACAGATTCCCAAACCTACAATGGCCATGCATGTACCTACAGTGTAATGGACGATGTTCATTGATGTAGGCCCATTCCTTTTATGCCTAAGATTAATATATCTAAGAGGATTCTGGATCACGTTTGCCCATAGGATTTGCTACACGTTTAGGCAAGCAACATACCAGGATCAAAGTCGTCATTAGTGAATTTAAACGCATTACATCATCAAGATGGCCAATGGCCTTGCCGCAGTGGTAAAACCGGTTCCCGTCAGATCACCGAAGTTAAGCGCTGTCAGGCTGGGCTAACACCTGGACGGGTGACCATCCGGTCTGCCGAGCGCTTTTGGCAAGCGGGGTGCAGTGGGAGAGCAGTGTGCTGACCACATACCCCTCCATATCCGCATCCGGTGACGCCTGGAGGCTGAGGATGACACGGCGGCCGATCGGTACGGCTGGATCCGCCAGGGCCTGTGGACGGAGTTAACGCTTACGTTTTACAAAATCAAGACGGCGGATGGCAGGAAATCATCAAAATAAACAGTGGCATTCTCACGTCTAAATTCACTTCTCTAAAACCAATATCACAGCGAGCTGAATATTATAGTGTCCCCATGCTATGGTACTAATTTCATCTTGCAGATTAAAATGTTTGTCATCTTCCCAAGCCACATATTGCAAACGTCATGGCACTTCGATAGAATAGCATAGCGAACAGGTTCACTTTAAGCTGGATATTGGATAAGCAGCACTGATGTGTGTGTTGCAATGTTACAGAACCAGTTTTTATGTATTTTCATGAATTTAATGCATGGTACAGAGATCTTTAAATGAGAGCATTTTACTTTAGGCTTTACCGTGACTGTTACTGACATTAAATGAAGCAACATCTTTACTGTTGTCAGTCACTGTTTATTTATCTCCACGGCACGTTTCAAAGGTTTAAACCTCCATCATCAGGTGGATTCACATGTGTGTGTTATGTTACTATTTTCTGGAGGAGCTTATCGCAGAAACAAAACACTATTTCAGAATATGGGTTTGGGCTTATTTTGACAAAAAACTAAACGTATAACTAACGGTAAAAATAAAATAAGTAAAATTGAGCACCTCCAGTGGCCACAGCTTCCTTTCACTGTCGTAACACATCACAGATGTGTACTGTCATATTTTGTAAACAAAGCCGACCATAGTGGAAGCGCGGTTTGAGGCGTCATGTTACGGACTGCGTGGCCCCACCGGCCACAGTTTCGAGTCCTCCCTCGGCCATGTGTGTGTGTGTGTGTGTGTGTGTGTGTGTGTGTGTGTGTACTTCATAGCATAAGTTAGTTTAAGTAGTGTGTAAGTCTAGGGACCGATGACCTCAGCAGTTCGGTCCCTTAGGAATGCACACACAATTGTGCAATTTTTTATTGTAAACAAACGTGGGGTCTGGAAACAGTTAGGTGCAAGGGTTATGTAGCAGACGAGGAGCATTATCACAAAGTACAAAGAATATACTTCGTAACAACATTATTACAGAATAAGTTTTAAAGGGCTTTGGATATCTTTGCTTTGAGGTGTTGAATTCATGCATTGAATTAATATTTTACGCGGTATAAAAATCAGATTTTGTCAAGTTACTATAGTTTACATTTCATATTTGTTTATATAATCAGGTGTCAAGTTGCGAACTTCACTTACAATAACTATGCTGGCTACAGTGATAAAATAACACATAAATAACCAGTTTGGTTCTGATTTACAGATAGGAATGAAAGGCTGGAGGCAGAGGGAGAGGAAGAGAAAGAGAATATGTGAAGGAGAGATGGGTTGATAGGAGTGATTGAATGAGAGCACACTTTCCAAAGAGGGGGTTCTTAGAATTATATCTGTTACTGTAATAACTGTCTAAAGTTTGTAGTAATACATTGGTTAATGCTTTAAAATATGAAAATGGATGTACGCTTTGTGCCATTAGTTGATGTAGATATAAGGTGACAGGGGGTTCAAGCTATTGGTGTGATGTTATATTTGTAAATAAGGTGGATCCCTTGTACATTTGAGTAACATAAAATAATTATGATAAATATTAAGGTGTGTGTGTGTGTGTGTGTGTGTGTGTGTGAGTGTGTGTGTGTTTGTATATTTGGACCTTATCAAGGATATCTAGTTTTTTGCCTATAGGTTCGCTGTATATGCTGCTGATAGTTGTGTTGTTAACAGTTGCTAACATGCTGTTTTGTTTCGTGGAGATGGGTGACTATTACTGACGTGTGGTACTTTGTGTTTATTAGTGCTGCCACGTTTCATTTAAACTAATCTCAAATAATCTGCCTGTCTTCCCTATGTAGAAGCAGTCGCAGTCCAAACATTCAATTTTGTTCACACCTGTGCAATGAAGGGGGTTTCATGTGTTGATGTTGTGAGGTAACTTCTGTCCAATCTTGTTGTCTGTGGTAAAGGATATGTTTATGCCTTTTTGTTTGAAGACAGTGGGATCTGATACAAAATATTACCTAGAAAGGGGATTGTTTGAAAGATGTTGTTTTCTTTTTGTTTTTTTCTGGTGTGATTGCTTTTCCACTATTGAGTGTTTTAGGGTGTCTCCTATGGAGCTGTTATAAGCATTTGCTAAATTGTTTGTTTTGATATTTCAATCTCTTGTTCATATTTGTCTTTAGATGGAGGTAGTTGCACAGATCTATCGATCATGTACTGGAATGCTGCCATTTTGTGGGCTGTGCAGTGACAAGAGGAGCTGTGGATTGTAGTGTGTATTGTGGTAGGCTACTGATAAATTTCAAACTGATGTCTGTTAGTCTTTGTTCTAATGGTAATTTCTAAAAAATTATACTATCACCTGGTTGGCGTTGAACTATGAATTTTATGTTTTCATAAGAGTTGTTGAATTATTGGTTCAACTAATTGATGTGATTTTTTGTGCCATTGATTAAAACGATGGCATCATCTACATATCTGTAGAAGTAGATGATATTGTTGAGGAGGTGGTGATTGTTAGCTGAAATATTTATAAGCAATTTAGAAAACAAAACCCAGAAGTCCAATCCAGAAAGGTTTTCGCCCATTGTCACACAATCTGTCTGTTTGTAGATTTTATTGTTAAATTTAAAATAGTTGTGTGAAAGTGTGAATTCGAACAAGGGCATTAGTGCAATAACGTGAGTAGGAGGGATTTTTCTGTCCTTTTGTAGGTTGGCATTACTTATTTGTAGTGTGGCATATAGTGACACAATGGAATAGAGGTTTTGTATGACAAATGAGGCAAGAGTGGCTCCATCAAGAACTATGTTTTTGACGTGTTGTGCAAGTTCTGCTGTGCTATTAAGTGTTCTCTCATTAATGAATGTGTATGCTTCTTTGAGAATTTTGAAAAGCATTTTGTTGAGTTTGGATGTTGGGCTGTTCTTACAGTTCACTACAGTCTGATGGGAGCCCATTTTCGTTATCTTTGGCTGTGATCTAAATCAAGGTGCTTGTGGGCTCATTCTTACAATGGTTTTTGCTTCTTGGATTGCAAGTAAGAAGTTGATGTTATTGGAAATGTGTTTAATCTCTTTTTAGTTGTGGCTGTTCGACCTTTTTGTATTTCACTTTTGTTGTTGGTTTGGAAGAAGTCAACAGTTTTTCTGTGTATGTTGCTGCATTCAATACAACAGTTGTAATACCCTTGTCACCTCTTACAATTAATGGATTATTCATGTTTAATTTAGTCTTAATGGTATGTGTAAGGGTTTCTTCTTTTTTCGTATGCTGGGAATGGTTTTGCAATAGCCCTCTCAATAATTTCGGTAATTTTGTGGCAGACTGTTATTCTCTCCTTTTGCTTCTTACAGGCAATGGTTGAAAGCTGTGTGACACTAGCGACGAGCTTCTCTTGGTTCTTCTTGTGCAATGAAGCTGGAACGTTGTATTTTAAAGGTTTGCAGGGTAGTGGTTCGTCTTCTGCAGTGAATATCTTATTGGTGTTGTTCAGGAAATGTGTGTAGGTTGTGTGTTGCCTTCGGCTGTTTTGTTTCAGTTTGGGAGGTAACTGCTGTTTTCTATGATTGGCTAGTTTTTTTTTTTCTTGTATGTGGCTTTTGTTTTGTAAATGAGGAACTCGGTATACTTTCTGAAGGTTTCGGATGTGGAAGCAACTTTCCCAACTGTAATTATGCATTATACAGCTGTGTGCTGAACATTTGTTTTTGAACATCAAGTTCTTTCAGTTCGTTTTTTACCCAGAATTTCGCCAGATTTCCAACGTTTCTTTGCGGTTATTGTGTTTGTCTTGATGTCAGTCTTGAGATGATTGGATAACGCCCGTAAACTGTAGGTGGAAAACCAACTGAAAGAACGTTATACACTGAAGAGCCAAAGGAACTGGTACACCTGCTTAATATCGTATAGGGCCCCAGCGAGCACGCAGAAGCACCGCAAGACGACGTGGCATGCGCACGCCCCATACCATTATAAAGCCTCCTCCAGCTTAAACAGTCCCTTGCTGACATGCGGGGTCCATGGATTCATAAGGATGTTTCCATACCTTCACACGTCCATCCGCTCGATACAATTTGAAACGATACTCGTCCTACCAGACAACAAGTTTCCAGTCTTCAACAGTCCATTGTCGGTTTTGACGGGCCCATGGACCCCGCATGGACCCCACCTCCATGGCACAAAACACCATGTCAGCAACTGTTAACAACACAACTATCAGCGGCATAAACATCTATCCTACAGGCAAAAAACTAGATATCCTTGAAATGGTCCAAATATACACACACCAAATAAAACAAGCTGTAAACATCTTACATTACAGATATGACAGTATTTACGATAGCTTCATCTCTGCTTTCAGCAACTGTCTTTGTTAGTAATTTTCAATATGAACACTCAAAAACACAAACACAGACACTTACACACACACACACACACACACACACACACACACACACATATATATATATATATATATATATATATATATATATATATACCTTAATATTGATACAATACATATATGTATCAAATTTGTAGCAAGAAGCTGAAGTGAAATTCATCCTCAGCACCTACAGATATCTAATGCATTAATTATGTAGAACAAATAAATTTTTGTTTTTCATTACTTGTGAGGGCACCTTCCGTACTCTTTCTCCAACTAACAGAAACTGTATTCCAAGATAAAGTTAATACATTACCACAGATACACAGGAATGTTTAACAGACTTCGAAACTGGGTAGTTAAAAACTGTAAGCTAACAACTAAAGAGAGAAGTGGCCACGTGGGTATGTGGGCTTGGGATGACTTTGACAGCCGTGAACTATAGCATCAAGAGCACAGTGAGGTGCGTGTAGTAACTATATATATATATATGTATGTGTGTGTGTGTGTGTGTGTGTGTATATACTGGCGAGTCAGTTGAGCTTTTAGTTCATTTTAAATTCTGGGTTCTGAGTGCAGGCTGTGACATTAGACTCAGGCGATGATTTGAGGGTGTGTAAGCTGAATGTACTTTATTGTGAGGCGTATGGCTCAGTCGTCATTTGTAGTTTATTATGAAATGTACAAAGTGTTTATTAACTACGAGCAGCCATTCAAGTGGAGAAACTGAATTATAGCTAGAAGTGTTACACTTCAGTGTCTATCTCATCCTTTTTTTTTTTTTTTTTTTTTTTTGTTTCACCAGTTTTCTTGTATATCACGCAAAGATTTCATAACCCAGAGGCAAATACTAGAAGTGATTTTTCTGAGGAGTCTGTGGTAGAGCAAACAGCTCAGTTGAAAGCAGGTAATGCTGACCAACATGGGAGATAAAGTGCTGTCAAATAGGACAGAGAAGCATTTAGTTTAGATGCACATGCCCTGGATTCAACTATCATTGGCCTAATTAATCCTGTCAATATTTTTACAGAAGGGCATGAAAAAATGATGAAGCAAGCATGGTGAAAGGCGGGAGGGCGACTGGCGATACATGGTGAGGTTTGTTCAAACAAAATCATAGGGAGAAATTAAATAAGGGTAGTACTTGAGCAAGATCAGATAGTCAAGCGAAAGAAATTGATACTGGGAATTTAATGTATGCAGAAGTTAGTACACTTGTGGAAGTTAAGGACGACAATGTGGGATTAGCAGTTCTAATCTCTTGTAAAATATAGAGTCTACATCATCTGCAATAACAGACTAAGCAAATGTCCGCTGTGTTGAGATTAATGAGTGTGCAAATAGCAACATGGATGATATTGATTTAGATGCCCTACTGTCTACCGTACTGAAAGTTGATGGGTATTGTCTTCAGGCAGTGGAGACTGCAGCATGTGTATTCCTGGATAGGCAGGTGCAGGAGGTTCATGCGCAAATTATTCTTCCGCCAAAGAGAATGTAGCAGTAGAAGACAATATCGCTGTAGATACTGCGAAGGATGTACTCGAGATTTTTGGTCGTACTATGTTGCAAATGTCGTGATCAAGGAGATAGTACAGACATAGTCAATCATACGAGGTTCACCAGATTCATTGTCAACAGTGACGGCGTCAAACGCTCAAAATGGGGTAAATGGTAAGAGAGAGCATCGTCTTAAAACAGTCCTTGGACAACGCATCATAGAATTTGGGGGAACATTCCTCAACCTGGAGTAAACTGTTGAAGGTGACGCACTGCCGCAAAGTTCGTCTCTCACAAAGGACAAACCAATTAAACCATGCGCAAAGTCGATAAGGTTCAGTCTTGTTGACAAAGTAACGCAGGGTATGTGTTAGTACAACTTTACGAAAGAATTTCCTGCTGCAGCATAAGACAAAAATTCGTTGCAAAGACAAAGTACCAACGGATGTACCAAAGAAGAAGCTACCAGATAAAGAAGAAGAAATGCGAACGAGATAGATAAATCGTGTGGCCTATTCACCTTTAAAAGACGATTTCTTAGAAGCTCTTTTACAATATACATTTTTTAGTCAACTCTCTATGTTTGTTATATGATGATGCAATGTAGTAATGTCTGTGAATGAAATGTGAAGGAAGATTAAGCAGGTCATAGCAGTACAGAAAAGACATATTATTTGGAGCATATGCTACAACATGTGCACCAATAACATAATGATCAGTATTATTGAGCCGTGGCATTAAGTGTTCCTAGATCTTGAATTTTGTCTGTACAGCTTCTGTCTATGTAATACACTAAGCGAGGTGGTGCTGTGGTTAACACACTGGACTCGCATTCGGGGAAAAGATAGTTAAAATCTCCATCCAGCATTTCAGATTTAGGTTTTCCACAACCTCATTAAATCACTTGCGGAAAATACGGAGATGGTTCCTTCGAAAGGATACAGCTGATTTCCTTCCCCACACTTCCCTAATCCGAGCTTTAGGTCGACCTCCAATGACTTCATTGTCGACAGGACGTTAAACGCTAATCTTCCTTCCTTTTTTTTAAGGTCGAAAAATACCCTGACACCTGAACTCCCTGTACAGAACATACTGACCGAGTGAGACACCATTAGTAGTTATTGGTTAAGCTGAATTAGTAAAAAGAGTCTTGTATGGATTGTACATAAACGTGAACGTGTAATTATGCTATCAAATTATTTTCAAAGGTATTGCGAGTCTGTGAATCAGTGACGAAGATCTTGCAAAGAGAGGGGATGCTAGGTGTGCCGTAGAATGAAAATACATGACTGGGTTAGCAAGGAATGTCACCACAGGCTGACGGAAGAAGCCTTAGAGAGGTGGAGCAGACGGAAGGCAGCAAAATTTACTATTGCAAGAATCTACAAGCGGAGTCTCCTGACACAGCAAGAATCGCTACTCAGGCCTCGCACTGGGACATGTTACCATTTACCTAACTTCCACTACCGTTGCTGGGGCTGTAACGCCGCTGGCACAGCAGGCGTAAGGAAGCAGACCGAGGCAACGGATTAGTGCACCCCCCCAGATCGAGCACTGGGTCCCTTCATTGGTCTGTGTGACAAGGGTTCTGGTTTGCCAAAACAGTAGTGGATCGACCTGTCACACACACTGTTTTAGCTGTGGAGTTTCTGTCACCACTTGCAGTCATCTCCGAGAGGTACTCCACACAAATTGTCCACCTCAAATGGGTCCTCTAAATGCTGCTACTAGACATTGCCTTCACCAGCTACAAAAGACCTGGCTTCACCTAGGCCTGACACCATTGGAAGTCGAACTGGTGCCTTCCAGGGGGGAAACCATTTGCTGGCCAACTTCTACCGACTTCAGGGTGCCTACCTGTGCGTCCATGTGTCAAGCCTGAGTTAACCATCAGCCGAACTGCTAGCATACTCTACTGCTGCAAGCTTGCCACTGCAAGCTGCTGGCGCTGCACCCCATGTTAGGGTGTTTGGTTGAACTGTGTGTGCTCTATTGCTTCCGCAAATGCCACACACCTGCACCAGTCTATGTATCTGATTTCTGATGAGTCTGTCATAAGGTCGCAGAGACCGTCTACCTGAGACCTGACGCAGCGCTACACCAACTGAGTGCTGATAACGTAACATCCCCTCAGCTGTGGCTTGCTTGACAGGACGATACCCTAAAGTCGGTAGTAGTTGGCCAGCAAATGGTTTCTCGCCTGGAAGGCACCAGTTCGACTTCCAATGGTGTCAGGCCTAGGTGAAGCCAGGTCTTTTGTAGCTGGTGAAGGCAGTGTCTCTAGAAGAGCGTAGCGTTCCAAAGGATTGGAAAAGGGCACAGGTCATCCCCGTTTTCAAGAAGGGACGTCGAACAGATGTGCAGAACTATAGGCCTATATCTCTAACGTCGATCAGTTGTAGAATTTTGGAACACGTATTATGTTCGAGTATAATGACTTTTCTGGAGACTAGAAATCTACTATGTAGGAATCAGCATGGGTTTCGAAAAAGACGGTCGTGTGAAACCCAGCTAGCGCTATTCGTCCACGAGACTCAGAGGGCCATAGACACGGGTTCACAGGTAGATGCCGTGTTTCTTGACTTCCGCAAGGCGTTCGATACAGTTCCCCACAGTCGTTTAATGAACAAAGTAAGAGCATATGGACTATCAGACCAATTGTGTGATTGGATTGAAGAGTTCCTAGATAACAGAACGCAGCACGACTTCCGAAGTAAGAGTGATTTCAGGTGTGACGAAGGGGAGTGTCGTAGGACCGTTCCTATTCACAATATGCATAAATGACCTTGTGGATGACATCGGAAGTTCACTGAGGCTTTTTGCAGATGGTGCTGTGGTGTATCGAGAGGTTGTAACAATGGAAAATTGTTCTGAAATGCAGGAGGATCTGCAGCGAATTGACGCATGGTGCAGGGAATGGCAATTGAATCTCAATGTAGACAAGTGTAATGTGCTACGAATACATAGAAAGATAGATCCCTTGTCATTTAGCTACAGAATAGCAGGTCAGCAACTGGAAGCAGTTAATTCCATAAATTATCTGGGAGTACGCATTAGGAGTGATTTAAAATGGAATGATCATATAAAGTTGATCGTCGGTAAAGCAGATGGTAGACTGAGATTCATTGGAAGAATGCTAAGGAAATGCAACCCGAAAACAAAGGTAGTAGGTTACAGTACGCTTGTTCGCCCACTGCTTGAATACTGATCAGCAGTGTGGGATCCGTACCAGATAGGGTTGATAGAAGAGATAGAGAAGATCTAACGGAGAGCAGCGCGCTTCGTTACAGGATCATTTAGTAATCGCGAAAGCGTTACGGAGATGATAGATAAACTCCAGTGGAAGACTCTGCAGGAGAGACGCTCAGGAGCTCGGTACGGGCTTTTGTTAAAGTTTCGAGAACATAACTTCACCGAAGTGTCAAGCAGTATATTGCTCCCTCCTACGTATATCTCGCGAAGAGACCATGAGGATAAAATCAGAGAGATTAGAGCCCACACAGAAGCATACTGACAATCCTTCTTTCCACGAACAATACGAGACTGAAATATAAGGGAGGACCGATAAAGGTACTCAAGGTACCCTCCGCCACACACCGTCAGGTGGCTTGCGGAGTATGGATGTAGATGTAGATACCGAGCGCTGGCACTTCAGAGCAAAGCACACTTCCCCAACTGGGACCAACCTCCATCATGGGGCGCTAACTGCTGCGGAGCAACACTGTGACTGCTGTACTTTTCACATGGAATAAATGAAATTTCCCTTTCTATGAGTTTCTGTCGGGCATCCATATGATTCTATGAACCTGTCGCTGTGCCGATCGACATACAGTGCCACTGCAATCCGCAGCGGAGTGTCTAATGTTATCTGCCACCCTCACCTCACCCAATAAACCAATAAATACTAAACTGTCATACTGTCTAACATGTGTCATGACGTATCCTTATTCGATAAAGTCTGTTCTCTCAGTGTAGTTATTACCTTACTAACTGAAATTAATTTTATATTAGCAGTTAAGAATCACTTGTTTGTAAACAGGTGTGTATCAAAGTGTAAAACGATGGTTTTTGTTCTTGTGCTCTGTGTGCCAGAGAAGGATACATTCAGTAAAAATGTCAGTAAAGACATCACTGACTCTTTTTAAAAATACAACACACGTAAGTGTGAACGCTAAAAAATGTCGTTATACAACTTCCCTGGCACACCAGATCTCATTACAATTCAAAGAGATCCGTAAGTAAAAATTAATGTTCAAGTAATTCTAAAGCACCTGAGATCGGCAACATGTTGCAGTAACATGTCGTGCCAGTAAATTTTGTTGAACCATAGTGACTGACGCAGAAAAAAATATTTTATAAGTTTTGTAATACAGTCACAGAATCAGTAAATTCCAGACAATATTGGAAGGAGTCTACGGGGATATACTTGTATGTGCCACCCGTATATGATAATAATACTAATGTAAACTAAAATGAAACTACTTTGTATGATATTATGAACAATGTGCGTCTCTGATAGCGTTCATAAAGTGGATCGCTGACTGTGATCGACCGCAGAGCTAAAGATACTACTCCTGGTCTGAGATTGTAGTGTAAGAGAGCGCTTAGCGCAAAGTAGTGGGTAGCCGTCTGTGAGCGAAAAAGAATGGCGTAGGTGGTTTAGTAGTGTGATCTGTGAAGCCACCAAGTGTTAGAGTATAGTGCAAAAATTACGAGTACATTTACTGTTGGAGGTATGTATGCAGAAGCAGAAGTCTTAACGCAAGCAAGGTAAAGATGTTAAATAATTATGACATTCGTTTTGCAGAACGTTAGTGTACATGAGTTGACTGATAATTTGTAATTGTTGAATAACCACAGAATGTGAGTAAACTGATTTGATGTAAAGCCTAGGTAGATATTTCCCTTTCTTAATGGTTCTATGTTTTGTTAACACACGTATTTGATGATTTGTATTTATGCTTTTTTAGTATGGTTTGATAATACTTGCAGTATAAATCTCATTGTTTGTGAATCAATTAGTAAAAGGGATGTAATTTTTCTGAGTAATGTAATTTCAAATGTCAGATGTCTTTGAAAAGTCATACTTAACTGGAATATAATTTCACTGAAAAGTCAGTGTTAGTAATTCACCACAATCAGTACTGCCTCCCTGTCGAGTTCATATATTTTTTATAGACGTTGGATTTTTCTTAAATGTTTTTATTTATGAGCCAAAAGAATATCATGTACATTTCAAAGTATTACGGCCAGCACTGCGCACCGTTGACCATTTAGCTAGCACATTTTTTTATCTTTTTATGAGAGACCAGAATATATCGCGTTCCGCCCTTGCTGCTATAGAGGTAAGACAATTTAATTTATTTATTATGTGCACAGGAGCCAAAGTTATCAGTTTTGAACAGGGCCAGAGGATTCAGTGCCTAAGGGGCTGAATGTATTTTGCAGTGACTGTATTTCTTTATTGGTATTTCGAGTTGCATTGTCCAATCAGTGCGTATAAATTTTTGCTAACAATAATACAGAGTATGTACACCATTTGAAGCTACAACACGCTACACGAAAACTTGAGTTTTGTATTCATTCCTCACTCTGGCATTCATTCAATATACAGGGTGTTTCAGAAGTGATGGTCAATATTCAGGGACATGACAGTAATGACCATTTGAAACAAAAAAAGTGAAGTAAATATGTCGTCTAAAACACATACCTTAATAGCTAAAAGCAATTCTTGATCTTTGATACAGTGAAACAAATCTCTTCTACTGTAAGCTCTTTGCCTTCTAAATTTTGGGAAGTGGCAGTATGGACCAAAACAAGAAAAAAATGTCCAGTAAACATGTGATCGGAAATGCATGCGTTAAGAGGTATGAGCACTTTTTCATCTTTGCTATTTTGAAACATAACTCTTCTAATGAACAAATGCTCATAGCTTTTAAGCTATGCATTTTAGAGCAAATGTTTACTGGACATTTTTTTCTTGTTTTGGTCCACACAGCCACTTTCCAAAATATGGAAAGCAAAGAGCTTGCTGTAGGAGAGATTTGTTTGACAGTATCAAAGATCAAGAATTGCTAATAGCTCTTAAGGTATATGTTTTAGACCCCGTGCTTACGTGACTTTTTTGTTTCAAATGGTCATTCCTGTCATATCCCTGAATATTGAGGCGGCCGAAGTGGCCGCGCGGTTCTGGCGCTGCAGTCTGGAACCGCGAGACCGCTACGGTCGCAAGTTCGAATCCTGCCTCGGGCATGGATGTGTGTGATGTCCTTAGGTTAGTTAGGTTTAACTAGTTCTAAGTTCTAGGGGACTAATGACCTCAGCAGTTGAGTCCCATAGTGCTCAGAGCCATTTTTGAACCTGAATATTGACCATCACTTCTGAAACACCCTGTATATATTTGTATTCACTCGCCTTCATCCAATGTATTACAAAAGAGAGGATTTTGAAAAGAACGTTACACTCTCATCAATGTGTTCCATAAAAGCGGATAAATATTTAAAGAACATTGAAAATGGATAAATTTAAGGTAGAAAATTTATACGCCGTTTTTCCCGCGTATCAACCGAGAAAAGAACGGAAAGAAAAAACGTTATTTTAACTCATTTTATACCTTCCACCACGTAATGTACGTTAATTTACGTGGGAGAAATACAGATGTACAGGTAGCTTATGAGGGCGAAGCTACGTAACGTCAGGATTAAGACTCCAGAAGCTCTCTTTTTCGCGTCTTCAGTGACAAGGATGAGCCATAACATTATAACAACGTGCTTAAAAGTGCTTCGGATCACCTTTGGAACTTAGTACATCAGCGGCTGTGTGTGACGCGGATCCGGAAAATCCTAGGCAGGTATGTGGCACCAGATGTTTACGCACTGTTCACGCTGTTTCCTTAAACTGCGGGACAGTTGTTTATGGATTCAGTGCTGGCACCTGAGAGCTTCCAAGATTTGTTCAGCAGCGTTCGGTTCAGACGCATTTGGTGGCCAAGGCATCAAGGCGGATTCATTACCACGCTTCTCAAAACATTGTAGCATGATTCTGGAATTGTGACATGGATAGTTATCCTCATGGAAGATACCATCACCGTTGTAGAGAACATCAACCAAGAAAGGGTGCTGGTGGTCCGCAATAATGTTCACTTCGTCCACAGCTGTCAAGTTCCCACGGGAGCCCAGACGTAAGTTTCCCACAACACAATACTACCCCTACCACCCTGCGTTCGTGGCGCAGAGCATGCTGCAAGCAATCGTTCACGGATAACAGCATGTTCGGGCATGACTATCGACCTCGTTAAGAACAAACGTGATTCATTCGACCAGGTGACGCGTTTATGTCGACCCACGCTCCTACCTCTATGATCCCGTGCCCCTGTAATCGTTATTGACAATGTGCGTTGCTCAACATCAGAACACTTAGGACTCGTCTGGTGCGGAGCCCCATTTTCCGCCACGTGCGCTGAACGGTGCGCTCCAAAGCACTCGAACCTGTACCAGCATTGTACTGTGTTGTCAGATGTGGCACAGATCGCGACTTATCCCGCTTTTTAACGTAGATGTTTGCTTCAACGTTTTGAGCTACAAATACCAGTAACAAAAGTGCGACGGACTATTAATACGACTGTAATTGTAAAATACCTGCGCGAGAGATAAATACTCTGTGGACTTTAAGCATCTCGTGCGAACTCAATAACTAAGATATACAGACAGTATTAAGCTACGGCAAAGAGATAATTATTCCATGTTGGACATTGGAAGGGAGATGCTCTATGTCGGATTGAGAGGAGACTGTTGGAAGCCGCCATTAAGGCACTAGTCTATGTTTTATGGTATTGAAGAAAATAAATACATATAAAAGCACAAAAGGAGTATCAGGTATGTAGAGTTCATAGCTCTTAATCATTTAAAAAGAAATATTCAGTGATTATAAAGACGCAAGTCGTTCGGAAGTGTTGTGTAATTTGATGGTGAGAAGCTGCAGTTTTACACGGTTTTTGGGATTCGTCGAGAATATTTCTCCGAAGACCTAAACAATTTCACGAACTAAAGGTGGATGCCACATTCCATACACATGACACAGCATAGCACTTGGCCGTACCGATCGATTTCTGTAGAGCGATAAATTATCTTTAGCGATTTCAGGTGGAGAAGTTCCAGCAAAGAGACTCTGTAATATTAGTATCTGTTTCGATAGCTCAAATAAACTTACATTCGATAATCTAACCATGCAGGTTCATAAAACCCAACTGTGTAAAAATTTGCCGGCCGGAGTGGCTGAGCGGTTCTAGGCGCTGCAGTCTGGAACCGCACGACCGTTACGATCGCAGGTTCGAATCCTGCCTCGGGCATGGATGTGTGTGATGCCCTTAGGTTAGTTGGTTTCAAGTAGTTCTAAGTTCTAGGCGACTGATGACCTCAGCAGTTAAGTCCCATAGTGCTCAGAGCCATTTTTTTGTGTAAAAATTTCTTAGAAGGAGAATCACTTGACATAGAGAAGGTAAAAATTATGGCAAAGGCTCACATCGAAGCGTCATCCGACCACTACACAGAGTGGATAGAAAGCAAAGACCATCTGACAGAAAAAAGGTAAACACAGAACTGAAGGAAGTAGTAAGGGAAGTTACTTATGATCTTTTGACGGAACCAGGAAAATCGGGAGACACCGTGTTATCTGAGCTAGGACAGATAAAGCGAACTTTGGCACAAGACTTTCCTCAATGGAAGCAGCAGGTCATTGAAGAGGTGCAGACAGTAAAGAACAAAGTGGAAAGTCCCTCACTTCCGATGGGTAGCGAATGGAATCACTTCCCATAACGAAATGACAATAGGCTAATTCATTACAGCCCTCCACTTGATCACACGTCATACCACAGTCCGACAGACACAGTGCATAACCACACTGGAAGTGAACAGCCCACCAACACTGATAACCCAAATGCAGGAAGAAAATGTATTGAAACACAAAACATTTCCAACCTTTCACCCGCAAAGACGTGACATACACCCGACAGTATTTTTGCGAAACTTCTCTGGGGTATTTCCGAACAGTGGGACAGACAAGCAAAGGACACAGTTTGTAACGGGGTATGTAACATGAGATGCCGCCTTATGGGGAATAGAAATAACGGACAAGTGCAGGAGTTATAATGAATTCGAGCGGATGTTTCTGAACAAATTTTGGAGTGATGGTGTTCAGCAGCGCTTAAGAAAAGAAATGTTCAATTCGAAACACGGCAGCCTCGGAAGATATTTCGAAAAATATTTAGCAAAAATTAAATTCTGGGACTCGTCAATTACAAATAAAGACGCGATCATGATTTTGAAAACTAAATTGCCCATCTCTATAAGGGAGAAATTAGTTAATGTTTCCGAGGACGATACCGGAGCATTTCTTTCCACATTAGACTCACTGGATTTGATTCACTAAGACGCGGTAGCAAATGTTGGTAGCGCTCCGAATGAAGTGAGCAGGCGAAACAGTGGAGGTTACGCGGTCAACAATGGCAGTGAGGGAAGAGCGCGCGGTAGCGACGCTTACTACCAACCGTCCCGCGGCTACAAAAATCAGCAGGTGTCGTACGGAAATGGACAGTTTCGACCGAAGGATAATAATAAACAACGGTACAATCCAATGGATAGTACACAACGGCCATAGTACGGAAATTCAACACACAATTATCCACAAAATCAGTACGGATACAAACCATCACAGCAAGGAAATTATCAGAGCGGACCAGCCTTTAACAGGACGCGTGAGTAGAAATCACATAAATGGCATTGGACAAGTGGAGGAGAACAATATTTTGCTAATAATGACAACAAAATACCCTACATGACCCAGAATTCATTTCGACCACCGACAAATATAAATTTTTTCGGTCACTCAAATGATTATACAGGAAATCCGAAGCGGAAACGGCAAAGGACTACACAAATCTATTATGCGCGAAGTGGATCGTACACAGGACAAGAACCTTGACCACCACCCTTTGTGCCACAGTCACAACACCAACACGAAACAGAGAAGACGTTAAGGGCGATATCCGATAGGGAGAACCACCACAATCAGTAAAACTAGAAACAACATTTTTTAGCCTCCGCAAGAAGCTGACACTAAAATCAGGCAGGCATTGATTTCACTGACAACGTACGCAAACCTCCGTAAGAAAGCATTTTACAAAAAAGGTAAATAAGGTTATTGAATATAGAGAATGTGAGAGAATCTTACCAAGCACTCATTTTAAACCATCGAAGCTACGAAAAAAAATCGTAAGTGGCAGCGTGTTTATGAAGGCCCATATGTTATTGTCAGGAAGCTGCACACAGGAAGTTACTTGCTAGCCGACCCCGTGACTGGAAGGATTAAAGGTTTGTTCCACCATAGTGACTTAAGAAAATTCCGCAATGGTAACACAAGAAATTTACAAGTATTAGTAGTACGAGGCAATTACAAAGCATCATCAGAGAAGGTAAGTCGTCGACGTCGAACGATAACTCAAGAAAAATGACAAGCCAGCAGTTAATAAGTCTGGTGGTCATCATACAGTGCTGACTGCATGAGGAAAGTTTGTTCCGATCTGTTAATTGAATACAGGTAAAGGAAAAAAAGAGAGTAAATTATAATATGCTAAAGAACATGTGTAAGATCCGATGCTTAGAAGCAGTAATGTATGTGGAAAACTTCATTAGGAACAGAGTTTTAAAGTCTATGGCAGATAAGTTATCCTGACGCAAATTCGTAGGTGTAGCAAGTAAAAGAAGGGGTAGAGATAACGCTATATTATAAGTTCCTTGGAAATATTATACTTAAGAAATGCCAGACGCAAGACTAAATGTAGCGATTAATAACAGGAGTCCGCAATGATTTGCAGAGTGATGCCGCAGAAAAAAAAAAATAAATGGATGACAGCTTCTTGTAGAAGGCTAGAGAGTCAAGTAACCAAGTAAATAATTGGTCAAACAAGCACATGCACAGGGGCATGTAAATGAATCAATTATATTTTCTAAGTGAATAACGCAAAAAGCAACTGTAGCAGCAAAAGCACTTGCATACAAGTGTTTCTTGTTTAGTATGACAATTTTTATAATGTCCAGATTATTTAAATGCTGATTTTTGTGTTCATTTATAAAATCTTATCCAAAATACCGACCCCTGATAATCCTTCAAACGTCCTATTCCAAGGATCAGCTCGAAGAGGTTTACTTGTACTGTCTGGGCGAAGCAACTCATATGAAAAGCGTGTACGTTCGCGACGAGATCAGTTAAATTTAGAGTCAAGCCACTGGTTTGCCATGCAGTTGAGTTTGTTGTCTTTGTAACACACGATTAGTCCGTCATCGCCGGTATATTTTTAAGCGAATAGTATTCAGCATGGAAAAGGAGGCAGTCTCCCTGTCTGGAGGCTGTCCTCAATTTAAATAACACAGTAAACACAAGTTCATGAACACATAAATGAAAAGAGTAATAAAAAGAGGCGTCTTTTCAAAGAGTAAATCAATTAGTTTGTCTTTGAGACAGTTAAAAATGTAATAAGAATTTGACAATAAAGAATAAATGAAACTGGCAGCTGAGTTTATAAGAGGAGATTGAAAAATAATCTTAAGTGGAAGACGTAAATTTTAAATGGTAAGCAAGAGAGAGCCATAAAGAAAATGATCGACAGCAGTTCTGTACCGGACGTGACCATTAGATTAAGAATAAATATATGTATATATAAACAAACTATGTAATTATTATTAGTCAAGGTATCTTGTTATACTTCTGTGAAAGTGTTAATTTTGCAAAGAGAAAGTGAGATGAAGGACGACGTTTAGTTCACGAACGCCTATCAAAGTGAAAGTGAAAATTTGTTCATCGAAAAGAGAGTTGTAAGTAGGCTGTTTATGTTTTCGCTATGTAAGTAGGCTGTTTATGTTTTCTCTATGTAAGTAGGCTGTTTATGTTTTCTTATTGGCAACGTTACGTAGCGCTCAATATGAAAATCACTGGCTGTGCTGTGTGCAGTCTGTGGCTAGTTTGCATTGTTGTCTGCCATTGTAGTGTTGGGCAGCGGCAGCTGGCTGTGAACAGCGCGTAGCGTTGCGCAGTTGGAGGTGAGCCGCCAGCAGTGGTGGATGTGGGGAGAGAGATGGCGGAGGTTTGTAATTTGTCATGAACTGATATATATATTTATACATGATGATATCAAGGTAAATACATTGTTTGTTCTCTATTAATATCTTTCATTTGCTAACTATCCCTATCAGTAGTTAGTGCCTTCCATAGTTTGAATCTTTTATTTAGCTGGCAGTAGTGGCGCTCGCTGTATTGCAGTAGCTTGAGCAGCGGAGATTTTTGTGAGGTAAGTGATTTGTGAAAGGTACAGTTCAATGTCAGTCAGGGCCATTCTTTTGTAGGGAATTGTGAAAGTCAGATTGCGTTGCGCTAACAAAGTATTGTGTGTCAGGTTAAGCACAGTCTCGTGTAAGAATTGTTCAAAGGGGACGTTTCATATGGCGACCCTGCCAGGATACGAACCTGGCATCTTCTGATACGCCTATGTAAGTAGGCTGTTTATGTTTTCGCTATGTAAGTAGGCTGTTTATGTTTTCTCTATGTAAGTAGGCTGTTTATGTTTTCTTATTGGCAACGTTACGTAGCGCTCAATATGAAAATCACTGGCTGTGCTGTGTGCAGTCTGTGGCTAGTTTGCATTGTTGTCTGCCATTGTAGTGTTGGGCAGCGGCAGCTGGCTGTGAACAGCGCGTAGCGTTGCGCAGTTGGAGGTGAGCCGCCAGCAGTGGTGGATGTGGGGAGAGAGATGGCGGAGGTTTGTAATTTGTCATGAACTGATATATATATTTATACATGATGATATCAAGGTAAATACATTGTTTGTTCTCTATTAATATCTTTCATTTGCTAACTATCCCTATCAGTAGTTAGTGCCTTCCATAGTTTGAATCTTTTATTTAGCTGGCAGTAGTGGCGCTCGCTGTATTGCAGTAGCTTGAGCAGCGGAGATTTTTGTGAGGTAAGTGATTTGTGAAAGGTATAGTTCAATGTTAGTCAGGGCCATACTTTTGTAGGGAATTGTGAAAGTCAGATTGCGTTGCGCTAACAAAGTATTGTGTGTCAGGTTAAGCACAGTCTCGTGTAAGAATTGTTCAAAGGGGACGTTTCATATCTGGATTTTAAATTTTGTAATTCATCCTTGTATTTCAGTTCCAAATGTTGTATTTCTGTCTGTTGAGATGCACTTAGGTCCCTCACTAAGGTTTCAACCTTAGCCTCATAGTCCTTTTTTAATGTCTCCCGCTCATTAGAGTACTTTTTTCTTAATTCTTCTTTGATTGTTTGCAGTTGATTCTGATAGTCTGTGATATGCTTCTTCGCTAAATCCAGCTCTAAATCTTCTTCTAGCTCCCTATAGTCTGGTTCGGCTACATAAGGATCACAAATATGGGTAAGTGTTGTAAGGTGAGATGCATGGTCTCCATTGGAAGGACAACACTACTTCTTCAAGACTGCATGGAAATCCACTACTTCTGTGTGCATTGTCTTTTACTGCTCAGACTTTGAGAAAAGAAACGGCAGTTTCACTGTGATGAACAATGTGGACTGTCTTTATGGACTGTGAGAAATTTTTAGCTTTTGACCAACAATGTATAAATAAGTGTGTGCATTTTATATCTTTGTTACTGTAATTGTGAAAAATTTTTGTCAAATCTGTATTGGCCAGTGCCCAACACCATTTGTAAAAATTTTTGTGGGGAGCATGGGGGCTCTGTAAGTAGGCTGTTTATGTTTTCGCTATGTAAGTAGGCTGTTTATGTTTTCTCTATGTAAGTAGGCTGTTTATGTTTTCTTATTGGCAACGTTACGTAGCGCTCAATATGAAAATCACTGGCTGTGCTGTGTGCAGTCTGTGGCTAGTTTGCATTGTTGTCTGCCATTGTAGTGTTGGGCAGCGGCAGCTGGCTGTGAACAGCGCGTAGCGTTGCGCAGTTGGAGGTGAGCCGCCAGCAGTGGTGGATGTGGGGAGAGAGATGGCGGAGGTTTGTAATTTGTCATGAACTGATATATATATTTATACATGATGATATCAAGGTAAATACATTGTTTGTTCTCTATTAATATCTTTCATTTGCTAACTATCCCTATCAGTAGTTAGTGCCTTCCATAGTTTGAATCTTTTATTTAGCTGGCAGTAGTGGCGCTCGCTGTATTGCAGTAGCTTGAGCAGCGGAGATTTTTGTGAGGTAAGTGATTTGTGAAAGGTATAGTTCAATGTTAGTCAGGGCCATTCTTTTGTAGGGAATTGTGAAAGTCAGATTGCGTTGCGCTAACAAAGTATTGTGTGTCAGGTTAAGCACAGTCTCGTGTAAGAATTGTTCAAAGGGGACGTTTCAGAGTCTGTGTCACGACTCTTTAAACCACACTTTGTGGGTATCAGTTTTATTTTTAACGTGTGCAACGGTCACTGAATAAGTATCGTACGCCATGCAACCCTCGCAAGCTAGCATAATAACTTCTTATCACTTACCTGTGAGTCCTTTATGGACAGTTGACACGTGGTACGACGAGATGACTTCGTGCGGGCTTCCTCGGTGAAGCAACAGGAGCAATCCTCAAACAACGTGCTTTAAACGCAGCACGTTATTGGTGGACAACCCAACACACACCCCAATATACGATTGCGCGCGCGATACTGGCCGGTGTTGGTCTGTCAACATTGCCGCGCAGCGGCGTATGACGAAATAATGGATATTTGAAACTTTAATGGCCGGTATACTGATAATTTTCACTTATGGACCGTCTGACAGCAACTGAATGAAACACAATTTTAGTGCCATACGCGTTTCGCCTTTATTTTCTGCAAGGCATCATCAGTGGCCTGGAATATGTACATATGTTAGCTATTTTATTTACATTTTTGTCACTGTGCCTATAGGTTATAAACAGTTCTGGTGGTTGGTATTTCCTATTAAGTGGTAATGTTTTGAACTGTACTTACAGGTTGCGTAGACAGTTTCTTACATATTACGCTCCTGTTGCATTTTTGGTGTTGTTCTTCTTCCTATGAGCGCCAATTTGCTGTTTTTTTCCGCATTCCACAGCACTATGCACTGAATGCTTGTTTTAATGCAATGTTTTGGTTTCTGTTGCCGACTGTCAAATGTTTTTGCCAAAGATCGAATATTACTGCCAAACTTATGAGTGTAACTATTGAAGTATCTGTGGTCTGTTCGTGTATGCATTTGTGTGTGTGTGTGTTTTTTTTGTGTCGTATTAATTTAATTTTATTGTATTTATTTATTTATTTTTGTTTTTGTCCTGTGTATGTGTGTTTTGGTGTGATATATATTTTTTTCTGCTGTGTGTGTGTGTGTCTGTATTTTGGTGTTATGTAATTTTTTTTTTTTTTTTTGGAGTGGGGCTGTGTGTGTGTGTGTGTGTGTGTGTGTGTCTGCATTTTGGTGTTATATGTATTTTATGTTATCATTTCCTTTATTAAGTGTAGTAGGGAGCCTGTGCTGATGTGTGTTTGTTCATTTATCACATGTTTGTTTTCTGCTATGGCTTTCTGGATGTGGAAGTTTTCTTGCATTTGTATAAGATGTTTGTCATGGTTGCTTATTCTCATTATTTTCATTTCTTGTTCCATGTTTGTAGGATGATGGTTGTAGTGTTTTAAATGCTCTGCAAATGTGGAATGGTTTGTTTCATACTTCCAACATCTGATATGTTCTTTGTATCTTGTTTCAAAATTCCTGCATGTCATGCCTATGTATACTGCATCACAACTTTGACATTCAAGTTTATATATTCCTGATTGTTGGAATTTGTCGCTCTTGGTAGCTGGCTGGCTTAGGTGTGATTGAAGGGTTTGCCCAGGCTTATATGTTATTTTGAAGCCCTGTCTCTTTAGGATGTTTGCAACTCTGTGTGTTAGTTTATGTGTGTAGGTCATGGTGTACCATCTGGTTCTTTTCTGTGTGGTGTTGTCATTGTGTGTGTTTGTTGAGTGTGTTTGTAAGTTTTCAGCTTGTGAGTTCTGGGAAACGTTGTGTTTGTTTTTTATTTGTGTTTTTATTTTTTGATTGAGCCTGTGTACCACATGTGTGTCATACCCGTTGTTCCTAGCTATTTGTATGATCGTGTTCATTTCTTGTTCATAGTTTCTCTTGCTGAGTGGGATTCTGTTTAATCTATGTAACATGTGTCTTAGTGCTGCAAGTTTCTGGCTTTGGGGGTGGTTGGATGTGGAATGTATGATTGTGTCCGTGGCTGTTGGTTTTCTAAAGATGTTAAATGTATGTTTTCCATTTTCTTTTTTAATTGTAATGTCAAGAAAATTTATTTGATTTTCTTTTTCTTTTTCAAGTGTGAATTTTATGTTCTTATGAGCTTTGTTTATTTCTAAATGGAGTTCATCTATTTTTTCACTTGGCTCGTCTACCAGACAACAGTTCTGTAAGTACAGTTCAAAACATTACCACTTAATAGGAAATGCCAACCACCAGAACTGTTTATAACCTATAGGCACAGTGACAAAAATGTAAATAAAATAGCTAACATATGCACATATTCCAGGCCACTGATGATGCCTTGCAGAAAATAAAGGCGAAACGCGTATGGCACTAAAATTGTGTTTTATTCAGTTGCTGTCAGACGGTCCATAAGTGAAAATTATCAATATACCGTAGTATTACGCGCAACTGAGGAGGACAGGACCACAAAAGTTGAAGATGTCAATACAGCTATGTCAAGCATTCCCTGTCAACGTGTACAACAGGTTCAAGAAAATACATCTGAGACTCCATAAGACGATACAGCATATAAAATTCAACAGAACATGCAAAAAGAACGATTTAATTCCAAGTTACATTAATGTAAAGGTTAAAAACAGTTCTACAGTGGCACAAAAGTCGAAATCATTTGCAGAACGATATTGGTTACTACATGAAATTAAGATGCTCTATTCGAAAAAACAGCACCTAAACATGATGCTCTATGAGACTTATCTAGAATTGGCAAAAAAGGTAGGAAATGCCGCAGTTTTCATGGCACTAGTAGAAAAAACTGAGCACAACACATACATGGCAATGAAACATTTACAAAACAAACATAAACACAAGATAATGAAACTAACAGTAAAAAAGACGCAAAAATACATTTACATTTTAAATGTGAAACCACATGAACACCAACACACATTCCATCCACGCTTGGTTAACCTAACAGAGACAGAACTACACGAAAACGAAAAAATGCTCTTGGAAAAAGGTTTGAAACACTGCACCAATAGCAAAGTGAACAATCAATACATAGAAAATCTCATAGTAGAAACCGAACACATCCTTAGACGCGAAGAACAACAAAACAATTGTGAAATAAACATAGGACTGACAAGAGAACTAGTAAAAGAAGAAATAAAAGGCATAATAAAACAAACACAACAGACACACAATAAGAACAACCAAACAGAAGCAGCTACTATGAAAAGGTTAAAACAAAAGTTAACAAACAACAACGTATTAATAACAAGAGCGGACAAGGGAAATGTAACAGTACTCATGGATAAAGAGCAATACATCACAAAAACCAAGGAATACATAACCACCAACGCAATACAAAAACTGAAGTCAGATCCAACTACACGATTCCAGGCAAATGTGAAACGAACACTGATAAACATTGAACACACACTCACAGACAAACAGAAATACTACTTAACACAGAAAAACCCACAAGCACCAACACTCCGCAGTCAACCAAAAGTACATAAAGACGGAATGCCAATGAGACCTGTTATCAACTTCAAGAAAGCCCCAACATACCGCATAGCCAAACACCTCCAAAAGTTAGTTACAAAACACTATAAAGTAGAAAACAACAGAACAGTGATAAACACAGGAAACCTAATAGAAAACATACAGAACATACAAATACCCCACACAGCATCACTGATTTCATTCGATATAGAAAATATGTATACCTCCATCCCTATCACAGAAACAATAGAAATCATAGAACAAAATCTCTCATCCCACAGCAACCTCACCACAGACGCAATAAAAGAAATAACAGATATGCTCAGACTGACAACGGAACAAAACTACTTTCAGTTTGAGGAAGAATATTATCTACAAACTGATGGACTGCCCATGGGATCCCCAATATCAGGAACACTAGCAAACATTTTCATCAGTCACCTTGAAAATCAGATATTTGATAAGATAACCACAAATGAAAGTTTCAAAATCATATATTGGTACAGATACGTGGAGGACATTATTTGTCTGGTAGACGAGCCAAGTGAAAAAATAGATGAACTCCATTTAGAAATAAACAAAGCTCATAAGAACATAAAATTCTCACTTGAAAAAGAAAAAGAAAATCAAATAAATTTTCTTGACATTACAATTAAAAAAGAAAATGGAAAACATACATTTAACATCTTTAGAAAACCAACAGCCACGGACACAATCATACATTCCACATCCAACCACCCCCAAAGCCAGAAACTTGCAGCACTAAGACACATGTTACATAGATTAAACAGAATCCCACTCAGCAAGAGAAACTATGAACAAGAAATGAACACGATCATACAAATAGCTAGGAACAACGGGTATGACACACATGTGGTACACAGGCTCAATCAAAAAATAAAAACACAAATAAAAAACAAACACAACATTTCCCAGAACTCACAAGCTGAAAACTTACAAACACACTCAACAAACACACACAATGACAACACCACACAGAAAAGAACCAGATGGTACACCATGACCTACACACATAAACTAACACACAGAGTTGCAAACATCCTAAAGAGACAGGGCTTCAAAATAGCATATAAGCCTGGGCAAACCCTTCAATCACACCTAAGCCAGCCAGCTACCAAGAGCGACAAATTCCAACAATCAGGAATATATAAACTTGAATGTCAAAGTTGTGATGCAGTATACATAGGCATGATATGCAGGAATTTTGAAACAAGATACAAAGAACATATCAGATGTTGGAAGTATGAAACAAACCATTCCACATTTGCAGAGCATTTAAAACACTACAACCATCATCCTACAAACATGGAACAAGAAATGAAAATAATGAGAATAAGCAACCATGACAAACATCTTATACAAATGCAAGAAAACTTCCACATCCAGAAAGCCATAGCAGAAAACAAACATGTGATAAATGAACAAACACACATCAGCACAGGCTCCCTACTACACTTAATAAAGGAAATGATAACATAAAATACATATAACACCAAAATGCAGACACACACACACACACACACACACACACAGCCCCACTCCAAAAAAAAAAAAAAAATTACATAACACCAAAATACAGACACACACACACACAGCAGAAAAAAATATATATCACACCAAAACACACATACACAGGACAAAAACAAAAATAAATAAATAAATACAATAAAATTAAATTAATACGACACAAAAAAAACACACACACACACAAATGCATACACGAACAGACCACAGATACTTCAATAGTTACACTCATAAGTTTGGCAGTAATATTCGATCTTTGGCAAAAACATTTGACAGTCGGCAACAGAAACCAAAACATTGCATTAAAACAAGCATTCAGTGCATAGTGCTGTGGAATGCGGAAAAAAACAGCAAATTGGCGCTCATAGGAAGAAGAACAACACCAAAAATGCAACAGGAGCGTAATATGTAAGAAACTGTCTACGCAACCTGTAAGTACAGTTCAAAACATTACCACTTAATAGGAAATACCAACCACCAGAACTGTTTATAACCTATAGGCACAGTGACAAAAATGTAAATAAAATAGCTAACATATGTACATATTCCAGGCCACTGATGATGCCTTGCAGAAAATAAAGGCGAAACGCGTATGGCACTAAAATTGTGTTTTATTCAGTTGCTGTCAGACGGTCCATAAGTGAAAATTATCAATATACCGTAGTATTACGCGCAACTGAGGAGGACAGGACCACAAAAGTTGAAGTTTTAATGGCCGGGTCCGCGTGGCTCGCTCCGACAATAATTGCGAATTCATACTACACTATTGGCCATTAAAATTGCTACACCACGAAGATGACGTGCTACAGTCGCGAAATTTAGCTGACATGCAGAAGATACTGTGATATGCAAATGATCAGCTTTGGTGGCCGAGCGGTTCTAGGCGCTTCAGTCTGGAACCGCGCGACCACTACGGCCGCATGTTCGAATCCTGCCTCGGGCATGGATGTGTGTGATGTCCTTAGGTTAGTTAGGTTTAAGTAGTTCTAAGTTCTAGGGGACTGATGACCTCAGATGTTAAGTCCCATAGTGCTCAGACCCATTTGAACCATTTGATCAGCTTTTCAGAACATTCACATAAGGTTGGCGCCGGTGGCGACACCTACAACGTGCTGACGTGAGGAAAGTTTCCAACCGATTTCTCATACACAAACAGCAGTTGACCGGCGTTGCCTGGTGAAACGTTGTTGTGATGCCTCGTGTAAGGAGGAGAAATGCGTACCATCACGTTTCCGACTTTGATAAAGGTTGGATTGTAGCCTATCGCGATTACAGTTAATCGTATCGCGACATTGCTGCTCGCGTTGGTCGAGATCCAATGACTGTTAGCAGAATATGGAATTGGTGGGTTCAGGAGGGTAATACGGAACGCCGTACTGGATCCCAACGGCCTCGTATCATTAGCAGTCGAGATGACAGGAATCTTATCCGCATGGCTGTAACGGATCGTGCAGCAACGTCTCGATCCCTGAGTCAACAGATGGGGACGTTTCCAAGACAACAACCATCTGCACGAACAGTTCGACGACGTTTGCAGCAGCACGGACTATCAGCTGGGAGCCATGGGTGCGGTTACCCTTGACGCTGCATCACAGACAGGAGCGCCTGCGATGGTTTACTCAACGACGAACCTGGGTGCACGAATGGCAAAACGTCATTTTTTCGGATGAATCCAGGCTCTGTTTACAGAATCATGATGGTAACATCCGTGTTTGGCGACATCGCGGTGAACGCACATTGGAAGCGTGTATTCGTCATCACCACACTGGCGTATCACCCGGCGTGATGGTATGGGGTGCCATTGGTTACACGTCTCCGTCACCTCTTGTTCGCATTGACGGCACTTTGAACTTTAGATGTGTTACGACCCGTGGTTCTACCCTTCATTCGATCCCTGCGAAACCCTACATTTCTGCAGGATAATGCACGACCGCATGTTGCAGGTCCTGTACGGGCCTTTCTGGGTACAGAAAATGTTCGACTGCTGCCCTGGCCAGTTCATCCTCCAGATCTCTCACCAATTGAAAACGTCTGGTCAATGGTGGCCAAGCAACTGGCTCGTCACAATACGCCAGTCACTACTCTTGATGAACTGTGGTATCGTGTTGAAGCTGCATGGGCAGCTGTACCTGTACATGCCATCCAAGCTCTGTTTGACACAATGCCCAGGCGTATCAAGGCCGTTATTACGGCCAGAGGTGATTGTTCTGGGTACTGATTTCTCAGGATCTATGCACCCAAATTGCGTGAAAATGTAATCACATGTCAGTTCTAGTATAACATATTTGTCCAATGAATACCCGTTTATCATCTGCATTTCTTCTTGGTGTAGCAATTTTAATGGCCAGTAGTGTACTTTGAAGGGCATTGTCCTATATGTACATAGCAAACATATTTTAGAGATTGAAAGAGAACGATTTGTATTAAGCAAATAATAATATAGTCACGACTAGAATAAATTTCGGCCACGGTCAGAACGAGGTTGATATTTGACTGGGCCGCTGTCATAAACAAGAGCAGAAATCAGTGCGAAGATAAAGAAAGAAAGGAATGATCCTTATCCGTTCTGGAGCCATTGTAATTAAACCGATAATTTTAAGTAATACTAATGCAAACTATTCTCTATTTATGTTCCATATTCCGTGAGTTGACGGAGAATGGCAAATTCCAATCAGTGAAGTGGTAGGAAAGGGACTCCCATCGTGAGCGATTCTTGACAAACAATTCGACGGCACAGTGTGATGCACGAACCAACGTACAATGTGTGTAAAATAAGAAAGAATATTACGATGAAATAAACACGAGCCTATCGAGCTTGTAGAGACAATTAAAATTTGGAAACCGTGTGAAAGAATAATGAAAATGTCATGTCAATTTCATAGTTTGTAGCATTTTAGAATTATATAGGAACTACTATGTGTATGTATTTTTTTTCTGCGACCATGCCTGTCATCTCCACTTCATGTATATAGCTCTTTATTGTGAATAGTAATACTTTCCATGTTGTTGTAGATGTTAAGAAACCCTGTGACCAAAACACAGATGCAGATGAACTGCTCAAATATCATTTTTACTAATGATCTTAACAATGATATGAAACGTCAAGTGTATAATACACTGCTGGCCACCGTAAATGCAACACCCTGAAGGAAGCATCCGAATCAAGTGAAATTTACACCATGGGTTTGTAGCGATGAGATATGCAACTGATTAGAATTTCAGCGCAGACGCACATCACGCGCGCATGTGCCGCCAGCTCATAGCGCCATTTAAGGCTTGGCGATTTCGACGAGTGTACGTTCGGCACGTGTGTTTACCTTGTGGTTGTTTCACAAGACGATCAGTTATGCCTCGTAGACAACAGCGAACATCGTTGGATCAAGTATCCGAGTTCGACAGAGGAAGGATAGTGGCTTACCGAGATTGTGGATTATCATACAGAGACATCGCTAGTCGTGTTGGACGAAACCAAACAACTGTAATGCGGATATGTGACCGCTGGATGCAGGAGGGTACGACGGACCGACGTGGTCGATCGCATTCACCTCGGTGCACCACTGCAATTGCTGATAGGCAAATTGTGCGCATGGCAGTGACGGATCGCTCAGTGACATCCCGAACCATAGTACAGCACATTGCGTCTGTAACGCATCATCCAGTGTCTGCGCGTACCATTCGACGCCGTTTACAGCAGAGTGGTCTGTCCGCAAGACATCCATTGCTTCGTCTACCATTGACGCAGAACCACAGACGTCTCCGTCGCCAATGGTGTGATGACAGACGGATGTGGACGGCAGAATGGAATGACGTTGTCTTTACTGACGAGGCACGCTTCTGTCTGCAGCACCACGATGGTCGGATTCGAGTGTGGAGACACCGTGGAGAGAGGATGCTGGACAGCTGCATTATGCACCGCCACACTGGTCTTGCACCGGGTATTATGGTACGGGGCGGTATTGGATATTACTCTCGCACGCCTCTAGTACGTATTGCCGGTACTTTAACTAGCCGGCGCTACATATCCGAGGTGCTGGAGCCAGTTGTCCTTCCTTACCTTCAGGGCTCGGCCACAGCCATATTTCAACAGGATAATGCGCGACCACACGTGGCACGCATTGTCCAAAGGTTCTTCGTCAATAACCAGATTGACTTGCTTCCCTGGCCGGCTCGCTCTCCGGATATTTCGCCGATAGAAAACATGTGGTCCATGGTTGCTCAACGAGTGACCCAGATTACATCCCCAGCTGCCACACCAGATGATCTTTGGCAACGTGTGGAAGCTGCTTGGGCTGCTGTACCCCAGGAACACATCCAACGTCTCTTTGACTCAATGCCGAGACGTGTGGCAGTGGTGATCTCCAACAATGGCGGCTACTCTGCCTACTGATTCTGGCAGGAACCACATGTCACAGACGTCTGTAAACGTAATCATTTGATACTTGGTCAACATGTTACCTACAAAATAAATTTTGTTGTGCTACCTCTTGTCTTTCTTGGTGTTGCATTTACGGTGGCCAGCAGTGTACTATATGCCCACTCACTTTCAGCAATAGACATGTACACTACTGGCCATTAAAATTGCTACACCAAGAAGAAATGCAGATGATAAACTGGAGTTCATTTGACAAATATATTATACTAGAACTGACATGTGATTACATTTCCACACAATTTGGGTGCATAGATCCAGAGAAATCAGTACATAGAACAACCACCTCTGGCCGTAACAACGGCCCTGATACGCCTGGGCATTGAGTCAAACAGAGCTTGGATGGCGTGTACAGGTACAGCTGCCCATGCAGCTTCAACACGATACCACATTTCATCAAGAGTAGTGACTGGCGTATTGAGACGTGCCAGTTGCTTGGCCACCATTGACGAGACGTTTTCAATTGGTGAGAGGTCTGGAGAATGTGCTGGCCAGGGCAGCAGTCGAACATTTTCTGTATCCAGAAAGGCCCGTACAGGACCTGCAACATGCGGTCGTGCATTATCCTGCTGAAATGTAGGGTTTCGCAGGGTTCGAATGAAGGGTAGAGCCACGGCTCGTAACACATCTGAAATGTAACGTCCACTGTTCAAAGTGCCGTCAATGCGAACAAGAGGTGACCGAGACGTGTAACCAATGGCACCCCATACCATCACGCCGGGTGATACGCCAGTTTGGCGATGACGAATACACGCTTCCAATGTGCGTTCACCGCGATGTCGCCAAACACGGATGCGACCATCATGATGCTGTAAACAGAACCTGGATTCATCCGAAAAAATGACGTTTTGCCATTCGTGCACCCAGGTTCGTCGTTGAGTACACCATCGCAGGCGCTCCTGTCTGTGATGCAGCGTCAAGGGTAACCGCAGCCATGGTCTCCGAGCTGATAGTCCATGCTGCTGCAAACGTCGTCGTCCTGTTCGTGCAGATGGTTGTTGTCTTGCAAACGTCCCCATCTGTTGACTCAGGGATCGAGACGTGGCTGCACGATCCGTTACAGCCATGCGGATGTCATCTCGATTGCTAGTGATACGAGGCCGTTGGGATCAAGCACGGCGTTCCGTATTACCCTCCTGAACCCACCGATTCCATATTCTGCTAACAGTCATTGGATCTCGACCAACGCGAGCAGCAATGTCGCGATATGATTAACTGCAATCGCGATAGGCTACAATCCAACCTTTGTCTAAGGCGGAAACGTGATGGTACGCATTTCTCCTCCTTACACAGGCATCACAACAACGTTTCACCAGGCAACGCCGGTCAACCGCTGTTTGTGTATGAGAAACTTTCCTCATGTCAGCACGTTGTAGGTGTCGCCACCGGCGCCAACCTTGTGTGAATGCTCTGAATAGCTAATCATTTGCTTATCACAGCATCTTCTTCCTGTAGGTTAAATTTCGCGTCTGTAGCACGTCATATTCGTGGTGTAGCAATTGTAATGGCCAGTAGTGTTTAAAAGTCACTAATATTACGAGTGAGATGAGGACGGAAGTAATACCTCCGGTATTCCTCCCCGCCTCATGGGAGGCAGTGTAATAGTAGTACCTGTTTCGATAGCTTAAATGAACTTACATTTGATAATCTAACCATGCAGGTTCATAAAACTCATCTGTGTAAAAATTTCTTAGATCGTCGCTGAGCAGCGACCACCTGATGTTTCAAAGAATACCTTACGCGCCACGGCGCGGAATAACAATTGTTCATAAATTGTATCGCTAGAGATATTTTGTGTTTCTTATTTTTTGACAGCTGAAGAATTGTAATCCTCTTCCGTTACCACAGTCGTGATATTTTTTAAAGACGGCGGACGCGTATATGGTGTGGTCCGCCATCACTAGTTATTATAAAATATTACTATTGTTCAGTGCTATGTAAGAATTTATGTGTGCATCTAAGATGAAATATCGAAGATGTTAAAGGACTTTATTCAAGGAAACAGCCAGAAAGTTAGAAATTTGAAATTGTACGGAGCCTATTCAAAATGTTCAAATGTGTGTGAAATCTTATGGGACTTAGCTGCTAAGGTCATCAGTCCCTAAGCTTACACACTACTTAACCTAAATTATCCTAAGGACAAACACACACACCCATGCCCGAGGGAGGACTCGAACCTCCGCCGGGACCAGCCGCTCAGTCCTTGACTGTAGCGCCTTAGACCGCTCGCGGAGCCTATTGTTAGCAATACTAAGGCAATTAAATAAGTTATTGCGCTCTCAAATGCAGTAGTGTCTGCTTATTACTTAAAGTATTTCTATGCTATCCATCTCCTATTAATAGCAACAGAAATAACGGTGTTTTTATAGTTTTCATACAGCTACCAGGGACCGACTGTATGTCGGCAAACGTCTTAGTTCAAGGCAGAAGGCGCATTGCTACTTACCTTGTTTGTGGTTTAAATCCAACTTCTTTTAATGTATGGTGTAGTATAGCAAAGAAAATTTCCAGCTCTGTCTGGTCCCTTAGGTACTCATATCCGGTCGTGATCGAATATGATCACGACACAAATAAATTAAGTGGCAATGCGAACTCTGTTCTTGACCTTGAGAACGCTACGCCTACTGCAAACGATTTCAGGTGACATATAAAATATGACATATAGTACTTAAGTTTTTTGAAAAGTTCTTGCTCTTCTCGCCAAAAAGTGGTGCAAAACTGACAACAGATTTCTGAATATTCACAAGAGAATAATAATCTAATCAAAATACATTTAAAAAAATAAAACACCACAACTTAACGAGATCTGCTGCTGCGAAACGCATATGGTATTACCGTATTCTTTAACGTACGGAGAACAGTAAGCAATATAGACTTCATAACCACCGCAAACATAATTAAAAGGACTCAAATAAAAGGAGCAAACAGTAAAAAGGAATCTCTAAACCAAACCATAAATAAAAAACCAGTTAAAAGTAATACGCAGTCACATTTATAAAATGCTCATCAAACAATAGAGAGAATAAAAATAAGAACTTTAAATCGCGACTGTAGCATGCAAACTGCCTACCAGCTTCGCAGTTCATGATCTGCTGCTGCGAAACGCATATGGTATTACCGTTTTCTTTAACGTACGGAGAACAGTAAGCAATATAGACTTCATAACCACCGCAAACGTAAGTAAGGGGCTCCGGAAAGGCTCAAAATCATGAAAAGTTCAATTTTTACTTTTTTGCGTTTTCTGAATCTGCATACTATTACCTTTTAATAGACTATAATTTATTCAATTCCGAAGACTACAACTATTTTTAAATTTTTTTTGACATGTGTTCTACATGGGCGTGACCCACTGTGGCGCTGTTAAACTGCTGTCAAATGGTGTTATTATTAACGTCCGTGTTCATCAGGTACATTTTAGTGATGTGAGATAAAGTATGTGTTGTGGCTAACCTGTGATGGTTCAATATATATCGCTGGTGAGATTGTCGATTGTTTCATGTTTATTTACTCTGTCGTTATCTCGAAAATATTCGTAATTAATTCTGTTTCTTGAGTCTCTGTTTTGTTGAAGTATAATAATGAGTAAAAGTAAAGTTATTAGAAATCCTCTGAAGGCTTTTAAGAAAAGGAGAAATGTTGGAAAGCCAAAGGTATGTGTTATTACTGTAAACAATAAAGACGATAACCAAGTGAGTGAACCTAACCTCTCAAGTACACCTGCCCGTAACAGTCAAAGTGGGAAAGAAAATACTTCACAGAAGAAGCTTGGTTCAATGAGTGAAAACTATGAATGTTTTATGGGCGAATCGGATGTGAATGAAACATTTGATATGTCGGTTCTCAAAGGAATTTTTTTCAAACTGTGTAAGATGTATTCATTGTAGTGAAGTTGGTCTGGAACTCTCCATAATAAAGCACGTAGGACTTGCTAGTGAAATACAACTGAAATGTGATAAGTGTTCATACATGACCACCTTTTGGAACAGTGTTGCAGTAACTGGAACTGAAGAAAATGGTAGCAAAATCTACGAACACAACAACGAGCGATGCTTGCTTTAGACAAGGAACACCTTCGGGCTGCAGACAGGGCTGTAAAGAGTCTAGAAATACAAGCCAGAGTAAACAGAAGGAGGAACAAGAGGAAGCTGGAGGAGGAGTTTGCAGAGGATGAAGATAATCCATCCTATGGACCTGGAATGCACTAAAAAGTTAATCCAATCTTTGTCGCTCGATTCCCAAAACTTTTATTTTCTCATACTAATTACATGTTTTCTAAGGATCTTCCAAACATATTTGTTTCAAACTTTCAGTAAATGTTACACAGTACCTTCTGCATAATTTGACACAGCCTTTTTCCAAAAAGCTGTATATTTTTGAATATATAAATAAAAAATTGCAAAAAATGTTGTGAATTTTCATTACAATTGAAAAAAATCATCTTTAATAACTGAACTAAAATTTTGTAAAATCCCTGTGTTAAGTTGTAGCCCATATTCCAATAAATGATCTGTAAAAAGTTCAACTTCCTACCTCAAATACTTTGTGAGGAAAGATGTAATTTATAAGCCTTATTTTAACATTGCAAGTATAGGGCGTTCCGGAGCCCCTTAAAAGGACTCAAATAAAAGGAGCAAACAGTAAAAAGGAATCTCTAAACCAAACCATAAATAAAAAACCAGTTAATAGTAATACGCAGTTACATTTATAAAATGCTCATCAAACAATAGAGAGAATAAAAATAAGAACTTTAAATCGCGACTGTAGCATGCAAACTGCCTACCAGCTTCGCAGTTCATGATCTGCTCGTTTCCGGTGATCAATTCTGGAACAGAGGACACGGAGGTTGGTACAACACAAAAAGAAAAAGATTAGGGTTAAAATATTCAGATGTGTCTATCAATATTTTTCACATTTCAGATAATAGTCTGCAAAGCAGTACAGTTGCAGCCAAGAATTAACTGCGGCCAATTGTAAGCAAAACACAAACACTTAAAGGGAAACAGGCGTTGTTAATAAATTTGTGGACAAAGTGCCGTTACTCTAACAAGTGCACAGCAGAAAAGTTTTTTAGGAAGAAACGCCCATGTGAATCTCAGCATGCCCTTGTCTCACATGATACTCTGTGAAACTTGGGTGAGGCGCAACAAGTGGTATTTCCGGAAAGCATTTCACACGGTGCCTCACTGCAGACTGTTAGCGAAGCTACTAGAATACGGAACAGGTTCCCAGATATGCGACTAGCATGAAGACTTCCTAAGTAATAGAACCCAGTACGTTATCTTGAATGGCGAGTGGTCATCAGAGATACGGGTATCGTCCGGGCTGACCCAGGGAACTTCAGTAGGACCGCTGTTATACTCTGTACTCGTAAAGGATCTGACGGACAGGTTGAACAGCAATTTGTCGTTGTTCGCTGACGATGTTGCGGTGTACGGGAAGGTGTCATCGTTGAGTGATTGTAGGAGGGTGCAAGATGGCAGACAAAATTTGTAGCTGGTATGATGAATGGTAATTAGCGCTAAATATAGAAAAATATTAGCTGATGCAGATAAGCAGGAAAAACAGTCCTGTAATATTCCAATACAGCATTGTCAGTGTGCTGCTTTACACAGCCACGTCGATTAAATATCAAGAAGTAACACAGCAAAGCTATATGAAATTGGATGAGTACGTAAGGACAGTAATAGAGAAAGAAATTGGCTGACTTTGGCTTACTGGTAGTATTTTAGGAAATAGTGTGTCATCTGTGAAGGAGACTACGTTCATATCACTAGTGCGACGCATATTTGAGTACTGTCCGAGTTTTTGGGATCCGAACCAGGCCTGATTAAAGGAAAACATCGAAGCAATAAATTCAGATGTGTGCTACTAGATTTGTTACCAGTAGGCTCCATCAAAAGGGGCTCCGCAGCAGGCGACCCCTACGTGTACCCATGTCCAACAAACGACACCATCATGTACGACTGGTTCGGGAACTCAAATGGGAGTCCCTGGAAGGACTGAGACGTTCTTTTCGAGGAACGCTGCTGAGAACATTTAGAGAACAAGCATTTGAAACTGACTGAAGAACGATTCTACTGCCACCAAAGTACATTTTGTGTAAGGACCATGAAGATAAGAGAAATTAAGGATCGTACGGAGCCTATAGAAAATCGTTTTTCCCTTGCTCTATTTGCCAGTGGAACGGGAAAAGAAATTAGTATTACCACTACAAGGCAACCTCCGACACTCACCATACGGTGGCTTACTGTGTATGTATGTAGATGTAGACATAAATGTTGGAGAAAGATTCCGAAATTAATCAGAGAGATCAAACAGATCATTGCACAAATTGGAGTTCGGTAGAGGTGACGAAGGGGGAGGGTTGCTATGTCCTCTTACTACACGACGATGTTGAAAGTGGCTTGCAGAATCCACTAGGTTGCCATAGCGCCATGTTAAAAAATGGAGTTTTATCGCAGGCGTCATTACACGTTTCTGTCAAATAGAGAGGTGTTGTACATCACAGTGTCGTTTTCTGTTACACTTCCGAGATGTTCCTGAAAGGGTCAACAACATTCTGTTTCCTTCTACGATAATACTACGAAGGTGAAATCGGAGAGATCTGCGCTCGTACGGGGATTAACCAACAATTGCTCTTGCAGCGCAACATTTATGATAAGAACGGGAAAGGGGCGAGATGAAACAGTGGCACACGAAGTACCCTACGCCACACGCCATAAGATATAGTAGATATGGCTGTGATAGTACATTAGAGGACAACAGTTTTGCTACACAAGGCTGTACCAGATACATTAATGGTCACATAAGAGAATCTATTTACAGATTTATGGTTACATATGAGGTGAGCCCGAACCGACGGAATATCGGGTGTTTTACAGGAATTTTATGAATATTTTGTTACAAATGACCTGTGGTCACCGGTGAATCGTTAAAGAGCAGCTGCATTTCGTTTGAATTCTCCCCCCCCCCCCCCACCACCACTAATCTTTGTACCTGTGGTGAACTGAAAATATCTTCATAACAGAGCAAATGTCGTCGTTAATCACTGGGTATCTCGCTTCGAAACAAACATGTTCACTTACGGTGTTTGCTGTCGACGACAGTAATGCTAACTTTACTCTTCGCACTGCTCAGCTTTGTCTTTATGACAGCGCTACTTAACGGTGGTTGGTTGGTTGATTCGGGGGAGGGGACAAAATAGTGAGGTCATCGGTCCCATCCGATTAGGGATGCATGGGGAACGAAATAGCCCGTTGTCTTTCAAAGGAACCATTTCGGCATTTGCCTGAAGCGATTTAGGCAAATCACGGCAAACTTAAATCAGGTTGGCCGGTCGCGGGTTTGAACCGTTGTCGTCCCAAATCCGAGACCGGTGTGCTAACTACTGCACCACCTCGCTCGGTAGTTAACAATGGTGAAAAGCACTATTGATAGTTTCATCGATGAAGTGATGGACGACATACACCTCATGCGTGAGTTCACTCACTCAGTGCGGTAGAAGGACAGAACAACGACGCCATGCTGAACTGTTTCCGTGGCTACGGTAACAGCAGGCAGTTTCGGGTCTGTCCTTCTCGTGTGCGGTTTTGGTGACTTCATGTCGTTTTTACAATCGAGGAGGTGTTTCCACAGAGACAGAGATAAAATTGGCGGGGGAATCACATGAATCATAATTAAATCAGCATTCTGTAACGACTGAATGGAGAATAGGGGATTCCTCAGACTAAACTATTAACAAAATATTTTTTGATAACCGCCGATGTTCCGTCGGCTGACTTCGGACTAATTCTGTGCGGAAGTACCACCAGTGTAGTACCTAAATAAAATTTCATTTATATGCAGCGTTACTTTATGCTTTTCATTTTTTTATTTTTAGTTTTATTTATTTATTTATTTTTTTGGCACTCGCGTATAATGCTGTATGGCTAAACGTGCACTTCATAATGCAAGGCTACTGTGATCGATATACCTGCCTGCAATCTACGTGGCAGCAAGAGATAGCTGGCGAGCCTTACCTTCTAGGACTTTCTGTGGTCTGCCGCCTTTTCCAGAGAAATGGTCGTGTTGCGTCCACAACGCGAGTTAATAGTTGTTAAGTGAATATTTTTGGTGATCAGGTGCATTCCATAATTCAAATGTTGTTCTCCAAACATGATGACATATTTCAGGACGATAATGCACTCATTCACACAGCCTGGACAGTACAATCGTGGTATGAGGAGCACGCAACTGAACTGCACCGTCTTCCCTGGCCAGCACAGTGACCAGACTTGAACATTTTTGAACCCCTGTAGTCACTATTGGAGCGCAGACTCCGGAGCAGATTTGCGCCTCCTTCGTCACTTAGTTCACGCGGAGTTAGAAGAGCTTCTGATCGAAGAGTGGCATAACATTCCACTGGAGGTTTTACAAGCATTATATTTCTGTTACTTTATTTGATTTTGTTACTGATAAATCTGATTACGTACAGTATTTAACAATCATTTTCTGAGAATTGCTGGTGAATTAAATAAAAATTTAGCTTCTACAGGAAATCATATAAATTTCTTAGCAAATGCCTTTCCGAGATTGATGTCTGAAATACTCCTCTGTGACACAGACAAGAGGGAGATTGAGTCAATAATTAAATCACCGAAGACTAAGGACTCTCATGGTTATGATGGAGTGTCTAGCAGAATATTAAAGTACTGTGTTGCACATGTTAGCCCTGTATTTAGCCATATTTGTAATTTTTCCTTTAGGAATGGTCGGTTTCCTGAGCGATTGAAGTACTCAGTAGTAAAGCCGCTTTATAAAAAGGGAGAAAGGGATAATGTAGATAATTTTAGACCTATTTCTATGCCATCAGTGTTTGCAAAAGTTATCGAAAAGGCTGTGTATGTAAGGTTAATTGATCTTTTTATATCACACGATTTGCTATCTAATGTTCAGTTCGGCTTTAGAAGTCGTTTAACAACTGAAAATGCTATATTCTCTTTTCTCTGTGAGGTACTGGATGAGCTAAACAAAAAGTTTCGAACGCTTGGCTTTTTTTTTTTTTTTATTTAACTAAGGCATTTGACTGTGTTGATCTCACAATATTGCTCCTGAAGTTGAACCATTACGGAATAAGGGGAGTAGCTCGCAAATGGTTCACCTCTTACCTTAGCAACAGGCAGCAAAATAGCAACAGGCAGCAAAAGCTCATTATTCACAATGTTGATAACGGCTTTGATGTGGGATCTGAGTGTGGTACTGTCAAGTGGGGGGTGCCCCAGGGATCAGTGTTGGGGCCGCTCCTGTTCCTTATTTATATAAATGATATGCCCTCTAGTATTATGGGTAACTCTAAAATATTTCTGTTTGCTGATGACACTAGCTTGGTAGTAAAGGATGTTGTGTGCAACATTGACTCGGTTTCAAATAGTGCAGTACATGACCTCAGTTCATGGCTTGTAGAAAGTAAACTAACGTTAAATCACAGTAATACTCAGTTTTTACAGTTTCTAACACACAATTCAACCAAACCTGACGTTTTAATCTCACAGAACGGTCATATGATTAGTGAAACTGAACAGTTCAAATTTCTAGGTGTTCAGATAGATAGTAAGCTGTCCTAGAAAGCCTACGTTCAGGATCTTGTTCAAAGACTTAATACTGCCATTTTTACTATTCGAACGGTATCAAAAGTGAGTGATACCTCGACACGTAAATTAGTCTACTTTGCTTATTTTCATTCACTTATGTCGTATGGTATTATGTTTTGGGGTAACTCTTCCCATTCTAGAAGGATATTTTTGGCTCAGAAACGGGCGGTTCGGGCAATAAGTGGTGTGAGTTCACGAACCTCTTGTCGACCTCTGTTCACGAGTCTGGGTATTTTGACATTGGCTTCTCAATATGTATATTCCTTATTGTCGTTTCTTGTTACCAATATTAGTTTATTCCCAAGAATAAGCAGCTTTCACTCGGTTAATACTCGGCAGAAATCAAACCTCCATTTGGATCGGACTTCCTTAACTCTAGTGCAAAAAGATGTGCAGTGTACTGCTGCATCCATTTTCAATAAGCTGCCACTCGAATTCAAAAATCTTAGCAATAATCCACGCGCTTTCAAATCGAAACTGAAGAGTTTCCTCATGGGTCACTCCTTCTATTCTGTCGAGGAGTTCCTAGAAAAATTAAGCTGATTCTTATTGTATTGCTGATAGCGTTTACTTAAACTTATGGACAGACTTTTTTTCAGGTTCATGAACATTTATTTTCATGTCTTATTACTTTTGTGTTGTAAGTTCATGTGCTGACACGTTCCATGACCTTGGAGATTTGCTCCTCAATTTGTTCCTACGGAAGTTGACGTGTATATAAAACAAAAAAAAAAAAGAAATAAAAATATGCCAGTATTCCAAGAAGAATCGCAGCTGTATGGGTCCGACCCATTATTAATAAGCCATTCCCAAGTAAGTACAAGTGTTCACATTACTTCGCCTATTCGCTGTACACACTCATGGTTTAGCATTGAAGTTTTATTGTTTTGTGAGATAATATTCATAATGAACCCATTTTTTGTTAATTTAAGTTCTGATTTGGCTGGTTTTGTTGTGATTTTGTATAAATTTACTGTCTTCTTTTTATAAAATCGTAATCTTTCTGAATTCAAAAATCTTGAGAAAAAATCAATTCAATTAAAATAAAGAGGGATGGTCATTACTTTTCTTTAAAGCAAAGAAGCATTAATCAGATATTCGATAATAAAATATCAAGAAAAATGTCCGAAAGCTGAGGAGAATATGAAATAGGATTTCTCTCACTAAATATTGCTATTTCACTTAGATCTCAATAAAAACAAAATGATGCGCAAACAATCAGGTATGTTCACTGAATCTTTATTATGGCAGACATACACTGAATAATATTGTTGTTTTAAGTGTTCAATTTGTTCTCATTTAGATTACAACACCTGACATTTCATGTAAACTACTGACGCAGACTTCGGAGACTGATGCAACTCTCATTACCAGTGGAAGCTGTTTCAATTCTTAACATTATTGTTTTATAAAATGGGAGTCACAGAAGATCTTCCCATGTCAGACCAAAGTGTTTCTGCATAAGACTTCTTACATATTTTATTTTAGAGACAGGATGAGTAATGCCTTTGATCGCTACGTCAGATGTCATTTAAGCCAGCGATTTTGCTCTTTTACACAGACTTCGGTACTTCCCAGTATCATTACTGTAGAATACCTCACCTTTTACGTGGACATAGTTTTGTGCCTTCTCTGTTTCTCCACAATAATTCTTTCAGTCGTAGCTACTGGAAACTGCCATTGAGAAGGAGGCTTCAGTATATCAGCAGCATGTGATTTCTAGTCATTCAGCTCAGAAGCCACACATAGGTGAAAACAACTCCATTATAATATAGATCTATTTATATTCACCAAGATCTCTAAGGACGTCATGTTTCCTAACTTCTTTCTCAGTTCTTCCAAAAACATGGTCTGGATGTAGAAAGGAATTACAGAATAATGACAAAATACAAACACTCAGGAAACAATATCGGTTTCACACCAATTATGGTAAGAAGCCTACGAATACGAAAATAAATACAAAAAAGATTATTGTTGCCGAAGTTCAAACGATATTTTATGATTTCAATGAAAATAGGTTGTTGTTGTGGTCTTCAGTCCTGAGACTGGTTTGATGCAGCTCTCCATGCTACTCTATCCTGTGCAAGTTTCTTCATCTCCCAGTACCTACGGCAGCCTACATCCTTCTGAATCTGCTTAGTGTATTCATCTCTTGGTCTCCCTCTACGATTTTTACCCTCCACGCTGCCCTCCGATACTAAATTGGTGATCCCTTGATGCCTCAGAACATGCCCTACCAACCGATCCCTACTTCTAGTCAATTCGTGCCACAAACTCCTCTTCTCCCCAATTCTATTCAGTACCTCCTCATTAGTTATGTGATCTACCCATCTAATCTTCAGCATTCTTCTGTAGCACCACATTTCGAAAGCTTCCATTCTCTTCTTGTCTAAACTATTTATCGTCCATGCTTCACTTCCATACATGGCTACACTCCATACAAATACTTTCAGATACGACTTCCTGACACTTAAATCTATACTTGATGTTAACAAATTTCTCTTCTTCAGAAACACTTTCCTTGTCATTGCCAGTCTACATTTTATATCCTCTCTACTTCGACCATCATCAGTTATTTTGCTCCCCAAATAGCAAAACTTCGTTACTACATTAAGTGTCTCATTTCCTAATCTAATTGCCTCAGCATCACCCGACTTAATTCGACTACATTCCATTCTCCTCGTTTTGCTTTTGTTGATGGTCATCTTATACCCTCCTTTCAAGATACTGTCCATTCCGGTCAACTGCTCTTCCAAGTCCTTTGCTGTCTCTGACAGAATTACAATGTCATCGGCAAACCTCAAAGTTCTTATTTCTTCTCCATGGATTTTAATACCTACTCCGAACTTTTCTTTTGTTTCCTTTACTGCTTGCTCAATATAAAGATTGAATAGCATCGGGGAGAGGCTACAACCCTGTCTCACTCCCTTCCCAACCACTGCTTCCCTTTCATGCCCCTCGACTCTTATAACTGCCATTTGCTTTCTGTACAAATTGTAATTAGCCTTTCGCTCCCTGTATTTTACCCCTGCCACCTTCAGAATTTGAAAGAGAGTATTCCAGTCAACATTATCAAACGCTTTCTCTAAATCTACAAATGCTAGAAATGTAGGTTTGCCTTTCCTTAATCTATCTTCTAAGATAAGTAGTAGGGTCAGTATTGCCTCACGTGTTCCAACATTTCTACGGAATCCAAACTGATCTTCCCCGAGGCCAGCTTCTACCAGTTTTTCCATTCGTCTGTAAAGAATTCGTGTTAGTATTTTGCAGCTGTGACTTATTAAACTGATAGTTCGGTAATTTTCACATCTGTCAATACCTGCTTTCTTTGGGATTGGAATTACTACATTCTTCTTGAAGTCTGAGGGAATTTCGCCTGTCTCATACATATTACTCACCAGATGGTAGAGTTTTGTTAGGCCTGGCTCCCCCAAGGCTGTCAGTAGTTCTAATAGAATGTTGTCTACTCCCGGGGCCTTGTTTCGACTTAGGTTTTTCAGTGCTCTGTCAAACTCTTCACGCAGTATCATATCTCCCATTTCATCTTCATCTACCTCCTCTTCCATTTCCATAATATTGTCTTCAAGAACATCGCCCCTGTATAGACCCTCTATATACTCCTTCCACCTTTCCGCTTTCCCTTCTTTGCTTAGAACTGGGTTTCCATCTGAGCTCTTGATATTCATGCAAGTGGTTCTCTCTTCTCCAACGGTCTCTTTAATTTTCCTATAGGCAGTATCTATCTTACCCCTCTTGAGATAAGCCTCTACATCCTTACATTTGTCCTCTAGCCATTCCTGCTTAGCCACTTTGCACTTCCTGTCGATCTCATTTTTGAGACGTTTGTATTCCTTTTTGCCTGCTTCACTTACTGCATTTTTGTATTTTCTCCTTTCATCAAGTAAATTCAGTATCTCTTCTGTTACCCAAGGATTTCTACTAGCCCTCGTCTTTTTACCTACTTGATCCTCTGCTGCCTTCACTATTTCATTCCTCAAAGCTACCAATTCTTCTTCTACTGTATTTCTGTCCCCCATTCCTGTCAATTGTTCCCTTATGTTCTCCCTGAAACTCTGTACAACCTCTGGTTCTTTCAGTTTATCCAGGTCTCATCCCCTTAAATTCCCACCTTTTTGCAGTTTCTTCAGTTTTAATCTACAGTTCATAACCAATAGATTGTGGTCAGAGTCCAAATCTGCCCCTGAAAATGTCTTACAATTTAAAATCTGGTTCCTAAATCTCTGTCTTACCATTATATAATCCATCTGAAACCTTTTAGAATCTCCAGGGTTCTTCCATGTATACAACCTTCTTTCATGATTCTTAAACCAAGTGTTAGCTATGATTAAGTTATGCTCTGTGCAAAATTCTACCAGGCGGATTCCTCTTTCATTTCTTAGCCCCAATCCATATTCACCTACTACGTTTCCTTCTCTTCCTTTTCCTACTGTCGAATTCCAGTTACCCATGACTATTAAATTTTCGTCTCCCTTCACTACCTGAATAATTTCTTTTATCTCATCATACATTTCATCAATTTCTTCATCATCTGCAGAGCTAGTTGGCATATAAACTTGTACTACTGTAGTAGGCATGGGCTTCGTGTCTATCTTGGCCACAACAATGCGTTCACTATGTCGTTTGTAGTAGCTTACCCGCACTCCTATTTTCCTATTCATTATTAAAGCTACTCCTGCACTACCCCTATTTGATTTTGTATTTAAGATCCTGTATTCGCCTGACCAAAAGTCTTGCTCCTCCTGCCACCGAACTTCACTAATTCCCACTATATCTAACTTTAACCGATCCATTTCCCTTTTTAAATTTTCTAACCTACCTGCCCGGTTAAGGGATCTGACATTCCACGCTCCGATCCGTAGAACGCCAGTTTTCTTTCTCTTGATAACGACGCCCTCTTGAGTAGTCCCCGCCCGGAGATCCGAATGGGGGACTATTTTACCTCCGGAATATTTTACCCAAGAGGACGCCATCATCATTTAATCATACAGTAAAGCTGCATACCCTCGGGAAAAATTACGGCTGTAGTTTCCTCTTGCTTTCAGCCGTTCGCAGTACCAAAACAGCAAGGCCGTTTTGGTTAGTGTTACAGGGCCAGATCAGTCAATCATCCAGACTGTTGCCCCTGCAACTACTGAAAAGGCTGCTGCCCCTCTTCAGGAACCACACATTTGTCTGGCCTCTCAACAGATACCTCTCCGTTGTGGTTGCACCTACGGTACGGCTATCTGTATCGCTGAGGCACGCAAGCCTCCCCACCAACGGCAAGGTCCATGGTTCATGGGGGGAAAATATAATATAATGAATTATTTTGCCTGTTGATATGGTCGCATTGTAGTGTAATCTCAGCCACGCGGGGTAGCCGCGTGTTCTGTGGCGTCTTGTCACGGTCCGCGCGGCTCCCCCATCGAGTCCTCCCTCGGGCATCGGCGTGTGTGTCGCCCTTAGCGGAAGTTTAAGTTAGATTAAGTAGTGTGTAAGCTTAGGGACCGGTGATCTCAGTAGTTTGGTCCCATCAGACCTTACCACAAATTTCCAGTTTGCGTAATCTCACAACGCAAGACTACAGACAAAAATGCTGCGACTTCCCAAGATTGTTCATATTTCCTTGACATGGCCGGCTAAGAATACACTGCCTGCAAGACTTCGCCCGTTCTGCGTGGCAGCTAGAAATACGCTAAGTTGATTTCTAAAGTGTTTAGCAGTGCATTGAAAGAAATATTTCGTTGGAAAAGGAATGCTGAACCGTCCACGACCCTTTTGGATGGCGTGAACTTGTCAGTATCACCAAAGGATTTAGTTGATACAGTTAGACGTGTTTTCCATTGTTTGAAACCGAATAAATCGAGTAAAAAGACATCTTTTTAGTTCCGATGAACGTCACCAGTTCTTGCAGTTGATTTATCCCTATAGTCCGATGGCCAACCATTGGGTTGATGCCTGCTGATCAAGTGTCTTTTCTTACATTACTCTGCACTGGCATCACTTATTTCATGTGTATACTGACAAGTCTCAGTATCAAGAAACGTCTGGTCCTCAGGCAGAAATATTCCAAGTAATTCCGTCTGTCTCATATTGTCAACATTTTTTCTCAGCGGAAGCGTAGCTATTCGAGAGGCTCTCAAAATTAATCGTTATATGGGGCTGCGGAACATGCTGTTAGTGCTAGAATAAAAAAAGGTATTGAAATTTATAGAAAACTGAAAGTCGTACATTCAAATGAATATTCGAATACTGGAAATCGTATGAGAATCGCTGCTAAATAAACGAAGAGGTAAGAAAATCTCCTTTGTACAGATCTCAGCCACGTAGAATTAATTTACAATGACGAAGTCGACAAGATGCCTAAGGCCAGTCTTTCGTTCTCTTTAATGAACGTCCGATTTCAAGATCTGGATAGAGAAACTTGCCGAAGAAAAATAGGCAGAGGAATGGCGCCTTTCAGTCGGCCATAAGGCTCAATACTACGCTGCGATCCAATCAGCAAGTATGAGTCCCCGTTGTTTCGGAAAATTCAGGAGAGCAGGAATCCGATTACTACCTTGATATCAATGCGTAATAACCACGGTTCAGTGCCTACCGATTTACATCGCATAGACACCAACGACAATCCTTTCTGCGACTGTCACAAGAAAAAGAAGAAAATGTAATCCACTTGCTGTTTTCCTGCAGTTTCTCTGAAACACAACAAAACCCTGTAAGTGAGTTGCCTTTACTTGCGTGTGTGTTACCGTAAATACAACCCTGGGAATGTGAACTGACAACCTAAATATGCTACTGAGCTCAAACCCACATCTCTGAAAACAATCCTGTGTGTGTGAAAACCGCTCTCATTCATAATCAAATAAATAAGCAAACCAATAATTTCACGCTCGATGAACTTGGTCAGTGCAAACTGTTTGAAAAAAATGTAACTGTATTAAGAAAACTGTAATGTCGTCCTGTATAAGGTCTTAACCTGAATCATACGAAAATTTCTGCACTGACATATGGCCCTGGTAAAATAAAGAAACTGACAGAACCTATTTTGCGCAAAGGAAACTAAACAGTCACATATTATGAATGTCACCTGCAAAATGAAGTACTGGCAGAAACAGCAGCACAGCAAGACTCCACAACACTTAAAAAAATAGTGCTAAAAACTAACTACAGTTGGTCCAGGGAAATTGGGTTCATAATCTTGACACAGAAAGCCAACCTTTAAGTTCTAAAATTACAGTTAGACGGAACTTATCAGAGAAAATAATTATAGACTCGTCTAATAACTTGAGTCAATAGAGTAGTAGTCAAACACTCGACTGTGACGAGGATGAAGTAGTCTAACAATAAAAGTCTGGAAAAATAAAAGAAGACTGCTTACCTCAACAAATAACACCTCGTTCTTCATTTCAAAAACTTTATGTCTGTGTGCTATCCATCCATTGTTCTGAGTCATCGTTCCTCCTCGTAATAATTCAGAAACACACATAGTTCCAAAAGTGTGTCCATGCATTGCACTGTACACTCAACGAATCCCCGCAGCTTTCCACTAGTGTGTGTCAAAGTTTCTACGACTCCACAGTGTTGTCATAGCAGATACAGACACTGTTACCTAACAACAGTTTCTCTGACCATAATTCTTGAAATACATAATTTTCCTTCACAAATGTTGACACATCCAATAATGTCATCGAAAGCCAGACATCTTACAACCGTTTACTACAAAATCTTGCGAAATTCAGGGTGCCCCTTCCAAAAAGCGCCCCTGTTTTATTGTGCCTTGGAGTTCATCAAATAAACAAAGCACTCTCTTATATGATAACTTCTGTACATGATATTTGGTGTACTATCGGAGACTGCATAAAAAAGACTAATCTCCAGGTGTATACTTCCCACCTTAAGTTTTCTTTTTATATTGAATTTGGCTATAGTTGGCACATCAGAATTCCTTAGCTGTAAGTATTGTACGAGTGTGAGTACTGTACAATAATCTTAAATAATTGCTCAAACTTCACAGTCATCACGAAATCCCTTTTCTCCCATCGTGTGTGCACATGTTCATATACGATCCCATTGCATTAATGTGGGATAATGCAAGAGTATAAGTTTGACGAAGTGTGACTATTCTTTATTATTTATTCCATTGTGTCTGTGTGCACACTATGGTTTTCACAACAGAGTATGACTCTCCTCAATGTACAATCTGAAATCCTCCTCAAAATTGTTGGCGTGATGACAGTAAATGCACGTAGAATTGTCAACTGTCTCGTAACATGTAACATGTGGCAGGCTCCTTCTAGTGCATTGTCGCAAGATGATAGCTCAAGGACTTCAGAGTGCCACTCGAAAGGTGCAGGAGGCAACTGGACAGAACCATGTGCAAAACGCTTGTCAGGAAATACCTTTGCCGGTCAATGTGGCCGAGCGGTTCTAGGCGCTTGAATCCGGAACCCCACGACCGCTACAATCGCAGGTTCGAATCCTACCTCTGGCATGGATGTGTGTAATGTAGGTTCAAGTCGTTCTAAGTTCTAGGGGCCTGATGACCTCAGATTTTAAGTCCCATAGTGCTCAGAGCCATTTGAAATACCTTACTGGAATATTCTCTAACAATAGCTGGGCGGTCTTAAGCGTCTTGCCACGATGTCCTCCCTCGGGCATGCGTGTGTGTGTTGTCCTTAGCGTAAGTTAGTTTAAGTTAGGTTAAGTAGTGTGTAGGCTTAGGGACCGATGATCTCAGCAGTTTGGTCCCTAAAAAAAAGTAACTAACAACAATAGCATAATGGGCTGGTGCTCCATCCTGCTGGAACCATATACGACTGAGAAGTCTCCGATCTTGCTGATGTGGATTACAGAAATCACGTAACATGGAGAAATAACCAATGCGATTCTCAGCTCCGTCCAAGAAGTATGGACTAACCGAGCAATTTGCAGGCAATGCAGCGCAAATCATGACTTGTGGTGGGTTGTGCTCAAGTTCTTCATAAAAATGTGGGTTTCCTTACTCCAGGAGTAAATGTTCCTAACTTGTGCACTGCGATACATTGCACATTCAGACAAAAGCACTTTCAGCCTTGACGGAAGAGTTGTAAAGACATCGGGAATTATCCCACAAGCCTGATGACGTTTTGCATGTCATTACCACTCATTTTGTTTGCAAATGAAGGTATAAACACCTTTAATTTCTAATCATTCTTTATACATTTTTTGGGTGCAGAGTACGGAACTCTCAATGTCTTTGGCAGTTTACTAATGGACGTTTTTGGCAAAAGTTTTACAGACGCTTCGGCCCCCACACACATTTCGAGTCATGTAGATGGTCGTCCTGTGCGGTGGTTATTTTTTATGCAACCAGTTGCAAAGAGGTTTTTCTTCCACTGTAAAATTGTTGTTGTAAGTAGGGAAGATTCCTGAAACCCGACAGCGACGTCATGCTATCTGTCTGTGTTTGTCCTATATGGTCTCGTTCCTGAGCTAACGTGCTCATTACGATCCATCCCTCCACGTTGCAAGTGGACTCATTAGTGATGATTTCGATGTATATCAGCACCTGCAACAATAAGAAGCAACAGTTCAATAACATCTACCTAACACATTGGGGGTATTGGGACTTTGTTACCAGGCTGTGTGTTGTGATTGCTCTGAACATATGATTTCATGTTTGTGCCAAGCTGTTGGCAATATGGTTTATATGTAAGGTGAAGGTAAAGTTCCGCGTTTTGGTACTAGACGGGCCAATTGGACCCGACTGACCACCGTGTCAGCCCCTGGCAATGGCGTCATCGCATGCGTGTGGGAGGCGTGTGGGCCGCACACGGCTCTCCCGTTCGTTGTGGCGTTTCTTGACTTTGGAGCCGCCACTAATCGGTCGAGTAGATCCTCAGTTGGGATCACAAGGCCAAGTGTACAACGCACCAGTCATCTCACCAAAGAAAAGTCCCTGGCAGTACCTGGAGTAGATATCCGTTTCACAAGCTCGGCGGGTAGCAGGTAGAGCAGATAGAAGAGGTTGACAGTCTTAAATTCGTGGGATTACAACTTGATGATAAATTCAGTTGGGAGGAGCACACCACATAACTGCAGAATCGCTTTAACAAATCTGTATTTGCAATTCGAGTGTTAAAAGTCATAGGCGACATAAAAATGAAAAAGCTTGCATACTTTGCCTACTTTCATTACATAATGTCATATTTTGGGGTAACTCTTCAAGTCAAACAAAAGTTTGTAATACGTGTAATACGTACTATTTGTGGAGTAAATTCACGGGCGACCTGTAGAAACCTCTTCAAAAAATTGGGTATATTAACCACTGCCTCTCAGTATATTTACTCCTTAATGAAATTTGTCCTAAATAATATATCTCTTTTTCCAACAAACAGCTCAGTTCATACATACAATACCAGGAACAAAAATGATCTGCACGAGGACTTAAAAGCACTTACTTTAGTTCAAAAAGGGGTCCACTACCCTGGAACACTCATCTTCAATAATTTGCCAGCAAACATAAAAAATTTAGTTACAAATAAAGATCAGTTTAAAAGAAGCCTGAAATACTTACTAGTGGCCAACTCCTTCTACTCCATTGACGAATTTTTTAATATAAACAAATGATGTATTGTATATACTCATACTGTTAGTATTGTTATTTCAGCTTAAAAAATGATGTATAGTATATACTCATACTATTAGTATTGTTATTTCAGCTTAAAAAAAAGTGACATGTTCAACATCCACGAGGATCTCCTCAGTACTGATCTATGGAACGAAAAACTAATCTAATCTAATATAATCTAAGGTAGCCGCGCACCCCACTCATCTGCGGTGGTGGGCAAAGTTCAATCAATACAAGCCAAATTTAAAAAAAAAAAAAATAGTGTTGTAGGATCGAAACAGTTTTACCAGAGACGGCCAAGTAATAGTGACCAATCAGGACTGAAATCGGTAATATCTAGATAAGCTTCCACGACATGGCCACGATTTAGCTACCTCTCCGATGTGGGTGGAAATGCCGATACAGAGCTTATCGAAATAGACAACTTAGCAACAATGAGCAGACGAGCGTTGTATCTGAAATGAAGCGCGGTGGCGTGTAGGTAGGAGCGCGGCGCGGGTAAACAAAACTGCAGCGCACAGTGGCACCTGCGGTCCGCGGACGCGGACAAAGCGCCGACACGGGCCGTCGGCGCCGCAGAGCGTCCAGTTGATTCCGCGCATGCGCTGCGGCGGAAAGCCCGCCGAGTGTCACAATGGGGCCGGCGGTGCAATTGGCTGGCGCTACAAATGAAACGCTTTGTCTGGCGGCGCGCGAACCCCCACCGCCGCCCTTTGTGGCCGCTATCTTTTCTGATAAAAGCCCTGTCAGTGACCCGGCGCGCTCTGTCAATGCCAGCTGCGCGCGCCCGCCGCCAGGCAGCGCTGCAATCGCTTGTCCATCTGTCCGTGCACGGAGCCACTCAATCAGAAAGCTTTTGAAAAGTCGCTTTTGAACGCGGGCGCACGCACCACCATATGACAACGACCGGTTGCCGTTTCCCTCTGTCTTTCTCTCGCTTTCAATACCGCCCCATTCGCGCTGTGTCCCTCTATTTTTACGGACAGCGTCGTCCTCATTCACTTTTTTTTTTAATTTTTGAAAACCCACCGAAACAGAATGAAACCGTGAGATTAAATTTCTGTCGCACCGCGCTGAGCACTGAGACGAACTGTATTAAATCGTAATTGAATTTAGTCCCGTGAAGCGCTGGAAAACATAGGATCCAGATTAGCCGTGTAAACCTTCGATAATGCAGTGGGAAGTGTGGGTATGATACGTGAACAAAGAGCGGAGTAAGCGATACAGTTCAGCAACCGGTACGGCAGAAAAATTCATTTCCTCAACTGCCTGTTCACTTTGAGATTTACAGTGTTACGAAAGCAATGTCATAAACAAAAAGCAGCAGAGTACGATTTTGTACAGGTTTTCTAAGTACTGGGTTGTTCTCTAGCGTTCTACTGGAGCATAACGGTGGTCCTTTGCTACGTCTCTGAATGTTGAATTACAAGGAGGTTCAAAAATGACTCTGAGCACTATGGGACTCAACTGCTGTGGTCATCAGTCCCCTAGAACTTAGAACTACTTAAACCTAACTAACCTAAGGACATCACACACATCCATGCCCGAGGCAGAATTCGAACCTGCGACCGTAGCAGTCGCACGGTTCCGGACTGCGCGCCTAGAACCGCGAGACCACCGCGGCCGGCACAAGGAGGTTCAGGGGAAGAACAAACATAGGGGAAAAAATGGTTCAAATGGCTCTGAGCACCATGGGACTTAACTGCTGAGGCCATCAGTGCCCTAGAACTTAGAACTACTTAAACCTAACTAACCTAAGGACATCACACACATCCATGCCCGAGGCAGGATTCGAACCTGCGACCGTAGCGGTCACGCGGTTCCAGACTGTAGCACCTAGAACCGCTCGGCCACTCCGGCCGGCTAACATAGGGAAACTTCACGAGAACTGGTTACTTGCACATAAATGCAGATGTAGCCAAGCCTGCAAGTTGCACTGTCTGTTTTACCACTAACGGCACCTGTGTTCGAAGCAACTTTGTGATTGTCTGAATAAATTAAAAGTGAATTTTAGACCAGTGGCTAGACTATATCATTAAACTGCAGGATCATTCGTTTAATATTGCCTTCACTCTATCATTCCATTCACTAACTTATATTGTTATATAAAATTTCTACTGATTATCTGTGTTAGATTTGTGTGTCTTATGAAATATCGGTGCTTCTATACGAACTTAAAGCAACAGTGTGTGACCGAACACCTAATTTACAGATGAGCCATAATCTAATTTATGGTTATGTACCTGTCTCATCGTGGTTAGATGGCAATAAATGTATCCCAACTGGCGATTAACTTCACATCGTTTCATCAGTTACTAGCTCTACTGAAATGGTACCCTGGCAATTCTGTTTCTGCATTTCAAAGAGAACAACGCTGCATGCTGAGTAGGTGTAAGTTTTTGGCAACAATAAACCATTGTATTTCACCGTGGCTCGGTATCTAAGACGGTTTCGATGTCTTCAGAAAAGTTTTCAGGACAAAGGAAGGAAATACAGATCATCTCTTTCTCTCAAGAACCGGAAATCGCAGAAGTAGTGGAGGCCCTAGCGCTCAAACGCCGGCGTATTGCAAGCGACTCGACAAAGGGAAAAGCGAAAATCAATCATGCGTCACTTTTCAGTATCTCGCATCACATTCTGAACATGACAGATGTAGCTGTCCACTGCTGATGAACAGAGGTAACAGCGGCAATGTAGTAACTGTGGCAGATCAACCTGTGCTTAAAAATGTTAGATGTATTCGATGCATAAATGATCTAAGTTTCAGCACCGTATCCAACTGGTGCACAAGACCTATAGAGTGACATACGTACATATGTGCATATACAGGGTGACCCACTTAAACGTTTAAGCGCAAATATTGCGGGAACAAAAATATATACTGAAAAACGCTCTCACTGGTCTTTCACTGGTATGAATGTAAGACAGGGGCTCATAAAAATGAATACTATGAGATATTGCAAAACGCTAACAAATATTAGTTTCAATACAAAGTTATGTTTCTTTCTTTTTGACAGACTACCCTTATTATTTCTTAAGCAATAAAAAACAGGAAAAATCACAAAAAAATGGTGTTTAATTCATCGTCATATGTCAATTACATCCAGAGAAACTGCAAAGCGAAGTTGACGCTCGAAATAAACGAAACGCGACGCAATTGCACATCCCGAGATGCAATCGTGAACCATACGTTGCTCGTAATCGCGATAAAATTGACGTACGAATCTTACTTTCATTGTTGTCACAAGGGCCGAAAGTAATAAGGTTTCCTGTCACAATCGTTGATATTTGGGGATCATGCCTACGTCTCGAGATGTGTAATAGTGGCACATTTCTTTTATTTCAAGCATCAACTTCGCTTTGCAGTTTCTCTGGATGTAACTGACGTATTACGATGCAACCAACACCATTCTTTTTGTGAATTTTCATATTATTGATTGGGTATGAAATAAAGCTGGGTGTCCATTTAAAAAACGTAAGTTTGTGTTGAAACTTATATGTGCTTACGTTTTAGAATGTCTGACAGTATTTACTTTTAGGAGCCCCTGCCTTACACTCATGCCCATGAAAATCTTTTTTTAATATCTAGTGTAGTTCCAGAGCTATTTGCGCTAAAACATTTAAGTGGGATATCCCGTATTTCAACTAGCGACACTAGGGCTTATTGTTGACTACGTTAATCCTTTGGGATCCAATTATGTCAATAGGGAGGGAATGGTGCAAAGGGTAACGCAATTGGCATTCTTAGGAAACGATTTCCAGTTCCAGCATTTGCCAGTTACCCAAAAGAAATTTGGTGCAAACTTTGTTTGATAGTATTTTACCGTATTCCTGGAAGAATGTTTCCCACTGACAGGACACAAATTACAATTCATGTATGATGCGCGGGATTAGCCGAGCGGTCTAGGGCGCAGCAGTCATAAACTGTGCGGCTAGTCCCGGCGGAGGTTAGAGTCCTCCCTCGGGCATGGGTGTTTGTGTTTGTCCTTAGGATAAATTTAGGTTAAGTAGTGTGTAAGCTTAGGGACTGATGACCTTATCAATTAAGTTCGATAAGATTTCACACCCATACAATTCATGTATATCTTGACAGAAAAGTGAAGAATCTGAAAGACATAAACTGAAGTCAGTGTAGCTTCGAACACGTTCATACCATCGCTGGGTATGTCAGTGAGTCGAGGTTCAATTTTCTGAAATGTATAGAACAGTCAGCAGAGTCTATTAGGGTTGTTCGTGTTTAGCGTTGTTACTGGGTCTGATTGGCTATATAAGGGGCGTGAACAATGTCTGATGATGTGTAATCACTGTGAAGGACACGGAGATGCCAGGTACTCTTGTGAGAAAGCATTCTCAGCACCTGACCCAAATCGAAAGGTTTGCTATTGTGGGTCGCCATTTACTTATGTGGTCGAATAACGGGCTTTCCAGATTCGTGGGACATTCGGAAGTGATAGTGTCCCCATTCTGTACTGCAGGCGAAATTGAGGACAGGCACATGCGTCGTGCAGGTTCCGGTCAGCCTCGACTGACCACTGAGCCTTGGCGACTGGCACTAGTTATCCCCCACTTGCGTCACTGACATCAACACTCGTCTGGTCTTGTATCTCTAACTGTTCCGCCTTTGATTTACCAGGCTGGCGGTCTCTCACTGGTCGGCATTCGACGAGCCAACATGTTTTGAAGGCAGGTCCTCGTCTCTACCCGCTGTGCCTGGACCCCGTTGTCCTCGCCGCCCTTGCCGTTTTGATGCGCGCCGGGTGTACGGCGCTGATTAGTCGGCGCATTTGCGTGCGAAACGGTGGCGGGTCCGTCATCGCAGGCTGGACATCTTCTCATCGATGTTGCGTATGTTTCATATGCTGCTTTTAACCTGCGAAGATTTGTGAAACTTACGGTGGCATGTTGTTTCTGCCGGAGATGAGATAAGGATGGTTCTGAGTAAGGGACTGTCATACTGACCTTACGAAGTCTAAGGCTTCCAAGTGTCGTTTACTGCTTGTTTTAAAGGTTCCTTGCAATGTTAATTTGATGTAGTATGTTGATTAGTGTGCTCTTCGCCCAGTTTTGGTTTTAGAGGTTCTTTTAAGATGAAGGGCAGAGCTTTGTAAGTCAGTGTAATTTTAATTGTTCTTTTATTCGGTAAATGTCTGTTTGATTGTCAGTTATGTTACAGATAGTCGCGTAGTTAGTAAATGGTTCAAATGGCTCTGAGACTATGGGACTTAACGTCTGGGGTCATCAGTCCCCTAGAAATTAGAACTGCTTAAACCTAACTAACCTAAGGACATCACACACATCCATGCCCGAGGCAGGATTCAAACCTACGACCGTAGCAGATTCGCGGTTCCGGACTGAAGCCTCTAGAACCGCTCGGCCACAACGGCCGACGCGTAGTTAGTAAGCCATGCACGGTCTTGAAGAAGCTGAACCACGAGTTGAATTTGTCGGCCCCGTGAATTATTTGTTGTTGCAGAAATGGTCTGGTATGTGGGGCAGATGGGGTTTGTCACCTTGGCGGGCAGGCTGAGATCGTATGTGTGTGCGGCTTTTTTTCTGCCCTGGTTAGCAGCCTGATCATATTCGAAATTGCTTGGCGGTTGCTTTCTACTCCTTTTGTTGCGAGTACCACCGTGTATAAGCCGCGCTGCCATCCTTTAGTTAAATATCTGGCCTGTCCTCCGGGACGGACGAGATCTTTTTATAAGTAACTCAAAGTGAATCATTAGTGTTGTGTAAATTTTGGTTGCGTAAGCAATGAATTTAACAGTGGGCTTATGGTGCTGACTGTCTTCGATCCTTTTGCAATCAGATCTAATTATTATCTTTAAAATATTGTTTGTTATATTAACTCATGGCAGACGGTTGGCAGTTGTACATTCTCTTAAGAGGACTAAGGTCAGAATTAAATTTTATGTTGTTATTCTGATTTGGTAACTTCGTAATACTGAAATTTGTCCTTTAGTGGTAATTAAAATTATGTACCAGCCGCAAGTTTGTCCATCAGCAAAAATCCCTAGCTTCCTATCTCCTATGAGTAGCCGTGGTTAAACCGCGATTTTGATTTTTCTAGGGGACTGATGACCTCAGATGTTAAGTCCCATAGTGCTTAGAACCATTTGAATCATTTGATTTTTCTAGCACGTAACTTGATCGGTCACACAGCTCAACTGGTGGCAGAACTAATGAAGAAGGGGGGGAGGGGGCTTCTTTCCTACCCTTAGTGTTGATGGTCAAAGCTTGTGTTAATAGTGTCCGGTAACTTGGCTAATACTGTTTCAGGAAGTCGCCCAGCATGAGTGGACGGACCTGCCCTGGAATTTCCTATTTGCGCCGCGAGTATTTAATTTACGAGCTACGTGTACGCGGTTTGCCCGTGGAGGGAAATGTTGACGAGTGGGCGGCGGCAGCGGATACTCCGGTCTCCCTTCCTGGTGATTACCTTGCTGATGTGGGGGAGTGGCTTACATACATTAAAGTGTCGGTGGACGACATTGGTCGTACTCTCGACTTTTTACGATCTTCTCAAGTTACCCAGAGGCAAATTTGCCGCGTGCAGGCTCACCTAAATCACTATAATAACTGTTTACTGGATTTGTCGAGTGTCCAGCTCAGTGACACAGTGCAGAAACTTCGAAATCAAATTGTTTGTGAAGTTCATAATTTGCAAGTTTCTACCGTCGCGCTTGCTTTGGGTGAGGGAGGTTTGGGAGACGAGCCCATTGCACAGAGTGAAGATAAAGGTGTGGGACCGCAGTGTAAACCTGTGTATTCCGATTGTTTTTTGAAATTGCCGAATCCTATAGTAAAATTGTTTGAAGGGATTTCAGAATTACATTTTGAACCTTTAGATCATATTCAGGAATTGCTGTGGTTGTTAGTCTGGTTACAAGTTCACGCTGATGCTTTGGGGTTGGAGCAATGCGTAATTTTGTCCTTATTGCATCCGATGGCTCGAATGTGGTTTGCTAAGATCTTAGCGGAGGAGTTGCAGAATCAAGGAGCATTAACTGAACTCTGTCGGAAAATTTTATGGAGAAAGCTTTCGCATCGAATGCGGGTACAGTTGGAACGTGATTTCTATTGGAGGGTACAAGCAGATGAGACGTTAGCCCAATATTTCGATCGAGTGCGTACTGCAGTTGTTGCTCTTGACATGTCGGTATCAGATATAGGTAATATTCAACATCCGCCTGAGGCGATGAGTCCTCAAGTTTGACTTAAAATGTTTCAGGAAATTACGGCTGTAATACGTTGACTTGTTTAAAGTACACCAATAAGTGCGAAATCCGTTTCCTGGAGAAAAGTGATGTGCATTATCTTGTGGGATACGCGGTGTTTTATCGGGATTTGGCAGCTGAAATAGGAGAGGGAGAGAGGACATTACTGAATCATTCTAATACTGACTGTCGCAGAAGTGACGGTGATTAACGTGAAAACAGTGCTCTTACAGGAATTAGTTCCACCTGCTCACACATCGGAAATTTCAACGCCAAAGTCGATGAACTAGCTCTGAAATAATTCAGTCCATTCTGTTTCCAGGATGAGGCCCATGTGATGCTGATCGAACAAAAGTGGTGGCAAGAGAAGAAATCTTCGTCAAATGGAAGAGGGTGGAAAGTTAGGGTTATTAAAGACGAATCACAGACTCCCACTAGAGAAGAACTAGTAAACACCCCCTCCCCCCCCCCCCCCCCGCGCGTTAACCACCCTGAACCTTGATTCATTAAAGAATCTACCTCCCTTGTATAAAATAGCTACAAACGCCTGGTTTCTTCACAAATGAGTTAATGCGTTAAATATTTGACGTTATCACGTAAACGAGAACAAATGTAGAGAAGGTCTCAAATTATACTCTTGTTCAGACATAAACAGAACACCCTGAACGACTACAGACAGGACGTTCATATTCAGAGGACTTCTACATTATTAGTATGATCTGTAGAAACGATTAGCATTTGAACCACGTCGGCCCACGGGTTCAAGGTTAACATCGATATCGCGGCGTAACCCCACCTATGCCTGCGGCTCTCATTGCCGCTATAAACCAAAAGGAGTGAATCAGTGTGACTCGAGCAGACGTGAAGGTTGCCTCGCAGACGTATGCTCGAATCGTACCGTCAAATCAGTGAGTTTAAAATAGGCCGTATCATTGGCATGAGAGTATGTGATGCATCCATCCGGGAAATTGCCGCTCGTGTAGGACGAAGTGTACCGACAGTGCCACGGATGTGTGCAGAGTGGTTCACGGAAGGCCGCAGAAGACGACGAGATGGGTCAGGTCCCACCACCCACGTCATTCCCCGAGAAGATCGACACCTCATCTGGACGGAATTGTAGGACAGTTCTGCGTCCTCTTCGGTTCTGGTGCAACAGTGAACTACTGTAACACATAGTACACTATCAGTGTGGACTGTCCGTTGCCGTTTATTATGGCGTGGGTTATGTGCCCGTCGTCCACTTCTCCGCTAGCCTTTGAGGAATTCGCAGAAACGTGCTATACGGCAATCATCTATGGAACAACGTCAATGGGGACAGGAATGGCATCAGACAGTGTTCTGGGACGAATCCAGGTTCTGTTTCATTGTAAACGATGGCCACATGTTGGTTCATCGCAGACAGGGGGAGTGGCATCACAGTGATTGCATTCGAACTAGACATACAGCGCCAAATCGAGGCCTTATGATGTGGGGTGCTATTGGGTACAGCCACAAATCACTGATGCTATGTGTGCAGGACACTGTGACCACTGTGACCTACGTGAAAGACACCCTGCGGCCCGTAGCCATACCGTTTCTGCACAACAACTCAGACGCCACTAGCCGGTCGGATGGCCGAGCGGTTCTAGGCGCTACAGTCTGGAACCGCGCGACCGCTACGGTCGCAGGTTCGAATCCTGCCTCGGGCATGGATGCGTGTGATGTCCTTAGGTTAGTTAGGTTTAAGTAGTTCTAAGTTCTAGGGGACTGATGACCACAGCAGTCAAGTCCCATAGTGCTCAGAGCCATTTGAACCATTTTTTCAGACGCCACTTCTCAGCAAGCCAATGCACGATTACATGTTGCTGCATGAACACATGTCTTCTTGGTGTCACAGGATGGCCCCCTTTCGCCCTGGACCGCCAGATCACCATATTGTAGCCAATCGAAAATGTGTGGGGTATGGTGAAACGACAGGTGCAGCGCTGTGACCCTGTGTCGCCCAACACAGACGAACTTTGGAACGAGGTGAAAGCAGCACAGATGGTTGTACGACAGGACGCTATTGGGGCCTTAAACGCGCCGATGCCATCACACATGGAACAAGTTATAAGGGCCCCCTGTGCCTACAAGGCAACAGGAAATATGCTGAACCAAGGTGACTGAAATGCTAATCATTTTCGTGTCTTATGAATGTGAACGTCCTCTTCACTAGCCGTTCAAGGTGTTCCGATTTTTCTAAACATGAGTGTATGTTTAAAGTTTGTTGGAAGCCGCCAACTGTTCTCATTATCAAACACTAGTTGATTGCGGTATAGGTAGTTTACGCTCCATTTCAAGCGAAAGATAGTTTCTGACGCATCGTAATGTTTAAGACGTCATACCTTCTCGACTATGTTTCGTACAACGGTACAATTTTCCAGGTACATTCAGTGGTGTATGTGGATACCGTTTGCAAAATATGATGCGAATGGAACTAGTAGTGAAAATATAATTAATTAAAAGTCATGCCCGATAACACAATTTGTAAGTAGGCTATTTAAATTTTTATGTTGGTAACGCCACGTAGCGCTCGGTCTGAAAATCACTGACTATGCTGTGTGCAGTCTGTGGCTGGTTGGCATTGTTGGAATATTCACTATTGTAGTGTTGGGCAGTTGGATGTGAACAGCGCGTAGCGTTGCGCAGTTGGAGGTGAGCCGCCAGCAGTGGTGGACGTGGGCAGAGAGATGGCGGAGCTTTGAGAGCGGACGATCTGGACGTGTGTCCATCAGAGAGAGTAAATTTGTAAGACTGGATGTCATGAACTGATATATATATATATATATATATGGCCCTGACTAACAATAACCTATACCTTTCATGAATCACTTATCTCACAAAAATCTTCGTTACCCGAACTACTGCAATCCAGCGAGCGCCAATACTGCCAGCTAAATAAAGGATTCTAGCTACTGAAGGCACTAACTACTGATAGGCGTAGTTAGCAAATGAAAGATTTTGATAGAGAACAAACAATGTAATCTTTCATTTGCTAACTACGCCTATCAGTAGTTAGTGCCTTCAGTAGTTAGAATCCTTTATTTAGCTGGCAGTATTGGCGCTCGCTGTATTGCAGTAGTTCGGGTAACGAAGATTTTTGTGAGATAAGTGATTCATGAAAGGTATAGGTTATTGTTAGTCAGGGCCATTCTTTTGTAGGGATTATTGAAAGTCAGAATGCGTTGCGCTAAAAACATTGTGTGTCAGTTTAGTGTTGATCAGAAAAAGTAAAGAGAGAAATGTCTGAGTACGTTCAGTTTTGCTCAGCTGTTTGAAATTCAAATGACGTAAGGGGTTAACCAGTACAGTAATCCATAAATTTTTCTAAGGGGACGTTTCAAATTGTACTGCATGAACAGCGAAAACGTAGCAAGCGATAAATGGTTTTCCTTTCAACATTTTGTCGTGGGAGTTAGAAAAATTGTTTCCTAAAGTTTTGAAATCAAGTGTAACTGGATTGGAAGTGTCAGTGTCCTAGTGACCTCATTCTCAAATACTGCTTGAGCATAGTCAGGGTAAAGTCTGCGCCTTCAGTTACACTGCCTCAAAACATATTTGTCTTACTGTCTTAAAGCTTAAACATAATGATATAAATTTTTTAGTTCGGTCAGCAATTACAGGAAGTACTGAAAGTCGCATTTTCGTTCCCCTGATAATCGTTAGACAGGCGATCTGCAACTCGAATTTTACACCGTGTACCGCTTTAACCATTTAGGAACATAGATATGAAAGAAATTCGGCGATGCTCGTTTCAAAGGGACCGCCCCTGAATTTCCTAAAAGCGAATTAGGGAAACCACGGATAATCTTGTGACGGTACACGTAACATAAAAATCTGTTCCTCTAACGAGTGTATTACGAGAAAAGAGATTCCATTCCATATTTTCTCCATTCTGATTATAGCAGCATATCAAGCAGTCCATTGATACACTGATTAACCAGAGTTAATCATAGAAGATGGTAGTGTACAAGAAGAGCCATACCACTCACATATCGCATTGTTTCTGTATGAACAAAAACATTATGTAAAAGAAGGCAAAAGAAGAAATGTAAGCGTGAGAAACGACAGGGAAACACGATGTAGTAGGCTGTAGTAGCTCGACTGCAGATAGTGTAAATTACGAAATAATTTATACCTCGCCTACTTTACACTTCACGATACACGTCAAAGGCTCTTACTACTGCTACGAACACGACGCCTATCACGAAATTTTTACTCATCCCTAAAATGACGTTCCTGCAGAAAGGTAGATCACTTTTGCAGAGAGAGTTCTGAGGAAACAATACAGATCTGTGTTGCTGTCTCCTCCAACTACCTCCAAACTGAGGCATTGCTTGCCCTCATTAAATCATTCGTCATAAAAAACAGGCTAGCTGACTGGCACCGCCATTTTGCTGAAAACTGATAATCACACTAGGACAGGAGATGCATAAAAGTTTCACAACAGCCCCTCCTCGTATCTAATTTCATTTCTCTATCGTCTCGAAGCATATAGAAAACCATTACACAAAGTTCTGAACACATTAATTAATAGTTTATTTGGTTAACAAAGTATCACACTGTGGAGTTATTCTTTTAATTTTCCTCGTAATATTTTTCTTTTCTAAAATAGTGAAGTTATTTGTGCAGTATTATACAAGATGATCATATGCTAAGTTGCTGCTACGGTCGCAGGTTTGGATCCTGCCTCGGGCATGGGTGTCTGAGATGTCCTTAGGTTAGTTGGGTTAAAGCAGTTCTAAGTCTACGGGACTGATGACCTCAGTTGTTAAGTCGCACAGTGCTTAGAGCCATTTGAACCATTTTTTGGTAAGCTGCGATTAGTTGAGCCAAATTATTTGAAATTTCTTGGCAGCAGCAGCGAAGCATGTGCCTTTCTTTGGCATGCGCTGCTCGAGCCTTCACCAATGTGAAACATTCTCAACTGTCTGGCCGGAGAAAGAGTGCATTCGAAAGGGTTTTCGGCATTGTGCTTTGTGTTCTGAAGTCGGTGTGACGCGGTTCGCAGTGCTGTAACGTTGGAGGTTTCGTGTGAGATCTTTTCAGTTACTAGCCATGGTGGTTGATAGGCGATGTGTATATGATTTCAATCTGACGGAAATAGTCGCACAGCTATTTCGCAATCATTCTGTATACAGAACTTGCCGTGAATTATTAGGTGCAGCAGTATCCTTGCGTGTGGCGGCTCAGAGGTTTAGAGGTCGCTCGAATCTGATTAATAGGTAAAGCCCAATTCTGTTAAGCTATCCTGAATTATGTGAATGTTTATATTCCTGTACGTAATTGAAAAAGCGATCTGACCGCAAACAACTAACGAAGTAGTCACAGAACACACACACACTTGCTGCATGTATGTGCAACGGTAAAGAATTTGCCTAGCTACGTAATCAAGCAGCCAATAATGCGTAATCACTTATCAGATACTACCTAAAAGTTATATGTTTACTTTCAGCGTGAACCCAGAAGTGGTGCATTACATGTTCTGAATGTAGTAACTAAGTACTACTCTTAATTCAGCCCAGACTACACGATAGGAGAAAAATGTTTCCCTGGTACAGTTCCATAACAGTGGCCATTGCACGCTATGGTAGGTAAATACTTGGTGTGAAAGGGCACGTTATATCACAGATGTAGCAACACGACAAGAAGTGTCAAGTAACGTGTATTAAGAGTGTGTCACAGAACGGTACTTAACGTTGGTAAAGTTTGATGCATGGCACTTGATGTCCTAAAGGTAACACAACTAAAACCATGATATCTAACTAACTTTGATGTCTCTCGGTAGTCTATGACACAGTAAATATAACTGATAATAATGTTTACAGACAGTCTCTTACCGTAGTAGTTCTCCGCGAATAGCGAGAGCTTCTTCAAAGTACTGCGCTAGCTGCTGGGGCATAGCCTGCCGTCGCTGGAACTGACAAGGGAATGATTCAGTCCGACATGTCGAAATATTCCTTGAAAATTTTTTGTGTAGGAAGAATGCACCGAAAGAAAGGTCCAGTAGTAATCTTGGCTGCTAATGCGCACTGCAGCAATTAAAAAAAAAGTTGAAAATTGTCAAATTCGTGGCTCGCCAGGCGTCTGAACTGTTGTACAACCCTGTCGGAGCTGCAACAGACTGCTCATGAGCAACATGGCCGGCAGACAGGCTTTCCTGTCGGCGCATCGGTCAGCAGGTAACACGAGTCCCTACGAGCATAATTTGTAAAGCGAATTTCAGTTTTCATTGATAGTTCCTGTGGAATAATAGACTGCAGTTACTGCTCACTCAGATCTGCCACTCATTTAATATCCACAATAATTACAAAGTGCTTTTTCAGTAGCATTAGTGTTACAATGGGGATAAAATTGAATTAACACTCATTGTGTTTAACGCTTAATGTTAAGTGGTATGCAAACCCAGTTTTCCTTCGCAAAAGCTGAAATTTATCTGCGTAAATGAAAGAAACGCCTACACGACGTAATAAATACGCGCCAGAATGAAACTCACAAAGCCTTGAAAGAAAAACTTTCCGAATGAATTACTGTACACGGTGGCCACAAAGCCCAAACCTCCGCTAATTAATAACCAACATAAACCCACAAAATTGAATAAATAACATGAACAACAGTTCTTTAGAGGAGTTTCCTTGAGATATGAACCATGTAGAGTTGTTAGTGGGAGACAATGCACCATTACTGATGATCTATTAGACTGGGCCCTCCAAATAGCAAATAAGATGAACGTTGTCGATTTCAAGTCTTCTCCGACCAGGTTAAGCAGATTCAAGAAATCATGCGGTATAGATATACAGAGATATGTAAAGACGCAGAGTACAGCGCTGCGGTCGGCAATGTTTATACACGTCAACAAGTGTCTGATGATGTTGTTAGATCGGTTACTGCTGTTATAATGACAGGCTGTAAAAATTTAAATGAATTTGAACGTGGTGTTATAGTCGGCGCACGAGCTATGGGACACAGCATCTCCGAAGTAGCGATTTTCCCGTACGACCATTTCAAAAAATGGTTCAAATGGCTCTGAGCACTATGGGACTTAACTTCTGACAGTCCCCTAGAACTTAGAACTACTTAAACCTAACTAACCGAAGGACATCACACACATTCGTGCCCGAGGCAGGATTCGAACCTGCGACCGTAGCGGTCGCGCGGTTCCAGACTGTAGCGCCTAGAACCGCTCGGCCACACCGGCCGGCTACGACCATTTCACGAATGTATCGTGAATATCAGGAATCAGGTAAAACATCGCATCTCCGATATTACTGCGGCCTGAAAAAGATCATGTAAGAACCGGAACAACGAGGACTGAAGAGAATCGTTCAACGTGACGGAAGTGCAACCCTTCCACAAATTGCTGCAGATTTCAGTGCTGGGCCATTAACGAGTGTCAGCGCGCGAACCATTCAACGAAACGTCATCGATATGGGCTTTCGGAGTCAAAGACCCACTCGTGTACTGCTGATGACTGCACGACACGAAGTTTTACGTCTCGCCTGGGCCCCTCAACACCGACATTGGGCTGTTGATGACTGGAAACATGTTACCTGGTCGGACGAGTGTTGTTTCAAATTGCATTACCGGATGGACGTGTACGAGTATGGAGACAACCTCATGAATCCATGGATCCTGCATGTCAGCAGGAGACTCTTCAAGATGGTGGAGGCTCTCTATGGACGTCTGCAGTTGGAGTGATATGGGACCCTTGATACGTTTAGATGCGATTCTGACAGATGACACTTACGTAAGCATCCTTTCTGATCACCTGCGTCCATTCGTGTCCATTGTGCGTTACAACGGACTTGGGCAATTCCAGCAGAACAATGTGACACCCCACACCTCAAGAATTGCTACAGAGTGGCTCCCGAAACATTCTTCTGAGTTCAAACGCTTCCGCTGGTCACCAGACTCCCCAGACATCAACATTATGGGATACAGGGTGAGTCACGAGGTCTCCTCTGGTTTCTGGAGGGTATTCCTTACGTTATTTGGAACAAAAAATTTAAAGTAATGGGATCAGATCCATAATTAATGAGCTACAGTGATTGAAAATCTCTGGAAAATGGCAGAAAAATGCTTTTATTGTAGGATTTCACTATGAAAAATGCACATAATAATTAAACAATTTTGTAGCAGTCTCTTGCATTCAGAGTGGATTTAAAGCAAGTGTTAAAAATTTCCTCCCTGCATTTGAAGGCTAAGATTCGCAAAGGGGTGAAACGCGCGAGCATTTCATAATTTCACATGTTCGTTCCTTATCGACGTTGCAGCGTCGAAAATGCGTTGTATCAGTTCTTCTCGTGTTTCAACCTTAACTTCGTACTCGATGTCTTTCATCCACCCCCAGATGCAGTAATCTAGAGGTGTTAAATCTGGGGATCAGGCAGGGCAGTTGATAGGGCCCCCGCGACCTATCCATCGATGTGGGAAGTGCTGATTTAGATAAGCTGTTACACCCTGGAGGAAGTATGCAGGTGCCCCGTCATGCTGGACGTACATGTGAGGTCTTGTTTTCAGAGGAACGTCTTCAAGAATCTGCGGTAAGTCTTCTCGTAAAAAGTTACCGTACATCTGACCATTTAAATTTCCCGGGAGGATAAACGGCCCCAGTAACTGGCCACACTCAACACCACATCAGACATTGACACTGAATCTGCGTTGAAATTGAGATACTACTGTAGTATGGGGATTTTCGCCTGCTGAGACATGCATGTTATGCATGTTGTTGATGCCATCTCTTGTAAAGGTTGCCTCATCACTGAACATTATGAAGCGATAGAGCTGCCGATATCATATGACCAGTTACAAAAGTGCAAACGATTGGCACAATTATGTGGCTCTAAATAGAACTTCCTGCGTATGAAAAGGATAAAATCCATTCTCATGAAGAATCCTACATACCTTAGATTGTGAAACGTTCAATCGGGTACCTAGGCGTCTTGTACTTTAACGAGGACTGCGCTCTACTGAATTAAGAATGTTTTTCTTTCTTTGAACGTCGCGATGTCTTTCGGAGTGAATACGAATACTGGGAAGAAATGGTTCAAATGGCTCTGAGCACTATGCGACTTAACTTCTGAGGTCATCAGTCGCCTAGAACTTAGAACTAATTAAACCTAACTAACCTAAGGACATCACACACATCCATGCCCGAGGCAGGATTCGAACCTGCGACCGTAGCGGTCGCTCGGCTCCAGACTGTAGCGCCTAGAACCGCTCGGCCACTCCGGCCGGCAATACTGGGAAGAGTACCAGTTTCTAGCAACGTTTGATATGCTCCACTAAATGTTTTGGCACTCGGAATCCTACGATTAGAATACCGACGGTGATATTTGGCCACAGCAGCTTTCGCATTACCATCACAGAAGCCCAAAATGTAGAACGTCTCTCCATGCTCCTGCGATGAAAACCTGTACGGCATCGCAAAGTCTACTGTACACAGGAGACAATGACAGCAAAAACTGACTGCAGTATCAACAACGTGGTCGTTACGCAAACGTACCACTCGCTGCACTTATCTACCTAAGACTGATCGAGTGTCCTGTCAACACAAATGTAGCGCTCCATACATCGTGACATGTTTCGGAACTCTCTTGTAGCTCCTTAATTATGGATCTAATCACATTACCGTATCTACATTTTTTGTTCCAAATAACCTAAGGAATAACTTCTAGCAACCGGGGGAAAACCTCGTGACTGACCCTGTATAAGTGAGATGCCTTCTAACGTGCTGTTCAGAAGAGATCTCCACCCATTCGTACTCTTACGAATTTATGGACAGCCGTTAAGGATTCATGGTGTAAATTCCCTCCAGCACTACTTCAGACATTAGTCGAGTCCATCGCACGTCGTGTTGCAGCACTTTTGTGTGCTCGAGGCGGCCCTACACGATATTAGGCAGGTATACCAGTTTCCTTGGCTCTTCAGTGCAAAAGTGCAGAGGAGATGCCTTTAAGTCGTAGCTGACGTAAAGACAAAATTTGCTGTAACCCCCCTATCTGCTTGTTCGTGACTGAGTGTCTGCGGTACGTCACGTTTTGAATCTGTCGGCGGGAGAAAATACCTATCAGCCCGTACAAGGTGTAAGCGAAATAGTCCACTGTTGAAACAGTTCCCTGTTGCCTGTCCATAGTATCAGAGGACGCACAAGATGCGCTAGAGGAATTGAAGCTGAGAAAGAAGAAGTGTTCTTGCGAGCGCCATCTGGAGGCAGCTGCACGGACCTGACACTCCCGGCGGGTGGTTGCGCCTGTGTGGTGGCGGTCTCTCGTACTTTTTGTTGCGTGCCTCTTGCTTCGTACACAAAAGTGTATATTCTATGTTTTTATCACCTCCTGCGTTACAAATGGTTTATTGTCTTGGTGGAAAACACATCTCGAAAGCACGTATTTTCGTAGATTTTTTTTTATTTTTAATTCATGTTATGTATTACTGAGAACCCATGTAATCTTAAGTGATCCGTCTGATCGGTTTTGAGAGCAGTGCATCAACTATGTGTGATATTTCTGTTAATTATTTCGTTCACACTAAGTCATTTCTTTATTATTGAACATAAAACAATGCCATGCGGACATACCACCATCTTGTCCACATCTGTTGCCACAGGCCCTGTCGCCTTAGTGATAAGGCGATGTGCAAATAGTCAAATAATGCTTTCGTACGCTGCTGTTCCAGTTAGTTAACAGTAAATATGGCACTCTTAGCATGAATAATTTACAGGAGTATAAACATACATATAATTCAGCAGAACTGAATACACCAGGGCTTTGTCTAAATACTAACGACAATAGCTTGTTTCTTAACATGTCACATCTTACATGTTTAAGTTCAGTTAGGTGTCCTAAAATCAGGTCTATATGACTGTATTCAATTCTGGAACCCATTAGGCATCACACTGTAAGCTAAATCTACATTTCTGCATAGGAATTTTAACCACCCACCGCTCCAGTGCGAATCCGTCGCCTTAAACATGCACCATCTCATTCGACTCGTCAATTGGGGAATTTATTTGTGCTCTAAGTATTATGCAGAATTGGATACAAATTTCCTTTCTTAGAGAATACAGGTAAACTGAATTCAATGTACTGAAATCAGTGTAATCTATCTTGAGACATAAACGTTCGTTTTTAGCGTTCTGTACGACAATTGGAAAAATAGAACTGTTATAGGATTGTTTTGACTGCCTTCTGTCTGCCTGTGTATAAAGGTATCAAGTTAAATTCATGTCATATATCAACCACTACAATTCCTCGGCGGTGTAAAGAATTTATTCTAAGTCAATAAAATATAAAGGAACGGACAGTTACGTCATATATTTCGATATTCCCATAATCCCTTAACCTATAGGATACTTCTGGTTGACCCAGAATCATAAAATTTTACAAGAAACAAGGTTTTACAGTAAAAGAAAAGGAAAAATTCTAAACTTGTTAATTTATAATTATATCACTTTTTTGTCATTTCTTGTCCGTCCGTGCGTCTATCCATCTGTTTTTCTCAAGTACGGGTGCATGTATCAAGTTGAAATTTATGTGAAATAGTAAGGTCCACGGACTCTTCACGCTGTAAATAATTTAAGCTTCTAAATCGATTCCGTCAAAAGATACGGCTATACGTCACATATTTTGATGCTCACAAACTCACTCATCATAACATTTAGGTGAACTACCTATTAAAAGGTCGGAATTACTGCTCTACCGGTAAAACGCCTCTGTAAAAACCAACAGGTCTCGGCCAGACCATGTCTTCGGTTTAACCTATCATTCACCTCTCAACGATGTGAACCGTCGCCAGAAACAACACGTTGCTCCAATTTCGTGTGAAACTGTAGGATCATTTTCCCCAGTTGGAGAACAGGGTTGGATTAGGGACACGCAGGTCTCCTAATAGAGTCCCAAAAGAAACTCTTACGCCAGGCCAATGAGACACATGAAACTATTGTTACTGTGTACATAATTAACTTTATACAGAATCCTTAGAGCGCGAGAACTACTCGCACTTAACTGTTTTTTATTATTATTGTTTTATTTTATTTACATATAGTCGCATTTATTATATTTTAAATTAAACTGAACAATCGCCCTTACACTATGAGAAACAGACGTTAAAGAGGTGAAGTACCAATTTATGTTAATTCAAACAGGAATTGTAAAACTATAAAATCTTTGTGTACTTGGAACTAATCACAAGTATTCTCATTCGAAACATTGCGTCCAACTACACCCGTATCGCTCCGCAACATTTCAGTGCTAGTGAGGCGATACATGTGTTTTCTCTGTCAGACAAAAGGTACTCGATAGGAAAAGATGTGGTAACAGTTCACAGGTGGAAACAATGTTGCCTAGTGAAACGTTCTGCTTTTATGCTTCATGTATACGCTGCGTAACCGGTAAAGAGGCCTCTTTACTCTGGTCAGCAATGGTCAAGGCTACCAAAGGAAGGCGCAAGGCGCCAAATCAACACTACCTGCACTGGCGCACACGCGAGTTTGTTATGTCTTTGGAGCGCGACGTCGGAGATTGGAAGAACCCTGAATTCACAAGAAGATATATACACTCCTGGAAATTGAAATAAGAACACCGTGAATTCATTGTCCCAGGAAGGGGAAACTTTATTGACACATTCCTGGGGTCAGATACATCACATGATCACACTGACAGAACCACAGACACATAGACACAGGCAACAGAGCATGCACAATGTCGGCACTAGTACAGTGTATATCCACCTTTCGCAGCAATGCAGGCTGCTATTCTCCCATGGAGACGATCGTAGAGATGCTGGATGTAGTCCTGTGGAACGGCTTGCCATGCCATTTCCACCTGGCGCCTCAGTTGGACCAGCGTTCGTGCTGGACGTGCAGACCGCGTGAGACGACGCTTCATCCAGTCCCAAACATGCTCAATGGGGGACAGATCCGGAGATCTTGCTGGCCAGGGTAGTTGACTTACACCTTCTAGAGCACGTTGGGTGGCACAGGATACATGCGGACGTGCATTGTCCTGTTGGAACAGCAAGTTCCCTTGCCGGTCTAGGAATGGTAGAACGATGGGTTCGATGACGGTTTGGATGTACCGTGCACTATTCAGTGTCCCCTCGACGATCACCAGTGGTGTACGGCCAGTGTAGGAGATCGCTCCCCACACCATGATGCCGGGTGTTGGCCCTGTGTGCCTCGGTCGTATGCAGTCCTGATTGTGGCGCTCACCTGCACGGCGCCAAACACGCATACGACCATCATTGGCACCAAGGCAGAAGCGACTCTCATCGCTGAAGACGACACGTCTCCATTCGTCCCTCCATTCACGCCTGTCGCGACGCCACTGGAGGTGGGCTGCACGATGTTGGGGCGTGAGCGGAAGACGGCCTAACGGTGTGCGGGACCGAAGCCCAGCTTCATGGAGACGGTTGCGAATGGTCCTCGCCGATACCCCAGGAGCAACAGTGTCCCTAATTTGCTGGGAAGTGGCGGTGCGGTCCCCTACGGCACTGCGTAGGATCCTACGGTCTTGGCGTGCATCCGTGCGTCGCTGCGGTCCAGTCCCAGGTCGACGGGCACGTGCACCTTCCGCCGACCACTGGCGACAACATCGATGTACTGTGGAGACCTCACGCCCCACGTGTTGAGCAATTCGGCGGTACATCCACCCGGCCTCCCGCATGCCCACTATACGTCCTCGCTCAAAGTCCGTCAACTGCACATACGGTTCACGTCCACGCTGTCGCGGCATGCTACCAGTGTTAAAGACTGCGATGGAGCTCCGTATGCCACGGCAAACTGGCTGACACTGACGGCGGCGGTGCACAAATGCTGCGCAGCTAGCGCCATTCGACGGCCAACACCGCGGTTCCTGGTGTGTCCGCTGTGCCGTGCGTGTGATCATTGCTTGTACAGCCCTCTCGCAGTGTCCGGAGCAAGTATGGTGGGTCTGACACACCGGTGTCACTGTATTCTTTTTTCCATTTCCAGGAGTGTATGTATCCAATAATATCAATTCTTGTTCGGCAGTTTTTGCAGTGGCTATTATTTTATAGTGGTGTGGAGAAAATCACGTTAATTCACAAAAGGGTTACAAAAATTTAATAAATAATTTAAAGGTCTAACAAACACAGTAGACGAAATACAACGCATCAGACACGACTCGGGGTCAATGTAAGTGAGACGTTCAAGTAAGTAATGATATTCGAAAGATAACAGCCACATCACCGTTACACTTATAGAGCCGTTATACTACGGATATGCAGTCGTTAGAAGATAGATCAGCTATGTGATATTTCAGTGATTTGCTCCTCTTTCCCTTGTTTTCACATTTGAACATAAGAACCGAAAGGAAGCCCTGTCACGTATACAATCATATATCCGCAGTATATATCTTTCAAGCTACCGACAATGAGTCTCTAGGGTAGTACCTCCAATGGAGCTTTTCGAAGTGAACATTCAGTAATAAATGTAGTTAAACTACACCATTTCATTCCAAATAGCCTTCGGCATTACAAACGGCATTTGATTACTTCTTTTCCAGCGACTTTATTGGATATTACTTCAGTATGAGGTATTTCAGTTGTACTGTGTGAATGAATGGGTATGTATGATCACACGTAGGAGAATGACAACAGGCAATGCACCCCGAAAGAAGGAAGTACAAAATGTTCAGAGAAAGACAGATATATAGCGATATAAGTCACTTAGGAATTAAACAAGTAGTAATAGTATCTAGCATCCTGGGTACATGAAAGCCGAATTTGTTTGGGACCTACATACAAATTTCATTACTTTTCCATTGCAGTGAAGTCAGACAACTCAATTTCAGTAAATCAGTGACTTCTGAGTTTCAATAGGACGATTAAGCATCAATGAATCATTTGATAATGGAAGGTTCTGGAGTGAGTTGGGTGTGATTTCCGCTGGACACAGCGATATACAGGAACTGGGTAAGCTTTTCTGCGCCAGAAAATGACTAAAGCAGCAAGACGAAGAAAAAGTAAAGCACTGGACAATAATGACATTTTCACGCAAGCCAAAAGGACTCCAGTTTACTAATTAGCCGCGCGAGATTAGCCGAGCGATCTAGGGCTCTGCAGTCATGGACTGTGTGGCTGGTCCCGGCGGAGGTTCGAGTCCTCCCTCGGGCATGGGTGTGTGTCTTTGTCCTTAGGATAGTATAAGTTAAGTAGTGTGTAAGCTTAGGGACTGATGACCTCAGCAGTTAAGTCCCATAAGATTTCACACACATTTGAACATTTTTTTACTGGTCATTAGTACAGTTTGGAAATAGAGAAGCTACACTTAATAATATGTAAGTACATTTCTTGATATAACTGAACCATTTGCTCAAACTATATTGCGTACCTTGTTATTTATGTGTGGAGCCACAATCATAAATACTAGTGAGACCTGTGGTCGACATTCGAACTAGTTGTGTTTATCAAGGAACGAAAATCAGATTTTTATGTAATTAATTGGATTTTATTCGTATGTAGATTTTTAGTTCTTAGCTGAACACTAACTTTCAAAACAACAACTGAGGTATCATTATCAATGTCCACATTATCCTCATACCTTCGTCTACGCAAGAACTGTATCTCTCTATCTCCTGGGTTTCAGTCCGACCCGTCGGTGTTCTTCTTCAAGGCCTAGTCTAAAACATAATGAGCGATGCCGGAGATTTTCGGACTGAAAAATTAGGAATTTACGTCAAATTTTACGGTAACGGTGGCTAAAGAACACATAGATAGTTCGTTTACTCTTAGACGAAAAGCGAAAAAACGACGCCTATAAGCCATGGAGGCAAAAAAAAGAAGAAAGGTGGTGCTATATACTTACGCTTTACGTTGTTTTGAAACCAGAGTGGGCAGTTTCCATTTTGCACACCGTAGTTTCCCATTCGCTGGCTGTAAAACTGAGTACTTATGAAATACAGTGTTTCTTTACATATATACGAGATGAATGGACAACCTATTACCCGTTCCTCATAACTGAATACAGAAATCCAATAACAATGCTCAAAACCAGTCACAGAAATCTGTCACAAGAACGTAGGTGCAAAGCTGTCAGTTTTATTCGCTTTCTTTAAGCCTCCGATAAAACTATAAGTACAAGGTCGTTAAAAAGTTTCTCTTCTCTTCGCCGCTACTCTAGAATAACACGTTCTTCTGAAAGATCATTGGGGCTCTACTGACGCAGCTATAAACGTCACAATTACTCTTCATGACCGGCTGCACCATCATTGAAGCCGTTACTTGCCGCTTCCTAATAACACGAATGCCCCATACAGTCGAACACCGGTTTCAGGTAACCACGTCATAAATCCAGACGCTTGCTCATCCGCCTCTCACCGGCGGTTCAGAGGTCTCCTCTCCCACTGCTTCTCTCTCTCTCTCTCTCTCTCTCTCTCTCTCTCTCTCAAACACACACATTCACTCTCCCTCCCCCCTCTCTATCTCTGTTGCTCAGTCTCGCCGCCGCCCCAGTGCTGGATTATCCGCAACACTTCGCTAGCCACGATAAACGCCGCCCACACCACACCAGCCACTGCGAATGAAGGCGAAAAGAAAGAAAAAGACAGGAGAAAAAAGAACGGAATGGCGGCCCGAGCGCGCATGCGAGCTGTATTCACGTCAGGAGCAGACATAACTCACCACGACCAGGCACTTCTGTGCTCGCGCCGGAATGAAGCTGTGCAGCGCGAGGCGTGTCCCGGCGTTTATTCGCCATATATCACGCGGAACACCGCCGAACCTGTAGACAGCCCCTCGATTGTTTCGTCAAGGTACACGAGTCTCAGCTCAACACACCATAATTAGTGTTACTGAAGAGTGAGAGTTTCACATTACTCGGCAGCGTCAGTTTTCTTGGTTGTTGAACACCTGAAATGTGTAATACGTTTCACTTTATGTGGGTAACGAGAAAAAAATGCAGCTCAGAGACACAGGAGGCCACGCGAAACACATTAGCCATAGCTTCGTCTCTTACCCAAAGACGCGTTGTCGGAAGGCTAGTTTACTAGCTACTAGTACTGGCGGGTAGGGAAAATTGTCATTCGTTAGCAAGTTTCTGAATTATGAAGCTAGTACAGTGCAAATCTCGGTTACTTCGCAGTCCACATGTCGGCCACATCATCACGTCGTAACTCAATTTTCCTGTCACCAAACGCTGACTCGCAAAGATGCCAGCAGTGCTGAGTGGCCGCGCGGTTTGAGGCGCCATGTTACGGATTGCATGGCCCCTCCCGCCGGTGATTCGAGCCATCCCTTGGGCATGGGTGTGTGTGTTGTTCTTAGCATAAGTTATTTTAAGTTAGATTACGTAGTGTGTAATTCTAGAGACCGATGACCTCAGCAGTTTGGTTCCTTAGGAATTCACACACATTTGAACATTTCATCAAAGATGTCATTTAGCGCTGTGACGTCATTCAAGTGGGATGAAAAGATTTAGAACTCTACAGCAAACTTTCTAGTGATTCATCAAGATTATTAGCTGGTGGTTTCGATGTAATGAGCCTCTTTCCTGAGCTATTCGTTATAGAGTTAGAAAGTAACTCATTTGTTCTTGTATTTCAGTCATCTTTGATGCCACAGGGAAATGAAAATAAACGTGCCTTAGTCCAAAATCACGTTACGTACAAAATCTTTATTGTTTGTAAAGGAAACTTTTCTATCGAATGAGTAGAAAATGCAGTTAAATGCAACTTGCCACTTCCACCTCCCCCTGAGATTTCAGCTGTCTACTGTTGGTTTTGTTGCTGGCTGTAGTAGTTGCACGTAGAAAGTGATAATATATATAGTTTTATTCAGCTGCTGGGATTGTTAAATGTGTAATTTCTTTATCGCGCATATCTGTGCAAATTTTCATAATCACATGTCCCGAACTGCCCATATCACCGATGTGAATCTGTAGTACAATTACAGAAAACGTTTCATGCAGAAAGAAAATCTCTGCAGGCAGATTGTGAGGTAGACATGTGATCGTCATGTTCGACGAGCGCCGTGAAGTAACATAGTGAGCTGAATATGAGGCTTCAGAGACTAACACGGACTAAATTAAAATAAAAAAAGCTTTTACAGGAGGACTCGATAGCCTACTTATTCACACGTCGGCTGTTATAATGCCAATATTATATTAAGTGGGTTTTAAATAGTTCTCCATCCAACCTACTACCCATATCTGGCCTCCTGTAACTCATCTTTTTTCCTAACCTTATAAAAAGGATTGTAATGAAAATCTTTCTGCGAATCAAAAGGTTATCTGTGCTGTGAACGAGAAGCCTACAAATTTTTGTCTAAAATAATTTCTGAGGAAATATAAAAAACAGCGGATAAATAGTCCTATCGGTCACAAAAAATGTGAATACGTTCCTCTTTATTTAACAGACTATAACTGAATAGTGGGATACCAGTTGCTTCATCCCGCTCTCCTCGACATCTTCAAAAGTTTCCCAAAAATTCTAGAATGTGAACATATTCGCGCTTTTTTGTTAACATGCAACTCACCTCAAACTTCCACAACCTTCACTAACTGTAACTCACACCCAATAGTCTATTGCTGTAAGTCGCTTAAAGGAATCGCACATTAAAAAAAAAAAAAAAAAAAAAAAGCCAATATATACGCATGGCAAAATTTTTGGGAAAATTTTTAAAGGTTTTGAGGAAGGTATAAAGGGGCAGTTGGTACCCGACTTCTTAGACAGTGTTTTAAATGAACAGAACGAGTTCTGCATTTTTTGTGCTCCAATAGGAATATTTTTCTGCCGTTTTCCTAGTTTCCCCTGCCGCAGCAGGGCATGTATCTCAAATGAAAAGAAATGTATTGGTCAGGGAAACGCACATAGTTTACTTACGTGAAACTGAGAGAACAGATAACTAATATTACGTCTCAGACCGGATTCTACGAGCAAAAATAAATTGCATGTGTTTCAGTATTACATAATGGGGTTCCCAGATGTTGAAAGAGACACATTCTAGCATATTTCTCTCTGAAAAGCCACTTTATAAACTATGTTTTCGCCTCACACCGGACTTAAGATGCGTATTTTACGAGTACAGGTATGGTATCTGAACCTCTGTATCTCGAAAACGAATAAAGATAGTTAGACATCGGACAGACATTTGCTGTGAACAGCCGTCTCGGAATCCTCAGCTAGGTTTTGGTCCGCTGGTGAGAGCAAACATATAATAAAAATTTTTTGTGGGGTTTTCTGAGAAACCCTCTCTATGCCTCTTACAAATACCATCAAGCCCACCGTAGACCACATCAAATGCAAAAAGAACCAATTACTTTGCTCCATTTGAGTAAGCAGGACGAAGTGCGTAATATTCATATTTTGACCCTGTTCTATAGGACGATGACCCTTCTGGTCATATACAAATGGTCCCCAGCCCAAGGGCTATCCAACACACTTGACCCTACCTTTTCATCACTGATACAACCCGAGGTATGAGCACCAGAAAGCCCCCTCTTTATTTTTTGGAACATGTTAGGTACGTACGCTGTGGCATGCATCCCAATATAATCTCTGTGGACCATATACATTGACCTTGATGGATATTATGTTCATAAATGAACTTCACGGTTGCAAAATAAAAACTGCTTATAAATGACAACAACAATGTTGTGTACAACTCTCATGACAGTTTTGTTTACTGTTAGTTCTTCGACCCATCTTGCAGTCATCTGATATTGACAGTGGTACTGAATCTAGTTCCGCATAGAAAACACACTTATTAAAACCGACTTCACTGCATCCTATCTCGATCGACAATTTCACGGGACATGAACAAAGAGTGGAACAATAAGCGCAAGTTAACCTCGATTAGGATATCGCAAACGGACGTGAGGCATTACGCGGTCTAGATATCTCACTCCACACAACACGCGAGCTGTCCCGCTGGTGAAGCAACAGGCTAGGACACACACACACACGCACGCACACAGACTGGGAGAAGTGAGCCTACTTACAATACAGCAAGCGAGCTGTGACGAAGCGATTGGCCGGAGCAACACCCGTGATAAAACAAGTCTATTACCTCTGGCGGCCGTTCCCGCCGCCCCGCACAATGTAGGAGGTTTTTGTTTCTCGCGCTGGCGCCCAGCTGATGCCTTTTACAGGCTAATCCGTTACGCCAATGAAGCGGGGGCCGGCGCGCGGTGAATACTTAAGCTGCGACCCACCCCTGCCGGAATGTCCGCCGGGGGCTCCGCTGCGCAAATACAAGGGCTGGCGCGCCGGCTGCTGCTCTCTGCTTCTGCGAGCGGTGACCGCTGCGCCCACGCGCCCCGACACCATTTCAGTGGGTTACATTACCATTTGCGGGAACTGCAGCACCAAAAAGTACGCAACTTATACAACTGATCACAATTAACTTCGATTTGGAGAATCCGATGTGGCGTAGGCCCCTTCATTTGCTCTGTCGAAAGAACAAAGGGAGCAACATGACAATTCCGTCGATGACGAGGTCATTACGGACGGCGTGCAAGCTCTGATGGGGGATGGGTGGGACTGTCTCCTTTCGAAGGAAGCATCCAGGTTTTTGCCATAAGAGATATAAGGGAACTACAGAAATCCTAACTCTGGGTGGACGCACTGAGATTTGAACTGCTGTCATCCAGAATGTCAGTCCGGTGATTTACATCTGCTCCATCTTGATCGATCTGTATCTGAAGACTTTAAATACGTTTGCATCGGATCGAAGAAGGCCTAGATATTTGAGATATCTCCGTTTACATTTTTTCTTTGGGGGGGGGGGGAGGGGGTGGTAGTTTATCAGTCCTCTGGTGTTTGACGCTGCCCTCCACGACTTCGTCTTCTAGATGGTGCTGCATTTTGTACACTGTCGAGAAATGATTATCATGATTGCTGAAGAACAGTGGCGAACAATTAGCCGAACATCTGCCTCACATGCGTTAGAGGAGCTACACGTCAGGTGCATTTGTGGACCAGGGAGGCAGCAGTACCTGTTCTTCCTCGAAGAAGCCGAACACGTTGCTCACCAGGTACGACTCGGCACTGTCCTGTTGAAAAATGGATATCGAATTAGGAGCGGCAGTGTCTCAGACTCTGAAACTTCGCTGATGCAGTGATTGCTGTTCGTTTTGCCACCAATAGCTCGAGTCAAGATCGCATGTCATATCCAGTGGAATCAGATTTGATCCCAAAGTTGGTCTACCGTACAGGCTGCTACAGCTCGAAAAAAATTACTTCGTTATTGACAGACGTCATTGGCGGGAGGCATTGCGTTACTGGTTACTCTTTCCCATTCAAAGTTGTGTAGCCAGCCTCGCCTCGCCAGTGTCTACAGGTACCTATAAAACAGGCAACACAGCGGGCACGTGGATCTAGGGAAAGTACTGCAGTTCGCTGACATTCGGCACTTATCCGCCTACACTCCGAAATCGCAAAGTTATTTTAATCGAAGTATACTTTGCAATAACCATATTAGTATAATATGTAAGTGGCCTTCACTGTAGGTCAGATTGAAGTACGGGTGGCCCAGAAACCCTACATTTTGTAATTCACTGTTTCATGTGCGACCTACAACCATCCAATAGTTTGTTGACCGCCGAAACCGACGCAATGACTTTCATGTCACCGGTCTAGCTTTCAACAAACAGCTTAGAAACTTCGGTGAAGAAGGATCTATTGTTGAGTGGTACTTAAGATAAGCAAATAAATTAGTGAAATCAAAGTGAAGTAGAAATTAGAATATGAATGAAATACTTGGATTACAGAGTTACATACTGGCAAACAGCGGGCAGAGCAGAAGAGGCAATGACCGTGAAGTCGTTCACCTATAGTGAACTGAAGCGAGTAAATAAACGAGACGCAGTGGACCCGACAAAGAAGGAGAGTAGCAGTGGTTTTCAGTCAGTTCCGGTGCTGAAGAACGTCATGCAAGAAGAGACTACATCATACACAGACGGACCAAGTCCGCCGCTGTAATGGAATAGCAAGCAGCAGCCTCGGCGCCAGAAGACAGAAGTTAAAAGGTATTTGAAGACTGATTTTACGTACCCGGGTGACTCGTGAGGATGGGAAGGAGACGGCCTGACATCAGCAGTCACCTGTGAGCTGGGATGAAGATCTGACAACCGAAGACTGGCAAGCGGGAGTCCGTTGTTCGAGTCCGGAACACTGGCCTTCCCCCGCCGCGCCGCTCCGCTGGCCGACGCACGGCACACGCGGCCGCTTAGAGAAGAGAAACACTGGGACGCCACATCCAAGGTATCACCATCCGATGCACGACTTCGTTCTCAATAATTAAACGGGCCACCGCACGAGGCGCGTCTCCAGTCAACTGGGCGAGACGGCGACACGAGATACACACCGCCACGCGTAATCAGACGCCGCCGCAGCCGCAGCAGAAGGCTTCGCAAACGTTACAGCTGCCGCTCTCCGAGCCAGAACATCCAGTAAGGGAACAGTTGTACAAAACTTTCAATAAAAGTTATCTTATGTAAAAATGCTGTTTCATTCTACCTCATACCCGAGCCAAGGAAGAACCCACCCTGCCCACATGTTGTTAAGAGAGAAAAATTAATTTATTTAGTATTTTCACCCTGACATAATGCTTTAGAATCAAATGCCCATTGCAGTAATGCTCATACTGACAATTGACTAGCATCAAAAGAGAAAGCCCAGTTATATTTAGTAGCAGAAGTGTTACATTTAGTGTCAGAACTGTTACACTGTATCCGCTGCTGGTTCTTCCAGGAGCGTGCGGAAATTGCGGCACTGAGGGACTGGATGTGGTGGACGATCGTGGCTAACACTCCAAGTAGGAAAGTGCGTGAACTCAAATAAAATTAGCGAATCAAGTGGCGAAGAAAGCAACGGTGATGCAGTAATACTAAATCATGTCAGAGGAAACCCTTCAGAAATTATGAAACGTACGCACGATGTAAATGTCGAGACACATCAGGATTTGAATCCTCTTGCTTGCTGCCTCCTAGTGTGACACAAATTTTCATAAGTCACGACATATGCAATACACGGCGTATTCAGTATTTCTGAACGGGTTTCACTGATATCGTTTCATGTCATTCCATCTTCACTGATTTCTTAACATTCGTTCAACTCTATTCCGATGGAGTTCAATTCAATTTAAGTGCTCTTACATTTGACGATTCTTGAGTGAACGTGTCTGACGTTGCAGCACCGTCGTCTTAGATCGCACAAGGGACGACGGTAATGGACGAATGACAGCAGGGGTACGGTTAAGCGCGCCATCTCAATCAGTGCCGATAGTTCTGAGGCGTACTCTTCGACACTGGACCGTGGTATTGTGCAGAGAAAACTTACATTACCACTTCTCGATTTTCTAGTTACATACTTATGAAAAAAATTTCTTACACCAAACAGATTCGAAAGGAAACCGCCGGGCAAAGTACAGCTCACTAGCTTATGAATGTGGGATCAAGTTCCCTAATCATTAGAGAGAAAAAATTATGCTGAAATAACTGTTAATGAAAGAAAGAAAATGATACGAGACGTGCCAGAATGGCTCTCTCTCGCCAAAGAGCGCCTAATAAATCAATACATTTAAGCTCCGAAAATAATTTTATAAAGCATCCTCTATGGTAACAGTTTTCTTGAAGTCATTGATATTTATATTATTTTATTTTTAACTGTTGGAAAGTACTATTCACGTGTCATAATAAACAGTTCACACTTTCCTGCAGCACAAAAGGGATTCTTCTTCATGATTACCTTGCAAAGGGGGCAGTTATTGGGAAAATCCTACAAAAACCATTTGCAAGATCTGGCCGGAAGAAATGCGTAACAAAAGACTTGGATAGCAAAAGAAGAAGAAAATATGATCTCTCAAGAAGGTAATGCTCCTCTTCACAGTGGTAGTTTGGCATTAGAAAAAACTGAAGGCTGTTACGTACGAATTGTTGCAATGTCCCCTCTGCATTTTACATATGACATCCTCTGATTTCCACCTATTCTTAGGTTTGCGGAAATTTATAACTGAATGACGTTTCGTGTGAAGTGAAGAGTTTTAGGCAGCAGTTAATGGATACGTTGTAACCTTTCCAGAATCATTTTCAGGGACAGAATCTGTAGGCTATAAAAAAAGTGGGCCAAATAACTTGATGTAGAAGTGACTACCTTCGAAATAAATCCATTTTATCATCTAAAATCACAGTTTCACTATCAAGTCAAGAACGTATCATCTTATCCTCGTATTCTGTGTACCGATCAGTTTTACCTTTTTATCTTCTATTTTTAGTATGATCCTCAGATCCTACAGCTCATAATTGGCTCTGCTCTTAACAATCTACACCCCTCACTGTCATTTACGCAATTCAGTTACACTTGGTGCACAACGTAAAAATTTTCATCACTGGTAGAAAACTATTATTTTTCCCTTTTCTCCTCCAGTTTATCTCACATTAAGAGGTACAAAAACACACCACATCGTATGTTGTGAACTGCTGTGGAATGAAATCGAAGACTAAACAACTGATCAATCAGAACGAGATCTTTTTCAGTATAAATCTAGTACGAATTCATATCGCCTACGGACGACCAGTAGGAAACTTGTCGAAATGTTGTTTGAAGGCGACACAGTTGATCGGCTGATTCCTCTTCGTCTTAAATGTCGCTGTGGTGGGGACACCATACGCGTTCTCTGTCTTCCTCCACCAATCATTTTTGTTCCTGGCTTTCGTGACCCAGTCTAACTTTTCAGGTCCATCGCCTCCGTATCTCTGTTGACGTCATACTTCCGTCTTGTTCTTGGCCTTCCTCCGCTCATTCTGCTCTCCACGGATCCTGATAATCGTACTCGTAGTAGTCTTTCCTCGTACATCCTGATTAGATGTGCAGCCCACACCAGTCTTCTTTTCTTCATCCTTCGGACAATATAAGCTTAAGTAAAGGTCTGCCAGTTCCTTATTTCTTCAATATCTTCCATTTATGTGACCGGGTGTCCCTCTTAGAGCCAAATATTTTCCTTAATATCTTTCTCTTGATGCTTAGTTTTTTTTTCATCTGTTTTTCTTAACGTAAGTATTTCGCAGTCATAGAGAGCTACCAGTAGATTTATACTTTAGTATAGTGTTACTTTAAAAAAATTCTCGAAACTGCTCTGCAGCAAAGCAAACTGAATTCTTCAATTACCAATGGGGTTTGATAATTGAACGCCTTGCTCACGACCATGTATTCAGTTTTCTCCTTGTTAATTTATAACTCCACTTTTCGTCGTAATATTTCTGTAAGAACTTGTCACGAGCTGCAAGTTCTCTTTGCTAAGACATATTAGAACAACATCGTCCTCATATTCAAGTAGATTTACTGTGATATTATACAATTTTACTCCAGCTTTTTTTCTCTATATTTTCTAAAATTTAATTAGGGAGTATTAGAGATAGCGTGTCTGATTGTCCAAGACCAGCTCAGACTTCAAAATGCTCTGACATTACTGTAGTGATCTTTACTCTGCAATAGACTTCACCTAAACAAATCTGTACTAGTATTATTATCTTTTTTCGAAACAGAAACTCTGTCATTATCAATGAAAACACACACAACACTGGTGTAATACTCTACAATATTCGTTATCTACTTGACAGACCGGTTTACGGCTGTTACGCCATCATAAAGTACAAAGGAAAGTATGTGGTGCAGTAAAAGTTTTTTGGATCTAAGATCTCAAACTAGTGCACCCACAGAATATCTCCATTTCCAGAAATGAAAAATGTTAGTGTTAGATTCAGGAATAAAATGACAGTGATTGTTTCAGTATAAATGTAATGTAAGAGTATTTAACAAAGTTAAAATATGAGACACATCAACTAATGAACTATAAACAAATTACAACTGTTGTTCATAAAGGAAAATAAATTGAACAATAACCTTTGGTGACATGTTCCTAAGATGTAGCTGAACAAAATAAATTTAGGACCTATTAAAGACAAGATTATGTTGTTCAGCCACATCTTTGGGACATGTCACCAAAGTTTAATGTTCAGTTTATTTGCTTTTATCAACAACAGTCGTAATTCGTAATATTGTTAATTACTTACTGTGTCGCATATCTTGCCTTAGTTAAATAATCTTACACCACATTTACACTGATATAATGCCTCACGTTTCATTCCTACATCTAACATTAACGTCGCTAATTTCTGAAAATGGGCATACTCTGCAGATGCACTAGTTCAAAATCTTTGATCCAACAAAATTTCATGCACCACATACTTGCCTTTGTACCTGAGGACGGCCTAATAGCCGAAAACCAATTTGTGAAATAAATAACAAATATTGTCGCACACTACATCAGTTTTGTGTGTTTTCATTCTTAATTTATAAAATATTCTACTAAGAAGCGACGCAACACTCTATCAATGCAAACTCTTTCAAGGCATTCAATATTGTGCCCCTATGTAGGCTGTCATAGGCTTTTTTGAAATCTACAAAAATCAAGTGAATATCAACGTCATGTTCTCGACCTTTCTTGGTTGCTTGTCTGAGCGTGAAAAAGGTTGTTTGTAGTTGACCTGTTCCTTCTGAAAATACTTCGATTGTTCCCCATAATTCACTGTGCAATTGGATTTATCCTCTTCGGAAGATACCCTGATAAAATTTTGTAACTTACATTAAGGAGTGCAATCCCTCTATAACTATCACATAACAGCAGGTCATTCGTTTTTAGTTCACGGTGTCTTAAGGCCACTGTCCAGTCGTCAGACAGTCTCAAATATTTCCAAACATTCCTTAACAGTTTTGTAATTATATAAACCAATACCGGTTTGCTCTCCTGCAATTTGATCTTCGTCGGAAACCTTTTTTTTTTTTTTAGTTTCTGATCCTTTGTCGTATTTCTTCTTCATTGGGGATCTCTACTCTTCTGTCTACGGTGTCTGGTACTCACATGAAAGATACTCAATGGGGTCATCACAGTTTAGTAAGTCTGCGAAGTACTCTGCCCATCTCATTTCTACTTCGGTTTCATTCGTGAGGATCTTCCCCTGCGTTTTTTAACAAATTTTTCTTTTATTTTATTGCATTTCTGTGATATTTTCTTCATTTTTTGATACACTTGTGTTGTCCTGTGATGGATACAGTCCTCCTCTCTTTGTTTTATTAGCTCCTGCCTTTGTATATTTGCCGTTACCGTCATTATTCTGGTGTACTTTCTTTTAACTCCTAATCCCTCATATTTTCTAGTCATCTCTTCCTAACTGCCCTTCTCTCTTCACTTTTTTGCTGGCACATTTGATTGAACCCACATCTTATCTGACCTCTTTCGTTTGTCTAGAATTTCGAATGCTACCATGTTTACTTAATTTATCAGTCTTGTTGATATCACAGTCTCCAGCCTTTTCCTCGCGTAAACACAGGTTTTCTGCCAGTGTTGACCTGTGTTTTCTTTTAATTTCTGTTTATTTTAATTTGTTTATATCATAATATGTAGCTTTCTTAGCTATTGTAAACACCTTCTTAAATTTTATGTTCGTCTTACTTCTCACCAGGAAGTGACAGTGTCACAATCTGCTCCTCTATAGGCTCTCATATCTTTTATGCTGTTTGCATACCGCTTCTGCATACATACGTGCTCTATTCGATTTATGGTTTGCTCGTCTAGTTCCATTGATGTCCCTTTATGTACGTTTTTATGTTGAAACCATTTGCTCATGATGCATGCATCATTGTCAGTTGCGACGTTGGTCAAATGGGTGTCACTGACGATACTCCCTCGATGTAGACTTGCATTACCGCTCACCGGTTTATAGATATTTTTTGGAGTCAGTCTAGCGCTAAAATAGCCCAATACTATTTGAACTATTTGTCAGCGAGCTATACATACAGTCCAGTTCAGTGTAAAATTCCGCCTTTATGAATAACTCATCCTCGCAGGGTGCATGTTCATTTATTAATTATACATCACAATTCAGAAAGAGCATTGTAATGTAAGAAATTCTATTGTTAGTCAATTTAGATTCTTTCACTGTTTTTATTATTGAGTGATGCGCAGGGAAACTTGGCCTGAGAAGCACACAAAATTCCATAAATTTTACGTAGTTTTTCTATCTTCTTCTTTTTGGCAAATCTGTATGATTCACGGGTATGAAATCTTCTGGCGCTGTTTGGTACAACACAAACTGGGTATTTCACATTCTTAATTTGATAAACTTAACTGGCTTTTGTTTTAGCATACAATCGATCAATATTAGTTAGTCAGTCACATCCACAGGAACTAAATTAGTTGAACAACAGCCTAGCTGTAAATTGTAGAAATTTTACTCTGCATTTGGCAATCCCTTATCATATTATGATAATGTCTACCAAACGCAGTTTCATACCTTGCACTTATTACGCAAGTGATGGAATCTGAATACGTTGGAATTTTTTAAAATAAATAAACATGTGACAGTTCTCTCTTGGTTTTTAATTATTGACTTCAGTGTCTCTTCTCTCCTAAATTTAATCAGCACCCTCAATCACTCCTTCAAACTTCCCACATTGTATTGTCCATCCTACACATCCTCTCTGTTTTATGTTCATTTTGTTATTTCAGTATCATCAAAAGTGCTAAACGGTTAGCTGTTTTACCAGATGAGTATCTAATCTGCGTTTCTTTATGTAAAAGCATTCTGTCATTTTAAAGTGTCAATAATTTTTTAGCTATAAATTTGGATTTAATACAATTTTAACCGACAACGTACTTCGTCGAACTTTTTTTTCTTTTATCCCCTTCTGTCAATCTATTTCACTATCACGGGGTAGTTTCAACTACACTGGTGTTCAAAATTAAAGCAACAAACCGAAATTTTGCATAGTTGCATTTATTTTGCCACAAAACACTGTGAACAGGTGATAGTAAAGTAGAAAAATGTAAAGAATACAGAATGTAAACAACTGCAACATGCATAACGATAGACAAAAATGTTATTCGTTTTTTTCAACTTAACAGATTTGCACACACATTCCGACTGTTTAGTTTGCTGAGCGTGGGGCGTCACCACGTCTGGCTGGAATACAAGCCTGACAACGGCGGGGTATGGTCTGACTAAAGTCATCAGTCTCATGTTGAGGTAATGTAACGTCCCCTTAGAAAAATTATGAGTGACTGTGTTAGTAAACTTCTACGTTATTTGAAACAAAGACAGCTAAGTAAAACTCAACGTACTCAGACAGTTCTCTCTTTACATATTTTGATCATCACTAAACTGACACACAATATTTTTTAGGGCAACGCAACCTGACTTTCAATAATCCCTACAAAGGAATGGCCCTGACTAACAATAACCTATAACTTTCATGAATCACTTACCTCAGAAAAATCTTCGTTACTCGAACTACTGCAATACAGCGAGCGCCAATACTGCCAGCTAAATAAAAGATTCTAACTACTGAATTCACTAACTACTGATAGGCATAGTTAGCAAATGAAAGGTTTTGATAGAGAACAAACAATGTATTTACCTTAATACTGTTCAAAAGTCATCATATATATAATATCAATTCATGGCATCCATCTTTACAAATTTCCTTTTTCTGGTGGACACACGTCCAGATCGTCCACTTATAGTAACCTCTCAAAACTCTGGCATCTCTCTCTCCACATCCACCACCACTGCTGGCGGCTCACCTCCAACTGCACAACGCTACGCGCTGTCCACACCCAACTGCCCAACACTACACTAGCGAATATTCCAACAATGAGTCAACCAGCCACAGACTAGACACAGCGCAGTCAGTGATTTTCATACAGAGCGCTACTTGGCGTTACCAACATAAAAACCTAAACAGCCCACTTAGAGCAATAACGCTCATTCTTCCCGCATTGCTACACGCAAGTCTTGGAGAGTGGTTCGTGGATTCTGACGTGGATGCAACGTGTCTCCCTACAGCATCCCAGACATGCACTATGGGAAATTGGGAGAGCGAACAGGCCACATCATGCGTGTACTATCTTCCGTTTCCCAGAAAACACCAACCACCCATGCTCCATGAGGTTAAGCGTTATCGTCCATCAGCACGAAGTCTGGGCCCACACCACCTCGAAACAACCGCACATTAGGTGTTAAGATCTCGTCGCGATACCTGACAGCAGTTAAACCATGCCGATACACCCGTACATTTTCGGGAATGGGTGATTGGTCAACATAATTCCTGCCCACCACATTAAGGAACCTCCTCAGTGTCGGTTTCTTTCGATAATGTTTGGGTTCTGAAATCGTGTTCCACGTTCCCTCAAGATGCGAATGTGTCAGACTGACTCACCAGACCAAATAGGGACTGATCTGGGAGAAGAGCATTGACCCACCGTTCGACCGCCCAGGTGGCATGCTGACGACTCCACTCTAGACGTCCCCTTCCGTGAAGGCGCATCAGAGGTACACGTACAGAAGGTCTCCAACAATAAAGCCTATTCTGCTGAAGCCTTCTGCACAGCGTTTGTCTCGTCGTAACACGTCCAGTGGATGCTGCGAGGTCAGATGCCGTTTGCCGTGCAGTACTAAGGCGGTATTGTCGTGCCCTTACGGCCAAATAACGGTCCTCTCCTTTCGATATCACACGTGGACGGCCATGCCCTGGTCTTCGGGATACTATTTGTGTCTCTATAAATTGTCGCCACATCCGAGAAACAACAGAACGATTCACATGAAGCCTTCGGGCCACATTAGTTTGTGACTGTCCTACTTCCATTCTTCTTCTGGCCTCCACCGCAGATTCTGGTACGCGTCTTTTTTGTGCCACACTGCACCGTCTGTGACCGTACACACAGCGATTGTGAATGTGGGATTTCCAGGCAAGCACTCTCCCGTTTGACAGGTGCCCTGACGTCATCGTTGACGTGGTTTTCAATTGAGCGGAATGCCATCTTCCGACAAGAACACGATTATACGGACATCTGTTGACATTTTGTATGAATTAGATACAACACGGGGAAATAACGGTTTGTTGCTTTAATTTTGGACGGAAGTGTATTCGTGCTACATCAATCATCCGTAACAGAATTTAAGTATTAAGCTATCATTTTTTGCAACTTATCTTTGAGCAGAAGTGCTTTTAACATGTGCTCACCAGGATTGACTACGAAAGACAGTTTTTTGGCTGCTGATGACCTCGGATGCTGAACACAGTTGAAACGAATAAACGCAGCAGAAGATTTAGAGCTTCAATTTTGTAACAGTCACTTTTTGGAGGTAACGCTTCATTCTTCTCGTGCTCACAAAGAAAAATTTAACAAAATTTTCATGTGTAACGTGTACATGATCGTGAGTTATGCTAACAATTACATTAATATTTGTGAATACAATACGACAAACAGTCTTTTTTTGTAGGTCGTCGGTCTTCTGACTGGTTTCATTCGGCCCACACGAAATTCTCGTCCCGTGTCAAATACATCTCGAAGTGCCTACTGAACCAAACATTCGATATTATTTTGTGGATATACTGCGATCTATCAATCTTCCTCTATAGATTTCAGTCCATAATATTGCCTTAAGCGCCATGGAAGGTATTCCTTGATTTCTTAACGCATGTCCTGACCATCCAGCTCCTTCTTCTTGTCAATGTTTCCCACATGTTCCTCTTCTCTCCGATTCTGTGGCGACTCGCCTTATTTCTGATCCTATCAGTTCGCCTAATTTTTAACGTACTTCTGTCGAACCACATCTCAGTCGCTTAGATCTGTTTGTCTTCCAGTTTTCCCACAGACCAAACAATGATGTTCTCCGAAATTTCTACCTCAAATTAAAGCCCATACAGTGTGCTAATAGACTTATTTTTATCAAGAATGCCCTCTTTGCCAGTGATAGTCTTCTTTTTATGTCCTCGTTGCTTCGTTTGGTATGTTTTAATGTGGCTGCAGTGTAGCAAAATGCCTTCACTTCGTCAGCTCCGTGTTGCCCGTTTTTTATGTTAATCTTTTTGAAACTTCTCGATACTCTCGTTTCCGATACTCCTAATTATTTTCGTCTTTCTTTATTATACACTCAACATATAGTACTATCTCATTAGAGTGTTCAGCCCATTCAACGGGTTGTGCAATTATTGCTCATTTTCACACAGGTTAGCAATGTTGGCTACGAATCTCATCACTGGTATTCTTTCACGCCGAATTTTAATAATATTCCTGAACCTTTATTTTATTTACGTCATTGCTTCTTCGATGTACAGATTGGATAACAGGGACATAATGTTACATCCATGGCTGAAAACCTTTCTAATACGCGCACTTTGTTCTTCGTCTTCTTTTCTTCTTTCATCTTCATTGTTGTTGATATTGTATATTGTCCATATTTCCTTATAGCTTACACCCATTTACCTGAAAATTTCGAACATCTGGCACCATTTTACACTGTTGACCGCTTTTACTCTTTCTAAAACCACACTGATTGGCGTCAAGGTCAGCATTATGTTAAGGGGGACGTTGGCCTAGGCTTGCGTGAGATGTATGGTACTAACGAAAGGCACCAGTCACCTGTGAACTAAGTGCACATTGGTGCGGATCAGTTGCGTACCTTAATGCTTGATAGCTGCCTCGATGACGAAAATATCTTCCAACAGATTTACTGTCGGTGTCGTAAGGCCCAAATCGCGTCATCTAACAGATCCTCAGTTTTATTTTCCAGTCTACACGTATATTATTTTTGTCCGCTACGTGGAAACACCAACTATTAACATGATTGCACGGTAGATCTTGCAGTTTTCGGATTTCGCTATCTTCGGGATAGAGCGGATCATTTTTATCCAAAAGTCTTATCGTTTGTCACCAGCTTCATAGATCCTACAGACCAACCTGCTTAGTTGTTTGGTTGCTACTTCCTCCAATGTTTTTAGACACCCCGAAGGTATGTTATCTCCACTATTGTCAACCTATTTGTCGCGTGTGTTGGCTATGTCTTGTGTGTTTTTAAATCACAAGTCTCCCAAGACTATGAAAACTCTGACTATAATACTTCAGTTAAAGTAGAATTATTATTGCACATTTAATGTTGATATCTTTGCTCTTAATTTCAGTGAAGACTTTATTTACTTTTACGTACGTCGAATCAGTCTTATAACGTAATAGTGTCTTCACCGGTCAGTGTACATGGTGCGGTGCGTGTTTCGAGCCTGGGTGTCAACACATCCGAGTACGACCATCGACGTGATGTAATTAGATACGTCATTCGTATGACCAGACTTCACATTTCGATTGATTCGGGATCCAGTCTCGATGATTCCCTGCCCGCTGCCGACTTAATAGATGACGCCGTTGTGTCAACTTGGGAACACGTAGGGATCGCCTGCTGCGGAGCCCCGTGTTTAACAGTACGTGCCGTACGGTACGCTCCGAAACACTTTCGCCAGCAACAGCATTATATCCCGTCGTCAGATCTGCCACAAATCGTCCGAACGGCTCTGAGCACAATGGGACTTAACATCTGAGGTCATCAGTCCCCTAGACTTAGAACTACTTAAACCTATCTAACCTAAGGACATCAGAGCCATCCATGCCCGAGGTAGGATTCGAACCTGCGACCGTAGCAGCAGCGCGGTTCCGGACTGAAGCGCCTAGAACAGCTCGGTCACAACGGCTCACAAATTGTCACCTATACCTCTTCACCGAGCTGGTAAGCATCCGGTTTCCATGTTCTGTGATGAGATGTGGACGTCTGTCATAACATCATGTCGCCTACTCCTGGCTGCGACAGCCGTCAACGATTTTTCTTAGATGGTCACGTCAGTAGCAAGCCATCTAAGGCATTTCTGAGACGCTCAGTAAGAGATGCCGTGCCACAGCAATCCGCTTTTTGTGGATTTTCCCATAGGCGATCCGTATATCTACTACAGCGATTCCCCACTTGTCCCTGCTACGCTAAAACGCTTTCTTACCTCGTCACGTGGCTGTAACTCCGCTAGGTGTCATTCAGTGTGGCGGTGTACAGTGATCGTAATGTTGTGATTCGTCAGTGTGTATCCGCTCCTGGGTACACCTTGTTTGCTGTGGGTTGTGCTGTTTTGCATATCCCTGTGATATTATAGTCCGATCTCAGGTAACCTACGGAGAAGAGAAGCATCCCAAATAAATATGAAAACCAATTAATGGAAACAATAATGTCACACAGCGGAAACGTCTTGCTGAATGATAATTAACAGAGGTGGCCCAATGTGGGTATCACACCATGCACATATTAATGAGAGGAGAGATCATTTAATCTATAGCAGAAAAAAGTGGTGACTGTAGTCACTATAACAATCAGACTTATTGTCAGTAAGCAAAACATCTGAGTTACCCACTGAGATATACAGATAACCATTTGATAATTGGATAGACGATTCTAACAGTGGACTCTAACCTTGGCACAGTGGAGTGAAAGCAACAAATACAAAACTATGCGAATAACACACGAACACGACCAGTGACTATAAGGATGATTAGTAAATTATAGGAAGAACACAGAAAAATACGACCGATCATCAGTGAGATTGCCAAAGTGCATACTGCTGCTGCGAAGTATTGAAATGGAGTAACTGGCTTCTGAAGGGAAGCGAACTAATATCGCGCCCCTGCAGAATCCGTGATCGCAAGGATGGCCCAACTTACGGGCACTTACTGTAATGCGGAAAGCGGTGGCAGTGACGGCTGCAGACTTAAGTTTCAGGTCTCTCTTTGTCTTGAGCACTCAAGTCGAAACACCGATACGGACGGCCGTAAAGCTCACTTCATGTGTCGTCTACCAACAAGTCTTTACTATTCAAACTCCTGAGATTAAGTCCACACCTGTCAACCACTTATTGTCACTTATTCTACAATAGCCTAATGTGGAGTGTTCTCTTTCTGGATGCTATGTAACGACGTTGTTTCCGTCAGAGCAGGGATCTAGGAAGCCATTCGTGGCAGACAACGCAAGTTCCGTGTAGTAAAACTCAAGTGGAAGTGTTAAACTATCTCCCGCTCTTCCGGATTTTTGCTGTTTCCAATCAACAGTGCTCTGGCTGGGGACGCAGTCAGAAAATCTCTTCTACTCAGTGGTGCAATTTCGAAACAGACCATTGAGACAGCCAACATGCAGGCTTAGCTGGAGAAACGCATGCTCTACGAAAAATAGTAATAAACGCAACCACAGTGCTGGACTTTAAAATTTAAACCTATTGTTATTTTGTGGCTACGCTCCTGAGATAACGAAGATTTACACGCTAGCCTCTGGGAAGCGTCACCTGGTTTGATATTTCTGATTTTCCTAAAAGGCTTCTATGAACAATGCAGCGTTATTTCTACAGAGAAGTCATCCAATATTCAACTTGGAGAGCGTGGGATGAGGAAACACAAATGGACGACAACATTGGTCTGTCTACGTAAGGCTGGGACACCTCCTCTTAAAATGACTCTCATCTTTTCCTAACCAGCTCGTAGGCACCAGCTGTGCAGTCTTTTCCGTACTAAACAGAGAAGTAGAAAGGAAGCCATAAGATTACTGAATCTTGATTGTAGTTATTATTCGGCATCAGTGCTCGACTTCTCGGTCAATGGAAAAAAGCATTAAAATATTCTGAAATATGTTGTGCGACAGTTTAGGAGAAAGCTGGTTTCGTAGTAACCTTACAAGCAACAATCTGATATCGGAATCTCTGTCTGATTATGATGTAATCCTGCTGGAACCTTGCTGTGTCTCCAGGCCTTTTCCAAGTATACTTCCTCTTCTTGTGATTTTTGAACAGTGTGTTCGCTGTTAGTAACTAAAATGTACTGCAGAACTCAATTAAACTTTCTCCTCTCTCATTCCTGCGAACAAACCTGTATTCTCCCGTAACTTTGTCTCCTATTCCTTCTCACTACAGCATTCGAATCACCCATGATTATTAGATTTTCTTCTCCCTTTCCATACCAAATTACATGTTCAATAACACCATAATAATATTGTCGCTCCCTCTTCATCTTCTGCTTGAGACGTCAGTATGTATACATGAACGAACTCACTCTCTTTCTGGTCGAGATGAATCCTACTCCCCTTACTGTTTCTCTTCATTGATCGTAAGTATGTCTAGATCGAGCCTTTAATTTCCCTTTTCAGATTCTCTAGGTTAACCAATCACTTTCAGACATCTGACATTTCACGCTCCTACTCGAAGAATGCTGTCATTTCATTGGTTATTCAGTCTTTTCCCTGTAGGCATCTTCCACTTGGCAGTATCGCTTGCGAGATTCAGATGGGGCGCTTATCAGAAATTTTTTGTAAATGGAGAGATCATCACGACACTTTTCCAGTTACAAGCCATATGTCCCGAGGATACGTATTGCATGTCTTTAGTGCAACTGATTCCACTGCATTCTGCATCATGCCGTTTATCATTGCTGATTTTTCCGTTCTATGAGTGCTGTTTACGATTCTAAGAGTAGAAGGGTACCTCGAACCCCTATCTGCTCCTCCGTCCTCTTTGATAAGGGCGTTGGCAGAACGATGGTAACTCCTCAGACCGAAAATTTTCGCCCGCCATTGCTGAAGATTACCTATAAAAACGTAAGGCATTTTCGAATCGAATCCGGGACACAGGACGCTTTGATTATCACTCAAACACGCTACCACTACAGCAGTGCGACCACGTAATAACAACAAAAATAACAACAATAAACACAGGTTTAACTAAACTGAATGGTTACAAAAAGCTGTTAATGAGATTTGTCATTGAAGAAACAAAACAAATTAGTTACATTTAGAATGACAGTCACAATGAATGTCAATAAAGTGGTACTCTGGGAAGGGTTGATACGATTAAATGGGTTGATTCGAGTGTTACATGCTGCTGCAAAATTTATAGTAGAATCTGCTGTTGTGATTGTAGCTCATCGAGAAAATCTAACGGTACCGATCTACGAATCCAATTTAAGCTACCTTAGTTACAACGGAGTGAGAAAGAAAACGAGACTGCATATTTTCGCACCACAACACTACAGAGCGCACTGTTTTTCTTTCTGGATGTCGGTTTCGGAAAAAAGCTGTACAATGATGGTAAAACAAAATGTGGTGCACGCCCAACCAAATTTTTATTGGAAAATCGTGTGAAAATTCGAAATAAATTGGTAAATAACTTAAAGGAGATTTTTACTAACAATGTTTCTCCTTTATACATTATTGTAGTTACGAAAGTAATTCCGTCGCTTTATAGTGCAAACGAAATGGGCGAGTTTGTTTGGGGACATCATTCAAGTAGAACCGATATTTGATCTTGTTAGTAAAATCGAATCAGGTATTACATATAATCACGACAGCATTAACCGGTTTCAGAAACTCTATTTTAGTTGTCAAAACTGTGTTTTGCGTGTTCTGCAGCCTTCGTGCATTTGCTAAAGGATGCATTTCTAAGAGTATTCGGATACACAGCCCATCACCAGTGGTAAATAAATGTATGATTAGGGCCTCCCGTCGGGTAGACCGTTCGCCGGGTGCAAGTCTTTAGATTTGACACCACTTCGGCTACTTGAGCGTCGATGGGATGAAATAATGATGATGAGTAGCACAACGCAACACCCAGTCCCTGAGCGGAGAAAATCTCCGACCCAGTCGGGAATCGAACCCGGGCCCTTAGGATTGACATTCTGTCACACTGGCCACTCAGCTAGCAGGGTCGGACATCATAAGTGGTGTATACTGTGCATGCCTTCATCAATCGACGTGTGTGTCAAGTATAAAATCTTTGTAATGTGCGAGAGTCCGCTACTGTCAGGCACTTCTGCATTTACTCAAAGAGCTACATTAAACCTGTTTTCTGACTGAAGAGCACAACAAGCAAGAACAGCTATTCGTCCACGAGACTCAAAGGGCCGTAGACACGGGTTCCCAGGTAGATGCCGTGTTTCTTGACTTCCGCAAGGCGTTTGATACAGTTCCCCACAGTCGTTTAATGAACAGAGTAAGAGCATATGGACTATCAGACCAATTGTGTGATTGGATTGAAGAGTTCCTAGATAACAGAACGCAGCATGTCATTCTCAATGGAGAGAAGTCTTCCGAAGTAAGAGTGATTTCAGGTGTGCCGCAGGGAGTGTCGTAGGACCGTCGCTGTTCACAATATACATAAATGACCTTGTGGATAACATCGGAAGTTCACTGAGGCTTTTTGCGGATGATGCTGTAGTATATCGAGAGGTTGTAACAATCGAAAATTGTACTGAAATGCAGGAGGATCTGCAACGAATTGACGCATGGTGCAGGGAATGGCAATTGAATCTCAATGTAGACAAGTGTAATGTGCTGCGAATACATAGAAAGAAAGATCCTTTATCATTTAACTACAATATAGCAGGTCAGCGACTGGAAGCAGTTAATTCCATAAATTATCTGGGAGTAGGCATACGGAGTAATTTAAAATGGAATGATCATATAAAGTTGTTCGTCGGTAAAGCAGATGCCAGATTGAGATTCATTGGAAGAATCCTACGGGAATGCAATCCGAAAACAAAGGAAGTAGGTTACAGTACACTTGTTCGCCCACTGCTTGAATATTGCTCACCAGTGTGGGATCCGTACCAGGTGGGGTTGATAGAGGAGATTGAGAAGATCCAACGGAGAGCAGCGCGCTTCGTTACAGGATCATTTAGTAATCGCGAAAGCGTTACGGAGATGATAGAAAACTCCAGTGGAAGACTCTGGAGGACAGACGCTCAGTAGCTCGGTACGGGCTTTTGTTGAAGTTTCGAGAACAGACCTTCACCGAGGAGTCAAGCAGTATATTGTTCCCTCGCGAAGAGACCGTGAGGATAAAATCAGAGAGATTAGAGCCCATCTTTCTTTCCACGAACAATACGAGACTGGAATAGAAGGGAGAACCGATAGAGGTACTCAAAATACCCTCCGCTACACACCGTCAGGTGGCTTGCGGAGTATGGATGTAGATATAGTCGTAGACTATAGTATGTGATGATGATGATGATGACGAGGATGACGATGGTGATGGAGACGAGGACAGTTGCAAGAAGGTACACAATTGGACAGGGACTGGCACGATTCCTGCCGGAGCACTGTGGTGGTGAGTGGAACCGGAGCGCGGTGGAGCAGGTGCTCGGGGAATCCCCGGCGGGCGCGTGGGCGCCGGGGAGCGCGTGGCGCGATGCGGCGAGGACCGCCGCAGGCCGCGGCGTGCAGTATGATACGGCCTCCGCCGCCGCGGCACTCCGGGTTCCCAGAAGGGCTCGTGTCCCGGGGCCGGACGCGCCCGATCCGATCCGATCCGACGCGGCCGCTCCGGCTGCGCCACCAGCGCGAGCACCCAGCAATCTCACGCTATTTATTACCGCGTTATTATAGGGTTACTGGCCCAAATAACAACAGGCCAACCCTTATTAAATTGGGTCTTTATATTCCCCGCGGCGCGTCGAGGGGACTCGCGCCGGCCGGCTGGCCCGCCGCGAACAAGAACAAAACGCGGAGCGCAGCGGGCTCGCCAGGACGGAATATAAATTTGTATGTAAAGTAGCCGCGGGGCCGTGGGTTATGGTCGCGCGCGGGCACAGCGGCAAGTGCGTCGCCGGCTTTGGCAGTGGCGAGGTCGCCACTAAATATAGACGTCGCGGGCACTCATTGCATTACGCCCGCCTTCACTCAATCGACGCGTCAGCCGTAAAGCGTTCTTTTACAGTCCGGATAGAGGCTAATGACCCCGAGTCCCGCACATACATATTTAATTTCGTATGCCCGTTGACCTAGTTCTAAGAATACTTCTATATGGATAGCTTCTTAACTTTCGAACATGTCGCCTCTCACGTGATTACTGAAGTCCAAGCCCAAGTCTTCTTGCAACTGACCTCATCATAAAAAGAACCATCAACTGCTTCAGTTACTACGCACCCGCCCGGATAGCCGCTCGCGTTAAAGCGTTTGCTTACGCCACTTGGAGTGACGCGCCAGTCACAGTTCACACCCACCTGAAGGATTAACGACGAGTTCCCGTATGCCATCCAGCCTTGATATGGTTCCTAGGTGGTTTCTCACATCCATCTAGATGGGTACCGAGCCTCCACCCACATCCAGCCTAAGATGGCACGCTACGCAGATATTCACAAAACTTTCACACACTTGCACTCTAGGCGCATGTAGATGGGTGCACTGATTCCGTTGTAGGTGCTGAGCAGGAGACTGATGACGTTAGAGGTTTGATCTCCTTAAAACAGTACTCAGCAGTCTCTAGGTACTTTTTAGTACGAGGAACTGCTGTTCCCAACGACTTCTACATGCGGCACAACTTATATGAGATTTTCTGAAACCGCTTCTTACTTGTGATGTTTACACGTTTAGCTCGAACTCGTTTTTGCTAGCCCGATCAAGGGGCAGCGATCCAATAGCAGCTAGTTTGTAAGAATGGTTTCTCTAAATCATATGTCCGATTTTGTCTGTATGATTGAACAAGGTTATTAGTACCTTGGCAATATTTTTAATACAGAGACAACACAATTTCCTTGTCGATATCTATAAGCTATTAAGGCGGAGGATAAGGAGCAGGTTTTTCAAGAAGAGGTGATTAAAATGGATATTCACACAAATTATTCTGTTGTTTTATTTATCCAATTTTATGTGCAAAATCGTCACTGATGGATGACTATTCTACTCCAACCGTTTGGAGAGTTGTGATAGCTATAAAACATTCGACTAAGTGAAGAGCCGCGCGGGATTAGCCGAGAGGTCTTGGCGCTGCAGTCATGGACTGTGCGGCTGATCCCGGCGGAGGTTCGAGTCCTCCCTCGGGCATGGGTGTGTCTGTTTGTCCGTAGGATAATTTAGGTTAAGTAGTGTGTAAGCTAAGGGACTGATGACCTTAGCATTTAAGTCCAATAAGATTTAATAAAAAAAAATTAGTGAAGACGTTTCATTTTCCTGAGCACAGAATCCCTAATATTGACTTCGGACATTTAAAGGTTGTATACTTTGCAGCATCTATTCATATCAGACATAGTATGTTTTAATTTCTCCGAAAAATCTGTGCGCTCGAAGATTCGTTACGAAAGTTCGACACGACGCCATTTCCTGATCAGCTTCCTGCATGCACTAGAACCTTTCAGCAGCGAACAGAAGGCATGCATTTGGCACTTGTGCGTACTTTTTTCGTAGGTAAGAAACGCTCACCGAGGTGCGTAAGCACCCTTCCTTGATGGGAACCTTGTGATATACGGACAGCAACATCGCACGCGATCAGCTTGTTTGCTAAGTCTGAATACATTTCTAGTCCAGCTAAGCGAAGTGCGCACCTGCTTTTCTTGTGAGACATTCCAATGAACTCTTCTTACTCCGAGAGAATATGGTGATGAGACTTTAACACCTTTTTACAGGTCCTTTCACAACAGAACAAAGAAACACATTTACTTTATCTTCTTTTAAATTCTCTACTGCTTATCCAGGTGCTAACTTCGTTTACCATACATTCGCAGTAAAGGTATCAGACAAATACATGGGAACCCCGGCAGAAATATGTGCCTGAACGTAAATGGAGGTGCTAGCCAAGCGCTATTGCATTTGACTAGGTACGGCACATGTGCAGTGTCCGCAATACGTTGCAAGCGTCAGTCGTGATCAGAAAAGTGTTCAGTGTAGTTAGGAGTTCTGAGTCAATTCGAACATGTGCAAATTCCTGGTGGCTGTACGGCGGCTGCTTCCGTAACCAGATATCTATGCGTGACGAGCGTAAGAACTTTCGTTCGATCATTCGGCTTCCGCATCATCAACAATCATCTGCGTCGTGTCGGTTACACGCACGCTCTTCGAAGTGATATTGTGGAAAGATAATCATCAATAAGTTAATTGGCATAGTCACTTATGACTTATAGAGTGTAAACAGTGCAGTCTGTGATTTTCATATCGTCTCAGAATATCTACATCTCTACATCTACCTGAGTACTCTGCTATTCACAATAAAGTGCCTGGCAGAGGGTTCAATGAAACACCTTTATGCTCTGTTTACCGTTCCACTGCCGAAATGCACGCGGGAGAAACAAGCACTGAAATTTTTCCGTGCGATCCCTAATTTCTCTTATTTTATCGTGATGATCATTTCTTCCTATGTAGGTGGGTGCCAACAGAATGTTTTCGCAATCGGAGGAGAAAACTGGTGATTTAAATTTCATGACAAGACCCAGTCGCAACGAAAAACGCCTTTGTTTTAATGATTGCCACTCCAATTCACGTATCATGTCTGTGACACTATCTCACCTATTTCGCGATAATACAAAACGAGCTGCCTTTCTTTGTACTTTTTCGATGTCATCCGTCAGTCCCACTTGATGCGGATCCCACACCGCACAGCAGTACTCCAGAATAGGGCGGACAACCGTAGTGTAAGCAGTCTCTTTGGTAGACCTGTTGCACCTTCTAAGTGCTCTGCCAGTGAATCGCAGTCTTTGGTTTGCTCTACCCACAACATTATCTATGTGATAGTTCCAATTTAGTTTATTTGTAATTGTAATCCCTAAGTATTTAGTTGAATTTACATCCCTCAGATTTGTGTGACTTATCGCGTAATCGAAATTTAGCTGATATCTTTTAGTACTCACGTAAATAACTTCGCACTTTTCTTTATTCAGGGTCAATTGCCACTTTTCGCACCATACAGATATCTTACCTGAATTATTTTGTAAGTCGTTTTGATCATCTGATGACTTTACAAGACGGTAAAGGACAGTATCATCTGAAAACAATCTAAGACGGCTACTCAGATGTCGTTAACGTATATCAGGAACAATAGAGGGCCTATAACACTTCCTTGGGGAACGCCGGATATTACTTCTGTTTTGCTCGATGACTTTCCGTCTATTACTACGAACTCTGGCCTTTCTGACAGGAAAAATATAGATGTTTGTACCAGACGTAGGACAGTGTTGTGCTTAACGTTGAGTGGCTCTCCTAAACCCGCTTACATATTTAAATACATAATTTCATGCAAACCAGCAGCGTTGTGGAGCAGAACAATACGACCGTCGCGGGATTATCAAGTACGTGGTGTGGACAAGGCGCACGGTCGAAACGAGAATCCAGTTTAAAGCGCCCCCCACCATTAGTACCCCGGGCGTGTTACAATGTGTGTTGGGTGACCGTGATAAGCGGTCATTGAAGAGGATTATGACGAAAAATAAGTGGACGACATCTACGAAAGTCACTGTACACCTGAATGTCTCATTTGCGATCACAGTTAGCACCAAAACAACACGAAGGGTGCTCCATAATCAGGAAATTACAGGGCAAACTGGAATTTTCCAAAACCACTCATCAGTGTTGCTATTACCCATAATACGAAAACGTGCTGCCCAATCCCTAAAACCTGAATCAATGAAATTGTCTCACACTCTTTACAGGTTCTGTCGTATGGAGCAATGGAAGAACGTCATTTGGTTGAATGAGTCTTGCTTCACACCTTTCACAACTTCTGGCCGTGTTTACCTCCCAGTAATGAAATATTGCGTTCGGTTCTGCAATGGCAGGGGCAGCCGTATCGTTGTACTCCATGGGCCCCATGGTTACTCTGCAAAGTCGCGTTACTGCCGAGGATAATGCGACTATTTTGACTGATTAGGTGCATCCCATAGTACAATGTATGTTCCCCAATACTGATGTGCTCTATCCCCCCTACCCCCTGGCATGTCCGAAAGGACAGATAATATCTTCATATAGATAAGGCTTACTGGCTGATGATCTTCTTCAGTGCGGATGCACTCACATCGCTCAAACTCTTACGGGAATCGGCAGACTGACTGTCGCGAGTAGTGAGTGTAGTGGGCAGGGGCACTGCAAATGTAGTGTGTGGACAGTAGGCAGGAAATTTGGGGCTTACGGGGAGGGTACCAGAGATAAGTCCCTGCAGTCACTTTATCTTCTCTGAACGCGCTAGCTCATTCGGATAGAGCGTCTGCCATGTAAGCAGGAAATCTCGCGTTCGAGTCCCGGTCAGGACACACATTTTCAACTATCCCTGTTGATATTTATCAACGCCTGTAAGTAGCTAATGGTCTGAATTTTACTGTAATTTCATCGAAATAAAAGGTGAGAAGCCTATAATTTCCTGCAAGTGTACGTGACTGGTAAACCACGGCAACCATGAACCAGACAAGAAACATCATACATGTATTTTCCATATCGACGTGTTCCTTCCCATCTCCACAGGCTAAGGGGAACACCAGAGCAGCCAAAGTGGTGTTGTGGCCACAAGTAGTAAGCGTTGCTTCACGCAGTGGAGAATGGCAAAACAGAGGCGCGCCGGCGACCGAGGCATTGCAAAGTAGGCAGGCACAGATAGCCTTGCTGACAGCACCAGTCTACCAACAGACTGACGCAAGGACGCGCACAGACCGAGCGCCGAGTGAAGCCTGGAGAGTGCTGAGTAAGGGGAAGTGAGGCCAGCACGCTAAGTTACGCTGCAATATACTACGGGAGTAATAATAAAAAGCTACCACCGAGGGTAAAAAACGTACTCCTGCCGGATATAAATAGTGGAACGCAGGCAGCAACAGACAGAAGCCCTTAGGAAGCAGTTCGGATCTGAGGACGGACGTGGTCCATGTCCGAATGTTCAGTCTTCATAGGTGACGATTCCAAAAGTCTGTTCCAACTCACAGGAGTCATCCGTTCGCTGACAAATGTCAGCTTCAGCTCTGGAGGTCGGCCCGAGTTCGGTCAGCACCATGGCTGACTAACTACAGCGAGAACTTCCAGCAGAACCGGCCGCAGCGCGGTCTTGGTCACAGGCGGCGCCGGGGACTGACGCCCGGACTTCACGGCAACCCGGCTCCACGGTGCGTGGTCCGTCCATGACGGGACCTCGTGGACATCGCGACTGGCGGCTTCCCAGCCGCCGGTGCAGCAGGCGTCAGCAGCTGACCTGACGGCGACGCGGCTCCGTGGGCATGCCGTACTGGGGCTCCGAGCGGCGACGAGTTCATCTCAACCACAGGGCATTCTGGCTTCAGCGGAGGACTAGTGGCCTGAGGCTCCCGAGTGCGATCAGCGGCACCCGTTGCGCCATTGTCAGAGAATCTACACAGCAGCAGCCAGGCGGCGGGATCCGCAGGGCTGGGCCGTGACGATGAGGGAGAAATTGTAAAGAAAGTTCAATAAATAATTGTAAATCTCCACGTCGACTCAGTCTTTGGCGCAGCCACTGTGTCTGCTGCTAACAAGTGGTGCAGAAGCCGTAACAGTGGGAACGTAGTCAGAGCTAAATGACAGATGAAGAAAACAGTGTTCTCCAGGCTGCCAGTGTGTACGAAATAGCAGGCTTACAAGTTATTACTGTGGGGAAAACCAAATGAAATATCGGATAAATATTATTGAATTCAGAGGAAAATGGCTAAAGGCGGTGGTTCAGCATACCAGTTAATACGTCGGAGTTCACCGACGAGTTTATTTACGATGAGCTGCAATTCAATGGTAGGGAAGCTGACACCCAAACCTCCGGGTGTCAGACGCTCATATCTGTTCCAAACGCTGTATATCGATGGAGTATCAACCAAAACTCCGATTTAGTTCGTACTACATGCTGTCATCCAGCTGAACGGGCGTAAACTTTACTTAAAAGTAACACCAGAACTAGGGAGCACAGCAAAAGAATAACTGTATGTGGCACATATGCTTACACAGGATAAGTTGGAAAAGTATTAGATAGTTGTACCAAGGGTTTCTAGGCTCAAATCCCAATGATAGCTTTTTCTTTAACTCTATTATGCGTGAAAGTGTTACCTGAGACTAATGCAGTTGCTTCCTTACGCTACTGTTCCGATTGTTTACGTTTATTCTGTGTCGTTACAAATGCACTGGATGCTTCATCACGAGTGGTGTGTGTTCTATCGCACATGTCCGATAGAACACCACACCAATCTATACAAATGTACTCTGTAAGTTTGTCACTTTTAACTAACGAAGCGAAAGCAGACTGCCAAAAGAACATTGCTGCAATCTCCGAAAATACCTTTTACATGTCAGGAAAAAATTCTCCCATATAATAGTCCCACACGTAAACAGTTAAAAAAAAAAAAGAATTTCATCAGTGGTGGTGCGATTGTATCAGGCTCTAAGAACTGACTCAAGCGACTTCTACAACGCAGTGATTCAACATACGCTTTTCTTGTCCTTCGTCGTTCTGGTGTTACTTGTAACAACCGATTACGCATGTTCTAGTGGACGACAGCACATAGCACGAACTAATTCGGTGTTTTGGACGATACTCTGTCGACATACAGCGTTTGGTGACGACCTGAGTCTCTGACTTCAGGAGTTCTGGGTGCGAGCCTCCAGTTCATTAGAAAATGAAAATGCAACGGAAGACGATTGGTTTGTCGAGAACTACATTTCTTCAGCCCACCATCCAAGACTTTCCATAACCGCTTCCCTCTGTAATATATACGCACCCTTTTTTTTCTAATCACTCAGGTAACTCATCGTCTGCTACGTATGTATACAAAATAAAGTTGCAACTGTAAATCATTAAACTTAAGATATTCCAGTTGTATTAGTTTTAGAAACAGATAACACTGAAAATTTTTTTTGAGAAAACCCTCAAAACAGAATGGTTCGGAAGTTGTATTTCACTGATATTCTCGTCCACACATGGTGACAACTTGTTTATACGCACTGAAAATGCCCCAATACGGGGACAGTAGAGAAATTTCAGAAGGAGTACCACAACCTACTCAGAGATTATCATTTCCTATTAAGAGTGTTGCCACTGTTTTCCATTTTAGCACGCGCTCATTTTTATGGCATTTTAATATGTTTTCCGCATTTACAGGCAACAAATGCAATGCTCCACCTTCCACGAAAAGAAAGGCAAATCGTGACCGTCTGCAACTACTGACTGACGTTTAGAACTTCGTAAATTCTCAGAAAGCAGCATTTTACAGCATATAGAACGACATAGGTGTAAACGAAACGAGGAATAAACAAAGCAAGTATAATACTACACTGGTTCCACTTCCACTGTATCTTACTGTGCGGAACACTTCGATGTGTGAGCTAATAACGTAAATGGAATATGGAAATCGTTATAACTACCTACCATGAATAACAGTAATATTCAACCTTCTAAGGCAGCTGGCTCGCCATTAATTGCTTTGATATACGACAGAAAAGAAAGGTAAATTATTTCAACCTTCGCATCATCGAGGATAATTAACGCCTTGCTCATGAAAGCCACGGACAAGTGAGCTGTCACCGATTTATGACTGGGAAACTGTCTCTTTGGGTTCAATTCTGTTACTGCAGCTTGCCACTTTGTAATATCTTCACACGCGGCCATTCGTGTTCGGCTGAATGCTTCCATTAATAGAAAAAGAGACCATATCATCATCTTTATCTTGATCGTACATACGTGGCTGGAATTTAGGAAATTATTATACAGCATAACTTCAGTGCTGGCCTCCAAAGAAAAGAGTGTGTGAACCTAGTCTTGTCCATTGAGTACTTACTTGCAAAGTTTCCGAGAAACTCAGGTCTGTTATGTTAATGTAGGGCTGTTGTGTGGTGAAAAACCATTAGCAATGCAACGATTCCTATTTCCTATGGGGCATCCTTATCATAATTAGTTCCTCATTAATATCACGAATTATAATTATGTATTGTTGTTTAGTGGCATAGACAAGTTTATTTAACTTACGACAAGATAAAATTTAAAAATGCAAGAAATTAAGCAGATAGAAGGGTGTAGAGCCTTCTAAAAATCAGTCTGACAAAGTGCAAAATGGTTAAGCAAGCGTAGCTGGAGAACAAATACAGGGCTGTAGAAGCATGCATTTCTAGGGGGAAGATAGATGGCGTCTATAGGATAATTATAGATACCGTTGATACCTTTGGAGAAAGAAGAAACAGCTATATCAATATGAAGAAGATCGAAGGCTAGGCAGCACTAAGAAAAGGAATGAAATCTCAGATATTAAATGAATATACAGACCTTGAAGACACTGTCATAAAAAAGGGAGCGAAAGGAAATATAAACAAGAGATGGGAGATATGACACAGCAAAAAGAATTTGACATGAAGCTGTAACATTTTATTCGCAACACCGCCCCTTAAGTAGACGATATTCTCTAAGATTTACTGAAAACTTTGGGTCAGTTAGTTAATGAGTTAGTTAATGCAATTAATGTTATACAAATCATTTGAACGATTCTTTTATGGACATGATAAGGATTTATATACGTGGTTAGTGTCTACATTAAGGAACATACATTTTTAGTCTTACTCATCCAGCTACAGTTAAAAAATTGTTTTTTTATTATTTTTTACTCAAGGTTACCACATTTTAAGTAGAAATTTGTCAATAGAGTAAATCGAATTGTCCAGGAGAAATGACTTCAAGTTAGATTTACAACTTGCTGCGCTACCCGTTAGATGTTTTATGTTATTGGACAAATGATCAAAACTTTTAGTTAAAGCATATTGAACTCCTTTCTGAGCCACAGACAGCGTTAATAAAGGGTCACAAACGCTATTTTTCGGTCTAGTGTTGCAGATATGGACATCACTGTTCTTCTCAAACTGTGATAAATTGTTTATGACGAATTTGACTAGCGAATATACGCATTGTGACAACACAGTTAAAATGCCTATGTAGCTGCTCGATGATGTACCTACATGATATCCGTGTGAGAACACCACATACACCATGTGATCAAAAGTATTCGGACACTCCCAAAAACATACGTTTTTCATATTAGGTGCATTTTGCTGCCACCTACTGCCACTTACTCTGTAACAGCGACGTCAGTAGTCATTAGACATCGTGAGAGAGCAGAATTGGGCGCTCCGCGGAACTCACGGACATCGACCGTGGTCAGGTGATTGGGTGTCACTTGTGCCATACGTCTGTACTTGAGATTTCTACACTCATAAACATCCTTAGGTCCACTGTTTCCGATGTGATAGTGAAGTGCAAACGTGAAGGGACACGAACAGCACAAAAACGTACAGGCCGACCTCGTCTGTTGACTGACAGAGGACGCCGTCAGTTGAAGAGCGTCATAATGTGGAATAGGCAGACATCTATTCAAACCATCACACAGCAATGCCTGAGAGAGTGGAAGGTATCATCAAGGCTGAGGGTGGGCCAACACCATATTGAATTCCAGCATTACCGATGGAGGGCGCCACGAACTTGTACATCACTTTCAGCCAGGTGTTTGGTTACTTTTGATCACATTGCGTATGATTCTTGCTACTAAAAATTATTCCATAAGACATTATTGTGTGGAAATATGCAAAATATGTCAGGAGATTGTTTTTTTTCAAGATTAGTACGAGGAACAGAAGTATCTGAACTTATTTGTATGGTAAGCTCAGTAATATACTTCCAGTTCAAGTTTTCATCGGTACGAACACCCTCAAATTTGGAGCACTCTACCTGATTTATTGACCCTTGCCCATGTGCTAGATCAATTGTTGGTATTACTATATTTGCTGTAGAGAACTGAATATAGTGTGTTTTTTAAAAGAGAAAGTTCATTTTCTGAGAACCACTTCATAATTTTTAGGAAAATATAATATTCCATCTCTTATAATGCTTTGCCTTTAATTAGATTTACATAGCTCTAACATCGTCCGCATAAAGTACCAATTCTGTTTTTTGTATGTTAAGTGGGAGCTCATCACATACATCAGGAAAAGGAATGGACTCAACGTGAACCCTGTAGGGCTCCCTTTGTGTCTTCTCCCCTTCCGTCATTGTTGGAATTATTCAGGACAACCTACTGCATTCTTCTTGTTAAGTGTTATTCAGTCCAGGGGTGCATAAAGCTAACAATTCCATAACCCTTGCATTTTATTAAGAGAGTAAATGATCTTCACAATCAAACGCCTTGGAAAGATTACAAATAATACAAAGTGGCCTTTTTTATTATTTAGGGCAGGTACTAATTGATAGGTGAGCGTACTAACAACAACCCTTCTGAAATCCAGATTGTGATATACCAAGAAAATTGTTTCCTCTTAAGATTGTGACTACTCTTGAGCACCTTTCTTTCTCGAATATTATGGAAAATATAGCACTGAAAGACCTGAGTCGAAACAAGGCCCCGGGAGTAGACAACATTCCATTAGAACTACTGACAGCCTTGGGAGAGCCAGTCCGGACGAAACTCTACCATCTGGTGAGCAAGATGTATGAAACAAGCGAAATACCCTCAGACTTCAAGAAGAATATAATAATTCCAATCCCAAAGAAAGCAGGTGTTGACGAATGTGAAAATTACCGAACTATCAGTTTAATAAGTCACGGCTGCAAAATACTAACGCGGATTCTTTACAGACGAATGGAAAAACTAGTAGAAGCGGACCTCGGGGAAGATCAGTTTGGATTCCGTAGAAATGTTGGAACACGTGAGGCAATACTGATCCTACGACTTATCTTAGAAGCTACATTAAGAAAAGGCAAACCTACGTTTCTAGCATTTGTAGACTTGGAGAAAGCTTTTGACAATGTTGACTGGAATACACTCTTTCAACTTCTGAAGGTGGATGGGGTAAAATACATGGAGCGAAAGGATATTTATAATTTGTACAGAAAGCAGATGGCAGTTATAAGAGTCGAGGGACATGAAAGGGAATCAGTGGTTGGGAAGGGAGTGAGACAGGGTTGTAGTCTCTCCCAGATGTTATTCAATCTGTATATTGAGCAAGCAGTGAAGGAAACAAAAGAAAAATTCGGAGTAGGTATTAAAATCCATGGAGAAGAAATAAAAACTTTGAGGTTCGCCGATGACATTGTAATTCTGTCAGAGACAGCAAAGGACTTGGAAGAGCGGTTGAATGGAATGGATAGTGTCTTGAAAGGAGGGTATAAGATGAACATCAACAAAAGCAAAACAAGGATAATGGAATGTAGTCGAATTAAGTCGGGTGATGCTGAGGGAATTAGATTAGGAAATGAGACACTTAAAGTAGTAAAGGAGTTTTGCTATTTGGGGAGCAAAATAACTGATCATGGTCGAAGTAGAGAGGATATAAAATGTAGACTGGCAATGGCAAGGAAAGCGTTTCTGAAGAAGAGAAATTTGTTAACATTGAGTATAGATTTAAGTGTCAGGAAGTCATTTCCGAAAGTATTTGTATGGAGTGTAGCCATGTGTGGAAGTGAAACGCGGACGATAAATAGCTTAGATAAGAAGAGAATAGAAGCTTTTGAAATGTGGTGCTACAGAAGAATACTGAAGATTAGATGGGTAGGTCACATAACTAATGAGGAGGTATTGAATACGATTGGGGAGAAGAGAAGTTTGTGACACAACTTGATTAGAAGAAGGGATCTGTTGGTAGGACATGTGTTGAGGCATCAAGGGATCACCAATTAAGTATTGCAGGGTAGTGTGGAGGGTAAAAATCGTAGAGGGAGACCAAGAGATGAATACACTAAGCAAATTCAGTAGGATGTAGGTTGCAGTAGGTACTGGGAGATGAAGAAGCTTGCACAGGATAGAGTAGCATGGAGAGCTGCATCAAACCAGTCTCAGGACTGAAGACCACAACAACAACAACAACAACAACAACATGGAAAAATATATCAGTAAGGAAACTGTATAAGTCTGTCTTGTCACGTTTCGTATGAAGACGTTTAACAAATATCACATTTTAACCTCTCTGGAAAAATTCCCTGTGATAGTGACGCACTGCATATATCACCAAGAACATTAATTATTAAATTGGAAAAACTTTTCAGAATTCTGTTTGAAATCTCACCGCACCATATGAATGTCTGTTTTCTAGAATTTTTTTTCAATTCTCCTAATTTTAGTGAGTGTAATGGGGCTACTTTTAGTTGCTTGAGTTTTGTGGAATGACATTTTAATATAATCTCTTGCTAATTCTACTGTACCATTTAAGCATATATTTGCTACTACGTTTAAAAGTGATAATTAGAAGTATTTGGGAGAACCAGCCGTGACTAAATTATACCATACGGTTTGCGAGATGTATGACAAATACAGACTTCATGAGGTATATTATGATTCTAATCCTAAAAGTACGGTGAAGACAGGTGTGAATATATTCGATCTGTTGGTTTATTTTTGGCATAGTTGCAAAATAATGTTACAAATAACTTAAAGAAGAATGAAAATTCTGATACAGTTAGATCTCGGGGAAGATCAGTCTGGGTTCTGTAGAAATGCAGGATCATGCGAGACAATACTGACTGACCTTACGACGTAATATAGAAGATACGTTAAAGATAAGCATATCTACGTTGATAGCATTTGTATATTTAGAGCAAGCTTATGATAATGTTGCTTGGAACACGCTCTCTGAAAATCTGAAGATCTTAAAAATAAAATACATAGAACAAAAGGTTATTTACGTCTTGTACTGAAACAAGACTGCAGGGAAGTAGTGGTTAGGAAGGGAGTGAGACTGGGTTGTAGCCTGTCCCTAACGTTCTTCATTCTGTACCTTAAGCAAGTAGTAAAGGAAATGAAGGAGAAATTTTGAGAGGAAATTAAATTTAAGAAGAAGATGAAGTAAAAACTTTGGTGTCTGCCGATGATATAAATCTTTCAAAGGCATTCAAAGAAATAGTCTCGACAGAAATTGAGAGATATATACTAGATAACAGGCGACGGAGCCGATCCCCCTTGGTACACAAAACGAGTCAGACAATGTTGCAGAAAAACGGAAAAAGCATGCAAAATTCAAACTAATGCAAAATCCGCAAGATCGGCGAAGCTGAAGATCACAGCGGACTTCGGCGCCATGTGCTTATGATAATTCCCACAATGAAACTTCGTCTCGAAACCTGGCAGAAAATCCAAAGATATCCTGGTCGCATTTAAAGTATGCTAGCGGCAAGGCACAATCAGTGCCTTCTCTGCGCAATGGCGGTGGAAGTAATATCGATGATAGTGCTGCTAAAGCAGAGTTACAAAATACAGCAAAGACGAAGCAAATATTACAGAATTTGAATCAGGAATAGCTGCCACCATGAATAACTTAGAAGTAAATATCCTCGGAGTGAAGAAATTTAAATCATTTAATAAAAGTAAGTCTTCCTGTCCCGACCGCATACCAATTCGGTTCCTTTCAGAGTACACTTTTGCAATAGCTCCATACTTAACAATCATATAAAACCGATCGATCGAAGAAAAACCCATACCCAAAGTCGGGAAAGTTGCACAGGTGACACCAGTATTCGAGAAAGACAATACAAGAAGTATACTAAATTAAAGGTCCATATCATTAACGTCAACGTGGATCAGGATCTTGGAACATGTATTGTGTTGTAACATCAATAATAAACTCGAAGAGAACGGTGAACACGCCTTTAGGAAACATCGCTCTTGTGAAACACAACTAGCTCTTTACTCACACGAACTTCTGAGTGCTATTAACAATGGATTTCAAATTGATTGCGTATTTCTAGATCTCCAGAAGGTTTTTGACACCGTACCACAAAAGCGGCTTGTAGTCGGTTTGCCTGATTATGGAATATCGTCTCTCAGTTATGCGACTGGATTTGTGGTTTCCTGCCAGCGTCATCCCAGTTCGTAGTAACTGAAGGAAAGTCGTCTATTAAAACAGAAGTGACTTCTGGCATTAGCCAAGATAGTTTTACAGGCGCTCTGCTGTTCCTTATCTTTATAAACGATTTAGGAGACAATTTGGGCAGCCGTCATTGGTTGTTTGCGGATGATGCTGTCGTTTATTGAGCAATAAAGTCGTCAGAAGATCAAAACAAGTTTCAGACCGATTTAGAAAAATTGTTTGTATGATGCGAAAATTGGCAATTGACCCTAGATAATTGAAAGTGTGAGGTCATCCATAAGGGTATTAAAAGGAATCCGTTAAACTTCGTTTACACGATAAATCAACAAATATAATGGCAATAAATTCAAATAATTACCTAGGATGTACAATTACGAACAACGTAAGTTGGGAAGAACACGTAGAAAATATTGTTGGGAGGGTGAACCAAAGATCGCGATTTATTGGCAGAACACTTAGGACTTGTAACAGATGTACTTACGAGACAGTCTACACTACGCTTGTCCATCCTCCTTCTGGGTACTACTCCGCTGTGTGCGATCCTTTGCAGGTAGGGTTACAGGAGTACGTCGAGAAAGTTCAAAGAACAACAACACCTTTTTACTATCGAGAAATAGGGGAGAGAGAGTCACGACCATGATACAGGATTTGGGGTGGATGTCATTAAAACAGACGCGGGATCTTCTCACGAAATTTCACTCACCAACATTCTCCTAAGAATGATGAAATATTTTGTTTACGCTGACCTACATAGGGAGAAGCGATCATCATAATCAGATAATAGAAATCAGAGCTCACACGGAGGGGTATTGGTGCTAGTTTCTGCCGCGCGCTGTTCGATAGTGGAATAACAGACAATTATTGTAAATGTGGTCCGATGAACACTCTGCTACACTACTGGCCATTAAAATTGCTACACCACGAAGATGACCTGCTACAGACGCGAAATTTAAGCGACAGGAAGAAGATGCTGTGACATGCAAATGATTAGCTTTTCAGAGCATTCACACAAGGGTGGCGCCGGTGGCGACCCCTACAACGTGCTGACATGAGGAAAGTTTCCAACCGATTTCTCATACACAAACAGAAGGTGACCGGCGTTGCCTGGTGAAACGTTGTTGTGAAGCCTCGTGTGAGGAGGAGAAATGCGTACCATCACGGTTCCGACTTTGATAAAGGTCGGAATGTAGGCTATCGCGATTGCGGTTTATCGTATCACGACCTTGCTGCTCGCGTTGGTCGAGATCCAATGACTGTTAGCAGAATATGGAATCGGTGGATTCAGGAGGGTAATACGGCACGCCGTGCTGGATCCCAACGGCCTCGTATCACTAGCAGTCGAGATGGCAGGCATCTTATCCGCATGGCTGTAACGGATCGTGCAGCCACGTCTCGATCCCTGAGTCAACAGATGGGGACGTTTGCAAGACAACAACCATCTGCACGAACAGTTGGACGACGTTTGCAAAATGGTTCAAATGGCTCTGAGCACTATGGGACTTAACATCTGAGGTAATCAGTCCCCTAGACTGACTATGGACTATCAGCTCGGAGACCACGGCTGCGGTTACCCTTGACGCTACATCACAGACGGGAGCGCCTGCGATGGTGTACTCAACGACGAAACTGGGTGCACGAATTGCAAAACGTTATTTTTTCGGATTAATCCAGGTTCTGTTTACAGCATCATGATGGTCGCATCCGTGTTTGGCGACATCGCGGTGAAAGCACTTTGGAAGCGTGTATTCGGCATCGCCATACTGGAGTATCACCCGGCGTGATGGTATGGGGTGCCATTGGTTACACGTGTCGGTCACCTCTTGTTCGCATTGACGGCACTTTGAACAGTGGACGTTACATTTTATATGTGTTACGACCCGTGGCTCTACCATTCATTCGATCCCTACGAAACCATACATTTCAGCAGGATAATGCACGACCGCATGTTGCAGGTCCCGTAGGGGCCTTACTGGATACAGAAAATGTTCGACTGTTGCCCTGGCCAGCACATTCTCCAGATCTCTCACCAACTGAAAACGTCTGGTCAATGGTGGCCGAGCAACTAGCTCGTCACAATACGCCAGTCACTACTCTTGATGAACTGTGGTATCGTGTTGAAGGTGCATGGGCAGCTGTACCAGTACACGCCATCCAAGCTCTGTTTGACTGAATGCCCAGGCGTATCAAGGCCGTTATTACGGCCAGAGGTGGTTGTTCTGGGTACTGATTTCTCAGGAGCTATGCACCCAAATTGCGTGAAAATGTTATCACATGTCAGTTCTAGTATAATATATTTGTCCAATTAATACCCGTTTATCATCTGCATTTCTTCTTGGTGTAAAAATTTTAATGGCCAGTAGTGTAGGTACTTAACAGTGATTTGCTGAGTTTCGATGTAGATGTAGATGTAGGTGTAGATGTGAATACTAAGGGAAATGGAAAACAGATCTCATTTACAACAGATCGTTTAATCAAACTTAAATTGATCGCAGGGAACGCTTTAAATAAGATCTCTGTACCCAATTTTGAAAAGTACACATAGATTTTGGTGTCAAATATAGCAGAAATAGCGATACAGACGAGCTAGTCACCGAAATAGCGGCTTTCAAATTCCAGTTGAAAGAGCTGTTGAAGCGCACAGACCAGCTTCACATTTGTTTCTTATATATATTGCCAAGAGAATATGCACAGCTGCTGAATTTGACTTCAGTTACGTAGCGAATGAGTTTGCTTGCTCAAAGCCATAGAAAGTAAAATTATATTAAAAGCTGCTTTGTTGGAAAGGACTAATTATAGCCTTTTTCTTTTTTTTTCGAATAGAAGATTTATGCACATTAATTTATGAGGAGGAAATAAAATCTGTTCTTTATTGCACATCGTACTAAAATATAGTAGCTGCTTGTTTATAAGTCATCGATTTTGTTTCATTTTCAGTTTTTGCAATTAGCAATTTATTTATTACAATGATTTATGTCATTTGTTGCATGCAGTATTTTTCATTTCCGTACCTAATTCAAGTAATATTTTGCGATAATGCTTCATTTTTATTAGATCTACGTTACAGATCACGAAATGTCCTAAATATGTTCAAAAAAATCCTGAAATTTAGTTTTTCTGGGGTTGGGGGGTCAGGGGGCAGGGGCACCATCTTCGCAAGGGTGCAGGGTCTTCTCAGTACGGCTCTGAGGGCAGCTGCGACTAAGCAGCGCGGCTGTATGGCAGCACTAGTAAGCGACGGCCAGGGCGCTGCTCACACACTGTAGTACTGGTCCTTCGTGGTGTTTTACTGTCCCTGTTAGTCTGTATCCATAAAACGAATTATCCATGTGGACTAATTTGGGACCGCTCTATCGAATGGGCACGTAAAATTCCGCTTTTAAAAACAGTTTCGCTGGATGAAAGACCTGGTGAGCAGTATTTGTTGTCGAGCAGTATTTGTTTAGGATGACTCCAGCTACACACCAGAAAAATAAATTATTTATGTCTGCCGTAACAACAGGTGTTCCAGCCTCAGACTCATAACCCAGATAGGTTTCTAGGCTGATGGGCAGAGCTTAGATCGCCTTTTCGTGTCCAATTGACAACTTGCACTTGATGGCATTCTTTAGCGATTGCACAAAAAAAAAAAAAAAAAAATTCTTTCGGCCCGGTCCGGCTATCCTGAAGCTGGTGCTTCTCATCCTGTAGTTTGCACTTCCTATTTGGTCCTGCTTTATCCATTTTAGGTTTAATTTTAGAATTTCTGATAGTAGGGGCAGTGAATCTTTGCAACAACGCACATGAAGCAAAAATAGTAAATGCTGTATGCACGAAAAAGAAAAAAAATTGCATAATATTTTCTTATGTTATTGTTGTTGGATGATTGTGAAGTAAGTGCTTAAATATACACAGGAATAAACAAAATTTTTCTCATCTTCTAGCAAAAAGTTCAGCGCACTAATGAGTAAGCTGATGAAGCACACTGACGAAAGGTGTGTGCTGTAGAAAACACGAACAGCTGACGACTAACAATGTCGCTCACGTGCAGTTCTTCCTGCTGTAGCTTCTTTGTTGCGCAAGTGGGCAAATTCAAAAATGATGTGCTGTGAGATAAGTTATCATTCCGAATTGGAATGCCCTGCCCTTTGACGTCTAGACTGGTGTGGTTCAAAACAACTAAGTTCTATAAGAGTCCGTCTTCTCCTTGTCGAGAGGGAATGAAGGATGAGTAAAAAACTAAAATCACATAAAAAATTTAGAAGAACGAACGGTGAGGGAATAGCTGCCATCAGTTCAATGGCAGACCAGATGCGTTCCGCGGCCCCGTCCATCCCTGCCTATGTACATACAGTACATCTAGGAAACTGCGCAGCTTACCAGTGACTTCCTCTGGCATGAAAACTGATGTATCTGGTGGGTTTCTATATGGTCCAGCTACCGTGATGAGTAGATTGTAATATTTTAGATATATTACTGTTATAAATGCGTAGATCCGCCAGGCTAGCCGAGAGCGCTAACGCGCTGCTTCCTGGACTCGGGTAGGCGCGCCGGCCCCGGATCGAATCCGCCCGGTGGATTAACGACGACGGCCGGTGTGCCGGCCAGCCTGGATGTGTCTTTTAGGCGGTTTTCCACATCCCCTAGGTAAATACCGGGCTGGTGCCCACCTTCCGCCTCAGTTACACGCGTCGCAGATATTTGAAACACGTCCGCACTATTTCACGATTTACACTAGACACAGACAATTGGGGTACACTGATTCCGTCCTGAGAGGTACGGGGTGGCGGCAGGAAGGGCATCCGGCCATCCCTAGCACTAACACTGCCAAATGCGTTGTAACCACGCCGACCCTGCGATCGCTGCGGTACTATGGCGCAAGCGAAAGAAAGAAAGAAAGAAAGCGAAAGAACCGTTATAGATGCGTACTGAATGAAAGGAATAGAAGAGTCGAACTCCTTTGTACACAAATCTACTGGATTAGTATTAAGGGCGCAGCCAAGATCAACTTCTACATTCAACAGACAGATTATTCCAAGTCTAAAGATTTAAGTTTCATAACTTTTTCACACTACATAATTACGGCTAAAATACGTAAGGTCCAAAAATGTTTTTATTGTGACGAACTGTCAATGAATATGTGAAAGAAACTTGTCCCATTCCTCAAAGTTTGTGCGGACAGCTTCTAAAGGAATGAAAAGAACGCGGTAAACAAGCATATACATCGTGGAATAGGCCGTCAATAGTCTTTTAAAAATTGCCGCCATAATACTACAGATTCACCTATTTTATGGCCTGTATTTAGCGCGTTATATCCAGACCTAGATGTTTGTTCGAGCTACTTCAACGCTGAGGGACGATTACTTGTGTGGTCTTAGTGTAATACGTCAAGTGCATTCCTGTGACTGTAGATGACACTGATGGCTTATTTGTTAGGATAAGGTGGTGTAGTGCCTGCGGCGTTAGGACGATTAGAGAATTTATAGGGAGATAGTGCTACTCCTTGCACTTTGAAACGTCCCTTTCGTCTCGTTCGGAGCTTGCATAGCGTTGCGCAAAACACCAGTAACGGTTTCGGGCAGAATGCATGCAGTCTTGATGGCGTGCGGCGCGCGAGACAAAATAACATATTTACTTGGAAAAGTTTATTGGTCGATATAGCTTAATACTTTGCACTCCTACACAATTAACTCAGTATAAATAAGGTCACCAGAATCGCTTTGACTCACGATAGAAGGTTGAAATTGTCACTACTCCTATATCCCTAATAACTGGCGTGCAACAATCCATTCTAACTACTCTCAGTAAGACTCACTGACCAGATACACGAAATGATAAATATGTATCGCTTTTTATAGACAGTGTCTAGTTGTTTCCTGGTGGCTTCACCGATGCCTTTCACCAAAAACAAAACGAGATAACGGTAAAAAGTCAATAGGTATCAAACAGCACACAAAAACACTGTAAGGTGTTTGTATGAAAAGTGGAAAGATTTCTGTAATCTTTGGCACAGAGAGCTTGATTTTCAGCACGATGGAGGTATAATAAAGGGAGTTGTCATGACGTCATAATCTTGAAGCCGACTGCTGCCATATAAGTTGTTCCCAAACATTAGCTCCTGGTGGGAGTGTTTTTATCAAAATGCCAGATTGCCTAATTTACAGGTGTATTAATGGTTATGATTGTAGTATAAAGTGTAAAGGAGACTTGTACAACCGATAATTTCTTTTATCTACACGAATTTTGATTGCTCTGTTTACTTTTACCTTAGTGGATTTATTTCTGTTATGTCTTTAGATTTCCTATTGATCCAACTCAAAAACTCTCTGGTGAACGCTGTGAGACAAAAAGATTGGAAACTGGCAAAATGTAGCGAAATATATTCTCAGCATTTTCGAGAAAAGACATAGACCAATCAGTATGTATTAAGGAAAATTATGGATGACGAAAGCAAGCTTTGCACATGAAAAACTTCTCTTCTTGGTTATTTTAAACATATAACAAATGTAAAGTAACTTTAAAGAGACCAGATGTGTCGTATTACTGGATCAAATATGCTTTTAACATGGCAGCGTCAGCATCAATGTAACGTACAGTATAAGTCTGTAGCGCCATCTCCCCTTATTATATCTCCATGCTCAGCAGATGTGTGGAGGAAATCTCTTTGGGCCACCACAGATAACGTTGTTACGGGTATGTCACGTCACTTTTTTGGCTGCCCTCCGTCTCGTAGTGCGGGCATATTAATGGTTCAAATGGCTCTAAGCACTATGGGACTTAACATCTGAGGTCATCAGTCCCCTAGAACTTAGAACTACTTAAACCTAACTAACCTAAGAACATCACACACATCCATGCCCGAGGCAGGATTCGAACCTGCGACCGTAGCAGCAGCGCGGTTCCGGACTGAAGCGCCTAGAACCGCTCGGCCACAGAGGCCAGCCGCGGGCGTATTACCTTGAGCTTTTAGTATTGTCAGTGATGGTGTGGAGATTTACTTTCGGAATACCACTTTCTCCATCTCTGGGTCCGCCGAATAAGGTAATATCCGCCAGTACATTTTGCGTTTGCTGCATCTACAAATATCAGAGAGATATGATTGAGGAAAATTTTTCATTTCGCGAGTTATAATGTCGAAATTGTATTCTTTACTAATATAACTGTCTTTGGGCAACTACTTGTCGATTACCTTGCATAGATTCCGGAAAACAAAAAATCACCGTCTTCGATATATTTCGGGTCAAATTGCAGCAAATGTTCCATTCCAGGTAGGGTGGCAGAGCAGGTAAGAATTAACGTCAGGATCACGACAGAACATTGTTGGGAGTATTCTATATAGGTTCAGATTAGTATCGATAATTGCTAATAGTCCTCCGAAACGTCAATCAATATCAAAGACTTGGTTGTTGGAAACTTATCAGCTACAGATTCTAGGTCAAATTCCCTATTATGTTGAAATGTTGCCTTCAGACAGTTCTATATCATTCTACATCCACAGTGTTGGACAGACACCTTTCAGACTCAGGAGGCTCCACCGTCACAGTATGTTTATATCACATTACACAGGCTACGCTGCTTAAAAATTAGAGAGCTATCACAATGAGGAGCATAAACTGTAAAGGTTACGCACGATGTACGAAGTACAAACACGAAGGTCTGAAGAGCAAAGGCGAGGGTTACTTAAGTCTACACAACAGCTGCAATAATAAGTTTAAATGGCTCTGAGCACTATGCGACTTAACATCTGAGGTCATCAGTCGCCTAGAACTTAGAACTACTTAAACCTAACTAACCTAAGGACAGCACACACATCCATGCCCGAGGCAGGATTCTAACCTGCGACCGCAGTGCAATAATAAGTAGAAATCTCCAAGGTATCATCACCACACTCCACATTCCCACGGAAACAAATTTAGATAATGGTTTCGCGCTCTGCGATGAGGCCTCCTGTTACCGAGCAATTGCACCTACTTTAAACCTCAACAATCACCGACTACAATCGAAAGGTTCAGTAGAATTCTCACTTCCGAACTCTTGCTAATATTTCCATACTAGTGTTGTTGTTGTTGTGGTCTTCAGTCCTGACAATGGTTTGATGCAGCTCTCCATGCAACTCTATCCTGTGCAAGCTTCTTCATCTCCCAGTACCTACTGCAACCTACATCCTTCTGAATCTGCTTAGTGTATTCATCTCTTGGTCTCCCTCTATGATTTTTACCCTCCACGCTGCCATCCAATACTAAATTGGTGATCCCTCAATGTCTCAGAACATGTCCTACCAACCAATCCTTTCTTCTAGTCAAGTTGTGCCACAAGCTCCTCTTCTCCCCAATCCTATTCAATACCTCCTCATTAGTTATGTGATCAACCCATCTAATCTTCAGCATTCTTCTGTATCACCACATTTCGAAAGCTTCTATTCTCTTCTTGCCTAAGCTATTTATCGTCCACGTTTCACTTCCATATATGGCTACACACCATACAAATACTTTCAGAAACGACTTCCTAACATTTAAATCTATACTCGATGTTAATAAATTTTTCTTCTTCAGAAACACTTTCCTTGCCATTGCCAGTCTACATTTTATATCCTCTCTACTTCGACCATCATCGGTTATTTTGCTCCCCAAATAGCAAAACTCCTTTACTACTTTAAGTGTCTCATTTTCTAATCTAATTCCCTCAGCATCACCTGATTTAATTCGACTACATTCTATTATCCTCGTTTTGCTTTTGTTGATGTTCATCTTATATCCTCCTTTCAAGACACTGTCCATTCCATTCAACTGCTCTTCCAAGTCCTTTGCTGTCTCTGACAGAATTACAATGCCATCGGCGAACCTCAAAGCTTTTATTTCTTCTCCATGGATTCTAATACCCACTCCGAACTTTTCTTTTGTTTCCCTATTTGCTTGCTCAATATACAGATTGAATAACATCGGGGAGAGACTACAACCCTGTCTCACTCCCTTCCCAACCACTGCTTTCCGTTCATACCCCTCGACTCTTATAACTGCATCTGCTTTCTGTACAAATTGTAAATAGCCTTTTGCTCTCTGCATTTTACTCCTGCCACCTTTAGAATTTGAAAGAGTGTATTCCAATCAACATTGTCAAAAGCTTTCTCTAAGTCTACAAATGCTAGAAACGTAGGTTTGCCTTTCCTTAATCTTTCTTCTAAGATAAGTCGTAGGGTCAGTATTGCCTCACGTGTTCCAACATTTCTACGGAATCCAAACTGATCTTCCCCGAGGTCGGCTTCTATCAGTTTTTCCATATGTCTGTAAAGAATTCGCGTTAGTATTTTGCAGCTGTGACTTATTAAACTGATAGTTCGGTAATTTTCACATCTGTCAACACCTGCTTTCTTTGGGATTGGGATTATCATATTCTTCTTGAAGTCTGAGGGTATTTCGCCTGTCTCATACATCTTGCTCACCAGATGGTAGAGTTTTGTCAGGACTGGCTCTCCCAAGGTTGTCAGTAGTTCTAATGGAATGTTGTCTACTCCAGGGGCCTCGTTTTGACTCAGGTGTTTCAGTGCTCTGTCAAACTCTTCACGCAATATCTTATCTCTCATTTCATCTTCATCTACATCCACTTCCATTTCCACAATATTGTCCTCTTGTACATCGCACTTGTATAGGCAATCTATATACTCCTTCCACCTTTCTGCTTTTCCTTCTTTGCTTAGAACTGGGTTTCCATCAAAGCTCTTGATATTCATGCAAGTGGTTCTCCTTTCTCCAAAGGTCTCTTTAATTTTCCTGTAGGCAGTATCTGTCTTACCCCTAGTGAGATAAGCCTCTACATCCTTACATTTGTCCTCTAGCCATCCCTGCATAGCCATGTTGCACTTCCTGTCGACATCATTTTTGAGACGATTGTATTCCTTTTTGCCTGCTTCATTTACTGCATTTTTATATTTTCTCCTTTCATAAATTAAATTCAATATTTCTTCTGTTACCCAAGGGTTTCTACTAGCCCTCGTCTTTTTACCTATTTGATCCTCTGCTGCCTTCCCTATTTCATCCCTCAAAGCTACCCATTCTTCTTCTACTGTATTTCTTTCCCCCATTCCTGTAAATTGTTCCCTTATGCTCTCCCTGAAACACTGTACAATCTCTAGTTCTTTCAGTTTATCCAGGTCCCATCTCCTTAAATTCCCACCTTTTTGCAGTTTCTTCAGTTTTAATCTACAGTTCATATCCAATAGATTGTGGTCAGAGTCCTCATCTGCCCCTGGAAATGTCTTACAATTTAAAACCTGGTTCCTGAATCTCTGTCTTACTAATATATAATCTATCTGATACCTTTTAGTATCTCGGGGGTTTTTCCACGTATACAACCTTCTTTCATGATTCTTAAACCAAGTATTAGCTATGATTAAGTTATGCTCTGTGCAAAATTCTACCAGGAGGCTTCCTCTTTCGTTTCTTAGCCCCAATCCATATTCATCTACTATGTTTCCTTCTCTCCCTTTTCCTACTGGCGAATTCCAGTCACCCATGACTATTAAATTTTCGTCTCCCTTCACTACCTGAATAATTTCTTTTATCTCATCATACATTTCATCAATTTCTTCATCATCTGCTGAGCTAGTTGGCATATAAACTTGTACTACTGTAGTAGGCGTGGGCTTCGTGTCTATCTTGGCGACAATAATGCGTTCACTATGCTGTTTGTAGTAGCTTACCCGTACCTATTTTTTTATTCATTACTACACCTACTACTGCATCACACCTATTTAATTTTGTATTTATAACCCTGTATTCACCTAACCAGAAGTCTTGTTCCTCCTGCAACCGAACTTCACTAATTCCCACTATACCTAACTTTAACCTATCCATTTCCCTTCTTAAATTTTCTAACCTACCTACCCGATTAAAGGATCTGACATTCCACGCTCCGATCCGTAGAACGCCAGTTTTCTTTCCCCTGATAACAACGTCCTCTTGAGTAGTCCCCTCCCGGAGATCCGAATGGGGGAGTATTTTACCTCCGGAATATTTTACCCAAGAGGACACCATCATCATTTAATCATACAGTAAAGCTACATGCCCTCGGGAAAAATTACGGCTGTAGTTTCCCCTTGCTTTCAGCCGTTCGCAGTACCAGAACAGGAAGGCCATTTTGGTCAGTGTTACAAGGCCAGGTCAGTCAATCATCCAGACTGTTGCCCCTGCAACTACTGAAAAAGCTGCTGCCCCTCTTCAGGAACCTCGCGTTTGTCTGGCCTCTCAACAGATACCCCACCGTTGTGGTTGCACCTACGGTACGGCTATCTGTATCGTTGAGGCACGCAAGCCTCCCCACCCGCGGCAAGGTCCAAGGTTCATGGGGGGGGGGGGGGGGGGGGGGGGGCGAGGGGGGGGCGTTCATGGGGGGTTCCATACTAGTATAACAACTTTATTGATCACAGAGGATGCTTAGTTGATACACTCAGCTTTCTTAAAATATCTCCTCCGCCCTACAGGGCGCTCTACTGTACGAGGCCTGTCGGCCGAGTCTGCGATTTAGCGAGCTCCAAGCAGTTCCACGAAATTTAGATTCAGGCCTGTTAGCAGTCAGACTTGGGAATAGAATGCCAGCCTCCGCTCACGCCAACAACATTGCTCCGCAAAACACTGCTTCCTAACGCAGTTTTTCAACAGCTTTTTTCCCAACAGTTGCTGGAAAACCGCTTCTATCATGATAATACCATTAGGTCTTATTCCAGCATATAAGAACCCTATCGTAACCCATTTAGAATTATAGAAAGGCTGATAGTTCACTCCCAGGTCGACAAAAGCTCCCATCGCCCAGATACTGGAAACCGGCTGTGGAGTCCACAACAGCGAGCAGAACGAGTCCACAGACACGGCCAGGAATGATATAACACTGCGATCTCACCTCAAACAGAACAAACAGTATTGACAAACTTAATGATGGGCTTATCCCTAAGAACATCAACAGTGATATTTTCCTTGGAATATGTTGACTACTCTGCAATGTCATGGTGTATTCATTATATGGCTGCTACTGTCACAGAGGATGTGCCTCCGCACGAGTTTGCTTTTCTTTTATTCCTCAAACTGTAGGTGGAATAGGGGTGGGGGGCAGGAAAGGAAATGGAAGGAACTCATGATATATTTTTATGTGTAATCAGAGGCGACGAATGAAAGTGTGTGCCGAACGAGGACTCGAATGCAGGATCTTCGGTTTTTTAGGCAGTTGCGTTAACCACTGTGCCACCCGGACACAGCGTTTACATAAACGTGGGACTACCTCGGCACGCTCCCCGGCCAACTCACATTCCCACCTAGCGCTTCCTATCCGCATTCCCTGACCATATCTTCCACACTCGCTAATTATAGATTCTCACTGAAAGCCTCACGTAAATTTGCATCGTCACTGAAGGTTGTAGATTCATTGCCCATTGACGTGAACCAGATTATGTGAATTCATGGTATCTGTTATTTCCGACATGTTCGAAAGAATAGAAACCAAGCGGGATGTGCTCCTGTGATACATATCATGTAAATTGAAGTTGGCCGCTGATTCCGCTTAAGGTCCCGATGCAGCTGATGTCATTAGTTCCTTCCCTCTCTCCATGCCCTCCTCCTCCACCTTCAATTTGTCTTACAGCTGCAGATCCCTCGTGGTGTCTGTTCTTTCGAACATGTTTGAAAGAACAGACTATGCATTCATACAATTTAAATATATAATAAATATTAACAGTAATTTCTTTTATTTGCAGCTACGATCATCTTACGAGTGTATGTGGTAGTGATAATACTTGTATGTTTCTGGTTCGTTCTTTGAAAGTGCGTTTTTCAGAATATGAACAGCAATGCAATCACTGTTTCACAATGCCTTTTTTCCACTGATCATCTCAGTGACGATCTTGCTCTCACTGAAGAAACCTGTCAAGAAAATTGTTCTTCGGATCTTCTCTATCTTTTGTAGTAACCATTCTTGGTAAGGGTCTCAGATCGACGAGCAACTCTCAACAATACGTAGAATGACTGTTTTTTGTGCTACCTCCTCCATATGTGAATTACATTATAAATAGTTATACGTAGTCGTTCCACTTTAAACAGCTCCGTCCTCATACTCATACGTATTTTATGGTTGCGATCATTTCTAGTTATTGAGGGCCATTCTTGTGATCGAAGGAGGGAAGATTACGATTTAAACAACAGTGGACGTCGAGGTCATTAGACATGCAACGGAGTCGGTCGTGCCCTTTCAAAGGAACCACCCCGGTTTTTGCATGGAGCTAATTAGGGAAATCAACGAAAGCTAAATCTGGATGGCTGGACACTGATCTGAACCGTCATCCTCCAGGAATTATGAGAGAACAATCGTGGATCATTCCATCTATTTATTTACACTGCATCACGTTTACGTTTTATTTTGTCACGCAATGTGCTAACTGTCGATCCTCTGCAGATCGTCTAGAATTTAGCGACTATTTTCCGGTGTTATAGCCTGCCCATACACAAGTATATGTCGCGAAGTACCTCAGAGTGCTTCGTGTGTTATCCGGGAAATCACTTACACATCGTGAACTGGTCATGTCAGTCAGTGACTTTCCCTGGTGAGGGGGAAGGAGGGGATCACCCTAAGGCACTATCATATATGACTAGTTCTGCCCGTTAAGCTGATGTCTGTCTGCTATGAAGACTTCAACTTCATGCAAGAAGAATATAGTATATTTTTCCCTTGATGTTTCAGACGTTTTGCGGAGGTTTCAAATTTAATCTACTGCTTTGAGACACTTTATACTGAACGCCAAATTTACGCTGGCCACGTTCTCTTCCGTTGTGAAAAAAATTAAGATGGTAAACATTTTTTCTACAACAGTTGTTCGACGGCTTTCCCTGCCCGCCGTTGAGAGGCGAGGTAGCACTGCTCTGGTGTACCAGGATGATGTAGACACTTTCCATCCGAGACTTTGTGAGTTTGATCGACGGTGCAAGAAGACAGGAATCTATCGAAGGTAGGGTGGCCTAGGATGCATCACAGGAAAACTCTTTGTTACATCTGATAGAGAACTGCAGTGAAGGTCAGCTGGTGCGTAGGCAGCGACCGTGGCGCAGGAGTACCGAAGTTGGCCCAGACGGTGGCGACTTGACCAACGTTCGCTGCATCTGTAGCCTGGTGGCGTCGACTCTTGGACTCCAAGGAGCACGGCCAGCTGTTGCTTGATGGAGACTGTTTGAGTCAATCCACAGATCCGCTGATCTCTGTCTGCGAACATTTTTCTGGTGTTAGGTCACTGAGTCTGTCTATTTATAGTGTCACCGTGCCGAGTTAGTTTGCTGTTTGGAGGGGTGCGAGGCATGCACGGCCGACTGAAGCAATGCTGCATCGACACCTAGTTACAGGAATCTTGCGTGGTTAGCAGGTGAGCTCTGTGTCGGCCACATTCTTTCGGACGGGTAGTAAGTTGCCTGCAGTGCCTCAAAATTCCTCTGTGTTCCAGAAATCCGTCCGCAACGCGATAAAGCAGGAAGGAACAGCACCCAAGGTCACGTCGTCCTAGAACAATCAGGAGGGAGGACAGAATGATTTGCAAACAGTCGGCTGCTGATCCAAGAATATCGGCTCGATAAATTAGAGATGATGTGGAGCAGCATCAAGGACTGAGCCTGCATTTCTCTGTTGTGAAACGTCGCCTAGTAGCGGGTGATTTAAGTGGTAGACGACCATCACGTAAACCACTTATAAATTAAAAAAAAAAAAGAAGGCCAGGATAGAGTCTGCAAAGAAACGTAAGACTTGGAACGATACAGATAGCTCTAAGGTTTTATGGAATGATGAAAGTAAGTTTAATGTATTATGTTGCCAGTCGGTAATCATATGTTCCGAGGAGCCAAACGTTACATCCTCGGCTGACAATGACAAATGGGTGGAACGTGACCTAAGGATCTGTCGCCTTTGGAAACTGGACAGGCAAGCAAAAGATTACTTGACACAAGTGAACTTTAAATAAACATAATTTCCTACACTTGTGCGTAAGAATTACTACACTGATGATAGTCTGTGTCAGACGCGGCTAGCAATAAGATGAGGCTCGATATGAGCGTGAGTCTAATAAGTACACTGAATGTTTGCCGGTTGAGCTAGCTATTACAACTCGATTAATGTTTGGCACCCACTAGCAACTAGAAGTAATCTCGAATACAAGTAGTTACGACTAGAAGTAGTCACAAACTAGAAGACTGGTGTCCAGGCGGCCGCTGATTGCAACACCGTACTGGTGTCTTCATTGGTCGGCGGTCTGGAGATTCTTTACTGGCGGCGGTATTCAAAGCGGCGATCGTGGCTCCCGCAGGAATCTTCGAGGCATCGTCTCCGCCAGTATCGACAGACTACGATGCTACATAAAGCATTTTCTTCTGACAGTGGGCAGTAAATCCATCAATCAGAAAACCAAAGGGATAACAAACAGTTCCGGGTACCGATCATTAAGCCCAATGGTGGCAGCGTGGTGAGGTGGGATGTTTTTCTAAACGTAGGATTGGTGCTCAAATCTAAATAGAAGGCAAAATGGATCGTTTCCTGTAGATTGACCTTTCAGAAAAGAATACGGTTCCACTTGGGAGACGAAAAAGGCCACGTAATTGGATATTTCAGCAGGACACAAAGCATACCTCCGGCATTTTAAAAATATTATTTTCTGATAAAAAAATTAAACTTCTGGAGTGGCCCTGCCAGAGCTCGGATCTAAATCCAACTGAACACCTCTATGACGCATTGGATGAAAGTAATTGACATAGAAACTAACCAAATATAGAACAATTCGCTGCAGCCTTATTGGAAGAACGTCAAAATTCCCGTTTGACCTGTTACAATAGCTTATGAATTCAATGTCAAATTGACGTGCAGCTGCGATCAAAGTTCATACGTATGCTACGAAATACTGATTTGTCCTTTAGATCCCAAAACAGCTTTGTTTTTTTTCCTGCAATTACTCTTGGACCAGGATTGCTATTTCTATTTTCATGTAAGAGCATCCAAGAAGAAATCTTGGGAAGACTTTGGAAACAGATTGGAGACATTGGGTCAAGCTCCTGGAAAACCATTCTGGAGTGTAATTAGCAGTCTTCGAAAGGGAGGTAAGAAGGAAATGACAAGTATTTTGGACAGGTCAGGAAAACTGCTGGTGAATCCTGTGGATGCCTTGGGCAGATGGAGGGAATATTTTGAAGATTTGCTCAATGTAGCTGAAAATACGATCAGTAATGTTTCAGATTTCGAGGTAGAATGGGATAGGAATGATGATGGAAATAGAATCACGTTTGAGGAAGTGGAGAAAATGGTCAATAGATTGCAGTGCAATAAAGCAGCTGGGGTGGATGAAATTAAGTCGGAACTCATCAAGTACAGTGGAATGTCAGGTCTTAAATGGCTACACAGGATAATTGAAATGGCCTGGGAGTCGGGACAGGTTCCATCAGACTGGACAAAAGCAGTAATCACACCAATCTTTAAACATGGAAACAGAAAAGATTGTAACAACTACAGAGGTATCTCTTTAATCAGCGTTGTGGGTAAAATCTTCTCAGGTATTGTTGAAAGGAAAGTGCGAGTATTAGTTGAGGACCAATTGGATGAAAATCAGTGTGGGTTTCGGCCTCTTAGAGGTTGTCAGGACCAGATCTTTAGCTTACGACAAATAATGGAGAAGTGTTATGAGTGGAACAGGGAATTGTATCTATGCTTTATAGATCTAGAAAAGGCATATGACCGGGTTCCTAGGAGGAAGTTATTGTCTGTTCTACGAGACCATGGAATAGGAGGCAAACTTTTGCAAGCAATTAAAGGTCATTACATGGATAGTCAGGCAGCAGTTAGAGTTGACGGTAAACTGAGTTCATGGTTCAGAGTAGTTTCAGGGGTAAGACAAGGCTGCAACCTGTCTCCACTGTTGTTCATATTATTTATGGATCATATGTTGAAAACAATAGACTGGCTGGGTGAGATTAAGATATGTGAACACAAAATAAGCAGTCTTGCATATGCGGATGACTTAGTTGTGATGGCAGATTCGATTGAAAGTTTGCAGAGTAATATTTCAGAGCTAGATCAGAAATGTAAGGACTATGGTATGAAGATTAGCATCTCCAAAACGAAAGTAATGTCAGTGGGAAAGAAATATAAACGGATTGAGTGCCAAATAGGAGGAACAAAGTTAGAACAGGTGGACGGTTTCAAGTACTTAGGATGCATATTCTCACAGGATGGCAACATCGTGAAAGAACTGGAAGCGAGGTGTAGCAAGGTTAATGCAGTGAGCGCTCAGCTACGATCTTCTCTCTTCTGCAAGAAGGAAGTCAGTATCAAGACTAAGTTATCTGTGCACCGTTCAATCTTTCGACCAACTTTGTTGTATGGGAGCGAAAGCTGGGTGGATTCAGGTTACCTTATCAATAAGGTTGAGGTTACGGATATGAAAGTAGCTAGGATGATTGCAGGTACTAGTAGATGGGAACAATGGCAGGAGGGTGTCCACAATGAGGAAATCAAAGAAAAACTGGGAATGAATTCTATAGATGTAGCAGTCAGGGCGAACAGGCTTAGATGGTGGGGTCATGTTACACGCATGGGAGAAGCAAGGTTACCCAAGAGACTCATGGGTTCAACAGTAGAGGGTAGGAGGAGTCGGGGCAGATCAAGGAGAAGGTACCTGGATTCGGTTAAGAATGATTTTGAAGTAATAGGTTTAACATTAGAAGAGGCACCAATGTTAACACTGAATAGGGGATCATGGAGGAACTGTATAAGGGGGGCTATGCTCCAGACTGAACGGTGAAAGGCATAATCAGTCTTAAATGATGATGATGATGATGATGATGATGATAACTCTGTTGAAAATAAATGTAATTTAGTAGTAATAGGATTATAATTACATGCTTTTCAGTTATACACTGGCAGCTTATCTATTACACATTTAGCGTTATGGAAGCGTAACTAATGCTTCCTACAAAACACTTTTTAGCGCTACTATAGCTAATTTGGTGTTGGACGAGATAGAGCGTCCTTTGAACTCGACTCATTCTAGAACTATTCTGAGCAGATCTAAGGCAAATCACTGAAATCCACAGTCCAGCCAAAAGGTCGACTACCTTGGCCACCGCAGAGTTAAGTTTGAACGTAATTCACACATAGACATCTGCACAAAATAAGTTAAACACGAATTTTTCTAAAACTTAGCGCACCTGTTTCATCGGTTTATTTTGTACTATGGTATTTCAGAATGAAATAAGCAACACATTTTGAAAGCATGAATCCTGCAGTAAATATGGATGACATTCACAATATGCTGAATTCAGGCAGCCGTTATTACGTTCCCAGCAGGGCTAAGATCGCCGCGATAAATCGGAAATTATCGTCTGGCGTGTCGTTATGGTGGCACCCGGTACACAGGTGCACAAACAGAGCAATTAAGCAGGCGGCTGTACACCACGGCCGTCGATATAGCGCCTCTCCGTTTGGATGTGCCACTGTCTGTGCGTAAGCACAGAGCTGGGCAATTAGTTGGAGGACCTGAATAATTGAAAGCGGCCGCCCTCTAGGCGGTAAACAGCCATTCAGAGGCACCGCAGAGCTCGTAAAGAGGCGCCGCCTAACACACAACCACTCCCCCACCCCTTTCAACGTCCATGCGACGAAGGTGTGTGTGTGTGTGTGTGTGTGTGTGGACACTGCGCCCAGGTGCGTAGCTTCGATAGTTAACGCCGTCGTAACATCGTAACAGAAACACGGAAATGCCAGCGATGTATACAGCACACTCTCAGAGATCCTTATCAGACACTTTTCGGTGAAAGCATATGTTTTATGCTATCCCGGAAACGTTATCTAGTGGAGAAATTTTCTATAGCTAAGATTCATCGCGCCGTTTCGTTTCCTACACTTCTCCCACTTTAGCATTCTCTCTGATGAAGTGAAAACCGGGCCCTTCTTGGTGATCCTCTTCACTTTTGACCTCCTGTTTTCCCAAGCACAATCATTTGGTTTGCAGCTCTTTGATTCTCGTGGCAGTCCACAATACATCGGTTACATATCTGTCCTCCGGAGATCCTTATGATCTAAGATCTTTGTTACACGTGCTACCAACAAACCATTGGGATCAGACAGCAACATACATCTGAAAAGCATCCCTTTTGTTCCACCCCACTTCCTCTGCTGTCTATGACTGATATCCAAGCATACTGATTAGAAAAATAAAATATGCGTGATTATGTTCTTACTGGGAACGAAAATTAGATTGTCAGCAATTTCTTCGTCTGCCTCCTACTGTAACGTTTCTTCCTATGCGGGCCGTTCACAGATCCTCTTCCAGGCTTCTCTTTTCTCCCACAGCCTATCATTTAGCATCTCCTCGCACTGCAATCATTTTCGATTTACATCATCCTTCACCTAGTCTCTCCATATTGTTCGTGGTCATCCAAAGGGCCCTCGTCCAGATTACATCAATTCTAGGAAGTCTATCAGGTCCCATTCTTCTAATGTGTCTAAGCCATTTAGGCCTACTACTTTCCATATTTTCTTTTAGGGACTTGATCTGCAAAGTGTTTTGGACTGTTTCATTCTTTCCTCCCACATATCCAACCTCTCGTCCACGTCGTGGAAGGAAGGCAGTGGCACGAATTTGGAATTTCCTATAGGAGCGAATTACAGTGGTGACTGTGTCTGACCCGAGACCGCTGCGGTAGCTGTGAAGCCCTTCAAAAAACCTGAAAAGTGATGACAAACGGGGATCTGGTGAAGCTGCAATAGGCCCAGCAAGCCAGTGGTGGATAACCCATTTGCCTTCAACAATCAAAAGAGCATTTTGTTAATTTGCTTAATTTAATTAAATCATCTTCTTTGCATGTTTCTCATTCCTCGCTAGTTTGACTGACCTTTTCGAAATGTAAAAAATGTAGAATCTCGGTTTGTTACGACTAGTAACTGTAACGTTTACAGAAATCTGAGTGACGCTGAACTGTAACGTTGTGCAATATGTCTCAAGACCTACTGTGGAATAGCATATTCCTTCGTGATCACGAATATGAGGCTTAACTCTTTCTGGAAGACAACGTCACCTCTCCTGATCGGCTGAACAGAGTATAGCCGTATATGGCAGCATTGTTTTTTCTTACCTCTGCCGCGCGGAGTGGCGGTGCGGTTTGAGGCACCATGTCACGGATTGCGGAGCCCCTCCCGCCTGAGGTTCGAGTCCTCCCTTGGGCATGGGTGTGTGTGTGTTGTTCTTAGCATAAGTTACTTTAAGTAGTGTGTAAGTCTAGGAACCGATGACCTCAGCGGTTTGGTCCCTTAGGAATTCAAACACATTTGAACTGACCTCTGTTGGGCCAAAAGGAAAAAGACGAAGTCTTCACTGTCGCCAAAAAGAGAGTTCGCTTACGTCCACCAAGGAGGGGGGACACATTAAGCAACGTGTTTGGTACTATTAAAACTTGGGTGGCACCTGCCGATGTGAGTAATCATGGCTGCAAGTTTGTGGGTCGCGATAGTCAGCATCTGAAGCAGAAGTGTGTTCACTGCTCAGAACGGTTATTATTTACTGTTATTAATTCAGCGATATCAAAATGTGATGTTCGTTACAATTAATGGTTTTAAGCTCATTACTTGCGAAGTAGTCACTCATGTGGATTGTTGTGTAGCATTCCCTGATTGTATCTTGAACTGTGTCGTCACAAGAACTGCAACACTAAATAAATTAATGACATTCCTTTAAAGGTATTTACATGCCCTTGGCTGGAAAATACACCTGCATTTTTTTCATAACAGTTTCAGTGCCAAATCATGCACGAATCGGAACCGTGCATTATCTTCTGTGACAGGTGACCAAATAGAATAGTGCGACGCGTGCAAGACATTTCACACTGACAGCTGCATCTATCAGGTGAAATGCGTGGCTGTTAAGATCAGCCACACTATCATGGCTTCTAGAGTGGAGGTGTTGCACATAGCATCGCTTGTGGCGATGAATTTGAGTAGTTCTGCCTGTTAGGGATTGTATCGAAAGGGATAAACGAACAGTGAACTGGAGCTAACAGTGACTTTGTAACATTGACCGGTTGAACAGTGGCTTTTATAAGTTGAACGGTGCTTTTGATTGGTAGTAGCCGTACAGAACACAAGATGGAGTGAACTGCGAACTGTAGAACATCGATAACGTGCGAATTTGCAGATAAGGATCTGTGGAGGTAACACTAATGATTTTAGCTGTTGTTCAGACTTATGCAACGGTGCTGATTAGTGACAGCCGATGTTTTGGTAATACATGCAATTCATGTGTCAATTATCACTAGAGATTGTGACCTGGCTGCAATAAAGAAACTGACATTCAGAAAAGAAGACATTGAGGCGTCTTTACCCATACAGAACATCGAGGAGAGCGATGCAAAGTGAGGCAGGTGGCTGCAGGGTGTGGTCACGGCAGTTTTTGCAACGTTTGCGATTTTCATCCTAGCAGAAGGAAGGAAAGAAAAAGCCTGCGGTACAACTGGGGGGAGGGGGATGGGGGAGCAAGAGACGGCCTAGATCTCCACAACAGGCAGCTGGCATCTTAAAACTTACGGTAAGCTAATCTTATCTTTATTAAGGTCCAAGGTGGTAGTAGTAGCTTTGCAGAGCACCACCACAGCACAGTCTAAAAATATAGATTAGCAAGTAGTGAGTAGAACCTGATATAATTATATTCAGTACAATTTACAAACATAAGTAACGCAAGGGAAAAGGTTGTGTTCTTACGAATATGACCAGCATTACTCACGCGGGAGAGATGAAGATGATAAGCACTCTTTGGAATTATTTGGACAAGTATAAAGTTACAGGTATCAGATAGATTATATAATGGTAAGACAGAGATTTAGGAACCAGGTTTTAAATTGTAAGACGTTTCCAGGGGCAGGTGTGGACTCTGACCACAATCTATTGGTTATGAACTGCAGATTAAAACTGAAGAAACTGCAAAAAGGTGGGAATTTAAGGAGATGGGGCCTAGATAAACTGACCAACCAGAGGTTGTACAGAGTTTCAGGGAGAGCATAAGGGAACAATTGACAGCAGTGGGGGAAAGAAGTACAGCAGAAGAACCATGGGTAGCTTTGAGGGATGAAATAGTGAAGGCAGCAGAGGATCAAATAGGTAAAAAGACGAGGGCTAGTAGAAACTCTTGGGTAACAGAAGAAATATTGAATTTAATTGATGAAAGGAGAAAATATAAAAATGCAGTAAATGAAGCAGGCAAAAAGGAATACAAACGTCTCAAAAATGATATCGACAGGAAGTGCAAAATGGCTAAGCAGGGATGGCTAGAGGACAAAGGTAAGGATGTAGAGGCTTATCTCACTCGGGGTAAGATAGATACTGCCTACAGGAAAATTAAAGAGACCTTTGGAGAAAAGAGAACCACTTGTATGAATATCAAGAGCTCAGATGGAAACCCAGTTCTAACCAAAGAAGGGAAATCAGAAAGATGGAGGGAGTATATGGAGGGTCTACTCAAGGGCGATGTACTTGAGGACAATATTATAGAAATGGAAGAGAATGTAGATGAAGATGAAATGGGAGATACGATACTGCGTGAAGAGTTTGACAGAGCACTGAAAGACCTGAGCCGAAACAAGGCCCCGGGAGTAGACAACATTCCATTAGAACTACTGACAGCCTTGGGAGAGCCAGTCGACAAAACTCTACCATCTGGTGAGCAAGATGTATGAGACAGGCGAAATTCCCTCAGACTTCAAGAAGAGTATAATAATTCCAATTCCAAAGAAAGCAGGCGTTGACAGATGTGAAAATTACCGAACTATCAGTTTAATAAGTCACAGCTGCAAAATACTAACACGAATTCTTTACAGACGAATGGAAAAACTTGGAGAAGCCGACATCGGGGAAGATCAGTTTGGATTCCGTAGAAATATTGGAACACGTGAGGCAATACTGACCTTACGACTTATCTTAGAAGAAAGATTAAGAAAAGGCAAACCTACGTTTCTAGCATTTGTACACTTAGAGAAAGCTTTTGACAATGTTGACTGGAATACTCTCTTCCAAATTCTAAAGGTGGCAGGGGTAAAATACAGGGAGCTAAAGGCTATTTACAATTTGTACAGAAACCAGATAGCAGCTATAAGAGTCGAGGATCATGAAAGGGAAGCAGTGGTTGGGAAGGGAGTGAGACAGGGTTGTAGCCTCTCCCCAATGTTATTCAATCTGTATATTGAGCAGCAGTAAAGGAAACAAAAGAAAAATTCGGAGTAGATATTAAAATCCATGGAGAAGAAACAAAAACTTTGAGGTTCGCCGATGACATTGTAATTCTGTCAGAGACAGCAAAGGACTTGGAAGAGCAGTTGAATGGAATGGACAGTGTCTTGAAAGGAGGATATAAGATGAACATCAACAAAAGCAAAACGAGTATAATGGAATGTAGTCGAATTAAGTCGGGTGATGCTGAGGGAATTAGATTAGGAAATGTTGACACTTAAAGTAGTAAAGGAATTTTGCTATTTGGAGAGCATTATAACAGACGATGGTCGAAGTAGAGAAGATATAAAATGTAGACTGGCAATGGCAAGGAAAGCGTTTATGAAGAAGAGAAATTTGTTAACATCGAGTATAGTTTTAAGTGTCAGGAAGTCGTTTCTGAAAGTGTTTGTATGGAGTGTAGCCATGTATGGGAGTGAAACAATGACGATAAATAGTTTGGACAGGAGGAGAATAGAAGCTTTCGAAGTGTGGTGCTACAGAAGAATGCTGAAGATTAGATGGGTTGATCACATAACTAATGAGGACGTATTGAATAGAATTGGGGGAAAGAGGAGTTTGTGGCACAACTTGACGAGAAGAAGGGACCGGTTGGTATGGCATGTTCTGAGGCATCAAGGGATCACAAATTTAGCATTGGAGGGCAGCGTGGAGGGTAAAAATTGTAGAGGGAGACCAAGAGATGAATACACTAAGCAGATTCAGAAGGATGTAGGTTGCAGTAGGTACTGGGAGATGAAGAAACTTGCACAGGATAGGGTAGCATGGGGAGCTGCATCAAACCAGTCTCAGGACTGAAGACCACAACAACAACAACAAAGTTACAGTAGATGTACATTGAGATACTCGTAGGTAAGAGGTAGTTCTACTAACTGTAAGTCACCGTAGTGCATCAGCAGGCAGTAAGACACTGTAGCTGCTGACAGTGAGGGTGAACTATGAAGTGAGAGTATTGTTGTACTGTTGCTGAGAGTAAAGGCAAAATGTCGAGACTTCTCAGGGAATTAAGTCGAGGTATTACAAATCAAGCTAAAGAATATCACAAAATCTTTGAAAAAGAAGTTTAACATTGAAATGAACAAATTAAAAATTCATTAAAAAAAAGAAAACAAATAAAAAACTGTTTTGTTCTCAAAACTTCAAAATTCCTCTGAAAAAATGCATCAGAAACTTGATGATCAAATAACACATGTTAAAATACCTCATGAAAAATCAAGAAATAAAAAAGATGAAGAAAAGACAGACATCCGATTATAAACGGCAGTTTGTCTTGAAGAAACTGTGACAAAAAAAGTATGTGTTAATAAAGAGGTAATAGAAATACATGAGCTTCATATTATTACCTGAACTCAGATGGTGTTCAGATAGTTACGGATCGAAATAGAACTGATAAGAGTTGCCAATTATTGCATAATCAGAAGAGATTAACAGTGGAATAGTCTTACAAAGCTCCAATTGACTTAACATAGCAGTGATCTATTCTAAATTAAATTTAATGAGAATGCAAGAAAATTTCATTTTGAAGTGAATGATTTTCACGGTAAGACTGCAAGTAGGTCGGCTGAAAACCTAGATTTGATATCTATTTACCGCCAATTATGATAAATCACGAATAAAGTTGGCGCCGTAAAGTGAAGCGTGGTGAGTACAAGGGCTCATTTTACTTGTATTTCTTATTTCGCTTTATATTCTCCTGCTGTTCTATCTATCTTTCGTAGGTTAAAGCTAATTTTCTCTCAATCTGCCTAAAAACAAGGACTGAGATTACATACCAGAAAACTATTTGAATAATGATCACAATATACACGACAACTTGAAAAGATTACCAGAAGGAATATACAATTAGTGCAGAGAGCCACAAAGATGATTACAATTCCTGTAGAGTAAAATTCATATAGTTGGATAGTTCTTATAACAGACTTTAACAGAACTCAGTACTGAGAATGTTACGCACCATTGGTGAGCTATGTGGAATATTTATCACGTGTTTTGGGACTACGTTAACCTCCTTATCATGTGGTTAAAGCTTCGTGCCATTAGGCATCGTCAGAAGTAAAAAACAAGTAGCGCTTCCGATGGTGCCCAATGGTATGAGCTTGAAGCCCCTGATAGTGGGATAACGTAGTCCCGAGGAATGTTATGGTAAATATCTCAGACATTTAACAACTGGTGCGTAACACTCTCAGGTACGATGGCTTCACAACAAATAACCAAAACAACTATTTTATCATATTTTTAAGAGCTATATTTGGCATTGTTTACATTAATGCGACGTATATTCAGGACATACAACAGAAACATATGAAAATATACATGTGTAAATGATCTAACAAGATAAGCTTGATATTAAAAGTTAAAATGAGTTAAAGAAAAATCAAATGTTAGTGAATAGAGACTATGAGCCAACCAAAATGAAATCTTGTGTTAAGAAAATGTACAGCGTTGAAGTCTGACGTCTCAGGAAGGATAAGTTATATATTGTTATAGATAACAAACTAAAGTACAAGTGATGCCTAAAAATTGACGGTGGACTCTAAAATTGCCATAATGCTATTTCCATGTGTAAATGGTCTGTATTACGATGATATAAAAGTACAAAACACGTGAGGTTAAAATTATACTCTAAGCGACCAAGCTGATTGTTGTCAGTTCCTCTTAGGTCTACTTGAGGCTCGTTACTAGAGGTAGAGACATCAAACATTCATCACCTGACATATCTGAACGTTTTTCAGTAATGGTTTACATCACTAAGCACGATCTTAGGGGGAAAGAACATAATGCGTAATGACCTACATTAGAAAAATATGATTGCCGTTTTTGACTGGCTAATATATTATTTTCGGTGTTAGGTCTACCTGATGGAATGAATGAAGATTCGAGTTTAACGTCCTGTGGACATCGAGGCCATTAGAGACGGCGCACACGCACGAAATGTTACAAGGATGGGACAGGAATTCGACCGTCTCCTTTCAAAATGACCATCCTGGCATTTGCTTGGAGCGAGTCAGGGAACTCACAGAAAACCTAAATCTGGATGTCTGGACACAGATTTAAACAGTCGTCCTTAATGTGAGCCCAGTGTGCTAACCATTGAGCCACCTCTCTTGGTACGCCTTTTGGAGGTTATGTTTCACTGGTGGTATGAAGACGAACTTCTAGAAAAGCAGCGAAATTTAAAGCTCTGAACTGTAATGCCAAGGCACTGTATCTCCTTCATTTCCATAATCATCTATTAAATAATACCAAGTTCAGCAGGTGGCGTCACAGTTTCCGACACTTAATCGAAGAAACCGTTCTGAAAATGGAGCGTTTCGGGGATTTCTACAATGCAGTGTGTCACTTAAACCACATATTTTCGTAATAAGCAAGTATAGCTATGGAAAGTATCAAATACGACATGTCAGCTTCATAAACACTTAGTTTAACATGGTGTCTGCCCGATTTGCTTCCTTCAAAGACATTCGACATCCTCTTGGGTGTACTACTATTAGTCCCAAGAGCAGCAATGTCTTTGGACAAGGTTCCACATAGAGGAATATTCGATCTCTGATCTTGAACGGAAATTCTATCCTTGCGTCAAAGTAAAACATCCCTTTAAGGAAAACAAATATTGTTGCATTTTTCATCTAAATATGTAAGGCACTCTTCGCGATGACTGAATTACGTCGTCACATGGTGGAAACTATGAAATAATATACTGAACAGTAGTTTAAACATAGGAATTCAATACACATTTGTATAGGTAAGTAATGATGTTTGCTATGCTGTCAGTAACAAACTTTCAACTACCTTCCAAGTCACTCAGACACTGCAGTGAGCACTTCGCTAGGGTGTTACTTCATCTTGCTGTACAAAACGTTTGTCATCTTCTACTGAAGATGCTAACTTACGGCGTTGCACAGTGGAGAGGCGTTTAACATATTTATACACTCTTTCACAGTCTCAAAAGCACTATCCGTACTATAATCACAGCTTCCAGTATGGTAATATCATGTTCTTTCGCAATAGAAGATATAAAGTTTCCTCGTAGGTGTATCTAAGAGACTCTTTGTAAAATCGTTATCGTAGTTATTGATATCACTGTTACTTACTCGGCTTGTGACTCAATACATAAAAATATTACGTCTTTATAGTACAGTTGGACCTTTTCCACATTAAAATGTGTATTTAAAATGTCTTATTATTGTTCTCAACCATTGTTAGTCTGCCGACACACAGAATTCGTGGTTTGATGTTAGATAATCACTCATCTTGATTTTGCCAAAAACCTCAGCAAAATCTGATGCTAAATCCAGATATATTAAGTAATAGTTGTCCAGAGAAAGTTCCTGCAATATAAAATGCAGTTCATTCTGGAGAATTTAAAATCTGTATGACTGTTAAATATACCATTACATACTTCCCCTTCACTAAATACATTATTCTAAATCCAGTCATGGAGCATAATCATTTATCAATCAGTTTGTTGTTTTCCGTCAACGACCAACGTCTTCAGAACTGCTTAGATGTTTTCTCTAATTGTTCTTGGCACTCCAGTAGTACACATCTCACCCCCTCCCCCTCCCTTCCCCCTCTGTAAAATGTGGAGTGAAAGCCTGAGACCTTGCTGACAAAATAAATGAACGCATCTTAGCACAGATCACCTGATGTCGAACACATGTGATGAGAAGGAAGAATGAAAAGGGTGAGATGAGGGCAAGAACACTCTAATCAACAAGTTGAACTTCTTGGCCCAAGATTTCAAGAATGAAATATGTTACGAGATAATCTACATCTACATCCATACTCCGCAAGCCACCTGACGGTGTGTGGCGGAGGGTCCATTGAGTACCTCTATCGGTTCTCCCTGCCACAACTTCCTTTAGCCAAAGAAATGTTCCTTTTTCAGAATCCTATTAGGACGAAGGAAATTTCAGCTTTTCTTTTGATATTAACAAGTTAGAGAATGTGCTTGGAATAGATAATGGCCCTACAGAATGACACATTTTTATTGATTCGTCGAAACACAGCGCGTGAGCAGTTTCATTTGACAATGGAAACCAAAAACCATCAATTCCAGTTGCTCAGACAATTTAGATTAAAGGGATATAGCAATATGATAATCTACTGACAATTGTTAAGTTGAGTAAGATACGACAAATTAAGAAAGGCTAGTGCAAAAGAGTATTTTATGAGTCTCCATAAAAGGAAGTCTTATGCCCCCTTAGGTAATCTCAAGAATGTACTTTTGCCATCACATTGTACCAAATTTTGTATTGATGAAAAACTTTGTTACGCTAGATTGAAGAAACGGAATTTTCACTGGACGTGACATCAGAAAAGTGATTATATCAATATATAAAAATATTACGTCTTTATAGTGCTATAGGAACTTTTCCACATTAAAATTTGTATTTCAAATAAATAAAAAGGAACAGGATGTCTGGAAGACATTGGTAAAGGTCCTGAATTGCTTTGTCGGCAATAAAGGGAGAAAAGTTGCAAGTTTCTTAATCAAAATATCCACGGGTATGCTGCCGGTCTATAGTGTCCAACGGGCACAATATTTCGGCGATCATACATGTCGCCATCATCAGGTGAACTGACGGCACGGATATCCGTACGCTATGGCTGCTCAGAGGGAACTGGGTTCGGTCGCGGCGGCGGCCGATTTAAATACCCTCCGCTCGCGGCGCGCTCCCTCCGCCGTCCGCGCCCCGCGCCACGGTCGCGTGGTGGAACAGATTGCGACGGCGTCTGAGATGACGTCGGTGTGATGGCTCTGTCCACCCTACAAAGAAGGTGGAGAACAAGACGAGGGCGCTTCTCAAGGACGCAGATTTACCGGAGGGTGACGCTAAGAAATTGTTACCCCAAGGTCCGGTACCACCTAGACTATATGGACTCCCGAAGGTTCACAAAGAGGGGGTACCATTACGCCCCATTGTCAGCAACATCAGGGCACCTACATATTTGTTGGCCAAATACCTGACGGGAATATTAAGTCCTTATGTGGGTAAATGCCCTCATCACATCCGTAATTCCGCGGATTTTGTTAAACGCCTTGATAGCTTCAGGTTGGATGAGTCAAATATCATGGTGAGTTTTGACGTCGTTTCCTTATTTACGAGGGTACCCCTGCGAGAGTCACTAGAATTGATTAGTCAAAAGTTTGACGAGAAGACCACTGAACTTTTTAGGCATGTCTTGACTTCCACGTATTTTCTTTTTAATGGAGAATACTACGAACAAACGGAGGGAGTCGCCATGGGTAGCCCACTCTCACCGGTGGTAGCGAATTTGTACATGGAGAACTTCGAGGAGGAAGCCCTGTCGTCATCCGTATGGAAACCTACTTGCTTTTTCCGTTACGTCGACGACACGTTCGTCATCTGGCCACATGGTATGGATAAACTCCTTGACTTCCTTACACATCTAAACTCCACACACCCCAGCATCAAATTCACTATGGAGACTGAAACGGAGGGTAAATTAACTTTCCTTGACGTCTCGGTCAAGAGAAGGGCTGACGGCACCCTAGTTCATGGGGTGTATCGGAAGACTACGCACACTGATCTGTATTTGCACGCAGACAGCTGCCACCACCCTTCACAGAGGAATGGGGTACTTAAAACTCTAGTACATAGGGCGCGCACTATGTCTGACGCAGAGAGTCTACCCCAGGAATTGGAACATCTGAGAACTGTATTTCGAAAAAATGGGTACTCAGAGTGGCAGATTCAACGTGCTCTCCGCCCAGCCACTGCAGCACAACCTGTTAAGATGAATGAAGTCACGAGGGAGGAGGTAGGCACTGCATTTATTCCATACACAGGCGCACTCTCGGGGAAAATCGCCCACATTCTGAAGAAACACCGGGTCGGAACTGTGTTTTGTCCTCCAAATAAAACTCGTGCGCTGGTGGGGAGCGCCAAAGATGGCCTCGGTTTGAGGAAGGGCGGCGTGTACCAGATTCCGTGTCAATGTGGCAAGTCGTATATTGGTCAGACGATGCGTACCGTCGAGGATCGATGCCGTGAACACCAGAGGCACACTCGACTGATGTATCCGAGCAAGTCGGCGGTCGTTGAACATTGTTTGTCGGAAAATCACGCCATGAAGTATGACCGCACGATGATTCTGGTACAGACGTCGAGATACTGGGACAGCGTTGTTAGAGAGGCCATCGAAATTCGCACCAATGACGATCTCATAAACCGTGACTGTGGCTATAATCTTAGCAAGGCTTGGGAACCAGCGATCGGGTTAATCAAGAGTAAATCGAGCAAACGTATAGTTGTGAAGACCACGGTGGACAGAGCCATCACACCGACGTCATCTCAGACGCCATCGCAATCTGTTCCACCGCGCGACCGTGGCGCGGGGCGCGGACGGCGGAGGGAGCACGCCGCGGGCGGAGGATATTTAAATCGGCCGCCGCCGCGACCGAACCCAGTTCCCTCTGAGCAGCCATAGCGTACGGATCTCCGTGCCGGCACGTTCACAGGAGCTCAGTCCGTCAGTTCACCTGATGATGGCGACATGTATGATCGCCGAAATATTGTGCCCGTTGGACACTATAGACCGGCAGCATACCCGTGGATATTTTGATTATCAAATACGCCGGGAGAAACTCAAGAATCACATTACTAGTTTCTTGTTAATACCGTTCTGACGCAAGATACTATAATCCCATAGGATGCCGTATGTCTCTAAATTGACACAACTCGTCCATTCGCACTTGGACTTTTTCCCAAAAGCTCTACGAGCAGCTAGTGGCTAACAAGATGAAAGATCACAATAAGACAATAGAACAACGGAAACCAGATATGAGGGCCGATAGGATCTCTCTATGATGGGCGATTTCTGTTGGTTTTTGAGGAGAGAAGACTTAACCACACTGAAAGGAGTCTACTGGGACACACTTCTTTGTGGCAATGATAAGAATATTAATATAAATTAAAATGAAACAAGTGTACTATAAATTATGGATGTCTCTGATAGGCTTTATAAAGTGATTCGCTGACTGTGTACGACCGCAGACGCAAAGACACTGCTTCTGGTCTGAGACTGCAGTGTTAGAGAAAGAGAGCGCTTGGCACACAGTTGTAGGCAGCTGTCGGTGAGCGAAAGACGATGGAGTAGGAAGTTTTGTGGGTGTGCTGTGTGAAGCCACCAAGTGGTGGATTAATTTAGGTATATCAACATTGTTGATATACCTAAGGAAATCAGGCACAAGTACATAACAGCGATCTCAGAAAGGTACCAGTTAGTTGAATGTAGCCAATTACAGTCATTGGAAAAGGAATGGACAAGGTACAGGGACACAGTACTAGAAGTGGCTAAAGAATGTCTTGGAACAGTAGTGTGTAAAAGTAGGATGAAGCAAACAGCTTGGTGGAATGATACAGTCAAGGCAGCCTGTAAAAGGAAAAAGAAGGCGTATCAAAAATGGCTACAAACCAGAACCCAGGTAGAGAGAGAAAGTTATGTTGAAGAAAGAAACAAATCCAAACAGATAATTGCAGCATCCAAGAAGAAATCGTGGGAAGACTTTGGAAACAGGTTGGAGACCATGGGTCAAGCTGCTGGAAAACCATTCTGGAGTGTAATTAGCAGTCTTCGAAAGGGAGGTAAGAAGGAAATGACAAGTATTTTGGACGGGTCAGGAAAACTGCTGGTGAATCCTGTGGATGTCTTGGGCAGATGGAGGGAATATTTCGAAGAGTTGCTCAATGTAGGTGAAAATGCGATCAGTAATGTTTCAGATTTCCATGTAGAATGGGATAGGAATGATGATGGAAATAGGATCACATTTGAGGAAGTGGAAAAAATGGTCAATAGATTGCAGTGCAATAGAGCGGCTGGGGTGGATGAAATTAAGTCGGAACTCATCAAATACAGTGAAATGTCAGGTCTTAAATGGCTACACAGGATAATTGAAATGGCCTGGGAGTCGGGACAGGTTCCATCAGACTGGACAAAAGCAGTAATCACACCAATCTTTAAACATGGAAACAGAAAAGATTGTAACAACTATAGAGGTATCTCTTTAATCAGCGTTGTGGGTAAAATCTTCTCAGGTATTGTTGAAAGGAAAGTGCGAGTATTAGTTGAGGGCCAATTGGATGAAAATCAGTGTGGGTTTAGGCCTCTTAGAGGTTGTCAGGACCAGATCTTTAGCTTACGGCAAATAATGGAGAAGTGTTATGAGTGGAACAGGGAATTGTATCTATGCTTTATAGATCTAGAAAAGGCACATGACCGGGTTCCTTGGAGGAAGTTATTGTCTGTTCTACAAGAATTTGGAATAGGAGGCAAACTTTTGCAAGCAATTAAAGGTCTTTACATGGATAGTCAGGCAGCAGTTAGAGTTGACGGTATATTGAGTTCATGGTTCAGAGTAATTTCAGGGGTAAGACAAGGCTGCAACCTGTCTCCACTGTTGTTCATATTATTTATGGATCATATGTTGAAAACAATAGACTGGCTGGGTAAGATTAAGATATGTGAACACAAAATAAGCAGTCTTGCATATGCGGATGACTTAGTTGTGATGGCAGATTCGATTGAAAGTTTGCAAAGTAATATTTCAGAGCTAGATCAGAAATGTAAGGACTATGGTATGAAGATTAGCATCTCCAAAACGAAAGTAATGTCAGTGGGAAAGAAATATAAACGGATTGAGTGCCAAATAGGAGGAACAAAGTTAGAACAGGTGGACGGTTTCAAGTACTTAGGATGCATATTCTCACAGGATGGCAACAGTGAAAGAACTGGAAGCGAGGTGTAGCAAAGCTAATGCAGTGAGCGCTCAGCTACGATCTACTCTCTTCTACAAGAAGGAAGTCAGTACGAAGACTAAGTTATCTGTGCACCGTTCAATCTTTCGACCAACTTTGTTGTACGGGAGCGAAAGCTGGGTGGATTCAGGTTACCTTATCAACAAGGTTGAGGTTACGGATATGAAAGTAGCTAGGATGATTACAGGTACTAGTAGATGGGAACAATGGCAGGAGGGTGTCCACAATGAGGAAATCAAAGAAAAACTGGGAATGAGCTCTATAGATGTAGCAGTCGGGGCGAACAGGCTTAGATGGTGGGGTCATGTTACACGCATGGGAGAAGCAAGGTTACCCAAGAGACTCATGGATTCAGCAGTAGACGGTAGGAGGAGTCGGGGCAGACCAAGGAGAAGGTACCTGGATTCGGTTAAGAATGATTTTGAAGTAATAGGTTTAACATCAGAAGAGGCACCAATGTTAGCACTGAATAGGGGATCGTGGAGGAACTGTATAAGGGGGGCTATGCTCCAGACTGAACGCTGAAAGGCATAATCAGTGTTAAATGATGATGATGATGATGATGAACATCGTTGAACTTGGAAGCAGAAGTCTTGATGCAAGCGAGGTAAAGATGTTAAATAATCATGATTTTTGTTTTTGCCAGTGCGTTAGTATAGATTAATTGGCTGATAAATTGTAATTGTTCAGAACCCCAGAATGTACGTTAACTGTTTTGATAAGAAGGCTAGTTAGATACACTCCTGGAAATTGAAATAAGAACACCGTGAATTCATTGTCCCAGGAAGGGGAAACTTTATTGACACATTCCTGGGGTCAGATAAATCACATGATCACACTGACGGACCCACAGGCACATAGACACAGGCAACAGAGCATGCACAATGTCGGCACTAGTACAGTGTATATCCACCTTTCGCAGCAACGCAGGCTGCTATTCTCCCATGGAGACGATCGTAGAGATGCTGGATGTAGTCCTGTGGAACGGCTTGCCATGCCATTTCCACCTGGCGCCTCAGTTGGACCAGCGTTCGTGCTGGACGTGCAGACCGCGTGAGACGACGCTTCATCCAGTCCCAAACATGCTCAATGGGGTCAGATCCGGAGATCTTGCTGGCCAGGGTAGTTGACTTACACCTTCTAGAGCACGTTGGGTGGCACGGGATACATGCGGACGTGCATTGTCCTGTTGGAACAGCAAGTTCCCTTGCCGGTCTAGGAATGGTAGAACGATGGGTTCGATGACGGTTTGGATGTACCGTGCACTATTCAGTGTCCCCTCGATGATCACCAGTGGTGTACGGCCAGTGTAGGAGATCGCTCCCCACACCATGATGCCGGGTGTTGGCCCTGTGTGCCTCGGTCGTATGCAGTCCTGATTGTGGCGCTCACCTGCACGGTGCCAAACACGCATATGACCATCATTGGCACCAAGGCAGAAGCGACTCTCATCGCTGAAGACGACACGTCTCCATTCGTCTCTCCATTCACGCCTGTCGCGACACCACTGGAGGCGGGCTGCACGATGTTTGGGCGTGAGCGGAAGACGGCCTAACGGTGTGCGGGCCCGTAGCCCAGCTTCATGGAGACGGTTGCGAATGGTCCTAGCCGATACCCCAGGAGCAACAGTGTCCCTAATTTGCTGGGAAGTGGCGGTGCGGTCCCCTACGGCACTGCGTAGGATCCTACGGTCTTGGCGTGCATCCGTGCGTCGCTGCGGTCCGGTCCCAGGTCGACGGGCACGGGGACCTTCCGCCGACCACTGGCGACAACATCGATGTACTGTGGAGACCTCACGCCCCACGTGTTGAGCAATTCGGCGGTACGTCCACCCGGCCTCCCGCATGCCCACTATACGCCCTCGCCCAAAGTCCGTCAACTGCACATACGGTTCACGATCACGCTGTCGCGGCATGCTACCAGTGTTGAAGACTGCGATGGAGCTCCGTATGCCACGGCAAACTGGCTGACACTGACGGCAGCGGTGCACAAATGCTGCGCAGCTAGCGCCATTCGACGGCCAACACCGCGGTTCCTGGTGTGTCCGCTGTGCCGTGCGTGTGATCATTGCTTGTACAGCCCTCTCGCAGTGTCCGGAGCAGGTATGGTGGGTCTGACACACCAGTGACAATGTGTTCTTTTTTCCATTTCCAGGAGTGTATTTCACTTTTGTAATGTTTCTAAGATTCATTAACAGAGCTATATTTTATTCGATGATTTTCATTTATATTGGTTTAATGAAGTTAGATGATACTTGCCGTATAAATCATTGATTGTGGATCATTTGGTAAATATGATGTATTTTTCTAATCAACTTCAATTGTCAAATGTTTTTGAAAAGCCAAACTTAACTTGCAATTCAATTTTGCTAAGAAACTACGTGTTAGTAATCCACCGCCTCCCTGTCCAGGTCATATGTTTTTCAAGGAGGTTGGACTTTTCATAACTGTTTTCATTTATCAACCAAAACTATTCCATGTGCATGTCAAAATATCGCAGCCAGCATTGCACATCGCTGAGCCTTTAGCTAGCACATTCATACTTTTTCTATGAGAGATCAGAATATATCGTGTTCCACCGTTGCTGCTCTAGAGGTAAGACAATTTAATTTTATTTGTTGTGTGCGTAGGGACCAAAGTTATTAGTTTTGAACAGGGACATAGGATTCAGTGCCTAAGCTGCTGAATGTATTCTTCAGTGACTGTATTGCTTTATTGGTATTGGGAGCTGAACTTCCCAATCGAATCATAAAAAGTTTTGCCAACAATAACACAGAGTAAGCACACCAATTGCAGTTACAACACGCTACACAGTTTCTCGAGTTATGTATCCATTCCACAGTCCAGACATACATTCAAAGTAATCGGAAATATTTATTTTTTAAACAACACTTAAGAGAGAAAATTAAAAATGTTTTGTGTCTCACAGAGGTTTCTAAATTTTTCAAGTGTCTTGACTCTTATACAAAAACAACACTCTTAGTTTTCAAACATCCTGGCAGATTAAAACTGTGTGCCCGACCGAGACTCGAACTCGGGACCTTTGCCTTTCGCTGGCAAGTGTTCTACCATCTGAGCTACCGAACCACGACTCACTCTCGGTACTCACAGCTTTACTTCTGCCAGTATCTCGTCTCCTACCTTCCAGACTTTACAGAAGCTCTCCTGCGAACCTTGCAGAACTAGCACTCCTGAAAGAAAGGATACTCTCAGTTTTTATTAGAAGACGTAAATATTCTTAATTAAAGTTGTTTGTTCAGAGTATTTCTCGGTATTTATTACAACACCCAAATCCTCTTTTAATTCAAAAACTGTACGTGTTAATCCATTTTAAGCCTCATATATGTATTTTAGAAACCACAATAACATAATAAATAGGTAGCTGGTGTATTTTAACAGACTTTATAACACGTTTTCATTCTCTAAGGACAAAAGAAGGGCGAAGATTTAACCGCTTGCTCACTTTTTAGGGTAATTCTCATTGTTATTTTCTATAGCCTTTAGTGCTTTGACTAGTCTTTTGGGATTCTTCACACAAAATACTAATAGTCGTGTCAATTTTGTTTTATTTTGGCCCACTTTCTATTTCATTTTACCAACGGTCCTTCGACTCACTTTGTCCTGTAAATGTGCCACGACGTTGTCCGGCCAAGCCAGTTGTTCCAGTGGTGGTCTTTAAGAACTACAGCAGCACTTGTCAAATGCCAGCAACAGATAATAGATGTTTTATACGTGAAGCAAACAACAGCAGCGCTCTTGAAAATGTTTTACTTTCCACTCTTCTCTCTCCCTACAATTTCCTCACCTTTGCTATTGCTCAAAGTGCCAAATTACTTGTTCTTGAGCACATTGCCACATGCCACTTCCGTTGGCAAAGCTAGTCCATAGCCATGGTTCCTTGTCTCTTGTTTCATTTTGTATCTGTTGGATTAATTCTCAAAGTTATTTTATGACACCACATGTCAAGGTTTCCAATTTCCCTTTCTCTGGTTTTCACGTGGATCACGTTTAATTTCTTTGTGCAATACCCTGGGGACACATTAGCACATACTTCTACTACTTGAATTTATGTTAAACGGAGTATTTTAGTCTCGAGCAGAAAGTACTGATAGCTCTTAATGGCAGCCTCGCTTCTTTCGCGCTATGTAATCTCGATTTTTTTTATTTTCTCTCTGTCTTCCCCAGTTACGATCTTTATCCCGTTGTTATTCTTCTTTTTACCACTTGTCATTAGTTTGGACTGTTAGGTCGATATTAGCTTACAGTCAGCCTGTTCGCTTAATTTATCAATATTTCCAAGATATTTACGTAGTAGGAGGTGGCCTTCAACAACTGGTAAACCTACAAACCCAGAAGTAATAGTCGAAGGTACGGTTTGATGTTTGACACTTTCCTACCCAGCCAGGTATATTGAAACTGACATGGAAATACACATTCGTGTTTCTGTGACTTTTACAGAGGCATGAAGAAACTCAGAAGTGAAGAAACTCTTTGAAATTCTATGAATTTCATAGTCGTCCAGCCAATGAATCACTCGGAAGAAAAGGAAAAGTAAAAGTCTCCCATGTCTGCGTCTGGGTTAAAAGGAATAGAGCTAGATCAGTGGTCTCGAAGATTATGGTCGTGATGAGCTTATGATAGCAAACTTTTAATTAAATTAAAAATTAAAATAGAAGGGCCAGTCAAAAGTTTTCTTTATTTCGATTTATCAGCTGAGCGTTCCGACAATTACATCAGTATCACCTTTTACAGAATTGATTTTAGTTGAAAACGATTTACTGCAGTAACTAGCAAGGTTTCTATGAAATTATGATGCCTTTTGCAGCGGTGGGAAAGTTAGCCGCAGCATTTATAGACCTACCAAACTCAGTAGCTGTATAGATATAAAAGGTACTTACTCCTTGCACCAGCAGTGAAATCCATGGAAAAACTGACAGTAAGAAAACGGACTACTCAGTCTCCAGAAAAACTGTTTCACATAGAGAACCACAAAGAAAATGTTCTTAATTACGTAGAGACACAAACAGAAGGAACACGTTTACATTGATACAAAAACTTAAGATTCAAAAGCAATAGAATAAAAAATAATACATGTAAATATCACTAAAGTGTTCCACTACCACACCATTTCTCCCTAGTTCAACGGTCCCAGTCAGCTGCTTCCCTCTGCAGATCAGAACTTCTCATGATCGATCAGTTCGGCAGCAAGGTTACGTACAATATAGTGCAACAGACTCCCGTCGGATGCCGGTTAACTCGTTTTATCGTGATTTCGAATACAGAAGAGCTAACAACGGAGCCAGTGGACACAGATGTTACAATAGATACTATAGAGTCCTTAGTGTACATACTTTACTTCCAAGTAATTTAATAACAAGTTAACCTAAAAGTCTTTTTTTTTCAAATGTAGATTTCTAATCTAAGCAACTGAAAACAAAGTACGTACATTTAACAGGTAATCACTTCTTTTGTAGACCACTGAGCCAGTTTGGAATAACAGAGGCAAACGTGTTTCGTTATGGAAAAAATCAGTCAAAAAAAACGAACAATGATTACGTTTCTTTACATAATTAATGGCCTTGAGTTGGCTGTTGGGAAAGAGGGCTAGAAACATTGACATTGTGATAATTTTACTTCGATTAGATGTAGCAGTCCTCACTACACAGTCAATAGTGAATGAATCGTTTCTGGAGATGTGTACAAATACAGACAAAAAGGTCTGATTGGATTTCGGACGATCCTGCAGCACGGATAAACTCGTCACGCAAGTCTTCCTACTGTTAAAAATACGCTAGAAACATAACAGCTCAAACAAAGAAAGAGAAATGTTTTCCCGCGATATTCAGTGGTCTCGCCCTTGCCACATGTAATTAGAAGCACTTAGCAGTTATCTTAAAAGAAGTCTCTAATTAGGGTTCTCAGGGTAGTAATTTACATGTTTTGTGTGGAAGGCAAACAGGGGCTAGAAACTGTTTCCGGTCGGTCTCCCTCACACACAGCGAGAGAAAGAAATTCGATGAGCGAGGAGGATTAAATGCGAAGTAGTTGAATCACAAAGACAACACTCAGCTGGAGGGCGGAAGACGAGACCTACTTTGTCTTATTGACAACGATGGCAGTGGCGTAACTGGCGTCCTGGGAAAACTTCACGCCATGATCTGACGACATCGCCCTATTTTTGTTTAATCCACATCGCTGTTGGTCTGTATATTCTCTTAATGACATAAACACGGCTTTAAATGAAGTAATAGTTCCACATTTCATAAATTCTTTTTTGTATATGCTGTTCAAAATATGGTACATAGCACAGTCCTAAGTTGCTTTGCTTGCAATAATAACACGATAACTATATCACTGCCAATTAATACACAGCCAACACAAAGAATACAGAAATACCGGGGGATCAAAAAGTTAGTATAAATTTGAAAAATTAATAAACCACGGAATAATGTAGATAGAGAGGTAAAAATTGACACACATGCTTGGAATGACATGGGGTTTTATTAGAACAAAAAAAAAAAAAAACAAAGTATTGCTAGACGCGTGAAAGATCTCTTGTGCGCGTCGTTTGGTGATGATCGTGTGCTCAGCCGCCACTTTCGTCATGCTTGGCCTTCCAGGTCCCCAGACCTCAGTCCGTGCGATTATTGGCTTTGGGGTTACCTGAAGTCGTAAGTGTATCGTGATCGACCGACATCTCTATGGATGCTGAAAGACAACATCCGACGCCAATGCCTCACCATAACTCCGGACATGCTTTACAGTGCTGTTCTCAACATTATTCCTCGGCTACAGCTATTGTTGAGGAATGATGGTGGACATATTGACCATTTCCTGTAAAGAACATCATCTTTGCTTTGTCTTACTTTGATATGCTAATTATTGATATTCTGATCAGATGAAGCGCCATCTGTCGGACACTTTTTGAACGTTTGTATTTTTTTGGTTCTAATAAATCACCATGTCATTCCAAGCATGTGTGTCAATTTGTACCTCTCTATCTACATTATTCCGTGATTTATTCAGTTTTCAAATTTATACTGACTTTTTGATCACCCGGTATATTCTTTGCCATTTCGCTGCGTTGGTCTACTTGCGGTAACGAGGGTGGCTGTATCTAGTAGCCGAAATCAAGAAACGAGTGTCTCTGCATCGAGAAAATGTAGGTCTAATCGATGTGTTGCTAAACAGAGTCCAGTACGAATTTCCTTATGATTCCCTTTCATACAAGACCGTACCTTTTCTGTTTTAGTGTCGTCCAATCCATTCCTTTGTTCTTGTTCTTGTTGTTCTTCTCGCCCTTCCCCTTCTTCTTCTTCTTTTTCTTCTTATACCTCATCTCATAGAAAGAGGTTGAGAAGAATAATTTTGAGGCCCTCGAATGTAATCCAGGATAGAAATGACGCTTTGTTGTCCAGGTGAGTAAAAATCTGGATGACTGAAGGCTAGCTGCACAACAGCTTGTCTTTCATGGAAAAATTTAACTCGACCACTGACGTATTGCAGTCTCGGATCAACTCTTAACACACAACGATTTTCTAGTAGGACCAGTCTCTATCCTCCTATTGATTTTGTTTTTTTGAATGACCTAATGAGCCTTTCAGTTCTTTTCTAATGTCTTCTTCTCTGCGTACCTGTCACACTTACTCAAGTCCCTGTACTGGTGTATATACAAACGCTTAGCGCTATTGCATAGTTTTCTCTACTACTGCCCTTTATGTCTACTATTCCCATCATTTGCTCTTGAGCCCTGCCATGACTCTGTTCTTTCTCCTTGCAACCATTTCCTTTATTACTACACAGATTTCTCCGTCCAAACAGGCCTCGGAAGACCATACGGTCCTGACCGACCGTTGTGTCATCCTTTCCTAATGGTGTCATAGGATAGGGCGGCGCCGGTGGTCGCGTGATTTGAGGCGCCATGTCACGGACTCCGCGGCCCCTCCCGCCGGAGGTTCGAGCCCTCCCTCGGGCACGGTTGTGTGTGTTGTTCTTAGCATAAATTAGTTTAAGCTAGTTTAAAGTAGTGTGTAAGTCTAGGGACCGATGACCTCAGCAGTTTGGTCCCTTAGGAATTCACACACATTTGAACATTTGATGCACATAGGGCGTGACGTCGGGCTGTTGTCATTTTTCGTGATTTTGAGCCACTACTTCTCAGTCAAGTAGCTCCTCACCTGACGTTACAAGGACTGAGAGTGCACGCCGCCTTCCAACACGATGGAAGCCACTGTGTCCACCGCGCAAGGCAGTTAATTCCTCTCTACACTGGGTGAGTCATTAATGAGGAAATACATTTCGACGATCGCACGGTATTTTGCATAAGGCGACAACTTTTTTTGCTACTAAACCGTGTAACAAGAACGTGAAGATCTGGATTTGCTACACGTCACAGAACAGTACTGATTTGTAGGAGCCAGTGCTGGGAAGACACAGGAAAACATTCACACCACTGCAGGGCACAAACAGTTGTATAAGAACTCGTAAAACACACGTTGATGACAATGATAAATGTGGTTCAAATGGCTCAAATGGCTCTGAGCACTATGGGACTTAACTGCTGAGGTCATGAGTCCCCTAGAACTTAGAACTACTTAAACCTAACTAACCTAAGGACATCACACACATCCATGCCCGAGGCAGGATTCGAACCTGCGACCGTAGCGGTCGAGCGGTTCCAGACTGTAGTGCCTAGAACCGCTCGGCCACTCCACCCGGCAATGATAAATGTGCAGTGCTTTGCAATTTGAAGCTGAAGCTATAAACAGAGCATGCGGTTAATAGCTCAGGACAGAATGTTGGCTACAGCAGCATATAACACTACGATTTTGTGCAGTTTTGCCACTCTTTCCTCCTACCTTATATGAAACTCAGAATTTTTGGATTACTCGGTTTTTATGAAAGTAAGTTGCATTATCATTTATTGACACAGGGACATGAGAAAACAATCTTGTGTTTGTTGTTCATCATACGACCACTTACACGTAATTTTTCATAATTTATGACTCACCCTGTACAATATAATTTTTATTCCATCCATTTTTTAAATTTCAGATTCATCCACTTTCTTTTGCTACTTTTTTATGTGGTGTCGTAGTTAAATTAAAAATATGGTTTATCAATGTGGTAGGGAACTAAATAGCAGTGGAAATTAATATATTGAAAAATCTCTTTTCAAACTTGCAAGACGTCAGACATCAGCATTATTGTTGTAACTTCATTTCCAAGTACATTGTGCAGGACTGCGAGCATAACCAAACCACAGTACTTCCCCCACAGCAGCAGCAGTCATCCTTCGATTATTACCTCAACACCACAAGAGGAACTTGTAAGAAATATACACTGCCGGGGAAAAAATGGGTACACTCTTTAACAGGTTTTCATTTCACTCAAGATTTATTGTCGCAACAGTGCATATGGAGTATATGAAACTATTACATTTACAGATCAATAGCACAAGTGAAACGCAGGCGCTGGCTCTAGCATCCAGTCGATGGCACAGGTGGTGAATACTGTTCTGGGATACGCTATGCCACGCCTGCTCAATTTGTTCACGTAGTTCTGTTGACTAGTCGCACGAGCAGCTTCTTATCCCATCATGTCTCACGCGTGCTCGATTCGAGACAAGTGCGGAGTTCGTACTGGCCTGGGAAGTTGCTTTGTTGCACACCTTGCAGAGCACGGGCAGTGTGTGGGCGAGCATCAACCTGATGGAACAACACACCACCTTCCTGTTGTAATAACGGCAAACAAACGGGTCTAAACACAATCTGCATGTACAGAGCGCTGGTTAGCGTCCCCTACACTAAAGTTGTAGATTATCGCATCCCAGACCATAAGGCCTGCGAGTGTGTCTTGGACGAAGTGGCCGAGCGGTTCTAGGGGCTACAGTCCGGAACCGCGTGACCGCGACGGTCGCAGGTTCGAATCCTGCTTCGGTCATGGATGTGTGTGATGTCCTTAGGTTAATTAGGTTTAAGTAGTTCTAAGTTCTAGGGGACTGATGACCTCAGAAGTTAAGTACCATAGTGTTCAGAGCCATTTGAACCATTTTGTGTCTTGGAAGAATGCATTCCACGAAACAGCGCCCACTAGGTCTATGCTTAACGCGCAAACGGCCATCATTCCCGCGCTTTCATCGCTGAAGACCGTAACAGTCCATTCCATCTTCCAAGCGATCCTCTGACTGTAGCATCGAGCCGTACACGTCGATGCGATGGCGAGAGTGGAAGACAAGCTAGAGGTGTGTATGCCCGCAGTCGCATTGCTAATAAGAGGTTCGCAAAAGTTTCTGTGGAAACGTCTCGGCTCACAAGACCATTCATCTGTGCTGTGGTAGTTGTACGATCTGTCACTGGTTTCCTTACGTCTGTGTTGCATGGATGTCCAGAACCTCGTCTGCGAGCGTGAGAAAGTTCACGTGCCCATTGAGACCAGCATAGTTGCACAACCGATTCAGAGCGCTCAACTTGGGTGGCAATTCTCCGAAAGTACTATCCTGAAAGTCATTAGGCCGTAATTTGACCCCTTTCAAACTCGCTCAGTTGGGTGTAGGAAATACGGGTGTGTCTCCGTGGCATGGTTGCTTTCTTGCTCCAGACGTCTGCACAACATGGGGAGTGAGAGCATTCCGTATAAAAGGATAGACACAGATGGCCCTCTGTTAGCTGTGTTACTGCTATCTGTTGGCGTACGACGTCAAAACCACCATCAGTACATCTATTATCTCCCAGGTGCCATATCTCATCATCATATCAAAATCGACGTCTTCTTTCCAGGTGAACTAATTTCTTTTTTCTGGGAGTATAAATTAGTTCGACAATGGGTCATGATTATGAAGTAATGAACCAGAAATAATAAAAATTTATTTTGACCTGTTTTATGTAAAAGACTTGATATAGTATTTTCCACACATACAAATATATTCAAAGATCAAGACCTGAGTCGACAATTCAATCATTTCTTCATGCAATAAAACCAATGACGGGAGCAGACAGAATTCGTACATATCTCTAGCTCATTCCAACCAAGAGGAAGAATGACTAAAGACAGAAAACCCCCAAAACAGGTGCTGCGACATAGACTCGCACCAGCAATATAATCACTTGGTCGACACTAGCGGGAATCGTATACAGAGATGTAAAAATTCATTTCTAAAGAGAAGAAAATTCTCAATAACAATTCTACACATTCAAACGAAAGTAAAATGAATACTGCACGTACATGCACAAAGCATTATTGTTGCGAACATCTTTCTATTGAAAATTCTTCTTTAATATTAAATCAGTGGGTGAAACCAATACATGTATTTTGACGATCTGCAATGTACCTTAAGTTAATGTTGATTCTCTCTCAATCAACTCTATTTCTTCCATTATTCTAAAACGATTCCTCTCTCATATTAATGTTTCTTTCTTATCGTGGCCAGGTGCAAATGAGGCCAGTTAATACCTCTAACAGCGTACCATGTGAGAAACCAAGTCTGGCGAAATGTCGATGGTCGAAAACGCCGTTGAGAGCAATTGCTACGGCTGCAGTTATTGATCAACAAGACCAGATTCGTCTTGAACGTATAAACATCCACACAGAGTTCGAATTCAAAGTCCATGTCTAGAAAAGTGAGGTAGCCTAACAACTGTTTATGGAGCTCGTAGTAATACTGACTGCAGTGGCGGGATACCAACAGATGATCAACCCGCAGTGCCAGGTACAGCAGCGGGCCCATGTGATGTGTTTTCCGGCGACGCTGGAGTCGCGGCAGCTGAAATCGGAGCTACCAACATAAGTAATGTCACCGCCACTCTTCGAGATTGTAGATCAATCGATAGCTTAGCGGATATTAGTCTTTCTTCGAATGTGTATCACTTCAGGTTTTCAAGCATTTATGTTGGCCACGCGGAACGCTTGTTCTAATGTGTTTGTTCTCAAATGCAAATCAGCAGCAGCCTGTACATTCTCGGGGACTCGTGTTATAAGGTGTACATGTACTGTGTCGTGGTATGTCATATTGGGGAAACGACAGGTTTCTAGACATATGTCCATTAGGATTATTTGAGTGTTTCATTCTTCTCTTCTCGCCCTTTTCATTTCTACCTACAACAGAGTCAACGTTTTATAAACAGTCCATACTCCCTGTACATCAAGCTAGATTGCGCAGTAGCCAAAGTCACATTACTCTGAATGATATTTACATACTGAAAGTACATTTTATATATAGCCTTCCTACCTCTAAGCATCAAGCTAGATGACACTGTGGCCAAGGCACGTGATTCATTTTTGGACAGGTTAGAATTTGCGCCAGGTTGTTCAAATGCATATTTTCCGTTATTCCAAACAGCCCGGCAGAGAAATCATTTTAGATTGCAAAAGAAAGAGTAATTTTGATTTCCAGTTATGTCGTATGTACTAACCTTCTCATTAAATACTCAAGTTGTAGACTTTCTCCCCTTTGTGCGTTATCCATCTTTTGAGAAAAAACCGCTAAGAGATGTCACTTTTTTAAGTTTTTCCTTAGTAACTTGCATCCAGTGCATTTTAGCAAAAATATGTCATTGTGATTTTAAAGAGCTTTAAATTTCCTGAAAGTTTCGTAAGTTTCATACATAATATGCTAGAAAATTCTAAACACCTACTGAGATCAGAGGCTATGAAAATCTGTAAAAATAGCAACAAATCTCAGAAATTAAATATATTCGTGTTTCACTTTAATAACCTTCTTTTACTACAGTTCTGTGCAAAATGCATAACAACTGATAGCATAGAGGAACAAATGTCCTTCAAGATTCACACAAAATATTTGATATTACTCCCTATACACGCCTAGAAATGTTACATTAACAACTTTAGTGAAAGTGGACTCGAAACTGACAATACCAATCTCAGCTAAAAATAGTATTCTTGAATGTAATATCACCTTTAAGCCATTACGCACGCAATACGTACATGTAGTTCGTGAGAGTCTGTAATTTCTAGGAATAAGTATTTTTGAAAAAGAGAAACAGAAATTCCCAACACTTTTTCATGTACTTATATTTCAACAAAACATACACTGAAGAACCAAAGAAACTGGTACACCTGCTTAATACCGTGTACGGCCCCAGCAAGCTCGCAGAAGTACCTCAGCACGAAGTGGCATGGATTCTACTAGTGTCTGAAGTAGTGCTGGAGGGAACTGACACCATGAATCCTGCAGGACCGTCCACAAATCCGTAAGAGTACGAGCGGGTGGAGATCTCTTCCGAACAGCAGGTTGCAATGCATCCCAGATATGCTCAATAATGTTCATATTTGGGGAGTTTGGTGGCCTGCTGAAATGTTTCGACTCAGAAGAGTGTTCCTAAAGCCTCTCCGTAGCAATTCTATACGTGTTGGGTGTCGCATTGTCCTGCTGGAATTGTCCAAGTCCGTCGGAATTCACAATGGACATGAATAGATGCAGGTGATCAGAGAGGTTGCTTATGTACATGTCACATGTCAGAGTCGTATCTAGATGTATCATGGGTCCCATATCACTCCAAAAGCACACGCCGCATTTGATTACAGAGCCTCCACCAGCTTAAACAGTCCTCTGCTGACATGCAGGTTCCATGGATTCATGAGGTTCTCTCCATAACCGTAAACGTCCATCCGCTCTATACAATTTGAAACGAAACTCATCCGACCAGGCAACACATTTCCGGTCATCAACAGTCCAATGTCGATGTTGACGAGCCCAGGCAGTCATCAAGAGTACACGAGTGGGTCTTCGACTCCTAAAGCCCATATCGATGATGTTTCGTTGAACAGTTCGCAAGCTAACACTTGTTGACGGCCCAGCACTGAAATCAACTACAATTTGCGGAAGGGTTGCACCTCTGCCACGTTGGACGATTCTCTGCAGTCGTCATTGGTCCCGTTTTTGAAGGATCTTTCACCGGTCGCTGCGAGGTCGGACATTTGATGTTTTACCGGATAACTGATGTTTGTAGTACACTCGTGAAATGATCGTACGGGAAAACTCCCACATCATCGCTGATGGCTATAACACCATGTTCAAACTCACTTAAATCTTGATTACCTGCCATTGTAGCAGCAGTAATTGATGTAACAACTGCGCCAGACACTTGTTGTCATTATAGGCGTTGCCGACCGCAGCGCCGTATTCAGCCTGTTTACATATCGCTGTATTTGAATACGTTTGCCTACAGAAGTTCCTTTGCCGCTTCAGTGTAGTTTAAAATAGTTATTAAATTTTATTTTAGTGATGCATACAAAATTTTAAGTTGAAAAGTCGTCAGCTTCTATTGTTTTGCCTCAGGTGTAGTTAATGTGTACAGTTCATCACTTCAACATAGGCAGTGGATCATGTGATCGTCTTCGTGCATACTCAGTTCAATCTATGGTGCATTTCCTGATGATTTGAATGCACAATGACTACATACAACGTTGCATCGAAGTCCTGCTTCTCTGCAGCCGCATTTGTTGCCACAAGCCCTTTTAAACTGGCAAGAAATCATGTTCAGCAGTGCCTTTGGAACTGGTTCTTTATTCATTGGCGCTGGAGCTAGAGCACCAATATCCTTTCTCAGTACCTCCATCCACGTTTGAACTTGCAGGTTGTAAGTAGGCTGTTTAGGTTTTCTTATTGGTAACGCCACGTAGCGCTCTGTATGAAAAATCACTGGCTGTGCTGTGTGCAGTCTGTGGCTAGTTTGCATTGTTGTCTACCATTGTAGTGTTGGGCAGCTGGATGTTAACAGCGCGTAGCGTTGTGCAGTTGGAGGTGAGCCGCCAGCAGTGGTGGATGTGGGGAGAGAGATAGCGGAGTTTTGAAATTTGTAAGACTGGATGTCATGAACTGCTATGTATATTATGACTTTTCAACACTATTAAGGTAAATACATTGTTTGTTCTCTATAAAAAATATTTCATTTGCTAACTGTGCCTATCAGTAGTTAGTGCCTTCAGTAGTTTGAATCTTTTATTTAGCTGGCAGTAGTGGCGGTCGCTGTATTGCAGTAGTTCGAGTAACGAAGATTTTTGTGAGGTAAGTGATTTGTGAAAGGTATAGGTTAATGTTAGTCAGGGCCATTCTTTTGTAGGGATTTTTGAAAGTCAGATTGCGTTGCGCTAAAAATATTGTGTGTCAGTTTAAGGACAGTCAAGTATAATTGTTCTAAGGGGACGTTTCATATGGCAACCCTCAGCCTAGGATACCTCACTAGAATCTTCTGATTTTTTCTTTTAGTTTGTGCAATTAGTGCAGCCTTTGTTTATTGCTAGCGCGTAATTGTAGAGGTAATTGCCTTTGTCGTTGTAGTTTTTCATTCTTGTACAGTAAAACAGTTGTGGCATGCATGTAGATTTGCACCAAGTATTTCGCAGCTGCGCTTGCGATTAACGAGATATTATTTTCAGTGCTATGTTAATGTGTTTTCTTATTTTTGCTCTTCAAATTGTGCTTTTCTGTGTTATCGTGTGAAATATTGTGTCAATAATGGCGTGTGAAAAACGTAACACTAGACTCCAAAGTAAACTGAGAAATAATAGTGGCGACGAGCGTAGCTTATCAGCACCACTGTGTAATGAATTAACTAATGTTCAAAGTAGTAATTTGGTAATTGTGCATAGGGAAATGGAGCAGGCTGCAAATAATGGTGTAGGCAGCGAAACAATTAGTGAACAGGGAAGCATTATCGATCGATCGGTCGGCAACAGCTTGCCTCAGGAATCCGAAATGACAGGACACAATCCTGCAAATACTGTAGATTCCGGTTTTGCGTCCTCGCCGTTTTCTCAAATAAGTCAAGACACATTTCCTGCTTTTCAAAATGCGAATATTGCCGGTTCAAATGCATTGCCGAATAGCACTGAGGGACATGTTTCAGACACCAGTGCATTGTTATTACAATTAATGCAACAAATGGGACAAAAGCTTCAAAAGTTAGACACAATGGAACAAAATCTTCAAAAGTTAGACACAATGGAACAAAATCGGAGACAAACACAGCAACAGTTAGACACAATGGAACAAAATCTTCGGAAGTTAGACACCACGCTTGAACAAACACGTGAAGATTTAACTACTGAGTCTGTAATGACGTAAAAACACAAGTTTTTGAGAGACGTGCAAACTATTGTTCATGAAAATCATGAGACCTTGCAAGCTAAAATTGACTCAGTTGCATCTACCGATTTGGTTACGCAACTTGCAAAAACTCAGGAAAACTTAAAGGACACAGTAGATACTCTGAAAATTGGTTCAGAAAGACACATGGAGGAAATTAGTTCATTATCAGAGAAAGAAGTTGAACTTTCGGATCAGCTAAATAATTTATCTACGAAGGTAGATGATAATCTGAATGACAAAAACCGGTAGTCTTTAATGACACAGAAGAGTGCGAACAAATTAGGAAATTCAAACAACATCAGAATCAAATTAATACGCAACACCAAAGAGAAATCCGGGAAGTACAAGATCAGCTGACACAGGTAATACAAGAATTACATATTTTAGAGGACACTCGCGCTCCAATACGGGAAGAGGGACATAGAAATACGGAACAGCCACAAAATAATAACACAGCGCATTTCGGAAATTATGAAAGAAATTGGCAAGGTGCACCGAATTTTGAAATGGAACCGCCGAAACGACGTAACAATGACCGATATGCGACTCGCCGACATGATGATTTTGACTATAAGCTGTTCATTACTACACGTAAATTTAAAACATTTAAGAATTCCGGCAACGACATTCATCCACAAGCGTGGCTCCATCAATTCTCTCATTGTTTTCCTCCCTACTGGTCATTAGAGCACAGATTAGAATTTATGTGTGGCTATTTAGAGAATGAACCAGCTGTAAGAATGCGAGCGGTCATTCACGATTACCACAGTGAAGGAGAATTTTATCATGCCTTCCTCTCAGCATATTGGTCTCAAGCTGCACAAGACCGAGTAAAACATAGCATCACAATGATGAAACATTTCGAACAATCAGAATTTTCCAGTCTTCTGAAATATTTTGAAGACATGTTGCATAAGAATCAGTACCTGTCAAACCCATACAGCCCCTCAGAACTCATCCGCATTTGCTTAATCAAATTACCTAAACATTTGCGAAATATTATTTTGGCAGGACGTTGCAAAGACGACATTGAAGCTTTTCAGGGACTCTTACAAGAATTAGAAATTGACACAGACAGTCGTGGGATGCACAAACAGGAAAACAATCACTACAGGTCACATCCATCACAATTCCGTGACGACAGAAACAATAACTGGACACGACAAGTCTATTCTTACAACGCAAATCGTGACCAAAACAGACACCACCTATATGACAACCACTGGCAGAGTAATAATAGTTACAGAGAAAGATCGCATTTCTGTAGTAATGAATATGACAGAGATTACCATAGAAACAGACAATATGGGAACAAAAACAATTATTATCAAGGGAGACAGAATAACTTCAGACGCAACAGTTCAGCGCGCAGTTACGATTCAGGAAGAAATTCCCCACCACGTGACCGGCAAGAAAGAAACTATGGAATCTACCGACATGACGACAGACTATATAATCGTAACGACAGACCTGAATTGCATCAAAACTGGCGAGCTTCAAACAGGGCAGGGCCTTCTCGTCAAGGTGAATTTGTAGAAGTTAGGTCTCCTAATCCCAATAACGACACACGCCAACAAAGAGATAGCAGACAATGACCCGCACCGCAGGCAGCCACGTGCGGCGGCTGGCTCAGAGAAAAATAACATAGACGCTAACATTGAGAAAAATTCCAGTATTCTTTACCGACGTATACCTTATGATAATTGCATTCAAGTTGAAACTCTGTGTACTAGGAAGAGTAAAGGTTTACACCACATTTCACATGTAAAACCGTTCATTGAGAGATAATTTGTTTTTTAATTTAGTCTTTGCTATAAAATTTTTCACTTCACGTTACTAGTACACTTTGTCAGACTTAGAATATGTTAACATGCAACAATGTCTGAAGTTAAATATCCAGTCAAGAACCAAGAGAACTTATTTAAACAGAAATTACCACGGCATTGTGATAGTGAACAGAGGACACGGTGTTACTGTGTGTGTAGATTCTTGCTTGTTAGTTGCACGATTGCGTAACGACTATAAGGCTTACATACTTTGAACATATACTGCTAATGAGATTTTAATGCAACTTTTTGGTTTACTTGAAAAGACATTCCTTATTTGAAGTAGTTTTTGTGAGATTAAAGATGACTTAGTATTTGGTTTCTTTGACAGCTACACGATTATATCACGACGCTACTAATGTGTGACACAATTTACATTGTTGCTTTTGCGGTGTTTCTGTTTTATATCTGCACAGTTTTTCTGAATTATTCTGGAAAGTAAAACATGTTTTAGTAGTAACTTTTGTAGTATAGCTACAATGAGACAGCCTTTTTTGTAGCACAACAATACGTTACATTATAGTACTTTCTTGATCACGGTAAGGTACGTAATAACTACGATATCTATACGCAAAGCGTTTCACTTTCGTTTATGATGAGGTAAGTACATTGACTTCAGCAGAACTTTGCTTACAGAGAACGATAACTACGACACTTCCACAGAATTATCTTACAGCAAGATGCACATTTAGCGCTATAGGACACGCATTTAAGTGATTAATTTTGTATTTAACCATTTATTTTTCAAGATTTTTGAATTACAAAGAAAGTTTTTCGTGATACGCTTCATTCCATTGCTGTAATCTGTAACACCTGAGGGTATAATTACATTAATCCTCAGGGGGGTACACGCTTACTTTTGTGTATCATGTGTTTGGCAAGCACAAGGAACCCTAGCTAATATGGTATTTGCTTATACAACTTTACACATCGGTACCATATTTCTCTAACACAGAATTACACAGCTATCTGATCATTTAACTGAGAGAGACAAATATTTATTTTACTACATCAGTGACAGATGTTTACGCAGTTACACAGTTGGGTAACTTCACACTTATGAAATTGTATTTTGTCTGTACTTTGTGAATTGTTCATATTTTCTCAGAACCATTGTCATACTATGAGAGCTTTGAATGATGTTTTTGGTATGGGATCATGATTTTTAAAGTTCGTTTGAGGTGGATGACACTTCTGAAATGAGCAGAGAATTCTTTTTAGGTTTTGAAATTATTGCTGAAAGCTACAACGATTTTGAGATTTGACTGAGGTGTTATGATGTTACTTTTACGGCGACGCTGTGTATTATGCTGTTGAGGTATGTTTATGATCAATAAGCTGATTCTATATGAGGAATTTGATTATGTTATGTATTTATTATGATGAAATATTGAAGTGTCGACGAATATACATATGTGTAATAAGGTAAGGAGTAATGAGTAGTGGTTAGGGACTCTGACTTGTGAAAAAGGATGTTGGAAACCAAGAATCGTACTTTAAGAGTTATGAAATGTGTGTAAATGCGTGAATGTATCACAATGCCGGCGAAAATTCTTTGGACACTGTCATATTCATAAGATTTTGTTTCTACACATTTGCAACACAAATTATCGATCCATGAAATTTTGTATATGAGACTGCCACTGTAGTGCAAACTGGTGTTGTAAATATTTCGGTAAGAAAGTTAAGTGACCTTCACGTAACGCTTTGTGGGCACGACGCATTACATGGGCAGCTGCGTGACAGTTGCCTAGAAAAAAAAGCCATTAGTGTGTGCCTTTCAGAGGCGCAGGTGGAGAAAAAAGGAGGCCATTATCCTCACTATTGACATTTCTTTGTAGAAAGCATCGCAAATACGACATGCTCAAATTTGAAAACATATGATTACACTGTGGAGCTCGTAATTTATGATGTTTACTAAAATGCCTAATGAAATGATGAGAAACATTTCACATCTATTGCCTTGCTAGTTGAAAGATTGTTTACTGCATTATGAAATGCCATATGGCTAGTGAATGACATTTCATGCCTTGCTTTGCCTATTTGTTTAATATCTAGTTTCTAGCTGCACTGCAGCATTGGTTGAAATAAAATTTAATTGATGTACTAATATAGATATTTTATGCCTACAGATCCAGTAAATGACCATTTTATAATCTACTTCAAAAAAACGAGGGAGCACAAAAAGACATTTCCCTTCACAGGAACTACATACATAATTTTTGTCATTGACTGGGTAACTTATTTAGTAGTGTAAGTTAAGGTGATGCATCACCCTAGTGTTAAGATGTGACATAGGTATTAAACATGGCCATTTTTACTGTAATATTTCTTCTGCTTGAGCTTTGTCATGTTTAGATATAAGTTATTGCATTTGCTGCTGCTTGCTTTTCCAATTTCCATTTTTTTTTGTCATTGCTGTTTGTGTTAATTGTTCTGTGCTGCTGCATTGCCTCGTCCCTTAGTTTAGCATCTGAGCTCAATAAATTTAAGTTAGCTTAAGAGGGGGTAGACTATATAAGAGAATGCGTTGCGATGAATTGGAAGAAATGCATTGAGAAGTCATACGAAAAAAGTACAGAAAGCAGGTATAGGTAGGATTTTCTTGGAAATAAATGATGAGGTAAGATAATGGAAAATAAATAATGAGGTAAGAAATATGTGAACATATAATACAGAAAGCATGCTTGGATAGGATTTTTTTGGTGGAAACAAATGTTGAAATAAGACGAAAGATCTATGAAATGAAGTTTGGGTTGGACTGCAGTACCAAACGTTACATTGAAAACAAACCCTGTCCTGTATTTTTGTGGTATTACACTATGTGAATTTGTGTTTTTCCTGTCTTTATGTGTTTAGCTGATGTTGTTATGTTGTAGAATTTTTCTAATACTATGTTATTTACTTTGTAAAGATGTTTAAACGTTATTTGTTCTGTTTTGTTTTAATGCTCATGTGTGAAGTTGATGTTTCGAAAGTTATTCTGATCTTTTATGTATGTATGCATGTCATAATTCCTGTAACACTGATGTATATGTTATTTCGATTCTTTTCTAAAGCCTGTACTACAAATGTTATCTGTATTGTTATGTTCTTTAATGATGTATTTTGTACCTTTGTAATTGTATTTTTATGTTATAAAGTTGTAATTGACACCAGTTCATCATATTATTAACTTGTAAGTTCCATTTCACTGCACACGTTTCTGTTGGTCATAGTATATGGACAATATGTGAGAAGTAGGGACTGTCAGTGTTTGCACATGTGTTAATAATTCAGCAATGGACTGGATAACAGCATTGCTGGTTCTAAGGACAATTCCAAAAACTTTGTGAGTGCACAAGTGGTGGTTATGGACTTGCTATATTATCCTCAAGACTCTTCAATGGTGATTGTGCACCTGCACAGTCACAACAGATGGCTGCTGGCCATCTCTACAAGGACTACAGTGGGTCTGCATCTTTGATGACCCACCAATACCATTATTTCTACAAGGACTGCAGTGGGTCTGCACCTCTGGTGGCCCACAAATACCACAATCTCTACCAGGACTACAGTGGGTCTGCACCTCTGGTGGCCCACCAATACCGTAATCTCTACCAGGACTACAGTGGGTCTACTCTGTGATGACCTGCCTACCAATATTCTTCAAAACTTCGAATGACTCTGCTGTGGGTTTGTTCTGTTGTGACCCATTATTTGTCTGCATGTCGAGAGTCAGCACTGTCTTTCCGTTGGAAGGACAACACTACTTCTTCAAGACTGCATGGAAATCCACTACTTCCGTGTGCATTGTCTTTTACTGCTCAGTCTTTGAGAAAAACACTTCAATTTTACTGTGATGAATGATCAGGACTGTCTTTATGGACTGTGAGAAAATTTTAGCTGTTGACCAACATTGCATCAATAAGTGTGTGAATTTGATATCTTTGTTATTGTAATTATAAAAAATTTTATCAAATCATTATTGGTCACTGCCCAAAACAATATGTAAAATTTTTTGTGGTGAGCATGGGGGCTATGTAAGTAGGCTGTTTAGGTTTTCTTATTGGTAACGCCACGTAGCGCTCTGTATGAAAAATCACTGGCTGTGCTGTGTGCAGTCTGTGGCTAGTTTGCATTGTTGTCTGCCATTGTAGTGTTGGGCAGCTGGATGTTAACAGCGCGTAGCGTTGCGCAGTTGGAGGTGAGCTGCCAGCAGTGGTGGATGTGGGGAGAGAGATGGCGGAGTTTTGAAATTTGTAAGACTGGATGTCATGAACTGCTATGTATATTATGACTTTTCAACACTATTAAGGTAAATACATTGTTTGTTCTCTATAAAAAATATTTCATTTGCTAACTATGCCTATCAGTAGTTAGTGCCTTCAGTAGTTTGAATCTTTTATTTAGCTGGCAGTAGTGGCGCTCGCTGTATTGCAGTAGTTCGAGTAACGAAGATTTTTGTGAGGTAAGTGATTTGCGAAAGGTATAGGTTAATGTTAGTCAGGGCCATTCTTTTGTAGGGATTTTTGAAAGTGAGATTGCGTTGCGCTAAAAATATTGTGTGTCAGTTTAAGCACAGTCATGTATAATTGTTCTAAGGGGACGTTTCAAGGTAAGTGCTATGTGCTTGATATTGAACTTTACTCCTGGTTGGAGGCAGGCTTGTCGAATCGAATTTGGTGTCTGCAGGTGATTTAGAAAAGCGAAGATACGGCAACTATTCTATAGAAGTGTTCAAGATACCTCCATAAAGTCACAAAAGGAAGAATCACTCTCAAGTGTGGTTCAGAATCCATAGTACCCCTGTCCAAACAGAGCAGAGATGGTATCGCAGCCAGTTATCGCATGGAGAAATAGACTGTTTTCCACAATATCTTTAAACATGAAAGAAGTTTTGGAATACAGCGCATCTCCTAAGCTATCTCTTCCAGATCTGCAAAAGAACTCATTGTATGGAGTTAAAGCAGTCACGAAAATTAAAAGATCAATGTCTTATCCAATAATAACAGAAGAATCGTATTCAGAAGACAACGTAATGGCAGTTTTCACAATTAACACATGTATAACTGCCATTTTCTGCATGTTAAGCATTTGCGCTCACTGAAATTTCTTATGAAGCAATGAGATGAGGCAAAATTTGTTTCATTCATTGGATAACACTTTGTTCTTTGACAATTGCAGAAACGTGGTACCATCAAAGAAAACTTCTGCACATGATTGTAGCCTGGAATGACAAGATCTTTCGGTCCTTTTTGTAATCATTTCAATTTCTTCCATGGAGTTCCCATCGAAGACTACCACAGAGCTTCGGTCATGACGTCGCTGTATGAAGGTCAAAAATCTTTTAAACATAACGTAAAAACATTCGTTCCGATTCCAGTGAGCCGGCCGGAGTGGCCGAGCGGTTCTAGGCGCTACAGTCTGGAACCGCGCGACCGCTACGGTCGCAGGTTAGAATCTTGCCTCGGGCATGCATGTGTGTGATGTCCTTAGGTTAGTTAGGTTTAAATAGTTCTAAGTTCTAGGGGACTGATGACCTCAGAAGTTAAGTCCCATAGTGCTCAGAGCCATTTGAACCATTTGATTCCAGTGAACTCTGTGTAGGAGGCTGCCACCATCTGCTACATCAACTTCAATCTTTTCCTATTTCTCTGTGAAGGCAGAATGAAACGTGTACTTTGTCCCTTTACGAATACCATCCGCAGAAATTAAATAAATCCCACGAAAGACGTGTACATACGAATATTACATAATTCTGTCTTAAAGATGAAATTACATTCAGAAATATTGTTTTTGATTAAACATGCTATTTTCAGTTTCGAGTCCACTTTCATTAAAATTGGTAATGCAACATTTCTCGGCTTATATAAGGGAGTAATAACAAATATTTGTATGAATGTTGAAGGACATCAAATTCTCTGCTACGCTGTATTATGCATTTTGCACAAAACTGAAATAAAATAGTTATTGACGCGAAACCACTGACATACTTAATTTTTCTGCGATTTTTTGACATTTTTGAGTACCTTCACAGCCTTGTACCTCAACAGCTGTTCCTAATTTTCCAACATCTTATTTATTAAACTTGCAGGAAATTTACCACTCTTTAAAACTGATATAGACACAGTTTTGCCTAAAATCGATGAGGGCGATGATGAGTGGGTATTTTTAAAAATGGAAGCTGTTGATTTTGTTTCTCGTACTAACCCAATCCGAACTTGTGTCCTGTCTTTTGAGTTCTCAGGTCGATCGTGCATAAAACACTAATAATCTCGCCCCTTCCTTTCGTGTTCTAGACAAACTGTCGTTTCTCAGTGTTCTACCAGACAATCGCGGCATGTCGTCTGCTGTCGTACCTGTGTGGTAGTTCCATCAAATAACCCACATTTTGTGACCACCAGGTATACTTCTGTGACGACTGACTCAGTTGCGACCAATTACTTGTGTATAAAAGGACCATATGTCTTTTTTTTTTTTAATTAGTGAAGAGCAAAATTTTAGATTTCTCTACATTATTAGCTGTTCTCGAGCTATTGCGACAGGTAGATCGCACTGGATATCATCATAATTTTAGTCGCATTAACGTCCACTAAAGCAGTAAATCTGCTTAAATGTGTGAGACAGCGTGCACCATTGCTGTGCAAGCTATTAACATAAGATTTGACCATCAATATAATTCTTTAGATTCTTTAGGCCACTCCTAATGAGTTTGTGTCTTTCAGCATAAAAGTATTGTGTTGTGCTCATTAAGAAGTCCTCATTCCAACTAAAATCGTGGCTGGATATCCCACACGAAAGTATTTCGTTGAACAAGTGTCTGTGCGGTTCAGAACTTATCTTCTGAACTACTTAACTTCATTTATGCTGGCTAGTCTTTTTAAGTTGGAGTCTTTTTCTACTTTATCCCTAATGTCTTCAGTTTGTCAGGACCTGACTACTTCACAGACGTTAACTACTGTTAGTGGCTGCACAACAGTTCGGCGAAATACTTCGGAGTTTTCTTCATGTGCTTCTAATGTATTCACCTTTCAGGAGCTACACTTCTTATGGAACAGCTAATGATGACGATGAGAAACTTCACCGAAATATTGTACTATTCAGACACTAATATCCGGATGAACACCTATGAACAGTTCTGTCAATATCAGCATCTTAAATACGTCAGAATATACATCTTAGTTCAGTTTTGTTATTGGAGAACAATATCAGAAGAGCAAGAAATTGTCGCGACAAGCACTACCTTCCACGAAAAACTGAATCAATACGTCGACAGACAATGGTACGAAATGTGCGGTAGGGTAGAATCGGGGCGAAGAACTTCGTTGTGTGTTCATTGGTAACGACTTTCAACTAATTTTTAACTTCTTTCTTCAGTTAAGTAAAGCATTCATGTACCACAATGCTGCTTTGAACACTATAGTGCTTCATGGAATTTAGAAATCGTAATAACAGATGTCCTATACCTTTATATATTTTCAATAGATGAACCGACTCACGGAAGGATTACAGTGTAGCGAGATTGCGGAAAAACTTGACTTTTTATGCACACAGATCATGAAAGACCCCAAATAAATCCCTGGGAGTAAGAACCAGAGCCTGATGATACGTAAATTGGTAGCTTACACGTGTATCCCTCAAGCAAAATTCCTTCCTTCGACGCCTCCCTGTCTGATGGACCTCTAACTTGAGGACTCAGACTATGCTGTAGGATCTTACTCGGTGTGTCACAGGGCTAGGTATTCGGTCCAGTGCTACAGACTTCCCTACGCGTTGGCAGGCGTCTACACGTACGACCCAGCGCTTCTCAAACGCAGCATGGACGCGCAATTCCCGTGGCGTTTCCATCAGTCAAAATGAACGATCTCATCTCGTGGGCGGTGAAATGGCGTCCAGCCTCCAGTGCAAGGTAGAGCCAGACACTAGTCGACAGGAGAAGCCGTTCTCGCCCGTCATACAGCTTACCGGAGATGCGGAATCGTGAGCTCTAAGGTAATCATTCGAAACGCTTCGGAGTGGCGCCAAATGAGTCGAAAGAAAAGGAAGATTGCGCTAGCTCCAAGCTCGCCTTGACTTTCGAACGACCTCGGAGTTGCCCTAGACGCCTGCGTCCGTTTCTGCTGGACGCAACAACAGTTCGGAGTAACGCAGCAGTCAAATAGATAATCCTGAATTTGACATTTAAATATATGTCCATTAGCGCAGGCAGTAATTAAGAGAGTAATACTATGCTCTCTCAGAATGGTGAGTGTGAAAAAGTGGTGGAGATATTGCGCAACAAGTGCTACGTTCAACAATAAAATAAAGCAGTAGTTTGTCAGGGAATCGTACAAAATCTGGGTTAAGGCAGAAACAATGTGAAGAAAATATCAGTTCCTCCGAAATATAGCGAGAAACTTCAAAATGTCGCACATTTTGACGAACTAGGGAGCAGTCTACTGTCTGAGTCAGGGGGCCGAACCAGAATTTACTATTTTCGAAGTTAAAATGATCACCAGAAAGCTAGGATGAGCATTGGCCAGAACATCTTGACTTTGTCTTGGAACTGGAGGAGCGTTTATCTCTTCCAATTCTCGGTCACTTCCAATTCTTGGTACCAAGCTGGGAAGCATGAGTGTTCTTGTAGCACACATGGGAATTGTACGTCATTGGGTAGAAGTGGCTCGGGGAAGTTGATTTAACTGTTGATGCCCTTATGCATTTCTGCATTTACTGGAGTGAAGCTTCTTTAGCGTGAAACAGTAGATATACAGGGTGTCCATGATCAAAGTTTCAGTTTAAGAAAGCTGCAGAAAGAGAACCACTGCTCAGAAGACGTCATATTTGAACAGCATATTATCGACACAGACAGAGCGTATGGGAAAAAAGAAAATTTGGCCATTAAATGGAACTGTAAGCGACAGGATATGCACGGCGCACCGATGTTCCTCAGTTTGCGTCTGAGACACCCAACATAACTTTCTCCATGAAGAATCGCGCGCTGCTGGTAAAGTGCATTTACAAGAACGGTGATTGTGCCAGCAACCCAGCAACCCAGGGACTTAAGGGTATGAAAAAATTCGTAGGTCCGATGTCTGCTGAGAGTCTGGAGAAAATGATTACAAAATTCGAAAAGACAGTCTCTTTTGAAGTGCAGTATGGCAGAGGAAGGGAAGCAGTAGATCTGACTTCATTCGAAGATGTGGCCACAGCACTACACGAGGGGTCGAGAGGTGGCGTGCAAACATGCAGTGCACGGGGTGTTGCCCGAACGTTGGACATATCTGCAAGCACGATACATAAAATACTACGAAATATCCTGCATTGCTATCCACACGAAATCACCCATGTTAGGATTTGCTGACCTGTCAGCAAGACAAAAGTTCGCTCTGGAATATTTTTCTGGCATGGAAATGGACAATGAACGACCCTAGGACATTCTGTGGACAGACAGGCCATCTGTAACTCCAAAGCCAAGCCAATATTCAGAATTGTAGAATACGGTCAAAGAAAAATCCGCACGCATATCAACAGGTACCACTTCTAACAGCAAAGGTGACTGTGTAATTGGCATCACTTACCATAGGGCCGTATTTTCTGTAGGAGCTGAGTCCTGAGCATGCCTGCATTCGGTTGGAAAGCAATCATTCTGCATCTCATGCCTGACTGGCTGGAACACTTCAATGTTTAAGAAATTTCCAGAGTTGCTTGGAACTGGAGAAATCACAGAGGCGGCAGCAACTCTCCTGGACATTGGACATAAGAGCCGTTAGCTCTCTAGAGTGGAGATGATTTTTTAAATTGTTTCATATTTCTGAATGCGAGAGTTAGGGATCCACACTGGAAGCTATTCTACCTGTACTAAAAGCTTACGTGCAGTTCTGATGAGTCTGGTACGATTTGTGTAGGCAGGCGTTGCACATCAGTGAGTGCGCATGTGATTGCTAGACACAGAGCTAGTGCCAGATGTGAACCATTTAGCCATCTACAGGCGGTTTTTGATGGAAGAGAAGCTGTTGGCGTAGTGTAATTAGAACTAAGAGTGGCATTTTCTTCGTGGAAGCGTGACATAGTTTGATATTCGCGCAACATTCGAACCAAGTAGCATGGAACCATTGCTTTGTTCTTTGTGGAGCTTTCTGTGGAACTGCGAAGTGTCAGTTCGTAACCGATTAGTGACCGTTACTGGACACGTTCTCCTGTCCAGAGGACCTATCTTTAAATCTTGTTAAATGCGGTTCAATTACTATATATCATTTACCGCTGATGTTGAAATAGTGTAAAGTTACCGTGTCTTTGGAAACCTTAGATGTCACCTCAAATGTTTATTAATTCCTGAATAACCAGAACTATTGTACTGGTAAATAAATCCACCCTGAAATCAATCCCATTTTATGTAGAAATTTGGTAAGACAAAGCACGTGCAAGAAAATTAAAAAGTGGTAAAAAAATATTGTACTCATCGACACATAATATCAATCCATCTGGTGCAAATCCGTGAAAAGTATAACATGTGACGGCTGGACGCAAACCACCGGAAAAATTATAAAACTGGGTTTAACGTGCCGTCGACATCGAGGTCATTAGAGATGGAGCGGCCGGCCGCGGTGGTCTAGCGGTTCTAGGCGCTCAGTCCGGAACCGCGCAACTGCTACGGTCACAGGTTCGAATCCTGCCTCGGGCATGGATGTTTGTGATGTCCTTAGGTTAGTTAGGTTTAAGTACTTCTAAGTTCTAGGGGACTGTGACCACAGATGTTAAGTCCCATAGTGCTCAGAGCCATTTGAACCATTTTTAGAGATGGAGCGGAAGCACGGATTTTGTCTAGGATGGGGAGGGAAATCGGCCATGCCCTTGTGCAGTCTGTGGCTGGTTTGCATTGTTGTTGGCTATTGTAGTGTTGGGCAGCTGGATGTTAACAGCGCGTAGCGTTGCGCAGTTGGAGGTGAGTCGCCAGCAGTGGTGGATGTGGGTAGTGAGATGGCGGATTTTTGAGAGCGGATGATCTGGACGTGTGTCCATCAGAAACAGTACATTTGTAAGAATGGATGTCATGAACTGCTATATATTATGACTTTTGAACACTATTAAGGTAAATACATTGTTTGTTCTCTATCAAAATCTTTCATTTGCTAACTGTGCCTATCAGTAGTTAGTGCCTTCAGTAGTTAGAATCTTTTATTTTGCTGGCAGTAGTGGCGCTCGCTGTATTGCAGTAGTTCGAGTAATGAAAATTTTTGTGACGTAAGTGATTCATGAAAGGTATAGGTTAATGTTAGTCAGGGCCATTCTTTTGTAGGGATTACTGAAAGTCAGATTGCGTTGCGCTAAAAAAAATATTGTGTGTCAGTTTAAGCACAGTCATTTATAATTTTTCTAAGGGGACGTTTCCCCCTTTCAAAGGAACCATCCCGGCATTAGCCTGGAGCGATTTAGGGAAATCACGGAAAACCTAAATCTAGATGATCAGACGCGGGTTTGAACCGTCGTCCTCCGGAACGTGAGTCCAGTGTGCTAAAGACTGCACCACCTCGATCGGTACAAAACCACAGGAGAGGGAACGCTAGGGCAGCGCCAGTGGGGTCACAACAGTAGCGAAAACTGAAACGGTAGAATGTAGACGATGACAGAAGCAAAAGCATACCAGTAAGCATGGTTCCGGAAACGAGCGGTTTGGGAGATAATTGAGACTGTGTGGTTATGTGCCGCTGTTAATTTCAATACGAAATATTGCCGTATTTAGTACAAATGCTTTCGGAACGTAAATTCTTAGAAAAAATCTCTATGGAAGTGTTCTCAAATTTCACGCATGATGCATGAATTGGGAATGTGGTACACACATGATAAGCACTTATATAATTTGCTGCTGTCGCAAGACATCCAACATTACAACATGGTTCAAGACGAATAGGTCGAGTGCGGTCAGTAACTTGGTCTTCGAGATAACCTGTCCCCAATCATCGGGATTTTTCTAGCTAGAGTCATGTCAAAGGTGAACAGTACTCCAATGGATGCACCTGAACAACAGGAACTGAGAATAGTACGACCTTGTCAAGCTTTATGAGATGATCCGGAGGCTATATGAAACAATTTGTAGCTCACCGCAGAGACAAGCACAATATTGCACCCAAATGGAGGAAGACACGTGAAGCATATACTTTAATACAGGGTGACAGTTATTGAACTATACGAAATAAAATCGTCATAACTTCTGAATGGTTTGCGTTAGGACGTTCAAACTGCACAGCTGGCTGCGGGGCATGATGGGAATTAGTATTCGCATGCTTGGTTTGGTTTAGCGACGAAGCCCACCTTCATTTGGACGGGTTCGTCAATAAGGAAAATCGGCGCATTTGGCGGACTGAGAATCTGCATTTCGCGATCGAGAAGTGCCCAGTGTCCAGTCACATTATAATCGGTGCGATATTTCTTGACGGCACGGTGACTATCGAACGGTTCGGGAAGGCTTTCGAAGATGATTTTATCCCCATTATCCAAAGTGACCGTGATTTCGACAAGATGTAGTTCATGCAAGGTGGAGCTCGACCCTCTCGAAGCAGGAGTGTGTTTGATGTCTTGAAGGATCACTTTGGGGCCGCATTGTGGTTCTGGGGTACCCAGAGGCCACTGGCAGGGGCCTCTATTGGTCGCCATATTCTGATGTTGGAGGTCGTCTTTCTAATCTCATTTTTCTACTTCTCATTACTTCCGTCTTTCTTCGGCTTACTGTTAATCCATAGAATGTGCTTATTAGATTGTTATTAGATTGATCATTCCATTCAAAAGGTCCTGCATTTGTACCGCACTTCCACTTAAAAAAAATGGTTCAAATGGCTCTGAGCACTATGGGACTTAATATCTGAGGTCATCAGTCCCCTAGAAATTCGAACTACTTAAACCTAACTAACCTAAGGACATCACACACATTCATGCCCGGGGCAGCATTCGAACCTGCGACCGTAACGGTCGCGCGGTTCCAGACTGAAGCGCCTAGAACCGCTCGGTCACACAGGCCGGCACTTACACTTTCATTGAGGATACCAGTGTCATCATCGAATCCCTTCACCATGAATTTTAACCCCATTCCTCAGTATTTGTAGTTCATTCATTGATTCTTCGATGTAGAGAGTGAAAAGTGGGGACGTCAGTGTACGTGTTCTACCCAGAGCACTTGGTTATTAGTCTTCCATTGTTATTGTTCTGTCTTCGTTCTTGTAGATAGTATGTATTATCCATCTATCCCTAAATTCAAACTTCTCACATATTTAGCGAATAAGCGTAAGGGCACAGACATAGGATTGCTCCATCGCCACTCATGCCAAGGCCCTATACCCCCGCCGGCGAAACATTGCACTTGACAGTTCGCTTTTTGTCTAGTTAGGTTGGCTATACTGTAATAGCGATGTTGCAACAGCAGCCTCTATACACACAGCAGACGATACAGTTTTCCGTCCCGTCTCGTAAATGCAAGCTGGCTGGCTCTGAGCACTATGGGACTTAACATCTATGGTCATCAGTCCCCTAGAACTTAGAACTACTTAAACCTAACTAACCTAAGGACATCACACAACACCCAGTCATCACGAGGTAGAGAAAATCCCTGACCCCGCCGGGAATCGAACCCGGGAACCCGGGCGTGGGAAGCGAGAACGCTACCGCATGACCACGAGCTGCGGACTAAATGCAAGCGATTGAGCAATTACAGTGTATATAAAAACTCGTTTTTAGTTGTACTACAATGACAGGAAGTAAACAACCGTATAATAATGCATGTAAAAGCATAACAATGCGCACCCTTTCGATAACGGAGCAAAGAAATACAAAAAACAAGCATCTGACGACTGGTACTTTAAAATCTATAATGTACGTAGTTTACAAAATAAATAATAACCGAGATTGCAATAAATAACCAATATTAGTAATTTTTCATTCACCAATTTACAGCGATAATGGCGCAATTCCATCCAGCTCGCCATCGTCACTGTTGTCCGACTCATCGCCAAAACCGTCTTCATCGTCGTCATCAGCAAGACAAATCATTAATTGTTCATGGCCACTGATAATGCCTTCTATTGTCTGTGCTGCTCGTATAAGCTTCTCGACGTGCTCTACTTTTTTTCTCCATGAGGCTGCATCCACAGTCACAGGGAGCTTCACCCAACAGCTTTTCCACCTCTGTTATTGTAAAGGACTTGTTGTTGTTCCTTACATACATTTTTACATCACTCCATATTAACTCAATAGGGTTGAAATGGCAGTGATATGGTGGCAGCCTTATTACAGTATGACCCTGCTCCTTGGCAATTTCGTCTACTACATATGTAGGTGTCGTAGGCTTATTTTCTTTAACAAGAGAATATAACAGAACCTTTGTCATACTCATATCCGCTGCAATATTTCGAGCCTGTAACCACTGCACCATAACTTCTTTACGATCATTTGTGGTTGGGGCTTTGTTCTGTATCACCGAATGATACGGAGCATTGTCCATTACAATTGTTGTAGGGACAGGAAATTGTTTTAAAAAGTTCCTGAACCACTCAACAAATCGTGTGTGATCCATATCTTCATGGTAATCACCAGTCTTTTTTGATCTAAAAACTAAAAGTGCGTCAGGGACAAAACCACTGGAGGAGCCTGCATGGACCACAATTAATCTAGCTCCTCTTCCCGTCGGCTGATGGCCGCTACTGCTGGGTGTGTTATCCGTCCAACATTTACTGACAGCTTCCCCGGCATTAACCCACGTTTCGTCTAGCCAAATTATGGAATGAATGTCTCTGCCCACAATTTTGTGCAAGAAAATACTACGAGCGGTAACAATATGTGCCCTCTCTAACAGTACTTTGCGTCCGTCTAGAGTTTTGTAACGGAAACCCATATTTTTAGCACAATTTTTAGTGATGTTTTACCACCCCTGAAGAGTTCACTTTCTTTTAAAGAGATTAATAACTTTGCTGCAGTCGGATACTCTTTTCTGCTGTAGTAAGCATAAACATGCTTACGAATTGCATCAGTCTGGAAAGAATCTGAATCTGTGATAGGACTAGGCCGCTTTTTCTTCTTTCCCGGGGTTGATAAAAATGTATTATTTGATCCAGACAGCTCGGAATCATTACGGCTCACTTCAGTATCTTCCAAGTTTTGTAGTAATACTCCCTTACTTACTACGGTTCTTGCACTAATACCAAGAGTTTTCGACGTACGTTCCACCACTTTGTCGGCAGGAATTGATGGCTGTCCATGAATGCTTACGTAGTTTTTCTCCTGCTCGTAAAACTCACGAGTTCTGCGTAGTAACTCCAGTGCCTGGCTGTTTAGCGGGACCCCTCGGCGCAAAGGATTGTCACTAGGTGAACGAAGTCTTTTCGGTGGCATTTTCCAAGTATGTACACTCACAACGTAACAAAAGTCACAACGATATAGCACACAGTACAACGAAAACACGCTATAAACAACATACAATTCACGTTGTATACACATTCACTAAACAAAGCCGGCAACGCGGGAACTTTGACGTCACAGCACGTGAGTATCAGCAGTGCTCACTGCGCTGCGATTGGTTGGCGCCCCACGCTGAACGCATAGCGCCTATCGTTCTTCACTTGTTACTCTGTTACGCTGCCAACTTCATACGCAAACGTCAAGTGCAATGTTTCAGCGGCCCGGGTATAGTGAAGATGGTTTGCGTTTTTCTTCCCCTGATGTGTTATGGAGTGTCAAGAGTGTATCTGCGTCGTCAATTCAGGGAAGAGTTTGTACAGTGTATTGTTATGGATTCAGCAATAGGAGAGGTTGAAACCCGATGCCGACACATAGCCCAGTTATCTCGAATAGTACCGAGGGGGCTGCCAGGATTAACGTATCCATCCGACTGACGGGTCACCGTGAACAGTATCACCACATGCTCTAACTTCATGAGACATTGTAGTGAGGTTTGAAATTTAATCCAAGATACTGGCGTAAGGACTGGTGATTTGGAAATTCACGCCACTATCCGTCCCCCTTTCCGGACGAATACTGAAAATGAAAATTTTCCATCACTAGGATCCGAACCGGCGTAACTCACAGTTGAAACCTACCACTCGCCCTATAACTATTTTTCTGGGAATTTCGACATCTTGCATCCGTTTAAATTGCCCAAAATTCCACTTCTAACTCGAGAAATCCTGCTAACGAGTCTTGATTTCTCTGTGTACATAATCTTATTCCAACACAGGGGCATATCTCGTACGTGTGGGTTAAGACAGGAATATCACAGGTGAGTGTTTATGTAGTTTTCGTCATTGAGTCACTCAGTTACGTGACAGCACTGCATGAAATACCTATATTAACTACAAGTGGATGAACACTGTTACTACACTACTGGCCATTAAAATTGCTACACCGCGAAGATGACGTGCTACAGACGCGAAATTTAACCGACAGGAAGAAGATGCTGTGATATGCAAATGATTAGCTTTTTCAGAGCATTCACACAAGGTTGGCGCCGGAGGCGACACCGACAACGTGCTGATATGAGGAAAGTTTCCAACCGATTTCTCATACACAAACAGCAGCTGACCGGCGTTGCCTGGTGAAATGTTGTTGTGATGCCTCGTGTAAGGAGGAGAAATACGTACCATCACGTTTCCGACTTTGATAAAGGTCGGATTGTAGCTTATGGCGATTGCGGTTTATCGTATCGCGACATTGCTGCTCGCGTTGGTCGAGATCCAATGACTGTTAGCAGAATATGGAATCGGTGGGTTCAGGAGGGTAATACGGAACGCCGTGCTGAGTACCAACGGCCTCGTATCACTAGCAGTCGACACGACAAGCATCTTATCCGCATGGCTGTAACGGATCGTGCAGCCACGTCTCGATCCCTGAGTCAACAGATGGGGACGTTTGTAAGACAACAACCATCTGCACGAACAGTGCGACGACGTTTGCAGCACCATGGACTATCAGCTCGGAGACCATGGCTGCGGTTACCCTTGACGCCGCATCACAGACAGGAGCGCGTGCGTTGGTGTACTCAACGACTAACCTGGGTGCACGAATGGCAAAACGTCATTTTTTCGGATGAATCCAGGTTCTGTTTACAGCATCATGATTGTCGCATCCGTGTTTTGCGACATCGCGGTGAACGCACATTGGAAGCGTGTATTCGTCATCGCAATACTTTCGTATCACCCGGCGTGATGGTATGGGGTGCCATTGGTTACACGTCTCGGTCACCTCTCGTTCGCATTGACCGTACTTTGATCAGCGGACGTTACATTTCAGATGTGTTACGACCCGTGGCTCTACCCTTCACTCGATCCCTGCGGAACACTACATTTCAGCAGGCTAGTGCACGACCGCATGCTGCAGGTCCTGTACGGGCCTTTCTGGATACAGAAAATGTTCGACTGCTACCCTGTCCAGCACATTCTCCAGGTCTCTCACCAACGGAAAACGTCTGGTCAATGGTGACCGAGCAACTGGCTCGTAACAATACGCCAGTCACTACTCTTGATGAACTGTGGTATCGTGTTGAAGCTGCATGGGCAGCTGTGCCTGTACACGCCATCCAAGCTCTGTTTGACTCAATGCTGAGGCGTATCAAGGCCGTTATTACGGCCAGAGGTGGTTGTTCTGGGTACTGATTTCTCACGATCTATGCACCCAAAGTGCGTGAAAATGTAATCACATGTCAGTTCTAGTATAACATATTTGTCCAATTAATACCCGTTTATCATCTGCATTTCTTCTTGGTGTAGCAATTTTAATGGCCAGGACTGTACTAGTGCTGCTATATCGTACGTCCTACGTGACAGTATTAGTTCCCTTTGTGATGGTACAAGTGTTATGGACGGAGCAGGTGTCTTTCAGATGCTCTGGCTGTAGGAGAAATAGTCTTGCCTGTGGCTGTACCGAACAGACTCTGTCGCCGGTGGCAGCTTCATTGCTATGCCGGGAGGTGAGGCTATTGGCGGACTGCTGCATGCATGCGCGAGCAGCGTCGGCGCCGACCCACGGCACACTCGTGCCTTCACACACACACACACACACGTACACACACAGCCACGCGCGCGCGCACACACACACACACACACACACACACACACACACACACACACATACACTGGGATGCGCAGCACAAATGCAGGTTTTAGATAAGGCAGACAGCGAGGCCGTATCGAGACTGGCAACAGCTCCGGAGCGTCGTTGCAATAAGCAAGCATCTCCTTGTAGGGAAAAATTAGCGGGTTAAAACCGATACCGGTATATTAGTTCTGAAAAACCGATATTTTCGGTATTTTTGGTATAACAAGTTTTTTTTTTTAATTTCCTAATAACTGGGCAAAGCCGGCCGCTGTGGCCGAGCGGTTCTAGGCACTTCAGTCTGGAACCACGCGACCGCTACGATCGCAGGTTCGAATCCTGCCTCGGGTGTGGATATGTGTGCTGTCCTTAGGTTAGTTAGGTTTAAGTAGTTCTGAGTTCTAGGGGACTGATGACCTCAGATGTTAAGTCCCATAGTGCTCAGAGCCATTTGAACAATTTTTAACTGGGCAAAAAACAGCCATATCAATTTTTCGTAGCAGAGGTGCTGAAAGTTTTCGTTTTTATACTGAACTTTTTTTTAAAAAGCGAGCACTGTTTATTCGTTATACGAGGGTCACTCCAAAAGAAATGCACTTTTTTTTTTAAATCCATCTTTTATTTTACATGTTTGAGTCTTACAGTGTGTAGATACATCCTTCAGGAACAATATTTTCATTTCCCCACATAATTTCCATCCCTCTCAATTGCCTTTCGCCATCTTGGAACCAGCGCCAGTATACCTGCACGGTAAAATTCTGGACCAACCTGTTGGAGCCACTGTTTGGCATCGTGCACGAGGGAGTCATCTTCTTCAAACCTTGTTCCACGAAGAGAGTCTTTCAGTTTCCCAAAGAGATGATAGTCTCATTCATCTCCACCATTCTCGTACTGTTCCAAAGTTCGCTGCATACCGTTCTTCATGTTTCTTTGTGAGTCTCTGTCAACATCCTGGGAACCCACCTGGCACAAACCTTTTTTAACGCCAACACTTTCAGTATTCTGCAAACACTTTCTTCCCCTATCCCAACGTCGCTTGACAATTCGTTCACTGTGATGCGTCTGTCAGCAGCCACCAATTCGTTAACTCTCTGCACATTGTCTGGAGTGTGTGCAGTACGGGGCCTGCCGCTGCGAGGACAATCCTCAATATTGCCGTGCCCGCTTTCATCACGTAACCTGATTGCCCACCGACTAATTGTACTACGATCGACAGCAGCATTTTCATACAACTTTTTCAAACTCTTGTGGATGTTTCCCACTGTCTCGTTTTCACAGCACAGGAATTCTATGACAGCACGTTGCTTCTGACGAACGGCAGCTATCTTGAAGACATGCTGTGACGGCGGGAAGGATCTATCTACACACTGTAAAACTTTCACACATGCGGAATGAAAACAGTATTTTTACAAAAATAGTGTGCATTTCTTTTGGAGTGACCCTCGTATTTCCATTGCTTTGAGACATTGGTTTATTGTAGAAATTGCGAAAAGCAAAAACCGTCAATACTATTTTAATAACAAGGCCTATAGTTAAACTACCAAGAAGGCCCGTGAAACGAGGGTCGGTATAGCATTGCGGAGACGATAATGCACCTGTTGCTGTTTGGTGTGTCCTGTTATCATAGACGGCACGCGAGTCTGTGTCGTGTGTAAGATTTGCCACTACCTAGTCAGTACGATAGTTTCTTGCTCTCCTTCACAGACACAAGTTGAACTGCAGAATGGCACCGTTCCTACTTTGGAAGTCTTTTCTAAAGTGCAGTATCAATTAAATCGAAAGCTCTACTTACATTAAAACATTAAAAACTGGAGGAGGTTCAACTACTTTGCGACTTCATGCAAGAAGAAAACATCCACAATGTTCCTCGGTAGAGAAGGTAAATTCGACTGATACACCTATAATATTATTGTGACTCCGGATAATAAATAAGCCCGTAACTTTGTGGTTGCTTCAGTGTGAAAAATTGGTGCTATCCAGAAGCGACGGTGCAGTGAAGTAAGTGAACAACTTGTGAGCTTTCTCTCTCAGTGTCACCAAGCCTGTCTCTTTCACCTTCGCGGTCTTTCCTGGATACAGTGAGATCGATTTCTGCCTCAGAGTCTACGTTTATTATTGGAAGTAATAGCAATAAAAAGCCCGAAAATCGGTTATTTTGGAAACGGTTATTTTTAGCGACTTAACAGTCAAGTTTAACTGGAGACAAAAAGAAGTGGTGTAACCGAAAATCGATTGTTTCAGTGGTAACCACCATCATTATCTTTTGTAGGCGATCCATAGCACGAACAAAGGCAACAGGAAATAACTTTTTCAGAACCTAATGTTACAATATATAGTTACCATCGTCATTTCGATAATCTTTATAGTGAACAAAATATTTTATTTACAAAAAATTAAGAAACATCAATTCTCTGCTCCTGCCGCATATGTATGATGGTAATAGTAGGAGTGACATGTCTTAAAATTAGAGCGATTCTGTTTGCGTCTCTTCTGCCCGTATCTTAATTCGAATGGACAAGGTGGCCAGTGAATGATTTATATATCATACGAACTGTAAAGTAAGAGCAGAAAATGAGTCTACAAAAGGAATGAGGACTAGAGAGGGTTTCAACAACTCTGTTTAAAATCTAGTTAAATGATGTTGTTAAAATTGCCAAGGTTGTTTCGACTACGTTGCGGAAATTTATCTGAGAGGCCCTTACATATCTTTCACAGAGTCCCTATCTCTCGTCATGCGAGTTCCATACTTTTGGAGCCCCGAAGAAATACATTTGTGGCCGTAGATTTACTTCGGCTGAAAACGTGCACGCCTAGATAGTCATGCTTCCGTAGGCAACCGCAAACGTTTATCCATGAACGCACTGATCATTTTTCTCTCATGTGAATAAAATATATATTAACTTTTATGGCGATTATTTTTGAAATAATAAATAATTAAATTTTTTTCCATTTGTCTCGCTTTCATTTGGCTGTTCTTTATAAAAAAAACTTTTTCGGCAGTATAAATTGGTGCATGGGTATTGGAAAAACTCAGGAAAAAGAGGTGTAAGCTATAGGGAAAGATGAGCAACATATCACACGTACATAAGCTATTGAAGAAAAATAAGCTGGAAGAACACCAAGCGATCGGATTAAAAAGTGTATGAGACAGAGATCCAGACTTTCGCCTCTAATCTTTAGTGCATTAATTGCAGAATGAATGGCGAAAACAAAAGAAAATTTCAGGAGCGCTGTTAAATTCAGGGAGAAAGAATATGAATGATATGATTCGGTGATGACATTACTGTCCTCAGTGAAGCTCAGGAACAATTGAAGGACATGTTGAATGGAATTAACAGTCTGATGAGTACAGAATAAGGACAACTCTGCCAGAGTGCTTAACACATTGGACTCGCATTCGGTTAAACAGATTTGGGTTTGCCATGGTTCCCCTAAATCGGGCCAGGAATATGCCTGTATAGTTTCTTTGAAAGGGACTGGCCGTTTTCTTTCCTCATACCTTCCCTATTCCAACCTTGTGCTCCGTGTGTAATGACCTCTTCATCGTAGGGACATTTAACTCCAATCTTCCTTCTATCCTTACTATAGACAAACCGCAGAAAGATGAAAGCAATGAAGAGTACGAAATGAGATTAGCGATAAACTTAAGATCAACCTTGAGGATCACGAAGTAGACGAAGTGAATGAATTCTACTAACTTGGAATCAGAATAACGTATACGGACGCAGCCACGAAATAAGAAGCAAACTATCATACGTTCATGGCCAAAAAATGCTTACTGGTATGAAACATCGACTTTCACTTGAGGTACTGTATACATATCTGGGATTATATGTTTGGAGAACGGCATAGCAAGGAGGAAAATCTTAGACTGTGGGGAATCAGAAAAGAAGAAACTCGAAGTGTTTGCGATGCGGTGTTCTACATCTACATTTATACTCCGCAAGCCGCCCAACCGTGTGTGGCGGAGGGCACTTTACGTGCCACTGTCATTACCTCCCTTTCCTGTTCCAGTCGCGTATGGTTCGCGGGAAGAACGACTGCTGGAAAGCCTCCGTGCGCACTCGAATCTCTCTATTTTTACATTCGTGATCTCCTCGGGAGGTATAAATAGGGGGAAGCAATATATTCGATACCTCATCCAGAAACGCACCCTCTCGAAACCTGGCGAGCAAGCTACACCGCCTTGCAGAGCGCCTCTCTTGCAGAGTCTACCACTTGAGTTTGCTAAACATCTCCGTAACGCTATCAAGCTTACCAAATAACCCTGTGACGAAACGCGCCGCTCTTCTTTGGATCTTCTCTATCTCCTCCGTCAACTCGACCTGGTACAGATCCCACACTGATGAGCAATACTCAGGTATAGGTCGAACGAGTGTTTTGTAAGCCACCTCCTTTGTTGATGGACTACATTTTCTAATTACTCTCCCAATGAATCTCAACCTGGCACCCGCCTTACCGACAATTAATTTTATATTATCATTCCACTTCAAATCGTTCCGTACGCATACTCCCAGATATTTTACAGAAGTAACTGCTACCAGTGTTTGTTCCGCTATCATACAATCATACAATAAAGGATTCTTCTTTCTATGTATTCGCAATACATTACATTTGTCTGTGTTAAGGGTTAGTTGCCACTCCCTGCACCAAGTGCCTATCCGCTGCAGATCTTCCTGCATTTCGCTGCAATTTTCTAATACTGCAACTTCTCTGTATACCACAGCATCATCTGCGAAAAGCCGCATGTAACTTCCGACACTACCTACTAGGTCATTAATATATATTGGGAAAAGCAATGGTCCCATCACACTCCCTTGTGGCACGCCAGAGGTTACTTTTAACGTCTGTAGACGTCTCTCCATTGCGAACAACATGCTGTGTTCTGTTTGCTAAAAACTCTTCAATCCAGCCACACAGCTGGTCTGATATTCCGTAGGCTCTTACTTTGTTTATCAGGCGACAGTGGGGAAATGTATCGAACGCCTTCCGGAAGTCAAGGAAAATGGCATCTACCTGGGAGCCTGTATCTAATATTTTCTGGGTCTCATGAACAAATAAAGCGAGGTATACAGAAAATTTAGTGAAGTAATAAGATATGAGGAGGTATTCCGCGGAATCTGCGAGCAGAGGAATATGTGGAACATTGACAATAAGAAAGTACAGGAGAGGTTAGCATAGGAGAGGAATTCGTGTTGCGCTGTATGAAAGCAATCAGGAGACTGACGACATAAAAAACAATACAGACGGGTGTGCAGCTAAGTGAATGAAGTGAACCCTTTAACACACACTAAGTATATACGAATTAATTATTCTTGTAGAGTCTGAACGGCCTGAACTGCGCTGTCTGTGTTGCGAAGAAGTGCGATGCAATCTTCCTTCGGACAAGCATGCATTTCCAAGGATTACGTCCTACTTCTTTACAGTAGAGTCACTGCTATTTCGTATTTACCGGCCGATACCGGGCCTAAGACCTACAAACTAGGTTCCTGCCCTGTACGGGAATAACATTAATCGGATGCAAGAGTACAGGTATGACATATGGACGAGACATAAGGAAGTTTGGGTGTGGTCATGCGTCATGCTCGGATGGCCTAAATGGTTAAAGGGACCGCTCTCGTAAACCATCTCTGAGGTAACACTACTCCGTCCTTCTTCACAATACAGGCACAGCTATTTCGTATCGAACTTTCAGCAAGGAATGTTAATCGGTGCAAGATGCCCAGGTCATAGCACGTAGCAGATTTAACAAAAATTTGGAATTCCGGCGTCAAAAGTGTCTATAATGTATATTCAGCACCGTAGAGACAATGCCTCCACACTCGTAAACATCCGCACCGAACAACCACACGTGTCCGACGAACGGACGCCAGATAGCCTCCACAGAACCGAGAGCCTAAAGTGGCTCAGGTCGCCGCCGGTTTGAATGTGATAAGTCAGGAACGTATTCTTCCAGGATTTTATGAATACGAATGCGCAGCGTAAGTTTCATCAAATGACAACCGTGGTATGTCCTTTTCCCTCCCCTTGAGTTCTGACCAGCCAGTACGATAAATGTGGGCCTGAATTAACTCGCTACACTATCTACCAATGAATTACATTCACATACGGGAGCAATTCTCGAAACATTTTAAATTGTCCTTTAGACAGCATAACGACTGCATGACTCTATCCACGAAATTTCTCTGGGTCAAGGTAAAGGCACAATGCTCCGTTCACAAACAAGCATATTAGTCATTAATTTAAATATACATTGCCACTTCGCATTTGTTTGCTACATCTGTCTATTCCCCCTCAGTAATATGACAGAAATGGCAAGGTGTTATATCACTTAAGGCAACGGCCTTGCCGCAGTGCATCCACCGGTTCCCGTCACATCACCGAAGATAAGCGATGTCGGGCGGGGCCGGCATTTGGATGGGTGACCATCCGGGCTGCCATGCGCTGTTGCCATTTTTCGGGTTGCACGCAGCCTCGTGATGACAATTGAGGAGCTACTCCACCGAATAGTAGCGGCTCCGGTCAAAGAAAACCATCATAACGACTGGGAGAGCGGTGTGCTGACCACACGCCCCTCCTATCGGCATTCTCAACTGAGGATGACACGGCGGTCGGATGGTCCCGATGGGACACTTGTGGCATGAAGACGGAGTGCTTTTATATCACTTAATGAAGAAAACGCAAATTCTTTCAACAAGTTAGTTGTGGAACGCGTACGTGGACGCCTTTGAGCAGCTACCGCGGTGAAGTACCGAGTGTTGTTCTGGCCATAGACGAGCCAATCAGGCATCTGATAACGCCATCGCTGGATGCGTTGTGGAACGGTATGTTTTCAGCACACCACTTTACCGGTCATCTTCGGGTTTCTTGATCTTAGAACACTACTAATCGCTCGAGTAACTCCTCAATTCGCCTCACAAAGCTGAGTGTAAGCCGCACCAGTCCTCCCACCTAGGAAAAATACTTGACAGTATCGTGAATCGAACCCGGATCCTCCGCATGGTAGGTAGACGAGCTCACCACTTATCTGCGGAGGCGGACCGTTGCTGAGCTAAAGCTGATCAGTTCCCGCCCGTCTTCCGTCCATAACATCAACTTTAACGTACGCTACGAACTTTGCTACTGGCAGTAGACTCCTGCACGTCGTTACAGATTGCAGATTTCACTACTTCCTACAAACGATACACTTTGACCAGCAAAGATCAAATCTACATTTCCGTCCCTCAATAAATTCTACTTCGCGTTCCGTCTTGCCCAGTATAGCTTCAGCGCTCGTGTAATACTACCTCTAACTTAAACCAAAGCTATCTTAGATAACGATCGTTGTATATGAAGGTCGTTGTCTAATTGTAAGATATTTGCTCCAGGTTCAGAGGTATTTCGTATTCATCTCGTTAAGCAGAGAACCGTGCTTTAAACAGCTTTAAATCATCACGCCACTCTATATTGTGCGGGTTTCATGGATAGAGGTGCTTTCTGACAGATTCGAATGGTGTCATACAGTCCCTTTATGTATGCAGTACTGCCTACGAGAGTTGTAACGCTATGAGCCGAAAACGCTAATTTTATGAAATTTGCAAGGTATTCAACGAATGATGCAGATAACAGTTTCTAGTGAAAAGTGCGTTTTCGGTCTGAGCTGTGTAGTGTATACCGCCCTGTCAATCGTCCGTTGAAAACAGTGAATTGGTAAGTTTCATAAAAAAGTGGTACCGATATTGTGGCTACAGTAAGAAGAGCGGTGTGACGCACGTCTCTAAGCTACATTATCTTCATCTCTGCATGACTACTGCAACCTACATCTGTGCTGTTGATCGTAGTCAAGCATTGGTCTATTCAATAATCATTTTTCGCTGCATTTCCCTCCATTATTCGATGGAAGATTACTTTACACCTCAGGATGTGTCCCACCAGCCAATCCGTTCTTTTATCAAGTTGTACCAGATTTTTCTTTTCTCCACAATTCGTTTCAGTACAGTCCTCATTAGGTATTAGATCTACCTATCAAATGTTCAGCATTCTTCTATAGCAGCACTTTTCAGTTCTGCTCTCTTTTTGTTCGTTTTTTTGTGTTGTCTACGTTTCACTTCCGAACAAGATTACAATCCATACAAACATTTTCAGAAAAGGCCTCCTGCCATTTGTTATTGTATCTGATGTTAAAGGATTTCTCTTTTCAGATACACTTCTCCTACTTTTTCCATTACTTAAAATGTCTCATTCCCTTATCTACTTTCATCAGCATGATTTGATATATTTCTACTATATCCATTGTCCTCTTTTTATTAATGTTTGTGTTCATCTTAGAAATTCTTTTAAGCTTATTCGTTCGGCTCAACTGTTCTCCCAAATCACAAGAGGCATTACAATGTCATCGGCAAGCCTCAAAGTATTTATTTATTCTCCCTCAACTTCAGCAAGCCCCAATGTTTTTACACTCCTGGAAATGGAAAAAAGAACACATTGACACCGGTGTGTCAGACCCACCATACTTGCTCCGGACACTGCGAGACGGCTGTACAAGCAATGATCACACGCACGGCACAGCGGACACACCAGGAACCGCGGTGTTGGCCGTCGAATGGCGCTAGCTGCGCAGCATTTGTGCACCGCCGCCGTCAGTGTCAGCCAGTTTGCCGTGGCATACGGAGCTCCATCGCAGTCTTTAACAATGGTAGCATGCCGCGACAGCGTGGACGTGAACCGTATGTGCAGTTGACGGACTTCGAGCGAGGGCGTATAGTGGGCATGCGGGAGGCCGGGTGGATGTACCGCCGAATTGCTCAACACGTGGGGCGTGAGGTCTCCACAGTACATCGATGTTGTCGCCAGTGGTCGGCGGAAGGTGCACGTGCCCGTCGACCTGGGACCGGACCGCAGCGACGCACGGATGCACGCCAAGACCGTAGGATCCTACGCAGTGCCGTAGGGGACCGCACCGCCACTTCCCAGCAAATTAGGGACACTGTTGCTCCTGGGGTATCGGCGAGGACCATTCGCAACCGTCTCCGTGAAGCTGGGCTACGGTCCCGCACACCGTTAGGCCGTCTTCCGCTCACGCCCCAACATCGTGCAGCCCGCCTCCAGTGGTGTCGCGACAGGCGTGAATGGAGGGACGAATGGAGACGTGTCGTCTTCAGCGATGAGAGTCGCTTCTGCCTTGGTGCCAATAATGGTCGTATGCGTGTTTGGCGCCGTGCAGGTGAGCGCCACAATCAGGACTGCATACGACCGAGGCACACAGGGCCAACACCCGGCATCATGGTGTGGTGAGCGATCTCCTACACTGGCCGTACACCACTGGTGATCGTCGAGGGGACACTGAATAGTGCACGGTACATCCAAACCGTCATCGAACCCATCGTTCTACCATTCCTAGACCGGCAAGGGAACTTGCTGTTCCAACAGGACAATGCACGTCCGCATGTATCCCGTGCCACCCAACGTGCTCTAGAAGGTGTAAGTCAACTACCCTGGCCAGCAAGATCTCCGGATCTGTCCCCCATTGAGCATGTTTGGGACTGGATGAAGCGTCGTCTCACGCGGTCTGCACGTCCAGCACGAACGCTGGTCCAACTGAGGCGCCAGGTGGAAATGGCATGGCAAGCCGTTCCACGGGACTACATCCAGCATCTCTACGATCGTCTCCATGGGAGAATAGCAGCCTGCATTGCTGCGAAAGGTGGATATACACTGTACTAGTGCCGACATTGTGCATGCTCTGTTGCCTGTGTCTATGTGCCTGTGGTTCTGTCAGTGTGATCATGTGATGTATCTGACCCCAGGAATGTGTCAATAAAGTTTCCCCTTCCTGGGACAATGAATTCACGGTGTTCTTATTTCAATTTCCAGGAGTGTATTTCTTCTTCCTGAACATTAATTTCCTTCCCAAATTTTCCCTGATTTCCCTTACTGCTTGCTTAATGTACGTATTGAAAAACGTCATGGAGAGATTCTAACGCTGTTTCACTCCCTTCTCCACTACTGCTTCCTTTTCATGCTCTTCGACTCTTCTACATACAGACTGGTTTCTTCTTCACAAGTTGTATCGCGGTCGGCTTGCTCCAACTTTCCTATCTTCTCTAAATAATTTCTGCAAGTATTCTGCAATCTTAACTTATTAAACTGATGGTTCGGTATTATTCATATTCATCAGCACTTTCCTCTGGGTTGGTTCAAATGGCTCTGAGCACTATGGGACTTAGCATCTGAGGTCATGAGTTACCTAGAACTTAGAACTACTTAAACATAACTAACCTAAGGCCGTGAGACACATCCATGCTCGAGGCAGTATTCGAACCTGCTACCGTAGCGGCCGCATGGTTCCAGACTGAAGCGCCTAGAACCGCTCGGCCACACCGGCCAGCCTTCCTCTGGGAATTATTATGTTTTTCCTGAAGTTTGAATGTATTTCATTTATCCCGCATGTCTTACGTACTATGTGGAATACTTACGCTATGAACGGTGAACAGAAATAACAAGATTATAAACAAGAGTGGAGATCCTTATAAATGTGTACATTTGTAATAATACTCTCTCTCTCTCTTTCTTTTCCTCACACCCATCCACCCAACCTCACACACGCACGCGCGCGCGCGCGCGCGCGCGCACACACACACACACACACACACACACACACACACACACACACACACACACAGAGAGAGAGAGAGAGAGAGAGAGAGAGAGAGAGAGAGAGAGAGAGAGAGCGAGAGAGAGAGAGAGAGAGAGAATCTACATTATTAATGAAATGCGTCTTCATTAGTAAGAGAGGAACTTTTACCAGGTTTCGCATCACTGTTTTCCCCTCACCCACCATTTTCTTCACCACTCAAGTTACTCTTATTTTTTCCACTTTCTGTCTGAAAATCAGGTACGAACATATATGCACTCCCTCTGCCCCTCTCCCTAAACTCTCAAACACGTAATGACACGTGATTACCTCATTTACATGCTCTTTCTAGGTGTGTTGCTTTGATATATGGCTTTGTAACTAAAAGTGGTTATTTTCCACAAACTCCCAACGCTTTCAATATTTTTTCTTTCTTTTTCTTCCACCTTCTTCTCTCTCTCCTTCTCTTTACACCAGTTTTTCCTATCACTCATGCCTAATACTTCACACACCCCCACCCCCCACACACACACATCGGAGCAACTGCACTCATAGACCTGCACTCACAACCACAAATGGAGTCAAGGACGGGCGGCGCCCTCTTATTTCTGTCGGCGTGTGATCGAGGGGCTAGAAGTAGAAGGAGAGACAAACGACGAAAGCATTTACATGTGGCTTAACGCCATGTTGAATGCCACTGTGGAAGCCCGGCCAGAGAGCAGAAAAAGGAAGAGACCTGGCGGAGGCGTCGCGGCCGTTGTCGGTGCTGCTTCCTCCATACGTCATGGCGGAGCAGAGGGGAAGAGACGGAAAGAGCGAATAGGAGAGGAGAGGCACTTAGCATGACGATGATGTGACAGCCGCTGCCGCCGTAAAAAGTGGCCGATGCTTATCACATTGGCAATATGGGAGCCGGCGCGCTGTTTTACATACGCGGTGCGGCGCCGCGCACGAGTAGTGCAGCACGTCGCGGCAGCGATGGCATCGAGCGCCTCTGAGTAACCTGCCAGCAAGTGAAAGGAGGGGCGGAAAATGGCTCGCCAATCGGAAGTCGTGCATTACGCATTGCGTTGTCCCATCGGAGCTACCTGGACTCTGCACTTACGTCTCTACGCTATGAGAACCCGCAATGGAAAACTGTACTGAAATGCAGGAGGATCTACAACGAATTGACGCATGGTGCAGGGAATGGCAATTGAATCTCAATGTAGACAAGTGTAATGTGCTGCGAATACTTAAAAGAAAGATCCTTTATCATTTAGCTACAGTATAGCAGGTCAGCAACTGGAAGCAGTTAATTCCATAAATTATCTTGGAGTAGGCATTAGGAGTGATTTAAAATGGAATGATCATATAATGTTGATCGTCGGTAAAGCAGATGCCAGACTGAGATTCATTGGAAGAATCCTAAGGAAGTGCAATCCGAAAACAAAGGAAGTAGGTTACAGTACACTTGTTCGCCCACTGCTTGAATGTTGCTCACGAGTGTGGGATCCGTACCAGATAGGGTTGATAGAAGAGATTGAGAAGATCCAACGGAGAGCAGCGCGCTTCGTTACAGGATCGTTTAGTAATCGTGAAAGCACTACGGAGAGGATAGATAAACTCCAGTGGAAGACTCTGCAGGGGAGACGCTCAGTAGCTCGGTACGGGCTTTCGTTGAAGTTTCGAGAACATACCTTCACCGATTAGTCAAGCAGTATATTGCTCCCTCCTACGTATATCTCGCGAAGGGACCATGAGGATAAAATCAGAGATTAGGCATACCGACAATCTTTCTTTCCACGAACAACACGAGACTGGAATAGAAGGGAGAACCGATAGAGGTACTCAGAGTACCCTTCGCCACACACCATCAGGTGGCTTGCGGAGTATGGATGTAGATGTAGGTGTGTAACTATGGATGCAGAGAGTATCCGAACCCCTCCCTGTTTTGTTTGTTGCTGGTGCAGTATAACAGTCAATTCGTCTTTGCTAACCGCGCTGATTTTACAACAAAGTTACTTAAAACAATATTACATAAAAATTCAAAAATGGTTAAGTGGCTCTAAGCACTATAGGACAACTGAGGTCATCAGTCCCCTAGACTTAGAACTATTTAAACCTAACTAACCCAAGGACAGCACACACATCCATGCTCGAGGCAGGATTCGAACCTGCGACCCTAGCAGCAGCGCGGTTCCGGACTGAAGTGCCTAGAACCGCGGCCGGCCATAAGAATGTATTTTTCATTTACTACGATCACGATTTCTGTGGAGATTACTTATAACAACTTAATCAAACGAAACTAAATGGTTCGAGAGACCTTTTCAAGTCTCAGACATCTCTGATGTGTATATGCAGACGGAAGTATCGAATGACAGTTTGTACCAAGACCAGGATTCGAACCCAAGCCTGCTGCTCACTACTGAGATGCGCTACCACTGCACCATCCTGGCACACTGGCTGTGCACAACTGCACAGATTCTCCTAGCACGCCTCCCTCCTCAATCCGGATTCCCATTCACAGTTCACAGGAATTTTTCGAAATCTCTTGACACGGAAACTGTTCCAGACAGAGCATCGTGGTTAGTGGTAAAATGCTTAGCAGCAGCTCTCAAAGGTTTTTTTCTGTTATTGTAAAACTTCGTTAGTGCTTTATTCACATTGAAACGATTTTCAGTTCTTCCCATGTGCAAATCAGCAATGCAACAGCAGCAGTTCTGATTATCTCACTGCTTCGTGCACGAAGGATAGCAATGTCACTTACTGTTGTTGTACGCAAGACATCCTTTGAGTGACAGCACAAAAAAGTCTAATGGCGTGACATCGGAAGAGTTTGGAGCCCAACCCATGGGACCATCATGCCCCATCCAACTCTCAGGGTATGTGTCATTCAGCACATTTCACATGTTCAAACTCTAATGTGCTGGAAGACGATAAGGTTCAAATGGCTCTAAGCGCTATGGGACTTACATCTGAAGTCAACAGTCCCCTGGACATAGAACTACTTAAACATAACTAAACTAAGGACGTCACACACATCCATGCTCGAGGCAGGATTCGAAACTGCGACCGTAGCAGCAGCGCGGTTCCGGACTGAAGCGCCTAGAACCGCCCGGCCACAACGGCCGGCGAAGACGGTAAGGACCTGCAGCTTTTCGATCTATGGTAGCAAGAGCTGTCCCAACACACTTATAGGTAAACATTTCCCCTTTTGATTTTCTCTTCGGGCTATCGTGGATGTGTTCATGTTGTTGTTAGTTTACGGAACTCCAAATCCCTATTTTGTTGCGATTCTTAAGCCTAGGAAGGCGGAACGTTGCTTCGCCTGTAAAGCAGCACTTTTTCAGGTAATCATTGTGAGCATCTATGGGAGCTAGTATGGAACACGCAAATGCGTAGTGCAGACGATGATCGTTTGACTCCAATTCTTGCAACATTTTCACTTCGTACGCCGCTTATGTAACGTTGTACGGACAGTTCGTATCGCTTCTTGCAGTTCACACGATGCACGATGAAACGACTTCCGTGTGCTGCGCTGAAATGCAGCTTGCATCGCAAATATTGAGGAAATGAAAACCGCTGCAGATGTGCGTTTTCCACAGAATGGAAGCCAGAGGATCATATTGTTAGCCAGTCAACAGATTGTAATAAAACTTAGAAAGTATATTTTTTCTGCAAACATATACGTTTTTTAAATGTAACAATGCCTGTCGACATTAACAGGCTGAAAACAGGGTAAATTTCAAAGTCAGTGGTGTTTTTTGCAGAATTCTAGTGCGAATCCTTTGCGACTTGGCGTATTTTGAAAAGTTTCCATACTGAGACTTGATTGTGTCATTCAACCTGCGCAGTTGCTAGCTACAATGTAGTTGTGTTTACTTACAATGGAGCCGGCCGCGGTGGCCGTGCGGTTCTAGGCGCTTCAGTCTGGAACCGCGGGACTGCTACGGTCGCAGGTTCGAATCCTGCCTCGGGCATGGATGTGTATGATGTCCTTAGGTTAGTTAGGTTTAAGTAGTTCTAAGTTCTAGGGGACTGATGACCTAAGATGTTAAGTCCCATAGTGCTCAGAGTAATTTGAACCATTTTACTTACAATGTGCTTGTGTGTTCCTTGAGGGAATTGCGAAGTCCTGGTCATTTAGTGAGTGACAGTCCAAGTGGTGAGTGGACGATGGCATTTACCAGTGCAGGAAAGGGCGATTCGCTCATGGTGTATGGAGAGTGTAGGAAGAATGGAGTCCGTTCTCGTACGGTGTATGCGGCAAGATATCCCAATAAATGTAAACCATCTCGACAGTTATTTATCAACCTCTTCAACCAATTACTTGAAACTGCTAGTGTAACACCTGAACAATGTAACAGAAGGAAATGAGTGCCGATAGAACAGGGGGAATTTAATCTCCTTGCTGCTGTTGCGATTTACCCAAACGTTAGCTGCCGCGCATCAGGAAGCGGCATGAGTCAGCAAGTGCCCTAAGCATTCTCGACTCACTTAAGTTCCATCCCTATCATATCTCTCTCTGTGAAGAGCTACATGGAAATGATCATGAGAATCGTGCTAACTTCTGCTCATGGGCATTAATACGAAAGTCTCCAGATGTATCATGTATCTAGTTTCACATTTAGCAATCATGCCAGGTAAACAACCGAAAAATGCATTATTGGTCTATTAATAATTCCCCTTAGCTTCGTCAGGTGGAACGTCAGCGTCCGTGGAGTGTAAAAGTGTGGTGTGGGGTAATGAACCATCAGCTTATAGTCCCGTTTTTCATAGATGGAACACTGAAAGTATTGCAGCCTCCTAACATAACATCTTCCAGCGATGTTAGAAGATGTCGCTCTGCAGACTAGCAGGAACCTGTGGTACCAACATGACGGCTATCCATCCCATTGCAAATGAAGTACCACAGCATATCTTCACGAATTGTTTTCAAATCGTTGGTTGGACGCAGAGGACCTGTACCTTGGCCGGTTCGTTCCCCAGATTTGACGCACCCGAGGATAAACAACGACGTATTGCAGCAGCCTGCTCGGACATGCTGCTGAAATGCTAGCACGTGTGCAGCAGGCGTTCCGTACCAGACTGGAAGTGTGTACTGCCGCTGCCAGTGGTCCGTATGAACACAACCTGTGATGCTCAATTGTCTCGTTACCGGTCAGAATCCACATAACTTGTAGAAGCGCTTGTGTTGTTCTTTAGTATGTCCTACCACAGATATTGTACAAGTGTCGGTGTGGGAAGTTTTCAAAATACGATATCTCATAAATGTTTGCACTTCAAAGCTGCAACAAACATCACTCACATTCAAATTTACCCACCTTTCTAAGAGTTATAACGATATGGTGATTGGCTAACAATACTATCCCTTGACTACCAATTCATTCTGTGAGCACGGCACATCAATAGCACCTTTCATTCTTGCGGTATTTGTGGTGCAACTTTTAGGTGATTCACCCTATAAATGATGCCATTTTCTATGCACGCAGTGTTGTCACGGAAAGTACTTAACACTCTCGTTGCGACACCTGTTCATTTCCTTTGACAAAATACTGGCCATCACGATTCTACAACTTGATGTCACAGAATCACTTGCAAGATATTCACTTCATGTCATTTTTCAAATCTAACAATCATTCGATGGTGACATCAATATCAGGCTGCTTGAGAATCATGCATTATATATAGCCGGCGCAAAGAAGCTTTTAGTGCAGGCGCCTTTCTTTAGGTACCAACGACATCATTTAGGATTTCAGTGCGAAATCGATAATCGTAATGAGACATCCTATGATGATGAGCAAAGGCTACATTTAGAAGTTCTGTTGCTAAACAGTCATCAGAGAGCGAACTTACGGCTCAGCTGGACAAATATTGCGGAAGGCACTGAACATGGTGCTGTTCTGGTATCATTACCTGCATCTGTAGCTGATTCAAATAAAACTCCAACATTCTTAATTAGGATGACCGTCAGAGAATTTGCAACCCAGTCCTCCCGGTAACTGGTGCTTAGTCAGATCACTTAGATGTGATTGGATGACTTCTCGGTCACAAGACTATCACTTTCTTTAACATCATACTATATGTAGATGTACTACCAGAAGCACACTTACTGATGGATGCAATGTCGTCCTACGGAGAATGTTGACCTGGGCCTTATAAGGATTGTGAACTTGTTTGCTTCCACTTGTATTCCATTAAGGCTGATGTCCAAACCTCTACAAACATTATGTTTAATCATAATATCACCAGAATCATGCGGTAGTTATCTGTGATTAGTGTTTATCCTGTCCTCAGTGACCAAATTTTCAAGCTTATCAACGATATCCGATAAATAATAAAATTACGTAACAGAAGGTCAGCTCTGAGCTCACGAAGCACGTCTTTGTAGTTGCTACAGTCTATGAAAGAATTAGTGCCAGCCATTTCCGACCACGGACGAATTTATGTAAATCGTACTGCGGTTAAATGCCGCTATTTTGTAAGTCAAATGTTGTGGACGAAAACAACTAGCAGAAACAATAGACAAATTCGTCCTTGAAACAGACCGTTTATCTCATCTGAAGCCGGGTAGCAAGTGGGCCGTAGATTCATCGGAAATCTTTCTAACTAATCACGCGTTAACGCGACAATAAGTTGTTTCACAGAGATCGTTATATAAAAATAAAAATGATTTCCCGTGTTTAAAATATTATGTTCCGGGAATCATATTTCGATCTACTATTTGTGTGTATAACTTGGCATTACGACCGGTGGGTAATTATTGGTAGTTATTGAAAACTTAACCGAAGTATTTTTCTACCAGAATTTTCTTACAAATCTCTGGCTGAAGATATTAGCTGTCGCACACGATATTAAGGAGTAGCTAACAGCTTGCTTTCAGAAATTTTATTTTTATTTGAACCGAGAACTTAGTCTGTTTCTGGATATAGATTGCGCGAGCTCATTAACGTTCATACGTCAATAAAGTTTCTTCTTACGACTCTTTTCTGTGACACGATTGTTAGAACGCTTTACGTCCGTGTGTTCCTTCCTCTCTGTTAACTGTCGCTCCATTCCTTACTGCTCGTGTCTTTGCTTTTCCCAGAGACAATGATGGCCTCCATATAGAGTCCATTACTCGTCACTTTTTCATGTATTCCCGGTGGGCTTCGCTATAAACAGACGTAGCCAACTGAGTTGAGAAAGGTGATAATTACGCGTAATTATCAGCATAGCGTGAGAGAATTTCCCTGTCGGCGTTTGTGACGTCACAAAAATGGTTGTCTGCGTGAGGCTACTGCAAAATTACTCTCTTGGGAATGAAGACCAGGGAATATTCGAGGCGCTTTTCATAATTTGCTAGCAATTATGTGCACACAACTGAATTGTGCGGTTCGCTTGCGACAGCACTAGAAACGACATGCACAGGAGTGTCAGAAATAATATCGTTACGTGGTAAGCCACAAATAAAAATGAAAAAATAGAGAAAAGAAGGACAAAAAGACGCTAAAACAATACCGTCACAAGTCATTGCCAAAATTTCCGAACTTACATGAAAGTAAGATACTATCTTATATGCAATATTGAAACTCCACGGCAATAAGACTGTCGAAGCTTTAATCACCCTATTACGAGAGTAATTCAATAAGTGAAGTAACAAGAGATCTCACAGGTGCATAAATGTCCTTGCGAATTAACTCCTTATCTGGACAGAAGAAACGTCAAGGTTTATAAACACCACATTTAGATGGAGGTAGCTGTGGAGGTTCGCTTCAAAATTCAGTTACAAGATGGGGGGCGTTGACAAATACATAGTGGGTGACTGAAGTGGGAAATATATTTAGGTTTTTGGCGTTTTTACGAAAAGTTCGTAGTTGCAACAACCAAGACTGGTATTCTAAGGGTGTCTTATTGTTCCACGACTGTGCCCTACCGTATACGATCTCTGTTACGCGTCACTTGGACCGGCGGTTCCGACTGACTCTATTGGAATAACCTCCTTACAGTCCGTCCCCAGTAGCTGAGTGGTTAGCTCAACAGAATGTCAATCCTAAGGGCCCGGGTTCGATTCGCGGCTGGGTCGGAGATTTTCTCCGTTTAGGGAGGACTGGGTGTTGCGTTGTCCTAATCATCATCATTTCATCCCCATCCACGCGCAATTCCTCGAAGTGGCGTCAACTCGAAAGACTTGCACCCGGCGAATGGTCTACCCGACGGGTGGCCCTAGTCACACGACATTTATATTACCTCCATACAGCCCAGATCTCGATCCAAGTGATTTTAATCTCTTCGGAACATTAAAGAACCATCTTCCGAGTGGTCACTTCGGAACCGCTGCCGGCTTACGGGAGTGTGATGTTGAGTCGCTTCTATAGCTGTATCCTGATTTAGCAACAGAACAAATTCTTTTACAACCATGACTACTACCTGTAAAAGCACTTGAACACAAATAACTTGGCATATCTCTAAGACTTCCTGAAGAAATCTTTCTTCGCAGGCAGCACAATACCGTACTTATTCAACATTTACCGATAACATTGCTCATTTGTAGCACTGATTCACATAAAGTGCCCTTGACCTCCAGTTAATGCTACCACAGAACAGAAGAAGCTCAAGATACAAAAGATACACCTCCGTTTACGTTCAAAGTAGTCTCAACTGGAGAGAATATACTTTTGGTGAAATTCTTAACGCTGCTGGAAAAGGACATCGAAGAACTGCTTTGGAATCGATCAAAGCACTGCGGACTTTCACTTACATGTCCGTCCAGCATTAAAGGAGAGTACTGCGCTCTGCATCTCTGATACACTCTAAGACAAAAAGAAAACAAAACAAAAAAGAGGATGCATCATGATGTAGGAATGGGACGGAAATCGTTAGCTGTGATGTAGATGCACACACAAAATAAGTGATTACAGTTTCAGAGGAATTGGGTGATTTATTCAAGAGAAAGAGCTTCACAAACTGAGCAAGTCAATAACACGTTGATCCACCTCCGGCCCTAATGGCGAGACCGATGATCACGCTGTCTGGTCTCCTTCCCCATACCAACCAACCAACCAAGCCCTAATGGCAGCAGTTATTCGGCTTGGTACTGACTGGTAGAGGTGTTGGGTGTTCTCCTGATGGATATCATGCCAAATTCTGTCCAACTATTGCGTTAGTTCATCAGAACCCAGAGCTGCTTGGAAGGCCCTGCCGGTAATGCTCCAAACGTTCACAATTGAGGAGGCATGCGGCAACCTTGCTGATCAAAGAAGGGTCTCACAAGCATGAAGACAAGCAGTAGAAGCTCTGCCGTGTGCGAGCGGGCATTACCTTGCTGAAAATGTAAGCCCACAGTGGCTTACCACGAAGGTCGATAAAACGGAACGTAGAATATTTCCGACGTACTGTTGTGCTGTAAGAGTGCCGCGGATGAGAACCAAACGGGTCCTGATATGAAATTAAATGGCACCCCATACCATCAGTCCCGGCTGTCGGGTCATATGGAGAACTGAAGTCGGGTTGGTATCCCACCACTGCTCGTGGCGTCTCCAGAGACGTCTTCCCTGGTCATCAGGCCTCAATTTGAAGCGAGACTCGTCACTGAACACAATTATACTCCAGTCCATGACCATTTCAAGCCTAAGATGTGTCTGGAGTTGTCCCATACAGTGGTGGGATTTCAACTTGAATGTCGTCCGCCATAAGGTCCGGCAACCAGAAGTGAATGTCTAGGGTGTCATTTCTTTTCATAGTAAGACCCCTCTGGTTGTCATCCGTGGCATCCTTAGAGCACAGCGGTACGTCGACGATATTGTCTTCATGGAAGACAATCCTGAGATTAAGTTTCGGCAAGAGTACGCCCGCTGAGTTTCTACTGTTTGTCTTCGTGCTTGCTAAGCCCTACCTTGGCCAGCAAGTCTCTCCTCAGGTGAGAGACTTTGGATCATTGTGGACAGTGCCCCCAACCAGCTCGGGAGGATCCAAAGCGCCAGGTGGATAAAATTTGGCACCATAACCCTCAGGATCAGATCCAACAACTATATCAATCAATGCCAAGCCGAATAACTGCTTGCATATAAGGGGCAGAAGTCGACCAATGTGTTATTGACTTTCTCAGTTTGTGAAGCTCCTTCTATTGAATAATTAGTCCAGTTTTTCTGATGATGTAATCATTTGTTTGTACATCTACATCACATAACCGATTTCCGTCCCATTCGGACAATTCCTTCGTGATGGGTCGTTTTCTTTGTGTTACAGTTTATTTGCCATACCCTGCTCCAGCTGGAAATGCTAGCACTGATTCGTAATCCCTGACATGTTGATTTTCATAAAAGACAGATATACGATTTCCGTCTGCTAGTCAGCCAAGTGGTGCAGCACAAATCGGACACGATGTACTTCTTACCCAATTTTGTGAATGATGACGATTACTGTATTCTGTGATATTCCTGACTCTTCTGATATCAGTTTTCCACCAATCATCTCATTTGTGGCTGTATCTGTTTCCATTTGATCAGTCATTACGGACTCTGAAGACAAAAATGTATGCGGCGCTTTACCGGTAGGTCTCGTTTCTGATCCGAAAGTGACTGGAGCCATCGTAAAAGTCGTCGCTCACGGAGTCTGTTGAGTACACATGCACTAGCATGTACGACAACTTCTACATACATACTCTGCAATCCACTATATCGTGCGTAGTGAAGAGTACGTTGTACCACTACTAGTCATTTCCTTTCCTGTTCCATTCGCAAGTGGAGAAGTGGGAAAAACTGTCTGCTTCCGTACGAGCCATGTTTTCTCTCATCTTGTCTTAGAGGTCCTTCTCCAATATGTTTGTTCATGGTAGAATGATTGTTTTGCACTGTCTGACTAGCGCCGCGCCACTATACTTTCTCAATATTCTTTCATAGAAAGAAAGTGCTCTTCCCTCCAGGATTTTGGGATTCTAAACCCTCGATCAGTACTCCAGAATGAGTCGTGCAAGTGTTCTGTGCTCAGACCCCTATAATTCTCCAAAGAAACCGAAATCGATCATACGCCTTCGCTAAAACCGAAGATACGTGATGGTTCCATTCCATGTCGCTCCGCAACGTTAGTCTGGATATTTAATGGCCGTCACTGTGTCAAGAAGCACAACACTAATACTGTACTTGAACATTACAGAACGGTTTTTCCTACTCATTTCCGTTATCTTACATTTTCCTACATTTAGAGGAAGTTGCTGTTCGTCGAACTAAACAGAAAGTCCTGCTGAATCATTCTCTATCGTGCAGTCACTTAAAGACCACGCTTTTACATATATTGTATCGTCATCAGCAGACAGTCACTGCACACCGTAGCTGCCAGATCGATTACGTATATGAAGAACAAGAGCGTGCCAATCACACTATCCTGGGGCGCCCCTGACGATGCCATCGTCTCCGCTGAACATTCACCGTCCAGCACGACATACTGAGCTCTGTTACACAAATAGTCCTCGAGCCACTCAAATACTTGGGGTCCTACTCAGTATGCTCGCACATTTTCAATAGCCTGCATTACTTGCAAATACACCATTTTCCTGTTTCCCTTCTCCCATGCTTCGCATTCTTCGTGTGAGGACGGGAACAGCTGAGTTTCGCACGACTCAAGCTTCCTAAATCCAGATTAATTTCTGTATAGAAGCTATACTCTATCAAGGAAATTTATTGTATATTCTAATTTAAAATACACCAAAGCAATTCTTCAGAAATATGACGTTAAAGGTACTGGTCTGCAATTTTGCATATCATCCATCTTCTTACGTTTCGTACGTACAATAGTTATCTGTGCTTCTTTTCCAGTCTCTTTGGGCTTTCTGATGGGCTAGAGATTCGCGATAAATGTATGCTGAGTATGGGTATAATGCTGGAGAGCACTCTCTGTAAAATCAGATTGGAATTTCATCTGGACCTGACAGCTTATTTCTTTCCCGGTTCCCGTTAGATCACCGAAGTTAAGCGCTGTCGGGCCGGGCTAGTAGTTGGATGTGTGACCATTCGGTCTGCCGAGTGCTATTACCAAGCGGGCTGCACTCAGCCTATGTGAGGCAAACTGAGGCGCTACTTGACTGACAAGCTGTGGCTACGGTCTCGTACACTGACATATGGCCGGGAGAGCGGTGTGCTGACCACATGCCCCTCCATTTCCGCATCCAGTGACGTCTGTGGGCTGAGAATGAGATGGCGGCCGGTCGATAGCGTTGGGCCTTCATGGCCTGTTCAGGAGGAGTTTTTTAGCTTATTTCTTTCAGCTACTGTTCAGCACCAGGGGTTCCTACATCGGCATCTTCCACACTCTAGTTTGAGCGGCGTTCAGGCGATGATACAAATTCACGGTCCTCCTTCGTGGATGATTCTTTAACGCAAAAATGCTTTTACATTTGGAAAAACCTTAACTTTCCGGAACAATTTTTGTAATTTTAGTAAAAGACGACAAGCAATGATTTAAATTAAAATGAAAAAAGTATTAAACCTCTATTATATGGCTTGCTGGAAGGGAATATTAGAGGTCTACCAAGGTATGACATTCCCTTTATTTTCAGCTTGCAAACAACGTTCCACGCAAGGCTAAATAAGCACACATTGGTGGTCTGCGCTGAATGAGATGGCACACTGGTTACGGATAGCACAGCAGAGTGGGATGCTGGTGGAAAGTGTTTCAAATTATCATTGGGCAATCGAGAGTTAGGTTTTTGGGAATTTCCCTACATTATTTAAGATAAATGCCAGGATGTTCTCCTGAAATGAAAAGGAAACGGTCAGTTTTTCCACAAATCGAGCTTGTTCTTCCTCTGTTATGGCACTTACGTTGGCGGGATATAAAACTTTGCCTCCTTCAGTGATTCAAGAGGCGGAAACTGGAGTGTGAAAATAATTTTAATAAAAAGTTAATTTGTACTACAATTGTTGGGGTGGGACACCGGTGAAAATATTACTGTACACCGTTGTGAAAAGTGTCGAGGGTTAGTAAAGAAAAAGAAAAAGTTAACTGTAGCAGGAACTGCATCAACATCAAAGACATTTGTTATTCAATCTGTTTACCACAATGAAATAACCAGTTTTTGCATTTTCCTTTTTCCGCAGGTGTTATGTTGCCTGTTACTGATAAAGATGAGCTTATACCTCACAATCTGTTGAGTAGTATTTTTGTCAGGACATATTATGCGGTCTGCTGCATTTTTCTCATTTATAACGTTTATTATGATATATATTTTACCGGACATCATAATCATTACTGAGTGTCACTACAACTGAAGGAAATATATGTATTTGGCTGCAATAAGCAAAGCGTTTAATCCCGTTTTTTTTCCTTTCTTCGGAACTCAGGTTAACGTAGCTAACGTTGAAAACAGGAACATTTTATGTTACGTCTCGTGATATTCTTACAGATAAAATCACAACTTTTGCAGAATCTTATACTTATTATTTCACTCACAAGTTCAAAATGATTGGCCAGTTTGTTTTGAGAGCACTGAAAATTATACACCCCTTCTTTCCAATTATTACAATTATTTTTTCAGTTGACTTCGGATAGTATTCCAGCGCTTTTGTTCAGACATTATCGTGTAAGTCGACTTGTTTCACTAACCCTTTGTTTAGGTTCTATGAGGTGTTTACAGTGCTGTGTGCGCTGTAACTGCAGAGGTAACTGCACTGTACGTCACTGCCGCGCAATCCCAATCCAACGGCATGAAGCGGCATTTTCAATCTAGAGCCCTCGAGGATGAAGGGATCCTGTCTCCCGAATCAAATAAAAGGAAAAAGTAGACATTAATAGAGAATAATTAGTAAAAACGATCACTCAAGCCAGTTTTTTGGCTGTATTAAAACAATCGAAGTTCTTATTGAAGTAATTTTGACATAAAGATATGCAAATTATTTGATCAATTTTGTCTAGCAGACGATGCTGTGTTCATTGTATCTATGTACTCATAATCGAAAGAATAGGTAACAGATGGAGTTAAAGATCACAGAAATGTTACATGTAACTGAATTTGAAATATTTTAAATTTGTTAATTATCTTACTGAAGATACTCCGTGCACACAGTACTGATAACTAAGGTCCTGTGAGGATACAGCTGAGCTTCCGGCATATCCCTGTTCATATCAGATTGATCCGCATCGGTGGGTCCGGCCGATACTCAGATTGCTCCTCATGAGCTCGTGGCCACTTAATAACAGGTGTCGTGCAGCGGATAACTGAGAGGACAGGGATGGCCCTAGCTGACACGCTGTTGCACCTCACAAAAAATAACCAACAGGATGTGCATTTTCATGTTTTCGCGACGCAAAGACTGTTCCATAAAATTTGGGGCGTGCAGCCGCATAAGTTCAGCTTCTTCTTCTGCTGCAAGCCCGAAATTTTATAGAACAAACAGGGAGTTTAACTAACTATGAAATTAATCAACGGTCCACGTTATTCCCTGTTTATTACAAAGTTCCCTGCTAGTATACATCGGTAATAAACTATTACCAGTTCAGTTCGATCACAAGAAATACAGAGAATAAGAAAATTACCATTGTTGATATGGGACAGAAACTAAACTGGCACTTGAACGTCCTGGCGAAGGCTGCAACCTATGCAAATGCACTATGAGCAGATAAATACGCAGTGAACCCATCAGAAACATAAAAAAGCTACAGATGCAAGTAAGATTGCTAATCTAATCATGAGTGAGCCTTCAGTTACTCAAGAAAAGTATTAGATTCGCCAAATATACCGTATACTTCCATCATGTCTACAAACGAACAGTAATTCTCACACCCTGCTCGCCCAGCTGCGATTTCCCATCGCTTTCAGCTCTCATTGTGCTGAGAGTAGCGTGTGCTGTGATCTGCTGAAGACTGTAACACATCAGCTCCCCAGACAAAGTGTCTTCTTTCTCACCTCTTCTCACAATCCCCAGGAGAAGTGAATTCTCCACCATATTCCGCGCGCAAGTACCTTCTCCATAGATAGTGAGTTCTTTGTCCTCTCTATACATCTGTGCAATTCCCGCGCGGCAACGATAACGCTCTGAAAAATGCTGTCCAATGACATTTTTGGTAGCAAAACATCTACCCTCCTGCAAAAAGTTGCACAACATTAACCAATCATTACAAACTCATGTATGCAGTTCTTAAACAATTGTGGATACTATCTCACTCTCAGCTGAGTCTTCTACTTCAGCCAATACGCTGCGCATTTCTCGGAAACTGGCGTCCTGACTTCTGCTATTCTGCTATTTTTAGGTTAATCAATGAGGATCCCTCGTACAACATTTCGGGCTAGGTGTCATTGAGCTTTCGAGAAACGGCACCAGAACATCAGTTTATCATTCTGCAAAGAGAATAATCCCATCCAAAATGCAGGTCTGTCGCTTCTCACGGAACTCTTAAGATCTTTATCTGCCGTTGATTTCCCCTGACCCAGCGTTTTCGAAAGTCGACGCGTTGGCACAAAACATAGTTCTTTTGAAACGATTTTGGCTGGAAGGCACTGTATGTTTCTGTGAATGTAGCCTTGTGTTCCACATTGCACAGGGCGCATAACGAACGCAACTCAGACACCAGTCCTAACAATGACCGGGGTGCCATCTGCCTCCTGCCCTAAGAGGTCAGCTCGTCTTGTCCCCTCCCGCTTTCCTCTGAAAGGCGACACACAATTCGCAGAGTGGTCAATCCGAACACCAAGTCCCTGGCTGGGAACTACATCCAGCTTGGTTCACCACATACGCTGCTGATATACTGAGAATATTACGAGCAAAACAGGTAATAGGAAAGAGAAGGAATCAATATCAGAGTAGATGCGTTAATTCTGGCCGTCACTGATATTACTAATTACAAGCATTAACTGTTTCATTAACTATCAGAACAGAATTCAGATAGCAATGATTTTGAATCAATTACGGATAACACAAGAAGCGTGCCAATCCATCAATGCAGTGAGACATATCAGTTGGTAGCGACCGGAAATAAGTGAATGCCTGTCCAAAGTCATACACAGCCTTTCGACCTATCGAAACAGGTACTCCTCCGAAAGTCTTCCTAAAGTGAACGGTTAATACTTATTTGAATAGATTAGGGGGGTACACAATGGCGTAAGAGATCGTGCACAAGTGATACTCAAAGCTATAAATTACTTATCAGCGAAATGAAGCAAACCATTAAACAATGACTGTTACAGAGTCTGAGTTATTGCGCACAGTTTCATTTTATCGCCAAAGTTGGCAGCGAGAAGCATTAACCTATACACTGGTCGAATTCCAGTGACCTCTTACAATGCCGTGGTAGGGAGATGAGAAGCTGAGAAAATGTAGGTACACTGTACTGGGATTGAGGGTACGACGGCACTGACACAAAAGCAAAAGTTGACCCACATTATTTAATTATACGTAAGCAGAACAACTATTTCCGATTGCATTATATTCTTATTATAAATCACCTATAATTTAAGAAGGAAATAAGATTTCTGACAAAAATACACCTTAATGTTCGAAATTCTTCTAGCTTTTAAAATTGTATTATTTATTGCGGTATGTTCTTGGAAAATGTGTGTCCCAAGACACCAAGGCGATTTGTCTAACAATGTCTATACAAGCGAAAGCAGATAACTTGACACGGAAACTTCGCAGGAGAATGTATAGTTTGTATTCCGATTTTCCTATAACTAAACGGTTTCTAAAATTCACACTACTCGAACACAAACTGCCTAAGATAAACATTGATAGATAGATTGAATGACCGCTGAGTCCAAGATCCACATATTAAGTATACGTCCCTGTGAGAATTCATGTCATGCGTCTGCACAAAGGTGCACGTAATCTGACGTATTTGTTTTGGATGCAAGAACTGAGATATTGATTGATTCCATACCTTCTGTCTCTATCGTTGCTCCGTGTTCTTGCTGCTGCATTTCACGTGTTTCTTAAGACTTTAGTGACTCGGGATGGGCTCGTTCATGTTGTTCGTCAGTCGCCTCGTTTCAGACTAATGCTAAGCAACGGCCTTGACCGCTGCAAGAGAACACTGGAACACTGTATTGTTGAGAACGATGCGTTCTCCACTTTAAGAGGCTATGCTGGAAGTAATCATCACACAGTGAAGAAAACTACCCAGTGATAACAATAGGGGCGTAATTAGCCTGGGACGATCAAGGTGATGCCATACAGCGTTGATAAGAACTTTATTGGAAGCCGTACTGATGCATCGTACATAAGCCACCGCTGTCCAACAATCTGGGCATTTTTTCCCACGCCAACATTTTTTTTATACTTACGTTCTACACTGAGTCAGTAATGATTATCCGGTTTTGAAATGCTATGAATAGTGGAAACGTAAGGAGAATGCTCACAGACTTGGTGACTGGCGAGAATGTATAATAGAAATATTGGAAAATCGTACTGGCAGGACTCGAAAGAATGCGCCCCACAACTGTCAAGAACTTTCTTGGAAAACTTGAAGACTCATCTTGCAGCGTAGAAATCATGACTATTCTTCACCCCTCTACATGTTTATCGCTTAAAGATAGTGTAGTAAAATTACGGAGGTAGGTGCGGAAGCATTTCCATTCTTCCCACTCTCCATCCATGAATGCAAGAGAAGCAGACTTTAATGCGTGGTTCAGTAGAAACTATCTTCTGCCATGCAGTTTACAATGATTCGCCGTGTGTAGATGAAGCTGCAGATCTATAAGTTGTGCTCAAAATGGGAGAATACGAGATCCTGACGTTTCTAAAATAAAGAATTCTTTTGTTCGTGTAAGAACTAGGAAAAACCAGTTTAAGTAAGACAGAAATTGAGATCACTAAAAAAATACATTTCATTTGCAGTTTAAATTTTTACACGGATATTCAATCTTATATACTTCTTTGAAACTATCTTTTCATTCTTGTTTCATCTTCCGGTATAGCACAAGATATTATTTTACATTTTGTGGCATTTATTCTGAAACTAAAAAGATTCTCTTAGTAGTTGAACAACGATTCTAACAAAAAACAGTTTGCAAATGTTGTTCAAATGTTTGTGAAATCTTATGGGACTTAACTGCTAAGGTCATCAGTCCCTAAGCTTACACACTACTTAACCTTAATTACCCTACGGACAAACACACACAGCCATGCCCGAGGGACGACTCGAACCTCCGCCGGGACCAGCCGCACAGTCCATGACTGCAGCGCCCAAGATCGCTCGGCTAATCCCGCGTGGCAAACAGTTTGCTTTTTGTATGTAACGCAGAAGTAACTTGAGCAGTGTGCAGTGTTTGATTTGCACAATGATTGAGGAACGAATAGCTATTTCATGAATGGATAGACCGAGAAAAATGTTAAAATTATATTTCGCTTCATCGAAGTATTTGAAGTAAATCAGAGTGAATTTTTAAATGATATTTTTCCTTATTTCAGGTGAGAAGACAGAGCCGCGCTTATAGTGTAATGTAGCGTGTGTGTTGTGTTGTGGGAAAAGTGGGGTGGTATGTTCGCTGGCTGTGGAAACTGCTGTGTGGGCGACGTTCTGTTGAGACGGTGTGGGGCAGGAGTAGGCATATAGGTTGATTTCTACAACTATAGCCTCTCGAAGTAACATATTACCAATGACTGCACGTTTACGGACGTCCTGAAAGGTGAATATTTTAGACGAACGCCGCGATAGTCCCTTAAGACAATCTCGGCCAATTCCTTTGAGCAGCCTTATTCCACCCCAAGATAGCTTTCCGTCTCCAATGATCTGTCCATTTACAGCACGTTACATCCGCAGTCTCTTCCTCATTTCGAAGACGATATGTGATACTGAGACCTCATGATGTTTCTTGTGGAACACATATCAGTTAGTTTGCTGGGTAATGGTTATCGTGATGATGTTGTTTTGAACTGTTTTGTCATAGTAATCCCTATCAATCGCTGTTGAGTTTGCCATCTTACAAGGGGACTGCGTCTACTCGTCATCACCGATTTCATCCAGATTTGTGGTATATCAAATGAAAGTGACAAAAATGGGAGGTCAGGATGGTCAAGCGTTTAGAAAAAACTGCATACTTGAAGCGAGTCTGGTGCGCAACGAAGCCCACGAGAAACACAGGCCGCGGCGCGTACTTCACGAAGATAGGCCTGCACTCACTCGTTCGCTCAGATCTGTAGACAAAATGCGATTCTAAACCTGTTAACTTGCAGCTGGCCGTGTATGTACTAACGAGAATTGCGCCTTCTTCTGGAATCTGCTGTTATGAAGTCTTACTGATTAACAGTACTACAACAAAATAAAATTTTAGATCAATACTCGGTGTAAATGGGGTAACGGCTGCCGGCCGGGGTGACCGAGCGGTTCTAGGCGCTACAGTCTGGAACTGCGCGACCGCTACGATCGCAGGTTCGAATCCTGCCTCGGGCATGGATGTGTGTGATGTCCTTAGGTTAGTTAGGTTTAAGTAGTTCTAAGTTCTAGGGGACTGATGACCCTAAAGTTAAGTCCCATAGTGCTCAGAGCCATTTGAACCATTTTTGGGTAACGGCTTGTTTATAGCATTTAGTCTCTTCTGCTTAACAGTCCTCATTTCATACAAGAAGTTGTGCCTTATGCAACTGATAATCATTTTGGCATGATTTTAATTTCATTGTACACCAGCACAGCCGTAACAAATTATAAGTAGGCCTATGGACTTCTGATCATGGTAGGACTAATAACAGTAAGATACCATAACCGTGGATTCCAGTAGAAGATGCAGTTATCGGTTGTACGTACACACATAGTTACGAGTTAAAAGGTGTAGAAACGTAGTTTGTCTGCAGAGTTGAGTGAGCGAGCGAGCCTCGCATACGTTCGTGACACACGCGCCACGGCCTGTCTTTCTCATAGGCCTCGGGTGCAGCATGCAGCTGGCGCAGCGGATAGAGCGCAGAACGGTAATCTGAATGCTGTGGGGCCGACTGTCTCTGTGGAAACGTCCTTTTCTTTAAGTTTTACGTTACATATACTGCAAATGAACAGAGGTAATGCTTAGTATACTGTATTTTCAAGATGAAGGAGGACTGCCATCGTGCAGTAAGTATTGAAATGACTCCCTCCCAAATGCACTTCACTACTGCTGCCCTGCAATGTCTATTTTTATCTTCAAGTAAAGAGTTTGACTGGAGACCTTTATATTACTGTTATGTCAAAAATGGTTCAAATGGCTCTGAGCACTACAGGACTTAACTTCTGAGGTCATCAGTCCCCTAGAACTTAGAACTACTTAAACCTAACCAACCTAAGGACATCATACACATCCATGCCCGAGGCAGGATTCGAACCTGCGACCGTAGCAGCAGCGCCGTTCCAGACTGTAGCGCCTAGAACCGCTCGGCCACTCCGGCCGGCTACGGTTATCTCATCGAGAGAGAAAAAGTCACACCCTGAGAAGACTGCATCAAAAAACATTCCATTAGGGGTACGTCACCAGCTATTTTCGCTAGTGTTGGGCGAAATGATGCGTTACACGTGGTTTGCTGCCGTACTGAGCGATGGGAGAGATCATTCTAAGAATGTAAACCAAATTTGTTTTTCTGTAGTAACTTTAAAACAACTAGATAAATAAAAAAAATGCAGCATTTATAACGTGTGTGAGATGCTGAGAAAATGACTGCTTTCCCTGATTTTACAATAAATATCACCTCAGCGTGACTGTATAAATAGTCAACAATAAAATAATAAAACTATCTAATTTTATATATGAGGTTCTCGTTTACTCCAAAAGTTTGTTTGCGCTCCCAAATTTGCTTTGCCTTTCCTTCTCACGCTTTTTATGATAATATTAATAAATGCATATAACAATCGAGAGAAAAAAATTATTATGAACTGGTCTTTCTCGAATTCTTCTAAAGGGGTGGTGTGGTCAGAGTTGAGTGGTCTGATTTCAAGGGCGAGTAATTCGCTTGTGATCACCACTATTTTCCAACAAACTTTGCTGATAAATTTAAAGAAGAACTATAGATAGATATCGGAAATAGTCTGTTAAAATACCTACATCCTGCTATTGATCCTGATTGGCTGCAAGGTCCCAATATTAAATAATTTCGCTGAACGGTCTGGAGCTCGCAAAACTGAGAAGCAGGCTGGCATCCATCCGTCCTGGGGTGCTGAAGTCAGGGGCGGAGGTGTTGTCTCACTAGTGTACTTCATAAGGCTAGACAAGTTGGTCCTTCGTAATCAACCGAATTATTCGTTGCAGAATCTGTAAGTGCGTTCTCGTAATCGGTAGAAGATTTCGGGTAGAGTCATTCCGGTTTATCTAGATGAATGTTGCCACTTAGCTAGCGAGCATACGCTCAAATGGCAGAGGCTGTAGATCGGAGTAACTACTTTGACGGAGGTGTTTAGTGAACGAGACGGACTTGGTAAGTTTTTTATTGAAATCAAAAATTCATATTCGTTTCTATAGAAATTTTATTGTGGTGTTTTTTGTGACTTTTTCCCTATTGAACGTAAACTGTTTTCTTGATATGTTGTCGCGGAGATTATCGGTAGTGTATGAGCAAGTTTATGAACAGTTAGTGGTGAACATTTTCCATCCCAGCGGTCGGATTTTGAAATTTTTGTGGTAGTAATTTGGCTGCTGCAGGGGGTCTAATTATTGCCTTTGGAGCATGTGAGAAATTTAACCCTGGCTGGCAGGTCGAAGCGAGGTTGGTGACAGTTGTTTAGACTGTTTTACACGCACAACACTGCAAGGAATTAATCCGGATCTACCAATAAACATTTCTGATTACATCTGGGAACAGTTCGTCCCATAACTTGTCTCACGCGCCACACATTACCCAAAGAGCGTGGATTCTGGCTGCGTCAAGAGTGTGATTACGACCGACGCTACAGAAGCTCCGAGCTACAGACAAACGGAACGACACTTGCCCTCATACCATAGAGGCTAATATTATTTAGCATGTTTTTATTTTTCACAGTTTAATCGTTGCAGGTCCATTTGCAGTTATCAGGTCTATGGGTAGACAGGCCCGCCCGGTTAGCCAACGTACGGCTTTCCGGATTGGGAAGGAGCGCCCGGTTCCCGGCACGAATACGCCCGGTGGACTTGTGTCGAGGTCCGTTGAGCCGGCCAGTCTGTGGATGGTTTTTTGGCGGTTTTCCATCTACCTCGGCGAATGCGGGCTGGTTCCCCTTATTCCGCCTCAACTGCACTATGTCGGCGATTGCTGCGCAAACAAATTCTCCACGTATGCGTGCACCACCATTACTCTACCACGCAAACATAGGGGTTACACTCGTTTGGTGTGAGACGTTCCCTAGTGGGGTCCACCGGGGGACGAACTGCATAATAAGCCTGAAAGAGTGTTTTGGTGTGGAACGGCGAAGGGGTCAAGTGGACTGCAGTAGTCGTCGTGGGGTTGTGGACCACTGCGGCTGCGGCGGGGACGGAGCCTCTCCGTCGCTGCTAGGCCCCCGGTTAACATACAATACAATGGGTAGACCAGTGTGACTGTAGCGGTATGAAGTTCTGCTGTCTGTAACCTTTCCCTACATGACCGGAAGATAGACTCACCTCCTGGCTTGCGTTCCCTTGACCGTAAATGCGTCGGACTTCTTCTCTCAGAATGTGTTTCTTAGCTTAATTGAAAACTTCGTGTAATAACAATGGGTCGTTGGGAGTGTTACAGAACATTATAGGCAGTAATGAGTTAAATTAGGTATACTGTATATTTTATATTAAGATACACGATTGGGAGGTAGCCCTGTTACAAGTTTTGTGAAGTGTACTGTTTAATCTGAGAGACTTGGCGCGACGCTACCACGCTGCAGGACAAGAAATAATATATGAAATCACTTAGAAAAGCACCTTAACGTTAACGATAATACGTCCAGTCCCAAGAGAAAGCGAGAATGGTTAAACTAGAGAAACGTAAGAGATAGCCATGCGTTCCGAATTATGGAAACAGGCGGAGCGGGCGAATGAAAAAGCTTATCTCATTATATTTTGTAAGATCGCGATTCAGGATGCTCGCTGTACAATTGGTGTAATTGCACAGTAGTAGCCAACGTGACTGCTGCAAGTTTCCGACCGCGAATCATGCTAACCTATAAGGATGGCCCTAACACAAGGATGCTCACAAGGTAATAGAGACATCACTTGTATCACAAAATGGAGGAAACTTCTGCAATATTGCTGTCCGCGATGTGATGGCGTCTGAGATCACGCCCGAAAAGGAGTGTGGCTGTGGGTCCTATTTGTAAATTTGGGCACCAGACCGTAGTGTGCGTCCGCAGTTAACACGTAGATATCGGCAGCCAACACGACAGGGGGAGGGAACGAACCGTTGGTGCAGCTACGCTCCGCCGGGCGGCCGAGTGTCTCGGACTCTCAGGTTGGGACACCTGTTCGGGGGCGAATTCCCCGAGCTAGGGAGAACTGGTAATCCTTTGCCACCACGTGACGTCAGGTAACATTCAAATGTAACGGTCAACAAGTGTAAAAGAAATTCGTCATTTTGAGCACTTTCTACATCAAACAAATGGAAATGTGAAAATTCCTCTGCCGGCTCTGTTTGACAGTCCTACACGTAGACATTTCCTCAGTGATACCAACTGGCTGGGAAAAATTAATGCAATGACATAAAATGATTTAATAGTTTGACAAATTGTTTATTAATAATCCGACCGTTCACATATTATTACCAATGAGTCCAGAAGTTCGTAGGCAGTTTGAATCTGCGATTGAAACTGTAAAATTATTTTTATTTCGGTAGCTTAGTGTATGATGTGATCTGGCAGGTACAGCCGCTGTGGCCGTGCCATGCGCGTTGTATGACCTCAAAAAGTCCCTGCGTCAGATGCTTGCAAATGTAGCTTATGACAAACATCTACACATATAGGACATAACTAAATGTTGCGGCCAAACTTTCAGGGTATGTTTCTCATACAAAGAAGAACGAAAAACATGTTAGACTTTATTTTTCTTCAATTCTTCATACTACACGAATTGTGGGAAACACTCAGGAACAGGACGTACCAGCATACTGCAAGAAACTCTTTCTTACATGAAACGTTGAAAATTCTCGCTCTGCGTGGAGCTCCGTCTGATTTCAAGCTTAATGTCAGTTTGCTTCTACATAAAAGTTGTAGTTCTGTGGCCTTCAAGTGAGTACACTGTCGTTTATTCTTGGAGACATGTGTGTTGAAAGCAGTAAGGGATTCACAGAGTCTTTGTGCTTGTGTTGTAGAAGGTTACGAAAGTATACGCATTACACCAGTGATACAATAGTGAATCTGGCATTCAATACGACAGCGTGCTGATGCGTGAAGCAGTTCTAATGGAAGACGTTTTGGACACTTCACGCGAAATGAGTGCAATGTGTTATTGTTGTGTCTTGCCCACTCGTCTCGTACAGGGTGCCAAGAGATGCTGCATTCTCAAAATGCTATGCAACAGTTGAAGCAAATAACATTAGTAGTTTTATTTCAATAAAGCAGATTGACAATACTTATCTTTGGAACAACAATGGTGTCGCAAGTGATTGGCTACATGCAACATACATCCGAGTCTTTCATATATATACGAGGGTCACTCCAAAAGTGGCACCGTCACAGCATGTCTTCAAGATGGTTGCTGCTACACTTGACGTTCGTCAAAAGCAACGTGCTGTCATAGAATTCCTGTGCTGTGAAAACGAGACAGTGGGAAACATCCACAAGAGGTTGAAAAAGGTGTATGGAGATGCTGCTGTCGATCGCAGCACAGTTAGTCGGTGGGCAATCAGGTTACGTGATGAAAGCGGGTTCGGCAATATTGAGGATTGTCCTCGCAGCGGCTGGCCTCGTAATGCACACACTCCAGACAATGTGCAGAGAGTTGACGAACTGGTGACTGCTGACAGACGCATCACAGTGAACGAATTGTCACGCTACGTTGGGATAGGGGAAGGAAGTGTTTGCAAAATACTGAAAGTGTTGGCATTAAAATAGGGGTACAATGACCGAGTAGCTCGTCGTAAGCAACACATTTTTGTAGCCAGTGCTAACCGATACTGGAAATGGTGTAAAGAGTGACACCAGTGGACAGTGCATGACTGGAAATGAGTGATTCAGAGCGATAAATCGCACTATAACCTATGGCAATCCTATGGAAGGGTTTGTGTTTGGCGAACGCCTCGAGAATGTTACTCGCCATCATGTACACATATCAAAAAAAGTTTTGCATCAAACCGGTTCCCAGAACTCCTGAAGATAAACGTTGACTGTAGATATTGTATCACAGACACAGTCCCTCCGACTGTTTAGAGACGTCACTAAACCCGCCCAAAGATGTAAACAACCATACATGAGCAGTGCCTGTATGACGGAGGGAGTCCGGCAGCTGAACAGTTCCAGTCATTCCACCAGGAAGGAGATACACGGCTCGTGTTGTCTGTAGTTCAGCCATGCCTGGACGGTAAATACCGCGGTTCGATAGCGTCCGCATCGTTGCTTTGTTCGAGGAAGTGCTCCCAACAAGGGAAGTATCCAGGCGCTTCGGAGTGAACCAAAGCGATGTTGTTCGGACATTGAGGAGATACAGAGAGACAGGAACTGTCGATGACATGCCTTGCTCACGCCGCCCAGGGCCTACTACTGCAGTGGATGGCCGCTACCGATGGATTATGGCTCGGAGGAACCCTGACAGCAACGCCACCATGTTTAATAATGCTTTACGTTTTACGACTCAAACTGTGCGCAGTAGGCTGCATGATGCGCAACTTCACTCCCGACGGCCATGGCGAGGCCCATCTTTGCAAATACGGCCCCATGCACCCCATACAGCACGGTACAGACGATCCAAATAACATGTCGAATGGAGCGCTCAGGATTGGCATCATGTTCCCTTCACCGATGAGTGTCGCATATGCCTTCAACCAGACAAACGTCCGACACATGTTTGCAGACAACCCGGTCAGACTGAACGCCTTAGACACACTGTCCAGTGAGTGCAGTAAGGAGGAGGTTGCCTGATGTTTTGGGGTGGCATTATGTTGGGCCGACGTACTCCGCTAGTGGTCATGTAAGGCGCCGTAACGGCTGTACGATACGTGATGCCATCCTCCGACTGATAGTGCAACCATATCGGCAGCATATTGGCGAGGTATTCATCTTCATGGACGACAATTCACGCCCCCATCCGGCACATCTTGTTAATGACTTCCTTAAGGATAATGAAATTGCTCGACTAGAGTGGTGAGCATGTACTCCAGCCATGAACTCTATGGACCGTGCCTGGGATAGATTGAAAAGGTATGTTTATAGACGACGTTGTCCACCAACCACTCTGGGGGATCTACGCCGAATCGCCGTTGAGGAGTGGGACAATCTGGACCAACAGTGCCTTGATGAACTTGTGTATAGTATGCCATGACGAATACAGGCATGCGTCGATGCAAGAGGACGTGTTACTGGGTATTAGAGGTACCGGTGTGTACACCAATCTGGACCAGTACCTCTGAAGATCTCGCTGTATGGTGGCACTATATGCAATATGTGGTTTTCATGAGCAATAAAAAAGGTGGAAATGATTTTTAATTTGATCTCTATTCCAATTGTTTGTACAGGTTCCAGATGATACAAAACTTTTTTTGATGTGCGTATAACGCCGACACTGAAGTGCGGCGGAGACGGTGTTACTGTATGGGAGTGTTTTTAGTGACAAGAGTGTGATCCATTATTGGCATCAGAAAAGGCGTAATGGGGAGGATATGAATACACTTTACAGCATTGTTTACCTTGTGCAGTAGAAGAACAGTTCGGAAACGATCATTGTACCAGTATGACAATGCACCCTGTCGTTAGGCAGCATCTGTAGGGCAACGTTTTGTAGACAATAACATTCTGCAACGATCTAACCTGTTCAGAGTGAGTTCCTGAATACAATGGAGCACATCATGGGTAAGTTAGAACGTTGACTTCGCACCAGACCCCAACGTGCGACGTCACTGCCTCATCTGGTTTCGGCTCCTGAGGAAGAATAGGCTGCTATTCTTGCGCATACATTCAGGCACCTCACTGAAAGTGTCTCCAGCAGAATACAAGCCGTCGTCAAGGCGAAAAGTGGACACACCCCATATTAAAAACCACTCACAGGTGTCCGGCTACTGTTGAGCAGAGAGTGTATCTTCTTCGACGTGTGAGGAATGTGCCGTGAATAAGTGACCGTACTTTTTTGTCACATCCTGTATACTACACGGGTTACTGTAAAGAGCAGGCGTAGGATAGTTCGCGTAAATGTTACCAACTGTGTCTTATTCAGTTAGTATATTTAGAGAGGAAAAGAAATGACCAGTGACCTTGGTAAGTGGCCTAAATACCGGTACTCATTCTCCCTGGGCACATAACGTGATGTAGGTGGCAGAAGTGTAGTGCAGATTCAGACCTCCGTTGAAGGCGGTTTTCTAAATTTGCTAACGAGATTTTTCTTCCAGAGGTTTCCATTTCAGTTCCCTGACCATTTCCTGTACACATTCTTCTGAGCGGTTCCGACCTGATCCACCCTAGCAGCGCGCTTTTTTTTAATTTTTTTTTATTTATTCCTTCGGTGTCTACTATCATTCCTTGTAGATAAGAGCTTCAGACGGTGCAGATGTAGAATAGGACGAACTAAACCTACACTACACTTTCGCAGAATCCTCTAAACAAGTTTAAGTCTTCCATTCGCCTTCCGTACAAGTTATTTGGCTTCTTCATCCCATTTTATACCAATGAGTAGAATTAAACCCAGTTACATAAACGATGTGAGACTCACCAGAACTAATACTATAATCAGATTATGCTGACTGTCTCATTTAATCGGAAACCATCACGGGTTGTTATAGGGATTATCTTACCTTTACAGACATCTGAGGGGTGCTGCAATTCAGAAAACCAACTGGAAACACTAAGTCATTCAACACTACCTGCTGATCAATGAACGGTAATACTTCCCTATAGACATAAACAACGGCAGTGAACAATTTTAAGTACTTCAAACCCTGTGTTAATGTATATTTACATATAATTTGATAGTACGTCCATCCCTATACTTACGTATGTTTAAATATAATGAGTGCATAAATGGCCCTATTATGCCTAGTTGAGTTGTTGTTGTGGTCTTCAGTCCTGAGACTGGTTTGATGCAGCTCTCCATGTTACTCTATCCTGTGCAAGCTTCTTCATCTCCCAGTACCTACTGCAACCTACATCCTTCTGAATCTGCTTAGTGTATTCATCTCTTGGTCTCCCTCTACGATTTTTACCCTCCACGCTGCCCTCCAATACTAAATTGGTGATCCCTTGATGCCTCAGAACATGTCCTACCAACAGATCCCTTCTTCTGGTCAAGTTGTGCCACAAACTTCTCTTCTCCCCAATCCTATTCAATACTCCCTCATTAGTTATGTGATCTACCCATCTAATCTTCAGCATTCTTCTGTAGCACCACATTTCAAAAGCTTCTATTCTCTTCTTGTCCAAACTATTTATCGTCCATGTTTCACTTCCATACATGGCTACACTCCGTACAAATACTTTCAGAAATGACTTCCTGACACTTAAATCTATACTCGATGTAAACAAATTTCTCTTCTTCAGAAACGCTTTCCTTGCCATTGCCAGTCTACATTTTATATCCTCTCTACTTCGACCATCATCAGTTATTTTGCTCCCCAAATAGCAAAACTCCTTTACTACTTTAAGTGTCTCATTTCCTAATCTAATTCCCTCAGCATCACCCGACTTAATTCGACTACATTCCATTATCCTCGTTTTGCTTTTGTTGATGTTCATCTTATATCCTATATCCTAGCGTAGTTGAGGGGCAACCGATTTTTCGTTTGTTGCTGTTGAACGTTCATAGTGGAATATAACGTAACGACTATGTTAGTCGAAAGTCCTTCTATCTTACTTGTGAAGGCGCTCCTTAAGATCTTTACTATCAGTAGTATATTTAAGAACACCTTTCACAAATGTAGGAAAATGCAATCTATCTTTGCACCATCGTCCACTATTTGTAAATCTCAGGATGTCGTATTTGAAACGTTTCTCGTTAAGGGGTGCTGATTAGTGCACCCGTCAAATATCTGATAGTGGTCCTCGTGCCTGTATACATTTTATATGGGGAAGTTATTATTTTGTCTTCCTGTCTGTTCTCTTCAGTTTCAGCACGACTATCCACTAGAGACTATATGAAATGTTTGGATTCATTCATCAGCTTATCTCAAAACCCGAACATATGAAGATAGTCATATATTTCGCAAAACTTGGTCATGGAAATGGTGTAGAATCCAATCCTAGCGTTCCTTAGCGATCTGTTGCCGTACTGAAACAAAATGTTTGTTCATCTTTTAAATAACGGAAATGGAAAATGTTGTCTCATGAGGGAAAATATCGACATTTATCAAACTTTGTGGTGACAACCACCACCTTAAGATTATTGAATGATTAAATGTCACTCCATTCGGAACTGATGTCCATCATGAACATCAGTATGAGATGCGACCCTCATGAGCACACACTTTTATTCATTGTGGCCTAGGATCAAACGGCCTACAGACATCATCTTGAACAATTTCTTACCGGCCTGAAACACTGTGTCAGTTCACGAAGACTGCTGCCCAGAGGGTGGTATGAAACTATACGTCTTCCCGTCGCATCCCAGACATGCTCTATAAGTTCTTGCATTATCCTGTTGATATGTTCCATTTGGTAGCGAAGAACATGACAACAGTGTTTACCATTTTGGCACATGTCGGCGATCATTAAATCTCCCTTCAACAATTACCGAATCATCCCTGCTGTCATGTTCAGTAGGTTCCCAAGTCTGGTTCTAAGAGTTGGAGAGGTATGGGTCTCGAGAAACGCTGCGTCCTGTGACCTTTCACTAGATAATCGAGGGTCACGTTGGCGTTTATTGGCGACTATCTAACCGCCACAAGTAGAACCGAGATTCCTCACGAAGACGACAGAATTTCACTTAACGTCCCACTTGATCCATTCTCTGCACCATGCAAGTCTCTGTTGCCTGTAGTGTGGTGGGGGTATAAACGATGCATGGCAACTCGATATCTCAGCCGAGCTCCCAGTAATTTGTTCCCGGTGGATCGTGGCGATATTTGCCTGTTAACATCTACCTGGATTTCAGCTGCTGTCATTCGTTTGTTCATCAGAGCTTGTAGAACAGTCCGACGATCCTCTCGTGTTGCCCTGGGTCTGTCTCGTCAGTATTCCTTCTGCGATCATAGTACTACAGCCAGTTGTCAGTGTGATCTGCCTGTTGATGTTCCCATGGGGAATAATAATTCCAGTAACGGTAGACACACCCAACAGCTATATACTCACCCCATTCTTCATACATAGCAATAGCTTCCTTCTGTACTGAAAAAACTCGCTTCTGGGGTGAAATTGTAATCCAAAATATCCCAAAGGGATGTAAATGGAGTAATAGCTTGGTGGCGTTCGGAGAATGTGTTCATGGTGTAACACCTACCATTTCTGCCAGTACTGGATTTTAGTACTCGTATCTATTTGTCAATTCTACGGAAAACACACGGTGTCGTGCTATTTACAAAACACCTAGAGCAAAGCACTAAGGGGATAAAGTTAATTGCGAACAGTGTAGCAGCGCTTTTGGAGTCGTCTGGGAAAATGGGTGGGAAAAAGAGAGGGCCGAGTTCCCAGTGTACGCCAGTACGGAGCTGGTCTGCGTTCCACACATTCCCGCTGCCGCCTATCGGCTGATATATCTGTGGGCGAGGCGGCGATGCGGGCCAGTTTGCGTGCGACCACTCTGCTCCACTGCGTCTCGCTGCTTCCACACTCCCCTCATCTCAGCCAACGATCAGCGTGAGGGGGGATGGCGCACTTTTCTTAGCATTATTTTACTGAATTGCAGCGCGTTGCTGGAGCTACATGCTGGATTGTGTTCTTAGTCGACTCTCCAAATGAAGAGCGTTTCATTTACAGTCAGTTGATTTGTATTCACATCACAAATAATCTTGATCATTATGATTTTACTAGCTGAGGAGTGGGAAAAGGCATTTGGAACAAACAGCTTACGCATCAGTAGAATGGAGACCAAGTCCATGATCTACAGATTGAACACAGGTAGAACAGCTATCAGTCTCGATAGCGTTACACTTTCAAGAGTAAAAACTTTTTAGTATCTATGTTCAGTAACATCAGAGAACGGATCAGCTGAATCAGACATGTCACAGAATAAAATCTGGTTGGAACAAGTGGCTTAAGCTTTCGTGGATTCTCCGAGACGCAAAAATGCCCATGAAAACCAAAGACAGAATTTATACAACATTTGGAAGACCAACGGTATTGTATGATAGTGAAGTCTGGATATAAAGAGGACCCACGAACAGAAGCTCTATTCAAGAGAAACGCCCGTGTTACGATGGGAGGGAGGAGTAACACTGAAAGACAAAGTACGAAATGAATGCATAAGAGGCAGTTTTGAAGTCCCCGGGGACGATACGGTCACACAACATGAAGACCTGGCGACCAAGTGCCTTCTCATGGAAACAAAGAGGAAATAAAGACCTTAAACCATGTGTTTGGAAAGTATCCAAAGACTTATGTAGATGCTAAGCCTTAGTGAAGATGATACATACTAAGAGGATATCTGGCACCGTAAGGATAGGAAAGCCGACCACAAGTAAAGGGAAAAGGCTAGAATAAAGATCAGGCTTTGGCTGGTTAGATTACGGAAATTCCGTAGAATATTCGGACACTATCGCTCACAGCGGTCATGCACAATGTCTACGTAAGATCCGGATAATGGTGATATATTCTACAAAACCACTACTGACAAAGTAGAGGCTATTTTATGTTACGCTATTAAATGAGAAACGACGATAAGATAAATCTCTGATAATCAACGAGACAGTACACTGACAGAGCTAATACAGCAGTACGTCTACTTCAAGAATACCTTCAGTGCGATAATAATAGGATCTCGTAAAACAAACACGCAAGAAAAATTACCTTTCCCTGTATTGTTTGAGTATTAATTTATCTATAAGTCTTTACAGTCCCAAAAACTGTAATGAAATCACTGATTTATTGTCGGTAAGGAAATGTTTAAAACCTCTGAGAATGTGGATAAGAACACGACCACTACGCTGTTCATACGAACTCCACGGAAACTGAAACACAGCTTATACTAAAGATCACGCCCTTTCACCAGAAAGCCATCTCCAGTATCATACTAGGCTTTGCATCAAACGTCTAGGGTTGACAGATCACATCGTAGGGAACAGATTTTGTTAGAGACGACCCTCCCGCCGGAGGTTCGAGTCCTCCCTCTGACATGAATAGACGTGTTGTCCTTAGTTTAAGTTAGTTTAATTAGTGTGTAAGGCTAGGGACCGATGAACTCAGCACTTTGGCCAATTAGGAATACACACATTTGAACATTTTGTAGAGACGAAATGTTCTCTGAAGCTTCCCGGCGGCGCCAGGCTTTCTTTTGTACTGTTGATGCTCGTGAGAGATGGCAGGGCTAGGCACTCCGCTGTGTGTATATGCCTTGTGTGTTACAAATAATTAGGCATCTAGTGTGTATGTGTGTTGCCTGTTTGTGTGTGTGTGTGTGTGTGTGTGTGCGTGTGTGTGTGTGTGTGTGTGTGTGTGTGTGTGTGTGTGAGTGTGTGTGGATTCGCTTCTGAGAATTTTTCTCTGCTTAGGGACGCACATTTTGGAGTTTTCTTTTTGAAAATATGTCAGTTTACTGATGTAGGTGATACGCAGTGCATGTTGTTAGAAGATGCTGATAGTTCGGTGAAATCTCGTCGTCCCATAACTGGCGAATACTAAACGTCACGGGGAAGCCTCGGCGAACAAATGGCCTCTAACAAAAGTTGTTCCCTAGGACGTTATCTAATCACCCCCACACGTTTGATACAAAGAATTTGAAATTTGTGCTGCAGCGATCGAAAGAGGAAAGGAAAATTTCGGAAAATGCCTGCAGTAATCAAGTAAAAACACTTTAACTGACAGTGCCTGATCGGCTTCTCGAAGAGGAACAGCTACAGCGATTTATATAACCGACCCTCCTAGCATGAAATGAAAGCAATGAGTCTCCGACAGTCGTCTTTTTATACATGTTTCTCATTCTTTTGTCCTGTGCGCACACAGTTTTAGGTCGCTACACTGCTCCAAACTGTCAAACAGTCTTCCAGAAGGGCAAATACCACATAAACTGTTGGCCGACAAACTCCGATATAGATACTTGCAATGATTACGTGTAATGTCGATATTCCTTTGTTGGCAGGAACATTCGTATGTACTATGTACTGCGTTCTCAACCAGAACTAAGCGCTAACTGTCTACCATCGGACAACAAAATCAGAGAAAAACTGCAATAAATTTCCATTTTCCGTTCTCTTATGTTCAATTATTTGCAACGGATTTACGAAGCATCTTCCAATAATGTTCTTGTAATACAGTAACAGCATGATTCTCGTGTGTAGAAAAACGCCGGCACCTTTGTACAAAATCTGTTAGAAAGATCGTGAAAGGCTGACTTTGAAATAGTAAACTACCTGGCATAATGTTTACCTGCAACATGTAAAAACCATAGTACTCTGATCTAATTTTCTTCCATTAAGTAATTACGTTTGTGGGATTATAGTTACGGGCATCATAAATTAACTTCCCCACCCCACATTATACAAAACCACCGACAAACATGCAAGTCTGGTAAATGCAATTTACAAATAGAACATTTATAAAATGAGAACGGGAAACTTACCATTTACATTTGCAGCATTCTAGAAAGAAGACACACGGAGAAAGAATGTCTTTGCCCAAGCTACAATTTAGACCAACTCCCTAAATGCCAAATGAGAGCTCTCATAATTTGTGAGAAAGCATATTAACCCAATTAAACTGTCGTATCGTTCCATTTATGATTCTAAATGTTAGTTAAAATTGCCACGTTTTCCATCAAACGGCTGACCGAGTTCGTATCAATAGAAATACCTGATTTCTATAGACATTTCTTCCAGCGAGCACGGATGAAAACTGATCTACTTTTTAAAAACTCCACTGCGTTTAAAAAACTGTTCGTAGATAGTATAGACGAACTGATTCCTTAAAGAGCCGCCGCCTATTCAGAGGGTTCTACGAATCCTTATGGAATATTCGGTGGGTTCCACGACAAAGAATTACCGTTGTTATCTGGATTTCGGATGCACTCGGTAAACCACAAGCTTACCAGGAAAAACAAGATTGTTCTGTCAGTTTGGTGGCAGCACTGATGTTGCCGACATATGATGAAAACAGTAATTCCAGTAGTAATAATAATTAAATTATCTATCTCAGTCTAGTCTGGTAAATAAACTGATGTAAATGAAAGTAATCTGAGGAGACGTCATCGGAAAATACGTTGTGATCAACGAGCTAATGTCTTCACCACCAAACATTTGATCTTGCTATTCAAAACTAAATGCACTCGTTTTCATACTAATAGTGACTTATAAAACAAAACATGCAGTAACTGCATGTTAATGAGAACTCTGTATTTATGCCACAGATACCTATAATCATAGCGATAACTTTAAATAACAGATACAGAGAAATATAAATAACCCAGGAGTTACCAACTTTAAACTGATGTCAGTAAACTGCAATAAACAAGTACGAACCGTATGGAACCAAATGGTTATTATTATCGTTATTATTATTATTATTATTTTTGTTGTTCTTATTGTTCCTAACCTTTCAGTGAATACTGGTCAAGATATAGGTAGCTTTCAGTAAAATTCTCGAAGGTTCTACAGACGATCATCAAAGATGGAAATAAATTTCATTTCAGCAAATCTAAAGAAGTTAAGCTGTAATTCCACCCACAGTTTTCTCACGTGCTTACTGTATTTACTGCGGTTGTAATACTTTATATGGGTGAACAAAGATATAGATGGAGTACGCAATATGATCTATTTTATGGCTATGTACGATCCGTCAATAGAGCGTGGTTGGTTGCACACTCATGTGACTGATGATCGATTAGATATTAGCCGCTAATGGATAAGCCAGTTTCCAATTTAACGTCCCATCGAAGTCGAGATCATTAGAGGTGAAGCACAAACTCGGTGCCAAATAAGGAATTGCTAAAGCGATCAACAGTGATCTTGTTAGACAAATCGTTCCATTATTACCAGAAGTGATCTAACGAACACCTAAATACAAATGGACAGACAACATTCCAGCCCTGGTGTCTTTCAGAGTGAAGTGGTAGTGGTATAAGGACGCCAAATTTTAAACGGTTTCACAAGCCTCGCATGATGTTCTGTTGTGATTGAGACTCAAACCGACAGCTCCTCACTTTTATAACTGTTGAACAACGTTAGTAGAAAGTCTACAATTGATGTGGCTGACGGTGGAACTGTGTTTATCAGCGACACTTGCAATAACTAAAACTTTCCAAGCAGACCCGATCGCCAGGCTAACTCTCACACTAACATAAAGTTACGAAGGACGGATACAGTGCTCTCTTACGAACCGAAACGTTGCTTTGAAAACAGTCAATTCGCAAATCGAAGCCCACACATGACATTCTATAGGAGGAAACAGAACATATATTTACTGTTGTGACGTGAATGGAACAGTAAAAGCCAAGCAATAACAAAGACAGTGATGTTGTCAGGTTATCACTGAAACTACACCGCGCAACAAAATTGAAGGGCCAAGGGCGTGACAGGAATGCCTTATGACACACCTTAGATTTCGCATGCGGCCAGCCTGCTCCAGTTGTGAGACGTAGCACCACTCAGCTGAGGGGTGTCGAAGTGGTTACCCTGTCACAGCGACGCCTACGGATCACTGAAGGGGTGTTTCTGTGCAGGCACATTTTTAAAGTGCTCAACAAAGGTGCATGGTGGACACCAAGGGTGCTACCAAACTGGAGGACGGATTTAATTAGAGGGACCTTCGCCGTTTTATTGACGCATGGATCAGTTTCCCTCCTCTGTGATCACACACATTGCGCGTAACAGGAGGTCTGGAAAACCATAAATATCCTGTGCTCCTTCTGATCACGCCCAGATTTCTTTGAAATATTTCGAACGGTTGCATGTGGTTACACTCTGTAAACCAAAGCAAATATTGTGGTCGTGCTACACTCCAAGAAGAAGCCATCACGTTAAATGGGGTTGCAGGCCCAAGTAGACCTTAGAGAAGGAATGAATCGTCCGGTCTGCATCAGCAATGTCAAAGGTTGTCGAGGCACCTCCCGCCGGAGGTTCGAGTCCTCCCTCGGGCATACGCGTGCGTGTTGTCCTTAGTGTAAGTTCGTTCACGTTATTTTTTCCTCTTTTCCGTATTTCCCTTAGTTGCTCTAAATTCGTGGAGGTCTATGCAACTAAATGAAGGTAATTTGTTTATTGCCATACGCGTTTCTCTTCCTTTAATTGGGAAGCACCATCAGTGGCCTCAAGTACATGTTTCCTTTCATACATACAACAAACGTATTACGTGGCAGATACAATATACTGCTATATTGCATTTTGTCGTGTTTGTCTCTTGTTTTTTACGTTAGAAGCAACTTTTGTATCACACGTTCCGTATTGTGCAAGTGTCGTTCGGCGTTACGTACGATTTCCAGTGCTGTTAACTCTTGTCTGTGGTACTAGAGATGTATTTGTTAGTTTTCATACTCCAGGTGGCCGCTTTCTGGCGTTATTTCATCCACATTTCTCACATCGCATGTATCACTTACACTTTCTATTTTGTGGTCAACACATGTGTATTTATGGTGTGTAGTGTTGACAACTGTTGTTGTGTTTTTGTCTGTCTTTTGTTTGTGTTCTGTTTGATATTTTTCATTTGTTATGTGTGTATGTGTGTGTGTGTGTGTGTGTGTGTGTACGAGAGCGCGCGCGCTTGCATGTGTTTGTGTATTTTGCTGTGTGTTTTATTTTTTTATATGAGTGTATGTAAGAGTGTGTGTGTTTTGTCTTTATTTATTTGTTTTTAATAAATATGAGTTTATGTGTGTTTGTGTGTGTTTCAGTGTATTTACTTACTTTGGTTATAGTAAATATGGCTTTGTGTGTGTATGTATCTGTGAGCTGTGTGTGTGTGTGTGTGTGGAGAGAGAGAGAGAGAGAGAGAGAGAGAGAGAGAGAGAGAGAGAGAGAGAGAGAGAGAAGAGAGGAAGGAGATTCATCAATTATTTATCCTGGTAACGTTTTAGTTTGTTGTTGTTTTGGTGGCTAGTATGATCAGAGAGTTATTGTTTATATGGATTAGTCTTTGAGCACTTTCTTTTCCATTACAATGGCTCTTTGTAAGTGAAAGTTTTCTTTCAAAATCGGGAGCTTCTTTGGGATTATTCACTCTGATTCATGTCACATTCCATGTTGCATGGTTTTCTCAGGTGTTCGGAGAAGGTAGAATGGCTATTTTCATATTTTCAACTTCTTATATGTTCTTTATATGTAGTTTTAAAGTTCTTGCTTGTTATTCCCAGATATACTGATTTACATTCATGACACTATAGTTGGTATATAGCTGCTCCTTGGTATTTATATGGTTTGTCTGTTGTTTGCAAATGTGACTTGAGTGTGTTTCTTGTTCTGTAAGCTATGTGCAATCCCTGTTTCTTTAGTATATTTGCTATCTTGTGTGTAGCTTTGTGTTTGTAAGTAAGAGTGTACCATTTATTAAAAATAAATAAAGACAAAACAAGCACACTCATATATGCACTCGTACAAAAAATAAAACACACAGTAAAATGCACAAACCCGCGCTCTCACACACACAAATACACACACACACACAGACACACACACACACACACACACACACACACACACACACACACACACACACATAACAGAAGAAAAACAAACACAACACAAACCAAAGACAGGCAACACTACACACCATAAATACACATGTGTTGATCACAAAATAGAAAGTGCAAGTGATACATGCGATGTGACAATTGTGGATGAAAGACGTCAGAAATCGGCTAGCTGGAGTATGAAAATTAGCAAATACATCTTCAGGACCACACACATGAGTCAACAGAGCTGGAAATCGTCAGTAACACCGAACGACACATTCACAGTATGGAACCTGTGATACAAGTTGCTTCTTACCTAAAAAAACAAGAAAAAAACGCGACAAAATTTAATGTAGCAGCATATTATACCTACCACATAATACGTTTATTAAATGTATGAGAGGAAACATGTATTTCTTGTGATACAAAAGTTGCTTCTAACCTAAAAACAAGAGAAAAACGCGACAAAATGTAATATAGCAGCATATTATACCTACCACATAGTACGTTTATTATATTATGAAAGTAAACATGTATTTCAGGTCACTGATGATGCTTCCCAATTAAAGGAAGCGAAAAGCGTACGGCAATAAACAAACTGCCTTTGTTTAGTTGCACAGACGGTGCGTACCTCTACAGAACGTAGTTTACGTTAGCTTAAGTAGTGTGTAAGTCTAGGGGCCTATGACCTTAGCAGTTTGGTCCCTTAGTAATTCACATACATTTTAACATTTGGAAGGTTGTCGAGAGCGTCGTCATGCTCCTCATCTCAGTACGAACTATCGCAGTCGACCGCCACGTGTGTGTTAATCAATGCCTCAGACAAAGCGGTAGTTTCGTTGACGCCTTTTCTTTCAATTCTGAGCGCCGGAGTGTCTAAAATGTTTCCTTTGGCCAAACACAGCAAAACCGCGTGATTTCAACTACGGAAGTCGCGGTTCTGAACTCCACCGCAGAAGCTTCATGAGAAGAAATGTGAGTAAGACGGGCTTTGACGACCTTATCATGTTTCACGTCCACTGTGGCATTGGCCAGAATTATGGTGAAATTGTCTGCCAATTTGATGTCATTAACCTGCCTTACAATTCACCTGATCTTCTGAGCTGTAGCCTTTTTCTCACATGAGCCACTGAGAACCAAAGTGGTATAATTTGATTTCTCCCACTTCTGAGAAGTGAAAGGTTTATCGTTTCTTTTAATGTAAATTCATGCTTTACAATAATTTGTGATTCATTTCATGACATATTATAATTACGTTTACTACAGACATTTTAGTTATTTGTACCTTAAATTCCTTTCTGTAGTCCCTAAAAATTGGAGTACCACTTTTCCCGTCAGAAATTTACTCATAGTGAAAGGAAAAGTGGTTTAAATCAAGACTTGAACCACTCTTCTTACAAATGTCTTGGTGAAGCTGAATACGTGAGAAGGCATCAGCTGTCTTTTAATCCCCATAACCGCTTTTTTTGTATTAAACATAATATGATACAGTAAATGTGAGTCTGCGCTTATTGCTCCAATTACGTACTTTCTCTCACCAATTGAATTAAAATAATTGCGTTATTGTTGTTAACTATTAGAATGCTACCTAGTGAGTCTGTCTAGTAGTTCATCAGTGCGTTCCTCTATGTATTATAAATGAATTGTTGTTTCTAAATGTCGAAATTTCTTAAAATGTATTTCTTATCATGCTGATATTTCAAGATGCGTTATAATGGAGCATGAGTGTTTACTCGATTTCACCGTCCAGATCGTCTTCGTCTGCCAAAGGGTCAGTACGTCCATGTCCAGATTCCAGAGCCGAACTTGGAGTTGTCAGATGGCTGAAGAAAGCGTGGTGTACTGGTACACTGGAGACATGTAGGGGAGAAGTGCCATCATGTCTTTCCTTTTGACTTGGTGATATGTCGCGCTGCACTGTTGAGACGAATGAGCGTTCTGGTTCGCGTATTTAATGTGAGACACCACTGCTTGATTCGTGTAGGCTTTAACCTAGATGTCAACGTGGAGTCCACACTCCTTTAGAAAGACAATTTCTGCTTTAATAACATCTGAATATTACAAATCTAAAGAAAGAAAACAATGTTGATGGTTACTAGCATGTCACTAAGCCTTCTTGATTTTAGAGCGTAAATAAACACGCAAAGCAATAAAGAACAACAAGATCACATGGCCTTGCCGCTTGACTTATAGCACTATTGATACAAACGTATTTCGCCCTGGAGTGAGAGGAAGAATGCATTTGGAGCTCTCAAGTGACTCCGGTAGGATTTATTGTTGTACCACTTTTCCACAACAAATTTCCGTGCATTATGAGTAAACTGAGTGGCATAACTCAAAAACTACAATTTCCTGACGTAGATCACTTTTGTTCTCAGCGGCTCACATGTATCAACGCCTTACTGTTTGAAGCATCAGCGAGCCCGAGGGTGATGTAGCAGGGGGCCCCTCTTTTGCACCATTACAGATAAAAATTGTTGGCACTTTTAAACCAAATTCCAAGTTCCTGTTTTGGAATGGAGGCAATTATGGGGTTTCAAAAAAGTGACTTTTAATTGTGTTGCTCAGTGCGGTTTAGGAGTAACAAACAAATGTTAACTTGTAGGTGGACTTACAAATTCTGTATGGTTTTTCTGCGTTTGAGGATCAATCAGGAGAAGTGCTTAGATGCGCATTTATTATATTTCGGAACACTACAGTCATCAGGCTAATACGCTTCGAGTTGCTGATACCCATAGGTAAAGTTTAATCCCCATAGCAAAATATAAGAGGTGTGTGATACTCTTGGCTGAGAGACAACGAGAGGTAAATTCAGCTACCTGATTGGAAGGTCTTTCATCTACATCTACATCTACATCTACATTTATACTCCGCAAGCCACCCAACGGTGTGTGGCGGAGGGCACTTTACGTGCCACTGTCATTGCCTCCCTTTCCTGTTCCAGTCGCGTATGGTTCGCGGGAAGAACGACTGTCTGAAAGCCTCCGTGCGCGCTCTAATCTCTCTAATTTTACATTCGTGATCTCCTCGGGAGGTATAAGTAGGGGGAAGCAATATATTCGATACCTCATCCAGAAACGCACCCTCTCGAAACCTGGCGAGCAAGCTACACCACGATGCAGAGCGCCTCTCTTGCAGAGTCTGCCACTTGAGTTTATTAAACATCTCCGTAACGCTATCACGCTTACCAAATAACCCTGTGACGAAACGCGCCGCTCTTCTTTGGATCTTCTCTATCTCCTCCGTCAGACCGATCTGGTACGGATCCCACACTGATGAGCAATACTCAAGTATTCAGTATATAGTGACCGAGCTGTGTCGAAAGAGTATCTGACGAGTATAAAGTGCTTTAATGGGTGTGTGTACATAGTAGTAAATTCGTGTTAGTGGTGTTGATATTTGTGATGATGACGATGATCATTATGATGACGACGGTCATTTTGATGATAAGGGAGAAGACGCGTATTGGTGTGGCGTACAACATATCCTGTCGAATAGCAACCAAAGGGGTCTTCGAGTTTAAAGTCCTCTTCCAACATATAGATCACCATCAACCTTTCCACATACCTTCGTTCTAAGAGATATTGCTTGGGGTCTGCAAGAATTCATAAGAATGACACAAAGTCTAGTTATCACGATCTTTATACCTAGCTTGTCTGCCAAATAGTTATTGTAAAAATGCATTTTCTACCACAAGCGTTCGAACTACCTACGTTCAAGTAACACCTCAAAAAAATCCAAGGATCGCTTGGAAGATGGAATGGACTGTTACGGTCTTCAGCGATGAAAGCGCGGGAATGATGGCCGTTTGCGCGTTAGGCATAGACCTAGTGGGCGCTGTTTCGTGGAATGCATTCTTCCAAGACACAAAATGGTTCAAATGGCTCTGAACACTATGGTACTTAACTTCTGAGGTCATCAGTCCCCTAGAACTTAGAATTACTTAAACATAACTAACCCAAGGACATCACACACATCCATGCCCGAGGCAGGATTCGAACCTGCGACCGTAGCGGTCGCACGGTTCCAGACTGAAGCGCCTAGCACCGCTCGGCCACTCCGGCCGGCAGGTAACACCTCACAAACATGTATTAGAGATTTCGGCTACGATGACAAACAAATTGTTAGATAACACTATAGTCATAAAGGGAAAAGGAGACAATGCAAGGCAATGCTTCCAAAGGTTATTATGAATTAAACGAAAATTAAATACATCCTTTCTTCCTTTGTTTGTTAATCCACACCTGGCCATAACAAAAGTAATTCTTCTAGGGTAAAAAATTACCTCTAATGACTATCTGAGTAATTATCACGTCCAGGTATTACTTAAACGTTCCCTAAGAATGGACGCCGTCTTCGGGAGGGTAGGTAGCAGTTAAGACAGATTTACGTGGAAAAAAAGGCGAAGGTTTTATGGTTCTTAAATTCGTTAGGGGGCGTGACAGGTGATTTGGAAACGGTACAAAAGCGGAAGAAAATCTCCGGGCGCGAATGCATTTGTCAGGAGTGAATGACATCTTCCGGCAGAGGCGGCAGGAGGCGCTCGGGGAACGTTACGACACGGATGCGCTGTACGCCGCAGTCCTCAACGCGTATCGTTTGACGCGAGAACAGTAGTTCGGATTCCGACAGCATCAGGCAGATCGCCTCCCAGATAACTAACTGCTGTTAATTAGATTTCTTTTTCCTGGGCACCTATTGTTTTTAAAAACTCTGAATGTAATCTTATCTCCATCTCGCTGCTCCCACGAACGATGTCTGTATTCTTTCGAGCACAGCGGATACTTCACAACGGGTTTCTCTCCCGTTTTTTCCTCCTAAGTGCCATCGTTCCTCTAGAGACTCAACGACTGCAAGCTACCGTCATTAACAAATTTCTTAGGCAATGCGTTTAGCGTCATAGTTTTTCTTGTAGCTATGGAAGCGACATAACGTTTCAGTGTGGCGCTCAAGACTAAAACACGCAATTTGCAGGAATAACCACATAGTACCTAATTTACATAGTATGTAAACAGCAAAAAAGACTTAGGTGAAGAAAAACCTCAAAAATCACACTTAACTTTCCGACGATAGCTTCATTTAGCAAGGTAAAATGTCATGCCTGAAGCAGAAGGCCTATTACCTATCGAATTTGATCTGCTTACCAGAAAAGTGGAAAAAATAAAACATGTCACACAGAGTTCGGGAAAACTAAGACACAAGGAACGAGATGACATTAGCGTCATTATATACAGAAAATGGCTCTAAGCACTATGGGACATCTGAGGTCATCAGTCCCCTAGACGTAGAACTACTTAAACCTAACTAACCCAAGGACATCACATACATCCATGCCCGACGCAGGATTCGAACCTGCGACCGTAGCAGCAGCGCGGTTCGCTCGACATTACATATAGACCGTTGGTCCAATTTAACAAGGGCATGAAACAGAACCATATTTATAAAAAATGATTCAAATGGCTCTGAGCACTATGGGACTCAACATCTGTGGTCATCAGTCCCCTAGAACTTAGAACTACTTAAAGCTAACTAACCTAAGGACATCACACACATCCATGCCCGAGGCAGGATTCGAATCTGCGACCGTAGCGGTCACGCGGGTCCAGACTGACGCGCCTAGAACCGCACGGCCACACCGGCCGGCCCACATTTAGATATCCGCTTGACGTGCCTAAGGGAAACTTTGGAAAATCTAAATCAAAATACACTGTCAAGAATCCGAACACTAAACATTCTAAATAAAAGTCCAGTGTGTGGGCCGCAGAATCTCATTTCTTGTATTCTGAAGGTAAGAGGCCCCCGCGCCATCTGCTTTAGGTTTTCCGTACCTCCCATACGTCAAGTGAATGAATGCCTAGGTGACTCCTCAAAGAAGACTGCCACTCCTTTATCACCTCGGCTATATTCAGTTTATGTGACTTCGAGCTGTTAAAAATGTTATCTTCATTTCTATCTCCATGAAAGTTGAACCGACAGTGCCCAGATTAACGCATTTTTCCTTTCTCTGAAAGTTAGGGACATTCCTTCACGGTACAGAGTGCCAAAAGGCTGTATGAAATCCATTAAAGACGTCGAGAATCTAGAATCAAAAATATCCAGATAGAATTTTATGGTTGTTTACTCAGTATTAGACACGTTCCTCTGCAATTTAAAGCACCTGACAACTTGTAGCCCCTTTATATACCGGATCCAGCAATGATCTTGTGAAGTTTTGACAAAAGCAACTATTTTATAATCTTCTGTAAGCTCTCTGAATGAGAAATGTGAGTAGAGTTTATTGTATGTGATAAAACCACAAAGTTGGCTTGTGTCGCTGAAGAGATTCTGCGATCATTACACACTTGTTACCACACCTATAGGTATGAAGGTAGTATCTGTTCCAGAAAGAACTGATACCATTGATCACCGTGCAACTTCTCTAGAATGAAATGATAATTAAACCGACACCCTAGCTGCAAACATTCGTTGGTATGCTTACATGGCAGGAGATCCCGGGTTCGAATCCTGGTCGGGACACACATTTTCAACATATCCCCAATGATGTATATCAACCCCTGTTTGCAGCTACGGTGTCAATTTAGTTGTCATTTCGCACTTATAGGTGTTTCAACAGCGCTGAATACCTATGTGTCATTAGTAAGTTGATTGTGGCAAGAAATTGATGCTTCAATGCAAAGTAATAAAATATAAAAATTCTTAATAAAATTAGTAACACTAATGTTAAATTTTTGGTTAAGCTTTCCTGTGCTGCTAATTAAGTTACAAATAAAACAGTTGCAATTATTTACTGGTTCCACGACGTGTTTCGATGTTTTACCTCCCGCTAATTTTCAGGTTGACAGTTTTGACATCACTGCAGAGTGCGTAATGCTGACTTCGAAATGTTGCGTGTTTATTGCATAACGTCACAGCAAATATTCCAGAAACATTACAGTATTTGGTGTAATGCATGTGGTAAGATTATGCAACAACTTTGCTGTACTTGGCAGGTAGGCATAAAATGTACGTCAGCTGGATCCACTAAGATACCAAGACGAGTTAGTAAATACCTTTAAATGAGTCGTGGGCAAAAAAGGCATTAACTGTATGCAGTGTACTTATTTGACACTTATCTAGTGTACGCAACGAAACTCAGCTAGTTAAATTATGGCAAGATGAAATAGCAACTCTTAATTTACTGAAGAAAGCTATCGCCAGTGTCTGTTTTCGCTACCACGTGAGTGACATTCCGATAATCAGAGTGCATGAATTCTTTACAGGCAGTACTGTAGTAGGTGTGTGGAGGAAACGCTGAGGATAGAGGAAAAACTAATAGCATATCTGAAAAGCATAGTGCGCTATACGTCATCTGAAAAACATAAAATGCTTCAAAATTGACACTTCAGAAATTTTTTTAATATTACCACCCAGACAATAAACCAGCCGAAAAGCAAACACAAACGTCTACAGAACAACTAAACAGTTACCTCTCAATTTCATAGTGAATTTGAGACATACAGCTAAAGGAGATGTTTACGCAAACTTGTAAGTGACCCTGACTCCTGTATGATTCTTTCACTGCACTGCGGAATGTGAACTTCTGTGACGCACACCCTTCAAAGGGCGGCGATGCCAGGGTTATATTCCATAATTACCTAGATTTAGTAAGAGAAGCCAATCGGGGTAAAATGTAATGAATAACCTTTATTAATTAATGATTGCAGAAATTTGAATATTAATTTTATGTATTCTTCGAGGACGACAAAAGAATTGTAATAATATTATGATGTTCCACAGCTATACGGATATTTTCCCCTGATTTTTGTCAGGCGAAAAATAATAGCCCCCGATGCACCTAGAATGGTAAATTGGCGGAAAATGTCGCCACTGCCAGTAAAACGTAACTTCTCGGAGTGGTCCTTTCGAAATTGGTACAAAGGCCCAAGTTCGTCCTAAAATATAATAATATTCTAAGGCTCTGGGGAATGCCATCGAGCGCTAGGTATGCACCTTGTCCCACTAACTAGCCATCTGATCGTCATAAATCAGATGGCTTTCCAGAGATTTCGGAGTGTCCTGGAATCGAAGACACAGCACAAGAGGGGGAGCTCAACTTTAACAGGTTCTGAGCACACCTGATTATACTGTTTGGGTAACCCGAACATAGTGAGCATGCCAGTTATAAAAACAAATTCGAAATGAAGGAAACCGTAAATGGGTCAGAAACATGAAAATATACCATCAGCCAGTAACGCAAAGAAAATGTCACATATCACGCAACAATTTAAAATTACAGTAACCATCCGAAAGTCTGCCGCGATTAGAGGACAATATTTTTAATGTAATAGCTCATGCAAAACAAATCATTGCGTTCAAAATAGGTAACGAGATTCAGATTAAATAGTGAATGATACAGAATGTCAGTGTTTCAGATTTATATTTCCTATTTTGAAACTCTATCACTGCTTAGTTTGTTTGCATAGCCATCTTCCGTAATAAATGTAATCATCAATCACTGGCTTCTCTCACGTTTGTGTATTAATTACAACAAAAAATAATTTTATAAACATGTGTTAGATCAACCGAAAACTAAATGTACTAAATATAGGTTTCTTTTCCTGTGCAATTCTGACAAAGCTGACTTATGGTGGTGAATGTTAAATAGCTTTCTCTGAGTTAGTTCGCAAACTACTACCCCTTCTAAACTGTTCATTGTAATTAAAGCGTCCGCCCCCGATAGCTGAATTGTTAGCGTGACGGATTGTCAATCATCTGGGCCCGGGTTCGATTCCCGGCTGGGTAAGTGAATTTTCTCTGCCCAGGGACTGGGTGTTGGGCTGTCCTCATCATCATCCTATCATCCTCCTCGACTGCAGGTCGCCGGAGTAGCGTCACACAGAAATACCGGCACCGGGTGAACGGTCTGCCTGACGAGGGGACCTAGCCATACGATAAATAAAAAATATCTAATTAAGGCCATGGAAGCTCTCACCATAAAGCGGTTCTGGTAGCAGGAGTTCAGGGATTTCGTTAATCATGCCCTTTGCGTTCTTGCGGTGATGTTTCCATAGGAACGTTCATGCCCTAACATATATTTCTTTATATCTAACCGAGAACTGAAATACCAATTTTCATAGATTTAGCTTTAAATTTTATTTTTAACAGAACTAAACATTATCTTAAAAATTTTCATCCCCCATTGCACACCCTTAGGTACTGAATTTTCAAAAACAGCCGAAGACGTATTTTTTTATTCCTACCAGAGAAGCCAAATTCAAATATTCATATATTTAGCTCTAAAAAGACTTCCATAAAGAAATACTTTCATAAAACATATCACCACCTATTTCACCCCCTTAGGGGTGGAAATTTCTAAAACACTGAAACACGTAATCGTTTTTATTTCGGAGCGAGAAGTTAAATACTAATTTTCATGGATGTAATTTTAAAACCGCTTTAGTAGTTGTTTAACAACGATTTATTTTCAAAAATACTTTCAACCACTATTTCATCCCTGTAGGGATTATTTTTTAGAAATGCTGAAACACGGATTTCTTTGTTTCTGACAAAAAAATCAAATAGTAATTTCCGTAGATTCAAATTAAAAATTGCGTTAGTAGAGACGAAGCTTCAAAAAACCTTTCATCCCTTATTGCACCCCCTTAGGGGTGGAACTTCGAAAAATCCCTTCTTAAGCGAGGCCTGCAGTATGAAGTCGACGTCCTCTCCAAATTTCGAGGTGGTGTCCTTAGCGATTTGGGCTGGGTGATGATGAGTCAGTGGGTCAGGACGTTGCCTGCTTTCTCCGTCGTAACTACAGTTAAAGAGGATCTTCGCTTTTATTTATAAAACATTTTCTGTCGTCACTGCTTGTTTTCGCCTTTACATAGTCTACAAACCACTGCTTTTACCTTCTTGTTAGCGGACGTTGACGTCTGAAGAAACTTGATTTAACAATCACTTTTCACAGTTTTCCGTCTTTTTTGAAACCACTTTTTCTTATGCTGCGTTGGTGTTATTTACACTTCACCTCGCTTCATATAACAAATACTGAGTAGTGTACACATGAAACCACAGATCTAATTCTGTTGTGAAGATTAACAATGTGAGATGAATTGGAAATAATTACAAAGCAGTGTAAGAGAAAGTGACTTCAAATAAGGCGAAAAATAAGGGAACGAAGTTTGTTTCGACCTAAACCTCCGTTAACAACGAAGGAAAAAACCGTGGTTTGCTTGCTATGTAAACAAGAAGCAAAGAAACCAAATGACCACTGTAGATGCTTTGAAAATGAAAGCGCAAAGCATTTGGCGTACTGTTAAGACGGAAAATCTAACGGTAACTGACTAAGGCTGTTACTTTAGGGCAGTATAAACTAAAATAAAACTACTAGTCATTTTAATTTCCTTTACTTACTGCCTAGTTACATTTTCGAATTGATCTGGCTTTCGTATAGTCACACTTTCTGTTTATCGAGTAGTGTAAGTTACTCATCGGCCAGCTTAGGAAATAACTACCCGTAAATGTATTTACGTCTTATTTAGCATATTACTCTCACTGACAGCAGCATGCTTAAAAATAGATGGTGTCCAACAACGCTTGCGAACAAATTTTCAGAAAGCAACAGTACGTTGTCAGACTCCAGACGCACACCTAACACCAGGTGTCTCTGTAAAAAGAAGGCACAATCTTCTGAAGACAAGAGGGGCCTACTTCACATCATCAACGTGACAACAAACAAAAATAATGTTAAAATATTTCTTGATGTGTGTTTTCCGTTTACCGTTTCATAAGATGTAAGCTTCCTACAAAATATTGTCTACATATCAGAAACACCTCTTAATACCGTCCCCACTCCATGAACCATGGACCTTGCTGTTGGTGGGGAGGCTTGCGTGCCCCAGCGATAGATACAAACAGCCGTACCATAAGTGGCACCACAACGAAGGGGTATCTGTTTAGAGGCCAGACAAACGTGTGGTTCCTGGAAAGATGCAGCAACCTTTTGAATAGTTGCAGGAGCAACAGCCTGGATGATTGACTGAACTGGCCTTGCAACATCAACCAAAACAGCCTTGCTGTGCTGGTACTGCGAACGGCTGAAAACAAGGGGAAACTACAGCCGCAATTTTTCCCGAGAACATGCCGTTTCACTGAATAGTCTCCGGGCGGGGGGGACTAGTCAGGAGAACGCCATTATCAGGAGAAACAAAACTGGCCTTGTACAGATCGGAGCGTGGAATGTCAGATCCCTCAATCGTGCGGGTAGGTTAGCAAATTTAAAAAAGGGAAATGGATAACTTAAAGTTAGATGTAATGGAAAGTAGTGAAGTTCGGTGGCAGGAGGAACAAGAATTCTAGTCAGGTGAATACAGGGTTATAAATACAAAATCGAATATGGGTAATGCAGTAGCAGGTTTAATATCGATTAAAAGAACAGGATCGTGGATAAGCGACTACGAAAGGCATAGTGAACGCATTATTGTAGGCCGGATAAACAAGAAGCCCACTCCTACCATAGTAATACAAATTTATACGCCAAGTAGCTCCACAGATGATAAAGATTGAAAAAATGTATGATGAGATAAAAGAAATTATTCAGACAGCTAAGGGAGCCGAAAATTTAATAATCTTGGGGACTGGAATTCGATAGTAGAAAAAGGAAGAGAAGGAAAAGTAGTAGGTGAATATCGACTGGGGATAAGGAGTGAAATAGGAAGCCGCCTAGTAAAATTTTGCGCAGAGCATAACTTTATCATTACTGACACCTGGTTTAAGAATCGTGAAAGAAGATTTTATATGTTGAAGAGTCCTGGAGACACCGGAGGGTTTCAGATAGATTTTATAATGGTAAGACACAGATTTAGAAACCAGGTTTTAAATTGTAAGACAATTCCAAGGGCGAATGTGGACTCTAAACACAATTTATTGGTTATGAACTGTAGATTAAAACTGAAGAAACTGCAAAACCGCAGGAATTTAAGCAGATAGGACCTGGATAAACTGAAAGAACCATAGGATGTAGAGAGTTTCAAACGGAGCATTAGAGAAAAATTGACAAGGAAAGGAGAAAGCAATACAGTAGAAGAAGCACGGGTAGCTTTGAGAAACAAAATAGTGAAGGCAGCAGGAGATCAATTAGTAAAAAGACGAAGGCTAGTGGAAATCCTTGGGTAACAGAAGATATATTGAATTTAATTGATGAAGGGAGAAAATATAAAAATGGAGTAAATGAAACAGACGGAAAGGTACACAAACGTCTCAAAAATGAGATCGACAGGAAGTGCAAAATAGCTAAGCAGGAATGGCTAGAGGACAAATGTAAGGATGTAGAAGCATATAGCGCTAGGGGTAATATAGATACTACCTACAAGAAAATTAGACACCTTTGGAGAAAAGAGAACCACCTTTATGAATATCAAGAGCCCAGATGGAAAACCAGTCCTAAGCAAAGAAGGAAAGCAGAAATGTGGAAGGAGTATATAATTCAGTACCGACGTTCGTTATGAACGATGCATGGTATGAAGTGTAATGTTAAACTTGGAAAAACCCACAGACATAAATTACTGCTCTACTCAGGAGAAAATAACTTTTTAAAATTCCCAATACTGTTCACTGAAAATTAATGATTTGGTAGCACCAGCCGGCCGAAGTGGCCGTGCGGTTAAAGGCGCTGCAGTCTGGAACCGCAAGACCGCTACGGTCGCACGTTCGAATCCTGCCTCGGGCATGGATGTTTGTGATGTCCTTAGGTTAGTTAGGTTTATCTAGTTCTAAGTTCTAGGGGACTAATGACCTCAGCAGTTGAGTCCCATAGTGCTCAGAGCCATTTTTTTTTGCTAGCACCACAGCTGACAATCCTGACTACACACGGTTTACACAAGAATTAAATTTAGATTTGCCCTGAAATAAAAGTAACTTACCCCTTTCGCAGTATACTGTTCATGTGTCGGAGTACTGATGTTCTCGAAAACAAATGCAAATCAGCAGATGCATCAACTAAAGATAAGTAACCTATTCCAAATTCTTTTTGTCAAAGCAGTCTGTTGCGTCAAGTGGCGTAAGGTGCAATGCACACAAGATAAAAATTCAAAACTTTACTATAAACCATGGAGGTGGCTTTCACTTTAAAGAAAATCGTTTTTAAAGAAAATATGATTATCAAGAAAAAAGATAGTACAATATAAGAAGCCTTTAACTATTAGAAAAATCTCTCATTACAAAGAAAATACAGACATATCTTTAAAATTCCTGCAAAACCTCTACTATGAATAACATGAACGAGAAAGCATTATGTGTCAATTTTCATCTCCGTAATAATGTACTCTAGACAGTTTCTCCCAGATTCACAGAAAACAGACCTCATTTTTTGAAAACCTGAGCTGCATGCTACTATGTCTCAAATAAGAATATCTCAGCGCTGCATAACTGCTTGACTAACAAGTCAACCGCAGGTAAAACTAAGCACAGAGTCAAGGATCTTATTCACTACTGAAGCATTACGCTCAAACATCTTTGTCCCAGTACAGCGAAGGTTGATGATTTACAATAGCAGAAAACATATGAGAACCTTACAAAGATACGATTTTAAGTCAGCTCCTAGGCTGCTTCGTGTAAACAAACAACTTCAGGGACGTAGGTCGAGAGCGAAAGGGCCAGAGGTCGTGAGAAATGACCCAAAGGAGACTGACTCCTCACACGGCGCCAGATGACGTGATAATCAGGCAATCAAGGGACGCAGTCGGAGGTCTACACCTCCAATCCATTATTTCGATGAGTATTACAGCAGATCGGTGTTCAACAGGTCGATCCCGTCCATTATAGGCCAGGGCATTATCTGTCTGTCTTGACACAATGCTGAATACATAAGGATTCGGATGAGGCTCTTAGAAAATGCACAGTAATATTAATACTCGCTTAGACTGAATGGGATGACGTTCGTGAAGAGCGTCAGCAGGGGGATGGGGCGAGTGGGTGACAGGAAGCAATTATAAAAGCGCGTGAGCCCTCTCGCGAGCGCCGGGGAGGGCCGGGAACAAATTAAATCTGTAGTAGACCAGTCGATGTTCTCGCCATTACAGCGCCTCTGCCCGGCAGTCTGTTTTTAATAACGATGCGGACAAGATAACGAAGTCCGTCTGGCGTTACGTGGCACATATTGACCTCCTCTATAGACCAGCCTCCTTTGTTCCAGTCGTCCATATTCTTCAGTACAGCCCCGACACAGTCAGCACAACCGCCAAGTATATGATCATTATTATTCTCGTGTCGGAGTCGCATTTTGAGAGAGATGAAAATCCCAGTGGTGCCGGTATGTGAAACATACAGTGACGAACCGAAACATTATAATTGCTGCCCACTCCGAGACTCAGTGCCTACTGGCGGTGTTGCGGGCATGTGACGCAGTGAGGAAAGAATGTAATCGAAACAGAGACGAATGAGCAGTTATTATAGCAAAGATACGGGCCTCAAATGCATAAATACACTGATATATGCGGTTTTGACAAAAGCCACATTGTTGTGGCGCTGCTGCTGGGAACTAGAATCTGTGGAACGGCGAACGTGATCGCTTGTTGGCGTACTACTGTCGTGGGCACCTATGGCAAGTGGTTGAAGGATGGCGAAATAACGAGTAGGCTGTATAGTATTGAACAACCAAGTCTCATCACAAAACGTAGATGTCGGAGGATCCTTCACTGTGTAATCCAGGATAGGCAGCGATCTGCGGCAGATCTCATGACAGAGTACACTGCTGGTGCAGCCATAAGAGTTTCGGAGCACACCGTTCAAAGACCATAGTTACACATAGAGCTCCACATCAAACGACCCCTACGTGTTCCTGTGTTGACCCAATGACATCGTCAGTTATGATTACAGTGGGCACAGCATCACTAAGGTTTCACAGTGGATCAGTAGAAACGTGTCGATTGTCGAATGAATTGCATTTCTTGTTACACGAGGTCGATAGTAGGGTCCTCACACGCCGTCATCCCGCCAAATGGCTGCACGGAACATGCACCGTGACACAGGCGCAGGCCGATGAGGGCAGAATGGGATCTGTGGTGATAATCGAAGGCATCGTGACAGCAGTGATCGTGTGGCATTGTTGGCCGGGAGTTCCCGTCCAGGGAAGTTCGGCAGCCGGGTGCAGGTCTTACTTCATGTGACGCCACATTGGGCGACTTGCGCGTCGGTGATGATGAGATGAGAACAACGTAACACCCATTCCACTGGAGAAGACGTAATAGAGCTGAATCTGTAACTACACCTGTAGCTACGTGGATGAAATTTCTACATGTACATCTACATCTACATTTATACTCCGCAATCCACCCAACGGTGTGTGGCAGAGGGCACTTTCCGAGCCACTGTCATTTCCTCCATTTCCTGTTCCAGTCGCTTACAGTTCGCGGGAAGAACGACTGCTGGAAAGCCTCCGTGCGCGCTCGAATCTCTCTAATTTTACATTCGTGATCTCCTCGGGAGGTATAAGTAGGGGGAAGCAATATATTCGATACCTCATCCACAAAAGCACCCTCTCAAAACCTGGACAGCAAGCTACACCGCGATGCAGCGCGCCTCTCTTGCAGAGTCTGCCACTTGAGTTTGCTAAACATCTCCGTAATGCTATCATGCTTACCAAATGAACCTGTGACGAAATGCGCCGCTCTTCTTTGGATCTTCCCTATCTTCTCTGTCAACGCGACCTGGTACGGATCCCACACTGATGAGCAATACTCAAGTATAGGTCGAACGAGTGTTTTGTAAGCCACCTCCTTTGTTGATGGACTACTTTTTCTAAGGACTCTCCCAGTGAATCTCAACCTGGCACGCGTCTTACCAATAATTAATTTTATATTATCATTCCACTTCAAATCGTTCCGTTCGCATATTCTCAGATATTTCACAGAAGTAACTGCTACCAGTGTTTGTTCCGCTATCATATAATCATACAATAAAGGATCCTTCTTTCTATGTATTCGCAATAGATTACTTTCGTCTATGTTAAGGTTCAGTTTCCATTCCCTGCACCAAGTGCCTATCCGCTGCAGATCTTCCTGCATTTCGCTGCAATTTTCTAATGCTGCAACTTCTCTGTATACTACAGCATCATCCTCGAAAAGCCGCATGGAGCTTCCGACACTATCTACCAGGTCATTTATACATATTGTGAAAACAGTGGTCCCATAACACTCCACTGTGGCACGCCAGAGGTTACTTTATAACGTCTGTAGACGTCTCTCCATTGAGAACAACAGGCTGTGTGTGTTCTGTTTGCTAAAAACTCTTCAATCCAGCCACACAGCTGGTGTGATATTCCGTAGGCTCTTACTTTGTTTATTAGGCGACAGTGCGGAATTGTATCGAACGCCTTTCGGAACTCGAGGATAATGGAATCTACCTGGGAGCCTGCATCTAATATTTTGTGGGTCTCATGAACAAATTAAGTGTGTCTCAAAGTTTAGAGCCTTTTAAGGCAGAACAAGTTGGAATAGCTAAGTAGCGTTTTTTTTGCATGTAACAGTAACTTATTTGTTTGTAATTTAGTTTTCGCACTAGTGCTGCTGCTGCTTATATTGAGCATAATGTTTATACTCACCGTTCAGGCTGTGTCTTATTGTTTGTGAGCAATACTGGCTGACTCTCATTCTGGGAAACGCTAATACGCAAAGTCACAGGTGTGGACTTTCTGGATCTGTCAGCAGCGTATGTTTCTGTCAAACAGCAAATACTGCTAGAAAAGGTCTACAATTTATTAAAGGAGAGTGCACCATTCAAGTTCGTCTCTTCTTCTGAACAGCAGCTTTGTCGTTAGTTTTAAAGGCCAAGTTAGTCGCTGTTGCATGCAGAAGAGTCTACCTCAAGGAACCGTCTTACCTCTAATCTTTTCAAACATGTACGCAAATATCCAGCCGGTATTTTTGAACGCCCGTTCCGTTTTGTATGTCGCTGGCCTTGTCCTGGAAAGTCGGCTGAGCTGTAAACAGTGAAAGGAAAACTGTTTACTACCCTTGAACGCATTAGAAGCAGGTACTGTACGAAGCAATTAATACCCAACCTTTCAGTGGCCCATATGAGCTCCTTGTATGTTAGAAATAAGGCATCACCTCGCAAGCAGAAAGATCTGAGACGTTCAAAATTACCTGAAAGTAATTCTTGGCAAGACTTTCACTTCTAGGGGAGTCTCTGAAGAAAACAATTTCCTACGCGAATCGTCTGAATCATGTTATGGTGGTAAACCATCGACTAACCGTGCGTCAAGCGCCCCAGTGTGGTATATATCGTCTCATTCCTCATGAAAAATCGTGGACAGCCCTTAGCGAGATCTGTATACTAGCCCCAATCTCGAGGCTTCTGTCATTGACTGGCTACATCAGTCTGCAGATTCTTTCACTTCTAGGGGAGTCTCTGAAGAAAACAATTTCCTACGCGAATCGTCTGAATCATGTTATGGTGGTAAACCATCGACTAACCGTGCGTCAAGCGCCCCAGTGTGGTATATATCGTCTCATTCCTCATGAAAAATCGTGGACAGCCCTTAGCGAGATCTGTATACTAGCCCCAATCTCGAGGCTTCTGTCATTGACTGGCTACATCAGTCTGCAGATTTACTCCCACCTATTGCATATATATATACAAACATACATACATACATTAAACCTTCTTCCAAAGATCATGAATACGACATTTCGTAATGATGTGGAACGTGTCACCTTAACGTAAGTTTTCTTTACACAAAATAATTAATTTTTTTTACGGTTACTACTTCATATCTAAGAATTCATCCACTGAGCTATTGAGTAGAAGGTGCTTGCAAAGAAATAACTGCGGAATATGAGAGGACAAGACAAGAGTGTGCAGAGACCAATCCACTGCACGGACATGTAGCTTCAGTTCAGGGACTGACTCACATAAGCAGTTTAAAGTGAACTACGCAAAAGCTGAGCAAAATGACAAAAGTACTGTTGGGGGAAAGCAAGGTCCTCTTCATCTCACAACAGATAGCAATTATGGATCGATTACTGCCTGCCTCCACTGAAAATTGGGACCAGACGGATATTGTGAAGCAGACTGAGACCAGGAATGGACATGCCCAAAAGCCAATCAAGCATGACAGTACTACATGGAACCCACAACAGATGGAGTATGATAAAGACTAAAACATACGCTCCAGTGTTGAGGCTGTCATTCTTCTTGTAGTGAAAAAGAAATGGTTGATTTTTAAAAGTATTGCTCTAAAGTGCCGTAATAGGTATAAACCGATGAGCTAAACATTATGACTGCCTGTTTGATAGCGTGCTGTTCAACTTTTCAAACACAATGCAATTGGGATTCTGTTTGGCATGGATTCTACAAGTCTCTGACGGGATTCCAGAAGTCTAGGCACAGGGGAAGCAACTACCGCAAATTACGGGATGGTCGTTTACGGGTACGCAGCCGGCTCCCGTATTTGTTCCAATTGGTACAGTTCAGGCACATTTGCTGGCAAAGACGTAAATATTAGTTCACTATAATATCCCTCAAACCACTGTAGCACGATTCTGACCTTGCAACATGGACATTTATCCTGCTGGAATAACTCATTGCTGTACGGCGAGACTTCAGGCATGAAGAGATGCAGGTGATCCACAATGATGTTCACGTAGTTGACTGCTTAGCTGCGTAGTAACGTGCTTGCCTACCATGCAACTGTCCCGTTTTGTTTCTAGAAACAAATTGATGAGCTAGAAAAACCTGTTAAGAGCGCGCAGCACTTATCTGAGAAGTAGTTACCGTAGAGAGAGGACTTACACTTGTCAACAGCATAGATCATCCATTACAAACAACTGCACTCTGAATTATCACGCCAAGCTCTCATCCAGTATGATGCTCCATAACGCAGCCTGGAAGACAGCGCACACTTTCATACCGTTCCACACTTACTTGACAATTACCATAGAAAAAACTGCAGTGGCACTCAACGAAAAAAGATAGTGAGTGAGTTGCTTTTTATTTTGTGTACGCGCTATCCCGAAAAAAAAAGGTTATGTGTGTGCAGACCATAATTCAGCAATCTAAAGTGGTTGCGAGAGCACCCAATACGCTCTAGTCGTCCAATGTAATACCAACACTAGGCGAAACTCTGAGTTCCATCTTTCTCCAAGTTGTCTGTTATCGCTTCACTTGCTATTCAAAATTCGCAATGACTGTTCCCGCTCCATCTTTTTCCAACATCTTCCACAAATGGATTCTATCCATTACGTTATGTTTTAATAAATTAATCATATTCATTGAGTCTCACCGAGAAGAATATACGGGATTTGATCATATGTAAATTTTATTTAAGGCAAAAGAAAAAATCACTTATAGCTATTAAATAGAATGTTACAATGCATATATTATTTTAGTATCACAAAAACGGTAGCAATAAAATCTTAATTCTCTTAATTCTTGTCATGATATGATCATTTTCATGTCATTATCATCTCTATCGTCAGCTGCGCAGTTTTAATAACGCGCTGAGTTTTTCTGTCTTCTGTACTGCAACCGAAATTGCGTATTGTGTACTGTTCCGGAAATGTTTCAAATAATATTGATAAAAACTTCGTTGCAATCGTAAAACAATTTTCTACAGTTTTTCATTTTCTCGATCACAAACGTTTTATATTTAAACCATTTCATACATTAATGTGAGAGAAAGTGTGGATTGAGCCACCCGGTTTTTCTGTAGTTCATAGGCTAGGGATGGCAAATTGTCCGTTGCTGTGTTACAGAAACCTGACACTCTCTTCACCCATAGCGAACTGGGAACAAAACGCTTATTTGGGCGGAAGCATACTGCTGTTAAGAAATAGATAAATACAGTTGCCAATTACTGCAGCAGTACTGCAGATAAGTGGTCCGTAAAAACGTAGAAACTACAGAAAAATATAAGTACCAAATTAAACCTTCTACCAAGTTGATGTACACAACCGAATCGTTTCGAACCTAAAAATATTTACGAATTTATCCCATAGCATATGTAAATTAATTGCGAGAAGCTGTTTACGGGTATAATCCTATTTATGAACCTCTGTTCATGCTTTTTACATGACAAATGTCTGCAATAAATAAACATCGTAAATTTCAGTACCGTCATAGGCACTAGAAAAATTTTCTGAACAATTTACACTGATTCTTGCTGCAACTTGATGATACTCTTCATGTCTTTAGCTGTGTGTTTCTGTATAATATATAACTGTCAGAAGACGTATAAAGATCCAGATCTTCCACGATACGACAAATCACATCACTGTGGATGATTATTAGTCTTCACACCAATATGAAAAAACGTACTAAGACGGGCAAGAAGACTTTAGATAGTCGACTGTATAATGACAGATATGTTAATTTACAATTATCTGTGTAAATAATTATTTTCCCCCAAATGTCTGTCAGAGAATGGTCTACAGAACGGAATTAATAGTAAAATACCCTGAAGCGCCAAAGAAACTGGTACAGGCATGTGTATTCAGATGCAGAGATATGTAAACAGGTAGAGTTCGGCGCAGTTGTTAGGTCGGTTACTGCTGCAACAATGGCAGGTATCAAGATTTAAGTGAGTTTGATCGTGGTGTCATAGTCGGCGCACGAGCGATGGAACACAACACCTCCGAGGTAGCGATGAAGTGGAGATTTTCCCGTACGACCGCTTCACGAATGTACCGTGAATATCAAGAATCCGGTAAAACGTCAAATCTCCGACATCGCTGAGGCCGGAAAAAGATCCTGCAAGAACGTGACCAACGACGACTGAAGAGAATCGTTCAACGTGACATAAGTGCAGTCCTTCCGCAAACTGCTGCAGATTTCAATGCTGGGCCATCGAAAAGTGTCAGCGTGCTAACCATTCTACAAAACATCATCGATGCGTGCTTTCGGAGCCGAAGGACCTCTCGTGTACCCTTGATGACTGCACGCCACAAAGCTTTACGTCTCGGCTGGGCTCGTCAACACCGACAGTGGACTGTTGATGACTGCAAACATTTTGCCTGGTCGGATGAGTCTCGTTTCAAATTGTATCAAGCAGATGGACGTATACGGGTATGGAGACAACCTCGTGATTCCATGGATCCTGCGTGTCAGCAGGAGAATGTTCAAGCTGGTGGATGCTCTGTAATGGTGCAACTGGAATGGTATGGGACCCCTGATACGTCTAGATACGACTCTGACAGGTGACACGTACGTAAACATCCTGTCTGATCACTTGCATGCATTCATGTCCATTCAGCATTCCGACGGACTCGGGCAATTTCAGCAGGACATTGCGACGCCTTACACGTCCGAAATTGCTACAGAGTGGCTCCAGGAAAACTCTCCTGAGTTTCAATACTTCCACAGGCCACCAAACTCCGCAGACATGAACATTATTGAATATATCTGGGATGCCTTGCAATGTGCTGTTCAGAAGAGATCTCCATTCTCTCGTACTCTTACGGATTTATGGACAGCCCTGCAGTATTCATGGTGTCAGTTCCCTCCAGCACATTAAGCGAATCCATGCCACGACGTGTGCAGATCTTCTACGTGCTCGCGGAGGTTCTACACAGTATTATCCAGGTGTACCACTTGCTTTGGCTCTTCAGAGTAAAATATAGGGTACCTCAAAAGGTACGGGACAACTTCATTGTCTTATAGCATAAAAACGATTTCAGATCTCCATACCATGTACGGCTTATGTCGCACACTATCTCACAAAGTCTTTATGTCATTTAATCTGTCTCAACACGTGTGCCTTGGTGGCACGCTCAACATCCAGTCTGTATTGAAGCTTTATGCACACTTGGCGCAACATATCTGCATCAGCTGGGGCAATGGCAGCAACGACTCGGTTCGTTAAATCATTGATGTGACTGACAGGAGCGTGGTAGACATGCCCCTATAGAAGGAAGCCCATCGCTGCAATGACAGGTGACATAAGGAACTAGGGAGTTGGACCACACACGCCTATACAACAATCTGCGAAGATCTTGTATAGACCATCTCACACAGTCTGAACCCAACGAGACAGTGCACCATACTGTTGGAAAACAACTGAGTCTTCGTGAGCACTCAGTTGTGATAGCGAATAAGCTCCAGAATATCAAGGTAATTGTTAGTTAAGTGTTTTTACTGAGGAAAGAAATGATCGTACAATGGGTTCGAGAGTCAAATAACACCACACATTTACTTGTGGGCCTAACGTACCTCTTCCGTCAAAGTACGCAGTTTGGTTGTGCCCCAGATACGAACATTCTGTTTGTTTACCTTAGCAGAGACCTGGAATGTTGCTTCTTCAGAAAATACTGGATTGTTTAGAAAATTTCCATACCCCTCCAAACCGCATTGGAATGCATACGTTGTGGCTTATTGCCGGGTTTCTAAGCGTGAAACAGTTAAAGTCGATATGAATAAGTCCGTAAATATTTCCGGAGGACCTGGTACACGGTCGCCCCACGGATTTGCAACTCTTGCGATGCCCCTCAAACTTCTTCGGCGTGCGGTGAAAAGCCAACCGTATCCGTTCTTCGTCTGCTTCACTTGTTCCAGATCGTCCAGTACGACGCTTCACTTCCTGTCTTCATAAGATTCCCGCTCCACCGGCGTATTGATGTCCACGAGAGTGGCTGCTTCCCGTACCGTCTCTGGCAATTTCAAGCTGCTTGTCTGATTTGGTCTGAATAAACCATCCGACGCACTAAGCATTTTCTTGAGCCGTTGTCATTATGCTTCACTCTCAGCAACCTGGAACATACACAAATAAAACTTTGTGAATTTGTCTGTCGCATAAACCAAATATGTCAAATTGTTTGGGTGCTGTAAAAAAAGAACATTGAAGTTGTTGGGTAGCTTTTAAGAAACACTGTTTTATCGTTAGAAAAGCATCTCCAGGAGGTTTCAAGAGATACTAAAGCTGTGGAACACTGTCTACGAAAATATATTGGTTCTCTTTTTATTTTTCATTCTCTTACTATAAGGGATATCAGTTGACTGTGATAACAGTGAAACCGTATCTTAAAATTGCACTACAAGTCAATTTTTTCAAAGACTGTTAATTGCAGAAACCGCAGTAGTCCACGTCTGTTGATTTTGAGAACAACGGAAAGGTATGTTTATTTGTAAGATTATAATTTTTTCTTTCTCAGTTGGATTTCATTTTTTATAATACAGCTTCTGATTACATCCAGACACTGTTTTCAGTAATGTTATTGTTAGATTACATTTAACATTTGGACTTGTATTATTTGTGAAATAAAATGCCATCTACAAAATATTTCTGTATTACTGATTAGCATATTTTGAAAAATATAGTTTTATCGCACAAAAACTTCATTGCAAGGTGACATAATGTTTTCTGAACACCAAGTTTATTGTTTCTCAGTACAAAACCTGTTATTTCAAGCTTAAATAATAGGTTCTGAACACCATTTTGTAACTATTAAACGTAAAATCAGTTAAATGGAAAGCTTTGTGAAGTATTGTTTGTCCCAAGTTAATTATTCACTGTCGGACTCTTACCCTGTACTAAAGGCTAGTTGTAGAGTGCTCTGTGAAAGGATATGGGCTTTTCAGGGATAAAGCACTGCAGTTTCTTGAGACAGGCTATTGAATATTATTCTCATTCTGCTCCGGGCAGGAAACTGAAAATTTATTCAGGTGTTTTATGTTTGGCAGCAAATCATTTGGTATCTAATTCAGCAGGAATGTAAACTCCATCGGAAGTGTCGTGAAAAATAATCTATGTTGTTTGCCTTCCAGTTTTGAAGGAATGGTTATTGAACAGACCAATATTAGTTTAGGTACCGCCTTTCCCTGAAATAATTGTTGAGCATTTATATAAGGCTATCACAGTTACTAAACGTAATCGAGACGCACAGCTTTTGTCCGCATCTTCACTGGCTACTAATCTTATCCGGTTGTTGTTGTTGTGGTCTTCAGTGGAGAGACTGGTTTGATGCAGCTCTCCATGCTACTCTATCCTGTGCAAGCTTCTTCATCTCCCAGTACCTACTGTAACCTACATCCTTCTGAATCTGTTTAGTGTATTCATCTCTTGGTCTCCCTCTACGATTTTTACCCTCCACGCTGCCCTCCAATACTAAATTCGTGATCCCTAGACGCCTCAGAATATGCTCTGCCAACCGATCCCTTCTTCTAGTCAAGTTGTGCCACAAATTTCTCTTCTCTCCAATTCTATTCATTAGTTAAGTGATCTACCCATCTAATATTCAGCATTCTTCTGCAGCACCACATTTCGAAAGCTACTATTCTCTTCTTGTCTAAACTACACTCCTGGAAATTGAAATAAGAACACCGTGAATTCATTGTCCCAGGAAGGAGAAACTTTATTGACACATTCCTGGGGTCAGATACATCACATGATCACACTGACAGAACCACAGGCACATGGACACAGGCAACAGAGTATGCACAATGTCGGCACTAGTACAGTGTATATCCACCTTTCGCAGCAATGCAGGCTGCTATTCTCCCATGGAGACGATCGTAGAGATGCTGGATGTAGTCCTGTGGAACGGCTTGCCATGCCATTTCCACCTGGCGCCTCAGTTGGACCAGCGTTCGTGCTGGACGTGCAGACCGCGTGAGACGACGCTTCATCCAGTCCCAAACATGCTCAATGGGGGACAGATCCGGAGATCTTGCTGGCCAGGGTAGTTGACTTACATCTTCTAGAGCACGTTGGGTGGCACGGGATACATGCGGACGTGCATTGTCCTGTTGGAACAGCAAGTTCCCTTGCCGGTCTAGGAATGGTAGAACGATGGGTTCGATGACGGTTTGGATGTACCGTGCACTATTCAGTGTCCCCTCGACGATCACCAGTGGTGTACGGCCAGTGTAGGAGATCGCTCCCCACACCATGATGCCGGGTGTTGGCCCTGTGTGCCTCGGTCGTATGCAGTCCTGATTGTGGCGCTCACCTGCACGGCGTCAAACACGCATACGACCATCATTGGCACCAAGGCAGAAGCGACTCTCATCGCTGAAGAAGACACGTCTCCATTCGTCCCTCCATTCACGCCTGTCGCGACACCACTGGAGGCGGGCTGCACGATGTTGGGGCGTGAGCGGAAGACGGCCTAACGGTGTGCGGGACCGTAGCCCAGCTTCATGGAGACGGTTGCGAATGGTCCTCGCCGATACCCCAGGAGCAACAGTGTCCCTAATTTGCTGGGAAGTGGCGGTGCGGTCCCCTACGGCACTGCGTAGGATCCTACGGTCTTGGCGTGCATCCGTGCGTCGCTGCGGTCCGGTCCCAGGTCGACGGGCACGTGCACCTTCCGCCGACCACTGGCGACAACATCGATGTACTGTGGAGACCTCACGCCCCAGGTGTTGAGCAATACGGCGGTACGTCCACCCGGCCTCCCGCATGCCCACTATACACCCTCGCTCAAAGTCCGTCAACTGCACATACGGTTCACGTCCACGCTGTCGCGGCATGCTACCAGTGTTAAAGACTGCGATGGAGCTCCGTATGCCACGGCAAACTGGCTGACACTGACGGCGGCGGTGCACAAATGCTGCGCAGCTAGCGCCATTCGACGGCCAACACCGCGGTTCCTGGTGTGTCCGCTGTGCCGTGCGTGTGATCATTGCTTGTACAGCCCTCTCGCAGTGTCTGGAGCAAGTATGGTGGGTCTGACACACCGGTGTCAATGTGTTCTTTTTTCCATTTCCAGGAGTGTATTTATCATCCACGTTTCACTTCCATACATGACTACACTCCATACAAATACTTTCAGAAACGACTTCCTGACACTTAAACCTATACTCGATGTTAATAGATTTCTCTTCTTCAGAAACACTTTCCTTGCCATTGCCAGTCTACATTTTATATCCTATCTACTTCGACCATCATCAGTTATTTTGCTCCCCAAATAGCAAAACTCATTACTACTTTTATCGTCTCATTTCCTAATCTAATTCCCGCATCATCACCCGATTTAATTCGAGAACATTCCATTATCCTTGTTTTGCTTTTGTTGATGTTCATCTTATATCCTCCTTTCAAGACACTTTCCATTCCGTTCAACTGCTCTTCCAGATCCTTTGCTGTCTCTGACAGAATTACAACGTCATCGGCCAACCTCAAAGGTTTTATTTCTTCTCCGTGGATTTTAATTCCAACTACGAATTTTTCTTTCGTTTCCTTTATTCCTTGCTCAATATACAGTTTGAATAACATCGGGGAGAGGCTACAACCCTGTCTCACTCCCTTCCCAACCACTGCTTCCCTTTCATGCCCCTCGTCTCTTATAACTGCCATCTGGATCCTGTACAAATTGTAAATAGCCTTTCGCTCCCTGTATTTTACCCCTTTCACCTTCAGAATTTGAAAGAGCGTATTCCAGTCAACATTGTCAAAAGCTTTCTCTAAGTCTACAAATGCCAGAAATGTAGGTTTGCCATTTCTTAATCTATTTTCTAAGATAAGTCGTAGGGTCAGTATTGCCTCATGTGTTCCAACATTTCTACGGAATCCAAACTGATCTTCCCCGAGGTCGGCTTGTACCAGTTTTTCCATTCGTCTGTAAAGAATTCGTGTTAGTATTTTGCAGCTGTGACTTATTAAACTGATAGTTCGGCAGTTTTCACATCTGTCAACATCTGCTTTCTTTGGGATTGGAATTATTATATTCACCTTGAAGTCCGATGGTATTTCGCTTGTCTCATACATCTGGCTCACTATATGGTAGAGTTTAGTGAGGCCTGGCTGTCCCAAGGCTGTCTGATGAACTCAAAATGACGAACAATCTGTCGAACAAGAATTTTATAAGACATTTATTACGTGTGTTAATGACACTGCGTTAGGAATCTTGTAATGGATCTCTATCTAGCTTTCGTCTTTTTTCCATCGAGATTTCTGGTTGCCCCCCTTAGAATGTTCCATATAGGTACATATAGGTATTTCATGATTGTGACTGACTATTGTGATTGCTCAGCGATAGGTTAACCAAATAATATCACATTTTTTCGGGAATTTGTAGCCCGCTTCGAGAGCAGAACGTGTCATTCTTCAGTTAGACGAGTAGCTTCGTGTCACAGTTCGCTTCCCTCCACACATGAAGTCTGGCGATTCCCACGGCTTTCCCCCTCATCAAGACTACCGGTCACGAGTTTCCTCGACCAGACAGCCTGTGGGGTCGTCATGGTGTTGGAAGCACGGCATTGGCTTCTCTTTCCTGCGATGACACAACGGTTCCGCGCCACTGCCCTGTCTCCAGGGATCATCTGACTGTCATAAGGGCGGCGTTCCTTTTACTAAGCACTCTGCGTCTCAGCCAGAAACGTGACGCGCACCATCAATCACAAAAAAAAAGAAAAAACGAAATCAGAGGAAAAGTACAACGTTTGAGAAGTCACTTGGACTCTTTATCTAATAGTTCCTTCGTACGACGAACGCATTCTTCCATAAATTTTACAGTGTAAACTTCTAACTAAATGCATGATTCTTTAAATGCGCTACTAGCTCCGAAACGAGACACATGCATTGCGCAAGACCGCTGCAACCGATTTTGCTTTACTCTTCCGCGTCTGGGCAAGTTCTTAGCCACGATCTTTGATCCTTGTCGCCGTTTCTAAAACTTTTGGCCTCCTCTGAAAAATACATCTGCCGGTATGAGGTGTGGTGCTGTTGGTACGTGGAAAGCGTCTCATCATTTTCAACGTCCTATTACCCAGCGGTAGCTTATGTACCACGCACTGAAGAAGTAGCCTGACTGTACAACTTCTTACGAGTTGTTTCAATATCATGGAATCAGGAAGCGACCGAAATAATTTATTATCTGCACAAAAAATCCTGGACGCGATCTACTTTGTTAACTGCAGTCTTACAAGGACGTTTGTAGCTGCTTTTATTGTTTGAAAAGAAAGTACAAATTTCTCTCTGCTCCATAGACAAAGAAAAGTGCGAAGTCATCCACATGGGTACTAAAAGAAATCCAATAAATTTTGTATATACGATCAATCGCTCAAATCTAAGGGCTGTCAGTTCGACTAAATACCTAGGAATTACAATTACGAGCAACTTAAATTAGAACGACCACATAGATAATATTGTATGGAAGGCGAAACAAAGACTGAGCTTTGTTGGCGGAATATTTAGATTACGCGACAAATCCACTAAAGAGGCAGCCTACAATACACTTGTCCGTCCTCTGCTGGAATATTGGTGTTCAGTATGGGACCCTACCAGGTAGGATTGACGGAGGACATCGAAAAAGTGTAAAGAAGGGCAGCTCGTTTCGTGTTATCGCGCAATAGGGGTGGGAGTGTCACTGATACGATACGCGAGTTGGGGTGGCAGTCACTGAAACAAAGACGGTTTTATTTGCGGCTAGATCTGTTTACGAAATTGCAGTCGCCAACTTTCTCTTCCGAATACGAAAATATTTTGTTGACATTCACCTACGTAGGGAGAAATGATCATCATAATAAAATAAGAGAAATCAGAGCTCGAACGGAAAGATTTAGGTGTTTCTTTTTCCCATGCGCCATTCCAGAGTGGAATGGTAGAGAAGTGGTATGAAAATGGTTCGATGAACCCTCTGCCATGCACTTAAGTGAGAATTGCAGAGTAACCATGTAGGTGCAGATAGTTCGCGTATCAGTGCTAAAATGATCCACCTGGAATCCTTAACATACTACGTTTCCACAGAAATCTTTGGAGCGCGATATTCTTTTACAAAAGAAGGTTGACAAATAGGTTTTCATCGTATATAGCCCATTAGGATCGTTAAAATTTGAAAGCTATTTGAAAAAGGCTTGAAGAAATTCATGAGAACACAATCAAAGCAACAAAATCAGCAATGAGCCATGAAGCACAGTACGACCACACAGAGCATAAGTTATTTTACCTGGAGCAGGGATGACGTTGACACAAACAGAATTTTATTTTTGAGGTGCTAGTACACGTTGACCAATAATGTGGGTAAAGTTTCAATTTGGTCTGCTGCAACATAGTTCTATTTTTATGGCTTTTAGTACTAAATGCGTCGTTTGTGGTCTGTTAACATTTCATAAAGCTTTTAAAAAGTCTACGGTTTCTCAATAAAATTTTCTTCGTTCTCGCCTCTTCTTATTTTAGCTTATATACTGCTGTATACCTTCTAGAATCAAAAAAAATAAAATTTTCCGTCCATTCTTGAAAATATTTGTGTACAAACTGTATGAATAGTCCCTAAAATTTAACATTTATTCTAGTGTCACTCTTTGAACAGTGAGCAAACTTTTGCGTGCTGGTAGAATTTTAGCATTAGTAGTCTTTTCCAACACTTGACACGTTATCAAAAATTGGCAAACTTCAGTAGTTCATTACGTATTCCATTCGTACATGGTACTTTTCTGATTTTAGTGGAACCAAGAACCAGCCCAAAGTTTCAAATCCTACTTTTTTACTCACTCGATGACTACTTTCGGGCCGAGACCCATTTTCAAATCATCATAACATAGTCGAAAATGACATTTCCGAAGATGTGAAAATTTTATCAAAAATGTGCAACGAACAGTCACAGCGCATACATATAAGTCTATATGCGCTGTAACTGTTCGTTGCACATTTTTGACATAGTTTTTCACACCTTAGGAAATGTCGTTTTCGACTATGTTATGATGAATTGAAAATATGTCTCGGCCCAAAACTAGCCATCGTGTGAAAAAAAAGTAAAATTTGTAACTTTGGACTGGTTTTTCGTTCTACCGATTAACAGAAGTTACTGAGCTGCAGGTAATCCAGCAGGCTGGAAATTCGTTTCTGATTTTAGATTTTCATGGCTTTTATCAATTCTTTTTATCTCGAGTCTGTCCAGTACAATCATGTTCCTTTCATCTATCATATTGGGAACCCATCTTGACTCTTTGTACTAGAGGTTGTCGTAAGACATTCTATATTCTCCTTTTTCTGTATTATTTTCATTTTTGTAAGCCAGTGTTCGTCTCAGACAAACACCATGTTCAATGTTGCTTATATATATCCTGACGACCAGTTCTTTGATTATGAGACTCATTTCCATTCTCTTTATATTTGTGCAGATGTTCTTCAGATTCCCAAGGAAACTCGAACCACAACTAGGGGATAGCTAGGCAAAGTGTCCAGCCCTAGGTATATCTATTTTTTTGAGCTGAGTAGCAATACACGGAAATGCATAGAAATGAGTGATTATAATCTGCAACTATTCAAGTATACATCGCGTAGTTCAACCAGCTTAGGATCAAATGAAGTACTTTAAAGAATTCTGTTTTCACAAAGTGTCCACTTTGTCCTCTCATGTCGGGCAAAGCGGCCACTTAGCCATAAACGAAAAAATTGGGGATAAAAAAGTGTTTAAATAAAGAAATAAATATATTTTATCGCAAAACCTGATTCATATTAAATTATTTACACTTTTCCCGAATAATAAAAGTTAAATTGTATTCCACCTGTACAGAGTTCATGGGCCCAGAGGGAGCACAGTTGGCAGTAAATTCATTGCTCTTCTGGCCTTGGATCTGAAAATTTTTCTTTGCAATCGTGTATAGTCTGTCTTCATCGTTATAGTCATAAAAAGCTCTTCTGTGGTTATGTTTCCTACTCTTCGCAATTTTCTTGTTACTGCCTTTGTTCTCTTCGGTTGCTTTTAGGTTTTCCTTTTTCTTCTCGTTGTTTATTTTCCGCTTCTAAGTCACTTATAAGTACTTGGCATACGTATCGCCAAGAAGCCCTCCTTTCGTTAGTTAATTAGTTACATATTCCGGAGATCATTTGAACGATTATTTCAAGAAAATGATGTGGAAGACACAGTTTATAGGATATTTGTACATGATTAGTGTTAAGATTAATGAACATATTGCTATTTTTAGCCCTGCTTGTACAACTAAACTTGTTTCTTTTTTACTGGCTACCAGTTTTTAAGTAAAAATTCACTAGCGAAGTAGAAGGGCTTGTCCAGAAGAACTGGTTTTAAATTATATTTAAAACTCGCTTCGCTTCCCGTCAGACTTTTATGTTATTTGGCAAATGATAAAAAATTTGTTGCTGCAAAAAAATTTTTGATTATTTGACCAATAACATAAAATATTATCCAGCAACAAAATTTTTTGATCATCTGCCCAATAACGTAAAATGTCTTACAGGTAGTAAAGCAAGTTTTAGATCTAATTTATAATCATATCTCCTGGACAATTCCTCGTATTCCACTGATGAATATTTACTTAAAAACTAGTAGCCAGTAAAAGAAGTTAAGTGCATTGCATGAGTAGCACTAAAAATAATGTGTTCACTAAGTTTAACGCTAATCATGCATTTAATGCTGTAAACTGACTCGTTCCACGTCATTTCGATAAAATAATCGCTTAAATGATCTAATGGAACATATAACTAACTAACGGAAGACGGGCTCCGCAGCAATACTTACAGTAAGTCCTTGTAAGAATGACCTACAAGCGGTAAGAGAAGAAAGAGAAAAAACTGAAAGCAGCCGTAGAGAAGAAAGGCTGCTTTTCCGTTTTCCCCCCTACACAAGGTGGCCAGAAACTACCAAGGAGATTGCCACTTCGCAGGCATTGATGTCATTTTACAGAAGGTGTGTACCCTCCAATATCATGACAGAAATGCTAATAACTAAAGAAGGATTATGGAGTTAAGATGTGACAGTTGGAAGAGTTTCATTAAAAAGACATAAGTCACATTCCTCCTTACCTTACACCAGGCTAACTAAAATCCACAAAAATTTTTATTATTCTGAGGAGCGTCACAGAAAACATTTTAGAGTTCATTGAGTGACTGGACCCTCCAGGGAGCATTTGTTAAAGACTTTTCCGCCCCGTATCAACACCTCTTAGCGCCCAGGATCACAATGGCCACTTTACGCGCCATGGCCACTTTGACTAGCTCACCCCTACTGTTACTGTCCAATAATTCTTTCTCTAGCATCATTCAAATTTTTTTTTTTACTTCAGTTGCTGATTTGATTTTTTTATGTTGTTCCATTCTGCATCCAAATCATGTGTATCCATTTTTAACCAACATGTGTTCAGCCTCTTATTACAACTCTTTGACGCGGTCTTCATTCACCAAAAAGGAGTTATTCGACATAAAAGAAGGTTGGTAGGCTTGTTTCTACATCTTAAAGATGATTTCTATTCAAATTTCGCTAGTAGCGCGACAATGAGGAAGCAAATCAGGTTTGCTTACACGCTGTAACAGTAGTGAGCATTAGTTACCTTTGAGATTGCATGTGGCGAGTAGACGTTTGTTAAGAATGTCTTTAAGGTGACAACGGCGCTATTATCAACACCTCGCTGAGTTTGAACGAGGTCGAGTAATAGCGCGAAGAGAAGGTGGATGTTCCTTCTGCGATACTGCAGAAAGACTTGGCAGGAATGTAGCCACTGTACGTGATTTCTGGCAGCGATGGTCACGAGAATGTACGTATGGAAGAAGATCGGACTCTGGACGGCCAAGTGGTACTACCGAGACGGAAGACAATCATGTTCGGCGTATCGTACCGGCCCATCGTAGAGCATCTGCAGCAGAAGTCTGACCAGCAGTTGGCACTACAGTGACGCAACGAACTGTTACAAATCGGTTACTTCAAGCAAAGCTCCGAGACAGACGCCCTGTACGTGCATTTCACTGGACTCCAAACCATCGCCATTTGCAAATTCATTGACTTCAAGCGAGAAGTCATTCGAGCGCAGGGTGAAGGTCTGTCGCGATTTCTGATAAAAGCTGGTTCTGTCTCGATGTCACTGATGGTCATGTGTTGGTTAGCAGGAGTCCAGTTAAGCGCCTGCAACTAACATCTCTACGTGTCAGACAAACTGGACCTGCACCTGGAGTTATGGTTCGAGGTTCGATTTCGTATGACAGCAGGAGCATTCTCGCGGTCAGCCCACACACCCTGATTGCAACTTTGTACGTCAGTCTGATGATTCGACCTGTTGCGCTGTCATTCACGAACGGCATTCCAGGGGTGTTTTTCAACAGAATAACGGTCGCCCACATACCACTGTTGTATCCAGACATGCTCTCCAGAGTGTCAACATGTTAGCTTTGCCTGCTCGATCACCAAATCTTTCTCCAATCGAGCATATATGGGACGTCATCGGACGACAATCCTGCGTCATCCACAACCAGCTCTAACCATCCCTGTATTGATCGACCAAGTAGTGCAGGTATGGAACTACGCCCCACGATGTGACATCCAGCACCTGTGAAACACAATGCATACACGTTTGCATGCTGCCATTCACATTCTGGCCGTTACACCAGTTATTAATGTGTCAGCATTTCATGGCTTATCTTGCACTTGCATTAACCTGTGATCTTGCAGTGTTAATCACCCAAATGTGTTACCTAGACAAATGTATTCCCGATATTTCATTAATCTATCTGCGACCTCTCGTCCTTTGTATATACTTTCAAATAATGTCTGCTTCCAAATTATATCCTCTAAACGTCGTAGTTCTGCAGCACTTACGTTTCTTTCTATGTTTTCGTTTACAGTTATACAAACTAACATTGTGCTGTAACCTCTAGGATCCCATGCATAAATTTGTATGAAGGATAGTCATAAAGTTTTAATTATTATCTCTAAAACATAAAATTAGGCAACTAAAGTTTGTAAAAGATTTTAAGCGAAACGATGCCATCAGACACAATCTGGAAATGAAACAAATACAACTGTGACAAGTGAAAACTCGAGTCAGACTTGGACTTGAACCTGAATTCCCCCTTTTACATGGCTATTTCCCTTAAAGGCCTCAGCTATCTCGACTTGTTTCCGGTCCAGCCTGAATTCTCAGTTTATCACACGCTATAGTGCCCACTGCCCGTTAACCCTGAGATAGGACGAGTCACACTCTCACTTATTTTCATATTCAAGGCTACACTTTAATGTTGTTATTACACCGCAGATATCATTATTGTGAGAAAAGAGTTATCAACATAAACAGGCACTGACTGGAGCATGTACATTCTTAATGCATGTGGGATCTTTGTGGTAGCTCTCCTTCGAATATCTGAGAACAAGCAGGCAGTTTGTTTATTTAACAGTAAATCTTGCAGTGGACATTTGGGGCTGCAAGCCATGTGCATCTACTAGGGAGAGCAAAGTCTCGAAGCACTTACCGGTGACAGAATGATGGTCCCAAGAATTTCTCACACCGGTGTGGAGACAATGTTTTCGCAACCGAAGAGACGGAAAACTGCCTACGTGGATCTACCAGTAAGGCGTCTCCTGCCACGGCAAGTACATTGACCCAGAAGAGAAGTAGGTCGCCTGGCCAGAGCCCTTTGACAGTGTTGTAAACTACCACTGTGTAAAGGGATGGTGGCCTTAAAAATCCGCAAGTTTCCACGTTCCATGTTCATAAATTTACAAGTCACCAATTGGCTGCTTTTCTAGCATCATTAACTTTGGTTAGGATTGGCTGGAGGGTAGAACAGACAAGCGAAAGGGAATACATTGCGTTCATTGACTCTTTTGATTGCCACGAAACCCTTGTGGGGCAGTTTCATGGGTGCTTTTTCAAGTTTACCGAAGTTTGATCGAAAGGGAAGAGCGGAGAATCGTGGCATTCTGATTCAGACTCCGGTCTGGAGAGAAGATTTGGGTCTTGAATCTTGTTATGAGCCTCTTGAGACACTCGTTTTGAGCGTGGCTTTGCACTGGCGTTGGTCTTTACTGGGGGGCCTGTGGTGAAGTCTTAGCTGTACCGATAAGTTAGATCTCAGTCATCTTGGACAACTTGCAATGGCCAGGACAATCTTATTCGCATCAGGTCTGCCTCCTTGATGTTTTATCTCCTTGTGCGCACTGCCGTATGATTGAGACAAATTAGTCCACGGTATGACCGGCGAATGGGAGTGTCACACACTAGAATCTGACGAGATTTCAGGGCAGCATCAGAGAGTAATTGCGATACGTCAACTGATCGCCAGCCCGGGATTTTGCATATTTCTTGCCCTAGATAACGAATTATATGTGACACATATTATTATTCTGCAGACGCTTGCACCATGAGAGACAGTGCTACACATTGAGAGAGGAGTATAATATTACTGCTCCAGCTTCCTAGGGAAAATAAACTCACAACCATGCCACCTGTTCTCAGCTACACCAACTTAGTAGAACCTCTGTGTAGACTAACTCAATGAAAGTCTGTTTGGCGTTAGATAATTTCAGATTGTGTTATACTCGTTCTAAGCCAGAGTAAACACAATTAACAGATAAACCTTAAACGTTGCCAACCAAACGCCACTCAGTGGAGTGCTAATTATTTATGATTTCTATTTGTGTTGCCAACAGTTCATGATTTATTTGTCAACTTGCTTAACTTGTGTTGTTTTTCCTATTTTATGATCAATAAGCATTCGCCATTTGTTATAAAAAATTAATCTGATGTTGATATTAATCAGTCGTCAATAATTGACTACAATAATGACAGGGCCACCATTTCATTAAATTATACCTGCATTCATGCTTTATTTAAGAATCTGATGAAAGTGATAACCTCTAGTGCAGGATAGCTACAATAACCACTGTCAGAGGGCAGGATCAATCTAGCAGACGCATGGCCGCTTAGACACATGGAAGGCTTACTAGTTAAAGTGACTGCTGTCAGCGAGTAAACTTACAGTCGCCGGTAGCCTTTCAAATCAAATCGCAAGACCTGTGTAGCCTTGCAACCCCTTTCCTCGCAGCTTTTGGCTGGATCCCGCAATAGTTCAGACATATTGCACATCCAGTCATACATTGATGACGTAATGGCTTGTATGTTGTAGGCTGTTGGGAACGATCAAGGGCACTCCAAGACAGGAAATCAGAGACACAGTGCAGAGACCAGACAAAAGTGGTAGCTGTCAGGTTACCGTAGCTAAGTAGTAACACTAGAACCCTGCAATTTGCAGATGCTCTGGGCAGCTGTCACAGGGGAGAAATTTTACTTCAGAGAATAAATTGGTAACTCCATCCACCGGCTAGACGCTGTTGTAAGGGGCCACAGTAGAACACGTCAACCAAAAGGCACGTCTTAGCAGAGGCAGCAAGCTTGATACTTGCTCCTGAGAACCGCAACGTCAGTGGATTTACAGGGGTTAGAGCGTTACTGCGGCTGTTCCCATGCACGAAAGGACTAAGGGCGGAGCCAAGTGACGTTGCTGGCCATAATAGAAATGACAGTGACGTTTAGCTTTCAAATGAACGCTGGTGCTGCCATACTCGGAGTTTGTTAATGCGAAGTCCAGAGGCATTACTACTTACCAAGTAGGAGAAGGGGAGGAATCTAAATGTCGTTGGCCTGAGGTGCCCTGGAGGTGCAGAGCGACTAGACAGATTCGCCGAAACTTGTTATGTGACCCTGGATTGGTGAGTCGACTACAGGATGACAGAAATAGCGCGCCGCGACGATTCTTTAAAAATCTAAGTTTCTGTATTCAGAGGGAGTTCTAAGTCAGATTGTTAGGATGCCGGAACAGTGTCGCTCGTGGCCAGCCTCGGTATATTACGGCAGGTCTGTTTTTGTCACTTGGAGTGCTGCTCTCAAGTTTGTACTTGACACGCTGATAGTGTTCGCTACTTCTGTTAGCACTCACCCCCGTGGATTCAAACACTGAGTTCTGTTGTGCAACTAATTTCCTCCTTTTTTTCTAAAGTTTACAATTAGCCTTCAGTGCAATAGTTTGTCTGACCGCTAATAAATAGCGTTGTCAGTCCCCTGAATTGCATGAGTCTCCTGCTGCAAGCATCCGGGCGTCTCGTACACTGTTTGGCGCTGATCCAAGTCTTCAACCTGTCTTCACTGGGAATTTGTCTTTCTGCGTTTGCTCCTCACCCTTAAAAATTTCAGACTGACCTCAAGCCTCCCGTCTTCCCTCTACCCTATGGTAGGACACGACAATTCGCACTGAAATTACCAAAAGCTGCGAGCAAAGAGATCAATGGACAGTGAACGCTTCCACCCTGTGACATGTTGAGAATTTGCGTTGGATGGGAAGCGTGTCCGGATAGTCGAGGTACTTAAGGCGACCACTCTGGTAAAGCGAGAAATCGGTTTTCGACTCCTGTTCCACTACAAATTTTCACTTATCACTGTTGAATATTTTTCATATCCTGGTTGCGGACGGTATCTTCGTTTCGCTTAAAATCTTGGGTGTATACAATGGGGAGACAGAAGTCATGGGATAGCCATATCCACAAATACAGATGGCAGTAGTATCGAGTACACAAGGTATAGAAGGGCGGTACATTGGCGGAGCTGTCATTTGTTCTTAGGTGATTCTACATCTACATCTACATCCATACTCCGCAAGCCACCTGACGATGTGTGGCGGAGGGTACCTTGTGTACCCCTATCGGTTCTCCCTTCTATTCCAGTCTCTTATTGTGCGTGGAAAGAAGGATTGTCGCTATGCCTCTGTGTAGGCTCTAATCTCTCTGATTATATCCTCAAGGTCCCCTTGGGACATATTCGTAGGATGGAGCAATATACTGCTTCACTCCTCGGTGAAGGCATGTTCTCGAAACTTCAACAGAAGCCCGTACCGAGCTACTGAGCCTGTCTCCTGCAGAGTCTTCCACTGGAGTTTATCTATCATCTCCGTAACGCTTTCGCAATTACTAAATGATCCTGTAAAGAGGCGCGCTGCTCTCCGTTGCATCTTCTCTATCTCCTCTATCAACCCTATCTGGTACGGATCCCACACTGCTGAGCAGTATTCAAGCAGTGGGCGAACAAGCGTACTGTATCCTACTTCCTTTGTTTTCGGATTGCATTTCCTTATGATTCTTCCAATGAAAAAAGTAGAAGAAGGTAAAAGTGAAACAAAATTCGGTTTTAGAAGTTCCCTCGGTACAAGAGAAGCATTGTTTGCTTTTAACATATTAGCGCAACGATGTATGGAGGTCAACCAGCCACTATATGTGTGCTTCCTGGATTATAATAAAGCATTTGACAAAGTTCGTCATGATCATCTCATAGAATTGTTAGAAAAGAAAACACTTGATAAGAAAGACATCCGCATTATATATAACCTCTACTACAATCAAACCGCAACCGTGAAGGTAGAAAATGAGTTATCGAATGATATAGAAATAAAGAGGGGTGTGAGACAAGGTTGCGTTCTCTCACCCTTATTGTTTAATATGTATTCAGAAGACATAATCCAGGCAGCTCTATCAGATGAAATAGCTGGCATTAAAGTGAATGGGCTAAACATTAACAATGTTAGGTTTGCTGATGACACTGCACTACTAGCTGGAAACCTCAAAGATCTACAATTACTTCTTGACAAAGTCGCAGAAAAAAGTGAAGAATTTGGCTTGACTCTTAACGTAAGCAAGACTAAGTTCATGGTGATATCTAAAACACACCAACAAGAAAATCTTACAATCAATAGGGAAAGAGTCGATCAAGTACGTAAATTTAAATATCTCGGAACAATTGTAAATGAGGAGATTGAAAGCTCAGAAGAAATTAAATCGAGAATAGGACAGGCCAGAAGTATCTTTAATAAGATGAAAAATGCATTCTGTTCGAGAGACATTTGTTTAAACACAAAAATGAGGTTGCTAAGATGCTATGTATTCTCAAAATTATTATACGGAATGGAAGCGTGGACATTGAAAAAGAAGGACATGAACAGTTTAGAAGCTTTTGAAATGTGGGCATATAGAAGAATACTTAGAATTAGTTAGGTGTCGAGGATTACTAATCAAGATGTCCTAAGAAGAATGGGAAAGGAAAAAGAATTAATTAAAATTATTAAAGTAAGGAAGCTACAATATTTAGGCCATGTTATTAGGGGAGTAAATTACAAAATATTGCAAATAATACTAGAAGGGAAAATTTGTGGGAAGAGAACGAGGGGTAGAAGACGGACATCCTGGATTGACAATTTAAAAAATTGGTACAACTGTTCAACGTCAGAACTCCTTAGATCAGCCAAATCAAGATCAGAAATTGCCATGATGACAGCCAACCTTCTTAGAGGAGACGGCACATGAAGAAGAAGAAGAATGAATCTCAGTCTGGCATCTGCTTTACCGACGATCAACATTATATGATCATTTCATTTTAAATCACTCCTCATGCCTACTCCCAGATAATTTATGGAATTAACTCCTTCCAGTTGCTGACGTGCTATGTTGTAGCTAAATGATAAGGGATCTTTCTTTCTATGTATTCGCAGCACATTACACTTGTCTACATTGAGATTCAATTGCCATTCCCTGCTACATGCGTCAATTCGCTGCAGATCCTCCTGCATTTCAGTACAATTTTCCATTGTTACAACCTCTCGATATACCACAGCATCATCCGCAAAAAGCCTCAGTGAATTTCCAATGTTATCCACAAGGTCATTTATGTATATTGTGAACAGCGACGGTCCTACGACACTCCCCTGCGGCACACCTGAAATCACTCTTACTTCGGAAGACTTCTGTCCATTGAGAATGACATGCTGCGTTCTGTTATCTAGGAACTCTTCAATCCAATCACACAATTGGTCTGATAGTCCACATGCTCTTTGTTCATTAAACGACTGTGGGGAACTGTATCGAACGCCTTGCGGAAGTCAAGAAACACGGCATCTACCTGGGAACCCGTGTCTATGGCCCTCTGAGTCTCGTGGACGAATAGCGCGAGCTGGGTTTCACACGATCGTCTTTTTCGAAACCCATGCTCATTCCTACAGAGTAGATTTCTAGTCTCCAGAAAAGTCATTATATTCGAACATAATACGTGTTCCAAAATTCTACAACAGACATACGTTAGAGATATAGATCTATAGTTCAGCACATCAAGCGAAAAGGGTTTCCGACAGGATTATAGCCGCACAGACTTTGAACGCGGGATGGTGGCTATAGCTAGATGCATGGGACATTCCATTTCGGAAATCGTTCGCGAATTCAATATTCCGAGATCCACAGTGCCAAGGGTGTGCCGAGAATACCAAATTTCAGTCATTACCTCTCACCACGGATAACGTAGTAGCTGACGGCCTTCACTTACGTAACGACCAAGAGCAGTGGCGTTTTCGTAAAGTTATCAGTGCTAACATACAAGCAACACTGCGTAAAATAACTGCAGAAATCAATGTGGTAAGTAAGAGGAACGTATCCGTTAGAACAGCGCGACGAAATTTGGCGTTAATGGCCAATGGCAGAAGAAGACCGATGCGAGTGCGCTTGCTAACAACACGACCTCGCCTACAGCGCCTCTTCTGGGCTCGTGACCATATCGGTTGGACCCTACACGACTGGAAAACCGTGGCCTGGTCAGATGAGTCTCGATTTCAGTTGGTAAGAGCTGATGGTAGGATCTGAGTGTGGCGCAGACCCCACGAAGCCATGGACCCAGGTTGTCAACAAGGCGCTGCGCGAGCTGGCTGTGGCTCCATAATGGTATGGGCTGTGTTTACATGGAATGAACTGGTTTTTCTGGTCCAACTGAACCGATCATGAAATGGCTATGTTCGGCTACCTGGAGACCATTTGTAGCCATTCACGGACTCATGTTCCCAAACAGCGATGCAAGTTTTATGGAAGACATTGCGTCATGTCACTGGGCCAAAATTGTTCGCGATTTATTTGAAGAACATTCTAGGCTTTTCGAGCGAATGATTTGGGCACCCAGATTGCACGACATGTATCCCATCGATTATTTATGGTACATAATCGAGAGGTTCTTTGGTGCACAAAATCCTGTACCGGAAACACTGTCGATATTATGGGCGGCTATATAGGCACCACAGCGCAATATTTCTGCAGGGGACCTCCAGTGGCTTGTTGAGGCCATGACATATCGAGTTGTTGCACTACACCTCGCAGAGGGAGGTCTGAAACGATATTAGGAAGTATCCCACGACTTTTGTCACTTCAGGTATACCGAGCAAGGTGACGCAGTGGTTAGACACTGGACTCGCATTCGGGAGGACGACGGTTTAATCCCGCGTCCGGCCATCCTGATTTAGGTTTTCCGTGATTTCCCTAAATCACTCCAGGCAAATGCCGGGATGGTTCCTTTGAAAGGGCACGGCCGACATCCTTCCCCATCCTTCCCTAATCCGATGAGACCGATGACCTCGCTGTCTGGTCTCCTTCCCCAAGCAACCCAACCCAACCCACTTCAGGTATACGGCCGCTGTACAACAAAAAGTGACATCTGTTGAGACGGACTTGTACCACACACATATATGGCAGTTAATATTTGATTTGTTCGCAGGTACATTTCTGCACTCATCTTCGACACTGAAATCGCCACGTCACAGTGCCGTAAGATACGGCTACAGAGGTATAAACAAAATGGCGATGCCCATTGATATAATGGATTTTCGTGCGGCAATCGTTCTGTGAAACAGATGGGAAACGATGGTGCTGTAATTCATACTGAGCTGATGGAAGTGCATGAAAGTGCATTACGCTTCCAATGTGGTAAAACAAGTCGGAATGACTGAAGAACGAAATAGCAAATCTCTCAGTGAATAAACAGAATCGCAGGAGGATTGGAGGCCATGGTGTTCGAAGACTGACGTATCACAATCGAGGTGATTGTGGAAAATGTGATAATCGGTCACGTATCATATTTTAACATATTTCACGGCATTTTGACCATGACAAAGGCTGTAGTTGTCTTCGTTCCAAGACTACTCACAACCAATCAGAAAGTCTGCCAAAACGCGGCACAGCGGAAATGTTGCAGTCATACCAAGCCCACCTACATGACTTCTTTAGCCTTCTAATCAGTTGCGGAAGGGTGTATCAGTGACCTCGAGACAAAGAAACAAAGTAAACAGTGGAAGCAAGTGTATTCATCATCGCCGATAAAGATCTTTGGGACTGTGTGGTACCAACAGATTACGCTCGCTGGGGTAGACTGTGTCAGGAGAAATCTTCTGGCGAGATTAAGAGAGGTTGTCAAGACCAAGCGTCGGGGAACCTGTCCGAGATGCCGTTTCTGATGTGCGACAACGTCAGATCTCATTCTGCACAGGATAGTCACACATGCAGCTTCGCCGTACTATCAAATTCTGTCATAGCTCCCATGTTCTCCTGACAGACCACCCACTGACTTCTTCCGCTTTTCCGGAATGGAGAAACGATTGAATGCCATACATTTCCAGAATGTCGATGAGGTCATTTTCGATGCTGAATGTTTCCTGAACAGGAGAAATGCAGGCTTCTACAATAAAGGTATCTCCATCATTAGAAAAAATGTGTTGTGTTGAAGGATGAATGTGTAGAGAAGAATTGACACTGTCATCAAGTTTCGTCGTCGCAAATTGACTTTTTCGGAGTGATAATTAGGACTTTACAATTACCCTACACAAATAGCTTGAAGTTTCGGGACTGATCGCTTACTTTATGCCAAAAAATGGCGCGGAGACGCTACCTGAGCGATCCCTTTTGAGTTTCGCGCTCTCTTCAAATACTGCCCCATTTTCGAAGTGCAGGCGCATGCGTAAAGGTGATACTACGCGCGGTCTCTGCCGGAACGCGGGCTTGCATAGATAAAATTTAGATGACAAATTAATAAAATTAGTTGTGGCTAGACGTGTCACTTGTCTTTAAACGTTTCCTGTCTGTAGAAATTAAGGATATCACCTAGTCCCATGCTTTATCCAGTTGGAAGCCACCATCGTCATCATTAAGATCTTCCGCAAACGTATTTCCACCGACTCCTTAATAACTGACTCTCTAAAGGATCTGGTCGAGGCCAAAAGTTGCGTGGCAGAATTGTCCACGGAATGTCCTGTGGCGACACAGTGCTCGGCTATGAATGACTGCAATCGGTGTTCAAAGATAATAGATATTCTTCCCATCATATCTGCACTGTTTTAAGCAGGAAGACACTTGACCACTCGCAAAGTCAAGAAGAGAAGGAATGGTTTAAAACCAGGGAGTTCCTCCAATATGCCGGCAATATTTCGTAGAAATTAAGCAGGATCTGAAGGAAGCATCATTTTAAAGTAGTTTTCTGCCCAACTACAGTGACTTGTGCTCTTCTCGGTTCGGTAAAAGACTATCCGGGATTGTGGAGGACTGTGATCTACAGAATTCCTTGCCAGTATGGCAAAGCCCACATGGATCAAATGACGCCCTCAGTGCTTGAAAGATGCGTTGAAAACACTCGTATTTCGCAGCCCAGTAAGTCAGCCATAGCGGGACATTCTATCTCCGCAGGACATTCCATGCGTTATTCAACTACAGAAATCATTACCTTGACGAGACTGAGTAATTCAGAAGTTGGTGGAATACGTTTGACAGAGGATATTATTAATCGCGATTGCGGCTTTCAGTTGGATAAAGCTTGAGACCTGGTAATTTCTTTAATATCTACAAAAAGGAAATATTTTATGACCAGTGACATCTCTAACGACAGCTAATTTTATTAATTTGACGTTTCAGAGGTCGCGCATGGAATATTCTTTACGCCGGGAAAATTTCAAGAACCACAAAAATAACTTTTATAGAAAATTTTCTCTTCTATTCAATTACAAAATCTATCTAATAGTTTCCAATAAAATTAAAAGCATGTTTTGAGTGTATTGTGGATGGGTATCCTCATGTCCTTTGTGCAGACAATTCCAGATAAAAATACCTGATGAATGTTATAATTCTTGTTTCTTATTTCTTTGTATCGAGCGAGGTGGCACAGTGACTACCACATTGGACTCGCATTCGGGAGGTCCACGGTTGAAATAAGCTTCCGACCGTCCAGGTTTAGGTTTTTCATGATTTCCCTGAATCACTGTTAGCAAAGGCCTGGATGGTTCCTTCGAAAGGGCACTGCCGATTTCCTTCCCCATCCTTGACAAAATCCGAGCTTTCGCTCCGTCTTTATTGAGCTCGGTGTCAACGGAGTATTAAGCCCTAATGTTCCTTCTTTTTCGTATTTCTTGTAACATTTACTTTCCTCCGTTTTGCTTCGTAGACTGAAATCGTTGTTATCTCCTTCTACCGCCTTGTAATTTTAAGCCTAAGATTCTGTAACTGACATAAATGTATTTCTTAGCTTGGACGCTATAACACAGTAATTGTTGTGCTCTTAATATCAGCGCCGGGTAATCAGAGCTTCGTTAACCAGTCAGAGTGTATAATGAAATCCTGATAGTACAGTGCACATTATTAATTAAGTAGACTTACACCTGCCCAGTTAGTCAAACATTGAGTAAGCCATGTCCTATTCGAAGGAAACATCTCAGGATCTCTCTTGACCGATTTAGGGAAAGTAATGAAAACTTAAATGGCTTTAATGCAAAAATTTCCTGAATCCGAGTACAGTCCGTTAACGAAGTGCGAATTCGAGAAATTAATAGCTGATTTTTTTTAACTAGACTCTCAGTCAGATCCTGTCTGACATGTGTGTGTCTTTTCGATAGCACGTAAATATTTTTCCCCATCCTGAGTATCCGATACCACGAACTGCAAAGGTTCTTTCTTCAAGCAACGGTGGTCGCAGAGATTGCATACTGGTCGCTGCATGAACCCTGACATTTGCGTGTCCAGCTGCTATTTATACGAAGTGATTTCTTCTAAACTGGGAGGCGAAGCAGTGACAACTTAGTTATCGTCTCTCCACTTAACATGCATGCTCTGCAAGTCAATTAACGACTGTTGCCACAAGCGGACACAAATGTTGAATGTTAACCGAGATAACGCGTCTTACCGTAGAGCTACAAAAAAAGAGAAATGCAGCTAACTGCGGTGAATTATTTACATACAGAGGAATGGCTCTCAAGGTATTGTTGTTGTTGTGGTCTTCAGTCCTGAGACTGGTTTGATGCAGCTTTCCATGCTACTCTATCCTGTGCAAGCTTCTTCATCTCCCAGTACCTACTGCAACCTACATCCTTCTGAATCTGTTTAGTGTATTCATCTCTTGGTCTGCCTCTACGATTTTTGCCCCCCACGCTGCCCTCCAAAACTAAATTGGTGATTCCTTGATGCCTCAAAACATGTCCTACCAACCGGTCCCTTCTTTTTGTCAAGTTGTGCCACAAACTCCTCTTCTCCCCAATCCTTTTCAGTACCTCCTCATTAGTTATGTGATCTACCCATCTAATCTTCAGCATTCTTCTGTAGCACCACATTTCGAAAGCTTCTATTCTCTTCTTGTCCAAACTATTTATCGTCCATGTTTCACTTCCAAACATGGCTACACTCCATACAAATACTTTCAGAAATGACTTCTTGACACTTAAATCTATACTCGATGTTACCAAATTTCTTTTCTTCAGAAACGCTTTCCTTGCCATTGCCAGTCTACATTTTATATCCCCTCTACTTCGACCATCATCAGTTATTTTGCTCCCCAAATAGCAAAACTCCTTTACTACTTTAAGTGTCTCATTTCCTAATCTAATTCCCTCAGCATCACCCGACTTAATCCGACTACATTCCATTATCCTCATTTTGCTTTTGTTGATGTTCATCTTATATCCTCCTTTCAAGACACTGTCCATTCCATTCAACTGCTCTTCCAAGTCCTTTGCTGTCTCTGATAGAATTACAATGTCATCAGCGAACCTCAAAGTTTTTGTTTCTTCTCCATGGATTTTAATACCTACTCCGATTTTTCTTTTGTTTCCTTCACTGCTTGCTCAATATACCGATTGAATAACATCGGGGAGAGGCTACAACCTTGTCTCACTCCCTTCCCAACCACTGCTTCCCTTTCATGCCCCTCGACTCTTATAACTGCCATCTGGTTTCTGTACAAATTGTAAATAGCCTTTCGCTCCCTGTATTTTACCCCTGCCACCTTCAGAATTTGAAAGAGAGTATTCCAGTTAACGTTGTCAAAAGCTTTCTCTAAGTCTACAAATGCTAGAAACGTAGGTTTGCCTTTCCTTAATCTAGCTTCTAAGATAAGTCGTAGGGTCAGTATTGCCTCGCGTGTTCCAATATTTCTACGGAATCCAAACTGATCTTCGGCGAGGTCGGCTTCTACCAGTTTTTCCATTCGTCTGTAAAGAATTCGTGTTAGTATTTTGCAGCCGTGACTTATTCAACTGATCGTTCGGTAATTTTCACATCCGTCAGCACCTGCTTTCTTTGGGATTGGAATTATTATATTCTTCTTGAAGTCTGAGGCAGTTTCGCCTGTCTCATACATCTTGCTCACCAGATGGTACAGTTTTGTCAGGAATGGCTCTCCCAAGGCCGTCAGTAGTTCCAATGGAACGTTGTCTACTCCCGGGGCCTTGTTTCGAGTCAGGTCTTCCAGTGCTCTGTCAAACTCTTCACGCAGTATCGTATCTCCCATTTCATCTTCATCTACATTCTCTTCCATTTCCATAATATTGTCCTCAAGTACATTCCCTTGTATAGACCCTCTATATACTCCTTCCACCTTTCTGCTTTCCTTTCTTTGCTTAGAACTGGGTTTCCATCTGAGATCCTGATATTCATACTAGTGGTTCTCTTTTCTCCAAAGGTCTCTTTAATTTTCCTGTAGGCAGTATCAGACTTACCCCTAGTGAGATAAGCCTCTACATCCTTACAGTTGTTTTCTAGCCCTCCCTGCTTAGCCATTTTGAACTTCCTGTCGATCTCATTTTTGAGACATTTGTATTCCTTTTTGCCTGCTTCATTTACTGCATTTTTATATTTTCTCCTTTCATCAATTAAATTCAATATTTCTTCTGTTACCCAATGATTCCTACTAGCCCTCGTCTCTTTTACCTACTTGATCCTCTGCTGCCTTCACTATTTCATCCCTCAAAGGTACCCATTGTTCTTCTACTGTATTTATTTCCCCCATTCCTGTCAGTTGTTCCCTTGTGCTCTCCCTAAAACTCTGTACAACCTCTGGTTTAGTCAGTTTATCCAGGTCCATTCTCCTTAAATTCCCACCATTTTTATGTTTCTTCAGTTTTAATCTACAGTTCATAACCAATAGATTGCGGTCAGAGTCCACATCTGTCCCTGGAAATGTCTTACAATTTAAAACCTGGTTCCTAAATCTCTGTCTTACCATTATATAATTTATCTGAAACCTGTCAGTATCTCCAGGCTTCTTCCATGTATGCAATCTTCTTTTATGATTCTTGAACCAAGTGCTAGCTATGATTAAGTTGTGCTCTGTGCAGAATTCTAACAGGTGGCTTCCTCTTTCATTCCTTAGCCCCAATCCATATTCACCTTCTACGTTATCTTCTCTCCCTTTTCCTACTATCGAATTCCAGTCACCCATGACTATTAAATTTTTGTCTCCCTTCACTATCTGAATAATTTCTTTTATTTCATCATACATTTCTTCAATATCTTCGTCCTCTGCAGAGCTAGTTGGCATATAAACTTGTACTGCTGTAGTAGGCGTGGGCTTCGTGTCTATCCTGGCCACAATACTGCGTCCACTATGCTGTTTGTAGTAGCTTACCCGCGCTCCTATTTTTTATTCATTATTAAACCGACTCCAGCATTACCCCTATTTGATTTTGTATTTGTAACCCTGTATTCGCCCGACCAAAAGTCTTGTTCCTCCTGCCAGTGAACTTCACTAATTCCTACTGTATCTAACTTTAACCTACCGTTTTCCCTTTTTAAATTTTCTAACCTACCTGCTCGATTAAGGGATCTGACATTTCACGCTCCGATCCGTAGAACGCCAGTTTTCTTTCTCCTGATAACGACGTCCTCCTGAGTAGTCCCCTCCCGGAGATCCGAATGGGGGACTATTTTACCTCCGGAATATTTTACCCAAGAGGACGCCATCATCATTTAACCATACAGAAAAACTGCATGCCCTCGGGAAAAATTACGGCTGTAGTTTCCCCTTGCTTTCAGCCGTTCGCAGTACCAGCACAGCAAGGCCGTTTTGGTTAGTGTTACAAGGCCAGATCAGTCAATCATTCCGACAGTTGCCCCTGTAACTACTGATAAGGCTGCTGCCCCTCTTCAGGAACCACACGTTTGCATGGCCTCTCAACAGATACCCGTCCGTTGTCGTTGCACCTACGGTACGGCTATCTGTATCGCTGAGGCTCGCAAGCTTCCCCCACCAACGGTGAGGTCCATGGTTCTTTGGTTCTTGGGGGGGGGGGGGGGGGCTCAAGGTATTAGTTTTGTTAAAAGCAGACCCAGTGGTAATATTAGTACGATAATTAACCTGACAGGACACGCACATACAAAGTTATTCGAGTTGCGGGTAACTGGACTGAATTATTTACTTTGGTAATGTCCTCCCTCCTTCTCTCTCTCTCTTTCCCCACAAACACATAAGATTTAGTACCAGTTATCCACTTCTCGAACTAGTACCAAACGCATCACAGACTGATTGTAGTGCAGACCATAAATTGTGCGATTTATGAACTACTCCAGTACAGTGTATTATGCAGTCAGCATTCAATAGCCTTATAATCAATGTACAGCTTGAAGATGAACTCTCAAAGGACTGATTCTGTATTACTGGTGTGTGGTGTTTACCACAACGTATCAACAACGAAGAGCAGATACCGATAAAGGAGGCATAGTTACACACACAAAATCTTGGAGAGGACTGAACAATCTGAAATTGGTAACTTGTCAACTCTATAAAGACGCTCTAGAATTGGTGTCTATGAATTAATTTACTAAAAAAGACGCACACTGTCCGTCCAAACAGTTCAGAGACTGATTTTATTCCGGTGTACAAGACACGTCATCTTAGTAATTACGATGACAGCTTGAACTAACAACTGTAAAAAAAAAAGGCAGATGTGCTTTCGTCCAGTCACTTGTGAGCAGTGTTGAATGGTTCAAATGGCTCTGAGCACTATGGGACTTAACGTCTGAGATCATCAGTCCCCTAGAACTTAGAACTAGTTAAACCTAACTAACCTAAGGACATCACACACATCCATGCCCGAGGCAGAATTCGAACCTATGACCGTAGCGGTCGCACGGTTCCAGACTGAAGCTCCTGGAACCGCTCGGCCACTCCGGCCAGCTAGACAGTGTTACGTAGTGGACTTGTGACCGTTGTGTGTCGACGTTATCAGGTCAAAAACCACAGTAGACTATCTCAGAATCAAGTGTTCAACTCAATCTGCATAATGCAGTTATTTGAAGAAGAGCGAATGTGTGCAGAATATGTCTCAGACACCTTGACTCGATAAACAAAAACAAAGACGCGTGGACGCCTGCCGCGACTTGATTGAAATGCAAAACGCGACATTTCGTTTCTGGAAAAAGTCATTACGGTTGAAACGAGAATTGGTACTGTTAGTAAGAATTTACCACAAAACGACAAAATGTAGAAATTCTTATACAGAATCAAAGCCTTGACGTCATAACTGACATTCAAGCCATTGTCACGTGCGAGTTGACCAACACTCCGAAGATGGACTCCTCTGGCAGTTTCACTTTGTTGTATGAACGTTCTGTACGTTGTACTCAAGTGATGACGAGACTATGTACAACACCTGAAGCTTTAAATCCACCCTCTTAACTTTTCTCTTCTTTCATAATTATTATTAATCCAGTCCCGAAACTTTCTGGACGGACCGGATATTTGTATCCAATCAGAGGAACATTCAAAGTACGAGTTAACGAGACAGTTAATTCTTTCTCACAATCTGCATGTACAGTAATGCCTACAACGAAATAATGTATAGACATTGATCCACATTAAAATGGTTCAAATGGCTCTGAGCACTATGGGACTTAACGTCTGAGGTCATCAGTCCCCTTGAACTTAGAACTACTGAAACCTGACTAACCTAAGGACATCACACACATCCATGCCCGAGGCAGGATTCGAACCTGCGACCGTAGCAGTCGAGCAGTTCCGGACTGAAGCGCCTAGAACCGCTCTGTCACAGCGGCCGGCTAATTCACACTAAAGACATCTGCTCAACATTTGCTCTGAGTACATTGTAAAATAAATTACAGGTAGCTGAAAGTACACCGGGCCCTTCTAACAAGTTGCGCACATGTCGAAGTAGCCGATAGTGGGGTACCAACACAAAGATTTTGGACAAAAAGCCTATGGACTGGGATAAAACCCTGCGTCACAGCACGATGGAGAATCGCATTTTAATATGTATGTCATTCTTACGTTATTAATATATCTCACATTTCTATTTCTACTTATCCATAACAGTCAACAAGAAAATTTTCTAGGATTATTATGTGTTTGCCGTTTATGTTCACATGGATCTTACACAATGGTCGCAGAATGTTGGCCACAAAAGCTGTCCGTGCTGCCACCAGTCATTTTCATTGTAAGCATTACATCAACTTACTTAACTGATGTGCGCTCCCATCAAATACACACAAACACCAGCAACTGGGAGGAGCCTGGACCAGAGCGTTTTCTGGTGCTGTACTCGTGCGTGATAGAAAAGCGTCTCATAATCTTGTACGATTTTCGTGATTCAGGTTTCCTGCGATTCCTCTTAGTGACTTAAAGCAAGTACCTGGTTGGTTGCTTCGGTGAGGTGTCTGCCGAGTCCCTTCCGTACCGTTGGTCAATCAGAGATTGTGCTCTGTCTCTGTTGACTTCAGCTTCAAACTCTGCACTTAGGACCATAATGCCGACCAACATCACCTTGTCCCATGTTGTCGAATTTAGATTTCAATACCTCAAAGAAAAATGAAGTGCGGGAAAGATTGTCGACGCCGTACGTTATCAGCTATGTTGTCTACATGCAGCTTGGGTTACTGCAAATGGCTGTGGATGTGAGAGTATGGCAGACACAGTCTTTGAATTGAACTAGCAAGTGACCAGAAGATTAAGTCTAGCAGCCGGCCGAAGTGTCCATGCGGTTCTAGGCGCTACAGTCTGGAACCGCGAGAATGCTACGGTCGCAGGTTCGAATCCTGCCTCGGGCATGGATGTGTGTGATGTCCTTAGGTTAGTTAGGTTTAACTAGTTCTAAGTTCTAGGGGACTGATGACCTCAGAAGTTAAGTTGGTTGGTTGGTTGGATTGGGGAAGGAGACCAGACAGCGTGGTCATCGGTCTCATCGGAGTAGGGAAGGATTGGGAAGGAAGTCGGCCGTGCCCTTTCAGAGGAACCATCCCGGCATTTGCCTGGAGTGATTTAGGGAAATCACGGAAAACCTAAATCAGGATGGCCGGACGCGGAATTGAACCGTCGTCCTCCCGAATGCGAGTCCAGTGTCTAACCACTGCGCCACCCCGCTCGGTCAGAAGTTAAGTTCCATAGTGCTCACAGCCATTTAAAACCATTTTTTCTAGGGAACTAATGACCTCAGAAGTTGGATCCCATAGTGCTCAGAGTCATTTGAACCATTAAATCTAGGCAGTTTTGTACCAAAAATTACAGTGTAGTAAGAGCTGAAGGACATGAAATGGAGGCAGTGATTTAGAAGGAAAAACAGCAATCAGCGTATGAACGATATTGTTCAAACTGCACTTTGAGCAACCAGTAAGGGAAGCCAAGTAGAAATGTAGAAAGGAAACTGAAGTTTAAGAAGAGTAAATAAAAACTTCGATTTTACAGAAATCTGTCAGAGACAGCAAAGAGCTTGGAAGATCAGTTGAACTGAATGGATAATGCTTGACAAGATGTTGTATGAGGAATAACAACAAATGTAAATCAATGGTAGCTGAGTCTAATCAAATCAAGCGATACAGAGGAAATTCTGTTACTAAGTGAAGCACTAAAAGTGGTTAGAGGGTTTTGCTATTACCACAAAAGAATAACTGACGATGGCCAAGGCAGAGAGGTGCGTTAAGTACCTTCCTGTGGCGAGAGGTGGGAACACGTAATGCGTGCAGGAACACTGCCGAACTGATCATTTTGGTGATCCAGGTGTTATGATGTGGGGAAGGATAATGTTGCATGGGAGTACTGACCTTCGAATCTTTGAACACGGTACACTCACAGGCCAATGTTACTGTGACACCATATTCCTTCCCTTTATGAAACGTCAGGAGCAACTGAAACAAAGTCGTTGGTATGAATCTATGTGCCTTTGTCACTGAGCAACGGACAACAAGGATATTTAAAGGAGTGCAGCAAAATTTTATATGCCGTTGTAATGCATGTACTGAGAGTCGCGGGTATCACTATGTGCTTACGTTGTCGCTATAAAGTGTTGGTTAAGTCACTTAACTACTGCTAACTACTCCCGGGCCTCAACCCTTCTCGCGCCATCTGACTTGAACTCAGTTGAATCTGATGGGGGGCAAGGAGGACTGCTGCCCTCGGATTTGGATAACGAGGCTCTCCAAGCTGTGAACGGAGCGAGGCTGTAAAGACGATGCCACAGTCTTGTAACTGGTTTGATGCGGCTGGCCACGAATTCCTTCCCTGTCAATATCTCAGAGTAGCACCCTACGTCGTCAAATGGCTCTGAGCACTATGGGACTTAACATCTATGGTCATCAGTCCCCTAGAACTTAGAACTACTTAAACCTAACTAACCTAAGGACATCACACAACACCCAGTCATCACGAGGCAGAGAAAATCCCTGACCCCGCCGGGAATCGAACCCGGGAACCCGGGCGTGGGAAGCGAGAACACTACCACACGACCACGAGATGCGGACCCTACGTCGTCAGTTATCAGTAGGATGTATTCCAATCTCTGCCTTCCCCTACAATTTTTCCTCTCTAAAGTTCCTTCTGTTATCATAGAGGTTATTCCCGAATGCCTTAACATACGTCCTACCAGTATGTCGCTTCTTCTTTTCAGTGTTTTCCATATGTTCCTTCCTTCTCCGATTTTTCGGGGAACCTTCTCGTTCTTTTCATTATCAGTCCACCTGTTTTTCAACATTCTTCTGTAGTACCACATCTCAAAAGCTTCGATTCTCTTCTGTTCCCGTTTTCCCATTGTCCATGATTCACTACCATCCAATGCTGAGCTCCATGAGCTCCAAAAGTACATTCTCAGAAACTTCTTCCTCAAATTAAGCCCTATGTTTGAAATCAGTAGGATTCTCTTGGCCACGATTGCCCTTTTTGCCGGTGCTAGTCTGCATTTTATATCTTCCTTGCTTCGTCCGTTATGTGTAATTTTGCCTCCATTGCAGCAGAATATCTCAACTTCGTCTCCTTCGTGATCCCAAATTTTTACGCCAAGTCTGTCGCTATTCACTTTTCTGCTACTTCTCATCGCCTTTGTCTCTTTCCGGTTTACTCTCGATCCATATTCTGTACTCGTTAGACTCTTCATTCCATCCAAGAGATCCTGTAATTCTTCTTTACATTCTCTGAAAATTCCAACATCATCAGCGCATATTATCATCAATATCCTTTGGAAAAATATGGAAATTTGTGGTAAGGACTATGGGACCAAACTGCTGAGGTGAGGTCATCGGTCGCTAGGCTTACGCACTACTTAATCTAACTTACGCTAAGAACAAGATAAAAACCCATGCCCGTGGGAGGACTCGAGCCTCTGACGCCGAGGGGGGGGGGGGGGGGGGGGGGGAGCCACGCGAACCGTGACAAGACGTTCTACACCGCACGGCTACCCCGCGCGACCAATATTCTTTCACTTTGAATTCTAATCCCACTCTTGAACCCTTTTTGTCATTATTTCTTAGATTTATACACGGAACACTAGGCGTTCTTGACCTCCTAGTCTTTTTGTCCCCTCTTGGTTGCTGTACATGTCGTATATGACCCGTCTTTCCCTACAGCTTACTTCAGTTAGCTCAGAATTTTGAACATATTACACCATTTTGCACTGTCGAACGCTTTTTCTGGGTCGACGAATGCCATGAGCGTGTCTTGATTTTTCTTCAACGTTGCTTCCATTACGAATATCGACGTCAGGCCCGGTGCTCTGGTGTCTTTACCTCTCCTACAGAGCCCCCCATGAACCATGGACCTTGCCGTTGGTGGGGAGGCTTGCGTGCCTCAGCGATACAGATAGCCGTACCGTAGGTGCAACCACAACGGAGGGGTATCTGTTGAGAGGCCAGACAAACATGTGGTTCCTGAAGAGGGGCAGCAGCCTTTTCAGTAGTTGCAAGGGCGACAGTCTGGATGATTGACTGATCTGGCCTTGTAACAATAACCAAAACGGCCTTGCTGTGCTGGTACTGCGAACGGCTGAAAGCAAGGGGAAACTACAGCCGTAATTTTTCCCGAGGGCATGCAGCTTTACTGTATGATTACATGATGATGGCGTCCTCTTGGGTAAAATATTCCGGAGGTAAAATAGTCCCCCATTTGGATCTCCGGGCGGGGACTACTCAAGAGGATGTCGTTATCAGGAGAAAGAAAACTGGCGTTCTACGGATCGGAGCGTGGAATGTCAGATCCCATAATCGGGCAGGTAGGTTAGAAAATTTAAAAAGGGAAATGGATAGGTTGAAGTTAGATATAGTGGGAATTAGTGAAGTTCGGTGGCAGGAGGAACAAGACTTCTGGTCAGGTGACTACAGGGTTATAAACACAAAATCAAATAGGGGTAATGCAGGAGTAGGTTTAATAATGAATAGGAAAATAGGAATGCGGGTAAGCTACTACAAACAGCATAGTGAACGCATTATTGTGGCCAAGATAGACACGAAGCCCACACCTACTACAGTAGTACAAGTTTATATGCCAACTAGCTCTGCAGATGACGAAGAAATTGAAGAAATGTATGATGAAATAAAAGAAATTATTCAGATTGTGAAGGGAGACGAAAATTTAATAGTCATGGGTGAATGGAATTCGAGTGTAGGAAAAGGGAGAGAAGGAAACATAGTAGGTGAATATGGATTGGGGGACAGAAATGAAAGAGGAAGCCGTCTGGTAGAATTTTGCACAGAGCACAACTTAATGATAGCTAACACTTGGTTCAAGAATCATAAAAGAAGGTTGTATACATGGAAGAAGCCTGGAGATACTGACAGATTTCAGATAGATTATATAATGGTAAGACAGAGATTTAGGAACCAGGTTTTAAATTGTAAGACGTTTCCAGGGGCAGATGTGGACTCTGACCACAATCTATTGGTTATGAACTGTAGATTAAAACTGAAGAAACTGCAAAAAGGTGGGAATTTAAGGAGATGGGACCTGGATAAACTAAAAGAACCAGAGGTTGTAGAGAGATTCAGGGAGAGCATAAGGGAGCAATTGACAGGAATGGGGGAAATAAATACAGTAGAAGAAGAATGGGTAGCTTTGAGGGATGAAGTAGTGAAGGCAGCAGAGGATCAAGTAGGTAAAAAGACGAGGGCTAGTAGAAATCCTTGCGTAACAGAAGAAATATTGAATTTAATTGATGAAAGGAGAAAATATAAAAATGCAGTAAGTGAAACAGGCAAAAAGGAATACAAACGTCTCAAAAATGAGATCGACAGGAAGTGCAAAATGGCTAAGCAGGGATGGCTAGAGGACAAATGTAAGGATGTAGAGGCCTATCTCACTAGGGGAAAGATAGATACCGCCTACAGGAAAATTAAAGAGACCTTTGGAGATAAGAGAATGACTTGTATGAATATCAAGAGCTCAGATGGAAACCCAGTTCTAAGCAAAGAAGGGAAAGCAGAAAGGTGGAGGGAGTATATAGAGGGTCTATACAAGGGCGATGTACTTGAGGACAATATTATGGAAATGGAAGAGGATGTAGATGAAGATGAAATGGGAGATACGATACTGCGTGAAGAGTTTGACAGAGCACTGAAAGACCTGAGTCGAAACAAGGCCCCCGGAGTAGACAATATTCCATTGGAACTAATGACGGCCGTGGGAGAGTCAGCCCTGACAAAACTCTACCATCTGGTGAGCAAGATGTATGAAACAGGCGAAATACCCTCAGACTTCAAGAAGAATATAATAATTCCAATCCCAAAGAAAGCAGGTGTTGACAGATGTGAAAATTACCGAACTATCAGCTTAATAAGTCACAGCTGCAAAATACTAACACGAATTCTTTACAGACGAATGGAAAAACTAGTAGAAGCCAACCTCGGGGAAGATCAGTTTGGATTCCGTAGAAACACTGGAACACGTGAGGCAATACTGACCTTACGACTTATCTTAGAAGAAAGATTAAAGAAAGGCAAACCTACGTTTCTAGCATTTGTAGACTTAGAGAAAGCTTTTGACAATGTTGACTGGAATACTCTCTTTCAAATTCTAAAGGTGGCAGGGGTAAAATACAGGGAGCGAAAGGCTATTTACAATTTGTACAGAAACCAGATGGCAGTTATAAGAGTCGAGGGACATGAAAGGGAAGCAGTGGTTGGGAAGGGAGTAAGACAGGGTTGTAGCCTCTCCCCGATGTTGTTCAATCTGTATATTGAGCAAGCAGTAAAGGAAACAAAAGAAAAATTCGGGGTAGGTATTAAAATTCATGGAGAAGAAATAAAAACTTTGAGGTTCGCCGATGACATTGTAATTCTGTCAGAGACAGCAAAGGACTTGGAAGAGCAGTTGAATGGAATGGACAGTGTCTTGAAAGGAGGATATAAGATGAACATCAACAAAAGCAAAATGAGGATAATGGAATGTAGTCTAATTAAGTCGGGTGATGCTGAGGGAATTAGATTAGGAAATGAGGCACTTAAAGTAGTAAAGGAGTTTTGCTATTTGGGGAGCAAAATAACTGATGATGGTCGAAGTAGAGAGGATATAAAATGTAGGCTGGCAATGGCAAGGAAAGCGTTTCTGAAGAAGAGAAATTTGTTAACATCCAGTATTGATTTAAGTGTCAGGAAGTCATTTCTGAAGGTATTCGTATGGAGTGTAGCCATGTATGGAAGTGAAACATGGACGATAAATAGTTTGGACAAGAAGCGAATAGAAGCTTTCGAAATGTGGTGCTACAGAAGAATGCTGAAGATTAGATGGGTAGATCACATAACTAATGAGGAGGTATTGAATAGGATTGGGGAGGAGAGAAGTTTGTGGCACAACTTGACCAGAAGAAGGGATCGGTTGGTAGGACATGTTCTGAGGCATCAAGGGATCACCAATTTAGTATTGGAGGGCAGCGTGGAGGGTAAAAATCGTAGAGGGAGACCAAGAGATGAATACACTAAGCAGATTCAGAAGGATGTAGGTTGCAGTAGGTACTGGGAGATGAAAAAGCTTGCACAGGATAGAGTAGCATGGAGAGCTGCATCAAACCAGTCTCAGGACTGAAGACCACAACAACAACAACAACAGACGAACTGATCGTCATCTAACAAATCCTCTTTTCCAATCTTCTGTATGTTATCCTTGTCAACAGCTTGGTTGCATGAACTGTTAAACTTATTGTTCGATAATGTTTTGTCTTCGAAATTACCCGTGGATTATATTTTTCCTTATGTGTGATGGTGCATCGTCAGTCACACAGATTCTACACGCCAAGTTGAACAGTCGTTTGGTTGCTGTTTTCCACCACGATTTTAGAGATTCGATGGAGTGTTATCTATTCCTTATGCGTTTGTTGATCTCTAGTTTTCCAGTGCTCTTTCAAATCCTAATATTGGGTCCCATATGGTATCCCTATCGACTCCAGTTTCTTCTTATAAAACGTCGGCAGACAAGTCCTCCCCTACTGATACTGGCCTTTAATGTACTGTTTCCACCCATTCGCTCTCTCTTCTTTGTCTAACAGAGTAATTTTCGTTGCACTCTTAAAATTTCCACCACTGATTTAAATTCCACTGAATGTTGTTTTGACTTTCCTATATGCTGAATCAGTCCTCCCGACCATGATTTCTTTTTCGATTTCTTCACATCTTTCCTGCAGCCATTTAGCCTTGGCTGCCTTTCATTTGATATCTGTTTCATTATGTTTTATGCTAACGTATTCCGGCGAACGAAAATCTCCTTATAAGAATCAATATGCATTTCGCAAACAGAAATCTTACGAAACTCACCTCGCGCTCATGTATTTTCTTATGGGAAACTATTCTGTCTAATGAACAAGAGCAACAGCTGACTGAATGTAACATGACAATGGAAACTAAATTTTTTGGATTTAACTGAAAGTACCTTCAACAGATGGCATTTCAGTTTACCAAAGCCAATAATATCCAACAGGCTGAAAGAGGGTGGGTACACCATTTCTTGAAGCGGCACAAAAAGGATATTTCGATTCGGAAACCCACTGCAGCCTTATTTAATCGATGTCTAGGTTTCACAAGGAGTGAATGTGGCAATAATTAATAACTGAAAATGGTATATTTCGTGTTTTCTATTGTGTTGTTATGTTTCATAGTGTTTACTTTGACAATGTATTATTAGAGTCTCTATTACTTGCCTTAACTTTAACAATGTCGAGATGAATGGATTTGGACTGGATTGTTTGGGGAAAGAGACCAAACAGCGAGGTCATCGGTCTCATCGGATTAGGGAAGGACGGGGAAGGAATTCGGCTGTGCCCTTTCAAAGGAACCATCCCGGCATTTGCCTGGAGCGATTTAGGAAATCACGGAAAACCTAAATCAGGATGGCTGGACTCGGGATTGAACCGTCGTCCTCCCGAATGCGAGTCCAGATGAATGGACTATTCCATATTTTTAGCCCAGATCTGAAGAGCCAAAACTGAACTTTGTTTTAAGCCTAATTTAGAAATGTTCCTAACGTAGTATGTATTCGAAAATATAGGATGCATTAATCTGATTTGGTCCATTATAAATGGTTCAGAAAGCCTGCGACTTTGCAGGCAATAGGCTTGTTTACAAATAACTCATATGCAACCAGTCATGATTCTCTTTATTTTGTGCTTTGCATGACGCGTTTCGGGAAATGATTCCCATTTTCAAGTGCGTTTTTTGTTTTTGTTATGCCATTTCTATGTGATGTTGTCGATGTGTGAGAGTCTGCTTCATTTCGTTGACCTTAAGTCTCCTTATGGTCCATTTGTGCAGAGTCCCACAAACACTAAACATCACACACAACATGTTGTACATTTTAAACATCGAAAACATTTTACATGAACAAAGCAGTTACTGTTTTATTTATGTAAAATGTTTTCGAAAAACAATTACTGTTTTGTTAGTGTAAAATGTTTTAGAGGTTAAAAGTGTACAACAAATTGTGTGTGATGTTTAGTGTGTGTGAGACTATGCACAAATGGACCATAAGGAAACTTAAACTCAACGAAATGATGCAGACTCTCACAAATCGACAACATCACATAGAAATGGCATGACAAACACAAACACTTGAAAATGGGAATCATTTCCCGAAACGCGTCGTGCGAAAAATAAGATAAAGAAAGTCGTGACTGGTAGCACATGAGCTATTTATAAACAAAATGATGCATTAAACTATCAGCTGCAGATAGCTTGTTTGCTTAGTGTGGAAAACTGAGAAATTTGTGAACGAAAAAGAAAATGGTATTCCATATTTGTGCCACTTATTGTGAAATTCAGTTTTAACTTTATAATTTATATATTGCCCTCGTAGCTCATAATTTGCTAAGAGATATCGGTGTAGTAACCTTCTATGGTCATGGGTAGATAAAGGAAAACAATAAAAATAAAATAAAATAAATAAAGACAATTATCAGTTTTGAACACGGGGCGCAAAATTAAGAAGCCACGACGCTAACCACCGAGTCTTCTGACGATACCGTGCGGTAAAAGGCACATAAAGTACCTCGAAAAGTTTGACCGTCGTTTTTATCAGAAACGGTCGAGTATCTACGGTTAAGCCGAAACACGTTTTCGCTTATTTTGACTCCCCTTCCAGTAAGCGAAGTTTCTGGGAAATCTGGTTACGGCACTTGGAGTTTTCTCCTCGTGACAATATTTCGTACAAAACATTCAGAACATCCTCACACTCCAGTACCATGAGTTCAATTTTCCTGTAGTTTTTTGGACGTCCTATAACTGTAGAAGCTGTTGGCCATGATTTTGGAAGATCTCTCGGTGCCCGGATAGTGCCTTCCGCTGACGCGTCCTGAGGCCGCTAGCTCTGGGGAGGTCGCTGCCGCCGACGGCACCTATCGATCGCGGGCCGCGAGTCGATGCGATGGCCCGCGATATGCAGTCGACTAATTATCGCGCCCCTGGCCCGGCCGCTGATTAGCTATGCGCTCGCAAGCCGCTAATTAAGCGCGCTCGTGCTTAATGGCTGCAGCTCCGCAGGGACCTCAACACGCCGCCGATTATTGCTCTTTCCTGGCCTCCCTACTTGTTTACATCGCTTTTTTTGTAACTTACTGGCAGACATGTTTTCCCTCTTAAACCTTCTATCTCTTTCTCATTACTTAATCTAGTTACTCATCGGTTTGTCCCATCTATCTCTATCTTATATCGAAACAATTAAAGGACATAAGGCTCGAATGTATTGGCCAACTTGGCAAACGTCTGCCTAATGCACAGAGGTACGTGTTTTACATACACATAAGAAAGCAGCTTGCGTTCACTGATAGAGTATTACATAAAACTTAGATTTTCATTTGAATGGTGAGAGGGAACGCCAGAGTGAAGAATAAGCAGAAAACGTGGTGATGTGGAGAGGATGAGTTGAAAAACGCACTAGAGATCAACCAGAGCCAACATGGTTGTATGTGACCTAATTATTCGTTAACAGCACTGCAGGAGTATGGCTCTGCTCTGTAGTACGAAAAGGGACACAGTTCCCAAAAGCCACAAGCTGGCTGCAAATGGCCACGTCACTTTTAACATACAAAGAAATTCCTTGCATACATTCCTGAGCCCCGATACAAGGGAGCCAGAGGCATAATGATACCTCGCCCTGCTCTAAGCTTGAATGACCCTACTGCGCAAATTCCGTGAGAATACACGTCCACTATTATAGCCGTAGAACTGTGCTGAAGGTTAACCAGAACAACTTTACCTTGCACAAGATTGAAGGAACAGTCATAGCGTCCCAGCTTCCACTCACTTTGTGATGAACCGTGAAGTATCTACCGTATTTTTACTTTGTGTTAGTGTATGTTCATTGACCCTCCATGAATCACGTGTAATGCCAAGACGAGATGGCTTGCGATCCTTAACGATACAGATATCCGTACCATAGGTGTAACCGCCACAAAGGGATATCTGTGGAGAGACCAGACAAATATGTGGTTCCTGAAGTGGGGCAGCAGCCTTTTCAGTATGCGTAAGAGCAGCATTCTTGATTATTGACTGATCTGGCCTCGTAACATCAGTCAACCTCGCCTTCCTATGCTGGTACTGCAAACGTCTGAAAGGAAGGGGAAGGTAGAGCTGTTATTTTACCCTTAGGGCTTGCATGCTTCTGTATAATTAAGTGATGATGGCATCATTTTGCGTAAAACAATCCGAAGGTAAAACAGTTCTCCATCGGGTCTCTAGACAGGGACTACTCAGATGAGTACAGTCATCAGGAAAAACAACAGTGTCGTTCCGAATGTTGGAAAGTCAAGTGTTGGATCCTCTAATCGATTAGGTAGACTACAAAAACTACAAAGACATACGGATAGGCGAAGTTACAAGTAGCGGGAATTGGTGAAATTCGTTAACAAGATGAACAAGACTTCTGATCAGGTGAGTACAGAGCTATAAAATAATACAAAATTAAATAAGGTTAATGAGATAGCAAGTCATATGAATAACAAAATATGAATGTGGGTAAGCTACTGTGAAGTTTACAGTGAACACATTATCGTAGTTAAGATAGACAGGAAACCAGCACCCACCACAGTGGTACAACTTCATATGCCATCTAGCTCCACATAATGAAAGATTAAAAACATTTTTGATGAGATAAAAGAAATTACTTATGCTGTTCATGAACAGGAAAATGTGATGGGGGAATGTAATTCATTAATAGGAGCCGGCCGGTGGGGCCGAGCGGTTCTAGGAGCTGCAGTCTAGAACCGCGCGACCGCTACGGTCGCAGGTTCGAATCCTGCCTCGGGCATGGATGTGTGTGATGTCCTTAGGTTAGTTATGTTTAACTAGTTCTAAGTTCTAGGGGACTGATGACCTCAGTAGTTAAGTCTCATAGTGCTCAGAGCCATTTGAACCATTATTAGGAAAATAAAGAGAAGGAAAAACAGGAGGAGAGTACGGAGTGATGGAAAATAATGGAAGAGAATTTTGCACAGAGGATAATTTAATCATCGATAACGTCCGGTTTCAGACAAAAAGAAAACAGAAGCTTTTGAAATGCTGTGCAACAAAAGAATGCTGAAGATTAGGTGGATAGACAGGCATTACTAATGAGATAGTAATGAGTAAAAGTGGAGAGAAAAAATTAATTGTGGCGCAGGTTGATTAGATGAAGAGATCAGTTGATGGAAAACTTTCTGAGACGCCAAAGAATCGTAAATTTGCTAGTGGAAGATGAAACGTCCCCTTAGAAAAATTAATGAATTACTGTGCTTAAACTGACACACAATATTTTTTAGCGCAACGCAATCTGACTTTTAATAATCCCTACAAAAGAGTGGCCCTGACTAACAATAACCTATACCTTTCACAAATCACTTACCTCACAAAAATCCTCGTTACTCGAACTACTGCAATACAGCGAACGCCACCACTGCCAGCTAAATAAAAGATTCTAACTACTGAAGGCACTAACTACTGTCAGGCATAGTTAGCAAATGAAAGATTTTGATAGAGAACAAACACTGTATTTACCTTAATAGTGTTCAAAAGTCACAGTATATATAGCAGTTCATGACATCGAGTCTTACAAATTTACTGTCTCTGATGGACACACGTCCAGATCATCCGCTCTCGAAACTCCGGCATCTCTCTCCCCACATCCACCACTGCTGGCGGCTCACCTCCAACTGCACAACGCTACGCGCTGTTAACATCCAGCTGCCCAACACTACAATGGTAGACAACAATGCAAACTAGCCACAGACTGCACACAGCACAGCCAGTGATTTTCATACAGAACGCTACGTGGCGTTACCAATAAGACAACCTAAATAGCCTACTTACAAAGGAAGTGCGGAGGGTAAAAACTGTAGAGGGAGGCAAAGGGACGAGTACAGCAAGCAGTTTCAAAAGACGTAGGCTGCAGTAGTTGTTCGGAGATGAAGAGGTTTGGACAGGATAGCGTATAGTGGATGTATCAAACCAGTGTTGATCCGAAGACCACAACAACAACAGCAACAGTAACAATACATTCATTGACTTGGTACACCTTTACCGCGTTATTAACAGACATAATATTGGACTGCCCATGACTGTGACGTCTAGGTTAGGGATACATTTTATTATAATATTCCATCTTCAGCCAAAAATTTTTATTTTCTAGCTATTGCCCAATCTTTTTCGGAGCTACAACTCAATGACAAAGACTGCGTAGATAATGGGCATTACATCTACTACAGTTTTTCACCTATCAGTATCAGAACGACACAGTTGTTAGTTTTACCAGGAAACTCCTAAGACGAGGCTAATGAGAGAAATGAAGTATCGTAACATACCACTTGCATTTGAGAACCCAACATTCCTTTCACATTTACGTTTAGAGCGATTTAGCATGGTTATGGAAGTTCTACATGACTATAATAACATATATTTAATCTATGTTACATCATGTAATTTCATATAATTTCCGTTTACGAAATTATGTCTATACAGTCTTTGAAAATGGAGTTGCCCCGAAATGAGTTTGACAGTAATTAGAAAATAAAATTATTGGAACAGGAGAAGGAATATTATTAATAAAATACATACGTAATAGGTGTATCAACACAACGCTGAAATCACTAGTATCAACAATATCATGGAGATTTGCACGGGGTAAATCCGCTACAGGTGCTGCTCCGTTAGTGACGCCGCACACACAGTAAATAGAGGTTACCACTAGGTGAGTGTGTGTATGCTGTATTGTGTGCGGAAGTGGTGCAAGTTGCTCGGATATTACGTAAATTGTAGTCTATACACGGAGGTGAGTTCATGTTTCCTCCTGAGTAAGTTTTTCCTTGTGTTCATATATTATATATTAAGTCTGTTTCAAATGCTTAAATCAGCCATTATGAGTACAGAAGAAGTCATAAGCGTGACTGTAGTAGCCATGTTAGCCTTGAGGTGCGACAACGAGAGGGTGCGGCGGCTCTACCTGAGAGAAATTCGGTTTATTTATTTAAACGTGTCCAGAACATAACATATTAAATATAATTTATCATACATAGCATATCGTACATATATATTACAAGTATACAGAGAATACGTGCATATTTATATTCCATGTGCTGCCCAGAATTCCGCTGCACAGACTGCCTTATTATTGGCGATAATCAGATCGTCCATGGACACAGATTCCGACAGTTTCCTGCAGTTGAGTAGGTGTCGATGGTCTTGGGGTTCACCACACTCACATAGTTCGTCCCCTGAGATGTATCCCCATTTCTTCATGTTCTACTTGCACCAAGATACTCCAGTCCTCAGTCTATTGAGTACCTTCCACGTCGTGCGTGGGAGATTATGACCTGTAGTAAGTTCTTCCTTGGGGTTGTCCCAATATTTCTCTGATTATGAGCTACGCCAGAGTTGTTCCTATGGTCTGCAGGTGATGTCTGGATTGGTTGCGTTGTCTGGAGAAAACTTTTTCTCGACTTGAGTCTTGGTGTTTGATGTTCGCATCCAAACAGGGGGTGTCTCTGATCCGTCTCCTGCTTCTTTCTTTCCATTTCAGCTGCTGTACTCCTTCGGATGTCTGTAGGTGCTACGCCCATGAGGAGGTAGATTTGGTCAAGAGGGGTTGCCCGCAAGTAGCCGGTTACAATTCGTCCTGTTTCATTTAGGGCAGTATTTGCCTGTTTAGCATGCCTGGAGTTCTGCCATACAGGTGCTGCATATTCAGCAGCGGAGAAGCACAAAGCGAGGGCAGATGGGTGCAGGATGCCTCATTGCTGTTAGATTTTATAAGTGATCTGGAAACATTCCACACTATTCAACGAACACCGTTGTTACCTCATGTTTATTTCTTACATTGTCAACGTTATTGTGACTGTATACGGTTCTGTTATTTACATAAATACACAAATATTTATGACGTGCCTACTCAATACAAAAGTAAGGGAACTGCCGAGAGAGCTCAGTGGACGTAGCAAAATTTAGGAGAAGTTGTAAAAAGGCTCAAATGAAAGGAAATACTATTCAGTGATGCAGAAACGCAATATTGTATTTCGGCACGAACACTGAAACGAAGAATGGAGTCCGGCATCTGGAAAAACGCACACTTGGTCCAGCAGGTGTAGCTATTTCAGTAATCACCCAAGCCAAATTAATAATCAGCAATACTTTTAATTTATATTTAATCAAAACAAATGTTAATTTTTTGGGACCCTAAAAGCACATTTCCGGATGAAGCTTTAGCATAGGTTACACAAAACAGTCGAAGGAAAATCATTCGATATCTAAAGGGTCGACTAATCGGTGGAGCTTCGAGTAAAGCCGCGTTGTAGGAATAGCGCTTAGTGGCTTTGAAGCCACGATAATTTGTCCCTTCAACCCAAACCAAGTAGCTGAACACTTGTACTCAAATGTCGCGCACAAATGAATCATCAGCCTCGTCAGCAGCACAACAAACTTTCAGTTCTGTGGACCTCTCACATAGTCCTACTGATTCTTCTCAGAACTCTCCACAACCTTACACATCTAGCACGTCACCTGATACAATAACACCAACTAAACTTCTCGAGGAAATAAGCTCGATAGCGAAACTGCCCAAATCAACGTCAGTATGATGAAAGCTAAGCCCATAGCACTTACTGATAGATGCTACAAAATTGGAGAGAAGCTTGAAAAAAAAATTCAAAACGGAATTAAGGGAAGGAAAAAAGTGAAAACAGTATCATCCGTCCCTGCTCGAAGTAGGACACGACTATCTACGAGGACCATAGCAGAAAATGAAAAGAATTCAATAAATTCAGAAACCAAACGCTGCTGTGAATGTTGGAAAAATTATTTCCTAACCACAAAAAAAGATGATTGGATGTAGTGTGGGAGTAGCAACCAGTGGCTCCACGAAACATGCTTTACGTGTGTGGACGTGTATGTAGACTGAGGCAGATGCTAGAGAAGAAAACACTGAGGAACAGCCTATATAAATTTGTACCTTGTACCTTCTACGCTGTAAATCTAAATTAAAATATTACATTAATGTTGTAAATTATGACTCACTTCATGTTACTACTCAGTTGTATGCATATAATTGTCTTGTTGTATGTTATAATGCTCAGTTATATTAAAGCTGAAGAAATCAGCTTAAATTTGATTTTGTTATTAATTATTTCACATGTGGCTTCTCTCCAGAGAAAAGTTAGCATCTACACCGGGTTCCAGGGAGAGAAGCCGCTCATATAACACTTTCTTTCTTTCTTCTTTTCTCCTTTCTATTTACACTTACCGACGATTTGCTCATATGTGATCTAATGCAAAAATTTTAATTTACGCTCTAGCAATTTTCAACAATATTTAAAGTTATTCTACTGCGATATAACAAAAGATATGAAACTTGTGGTATCTGTACTGGATTTACCTCAGCGCAAACAAGGGGCTGTATCTTGACCTGATTAAAGAGCTAGAAATTTATGAGTATACCGCCAAAAGATAAGAACCTGAAAAGAAATATTAATGATTAAAATGGATTTTCCTGAGCCGCTTACTTTAATACTTACGAGAATGTAGCCATCAAACTGACAATGCGTAATGTGCTCCCTTATTTCGCTATGAACGTTTATATCAAGTCAGATGGCCATAAACAGAGAGTCTCTGTAAGGTCATCTTTGTACGGGATGGTTATGGGACTTTGGCTGGTCGGTATATAATGACAAATCAAAAACATCTTCAGCTCTCTATATCTCCAAATATATTTTATTTTTGCCACCAGTTTCGGCGTTCACTAAGAAATCTTCAGGCCCCCTGACCGACGTGTAGGTAGAATCCAACCTCACGTGCACTCGAAACAGTGGCCAGCATTCAGTAACTGGGATCCGTAGACTTTTTTTTAGCAAAGCGATCACTCCGTTCATCAACGACGGACTGCAGTCTGCAATTGATGAACGAAGGTGTTCTTCCTACAAGTCGGTCAAAGGAGCTGAAGATGGCGTAGTGAAACTGGTCGCAAAAATAAAATAAAATTGGAGATATATGAAGCTTTGATATGACACTTCGTAAACAGAGAGTGGATGGCGCAGACTGTGGCCTGCCTCTTGCGTGAACACACTAGTATCTCGTTCGTTTCTCTACGTTTTGCGGTATGCAGCGCACCGTAGAGGTCTATCCAGGTTTCCCAAAACTACTGTCCTGCATCTCCTTTGTTTGTTAAAATCTGTAGCTGTTTTTGTAGTGATTCCTTTTTTTATCTAAGTTTAGAGTGAGAGCTTTTATTTTTTAAATGATCAGAAGTTGTTCAAGTTATGTCGTAACAGATGGTCGACTCAAATAATAGAAATTACATCCGTTTGTTAAATTTGCACTTTCTTTCTTACAAAACGTATAAGCACACATAAAATGTACTACGTAGAATATACTGTGAGGTTATTTCCTATGTTCGTATTTTTACTTTTACCTTGTAACATATCATACATCTTTTTCCTTATTTCAATAAACCTTTTTGACGTGAAAACGTCTGTTCGGATTTGAATCACTAATAACTAGCGTCTAGATAGATCTCGTCTGTATGTCTTTTTTTGCGCAGTATTTCTTTTGCCTGTGATGACATCATACCAGTGTAGGCGCATGTGTGTGATTGTTACGTTATGAATTAGTGTAGCGTGGAAACACATTTGCCTAGAACGCTGATTCAAGTGTCATTGTGAAGCACTCACGGGGCGCTACTAGGACCAAAAGTATGAAAATTGGTATTAAATTGCAAAACAATGAAAAATTTCGTCTCATATGACTCGTAAATATGCTCGGAATTATAGAAAGCGAAAGTCAGAGGAAATATCGCATCTAAACGAATCGAAAACGTCCTGCGAAGAGCTGATGTGAGAATCACGGCAGCGTCGAAACGGAAATGAAAAAACGGCAGAAAGCGATTACGTAGCTGGTCATTAAGCTACACGTTAGTAGGAAACACTTATTATGATTTTATCTCCAATTTTTCACGAAAAATCTACTGCGCTAACGCCAACTACAGACACAGATTTATTTATTTATTTATTTATTTTTGTTTTATGATGAAAGGTTCTCCTTTGCATGTATCAGTGTACCGGCCATTGACTTGTGCACATGTCACGTGATTGAGTAGGCAACCTTCCAAAATCCATAATTTTGTAAACCCTCGTCGCCAGTTCTGTAAAGGCCTCGTCGCTATTGCTGTGGAGGCCGAGTTGCCACTGTTATTACGGTAGGCGGAGTTTGTGAGTTCGTGAAACGGCTTCTGGTGCAGTACACCGCTAAGACAGTTTCTCCCTGCCACTGTCACACAGCTATGCCGCTGGGTCAGGTAATAGGACAGGAGAACGAAGGTTCTACAGCACTCCTACAAATTAGTAAGAAAATCACACAAATGAGTTAAAAGGTTTACTTATCTTCGTGACTAGTTGAATAATGGAGTCTGCAACAGTGCTTGTAGTATAACACAAGAAAGCCCTCAATGGCTAAGAGCAAATAATCGTGGGTAAACTCCACAGCACATAGCAAATGCAATTTACAACAACTGTTCACTTCTAAGAGTTCACTAAACGACGTTCCCTGTCTAAGTCACCCGTGGACGATGAACTATATGGGTCAGAGCTGCTATCTTCCGAGTAGACTTCTGTCCGTTGTGGTCAGGTCATTGGCGGATTGTACTCGGCCGGCAATTGGCCGAATCGAAGTATAAGTTCATGATGCTTTAATATAATTTGCAATTCCATTGTCGGTGTTATTTATAGTACGTATTACATTTACTTAATTGTTTATACTGTAGTGCCACTTTTCTTCTCAACTCAGTTCTGAAGATGATTTACTAATAAATATTGTGATCCAGACGGTGTTTTCCATTCGTTATGAAACCATTTCCGATAACCAGCACGGAGAGCCGCTTGCGGTGGAGGGCCGATTCCAGGACTAGAACAGGTGTCTCGGCCAGCTTGGATGTGGTTTTTAGGCGGTTTCCCACGTCCAACTAGGTGAATACTGACCTGGTACCCACGTGCGCATCAATGATACTATTCGAGAACATCTTTACATTTCGACGTTGGGTAAGGCAAGGCGCAGACAGATGGTGTAGACAAGTTCCGTCCGAGCAGGGGTAGCGACACGAAGGGCATTCGGCCAGTGTCTACGACTAACATTGCCAAACGCCGACCTCGTGTAGGCAGGGGATAAGCCTACGAAAACGAAGGAAAGGAAAACCGTTTCAAATTTCTATACGTACTCATGTTTGTGCGAACAACTTTCGTGAAAATAAGGAAATAGTGGAAAGCCTTTAATGTCAGGGGGCACCCACCTGTGCTGTTTACGCATCAATACGCAATTCTGGACTCCTTGGCTGTCAGTTTTAGTATATAGCGTTAATAATTTGAGAAAATTTACATCCCGATCACTGACAGGTGTTAAATCACTGTACTCCACTTTTCAACGGCTTTACGTGTACCCTTAAATGAGTACATCGATCAGTTAGAAAAGAGAAAATTGCACTCTTTTGAGTACCATGATTGATTCAAGAGTTAATAGCCTTAAACATAGAATACAGTTACGTACATTCCGCGTACTGTAATTTGCCGAAAACCTGATACCGATGACTCCAAATGTTCACAGAACAAAAGCTATGTTGCGTCGTAAGCGAGTCATTGTATGTTCTGACATTTCATTCTTGGTACTGCTTTAATTTTTACACTTACAAAAGGTCTCACAACGTGGATTAGGGCGGGGGGGAGCAATAAATTCTCAACATGCTGCTAAAAAATCAAGAGCTATCCATCGTGAGCTGTCTTAAGTTTTTTGGTACGTGACTTGAAGAAAATCTGTGTGTCATAGGGGTACTCACAAATCAGTCACATTTTAGTTCTTATAAAAGTATGTTATTCTTACTTTCAAACAACAAAGCAATATGGAAACATACGCTGAGGTGACAAAAGTCGTGGAATACCTCCTGATATCGTATCAGACCTCATTTTGCCCAGCTTAGTGCAGCAACTGAACTCAACAACTCGTTGTAAGTTCCCTGCAGAATTATTGAGCCACGCTGCCTCTGTAGCCTTCCATAATTGTTCGATGGGATTCACGTCGGGAGATCTGGGTGGTCACATCATTCCCTCGAATTGTCGAGAATTTTCTTAAAACCAATCGCGAACAATTGTGCCACGGTTACGTGCGCACTATCAGCCATAAAAATTTCTACATTTTTCGGAAAACGCGAAGTCCATGAGTGGAGGCAAATGGTCTCCAAATAGCCAAACATAACCATTTCCAGTCATTGGTCTGTTCAGTTAGACCAGAATAGCCAGTCCATTCTATGTGAACACAGCCCACACCATTATGGAGCCACCACCTTTCCACAGTACCTGGCTGCCAACTTTGGTCGATGCGTTTGAGGTGTCTATGTCACACTCTAACTCTACAATCAGCTCTTAACAACTGAATCCGGGACTTAACTGACGAGACCATGGTTTTCCAGTCATCTAAGGTGAAAATGATATGGTCATGAGCCCAGCAGAGGCGCTGCTGGCGTTCCGTGCGTCCACGTTCAAACTCTGGTAAGTCCCGTCGTGCGGCCATAATCACGTCGCACACCTTTCGACATGAATCACGTGAGTACAAATGACAGCTTCACCGATGAACTGCCCTTTTACAAAAAAAAAAAAAAAAAAAAAAAAAAAAAAAAAAAAAAAAGGTTCAAATGGCTCTGAGTACTATGGGACTTAACATCTGAGGTCATTAGTCCCCTAGAACTTAGTACTACTTAAACCTAACTAACCTAAGGACATCACACACGTCCATGCCCGAGGCAGGATTCGAACCTGTGGCCGTAGCGGTCACGCGGTTCCAGACTGAAGCGCCTAGAACTGTTCGGCCACACCGGCCGGCTAACATTTGAAGAGTCTTTCCATTATGACTCTGCCATCTGTTTACATTTATACTATCATATCGTTTGTGGAGACTTATCTACTAAACAAAGACAGCTCATTAATACGCTCCTGGAAATTGAAATAAGAACACCGTGAATTCATTGTCCCAGGAAGGGGAAACTTTATTGACACATTCCTGGGGTCAGATACATCACATGATCACACTGACAGAACCACAGGCACATAGACACAGGCAACAGAGCATGCACAATGTCGGCACTAGTACAGTGTATATCCACCTTTCGCAGCAATGCAGGCTGCTATTCTCCCATGGAGACGATCGTAGATATGCTGGATGTAGTCCTGTGGAACGGCTTGCCATGCCATTTCCACCTGGCGCCTCAGTTGGACCAGCGTTCGTGCTGGACGTGCAGACCGCGTGAGACGACGCTTCATCCAGTCCCAAACATGCTCAATGGGGGACAGATCCGAAGATCTTGCTGGCCAGGGTAGTTGAGTTACACCTTCTAGAGCACGTTGGGTGGCACGGGATACATGCGGACGTGCATTGTCCTGTTGGAACAGCAAGTTCCCTTGCCGGTCTAGGAATGGTAGAACGATGGGATCGATGACGGTTTGGATGTACCGTGCACTATTCAGTGTCCCCTCGACGATCACCAGTGGTGTACGGCCAGTGTAGGAGATCGCTCCCCACACCATGATGCCGGGTGTTGCCCCTGTGTGCCTCGGTCGTATGCAGTCCTGATTGTGGCGCTCACCTGCACGGCGCCAAACACGCATACGACCATCATTGGCACCAAGGCAGAAGCGACTCTCATCGCTGAAGACGACACGTCTCCATTCGTCCCTCCATTCACCCCTGTCGCGACATCACTGGAGGCGGGCTGCACGATGTTGGGGCGTGAGCGGAAGACGGCCTAACGGTGTGCGGGATCGCAGCCCAGCTTCATGGAGACGGTTGCGAATGGTCCTCGCCGATACCCCAGGAGCAACAGTGTCCCTAATTTGCTGGGAAGTGGCGGTGCGGTCCCCTACGGCACTGCGTAGAATCCTACGGTCTTGGCTTGCATCCGTGCGTCGCTGCGGTCCGATCCCAGGTCGATGGGCACGTGCACCTTCCGCCGACCACTGGCGACAACATCGATCTACTGTGGAGACCTCACGCCCCACGTGTTGAGCAATTCGGCGGTACGTCCACCCGGCCTCCCGCATGCCCACTATACGCCCTCGCTCAAAGTCCGTCAACTGCACATACGGTTCACGTCCACGCTGTCGCGGCGTGCTACCAGTGTTAAAGACTGCGATGGAGCTCCGTATGCCACGGCAAACTGGCTGACACTGACGGCGGCGGTGCACAAATGCTGCGCAGCTAGCGCCATTCGACGGCCAACACCGCGGTTCCTGGTGTGTCCGCTGTGCCGTGCGTGTGATCATTGCTTGTACAGCCCTCTCACAGTGTCCGGAGCAAGTATGGTGGGTCTGACACACCGGTGTCAATGTGTTCTTTTTTCCATTTCCAGGAGTGTATTAAATGAAACAGACAGCAGTCTGACCTACTTATGATTCAGTCCATAACAACTGGTTACCACAGAAGTGTCCTACATGCTGGGAAACGGGTGTATAATAGTTTCCCAGATGACATTAAAAGAAAATAAATGCAAAGACTTCAAACATATAAATTTAAGAACTTCTTTTGGTACAAAACTTTTACACAGTAAATGATTATTTTAAGAAATATTATCAGTGTTAATTAATTTCTTAATGAAATATCACTTTTGTCTGATAATTATGCATAGTGCATTTGTCCTTAGAGTAGTAAGTACTGGCCTATATTTATTCCTATTTGGTCCTACCATGTTCCACTGCATTTCGTAGTATTGTAAGAAGTTACAACTGACTTGAGAATTGAAAGTACAACGTGATAACTGTTACCTTCTTATAATATTGCACAGATTTCATGTAACTATTAAAATGGTACAAATAAATCGTCAAAATTACTTGTAAAAATGCACACTTGACTCGTCCAATATCATATGTACAAATTGTACAACAGTGTAACTGCCTGGATCAGTAAAATACAATGCAGTACTACGCTGTACTGTAGCCGACTGGCAGCATTACTGCAGCGTCATGCGAACTGAGCCACCCGACGGCTTTTTCCGTTGCGCCAGGCGCCCATGTCGGAATTCGTGTTTGCCGACGGAGAATCAGTAGTTTGACGCGCTATAATTAAGAGGGTCCTAAGCAGCAGCTGGGCTGGAGATGGCGGGCGATAAGGGCCCTCCGCACCTGCTGGCGTCTGCGGCCCTTCGCGCCCTTCCGCCCTCAGCCCTTAATGTATCGCCTCGTGTCGCCAGGCGGCGCCTGTTTAATTATCCCGGTGCGTAGCATTATGCACGAGTACAGGTCGGCCCCTGAGTGATCGCACTAATTTAAACGCCGCGGTCGGCCGCCTAGGTCTCGCGTCCCCTTAATGTTTATTAGTAGTCTCCCGATGAGGGAGGAAGCGAATTTATTATGCAGCAATTAAAGAGGGATTCTCGACCAGCGCGCTTGACTTAAATGCGCCGATTCAATTGCGTGTCTGTCAGTGTAAAAGAACTGGTTCCTCCAGAGAAGAGGACGGCGGCGAATGTAGTTCGGACTCTCCCCTCCGCTCTCCAGCCCTTCCTTTTCCCTCTTCGTTCCCCCTGCCCGTTGGCAGGACAGACGCAGATATGCCGCAGTGATAACTGCGGGATGTCTCCGTCAGATTTATTTGTGTTTAGCTAATGGCCAATTAAATTTAAGAGATTTTACACAATCGATGTTTAAAGGTTCTAATCTCGCCATCTAGATTTACTTTAATTTGATAGTCTCCTATTATATTTCTCAACTGGTACGTCCTGCATGCAAGAGCGTCGTAATCCGACAATTGTGCCGAGAGAAGAATGGAATGTTACTAATTAGTATCTTAACAGCGTCAGATTATGTATCGGATAGTGTGACACGAAAATGCGTATGATTTCAAACTGTCGTGTTGTGTCCCTGGAAGCAGTCTACAGCGAATGCCACGAGTCTTGAAGGAACAAATAATTACCATTAAATCATCCAACGCATCGCGACCCGTACTAACGGATCCATTCCATTTTCAGCTCAGTGACTATTCCGAAATAACTCGGTTCTGTAGCGAGAAGAAGTGCTACTTGTAATTATTGTCTGGGCCGAAGAATGTTTACCCAATCTCAAAAACACAAATATCGTTGCTGTTACATATGGAAAAGAATAAGCACAAAATAAAAGCAATTATACTGTGCATTTATTTTATTAGGTTGGTGCATAAATTCATAGCGTTTTTGTTGTGTCATGTGAGTATTCCTGTTGCTATGGGTTTATTCATCAACAGTCATCTTCTATTTGTAGGCCGCTGTTGCTATTACAGTTTTCATATCGTCTTTTTGTTGTTTGGAGATAGTGAGTGGAGTTGTGGACGCTAGAAAATGGAGTGCCAAGTGGGGAAAGCGAAATACTTCTGACATATCCTTCTGTTTGAGTTCAGTAGAGGGGCGATTACGGCAGAAGCAGCCAGGAACATTTGCGCCGTCTATCGGGATAATGCCATTGCACATAGCACTGCTAGAAAATGGTTTTCTGGTTTTAAGGATGGTCATTTTGGCGTTAGTCAAGAAGACTTTCGGGGTTTGGTGAAGACTGTTCAAAAGCATTAATCCACAATGATCCACATCTGTTCACTGGAGAACTGGCAGTTGTGATAAACAGTCATCATTCCATCATTGTGCGATATATGCATGCAACGGAGAAGGTTCAAACATCGGGTGTCTGTGTACGGTATGCCCTAAGCCAAAATCACAAAAATCTGCTTGTTCGTCATCGATTAGCTCATGAAGAACACCGACCATTCCTACGCTCCGCCATTACTGGTGACGAGAAAGGATGTCTTTCTGCTAACCTGAGGAACAGAAAGGAATGGTAGAGCCTCAAAGCAGCAAATCCCCAAACAAAGACCTGCGTGCATCCACATAAGATAACGTTTGTCATCTGGTGGAACAGCGACGGTATGGTGTACTGTGAATTGCTTCTCCGAGGCGTTAACATTGTTGCTGACATTACTGTAAACAAGTGAGACGTATCGTAGACGCATTACAAGAACGACGACCAGAAAGACTACGTGAAACGATGCTACTCCACTACAATTCCCTCCTGCATTCTGCTAGACTGACAAAAGATACTATACAGGAGTTCGGTTGGGAAGCCATTCCGCATCCACCTCATTCACCTGATCTTGCGCCTTCTGATTTTGAACTTTTCCTCTCTCTGTCGAACAGCCTACAAGGAACCTCCTTTCCGGATGAAAATGTGCTCCGAACGCGGCTCGACGAGTTCTTCGCCTAAAAACAATGTTACGTATACAGTCGCTGAATCGAAAAGTTACCACAACGTTGACATACTTTTGTAAATAGTGAAGGAGAATATATGACTGGTGTGACCCAATCACCTGACCACGTTCGAAGTCCGTGAGTTCCGCGGAGCGCCCCATTCTGCTCTCTCACTGTTTGTAATGATAAGTGAGTCTCTGATATGAAGTACCTGGCAGTAGGTGGCAGCACAATGCACCTAATATGAAAAAATTATGTTTTTGGGGGCGTTCAGATACTTTTGATCACATAGTGTTTATTCACCCATTTCCTCAAGCTGATCTAAAACGGCTTCTGAAAAGAGTGATGACGATGGTCGTTGTAGCCATGTACTCATTTGTGACAATGCAATGTTTTGATCCTTATTTGTCAACGTTTGGTGATTTTGGTTTGGTAGTGTCCTACACAGATGTAAGTGCGCTCTCTGTCTTACATACCATGTACCGTGATTTACTAGTGTATCTTATTGGTCCACTTGATTTCAGCATTCTGCTATAATACCACATCTCAAACACCCATTCTGCTCTTTCATGTTTTCTGACACTCCATGATTCACTTCTATGTTATGCTGTTCTCGGATATTTTCTTGTTTTGCAATAATGCCACTGTTTGGTACCAATAGACTTTCTTGTTACAGAATGTTCTGCTGTCTGTGCGAGTCTTCTTCTCGTGTCCTCCCCTAATTGGAGCTTGTGCTCCATCTCTAATGACCTTACTTTTGAATGCATTATGGGAACAGCAGTGATCAATGTCTTATAAATAATTACTATTAAAAACAGTCTTGACCACAATTTATTTAATAAGGTGACCGGTTTCGACCACTACTGTGGTCATCTTCAGACCTCTCCAACAAAGAGGTTCCTACTCAATGGTCTGAAGATGACCACAGTAGTGGTCGAAACCGGTCACCTTATTAAATAAATTGTGGTCAAGACTGTTTTTAATAGTAATTATCTAATGACCTTGTTGTTGACAGGACTTTTCTTTCTATTCTCAATGGATTATCTTAAAAAAAATTCAATAATCTCTCTGGACACTTTGATGTACATGCACTTCATTGTCGTTATACACTACAGTCATAGTTACATTAGGTGAGCGATGAAATGAAATCAGGATCATTAGAAATTTCAGTTTGCAAAAATAAAATGAAATAAGGGTGAGAGAACGAAGAGAATCAAACAAGCATAAAACAAATGTTTGTGACAGGAGAGTGGAAGCAAATCCGTATGACTAAGACAGTCAAAGCAATCGTTATATTATTTATTTCTTCAAGAAAATAAAAAAAAGGGACTCAGAAATTTCCGTACCGCCAGCTGTGCAGCCGTACTTCCAAGCCACCAGAAGGGACTGATGGGGCTGAGCAATTGTGGCAGCTTGGCTCAAAATTGGCTACCTGTAAAATTAGTACTTTATGGCAGCAGTCACACCCAAGGGGACGCGGAATGAAAAGAGGGGAAAAAAAGCTAAAGGAAGACAGGGAGGGCACGGCGAGAAAGCTCCTATGTGTTTATTCATCCCGTGGTGAATGGACCAGGTAGGAAAGCCGTCATTCCTGCACAATGAAGACAGGGGTCGTTTTCTGGCACGTTTATAACAGAAAACTGGAAGCGGGATATATATGTATATATACGAGAACAATACTGCAGCGAGGGGTGTGGCGCGCGGCAGGTTTTGGCCATAACTAAAACTAAATGTGGCCATTACGGGTGCATTGTTTGTTTATCGGTGGAGGTGTTACCCCCTGGCGGTGGCAATCAAGAGAGCCGCCCCAGGCGGCCGCCCCCTGTGGCTTCTGCAGCCGCCCCCGATCCGCACACTGCATCCCCGCCCAAAAGGCGACGCACCCTCTGTCATTTCTGGGGCATCTCAGAAAAAAGGGACACGCTGCGTCTCATTATCCGACATTGCGACGTACGTGTATATTTACCATCACACTCTCGTCCTAATGTAAATGAACTCAACGAACCACTTGTTAGTCACCTCTTTAAAATAGCATACTAGTCGCTTTAGAGCGCTGTAGATAGCGTACAACTCTGACCAAGTGGTTATACGATCCTCCACCGATGTCGTAAGTCACGGCAATGAAATGTTGTGTACGTGCCAGTCGGTTGTGTGGAATTTGCGCATTAGGTTGGGATGACGTGGAGAAGTGAACAGAATATCTTATAGGGCCTATCGTGATTTTGGGCGTGGTCATGACTACACCGAGAATGAAGTTGCCCGCTTAATTGGAGCATCAACAGGGATTTTCCAACTTGTCTCCAAGAAGTTGTTAACTACTCGCAATCGTTTAAAACTTCGTAAGAACTGACAGGTTCTAGAGACGATTGTCACTTTTTTCAGTGCCAATTTGTTTCACACTACAAAAGCTTCGCTGCTGTCAGTGAATGAGAGTCCATCTCATAATGCAAGCGTGTATTAGAAGAGAACCATACAACGTAAATTTTAGACAAGCAAATCTCCAGGATGAAATAATTACAATCTTATGAAAAGGATGGCCTGCTACTCACTGTATAGCGGAGCTGTTGAGTCACAGATGCGCGCAGCAATATGACTGTTAACAAATAACCTTTCGGCCAAAGGGTGTTCTTTCGAATACAGCCCCATCTCTGCCTGTCGAGGCCAGGCTCAGTCGGCAGTCTAAGATCATCATCTCCACGAAGCCCAGCTACTACCCATCCTATATCATCCTCAGTACATTCAACAATGGGACGTACGATCTGCGATTGCCAATAGAGGTGTCCTTCAACACGAAATGTGGACGGGAAGATAGCAGTGGCTGCCATTTTAGAGTCGCGGTTTCAACCGGGTTCTGTTGTCTGCTTTGGAGGATATCAGTTTTATCACCAGAACTGAAAAGATGGTCGAGGTAGTGTCGCCCTCTCCATTAAAAACGGACTGTATCACACCCCAGCACAGATATTAAACAACGCTATCGACAGGTTTCCAGCTATAGCACCCAAGCTCTCTACTCCAATCGGTCGGCTAACCATCATGGCTCTTTACAGCAGGCCAACGTCGTACATTGTCGTTGAAGAGTGGTACGCACTGGTTCAGCTGCTGGGACCTCCATTCTTATTTTGTGTGGATTTTAAAGCTGACAACCGACTGTGAGGCTGTGTCTATAATGATAGGTTGGGTGACGGGATCCTTGAGATCCTCGACGAGTTCAGTCTTATCCTCCTCAATGATGGATCCCCACGTCACATCCATTACCTGGATAGAGACCCTCAGCCATCAATTTGTGTTTGGCGTAACTTTCTTCGTTTTTTACATGGGCTACTCTTCCCTGTTCTATTGGATCTAACCACTACGCTCTTCTTATATCGACTTTCACTGCAACGCCTATCATAGCCTACAGGCCACATCGTAAATGGAGCGTTATGCAGGCAGATTGGAAACGGTATGGCACACTAATGGATGCCCAGCTATCGTCAGTTCCCGTCGTGGCTTCTCCGCAAGCCAGGTGCATTATGTTTCGGAATTATATCAATGTAGCAGCATCACATTCTACGCCACAGAACAGGATGATGACTGGCACCAGCCGATCCCCGGTTCCCTGGTGGGACCCAGGATGTTCACGGCAGATGGCGCAACGGAGATTTGCTTTCAGCCCTCTTTAAACGGCATACCACGTGGGAGAACTATGTTGCTTCCAAACGGATGGATCCGTGGACTAAATGCTTTTTGAGGCCCGCAAGAAAGAGTATTGGAGGAAGTTCTGCAAACAACTATCTGTGCACACTCCTGTTGGATGTATTTGGTCAAAAGTGAACTCGCTTAAGCGGAAGCCAGTACCTCCCAAGCGGTTGCATAAACGAGTTTGCCTCCATTGTTGCACCTCCAACAGCCATGCAGGAACCTACCGATCTCGCGGCAACAGGTGCCACTGGCGATCTACCAGACGGTTTCACCGCGCCATTTTCTCTCGACCAACTCCACAGCTTCCTGATGTCCTCATCAGATACATCGCCTAGCTATGGCCAGACGATGCAAAATTTGTTCTTGTAAACACATTTAATGACATCTGGAGGGATGGTAACGCTCCCGTTGACTGGAAAACTCGGATACTGGTACCCATAATGCAGCCTGGGAAGGACCCTGGTCAAGCGACATCGTATCGCTAGATTGCACTGTTGTCCTGCATGTGTAAGATGTGTAAGACATTTTAACGTCTCCTCAAGTTTCGCGCAGAAGGGTGGTTGTAATATGAGAACTTGCTCCAGAAGGGTGGTTGTAACATGAGAATTTGCTCCCGCGGACGCAAAACGGCTTCCGTAAGGGTAGAAGTTCTTATGACAATATTACCTTGCTTGGGAAGAAGATTGAGAACAGTTTCTTCACTAACGGGTATTCAACGGTCTTATTTCTTGACTATGTCCTGATACCTGAATCTCTCGTTTGTGATTTTACGAATTATATACAGTTTTCTTGGTTGCCGTACAATATATATCCGCGGTCAGGACAATGTGTCGCATGGACCCCGTCTAGTGTCTCGTGACCTGCCCCAGAGTGCGAGGCTGAGTCCCTTACTATATGCCCTTCATGTTGCCGACCTAGAGAATTTGTTCAGCCCCACCGTCAAAGTGTGGCGGCGCTCGGTCTGCAATCACTGACGGTGGCGACACGCGGGTCCGACGTATACTAACGGACCGCGGCCGATTTACAGGCTACCACCTAGCAAGTGTGGTGTCTGGCGGTGACACCACACTATCAATCAATATTCTGTACTCATTAGATCGTTCATTCCACTCAGCAGATCATGTAATTCTTCTTCAGTTTCCCTCAGTGTACCAATGTCATCAGCGAATCGTATCATTGACATCCTTTCACCTTGAATTTTAATTCCCTTCTTTTATTTTCATCATTGCTTCTTCGATGTACAGATTAAACAGTAGGGGAGAAAGACTACATTCCTCTCTTGCATTCATTTTAATCTTGGTCGTCCACTCTTATTATTCATTGTTGACTCTTGTACATATTGTATATTACCAGTCTCACTTGTCAGCTCTTGCTGTCTTCGGAATTGTGTGGCTGATATTTTTCAGAAGTCCGATGGAAAGACTCACATATTCTACACGCCAACGTGAATAGTCGTTTTGTTGCTATTTCCCCCAAAGATTTTAGAAATTCTGATGGAATGTTATCTACCCCCTTGTGCCTTATATGATCTTAAGTCCTCCAAAGCTCTCTGAAGTTCTGCTTCTAACAATGGATCAGCTTTCTCTTCTAAATCGACTCCCGTTTCTTCTTCTATCACATCAGACGAATCTTCCCCCTTGTAGAGGCCTTCGATGTACTCTGCTCTCTCCTCTGCATTTAACAGTGGAATTCCAATCAATGTTACCATCCTTGCTTTTAATATTACCGAAGATTGTTTTGACTTTCCTGTATGCTGAGTCAGTCCTTCCAACAATCATTTATTTTGCGATTTCTTCACATTTTTCATGCTGTCATTTCGTCTTAGCTTCTCTGCACTTCCTGTTTAATTCATTGCTCAGCGACTTGTCTTTCTGTATTTCTGACTCTCGCTGTACATTGTTGTACTTCCATTTTCCATCGATCAACTGAAGTATGTCTTTTGTTACCCACGGTTTCTTCGCGGTTACCGTCTTTGTGCCTATGTTTCTCTTTCCATCTCCTGTGATTGGCATTTTTAGAGATGTTCATTCCTCTTCAACTGTACTGCCTACCGAGCTATTCCTTACTCCTGTATTTATAACCTTATAGAACTTAAAGTGTGTCTCGTCATCCCTTAGTATCCCACTTCTTTGCGTATTGATTCTTCCTGACTTATCTCTTGAAGTTCAGCCTACTTTTCCTCACTACTGCATTGTGGGTACGCCTTACAATCCAGTATCTGTGTTCTGAATCTCTGTCTGACTATAGCGTAATCTAACTTAAATATTCCCTTATCATCCGGTCTTTTCCAAGTTTACCTCCTCCTCTTGTGATTCTTGAACAGAGTATTCGCTATTACGAGCTGAAATTTATCACAGAACTGAATTGGTCTTTCTCCTCTCTCATTCCTTGTCCCAAACCCATATTCTCCTGTTACATTTCCTTCTGCTGCTTCCCTTCAACTGCATTCCTATCCTCCGTAACTACTAGATTTTCGTTTCCTTTTATGTGCTGGACTACCCTTTCAGTATCCTCAAATACTTTCTCTGTCTCTTCATCTTCAGATTGCGACGTCGGCATGTTTACCTAAATTATCGTTGCGGTGTTGGTTTGCTGTCGATTCTGATGAGAACAACCCTATCACTGAACTGTTCACAGAAACACATTCTCTGCCCTACCTTCCTATTCATGACGAATCGTACTCCCTTTATACCATATTCTGGTGCTGTTGATATTACCCTGTACTCATCTGACCATAAATCCTTGTCTTTCCATATTTCACTACACTGACCCCTTTTACATCAAGATTGAGTCTTTGGATTTCCCTTTTCAGATTTTCTTGACTCCCTACCACATTCAAGCTTCTGACGTTCCACGCCCCGACTCGCAGAACGTTATCCTTTCGTTGGTTATTCAGTCTTTTCCTCATGATCATCTCCCCCTTGCTAGTCCCTTCCCGGAGATCCGAAGGGGAACTATTCGCGAATATTTTGCCGATGGAGATATCATCATGACACTTTCTCCATTTGAGGCCACTTGCCTGTGGACACACGTTATGTGTCTTCCATGCAGTGGTTTCCATCGCCTTCAGCATCCTCATACCGTTGATCATTGCTGATTCTTCCGCCTTTTGCCGGCCTGGGTGGTCGAGCGGTTCTAGGCGCTACAGTCTGGAACCGCGCGAACGCTGCTGTCGCAGGTTCGAATCCTGCCTGGGGCATGGATGTGTGTGATGTCCTTAGATTAGTTAGGTTTAAGTAGTTCTAAGTTCTAGAGGACTGATGACCTCAGAAGTTAAGTCCCATAGTGTTCAGAGCCATTTGAACCATTCTTCCGCCTTTAGGGATAGTTTCCCACCCCAAAGACAAGGGGTGCCCTGAATCTCTGTCCGATCATCCATCCTCTTTGACAAGGCCGTTGGCAGAATGAGAGTGACTTCCTATGCCGGAAGGTTTCGACTGCCAATGCTGATTATTGATCAATAATTTAACCACTGGCGGTTTTCGAACCCGGGACGGAGGACGTTTTGATTACTAATCAAACACGCTACCCCTAGACCATTGGTTCCGTTACTCTGAATAAAAGGACATCATGGCGCTGTTTATAATGAAACTGTTGATCGCCTTGCCAAGAGGTTTATTACAGAAGGCCAGTTACGCCCAACACCGATCCCTTATACTGATACCACATTGACGATACAAAAGGCTGTTTATCACTTTTGGTATTGTGAATGGCATGTCTCTCAGCACTCTAAGGGAGACTACATGACGACCATACATCCGAACATCTCTTCCCGACCATGGTTCGCCTCGGCGTAGCTTCGTAGACGTCATGTTACTTCTTACATTCGCATGAGGCTGGGACACGGGTGTTACCCTGCTCACCTATATCGGTTGAACATTATGACGTCTGGACTTTGCGATAAGATCCCAATGACAGTAGCCGAACCACATCGTATTGGCATATTCGAGGTACACAACTGCACAATGAGACTTTCTATAAGAAATTGGTTGCGAGAAGATATCCCCTCCCTACCAGTTTCCCTGCTTTACCCCACTGGTTTGATAAATATAACTTGCTCACGGAGTATTTGAAATCCACCGGCATCCAATTTAATTGATGAGTTACCGAGATCTTTATATTCATATGGCATCAATGTCCCGGTTCGATATCGGTTGCGTAATTTTGTTTTTTAACTTGCGTACGGATCTCTACTTGTAAATTACATTTTCATTATTGCTCTCATGTGCAGTTCATGTTACTGGAACTGTTTTACATACCGTTAATTGTATTGCGTTTGTCATTTTCCGGCCTTTCTTTTAGGTACGTCTGTCCTTATGCTATAAATCTCACATTGTTATGTGATGTTATTTGCAATTCTGTTCTTCAATTATTGCTGTACTTATTGTGTGACGTACGGTGTTTGCCATTCAATGTTTTGTCTCTTCTGTAAGAGTATATCTATGTTTGTCATAATGTTGTAGTATAGCGCTGTTTATAATTCTGTTCCAATGTCATTGTCACCACTGCCATCGGTTGATATTTGTCTAATTGCGCTTTTATTTTACTTTAAAAGTGTCTTTATAGGCCAACTTCGTATTTTTGTGCTATTCTGCTTTTTCGCGATTATGTTTCTTTGGCACTTTATAACCGTTGTTGGCTGTATGGTGCTTGTAACCTAAAGCCAAAATAAATAAATAAAAAATACACTAATAATTTCAACAGGAAGGAAGAAGCTTTTTAAGTTATATAAAATATTGATGTCGACTTTGCGCTGGCATAATGACGATCGATTACTTTTAATCAAGAACAGCCGGAGATAATCCCACAATCGGCATGATGTGACGAATGGTGATGACTTCTATGTAGCTCGGTAAATTCAGCACTCGCTCGAGCACTTGATGCAGTGAGTCGTTTTACTTCCGAAGATATACCCCGCAGTCGCAGACAACATTAGGGACTAATTTTGTATATCGACCATGGTCTGTCCTCGCAAAAGTCCATTGCTGACAGTGCCACATAAAGCAAAAAGTCTTGAAGGGAATCAAACTATACAGAAGCTGGAAGGTCGCAAACTAGAAGCGTGTGTTCTGGTCCAACGTGTCGTGATTTTGCCTGTTCCCACATTGCACGAGTTGAGTGCACAGATGGCCCAATGTGGTGTTTAACCTGCAGTGTGGAGGGTGAAGTTCAGGCAAGAAGCGCTTCGGCAGTTTTTTAGGTGTTTTTCGTAACGTGACTTGGGCCTGTTGTTGCATGCTATCAGTATATTTATTTCATCATTGTCGTTGTCTTCTATATCTTCATGAAGATTTAATGTAGGCAAGTCTGTCTTCCAAGACGATGACAGCCTTTCCGCAGACCTGCAGGCATACGTTCTTGGTTTGACAAACTATCAGACACCCAAACGAACCCCGTCTGTCACGCTAAATCACCATTATCTAGTCCCACTGAAAATGTCTGGGGCTATTTGGAACAGCCGTGAAGCGTAGCGACGGACGACCCAGAATTCGGTACTCTACAGGAAGTAATCGTCAACGAATCAGTCAGCTGGGTATTGCAAACCTCAATAAAACTGTGGAGTTTCTTCATCGTCGAAATGGGACCATTACCAAAGCTAGAGTCTATGTTACAGGGTATTAGCGGGATGAGCTCTGGTGGTACAGGATGCTTACAATTTCATAAATGCACGGACGAATGCACTTGTTACTGCCATTTCCTGCATGTGACGTCTGAAACACCACCATCTCTTGAGAGCCAATGGTTTCTTACCACATTTGAAATTTTTTTTTCCAGAGTGATTAACATTCATCTTCTCCGGATGAAGCAACCATTCATTGCAAATGTGTTGTCCACAAGCAAACTGACTTTAGGAAACATCGACGAAAGAGGTGATACAAGCACAGCCTTTTCAGAACCGCTCCTTTCTAGTTAAGTTACTTCAGTGAAGCCAGATCTTGATGTACAACTGTTTCAGCCACCAGTACTTTATTCTGGATCTCCATCATAATGTTGTCAGTTGACTAAACTTCAGTTGTTGTGCCCGACTTCTTAGACACGGAGGTGACAAGTAATAATACAGTTACTTAGAACTCTCTGAATAAGTAATACTTCATTAATTACAACAAAACTTATCTTTGCTCGCCAGGGCAAGCTGTGGCTGTGAAACTGCACACGTGAACTTGCTCTTCAGAACACACTAAATGAGCCACGATTACAAACTGTGGAATCGATACAAGTTCAGAACGGCCGTACTTTGGCTTCGCTGCAGTCACTAGTAAAACAGAAGTTCGCACGTGTTTCTTGACGCAGTTGTGACAGCATTGGCGTGTAGGCACAGTTCACAGGAGGCGGCAGTATTTTCACTCCCCGACGGTTGACACTGGCTGTGTCACAGCCAGTAGGCAGCACAACGACGTCACTCCGAAAAGAACTTACTGGATCCAAACTCGAACAAAACTGCCCACCTGGCCTCTGGCGACGTTATTTCAGAGCAAAGGCGCGACAGAGGGGCCTAATAACTACGGGAGGCAGGGCTTCTTCCTAGCATCTCATTGGCGCCTCGTGATATACATTCATGCTGTGCAGGATCTCTGCAGTGGTCGCTAATTCCTTCGCCACTATAGATACTCGACGATACTCATTATTTCTCAGTAGACAATGCGCAACAGGGCCTCGAGATTTTCCCCCCGTGTACTGCATCATTTCAGATAAATTACCAGAACTTTTAATGTATTCCATTACCATCATCATTATAATGATAGCAATGAGACTAATAAAAATCTAGGATTCGTCATCTGAACTGATTCGGTTTGGAAGCGAGAATATTGTGTCCATTATGCACAACTGTCAACCATACAAGTCTCTTTGGTTGCTATACTATACTCCTCTAGAGTCTCACACAAAAGGAGAGATAGCACGAATTCGTTTCTTTTTACATTTCAAGATGGAATCTACCCTCACACCGACGTTTCTATTTTATGGTGACATGAGAAAAGTGGTGTAATTGCAGTGTTACGGCGGTCGGAACATTGTCATTTAACACATTACTCTCTAGTTGTACCAAACATTTAATTAGGTTCTATATCACTGCGTTCGTCTTCTCAAGCAATATCAAAGGCTGTTAACAAAAGTATATATTTCTTTTCGAAACAAGAAGAAAAAACAAAACGTAGTTGCTTTAAAATCTCTATAGATGAAAAATATAAGTTATACTGACTAGAGAGAAATATACATTACGTGATCACAAGTATCCGGACACTCCAAAAACATAAGACGATTTTCATATTAGATACATTGTGTTGCCACCTACTGCCAAGTACTCCACATCAGCGACCTTAGTAATCATTGGACATGTTGAGAGAGCAGAATGGGGCCCTAAGTGAAACTCACGGACGTCGAATGTGGTCAGGTGATAGGGTGTTACTTGTGTCATACGTCCGTACGCGAGATTTCCACACTCCTAAACATTCCTAGGTCCACTGCTTCCGATGTGATAGTGAAGTGGAAACATGAAGGTATACGTACAGCACAAAAGCGTACAGGCCGACATCGACTGTTGACTGACACAGACCGCCGAGAGTAGAAGAGGGTCGTAATGTGTAATAGCCAGACATCTATCAGACTGTCACACAGCAATTCCAAACTACATCAGGATCCACTGTAAGTACTATGACAGTTAGGCGGGAGATGAGAAAACTTGGATTTCATGGTCGAGCGGCTGCTCATAAGCCACACATCACACCGGTGAATGCCAAACGACGCCTCGCTTGGTGCAAGGAGCGTAAGCATTGGACGATTGAACAATGGAAAGACGTTATGTGGAGTGAGAATTGACAGTACACAGTCTGGCCATTTGATGGCAGGGTTTGGGTATGGGGAATGCCCGGTGAACGTCATCTGCCAGCTTGTGTAGTGTCAACAGTAAAATTAGGAGGCCGTGGTGTTATGGTGTGGTCGTGTTTTTCATGGACGGGCCTTGCACCCCTTGTTGTTTTGCGTGGAACTATCACAGTACAGATCTACACTGAAGTTTTAAGCACTTTCTTGCTTCCCATTGTTGAAGAGCAATTCGGGGATGGCGATTGCATCTTTCAACACGATCGACCATCTGTCCATAATGCACGGCCTGTGGCGAAGTGATTACATGACAATAACATCCCTGTAATAGACTGATCTGCACAGAGACCTAACCTGAATCCTGTAGAACGCCTTCAGAATGTTTCCGAACGCCGAATTCGTGCCAGGCCTCACCGACCGACATCGATACCTCTCCTCAGTGCAGCACTCCTTGAAGAATGGGCTGCCATTCCCCAACAAAGCTTCCAGTACCTGATTGAACGTATTCCTGCGAGAGTGGAAGCTGTCATCAAGGATAAACGTGGGCCAACACCATATTGAATTCCAGCATTACCGATGGAGGGCACCACGAACTTGTAAGTCATTTTAAGCTAGGTGTCCGGATACTTTTGATGACATAGTGTACTTCCTTTCTGTGTACAATAAATTGGCAGTTTCCTGGTAACACTGTAATTCTGTCAGATATGGTAAAGACGTCTTAGGGTGAATGTCAAGAAAAGTAAAATGAGGGTAGTGGAATGTGGAAAGTAGTCGCGTTAGAAACACTTTTCTGAAGGTATTTGTATGGAGGGTAGCTTTGTACGGAAGTGAACGTGGATGTTAAGGAGTTCAGACAAGAATAATATTAATAATTGGAATTTTGATGATGCAGAGGATTGCTGAAAATTCGATGACTAGATTAAATGAGTAACAGAGAGGTACAAAACTTAACTGAGGAAAAAAGGAATATATGGCACAAATTGATTAAAAGAAAGGTTTCTTTGATGGAACATATTCTGAGTCATCAAGAAATCGTTACTTTATTGATGGAGGGAAATGTGTGTGTTGGTTGGGGCTGGGGAGAAGGGAATGTAAAACTTGCAGAGGAAGACTGAGGTTTGAATACTGTAAGCAGATGCAAATGAATGGAGGGTGCGGGAGATATGCAGAGATGATAGGGCTTTCACAGGATAGAGTAGTGTGGAGACTGAAGATGATAACAAAAGACATTGAGAAAACAGATTTTTAATACTTTGAATATCAGGAATCTGGTAAAACATCGCATCTCCAACATCGCTGCGGCCGGAGAAAGATCCTGCAAGAACGGAACCAACGACGACTGAAGAGAATCGTTCAGCGTAACAGAAGGGCAACACTTCCGCAAATTATTGCAGATTTCAGTTCTGGGCCATCAACAAGTGTCGGCGTGCGAACCATACAACGAAACATCATCGATATGGGCTTTCGGGGCCGAAGGCCAACTCGTATACCCTTGATGATTGCACGACACAAAGCTTTACTCCTCGTCTGGGCTCTTCAACACCGACATTGGACTGCTGGTGATTGGAAACATATTGCCTAGTCGGACGAGTGCCTTTTCAAATTTTATCGAACGGATGGACGTGTACGGGTATGGGGACAACGTTATGAATCTATGCACCCCGTATGTCAGCAGCGGGTTGTTCAAGCTGTAGAGTCTCTGTAATAGTGTGGGGCGTGTGCAGTTGGAATTATATGGGACCCCTGATACAGTACGTCTAGATACGACTCTGACAGAAAATACATGCGTAAGCATCCTGTCTGATTACCTGCATGCATTCATGTCCGTTGTGGACTAAGACAGAGTTGGGCAATTCCAGCAGGACAATGCGAAACCCCACACGCCCAGAACTGCTACAGAGTGGCTCCAGGAACGCTCTTCTCACTTCCGCTGGCCACCAAACTTCCCAGACATGAACATTATTGAGCTTATCTGGGATGCCTTGCAACGTGCTGTTCAGAAGAGGTCTCAATCCAACCCCCTCGTACTCTTACGGATTTATGCATTGGCCTGCAGGATTCATGGTATTTTCCTCCAACACTACTTCAGGAAGTAGTCGACTCAATGCCACGTCGTGTTGCGGCACTTCTACGTGCTCACGGGGGCCCTACAGGGTATTAGGTAGGTATACCAGTTTCTTTGGCTCTTCAGTGTAATACTACATAATTAGCGACGGAATAGAGACCTGTTAGTTTAAGAAAGTATCACAGAGGGCATTAGTATCAACTAAAATATTATTCTGAACAAGATTTATCTTCGTAACAGGATTCGTTAATGGTAAACAGTCTCAAAGAATGTGCTTGTCTCGTGACTGTTTACCTTGTCATTTCACTTGGTTCCTATATGAAGTATGATGCGAGTACTAGAAAACGACAAACAAACGTTTTTATACGAATAGAAAACGTTCTAAAAGTAGTCCCAATCGTGCAAAATGCGCTTTGATACGTAATCTGAAGCCAGTTAATCGATATAGTTTCGCCAAATACATATAGTTTCCAAATCGGCGAAAAAAATGCCAACTGTACGGTGATGACACGGCCGATATCAATATTAAAAAACACAAGTTGTAACTTAAAGCGCTTGTTTTTGCAGAAAAACACTTTTCAAGTTGGCGATAGCTATAACTGACAAAATATACATGCAGTTACAGTACACCTTTTTGTAACTTATGAGGCAACTTTCTTACACTCTATTTCGTAGGATTTTTACTTCATATTTTAATTTCGATTTTTGGTGCACATTTTTATAACAACTTTTTTGTCGAAAAATTAACTTTTATTTCAGAATGCCGTGGTATTGTTAAAAACATTGTTTTTAAATATCCCTACGTGCTACGTTACATATCATCAGTTTCAAAGCAGTTTTTAAAATTTTGTTCACGGTTGAAAATTATGGCATTCAGTGGCTTGGCTCACAATGCACCCTTAACACTCAGCAAACGCCTTTCGTCGACTGTGTTTAATGTCCTTTGAGTGCAAATTTTATAGGCTACTTAAAAATTACATAATACAATCTTAGCAGTTTTGTAATTTATTTGTTATTTTATTGAAAAAAAAAAACTCATGAATATCGGTTCCATAATCGAGCGTTAACTAGAAAATCGGTAGTAGTGCAGAAAATCCTTCGGAATATATGCGATTCCAGTCTTTCTCGGAGTATTCCAATGATGAATTCTTCTCGGATTATCAGCCGAGAGGTGGCGTCGTCTTGTCACAACGTTTCGATGAGTTTCGTACCTATCACTTCGCCAGAAGATGATGGGTACGAAACTCATCGAAACGTTGCGACAAGACGGCGCCACCACTTGGCTGATAACCCGAGAATTTATCAATCCTTCGGAAAAATAGATAATAGATGACAATGAGAAATAGGATAATAAATGGATAACATTATGGAAGTTCATTTCGCGAAAGCAGAAATATGCCAAACCGTAGCTTGTACCTAATCATGAGACACACAGCGCTACAGCCATCTTGCTGAAAGATCTTTCGTCCAAGGCAACGTTCCAAGTCGACTGTCAGAGCTTCCTAGCACAGTCACATATCAAGCTCTGTAATATCATACGTTACTCAGCGAATGGCTACGGCGTTCCTCCAGTCATCGGAAGAAGAGGAGTCTGTTCTCTCAAGGTCTTTTCGCCAGCCGACCACGTCGCTACAGGTTCGCTTCCTGACAGCACTAAATTCATCGCAGGCTGTCGTAAAAGTGACTGCGACATGAACGTTAGGGAATTCCGAAGCCAGCTGGAATCGTTGGGTCCAACCGGCTACCTGGCCACCGCCGCCCCCACCCCACGGGGGGTGCGGCGCCTCCCGACTTCCCACGGCCCGCGGCGCACTTCGTCTTCCAGCTTAACTGCAAATTGGGCCCGGGGCGACGTGGGTCGCAGAAACAAAGAGCGGGACTGGGCGCCTCGCCTGCCTAGTCCGCAGCGCCGACTGCGTCCAGGGGATAGCTGGAGACGCCTGCAGACCCTGACGTGTCCCCCCTGCGATAGCTCACATCTCCGTAACAGCGGGGGCTCTGCCTCCCAGTTTACGTCGCCTTCAGCTCTCGGCTGCAATTTATATTTTCGCTCGCCTTCCTCGGTGGCCGAGTCGTTCGTCTCAGACGCCCAAGACGAAACTTCTCTACGGGTGTTCTCGAAAATTCGGTATTCTCTCAATGCGCGCAAGGTGCAGGCAAAACTATTGTTCTCCCTACATTTCAGTTCCATGTGACTCACACGTCGTAAAAAGAAAAGCTGTAGTAGTTCTCAAAGAGCTTAATCAACTGCATTTCACTACTGTACTAAGATGAACTACTGACGGCCTTGGGAGAATCAGTCCTGACAAAACTCTACCTTCTGGTGAGCAAGATGTATGAGACATGTGAAATACCCTCGGACTTCAAGAAGAATATAATAATGCCAATCCTAAAGAAAGCAGGTGTTGACAGATGTGATAATTACCGAACTATCAGTTTAATAAGTCTCAGCTGCAAAATACTAACACGAATTCTTTACAGACGAATGGAAAAACTGGTAGAAGCCGACCTCGGGGAAGATCAGTTTGGATTCCGTAGAAATGTTGCAACACAGGAGGCAATACTGGCCTTACGACTTACCTTAGAAGAAAGATTAAGGAAGGCAAACCTACTTTTCTAGCATTTGTAGACTTAGAGAAAGCTTTTGACAATATTGACTGGAATACTCTCTTTCAAATTCTAAAGGAGGCAGGGGTAAAATACAGGGAGCGAAAGGCTATTTACAATTAGTAAAGAAACCAGATGGCAGTTATAATAGTCGACAGACTTGAAAGGGAAGCAGTCGTTGGGAAGAGAGTGAGACAGGGTTGTAGACTCTCCCCGATGTTATTCAATCTGTATATTGTGCAAGCAGTAAAGGAAACAAATGAAAAATTCGGAGTAGGTAATTAAATCCATGGAGAGGAAACAAAAACTTTGAGGTTCGCCGATGACATTGTAATTCTGTCAGAGACAGCAAAGGACGTGTAAGAGCTATTGAACGGAATGGACAGTGTCTTGAAAGGAGGATATAAGATGAACACCAACAAAAGCATAACGAAGATAATGGAATGTAGTCAAATTAAGTTGGGTGATGCTGAGGGAATTAGATTAGGAAATGAGACACTTAAAGTAGTAAAGGATTTTTACTATTTGGGGAGCAAAATAACTGATGATGGTCGAAGTAGAGAGGATATAAAATGTAGACTGGTAATGGCAAGGAAAGCGTTTCTGAAGAAGAGAAATTTGTTAACATCGAGTATAGATTTAAGTGTCAGGAAGTCGTTTCTGAAAGTATTTGTATGGAAGTGAAACATGGACGATAAATAGTTTGGACAAGAAGAGAATAGAAGCTTTCGAAATGTGGTGCTACAGAAGAATGCTGAAGATTAGATGGGTAGATCACATAACTAATGAGGAGGTATTAAATAGAATAGGGGAGAAGAGGAGTTTCTGGCATAACTTGACAGGAAGAAAGGACCGGTTGGTAGGACATGTTCTGAGGCATCAAGGGATCACAAATTTAGCATTGGAGGGCAGTTTGGAGGGTAAAAATTGTAGAGGGAGACCAAGAGATGAATACGCTAAGCAGATTCAGAAGGATGTAGGTTGCAATAAGTACTGGGAGATGAAGAAGCTTGCACAAGATAGAGTAGCATGGAGAGCTGAATCAAACCAGATTCAGGACTGAAGACCACAACAACGACACTAAGATATAAAAAAATTACTACGAAGAACAGCTGCATTAAACACTTAACTAATGACGATTTCTGACACGTTTATTGTCAAATACACACGTCACCATTGTTAAAGGACCAAGCAAGAAATAGGAAACATTGAAAAAATGGACCAAGTAACAAAACTGAACGAAAGTCAAATGTCATCATAGTAGTCAAGCACTGTCGGGCCTGGTTGACACTTGTATGGGTGACCATCCGGCCCACCTTGCTGCTGACGTACTGGGGTGCACTCAGCCACGTGATGCTAATTGAGGAGATACATGACTGGGTAGTAGCGGCTCCAGGTCACGACAACGGCCGGCAGTGGAGTGTGCTGACCCTGAAGATCCTCCAAATCCGATGACACAAGTCGGTTGAGTGTGACACGGTGGTCGGTCGGCACCGATCGGCCTTCCGAGGCGTGTTCGGACGGTGTAACCAATGCTGTAATTTTGTATTGTTACAAAACTGAAGTAAGAGTGTTTTCAACAGGAGACACAAGTTACTAATAACTGTGTAAAATCGTAATAAACATTTGAGAATAGATTTAATGATATGGAAGATCGTCGTCATTTAAACCAAGATGAAATGTTTGAGACGACTGGCATAACTGAAAATCAGGGAACACTATTTTATGGTGTAAGAGCTCTAAATACTGGAAGAGGTTTAATTTAGAGAAAGAGGAGTCGTTATCAACAATTTGGTAGTCTTGAAGAAAGTCGCCATGGAAAACTAAGGGTTACCACAACTAGACAAATTTGATTTCTGTGCCTTAGAGCCTCTAGAGAAAGAATTTCAACTGTCAGAATATTACTAAGTGCCTAACAAATTGTAGCTAACACAATTTTCCCACCTAAGCAACTAGAAATAGGCAGCATGAAAGGCGAAAACGGAGACTACACAGCTTTGCATTATCCCCACCACGTCGTCCCTGCTCTAACCAAGCTACCAATGACAAGTCAGGACTGGGAAGCCGATCGTAAAGAGCTATGTTTAAACAAATATAGAATTTTATTTCGCTTTACTGCTCCTCTCACGTCATCTCCCTCGTTTCGTATGCAAAATGCAAAGAACATCTACAGTATAGGACATTACTAACAACCTGTCTATACGAGATGGCTGCGTGGACATTATACATAAAACCCTGCTCTTTACAAACGTTAATGCCACAGACAGGAAACTACTGGAAGTTGCAGTAAAAAATCTGTCTCAATCTTTGTTGATCGCCCCCATTATATTTAAATATAGCATAGGTGATGTAATTAAAGTTGTAATTTAATGTGGTACATGCGTAGAACGTTGCTGTAAACTATTACAGTATCCTAAATGCCATTCATTATATATATTGTAATGTTGCAGTTTATTCCCAAACTGTCCCCTAACCTGTTTTGTAATTCAAAGAAGCCAAATCACTTATACTAAATGAGAACTATATGCAGTGATCGCATTTCAAATTGTTTCTGTATCTCCTATCCACTTGGTATGGTGAGGGAATCTTGTTATTCCAGAAGCCTTGGCGCTTTTAACTGGCTTGCAAAAGGAATGTTCACTTACCATAATGCAGTAGTCATAAAGCTGTTTGCTGCTGAAAGCCATTATTTATGCAATTAGCAGAGGCAGACAACTAGCCGTGTCAGCACAACAGGAGCGTCGAGGAATCCAGACAGTGTGCAAGAAACGAAAAGGAATCATTTTTGGCTGAGAAACACAAGACTATGTAGTGTAAGAGCACCCATTAAGCCAGGTGTGGCCTGCTGGAACGTTTGTTCAAACTCTGGTAAGGGGCTCTGTGGTCGGCTCACAGTAATTATACCAGTAGTGGGGGAGGGGGGGAGGGTGAGTTCCTGTGCGTGTTTATGTGGATTGCATTTGGTTGGCCATAAGTGAAAATCTGTCTTGTGATGGGAGAGATTTTCTGCGTTCTTTCCCATGCTATGGGAGAAAACTGACCTTGTTTAAATGCAACATTATCTGAGAGAGTAGAAAATCGTAAAATTTGTTATTAAATTATCTTTAGTCAGAACTCACAAGGTCTGCGCAGTAGGCCAGCGAGATCCCAACATTGACAGAGCCAACTAAGTTTTCTATAGTGAAGTTAGAACACACTTGTTTCGGGGGGATTGCATAAAACATTTTCTTGAAGGCAACTGTAGACGGTACTTACACCTGGTCGTTGCAGGTAGTTGCAGAGAGAGATGTTTCCAACTTAGAGCAGAGTAAATAAGCTGAGTTGGAGATTTCAAGTACCACTGCAGCCATCTTCTACCCTCGAACAGCTGAAGAGTAGTAAACATGTGCTGTCACTTTAGCCAACGAGATGTGATTAGTGTGAAGTCAGTTAATTTGCTTCAGGCTTTCATTTCACAGATCTAATTTTCACAGGCAGCTAGTTTAACCTATTGTACGCTTAGGTGAGAGTATTGGTATTTGTTTGTGCTTTTCTTAGGACCTTTTCTGAATCATTACCATTTTCCACAATCATTGTCCATATTGGTGACATAGTTTCATGTCACACTTTTATATACCCACCTGTCTGAGCCGAGGCTGTATTTCGTATCTGCAATCCCTTCTCCACTTATTAAGTGTGTGTATTCTCCGAACAGGTGGGTAAAAGAATTTTTCGATGTCTTTTGGCAATAAACCAGATTGTCACAGTGATCATCAGCTTCCTTTAGTAGTGTGATGCATCCCTTCATTAATATGTCAGTATGAGGTATGGTATACATGCTTTCGTCGTTATTTGGATACCCCTAGCAGTTTTCACTTAATAAGACGTTATCCGTTGCCTGAACTTGTCCCTCTTAAAATTGCACAATCTTATGAAGAGCATCCCATCGCTGTAGGTGACTGAGGATAGGATCTGTAGCATATTGGGAGTATGTAAACACAGCACTATATGAATATCTTTCCCCATGCTTGTGATACAAATTTGACTTGGTCTGTACAATGCGTGTTGTTTAGAAATCCAAAAACCGTTACATTAGGTTACAGATTCGTATGAACTACAAAAACTTTGATACTGGGTGTATCAGTGAGGTTATGTTCCAAAATGTTGTTGCCCTGTATAAAAAGAGAAATTTATTTTAGTGTACACTATTACGCATAAGCTCAATCTCTTTACTCAAATATTGCAGGATTATATCGTTATCTCGTGCACTTCACATTAGCACGTAATTAACAACTGGTACATAAGTAACAACTGAGCCCTTGATGATGGGATAATTCTGTTGAACCACATTGTGCTAACAAATATTGGAAAATAAACATAACTGAAGATGATCAAGTATTATTTGTTCACTTCGTAATACAATCACAGATATAAAAAAAATGGTTCTGAGCACTATGGGACTTTACTTCTGAGGTCATCAGTCCCCTAGAACTTAGAACCACTTAAACCTAACTAACCTAATGACATCACACACATCCATGCCCGAAGCAGGATTCGAACCTGTGACAATAGCGGTCGCGCGGTTCCAGACTGTAGCACCTAGAACCGCTCGGCCACTCCGGCCGGCCAATCACAGATAACGGTGAATTCCATGGAACATGTAAAAATTTAATGTTGCTTCACAAGCTTTCCCTGCAGAATAGCTTGTGACACTTTTCTCTGGTTTATAGCCAGATATTTGGGTAGAAACAATATTTCGACAAACTTTATCAAATGCAGAGTGGCAATGGAAGACAACAGTCAGGTGGATCGTCGAAATACTGTCTCAACTTGAAGATTCGGCTGTCCATCCAAGAAGGGTAAAGACAAGTTTAGGTTAAATTTAATATGAATTAGAGAGAGAAGTAAGGCTAATGAGTGTTGCCTACGTGCAGGGGCAATGGCGTCACACTCCGAGATGGTGGCAAGCCTCATCCTCTTATAATGACGTCAGGTGACAAGCCACATCCCTACCCCTCCGTCTCCCCCCGGTAACCATTCCCCTTCTCTCTCCCATACCACTCTCCATGCAATCTCAATGTAGTATTAAAATGAGGCAGTCAGTCATCCGAATGTGTAAAAATGGCGCTAAGTTAGAAGATATGTAATATTTCGGAAAAAATTACGTGAGTTTCACTTAAATTGTTATCATGTTCAAAGATATTTGCCTCTGAATAACGTAAACGGGTATTTTGTTCAAACATATACACAAATATTGTACGGTCTCAACATTAAATTTCATCTCACGTGTGTCAACACAACATAAAAAAAAATTACTAACAGTATTTACACATCTGCCTCATCATAATCATAATCAACAAATTTCATTTCTCTGTAATGATGCAACAACATTGTAACATATAACAGAGGGAATGAAAGGATAAAGACTCTAAACAAAAAATACCATACTTAGATATAAATTTGATTATATTTTTGTTTTAAATCTTCATACAATAAATCACAGTTAGCTTTGACTTACAGAAAACATCGTTTGTCATTTTATGGTATCGCTCACAACCGAAGCATATCAGTTTAATACACTTTCCGCTTTATCTTCAATACTTCTGTATTCGAGACAGCTCAAACAGACATCCAAGTTATGATTAATGTATCTGCCTTAATAAAATCGAATTAGGATTGAATCGTAGTTTGTGGGTAAACTGAATACAACATGAATAATAAATCACTGTAACAATCAATCAGTTTGTCATAATGGAACAGAAGCTGCTCTTTCATACCCGCGATATACTTCAAGAGCAGCAAAATGTTCAGAATCTTTAAACCACTTCCTGTTGGAATGGGGTTTCCACTCAGCGTCTTGGTGCCAAACGAGGAGGCAGTAGTGACTTAAGCTAAGGCACATCAATTGTTTGTGCACAGAGCAATAACCTCGCAGAACAGTGCTCAGTTTACGATCTAGTATCAAACGCTGATCATGCTTAAGCGAAAGTTCTTACTCAGATTGCTTTATGATCGAAACTGAGGGTTGGAAGATTGCGGCACTTACTCGGAGCTTGGCGCTCTTGCCGGGTTAACCGGCTTTTCGCAGGTACAGTCGTACTTCTAGCAAGTTCAGCAGTTCAGCGCAGCTGCTCGGGCGAGCTGGCTCGGACTCACATCACAGCAGTAAGCAACCACTTATCGATTCAGAGTGGCAAATTAATGCGTTTCGTGAGTAATTTATTTTCAAGACTGTTGTATTAGTGAGAACTGACAGTGAAATTCAACATAATGAGAACAGACAGTGAAATTCAACATCTGGTTTACTATTTTGATGACGCAAAGAACGGGAGGCGACTAAGTAAGGTACGTGGTATTTCTTACGACTTTTACAGCCTTATGATGACTGACGTCCCAGGACTAAATTTAAACTCACAAATTTATATTTCGATAACTTTTTATCTAAACCTTAAACATAAAATCACAGAATTTCATCAATTATTACAACTTTTGCTTATCACTTAAGGACCAATCTCTGGCACAACTTTTCGAATAATGCTAATTCGAAGACGCTCTTAAGTTGAAGTCTGCCTGTGAGCTTCTGTGAGTGTATTTAATTATCTTCATTATGTAAAAAAGTAGCGTGTACATGTAAGTCTAAACATCGACATAATCGTAGCTGCAAACTTGTAAAGTCGTGAAAATTTACAGTGAGGAAACAGAAGGATACGAAACTCATTTTACTATGAAAATAATCACGTAAACCTCATAGTATATACGTACAAGTTCTAACTGATGTCGTGTTTTCACACTGTCAACATAAACCAAAAGACAATGAAACTGCGCAACTCTTTACAAACAGTAAAGGAGTATGGTAACTTGATCTAACTGCAGATTCATTCACTGAGTGTTCCTTCTGAAAACAAAAATGAATTTTCATAACGAAAACGTTGCCAAATTATTGAGACGTTTATTTCTCTGCTCCCATATGGTGAATAATGACTTTTGTCACATCGCGTAAAAGAGGGCTTTTCTTTCTCTTTTTTTTTAAATTTTTGTACATCGGCTTCTTGCTGTACACCTTCCGAGTGAGGATAATGTTTTCATCGAATCTATTGTAATGTTGCTGTAAAACGAATTTTTTTGTAGTTTTCAAAGTTTTAAAGTATATTAATAGAACACTAGGCTTATCAAGACAACATCACATGTTGTTGTTGTGATCTTCAGCCCACAGGTTGGGTTAGTGCAGTTTTCCATGCTACTCTATCCTGTGCAAGCTTCTTCATCTCCGAGCAACTACGGCACCTACATCCTTCAGAATCTGTTTAGTGTATTCACCTCTTGGTCTCCCTCTACAATTTTTACCCTCCGCGTTTCCCTCCAATACTAAATTGATGATCCCTTCATGCCTCGGAACGTGTCCTACCAACCGATCCCTTCTTCAAGTTGTGCCACAAATTCCTCTTCTCCCCAATTCTATTCAGCACCTCCACATTTCTTACGTGATCTACCCATCTAATCTTCAGCATTCTTCTGTAGCACCACATTTCGAAAGCTTCTATTCTCTTCCTGTCTAAACTGTTTATCACCAATGATTTACTTCCATACGTGGCTACACTCCATACGAATACTTTCAGAAGGCTTCCTGACACTTAAATCTATACTCGATGTTAGCAAATATCTCTTCTTCAGAAACACCTTCTTTGCCATTGCCAGTCTACAATTTATATCCTCTCTACTTTGGCCATCAGCAGGTATTTTTCTCCCCAAGTAGCAAAATTCATCTACTACTTTAAGTGTCTCATTTTCTAATCTAATTCCCGCAGCATCACCTGATTTAATTCGACTACATTCCATTATTCTCGTTTTACTTTTGTTGATGTTCATCTTATATCAATCTTTCAAGACACTGTCCATTCCGTTTAACTGCTCGTCCAGGTCCTTTGCGGCCTCTAACAGAATTACAGTGTCGTCGTCAAACCTCAAAGTTTTTGTTTCTTCTCCATTGATTTTAATTCCTACTCAAAATTCTTCTTTTGTTTCCTTTACTGCTTGCTCAATATCTCCCTTGTATAAATCCTCTATATACTCCTTCCACCTTTCTGATTTCTCTTCTCTACTTAGAACTGGTTTTCCATCTGAGCTCTTGATATTCATACAAGTAGTTCTCTTTTCTACAAAGGTCTCTCCAACTTTCCTGTAGGGAGTATACAGGGTGGTCCATTGATTGTAAGCAGACCAAATATCTCCCGAAATAAACGTCAAACGAAAAAACTACAAAGTAGGAAACTGGTTTAGTTTGAAGTACTACACGAATATGTAATAAAAAATGGGGGTTCCTATTTAAAAAAACACAGTTGATATCCGTGTGACCTACGGCAGTGCCATCTAGCGGGTCAACCATAGCGCCATTTGGTTTCCCCCTTCAACCTAGACGAGTTTCGTTCTTTGTAGTTTTTTCGTTCGATGCTTATTTCGTGAGATATTTGGCCTGGTCACTATCAATGGACCACCCTGTATATCTTATCCCTAGTGATATATGCCTCTACATCCTTACATTTGTCTTGGAGCCATTTTGCACTTCCTGTCGATCTCATTTTTGAGACATTTGTATTCCTTGTTGCCTACTTCATTTACTGCATTTTTATATTTTCTCTTTTCATCAATTAAATTCAATATTTCTTGTGTTACCAAAGGATTTCTACTAGCCCTCGTCTTTTTACCTACTTGATCCTCTGCTGCCTTCACTATTTCACCTCTCAAAGCTACCCATTCTTCTTCTACTGTATTTCTTTCCCCTGTTCTTGTCAGTCGTTCCCTAATGATCGCTCTGAAACCTTCCACAATCTCTGCTTCTTTCAGTTTATCCAAGTCCCATCTTCTTAAATTCTTACATTTTTGCAGTTTCTTCAGTTTTAATCCACAGTTCATAAGTAATAAATTTTGGTCATAGTCCACATCTGCATCACATACACCTAACATATAGATTAGGCACCCTGCACTGATACGTTGATGTTGATGTGTCTTACCCCTTTGAAGCTCGTAACCCGATCATCATGCTACCTTTCATCCATTTGAAAACTGCTACTCTCCATTTGAAGGATAAACTGCACGCTTAAACTTCATTCTTCAAACATAAATTTAATAGCCATATCACATCTCTGGAATTTTCACTCTTAGATCCCAAACCGATTTGGCTGTATTCCAGGTAAAAAATGTATGAAGTAAGGACTGTTTAAAGAACTGTTGCACACCGAAAGATGCCAAAATAATTGTTGATTTCTATCACCATCAAGCAGAACCATCTTTACTCCGACCTTGGTAAAACAAACTGGGAAAAACAAGTCGCAAAATCTCGAGGAAGACTGAAACGAAAAAACTGGCAGCAAGTCGTTGGAACGAATACACTGAAGTCCCGTTCAATACAAATCAACAAGCTCCAAGGAAATAGGCACCAGCTTACAATCAGATATTCCTACCACTGCACCTCCTCAAGAAGACCGTGAGTAGATTTTTATTCAGAAAATACAAGACTGGTGCGGAGACAGGGAACATTATGCAGGAAATGGGTTTTAGCCTCCTCCAGAATACGTCGCAGATAGGAGGATAGGCCTTGGTATTCTATCTCTGGGACATCCTGTCCACAACCTGCAGTGTCCTGGACCCTGTACAAACGTCAATACATTCCCTCTCCGTACAAGTGTCACTCCGTGAAAGCGCTACATACTCCGAAATTGCGGGCAGCTTTGATTGAATCGCACATGGCATAGCCAATTTTCGGTGTAATTTAACACAAATCCTGGTAATCAACTATGTTTAATTCTTTTTCTGTTGAGAGTTTCAGACCTTTTGCTTTACGCATACGCGATGTGCCTCTGTTGCGAAAGTTACTTAAAGCCTGCAGCTGAAGCATTTCAAAACGATAGTTCATTAGCACAAAAACTCAGAGACTACACACTGTAAATGTAACTGTAACTAAACCATCATACGAAATTTGGTATTCGTAGCTGCATTGTATACAGATTCTCGATTTCATTTTTAAATATCGATCACTTTCAAATAGCTCCTGAACTATTGCTTTCAAAATCATAAAATATTGCTTACAAGCCTATTTTTACGTCGTGGATATGAATCTCTAATAAAAATAGTGGGTCGTCATACAACGCTCTAGGTCCAGTGTCTGTTTTAACTCTGAGCAGAGCAAAGACAGTGGTAGCAGCAGAGGGTGAGAGAACTGATTCTCGACATGCCATATTCAAGAATTGGTCTCTAGCTATAATCTTTTACCATCCACATTTAATTCCATCACAAAATTTCTAAATTTTCTGTTTATGACATCTCAGGAAGTATCCTATCGAGCTATCCCATAATGTTTTTTTTGTCTACGAGTCGATGCTCTGCCCTTTCATTTGTTACCTGACCTACGTAATTAATCAGTAGTCTGCATTTCAAAAGAACCTTCTATTCTCCGCTTGCCTGTGGGAAAATGCTCCATCTCTTTGTTTTTCGTTATAGTTATCGAGGGAGGAGGAGGAGGAGGAGGAGAAGTAGAGGTTATATGCGTTATTGTGAAAGCGAGTTCGTTTTTATTGAAATTCATTATGGTTCACAGATTTTTTGTAATTGTAATTGTGATTAGAAAACGCATTACCTTACAACTGTTCTTTCTGTACATTTACCGATCTTACCCAGGATGACGATACTGACGAAGATCTGGACCTATATGAAACTGTTGATTATACTGACGAAATTATTAGACAGGCACTCAAGCAAAGAATATTAACCGTAGACTAATTAATCTGTTTTATACTCGACGAAGATGAATTTTTTTATCTAAAGTATTTTTATGTTACAAGGGCTTTTTTTTCTTCTTTTAGGGAGAGGGCTTTACTGCTCCTCACTGGATGAATTTAAGATGATAATTTATTAGCAGAAAATCTACATACTATAACATTAAGCCCATAAATATAATATACAGGGTGAACAAAAATTCGCGCAACCAGACTTCACAGCGCGATTCCTCACATACTACACTCCGCAGCTCGTGGTCTAGTGGCTAGCGTTGCTGCCTCTGGATCACGGGGTCCCGGGTTCGACTGCCGGCCGGGTTTGGGTTTTCTCTGCGAGGGGCTGGGTGTTTGTGTTGTCCTCATCATTCCATCATCATCATCATCATCATCATTCGTGGCAGTGGCTAGATTGGACTGAGTAAAAAACTGGACTGTGTAAAAATTGGAACTTCGTACGGGCGCTGATTACCGCACAGTTGGGCGCCCTGCAAACCAAACATCATCATCACATACTAGTAACACAAAAATGACCCCTACAAAATTAAGAATTGCGCATATTTCCGGCAGTAAATGGACGTTAAAGACTGGAAATCTGGCAACATTGTAATTAAATGTAATACAACTACCTTAGTCAAATAAAACGAGCAGTGCTGTGCACTTGGTGTTCTGCATTGCGCTTTGGGTTAGCATACAAGGGTCGAAGGTTAGATTGTGGGTCGAGGCGTTTCTGTTTTAATTTGGCAGTTTCATTATGCCATATAATAGTGCAGTGTACACAATTTCTTAAGCTACACGTATCGGGCATTAACACAGTACAGTGTTTTGTGTCGGTGAACATAACGAAAACATGGCCAGACAATTTAAAAATAGACAGTCGCAACAAATGACATTTTCATAGGACAGAATAAGTACAAAAATAATATCAATTTCGAGGTGCTAAAAATGACTGCACAGTTAAATAACTCAACATCTACTAGTCGTTTTTAATACATGCAGCAAGTCCGCTCAGATGTAACAAAATTTGTAAATTTGTGGTAAGGTCTTATGGGACCAAACTGCTGAGGTCATCGGTACCTAAGCTTACGCACTACCTAATCTAACTGAAACTAAATTACGCTAAGGACAGCACACACACCCATGCGCTAGGGAGGACTCGAATCCCCGGTGGGGGGGGGGGGGGCGAGGGGGAGCCGCCCGGACCGTGACAAGCCGCCTCAGACCGCACGGCTACCCTCAGACGTAACACATTATCAATCAGTGAATATAATAATTTCCATGTTAATGGCTCACGACGTTTACAAAAGAATATGTTGTCCTTAGAGCAGACGCACAAAGCGATCCCCCTGTACGTCCAAACATTGCGCGACCCGCCAGATCATACAGCTCTGGACTCTTCTCACGTGATATGGTGGAGTAGGATACACGTGCTCTTTGAAGTATCTCCACAGGTAGAAATCCAGAGGATTTAGGTTAGACGAAAGCCATGCAAATGGACCTCCCAGTCGGAGCCACTTCCCCGGAAATGTCCTGTCTAAAGGCCCTCCCGCTCATTAATTCCAAAGTGTGGAGGTGCACCATCATATTGGAACCATAAGCTCTGCAGAACATGAAGTGGGGCATCTTTCAGTTCATTAGCCAAATGGTCTAAGAAGAATGCATGATAACTCCGTGCAGTGAACCGGTCAGGCAACATGTACCGGATCCCCTATCTCCCGATATTCCGTCCCAGACGTTGATGCCAAAGCGAACTTGATATCCATAGTCGCGGGTGACGTGTGGGTTAACGTCACACCAGTCTTGGGCATTATGCATACTAAAGCAACCTTCACGAGTAAACGCTGCTTCATTCGACTGTATTACAGTATTTGTGAAGTCGTCGTTGGCTTCATGTTGTTGCTGGAACCATTCACAGAAATGCACCTGGAGACGGCGATCTGCAGGACACAGGTGTTGCGTTAAAGAATAATGATAGGGGTACAGCCCACGCTAATGCAGCAAGTCAACGAACATGCGTCGCGAGACACGCAGCTTCCTTCCTAAGCTACGCGTACTTTGCTGGGATCCTTGGTGTATGACCTACAGAATAGCTTCCTCAGCAGCTGGAGTACGGTGAGTCCGTTGACGACCTCCGTTACGCGTTGGTGGAAGGAGAGAGCCTGGCGAAGCTCCAGACGGTGAAACACATTTCTCGCTGTATGACGTCGCCCAGGATATCTTGTAGCATATTCACCAACGGCAACACCAGCCTGGTTGCCAGATGCGTCAAGGACCGCAAGCATATCCACACATTCATCGTCTGTGTATGCCATACTGTTTTAGAATGACACAAGAAGAGAATATGAAGTGTGTAGGAATGTACATGGAGTGTGTCACGGTCGCTTTACTCCCCTATCAACTAGTCCCCGTCTGGCGAAGAGCGCATAGAACCATAGAGTGTAAACACGTCATTAGTTTCAGAGGGTTATTCCACGTAACGCACATAACTTCTCTTACAGCTTTTGCTTTGCATCATTCATCCCAACACAGTTAACTGTGAAATGTTCGTTTTTGAATTGTACTGTTTCACAAACGGTAATGGACGTGATGTTTCCAAATTTCCATCGATTATATTAGAATAATAATAATAATACTAACGCATGAAAATGCTTACTAAACAGCATGTCTTATCAGACTCAGTTTTGAAGGGGATAATTAGTGGTTCCATGGTGATAATAAATACAAATGGTAACCAAGTTTGGAAATTAGGAGTTTTTGCAAAGCACCTTGCTAGTCCTATTGGTCAGGTAAAGCCCTAACGAAATAAAATGGACCTGGAAGTGGTAAGAATAATAGTTTGTACTGATGGATGGGACTATTGGGAGTGGGGGGAGGGGGGAGGCTTAACAGGAGACGGGTTTGTAACCTAGTAGATGAAGTGGCTTCTTTAAAGGCTGACCAATGAAAACGATTGTACGTCTATTTCTGTGTTCGTAATACGTAAGTGCAAACGTTTTCTATAAGACTCATTGTAATGGCAGTATGACGATTAAGAGGCCATATTCGTACCACGCAGACGATATTTAGCAAATAAAAACAAATACGCCTCAAGGTAGAGTCGAATCCTCGGCCTCCTCCATGTTAACCCAAAATGCTATCCACTGCACCAACGGCACAGCAGTACTCATATCTGCTGACAGAGGTAGTTCTAGTACATATGGTTACAGTGTTGCCTAGCTGCCAATCTTTAACCTTCATTTACCGCCGATAATATGCACAGGAAGAATTGTGAGTGACATTTCTGTATTGCTGATATGTGAGGAATCACGCTGCGAAGTCCGAGTGCGCGAAGTTTTCTTCAGCCTGTGTATCATATTTATAGGCTGAATGTCCCCATGTCCCCCCCCCCCCCCCCCCCCATGAACAATAAATGGACCTTGCCGTTAGTGGGGAGGCTTGCGTGCCTCAGCGATGCAGATAGCCGTACCGTAGGTGCAACCGTAACGGAGGGGTATCTACTGACAGGCCAGACGAAGGTGTGCTTCCTGAAGAGGGACAGCAGCCTTTTCAGTAGTTATAGGAGCAACAGTCTAGATGATTGACTGAATTAGTCGTGTAACATTAACCAAAACGGCCTTGCTGTGCTGGTACTGCAAACGGCTGAAAGCAAGGAGAAATTACAATTGTAACATTCCCTGAGGGCATGCAGCTTTACTGTACGGTTAAACGATGATGGCGTCCTCATGGGTAAAATACTCTGGAGGTAAAATAGTCCCCCATTCGGATCTCCGGGCGGGGACTACTCAGAAGGACGTCGTTATCAGGAGAATGAAAACTAGTGTTCTACGGATCGGAGCGTGGAATGTCAGGTCCCTCAATCGGGCAGGTAGGTTAGAAAATTTAAAAAGGGAAATGGATAGGTTAGAGTTAGAGATAGTGGAAATTAGTGAAGTTCGGCGGCAGGAGGAACAAGACTTCTAATCAGGTGAATACACAGTTATAAACACAAAATCAAATAGGGCTAATGCAGAAATAGGTTTAATAATGAATAAAAAATAGGAGCATGAGTAATCTACTATGAACAGTATAGTGAAAGCATTATTGTAGCCAAGATAGACACGAAGTCCACGCCTACCACAGTAGTACAAATTTATATGCCTACTAGCTCCGCAGATGATGAACAGATTGAAGAAATGTATGATGCGATAAAAGAATTTATTCAGGTAGTGAGGGGAGACGCAAATTTAATAGTCGTGGTCGACAGGAATTCAATAGTAGAAAAAGGAAGAGAAGGAAAAGTAGTAGGTGAATATGGACTGGGGATAAAGAATGAAAGAGGAAGCCTTCTGGTAGAATTTTGCACGGAGCATAACTTAATCATAGCTAACACTTGGTTTAACAATTATGAATGACTGTTGTATATGTGGAAGAGGCTTAGAGACACTGGAAGGTTGCAGATAGATTATTAATGCTAAGACAGAGATTTAGGAAACCAGTTTTGAATTTTTTTTTTACTTTGTGATAAGACCTTATGGGAGCAAACTACTGAGGTCATCGGTCCCTAAGCTTATACACTACTTAATCTAACTTAAATTAACTTTCGCTAAGGACAACACAAACATCCATGCCCGAGGGAGGACTCGAACCTCGGACCGAGGGAGCCGCGCGAATCGACACAAGGTGCCCTAGACCGCACGGCTACCCAGCGCGGTCAAGTTTTGAATCGTAAGACATTTCCAGAGGCAGAACTGGATTCTGACCACAATTTATTGTCCGGCCCCGGTAGCTGAGTGGTCAGCGTGACGGAATGTCAATCCTAAGGTCCCGGGTTTGATTCCCGGCTGGGTCGGAGATTTTCTCCGCTCAGGGACTGGGTGTTGTGTTGTCCTAATCATCATCATTTCATCCCCATCGACGCGCAGGTCGCCGAAATGGCGTCAAATCGAAAGACCTGCATCAGGGGAACGGTCTACCCGACGGGAGGCCTTAGCCACACGACATTTCATTTCATTTACCACAATTTATTGTATATGAACTGTAATTAAGCCGAAGAAACTGCTAAAAGGTGGTAATTTAAGTGGGTGGGTCTTGGACAAACTGAAATATCCAGAGGTTGTAGAGAGTTTCAGAGACAGCAGAAAGGAACCATTGAGAAGAATGGGAGAAAGAACTACAGTAGAAGAAGAATGGGTAGCTCTGAGAGATGAAATAGTGAAGGCAGCAGAGGATCAAGTAGATAAAAAGACGAGGGCTAGTAGAAATCCTTGATTAACACAAGAGTTATTGAATTTGATTGATGAAAAGAGAGAGTAAGAAAGTGCAGTAAATGAGGAGGGCGAAAAGGAATACAAACGTCTCAAAAATGAGGAAGTGGAAAATGGCTAAGCAGGGATGGCTAGAGGACAAATGTAAGGATGTAAAGGCATATATTACTGGGGGTAAGCTAGATACTGCCTACAGGAAAATTAAAGAGACCTTTGGAGAAAAGAGAAACACCTGTATGAGTATCAAGAGCTCAGATGGGAAACCAATTCTAAGCAAAGAAAGGAAATCAGAAAGATGGAAGGAGTATATAGAGGATCTACGCAAGAGCGATGTACTTGGGGGCAGGATTATGGAAATGGAAGAGGACGAAGATGAAATGGAAGATATGATACTCTGTGAAGAATTTGACAAATCACTGAAGATGGAAGTAGAAACAAGGCCCCCGGAGTGGGCAACATTCCATTAGAACTACTGATAGCCTTGGGAGAGCCAGCCATGAGAAAGTTCTACCATCTGGTGAGCAAGATGTATGTGACAGGCGAAATACCCTCAGACTTTAATAAGAATGTAATAATTCCAATCCCCAAGAAAGCAATTAGCAAACTATCAGTTTAAACAGTCACGGCTGCAAAATACTAACACGAATTCTTTTCAGACGAATGGAAATATTGTTAGAAGCCGACCTCGGGGAAGATCAGTTTGGGAATCCGTAAAAATGTAAGAACACGCGAGGCATTACTGACACTAAGACTGACAGTGCGAAAATGTAGTAGATCTGTAAAGTAAATTGGATATAAGACACTAGTGCACCAAGCTCTAGAGTGCTATTCCAGCGTTTGAAGCCCTTACCAAGTATAAATGACAACCGATATGGAAGGACACACAGATACAGCCACAACTGGCAGGTACCGCCGATACGAAAGTGTAACACTGATGCTCCAGAACTTAAATGCGAATCCCTGGAACAAAGACGATGTTATTCTCGCAAAAAGCTTTTGATTCAGTTTAAAGAACCCGTATACGAAGCGTCGACTCTACTGCTACTATTGTTCAGGTGCTGCACTAAAACATGGAAACATTGTGAGAAATGCATGCTTGAACGTAAATGCACATTCTAACGAAGCGTACGGGTTTCGCTGTTGTTTTTGCTCATGAACAGTACCCGTGCAGTGTCCTAAGTTCGTTGCAAGTGTCATCATGGTCAGAACAGTGTTCTGCGTAATTAGTGCTTTATGTCGAACCTAAGTGCATTCAAACGTGCGCAAATTGTCGGTGCTCGTGTGGTGCGTGCTTCCGTGACCAAGGTAGCCGAAGTATTTCGCGTTTCAAGAGGCACCGTGCCGATTATTTACAGCACATACATGGAAAGCGGAAAAGCATCGTTTGCTAAGTCACAAAGCGGACGAAAATGTATGTTGAGTGATCGTGTCGGACGGTCATTGAAGGGGACTGCCATGAAAAATAAGAGGACGACAGCTACTGAACTGCATGCTGCACTCGCGAACCGAGCCAGCGATAGAGCAACTCGAAAGAAGCTCTATAAGCAGATAATAGCAGGGCGAGCTGGAACTGCAAAACCATACACCAGTGATGCAAATTCCTTTATCTGGAAACGTGCTGCCCAAGCCATAAAACCTGGTCTTCGGGGTGATGGAAGACTTTCATTTGGTCAGATGAGTCTTGTTTCACACTGTTTACAACATCTGGCCGAGTTTAGGTCCCAACAGGGGAACATAGCGGCGCTCTGAAGTTGATTTGGGCAGTCATAAACTAGTATTCCGTAGTTACTCTGCAAGGTCACATTATTGTCAAGATTACGTGACAGTTTTGGCTGATCAGATCCTTCCAGTGGTACCATGTATGTTTCCCGACGTTCTGTTCGAAGACGACAGGTGCCCTCTTCATACGGCTCGTATCGTCCAGGGCCGGTCTTGTGTACTTGTCGCATCTTCCCTGGCCACCAAACTCATAAGATGTCTATGGTACTGCGCGTTCGTGGTCTGCTTTGGGGACAATGGGTCATGATCGCTATGCACGTCCATATTTTTACCTGAACTTGCCAATATTTTGCAAGAAGAGGGGTAAAAGATTCGCTTGAAAGCCATACGGGACCTGTTTTTAACCATTCCGAGACAAGCGGAAGCTATTTTGAATACTAACGGTTTTCCTACATCATGTGTTGTGCTCTTAATATTTTCGTATTTTTATCCACCCACCGTATACCTCGCGTTGTGGTTTTCGGAATAAAGTAATACAAATACAGGAAATAATGTCTGAGAAGACCACCTGGGTTAATGTTTTCCTGTCTTATTCTGTATACACAACTGTCCAGATAGAGAGATGCGCCGTCAGCGTGCCTGACTACCGCGCGCAGAATCCGTGTTCGTTTCTTCGCTCTACCATGAACTTTTAGTTAAGTAAGGACTGGAACTGTATATATTCAGTGTAATGAAGTCAGTCGAGGAGGTACGTGAACGATATGCAGCATCTCCAAGGTTCGGAAAGCTGACAACGGCTGAGAGAGCGGTGCGATGACCGCATGCACGTCCAGTATTACTGACAATGACACGCCAGCCGACCATCATTGGACTGTCTTCGGGACACTATCCCTTAGCAGACAGACGTAAATAACTTCTTTTGGGTCGTACAGACTATAAGGCTTCTTTGTCGTAATAAGCATGTTATAATGTAAACAGTCCTTCAACTGAAGCCTCGCCGGGACGGAACACTGTGACCGACATACACGAACTGAGAGGACATTAAAACAAAGGCCTCGAGGGCAGCAGTGCACATGCGGAAGTGTAAGTAACATCCAGTGAACTTTAAGGAAACGGTTTGGAAATGGCTGTACAAAAATAAACATATTAATAAGGATAGCAAATGTCGATCGAATAGCTGACACAGCCTAGAACGTATTGTGAACCATTGATAAACATAACAGAAAAAATCTTAAAAAATATTAATTTTTAAAAATTTAAAAAAAATGAAATATTTTAAAAAGTTTCAATAAAGACTAAAGACACAAACCTTGTTTATGAGATTTTTTATGATTTTTTACATTCCAAGCGTTATGTTTATAAATAGCGCACAATGACTTTTGATATCCTATAACTCGTCTCTCTCCTCCTCCCACCCCCCCCCCCCTCATTTCCAGTGTTTTTCATAATCTTTTCTCTCGTTCTATTTGTTTGTAGCTTCCCGCTTCTCTACTGCGGTTTAATCCATGACTATCCTTTTTGCGAAACTTCCCAAATTTTAAAGAAAGGGTCGGGATCAGACTATAAAGATGGCTTGGCCACTATAAAATACACACTGAAGAGCTGGTACACCTGCCTAATATCGTGCTGAGTCCCCGCGGGAAAGCATAAGTGCTGCAACAAGACTTGGCATGGACTCGACTAATGTCCGAAGTAGTGCTCAAGGAAATTGTCACCATGAATCCTGCAGAGATGTCCATAAATCCTTAAGAGTGCGCGGGGTTGCAGATCTCTTTTGCACAGCACGTTGCAAGGCATCCCTGATATGCCCAATAATGTTCATGTCTGGGAAGTATGGTGGCAAACGGAAGTGTTTAAACTCCGATGAGTGTGCCGGGAGCCACTCTGTAACAAATGTGGGGTGTCACATTGTCCTGCTGGAATTGCCCTAGTCCGTTGGAATGCACAATGGACATGCATGGATGTACGTGATCCGACAGAATGCTTACGCACGCGTCACCTGTCAGAGGCATATCTAGACGTATCCGGGGTCCCATATTACTTCAACTGCGCACGCCCCCACACCATTACACACCCTCCACCAGCTTGAACTGTCCCCAGCTGACATGCAGAGTTCATGGATTAATGAGGTTGTCTCCATACCCGTACAAGTCCATTCGCTCGATACAGTTTGAAACGACACTCATCCGATCAGGCAATATGTTTCCAGTCATCAACAGTCAAATGTCGGTGTTAACGGCACCTGGCGAGGCGTAAATCTTCGTGTCGTGCAGTCATCAAGGATACACGAGTGGGCCTCCGGGTCCGAAAGCCCATATCGATGATGCTTCGTTGAACCGTTCGCACCCTGACACTTTTTTATGGCCCATCATTGAAATCTGTAGCAATTTGCGGAAGGGTTGCAATTCTGTCACTTTGAACGATTCCCTTCAGTCATCGTTGGTCCTGTTCTTGCAGGATCTTCTTCCAGCGGCAGCGAAGTCTGAGATTTGATGTTTACCGGATTCTTGATATTGACGGTACACTCGTTAAATGGTCGTACGGGAAAATTCCCATTTCATCGCTGCCTCGGAGATGCTGTGTCCCATCGCTCGTGCGTCGACTATAACCCCACGTGCAAGCTCACTTAAATCTTGATAACCTGCCATTGTAGCCGCAGTAAGCGATCTAACAATTGCGCCAGACACTTGGTGTCTTATACAGGGTGTTACAAAAAGATACGGCCAAACTTTCAGGAAACATTCCTCACACACAAATAAAGAAAAGATGTTATGTGGACATGTGTCCGGAAACGCTTGATTTCCATGTTAGAGCTCATTTTAGTTTCGTCAGTATGTACTGTACTTCCTCGATTCACCGCCATAATTTCATACGGGATACTCTACCTGTACTGCTAGAACATGTGCCTTTACAAGTACGACACAACATGTGGTTCATGCACGATGGAGCTCCTCCACATTTCAGTCGAAGTGTTCGTACGCTTCTCAACAACAGATTCGGTGACCGATGGATTGGTAGAGGCGGACCAATTCCATGGCCTCCACGCTCTCCTGACCTCAACCCTCTTGACTTTCATTTATGGGGGCACTTGAAAGCTCTTGTCTACGCAACCCCGGTACCAAGTGTAGAGACTCTTCGTGCTCGTATTGTGGACGGCTGTGATACAATACGCCATTCTCCAGGGCTGCATCAGCGCATCAGGAATTCCATGCGAAGGAGGGTGGATGCATGTATCCTCGCTAACGGAGGACATTTTGAACATTTCCTGTAAGAAAGTGTTTGAAGTCACGCTGGTAAGTTCTGTTGCTGTGTGTTTCCATTCCATTATTAATGTGATTTGAAGAGAAGTAATAAACTGAGCTCGAACATAGACAGTAAGCGTTTCCGGACACATGTCCACAAAACATATTTTCTTTCTTTGTGTGTGAGGAATGTTTCCTGAAAGTTTGGCCGTACCTTTTTGTAACACCCTGTATAGGCGTTGGCGACCGTAGCGCCGTATTCTGTCTGTACAAATATCTCTATTTTGAATGCGAATGTCTATACCAGTTTCTTTGGCGCTGCAGTATAAGTATTCAGAATTGCACACATTGTTATTTTCTTTATTTAATAAGGATATATGATGAACATCAACAAAAGCAAAACGAGGATAATGGAATGTAGTCGAATTAAGTCGGATGATGCTGAGGGAATTAGATTAGGAAATGAGACACTTAAAGTAGTAAAGGAGTTTTGCTATTTGGGGAGCAAAATAACTGATGATGGTCGAAGTAGAGAGGATATAAAATGTAGACTGGCAATGGCAAGGAAAGCGTTTCTGAAGAAAAGAAATTTGTTAACATCGAGTATAGATTTAAGTGTCAGGAAGTCGTTTCTGAAAGTATTTGTATGGAGTGTACTCCATGTATGGAAGTGAAACAAGGACGATAAATAGTCTGGACAAGAAGAGAATAGAAGCTTTTGAAATGTGGTGCTACAGAAGGATGCTGAAGATTAGATGGTTAGATCACATAACTAATGAGGAGGTACTGAATAGGATTGGGGAGCAGAGGAGTTTGTGGCACAACTTGACTAGAAGAAGGGATCGGTTGGTAGGACATGTTCTGAGGCATCAAGGGATCACCAATTTAGTACTGGAGGGCAGCGTGGAGGGTTAAAATCGTAGAGGGAGACCAAGAGATGAATACACTAAATAGATTCAGAAAGATGTAGGTTGCAGTAATTACTGGGAGATGAAGAAGCTTGCACAGGATAGAGTAGCATGGAGAGCTACATCAAACCAGTCTCAGGACTGAAGACCACAACAACAACAACATATTGTTTACAGTCACCTTCTTTTTATTCAGATTTGCACCTGGTGACGTAATTTAAGTTACGAAACCAGTCGTGCCTTTAATAAAGGTTTTGCAATAGTTGCAGAGTTTTTTATTCAAGATGCTGAAGTTTGGCTGTGGAAGCCTTCCAACAAACTGTTATGTTTGCATATACATTTTACATGTAACATCTTTATCTCAGGCAACGAATTAAGCGTGAGACATACTGAAAAGTAATTATAGGATGGGACTTTATCACACGCAGGTGGCTAGTATGACTATTTCACATAACGAGTACGTGTTAAATGCGAGCATTCGGTCAGACAAACGCGTTTCACAATGGGCGTACTGCCAGCTACTATCTACTAGTGTGTACAAGTAAAGGAAGACGCTACACCTGGGTGTAGGGGAGAGTATTGGACCGTGAGGACAATGTACCTAGGAACTCACGACGTTTCCTGGCTGTTATTTCAGTCTTGTGACCGATTTTAGAATCACGTGAATGAATGCGCATTAGAGACCGCAATAAGCAGTTTCTGGTTTCTTTCTGCTGTCTTTGTTATTCCGAGACATGATACTATGTTTAGTGCAGCATATTATTAGTTCTGTATATAAGTGTTGTATAATATATAATAATGTATGTAAGAAAAGAGTTACTGCTGATGGTCGAAGCAGAGAAGATATAAACTGACTGTAGACTATCAATGGTAAGAAAATAGTTTCTGAAGAAGAGAAATTTGTTAACATCGAATACAGAGTTAAGTATTAGGGGACCCTTCCTGAAGGTATTTCTCTGGAGTGTAGCCATTATGGAAGTGAAACGTGGACGATAAATAGCTTAGACAAGATGAGAATAGAAACTTTCGAAATGTGCTGCTGCAGAAGAATGCTGAATATTAGATCGGTAGACCATTAATTAATGAGGAGATCCTGAATAGAATTGGGGAGAATTGAAATTTGTTTTACAACCCTACTAGAAGAAGGAATAGATCGATAGAACACATTCTGAGACATCACGAGGTCACCAATTAAGTATTGGAGGGAAGTGTTGAGAGGGGTGTCGGGTAAAAATCATAGAGGGAGACCAAGAGATAAATAAAGTAAGCAGATTCAGAGGATGTAGGTTGCAATTGTCATTCGGTGATGAAGAGGCTTGAACAGGATAGAGTAGCATCCAGAGCTGCATCAAACCTGCCTTCGGACTGAAAGCCACAATAACAACAACAACATAATACTGTATATTAAAACAATTTGGAAGATATTTTTTAAACTAGTTATAAAGAGTATGGACAGTTAAACCAAACTTCATCAGTGGTGCACGTTGGAACAGAACATGTCATATTTACAAATGAACTGTGTTTCTTTAACTCCTTAAGAATTTTACCTTCCTCAAAAACGGAAATTGTGTTAGTTCGCAACAGCTTCTATTTCAAAATATACCTAACTTGCTTTTTGATAATACATCGGCTTAATCTGATTTTACTTGCTGTTTATATTGATGTGCAGTAGAATAATAGTGTAACAAACTGCAACACTTTGAAATGTCAGTAGGCTTTTTGTACTGATCACACACTTTGAGTTGGCCCCTAAGCGGATGATGTTGGGAGCGGAAGCTTACGATCGACTTCAGCATACTGGCTGCTGAGGCAAGTCCAGCCTAATTTCCCAGAGCAGCTAGCTTACATTGTATAAAAGGAAAGGGCTTGTAATAAGTTAATGCGTCACAGAAGTAGCACGAAAGGTGATGGTGAGTCGCTACAAGACCAGGCATAGCCTCTTCGCTCGCTTTTGTAAATGATGTTAACAATCACAGCGGCTGCTTATTGTTACGGCGCACAAAATAGTTACGTAACTATCGTTGGCAGCAACCGTAAACATCCTGGAACGACACGACGTTAGCCGACTTCCGCAGATTACATATGGGCCAAATAAAAGTGCGCGGTCAGTAGTACCTAGGTGCATGACCAAGTTGGGATCATGGAACTTTTTTTTTACATTTCGAAAAACTTAATTTTTCTGGAGTAATTTTTGTAATTGTATAAGACAACTGCAGCACATAACAAGTGAATACTATCATTTAAAATGGAGCAAGGAAGTATATTTAACTTCTATTGCAGGATTGAAAGTCTAAAAAATGTTCGAAGGTACAACGTCCTCCCCTTCTACCAGTCCGTGCGCTGGTTTAACGAACGGATTGAGTGTGATTTTCACAGATTTCCACGCCCTATAGATGAATGCCATGCTCGTTCCCTTCTTAAACAAATTAGACACAGTTAAAAGTTGGGCAGTTTAATCCAATTGTGTGAATAATCAAAACTTTTGCTTGCTCCCCGGAAGTCAAATTATTTAAAGGTCCGTTAAAAGCAATTTCGAGATCACAGTACATGTATCCAACATGAGAAGGACAACTGGAGTGAGATATCTAAGTTCTCACTCAGACTAAAACGGTGTTCCACATCATATATTGTACAAATACGTATGAGGCCAACATAGGCATTTTAACAAGCTTGCAGCTAGTGGACAGGAAAACACAGTTTTGCTTATGTTTTGTTTGATATAAGAAATTTTCTACTGTTGCAGTTTCAAAGATGTTTGCCATGCCGTCCAGTGTTCTATGAATCAAAAAATGTACAACAAATAAATTAAGTGGTAATTCAATCAATATCAGGGTCATCTGTTACACAACAGACAAAATGTGTTGATATAAGAGGTAATGAAATGAAATGTCGTGTGGCTAGGGCCTCCCGTCGGGTAGACCGTTCGCCTGGTGCAGGTCTTTCGAGTTGACGCCTCTTCGGCGACCTGCGTGTCGATGGGGATGAAATGATGATGATTAGGACAACACAACACAACACCCAGTCTCTGAGCGGAGAAAATCTGCGACCCAGCCGGGAATCGAACCCGGGCCCTTAGGATTGACAGTCCGTCACGCTGACCACTTTTTTTTCTCTATCCACTTTTTTATCCATCCTTTTTCCACCAGCAATCCAATTTTTATTAACCACTTTTATTTTCTTTTAATTTTTTATTTTTATTTTTATTTATTTATTTATTTTGTTATTTTTAGGATGTTCAGAGCGTGGTACACGCCGCACTAGCAGTGGGGTCTGTTCACGGCACTGCCAGTGCGCCGAGGCCCAAACCCCGTTCCCTGTTGGGTCATAACACTAAGTGTGCAGAAATCTTAACACAATATTTCCATTTTCCGATGTAAGAAAGACAAAGAAACCTCTTCTCTGAGTAGAAACTGAACATTGATTAAAAAAAAGAAAGAACTTAACAATTTTTCTCGAATCACACAAATACCTTGGGAGTCGAACACGAGTAATTTTGAACAAAATGTTTTGGAAAAAAAAATGTTCAGGAAACAAGGTAATAGTAAATAATAATAAGAAACCAAGTGACTTTTAATTTTCTTCTGTTCGTTCTCGTTCAAGGTGTTGTAGCGGTTCCACATATTTAACCAACACCCATTCTTTCAAAAATTATCTTCAGCATGTTGCCGTAGTGCTTCTTGTGGTTGCGATACGTGCTGATTTTTGCATATTCACGCTTCATGTAAACGCGGAATTCTATCTCGTTGTCCGACCCAAGTGTGTGGATGACATAACTAACATATTTTCCCAGTAACCAGCTAATGGCGTTGGTTTTTAATTTCGGAAAGTATGTCATGTCTGGTCTCAGGAGGAGCGATGGCGTTATATATTCCGTAGAGGATCTGGTGAGAAAAGCGATTTGTTGCCTGATCCAGTTCCAGTTATGCACATTGCCACCACAGGTGAATCTGTGGCTGAGTGTATCCACCAGATTGCATTTTCCACAAAGGTGTGTCTGGTTTAAACCGATGCCATATAGTCTCTCGTTGGTGCTGATGACATTATTAACTGTTTTGTACCATGCGGAAATAGCGTCTGTAGATAGCCCGGCATCAGCTACCGGGGGCGGACATATGAGAGGTAATCTCTAATAAATAACGTAGTAAATACAACGAGTTGGCAAGTCACGGGATAGCGATATGCACATGTGTAGATGGCGGTAGGATCGCGTGGACAAGGCATAAAAAGGCAGTTCATTGGTCGACCTGTCTTTTGTACTCGGGCGATTCATGTGAAAAGGCCTCCGACGTGAATGTGGCAGCACAACGGGAATTAACAGACTCTGAACACGAAACGGTAGTTGGAGCTAGATGCTTGGGACATTGCGTTTCTGATGTCGTTAGGGAATACATTACTCTGAAATGCACAGTATCAAGAGAGTGCCGGAATGTCAAATTTCAGACGTTTCCTTTTGCCAGAAACAACACACTGACCAATGGCCTTCACGTAACGACCGAGAACAGCGGCGCTCGAGTAGAGCTGTCAGTAGACAAGCAACAATGCGTGAAGTAATCGCAGAAATCAATCTGGGACGTACGACGAACGTAACCGCTTGAACAGGGTGGCCAGATTTTCGTTAATAGGCTACGGCAGCAGACGATCGACGCGAGTATCTTTGCTAACAGCACGACATCGCCCGCAGTGCTTCTCCTGGTCTCGTGACCATATCGGTTAGATCCTAAACGACTGGAAAACCGTGGCCTGGTCAGATGAATACCGATTTCAGTTTGCAAGAGTAGATGGTAGGATCTGAGTGTGGGGCAGACCACACGTTGTCAACAACGCGCTGTACAAGCTGGCTGTGGCTGCTGTTGGTATGGGCTCTACTTACTTGGAATGAACTGTGTCCTCTGGTTCCACTGAACCGATCATTCACTCCATGTGGTTGTGTTCGGCTACTTGGAGATCATTTGCAGCCATTCATTCTCCCAAACAGCGATGCAATTTTTATGGATGACGCAATTGTTCCCGACCCGTTTACGGGACATAATCGAGAGGCCATATACTATACAAAATCCTGCACCGGCAACACTTTCACAATTATGAACGGCTGTAGAGATAGCATGGCTCATTATTTCTGCAGGGGATTTCAAACGACTTGTTGAGTTTATGCCACGTCGAGTTGGTGCACTACGCCGGGCAAAAGGAGCTGAGGCACGATATTAGGAGGTACCCCACAACTTTTTTCACCGTCGTGTATCGTTCTTACTACATATGGATTTAAATATACGGGCTCCAAGAAAGTGAAGTAGGCAGAAGGGGAGAAGGAAACGAAATGTAACTGCACCAGGTGACATGATATGTGATGTTATTTCAGTTATTACAACGTCGTCAAATTTACAAAGAACATGATAGTATGACTTTGTATCCCCTCTGGCCTGGATTCGGTTGGGAAACGTGTCATAATTCCGTTGTATCCTCTTCTGATACCAGCTGGCTCACAAATGCTTTAACTGACCCTTGATATTTTGGATGCTGATAGTGGGACGAAGTTCACTTCCAAGCAGGTTTTGCAACTGTAGGGGACACATCTCGTGACCTTGCTGGCCATGGGAGTATCTCAACAACACGCAGACGATTAAGAGACGCGTTCCATGCTTGTTCGAGTATTGTCCTGTTGAATAATGGCGCCACGATACTGGTGCATGAACAGTAGCACATGCGGACAGAGAATGTCCGTGACGTACCGTTGAACTGTCACAATTCCCTCACTCAATAGATGTGATCTGAAGTCACACCCGATGGCTCCCTAAACCAAGCTTTCGAAAACACTGGAAAAATTGGACCTCTCCCCAGGTAGTCACCATGGTCGCCGACGTTTTTCATCCGGAGCAGCTGAGATCCGCGACTGATCGCTTAACGCAGTGCGACACTATTCATCAGCAGTACATGCTTCCCGGTCAGAGCACCAGTCCTAACGCAACCGTTTGTGTTGTTGTGTTAATGGCAGCCAACGCATTGGACAGTAATCCCTTTCGCCGGCCGCTGCTGGTCTCCGATCCGTATTGCAGGAAGACACAGAGTGATGCACGGCGTTCTTTGTTCTCGGATGGCTGGCACAGATGTGAGGCAGTTACGGCAGTTACGGTGCTTGGAGCACAGTACGACGATACTCCATTGCGAGCGTCACACGTGCTCGACAGGAGCCTTGACGAATGTGCCTGCTCCCACGTTCACATGTAGTCCAACATCGAGCCGCTGTCGCAACTGAATGCCGCACAAGTATCGATACTGCGCGATTCAACCAGCCAGCACATGGAGATTCACAAAGTTGCTCCTTTTCAACAGTCACCATTCAAAATCTGACGTTGTTTACTCCCATTATATTACTATCTGACCACGATATTACTGCACCTGACTTCTCGTGGCCATAAGTGGGAAGATGCGGTGATGTTACAGTAAATAAGTACAGCAGTGACTAAGGAAAACACACCGCAATGTGAATGATTTCAAGACAACTGTGCGTTCAATGTCAAGTGGTTCAGCACTTTCTCGTGAAATATCACAATAAAAAGTTCACGATGAACTGACTGAAGAGCCTTCACTGCCAGGCGCAATAATATTCTGGTCGACTAACATTAGCAAGGCGTGCTAACAACACTAAACACAAACACCACTACTGCACTCTGATGATCACTCTACTGGTTTCAGAAAAATTGCAACTCCAGTCAATTACATACCTGTCAATGATACGTGTGTGCATAAAGTTGTATTGACATCCGTCCACACTTTCTGTGTGACTCACTTTTTTGCCAGGTGCTGTAGACTGCAGGTCAACTTGCAATGCGATTGTAACCCGGAATTGAGGTGGTGTAAGAAAACATGGGTAAACAGAGTTTGTATTTTGTGTACCAATTACCATTTTTTACCCATAAACAGCACTCATATTAGCTGCAAAGCTTATATGCACTGAACAGAGACTCTTCCATCTGTCACCAGGTGTTGTAAAATCATGTATTAAAGTTTCCTTCTCTCATCAGTAGCTATGGCCCTAGGGTGTGTATTCACAGATTCAGCCTTATGGAAACTGCCATGGCTATAAGTAGAGAGCAGACAAACATCGCCGTGAGAAGACGGGAGGTTTTGTATCTCCTGCAGACGTCTTTCTTTCCTTTGGACGCAATGATTGCATAGTAAGCTGCGCATTATTCATAAAATGAGTTATTTTGAATGAAACTTGGTTGATACTAAATTTCCAAACATTTAATAAGTCTAGAGCAAGACATTTTCGATCAGTAGTAACAGTCATGGGAAATCTACACTGGACGAAGAACATTTCAGATGTTTCTGTCGTCTGAGAGAGAAAGAATAAGAGAGTTTTAGCCAACAAGGGCAATAATACAGTTTCTCACTGGCCACAAAACCTACCTCAGACGTTCTGACGGATTGGGGGGAAAGCTGACGGTTGATTTTCAGTGTAGGACACTAGGTGACATACCTAAATACGTACCATTTGTGAATTCCTTGTTCACACAAGTTGCCTCTCTCCGGAGACATAATTTAACACCAGAAATGAAGGAAACATCTGTCGTTGTCTGCTTGCTAAAACAATCGGTTTTCAGGGTTATATTGAAAATAAAACTGTCACAGTTGCAAAGATATTTTTATTTAAAAATAACGTGATTCACCATTGTTAGACATCATCAGATTATGTAAAACTGCCAAATGAAGTTTATTGCGCCTGATAACAAAGCTCTATGTCAACCACAAACACATGAAATCGTCTGGATGAAAATCTGGTCGTGAGAACAATTAAAACTAACTGTGGAAACCTATAACACTTCAAAGGTCCCCGCAGTTCCTTTTAGTTTTTCTGACGACCGGATTTTCATCCACACGATTTTATGTATATGGGGTTGAAGGAGCTTCGGTAGCCGCCGCAGTGAACTTTGACATTTTTACGTAATGTGCTGATACCTAGCCACGACGAAACGCGTTACTTTTAAATAAAAATAGCTTTGTAACTGTGACTGTGCTACTTTCAGTATGAAAACTTCGTTGTCTTGAACAACTTAGGAGCACTCAAACTTTCATGGTGATTTGAATAGTCTTAATTACAAAATAATTTTTATTTGGTAAATTATTGTTTGATGTGTTAATTAAGACACGTATTTTAGATAAGTTTAGCTGGAAAAATTGCAATACAGTCAGTCAGCAGAAGCCAGAATCCTTATGCCGGAGCGAACCATTTAAACTAACAGTCCATCCTTGTTTTCACAGGATCCACAACCGGCAGACTACATTCCTTGACACTGTGAATTAACCGTCGTTGCACTAGAGAAAAATGTGTGCTACACGATATCTTTGTGAGTGGCTTGAATGCTGCTCTACATACTTAATTTATGAGGCTCAAATGAGGAATTTACCAAAATAGATGTGGAATACCATCTAAAACTACAATACACCCGTTTAGCTCGGCAGCCGACTGGTAATTAATCAAACGCAGCAGGCGGCTTTTAGCGACGAAAAGCTCTAAAGCAAGTTCCTAGCACTTAGCAGACGTGGAGTCATAACGGCTGCTCCGTTCACCGCCACCGCCCACCATCACGGTATTATACCATGAGAGGATGATCACATATTGACCGAACCAGTAACCACTGAAACAAATGTATTATTGCGGTCGAGACTGTTTGTAATCCGTTTTCAAAGTACTTTTAGCCAGACCGCTGTTTCTCCACGAGAAAAGTTCTCAAAATTAACAAGCTCCCAATGCATCAAGCCTTTCCGAGCGGATGAGACGTATTCCTTGAACTACACGACAAAAATTTTGATTTAGCGGTGCTACATTAATTTATCTTCTGGGATTTGATTTGTATTTGTCCTCACTTTTCATAATTTTATTCCTACATGTTAACTTTGATTTACTATTGTAAAGTAGGGTGACGTACGTCCATGTGGCAGTGGAGGGATACTGGGCCACAAATTTATTAACATATTTATTAAAAGCACCAGCCAGTTTATTGAAACACAGAAAACTATGCAATGCAATGTGAACAGCTTCCCCAGGAATTAAATTAATTTTCAACAACACGGTAGATATCCCGGGTTCGATTCCCGGTGGGGTCAGGGATTTTCTCTGCCTCGTGATGACTGGTGTTGTGTGATGTCCCTAGGTTAGTTAGGTTTAAATAGTTCTAAGTTCTAGGGGACTGATGATGATAGATGTTAAGTCCCATAGTGCTCAGAGCCATTTTTTTGTTGGTAGATATTACATAACATTCAGGAATCACTGAATGAAATTTTTAAAAATTGAGAACAAAACTAAATTTTTAAAAATTTGATAAATGCTTTGCAAGGCGGTCTAATTAGTTCAAAAGTGTGTAAAATTAACTTGCGTATTCCACATTAAAAGTTACAAAAACATTTTGAAAATAGCTGAAAGGTATTTACATCTGCCATCCACTATCACCTGACTGCAGACAGTTGAAAGGAAGACTACTGGTTCCAAGAAAGGAAAATAACATGACCATATTAAATTCAACGAATGGTAGAACTGGGAGTTGCGGTGGCAAGCAATTTCTCTTTCACGATCGATACTAGACCCACACTCTCAGTAAAGCCCTGTTTAGCTTGACCCGCAATATAAACAACAGACACAACAAGTTATCCTGTAACATACAGACCACTAACTGAAAATTTCCCTTTCCTACACAAATAGACTCTGTAAATACACTTGAAAAGGCGAACGTTGGGTATGAAGCACCTGATGCGAAATAACAACAAATTTTAATTGTAGGTTTTCATTGTAGGTGCGGCTAAATTTAGACAGCTAGAGCACCATTAATTTACTAACACACTTTCATAGAAACGTAACTTGATGTGAGATCATTTGAAGTAATCGTGACTGAGGATGTTTACATGCCGCAGTGGATAACCAGAATGCGAGCTACAATAACAACGGCATGACACAACATAATCATGCACATGGTAATAGGGCGCTCACCATAATTTCTTGCAGATCGAAGCGTAAGTTCAGAACCGCTCGACCAGAGGCTGTCACCAAATAGGTGTAATGGCGACGTTGCTAAGAATCTGGAACTAACGGATGCTGTTCACCAGATACACCTGCAGCCGGTTCTTGAAACTGACAGACAGGAACCCAATCCGGCACCACAATAGACACAATCTTCTTGCAATTTCAAGTCAGTTTCCGTGTACCATGCAGAAATGACTTTTTCAACGAGCAATTTTCACGGCCTGAGCCTACACTCAATTCCACCGAACCCGCATTGCCAAGGACACTGTCGGCCACGACGTCACGGCGTTTATTGCAGCCGCTGTCAAACACAGCGCTCAACCGCCTGCCACTTCGAGAGCACCTCCTGATGGCGATAGCGTTTATGTGCTGGCCCACAGACCTGCCCTTTACCGGCGACAAACCGCTCGACAAGCTAGTGTGGCCAAAGATGCTAATAACGAGCGGGAACTGTTGCTATCAAAACGTCTCCGCACCGCACAGGTACACAACCTCTACCGTTACGTATCGGATGTTGCTGTTGTTTTGGTCTTCATTCGGAACAATGGTCTGACCTAGCTCTCAGTGCCCGTCTACCAAGTGTAAGAGTCTTAGTCTACATAATTACAGCAAACTACTTTCATGTTCACCTACTTGCCGCATCAAAGCGATGGTCTCTCTTTACAATTTTAACCCCCCCCCCCCTCCCCCTGCCACATATTCAGTTCTCTTCCTGTCTGAACTGCTAACCATCCACATTATACTTCGCTACAGGGCTACAACAAGACAATTGCCTTCTGAAATTCCTTCATAATTATTTAATTGATATTATATGTTAACAAATATCTCATTTTCCGAAAGCTTTTAGTGCTATTACCAGTGACCATTGTATATTCTGTTTCTTTCAGCCGTTATAAGTTGCTTTGCTGTTCAAACAGAAAAACTAAGTTGGCACTTTTAGTGACCCATTTCCTAATTTAATTCCCTCACGAATGCTTGATTTAATTGGACTACACTCCATTAGACTTATATTACCTTTGTTGAATTTCATATTATAAATGTTTTTTCTTTTTGTTCTTCAGGAAACTGACCATCCTGTGTTCAACAGCTCTACCAAGTCCTATACCGTTTCTGACAGATTTACAATGTCATAGACAGATCTTGAAGATGTTTAAAAAAATGGTGTATAGGCTATAATCCTGTCTCTCTCCCTTCTCAGCTCCGGATTTTTTCTCACCTCCTTCGGCTCTTTTAACTGTAGTCTGGTTTCTGCGTGCAATAATACGCCAAATTCGCGAAGAGGACGTGTAGTCCCCCATAACTCCTGTTGCCAGCAACGGACACGACGTGGCTGAGCCTATACCTTTATACTGAAGAGGTGAGATTCAGATTCATGTCTACTTCTACATCTACGTACATACTACGCAAGCCACCGTACGGTGCGTGGCGGAGGGTACCCTGCACTACTATTAGAAATTTCCTTTCGTGTTCCACTACCAAACAGAGCGAGGAGAAAACGACCATCTATATGGCTCGGTATGAACCCCAATTTCTCGTATCTTATATTCATGGTCATTATGCGCGATGTATGTTGGTGGCAGTAGAACTATTCGCAGTCAACTCCAAATACCGGTTCTCTAAATTTTCTCAGTGGTGCTCCTCGAAAAGAACGTCGCCTTCCCTCCAGGGATTCCCAATTGAGCTCCCGAAGCATCTCAGTAACACTTACTTATTATTCGAATATACCGGTAACAAACCAAGCAGCCGGCCGGGGTGGCCGAGCGGTTCTAGGCGCTACAGTCTGGAACTGCGCAATCGCTTCGGTCGCAGATTAGAATCCTGCCTCGGGCATTGATGTGTGTGATGTCCTTAGGTTAGTTAGGTTTAAGTAGTTCTAAGTTCTAGGGGACTGATGACCTCAGCACTTAAGTCCCATAGTGCTCAGAGCCATTTGAACCATTTGAACAAACCTAGCAGTCCACTTCTGAATTGCTTCGATGTCCTCGTTGAATCCAACCTGGTACCGATCCGAATCACTCGAGCAGTATTCAAGAATAGGTCGCATCAGTGCCCTCCCTACTTACGGTCTCCTTTACAGATGAACCACACTTTCTAAAAATTCTCTCAATAAATCGAAGACGCACTCCCCTATCACAGTCTTAACACACTCGTTCCATTTCATATAGCTTTGCAACGTTACTCCCAGGTATTTAAACAATGTCACTATGTTAAACAGTATACTTCTAATGCTGTATCCGAACATTATAGGTTTGTTTTTCCTACTCATTCACATTGACTTGCATTTTCCCGCAATTAGAGCTAGCTGCCATTCATCTCATCGACTAGATATTTTTGCCCGAGTCATCTTATATCTTACTACAGTCACTCAACTTCGCCACCTTACCATACACCACAGCATCATCAGCAAACAACCGCAGATTGCTGCTCTTCCCCGTCCGCCAAATCATTTACGTGCACAGAGAACAACGGTCTTATCACACTTTCCTAAGGCACTCCTGACGATACCCTTTGATGAACACTCGCCGTCGAGGACAACATACTGGGTTCCGTTGCTTAAGAAGCCTTCGAGCCACTCTTATATCTGTGAACTTATTCCGTATGCTCGTACCATCGTTCACAATCTGCAGTGGGGCAACGTGTCAGATGCTTTCCGCAAATCTAGAAATATGGAATCTGCCTGTTGCCCTAAATCCATAGTTCGCAGTAGATCATGGGAGAAAAGGGGAAGTTGAATTTCGTACGAGCGATGTTTTTTTTAAACTATGCTGAATCGTGGAATAAGCTTCTCAGTCTCAAGAAAGTTCATTCGAACTGAGAATATGTTGAAGGAATCTGCAGCAAACCGAAGTTAGGAATATTGGTCTATAATTTTGCGGATCCGTCCACCTAAAGGCCATATTCCTCTTCTAGACTTTTCTATGCGCTGCAGTCTTCAGTTATCTGCAGCTATTATTGCCTCTACAAGTTTTCTGATCTCATCCACTCAACTTTTATTAGGACGTTGCCTCGTTCTTTTACCCTTCTTATACACGAGGGTCACTTGCACCTTTTACCAGTCGCCTGGAACTTGGTGCTGGGTAAGAGATTCTCGATAAGTGAAAGCTAGGTAATGGGCCAATGCGTAGAGTGCTCTTTGTAAAACCGAATTGGGATACCGTCCGCACTGGTGACTTATTTGTTTTCATACCTTTCAGTTGTTTCTCTGCGACAGGGATGCTTATTACTATGTCGTCCATACGAGAGTCTGTCCAACGGTCAAATGACGGTATGTTTGTACAATTCTCCTGCGTGAATGTTTTCTTGAACGCGAAATTTAAAACTTCGGCTTTCGTTTTGCTATCTTCAGCTGCCACATCAGGCTAGCGAATAAGGGGCTGAATGGAAGTCGTAGACCCGATTAGAGGTTTTACATAGGAGCAGAACTTTCTCGGGTTATCTGCCAGACCTACTGCTAAGATATGATGGTGGTAGTTGTTGCATGCTTCGCGCATAGATCTTTTCATTGAAGCACGAATCTCTACTAACGTTTGCTTGTCATTTGTGCGTTCTCTTTTGAACCGAGAGTGCAGCGGCCTCTGCTTTTTCAGCATCTTCCGAATTTTGTTATTAAACCATGGTGGCTCTTTTCCGCGCACATATCTCTCCAGATCACGATTTACAACCTGCATTAACTTTGCCCATAATTCCTCTACGTCCATCTCACTGGAACTAAGTGACGTCAATTCACTCTCTAAGTGAGACGTGAACAACTGCTCATCTGCTGTATCTAGCACAAACACTCTCCTTGCCATCTTGTTTGATTTATTGGTCAACTTTTGTAATCGTAGCTGCTACAATAACAACATGATCGTTAATCTCCGTTTCTACAAGGATGTTGTCGTTAAGGCCCGGCCTATCTGTAGCGACAAATTCTAAGATATTTCCATTGTGTGTGGGTTGCCGAGATAGTTGCTGAAGGCAGTTTTCAACAGATGTGCTCAAAAGTATTTCGCATGACTGTCTGTCTGTACCACCCGCAAAGATACTTGGGAGATTAAAGTCAACTCCACTTAGTACTGCATGATGTGGATCTTAGGTGCTACTGACCTTAAACTTTCTTAGAACGACTCTAGAACTGAACAGCGAAATCGAGTCGCCGATAGAAACATCCAACAAGAGAACGTCACTGTCGCACTGAACTTTGTCATCAAGAGAGACAATATTTTTGTCAACTGCAATGAACACTCACCTTCCTATGGCCTCCAATCTGTCTTTCTGCCAAATATTCTGTGACTCCCTAAATATCTCAGATCTTTCCACTTCGGGTTTCAGCTAGCTGTCTATCCCAAGAATAATTCGAATGTGAGAGCTTTCCTGGAGGGCAGCAAATTCGGGAACTTTGTTATGAATACTTCGACAGTGCCCTGATAAAATCTTGACAGTCGAAGTGCCTTTACTCTGAACGCGGTTTGAATTTCCTTGATGCCTACTGACTGGTGAGTGCTCATTACAGTATCTCAAACTACCGTCTAGCCTAGAAACCCCTCATGTGCACTTCACAAGTACTCTGCCACTTGAGTAGCTGCTTCCTTCGTGCTGTGCACCCATGACCTATCAAGGGATACGTACAAATCCCCACCCCATAACGCAGGTCTAGAAATCTGCATCCAAGACCGTCACCGAGTCGACGAGGCCTTTGGTTGAGACCCTCCAAACCAGAGAACCCCGATCAACTCTGAGAACAATACCGCAAATTGTAAGCTCTACTTGGACCCACACTTGAGGTCAACAGTCTTCACCACCTCCGCCAGCCGCCTGTATGAACTGATGATGGCCTCAGAACCCACTCAACAGATGTCGTTGGTGCCAACGTGAGCCATAACTTGCAGATGACTGCACCCTGCACGCACCGTCGCAGGGAGGGCGGTGCTACACATCGCTCCCCCAGGCTACCCTACTTTCGAACACCTTTTTTAAACGTGATGTGCTGTAAACGTAGAAATTACAGAATTATTGTCCTCGCGATAACGAAGCAAAAGCTGTTCTAATTTTGTATTTCTGCTAGAGATGCAGTGCGGAAGCTTATACTTACTTACTTGTGACGCAATACGGTAGCTTTTTCTTGCACTGTACGTTGCAGTTCACTAGCGGAGACCGCGACACCGGTAAATAAAACAATAAATTTTGCCTCGCTGTAAACAGACAAGTAATGCAAGGCAAAAGAACACTGCCTGCCAGAGGCAAGACTTGAACGCTGGGTCATCAGGTGCGGCAGACCGATAATCTCCACCGCTACATGTGCACCGATGTACGGCAACTAGTGACGCCACGTGTTCCACATTTGTCATCCACTTTCGCGTTATTTCCCGGTGTTTGCTGCCCCGTTTATCATATATTAAATGACTTGTCTCAGTATCATCTACATCGCTTCCGGATGTTTTTAAACATTAATAAGAATCACCATGTAATGTAGTATTACGTTTGTGTTGTACACTCATGTTCAGAAAGAACAGAACACCTTGAATGACTAGAGATAGGACGTTCATTCTCACAGGACGTGTACATTAGTGTTTCCTGCAGAAATGGTTAGCATTTCAATCACCTTGGTTCAACATGTTTGCTGTTGCCTAGTAGGCGCACGGTCCGCCACGAACCCTGATAACTTATTCCCTTCGTGATACCATCGATGCGTATAAGGCACGAATAGCGTCCTGTGGTATAGCCATCCATGCTGCATCACCTGGTTCCAATGTTCACCTATGGTGGTCGGCACTGGGTCACATCGCTGGCCCCATCGTTTCACCATATTCCATACATTTTCGACTGGCGACAGGTCTGGTAATCTGGTGGGCCAAGGCAAAAGGCTGACATCTTGTGACACCAAGAAGGCACGTGTTCGTGCAGCATGTGGTCATGCATTATCTTGCTGAAAAATGGCGTCTAGGGCGTTCTGCTGAAAGGGTATGGCTAGGGGTCGTAGGGTGTCATTCACGTAGGTCACGCTGGTCACTGTGCCCTGGATACGCGCCAACTGTGATTTCTGGTTGTACCCAATAGCACCCTACAGCATAAGGACTTGTATGTCTTGTGCGAATGCAGTGCTGTGGTACCGCTCCCCCCTATCTGCGGCGAACGAAAATGCGGCTATTATTTTTGAACAAACAGAACCTGGATTCGTCCGAAAACACTCTGTGATGCCATTTCTGTTCCTAGTGACGTCGTTCCCTGCACCATTGTCGTCTAGTATGTTTCCGAACATTTCTCAAAAATAGGAGGAGAATGAACGACGCGCACCTAACCCGTACCATAATAAAAGGCGACTGACAGTCACTCCTGATTGTGTACAATGTGTTACACCGTTTCACTATTGCGCCAGAGTCGAAGAGGACACAGACCTGTCCTGCAATGTCATTTGGATGAGGCGTCGACCTTCTCGGGGTTGATCTTGCTGGTGCGACCTGGGCCGTCTCTTGTTCTCCGGCGTTCCGTGGACCAGTCTGCGGACACCCGTTGAACTACAGAAACACTTAGTCTCAAACGAGCACCAATTTCCCAGATGGATGCATCACATTCTTTCATGCCAATAATGCGCCCTCTTTCAAACTCACCGATTTGACGCTGCGGTTCGCACGTACCTATGCGAGGCATCCTCCACGTCTGCTCATCTTACACAAATCTGTTCAATTTATACCAATGACGAGAGTCGCAGGCACATTTCACCTGTAAGCGGTGTAATCGATGATGGCTTTCAGCTCTCGAGTCGACATGGTTCAGATGCTAATCATTTCTGCAGAACATACTAATGTAGATGTCCTGTGAATGTGAACGTCCAATCACCCGACATTCAAAGTGTTCTGTTTTTTCTGAACTTTGGTGCATGATTATGACGAGAGAACGGAGACAGTGAAACCCGGTACATTGCCTATTCCTCTGGAACACCAACAAGGGGGCCGTCGGATTTATAGTCTCAATCTGAAAGACATATTACCATCAATTGTGTCTCAGGCCACCACTTCATGAAATGCTGTAGAGGTTTACAATACGAGGGTTGAATGAAAACTAATGCCTCCACCTTCGTTAATCGGGTTCGGATGGGAATATTTTAATAAATCAAATTCAGAAATTATTCTTAGAATGTGATCTTTAATTTCCAATATTGACTTTTCCACCTAATCACCAGCCAGTTGGATACATTTCTGCCAACGATGAACAAGTTTTCTGAAACCGTCGCGGAAGAAGTCGACACTGTTTCCGCAACCACACTTTCACAGTTCTCTCAACGTCTCCGGGTCGTAATGGTGTGCCCACGTTTCGTCTCCTGTCACAACTGAATTGAGAAGGGCGTCAGCTTTATTCTTGTATGTGAGAGGAGTTCCTGGCAAATTTCAAGTCTGTGCGCTTTCATTTCAGGAGTCAGTACAGGGGGTACCCTTCGTGCACAGACCTTCCTATAGCCGAGCAAAGCAATAATGTGACCCACACGTTCTTGTGAAATGCCGACTGCGCTTGCAGTTTCTCTCTGAATGATTCGACAATTGTCCTGAATCAATCTCTCAACATTTTGCTTGTGAAACTCGGTTGCTGTCGCAGGACGTCCAACTCTTTGTCTGTCGCGCAGGTCAGATGTTCCCACCTCAACATCTTTAAACTTACTCGCCCACGACGCTCAGTATTCACATCAACACCTTCTGCTGTCAAGAATTCAATGACTGCACGTTGCTTAAATCGCATTGACCGACCGTCTGTGCAGGGTTCCGTACTTTACACAGTAACAACACAACCGTTCAATTGTAAGGCTTCCCGGCAACGGGAGCTGTAGACCAGAGGCTATGGAACAAGCCAGTACCTGCTGCAAACCAATGCTGCCAACTGTTGAAGAGTTACGAAGGTGGAGGCATTACTTTTCAGTCAACCCTCGTATAATCTTGTGATCAGGAACTTCACTACTTGCCGGCCAAATACTGGGAGCGAACGTTTCTTTCGCCATCGGGCTTACCTCCAAGGCGAGCATCCACGCAAAGATGTGCTTTAGTGACCTTGGCTATGGAGGTGAGTTCAAAGGTATGGTCGAAAGTGCCCCAGGGCAGTGCGATAGGACCCTTCTTTATCTCTTTATACCTAAGTAAATTGACGGAAGTCGTTAGCAGCAGTCTGCGACTGTTAGCTAATGATATTGTAGTGTATGGGAGGCTGTCTTTGTGGGACTTGCTGACGGGTAGAGGATGGCTTGGAGAGAATCTATGTTTGGTGTCGTGGCTCTAAACGTAAAAGCATGAAAGTTAATGCCGACGATGCTTGACGCAGTCACGTCAGTTAAATATCTAGGCATAACATGAAATGGAACGGGCACGTAAGGTTGGTTGCTGGCAAGGCGAATGGTCGACCTAGGTTTATGAGGAGATTCATAGGTAAATTTGAATGTAGGCCTTCCCGCCGTGCACTGCTGATGAAATCTTCACGGCCTTCCATCCGGGTGAATGGTTTCGATATCATGCGACGTTTCGATGAATGTCATTCTTATCATCTTCTGGAGAAGTGGAGGTAGAGGTAGGTGTAGCTCATCTATGAAGGAGACCTCATACAGAACCCTTGTGTGATGCATTCTTGGGTACTGCTTGAGCTTTTGGGGTCCACACCAGTTTGGGTTAAATCAAGATATCAAAGCAGTTCAAAGGCGTGCAGCTACTTTTGTTACCAGCATGTTCCATTAGTAGGCTTGTAGTACCGAAATGCTACATGAACTCAACTGGGAAACCTTGTAAGGAAGAAGACGTTCCTTTCGCGAAACACTATTGAGCAAATTAAGTGAACTGCCATTTTTGACGGAATATACAACGATCTTACTGCTAGCAACGTACTTCTCGAATGATGATCACGAAGACAAGAGAAACCAGGGCACAATGGAGCGTACAAGCGATTGTTTTTCGCTCCTTTTGCTAGCACAACCGAAATTCTCAATCTAACCACAAAAGTTGTTTGATAAGCCTTATCATCGTATTTTTGTTAGTAAAAGTTGCTGCGGTACGGTGTCATTATATTTGCACTAAGGATTTTGTTTATTAAATCCCAATTACAGTCCATAGAAATGTATACTGTAAGTTGTAAAGCACTTAAAATTATTTGCAGGAGTACCAAACCATGTACGTAAGCAGATGATGTTTACAGTATTTTTAGTGAAATGTCTCACCAGATGATCAGTGTTGTAGGATGAGCCCACCGGTAACGGACTGCAGCAGTGAAGTGTTACGCATTCGTCTGATAAGTAACAACTTCACAAATGAAAACTAAAGTTTTTCAGCTTTGATATACCATGTGTTTCAACATAGAGGGTGATTCCGTAATGATGTTAGTTACTTTCAGGAATGATGGAGAAGGTAAACCTATAAATTTGAGGTAAGGGACCCTGGTGCGTAAACGATGGATTATAAGCAAAAATCTACTCAAGTTCACCTTAGCCTCGCGCAGCGCTTCAACTAAAGACCCCAACTTCCGAATCTTGATCACATCAGAGTTCCATCTGAATACTCTCCAGTACCCTTAGTAAACCCCCGTTTGTTGATGGACTTGATGCCAAAAAGACTGAAAAATCCAAGGTCTACGGTAGAGAAATAATGAATTACGCTTATATACAACCACTGTTCAAAATGGCGTCCCCCAGCGTGAATGCAGGCATGACATCGCCGCACAAAGTCCTTTCGTACTCGTTCTAATATCCCCGCTGTGGTCTGAAGAGTGGTGCACGCAGCGAGAATCAATGGGAGGAGATCCTACCCAGTCTCGATAGGCGTCTCGTACAGAAGACTTTTCACATGGACCCACATGAAGAAATCAAGTTGGGTGAGATCATATGAGCGTGCTGACCACAAAACAGGACGTCCTCTGCCTATGCTCTTTTCAGAGGCTATCTGATCCAGGTCTTCATGCACCCTCAGTCCAAAGGGAAGTGTGACTGCGTAAAGCAGGAAGCTCTATACTAGAGTGCTCGTCTGGATTGTCTACCAAACAGTCTTAGGAAGAACAATAGCGTTACATGTATTCCACTGTCGGAGGTACTAGAACTTTCGACTCGGTTGCCGGCCGCAGTGGCCGAGCGGTTCTAGGCGCAATAGTCTGGAACCGCGCGACCGCTACGGTCCCAGGTTCGAATCCTGCCTCTGGTATGGATGTGTGTGATGTTCTTAGTTAGGTATAAGTAGTTCTAAGTTCTAGGGGACTGATGACCTCAGAAGTTAAGTCCCATAGTACTCAGAGCTATTTGGATAATTTTTTTTTTTTTGACTCGTTTGTTTCTGCACGAGGTTTCCTTGGATCAAATTGATACATTTACCTTTCTGCATCATCCCTGAAAGTTTGTGACGTCATCACGGACTCATCCTGTACAATAATTTGTTTGTGCCATGTCGGTGATAAGAAACAACGTAATGACAATGCGATTTTATCGGCTGAGCAAGCAATTTCAAAAGCAATAAATGCATAGATGCTTCTAATTCCAGCACAGTCTGCTGTCTCTAAGGTACTTACGCGCTAATCACTTCTACTCACCCATCGTTCAGTTACTAGCGGGAATCTTTCATAGTAATAAAACAACTTTCACTACAAGGAAAAAGAGTTAGATCGGAATATTATGCTAGAGTAACTAATCACTACTGATAAAAATGAGTAGCATCTGTAGACTGAACTTCCAGTTCATTACCTTAATGTGTGTATACCTGTGTGTGTGTGTGTGTTTTCCTGTGTGTCGTTGAATTCATTCATCCTCCCAATTAATTTTTACACCTTTTTTTTTAACATCATACTAGCGTAGTGAACATTTCGTCCTTCTCAAAGTGTGTTTGGCTGCCACGGATCGCTGTTTAAACCATACATACGTTAGCTCTCATACATACCGAATTTTATGTTGTCCATTAATAAACTCGATCACATCAATTGACTTCTCTGTCTGCGTTTAGCGGAACATGACAAAGATCGCAACCTACTATTGACGATCTTCTAAAATTTTTATTTGGTTGGGGAGTGATTTCTTTTTCTAAGCTATATAAGTTAGTTAAAGTATAATTTAGGAAAGGACGCGCCACTTACGGTATAATAGAAAGATAACTAGCACATCTGTGTGCAACTTTCGGATCTGTTAATATCTCTGTCCGTACTTATTATCTGCCTTTGCAACACTCCGTTGTCACCAGTGGGTTGTTTAAGAAACCCAAAACCGGTTTGTGAACAAATAAAGTAGTAATTGTAAGGGCGATTTGTAATTTGCTTCTAGATCACTTTTGCTGATAAGTAGAATTAAAGTCTCGTTTCAAGTTGCGTAGTTTCTGAAATAACACTAAACGGTCCCCTGCAGTGATGTATCATCTGGTTTTTTATACCACTTCACGGGCACCCCATTAAGCTTTCGGAACTTTCTTTATGAATAATCTGGAACATTTACATCAGAGGGAGAGAGTTGTAATTTCCCTGGATCATATTACATGTAATACAACGCTTGATTCCCAGAGGCAATCGTATGGGGACGTCTGCCAGGAGAAGGTAGCGTATAGCATCACACAAGCGAAAGACAGGAAAATTGCAGCTGCATCCGTGGCCCCTGTGAGACCGTAGCTACTAAAACTTTGAAAAAAGGCATTGGAGTCCCGTCGATGGTAAAATCTTATAAAGACACGTTCAATGAACAAAGTGTTTGACAGCCGTAGTTTGTTCAGCAATTTTAAACTTTTATTTTCTTCTACAGGAACACTCATTTAATAAGGCAGCCACTTCGTAACATATAGTCACATCTAACACTTATACAAATAATTGTTCCCAATTAATAATCTAAAATTTTTGTATCTCCTTTGAAATAACAACGCATGTGTGTCTGTAGAAAGGTAGCATCATATTCTTTGAACTGTTTTGAACTGAGTTCACAAATGTACTGTAGGTCGAAAAGTGTGTGTCTATATATAAAATATGGCTACCCGTACTGTACTCAAAAACCATGTCATCACTTCTGGAAACAGTATGCAACTATTCGATGACACAGTTTGGTAAAAGTTTGTAATTATACTTACGTGATCTTAACAGAACGATTATTAACCTCGATTTGAAAAATGATGTAGACTGATAAAGCGCATGAGGATGAGACCCGAGGAATCGAAATATATCGTGCATTGAAATAAAATCACAATTTGTGACTGAAGGCGCTTTGTTTTTTATTTTATGAAAGTAATAAAATCACGGAAGCAACACTGACAGTAACGGATAAAATTAAAAAATAAAAAGGTTATTATAGACGGAGTACAAACTCCAACTGTACAAGGATTCCAGAATATGCGTCCAGTGTCCCACCCGAGGAATTGAAATATATCGTGCATTGAAATAAAATCACGATTTGTGACCGAAGGCGCTTTGTTTTTTATTTTACGAAAGTAATAAAGTCACGGAAGCAACACTGACAGTAATGGATAAAATAAAAAAATAAAAAAAGGTTGTTATTGACGGAGTACAAACTCCAACTGTACAAGTATTCCAGAATATGCGTCCAGTGTCTCAAATACTACATCGCCTCAGTAAATCTGTTTCGCAAGTACCGTATACCAGAACCACTTGCAAAGTCCCTGTCCATACGAATCAATATAGCCGGAGAATAACAGCAAATTCGTCATATCTAACTATTATACGATAATAACGCCAGGGAATCAAAGCAAAACAACAAAGAACCGGTCTTATTGTAATTATTTAGGGAAGTCAATTATTATAAAGGGTATCCTATACGTGATTACTTGTGTGACAGAAGCTTCTTGTTGGTAGGAATTTTTTATTTTACCGGACTAGTTTTGGGCGTTGCCCATCATCGGCGGTATGTTACACTTAACTTTTCTAGCACATATCAATGACAGTACTTTGTAATATAATGTAATAACTAACAACATGACTTACACATACATATGTGCAATCAGCACAAGGAATTTAGTAAAATATATGCAGTTGTACAGCAATTGCCAATGTATATATTTTCGTAAAAATTCCTTATTCTGATTGCATACATGTGTATGTAACTGATATTATCGTATTATTACCTTATAATACGAAATATTGTCATTGTCATACGGTAGAAAAAATTGCTTGTAATATGCTGTCAATGACGGGCAATACCCGAAACTTGTCTATTAAAATAAAAGACTGCTACCAACATGCAGCGTCAGCCAAACAATTAATTGTTAAGAGAACTTATTTCTACAAGTTGAAGAGAACCAAAAGTACAAGAAATTCTTTGTTCACCAACATCCAAGCTGTGATACTTTTAATTTTGTCTCATGAACAAACTTACTCTTTGTGACTCAAATGCTATTTTTTCAATAGCTACATTAGAGAAAAAATAAAGTGGTCTTAGCGTGTACGTGTACACATTTCTTAATACACTTTCATTATAGATTGCCTAGAATAAAATTAAACATAATAAATTTTTTAAGGAACTCTCTTTAGCTTTCTCCCCAAAAACATTAACTTTACTATATTCAAAAAATGTTTGTTTCGCCAGGGAACGAGTAAGAAATTATGTACAAGAAATATGTAATATTTGTAGAGTGACAGAAACTAAACCAAAACTATGAGCATACAGAACAGCTCACTGGTAAGCTAAGAATGAAAGCGTGAATTAAAATGAGAACTGCTTGATTAGGAGGAAACTAGTCTTGTGTATATCGAATGAGTGTAGTAAATTTTGGATGTATTACATATCACTGTTCACTACTGACATAAACTCCCAACGAGTTTTGAGAACGATAACACAGCCTAAGTAGGCTGTATTTTTTTACTTCCCATGCAACTGGCCAGTTTTAGCCGTGTGCCATTTTGCGGCACATGTCTTAAGTTCCCAGCTTCATTTCACATTCGAATACACGCTGGTACACGTGGGAAGGTATGTATCGTATTTTTTGTTAATGTGGGCAGAAACAGTACATTAGTATACATGATTACATCCATTAGCCAACACAAACAGAAAAAAAGGATATAATCATGTATACAAATGTACTGTTGTGCCAGATACACACAAAAATACAACATATTCCTGGCCACTTGTACCAGCGATGTATTAGAATATGAAATGAAGCTGAGAGCCTAAGACATGTGCTTGAAAATAACACACGGTTGAAACTGGCCAACTATACGGAAAATAGAAAGAATACAGCCTACTTGGACCATGTATTCACTCTGAAAATATAGTACTGGCACTTATTGATAAATGGCATCGTGGCAGTGTCTGTCACCTGTTTACGAAATCATTGACAGAGCAACAGAGTCATGGTTATTTATTCCATCAGCAATCCGATTTTACGAGACGCAAAGTACTCCCACTGTTTTCTCAGTCTCATTTCTCCGGTACCGGCCAGAAATTTCACGAATTCTCATAATTTCTGGATTCAAAATCGTCATGACTGAAACAATCACAGATAAATAAAAGTCTTGTAAGTAATAATGAAATTCTTCGCTTGAACAGAACATAAAGTTTAGTTTCCTGTACGTCGCGCTGCTAGAGCGCTGCTAAAGCAGTGCTAATGTTCTGTTTTCACTCATCACATTTTTACATAGAAAAGTTAAACTTTTTGCTTTTGTTGCCGATTGCTGATAACTTTGCAAAAATTATGTTCATTAAATTTTGGCAAACTTCTCAACTGCAGTAAGAAATTCGAGTAAATCTAGGAACCTACGTAAATGCCGGTTATCAGAGTAAAAAGTGTTTCACTCATTGGGTACACTATTTTCATAAGTGACACACAGGCACAGAGGTTTTCTAGTAGATGTGGTTGTATTTGTGGTGGTGAAACCATGTAAAAAAGAGGAAGAATTCGTAAGTTAATTTTCACTGGCAGCTAATAAAGAATATACTGAATAAATCAAAAAGATGTAATGTCAACCTTGAGGCTCTATTTATTGTCGAACGGAAATTAACCCAATCTGCCTTGCAAGGATTTTATGCTATAGCCAATAACTGCTTTTCTCAATCTGTTCCATATGGCAGCATACTAAAGTAGTTCAAAAGTATTAACGGTCCAATTAAGGCTGTCAATTTGTCACATGATTCCTGCACATTATTTTCATCAGTGTGAGAATGAAGTAGTAATTGATAGTATTACAGCCACTATGTGCTAAGTAAAATTAGTATATTGACCTTCTTCTGCTTATTATTATTGTGACTGTTATTATTATTTTCTAGTATTAGTATTAAAATTCTTATTAGGACGTTAAGAATTTTCAACCATAAAAAAATCTTTTTGCGATTTTCTGTATCTGCAGTCTCTTTCTTAAGATGATTCGATTCGATATGTTAACTTGTTGAGCTACATATTGTTCAGAGATTATTGTTAGATATTTGCCTTGAAATTTTCCAACGGCAAATGTGAGCTTCCATAGTGATTTGATACGTGTTATTTGAGAAACGAAACAGTGAGAGGAAACGTTTCTACGATAAGCTAAATCGTAGCTCCACAATCATAATAACACCACTCTCTCATAGTTTATTAATTTACATGAGACGTATAGAGTAACAGAAAAACATGGTCAGATATAAAATTGCAAAACACTGATAAAACCAATATCAATATGTGAATATTTCTATGAATGTCTACTTTTGTAAAATTATATTTTAGAACCGTCAAGGGCGACTAGTAAATAAATCTTTATTAAAAACGTGTTTTAAGCATCAGTAAATTATTTGTTGCACCCTGCATGGTCAAATTTCCATAGAGGTTGTAAATAATTTTACAATACTTATAATTTTGTAATACTTGAAACAGGTAAGTAATAAAGATTTGTTTTTCAATAGGTGTTTGCGCTTCCGAAAAATCGCTTTTTTCAGATCCTTCCTTTTTTGTAACAGTTAATTAGAAAATTAAGATCGGCGACTTATTTCCAACCATGTTTGAATTGAAACATATAATTACTCAAACACTGCTAATCGGGTCACTGTGAGTATGTGAAAATTCGATGTACAATAAACTGTGACGTGGGAACGTATTTGCTTTCATGACCCTCTAAAAAACATTTGTCTGTTTCCAAATAGCTGATGCTTATGAACCGTAGCAACAGACATAAAAATACATTTTCCAAGAATAAGAAATTTAAAGCTTAATTCTGTAGGAATGAAACATGGTCCCTGGAAGTCTAGGAACCAACGCAGAAAACAGATATGCCTTTTGTTAGAGAGATAAATTCCATTCATAATAAAAATCACATTACAAAGGAAGTCTGTAGAAGGAACCTGCTACAATGTAGCCTTTTCCTTCAGTATTTGATATGCTTTATATAATAGGATAACTCAAGTTCAAAGAATAATTATAATTATTGGAAAGAAATACTAGAAGTTGTTCCCTTTTCGTTATGGACGAATTAAGGGGCTACACTGACACACATATGGTGATGTACTTGTTTCGAGTAACTTTCGAGCTTCTCATCCAGGACGTGAATGCCCAAGGGACGTTTTAGAACTGGCATCGCCTTACTCCAGTATTAACTTAATACGCCTAAATACGACTATAAGAAGATACATTCAATTTTTTGTATTAACGTATAATTCGCCATTCTTTTTAATCCACATTAGTTGTTCGCATCACAAGAAATGCGATGTTTCAATTTAACTAGCATGTATGCCGCTAGCTGAAGACAACATCAGATTTGCTGTTCACCGGTCCAGACTTAACAGGCTGGGCGATTTATTTGACAAAATAAACCGTTCATTCCTTGAAGTTCAAAGACTTTGCTATAGTTTACTCCGTTACTCATTATAAGCACAAGGTTAACAGGTGCTGCATCTGACGCCATCGTAAGTAAAGTAAAAAATGATTCCAAGTCAAGCAATCACTTTACCGTGAAGTGCGTGGCTATTTTGCGACTTCCTGGGAGATTAAAACTGTGCAACTAACAAGGACTCGATCCCAGAACCTTGCTTTAAGAAAAACGTTCAAAGAGAAATGGAAATTATTTACATATGCTATTCAGCAAATTTTTATGTCAGGGATCGAAAACCCATGAAGTCATCTATCATAGAGGACATCTTCTTTATTTAGGTTGTATTTGGTTTGATTATTTGTTTCGGCTAACAATATGCCCATCTTCGGACCCACGATTGACGTAATTGAAAACGGCTTTCCATCGTTTCCGGGCCAGACTAACTGAATAATGGTAATAAAACAAATATATTATGGTATAACAACTTAGTAACTGACAAAACCAGTTAGTAAGTTGCAGTGTCATTGCACTTTTGTTCAATTACATTGGCCACAAACAATGAAAAGCTGTTTTTAATTATATTATGTATAGATGTTGTCATTTTAAGAAAGATTATAACGGTGTGTAAAGCCATAATGATACCAACACTAATCAAGATTGTTAACAGAAACTAGTAAGCAACCCAAATAAAGAAGATTTCATGTGCGATCTTGACTTCAAGGGTTTTCAGTTCTTAATATAAATAAAAAATTTACAACAGATCGCTTATCTCGTGCTGGACAATGTCACCAGACGTGAAAGACTGAGAAAGATGGTGATACTCTGGGAAACACGTCATACAATAAGGAACAAAGCGATGTGGTCGTTTATCGGGGTTTGTCTCATTTTAAACGCTGTAAAACCGATAATTCTCTCCGGTTGACTGAAGTGAAGAACATAAAGTAAATTTTATAGGCTGTTGTTGGCAATGTTAACACCCTTACTTAATCTCAACAAAAATGTAAATAAGTGACACGCTAAAATTGTAGCCCACGTGTAAGGCGGAGGAGAGGTAGCTGGGACACAGAGTGTGGGCCAACCAACAGCTGAGCTTCGGGCCCGCAGTGCCCTCCCGGTCCTCGCGTGCCGTCACAGATTCCATCCGGATAGGCGTCAGCGGAGCTGTCGAGAGTCCGCAGCGACACCGTGAGACAACATTCCTGCCCGCGGGCCCTAATTCCGTCCGCACATAATGAATTGCTTGTTTAGCCGGCCGCGTATCGTAAATCTGTGGCGCTCCCTCTATTGTGTGTACTGCCCGTCTGCCCCGCGCTGCGAAGCGGCCGGGGGAAACTGAGGACGAGGAGGAGGAGGAGGAGGAATAGGAGGAGGAGGAGGGGAGGTGCACGGGTGCCCGCCGGAGGAGGGGGCGGTGGGAACGGAGAGGGGGCAGAAACAAGTGTATGCAAATGTCTTCTTACAGCGGCGGCGGGCGAGGAGGAGGAGAAGGTAACGCCCACCGGTCCAGCGCAGCATCCGCGGCCGGCCAATGGGAGAGCGGCCACGCCCCCGCGCTATGTTAATCAGGCGGGGAGAATCGCCTTAACTGATTGCATTGTCAGGCGGGCGTTAGTTACGATCCTGGGAACGGCGCGCCGGCTGCGGCTTCGGCCAGCTCCTCATTAGCCGGCCGGCTGGGCCCGGCGCGCCGGTGTCAAGGTCGCCTCGCAGCGGCTGAGTCAGCCGGAACGGGGCCCGCGCGGCGCCCCACAGTCTGCGACAAAAGTGAAGCGGCGAGGCGCGGCGCGGCGCCGGTCACGTGACACTGCCACTGCCACTGCCACCGCCACTGGCCGCGTCACCCGGCTGGCCCGTGAACCCGGGTGAAGCGCTACGCAGCCACAGCGGCAGCCGGTGCTCCGCGTGCTGTAGTAGGGACGGAAAAAACCAGAAGTTAAACCGATACCGGTATTTTAGTTCTGAAATACCGGTACTTTTCGATATTTGTCTGCAATCGACTACAACACATGATTATTTCTTTTATTTCTTACTAATAACCGAAAAAATGGTTCAAATGGAAAGGCCTCAAGTTCAAATTATTCTTGGGACAGACAGTTAGCTGAAACCAGAAGTGGAAAGATCTGAGATATTGAGCGAGTCATAGAATATATGTCGGAAAGACAGAATTGAGGCCATAGGAGGGGGAGTGTTCATTGCAAAATGTTCAAATGGCTCTGAGCACTATGGGACTTAACATCTGAGGTCATCAGTCCCCTAGAACTTAGAACTACTTAAGCCTAACTAACCTAAGATCGTCACACACATCCATGCCCGAGGCAGGATTCGATCCTGCGACCGTAGCGGTCGCGCGGTTCCAGACTGAAGCGCCTAGAACCGCTCGGCCACATGGGCCGGCACTAATAATCGAGTAAAACCTAGGATGACCTGATGCAATTGTTTAAAAAGGAGGACAAACAGCTTCAAAAAGGAGGACAAAGGAAGAAAAAAGAGGACACATCAAACGGGTCAACTGCAGATGAGGATTGTGGTGTCACCGCCAAACACCACACTTGCTGGGTGGTAGCCTTTAAATCGGCCGCGGTCCGTTAGTATACGTCGGACCCGCGTGCCGCCACTATCAGTGATTGCAGACCGAGCGCCGCCACACGGCAGGTCTAGTCTAGAGAGACTCCGTAGCACTCGCCCCAGTTGTACAGCCGACTTTGCTAGCGGTGGTTCACTGTCTACACACGCTCTCATTTGCAGAGACGACGGTTTAGCATAGCCTTCAGCTACGTCATTTGCTACGACCTAGCAAGGCGCCATATTCAGTTACTATAAGTACTATCTTCATGAATGTATTCTGAACAGATAATATTGTGACTCATGTACCGTCAAGAGCGACGTTCATCATTAATGGATTAAAGTTAAGTATCAAACTAATTACGTCCGCTTTCTGAATTCTCATTCCACACTTAAGGTCAGTATAGTTCTTTCCTCCTCACGCCAGCCTGCGTGAGCTAAAACGCATGCATTTCTACTCCACTCGTAACACGGTGTTGGCTCTTCTGTTAACACAAAAAGGATACCACTCGTCAGCTTTGGGCAAGTCACGTGACTGCCAGGAATTACCGGTAAAACTAGCAGTTAATTGTTACTGACACTCACGTGGTGGTTGACTGAGCAATACAAAAAAAAATTAAAAACATTGATTGTGGTGACAGTGTGGCGCCAATTGTTAACAGCACGGAATTGTTTACAAACCGAAAAACGTAACACTATCCACCTCCCTTCATTCAATGCACCGCTACCAACGGCTACAATTCAAGCAGCAGCTGACGACATGTAAACTGCACTTTAACCTTCCGAATACAAATAAATTGAATTACTATGAAACACTGAAATAAAACCATGACAGTTAATCTGTCTAGTTATTTCTTACCTTTATTGGCCACTGAGACGTACGTTCCAGCTCCACATATCTTACATTCCGCTTCTAATTCATTTCTCCCTTTCTTGAAAGCTGGATATTTGCGGGAAAGGACATCAGAAAATGTACACTTTCGTTTAGGCATAGCCAAATATTTTACGTAACTCACTCGGTTAAAAATTATACTCACAAATCACACTTGCACTACAGGAAGCCAAGCGAAGATAAGAAACGAAAATTTATAGGTCGATCAACGATAACATCGACGATCCTGGTGCCACCTACTAACATTGCCTTCATGCGTGTTTATCACGAAGGCTGTGCCAATAGTTAACGTATTTAACAAAAGAGCAACAGAACGGGACGAATTGTAAATTTAACTTTCTGAAAAAGCTGGATACTGTAAAAATCCGCCCGGACCACGGACAAAGACCTAAAAAGAAGGACACGTCCGGATTAATCCGGACGTCTGGTCACCCTAGTAAAACCGAAATATCAGTTACCCACAGCAGCAGTGTTACAATTTTTCCTTTTTCAATAAACTTTTTTTAGTAAAATGAGAAATTTTTATTCGTAAAATTGGGATTGGTTTGAAACACTGCGTTATTATGGAAAATGGAAAAGCGATCAGTGCTGTTTTCATAACAATGGTGACAGAAACGAGCAACAAACACAAGTCATAAGAATTGTTACAGCATTGCTGAGACAATAAAGTCGCTTTGCTATGTGTCTTGCCTGAAGGTACACGTGCACGTGGAGTGTGTAAGAGACCTGCCCCCTTCTGGTCTATAGGGAAGTTTCTCACTGTCATCGCCTGATATTCCTTTCATTGCAGAATGGCACCAACCTTACACTGGAAATATTTTTACGGAGTGACGTAGCAATGAAGTACAATGTTTCATTTGCTTTAAAACATTAAAGATTTGTCTCCATGTCTATGAAGTAATATAAGAGAAAGGAAATTTTAGTAACAGTAATGAATTAAAAACTTAGCAACAATTCATTCATAGTATACAATAAAAACAGAAAGTAGCTGATCAGCTGCCTATGTCTACATACGAAGGGCGTTTTAAGAGTCTCTTCAAAAATAAAAACTACTTACGTGTTTGGGGTAAACCTTTTTTATTTTTCAACTTAGTCTCCTTTTAGACTTATAAACTTCATCCAACGTTGTTCTAATTTGTTGATCCCTTCCGAATAATAGGAATTATCCAAGTCTGCAAAATAGCTATTGCCCTTCCAAATAAGAGGAACTGTCCAAGTCTGCAAAATAGCTATTAGTTGCTGCAATCACCTCCTCGTTTAAATAAAATCTTTGTCCCGCCAACCATTTCTTGAAATTGGGGAACAAATAGTAGTCCGAGGGAGCCAAGTCTGGAGAATAGGGGGGATGTGAAACGAGTTGCAATCCTATTTCCATTAATTTTGCGAACACAACTGCTGAGGTGTGTGCTGGTGCATTGTCGTGATGGAAAATGACTTTTTTGCGGTCCAATCGCCGGAGTTTTTCTTGCAACTCGGTTTTCAAACGGTCCAATAAGGATGAATAATATGCACCTGTAATGGTTTTACTCTTTGCCAGATAGTCTATGAGGATTATCCCTTGCGAATCCCAAAAGACGGTCGCTATAACCTTTCCGGAAAAAGGAATGGTCTTCGCCCTTTTTGGTGTAGATTCTCCCTTGGTAACTCATTGTTTAGATTATTCTTTGGTCTCAGGAGTATAGTAATGTATACGTTTTTCGCCCACAGTGACGAAACGAAGCTTAAAGCTTAGCGTATTCTTCCTGAACAGCTGCAAACAATTCTTACAACACTTTACACGATTCAGTTTTTGGTCAAACGTGGGCAATCGCGGAACCTATCTTGCGGATAGCTTTCTCATGTCCAAATCTTTACGCGAAATATTGTGTAGCCGTTCATTAGAGATGATCACAGCATTAGCAATCTCACGCACCTTAACTCTTCTGTCATTCATCACCATATCATGGATTTTATCAATGATTTCTGGAGTCGTAACCTTCACAGGGCGTCCAGAACGTGCAGCATCACTTGTGCCCATATGGTCACTCCGAAAATTTTGAAACCATTTATAAACTGCTCTAATCGAAGTTGTAGAGTCACCGTAATATTTATCAAGCTTCTCTTTAGTCTTCTGAGGCGTTTTGCCTTTCATAAAGCAACGTTTAATCACCACATAAAATTCTTTGTCGTCCATTTTTTGACAGTCACTCGACTTCCTCGGTTCACACGAATGCCAAACACAAAGAAATAGACTAATGTGGCTGAAACTTGGTGTGCGTTCTTTCCAAAGATGATGCTAAGTAAACATGACCCTGATACGCGCCGGTGGTGTCATCTCTCTGACTTTGCACAGACTTTTCAAACGCCCCTCGTAATATGCCTTTATCTGTTTGTAGCCCTCGGAAACAGATAAATTAACACGAAAAACACAGTCCTTGTACCTCAGTTTTCTCCCTTTAGCAGTATTTGCAGTGTCCAAACAGTGGTGCGATTCACGATTAAACCACTATTTTTGAACAGACCTTCAAAACCTTAGAATCAATAGGTGAATACTGGTGATTTCGCGCAGTATTCAACGACTTATCACTTTTCATGGAAAGCAGTAAACGGTGGATGGTCTAAGTTTTGTTTTACTAGCGTATTTAATATGCTCCTTAATACTTCGATTCGTTGAAACTTGAAAGTTAAAATATTTCAATCTTGGTTCGATTTTTACGTTTATAACAGAAAAAACTCGAATGAAAAAACTGAAAATCAGTTATTTCAGGAACCCATTATTTTGAACGGTTTTAACTGTGAGTTTAAACCGGGGTGAAAAAAAACGATATAACCGAAGACCGGTTATTTCAGCGATAACCACCATCCCCACGACACGTTGTAGGCTCTGTGTTGCACACCTCTTTTGCACCTATCCTCTCTGAGATTAAATGGTGGTTAAGCACAACAAAAGCAAAACTGCCATAACCTCGGAGGGTGGTCTGTACTCCACAGTGCTTTCACTAGCCATGCTTCTATAGTCGGTAGCCCACTGTTGCCTTCCACCGAACTTGCAACAGACTCGCTGCAGCTGGGCATCTTTCCCATTAACAAACATTTCCGAAGCTGAAAGAAGTAGTGTCAAACGAAAATGCTAGGCCTGAACCTGGAAGCGAAAACGAGAACTCTACGTTCGTAGTCCGGCGCTTCAACACTTTTTCTATTTTAGACACGTCCCTTTCTTTATCTTTAATCTTTCCTTCTTCTACCTCTTCTTCTGCACTTCAAGGTTCAGGCAATATGCTTGTTCCGACTTCACATAATTAACTCCATCTCTTTCGCGCCGTGCTTCAGCTCTGATTCCTAAGGGGTTCCACTTGATAACAGTTAGGATTCTGTCTTCATCCATCCACGTCAAGTGTTGCTTCCATTCTTCTCTGTATTTCTCAATCTTCTCGGCTAAAATTTTCTAAAGCTAAGATCGCAAAAATGTTTCATTGTTTACAACAACCGGTTTCGATACACTTTGCTGCCATTTCCAGGCTCTAACATAGTGCATGTACATCGAATGTATCTTATATCATGAGTTATGACGGAATAGTTGAGATGAAAGTTTTTTGTTTGGCATTACAAGAAACGGAAATGGAACTGTGTGTTTACATGCCCTCAAAAATTTTTGTTTTCAACCGCGTTCATTTTGAGTTGGATCTTCACGCCAAGTTATCATGTTAGTGGATAACATATAGCACTTTACACAAAGGTTTGTCATAAATATTTTTTGTGTACTGTCATTTCTATGATGTGACAATCATTTGTGGGTATTACGTACATGGTCATGGCTATGTACACAAGGTGCCTTTCGATTCTACATGTTTTATTCATGACAAACCTTTGTATGATGTGCTACATGTTAACCACTAACATGACATCTTAGGGTGAGACTCCAACTTAAAATGAACATGTCCAAAAACAAAAATTTTTGAAGGTATATAAATGTACAGTTCCATTTCCGTTTCTTGTAATGCCAAACAAAAAACTTTCATCTCAAATATTCCGTCATAACTCATGATTAGAGATGTATTCTATGTATCTGCACTATGTTAGAGCCTGGAAATGACAGCAAAGTGTATTTAGATCGGTTGTTTTAAACAAAGAAATATTTATACGATCTTGGCTTTAGGAAGTTTTTACCAAGTGAAACTGATCGCTCCTTCTGATTTCTCAACATGAAAGAATCCATTTCAGTCTTCTCATTTCAATTAAAATTCTCAGCTCTTCCACATATCGTCATAATTTACGTGGTCCTTCTCTGATAGAATTGTGAGGTGTGCGCCTGTAGCAGGAGGTGTGCGTACTTTTACGGTCGTGACCGGCCAAATACGAGTATATACAAGTTCGACCTGCCCAGATTTTATTACGCTTTTCAGCGATAAAATGCCAACGGCCTTACCGCAATGGTAAGACTGGTTCCCATCAGATCACCGCAGTTAAGCGCCGTCGGGCTGAGCTAGTACTTGGATGGGTGACCATCCGGTTGACAAAACGGCTGGGAGACCAGTGTGCTGACCACATACCCCTCGATATCCGCATCCAGTGACGCCTTTGGGCTACAGATGACACGGCGGCCGGACGGTATCGTTGGGCCTTCATGGCTTTTTGGGGGAGTTTAGTTTTTACCGATGAAACAGAGAACTAACAACTACGATCCGTTACAAGCTACCGACACGAGCCCGAGGAATAAGTACAAGGAGGAATAAGGAGATATTTCTTAACGATTTATAGATATAGCACCTAATGCTATTCTTTGTTTCCTACGTTTTTCTTCGTAGCCGAACGAGCCAAACACCCCATTCCACAACCACGCTACGCGAAAAGCGAGCGAGATCCAGTAGAATGTACAGATCATCCCGTTCATCATAAAGTGGTTCCAAATGAGAACTATTAACACTTACTACAGATCATAGGTATTTCTAAAAGAAATGGCCGAAGCTATAGATAATCTTTTAGTTTTTCGTCTCAGAAGAATAGATAAATGTTTTTTTATTGATAGAGTACTCTCAGTTTAATGTTACATAAATTATCTGAGGAAGAAGACTGAGCACTTAGTTGGTATCATAACTACCACATTATAACGGTATTCATTTTTTTTTAAATCTAAGCCCGTTTAAGGTCGATCTCTCAAAAAACTGATTGTAATTGGTCATTAACAACGTCTGAAAACGTCCGACAGACTATGTTTTGAAACAGGCAGACCAGCTTTTAGGGCAAAATGTCCAGCTAAATATAGCGCCTGACAACCCTCCTTGAGTAACCTTTGAAAGTTCTTAAGAATGATCAACTTTTGATAGTTCTTAAAAATATTGTTTTTGCTGACTGTAGATTATTTTTATCTCTCTTCCTCTCAATCTAGGATTCACTGTCATAAAATAATGCAGGCACCGCTATTGTTTTATACAGTTTCGATTTTATTTGTGTTCCCTTTATTTATTGTTTCTTTCATGCCCTGTAGCTTTCCCTCTCGGAATCTTTCCTTCCGTCCAGCAGCGTGCCAATAAAATAGTTATCCCGTAGAAACGGTAAGGATTATGACGCTCCTTAGCATCTGATAAAAAAAGGAACACAGTTCGATAAACAAAATTAATTCTACATCCGTGCGCATACCAGTATGTGCCTAACAAGAAATGAAACACCGTCAACAAATGAAATAAAATTTTCTTATATTTTGTGCTACTTCCTGTCCAATTTTTTTCTTAGCACCATCTGCTCTGGAATGACACCAAATTAAAAAAAAAACTAATCTGCGTCACAGCATCACAGTCTCCATATCGACGTGTTGGACATCACTCTTCAGGTTAACACATTCAGCTCTACGCCCGTAGATCACACTGGTGCGCCTTTCCTACGAGAAAGACAGGCCGCGACGCGTGCCCTCGCTCGCTCCCTCAACTCAGCAGACAAACTACGTTTCTACACCTGTGAACTCGTAACTAGAAGTGTCCGTACAAACGATAATTGCATCTTCTACTGGAATCCGCAATTATGGAGTCCTACTGTTATTAGTCCTACGATGATCTGAAGTCCTTAGGCCTACTAATAATTCGTTACGACCGTACTGTGGTACAATAAAATTAAAATCATGCCAAAATGATTATCAGTTGCATCAGGCACCACTTCTTGTATGAAATTATGATTTTTAAGCAGAAGAGACTGAAAGCAACAAACAAACCGTTAGACCATTTGTATCGAGTATTGATCTTATATTAAATTTTGTTGTAGTACTGCTACTCACTAAGACTTCATAATACCAGATTCCAGTAGAAGATACAATTCCCGTTAGTACGAACACACCCAGCCGCGAGTTAACAGGCTTAGAAACGCATTTTGTCTGCAAAGGCTGAGCGAGCGAGTTCAGGCCTACCTCCGTGACGTAAGCGCCACGGCGTATCTTTCTCGTGGGCATCGGGTGCGCACGTATCGGCCGTGTGGACGGCGCCCGTATCCTCTACGGTTCTATTCGCTGAAATGTGTTTCCCTGTATGCTACACAATCGCCGGCTGTATGATAGCCGTAACAGTCCGTATTTTGGCCGCTAGATGCAGCAGCAGTCGATTTACAAGTGTGCCTTTACTGAACATGTTTTGGGAACATCAGACGCTAGCTGTCTGAACTGTCATGAAAAACGGAAAGGGCCTACCAGTAAGTTTCAAAAACAAGAAAGCTGACGACAAAATGGTAAAATAAATGTAACGTGTATTGCCTCTCCACAAAACGTCAGGCAACCACCTAACAAGCTTCTGTACGTTCAAAGGGGGATTTTATTTACACAATAAAGCCAAACGTTGTCATAGATTACAACACGAACAAGACTGGTGTAGATCGTACCAATCATCTTTACAGCTACTACCCATTTTCAAGCAAAACCGAAAAGGTAAAGAGGTGCAAGGAACCTTCCTTTTGAGTTTTCCTAATGTCTGTTGTGAATGGGTGAATGGTGCTTTTTGAACAACAATGTCACCAAATAAAAGATCTCTCTAGTGGGACTTGAAAAATGTTAGCATGGGCTTGATAGCTGCAGGAGAAGATATTCGGTCATTGAAACCAACACAAAACACTAGCCTAGATACAAATTTTGATTGTCCTTTTCCAGGAAAAAGACAACCCAGTGCCAGTAAAGTAAACTCCACGAGCTACCGTGAAGTGTGGTCTGGCAAACGGTTATGGAAAGAAAGTAGAGCGTGGTACAAAGACTGAAATGTTGGACTACGTCCACCAAAATGTTTTCAAGACTACCGTTTGGAAGTAAATTACGTATAAATGACATGTAATCATTTTTTGTCATAAATTATAAATTAAATATGCACTTTTCACGCTTTTTTGTATTGTTTCTACCTGAAATCCATGTGAGCGAAGAGTTTTTTCATGCTTTTGGCAACTCTAATACACCAGTACTGATACAAACATATACGTAAGCTATCATATTTCGTAATTCGGAACTATGTGATTTAAAATTGTGCTACATATGAGCCATTAAAATGCTTGAATATTGTGTAATTATTCTTTAGATTTGCTACAAAATCGCCAGTTCACCAGCGCAGTCGAAGAGGGGGGACGCCAAAGTTGCATGTGTTAAAAGATGGTTAATCCCAAGTAGTATTTTATTTTTTTTAATTTTAATTAGTGTGTCATTGGTCTTGCCGCAGTGGCAACACCGGTTCCCGTCAGATCACCAAAGTTAATTGCTGTCGGGCTGGGCTAGCTAGTACTTGGATGGGTGACCATCCGGTCTGCCGAGCGCTGTTGGCAAGCGGAGAGCACTCAATCCTTGTGAGGCAAACTGAGGAGCTACTTGATTGAAAAGTAGAGGCTCCAGTCTCGGAAGCTGACACACGGCCGGAAGAGCGGTGTGCTGACCACATGCCCCTCCGTATCCGCATCCAGTGACGCCTCTGGGCTGAGGATGGCAGGGCAGCCAATCTATACCGTTGGGCCTTCATGGCTTGTTCGGGAGGAGTGTTAGAATTGCTTTTAAATTCGACTAAAAGGACTGAGTGTGTGGGAAATTTCTGAAGAACTTTGCTGTACTAGTGTAACAGGTAAGATGTAATTTACCAAGCCTTCCGTCAATGGCTTGTTGTTTTTATGAAAACAAGACACGAACTATCCCAGCAACAGCGCGTAACTGTCGTTTTCTGTTGGAGGGAATAATGTCCAGTCCCATAACCTCATCTCTTCCACTGAGTCTGCATTTGCTACAATTTTCTTAGTAAATCTTAGTCTGTTCTCGCCCAGATCCCGACTGGGTTCTGTTGCGAGAAAACTACCTCATATCCCTTACATTAAGGTATGTATGCTACGTGTATTAAAAAAAAAAAAACTTTTCCCTAGTAAAGGTAGTATCCGCTAGTACATCGTACTGACTACGTGCGTGGGAGGCTCATTTATGTGGAAAGTTCACCATACGTTGTCCCACTCTCTGCCAGGCAACTTTAACAGCCTAGGGTGAACTAGAGAAGAAATCAACAACTGTTCATTCATTTTTCTCTTTCAGGTTTGTAAAATGTCCTTCATTGAATAACGCTTCTTTAAACAGTGGGCATAAATATACTCAGATCCATCCATTTGTTGATTCAGATGGATTAGCAATTGTGCGCTGGGCGGCTGCAGCAGGAATAACGGTTGCTTTGTGCATGAGTTCTCTCGTTTTGCTCTGACGTTCCAACTTCTCGTTAAATACAAAAAAGTCACAACACCAAGAAATAAGCAATGTAGACGTTATTCCATCCATTTTGGTTGGAGGACACCCGCAGCAGTTTTCGGAAATTACACTGTAGGAAATACTGCAACCAGCAAGAAGTTTTCTTGAAAAGATGGTATTATACCATTAGTAGTTTCGGGTCGGAGTTCATCGTCAGGTGGTGCGTTGACATCATGTAAGTTTTACATTTATGTCTTCTTGAAAAAAAAATCAAACCTCTGTCTTTTAATTTGTAAAGGACGGCTTTTAAGGAAGACGCAAACGTAGAACCCGCAAGAAGTCTGTGCTACCATCTTACGATGGGCTGAAGCCAGACACTAGTAACGGTATAATAAAATCATGTGGTTTAATCAATGTACGGCAATGAAATTTTGATGACCCTGGGGTTGACTACCGATGATGTTCTATATATGCATATTGGAGACAGATATGGTGATATAGCAGGCCAAGGCAACATGTTGATACGCTGTAGAGCATGCTGGAATAAAAAAGTGTTATGTGAGCGAGCGTTATCCTGTTGGGAAACACCCCCTGGAAAGTTGTTCATAAAAGGCAGCACGACAGATCGAATGACCAGAATAATGTCCAGATTTGCAGTCAGTGTGCGTGGGATAACCTCAAGAGTGTTCCTGCAGTCGTACAAAATCGCATCTCCGACCATAATTTCAGGTATAGGTTTAGTGTGTCTAGCAAACAAACAGGTTGGTTGTAGGCGCTCACCTGGCTTCCTCCTAACCAACAAACGGCGATCACTGGCACCGAGACAGAATCAGCTTTCGTTAGGTAACACAAGAGACCTCCAATTCGCCCTCCAATGAGCTGTCCCTTGGCACATACGAATTCGCAAATGGCCGTGGTTTGGGGTCAGTGGAATGCGCGCTACAGGGGTCTTGCTCGGAGCAGCCCAGTAACCGATTTGTAATAGTTCGTTGTGTCACTGTTGTGCCAACTGCTGCTCTAATAGCTGCTGCAGATGCAGTACGATGCGCCAGTCCCATACGCCGAACACGATGGTCTTCCCTCTCGGTAGCGCCACGTGGCCGTCCAGAGCCCGGTCTTGTTGCCACCTTACATTCTCGTAACCATCGCAGCTAGCAATCACGTACAGTGGCTACATTCCTGCCAAGTCTTTCTGCAATATTGCACATGCAACGTCCAGCTTCCCGTAGACCCATAACACGACCCCGTTCAAACTCAGTGAGTTGTTGATAATGGCGTCTCCGACGTCTTGAAGGCATTCTTAACTCATCACGTCCAATCTCGAAGGCAACAATGCTCATGATCGTTACAGCACGTTTTTAAAGCAAACATGATCTTCATGTGAGACGCTCTGTCTAACTTCATGTGAGAAGTCAGGTTCTTTTGAAGTGCAGTATGGCAGAGGGAGGAAAGCAGTTGATCCGACGTCTGTCGAAGTTGTGGCCACAACATTGCAGGAGGTGTTGAGCGGTGATGTGCAAAACGTTGGACATGCCTGCGATGACGGTGTTTGAAGATCTACGTAGCATCCTGCACTGCTATCCATACAAACTCACGCAGGTTCAGGAGGTGCTTCCTGTTGACATGCCAGCAAGACAAACATTCGGTCTGCAATTTCTCCCTGGCATGGAAGTGGACAACGAATGGCCATGGAACATTCTGTGGACAGAATTCCAACTCCTAGGATATGACAACATTCAGAATTATAGAAAATCGACAAAGGAAAATCCGCCCGCATATCAGTCGATATCACTTCATTCTGCAGAGATAACTATGTAGTGGGGGTCGGCAGCATTGTTTATTATATTTTTTTGAGAATATGAGTCCTGCGGGTCCTGTTACTGGCACCGTCACTGGTAAAAACTGTGAGAGTTAGACTTTTTTGCGCGTCAGCGTCATTCCAAACCTTCAGTAGCGTGGTTTTCATGCAAGATGGCGCTCCTCTGCACATTGCACAGCCAGTGAAGAGGCTGCTGCAGATACATTTCGAAAGTACTATAATTATCACCCGTCATTTCCCTGATCTCACTCATCCAGATCATCTGCCAGGTTTCACCCCAAAAGAACCCGTCTTTCCAAATTTCCGGATCATTTTCTCCAGGCCCACGGCAGTCATCGGACCAACGCCCCTTTTCAAACCCTTCAGTGTCCAGAACTTCTGCGGAGCGACGTGTGCACAGTCATCACTCTTGTATTACAGCTTTATAAGCAGAGCGGCAGCGGCCTTGCAGCAGTGGATCCACTGGTTCCCGTCAGATCACCTCAGTTAAGCGATGTCAGGCGTGGCCGGCACTTGGATGGGTGACCGCATGGGCCACCAATTTTCGAGGTGCACTCTGCCTCGTGATGCCAATTGACGAGCTACTCGACCAAATAGTAGCTGCTCCGGTCAAAGGAAACCATCATAACGACCAGGAGAGCGGTGTGCTGACCACACGCCACTCCTATCCGCATCCTGACTGAGGATGACACGGCGGTCGGATGGTACCGATGGCCACTTGTTGCCTAACGACGGAGTGCTTTTTATAAGCGGAGCGCGATCCTGCATTGAGACAGTGATGGCGAACGTCACAGACGCGAAAGGAGGGAAAGCCGGGTACCCGGCGTATTTATAGTAACTTAAATGGGTCGTGCGCATGACAGGTGTTTTCATTTACGTATTCTGACACATGCAGCGCCACTTACTGATCAATTTTTACTCTATTTCTTTCCTCTGCATAAGTTTTCGTCTTTCTCGAATAACATTCCTTTGCAATTTGACGTCATTCTGACCAGTTGTGTTATTATTTCTATAGTATTTTGAAAATTTAAATTATAATCACCCTATACATTAAAATGCTTATAGCACCTCCTATCCTTTTCTTCTTTTCCTTTCCAAGACCCCCCCCCCCCTCCCCCCGCTCCCCTGTCAATAATATGCTCTTCAAATTTGACGCTTTTGTAGGCCTGATATAGCATAGAGGGTTGCATCAAACGACATCGGTAGAGACACCTGAAACAAGCAAACAAATAAATAAATATCGGTCACCAAATCTGACAAAGGCCGGGTGAGCAATGTGCTGACGACGTGCTCCTCCGTATCCGCCTCCGGCAACGCCTAAGAGCAGAGGACTTTACGGCGGCCGGTCGGTACTGCTGCGTCTTCAAGACCTGTTTGGACGGTAGTTGTTTGGGGTGACTCAGTTGCCCCTACCGATGTCCTTTTCTGCAACCCGCAGTGTTCTTTCCGGTCGAGATTTTCATATTCTCTCGCCAATAGACAGGACGTTTCTGTAGGAATTAATGTAGTTGAATTTTGTCCTGGAGGCCATGGCTTTCGAATTATTCAAGAAAAGCATATACAAGCAAACTTCAAACGGACCTCCACCCAACACTCGTCGCTCGTCAGTCATGGCTTCTAATATGTTGTTTATGACTTTCTCCTACTACTGTACAAAACTTTCCGTCTACACGAACTATTTCCAATATTCGACCTGTTTTGTTCTCTATTTATTTGGGCTATTACTTACCAGAATTGTTGGCTATTTTCTTACCATTATTAATATCATCATTCTTCTTTTCAACATTCGCCTATAGCCCCAAGTCTAAAATAATTCGATTCTCTTCAGTTACAGTTTTATCACAGTCAATGGTTCACTGCCCTAAAATGCTGTGCTTCAAAAGTACGTTCTCAGCAATTTCTTCCTCAAATTAAGGCCTTTGTTTGATGCTAGAAGTCTTCTCTTGATCAGGAATGTCCTTTTTACCGGTGATGGCATGCTTTTGACGCGTTTCATTCTCCGTCCGTCATTGGTTATTTTGTAGCCTAGGTAGTGCAATTGTTTACCTTCATCTACTTAGCGATCATCAATCCTGAAGTTAAGATTCTCGCTGTTCTCATTGCTTCGTCTTCCCATTACTTTCGTCTTTCTTAGATTTACTCTTAACCCACATTCTATATTCATTATAACATTCCTTCATGTCATTCTTCTGCACTTTCATTGAGGATAGCAATGTCATCAGTGAATCGTATCATAGATATATCTTCACATTTAATTTTAATTTTACTCTTGAATCTGTCTTTTATCATCATCATTGCTTCTTCGGTAAATGGATTGCACAGTCTGGGTGAAAGATTAGATCTCTGTCTTAAACTCTTTTTAATCGTAGCGCTTGGTTGTGGGTCTTCCACTCTTATTACTATCTCTTAGTTCTTGTACATTACCCATCCCTCCCTATACCTTACCCCTTTTCCCTCGGACATTCGAAAATCTTGCATCATCTGAAATGTCAAAAGCTTCTTACGGGTCGACAGATCCTACGAACGTATCTTGATTTTGCTTTAATCTTGCTCCAATAATTAACCGCAACGTCAGAACCAGTGCCTATACGTTTGGTAAAGTCAAACTGATCGTCGGCCAGCACACCTTCAATTTTCTTTGCCATTCTTCTGTATATAAGTCTTGCCAGCAACTAGGATGCGTGAGCTGTTAAGCTGATTGTACGATAATTCTCGCACTTTTCAGCTCTTCCAATCTTCGGAATTGTGTGGATGATATTTTTCTGAAAGTCAGATGGTATATCGCAAGACTCCTACATTCTCACACCATCGTGAATAGTCTTTTTGTTGACACCTCTCCCACTTGTTTTAGAAATTTAGATGGAATGTTATCCACCCCTTCTGCCTTACTTGATCTTAAGTCTTTCAGAGCTCTATCAAATTCTGATTCTTCTCCTGGATTCCCTATGTCTTCTAAATCGACTCCTGTTTCTTCTTCTTCTATCACATCAGAAAAATCATCCACCTTATAAAGGGCTTCAAAGTACTGTTTCCACGTACCCTCTCTCTCCTCTACATTTACAGTGGCATTCATGTTGCACTGTTAATGTTATCACCCTTCCTTTTAATTTCACCCAGGCCTATTTTGATTTTTGTGTATCTTGAGTCAGTCCTTCCGACAATCAATTCTTTTTTGATTTCTTCACATTTATCTTGCAGCCATTTCGTCTTAGCTTTCTTGTACTTCTTATTTATTTGATTCATCAGCGACTTGTATTTCGGCATTCCTGAATTTCCCTGAACATTTTTGTGCTTTCTTCTTTCATCGATCAACTGGCGTATTTCTTCTGTGACCGTGTTTTTTTTCGCAGCTATCTTCTTTGTACTTACGTTTTTCTTTCCAACTTATGTGTTTACATTTTTTAGGGATTTCCATTCTTCTTCAACTGTACTGCCTATTGAGCTATTCCTTCATTGCAGTATCTATAGATATTGAGAACATCAAGCTTATCTCTTCAATCCTTCATACTTTTGTATCCTGTTTCTTTGCGTATTGATTCGTACTGACTAATCAAACTTCAGCCAAATTTTCATAACTACTACATTGTGATTTAAGTCTATATTTCCTCTGTGTACGCCTTACAATCCAGTTATCTGATTTTTGAATCTCTGTCTGACCTTGATATAATCTAAATGAAATCTTTCCGAATCTCCCAAGCTTTTCTAAGTTCATCTCCTCTTGTGATTCTTGAACAGAGTGTTCACCATTACTAGCTGAAATTTATTACAGAACTCAATTAGTCTTTCTCCAGTCTCATTCCTAGTAACAAGCGCATATTCTCACGTAACCCTTTCTTCTACTCCTTCCCCCACAACCACATTCCAGTACCCAATGTGTATTAGATTTTCTTCTCTCTTTACGAATTGAATTATCCGTTCAGTATCTTCATATACTTTCTCTGTCTCTTCATCTTCAGCTGTACTTAATAGCCAGAAATCCTTGACTTCTTTCCATTTGACATCATTGACCCTCACTATCTCTAGACTGCACCTTTTATTTCCCTTTTTCGTGTTTTCTAGCTTCCCTACCACGTTCAAGCTTCCGACATTCCACGCCCCGACTCGTAGGACGTTATCCTTTGCAGTCCCCTCCCAGAGATCTGAATGGAGGACTATTCCGGAATCTTTTGCCAAAGGAGAGATCGTCATGACATGTTTTCAATTACTGTCCACATATCCTGTGGATACACATTATGTGTCTTTAATGCAGTGGTTTCCATCGCCTGAACCCTGCAAGCACATTATTTTCTCACTCAACATGGTTGACGAATACAACAATGTAATCGTTTATTTTGTGACATTAAAATTCCTCCAACTATTAGGTAATTTTTACACAACTGCCAATTTTACGATTTGCTTGAGTAAGCCGGTGGCGTTATTAGGCCAGTCAATGAAGACCACAAAAGGTCGCACTTTTTGTACAGCGGCAGGAGGGAGCACCATGAACTACATACTAGAAATCCTGACCGAAGGGGGCTGAGTGTGGAAGTGAGGGTGTGTTTGAAGGTCCCCTTTGTGCGTTTTCCTTGAATAATTCCAAAAGTACGGCCTCTAGTGAAAACATTTCTTAGTACAAAATTTTTATTACATTAAATTTCACACAAAAGGCCCTGTTCACTTCTTCGGTGTGAGTAGTAATTTGCGCGTAGCAAGAGAAAAGATACGAAAATGTCGCGCGTGGATTTTGATGGACAGATACATTTCCCGTTGCGTTAAGGGTCATTGGTACGGTCAGTTGAATCACCCTATATACACCATTGAATTCGGCTACATACACACATATCATCTTCATTTTAAAAATGTGCAACAGGCCAAATAGGAAGAACGACAGATAGATCGAACATTTAAAACTTGCGTTAATGATCATATATACATAAAATGAAACCGCACTCGGCAAACATTTGTCAGTACACAACCATGCACTGTACTGCAAAGATCCAACTAAATTTTACATAGAAAGTATCATAGCTGCTGTTATTAAAGCATAACAGTAATCTATAGCTACCTAAGCCTAATAGGGCGAAAAACCAGTCCAAGATGCAAATATTTTATTTTTCATTCGATGACTAGTTTCGGGCCGGGACACATTTTCACATCAACATAACAAAGTAGACAATGACATTTCCGAAGATGTCAACGAAATGTGTAATGTACATTCACAGTGCAAACAAATTTCTGTTATCTGCTTGCACTGTAAATGTACATTACACATTTCGTAGACATCTTCGGAAATCCCATTTTCGAGATTGTTATATTGATTTGAAAATGGGTCTCGACCCGAAAATTGTCATCTAATGAAAAATAAAATATTTGCAACTTGGACTGGTTTCTCGTTATATTGATTAACAGAAGTTACTGACCCAAGTTATTCCAGCATACTGGAAGTTCGTACCTAAGCCTAAGTTTTTAACCTACGCCAGACATGCAAACAGCAATTTCTTGTGGTTGAGGTAGCATGTAAGTGCGAGTACTGCCGACGATATGGGCACCTGACAATTACGGTAGGCTATAAGCTCCACCCACATGATATCGTCACTTATCACATTCAGTACCTCATATTCCCATACTCGCATTCACTGTGACGTCCTACTCCCTCTTTTGTACATGGAGCACTCAGGGAAGTTCTAGGGAACACCTTCCGTTATATTCCGCTAAAAGTCTATTTGAGATTTTATTTCTAATATCATTTAATAATGTGTCATTTTTCGGGATCTGTTAATGCCGTTATTTCCGTATCACATCTTATGTTAACAGAATGTTCTGTCTATTGTTGTGGCCTTAAGTGCGAAGACTGGTTTGATGCTGCTCTCCATGCCAGCCTCCTTTGCAACGCTGTATTCCAGCAACACTCTTTCAGGAGGAGGCAGAGCGAATATTACAACACGCACACTGTTACTAGAAATTTATTAAAGTTTGAACGTGGTTAATAATTAAATATGTAAAGAAGCAGTGTTTACACAGATGACGCGAAGGTGCCGTTGACACTTTTAACGTTTACACTACTGGCCATTAAAATTGATACACCAAGAAGAAATGCAGATGATAAACGGGTATTCATTGGACAAATATATTATACTAGAACTGACATGTGACTACATTTTCACGCAATTTGGGTGCATAGGTCCTGAGAAATCAGTACCCAGAACAACCACTTCTGGCCGTAATAACGGCCTTGATACTCCTAGGCTTTGAGTCAGACAGAGCTTGGTAGCCGTGTAGAGGTACAGCTGCCCATGTAGCTTCAACACGATACCACACTTCATCAAGAGTAGCGACTGGCGTATTGTGACGAGCCAGATGCTCGGCCACCATTGACCAGAAGTTTTCAATTGGTGAGAGATCTGAATAATGTGCTGGCCACTGCAGCAGTCGAACATTTTCTGTATCCAGAAAGGAAAGTACAGGACCTGCAACATGCGTCGTGCATTATCCTGCTGAAATGTAGGGTTTCACAGGGATCGAATGAAGGGTAGAGACACGGGTCGTAACACATCTGAAATGTAACGTCCACTGTTCAAAGTGCCGTCAACGCGAACAAGAGGTGACCGAGACGTGTAACCAATGGCACCCCATACCATCACGCCGGGTGATACGCCAGTATGGCGATGACGAATACACGCTTCCAATGTGCGTTCACCGCGATGGCGATGTCGCCAAACACGGATGCAACCATCATGATGCTGTAAACAGAATCTGGATTCATCCGAAAAAATGACGTTTTGCCATTCGTGCACCCAGGTTCGTCGTTGAGTACACCATCGCAGGCGCTCCTGTCTGTGATGCAGCGTCAAGGATAACCGCAGCCATGGTCTCCGAGCTGATAGTCCATGCTGCTGCAAACGTCATCGAACTGTTCGTGCAGATGATGGTTGTTGTCTTGCAAACGTCCCCATCTGTTGAGTCAGGGATCGAGACGTGGCTGCACGATCCGTTACAGCCGTGCGGATAAGATGCCTGTCATCTCGACTGCTAGTAATAAGAGGCCGTTGGGATCCAGCACGGCGTTCCGTATTACCCTCCTGAACCCACCTATTCCATATTATGCTAACAGTCATTGGATCTCGACCAACGCGAGCAGCAATGTCGCGATACGATAAACCGCAATCGCCATAGGCTACAATCCGACCTTTATCAAAGTCTCCTCCTTACACGACGCATCACAACAACGTTTCAGCAGGCAACGGCGGTCAACTGCTGTTTGTGTATGAGAAATCGGTTGGAAACTTTCCTCATGTTAGCACGTTGTAGGTGTCGCCACCGGCGCCAACCTCGTGTGAATGCTCTGAAAAGCTAATCATTTGCATATCACTGCATCTTCTTCCTGTCGGTTAAATTTCGCATCTGTAGCACATCATCTTCGTAGTGTAGCAATTTTAATGGCCAGTAGTGTAGCTACTCATTACGGAATTTTAGTTTCACATTGAGTCTAATCGTCTTTGACATGACATAATATTCAGCATAACTGTTCTATTCTTACGGAGCCGTGTCTGTACTGCGACGATACTGTCGTCGTAAACGATGATTAAAGCCGATGGTTAATCTTATAGAAAATTGATTGAGTGGCATTGCGTTCCAGCATACGAGGGGCGTTCAGTAAGGAATGTAACATATTGCTTTATTCACGACTTTATTTAACAATCTTTTGGCTACAAAACCCTACTCTTCAACATGATCTCCGTTCTACGTGATAGCCTTACGCCACTATGCTGGGAAGGCCGGTATGCCCGCATGGTACCGATGTACTGGTCGACGTCCGAGGCAATACGAGGTGCATTCAAGTTCTAAGGCCTCCGATTTTTTTTCTCCGGACTGGAAGGAGATAGAAACATGCGCATTGTTTCAAAATGAGGCCGCGTTCATTGTCAATACGTCCCAGAGATGGCAGCACCGTACGGCAGATGGAATTTTACGGCCAGCGGCGAGAATGAGAACTGTTTTAAATACTTAAAATGGCGACGTTTTCCTTACTTGAACAGCGTGCAATCATTCGTTTTCTGAATTTGCGTGGTGTGAAACCAATTGAAATTCATCGACAGTTGAAGGAGGCATGTGGTGATGGAGTTATGGATGTGTCGAAAGTGCGACAGTTTAATGAAGGCAGAACATCGTGTAATAACAAACCAAACAACCTTGGGCTCGCACAAGCCGGTCTGACGACATGATCGAGAAAGTGGAGTGAATTGTTTTGGGGGATCGCCGAATGACTGTTGAACAGATCGCCTCCAGAGTTGGCATTTCTGTGCGTTCTGTGCACACAATCCTGCATGACGACCTGAAAATGCGGAAAGTGTCATCCAGGTGGGTACCACGAATGCTGACAGACGACCACATGGCTGCCCGTGTGGCATGTTGCCAAGCAATGTTGACGCGCAACGACAGCATGAATGGGGCTTTCTTTTCATCAGTTGTGACAATGGATGAGACATGGATGCCATTTATCAATCCAGAAACAAAGCGCCAGTCAGCTCAATGGATGCACACAGATTCACCGCCACCAAAAAAACTTCGGGTAACCGCCAGTGCTGAAAAAATGATTGTGTCCATGTTCTGGGACAGCGAGGGCGTAATCCTTACCCATTGCGTTCCAAAGGGCACTACGGTAACAGGTGCATCCTACGAAAATGTTTTGAAGAACAAATTCCTTCCTGCACTGCAACAAAAACGCCCGGGAAGGGCTGCGCGTGTGCTGTTTCACCAAGACAACGCACCCGCACATCGAGCTATCGTTACGCAACAGTTTCTTTGTGATAACAACTTTGAAGTGATTCCTCATGCTCCCTACTCACCTGACCTGGCTCCTAGTGACTTTTGGCTTTTTCCAACAAGGAAAGACACTCTCCGTGGCCACACATTACCATCCGTGCTGCTATTGCCTCAGCGATTTTCCGGTGGTCAAAACAGACTCCTAAGGAAGCCTTCGCCGCTGCCATGGAATCATGACATCAGCGTTGTGAAAAATGTGTACGTCTGCAGGGCGATTACGTCGAGAAGTAACGCCAGTTTCATCGATTTCGGGTGAGTAGCTAATTAGAAAAAAAATCGGAGGCCTTAGAACTTGAATGCACCTCGTACGTTGCTGCATCAATAACCCCCCAATCATCGACTTACTCCTTCCTGTGGAGTGCGTTCTTCATTGGCCCAAACAGATGGAAGTCGGAAGATGTGAGGTCCGGGCTGTAGTGTGGATGAGCAAGCACAGTCCAGTGAAGGTTTGTAAGGTCCTTTCTGATGAGCGGACTTGTGTGAGGCCTTTCTTTGTCATGAAGAAGGAGATGTTCGTTTTCTTAGTTCTGGCAACGAACACTCTGATATCGTTTCTACAGTTTCCTGAGGGTTGCACAATACACTCCATAGTTCATCGTTGTACCTTGAAGTAGGATATCAAACAGAATAGTCCCTTCATAGTCCCAGAAGACCATTACTATGCCATTAACGGTGACTTTACCGGCTGAGGGTGCACCTTGGAACTTGGAGGAGAGATAGTGTGGTGCGGTTTTGTTTCCAGTTCGAAATGATGAACCCATTGTTCATTTGCCTGTGGCGAGGTTCGGCAAAAAATTGTCGCTATCAGCCTCGTAATGCGCAAGCAACTCCGCACAGATAATTCATTGTTAATCTTTATGGTCTTCTATTAAGCGGCGAGTGCCACAACTGGTGGACAAGTGTGTCAGCACTACCAACAGAGAGGTTCATTTGAGCAGCGAGGTGTCTGTGATCTGTCGATGACCTCGAATGAGAGGGTCCGCACGTTCCAGAGATGCAGGACTCACAGCTGTGTGCAGGCGGCCGGCACGGGGCATCTTGTCGTGAAGATGACAGACGCCTCGCCCAACGTCTCACGAGCTTTTCTTCTTCGTCAGATGTCCATAGATATTCTGCAAGTGCCTACGAATATCTGCGATGATTGGTTTTCCGCCAAAGAAAACTCAATGACTGCTCTCTACTTGGGGCGCATAGACGCCATTTTGAAAGCTACGTATAGCGCTGTCACCTAACGGAAGTCCATGAAACTTTAGAGGCTGAAGCGGGTATATTCCACTATGTAATACAACAAATTCATCATTGTTTTTTATACCGAAATTGGCTGAGAAAGGAAAATGTGTTGCATCATTTATTTAACGCCGCTCGTAAATAACTTTCTGGCTGCGGCAGGTTCCCCGATTTGGATGTGTCCTACCAACCTATCTCAACTTTTAGTCAAGTTTTGTTACCACTAATTCTCGTTATTTGTAAATCCAACCCATTTGTTCCACCTTTTAAATTTTCCAACCTACCTAAGCTGTTACTGGATCCAACATTACACACTCCGAACCATAGGTTCCCAGTCTTGCTTTTCATGATGATTATGTCCCCCTAAGTAATCCCCTCCTGGTGATTCGAATGGGTGATAATTTTATCCCCGGATATTTTATCCCAGGGGATGCCATCACCATTAAGGCCTAAGTAGAGCTGCAAGTCGTCTCCCACTTTCCAAACTTTACAGAAGCTCTCCTGCGAACCTCGCAGAACTAGCACTCCTGAAAGAAAGGATATTGCGGAGACATGGCTTAGCCACAGCCAGGGGGATGTTTCCAGAATGAGTTTTTTACTCTGCAGCGGAATGTGCGCTGATATGAAACTTCCTGGCAGATTAAAATTGTGTGCCGGGCCGAGACTCGAACTCGGGACCTTTGCCTTTCGCGGGCAAGTGCTCTACCAAAATAGGAGACGAGATCTTGGCAGAAGTAAAGATGTGAGGACGGGGCGTGAGTCGTGCTTGGGTAGCTCCGTTGGTAGAGCACTTGCCCGCGAAAGGCAAAGTTCCCGAGTTCGAGTCTCGGTCTGGCACACAGTTTTAATCTGCCAGGAAGTTTCATATCAGCGCACACTCCGTTGCAGAGTGAAAAACTCATTCTGCCTCTCTACTGCTCTTCCCATCGCCACATCGTTTCTGTATTTCGCTAATCATTTCTGCTCCTGTCCAGCTTTCCTATGACGACAGCTGCTGCAACACACTGTAGCCCACCTCTCCTTCCCGTTGTGTACACAGTAGTACCTAACAGGGGCAAGGATAGATCACAACGATAAGTTCTCATATGGACCAAATGCAGGTCGCCAGTGTGTAGTTGGTCCTTGACTTTAATCCTCATCACTCGCTCCTCCGCCCACTGCACGTATGTAATGCAGTGTGCCTCGGGGTTAGTGAAAGAGGTGCGTGTGGCCATCCGAGGCATCCGGCAGACTCCGGCGCCGGACCGTTAGTCGCCCTCTTTGAGGCGCGCCGCGCCGCACCCCGTGCAGGCGCCGGGCGGGGCGGGACACCCCCGCTATCGGCGGACGCGGCGCGCATCCCAACCCCGGGGTGGTTATCGCGATCCCCTGCGGCACACTCTAAAGGCGGCGGCGCCGGCCGCGTGCGCCTGTTTAGGCGCACTTCACACGGAGTAACTTGTCACCGACGGCTGTATCGGAAGCTGCCCCTCATGAATAACGACCGCTTCCCAGAAATTCACAGTTGTATAACGGGAAGACGCAGACGTGGCAGGAAGCTCTTGACAGTCCTGTCTGAGATGAAAAGGCTGCCGTCTCCCTCCAGTAAGGTCCAGGAGAAAGGCTTGCCACTTTAGGCTGCATCAAGTACAAAGCGAGAGCTGAAGAGGTCATGATCTTCTCTAGTTAATTTGATTTCTTTTCTCTCCCCCTCCCCCACCTCTTCTCTCTCTCACTCATGTGTGTGCGTGTGTGTGTGCATGCGTGTTTCTGTGTGTGTGTGTGTGTGTGTGTGTGTGTGTATCATACTGGTTTTGACTGGAAGTACTAAACTACCGCCAAGCCAAATAATTCCTTCACATCTACATGTGTCAGCGGGACTGGTTAAGCTAGTCCAGAATGCACGAATGCACGAATGAATTATCAGTGGTAGCACACCATTCGACGAAATGCACTACTGGCCATTATATTGCTACACCAAGAAGAAATACAGATGATAAACGGGTATTCATTGGACAAATATATTATACTAGAACTGACATGTGATTACATTTTAACACAATTTGGGTGCATATATCCCGATAAATCAGTACCCAGAACAACCACCTCTGGCCGTAATAACGGCCTTGATACGCCTGGGCATTGAGTCAAACAGAGCTTGGATGGCTTGTACAGGTACAGCTGCCCATGCAGCTTCAACGCGATACCACAGTTTATCAAGAGTAGTAACTGGCGTATTGTGACGAGCCAGTTGCTCGCCCACCATTGACCAGACGTTTTCAGTTGGTGATAGATGTGGAGAATGTGCTGGCCAGGGCAGCACTCGAACATTTTCTGTATACGGAAAGGCCCGTACAGGACCTGCAACATGCGGTCGTGCATTATCCTGCTGAAATGTAGGGTTTCGCATTGATCGAATGAAGGGTAGAGCCACGGGTCGTAACACATCTGAAATTTAACGTCCACTGTTCAAAGTGCCGTCAATGCGAACAAGAGGTGATCGAGACGTGTAACCAATGGCACCCCATACCATCACGCCAGGTGATACGCCAGTATGGCGGAGACGAATACACGCTTCCAATGTGCGCGCAATGTGCCTGTGATGCAGCGTCGAGGGTAACTGCAGCCATGGTCTCCGAGCTGATAGTCCATGCTGCTGCAAACGTCGTCGAACCGTTCGTGCAGTTGGTTGTTGTCTTGCAAACGTTCCCATCTGTTGACTCAGGGATCAAGACGTGGCTGCACGATCCATTACAGCCATGCGGATAAGATGCCTGTCATCTCGACTGCTAGTGATACGAGGCCGTTGAGATCCAGCACAGCGTTCCGTGTTACCCTCCTGAATCCACCGATTCCATATTCTGCTAACAGTCATTGGATCTCGACCAACGCGAGCAGCAATGTCGCGACACTATAAACCGCAATCGCCATAGGCTACAATCCGACCTTTATCAAAGTCGGAAACGCGATGGTGCGCATTTCTCCTCCTTACACGAGGCATCACAACAACGTTTCATCAGGCAGCGCCGGTCAACTACTGTTTGTATAAGAGAAATCGGTTGGAAACTTTCCTCATGCCAGCACGTTGTAGGTGTCGCCACCGGCGCCAATCTTGTGTGAATGCTCTGGAAAACTAATCATTTGCATATCACAACATCTTCTTCCTGTCGGTTAAATTTCGCGTCTGTAGCACGTCACCTTCGTGGTGTAGCAATTTTAATGGCCAGTAGTGTATTTTTGAGACCACTAGTTTTAATGCAGCATATTTGGAAATATTATTGGCCATATGCTAAGGCATCCAGAAATAACGTGGCTCTGGAAAGAGCAGTTAGGAGCAGAGTAGAAGTTCAGCTGTTGTGTGTGCTACTTAAGTAGCATCTACTTATCAACTTACCACGAGTTGGACGTTGTGCCTACTAATGAAGAGCTTCAGGGAGCTGGTGCGCGGCTTAAATGTAGTAAGTACTCGGGTAAAGACGGGGTCCCCCTCCCCCCTCCTCCCCAACAAAACTTGACGAATTTACATCGTTCCGCCCATTGCTCTACCAACTTTTACCGAACTGTTTGGCTGAGAGTACTGTCCCGCTGGACATGCGCTATACCAACATCGTCACACTGTAGGAAGGTGAAGACGGTCACGGTGTCCGCAACTGCTACGCGGAATTTCACCGTTGAAAGTCGTCGGAAAAGCGACTGCCCGTGTGGTGCTGAGCAGATTGGAGACGTTTGACGAGCGTGTGTACCTTGAGTCTCAATGTGGGTTTCGATGTTATCGATCTATTGCTTGTATGATTTTCATCCTCCGATAAATTCAGGGCAAGTGCGACGGGCAGCGGACTCCATTGCTCATTCCATTCATCGACCTAAATAGAGAAATTTACACAGTCATCTGGAAGGGACAGTCACTTTACTAAAAAAGACGGGGAGTGCTAAAAAATTCTTGAAAATGATAAGGGTGTTCACAACGATATGGAAGGTGCTGAGATGTTTGTCGAAGGACACATGATCGGTCTGCTGTGCAAACAGGAGTTCATCAAGTTACACACTGGCGGCCACCTAGTTTAATATATTCTTCTCACTATTTCACGCAGCTCCTTTCTGTGAAGCAGACCTGGGCCACCATCTACACTGAAGTCACGAAAGTCATGGGATACCGGTATGCACATATACAAATGCTGTTGGTATCGCATATACAAGGTATACGAGTAAAAGGGCAGTGCATTGGTGGAACTGTAGGCAGTGTTTCATGTAAGTTTCCGACGTAGCTATAGACGCCCGACGGGAATTAACAGACTTTGAACGCGGAGTGTTAGTTGGAGCTAGACGCATGGGACATTCCATTTCGGAAACCGTTAGGGAATTCAGTATTCAAATTGTTCTGACCACTATGGGACTTAACATCTGAGGTCGTCAGTCCCCTAGAACTTAGAACTACTTAAACCTAACTAACCTAAGGACATCGCACACATCCATGCGCAAGGCAGGATTCTAACCTGCGACCGTAGCAGTCACGCAGTTCCGGACTGAACCACGTAGAACCGCTCTGCCACCGCGGCCGGCGGAATTCAGTATTCCGAGATCCACAGTGTCAAGAGTGAACCGACACTACCAGATTTCAGGCACGGTCTTCACTTAACGACCGAGGGCAGCACGTCTGCGTAGAGTTGCCAGTGCTAACACAACAGCGGCACTGCGTAAAACAACCGTAGAAATCAATTGGGACATGCGTCGAACGTCCCCCTTAAGACAGTGCGGCGAAATGTGGCGTTACAGGGGTATGGCAGCAACTGACCGAGCGGGTGTCTTTGCTAACACCACGATATCGCCTCCAACGCCTTTCCTGGGGTCGTGACTACTGAAAAACCTTGGCCTAGTCAGACGAGTCCCGATTTCAGTTCGTAAGAGCTGATGGTAAGGTTCGAGTGTGGCGAAGAGCCTACAAAGCCATAGACCCTAACTGTCAAAAGGGCACTGCGCTGGTTATGCTCCATAAAGCTGTAGTCTCGGTTTATATGGAGTGTCTTATGATCCAACTGAACCCATCATTGACTGGAAATGATTATGTTCGGCTACTTGGAGACCATCTGCAGCCATTCATGGACTTAATGTTCCCAAACAACGATGGAATTTTTATGGATGGCAATGGGCCCTGTTACCGGGCCACAGTTGTTCACGACTGGTTGGAAGAACATACTGGACAATACAAACGAATGATTTGACCACCTAGATCGCCCGACCATGAACGCCATCCAACATTTATGAGACATAATCAAGAGATCAGCTCGTGAACAAAGTCGTACACAGACAACACTTTCGCAATTATGGGTGGCTAAAGTGGCACCTTGGCTCAATATTTCTGCGGAGAACTTCCAACGACTTGTAGAGTCCATGCCACGTCGAATTGCTGCACTAGACCGGTTAAAAAGAGGTTCAAAGCGGCATTAGGAGGCATCTTGTGATATATACTCCACATCAGTGTATGTATGGCACGAAACTGAGAGCAAGAGTCTTAAGAACTGGAATTATGCCACCGATTGAAACTCCAAGGAGAATTAGTTCACTGTTCCGTAAGTGTTATCATGGGTAATGTATTAAATGTAAATTAAAACTGAGGCTCACAACCGAGCCACCGTAGCCTGTGGATGAAACAGACGCTTGGTGCGGCCAGAAGACTGCTAACTGGCGCCACCCATACCTCTGTCTGCATGAGCCAACGTCCGACGGAGGCAGCTATCTCGGCTCTTCATGCAACATCTGGTTTTACCAGGCCGCTCCCTCAACAGGTTGCCCACGACGGCAACTATGTCCACCAATGGTGAGTGTAGTGACAGTGAGAGTGTTCAGGCCAACTAGAAGGGTGACTGGTAAATCCCTTCACTTTACCAAGTGATTTCAGGAGTAAATCTGTTGTATGAAAGAAAACCCTATGAGTGCGAAAAGTCTTCCTTTTTTTGTGTTTAGGAATCCTTGTGTGACGTTGTGAAGTCTTTAAAAGTCTCCTCTTGCCTAAAGCCAATTTGAAACATTTAAAATGACTTCTGTTTCTACCTTAAGGCATCAGCTTAAAGGATTTACCGTAATTTTTTGTGTCCCCATTAGCAATTTATTTTTTCATTGGTTAAATTGAGCATTTGGAGCAGCATTTCAGAGCAGTATTTAAGACAGTTGCTTTTCTTCTTTATGTGAGAACTTTTTGTACCGAGGCAGTCTTGGAGAGAAATTGCATTTTGATTTCTGTAAAATATCTTTGTCTACTTGTTTCTTGTTTGCGTACGTTCAGCATAGACATATTTCGTTACTTGGTTTCAGTTTGTGTCTGGTGGCCAAGAGAGAATTTTATTTACCACATGGGCAGCTGCTCGTCCAGTTGGGACCAGTGGCTCGGCAGGTAGTAAGGCAGACTCTCCAGAGATGTTCAGGGCATGTGGCCAACTCTCAGCTGCTGTCCAGTCCAGTCCCATTACAAAGACAGAGAATACAAAATAAGCTAAAGATGAAAATTTTCTTCATCATCATCTAGTTACCTCGCGGTATGTTTACACTTCATAGCCCTTCATGCTTCTCTGTCTTCTGCTTTCCTACTTTCTCTTCTTTGGTACGCTCTTTGCAGACTATCTGGAATCTTCATCTCCCCTCTCTTCCCCGGAGTCAAGCCTTCAATTGCCTCTACTAGTTCAGTAAAAGGCAATCTTGTCTCAAAATAAGTCCTATCCAGCGTAGTTTCCTATTCTTCACTGTCAGCAACATTCTACGATCATCGAAGTGAGATCGTTTTAACCTGAGGGTAGCAGAAGCACTGGCTACCATAAAAAGTCACTTTTCTCAATCAACAATAGCAAACCATCTACAAACTCAATGTGTAGAGGAGGGCACCTTCTGTACCAATGTCGCTTTCCTCTTTTCTTGTGCCAGTCGAGACTGGTTCGCAGGAAGAAGGACTGCTGCTAAGCCCTCGTGTGAGCTCGGATCTCTCTAATTTTACCTTCCACGCTCTCTTCGCGAGATAACGTAGGAGGAGGTACTATATTAGTTAACTCTTCTAGTAATGTATGCCCTTGGAATTAAAAAATAAAACACTGTGGTGCAGAACGCATTTCTTGCAGCATCTGCCATTGGAGTTGCTCCGTGACCTACTTTCTCTTATTAAAAGCTCTGTTAGTGTGAGTGAAAATAGGTTCAAATGGTTCAAATGGCTCTGAGCACTATGGGACTTAACATCTGTGGTCATCAGTCCCCTAGAACTTAGAACTACTTAAACCTAACTGACCTAAGGACGGCACACACATCCGTGCCCGAGGCAGGATTCGAACCTGCGACCGCAGCGGTCACGGTGAAAATAGGGAAATGGTACGATCTCTTAATATGGAGACATCAGAAGAAGTGTGGAGATAAGCTATTTAAAGAAGCTGAAAAATGATCCTAACGCCTTTTTAAAAGACAGTCTCCTCTCCTTCTGTTCTGATCATGTACGAGTAGAAGAGATGTGGAACGATTTCAAAGAGATAGTGTCGACGTCAATTGACATACCCCACATAAATTAATAACTGATGGTAGTGATCCCCCCTGGTACACGAAACGGGTCAGATTGCTATTGCAGAAGTAACGAAGAAAACATGCCGAATTTAAAAGAAAGCAAAATCCTTAAGATTGGCTAAGTTTTGTATAAGTTCGAAAGATAGTGCGTACTTCAATGCGAGATGCTATTAATGTTTTCCACAACGAAAATCTGTCTCGGAATCTGGCAGGTAACCCAAAGAGATTCTGGTCATACGAGGGTCACTCCAAAAGAAATGCACACTATTTTTTTAAAAAATCCATCTTTTATTCTACATGTTTGGAAGTTTTACAGTGTGTAGATACATCCTTTACGAACAATACTTTCATTTCTCCACATGATTTCCATCCCTCTCAACTGATTTCGCCATCTTGGAACCAGTGCCTGTATACCCGCACGGTAAAATTCTGGACCAACCTGTTGGAGCCACTGTTTGGCAGCGTGCACAAGGGATTCATCATCTTCAAACCTTGTTCCACGACGAGTCTTTCAGTTTCCCAAAGAGATGATAATCACTTGGAGCCAGCGGCAGGCAGGACTGTATGGCGGGTGTTTCAGTGTTGTCCATCCGAGTTTTGTGATCGCTTCCATGGTTTTTTGACTGACATGTGGCCGTGCATTGTCGTGCAACAGCAAAACATCACACTTTTACCGATGTGGTCGTACACGACTCTGTCGAGCTTCAATTTTCTTCAGTGTCGGCACATATGCATCAGAATTTATGGTGGTTCCACTTGGCATGATGTCCACAAGTAAGAGTCCTTGGGAATCGAAAAACACCATAGCCATAACTTTTACAGCGGAAGGTGTGGTTCTGAATTATTTTTGCTTGGGTGAATTTGCATGATGCCACTCCATTGATTGCATCTTCGTCTCTGGTGAAAAATGATGGAGCCATGTTTCATCACCTGTCACAGTTCTTCCAAGAAATTCATCTCCACCATTCCCGTACTGTCCCAAAAGTTCGCTGCATACCGTTTTTCTTGTTTCTTTGTGAGGCACTGTCAACATTCTGGGAGCCCACCAGGCACAAACATGTTTTAACGCCAAGACTTTCAGTATCCTGCAAACACTTCCTTCACCTATCCCAACGTATCGTGCAATTTGTTCACTGTGATGCGTCTGTCAGCAGTTACCAATTCGTTAACTCCCTGCACATTGTCTGGAGTGTGTGCAGTATGAGGCCTGCCGCTGCGAGGACAATCCTCAATATTGCCGTGCCCGCTTTCATCATGTAACCTGCTTGCCCACCGACTAACTGTACTGCGATTGACAGCAGCATTTCCATACACCTTTTTCAATCTCTTGTGGATGTTTCCCATTGTCTCGTTTTCACAGCACAGGAATTCTATGACAGCACGTTGCTTCTGACAAACGTCAATTGTAGCAGGCATCTTGAAGACATGCTGTGACGGCGCCACTCACGGGATCGGGTTGAACTAAGTTTGAAAACAAGCGGGAAGGATGTATCTACACACTGTAAAACTTTCACACATGCAGAATGGAAACTGTATTTTTGCAAAAATAGTGTGCATTTCTTTTGGAGTGACCCTCGAACATGAAGCACACCAGTGGCAAGATGCAATCAATACCTTCAACGCGCGATAACGACGGTGAAGTCACTGATGACAGCGCCACTAAAGTAGAGTTACTAAAAACGGTTTTCAGCGGCGCCTTCACTAAAGAAGACGAAATAAATATTCCTAAATTACAGTCAAGAACAACAGCCAAGATGAAAAACATAGAAGTAGATACCGTCGTTGTAGAAAAGCAGTTTAAATCAATAAAGGCAAGCCCTCCGGTCCAGATTGTATACCAGTCAGTTTCCTTAAAGAGTATGCTGATACAATAGCTCCATACTTAGCAATTATATACAACCACTCGTTCACACCAAGATCTGTACCTAAAGACTGGAAAATTGCTCAAGTCACACCAATACCCAAAAACAGAAATTGCAGTAATCCGCTGAACTACAGGCCCATGTTACTAACGTCTATTTGCAGTAGGGTTTTGGAACATACACTGTGTTCGAACATTACGAATTACCTCGAAGAAAACGATTTACTGACACATAGTCAGCAAGGATCCAGAAAATATCGTTCTTGTGAAACCCAACTAGCTCTGTATACTCATGAAGTAATAGGTGCTATCGACAGCGAATGTCAAATTGATTCCATATTTTTAGATTTTCAGAAGGCTTTCCACACCGTTACTCACAAGTGTCTTCTAACCAAACCGCGTGCCTATGGAATATCGCCTCAGTTGTGCGACTGGATTCGTGATTTCCTGTCAGAAAGGTCACAGTTCGTAGTAATAGACGGAAAGTCATCGAGTAAAACGAAAGTAATATCCGGCGTTCCAAAAGGAAGTGTTTTAGGCCCTCTATTGTTCCTGATGTATATTAACAACATAGGAGACAATCTGAGTAGTCCTCTTAGACTGTTTGCAGATGATGCTGTCATTCGCCGTCTTGTAAAGTCATCAGATGACCAAAGCGAACTGCAAAATGATTTATATAAGATATCTGTATGGTGCGAAAATTGACAATTGACCCTGAATAAAGAAAATTGTGAAGTTATACAGATGAAAACGTAAAGAAATCCGCTTAATTTCGATTACACGATAAGTCACACAAACCTGAAGGCTGTAAATTCAAGTAAATACTTAGGGATTACAATTACAAATAACCTAAATTGGAACGATCACATAGATAATGATGTGGGTAGAGAAAACCAATACTGCGATTCATTGGCAAAACACTTAAAAAGTTCAACAGGTCTACTAAAGAGACTGCTTACACCACACTTGTTCGCCCTATTCTGGAGCATTGCTGTGCGGTGTGGGATCCACATCAGGTGGGATTGACGGTTGACATCGAAAAAGTTAAAAGAATGGCAGCTTGTTTTGTATTATCGCGAAATAGGGGAGATAGTGCTACAGACATGATACGTGAATTGGAGTGGCAATCATTAAAACAAAGGCTAGTTTCGTTGCGATGGGATTTTCTCATGAAATTTCAATCACTAGTTTTTTCTTCCGATTGCGAAAACATTCTGTTGGTACCCACCTACATAGGGAGAAATGATCATCACGATAAAATAAGAGGAATCAGGGCTCGCACAGAAAAATTTAAGTGCTCGTTTTTCCAGCTCGCCGTTCGGAAGTGGAACGGTAGAGAGACAGCTTGAAGGTGGTTCATTGAACCTTCTGTCAGGCATTTCATTGTGAACAGCAGAGTAATCACGTATATATAGATGTAGAGTCCGTAGTTTATCGAGCCAATTCCACGAGACAACGCTGTCACCAACAGCGCTAAAGGTTCTGTATGCTGGTTGGTTGATGTAAGTTCTTTTGCTAATGAATGTGTTACACATTCAACTTCAGTCAGTAGAAACAACAAATACTTCTGTAAAGTTTGGAAGGTAGGAGACGAGGTACTGGCAGAAGTAAAGCTGTGAGTACCGGGCGTGAGTCGTGCTTAGGTAGCTCAGTTGGTAGAGCACTTGCCCGCGAAAGGCAAAGGTCTCGAGTTCGAGTCTCGGTCGGGCATACACTTTTAATCTGCCAGGAAGTTTCAACAAATACTCTTATCAGACGACCTGCAACAGTAGAAGCAGAATTATCAGCTGGACAGTAACTTTAGTATAAATGTTGTAAACTGTCTCGCAGCTATAGTTTCCCCTTCTCATCCTGACAGCCATGGATAAAATTACTCCGATAGATGTAGTGTTTCCTGACTTTCGAAAGGCATTTCACACAGTACCACTCATACACTTATTATCGACAGTACTATATAAGATAGATTTGTGGCTAATTTTAGAAATCCTCGGAGGAAATGTCACAGCATGTTACCTTGGATTAAGAGTCACCGAGAGACGTAGAAGTAACTCCAGGTGTGATCCAGAGAAGTGTGTTGGGATACTTCCTGCAGACAATATTCATAGTAACATAAGATTTTTCGTTGTGGATGCAGTTATGAAATTGCTGTCCGAAAAAAGTTGCACAAATATTCACCGGGATCTTGATAAGATTTCATTGTGGTGCAGAGGGTAGCAACTTGCTGGAAACGATCAGAAATGTAAAATTTTGCACTTCACAAAACGAAGAAAACGTAGTATCTTATGACGACAATATCACTGAGCCACAGTTGGAATCGATCACCTTCTACAAATACCTGAGTGTAACAATTTGGAACGGACAAAAGCGTTTAAGCAGATGTTTTACTAGACTCGATACGTGAGTGAATGACATAAAGCCCTCATTACTGGTAGATTCGGAAGTAGATCTTCTATGCTCTTCACTGTGGTTTGTGGAGTATAAATATATATGTAGAGCTGATAGTCAGTGTCTTGGGAATCCTATAGATGTATTACAGGTCACGAATTGCTACAATTCCCATTACGATCAAGTTCTATATTAACAACCACGCAGTCGGATTACTTGGGAAAAACAGATACTGAGTTTGACAGAGCTCATAATGCAGAAATATTTGTGATGTGGAACGAATTGTTAATTCATGCCTTTGGCCCACATGAATTTATCAAACAACATCATATTAAAAGCCTTCAGCGTAATTTATTCCTTCATTCCATGTGGTGGATACATTTCAAACTTTACGTACATTATCTATAAGGGCAGTTAAATGAAAACGAGGCAGATGTGAAAAATGTAAGTAAATTGTTTATTGTTTCAAAAGCAATCGCTGTAACTGTTAATACACTTATCCCATTGTGAAGCAAGATGGTCAGTACCTTCAAGGAAATTTTTTTGCCCTAATTATGGAACAGTGGTTATATCGGGGCATGCCCAGCTACGTCCGAAGCAACTTTGAGGCCCCAAAAATATGGAAATTGTACAGGGAGGGAAGGGAGGGTGTGTAAGAGCTTCTCAGCAAGACTTCTGCATGTAGTCTAAACAAGTTTAGCAAAGTGTCCAGGTAGCGCTGTGCGTTAATTATGGCGCCTTGCTCCAGAAAATGAGTAGCAGTCACTTGTAGCCAAAGAAATAGTATCTTATGACTTTCCCGGAGCTGGCGTACCTGTTGTTGCGACTACTCTGTAGTTTCCCTGAGATGTAGATGTAGATGTAGATGTAGATGTAGATGTAGATGTAGATGTAGATGTAGATGTAGATGTCATTACAAATCCTCCAGACTGTTCCAATCTCTCCTCGTGTGATTTCCATGGTTTGGAGCCCTCAAGAAAGATATTCGTGGCCGTCAGTTTGCTTCGGAGGTAGCTGGGCATGCATCGATGCAATCACGGTTCCGTAGTTAACGTAAAAACCTATCTTTGAAGGCATTGACCGTTTTGTCTCACATTGTGACAGATTTGTTAACAGTTATAACGATTACTTTCGAAATAATAAACAGTTTTGAAACATGCAACAAGAGCTTGTATCTTAGGACTACACCAACCAACAGGTAGTAGAGGAAGGGCTGGGGAAAACTTTTGAACATTATTTGTTACCAAGTACTCTTTAAAACAGATTACTAACCAACTATACAAGCCGCAACTAAAAAGACACGTTAAAGATTAAACTTGAGTCTTTCACTCTTAAAAAAGGACACTAAAAGTGAGATAGCAGAAGCAAACAATTGGGATATTATCTAAAATTTTCTCAAAAATCACATTTCATCAAAACATTAAATTTCAGTAATTTACGTTGAAAGTCATGCCGAGACACATCATAACCTGAAAATCACAATAAAGTAATATAGCGGCCCCATGTCAGGTCAGGACACAAACCTACAGGTGAGACCTACAGACCCCGGACGTGGGTATCGGGATCCGATCCCCCGGCGAGAGGATAAGCAGTGCAATGCAACATATACAGCAAAGCTCTGTCAAGCAGTGAACAGGTTAACTAAAACCAAAGCCTTTGCATCGACTCTAAAAGAAATCCAATAACTAATATTAAAGTAAGATTAAACGCCGCTGTACGTTGACTCGACTCGTGATGTTTAGTTAAAGTTAACAGGTTCTAGCGAGATACACGCTTAACGCCAGAACTGCTATCGGCCAAGGATCAAAATTACTAGCATCTTAAATGTAGAACCAATATCACAACAACCTTAATAAAATTCACAAGCAGATTTCAAACTAGCATCGACAACCGAAGATATCAAATCAGAGATTCTCAAGAACTTCAGTTGTCCTCATGGAATCGCTTTAGGCATAGATTGCACGTAATTTAACAGGAGCGAGCCTCATTTAAGCATAAAAGAATTACACTTATTTTTGTTAATGGTTTTTATGATATGAAATAAGGGTTTGGTGTGATGTCTAAGGGGAAAGAAAAAATGTTACTGGCCGCAAGGAACAATGTAGTGCCACTACATAAATTGGATCTCTCTTCTAAAGGTCAACATAGTGACAAGATATGACTTAGAGATAGGAACAGACCTCTAGGTCTGAAAATTATATCGCCAAAACGACAGTCTGCACTTTACTTAAAAATGGGCGCCCGGAAGTTTTAGAAATATCTACTCTAAACATAAGACAATTCCCGCAGGGGAGAGAGTTGAGCACATGCAGCAAATCCTTTGAAAATAGCATTAAATGAAAATGAGGGACGGCAGCACAACAAAAAATTGAAAAAACAGGCGGAAAGCCAGCGCCAGGATGCTTCAGACATAACCAACAGCAGGCAATGGAGACAAGTCTGTGGAGAACATACAGATGATGCTCACCATAAACATAAAGATCGTGGAACCGGGTTCATTCCTCGACCATGTAATCGGAAGACGCCGTTGACTCGGTTCCCGTGGTAAAGGCGTTCCGGTCACCTCGTGCAGCAGAGGGCACAACCAGTGGGCTTCACTGAATCGCGCCAAATGCTCTGGTAGGAACCCGGGTACTGCGCGAACACGTACAGCCAGGGCAGGACTAGAGTGGCCCAGCAAGGCGTATTAACAGCCAAGAAAACGGTGCGCTGGCAGTGCTGACCAGTTGCTCTCCAGGAAATGCCTATGTTCCACCGGACACACCATTCACCATAGACGACCAGTTCCGACTGCCTCTCCTCCACCAAAGACAACCCTCTAACCGGCAAACACCGCGTTCAAGTAGCTGGGCGCGTGCTATCGAATTCGACGCACAGCCAAAGTTTATTTGCTTCTTCCGTCTGTCTGTTTTCTATTTGACTGTCCCTTAGAGCATGTCCACTACCTCCACCATTTTCTTAGGGCCTTTGTTCCACTTCAACGCAGTGTCGGCCTTGTTACTATGGATTTGGCGATGTTAGTGTCAGAGGGTGAGTGGATGCCCTTCCTGTCGCTAGCCCGGACCCCCTGGGACGTAATTAGTGTACCCCAGCTGTCTGTGTTTTGTGGAAGCCTTGAAATAGTGAGAACGTGTTTCAAATGTCTGCGAGTCGTGTAGCTGAGGCGGGACATGGGGACCACCCCGGTATTGACCTAGTGGGATGTGGAAAACCGCCTAAAGACAACATCCAGATGGCCGGCACACTGGCCCTCGTCGTTAATCCGCCGGGCGGATTCGATCCGGGGCCGGTGCGACTACCCGAGTCCAGGAAGCAGCGCATTAGCGCCTACAGCTAACCTGGCGGATAGCAAGCCCAGTACCTAAAATAAAAATATAAGTTGCAGCGACGGCGTTGAAGTATGCTCGTGTTACAGTTAGCGGCAGTCATAACTCTTTTGCAGAACCTTTGAATAGCTATCCAAAAGCATAGGGATGATAAACACGGTTACCACTCCTTTTGAACACGTCATCATCACTAATCACTAATACACATTAGGAATTAACTTTCAAGTTTGGCATCGACGGCGTACGAGAGCAATTAAAAGTGCACAGTATGGAAAAAATCAACTGTGCACACATACTGTTCGAAAATGTGTTTGTCCAAATGACTGGAAACCCCCTCTTGAAAACTATACCCTCGAAAGACTTTTCTATTCCTCAAACGGGTAAACTAGTGTTTTCATTCTGCCTGCGTTATCACTATAATAAGACGCATGTTGAGTGATCAGCTAACCAGTGATTTAGCAATTTATTCACGACTTGCACGGCTCTTGGTCCTTATGAAATCTTGAATTTTCCCCTACGTCAATAGCGCTCCAGATTGAAAGACAGAGATAATTTACTTGTTCCCTCCAACGCTACGCCCCTTGCATCCCACAATATAAGTTGTGTTCCTATCAGTGATATCCCACCACTGAATTCAATAGATTTGAAACTTACTGGAAGATTAAAACTGTGTGCTGGATAGAAACTCAAACATGGGACCTTTGCCATCCCGCAAGGCATGTAGGATAAATTTTGGGAGGTAGGGAAAGAGTTTCTGGCAGAAGATACGCTATTACGGGAGAGGGGAGGGGGGGGAGGGGGGCGTCAGTGAGTCACGCTTGGATTGTTCTCTCGGTAGAACACTTCCCCACCACAGGCAAAAGGCCCAAGGATCGAGTCCTAGTCCGATGAACAATTTTAATCTGCCAGAAAGTTTCAAATCAGTTCCAAACCACTCCAGTCATAAAAATTCATTCTTTGATAGACTCGTTCGTGACCTTTCTATTAAAGAAAGGCGACCATCAAATGATGATCATTGTCTCAAATGGTCAACGACCAAATTAAAACTCCAAATAACAATAAGCACTCTACCGAATGTTAGGTTGGAAAAACTGGTAACAGAGCTGGACGTCTAGTCCACATTCGATCAAGAACGATCTTTTAATTACACGTAGTAATCTTCCAGACTAACAAAACTTCGTACGGCCGAGATACTTCGTTGTAAAATTCATTTACAGTTGTCGTTGCGTAAAGCACACCGCAAAATTAATGTCGCAGTTAAAAGGCGTTATGAGGGCCGTATATTAAATAAAAGGACCCCGAAGGTGGACATTAAACATAAGCGGAATGGGTTTTTAAATGCAAACTTACAACCGGTGATTATCGCTGCATCTTTCAATACAGGCGCATATATCTTAGAGAGGAAGCGGCTAGAGCGGATACATAAACAGAATTGTCTTCTACTCATTTTCTTTGAGGCGCAAGCCTTATCGAGATAAGTGTCAGTTACAAGAATTACAACAAAGACGATAACGTTTAAACAATCTCTACAGACTGCAAAAAGAAACCGTATAGAGCTGCTTGTAAAACCGGTAAAGTAAAGAAGGGGCGATATTTCAGGCTAGGAATTTAAGTGGTAAATATCATATTTTCACATGGTTAGTCCGATTATTTTAGTGGAATTACAACAGAAAGCTTCGAACTGTGTGAGTTCGGGTACAAACAGTGGCTCACAGGGGGCTATATACAATAGCAAAAGAATAACACACAAAATTGCAGAGTGTATCTCGAGTCACAGTTTGCTTCACTACGTACGGAAAGTTTTAGGAGAGGGATTATAATTGCGGGTAGAAGGATATCAGTAATAATATTCGCTGATGGCACTGATATTTTCGGTGAAAGGGAGAAAGAACTGCAGCACATGTTGAACGGGAACAAAATTCTAATAAGCACAGTGTTTGAATTGCAGGTAAACAAGAAAGATGCAAGTAATGAGATTAGATATTAGATTAGATTAGATTAGTTTTTCGTTCCATAGACCCGTGCTGAGGAGATCCTCGTGGATGTGGAGCATGTCAATTTTTTTAAGCTGAAATAACAATACTAATAGTATGAGTATATACATCATTTTTTTAGCTGAAAAAACAATACTAATAGTATGAGTATATACAATACGTCATTTGTTTCTATTAAAACATTCGTCAATGGAGTAGAAGGAGTTGGCCTCTAGTAAGTCTTTCAGGCTCCTTTTAAACTGATCTTTATCTGTAACTAAAATTTTTATGTTTGCTGGCAAATTATTTAAGATGAGTGTTCCTGAGTAGTGGACCCCTTTTTGAACTAAAGTAAGTGCTTTTAAGTCCTTGTGCAGATCATTTTTGTTCCTGGTATCATATGTATGAACTGAGCTGTTTGTTGGAAAAAGAGATATATTATTTAGGAGAAATTTCATTAAGAAGTAAATATACTGAGAGGCAGTAGTTAGTATACGCAGTTCTTTGAAGAGGTTTCTACAGGACGTCCGTGAATTTACTCCACAAATAATACGTATTACACGCTTTTGGACTCTGAAAACTTTTGTTTGACTTGATGAGTTACCCCAAAATATTATACCATGTGACATTATGGAATGGAAGTAGGCAAAGTATGCAAGCTTTTTCATTTTTATGTCGCCTATGTCTGCTAGCACTCGAATTGCAAATACAGATTTGTTAAGGCGTTTCTGCAGTTCTGTGGTGTGCTTCTCCCAACTGAATTTATTATCAAGTTGTAATCCCAGGAATTTAAGACTGTCAACCTCTTTTATCTGCTCTTCTTCATATTTTATGCATATACTGGGGGAAACCTCTTACAGGTTCTGAATTGCATATAGTGAGTCTTTTAGAAGTTTAATGTCAGTGAGCTGGGTTTAAACCATCCATGAAAATATCCATGAAAATATCATTAGCAGATCTTTCTAGAACTACATTCGTCATACTATTTGTTGCAATACTTGTGTCATCTGCAAACCAAACGAACACTGCTTCAGGCAGTGTAACTGATGAGAGACCGTTAATGAGGAGCAGCGGAAAAGAGAGTAGTGATAAACTTAACTTTAGAACTGGGGACTAGCAAGCAGATGTAGTGAAGGAATTCTACTACTTTGGAAGCAAAATTACTCATGACGGGCGAAGCAAGGAGGAAATACATTGCCAGAAAAAACTCCCAACACCAAAAATTAATTATTTCAGAATAATGAAATTTCAAGAACGCATTTGTCTAGGTAACATATTTAAGCGATTTACTGTGTAATATCACAGATTAATGTAGGCGTGAGATAAGCCATTGTAAATATGAAGTGCTGGTACATCAATAATGGATTGATGAATGCAAGCAGTCAAACGTGCATGCATTGTATTGAACAGATGTTGGATGTCAGTTTGTGGGATGGAGTGCCTTGCCTGTTGCCCTTTGTCAGCCAACACAGGGACGCTTAATGCTGGTTGTCGATGACACTGGAGTTGTAGTCCGATTGTGTCCGAAATGTGCTCGACTGGAGACAGATGTGGTGATCAAGCAGACCAAAACAACCAACATGTCGACACACACTGTAGAGAATGTTGGATTACGGCAGCAGTATGTGGGCGAGCGTTATCCTGTTGGAAAGCACTCCCTTAATTGCTGTTCGTGAACGGAAGCACAACAGGTCGACTCACCAGACTGACGTAGAAATATCGTCAGGGTGCGTGGGAAAACCACGAGAGTCCTTCTGTCATACGAAGTCGCACCCCAGACCATAACTCCAGGTGTAGGCCCAGTGTGTCTAGCACACAGACAGGCTGGTTGAAGGTCCTGAACTGGCCTCCATCTAAATAATACACGGCCATTACTGGCACAGAAGCAGATCCAGCTTTCATCAGAAAGGACAACAGACCTCCATCCTCCCCTCCAATGATCTCTCGCTTGATCCAACTGAAGCCGCAAATGACGGCAGTTTGGAGTCGGTGGAATGCACGCCACAGGGTCTCTGGCTCGGAGCTGTCCTTGAAGTAACCACTTTGTCGCAGTCCGTTATGTCATTATGCTGCCAACTGCTGCTCATATTGCTGCTGTAGATGCAGTACGATGCGCTGGAGCAACACATCGGACACGATGGTCTTCCCTCTCGGTAGTGCCACGTGGCCGCTGGGCCCCGGTCTTCTTGCGACTGTACATTCTCTTGAACAACGTTGTCAGTAATCGCGTACAGTAGCTACATTCCTGCCAAATCTTTTTGCAACATATCGAGCTTCCCAAAGCCCCATTACACGACTTCGCTAAAATCAGTGAAGTACTAGTAAAGGTGTCCTCGTCGCCTTGAAGGCATTCTTGTCTAACATTAACCCACCAAGTCCAATCTCAAGGGTAACTAACTCTTACGACTGTTACAGCGTGCATTTAAAGCAAACCTGATTTTTATCAAATTGCTCTGAGCACTATGGGACTTAACATCTGAGGTCATCAGTCCCCTAGAACTTAGAACTATTTAAACCTAACTTACTTAAGGACATCATACACATCCATGTCCGAGGCTGGATTCGAACCTGTCACAGTAGCGGTCGCGCAGTTCCAGACTGAAGCGCCTAGAACCGCTCGACCACACCGGCCGGAGTTGATTTTTATCCTCATCGTGGCGCTACCGCCGGCACTTTGATGAGACTGGCGCGAAATTTCAATAGACATCACATTACGGATGTTGAAACACGCCTACAAACTTTTGTTTATGCCGCACAACTCCTTGTGTCCACCCCGATAGCTGAGTAGTCAGCGTGACGAATCTGGCTGGGTCGGAGATTTTCTCCGCTCACCATCATTTTCATCCCCATCTAGAGCGCAGGTCGCCCAATGTGGCGTCGAATGTAATAAGACCCGCACCAAGGCGGCCGGACCTGCCCCGCAAGGGGCCTCCCGGCCAATGACGCCAACTGCCCATTTCCATTTACTCCTTCTTGTTGTTGTGATTTTTTCCCCGTCAGTGTACAAAGTAGACTATCATGGGAAAAGAGGGAATTCCTCTAAAAGGAGTCCACTAATCTCAAATATCGACTTCAATTTGAAGACAGTTTTCTGAAGATGTACGTTTAGAGCACTCTAGTGTACGGAACTGAATCATGAAGTGTGGGAAAACCGGAAAAGAAGGAAATATAGGAGTTTAAGAGCTGGCGCTGCAGAAGGTTCAAAATGGTTCAAATGGCTCTGAGCACTATGGGACTCAACTGCTGAGGTCATTAGTCCCCTAGAACTAGTTAAACCTAACTAACCTAAGGACATCACAAACATCCATGCCCGAGGCAGGATTCGAACCTGCGACCGTAGCGGTTTTGCGGTTCCAGACTGCAGCGCCTTTAACCGCACGGCCACTTCGGCTAGCGCTGCAGAAGGATGTAGAAAATTAGGTGGACTGATGAGGAATGAGGAAGTTCCAGAAATAATAAGCGAGGCTGAACAAGTGCAGAACACTGACACGAACAACGAACAGGATGATAGGACACGTGATATGGCATCGGGAGATAATATCCATGTAGTACAGGTAGCTATAGAAGGTATGAACTAAAGAAGAAAATAGATATTGGAATATATACTAGACCTATTGAGTGCCTTCGGTGCAGGTGCTATTCTGAGATGTAGAGACTGGCACGAGAGACGAATTCGTGGCGGGAGACATCGAACCAGTCAGATGACTGATGACACCAAAAGAAAAAATTAATGTAATATGATCATTTACCGAGAGAAATTTTTCATCTATGCTAAAGATTGGTGGGTAACGGCCTCGCCTCCATGGATACACCGGTTCCCGTGAGATCACCGAAGTTTAGCACTGTCGGGCGTGGCTGGCACTTGGATGGGTGACCATCCAAGCCGCCATGCACTGTTGCCATTTTTCGGGGTGCACTCAGCCTCGTGATGCCAATTGAGGGGCTACTCGACCGAATAGTATCGGCTCCGGTCACTGAAAACCATCACAACGACTGGGAGAGCAGTGTTCTGACCCCACGCCCCTCTTATCCGCATCCTCAACTGAGGATGACACGGCTGTAGGATGGTCCCGTTGGGCCACTTGTGGCTTGAAGTTGGAGTGCATAAATTGTTGTTGAAGCAAGAGGATGTAAGTTGCATTGTCGAGAGGAGTACACGCGAGTGTATGTAGACTCGCCTTGTAGCTGACAATTATTAAACTATATGAAAAGAGATGTAAATAAGTTGCAAACTACGGCGTGCACAGACTTTATTCAACATGTGAATGTCACTAAAGATATTCGGATTTACGATATGACGCGTTCGACATGCCTGCCATTATTGGTGATTATGTGGTGCAGACGAATAGCGCAATTCCGCGTGACCCGCTGAAGTGTCGGGACATCGATGCTGTCAATGCCCTCCTGAATGGTTGTTTTCAGCGCAGAAATGGTTTTGGGGGTATTGCTGTAGCCATGTCATTAATATAGCCCCACAAAAAGGTGTCGCTTATGTTCAGATCTGGAGGATATGGCGGCCAATCGAGGCTCATGCCAATGACCTCTTGGTAAGCCAGAGCCAGAATACGGTCCGCAAAGTACTCGTCCAGGACATCAAACACTCTCCTGTTTCGATGTGGTCGAGAACCGTCTTCCATGAACCACATTTTTCCGAAATCAGGGTCGCTTTGGATAATGGGATGAAATCATCTTCCGAAACCCTCACCTAGTGTTCAGTAGTCACGGCGCTATTAAGGAATATCGATCGATTATTCCGTGACAGCTGGCCGCTGTGGCCGAGCGGTTCTAGGCGCTTCAGTCCGGAACCGCACTGCTGCTCCGGTTTCAGGTTCGAATCCTGCCTCGGGCATGGATGTGTGTGATGTCCTTAGGTTAGTTAGGTTTAAGTAGTTCTAAGTCTAGGGGACTGATGACCCCAGATGTTAAGTCCCATAGTGCTTAGAACCATTTGCCATTCCGTGACTGGACATTGCAGTCACACAGTTACCTGTGTAGGGTGAAGAGACTTCTTGATCGTGAAATGAGGAATCTAGTTCCCCAAATGCGCCAGTTTTGCTCATTGACGAACCCATCGAAATGAAAATGGGCTTCGCCGCTAAACCAAATTCCCATCACGTCCCGCGACCAAAGGTGCAGTTTGAACGTCCTAACGCAACCCGTTCAGAAGTTATGACGATTTTATTTCACATAGTTCAATAATTGTCACTCTGTTTAAACCAATCAGATGGAAATGTCATGTGGCTAGGGCTCCCGTCGGGTAGACCGTTCGCCTGGTGCAACTAAATGACTCTGAGCACTATGGGACTTATCATCTGTGGTCATCAGTCCCCTAGAACTTAGAACTACTTAAACCTAACTATCCTAAGGACATCACACACATCCATGCCCGAGGCAGGATTCGAACCTGCGACCGTAGCGGTCACGCGGTTCCAGACTGAAGCGCCCAGAACCGCACGGCCACACCGGCCGGCTGGTGCAACTCTTTCGAGTTGACGCCACTTCGGCGACTTGGGTGTCCTTGAGGATGAAATGATGGCGATAACGACAACACAACACCCAGTCCCTGAGTGGAGAAAATCTCCGACCAAGCCGGGAATCGAACCCGGGCCGCTAGGTATGACTCTCCGTCGCGCTGACCACTCAGCTACCAGGGGCGGACAACCAATAAGACGACAGATGAAGAACAAACGAGTACCCCATACGACTGACAGATCACTACGAACAGCTTGTTGTTGGGTTGTTTTTAGGGAAGACCATACAACGATGTCATCGGTCTCATCGGATTAAGGAAGGACGGAGAAGGAAGTCGGCCGTGCCCTTTCAAAGGAACCATCCCGGCATTTGCCTGGAGCGATTTAGGGAAATCACGGAAAACCTAAATCAGGATGGCCGGACCCGGGATTGAACCGTCGTCCTCCCGAATGCGAGTCCAGTGTGCTAGCCACTGCGCCACCTCGCTCGGTACTACGAACAGCGTCACGTGTGTTACACTGCCTGAGACACTGCAGAATAGTTGAGAATTTACTCCAGATCATTGGCGCAAAGACCGGTAGTGAGGAAGGTAACGCCACCACCTCTCCGCCCGTTTTTTCCTGTCACGTGGAGAACGTTTTGTAAAGAGCTACGCCTTCGCTCTCTCTGCACGACACGACTGGAGGAACACCTTTTTACCGCCGAACATCGGAATCCCGCATAGCTTCTCTGTCGCTGTTGCAGGTGCGAAGGTGTCATAGCTTCGGCGTGGCGTGCAAAATACGAGGCGCGCGAGCCACGCTGGCGCATGAGGCGTGCCGCTGAAACGCGAGCCGGCGGGCGTCGCAGTGCTGTGTACGGTGTGGCCACGGCAGCGCAGCGGGGCGCTCGCCACGCCGCGTCACACGCCCATCGCGCCGCGATTTCGCCGCAAATCAAAATCGCGTTCCGGGCGGCAATCGCGCTGTGGGATCGCGCTGCCTGCTCCCCGGGCCTTATGTAAATTCCAATATCTGCAGATAAGTGCTGACTTACAAGCTGGCATTCTGCCGTTGTCGCAGGTCGTTTCTCGGCGCGTATTTCGCGAACCTGCCTCTCTCTCTGTCTCTCTCTCTATCTCTCTCTCGTCTTCCGGGTTCACTTGCTACTTTGCTGCTATAAATACAGCTAGATTTTGTTTTTGAATTGGCATTGACCAGTATCAGACAAAATTATACTGCTGTCTTTACTTCTCCACCGCAGGAATGGAATTTTCTTCTGTTTGAGAGGTTCGTGCAACGAGAGACTTGTGGCAACTTGACGTTGCTGTCTAAAGTTGCTCTTGTAATCCCAGGTGGCAAAGATGAAAGGATCGTTCCTCAGTTTGCTGGGTCTCGGTTAACATTAACGTCCAGCCGGGATTTTGTATTGATTTCTAATTTGATATTCGAGCATCTAGTGTGACGACAACGTTAGTATTTGCAGGGTATCACTAGTTACTGAGAACATTGGGAGCGTATAACAACTCTAATAAGAAAGTGTAAGTAGGCTGTTTAGGTTTTTATGTTGGTAACGCCTGGTAGCGCACTGTATGAAAATCACTGACTGTGCTGTGTGCAGTCTGTGTCTGGTTGGACTCATTGTAGGAATATTCGCTTGTGTAGTATTGGGCAGTTGGATGTGATCAGCAAGTAGCGTTGTGCAGTTGGACGTGAGCCGCCAGCAGTGGTGGATGTGGAGAGAGAGATGCCAGAGTTTTGAGAGGTCACTACAAGCGGACGATCTGGACGAGTGTCCGCCAGAAAAAGGAAATTTGTAAAGATGGATGCATATGATGACTTTTGAACATTATTAAGGTAAATAATTGTTTGTTCTCTATCAAAATGTGTCATTTGCTAACTATGCCTGTCAGTAGTTAGTGATGACAGTAGTTAGAATCTTTTATTTAGCTGGCAGTATTGGCGCTCGCTGTATTGCAGTAGTTCGAGTAAGAAAGATGTTTGTGAGGTAAGTGATTAATGAAACAAATAGGTTATTTTTAGTCAGTGCCATTCTTTTGTAGGGATTATTGAAAGTCAGATTGCGTTGCGCTAAAAATATCGTGTCTCAGTTTAGTGATGATAAGAATAAGTAAAGAGAGAAATATCTGAATACGTTCAGTTTTGCTCAGCTGTTTGAAAATGACGTATTAGTTAAGTAGCACAGTCATTCTGTAAGTTTTCTAAGGGGACGTTTCAAAAGAAATAAGAAGTAAGAAAAATATTACATTATTATGGAATTAGAATCGAATAAATCACACAAAATATTTAAATGGGGACAGATTTCTTTGATGTTGCGCAGTGATAAGCCACATACAACTGGATAATCTCAGGGAGTGTCCCAGGAAAGAGTGAGAGGACTGTTCTTCTGCTCTATATACACTGATGAGCCAAGACATTATGACCACCTGCTTAACGGTCTGTTGTCCGTCCTTGGAACGAAATTAATCACCGATCCTGCTTATCAGGGATCCAACAGTTAGTTGGTAGTTTTCTGGAGGTATGAGGCATTAGATGTCTACCCACAGGTCATGTAATCCGTATAAATAGCGTACAGCTGATATGCGTACGTGATGATGGCTGCCGATAGTGACCCAGATGGGTTCCTTAAGATTTACATTAGGCAGATTTCGTCACTGATACATCAACGTCAGTTCACTATAATGCTCCTCAAACTACTGTAGCATGGTTTTCGCCCCGAGACACAATTATACTGCTGTAAGATACATCGCCGTCGGGGAAGACATCAAGCATGTAGGGATGCAGGTGGTTCGTGGCCGTCAGAGTGTTTAGATTACTACCACAGGCCCATGAAAGCAGGAGATTGTCTCCCATAGCATGATACTGCTCTCACCAGCTTGCGTCCGTGGCGTGCTGCACGTCTCGAGCCGCCGTTCGATTCCGTGACGCCGTTTGTGGAGACGACCATCGATTTAGTGTAGCCGGTACGTTTCCATTAATCGATGGTCGAATCCCGATGGTCCCGTGCCCACTACAATCGAACTGATCATTTTCTTGGGTCAAAATATGAACACGTAGGGGTGGTGTACTGCAGAGCTTCTCGTTCAACAATGTACGATGACCGGTGTACTCCGAGATACTTGTGCGTGCACCAGCATTTTGCTCTTTCGGCAGAGATGCCACAGATGACTATCTATCCTACGTTACAGAACAGACAAGTCTTCGAACCACACATTCTGTGAAGAGTCGTGAACGTCCAACCGTTTAGCGCCTAGTGGTAATTTCATTACCCTTCTATCTCTTTCCGTAGATGCTCACGACAGCAGCACTTGAACATTCGACTAGCTTCCCCTTTTTCGGGATACTTGTTCACAGGCTCTGCGAAACAGTAATCTGCCCTTTGTTAAAGTCGCTCATCTCAATGGGTTTCCCCATTTTTAGCCCGTATCTTGGGTAGGATGATCCCCCGTCCGCGTCTGCTCTGCTCAATGGGAGAATAATGGCACATGGTACCCTCCACTATGCACCATACGTTGGCTTGCGGAGGATATATGTAGATACAGAGGTAGAGCAAATGTTTTAGAACGGTAGCTATACGCACGGGACTATGACCTCGACGGAAAGCACTTACTCAAGAGACCAGAGTTAGGTGAATCTTATTGAATGGCTGGTGCCGTTTGTTTCCGGTCCTAGCGCGAGATGTTTGCTCTCGCCGACCGAACAAATCGGCAATTGAACACGAGCGTTAATTTCGACGTGGTGAAAATCTGAACTGCTACTAACAGCAAGGTCGTAAATGTCCGTAAGAAGATGCGTCGCCGGCCGGAGTGGCCGAGCGGTTCTAGGCGCTTCAGTCTGGAACCGCGCGACCGCTACGGTCGCAGGTTCGAATCCTGCCTCGGGCATGGATGTGTTGTGTGATGTCCTTAAGTTAGTTAGGTTTAAGTATTTCTAAGTTCTAGGGGACTGATGACCTCAGAAGTTAAGTCCCATAGTGCTCAGAGCCATTTGAACCATTTCTGAAGACGCGTCTGCGACGTTAACAAACATACACGTACCGGTCCCATTCGAAGCTCAAACTGAATAGGCAGGACGTGGCATCGGCCATGCTGTTTATGGCTTGGGTAGCACCATACTCCTGTAAGCTTCTGACTTCAAAAAATAGAACCGTTGCCTCCATGCTGAGACCACTGGCATGCGTGATGAGAGTCATAACTTTATAGCTTTCGCAAAGAGTTTTCTATGTGTGTCTATGGTGTTGGTGAAAGACGTCACGGTGACTGTGGGTCGGTACGACAAGTGCTGGTTGAACTGAGCAGAATCTGTAACCGAAGTAGAAGTGCTTTGTCTTGGTCGGTATTGGAGTTACTGGTAGTGGTAAACAAAGGAACACCCAGCTCACACGTGTGCAGAAGACACTAATTAGACTGGTCATGCAGCTGCCGCTTTCTGGAGAATCTGGGTGGTATTAGCTCTATGCCTAGCTGACATCCTTCACGCGCGACAGAGAGAGTTAATTTTTCATTACTTTTGTCGTTACAGATTTCCTCTCGTACTGAGTTGTATTTTGTAAATTGATTTATGAAATTGATAGCTAGAATCTTTTCTCGAGTGGTGTTGCAAAGTGCCGGGATGGAGAAGCGTGTGTAATACTTGGATTCAACAGATTTTGCATGAGAGCTGCTCGTGTACTCAGCCCCCCCTTTAACTACTACTATGCACAATGGAGAAATGAACGCTAAGAGAATCAGTAAAATTACCCTGTAGATGAGTAGTAAATGGGTAGCTCGCACGCTATAATTTAACAATGCTACTAATCGATCTCTATGCTCAACAGTTGTAAAATGGGCCGGAATTGATATTTGTCACCTGACTACTAAATGATAAACAAATTAAGTAACATAAAGAGATTTATTTTATCCAGTAAACATGTAAACACACGATTCACTGAACAGTACTTTAATAGAACAAGGGCACAGAATACTGGTTTTGAAAATAAGTAGTTTGCAGGTTTTTTAAAGGAGCACTTACTCTGAAATACTGAATACAGTAATACATTATGAGTTTGTCAATCAACAGAGATAATGATAAACCCTGACTGTGCGACAGAATGCCGATCGAACTGAGAATTCTGTGAAAAATTCACTTGCAAAATCGTGGGTACTGTAGCTCCAAGCATATACTGCTGAGAGCGTCAGAGAAGAATTACAGTTCCTTATTTCTCTGCTGCTGCAAATACCTTACCACCAAGACCACAGGTAGTGTGGAGCCGGATGGTGCAGCCACTGATCTCTGTATTACTGGGCTCTCTGATGATTAATGACCACGGATAAAACCCAAAGAGATAAATTCTGAATAATCTAAACTTCTGTCCAAATCACCGAGAAAGTCTTATTCCTAAGTCTGTGCAATTGCTTCTCGAGGAGGAGACGCTGTCAATATATTTATTGTCCCTGGTGGTCCAGAGGAGACGCCCTATCTCATGCACTCTACCATGCAGGAGTGTTTCCAATTGTAGGAGGTTGTGGGAAAATAAGCCAATCATCTATGTTCAGTCCACTCAGCAATAGCCCATCAAACTCGACAGCAACATTGTTTGTACCCATCGTGCTCATTGGTACCAGTTTTCAGGAGGGCTATCCGGCACCACATCGCATCTTCTTGAGCTACCCAATCCACTCTCAACATTTCAAAGGACGCATGAAAGCAGAGAGAAAACCGTCACCGAAAACGAACAAAATACCTCCCGGTCACTAGACGCCGGTATGTCAGGCCCACCGTGTCTTAAGGCCTAAGATTCCGAGAACCACTGCAAACAACACTAACAAGTGGCGTCGGCCAAGCGAAGCCCATACGGCAAACATCAATAAAACCTTTAACCCTGACTCCAGGAAATCGCTCTCACCGTCACTTCGTGCCCAGTACAACGACTAAGAACCGTAGCAGGTCAGTCTCCCCGAGAAGCCGCCACACGCTAGTCTCCTCTCCACTTCGTATTCGCAGAAGAGCCTCACGTTTTTCTGCCACACTCGACGATGGTCGCCCTCGTCCAGCTCACCCACACAAGAAGGATTTGATTAAATGAGGCAAAGTGAAACTTTTCTGTTGCTCAAGTGTGTAGAATACAACGGAACGTTCGAGGTATCGTTTTATTGAACTGTCAGTACGTTATATACCATATCTGTTATTCACCCAGTTACTGAATATATCAATGAAAGTATGTGAGTTTATTTCAACCATGAGATTTCCTGATTCTAGAACACATCTATCCTGAAATGCGGGGGTGTATCTGAGGTGTGACGAAAAATTGCAGTATATATTGGTATCGATATACATTAACAAGAACAAAGTCAGGGAAAATGCGTGTTTATTATTCTCACGCTCCAAAGTCATACAGGAATTACGTTTAGCTTCATGCACACATGTTCATCACGTATCACGTACAGGGCACATCTGAAGAATAATGTCTATTATTATTTTCGTATTGTAAAGAATTAAAGTAATGATTAACCCGAGTGTTGTTTTGAACATCACAGTACTTCACCAGCCATGGTCCTGTTACAGATGGTACGCCGTTGCCTTCCGCCGACCTCTGAACTTCCTTATCCAGCCAGATTTAGGAGCGATCTACGTTTTAACGCTGACTCAAGAACGCGACGAAATTTGGAATTTTTCACATAAACGAAGGTTGTCAGATCTAAAAAGAAGTCATAAATGACAGAAAACAACTCTAGGAGTGTTAGAGGATCGCGTTATTTTTTTCTGACTCCAGACCTTCAAACGCGCCTGCTCTTCGCCTCGTTTCGTTGACTCATTGACTCGTACTTAAGGAGGCACGCACGTATGTAAGCATGTATGACGATGCACTGTCTTGTGAAGCTCTTTGGACTAGCAGCTTGGCAGCAGCTTGACACCTATCACAGGAGGCTCTTCGGTTGTGGCGATCAATCAGACGCTTTGACGCAACAGTTCGGTTTTATAACAGTTGCACTTCGGTGTTTTGTGATACACATGCTTTCATTTCTGTTTTGGTTCTCGTCGACCACAGGGACATCCGTTACCGATCGCTGTGCGGCGTTTGCTATATGTTACCGCATTGTGATCGAAAATGGAACTAAGTTCTTTGTAGATGGACTTGAGTCGTGTGATCACTTGCCTCGCGATATCCATGCGTTCTATCGGCATCCGTGGTCATACAACGTACTAAATCCCACTCTCATTAGGTAACAAGTCAATCAGACTTTTTGACACCAGCAAATTAAAGTTGGGCACCGGCCTGGATCCTTTGCCTCTTGCCGTCAAGTGCTCTACCGAGCTACCCAAAGACAATTCAAACCTCACTCTCTCAACTTCCGAAGCCGTACACTCTGTGGAGTACTTGCCTGTGAAGGAAAAGCTCCACTTTCGAGCCCATGTCTAGTGACCTCGTTTTCAACAGAACATTAGACCCTAATCTTCCTCCCATCTTTTAACTCTCATGTTGATATTTTATGTTTCATACACTGTTAACCACAAAAACTGTCCGCCCCTGCTAGCTGTGTGGTCAGCGCGACGGAATGTCGTACCTAACGCCCGAGTTCGATTCCCGGCTGGGTCGGAGATTTTCTCCGCTCAGGGACTTGGTGTTGCGTTGTCCTTATCATCATCATTTCATCCCCATCGACACGCTAGTCGCCGAAGTGGCCTCAACTCGGAAGACTTGCACCAGGCGAACGGTCTACCCGACTGGAGGTCCTAGTCACACGGCATTTCCATACCACGAAAACTGATTAGTTAAGATAATCACTGTTGATACACCCCTCTCCCCCTCCCCCCACCCCCACCCCCGAGCTCATGGACTGCAATATGTCAGAAAGAGCGAGAGGTGTGGTTTGGGAGAGAGGGATGCCTCACACCAAAGTGTGCAGAGAAACACAGGCAAGTTTATCATTGACTTTATTACATCGAAGGTATACAGTGGGCCTTCTACTGAACTCGGCGATGGCGCCGCACACCTTGCCAATGTCCGAATCTTCAGCATCGGCGCCCGGCCGTTCAGCCTTGCGGACGCTGCGCTCCCACTCACGTCACGGCTAAGTGGTCGCCACGCGCATTAGCTGTGCCCGATAACCCGAAACACGGCTGACTGCTCCCTCAAGCGCGACTCTTGGACCCATGCAGAGCGCCGAAGGAAAGCAGATGACTGCCGTCGTTGTAGTGAGCCTTGCCAGCTCCAGCCGTCCTCCCAGGGCAGCTCGTTCAGTGCCCACAGACAGCTATGTACCGGGGGGCCGCGAGTTCGCGCCCCGGCCACGCCGTCCCTGTGGACGGCATCTTGCAGTGTGCCGGACGATGCCACCCACAGAGGGGGGGGGGGGGGGGGGGGAGGGCTAGCAGCCGACTCCTCGTACCGGTGCAGCTCCAAGGTGCGACGCACCCCGCCACAGCATTGACGGTGCAGCGGAGGTCGGAGGTTGCTTCAGGGGGCCGCCGATATCCATCACCAAACTGTCGTCGTGGTTGGCTGCAACTGAAACAGTTGCCATTCTCTCCGATTCTAGATGCAGACAGAATGACGACACGACTGCTTACTTTGAGCCGCCTCCAGTATCGCTTATTTATAAGTCTTTCCCCCACGCCTCTGATGTAGTTCCTGTGGAGTGCTCTTGAATAATTATAATGCCAGCTTTCCTCACCCCAGTACGGCCCCTACACACAAAGCTCACTAGGCGCTGCAGTAACCGCAACGTATGCGCTCCTCACAGGACGTCGGTGCCCTGTGCTCCCCTAATTTCTTCAAATTTGTATCAGTGCCTTCTAGACTGCGAGCGGTGTCGTAAACCTGCCATGCAGTACCGTTTGCAAAATAATATCAACTTTGCTGCCTTCCGATGTGCCAATCGGTCCCTTGACTACTGCCTTCTTGTTCTTGTTCTTCTTCTTTTTGCTCAGACCACTTTTTCTGTGTACGTGAAAAATGTGAGGGAAAGTACAAGTACTCTACCGACTTTTTTTTATTTTACTTTTTTTCGTTGAGGAAACAACGCGAAGAAACAGTTGTAGAACTCGCTACATGCGGCGTCGATTCTCCACGAGTGCCGCAGCCAGTAACAAGTTCATTTTTAACTTTTTATTCTTTAAATTGAGGATCACGATCAGCGGCAGGCTGGAGGAGGCAAAACGGACAGGGCTCGAATTCCGAGTTCTGGCCGAGATGTTTCCCCCTCCTACCACCGAAGTGTGCTGTCACAATCTTTCTTTCTTTCCATTTTTTTAATCAGTAAATACAAAGGATCTGTACGCCAAAAATTATCATGCCAATGTGAACGAAGAAGAGCCATCTTGCCAGCCCAAATCCGCTGGCACTTCAAATGGTAGCTCAAGCACGCGCACATTTTGTATTCCCAGTCTAGTAAGTTCATATGTTACCACACTCACGTTTCCGTCAGAGTGGCAGAACCTGTAACGTTGACCATCCGAGAAGTTTGTCGCAGGCCTCATTGTCAGTGAACTTAAATATACAACGCTGGAGACGACAGACAAGTGGATACCCAGCAGCTCTTTCGAGTAAACATGTATCACGTCTCGTGAAAATACCTCTACTTCGTGGGACTTGGCTCGACTGTACGTTTCGTCAAACTGCAGTTTGATCGTGGCTTTCCGATACAAAAGGGCCTTCGGATGTCAGGAACGTAGCTATGACACTCAACAGTAGCGCGGTGGCGCTGTAAACGAAACAACAGACCCAGAAACGCGACACAGCGCGACCTGAACGTAACGCACCACTACACAGCAAGAGGTCGACTGTTCCAGCCCTAGCTGCGCGAGGTTTACAAGAATTCCCCAAATCCACGCCAGTATTTATTCGTGGCGCAGCGTACCTCCTCCCTTATCAAAAAATTCCGCCAAAATCTTTAATATCGTGCTCCCACTCACATCCCTTAACTCTAATAATTTGCACATTGAAGACAATCTTCCGAATTCACAATAAAGGACCTACGCTAACACTTAACTACCACCATGTATCCCTTATCATATCCTTATACACTGATTAAACGTTAAAACTAATTGTTTCTCCGAGCACTGTTGGTCAGCCATTCTACTGCTAACTGACCTGTTGACATGTTATAGTTTGTGCCCTCTTGTGTCTACCCAGGAGTGGCCAATACGCTTACTGCTACTATTTTGCGCTCCTGTTCTGCCACACTTGTTCTATCGGAGTTCCTCACTGCTGGGACTCTATTAATCTGTCCAATGACTGCAAGAGCTCTGGATTGATTGTGTCATTTAAATACGTTAAATTTTGAACTGGTAATACCGTCAGAGATCCTTCTGGACAATACAACGTAATCTGCGACCATGTCGTAACAGTTGCCTGTAATCGTAGCAGGAAGACGAAAATCCGTCCCTACTATCCCACAAGTCGTGTCATTAATGATCATTCCGCTTTACTGAAGCTCGAGTTTTTTCAACGCTACCTGCCTGCCTTCTTCGTAGCAATTCAACCATATATTTTCCGGTGCGAATACGAACCAGTGAGTAATCACCCTCCGGAAGTACGTTCGGGCTGGCAGAAGCTCCTTCCCACAAATTGTCCCATTTGCTTTCCCAGAAACAAACTCACTTCACACGTCTGCATTTCAGTCCGTAATTGGCCGCCCTTCCCTTGCAAGTACCTTTCCAACTCTTGCTACCTCTACTCTCAAATGCCTGGTGACCCACTACGCCACACGCGTAGCACTCTGGCTGCTTACACAGCTTCATTACACGCCCCTCACGACCACATCTAAAACGTTTTACTTCAGAAGCGAATACGCGATGGTCCACTGCTTGCTTTGTGGCCATATCAACCTCCTCTATAAGTGTTGCGATCCTAAAAGTTTACTCTAAATCCTCTGGGTTCTTCATCCACACCCACCGTGACTTTCCGGCGGGTATACCACGCAAATAAATAAATAAATAAATAAATAAAATAAAAATCAACCGCTCTATTTTCTGCCTCTTGTAACAGTACCCTATTAGCTTCGGCACTCTGGGCCTGTACGTATGTCTCTGCGTATGCGGATTCTATACGAGGATGCTTCCACAGACTCGCGCTGCATCCGTAACGTGCTTAATTTCTCCCGAAAAAACAGCACACTGTTCTCCTTTTGATACGTTGGCACAATCCCGCGGCCCAGTCCAGGAACGTATGTACTTTACTCATTGCCTCGTGGTAGACAACATACGCTTTAGCATCCCCCGCTAAACGTATATTAGCAACAAATAGGGTTACCTCATCTGACCACCCGTCAGCTTCCGTGGTGTCCCTAACATTCCTAATGAAAATTGTCACGTCCTTGCCCGAGCAGGGACTCATCAGCTCAACTACTGCCAGGTCATACGGAACAGAAGGCACTCTCAATACAGACTTACTTTCCCGAAACTCTGATTGCGACTGATAGTGACTCTCTTTTCTAGCCTCTAACTCTCGAATAACTTCGAAATTTCTCTCCATCATCCTCTCAAACTGCTCCGTTGACGTTTGCACTTGCTGAGTTAAAGCTGCAACTCCATCTTCGGTAGTAGCACGTGTTTACACCCCTTTGCGCACTCTACTTCGATCTCAACACAACCGAACTTTTTTTAAACAAGACAAAATCCCATTCAATTCGACACAAAAAAAATGTAAACACAAATCAGTACCTCCGGCAGACCATCGCCCATCTACACTCAGTAAAAGTACTAGGCAGACGACCAGTACGCCTAAATACAGAACAAACAGCTGCTACAGCTCCTGTGCTCGGCAACTCGTGCCCGGACAAATTGCAAAATGGACTCCTCACTGTCACTCAATTATCACGTCCACCATTACCCTTAACAAACACAAGTCCACGGGTTCTTGCGGCTTCACAAAAGAAACTCTAGCTTACACAACTAACTCCGACAACGAGAACAAAGATACAAAAATAATATAAATAAAACTTGTGCTGTGCCGGTACCTACGCCAAGTGCCACTGTTTGGTGGGGGACGATGTTTTCTGTCAGTCGCCAATATACTGTCCAGCGCTACTTATTTCTTCCAAGATCAGGTTCCGTAGATGGACTAACCTGTACTTTAACTGTCATCACAAACTAGATAGTTTAGGAATTACATTCGGAGATGGGATCCAAATATTAGAGATCGAAGATGCCAGACCATAACAATGTAAACACACAATGTCAAAGCCGCTAAATGTGGGAAGTTTATCCATCTGCGGCCCTTATCGTCTCTAGAATGGTTCCCCATTCGTCTCTATTCTGCTCATACACTTTCCTTACCGCTTTGGAAAAATTTGTGGTAAGGTCTTATGGGACCAAACTGCTGAGGTCATCGGTCCCTAACCTTACACACTACTTAATCGAACTTAAACTAACTTACGCTAAAGAGGACATAAACACTCATGCCCGAGAGAGGACTCGAACCTCCGACGGGGATGGCCTTGCCGCTTTACATCCCCACAATGGTACCAGGTGGAATTCGGTTTCGCAGTGAGCAGTCGTCATAAGGTTTTGGCTCATCAGAGTCTAAACTCGAGGCAGAAATTCTGAGAATGAACGTAAGCAACCCACCATTGTATGGAAGAGAATTGTGCACTTTACGGAAATCCGGAAAGAGGGGCATGGTATCGTCGAAAGATCACGATGTCACTCCAAAGTCAGCAACGTGCATCGATCCCACAGACATTAGCGACGCCTCGCTGCTGTCTGTAACGACGATTGGGAGGCGTTATTGAAGACACGCATCTCCCTCAGCACTGCAGCCTTGGACTCACTCGTACCCCAGTTCGTGACCTCCGATGAAGCAGTCAGCATCATCGTTAGGACACCAGTGCTATCCAAGTCTCAAATGGAAAGTATTTGTAAACGTTGAATTCGTACTGCAAGAGAAGAGTTTATAGCTGTGTGCACCAAGCGATAGTTTATTGTTCAAAGACAGTTACAAGTATACTGCCCATTCCTGTGGCAATGGATTTTATCATTCTTGTAATATAGTGAACTAATGTTTCATATTTCGCAGTTCCAATCAGCCATCTCCCAGAACAATCAAAGAACCGACAGTTACGGCCCGATTATTGTAGTTTTCGTTAGGACATAACAAAGAGAATCGATGTTTCGAGATGTGATGTTACAGAAGGACGCTTAAAATTAAGGGAACTCATAAGAAATTCTCTGCATAATCGGCGAGGAACAGAATATGTGGAACAGGCTGGCTGGAATAACTGATGCGGAGATACGACGTTTCTTGAGAGACCATGGAATGACTTGCATGGTACTAGGGGCAGGCGAAGCGTGCAAACACTGGAGATTAGAATATAGCCAACAAATAACTGAGGTGCCACTTGAGATTCAGTGGCTGACTGTGACGTGCCAGCACGTCTCTGGAAATTGATGCTGTGGCGCTAGTAATCTGTGGTCGAGCTGGAAGTCAAACAGCATTCGATGGTGCGCCACCTCAGCCACGAGTCTGTCTACCAGCAAGGAGGGACACTCATGGCCCGCTGCAGTAACTTTGGTAGCGGCCGGCCTGTGTATTGAAGTTGTGGCCGCCATCGCTGAGCACGGAGGGCGGTCCCGAGCTGTGCTCACCGAATTCAGGTTGTTTGTTGGTCTGCCACTTGTCGGTGACGTGCAAGGAGGATGGGGGAACACGCGTCGGGAACACGCTGTCGGCCTGTCGTTACCTCGATGCCGTGTACCACATACGGTGCCCTGACGGCCGCTGTGGAATCACCAGCAACGGGGGTAAGCTGGCGGTTTGCCACTTTCTCGCTCTTGTGTCTGTCTGGAGCACTGTACCCGGGGGACGCTGACATGGTGCTCAGCTGAGGCCACTATAGGTCCAAGCGACGTTGTTCTATTGGTCACTAGGCGTCGCACGGCCTTGGGTCTTTTTTTGGGTTTAGCTGTTTTCCGTGTTATGTTCGTGTTCTTCATGGAGTTATGTTGTCTATCGCATGTGAGTTTGTTTCTTGTTAGACGGTATGTGTCAGTTCGTTGTTCGGTCGTATGGCTCATGGGACCTGTTATGGCATGTCATATTTCGTTCTCGTTCGTCCCCGTTTCTTAAAATTACTGTTAAGTATGGGCTGTCATTCACTTAAGTCTGTAATCATGTGTTTAAGAGCTGCAAAGAACTATCAAGCTTTACTGAGGCTTCAATATTTCCATGTGTCTCAAGTTAACTGGTTTACATACCATGTACATTCTTCTGTAGAATTTCCTGTCAATGTTCAATTTAAAGAATTTGCTGCAATAATTGTCTTAATATTTGAAGTTTTAATATTGACTGTTGGCACCACGTTTATCGTCTTTCCTGTATCACTGGGCTTCGACAATATGTGGATGCCGAGTTTATTTGTTGTCTTAATATGTGCATGATAGATTGGAACCATAGATTTTAAAATTGTGTATAAGATTAAAGATTAGTTGACTTTCAGCCAACTGTAATAAATATATTTCAAAGTCTATCAGTTGCCATCAGTCAGCGTGCATTATCTCTTGCAATGATGCATAACGTTCAATTTTGGTTTCCTATTAATAAATTATGAAATTTTATCTGTCCAAGGAGACCAGCAGCATCTTCCACCCTTCCAGCCACTTTATTGGTGCAGGAGAGGAAGTCGTGGCAAGCCCCATCAAATCACTCATACGACATAACATAAATGTAAAGAAGAAAAATGAGGTGATTGTCAGGTTTTGAGACGGGGATATGCCAAACTCAGCGATCCTGTGCACCAGTTGGCCATCCAATACTCTAAACATCCATGAGTTAACATAAGGCTCACGATGACTCACCAACAAAACTGACTCGCTTTTCTATACCATTGTTGTCTCCAACGTTCATCATGCACAGTAATAGAAAATAGAGCGTGTGCATGAGCACACATTAAAACTTTCACCTTTCCTCCATTCGCTAATGATATAGGACTGAACTTGGATCATCTTGGGATGAAATAGCCTCTGTCAAGTAGTGTAGAGTTGTTCTTAGAGTGAACATGTAAATTACTGGGAATGTAACTATATTTTCTTTTGACGTTTTCGTAACTTGAAAAGCAATACGCTACATGAGAGTACGACAAGTAATGTGCAATATAGCGACATGGAATTACTTGTTATTGAGGTTATTTGAAGAGGAGTTGCGGTGGCTTTACATTAGTTATGGAAAGGTAAATCAATGGATGGTGTGAATAAAACCCATATGCACGATTTTAAGTTTTATCTAAGTTGTATGTGAATAAACGTTGAACATTCCAGTATAGCAAGACGTAGGCCTATCTTAATTTTTTCGAACGGTCTACATTTACTGAGATACATTTAGGCTATTTTAAGACAGAAAATATCTGTGATTTGTCGCGAACGCTAACTGACAGTGAAAAATTAGATTATCTCGCCCTTGCGTTGTATCTACCCCTGTAGAATCTCCTAGCAACTTCCGTCTGAACACGATACATTCACCTAGACTTAGTTTCTAACTATTCACTTCACAAATAGTCGGTCCTAAATCTGTCTCAAATGGCTCTAAGCGCTATGGGACTTAAAATCTGAGGTCATCAGTCCCCTAGATTTAGAACTACTTAAACCTAACTAACCTAAGAACATCACGCACATCCATTCCCGAGGCAGGATAAGAACCTGCGACCGTAGTAGCAGCGCGGTTCCGGACTGAAGCGCCTAGAACCGCTCGGCCACAGCAGCCGCCGCTAAATCTGGGCTCTAAGGACCAAAGTACACTTTGAAACGTCCCCTTAGAAAAATTGTACAAGACTGTGCTTAAACTGGCACACAACATTTTTGGCGCAACGCAATCTGACTTTCAGTAATCCCTACAAAAGAATGGCCCCGACTAACATTAACCTATACGTTTCACAAATCACTTACCTCACAAAAATTTCGTTACTCGAACTACTGCAATACAGCGAGCGCCACTACTGCCAGATAAATAAAAGATTCAAACTACTGAAGGCACTAACTACTGATAGGCATAGTTAGCAAATGAAAGATTTTGATAGAGAACAAACAATGTATTTACCTTAACAGTGTTCAAAAATGATAGTATATATACAGCAGTTCATGACATCCATTCTTACAAATGTACTGTTTCTGATGGACACACGTCCAGATCATCCACTCTCAAAATTGCGCCATCTCACTTCCCCACGTCCCCCACTGCTGGCGGCTCACCTCCAACTGCGCAACGCTACGCGCCGTTAACATCCAGCTGCCCAACACTACAATGGCAGACAACAATGCAAACTAGCCACAGACTGCACACAGCACAGCCAGTGATTTTCATACAGAGCGCTACGTGGCGTTACCAATAAGAAAACCTAAATAACCTACTTACAACTTCCTTTTATCATATCACTCAGTACAAAAATTATAAAGTGAACGGGAAGGTTTTACACACAAATTACTGAAAGTTGTCCACTGTGTTTGCAACCTCCACTGTTTAATTATTTCACGTATTACTTACCTCACGATTACCGTGAAGAGCCATTTCTGTAGCTAGTTATCGATTACTACAACACAGTTTGTTTTTGGCACAGTCTGCAAGTTGTTTGCGTGGAACTCTCTGAGTTCCGATTGAGGTGGCCAATCGACTCCCAGCAAACGTAATTAGGAACTACGCGTAGCTTGTTTGAAAAGACAATATGTAATGGTGTGCCTAGTATGAGGTCATGTTTTTAGCCGTCTGATGGCACGAGTCGGTGTTTGCCTGTGCTTTTGCATTACGAGTTTGTTAATCATTCACAGGGATAGCGTAGTTCATGCGAAATTACTTTATTGGTCAGAATCACGAAGTTTAAGGTAGAAAATTTCCATGAAACTTTCATGATTTTAAAGCATGCCTTCCATTTGGAGATTTTGTCTTTGTGCTTTCGTGAACTACTCTGCTTGCTATTAATTCGTTCGCATGTAGAACATTTGAGTTCATTATACTCCATGGCAATAACAATGCGAATGGTTTCTACTACGTATAAATTTTTCTTTGTCTCACTTTCTTACGCGATGAAACTTTGTGTACCAAGCATTGTAAGCACTAAAGGATGTCAAATTAATCACTTTTCAGTCGTCAAGTTTCCAACCTTACTTTATTTGGAAACCAGTTTCAGCGTTTTACTAAGCCATCTCCAGGCTCTTGACCGACGTGTAGGAAGACTCTCCCGCGGTTGTGATCAAAACAGTGGCCAGCAATACTGGTATTAAACTTCCTGGCAGATTAAAACTGTGTGCCCGACCGAGACTCGAACTCGGGACCTTTGCCTTTCGCGGGCAAGTGCTCTACCATCTGAGCTACCGAAGCACGACTCACGTCCGGTACTCACAGCTTTACTTCTGACAGTATCTCGTCTCCTACCTTCCAAACTTCAAGGCTGAAAGGTGTTTAATTTGACATCCTATATCGAACAGCCGAGTCCCGCAACCGTCTCTAAAAAGATGGACATACAGAGACTTGTAAGCACTAATGTCGAAAGTGCTATCGTGGCCTAACTACTTTTGAAGACAATTATGAGGTTTTATATTCAAATGCCCTTCGAACCAATTAATTTTCCATGTTGTTACTTTCCTGTTCCGATGAGTTTGCGCCGAGTTGCTCTTAGCAGTCAGGCTAGTATCATGCAGGGCGTCCTAATTGCTATCAGCAGTGGTAGTCACTTTCTAGAATTCTTACTACGACCAGTCTCAAAACTAGGACCAGTCACGGTAAACATTGTACTTCGCTTTCCCATGAGTAACTTTCCAGCACAAGGGGTAGGCGACAGAGTTTAATGCCACTGGCAGAGCCTCAGTTGTTCATTGTATAAAGTGTGAGTATCTGATGTCTTGTAGTAGGTCTACAACTTTACTTCCGCCGTTTTGCAATAGACGGCAGTAGCGGCAAGTGGGGCTTAGGTGGTTGGTCATAGGTGTAACACAATAAGCTTAGGCATCTGTAAACATAAGACCATAAAAATATTAGTCGATTTGTGATTGCTTCATAAGGTAATTCTCGATTAAGATCGTACCCATTTTTCGCCATTTGCAGGAAGTTTTAATTTTCTGCTTTAACACGAAGAAATATGCGGCTGTGGCTCTTAAAAAGTTGGTTAAGACCAATGTGAGGGAACTATTAGTGGAAGAACGTGCAGAGAATGTTTTCAACGCCTTAGGAACGGTGATTTTGATGTCGAAGACCGGCATGACGGGGGAAGACGGAACGTTTCGTAGCTACTGAAACAGACGAAGACAGTCACAGGACATCATTATCGAAAGCAGTTGATGCCTTCGCGTCCAACACTGAAACACAAACGGACACAATGCAACGATAGACACGTAAAGGTAATTTTGCAGCAGGTCAGTGCTCGACCCCATGTCGCAAAATTCGTCAAAATATACATGGAAGCGTTAAAAATGGAAGTCCTATCCATCCCGCCGTATTCCCCATACGTTGCTTTCTCTGACTACCACCTTTTTCGGTCAGTGGCATACAGTCTGGATGACCATCACTTCCGATCAAATGAGCAAGTGCAAAATTGAATCGATTCATGGACCCCCACAAAAGACGCCAAGTTCTTCCGCCATGGGATTCGTATGCTATCCGAAAGATGGGAGAATGTAGTGGCCAGCTACGGGCAATACTATGAATCATAATTTTTTTGTAAGGTTTCACAAGAAAGCCCCGAACTTCGAGAAAAAACGGCGGAAGCAAAGTTGTAGACCTAGTAGTAGTGAGCTATATCAAGTGCAGGTCCAAATGCCCATTGAACTTCACAGAGTTGCAAGCGTCATTGCTTACGCGTTTCTCATACCAATGTACGACTAATCATATTCTTGTGAAACAATTTTATTTTGGAATGCTTATTACAAATAGTTGCACAAAATAAGTCTTTCCTAACTACGTGATGTTCTATAAATTTTGCATTCAGATCTTGTTACTACTTAAATTCATGGGTCTAGCCGTGTACGAGAGGGCATTTTCAATTGAGGGCGTATTTCATAGTTACTTTTGTAGATAACCCGTCTTCAGAAGCTGGCAGAAGTGCAATTATTAAGCACTAATTCATAAATTGTAAAGTTGAAATGCACTGTGCAATTTATAGAGACTGTGTGATAATATTGTCCTCTTGCCCTAGCAAGCAGTTACCTTGCGTTGTTCAGTTACAAGGGGTGATTTCGTGATGATATTACTAATTCCCAGGGACGATGGAGAAAGGTAAATGTATCAGTTTGGGTCCGGAAACAACAGAGCAGAAAGTCATAAGCGAAAATCTTTTTGATACCTCTGACAGCGCACCCCTTATACTCGACGCTCTTTTCTTTCCGTGTTTTGGAAGGAGATAGTATGGACCAATAGAAGAAAACTTTTTTGGCAAGCATGGGCTCTAAAATGCGTACCTTAAGGACTACGAGGACTTGTTCAGTAGAATAGAGGTGTTTCGCAGTAGCAAAGACGAACAAGTGTTCACAGTTCTAGAGGTATACACTGCAAAGCTTATGTTCACTGAAGACTTTTTCTTGTTTAGGTCCGTAACAAAATCCCTCAGAATATGGAAAGCAAAGAGCTTGAAGTAGAAGAATATCTTTCCACATGATGATTGCGGTATATATCTCAGAATGCTTTATAGCTGTTACAAAATTCTGACAGACACTGAAAACAGTTCACATATGGTTAAATTCACCTCCCTTGGTCCTTAATGGGAGGTTCAGTGTTAGGGTATGATGACAGATGCGGTACCGGCGGCATCCCCGTCAACCGCAGCCGTCACCGCTACACGAGAGACGGCACTTTCAAATCTCCCGACAGCGCGCCTCTGGGCGATGACGCCCTTGTATCGGACGCTGTCGCCGATGAAGGGCGCCACGTATACATGCCGCTAGAGAGCGTAAATCCACATGAACTTACTTTCGAGACTGTTATCGGCTGGCTCATCCCCTTAAGCAGCACAATTCAGAGCTCGTCCCCAGATCAAGTGCATCCTATAGACTTAGGAACATTAGTGCGGAAGACAGCAGACAGAAACCAGTAGATCTGACGTACATGTACAGATTAATAAATGATTACAGTTTCAGAAAAATTATATGATTTATTCAAGATAAAGAGCTTCGCAAACTTAGAAAGTCAATAACGCGTCGGTCCACCTCTGGCCCAAAAGTGAGCAGTTATTCGGGTTGGCACTGATTGGCAGAGTTGTTGGATGTCCTCCTGATGTATACCGTATCAAATTCTGTCCAATTGGAGCGTTAGATAGTGACAATTACGACCTGCCTATAATGCTCCAAACGTTCTCAGCTGGGCGCAGATACTAAGTCCTTGCCGTCCAAGGAGGGTTTGGCAAGCACGAGGACAGGCAGTAGAAACTCTCGCCATATGCGGGCAGGTATTATCTTGCTGGTATCCAAGCTCTGGATGTCTTGCCATGAAGGATAACAAAAGGGGCGTAAAATATCGTCGAAATACCGCTGCGCTCTAAGGGTGCCGCGGAAGATAATCAACGGGGTCCTGCTATGGACACAAATGGTACACCAGACCATCGCTCCTGGTTGGCGGGCCGTATGGCGGGCGACAGTCACATTGGTGTCCCACTGCTGTCCGGTGCGACTCTAGACATATCTTGGCTGCTCTTCGGGGTTTAATTCGAAGTGGGACTCATCAGTGAGATTGCAGGCCGAAGACGTGTTTGGAGACGCCCCTGAGAGCGGCGGGATACCAACCTGAAATGTCGCCTGGAGTATGGCCCTACAACCAAGAGTCCCATTTCATTTCATAGCGGGACCACTTTCGCTGTCATCCACGGCAATATTACGGAACAGTGGTACATTAGAATGAAATTTTCACTCTGCAGCGGAGTGTGCGCTTGTAACCTTCCAACAAAAAAATAAGTATAACATTCCCATTTAGTGTAACCTCCCAACACTAAAAAATATAATTATTAATAATTCACATTCAGCGTAACCTCACAATAAATGAATTCCGTAACCTACCAATAATACAATGCGACTAATTTCTCAATAAAATTGTGACTCACTTATAACCTTTCAATAATTGACTGTGAATTTAAACTGGTAAATTTTGGACGTCAGCAGCGCTGCGTCATGGCCCTGAAAGATCATACTGAATAAATTGATATTCTTACCTCAATAAGGTCGCCGGATAACGCGTATATATCTGCTCCTATAAGAAATTTTTGTGGCACAACCCTGTGTAATGCTGGCCGAGAGATTTGTCATGTATAAAAAGAAACAACTGATTTTTCTTTACAATAATCGGGATGACCATGGATTGGAGAAATTAGTAAGTTCTTTAAATTGATATGAATGATTATCAAAAGTTAATTTTTTATAAGAAAGATTATTATTAAGACATTTTTTAAAAACATTTACATGGGGCTTGATATAACAATAGTACATATGCGCGAGGCTGCTTTTAACTTATATTTTATCGCTTATCCTCCGCCATCTGTCCCCACGACCGGCCCAGCCAACACCATACACCAGACTGCCAGCTACTACTTACTCCTACTGCTACAGACACTGCTCTTTGGTCTGAGATTCTCTTATAGCTTACATATCGCAGGCAGCGCGAGCAATCCATCGAAATTACATCTGCTCGAGTGCGCTAGTAACAATTCCTTAATCATGGACCTCTTACACGCTGATTTTGAAACATCCTGGGTGCAGAATTCTACTACTTTTTTTAAAGGTATCTACATCTACATGATTGCTCTGCTGTTCACGCTCAGGTACCTATGAGAAGGGGGAGAGGTTTCAGCGAACCACCTTCAAGCTATTTCTCTACCATTTCAGTCTCGAACGGCGCGCGCGAAAACCGAACAATTAAGTCTTTGTGTGCGAGCTCTGGTTGCTCTTATTTTATTATGATGATCATTCCTCCCCTATGTAGGTTTGCGCCAACAAAATATTTTCAATATTTGCAAGCTCTAGGGAGGAGGTTGATCATTGAAATTTCATGAGAAAGTCCTGCCGCAAAGAAAAACGCCTTTGTTTTAATTACTGCCACCACATTTCGTGTATCTGTGGCCCTCTCTCCTTATATCACGATAATACAAAGCTAGCTGCCCTCCTTCAAACTTTTTCGATGTCCTCCGTCAATCCTATCTGATTACGATTCCACACCGCGCAGCAATACCCCAGACGAGGACGTAGAAGTAATAGTGTAGACAGTCTTTTTAGTAGACCCGTTGCATTTTCTCAGCGTTCCGCCAAGAAATAGTAGACTCTGGTTTGCTTTATCCACAACATGATTTATGTGATCGTTCCTACTGAAGTTATTCGTAACTATAACCCCCTGAGAATTTAGTTTGAAGACTTTATATTTGTGTGATTTATCGTGTAACCAAAATATAGCGATTTGCCTTTGGTACTCTGTAGGTGGCTTCACACTTTTCATTATTTAGAGTCAATTGTCACTTTCCATACTGTACAAATAACTTGTCTAAATCGTTTTGAAATTTGTTTTGATCATCTGATGACTTTATACGGAGGTAAAGAACAACATGATACGCAAACAATTCAAGAGTGCCACTCAGATTGTCTCCCAAATCGATTACGTAGATCAGGAACTGCAGAAAGCCTATAACACTCCCTTGGGGGAGGCTGTTTTAATCGATGACTTTCCTTCAGCTATTACGGTCTGCGACCTTTCTAACAGGAAATCACGAATCCAGTTACACAACTGAGACGATACTCCATAGCTGCGTAATTTAATTAAAAGTCGCTTGTGAGATACGGTGCCAAAAGCCTTATGGCAATTGAAAAATATGCAATCAATTTGACATCCCCAGTCAATAGCACTCACCGCTTTTTGGAGTTAACTTTAGTGGTGTAACAGTCTATTTCAGACTGACAGTACAGTAATTATAGCAGACCTGGTGCAGTGTAAAAACCTGCGAGATCGCGGAGAAACCTCGCATCGCTCGTTAAACAATCTCGTCTCCCCTGCGATCGCGACGAGAGCTCTAAAGACGTGGAACAGGTAGTTTCCTCTCCTCCGGTAGGGAATCCGCCTGCCTGGCATTCCGATGGCGGCAGCAACTGCCGTACCTCGGCGGGAACAGGCTCATCCGTCTTGGTTAAATCTGTGCCGGCAGAACGGGCACGGCCGGCGCCGGGGCGGGGTGAGTCCACACCGCGTTGGGGAAGGCCCGGCGAGAGGGTGCGCGCCCGGCGGTACGGAGCGCCGCCGCGGCCACGGCTTGTCGCGACGCGGGGGAAACGATTAACGATCGATGTCGCGGCGAGCGCGGTCGACTCTTATTAGGGTCGACCTCGGCCGCCTCATTAGGGGTGGTTCTGCCGCCATGGGAACCGCGGGCGTGCGCACATCGCTCACCCCAGCCGGAGCCACAATTCAATCGCTTTATGCGCTGTCACCGCCCGGGACCGCGGCGGGACACCTTCATTATCCCTCGCGACCGCTGGGACTGCGAAGACCCCGACGACGACCGTCTATTTCCTGGACCAGGGTCTGTGTGACGTAGGGGCAGGCGAGGCTTGGTGCAGTGAAAATCACCGGATCACGCCGAGATAGGATAAAGACCGGAACAATCGGGATCTCAGATCACTTGACCAGCTTACTTGTTTGTGTAACAAGTGTCATCCTCAATTACTGTATCACTAATAAGGAACGAAAGATGGTTGTAGCTCTTTAGAGTAGCTTCTACTGTTACACTTGCATGTGTACATAATTTTTAGCTGTGCTAACCAGCTCTTGTTAGCTCGATTGTTGTTACATAGGTAGTAATGTCTCCAATAAATACAGACAGACGCCCAGTAAATAGTAACACATTAGTAAATATGGTTCAAATGGCTCTGAGCACTATGGGACTCAACTGCTGAGGTCATTAGTCCCCTAGAACTTAGAACTAGTTAAACCTAACTAACCTAAGGACATCACAAACATGTAAGTTTGAATGCTGTAGTGGTGCTGACTTGTATACAATTGGAGTAACGATCTTGATAGCGGCAGAACAGTCTAGAATACTGATTCACAATATTAGTATTGCTTAGTAGAGTCGTACTAATTGGATGTGCACTCTAAGGAAAAAAAGAAAAAGGACGTACCGCGAAGGAATATGTCGCAAATCCACAGACGTGATGCGCATGTTCAGCAAATAAATGATTACAATTTCAAAACATTTGGATGAGTTATTCGAGAGAAGGAGGTTCACAAATTGAGTAAGTCTATAACGCGTTGGTCCACCTGCCGCTCTTGTACAACCGGTTATTCGGCTTGTCATTCATTGATGGAGTCATTGGATATCCTCCTGATGGATATTCTGTCCAACTGGTGCATTAGATCATCAAAATACTGAGATCGTTGGAGGGCCCTGCCAACAATGCTGTCCAACGTAAAGTTTGGCAAGCACGAAGACAAGCAGCAGAAAATCTCACCGTGTGTGGGCGGGCATTGTGTTTACTGGTATGTAAGCCCAGGATGCTTTGCCAGGAAGGACAACAAAAAGGGGCGTAGAGTATAGTCAATGTACCACTGAAACTTCCTGGCAGATTAGAACTATGTGCCGGACTGAGACTCGAACTCGGGACCTTTGCCTTTCGCAAAGAGCTTTAATCACTCAAGTAGGCCTCCGACGTGATTAATTTGACATTGCCAGGATTTCTGAGTGGAGCTCCAGCCCCGACGGAAAAGAAAGCATAAAAATTTCGGACTTCTTTTTACTTTCTTTTTTTCAAATTCCTCCGGAACTAAGCCTTTAATCGATAAAGCCAAGGGTAACAAAAGTGTACAGCATTAAATTCTGCATTGATTGAGTAAAAAAAGCTTGAGATGTGATTAAAGTTACCAGTAGAACGTATACGTCACAAAACGGTAATCTTTCACACTTTTCTTGACACGTTTCATCAGGTCTAGTACTGGCTATAGCTTATAAGAAAACTGACATACTGAAAAGTAAATATCATGTACGTAGGTAGAAATATGCACAAATTTCAGGCTACTGAACGTGCGTCAATTACTTAAAGCGAAACAGGTCAGGAAAAGTGTAAAATGTATTACTGACGTGCACATAGGCCTAACCTAAAATCATTAACATATAAATTAGAAAGACGATACAGCAAATATGCTCAGAAGTTTTTAAACATTTCTGTGAGAAAAAATACCTACAGTACCAAGTACTAATAAGGTCTTCATAAAGAGTGTTGATGCACCTTTGCTGTACCGCTCAGTTATTTTATTTAGGATATCTGTTTATTTAGGTTGGGAGGTAATGTTGTCTCTTACATCAGGTTAGGATTTTAAGCGTAGAACGCGTTTCACATATTACACAAATCGGGGAAAGGCCGTTTATGTTCTACTGAAGGATTGTCGATCAATAGCTGAAAACAATGACAACTGTAAAATATGTAGTACTACACGTCCAGACCCACCAACAGTGCAATGAAATAACCACGTAGAACTAGTTGTAAGAAAAGCAGACGCCAGGTTGAGATTCTCTGGCATAAACCTAAGCAAATGAAATCGACTGACGAAAGTAATAATTATTTCCAGTTAGTCTGAACCATAGGGTTAATAAAGGAGATACAGAATATCCTAAGAAAAACAAGACGTTTCGACTGATACATTTAACAAGCGCCAGAGCGTCAGAAACATCTCACGAATTTACCACGATGGAAAAATCAAGAAATTGGAGTTCACACGGAGGCTTATCGACAATTCCTCTCAGATACCATTCGAGAATGGAGAAGGCAAGAGGAAAATAATTGTGCTCAAGATGTATTTTCCGCCATGCACGATAATATGACTTGCTGCGTATAGATGAAGAGCTAGATAATGTTTAACGATTAATTAACAATGATGATCGTAAACTGTAATTTCGTAACTAATAATATTAATGTCTAAATGGTGATTTCACTCAGCCTAGTACACTTGTGATCAAAAGCATCCGGACACCCCCAAAAACATATGTTTTTCATATTACGTGCATTGTGCTGTCACCTACTGTCAGGTACTCCATCTCAGCGACCTCAATACTCTTTAGACATCTTGAGAGAGCAGAAAGGAATTCCGCGGAACTCACGGAGTTTGAACATGGTCAGGTTGTTTGGGTATCACTTGCGTCATACGTCCGTACGCGCCATTTCCACACTCCGAAACATTCCTAGGTCCACCGTTTGCGATGTGCTCGTGAAGTGGAAACGTGAAGGGATACGTACAGCACAAAAGAGTACAGGCCAACCTCGTCTGTTGACTAACAGAAACCGCCGACAGTTGAAGAGAGTCGTAATGTTTGATAGGCAGACATCTATCCAGACCATCACACAGGAATTCCAAACTGCATCAGGATCCTCTACAAGTACTTGGACAGATAGGAGAGAGCTGAGAAAACTTGGATTTCATGGTCGAGCGGCTGTTCATAAGCCACACATCAAGCCTGTAAATGCCAAACGATGACTCGCTTGGTGTAAGGAACGTAAACATTGGACGATTGAACAATGGAAGAACGTTGTGTGGAGTAACGAATCACGGTACACAATGTGGCGATCCGATGCCAGGGCGCGGGTATGGCGAATGCCAGTGAACGTCATCTGCCAGCGCGTGTAGTGCCAACAGTAAAATTTGGAGGCCGTGGTGTTATGGTGTGGTCGTGTTTTTCATGGAGGGGGCTTGCACCCCTTGTTGTTTTGCGTGGCACTACCACAGCACAGGCCTATACTGACGTTTTAGCGCCTTCTTGCTTTCCACTGTTGAAGAGCAATTCGGGCATGGCGATAGCACCTTTCAACACGATCGATCACCTGTTCATAATGTGCGGCCTGTGGTGAAATGGTTACACGACAATGACATCCCTGTAGTGGAATGGCCTGCACAGAGTCCTGACCTGAATCCTGTAGAACACCTTTGGGATGTTTTGGAACGCCGATTTCGTGCCAGGCCTCACCGACCGACATCGATACCTCTCCTCAGTGTAGCACTCCGTGAAGAATGGGCTAGCATTCCCCAAGAAATCTTCCAGCACCTGACTGAACGTATGCCTGCGAGAGTGGATGCTGTCATCAAGGCTAAGGCTGGGCCAATACCATATTGAATTCCAGCAGTACCGATGGAGGGCGCCACGAACTTGTAAGTTATTTTCAGCCAGGTGTCCGGATACTTTTGACCACATAGTGTACGTACTCAGTGCTATTGTGGCAGTGTTTATAGAGCAATGCTTTTTTGCGACATGGTATCGGAATCCAGTTCTTAATCCTGCTGGCAGAGGAACTTCGCAACCATTTCCAGTGTACCGTATTGTTTGCAAGCTTAGAAATAGTTGAAGGTCAGATGAAAATGCATGACCTTTTTCCTAAGATTGTTCTCTCTCTAAGAATCAGAGAAATGTAACTATGCTAGTTGCGTTAGGGCCTTTATCTCAAATATGCTATCTGATCAAAAGTATCCGGGCACCCCTATGTAAGGTCCAATTGATTCTAGATGACACGAGAGACGGACTCTCCAATATAATTGGAGACGCGAGATACTGTGTTGTCAGTGGAAAAGCAGTAACAGCAGAATGGGTCAGAGAGAACAGCTCAGTGACCTCTAACGTCAAGTAGTCATTAGATGTCACCTGATAAGAGATCCGCTGGCGATCCTGTGGCAAACCAACAGAAGGGTTTGGTTTTAAAAAATTACTCGAGATTGTTACCTGCCATAATCTGTAGCGCCAGCAATGAAGTGGTGCTACGGTGTGGGGGTGTTTTCCGTGGCGAAAATCGACTGTTGATGATGTGATTGTGAAGTGAAATCACGAAGGAACAGCCACAGCTGAACTAAGATTATGTGGATCTTTTGAACTGACTGACACGGACCCTCTAGCATTGCGGAGAATGGGTGTAATAATTCGGTTGGAATCGTGAAATCGGCGGAAGAAATCATACACAAGTTCCAAACTACTACAAGTAGTCCAGCTAGCACCACAAGGGAGGGTACTGCGATGGTCAAACAGCTTCTCGTACGTCATATATTTCGACAGTCAGTGGCTCAAATGGTTCAAATGGCTCTGAGCACTATTCGTCTTAACTTCTGAGGTCATCAGTCGCCTAGAACCTAGAACTAATTAAACCTAACTAACCTAAGGACATCTCACACATCCATGCCCGAGGCAGGATTCGAACCTGCGACCGTAGCGGTCGCTCGGTTCCAGACTGTAGCGCCTGACAGTCAGTGCTAATGAACGCTTGAGGCGTTGTAAGGGCAACGTCACTCAACAGTGAACGCCTGAAGATAGTTATACGAAGTGATTAATCACTCTGTGGCAAACCGATAGAAGGGTTTGGGTTTGGCAAATGCATGGTGGACGTTATCGCCGACATGTGTAATGCCAACAGTAAAAGTGTGTTACGGTATGGTGTAGGGGGTTTGTCGTGGTTAGGGTGTGGTCCCATTATTACGTTGAAAAAATCGATAAATGTGAGATAAGGTGAACACGTTCTACAGCGTTGTGTACAGCATACAGTAGAGAAAAAGTTCGGAGTCGATTATGATTTGTACCAGAATGAAAATGCGTCCTGTCATAAAGCATAATTTATGAGGCAATCGTTTCTGGACAGTTACATTCCTGAAACAGACTGGCCTGCCCAGAATCGCGATCTAACCTAAGTGAAACACCTCACAATGGGTCGACGTCGCTCCAGGCCCCAGTTTCCCACAGCATTACCCTCTCTGGCGTCGGCCCTTGGGAAAGAATGGGCTACTATTTCACCACAGGCAGACACCCTTATGAAAATGTCCCCAAAAGAGTTCACATCCATCATAAAAATGAAGGTGATCACATCCGTTATTATTTTTCACTAACAGCTATCGTGATTCTTTTGATCAGACAGTGTCGAAGATGGAGGAGTTCGATGTTCCATTTCTAGGTCTTCATCTTCAGTTGGTAGTGCAGAAGACATTCTTTAATGTCTTCGCACACTATCCTACCTTGTTTACCGTTCTACTTTCCTGAAATATTTCACTGAACACCCCCACCTCGTTTAAAGGATTTTACAATTTGTAACTGTACTTTTAAAACCACCTACGTTATAAAATCTAACCTACTGACGAGTTATAAGGAGAAGAAATATAGGTAGCCATAGAATGGTGGTAGAAGAATATAGGATAGGCCCTAGGATGTCAGAAAGATCTCATACCAATTGCAGTACGATAAAGAGTGCTTTAAAATAATGGATATCTGGTTGTTTTAGAACATATGCCTTTATCTCCCTGTCGGTAATTACGCTGTGAGTCTGTTCCCCTATACTGTGAAGATGGTCATGCAAGAGTGGGTTTGCTGTAGCAGAGAATGGTTTGGAAAAGACAACTGTGACAGACTGGGACGGAAGGGGTACGGTTGACTATTACTACTATGCTGTTGACATAAGATTGGTAAGATCGAGAAGAAACAGCAGGACTCCAAATGCTGATAATTCACTACAACGGACTTGTAATGTGTGGCAGTATAAGTATTGTGGTGATGTGCCTCCTATTTGAATAACATCATTTCTTGAACATCTTCTTGCTTACTCGATCCCGTGCGCCTCTGTTGCGGCGAAATCTGTCACCTGGAATTTTTCGCTGCATCCGATACATCTCATTAAATTATTAAAAGCAAATAATAAAACGTATGGTTTGCTGTAATACATTAAGGTGTATTTTCTCTACGGCACTCTATAAGCTAATGCTAATCACAGCAAAAATTGTCTCTCAACTTCCACGACTACACCTCTCAAAATGGTTCAAATGGCTCTGAGCACTATGGGACTCAACAGCTATGGTCATCAGTCCCCTAGGACTTAGAACTACTTAAACCTAACTAACCTAAGGACAGCACACAACTCCCAGTCATCACGAGGCAGAGACAATCCCTGACCCCGCCGGGAATCGAACCCGGGAACCCGGGCGTGAGAAGCGAGAACGCTACCGCACGACCACGAGCTGCGGACTGCATCTCTCAGGTCCCTTTGTTTCTGCTCTTCAAGCATGAGTTGATATCACTACACCATTTCTTCTTAGGAATACGGCTTTCTTCCAAATTCCACGTCGTGCCACAAGGACATTACAGCCACGTGCGTCGCTGCAGGTGGCGTCGGTTTGGAGCCATCCTCTTGGTAGCCACGACCGATGTTGCTCACACACGGTGAAAGGAATAAAGGACGGAAGGTTGCGATGTAACGTTCCACTGACGCCGAGGTCATTAGACAGCGAGCATGACATTTGCGAGGAGCGATTTAGGGAAATCACAGAAAAGCTAACTCTGGATTGTCAGATACAGATTTGAACCGTCGTCCTCCCAAACGCGAGTCCAGTTTGCTAACCACTGCGACACCTCGCTCGGTTACTACGGAACGGACGCCTCGTTGCGCAGCATATACAGGAAACACAAATTGGAACATGTTTCACCATGAACATTCTTTCGACCGTGCAACTTCTCTCATATCTTTTCCTATCGTGTAAAGTTTATCTGCTAGAGAATCCCCAAGTGTTTCGGTTCAATCGCACCGGGATGGCTCGCATCACTACAACGTCATACAGTTCCGTAACAGTAATAATCCAGGGACATAGCTTAGTTGTTCTCTGAGATATTGCAGGGCGCAGCATTAGTAAAACTCAGAAATAAAGAAAGAAAGAACCTTCAGGTCTACAAGACAACGTCCAAGAAATTATAAATTGGCACCAAGGGTGACAAAGAAGGAAGTACGTCGGAGAAAACGTACAGAGTGTGTTGGCACGAACAGTTTCGTGGGAGAAACTGAAAGTTTGTCCACGTTGATAGGGTAAGCAACGTAGGGAGGAAGTTTAATACAAGAGTAAATGAACGAAAGGAAGGAAGGGAAGGTGATATGAAGAAGCTAAGTGCCTAACCTTGGAACTTGCTGCAGCTCTACCACCCTCCGGTTTGAGAAAAAGTTTTGGTGTCACCAACAAAACTTTTATGGGCACCGAATGGCATCACACTGGGAAGCGAAATATGACATTCAGGTTACTGTTGCAACAGCCCTTATCAGGGTAAATATTTGTGCTGTGTCATTCCAGGTGTGAATATGCTGCTGACTTTTCATCCGTACCATCATACTATGCGGTGGATCAAGATGATCCACACCGTCTTTCTAATTGCTCACATCCTGCATCTTACGCAAGACAGTCCCACCGTTGCATGATGACATACTAACGCAATTGTTCAGTGACGTCCATCAGATGGTTAAGAATGCGCTCATACCACAGTGCTTCAGCGAATAACTTAAGAATTACGGGGACGGGGAAACTGACCACATATGGCTGTTCAATGATACAGCTAATAACAAGTATAAGAAATAAGAGTGGTAAGTTCGAGAAGAAATAGGACTGCAAAGGTTGACAATTGACTACAACGGACTTGCCATTCATTTGCTCTTGTGTTAAACTTCCTCCCTACGTTGCTTACTCTATCAACGTGGATAAACTTCCACTTGGTAATATTGTGGTGATGTGCTTCCTGTATTTTGAATAACATCACTTTCTTGAACATTGTAGAGCTGAGATGGTCTCCTATATAACATCATCAATGTCCCCCTCACGCCACCCCCCACCCCCCTCCAAAATCACCCAATATCTTCCTAAACCACTCTCTTTCTTTCTTTCTCTATCTCCCCTTATTACTCATTCGGTGACCTTCTTAGATCTTTTTGTCTCAAGGAAGAATACGAAAGCCTTTAATGTGGCATCTCTTTAAAGTCGTTCAGATTTACTGTATGAATTAAGGGAACCTCTAGTAAATTGACTAAAGCGGGGAAGAGATTCCCACAGGTAGTAGAAATGCGCCTTTCAGTGGCGGTAGAATGCACAGCGTTCCGGCGTTAAAATACCTCTGGGACACGTAATGGTTCTACATGACTATAAGGAAACCTCTCCTTTGTTCTGCAACAGAGCCGCTGTCTTGTATCAAACACTCGCGCTACGTAATTCCACGTCCAAGAAGACGATAGGACGCACCTAAGGTTTAAAGTAGCTATCAATTCACAGATATCGTCTCTTCACGACACAAGTAAAAGAATAATTATTTACCAAATTCAAACAGTATTCACCTCTATGGGAGAGGGAATAGCACTTTTTCTTTTTCTTTTTTAAAGCTTCAAGAATAAACATTTCACACGGTTTTAGACAAAAAGACGCTTTCTGAATGAACAGTGACCTTAGCGTTACGTGTCCCGCAAGTGTTCTTGTAGGTTTTCCCGTCTCATGTGCTCTAAACGCAGTACTTAAAAATATTATTGGTTTCAATTCGTATCAGGAAAATTTGAGAGTGTAAATAAAACACACTTTAATGCCTGTTAGTAAAGAAATGTAATCTTTACTCCATGAAGTGCAGGATATAAAGTGAACTGAGTCAATGTCCTCTCATATTGCACACTTCCCCACTTTCAGCGTTTCTGCTCTGAGAGGCAATCCATTGTCTTCGTCCAACTTCCTGGTTTGTCTGCATTTCAGATGACAGCACTCTTCTAGCATTTATAGCAGTTCTTGAAGAATATAGATATTTCAGATGGATACGTTTAAGATATCGTGTTTCTAGTGTGATGCTCCACAGCATATTTCTGTCCATACATTCAAGTGTTTTAAAAAAATCTGTGAATAGTGGATTACGTCTCCAGTCGAAGTTCCTTCTTTTTCACATTTTTCGCTTCATATCATAAAGATTCTCGTTGTAAGATCGATGTTTCCGGGAGGCTCCTTCATCTTCAGTTAATACAGAATATGAAATATTTCATAACAGTGGAGTCTTCACTGTTACCAACACATCATAACATTTGGTCAGAGGACTGATATCTACGGAACTGTTAGCGTTGTTTCGTTGTCCTCTATTAAAGCAGGAGTTCCTCTCATTGTACCTTCTCTAAAAAGTATTTGAGAATTTATCCTCAGTATGTTAAATGTGCATCGAATACTAAGATTCTAATCAAATGAAAATTTACTCTAACAGTGCTTTATAAATCTTAGATGCGTCCGTTTGTTGTAACAGGTCTGTGGACTCAACAGCATCTGTCGCACGTCTAATCTGCATTGTACTTTAGGGAAGCTCTATTTTCTCAGTAAACGGTTCCTTCCTAACTTGCCACATCAAAAGTTCAGATTTATCACATCTAGATACTTGTAATTCTCGTTTATAGAACAATTTCCGAATATACTAATTGTTGAACGAATTTCTAATTATCACTCATTGCACTATTTTGCCTCTGATTGGTGAAGAATGGGGAAGGAAGTCGACAGTGCTCTTTCAGTTGAACCATCCCGGAATTCGCCTTAACCGAATTAGAGGACTGAAGAAAAATCTGAATCCGGATGGTCGGGCTGGAAATTGAACCGCTGCCCTCGAATCCAGTATCGCACCACCGTATCACCTCGTTCTGTGGATTTTTGTTCACAATTAAAAGAAAGATGATTCACTTGGAACTGTTACCACAATATTTCCCTTAGCTTAGCATGATACTATTATAGTTTTATTCTTAACCTTCAAAATGTTTTTTACAGGAACAGTTATGGACACTCTGATAAGGCATTTTTCTTTAAAAAACTTCTCGGTATCAAAACTAGAACTAAGAGACAAGACTGATGTTGCACAATGTTTAACGCGTTGGATTATATTCGTGTCGAAGTTGATACAAATTCTCATCTGGTCATGCCGGTCTTCCATAAATTATTTTACAATGAATGTTTACGAAGAAAAGGCCGATTCCTTATCGTAGTATAGCAAATTCTGCGTCAATGATACGGACAGAATGAACCGTTTATTTGAATTAATTTTGTTTTTTAATTGAGGGTGACGAAAACTCTCCCAGAGCGACATATCTCTGTCTCCGGGTAGTTGTAAGGACGCCGCTAACCATGGTGTCGGAGCGCCCTAAACAAGCGACAGCAGCGTATCTGTTTCAGGCTCACACGATCTTACCCCTACCAACAACAAAACTTGTCCGCCTCCGTAGCTCTGCGGTGAGCGTGGAGGATTGCTAAGGAAAGGGACACGGTTTCGATTCCCGGCCGTTTCGGAGATCTTCTCCGCTCGTGGACAGGTGTTGTGTTATGCTTACGTTCATATCGTCATAATTGACATTACTATTGAGCCTGCCGAATGAGCACGACCCGAAAGCCAATACATCACAAAAAAAAAAAAAAAAAAAAAAAAAAAACCACGCGAACTCCGCAACTAGCAGCTGACTTGCGATTTTGCCTTGGCTACTCCGTGAAGCACACTATTAAACCATATCTTAGGAGTGCAGCAATGTTAATCTAAAGATTGCTATTACATTTTCATTACTTTTTTAATGTAAATTATTGCGAGGGTAATCCCAAAAGTAAGGTCTATTTTTTTGTAAGCACATAGACCTGTTTATTTCTACAACGGCTTCCATCAGTTTACAGCTTTAACATTTAGCTATTTTTCGACATAATCACCATTTCTCTCGGTGCACTTTTGTAGACGCTGTGGCAGTTTTTGTGTGTCCATGTCATACCAGCTCGCCGCCATGCTGTTAAGAAAGTTGTGAACCTCTTCTTTCACCTCGTCGTCGGAGCTGATCGCTTTCCGGCCAAATGTTCTTTTAACCAGTCCAGAAAGTGGTCCTGTTCGGCTGCAAGGCGTGAAGAAATGCGCGGGAAGCATCAACTCGTTGCCGCATATGGTCTTCAGTTAGCGTGCGTGGCACCCATCTTGCACACACCTTCCGGTAGTTCAATGTTCCTGTTAAAATTCTGTGAGCGGTGCTTCGGGAAACCTCAGGAACCAACGTGCAGAGATCATCCAGGGTGATCCGCCGATTTTCACGCATGCTTTGCTCAACCTCCAACACTGTCTCCTCAGAAATTGATGGTCTCCCGCTGCTTTGATCGTCGTGAATTTCGGTCCGACCAGCTTGAAACTCTCTACACCACTTACGAACATTTTTGACATCCATGCAAGACTCACCATACACTTCCGTCAATTGGCGATGGATTCCAATCGGATCAGTGCCCTTTTCGTTCAAAAACCGAATAACTGCGCGCAATTCGCACGTGGCGGTAACATCCAACGGGAGCTCCATTCTCAACGGCTGCCAAGCCAAGACTGAGCGCCTCAGAGCGGCATGTCCAAAGCGCGTGAAGCACTCTTCATAACAGTGTGACCAACTGCCACACAAACAGAGTTCTGTACTTATAAAGAAATTGGGAGACCTTACTTTTGGGATTATCCTCGTATCTTAAAATCCCTATCAGAAGGATCACCAAAATGTACTTAAACAAAAGAAAGTGTATTATAATGATGTTCTATATTATTCAGAAGATATTCTTAAGCTAACGATAACTGGGCCGAACGCGCTCTCATATCGATACCTTTGCTTGCAGAAATATTAATTTCGTTACCTACATACTGCTTGTCTGTCGTTTTGGTAGTATCAAAGGGACTCATTTGGCTGCTCTCATTTTCCCTCTCATGGTCGGAGGCCCGTGTGCTATTCGTCATTTGGGTATTATGTAAATTTAATGTATTTTATGTGTGTATGTTCTAGAATCTCTACTGAATCGAGCAACCGTTTGGGGCGTGAACCAAGCTTACGCCTTTTAGGTACGTTGGTTAATCCGTGCGTTTCTGCCCGTTTATTTACTTTGGATTCCTTCTTGGCAGCTCTTGTGGATAAGTCTTATGGCTGTCGGTTTGCTAATGCTCAACTTTTTATTTTAAAGCTCGTCCACAAATTGCATATTCCTCTCTTTTAAAAGTTTTCCTTAATGCTTAAGGTGGTTGCAGTTTGTGGTCTTTGTAATATTGATTTGCAAGTAACCAATTATTTTTAGATCCACTAAGTGTCCCTGGGATGTTCAAATAGTTGCTCATATTATTACCAAAAAGGAATTCTCTGTAATGTTGCAGAAACTCTAATTTTTTTGTGTTCACGTTAGCTTAACGGTTCGTAATTGTTTATGTGAAACTTTGTCAATAGCATTGCTCATTTTGTTGATGTTAAATTTGGTCTCTGTGCCAAATAAATACGTTAAAAGGATTATTTTCCTTATGATCAGCACATTACCACTCTCAGATTGTAGCTTTCTACCATTTCAATAACGTTAGAGAATTGATAAGACTTTCATCGTCACCTGCTGATTTACTGAGTGTTCGCTTCACCGCCACCAGCTGTGGAAGTCGAATCTCGACAACGCCAGACACTCGTGCAGATGGAACTTTAGAAAAAAATTCATTAAATAAACGTCGGACGAAGGTCCAGAGATGAAAATCAACAGGCATTATGTTTTAATATTTAAGTTTAGTAGGAAACGCACTTCAGTAAAAGTTACATGTCCATTTCAGAATACATGTCTCGCTTTCGTTTTGTTGTCAGTCGTTCGTGCGGAACCACGACCAAAACTACCTAATTGAATGTAAGAGTCCTTCTGTCCTCAAGTTGGTAACAAAACTGTTTGCTTTTATGTGCCATTCTCGAAAAGAATTTGCGAATATGCTAGTTTTAGATCCAGTTTTGCGAAGTACACACCACCAGCTGATTTTGACATACTGCTTAGAATTAGGATGTGATTCAATATTAGACTGAGAATCAGTAAGGCTATGAACCATTATGCCTCCGAACACCATAACACCTCGACAACGAAAACGATCATGTTCGACAGTGTTCCTGGATGCTTTACGTGTTCACATCTCTCGCCATATGAGAGTACATGCAGCACTGACGAACACGATCGCTTTGTTGGTCCAGGTGTTACAGTGTGTGGAGGCTTACGATGCGCAGACGCACTGAGCTCCAAACCTTTGAACACTGTACCCTCACTGCTCAACGTTTTCGCAACATAGTACTTCTTCCCCATCGAACAGCGCAGGTGGAGGAGCACTTCGAATGAGGATAGCCGGCGAATGGACTGCCCTGCCTTTCACCACGACTTAACTCCCATAACGCACACGTGGTATGCGTCGGGGGGACACATCGCAGCACGTGCATGAGCACCGACGACCATCCACCGATTGCCAACCGCGCTGGTGGAGTAATGGAACGACGCACCACAATAACTCCCTACCAACCTTACGACCAGCATTGGAGGACGTTGCTGAGTATGCTTTGCCGTCCAGGTGATATACCTAGAAGGTATATTAACAACCAATTGCTCACCGAAAAAGGACGTAGAGAACAAGATGCATGCGACACGTGTTGCTTTTGGACGTCTCCTACATAGGGTCTTCCTGAATAACGATCTGACACTATGCAGCAAACTGATGGTGTGTCGAGCAGTTTTTGATCCTATCCAGCTCCATGGTTGCGAAAACTGGACACTATATCGCCGTGATGTTAAGAAAATAGAAACCTTCAACCAAAATAAGCTTAGATACATTATGAACATCAAATGGGATTTTTTCGTATCAAACACTACGCTTCTTGAGAAGGCAAATGTGTATTGCATAGAAACCACCGTTATTGGGCACCAAGTCAAGAGGATTAGGCATGAACAGCAGCTGAGAAACAACAGACTTCCTCAAAGAATTTTATGTAGTGAAGTGAGCACAGACAGAAGGCTCCGTGGTACTCCTCTGAAGGGCTATAAGGAACAATTCAAGAATAGCTTGATGAGTCTAAGCATTGACCCCAGTAATTGCGCAGAAGCAGAAGACCGAATGCACTGGCGCGCAACTACTTCAGCTGCTGTCTTATTTTTTGAGCAGGAATGTCGGAGGCGGGAGAATGAAAATCTTCCGAGATGCAAACTTCGCCAGGCTTTCCCACTCCCTCCATTCTGTATTATATACACTGCAGGACCAAAGAACTCGTGCACCTGCCTAATATCGTGTAGGTCGCCCGCGAGCGCGCAGAAATCCCGCAATACGACGTGGCATGGACTCGAATGCTGTCTGGAGTAGTGCTGGATGGAAATGCACGAATCCTGCAGAGGTGTCTATAAATCAGTAAGAGTACGAGATGGTGGAGATATTTTCTGAACAGCACGTTGCAAAGCATGTCAGATGTACTTCATAATGTTCATGCCTAGGCAGTATGGTGGCCAGCGGAAGTGTTTAAATCATAAGAGTGTTCCTGGAACCACTTTGTAGAAATTCAAGACGGGTGGGATGTCGCATTGTCCTGCTGGAATTGCCCAAGTCCGTCGGAATGCACAAGGGACATGAATAGATGCAGGTGATAAGAGAGCAAGCTTATGTACGTGTCACCTGTCACCTGTCAGCGTCGCATCTAGATGTATCAGGGGTCCCATAACACTCCAACTTCACACACCCCCACCATTACGGAATATTCACTAGCTTGGACAGTACACTGCTGACATGCTGGGTCCATGGATTCATGAGGTTGTCTCCATACCTCTACACTTCCATCCTCTCGATACAATCTGAAACGAGACTCGTCCGACCAGGCAAGAAGTTGCCAATCATGTACAGTCCAACGTCGGTGTTGACGGACCCAGGCGAGATATAAAGCTTTGAGTCGTACATTCATCAAGGGTATACGAGTGGACCTTCGACTCCGAAAGCCCATATCGATTATGTTCCGCCGAATGGTGCGGACGCTGACACTTGTTGATGGCCCAGCACTGAGATCCCCAGCAATCTGCGGAAGGGTTGCACTTCTGTCACGCTGAACGATTCTCATCAGTCATCGTTGGTCCCGTTCTTGCAGTATTTTTTTGCGGCTGCAGAGATGTTGGAGATCTGATGTTTTACCTGATTCCTGACATTCACGGTACACTCATGAAATACTAGTAAGGGAAAATCCCCACCTGATCCCTGCCTCATGAAATACTAGTAAGGGAAAATCCCCACCTGATCCCTGCCTCGTGAAATACTAGTAAGGGAAAATCCCCACCTGATGCCTGTCTCGGAGATGCTGTGTCCTATCGCTCGAGCGGCGACTAACACCACGTTCAAACTCACTTAAATCTCGATAACCTGTCATTGTAGCAGCAGTAACCGATCTGACAACTGCGACAGACACTTTTTGTCTTAAATAGGCGTTTCCGACAGCAACGTCGTATCCTGTATGTTTACATACACTATGTGATCAAAAGCATCCGGACACCACGAAAAACATACGTTTTACATATTAGGTGCATTGTGCTGCCATCTACTGCCGAGGTACTCCATATCAGCGACGTCAGTAATCATTAGACATCGTGAGAGAGCAAAAAGGGGCGCTCCGCGGAACTCACAGCTTCGAACATGGTCAGGTGATTGGGTGTCACTTGTGTCATACGTCTGTATGCGCCATTTCAACACTCCTAATCATCCCTAGGTCCACTGCTTCCTATGTGATAGTGAAGTGGAAACGTGAACGGACACGTGCAGCACAAAAGCGTACAAGCTGACCTCGTCTGTTGGCTGACAGAGGGTCGTAATGTGTAATAGGCAGGCATCTATGCACACCATCACACAGGAATTCCAAACTACATCAGGATTCACTGCAATTACTATGACAGTTAGGCGAGAGGTGAGAAAACTTGGATTTCGTGGTCTAGTGGCTGCCCATATGCCACACATCACGCCGGTAAATGCCAAACGACGCCTCGCTTGATATAAGAAGCGTAAACATTGTTCGATTGAGCAGTGGAAAAACGTTGTGTTGAGTGACGAATCACGGTACACAATGTGGCGATCCGATGGCTGGGTGTGCGTATGTCAAATGCCTGGTGAACGTCATCTGCCAGCGTCTGTAGTGACAATAGTAAAATTCGGAGGCGGTGATGTTATGGTGTGGTCGTGTTTTTCATGGAGGGGGCTAGCACCCCTTGATGTTTTGAGTGGCACTATCACAGCACAGACCTATATTGATGTTTTAAGCGCCTTCTTGCTTCCCACTGTTGAAGAGCAATTCGGGGATAGCAACTGCATCTTCCAACACGATCGATCACCTGTTCATAATGCACGGCCTGTGGCGGAGTGGTTACACAACAGTCACGTCGGGTTGACAGAGGAGATAGAGAAGATCCAAAGAAGAGCGGCGCGTTCCGTCACAGGGTTATTTGGTAAGCGTGATAGCGTCACGGAGATGTTTAGCAAACTCAAGTGGCAGACTCTGCAAGAGAGGCGCTCTGCATCGCGGTGTAGCTTGCTGTCCAGGTTTCGAGAGGGCGCGTTTCTGGATGAAGTATCGAATATATTGCTTCCCCCTACTTATACCTGCCGAGGAGATCACGAATGTAAAATTAGAGAGATTCGAGCGCGCACGGAGGCTTTCCGGCAGTCGTTCTTCCCGCGAACCATACGCGACTGGAACAGGAAAGGGAGGTAATGGCAGTGGCACGTAAAGTGCCCTCCTCCGTACACCGTTGGGTGACTTTCGGAGTACAAATGTAGATGTAGATGTAGAACATCCCTGTCGTGAACTGTCATGCAACGAGTCCTGAGCTGAATCCTTTAGAACACCTTTGGGATGTTTTGGAACGCCGTCTTCGTGCCAGGTCTCACCGACCGACATCGATACCTCTCCTCAGTGCAGCACTCCGTGAAGAATGGGCTGCCATTAAAACGTTCTAGTACCTGATTGAACGTATGCCTACGAAAGTGGAAGCTGTCATCAAGGCTATGGATGGGCCAACACCATACTGAATTCCAGCATTACCGATGGAAGGCACCACGAACTTGTAATTCATTTTCAGTCAGGTGTCCAGATACTTTTGATCACGCAGGGTATCTCTCTATTTGAATACGCATGCCTACACCAGTTCCTCTGGCGCATCAGTGTATGTGGCATCATGTTTGATGGCAGGATGGGTCTGCTAAGCCATCATAGGCATCTCCATACCTGAAATGTCGTGCTGTAATGGAAATGCGGGAGAAAAAATGAAAAACTTAGATACGAGTATCAGCTGACGGCGAAGAGGAACTTCACAGACAACGGCAGCTGGATTTGGCATACCTGAAGAAACTTGCGGATATGAGGCAGTTACCGAGGCTAGAGGCACCGTCACACGGTGTTACCGTCACGTCACCTGGGAATTAGCATATTTTTGTCCGCTGTGTTTACCAGCAAGTGCTGACAAAGCCACGCGTACGGCGGTGATTGTGCACGACGGTGGCTGGGATTCGCCGAGCCCGGGCCGGCCGCGGGCAGGTGCAGGCGGCCGCGAGGTGCGGACGCCCGGGTGGTCGGCCGCCGGCAATTATTTGGGGAATGCGTCGCGCGGCGCGCCGCCGCCCGCCTGACGGCCGATACGATACGAATCGCCGCCATCAGTCTTGCCGCGGGACGGGCCTCTGCTTCTTCCTGCTTGTCCCGCCGTGTCGCGCGTCCGCCCGGGATTAAGTCCGCGACGGCTCTCTCGCCTACTCCCCAAATAGCGCCTTTCTCGCTAGCAGGCGCCACACTGGGTATTATTCCAGCCTTGTGTGAGTCCACACATTTCTGTTACCATTTAAACTGTGGATCTACCTGAACATAAAGATCTGGCAGGATTCAGAGCAGCCACCAACAGCAGAACATCCAGCCATAGACGAAATGGAACTGATCAACTCAGCTTCTGACGGGAATCCCCGATTAATTTGAGCCGCTGTCATGCTTTATACGTTGGTTGTTGAAACTTCCTGGCAGATTAAAACTGTATGTTGGACCGAGAATCGAACTCGGGACCTTTACCTTTCGCGGGCAAGTGCTTTACCATCTGAGCTACCCAAGCACGACTCACGCCCCGTCCTCACAGCTTTACTTCTGCCAGTACCTCGTCTCCTACCTTCCAAACTTTACAGAAGCTCTCCTGCGAGCCTTGCAGAACTAGCACTCCTGAAAGAAAGGACATTGCGGAGACGTGCAAGGTTCACAGGAGAGCTTCTGTAAAGTTTGGAAAGTTGGAGACGAGGTATTGCCAGATGTAAAGCTGTGAGGACGGGGCGTGAGTCGTGCTTCGGTAGCTCAGTTGGTAGAGCACTTGCCCGCGAAAGGCAAAGATCCCGAGTTCGAGTCCCCGTCCGGCACACAGTTGTAATCTGCCAGGAAGTTTCATATCAGCGCACACTCCTCTGCAGAGTGAAAATCTGTTTAAATATTTGTGTAGTCTGTATTATTTCAAGTACCACTTATCGTTCAGTGCTACTGTACGCTGAAGCCTGTTACCAGCAGGCCAAAACGATAAAGGAGAGAACGGGAAGAGTTAATTTTTATGTTATAAATACTAGAACGCGGTATGAATCGAACAAGCACACGAAAATGGTAGTACATAAGTTTAATTGATGATTTAGATTTGTTCTTAAGCTTGTGGGAAAGTATGTTGGATACGTTAAGGAACTGGACGTAAGACACTAACGAGACCTAATCTAGACTACTTTTTCCAGTATTAGAAGTCCTAATCCAGTAGCCATGACAATAAGCGCTGGCGAAGTTCGAACTGGTGCTGCTAGTACAGTATGAGGTTTCTATTAAGAAAGTGTAACAGAGTTCTCATGAAACTAAAACATTATTATTTTGGAAGAAAGATAATGTAGTTCTTGCGAAGCTGTCGGTTCGGCTGAGGAGAACGACTTTCGCGTAGACCATACAACAATTATGGGGGCTACATCGCAAATTTTTGTAAGGATCATAATATACAATGGAGTTTGCCGCCGAACACGTACTGAAATTTATCTTTCGCTGCATACGCTAATGGAGTCGGACAGTGTGTGGCTAATATTGGTGTGATGCACTCTTTCGTTATTCACTTTGGACAATTTGCTCAATGTTCTTCACTCATTCCTACGTCCCAGCATCTTCTTCAAAATTAACCATTGCCCTTTTACCTGAATTCACTGAATATGCTTCCTGTTCATTTTGTTAGAATCAATACCACTCGGATTTCTGTGGCGTGGAAGACAATGAACAGTCTAATAGTGTTACAGACCCTACATGATAAATCTCTACGCATAATGATAATGTTAGTGGTCCTAGTATGCGTCCTTGGAGCATACGTCATATTATTCGTTCTGCTAAGCAGTATTCGTCCAGTATAACGTACAGCATTACGTCGATCAAAAATTCTTCAAACTAATCGCATATTTGAGAGGGTACTGCCTGTAATCATTGGACAGCATTAGTCGACTCTGTGGTAAGTTACTGAGCGTCTTCCAAAGTCTACGAAGATGAAATTTACCTTGTGGCAGAACAAAAAAATGGTTCAAATGGCTCTCACCACTATGGGACTTAACATCTGAGGTCATCAGTCCCCTAGAACTTTGAACTACTTGAACCTAACTAACCTAAGGACGTCACACACCCATGCCCGAGGCAGGATTCGAACCTGCGACCGTAGCGGTCGCGCAATCCAGACTTAAGCGCCTAGAACCGCGCGGCCACACCGGCCGCCGTGGCAGAACAGATGCAATCGTTGGTATAGTTAATTAAGACCCATTAGGCGACAGGACAGCAATTTGGTTCTGGAGAGATCGGATAGCTGGGAAAAAATTCCGATTTTCTTTCTTGTTGTAGGCCTATACATCAGCTTTTCTCGTCCATAACGTCCTTCACAGACATTCTGTCATCCTTAGAGGCAGCAAAAAGGAATCGATTTTCCATGCATGAATATCGCTGCCCGAGTCTTAGAACTTGATGATAGGAAATCCGTCTGGATGCAACGAATACTAGCTTTTAAATTTCCGCAGACAGCGAAGTCAGTAGAGAAGAGGGATAGACTCGGTTTGGGGAAGTGTATGGTAGGTAAGAGGTCGTGTCCTTATCAAAAGCCTTATCCCTACGTTTTCCCCAAGCTGTTTAGGGAAACTACGAAAAATGTAAAACTGAATGGCCGCACGGGAAGTTCGGAATACAGAATCCATCCGGATACTAGCCAGTGAGGAAGACTGAGAGGAGTGTTTCCAAACGTAAGTGAGGCAGTTGTTGGAGGATTCATGGACCCTCAATATGAAATCAGAGAAGATGCAAGGAAATTTGTGACTAGTAATTTCGTCCTCTTGGAAAATGTAATTAAAAAAAAAGTTCAAATGTGTGTGAAATCGTATGGGACTTAACTGCTAAGGTCATCAGTTCCTAAGTTTACACACTACTTAACCTAAATTATCCTATGGACAAACACACACACACATGCCCGAGGGAGGACTCGAACCTCCGCCGGGACCAGCCGCACAGTCCATGACTGCAGCGCCTTAGACTGTTTGGCTAATTCCGCGCGGCTAATTCAAAAGTAAGGGGGAACTGACAGTTCTAACAAACGAGGTTATAGCGTTTTGAAGGCCACACGAAGAGGTACCCTGGTCTAATGATAAGGCAGACAACGGCACAAGATATCTCTCAAGATTTGCTTACCATTAGCTCAGGGTAGCGGCTGGCCGTCACCCTTACAAAGGACTCGGGTAAAATACCACTGCATGCTCTTCCTGCGGAGTGCCGTCAGCCGTATGAACAAGTTGCTAAGAACTAAATCCTCATCATTCCTTCAGTATTTAAATTTAGACTCATTACATTTCCTGGGCAATTTCTACTTTGCTTTACTTCGACAGCTGGTCATATTTTCTGCCCTGTTATACCTTGTATATATGTATATGTGTATACCTCTGCCCCATGACTTATATGACCTCAGTGAATGTCACGTGCAGTGTATCTGCGTGCTTCCCTTTCGTGTCCCACGAATCGTATAACAACGGCCTAAGCTAGCAGGATACATCCTGTTAGCTTCTGCATTGCGCTGCAGTCATGGACTGTGCGGCTGATCCCGGTGGAGGTTCGAGTCCTCCCTCGGGCATGGGTGTGTGTGTTTGTCCTTAGGATAATTTAGGTTAAGTAGTGTGTAAGCTTAGGGACTGATGACCTTAGTAGTTAAGTCCCAGAAGACTTCACACACATCTGAACATTTTTTTTTTTTTTACTTCTGCATTGGTCTCGTACTGCTCGAGGCGATTTTGCCCTATTTTCGGGGCGGCAGATGACTGTGAGGACAAAGCGTCAGCCCTCGGAGACAGCGAGGAGGTGTCGCGTGGAGGCACGCGGGCGGCGTCGTGAATAATGCAGCAGTAGGCCGGCGGCAGGGCGGGGGTGGGGCGGCCAGTATCGGCGTTAATGACGGCGCGTCCTTAATGAGCGACGCGCGAGATTTACCGGTCGCAGGCACGAAGCTGCCGCAGCCTCAGCCGCCGCCTGCCGCAGCGCAGACTCCAGCGTGCCACGACCCACGGCGCGGCGCCCACTGGAGAGCGACTCACGAGCGTCACGCATCGTTCCGTTTAGTAGCAGCGCGCCAGCGAGCCGTCAGCTGCCCAGGACAGCGCAACTCGTAACCACCAGCACTGTTTCAGAAGACGACTGCTTGAAAACTACAAGACCTGCAGAAAATAGGCACACGTCAGTGGATAGACCAAGTTCTTAACTCGCATTATGAATCCATATGGAATTTTTTTGTGACAGAGCAAACGTCAGTACAATAGACACATAGGAACTGAAGACTTTAGCCGCCAGTGCGCACTGATTTATACCATTCAGGGAAGTTGAAAATTTGTGCCGGATCGGGATTCGAACCCAGATCTCCTGCTAACTAGGCAGATGGGCTGACCACTACAGAATCCAGACACAATGGTCACCACAAATGCACACACACAACAAATGTAACTAATTAAGACAATGACGGCCAATGATCCCATCAATGCATATGCACACCAAGCTCGAAATCTTACCGGAATCGGCGAGATGCTGCGAGTAATGAGGCTAATGAGGAAGGCACTACATCAATAGTGTGCGGTGAGAATCTGATTGGAGGCATGCTAGGGTAGTCAGTGCAGGTGTGGTGACCGCTGTGGCCAGATGGCATAGTGGTCAGTGGATCTGCCTAGCAAGCAGGACACCCGGTTTCCAATCATGGTCCCGCAAAAATTTTCAACTTGCCCTGTTGATATAGCCAACGGCCTGCCGCAGTGGTAACACCGGTTCCCGTCAGATCACGGATGCTAAGCGCTGTCCGGCTTGACTAGCACTTGGATGGGTGACCATCCGTTCTGCCGAGCGCTGTTGGCAAGCGGGGTGCACTCAGCCCTTGTAAGGCAAACTGAGGATCTACTTGATTGAGCAGTAGCGGAAACACATACGGCCGGGAGAGCGGTGTGCTGACCACATGCCCCTAAATATCCTCATCCTGTGACGCCTGTGGGCTGAAGATGACACGGCGGTCAGTCGGTACCTTTGGGCCTTCATGGCCTGTGCGGGAGGAGTTCTGTTGATATACATCAATGTCCACTAGCAGCTAATATCTTTAATTCCTTTGTGTCTTGATTCATACTGGCTTTAGGGTCAAAATGGTGTCTGTTCTTTTGGACATGTCTGAAACAACAGACACCTCATATTTAGTCAGTATGATAGTCAAGTCCTTCCCATACAAGTCGCAACACGTCATGATCGATAGCAACAGCTGCGTTTATAATCCTTCCGTATAAGCCTTCCGGATTTAGTGAAAGTGGGAAAAGAGGAACACACGATCATTGACATAACTCCATAAGAAGAATGCACGCAGGGATAAGTCATGTTGCAGTGAGGGCCATTGAATTTCAGTTTTAGCAATTTTACCCACAAGCACATCTTTAAACCATTCACATACTTGATCAATCTCTTTCTTAATTCCGTCGCAGTATTTATTCTCTCAATTAAACTATCACCATTTCAAAAGCCTTCTTATCCATACACATACTATCTGATCATATGTATCTGGACACCTTTTACCGAACGTTAACTCTAGTTATTTCCATCCTTCGCCTTTATGAGAGTTTCGATTCTGCTAGGTCATTTTCAGTGCGGTATCTGAATGTCTTTCGACCGATGGGAGCCCTTTCTTCCTCGAATGCCGAAAACAGTCAGTGATCCAGGACGCTGGAATCTGCAGCGAAGTCGACGTTATAATTCATCTGAAATGTGTTCTGTTGGGTTCATGTCTGGAGTCTGGGCCGGCCAGTCCATTTCAGAAATGTTATTATCCACAAACCGTTTCCTCACAGATGCTGCTATACGACAGGATTCATTGCCATTCTGATACAATCATCGTCCCCGCATTGTTCCTCTACTGTGGACAATACATAACGTAGTAGAATCTGTTCACATGCTACCGCATTTAGCGTTTTTATACGGGCAATAAGGAGACCACGCCCTAAGAACAAAAGACACCACCACCTAATCTTTACTTAATTGTTGACACTACACGATGACAGGTGATGTTCTCCATACATTAGCTAAGCCCAAACAGTTCCATAGGATTGCCACAGGGTACAGCGTGACCCATCTCTCCAGATCACTCGCTTCCAATCATCCACTGTCTAGTGGTGTCGGTCTTTACACCAACCCAAGTGCCACTTAGTATTAACTACGGATAGGTGTGGGTTACGGGGAGCTGCTCGGCCATTGAACCCCTTCATTCTTAACTCACTACACACAGTCATTGTGCTAGCTGAGTTGTTCCGAACCTGAGGGTAATTACACCGAGTAAAATGAAATTCTTTAAGCGATAAAAAAGAGTTCAGTAGTGTTTAGGTCTTGAAACTGAACTACTTTAGAAAGGTCATTATTCTTATCATCACTATTTCATAAAACTGTATTACTGATTGCGTAAGTTACCAATAATTACATTTTTTATTTCAAATAGTAGCATTAACCAATGAGACAATGTGGTGGAGGTTAAAGCTTGTGAGACGAATGCGTGAACAACATGTTCCTCGTTCCACACATAGTCGACGTACTGCGCATATAATTTTTGTCGTCCATCTGTAACAGTAAAATTGATACATATATGCTTAAATATCTCATGATAATTCCTTCTCTGAATTGTATGTAGTAAGCAACCCTGCGAACCTAGTGAGTTGTCCTGCTCTGCTACTTGCTGTTACACAGCCAGAAAGTGGGTGAACAGCAGCCTGTCATCAGTTGAATCGCCTCATGTTCCCACTGGTCAGCCGCTGGAATACCTCCCCATCAGCACCAGGGTGGTTAGGTGTGCTGTATCCATAAAGCCATATGCAGGGTCCATCAGGGTCCATCATGGACTGACTTACAACGTATCTTTATCTTTTACAATATTTTAAAACTTAAAGAAACAATAAATATAACAAATAGTAAGAAACACACGGATCTAGTAAAAATTTACGTGCATGTGGGATATTATAAACTATTTACAAGACAACTATGGTCCACAACTATACACTATGGCTTCTTGTGTGTGAAGTGTGAAATTTGGTGATTGGTGGATTGGTGTGCTTGTGCGAAACTATCTAATCCCATAATCCCATTATCCATCATGCTGCAGTGCACGTTCACACAGTGGGAAAAAGATACTTCACCCCCATATATACAATTACCTCTTATGTACTAAACATAACTATTTCCATCACCCCCAATATACGTTCTGCTTATCCTAACATGCGATTAAACGACCTAAACAGAATATCCCACTGTATGAAAAGTCGCATATACTCCACAAGGCTGTTCAAGCCTATCATTAGTCGAATGTTCACTGTGGTGATGTACGCAGTCAGATATCAGCTGCATTATCTGTGAATGGTTCACACACACACACACACACACACACACACACACACGACAACAGAATATGACAACACATACAAATTTACATAACCTTTCGTGGATAGACTACATGTCATCCTAATCACACCATTGTTTTAATATGTTTAAAAATCATAACTGTAAGAGCCTTGTCACAAACTTTTTTTAGGGCTGAGTTTACCTGGTGATAAAATGCTGGATTTGTTGACAGATCTGCTATTCAATATATTTTTCGCAATAAGGCATCCAACTTCTCATTAATTTTCTTCATATGCCTCATGCTTCCTGAAACTCATATTTGTGCATTAATGTTATAAAACAGTCTCTCAGTTAAAAAATTTTATTTTACAGTCTCAGGTTTTTACTGGCAAAAGATATAATAATAATAATAATAATAAGAGCGACAAATGCTATGCACAGTATGTATGAGACGTTGTACATACCGGAATTAAGGAAAACCTGAAAGGGAGGACCCTCCAATGTAAATTTCTTTCCACACAACCCGATTATTTAACAATGTATAACGATTTTTTTTGCAGAATGAAAAAAAATTGTAAAATAAACAAGCTTTTGCAAGAGAAACCAAAACAGCAAGCAATATTAAAATAATTACAACACGACTGGACCTGCAGCCCGCCCGTTATTGGATGAAACAGTGGTGTTTACTACCCCACTGGACAGTTTCCCTTATCAAATTCCCTTCTGCAACACATGAAAACTTTATAAGCACCACTGATGACAAGAGTGATTCAATTACTCAAAACAGATAATGTAACTTTTAATTTGAAAGCTGTATGTTGAGAGATTCGCGGCTAAGATGCGCACCTGTGCTTAAAGGTTAAACAGATTAGTTAACAATATGACAATTATGAGGCTTATTTGAAAGCAAGCATCCTCTTAATTTCAATCAGGAACCAAGGTGCGACTGGGTTCCTACCCTTCCCTTGTGATAATTTTGTTTTGACTAAAGCCCTGATGACAGTTGGCTGTTAAGATTATCCAAGTTAAGCCGATTGTCAGTTATTAAGTTCGCTCGGAAGGAACGTCTTAAAACATTACTTGTGAACTGTTATTACAAGAGAACTCACTCGGTGGAACCAAAAGATCCAGTTAAAAATACACCAACAATGACCCGGTCTTTCAAAGACAGCAACGCACAGCTTAGTACAACAGATTGTTCATATTATAAGTAATGCAAGTACACTCAAAGAATTGTACTGGTTAACATCTAAATCTAACCACTAGACCCCTGTTTTGTTTAACGACAACCTTTGCCTTAGTACAATTGTTCTGGCTGTATTTACGACCAGGAGCTTATTCTTAGATCATTAACGATCGGGTTAAACCGGAAGGAAAGGCAATATAAAAGCGGAACAAATTTTTAAACGACAACTAGTGTCTTAGTACAATACTGAGGCCTATATTTACGACCAATGAGCCGACCAAGTAAAACTCTGAGGGTCGAGTACGAACCAGAAAATAATTAGGAGGTCAGGTAGACAATGACACAAATCCCCACGAGGATTACAGAATGTTACTCCCCTTGTGCCCACGGTGTCTTGGCGGTTACTGAGTGGTGCTGATGAAAGCCAAGTAGGGCAGATGGGCCACTAGCCGTCGTCCGACACAAATGTTGCCAACCAATTGACGAGATGTCGTCCTGTTGCATGAGTCGACACTGTCCCCGACGAAGTGTATCTTCGCTCTACGCAGGCCCTCCTTGCGAAGCTCGTGGCTTCGGCCGATCGGACCTCATGATCAACTCTTGTCGTGACACTACCGCCAATCCCCAAACTTCGTGCCTCAACCGCTTGGGCCAGCGAACCCGTATTTATATATATCGTCAAGCAAAGACCTAAGGTTGGTTGGTTTGTGGGATTAAAGGGACCAGACTGCTACGGTCATCAGTCCCTTTTTCCAAATACGAAAAACACCCACAGAGAATAAAAACGATTAACAGAAAAGATCACAGATGACACAGAACAAGAGAACCTTACACAAAGACCAGACAAGACGAACTAAAATCACACAGAGTGTGATGGTGGTTGGCCGACCATAGAAACAAAAAAGGAAAAGCCAACCACCGAGAAACTCATTGAAAACTGAGATTAAAATCGTAGGCCAAAGGCCCGAATCAACACAAAAAACATAAAAAACACTCAAATTAAATGATAAAAAAACCCTGCCTGAATAAAACGTAAAACTAAGCCAGCCATAGCAGGGTCATCAGTTAAAAGGGCAGGGAGCATATCAGGCAGCGCAAATATCTGCCTGACCACAGCTAAAGGGGGGCAGGCCAACAAAATGTGGGCCATTGTCAAAGCCGCCCCGCAGTGACATAGGGGAGGGGCCTCCCAGCGCAGTAAATAACTGTGTGTCAGCCGGGAGTGGCCAGTGCGGAGCCGGCAAAGGACTACTGAGTCCCTGCGAGTGGCTCGCAGGGATGACCGCCATGCAGCTGTCGTCTCCTTGACAGCACGGAGTTAACTAAGCGTGGCCAGTTCGCGCCATTCATCATCCCATAGCGCAAAAAGTTTGCGGTGTAAGACTGCCCTCAAATAGTCTCTGGGAGGCCAACATCCAGAGATGTTTTACCGGTGGCCTCTTTCGCCAGGCGGTAACATTTTCATTGCCCAGGATTCCGACACAGCGGGGGTCCACACAAAGACCACAGAGCGGCCGCAATGGGCAAGAGTATGCAGGGACTCCTGGATAGCCATCACAAGACGAGAACAAGGGAAACACTGGTCGAGAGCTCGTAAACCGCTCAAGGAATCGCTACTGATCACGAAGGACTCACCTGAGCAGGAGCGGATATACTCTAGGGTACGAAAGATGGTGACCAGCTCAGCAGTGTAAACACTGCAGCCAGCCGGCAATGAACGTTGTTCAGAATGGTCCCGTAGAGTGAGCGCATAACCGACATGACCAGCAACCATCGAACCGTCAGTGTAAACAACGCCAGAGCCCTGATACGTGGCCAGGATGGAATAAAAGCGGCGGCGGAAGGCCTCTGGAGGGACTGAGTCCTTCGGACCCTGTGCCAAGTCAAGCCGAAGGCAAGGGCGAGGAACACACCATGGGGGTGTACGCAAAGTGGCCCGGAAAGGAGGTGGAACAGTGAAAACCCTAAGCCCAGAGAGAAGCTCTTTGATGCGGACCGCAATCGTACAACCTGACCGGGGCCGACGGTCTGGCAGATGGACGACTGTTTGCGGGAACAGGAGACGATAGTTTGGATGCCCGAGCAAGCTAAAAACATGAGCAGCATAAGCGGCCAGTAAATGTTGGCTCCTCAACCGCAGTGGAGGGACACCTGCCTCCACAAGTATGCTGTCCACAGGGCTGGTCCGGAAGGCACCAGTGGCAAGTTGTATCCCGCTGTGTAGTATTGGATCCAGCACCCGCAACACAGATGGGGATGCTGAGCCATAAGCCAGACTCCCATAATCCAGACGGGACTGGATTAATGCCTGGTAGAGCCGTAACAGGGTAGATCGGTCGACGCCCCAGCTGGTGTGGCTCAAGCATCTCAGAGCATTTACATGCTGCCAACACGCCTGTTTAAGCTGCCGAATATGCGGCAGCCAAGTCAACCGGGCATCAAAAACTACACCCAAAAACCTGTGGGTCTCCACCACAGCAAGAAGCTCGTCATCAAGATAAAGCCGCGGCTCAGAATGGACCGTTTGGCGCCGGCAGAAATTCATAACGCGGGTCTTGGCAGCCAAAAACTGAAAACCATGCGCTACAGCCCAAGACTGCGCCTTGCGGATTGCGCCCCGTAGCTGACGTTCAGCAGCTGCAATGCCAATAGAGCTATAGTAAAGGCAGAAGTCGTCAGCATACAGGGAAGCAGAGACAGAATTTCCCACCGCTTCAGCGAGCCCGTTTATTGCAATTATAAACAGGCAGACACCGAGGACAGATCCCTGTGGTACCCCGTTCTCCTGGACTCGAGAGGAACTATGGGAGGCGGAAGGTAAGATACAACAGAAAATTGCGGATAAAGATCGGCAGAGGGCCCCGAAGACCCCATCCCCGTCACATAGGTAGACCATCACCTTGACCTTTTCTGGTAACGTATCACCCTCGAAGGTCAAGATGAAGGCACCGGTAGCAATCTGATTTTCCTTCGGACCCCGATGAACGCGCCGGACGAAATGTACACCTCGGCGCTCTAAGTTGGCGTGCAGCTCGTCATCAGACTGCAAAAGAAGGTCCTTATGGTAAATAACTCCCTGGACCATATTTAAACTCTTATGGGGTGTGATCGTAACAGCAACATCCCCCAACTTGTCACAAGCAAGTAACCGTCGTGACTGGGCAGAGAATGCCGTTTGTATCAGGACCGATCCAGAGCGCATTTTGGACAAGCCCTCCGCCTCCCCAAACTTGTCCTCTAAATGCTCGACGAAGAACTGAGGCTTTGTGGAGAGAAAAGCCTCCCCATCAGCTCTCGTACAAACTAAGAATCGGGGTGAATAACTGCTACTGCCATCCTGACACTTACGTTCCTCCCACGGGGTGGCCAGGGAGGGGAACGTTTTCGGATCGTACTTCTGAGCGTTAAATTGAGCCCGAGAACCCTTAGAGACTGCTGGCGGTTGGCCACCAGCGAGAGGCGATGTACCACACTTCATTGCGGGTCATCCGCCCTGATGCCACCTACTCCGACCAAGCGCCCTCCCCACGGGCGCCACCCAGCCACAGCAAAGGCCACCTGGCAGGATGGCCATTGCAGGGAGTCCCGATGCCCCAGGGAGATGGGCATCTACTCAATGGCATACATGGGGAGTTAACGGCGCAGGCATCAGTAGAGCGATCCCTGTGTTGTCAGGGGGCTACAACCAACAGGGTACATGGCGGCCCCACCACAACAGACTGGCTACCATGCTGGATGTTAGGTAACATGTGGTCCATGGTCACCGTCAGTGCAGAAAGAGGCACTGCACAGTGCAAAGTGTAATCTGCACGCAGGAACGTAGTCATGCCCAAGAGATGGAGAGCGGGCAGGACTGCAATTCAAAGGCGAATAAGCTGGCGAAAGGTCTGATCGCAAGATGGACACAATGCACCAAGTAAGGCGCCCTTCCCCAATCGGATCGCTCTTCGGAAAATTTTGAGAGATCGAGGTCAAACCCAACAGGGGACCATCACAGAAGGCCGAAAAGTTTGAGACTCCTTTTAGTCGCCTCTTACGACAGGCAGGAATACCGCGGGCCTATTCTAACCCCCGAACCCGCAGGGGGAAAGACCTAAGAACACGACTCACAGATACCAATTCTTCCTCACAGATATTGGCAAATGGGGCAGCAGGAGTGAAAGTCGATACTACCCTTGAGCTAGTGGCGCCAGACAAAACAGTCTACCAACTTAATGGCACCACGGCTAAATGTGGTCTGCAGTATCCCTGTTCTTGGTCTATAAGACTCATTGATACTGCAAGAGGAGTCTCCATTCAGATTAACTGATTGTCCTACTAATATCAGTACTCCACAAAAAGAAGCCAATCGCCTCTCCCATGTACTGCAACATGGGGCGCTGACCATAAACACTATGTGAAAGATGTCCCTGTGCTGCACTAATGTGGACCATGCTCATCACCTCAGATGAAATTCAAATGGCTCTGAGCACTATGGGACATAACTTCTGAGGTGATCAGTCCCCTAGAACTTAGAACTACTTAAACCTAACTAACCGAAGGACATCACACACATCCATGCCCAAGGCAGGATTCGAACCTGGGACCGTAACGGTCACACGGTTCCAGACTGTAGCGCCTAGAACCGCTCGGCCACCCCGGCCGGCTCACCTCAGATCGTGGGAGACATGCATTCGTGGCGTGCACACCAAATGAACAGCAGCAAAACACAATCCGGACAAACTCACAACACAAGTGTGGCCAATTACAGTAGTACAATCGAACATTAAAAACTGCAACGTATGAGAGAAAAAGGCGATCAATACTTTGAATACACGCAACATGCACTCTTTGAACTAGGAGTAAGATGACGAAATTTTCTTATACCGACAGACGACAATAACGACGGAATGTAAGAGTTAACCCTCAGTGTGCCCGTGTCACTTAGATTTATTACAAAAATTACCGTGGTAAGTCTGCCGCATATTCTCTGATCTTCTTTAACAATTCAGCAGTATTAAGAAGCAAGTATGGAAATTGTACACCACACTCCAACCTTCTGAACTTATGAACTAACAATTAATTATTACGATCTCACGACAAGAAGTTAACATAAACTGTGTAATACTAACTGAAATGAAATCATACCCACATTCGAGGCTGGGTGCTGTGAAGAGATGTGTATAGGTCCAATAAGACGCCCATTCAAGGTAACCTTCCACGTTTCTCATGGAAACTGAGAACCGTTGTCAGAAATTATATTGTCAACATGTCCCTGTACTGCGCTCTAGACACTATCAAGGCCCTACCCTTCTTCAGTGGTGTGACTATCATGAAAGTTTGAAGTCAACTCCACAAACACAATTACATAACAAAACGCTTTTCGAGTAAATGGGAGGGATCCTGTCAAATCTGTTGCCGCTATCTGTTTGAGTTCTTAGGCACGATGGCGTACAATGGTGCCTGCATGGTTATTGTAGAATGTTTTCCCTTCTGGCAATACTTACAGACCGCCAAGACTCTTCTAATTCTCCTTTCCACGCTCCTGAAATAGGAATGTGTCCTCAGCTTTAAGAAACACTCTCTGGGTCCAAAGTGGACGTAACTCAGATGTGTATACCACATAACTTTGTTGATGAATTCCTCGGGTAGACACAAGCGCCACATTGTACCTACAGCACTGCTGCAGTGGAACAGAATTCCCTTACATTACAGATAAAACTGTCTAATAGCTGATTGTGTGTGATATTTGCATTTTCTTATCTGTGTTAGAAGCATCGGGTCCCTGTCTTGCTCTGTTCCTTCATCGTCCATGCTAGCCATTACACAGTTTTCGAATCCCACTTCACGTACGTAAAACAGACTGAAGTGGTTTCCTTCCAGCTCCTCGTTCACACCTGTGACAGAGGCAACAGGCGATCATGATAACGCATCCACAGTTATATACGTCATGCCAAGTACAAGCATGATGGTAAAATATAATTCCCGCAGGCAAAGTACCCATCTCGCTAGTCTTACGAGGCTAAGTTTTGCAGTTAATAATAATTCACAAGCTTTATAGTTCGTGAGGATTATAGTCTTCTTTCTGAACAAGAAAAACCTATGAAACTTCCTGGCAGATTGAAACTGTGTGCCGGACCGAGACTCGAACTCGGGACCTCTGGTAGAGCACTTGCCCGCGAAAGGCAAAGGTCCCGAGTTCGAGTCTCGGTCCGGCACACAGTTTTAATCTACCAGGAAGTTTCATACCAGCGCACACTCCGCTGTAGAGTGAAAATTTCATTCTAGAAACATCCCCCAGGCTGTGGCTAAGCCATGTCTCCGCAATATCCTTTCTGCCAGGAGTGCTAGTTCTGCAAGGTTCGCAGGAGAGCTGCTGTGAAGGTTGGAAGATAGGAGACGAGGTACTGGCGGAATTAAAGCTGTGGGGACGGGGCGTGAGTCGTGCTTGGGTAGCTCAGTCGGTAGAGCACTTGCCCGCGAAAGCCAAAAGTCCCGAGTTCGAGTGTCGGTCGGGCACAAAGTTTTAATCAGCCAGGAAGTTTCATATCAGCGCACACTCCTCTGTAGAGTGGAGTTTCATTCTAGAAGAAAAACCTAAATTTTTGAAACACGTAATGAAAGTCGTCGCGTCCAACTCGGCGACAATGTAGTTATTTTCGTATTTCGATAAATCGTGGCTCCAAAATAGTGTAGTCTTGTGGGCTATATACCCTTGCCCTTCGTATTGCCAGAATATCCTGACAGCCATCCCTTGTAGGCACTGTCTGGGTCACACAGAATTTTTCCTGCACATTTGGGTGTGACAATACTGATCCACTTATCGAAGCTGTTTCTAAGAACTGAAACCCTTGTTCCGCTTCAGTATCTCAAAACTACGGAGTCTTCCTGCCACTAATCTGTAGAGTCACGGCGATGCTAATGTCAAGGCATTGATGAATCTTTTACAGAAATTTGTTATCCCACGGAACCCTCTAAGTTGTTTCTTAGTTGTCTAGTTGAGTTTAGAGATACCCCTTCCGCCTTAACAATGTGTCCAAAAAATTTGACCCACGAAGTTTTGAAACATGAGTCATTGATGTTCTCTGTTACATCACCCTCCTTGACTGTTCGTAGGATCTGCTTTAAATTTTATTATGTGCATCCTATGGTACTTCTGCTATCGGGCTGTTGAACGTAGACGTGTAAAGTGCCATTATGCCATAATCTAAAATTTTCTATATTTCCAGGAATACTTTGTACCTGTACCCTTGTAGGATGGAATACGGTGGTACAAAGAATTTCCTGCGCTCCTTCAACCTGAATGCATACTCAAAGTTTTTTTAGAGTGCCGGTTGTCGGCAAAAATACCTCTGCGATAGTTAATAAGGTGTTTCTTAATTCCTCCCTCTCTTTATCCGATATATTCTGCAGCTTCTCTATCTTTTCTTCACCTACATTCTTCATCTTCAGTTGCATCCTTCTCATCTTCCCTCACCTTTTTCTCTCCTTGCTCGCCTACTGCTTTATCTTAGCGCCAGGATTTAATTTTTTTCTCATCTTCTCTATCGGCATAACACAGTTTGAGACAATTTGGCGGAAGCTGTACTCTAACACTATGCTATTCGAACCGTAAGTGACAGAATCCTTCTGTAGTATCAGTTCACTATCCAGGCCTAATATCGTCTGTTGTTCATGCAGGAAACCCATATCAAGCATCAGAACAGTGGACAAATGTTGGATGACCAAGAAGTTTTTTTGTTGCATATAGCCTTGAGACTTGAATTCCATGCGAGTTTCAAAACTGTACCTCCATATGATTCCCAACTAATGCACATTCAAGCTTCGTCTTCTTGAATGGCAGAACCAGCCAGTAACGATTTTCTGAACACTTCTGATATGCTGATTCTGATATCCGTATCCTATCTATAAAATTCTCAATAGTCTCATTTTTCATTTGTGACTCCCACTCTGATTGTTTGCAGTAGAGGTTGCAACTATGCTGCCTCTTATAACGTTACACTTGGGCCCTCCTGAGTTCATCGCTTGACTGCACATTTCTCATGTTCTCATGACACATAACACACGTTTTTGCTTCCTCTGTCAAGTGCAAATTGGTCATCTGTAATAAGTGTCAGTACGTCCAAAATCCCAGCTTTTCACCCATCAACAGGTTGTCTGAAAATGCTAATACATCCTGCCCTGTGTTGCCCTAAAAAAGATTAATTAGTCGAATAGTAGCTGAAACTAACATGGGAACTGTCAAACTGAAGGAGGAGCTATCCTCTCTTAGAGCATTTAAGTGGTTATGCAGTTCAGTATTACCTTTCCTTCAAAGCATCTAACTGCTTATGAAGTTTTGCTTTACACATTATCAAGTGAGCTACCTGTTCTACCAAAAATTCAGTCTTATCCTGAGTGGTAAACGCACTTCTCCTTGACACAGGATGTCGAGAAGGAAAAAAAAGGTAACACTGTTATAACACTTCTAGTTACAGCCTAACGTCTCTATCTGAGTGGCTGCTGATGGTTAGTACTTAACACACTTCAAAATGAACTGCATGTGATTATTGAGCCATGCTCCTTAGTTCACAATATGCTACATGTCCATACCAACCAGCTGTAAACTAGTAGCTGTACAGTCCCTACAAAATTCACTTTGTACACCCTCAAATCATCGTCTGCATCTAATGTCACAAATCTCGCTCACAAACCAGAATTGGAAGTCTGGTAGAGAAGTAACTGACTCCTCACAGGAGAAAATAAGCAGAAACTAATGTCATCACTCGTCCTACTGTGGTCTTAATTCTGCATGTTATGGCTGTCAACTTCCTGCCAAACCCACTCGGCCACTTCTGCTTCTAATCGTCAGTAGTCAGCAACTTCTGCCACCAGCTGTAGTGGGATGGCAAGATGGCAGATGAGATTAGGTACCAACCCCCTCCCCCCTTTTTCCCCTGCAGGTTACGATGGCGTTGAGTGTTCATCAATAGTGCGGCAGGCGGCAGGTTCATGGAGGTAGATGGATGTCTGACAGTAAGCCACAGACACAGCAATTACGGGCAGTCGTTCTTTGTGCGCAAAGTTTACATCACCGCTAGTGTTGCCAGAGGGTGCACAACACCTCGACACACAGGATAGTCCCGGTTAGGGAAGGGTGTTTAGCTCTGCAAGCAGCCCGCATGACAACCAGCGCATGGCATTGACCCACCGAGCACGCAGCAGCTCAGCCGAAGTTACATTATTAGCACTCCAACAGTGTGGTGCATCATCAGGCCAAAGTCAGGCGGTCAGCGCACCAGTATGACAGACACAGCACAAACAGGTCGCATTGGCTGATACAGATGTAAGTCTCATTGCGAATGTATTCGAGCACAAAGAGCTGAACCATAGACGCCAGTGAAGCATCCGGTGTCAGTGCAAAGCCTGAACAGGGCAGACGGTGTCTCAGCAACTAGCCATCACAGATTTGAATCATGGACACCCAGGCATGCACCAGGCCGATAGATGTGGTCCAGCAGGTGGTCCTCCAGCAAAGAGGCACCATTTCGACCCCCAACGGCATCAGGCATAGGCGCAGCTAGTACTAGCTGTTAGATAACCTATTTCTGGTCGATGACTGGCGTGGATACCTCTCGTCGTTGTCTGCAGGCGGTGACAGACAATGCATAACTGACACGGGCAGTATTTATAGCTGCTCGACCAACCATTGTCTTGGCAGGCCATCATTCCTCTTTGAGGAAAACATGGAAGTGTCTCGGAGTCTGATTTGTACAAGCGGCAATCCAGGTAGCCGAAGCTACAGTCGGCTTCCGCACGATGTCAGCAGCGTCACAGCACCGGCAGTGGTTGTTGAGATAAATATGTGATAACTTGTCCGAAAATGATGCCAGGGCAGTGAATCTCTCTTTGTCAGCGGAGTCCGCTTGTAGTTTCTTGTGAAAGTTTACTCTGCGAGTCTTTGTCTGCTTCACTTCTCTAAGGCATCTTGCTGTAGCTTATGGTGAAAGTATATGCTAACATGGACGCAGGTTTTCAATAGCCAAGTGAAAGAAGCTACGGCGCAACATCTGGAAATAATGGAGAACGGAAAATTGGGTGGTTTTCTTAAAATCTTTTCTTACATCCTCTGGGAGTTTCCTACCCGTAGATAACATAACTCGAACATCTCACTGGAGAGACTTAACACAAGTCACTAAGTTTCCATAATGTTCATGGGAAATGAATATTTTATGTGCGGAGTGTTCGGTAACGGTCGCTCTGATGTCTAAGTTGACTGCGTCCTCCATCAACAATCTCAGCTTACAGGAGGCTTGCCCAGAAACTACACTATATGATCAAAAGTATCCGGACACCAGGCTGAAAATCACTTAAAAGTTCGTAGCGCCCTCCATCGGTAATGCTGGAATTCAATATGGTGTTGGCCCACCCTTAGCCTCGATGACAGCTTCCATTCTCGCAGACAAACGTTCAATCCGGTGTTGGAAGGTTTCTTGGGCAATGACAGACCATTCTTCACAGAGTGCTGCACTGAGGAGAGGTATCGATGACGGTCGGTGAAGCCTGCCACGAAGTCGGCGTTCCAAAACATTTCAAAGGTGTGCTAAAAGATTCAGGTCAGGACTCTGTGTAGGTCAGTCTATTACAGGGATGTTATTGTCGTGTAACCACTCCTCTGCAGGCCGTGCATTATGAACAGGTGCTCGATCTTGTTGAAAGATGCAATCGCCATCCCCGAATTGCTCTTCAGCAGTGGGAAGCAAGAAGCTGCTTAAAACATCAGTGTATATCTGTGCTGTGATAGTGTCACGCACAATAACAAGGAGTGCAAGTCCCCTCCATGAAAAACACGACCACCGCCTCCAAATTTTACTGTTGGCACTACACACGCTGGCAGATGACGTTCACCTGGCATTCGCCGTACGCACACCTAGCCATCGGATCGCCACATTGTGTACCGTGATTCGTCACTCCACGCAACGTTTTTCCACTGTTCAATTGCCCGATGTTTACGCTCTTTACACCAAGATAAGTTTCGTTTGGCATTTACTGGCGTGATGTGTGGCTTATGAACCGCCGCTTGACCATTAAATCCAAGTTATCTCACCTCTCGCCTAACTGTCACTTGCACTGGATTCTGATCCAGTTTGAAATTCCTGTATGATAGTCTGGATAGATATCTGGCTAGTAGATGTTACGACCCTCTTCAACTGTCGGCTGTCAGTCAACAGACGATGTCGTCCTGTACGCTTTTGTGCTGTACGTGTCCCTTTACGTTTCTACTTTACTATAACATCGGAAACAATGGACCTAGGGATGTTTATGAGTGTGAAAATCTCGCGTACAGACGTATGACACAAATGACACCCAATCACCTGACGACGTTGAAGTCCGTGAGTGCCGCGGAGCTCCCATTTTGCTCGCTCACAATGTCTAATGACTATGAGGTCGCTGATCTGGAATACCTAGCAGTAGGTGGCAGCACGATGCACCTAGTATGAAAAACGTATGTTTTTCAGGGTGTCCGTATACTTTTGATCACATACTGTATCGTGAGTCGGAAAACACAGCGAAAATCAGAAACGTTTTATTAGCTACACCTTCCAGCTACCTCTCTAGATACACTACTGGCCATTAAAATTGCTACACCAAGAAGAAATGCAGATGATAAACGGGTATTCATTGGACAAATATATTATACTACAAATGACATGTGATTACATTTTCACGCAATTTGGGTGCATAGATCCTGAGAAATCAGTATCCAGAACAACCACCTCTGGCCATAATAACGGCCTTGATACGCCTGGGCATTGAGTCAAACAGAGCTTGGATGGCGTGTACAGGTACAGCTGCCCATGCAGCTTCAACACGATACCACAGTTCATCAAGAGTAGTGATTGGCGTATTGTGACGAGCCAGTTGCTCGGCCACCATTGACCAGACGTTTTCAATTGGTGAGGGATCTGGAGAATGTGCTGGCCAGGGCAGCAGTCGAACATTTTCTGTATCCAGAAAGGCCCGTACAGGACCTGCGACATGCGGTCGTGCATTATTCTGCTGAAATGTAAGGTTTCGCAGGGATCGAATGAAGGGTAGAGCCACGGGTCGTAACACATCTGAAATGTAACGTCCACTGTTCAAAGTGCCGTCAATGCGAACAAGAGGTGACCGAGACGTGTAACCAATGGCACCCCATACAATCACGCCGGGCGATACGCCAGTATGGCGATGACGAATACACGCTACCAATGTGCGTTCACCGCGATGTCGCCAAACACGGATACGACCATCATGATGCTGTAAACATTCGTGCACCCAGGTTCGTCGCTGAGTACACCATCGCAGGCGCTCCTGTCTGTGATGCAGCATCAAGGGTAACCGGAGCCATGGTCTCCGAGCTGATAGTCCATGCTGCTGCAAACGTCGTCGAACTGTTCGTGCAGATGGTTGTCGTCTTGCAGACGTACCCATCTGTTGACTCAGGGATCGAGACGTGGCTGCACGATCCGTTACAGCCATGCGGATAAGATGCTTGTCATCTCGACTGCTAGTGATACGAGGCTGTTGGGATCCAGCACGGCGTTCCTTATAACCATCCTGAACCCACCGGTTCCATATCCTGCTAACAGTCATTGGACCTCGACCAACGCGAGCAGCAATGTCGCGATGCGATAAGCCGCAATCGCGATAGGCTACAATCCGACCTCTATCAAAGTCGGAAACGTCATGGTACACATTTCTCCTCCTTACACGAGGCATCGCAACAACGTTTCACCAGGCAACGCCAGTCAACTGCTGTTTGTGTATGAGAAATGGGTTGGAAACTTTCCTCATGTCAGCACGTTGTAGGTGTCGCCAGCGGCGCCAACCTTGTGTGGATGCTCTGAACAGCTAATCATTTGCATATCACAGCATCTTCTTCCTTCTTTCGCGTCTGCAGCACGTCATCTTCGTGGTGTAGCAATTTTAATGTAGTCGCCGCTCCGATTTAGACATTCGTCGTTGCTTTGTATTAACCTGCCAATGCTCTTGTTACAGAAGGCAGCCACCTGTGCTTTCCGCCAATTTTCTGCGCTAGTCTGCTGTGCTGTGGCACAATGTTGTCTCCATAGCCAGCGGTTCATGTGAGCAGAGATGAAAATCGGAGCCACGTCCGGGCTCTATTGTTGGTGATCGAATACTCCCAGTGGAAAACGCTGCAGGAGCTTCTCAGTTGCCCCTGCAGTGTGCCGCCGAGAATCGTCATGAAGAAGGAAAAGCATGATAGTTGTGTTACGTGGAGTTGCGTGAAAGCAGGCGAAATCTCTGGTCTGGTATTCATATTTGGCGGGAGACCCTATTTTCTAGACATCTTTATGTGGTCACGATGCGTTCAGTCCTGCGAAATGTAACTGACACGTTCGTTAGGCATGCTAAATTGCAAAGCTTCATCGTATTTTCACTGCGGTTACCATTTCTTGACCGATCGAAACTTACTTTGTGGACAACCCCCGTATGACAATACGAAATACAACAAGGTCTATCACTAATAAAATAACATCTTTATTTAGTTTTAGACTTTTGATCTGGGTTATGTATGTACAGTGTGAGCAGTGATGAGTAAGGATAAATGAATGGACACTGCAGCGTTGGAAGTTTGCATTATTAAGTGACTTATTTTCAAAGCAATATTGCACTCTAAGGATAAACAAAATGAGTTTGCGCTATTTTAAATGGATTGGCCTAGTATTCGGGAGGATGGAGGTTTAAATCGCCGTCTCACCATCCAGACTGGGTTTCTACGTGGTTTCCGAAAATGACTTCAAAGAAATGTCAGCCGGCTGGTGTTGCCTTGCGGTTCTAGGCGCTTCAGTCTGGAACCGCGTGACCGCTACGGTCGCAGGTTCGAATCCTGCCTTGGGCATTGATGTGTGTGATGTCCTTAGTTAGGTTTAAGTAGTTCTAAGTTCTAGGGGACTGATGACCACAGATGTTAAGTCCCGTAGTGCTCAGAACCATTTGAACCAAGGAAATGTCGGGATGGTTTCTTCCGCAGCCACTGCCGATTGTCTTTCCTGTCAAACTAGACCTGTAGGTACGTAAATGTCTTTCCATATGAATTTTGTTTTTATTTTTTTCTTGATAAAATTTAATACCATGACATACGCAGCAGTCTTGTAACATCGATCCATAGATGAATAAACCTACTACTACTACTACTACTTTACTAATAACAATAAGCCACGCCACGAGATGTCCACTGTAGGAAGGAGGTGCCATAAGAGGAGTGGGATCCATGTGCAGGCGCAATGTGGCTAGGGAAGCCTTACCGGCAAACAGAAGCCGTCTCATTGTTGGTGGGACAAGTGGGACAAATTTGGCAGTTCAGCCTGTACCACAGATACCAGCTGACACGCTTATAAGCTGCTGCGACTTTTCCTGGCGTACGTCTAACACGTAGACTACAATCCAACGTTATGTTTGTGACACGACTGTCCAGTATGATTCAGGTAGGTTAGCCTGCATCTGATAATCTTCATCTATTAATTCTCCTGAAGAAAAAACACATTATTCTGGTACCAGCAGTTGGTCTACGAGCACAAAAGTCCTGGACATGAGCTAATATGGATTTCAGAGTATTGTTCTATCAGATTTTATTCTTATGCATCTCATGATTTATTTTACTAATGTGTTGGAGCAGTGGTTTAGTGACAGACTAGAATCCAATGCCGCCCCAACTCCTCCAAGGTTTTTTTTTTTTTAGTGACATTTAATGATTCTTTTTTCTCTGACAATGATTTGTTGATATGAAAAACACCGATTCGAACTGTGGTTCATAGTCTACTTTAAACTGTAGTTTCTCCCGTAACTCACCACATAAATTAATTCAAATATGGAAGGAACCTGTGCTACGTAGGAAAAGAAATCCACTACCTTAGAACTACACTACTGTTGACAAATTGCTGGAAATTATACCTATATTAATATCCAGAGCGGAATGACCACATAAAACAAACAATAGGAAAAGCAGATGCTGGTCAGATTCATTGGAAGGTTCTTAAGGAAATGTAGCTCATCTACGAAGAAAGTGACTTACAAGGCGCTTGGTCGACTGATTCTTGACTACTGTTCATCAACCTGGGATGCTTATCAGGTAGAACTGATAGAACAGATCGAGAAGATCCAACGAAGAGCGGCGCGTTTGGTGACGGGATCGCTTAGTCGGTGCAAGAGAGTTACAGAAATGCTCACAAACTCCAGTGGTAGACGCTACAGGAGAAGCGTTCAGTTTCACGGAGAGGATTACTATTGAAATTTAGAGAGAGCACTTTCTGGGAAGCCTCGAACAACATAGTACTTCCTCCCATAAACTTCTCGTGAAAAGACCACTTGTCCTGCATTGGTATATCTAGGTTTTGAGCGTGTAGTGTGAGAGGACTCACTGCCCTCCCCTTATTTCAGCTCGTTGTATAAAAACCCTACAAACTGCACAGGTCTGCGTGCTGCAGTGCTTGGCTGTCCGAGACATACTTCCGTCCGTTATGGTGTCTCCAGGCTACCTGGAGCATCCCGTCTCAGCGGCCACACATCAGTGCCTGCCTGCCCTGAACAAAGGGATAGGCAGGCGCTCAAAAATGCAGTTGGAAAGTTCCAGACAGGGAGCAGCTTACCTTATAGTGGACAAGTTGGCCTATTCGGTTTGCAAGATGGCACAAGATAGCGCTAGAAGTGACAAAGTGACTTACAGGAACTGGACAGAGCGCGACAAGAAGATTAGACAAATTAGAGCCAAGACAGAGGCTTACTGACAATTTTTCTTCCACACGCCAATCGCAAGTGGAACAAGGAAAGGGAGGGGGGGGGGCGTCATTTAGTGGTACAGAAGTATCCTTCGGCACGTATAGTTAAGTGACTTTCGGAGTATGATGTAGATCATATGCTAAAACACTGTCGACTTCGAACTAACCTTCAGGTCGAAGACACCTTTACCTGTACTAGTTTGCTCGTCTAGTAATTGTCCTCCGATTTTCACGACATTAACCATTAAGATAAAATGCGACATGTTCTCATTTTTTTTTCTTTTCTTCGTTTCTGAATATTTCTTCGTATTGTTTTTGGGTTACTGCGTTACAACTTGGTAGAAAAATATCTCATTTGTTAATAAATGCATAATTTTTGAATGTTCTACTTTATTATTTTACATTAAGACCAGGTTTCTGGCCTACAAGGGTAATGAATATTATAGACATGCACATTTTGTGGATTCAATGGAAAACAGAATGTTTCTTCCTTTCCAGTCGACATTTAGTATCGTGAAGCGTCAGGTCGTCATGTCTCAGTGTTGCATCCGAACTAGTTATTTCACTCTAACATCTGAATCGTTCATTTTAGACAGATATTCTTAGCATCCGTCACTCTACGTTAACCTACCATTTCGTTCCATGGCACTCTGCACTGTTGCATTAACCGACTGATGGTTCAAAGATGGTTTGCGAAACGGAGAGATGAGGCAGACTCGTTTCGAATATAACAATTTCATTAAAGACTATTTGTCTGGAACAGCGACGACCAGAGGGTGGCTTTTGGACAGTCTCCGATACCCATCTTGGCAAATGACGAACTCGTTCTCCATCACTGGCATGAAAAATAATAACAAAATAGATATGCAAACTAAATAATAACTGCATGATTCCTAGATAGGTGGACTTCATTACTTTCCTTCCATAGTGTAACTAACGGTTGTACTGATATGAAGGGGATCTGGATGCAGAATTAAAATGATTGTGGATGTGTTATTGCCCTTCGGTAATGGATCCAATCAGGGTGAAAGGAACAATGACGACAAAAAAAGGAAATAATTTCATTGCCCATTTTTCTCAACAATTACATTTTATTTCAAATATATTGGGGTCCAATAGAATGACCACAAAATGGATAGTTTTCAAAGAAACAGTCTCGTCCCATGAGTGCAATTAATTTATATTGGACAGAAGATTGGGTACAAGGTGATGTCTCAAGGTGATGCCTCTACCACAGTTGAAAGGAATGAAAATTAGTTTTTAACATCATATTGACAATGAGATGATTGAAGACGGACGACATTCTAGGATAAGGGAAGCATGGATAACGAAATCGGCCTTGTTCTCTTCAGAGGAACAGTCCCGCCACGTGGCTTAAAAAGATTTTGGGAACCCATGGAGTACATAAAGCCGGTTTGTCGTCCGCTGAAATGGACGGCCGGCCCGGGTGGCCGAGCGGTTTTAGGCGCTACAGTCTGGAACCGCGCGACCGCTACGGTCGCAGATTCGAATCCTGCCTTGGGCATGGATGTGTGTGATGTGCATAGGTTAGGTTTGCGTAGTTCTAAATTCTAGGGGACTAATGATCTCAGAAGTTAAGTCCCGTAGTGCTCAGAGACACTTGAACCATTTTTGAAATGGACGCTATTTCTCTCGATTCCAGCGTTCTCTTGCAGTTGGAGACAGAGCACCTGCAGTGACTGTCGTAACTATGGAAATGGGCGGTAGCCAGTCGTTCAAAGTAAGTTATAAATATCTTTCAAAGTGACTAGTTGAAGAAAACTCTATTTACTGCATCGAAACCATCAACCGACTCTGTATAATCAGTTTTCACACTAGAACAACAATACTAAAATCCATATTTGGACACAAACTGACTGCCATACCCACAACTTGAGCCAGTTCATCAACGTAATGTCGATACTCAAAAAGAGAGAAAATCTTAGTTGGCACTAAACACTTACTTGGCATGGAATATCGATTCCGTACTAAATTTTTGCTGGCTTCAGCCGATAGTAAATTTGGCATAGAGATTTTCCGACACACAAGCAACTGTCGGTTGCAGAAACTACATATAATTTGCAAACGAAAATGCCTCTTCGATTTCTTGTTTGGCCAACAGTTTAGAGAACAAGCTGGTGTGTGAGAGATTACCTGGTTCATGTAAACAATACTCGGTGAATCGATAAAAGGGAAAGAATACCACTTTCAGAAGATAACATACGCCCAGTTGTTCTGCTGCGAGGCATGGAGAAAGTACAGTTTATCTAATGCTGTTGTTTTCTTTCACTTGGTGCGCTATAGAAAAATTTCCTGCTTTCTGCGACCAACATGCTTCATATAGATTAAATACTCCCATGAAATATATATATTTCCATCATTTTATATTCTACCTAGTTGACAAAGCTGGCATTGAAAATTTTCTATTAGAAACGAACACAAAAAATGACTTCATATCTTTTTAACCATGTGTCGTACAATAATATATTTGTGTAGATTTATTCAGCGGCATATATGGATACTCCCTGCGAAATATTTTGCGAATAGCGTTAGTAAAAAATGCCGGCCGAAGTGGCCGAACGGTTCTAGGCGCTGCAGTCTGGAACCGCGCGACCGCTACGGTCGCAGGTTCGAATCCTGCCTCGGGCATGGATGTGTGTGTTGTCCTTAGGTTAGTTAGGTTTAAGTAGTTCTAAGTTCTAGGGGACTGATGACCTCAGCAGTTAAGTCCCATAGTGCTCAGAGCCATTAGTAGCAAAGAAGTAATAAATTGAAACGTCATGGATGATGCAGCGGTTTTCTGCTATCTGATTGTTCTTGACGTCATAATTCCTCGACTATGATAGACTGATGGTTCTTACTCCCGCAGCGATTTCTGCCTGACAGTAAGAGATATGTGTACCAAGTTTGATTGAAATCGTTCCTTGATTTAGGAGGAGATGTGGAACGTACACACACATATACATCCATTTTTATAATATGTATGGATTAGTTGGTTTTGTGTTCTACCAATTTGTCATTTCGTAGCAACAGAATAGCAGCGATTGCTCTGTAAACATTAATGTATGTGAAAAGTGGTATATAGGTTTCAACACTATTTGTGAGAGAGGAAGGATACAAGTTTTGGAAATGGAGGTTGCTAGTCAGTCTACTTCTATCTTAAAATGTATTATAAGAACAATTATTATTCAGATTTTATTAAAACAATAAGTAAAAGTTGCTAGAAAAGCATTTAGAATAACTGTATTCGCCTGTCCAGTCGCTTATAAAAATAGAATATCAATAGTGTACCAACATTATCTCATTCTCTTGCAACAAATTGAATAAATTGTAGTATAGTTATTCCTTATGTTACAAGGAATATGCATGAGGTGAACTCTCAGAATCTAACAGTTTACATTTTTTAAAAGAAAACAGATAAAAGTAAAATATGTTGTAAAACTTAACAGCTGCTTATCCTTTTACAAAAAGCTTTTAAAAATACGAACGTAAATACCTGAAGATATAACAAACTTAGTGAATCAACAAGAGGATTTTAACATCATCAGTACTTCACTAAGATGTTCGACATGCGATCAACTTGCTCGTAACGCATTACGTACCGTACTTCATGAATTCTAAAAGTGTAAGTATGTTCTAATACCAGTTCGTCTTTCTACCTTGTTATATGAGGCGGATGCACACACCAACAACCCAAGCAACAACCAATGATCAGAAAGAAAAAAAATTAAACAGCTGAAACCACATTGTGGTTAAGAGACTGCTTAACGAACGATGTCATTAAGAGTCTACTTACGCAACAACACGGTTATGAAGAAGGAACCAACAGAATTTAACACACCAAACAAATGTTGGTGCGCTTGTGTTGTGATATTGCCTTCAAACACTCTTCAAATGACATCCGTTGGCAACATGCTAGCTGACATCGAAGAACATCTTGACGAGAGCCTTCTCATATGTATGATGTATTGCGTGTATTTGTGCATTTATAAAAACAGGTGGCGGTACTGGTATGCAGCTCACATTACTGGCTCAGTTGGGCACGAACTGCGCGGCTTCCACCGCTGCGTCGACCTCTGTACACGAGATAAGGATGGTGGAAAAGGGTAAGTGTATCAATTTGAGGCAAGGTAGCCTGGTCCAGAAGCGATAGAGTCGAAACGTATAAGCCAATAACGTTCTGATTCCTCTGACGGTGGAAAAATGTACTCGACTGACTGAAGCATATCCCACTTGTTATTCGTCAACGGATGTGGTTCCAACATGATGTAGTCCCCGTTTACCTGGATCAGACATTCGCTGCAAAGTGGATAGGCAGAGGTAGTACTGTTTCGCACCCAGCACCTTCGCATGATATCATTCCATTTGATTTCATCTTAAGAGGTCGTGTGAAAAGTCCTGTGTAAGAAACGAGGCTAACGAGGATCTCCTGGAAAGAATTCTCGCTGCCTGCGATACAATGCAAACGACGCCGCGGATGTTAGAACAGGTACGGCAGAGCTTTGTGTGACGTTGCCCTGCCTGCATTCACGCTGGGGGACGCCATTTAGAACAACTGTTGTAAATACAGCAGCTTGTGAAATTTGTGCGAGTGAATGGAATTCATAATTATTGTACCTTAGGCTTAGGATTTTCGGTCTCTCTGACATCAAGTTAAGTGCGCCATTACTAATCCATCCGCAGGGCAAATTATCACGGGATACTGGGGAGCACTCAACAGGAGTTCTGCACGTCATGGCCAGGATTCGAACGTTGGTGAGCTTAGTTTGAGAGCTGCGCGAGGCTAAGGCGGAACTCGACAGATTTTCGCTTATACCATGCGACTGGTCGTTTCCGGACTACGATACATTTACCCTTCTCCATGATCCTTGAAAGTCTGTATCATCATCACCTTGTACATCGAATCACTACCGACACAGGCTGTGTGAGCGAGGATAACTACTGAAGCACCACCCTGAGGACTGCTGTGGCTACAGTCGTTGACTGGCAACGGCTCGATCTGTACGTAATTTGTTTCCTTAGACACCAAAGAGTCATCCTACATCATGTAGTATACAAGTTGGAGGACACTTCTAAAAATACTCAAGTTGTTTAACGGAATGTGGATTGCTGGTGGGGACTACCCTTTTCAATATTGATTCAGTATCTTGGCAGGCGCTCCATAATGCCTGACGGTGAATAAATGGTGCAGAGACAGTGCCTTAAGGCAATCCACTCAAACATTTTATAAATCGTGTGTCTCATTGCGTAATTTATTGCTCTAAATACGCTCTTTCATTATGAACCTCCAGTGCTCCTTTTTTCATGTACTTCTTTGACTGTAGGCAAACCTTTGACTGTGTTTTCTAGGAAAAGTTGTGGCAGGTGCTTGCAGTATTCGGTGTCCGACCGAACTTGACGGCACTGAACAGTGTCCTATACATTAATCACCTCGCAGCGGCGAAGACAAGTAGTGGCTCGTCTCATTTCTTCAGTGTATCAAAAGGTGTCAGACAGGGTTAAACATTTTGATCTCGTCTTCCTCCTCCTCCTCCTCCTCCTCCTCCTCCTCTTCCTCCTCCTTTTCCTCTTCAGTGTCACTGTTTTCGCTGTCACTGTGGATGTCGCTGCCCACACTCTGAAGATTTTCGTTAGGTTGCATATACGTAGGAATGTCTGTTATGTCGCGTCCGCAGGTACTCTTCATGAGTTGTTTTTGAAATACTGTTTGTCTATGCATTTAGTTGTGCCAGTTGTTCTTCGCCTCTCATTGCTGCGTATATTGTTCAGGGGAACCTCCATTCTCGCATGTAGATGTAGGTATCTGTCTCAGTCTCACTGGATTTAAGTGCAAGGGATAAGGTCCGTGTCCAGTGAAGAAATGTACCATGCAGCCGCTTGGACCGATATGTTTCATTCTTAAACGCCCCCTCAGGACAGGGAAGATGTCGTGCAATCTACGTCTATCATTCCACTCACCTCGCCACGTATCCAAACGGCAACTTTTAAGGTGACATGTGGTCTGTATCGGCACAACAGTTGTTGTGTGCACCTTGTCTAATCTTTAAATAGTACCTTGCAGCTTTTTGTATTATCGTGATATCTATGGGGCATATTCAGAGCACCACACACAGTGCATGCACGGGTGTGATGCCGAATGCTCCAGATAACCCAAGTAGCTCACTTCTCCGCGCTCGGCTGAGAGATGCTTTGTTGGTGACCAGGTCCGGTCTATGTGCCCACGTGCTAGCTGAGTACTGATTCGCAGATCACACAGTGGTATGTCCGTATGACTGGAAGAGGTAGTCTGTACTGTTTTGAATTTAGCCTCACCAGTTTATGTAGTAATTTGTCTGCTTTGTCAATGTTAGCCTAATGTGTTAGTGGAAATTCAATTTCTCATCTGTTTGTAGTCAAGACAGCGTGTAATATGTGCGCCTTTGATGTTTGTGTCCCCTTTTTCAACTGAATGGTTCCTTTGGAGTGACCCTTTCAGTAATGTGTACATTGTTTCGTTTTCGTCTATTATGAGTTTGTTGTTGTGACAACATTGTGTAATTGTTTATAGTGTTCCACCGGCTTTGTCTTGCAGCTCGGCTCTACTGTTTGAAGTGACTACAACTGATAGGTCATCTGTGTAGGCGACAATCCCGTCTGATCTGTCATCTCTTCTAGAAGTTGCAGGAGGAGTTCGATCTTATGTCCCAGAAGGTGGTCCGGCAGATCGACCCTTGAGGAAAGCCTCTGGTAATTCTTTTCATTACTTTCCAGCTGTCCATCTGCCATATTGCTACTCGGTCTTTAGAGCAGTCTAGGAAACTGTTGTACGGTCATTTCGGTATCTCCAGATGTCTTAAGCACGAAGAAGTGGTGCTAATTTGGAAGTAGGCGCGCCGGTAATTCTGCGGGAGTAGTCAGACCAGGTGTGAAGCGAGCCCCGGGTGCGCCTGGCGCCGACCGGGCGGCCGTTTTTAATTTAGCCGTCGCGCGGCTACACGCACTCTTACACGTGTTTAGCCGGGCGCGCGTGTCCGCGGCGGCGCCGTCTCCGGCGGCGGCAGTGGAGGCGGCGGAGGCGGCGGCTGCGGTGGCGACCGGTCCGAGCGGCGCTTCCCAGCCGGCGGCTATCTGGCGCGGGATCAGCCGGGCCCGCTGCCCCCGCCCTGCGCCCGCGCCGCCCCCGCTCCGCCCCCACCCCTTATGACGTGACAAAGGGCTGCAGTCGGCGTGACAAACGCCCGGGCGCGCGACATAACTTGCGCGTGGCCGGCCATTTGTCTCCCCGGGGGACGCGAGGAATGCGGCGCGCGGACCGGCCGCGAGGTGACGCTCCACCGGAACGCGACGCCGCCGGCGGGGGCGGTGGGGGCGGCGAAGGCGGTGGCGGCGCCGCGGAAGCACCTGGCCGGCGCTACCTGCTGATATCTGTCTGCCGCCTAATGCTTGTAATCCACATCTGAATCACTCACGTTTATCTCTTACATCGCCAGCTACACCGTGGTTCAAAGGCCCGTCTTTGTACGTGTGTGGCAGCACCGGCATCGAGATCTACCTTCTCTGGAAAGAACATTGCCGCGATAACGCAGCCCAAACCGAAGTGTCTTATACATATGTTCGGTCGACTGTCAGATCGACGGGGATGGCGTAGCTGTTAATGCACTGGACTGTTTTGCCCTCGGTCAATCCCCTGCTCGCACCTTACTCATCTACTTATAAAATGGTGAACGTGAGGTTGTCGGAATTCCGCTATGATAGGAGTAAAATGGTTCTCCCGCGCTCAATATTTAGTGCGCTCTACTGAGTATGTGAATCTGAGAACGGTATTGACAGTTTGCACAATATAGTGAGAAACCCCTGAGAGATATAAAGATTTTGACGTTCGCTCAGTATATTGTACCGAGTGAGGGTAGATTTGCGCTATAAACCGGAATACTTCCTGCTGAGGCCAAAAGAGATTCAGTTCGCTGCGAGCGAATTTTTCGAAAGAACTGAAAAATGTAAAAGACAAAATATCAGTATGGAGCATGTATAGTAAACTACTGTGCGGTACTTCGAGAAATGAAATTCCTGACTTTAGGAACCAGCAGATACTACCTTGTTCCCAACGGCAGAGGCAATTGAAAACTACGATGTCGTGACACTAAGCAGTAATGTTTATTTTACTTATATCACTTTTCAGAATTGGTATTTCTTTTTGTGACACTTGCCTCACGTCAGACGAAAGGTCATGTAAGTTTTAACACAGTAATCAGTATGCGGTTCTGGGCGCTACAGTCTGCAGCCGAGCGACCGCTACGGTCGCAGGTTCGAATCCTGCCTCGGGCATGGATGTGTGTGATGTCCTTAGGTCAGTTAGGTTTAATCAGTTCTAAGTTCTAGGCGACTGATGACGTCGGAAGTTAAGTCGCATAGTGCTCAGAGCCATTTGAGACACAGTAATCAGTAAATAAGTGTTCTATTCCGGTTGCAACAGTTGTTACTGTAGAGAAGTACAACGAAAACTGCATATGAATATGATAAATTACACAGTTCAATTGTTTAATTTTTAATTAGTTATTGTTGTGGTTTACGAATCTATGTTGATCTACTGAAATGTTTACAGGCGTATTTCGTCCGTTCTACATAATTTATGTTTCTGTTTCGCAAGGAAAGCAACTCAATCGCAAACACACTAGTTTCACGTGGACAAGCGTCAACGTGTTCGCTACGAAGGCATAATAACTGACGCGTCCTGGCCTTAAATACTGCGCAGTAATGTTCTATTATTCTTGGCCTCGCACTTCCAAGCAGTATACTGACACAATGTTATTGAGCAATAAATATAGAGCCTGTAGGGACGGCTTAAACCTCATCGTACTTCAGGCTGAGACATTTCACAACGTGCTCTTAGCCATTTCTCGGTTCCTTATTTCCATTCTCTGCTGTATTACCAGTCCCTTGCTTCTTCTGTGAGTTTCATTACAGTCATCATGAACATCATACTAGCTTCTAGATCGATGACCTTGCTACCTTCACCCTCTCGTAGACATTTCTTTTCAATTACATCTAAAATTGCTCCCTTATATTGATATACTGTCAACCAACTACATATATCGAGCGTATCATCGACTTCATTGAGTGTACGCATCAATAAACACACAAATACTAGGTTTCCATTTACTTCTGGGATATATCGTAACAGAATTGACTCGAAAACAGCTCCTATCCGCCGGTTCTGACCAAGGGAGGGTTACCTTGTTTAGAAGGCAAATGCCAGAACTGGAAATAGCTCCAAAATGTTCGCGATTGGGACTCTTTTCCCCACAACCAGATCACCTGTAATTTAGCCGAAAAGTCTCTTTCTCTGCAATGAGACATTACTGGAAGATCGACGCGCTCTACCTAAAGCACGAAAAGCATTAAAAAAAAAACAAATATGTATTGTGTTAAGAAGCGACGCTAAGTCGTAAACTTGAGACGTTCTGAAGACAGACTGTGCCCAAATTGCGTCAGCATAAGAATATTTTGAGCGGCAAGTGATCAGTTCAGTTCTAGCGACCTGTTCAGCATTGACATAAACCCTTTCAACATGTACTGCGGTCATTCAACTTTATTCTTGGCTGGGAGAATGGCCAACACTGTCTTATAAACATTAAAGTACGTAGTTACAATCCCTAAGTTTCGACGACGCTTTTGATAGGTTTTCCATCCTTATCAGACGCATGCCGTAACTGGTAATCCCTTAGCAAACGTTTCCAGTTGTGTTTCCCTTTGCGCCATACTCAGCCTGCTGGTGTATTTGGCTGAAAAGAGAGATACTTCATGTAACCATCTGTTCAAATTTACAGAGCAGACAAACCTCCGAACCACACGTTCTGTGAAGAGTCGTGGACATCCTAGTATTTAGCGCCAGTTGCACTGTCCTCCTACCTGTTTACGTAGATGCTTCCGACCAGCTTCGTAGTTTTCGAGATACTCCTTCACAGGCTCTCCGTAATAACAAGCTGCCCTTTCTTAAAGCCGCTGACCACATTGGACTTCCCCATTTACAGCCTATATCTTCGCTAGATTGATACCCCGTTCGTGTCTGCTCCACCGAGGCACTTCTGTTACCGCGTCACGTACCCGCAAAGCCACCAGGCAGCATCCTACGTCGCAGTGGACAGTGCGCATAATTTTTCGGCTTATTAGCGTATCCTATCCTCTTTTATCGCACTTCTTAAATCAAAATTTGTTTTATCATTTCTGATATGATGTATAACAGTTTTACAGGTACAGTGCAACTACTATTTACACAAAGTAAGAGGACAGAAGATCTCCATGGGGCCCCACCTCCACGTGGTGCTGCATGGGCAGCGGGACCCGCGGCCTCAGATTGAGAGCTGTGCGCTGGAGGCCTTTGGTCCCGGCTAATTGGACTGAGTGGAACACTACGAGCCACACAAAAGTTATTAGGCAGCGCGTCCTAGTAGTCCAAATGCAGTATGATAAAAAAAATGAAAAAAAAACGTCTTCAAATGCCGGCGCACGCAGAAGTGCTCAGGAGCACACCGTTCATGGTAACTGTTGAACATGAAGCTCTGCAGTAGACCATCCCTACGCGTTCACATGTTGCCCCAACGAGGGTACGGTACCATCGGGATTCAACCGTCGATCAATGGAAACCTGTCCGCTCTTCGGGTGAATCTCATTTTAGCTACATTTGGTCGGTGGTGGGCTCCACAAATGCCGTCATCGAGGTGAACGGCGGCTCGAAACGTGCAGCACACCACGGAGGCAGGTTGGTAAGAGCAGTATTATGGTATGAGAGACATTCTCCTGCATTTGCGTGGGGCGTGTGGTAGTAATCGAAAACACGCTGACAGCTGCGAACCACGTGCATACCTTCATACTTGATGTCTTCCTCGACGGCGATGTCATCTTTCGACAATAAATCGTCAGTGTCTCGGAGCCAGAACCGTGCTACAGTGGTTTGGGGAGCATTATAGTGAGCTCACGTTGATGTCTCGGCAACCGAATTCAACTGATTCTATATAACACATTTGGGTCGCTATCGGGCGGCATCACCGAGTACGCAAATAAGCAGCCCATTATTTACGCGGATTGCATGACCAGTGAACAGACATCTGAGGCCACACACCTCCACAAACCTATCAACACACTATCGGAACTCTGATTCGCAGAATCAGTGAAGTATTTCGTTCCAAATACGGACAAACAAGCTATTAAGCAGATGGTCGTAATGTTTTGGCTCATCAGTGCAGGCAGAATAGTAGTTGCCCAGGGAGGAGGTCTCGGAACGTTACCACATGCCCAACACCCTTGTGCAGTGCCTAGCAAGTTTACTTACTAATGTATGTTCGTATGCTACTCTACTTAATTCTACGTTAGTATTTTACAGGTTTACTGTGGCACCTGGTACAATAACAGGCCATATGAAGTTAAACATTCTATATACTATGTGATAAATCTTTACTGTTTATATGTGTTGTGTATGTTATGTAGCTTCTTCTCGTGTTTAGTCTTATTCTAAGTCACGGTATGTGTTAAAAATTTATGTCATTATAGTAACAGGTTTAACGCGAAGTTTGGTTCAATAATCGGCCACGATTGTATGATAACATGTGTCTCTCTCTGGTTTGATTTGTGTTTCATTTTTCCTTTATTTGGGTGTCTGGATGTTTTTCTTCGTGCGTTATGTTCTCTATGTAGGTGAGTCCGTAATATTCGAGTCTTCATCTGAATTAACATAGCCTGTAGTTCTCGTCCTGTGGTCCCGGCGGAGGTTCGAGTCCTCCCTCGGGCATAGATGTGTGTGTTTGTCCTTAGGATAATTTAGGTTAAGTAGTGTGTAAGCTTAGGGGCTGATGATCTTAGCAGTTAATTCCCATAAGATTTCACACACATTTGAACAGTTCTCGTCCTGTCCTGGAGATGTGGTCCGTTAGTTGATTTACTTGTCCCCATTTCTGTGAGTCCCTGAGTGTGCCGACCGCTGTGACCGAGCCGTTCTAGGCGCATCAGTCTGGAACCGCGCGACCGCTACGGTCGCAGGTTCGAATCCTGCCACGGGCATGGGTGTGTGTGATGTCCCTAGGTTAGTTAGGTTTAAGTAGTTCTAACTTCTAGGCGACTGATGACATCAGATGTTAAGTCCCATAGTGCTAAGAGCCATTTGAACCATTTGAACCCGGAGTATGTGTTGTGGCGTTCCTGTTGTGATTCCTGTTATGTTTCGCCGCACACAGTACCGCTCGCAGCACAACACGAGGAGAGGTAGGAAAATCTGAAGAAAGATAGTAAATATTTTAAAACTAACTACTCGGAAGAAATAGTAGCAACGCAAAAGTACATCTTACTTGCACCTGAGATAAACATGGCTTGGTTTACCTCCTAGTCTTTTGGAACTTTGCCGGTGCTGAGCAAGTTCGGAAATGCGAGTAAAGCAAGAGGCTACGGAGAGAACAAAGAAAAAAAAATCACTTGTTTCAGCAAGATAATCAAAGAGCAAAAAATACAAGTACAGTTACGGAGAGGAAGCGAGTGTAAGATCGGTACACGCAAAACACAACTAAATGTGCTTCGCACTAACCAGGTGCAAGTTGAAACCAAGGTCATCAGCCCCTCTCCTGGTCTCCACTGTGCGACTGAAATGTGTTGGAGACAATCAGTGCACGAGGCGCGGGCGTCTAACAGCGTAAATGGGAAGTTGACTAGAGTAGGGACAGGGAAAAATCGTTGGCGATGTTGGTGTTAACTACAGCATAGACTGGAGATATTTTCTGAGAGTTTATCGTTCATGTTTGTTATTTGTGGCACTTGTTTTTCAGGGTTATGCTGAAAAGACAAATGTACCTCGGTTGAATATTATATTTCTTATACGGTACAGAGAATATTAGAAACGAAGAAAACAAAATTGTCTGACAAATAAGTAATTGAAGAATAAGACTGCTCTTCAGCTGAACATTGCTGAAAGTTTATCGACTAACAACATACACATCAGTTCTAATTTCCGATATATTATGCTGTTGATTTATCTATACGCGACTGTACTGGGGAAAATAATCACTCACTTTGTTTGAAGAGGGAAGACAGCCTTCAGCACCGTAACAGGATACTGACGATTAGTGACTTTCCTGCTGCAGGTATTTGACGCCAACAGTCACACGTAAAGTTGTTTTTTAGTTCAGTGCTGAAAGATTTTTATCCCTTTAGAATACAGAAAAGGCCGAAAGTACTCCTTGAGCTCCGCTGGCATGTAGTCTTGCGAAACAATAAGATCCTATCATTATCGATCGCAGTTATTTGTCGACAAGCTTTTTTACTTGTCGACTGTCTAACTACATTCTGTTTATAACCTATATATACATGGCCCCAAACGGTAAAGCCAATAGGAGAAACATGTATATATTCCATGCTACTGAATACGTCTTGCAGAGAAAAAAGGCGAAACGCATGTGAGACGAAAATTCTGTTTCATTCAGTTTTAGTTAGACTGCCAACAAGTAAAAATTAACAGTATACTGTAATATTATACGCAACTGAGGAAGACAGGACTACAAAAGCGGAAGATGTGACAACCTACTTACATTGTTCGTTGAATGATTTTGTTTTCTAAATTACGGGTTTTGCTCTGGAACTATTTCCAAGAACAAGTTATATTCCAGCACAACAGTCTAATCCCACACATACTTTCGTTAGATGTAATGTATCCTGTCGAACAAAACTGTTGATTGTCCTTCCATTAGACTCCAGAAAAATTCAACACATTTTACCGCAAATCGTTAGATGCAATCATTATCGAATAATGTAAAACATGAAACTATTATTTAGTTGTTAACCTTTGTATCACATTGTTTACTCTCGAGAAGGGGGAAATGTCAGATTTCTCGATATAAAATGCTGTTTACGCGAAATTCATCACGTTATCATTTAAAGGTTAAATGAAATTTTTAAGTTCATATTTATAAGTAATTAACATTGCTGTATCGAAGATTACATTATTGCTTTGAATGAATGATGGATAGCGCGTTGGTCGGTCACAAGTTGTACTAGTAGTCTTAGTAGCAGTATCATGATTATTGTTTGTGTTTCTTTTGTTTTCCATTGTTATTATAATAACGTATGTGAAACAGTCAAGAAAATACAATGTGTAAGCTGGACTACAATTGTTTGGAAATAAAGGATGTAACTTTCATACTATAATAGCAGCAAGGTCTAAAGTTTCTGAGGAGGATTTGTCCTTTCTGAAGAAAATGGTTCAAATGGCTCTGAGCACTATGAGACTTAACATCTGAGGTCATCAGTCCCGTAGATCTTAGAACTACTTAAACCTAACTAACCTAAGGACATCACACACATCCATGCCCGAGGCAGGATTCGAACCTGCGACCGTAGCGGTCACGCGATTCCAGACTGAAGCGCCTAGAACCGCACGGCCACACCAGCCGGCCTTTCTGAAGACTAAGATATGTTTGTGTCTGTTGTCAGATGGGTGTGAGAGAGTGTTGTGCTGTTACTGAGAACACTGGATTTCCGATGTGTCCGTTAGTTAACAGGTTTAAGGCAAAATGTTTTCAGCACGTACTGTCGTACTGCTTCGTGTTTCAGTTCATCTAGTGCTGCAGGTAAGATAGGTGGAGCCCAACTGGAAGAAATTTGGGTGAAGATTCACACTGTGCTAACTGAAGAAGTGATAGAACTCAGTGTGAAAATGTTGGATGTAGCTCATTTTCTAACATTACTATGTCCAGTGTGAAATATTCAGTGTTTAGTTCCTCTATTAGTTAATAGTTCTCTTGTCTGACAATGCAACTTTTCTTATATTCCATCTGGTATTACTGTTCTTGCGTTAGGATGTTATATAGGAATGAGTTATTTGTCATGTGTAATTTTCTCTGTGTGAACATCACATATAAAGTGAGGAATATGCACAGAGCTTTCTTTTCTATACTACTATTTATGAAGAAGTATGCAGTGAGTGACAGATGAGGAATGTGCACAGTAATAGTTCATGTGATAGGTGGCAACAATAAGTTTTGAGTGAGCTGTCCATACATTATTTTGTACGTTTCTCCCCTTTGTTTCATTCATCGCCGAGAAATTTTTCTAGTTGCAGCTGTAGCGGTATTACGATTATTGTTAGTGTTTCTTTTGATTTGTATTTGCAATTTATATATTAATGTACATAAAAGAGTCAGGACAACACTCGCACATTTACGAGGATAGAAGAATTGTCAGGTTCCTTTCATATCATGAATGAACAACAGGCTGGAACAAACAATTCTTATATTCAGCGTAAAACATCCGTACGTATTTAACATCATACAGTCTTCTACATCTACATCTAAATCTACATGGATACTCTGAAAATCACTTTTAAGTGCCTGGCAGAGGGTTCAACGAACCACCTTCACAATTCTCTATTATTCCAATCTCGTTCAGCGGGAAAAAATCACGAACACCTATATCTCTCCGTACAAGCTATGATTTCCCTTATTTTATCGTGGCGATCGTTTCTCTTTATGTAGGTAGGTGTCAACAAAATATTTTCGCATTCTGAGGAGAAAGTTAGTGATTGGAATTTCGTGAGAAGATTCGTCGAACGAAAAACGACTATCTCTTAATGATGTCCACCCCAAATCCTGTATCGCTTCAGTGACACCCTCTCCCATATTTCGCGATAATACAAAACGTGCTGCCCTTCCTTGAACTTTTTCGATGTACAAATCCGTCAATCCTATCTGGTAAGGATCCCACACCGCGCAGCAGTATTCTAAAAGAGAACGGACAACCGTAATGTAGGGAGTCTCCTTAGTAGATCTGCTACATTTTCTAAGTGTCCTGCCAATAAAATGCAGTCTTTGGTTAGTATTCCCCATAACATTTTCTTTGTGTTCCTTCCAATTTAAGTTGTTCATAATTGAAGTTCCTAGGCATTCAGTTGAATTTACGGCCTTTTAGATTTGACTGATTTAGTGTGTAACCGACGTGTAACAGATTCCTTTTGGCACTCATATGGATGACCTCACACTTTTCGTTATTAAGGTCAACTGCTAGTTTTCGCACCATTCAGATATCTTTTCTGAATCGTTTTGCAATTTGTTTTGTTCTTCTGATGACTTTATTACTCGATAATCGACAGTGTCATCTGCAAACAAACTAAGACGGCTGCTCGGATTGTCTCCCAAATCGTTTATATAGATAAGGAGAAGCAAAGGGCCTATAACACTACCTTGGGGAAAGCTAGAAGTCACTTCTGTTTTACTCGATGACTTTCCCTCAATTACTACGAACTGTGACCTCTCTGACAGGAAATCACAAATCCAGTCACATAACTGAGGTGATATTTCATCTGAAATCCCTTGCCAATAAAACTCAAGAATTCATGCGAATAATGAGCTTGTTGTGTTCACAAGAAAGATAAAAATCCATGTTGACTGTGTGTCAATAGATCGTTTTCTTAAAGGTAATTCATAATGTTCGAACACACTATATGTTCCAAAATCCTGCTGCATATCGATGTTAATGATATGGACCTGTAATTTAGTGGATTACTCCTACTACCTTACTTGAATATTGGTGTGACCTGTGCAACTTTCCAGTCTTTGGGTACGGATCTTTCGTCAAGGGAATGGTTGTATATGATTATTAAACGGTTGTATATGATTGTTAAGTACGGAGCTAATGCATCAGCATACTCTAAAAGGAACCTAATTGGTATATAGCCTGGACCAGAAGACTTGCTTTTATTAAGTGGTCTAAGTTGCTTAAATACTCCGACGATATTTACTTATACGTTACTCATGTTGGCAGCTGTTCTTGATTCGAATTCTGGAATATTTACTTCGTCTTTTTTTGTGACGGCATTTCGGAAGGCTGTGTTCAGTAACTCTGCTTTGACAGCACTGTCTTCGATAGTATCTCCATTGCTATCGCGCAGAGAAGGCATTGATTGTTTCAAGTTCCTGAGCATTCTGATGCCATCACATTTCTCTTGTCTGTGTTTGATATTTTCGTTGGATATCGCGAGAACACTCTTTCTTAGTGCTGGAACTGCGACCACGATGTCGAGAAAATTTTTTTACCATAGTCATCAAACTTATCTCGCGTCTCCTTTCAGTAAGCCAAAATTTTCACATTATTTTCCTATTGCAATTTATTATTCGTCAAAGCTAACTGGTGAGTTAAGGAGAGGTAGCATCAGTGTTACACTTATAACCGAGAAAAAAGGAAGAGGAGGTACCTGAATGCCATACACTCCAGTATACTAATCTTACACGTGGAGCGCTGTCACACGTCTTGACACAATTTGCATGCACAGTAAAAAAAAAAAAAAAAAAAAAATGGAACACTGACCGTCACTTTCATTTGGCAAATCTCCTCGCACTCTTCCGCAACGCTTGGTCGCAATGTAATGTATATGAATCCTCTTTTCGCTGGAATAAAACACTAGCCACTTTAATTCTGATGCTTGATTGATTGTTCCGGAAAAATTGCAGTTTCTCTCATAGTTTTCTTACAGGCCTTATTAGCAAGCTCCAATGGGCAAAAACTCAATTTTTCACGAAGTTGGTATTAGGTTATATTGTCCATAACATCGCAAGAATCTATACATAATAACACATTTACCCATGTTTTCAACGTGATATTGCCCGTGAACGTCGTGTCCCTACCTTCGTCAGAAGTATGATTTATTCTACTGCTATATTGTTTGTTTACACTCGACTATTAGCCTTTCGGTAACAAGTCGCAGCCGGCCGGAGTGGCCGAGCGGTTCTAGGCGCTACAGTCTGGAACCGCGCGACCGCTACGGTCGCAGGTTCGAATCCTGCCTCGGGCATGGATGTGTGTGATGTCCTTAGGTTAGTTAGGTTTAAGTAGTTCTAAGTTCTAGGGGACTGATGACCTCAGAAGTTAAGTCCCATAGTGCTCGGAGCCATTTGAATTTTGAACAAGTCGCATTCTGGAACACAGACCAGTGAATACGATTGGAAACAAGTAAGCAAATTCAATTTGTTACTAGGAGAACTAAATACTAGCACGCCAGTGCCAAAAAAAGTAGGAAACAGTGCGTTACTGTTGTTATAAATAAAGTTGTAAAGGTACTTAATTGTTTCTTCAGACTTCGTCGTTGTGTCTACAGCTACAGTCTGACGATCACTGGACGAAGTAGTAACGAGCGTGTAAGGGAAGGCTCTCCCCTGCCGACGCAGCAAAGAAACGCGTTCCTTCCCTCAGTTAAAACTGTCCCACGAGCGGACCCCTCCTTGTGTCTCAGGCAGGGACATTCCTGCCGAGTGACTGGAATTCCAGGGCTCAGGTAAGACCACGGGCCGAGGCATGCGCCTCATGAATTTCACGAACGACCGCTCAGGCATGTGAAAACACTGGCCGCGGCAGAAATGGTAGGCGAGGAGGGAAGTGTGAGCCGTACAAGCGTCCTCACTAGGCGATTTCTTTCTGTTTTGTGGCTTCATTTGCGAAAGTCTGCCTTCGTTAGTCGAAGTCTTCTGCAGGAATTTCTTGAAGGAAGAAATATTCGAAATTTTATCTCCAATTGTAAGTCGTCTCAAATCACCTAGTTGATAACGCACATTCGCCTATAATCTACTCACGAATATAAATTAAAAAAAAGAAGGTATGTGGTAACTTTATCGATATGTCATGTACAATCTGACGCTAATAAAAATCTTCTACCATAAAAAGTACCGTGAAAGAATTTTTAGCATATTTTTGGCATGATGCTATTCAAACCACGGATCCAGTGGACTAGGGTTCGATTCGCTGTCAGTCCTAAGGCATTCTTATTACCAAAATGGAAACCAGTCGTCAGCTACACAAAAATTTTTAATTTCAGTTTCTAAGTTTCAACAGATTAATCTGTCATCTTCAGAAGTTTCATAAAGTGTAAAGCCTTATTTGTTACTTGTGACTTCTTTCAAGTGTTGCTATGTTTGTTAATGTGAAAAGTGCTGAATTACGTCGAGGTGTGAAGTTCGCGATTAAGTTCCTCTACAAGTGTCTGCGTAGGTCTGTTCAGGGGTAGGAGGGAGGCTGACGAAATATCTGGAGACGCCCCAGATGCCTGTAGGATACTATCTGAACGTCGCACGCCATACTGACTAACAACCAAGAGTGGTGCTCTAGGGTGACAACCCCTTTGGTTGTCATCTGCGGCGCCTTAAAAGCACAGTGGTACGTCGACCACATTCCATGCCCTGTTTTGTTGCCCTTCATTGCAAGCCATCCTGGGCTTGCGTTTCAGCAACATAAAGCCCACCCGCATCCTGCGAGAGTTTTTACCGCTTGTCTTCGTGCTTGCCAAATCCTGCCTTGGCCAACAAGGTCGTCGTATCTATCCGTAATTGAGAACGTTTGGAGCATCGTGGGCAGGGCTCTCCAACTATCTCGGGATTTTGATGATCTAACTCGCCAATTGGACAGAATTTGGCACGATATCTCTCGGGAGGACATCCAACAACTCTATCAATCAAGGCCAAACAGAATAACTGCTTCCGTAAGGGCTAGAGGCGGACCAGTGCGTTAGTGACTTCCGCAATTAGCGAATCTTTTTCTCTTGAATAAATCTTCCAGTTTTACTGGACTTGTGATCATTTGTTTGTCTGTACATTGCAACGTCCCCTCAGAAAAATTATGAATGACTGGGCTAGTAAACTTCTACGTTATTTGATTGTCAAACAGCTGAGCAAAACTAAACGTAATCAAACAGTTTTCTCTTTTCTTATTCTGACCACCACTAAATGACACACCATATTTTTAACCCGACGGAATCTGACTTTCAATAATCCCTACAAAAGAATGGCCTGACTAACAATATCCTATACCTTTCATGAATCACTTGTAAAAAATTTCGTTACTCAAACTACTGCAATAGATACAGGCTCCCAGGTAGATGCTATTTTTCTTGACTTCCGGAAGGCGTTCGATACAGTTCCGCACTGTCGCCTGATAAACAAAGTAAGAGCCTACGGAATATCAGACCAGCTGTGTGGCTGGATTGAAGAGTTTTTAGCAAACAGAACACAGCATGTTGTTATCAATGGAGAGACATCTACAGATGTTAAAGTAACCTCTGGCGTGCCACAGGGGAGTGTTATGGGACCATTGCTTTTCACAATATATATAAATGACTTAGTAGATAGTGTCGGAAGTTCCATGCGGCTTTTCGCGGATGATGCTGTAGTATACAGAGAAGTTGCTGCATTAGAAAATTGTAGCGAAATACAGGAAGATCTGCAGCGGATAGGCACTTGGTGCAGGGAGTGGCAACTGACCCTTAACATAGACAAATGTAATGTATTGCGAATACATAGAAAGAAGGATCCTTTATTGTGTGATTATATGATAGCGGAACAAACACTGGTAGCAGTTACTTCTGTAAAATATCTGGGAGTATGCGTACGGAACGATTTGAAGTGGAATGATCATATAAAACTAATTGTTGGTAAGGCGGGTACCAGGTTGAGATTCATTGGGAGAGTGCTTAGAAAATGTAGTCCATCAACAAAGGAGGTGGCTTACAAAACACTCGTTCGACCTATACTTGAGTATTGCTCATCAGTGTGGGATCCGTACCAGGTCGGGTTGACGGAGGAGATAGAGAAGATCCAAAGAAGAGCGGCGCGTTTCGTCACAGGGTTATTTGGTAACCGTGATAGCGTTACGGAGATGTTTAATAAACTCAAGTGGCAGACTCTGCAAGAGAGGCGCTCTGCATCGCGGTGTAGCTTGCTGTCCAGGTTTCGAGAGGGTGCGTTTCTGGATGAGGTATCGAATATATTGCTTCCCCCTACTTATACTTCCCGAGGAGATCACGAATGTAAAATTAGAGAGATTAGAGCACGCACGGAGGCTTTCAGACAGTCGTTCTTCCCGCGAACCATACGCGACTGGAACAGGAAAGGGAGGTAATGACAGTGGCACGTAAAGTGCCCTCCGCCACACACCGTTGGGTGGCTTGCGGAGTATCAATGTAGATGTAGATGTAGAATACCGCGAGAGCCAATACTGCCAGCTAAATAAAAGATTCTAACTTCTGAAGGCACTAACTACTGACAGGCATAGTCAGCAAATGAAAGATTTTGATAGAGAACAATGTATTTATCTTAATGTTCAAAAGTCATCATATCTATACCTATCAATTCATGACATCCATATCTACAAATTTCCTTTTTCTGGAGAACACACGTCCAGATCGTCCGCTTATAGTAACCTCGCAAAACTCTGGCATCTCTCTCTCCACATCCACCAGTACTGGTGGCTCACCTCAAACTGCACAACGCTACGCGCTGTTAACATCCAACTCCCCAACACTACATTATAGAATATCCCAACAATGAGTCCAGCCAGCCACACAGACTGCACACAGCGCAGTCAGTGATTTTCATACAGAGCGCTAAGTGGCGTTACCAACATAAAAACCTAAACAGCCTACTTATACTTTGAAGGTCAGTAAAACCTTGAAACACGCATCTATTTTGTACGATCTGTAAATAAATAGTTGCCACTATTAAAGTTCCAACCCTGAAGTCTCCTGAGTGAGCGCGCCAGGATAGTTTCAGAGCGGCGTCTCTAGGTGATGCACGTTACAAACAACGTGCCATCATTTAATTTCTCACTGCAGAGGAAGAAACTTCAGGAAATATTCACAAACGCTAGTGCGATATCTGTGGAGCATCTGCTGTCGATAGAAGTACAGTTTGTTGCTTGGGACGGAGGGTGAGGTCTCCACAAGGCTGTTCGGCGGAGCTCCACGATTTGCAGCAGACCACTCACGGCTGTCACACCTGGCATGTTGCAGCGAGCTGCTGTTATCATTCGCGAGGATTTTAAAGGGTGCCATTCGTGGAAGATATTTTGAGGACGACGAGGAGGTGATTCACACAGTGAAGCACTGGCTCCGCCGCCAAGACAAGGACTGGTACCGACGGGGCATACACGCCCTGGTTCCGCACTGGAGGAAGGCCAGAGAACGGGATGGAGATTAAGTAGAAAAATAAGGTATGTAGATAAAACATCATTCTTTCGTGTGTGTAATTTTCATTATGTTCAAGAACACTGCCTGAGTTTACGTCAGCGACCAGGGCAGGTAACCGGAACAGTAACGACCACAAGGCAGAAAATTCCGCTGGTGCTCTTGAATTTCAAACCGATAAATATAGTTAATTCCACCACACGGTAGCTAAATCTTCACCAAATCGAACACTCGCTGTTGCTCCCAGGAATACCGCCAACAGCGAACCACCAACTAAGGGGACAACGTGAACAGACGTAGCTTCGGTAGTTAAATCACCACTCAACTTTCAAGTACTGGGTCGGTGAGCCACGAACCTCATAGTACTCGGAACAGCCCCCACACGCTCCGATACTGCATAGAGACAGCCAGCGGGCCCGGCCAATTGAGCCGCGTCGAGACTTGCTTGCTGATCCGCTCCAACCGACCGACTCACTACCAGTACGCCGACAACATTTAAAAGAAGTTGTCAGCGGAGATGACACCAACCACACACACAGTTTGACAAACACTTGCACGAAGACTTGAACAACACTCCGCAGTGGCTGTGCAATCCCGAAGACAAATCGGGAGTGGATACACACACACAGGCAACCCATAAATGATCTGCGAGCCAATCCACGTCGTCCAGGAGGACGACCGGCCGACGATCCACGAAGACCATCCCGGCTCAAGTGATGCGTGGCGGCAATGGTCGGGCGAGCCATGGACATCCAGGCCTCACTGTTGCTCCAACCTGAGTGAGATAGTGCCGAATTCCAACTCCATGACTGGCACGTCCGAACTGCCCTCCTGGCACGTTCCAACTTCCTCCACGACAGACAACTAGGAAGTAATAGCAAAAGATAACACGTGAGAGCTATATCAATAGGTGGTGCTGCTGCCGCTGACGGGCAGACAAAGCAGCAACTCAGTGACAACATAAATTGAAACTAACATAACGAGATGGCAACACGAAAAAAAAAGGGATGTAAAATAAGAGACGGCACGAGCGCGAGCCACGCACGGCTCAAGTTTGGCTTTAGGAAAGGTAAAGACACCAGAGAGGTACTTATCACATTTCGGTTGATAATGGAAGCAAGCCTAAGGAAATATCAAGACATAAGATTTATTGGATTTCAAAATGTGTGCGATAATGCCAAATGGTGCAAGATATTCGAAATTCTGACAAAAATAGGGATAAGCTACAGGGAAATACTGGTAATACATGTAAGTACAAGAGCCAAGAGGGAATAATAAGAGTGGGAGACCAAGAACGAAGTGCTCTGATTATAAAGGGTGTATGACTGAGATGTCGTCTTTAACCCCTGCTGTTGTACCTACACATCGAAGAAGCAGTAACGAAAATAAAAGAAAGCCTTAAGAGTGGAATTACAATTCAAAGTGAAAGGATATGATGATAAGATCTGCTGATGATATTGCTGTTTACAGTGAAAGTGAAGAAGAATTACAGGATCTACTAAATCGAATGTACATTCTAATGAGCACAGAATATGGATTAAGAGTGAATCGAAGAAAGACGAAAAACATGAGAAGTAGCTGAAATCAGAACAGCGAGAAACTTCACGTCAGTACTGGTGATCATGAAATAGATGAAGTTATGAAATGGTACCTAGGTAGCAAAATAATCCACGACGGGCGGAGCCAGAAGGCCATTGCTGGCCAAGAGAACTCTGTTAGTATCAAATATAGGTGTTAATTTGAGAAAGAAATTTCTGGGAATGTACGACAGGAGCACAGCATTGTATGGTAGTGTAACGTGAACTGTGGGAAAATCGGAGCAGAAGAGACTCGAAGCATTTGAGATAAGGTGCTGCAGAATAATGTTCCAAATTACGTGGACTAATAAGGTAAAGAATGAAGAGGTTCTGCACAGAATGGGGGAGGAAAGGAATATGTGGAAAACACTGACAAGAAGAAGGAACAGGATGACAGGACGTCAAGACATCGGAGAATGACTTCCATGGTACTAGAGGGAGCTGTAGAGAGTAAATTCAGCAAATAATTGAGGATGTATGTTGCAAGTGCTGCTCTGGCATAGGACAGGAATTTGTGGCAGGCCGTATCAAATCAGTCAGAAGACTGATGACTCAAAAACAAAAGAGTCATTCCGATATGAATCAATACGATATTCATTTCAGTACGACATCGCAGCCTCATCAATGCATTTAGCCAACGATGATGTGTCCGAGTGTCCAAGTACCCATATATCTCTTTATGACTGTAATTTAAAACTCAATTAATAAAAACATCAGCATTCTCAGGGATGGCCACATTCTTCATCTGTTCGATTAGAAGACTCTCTACCATCCAAGACTCTGTACCATTTCTTATGTATAGAGAATCTCTCATAATTTTTCACTACCGATCGATGCTATGCACTGTAACTTGTCCACTTTCTCTCATTGGGTACTGCATTTCCATCAAAATAACATCTTCATTTGAATTAACTGCTCATCCTATGGCAGCTTACGCCAAAACGTGTTTGGTAAGGATAATGTACAGTTCATAGACTGATGTTCTGACTTAATGATTTCACTCGAACGCATTTGCATGAGTAACTTTTCTTATCATCAATAGCCGTTGTATACAGAAAAGAATTTTAGATATAGTCTTTTTTGGTTGTTCCATAATCTGAATGAATTTAGTGATACTCTGCGACTCACATGATACTCATACGACCTAGCCTTCCTGTCATCACAATCCTATTGCTTGTGTCCTGCAGCTTGTATTCTCTGTAAGGTCTGATTAACTTATTCTTTGTAATGTTATTGTCCTCTTGGTGGGAAATCTACTACTTCTCTCATTTTCTCTTGTGGGTGATTCCTACACTACTGGCCATTAAAATTGCTACACTAAGAAGAAATGCAGATGATAAACGGGTATTCATTGGACAAATACATTATACTAGAACTGACATGCGATTACATTTTCACGCAGTTTGGATGCATAGACCCTGAGAAATCAGTACCCAGAACAACCACCTCTGGCCGTAATAACGACCTTGATACGCCTGGGCATTGAGTCAGACAGAACTTGGGTGGCGTGTACAGATACAGCTGCCCATGCAGCTACAAAACGATACCACAGTTCATCAAGAGTAGTGACTGGCTTATTGTGATGCGCCAGTTGCTCGGCCACCATTGACCAGACGTTTTCAATTGGTGAGAGATCTGGAGAATGTGCTGGCCAGGGCAGCAGTCGAACATTTTCTGTATCCAGAAAGGCCCGTACAGGATTCGCAACATGCGGTCGTGCCTTATCCTGCTGAAATGTAGGGTTTCGCAGGGATCGAATGAAGAGCAGAGCCACGGGTCGTAACACTTCTGAAATGTAACGTCCACTGTTCAAAGTGCCGTCAATGCGAACAAGAGGTGACCAAGGCGTGTAACCAATGGCACCCCATACCATCATGCCGGGTGATACGCCAGTATGGCGATCACGAATACTCGCTTCCAATGTGCGTTCACCGCGATGTCGCTATACATGGATGCGACCATCGTGATGCTTGCTGTAAACACAACCTGGATTCATCCGTGAAAATGACGTTTTGCCATTCGTGCACCCAGGTTCGTCGTTGAGTACACCATCGCGGGCGCTCCTGTCTGTGATGCAGCGTCAAGGGCAACCGCAGCCATGGTCTCCGAGCTGATAGTCCATGCTGCTGCAAACGTCGTCGAACTGTTCGTGCAGATAGTTGCTGTCTTGCAAACGTCCCCATCTGTTGACTCAGGGATCGAGATGTGGCTGCACGATCCGTTACAGCCATGCGGATAAGATGCCTGTCATCTCGACTGCTAGTGATACGAGGCAGTTGGGATCCAGCACGGCGTTCCGTATTACCCTCCTGAACCCATCGACTCCATATTCTGCTAACAGTCATTGGATCTCGACCAATGCGAGCAGCAATGTCACGATACGATAAACCGCAATCGCGATAGGCTACAATCCGACCTTTATCAAAGTCGGAAACGGGATGGTACGCATTTCTCCTCCTTACACGAGGCATCACAACAACGTTTCACCAGGCAACGCCGGTCAACAGCTGTTTGTGTATGAGAAATCAGTTGGAAACTTCCCTCATGTCAGCACGTTGTAGGTGTCGCCACCGGCGCCAAACTTGTGTGAATGCTCTGAAAAGCTGATCATTTGCATATCACAGCATCTTCTTCCTGTGGTTTAAATTTCGCATCTGTAGCACGTCATCTTCGTGGTGTAACAATTTTAATGGCCGGTAGTGTAATTGTTCTGCATATGTCTCAGTAACCTACCCCATTGTTCAACTTAGTATTGTGAAGGGCTGTCATGACACTTGTCACACCTTGGACCCTGTGGCCTGATTTCTGCGATTTATGCTCTCTCTCTCTCTCTCTCTCTCTCTCTCTCTCTCTCTCTCTCTCTCTCTCTCCCCTCTCCCCATCACTCTGTTGAGAGTGCATTCTGCATGATACGCCGATCATTGTTATGACACTAATGCTGTTCCAATCTCCTCTCCGTACTGGATGAGTACAGAAATGATTTCCTCCCCCTCATGGACTATGGAAACTAATCTTTCCTGCAAGTGATCTGTACTTTCTATTATTGCTATTATTATTATAGCATTGTGGAGGTCCATTAAAATTATATTCATGCTCTTTCTTTCCTTCGCAAGCACTGCACTCGGCAAAAGCGGATTTTCGCGCAGTGTTCTCTTAACTGCTTCTGTTTCTTCACTACAATATCTTGCCAGTCCTTCTCGCTAATTAGTCGCAGTTTCATGCAGGAGTACTGATTCATATCGTCTGGGCTACAAGAAATGTCTAAGAATGGATACTTTCTGACCATAGCTTCAAAGAACTTCAGCGGTCTCTTGCATACAGATGCTATTAAAATGTTGCAGATCATCGTTTTGTACTTAATACATTCTTGTATATCTTACAAACAGTAATTAATGAGGAAAGCGTCTCTAAATTTACAGTATGACATGCAACTGGCAGCTACACATCTCATTTTCTCCACTGTTGTGCCTTCAATGTGTGTGGAAACGAACTCTAATTTATATGCCAGAGGCCAAGGAGATGGTAAAATAGATCAAACTGTGCAAACCAAGTTTTAGGATAATTTGTATTGCCATTATCTTTATGGTTTTGGAACTTTCGGACTGAGATAATGTGTTTAGAATCTGATGTCTCACCCTCATTTACACACGACCTAACAGCTGTTTCTGGTGTTCTTCTTATGTCCTCCGGCTGGGACCGTTCATGAAAGTTGTTTTATCCAGATAGCATTCACTTCCATAAAGACTGTAACTTCTTCTGAGTGGTGTACAATTATGTGTTTCACTTGACTCTTTTTCCATTCCTACGGTTTGTGAAACTGTTCTTATATCTGACTCCTCGTTTCTTCTCCACTGCCATCTTTCTATCCTTTCCCGTTTATTATGAAATGCAAAAAGTAACTGTACCTCCTGAATCTCTCCTACTGCTACTGAGTTAGTAACATTTGAGCTGCATCCACTTCCCACATCTCCTCATTTATTATCTCACAATTCTGAACTTCTATTTGATTTGTGGCTTCTTGTAACTGTTTCTCAATCTGTTCTTCGGTCTTTCCAACCTGATTTCCTGTCTTGTCTAACTGCTTATTGACCTTTTCCTGCTACTCGTGAAACTTCTTGTGATCATGCTAAGTACCAATAAACAGATATTTTACTTGCTCAACGTTTTCGATTATACCAGTCCCTTTCTTCATCTCACCCAGTGTTTCCCTCATTTGTTTTCTACATTTGGTGGTCGATTCTTGGGCCATTTTCTTGGCCTTTTGTCTTCTTTCAGTGGTCATCGTGCCATTAACCTGGTCCTGTCTGCTGCGTCTTTCGCTTCTTTCCTAGCTTCCTGTAATTGCATTTGTTTTTAATCAGTCCATCTTTGTATTCTGTCTATCCATTTCTACTATTCTTTTATGTCCTTGTGTATTTCGTCTGTCTTTTTCCCCAGCCCACCGCCCCTCTTCTGTGAATTTTCATCGATTTTCTTTAAAATTTCAAGTATTTCTAAATTACCTCCACTATTTACTCTCTGTCTGTTTGGAGATGAGAAGCATAAAGTCATTTGAATACCTCGTTTCATCAGTCCATATGGCTGTTAGCTGACTTCCACTCGTAATTTCAAATTATCACTTTGGTACATGAAGCCACTTCATCTTCTTTCTCACTATTGTTACCATACACATTATTTCATTCATCATCTGTTTGAATGTGGTCTAACTCAATTACTTCATCATCACTGATGTCCAACTTGACTGTTCTACAGTGTCATAACCCGACAACGTATTTACTTAGAAGGTCATGTTCAGACTTGAAGAGGAATTTTGGTCATCCATTTCTTGGTAGATGAGCGGTGGTGTACAGGAGTGAAATGGCGATGGGGTTGAGCTGAGATTTTTCAGGTATATGTGCTTGGAGACAGTACAAAAAGACATGAATGTTAGACTAAGGAGCCTGATATGGCGATAATAGGAAAATGAGACTCTGGGTTGGCGTACTGTCTGCTTTTTATTACTTCTAGATATGTTTGCAATGAACATGCAGAAGAGCACAGACACTATTTTATAACTTCAGTAAATGTAGAATACGGATGAAGCTTATTATATTCTCCCATCAATTACAAGAACAAACGGCCACCGGTCCTGTAATTGATGAAGATTAGGGTATACACAATGATGTACGCTACTACAGACCATGATTCATGGAAGTTCCAGATTCTATTGCTGTAATCGAATTGTTAAGTTCAAGTACTCGTCACAATTAGAGTGACAAACATACGATGGAAATCAAAATCCCTAGTCCATATTTATATATAGGCAGGCTTTGTAAGCCCTTCTTATTGTGCAAGCCTAACCGAAGATAATGTTCACTCATATGGTATCCATTGTAGGCTGTCGGTCATCCGAGGCTGTATCTCTACTGATCGCTGGAATGTTGAACCCTCGAACTCTCCTCAGTCTAGAATGCTGTTGCTTTCTGGACTGTGCCTTTCTTGACGTTTGAGGGCCTCCACATATGCCATCTGGGGTTATTTGCTTACAGATGGGATGTTAACACCTACAGCCAACATCCATACGTAAATATGGTATTTTTTCGTTTTCTGGAAACCCCTCACGACTTGGTCATTCCAGACACAAAGACCAGCTGTTCATCTTTTGCATCACTGTCTACCCTATCTTGACTTTGCTCCCTGATACTAATCGTTTTATTATTCGCCACTTCTTGTTATATTGGCGTCTTACTCCGCGTTTTCATTCAAATTATGTACTGTACCATTCTGTTAACACGAAAAGCAGGCTCATAATAGGTATTTTAAGGTGGCAGAATAAATGAAGGTCAGATTTGTACCTTACATGAGAGCTTCACACATCCCAATGGGAAGGTGAATATCACACCTAACTTAATTTGGCAGTTATGAGCAAATTTGCCTATCAATATGTAATGCAAAAAGGGATAACATTCAGTCGACAGTAATTAACACACCATTTCTATATAATGCATGTCTATCAGCAGCAGGTGCAACAAGCAGCGAGAGGCGTTTTGGTATGGAATTCAGAGGGGCGAGAGCAGATGCGAGGCCGCGCCATGGCAGATACAAAGGAAATCACTTAAAGGGGCGTCCCAAACCAGGTCAGCGACTGACCAGGTGACTCAGAACGGGAGAGCGAGTTAACCGGCCATCTGAGGGAGGACAGGAAAGATAGCTTTTAAAAAACTGCGTTGCAGATTTCCAAATGGATACTAACAAGACCAGTGACGCATTTTCGATCACGTGTCCAGCGAGTGGTACACACGTGAGAGACAATGTACACATTTTGACGTCTGGCTCGGGCACAAAACGTCCGACTGGCGGAGGCGCACTAGGAAGGAGTAAAGAACCGAAGTTTCGACGCTGTTTAATGGTAGGGCCCTTGCGATTGGTAGAGAGAGTTTCCACAAAATAAGAGGAATGTTCCTATTGGTCGAAAAAAGCTGTGACGTAAAGACCGAAAGAACCCAGGTGGGGAGACAGTTCGGCTATGAGAACGACAAGACGGAAATTCGGAGGGGACTCTTCTCTGAACTGGCATCAAGTGCAGAACGGAGCGCATAATGCTCTGTACGATGCAGAGAAGAAATTTGGTTGAACACTGCGTTCATAGTGGCTGACGTCCAGCTACAAATTAGCTGTAGCATCGTTTAGCTCCAATTCTGTAGAAACGAACCAGTCAGTTAGTTAATTGTTCTTGTGAGAACTGAGAGGTCATTATAATATGCACACTGCTCCAACCAGGCGCGTGTATATAGCCATACTCTAAGACTAGGGATGAGTACAGGTTTTCTTGCATAACAAGAAACATAGGAAGAGTTCATGCTCAAAAAAGTCAGCAAAGGTTTTAAGTAGTTTTATAGGAATTTCAGAGGAGAGAGCTGCCTAGCGGATGACAGTTCATCGCAACTTAAGGTAAATACCACATGCAGAGGCGTAAACTTCTTGGTTCACCAGCTCGCGTCCACTGTAAACTCGAGTGACCTTGGGTAATCTTTTGCTCAATTTGTCACATAGCTAACCGTCCACCATATACTTGGTTGTCGTCCTAAAAATAGTACCGAACTTTGAACCGGAATCGGATGATTTATCGTAGTACTGACCAACATCATAACGAAATCGTAAGAATAATTTTGTAAACAAACTTATAGTTAAACTTTAATATTGTCGTGCTTAGGATAATTTAACTTTCTGATGGTTAATAATTAATATTGTTGTGTTTAGGATTATTTCACTTTTTGATGCTGACGAGATGCGATATCCTGACAACTGTTTTAACATTGTCACATTGTAAACTGTGTAAAAGCGTGTATTTCTATGCAAATATTGTGACATTAAACAAATCAATACAAGTTTCACACTAGTCCTCAGTCATAGAATAAGAAAAACCGAATATATTGAGAGACACCCACATGCCTTGCTCATGCTGTGGCATCAAGCAGTCAGGCCTGCAAGATGAGTGGTCTGCCAAGCGAGTGGATTCATTCTTATTTGTCGAGTATCATGAACTCTAGTACTCACATTAAATTACAAATTATTCTCCTGTATGAATATTACGCAACGGATAACGCACGTCTGACTATTAGTAATTTACACAACTCTGACTGTTCACTACGCACTGGCAATACCACATTTTCGTTCTTATTTAACGGCTTTGATCAACACGTGGCCATCGCACTGAATATGAATGGCGCACACATTATAAATTCTGGGTATCATGACAACATACTATTCGAAGGAAAAGACCACCAATCTTTTTCTTTTCACTATCTTATTTATTCCGATAACTTCTATATCCTAAACACACAAATTCTATAACCTACAACAATAACACATGAGGAATTCCGCCCAGTGGGCATGGCTTTACATTGGTGATTCTCTATCTTAAGGTCTCGTAATTATTTAACGCTAAAGTGCACTTTCTGGATAGGATGGTGGATCTTTTATTATATCTCACACTTCGACTCTCACAACCATCATCACGAAACTTTCCTCCAGACCGAGCGGTACAGAAGGAACAAGCATAACCCACTATCTCTGAAACTACCTTGCTACTCTCCCATGCAAACCACACATACTTAAATTACATGACACACACCACACTGCAACATGGAATACAACATAAGGAATAGTCACAACATTATAATCACATCACTTTCAGCTTTCCCACTTCAATTAGTATTCATCCCAGTTTCACACGACACTGCCCCACTTCGTAACTTTTCTTTCCTACTACGAACTCTGGACGATATATGCACGTCTTCCTGTGCAATGCAAGCCAAGTGGCGTTGCTGGATAGACGGCTGACTCACCTTGCTTCTCTCTCAGAGTATTATAGTTTGAATCAAGCGTCACACGGAAACATAACACGCAAAGTAATATTAAGAACATATTCATCACACACGCGAGTCCTCAACTGATACCATGGACGAGTACTTCTCTTTATCCTTTGTCACACACACAGATTGAGACTCACACCGTACTCACCACGTGGAAGTACTCGTCTCTAATGTCAAGTCCTGCACACGACATTTCTTAAATATTTCCAACTTATAGTACACATGCTAATAATTCAGCTTAACTTAAGCACTCGGAAGTATTTCAACTTATTGCTACACATGGTTTCATTGTGACCGTTGGTCACTTCCGAAGATTACTACGATCCCCTTAATATTACCTGCCTGACAGTTAATTCTCCCCACAAAAGTTCCTGAAATAGAGAAATTATTATTCTAAACTACTCTTAATTATTTCACATGCATACCAAGTCTCCACTCTTTTGTCCTTACGTAGCACGTCTAAGACAGGTCTTACCAACACTAGATCCAGCGACAGAGTGCTGAAACATGGCCGTTCTTCAGGTTCTCTCGCACCTCTGCCGAAGTGGGAGAGCACCTTGCTACCGTATTGGTCAGCCACATTTCAGGCGCTCAAAGCTCCGGTAAATTTCATCTCTTTGGTTCCACCAAAGGTGGCCAAAGGATCGTCTCAAAGATGATCATATATTCACATTCACTATCTGCGGTTAGCAGACGACCATACATTCATTCATTTCACAGGTCTCACCAAACTGGATGTAGGGATTTATTTTGTGGGAGTGCACATGTGGTCAATTAAATAAATAAATTGTCATTCTTTCCCACACTGGTATCCGGCTTCGCTGTATTAATTGAAATTGAGTTATTATTAGAAAAAATATGTTGTACTGACAAGAATAACGAAGAATGTTGTACCTGTTTTCAATGTCGGGCGGTACTGTACCCTTTCAATATCACCTTACACTATGTATCAACCTGTCACATTTTTCAACAAATTCCATTTACATACATCATCATAAATCATATAAAATTTTCGACTCTGATATTACATCGCTGATGAACATTCAGATATGGAACAGAATCTAGAAAAATAGAGAGCTGAAAATAAAGTTCATGTATTAATTCCTCACACAAGCAAATGATCTATAGACTATCATGGTTATAAATGTTCCTTATTAATGAATCAATAAAACAAAAGAAGTTTTCCTATCTGTATCATCCCAGAATATCGTGTTTTAATTAAATCCTGCAAAATCCCAGGAATTTGTAACTGAATTTAACTGAATCTAACTTAATCACGAATCAGGGACACCCCTGAGACACAGAGCTGAATTTAGTGTACGCAACAGATTATTAACGCTATAATTTATTTAGGCCCTAGCAGTGAATCTGGTGTGGGGCACTGACATAATAGTTATCACTGAAAAGGATTGAGACTGGCAATAAACTTAAAAGATAAATATAGTCTATGGTGTAGTACAATAGGCATTGGGAAAAATAAAACACTGAAAAGAATTCAACGCTACAATGAGATAATTTCCGATGGGAATTGTAGAACTAAAACTACGAGCTGGCAAAGTTACTCAGGGACGTAGAGTTACTTTGTAACCTTGTATCAGGCTCTGTGAAGTGTACTGCCGTATGACTACATGACAATTACAGTGAGTGTTTGTCTGTGACAAGAAAATAACAATCCCAAAGATCTGGCGATCCACAGAAGAATATGGGATAGTGAAACCTGTCACGAATTTGAAGTAAAAACTTTCGTCTGTCCTAATATGCTCGAGCTGTAAGCTATCTAGTGTGGGCAGAGTAGAGACACAGCACCTCTCTAGTATATAGTTCTATGATAACGCTTCTGTGGGCTCAAATATTGGACTTCAGATGACTCCACCAGCTGAAGGCACAGCTTGCAGAGCTCTGATCTGTTCACTTTTAAGCTCAAACTCCTACACACCGGCTTCACGTCACCCTCTCTCCACCGTAAATCTTGTTTTCAAGCCTCCAAAAAGCAGCTTGCTCCTTGCATCCTGCCAACAATTTTTATGCAACAATCCTCTGAAATGTCTATATACTCCACCAATGGCGCAATTGTTCCATTGATAAAATATACTGCCAAGAAAAGGCAAAGTGTCAAAAAGCCAATATAATCAATTCCGTCTCCTCTTGTCTAAAAAGCTCCCTGCTAAATATTACTTCCTCCTGACGTCACTTCTCTCACAACAGTCAGTGCTCATTCAGCGACCAGCTAGCACTGCATTACAGGTCCCGTCAAATGTTAAAATCTGTCTATGAGGCTAGTTACTGATTCTACCGGAATTCATGAACCTTAAGTATGTCAGAGCTGATTTGTCAATTCTGAATATAGGAGACTGGCAGAGGTATGGAGGATGGACAAGGAAGGTGAAAATGGCTAACAATCCCACACCCACAATACACCATATCTGTATGGGGCAATGGGAAAAGCAATGTGAAGAACTTCCGGTAGAAAAAAGAAGAGACTACATGACATGTTTACAACTAAAGCAGTAAATTAGGTAATACAGAATCGATTCCAGGGGAAGAAGTAAAAGAGATGCTGAAAAAGGCAAGAAATAGAAAGGCTAGTGGACCAGGAGGAGCTGTGATGGAACTGTGGAAATGTGGCAGTCAGATTGTGGAGGGAGAGGAAATATCATGAGGCTGGTGTGTATCATAAAGATCTGCTATCTATAAAATAGGCAACAAGAAGCACGCAAATAATTATAGAGGAATCGATGTTGTGGTCTCTATCAGCAGAAATTTTAGCCGTTATAATGGAAAACTGGTTGGAAAATGAGACCGAGGGAAAGATGCGAGAGGAACAGTCGAGTTTTGCCGTTGGACAGTCCTGTGTGGATCATATTTTAGCCTTAGTCAAATAAGTGAGAAGACGTATTTTAAGAGTCAGGAAGCATGTTGTGAATTTAGAAAAAGCGTGTGGTTCTGTGCCCATCAGTGCACTCTGGGAAGCAATGGAGTATATAGGTGTAGGAGCACAACAAATATTCCTAATTTGGAGAATAAGCCACCAATTGTACCCAGAAGTTAAAATAGAGAGAAAACTGATTCAAGCATTCCAAACATCGAAAATATTTAGAGAGTGCTGCAGTACGTCGCCGATCCTGTTCAAAAGAAGTTAATGGAAAAATGTGAAGAAATATGAGAAAAACAGAATATCAAGTAGTGAAACGAGACGTAAGGGTTATAGTACTGCTGCAAGGAAGTATTGAAGCTGTAAGGCAGTTCATATACTTGGGACCGATTATCCATTGTTCGGGAAGCCTTGAAGCAAATGTGAAATGCAGGATCCGTCAGGCAAGAGGAATAACTAAAATGGTAAGTAGAGTTCTGGGGATCTGGACAATATAAAAGAAGACAAAGATGAGGATTTTGCAAATAGAAGAGGAAAGTGTACCAACATTCGATGCAAAAGGACGGACCCTGGGGGAGCGACAGAGAAACATAGCCGAAGGAGTGGAGATGGTGGAATAAGGAGGGAGCCAAGCTATCCAGAATAAAGCGGGGAGGAAATGAGGAAATTAGGGAGATAGTGGACATGGAACAACTAGTTGTGCAAAGAACTGAGAACAGAGCTGTCCAAATGGTATGACCATGTCAGGCAAATGGAGCAAGGATGATGGCCAAAACCAACCCTGTAATGGTTGCCTTCGGGAAGGAGGACGCGTGGATGGCCAGGAGCGGGAGTAATTACAATAGTGAGGAAGAGAAGTCTGCCATGATCCTGAAAGTTAGCGAATGAGAGTACAGGGCAACTGCTAAAGAGTGGAGAAGTCCTTAAAAGTAAAAGTAAGCTTAGAAAAGGAGGAAGATGTTTATCAGCTCATGTATTTCTTTTAACATGCTCTAGCGGCTGTCACCTGCCGAGTTCCATCCTCTAGAATAAAAGTTTTATCTCGGCCACCCTGCAGACCTTGCTACCAACAGCCCAATAGCCTCTCCGCCTGCTCAGCTTTCGGCAAAGCGACTTTCAGCCCCGACATGGCGAGGCAGCTATACCTGCTCCTCTCCTCCCAACAGTTTTGCCAAAATCGATGGGACCACGGCTTCTAATGGCTCATTTCGCCGAACCTTACTAAAAGTCACTTGTCTCATCTTCAAAGCACTCCTGCAAACTGACATACCCATTACGTCTTTAGGTTAAGAAGAGGAAATGAAATAAGCCCATACCATTCCTGCGATTTCATAACTCCTGTGAAATAATTCATTTCGCCTGTAGATTCGTTATTAAAGGTCTGGGGGATCATCTTCAGGCACTTTGACAGTCTACATCGATTATTCCAGACTTAGATTAATTCTGGTCCTGGTACAATTGTACTCGTATATTACAAAGTGGGCACATTCTGAATGTAAGTTTACAAAACTAATTCAATTCGAAAAATAACTTATTGTTTCCAGTGGCAGATACGTGGTTTTTGATGCATAGTATGAGTAAACATATTTATGTACATATTTACACTTTTCGTTCAACTGCATATTTTGTAAACACAAGTCAAAACAAGTAAAATAATTTCAAATGTAAAGATGCTGCATTTCTACAAATACACAGGTGTTATTATTTCAAAGGAGATTGAAAACCATTATACTCGTGTCAGTTACACAGTATATCATTCACAAAACAAATATTTGTGAGTATGTCAACTGAGGATTATCTAACGAAATGGTCGCACTCTTAAATATTCGTTTCCTTTGGAAAAAATAAACTTCTACAATTAATGAAAAACACGTGACTGCTAAAGTGTTCATTCAACATGTTTCCTGAGGATTTTACTTTGTGTAACGTTATTTCGAATTGTTCAAGAAGATCAAGGTTTTTGTCATGGTTTTCTGTATCGAGTACCTTTAGGACGTTGCAGATGTCACTTAGTCTGTGTCTGTTAAGTTACATGTGGTTGGCTATTGTGGAATTGTCGAAGTGGTTAAGTCTAAAGGCATCAGTGTGTTCACTGTACTGTTTGTGCAAAGTTCTTCTTGTTTTGCCTATGTGAAATGCAAGGCAGCTATTACATTGCTATTGACATATTGCACTATGTTGTGTTGTTGGGCTGTTTTTGTTTACTGTGTGAGGTAAGTGGTGTCCAAGTTTGTGGTTTGCGAAGAATGATATTTTAATAGTGGTCTTTCTAAATGAGTTAGTAATTTTTTGTGATTCTGTGACTAAATAGGGAATGTCTGTAAAGAAATGTATTGTCTCAGTTGTTATTGTGATAGTTCTTCTCTTATTGTATTTTGTTGGATAGTTCGTCAATTGATTTTTCTGAATACCCATTATTTCCTGCAATTGCTCTGATCATATCACTTTTTTTCTGTTAATGCTTTGGATTTCAAGCGTAATGTATATTCTCTGTTCAACGTAGCTCCAAATGCACCACAATGGTGTGAAGATTCAAGTATTCTGATGTCAGTGTAGTTTGGTTTCCTGCAAATGTAAAAATTATTTTCTTATTATTCGTTAACAATTATGTGGTCTAAGAAATTTATGGATTGATTTGTCTCATGTTCAGTTGTGAACTTTGTTTTATTGTGAAGTGCACTGACAGTGTAAGAAGCTCATCAAGTTCAGCTTTTGTGCCAACAAATAGGAGTACAGTGTCATCCACATATCTTCTGTAATACACAATTAACCAATTTTTTCACCAGGTTTATTTTCCCCTTGAATATATTTCTTTCCTAAATGACTGATGAATGCGTCAGCCAGGAGGCCACAATCGATCATTTATGTGCAAACTTTCCATTTGTGTAACATTCTACAACAGTGTAACTCAAGGGTGGTTTTGTGCCATAGGATATTCTGGGACAGAAGTTCGGTAGATCTACCCCAAATGCTTTTCACCAAAACAGACACATTTTAAGTGTCGCCAGCTACAGCAAAAAAAAAAAAAAGAGGGGGCGGAACGTGGACACCAGAAGCGAGACTGCGGAAGTGGTGGTGGTGGTGGTTAGTGTTTAACGTCCCGTCGACAACGAGGTCATTAGACACGGAGCGCAAGCTCGGGTTAGGGAAGGATTTGGAAGGAAATCGGCCGTGCCCTTTCAAAGGAACCATCCCGGCATTTGCCTGAAACGATTTAGGGAAATCACGACTGCGGAAGTAAGGGATGTAATGTAGAAAGGCAGAAGATAAATAATTAATCAACTATTAAGCTACAACACAAGCTCCAAAGCCAGTGAACAGTGCCCTCAATGCCGTTTCATGCTACAGATGAGAATTCAGAGGTGGATTGTAGCTTAATTGAGCGTTGTAGACAACAGGAAACTTAGATTTTTATTAGACATGGTTTCTCACGTATCTGTGGCCAGTCTGGACAGCTTGGGGAAGAAAGGGAGAGAAACTCTAGCTTTATAGGTTCTGTGGAGTGGGGATAATGATGTATGATCACTAGGTTCAGTTATGTTACCTCTTCAGTTTGGTGCAAAGCGATTTCAGGAAAGAATGGAAGTTTTGCCTCACTTAGGTGTAAAGTACTGTACGATTCTGGGGTTAGAATTCCTGTATTAGCATCATACTAAAGCTGACCTGGGCAGTGCATGGTAGAACTCAGGGGAACGTTGTTCCATCTGGGGCAGATTGTTGCCTAGCATGTGCTGCCATAATCTCATCTCTTACGAAGGACGAACTGGTTAAACAACATACAAGGTCACTAAGGTTCAATTTTTGTGATAAAGTGCTGCAAGGTACAGCAAAATTACTGTGGGCGAATGTTGTAAAGGAACTACTCGTAAACGTATTATGTGTGGTAAAAATACTGAAAGAAAATGATGAATTAGATGTAATGTTTTGCGTGCAGAAGTATAGTATGCATACAGAAAATGGAGGGAAAATGAGTGGTACCCACTGGCGCAGAAAATTTTAGCGCTGATTAAGTAAGTTTGTTGAAGGGACTATTGATTGCCAGTCTAGACAAGATTGATCTACATATGACTGATTTGAAACCTAGCCACGAGCAACTCATCAACAGAAATGTATTATTTGCGAAACTGGAACATTTAGAAGGAGCAGAAAAAGTAGTAATGGAGGAATTACTGTTACAATTTGAGGGCCTACTTAACCCTTACGGCCTTCTGCCAGTAAGTGCAGTGAGGTAGCATAGAATTCCAGCTGGAAATTAGTCACCAGCGTACCGTAATCCATATGGAGTGCGTCATCACCTACAATAGGTGATGGAAGAATTCATTGACCAGCCGTTAATTTATAGTGTCATACAGGAAAATGCTAGACTGTGAGGTACACCTGTTGTGTTGGTGTCAAAGAAATCTTCAGACAGGATGAAGACATACCGATTCTGCAACAGTTACAGAAATCTCAGTGCACATAAGTTTACAAGCACATATCCAATATGATATATCCTGGAAACCCTAGAGAACTTGCGGAAATGCAGATATTTTTGCATTTTGGAAGCAGAAGCAGAAGACCTACAAAAAATTGCATTTACAGTTCTTTTGCGGCCGTTACCAGTACTAACAAATACTATTTAATTTAAAAATTTCACCAGCAACCTCTGTTGGATGGAATTTTAAGAAGGTTAAAAGTGAAATAGTATATGGTATATCTTGATGATACTGTTGTGTTTCAAAAGGATATGAAAGAGCATTTGCAATGTTTGACAGAGTTTTTCAAAAGATTGAATTCAACACACTTGATTCTTAACATAGACAAGTGCCACTTTTCACAAAAGGAAGTGCATTACTTGGGATACATAGTTATCCAGAATGGAGTTAGAACATACCCAAGGTTACTGAATGCTGCATGAAGCTTTCCAACACTTGAGATGAGCCAGGAATTACAGTCGTTTGTGTAACTGACCAGTTATTATAGAAAATTCACAATAGGATTTACAGATATGTCACAACCACTCACACATTTGTTATAAAAGTTGTGAAGTTCTGGTGGACATGAGAGTGTGAAAGTGCAGTTGAAAAATTAAAAGAATCATTAACAACTAGTCTCCTGTTGATCTTCCCAGGTTACAAAAAGGAATTCAATTTTTCATGTGATGCTAGCGTCTATGCAGTAGCTGTTTAAAGTTGGGAAGTGCAGAGTAAGGAGCACTGAGTTTATTACACACGATGGCAATTTTCTACTGAAAAAGAGACGTTAAGTTTATTATAAGGTTTGACGTACTGCTATTGCTATTTATATGGGGAAAAATTTAATGAATTTGACTTCAGAGTAATTCACAAGCCCAGTAAGAAACTTGGCAATGCCGATAAGCTTAACAAGAAAATTGGTGTAATGCAGATACTAGGCCATGGCCTTGCACAGTGGCAGGGAGTGCAAGCTATTCAAAACACAGCCACAGTTTGCCATTCATGATGTGGTATTGTGTAGGACAAGACTTGGATCTTCTGCCATACTATGGGAAGAAATGTTAAATGAAGTGCACGATCACATTTTATCCGGCCATCAAGAACGTTGAACTACAGACCAAACGGGTAGCTCAGTGTTATTGGAGGAGAACATGTGAATAACACAGAACACTATGTGAAAAAGTATGTGACATGTGAACAATATGCAGGTATATGTCATCATTGTGTGGCATTATAAAAGGTGCCGATGGCTACTAAGCATTTCGACACGACTGGAATGAATATTTTGGGGCATTTAGCCACACACCAGTAGGAAACCTCAATGTTCTGACTATTATAGATCATTTTGATCACTATTCCGAACCAAGAAGCTGATGCGATAGCGGTAGCAAGTACGATGATAAATAAGGTTTGCTCAAGTTTGGTGTTCTGGAGACGGTACTGACAGATCAGAGCACCACTTTACGTTAGAATTAATGGCGTGGTTATGTCGCTTATTACTTATTCACGAACTAAGAACACGCCCATTACATGCGAAGGCTAACAAAAGGACAGAATGGATACATTGGACGATGGTAAGATGTTAAGCTACTACATGGATAGCCTTCAGACGATGGGATACTTTCTTGCTGTGCGTGGTGGCAGCTTATTATTCAACGTACCACGAGATCACAGGTCTGTCATTGATGTGGTTTATGCTCGAAAAATACTGTCGACACTTCAGGTAATCAAGCCAAAGGTAGCAAAAAAGGGAGATGGATGTAACCTAATGTCAGGGTATTAGAGCATCAAGAAAGATTGGGTCATTGCAATGTTAAGTTACCAGAACGTTGTGTAAGTTAGTGTGTGATGCTAACGAGCTCCTATACTATTAAATGTAAAACGAATTTTTTTTCGTCCATTACCAAGTAGTTCTCACTTCTCAGGAATAGGGAGGAGATGTGAAAAGAAAGAGGAAACCAGACGCACTTGCACAAACTTCACACACGATTTCGTAAGCGCTGAGATCGAGAAAGGTGAAGCAGTAACCTGAAATGTTTTTATGATGTCACGATAGCAAGGAATGTGAGATGATAGTAGCAGAGTTTCTTACAAACAGGCTGCTTCAATGTTACACCAATAATTTTCGAGGGGGTGTAGACGGTGCCAAGAGGAGCAAAATGAGGGCAGAAACCCAAATCTGGTAACGTCATCCAATTACGTCATAGAGCATCGAAGTTATAGGAGTCGGCGCCCATATATATACAGGATGATTCCGTGATGACGATACAAACTTTCAGGGATGATGGACAAGGATGAATGTATCAATTTGAGGTAAGGGTGCCTGGTCTGGAAATGAATGAGTCGGAAGTTATGAGCGAAAATATTTCGGAAACCTTTGACAGTAGAAAGTACTGGTACTGTTGTTGCTAAGATTATAGGGTTGGCAACATTCAGATATGTCGTAAGAACCAAGAAAACAAAAAAAGTCCAGTTAATATGGGCTCTAAAATGCATACTTTAAGAGCTATGAGCACTTGTTCAATATTGGAGAAGTGTTTCACAGGAGCGAAGATGAACAGTTGCTCTTAGCTCCTCGGGTATGCGTTTTAGAACCTATGTGCAACGGACTTTTTTTTCTTGTTTTAATCAATACTACCACCTCTGAAAGTTGCCTACCCTAGCAGTAACAGTACCGTTATATGTCTTCCATTGTCAGAGGTATCGGAATGAATTTCACTTGTAAATTTCGACTCGTTCGTTTCCAGACCAGGGTCCTTCACCTCAAATTGATACATTTATCCTTGTCCATTAGCCCTGAAAGTTTGTAACATCACCACGGAGTCACCCTGTTTACTCATACCTACACAGGTGCTGGCGCTTACAACTTCGACGCTCTGCAGCGTCCTTGGATGACATTTCCAAACATAGGTTCCTGTTCTCATTATGTTGCTCAAGGTACCTTCTGCATCCTCTCGAAGTGTAATTTCGAAATACCCTAAATATATCTTAGGGGATACAATAACCGCGTGTTATTTGTACACGATGGTCTCTGCCAGAGGAGAAATATTAAGTGCAGTCATTATGTAGAGTACTGCTTGCATACCTTTCATTTTTCATGTATACGGGTCTTGATTGAGGTGTCTATTTCAGGGTTCTCTACTGTGTTTCAGGTGTTCATTTGTTACGACTGATTATAGGAGTATGGTTTCCGAGCCCACAGATGGAATGTTTAACGAATACCTTTGGTGTCTAAGTGTTATTATCTTGCAGTGGTAGGAACACAGGAACTTCATCAGTTAGTGCCTTTAAGCAATTTTTGTCTTAGTCAGTAAGGAATTTATATGTTTTTCAGCACTTTGACGATTTCTGAGTGATGACTGGAGATGACATTGGTGTCAGTTGTATTCGGTTTTAGGTACCTTTTATCGGTTATGTGTCTTATCAGTGTAGGGAGTTGCGGATTGTTTCTTTCATTTTCTGAGTATTATACCCCAGAAGATCCTTATTTGGTTCTAAATAATCGTATAGGATGGACGAAACGTAATTATAGTAACATTTTGGAGAATGTGGAAGTGAATGTTTTGTGCAATATCCGAGTTAAGTGATCCATTGGCTACAGGAGCATGCAGGGTACAGTTACTCTTAGGAGGGACAAAAGCAGAAGCATGCCAATAGGACATCTTTGCATTGCAGCCATATTTACAAAGTGCGGGAATGCATTGGATACAATCCATTTACAATCTAGCAGCAGTCATCACGGGATGTTATGAGCGGCGTCGACCTAAGGGTGCAAGATGGTAGAAGGTGCAAGGCAGCGGCATGTTAATAAATATCCCGGCTTGTGACGTCTTAGGACCAACTCTCATTTTCCAGCTACCATAACAGGAGGTGCAATTGCTAATATTACATATCTTTTGTTGTGCTGATCACACAAACATGTAGATGTGTTCCCAGCCAAAAACCTAACCAGATTCAATGGTATCTGAGAACCCAACCTATTTAATTTTCTTGATGAGTTAATAGCAACACAGATAGGACGTATTACTGCAGAGCAAATGTTTTAGCGTATGCAGCAATGTCACAGTGATCACCACCACAGAGTCGTGGTAATACGAATTTCGGTATCTTGTATAATCTTGGTTTTGATTCTTTTTGTACAACCTGCATATATTTAGGGTGGAGAACTGCCCATTCGCCTGAATTCCGTGTATACCAAATATTGAGCAAGTGGGTCATAATTAGTAAGCAATTCGTAACTAAGTTTACAGCCAATGTACACTGTGGTTGAAGGCAATCCAGTGGACCAGGATTTCCAAAGAGGGGAGGCATAGCGCATCATGGCTTCTTTCAATTGGCATTTAAAAATCCGTCACCAAATTACAGAAAATGTCGCCTCAGGCTGAAGCAAGGAACCCCAGAGAATGGAAACAGACAGACGCTAGCAGGGCATACTTCGTCAAAAATTTTCAGGCAGTCTCCGCTGACTCAGCGAGAATCACTGCTGGGCCACACACTTTGACAAGCTGCCACATATTTAACTTCGACAACGCTGCTGGGGCTGTAACGCTGCTGACGCCACCTAAGTACAGGAGAAGACAGTAACAACAGGGAGATGGATTACCACACATCCAGACCTGACTCTGGGCCATATCCTTGTACTACGTAATGAGTTGCGGCTTGACAAAACAATGGTGAGTGGTATCACCACAAATACTTCTCAATTCAGCTATGCAATGTCTGTTACCATCTGCAGCCAGCTACGAGAGGTATTCCGTGCCAATTAGGGTCTATTACACATCACCATTGCTAGCTACAGAGCCACTGGTCGTGCCTGATGCCGACTAGGAGTCGAGTTGATGCCACCCAGGGAAGGAGGGTGGGGGGGGGGGGGTGACACACAAGCTGATTCACTCCTATTGACTTTAGGGTGCGTACATGGGAGTCCATGATTCGCTCCTGGGCCAGATTAGCTGCCGAACCGCCACCTGCCTTGTGCAGGCACACACTACTGCTCTAGATTTGCCCCTGCATGCCACTGACTCTGCACCCTATGTTAGGGTCAGTGACTCAACTCTGTGCACTCGAGTGCTTCCCACAATAAGACTTGCATCTGCACAAGACAACTTACCGACTTCTGCTGAGTCTTTCGTATTGGAGTGCGGACCCTGTGCTACATTGCCAGTGTGCTGACAACGTAACTTCGCCTTAGCTGGCATTACATGAAGCCACCTGCTGTGCTACGAACCTTTTCCTGACTGGGACCAGCCTACATCTAGAGATGCTGACTGCTGCCTGGCAATGCTACTATTGCTATACCTTTTGCATGGAGTAAACAAATCTTTGTACGTGCTTTTTCTATGACTTACTGTCAGATAATCACTGGCTCCATGAACCTGCCATCTTGTTAATAGCCACTCAAGGCCATTACAACCTGTGTGTGTACTGTGCATTGAACTGGGGACCTAGAAACGACAGAGAGGCTTAGACCCGCCGTAGCCCTCAGTGGTTCATAAGCCCACAACAGGTCACAGCAGTCCACCCATCTCACCACTGCCCACACCGAACCCAAGTTTATATTATAACCTGTAGTGGAGAACATGATCTCAACCATCATCTTCACAACCCACCACACAGAGAGAAAAGTATGTGACATTGCTTTCTGAATGTCTTCGTGACATCTGATAGTAACACTATATTTGTATACCTGGAATAAATGTCTCCAATCATTTTTGTAGTGACTATGCCTTTTCTTTAAGTGTTGGTTAACTGATCTGATTTTAGTGCATTTCTGTCGTAACATGACTTAATTTCATATGCCAAAATAAAAATTCTCAACCATTTGTCGAAATACTGTCAAAAACTACTGTCAAGGATTTGGTTCCAGAGGTGCGAGAGATATGGGAAAAAATGAATTCACAACCAGTGAAAAGTGTAAGCAATATTCTCAGAAACAACTAAGTCTTCTAAGTGAAAATAATATTGTAAACAATTTTGTCAAGCAATGAGTCCAACATCCCCAGAACAAGAACATCAAAACTCCTGAAAAATGGTTCACTTACCAAACAAATATATTTTGGAATGTTCCACTTATCACATATGAGGGATTAAGCAGAATCATATACATTTACATAACTGCATCACTTTTATATAGCAGAAGTTCCTTCTAGAGGAGAAGGACTTAATGCTCATATAAGTATTTTTTTCGAGGTCAGCATACCTAGACATTGAAATTTGGGGGAGGTATAGAGCTAACTACTCAAGAGGATAGAAAAATCATAACATTAAAGATTAACACATAGTATCAGCTAAAAGATAGAGAAATTTTTTATTACATTCCAATTTACTATTTGTGTATTTCTCTGTTATTCAGTTACTGTACTAACTTTATCTGTCCACATCTATCATGAAGTACCAGCTCACGGAAAAAAACATATGTTATTAAATACCTAATCTGAATTCCATAACTTTTTGTGTTCACATATTTTAGTAGTGTTTTCTCATACAGTTACTAGTTTCAAAATATGACTGCACTAGCAAAATAAATCCAAATTTGAAATACATTTCATTTTTATTATGACATTTATTCAGATTTTTAATATATACACCAACATAATATCTGTGCCTTTTCAATAGACAAAGAGAGTGTCATATAAATGACCTGAAATCCCTTCTTGTATATGAGCTTCATATATGTTAATGTTACTTTTGCATGAAAGACATCAAATTGAACATTTGTTTCGATGTATCAGGATACTGCTTTATAGAGCTGAGGAAGACAAATACATAACTTCTCTAATAAGTTCCTTCTAGTTTCCAAGTCCATCACTGGGTAAGCAACTACTACATTTACCATTCTGCACTTCCACTACAATGGCACCAATAAAGAAAGTTTTCTTTATTTATTACATTAAGTCATTAGATTACACTATGTAGCAAAAATATGTTTGTCCATTTCGCCATATATATGGACACACTTATCAAAAAAGAGAAAGTTACCCTGTACAAGAAATTATTTTGTTTTTTCAAATAATCTTTACAACTATTTATATATTATACATGTTAGATTCCTTCTTGTTTATGACCTTTTCTCCATTTTTAAATTAGATACATAAAGTAGAAAACACATCTGACAGGAAATGGTTTTGATTTAACGAACCCATTAAATAAAAACATCATTATGCTATTACTTACTTACTTTTGAATCACTTCACAGAAAGGTATTTTGTAACTGTTCCAGAAATCACATTTGAAAATAAGCAAATTTTCTTCAGTCTGAGCTTTTTAATTATTTATAGACTAACACAATTTTTAGGTGAAAAGGCTTTTATTTAAATACATTAGAGTTTTATAAATCAAAGTTGCAATCACTAACTTGTATTTTAGCTCTACATTAAATGAATATTGTATATAAAATATCACTGAAAAACTATGACTGCATTAACTTAAGCTTTTTTCCTTATATGTTTCAAATATGTAGCTAATAATATTAACCCAGTTTCTTCATGGCATCGAGAAACCATAATGATCATGAAAGTCAAGGTCTCATATTGTATGTGTATTTGCTGGAACATATCCATTTATGGTTTTACATACAGACAATAACACAAGCCAATTGCCAACTATGATAATGAGCAAATTTAATATTCAGTAAAAAATATTAGCACTTATGTAATTCTTGTAGCAAATAGAAGAATGATTATAATTTGGTGCCATCAACATCAGACTCAGTTCAGATGGATCACTACTGTAAATGAAGAAGGGAGGGAAGAGAATATTCACGTATTTATTCAATGAACCACCCAGATATTAGTTGCATTTAGAACATGTGTCCATTTGCTAATTATTATACCAACATGCTGTTCTGCATAAGGAGATGCTTAAGTTAGTAACTGGTTAAATGAAAGTGGTATGTAGTAATTATTGTAGCTTGATAGTCTGTTATATAGTTTTACATTTCCCTCTGTGTCAAGCTCTAAATACAGTTTCATGTTTTTCTCTTTGTCAAGCTCTTTACATGTCTTTACATGATGTTGAGTTCCTACTTCTAGAACAGTGGGGAGGGGGGAAGAGGGAGGGCGGGGGGACTGTGGAGAGGTGTTGCAGGGACTGATGAGGAAAGTAAAAGACCATCACATGCATGTTGTGAGGATTGCTGCTATGGATGAGGATACCAGTGAATGGATGGCCACAGAAAGTGTGAAGGTTAAACAGAGGAACATGTGAGACATCTCCATTCATTTGTTGAGCTGCTTCTAGAAATGGTTCCCTTGCGATATCTGTTCACTAGCAATGATGTAGCCTCTCTTCAGTGCACTGAATAAAAGTGTTGTTTTTGTTTCGGACTAGTGATTCTGTGTATCTGGAAGACGTGACAGGCCATCAGACTAAATTTGTCACTAATGGTGAGTCCTCCTGGTGCACGTGAGCCTATGTGAGATTGCCTGTCCGCTTCCTATTGGCAGTCTTCTGGCGTCCTTATGTATGTAGATATCAGTTTTGCAAACAGTGAGCTTCTTTGTGCTATCTTGTGCTTTGTGTTCCTTGACAACGTGACATCAGGTTAGGGATTACATGCGATAATGATCCATCATGTTAAAGAGTATCGACGGCATTCTGGCCTTGTCTAAAGTTAGAATTATGCAAAGCAAGGGTTAAAAACTACCCCCACTCGTTTGTTGAACTGGTTTCTAAATGTGCTTCCCTTGCGACATCCGTTCACTAGCGCTTGTTCTATTACCAAACTCATTGACGTGACACTTCTCATTCGTGTGCTAAGTAATTGTGCTGTTTCTGTTCCTAACTAATGGTTAGGTGTTATTAAAGGTCAATACGTGTGCTGTATTCATACATTTAACAATTTATTATCATTTTACGCGCACCAATTACTTTTTTTGAGCCATGGTCATATTTTATTAAAATGAGCAAGGAATTGCTACTGCCAATTTAAATGTATAGTTTCTCATACTGATGCACTAAATAACTGTTACTTTTAGTTAATGGTCATGTTTATGAAAGTGCAAAAGGTTTGCTGTGAATAAAGGTAATAGCGAAGCACCTTTCACTTGTGCACTGCAAATTTTGCTTCATGTTTGTAGAGTTGGTAATGTGCTCCTGTCGGGTGTAGTAGTTTCTCAACACAGTTACGAAATGTTTTTCTTTGTTCTACAGAGCTGTATTTTGCTACTGTGGTACACCCTGTTTGTACATGTGACTCTCTGTATGTTTAGTGAATGCCTCGACTCGCATTCAGGAGGTCAGCAGCTCAATCTCACATCTGGACATCCAGATTTAGGTCTTCCTGATTTCCCTAAGTCGCTCCAGGCAAATTTTGGAATGGTTCCTGTGAAAGGACATGGCCGATTTCCTTTCCTATTCTTGACACAAGCCAAGCTTGTGCACCATCTCTAATTACCTCAATGTTAAACCCAATCTTCATTTCAGCCCTCTTTCTTGTGGAAGCATAATGTGGTGCCACCTGGGTCCCAGTTGTTCATGCCAGTTGGTAGGCTGGTGTACAGCTGGTATTATTGGTGTAGTTTCTGAAACTGTTGAAATGGATTCACTACTGAAATGTTAATTGATTTGGCAGTGATGCCAATGTTCTGGTATATTTAGGAAAAAATAATTTTAAGATTTAGAGTTTCTTGAAAAGCTGTTTAACTAATAGCTTTCTCCTTCTATTTTAATAATTGGGGCTTTCTCTTAAATAAATTCTGACTACAGCCTTGGTTTAAAATATTACAGTTCTAGTAAATGGTAAACCACAATAAGTAGTTGTAAGCTGGATTTTTTTTGCCCACTCATTTAATGAGTATACATATTGTTGCTGCAATCCACTGTCAAGTGCACTTATTGCTGATGTATAAAGGCTATACATTATGTGAAATAAAGACGGTTAGCCGATTTTTGCTTCTATGGGCTCAGTGGCCTCCACTCCCAGATCCCCATGTCTTGCTATCATGTCTCAATGATAGCAGACAGCGTGGTTATCTGGTCAAGTACGTGGGGTATTTTACTCGCTAGTAGGAAGGAAATGGTTTGGTATAACTGATGTACTGTTGTGTTGTCTAAGTACCTTTTATATTGTAATTTTGTGCTATTTCAGGTTATAGAATAATGGGAACAAGAAGTGTGATCGGCTCCGTTAACTTCAGGAAAAATTCTCCCCCATATAAATTGTGAATTAGTGAGCAGTCTGAAGAGGACAGCATCGCCGAGTTGAGGCAGCAGTTGCAGGCTGCCTCGATCTTACTAGTTAACATCAACAGGTCATCTGCTGTGGAGATCCGTGCAGCCCACTCTGCGTGTAGGCCGTTACTAGCTGATGTGCAGGGGATGTTCCCGCATGTAATGCTGGTCTCCCTCTCATAAACAAGTTTTTCCAGTACAGCCTTCATTAGACCATTTAGCTAGTAGAATGTGGGACATACGTTAAATTAATAATGACCCTCAGAAGTTATAGGGAATCACATCTCTATATTAACAGCATTATTATTTTCAGTTTCCTATAGCTGTCTATTCACGATGAAAGAAAGCTAACCAACTCTTATATTATAACAATTCTGATTTATTAATGGTCATTATTCAACTATAACCTCAATTTTGGGACCTTTTCCAAATATGTTACATATAATTACAACAGATTATTTACTCTCTTCCGAAATGGGGTATGTTCAGTAAAAGTTGTAATCTGAAAGGAACAAACTATTTTTTCAAACTGCAAGAATCTCGATGACTCAGTATTTGTATACTGAGAAACAGTGCCAAATAGGAAGGAATGATGAGAGAATATTTTAGGAAGAACGAAATATAGTGAAATCTGAAAAATACCATTGTGTAGAAATTTGTAATCACTGGCCTTTAACTATGGCACTTCTCGTAGAGCATCTGTTAGCCAGTATCACAGTTACCAAATCATGATGTAATGGTTTGAATTCAGGCATTTTAATAACGATAACTGAAGTTCTGATTTACCTTTTTTTGACTGAAAATGTTATTAAGTGCAACCATATATGACTGCCAAATGAAGCAGAAGAACATTACTACCACAGACAAGCTGTCAACAATAGAAGTGTCAACATTAACAATATAAGGAAAAAGGATAGACTGCTACTCACTAGAGAGACGAAACATTGAATTACAGACAAGCACAATGAGAAGACTGTTACGTTTTAGCTTTCAGCCAAGCCTTCTTCAGAAAAGAAACACATACATGTTCACTCACACAAGCATGCACACTCCACCACACGTGACAACCATCTCCACGTGGAGGTGGAGAATATAAGGAAAACTGGAAAGAGTAAAACTGTTTCTGCATGTGTGGGGTCAAAGGAGTCTAAAGAGTCATAGAAAATGGTAGGAGGAAAATACATTAATAATTTATTCCTATTTCCTAATTTATATGAATGGGCATCACACAAATGTTGGTATAACCAGGAATCAGGAGATCAGCAGGTTATAAAATGAAACAAAACATTTCACATAAAGTAAGAGGAGCAGGAATGTGCTATTATTAATAAATCTGACTTGTCCGTTGCAGGAAGAGGAAGGCAAAGTTTGTAGCTTCTCTCAGTCATAATGTAGTGTACTTTAGGCATCTGTGTTACATTTCTACTGTGGCTCATGGAGAAATGTCACTTTCTAACGTGAAAAATTATCTCATAATGTTATAAGGTATATGTGTACAGCTTGTCTTTGTGAAGTGTAGCAGAGCAACTGATTTGCATAAATCACCTGGAAACATGGCAATAGAAGTTCACATTTCCGCAGTCTATGAGATTGGTGAGTTCAGGCAGGTAAGACAAATACCATTCCACATATTCCTAGTTGGGAACCCTCTGTTCTAGTCTCAGTTGCTATCCAGGGTCTTCAAAAGTCTGTCTTGTGCAATATGACAAAAGTGCAAGTGAAAGAAAATACATTTGCTTGAGCTAACGTCTACTTTTTCATTCCACGTTTAAGAATGTGAAAACTGTGATTAACACAGAGATGTTTTCCCGTCCGCATAAGGAAGAAAGCCGGGAATGATACTTCATTAACCATACGTATGTGGTGAACATAAGCATTTTAGGCTTAGCATTAAATTCTACAGTCCGCATTCTCTTAATAACTAAAGTCTGCTCTTTGGAATTACCGACGTTCAGCGTCCCGCGTAACAATCACTATAGTTATTTTCTTTACAACTTGTCTTAAATTAACAGAAGGGCAATAACATGGGTGTTGTAAGATTCCCACCAGCCACAAGTATGGTGGTCACTACTTAGTCACACGTAACTAGGCACCTCCGCGCAGACATTTCAACCTTGCCAAACTATAGTGCAGAGAAATAAATCGTCATTAGTGTTCGTAATGCATACTTTTCCTGGTAAATTAAACGTAATTCATAGCAATGTAATGTAAAGGCTAACTGCAGTCTTTAGAAAGACTTCATTAATCACAATCATTTCCTGAATACCACACTGATATGAACAGGTGAAAACTAGCCGCTGTAGCTTACGTCGCGCAATGAAACACTCTACTTCCTGTCAAGTGATTGAAAAAAATTCAAATTTCTATTTTCGTTCAGTGACATTAATACACCACTAAGAGTGCATTTCATTTGAATGACTTGCTGTTTTCGTCACTATTGGTCAATTACGATCACACGGTGATTACTTAGTGTCATGCGCATATGATGATATATATGTTAACAGAATTTTTATACATTTACGTCTTTCCACTCCTTGGTTTGCTCCTTTGTCACTTATTAAAGAGCCGTCAAGAAAGGTTAAAATGTTTTAAAAATTATTAAATAATTAAATAATGTCGCAACATGTATGGCAGTCTGCGGCCAATGGCGAGTAATTTAGTGACGTTATTTCAAAGATGATCAGGTTGCAGAAGAAATCAGCTATGAATTGAGAGCACTCAGCCAGACAAAGACCTCGTAGACTAGGCTTGCATTGGTTGCTGCACGACCTCCGAGGTGTTGAGAGCTACATGTGTACGATAAGTTTGCATTATGTGTCAAGAACAAAAGACACAAGAAGACATCCATAAACACGTCTACAGAAGCCAAACCCCCCCACACACACTCACACACTCACAACTCAAAAACACATTATTCCACCACACGTAACGGACACTTGAGTATCGCCACTGGGCGCTCGTAGCTTGTTGGTGAACCACACGGCCTCGAGACTGCCTGGATGTACACCTTCCCCCTCCTACTCTCTTCCCCCCCCCCTTCCCCCCCCCCCCCCCCGCCTAGGTCACTTAACGTCGATTGTACAGTATATATTGGAAACGCCGCTGAGTGTATGTGGCCATAAAACTTCAGTTTATGCAGCCTGTATTAATGAACTGTTACAGCCACATGATAGGGAAACCTGATAGTGACCTATGAAAGCAGACAGGGAATGAACACGCTATACATATACCACAATACAGAAACGTTTAACAATCAGGATACAGCAGAACATAAATCTAAACACAAAATAAAATGGCACATACTGACCTATAACAGTAAAATACACTCCTGGAAATTGAAATAAGAACACCGTGAATTCATTGTCCCAGGAAGGGGAAACTTTATTGACACATTCCTGGGGTCAGATACATCACATGATCACACTGACAGAACCACAGGCACATAGACACAGGCAACAGAGCATGCACAATGTCGGCACTAGTACAGTGTATACCCACCTTTCGCAGCAATGCAGGCTGCTATTCTCCCATGGAGACGATCGTAGAGATGGTGGATGTAGTCCTGTGGAACGGCTTGCCATGCCATTTCCACTTGGCGCCTCAGTTGGACCAGCGTTCGTGCTGGACGTACAGACCGCGTGAAACGACGCTTCATCCAGTCCCAAACATGCTCAATGGGGGACAGATCCGGAGATCTTGCTGGCCAGGGTAGTTGACTTACACCTTCTAGAGCACGTTGGGTGGCACGGGATACATGCGGACGTGCATTGTCGTGTTGGAACAGCAAGTTCCCTTGCCGGTCTAGGAATGGTAGAACGATGGGTTCGATGACGGTTTGGATGTACCGTGCACTATTCAGTGTCCCCTCGACGATCACCAGTGGTGTACGGCCAGTGTAGGAGATCGCTCCCCACACCATGATGCCGGGTGTTGGCCCTGTGTGCCTCGGTCGTATGCAGTCCTGATTGTGGCGCTCACCTGCACGGCGCCAAATACGCATACGACCATCATTGGCACCAAGGCAGAAGCGACTCTCATCGCTGAAGACGACACGTCTCCATTCGTCCCTCCATTCACGCCTGTCGCGACACCACTGGAGGCGGGCTGCACGATGTTGGGGCGTGAGCGGAAGACGGCCTAACGGTGTGCGGGACCGTAGCCCAGCTTCATGGAGACGGTTGCGAATGGTCCTCGCCGATACCCCAGGAGCAACAGTGTCCCTAATTTGCTGGGAAGTGGCGGTGCGGTCCCCTACGGCACTGCGTAGGATCCTACGGTCTTGGCGTGCATCCGTGCGTCGCTGCGGTCCGGTCCCAGGTCGACGGGCACGTACACCTTCCGCCGACCACTGGCGACAACATCGATGTACTGTGGAGACCTCACGCCCCACGTGTTGAGCAATTCGGCGGTACGTCCACCCGGCCTCCCGCATGCCCACTATACGCCCTCGCTCAAAGTCCGTCAACTGCACATACGGTTCACGTCCACGCTGTCGCGGCATGCTACCAGTGTTAAAGACTGCGATGGAGCTCCGTATGCCACGGCAAACTGGCTGACACTGACGGCGGCGGTGCACAAATGCTGCGCAGCTAGCGCCATTCGACGGCCAACACCGCGGTTCCTGGTGTGTCCGCTGTGCCGTGCGTGTGATCATTGCTTGTACAGCCCTCTCGCAGTGTCCGGAGCAAGTATGGTGGGTCTGACACACCGGTGTCAATGTGTTCTTTTTTCCATTTCCAGGAGTGTAGGTATGAGCCCACTGCAGAAGGTACACCACTGCCTCACACCGCCTTTTGAATTGACAACCATTTAGTCTCAGAAGTACCAACAGTTTAACGTGGACAACAGACGGACGTGCAGTTTCTCAAATATGTGTTTAAACCAAGTTTTATATAATAATTTAGCTGTAACAGTACTACATAACTGTTGACAGAGTAATTTACTTAACCATAGTAAGCTATAAGTTCAGATTGAGATGAAACAGTTTCTTGTGAATTACGATGTTATACTGGATACTGGAACTTCAATTCAGTATTGCCCTCATTTACGAAATTAATTCGTTCTGGGTACCTTTAATACATTTTCACCGGCCTGTTGGCTCGTTGTGGTGAACGTTCACACAGTAGCTTCCTTTTTTATAAGTATTTTCATTGCGCACTGCTTAAATGTCAACACTGTTGCAAAATATCATACGACTTACCGAAGATACAGTCAACAACATTGGCCTTGACGTGCTGTCCTGAGCGACACGTGAAATGACTTCTATAGACAATCTAACTTGCAGCGTTTGCCCAGCGTGTTAGTGCAATGGTCAAGGCACTGAGCCCGCATCTCGTGGTCGTGGGGTAGCGTTCTCGCCTCCCACGCCCGGGTTCCCGGGTTCGATTCCCGGCGGGGTCAGGGATTTTCTCTGCCTCGTCATGGCTGGGTGTTGTGTGCTGTCCTTAGGTTAGTTAGGTTTAACTAGTTCTAAGTTCTAGGGGACTGATGACCATAGATGTTAAGTCCCATAGTGCTCAGAGCCATTTGAACCATTTGAACCAAGGCACTGAACTCGCACACTGAACGACGATAGTTCAGATCCTTACCAGCCCTCCATATTTAGGTACCATGTTGCTTAAGGACACGACCTGTTCCCTTCCCTACCCTTCCGAAACACTAATGATCTAGTTTCGACTGAACGGTAAACAATATTCTCCCTTCATTAATTCGACAAGTATTGCCCCAATGACAAATTTGGTGGCTTACAAGGAGAGGTAGCACCTGCGGCCAGTCAATTGAAACGAGCTTCAGCATGCTAGTCACGGAGAGTCGTAAGTAGTTCAAATGAAAGGGTTTAGAGGAGGAAGCAGTTGCAGTTGCAGTGGAATGTCATCACGCAGGATGTGTTTGGTATCATATTGGATCCGTAGGACACTCCTATGTAAGGAAGTACTATTTATTTAATTTATTAGATTCTCAGACATCGTAGAATATCGGATTTCGATTCATTGCAGGTATACTTGAACAAAGCCTTTGCGGACAGGGGCATTGGACGTGAGGTACAAGACCAGAGTAAAGGTCAAAATTAGCTTTCATGCACGTACATTTAAAACGCACTTGTTACAATATTTTTACATAAACGGTCAATGATATCAGTCGCCATACTAAATATTTCACACTATATTATCCTACGCATGCTATCTGTCGAATTTAACAGTCAAGAGAAGTGTCTTCGTAATTTGTGTGTCAGCGCGTATATGGTGCGAAGTATCTGCATGCATCCAAAAGGCTTTCATCCCTTTTTCCTAGCATACAGAGTTTCTCTGGTTTCCTTGCTTCTGTGATGAGAATCAGCAGACGTACTGAGAAAGCTAACGACGACAGAAAGAATAATCGAAAACAACATAACGCTTAAGAAATGCATAACGCTTAAGAAAGTCGGCTTTCACATCTTCACATTTCCTAAGAAAGGATATTTTATGAGAAGAAAAACACAAAATGCACAAGAAACACACAGTCTGCACCTAGGATCAAGCATGTGCCGTGATAGTTTGAAGGTATGTGTGATGATCACTTATACTCTTGTTCACAATAAAATGTATTTAATTAAAAAATCAATGTACAGATTTTGCAACAACTTTCATACTGTGCTTATAGAGTAAAAAATATTGTAAGAAGTGCTGTTAGGAACCACAATAGCGGTAGATAACCGGTCCGAAGGCAGGAGTTCAACACTTTTTTTTCTCCCCTTATAGTGCAACTTGCGCCTGACATAAATCATCATCGCCGTTGGTATTAAAGTAAAATAATTCCTTCTTGTGAAGATTTTCCATCTGGTAGCGGAAGTGATGAAGCGTGAAATCTCATCGAAGGCCTTGCCTGTGTGGATTAGTCATCAATCATAAAAATAAAACTAATCGACTTTCTCAAAAACGAAACTCATCTTGTGATCTAAAATCCTTTTTGAGAAGTAAAACATTCTTGCAGCTGAATTTTCGTTGCGCTTCTAAGTTAACTTCTATCTTTTCATTCCTTTTGCAATGAAGAGCCAAATAAACTGGTACCCGTGCCTGATATGATGAAGGACCCCCGCGAGTACGCAGAAGTGTCTCAATACGACGTGGCATGGACTCGACTAATGTTGAAGTAGTGCTGGAGGGAACTGACAACATGAATCCTGCAGGGCTGTCCATAAATCCGTAATAGTACGAGGGGGTGGAGATCTCTTCCGAACAGCTCGCTGAAACGCATTCGACATATGCTCAGTAATGTTAATGTTTGGTACCCAGCGGAAGGGTTAAAACTCAGAAGAGTGTTCATGGAGCCACTCTGTAGCAATTCTGGGCGTGAGGGGTGTCGCATTGTCCTGCTGGAATTGCCCAAGTCCGTCGGAATGCACAATGGACATGAATGGAAGCAGGTGCTCAGACAGGATGCGCACGAACGTGTGACATATCAAAGGCGTATCTGGACGTATCAGGGATCCCATATCACTCCAACTGCACACGTCGCACACCATTACAGAGCCTCCGCCAGATTGAACAGTCCCCTGCTGACAAGCAGGGTCCATGGGTTCACGAGGTTGTCTCCATACCCGTACAAGTCCATCCGCTCGACACAATTTGAAACGGACACAGTCCGACCAGGCAACATGTTTCCATGTCGGTGTTGACGGGCCCCTATTTGTGGCCGCAGTGATATCGGAGATCTGATGTTTTACCGGATTCCTGATATTCACGGTACACTCGTGAAGTGGTCGTACTGGAAAATCCCCTCTTTATCGCTACCTCGGAGATGCTGTGTCCCATCGCTCTTTCGCCGACTATAAAACCACGTTCAAACTCACTTAAATCATGATAACCTGCCATTGTAGCAGCAGTAACCGATCAACTGCGCCAGACACTTGTCTTACATAGGCGTTGCCGACCGCACCGCCGTATTCTACGTGTTTACGTTTCTCTGTATTTGAATAAGCATGCCTACACCAGTTTCTTTGGCGCTTCAGTGTATATATTCGTATCACCTGATTATTTAAAATTAACACTCCTGTGTGACTTTTTAAAAAAGCTATCAGTTTAACCAAAGAAGTTGGTTACTCTTATCAAAGCTCAAGTTCTTCAATTTGTTTCGTTTGTCGAGCCCGTAGGAAAATAGAATATCCGTCATAGTTAATGTTTAGGCACTTATCATCATCTTCCAACACGTCGTCTTGTTCAAGCGGTTATTTCGTATACTCTATATAGTGAAGAGGGCGATGTATAAGTCCTTTTTAAAATATTTTGCATTTTTTCTGATTAAGTCTAGTTTTACACTGGTGTCCAAAATTAAAACAACAAACCAACATTTTGCAAATTAGCGTTCATTTTTCCACAAAACTGCATAATGAGGTGACAGTAAAGTAGAAACAATGTAAAGAATACAGAACGTAACCAACTGCAATATGCGTAATGGTAGACAAAAATGTTATTTGCTTTTTCCTAACTTAACGGATTTACACACACATTCCGACAACTGGTTAATGCGCTCAGCATGGATTGTGACCACCTCTGGCAGCAGTAAAGGCCTGACAAACGACGGGTTGTGCTGGGAATGATGTCATCAGTGTCATTTTGAGGCAACAACGCCCATTCTTCCTGCAGCGCTGCTCGTAAGTCTTGAAGACTGATTGGTGGATGCTGACATGCTGCAATTCGTCTCCCTAGTGCATCCAGACTGATGACCTCGCTGTCTGGTCTCCTTCCCCAAACAACCCAACCCAACCCTAGTGCATCGCAGACCCGCTCTATGAGATTCATATCGGGAGAGCGAGCAGGCCACGCCATGCGTGCATTATCTTCCGTTTTCAAGAAAACATCAGCCACGCGTGCTCTATGAGGTCGTGCATTATCGTCCAGCAATAGGAAGTCTTTGCCCACAGCACCTCCCAGCAACTACGCATGAGGCCCCAAGATCTCATCACGATACCTGACACCAGTTAAACTTTCCTGATTTAACCGTACAATTTCATGAATAGGTCTTCGAGTGATCAGCACAATCCCTGCCCACACCATTAGCGATCATACTCGATACCAGTCTCCTTCCACAATGGTTGGGTCCCGAAATCGTGTTCCACGCGCCCTCCAGGTGCGAATCCGTTGAGAATCACTGTCCATACCAAATCTGGACTTATCTGAAAAAAGGACATTGACCCACTGTTCGACTGTCCAGGTGGCACGTTTACTGCTCCACTCTAGACGCTCCCTTCTGTGAAGACAAGTCAGAGGTACACATACAGAAGGTGTCCGATAGTGAATGCTACTCTGCCGAAGCCTTCTGAACACAATTTGCCTCGATACAAGACGTCCAGTGGATGCTACTAGGTCGGATGTCAGTTGCCGGGCAATATTAAGGCGGTACCGTCGTGCCCTTACAGCCAAAGAACGTTTCTCTCTTTCTGATGTTACACGTGGTCGCCCCCCCCCCCCCCCAATGGTCTTCGGGATGCAGTTTAGATCTCTATAAACTGTGGCTGAATCCGAAAAAAATGCTCAAATTAAGACATCGGGCCACATCAGTTGCCGACCGTCCTGCTTCCATTCTTCTCATGGCCCTCCAACGCAGAGAGCCTGGTAAGTGTCTTCTCTGTGCCATACTGCACCGTCTGCGATTGTGGATGTTGGACTACCCGGAAAACACCAACGCGTTTGGTAGGTGCCCTGACGTCATCGGTGGCGTGGTTGTCCGTTGACCAGAATGCCATCTTCCGTGCAGGAAACAATCGTACGAACACCAGTTGACAGTTTGAATGACTATATCGTGAATTAGACACAGGACGGGGAAATAGTGGTTTTTTGCTTTAATTTTGGACACAAGTTTATTTCTCAGCGTTCTTTGCGTAATAAAATGTAAAATGTTGCACCGACACGTTGACGTTCTGAAGGCCGTAGTGCGTTTGACGCCCAGCTATCCAAATATAACTATTTTGTTTGGTTGGTGGAAACAGCCGCCTACGTGACTGGGATGGAGTTTGTCAGTTGTATCAGTGGCGTGTGGCACCGACCTGTTACAATAGTTCCCTTAGCCATAGGCTGTTCTCCTGAACGAATCTGGATTATTAAATCTTCAATTTCTGGAAAACTAAACTAATGGAAATGGAAATTTTTTATGTCATGAACACCTTGACTAAACACTACCAAACTGGTACCCCAGTATTCCCATGCCTCTGGAAAATTTCATCCTTATGCCAGCTTATTTTCATTGCAGACAAAAAAGCGATTTCTGCAGATGAAGAATGTGTTAGCAATTCATAGCTTATGGGTGTGTTTAACGTTACCGGAAATTTTCAGATGTATATCGCAACATACGCTGTCGAGTCACTTTAACGTGACCAGCTCCTCTGTTCGACCTCAAAGTCCAATAACCACTCACAGACAGCAGGTTGAAGCACTGTCAGTGAAGGGTATGTAAAGCACGTCTGGGGCGGGGGTGTTGGGAGAATAGAGGAGGGAGGGGGGGGGGGGGGGGGGAAGGGAGACACGAGAGGCAGTGCAGTCGTTGTCGCAATGCGCAAACGAAGCGATTTATCTGACGTCCTAAAGCGCATGATCATTGGCCTTCAGACCAAGAGTGGAAGTATTTCAGAAATGCCTAAGTCTGTGAACTGTTCGCGTGGTTAAAATACATACTGTACATTTAAAAATGGTACTATCCAGAAACGGCGCCGAGACAGCTCTGTTGCACCAAGGGCAATAGATGGACGGGGTGAATGACGGTTGTGGAGGTGTGTACGTGAGAATAAACATGCAGCTGTTGAACAACTGACCACCCAGCTGTACCTAGGGGCTACCAACAAAGTTTCTTCAATGACCATTCAGCAAACATTGCTGCGTATGGTTCTCCGCAGCAGATGCCTGGTTCATTGCAGGTGCCTGGTTCATGCCCTCGTGCTGTTCATTGACGCCGAAGGCTGGAATTTGCGTGGCAGTACCGCTACTAGACGCTCAGTGAATGGCAAAATGTGGCCATTTCAGATGGATCCCGTTTCGTGCTTTATTAGACGGATAGCTACTGGCTTGTACAGCGAGGAACACGTGACAGCAAATACTCCACAACAACGTTGTGATCTGGGGAATGTCTTCGCGACATTCCCTGGGTGATCTCGTCATTTTGGAAGCATAATAGAACAACACGAGTATGCATTGTTCTTGGGGGACCGTGTCAAAGCTTGCATGCAGTTTGTTTTTGCTCTACACAATGGCATCTACCAGTAGGACAATGCAATGTATCACATCGCTCACAGTCTACATGCGTGGTTCACTTTTTTTAATGGTTGGTCATTGTTTATGTTCTTCTCGTTTATTTTGATTGTCAAATAATATTTATGAACGCTTAGGTAGACGAAGATTACTAGCACCAGCATGAATTTAGCGTGCTCCTCTAGATGGCAAACTGCCTGGATTTACACCTAGTCGAGAATCCATGGGGTCATCTTGACTGGTCTGCTCGCGCCGGTGATCCTTAACCGAAAAACCTAGCCGTGCCGGATTAGCCGAGCGGTCTAAGGCGCTGCAGTCATGGACTGTGCGGCTGGTCCCGGTGGAGGTTCGAGTCCTCCCTCGGGCATGGGTGTGTGTGTTTGTCCTTAGGATAATTTAGGTTAAATAGTGTGTAAGCTTAGGGACTGATGACTTTAGCAGTTCTATAAGATTTCACACACATTTGAACATTTCTTTTTTTTGAAAAACCTAGTGTAACTGGCCACAGCAATGGAGTCAGCATGGTTCCACGTTCCTGTCTCTACCTTCCAGTGACTCAGTTACACTCATCCTGCATGTCTTGTAGTGTCTCGCGCAGCAAAAGGTGATTATTCGGACCTTTGTCATGTGGTCACATCAGTCTGACTGGATGGTGCAGCATACCCAGTGGACACAAATCTGCTGCTTGTTATCTTTCAGAAGGTCGTAAGGAATTTGGGAGCATCATACTGACAGATCACATAACAGTTCCTTGAGTGCAATTACTGCAAAACAAATTACGACGAGATTGATGCAGGACAACAGTGTGACAAGAAGAGTAGACTAGTTCAGAAGAAGATCGCAGGACTGTACTACCGGCTCTGACGAAGGGACGGATGACATCCGCTGATATTCTGGCAGCACTTACAGACTGTCATCACAAAGCATCGTTAACATGTTACTTGAACTTCGGTTCAGATCTCGAGCTGTTATGAGTCGTTTATCGCTGACGCCACACCACAGATAAGAGAGACTTGCGTTGGGCAGAGTCATTGTTACCTGGGGCATTGAATCATTGTGTGGTATTCATGAAGGAGTCTCAGTTCTACGTATGATGGTCAGGCTCAAAAATGGTTCAAATGGCTCTGAGCACTATGGGATTCAGCTTCTGAGGTCATCAGTCCCCTAGAACTTAGAACTGCTTTAACCTAACTAACGTAAGGGCATCACACACATCCACGCCCGAGGCAGGATTCTAACCTGCGACCGTAGCGGTCGTGCGGTTACAGACTGTAGCGCCTACAACCGCTCGGCCACACCGGCCGGCTTATGATGGTCAGATTGGCACCAACGTGTCTGTGGATGACTGATGAAAAGTTACAGTAAGTCGCTACCCTCGAGACCCATACTTGTCCAACTTGTGAAATTGTGGTGATGGAAGGTACTGGATACGACAGTAGGGCTGAGAGGACTCTGAATGCTCAGTAGTATGTGACAAAAATGGTAAACACTGTTTTTTCATCACCAAGGTACCAAATGGAACATCTCATGAGGATAATACAAGACCACACACTGCAGTTCAGACGATAGACACTTTGAGGAATGTACTGACTCTTGACTGGTCCGCCTAGTCCCCGAGTTTGTCACCCACACACCACATCTGGTATGCATTGTGAAGGTGTATACCACAACAATCTCCCCCAGCCAGAAATATTCTGGACACAGCATGTATTTCTGGTGTTATGAACTACTTCATACACAGTAGTAACGAGAGATGGGCTACAGAGTGGTGTAGCAACTGTCGTCGTAGGGAAGATGGACAGGAGCAGAAACGATCAGCGAACAAGTTAACACAGTAAACAGAAGATAACTTATCTTGTATTTCTCCATGCATACGAGGACTCATTATGGATAATGCAGCAAGAAATAAAACGCAGCAAACGCAATAGCAACGAAGATGATACTCTCTGGACTAAGGAAGAACGGGTGTCTTGGGAATGTGACTAGCTGGCATCTGTGTATCGTCAGGTAGTGAAGTGGTTCGAAGTGCGAGTGGGTTGTGGTGCTGCCGCCGAACATCCTACATTGCTGCAGCAGATAGCGCTCGTGGGATGGAGACACTGGGGACGTGGTGCATTGTGGGTCGCTCAGTGGGCGTGCTCCACTGGGCCCGCTGGATCCTGCACTACCGCTCTTGGCGTCTGACAGAAACTTGCGTTTCCGATACCAACTGTGAGACGTCAGTGGGGTGGTGTCAATCCATTATACAGCACCTGGAATGGCAGGGAACTCCTCTAGCTAACATTCGAAGGCCGTTCGTTTCCACGCTACTTCTATTCGAGTTTGTGAGGTTCTCAAGTCATTTTAATGATGAAGAAAGTCATAAAATTTCATCATATAATACTTACTATGTCATGTGCCTCCCGACAAAGTTCGATAAATATTGGACATCTTATTTACGGTATTGGCTAAGCAGGCATGGCTAGAGGAAAAATGTAAGGCTGTAGAGACTTATCTCACTAGGAGTAATATAGATACTGTCTACAGGAAAATTAAAGAGATCTTTGGAGAAAAGAGAACCACTTGTATGAATATCAAGAGCTCAGATGGAAACCCAGTTCTAAGTAAAGAAGGGAAAGCAGAAAGGTGGAAGGAGTATGTAGGGGGGCTATACAAGGGCGATGTACTTGAGGGCAATATTATGGAAATGGAAGAGGATGTAGATGAAGATGAAATGGGAGATATGATACTGCGTGAAGAGTTTGACAGAGCACTGGAAGACATAAGTCGAAACAAGGCCCTGGGAGTAGACAACATTCCATTAGAACTACTGACAGCCTTGGGAGAGCCAGTCCTGACAAAACTCTACCATCTGGTGAGCAAAATGTATGAGACAGGCGAAATACCCTCGAACTTCAAGAAGAATATAATAATTCCAATTGGCCGGCCGGAGTGGCCGTGCGGTTCTGGGCGCTACAGTCTGGAGCCGAGCGACCGCTACGGTCGCAGGTTCGAATCCTGCCTCGCGCATGGATGTGTGTGTTGTCCTTAGGTTAGTTAGGTTTAATTAGTTCTAAGTTCTAGGCGACTGATGACCTCCGAAGTTAAGTCGCATATTGCTCAGAGCTCTTTGAACCATTTTTGAATAATTCCAATCCCAAAGAAAGCAGGTGTTGACAGATGTGAAAACCACCGAACCATCAGTTTGATAAGTCACGGCTGCAAAATACTAACGCGAATTCTTTACAGACGAATGGAAAAACTGATAAAATTCGACCTCGGGGAAGATCAGTTTGGGTTCCGTAGAAATGTTGGAACACGTGAGGCAATACTGACCCTACGACTTATCTTAGAAGCTAGATTAAGAAAAGTCAAACCAACGTTTCTAGCATTTGTAAACTTAGAGAAAGCTTTTGACAACGTCGACTCGAATACTCTCTTTCAAATTCTGAAGGAGGCAGGGGTAAAATACAGGGAGAAAAAGTCTATTTACAATTTGTACAGAAACCAGATGGCTGTTATAAGAATCAAGGGATATGAAAGGGAAGCCGTGGTTGGGAAGAGAGTGAGACAGGGCTGTAGCCTCTCCCCTATGTTATTGAATCTGTATATTGAGCAAGCAGTAAAGGAAACAAAAGAAAAGTTCGGAGTAAGTATTAAAATCCATGGAGAAGAAATAAAAACTTTAAGGTTCGCCGATGACATTGTAATTCTGTCAGAAACAGCAAAGGACTTGGAAGAGCAGTTGAACGGAATGGACAGTGTCTTGAAAGGAGGATATAAGATGAACATCAACAAAAGCAAAACGAGGGTAATGGAATGTAGTCGAATTAAATCGGGTGGTGCTGCGGGAATTAGATTAGGAAATGAGACGCTTAAAGTAGTAAAGGAGTTTTTCTATTTGGGGAGCAAAATAACTGATGATGGTCGATGTAGAGAGGATATAAAATATAGACTGGCAATGGCAAGGAAAGCGTTTCTTAAGAAGAGAAATTTATTAACATCGAGTATAGATTTAAGTGTCAGGAAGTCGTTTCTGATAGTATTTGCATGGGTGTAGCCATTTATGGAAGTGAAACGTGGACGATATACAGTTTTGACAAGAAGAGAATAGTAGCTTTCGAAATGTGGTGCTACAGAAGAATGCTGAAGATTAGATGGGTAGATCACATAACTAATGAGGAGGTATTGAATAGAATTGCGGAGAAGAGGAGTTTGTGGCACAACTTGACTAGAAGAACGGATCGGTTGGTAGGACATATTCTGAGGCATCAAGGGATCACCAATTTAGTATTGGAGGGCAGCGCGGAGGGTAAAAATCGTAGAGGGAGAGCAAGAGATGAATACACTAAACAGATTCAGAAGGATGTAGGTTGCAGTAGGTACTGGCAGATGAAGAAGCTTGCACAGGATAGAGTAACATGGAGAGCTGCATCAAACCAGTCTCAGGACTGAAGACCACAACAACAACAACAACATGTCATGTGCGTCCCCACAAAGTTCGATAAATATTGGACTTCCTATTTACGGTGTTTCACTTTTCATTTCCGTCGTGGTGTCAGCTTAACGTTTCCATATGTACAAATAAAAATTACTTGTAATGAAGTATTCGAATGATTCCACTGGCTCCGATCAGATGATCTTAGACCTTGGGTTTCCTTTCGGTAGTGGAACACAGGAGCAGACCTTCGAGTTGCCTCGCGACTAGTATCCCCGAGCTCGTCTAAATCGGTGTCTTACTGAGTCCGATCACACGCGTGAGACAACACATCGCTGAGAAAGAGGAATTTCTGGAGTCGTTCTCTCCGCATTTGACTTCCTGATTCCGCAACGTATGTAAACGAAGCGCAGTAGCCGGTCAGTAGCGGCCGGCGGCTGAGCGATGACGCCTGCGCCGTAACGACGGCAGCTGCGGCCGCCGCAGCGGGCCGTTCATTAGCGGGGCGCTCATTTACAAGCTGGCGGCGGCGGCGGCGGCGTCGGAGCCAGCGGGCAGCCGGGACATCGCTCATGCCGCCTGGCACGAGGTGGGGTGGGACGGGCTGACCACCTAGCCCCGCCACCCCTCGCTTCGCCCCGACACCCACGACTGCCCGTCTGCCACTGCGCCGTTTAACACCAGCCACTGCTCACGTGGAGGGCCTCCGGGAGCCGAACTACTCTCACAGAACTCGTGATTCACCTCTGTAGCCGCGAGACGCGTAATTCCCAGAGGCGTACAAATTCTCCTTCCAGCCCTGCCTGCTCCTGTCTCCTCTGCAATCGGTACAGCGGCTCAACACGCCGCAACAGAGACGGAAGAGTACATGTGTACTGAAGCATAGTGATTAAAATACACCAACTTGGGTTTCCACTTTCCAGCAGCCCTTTTCTGTATCGTTCGGTCGCTTTGCCGACCGGTTCGGTAGGTCAGCGCACCGAGTTGTAGAATTACTACAACGGAGCCTCTTTCCAATTCCGTAAGCCGCTCGGTAGCGAGTAGGTACGGCTCCCGAGCTACCGAGGTGAGCCCGTGCCATGTTGCTGTCCCTCTCTTTTCGCTCGCGCCAGCAAAAATAAGTGACCACAGTTGTGGGCATGCACACCCACCAACTGCGCATCTGGCACAGAGTACTGCACCGCTCAAAGCGATCCATACACTAAGCGGCCAGCCGACACAGCTACTACACACGCTATTTCCATTATTGTTTTCGAAAAGTATGTTTGCAGTGAATAGTGTAGGTCATATAAAATACCAGTGGGAGCGGTGAAAGAAAATGAAAAGTTAGTACATTCAGGTACTTTTGGTGGGCTCTCATGTATGGCCACAGTTCCTCAACAAAATTACAGGCCGCCTTCTTGCTCAGTCCACACCTTGGCAGAAAGTTGCCCTCGGTCATTTCAAAACATTTCGTCTCGACCTGCAGATTACTTGGCAAATGGCATGGTGCTGCATTTCCTTCAACTGCTTGCCGGCATCCGTTGCTCTTGCCTTCTCCTTAACAGTACCAAGCACACCATGTCTATTTCCATGATTCACGGCTGAAATGCATGCATTTCAACGTTTCTGAACCCACTTAGATTTGTCCCGGAGATTCTTCAATAAAACATTATCACTACATCCAAAACTATTAATCACTCACTATTTCTAAAATGACAAATTTTTTCCTCACATTGAACCAATCGGACGGCCTTACCGACTCTTCATCACTGTCTCTCGGTACAGCAGACGAAAAATCAGCAGACGGATCGATCAGTAACAGGCATCAGTAGCATACAGAATAGCAACTTTGGCTACCGAACCGAAAACGACGGCCCTAGTGTGGCTGACCTACAGAATCAAATTGTACGGACGATACAGAATAGGGACACTGCCATGCTTCACAGGACTTTTTCAACCCGACGCGCCCGATAACACATTGCACTATTTACCCACCGCAATTAAATGGTTCAAATGGCTCTGAGCACTATGGGACTCAACTGCTGAGGTCATTAGTCCCCTAGATCTTAGAACTAGTTAAACCTAACTAACCTAAGGACATCACAAACATCCATGCCCGCGGCAGGATTCGAACCTGCGACCGTAGCGGTCTTGCGGTTCCAGACTGCAGCGCCTTTAACCGCACGGCCACTTCGGCACCGCAGTTAGCCAGGCAGGGTATCATCTGGAGTGCCCCAAGGAAGTGTGGTAGGTCCGCTGTTGTTTTCTATCTACATAAATGATCTTTTGGATAGGGTGGATAGCAATGTGCGGCTGGTTGCTAATGATGCTGTGGTGTACGGGAGGGTGTCGTCGATGAGTGACTGTAGAAGGATACAAGATGACTTGGACAGGATTTGTAATTGGTGTAAAGAATGGCAGCTAACTCTAAATATAGATAAATGTAATTTAATGCAGATGAATAGGAAAAAGAATCCCTTAATGTTTGAATACTCCATTAATAGTGTAGCGCTTGACACAGTCAAGTCGATTAAATATTTGGGCGTAACATTGCAGAGCGATATGAAGTGGGACAAGCATGTAATGGCAGTTGTGGGGAAGGCGGATAGTCGTCTTCGGCTCATTGGTAGAATTCTGGGAAGATGTGGTTCATCTGTAAAGGAGACCGCCTATAAAACACTAATACGACCTATTCTTGAGTACTGCTCGAGCGTTTGGGATCCTTATCAGGTCGGATTGAGGGAGGACATAGAAGCAATTCAGAGGCGGGCTGCTAGATTTGTTACTGGTAGGTTTGATTATCACGCGAGTGTTACGGAAATGCTTCAGGAACTCGGGTGGGAGTCTCTAGAGGAAAGGAGGCGTTCTTTTTGTGAATTGCTACTGAGGAAATTTAGAGAACCAGCATTTGAGGCTTACCGCAGTACAATTTTACTGCTGCCAACTTACATTTCGCGGAAAGACCACAAAGATAAGAATGTTCAAATGTGTGTGAAATCTTATGGGACTTAACTGCTAAGGTCATCAGTCCCTAAGCTTACATACTACTTAACCTAAATTATCCTAAGGACAAATACACACACCCACGCCCGAGGGAGGACTCGAACCTCCGCCGGAACCAGCAGCACAGTCCATGACTGCAGCGCATCAGACCGCTAGGCTAATCCCGCGCGGCGTATAAGATAAGAGAGATTAGGGCTCGTACAGAGGCATATAGGCAGTCATTTTTCCCTCGTTCTGTTTGGAAGTGGAACAGGAAGAGAAGATGCTAGTTGTGGTACGAGGTACCCTCCGCCACGCACCGTATGGTGGATTGCGGAGTATGTATGTAGATGTAGATGTAGATATGTTTGCATAAGTAGTTTCACTGCAGCTCATTTATCATACTGGTGAGAGCAGGAAAAGAAAAAACCAAACTTAAACGAGACTGAGGAAAAACTGAATATTGGAGTCACGAAACAGAGCGCAAGTCCTGCAGGCGTAGAGTTTTCATCTGTCATGAGGCACCTTCAAATAAATCGTTAGGTGTCTCGCAAAGCAAATGGTCCAAAAAGGTACTAAGAACTAATTTGGGAACCTCGAGTATGTTATGACACGTTTGTAAATTTGACCAGCAGTTTCTGCACTCCATAAATATTTTGAAAGAAGACAAAAGGGTTAGTTGATGACAAATGTACTGAAATGTGTGCTAAGGACTTGCAGCCACTTATCATTATATACGCTTTCTAAATTTAAGGTGACCACTGATTGAAATAGGAAAAAAGATATGGCTTAGTGGATGTTAAAAACCACATTATTGTGGTATGCAACATTGTATGAAAGAAAAGCTTCTTCTTTCAGACATCCCCGAGACCAATTGTTTTACAGAGAAAGAGCTCCTCATCCCTGATACATTTTAGATTGACACAATATGAAAAACGAATGTCGTGTTTGCTAAAATTCATTTCGTGAATTTAGGATGTACTATTTTCGCCACTTAGAATGAACTCCGTGAACTCGCAATAAGAACCTGGCAAAAAAAAAAAAAAAAAAAAAATAGTGTAACATCGGTCATATTTGTCTGGAACACACTAAGGCTACAGAAACCCTATTTTAATTGGCGCTGCAGTATAATAGACCAGATTTTTAGGTGCGAAGGATCCCTACTTTCACAGACGCTTCTCATAACCACAAAAAACATATGGTCTGATGATGGTTCGAACTGAGAACAGCCAGCACTAGTCGAAAGAGGGCGAAGCTGCAGGTAAAACTGTCCGTACTGAAATAAATAAATAAGCCAGAAATAAGAGGAAAAGGAAAATAAAGGACGAATAAAAGGCACAGTTTTCTTGCCTACAATGACCCGAAATGAATATGTATTTCATTGCGCCTCGTCTTGAAACACTCGGGGATTTTCATTAACCGTGGAAGCGTAAGGTTAACCGTCTGCGTAGTATCACAGCGGGAAGACGGGTTGGCAGGAAAGACTCCTGTAGCCTGTTTGGGTTGGGCATAGCTTCTCTTGCATGGAAGTAAAGCAGCTAACCTACCCGCTCTGCTGATACCTTGCCGTAGCTTGCCTGCCAGGCCAACAGGCAAGCATGGGCATGTTAAAAGCGAAGCGTGTACACCTCCGGTAATTTCCGCATGAAACGATGCTGCTGAACTGATACGTCTGGACAAGCAGCAGGTTTCAAGGGTGCAGCTTCATTTTTTCGAGGGGAGGAGAGAGAGAGGCTGGAGCGTGCTGCTTTCCAGCAAAATCTTCTTTGTATTCGATGGCTGGCTTGCAATCGAACGAAATATCCCCCCATCCCCGAGACCAATTGTTTTACAGAGAAAGAGCTCCTCATCCCTGATACTGTCCAAAATTTTCTTACTCGACTAGCTATGAAGAAGAAGCGGGAAAAGTTGAATACATGGACGAGCAGAACTGTGACCACAGCACAGCATGGTGGCAGCTGTCAGCCCCAACTCTTTCTTGTCACCATTGCAAGTTGGCCTGGCCGCATTCCCCTGTAAACTGTACAGCTCTCAGAGAGTAGCTGGCGTACTATATGTTTTAGGATACAGTGCCTCATCCTAAACAGAAGCAGTTCGTTTTGAGGCGTCAATAAAGATAGCAAATGGATTGAAATCTGATCCATTGGCGTCATTTCAATCAGTGTTTGGCAATTCTGACTAGAACACCCAAACTGTTGGTGGAAACAACAGTTTTCAAGTAATGGAGGAAATTCAGTGTACCACGCCACACGAGGGTAAGCCGTATGTCATATCGTTGTTAATAAAATTTTCCATTGTCAAATCTAATGACCTCATTATTGTAACCAACAAAGTACATTGATTCCAACTCAAATGTTTTACCTGGTATTTACTGGTATTAAGGTAAACGTGGGAGGGAGGACCCACCAATATAACTCCCTTTTCACACAACCTGTTTATTTAACAATATATAATCATAAATTTGTTTTCTTTATAAATTAACAAATTTGTGAAATGAATAAGCTCTTAGAAGAGAAATCAAAACAAGAACAACATGACAACAATTACAAGGGCCCGGACCTGCAGCCCGTTATTGGATGAAACAGCGATGTTTACTGTGGCACTGGACACAGTTTCTCTTATTAAATGCCCTTCTACAACGTATGAAAACATATAAGTAATATTAATGACAAGAATGTTTGAATTACTCAAACAAATTACCAATTTTTTTTTGGAAACTGCATGTCGAAAGGTTCGGGATTAAGATGCTCACCTATGATTAAGGTTAAACACACTAGGAAACAATTATGATTATGATAACGCATGCTTCAAAGCGAGCAACCTTTTCATTTCAATCAGCAACAAGGTGTGACTGGATTCCAACCCGTCCCTTTTGACAGTCTCATTCTGACTAAAGTCATGGTGACAGTTGGCTGTTAATATGTCAAAAGTTAAATTGCTTCTCAGTTATGAAGGCTGCTCTGAAGGAACGTCTTAAAACATTACTTGTTAACACTTATTACAAGAGAACTCACTCGCCGGAACCAAAAGATCCAGTTAAAAATACACCAATAATGATCCGATCTTTCAAAGACAGGAAGGCACAGCTTAGTACAACAGATAGTTCAGATTATCTCAAATACAATTACACACAAGGAATCGAACCGGTTAACGTCTAAATCTAACCACAAGACCCCTGTTTGTTAAGGGCAACCTATGTCTTGCTACAATTGTCCCGAATGTATTTTCGACCAGGAGCTGATTCATTAAAACATTAATGATCGGGTATGAACTAGAAACGAAGCGAAATATAATATCAAAACCATTTTTGAAACGACAACTAGTGTCCTAGTATAATACTACGGTCTATATTTACGACCAAGGAGCCGACCGAGTAAGACTCTGAGGGTCGGGTACAAACCAGAAAATAATTAGGAGGTTGGGTAGACAATGACACCAATCACCACGAGGATTACAGAATGTTACTCCCCTTTATCAGCAAGCAGCTCCACAGATCCACGGTGCGTCGTGGCGGTTGCGGAGTGATGCCGAAGACAACGAGGTAGAAGGGGCCAGCCAGGCCACGAGCGGTCATCCGACCAAATGTTGCCAGACAACCGACGGGATGTTGGCCCCCTTCTTGTGGTCGACGCTGACCCCGGTGAAGCATTCCAGTATCCTTCCTCTGCCCAGGCCCTCCTTGCGTAGCTCGTGGCTTCGGCTGCTCGGACCTCTTGACCGCCTCTTGTCGAGACGCTACCGCCAATCCCCAAACTTGGTGCCGCCTCCCTCGAGGTTTTTTTTTTTTTTTTTACTTCATTGTTATTTTAAAACCTGTACAACAGGCAGGCTGTCAGCAGCATTCTACGCTGCTCTTCAGCCATAGAATACACAATGAGAAAAAAACAGAAAGAATACACGTAAGTTCCAGAACAGTGGGCAATAAAACAGTAGACACATAAAGACAAACATGGAGCCGTTCACACTCGACGATAATCCACACGACAAACTTTTGAAACGACACACAAACACTGAAGATGGCGATGGCACAGGTGAACGATGGAGGGCGACGGTGAACACTGAACACTAAACACGACGGCACACACGAGACACTGAGGGCGATGACCTCTGGCGCGCGAAAGTCCACGTAGCGTGTGCGAGTATGGGGACCTGCCAAGAAAGGAGGAGAGGGGTGGGAGAGGGAGAGGGGAGAGCAGAGATGCCATGGGCAGAGGAGATAGGAGGAAAGGAGGAAGGGGGAGGGGAAGCCCGGGGAAGAGGGATGGAGAAAGAGGGATGGGGGAAAAGGAGAAAGAAGGGAGGGAGGGTGCCTAAAGGAAAGGACGCCGGAAGAGGGGGGGGGCAGGATCAAAGTTGATAGGAGGGGTAGATGGAGGGGAGGAGGACATCATCAGGGAGGGGAAGCTGGCGGAAGCCACCTTGGTAGAGGGTAAGGAGGGTGGAGAGATGGAGGCCGGGTGGAACGTGGGAATACAGGTGCGGCAGCGGGCAGGGGTGGGAGAGGATGGGCGAGACAAGTGGGTGAGGAGGATCGAGTTTGTGGGAGGTGTACAGGATCCGTATCCTTTCAAGGAAAAGGAGGAGGTGGGGGAACAGAATGAGATCGTACAGGATCCGTGTGGGGGGGGGGGGGAGACGGATGCGATAGGCAAGGCGGAGAGCAGGGCGTTCAAGGATTTGGAGGGATTTATAAAAGGTAGGGGGGGCAGAGATCCAAGCCGGATGGGCGTAACAAAGGATAGGGCGGATGAGGGATTTATAGGTGTGGAGGACGGTGGAGGGGTCCAGACCCCACGTATGGCCGGAAAGGAGCTCGAGGAGACGGAGTCGGGAGCATGCCTTGGCTTGGATTGTCCGGAGATGGGGAGTCCAGGAGAGGCGATGGTCGAGGGTGACGCCAAGGTACTTAAGGGTGGGAGTGAGGGCGATAGGACGGCCATAGATGGTGAGATAGAAATCAAGGAGGCGGAAGGAAGGGGTGGTTTTGCCTACAATGATCGCCTGGGTTTTGGAGGGATTGACCTTGAGCAACCACTGGTTGCACCAAGCAGTGAACCGGTCAAGATGGGATTGGAGAAGGTGTTGGGAGCGCTGCAGGGTGGGGGCAATGGCAAGGAAGGCGGTGTCATCGGCAAACTGGAGAAGGTGGACTGGTGGTGACAGCGGCGGCATGTCCGCCGTATACAAAAGGTACAGAAGGGGGGAGAGGACAGAGCCTTGGGGCGCACCGGCGGAGGGGAAAAAGGTGTAGGAATCCGTGTTATGGATGGTGACGTAGGAAGGACGGTGGGAGAGAAAGGAGCCAATCAGATGGACGTAGTTAATGGGAAGGGCGAAGGTTTGGAGCTTGAAGAGGAGACCGGAATGCCATATGCGATCATAAGCACGTTCGAAGTCCAGGGAGAGGAAGATTGTGGAGCGACAGGAATTAAGCTGGTCGGAAAGGAGATGAGTGAGGTGAAGGAGAAGGTCGTCGGAAGAGAAGGATGGCCGAAAGCCACACTGGGTAACGGGAAGGAGGTGGTGCTGGTGGAGATGCTGGTGGATGCGTTGGGTGAGGATAGATTCTAGGACCTTGCTGAAGACCGAGGTAAGGCTGATGGGACGGTAGGAGGAGACAGCGGACGGTGGTTTGCCAGGTTTAAGGAACATCATGATACGGGAGGATTTCCACAGGTCGGGGTAGTAACCGGTGGACAGGACTACATTGTAGAGCCTGGCCAGAGTGGAGAGGAAAGCGACAGGAGCTTCACGAAGGTGACGGTAGGTGACACGATCGTGACCAGGAGCGGTGTTGCGTTTTGTGCGGAGTGTAGCAATGAGATCCTGTGTAGTGATAGGGGCATTGAGATCCGTGTGTGCAATGTTGTCCAAGTACTGGAAACCAGGTGCGAGGGGAGGGACAGAGGTATCAGTTTGATCGCGGACATCCGGGAAGAGGGAGTAATCGAACTGGGGATCATCGGGGATGGAAAACACATCGGAGAGGTAGGAGGCAAAGTGATTGGCCTTACTAAGGGCGTCAGGGAAGGGGTGATCATCATGGAGAAGAGGATAGTAGAGGGAGGGTTTAGTTCCGGTAAGGCGACGGAAGGCTGACCAGAACTTGGACGAGTTGATAGGATGCATGTTTGTCGCCAGTCCTGGCGTTTCTTAGCTGCGAGCAAATTACGAAGGTGTCGCTGGAGTTGCCGGTGGCGTCGTAGTAAGTCCGGGTCATGCGTGCGGAGGAAAAGGCACGGTAGAGATGGCGGGATTCACGGAGGAGGAGGACGGCCTGTGGGGGTAAGGTAGGATGGTCGGGGTGGATGGCGACAGTAGGGATGTGGGCCTCCACGGCCTCAGACAAGGTCTGCTGGAGAAAGGAGGCGGCATGGGTTACATCGTCAGGGTGGTGGAAGGTGAAGGGGTGGCTATCAACCTGGGTGGAGAGGGTATCCTGGTAGGCATTCCAGTTGCCACGGGAATAGTCATGGACGTACTTAGGGGGAGGGTCATGACGAGGGTCGAGGCGGGGGCGACGACCGCCTGAAAAAATGAGGAGGACAGGGAGATGGTCGCTACCGATAGGCTCCAGGACATCCACCATTATGCAGCCAAGGAGGTTGGGGGAGGAAAGGATAACATTGGGAGTGGAATTGGATTCGGGACGGGTGTGCTGGGGGATGGGGATGAGGTCACCTTGAAGGGAGGAGAGGAACCGATGCCACCGCCGTAACTGGGCGGCAGAACGACTATGGATGTTGAGGTCGGCGGCGATCACATAGGAGGAGAAGGTACGGTCAATGTGGGAGAGGAAGTCGAAGGGAATAGGGGCATTAGGGCGGACATAGATGGTGGCGCAGGTAACGGTAAGGCCGGGGAAGAAGAGACTAAGGATCAGGTGTTCTGTGGGGTTGGGAAGGAGAGGTTGGAGCCGAACGGGAATCTGGCGGTGGTGACCAATGGCAACTCCGCCATGCGCAATCGGGAGGGGATTATCGGAGCGGTGGAGGACACAGGGCGAAGTGTGGATGGTGTGGTGGGGTTGGAGGAAGGTTTCATTGAGGAGGAAGGCATCCACGTGGTGGGTGGCAAGGGTGTGCAGGAAGAGGTTCTTGTTGGCAGGAATAGAGCAGATATTGTTGAAAAGGATACGGTGCTGTCGCGTCAGGGATTTAGACAAGGGTGTCAAGACGGGAGAAGGTGAAATGGGCCTGGTTGTGGGAGCAGGTGGCGTACATTTTGAGTTGAAAAATGGAACGGGTGGCGAGGGAGATCTGTTGGAGAGTGTGGGGGCACTGAAAAGGATGAACATTCTGAAGTACGATGGTGAGGAATCTGATGATGTCCTCAGCGGTAGGGGGTGGGCGAAGGGAATTGCCGAGAGGGGTGGGGGCGTCCAGAGGACAGACAGGGACGGTGAGTTCAGGAGTGGTCGGAGGGGGCCGGGCTTTACACTTTTGGGAGTAGGTGGGATGGGGGAGATTGCAGGTATTGCAGGAGGGAGGGGATTGAAGGTTAGGGCACTGCCGGAGGAAGTGCGCTTGCCTACAATGCGGGCAGGTGGGGGCCTCGTGGCTCTCGGCTGCTGGGTGTGCGTTGTAGCGCAGACACCTCTGGCAGTGCAGGGATTGAGGAGGGGAACGGGAGGGGTCGACCTTGTAGCGCTGGTTGAAGAGGAGGTCACCCTCCTTCAGGAGACGGTCAATGGAGGGAGCGTCCTCAGAAAACCCGCATAAGGCGGGTGGGGCCGGCTGAGTTGAAAATGTGGCGGACTGCTCACACCTCCAGCATGAGATGCGCCTTGAGCTCTGCCAATATCTCCTCCTCCGTGATCGGCAGACTAAGCCGAGTGATCATGGCAGTGAGGGTCGGCGAGTGACGCAGGGGTTGGGGTTGGTGGGTAGCAGATGGAGAAGGAGCAGGGGTGAGGGAGGCATTGGGGCCAAAATGGGTGACGGGGAGGTGGGAGAGGATGTCAATATGGAGGGTTGGGCTGTGGGAGGAGATGAGAACGGAATCCCGTCTGGGAGTGAGGAGAGAGATGGGGGCACCAGGGAAGTGTTGGCGGAGGAGGAGGGAGAGATTGTGGACCTCGAGAAGGGAAGGATCGGGACGGGAGAGGAGGTATTTGTATAAAGAGGGGGGGGGAGGAGGAGGAGGAGGAGGAGGAGGAGGAGGCAGAGGGAGCAGGGCCAGGCGGGGAGACATCCATGGCATTCTGGGGGGGGGGGGAAGGACGACGGGGCAGGGCCTTTTTGGGAGCGGAGGAGGTGGTGGTGCCACTATGGCGTTTAACGGCGGCAGAAGGGTGGGTGGTGATGTGAGGGACGGGAGCTATAGGGAGGTGACGGGAAGGGGCAGGTCCCGGCGTAGACGCAGCAGTCGGCGCCGGAGATGGTGACGGTGAAGGCGATGGCGACGGTGGTGCGGTGACGGCGAAGGCGAGGGGGAGAGTTGGGCACGGGCAGTGGCCCAATGGGCCACCACCCTAGCTGGAGCGGCAGTAACAGGCCGGGGGAGTGGGGGGAAAGGATCAGAGGGAGAGGAGCGGGAGGAAGAAGCTGGAGAGGGGGCGACAAAGAGCGAGGGCGAAGGGAGAGTGAGAAGAGGCGGGATGGAAAGAGGGGGTGTGACTGGGCACACGATGTTATGGTGGTGGTGGCAGCGGAGGGGGAAGTATAAACGATGGCTGTGGTGGTAGTGGTGGTGGGGGCTGACATGACGTCAGGGAGAAACAAAAACGCACAGGACGAAAAAGAAAGGACAAAAACTGGGGACAGATGAAGACGGAGACGGAGACGGATGAAGACGAAGACGAACGAAAACCAGAGTCCCACGCTGCTGGCGACGGCGACGGCGACGGCGACGGCGACGGCGACGGCGACGGGTGGCAGGAACGCCGCAGCTGCTGCTGCTGCCGCGGACGGGGCCGGGGCTGCTGCTGCTGCTGCTGTCGCTGCTGGGCTGGCTGGCTGGCTGGCTGGCTGGCTGGAACGCTGCCGCCGCTGCTGCTGCTGCTGCAGCAGGACTGGCTGGCTGCTGCCGGCTGGACCGCTGCTGCTGGCCGGGACCACTGCTGCTGGCCGGGACCGGGACCGCTGCTGCTGCTGCTGCTGCTGCTGGGCTCGCTGGCTGGCTGGCTGGCACCTGAAAAACCTAGCACTTCGAATAGCGCTGGAATGGCACAATCGAAAGGCGGTAACCTTGCGGAGTACCGCCGAAGATGCTCCCTCGAGCCAGCGAGCCCGTCTGTATATCGGCAAGCAAAGAGCTTCTAAGGACGCAACCCACAGACACCAACTCTTCCTCATAGATATTGCCAATGGGGCCACACGAGGGATAGTCGATACTGCCCTTGAGCTAGTGGCGCCAGACAGAACAATCTACTAACTTAATGGCGCCACGGCTCATTACATATTATCTGCTATGAACTGAAATTAGCCGTCTGTTGTTATCTAACCTAGCTATAACATATCTATAAAGAGCGTGAATCACCTAAGACTTGCAAGGAAAATATTGCGGAAATGGGAAGTTTTCAGCCGCGCGGGATTAGCCGAGCAGTCTGATGCGCTGCAGTCATGGACTGTGCGGCTGGTCCCGGCTGAGGTTCCAGTCCTCCCTCGGGCATGGGTGTGTGTGTTTGTTCTTAGGATACTTTAGGTTAAGCAGTGTGTAAGCATAGGGACTGATGACCTTAGCGGTTAAGTCCCATAAGATTTCACACAGCCGGCCGGTGTGGCCGAGCGGTTCTAGGCGCTGCAGTCTGGAACTGCGCGACCGCTACGGTCGCAGGTTCGAATCCTGCCTCGGGCCTGGATGTGTGTGATGTCCTTAGGTTAGTTAGGTTTAAGTAGTTCTAAGTTCTAGGGGACTGATGACCTCAGCAGTTAAGTCCCATAGTGCTCAGAGCCATTTGAACCATTTTGAACCATTTCACACACATTTTTTTCAAAGTTTTCAAAAATTGTAGTTATACTTATAAAGTGGATTTTTTTGCCCAAACATGCACTTTTTTTAAATGAAACACTGCCTATTTAAATTAAGACAATAAGAGTAGGGTAAACTGGAATGTCATTTGTGTTTCTTGCAGGATTCTGGTGCGAGTCCTTTACTAGATATCTTATTTTGAAAAGTGTGGCATCACACAGTAATGAACAACACAAGAGAATACAGTAATAATGTGAATTCTTACCAGTAACGAGACAACTGACCTTCACAATTTTTGTTCCAAATGACCACCGACAGCGGCAATATACGTTTCCAGTTTGGTATGAAACAAATGCTGCGCACGTGCTAGCATTTAGGCGATGCCCGAGCAGTCTGTAGTAATACGTCGTAGCATATCATCGGATGTAGTTGGCATGTCCTTGTAGACACAGTCTTTCAGCTTTCCTTACAGAAAGAGGTCTGCAGGCGTCAAATCCGAGGAACTGGCCGGACAAGCTACAGATTGTCAGCACACCAATATTGCGGTAGTTTACCTGGCCATGATTGCTAGATGTTGCTCCATCGCTAAACAGATGATATATCTGGAGTATCCTGGCCTCATGCCAATATACAGAAGTTAACACGAGTCTCATAATCGTTTCCTTGCAGGTCTTAGTGAACAGAGATATGATAGGGAGGGGAGTTAAAATGGTTCATATGGCTCTGAGCACTATGGGACTCAACATCTGTGGTCATCAGTCCCCTAGAACTTACAACTACTTAAACCTAACTAACCTAAGAACATCACACACATCCATGCCCGAGGCAGGATTTGAACCTGCGACCGTAGCGGTCACGCGGTTCCAGACTGAAGCGCCCAGAACCGCACGGCCATACCGGCCGGCCGGCGGGAAGTTACCTCGATGGAGAATGCATAGGACACTTGCCTGACTCATGCCCCTTGCTCGTGCGACTGCGCGGAACCTAATATGCGCATCAACTGCAACAGTAGCAAGAACATTGATTTCCCCCTTTTCTATCGTCGCTCGTTTCATTCCGTTACCACTTTCAGAGGTTTTAGATCATCGCCGAGATGGCTGACGTCTACTGGCATATATTGCCGCATACGCGTTGTAGGAACGAACTGCATTGTTGCCAGACCCTCCATACACCTAAAGCATGTCGGCTGTTCCTGCATTTGTAAATCCCATCGTCCACTCACGACCTGCTGCTTGGAATGAGAAACACTGACCGACTAGCAAGTCGCAGTGCACTCAAGGAACACAGAAGCACACTGTAAGCAAACGTAACAACATCATACCTAGAAACTACGCAGTTTGAAAGGCACAACCAAATATTGGCGTGGAAACTTTTCACAGTACGGTATCCCGTGCACAATTCACACTAGAATCTTACAACAATCACCAATGTCCTTCTAATTTACCCTACTTTTAATTTGTTAATGTCAATAAGCAATGTTCCATTTAAAATGTATATGTTTGCACAAGAAATATACTTTCTAAGTATTACTACATTCTGTTGATTGGCTAAGACACGAGCCCCTGACTATTAACCCATTCTGTGAAAACCACGCATCAATAGCACTCTCCATTTCTGCAGTATCTGCGGTGCACGTTTGAGGTGATTCACCCTGTTCAAATGGTTCAAATGACTCTAAGCACTATCTGACTTAACATCTGAGGCCATCAGTCCCCTAGACTTTGAACTACCTGAACCTAACTAACCTAAGGACATGACACAGATCCATGCCCAAGGCAGGATCCGTACCTGTGACCGTAGCAGCAGCGCGGTTCCAGACTGAAGCGCCTAGAACTGCTCGGCAACAGCGGCAGGCGATTCATCCTGTATATTCCCATTTTGATTATGAATCTTCTAAAGATGGGGACAGCGATGTGCGAAGCGTGAAGTGGATGAAACTTCTTCGCAATTTCTTTAAAATTATTACATTAATAGGATAACTGTACGATACTTATTATTTTTGTTACCAAATGCTCCCCAACCACAATTATTACGTCATTTACACACAATATTTGAAAACTTTTAATTATAGGAGTGGTGAAAGCTTGCATTTTGCAGTTTGCAAAAATATCATAGCAAATAAAACTTCCCGGGACATTAAAACTGGGTCCGGACCGAGACTTGAACTCGGGACCTTTACCTTTCGCGGGCAAGTGCTCTACCATCTGAGCTGTACAAGAACGACTCACGGCCTCTCCTCAGAGATTTAATTCCACCAGTACCGCGACTCCTTCGCAGGAGAGCTTTTGTGAAGTTTGGAAGGTAGGAGACGAGATACTGGCGGAGGGGTCGTGAGTCGTGCTTGGATAGCTCAGATGGTAGAGCACTTGCCTGCGAAAGGAAAAGATCCCGATTTCGAGTCTCGGTCCGGCACACAGTTTTAATCTGCCAGGAAGTTTCATATCAGCGCACACTCCGCTGCAGAGTGAAAATTTCATTCTGGAAAATCATAGCGTATTGAAAGACAAGGAGTTGGGTTTTGTTGATGGCACCTGAAATTACACTAATCTCAACATGCGCTACGCGCTATACGGCTGGTTCGACAATAAAAGGCAGGGATTCTGTTTTGTGGGAAATTTTTTGCTCTTTATTTTCATAACAAGTCAACTTTGCCGAAATTTACGTCGTTTCCGAGTTATAAACAAAAAAACGAAAAAGTATCGTTTTTTGTCGTTTTTTTTTTAATTTTTGACCCATTTCTTGGCCGGAATTTTGGTGCGCCTTTGAAAATTCGGGTTCACCACCCTCGAAAACATGTCAAGAAACTTCTACAAAACTTTCCTCTAAGAATCACCATTTGACTGGACTGTTTGGGAGACCACTGACGACTGCGGTAGGCCTAGGCAGTCAGTGGGAGTCGCCGTCGCCGTCGCCATCGCCATCGGCGCGCCACAAAGCCACCGTCTCGTAGCCACCTCGTGCTCGCAAGCTGTTTCCGAGCAGCGAGCGCAGTAAATTTCCCTCCGCCCGTATCGCGTATATATGTATACGGCAGCGCTGGCGCAGACGTAATGCTCGCGGAACACGTGATCTCATTACGCGTGCGCAGAAGCCGCCACGGTAATGAGAGCGGCGCCTGTCTAGCGCGGTGCGCCTTCTTCCTTTACCGGCGACGGCCGGCCGCTGCTTCTATCTCGGCCTCCTGCGCCTTCACCGTTAACCTGGGCCCTCTCCAGCGTCTCGAGGAACCATTTGCTGCCTTTCTATATTGCAAGATAGTGATAGATTTACAAGTTAATTCCTACATAAAAACAGCATCCAGCCTCTATTAATAATGTCATTTATTAAGAACAGCCGGCCGGTATGACCGAGCGATTCTAGGCGCTTCAGTCTGGAGCCGCGCGGCCGCTACGGTCGCAGGTTCGAATCCTGCCTCGGGCATGGATGTGTGTGTCGTCCTTACGTTAGTTAGGTTTAAGTAGTTCTAAGTCTAGGGGACTGATGACCTCAGATGTTAAGTCCAATAGTGCTCAGAGCCATTTGAACCATTTATTAAGAACAAATACCATCGTTACCAGTTTCGAGGAGACGACATACATTCAAATTTCCGACTCACAATAGGTAGTCCCTTGCCTCATACGGCCAGCGGAGGTGCCCCTTCGTTTCACACTTGTAGCTGTCCCATGTATTGCGTCGAAATATTGTAGGTCCATCATGGATGCTCTTGACCTAAGACCTCTATTCTTGTGTGAACTTCGATACGCTATAACTCGCGCATCATCCACGGATTGTGATACAGTATTCAACTTGTGACGTCTTGCCATGTTAACTACACCACTGGCCATTACAATTGCTACACCAAGAAGAAATGCAGATGATAAACGGGTATTCATTGGACAAATATATTATACTAGAACTGACATGTGATTACATTTTCACGCAATTTGGTTTCACAGAGCCTGAGAAATCAGTACCCAGAACAACCACCTCTGGCCGTAATAACGGCCTTGATACGCCTGGGCATTGAGTCAAACAGAGCTTGGGTGGCGTGTACAGGTACAGCTGCCCATGCTTCTTCAATACGATACCACAGTTCATCAACAGTACTGACTGGCGTATTGTGACGAGCCAGTTGCTCGGCCACCATTGACCAGACGTTTTCAATTGGTGACAGATCTGGAGAATGTGCTGCCCAGGGCAGCAGTTGAACAATTTCTGTAACGAGAAAGGCCCGTACAGGACATGCAACATGCGGTCGTGCATTATCCTGCTGAAATGTACGGTTTCGCAGGGACCGAATGAAGGGTAGAGCCACGGGTCGTAACACATCTGAAATTTAACGTCCACTGTTCAAAGTGCCGTCAATGCGAACAAGAGGTGACCGAGACGTGTAACCAATGGCACCTCATACCATCACGCTGGGTGATACGCCAGTATGGCGATGACGAATATACGCTTCCAATGTGCGTTCACCGCGATTTCGCCAAACACGGATACGACCATCATGATGCTGTAAACAGAACCTGGATTCATCCGAAAAAATGACGTTTTGCCATTCGTGCACCCAGCCTCGTCGTTGAGTACACCATCGCAGGCGCTCCTGTCTGTGATGCGGCGACAAGGGTAACCGCAGCCAAGGTCTCCGAGCTGATAGTCCATGCTGCTGCAAACGTCGTCGAACTGTTCGTGCAGATGGTTGTTGTCTTGCAAACGTCCTCATCTGATGACCCAGGGATCGCGACGTGGCTGAACGATCCGTTACAGCGATGCGGATAAGATGCCTGTCATCTCGACTGCTAGTGATACGAGGACGTTGGGATCTATCACGGCGTTCCATATTACCCTCCTGAACCCACCGATTCCATATTCTGCTACGGTCATTGGATCTCGACCAACGCGAGCAGCAATGTCGCAATACGATAAATCGCAATCGCGATAGGCTACAATCCGACCTTTATCAAAGTCGAAAACGTGATGGTAAGCATTTCTCCTCCTTACACGAGGTATCACAACAACGTTTCACCAGGCAACGGCCAGCCGGTGTGGCCGTGTGGTTCTAGGCGCTTCAGTCTGGAACTGCGTGACCGCTACGGTCGCAGGTTCGAATCCTGCCTCGGGCATGGATGTGTGTGATGTCCTTAGGTTAGTTACGTTTAAGTAGTTCTAAGTTCTAGGGGACTGATGACCACAGATGTTAAGTCCCATAGTGCTCAGAGCCATTTGAACCATTTTGAACCAGGCAACGCCGGTCAACTGCTGTTGGTGTATGAGAGATCGGTTGGAAACTTTCCTCATGTCAGCACGTTGTAGGTGACGCCACCGGCGCCAACCTTGTGTGAATGCTCTGAACAGCTAATCATTTGCATATCACAACATCTTATTCCTGTTGGTTAAATTTCGCGTCTGTAGCACGTCATCTTCGTGTTGTAGCAATTGTAATAGCCAGTAGTGTATATATCTGAGTGCAACAGACTGCTCATAAGCGTGTCTATACTCGCTATAGTAAGGGAAAGAAGTTAAGATAATGTTACGGTAGAATATGAGTTTGGTAGTGGGAATGAGAGGAGATAGAGTAATAAAGTTCGACAGCGATCTTTAGTTGGTAAAAACGAACATACTGTCCAAAAATCACAAAAGGAGGAGTTACACTTGGGAGAGGTCTGGAGGCGCAGGATGATTCCAACTTGATTACATCATGATAAGGCAAAGATTCAGAAATCATACACTGCATTGTAAAGCCTACCGAGGAGCAGATATAGATTCAGACCGCATTTTAGTAATGACGAAGAGTAATCTGAAGTTTAAACCTTTGAACAATAGTGTTTGCTGCCTCGAAGGACCATTGCACTGCTCTGAAGTACTAGTGCCTTTCTCATGAAACCATCAAAGCTACTGACAGCCAATGATATTTAGCGGTACACCTATGTAGTGTACTTCTATGAATGTGGTACACTGTAGAGTGTAGCTTTAACGGCGCTCAAATCAATTATCGGTACGAACATTATGCTGGGTGATTGTAGGAGATTGTGATCTTTCTTATGATCATACTGCGGAGACCATTGACAGCGAAAGTACTGGGCACTGGGGCAGTACGTATCTTTGATATAAATTTCTTGAATTTTATGCCCGTTTTTTTTATTTAGAACTCTAATTTATTTTACCCGTTATAAGTTCAAGTAAGTTTCTACACTCCTGGAAATTGAAATAAGAACACCGTGAATTCATTGTCCCAGGAAGGGGAAACTTTATTGACACATTCCTGGGGTCAGATACATCACATGACTACACTGACAGAACCACAGGCACATAGACACAGGCAACAGAGCATGCACAATGTCGGCACTAGTACAGTGTATATCCACCTTTCGCAGCAATGCAGGCTGCTATTCTCCCATGGAGACGATCGTAGAGATGCTGGATGTAGTCCTGTGGAACGGCTTGCCGTGCCATTTCCACCTGGCGCCTCAGTTGGACCAGCGTTCGTGCTGGACGTGCAGACCGCGTGAGACGACGCTTCATCCAGTCCCAAACATGCTCAATGGGGGACAGATCCGGAGATCTTGCTGGCCAGGGTAGTTGACTTACACCTTCTAGAGCACGTTGGGTGGCACGGGATACATGCGGACGTGCATTGTCGTGTTGGAACAGCAAGTTCCCTTGCCGGTCTAGGAATGGTAGAACGATGGGTTCGATGACAGTTTGGATGTACCGTGCACTATTCAGTGTCCCCTCGACGAGCACCAGTGGTGTACGGCCAGTGTAGGAGATCGCTCCCCACACCATGATGCCGGGTGTTGGCCCTGTGTGCCTCGGTCGTATGCAGTCCTGATTGTGGCGCTCACCTGCACGGCGCCAAACACGCATACGACCATCATTGGCACCAAGGCAGAAGCGACTCTCATCGCTGAAGACGACACGTCTCCATTCGTCCCTCCATTCACGCCTGTCGCGACACCACTGGAGGCGGGCTGCACGATGTTGGGGCGTGAGCGGAAGACGGCCCAACGGTGTGCGGGACCGTAGCCCAGCTTCATGGAGACGGTTGCGAATGGTCTTCGCCGATACCCCAGGAGCAACAGTGTCCCTAATTTGCTGGGAAGTGGCGGTGCGGTCCCCTACGGCACTGCGTAGGATCCTACGGTCTTGGCGTGCATCCGTGCGTCGCTGCGGTCCGGTCCCAGGTCGACGGGCACGTGCACCTTCCGCCGACCACTGGCGACAACATCGATGTACTGTGGAGACCTCACGCCCCACGTGTTGAGCAATTCGGCGGTACGTCCACCCGGCCTCCCGCATGCCCACTATACGCCCTCGCTCAAAGTCCGTCAACTGCACATACGGTTCACGTCGCCGCTGTCGCGGCATGCTACCAGTGTTAAAGACTGCGATGGAGCTCCGTATGCCACGGCAAACTGGCTGACACTGACGGCGGCGGTGCACAAATGCTGCGCAGCTAGCGCCATTCGACGGCCAACACCGCGGTTCCTGGTGTGTCCGCTGTGCCGTGCGTGTGATCATTGCTTGTACAGCTCTCTCGCAGTGTCCGGAGCAAGTATGGTGGGTCTGACACACCGGTGTCAATGTGTTCTTTTTTCCATTTCCAGGAGTGTAGATTAGGGGTTGCGTCTGCCAAAAATGTGAAACTGCTTCTAAATATACCACATGAGTGATGAGTGGATGAAAACTGAACGCATCGTGGTTAAAACAAGTGATTTTTTTTGCCTTTTTCTTCTTATATTCGTTGCTTACTATGACAAAAAGTCTTAACGCCGCGAAAAAAAAATTAAATTATGTTCCAAAGTGAAAACACCTCCGTAAAACAGTCCATTGCTGTTTTTTGCCCGTTTCTTCTTTGATTCGTTGCTTCCTACTCGTGTGAAATAAAGGTTAATTTTGTGAATAATTTCAAAAATAATATTTTTTTCCAGAATGAGATTTTCACTCTGCAGCGGAGTGTGCGCTGATATGAAACTTCCTGGCAGATTAAAACTGTGTGCCCGACCGAGACTCGAACTCGGGACCTTTGCCTTTCGCGGGCAAGTGATCTACCAACTGAGCTACCGAAGCACGACTCACGCCCGGTACTCACAGCTTTACTTCTGCCAGTACCTCGTCTCCTACCTTCGGGCGCACAGTTTTAATCTGCCAGGAAGTTTCATATCAGCGCACACTCCGCTGCAGAGTGAAAATCTCATTCTGGAAACATCCCCCAGGCTGTGGCTAAGCCATGTCTCCGCAATATCCTTTCTTTCAGGAGTGCTAGTTCTGCAAGGTTCGCAGGAGAGCTTCTGTAAAGTTTGGAAGGTAGGAGACGAGGTACTGGCAGAAGTAAAGCTGTGAGTACCGGGCGTGAGTCGTGCTTCGGTAGCTCAGTTGGGCAGTCTGCCGCCGGCAGTGCTGCGAGGCGGTCACGCGCCAGAGCGCTGCGGGCGAGGCGCGCACGGTGTGTTTGTGTTTACTTCGGCCGCTGTAAGTGCCGTTTTCCTTCTAGACCACCATGGCGCACAACTATCGGAAGAAGACATTACGTTTCAACTTTTGTTCCGACTTTGCCCAACCCAAGGCCCTGGAGGTAGAACGGTTTATACGCGATGAAGTTAAAATACCACCAACGGATCTAATTGGTATCCACTTGTCCATAGTTAGCAGTACCGTCTACGTCAAAATGATCAACGATGCGGCGTGCGACAAGGTGCTTCAAGAGGCAAAACGTGGACTGCGCTTCTGTCATTCCGACGGCAACGTCGGACCCGTTACCGTCGATCACGCAGGTCTCGGCACACGGACGATAAGGATCTTCGAACTGCCGTTCGAACTACCTGCAGACGTCGTCATCGAGGCGCTCCGTCCCTATGGCAACGTTCTTGAACATGTTGCCGAACGATGGGTCCAATTTCAGACCTATCCAGTTTTAAACGGTGTTAGACAGGTCCGCATCGAGTTGCAGAAACACGTGCCTTCCTATCTACGTATCGGAGGCTGCCGTGCCATTATAATGTACGACGGCCAACCTCGGACCTGTTCCGGTTGCGGGAAAGAAGGTCACCCACGGTCTGAATGCATTCAACGACGTGTCGCGCAGCTCCCGTTGTCGGAAGCGTCCGTCACACCCACGATGACCGCCCTACCGGTCACTTACGCAGCGGCTCTTGCCACGTCTACAGTTTCGTCCAGTCCGTCGCCCGGTCCTTCCGATCGGCACGTCCCACCGTCCCAGTCACCAACGGACGGTACAGACGTCCCACCTGACAACCTTGCCGCCGAACAGGCTCCCGCACCGGACGCTGAGGAGACCAGTACATCTTCACAACACCTGTTTGACAATTTCATTGTACCCACCGACACCTTCGAACCAGGTCGACGCTCCTCCTTGCCGTCGTCCGACACTGAGGAACACGTGCGCAAACAACGCTCGCCACGTAGGCGCAAACGCCGTCGCCGTTCACCCACGGGCTCTCAGAGCGTTGCCACCCGCGACGACGAAGACGACACCCAAGCAGCCGACATTTCCACGCAGAGGTCGGCGGACAACTTTCACGATGAACAAGACGTTTCGCAGGACGGGACCACTATGGAGGTCGCCACGCACAATGTAACAATCGGTGCGCCGGTTGAGACGCCTGTCTCCCCGCCGACAACTCCAGATCTCTCTCACCACGACGCAATTCCCATGGACATTGGACAGACCCACGGCACAGGAGCATGGGCCGACGACATTGAGGAAGGTACGCCCCCTCCTCCGGATGAGTTACCTCCGCCGGACGAGGCTACCTGTTAACATCAAAAGCGAGGCATTGCAGCTGATGGGACGGGACTTCCTGTCGGTGCCCTCCTCTTACTTCCCTTGGTGATGGTAGATGCGCGTCCACCACCACTGAAACAAACATACCGGTTTGCCACACTGAACATCAACATGATCGGCACTGCACCCAAGCTGCAACTCCTATGTGACATGCTTCGGGCCTCTGACGTCGACGTCGCCCTTCTTCAGGAAGTACGCGTTGCCACACTACCACCAGTCTACGGCTACGACTCATACACGTCCACATGTGATCAATCAGGGCGTGGAGTGGCTTTCTACATACGCGAAGGAATCCCACTCACGGACACCATCTTCGACACACGCATCATCAATATCTACGCTCCGTCTGGCTCCACGAACCGTCGGCAGCGGTCCACTTTCTTCGGACATGACGTGGCGCCCCTGTTTTCTGGACGCTATGATCGCCTTGTCATGGGAGGCGATTTCAACTGTGTCCTCCATCCGCAGGACCAAGTACCTGGTTATTCGCCATGCCCGGCGCTGCTCACCTTAATCGAAGATTTTCATCTAGTGGACGTTTGGGAGAAAATTCATGGCAATACCCCCGGTTTTACCCATTATACAGCACATTCTGCGAGCAGACTGGACCGGTTTTATGTCTCTGCTCACCTCGGCAATTAAGTCGCCCAAGCTGAACGATGGCCCCTTGCATTTTCGGACCATTGCGCCGTCATTTGCTCCCTGGCTCTGCCACCTCAGTCAGTGTGGCGCAGCAGAGGTTACTGGAAGCTTAATACCTCCCTCCTTAATGATCCACACTGCCGACAATGTATTGCCACTACATGGGCGTCTTGAGAAAGACGCCTTCCGCAGTACACATCCACGTTCCATTGGTGGCTCAAATGTGCCAAACCTGCGATCAGAAAGGCCTTCATACAATGTGGCAAGGAAGCAGCAGCATGGCATCGAGACACCACAAATTTTCACTACGCCGTCCTCCGTGAGCTCGATGCGCTCCCTCCATCACCTGACACCCACAGAGAACGACAACGTACTAAAGCTCGTCTCCTCTCTCTTCAACATGCACGACTGCATGGTGTCGTGGTGCGTTCCCGACGACAAGACCTCCTCCACGACGAAACCCCATTCACAATCCATGCCGCATCCGACCATAGTCGTCGACGTCGGCTTTTCGTTCCCAACATCACGACCTCCGATGGTGTTCACCACACAACACAGGCGGCGGTCGTGTCCGCCTTTGCTGAACATTATCGCCAATTTTATGATGATGAACCGATGGCGACGCCCATTCCTGATGATCTCCGTCCTTCCCCTGATCGGACTCTCACCGTAGCGGAGTCAACGTCCATGATGTCTGCAATCACCGCAGAAGAGGTGGTAAATGCGATCAACAAAGGGGCCAAGAACAAATCACCCGGACCAGATGGTCTCCCAGTGGAATTTTACCGGGCGTTCACCACGTTAATGCTTCCTCGCTGCACGGAAATGATTCAGGAACTCTTTACTCCGTCCTTCCCAATTCCACCTGAATTCGTCACTGGCATTCTTCTATCTGTGCCTAAACCGAAGGGAGGGTTTCATGTCTCTGCATATCGCCCCCTTACACTACTGAATGCAGACTATAAAATCTATGCACGCCTCTTAGCAGCGCGCATACGCTCCGTCTTACCTACGGTCCTTTCACCTGAGCAGACTGCACGTGGTTGTGGGGCCACCTTACAAACAGCCCTAGGAGAATGCCGTGACCTCATTGCACTGGCGTCGCTTTGTCGCCTTCGTGCAGCACTGGTATCCGTCGATTTCACGAGTGCCTTTGATCGCGTTCGACACCCATTCCTCCTCATGGTGGCGACACGTATGGGGTTCCCTTTGCTTTTTGTCGATGCCATTCACCGGTTACTCCTTCCCGCGGTCTCGATGGTACAAGTCAATGGGAGGCTTGTAGGACCGATTCCTATACGCCGCTCTGTGCGTCAAGGATGCCCTATGTCTACTTTACTATATGCCATTGCACTTGAGCCCCTCATCACTGGACTTACCTCTAGACTGCAGGGCCTCACTTTGCGTGACCACACCTTTCACTGTAGGGCTTATGCGGACGATCTCCTCTTTCTCACCTGCTCCTCCACGGAACTCAATGACGCCATCCAATGGATCCACCAGTATGGACGTCTTTCTGGTAGCATTCTTAATGTCAGTAAATCGACTATGATGCACATTGGGCGCGGCCTCCCGGCTATGGTGCCGACCCCACTCCCAGTTAGTGCCACCCTTCGTTACTTGGGTATCGAATTTACGAGCTCCACACACCGCACAGTGGCCCTGGCTTACCGGCGGCTTTTGCAGTCGATTCGGCACCATGTTCGCGGTCAAGTGCACCGTAACTTAAACCAACTCCAACGTGTGTCCTATGTCAACATCTATGTCGCCCCTAAACTAGTACACGTCGCCCAGATCCTCCCAATGCCGTTACTCCTTGGCCGCCGCATCCAATCAGCCTTTGGATATTTCGTGTCAGCAGGGGCACTTTTCAAAGTCTGCTACAACACTCTAACACTGCCTCCTGCAAAAGGTGGCCTCGGACTCGTCAACGTGCGGGCACGCTCTTCTGCACTCTTTGTCCACACTCTGTTGCGGCACTGGCAGGGGCCGGCCCCGTCCTTAACACGCAGTCTCTTAGATATCCTCCGACCAGCTTCTCTCGATCCACCGATCAATGTGGCACCTATTTCTCCATTCTTGTACTACGTCGCGAATTGTTTCATAGAACTCAGCTACGTTCGGGCCGATCTTCCAGTCACCCGTCCTCCCCGTACAAAAGATTATTATCGTTTGTTTATGCTGTCCAACCCTTGCGACCCCATGGTGCTACAGCATCCTGACATTCACTGGCGCACGGTTTGGGGGTGTGTGCATGCACCCTTTTTACCGTCGTCTGTGTCTGCACTCTGGTATGTTTTAGTCTATGGAAAATTCCCGACTAATAGTCGACTTTATCGCATAGGACTGGCCACCTCCCCACTCTGCCCTGACTGTCAGCTCGAAGACACCGACGAGCACCGTCTTACGTGCCCCCTGAAACAAAACGTATGGCTCCTCATCCAACGAATCGTGGGCTTTTACCTCCGTGCCCCGCCAACGACGGTAACCCCGGATTTCCTGTTGTTGCCCCAGACATTTCACTACCCTCTTGCTAAGCACCATACCCTAATCTGGTTTCGAGGACAGGCTTTAGAATATCTCTTTCGGAGTGGTCCGCATACAGTCCTTGACTTCTGGTACAAAGTTGTGACCGCGCATAGCACCCTCACCCGGAAACCATCTTACCGAAAAACTTTTGCCTGTTATCTCCGCAGCGTCTTCCTTGACCCCCCTCAAAGTTGGGGTGTACCATGCCTACCTGTCACATGATGCAACACCCTTATCCACGTTCTCATGCATCGACCAAAAACAAACACAATTTTTTTTTTTTTTTTCGGAAGAAGACAGAATATGTTATATTTTGTTGTATTTAATGTTTTTCTTTTTTAATATTTTTTGTTTTTGTTTAACTAACAGTCATTTGTATATTTTTAAATGGTACCTTGAAGAACTTTTGCATAGTGAATATATATGTACTTTTAGTTTGTTCAATACAAATTTTTTTTTTTTTAAAAAAAAAAAAAAACAGGATATGTTCTAATTTGTTGTATTTCATGTTATTCTAATAATTTGTTTACCTAACACTCATTTGTATATGTTTAACTGGTACCTTGAAGAACTTTTGCTTTGTGTATATATATATATATATATATATATATATATATATATATATATATATGTACTCTCCGTTTGTTCAATAATAAAGAATACAAAAACAAAAAAAAGGGCGCCAGCTTTACCGGCACTCGGTACACCTGACAGGAAAAAAAAAGGGGTAGCGTCTTTGATTACAAAAAAAAAAAAAAAGTTGGTAGAGCACTTGCCCGCGAAAGGCAAAGGTCCCGAGTTCGAGTCTCGGTCGGGCACACAGTTTTAATCTGCCAGGAAGTTTCGTAATATTTTTTTGTCGTTTTTGGGACTCAAAGGGACAAGTGGATCGTCAGGGAGAATCAATACAGGAAGAAGTTAAATATTTAAGTACGGAGGACTAATGATGTGAGTTTGAAGACATCTGAGGCTGTAGACAACACGATAACGAGTACCACGGTAGAAAGTTCAATTGCATAAAAATGAGCTATCTAAAAAGCGTACTTGTAGAAATTGGACTGACAAATATTGGTCAAGAAATGTAACTACGAAGAAAACGTTGCCAACAGAACTAATACTTATACTTGTCGACGACAGAAAATAAGTAATGGGAGTCAATATCGAACACATAGGGCATCCAGTAACAGAATTGAACAGAGCGTTAGTAGACTTGCGATTAAGTAAGACAGAAGGGGCAGATAACAATCATTTTGAATTTCTAAAATCATTGGGGGAAATGACAACCAAACGACTACTCAAGTTTAGAATTTATGAGACTGGAGACATACCATCGCACTTTTGGAAAAATACGATGCACACAATTCCGGAGACAGAAGGGGCAGATAACTGCGAAAACCATCACACAATCATCTTAATAGCTCAAGCAGCCAAGTTCCTGACAACAATAACATGCACAAGAACGGAAAAGGAAACCTCAGGTGAAGGTCAGCTAAGCTTCAGGAACGTTTAAGACACCAGAGAGGAAGCTCTCTGTTGTTGCACTTGCTAATGGAACCAAGAATTAAGGGAGCTCAAGACCTAGATAAAGCATTCGACAATGTAAAGTGGTTCAAGATGTTAGAAATTCTTAGCAAAATAGGCATAAGCTACAGGGAAGAAAATAATTAACAAGCGGCGTCATCCGCAACATCTGTTCGGAACTATAAATGTCACTTCTTGAAATGGAGCAAACCTTCCCCTTACTTCTGATCACTCATTTTCTTTGTTCAGTTATCTACATCCTAAACCAATCGTACATTGAATATAAAATCGATATATTTACATAAATTTTAAAATGTATTAGAATCTTTCAGTATACTGCTGTTCTCCTAGCAACGAAATAATAACAGGGAAAAAAGTGAAATTACGTATTAAGAAAAGATATTTATGAAATTACGTATTAATAAAAGAAATTTATATGCTTATCAAGCGCTCTGGCAGGTAGTTCTATGCACATCCGGTACTCAGAAGACATTACTTGCTCTTGCACTGTGTCTTATTGGTACAACACGGATTTCGTAAACACAACTGTATGCTACAATAAACTACAAATTGTGTCTGTTGCTACAAGCTAAATATTTGGGCCTCCCGGAGTGGCCTAGCGGTTCTAGGTGCTACAGTCTGGAACTTCGCGACCGCTTCGGTCGCAGGTTCGAATCCTGCCTCGGGCACGGATGTGTGTGATGTCCTTAGGTTAGTTAGGTTTAAGTAGTTCTAATTTTTAGGGGACTGATGACCACTCCAGTTAAGTCCCATAGTACTCAGAGTCATTTGAACCCATTTTTTAAATATTTGGGGGTTTCACCTGTTTTAACAGTTGCTTCGGTTTGTTAGTCCTTGGATCACTTAGGCATTGCTCAGGAATTACAGGAACTGTGTTGCCGTGGTTCGTGTCCTTCATTCTGGCATTTTCATTCTTCCCCCTTACAGCACTTTAGAAAGTGGTTGGAGCTGACGTACAGGGACTCAGGAAGTAATTCCAGTTCCTCACAGGGACTCACCATCACTTCCCGATGCACGTCGTTGTTAGATGTCTTGACTTTCTCCCACTTTACACAATGATATACTGCTTCTCTGCTAGGTATGGGGACTACCTAGATTCATATTCTCCCGGACAGTACTGAGTTGGTACATCGGATCATTCCCAGCTCCTGCCCTTCATTACGGCATCATGCCTGTTGGCAAGTTCGAAGATGCCGATTTTTCCAGATTCACAAGTGTCTGTGGTACTTTGGCGTCTTTTTAGTAAATGCATCACATATGATGTTATTCAGTCTGTCTTTTGAGAAACACTAAAGAAAACCAAGGGGAAATTTCGAAAGGGAAATAAAGTTCAAGGGGAAGAAAATAAAAAGTATAAGGTTTGCAGCTGGCATTGTATTTTCCCAGGGGCGGCAAAGATCTTGCGAAATTAGTTGCATGGAATGGATAGAGTCTTGAAAATAAGTTATGAGACGAATATCAACAACAGTGAAAGAGGGCAACGGAATGTAGTCGAATAATATCGACCTATGCTGATGGATTAGATTAGATAATGAGACATTGATAGCAGTAGAGAATTATTGTTATTTGGGTGGCACAGTAACTGATGATGGTCGGAGTAGAGAGTGCATAAAATTCAGATTGTCAATAGCAAGAAAAGCATTTCTGAAAACGAGAAAACTATTAACACGCAAAGTGTTAGGCTTCCCTGAATATTTATCTGGCGTGTAGTTTTTGCGAAAGTGAAGTGGACGATGAATAGATCAGCCAAGAATAGAACAGAATAGAAGCTTTCGAAATGCGATGCTGTAGAAGAATGTTGAATGTTACATGAGTAAAACGGGTAACTAATGAGAAGGTACTGATCCGAACACCGTAAAAGAGAAGTTTATGATAAAATTTGATTAAAAAATAGGATCAATTGGTACGACATATCCTGTGCCAATTTGGTGATGGAGGAAAATATGAGAGGTGAAAGTTATAGAGGAAGACCAATGCTTGGCTACTGTAGGTGGGTTCGAATGGCTGTAGGTTGCAGTAGTAACGCAGAGACGAAGAAGCTTGCACAGGACTAACTACCGTGGAGAGTTGTATCAAACTAGTCTTAGTTCTGAAAACCACAACAACAAAATTAGGGAGGAACGGGTAATTTCTCCTCTGTGTTGCAACCGTATTCCATGTTTTCTGCCACTACCTACCAGTCTCACTATGTAGTATTCCCAGAGAAATTAAAATTAATGTAAAACCAGAGGAACAGGGAGAAGGAGACAGTTAAGGGGCAATTGATAAGGGAATGGCGTTTGTTGACCTGATTGATGGCAAGATGTACGAGAGGCTTGAAAATGTTAAGTGAGAGTAGAAAGTTGAGCTGTGTTTTTGAAAACGTGTAACGTAGTTTGTTGGACAGATCAGTGGTTCGGTTCGCGAGAGAGGCACAAAAAGTTGTAGTACAGGAATTAATAAATTATCTGTGTGTAAAGTAAGTGCAGACAATTGAAGGTCGAGCTGTAATTTTTAAAAGTAAAAGTTACAAAATACTTTCATGGTGTGCTACACTTATTCAGAGAAACATTGTTATGGTTTGGATTGATCCTTTACATAAAAAGTATTTTGGAATATATAGGTACTGACAGTACGAGGGCATAGTACGGCTAATCCCTTGTGGTTAACAAGCAATAAAATATCGTCCCATTGCTTAAATATAAACAGCATGTGCGATTTTTCGAGTGTGAATGGTGTCTGTCATCATTGAATCCCCGTAGCGTTCGAACATCACATCATAAACTGTTGAACACGTATTCCATTTCCAGAAACTTAATGTTACAGCGATCCATCAGTCACTTAGTTTCATCAATAATTTTAACGACATTTTTCGTAACATTAATTGAAGACAATCTGAAACTGCAACGTCATTCGTCATCTCCATACATCACGAGGTAGGAGTAACTTTCTTGCATACGTCTTTGATCACTGAAAATATAAATAACAGAAGTGAATCAAAAATAAACTGAGTCACGTGTACATTAATAGTGTAACAAGTATTAATATTTTGAATCAATAGACGCCTTAAATACTTCCTTGACATATTTAATTAAACAAATCACTGAACAACTCTCAAAGACGGCGTCTCTTGAATAGTTGTTCTATTTTCTTTCTGGTCCGTAGCACAAACACTTCATCGATGTAGGTACACTTGGCATGTGGAGCAAGTCATCGATTTTACTCTGTGGGCACGTAAACAGATACACATCACATACGCTACGTTCCATATTTTTTGTTTGAGACATATCGTCCCAGAATTAAAACGAAAATAATGCCTGTATCCAACATTCCTAATCGGGATTTAAAGAAAGAAAACAAAAATGGGAAATATTATCCCACAAATAAATTCCGACCAATGTTTTTGGGACGTATTTATTGTTCTTATTCGTGTCTACTCCCAACCAGCAACACCTATACCCCACAACCAGTTTGCCCGGCAATCGGCTGACAGAATCTCGACTGTATACAGTACTATAACATTAATGTGTCTACGTGTCAGAAGCCTGAATTACCACCTTTTACAGCGTGGATGGGCACGAAGGGAGTCAGTGAGGTTTTTGAAGATATAAACAGGGATGTGGAGCCATGTAGACTCCACTGCCGTAGCCAGCTACTCTAGGTTTCTCGGTTGAGTACCCATGGCGCGAACAGCCTGAGTGAAGTGGTCCCACAAATTCTTGATTGGGTTTAAATGCGGCGAGTTTAGAGCCAGGGTGCCTGGTGCTCTTCGAACCACGCACGTACAGTGTGAGCTGGATGACACGTTATATTGTCCTGGTGTTACACTACTGGCCATTAAAATTGCTACACCAAGAAGAAATGCAGATGATAAACGAGTATTCATTGGACAAATATATTATACTAGAATTGGCATGTGATTACATTTTCACGCAGTTTGGGTGCATAGACCCTGAGAAATCAGTACCCAGAACAACCACCTCTGGCCGTAATAACGGCCTTGATACGCCTGGGCATTGAGTCAAACAGAGCTTGGATGGCGTGTACATGTACAGCTGCCGAAGCAGCTTCAACACGATACCACGGTTCATCAAGAGTAGTGATTGGCGTATTGTGATGAGCCAGTTGCTCGGCCACCATTGACCAGACGTTTTCAAGAGATCTGAAGAATTTGCTGGCCAGGGCAGCAGTCGAACATTTTCTGTATCTAGAAAGGCCCGTACAGGACTTGCAACATGAGGTCGTGCATTATCCTGCTGAAATGTAGGGTTTCGCAGGGATCGAATGAAGGGTAGAGCCACGGGTCGTAACACATCTGAAATGTAACGTCCACTGTTCAAAGTGCCATCAATGCAAACAAGAGGTGACCGAGACGTGTAACCAACTGCACCCCATACGATCACGCCGGGTGATACGCCAGTATGGCGATGACGAATACACGCTTCCAATGTGCATTCACCGCGACGACGCCAAACACGAATGCGACCGTCATGATGCTGTAAACAGAACATGGATTCAACAGAAAAAATTACGTTTTGCCATTCGTGCACCCAGGTTCGTCGTTGAGTACACCATCGCAGGCGCTCCTGTCTGTGATGCAACGTCAAGGGTCTCCGAGCTGTTAGTCCATTCTGCTGCAAACGTCGTCGAACTGTTCGTGCAGATGGTTGTTGTCTTGCAAATGTTCTCATCTGTTCACTCAGGGATCGAGACGTCGCTGCACGATCCGTTACAGCGATGCGGATAAGATGCCTGTCATCTCGACTGCTAGTGATACGAGGCCGTTGGGATCCAGCACGGCGTTCCGTATTACCCTCCTGAACCCACCGATTCCATATTCTGCTAACAGTCATCGGATCTCGAACAACGCGAGCAGCAATGTCGCGATACGATAAACCGCAATCGCGATAGTCCTACACTCCGACCTTTATCAAAGTCGGAAACGTGATGGTACGCATTTCTCCTCCCTACACGGGGCATCACAACAACGTTTCACCAGGCAACGCCGGTCAACTGCTGTTTGTGTATGAGAAATCGGTTGGAAACTTCCCTCATGTCGGCACGTTGTAGGTGTCGCCACCAGCGCCAACCTTGTGTGAATGCTCTGAAAAGCTAATCATTTGCATATCACAGCATCTTCCTCCTGTCGGTTAAATTTCGCGTCTGTAGCACGTCATCTTCGTGGTGTAGCAATTTTAATGTCCCGTAGTGTAGATACCGTCGTCTAGAGGAAAAATAAACAGCATGCAGGGGTGTCCAAGGATAGATGCATACATGTGTTGATTCATTGTGACTTCTATAATGATGAGGTCACCCAGGGAATGCCAAGAAAATACTCGTTTGACCATAACGCCCCTTCCTCCGGGCTGGAACCTTCCGACAATGGTTGCAGGGATGTACGCGGCTACGACCATCTGACACATGGACTGTAAAACTTCATGCGTATGAGAAAGCTACCTGTCGCCACTCAGTTGGTTCAAATGGCTCTGAGCACAATGGGACTTAACTTCTGAGGTCATCAGTCCCCTAGAACCTGCGACCGTGGCGGTCCCGCAGTTCCAGACTGTAGCGCCTAGAACCGCTCGGCCACCCCGGCCGGCCGACACTCAGTGGACGTCCAATTGTGGTACTGGCAAACAAATTCCAGCCTTCATCGCCGCTCAACAGTAGTCAGCATGGTTGCACAAATCAGGCGTCTGCTACGGAGGCCCATATACTGCAACGTTGACTGAGCGGTCATTGAGGAGACACCATTGGTAGTCCCTTGGTTTATCTGGGCAGCCATATGCTCGACAGTTGCATGTCTATTCACCCTTACATACCAACGTCAGCCCACCCATACACACCACCGACAGCCTTTTTCACCTCTGTCATCTACCGCTCGACGTGCAACACAGTTGCCTCGGAGCCGATTTTGTATAGCATTTTGCTATGCACGGTATACATCTACAGTGGCTCGAGATTGTTTACAGACTTAGCCATTTGAGGAAATCTTCCATCCTTGTCCTAAACGCCGATGTTTATCCCCTTTTGGACACCAAATAAATCGCTCCGTTTCCGCATTACGACACCGACTGCACTGTTTCCCGAGCCCGCGGTATGTTTTGCATATCCTCCACTTGATAGTGCTGCATCCTGCCGTCTTATTACACGTCGAAGTCATACACAGGCGGTGGTCACATTAATGTGGCTGGACTGTTTATAATGGGCAGGATTTCTCAGTGGAGAAAGAAAGCTGAAAACTAAATAAATAAAATTTAGTGTGTGGTGTCACCGCCAGACACCACACTTGCTAGTCTAGAGAGACTCCCTAGCACTCGCCCCAGTTGTACAGCCGACTTTACTAGCGATGGTTCACAGTCTAAATACGTTCTCATTTGCAGAGACGACAGTTTAGCATAGCCTTCAGCTAAGTCATTTGCTCCGACCTAGCAAGGCGCCATATTCAGTTACTATAATCTGAACAGGTAATATTGTGAATCATGTACCGTCAAGGGCGACGTTCATCATTAATGGATTCAAGTTAAGTATCAACTAATTACGTCCGCTTTCTGAATTCTCATTCCATTGTCATGTTCCAGACCTCACGTCAGTATAGTTCTTCCCTCCGCACGCCAGCCTGCGTGAGCTAAAACGCGTGCATTTCGGCCTCCATTCGTAACATGGTGTTGGTTCGTTCCCCTTCGAAGCGCCTAGAACCGATCGGCCACCACAGTCGGCAGACTGCAATTGCTTAACGATTTACAGTCTCGATTTTTCATTTGATCTTATTTGTGTACAAGTAGACCTATATGCGCTCTCCGAGAAAGCTTGATTTTCTATCGATGTCTTCCAGCACGCCTTAGACGCGCTGGCATGTGCCGATAAAGTATTTTCCATTTCCCGCCCTGTGTGCACGCTCCTCCCAACCTTTCTCCACTTCGCGCCGCCAGCCGCCGCTGAATCGCCGGCAGCGCGCTCGCCGCGCACTTTGCGCGCTGTCCCACTGCGGGTGTAGCCGCGCGCCGGCGGCCGACTACACGACGGCGCTGTCCGGACAAACAATGCCGGGCCTTTATACAAATTCGAAGCTGGAATTCGGCCGTTTAAAATACGAGCCTTGTTGGCTGCCAGGGTCGGCAGCCACCACGAATAATTCGTGTTCGTAATTTATGGCGGCGGCCGGGCATCAAGTTGGAGTGTCGCCACTCGGCCCGCGCCAGCGCCAGCTGCGGCCAGTTTCTCATGGGGCCGGCCGGCTGGGCCCTGTCTGCCGCTCGCCTGCCCGCTTGCCCGCCTGTGCTATATTGTTTCAGGGCTGCCTCGGCGCTTCCCACGCAGCACAGTGGCTGCCCGATCCTCGCCCCAAAAAAACCGGTGGCAATGAGTCGCCGACGCGATACCGGCGCGCTGTGCCTGCCCATTGTCGGGATTTTAGGCATTATTCTTATTTCAAATATCTTCCCCAAAACGCATATTCACAACTAGAGGAATAAACATCCTCAGTGGTGGGACCTTTCGCAAGATATGAATGTTGAGATCATTAGGAAGGAAACACTTCGCCCATGTCTGCATCTGCATCTGTACTCCACAAGTTACCTTATGGTACTTGCTGTGGATGTTTGCTCTCCACTGTCGCCAGCCGGTGTGGTCGAGCGGTTCTAGGCGCTACAGTCTGGAACCGTGCGACCATTCCTGCAGTATCTGCGGTGCACGTTTGAGGTGATTCACCCTGTTCAGATGGTTCAAAAGGCTCTAAGCACCATGGGACTTAACATCTGAGGTCATCAGTCCCCTAGACTTTAAACTACTTAAACCTAACTAACCTAATGACATCACACACATTCATGCCCGAGGCAGGATTCGAACCTGCGACCGTAGCGGTCGCGCGGTTCAGGAATGTAGCGCCTAGAACCGCTCGGACACTCTGGCCAGCTAAGTCCCATAGTGCTCAGAGCCATTTTAACCATTTTTGAACCTCCACTGTCACTTCTGCACTTTCCTGTCCCTGTCGCAAATGGTGTACGAGAAGCGCCATTGTTGGTAACTGAAAATCCACTGAGTTGCTAGGCCGCGTCATATTTCTTCACAGAATCGACGTTTCGATCCCTCTGTTGGGATCTTCTTCAGAATTTGGTAGTGTCCACTGTAGATTGGGCACTATTAGAGGCGAGTGTCCCCTTCTCTTATAAATGGGAGTTTTCCCGCGCTCGTGCTGGAGAAGTGGGATTTTTAGTAAAAAAAATCTTGGGCTACAATTGGTGGCCTTCATCATTGTGTAGTAAGAACAGTTTTTCCGTGCTAATTCCGAAGAAGAGCGTTATTGGCTACTACACCTCAGGCAATCGTTGATGGGCCAACGCCATTGCTTAGAAAGGAATTTTTTCCTGCACTTATGCTGGAAAAGAGTTATTGATTAAAATTCCTTCTGCTGCTATTGGTGGGCTCGTACCATTAGTTAGAAGGGAAACGGGTACAGCATGAGAGGAGGAATGTTTAACCAAAATATTATTTCCCCCAGAGATGGCGTCCGGGGCGTTGTTATTAAACCTCCAGATGAGATCAAATCTCATGTTGGTCCAAAGCAATATGACCACTCATAACCGCAACTCTAAAAGCTATCCTGGCAGCACTGCGGGCACGTGAAACAGTAAGGGACGTATAAGGGGCGATCAAAAAGCTTCCGGTTGAGGACGTTGTTGCAGCGTATATGGCATTAGCTCCACTCCGTTCCGTGTATATAGATTTGAACACCCACATAAAGGCAAGGGATTAGTGTGGCATTCGTGTTTGCGGCAACTGCGGAAACTTGAAGTTATTATCAAATGTTTCCAAACAGGAATAACGTGCTGTTATTATTTTCTTGGCTGCTGAAGGACAAACAACGGTAGACACCCATCTGAAACTGAATAATATGTATGAGGCAAGATATGTGTCGAAAATCATGATCGTGGAATCGTGCTTCAAGGTGTGCTGCTGTTTCACTACAACGCATGCCTCCATAGCGCAAATTTCGTAACTAGGCGTTAAACCAACTCAAATGGAAAACGCTCGACACCTGCCTATAACTATGATCTTTCCCCATGCGATTATCATGCCTTCAGTTCCTTAAAAAAAGGCCTAACAGGGTCGAGGATGTGTAACAGGTAGTTACGGACTTCTTCACGTAGAAGGGCACGGTGTTTCACCAAATGGGTGGCTTCTACCTGATCCGACGGTGGGATGATTGCCTCAATGCTCATTGCAATGTCCGTGATGACCATGCCGATTCTGGATTGCACGGTCGTCGAGAGGAGACCTTTTGATCGCCTCTTGTACATGAACGGAGCAGAGGCGAATTGCAAATCATTCTACCGGCGATACAGGTCGAAAATGAGAAAATTTATCGACATAAGCCTGCAGACTTACATAAGCGACACTGATAAAGTGTAGACTGGTAGCCCAGCACCTGGGAGCGAGTGTCTCGGCAACGGCGAAGCTGGTAGGCAGTTCGCATGCTACTGACCTTACCATCTTTCGAAAGTGAAGAACGGCGAAATCATAAGCAGCACTCAAGCTTTTGGACTTCCAAGCCTCATCACATAACGTGGACTTCAGAGGCTTTTCCGCTCTGTAAATCAGGTGGCAATCTGTGGCTGAGTACAATGATACTGTAGGCACAAGAGTTTTGGAGCACACCACTTAGTTCACACTGCTGTTGAACATGAGGCTATGCAGCAAATGACCCCTCGCTGTTACAAGATGCCCGGTGGTTTGGTAATGTGGGAATTATCTGTGATTCATTTCTGCACCGGAATGACAGTCTACACAAAACCATCCTAAAGAAACACTATTGTAATCTGTGCACAACAGACTATGGAAATACGAATTAATAAACTCGGCTACTTTGAGATCAAACAATAAATAACACGAAATATTCCCAAAAAAAGACTACAACTTGTTAAGAGAACAAGTTATACTAATTTGTACGAAATGACAGGTTATTCGTCATGACAATAGCTTTTCTGCATAAATAATGGATGTAGTTTGACATTTAATCATATAAACAAAAAAGTACATATGGAGTTGAAATACCTGTATACATCAAAATATGTAAGTGCAAACAGTGTTTATCAAGACGGCATCAACGGGCGGAACTCTCAGCACGACACCTTATTTTTTTGAGTATCAGTGTTAACGCTATCAGATTGTTTCTGTATTGAACAGCAATAAGTACGAACCACTAAATTGTGAGAATATGGTACATGCCTTAACTAAAATTCTTCGACTGCAGGTCGAAAGAACATCCAGTGAAAGGTGACAAAACACCTGGTAGATTCCTAACCTGCCGGTCTGCAAAGATGCTCAGTATAAACAACTGCATCTCGCTGAGTAGCCAAGCGCTCGCCGCCGCTAATCTGCAGTTGTGCGACTAGCACCCCCCTGGAAGGAGTCGAACGATGGACTCCACCACGTTCGCCACGTCCCGTGCGACAGCTACTCCTTCGATCCTCTTTCCTCGCCCTCTTCGGACCAACTCTCCAGATCGACATCCCTGAACAAATTCCCTCCATAATTCTACCTAAAAAAAAACTACGACCCCAAAATACACTCCACATCGAGTACCTCGGAAAACACACATTACCGATTGACACGTGTGCACTCTCTCTACATGAGTGTAATAAACGTCTTACGACGGACAGCCTAGCTCCACGAGACAGGCAAGGTCACCTCCCCCAATAGAATGGCTTCCCGTCAAAAATTATATGCGCTCACGGTAAGTCTTCTAACGTTACCGTCTGATTTCCAATCACGACCCATATTTTTTGCACGTGTGCGAAATCGCTTGGCTTGGTAAAGTAAAGAGCACTAAAAGTACACTGGGTGTGCTGGTGACACTGCCCGAGCATCCAGCAGCGCGTGGCTATTTCAGACTCTGAGGAGAAACATTTTACAAGCCGAACAGAAATGTTTCTCCCAAAAAAAGTCCCTCTCTCTGTCCATCTGCTCATCTGCTACTACTCCTCTCTCTGTCCATCTGCTCTCCCCACTCTCTCTGTCCATCTTGTCCTTCCCCCTTCTGTCAATTTGCTCCTTCTGCCTAAGACCGTCTTCTTCTTCCCTTTTACCTCCTCCTCACTCTCTTTATCTCCTCCTCTCTTAGTCCTCTTTTCATCTCCTTCTTCCCTTGTCTCTGCCCACCTCCTGCTCCCCCTCTCTGTTAACTTCCTCCTCTCCTCTTTCTCTGTCCGCCTTATTTTCCCTTTCTCTGTTTATTTCCTCCTCCTCTACCCTCTGCTTATCTCTTCCTCTTTCAGACCATCTCCACTTCCCCCCACTTGCTTTCCTCTGTCCATTTCCTCCAGCCCCTCTCTCTATCCATCACCTCCTCTTCGCTTTCTATGCCCATTCCACCCATCCCTCCCGTCACTGTGTCCATCTGCTCCTCCCATGTACTGCATCAGTGTCCTCCTTCCAACTCACCGTGTGCCCATTTTCTCTTCCTCCTCTCTGTAAGTCTCTCTCTTCCTCCCTCCTTCACTCTCTACATAATCACCCTCACCCCAGTAGAAGACTGGTGTCTATAGGGTGACACAGGAAATATACTATATGTAAAAGAGCAAAGAGGGAACAATAAGCGTGGACGATCAAAAACGAAGTGATGCTATTAAAAAGGGTTTTAGACATGGATTCTGAGAAAGATAGGAGTGACCTACAGGGAATGATGGGTAATGTGCAATATACACAACCATGAGGGGACAATATAAAGCGTTCGGATTAAAAAGATGTAAGGCAGCGATGCAGACATTCGCCTCTGCTGTACAGTTTACGAAGGTGTGCTGGAAAGTAATACAAATGAATTTTTGGTTCTGCCTTCAATGTCGGTTGAGGTATTACATGTTATGCCTGTTACTCGGACAACTTTCCCCCCTCGTTTCGCATGTTCCAACCCTCTGCCGCTAGAGATCTCCAAATTCAATGAGTGACGTGCCGGTGTACACTGATCAGGCAGAACACTATGACCACCGACCTACTACCGATATAAACCTATCCAGGCGATAGCGGCGTCACCTGGCTAGGAATGACTGCTTGTCAGACACTCGCACGGTGCATGTAGCATCAGTGAGGGTGCTGTCCATGTGTAATATGGGGAAGGCGCACGCTCTATCTGAGCTTGACCGAGGGCAGGTTGTGATGGCCCGGAGGGTCGGCATCAGCATTTCGGAAACCGCACGACTTGTCGGGTATTCGAGGAGTCCTGTGGTGAGTGTCTTCATCATGTGGCGAAACCTAGATGAAACCACGTCCAGACTCGTGGGATTGGGCGGCAAGCCCTCAGTACAGATGTCAGTTATCGTAGGCTGCGCAGATTGGGAAAACAGGACAGGCGACGAACTATGACAGAACTAACATCAGACTTTTATAACGGGCAGAGTACAAGTGTGTCTGAACAAACAGTGCACCGAACACTCCTAACAATGGACCTCCGGAGCGACGACCAATGCATGTGCCAATGTTAACACCACAACATTGGCAAGTACTACAGAAATGGGTACTTGACCATCGGCCCTGGACGTTGGTGCAATGGCAGAGTGCTGCATTGTCTGATGAATCCCGATACCTTCTTCATCATGCCGATGGGAGGGCGCGAATCCGTCGTCTCCAGGGGAACAACTCCTTGACTCCTGTAATGCGGGAGGGAGGCAGGCTGGCTACGGCTTCATTATGCTCTGAGGGGCATACACGTGGGCATCCATGGGTGCAGTAGAGCTCGTGCAAGGCACCATGACGGCCAAGGAATGGTTCCAGACCACGTATACCCCTTCATGAGAATCATATTTCCCGTCGGCAGTGGCAGTTTTCAACAAGAGAACGCGCTATATCACAAAGCCAGGAGTGTGCTGGAGTGGTTCGAGGAACACAGTAGAGAGTTCCAGTTGATGTGCCGACCCCCTCCCCCCCCCCCCCCCCAACTCGCCAGATTTGAACCGTTTGAGCATATCTGGGATGCGACTGAACTTAGTGACAGAGCTCATCGCCTCTCCCCGGGATTTATAGGAATCAGGTGACTTGTGTGTGCAGATGTGTCGCCAAATCCCTTCAGCGACCTACCAATGCTCCATTGCTTCCATGCCACGACGCGTCGCCGCTGTTATCCGTGCCGAAGGTGGACATACCGGCTATCAGGTCCGTGGTCGTAATGTTCTGGCGGATCAGTGTATAATTATCTGCAGAAAAGTGCGTTCACATATGGTGCAGCCTCTCAAGACCTCTTCTCAATGCCAGACCACTCAAGAGCGCTGCGCCATCTCCAACAATTAACGCCTCGGTTTCAGATCATTCTCCATACAGTTCCGACTTGGCCCGATCCGACTTTATCGTGGTTTCAAAAGTTAAACTCCATCGAGGAGTTCACTTTGATAGCGACGAAGTGTTGCAAGTAGAGGTGAGGTTGTGACTCCGTCGGCAAAGTCACACTTTTTACAGCGACGTTTTCAAAGAATTGGCCTCTCGTTGGGAGAAATGTATTCGTTGCCTGCGTGACTATGTTGAGAAATAAATGTCTACACATAAACACTAAATATGTAGAATGTTGATAATGTTTGCTTATTTAGAAACTGTTAAAGAGTTTACACGTAAGAAATTCGGAGATATAATTTCCAGCACGCCCTCATATACATCCAAGAAGCAATGATGCAAGTAAAAGAAAGGTTAAGGAATGAGATTAAGGTACAGAGTGACAAGATATCAGATTTTCTGATGACTTTGGTATCCTCAGTGAAGGTGAAGAACGACTACTATTTTGGTTGAATCAAACGGACAGTCTAATGAGAACGGGATATGAAATGAGAGGAAACCGAAGAAATCCGGAAATCGTAATGATAATGGCATAAATCAGAATAGCGAGAAGCCTAAAATCAAAACTGGTGGTCCGAAGTAGATGAAATTGAGAAATCCTACTATCTTGGAAGCAAAATAACTCATGGTGGACGAAACAAGGAGGACATCAAAAGCAGACTTGCACCGGCAAAGAGGGCATTCCTGACCAAAAGCACTCTATTAGTATCAAACAAACCTTTATCTGAAGAAGGAAATTCTGAAATTCTACGTTCTGAGCACAGCACTGTATGGTAGTTAATCATGGACTATGACGATGCCTGAACAGAAGAGATAAGTTTGAAATTTGGTGCTATAGGAGAACGTGAAAATTAGCTGGACTGGTAATATAAGGAACGGGGAAGTTCTCTGCGGAATCAGCGAAGAAAAGAAGATACGGAAAACACTGACAAGAAGAACGGACAGGATGACTGAACATCTGTAAATACGTCAGGGAATAACATATCCGGTTCTAGAGAGAGCTGTAAATTGTAAAAACCGTAGGGGAAGACAGAGATAGGAATTTATGCAACAGATAACTGAGAACCACGGATGCAAGTGCTAACTAAACTGAGATAAAGAAGTTAGCACAGGAGAGGAATCGTGGCGGGCTGCCTCAAACGAGTAAGAATATTTCCTCTTCAAACATCCTGTGGATTTACGTCGTTCCTAAGTACTTCCAGAATAGGCAATTACAGCTCAACTTCAGTCGGTCTTTGGCTGTGGTGAGCCGCGCACGCCTTGTTTGCGTCTCGCCCGTTCTGCTGCTAGCGAGCGAGCTTGCGTTTGTTTACTTCCGCGCAGCTGCTTGTTTCAGAGTCCGACTTCATTGACCGTCATGGCGTTTTCTTACCGCCAAGCCACAATCAAATTAACTTTTCCATTAGATGATGAACGACCGAAGGCGTATGAGGTTGAACGTTTTACACAGGATGAAATGCATCTCCCGCCACAAGAAGTTCTCGGAATTCATTTTTCGATCCTCAGTACCACCGTGTACATAAAGCTGGCGAATGACGAGCTGTGTGCCGACGTTGTGCCCGCCACGCTAACGATCTCAAGTTCCGATACTCTGACGGACATATAGGGACTGTCGTGGTTGATCTCACAGGTTCGGGCCTCCGATCGTTGCGGGTTTTCGAACACCCGTTTGAAGCACCGCCTTTAAACCCTACGGCAACGTTGTCAGTCACGTGGCTGAAACGTGGAAGACGTTCGAACATGCCGTGTCCGCAGTGGTGTCCCGCAGATAAAAACTGAACTACGGAAAGACGTTCCCTCCTACTTGGTTATTGCCGGCTGCGGGGCTGACGTCATGTACGATGGCCAGCCGCGCACCAGTTTAGGTTGTGGCCAGAAAGGCCGTGTCCGTTCTGAATGTCTCCGATATAGACTGGTTCAGACACCGATAGGAGACGTCGCTCTTCCTGCGGCACCCAATGTATTACCCCTGTCTTACGCAACTGCGGCGGTGCTGCCTGCTATGCCCCCTCTGAATAAATCGGTACCGATGTCGGCTGCTCTCGGCGACGCGATGTACGTTTCTCCTGCCTCTCCTACACCCCGCCGGTGGCAATACAAATGAACGACCACCGTCAGCAGGCACAAGTTGTCTGTCCCGACCCCATGGTTGTTGATCATGGAGCTGTACTCACCTCCGCCTTTCTGCCATCTGGCCACGTCGGACGATAGCCCCCCGCCATCCGACACGGGACAGAATTTTAGGAAGCAACGGTCGCCAAGGAAACGGAAGAGACATCGCCGTACCCCTTCTGATAATTGCGTCCACCAGAAGTCTGCACTGGATGACGACCCTGCTACTGATGGTGCGCTGTCCTCTGACGCCCTGATACCTGACGACGCGACGTCTTTCCCCACCTCCATCTCCGGTCAGCGTCCACCTCCGGACACCGACCTTCTCCCGCCTGCGTCTCATGCGTTTGCTTCCGTTTTTGTGTCTGACGCAACCTGTGGGCGCACCTCTGATAATGTTCCACTGAACCGCCCCAGTGACAAGTCTGTCTCCTGGGCGGACGAAGTCGATGCTGAGGATGGACATTCTGAGGGTGAACAGAATGATGGACCCCCCGTGGTGGGGTCCACAGTGATGTGCCCTTCCCCCCTCGGGATCCTAAAAGGGAGTATTTTAATCGAGTGTCCCACTGGTGATGGCAGCTTTCCAGACTTATCGCACAGCCACGGTCAATGTCAACATCATTCGCGTACGCCACAAGCTGGCCTTACTCCACGTCATGCTGTGTGCCGCAACTTTGACGTAGCTCTTCTTCAGGAGATGTATGTTCCAATTTTCTGTGCTCCCCATCGTTTTACAGCACATGTATCTCATGCTTCCCCAGCTGGTAGTGTGGTGGCAATCCTCTTACGTGACGCTGTCCTCGCTGATGCAGTTACCTATCTCCCTGATGCCAGAGGTATGGCTCTCACGTTTAGTAGCGCCAGGATCGTCAGTGTTTATGAGTCATCTGTTTCGGGTCTCCGCCTTCTTCTCAGAGACAGTCACGCCTCTCTTCCTGGGTCGGCAGGTTGCGTTGTTCGTGGGAGGCGATGTCAACTGCACGGAGCCAACCAAAGACCAGCTACCACGTCACTCTTATTGCGTGGCACTAGCGGCAATTCTCCAGCACCTCAGCGTAGTGGATTCTTGGGAGCATGTTCATGGCGATAGTCTGGGGTTTACACATTTCACTGGCCATTCTTCCAGCCGATTCGATCGTGTTTACATCTCCTGCGATATTGTCAGTGGGGTACAGGCTGCTGAAGTCTGGCCCATTGTGTTCTCTGACCATGACGCATATACCTGCGCCATCAATCACTGCTGCCAAAGGGTGTGGTGGGGCCGTGGACCATGGAAACTGAACACGATACACCTTACTTCAGCCGACTGCCGGCATCCCATCGAGACCACGTGGGCAGCTTTTCGTCGACGCAGTGATGCCTGTCAGTCTGCCCTGTCATGGTGAGTCCTCTATGCAAAGCCTGCCCTCCGCAAGGGCTTCAGTGGTTACACAAGGAAGGTTGCAGCGTGGCGCGACGCACTCAGGAATTCTATTTCACCATTCTTCAGGTATCTACTTTGATACAGTATTCGCCAGAGCGCCGGGCGATGGCGAATCGTGCCAAGGCAAAGATCACATCCCTCTCTCGCCGCCACCTTGAAGCAGCTATGGTCATTGCAAGAGCGTCCATCTATATGTCATAGCGAAAGACGCCACAATTGGAGGAATATGATTAATAATGATGGGAAACATTTTGATACCCAACGGGATATCGGGTCTGCCCCCCCATGCACATTGTGTTACGCTGTATCTGAACGTCACCGCCCTGCCAACATTACGGCGGTCTCCAGACTCTCTTTTGGCTCGGTTCCCAGGGATGCGGCGATGGATCTGATTGCTAACGTCACTGAGGACGAAGTCCATGACGCTCTCCAGGCGAGTTCTACGAACAGGTCGCGTGGCCCTGACGGCCTCCCACTGGTGTTTTATCGGACACTTCGTCCCTTCTGACGCGAGTGCGGATGGAAATTTGTCAGGACCTTATGTCACCTTTCGTGCCGATTCCACAAAGTTTCCTCTATGGTTTCCTCATTCCTATCCACAAGCTTCGGCGTACCTCACGGATATGCGATTAGCGCTCCTCGACATTACGCAACAGTGATACAAAGATCTTTACCGGCTGTTGGCTGTGCGGCTTAAACGGACAGCCCAGTATGTGGTTTCCCCCGACTAAACTTCTTTGGGAGTTGCCAATAACATCCGCAGTGCCCTCTGCCGCTATTGGGACATAATCGCTCATGCTAGCGCTCGTCGTATGCCTGGCCTAGAAGGGTGCTCAACAATATGGGTTACCCTGATACTACCATCGACGTCGTAATGCGTCTCCTTGGTGGATCTACGTCTCGTGTACTCTACAATGGCCTCCTTACTCCTCCCATCTCGGTCCGTCGATCAGTGCGTCAAGGATGTCCGCTCAATGCTCTGTTGTATGCATTCGCCATGAAACCGTCGCTATGCGGCCTCCGTCAACGCCTCTATGTGATGTCTCTCTGTGACCATGTATTCAGCTGCACTGCTTATGCAGACGATCTCGTCATCTTTCTTCGTAGCGGTGGTGAAGTTAGGGGTCACTGGCATGGGTTACCATCTACAGCGAAGATTCTCGTAGCGGGATTAACGTCCGCAAATCTAGCGCCGTGGCTGTAGGTGCGGGACTTCCTGCGAACAGTGCTGCTACTTTGCGTGTAGGTGATACTCTCCGATGCTTAGGACTCTTAGATCACCTTTTATTTCCACTCGATCTTCTGCAACAGACATAATACGTAGATGTATATTTGGTGTCACGTATCCCCCATGTGTCTCAGACACTTCCTGTTCTGTCATCCATGGCACGCTGCATGCTGTCGGCATTGGGTTTCGTTTGTTCGCCACGGCTTGCTGTTCAAGATAAGGCAAGAGACCTTCACCCTCGCGCGGTGCAGGGGCGGTTTAGGTCTGCGTCATGTGCCTGACAGAGCGGTAGCCCTTTTCATTGTCTCTCACACGACGTTGTGGCGCCGTAGTCCTACGTGTCTTACTAGCCTGTTGCTGGAAGCCCTTGCACCATACTCTCTCTCTCTCTCAGCACCCATCCAGCTTTCGGAAGTCTCGCCGCGCTTCTATTATTTCCACCACGTTTTCCTTGAACTGAGCTACGTACATGCTGTGATACTACCAACGCAATTGACATCCACGAAGGCGATCCACGGTTACGTTCAGCAGCATAGCTCACCGAATGTAGTAGACTGGCCTGCCGTTTGGCGATCGATGTGTGCTCCTTATATTGATACTGACGTCCAGTCTGCACGGTATCTTACTGTCAATGGGAAGCAAGAATGCCGGTCACGCCTTCACAGGATTCACCTCGCAGGTACCTCGTTGTGTGTCGATTGCAATGTTATGGACATAGACAAGTATCGCCTGGTGTGCAGATCGACGGGAGATGTCTGGTTCTTGGGGTGAGCCGGCCGGAATGCCCTTTTTGCCATTGCTAGTCTGCTTTTGATGTCCTCCTGCTCCGTCCGTCATTGGTATTTTACTGCCTAGGTAGCAGAATTCCTTAACTTCTTCGTGACTATCAATCCTGATGTTAAGTTTCTCGCTGTTCTCCTTTCTACTACTTCTCATTACCTTCGTCTTTCTTCGATTTACTCTCAATCCATACTCTGTACTCATTAGAGTGTTCATTCCGTTCAGCAGATTATGTAATTGTTCGTTCTTCACTTTCACACAGGATAGCAATGTCATCAGCGAATCGTATCATTGATATCTTTTCACCTTTAATTCCACTCCTGAACCTTTCTTTTATTTCCGTCATTGCTTCCTCGACATACAGATTGAACAGTAGGGGCGAAAGGCTACATCCTTATCTTACAACCTTTTTTAATACGAGCACTTCGTTCTTGGTCGTCCACTCTTTTTATTATTCACTTTTGGCTCTTGTACATGTTGTATATGACCCGTCTCTGCCTATAGGCTACCCCTACTTTTCTCAGAATTTCGAACATCTTGCACCATTTTACATTGTCGAACGCTTTTTCCAGGTCGACAAATCCTATGAACGTGTCTCGATTTTTCTTTAGTCTTTCTTTCATTATTAACCGCAACCTCAGAATTGCTTCTCTCGTGCCTTTACCTTTCCTAAAGCAAAACTGATCGTCATCTAGCGCATCCTCAGTTTTCTTTCCCATTCTCCTTGTAAGCAAATTGGATGCATGAGCTGTTAAACTGATTGTGCGATAATTCTCGCACTTGTCTGCCCTTGCCGTTTTCGGAATTGTGTGGATGATGCTTTTCCGAAAGTCAGATGGTATGTCAGCAGACTCATTTATTCTACGCACCTACGTGAACAATCGTTCCGTTGCCACTTCCCCCCAATGATTTTAGAAATTCTGATGAAATGTTATCTATCCCTTCTGTCTTATTTCATCTTATGTCATCCAAAGCTCTTTTAAATTCTGATTCTAATACTGGATCCCCTATCTCTTCTAAATCGACTGCTGTTTCTTCTTCTATCACATCAGACAAATCTTCCCCCTCACAGAGGCTGTCAATGTATTCTTTCCACCGATCCGCTCTCTCCTCTGTATTTAACAGTGGAATTCCCGTTGCACTCCATGTTATCACTCTTGCTTTTAATGTCACCGAAGGTTGCTTTGACTTTCATGTATGCTGAGTCTGTCCTTTCGACAATCATTTATTAGACGTGATACATTCATTGGTTCAAATGGTTCAAATGGCTCTGAGCACTATGGGACTTAACATCTGTGGTCCCCTAGAACTTAGAACTACTTAAACCTAACTATCCTAAGGACATCACACACATCCATGCCCGAGGCAGGATTCGAACCTGCGACCGTAGCGATCACGCGGTTCCAGACTGAAGCGCCTAGAACCGCACGGCCACACCGGCCGGCGATACATTCATTGATCATCGGAATGTTCTTCTCGGAAAAACTACACGTTGATAGTCTCAATCAGTCTGACGTCTTGCTGCGCCCTCCTCCTTGTGTGATTGCGGTTTCCTGATATTCTCGGTCGCATTAACGACAGAAATAAATAAATAAACAAATGAAAGTAAAAAAAGAAAGAAAAGGAAAATAAATAAATAAACGATGTTCATTGTACTATTCCACGTACCTACGCTGTCCTTGGTTCCTGGAGGGTGCGAAGCGCGCTAGCTCGCGAGACGAGACTGTGTGGTAGACTCGTTTCCAGTCCCCAAGGAGGATAATGAGCGTTTATCTGGTACATAAGGCAGCCTGAATGTGGTTTTTTTATTTTTTTTAAATTATGCCACCCTCGTTCAAGCAAATTCTTTGTTGGTCACCAATCTCTGCCTCAAAAAGTACTATAAACAAACCGTCGAAAGTTTACACGGTTCACAAACATACGGCTCGCACGAATTCACTCCTTTAGCTTAGCTGGCGACAGTGGCGATAGGAAGGACATTCGGCCACAAAGTTAAATAGAACAAATTTGCCAAATCATGAAAAAAAACGTATGTCGTACGACGTGATATACGCTACAGAAAATGAAATGAAGCACTAATTCTGAGCCAGCAGTCTAGAAGTGCAAGAACTTGTGTTTTGCATAAAGGTGTCATCATCGCATTGAGAGAGGCAATATGGATATCAAGGAAGGTAGGAGACGAAATACCGGCAGAACTAAAACTGTGAGGACGAGGCGTGAGTCGTGCTTGGGTAGCTCAGATGGTAGAGCACTTGCCCGCGAAGGGCAGAGGTCCCGAGTTCGAGTCTCGGGTCTCGGTCCGGCACACAGTTTTAATCTGCCAGGAAGTTTCATATCAGCGCACATTCCGCTGCAGAGTGAAAATCTCATTCTGTAATATAGATATCGTTTGCAGTTATGAATGCCTCATTTCATGGCCACAATGTTAGCGAGAGGGAACCATCAGCAGATTTGTGTATGTCTGGGCGGGATGGTCGAAAACCAGCTTGCTTTGTCTTTCTCTGTTTCCTCGCACTTTACCCCTGCAGTCTGCTGCGAGGGCCGAGTAGCGCACGGGCGGACTCGGCGACGGCAGAGGCAGAGTGTGGTGTCTCGCGTCTGCTGGGAGATCTCAGCCTTTAGCGCGACAAGAGCGCGGCGAGGCAAAAAGTAAAAGTACTGTAAGAAGGCGAGTGGAGCAGGCGATGCACGCGCGTATGAGAAAGAAATGTGATGAATGGAGTAACAGTAGCAACCGTGATGAATAGCTCGGGATTGCTGGCCGCGCGCCCGTATTTAAAGCGGCACTCGCGGCCCGGCGGTAAATTATGCAATAGGCGATTATACGGACCGGCGACGGGACCAGTGCGCGGTGGGTACAACAGTTGTCAAGGGGCGCGGGCCGTGAAAAGTCGCATGCTATTTATCTGGAGGGGGCAGGAGCGCGTCGTTTTGTTGGCTCCGGAGGCGGCGCGGGTCGGCCGTATCACGGCGTCATCAGGAGCGCTAGCGGCGGCGGCGCCACGCCCACCGGCCGCCGCTTTAGCACTGTCCCCGAGACTGATGAGCTGCTCCCGGCCCCGCTCCGAACAATGGCTGCGTTTTCGGGTTTTATCGGAGAGTGGGCGCGGGTGCGGGCGGGGGTGCTGGCGACCTGGTTCGTCGGCGTCGGGACATTACCAGCAGATAAGCCGCGCCGGGGGGCGCCAGGCCTCAACAGGTCCCTCTGTTGCTTCTGTCTGTGCGTCCGCGCTGGGGCCCACCTGCGAGACGTACGATATTCAGTCATCCTGCAAACGACGTAACTAAGATGCTTCGAAAAGTGAATTACGCTTTGTTATAGCAGGTCAAGTAACTTACGACGGCTGATCAACAAAGACGGATACCGACTCTATCCTGCAGGTTCCGTGACACTGTCCTATTCAGGGTGTTACAAAAAGGTACGGCCAAACTTTCAGAAAACATTCCTCACACACAAAGAAAGAAAATATGTTATATGGACATGTGTCCGGAAACGCTTACTTTCCATGTTAGAGCTCATTTTATTACTTCTCTTCAAATCACATTAATCATGGAATAGAAACACACAGCAACAGAACGTACCAGCGTGACTTCAAACACTTTGTTACAGGAAATGTTCAAAACATCCTCCGTTAGCGAGGATACATGCATCCACCCTCCGTCGCATGGAATCCCTGATGCGTTGATGCAGCCCTGGAGAATGGCGTATTGTATCACAGCCGTCCACAATACGAGCACGAAGAGTCTCTACATTTGGTACCGGGGTTGCGTAGACAAGAGCTTTCAAATGCCCCCATAAATGAAAGTCAAGAGGGTTGAGGTCAGGAGAGCGTGGAGGCCATGGAATTGGTCCGCCTCTAACAATCCATCGGTCACCGAACCTGTTGTTGAGAAGCGTACGAACACTTCGACTGAAATGTGCAGGAGCTCCATCGTGCATGAACCACGTATTGTCTCGTACTTGTAAAGGCACATGTTCTAACAGCACAGATAGAGTATCCCGTATGAAATCATGATAACGTGCTCCATTGAGCGTAGGTGGAAGAACATGGGGCCCAATCAAGACATCACCAACAATGCTTGCCCAAACGTTCACAGAAAATCATGTGTTGATGACATGATTGCACAATTGCGTGCGGATTCTCGTCAGCCCACACATGTTGATTGTGAAAATTTACAATTTGATCACGTTGGAATGAAGCCTCATCCGTAAAGACAACATTTGCACTGAAATGAGGATTGACACATTGTTGGATGAACCATTCGCAGAAGTGTACCCTTGGAGGCCAATCAGCTGCTGATAGTGCCTGCACACGCTGTACATGGTACGGAAACAACTGGTTCTCCCGTAGCACTCTTCATACAGTGACGAGGTCAACGCTACCTTGTACAGCAGCAACTTCTCTGACGCTGACATTAGGGTTATCGTCAACTGCATGAAGAATTGCCTCGTCTATTGCAGGTGTCCTCGTCGTTCTAGGTCTTCCCCAGTCGCGAATCAGAGGCTGGAATGTTCCGTGCTCCCTAAGACACCGATCAATTGCTTCGAACGTCTTCCCGTCGGGACACCTTCGTTCTGGAAATCTGTCTCGATACAAACGTACCGCGCCACGGCTATTGCCCCGTGCTAATCCACACATCAGATGGGCATCTGCCAACTCCGCATTTCTAAACATTGCACTGACTGCAAAACCACGTTCGTGATGAACACTAACCCGTTGATACTACGTACTGATGTGCTTGATGCTAGTACTGTAGAGCAACGAGTCGCATGTCAACACAAGCACCGAAGTCAACATTACCTTCCTTCAATTGGGCCAACTGGCGGTGAATCGAGGAAGTACAGTACATACTGACGAAACTAAAATGAGCTCTAACATGGAAATTAAGCGTTTCCGGACACATGTCCACATAACATCTTTTCTTTATTTGTGTGTGAGGAATGTTTCCTGAAACTTTGGCCGTATCTTTTTGTAACACCCTGTATAAAAGTCAAAACAGCATGTTGTTGTTGTTGTCGTCTTCAGTCCAGAGACTGGTTTGATGCGGCTTATAATGGTTCTTTATTTATGTGACCATTACGGCACTCCAACCGCAGTTCTCGATACCAGTAATACCTACTACTTTTCTGCGAAGTAACAGACATATTTTTGTGACAAGATTCACGTTTGGTTTTATTAATGTACAGGTACTCCGATGTATCGATATATTACAGTGATATGGTTCTTGTGTGTATTTATTTTAGTGAGACCGCCATAATCTTTGATTTACTTGTAACCGTTTTGGCGCGAATGCACACAGGGCAGTCTTTGTTTCACTTTGCAGAAGATAAGTTGTTATTTCGCTTTGTAAAAGAACAGTCATGTCTTGTGTTTGGTTAAAGTGGAAATTAAATATATGAAGATTGATACAAAACTGTTTTCTTGATGATGTGGCAATTAAGAAGAAGTATATGTGAATTTACAAGAAGTTTAATAAAATTATGGATCGTGAACACCAAGTCAAAAATTATTTCTACCATACTATTGTTCTTATCTAGGATTGTTTGATCATTAAGAATTTCCTGAAAAACGCATTTGTTAGGTCTTCAAATATTGCTAAAATACAGATCTGGACCTTCTAGCAGTCAAAGTGGAATCACCTTAGAATCAACGAGATGAGCCATGACAACTTCGACGAAACGTACGTAGGAATCCATTCAAGATAAGTGCCAAAATTAATGACTTTTTTTACAGTGACTTCATTATTTCCATTCTGACGATACCATCCACAGTCAATAACTTTGTTGTTGCCCGATAAAGCGATCATACGCTGCGTGAGCACCATTATTAATCTGATTTCTAACCTACTTTGCAAGTGGTAGTATTGTTAGAGCTCTCCGTGCTATTCTATCCCGTGCAAGCTTCTTCATCTACCAGTACCTACTGTAACCTACATCCTCCTGAATCTGTTTAGTGTACTCATCTCTTGGTTTCCCTCTACAATTTTTACCCTCCACGCTGCCCTCCAATACTAAACTGGTGATCCGTTGAAGCCTTAGAATATGCCCTACCAACCGATCCCTTCTTCTAGACAAGTTGTGTCACAAATTTCTCTTCTCTCCAATTCTATTCAATACCTCCTCATTAGTTATGTAATCTACCCATCTAAAACAACATACAGTGAAATTAAAAGCAGATGTTGTAACATTAAGAGTGCAAAGGGAATTCCGCTGTTAAATACAGAGAAGAGAACGGACGGATGGAAAGAGTACATTGAAGGCCTCTACGAGGGTGAAGACTTCTCTGATGTGATAGAGGAAGAACAGAAGTCGATACAAGGAGAGACATAGGAGATCCAATATCGGTATCAGAATTCAAAAGAGGTTTGGAGGACTTAAGCGCAAATAAGTCAGCAGGCATAGATAACATTGCAACAGAATTTCTAAAATCGTTGCGGGAAGCTGCAACAAACCTGCTGTTAGTGTGCAGAAAGTGTGAGTCTTGCCACATACCATCTGACTTTCGGAAAACGGCATCCACACAATTCCGAAGACTGAAAGAGCTGAAAAGTGCAAGAATTGTCGTACAATCAGTTTAGCAGCTCGTGCATCAAAATTGCTGACAAGAATAATACGCAAAAGAATGAAAGGAAAATTGAGGATCTGTTAGATGACCATCAGTTTGGCTTCAGCAAAGTTAAAGGCACCAGAGAGGCAGTTCTGACGTGGCGGTTGATAGGGGAAGCAAGACTAAAAAACAATCAAAGATATGTCGTCCTGCAAAAACCGCTCGACAATGTCAAATGGTGGAAGAGGTTTGAAATTCTGAGGAAAGTAGGGGTAAACTATAGGGAGAGACAGGTAGTATACAAAAGCCAAGAGGAAACAATAAAACTGGAAGACAAAGAAGAGAGTGCCCATACTGTTCGATCTGTACATCGAAGAAGCAAATAAAAGGAAGGTTCAAGAGTGGACTTAAAATTTGGGCTGAAAGGATATCAATGATAAGATCCGCTGATGACACTGCTATCCTCAGTGAAAGTGAAGAAGAATTACTGGATCTGCTGAAGGGAATGAACAATCTAATGAGCACAGAATATGGATTGAGAGTAAATCGAAGAAGATGAAAGTAATGAGAAGTAGCAGAAACTAGAACAGCGGGAAACTAAACGTCAGGATTGATGGTCACGAAGTAGATGAAGTTAAGGAATTCTGCTGTCTAGGCAGCAAAATAACCAGTGATGGACGGAACACGGAGGACGTCAAAAGCAGACTAGCACTGGCTTAAAGGGCATTCCTGGCCAAGAGAAGTCTGCTAGTATCAAACATAGGCCTTAATTTGAGGAATAAATTTGTGAGAATATACGTCTGGAGCACAGCATTGCATGGCAGTGAGACATGGACTGTGGAGAAACCGGAACTGAAGAGAATCGAAGCATCTGAGATGCGATGCCACGTAAGAATGATGAACATTATATCGATTGATAAGGTAAGGAACGAGGAGATTCTCCACAGAGTCGGCGAGGAAAGGAATATTTGTAATACGTTTACAAGAAGAAGGGACGGGATGGCAGAATATCTGTTAACCTCCATTGTACCAGAGAGAGCTGTAGAGGGCAAAAACTGTAGAGGTAGACAGAAATTGGAATACATCCTGCAAATAATTAAAGACGTAAGATTCAAGTTCTACTCTGAGATGAATCGATTGTCACTGGAGAGGTACCCGTGGCTGGCCATATTAAACCAGTCAGAAGATTTATGAAAAAATATTTTTTAATTAAAAAGAGGGGGGTCTCTATGTACGGTTTCCATACGCGGCAGCACTCTCGTGTTGGTAGGTCTATAGTAATGATCTGTTTTGTAGACGCTCTTTGCATTTCGCATACCAAACAACGGAGGTGACGTGGGGGAGGAGCAGTACAGTCCAATAAAATTCTGTGTTCCTTTAAACCACACAGACACTGAAGCTTACGAAAAGCTGCAGCACGTGCACGCTGATGATGCATCACCTAGTGCAACAGTGTTTACGTGGTTGAAGGACTTCAAAGAAAACCGACTTGTCATTTTAAGCAAGGTGAGCCTGTTGTTTCGACTTCTGCTGTGATTAACGTCAGCGTCAAAACAGCTGTTGTGATTGTTCGTGAAGGTTGATGGATAACATTATGTATTCTCAGTGAAGTGGTGATAGTTTCATATGGCAGTGTCTTTATGATTATGCCTGATCATTTACATATGACCCGTGTTTGTGCCCGTTGGGTGCCACGTCTGTTGATTCCTGAAACAAAGGCTCTGCGGATGGAGATAAGCCGAGAGCTGCCGCGTCTCTTTGCTGATGGAGGTGATGCGTTTCTGGAATCGATTATCATCGTTGAGAAGTCACGCCTGCGTCACAACGATCCTGAAGGAAAACGAGCCAGCACAGTGTGGAAATCGTCAAGTTCTCCAACAGCAAAAAAAGGCAAAAGTTGTTCCATCCGCAAGAAAAGTGATGGTATCAAAATTTTTGACTGTCGTGGAATGATCTACCCCTTAAACTACTGTTACAGTACCATACTACACGTCAGTGCTGGCTAAACTGAGGAAGCAAGTTGCAAGGAAAACGACCAGAACTGTCTCGAGCTGGGCGGCGACTTCACCATGACAATGCGCGGCCTCACTTCGCAAAACAAGTAATGCAGTTTCTAGCTCAATTTAACATTACCCGTGTACCGCATCCGCCTTATACCCTCCATATTGCACCCTACGAGTTTTTTTAATTCACATCACTAGAGGCAAAGCGTCGGGTATTCGATTTGAGAAGTCTCAAGTAGTGGTCAAGAAAAGTGAGGTGATTCTCAGGAACTGCCAAAGAATGGCCTGCAATGTATTTTCCAGAGTTGGTAGAGACGATACAAAGAGTGCATGCAACTAGGAGAGGAGTAGAATGACAAAAATAATGTAAAAACTGAAATGTAGTAATAAACATCCGTGAAAAACACTTCTCAGTCCATGTTGATCAGCCCTCGCATATTGAATAACTACACTTCAAAGTGACACAGATATATCACTGTTTTTCAGCATAGTCTACAGGTCTCTGTGAACAACGGTCGAAACAACTTGGACCACAAAAACCCTTTCCTGTGTCACGGAGCCATTCGGCAACCGCTGTGCTGAACGTGGTCGTCGTTGGGAAATCTGCGGTTGCTGCGAATCAGTTCCTCGATTGGCTGGACATCATTGTCTGCGGACGGCGTCGATGGTTTTCCCTTTCCGTTCATCAAAATGGTTCAAATGGCTCTGAGCACTATGGGACTTAACATCTGAGGTCATCAGTCCCCTAGAACTTAGAACTACTTAAACCTAACTAACCTAAGGACAACACACACATCCATGCCCGAGGCAGGATTCGAACCTGCGACCGTAGCGGTCGCGCGGTTCCAGACTGAAGCGCCTAGAACCGCTCGGCCATACTGGTCGGCTTTCCGTTCATCGTCACCCACGTCCGTGCGGCCTTGGTGAAATTGTTAGCACCAATCCACTACGACTGAATGCGACACTGGATTTGGTCCATACATAGTGAGAATTTCACTTTGAATCTGTGCACGATTTAGACGTTTTACGCAAAGTAATCGTATTTTCCACGTACTTTGGAGTCCGTTTCCAGTAACCAGGTCATTTTATTCGCACCTGCGATGCACCCCTTATCCGTACCGCAGCAGAGATGTATCTGTAGGGATCCCAGGACATGTGCTTTCTTCTGACAATGTGCCATTCTTGTTGTGGAATGGTCCTTTTGCGGGGTGACATATATAATTTACTTTCTGAAATCCCCTCGTAGTACTAAACTGAATGCGAGCATTCACAAGAGGAGCAGAAGCATCAACTGAATGTCTAGCTTTGTGGACAGCAGCTGCCAGAATAAGATTTGTTGGAATGTTTCTGTTGCGGGGGATGTAGGAAAGAAAGTTGGCATAGGAAGAAACGAAAAAACGAAGTAGTTGAATTGCCACATGTCACAATTGGTGAACGCGCAATGAAAACTAAGTGCGCAGATGACATGAATTTGATATTATTCATTACATGAACTGCTAGGTTCTTTCTTTCGAATGACTAAGATTCCTGTATTACGTCAATAGGTATACACCACCCGCCCAAAAACTTGCGAGACTGATTTTATTTCTGGCGTATGAGCGATGATAGCTTAGTAACTACGGTGTCCACTTGAAGTAACAACTGTAAACATCAGTTGTGAGCAGGCAGTGTTAAGTAGTGGATATGCAAGCGAAGTGTGTCAACGTTGTAGTATGAAAAAACACAATGGAGTAATGTCTCTAAGTCAGGTGTTCAAGATATCATCCAGAATGTTCTGAACAAGAGAAAAGTGTGTGTAAAGTTTGTCCCGCGCAGCTTTAGTCCCAAACAAAACAACGACTCGTGGACGCCTGTCGCTGCATGATTGAAATGCAAAACGAAGGCAATTCTTTGCTGGAAAAAAACATCACGGATGACGAGTGTTGGTTAACTCGAAGTCTCGACACCCGTCTGACTTCAGTACGAACATACCGCAGAACGACAAAATGCAGAAATTCTCATGAAGGGTCAACGCATTGACGGCTTAACTGACATTTGAGTGGCACGCGATTTGAACAACATCTCAAACAAGGTCTTTTCTTAGAGTTTCACGGGGTTGTATGAACGTTCTGTGCGTCTTGGTCAGGTGGTGGGAGACTATGAGGAATATTTAAGCATTAATACCTCTAACTTAATTTTTCTCTATTTTTTATTAACTCAATTTAGAAATTTCTGGGAGCGACAGTGTGCGCGAACTTGTCCCCTTAAAACGAACGATTATGCACTGACGTGTCACTTGAGAACAACGCAACGCTTCGAAATTACGATCGCGAGTAAATACTGGTAATAAGAATCCAGGCTACGGTCACTGAAACTGACCGATTGAATGAAATGCCTAATGAGCACACAGTAAATTGAAAGTAAACCGAAGAATCACTAAAGTAGTAAGAGTACCAGAAATGACTAATAATCTCAACAGCAAAACTAGGGACCACAAAGTGCACGAATTCTGCTACTTTGGAGACAAAATAACACGTGATAGGCGAAGCAAAGAGGACATAAAAATCCAAGAGGGCATTTTTGGTAAGAAAGATTCTACTAATATCAAACATCGGTCTTAATTTGAGAAAGAAATTTCTGAGAACGCATGTTATGAAATTGTACAACGTACGCTCCACCACGCACCATACAGTGGCTTGCGGAGTATGTCTCTAGATGTAGATGTACGCAAGTAGAAAGCTGCTGAGAATATGGATCGCACAATGGCAACTGGGACAGTTTCATTTCCCCAAAATCATCAAAATGTGTTCTCATGAGCACCAAACATTGGCTGAAAGACGAGCTTCCCTCACCGAGGCGGCGATAGAATGATCAAGAAACAAAGTTTTCCCTCCACATGGAGTGGAAGACTCAATTTTGCTGCCGATGTGACGGGTGAGAAAACCGCTTATTATTTCATGCCGGCCGGAGTGGCCGAGCGGTTCTAGGCGCTACAGTGTGGAACCGCGCGACCGCTACGATCGCAGGTTCGAATCCTGCCTCGAGCATTGATGTGTGTAATGTCTTTAGGTTAGTTAGGTTTAAGTAGTTCTAAGTTCTAGGGGACTGATGACCTCAGCAGTTAAGTCCCATAGTGCTCAGAGCCATTTATTTCATGAAGAAAACTGGGGAATTCTGCAGAAACTTCCCAATCTCGGCGTACAAAACGCTCCTTGACAAGAAGCTGGTAGTGGGATGATGGAGTACTGTCCCATCGATTGGTAGGCTTTTCCGTACCAAGCACTGTGGTGGGCGACTCAGTTCGAACGGGTACACCAAATTTAGGAGAGAAAACAACTCACCTTCCTATACTGGTTGGCAGACGATATCTCGTTCTTTGATGCCTGAACAGAACAGGCAAAACTGTCGAGTTCAATCAATCCCAGGGGATGGATGGCAGCGGTGGCACGGTGTCTTCAGTTCAGAGATAGTAGAGGCGCAAGCTCTGTCAACAAAAGCACAAAAATAGCCACAGTCTTACTTCCGCGAAACTGTCCAACATCCACGGAAACTTCATCCCTCCTAATGAGATTCACTGAGAGCCTCGTGCCTACAAAGAGAACACAGAATGTGTGTGAATTTCTAAGGGACCAAACTGTCCGCTCCCGGTAGCTGAGTGGCCAGCGCGACAGAATGTCAATCCTAAGGGCCCGGGTTCGATTCCAGATTGGGTCGGAGATTTTATCCGCTCAGGGACTGGGTGTTGTGTTGTTCTAATCATCATCATCTCATCCCCATCGACGCGCAAGCCGCCGAAGTGGCGTCATATTGAAAGACTTGCACCCGGCGAGCGGTCTACCCGACGGGAGGCCCTAGTCGCACGTCATTTATTTAGCGCCCAAACTGCTGAGGTCATCGATCCGTAGACTTACACACTACTTAAACTAACTTACGCTAAGAACAACACACACACCCATGCCCGAGAGAGGACTCGAACCTCCGGCGGGAGAGGCTGCGCAGTCAGTGACATGGTGCCTCTAACCGCGCAGCCACTCTGCGAGGCGAGAACCCAGAAACCACACGGAGGAAGCGCCTTACTGATGACGAAATTGCAAAGCCGTTCTCCTAGCAGATATTCCCAGTACACTCTTCGCAAAATTAACCACGTAATGGGATAAAAATAAGTCGATACTGCGCAACTATATGTGACGTTGTTGTTGTTGTTGTTGTGGTCTTTAGACCGAACACTGATTTTATGCAGAGCTCCATGCTATTCTATCTTGTGCGAGCCTCTTCATCTCCGAATAACTACTGGATTTTTCTCACTGTATTCATCTCTCGGTCTCGCTTTATGATTTTTACCACCCATACTTCCTTCCAATGCTAAACTGGTGATCCCTTGATGTTTCATAGTGTGTCCTATCAACCAGTCGCTTCTTTTGGTTAAGTCTTGCCACAAATGCCTTGTCTCCCCAATTCTATTCAATACCTAATCACCACATTTCGAAAGCGTCTATTATCTTTGTATCTAAACTGTTTATAGCCTATGTTTCAGTTTCACACACCGGTACACTCCAGATATATACCTTCAAAAAATACTTCCTGTTATTTAACCTACATTAGAACATTAAGAAATTTCTCTTCTTCAGAAATGCTTATCTTGTTATTGTCAGTCTACATTTTATATCCTCTCCACTTCGGCCTTCATCAGTTATTTTGCTGCCCAACTAGAAAAACTTAACTACTACGTTAAGTGTCTCGTTTCCTAATCTAATTCCCTTAGCATCACCCGATTTAATTCGACCACATCCCATTATCCTTGTTTTGATATTGTTAATGTTCATCTTATATCCTCCTTTCATGACTGTGTTCATTCCGTTAAAATGCTCTTCCAAGTCCTTTGCTGTCTCTAATAGAATTACAATGTCATCGTGAATCCTCGATATTGTTATTTCTTCTCCCTGAACAAATTTTCGTTTGATTTCCTTTACTACTTCTTCAATGTACATACCGAATAACATAAGGGATAGGCTACAACTCTTTACCACCCCCTTCTCAGCCACTGCTTCCCTTTCATGCCCCTCGACTCTCATAACTATCGTCTGGTTTCTGTACAAGTGGTAAATACCGTTTCGCTCCTTATAGTTTACCCCTGCTACCTTCAGAATTTCAAATAGAGTATTGCAGACGGCAATGTCACAAAATTATTATATGTGCTACTTTAACCTGGAATGCCAAGACGCCTGAGTATACGTCAATGACGTGTGGAATGTGTCAAGAAAGAAACAAGAAACTACTCGCATTAGTCAGGAATTACGTATTTTTCGTTGGGTTTTACTATGTGACTGTGTGTTTATTTTGGCCTAACTTACTTTTGTGGCAAGTTTCATCAATATTTTTCAACTTATCAGCACTAAACTAACAGTGAACTAAAGGCGCTTTCTTGGACTGAGCTCGTAAATATAACATGAAGGATAGGACACAAAATAACGAGACTATAACATTCTGTGTGAACTGATAACAGAGAAGATTTCTCACGGTGGTAAGCGTCTTAGGTCAAGGTGGCAATGGAAAGTGCATTACCATATAGATAAATTATACTTTTTATGAGAAAAACCTGCAAAAAAAGTAAACACACAGTTTTAATTATGATCATAAAGAGACTTTCAAATTAGGCAAGATAGTCAACAAATTATAAGGTAATTTTGATTGCTATCAAGTGGGAACTTACCTTAAATACTGCAGCAACAAGTGAAATTATTGCTTGAAGTGCACTTGAAACTGCTGGATTCTGTATAATTTCCTATGCCGGAGACTGCAGGAGTAAACGTCCTCGCACAGAACCATACGTACGAAATCCCGGGAGATTTCGAGTATTACTTCGGGTTAATGACTTCTTCTTTACTATTTAATACGAAAATTCACTAACATTATGTCACAGAGAGATGCACTGTCACGAGCTGACAAGAAAACTAAGACGAAATAGCGAAGTTTAGATGGTGAAGCAATAATATGTTATTGTACTGTAAATACCAAAAGTGTATCAACGCAGGGTGAATCGCCAGACAAATTGGCGGCGGTCATATTTGGTACAAAACAGTCTCTACCGATTTTCCCAAATATGAAAATTTATTTTCTGGTGTAGAAACAATGTCATAAAGTAAAGACCATTCCTCTTCTTTCGGTAGCCATGCAGCTGGCGTGAAGCTCCGAAAGTGACTTACCATTGTGTGACAGTTGATAAATAGAGAAATCATCATCTATATTACAAAGTGGGGAAAATGAAAGTGGCACAGGAGAGTGGATATGATTGGGCGTGGATTTTTGGTAGTATTAACGGAGGTGGAATACACCTACAGTTATTTCCAAAAGGATGAAACAACTGCCCATACAGCCGGCCGAACCTTGGAGCATATTTACGCAATCTTCAGGCCTGACAGAGCTGTTAGCCGAGGTCAATCTGGTCGCAGCTCTAGCTGGCCACCCAGGTCACCTGATCTGTCAATGTGCGATTACTTTTTGTGGGGAACCCGCAAATTGAAGGGTATCGTAGGTGAAAGATCTCCATGATTAAGATAGTTGACTAAATATTGAATAAATAACTTGGTCATGTTTATCTATTGCACAACGGATAGCAGTAGGACATAAAGTGGAAGTCTGTGAGAGAATACGTAAGCATGTGCTCTGGTAAAAGTATCACGTTTATTCAAGAACAGCTGAACAAACTAATAAGGTAAACTACTAATAAATTGGTGATGGTTGCTGTTTTTCACAACACTCTCGGCTGAGTTACAAAATTAAGTTTTCAAATGCGTCTTGGAGACCCCACCGCGATTTATCGTTAGTTATTAACTATCTAAGCGTCAGAGGAATCTTTCAGTGCTGACATTCACGCACATATACACGTATCATAGAAACTGAGGACAAATGTAAGAATAAAGAAAATCTTCACCAGTATGTACGTGGTTGGCAAGAGTGCACGAAGCAAGTGAACAAGAATTCACCGACAACCATGAACTGGTAATAGCTTCACATAGAAGAGGTTCTGAAACTAATTTGGAAGTTTTACCCCGAGAATCAGTAACTGAGACATGTGACGACTCTCACAATCCGCAAGCACGTGGTTGTCACAAACAGAAATTGTGGATAAAATAAGTCCTAAAACTCAGAATAGCTAAGAAAATTGGACAGGATATATTACTTTGACATGCGATCTGCGAACTTGAGGCTCTCGGATCCGTTCTGAACACATGCTGAAACAACAAAGATACGTGGAATCTAGATTGCGAACTGAACTCTAAATTAGCAAAGTTTCATAAATCTGTTCAGTTATGCAATACTCGTGAGATCAACAACGAACTAAATCAGAGTGAACTGAGGAAATACATCACGAGTCCACATGTTTGAATAGGGGCAGATCAGAACAATGGCTTGCATGCGTTGCTAAATGCAACTGCTCATAATGTTACGAAATAAGCTAGAAAAATTCCGTATAACGAATAATGAGCGATGGGAGTAAGACGTTAATTCTGAATTGAGCTGAGGGTTGGGTTTGGGTTGTTTGGGGGAGGAAACCAGACAGCGAGTTCACCGGTCTCATCGGATTAGGGAAGGACGAGGAAGGAAGTCGGCGGTTCCCTTTCAAAGGAATCATCCCGGCATTTGCCTGGAGCGATTTAGGGAAATCACGGAAAACCTAAATCAGGATGGCTGGACGCGGGATTGGACCGTCGTCCTCCCGAATGCCAGTCCAGTGTGCTAACCACTCCGCCGCCTCGCTCGGTGCTTGAGCTGAAATGTATACAAATGAGACAATGAATCAACTATGTATATGCACACTTACACTTAGTCTGTGTCGCCCGTCTCTCGTCTCCTGGAACACCACCGAACGAACCCACGCGTTCCGTTCTTTCGGAAGTGCCCAGAGACTTCCCTGTTGTGTAGTCCAGCCTGTACAAGATCTTCACCCAAGGCGAACAGAAACCTCTTTGCTACGTGGTACGTGTTTTATAGGGTTGGCTGTTCTGCCACAGTAGCAGACTACTATTACCCCCACCGATCTAGATACTGAAATTTAGCTTGTACGACTCTCATTCATACTTTTCATTCATCAGTTGAAAAGAAGAAAGGATGTATACACTGACATACTGTACATAGATGTATTGAATTTGCGTATGGTGCTCCGATAATTACGCAAAATGTTAGTAAAAAGTGAGTTGAAATACAGGTAATATACCTTGTGGCCTCTGTACACACACTCAGCTGCTCAGTCTCATTTTTTATGTAGTTCACAGTTTGCGCCCAGCATTTAGGTGTCAGAGGTGGGTGCATTAAGTTAAATGTTAAACAAAATTATGAAGAGGTTCATGTAGAGACCCTTCAAAGTCTAAGATGTACCGTAACAACCCTCATAGTCTTCAAGTAATGGAGTAGAATAATTCGGATGAGACTGCAGCAGTTCCAACATTCCAGCTTCGATCCGCCTTCACCAACCTGCCGACCAGTGGCCAAATTGCCAAGAGATAAGTAGCGGTCATTGCAGTCAGGTTAGTGCTGTATTTCCTTTCCTCTGCTGCGTTTCCTTCTACCCTGGAACTTTGTTTTCTGAGCAACTTTCATCTTCCCGTCTTGTAGCATAAAAATCTCGGAACTTGGTTCAAAAATGGTTCAAATGGCTCTGAGCACTATGGGACTCAACTGCTGAGGTCATTAGTCCCCTAGAACTTAGAACTAGTTAAACCTAACTAACCTAAGGACATCACAAACATCCATGCCCGAGGCAGAATTCGAACCTGCGACCGTAGCGGAACTTGATCTCCCGGTAACACTGATCTGCTGCGGTCCATTAGCACTATCAAAGACAGAGTTGCTGTTGCAATTCTCAACTCATGCAAGTTTCGACAGTAAATCTAATCCTGAGCATTTACAATTAAATATTAAAGGTATGGAAAGCAAAAAATGTTCATGAGAGACTCTGAGACAATGAAATGTAGCAATGCTTATTAAGTAGCTGTAAAACGCAGAATAAAAATATGTACATCTATTGAGTTTGTAAAACCAGTAACTCGATGTATTAAAAAATCTCTGCCCAGAATACAACGAAAGACAAAACACCGGTACGCCAGTTAGAACTCGAACATCGACTGCCTGTTACACCTTGACAATCTCAGATTTCCTTTTTAATCGAAAAGATAAGCATATGAATGCCAATATTCGAAGCGTTATGGATTGAGTTTTTAACAAGCGATTGCAGCTACAGGAAGAAAAAATGCAACAGCTAACGCGCTGTAGTAGTAATACGAAGCTTAAATGTAACCACACACGCATCTTAATAAAAAGACGAAAACTGACACCGCTAACTCATTTTAGTCCTAAGATGGGGCATTAACAAGTTCGTGTACGTCTTATTAACCGGAAAACCTAACCTGTTACCTGCTCTCGATAACCAAACGTAAGTAAAATCACATATATGTGCAAATATAAGCATATACCCTGATAGAAAGGCATTCCTTTACGTTTCCCAAAGCGAAAAATTCGATGATCATGACTTGAATTATACGAGGGGCGTTCGGTAAGTAATGAAACACTTTTTTTCTGAAAACAGGTTGTTTCTATTCAGGATTCCAATACACAATATTATTCTCCAACCTTTTGGCTACTCTATTCTCCAACATGATCTCCGTCCACTGTAATGGCCTGTATGCTCGCATGGTACCACTCTACTGGTCGAGCAGTTCTAGGCGCTTCAGACTGGAACCGCGCCACCGCTACGGTCGCAGGTTCGAATCCTGCCTCGGGCATGGATGTGTTTGATGTCCTTAGTTAGGTTTAAGTAGTTCTAAGTTCTAGGGGACTGATGACCTCAGCTGTTAAGTCCCATAGTGCTCAGAGCCATTTGAACCATTTGTCTACTGGTCGACGTCGGAGCCAACGTCTTGCAGCATTAATAACCTCCCTATCATCCACGTACTGCTTGCCGTGGAGCGCATTCTTCATTAGGCCAAATAGATGGAAGACAGAAGGTGCGAGATCCGGGCCGTTGGGTGAATGACAAAGACAAATCCAGTGAAGGTTTGTGAATTCCTAGATAGCGCGCAGACTTGCGTAAGGGCTTGCTTTCTGGTGAAGGAGGAAAACGTTTCCCTTTGGTGGTGACGAACATGCTGAAGGTGTTTCTTCAATTTATTGATGGTTCAGAACTGATCGTCGCATCATGACGGAGGACATCAAACAGAGTCCAAGAAGACCGTCGCCGTGGTTTTACTAGCTGAGGATGCCACTCTGAACTTTTTCTTCGAACGTGAAACGGTGCGATGCCAATCCATGGATTACAGTTTCGTTTTCGGTTCGAACTAATGAACCCATGTGTCACCGCCTGTGACGATGTTCGACAAAAAAAAAAAAAAAAATAAATAAAAATAAATAAATAAATAAATTAGTCTTCAGTTATGCGGCGACGAACCCAGCGGGTACACACCTTTTAGTACACCACCTGGTGGATGAGAATGTCAGCACTACCAACAGAGACATCCAGTTGTGCAGCGAGGTGTTTGATTGTCGATCACCTCGAATAAGAGTGTCCGCACGTTGCAATATTGCACGAGTCACAGCTGTGTAAGGCCGGTCGGCAAGCGGAAGATTTCACAAGTTTGCTCGACCATTCTGCGATGATGACAAACCCCTAGCGCCCAAACACCTCACAGTGCTTTTTTTCACTGCCGGGTCTCCGTAGACATTCTGCAAGCGCCTACGAATACCTGCGATGTTCCGATCATCTGCCAAAAGAAACTCAATGACGGCTCTCTACTTGGAACGCACCTTCGTTACAGACGCCATTTTGAAGGCTGCGTATAGCGTTGCCATCTGTCTGAACTTCACAAAGCTATAGGGACTGAAAAGGGAATATTCCACGAAGTCCGACAAAAAAATTCCGCATTTTCTCGGCCGAAATTGGCCAAGGGAAAAAATGTCTGTTGCGTTACTTACTGAACGCCCCTCATCGACTACAACATGCCTGAAAATGCCTGCTGTTGAGTAGTTTTTATAAGAAATATCCCAATAAAATTACTCGCATATAAGATACAGATACAGAAGCACACTGTACAAAAGGTTAGTCATCCGACGGAGACATAACGCTGTTACCGTGTTACACAGCCTTTAACATTTATACTGATCGTAGTTCGGCAAGGAAGAGAATGCACAAGTTTCATCAGATACACGAGTAGTTCCCATAGAGCTATAAAATAGTTCCCATAGAGCTATAAAATTGCGGAGAAACTGACTGCTACGTTTCACCCATTCTTCCAAATAATCACAGTGTTCTATAGGATTAAGGTTGGTGATTTAGTGGGCTAATCGAGGTATGATAGGACTCTGGAGAACACAGTATACATCAAACTAGTGGTGTTTGAGAGTGGTTTTCGTGATCTTGGAAGAGTCCACAGCAAACTCGTTATGAAGACGTAGAAGAAAGGATAAATTGTAGGGCGCCAGGCAGAGACACCTCTACGTTGTCAGGATGGTATTGTGGAGCTGTAAAGAGCCTTTCAACTATAATAAATGTGATTAGAAAGTCAAAATTTACTGATGTCGGTTCACATTTCAGTGTCTTATCAGCCATGGTTCAAAATGATTCAAATGGCTCTGAGCGCTATGGGACTTAACTTCTGAGGTCATTAGTCCCCTAGAACTTAGAACTACTTAAACCTAACTAACCTAAGGACATCATACACATCCATGCCCGACGCAGGATTCGAAACTGCGACCGTAGCGGTCGCGCGGTGCCAAACTGTAGCGCTTAAAACCGCTCGCCCACCCCGGCCGGCTTATCAGCCATGGCTGACACCTCTTTCCAGAGTCAAGGTGAATTTCTGCTGACTCCTGTTGTCAGCTCAGCCTCGTTAGTGGTCAAGGCTGGAACTTGAAGCCTCCTGGGCTGCCAACTGGCCTTCTTCAGGTGCATCCGTAGCTTGAGAGCCCCACTCCGAAGCTTCCTACAGTTCCTATATAAACATAAATACGTGAACCGAGGCCATGGTACGCTAACATCCCCCCCCCCCCCAAAAAAAGCATCACAAAACTACTCTCGGCCTACGTGTTTATCGCCTCACTGGGCCGTTAGCTCACTCGGCGTCATATGTCGTTTGAAAAGAGCCAAAATCGCGACTCGTTGTACCGCATTACACAACTCCTGTCAGCTACCCCCCAGTTATGTTTAATTTGGGCCAATGAAAACGTGAAGCTTAGTGTCACCGTGAGCACTGGCCGTTTGCGAGGTACCAGACTTCTTATGCCCACTGCATGCGCCTTCTTCACTACTTTGGCTCATAAACTGTGTTGTGAACAGCCGAAACTACTTTCATCCGGCCACAACTGTGAGTCCTTCGATTGCTCTGGAAGAAGGCTCATCAAACATGAAATTTTAGTTCATTTTCTTACGAAAATAAAAAAATATTTACCAGACTTTGGCACAATTTTTAGCCACAGCACTACTGGGTTCATTACAACTGACGACAAGCAACCCCTTACTCGATGAACAGATTAGCAAACAGTTCTCTTGCAGTACAAAATGCAACATCCACGAAATACTTTTCATCAGAATCTTTAACCGCCATTGTTCTATTCGATGACGTTGCCTGCTGTTGCTGGGATCTCGAACTGGGGCCGAGCTTCTGCATCCTCAACACTATATTGACCTCAATGTGAGAGTGCTGGTACGCTGAGACGGCAGGCGAGATCCTATGGGTTGCCTCCCCCACGTCGTTGTGGATTGCAGTGAGCCCTCACCAATGTCTGTGGTATCTGTCTAACTTTGGTGAGGCACCGCGATCTTTGTACGGTACCACAGTTTGATTGAGTGGACCTTCCCCAACTGACGGCAACAACTCTTGTGTTTGAAACCAACTGTCATGAGAAGCTGCGATACCCGTCTCATGACCCCGTCGGTAAGTGTTTTTTTGAGGTCACTGTCCTTACGTTGTGATGCGTGGCTGTTAGTGGCACGCCATTCCATGTAGATACTTTGCACAGTTGGCGTTGGTACATCAACAAATCAGGTAACTTCACGTTGAGGTTACGGACACGTCAATACGCGGAAAGTCCTCACTGGAATTCTTTCCTCTACGTCAACTCATGTTATTGCGCCGGTGTTGTGCGGGGGGCGTTCAATAAATAATGCAATTTACTCGGCCAGTGTCTGTTGAAAAACTGCGAAATTTTTTGTGCAACGTATTCCCGCTTCAGCACCTACAGCTAAGTTCCGGTAAGCATCAGCGCTGTAAGTAGCCTTCAAAATGGCGTCTGTAACGGGGGTTCGTTCCAAGCAGAGAGATGTCACTGAGTTTCTTTTGGCGGAAGATCAGAACATCGCAGGTATTCGAAGGCTCTTGCAGAATGTTTACGGAGACCCGGCAGCGGTAAAAAGCACGGCGAGTCGTTGGGCGAGGCGTTTGTAATAATTGCAAAGAGGTCGCGCAAATCTGTTCGATCTTCCGCGTGTCGTCGACCTCACACAGCTGTGACTGCTTCTGTGTTGGAAAGCGCGAACAGTCTCATTCGAGGTGATCATCGAAACACGATCAGACACCTCATTGCTCAGTCCTCCTGCTTAGCTGGGTGGTAAGGTGCTATCCTCCCATTCAAGGGGCCTTGGTTCGATACCCGGCAGGGTTGGAGATTTTCTCCGTTCGGGTTGTCCGCCTCATCATTCCATCCTCATCACCGCCGCGCAAGTCACTCAATGTGGCGTCGAACGAAATAAGACTTGCACTTGGTTGCCGAACTTTCCCCAATAGAGGTCTCCCCGCCAACGATGCCATACGCTCATCTCGTCTCTCACCTCATTGCTCAACTGGACGTCTCTGCTGGCAGGGTAAACACTCTCGTCCACCAGTTTTTTTTTTTTTTTTTTTTTTTTTTTTTTTTTGGTCATCAGTCTACTGACTGGTTTGATGCGGCCCGTCACGACTTCCTGTCCTGTGCTAACCTCTTCATCTCAGAGTAGCACTTGCAACCTACGTCCTCAATTATTTGCTTGACGTATTCCAATCTCTGTCTTCCTCTACAGTTTTTGCCCTCTACAGCTCCCTCTAATACCATGGAAGTCATTCCCTCATGTCTTAGCAGATGTCCTATCATCCTGTCCCTTCTCCTTATCAGTGTTTTCCACATATTCCTTTCCTCTCCGATTCTGCGTAGAACCTCCTCATTCCTTACCTTATCAGTCCACCTAATTTTCAACATTCGTCTATAGCACCACATCTCAAATGCTTTGATTCTCTTCTGTTCTCTCCGGTTTTCCCACAGTCCATGTTTCACTACCATACAATGCTGTACTCCAGACGTACATCCTCAGAAATTTCTTCCTCAAATTAAGGCCGGTATTTGATATTAGTAGACTTCTCTTGGCCAGAAATGCCTTTTTTGCCATAGCGAGTCTGCTTTTGATGTCCTCCTTGCTCCGTCCGTCGTTGGTTATTTTACTGCCTAGGTAGCAGAATTCCTTAACTTCATTGACTTCGTGACCATCAATCCTGATGTTAAGTTTCTCGCTGTTCTCATTTCTACTACTTCTCATTACCTTCGTCTTTCTCCGATTTACTCTCAAACCATACTGTGTACTCATTAGACTGTTCATTCCGTTCAGCAGATCATTTAATTCTTCTTCACTTTCACTCAGGATAGCAATGTCATCAGGGAATCGTATCATTGATATCCTTTCACCTTGTATTTTAATGCGACTCCTGAACCTTTCTTTTATTTCCATCATTGCTTCCTCGATGTACAGATTGAAGAGTAGGGGCGAAAGGCTACAGCCTTGTCTTACACCCTTCTTAATACGAGCACTTCGTTCTTGATCATCCGCTCTTATTATTCCCGCTTGCTTATTGTACATATTTTATATAACCCGTCTCTCCTTATAGCTTACCCCTATTTTTTTCAGAATCTCGAACAGCTTGCACCATTTTATATTGTCGAATGCTTTTTCCAGATCTACAAATCCTATGAAAGTGTCTTGATTTTTCTTTAGCCTTGACTCCATTATTAGCCGTAATGTCAGAATTGCCTCTCTCGTCCCTTTACTTTTCCTAAAGCCAAACTGATCGTAACCTAGCGCATTCTCAATTTTCTTTTCCATTCTTCTGTATATTATTCTTGTAAGCAGCTTCGATGCATGAGCTCTTAAGCTGATTGTGCGATAATTCTCGCACTTGTCAGCTCTTGCCGTCTTCGGAATTGTGTGGATGATGCTTTTCCGAAAGTCTGATGGTATATCGCCAGACTCATATATTCTACACACCAACGTGAATAGTCGTTTTGTTGCCACTTCCCCCAATGATTTTAGAAATTCTGATGGAATGTTATCTATACCTTCTGCCTTATTTGACCGTAAGTCCTCCAAAGCTCTTTTAAATTCCGATTCTAATACTGGATCCCCTATCTCTTCTAAATCGACTCCTGTTTCTTCTTCTATCACATCAGACAGATCTTCACCCTCATAGAGACTTTCAATGTATTCTTTCCACCTATCTGCTCTCTCCTCTGCATTTAACAGTGGAATTCCCGTTGCACTCTTAATGTTACCACCGTTGCTTTTAATGTCACCAAAGGTTGTTTTGACTTTCCTGTATGCTGAGTCTGTCCTTCCGACAATCATATCTTTTTCGATGTCTTCACATTTTTCCTGCAGCCATTTCGTCTTAGCTTCCCTACGCTTCCTATTTATTTCATTCCTTATTCCTTATTGCTGTATCTATAGCTATAGAGAACTTCAAACGTATCTCGTCATTCCTTAGTACTTCCGTACCCCACTTCTTTGCGTATTGACTCTTCCTGACTAATGTCTTGAACTTCAGCCTACTCTTGATCAGTACTATATTGTGATCTGAGTCTATATCTGCTCCTGGGTACGCCTTACAATCCAGTATCTGATTTCTGAATCTCTGTCTGACCATGATGTAATCTAATTGAAATCCTCCCATATCTCCCGGCCTTTTCCAAGTATACCTTCTCCTCTTGTGATTCTTGAACAGGGTATTCGCTATTACAAGCTGAAACTTGTTACAGAACTCAATTAGTCTTTCTCCTCTTTCATTCCTCGTCCCAAGCCCATATTCTCCTGTAACCTTTTCTTCTACTCCTTCCCCTACAACTGCATTCCAGTCGCCCATGACTATTAGATTTTCGTCCCCCTTTACATACTGCATTACCCTTTCAATATCCTCATACACTTTCTCTATCTGTTCATCTTCAGCTTGCGACGTCGGCATGTATACCTGGACTATCGTTGTCGGTGTTGGTCTGCTGTCGATTCTGATTAGAACAACCCGGTCACTGCACTGTTCACAGTAACACACCCTCTGCCCTACCTTCCTATTCATAACGAATCCTACACCTGTTATACCATTTTCTGCTGCTGTTGATATTACCCGATACTCATCTGACCAGAAATCCTTGTCTTCCTTCCACTTCACTTCACTGATCCCTACTATATCTAGATTGAGCCTTTGCATTTCCCTTTTCAGATTTTCTAGTTTCCCAACCACCTTCAAGCTTCTGACATTCCACGCCCCGACTCGTAGAACGTTATCCTTTCGTTGATTATTCAATCTTTTTCTCATGGTAACCTCCCCCTTGGCAGTCCCCTCCCGGAGATCGGAATGGGGGACTATTCCGGAATCTTTTGCCAATGGAGAGATCATCATGACACTTCTTCAATTACAGGTCACATGTCCTGTGGATACACGTTACGTGTCTTTAATGCACTGGTTTACATTGCCTTCTGCATCCTCATGTCGTTGATCATTGCTGATTCTTCCGCCTTTAGGGGCAATTTCCCACTCCTAGGACAAGAGAGTGCCCTGAACCTCTATCCGCTCCTCCGCCCTCTTTGACAAGGCCGTTGGCAGTATGAGGCTGACTTCTTATGCCGGAAGTCTTCGGCCGCCAATGCTGATTATTTATCAAAATTTAGGCAGTGGCGGGGATCGAACCCGGGACCGAAGACGTTTTGATTATGAATCAAAGACGCTACCCCCATTTTTTTTATTTTTTTGTTTTTTTGTTTTTTGTTGGCTTTAGTTCGTTGTATCTGCTCGGAGCGGACGTCGTAAGAAATCCGTTTAAGTTTGCTGTTGATCTGTTAACTCAGTTTTTTTTATTACAGAGGGCACGTTACCCTCTGACCGAACACGCTGAGCTACCGTGCCGGCTATCCCCTAGACCACGAGTTACGATACGCAAAGGTGTTGGCCTGCTAAGTTCTCGCACCTTCCGACTTCCATCTGTTTGGCCCAATGAAGGATGCACTCCGTGGGAGGTAGTAGGTGGTTGATGGGGAGGTTGTGGATACTGCAAGACGTTGGTTGCGACGTAGACTAGTAGAATAGTACCATTCATGCAAACGGGCTCTCCCGGAAAGGAGGCGTAAGGCTGTCGCGTTGAATGGAGACAATGTTGAAAAATAGCCTTTTGTACCCAAAAGAGCAGGGAATAATATGCTACACTACTTGCCATTAAAATTGCTACACTACGAAGATGCAAATGATTAGCTTTTCAGAGCATTCACACAAGGTTGGCGCCGGTGGCGACACCTACAACGTGCTGACATGAGCAAAGTTTCCAACTGATTTCTCATACACAAACAGCAGTTGACCGGCGTTGCCTGGTGAAACGTTGTTGTGATGCCCCGTGTAGGGAGGAGAAATGCGTACCATCACGTTTCCGACTTTTTGCGGTTTATCGTATCACGACATTGTTGCTCGCATTGGTCGAGATCCAATGACTGTTAGCAGAATATGGAGTCACTGGGTTCAGGAGGGTACAACGAAACGCAGTGCTGGATCTAAACGGCCTCGTATCACTAGCAGTCGAGATGGCAGGCATCTTATCCGCATGGCTGTAACGTATCGTGCAGCCACGTCTCGATCCCTGAGTCATAGGATGAGGACGTTTGCAAGACAACAACCATCTGCACGAACAGTTCGACGACGTTTGCAGCAGCATGGACTATCAGCTCGGAGACCTTGGCTGCGGTTACCCTTGACGCTGCATCAGAGACAGGAGCGCCTGCGATGGTGTGCTAAACGACGAACCTGGGTGCACGAATGGCAAAACGTCGTTTTTTCGGATGAATCCAGGTTCTGTTTACAGCATCATGATGGTCACATCAGTGTTTAGCGACATCGCGGTGAACGCAAATCGGAAGCGTGTATTCGTCATCGCCATACTGGCGTATCACCCGGCGTGATGGTATGGAGAGCCATTGGTTACACGTCTCGGTCACCTCTTGTTCGCATTGACGGCACTTTGAACAGTGGACGTTACATTTCAGATGTGTTACGACCCATGGCTCTACCCTTCATTCGATCCCTGCGAAACCCTACATTTCAGCAGGATAATGCACGATCGCATGTTGCAGGTCCTGTACGGGCCTTTCTGGATGCAGAAAATGTTCGACTGCTGCCCTGGCCACCACATTCTCCAGATGTCTCGCCAATTGAAAACGGCTGGTCAATGGTGGCCGAGCAACTGGTACGTCACAATACGCCAGTCACTACTCTTGATGAACTGTGCTGTCCTGTTGAAGCTGCATGGGCAGCTGTACCTGTACACGCCATCCAAGTTCTGTTTGACTCAACGCCCAGTCATATCAAGGCCGTTATTACGGCCAGAGGCGGTTGTTCTGGGTGCTGATTTCTCAGGAACTATGCACCCAAATTGCGTGAAAATGTAATCACATGTCAGTTCTAGTATAATATATTTGTCCAATGAATACCCGTTTATCATCTGCATTTCTCCTTGGTGTAGCAATTTTAATGGTCAGTAGTGTATTCGGCGATCTCATTGTTCTTCTTTTCTAAAACTGAACGATGTACCATTATGGCACCAAAAGTTTTTAAGCGAAAGGATAAACAATTACTTAATGAACGAAGAGGCTTGACAGTAAGAGCGACAGCGGAAGGGGGAAGCCTCTATAATCACACGTGCTGCTTCCCCTCCCCACAGGATGTGGTCCCAGCGGGCGTTCTGCCGCCTTGACAGGACGCCGTTACCAACATGTGTCAGCGTTATATGCTATATGCCCAGTTAGTGTCCCCAGGGTGCACACTTTCACTTCCGCAACTTCCTCTTAGCTGTTCCAGTGGCGTCACGATATATACATAACTCGTTTTGCGGGCACAGGCGGTGTGTGCTTCTACGTGTCACACTTTATGCTACTGCAGAAGCAGATACACGGAACGAAACACATTTTAATATAAACACGATTTTTTAACTTTTGTATCCCGTTCAAATCAGTATCCAGCAATCACAGCTCAATACGACAACAGAAACAAAACAAAAAGCGTGATATCTATATCGGAGTAAAATATAAGATTTTATCTGTGACGTAATACGTCTCGCACTTCTGCAATAACTCAGTGGGTTGTTGTGCGGCACTTTTAGCAGGCCATATTTCACATATCCGTCCGCGGTTTTCCTAAATCGATTAATACTGGGATAGTTTGTTTGAAGGGGTACTCCTTCCCCTTCGCCCTTGTCTTCTCTGACATTGTTCTTCGTCTCAAATGGACTCGGAGTTGATGCCACGCTAGATGCATTGTTTTTAAAAATGAAACATTACACTCACTGATCACAAGCATTTTAAAATACTAATGTACTTTCAGTAATCTAAGAAGTATTGTAAATATAGTAGATTAAACCGAGACGCATAAGAGCATAATCTTTATGAATCCACACTTTGATGCAACGTTATTACTTTCATAATTCAATAACAGACTTACGCAATACATCCCAATAGGAAACACCTGACTGAGTCACTTTCGAGAGATCTATTCGATTTGAGATACGTGTAAGATAAGGCGTTTGAGTTTTCCATGAACGTAGTTGTCAATGTCACAATGTGTGAGGGCGTGCCGAAAAGTAGTACCTCCGAATTTTTTATGCATAAACGCTTAAAGCGTTGTAAATAAAACGAACGTTATTAACCTTCCGAATTTCTATACTTCACGTTTACATATCTACAGCCCTCTACCGCTAGAGGGTTCCGAATTCTAGCGTGTAACATGCGGTACGTAACGTAACTGTCACTGCGTGAGAAACAGCATGCTGTAATCCAGGTTCGAAATCGAAAAGTTCGTCTACTCATGGAGCGCCCCTCCTTCAGCATAACAATTCCAGATCACACAGGATCGCTGCGACATCTGTAACACTCTGACGCCTTGGGTTCAGTGTAATAGATCATCCTCCACATCGTTCCGACTTGCCCAATCCTATTTTCTTCTGTTTCCGGAACTTTAAGAACACCTTGGAGGCATTAACTTTGATAGTGATGAAGCGATGCAAGCAGAGTTGAAGTTGTGGCTCCGTCAACAAAGTCAAACGTTTTACAGTGGCGGTATCAATAAACTAGTCTCTCCTTGGGAGAAATGTGGACATCGGCAGGGGGAATGTGCTGAAAAATAAACATGTAGACATGAAGAATAAAAATGCAGAATGTTAATAACGTTTGTTTTATTTAAAAACCTTAAAGAATTTTCACATAAAAAATTAGGAGGCATTACTTTTCAACGAGCGGTCTTAGTTTATGGAAAAGTGGATAATATTTCAAGACTGTGGATAATTAGCACTGAAACCAGATATTACAAATGGGAAAATATGTTATTATTATGAAAACTAATAAAGCGCAGTCGTCGTACTTAAAAGCAAAGTCAGAGTGTTAGGAATGTTTTCAAGGTACTGAAATGAAGTGGAAATATTAAATGATGGGCTGATGTAACAGGAGCGAGAAGTAAAAGAATAGTATAATCATTAACAAATAAGCAATCTATTATTGATAAAAGCTGAAAGTTGGTGCACCATAAAAGGCAATAATTACCTGTTTTACAACAGTTTTCTGAAGGCAATATGGACAGAGAATGAGTTGATGGAACACACTACTATGATTTAGTTTTCTTTCGTCTGTATCTTCCAAATTATTTGTTGGTTTGACATGCAGTTCCCAGCACTGCCAGTATGCAAACTGGCTTAATAAGTTCCCACCTAACTTTTAAAGAGAGACATTATTTCTTTTGGGAATAATAGCAATCCCTGTGTTAATGTACAAGTACCATGAGTACTTATATTGTTTGGGGCTTAGAAGGGTAAGAATGCTGAAAATGTGGTATGTATCGAGTACGAAATAATGTCTTTAAAGCATTTGTACACACCAACTGTTGTTAATTAACGAAATTCAGGTAAAATTTTGATTAATTGTAGATTACAAAAACAAACTTTATTTTGGGAAGAGCAACGTCAGAAACTGTATTTTGAACCTTTCATGTCAGTTAAACAATGGTCGGTAATCAACAATTTCCAGTCTTCAAACAGTGTGCGTAAAGTTTTAGACACATTAGCTAAGAAACTTTTTGTTGAAGAATAGCGCTGTGTAAAGTTATGCAAGACATTAAAATGTTAGGATACTTGCTTTACGCAACACGATGATGCATAGCGATGCGTCTTTCAGGCGACAGAGGGTGTGTCTCAGAAACATCTGTAGTAATATGAATACAAGAAAGGAAGTCTTTGGTCATTTTGAAACAACTACCCACCAATAAAACGTAGTATATTACAATGACACACTACATAGCTACGTCTTGACAAAAAAAACTGCATTGCTTTAACGTACAGAGCAGAGAAATAGTGACAACAAATGTGTTTCTGGCTTAACTCTGTGAAACTTAAATTTTGTAGAGCAAATGAAGCAAGGAGTGAGTTAACAGCCAGAACATAACCAACAGCAGGTGCTTGCGTTGTCATTCTTTCCGGAACGTAACGATGACTCAGTATTTTTAGTGTATTTAAAAAATGAGAGAAATTACACTTGGAGGTGATTTAGTCTTCCCGAGATATGGTTCAAAAGATACTCGTGTTCTTAACGTTTGTGCAAGACAGGTAGAGCAAAGTAAATAAGGATTATATTCCTCCATTTACAGATTTCCTTAGAATTTGTACGTTTTGGCGGCTACAGTCTTTAGGCGTTGTGTTCACTGCTAGTCTGGAGATTCGTGACTAATTTTCGGCAGTAGTGAAATGGAGCAGGTGAAGTGCTCATTGTAATACACTGTTGACATGAAGTAAGTAAAAAAAAGTATCAAAGGCAACTGCGGTGTCAATATGACATGTTAAAATTTTTTACAGTTCTCACGAGGAACAAACTAAAGTTAAAATGTTTTTTCTTTCACGAATTCATTTTTGATGCAACAGACCGTTTCCACTGATTCTGGTAACATTTTTCGCTTTGTAGCGTTGTAACTACGGCATTACAGCAGAAATTTTCCATCTTGAAATTTAGCCGGCCGGAGTGACCGAGCGGTTCTAGGCGCTTCAGTCTGTAGCCGCGCGACCGCTACGGTCGCAGGTTCCAATCCTGCCTCGGGCATGGATGTGCGTCATGTCCTTAGGTTATTTAGGTTTAAGTAGTTGTAAGTTCTGGGGGACTGATGACCACAGCTGTTAAGTCCTATACTGCTCAAAGCCATTTGAACCATTTTTTGAAATTTACTATAAATAACACAGTAGAGCCCAGAAGGAATAACGGCATCCGTAATTACAAAACTAGAATAAAAATAACCTTCTTTACTTTTTGTTAAACGGACTGTAGCTCAGAAAGAAGTGAATAATGGTGCTTCCACCAAAATCTTTGATCTCTTAACGAATTATATTTAATCTGGACAAAGATAAAAATGAATTTGAATTCAAACTGAAAAACTTGCTTCAACGCAACTTCTTATATTCCATACAAGAATTTATACTGGAAACGTGTAACTTATTTACTGTAAAATGGTTACATAGTTGCTTAATTAAATTAATTTATTTCTGATTTATGAACTCACCCATGATTGATCAGCATACTGCTACACAGTTACCTCAATTAAATATATTTTCCGTAAACCAACTCGTTCCAACTCATTACAACATATCGTGGAAAGTGAACCACGAACATTTAACTAAGTGTAACACACAATTGGCAAAGGCGAGAGAATCGATAACGAACAGATAATAGAAAATTTTACTGACTGGGCACTGAACTGCAGACGTTTGTATCTTTAGTCTGACATTTGTGCACACAGCCACCAAAATCCATTATAATGCCCGCAGAAATGTGCATCATCCCTTCTGAAACACCCCAAGTAAACAGTCTGTTAGTCTTTCTCTGTGGAAGGAAGGAAGGAAGGAAGAACAGAGTCTAATGTCCAGTCGACAGCACGGTCATTAGTGACGTAGCACAAGCTCAGTTTACTAAAAGATGGGGAAGGGAAGCGGCCGTGAGTTTTTCACAGAAACCACCCGCGGAATTTGCCAGGAGGAACTGGGAACTCACGGATGCCCGGACGGGACATGAACCGTCGTCCACCCGAACGCGAGTCCAGTGTGCTAACCACGACGCCACCGCGCTCGCAACCGTCTGTGGAGAAGCTTCCAACCTGGAAAGGTCCCATCCACACGCAGAGAGCAACTGCTGCTGACAACGAGTACGGTAAGGTCCAAATGGCTCTGAGCACTATAGGTCTTAACTTCTGAGGTCATCAGTCCCCTAGAACTTTGAACTACTTAAACCTAACTAACCTATGGACAGGACACACACCCATGCCCGAGGCAGGATTCGAACCTGCGACCGTAGCGGTCACGCGGTTCCAGACTGTAGCGCCGAGAACCGTTCGGCCACCCCGACGGGCACTTCGCAGGTATTTAAGTCGGACGCACAACAGGAATTTGAGACGAAAACAGTTGTGCCATGTGAAATAACGATAATGGCGAGTGCAGACTGAAGACTACAGTTAACAAAACAGTAAGAGTATCTGTCCCACGTCTTAAATCAACTGCATCACATATACACTTCCAAAATTTTCAAATGCTGTACGTCTCTTAATTGTAATTTTTTTGAAGTTCTTCTAAATGGATATATTTGCCACTAACCCTTCAAATTTATTTAGCCGTGACCATCTCTTTTAATGTGCTCCAGATGCATACGACAATAACAACAATAATAATAAAAGATACCAAATGTTTGACATAATAATATTAGTTTCTTTACGTCAGTGGTTAATATATCCCTTCAGCAATTGATAGTATGGCATAAATTATACATAGTGTTCCGAAAGATTCAATTTTCCCGCATTCTTGACATACAGCAAGAAATTATAATTCAGAGAGGTACAACATTTGAATATTTGAAAAGTATTTGTGTCATGAATTTAATGTAAAAAGTATAACAGCAACAGGCTCTATTTTGTCGCTTGTAGACCGCACTCTGCTCTCGATATTATCATTATTTCACTTAGAGAATTTTTTTTCTCGAATTCCTGTGGCGCGCCCGACCTACCTCCAGACTCTCTAAGCGTATCGCACTCGGCGTCAGCAGAAGGTGCTGTCAGCATGTGAATGGGCACTTTTCCTGACTACAAAGTCTTCCAGAGGCGGTTGCGAGCAAGATGAGGACGTGGTTAGCATACTGGACTCGTGTTCGGGTGGACGACGGTTCAAATCCCCGTCCGGCCAACCATGATTTCCGTAAATCGCTCCAGGCAAATGCCGGGGTAGTTGCTGTGAAAAAGTCACGGTCTACTTCCTTCCCCATTCTTTCGTAATCTTTTCTTGTGCTACGTGTCTAATGATCGTGCAGTCGACGGGACGTTAAACTCTAACCTTTCTTTCTTCCTTTCTTCCTTCCACAGGCGGTCAAGTCTAAACCCGCACTAAGTAATTTTGTAGAATACTTTGCCATTTTAGAGAAATTCCCCTCCCCTCCCCCCCCCCCCCCCTGGAATGGAAATTTCGAAATCAATATGTTTTTATAACCAAACTATTCATGGAATGGTATTTTTTTTCATTTTCACAAATATTTATAACGTACATTTTTGTATGCGTCAGGACCATCTTACATTTTTAAATCATTTCCTACAGTGATATTCATGAAAACATAGCGGTATTTTTGACAAACAAGGTAAATATTACACTTCACAGACGTTCTGCTCTTCTAACAATTATTTTGCCAGCAGCAATGGTTTATATATATTTTGTCTGTTTATTTTTCATCGGATCCACTTATTTGTTTATCATTAGAAGATGAAAAAATTAATGCTTCTCCAGTCAGCTGCCGGAAACGCACGGCAATCTTCCACTCTAATGATGATGATGGGTTTGTGCTGCGCTCAACTGCGCGGTTATCATCGCCCGTGTAAATTCCCAAACTTTGCTCAGTCCAATCTCGCCAGTTTCATGAATGATAATGAAACGATGAGGGCAGCACAAACACCCAGTCATATCAAGGCAGGTCAAAATCCCTGACACCCGGGAATCGAACCCGGGACCCAGTGCTCGGAAATGTAGCACGCAACCGCGAGACCACGAGGTGCGGACTCTCCCACTCTGGAGTGATCTAATAAAGTTAAATTTCCTAATTATTAGATCCAAAAAATAAAAAGAAACTATCCTCTGTGATCATAATGTGTAAAGTTAATGGTAACATGACATAATCTCTCCGAATCCTAACCTCAGACATCGGCTGAAATGAGCATACGCCAGTAAAATAGTAGGAAGAGGTACAGTTCTGCATATGGAAATTACAGTAATTGTAGCTACGAAGCTATTTAAATATTTTGGTGGACTAATTTTAATTACTTCTATAGACCGCTCGGATTCTCAAAGAAATTGTTTTCAAATGTCTAAACCTAATGTATAATGCACAATTAAGATTTTCCTCAATCCAGATACTCCCGACCGGCCATCTTGAAAATTTACAAGGTTTAAGACACAATAACGCGAGTTTGTAGCAAGACATCGAAATACTTTAAATTGCATAATTTTTTACTCTGGGCTCTAAGACATAGCGCAATAATATGAAGCTACAACGCAAATAAACCGTATCCACGCAATAGTGTGTGCCAGGTCCGAAAAGAATGAGTAAAATTCTAATAACTTTTCTGATGTCTTCAGCACACTTTCCATTATTTCCAAAGTCGCCTTACGCGTTCCGACATGCAATCATTTTCAAAGGCTATAAAATACAACACAACACTGTTCTCAGAAGATATGGAAATAAGTTATATTTCACCATTGCTGAGAGACATAGTATAACGAGTAGGATATAGTACTCTAGCTTACCAGTGTTATGTAAGTCATATAAAATGATTTATTGGATACATTGCATCTCGTCAACATTCTCAGTCACGAGACATTTCATCAGCAAACAATTCATGTAAAATACTTTACAATGCCCCCCCCCATGAACCATGGACCTTGCCGTTGGTGGGGAGGCTTGCGTGCCTCAGCGATACAGATAGCCGTACCGTAGGTGCAACCACAACGGAGGGGTATCTGTTGAGAGGCCAGACAAACGTGTGGTTCCTGAAGAGGGGCAGCAGCCTTTTCAGTAGTTGCAAGGGCAACAGTCTGGATGATTGACTGATCTGGCCTTGTAACAATAACCAAAACGGCCTTGCTGTGCTGGTACTGCGAACGGCTGAAAGCAAGGGGAAACTACAGCCGTAATTTTTCCCGAGGGCATGCAGCTTTACTGTATGATTACATGATGATGGCGTCCTCTTGGGTAAAATATTCCGGAGGTAAAATAGTCCCCCATTCGGATCTCCGGGCGGGGACTACTCAAGAGGATGTCGTTATCAGGAGAAAGAAAACTGGCGTTCTACGGATCGGAGCGTGGAATGTCAGATCCCTTAATCGGGCAGGTAGGTTAGAAAATTTAAAAAGGGAAATGGATAGGTTGAAGTTAGATATAGTGGGAATTAGTGAAGTTCGGTGGCAGGAGGAACAAGACTTCTGGTCAGGTGACTACAGGGTTATAAACACAAAATCAAATAGGGGTAATGCAGGAGTAGGTTTAATAATGAATAGGAAAATAGGAATGCGGGTAAGCTACTACAAACAGCATAGTGAACGCATTATTGTGGCCAAGATAGATACGAAGCCCACACCTACTACAGTAGTACAAGTTTATATGCCAACTAGCTCTGCAGATGACGAAGAAATTGAAGAAATGTATGATGAAATAAAAGAAATTATTCAGATTGTGAAGGGAGACGAAAATTTAATAGTCATGGGTGACTGGAATTCGAGTGTAGGAAAAGGGAGAGAAGGAAACATAGTAGGTGAATATGGATTGGGGGACAGAAATGAAAGAGGAAGCCGCCTTGTAGAATTTTGCACAGAGCACAACATAATCATAACTAACACTTGGTTTAAGAATCATGAAAGAAGGTTGTATACATGGAAGAACCCTGGAGATACTAAAAGGTATCAGATAGATTATATAATGGTAAGACAGAGATTTAGGAACCAGGTTTTAAATTGTAAGACATTTCCAGGGGCAGATGTGGACTCTGACCACAATCTATTGGTTATGACCTGTAGATTAAAACTGAAGAAACTGCAAAAAGGTGGGAATTTAAGGAGATGGGACCTGGATAAACTAAAAGAACCAGAGGTTGTACAGAGATTCAGGGAGAGCATAAGGGAGCAATTGACAGGAATGGGGGAAATAAATACAGTAGAAGAAGAATGGGTAGCTTTGAGGGATGAAGTAGTGAAGGCAGCAGAGGATCAAGTAGGTAAAAAGACGAGGGCTAGTAGAAATCCTTGGGTAACAGAAGAAATACTGAATTTAATTGATGAAAGGAGAAAATATAAAAATGCAGTAAGTGAAACAGGCAAAAAGGAATACAAACGTCTCAAAAATGAGATCGACAGGAAGTGCAAAATGGCTAAGCAGGGATGGCTAGAGGACAAATGTAAGGATGTAGAGGCCTATCTCACTAGGGGTAAGATAGATACCGCCTACAGGAAAATTAAAGAGGCCTTTGGAGATAAGAGAACGACTTGTATGAATATGAAGAGCTCAGATGGAAACCCAGTTCTAAGCAAAGAAGGGAAAGCAGAAAGGTGGAAGGAGTATATAGAGGGTCTATACAAGGGCGATGTACTTGAGGACAATATTATGGAAATGGAAGAGGATGTAGATGAAGATGAAATGGGAGATATGATACTGCGTGAAGAGTTTGACAGAGCACTGAAAGACCTGAGTCGAAACAAGGCCCCCGGAGTAGACAATATTCCATTGGAACTACTGACGGCCTTGGGAGAGCCAGTCCTGACAAAACTCTACCATCTGGTGAGCAAGATGTATGAAACAGGCGAAATACCCTCAGACTTCAAGAAGAATATAATAATTCCAATCCCAAGGAAAGCAGGTGTTGACAGATGTGAAAATTACCGAACTATCAGCTTAATAAGTCGCAGCTGCAAAATACTAACACGAATTCTTTACAGACGAATGGAAAAACTAGTAGAAGCCAACCTCGGGGAAGATCAGTTTGGATTCCGTAGAAACACTGGAACACGTGAGGCAATACTGACCTTACGACTTATCTTAGAAGAAAGATTAAGGAAAGGCAAACCTACGTTTCTAGCATTTGTAGACTTAGAGAAAGCTTTTGACAATGTTGACTGGAATACTCTCTTTCAAATTCTAAAGGTGGCAGGGGTAAAATACAGGGAACGTAAGACTATTTACAATTTGTACAGAAACCAGATGGCAGTTATAAGAGTCGAGGGACATGAAAGGGAAGCAGTGGTTGGGAAGGGAGTAAGACAGGGTTGTAGCCTCTCCCCGATGTTGTTCAATCTGTATATTGAGCAAGCAGTAAAGGAAACAAAAGAAAAATTCGGAGTAGGTATTAGAATTCATGGAGAAGAAATAAAAACTTTGAGGTTCGCCGATGACATTGTAATTCTGTCAGAGACAGCAAAGGACTTGGAAGAGCAGTTGAATGGAATGGACAGTGTCTTGAAAGGAGGATATAAGATGAACATCAACAAAAGCAAAACAAGGATAATGGAATGTAGTCTAATTAAGTCGGGTGATGCTGAGGGAATTAGATTAGGAAATGAGGCACTTAAAGTAGTAAAGGAGTTTTGCTATTTGGGGAGCAAAATAACTGATGATGGTCGAAGTAGAGAGGATATAAAATGTAGGCTGGCAATGGCAAGGAAAGCGTTTCTGAAGAAGAGAAATTTGTTAACATCGAGTATAGATTTAAGTGTCAGGAAGTCATTTCTGAAAGTATTCGTATGGAGTGTAGCCATGTATGGAAGTGAAACATGGACGATAAATAGTTTGGACAAGAAGAGAATAGAAGCTTTTGAAATGTGGTGCTACAGAAGAATGCTGAAGATTAGATGGGTAGATCACATAACTAATGAGGAAGTATTGAATAGAATTGGGGAGAAGAGAAGTTTGTGGCACAACTTGACCAGAAGAAGGGATCGGTTGGTAGGACATGTTCTGAGGCATCAAGGGATCACCAATTTAGTATTGGAGGGCAGCGTGGAGGGTAAAAATCGTAGAGGGAGACCAAGAGATGAATACACTAAGCAGATTCAGAAGGATGTAGGTTGCAGTAGGTACTGGGAGATGAAAAAGCTTGCACAGGATAGAGTAGCATGGAGAGCTGCATCAAACCAGTCTCAGGACTGAAGACCACAACAACAACAACTTTACAATGTTTCACAAAAGGTGTTTCTTTACCAAACGACGTGTAATAGATCTTTTGAGTGGTTGAAAATAATATATATTGGAAAAGCACGCTGAGTGGCGCTAGGATACTTGAGGCCAACTGTCCGATAACAAACGTTTTTCTCTTTCTTCGACAGCTTACAGCGTATAACTCACTAGCGTCAGTAAATGTTCATAAAAACAATTTTATAAGAATTTAAAGAGTCTAGAAGCAACAGCTGAGGCATGTAGCGTTCACTTATGAGGAACAGGTGGCGCCCATGCTTTGCTGCTTCTGCCAACGGGAGGAAGTGGATGTATACAGGAAATTGAAACAATTTGATAAGGTGCAATCTTGGAACCCAATACAACAGTTCCATCAACAATATATGGCAGCCATCCCAGAATGCCTTATCGACACTCCTTAACACCCAAACATCAGTCTAACCGAAGCACCATCCAAAATACCGGGTGATCAAAAAGTCAGTATAAATTAGAAATCTGAATAACTCACGGAATAATGTAGATAGAGGGGTAAAAATTGACACACATGCTTGGCATGACATGGGGTTTTATTAGAACCAAAAAAATACAAAAGTTCAAAAAGTGTCCGACAGATGGCGCTTCATCTGATCAGGATAGCAATAATTAGCATAACAAAGTAAGACAAAGCAAAGATGATGTTCTTCACGGGAAATTCTCAGTAAGTCCACCATCATCCCTCAACAATGGCTGTAGTCGAGGAATAATGTTGTGAACAGCACTGTAAAGCATGTCCAGAGTTATGGTGAGGCATCGGCGTCGGATGTTGTCTTTCAGCATCCCTAGAGATGTCGGTCGATCACGATACACTTGCGACTTCACGTAACCCCAAAGCCAACAATCGCACGGAGTGAGGTCTGGGGACCTGGGAGGCCAAGCATGACGAAAGTGGCGGCTGAGCACACGATCATCACCAAATGACACGCGCAAGAGATCTCTCACGCGTGTAGCAATACTTCTTTTTTTTTCTTTTTTTTTTTTTTGTTCTAATAAAACCCCATGTCATTCCAAGCATGTGTGTCAATTTTTTACCTCTCTATCTACATTATTCCGTGGTTTATTAAGTTTTCAAATTTATACTGACTTTTTGATCACCCGTTAGTGTGATGTAAAAACCAGTGCAATGTTACTGCTAATGGTACACTGGTAGTTGTGCTGCTTTATATAAGTTGTTCTCTTTTACTTATGTTAAATGTCACAATTTTTCCTCCAGTGTAGAAATATTCACGTTTTTATGTTTTTTTGTTTTTTTTTGGGTGGGGGCGTGTCAAGGCCCTTCACGACCCCCCCCCCTCTTCTCTTGCCCCCCCCCCCTCCCCTCCGCCGCCCTCCTTACCCTCCTTGGTCCGCGTCTGTGTGGGGAGTTCTAAAATCATAGGGATCGTAGCACGTAATGCGTGAACCAGCTGTATGCATAAACTATCTCTTAGTTTCAACAGCTTGACATGATATCGAAATGGGAAATAGAAGAATTTCGTGAAGAGCAGGCGGCTGCAAGCTGCCTCCAGTGCAGAAGTTTACAGCGACGTAATTCTGTCGCCTAGTGCGGTGCGTGCGGTACAGAAGTGACGCAGCGGGAGAGCGCTGTCGGAGGCGAGGCGGCGTTCGCGGCTGCCGGCCAGAGGCTGCGCGGCGGCCGGCGGCGGGAGGAGCCGAGGGACGCACCCGCCGCAGCCGAAGCCCTGCCAGCCGTGGCAAGGCGCCCAGCGAGTGTCCCGCAAACACTCTCGCCACGGCCCCTGTGCGAATCCGGGGACTTTCTGGCCTACTCTCTAATGGGCGGAAAAATACAAAATTATATTCCATTATACTTTAACTGCGTATCTTCTGTGGCCAGAGTCAGTTCACGTAAAAGTTTTCTGAGTACGGGAGCGCGTGATATTGCAAAAACTATTACTGTCGAAAGTATAATTTCGGTTATAATGGCCTTCTTCTTGCCCTGCTGCCGTATTTAACTGTCCAGAGTAATATTAAAACTCTCCTAGCATACACCACCCTCCAAAATGGCCATAGATGAAATATCATCCAAACACATTGTTTAACAGATTTTGTAAATAGCCCGTGTCAATTTTGTAATTTAAATACGTAATTTTTGCAATACCGAATATAATATAAACACAGGAGTACGACAAGGGGATGTACTGTCCCCAGTGCTCTTCAATTCTCCTCTTGAAAAAGTTGTTAGAGAATGGAGAAAAGCAGGTGCACTAGCGCACAGACTGGAACCAAGACGTAAGGGCATAGAATTAGACTGTTTAGCATTTGCTGATGACATGGCACTGATCGCACAAGACATTACCGATGCACAGAAACAGCTAGAATTATTACAATAGCAGGCAGCAAAAATAAGATTACAAATTTCATTTGAAAAAACAAAATTTATGACTGACATCAAAGATGCACCTTCTGATCTCAAAATTGGTAATAACTACATCTCTCGAGTGAAAGAATTTAAATATTTAGGTGAATGGATTGCAGAAAATTGTAATGAAAAGAAATCTGTCAGATCAAGAGTCCAGAAAATGAAGACGGCGTTTCAGTTAACAAAAAACATTTACAACAAAAAAGAGTTTCTCTTGGAACTCCAAAATACGACACTACACAACAGTAATTAAACCCGAAGCTCTCTATGCATCTGAGATAATAAACCTTCAACACAGAACACTAAAAGAGGAATTAGAAGTGAAAGAACGTAAAATAATGAGGAAAATCCTAGGACCAAGAACTAAAGATGGTGTGCATTATCCAAAACCCAATGCAGAAATATATAAAAATATCTCCAAAATAACAGACACAATGCGCATGAGAAGAATCCAATTCGTGGGGCATTTAGAAAGAATTGACTCAAACAGGTTGACGCACAAAATCCATACATTTTTAAAGAACAAAACTACAAGACCGAACTGGTACAAACAGACGGAAAAAGACCTGAGAGAATTAGGGTCTCCAAATCTATATGATAGAAATGAAATCAGAAAAATCACAAACACATGGGGTTTTGAGGAAGAAGAGAGAAAAACGAACCGACATACGTGGTCAACGCAACGAAAGTTAGCCCATTCGTTGTTTATGAAGGAATACTGGGCAAAAAGGAAGGCCAACAAATATTGATTACGCGTGGTCCTAAGTGATCCATCCGCGAAGAAGAAGAAGAAGAAAACAACCATTGCCAGAGTGCTATGCAAGTGCTGAACAAAGAAACTCTCTCCCCCAGCACGATCTCTTTGAATATAATGTTAGTCATGATCTTTGGTTTATTTACGTTTCGTAAAGCACGTGAAAGTTGTTACCTGTGGTTAAGTGTGTAAAGTGTTGTAAAATTAATGTCATCGGAAAACACACGTTGCCGCGCGGAGTGGCCGCGCGGTTTGAGGCGTCATGTCACGGGCTGTGCGGCCCCTACCGCCAGAGGTTCGAGTCCTCTCTCGGGCATGGGGGTGTGTGTTGTTCTTAGCATAAGTTAGTGTAAGTACTGTGTAAGTCTAGAGACCGATGACCCAAGTTTGGTCCCTTAGGAATTCACACACATTTGAACATTTGAAAACACACGTTATGTTTCCAGAATAATGTGTCCACTAAGGACAAACCAGCAGATACTAATAACTAATGCAACTAATCAATCTCATATTGTGAATAATTCTCGCCACATTCAGTGCATAAATGTTTAATTTTTAACATCCTGCTACAACTGCACGATCCCTACGATGCTGCAAACACGCAGTAAATATGTAGCGTTTGATGATGCGTCGCTAGGTGATTTGAAACCTCAAAGGAAAACAAAAATTGAAGAACAAAGCAAAAGACCATTACCCATCAGTGTGGGTGTTCCATATCCACAACTGATAAACGTTTCACTTGCATTTTGTCATGGCTGTTCATTGAGCATGAAGATACGTCAAATTTAAAAAAAAAAGCTTTGATATAATTGGTCTCTTGAGGCGAAAGTAGTGGGAAACTTTATTGAGATAGGTTACTGCGACGGACGGAGTGGAGAAATGTAGTTGTCTATTCATTCTTATAGTGTGTACCATGATACGTAGGCCTACCTACTCGCATATTGCAATTTAGAACAAATCATCTCTTGTCGCATCCTGCCCGACTTTCACTAGTGGCATTAACGTCTTTATCGACTCCGTGAATAATAATTTTTATCATCTGTGGAAAATAAAGTCTATTAAAAAACATTTTCCTTATTTTAATAGCACCTCTGGAAATATTCTGAATCCCACAATGTATTCCTCCTACGCACATACCTAATTGAGAACCACGAGGAGATTTTCTATTTGATACACCGTGGGTAATTTTTAAGTAAGGGTGTAAAGAATACAGAAAACAGGAAAAGAGAGAAGCGGAGGTGGAAGAGTGTCATTAAAAGATAGTGCCATCATTCACAGCTAAATACCATTTCTGAAGTTCACTATTTCTCGTTCATTCACTTATCTCACACTAAATGACTATCGTGCGAAGATATTTGTTTCAGTCACGCATTAAACTTTGTGTAAGAAAAACTGTTACACTACCACTTTACAGCTTTTAGAGGAATGTGTAACAAAGAGACGACAGGAAATCGCAGAACATGATCTACTGCGTAGTCTACTACTTCCGCCTAAATGTGCTTCTCTTACTCCTCCTTTTACAGAACATCATAAAAGTTTACTATTTGGTTTCTATTTATTCCTCTTAACAATTTTTTCTGGTATCACACCAATGTTAGCGCACCTTATTTTGTTTTTTTCTATTTTTCACCTAACTGAGCGAAAGTTTTCTTCAGCAATCGAAATTTTCTGTCGCTACATTTTTAACGCAGAAGTCAGAGACTGCGAACAAAAGTATGAGAAATACGAATTCACGAAACGGCTTCACACTGACTCTCTCCATACCATTTCATGTGTTTCATCATATTCTGTATGTTCAGACATTCAGAAATAAAACAGGTTAATACAGGGTATGTTTAGATGTTACGGTGTCTGTGCTGCAATTTCACTACAGTGCGTACAATAAAATATCAAATTCTAATGCCAGTTCGAATAGCAGTGTCATCTATATCAATGTTTCACGGAACAAAAAATGAATATTTAACATATTCATTTTTGGATCTGCAGATTTTATAGGATAAAGGTTCAGTCTTTTTTGCAAACACACTGTTTTTTCTTCTTACCCAAACATGTTTCAGCACCTCTTTCCCATCATCAATGGATTTTTGTTTACTGATGACTGTAAAAAGTGAACATATTTTAGATTGTAACTGATCTAACAAAGTGGGGCCTAAAGAAATTTTTTGTTCGCTTTCCATCTTACCGTGGTTTTACTTTATGTCGTTTTGCAAGACACAATGTGTTAACTCGCCAATGAAATTCACATTTATATCATTTGGTTTGCAGTGACAAGCTGTCACTGCAAGACAACATACAGCTGGTCAGTTACAACCTAAAATATGTTCACTTCCTACAGTTTTCAATAAACAAAAACCCACTAATGAAAAAACAGTGTATTTGCAAAAAGGTGAAACCTACGGTATACCCTATAATGAACATTTAACATTTCACGAAGGGTGAAGTATAAAGTAATACGTTTTGTCTCATAAATGAAATCCTCTGTCGAAGTAACCACAACGAAAAGAGACACTGTATGGCAAAAACTCACTTTTAAGACTTATGGTAAAGATATTGATGGACATAAAATTTTGTCAAAAAGAAAATACATTGAGTCTCCGGCTTACACAGGTAATGAATACGCTTTCCTCTGATAACAACACTATTGTTTGCCCCTTAAAGCATAATAACGTTAACAATGAAGGAAACGAAGGCATAAAGAATAGTGCCATTTCTTCAGTATACTGCTTGACTTTCAGAATTATGATTGGCAGTAATATTAATGAAATCATTCGCTTTAACTACGAAGGCCGAACATCTGCATCTACATCTGCATGCGTACTCTGCAAGCGACCGTACGGTGCGTGGTGGACACTACACTGTACCATTGCATGACTGTCAGCAACATTAAAATGAATTATTAGAGAATATTTTCATGGTTAAATATTTACAAAATAAGAGCGCAACATTCTTCAAGGCTCAATTGCTGCAAATGACAAGTATGAATAATGTAACACTTTACGCCCGAATAACTGCACGTTTTTCTTCATGGTGTCATTAAAAATATAACGCTGTCGTCATGCAGAAAGGTGATTTTGAACACCTAGTATTTTACTGATCAGGGTGCTGTTGTACTGGTAGGTCGTATCTTCTCAGAACTAATATATGCAGCTATGACAGCGACTTTGCAATAGATAGATCTCGTAGACTGGTGTATGTGGCATGTGGGAAGATGTTAAATACATCTTACTTAATTTAAACACAATGAAATGACTTAAAAACAGGCATGATTAATGTGTTATAGTGCTAATATTAATTTCAAGAGTTTCTTTAAAGATAGGCTCCTATCGAGCAGAATGAATTGCCAAACTGAAAGATATTTTATTGAGTCTTAAACTCTACCACATTACCTACACATCTACGATTTAACTTTCAATACTAATTAATATTCCACTCCTCAGTTCTTCGGGTTACCATGGTAAGGTCTAACGACATTACTTGTATAAAATGTCATTTTTTTTCTTCATAGGATCGGAATGAAAGGCAACTATTAGGCTCTTCCAGTTCCTCATTCGACACTCATCCAATGGCACCTGAAATTATAGTTTCAAAAATCATCAAAAAGATTACGAAGACAATCACTAGAGATATCAAGTGAAACGGTTTTCTTGACTCATTAACTTCTTTCCGGTGCAAGGTAACTGGAATAGTTACACCATTCTAATTATCCTCACATGTAATTGAAAGCAAAACTATTGAATGCATATAATGTAGTGTTCTAATCGCCATAACATTGTTATCGGTACTGGTAATTCAATAATGCTCTGAACAGTTATTGGGAAATCTTACGCCGTAACGTACCTGTCGAGGTTCGTGTAACGAACCACGTCTACAACTATAAGCAGCTCTAAACGGATCTCCAAAAGGACCAGCTCTGAACATCTCCATCTTTGCGGCGGTTCGAATGCGATTTACAGTGGTCGTCAACGGGGCGGACTCGAACAAAAAGTCACCGTCAAATGGAGGTTTGTTCGCGCTAGACGGAACGTCTACGCAACGTCATTTCCGTTAGAGCGGTACCGAATGGCGAACGTGAGATTGTGAGATATCACCCGTGACGCAGGAGTCGGAATATGGTATCAGAACTGAGGAACTAGAGATGACAGTGTTTATTGCTAGGTAAAACAAAATTTATAACGAATTGTCTTGACGAAGGACATAATGGAAAATTTTCCACACGCTGGAGTACTAAAAGAGTAGGACAAGTGTCGTGTAAATATTGATTATTTGATCTGTAAACTATATAGACTCTAAGTAGAGAGACGTCAAACAACATTTAGTGGGCAAACAAAGAGATTTTTGACAGAATCTTTGTGATCTTCATTGAACTTGTCTCCACAGCCGCGATAAATTGTTTAAAGAATTCTATATCGACTGGAGCTGTAATTGTTTATTTAACTGTGTACTGTTGTGCATAATAATAATAATTCCATGTGGTTCAAATGCCTAGTGCAGGGCCGGCCGTTGTGGTCGAGAGGTTGTAGGTGCTTCAGTCTGGAACCGCGCGGTCGCTACGGTCACAGATTCGAATCCTGCCTCGGGCATGGATGTGTGTGTTGTCCTTAGGTTAGTTATGTTTAAGTAGTTCTAAGTTCTAGGGGACTGATGACCTCAGATGTTAAGTTCCATAGCGCTCAGAGCCATTTGAACCGTTTGAACCTGGTGCAGGTCTATCAACTGGATGCCACTTGGTCGATCGGCGTCTCCCTTAACCTGTCCCAGTAATCAAACCAGGGAAAGGTAATCTATAGTTTAACATCGAATTCGAACCAACTGCCGTTTATGGTAACTTCTCACTTTGCTGAGATGTCAAAGCTGGGTTAAAACTAAGACTGACAATCTATCCCGTAACCGTGCGGTTTCCAAGCACGCGCTTTACCGCTAAACCACCAGACCCGGCTGCTATTTCACACTTTCGGTCTTACTAGACCGTTTTCAAGTACCTGTACGAAAAATTAATCGGTGAAATACTAATTCACACCAGTGTCTGCACGTGCCATATTCGAATGGCATCGACTCTATTTACGCTAGTGAGTGCAGTTGTCGTAGTTGCCATCAAACCAGAGTCACCCGTATTAACGGTGCTCGTGACACTGTTTTTTTCAACTGCAACATTTGCACTCACAAGCATAAAGGATGTTGATTCCATTCAAATACACCGTGTGCAACGCCTACTGTCGCTTTATCTTTCATCACTGAATTTTTGTATAGATACTTGAAAATGGTCTAAGACCGAAATTGTGTGTTAGTACACAAATAAAGAAAAAAATACGGACACAGACGGTATAAAACCTTTGAAACAATTACTTTATGCGTGTAGTTTTCTAAGTGCTAAATAACGTCAAAAAACTGTATATTTCTTCTGCAGTAGAGCTGATGTTTTCACTATCAAAAAAATCTTTTATTACAAATTGCTTTAACTGTTTTTTTCTATTTTAATTATGTACGGTGTACGCTTTTCCTTAGGCAAATGTAATGAAACTTAAATCATTTTTTGCTTTCATATATTTGATCTCTTACGAAGGCAATTCATGCAGTAAAGACTAAGAAATCACTATACTCTGCTATTGTAACATGAGTGGGCGCAGCGAGAATAGATTAACTTCCGATGTCAGCAGACGATGCTATCGTCCTCTGGCCAATGTCTACGTCAAAATTTTCTTCTCGGGAATCCCTGACGGTGATTTTTTATTGTCTTACGCTTCATTTCGTTTAGATGGCGTTCTGTATGATTTTGACGCGCATTGTGGACTTTTTCGACGTTCCATTCCGTGACTTTCAATGTGATTCGACTTTAAGGCTGATCGGTGGTTAAGAACCGGGGCTGGCATATGAGAAGATCGAGGTTCATCTTTCCCACTGCTCATCCTTATTCAAATTTTCGGTAATTACTTTATATATGTAAGGCCATTGCCACAATTATTACTACAACAAGGTCACAGCCAATTGCCTCCACTCTCTTGCCCTTCTCCTTACTCAACTAACCTGGTGATAGGACAGGTATGACCTCCATGGCGACGGATCGTTTAGCTTCCCTTCTCTTTCTTCTTATCCCATTACTTTCCCAGTTTCTCCGCTGAAGACATCTGTACACTGCCCGCTACCCGTGCAAGACATGTAATTTCGTAAATCTGCTCGCTGGTGAGAAGTGACTCCACTTTCCAATTAAGTCTCGTAATTGGATTGTAATTTTCACGTAGCCATGAAACAAGCTACACACGAGGATTGAATACGAGTTACCGCTTTTGGCGGAAATTTACGCAAGCGCGTGTTGGGGAGGTAAGAAGCGGAAAATCCGCGTGCCTCCGTGTGCTCTCTGCGGCCGGCTCATTCCGGTGAACGACATCCGTTCCAGGGCAGCAGCGCGCGGCGGCCACGCCCTCTGCGAGACCGGCCGGCGATGGGCTCCCAGTCCAGAATTAATCTCAATCTATTAATAACGGAACAACCCCCGCCCCCTTACCTCCTTACTCTTTTTTACTTAAGAGAACATTTACTCTTGTTTATGAAACGCGCATCCAATAAGCACCGTGCTCTGCTCCGGAGGAAGCACGATTCAGAGTCGCGGGCACACATTTCGTAGTGTTCGCTTAAATCACATTTCGGTTCCGAGGCAATCAGTGGCCGAGTTTAAGAGGGCCAGAGTTAATTACTGGTGGTAAGATAATTAACAGTTAAGTTGACGCTGATCCCGCGCGCAGGCATGCCTTCATTACGGCCGGGACCCTAGGATAACACAGCAGACGAGCTAAAGCGGGACCATTAATTTGTTCAACATAACTCACCCTGCTTAACTGCTCGCAGCTCGTCTAATATTAGGGAGCCGTACGGCACTCAGCGCGGGCTATCTGTTACCCTCTCCACTTACCCTGGCGCAGGCGCTCCACGTGACGTAGCAAAGCGGCTGCCTAGTCACACTTGTCACAGGCAATTACACAGCAGGCTGCGTCGGCTGCGTGTATCTTCCTATCGGCGTATTTCTCAGTCGCCCTCTCCGACACATCAGCCAATGGCCACATCACGCGAAAACCATGAGAACGACAAGACAGCAGACAGCCGTGTGCTGATTCACACCATGTTGCTGGACTTCCGAAAGGCATTCATTACAGTTCTGTGCCGTCGCCTAGTGAAAGCAAAATACGAGCTAACAGAGACTAGAGTCAGTTCTTTGTTAGGAATTAGGCATTCCACGCAGACACAACTCAACATGTCGTTATTAATGGGGACAAAGCTTCACGTGCACGAGACGGGTTAAGCAAGTAATGCAACACTTTTTCTCTGGAAATGGGCAGGTTTCATTCGGGATACCAATATACCACATTATTTACCACTCTTTCGGCTACAAAACCGTATTTTTCAACATAATATCCGTTCAATGTGGCGGCCTTACATCACCATACTGGGAGGGACTGTATGCCCATATGGTACCACTCTACTGGTCGAAGTCGGAGCCAACGTCTTGTGCATCAGTAACTTCCTCATCATCCACGTACTTCTTCCCGCAGAGTGCATCCTTCATTCGGCCAAACGGAGGGAATTCGGAAAGTGCGTGATCCGAGCTCTAGGGTCGATGAGGATAAACAGTCCAATGAGATTTTCTGAGTTCTTCTCGGACGTGTCAGCACTACCAACAGAGATGTTCAGTTGAGCAGCGAGGAGTTTGATAGGCACTCGTCGATCAGTTCGAATGAGAGTGTCAGCACGTTCCACCGACCCACGGGTCAGATGAGCGTGCGACCGGTAGGAACGCGGGAGATCCTACAGGTTTCCACGGCCTTGTTGCGATGATGACAAACGCCTTGTTCAACGATCCACTGTGCTTTTGTTCACTGCCAGGTTTACTTAGAAATTCTGCAGGCGCCTATGAATCTTTGCGATGCTCTGGTTTTCCGCCAAAAGAAACTCAATGAGAGCTCTCTACTTGGAACACATTTCTATTAAAGATGCTATTTTGAAAATCACCTATAGCGCCGCCAGCTCCCGTAACTTCACGAAACTGTAGGGGGTGAAGCGAGAATATTCTACGATGTCCCACACTAAAAACTGCATTTTTTTAAGAATGAAAATGGCCGAGAAAAAAAGGTGTAGCGTTACACGCCCTCCTATAAGTAGCTTGAGCATACCACAAGGAAGTGTTCCAGGGTCAGTACTATTCATAATTTTGATTTGATTGTCTTGATTTCAAAGCTTTTTGAATAGAATTACCGGTTTGGGGCATTCAATTCCGGTCTTCAGACTCTCATTCTGCTGTACTGCAACAGACCATAACATGTCAAATTACGCGAATCAAAATATGAGTTTTGATTTTTTTTGCGTACGTGTTATTGCCTATTGCAATGTAGCAGAATAAGAGTAAAATGAAATGGCTCTGAGCACTATGGGACCCAACATTTGAGGCCATCAGCCCCCAGAATTTAGAACTACTTAAATCTAACTAATCCAAGGACATCACATACATCCATACCCGAGGCAGGATTCGAACCTGCGACCGTAGCAGTCTTGCGGTTCCGCACTGAAGCGCCTAGAACCGCTCGGCCAGCGCGGCCAGCAGCAGAAGAAGAACCTGGAGATGGCTACTCCATAGCCCACACTGATAATTCCATTACAAAAGCTGTGCAATCAAAACAAATTTCTGATACTATCACAGAAATATTTTCGAGTATTTTTATATAATGGACCTGTGCTTTACTTAAGTCAGCAACGTTTTTGGCCTCAATATGAATTTGATCAAAATCAAATACACTGCAAATTGCATGCGTTGTGTTGTAATGAAGACGGTCATAGGAATGTAGTTACCTGAGTTAATACACACGGAAAATAAATGCAAAATCTGCAAAATGTTCCTACAATGGGTGCAAGACGCAATTACATGGATAGCGCCACAGTTAATAACCTGGAAGAAGTAGAAATACGGCTCAACGCCTTGTGCACTAACTACTCTTGCTGTAAAGAAACGTGAACGTTTGACACTCGTTACTACCTCTGCATTTCTCCTATCTTTAAAAACAGTGAGCCATTACAGACAACGGAAACTGGTCAAGATTTAACAAACGTCCTAGAAAAGTAGCTATTTGTATTTATTGTTTCGGTCGCCTAACCTAGAGGAAAATGGTTCAAATGGTTCTGAGCACTATGGGACTTAACATCTAAGGTCATCAGTCCCCTAGAACTTAGAGCTACTTAAACCTAACTAACTTAAGGACATCATACACATCCATGCCCGAGGCAGGATTCGAACTTGCGACCGTAGCGGTCGCGCAGTTCCAGACTGTAGAGCCTAGAACCGCTCGGCCATCCCGGCTGGCATCGATATTTCAGTACGTAAAAAGGAGAAAAAATATTTTGTTTCATTCCACATTGTAAAACGCCCATCCGTATTAACAGCGTCACAATAAGCTCCGAAAGACGATATCATTTGCTTCCTGAAAGTGTTTATGCATTCCAAATACACAAAACACCATCGTTTCAGAGCGTGTTTATACAGACCAGCCTTTAGGCAGCCAGTAGCGAAGTTGCAGAAACACTATGAGAGTTAGTGACTCATTGTCTTGGTCTCTGGTAAGGACAACAAATACACAATGCATGATGCCACAAGGGAGTGTTATAGGACCACTACTTTCCACAATACATATAAATGACCTAGTAGATAACGTCGGAAGTTCGATGAGGCTTTTCCCGGACGATCCTGTTGTACAGAAGAGCGTCGAAAAGCTATAAAATTGTTGCAAAACGCAGAGAGATCTGCATATGATCCCGCTTGGTGCAGGATGTGTCAGTCGACCCTCATCATAAATAAATGGAACGTTTTGTGGAACGTTTTGCGAATACACAGACAGAAAGACCCTTTGTTGTATGATTACACAATTGCACAACAGTCGCTCAAAGCAGTTACTTCCATAAAATATCTAGGAGAGATGAATACACTCATAAGATTGAGAAGGATGTAAGCTGCAGTAGTTCTTTGGAGATGAAGAGGCTTGCACAGAATAGAAAAGTACGGAGGACTGCATCAAACCAGTCCTTCGCCTGAAGACCACAAGAACAACAACAATATTCGGGGCTATTTGAAATAGAATGACCACATAAAGTTAATCGGGAGTAAGGCACATACCAGACTGAATTTCATTGGAAGAATCCTCAGGAAATGTAGTCCGGCAACAAAGGAAGTAGCTTAAAGAAGCATTCGTATCACCAATACTTGAATACTGCTGTACAGTGTGGGACTCTTTCCAGATCGAAATGACAGAGGAAATAGAGAAAATTCAAAGAAGAGTAGCGCGTTTCGTTGCAGATTCATTTAACAAGCATGAAAGCGTCAGAGAAGATCAAGAAGCTCCAGTGGCAGGCGCTGCAAGAGAGGCCTTCAGCGTCACGGTGCGGATTATTTTTAAAGTTACGAAAGCGTAAGCGCCGAGATGAGTCAACATAGATATTGTTTCCTCCCAAGTGTATTTGCGGAAAGAGCATGAAGATAAAATTAGAGAGATTCGAGGCGACATGGGAGTTTACCGGCAGTCGTTTTTACCACGAACTATTCACAGGTAAGAGGGAGAATGCCAGTGGTACAAAAAGTAGCCCCCACATTACAGCGGAAGGTGGATTGCAGAGTACAAATGTAGATGTATCGCCACAGAATTAGAAGAAGGGCTCCACGAAATTCCGCACGCGCACCTCGGGTGGTTGTTGTCTCCGGCAACCAGAAGCTGGACTGGGAAACAGTCCGAAAGAAATGTGATCACCGTGCGGGGTTCCTCCTTCACTGTTTATTGAGCCACTCAGTCAGACCTGAAACTGGAGACCCACGCCGGGCCGTTAGGCTGTCGCGGCGTTCATATATAGTGTAGTGTGAGTGTGCCGGGTTCGCGCGGAGGCAGCCGCCGGCATTCGTGGAAGGACGGAACCAGCCGTGTGGCAGTGTGGGAACGCCCCGGTCCAGCAGGTAAATATCGGCGCTCCTCGCCGCCGCGCCGCGCTGTCATCAATAACCCGGACCCCCGCGGCTGCGGCTGCGGCAGGCCCGCCAGGGACCCTACCCTCCGTCCCCAGCACAGCACAGCACAGCACCGCCGGCTACCAGCTACCGCCTTGCGGGGACCGGGCCTGCTCCAGCGTTTCACGGAATGCGCTTACCCCTACTCAGAAAAAGTACTGAGCTCGTAGGACTTAACAATTCGCACACCATTGTATGCTAGGGCGAGTAAGTAACGAAGAGGACTGAAATATTACTGTATCTCATTGCTAACGATCAGCACCCCTCGGAGAGCATTAAAGATAAACACCAGTCCTAATCGTTTAATTGTAAAGTGGCCTGTTTCCAAATTACATACAAAAAAACACTATTTCAGTATACATATAATTCGAAAACGATGCTTTGCTGATTAACATTGTTCTTATGTGAGAAACATAATATAAATGTAAGATTAATACTGTAACTAATCGAAAGAAATGTAGCACATGGTCAGTATAAAATTACTACAGCAAATTAAATAGAACATATAAATAAACCATGTTAATTGAATCTCCGATATATGTTAGCACTAAAATTAAGGCACCAGTTGATTTGTTATAAACAAATTTAGAAATGTAATTGTTACCTGTAACATAATTAGTCAGAAAATGTTATATTAACTCGTAACTAAGTCGGAAATAGGTTCACCTTGTTCAGCACTGAGATTGTAAATTTTTAGCAATGTGTATCTCTTATTCGGTTTAACTTTTAATTGTGATTTTACATAAAATTGTAATTTTCATTGTGGGTAGTTGTTAACAAAAGTATAAATAGAGGTCACGCAGGCGGCTTGGGGCACTCGTTTTTTGGCTTGCCGGCCGAAGTGGCCGTGCGGTTAAAGGCGCTGCAGTCTGGAACCGTAAGACCGCTACGGTCGCAGGTTCGAATCCTGCCTCGGGCATGGCTGTTTGTGATGTCCTTAGGTTAGTTAGGTTTAACTAGTTCTAAGTTCTAGGGGACTAATGACCTCAGCAGTTGAGTCCCATAGTGCTCAGAGCCATTTTTTGTTTTTTGGCTTAGGTTGCGAGCAGATGTATTGTAGGCTCACTCGTTTGTTGATTGTTGTGAACTCTGTGTCGTTTGATGTCAACTTTGGGTACATCTGATGTAACCGGTACAGTTCACCAGGCTCGGACACCAGAATACTGGAAATATGTTGGTAGTCTTTTCATAGGCTGCACAGCGACGAGACATGAATCCAGGAATTTTACAAAACCCCGAGAATTAAACAACTCTCAATGTTGGTAGAATTGACGTGAAAATAACAGCGCATCGACTGGGCATTTCACTCAAAACATTTGCAACACGGCGGTGGGAAAAAATATAAACATCTCAGGATCTTGCTCTAGATTCCTACCGAAGAACGTTTTTTCCACTACGCAGGATGTATGAATAATAACTCGATCAGTCATATTTTTTTCCTGTTTCACTAAATCACACGCTTGATTTTAGACCCTCTGGATCCGTCATCAGGAGCAGAACATTTTAATACCAGGAGCTCTCAATAGGTAATGCAGCACACTTCTTTCTTGGCCAGCTTCGATGGAGAAAAAAGCGGAATTTATTGTGGGACATCGCTTAATATTTCCGCTTCAGCCACTATAGTTTAATGAAGTTCCGATAAATCGCTGCGCTATAGGTAGCCTTGAAGAAGGAGTCTGTAACGGAGGTGAGTTCCAAGCAGAGAGCTGTCACTGAGTTCCTTTTGGCGGAAAATCAGAGCATCGCAGATATTGATGGGTGCTTGCAGAATGTCTACAGTGAGTTGTTGAGCGAGACGTTCGTGATCATCGCAACGAGGTTGCGCAAACCAGCGAGCCGGCCAGCCGCATACAGCTGTGACTCCTGCAATGCTGGAACGTGTGGCCACTCTCATTCGAGGAGATCGAGGGGTCACAATCAAACATCTCGCTGCTCAACTGGACGTTTCTTTTGGCAGTGCTACACACTCATCCATCAGCTGGGGTCTCAAACGTGTGTGTGTGTTCGGTTCAAAATGGTTCAAATGGCTCTTAGCACTATGGGACTTAGCTTCTGAGGTCATCAGTCCCCTAGAACGTAGAACTACTTAAACCTAACCTAAGGACATCCCACACATCCATGGCCGAGCCAGGATTCGAACCTGCGACCGCAGCGGTCGCACGGTTCCAGACTGTAGCGCCTAGAACCGCTCGGTTACTCCGGCCGGCTGTGTTCGGTTCCTCACCGCCTAACAGAAAACCATAAGAAGCAACGAAGGACCATCTGTGCGGAAATTTTGCACACTACGCGGCTGATCGTGACAGTTTGTAGTCGAATATCATCACAGGCGATGAACCATGGATTCATTAGAAAACGGGAATCCAGGGAGTGGCGCCACTCTACATCTCCTCCGAAGAAAAGTTCAGAGCTTCTGTTTGATGTCCTCCTTCGTCGTACAACGATTAACTCTTAAGTGTATTACGCTACATACGGGAAATTGAAGAAACAACTTCAGCGTCTTCGTCACCGCAAAAATGCAAACTAACTTCTCCTTCTCCGTGACAGCACAAGGCATCACATAAGTCTGCGCACCCGAGAAGGGTCCACGGAACTTCACTGGACTGTTCTTCCCCATCCACACTACAACGTGGTTGTCGCAAATTCAGATTTTCATCTGTCTGGCCCAATGGAGGATACACTTCGGGGGAAGCAGTTCCTCGAAGATGTGAAGTTCTTGATGCAACAACACGTTGGCTCCCACGTCGACCAATACATCGGTACCATGTGGACATACAGGCATTTCCAGTAAAGTGGCGTAAGGCCGTTGCAATGAGAGGAGATTATAGGTGAAAAATAGGGTTTTGTAGCCAAAAGAGTAGAAAATAAATGCTGTATTGGAATCCCGACCAAAACCAATCTGCTTTCAGAAAAATACCTTCTTGCGTTACTTATTGAACGCTCCTCGCACATTATTTACTTCTTCTCTTGATGCTCAATGCCAACGGCGTTGACGGAGGGGTAACATCGGCTCCTGTCAGAGCACCGAAGTTAAGCGCTGTCGCGCTTGGCTATGACTTGGGTGGGTGACCGTTTGGGTCTGTCGAGCGCTGTTAGCAAGCAGGATTCCCTCAGCCCTTGTCAGATCAATTGAGGAGTTGCTTATTAGGAAGTAGCGGCTCTGGCCGCAACAACTGCCAACGCCAGGAGAGGGGTGTTCTCACGAAATGCACATCCATATCAGCACCCAGTGAAGCTGGCGAATGAGGATGACACTGCGGTCGGTCGGTGCCACTGGGCCTCCTGATGCCTGATCTGACAGAGATATTGGATAGTATATATTTCTGTTGTGAGAAGGTTAGATGCTAAGTTCCGATACCATTGAATAAGATAATGGAGGAAATGAAGTATTGCATGGCTCACATCGACATCACATATTTTCTTCTTCCTTTTGCGAGGAATGTGTCCTGCAAGTTTGAATTAGCAATTCACGACACAGCTGAATTCCAACCCCTGGCAATTGGTCGAGTGTTGCTGCCACAGCAGAGGACGCGTGTCGTTGCTAGCCTGCCGAACGCAGCACCATACCAAATGTGACAGAGGGCAGGAGTCGTGGCTAAGCGAACGAAATGGCGCGAGATCGGAGCCAGCGCCAGAGGCCATGATCAGCAATGGACGACTTTGTGTAGAGTGCCAGACCACACATGGCGTGCTGGTCAGATTTTCTCACGTCTTAACATTGCTGGCTCTGGGGTAACGGCCCCACGTAATGGAGGACAGGGTGGCCACTGTGGTTATCGTAAGAGAGCCCGAGGCCCACGAGAAAGACAAGGCGCATGTGATACCATAGGTCTTAAGAGTGCCACCAGCCGTCTCCAGCGGGGAGCTACTACATGTTTCACTCGAGTTTAATAATCATTAACTCAGCGTTCACATGCATCCAAACTTCCGATAGCGCGATACAAATTTTGAACCTTTAATGGATGCCTTTTCATTGACATATTAATTTTCCACAGGTCCTGGACGGGGCCAAGCATTCGCGGAGTATGGCAGACAAGGCGACTAGTGTGACGTCACAAGAGCCCGTATTTCTCGTGGACCACAAGAAAAGCCAAAGTGCATAGCAGTATCAAGACTGTCACCAAGAAGGTAACACACCTAGCCACTTCCTAAGAGGGCAGCCGGCTGTATGAGACATAGAGGGAAGTTCATGCGCCTAAGCAGTGGGGCACTGTGATGGACTCTGGGGTCAAGGTTTGTCGTGACTTGCTGTCAGCATGGGGGCGTCACTTCTGGTCTCGACGAGAAGGCAGTAGTTGCCTTCACGGATCCAAGCAACATGCCACTGGCAGTGTATAAGTTATCACCCGCAGTTGTGTTCAGCTATTATTTTAAGAGCAAATTATTGCAGTGCAGAGGTCTATGTGTAGCTTGATCAGTTTGAATTTGCAAGATGTCATACTGCAACTATGGCGTGGCTGCTGTACTTTAAACGGTGAGAATGTTATTGCTTTCAGTGAAATTTTGATTTGCCCTTATTGGTGGCGTACACTGATTTGCTGTTCTGATTTATTCTGGCTGTGGTCAACAGAGACTACCCTCGTTTGCTTTGTTCTAGTATTTATATTTTCTTGTGAATTAATAGCGTAGTATTTGTCCGCCATATTTCGGGATATTGCATTCTAGGCAAAAGTTAGATCAATGTGTGCCTTTCTAGACATGGTTTTATTGTTGCATTATTATTTGTGGTATATTGTTCTGAGCCTCCTTATTGTAGAGAAAAGTTTCTAAGGAAAAGATTATGTTATTAGCATTTAAGTTTTACATTTTGGTAATCTGAATACTGAATAGTTACGGTCAGCTTGTGCATGTGCTGAGAGTTGCTAAATTTGATTAACAAGTGTATTTATAAATAGCTAAGGATATTCGGCCACACAGCCCTCACCCAGTTTCCACTCCCGCCGTTTCCTGCGCCACAAGACTGTAGCATGATTTGCAATCACGTCTACATCTACATTTACATCAGTTCTCTTGAATCCGCATTACAATGCATGACAGGACGTACCTCTCACTGTACTGTATGTTGGACTGAATCGCACTGCATTCGCGTACGTAGAGCGGCTAGAATCAGTACTGAAGTTCCTCCTGAGAGGACTGAGATTGAGCCTAGTATTATCCTCGTGGCCCCTATAGGTGTCGTGGGTGAGGGTCTTTAGTATATTTCAACGTTACTCACTTAATACCGCTTTTTGAAAGGGTGAATGCGTGTTTATGTGTATTTTCGGAGGCCCACTTGTTTGTTTAGACTCTTATTGATAATGTGTGGGCGGAAAAAGAAAACAGTGGCTGTAACAGCAAGTGCATGCAGGCACATATCCAGATATTTATCGGCAAAAACGAAGACGTGTATATGAATAGTGGATAAGTGTTTCAGCAGGGAGGAATCAATGTTTATGAAGATTGCCTTGTTTAGAGAGTAATTAGCGCTACATTTATGAGTGTAAGGGTATAGCTCATACGTTGGGAGTTAAAACTTTGAATAAATTGACGGCCCTCTGGCTAAAACAGATAATTGCGTGGTTGCTCATTGTTGCCAACAACAGCTACGTGTGTTCTACGAAATAGCTTACTGCATCCTACACAGAATTTCTACCTGAAGTGGTTAAAGATCTTCTTGTCAGCGAACAGTGTTACAAATCTGTATTTTGAACACAAGAAATTTCCAGTTAGTTAATTTTCGAGGCGGTACAACGCAATACTGGCGATCGGCGCTAACCAGCGAGAGAGATGGGATCTATCTTGTCAATGACAGGAGACAATAGAAAGAATTTCGAAGGTGCAAGATATGGAAGTGTCTCTCATCACATCGTTAGTCTTAGTTAATGGCCGGCCGATGTGGCCGTGCGGTTCTAGGCCCTTCAGTCTGGAACCGCGTGACCGCTACGGTCGCAGGTTCGAATCCTGCCTCGGGCATGGATGTGTGTGATGTCCTTAGGTTAGTTATAAGGTGAATAAGTGTTTCAGCAGGGAGGAATCAAGTTCTAAGTTCTAGGGGACTGATGACCACAGATGTTAAGTCCCATAGTCCTCAGAGCCATTTGAACCATTTTTTTCTTAGTTAATCAAAACATTCGTAGCGGCCAAACTTTAAAGTAATGAACTGTTTGTCGTCAGTAATGACATTTGTGTGTTACAGTAAAAACCACACACTCTCTCGCACACTTCTTACTTCCATGTACATTTGGGACGCTTTCGTTAAAGTACTGTTCCTGTAAAATAATGCACTACTGTCAGCATCTCTCTTCTTTTATTGGTGGTTTGTGTCCCCAGATCAGTGCAATAGAACATGTAAAATAGTTTGAGAAAAGGAATCAGACACTGAACTACGAAAGGCGAAAACAGAAATAACTGTAAAAACAATAACAATCACAGTAAATATGTAGTATAAGGATCACGTTATTTCAGAAAGTATAATACATGCAAGGAAAGAAGCTGCTGATTACCGTACATGAATAAAACTACGGCCTGGAAAGAATTGATAAAACCAGGCAAACTCAAAACCAGTGTGACTGGATGAGACAAATAAATCTGGATAGTATTTACATTAATACTTTTTCCTAGCTTTTAATTCATATTACAGATTATTACCAAGATAAATCCAAACAAACTGGAAGTAACTTTGTATGGTTCTGATTTTGGAAAATATTGTAATCATGAATGAAGCAGCTTTTATATTCAGTATAAGACAATGATTACGTGGCTTCTTCTAGAGATTCCCATATTCGCTCTCTCCCAGAAATCTCCTACTCATTAATTATGCCGCAGCTGTAAGACAGTTAGTCAACAGCAAAGACTGATTACTGTCACAGTTTGTGTAAACGAATTTCTCCTGTTATGTTACTCACGGGTTTGAATACTTAAAATATTAATCTTTAATTGTTCGTGAAAAATAAGGGGCACTCAAATGAGAACAAAGCAGATGGAAAAAAAGGTAAGTAAACTTTTTATTATTTCAAAAGTAATCGCCGCAACTGTTACAACATTTATCCCACTGTGAGACAAGGCGGACAATACTTCCAGCGAAAAATATTTGTGGTTGCCTACGGAACCATGATTGTACCCAGGCGTTCACCTCTTCATCCGAACAATATCGACTGTCATGAACATGTTTCTTCATGGCTCCAAATATATGGATATCGCAAGGGAAGAGATCGGGACAGTGTGGAAGATGTGTAAAGGTTTCCGAGTGAAATTTCTGCAGCGTCGTTGGAACAACCTTGGTAACATGTGAGCCCATCTTCCTGTTAGGGAACGCAACTGGGAATCCATTAGATGTTTGACGTGTCGTCGTAATGGAAATTTTGCCTGGAGCTGTCTGAAGAAAAGTAGAGACGCCAATAGATGACAGTGGAGAAAACGAGTGCTGGAAAACTGTTATATGATCCTTGCGGCACCCAGTTCTCATGCCCTTTTATATGCGCTGGTGTTGATGGAGAACTAGTACGTGCGCTCGTCGATACAGGCAGTTTTGTTATCTTAATTAGTCAGGATTCTTATGTGTTGCGTAAGGACATGTGTATATTTGTGGCATTCTCAGAGGGGACGTGACATTGTAAGTTAGCTAATTCTAGCAAAATGCAGTCGTTGGATGATCCGGTTGTTAAGTTGCACATACATTTCATATGGTCATTTAAGATCAGGATCGCTCTGGGAATGTTAGTCCCAGTGACTCTGACGGTTGACTTTGTCTGTCGTGCAGGGTTAGATCCTAACTGGTGTTTGACTTTACCCCTCGAACAGTAGTTGAATTCCCCAAACATATGGACGACTCGGGGTGCATTCTGAAATTACCGATACTGGTACTCAGGTGTCATTTATATATCTACATCTACATACATACTCCGCAATCCACCATACGTTGCATGGCGGAGGGTACCTCGTACCACAACTAGCATCTTCTCTCCTTGTTCCACTCCCAAATAGAAGGAGGGAAAAATGACTGCCTATATGCCTCTGTACGAGCCCTAATCTCTCTTATCTTATCTTTGTGGTCTCTCCGCGAAATATAAGTTGGCGGCAGTAAAATTGTACTGCAGTCAGCCTCAAATGCTGGTTCTCTAAATTTCCTCCGTAGCGACTCACGAAAAGAACGCCTCCTTTCCTCCAGAGACTCCCACCCGAGTTCCTGAAGCATTTCCGTAACACTCGCGTGATGATCAAACCTACCAGTAACAAATCTAGCAGCCCGCCTCTGAATTGCTTCTATGTCCTCCCTCAGTCCGACCTGATAGGGATCCCAAACGCTCGAGCAGTACACAAGAATAGGTCGTATTAGTGTTTTATAAGCGGTCTCCTTTACAGATGAACCACATCTTCCCAAAACTCTACTAATGAACCGAAGACGCCTTCTCCACAACTGCCATTACATGCTTGTCCCACTTCATATCGCTCTGCAATGTTACGCCCAAAATATTTAATCGACGTGACTGTGTCAAGCGCTACACTACTAATGGAGTATTCAAACATTACGGGATTCTTTTTTCTATTCATCTGCATTAATTTACATTTATCTATATTTAGAGTTAGCTGCCATTCTTTACACCAATCACAAATCCTCTCCAAGTCATCTTGTATCCTCCTACAGTCACTCAACGACGACACCTTCCCGTACACCACAGCATCATCAGCAAACAGCCGCACATTGATGTCTACCCTATCCAAAAGATCATTTATGCAGATAGAAAACAACAGCGGACCTATCACACTTCCCTGGGGCACTCCAGATGATACCCTCACCTCCGATGAACACTCACCATCGAGGACAACGTACTGGGTTCCATTACTTAAGAAGTCTTCGAGCCACTCACATATTTGGGAACCAATCCCATATGCTCATACCTTAGTTAGGAGTCTGCAGTGGGGCACCGAGTCAAACGCTTTCCGGAAGTCAAGGAATATGGCATCCGTCTGATACCCTTCATCCATAGTTCGCAAGATATCATGTGACAAAAGGGCGAGTTGCGTTTCGCAGGAGCGATGCTTTCTAAAGGCGTGCTGACGCATGGACAGCAACTTCTCTGTCTCAAGGAAGTTCATTATATTCGAACTGAGAATATGTTCGAGAATCCTGCAACAAACCGATGTTAAGGATATTGGTCTGTAATTTTTGAGGAACCGTCCTTCTACCCTTCTTATATACAGCCGTCACCTGCGCTTTTTTCCAGTCGCTCGGGACTTTACGTTGGGCAAGAGATTCGCGATAAATGCAAGCTAAGTAAGGAGCCAATGTGGTAGAGAACTCTCTGTAAAACCGAATTGGAATCCCATCAGGACCTGGCGATTTATTTATTTTCAACCCATTCAGCTGCTTCACAACCCCAGGGATGTCTATCACTATGTCCTCCATACGGGAATCTGTAGGAGACTCAAACGGCGGTATGTCTGTACGATCCTCCTGCGTGAAAGATTTCTCAAATGCTACATTTCAGCTTTCGTTTTGCTGTCTTCCGTTGCCAGGCCAGACTGATCAGTGAGTGACTGGATGGAAGCCTTCGACCCGCTTACCGATTTTACGTAAGACCAGAATTTCCTTGGGTTTTCAGCAAGATCTTTTGCTAAGATATGACGGTGGTAGTGGTTGTATGCTTCGCGCATCGCTCTTTTTACAGCAGCACGAATCTCTACTAACTTTTGTCAGTCCGCATTCTCCCGATCTTTCTTGTACCGCGAGTGCAACTGTCTTTGCTTCCTGAGCATTCTCCGAATTGCGCTGTTAAACCACGGTGGGTCTTTTCCGTCCGTAACCCACTTTTTCGGCACATACTTCTCCAATGCGTGATTTACAGTGTGTTTAAAATTTGCCCATAATTCTTCCACGTCCATCGTACCGAAGTAAATGAAGTCGATTCATCTACTGAGTGGGATCCTAACAACTGCTTATCTGCTCTTTCTAGTAAGAATACTCTCCTAGCCTTCTTGACCGACTTTTTAACTTTCGTAACCATAGTCGTAATGACAACATCATGATCACTAATCCCTGTCTCAACACTGACACCGTCGATGAGGTCTGGTCTGTTCGTGGCTACCAGATCTAAAATATTTCCATTACGCGTTGGCTGTCGATTTAGCTGCTCAAGACAGTTTTCGAATAATGTGTTCAAAAGTAATTCACACGACGGCTTGTCTGTAGCACCTGTAATGAATCCATAGACATCCCAGTCTACACTAGGTAGGTTGAAGTCGCCTCCGACTAATATAGCATGATCCGGGTACTTCTGAATTTCCCTATGACTTGAGTCACTTAGAGTCTGGGAAGCGTGAACAGCTGTTGTTACTAGTCGTCTAGGCCCTGCAAGGTGCGGTGTACGTAAAATTGAACTAACTGACAACATTACAAGCAGAATTAGAGAACAAAAATCCTGTTTCAGTTTTTAGTAATTTTCTTCATTTATTCCATGACCGGTTTCGAAGCTTAGATCTTATTTTTCAGGTACCACCTAGCGTAGGACCAGCAATCACGGTGCCTGCCTGGACAGCACGATATGGAAGACATCATCCTTATCGTGTATCTCCCCCACGAATGAAACAAAGTTTGTCGTAGATGAGATGCTTCAAGAAGAAATTATGAACCTTCTAAGTTTCACTGTTCTTCACCAACTTTTCTGACCCCAAAACCAAAAATTTGGGGCCGAGCGAAGACAGCCTTGTGTGAAGTTAGGATGGCTGCCGGAACCTGTGAAGCGTCTTCAGTGCTAGCAATACATTACTAACTCTGAATCATTTATTCACTGTGTTTACAATTCGTTGCTCTCTGGCACCACTCTCAGCTGATGTTTCATTCACCTGCGTGGTGGAGTCTAGCTGACATCTGTTTAGTCAGCTCAGCATCTGCATACCTAGACAACGGTGTTAACGACACCGGATGCACAGTGGGTTACCTGCTGGCAGGCTGCTGCCATGCCCAACACAAAAGTTTGGTCTTGCACTGGCTATTTAAGTGTTCCTGCTCCCACTCCAGATTCTACGATGACTCTTGACGACCCTTCAGTGATGTACTTGTGTCAGTTGTCATGTGGTCAGTTCATATGCTCCCTACTGACCTAGTAGGTTTCGGAACCAGAGGCATCTGGTGTTGAACAGGAATGTGGATCCCCCCACAGAGGTCCTTGGCAATGTGGAGTTCTTTGAAGACTGTTTCTCTATCAATAGATGGTAGGCAGTGAGAAGTGTGAAGTTCATTAGGTGCACAGCATCATCTCAAGCACATCTTCAGCTAGTTCATAGACTGCGCTGGAGCATCTGGGACATAGATTCACTACAGTTTCGCATTCATAGTATCGAGTGCTACTGGTGTAATGCCATCAGTCCCAACCACCAACTGATGAGAGCTGAGGAACTGGGGTATTTAGAAGGAGCTATTGCAAGGCTATGACGTGAGGCTATTTCGTAGTGACCACATTTGATCTCCTTATTCTGCTATATTTGCATAATAGGCTGTTCATTGCTGTATCAGATCCTCACAATATGTTCATGTGTAAGATACAGAGTTTCTTGCAACATGTCTTATGAGCTCACGAGCTTGTCTTCTGTCACAGTCTTCTTTCTGCTGAATGTGTATTTCTCACTTGGCAGATGGTGTCATAATATGTTGAAGGCTTGACTCACTTGCAACATACCAGTACGCTTTCTCCTTCAGCCCCTGTTTCTGGCTTAACTTGCTTGTGCTTTGCACAATATGGTGATATACAAGTTACGTAAGTGCTGGATATATTTAGGAATATGCGAAAAATACAATCCTGCAACTTCGCAACAAAATCGCGCGGATTTTTCGACGTAAGTACCACAACCACTTAACCTCACATATTTATTTACGCTGTATTTCATCGTTTGGAGGTTAGTTATTTTCACGGAGGGCGCTTCTAACACTGTTTTTCTACCGTAGGGCAACAACACACCAAAAATACTTCGCCGCAATGAAATAATAAAAATCGGAAACGGACGATAATGTAACGTGTATCTTGATAATCATGTGAATAGCCGTCTGATGAACTTGCCAGTTCGAAACCGGTAACGGCGTAATTTACCTAAATAAATAGCAGTGTTAATAGTGGCTGGTTGCTGTTTTCTTCTTTGTAAGAATTAACCTACATTAGTTTTAAGGAATCTTGAACAGCTCGGTTCAGAGACATAGGGGAGACTGTATCACCATCTGAAATCCAACCTATTCAAATACTATCATGAGCCTCTCATGTCCGTCCCTGGTAGCTGCGTGGTCAGTTCGATGGAATGTCAATCTAATGACCTGGGTTCGATTCCCGGATGGGTCGGAGATGTTCTCCGTTCAGGGACTGGGTGTTGTGTTATCCTTATCATCATCATTTCATCCCCATCGACACGCAAGTCGCCGAAGTGGCGTCCACTAGAAAGGCTTGCACTAGGCGAACGGTCTACCCGACGGGAGACCCTAGCCACTCGGCATTTCCGTAAGACTCTCATAGGTGGCCAATTCAGCAGTCACAAAACAGAAATGAAGATTTGTGAAAACTTTGTTTGGAAACCCCTGAACAAGGAAATTAGGACATAAGTCCAATCGTGTGAAGTGTGTTGTTTATGTAAGCCCATTCAGAACACCCTACATGGATTTTGACCTCGAATGCCTCACAGTCCCGACATATTGATTTCGTTGCTTCCTTTCTACAGTCAAGGGAGGGAAACGGATTTGCGGTAGTTTGCGTGGACGCATTTTTCTTGGTTACTGATTACAAAATCTCTTCGCCAACGAGTACTAAGAGTGTACGGCGAATCTTTGGTACCTTTAGACTGTCTAGAACTCTAGTATCAGACAATGCCATGGCTTACACAACGGTAGCCCTGAGGAATTTATGTTTCGAAATAGGTATAGCCCATGCCACCGCAACTCCATGCAATATAAATCCCTCAATTGCCGAGCGAGTGAATAGGAACTTTCGCCCAGTGCTCATTGTGTTTCATCACGGTGATCACACTAATTGGGATAAATCGCTTTCGCTGCTAAGTTACGTGTCCAACAAGGCTGTTCATGAGGGATACAAAAATTCTCTGCTCAACTTTCAGTTTTAGTTTGTACCCAACTAGCCTCTTTCCAACCTATGGTTGCGGAGTGATTTATTACCAGAGAAGATCGGCACTGTGCAAATCCGTGAGACGTGGAGACGAGCAAAAAGATATTAGAAAGTGAGTTATGAAAAAAACTGTGCGCCGTTACGAGATGGGAAGATTCCAGGCAAGGGACGAGGTATTTATTAAAACATTTGCTTTAAGTAAGGGGACAGTTAAAGGAAACCTATTGCTACGTTCTACAGGTCCTGTTCAGGTCGTTGGGTTTATCATCCTAGTCGCCTTGATTGTAAGGGATCCACATAACAAGGGAATCTCACCCAGTGCATTTCACCTAGACTAAACTATATTTAAGAAAAGTTTCACCTATATGAAACTCAGATGCATTATGTGGGCTCATAATTGCAAGATCTGCCTTGAGTGCAGAAGATTACTCAAATGTTGTTGTGTAGCCTAATTCATTACTGCTAAAAGTGCTTGTTAACTCTGGTGGGCCAATTCTTGTTGAAGGTTTTTGAGGCCCGGTACGTGGAATGCCTTTTTTTTAACTATTGTATTTTATGGCTGAGTTTTGATTAAAATTAAGTCTTGTAATTTCGTGAATTGTTTAAGGTGACTGGGACCACTTGTTAGTGCTATCTAGTAAATCAGTCTAGTATGAGGAAGGACGGCAGTAAATGCATTTCCCCAGCTGTTGTCAACTATGATAATCAATCTGTAATGGATAAAGTCAAACAAATTACTACTTATCTTCGGGGTGTAGCGTTATTTAAATTGTGTGGCTCTGTTTTTTATATTTTTCGATTGACCTATAAGGCATTCTTACCTGCTTATCAATTAGACAGTGCGAGATTTCTGGCTGATTCATCGCCCCCCCCCCCCCCCCCCCAGCCCCCTGCCACCACCGCCATTCCATCCAGTGAGTTTGGATCATATTTCAGGGAGGATGTGCCGTCATGAGACATCACAGCCCCACTGCAATTTAGGCCAGTTTCGCTCCGAAGTGATACAGTATGCGATACAATACGCGATGAGGAAGGTGATGTGATGCAGAAGCAACCCTGTCGTACGTCCGACATTTGTATCTGCACGGTGAGTGTACTAATGTGTGCAAACTTAGCTCACCACTTAGCACGCAAATGGACAAAACATCTGAACTGTCTTCTCAAGCCCAGGTTGTACAACAGACATTCTAAATAAATATGACCCTGGCCCTGTAAGGCAGCTAATATCAGGTGTGGATCGTAACAAAAATCATTAGAAATTATGCTGTCAAGTACCTAGAATGCATGAATTAATAAAAGTGAAAGTTTGGGGTCTACTCTAGAAAGACAAAACAGCTATTCCCTTTTTTATTCTACATATAATGTATCAACTGTTGCTTTCAAGGGTCAAGTGATAAACAAGAACCAAACATATTGAAATGACGATTATTAAAATCGTTATCTCTACACATGAAAAATTTTTGTCACAGGAAAGAACGAATATTAAAAATCCTCATCAGCTCATTTAAATCTACGTTGCCATAGCTGGTCAATGCACCGAGTTAGTGGAGAATAAATTTACTTTTTGAACGAATGAAAAACTCCCATGTACCCAGTGTGAGGGTAGGTTAGTATCCTAGCGTTTGATATTCAATGGTCAAAGCATACGCAAGTTGGAGTGAGCAAAATCTAGATTCAACTTTCACTGTGGCCTAATGCGCGATGGTACTTTACCACGCGGCATGTGCAGCAGCGTTGTCTTCTTGCTGTATCTGAAACGCTAATTCGCTACTCTGGGCTTGACCGAATTCACTCAGTCGCAACTTTCCTGCGTTCCGTCGAACGTTAATCTTTCCCTATTCGAAATAATGGCTATTTCGCACTCGCTATAGGTTCGAGCGCCGTGCAGTTTCTTTGCCCGCAAAAATTCCCGCAGGAATATACTACCGCTTTGCTGTCTGTCGCCACGATACGTGAAGCGTATCGTCTTCACTTCGCAGAAAGCAAACTCTCAACGCCTTCGCTTATTTCCACACACTTGAAATAAATATTTTCATTTTTCTTTCTGGGTCGCGGCTTAGCCCTGTTAATGATGTGCAGCCACTTGCCCTCGGTACCGGTATTTACGCTTAAAGGAATCATTGTTGTGGGCACGATGAAGCATGCCGTTCTCTTGCTAATGGGAGTTTTACGATATCATTAGCCACTTTCTCGGTTCGTCTCCAAAATGCGTTTCGCTTTAACTTGTTTGTTTCATGCCACTGTCCATATACTAGTAGATACTGTTTTGTTAGTTTTCTGGTACATGAGATTAACTGCAATTTCCTTTTGTAGATATAATGTAATTATTATTTTCTGAGGATCTCATACTGTATCGTACTGATTTATGGACAAAGTTCATGTAAAGTTCGTCAAAAGCCGGAAGCCTTAGAACCCACATTGGTGGAGCGCATAAAAAGATAGTTGAAGCGAATTAGCTAGTTCACACTAGGACGACAGCGTCACTACACCAACACGTATCTCTACTGTATCGCGCAGCACAAGAGGAAGAGCTGGTTGCCACCCGCAACTGTACTGTGTGATACTAATTTTAAGTCCTTGTGAGTGCCCTGAAAAAAAAATGTTTTATGTGAATGAAGAAAAGCTGTATCTGTCTCTATACTCATTTTCTCAGTGAAGCTTTTACTTTTTGCAAAAAAAAAATGAAAACCCCCAGTTTTTAGATTCGCAGGTGTTTACCGCTATGAAGGCTCTTTCATTCGATTCTAAGCAAACTACAAACTATTCGGCAAAAAAAATGATTTTTCACAATTTATAGTCCCACATTACAGCTTAATAATGAATTATTTTAGCTGTTGCTCATAGCAATTGTGATATTTCGGAAGTAAGTAAACTACCACGGATGTTTTGAAAAGTTGGCAGTGAGTAGTGCAATGAGTTATGTACCCACTTTCGTGGGTGTTAGACCATATATTGCTGTATACAGAACACAGCGAATATACCGAAATTGTTTTTACTGGTGGAAGAAGCGCTATGCTCGTTTGAATTGTGGAGAAAATAAGTGAGATGTATCGAAAGCTGAAATGCTGACTGGATTTTTTTCAGTCTGTGCATCCTGATTTCAGAAATCTTTGTGTCATGTGCAAAAGTGATCTGAAAACTAAATTCCTGTCACTCCTGAACGAACAACTAGGCCAAAGCTGAGGGGTAAACACCGGGATTTTCCATAAGATCATGACTTGTTCCAATTCTTCAGACACGCAGTCTACACCTATGCAGTGTTAATCACCCACTGCTCCATCGTCGATGGTGACCGATCTCACTTCAAATCCAGCGCTGTCTCTGAATATTTATCAAGCTGAATCATATGCTACTTTGTGACACCGTAAAATTGTAGAAATACGATCCTAGATTTATTAATTTGTTACCATTTTTTTATATATGCGGCACCTGAATGAAGTACCATACCTACAATTTTTCTTTCATGGTGGCATTTTTAACGTCATTCAGATACTTACACCAGATTACCTTATTGTAGTGAGTAGCTTCTTAGTAGGAAAAGTACCAAGTCGGAAATTTGTGGCCTGTCCTGTCAGAGTATCTGATACTAGTTGCTACAAGAAGTGAAAACCGTCTGGACTCATTCTATAGAATTCGTGGAATCTGTGTTCGTACCGAGAGACCTCACGAAAAACCACAGCCTAACTATGCTGATATTTGCAGCATTTTACGCGTGCACCCAGTAGTAGATTTTCTTTTTCAGTTTTTTGAACTTTAAATAATAAGGGAACAGAACGTCCTCTTCAGGAGAGTTCATGATACTAACCAAAACTAAAACAAAAGCGTGACTTGTCCTTTCTTGTGGCTCGTCGAATCGTACAGCATATCGTGTGTTCGCTGTGGGAACACGAGTGTCGCATTCATAATAGTCGCTTCGTGCGACCTCTATTCCAACGAGTCGCATCATATATCGCTTCGCCTCACAAGGGGAAGGCCTCAGACACGGCCAACCGATTCGTCTCAAATTTGGCAGGTCGCTTGTGTACACCTAAAACGAAAGAATCTAAGATATTTTGGGTCAACGCCCCTGCGTTTTGGAGAAAATCACCCCTAGAGGTTATGACGAGCAATCGATTCAAAATTGGCGGGATCGATAGATAATTGTAAATAGAGCATTTTTCATCATCAGGTATGGGGTCAGAAAACGCATACTTTTCCAGAAATCGAGATAAGAAACTTTTACAACTGCCGCTTCTGTACCCACATGGTCAATGCTTTTCGCCGACAGCACCGCTGGGGTGTTCGGCCAGAGGGAAAGGTAGCGCAAGGGCCAAGGTAACTGCCTGGGAATCGGAGAACCTGGGTTCGAATCTCGAAGAAAGCTAGCGGATGTTATTCTTTTAGTTGGTATTTTTCCATATCTCAATTGATTGGGATAGGAGGGTTAATAAGGTAAGTAAATCAATAAGGAATGATAATAATAAGGTAGGCAAATAAATTTCTCAAACATCTTGGAGCAGTAAAAAACTGAAATGTTAATGGTTCAAATGGCTCTGAGCACTATGGGACTTAACTGCTGTGGTCATTAGTCCCCTAGAACTTAGAACTACTTAAACCTAACTAAACTAAGGACATCACACACATCCATGCCCGAGGCAGGATTCGAACCTGCGACCGTAGCGCTGAAATGTTACTCCAGGTTACCTTACAATGGTTCTTCCAGTCACGGCTACGTGTCCTCACTTTTCTTCGAACAACTAGAAAGATGGTACTTGTCATATAAACATTCGAAACAAATTTACTCACGGCACCAAGAACATCTAAAGAAAGCAATCTTTCGATAGCGCTACTGTTCCTTTCGAAGAGTCGGCGGGAAACAAACTTGGTTTTCTTTTAAATATATGTCTTTTTCGGGAATTAATTTTGATGCGTACCACGTATACGATATCATTGCCTGAAAAATCGGTGCTGAAAGTTGGTTATAAATTATGTTGTGAATAGTTATAGCATCCGTGTGGTTGTGCAATTCCCGCTGGCTTTCCAGAAGCACTCTGCAATTCTGAAGCCTGGAAATAAAGTTTTTCAGCTGGAGATAGAAATAAACATCACACGGCTGGCACACAGGTGTGCAGTTTGGCGGTATTACTTTTACTGAGCACGTCGGCTGATCCTCGCCTTCTATAAACATTGTGTCATATTTTGTAGTATTAACTTGTTCACTCCAGGAATCCAATATTAGGCATAATTTGATATCAGAAATGTATGGTTTTAAAGCATTCTCAAGATATGTTCTGTAAATCGCATTCCTCAGTTTCCCGCATTTGGAACAGGTAATGTAAACATTTTTCAACGAGTCGGTTAAACGATTGACCTCTTCTATAACCCGAGGACCAAATGTAACATTTGTTTCTTGTAAACACAGGAAAACCTTAGGCAACACTTTTCCATAGGCTGTGATGGTATATTGCACCGTGTACGAATATGTTAGTTTGTTTTTACTACAAACTGCGACAAGGATTCGTTTTTCTCCATTATGAGATAACGTGCGTCGAATGTTCGCCCGATACGCGCATCCTGTTTGATAGGTGTTGATCACGTAATCACGATTAAATCCGGTCATAAGTGACGCCGTTTGCGTACTGAAAAGAGCCGCCACTTTCTGTATATCTTCTATATTTTGTACCTCCTTATGAGAGACGTATTTAGTGACGTGCCGTTGACGAATTTTATACTCCGATTTGAAATTTCTTGCCCAAGATAATGATGCAGCAAACGTAAAATCCTTGTTGGTCGTATATTGAAGCCCTGCACCTGCAGCACACTCCTGAAGTATTCTCGTTGTTACATTGTCGTTACGACAGCGAGATTCGACAAATCGGTTGTACGTCCACTTATTTATCGCCTGGTATTTGTCGTATCTTGTCCCTCCTTTAACGATATCACTTTCCTACAATTTCAAGTCCTTCTTCCTTTTCAGGGCTGTTGTTGCTCCATTCTTTTACAGTGTTTCTAAGTTCCAATTTGGATGATTCCTGGCTACCGCTACCTCCTTTACTTTTACTTCAAGGGGTATAGCGCCGTAGTTCAATCGTTTAGTAACCGGTTCGTAATACTCATGGGGAACATATGAAGCACATATTCCCAGTGACGTGGAGATTTCCAAAGTGTTATGACCATTTTGCGGTTCACTAGTCGGTATATCTTCGACTGAATCACCTTCTGCTCCGTCCTCATGGTATGGTACTTCAGTATCAAAAAAAGTCATTTCATTCGTCAGCTCCAAAAATCGCTTGACGATAGCAGCTCCTATGAATGTAGAATGCCGAGAAACAGAACTGCCTGCTTCCGGTAGTGCACTGATAATGCATCTGTCTTGCAACACTTTCACAAAACAAAACACAGCGTCTGTAACTTCCGTCCTGCCATCGTCTGTGACAGGCTCCCAACTATATATTACAGCGCTAGTCGAAGGGTGTACATCCTCCATTATTCAGATTATACACCTGAAAGATACGACACAACAAACAATAACTGGTTACTACGGCATAAACAGACGAGCTAATTACTACAAACTACATACAGTACTCGTCATATGTTACTTACGGAAGAACACTGTATTCATTCACAAAACGTATTTCATTCGGCGCATTAACGATGGAAAAATCACTACATGTATCCGCGAGGTTCGCGGCAGCCCAGTGATGGAAAACAACTCTTTCCGATTAACTTCTATAAGGCTCGTGCTGGACACCTTCACTCTTCCAGGTTCACAACTATGATATGACGAAGAGGCAATCGGGACAACATAACTGTCCCCGCGTGCATCATGTCGCATGCCTCGCTGTACGGGGTCAGGGATTTTCTCTGCCTCGTGATGACTGGGTGTTGTGTGATGTCCTTAGGTTAGTTAGGTGTAAGTAGTTCTACGTTCTAGGGGACTGATGACCTCAGAAGTTAAGTCCCATAGTGCTCAGAGCCATTTCAGCCTTAGAACAGCTGCTACTTGTTTTTGTTGTTGATATGAGACGTAAGCAGTCTATTTGAAAAACGTCGTTTTTCCACCGGCAACGTATGCTGATAAATAATTCTTAATTTAGAAACCCCTTCAATCTTCAGATCGTCTTCAGATATCTTAAATTTATTTTCATTATGTAGAGTGCTTCCGGCTCGACTGTGACGGCAGGTACTACTGTCCAAACTGATGCAGGATGGCTTTCGTTTTACTTTGCTGCCACAATTTTGAAGTTGCCATGTAGGCTGTTATACCTGTAAACGATCTGGTCACTGAAATTGATTATGAATAAAGAATTATTTATCATCAGCTCTTGGAGATGTAAATATGACGTTTTTTCAAATACTTACATGCCGTAGGACACGACCTGCGCGAAATATAAGTTGTTTATACCAATAAAAATTGAAATTTATGTTCTGGCTATTAGATTCTCATCTGGCGGTAGTTTAGGCGCTTCTTCCACCTGCATAATGATAGCACTAATGTAAGTAGGCTGTTTAGCTTTTTATGTTGGTAACGCCACGTAGCGCTCTGTATGAAAATCACTGACTGTGCTGTGTGCAGTCTGTGGCTGGTTGGCATTGTTGGAATATTAGCTATTGTAGTGTTGGGCAGCTGGATGTGAACAGCGCGTAGCGTTGCGCAGTTGGAGGTGAGCCGCCAGCGTTGGTGGCTGTGGGAAGAGAGATGGCAGAGTTTTGAGAGCGGACGATCTGGACGTGTGTCTGTCAGAAAAACGAAATTTGTAATACTGGATGTCATGAACTGATATATATATTCTAACTTTTGAACACTATTAAGGTAAATACATTGTTTGTTCTCTTTCAAAATCTTTCATTTGCTAACCATGCCGATCAGTAGTTAGTGCCTTCAGTAGTTAGAATCTTTTACTTAGCTGGCAGTAGTGGCGCTCGTTGTATTGCAGTAGTTCGAGTAGCGAAGATTTTTGTGAGGTAAGTGATTCATGAAAGGTATAGGTTATTGTTAGTCAGGGCCATTCTTTTGTAGGGATTATTGAAAGTCAGATTGCGTTGCGCTAAAAATATTGTTTGTCAGTTTAGTGTTGATTAGAATAAATAAAGAGAGAAATGTCTGAGTACGTTCAGTTCTTCTCAGCTGTTTGAAAAACAGATAACGTAAGGGGTTTACCAGCAAAGTAATGCATAAATTTTTCTAAGGGGAGGTTTCACTGAGGATCTGAGATATTTCACATTAATATTTCAGGGAAATGTGACTGGTGAATTCAGGTGTAGTGGAGCACGAAAAAGCATTTCTAAACCAGAAAAAGGTACATTAATCAGTATAATGCTTTCCTGTATATTACTGGCACAAGTACGCTTTTTACTGAGTTTCGTCGCTTTAGGTCCGGTGGAAAATTAAATGCACCGTGGCTTTTGAGTGGACGACTCACAGAGTGCGACTTTTTTTTGTGAACCAACTAGCCAATGCTTTCTGAGGCTGTTTAAATTGTAAGAGCTGTGCTGACTAACCTGATGTACGATTTCGTTGTCCGCTAGTAAAACGAGAAAAAAAGATAAAAAAAGGCTACAGTAAAGTAGTTGTATCCATAGCTACATAAAAGCACTCACCAACGTAAATGAAAGTGTTTCGGTGTAAGCGCACACCTAAAGAAAAACCACGTATCGAGATAGCGAGCAATGTAATTAGCAGTGTGTGGGGGCACGGGTGCGATAAATCATGGAAGGCGAAGCGAAGAGCGTTTGTTTCTTGCTGGCGCGGCGGGGCGGCTTCCATCTTCGTCATCTCGCACCGCGCACCGTCCGCCTATCCCGCTAGCCATCGGACACCGCCGTTTAAACTGGTCCAATTAATTTTATTAGGCGGGTGTCAGTGGCGCTCCACCGGCCCCTTTTCGTTTCCCGGGAAGTGAGGAGTGGTAACTGGAGGGGGGCGCTTGTTTAGGCACTTGGCCCTCGTGTCCGCGATAACGGACGCCTTGTCTCCCCACGTGCTGTCGATAGCGGCTCTCGTGGCGACCATGTAGCGCGATGCTGCTCCACACCACAAAAACAGGTGCTCCAGCCCGGGAGACTCGGCATCGGTATTCCGACAACCGCATTCCCTTTCGTCGTTGTCACGTCCCACTGGAACTTGGATATTCTCCTATACATCAAACTGTCTTTCTGATGACACTTTTTTCCTGTGCAAAAGGCTCGCAATCTCTGTAATTTGTGGGTTTCTCACCGACAAATGATGAATATCGCTTGCCGGCCGCGGTGGTCTAGCGGTTCTAGGCGCGCAGTCCGGAACCGCGCGACCGCTACGGTCGCAGGTTCGAATCCTGCCTCGGGCATGGATGTGTGTGATGTCCTTAGGTTAGTTAGGTTTAAGTAGTTCTAAATTCTAGGGGACTGATGACCACAGATGTTAAGTCCCATAGTGCTCAGAGCCATTTGAACCATCTGAATACCGCTTGACGAGTGTTATTCTGACATAACAATCTCTAACACTAAGAAATGCCGGATCTATAAGCTTTCCAACTTGAAAATTACGTTGTTTACCACATGTAATCAGTCTGATTCCGTAGCCGAATGATCAACGCGAATGATCTTCGTGTGGTTGACCTGCGTTCGATTCTTCGTACTGTCAGGGACTTTTTCGTCGGTCGAAGGAGTGGACCAGGGTGCACTCGCTCTCGTGAAACCACTTGAGGAGCTACCTGATTAAGAGAGAGCGGCTCCAAGGTCGGAACGTTAACAGTGGCTGGGAGTGTGGTGGGCTCACCCCAAGGCTCTCCACACCGCATCCGATGAAGAATGAGTGAGGATGACACGGCGGTCGGTCGACTATCACGAAGTCTTCACGGACCGGTCGTGGAGTTTCCTTTACCTTTCTTTTGTCTCTTTCTGTTTCTGGCAAGTAGGTGATACATACAAAGCTCAATCGAGTGTTGTTGCATGACGAGAAAAGTATGAGTGCGAACTGACACAAGAAAGTGCTATTAGTTTATGCCGGCGGACCGAAACAACAGGGACCCTGAACGGAAATGTGAATGGTAAGCCACAAAAACCAACAACCTCTAACTTATTGTAATTCAACTGGTAAAGTTCCACGGTGCTGTGGGTACAGTTTAATAGATTCCGGATTTGAGAAGGTACGCGCAAATGGAACATGCTAAGACGGGCTTTTGCATCGTCGGTGCGCGTGACTGTAGTCATATTCTATCAGCCACACTGTAAATGAGTGTCCTAACAGACGTTTCCCTGGTTGTGCCACGAACCTCCATGAAGCATCCGACGAGGCGCTCCACCACTTTGAGGTATAAGACATTCTTGTGTTGATCATTTATAAACTGTAAATATTTGCAGACATGTACTTTTTCGTTAAATATGTATAACAATTCGATTGTTTGTGACAATAATAAACCAAAGTAAACACACACCTTAAACAATATCGATATTCTGGTATTGTGTAATTTAAAAACAGACACTTTCAAATCATGTAACATGTTACTTTATATAAAGAAGGGGTCTTCTGACATTGCTGGCTGAGAGACTCACACATAAAAAAGGTATTCTTCCTCCGTGCGCAGTGGTCCCTCTCCACGCAGTCTTGTTAATGTTACGAGAGACAGACGGGAGAGTATTGTCCTGCGCCGGTATCTAGCTTATGCCTCTTTAAGGTGACTGCTGGGCGTAACATCCCCATCCGACGGACGGTTCACCATCAACGATTGTCAGATTCCGTCAGTCACACTGTGAAGGTGTTTCAAATTTAATCCAGGACATTAATTAAATTTTGGAGATCACGAAATTCACTGCACCACCTTTCCTCACTTCAAATATGGATTATATATTAAACTGTAGTTCCCTCAATGACAGAATGGGTACCAGTTCAAAGGTTTCAATGTAATTGTGTTTTGCTAGGCAATGGAGGTGGTCCATTCTTGCATTCCTCCGACCTTTGAACTGACACCCAGGTAGCTATAATAGGAGCTACGGTTTAATGTTGAATCCATAACTGTGCTGAGGCCAAGGGGTAGAGAGGTGGTTGAGTGAACTTCAAGATTGCCAATATTAAACTGAGTGTACCAGAGACAGTGTGAGTAACATATAAATGAGTAACTCTGCTGTGAATTGAACCTGCTTGGCAGTTGGTGCCATTGCCGGTATTGTATTCCCACTGCAGCAGAGAACATGCAAAACTGCAGAATACCTGAACACCACACCCTGGTGAGGTGAGGAGCGGCTGGGACTGACAGCGGAGAGCATTCTGGTATGGGTCTAGGAAATGGCAACAACTTCGAGCCAACGCGAGGGTCTTGTGGGCAACAGCGGCAGGACAATAACTAACGTGCAGCCCTTGGGTCATGGATGGCGTGCTGTCCTGTCTTGTTTATATCCCACAGAAGCTAATTCAGGACGTTGGCCGGCGAGCAGTGGCACCTGGGAAGATGGGTGGCGGTTGGATGCTGGCAGTTGGCGATAATAGCAGCCCATTGTGTCTAGAGGACATGGCTGCCGTTGTCATCATGGGAAATGGAAGCTAAACGAGACAGCCTGCTTGCAGAGAGCTAACGAGAAAGCACAACAATTCGGCAACCGAGACTATGTCAGCTGTATACACTCCTGGAAATGGAAAAAAGAACACATTGACACCGGTGTGTCAGACCAACCATACTTGCTCCGGACACTGCGAGAGGGCTGTACAAGCAATGATCACACGCACGGCACAGCGGACACATCAGGAACCGCGGTGTTGGCCGTCGAATGGCGCTAGCTGCGCAGCATTTGTGCACCGCCGCCGTCAGTGTCGGCCAGTTTGCCGTGGCATACGGAGCTCCATCACAGTCTTTAACACTGGTAGCATGCCGCGACAGCGTGGACGTGAACCGTATGTGCAGTAGACGGACTTTGAACGAGGGCGTATAGTGGGTATGCGGGAGGCCGAATTGCTCAACACGTGGGGCGTGAGGTCTCCACAGTACATCGATGTTGTCGCCAGTGGTCGGCGGAAGGTGCACGTGCCCGTCGACCTGGGACCGGACCGCAGCGACGCACGGATGCACGCCAAGACCGTAGGATCCTACGCAGTGCCGTAGGGGACCGCACCGCCACTTCCCAGCAAATTAGGGACGTTGTTGCTCCTGGGGTATCGGCGAGGACCATTCGCAACCGTCTCCATGAAGCTGGGCTACGGTCGCGCACACCGTTAGGCCGTCTTCCGCTCACGCCCCAACATCGTGCAGCCCGTATCGTGCACGGTACATCCAAACCGTCATCGAACTCATCGTTCTCCTAGACCGGCCAGGGAACTTGCTGTTCCAACAGGACAATGCACGTCCGCATGTATCCCGTGCCAGCCAACGTGCTCTAGAAGGTGTAAGTCAACTACCCTGGCCAGCAAGATCTCCGGATCTGTCCCCCATCGAGCATGTTTGGGACTGGATGAAGCGTCGTCTCACGCGGTCTGCACGTCCAGCACGAACGCTGGTCCAACTGAGGCGCCAGGTGGAAATGGCATGGCAATCCGTTCCACAGGACTACATTCAGCATCTCTACGATCGTCTCCATGGGAGAATAGCAGCCTGCATTGCTGCGAAAGGTGGATATACACTATACTAGTGCCGACATTGTGCATGCTCTGTTGCCTGTGTCTATGTGCCTGTGGTTCTGTCAGTGTGATCATGTGATGTATCTGACCCCAGGAATGTGTCAATAAAGTTTCCCCTTCCTGGCACAATGAATTCACGGTGTTCTTATTTCAATTTCCAGGAGTGTAGATGAAGCAGTAAGTTCGCCTGGCCAACACTGGGGGCAGCTCAACGGAGCTTGAGGCTGAGGTAGCAGCACATCATTATCAACATGAGGCATCGGTGCCTGTTTTGGTGAAACGGAAGGTGCCTGGAATCTTGGCTTCAGGATAGGTCCGCCGACAAGACACAAGCAGAGGTGAACTGTAATGTATGGTCTCGAAGAGTGGAAACATGAGTTGTGTAGACTACTGTGTCTGTCTGTGTTTGAGCGTTGGCTGTGCCAGTTGCTCTGTCGTCACAAACCAAGACCTAATCGGAAAGAAGTTTCAGCAGGACAAGATTGTAGTTGAACTAGGCCCATAGGTTGTACCTACTTTTATTGACAATATGTTTAGCTAATTTACCGATCTCTTACTTAAATTGTGCGCCTTGTTTTGAATTATTGATTCCATTTATTTATTTTTCCTTTTGCCAGCACTGGGTGGTCTGGTTCTTTGTGGTCTATTAACTCTTCTTCATTTGGGGCTTTTATGTGTCAGAGATAATTGATTTATTTTGGATATTTTATCTTGAGCTAGAGACCTGCTGTTTTATTTTTCTTGTCATTCCTCCCAGCTTGTGCCGCCATTAGCGTAAGGTTACATGTTGCTTGTGCCCTCCTCGTTACTGTAAGGCTATATCTATTTGTATGACAAGAATTTTCCCGTGTTGACAACTTATGTTACATTTTAAGCCAATTTATATTTGTTGCAATAAGAGTTGGTCAGTTTCCTTGTGTTTTAATTTTAATCTTGCGCTCTGATTTGTTGAATTGTGTTATTGTAAAGTGCGCTTAAAAACTTTTAAATGTTCACGTCAACGCTGCCACCCACCCCATATGAAATGTCCACCTTCTTTTTCACCACAAAACCGTAAAACGATATAAATTTATATCACCCGAGACAAACGTCGTCTCGTCTCAAACACTCGCGGTAGTGAAACAGCGTATCATTGTGTTATTTAAGTACCGCATGTATACATTCTTAAACACGTAATCTACGTGATGTTACTGACACACTTCAATGGTGTGCTAGTCTTCATACGAAATTCTATGATTAACCAAGACAGATATGTATATATTAGCTTAGAAATATACAGACTAATATATGAAAACAGAGATCCCGAATATCATGGTCATTTATTGTAAGGAAAGCAAACCTAACCTAACCTAACCTAACCTAACCTAACCTAACCAAGACAGATATGTATATATTAGCTTAGAAATATACAGACTAATATATGAAAACAGAGATCCCGAATATCATGGTCATTTATTGTAAGGAAAGCAAAATTGTTTCAGATAATATTTAGTGAAGGTGAAAGGGCACGTAATCCAGTGTTAGGAGCTCTTACAAATCACATGTATTCGCTACTTTTTCGTTCGTATTCAGCAAGGCTCTTAGCAATGATTCATTACCTTTTAATAGATAACTCTCTTTCTTTCCATCACTTCGTACTCAAATGAACAGATACGATAGTTTTAGTACGACATTTCTCTTTGCAGGTCGTGGCAACAACGAATACGTTTCATAACTAGCATAATTCCTTTCATGCGTGCATTCATCTCTGACTCTGACACTAGTATCCTAATTCGATTCTTTCACATGCATTTCGTTACTACCGAGCGCAATACTGCCAAGGTAAGACACTAGACTCGCTTTTTCTACCTCACTTGAGGTAGCTACCGGGTTGTTGCCGTTTGAAAAGGACACATGTTATTTCCTGCTCCAATTCTTGTCCAGTGCTCTGACCCTATCATCGAGCTTACCTTCCTTCGTCTTTTTGTTATTCCTGTAAATCTGTCCTCGACAGGTGCGTATATAAGATACAACAATACAGACAATAATATAGATTAGTTGGTGAGTTAGTTTGGACAAAAAAATCCTCAATAAATGAATATCATTTCTTATTTGCGCCATAAATAGCTACAGTGCTGATAACGTATTTCAGCATGGTTTTAATTAATTAGGGGTGTTAATTTCTTTCCGCCAAATAATTTACGAGGCACATGCACAGCGACAGATGGTTTAGCGAAACGTATGTAGCAGCAATAGAAATTAGGAGGAGGAATAGTCGAGGGAAGATGCCATGTACCAACTACGTATGTATGTATGTACTGCGGGGCTCGGAATGCCACACCAGAGATGCACTTCAGTTATATTGCAATTTAGTTTCGCTACTTACATGGGGCTTAAAACTGGACTGTATCCAATCAAAAGGGTTGCTGCCAATTAATACAATCTGTTGCAGAGGTATGCTGACAATTCATTAAGTGTGAACAGAGGTTTGTGACTGAGTGTATGTGCGATCCGTCCTTCCCAGAAGGAAGATTTTACACTTGTATCACCAAATACCTCCACACTCCTCTTTTCAACACTAAGCACATGTTCTATGCAGTGATTATTAGTAACAAAAGTAATAAACAGTGCACAATTTGTACATTGTAGATTACTCGTCAGTAGACTAGACAGTAAGTAAAATACAGGAGTAAAAATTAACTCGTCACTTTTTCAGTATTATCCATTGCGGAGATGGATGGATAGAGATCTGCCTCAGTAACTCAGTTTTACGTGAAATACATGAACTGTATTACCAGTTGCAAATACGAACAACCATCAGCTGTGTAAGTGAGCGACGACAGCGAAAATTTGTGCCGGACCGGGACTCGAACCCGAATTTCCCGCTTTTGCGAGCGGTGGCCTGAACCGTTTCAGCTATCAGTGTTCGACTCACGGCCAGACGCAGGCCTCCATATGTCGTCGCTCATGCGTCACAACCTGTACTCGTACTTACGTTATGTAATTTCCGTACAGCGGAGGATATTTTAATTGAAAGTCGTTGCCTGGTATCGGCGGAAAAATGCGATATTGCAGTCCCTCTGTTGTTAAGCAGTACGATACCGATGAGTGCAGTGACACTCCTTGGATACTTTAATGCATACACTAGCATAGAGCGTCAGCTCAGGGCCGTTGTATTAAAATTCCTTGCACTTAAAAGATCCTATGCAAAAGGAGAAAGAGTTTTCCGTCTGCTTGGACTGCCTAAGATAGTACTAAAACCTACATTCTTCAAATAATTTCCTAGAAAACAAATTACCTGGGTATCACCAAATCCGATTTGCGATGACAAACAACTGTATCACGATGCGATAAGTATACTCTCCGCAATGGTGATCCTCAATGTAGAGCCTGCTAAAAGTGCCCGTTTCGATTCAGGCCACTACCATCTATTATTGAATTCTAGGTTACATCAATATTTGGAAAAAAGAACCAATACTAATCCAAAAAGTTTCACATAGAGAAATTATCTAGAGAAAATTATTTCAAAGTGATTTTGGGAAAAATAATACATAAATTTTGCCAACAACTTCAAAAAGACAATATTCAGACTGTAGAAGAAACAATTCCTCTCAAACGGACATGGGAACACGCCTAATGGAATAGTGACGAGTTATGTACAAACAGACGGTGAGCTTGGAATATCTGGAATGCAAACAAAAATGATAGGAACTGGGAAAATTTTGTAGATGCCAGGAAACTTGATCAAATGATCTCAAAGAGACCAAAGAACAATGTGTAAAAGGGCAACTAACGTACACGTCACCAAGTTCACAGTCTATAGATTCCAAAACAGAAGACTGCACATTATAACACTGAGAAGAGTACCATAACTGAGGGCTACTTCAAACAACGACACAAATGCTATCCGTCAAAAGAAGAATTTAATTTTTATAACATAATCCAAGCTCAACCAGACTGAAAGCTATCAAAAGTGTAGGACATCTAAGAAATCATAAAAAACTTAAAAATAACAAAACATCATGACAAGACAATGTAGTTAGAAACACTGTAATGACATTATTCCAGTCTAACAAAAATCATTATCGAAATGTGGACAACAAACAGCTTCCCATCGGAATGCGCATCAACATCAGTAGATCCACTGCGTAAAAAAGGTAGGCAGGTTAGGGAAAGGTGAGTACAGCTGTAATATATCTTATTACTTTTATGACGTAATTCTTCCGTACTATATGGGTATAGTGTATGACACTACGCAAAAGGATCTCAAAATGTGTTTTGTTAATGTCCAAGAACTTGGACATATGTCGCCTTTGAAAGAGATCCTGCGACCTGTAACGCAGCCGGCGTTAACGTACAACCGAGAATCATTGCGTTAAATTGGTGTTGCTGTTTCATGAGTGACAAGTATGTCAAACTTGTTTTATTTGTGTTATTCCGATGTAAGGATATAAACACTGAAGTCCATGTATTCAGTACAGTTTCGTCATTCCAACGAATTAACTGCTGGTGATAAGTAGATGTCACTGTAAACCATGTAATTTCAATTTCGTTAACGTAGGTTGGTTAATACGAACGTGTAAAATTATTTTTTGTACGTATGGAGAATTGTAGATTTTGATAATGGAACAAACACTGTCGTACGTTATTTGTTATGTAGATATGTGACACTGTATAAAGGTGCACATGAACAATTTGGATTTGAGATCGACGCGTCGTTGGCTGTAGGCGCCAGCAAGGATAGCAAACGAGACAGTAACGACATCATCTGTTTATCAATGCAACTGTCACCAGCGCTACCCATTACACTAGTTCAACTGCACTTCATGAATACGTCTATAATTCAAAATTGGTCTGGCTTCCATGTGACCGTGTATAATGTGTGTATTACCTATGTGTGAATTTGTCGCCTAACCAACCACTATTAGTGTAAGCATTCGTATGTTTAGTTTCAGTCAACAACTTCTGAAATCTTAAGACCTGCATTTTGTTTTCCAAATATGATTTTTGTGTTCTTGTAAATGTTTTGTGTTTTAGCTTCAGAAGGCCTGCTTTGAAAATGAGCTTGATAATTCGAAACTAGAGTGAATATTGAAAGACAATTTTAGACCAAATTATGGTCTTGTCCGTTGTCTTCTGTACTGCCTTGGCAAACCCTCTTAACATAAGAAATCTTATTCTCTTGTCACTCAAATTTAGGTGAACATAAGAAAAACAGATGTTAAATTATTACAGCAACCATATGGTTTCGACAGAGATATTCGACTCATCATCTGCGCGATTTCGAGGCGTAGAACGAGCACTTTAGCGTTCACACTTGACCCTCGTAACTTGGGCTTCTGGTTATTTCTTAGTCTTGCCCTGAATGCAATCTTATTTGAAACATGTTTATGCTACGCCATGATAAGATACGATAACCATCAGCTCATGGCCTCTTTAACAGTCGTCGTACTGTATTTATTAGCACTATGACTTTGACATTCATACAGTCGTTCTAGAATTCACATGAAAAACCGTGTTGGGAGTTGAAACTTTTCTGCACAACAGCAACTGATGGACGAGTCGCAATATATCTAACTTACAACACCAGTCATTATCAAGAAGAGAAATGTACCATTAGAAATCGTAGGACTTTGAAGATAGAGCAGAAGACTGAAGAATTCGGCAGCGTCGACCGTGGTCTGCCACGACGCATGATACAGTTACCAAAAAGGAAAAAGAAACAAAATCTTTTGCTTCACAAATATTTATCTTCTTTAAATTTTATATTCTTCTAATGTTATTATTGACCAATGATCGTGAAGTAAATGCGTACACGTTCAAAGAAATACGTAAAGCTGATGCTTACTTTCGTCGCAAAAATTTTAACCCACTAATCAGTAAGTTGATGCCGTTCGCTGACGCAAGTTATGTACCGTGGAATACACGAACCAACGACGACTAAACAATGTCGCTCTCATGCGTAGTACCTGCTTCCGTGGCTGCATTTTTGTGTATGTGAGCATACTCAAAATAATTAATGTGCCTTGAGAGAAAAAAAGAAAGAACAAGATGCACCGTGTGTGCGGGCTACTATCAGATCAAGAACATGAGCGTAATAGGATTTAAACGGAAGTAACAACATATCACAACTTTAAAAATTCCGTTTAAACAGGGTGAACGAGTAGGGAATGAAGACATGACTTCTTTATCAACATCAAGATCACCTCCGTCCAGGGTGATACATTCAAACCTTGGTAACTAAATTGTAGATAAGTTCTTTTATGAGACGTTGGCAAGGAATTAGCAAGTTCATCTAGTTAATAATTTATTCATGTTGCAATTGTCGGACACGTACGCTGTGGTTCGTGTTTCCTTGACACTCGTTCTGCCCCAGAACTAGCCTTGTAGTCTGGAGTACGCCGAAGATGTCCGAAAACGGTAATAAAGAGGATGTGCCTTAACAACATTATTTGGAAGTGTATTTAGTATTATTTACTTTATAATGTCCTAATTAGGACTTCGTCATTACATTCTTCTTTTCTTTTGTATCTACTGAAAGATATTCCTGTCACTTTCAAATTTTTATTTTTGTGGGGGTCCACAGCCTCCAGATTTTAATAAATAAAAATATGTTCCTTAGTAGGTCGTAATGCGATTTTTATTTACTCGCGTCATTGTTAACCACATTTGTAACATCTGTATTTCGTATCATTTTCAAATTACTCTTAATTACAATTAAAAATAGCCATATTCCGTCATTTTACGAAAGGATCCACATCACTGTGACACCTTTTAAACTCCTGTTTTGAACTTTTCTCTACGTACAACCACATGGCAACTCAAAATTCACAATACGAGCTTAAAACGTGTCATTGTAGTGTGGGTTCTTTCGTAAAATTACGGAATATGGCTACGTTTTAGTTGTAATTAAGAGTAATTTGAAAATGATATGATGTACGGATGTTACAAATGTGCTTGACAGTGACACTTAGTCGAAATTAGCTAATTGCACGATTAAATAAAAATCGAATATAGCCTACTTCGGGCCATGTTTACCTATCACTTTAAATATTTTAGAGCTATTTCTTTAGAAATTTTCTGGCAATGAAGGGAACTTTCAGGGATTACTTGTTAAATCTCATTCCTAATTTTCCTTATCTTTACTTCGTGGTTTCTTATGATTATATATTTGTTATCAAAATTGGTTTTAAATATGTACTAAATATAAATTTCTCCTATTGTTATTATTCAGTTGCATCCAGGCATTTTACTTTTCCTTTACAAATTTCATTCGCGCAGTTGTTAATGGCTATAAATTTTGTGGTATACTTGTGTGAATCCAGAACACATCCACTTAAGATCGTTCGCACATATCTCTAATGTGGCACTGTTAATACATACGAAAAACGGAATTCATGATGCAATCCACACAGCTGTCAGTATTTGTCGAAACTCTGTGACTGGTGACAATACACGGGAAAAGTTAATGTACTTTAGTTGATAAAACGAAGGGCGAACTCTTCTTAAAGACTGGGAATTGATTAGAAGTGGATGTTATCCGTAATTGTTTTATAATGAAATGTAAATTTGAAAATGAAGTTATAATGAAACCTAATGTGTCGTGTTAATAATACGTGTTAACTGTAATCGAAAAATGACAGGAAATTGACCACGACACTCAAATAAAAGTTTAAGATCGAAAATTTACAGATCATTTGATTCTCACACTACAGAAAAAATTTATTCGTGATTTTAATAGATAAACAGATAGATAAATCAATAGATAAAAATAAATAGATATATAAATAGATAAAAATAAATGGATAAATAGTGAAGTGCTACTTTTTGGTATTGCAGCTATTTCTAATGTATTTTCATCGTTATAACTAAAGATAACCATGGCAGTTTAAAGCTACAATTCTGCAAAAGCCGCACAGCTCTGTGTTAGAGCACCTTCAAAACAGCACTAACTGGCTTCAGATCTGAGTCGATCTCCAGACGGTGGCATTCGTTTGTTTTACAATTTACATTCGAATAATTGAAACTCTAGATCCCAGGAAGAAGAGTTTTCTTCCCTGCTTGGGAAATCCTCCTGTGACTGTATCGACATGTTTCGCACGACGAGTGTCTACCACAGTCTCAATGTGGACTGAAAACTATTTTTGCTAAATCGTTAATCTGAAGGAATTGGTTGGATATTCTGTTTCTCCTTACCATTGTAGAAATCAACTTGGATCGCCATTTTGACGGTGGTGAGGTTTAACTGCAGTCATAGTATTTTGCTGAAAATTGTAAACGCTCTCAGATGATACACTTGTCTATCACGAGAGGTTAAACCCAATACCTGCACTAACTTTGGCTTTTGGAATGAACTTACAACTTTTTATTCACATTCGTTAAATTTTGCATCTTATTGTCACTGCACAGATACTCATTATTATCATTTTAATTGATAAATACTATTTTTAAAGACGAATACTAATAATTACGTTTGAGTAAGAGCACTAGGCACAATATGATTGCAAGATAAAATCGAAGCCAGAAGTGTTCTTTATTACTCAAGCGTCGAGGCCTACACACATAGTGATTTAAGTAACATGATAAATCTATTAAATACGTACTCTTAAGACAGGTATTTTGTAGACACAGCCAGTTTCCTCTAACAAGAACATGGAAAAGACGATTCATGCAAAATATCATCCTGTGTGTAAATTAAAATCTTATATTATTATTCATAGTTCCTCAATATTCATTCAAAAATTATGCGGTTAGCAATTTCAACAGTAACATGCCTGTTAAGGTACCCGTTAAACCAGGTAACACATCTGATATGGTTATTGTTTGTAAATAATGCTTTCCAGTTTTGTCCTCGGATCAATACGCTGCGGCTGACGCAACGTCCATCACGTCATTAGTTTGAATGCATAGTTTTTATACTATTCTCGCAAATACCATACTTATCGATAAAAAGGCTAGTTAAGGCAATTCCTTTTAAGCGCTGTATGAGCACTGTTCTTTAAGGTAAATTGTGGAAACAGAGTATTTGCCATTTCTTTGTCTATGCTGCTCCTTCTAAAGAAGCAAACGGAATTGCTGTTTCAAATTACAAACTTTTGTTTAACTGATGACACTGTGATAACTAATCATGAATTTAAGTATTTGAATGCCATTCGGACGATGTCACAGTCCAATGCTGTACATAATATCCGAGCTACGTTTCTCAATGAAATTAGTACTGCGTAAATTTATTCAAGAGACAAATTCTAGTTCGTTTACTGTTTTCCAGTCTCCATTCTGAGAAAGGCAAGGACATAAATATAATTTCTCATTGTATCCTTCCTCACCCGGTGCTTTTGTATCTTTGTTGTATGCAACCGTGTTCTTGTTGTTATTGTGGTCTTCAGTCCAAAGACTGGTTTGGTGCAACTCTTCAAACCACACTATATGCGTACGTTTTACATTAACTATGACGTACAGGGTGACAATTATTGAACTATATGAAATAAAATAGTCATAACTGCTTAACTTCTTTGCGTTAGGGAGCCCAAACTGCACGGTTGGCCTCGGGACATGATGAGAATTAATTTGCGCATGCGCACGCGCCCTGTCGTTGTCGGCCACTCTCATTTGAAAGGGTTCGTCAATAAGCAAATCTGACGCAATTCAGGAACTGAGAATCCACATTTTGCGATAGAGAAGTCTCTTCATCCTCACTATGTAATGTGGAATGTCCAATCACTGAACAATCGGTCCAATATTCCTTAATGGCACGATGACTACCGAACGGCACGTGAAGGTTTTGGAAGGTGATTTAATCTCCGTTATCCACAGTGACCCTGTTTTCTACTAGGTGTGGTTCATGCAAGATGGAGTTCGACCTCATCAAAGCAGGAGAGTGTTTTATGTACCGGAGGAGCACTTTGGGGACCGTATTCTGGCTCCGGGGTACTCAGAGGCCACTGGCCGCCATATCCTCCGAATCTGAACGCATGTGACTCCTTTTTGTAGGCTACATTATAGACAAGGTGTGCAGCAATAACCCCAAAACCACTGATGAACTGACCATTCAAGAGGTCATCGACACTTCTGCGTGTCATGCAGAATTTCGCTATTCATCTGCGCCACAACATCGCCAATGGTTGCAGGCGTACCAAACATATCGTAAACTAAATCCGAGTATCTGTAGTGACGTTTACATGTTGAATAAAAGTGTATGCACTCCGCAGTTCGTAACTAATTTACGTTTTTTCTTTTCCATACATTTCAATAATTGTCACCCTGTGCTTTGTGGGGCTAAATAATTGTTCGTGCTCCTCTATACTCAGTATAGGAAAGAGAGAATAATCTTGTGGTTATAGCGTACTTTATACACCAAATCTGTTAACTCAAACAGAACTGCTCCGAATTTCTGCGCCTTCCTTTGAAAAGTGGCAACATATTTCTTAGTTGGTCATTGCTGTGATTACCAAATTTATGTAAGCATAAGTGTAAATTTTAATAACAAAACTCTTTCTTATGATCAACACAAAATGCTCTGTACAGTAACAAAACATCCTAAGAAGAAGAAAAAATTGTAACTATGAGAAGCGAAAAGAAGAGAGACGATTAATTTCATTTGACTAAATTTGAACACAAGGCCATTGGCTTCTTTCGAAGACTTGGTAAAATATAGACAGTTAATTTCCTCTCACTGCAGATATGTCTAGGCAATCAAAAACTCGCTATAATTGCAGTACTTCGTGGGAAAGCTTACCGTTCCAGTTTGCACTCATCAGCACCTACCAGTAATCATCAAATATTTTCACTGGATTGAGTTTGGAGTCCACTGCACACACAGACGTTTGCATTAAATTCCTAGAATACGGACTGATCTTTTAGCATTCTACACGCTGATTTGTAGGAACTGATTAGTTCCACTTGTCTACAATATCGCTTTCGGAAGGCAATAAATATCAATTAAACCTTGGAGCTCAATTTTTTCCTGAAGATATATGGAACATGATAAAGTCAGATCCACTAATGTATCGTATTTGCTTAGCAAACTCGTTTTATTTTGCAGCAATATTTAACAGCCGTATCGGTGATGCAACATTAACGTCAAAGTAATGAGGATGAAATATCTAATGATATGTACGATTACTTTAGGCACATTAATGATACTTTTTTTCTCTCTCTGATTACTGGTAGCACCAGATGTTGCCGTCATGTTTTCTGAATTGTACGGGATTTGCCAGCAGTAGCTCCAGAAACTGAATTTCCTAACATCAAACAACTAGAACAGTAGCTGCCCTTTCGGCTCGCAAAACAGTGCTAAAGAAACCTTATGCTCTGACGGAATCTGTTTCCTCATCCAGAACCAGTCCGACTAAGCAGCAGCCTCGACCTAGACCCCGAAAGCAGAGTGGCTGTATAAAGTTAGGCGAATCAGATCCGAGTGACACTATCTGCTCGCATCGACACCTCACACCTCACCTCAGTGTTCTGTTCTGCTCAGTGGTGGGGAGAGGCGTGTCTGCTCTCCCCCTAGCCCCACCAAGAAAGCAAACGTTACGAATCTCACTTTCATCACCCACGCTGACCTTCGGTTTAAGACAACTAACGTGCCTCTGGAAGGAACGTCTGAATAGCATTTAAAACTCCGCTTGGTATTTTATTTGTGCAGACGCCTGGCGAGCAATATGTAAATGTGCTGTAACGAGCTCGTATTTGCGTCCACAACGTCGTCCGTTACAGCTTTTTCATGCCATAAAATGAGTCTTACATTACGTTCCTTTATGACTCAATCATTAATACTTCACAAGCAGTTTATGCGTCACGCTGCTTAGTCGCGTACGTAAGTACTAGTGAACATACAGCTTTTTGAGATACGACTGTTTGCATAACTGCATGTAGGGTTAATGTTAAATTATTGCCGTTGCAGATTTCTCGTCTCTTCATTCCCGTGTTTTCATTAACACAGAATTGCGCATAAAGGAAACTTCGCCCGAACATTTGTCCAGAGATCCTGAGGTTACGAAAATACAAGAGAGACATGCTTCCTCTCGTAATTGCTTCGACATATGCAATTTTATCGACTGGATGCTTTCGCTGGAACTGGGTAGGTGTAATTAGCTTTGTAAACGGTAAACGTAAAAAAAAATGTGTGTGTGTGTGTGTGTGTGTGTGTGTGTGTGTGTGTGTGTGTGTGTGTGTTCCACATCTCCTCCTAAACCAGTGGACCGATTTCAACCAGACTTGGTGCACATATCACTAACTGTCTGGAGACAATTTCTGTGGGGTTAAGAACCACATACGTATCATTGTTTAGGAGATATCACTTCATAAACAATGAAATGCGCGTAGAACTGCCACATAACGTTTAAATATATTACTTCTGCGCTGCCAACTACATTTGCAATAAATTTCGAAGGCCGTATCCGCATACGCCGCAGAACATACCTACAAAATGATATTATTGTATGACACATAGATCAGAAAATATGACGTCGTAACACTGCGGTGCGTGAGAAACTGCCACACCATGCATGACATTTAAATTTATCACTTCCTTGCTACTCTATTCGCAACATACTGCTCTGACAGTATCACATATGCCGATGAAAGTTCCTGCACAAATACGTCACTGTACGACAGATTGTTCAAGAGATATGACAGCATAAATACTGAGTTACATGAAAAAATGCCGCACCACGCATGAGTTTTAATACACTTACTACTTTTCACTAAGTCAACTCAAGTTAAGGAAATCCATGACATCTGGCAGCGTTTTTAACACCTTTCAGCTGGAAAGCGCTAACGGCTTTAGGCGAAAACGGTAGCCATCTATAGAGCTATGAAGAGGCGTCGCCATAAGACGTTTTCAAAGTCGCGCCCAGTGTGCAAAAACTGTCCGAGATCATGTTTCTTAATCTGAATGCTCCACTTATACGTTTAAACATTATGGGTATTTCTTCGTACGATTGATCCATAATTTCAAAGTTGTCATTTTCATGAATACATGTAAATAAAATTTTTCCGACACTGCACTACAAACACAATGCATTTTTTGTTTTCGTTTCAAATAGATAATTGGCAGAATGAACATATTGGTAACGCCCCGTTTGTCAGTTAGTAATAAATAAAAGTCTATGGTTCTTGTTATTGGGTACATTAAAGAATCAGGACTGAAGGCTATAAATTCTTAACCTAAATTCACAGTTTTCATAAAATACTGCAGTGTCGAACAAACGAACAGAATTGACACCAGTTATCACCTTCTCTATGAGAAAATATTGCCACCAATTCATTCTTCCGGATTTCTTTCTACGTATGATATTTGGCGTTAGCGAAACTAAGAGGGCTGTTCGGAAAACAAGGTTCTATAGGCAGCGAAATGGAAACGATAATGGAAATTCGGTGAAGCTTTGCACGGAAGTTTTGGTCAGTGTCTTTAATATGGAGTGAGTTTCTCCTGCAATCTTGTCGATGGGAAGTGTTAGATCACTCTCCTTATAGCTCGGACGTGGCTGACTCTGATGTTCATCTCTGCTCACATGAACCGCTGGCTAAGAAGATAACATTTTGGCACAGACACGAACTACAGACCAGCGCAGAGAAGTGGCGGAAAGCGCAGGTGGGTGCCTTCTACGACGAGGGTAATGGAAAGCTGGTACAACGCTATTACAGATGTGTAAGTCGGAGGGGCGACTGTGTAGAGAAGTAGCTGGAAGGTGTAGCAAATTGTTGCCGGTAAAACATTTTTGTTTTTCATTTCGCGACCGATCGGATCTCACTTTCCAAATAGACCTCGTATCTTTGATAAATGCTTACGCGATTCATTGCGGATACAAACTCATTATCGGTATTTAATAAAGCAAACAGTACTACATCGGACAGCTTTTATCAACTTGAAACTCAGTTACAGGAGTACATAAAGTACATCAACAATCCTAACGAACAACCGAGTGAAGTATAGCTGGGGGCTTGCATTCGAGGACGGCGATTCGAACCATCCACATTAAATTTTTCCTTGATTTCCCCGAATCGTTTAAGGTAAATGCAGGGATTGTTCTTTGAATTGGGCACGGAAGGTATTCTTCATGCTAATTCCCCTGTCAGTGTTTATGTTCCACCTATGACAACTTTATGCCAACGGCCTTGACGCAGTGATAACACCGGTTCCCGTCAGATCACCGAAATTAAGCGCTGTCGGGCTTGATTGCATCACCGACTGGGTCTGCGGGTGCTGTTGGCAAGTGAGCTGCACTCAGCCCTTGTTACACCAATTGAGGGGCTACTTGACAGAGAAGTAGTGACACAGGTCACTAAAACTGGTGACGGGAGAGTGGTGTACTAATCTCGAGCCCCTCTGTGTCCGCATAGGTGACGCCGTAGGGCTGGGGGTGACACGGTGGCCAATTGGTACCGTTGGGCCTTCTGTTTGTTTGTTTGTATAACCTTACTGTCGACCACGATTTAAAACCTAAGCTTCTTTTCTTCCTTTTCCTAACGAACAATCAAGTCGCTGGACTGATAGCAAATTGTCAGCGCCTGACCACTATGTTCTCGAAAGGAAGCAGTAGGTTTTCCAAATAACCATACAACCTTATTACTGTTGTAGTTCAGAAGACAGACTGGTAGTGTAGCAACAAGTATGCAGTTCCTCGTGGGTAGACAACAACTTTCCGCATGAACAGTCTGCTCTCCGGAACATAAGATCGCGTTTGTTCTCTTGCTCGCTCCACAGGCATGTACATCTACATGATTACTCTGCAATTCACATGTAAGTGCTTGGCAGAGGGTTCATCGGACCACAATCATACTATCTCTCTACCATTCCACTCCCGAACCGCGCGCGGGAAAAACGAACACCTAAACCTTTCCGTTCGAGCTCTGATTTCTCTTATTTTATTTTTATGATCATTCCTACCTATGTAGGATAGGCTCAATAATATATTTTTGCATTCGGAAGAGAAAGTTGCTGACTGAAATTTCGTAAATAGATCTCGCCGCGAAGAAAAACGTCTTTGCTTTAATGACTTCCATCCCAACTCGCGTATCATATCTGCCACACTCTCTCCCCTATTAAGTGATAATACAAAACGAGCTGCCCTTTTTTGCACCCTTTCGATGTCCTCCGTCAATCCCACCTGGTAAGGATCCCACACCGCGCAGCAATATTCTAACAGAGGACGAACGAGTGTAGTGTAATCTGTCTCTTTAGTGGACTTGTTGCATCTTCTAAGTGTCCTGCCAATGAAACGCAACCTTTGGCTCGCCTTCCCCACAATATTATCTATGTGGTCTTTCCAACTGAAGTTGTTCGTAATTTTAACACCCAGGTACTTAGTTGAATTGACAGCCTTGAGAATTGTACTATTTATCGAGTAATCGAATTCCAACGAATTTCTTTTGGAACTCATGTGGATCACCTCACACTTTTCGTTATTTAGCGTCAACTGCCACCTGCCACACCATACAGCAATCTTTTTTAAATCGCTTTGCAACTGATACTGGTCTTCGGATGACCTTACTAGACGGTAAATTACAGTATCATCTGCGAACAACCTAAGAGAACTGCTCAGATTGTCACCCAGGTCATTTATATAGATCAGGAATAGCAGAGGTCCCAGGACGCTTCCCTGGGAAATACCTGATATCACTTCAGTTTTACTCGATGATTTGCCGTTATTACAAGGCGTGTTAATCTATAAGAAGGGGCCAGACTGTTTGCAGATAGATACTGTCAGTCTGAAACAAGGAAATAAGACCACGAAGCAATCTTGTCAGTGTTATTTTGCGTGGTGTGATAATTGTCTACTAGAATTAGAATTGTAGGCAGCATTGGGCTAGAGATGTTAGAGATAAAAACGGTAGAGAAGAAAAATACAGACAATTACACAAATTTGTAAGTAATTACAAAAACATAAAAAACTTATTTGGCTACATTTTAAGCATTAATAAATTTATAGTTACTGCAGTTTCAAGAAGTTATCGTATTTTCCACGAAACTACTCATCAAGATTTCATTCGGATAATTGCCTCAGATAAGGGCTGCGAATGTATGGGGCCACAAAGGTATTTACTGCTCCGCTTTGCTGAATGGGACTGCTATGCCAACAGATACCTCGATTTGGTTTCGACATGAATGAGACAATCGTTCTCAGTTCACTATCGCTCTTGTTTTTCGAAGGTAGGAATGTAATTATGATTGATCCTTCTTGCACAGGAGCCACTATCTGTCACTGTCGACGAGCTATGTGTTATTACTGATCGTAGCTCTTATAGATGCAAGCAAATGCAAGCGTATAAGCTGTCTCAACAAATCAGATACGTCGCTCGGAATAATAACGTTCACTTAGCACTGTTATCTACACAGTTTGGAACTACATGTAACAGTAATTCTGCTTATTATTATTCAAGGATTGTCTGATATGAAACTAGTAAAGATCATTATGCTGTTGACTGTGTCTTATAGAATGGTCCTTTGTTCATAATTTTTTCCTCTTGATAATAAATAGTATATTCCAGGTATCAGAATCCCATTAAAGAACAAAACCATCATAATTAGAAGATAAAGATCCAAATAATGTTCATGGAAAATTTTAAAAATACCTTAAAGTATTACTTATAAGCAAAAGACACAAACTGATAGCTCTACAAATAATTTCTTCATTTTTCATTTTTGTTAGCGTGCACTCGGGTAACTTGCTCCTCAGTGCCTTCTCTTTCCGTGTATCACAACACTTGCTGCTGTACAAGACAGGTATAAACGCTCGATATTGTTCGATAAATAACTAAATACTTATAAATTTCCTGTCCTTTGAATGTCCCATATTTTCAGGTGAACTGCAAATGCTGGTAGATAGAACTCCAGCAAGGTAATCTATGCCGGAAGACACATCTCCAGCAACTCTTATATTATTATCGGGCATCAAGTTTAGATCTTCATTTTTTTCTCTTTCTTCACTATGGAGATTGATTATAACTATTTGTCAGTAGCAGAATGTTACATTATGAAACCTCCTTGTCATTAATGGTATGAACTTACTCTTGTCAATAGAATCTTTCGGGCAATGAAGGCATTAACCTATCCATGCGGTAGCTGACATAGCGAATGTTGCTCTGAAAGCCCTCTGGACTAAGAAAATAGTATTGTAATCAGTATTGTTCTTCTACCATCAAAACTGACTATCGAAGAATTATTTTGATCCATAAAAGCAGACTTCTTATCTACCAGAGAAAACCAAGAAACTTTTTGAGAAATTTTCCTTTAAAATGTCAGTTAAGTAGGCATCGAAGAGTAACAACAATTTCGACCGTTTTCTGTAAGCTGCTGACATCCCTTTAGGTTATGCTTATTGTACAACTGTTTTTGATAGTGATAAACTTCGACGTTGATTGCCCAAATAAAACAAAAGATCCAGGCAACTTTACGTAGCTGCTTTAAAATTTCGTTTACGTATCTTAAATCCGCGTATGTGTAAATCGTCAGGCCTTGTGTTCGAACGACAAAGTATGCTGGACAGGTGCTAAAATCAAAACGAAAGCAAATATTTTAAGTAAACGTATTACTCAACAAACTAACTCTTGATGAAAATTTGTAGCGAGTTATTGCTTTTGGTTGTTGTAATAAAAATCGAATAACTCCCTGACAGTAGAAATGCCGTTACTTACAAGTCCAAAAGAAAAAGAGATAATAGTATTTGCAGCACCAAAAAGTAGCAGACTACCGTAACCACCACTCATACATCCATGTAAGTTTTCAATCTGTATCCAGTGACCTGTCAACTTGAAAACTTGTTACATACATTTTTCATATATTAAGCATTTGTCACGTCTTTAAACTTGCATATCCCTAGAAAAATGCCGGCCGCTGTGGCCGAGCGGTTCTAGGCGCTTCAGTCCGGAACCGCGCTGCTGCTACGGTCGCAGGTTCGAATCCTGCCTCGGGTATGGATGTGCGTATGTCCTTAGGTTAGTTAGGTTTAAGTAGTTCTAAGTCTAGGGGACTGATGACCTCAGATGTTACGTCCCATAGTGTTCAGAGCCATTTGAACCATTTTTGAACCTAGAAAAATGTTCTCGACAGCACACGCACCCAGACAAAAGAAGTGAAGTGCCCAAAATGCAAGGTGGCAACGAAACGAAACATGACGGATTCATAGGGCACGTAATTTTATTTCATTGATCACAGTATCTAGTCAAACGTAAGAAAAAAAAAGCTAGGCAGTATGAGCCCACTTACCAACATGACGTTGCACCCCCTCCGGCCTGGATGCATGCACTCATTCTGTTGGGATGGGTGTAATACGGCCTTTGTGTCATCTTCTGAGGCAAGCTGACCTACAGCTGCTGCAACTAATCTTTGATATGATGGATCTGACACAGAGCTGACCTCCGAGCTGGTCTGGTATCGCGAACAGATCTTGGGATCTTGCTGGTCACGGGAGTACCAAAACATCACACACACAATTTATATAGATACGGACTAAATATAGACGAACGTTGTTCTGCTGAAAAATGGCACCACGACACTGTTGCATGAGATGTTACACGAGAGGGAGGTGGAAGTCATACAGTTGTGCCATCAGGGTTCCCTGAATCACCAACACGCCTGATGAGACGTCATACTCGATGGCTCCCCAGACCATGACCCAAAGAGTAACACCGGTATGCCTCTCCAAAACATTGGAAGAATGGGACCTCTCCCCAGATTGCCGCCACATTCATCGACGATTGTCATCCGGGGTAGTGCAGGCAGCGACTCATAGCTGATCACAGTGCGACGCCATCCATCAGCATTTCATGCTTCTCGGTCTCTGTTGTGATCTTAAAAGTAGCATAAGCATGCAACGGTTATATCCTAGTCCGCCTTCTGCCAGTCTCCGACCAATCATGCCGTATGTCAGATAATGTACCAACGAGTCTATTATTTGTCCTCAGATGGCACGCGCAGATGTGAAGAGCCTGCAGTGTGCTTGGTAACAATACGACGATCCTCCATGGTGTCGTCAGACTTGGTTGCGTGAAACCTTGACGACGAATGTGTCAGTTCTCACGTTACTGAACGGTCCAATAATGGGCCGCTGTCATATCAGAATGCCCAACAAATCTGGATATTGCACGGTTCGACCGGGTGGCCAAGTGGTGAACCACGATGAGGCCCATTTCAGACTCTCTCAGCTGCTGATAACGACACCTTACACGAGTGCGCGGCATCTCTGCGGCCTTCACAGTGATCACTTACAGGCGTGATAACAACGCTAAACACGAATAACAGTAATGCACTCTGGTGGTTGTTCTGCCTGTCACAGAGAATTGCAGCTCTGATCATTTGCATACCCACCGATAGGGTTTACGTGTATGAAATTACGTTGCCATCTACCATATTTTCTGAGTGCTTCACTTCCCTTGTCAGGCACTCTATCTATCGGCAGTTGTAAATCCCTCTTGCTTAATTTATTCATGTTGTTCGATAAGACGAGCTCTGGTAAATGAATGGTCATGAATTCGAGCCCTGCCGAGGTTTATGAGGGAGGAGGAGAGCTTAGAGTCTAAAATATCTTCGAAATTAAGGTGTGTTGGAAACAAACATTAGGTTAGTTGACTAGCTGTTGTGGTGCAACCATCCCGCCATTGGCCTAAAGTGACGTAGGAATGCAGCAGCACATCTTAATTATTTTACATTCATCGGTGTCGAAACTGTCTGTAAATTCCTACACGTTTATTCACTCCCATTATCACTAAATATGATGCATACCGACATAGTTCCTAAATAAAATATATTATCTTCTCGCTTATATCTATACTTCGACAAAATCACCATCTTCCGTAGATGTGACACCCAACACGAACGTGGACAGTAACATTAGACTCGGAGGTAGACGGTTCGTACCCTGTTGGTGAAGATAATTTTAATACAGCAAATGCCCGGTAGGGGTGGACAGGGGATTATGTGCTTTCCCTGAACACCAGACTTTGTAGCGACTCCTGGATTAAATTTTACATCTCTTCGAACATTGCTGTATATACGTGCAACGCTCATTTCCTGAGAATAATTTACACCGAATACTTTCTGCCAAGACCCTAATTCTCAGATGAGCATAAAATTTTCCACATTCTCAAAGCTGAAATGCGGGACCATCATTAATCAGTTACAACTAACAGTACTTTCAAGAAGGAGACCTTATTCACACACACGCTGCACAAGGAAGAGGGCTATGTATCAGTATTGTTCCACGTAAGTTAACTGTACTTCAGATTAATCTAGGTCCAAAACGGTGACAAGGGAAACGAAATGGTAGACGCTTTTGCTAATGAGGCCACTGACGGTAGAGCTATTATTCATTGTTGAATCTCAGATACTGATTTACTACAAACAGTTAGGTCCTTAGCCAAGCAATTGTGAAAAAATAGAATGATACGACTCCTCAAGGAATGAGGGAAGAAGTTAGGGAGAAATTTATGTCGTACTATCACTGTATGAGCAGGATGACAATCGCTGATGGTCAAGAAGCCCCAGAATTACACAGTAAGTCTGAGCTTCGAATTATGGCTACTGTTCCCCACATCGGTTTTATACCTTCTCCACCGGGCGCATGTGGTGATGGAACATATCGACCATGTATTGTTATCTGGTCATAATCTACAAATTTTCAATTCCAAGATCTGCTAAAACTGTGTTCTAGTCACGAATGACGTCGTTATTATCGGAGTACTTTCACGCATATTCTTGATAAAAGTGAACTGCCGGCTTTAATTGTTAATACTGTAGCTTATGAAACGCTGTGTGAAAAATGTTACCTTTGTAGGCTTTTTATTTGATTACACAGTATTCTACGTTAATACATTGTTAGCTGTTAATGTAAAAACTATGGCCACGAGAGATCTGCTCAATTGTGAAAAAAAAGTATACCCAATGTAACTGGCATATGTAAGGCGAAGTTTTAACTAAAGCAGCATATTCAACCCGATGTTCATTTTAGATGGATCCATAATGTTACTCCTTTAGCCTTGTCATACAGTGTTTGTGAGAGTTATTTATAAATATTTTTTCTAAATGTGAGGAAGTCCTTTTGTTGTTCATCCCCTTACAAAAGACTGTGGCATTTTCACAACAGAAAGGGGAGTTATTAGATTACAAAAAAAAAAGAAGAGAATCCTTCAACGGCTCAAGTTCAACAATAAGAGGCTTCTACTGGAAGAATAATTTTAGTTCATCTAGAAGAAAGGTGCTAGTTTTCTGCGCATCAGCGAAGTGTAAATGACTTACATGGTCCTTAATTTGTCTATTTCGTTTGTGTCGTTATGAAATGATAGTGTCAACTATTCATTCTTTGAACGAAAGTTTACGAAAATAGACGTGCAGTTAATCTCTCTGATGCAATCAGCTACAGCTGATTTATGCTTGTGATAATAAGAGTATGGAGTGCATAGAGATGTACATTTGGCAACAAGGCACGTGGTCTTGAAGTCGGTCACACGGTAAAAGTATAGTGCAAACATATATGGAATAATATTATTATATTCATATAAACGTACATCGTATAAGCAATGCCTTGTATTGTCTTCTGCTGACAGAAACTGTGTATATAACCAGCAATAATTATAGTCACCTCTGTGATTGATTCCAGAGCCATCAGATTCTCTATGGTAAAATACTAGCTGAGTTTGAGCTGTTAGAAAAAATAGTCATGCAAAAGCGAACCATTATCTCAATCAGCGTATGTAACACGGCTATACATAGATTGTTTAAGTGTACAGCTCTGTGACATACGCTGATTCACATACTGGTTCGCTTTTGCATGATATTTTGTCTAGTAATACAAATTCACCCATTGTTACTGTAGAGGGCCTGATTATGGCACAATGGAATCCTGAAACCAGTTCCATCTGGAAAAATCAGAGAAGAAAACACATATGTTGGTTTATTTATTGCTGGTTATATCTATATCGGCTGCCGTCCTGTAGTCCCTCATAGTGAGGATGGACGACGAATGAACTGTGTATTGTTGAACACTTCGCCACCGTAACAAGCCTGAAGTGGCATACATTAAACGGAATCCTCTACATCTGGTTTTTGTGAAAGTGAAAACCGCAGAAATTTCGATTGTTGGACTAAATTTTTTATTGTGTTACAACCTGTTTTTCGGGTTATTAGATCATCAGAAGGTACATATGTGGTGGAGGTGAAGAGTTAGAATTTATCGTTTCTTCCGCGCTGGAATCAATGCGAATGCACCTGACACAGTTAACCACAACTTGTCAACTGCAGACAGCCCTCTCTTAATTATGTGAACTGCGGACAGGTGTAAACTGGGGACATGTGATCTGCGGACAGAGGATTAGTCAGCCAATCGGCATTACCCGGGAGACACCCCGAGGACGTTGGCTGACTGTCTTCCATATTCGACACCGAAATTGCAACTAAAACATCGATTAACGAACACTTCATTGATAAACATCAAATCGTCAATCTTCTTTTTGGAGCAAAAAATTGAAGGTAGCTCTTTTAACAAAACAAGACCGATCTATGACCCCTTTCCACAAATTTTGGCTTGTTAGCCGCGCCGGGTAGCCGCGCAGTCGGAGGCGTCTTGCCACGGACTACGCGGCTGCCCCCGTCGGAGGTTCGAGTCCTCCCTCAGGCATGGGTGTGTGTGTCGTCCATAGCGTAAGTTAGTTAGAATTAGACTGAGTAGTGTTTAAGCTTAGGGACCGATGACGCTTAGGGACCGATGACCGAAGCAGTTTGGTCCCATAAGATCTTACCACAAATTTACATTTTTGGCTTGTTTGTTTTTCGTGGTTATGATTGACATTTCTAGCTATAACTTGTAGGCACTCGACAACTTCAATTATTCATTACGAGTTTTCTTAGTACAAGCACATCTCAAAGTACCATTCTTCAACTCACTCTGAAGCTTGAACTTAAAACCGTCCGCTGCAAACAGACGATACGATCTTTCGCTGTCCATGAAATCTATGGCTACTACGTGACTCTGTGGAGAGGAACAAATTTGAAACACCTACATGAATAGTTTAGTTATAAGTTACTGTAAGTCACTTTCATAACATAAATTATTGTAAGTTATTTAGATATTATTAGTTAAATTTAGGTATCAATATCATTGTTAGCATTTGTATTTACACACTGGCCCACCTGTTGTCCACACGATAACGGTGCTCCGGATAGAAAGTCTCTTGGAGCGCGATCAGCGGCCTGTGTCTTCCTCTAGCGGCCGCTGCTCAGCTCTTCACTGCCAACTTCTGCGGCTGGATCGATCGCCTTCTTTGTGGTATCGATAGGCGACAGTTTCACATATAGGACATGATGAAGCAGGTATGTGAAACACCTACGTGAGCTGTGAGTAAATAAAAGTGAATAAAACTGAGTTGAAAAGCAGAACGCCACGTTTCTCGAATGTGAGTAAATGACTGTCCACAGTTCTCAAATTTCGACAGCAAGAAACGAGAGGCGATTATCGGATTAGTCGATAAACCAATAAGCCGGCTCGCTCCGCAGTTCACATGGCAACACAATGATGTGGAACCTGGTGTACACAGTTCACAAGCAACCCAGTTAGGTACTTAGGCCGAAAGAACATTCGAGAATCATTTTGGAGGAGGTGCAAAATCATCAGTCTGATTCTCTTCACTATGGGAAAAACAAACGCAAAGTACATCTATTTAAAAAAGCTGATAAAAATGCTCTTAACGCCTTTTTAAGAGACACACTCCTTCCGATCTGATCTTATAAGTGTAGAATAGTTGTGGAATGTTTTCAAAGAGATAGTATCGACAGCAATTGAGAGATATATACCACATAAATTAATAAGTGATGGTACTGATCCCCCATGGTACACAAAACGGGTCAGATCGTTGTTACAGAAGCAACGAAAAAAGCATGCCAAATTGAAAAGAACGCAAAATCCCCAAGATTGGCAAAGTTTTACAGAAATATAGCGCGTACTTCAATGCAAGATGCTTTTAAAAATTTCCACAACGAAATTCTGTCTCGAAATCTGGCAGAAAACCCAAAGCACACCAGTGGCAAGACGCAAACAATACCTTCACTGCGCGATAACAACGGTGAAGCCATTGATGAAAGTGCCACTAAAGCAGAGTTATTAAACACGGTTTTCCTGAATTCCAATCAAGAACAACTGCTAAGATGAGAAACACACAGGTAGTAACAAAGCAGCTTAAATCACTTAACAAAGGCAAGGCCTCCGGTCCAGATTGTATACCAGTCAGGTTCCTCTCAGAGTATGCTGATAAAATAGCTCCATATTTAGCCATTATATACAACCACTCGCTCACAGAAAGATCCGTACCTAAAGACTGGAAAATTGCTCAAGTCACACCAATACCCAAAAAGGGAAGTAGGAGTAATCCGCTGAATTACAGGTCTATATCACTAACGTCGATTTGCAGTAGGGTTTAGGAACATGCACTGTATTTGAACATTAAGAAGTACCTCGAAGAAAACGAAAGGATTCAGCAAATATCGTTCTTGTGAAACACAACTAGCTCTTCATACTCATGAAGTAATAAGTGTTATCGACAGGGGATGTCAAATTGATTACATATTTTTAGATTTCCGGATGGCTTTCGACACCGTTCCTCACAAACGTCTTCTAACCAAACTGCGTGCCTGTGGAGTATCGCCTCAGTTGTGCGACTGGATTCGTGATTTCCTGTCAGAAGGTCACAGTTCGTAGTAATAGACGGGAAGTCATCGAGTAAAACAGAAGTAATATCCGGCTTTCCCCAAGGAAGTGTTATAGGCCCTCTATCGTTGGTGATCTATATTAACGACATAGGAGGCAATCTGAGTTGACGTCTTAGATTGTTGGCAGATGATGCTGCCATTTATCGTCTTGTAGAGTCTTCAGATGATCAAAACGACTCGCAAAATGATTTAGATAAGATATCTGTATGGCGCGAAAAGTGGCAATTGACCCTGAATAAAGAAAAGTGTGAAGTTATTCACATGAGCACTAAAATAAATGAGCTAAATTTCGATTACGCGATAAGTCACACAAATCTGAAGGCTGTAAATTCAGCTAAATACTTAGGGATTATAATTACAAATAACCTAAATTGGAACGATCACATAGCTAATATTGTGGGTAGAGCAAACCAAAGACTGCGATTCATTGGCAGAACACTTAGAAGGCGCAACAGGTCTACTAAAGAGACTGCTTACACCACGCTTGTCCGCCCTATTCTGGAGTATTGCTGTTCGGTGTGGGATCCGCATCAGGTTGGACTGACGGGTGGCATCGGAAAAGTACAAAGAAGGGCAGCTCGTTTTGTATTATCTTGAAATAGGGGAGATAGTGTCACAGACATGATACGTGAATTGGAGTGACAATCATTAAACCAACCCATTTTTCGTTGTGACGGGATTTTCTCATGAAATTTCGATCACCAGTTTTCTCCTCCGATTGCGAAAACATTCTGTTGGCACACATTTACATAGGGAGGAATGATCATCACGATAAAATAAGAGAAATCAGGGCTCGCACAGAAAAATGTAAGTGTTCGTTTTTCCAGCGTGCCGTTCGAGAGGGGAACGGTAGAGAGACAGCTTGAAGGTGGTTCATTGAACCCTCTGCCAGGCACTTTATTGTGAACAGCAGAGTATTCACGTAAATGTAGACGTAGATGAGACAAACGTAACCTCCTGAGTCCTCTGGTATTACACATGATACCATAGATGGGTAGAACACATAACTAATGAGGAAGTATTGGATAGAATTGGGGAGAAGAGAAGTTTATGGCACAACTTGACCAGAAGAAGGGATCGGTTGGTAGGACATGTTCTGAGGCATCAAGGGATCACCAATTTAGTATTGGAGGGCAGCGTGGAGGGTAAAAATCGTAGAGGGAGACCAAGCAGATTCAGAAGGATGTAGGTTGCAGTAGGTACTGGGAGATGAAAAAGCTTGCACAGGATAGAGTAGCATGGAGAGCTGCATCAAACCAGTCTCAGGACTGAAGACCACAACAACAACAACAACAACCATAGGTTTCTATTTTTCGCTTCGTCGTGCCTTGAGGCTGGAGAGCTGGGCCGCTAGTACAGTATGCTATAGGTTACGCGCTTGCTGTCGATCACTTGTTTCACATTCTCAACGATTCCAGCAGGTGGCAGCCGGTTTCAGTAGTAGCGGATTTTGCACTGGAATGGCATACGGAACAACAAAGGTAAATTAAACAGATTTATCAATCGATATTACTTCGGAAGTTTCTATATCTTGTTTTTAAAATGTCTTCGAATTAATATTAAACAAAATACAGTCCTTGACAGTGACATTACTATTGCTAACTAACAGTTTCCTGCGTGATAGCACCCGAGATACCCAGGGACTCTGTTACTACAACTACGTTTGTGAGTCACTTCAGTTTGCAAGTGCACACTGAACTACTCACGCCTAAATATCATGTCTTTGACATTAAAATTTTAAGAGCGTGTGTTTTCTTACATTAACGAAGTGTATAATTGAGGTTCTATTCATACTCTAATTGCCTACAGCCTTGTCTTAAAATAAAATTCTGCAGCTATCAGTGGTGATAGATTCAAATATCTACGACACAAGACATGTGAAGATCCCTAAGCGAAAAGGGAGTAGATCTATATTACAAGGCTGTAGGCGAGTATGCAATGAAAGGGAAAAAAACAATAGACAGTGAGAATAATACATCATTTTGTGGATTTTGCCATAGATGCTGCATGGCTAGAATACAGGCAGGATACTATCCCAAATGAATGGACTGGAAAGGATATAATACAGTATTACGCTTATCAACTTAATATTACTCAAAACACGATCTCCTACAAGAGGCCTACTGAACAGAGTGACAGAAGCTCAGAAGAGGATGATGGACAGCAAGAGTCCAAACGTCCGAGAGTACCTCTGGCGATGCCAACAGTTCAGTCTAGGTCATCAAACGCTTTACACTTGCCAGAGATGAGAAATTCTCACCAGAAGTGTAGAGCCATATGTAGGTTCACAGGATGTAAAGGTTCCACTTTCATTCATTGTACAGAATGTAGGGTATTTTTATGAGTCGGAAGTGAACGCAACTCTTTCTTGAAGTTCCACTGTACATAGTCAAAAACCTAGATTAGTTGAAATTGAAAGTTAAATTTGCGAAGTAAGAACATATTTTTTTTCATGTGTATTACGTAATAATTGAGTCCCCAGGTATCAAATATTTTGCTGAAAATAAAAATTAAAAAGCGAAAATATTTTGTGCTAAATAGTGCATGTAGTAGTCCAAATACAGACTTTCATTAAAATAGGAGATTATATGTGCCTTCAGTAGACAGGAGGATAAGTAAAGATGGTTTGACAGAGGCTAGTTCCTGCGGAATTCGTGTCCAGTGTCTTAACGTCAGTGTTCAGTAATTCTAGCTTCACGTCGCTTCTTACCAGGTGTACCGGTATGAAATGAGCGTTTTTTTGTGAAAATGAAACTCTAATTTTGAATTGAAAAGTAAAAATATTTTATTCAAAGTACCGGCCATTGCTTTCTATACATTTTGAACACCTTTCTGGCAATTTGTGTACACCACGCCAATAGAAATGTTCGTCTTTTGAAGCAAACCAATCAGACAGCAAATTTTCGACTTCTTCGTAGGAATCGAAGTGTTCCTCAGTCAATGCGTGTCCCATTGGTGAAAACAAATGGCAGTCGGAAGGGGCCAAGTCTGGTGAATACGGCGGGTGGAGTAGAAGCTCCCAGCCAAGTGTTTTGATTGTATCCGGAATCAGTTTTGTTTTGTGTGCAGGTGCATTGTCGTATAAAAAAATTGCTTTGCCTTGTCTTCTGGCCCATTCTGGTCTGTTTTCGATCAATGCATAGTTCAAATTGATCATTTGTGGTCTGTAGCGACTAGTATTCACAGTTTCACCGGGTTTTAGAAGCTCATGATACACCACACCTTTCTGATCCCACCAAACACATTGTATTCTTGCCGAATCGATGTGGTTTTGCAGTCGATGTCGATGGCTGTCGCGGATTAATCCATGATTTTTCCCGTTTGGCATTCTTAAAATAAATCCATTTTTCATCGACAGTAACAATTCGATGCAAAATTTATTTTCTTTCATGTCTTTGAAGCAAAATTTTACAAATGGTTTTTCGGTTTTCCATTTGTCTTTCATTCAATTAATGTGGCACCCATTTTCCACACTTTTGGATTTTTCCCATAGCTTTCAAATGGTCAGAAATTGTTTGTTGTCCAGCATTTAGCATTGTCGCCATTTGCTTGTGACTCAAAGTATCACCTTCATCAAATATTGCTTGCAATTCAGCGTCTTCGAACTTTTTTGGTGGTCTTCCACGTTCTTCCTTTCTTACATCAAAATATTGTTTCTGAAGCTTTGAAACCATCTTTTTCATGTTGCTTCTGATAGAGCATGATCACTATATGCCTCGACAAGCATTCGATGCGACTCTGCAGCACTTTTTTTTCAAATGAAAACAAAAAATTAATGCTTTCCGCAAATCATCACTTTCTGGTACAAAATTCGACATTGTTAACACTATGAAAACACATGATGTTGTTTGTCCCATGACTTGATGTATACTAAATATCTTTGACAGATGTCATACCAACCAAATAAAAAAAAATTAAGGCTCGTTCACAACAAATGTTTCCTATCGACACATTTGTATCTTAACGCTCATTTCATACCGGTACACCTGGTAGATGCCTCTCGATTTCCTTTAAGGAGTGTTTACAGTGTTCCGAAGAGTTGGTGGTTGCCTCCAGCTACGGACGTCCGCCGTGTCGCGCGGTTGACGCTACTGGCTACTTGCTGGCGCGGAAGAGGTGCCGGTGCTTGGCCGAGGTGGACAGGTGCCGGCGTTTTCTGGCGGGCAGGTGACACGGCACAGCGGGAACATCAAGCGCGCGAGACCGGTCCGTGAACAGCGGCGTCGCCAGCTGCCGACTGGCCTCCACTCGCTTCTACGTGGGGCTACCTCACTGGTGGTGGTGGTTAGTGTTTAACGTACCGTCGACAACGAGGTCATTAGAGACGGTGCGCAAGCTCGGGTTAGGGAAGGATTGGGAAGGAAATCGGCCGTGCCTTTTCAAAGGAACCATCCCGGCATTTGCCTGAAACGATTTAGGGAAATCACGGAAAACCTAAATCAGGATGGCTGGAGACGGGATTGAACCGTCGTCCTCCCGAATGCGAGTCCAGTGTGCTAACCACTGCGCCACCTCGCTCGGTGCTACCTCACTATTTTCTCCACCGGTACCAGCATGTACAACATTTAGTGGCCAAAATAGGAAAGTACTGGGTCAATGGATGATCGGCTGTCGAAGCATGTGCGGAGCATACCGGCTTCAGCTATAATACCCCCTAGGAAGCTGGAGTGTCTTGGGAGCGGCGTGTGTTCAGGTATTAAATGGTTCAAATGGCTCTGAGCATTATGGGACTTAACTTCTGATGTCATGAGTCCGCTAGAACTTAGAACTACTCAAACCTAGACCTAAGGACACCACACACATCCATGCCCGAGGCACAATTCGAACCTGCGACCGTGGCGGTCGCGCGGTTCCAGCCTGTAGCACCTAGAACCGCTCGGCCACCCCGGCCGGCCTTCAGGTATCACATATCGGGCGTGAGGTGGTGCGTTACGGGCGATCGGCAACAAGGAAGAGCTCTGGCTGCTTGTCTGCTCCCTTAGTGCCAGCATGCAAGGCAGCTAGAGTTGCCCTCTAGCAAAAGAACAGTTCCGCAGTTTTCGTACGCTACATACAAGACACAATAAATGGTAGGGCTACCGGTAGTGTTGGTAGCAGTGATGGGGAATGAAATATAAATGAATTGGTAAGAGAGAAACTGGGAGCAAACGACTTCTCTTTGCTTTTTGTTTGTTTGGTAGAATTGCAAAAAAAAAAACAAAAAATGTTCAAATGTGTGTGAAATCTTATGGGACTTAACTGCTAAGGTCATCAGTCCCTAAGCTTACACACTACCTAACCTAAATTATCCTAAGGACAAACACACACACACCCATGCCCGAGGGAGGACTCGAACCTCCGCCGGGACCAGCCGCACAGTCTATGACTGCAGCGCCCCAGACCGCTCGGCTAATCCCACGCGGTGTAGTATTGCACATGATCCATTGAGTATTTTATATCCCTACAGAATACAGGGTGTTCTAAAACTCACGTTGCAAACTTCTATAATTTTTTGAGGATAGTGAATACAACTCTGAATAGGAATCCATGTCCGGAAACGAACCGTTTCCGCTCTACGACGGTTTCAGTTCAGATGTTTAATTCATCCTCTTCTACTTGAGGAATTGAATTAGGAGTAACGTAGTACAGTAACTAGGTAACAATTTTAAAGCAAACACAACGAAACTTTCATTTATCACTTAAGCACATTTGTTTGCAACAACATTTACAAGCCGGCCACGGTGGCCGTGCGGTTCTAGGCACTTCAGTCCGGAACCACGTGACTGCTACGGTCGCAGGTTCGAATCCTGCCTCGGGCATGGATGTGTGTGATGTCCTTAGGTTAGTTAGGTTTAAGTAGTTCTAAGTTCTAGGGGACTGATGACATCAGATGTTGAGTCCGATAGTGCTCAGAGCCATTTGAACCATTCAACATTTACACATTTCGTGTTTACATTAATCCAAAACAAGAAAGAACCCAACATAATCTACGTATTGAACTGTAATGATGCATTACAAGAGTGGCACGATGTGGCGACCACTAACGTTGTTACAGACATTTTACCTGCGAAGAATGTTCTGGCACACACCCTCCATCCCACGTGGTGTCTGTTCAGTTTCTAAAAAAATGGTTCAAATGGCTCTGAGCACTATGGGACTTAACATCTGAGGTCATCAGTCCCATAGACTTAGAAATACTTAAACCTAACTAACCTAAGGAAATCACACACATCCAAGCCCGAGGCAGGATTCGAACCTGCGACCGTAGCGGTCGCGCGGTTCCGGACTGTAGCGCCTAGAACTGCTCAGCCTGCATACGACACCACAAGATGTAGTCCATAGGAATCTCTCTAATTGCGTACCAGGACAAGCAGTTCTGAGACTTTTCTCTTTCTCTCAGCAGACGTGGAACGTTACACATCTGAATCGAGGTACGTTTCAGGACATGGGTTCCTTTTCAAAACATTATGTACCCACTCTCCTCTACAAGTACTGCAACTTTGCATTTGCAACGGAAATTTCCGAACAATCTGTATAAATTACATTTTATAAGTAATAAAAATTACTTCGAGAAATGCATTGTGCTGTCTTGCAATATATTTATTCAGTAGCGCTTTCGATCATGGACCATCGTCATAGTCGACAAAATATCTGTTGTGACAACTTCACGTAGCATCCATGCTGTTTAACCAGGAAAGTATACGCCACTGCTGATTTGAAAACGTAAGAGAGTTGATACTTAACGTAGTAATCTACTGTAAATATGCTCCATGATCGAAAATGGTAGTGAATAAATGTACTGTAAGACAGCATGCATTTCTCCAAGTATATCGATGCTGTTGGCATTTGCCTGAAAAAAAAAAAAAATAGGTTGGTTGGTTGGTTGGCTGATTTGAGGAAGGGAATTGGGGGTAGATGGGAAAGAAAGTCGGCCGTGCCGTTCCAAAGGAATCATCCCGGCATTTACCTGAAGCGATTTAGGGAAATCACGGAAAATCTAAATCAGGATGGCCGGACACGGGTCTGAACCGTCGTCCTCCCAAATGCAAGTCCATTGTGTTAACCACTGCGCCACCTCGCTCGAAAAAAAAATTGTTGATCGTTTAACTTCTTTATAACTAAAGCACTTTCTTTTGATGCAAATACAGTTTACACAAAAAATCATAAAAATATACATAATTATTGTTATTATTTTTACTCAATAGAACATTCTTCCTCACGATCAAAGGCAAGACTTTCCCGTTATTACTGATAAATGTGAAAGCTGTTTATCAATAACAGAAACATGTTTTGTAAAAGGTCGATGAAGCATTGATGCGATGTATGATGTATTTTTGTTTTCTATTTTTTTTATTTCACCTTTTTGTTGAGCAAATGGCGATTTCTAGGACTATATGATAAATCTGAATTGTTTTCTTTATTTTTACTACAGCATCGCTCTGTTTCACACTACAAATCAACAATTTTCGAATAAAACCTTAATTTAATATCGACAATTTCAATTTAGCTATAAATTACTGTTTGGTTTTAGAGGAATCTGATAAGACCCTGATCATATACGCAAAGAAAGCGATTGTTATGAGGTAACACCTGATACGTATGCCACACAATTACGTACAGGTAATGCGAGCACGACCTAACTGACCAAAGCTACTGGGAAAACTACCGTAATCTACGCTTGCTTACGGTAGTCTACGGTAGTTTTGTAACTCTAAATACACGATATCAGGCGGAACTAATTTGCGGCTTCCGGCGTGGCTGGAAACGACGTCGTATGCCCGTCTGTGCCTTGTACAGCAACACTATAGGCCACATGAGCCGATGGACAGTGACGGCGCAGCTGGGCAACTAGTTGCCAGAGGCTCCAACTCACAGCTCACCAGGCAAATGTTCGTCAGTGGAAGGTAATCACCCAGCATGTGACTCGATGCTACGATGGCGCCAATTTGACTTCAGCTCAGGCAAAACCCCGCAGCTATGGACATCAAAGTCTGGTGGCAGTTGTCTGCTTCATCTTGAACTGCAAGTGGTCTTCTCCTCGTAGTTACTGATTGGTGTTGAAGAAATTGCTCGGCATGTTATGGGCCCTGCGTGCTATTGAGCACAGTATGGGAAAGAGGCTCTGCACAGGCTGAGATAGCAAGAAAGGCCATGCCGATATACCCAGAATGAATAGATATATCGAGGTGTGATTTTCGCCAAGTTATAGCGGACAAGATGGCGATTCCTTGACGTTCGCAAGTAATTTTTATCGTTTATAGTCGATGAATTAAGACACCGACTGTATATTCTTCTAATGGAATGCATACTTTTTCCTATGGCATTTGGAAGGAGCTGTTAATATAACTTCAGCCACATAACACATATGGGACTTGCTCAAATCGTATCAAGAGAAAAAGCGCCGCTATCCATTCACATGCTATCCCGAGCAGAGGTTCCACAAATGTCCGCCCTATTATACTAAATGCAAGGAAACGTGTAACTCAGGTACTGTGCGTATTTTCATATCACGGCTGTCATACTAAGTGCTCAAAATGTTGGCCTTGAGCGTTGCTATACACTATAAAGTAATACTGGAGAAACAATGCTGCCCCGCATCCGGCCATCCTGATTTAGGTCTTCCGTGATTTCCCTAAATCGCTCCAGGCAAATGCCGGGATGGTTCCTTTGAAAGGGCACTGCCGACTTCCTTCCCTAATCCGATGAGACCTATGACCTCGCTGTTTGGTCTCCTCCCCCAAAAACAACAATCCAACAGAAACAATGCTGCATGTTGAATTTCATGTGGTGTTAACGGCATCACGGGCCCGTGTTGTAAGATATTTCATGCCTTCGGGAATCGTCGGTGTTTCCTGATAGACCTCTTATGTTAACAGATAAAAGTATAGAAGTGTTAAGTTGGCGAATACGCAGACCATTTTGCCCTTCCTGATCGACAATTGAAGTACTCCCCAAATGTTTCTTAAGAGTGTTCGTCGTTACATGTGCGAAATGGGAGGGAGGTATGGGTACCACGATGACTGATTTATGTCCGGTGGTTTTCTAATAACTGGGGCAGCAGCATATCTTTGTAAGTCGAGATACCTGAGTATATGTGAGTTCCAATCAGTGAAACAGGGAACAATGATGCAGGTCTTGAAAAACACGTAGCAAACGTTTTAATCCACTTCTTCGAGTCAGCGTGGAGTTTCCATTGACGATTAGTGCGAATTGCGAAGACTGACTTGCCAATGGTTTGTAAGCGATGCTTCCTTCTTAATGAAACTTTTGCATACACACGCTGCACCACTTAGCACTTTTCGTAGATAACAATCGGAGATGCAGCCAAATGTAAAGAGGATGGAACGCGATGGAATGTAGTGTTCGCAGAGCACTCGTTTGGTTGACCCCTCGTGTACTTCCGAGACGCTTCTTAGAGACATTTACGTAATGTGTTACTGTTGCTAAAGAGTTGGCTCCATTTCTCTTGTTTTACGTTGCCATAATTTTTTCTCCACACTTCCAGTTTCTAGAACTTTTTTATAATGTCTGCGACGACAGATCGTGAGTGCTTGGCCCGAACTGGCTGCTCCTCTGCATACAACCGCACCGCGGCTCTAATAGTCTGGCGACATTCCCCCATAAACGATATTCACTTTTTCGAATGTCATATGCATTGTGAATGTCTTAATAGCTTTGCGAGCAAAGTATCTGACTGATGCAACAGCAGAACATAGAGGTAAACATAAGAACCACAACTGTGTTACTTGTTTACTTATATTAGATATAATAGGGCAGATGATTGTGCAACCTCTTCTGCGGACGCCGGGCAGTTTTTCGCGGCTCTGTTGTCTCGATACTATTTGACAAAGTCCCATACATGTTACATCGTTGAAGTTCTCTTAGAGGCTTCTTCCATACGCCACAGAAAAATTATGTAGTTCGACTAGAAAAAAAGTCAATGTCGTAATTCGGCAGCTATAAATGACAAAAATTACTTGCGAACGTCAGGAAATTCACTAATATGTGCGCTTTACGTGGCGAAAACCACACCTTAATATATTTATTCATTCTGGATGAATGGAACGTCTTCGCTGCCTTTCCTTGTGCTACACATAAATGCAACACCTATGAAAACGGTCCGTACTGTTATCTTGGTGGTATTTATGTGCATCAGCCAACGGATTTGCCGCAGTGATAACACCGGTCCTCGTCAGATTACCGAAGTTAAATGATGTCGGGCTTTGCTAGCACCTGAATGAGTGAGCATTCGTGTTACCCGAATATTGTTAGCAAGCAGGGCGCACTCAGCCCTTGTGAGGCCAATTGAGGAGCTACCTTACTGAGAAGCAGTGGCCCGGTCACGAAAACTGACAACGGGCAGGAGAGTGGTGTGCTGACCACATGTCTCGCCATATCCGCAGCCAGTGACGCCTATCGTCTGAGGATGACACGACGGTCGGTCGGTACTGTTGGGCTTTCCGAAGACTGTTCTGTGGCAGCTTACTTTAGAGGCCCATATTTGTGAGTTAACTGAGTTTCCTTAATGTCTTAACGTTTTACTTGTCTTCAGAATAGGAATCTGCGATAGTTTCCAGTAGCTTCAATTTAAAAATGTATTGGAGTTGGTTTCTGATAATAGGTCTACTTAACCTGATTTCACTTAATGATTACTGGTGTGAAGTAGAGTAGTAATATAACAGAGAGACGACTAAATTCTTTACTGACAAGACCTTAATTATTAGAGTAATTTTTATGAATTTACAAACCGACTGGAGCACAAAAAATGAATGTCATAATTTCAAAAAGGGAATAAGAAAATATGTTAAGCCTCTGTTACAGGACTGGCTAGAGGCGAAACTCTGACAAGTGTTCCAAGATGGAACACACTATGTCACTTAAACTTCCTTCAGCGGACGTGGCAAATGTCAGTAGTACAGATCTTCTCGACACCGACTACATCGAGACTTTGGATTTCAGTGAATCATTTTATTTCCCTAGACATTAGGACATAGAATGCATGGCACGCTTCTTTGCTGCAATGAGAGACGTATTTACACTGATAGGCTATATTAGGACGGGTAAAGAGCTTAGTTAAAATTTATCTTCTTCTAATTTATGCTAAAGCCCCCTTTGTATGTTTCATTGTGCTATGAAATGTTTGCTTACTACCTCTTATTTTGCTGACTGTTGTCAGATCACGAAGTTATTCATTGATGTGGAAAATTTCATACAAAGGGTAATATTTTCAGGACGTTAATGGCGAAGTCATAACTTGCTGTGTATTCATGTTAAATTATGAGAAATAGTCACGGCTTTTATCAGAGAAACCATTTACATTTGTACTTTTTTTGTTTTTCAGTGGTAAATCTGAAAACTGAAACGTGTCGTATATCAAAGACTATAGTCGTCTCGACGAGACACCTTTAGGCAATCGCGCATCCGTAATAAAACTCATCTCACTGTTGTAATTTTTCAAATTTCTATATTATAAGGCTGAGAGAGTGCCAGGTTTCTCAGTCTCTAAAAGTCTGATGAAAATAGTTTTGTCCAGTAACGACAGTTCTCGACATCAACTTTCAGATGTTACTGGGTCAGTAAACATCCAGAGTCTCATGCATGCAGCTGGTATACCAGGAATAATATCATGTACAATAATCTGTATGAAGTTAAGTGTCGTACAAGCAAATGTCAGAAAAACAAATGGAGCGTAATTTACGCCATGACAGCGTATAGTTACGTTTAGCTCATTAAGTTAAACTGAAACAGTAGAAGACTACTTCCTTAGTTCATTCGCGACCGAGTGACGTCAAGAATGGTACACACATACTCGTAAATCTGCTCACTTTGGCTCTGTTACTCCAGTATTTTAACTGTCGATGAACTTCGAAACTATGAGTTTTAACGTTTCCAAGTTAAGTCTTTATATGATTATATTACCCAGTAAAATGAAATACACTACATGAAAATAAATTAATTACTACATGTTGCATATGACTAAAGAAGGCAAAAATAAACCAGTACATTATTATATAGAAAGATGGACGTTAACCTATGGTGAATACGCTTATTTGAAAATTAATAAATTCAGTTAGTTAAATAATTATTAGTACTTGATTTAAGGATAATCTGCTAATGACTGAAGTGAAGATTGATGTAAACCAATACTGAGAATTTTGTTAACTTCAACTCTTGACTAGAGACAGTTACACTGAAGTCGGTATAATATCTTCAGAACAGGTGGTTTAGATAATTTCGGTAATTATTTATTGCGCACCTCTAATCCAATCCATTATTACGTTTTATAGTTAACTTCGGCCTTATATAATGACCACCAGATCTTGTCACTGATATTGTTACGTAGTTAATTCGTCGTAAGTGCATCTGCTAGTACCTCCATCCAGTAACTTAATGTTTGCGTCGTTCATAGATATTGTATAGGACCAGGACTTAAGAGTAAACGGGTGCAAATATTTTCATATTGTGCAGCTATGCCTAGTAATGTAAGCTAAGATTTATGCTACTAACCAAACTTTTCCACTTTGAAGTTCTTGTTGAACTCACAGTACGCAGACCGACAATCGTAAGTGGTTTGTCCTCCATACTGCTTCGTTATATGACATACGCAGCTACTGAAAGATTTTAATACATGATTTATGACCGATATTAGTGCTGAGATAAAGGAAAAATTTGCAAATTAATTTCCATATATGTCTTTTTTGTGCAATTCATACACATGTTTTGAAGCAGAGGTGGATTTGAACAATTTATTTTTCGTACGCGAGTGCACAGTGTCAAATAAAAAGTAAGGTATTAAAAATAAATTTTCTCTCGACCGAACACTGCGTTATGCAGTTGGTGGTGTTTTTCGCAAGCGACAATACTTTGATAAGTTTTACTAGAGGTTAATTAAGTGACCAAATAACGATACAGTCACATTTTATCATTTCCTCTCGCTTCTGGGAACTTAAGATTGATGCACAGTGTAAAGTTAAAAGTACCTACCGGTGCTAAAGGCGTTATAGATTTCTGTTTAGTCATACACGTGCTCACATACTTTGGATTAGTGATGAGAACCTCTAAAATTTGTCAAAGTCGAAAATAAGTTATAATCTTTTCTTTCCTTTTTTAAGATTCACGGTACTCCAACATACGAAATTGTAAACTTCTCTAAAATGGTTGGGCATGAAATGAAAAGATATGAATAATATGTAATTGAAAAGGAACATTCAGTAATCGTTGTACGCTACATATGACGCAGTACAATTATCCTTCGAGACAGTAGTGTGTAATGACTCCTTATAAACCCTGAGACTGTACTGAACAATTATTTCAGTTGTCATACTTTTTACGAAGGAATAGTTTAAATTTTTGAAAATGTTTGTGACAAGATATCTGGATAGTATTATGGACATTGAAGACTCTAATAATCAAAGATTAAGCAGTCACATCAATATTACTACTTTTTTATGATGCATTCCATTGCCGTGACGCTCTTTAATAAATTTTTGGGAACGGGTATGATTTATAAGTTCTTATGTTAACAGAATAGTTTTATTCACCATTCTTTCTCTCACAAACGCACAGAGAAGGAAGGTTAGGGTTTAACGTCCCCTCGATGTCGTCATTACGTGCGAAGCATAGTTCTCATTGGACAAGGATAGTAGTCAATAGATACGCAGCATAGCTCTCCCTACACAAGGACAGGACCTTCTTTAACAGCCTATTTCCTAATTTGCTGTCTAGAATCATGTTGTTGCAATACTGTGTAGGCTTCTACTCCCTTTCTAAATACCTCGAAGTCATTGATGCCAACCTTGCCTAATTAACGCAGTTTTCCGTACTGATTCTTTAAAAAAAACTTGGCGGTTTTATCCCCTCATCATTCGATTATAGTAAAGGAAAAATAGTTGGAGGATATGGACTGGTGGGAGCGGGAGAAGTGGAATGAAAGAGGAAGTCACCCCTAGTAGAATTATACACAGAAAATAATTTAATCGAAGAATTATGAAAGAAGGTTGTGTACGTAGAAGAGACCTAGAGATAGTGAAAGAATTCAGATTGATTATATATCGGTAATAAAACATTTGATACCATATTTTAAACTGTAAAGCGTTTCTAGGTGTAGATTTGGACTCTAGTCACAATTTATGAGACATGTACTGCAGAGTAACACCGAAGAAATTGCAAAAAGGTAGGAAATTAAGGAGATAAGTTGAAAGAATCAGAGGTTGTTGAGAGTTTTAAAAGAAGAATTATGCAGCTGTTGACTAAAACAGGGCAGAGAAAGACTGTAGAAGACGAATCGGTAGCTTCGAGAAATGAAATAGTTAAGACAGCAGAGAATCCAATAAGAATACAAGGCCTAGTTGAAACACTTGGGTATCGCAGGATATATTAGAAAATATTAAAATGTAGTAACTGAAGGAGGCAAAATGAAATATAGACGTCTAAAAAGCAGATTGACAGAAAGTGCAAAATGGCTAAGTATGAGGCCAAATGCAAGGTATGGAAGTACATATAAGTAGGGGAAAGACTGATACTGTGTATTAGCCTTTGGAGAAAAGAGAAGCAGCTGCATGAACATCAAGAGTTCACTTGTAAAACTAGTACCAAGCAAAGAAAGGAGGAAGGTGGAAAGAATATATAGGGAATTGAACTTGAAGGCAGTGTTATAGAAAGGGAAGAGGAAGTAGATGAAGATGAGAACGAGGATACGATAGTATGATAACAATTTGATAGAGCATTGAAAGATTTAAATCGAAATAAGGCCCCCGTAGTCGATGACAATCACTCAGAAATACTGATATCGTTAGGAGAATCAGACATTGCCAAGCAAGTGACATCTAGCCTGCAAAATGTATGAGGTAGTGGAATGCCCTCATATTTCAAAAAGAACGTAATAATTCCAATTCCAATGAAATCCGCTATTGACAGACGTGAATATTACCGAACTATCCGTTTAATGAAAAAACTGGTAGAAGCCGATCTCGGGGAAGATCAGTCTGGATTCCGGAGAAATGTAAGGACACTCGAGGGAATACTTACTTTACGACTTCTCTTGAAAGACCGGTTAAAGAAAGGTAAACCTATGCTTATAACATTTGAAGACTTATAGAAAGCTTTTTGATGGTGTTGGCTGGAATAAGCTCTTTGAAATTCTGAAGCTAACAGGGGTAAAATACAGAAAGTGAAAGATTTTTTGCAAGTTGTACAAAAAGCAGACGACACCTAAGGAAGCCGAAGGACTTGAAAACTGAACAGTGACTAAAGAGGAAACTGAAACAGAGCGGTAAGCTAATGCCATTGTTATCCAATCTGTACGTTGAGCTGTCAGGAAAACGAAGAGAAATTTGGAAAGGGAATTAAAGTTCAAGGATAAGAAATAAATAATTTTCAGCGTTTATCGATGACACTGTAATCCTGTCAGAGACCTCCAGTTGAACAGAATGGATAGTGTCTTGAAAAGATGAAAACCAAGAAAAGTCAAATAGGGTAATAGAACGTACTCGAATTAATTCAGGCGATGCTGAGGAAATTACATTAAGAAAAGAGACACTAGAAGTAGTGGACGAAGTTTGCTATGATGATGCAGAGAGGATATAAAATGCAAACTGCAAATGAGTAGAAAAGAGAAATCTGTTAACACTGAATATAAATTTAAGTGTTGTAAAGTCTTTTCTGAAGGTATTTGTGTGGTGTGTAAGACTGAATGGAAGTGAAATGTGAACGATAAGCAGTTACGACAAGAAGAGAATACAAGTTTTTGAAATATGGTGCTACAGAAGAATGCTGAAGATTAAATGGGTACATTGTGTAACAAATGAGGAGGCAGTGAATAGAACCGGGGAGGAACGAAATCTGTGGCACCACTTGACTAAAAGAAGTGATCGGTTGATAGGATGCATTCTGTGACATGGAAGTCATCAATTTAGTTTTAGTGGGAATTCTGCGGAGTAGAAATGGTAAAGGGAGACAAAGAGATGACTGCGGTAAGCAGGCTCAAATAGATAGGGGTTGCAGTAATTACGAGGGCTTTCTGAAAAGTAATGCTTCATAACTTTATTTGTGAAAACTCTTACAAAAATGGTTCAAATGGCTCTGAGCACTATGCGACTTAACTTCTGAGGTCATCAGTCGCCTAGAACTTAGAACTAATTAAACCTAACTAACCTAAGGACATCACACAGATCCATGCCCGAGGCAGGATTCGAACCTGCGACCGTAGCCGTCGTTCGGGTCCAGACTGTAGCGCCTAGAACCGCACGGCACTTCCGGCCGGCAAAACTATTACAGCTTTTTAAAGGAAACACCATTATTAACATTCTGAATCATTATTCTTCATTTATTCGTGTTTATTTCTCAACATAATCCCCTTGGCAACGAACAGAATGTATGATTTTGTTGATGGAGCCACAACCTCATCTCTACATGAACCGCTTCATCGATCTAGGGACAGTATGGAGGATGACAATCGGTGACAATGAACCCAAGGCGTCGGATTGTTGCGGATGTCACAGCGATCGCGTGTGGTCTGGCACTGTTATGCAGAAGGAGTCGGTGCTCCACGTACGGACGAAGTCTTCGATTTCGAAACTCGATTACAGAACGCAGTACCTCACGCACATGCATAGCCGCGTTACACACCGCTATGATGCAGGCTGCGATTCGAAGCCTTCTAGCGGCAGAGGACAGTAAATATCGAGACATGAAGAATAAAGAGGTAAAATGTTAATAACATCTGTTTTGTTTAAAAAGCTTTAAGAGTTTTCACATAAAAAATTCGAAGGCATTACTTTTTAGCACGCCCTCGTATTTGAAAATGTAGAGGCTTGTACATCCTAGAGTTGCACGGAGAGCTGCATCGTTTGACTGAAGACCACTAGGACAACAGTAACAATGGGTGCGTCATTGCTTGCTTGCCAGGAGTCGACGTGTCCATGACACTCCTACCAGAGAGCTGATACTGTCAGTAGCCCATAAATATTTCTCGATCTATGGCTGCGTCACAGCTTGATAGCAATTAACTAACATATCCATGGGGCACTTTAAATTGGTAGTCACTATTAACAGCCTATAATAAGTTTGTTCAACGATAACTGCTTCAGAGCTTATTTGGAGTCAACATATCTGTGAGACTTCTTCTAGAGGACTGTTGCGCCAAAGCATAGTAGGGGTTAACATTCCACGATATCCCTGCTAAAGGACGACCAGTACTCTAGTAGTAGCATCAGGTACATGTTGAATCCTAGTACGCTGTGCCGCAGCCATTGACCAGGCAGTAGGCACGGGCTGTTCGAAATGATAGTCAGTCGATACTGGTGTAGCCATTAAATAATTTACGTACCCACTGAGTCCAATAAATATTATACAGAGTGTCCCATTTATCGCAACTACTCCAAGTAACTTTTGATACAGAAGTTGAATAACAAATGTATAAAGCAAATGACGTTTATCTACCAGGTGGACATTATTCAGAGTGACTGCCTCTCTTGTAACTTCGTTCGTGTTGTGACTAGACGAACCTTCTTTCGTCCATTAATAACTGTCGGTTCTTCGATTGCTCTGGGAGAAGGCTCATCAAACTAGAAACACGAAATATTAGCTCACCTTATTACATGCATGAATGAAAGATTTATTTAACTTTGAGACATTTCTTTGCCACAGGATTACTGGATAATTTACAACTGTCTCGGACAGGCCCAGCATCACTTGCTTTAGTAATCATCAAACTGTTCTCTTAAGGTACAAAGTTCAACATTAACAACAATACAGGTTCCTCCGAAACTTTAACTACTCTTTGTTCCTAGACACTGATGATGACTCCTGTAGCTTGCTCGACACTATATTGACCTCTGGTGCGAAGGCGCTGCTGTGCTCAGAAGGAAGGTGTAGTCTTCAGGAGCGTTTGCCAAACGTCGTTGCGGATTACAATGAGCCTTCGCTAATGTCTGTGGTGTCAATATGTGTTGCCGACTTTCCTGTGGCATCGCAATCTCTGGAAGATACCACAGTCCATTACGAAGATATGGGCAGCAGTACATCTACGTCTTACGAAGATAGTACCCTGTATTTTCTATTGAGGAATCTTGTTCCACAAACTCGAAACTGAGATGATTGTCGTGGGTGTGCAACACGTCAGGAAGTGTAGCATAGAAAACTTAAATCATTTGAATTTAATACTCACTTCCCCGACCATTTGTCAGGAGATTGTGAAAATATCTGAATATACTGCAGTAAAATGGAACTGCTAATATTTACGGAATTAATACACAGTTAGAATGAAACATATTTAGGCACTTTTAATAAATTTAACATACACAAAATACCTAATCTTGACTGTTGTGACCGAGTGCTTTCAAAACTGAAATGTAACAGACATTTTTACTTAAGGTGGCCTCACAGCTCCTTTTAAGATTTTCATCAAAAGTGCAGAAGGAGTTGCCTTTCAAAAAAATCTTTCAAACTTTGCTTAAACTGTGCTTTATCTGGAACCAAGGTTTTCATGGTTGCTGGCAACTGAGCTATTCGTTGGAAATAGAGATCTATTACGTGCAACAGATTTTATTAAGAAATAAATATACTGAGAAGCAGTGGTTAGAATACGAAGTTCCTTGAACACTTTCCTACATGAGGTTCTTGAATTTACATCACAAATGAACCTTATTACACGCTTTTACGCGCTAAAATCTTTTGCTCCTTTTGATGAGTGACCCCAGAATATGATCCCACACGACATAATAGAATGAAAGTAAGCAAAGTATGCAAGCCTTTTTTATATTTGTATCTACTACATCTGACATCATTGTCATTGTAAATACGAACTTGTTTAGACGCTGTGGTTTGCCCCTCCCAACTGTATTTATTATCAAGTTGTAGCCACAGAATCCTGCCTCGGGCATGGATGTGTGTGATGTCCTTAGGTTAGTTAGGGTTAATTAGTTCTAGGTTGTAGGCGACTGATGACCTCAGAAGTTAAGTCGCATAGTGCTCAGAGCCATTTGAACTTTTTTTTTTTTTTGTAGCCACAGAAATTTAACACTGTCAGCCTCTTCCATCTGCACTTCTTCATGTGTTATACGTATGCTGGAAGGAAATCTCTTACAGGTTAAAAACGTTTCACGCAAACATGACACTATAATCGTAACTCAAAATTGACATCCACACTTCTGTACTAGTACACATGCAGGTACCTGGGGTAATTAAGTTATCTAATTGCTGGAGCTGATAGTAAACAAATGGAAACACAAGGAAAATGCATACCAGTGATAACTGTTCAGCTGACCTATTCTCCATAGATGAGTAGCATTCCACGATCTCTTCTTTGGTTTATACTGTACGCAAACAAAACATCAACTGGAGGCGGTTGACTTGATGACTGGTGTGCGTTTTGCTTGTGTTTTCATTTGTTTGCTATCAACTACAAGATGTGAACGAATTACGTCACCCCAGGTACCTACACTGTGGTCTAGTGTAGGAGACTTAAAGCCAGTTTTGTGTTACATTTTTTGTAATTTCCTTTGTACGTGGATGGTATACTGTGATGCGTTTTTGAACAGGTATTGAGGAGAGGGAGTGGATCACAGAATAAAAACTTGACGCTACCATTTTAAAAAGACGTAGTGTTTTTTGGTTAGTGGACAGCTGTCTTTATTTATTCAAGTAAAAGGATTTACAAGAAGGCATCCAAGGTCCTTTTACCTCTCTCACTGATGCAGTCATTAAGATTTAGTTAAAAATTAAGCATAAATAATGTTTATCCAGTAAGAGATCTTTGCACCAGAAAACGATTCTTGGTTGGGGGCATCCCTGACCTGTCTTGTGATTTGTGGCACGTTGTCTGTGTTGTCGTGAAACTGCCGAGGCCGTTCGTTGATAAGGTCAGTTTCCTGATGTAGAGGTAATAAACTGTATAGATATACCTTCCTCCTCTATCAGTCTATCTGTTAGTGAAAACCGTACACAAATCCCTTCAGTAGTTATTAGGTTTATCCTTCGCATACAGGCTGAAAACGCGACACGTTCTTTAATGTAAAATACGTATAGATATAGATATTTTTGTAGATATAGATATGTACGGATTCTGGTCAAGTTACGCTGCTCTCTGAAATTGTGGCAGTTGTTTACTTTACTGGTCTTCCCGCCGGATACTGCATCCTCTGTAGCTGTCCTCTGTAGCTGACCACCTAGACGCACCCATCAGTACCACGAGATGTCACTGCAAACGCCAATTAAATGTGCAGCGTATAACAATACATATGTTACACACTCATAATTAGTAGCTACATTTATGTTATACACACAAACGTTCCTCGTAAATCAGTCTAGCTGTTAGTGAAAGCCGTATCCAAATGCCTGCAGAGTATCTGAGATTAGCTTTAACAGACAGAAAAACACGGTGAGGGATTAGTAATATGAATAGACGTCCTCACGGACGATAATATTTTTGACAGTCATAGCAATAAAAATAAGCAATCTAAATAATTTTGTTTCTAAATTTATAAAAGAAGGTTACTGTTTAGTGTTTTTCGAAATTTTCTAGGCGTATATGCTGAGTGTGGGCTTGCTTTGTTTTATTCTTAGATGCATGAAGTTTTATCCGTGACTGGCGCTCTTGCTTCCAATATTGTTATCTCTGACGCATACGCCTTTCCTTGACGGGTATCACTCGTTCCACAAGACTGCCTGCAAACCTGACGGCACTTTGACGTCACAAGCAATATGGTCAGTCGATGCGGTGCCATATTCATGTTGGCATACTTAGGTGACTGGCATTATAACTTGCAGTATGTCCTTTCAAATCAACGGCACATTGAAAATTTGTCACAAACATGTAACCACTATCTGTTAATAATGCATCAGCGATATAACCGTTCAATAGATACTGTAATAACCAAAACAGAAGGCCTAGTACATGACCAAGAAGCAGTGAAATGGACATACAGAGTTGAAGGATATGACCTTTCTTTTTTCAACTTACTCCCAAATCTCCAGATGTCACACTATCAGATCTATACCAAACTTTGTACATCGACAATAACCAAAACTCCGACATAGTTTGTGCTACGTGCTGTCGTCCAGCAGAACGTGCATAAACGGTAAGTAATAGGTAACACATGACCTACGGGGCACACGGAAAGCATAAATTGGAGCAACTCTCGCGTAGAGCTCCCGTTAGGAAGTTGATAGATCGTTCTTTTGTTCTACCAATCGTCCTGGGTTCGAGCCTTCGCCTTGCCAGTCTTTGTACTGTAGTGGTAGTGACGTGTAAAGTGTCATATGGGACAAGATGTTTATGACATGTAAAAGTACTGTTCGGAGTTTTCTCTGTGATCTACAGGCCAATTTGTTCTTATTACTTCTCGTTTACGCACTTTCTCCTAGCCGGCCGTGGTGGTCGAGCGCTTCTAGGCACTTCAATCTGGCACCGCACGATCGGTACGGTCGCAAGTTCGAATCCTGCCTCGGGCATGGATGTGTGTGATGTCCTTAGGTTAGTTAGGTTTAAATAGTTCTAAGTTCTAGAGGACTGATGACCTCAGGTGTTAAGTCCCATAGTGCTCAGAGCCATTTGAACCATTTGAACTTTCTCCTAGACGACATCGTATAGCACAAACGGCATCGGTGTTTTGGTTGATACTCTATCGATACATTTGGTAGCGATCTGACTATCTGACATGTGGAGGTTTGGGTGTTAGCGTTGTTAACACAATCTGGGACTTTCTCAGGATTCTAATACAAGTATTTTCCGCAACATTCGATGTTATATTACATTTAGACTGTTCAGAGAACAGAGGATAAAACAAACATTTTCCGATTTCCGAGTGTGTCGTTAAGGAGGAACCTGAAGGGATAGCTTTAATTGCTGCGACTGAAATAAGCTGTAATAAAATTCGCATTCTTCCATGTCAGAAATATTTGGCTGTTTATTTCCGAGTATGTGACGATTATCCAGGGTGTGGTTAGGGAGGAACCTAAGAAACAGCTTAAATTGCTTCGAACGAAACGAGGAACGATAACTTTCATATTCTTCTTTGTCACGAAGTCGACAGCAATTCCTACGGCTGTCGATATTGCACATGACGTCAAAATGACATCAGGTCTGCAGAAAGTCTTGTGAGGGAGTCGGTAAAGAGATTTAAAAATTTTGCAAGCGGCTCGCCTCAAGAATGGGTGTGAAGTTGCCAGCCGAAATATCGGAACCACGATTAATAGTATACCGGATGCACGCCCGCAGGACGATGGAAGATTACTATTTCTGCTGCCGACACAATGCCGTTTTATGTAGAAACATGAGAAATTGCACTACTCGGAATCTCCGTATCGCAACGAGAGCTTAGCCTCATCGTAAAGGCCACATCCTCTTCCGACCAGAACAGCTAACTTCGTCCCCTGTAGACGTTGCATAGTTAGTAACAGAGCCGATCACACACACGTCCCTGTCGGCAGCATCCAGTACTTCCAGAAGCTGGCGGCGCTCCTCACGCCATGGGGTCCCCTCCTCGGCGGTCTTTGCGTCGGCAGTGCTCCAAGGCGAGAACGCGCAGCCGGCTGCAGGCGGTGTGCGAAACCGGTGTTGGCCGGGTCGACGTTCGGGCGATGTGTCGGCGGCAAGAAACCAGCCCCGCTCGGCCCGGCTCGGTGCGGCCGCTACTGCACCAGCAGCTGCCGCTGAATTAATAAGCGCCCAGCGGCGGGCGGCGGCGGTGTTTTTAATTGAGAGCGCGCAGCAGGTGCGCGCATTAAGGCTGTCCCGGCGTGTCCCCGCACCGCGGCTTTATGACGGCGCCTGATGGCCAGGCACCCACGGCTAACGCGACAGCCGCCTGAGTTAGCCGCCGGCAGCGCACAAAAGGAGGAGGCGCAGCGATGACTAACCGCCGTAATGTATCTGAAAGACGTTCTCACAACTTCTGCCGCTCGGCGTCCCACACGCTGGCGCGGCGGATGAATGTCACCGCGAGACAGAAGCGTCGTCTCGAATGCGTGGGAGCCGTTTCCTCATTACCGCTTAACGTTGCCGCTGCCGCTCCCGGCAGCAATGTTTCCAAACATTACAGACGGACGCTAAGCTACACCTCTCCATACTTCATCAAGCCCGTACTTAATTCTATCATCTCCCTAAGCAAATAAATATCCTTCCTCATTTTTCCTGTTTCTTTTCCTTCTTTTTCAGTGTCTGTCCCGCCCGTGTAAAGATGCGCTAATGACGGGGAGTCGCCCATCTACAGTCTACCTTTTTTTTTTTTTTGTTCCGGATGTTCTTTCCACCAGCATACTCGCGAGCAGGAAAACCATATAAACGTTTTCCTGTATACTCAAGTTTTTAACCACTTGTCTGTACTGTTTCTGAGATGCAGATTAGGAACCAGTGACATCTTTACTAAAGGTGTAGAAAAAGTCACCTGAAAGTCTTATTAGGACTTGTCGGTGTTCCAGTGCACCTGCTGAAAATACTGCGCGCAAAACTGGCTGTCTAGAATTTAGCAATTGTTATTTTATTTTTGTTTGTGCTCATTACTCTTTCATCCGAATACGCTAAGGGACAAAAATCATATGAACGTTCGCCTTCGAGCATGTCATTTTTTAATCACTTTTGTGTAATTTTTCTGAGGAGAAGATGAGGATCCAGCTTGATTCTTGGGTTAAAACTGAGGAAAAATCACCTGAATAACTCTCAAGGGCTCGTCTGTGTATCGGACCAATAATCGGTATTGCGGCGCGTTGGTTCACTAGGATGGTCAGCTCCCTGTCACGCAACCGAGGACGCTGTACGTCAAGCTTTAACAGCTTCTAAATATGTTCTTTATCTCTGTTTCACCAAATAACCTAAACAACACTTCCACCTTTATTTTGTCGCCAGTTATGTGCAACTACTGTTCTATAATATAATTATTTACCTACATCTGTAGAACGAATGGTCTTTTATCGCGAAAATCGTTGAGAACTGGGGGCTGCTCAGCTAGAAGTGTAGAGGTGCGTTTTAGGAATTAATAAGTAATAACCGAGAAGGAACAAATAGATTTGCGAACTTCCTGAAGTGAAGGACATTCCTATGACAATAGTGAACATCAAATGGAGATGGGTGGACGTGTAACTAGATGATTGGATGGTAGATGGAACAACGAAACTCTTTTGTGGATACTCTAAGAGATAGGGAGACCAAGACGGCAGCCCAATGAAAGAGTAGTAGGTAACGATGGGAATGATGCAGGGACAGGACGAATACCATTTATATCTGAAAATCTTAATGCCTGCAAAATTCTAGAGCGGCGCTTCATCCTGCAGTGGGAGTCAAATAGATGGCAATGATTTCTATCACGACGAGGACGATGGTCATAGCATCCAGATATTCGTCATTATGTTCATGATGATGATGATGATGATGATGGTGGTGGTGGTGGTGGTGATAATTAAGATGACGACTACGACGAAAACAATGGTAATAATGTACAACATACAGTGAGTTTTTAAATGATGTTTATAATCTTCTTTGCTGCATGAAAGGTATTGTGTAGGTAATTTCGGAATAGACACCCATGTGCTGAGACGTTACACTTTCGTATCGTCACAACAAATATGTATGACAAGATGCGAAGCCTTCGCACGTGTGCTGTATGAAGGAGCGATAGTAATTTCCTGTGGGTCTGGTGAAGATTACTTTTGTAAGCACTTATCTAATGTAGTAACAATGCTCAGTGCTAAAATGTGTGAGAAATAGCATCTGTGTAGTACTCATGTGTAGCGTTATATATTCCTCTCTCTTTCTAACACCGATGTCACACTTCATGTTCCTCTATCGAACATAATTTATTCTTATTGACTGTTGACACAATGAATCCGTGATTGATAATGAAACATGATAAACAACCTGTAAGTTGTTTTGCTTCACATCATTCTGATATGCCATGCAAATTAATTACGCACTATGTTGCGAACAAATTACTTAAAAAAATTCATAATGCTCACTGTCATGAAATCGTGCCGCTGTATGCATTATTTCAGGAAATTTCACTAGCGGATCATTACTAATATTTTCACTCTACCTTTAAATATAAAGAGGCAAAATACCCCAGTGTGTATGACTAAAAATATTCTTGTATTTTTCTTCTTAAAGGTTAGTCCATTAAGTGTGATTCCTGGTGGTAGTACCCCTCTTCTATTTTCTGATTCCGAAAACCTCTTACAAAGTTGTCTTTGTTCCCAGTTACATCTGCCAAAACTATCCATGTCACGTTATTTATGGACATTCATGGATACGTTCAAAGCTCTCCGCTCCGTTCAATAACGCTATAAAACAGTGGGGAAAAAATCTAGCAATCAAGAATACGTATCATGCAAAGACCCAAATCCATAGTGGCGTCACTCTAAACATGCTTATTACGTAATTCAGTCACCAGCTGATAAAAAATCCGAATACGCTAATGTATCAAATTTCCACTTGGCAGCCCAATTTATTTGCAGTTGCAGTACACTCTAACATGTACCTCACAATCGCTTTTTAGTGCGTTTTTTTCTCTGGCCAGTAGTTACATTTTAAAATCCTTTACCGTAACGTGTGTTTCTGGTATACGGATATTCGCGGCCCCCCAGCATAACGTCATTTAGGTGTAGTAACTATGGGCAGATGTGTTGCAGAAGAATATTACGTACTCGATTTAGATATGACTAATGTTTCTCCATAATGTAATTCATTAAGCAGAATTTCTTTACTGTTTATCAGCTGAACAAAAAAATGTTATCTTCCACGTACTCAAGTTTTCCACAGGTTCAAGCGGAAACCGTACTGACATCCACAACATGCGTCTTCGATTTCGTTTTCTTCCGTACTATTAGCGAAACGGATCACACTTCATAGGACCAGCACAACAGACTGATAGGGAAAACTAGGCACAAGTCGTGTACGCTTTGAAGAAAAACGTAATTTACCTGCACTGACGATTTCTAATCAGTTCTGAGCTGGAATATGTGAGATGCATAATTTACACAATCAACACTGTAGAACCTAATACCATGGAGCACTGTAAAACTAAAGTAATAAAGATTGCCTCAGCATTTAGAGAACAGTGTTTTTTTCACTTCACATAGCCAATATTTCCCAGATGTGTATTTCTTCATCTTGAATTCATTATGGGCTACATGACTATAGATAGCTACCAGCATGAAATACATTATGAAGCAATACCGAAATTTTGATTACAAGAAATCGTCACAAAACGTAGCTAAGTTAATAAATCTTGCGGAAATGCAGCACACGTTAAGGAATCATGCAGTAAATTCCTTGCTTCGTTTAGACTTTAGACAGAGAAGCTGCACGATATTTATGGACACCGTCTGAATGGACTATATTCAGTTTCAGATACAGAGATTCGAAAATAATGTAACAAATTCGAATCTTTCAGTTGAGCTCATTGTGTAACATGTCTTGATGTAACTCCGCGAGACGTCTAAACTTACTTGTTAAGCACTTGTGTACTATCTCTGGACGTTTCTGTATGATAGTACTTGCTAACATACTACGTATTCCACGTTCGGAATAACTTGCGATAACCGATACTGCCTTCAACTCTCAAAGTCACACTCTGAGTCTTACGAAGCAGCCGCAAACGATTCTGAAGGAGATAACCACGTTTCTCGGGATGAAGTAATAATTTTTTATTTAACAGAGAATGTAAACAAAGTCATTTAAATGAAAAAGGGAACAGAGCTACACTCTGTTCAACTTATATGTATTTATGGCTCAATAAATAATTGCGGCACGTCAAGCGAGGTGACGCAGTGGTTACGTCATTGGGCTCGCATTCGGGAGGAATGCGGTTCAAACCCGCGTGCGGTCGTTCTGATTTAGGTTACCGTGATTTTCCTTAACGGTATAGGCAAATATCGGGATAGTTCATTCTCATCCCTCATTCATACGAGCTTGTGCTCCGTCTCTAATGATCTCGTTGTCGACGGGACGTTAAACAAAAATCTTTCTTGTTTCGTTGTGACTCAGGTTCTGCAGGACATAGGTATGTGGAAAATTTCTCGTCCTTTGTACTCTGGTGTACAGAACTATGAAACCGAATGGGATGAAAGTTTTGCTGGGTTTCGCCTTGCTATTCCACGGGCCTAATTAAATAAATGTCCTCCGATCAACAGTAATCATTTGGAGGCAGGTTATAACGAAGCAGACGCATTTAAACCGATCTTAATCGTATTAATTAGGTGGACTAACTGATCTTTAATTCCGCCGTTAATGGAAGAAGAGAAATTCGACTTCTGTAAAGCAACGTAGTTATCACATCATAGCCGATCTCCTTTGAAAATGAAATATAATTTAAAAGTTTCAAAATAATATTTCGTTTTAGTTAACTAGATTTGGATGTTTCCATACGATCTGATGAATCAGAAAGCTAGAATATTCACTGCCGCCGTTATTTGCGTCTACAAATCGATTTCGTTGACATTTAATTCCAATAAAAATAACCTCGATAAAATTAAGATTATGAGAACAGAATCGAATTAATTTTATGATCAAAGTTCTATTTGCACCGCAACGGTCTCAAACCATTCCATTCTGGATTTGTACTTGAGCTCGTGTAATGATATGCCATACAGAAGTACAAATTTAAAAAAATGACTGCACACAACCACAATTATTTATCTAAATTTTATCAACGATGTCTTCCGATGAGTTTAATTCATTATCTTCAGGACGAATGTCGTGTTTATTTTATATTTTCTGTTTAACGTAATCTGCAATTAATGTCATTGTCTCAAACCTTGAACTCCATTAATTAAACGTAATATTCATCTTATACAATATGTTATGTACGACATACTAAACGCAATTCGTATAGTACGTATGAGACATACTTCGACGTGTGTAACTAAAAAATTACTGGGAAGGACCACATTTGGAAGACACAATTCAAGGATTCAACAACATTTTCTGTGATATCCAAGTACTACATCAATCAAAAAAAGGGCGCATGTTGATAATAAACTAGGAGCTACTTACATTTTAAAAGTTTCTTAAGTTTTCCTTAGAATAAGCAGTAGTAAATAGAAAAAGAGAAAAGTTTGAGATAACTATGAAGTTTACTTTGAAATACGTAACAGTAAATGGAAAAAGAATGAAGTTTTAGATAACTATGAAGCGTGTAGCCATTTAACTTCAGATAATGTTGAAATGAGATATAAAAATATCTTGCTAAACAATAATTGGTGATTACAGAAGTCCGTATCAGTCTTTAGTATTCTGAGTAAATATTATAACACTTTATACAAGTGCACAAAACGTTCATAATACTGATTCACTCTCATAATGCTTTGCACAGTTATTCCGTTTGAAGACTTTTCTTTGAGAACTCATCTACAACAGTTTGAAGTTTGAAAGCGATTACACTCTTACATTTACGTGAATAGCGATTTCGGCGACGTATTGTAAGTAAAGAATCAGCAATTGTAGCTGCTGTAATGAAATTAGTGTTCTGATTCTATATAGTAACACGTGTGTTGCATTTATTTTTATTTTTTCGGTGAGATTATACGATGGAGATGCTGCATTTGGCGGAAATGTACTTTAATTCCACATCACATGAACTCTACCACTGAAAACAATCACGACTCTCCACCTGAAGACGATGCCCTAATCTTCGAAACACGTCGCGCAAAAGTTAATTTCAGTAATTGCAAACTGACAATTGAAATATGTGATGTCAGTAGTATAAATCATAACAATTAATTGTGTTACCTCAAAAGGAGACAAGTATTTTCTTGTAAGTTGCTGCATATGCAGGCGAAACGCAGGTAAAGCAGGTTCATCATCTACCTTAGCTTCCGATGTCGAATGAATCTTAACACAGTGTCTTGGACTGAAAGATACTCGATGAATCAAGATATCTTTGTTTTAATAAATAAACTCTGCCTTCCTTCTAATAGGTTGTAACTTGGAGAAAAGAAAGTGAATTTAAATCACGCGGTCGAGAAGGCAAATAGACTTTTTACCTCACGCTGAAACATCGACATGTTTTCTGACGATGGTGTTCAACGGGAATAGCAGGCTGAGCTACTCAGTCGACTTAATGGACGTCTGTATTTTTTCTCCATTTAAGAGGAACGTTATAAGTAGTACTGTTTGTAACAGAATAACATTGATTCCTTTGAGCACTGTTGGTGGGCGACGGTTGATACCTCTTGCTACACCTTCGCAGCTGGATCTGTGTGAAGTTAAGTGGCAATTACATCGAGCTAGGTACACGTCACCGTTTGACAGAATAGTATCATTCTCAATGCTTTGCGCAGAGATGTTCCACATGTTATTGCAGAAGGACCCGTCAAGTTTTGAGCGCCATACAATCTCCATCTACCGCATGTATGCGCAGTCTGAATAAGGAACTATAATGTGACTTAATTGTGAAAGATATTATTATAGATTATTATAAACCACACAAATTTCGTCTCTAAACTATTGGAGCTTCGTAATTCAGAATTCATATACATGAATCCTGCCTCATACTTTCCTTTCTAGCTTCATTAGAATTGCTTTGTTGCATAGAAGCATTTGATTTTTATCATTCTACTTATTAATACGAATTTTAAAATAGAACCTCTGACGTATCCTTGATATTCTCTTCTGTTATTAGATCAAATTACTCTATGTAGAGCAAATTTGCAAAACACAAAAGAAATTTCGTGCTTATAAGTAAACAATTTTAGCTTGACGGGTAGCGGAATTAGTTCCTACATTTTGTTTTAGTATTTTAAAACATTACTTAGTTATAAGGTTGTAGGTGTCACGCATGTAATTGATTCCAACTATCACTACAGCGTTTTAGTTACATTTTCCGAGTAGTAACCAAAAAAACTTGTATTATCTAGCGTCTAGCTGCTAGAGGCACTGCTATTTTTATGTCCATAAGGCAAAAACTTTAAGACAAAAATAAGCTATTTCGATAATGCAAAAATTTCGAAATCGATTGAATTCAACTCAGACACTGTGTTCACCTATCAAAGAATAAACAAGTTATCTTACTCACAAAGCTAGACTGCGCAACACATACCGAAACGTGTTTCGTGCAACTCCGGAAGAAAGCATAATATTATTCATTACTTTCCACACTAATTAATATCAACGATTTCGTTATTTTCTTTATGGATCCCACAAGATACAAGCTAGAAATACGTAAACGGAAATAAATTATATCTAAATTAAAATTAATGGCACCGTGTTAATAAAGTGAAAAACGTCATGACGAGTTTCAATAGCAAAGAAGTCACAAAGCATTAAATTTATAGTATTAAGAAGAAATGGACGAAAAGGAGAATACTTCGATTTAATCTCCTAAATGGTACTATTTTGCTATTTTATTTGTTTCGACCATAGTTTGTTTCTAACATTCGTTCACAAAAATACGGAATTCTGGGATTAATGCGCCCATTTCTATTTCACCATTCGGACGTAGAATAGCAGCTATTATCAATTATTTTGTGGTAAGAAGCTGGCAGGTGCAGTTCTGTCATAGACTACAGTGATGTGCAGTATAGATAACACATGATTAAGAGCCTTTTGTCAATATTTGATTAGTGTGAACTTCATCGTGTAACACAACGCAAGATGTAAACTCGGACACAAGCTCTGTGTGCTTCACGTTCTGTAAAGACGTACCAGAGGAGAATAAAAACATAATTCATCCACTCACCTAAGAAGAATAACATATAAATCGTACAAAAAAGAAGAAGAAGAATCCACACTGACGCATTTTAGGCTTTCGCGGGTTTTTATAAACTTTTTCTTCCCAGCCATAATAATACACAAGGAAGCACATTTCTATTGACAGGTGTACAAGTAAGGAAATTCAGATTCCCTGAAAGAAGATATTCATATAGACACCTTATCTCGGTTTCTAAGAAGAAACCAATAACCAGAAAAATAATGTCCTAACACACTAAAATACCTGTATTTTTTAATTTATTCGTGAAAATTATAAAAGCTATTTCTCAAGCGATATACTCGTTTCTCCTCGAGTTAATGATCAGTGTAATCCTTCGCTTCCAATTAACATTTGTTGTAAGTAACATGATCTAGTCCTTGGAGCTCACCTGAGTGCCAAAACTATTATTATCGACCATTAAGCAGCCATATATATGCTGACAACATAAACGTCCTCCAGAGACAATAGCCATTGGCGTCGTGCCACAGTACCAGATAAGACGTATAAGGGTTTGAACTCCTTATGTAAGCGCCTTTCAAGCAATGAGATAATTGCAGGTGTTGAAACGCCTACTTGACGAGAATTAACCTCTCTCGTAACTGAGTACTAATTTGCAACGCAAAAATATCTTGCGTCCTGGGCTAATTGGCACATAATGATGATGACAGCAACAGAGAGGAAGTTGTAACCCACCGTTCGCAAATATTTCTTTTCAACTTAAACGAGGCACTGTAAGTAAAAAATAAGGTAACTGAGCCGTGTACTCCACAAATGTTTCCGTATGCATCACGAAGTACATACGACGTCCCTGAATTATGCTGGTAATTGCGCGAGAAAGTTCACTCGAAGTACAAAAATGCTGAAAACAATGTCCAATTTGCGATGGGCTCACGTTACTGTGTCTCAAGTGCGGTGAAAGAGCTCACGGTATGTACAGTTTCGTTTGCCTGGCTTGAATATCAGCGGCTCGAAGTCCATAAGTAAACACTATCTTCAGTAGAAGATGACAAATACGACACTCGTCGAAACGCCGTGACACCCAAAAGTTGTCACTCAGCTAGATGCCAAGAGTTTTTCACCCGTAAGAAGAAATAGTTGTTATCGTTTTTACAGATTAACATCGACCCTTTTATTAAGTGGAAAATTATAAGATCTAAGTGTCTTTTATATTGCAGATGAAATTTCAGTACAGACTGAACGCCGTTGCTTTAACATATAAAACTACTGACACCGACGGCTTCTCGTTTCATAGTGACGATTAATTTGGAAATGTGCTACAGTTGACCTTCTTCTGCTCAGTGTCTAATTTATGTTCCCAGAAACATACCGTGAGGAATGCGTAGTTAATCAACAATAACTTCCTAGCACTAAATTTTATAGCATTTAGGTACGGGCGCTCAATATTTTACTACGAAGTACGAAATATTTATCTCACTGACAAAAGATCATTTTTTTACGATTTTATTTATGTTTATTACACCCTTACAATTAAATTTTCTTTATACAGTATTACCTTGAAACCTCACTACGGTGTACGAAAGATTGTACTTTTCGATTTTGTGGCATATTTTGCCCAAAAACATTTTTTTATTACGCAATACACCTACAAATTGTGTGAAACTAGTCATGTATGTTAGCTAATTAACCTGTAATTTATTGATATTAGTGTTCCATTTCCTTTGCTTTTAATTATATTTGCATCTTTGCAGATTGGTTTTACTGATCTCTGATCGGAGGGAGAGATTATGCAGAAGATTATATTAGCGAACTTTAGTTGAAGTACGACCGATGTTGTTGCTTTTTAATAACAGTTGGTGTCACTCGTTTATTCAGTATATATCAAAAACACGTGAGGAGTGTCTTTTTTTATTTTTTTATTTATATTTTTTTACTCTCCCATTACTTATGTTTACGACAATTTTGTTTTATTCTTATAAGTTGTCTACCGCTGTATTCCATTATTTAAGTACTTCTTTGTCTGTTATTTTTGGTCCTGGGCTGTACTTGTTTAAATCTTCTCTTAATAATGGATATTAAGTCTGAAAAGTACATATCATTTCACATTTTGCCCTACAACTGTACTAAATGCTTTCTGGTGCTGATGTGTGACTGTACTAAGCTTAGGAAAGCAGACCGTCAGTTATAATATCCCCCTACTGTTACAAAATTTCATATACTACAAGGTATTACATCAAAAGCGCAAAGGCAACAAGAAAACACGTCTGGTGCCAAACTAAAGATTTTGTAAAGCGAATATTTAGTTAGAAAATCGGTAACAAGCGATCCTTAATAGTTGTAAACAATTTACAGATCTGTTATAGCGGAAAAGTTACCATTTTTTTGTATTGTGTCCTAGTTACACTGTCTTACGGATTACACAACATTACACGTCCCCCGGTGGAACATACGTCATTCATTTCGTCTCGGCATAACGAAATTCCGAACCTATAACCTCTGTCTAACTTCAGGGGTGAAGAATACCAAAATGTTTTGTATTCCATTAAAAAAAGTTCCTTTTTAGTGTCGAAAATATCTCCGTACTTCATGAAATTCGTGTTGCCGTAAACGTGTTGTGCGCAGAACAAAGTAGTGGACAATTATACATAACATTCATTTAACGGAGGTACAAATGAATTTTCAAGTTACACTTTTTTTCTACGAAACAGTTATCGTCGGAAACCTAAGTAAACGTTGGTCACCATAAGCTTAGCTCTTATTTAGCGATGACGCAATCCCAAGGAAGAGCTATGTAAGAAACTGTAATAAAATATTTATCTATACGCGGGCCCTTTATCCACTCGTATTTAATATTTAGTTAAACTCTAGAATTATGTAGCACTTAAAATGATGCGCAAAATTTACAACGTAAGATCTGAACCACAAACTATACTATTATCATGACCTGATAAATCGTTAAAAGAAAATTTTCGTGAAGAAGAACTTGAGATAAAAGTAGAATATTATTTATACACGCAGTTTCGTTTTCATGAATTAGCAGAGAAATTAAAAGAAAGGAAAATTCTCTTAAATTTCGTTTTATTAAAATGTTTGAAAATTTTACATGATATTCACTTTTTGCAGATAAAATAACAATAAAACGTCTTCAGGCCCCTACTAATAAAAATATAAATTCAGAGAAGACAGCAACACCATTTTCTGCATCTTTATTGCACTAACTAAATATGAAATATGGTTACTTGTGTAGTGGGAAATTTCCATGCATTTATCGAAGAACCTCTCATAAAGTAATCACATGTAGACTAAATGGAATGTGGAGAGGTGTATTTCGGTGCCTGCAGATAACAATTACAAATCCACAACTCTTACAACTGGCGGTAGGTTCCATAAGACGTTAAATTGTTACTTGAGAGAGAATATGGCGCAGAGCTTTTAGGTTGTTGGACTGCAAGGTGACCCAGAGACCGGACCAAGCCGAGGGTTAGGTTAACGACACCGTTAATGCATACGTCATCCAGGCTGTGTGTGGTTTTTAGGCTGTTATCCCTACTCTTTGAAGCTTGTGTATGTATATGTTTCCCCAACTCCACCTCAGGAACACAACATGCGGAATGTTAAATCATACAGATCAGAATTTCTTCTAAGAGAAGACGTTCATGACATTCTTCATCTTACACTAAGCTGACGTTGTGAGACAGCAAGGACACACCGACACATAAGAATGTATTAACTCCACTATGGGAAAGATTTATCATGTATGGGTCCGGGATAGAGAGTGGTTTAACGAGAAACAAATAGGAAAAAAAACTGATATACTTTTTGAAGCTCTCAGCCATAGTTGTAGGGCATTCCCTGTTAGGAGTGGTTTTCAATCATTTGTAAGTGACAGTGCCAGTGTGAAGAAACCATTTTGAGTGTTAATAGCAACATTTTGTAACATTGTTACAAGTATAAAACGAAAAGGATGTTTCGACTGTCTTTGCAGCGGTCCGCTTCATGGTGACGAAACTACCCAAAAAAACGGGTATTTATTCATACTCTTAATGAATTTACTCGTGTCGTGTACTACTTACAAAGTTAGTTAAAAGATATAACATAAAACTAAGCCATTTAGTTCTTCTACCGCAACTTTATTTTTGCTGAAGAAAGGGTACGAGTTAACAGGTATAGCCTGCCCATGTGCTGACATTGGCGAATCGTGATTGTTTATAACTAGAAATCGAGGGAAGATAATGTCTTACAAACGACCCACTCTGAAGAGTTTTCTTAAAAGTACAACCAAGAGAGATACATAGGATGAGCTGTTATTACTCTTATACAAACGAACGTTATTGATCTGTATATATTTCTGTATTTAGATTCACCGCTTTTGATTCTAGGTCAGAGGATTAGCAGTACAGCTGGTTTTTCATACATAAAGACCAAACTGTAAAATGTGAAACATGAACATGTCTGTTACGTATCTCTGCAGAAGAGAAAGAACAATGTAAATTGTCGCAGCATGTATAAGGAATCCAAACTCGGTCCGTATGGTACATTTTAAAGCATACTAATTTACACAAACGTGATTATGCTCTGCCAAAACCTGCAGCTGTTAACACTATCAAGAAGCTTTCCGCTGCGTGTCGGCAACGCTGGGACAAACTCTCTCTCATTTTATACAGGTTATTCATAAAACATCCAAAATTGTTTATAAATCAATGTCGCTGTTAATGATTATTCATAGATCAAACTGCTTTTCCACTAACACTTTCATTTGAAATACTATTAATTTAAGAACAGGGGAAATTGTATGAAAATAGTTTTAATAAGGAAAAAAATCGAGAAGAGGGTTGTCGTTCACTATAATCGAACGACTTCTCGAGGACTACTAAGACTTGCTTTACAGGTAAACGAAGTAACAGCAGTAATAAATAGCAAAAGAAAATGAAACTCATGGTGATATAAAAATAAGAAAGAACGCGAAGAAGTATGCCACTATCTAGAAGATGATTTTTTTCCTAGAGAAATTTGGAGCAGGTGGCAAATGGTTCCGTGCTGACAACATACAAGTACGAAGTGTGTACACAACGTCCTCACCCAAAAGTATCATGCCTGAAACTGCAAGTCTGTATTTCCTGAATTTTTAGGTTTTCCTACAGTGAATGAGTAATTTGCTCTTAAAACGGGCAACTGCTTTTATTTTCTTTTTGATTGCAGTCCCATTACTTCACTGAGTACTCACTGAAATGATTAGCATAGTTTAATAATGATGTATAAGTATTTAAATGTGTTGTAACTTCAGGCTAACTGCTTGCATGTTTGTTTTAACTGATCACAGCTGTGAACACTCTGATCATTAATTATTTCCGTCATGCAAACAAGACTGTAGAAACAAACTTTTGTTAAACTGACACGAGTCTAAAATCCTTCATTTCATTTCTTCGTGAAAATCATACGCTTTTGCAGGGATGTCATATCGTTCGCGTGTGATCACTGGGTCATTCTGGCACCTTTTGGTGCTGTATCTAAAACATATAATAAATTTTCTAAGAATTACCTTCGTTCAGTTGAATTCCACAAACTGTAAAATTTTCGCAGTATTACTGTTCCATATATTATCCTCAGCAACACACGAATTACTGTCTAATAGTGCATTTATCCATGTAGTCACTGAAATAATTATTGCGAACGCTTTGCTACTTCTTCCCTTCTCGAGCAAGAAATAGAATTCCATTTCCATTGACATCGTTTCTTGCTTTCCGTAATATGTACACCATCGGCTTATTTGTCATTAAACACCTGAAAGCATATTATGTCGTCATCTTCGGGAAAATTATTACGCATTCTCCTTCTAGTCCTCAATAAATTTATTGACGTTAGTAGTAAGCCATATGTTCCATGTTCACTGTGATGGGCAAGAACAAGCACGTGATCAAGGTAGTTCGCTTTACCGCCGGGGCTAAAGACGCCTTTGTCGGTTATTTATAAACGTTTCATTGTTTAAGAAAATATAAATGACGCAAGAACGCAGAGAAACTCGTGAATGCAGTACTATTTCATACTTGCATAGCTTACCCGTCACGCTGCCCTGAGGCTTTGGCAAAACTCCAAAATACATACGTCAGGTTTAGACTCCCTACATTCTTCACACTTTTCCTCTAATTAGCCGTCTTCACAAGGCAGACAGTTGCCATAAGTCCGCAAATCCATCCAATAAAATTAATCGCCCTGGGAATTCTTTATGTGATCGTCAAGGGGGCAATGAACAAAAGCAGAGAACAAGAATGATGCAGCATAAAATACGCCGCTATCAGAATGGGCGGACATCTATGGAGAAATGTTATCTCCATCTACTTTAATTAGCGGACTAATTACTCTTTCGGCTGACAAAGAAGCAGGTGTTGTGGCGGCGGACAGTGGGTTAAAGCCGTCAGCGAAATATTGATCGCTGCCGGCGCACCTAATGAGGTGTCCGGCGTTATTTACGATGCTGCTTGCAACAGGAAGGAAGACACCTCAGCGCCGTGCTGTGCTGCGATCGCCGATAGTGAGGGGAAGGAGGTACATGTGATCGCGCCGAGCGCCACGTGTCCGGCAAACGGTGGACAGTGGACGGCGCAGGCCTACAGAACTGTAGTCCCTTCTCACCAACCGGAGCGAGTGGTAGGTATCGTACGTGAAGGTTGCATTTCACCACAACAATAGTTTCTGCCCGTGTTTCTAGATGACATACCTCAGAACGCAAAGGTTTCCTCTGTTTTCGAATTAAAAACTATTATGTACAGCTACGTATGTGCTCGAAGATCATCGAAAGGCGTATGGCGAGGTACAAAGTGTCTCCCATGTCTCACTCAGTCTCATGTGGAACATATGAAAAAAGACTGCGGTATCGCTATTATCTGCAATATCTCTAGTTTTGCCCTCATGGTCATTATGTGAGGTGTTTGTTGAAGGAAGACACACATCTCTTGACTGCCATTACATGTAGCGGCCTTGGAATGGAGAGAGTAACAACATCCCACTGTAGGTGTGACAACATTTCTATGACGATCTCCCACTGGCCTAATAAATTGGTGACAGTCCAACAGCCATTGTTTGGCTTCCCTCTTCTCCATCTTCCCCATTGTCATACAGAAGCCGCGAGAAATCTTCTATCGTCGTATGCACTGTATTTGAGTGACGTGAAATTTATAGGCTAAAATCCTGCTTATCACGCCGTATGATGTAATACCGTATACAGACGGTATTACATCATAGGACGGAGTACTCCCGATCATGTGGTCTACGAGTGCCCCCTCTTCAATGATGTAGCACCCACATTACGTGACCAATTACCCTACCATGATACCTACCACTTGCTCAGACTGTAACGTCCTCTTAGAAAAATTTATGAATGATTGTGCTGATAAACCTCTACGTTATTTGATTTTCAAACAGCTGAGCAAAACTGAACGTGCTCAGACATTAGTCTCTTTACTTATTCTGATCAACACTAAGCTGACACACAATATTTTTTTAGCGCAACGCAATCTGACTTTTAATAATCCCTACAAAAGAATGGCCCCGACGAACAATAACCTATACCTTTCATGAATCACTTACCTCACAAAAACCTTCGTTACTCGAACTACTGCAATACAGCGAGAGCCACTACTGCCAACTAAATAAAAGATACTAACTACTGAAGGGACTAACTACTGATAGATATAGTTAGCAAATGAAAGATTTTGATAGAGAACAAACAATGTATTTACCTTAATAGTGTTCAAAAGTCATAATATATATATATCAGTTCATGATATCCAGTCTTACAAATTTACTGTCTCTGATGGACACACGTCCAGATCATCCGCTCTCAAAACTCCGCCATGTCTCTCCCCGCATCCACCACTACTGGCGGCTCACCTCCAACTGCGCAACACAACGCGCTGTTAACAGCCAACTGCCCAACACTACAATAGCGACTATTTCAACAATGCCCACCAGCCACAGACTGCACACAGCACAGCCAGTGATTTTCATACAGAGCGCTAGGTGACGTTACCAACATAAAGACCTAAACAGCCTACTTACAAGACGAGAAGACACTTTTCAAACTTTCAACAAATTGGCTAAGGAGGTATCACGAAAAGTGTTAAAAGAATACCTGAGGGACACTGATTAACTAACAACCTAATACATACCTGATACTAGCTGCATCCTGTGCCCTATTCCCATACCGCCTGTGCTTGGACAGGCCGACTTTCCTCACAGTCTGGAATCCGCTGCCTACAGGACTAGGGGGAGTGGGGTACAACACTACCGATATAGGACAAGCACCGGATATGGCTTAGAATAGAATTAGTTAGTAGGACTTAGGATATTTAGTTAGAAACCTGCAGCGAATAACATCCTTGGCCTGCCCAGTGTCAGGGGCACGCTCATCGGTATTAGCTCGATGAGCAAGGCTCTGCAAGTAGGTTTATAAACTACTGACACACCTGCGACGCTGCAGGCAGTAGAGATTAGTTATGAATAGGTCTTATAAAGTAAATATTAATAATAATAAATTAGTTGCACATTGTTAATCCAGTTATGGCTGTAGCTCACTCATTAAAATTGTAATCAGCTGCAATTAATGTTGTATAAAATTAAGACCCACTAATCACTTAAGGAAGTGGGTTAAGATTGTATAATTATTATAAAGTTGTAAATAAAGAATTTAAAAAATACCGTATATAGAACTACTTAAATAAAGCAGTAATATCATTGTTACCGAAGCTCCACCACCGATAGTGTTTCACCACGCTTTGGATACGTCGTCATTCGACAGCTAGTGTGATCTCCATCAAGGATGCATTTCCACTCCTCTGCTCAGATATTTCTACCATTTCCTGAAAAAAGACTCACTAAATCAGGCACCTTTGTACCGAAATTTGTGCCCTTATCATACCACAAAAATCGCTCCCTACACAGGTCATCAGATTTAGGTAGGAGCTGCAGACACTGAACGCCAGGGCCCGTCGAGGACAAAGGAGCTCATAGGCTGTTTCCTGGATGTCACACAGGGTAACAAAAGAGTAGTGTCTGAGCGCATTGTTTCGATATCTAATATCGTCGTCTTATTTATCTGAGTGCAGGGTGGAAAATTTCTACTTGCGTCGACGTGGTAAGAACCTGGTTACACAGCTGCTTCAAGTAATCGATCACCAAGGCAAGCTTTGTGGTATGGGGTAAAAAAAGCATCAAGACCACCCCCGTGTACATGGCGTTCCTTTGAATTTTTTTGGACTTAGCGACCTCAGACGTTTTCATTATTGACTTTGTGATTTTATTCTCAGCAACATATACTCGTTTAGGAATTTCTGTTATTCAGACCGCAAGTTTTCTACCTGCGCGGACAGTTGCGCGCGTTAGCTCTCCGCTTCTGGGATTTGGAGAGGAGCGTCGGTACAGGATCGAACCCGCCCGTCCCATTAATAAATGAGGGTACGTACGCCGGCCAACCTGGATATGGCGTTTAGGAGGTTTCCTAAATCCTACTAGGTGAATAGCGCGCTGGTATCGACGTGCCGCCGCAGATAAACGATGTGTAAACACTTCGAAAACCTCCCACACTTTCACTTGGGATGAGAAGGGTACTGATAGATACGTTTCGCTGCAGGAATACTTTGGTTGTCTGGGCTACGTAGAACAAAACAGTTCTGCTTTCGGCACGGTATTCATATGGGAATCACAAGAGTGTTCGGGTATGATCGCGATTTCAATAGAACACTCTACTATAAGGTCTAGTACCCTTCTTTAATTCCGTCCCCTATACTTCCTAGTATCTATCTTTACCTTTTTAAAAACCAAATTTACCTCTAATTCCGATATCGCTATCATAATTGTTAAATTTTTTTCTGGAATGCATAATGAGAGCGTCAATATTTGTAATGTTCCAGTCTTTATAGTTCATTTTATGGGGGACATATAGATCCCACTGAATTCGAAATGGAATAGGTTTAGGAACCGATTTTACGAGAAAATCGGGTGGGGTTCGAGAAAAGAAGAGAATAAGCAGAAAAAATGAGCCAATAATATTTAATTATTCAAAATTAACGATTTCTGAATGGTTTTTCGAAACAAAAATATAAACAGAGTAGCGCTTTGCAGTTACTACATTTCGTGTTAGTTCTTATGTCTCGCTTTTGTGTGCTATCTCCTTCCTTTTCTTTTTCGTACAATTGAAACCATGGCTGTTCATCTCAGGGTCATCCTTTCCTTCACAGATATTTCATTGCCCATCTCTACTCCACATATTTCAGTTTTATTCCTCCGTGCAAGTGCGAAGAAAAAACAAAGTTACAATCGGTGTATTATTTTTTAAAGCTGTCATCAACGTGGAGGTTCGAAATTAATTCGCTGCAACCTAGAGGTTGGTTGGGACACCGTACTCCCTTACAAGGCGTTTTCCTATTGGTGGTGGTATGTACTCGGTTTCATCTGACTACTGAACTGACTTACCAGGTCTGTTATCTATAGTTTGAACAGGCCACCGACCACGTAGCTGCCCGACATTTTACCGGTTAAACATACTGTTGATAAAACATAATTAGTAATAGAGCACAAGCTTCAGTTTTTTTTCCAGAGGTTTGAAGTCATTTTCTCAGCATGTTGTCAGAACTGGAGAGCAAAAGTAAGGAAAAAACTGATGAGTCGTCTAGTGATCAAATAACACCGTCGTTATCGCACTACAAACCCTACTGCACTGCTATTTCTAAAACATATAGCGTTCGACACGTATTGGTACAACACAGAGGTCTTTATATGGTAAGTATATGCAATAAGAGATTTATTTTCTGATTGTAGAGAACAAAGATGGGAGTGGAAGAATTTAAATTGCTAAACGTTACTGTCGTCAAATGGTGTATTACTCTGTGGACAGTTATGAAATGTGGCGCACAATCTTGTGATTATGAATTCTATGACCAGTTTGATAACTCTCTGAGCATTTTACCAAAACTTCAAAATGCTTGCTGATGTTAGAAATTTTGTAGCAACTGTTAAAGCTTTGAGAGACGTAATTAATGATCTACTTACTTAATTACACACAGTACGTCGGGTTCTGTGGTGGATAAGCAGTGAGATACTGTCTCGGAAGATGTTGAAGATACATCGAGGAATGAAACGTGCGCCAGTAATGACGCACAGCCTCGGTGCTTGATGTTGCGCGGGTTGCCTAGGAAACGGCGATGGGCATCGTTTTGTCAATTGCCGCCAGACTGCAGCAGTCAGCAGAGAAGCATTCTGATGAGATCATTGGCTTCACATCTTTGTGATACATTAATAAACATATGATCGAACAAGGAACTTAAACAAGAACGGAAAGTTATATCGTCGGATCTGAACCTACACACTCGTAAAATTATCTACAACAAGTCTCATTGACGTAGCTACTGCAAACAAAACTATAATCTACAAGAGCGGTGTGAAAAAAATGCCTTACACATTCTTCCCATATTTTCTTTCTGGCATCGAGCGAAGAGATTCATGAACCCAAAGTTAGAAGTTAATGTCTGCAATATTATTTGCCTGGTTAAGCAACGGTTCGTGCTCATACGTGACAATAGATTTTATGTAGTCACTGAAAGTAAAAGCTTCTAACGTGTATTGCCCGCATTCGATATCTCACCATTTTCCGCCGAGTACGTAAGTAGAACAGGATATCCCAAATGAATCATTAAAAGATTATTTGTGTGGCCAAGCAACAAATTGTTCTACATGGCGGTTTCAGATTTTGTATGGCAATCAAAAGTGAAAAAGCCTCTATCTACATCTTCTATTTCTTTTAATTCACTATCTTCACTATGAGTATTTAAGCATTTCTAAAATTATCGAACCCGAATTTTCGCGTTTTTTTGCTACTTTTTCCAATACTTCCAATTAAACTTGGTGCTCTTTCGAACATGATTTTGAGACAATGGAATTAGAACGAGGGAGTTTAATAATTCGTTCACATCCATATCCCGTCCGATTTTAGGTTTCCTTCCAAATGACTTAGTCACCAACGGATGTAAAATCATAACATTCCTTCCATCCTGTCATCCTAACAATATTTTCACCAACGGCTAAAACTTTTTACCAAAATGGTTTCGTCGTTACAGGGTCATTAGACAGCTTGTTTGCTCACTGACTGTAGCGTCCAGCAGAACTACCACAATTCCTTCCGTAGAGTCTTCCTCAGTATTGATATTGCCATCGATACGTGCAAACAACGTTTCTATTGTGACTGGAATCGTTGTGACGGTTAAGTTACTGGAGTCGTATTGGGGAGGAGAAGCGTTCAAATGCCGTCCATCCGACCAGATTTTGCTTTATTGTGAATTTAATTAAACTCTTTAGGGAAAAGCCTTTAAAGATCACGGTGGAACAACCTCGCAATCTTAGATCAAGCTGAGAGTCCGCTCTCTGCGTCTAATGATCTCGATGCCGACGAAAAGTTAAACTCTGACCTATATTGTACCTCACTATAGGTGACTTCTCTTGGCTCTACGGGAAATTTACGCACAGTAATCCATATGCGAACCATAGCGAGCACTTTGCTGTAGTGACATGAGCAACATTTTCATACATTCGTATTTCACGAAACGTGCAATACATTTACGAAAAATCACAACCATCAAACAAACCCCCCTGTTTCTAATCGAAACCATGACAGAACATAAGTTACTGGATATCTACAAACGTGTAATTTCAATAGCATATTTTGTGTTAACATGACGTCATTGAAAGTAAATCCTCTGCTTAGTTATATAATTTTTCACTGGTCTTCACTTTCAGTAGGGTATATCTCACAACCTTTTCGTATTGTGAATATTTTAAATCATATATTTGTGATTTAAAATCCAAAAACATTGCAATATTACGTAGTGAACTGTAATCTTCACTTCCAACTATCATGACGAAGAGCAGTTTACTTTGTGCGCTCCTCCCCTGCCCGTTCAACTAAAATTTGACGATTTACGAAACACAATTTAAATTTGTAATTCAGTTTCTCAGTATTTTGTGTCCCCACTTTTTTTCATTTTAAACAAACGACCTCATGATGCCTTGCTAACGGATCGGTCCAATCTATGATATGCGATCTCAGGCTTAAAAGTACAATAAAAGAATTTCGTTTGTTAGGTTGCCAATGTCTTCCTCTACGCTTCGTCTGTACAGTACTGAAATTATTCTTACAAACTGTTGACACGGACGCGAGGAAAAGTAAACTATGCATAATAAGATAACTGATTCTATGGGCAGCACAATGTAAGTTTCTTTCTTATGAGAACGTGAATTTTTTTCTTCAATAAAATCGTCTCGAATATGTGACCGACTGATAAGTGATAAAACAACAATCGATTCACCTGTTATTACAGATAGCTAACACCAGAGTCTGCTGCATGTAGAAGAGTCATAAAATGTTTCAAGCTATTAAAATTCTGTAACTGTCTGTTACGTTGCCAAATTATAAAGTGGAATGAGAAAAATCAGATGTTTGCTGGGTGCAACTGCTATGTCTATAAAAAACTCTTCGTTATATATTGTTATTTCATGCTTGGGTTTTGTAAATTTTCTTCTGTAATAAGAATTAGAACAGTATCGATCTTCTTCAGCCCTTCTGCAATGCAGCTCGAACTCGAGTAGACTGTTTTCTCCGTTGCCAGACGTGAACAGCGGACCTTCCCTCCAAATTTTCAGCACGGGACAGCGATCGCGCAAACAGAGCGTCTGACTTGACACCATGCATTGAAATTAGTAACGGCGATAAGCAGCTTTGCAGACGACAAGTGACAAGCGGGCAGAACTAGCTCTTCGTAATGGGGAACTTGGTAGCTGTCTACGATATCGAAAGTGAGGCTACAAGACCAGATAATTGCAACGTTGGGTTTCCTCCCCGTTTACGTTGTTGGCAGCTTTGCTTCCATATCAGGTTATTACTAACGCTAGAATCCAACACCCATGCAAGTAAAAGTCGAGTGCAGTATCGCTCGAAGGTAATACGTGCCTACCACCAATGACCTAACTGAAGCCGGTACCCTGTTTTGACTAGCTGTTACGGAAACTGATAAATTCCTGTTCCGTCGTGCTTTAAGAAGATTGCGAGATGCCTCATAACACAGAAATAAGTCTTCTGAATATTTACGGTATTGTGACTGCCAAAACAATTCGTTTAATGGGTTTGGAATTCATCAATAGACTTTTCTATTCTTTTGAGAATGTCCGATCCAAATATAAGTGTGGAGAAAAGCTTTTCGAAGTTGAAAATTATTTTTAAAAAAAGGATTAGAATCCTTAGGAGGAGATAGAAACAGGTGGAATCGTCGACAGTTTGAATGACGTAGCCTACCAGCTAAATCCTGTAGATGATAGTAGAGACAATGTTAAAATGTTGTTGTGGTCTTCAGTCCTGAGACTGGTTTGATGCAGCTCTCCATGCTACTCTATCCTGTGCAAGCTTTTTCATCTCCCAGTACCTACTGCAACCTACACCCTTCTGAATCTGCTTAGTGTATTCATCTCTTGGTCTCCCTCTACGATTTTTACCCTCCACGCTGCCCTCCAATACTAAATTGGTGATCCCTTGATGCCTCAGAACATGTCCTACCAACCGATCCCTTCTTCTGGTCAGGTTGTGCCACAAACTTCTCATCTCCCCAATCCTATTCAATACTTCCTCATTAGTTATGTGATCTACCCATCTAATCTTCAGCATTCTTCTGTAGCACCACATTTCGAAAGCTTCTATTCTCTTCTTGTCCAAACTATTTATCATCCATGTTTCACTTCCATACATGGCTACACTCCATACGAATACTTTCAGAAATGACTTCCTGGCACTTAAATCAATACTGGATGTTAACAAATTTCTCTTCTTCAGAAACGCTTTCCTTGCCATTGCCAGCCTACATTTTATATCCTCTCTACTTCGACCATCATCAGTTATTTTGCTCCCCAAATAGCAAAACTCCTTTACTACTTTAAGTGCCTCATTTCCTAATCTAATTCCCTCAGCATCACCCGACTTAATTAGACTACATTCCATTATCCTTGTTTTGCTTTTGTTGATGTTCATCTTATATCCTCCTTTCAAGACACTGTCCATTCCATTCAACTGCTCTTCCAAGTCCTTTGCTGTCTCTGACAGAATTACAATGTCATCGGTGAACCTCAAAGTTTTTATTTCTTCTCCATGAATTTTAATACCTACTCCGAATTTTTCTTTTGTTTCCTTTACTGCTTGCTCAATATACAGATTGAACAACATCGGGGAGAGGCTACAACCCTGTCTTACTCCCTTCCCAACCACTGCTTCCCTTTCATGTCCCTCAACTCTTATAACTGCCATCTGGTTTCTGTACAAATTGTAAATAGCCTTTCGCTCCCTGTATTTTACCCCTGCCACCTTTAGAATTTGAAAGAGAGTATTCCAGTCAACATTGTCAAAAGCTTTCTCTAAGTCCACAAATGCTAGAAACGTAGGTTTGCCTTTCCTTAATCTTTCTTCTAAGATAAGTCGTAAGGTCAGTATTGCCTCACGTGTTCCAGTGTTTCTACGGAATCCAAACTGATCTTCCCCGAGGTTGGCTTCTACTAGTTTTTCCATTCGTCTGTAAAGAATTCGTGTTAGTATTTTGCAGCTGTGACTTATTAAGCTGATAGTTCGGTAATTTTCACATCTGTCAACACCTGCTTTCTTTGGGATTGGAATTATTATATTCTTCTTGAAGTCTGAGGGTATTTTGCCTGTTTCATACATCTTGCTCACCAGATGGTAGAGTTTTGTCAGGACTGGCTCTCCCACGGCCGTCAGTAGTTCCAATGGAATATTGTCTACTCCGGGGGCCTTGTTTCGACTCAGGTCTTTCAGTGCTCTGTCGAACTCTTCACGCAGTATCGTATCTCCCATTTCATCTTCATCTACATCCTCTTCCATTTCCATAATATTGTCCTCAAGTACATCGCCCTTGTATAGACCCTCTATATACTCCTTCCACCTTTCTGCTTTCCCTTCTTTGCTTAGAACTGGGTTTCCATCTGAGCTCTTGATATTCATACAAGTCGTTCTCTTATCTCCAAAGGTCTCTTTAATTTTCCTGTAGGTGGTATCTATCTTACCCCTAGTGAGATAGGCCTCTACATCCTTACATTTGTCCTCTAGCCATCCCTGCTTAGCCATTTTGCACTTCCTGTCGATCTCATTTTTGAGACGTTTGTATTCCTTTTTGCCTGTTTCACTTACTGCATTTTTATATTTTCTCCTTTCATCAATTAAATTCAATATTTCTTCTGTTACCCAAGGATTTCTACTAGCCCTCGTCTTTTTACCTACTTGATCCTCTGCTGCCTTCACTACTTCATCCCTCAAAGCTACCCATTCTTCTTCTACTGTATTTATTTCCCCCATTCCTGTCAATTGCTCCCTTATGCTCTCCCTGAATCTCTGTACAACCTCTGGTTCTTTTAGTTTATCCAGGTCCCATCTCCTTAAATTCCCACCTATTTGCAGTTTCTTCAGTTTTAATCTACAGGTCATAACCAATAGATTGTGGTCAGAGTCCACATCTGCCCCTGGAAACGTCTTACAATTTAAAACCTGGTTCCTAAATCTCTGTCTTACCATTATATAATCTATCTGATACCTTTTAAAATAAAAGCGCGAATAGCGTCAGTGGATTGGTAATACAAACAGCACACTATTGTCAATAAGTTTATCTGAGTTTAAGTGTTCGTAGCAAACTATTAGAATATTACCATTAGAACATACAAAATACCATATGTGACTGTAGGCTTTCCCGGCGTAAACTATTGAAGGTTTCTCGGGTCTCCAGCCGGGTGGTAGCGTTGGTATCTCGCGACGTTTCGGGAAGTGTCATTCGCCAGAAGATGGGTAGCATGACACTTCCCTAAACGTCGCGCGATATCAACGCTACCACCCGGCTGGAGGCCCGAGAAACCTTCATCAACAAAATATCATATTTCTATTAAAGTGTTGTTTGCATTTGAAAACTACTTATTATTGTTTCTCATTCATTTATAAATCTGCTCAGCTTCTGGCGTATTGTGCTTAGGTTGAAAAGTTCAAATCCACATTGCAACATGTTTTTTTCCCTTAAGACACAAAAATCCACAGCGCGGCACGCCATAAAATATGTAGCCTGTAAAATAACCTCTGAGTAGACGTACCTGTAACACACTCCTGGGAAAATGTAACTCTCAGGGTTTGTGTTCACATGGTAATTTGTGCAACAAATGTGGATGTGAAAAGGACGAGAATGTGATTACTGTCTTTGCACTGTAGATCTGAGCATGTGATATTATTTTCAGATTGTGTCTTGACTTGAATTAACTTTCTCCCTTTTAATTCTGTTGCTGCTCTTTTTTATAGTCGAACGATCACGAAGCTTCTGAAACATTATAATCGTTGGAATATGTGACTAAAACACTTTAAACCACTGATATTAGCAATTTTTTCCCAGGAGTGTGGATCATAGCACCATGTACAGAGTGTCCCATTTATTTTGACAACACCAAATAACTATTTGTCCAAGAGAAAAAATAAAAACTGTGTCAAACAGAAGTTGTTTATCTACCTGGAGGAGATTAACCAGTGTGACTAGCTTTCTTAGAACTTGGTTCGTTTTAATAGAAATTCTGGTCATCTATAGAGAATTTAAGCTAGCAGAACAGTAATTCCAATGTTTTTTTGTAATTTTCAGTAAAGTAGATGAGTAGCATTTCTAATGAGTAGAATTTCTACCTTTTCTTCGTTGGTGTGCATTGTACTCGCACAAACCCTCAACTGAAGGCGGTTGACAAAATAACCGGTGTGCATTTTCCTTGTGTATTTGTTAATTGTCGAGTTCAACAAGTGGACGACTTACATTACGCTTTGTACCTGCAGTACGCACAAGGACAAGAGGGTCAATGTCAGTTTTGTGTTACGTTTTTAATAACGTAATGTTTACGTGAGTGGTTCACTGTAATGGGTTTTCTTTTAACAGGTCTTGAGAAGAGGAAGACGATTACCGAATAAAAAATACGGAGTATTATTTAAATAACATTTTCACACATTTATAACGAAAGAAGTCACAAAAAGGTAGTCCTGCTAGTTATCTCCTCCTGGTAGCTAAACAACATTTGCTTGATACTCTTTTTATTGCGCTTCTGGACAAAAAGTTATTTCGGATGGTCGAGATAAAAGCGACACCATATATGTTACTCCCTTAGGGCGTCAAAATACCTCGAGTGGCTGTGACAGCGGCTCACTATCTCCCTTCTGAAGCCTCTCATCTGTCTCTGCGTAAGACGAGTAGCTATCGTGGGTCGAAGGCGAAAGTCTGCGTTTCTCGTATGAAGGGAATTTGTTCAGCTGTGGGCACTGGGATGCATATCCTCCGGTTTGAAAATGTCCTGTTATTCATAATTGCTTAACATCTCAACCCGCCACTTAAAACCAATTTAAGAATCCTTTACCGATAGCGGCGAAATTTTTAAAATTCTACAGAAATCTACGACGGCTGAAAATTGTCAGTAGTTCAAGTAATAACTTAATGTCTTAATTAAAATAACTGTGTCAGTTCTATAACTCAGCGAAATGAATTTATTCTTCCAAGTACATAAATTGCACGTCCACAGTCTCTTCTTCTTTTTGTGTTTATGAACTACCATAATCAGAATAGAACTGAACCTTTTCTTGTCTGTTCAATTCGGATTTTTCCGTTAGAAAATATTTTATGATATCTGACAGGAATGGGCTACACTGATAAAACTTAACAGAGTTACGTAACCGACTGAAGCATGAAAAAAAAAGAAAAGAAAAAAGGAGAAAAGTACAGGCATGTTACTGCCACGAAATATAGAACAGGACTATCTGTGGAATGAGCATAGCATACCAAACACGTGGCCACCAACAAACAGAAAGAGTCACGTGAAGCTAGTATGATACACTGTTTACACTTTACACTAAGACATAAACTCGAATACTCCGCATTTTACTCTCTTTCTACACATTTATTTGTTAGCAATAACGGTGTTGAATTTTTGTTGCTAAAGAGGCAATATGCCAAAGGAGAAAATTTGCTTGACGTAAGTTAAGTACCACGAAGATAAAGTATAATCAATCAGGTAGAAGGCGCTTTAAGTGATGATTAATATCAAGACACAGTATAGAGAAGGTATAAAGTCGTTGAGCTACTTTATGTGATAGTATGGCCACATAATTATGAAACAAGTGCTGGGTACGTTTTGATAGTGTGGGAAAGTAGCAGCACTCAATTCATTGAATGTACACACATTTCGAGAATTGGACACCTACACGTAAGATTTGTATATGACTGAGTCTTTTTTTCCTATCACTCAGCTGTACAAACCTTTGTGCGTATTTTACACTAATCATAATATTCCGGTGACGTGGTGAATGATTATGTTTAACTAATATTTTAGTTTCCCCAGAGATGAACCAAAATTGTACTAGAATGTAGAAACAGCACAATTTGGTTGCTAAAAACATTTAAAACTAAGATAAATTCTTAATTTGTTGTCTCTCATAGCTCTGAATTCGACGTTTATCGGAACGCTTTAGCTTACTAGGAAGCCATTTCGCAATACCGTCGTAGAGTGAAGTATAAAAACAGGGATGCAGTAATATCATAAACCTAAAAAGCATAATAATAGCCATCCCTTCTTATTCTGTGACAAAAAATAGCGACATCCGATCTGTGACACTTGTTACCAAGCGAGCGATATTTCTTGGCATTTATCTCTTCAGAGCTTTAAGTTAAGTTTCTTCCAGATGTCAAGTGCAAATTATAGAGATTCCTGCAAGATGCATGCACAAAATCTGCAGTGTCTTTGACTCAGATTTCTCTATATTTTTAAAAATGACATATTGCCAAAACGGAAATACGCGACCTTTTTAAACTTTTACACGATAATTTATTACGTCCAAGATCAGTAAGAAATTACAGTGTTCACATTAGCGGTTTCAACACTTGATTGCCATATTTAGATGTGATTGATCCGATAACAGTTTCTTCAAGATATACCACAATTCCAATTATGCGTTTTGAATATCATGAAGTCTTGTAAAAAACGACAGTTTATATCATATTGTCAGATATTAAAAGCGATTCTTGTAATATGTGACGCTGTGACATATTCTGCCCGCCCAACAAGTTTCCAGATCGGATTTATAAAGAATATATGAAAGTTAAGATGGTGATTTTAATACTTTACGTCTTATGCAGAGCCTCCCTGCACTTAAGTACAATGCACATAACGTTCATACAAACCCTCTTTAACTACCATGAAAATCCTTGTTTGATATGTTGTTCAACTCGCGGGTCACATTGGCCTGAATGTCGGTTATATCGTCAAAATGTTGACCCTTCATGTGAATTTCTTATTTTTGTCATTCTGTGGCAGATAGGTTCGTAATGATAACACCAAGTCTCCTCACCCGAGGTGATTTTATCCAGAAAAGAATTGTTCGCGTGTTGCATGCCAGTGAAGTCGTGGTAGGCATCATCCATCCGTCGTTGTTCTCTTCCCATGGTCAAGGAGTGCGGGACTAATTTTGCACACAGTTTCCTCTTCTTCAAAACAATCTGAGAAAGTCTTGAACACTTAATTTAGAAATTTTGTTGCACTGCTATTTGTGATACAGTAATGCTGACACACTACAGTCTAACACTGACTGCTCACAACTGACTAGTCGAATACACATCTGTTGTTTACACTTTGTAGTTTAAATTGCCAGTGTAGTAACTGCGCTAAAGTCGCTTACACGCCAGGAATAAAATTAGTCTCGAGACTTTCTGAACGGGCAGTGTATATTCGTTGACGTACTTCATGAAACTTGAAGTCGTTCAGAATTGTTATATGCCTTTACGAATCTGTTAGCGGATTAATCACATCTGCGGATGGCAACCAAGTACTGAAAGCAGTAATTCGGACATTTTAATTTTTAATCCATCCCTCTGCTATGAAATTGTTATATAAAGGATCTGAATGTGCCAGCGGTTTAACGAAGTTTAAAACCTTCAATGAGCTTATGGATCATTTAGCGACATAGAATCGCTGTCTGTTGGCGACAAAAATTCCGCTATGCACGTCTTTATGCTCGCTCAAGAATTTTGTTCCCTTCTCCTCCGCCAATCTCTTTCTCTCAGAGTAACATTCGCACCCTACTTCATCAATTATTTGTTTGATGTATTTTAATCTCTGTGTTTCCCTACAGTTTTTGCCCTCTATACCTCCCTCTTGTGCAGTAAAGATGTATCAACACAAGTCCCATTATCCAGTACCTTCTTTTTTCGGTGTTTTCCATGTGTACCTTTCTTCGCCAATTCTGAGGACAGCATCCTCTTTCCTTACCTTATCAGTAAACCTAATTTTCAACATTTTTCTGTAGCACCAAATCTACCTGCTCCGATTCTTTTCTGTTCCAGTTTTCCCAATGTCCGAGATAGACCACCATACAATGCTACGCTCCAAACATACATTCCTAAGAATTTCCTCCTCAAATTAAGGACTATGATACCAGTAGAATGGTTCAAATGGCTCTGAACACTATGGGACTTAACATCTCAGGTCATCAGTCCCCTAGAACTTAGAACTACTTAAACCTAACTAACCTAAGGACATCACACACATCCATGCCCAAGGCAGGATTCGAACCTGCGACCGTAGAGGTCGCGCGGTTGCAGACTGAAGTGCTTAGAACCGATCGGCCACAACGGCTGCCTGTTCCTAGAAAATAAAGTCGCCTTCCGTTCAATGATTTCCATTTGGGTTCCCAACACACCTCCATAATACTTGCGTGTTGATGGAACCTACCTGTAACAAATCTAGCATTGCACCTCTGATATCCTTCTATGTCTTTCTGTAATCCGATCAGGTGCGAATCCAAAACACTGTAACAGTAATCAAGAATGCGTCCCACAAGTGTCCTGAATGCAGCAGTATCCTTTACAGATGAACCACGCTTTCCTAAAATTCTCCCAATCAATCGAAGTTGACCATGCGCCTACCCCACTACAATCGTTACACGTTGGTTCCATTCCACACTTCTTTGCTGCGTTACACATAGATATTCAATCGACGAGACTGAGTCAAGCAGAACACAACTAATGCTGTAGCCCACTCGAATATTATGGGTTTCTTTATCCTAATCAGTCCGCACCTCGTGGTCTTGCGGTAGCGTTCAGGCTTCCCGCGTCTCAGGTTCGATTCCCGGCGGTGTCAGGGATTTTCCCTGCCTCGAGATGATTGGGTGTTGTTGTGTTGTCTTCATCAAAAATGGTTCAAATGGCTCTGAGCACTATGGGACTTAACATCTGAGGTCATCAGTCCCCTAGAACTTAGAAATACTTAAACCTAACTAACCTAAGGACATCACACACACATCCATGCCCGAGGCAGGATTCGAACCTGCGACCGTAGCTGTCGCGAGGTTCCAGACTGAAGCGCCTAGAACCGCTCGGCCACTCCGGCCGGTTTGTCTTCATCAATATCATTCATCCCCATTACGGTCGGAGGAAAGCAATGGCAAACCACCTCCGCTACGACCCTGCCTAGTCGGCAGTGGGGGTCTCCCGCACCGATCCCTACGCTCATCGGAGTATGGGACCTCATCATCATCATTATCCTATCCATCTGCATTAACTCACATTTCGCCACTCATCACACCAACTAGGCCGGACGGAGTTGCCGAGCGATTCTAGGCGCTTCAGTCTGGAACCGCGAGACCGTTACGGTCGCAGGTTCGAATCCTGCCTCGGGCATGGATGTATGTGATGTCCTTAGGTTAGTTAGGTTTAAGTAGTTCTAAGTTCTAGGGGTCTGGTGACCTCAAATGTTAAGTCCCATAGTGCTCAGAGCCATTTGAACCATTTTTGAACACCAACTAGAAATTTTGTCTGTCATATTGTATCCTCCTGCAGTCACTCAATGACGACGTCTTCGCATACACCATATACCTGACTTATTTTGTTTCATCTGAATATAACGATAAGAGTACTGTTCCATTAGGATAACTTCTTGATACCGATGAGCGATCCGAAAGGCATCCGACCGTTCCTGTGATTTCTTAGGTCATTACCGAAAGAGCGGAGCAAATGGCGGCGTCGGTAAGGATACTGTCCGCGACCGGAGCTGGCGGGGCAGAACTCGCCGGTAGATCTCTGGCGGTACGCGCCCACAGCGCTCCGGTTCTGAGGACCTGTTGCGGGCGCAGCACGAGCCGTGTATTTATCCAGGGGTGGCTAAACGACTGTGAAACGCGGCGAAACGACGCCGCTGCAGGGAGGCGGGCGAAACGGTGCCGCGCTAGCCGGGACGGGCTGGGACGGAGCGCGCTGCGCCGCGCCGTCCATTCGTCCCGTTAACGACTATCGCGGGGCCGCATCTTAATTCGGCCTTTACCGTATTCCCCAATAAACATAAAGGCGAGGAGCGGACCGCGTTATCGGGGAGAGCGTGCGCGGGGCATTACCCCGGCACGGGCGGGCGGGCCGGCGGGCCGGCGGTCTCGGCCCGGGGCGCTGCGCCGACGGCGCTGCCCGGCGCTGTGGTACGTGCTCGCTGCTCGCTGCCCGGGCCAGGCGTCGCGCGGCCGGCCGCTTCGTTCCGCAGCCCACTCAGGCCGGCAGGCGCGCGCTGCCAGGGCGCGAAAGGGTACCGGCTCACACTACAACGTAGCGACGTTAACACGCGGCTGGTCGCTCCGGCTATCTCTTGCTGCACGCGACAGCCACCTTCACTTTCGAGTAAAATGTTCTCGGGCTTCTGAAGCATAACTTGAAGAACATCACCTCTTTTTAAGTATACAACAATCTCTAAGTCATTTTCTCAATACTTCCACAGTGATCAATAGCCAGGGTAAGCCACCAGTACCGCGACTAAATTTATCGTCCTTTAGTAGGGAGAATTGCATAATACCACATGAAAAACCACAAGAATCGTATAAGACAACATCCGAAGCAGTCCCTTCCGTTTCGACCTTTTTCTCTTTGGCCGCAGTAGTGACTTCTACACTACTGGCCATTAAAATTGCTACACCACCATGATGACGTGCTACAGACGCGAAATTTAACAGACAGGAAGAAGATGCTGTGATGTGCAAATGATTAGCTTTTCAGAGCATTCACACAAGGTTGACGCCGGTAGCGACAACTACAACGTCCTGACATGAGGAAAGTTTCCAACCGATTTCTCATACACAAACAGCAGTCGACTGGCGTTGCCTGGTGAAACGTTGTTCTAATGCCTCCTGTAAGGAGGAGAAATGCGTACCATCACGTTTCCGACTTTGATAATGGTCGGATTGTAGCCTATCGCGATTGCGGTTTATCGTATCGCGACATTACTGCCCGCGTTGGTCGAGATCCAACGACTGTTATTAGAATATAGAATCGGTAGGTTCAGGAGGGTAATACGGAACACCGTGCTGGATCCCAACGGCGTCGTATCACTAGCAGTCGAGATGACAGGCATCTTACCCGCATGGCTGTAACGGATCGTGCAGCCACGTCTCGATCCCTGAGTCAACAGATGGGGACGTTTGCAAGACAACAACCATCTGCACGAACAGTTCGACGACGTTTGCAGCAGCATGGACTATCAGCTCGGAGACCTTGGCTGCGGTTACCCTTGACGCTGCATTACAGACAGGAGCGCCTGCGATGGTGTACTCGACGACGAACCTGGGTGCACGAATGGCAAATTTCCTTTTTTTCGGATAATTCCAGGTTCTGTTTACAGCATCATGATGGTCGCATCCGTGTTTGGCGACTTCGCGGTGAATGTACATCGGAAGCATGTATTCGTCATCGCCATACTGACGTACCACCCGGCGGGATGGTATGGGGTGCCATTGGTTACACGTCTCGGTCACCTCTTGTTCGCATTAACGGCAATTTGAAGAGTGGACGTTACATTTCAGATGTGTTACGACCCGTGGCTCTACCCTTCATTCGATCCTGCGAAACCCTACATTTCAGCAGGATAATGCACGACTGCATGTTGCAGGTCCTGTACGGGCCTTTCTGGATACAGAAAATGTTCGACTGCTGCCCTGGCCACCACATTCTCCAGATCTCTCAACAACTGAAAAGGTCTGGTCAATGGTGGCCGAGCAACTGGCTCTTCACAATACGCCAATCACTACTCTTGATGAACTGTGGTATCGTGTTGAAGCTGCATGGGCAGCTGTACCTGTACACGCCATCCAAGCTCTGTTTGACTCAATGCCCAGGCGTATCAAGGCCGTTATTACGGTCAGAGGTGGTTGTTCTGCTTGCTGATTTCTCAGGATCTATGCACCCAAATTGCGTGAAAGTGTAATCACATGTCACTTCTAGTACAATATATTTGTCTAATGAATACCCGCGTATCACCTGCATTCCTTCTTGGTGTAGAAATTATAATGGCCAGTAGTGTATATTATCAATGGAAATTGTAGATAGTAGCCCACAAGTGCCGAACAGGCTTCAAACGACGCATTTCGTGAGTCATTGAAAGATGCCTCTGAGAACTATACCACCAAGAATCGCCCACAAGGAATGTTAACAATCTCTGACTCTGATTTACTCTGACAATCTTTACAATTACCAATAACATCACTATTGTGACAATTGAAATTAAATATTGTCATTATTATCTGAGAAAGTATCGCTAAAAATGCTAAGTCGCACAAGATCATACGGAATACTTTCTCCACACAGTTCAATATAACTTAGCATCGTCTGCAAACGTAAGTTCTATAACAGTCCTTCCTTCATTTATTCTCCTCAAATACGTCCGGAAAAGCCTCTTACCTACCAAAAACCTCGAATAAACACTGAAGCGCCAAAGGAACTGGTCTATGCACGCAAATTCAAATACAGAGATATATAAACAAGCAGAATACGGTGCTGCGGTCGGCAGCGCCTGTGTAAGACAACAAGTGTCTGGCGTAGTTGTTAGATCGGTTACTGCTGTTACAATGACAGGTTATCAAGATTTAACTGAGTTTGAACGTGGTGTTATAGGCAGCGCACGAGCGATGGGACACAGCATCTCCTAGGTAGCGATGAAGTGGGGATTTTCCTGTACCACCATTTCACGAGCGTACCGTGAATATCAGGAATCCGGTAAAACATAACATTTTCGACATCGCTGTGAAAAAGATCCTACGAGAACAGGACCAACGACGACTGAAGAGAATCGTTCAACGTGACAGAATTGCAACCCTTCCGCAAACTGCTGCAGATTTCAACGCTGGGCCATCAACAAGTGTCAGCATGCGAACCATTCAACGAAACATCATTGATATGGGCTTTCGGAGCTGAAGCCATTCGTGTGCCCTTGATGACTGCACGACTCGAAGCTTTACGCCTCGCCCAGGCCCGTCAACACCGACACTAGACGGTTGATGATTAGAAACGTGTAGCCTGATCGGCCGAGTCACATTTCAGTTGTACCGAGCGTATGGACGTGTACGGATATGGAGACTACCTCATGAATCCAAGGACCCTGCATGTCAGCAGGGGACTGTTCAAGCTGGTGGAGGCTTTGTTATGGTGTGGGGCGTGCGCAGTTGGAGTGATGTGGGACCCCTGATACGTCTTGATATGATTCTGACAGGTGACACGTACGTAAGTATCCTGCCTGATCACATGCATCCATTCATGTCCATTGTGCATTCCGACGGACTTTGGCAATTCCAGCAGGACAATACGACTCCCTACGCTTCCAGAATTGCTACACAGAGGCTCCAAGAACACTCTTCCGAGTTTAAGCACTTCCGCTGGCCACCAAACTCCCCACACATGAACATTATTGAGCATATCTCGGATGCCTTGCAACATACTGTTCATTCAGAAGACATCTCCCCCCCCCCGCCCCCCCCCCCCCCCCTCGTAGACAGCCCTGCAGGATTCATGGTGTCAGTTCCCTCCAGCACCACTTCAGGCATCAGTTGGGTCCATGCCACGTCGTGTTGCGGCACTTCCGTGTGCGTGCTCGCGGGGGCCTATCGCGATACCAGCCAGGTGTTCCATTTTCTTGGCTCTTCAGTGTATACAAACGTTACCTACATTCTGTAACAATGTATGAAGACTATTATCAAAATAAACGAGATCATGTACACCACAAACACACTCATTCGTCCTTATTTCTTAAGGTTCAAATGGTTCAAATGGCTCTCAGCATTATGGGACTTAACATCTGAGCTCATTTAGAACTAGTTAAACCCAACTAACCTAAGGACATCACACACATGCATGCCCGAGGCAGGATTCGAACTTGCGACCGTAGCGGTCTCGCGGTTCCAGACTGAAGCGCCTAGAACCACTCGGTCACGACTGCCGGCTCTTATTTCTTAAGAAAATGTTTCATGTTGTCTACGAAAAATGTAATTTAAAGCGTAGTTCAATTATGAATTCAGATCAACTAAATCAGAGAAATCGCTCTGTGGCTGAAACGAATCGCAGGAATTGTGGTAATAAATGTCCATAGTAAAATGAAGGTGAGGATCGAAGCTCTTTTCAGCAATCTGTACTGTTTTCTCTTGTCTCCATCGAACTGAGCAGACGTATTTTATAATGTTCTTCTCCCTGTAGTAGAATTAGTTCAAATGGTTCAAATGGCTCTGAGCACTATGGGACTTAACAACTGTGGTCACCAGTCCCCTAGAACTTAGAACTACTTAAACCTAACTAACCTAAGGACATCACACACATCCATGCCCGAGGCAGGATTCGAACCTGCGACCGTAGCAGTCGCGCAGTTCCGGACTGAGCGCCTTAACCGCGAGAGTAGAATTAGTTCTTATATATAATTAAATATGTTAAAACGTGTTACATTTTCATTTCACTTAAAAGGAAATGTACTCCCGCTGTTATTAAGTGGTACATGATTTACGATTTCTGTAATATTTTTTTCAGAAAAGCTAGCTGGAACTACTAGCTCAGCAGACCGTGGTAAAGAGACGCAATGTGCCGAATGAAAATCACGTTCAGCCACCGATCTGATTCTGCTAGGCTCGTCCCTGAAATTATTTGCGAATCATTTAACGGTGGCTTGCCATCACTTTGAGCAAGCGCAAATTACGTATGATCTGGCTGTCTCCGAACTGTGAATCTACAACTCTCGCTTCTGTCAGATATAGGCCCAACAGAACTGGTGATGGTGTTAAACTACTACGGCTCGTAGATTGCAAAAACTTCAGTAGCCAATTTTATTTGAAAATCGTTACATTCTTTTTATATGCGTAAGAGATGCAGCAAGAAAACATCCACAATGGGCATTGCTCCATCGTTCGATGAGAAGGAAACAATAGTCATTTGTTAACATGATTTTTATAAATTGTATCAGTTTATTAAAATACCAGAGTAAAATAACGTGTCACTTCCTATCCCGTCTACTGATTAAAATGCCTCGAGTTTTCGATCGAGTATGATTCCAAAAAATGTATCATGTGCCTAAAAGAACTCTGATCGAATATTAATGTAGCATTTGCTATTTAATATTTAATGTCTGGGAATTCTGAAGAGGGTAATTTATGAACCATAAAGATGATTACTTGCAGCTGGTAGACATTCCTTTCTAAAATCTTATACTGCGGCGTGGAAAAAGGTGCTGGCTGTATCATCATCGATTGTCGCCTGCGGAGAAATAGGTTTTAACAGCAATCTTTTTGCTAACGATAAATTATCTGGCGAAGTACGAACACGTACTCCAGTTGTTAACCCGTGTGCAATTTTTTTTCCTTCAGTCTTCTGACTCGTTTGATGTGTCCCACCACGAACTCCTCTCCTCTGCCAACCCTTTTCATCTCAGAGCAGAGTAGCAATTCCACCCTACATTCTCAATTATTATTTGCTAGATGTATTCCGGTTTCTGTCCTCCTCTATAGTTTTGTACCCTCTACGACTCCTTCTAGTACCATGTAAGCTATTCCCTTATGTCTTAAACATGTCCTATCAGCCTGTCCCTTCTGTAGTCAGTGTTTTCCATACGTACCTTTCCTCGCCGATTCTCCGGAGGAACTACGCATTCCTTACCTTATCAGTCCATCGAATTTTGAAAATTCTTCTGTGGCAACGCATCTCAAATCATCTATCTCAAATACTTCAGTTCTCGTCTGTTCCGGCTTCTCCATAGACCATGTCTCACTACCATACAGCCGGCCGTTGTGGCCGAGCGGTTCTAAGCGCTTCAGTCTGGAACCGCTCTACCGCTACGGTCGCAGGTTCGAATCCTGCCTCGGACATGGATGTGTGTGGTGTCCTTAGGTTAGTTAGGTGTAAGTAGTTCTAAGTTCTAGGGGACTGATGACCTCAGATGTTAAGTCCCATAGTGCTCAGAGGCATTTGAACCATTTGAACCACCATGCAATGCTGCCCTCCAAAGGTACATCTCAGAAATTTCTTCCTCAAATTAAGTCCTGGTTTGATATTATCAGACTTTTCTTGGCCAGGAATGCACTCTTTGACAGTGCTAATTTGCTTGTTACGTCCTCTTTACTCCGTCTATCATTGGTTATTTTGCTGCCTAAGTACCAGAAGTCCTTAACTTCGTGATCACTGATTCTGACGTTACGTTTTTCGCTGTTCTCATTGCTGCTACTTCTTACTAGTTTCGTATTTCTTCGATTTACTCTCAGTCCACATTCTGTACTCTATTGAACTTTCATTCCATTGAACACAACCCGTAACTCTTCTTCACTTGCACTCAGGATACCAGTGTTATCAGCGAATCGTATCATTGATATACCTTGACCTTGAGTTTTAATTCCACTCCTGAACCTTTCTTTCATTTGCACCATTGCTTCTTCGATGTGCAGATTCCACAGTAGAGGCGAAAGATTACATTCCTGTCTTAAACCTTTTTCAATCAGAGTCCTTCGTTCTTCGTCTTTCACCCATATTATTCCCTCTTGGGTATTGCACATATTGTATATTAGGCGTTTTCCCCTATTTTTTCTCAGAATTTCAAACGTATTGCACCATTTTACATTGCCGAACGCTTTCTCACGTCTACGAATCCTAAAACCGTATCTTGATTTTTCTTTAGTACTTCTTCCATTATCAACCGCAAAGTCAGAACAGCCTCTCTGTTGCCTTTACCTTTCCTTAAGTCAAACTACCGGCATCTAACATATACTCAATTTTCTTTTCCATTGTTCTGTATATTATTATTGTCAGCAACTTGGATGCATGAGATGTTAAGCTGGTTGTGCGATACTTCTCGCACTTGTCACCTCTTGCAGTCTTCAGCATTGTTTGGATGATATTTTTCCGAAATTCAGATGATATGTCGCCGGACTCATACATTCTAAACGCAAACGTGAACAGCCTTTTTGTCGCCAAGTTCCCTACTGATTATAGAAATTCTGATTTAATGTTAGCCACCCCTTCTGTCTTTTTTGATCTTAAGTTCTCCAAAGCTCTATTAATTCTGATTCTAATACTGGATCCCCCAACTCTTCTAAAGCAACTTCTGTTCCTTCTTCTACCACATCAGTCAAATCTTCCCCCTTGTAGAGGCTTTCAATGCACTCTTTCCACCTAAGCGCTCTCTCCTCTGCATTTAACAGTGGAATTTTCGTTGCACTCTTAATGTTAGCACCCTTGGTTTTAATTTCACCGAAGGTTGTTTGGACTTACCTATACGCTGAGTCAGTCTTTCCGACTACCTTTTCTCTTTCAGTTTCTTCACATATTTCATGCAGCCATTTCGTCGTTGCTTCCGTCCACTTCCTATTTATTTCATCCCTCGGCGACTTGTATTTCTGTATTCGTGAATTTCCATTAACATTTTGTACTTCCATCTTTCATCTATCAGGTGCAGTATTTCTTCTGTTACCCATGGTTCCTTCGAAGCTGCCTTCTTTGTACCTATGTTTTTCTTTCTAGCTTCTGTGATTGCCCTTTTATAGACATGTCCATTCTTGCCTACTGAGCTATTCTTTATTGCTTTATCAACAGCTTTAGAAAACTTCAAGCGTATCTCGTCATTCCTTCTTACTTCCGTATCTCACTTCTTTTGGTCTTGATTCTTCCTGACTTATATCTTAACCTTCAGCCTCTTCTTTATCACTACTACATTGTGCTCCTGGGTGAGCTTTGCAGCCTAGTATCTGATTTCAGAATCGCTGTCTGACCGTGATGTGAACTAACTGAAATCTTGCTGTACCACCAAACGTTTTCCAAGTGTACCTCCTCCTCCTGTATTTCTTGACCAGAAAATTCACCATTACTAACTGAATTTTAGTACAGAACTCAATTAGTCTTTCTCCTCTCTCATTCCTTGTCCCTAGCCCACATTCTCCTCTAACCTTTTCTTCTACTCCTTCACCTACAGCTGCATTCTAGTCCCACATGACCGTTAGATTTTCATCTCCCATTACGTACTGAATTACCCTTTCAACATCCTCATATACCTTCTCTATCTCTTTATCTTCAGCTTGCGACGTCGTCATGTATAACCTAACTATCATCATCGGTGTTGGTTTGCTGTCGATTCTGATAAGAACAACCCTATCCCTTAACTGTTCACCGTAACACACTCTCTGTCCTGCCTTCCTATTCATAAAGAATTCCACACTTGTTATACCATTTTCTGCTGCTTTTGATATTCCCCAATACTCATCTGACCAGAAATCCTTGTCTTCCTTTCATTTCACTTCACAGAACCCTACTAAGTCTAAATTGAGCCTCTACATTACTGTTTTCAGATTTTCTGGATTCCCTACCACGTTCAAGCTTCTCAGATTCCGCGCTACGATTCGCAGCGCGCTATCCTTTCGTTGGTTATTCAGTAATTTTTTTTCTCATAGTCACGTCCCCCTTGGCAGTCCCCTCCCGGAGATCCGAATGGGGAGGTATTCCAGAGAGATCATCATGACACTTCTTCAGCTCTGTGGATATACGTTGTGTGTCTTTAATGCAGTGGTTTCTATTGCCTTCTGCATCCTCATGCCGTTGATCTTCGCTGATTTTTCCGCCCTTAAGGGTAGTTTCCCACCTACCCCAAGGACAAGAGAGTTCCCTGAACCTCTGTCCGCTCCTCCGCTCCCTTTGACAATGCCGTTGACAGAATGAGGGTGACTTTTTATGCCGGAAGGCTGGAAGTCTTCGGCCGCCAATGCTGATGGTTAGTCAAAATTTATGCGGTAGGTGTTTCGGACCCAGGACTGAGTACGTTTTGATCATTATTCAAAGACGGTATACTTATTCCTTTTTTTGAAGATTCTCACTTTTCTCGTTGTGTTTTGTTGCATTTATTCGGGGCTGGCGTCCCATGACATACGTTCATCGTTGATCCATTCACTCACTTTCTTTTTATTACAGGGGGCAGCTAACTCTCCGACGAACACGCCGAGCTACGGTGCCGGCCACCTAGACCAAGCGACTATCATGCTTAAATGCTCCGTGTTCCCTAAGCCAACGGTCTGGCTTCAAACGTTTTCTTGTCGGGGCATCTGAGGTCTGAAAATCTCTTCCGGTACAAACGTTGAGCGCAGCGCCATTGCCGTCAGCTAATCCATACATCAAACGGGCATCTGCCATCTCCGCATTCGTGTACACCGCCGTTGCACGAGCCAAGTCTCTGATTAACTCCTGTGCTTGCTAAGGTGGAACAGTTGATGATACTTGTAAACAAGGAATGACATACATCGCATGGCGACAGGGACATGTTAAACAAAACACCGGCGGAGCACAACGTAAACAGACGTCTAGAGTGAATGTTCCCCATGATTCTAACGTTCTGTTCTTGTGTGTTTCCTATGACTAATAAGTTGTAGAAAATGAGCTGTAACATGAAAAAAAAGCGTGTCCAGACACATGTTGAAATAATTTCTTCGTCTGAGTGTGAGTAATGTGTCCTGCAATTTGTGACGAACATTTTTGTTACGCACTATACATGCTGAGTCAGTCCTTCCGACAACCGTCTCCTTTACGAGTCCTCATTTTCGTGCAGCCATTCCGTCTTAGCTTCCCTGCACTTCCTATTAATTTCGTTCAGAAGTGACTTGTATTCCCGTATTTATGAATTTCCCTGAAATTTTCTTTTTTTTACTTCCTTCTTTCTTCGATCAACTGAAGTGTTTCTTTGCTATCCGTGGTTTCTTACTTTTCTTACAACTACGGTTTTCTTTCCAACTTCTGTGAATGCCCTTTTGAGAGATGTCCTTTCACATCAACTGAACTGCCTACTGAGTTATTCATTATTGGAGTACCTATCGCCTCAGAGAACTTCAAGTGTGTTTCTTCATTCCTTACTACTTCTGTATCCCACATCCTTGAGTATCGATTCTTCCTGACTAGTCTCTTAAACTTCAGCCTACTCTTCATCATTACTAAATTGTTAACCGAGTCTATGTCTGCTCCTAAGTGAGCCTTACTATCCCATATCTGATTTCGGAATCTCTGCCTGACCACGATGTAATCCAACTGGACACTCCCCGTATCCCTCCGCCTTTTCCAAGTATATCTTCTGTGATTCTTGAAGAGAGTATTCGATATTACTAACTGATGTGTATTGCAGAACTCAAATAGCTTTCTCCTCTCTCGCTCCTACTACCAAGCCCATATTCGTGCGTAACTCTTTCTTCAACTCCCTCCCCTACAACCGCATTCCAGTGACCCACTACTCTTAGATTTTCAACTCCCTCCACGTACTGAATTACCCGTTCAATATCCTCATATGCTTTCTCGATCTCTTCATCCTCTGTCTGCGACGTTGCCATGCATACCTGAACTATTGTTCACAGTGCTAGTTTGCTATCGTCTCTGATGAGAGCAACCCTATCACTGAACACATAGTTCCGCATAGTCACCGCATACACAACTTTCCCACTAGAGCGTGCCCCGCTAAGCACAACAGCGCAAGCGCAGCGCTCGTCGGTTACCACACTACGAGATGGCGCTGCCTTAGAGACGGACCAAATTCTGCTTCCGCCGATCCGCGTATTAATATGTAACGCAGCCAATGACATTGCTGCTAACGTAGAACCTTTTCTCCTTGCAGATCACACTCGCGCAGTGATACCTGAACGCGCGACATATTATAACGAGTGTACAGACCTCCGATTAGTCAGTCTGTATTTGTCTGCAGCAGTCTGTACCAGTCTGCATTAGTCTGTACCAGTCTATAGTCAAGTTTCAGTCTGCACCTAATAAGATTATCATATTCCTGTACATAGCCATGAAGAGAAATGTATAGACACTTTGTCAAGTATCAGAGATATGTGAGAATAAGATTAACGTACCAAGACCAAAGGAACTTCAGATTGTCAATTGTAAATAGCATCCAGAATCAAGTTACGTAAGGTTTATGCTTGTTACTATTTTAATAAATGTGTGTGAAAATTAATCAAGTTCTGTTTAAAGTTGGCCACCATCAATCTGCTGCTCTAAGCGTGCAAGTGGCATTTCCATCGTCTGATCTAACGGCAGATAAGACCACAAGACATATTGCTGACACTCGCCTACTTCGCTAGAGCGACAAGTCAAATAATCTGATGATCTTACAGTACGCACACCACAGTCACCTTTCCTATGGTAGTCCCCTCCCATAGATCTGAATGGGAGAATACTACTGAATCTTTTGCCAATGGAGAAATCATAAATAAACTTTTTTCAGTTACAGGCCAAATGTTCTGTGGATAAACACTGTGTGGTTTCCACTGCTTTCTGCATCCTCATGCCGTTGATCATTGTTGACTCTTCCACATTTTAGGGGCAGTTTCCCAAGAGCAAGAGAGTGCCCTGCACCTCCGTCCGCTTCTCCGCCCGCTTTGTCAAGGCTGGTGGCAGAACGAGTGTGACTTCCTACGCCGAAAATCGTCTGCCGCTAATGCTGGTGATTTTTACCCTAAATTTAAGCAGTATCGAGGTTCGAACCTGGGACCGACGACGTTTTGATCACTATTGAATGACCCTTTACAAGGGTGCAGCACTTAATAGTGATGTACCGTTTACCATTTTGTAGACTACGTTTAAAAAGATCGTGTGAGTGTGTGTGTGTGGGGGGGGGGGGGGGGGATGGATGGGTGGGGTGTATGTGTGCGTGCGCGCGCACATGCTTGTGTTAATGTGAGACTTACGTTACCATGTAGTTTATACAGGTGTTTCCGTAAGAGGGTGCAAAAATTTAATATGACATTGAGGATGTTCTACTGCACAATTTAAGGTAGGGAACCTGGAGTCGGAGAAGTCAGCTTAAGGAGATAATAAGAATAAAATCACATTGCTGTGTACTTCTTATTTATATTAGTTACAGTCAACTACAGTACCATTTGTACCGTTTCTTACAAAATGTGCTGAAACTGACGGCCATCAACCTCAATGCAAGCATGACATCGGCGAACAAGATTCTGACGCACCCTGACAAATATCTCTGGTGTGTTTCGAATCACACCACAGTCAGCTACAATTTTGGCGACTAAATCTATCTCCGTATCCTCTGGGATCTTATAAACAAGTGGCTTTAGATACCCCTGTAGGATATAAGAGAGAGGATTCAGGAAAGGTGGCCTCACAAGCCATGGAATGGGTCTTCCCTTCCCAGTCCAGTGACTATGAAGTATAACACTGAGACGGTTGTGAACATCCACATTGAACCGAGGCGGTGCACCGCCATGTTGCACCCACATTCTCTCACGAACAGCCGAGGCTCATTACACCAACCTCAAGTACAGGTGGCCATTCAAACGGTCAGATAGAATCAGGCCCGTCCTCCTTGTTTCTTTGAAGGTTCAAAATGGTTCAAATGGCTCTGAGCACTATGGGACTCAACTGCTGAGGTCATTAGTCCCCTAGAACTTAGAACTAGTTAAACCTAACTAACCTAAGGACATCACAAACATCCATGCCCGAGGCAGGATTCGAACCTGCGACCGTAGCGGTCTTGCGGTTCCAGACTGCAGCGCCTTTAACCGCACGGCCACTTCGGCCGGCTTTCTTTGAAGGAAATAGAGAATGTACATGCACACAAACAGCACAGCACGTGTAAACTTGTACGCATGTTAGTTGTAAATAAGCTGGAAAACAGTACTGTTAGACAAGTTTACTACCATATCTCCTTAAGCTGGCTTCTCTGACCCCAGGTTTGCTACCTCATATTGTTCAGTGGAGCATTCTGTAAGTCGTTTACATTTTTGCATGCTCTTATGGAAACATACCATATAATGCATTGTTTTAGACCTTTATGTATTTGACTGAATTGATGATTTTCAGAGTTTCGGACACCATAAAAAAATTAAAAACACTGTGAAGTTCGATATTTGCAATCCTACTAAAATGCAGGACATTTTAATTAGTAAGTAGAGAATTAATTAAATGAATGTTGGGCTCCATGTGGTTCCCAAGTTGTGCAGCCACCGTAAATCATAAAATTACCAAATATGCAGCAACCAGCTGCCAAATCATATTTTATTTATTCACTTTTGCAAATCGATTTCAACTGATTAACAGCCATCATCGGTGCTACAAATACAAGAATAAAAATAACTAATAACAGTGACCAAATGAATAAATGTCCATAAAGCTACGTAAACCAATTAAATGTATATAGACGCATTAAACGATTTAAAATGAACATACAAATTTACCTTTCAACCAATATGTGCACTGAGTAGGAATACTGTCTTAAGCAAAGGTCAGACATAAAGTGATACATCGAGAATTGACTATGACAACAAGAAACCATAAGCGGGCGCTGTAAAGCAAACCCGCCCTCTATGCGAAAAGATACAGCTGAAATAAAAATGAGAAGAAGAAGAAAGAGGTATCACATACAAAGTGAGGTAAAATATAATGATATAATACTAAAATATTTACATGAAATGGATATATTGACAAACATTTTGTCAACCACATAATACATTTATATACGCCAAAAAGCGATTGTACAAATTAGTATAAAGGAACAAACATAGATGAGAAGCACACCGTCGAAAAAAATTTTTAAACATTTAAAAAAAAATTTTTTAAATTATTTATCATATTTTTATCCAAGAGCAAAAGTTAATCATAATGCCAAAACGTAAAACGGTGTTGGCATCCATCTAGCGTACAGTTAATGACATTCAGGAAGATCGGACTTTTTTCCCGGCAGATGGCGCCACATTGCTGAATGCACATGTAATGTAAACTAGGTTGAGATTAGACGATTACTGACACGAACGAAACAAACGTATTAACGAAACAAGGCCAAATGCAAAAATAAAGTACTAGCACACTTCATACATGGGAAAATTAACACTGGCTCGATAAGGGCAAAAATGAATAAATAAAACATGATTTTGCGACTGGTGGTTGCATATTAGGTAAATTAATGAAATGTTTTTAACTTTGAATTTCTTAGTTTTTTTTAAATTTCGTACCAAAAAGAAATAACGGATCAATTATATTCAGAGATTCTTTAATATTAGTACTTTGGTAGATTTCACAGCAAACCGCAAATTTTTGAAGACAACAGTTGATACTGATGACGGTTACAGGTCGACACAGAGACAACCCAGTTCGTCTGCGTATCTGTTTGCCCATAAACGCGTTTGAAAATAATGGAGTTGCGTTTCATAGGACTGGTGTTCTCTGAAACGGTACTGATTCTTTCAGAGTAGCCAGTAGGACTAGCATGAAAGTCTATTGACATATTATTGGCATATTAGATACATATCAAACACAGACTGGGTCCTCCATATGACTGATCGCTCGTGTTTTTCTTTTTTTTTATGTGGCAACCATTTACAATGCCAGGTTCAGAATCGAAACTGCTATGCAAAGAACGTACAAGACCTACGAGACGAGCTGTTGGCAGTATTTCTTTTTATGCACCCAATTGCGTTCCACTGCGACGTCATTCCAACTACAGTCTGCTCCGATTGCATCAAACCGAAAGTGTGAGCACTGCACGCAGAAGACTTCGTGAGCGTGGAGACGAATAACCACGTTTACACCATCCATTTCTCGTCTGTCGAATAATGTGATGAGCGCTTTTATAGTGTTGTGATGTCATTGTAGCTAATTACTGTGAAAATTACAGAAAAAGAGTAAGTGAAAGTAGGTGTTGATACATAGCTTCCCTCTTTCGAAAACATCGAGGATGCTGTCCACATAAACATCATCTACCAACAGACGAATCACCATCAGTAGGTTTACACACCGATACTCCTCGAAACACTGCAACTGAATCTAGGTCGTTGACACACAATGTGATCAGGAATTGTACGCCACTATCTGTTCTCCACTTGCCAACTAGCGATGATAATTTCTTCTGCTACCACGATTCTAATGGCACCCGACGTCTGTTTCTATAAAGAATTTATCTTAATAAACGACGTCGTTGTTAAGTTTTCAATTAAAAGTTGCTGTGGATGTAATTCTCCTCTGGAACCGGCCCGACTCGAACCCTTAGTAATAATTCTGTGTAACGAACTTATCTTTGTACTTCACCCTCTCATCATTGTTCTCTTTGTATTTCACCCTCTTGTCACTGTTCTACCGTGAAAAATTGCACTACCGTTAACTTGGCACTATTGTAACTATTCCTGGCCGTCTGGTGTTCGTCTTTTACTGTTTTTGTTTTGCATTAAGAACTTATGTTTGTACACAGAACTTCTTTTATCGTTCGAGAGCGCAAAATTCAGTTATTTTAATGTGTTACCCTTATAACTGCTATTGTCTATATGGTCTTCCGTGCCAAAAGCCAAAGAAAAGGTAAGCATTAATAATGGCAGTCGCCGCATATAGTCTGGCACGGCAACCTCGTCTTTGGGCGAGCTGCTAAGCCGTAACGTAAGACCTATAAAGTCGTTCTTTGAGCACAGTATAGACCTCAGCGAAATACAACGATGAGTGGAGATGAGAATCAGCAAAATATTTTTCGATTTTGACTGGAATTAATTCCCCAATCCAGCGATATAGATATACATTTTCCTTGGGCTCCTAAATGGAGTAGGGTAAATGCCGTTCCTCTGAATAGGACAGGTGCAAGTTTCCTTCCCCATCCTTCACCAGTTCGACCTTGTGCTCCATTTCTAGTGACCTTGACATGACAAAATTTTAAACCCTAATTTGTTCCTTCTCCCTCTAGAATGGAACAGTGATTCTTTTTTTTATTTTTTCCTTCTCTTTATTTTATTTTTTCTAAATATGCGGGCTTCCAGGACGTGCTCATAGAGTCATTTCAATAGTGGTATATCGATACGAACGATAAGACACCACAGCATCCAGTCCGCGAGCGGAGAACACCTCCGACCCGCCGGGAATTAAAACTGGACTCCTTCGGTTAGTAATCCGCGCAGCTACATAGGCGGACATCTCGTCAAGTTTAATCACTTCAACAGAAAGTCCACATTCACTAGCGTAATTAGATAACGGATGGCCGACGTTGAAATTCTTGCAGCTTCTTTGTTTGAGTAGCCGGTAACACCCCGTAATCAGTAACCGCGCATAGCTCTGATGGAATCGGCGCATGCTTGCACGTGCCAGCTGAGGTCGGGCCCGGCTTATCTCGCAGCGAGCGCGGCCAAGCCGGGTAGTCGTGGGGAAGGTCGCGAGGGCGCGCGAGCGTGACGACTGCAACTGGGCTCGCTCTTTCCGGCCCGGCACAAGGACTTTCCCCACACTGGCTGTTTACTGTTCGTGTTCGGAAAGAACTGAATCTCTGTGCCTTTATATTTATTTCTTGCATTTCCCACGCTTAATTCGACAAATGTAAACGGGAGATATTTTAATGAGAGAGAGAAAAAACTTTAATGGAGTCTCACAAGCTACAGTCTCAGATCCACTCCTGTTTCTCTTATACATGTTAAAACGACTTATTTCATATACAAGCTTAATTCAAAGGCAGTCGCCTGAAGGCTGGAAACTATAAGGGAACCCTGCAAAGCTGTCGTGTGACAGAGCTTAGGGAAGGTAGTTTGCCGTTGCCTTTCTCCGACACATTATGGGTTGCCACGTGTATGTCTGAATCGTGTGGATCACTGCGATGAGTGTGATGTTACGCATGAATGCTGAATGAAGAGAATGGAGACTGGAAACCCATTTCCAGCACACAGGGGAGCTAACTTCTCTATAATACTACCCAGGTGATAGGCTTGAAGCCTCAAAGGATAGATTACTATTTACATCACACAAAGCCATCCGACGGTGTGGGGCGGAGGGTACTTCTGGTACTACTAACTGATCTACCCCCGCCCCCTCCCCCTTTCCTGTTCCACTCGCGAATGGCGGGTGGGAAGAATGATTGTCGGTGAGCCTCTGTATTAGCTCTAATTTTTCGAATTTTCTCGTCGTGGTCATTTCGTGAGATGCATGTGGGAGGAAGTAATATGTTGTCCGACTCTTTCTGGAAAGTATTATCTCGAAATTTCGATATTAAACCTCTTCGTGATGCACAATGTCTCTCTTGTAGCGTCTGCCACTGGAGATTGTAGAGCATCTCTCTCTCGTTCGAAGTAAGCGATCCTGTGACAAAACGCGCAGCTCTTCGTTGGATCTTATATATATATAGGGTGGAGAAATATTGAGTCAAGAAATTTTAAGCCTGGATTGCTGATGCCAGTAGGAACCAGAATTAGTAATGTTGTGTAGGTCGACAATGCCCAATTTTTAAACTACGGAAACTTGCCGCCACGCGCTCAGATTGGCCGCGGGATTGCCCTGTTGCCGGATTCTCTGGACAACGCATGACCGCGAATGCTTTGCCTGCCAGATATCGCGATGTATCCCAGGCGACCTGCACTCTTGGTGGTAACGCGCCAGCCTTCCACCCTGGGCCCTGTGGGTGAATCTGCCGGGGTCCTGACAATCCATTGTAATTTCATGATAAAACGTACCGGGAACAAACCCGTCAACAGCTGTTAGTTTGCGTACAGAAAGTCTTTTACAAATTATGTTGGCCCTGAAAGGGGCCTCTTCTGTAGCTAGGACATTGTTTATTTAAAGCAGGTGTGCTGCCTCTAGGTCACAGGCTCCCGGGTTCGATTCCCGGCACGGTTGACGATTTTCTCTGCCCGGGGACTAGGTGTTTGTATTGTCCTCATCATTACATCATCATCATCGTCATCGTTCATGACGGTGGTTAAGATGGTCTCTGTAAAAAAAAAATTGGACTGTGTAAAAATTTGGACTTTGTATGGGTGCTGATGACCGCGCAGTTGAGCGCCCCACAAACCAGGCATCATCATCATTTAAGCAGGTTCTCGAAATGGCGACCCTCTGATGCGACACAAGCTTGGTAACGTCGAACAGTGTTTTGCCGAACGCTTTCAAAGGTTCCTGGCATTGCCCTGATGTGACTAGTGGCATGCTGAATGCGATCCATTAATTCCTCATCGTTTGTTGGTGGTTCGCGTCCGGGTGGGTGAACTATAACCTTGAAGAATCCCCAAAGGAAAATATCCGGTAGCGTGAGATCTGGTGATCCCGGGGGCCATGTCCTACTAGCACCTCTTCCAATTACCGGGCCATCGAAGAGTTCATTTAAATATCCGCGCACAGTATGACTATTAAGTGAGGGCGACTCATCATGGTGCAACCACATGCGTAACCGTATAGCTACGGCGGACGTACGCGACGTGAGAATTTACCCTTGTCCAGTAATGAACGTTTCGAGTGTTGTAAAGGCCGTCCCGATGGAAGGTGCACTCGCCGGGGAAGGCGGGATCTCGTGCAACACGTCGCAGAAACCACCGGCAAAACCTTAGCCTGTGTTCATACTCCGTAACAGGATTTAGGTCTAGGACAGGGTGGAAACTAAATGGATGCTGGCCGTCATCCCTCAAAACCTCCCAGACTAACGGTTGAGTGACCCCCATGTCGTGTCCAACCGGTCGAGTACTTGTCGCATGTGCTTCCTCGAAGCGCTAGAGAACCGTCTCTTGAAATGCAGCATCCCGTCGTATTCGAGGTCTTCCAGCATCACCATGATATTCCGCTAATGAATCGCTTGATGAATCGTTAGTAAATAAAGTAAATTCTTTAAGAAAAGATTTCTAAAGTAAATTTTCACGATTCATTACTGGTAGCAGAGCGTGGTTAGCATTCTTGCTACTACTCTTTGAGTAATTGATGGAATTGTAGTTGTACTTATTTTATAATTTTGTAATATTTCGCTTTGGCCAAGTGACTGTTTAGTTGCATGTTTCAAGTTGTCATGGCGGCCAAAGAATGTCCAGGATTCGGCCTGTTGCGCTGCGTGTTCGTAATATAAACAAACAAGGCACTTCCTGAGTGCTTGCGGACCTAAAAGATGCCTTGCTCAATCCGACCCAAACTTCACCGGAAGTTATTGGTTCCTTTCCGACAGCCATGGCAGCGGCGGCAGGAGAGGTCGGTAAGTTCTAACAACATTTAGACTGGTGTTGTGCTGATCAACTTAGCCCATACCCTCTGGTCTTAAACTTATGGTAGCTCATTGGTTGTCAGCTTCTATTAGTTCCTCCTACCTTGGTCATCTTGTGAGGCTTAGCTCGGTGCCTTCTGCTGTGTAGAGATGTCGGATTGCCTGGGACATGTTCCTCTGCGTGGTTGAAGTCCGAGCCGGTATCTCGCTATTTTCGTTGCTGGCTTAACAGTGGCTGTGAATTGGTCGTCTTGTCGGTCTTAGGTCGGTCTCTTCCCGGGGCAGGGATGTCGAGGTAGCCTGAGGGCATGTTTCCTCTGCAGGGGTGGTTCCGACCGAGTGTATCGCTAGCGGCCTTTCGCGGCCGTTCTCCTGTGCCTTTTAGAAGCTGCTAGTTAGTTTATTTCGGGATATCAGCCCTGAGTTCTAGTTTTAGGGCAGGAGGTTGAGCTGTAGTAAAAATTTGCTGGTTTGAAGAGCGCGCCGCAGCGCGCAGTGTAAAGCAGTCGCCCTCCGTTTCTGGCGGTGGCTCCACTGTGGCAATCGCAGCTTTGGAGTCTCCCTGTGGTGGGAAAGGGGAAAGGTTGCTTATTCACGTGCATTTAAGGGGCGCTATGAGCTCTGCAGTTAGTCAGTCTGGCAGTCAGTCGGTCAGTCTGAATCGATCAGTCGGAGTGAGGTTAGGTCAGTCTCTCGTCCCCAGCGTGCTCGTCTGTCTCTCGTCCGCATTTGTTAGGCAGTCAGTGTCTGTCTGTCTGTCAGTCTGCCGTACGTTAAAGAGAGTCCGCTGCCAGCCGCTTCATCGGACGCAGGAAGGCGCGCCGATCTCCCGTCGCATGGCGTCGCAGCTCACCCTGGCCAGACCGATGTCATGGTTCCGCTCCTGTTGCTCTATTGTGAACCGCGAAGCCACTAACCCTTTCTATACGGCGCTGCCCACTGGACTCACGTTGGGACCTCACATGCGCCGACGCTCAAGGCGGACAAGTCGTGTCTCAGTGCGCGACCAACCAACCGACCAATCCAACCGCCAATGACCGTTGCCCGAGCAACTCGATCAGACTGGCGGCCTAACGCGCAGACTCAGATGTAGAACTCAGCCCCGACCAGGCGACCACTAGCTGAGTTCTGTTACTGGCGGAGTGGCAAGACTCTCATTTTCTGGCTTAAAGTTTGATCCAACCGACAGACGTACTCGCACTCCGACGACTGACAGACACTGACTGCCCTACACTGATCCGGCTGACCAACTGATTAGACTCGCCTCGACTGACCGACTCTCCTCTACAGAACTCATAGCGCCCCTTAAATGCACGTGAACAGGCAACCTTTCCGCTTTCCCACCAGAGGGGGACACCAAAGCTGCGATTGCCACAGCGGCGCCACCGCCAGAAACAGAGGACGACTGCTTCACACAACGCGGTGCGTCGCGCTCTTCAAAACAGCAAATTTTTTACCACGGCTCAAGCCTGTTTCGTCAAGTCGCCGGTGAATTGCTGTAAACGTTTGCGGGTGTGGGAGGCTTCTTCCTGGGTACCGTTCCGCATACAACCGTCCAGCTTAATGCGCATTGCCGTCGGCTGTTCCATAAACAAAAACCATATCTCGTCGTTCTTCAAACGAATACAGTGCCACCATGCTTACTGTATGACTAAATCGCAGGTGACGTGTGTGTGCTCCGAAGCGAAGCTTACGTGTGAATGCCTTTGACGTGAGATGGAGGCAAACAGCACGACCTATTCGACACGTGTGCGTATCACGTTGGGGCAGTGACGGGTCGAGAGACGTTTGTATGTGTGAACCGATAACCATAGCTCTGCCTGTCAACCGGCGAACGGCAACAGGGCAACCCCACGGCCAACCGGTGTGCGTGGCACTAAGTTTCCGTAGTTGAAAATGGTGCGTTGTCGACCTACACATCATCAGTAATTTTGGTTCCTACTGGCATGAGCTACCCAGGGTTACAATTTAGTGACACAATTGTTCTCCACCCTATAAATATACATATTCTATTAGTCCCTATTCGATACCGGCGAACAGTACTCAAGAATCGGCCGAACAAGGGCCTTATAAGCCACTTCCTTCATTGATGAGTTATATTTCCGTAAGATTCTGCCTGCGAATCTCATTCATGGATCTGCTTCTCCTACTGTTTGTTTTACGTGGTCAGTCCACCTAAGGTCGCTCTGGACAGTTACTTCTAAATATGTTACGGAACATACTGTTTCCAGCAATTTGACCGAGCGAGGTGACGCAGTTGTTAGTACACTGGACTCGCATTCGGGAGGACGATGGTTCAAACCCGCGTCCGGCCATCCTGATTTAGGTTTCCCGTGATTTCCCTAAATCGCTTCAGGCAAAGGCAAAGGGTTATTCTGAAAGGGCACGGCCGATTGCCTTTCCCATCCTTCCCTTATCCAATAGGACCTGTCACCTCACTGTTTGGTCCACCCAGCCCCCCCCCCCCCCCCCCCCGTCAAATCCAAATCAACCACCCAACCAGCAATTTATCGTCAATAATGTAGTTGTACTGCAGTAAATCTCTTTTCCTGTGGTTTGCAATATGTTACTTTCATTTATGTTCAGTGTCAAATGGCAGAGCCTGCACCATTTATCAATTTTCTGTAGGTCATTTTGCAAATCGATACTGCCTTCTGGTTCTGCTAATTTTCTACAGACAACCACAACATCTGTGAACAGTCTTAAAGAGCTTCCGACGCTTTCTACTAGGTCATTTATATGCATCGCAAATAGTAATGATTCTATCACACTCCATTGGGGTACTCCGGAGATTATATGCATGTATCGATTTTGTTCTGTTACGATTGACGTGTTGAGTTCTACAGTAAACGGCAGTACAGGACGGTGTCAAATGCCTTCATGAAGTCAACGGACATGGCAGCAATCTGAGCGCCGTCGCCTACGGTGCTGTGGATCTCATGGAGGAACAGAGCGAGCTGAGTTTCTCAAGATCTCTGTTCGCAGAATCCGTGTTGATATTTATAGAGGGTATTTTCGTTCTCCAAAAACGTTATACTTCTTGAGCATAAAACATGTGCCGCAGTTCTACAACAAGTTGACGTCAACGCTGTAAGCCCATAATTATCTGCATCTGTCCTACTGCCCTTCTTGAAAACGAGAATGACCTGCCCTTTTTTCTAGTCGCTACATACCTTTCGTTGCTTCCGCGATCTACTGTAAACTGCTGCTAAAAGAGGAGCAAGTTTTTTCGCACGAGCTTTGTAGAACCTTACAGGTATCTCATCTGGTCCTGATGTCTTTCCCCTCATAACAAGAGACGTATTTAGGCTCGAATAGGAATTCGTATTTAATCTTTTGAAGACACAGGCCTCTCAAATTTCTAACCACGCCTGCGAAGGCTTGCGATTGTGTTCCTCTTGGTTTGTACACACCAGGGCTTGCGGTCTTGGAGGGGAAGGGGTAAAACACCAGTTAGTCACTTACATTAACAAACAGTTGACGTCTTTAGTATACTGTGTGTCAGTATAAATATACGGCAAAATTAATGAAGCCATTAACGTTAGTAACGATTTAAACATCGTAGCATCCAAGTTGATAAGGTGTTATCCAATGGAAGATGGTGTAGGACAGGTTGATGACACTTTCGCAACTTTTTTGGTGGAATAGATTATTCAGAAACAAGAATATTTATCTAACTGCTCAACTGAAGTTACATCGGATCGGACAATGGATGAAGATAACGACTTTACAAACAATAACACGATTAAAAGTGTTCGGGATTGTAATGCTTGTGGCAGTGGCGGAAGCAATACTCCTCAGAAGGAAGCTAATAGTTCTGGTGACAATGAAGTTTCACAAGAAATGAAGTCCAATACTGTCAGTATTTTGACAAAGTTTACGGAAGGATTTCTCAAATGTATCTATGATGATTATCACATGCCTCAACATAATGTTTCGACCCACAGTTCCTTATTGAAGAGACAACCATCTATATAAAGTACATCGAAAATCAAAGTCATGTTTGGTTATATGGAGAACAAAAGACGTAATGAACAGCCATTTAGAGGAAATAAAGCAATCAAAGAACTGGAAATAAAACAACTCATTCTGTCCAAATCTGACTTAGCAAGGAATGAAGAAAAACGTGTCCTTGAGTGACACCTGAAATATTGGGCCACGCAAAAAGCAAAATAAATTTGGCACGTGTCTTAGACACATCACTAATCTCATGACAGCCAGAGATGTACAGGAAGACGAAGATATTCGCCAGTCTGGGGCGCGCCTTGTCGAAGAAGTAAACCATAAAACTGCAAGTTTCCAAATACAACCATAATGCATTGGGACATTGATCAAAGTGAATTTAATTATGAACTAACTTCTGGAGGGTAGCACAAGAAGTAAAATGTCAAACGACCATTCAAAATCTTCTATCGTGTATGTTGTTAACGACAATGTCGCAAATAACCAGAAGCGTATACTGTGATTTCTGAAGTGTTCAAAAAGACACAACAATATTAAATGATCAGTTTTACGGGAAAGATATTGAATCCATAATCATTCCGTCAAAAACAATACGTACAGCCTTTGGATATACACTCATACTCATAAATTAAGGATAATTGCAGAATGTGGTGCCACACAACGTGGCACTACACAAAACTGGCGCTAATAGCTCAGGCACATAGGGAACACAAACGACACAGATCTGTAAGTCCACGATATTGGAGATAAGTTGAGAGAACCATCCTGAAACATATGTGCTACAAAACGCACTGTTTCCTGCGCATGTACCCCGACATCAAAATGGGATATGATCACCATGCACACGTACACAGGCCGCACAACGGGTTGGCATACTCTAGATCAAGTGGTCGAGCAGCTGCTGGGGTATAGCCTTCCATTCTTGCACCAGTGCCTGTCGGAGCTCCTGAAGTGTCCTAGGGGTTTGAAGACGTACAGCGATACGTCGACCGAGAGCATCCCAGATGTGCTTGATGAGGTTTAGGTCTGGAGAACAGGCAGACCTCTCCATTAGCCTGATATTTTCTGCTTCAAGGTACTCCTCCAAGATGGCAGCTCAGTGGGGCCGTGCGTTATCATCCATCAGGAGGAAGGTGGGACCCACTGTTGTTGTTGTTGTCTTCAATCCTGAGACTGGTTTGATGCAGCTCTCCATGCTACTCTGTCCTGTGCAAGCTTCTTCATCTCCCAGTACTTACTGCAACCTACATCCTTCTGAATCTGTTTAGTGTATTCATCTCTTGGTCTCCCTCTATGATTCTTACCCTCCACGCTGCCCTCCAATACTAAATTGGTGATCCCTTGATGCCTCAGAATATGTCCTACCAGCCGATCCCTTCTTCTAGTCAAGTTGTGCCACAAGCTCCTCTTGTCCCCAATTCTATTCAGTACCTCCTCATTAGTTATGTGATCTACCCATCTAATCGTCAGCATTCTTCTGTAGCACCACATTTCGAAAGCTTCTATTCTCTTCTTGTCCAAACTATCTATCGTCCATGCACCCCTGAAAATGCCGACATACTGGTGCAAAATGAAGGCCCGATACACCTGACCTGTTACAATTCCTCTGTCAAAGACATGCAGGGGTGTACGTGCACAAATCATAATTCCAACCCACACCATCAAACCACGACCTCCATAAAGGTCCCTTTAAAGGACATTAAGGGGTTGGTATCTAGATCCTGGTTCACGCCAGATGAAAACCCGGCGAGAATCACTGTTCAGACTATAGCTGGACTCGTCCGTGAGCATAACCTGGAACCGCTGTTCCAATGACCAGATACCATGTTCTTGACACCAGGCTTTACGGGCTTTTCTGTGACCGGGGTCAGTGGACTGCACCTTACAGGTCTACGGGCGAATAAACCATGTCTGTTCAGTCATCTGTAGACTGTGTGTATGGAGACAACTGTTCCAGTGGCTGCGGTAAGGTCCCGAGCAAGGCTACCTGCAGTACTCCGTGGCCGTTTGCGGGTACTGATGGTGAGATATCGGTCTTCTTATGGTGTTGTACACTGTGGACGTCCCGTACTGTAGCGCCTGGACACGTTTCCTCTCTGCTGGAATCGCGTGAGATCATAATTTGTGGCACACGGAGGGCCCGTGCTACGACCTGCTGTGTTTGACCAGCCTCCAGCCGGCCTAGTATTCTACCCCACATAACGTCATCAATATGTGTTCTTTGAGCCATTTTCAACACACAGTCACCATTAGCACGTCTGAAAACGTCTGCACACTTACTCGCTGCACCGTACTACGACATGCACCAGCACATCTGTGCGCATGTGGACTGCTGCCAGCGCCACCGTGCGACGACCGCCGGTCAAATGCACCGCATGGTCACACCCCGAGGTGATTTAAACCCGCGACCGTCCACCAGAGCATTGTTTCACCATGTATCATCATTATCCTTAATTTATGAGCATGAGTGCATATTTCTTCCGGCAATATAAAATATACACGAGAAGATTCTATAAGAACTCTCTGCAATGACTTGACACGAAATTATGAAATAGAATTCTCATAACAAAAATGCAGTCTGTTATTTATAACCAGCTGCCTGCTCCCTTGTGTCAGCCTATGCTTCAGTATTCCTGACAAGCGGCTGGGTACAATACTACTCCCCATGTCGCTGAATTCAAGAATATGATCCAAGAGGCATTTGATTTTGCAGCTCAAGAATGTGATTCTGACGACAGTCCAGATACTACTTTCGTCAAATGTACCTATTCGATTCTGCATATTTTTCATCCATTTTGTTGAGGAACCTTACTTATATTTTTAAAGTCTGATAGATGGCAAACTTAGAGTAGCACAATCGAATGCTTTCACCATCCCAATCACAGTGATACGAAAAGCTCCTAAATACAATTGGAACACTGAACTCCTGTTCGACCCGAGAGACTTCCCTTGTAAGTGACTGCAGTTGCTTTTCCATTCCGCGATTTGCTATCTCAATATCTGCCATTTAGATGTTCGTACAATGATTGAAAGAAGGGACCTTGTTACGATCTTCCGCGGTAAAACAGTTTCGGAAGAGCGAATTCCGTATTTCGGCCTTCTCTCTGTTATCTTCCGCTTCGGTAGCAACAGTGCCGTACCCTCTCTCCATTACACTGCAGAGAGGTTTCGAATTTAACCCAAGATGCTGGTGCATAGTTCGATTATAAGGAAATTCATTATCCGCAGCGATTTGCATTTGTGATAAACGCGAAGGTACACAGTAGTCCACGGTCCCTCGTAACTGGCAGTCAGTTCCAGGGTTGGAACAAGGGGAAGGTACACCAGCTCCAGCTTAATGAGCGATGCATGTCCAACTAATTTACCATCAAGATCGGTTTTGCAGCTCGGATGGAAGTGTTGCAGCTGGCAGTTGCGGTACAAACACAGAAGAAGACGATAAAAGAAATACATGCTACATCAAATCAAAAAACAGTTAAGGGACTTCAAGAGAATTTAATGTCCGCTGCCTGGGCAGCTAAGAAGAAAACAGAAATTGTTCATCATTTATGAAATATTTGAAGAAGTCAGTGAGGTAATACTGTCAGTACTATTAGTTTCCCTTCTTATTTGATATATAAGGTAATAACAGATAAAATGGAAATGGCTCTTTATTATCGTCAGAGAAATGCAACGCAAAAAAAAAGAAATTAGCTGAATCCACTTTATTAGGGATGGAAGAGGAGCCCTTTACCTTAGGTAGCAATAAAAAAACGGATACAACATCGCCATCGATAATACTTACCTCCTTATGCAGAAAATCCAGGATTTTTAAGGGAGAAGTATCTAATGGGTTCCTATGTGACTACTTGGTGTTGTGTCCTGAGTTCTCATATCCTCGGTGATGTGATGGTAGCAGAGAATAAAGAGAAATGCTATAAATAATATACCACGCACTTGTTGCAGGACTTACCAATAAAGACCATGTGAATACGATGCACGTTGAGGTACCACCCCATTTCGCATTTACATTAGGTCATTGTTAAACATTTTGAAAAATAGAGTGTAGCGAAAATATCAGTGAAAGAGAAATTTTTGTGTAATGCTATCACACGTTTTACATTTATGGACATCTAAAAGAAAAAAAACTATCTTAGAAAATTATTCTATTTTGTCACTTTAGCCGTCATGATTGGGAAAGAATATACAAGGAGAGTGAAATGAAAAGCAAGTAAATAAACCGTTTATTATTTCAAAAGTCATCGCCATAACTCTGTGCACATGCACAATACGAATAACAAAAGGTCAGCGACAAATATGCAATTATTTATGACGAATTGTGTAATAGAATAGTAGTGGGTCTCTTGTTGTTGTTGCTATTGTGGTCTTCAGTCTCCATGCCACTCCATCCTGTGCAAGCCTCTTCATCTCCGAATAATTATTGCAACCTACAGCTCTCTGAATCTGCTTACTGTATTCATCTCGTGGTCTCCCTCTACGATTTTTACCCCCGACACTTCCCTATAGTACTAAACTGGTGACCCGTCGATGTCTCTGGATGTGTGCTACCAATTGATCCCTTCCTTTAGTCAGGTTTTGCCAACAATTTCTCTTCTCTCCAACTCTGCTCAGTACCTCCTCATTAGTTACATGATCTACTCCTCTAATCTTCAGCATTCTTCTGTAGCACCGCATTTCAAAAGCTTCCATTCTCTTCTTATCTAGACTGCTTATCGTCCATGTTCCACTTCCATACATGGGTACACTCCGTACAAATATTTCCGAAAGGACTTCCTGCTATTTAAATCTATACTCGCTGTTAACAAATTTCTCTTCTTCAGAAACGCTTTCCTTGCCATTGCCAGTCGCCATTTTATATCCTCCCTACTTCGACCATCATCAGTTACTTTGCTTCCCAAATAACAAAACTCATTCACTACTTTAAGTGTCTCATTTCCCAACCTAATTCCTTCATCATCACTTGATTTAATTCGGCTACATGCCATTATCCTCGTTTTGCTTTCATTGGTGTTCATCTTTTATCCTCCTCTCAAGATACTGTCCATTCCGTTCAACTACTCTTCCTGGCCCTTCGCTGTCTCTGACAGAATTACAGTGTCATTCGGCAAATCTTAAAGTTTTCATTTCTTCTCCATGGATTTTAATTCCTATGCCTAATTTTTCTTCTGCTTCCTTTATTGCTTGTTCAATATACAGATTGAATAACATCGGGGACAGGCTACAACCCTGTCTCACTCGCTTCTCAGCAACTGCTGCCCTTTCGTGCCTCTCGATTGTTATAATGGCCATCTGGTTTCTGAGCAAATTGTAAACACCCTTTCGCTCCTTGTGTTTTACCCCTGCCGCCTTTAGAATTTGAAAGATATGATTCCAGTCAACATTGTCAAAAGCTTTCTCTAAGTCTACAGACGCTATGAACGGTGGTTTCCCTTTTTTAACCTATATCTATGAGAAATAGTAAGATCAGTATTGCCTCGCGTGTTCCTTCATTTCTCCAGAATCCAAATTGATCTTTCCCAAGGTCGGTTTCAACCAGCTTTTCCATTCTTCTGTAAAGGATTCACGTTAATATTAAACTGATAGTTCGGTAATTTTCACACCTTTCAGCATCAGCTTTCTTTGGAATTGGGATTATTATACTCTTCTTGAAGTGTGAGGATATTTCCCCTGTCTCATACATCTTGCTCATCAGTTCAGTAGTTCTATCTGAATGTTTTGGAATGTTGTCTACTCCTGGCGCCTTTTCTCGACTTAAGTGTTTCACTGCTTTGTCAAATCCTTCGCGCAGTATTAAATCTCCCCTCTCATCTTCCTCTACGTCCTCTTCTATTTCCATAACATTGCCCTCAAGTACGTCTCCCTTGTATAGACCCTCTGTATACTCCCTCCTCCTTTCTTCTGCTTTTCCTTCTTTGCTTAGGACTCGTTTTCCATCTCAGCTCTTGATATTCATACAGATGATTCTCTTTTCTCCAAGAGTGTCTTAAATTTTCCTGTAGGTACCATCTATTTATATGTATAGATATATACTTCTACATCCTTACATTTGTCCTCTGGCCATTCCTACTTGCCCATTTTGCACTTCCTGTCAAACTCATTTTTGAGACGTTTGTATTCCCTCTCGTCTGCTTCAATTGTAACATTTTTATATCTCCTCCTTTCATCGATTAAATTCAATATCTCTTGAGTTACACAAGGATTTATATTAGCCCTCGTCTTTTTACCCGTTTGATCCTCTGCTGCCATCACTACTTCATCTTCCAAAGCTACCCATTCTTCTTCTTCTGTATTCCTTTTCTCCGTTCTTTTCAACCGCCGTTCCCTGATGCTCTCTCTGAAACTCTCTACAACCTCTGGTTCTTTCAGTCTATCCAAGTCCCATCTCCTTAAATTTCCACCTTTTTGCAGTTTCTTCAGCTTTAATCTACAGTTCATAACCAATAGATTATAGTCAGAGTCCACATCTGCCCCTGGAAATATCTTACAATTTAAAATCTGGTTCCTAAATCTCTGTCTAACCATTATATAATCAATATGAAACCTTTCTGTATCTCCATGTCTCTTACACGTATACAACTTACTCTCATAGTTCTTAAACCAAGAGTTGGCTATGATTAAATTATGCTTTGTGCAAAATTCTACCAGACGACTTCCACTTTCATTCCTTTCCCCAGTCCATATTCACCGACTACTCTTCCATCGTTTCCTTTTCCTTCTACTGAATTCCATTCCATCATCATTTTCGGCCCCCTTTCTAACATGTGTGAAACTGGTTCTTGTCTATCTTCCTGCCACAGTTGCACAAGGATGCTCTGCGAGTGTTTTAGGAATTTGGTGTGAGCCAACAGCCTGCAAGGTAGGAAGATAGAATCTCACACATGCAGAATTCAGAAGAGTGCAGCTATACAGACAGTGATGCAATCAGACAATGATCTCAATGTCGGTTCCACTACACTCGCTATAAATGAAACGTTATCGCTAACAGAAATTAGTGTACTGTTACAAGCGTAACTATATGTTAGCAAAAATAAAAAATAAAACAGATTTTCGTTATAAGGCATATTTTATTATAAGTATGACTTCATGACATAGCAATTTTACAAAAATTACGTACGTGGTGGTAAAATATTGGTATTTGGAGTTTACAATTGTGAAGCGAAATTCCTAGTTATTCAGAGGTTCTTTAATGGTTAGATGGTTGATGCCCACGTCTGGGGATCGATAAAAATTCAAACAGATTAAACACAGTTGGGGCCAGACATATCAGTTAAGAAAATAACCAATTAATGAATGAGGTCAGTAAAGACCAGTCAGAAAGAAGTACACAATTAAGATAATTTAATAACTTCATAGTATAAAGCACTGTACAGTGGCTGGTCAGTTCTTTTCGTTAAATCGGATATCTCGCGTTTCTGCTGCAATTATTCCCGACAATCATGAATATGTTTAACTACAGGTCATGGCTGAATGTACAAAACTTATGCGAGACTGAGACACCCACTGTTCGAGTGTCATTTGAGTATCACTTGCTGTCATAGTGCAAGCACACGTGTTTACCTTTGATCGGCGGGGGCAGTGGTTGCTGCCAGCGCGAGCTGAGAACCTGAGAATCTATTCTAAACACCAGTCGGATTACAATTCCTACATATTCGGTGCATCAGTCTTCTTACTGGTTTGATGCGACTACCTCTTCATCTCAGAGTAGGGCTTGCAACCTACGTCCTCATTTATTCGCTGGATGTATTACAATCTCTGTCTTCCACTACAGTTTTTGCCCTCTACAGCTCCCTCTAGTACCATATAAGTCATTCCCTCATGTCTTAACAGATGTCCTATCATCCAGTCCTTTCTCCTTATCTGTGATTTCCATAAATTCCTTTCCTCTCCAATTCTGCCCAGTACTTCCTCATTTCTTATGTTATCAGTCCATCTAATTTTCAACATTCGTCTGTAGCATCACATCACAGATGCTTCGATTCTCTTCTGTTCCGGTTTTCCCACAATCCATGTTTCACTATCATACAATGCTGTACTCCAGACGAACATACTCAGAAATTTCTTCCTCAAATTAAGGCCGATATTTAATATTGGTAGACTTCTCTTGGCCAGGAATACCCTTTTTGCTATTGCTGGTCTGCTTTCGATGTCCTCCTTGCTTCGTCCGTCATTGGTTATTTTGCTGCCTAGACAGCAGAATTCCTTAATTTCATCTACTTCGGGAGCATTAATCCTGATGTTAAGTTTCTCACTGTTCTCATTTCTACCACTTCTCATTACCTTCGTCTTTCTCCGATTTACTCTCAGTCCAGACTCTGTACCATTAGGCTGTTCATTCCGTTCAGCAGATCATGTAATTCTTCTTCACTTTCACTCAGGATACAATGTCATCAGCGAATCGTATCATTCAATTTGAATTTTAATTCCTCTCCTGAATATTTCTTTTATTTCCATCATTGCTTCCCCGACGTACAGGTTGAACAGTAGGAACGAAAGGCTACATCCTTGTCTTACAGCATTTTTAATTTCTTGGTCATACACTCTTATTATTCCCTCTTGCCTGTTGCACATTTTGTATATGACCCGTCTCTCCCTATAGTTTAAGCCTACTTTTTTCAGAATCTCGAGCAGCTTGCACCATTTTATATTGTCGAACGCTTTTTCCAGGTCGACAAATCCTATGAAAGTGTCTCGATTTTTCTTTAGCCTTGCTTCCATTATTAGCCGTAACGTCAGAATTGCCTCTCTCGTCCCTTTACTTTTCCTAAAGCCAAACTGATCGTCACCTAGCGCATTCTCAATTTTCTTTTCCATTCTTCTGTATATTATTCTTGTAAGCAGCTTCAATGCATGAGCTGTTAAGCTGATTGTGCGGTAGTTCTCGCACTTGTCAGCTCTTGCCGTCTTCGTAATTGTGTGGATGATGCTTTTCCGAAAGTAAGATGGTATGTTCCCTGACTCATACATTCTACACACCAATGCGAATAATCGTTTTGTTGCCACTTCCCCCAATGATTTTAGAAATTCTGATGGAATGTTATCTTTCCCTTCTGCCTTATTCGATCTTAAGTCCTCCAAAGCTCCCTTAAATTCTGGTTCGAATACTGGATCCCCTGTCTCTTCTAGATCGACTCCTGTTTCTTCTTCTGTCACTTCAGCATTACTGCATTTACTAGGCAGTCTTGTATTTTAATAACCGTTTAAATTTGGTGTCGAATTGTTTGTGCTCTTTGTAGATTAGTTGGTTCAAATGGCTCTGAGCACTATGGGACTCAACTGCTGAGGTTATTAGTCCCCTAGAACTTAGAACTAGTTAAACCTAACTAACCTAAGGACATCACAAACATCCAAGCCCGAGGCAGGATTCGAACCTGCGACCGTAGCGGTCTTGCGGTTCCAGACTGCAGCGCCTTTAGCCGCACGGCCACTTCGGCCGGCTCTTTGTAGATTAGTTCAGATGTTCTTTGCACAACAGTATTTAGCATGGATAGGGACTGCGACTTCTGTGTTCGGATGCGGGCTGAGTTGGCATCCCTTCGCTCCCAGCTTCAGGCAGTGTTGGCTTCGGTCACACAGCTTGAGGTTGTTGTCAATGAGCATCACTTTGGGGGTCCGGATGGGGGTTTGTCGGGGACGGCCAGCTCGTCCGATGCATCCGCCGATCGGACTACGGCTGTGGCTGCTCGGGATACTGCCCACATTGAGGCTGACCCCTCACCCATGGTAGAGTGGGAGGTCGTCTCGAGGTGTGGCAAGGGGTGAAAGACATTGCGGAGGGCTGAACGGAAGGCCTCTCCAGTTTGTCCGACGAACCGGTTTCAGGCTCTGTCTCCGGCTGATACTGATCTTCAGCTGCTTGTCCTGTTCCAGAGGTTGCCCCCCAGTCTGCAAGATCCGGGCGGTCGCAGAGGGTGGGCTTACTGTTAGTTGGGAGCTCCAACGTCAGGCACGTAATGGGGTCCCTTAGGGATATGGCTGCAAGGGAGGGGAAGAAAACCAATGTGCACTCCGTGTGCATACTGGGGGAGTCATTCCAGATGCGGAAAGGGTCCTTCCGGATGCCATGAAGGGTACAGGGTGGTCCCATCTGCAGGTGGTCGCTCATGTCGGCACCAATGATGTGTGTCGCTATGGATCAGAGGAAATACTCTCTAGCTTCCGGTGGCTATCTGATTTGGTGGGGTTGGGTTGTTTGGGGAAGGAGATCAGACAGCGAGGTCATCGGTCTCAACGGATTAGGAAAGGACGGGGAAGGAATCGGCCGTGCCTTTGAGAGGAACCATCCCGGCATTTTCCTGGAGCGATTTAGGGAAATCACGGAAAACCTAAATGAGGATGGCCGGACGCGGGATTGATCTGTCGTCCTCACAAATGCGAGTCCAGTGTCTAACCACTGCGCCACCTCGCTCGGTATATCTGATTTGGTGAAGACTGCCAGTCTCGCTAGCGGGATGAAAGCAGAGCGCACCATCTGCAGCATCGTCAACAGGACTGACTGCGGACCTTTGGTACAGAGCCGAGTGGAGGGTCTGAATCAGAGGCTGAGACGGTTCTGCGACCGTGTGGGCTACAGATTCCTCGACTTCGCCATAGGGTGGTGGGGTTTCGGATTCTGCTGGATAGGTCAGGACTCCACTACACACAACAGGCGGCTACACGGGTAGCAGGGGTTGCGTGACGTGGACTGGGCGTTTTTTTAGGTTAGATGGCCTCAGGCAAGTACAGAAAGGGCAACAGCCTGCCGCGTGGGATTAGCCGAGCGGTCTCAGGCGCTGCAGTCATGGACTGTGGGGCTGGTCCCGGTGGAGGTTCGAGTCCTCCCTCGGACATGGCTGTGTGTGTTTGTCCTTAGGATAATTTAGGTTAAGTAGTGTGTAAGCTTAGGGACTGATGACCTTAGCAGTTAAGTACCATAAGATTTCACACACGTTTTTTGGGCAACAGCCTCAAAGGGTGCGTGGCAAAGTCAGGACATGCAGGTACCAAGCAGCAATCGGTATTGTAATTGTAAACTGTCGAAGCTGCGTTGGTAAAGTACCGGAACTTCAAGCGCTAATAGAAAGCACCGAAGCTGAAATCGTTATAGGTACGGAAACCTGGCTGAAGCTATAGATAAATTCTGCCGAAATTTTTACAAAGGCACAGACGGTGTTTAGAAAGGATAGATTGCATGTAACCGGTGGTGGCGTGTTTGTCGCTGTTAGTAGTATTTTATCCTGTAGTGAAATAGAAGTGGATAGTTCCTGGGAATTATTATGGGTGGAGGTTATACTCAGCAACCGAGCTAGGTTAATAACTGGCTCCTTTTACCGACCTCCCGACTCAGCAGCATTAGTGACAGAACAACTGAGAGAAAATCTGGAATACATTTCACATAAATTTCCTCAGCATACTATAGTCTTAGGTGGAGATTTAAATTTACCGGGTACAGACTGGGACACTCAGATGTTCAGGACGGGTGGTAGGGACATTATACTGACATTATACTGAGTGCCCTATTCGAAAATTACCTCGAGCAATTAAACAGAGTACCGACTCGTTGAGATAAAATCTTGGACCTTCTGATAACAAACAGACCCGAACTTTTCTACTCTGTAAGCGCAGAACAGGGAATCAGTGATCATAAGGGCGTTGCAGCATCCCTGAATATGGAAGTTAATAGGAATATAAAAAAAGGGAGGAAGGTTTATCTGTTTAGCAAGAGTAATAGGAGGCAGATTTCAGACTACCTAACAGATCAAAATGAAAATTTCTGTTCTGACACTGACAATGTTGAGTGTTTATGGAAAAAGTTCAAGGCAATTGTAAAATGCGTTTTAGACAGGTAAGTGCCGAGTAAAACTGTGAGGAACGGGAAAAACCCACCATGGTTCAACAACAAAGTTTGGAAACTACTGCGAAAGCAAAGAGAGCTTCACTCCAAATTTAAACGCAGCCAAAATCTCTCAGACAAACAGAAGCTAAACGATGTCAAAATTAACGTATGGAGGGCTATGCGTGAAGCCTTCACAGAATTCGAAAGTAAAATTCTATGTATCGACTTGACAGAAAATCCTAGGAAGTTCTGGTCTCACCTTAAATCAGTAAATGGATCGAAACAGCGTATCCAGACACTCTGGGATGATGATGGCATTGAAACAGAGGATGACACGCGTAAAGCTGAAATACTAAACACCCTTTTCCAAAGCTGTTTCACAGAGGAAGACTGCACTGCAGTTCCTTCTCTAAATCCTAGCACGAACGAAAAAATGGCTGACATTGAAATAAGTGTCCAAGGAATAGAAATACAACTAAAATCACTCAACAGAGGAAAGTCTACTGGACCTGACGGGATACCAATTCGATTTACACAGAGTACGCGAAAGAACTTGCCCCCTTCTAACAGCCGTGTACCGTCAGTCTCTAGAGGAACGGAAGGTTCCAAATGATTCGAAAAGAGCACAGGTAGGTCCAGTTTTCGTGAAGGGTCGTCGAGCAGATGCGCAAAACATTAGGCCTATATCTCTGACATCGATCTGTTGTAGAATTTTAGAACATGTTTTTTGCTCGCGTATCTACTCTGTGGGAATCAACATGGATTCCGGAAATAGCGATCGTGTGAGACACAACTCGCTTTATTTGTTAATGAGACCCAGAAAATATTAGATACAGGCTCTCAGGTAGATGCTATTTTCCTTGACTTCCGGAAGGCGTTCGATACAGTTCCGCCTGATAAACAAAGTAAGAACCTACGGAATATCAGACCAGCTGTGCGGCTGGGTTGAAGAGCTTCTAGTAAACAGAACACAGCATGTTGTTCTCAATGGAGAGACGTCTATAGACGTTAAATTAAATTCTGGAGTGCCACAGGGGAGTGTTATGGGACCATCGCTTTTCACAATATATATAAATGATCTAGTAGATAGTGTCGGAAGTTCCATGCGGCTTGACCGGCCGAAGTGGCCGTGCGGTTAAAGGCGCTGCAGTCTGGAACCGCAGGACCGCTACGGTCGCAGGTTCGAATCCTGCCTCGGACATGGATGTTTGTGATGTCCTTAAGTTAGTTAGGTTTAACTAGTTCTAAGTTCTAGGGGACTAATGACCTCAGCAGTTGAGTCCCATAGTGCTCAGAGCCATTTTTCCATGCGGCTTTTCGCTCAAAATGGTTCAAATGGCTCTGAGCACTATGGGACTTAACTTCTGAGGTCATCAGTCCCCTAGAACTTAGAACTACCCAAACCTAAGTAACCTAAGGACATCACACACATCCATTCTCGATGCAGGATTCGAACCTGCGACCGTAGCGGTCGCGCGGCGCCAGACTGTTGCGCCCAGAACCGCTCGGCCACTCCGGCCGGCCGGCTTTTCGCGGATGATTCTATAGTATACAGAGAAATTGCAGCATTAGAAAATTGCAGCGAAATGCAGGAAGATCTGCAGCGGATAGGCACTTGGTGCAGGGAGTGGCAACTGACCCTTACCATAGACAAATGTAATGTATTGCGATTACATAGAAAGAAGGATCCTTTATTGTATGACTATATGACAGCAGAACAAACACTGGTTGCAGTTACTTCTGTAAAATACCTGGGAGTATGCGTACGAAACGATTTGAAGTGGAATGATCATATAAAATTAATTGTTGTTAAGGCGGGTGCCAGGTTGAGATTCATTGGGAGAGTCCTTAGAAAATGTAGTCCATCAACAAAGAAGGTGGCTTACAAAACACTCGTTCGGCCTATACTTGAGTATTGCTCATCAGTGTGGGATCCGTACCAGGTCAGGTTGACAGAGGAGATAGAAAAGATCCAAAGAAGAGCGGCTCGTTTCGTCACAGGGTTATTTGGTAAGCGTGATAGCGTTACGGAGATGTTTAACAAACTCAAGTGGCATACTCTGCAAGAGAGGCGCTCTGCATCGCGGTGTAGCTTGCTGTCCAGGTTTCGAGAGGGTGCGTTTCTGAATGAGGTATCGAATATATTGCTTCCCCCTACATATACCTCCCGAGGTGATCACGAACGTAAAATGAGAGAGATTCGAGCGCGCACGGAGGTTTTCCGGCAGTCGTTCTTTCCGCGAACCACAAGCGACTGGAACAGGAAAGGGAGGTAATGACAGTGGCATGTAAAGTGCCCTCCGCCACACACCGTTGGGTGGCTTGCGGAGTATAAATGTAGATGTAGATGTAGAAGTTCAGATAAATCTTCCCCCTCATAGAGACTTTCAATGTATTCTTTCCACTTATCGGTTGTCTGTTCTGCATTTAGTAGTGGAATTCCCGTTGCACTCTTAGTGTTATCACTGTTACTTTTAATGTCACCGAAGGTTGTTTTGACTTTCCTGTACGCTGAGTCTGTCCTTCCGACAATCATGTCTTTTTCTATTTCTTCATATTTTCCATGGAGCCATTTCATCTCAGCCTCCCTGCACTTCCTATTTATTTCGTTCCTCAGCGACTTGTTTTTCTTTATTCCTGAGTCTCGTCGATCATTTTTGTACTTCCTCCTATCATCGATCAATTGAAGTATTTCTTGTGTTACCCATGGTTTCTTCTCAGTTACCTTCTTCGTACCTATGTTTTCCTTCCCAACTTACGTAATGGCCCTTTTTAGAGATGTCCATTCCTCTTCAACTCTACTACCTACTGAGCTATTCCTTATTGCTGTATCTATAGCCTTAGAGAATTTCAACCATATCTCGTCATCCCTTAGTACTTCCGTACCCCACTTCTTTGTGTATTGGTTCTTCCTGACTGATGTCTTAAACTTCAGCCTACTCTTCATCACTACTATATTGTGATCTGAGTGTATGTCTGCTCCTGGGTACGCTTTACAATCCAGTATCCGATTTCGGAATCTGTCGGACCATGATGTAATCTAACTGAAATCCTCCCGCATCACCCGTTCTTTTCCAAGTATAATTCCTCCTCGTGTGACTCTTGAACAGAGTATTTGCTGTTGCTAGCTGACACTTGTTACAGAGCTCAATTAGCCTTTCTCCTCTCTCATTTCTTGTCCTAAGCACATATTCTCCTGTAACCTTTTCTTCTACTTCTTCCCACACAACTGCACTCCAGTCTCTCATGACTATTAGATTTTCATATCGCTTTACATACTGTATTACCCTTTCAGTATCCTCATACACCTTCTCTATCTCTTCATCTTCAGCTTGTAATGTCGGCATGTATACGTGAACTATCATTATCAGTATTGGTTTGCTGTTAATTCTGATAAGAAAAACCCTATCACTGAACTCTTCACATTAACACACCCTCTGCCATACCTTCCTACTCGCATAACGAATCCTACTCCCACTGCTGCTGCTGCTGCTGTTGATATTACCCTATGCTCATCTGACCAGAAATCCTTGTCTTCTTTCCACTTCACGTCACTGACCCCTACTATATCTAGATTGAGCCTTTTCATTTCCCTTTTCAGAATCTCTAAACGTTATCCTTCCGTTGAATATTCAATCTTTTTCTCATGGTAATCTCCCCCTTGGCTCTCCCCTCCTGGAGATCCGAATGGGGGACTAATCCGGAATCTTTTGCCAATGAAGAGATCATCATGACACTTCTTCAATTACAGGCCACACATCCTGTGGATACACGTTACATGTCTTTAATGCAGTGGTTTCCATTGCCTTCCACATCCTCATTCCGTTGATCATTGCTGATTCTTCCCACCCCTAGGACAAGAGAATGCTCTGAACCTCTGTCTGCTCCTCCGCCATCTTTGATAAGGCCGTTGGCAGAATGAGGGGTGATGTCTTATTCCAGAAGTCTTCGGCTGCCAGTGTTGATTATTAATCAAAATTTAATCATTGATGGGACGTGAACCCAGGACCATAGATGTTTTGATTGTTAGTCAGTGCCGTTACCCCCTTTTTTATCTCATTTTGTTCTATATAGTTCGTTGAATTTGTTCGTGGCGGACGTCCGATGACACTCGTTCAGGTTGTTCGTTGATCCGTTCACTCTGTTTTTTTTATTACAGAGGGTAGCTAAACCCTCTGACCGAACACGCTGAGCTACATTGCCGGCACCCCTGGACCATGGGTTTCCTACCTATTTGGCTGGAATATCATGTACATCATTGCCCTCAAATTGCTCGCAAGCATCAAGTGTCAGTGCTTGGTGCGATTCTCCATAGTAGGAGACTTTACAGTTTAACTCCTTAAGACGAGCCCGTGAACGAGAGTTCATATAATGACTCTCGCAGTCGTCTCAGCATAGCGTGAGTCGCCTTATTTAAACACTCGACTATTTTTTGCAAGAGGAGAAGCGAATTACTCTGTCCGCAATTTGCCTGTATCAAAGCTGGTGGCCACACGTTTTCTTTTTGGCCAATCAGAGCCTTCGTACTTGTTATAACCCCAACCATTACAGTTTTTTGTAGCCTGTCACAGGCGTCGTTACTTTCGTAGGACAGAGTTTAAGTTCTGCTATATAATACTGAGATGAACACCTTTGCCTTTCATGCTAGTTTTAACACAGGTGGCTACTGTGATTCACCAATGTTTTGAGTTGGGTTTCTGTGGACGTTTTATCTGGCATCTCCCGCGGTGTTTCTGTACAAAGGATTTCTGAAGGGTAGTCCTTAAAAGCAGGCACAAGGGCTGCTTCTGTTGGCGGCCTAAGCAGTGGAACCGGTGCCTCATTGTGTCCACTACGTGTCCCACTGTTACGTTTCATCTGTGCAGGACAGCCGTGCCATCGTAAAATTCTCCTTCCCTCAGAACTGCGTCTCATAGCTCAGGTCAGGGAAATTACTTGCATACAATTACGAGTGTAAGTCTTAGTGTTTTTTCTACTCACGGAATGTTGGCTTATTTATTAGATCTGGATATCAATAAAATCATAGATTTTCACATAACTATGCCATGTGACATATCAAGTTAACTGGAACTGTTTCAGGAATTCAATGTAAGGTGTGTTATTTGTTTGACACATCACACCTTAACTATCTGAATAATTTCTTTTATCTCATCATACTGTTCTTCTATCACCTCCTCATCTGCAGAGCTAGTTGGCATATAAACATGTACTGCTGATGCTGGGTTGGGCTTCGTCTCTTTCTTGGCTACAAAAATGTGTTCACTATGCTGTTCATAGTAGCTTGTTTGTGTTCCAGTATTTTTTTTTTTTTTTTTTTGTAACTCGTTATTAAACCTACTCCTGCATTACCCTGGTTGATTTTGTATTTATAACCCTGTATTCACCTGACCAGAAGTCCTGTTCCTCCTGCCACGGAACTTAACTAAGTCCCACTATATGTAACTTAAACATATCCATTTCCTTTTTTAAATTTTCTGACATATATGCCCGATTAAGGGATCTGACATTCCACGCTCCAATCCATAGAACGCCAGTTTTGTTTGTCCTATTAATGACGTCCTCCTGAGTGGTTCTCACCCAGAGATCCGAATGGGGGGCCATTTTAGCTTCAGAGTATTTTACCCAAGAGGATAAAATCATCGTTTAACCACACAGTAGAGCAGCATGCCCTCGGGAAAAGTTACGGTAATAATTTCCACTTCCTTTCAGCCGTTCTCAGTAACAGCACAGCAAGGCTGTTTTGGTTGATATTACAAGGCCAGATCAGTCAATCATCCGGACCATTGTCCCTGCAACTACTGGAAAGGCGCTTGCCCATTTTCAGGAACCACAAGTTTGTCTGGCCTCTCAACAAATACTCCTCCGTCGTGGTTCAAATGGTTCAAATGGTTCAAATGGCTCTGAGCACTATGGGACTCAACTGCTGTGGCCATAAGTCCCCTAGAACTTAGAACTACTTAAACCTAACTAACCTAAGGACATCACACACATCCATGCCCGAGGCAGGATACGAACCTGCGACCGTAGCAGTCCCGCGGTTCCAGACTGCAGCGCCAGAACCGTTAGACCACCGCGGCCGGCTCCTCCGTCGTGATTGCACCTAAAGTACAGCTATCTGTATTGCTGTGGCACGCAAGGCTCCCCACCGGCAGCAAGGTCCATGATACAGTTATCTGTAGCAATAATCCTCTGCAATTCGCTGTTAGAAACAGAGTGCCAGAAAAACATTGAGTTCAACGCGAATATGAAAAAAAATCATTATTAGGAATACCAATGAAGTGGGCCACAGTTCCACCTTGTGCCGCTAAATTGCACCACAGTTGTGGCGATGCATTCGCTTTTGCTGGGAAATTTAAATGTCAAAAATGGGGGACGGTTGGAAGTTCGAAAAATTGGTGGGAAACTGAAAATAGTCCAATTTTCCTGTGTAAAAGACGCTGGAAATTTAAATATCAAAGATGGAGGATGCTGGGTAATTTTAAAAATGGCGAAAATTCATGGTAATCGAAGATTTAGTTGACAGTAAATTTTAAAAATTGGCGGGAAATTTAAAACTCTAACTAGTGCCTCTCCCCGCTTCCTCTTCCCACCCTGTCATAGCAAAGTCTTAAAAGAAGGTACCTAATCAGAATCATTTATTTTAAGAAATCCAACCAGCTCAGGCGTGCTTCATACTCACTCCCCTCCCCTTCATCCCCTCCCCACTCCTTATCTACAGTCAATCAAAACATATCATTAAAATTCAAGGTGGCTGAAATAATTCAACTGTGTTAGTGGAAAATAAAAAACTATGTCCTCCAACCTATAAAAGTAAAGTATGCTTTATCTTCAGTTATCGTAGTATAGTATTACAAATCCAAAACGACAGACACGGCGCGTTTGTGTTAGTGGAAAATTAAAAAACCCTGTTCTCCTTATTATCTCCAACCAGGCATGGTGTAGTGTTAGAAATGCAAGATGTTGGACGTAGACCAAATGTCTGCTGTATACTCTCCCCCCCCCCCCCCCCCCCCCCGTCTTTCCAACCAGTCAGAGTGGTGTAATATCAAAATAACGCCAGATATGTAGCAAAAAGCCATGTAACCCTCAGTTTAAAATCAAACATATTAATTACTCCCATGGAACTCATAGACCTCTGGCTTAATGTTAAGGAGAAGCCAGGAACAAAGTTATGCATTGTTTACCTACACATACAAGCGATATAAAATACTATCGTCCTTGAACACCTTTCTCACTGAACGTAATCATTTCTCTCTACAGCAATATCTCTGAAACAAAGTAATCATTCTCTCTTTCACTGGGTGACTACTGTTCCCCCATTGGGCGGACACCATTCAGACTGGATGGACACCATTCCGCCTGGGTTTCCACCCAGTAGCACCTAATGACTGATATCTGAGGCCTGATATCTGATTAATGATGCCTGATACCTGACATCTGTCATGCATGTCAGGTGTCAGACATCAGTGTTGCCTGCACTGATTCCTGACACCTGACATATTTTTCCTGACACCTGGTGCCTGCTGCCTGACAACTGACGGCTGTTGGCTGACATTATGAGGAGAGGTATAAATAGAGAGGTTTGCTCATAATCAGTTCAGTTGTGATAGTAGTGATTTAGCATTTATGTTGTCAACATGCGTCTCAGTTCAATTGGACACCTGTCTTTAGAGACAGGTGTTGAAATCTCGAGGAAATAACTGCAGGAAACTTACACTGATTCAAAAAAGACTGCCAAGAAGAAGAAGAAGAAGAAGAAGACGATGATTAAAGACGATGATTGCAATGATGAATATAAAAAAGAGGATGATAGTATTCACGATTGCAAAATGGTCTTCAAAAAATTGCCACCACATTTCGACTCAAATTGGTGGAATGCTTAGGTGTCTTGCTGCCTTCGAAAGTGGTAGGCTATAATTCACATGATAACGACATACTTGTCACTAAAGAGAAGCTTTGTGAAGCTTCTATTATTGCACGAAGTTGAGGAAATATCACTATTGAAAATGTAGCATATAATCACAGCAAACTTGATCAAAACATTGACACTCAGTCCGCAGCTCGTGGTCGTGCGGTAGCGTTCTCGCATCCCGCGCCCGGGTTCCCGGGTTCGATTCCCGGTGGGATCAGGGATTTTCTCTCCCTCGTGATGACTGGATGTTGTGTGATGTCCTTAGGTTAGTTAGGTTTAAGTAGTTCTAAGTTCTAGGGGACTGATGACCATAGATGTTAAGTCCCATAGTGCTCAGAGCCATTTGAACCATTTGAACCATTGACATTCATTTGTAGTATATAAAAACAACCTGCAATTCAAGTGTCAAATTGACACCATGAAGATAATGTAGGTCTACCCCAAGTCGGGGACATCATGAAAAACAAAGATAATCTACTAGCCTACTTGAGAAAATAAGGTTTCTCACCCTGTCATCCATGATATGATCTCAGTGATCTTCTGTATTTAAGAGGAACAGTGAGCTATCTTTGTCAGTTGAACGTAGAGCGTGTAACAGTGATAGCACAGATCAATTGTCTCATACTATTTGTTATAAACAGCAACTTTCCTCCGTTTTCCTTATGTTTCAGGTGGTTAGCAAATGGACTACAGAAGAATTGTGAATGCCAAAACAGGCTGCTGCTGCTGGACTGTCGAAATTTAAAATACGTGCTACCACACTGCAAGACAGATTACTTACTGGAAATGCGTTGGGCTCTTAGGAAAGTCCTACTTGGAATAACACAATAGTGCTCTTTCTGTAAAAATTAATGTTATCCCTCTTACAGTTCTAAACACGGCTCTTTCTCAGCAACCGTTCATAAGTTTGCAATGTAGGAATCACACAACCATCCGGTTGCAAATAACTGTTTGGTACATTGGCCTAAGTTTCGACGCCTCTAAGGATGTCGTCATCAGAATGAAATTTTGAAAACCCCTGTAAAAAATACGTAAAAACTTAAGTATGATACAAAATTACCCAATGTGACAATCGTTATGATGTACAAAGGCAACTTAAAATTACATTGCGGAAAGCCAGTGGTCAGAGTTTACACCAGCTATGCTGAAGTCAAGAAAGAAAAAAGAAAAAGAAAGGTTTCGCCACCTATCGGACGTGGACAGTGACATGTGCCCATTTGAAACATTTTAACAGAAATAATTGAAAAAAACGACAGTTAATTATAAAAACAAAATACAAAGGAAGAGAGCTTAATATCTTTTTAAAAGATGGTCAGAGTTTACATCAGCTATGCTGAAGTCAAGAAAGAAAAAAGAAAAAGAAAGATTTCGCCACCTATCGGACGTGGACAGTGACATGTGCCCATCTGAAACATTTTAACAGAAATAATTGAAAAAAACGGCAGTTAATTATAAAAACAAAATACAAAGGAAGAGAGCTTAATATCTTTTTAAAAACATACTGGGCGAGTCACTAACTATTGAAACCTAGAATAACTCCAAACGTATGATAATAGCTGAAAAGTTTGTGGGACAAATGTTGCAAGCGACGGGGAGGGGGGGGGGGGGTGGGGGGGGGCATAATATGACGTTGGTTTTTTGTTGGTAGGTGGGGTCGTGCAGAGGTATGAAGGACAACATTGATTTTTTAAATGGGATGCTAAATCTTCTGGTAAACCTTCCGGGATGTAAGGTCGTGGTCCATGAAACTCTTCAGCTCCTAACGTTTCGTCCAGAGCTGCGCTGGACGTCTTCAGAGGGGTGTTTCTCCTCCGGTGAGTCTTGCCGACTGACGGGGATGCTATAGTTTGGAACTTATTGTCTGATAGCGGCTATCGAGACAAATCCAATAATGTGTAACAGTAAGGTATTTGAAGGTCAACGAAGGTAAAAAAAGGTGGCATGAACGTCCATTTACAGAAGATGGTCGAAATGATCACCATTGGTATCAGTGCAGTGTTGCAATCTTCTTATCATGGATTGAGTGGTATTCCTTATCATTTCGGCACTTATCGAAGCCCATGCTCTGACTATTCTCTCCCGTATATCGTGCAAATAGTAAATATTCGCCGAATATGGCGTATCCACCTAACGTGCCATTGACATGTAAACGCCATTCGACGGTTTCGCAATACAACACTAATAGGAACCGTAAGACTAGTATCGTCGAATCAAGCGAATGTGAATTATGTATTCCTTCGAAGATCAAGTCGATATGCTTCTCATTTACGGAGAATGCCAACGAAAGTCAGTGAGAGCTAGAGCCTTATACTCTGAAAGATATCCTCAACATACTCACCCTAAACGTCGTACATTTAAATATCTGTATGATAAATTGAGAACAACTGGATCTTTAACGCATCGGAACCATATCCGGCAAAGGAAAGTTACTAACGAGGGAAGGGTAATTGGTACTCTTGCCACTGTGGTTCGATATCCTTGTGTTAGTTCGCGTCAAATCGCAAGGGAATCTGGCACGAGCCAGAGTAATGTTGTTCATGTTCTGCATCGCCATAAATATAATCCTTACCAAATCAGTTTTGTCGCCTTTCAAAGAAATAATGTGGTCCTCAACTATGTACCCTCAGACTCATAGCTTAAATATTAAAAGTTTTGGCTGATTTCGTTGTCTAGGGGCTGGGATACGTAGTTGCCGCATTACAAACCAAATACTGCTGAATCTACAGTATACAAGATGAGCATACACATAAATCGAATGGTCGAAGGTTCCTGTCACTTGGCAATTGCGAATTTTGAATGTAACATAGAAATTTATAAATGAAAGAGTGCAATTAAATAAAATCGGCAAATACTTTTTTAACGACTTTAAATGATGATTACTTCAGCAGAAGTACCTTTAAGAATGCCGTTTATTACTGCAAAACACTTATTGGTGTCGATGGTCCAGCAATTAAATAAAATATAAGTTGAATAACAGGGAAACAATAGATTCCTACTTCACATAATTAGTTATGAACAACAACATAGCTCGTGAGATGTTCACTTCTAAATGCATACTACGTGTTCACTGCAGAAGCTACGGAAATCTCAGAAGTGCACAAGTCGGCACTACGAAATATTTCTATCTCCCGCGACTACACGCAAACTGCTCAACACTCTCCAAGTATTTCCTGCGACCGTCCGTCTCTCCTTCTCGTCCACCACTCTTCCGTGTCCTGTGCGACCCGATGCTCCTCCCCCACTTCCATACAGTCTCTCCGCACTTCGGTAGTCTCCTACCGTAGTAACGAGTGCTGTGACTGGCTAGAGCGCTCCCTAACGCAATGCACACTCACAAATGTACTGGAACACACACGAAATACTGGATATACATTTGAATAACTTTAAATTAAATATTCCTATAACTGGACCATAAACACGCTCTAACACACATTACTAAATACATAAACAAATTAAATAAACATATATCAAAGGAATAGAAACAAAACTAGGCCTAATGTCTTTGTGTTTTCTAAAACACAGCAAATTTTTGACCGATTTCTTCATGAATAACATAGACAAATAAACATATTTATAAGCATGCTGCTACCGTTTTTTCATGTAACTGTGGAGTACTTATGGCCTGACGCGATCAATAGTAATCGGCCACTTTGGACTCCAATAACTCATGTACTATTCTAGTTACATGCCTGTAATTCATACCAATTTAGGTTTGCTCTAATAGCTTTCAAAATACACATCGATCGGCAACATCGGATGAACCGTTTACGTTTTGGAAATTCGTTGCTGGGTGTTACTTGTATAATTTACAGTCAGATACTAAACTTTAAACTAATAAAGATATTGAAAATCTGATTACACCATCAGAATTGTCGTGCAAATAATGCTAAAGTACATGTTTCTTTTTAAGGTACCTGATTCCTCTGGCTATTATTAATTTCTACATATACTGTAAAATGTCTGCTATTATGGTTTCACAAAGTCCGCCATCATTGGCACTCCCGACATTCAAATTTCCTTTATCGACACAAAGCACAGTCGTCAACACAGCGTCAACATGGAATTCCCAGCCGGCCGAAGTGGCCGTGCGGTTAACGGCGCTGCAGTCTGGAACCGCTACGGTCGCAGGTTCGAATCCTGCCCCGGGCCTGGATGTTTGTGATGTCCTTAGGTTAGTTAGGTTTAAGTAGTTCTAAGTTCTAGGGGACTAATGACCTCAGAAGTTGAGTCCCATAGTGCTCAGAGCCATTTGAACCATTTTGGAATTCCCAACCACGTGGTCAACCTGGACCACGCGCTGGGGCTACCCCGCTGGCTCCGGCTGATGGTCGGCACCACGCGGTTGCTGACGAGCCCCGGCTTGAAGAGAAGCCCGTGCGGCCACGCCAACTCCGAACTTGGAATATTTTCAGGGCGCCACAGTTCGCCAGTTACGTCACAGTTCCCACCAAGAATTAAATGGCACGGATTGCTTGCGTCGCACTGAATTCTGCCGATGGGCTCAACTTCAGATTCAGAAGGATGACACATTTATTAATTTGATTTTATTTACTGACGAAGCCACATTCACCAACCATGGAAATGTTAATTTGCATAACATGCATTGTTGGGCAACTGAAAATCCACGTTGTCTTCGGCAAGTTGCACACCAAAAACCGTGGTCAGTGAGTATATGGTGTGGGATTCTGGAGGACAGAATTATAGGCCCCTATTTCATCGAAAGAAATCTTAATGGTAGGAAGCACACCACATTTCTGCAAGAAACATTAAGTCTGTTATTCGAAGATACCTTTAGGAACAAGGAACAGAATGTGGTATCAACACAATGGGTGTCCGGCAAATTTTTCGGTGATGGCTAGAAATGAGTTGCAGAGACAATTCCCAAATCGTTGGATTTGACATGCAATGTGTCGTCGCCGGCTTGACGCCTCAGGATTTTCTTGTGGGGATTCGTAAAAGACATTGTTTATAAAGACGTTCCAACTACACTTGAAGATATGCGAGATAGAATCGTCAGAGCATGTGCTTTGATAAGTGCTGATGTGATAAGGAATACCACTCAATCCATGATGAGAAGATTGCAACACTGCATTGACATCTATGGTCATCACTTCGAACACCTTCTGTAAATGGATGTTCATGCTATCTTTGTGACCTTCGTTGACCTTCAAAGACCTTGCTGTTACACATCATTGGGTTCATCTCAATAGCCGCTATCAGAAAATAAGTACCAAACTATAGCATCCCATTTAAAAAAATAAAGTTGACCTTCATGTCTCTAAAGCAATCCCACCAAGGAACAAAAACCCAACGTCATATTATGGCCCCCGTTGTCCATGCAACTTTTGTCCCACAAACTTTTCAGCTCCTATCCTACTTTCGGAGTTGTTCTAGTTGGCAACAGTTATTGATTCACCCTGTATAGTAGTCAAGCAGATGGAGTATAACTAAGAGCCATCTACTAGGCATTACAGAAATTGCTATTACGTAAAAGACTGAATAATACAGAGAATTTGTACAAACTGTTGTACAATCCAAAAAATATCTGCATGAAGGTAACTTTAGTAGTATACATCTACGAGATTCGAAGAAAAAGATGTTTCGGAACTAGAGGCAAAAAAATATAATAAAAAATAGAGGAATTAAAAATTCCACAGGAAGTGGATTAAAACCATTGAAAAATTCTTTTGTTATGTAATTGTAACTGTTCATTGAGAATAAGATCATCGTTCTTAAAAATATGGTTGATAATCTCCAGCTCTTCGAGTACGACAACCCATGACCTTTCCTTTCTATACGTAAAATGGAAATTTCTTCAACGCTTTTCGATTTGTGGTCGGAAATTAACAGATGGTTAGCAAAAGCGGAATTATGTACATTAGTGCCTCTACTTTCCAATGAATGTTCCTTGTATCTGACACTAGAAGCTTTGCCAGTTTTTCCAATATAATAATATGCCCTACTTCTTATAAAATTCGTTGTCACTTAATTAAAAAATATGGGTGCAAAGTTGTCTTTCCCACCAACAATAACTTGCCAAAAAAGCTTATTCACAATCTCAAGTCCACAATCGCACCTCTACAAAATTCAGAAAATTACTTGTGATACTTGTCCCGGTTATTATATATGACAAACTGGAGGCCAGAATAACAACAAAAAGACAATTGTTATTTATTGGGTTTTTCCAGGGACAAATGAGCTTCAGTCTCCCCGCCTCCGTCACATAGTTTTAAGTTCAGGACCATGATTTATAGACCAATATGTGTGGAAAATAACCTGGTGGAAACAGTGTGATAATCGACATAAACATGGGAATTCTTGCATTGTCGATTTATTTTGCAGACATTTTAGCATACTGTGACATCTGGTAACTATCATAGGTAGGAAGATAATTAGTTTAGGGCTCTGCTTTGGCTTAAACCAAATGTGGTTCATAAATGGAACTTTGAACGTCTTTACCAGTGCAGACCTCTGTTGGTTACAGTGAGAGCAAATCACGGTAAAAAGATCGAACGTACAGCACTTTTTAACAGTAGAGACCTCTGTGGGTGACGATAATCAACTGGGATATACACTGAAGCGCCAAAGAAATTGGTATCAGCATGCGTGTTCAAATACAGAGATATGCAAACAGGCAGAATACGGCGCTGCGGTCAGCAATGCATACGTAAGACAACAATGGTTCATATGGCTCTGAGCACTATGAATCTATGGTCATCAGTCCCCTAGAACTTAGAACTACTTAAACCTAACTAACCTAAGGACATCACACAACACCCAGTCATCACGAGGCAGACAACAATGGTCTTTCGCAATTGTTAGATCGGTTACTACGGCTGCAATGGCTTGTTATCAATATTTAAGTGAGTTTGAACGTGATGTTATAGCCGGGGCACGAGCGATGGGACACAGCATCTCCGCGGTAGCGATGAAATGAGGATTTTTCCGTACGACCATTTCGCGGGTGTACCGTGAGTATCAGGAATCCGGTAAAGCATCAAATCATCGACATCGCCTCGGCCGGAAAAACATCCTGCAAGAACGTAACTAACGAGGACTGAAGAGAATAGTTCAAAGTTAGCAGATTTCAATGCTGGGCCATCAACAAGTGCCAGCGTGCGAACCATTTAACGAAACATCGACATGGGCTTCCGGAGCCGAATACCCACTCATTTATCCTTGACGACTGCACGACACAACGCCAAACGCCTCACCTGGGCCCGTCAGCGCTGACACTGGATTGTTGATAACTGGAAACATGTTGCCTTGTCGGATGAGTCTCGTTTCGAATTCCATCGAGCGTACTGAAGCGTCCGGGTATGGAGACAGCCTCATGAACCCACGGACCCTGCATGCAGCTGGTGGAGGCTCTGTAATGGTGTGAGGCGTGTGCAGTTGGAGTGATATGGGACCACTGATACGTCTAGATACGACTCTCACACGTGTCTGATCATCCGCATCCATTCACGTCCATTGAGCATTCCGACGGACTTAAGCGATTCCAGCAAGACAATGCGATACTCCGCACATCCAGAATTGCTACAGTGTGGCTTCAGGAACACTCTTTTGAGTTAAGCTCTTCCGTTGCCACGGAACTCCCCAGACATGAACATTATTGAGCCTATCTGGTTGCCTTGCAACGTGCCGTTACGGATTTATAGAAAGCCCTGCATTGTTCATGATGTCAGCTCCCTCCAGCACTACTTCAGACATTAGTCGAGTCCATGCCACGTCGTGTTGCGGCACTTCCGCGTGCTAGCGGGAGCCCTGCACCATATTAGGGAGCTGTACCAGTTTCTTTGGCTCTTCAGTGTAATACAGCAGTTAATTTTATTTCACATTTTTAGGGTTTATGGAATAGTCTTTAAAGTGAAACTCATGTTTGACAACTATGTATTCCGACTTCATTATTTATATTTTACTAGTACAAGCAAGTGTTGGCTTTTAATTATTTATAGAGAACATGTTTATATGTTCGTTAGAAGTCTATAATAAACGTTATATAGCTTCGTATGATATTTACCTATACGGCTGATGAGCCAGTTCATAAACCATGATTTGGAAGTTAGTAATGAAAACATTTTTTACAGGAATTAGATGTTTTCATGTATTTTTGATGAATATTTCGGATACTTTCGAGCACAGCTCAGATGAGGCCGCACTGTAATACTACGCTGCCATTGGAGGAGTGGACCGGTAGGTGATTAATATGTTTATAAACAATTCAGATCGTGCGGATACATTTGAGAATAACCACAAATGGGGCTGCTCTGTAATTGGCCCTTTCATTTTTATACTAGTCTCTGAATGGAAGAAAGGAGAAGGTAATGGAAAATGTTTCAAATGGCTCTGAGCACTATGGGACTTAACGTCTGAGGTCATCAGTCCCCTAGAACTTATAACTATTTAAACCTAACTAACCTAAGGATATCACACACATCCATGCCCGAGGGAGGATTCGAATCTGCGACCGTAGTTCCAGACTGTAGCGCCTAGAACCGCTCGGACACCCCGGCCGGCCAAGGTAATGGACTTGTGTGTGTGTGTGTGTGTGTGTGTGTGTGCGTGTGCATGTGTGTGTGTGTGTGTGTGTGTGTGTGTGTGTGTGTGCCATTCCACTCATCTAATGCATATCTTTGACTTTCAAGTTTAGGTTACGTGATTTTTTACTGCATATTGTGCACCATTTTCTAATAATGTGCTGTAATTGGCTGGAAAGAGGAGGGTGTGGGATACAAAACACATGGTTTTTTTCCCCCGGAAACACAGTTGGGCTATTTGCGTCATCTTCAATTTTTAGTACTTAACTATGATTTACTGGAGATAAGATGAGGGGGAGATGTATAAAACACAACTGGGCTATGAAGTTAAGAAGAATTCCGCTGACAGCTGGTAAAATAGATAGTAAGGATACTACTAAAACCAATTGGCATTCCCTCTTGGCTTCTGTCGAATGAAGATGCATCTGAAGTACAGAATTTCCTCGTTAAGGTATGTTGCTCTAATTCTACACAATAACTGGTATCTCAGTTATAAATGCAATAAACGACACTCAACAATATAATTTTAAATGTATGTTTTCATAACAAGTCCCTGGATACTATCGAATCACATATCATATAAAAATAAAATCATGCATTCTTCCTACTTTCATAATGTTAAGAAGAGGTCCGCTGACAGCTAGTCAAATTATTGTTTTACTGAAACACAACAGGTTTCGCGGCCTAAAGCCGCACCTTCAGGTGCAACAATGTTGAAAGATCATTGGGGCACTCATCGCTCCTAGTCGAGATACGTCAGTCAGTGAATATTGTCTACTTTATCATGATAGTAGCGATGGTTACATCTACGACGTTTTAACATTGTTGCACCTGATAATGCGGATTTTGGCCTCGAAACCATTTTCGTATCAATAAAACAATAATTTTACCAGCTGTCAGTAGAATTCTTCTAACAGCATGCGTTTCGACAGCTGCGGCTGCTCAGAATATAAAATACGTTGTTCCCACTTTCATTTTTCGTGCGCATTTACTACCCAGCTAGTCACTCGTGATATTTTTCGTATAAGTATCATTTAAGAACGTAATGTTGGTCAGAACGCTGGACCGCTTTTTGTTTGCACGAGTATGCAGGACGCATTTTGATGACGTCTGCGGACTGCTGCCCGCCATGAATACCTCTCCCGCGCCCGCACTACTCAAATCTCTGGCTGCCCCTACTGTTTGTACCCTCTATTACCGTGCAGATTATTCTCTGATGTCTTATACGTGTTGTGTCATCCCACCCTTCTTGTTGTCCGTGTTTCCCAAATATTCCTCTCTTAACCGAATCTGTGGAGAACATCATTCTTATCAGTCCGCCTAATTTTCAATATTCTTCTTTAGCACCCCATCTCGAACGCTTCGATTCTTTTCTGTTCCGGTTTTCCTATTTCTGTGATTGACTGCCATACAGTGCTGTGCTCCACACATTCTCAGAAATTTGTTCCTCAAATTAAACTCTGTGTTAGATACCAAAATGCTTATCTTTGCCAGGACTGGCCTCTTTGTCTGTGGTAGTCAGATTTTTATGTTATCCTTGCTTCGTCTGTCATCGGTAACTTTCCTTCCAAGGCAGCACAATTCTTAACTACTTCTAATTCGTGATCAACAGTTTCGACAGATCCTGTAATTCTTCTTCATATTCCCTTGGGATAGCAATGTCATCATCGAATCTCATCACTGGTATTATTTCACCCTGAATCTTAATACAACTCTTGAACCATTATTTTACTTCCATCATTCCATCATCGCTTCTCCAATGCGTAGACTGAACAGTAGGGGCGAAAACCTCCATCTCTTCGTTACACTGTTTATAAAACAATCACTTCGTTCTTGGTCTTCCTGTCTTATTGCTCCCTTTTGGTTCTTGTACGTATTGCGTATTACCCGTCTTTCCCCCATATCTCACTCCTATTCTTCTCAGAAACCGAACAACTTGATCCATTTTACACTGTCGAATGTTTTTGCTTGGTTTACGAATTCTATGAGCGAGACTTGATATTTCTTTTATCTTGCTTCCATTGTCAAGTTCAATGCCAGAACTGCCCGATCGTCGTATAATAGACCCTCTAATTTCTTTTCCATTCCACTGCATATTATTCTCGTCAGCAGCTGCGGTTCGTGAGCTGTTAAGCTCACTGTGCGATAGGTTTCGCACTTACTGCCCTCGATATCTGTTAAATAGTGTGAATGACATTTTACCGAAAGTCTGATCGTATGTCGCCAGTTTCATGGATTCTACACACTAACCTGAACAGTCCTTTGGTTGCCACTTCCACCAATGATTTTTGTAATTGCGATGGAATGCTATTAATCAAAAATGGTTCAAATGGCTCTGAGCACTATGGGACTTAACAGCTGTGGTCATCAGTCCCCTAGAACTTAGAACTACTTAAACCTAACTAACCTAAGGACATCACACACATCCATGCCCGAGGCGGGATTCGAACCTGCGACCGTAGCAGTCACACGGTTCCGGACTGCGCGCCTAGAACCGCGAGACCACCGCGGCCGGCTGCTATTAATCCCTTCGGCTTATTTGATCTCAAGTCTTCCAGAGCTCCTTTAAATTCTAATACTGGAGCATCTGTATCTTCCATATCGATTCCAGTTTCTTCTTCTAGCACGCCACCAGACAAGTCGTTCTCCCGTAGAGGCCTTCAGTCTACCTTTTCCACCTATCGTCTTTCTCTTCTGCGTTTAATAATGGAATTTCTGTTGTGCTCTTAATGTTACAACCCTTGCTTTTAACTTCACAGAAGGTTGTTTTGACTTTACTGCTTACTGATTCAGTCCTCACGACTATCATTTCTTTTCCGATTTTTTCACTTCTTTCATGCAACCAATTCACCTTGGGAGCCCCGAATTTCCTATTTATTTCATTCCTAAGGGATTTATATTGCTGTTTTTCTGTCTTTTCCCGAACATTTTTGAACTGCTTTCGTTGATTATTTGAAGTAGTTAATCTGTTACCAAGCATTTTCGCAGTTATTTTCCTTGTATCTATGTTTGTCTGTCCAACATCTGTGACTAATCTTTTGAGAGACGTCTTCTCTTCTTTAACTGAGCTGACTACTCTCGTGTTCCTTACTGCAGTATCCACATCCTTAATGAACTTCAAACGCGTCTCGTCATTCCTCAGTACTCTCGATTATGATTCCTAAAACTAGGTAATATATTAAGAGTACTGAGAAAATCGCTTTACGTGACTGGTTGGTTCGTGAAGTTTTAGATGTGTATTATTTGCTGATGCCTTCACCCGCACGTCAGAGTCCTTGCTATTCTAATAGTACAGACATAATTATGCCGATAGTGGTCATACGTTAGAGTTCTCACGGTTTGTTTTAAGTAAAGTGCTTTAAGTAAAGTGCTTGTCTATCCTGTTCCCTCCTTTCTATGCCACTGTTGGTAGTAACTGTTTACAGCGTAATTTTAATGACATATTGTATATGAAGGGTATATACTTATATATTTTTCCGCCGTTATTTACAACTCTACAATAATCTCACAGCGTCAAATTCCTGTAAGACAGTCTTATAGTGATATCATTATTTTTAACCCATTAGGAAGAGATTTTTTTTCCGGTGGTGGTGGTTACCAACACAGGTGAGCTGGTGGTAATTCTTCACAGTGTAAATTTTGAGTGATGTGTTGCATGTGTACGTACTTGGATTTTCCGCCTCCGTAGCTGAGTGGCCAGCGTAGATGGTAGCCATGTAGAGGACTCGGCTTCGATTCCCGGTACTGCCAAGGATTTTTCCTTGGTGGGAAGTCTGTCACGCATTGCACTGACCCTGATGCCAATTGTGGAACTGCTTTAGTGAATAATAGCGCCTCCACGGTCTGGAATGTTTGCAGAAACGGCCAGGACAATGGTGTGCTGACGACATGCCCTTCCATATCGCACCCACATGGAACCACAAGACAGAGGATGACGCCGCGGCCGGTAGACTTACCTTGGGCCTGGACGAGGATCTCGTTATTGTAATCTTATAGCGCAGACTACCTCGCAACTTACGTCTCCAATTATTTGCGGGATGCATTCCAGTCTCTGTCTTCCATTACAGTTTTTGCCCTCTACGTTTTCCTCTAGTACCATGGAAGGCATTCGTTGATGTCTTAACAGCTGTCCTACCATCCTGTCCCTTCTTGTCAGTGTTTTCCACATAATCCTTTCCTTCTGATACTGCGCAGAACCTCATTGTATTCACCCCATTAATAATGCAAGATAAGTTAATCCTAGTTTTGGTACGCAGAAAAAGCGCAATTTTTTGCAGTGTGCTAATTTTGTAACGTGATATATCAGTGTATTCGTTAAAATATTGGACTGTGACGATTGTTCAACTTTTAATGTCTGGTATTTATCTGTATCTTAGGATCACAATCTTGAAAAGTGAGACACGATCAGTGTCACTGCAGCAAATTGGACCAAAACTGTAAATTTCAGTGGGAGGTGTTCACACAATGGCGTGCTTATAGAAAATGTGACAGATTTTAAAGAAATATGAAGTTACACATTAATAATGCAGTGACCAGGTCCTCATGGACTTGATACATAACAATACCTAATTTGTTATATGTAACACTGTGGTGATTGTTAAAATTAAAAGTCTCGCACTTATGTTCGTATTTGGATTACAGTCTTCAAAAGTGAAAGAAGATCGGTCTAAAAATTTAATAACATTGTAAACAGCAGTGACAGGTATCCATATATTTGAATGCTTACTAAAAATGTTATGATATCCTTATAGTAACTAAGACAATAGGCCAATGCACACCTTCGTATTTTTCAGTCGCACGCTGTAACATCAAAGTGTCTGATCGTAAATTAATGTAATATTTAGCGCCTTTTTTATTTAGGATAACTCTGCACCTATTTCCTTGATACTCCTCCAACTTCAGTGCACAGGTCACAACTGACGACCCTCACACAATTGGAATAGTAACAATAGGGGGAAGGAAGTTGAGAACTTCTTTTACCTCCATTAGTATATCACACAACTGCCCGAGGGATGTGGGTGGAACTTTACCTTGACATGTGACAGGTATCAAGTTGCATAGTCACCCATAATATACCAAACATAACTGCCGAAGAGGCGTGGTGGTGAGTTGCTTTTTCACATCATATGTACCTGCACTCGAACCCACATTGATCCTATACTTATATCGGCGAAGGAATGAAGATATATTCCGACGTCAACGGTAACAAACACTTAATAAGAACGGGGTAAAACGAAGAGGACATTGTTTGGGTACATACAAAGGGCATTGGGCGTTCAAAAAGTTATGCACAGTCGTCTCTAATTTATTTTTTATTTTTTGCAGGAGCAGAATGAAATTTTGGTGAACATATTTGTAACATTAGCTATAAGTTGGTATATAAAAGTATTTTCTTTTATTTACAGGTGAGCCATAATGGACCATGAAGTAGATGTCAGGTTGTGACAACATTCGGTAATGGAGTTCCTCTTCAAGACCGGCGATGACTCTGCCACATCGATTCACAGGAAGTTGTTCCCTGTTTGTGGGGAGGACACAGTGGATCGCAACAGTATCCAGCGGTGGTTGCAGAGGTTTAAAGTAGGTGATTTCTCTCTACTAGACAATCCACGATGCGGTTGACCATCGACAGCAGTGAGTGATGTGAATAAGGGGACCATTGATCAAATCATCCAAAATGACTGATGTGTGACGACACAACAGCTTGCTGGAATGACTTGTTTGTCACTCGGTAGTGTGGTATCACTGGTACAGTCACTAACGTACAGAAAAATCTGTGCACGTTGGGTGTCTAGATTACTGACAAGAGAAATGAAAGCGATGAGGAAGAATGTGTGCGAGGGTCTCATGAAGACCTTTTCTTAAGAGTGGAAACAGTATTTTGACGGCGTCATTACCCAGGATGAAACATGGTTGTTTTCGTCCGAACCTGAGAGAAAAACCCAATCCATGGAGTGGCATCATCCGGGTTCCCCTCGGAGGAAGAAACCAAGACTTTCACGAACAGTAGGCCGGAAGGTGATGGCATCCTTCTTCTGGGATCAGTGTCGTGTCATTTTCATTGACTTTTTGGAACCTGGCTCCACAATTAACAGGGACTGTTACTGTTTGTCATTGGACAAGCTGCGATGTGCCATCAAGACCCACAAACCACAGTTTCAGGGTCAGTTCATCAGACTGCACCATGACGATGCCAAACCCCATGCAGCCTTTATGACGCAGGAGAAAATCAGGAAAATGGGTTGGAAAATTGTTCCTCTCCTCCCTACAGCCGGTCGCGGTGGCAATGCGGTTCTAGGCGCTACAGTCCGAAACCGCGGGACTGCTACGGTCGCAGGTTAGAATCCTGCCTCGGGCATGGATGTGTGTGATGTCCTTAGGTTAGTTAGGTTTAAGTAGTTCTAAGTTCTAGGGGACTGATGACCTAAGATGTTAAGTCCCATAGTGCTCAGAGCCATTTTGAACCTCCCTACAGCCCGGACTTGGCTCCGTCTGATTTTTACCTCTTTGGTAGTCTGAAGGCCCACCTGCGCGTTAAAACATTTGATAATGAGAAAGGCCTTATTTCCTGAGTCAAGCGCTAGTGTAAAACTCAATCCCCAGAATTTTACCAAAGTGCATCATGGAAAGAATGTTGGGCCAGATGTGTCACAGCTGATGGAGGCTACATTGAGTAGGCTCAATGTACAGCTAAATGTTCCAAGCATGTTCACAAAAAAATTCATTCTCATCCTGCAAAAAATAAAAAAATTAGAGACGACTGTGCAAAACTTTTTGGACGCCCTTTGTATTAAATTGTGAGTTGTTGCCTAAAACTGTAGACGGCGTGATTCTGGAAGGACAAAATCAAAAGCCAGGCACAGACACAAACATACATAATAGATCATAGATTAAATGGAGTGCATCATATACGCTGAAATAAAGAAGAGAGCAGTTAAGCGACAGGTATGGGAAACTAAATCAAAGCAACCTCGAGACTGATGTCTGAAACAACAACAAACAAGTCTGCGTCACAATGAAAGTCTGGGCCCTGGAGGATCTAATTTTCTAATAATTGGCCTGAAACTATAAATCCTCTTTCATAATAATTTCTTCTACATTTCTGATACTGTAAAGAATATGACTCAGTACTGGGACATACACATATGGGTTATCTCTCTAGTTCTATTATCTTTTGCTACTGATGTTTTGAAGAGGAATAATTTCTGTTAGAGTCCAACCTTCGGCTATTTTCTCACATCGGCATATTACCCGAATAAGATTTTCTATGCAGCCTTTCGCCAGCAGACTTTCATTCTATCATCCCTTGGGGCTCTTGTCTGTTTGTTGGTCTCCGATCTTGCAGTCTTCTCAGTATCGTCTTACTCCTCTCTCTTTACTTCCTGTGTCTCCACATTAGACGTCGTTCGGTCCCTCAGCTTTTAGCGCTTCCCTAAAGCATTCATAATAACGACCCAAAACATTATGACTGTCTTCTGCGAGTACCTCGTCTCCTACTTTCTAAACTTTACAGAAACTCTCCTGTGAACCTTGCAGAACTAGCACTCCTGAAAGAAAGGATATTGCGGACACATGGCTTAGCCACAGCCTGGGGGATGTTTCCAGAATGTTCTGCAAGATTCGCAGGAGAGCCTCTGTAAAGTTTGGAAGGTAGGAGACGAGGTACTGGCAGAAGTAAAGTTGTGAGGACGGGGCTCGAGTTGTGCTTGGGTAGCTCAGTGGTAGAGCACTTGCCCGCGAAAGGCAAAGGTCCCGAATTCGAGTCTCAGTCCGGCACACAGTATGCACTGTTCTGTGAAATAGAAAACATTTTCAATGGTAATTTTGTCTGGCGCAATCTTAAGGCCTCTTCTCTAATAGCATGTTTATAGCACCTACAGAATTTTTCTATCCTGTCTCCCCTACAACCGACGACTGTGGTGTGGACTGCCACATCCAAAACAAAAATATTTTTATAGTCTTTCCAGAATTATGAATTTACATTCTGCAACTGAGTATGTGCTGTTTTCAAAGTCCCTGATACATTAAAACTGAATCCCAGACGGGAACTCTAACTTGGAACTTTGCCATTCGCAGGTATTGCTTTAGACGGATAGTACAGTCGGCTAAAGCAGTGACAGAGGAGGGCAAAGTTCCTGGTTCGACTACCGGCTCGGCGCATAGTTTTTATTCCTCCAGACAGCCAGCCAGCTACGTCAGCGTAAAGAGCCATGGGAATGACAAAAAAAAAAGAACTCTAAAATCTGAGGTTGAGAACGTCAGCAGATGCGTGATGAGAAACGACATACAGCTCGGTATCTGCCGGAAGCCTGAAGGAGTAGAGCCCGCTTCCCACAGTGTCTCGTGTCCGTCGCTCGTTACGGCGCAGGTGCAGCGTGCGGAGGCGCGACCCGGCGGCCTTACTCTGGGAATCTGCAGAGCGCGGCGCGCGGTCCAGGAAATTCCGGCAGACGTGAGTAACCGGCGGTCGGCAGAGGCAGCAACGCCAGCGAGATGACGGGACGGGGGCGGGGGCCGTGGGAACGCCCCCACAGAGCTGCGTGCACTTTGCTGTAACGAGCATTCCTGCACGCGGTCGCCCCACCGCGCGCATGCGCGATGAGACCTTTCCGCTCGCAGTGCTTCCGCTAAAGGAGCCTGCTATACATGATGCCAACTAAGTGTTTCGCTAAATCAGTCACCGAAACAAGGGTGAACCGGGGGGCGGGGGTGCTGTTCATGTCGTTGGAGATTTTAGTAACGGGATACAGACGGGTAGCTAAGGAAAAAGTTAGATAGCAGTGACAGTTTTCATAGTTTGGACTTCGAATGTATGTCAGTGAAAGATAAATGAAGCATGAACAACATATACTACTGGCCATTGAAATTACTACATCAAGAAGAAATGCAGATGATAAACGAGTATTCATTGGACAAATATATCATACTAGAACTGACACGTGAGTACATTTTCACGCAATTTGGGTGCATAGATCCTGAGAAATCAGTACCCAGAACAACCACCTCTGGCCGTAATAACGGCCTTGATACGCCTGGTCATTGAGTCAAACAGAGCTTGGATGCCGTGTACGGGTACAGCTGACCATGCAGCTTCAACACGATACCACAGTTCATCAAGAGTAGTGACTGGCGTATTGTGACGAGCCAGTTGCTCGGCCACCATTGACCAGACGTTTCCAATTGGTGAGAGATCTGGAGAATGTGCTGGCCAGGGCAGCAGTCGAACATTTTCTGTATCCAGAAAGGCCCGTACAGGACCTGCAACATGAGGTCGTGCATTATCCTGCTGAAATGTAGGGTTTCGCAGGGATCGAATGAAGGGCAGAGCCACGGGTCGTAACACATCTGAAATGTAACGTCCACTGTTCAAAGTGCCGTCAATGTGAACAAGAAATGACCGAGACGTGTAACCAGTGGCACCCCATACCATCACGCCGGGTGATACGGCAGTATGGCGATGACGAATACACGCTTCCAATGTGCGTTCACCGCGATGTCGCCAAACACGGATGCGATCATCACGATGCTGTAAACACAACCTGGATTCATCCGAAAAAATGACGTTTTGCCATTCGTGCACCCAGGTTCGTCGTTGAGCACATCATCGCAGGCGCTCCTGTCTGTGATGCAGCGTCAAGGGTAACCGCAGCCATGGTCTCCGAGCTGATAGTCCATGCTGCTGCAAACGTCGTCGAACTGTTCGTGCAGATGGTTGTTGTCTTGCAAACGTTCCCATCTGTTGACTCAGGGATCGAGACGTGGCTGCACGATCCGTTACAGCCGTGCCGATAAGAGGCCTGTCATCTCGACTGCTCGAGGCCGTTGGGATCCAGCACGGCGTTCCGTATTACCCTCCTGAACCCGCCTATTCCATATTGTGCTAACAGTCATTGGATCTCGACCAACGCGAGCAGCAATGTCGCGATACGATAAACCGCAATCGCGATAGGCTACAACCGACCTTTATCAAAGTCGGAAACGTGATGGTACGCATTTCTCCTCCTTACACAAGGCATCACAACAACGTTTCACCCGGCAACGCCGGTCAACTGCTGTTTGTGTATGAGAAATCGGTTGGAAACTTTCCTCATCTCAGGACGTTGTAGGTGTCGCCACCGGCGCCAACCTTGTGTGAATGCTCTGAATAGCTAATCATTTGCATATCACAGCATCTTCTTCCTGTCGGTTGAATTTCGCGTCTGTAGCACGTCATCTTCGTGCTGTAGCAATTTTAATGGCCAGTAGTTTAGTTATTAAAATGTGTACACCCAAGTAGCGTACCGTTTAAAGCACATACTTCTTGCATTAGACGAAGTTATATTTAGCACAGTCCTGGGGTAATACCAGGTATTTCCGGTTTTATCCCATACCTTCTACGTTGTTTTACCCCAACTGTACGTTGCCTGTAAAATTTCTGCTGCATAAGTTACTCGGAGATGAAGAAGCTTGCATAGGATAGAGTAGCAAGGAGAGCTGCATCAAACCAGTCTCTGGACTGAAGACCACAACAACAACAATACTAGAAAGAAAGCGAAGGACCGTTTAACACGACATATGCTCATAAAGTATTATTCGTTGTATTACTAGCTTCACTTGTAATACGACGGTATATGTTCTTTATTGAACACAAAATATCTCAAAGTGAGATACACAATCACAAAAATCTAATATTATTTTGGTCAATAACAATGCGTCTGACACTACCAAGCCTCATGGCGACACTGAAGTTGCCGGCTGTCTCCATGATGTAATGCCGCGAGGGGTAGCCGCGTGGTCATGGGCGCCTTGGCACGGTTCGTGCGGCTCCCCGCGTAGGAGGTTCCAGTTATCCCTCGGGCATGGGTGTGTGTGTTGTCCTTAGCGTAAGATAGGTTAAGTTAGATTAAGTAGTGTGTAAGCCTAGGGATCGATGATCTCATCAGTTTGGTCCCATAGAATCTTACTTTACTATACATGATGTAACGGCCAAAAGTGACGAAGTCGTAAAGGGAAATATAAGCGTTTCCGTCTTTATCCCCCCCCTCCCTACCCGATTATAACCCAGTATGTCTTGCCCTAGCATCCCCTGCAAGCGTTGCCCTTTTTTTATGCATCAGTTTCCAAATATCTCAGGTATCTCACAGGGAATGAAGTTGTTGTATACCGAACAAAAGATACACAACAAATACCGCGAGACGTCGTCACCACAAAGTCCCAGTCAATCGCCTGACGTCCCTCAGCTGCGTGCAGCAGTCAACAAATGGCGCTCAGGAGACCAGACTTCTTCCTGCTTCGGCACCCCTTCTTTCAGCGCATCGTATAGGTCCGCTGATAGTGAAGACAGCCGTCCAAGGGAGCGCTGCAAACCGCTGATTATGTTGATTGTACTACCGGATGTGCAATTCCTTCTGCCGACAGGTCCCAAAGCACTGCATGCCGTGGACACTCAGTCACGCACTAGCCTCAGACACTTCACTTCAGTGATGCAGTCCACTCAGTACCCAGTAATGTAACGAGTATCTTCCGGCTCAGCAGTCGCTAGTTACAGAGAACTAGGATCATAGACAGATACAATACACAGACTGCCAAGAGATAGGAAGGTCCCTGTCTTATATTCGGCGCACCATTTTGACGATCACTCAGGACTTAAATATCTTTATGTCTCGGTCGTTCATCTCAGTGCGTTCAGCGAGTCTTGATCCCCCTTTTGACTTTAGTCGTCTGAATTTTAAGCTGAGAAACACTCAAGAGTTGTCTAGTCGTGAGCTATTTGGAAGATCACGTATTGTAGCGGCCAGTGCTCAATAGAAAGTTTTTGTTGACCCGCTGGGAAGAGATTCACTGTCCCAACACCGTTGAATAATTATCGCCGCAAATATCCTGGCAAATTGTATTGGCCAACATCAGCCTCCCGGTTCTATCAATGGCAGTGGCTCCCTCCTGGTGCGGAGTGGGCCATAATTTGATTTCCACCAACGAGCGTCTATATCATACCGGGATTAGTGACAGAGATAATCGCAGTATGTGTGCGTCCCTAGATACGCTGCAGCCCCGGCTTACTTGTCGTGACTCGGGAAGCAACTGGCTTGCCCCACATATTCCATTGACATCGTTCTGCAGCCAACTGTTGCTTTTTTCCCGAGGACAAAGGCTAATATGCTAATTTGGTTGGTTGCTCAATTTATACATTTTGTCGTTGCTGGTGAAGGTCATGACCATTTGGCTTTTCGTCAGTTTGTGTCTACGGCTTATTGGCCCTGCTTGTAACATCTCGATTTAGAGAACTCTTCCCCAACATGCTGAATCTTAGTTTTCAAAGACGTGCGTTGGATAATTCCGGCAGCAGTCGCTGCCCCCATTGTGCTTTCTTTTTATTGTCTCTGTTTTTCCTCTGTATTCCATCCTTTTGAGCTATTGGTATTCTTTTTAGAAACTTAAAACACAAAAAAATTAAGCTACGTGAGGGGGCATCTCATTGAGAGCATGGGAGAAGCATTCTGGCCAAGCCTCAGGATTTGATACCTGCCCACCTTGTCTCCAGCAACTTAAAGCTTACAATAATCATATTTGAGTTCTTTTCGTAAAATGTATTTCCTATTTGCACGAATATTCAGATACTTCTGTTGAACTTTTCCTAATTAATTCTCTTTTCCTGTATGTGTCATACGTTTATGATCTGTATTTCAATGTAAGTTGCCTATACATGTAAACAACTCAATAAATTATTGTTATTAAAAAAACGGTAAGGTGTTCGCCATGCAAGGGAAAGAGTGTGATAGTGAAGGAGAAACAGAGACAGCAGATTCATTTAGGTACCATTCTATTAGGTATAGAGCATCAAGACTGTCCGAAATCAAATACCATTTGCTAACAGTCATTTGTTATTTCTCGTTGTATTGTCTCATTTCTGTTATATCGTGCCCTGACACAGCAAAGTGTTTGCTTAACAATCTTACCGTCCAAAGCCTGCCTTCAAGTAACCATAGCAGAGAAACATTTTTCTGCCACCATGGATGTTTGGGCTGAGCAGTAGTAATATTCAGTATTACAGCTACTAAAAGTAGCATGGGAACAAATGTTACTGAAAATTTTGTTCAAATAGCGTACAGCATTAATGTAAACTGTAATTTCTCGGAAGTCATCTAAAGCACTGATGTAAACCAGTCGTTATCATTGCATTGCGACAATTTGTAAGCTTTGTTGTTATTTTTATTAAAATCGCAGGCACCTTGGGCATGTGAAAAACAAAGGGGAGAGCAAGACACAGTTAGTGCTGGACGGAGAGATAGCAGCACACAGTGACCCTTAGAATAGAAGGAGTGGTCCATGAGGAACCTCTTCAGTTTCGATTTGAAAGCGCATGGACTACTGCTAAGATTTTTTAATTCTTGTGGTAACTTATTGAAAATGGATGTACCAGTATACTGCACACCTTTCTGCACAAGAGTCAACGAAGTGCGATCCAAATGCATGTTGGATTTATGCCTAGTATTAACTGAGTGAAAGCTGCTAATTCCTGGAAATAAGCTGATATTGTTAAAAACAAACGACAGTAAAAAATGTGTATATTGAGAGACAAGTGTCAAAATTCCCCGACTACTGAAAAGGGCTCGTCAAGTGGTTCGCGAAATTACCCGAATCGCCCGTTTTTGAGCCAAAAATATCCTTTGAGAATGGGAAAGTTACCCCAAAACCGCACGTCATAAGCGAATGAAAATAAGCAAAGTAGCCTACTTTTCATGTCCAGCTATCACCGAATAGTGAAAACGGCAGTATTAAGTCTTTGAACAACATCCTGAATGTGAGCTTTCCACGACAATTTACTATCTATCTGCACACCTGGAAATTTGAACTGTTCCGTTTCACTAATCATTTGCCCATTCTGTGAAATTAACAGGTCGGATTTTTTTGAATTGTGTGTCAGCAGTTGTAAAAACTGAGTCTTACTGCGATTTAGCGTTACTTTATTTTCTCCAAGCCGTGCACTTATGTCATGAGCCGCACTATTTGAAACAGTGCACACAACATCCTTTGCTACAAAGCTAGTTTCATCAGCAAACTGAAACATTTTAGAAGTACCTGTAACACCAGAGGGCGTATTATTTGTATAAATAAGGAGCAGGAGTGATCCCTGGGGCATCCCCAATTTTACTGTGCCCCACTCAGACCCCACATCACAGCCATTCACAATTCTCTTTGTAATAACCTATTGCTGCCTGTTGTTAAAGTAAGACGGTAGCCAGTCGTGAGCTCCTCCCCATATTCCATAACGGTACAACTTCTGCAGCAATATTTTGTGATCAACAGAGTCAAACAATGAGGTGGCAAAAGCAATGAGGAGAAAGCTACTCGGTCATAATACCAACTGAAAATTGAATATGAAGTGAGAACTATTAACTCCGCATTACATGAGCTCAAAGTGAGATAAGGTGCTCCTTACAGGTCCAGCTACCTTCAGGAAGGGACTCAATAGCAGTCAGTTATCACCGTCTATTAAGCTGAGAGCACAATTCCTACTGACGAAAGTTGTTGAGTGTAAATTTATCGTCCACGTCGTTGGGTGATCTCGGGGTGCTACATTGGCGTCAAATTTACCTGAACTACTGGTTCAAATGGTTCAAATGGCTCTGAGCACTATGGGACTTAACTTCGGAGGTCATCAGTCCCGTAGAACTTAGAACTACTTAAACCTAACTAACCTAAGGACAGCACACACATCCATGCCCGAGGCAGGATTCGAAAAAAATGGCTCTGAGCACTATGAGACTTAACTTCTCAGATAATCAGTCCGCTAGAACTTAGAACTACTTAAACCTAACTAACGTAAGGACAGCACACACCTGCGACCGTAGCGGTCGCGCGGTTCCAGACTGTATCGCCTAGAACCGCTCGGCCACCCTGGCCGGCAGAGTGAACTACTGGAAATAGCTCACTAAACATACATTTTAAGCGAACAGGCATGTGCAATGTGGCACTTAAGTAAAATGCAATGGATACGGAATACATAAATTGTCCAATGAGACCAAGTTTTGAAATTACAACGTGAGTGTGGTTACATGTGGTCGAATTGGGAAAGCAAGAAAAGCAGTGTAAGATAATTAATTCCCATAGAAAAATTAAATTGAACTCACATTTGATTGAGAAAGAAGATGAATTTAAAATTCAGTTCTGGTGTCTGAAATAAGTTCAATACATAGCCTTAGTACCACGACACAAAATTAACACTCCATCCTCAGTGCATAAATCATAATTCAAAGCTGAAACAACTGTCTATAGGGCATACGAGGCTACGAATCACCACATGTTAGAAAACAAATCCGGGGTTGAACGAAGTCTCGTATTTAGCATGTGAACTTTCCTTGTGAACAGCAACACGAAATAGTGACGACTTTGTCAAAAAAAAAAATGGTTCAAATGGCTCTGAGCACCATGGGACTTAACTTCTCAGGTCATCGGTCCCCTAGAACTTAGAACTACTTAAACCTAACTAACCTAAGGACATCACACACATCCATGCCCGAGGCAGGATTCGAACCTGCGACCGTAGCGGTAGAGCGGTTCCAGACTGAAGCGCCTAGAACCGCTTGGCCACAACGGCCGGCTTTGTCAAAACCTAGTATCGTTACACAGTGTGCCAAATACACCGCACAACGCAATTACAGAATCACCTCTTCGAACGCACGTAATTGTCTCCATTTGCGACGCATAAGTTTTAAATTTGGCTCAGAGGTGCCTACAATCTGGCTATGTAACGGTGCAAAAGCGTGACGTCTTGCGACGTCACCCTCGACCTCGGTGACTCTTCAAACTGTAATGTGCCGACACATGCGAAAAAATAGGCCACAGTTCAAACGTAATATGAGATGTAAGGTGGTTAATCATGTCAAATTGGCACCAAATTTCACCCCATTTCCGCCGAACGCAACCGTGGACGTGTCACATGATGGACAGGTCGTCGCCCTCTCAGTTCCCCATATTTAACTCTTTCTTTTGACGCTTCCGCGATGGAAGTCAGAGTAGCGATACCAAGAGATGAAATCAGGTGGTTTTCTTATGGCTTGCCGAGGGAAACATTTCAGACTCACCGCTGCTCAGAATCATTTTGTTCTCATACCAGCATGCGTTCGAAGAGAAATGGCGTGATTTCAGTGCAATTTCTGACTCGCATTCGAAGAAAAATTGCATTATTTTAATGTGATATTTACATTGTTCTGAAGCACACTAACATAAGATCACTGATCACTATTGTATTTCTCACATGCACAGATAAACAGAACTGAAATTTCGTCAGCCTATAACAAAGAGGGACGAAATGTTCCCTTCACTCTAGCAATGTTTTCTGGTAGTCGATATCTCTTAGGATAATTGCGGTAGTTATTTACTACAGAGCCCTTTCCGTGCTACTTTGTTACTAAGTTTTTGTATTACAGACATTGCCGGAGGTTTCGCAAAAATACTCCAGTCTTAAATTCTTGCACAAACAGTCTTGCATAAGCTTTCTGTGGACTGTGTTTCGCATGACACTTAACAATGAGCAGACTCTGTTTTCTCAAGAGCACCATTTTGTGAAACATTCAGCAGGTCACTAAACACATCTCTGCCTCTCACTCATCCAAACGTAATGACACAGCAAAGAACTTGGGAGACAGCGTGTGGTAGGTTTGCATGTGTCCGCATGTGGCATCAGGTGACTGGTGCATCGAAATAATTTTGCAACATTTTCGGTGATGGACAATTCACCTGTGTTCTAACAATTCCATGTCAGTCTTATAAATATTTTCCAGCTGGTTACACTTTGCCCCACCCTATACAAGAAATGTTTTTAAATTTTGCTTCTATATGATTGGCATTTTATAGTTAAGTATGAAAATTTCTCGATAGGACGAAAGTCACAATCGTTGTATTATGTTTAATCACAGTTCTAGAAATGATACGCGTTAAATACTTTCATATATGTCACATCTGTCACGATACGTCAAGTAAAGATTTACTGAATCTGGACTCGTTTATTACAAAATGTTACACATGTACAGTGCGTGTTGCCTGGACAGTCGCCAGAAACCAGACTTGCTTTTCTCTACCGAGCCCTCCCCACGCTCACTGTGAGATGTTATCCGTTCACCTCAGAGTGTGCATCCACTAGCCTGCTGCAACATAAAATGTATTCATGACGAAATCGATAGCATTCTAACTACTAGTTAAATAAAGATTGTGCCTGTTATTGGCACTCCTGTCAAAACTGTATCTACACATTAAAGTCTGATACGTTTAGTCAAAAATGCATGGTGTAGTGTGAATCATTCCTACTGTCATCTACAACCCACTCAAGTGAAACTTCCTACGAATTTATTGGTCTCATAAATAAGTCTCACAAGGCAAATAACAGATTCTAGAGGGACATTGTTAGCCAAGCATGCGGTGTTTATAGACCTATGCATCTTGCGCAAAATTTTGGAGGAGATAGTTTTGCACTGAAAATGCAAAATGCGCTGAAACATCACCGAGTTACAGTCCCACTTCCTAATGACACCTCTACCAAAATGTACACCGGTACTCGTTGCAGGAATATCAGGCACGACTGAGTCGGAAAAACATACGTATCCCTCATTCAAACCGCTGTCAATTACAGCTGTAGAGTACAGAAGGGGTAGTTAATGGTATATAGTGTGATTTCACGTAAGGGCTCAATGTGGGTAGCCTACCATACAGAAAAAAAACACATACCAAATAATCTCACTCAACTTTGTTTTCCACGGCCTTGCCGCAGTGGGTACACCGGTTCCCGTGAGATCACCGAAGTTAAGCGCTATTGGGCGTGGCCGGCACTTGAATGGGTGACCATCCAGCCGCCATGCGCTGTTGCCATTTTTCGGGGTGTACTCTGCCTCTTGATGCCAACTGAGGAGCTACTCGACCGAATAGTAGCGGCTTCGATCAAGAATACCATCTTACGACCGGGAGAGCGGTGTGCTGACCCCACACCCCTCCTATCCGCATCCTCCTCCGAGGATGACACGGCGGTCGGATGGTCCCGGTAGGCCACTAGTGGCCTGACGACGGAGTGCTTTAATGTAACATGGAAGTTGTCTAGTTTGCTATGTACAAATTTATCAATAGACTGACTACTGTACCGCAATGATCCAATGCAGTAAAGAATGAAGTCTGATGCAGTACGAATCATCCATACCATTGTTCAAGGTATGTTTTGCATTTTATTGGGATAATTTAACAAAGTCTTGCATTTTCTTTGGATAATTTAGCGAAGTCAAGAAAAATTCGAAACAGGTCGGAATCGTGTCTGACTAGAAGACCTGAACCATTGTCACTGGGTAACAACAAACACGCAATGACGTTTCTTGAAGTCAGCTGTTGGTGAGAAGGAAAATCCTCACGAACAGCTAAGACAGAAAGCTGTATTGCTGCTACGAGGATATCGATTCATACACTGGCGTCGAGCTTGTTACGACAGGGCACACGACGACGTCCAGGTGATCGGCGACAACCGGACGAAGCCCCTAATGATGTCCTGCAGGTTCCGTGCTTCGTGTTCTCCGGAGCTTTGCGCTCGGAGGAGTCGCGCCACGACGGCCCTGACAAGCCCGTATCAGTGCGGCAGTCGTATGTCTCAATTATAATGCGCTGTCCGCCTGTCCGCAGTCCTAGGACTGCAGTAGCAACAGGTAGCGGCGCTAACAAGCTGGCGTGTTCCTCGTTTAATTAGGGGCGCCGAGGAAGAGGTGCAAAGTCCCCGTGTAGGTAACACAGAGCACAACTGGATCAAAAGTTACGGGAAGTGGTAGGCCGCGTACTGTCGCTCAAAAACCTACACCTGCACTGGTGTAGGCGGGACCAAATACCATAAGAGGTTAGTACCGTGAACCGAATCGGTATTCGAACGCAGAGTTTAGCTTTTCAGAAGTAATGTTCTATCACGAAGGGTAATCATGAAGCTTTAAATATCACCAAGAATAAAATAAAGTTTCATAATTACATATCTGGAGCCAAGAATATGTGACAATCCTTTGATAAAGTGGAAATGTGTTGAAAATTGTTTTGGCCCTTCTACCGACGTGCTACGATATTTTACACTGTGTACCAACACTGTAGATGTGTAACCGCAAACAAACAAAAAATTAATTCCGTAAAATTATTTTAGTCTAGGTGATATTTAAAGCTTTATGACTACTGCTCGTACACTATTCACATAAAGAAGTCACGCAGTACTACGCTCCCTTATGATAATTGATTATGGCGAAACGAAGGGTATTCAGCCACACTGTTAAAATAAATTTGCCAAATCACTGGATAAACGCTAGAATAGGGACACGTACCTTTTATGGACTAGCCGGACGGAGTGGCCGAGCGGTTCTAGGCACTATAGTGTGAAACCGTGCGATCGCTACGGTCGCAGGTTCAAATCCTGCCTCGGGCATGGATGTGTGTGATGTCCTTAAGTTAGTTTGGTTTAAGTAGTTCTAAGTTCAAGGGGACTGATGACCTCAGAGGTTAGGTCCCATAGTGCTCCGAGCCATTTGAACCATTTTTTATGGACTGTAAATGGTTTTATTTTATTTCTTTTTACAAGAATTTATTATAAAATAACGGGAAAATTGCTGTAAAGCATTTTATTTTAAAAACATACTCATGTAGTTATTGTCATCCTCAATATCTTCCCTTCTCTACCCTTACAACGCACGATTCGAATTTTCCATCGATGGAAACATTACTGCAAGAAAAATTTATAAAATTATTGTGCTGGTAAACCTCTTACGTTATTTGATTTTCAAACAGCTGAGCAGAACTGAACGTACTCAGACATTTCGCTCTTTACTTGATGATGACTTTTGAACATTATTAAGGTAAATACATTGTTTGTTCTCTATCCAAATGTTTCATTTGCTAACTATGCCTATCAGTAGTTAGTGCCTTCACTAGTTAGAATCTTTGATTTAGCTGGCAGTATTGACGCTCGCTGTATTGCAGTAGTTCGAGTAACGAACATTTTTGTGAGGTACGTGATTCATGAAAGGTATAAGTTATTGTTAGTCAGGGCCATTCTTATGTAGGGATTATTGAAAGTCAGATTGCGTTGCGTTAAAAATATTGTGTGTCAGTTTAGTGTTGATCAGAATAAGTAAAGAGCGAAATGTCTGAGTACGTTCAGTTCTGCTCAGCGGTTTGAAAATCAAATAATGTAAGGGGTTTACCAGCACAATAATTTTATAAATTTTTCTAAGGTGATGTTTCAAGTCCTTGACGGCACGTGCCACTTTTTCGTTCAGTGCTTCAACGGAGTGAAATCTTGTTCCTTTTAATGCAGTTTTTGAGTTTGGGCAACAGATAAAAATCAAATGGTGCTACATCAGGCGATTAGGTAGTCTAGCAATGAGATTCTGTACTTCGCTGGAAACATCTTAATACATAGTGCCGTGTGTCTTGTCTTGGTGCAGGACGCATCACTTGTTCTTCCACAATTCGTGTCTTTTTTCCTTATTTTCCCATAGAGTTGAGCAAGAAACTCAAGATAATCAAGTTGATTAAAAGTCTGACCTTCAGCAACGCAGTGAAGATACACAATTCCATGAATATAAAAAAATATCATCATCTCTCTGAATCCTGCTTCTCTCATTCTAGCTTTTTTCGCTCTCGGTGTTGGCCCCTTCCAGTGCATGGATTGACGCTTAGTTTCTGGGTCATGAGTAAAAAACCAAGATTCGTCGCACGTTATCATTTTTCCAAGAAACTCGGATCATTTTCATTGCTGTTCAAAGTGTCAGTTTAAAAATTTTTTGAGCTTCTTTTTGTTCTGTCGTGAGAATTTTCGGCACCACTTTCACACACATTTTTCTCATGTTAATTTGGATATGTAAGGTTTGCTTTACACATTCTTTGTCAATTCCCATGGTTCCAGAAATCGATATAGTACTCAACCGACGCTCATATCGAACCAGATTTCCTACTTTTTCGATACTTTCATTCGTCCCAGGAGTGAGTCATATTCAACATCTTCTCATGGAAACATGTGAAACACACTAAAATTCGAGTACGTGAAGAACAGTCTTCGACATGCACTTCCTCTAGTGACAGATAGCTTTCAATAGCTGTGTTCTTCCAAATTCCACGTGAAACTTCAGAACTATACTTCGCTCTGTTATCACACTTATCATTTTTCATGCAAAACGAAAAAACATCTCTACACAACTGAAGGCCACGGCCACGCCGGCCGGGGTGGCCGAGCGGTTCTAGGCGCTTCAGCCTGGAACCACGCGGCTGCTACGGTCGAAGGTTCGAATCCTGGCTCGGGCATGGATGTGTGTGATGTCCTTAGGTTAGTTAGGTTTACTTAGTTCTAAGTTCTAGGGGACTGATGACTTCGGATGTCAAGTCCCATAGTGCTTAGAGCCATTTGAACCAGCCACGGCCATTCTGATTTGTCTACAGGCACCAGAGATGGCGCATTCGACTGAAGGCTTCACGCTTCACGGGTATTGATAGTTCATCTTTGGCACGTGCGTACTTACTTTGTGGTAGCATCAGTCAGTTTATTTTATAGCCACACCTCGTATTGTCAATCTTTTAAATTCTTCAGTTACACATTACGCTTACAATTACGACAGTAAGTCCATTGTGTTAATAAATATAAAAGGATTAGCGTAAGTTATTACACTGAAGAGGCAAAGAAACTGGTGTTCTTTTTAGAGTTGGGGGGGGGGGGGGGGAGGGAGGCATCAGTCTTCTGACTGGTTTGATACGGCGTGCCACAGATTCCTCTCCTATGACAACCTCTTCATCTCATAGTAGCATTTTCAACCTACATCCTCAATTATTTGCTGGATTTATTCCAGTCTCTGTCTTCCTCTATAGGTTTTTCCCTCTACAGCTCCCTCTATTACCATGAAAGTCATCCCCTCATATCAGCAGATGTTCTATCATCCTGTCCCTTCTCCCTATCAGTGTTTTCCACATATTCCTTTCCTCTCCGATTCTGATCACAACCTCTTCATTCTTCACCTTATCAGTACACCTAATTTTCAACATTCGTCTGTAGCACCACATCTAAAATCCTTAGATTCTCTTCTGTTCCGGTTTTCCCACAGTCCATGTTTCACTACTGCACATTGCTGTACTGCAGACGTACATTCTCAAAAATTTCTTGCTGAAGTTAAGGCCTATGTTTGATAGCATTAGACTTCTCTTGGCCAGGAATGCCCTTTTTTCCATTGCTAGTCTGCTTTTGATGTCCTTCTTGCTCCGCCTGTCATTGGTTATTTTACTGCCTAGGTAGCAGAATTCCTAAACTTCATCTACTTCGTGACCACCAATCCTGATGTCAAGTTTCTCGCTGTTCTCATTTCTACTACTTCTTATTACCTTCGTCTTTCTTCGATTTACTCTCAATCCACACTCTGTACTCATTAGACTGTTCATTTCGTTCAGCAGATCATGTAATTCTTCTTCACTTCCAAACAGGATACAATGTCATCATCGAATCGTATCACTGATATCGTTTCATCTCGAATTTTAATTCCACTCCTGAACCTTTCTTTTATTTCCATAATTTCTCCCTCGCTGTACGGGCTGAACAGTAAGGGCGAAAGCCTACATCCTTATCTTACACCCTTTTTAATACGAGCACTTCGTTCTTGGTCGACCACTCTTATTATTCACTCTTGGCTGTTGTACATATTGTATATGACCCGTCTCTGCCTATATGTTACCCCTACTTTTCTCTGAATTTCGGCCATCTTGCACCATTTTGCGTTGTCGAACTCTTTTTCCAAGTCGAAAAATCCTATGAACGTGTCTTGATTTTTGTTTAGTCTTGCTTCCATTATGAACCGCAACGTCAGAATTGCGTGTCTAGTGCATTTCCCTTTCCTAATGCCAAACTGATCGTCATCGGTAACATATCCCCAATTTTCTTTTCCATTGTTCTGTTCATTATTCATGTCAGCAACTTGGATGCATGATCTGTTAAGCTGATTATGCGATAATTCTCGCATTTGTCAGCTCTTGCAGTCTTCGAAATTGTATGGATGAAATTTTGCCGAAAGTCTGATGGTGTGTCGCCCCAGACTCATACATTCTACACACCAACGTGAATAATCGTTTGGTTGCCACTTCTTCTTCTTTTCCTTCAGCGTTTGTCCTGTGTGTCTTCGGGGTCCACTACATGGGTCCGTTGTCTCTATTTCGCTCTACCACGGGCTCCATCTGGGTGGATGTTCACGCATTTAAGGTCTTTATCAATCTTATCAGCCCAACATTGCTTAGGTCGTCCTTTGAGTCTACTGTCGACGACTTCAAGTGTGTAACCCGCCTGGGCAGTAGAGTTATCACCGGCCTGTAAAACATGTTCAAACCATCGAAGACAACTCTCACGCATCTTGCCTTAGATAGGTGCAACACTAAACTGTTTCCTAATGCTGTCATTAGAAAAGTAATCAAACTTAGTGAGGCCTGCTGTCCATCTTAGCATCTTCGTTTCTATTACACTTAGGCGATGTTCTCTCTCAACTGTAGCTGGCCAGGACTCACAAGCATACAAGGCGACTGGTCGGATGACAGTGCGACAAATTTTTAATTTTAAATTACCTTCCATCCTGCGCTCGCAAGTGACTCCGGTTGTTGTTCGCCACTTCATCCAAACTGTCTGAGTTCTAGTGTTGACCTCTTCGGTATGTCGGCCGTCAACGGTGATTGTGGAACCAAGGTGCTTAAAATTACTCACACAAGTCAGATCTTGACCATTAATCGTGATGGTTCTCATTTCATGTGTGTTTGATGTCATGTACTCGGTTTTCTTCAAATTAAGGCGCAAACCGTGTTGCACCAACCGGTCACGCCATACTTGAGTTAGGCTCTGCAGATCAAGCTTGTTTTCTGCTGTCAGCAACAAGACGCCAGCGTAAAGTAGGGTCCATGGTAATGATCGGTGCAAGTCAGCCGTCACGGTGTCCATTACGACAATGAACAGAAATGGTGATAATGCAGAACCTTGATGGACGCCGACTGTGGTGGAGAAGTCCTTGAACAGTCCTGATGTTGTACGGACATAACTTCTTGGCTGTGCATAAAGTAACTGCACCCAGTCAATAAGCTGCTCTGGCACATCATGCTGTCGAAGTGCTTGCCAGATGAGACTGTGTGGCACCCGATCAAAGGAATTTTTGAGATCCAGGAATGCTAGATGCAGCGGCTTGGCTTTCTCATGATGTTTCTCGACTAAGAGTCTTGCGGTTTGAATCGCATCAGTTGTGCCGCAATTCTTCACAAATTCAGGTTGGTTTCTGGAAATCTGTGTGATCTCACGGATCCTTTCGTCCAGAACACGCTCAAAGATTTTCACGGCGTGGCAGAGAAGTCGAATTTGACGGTAGTTTGTGCAGTCAGCGGGATTTTCTTTCTTCTTAAAGATGCACGGTGATGCTCTGCTGCCAATCAGTTGGTGTTTGTGATCTTGTTGAAGAGTTCCGTTAACCATTCGGTTGCCTTCCACTGAGGGGAACACAATAACTGTGCTGGAAGGGCATCTCGGCCGGTGGCTTTCCCAGGTTTCATTTTCCTCTTCGACTGCAGGTTCCCTTACGGGCCCTTCAACAGTATGGCGGGTGGGTATTGGTGGATGGGGGAGCTCTTCTGTTGAGATCTTCTTGAAGTAGTTGCGCCATCGTTCTCTGGCCTTCTTCCAGTCAACTATCAGAATACTGGTCTCATCATTGACTCTGTAGAACCGATGAACATCTTCTGAATTGCGATGTCTTGCTTTAGCGAGTCGATATAAATCCCGCTTTCCTTCACGTGTGTCAACTTTTGCTTATAGAACAGCATAACGTGAGGATTTGGTTGCTGCTATAGCCTGTTTTACATCTCTTCGGGCTGTTCTGTGCACATTCCATCGCTCCGGTGTTTTATCGGCAAGAAGCTCGTGATACAATTGTTTCTTTGTGCGTGCCGCGTCTTTGACGGTGTCATTTCAGATCCACGTATCTCTATCGATCCTCCGTCGTCCTGGTTTTGTTGTCCCAAGAATTGCATGTGCAGCTTCGTGAGTAGACTCTTTCACTTTCTTTCAGCTTTCTTCAACTGTGGTAATTGGTGGCAAAGTAATTCGGGCTGGGATGTCGGCTTCCTTATCCTTGAATTTCCACCATTTGACTCTAGCAGGTCCTGTGCGATCTACGTGCTTGTTTGTTGGCAACTTTATTCGAAGCTTACAGATCAATGGACGGTGTCGTGTCGCAACTGTTTCATAGGGGATGACCTTTGCATCAAGCACGTCTTTCAGATCACGGCGTCTCACAAGGATGTAGTCGATCTGCGTTGAGTTAGTGCCGATGTAATACGTGATTAGATGTGAATCACGCTTTCTGAACGTCGTATTCGCAATTGCCAGGTTATGAGCTTCTGAGAAATCTAGGATACGCTGACCTTCGTCATTCTTTTTTCCGAATCCATGCCCACCGTGAGCAGTATGTTCTTCCTTTCTACACCCTACCTGCCCATTCAGATCACCAGCGATGATGATGTAATCTTCTTGGGGCACTTCAGCAGTCTTTGCATTAAGCATCCTCCAAAAGGCGTCCTTGATGGAAGTTGCTTGGCCAGTTTGTGGAGCGTGATGTACACTATCTTTATCAGGCGTTCGTCATATCTTTGTACTTCAGAGGTATTACGGTCAAACTTGCATGATAATATAATGCCAACGTCACTAGGTGTTCCACTTGTGCACATATATATCAGCTTGTAACGGCAACCAGTGTCGTCCGATTTGCCTCCTCTCCATCGTGTTTCTTGCACTGCACAGATGTCTATGCGTCGAGTTTCAAGAGCTTTAGATAGTTCGTTGTACCGTCCAGTCATGGTGCCGGCGTTGAGTCTTGCAAGACGGGATGAGAGGGCTAGCTTGTTCAGCCGTCGTCGCCCGGGCGACGGTAACGCTTGCATATTTCTCACGCTGACTGGGCCATGCCAAAACGCGTCGCCTACAGGGGACACCCTAGCCTTTGTACCGGATCCAGAAGACAACATTTCCATAAACATGTGACAGAATTTTTACTGTCAGCTCGTTACATAGCCTGTCACAAAGCATTTTAGAGCTACTGCCAGTAGGAGGAAAGGTCGCTCCTGACATGGAGAACAGGCGCCTGATGCAGCCGCTCCTAACATGGAGTACAGACGCTGCTGAAGTTGGTTCTTCCGCTTTCTTCGCCGTTTGGTCTCCAGACCTCGTCTGCCGTTGAAGCTGTTGACTAACTTCAAAAGAAATGGAAAGAGAAAGAGCTCCGACAGTCAAAGAACGGAGGGACCTGGCACAAGTAAGTGGGAGCAATGCCAGGCCCAGGTTGAGGCCCCGTGCTCGCCTCGCACGTCACGCAACATGCTTGCCCCTGAGTCGCGTTTGGTTGCCACTTATCCCAAAGATTTTAAAAATTCTGATGCTATATTATCTATTCATTCTGCCCTATATCACCTTAAGTCCTCCAAAGCTCTTTTAAATTCTGATTCTAATACTGGATCCCCTATCTCTTCTAAATCGACTCCTGTTTATACTTCTATCACGTCAGACAAATCTTCCCCCTCACAGAGGCTTTCAAAGTATTCTTTCCACCTGTCCACTCTCTCCTCTGCATTTAACAGCGGAATTCCTGTTGCACTCTTAATGTTACCACCCTTGCTTTAAATGTCACAGAACGTTGTTTTGACTTTCCTGTATGCTGAGTCTGTCTTCCGACAATAATTTCTTTCTTGATTTCTTCACTTTTTTCGTGCAGCCATTTCGTCGTAGTTTCCCTATACTTCCTATTTATTTCATTCTTCAGAGACCTGTATTTCTGTATTCCTGAGATTCCTGGAACATTTTTGTATTTCCTCTTTCCATCAATCAGCTGAAGTATTCCCTCTCTTACCAATGGTTTCTTCGTAGTTACATATGGTTTTCTTTCCAGCTTCTCTGAAGGTCGGTTTTAGAGATGTCCATTCCTCTTCAACTGTACTGCCTACTGAACTATTCCTTATTGCTGTATCTACAACGTTAGAAAACTTCAATCGTATCTCGTCGAACCTTAGTACCTCCGACCCATTGCGTATTGATCCTTCCCAATTTATGTCTTAAACTTTAGCCTATTCTTCATCACTACTATGATGTGATCTGAATCTATATCTGCTCCTGGGTACGCCTTACAATCCAATATCTGATTTTCGGAATCTTTTTCTTACTATGATGTAATGTATCTGAAATCTTCCTTTATCACACGGCCTTTTCCTAGAATACCTCCTCCTCTTCTGATTCTTGAAAAGAGTATTTGTTATTACTAGCTGAAATTTATTATAGAACTCAATAAGTCTTTCTCCTCTCTCATTCCTTGTCCCCTGCCCATATTCGCCTGTAATCTTTTCTTATACTCCTTCCCCTGCAACCGTATTCCAGTCCCCCATGACTATTAGATCTTCATCTCCATTTACGTACTGTATTAGCCGTTCACTATCCTTATACACTTTCTCTATCTCTTCATGTTAACCGTGCGACGTCGGCTGGACTATCGTTGTCGGTTTTGGTTTGCTGTCGATTCTGATAAGAACAACCCAATCAGTGAACTGTTGGCAGCACACATTTTCTGCCCTGCCTTCCTATTCACAACGACTCCTACTCCCGTTACACCATTTTCTGCTGCTCTTGATATTATCCTATACTCATCTGACAAGAAATCCTTGCCTTCCTTGCATTTCACTTCACTGACCCACAATATATCTAGATGGAGCCTTTGCAGTTCCCTTTTCAGATTTTCTAGTTTCCCCAGCACGTTCAAGCTTGTGACATTCCACGCCCCGACTCGTAGAAAGTTATCCTTCCGCTGATTATTCAATCTTTTTCTCATGGTAATCTCCCCTTGGCAGTCCCCTCCTGGAGATCCTAATACGGTACTACTCCGGAATATTTTGCCAATGGAGAGATCATCATGACACTTTTTGCAAGTACAGGCCACATGTCCTGTGGATACACTCTACGTGTCTTTAATGCAGTGGTTTAGATTGCCTTATGCGTCCTCATGCCGTTGATCATTGCTGATTCTTCAGCCTTTAGGTACAGTTTCCCACCCCTAGGAAAAGACAGTGCCCTAAACCTCTGCCCGTTCCTCCGCCTTCTTTGACAAGGCCGTTGGCAGAATGAGGGTGACCTCTCATGCCGGAAACCTTCGGCCGCCAATACTGATTATTAATCAAAATTTAGCCCGACAAAGACGTAGTACAAAAAGGGTATATCAAGGACATGGAGGGTCATATTGACTGTTTTTCATTTATATTTTTTAAGTATTGATTGGCACTTTTAACATAAATGGGAGTTAAATTTGTGAATTATTTATTAATTAAAGGATTTTTATAGGAATAAACACCACCAAGCCTACAAATGCTTCATTACTTAATTTTTACATAAAGTTTACAAAATAATCATCTTAGCAGCTCTTAACGTTACATATTTTTTTAAAATCGTCAAAACCATACATTCTCATCAGTAATTCGGATTTTTTTCTAAGTATTTACGAGTTAAAACTTCTTCGAAAACAAAATGAACAATAAACTTTTGGCATAAGCTGTTATTTATCTCTTGCCATAGCACATTGTTGGCAGAATGGAACAATGTGTTCTTGACAAATGTAATTATGACAACATCCATGAACATGAGTCGTCTTACAATTTCTAGCATAGGAACACTCTTGACATCTTTTTCGTACACCTTGGACTCTGGCAGCCTATTCCTGTGAAGATTCTCCACTAAATTCTTTGATTATCTTACGCAAAGTGCTTGGCAGTTGAGATATTTCTTGTCGGGCAGTCTAGTGTTCACTGACGAGCATACGACCTAGTGATTTTATGAAATTAACGACGCTTTCGGTATTTATTGTTATTTGATGGCTGAACAATAGCAGCATTTATGCTGACCATATTCAGTATTGCGTAGAAAACAGTCTGAGGCCATTTTGTTGAGTTGCGGCTTACATCATAACTCGCTGACAGTTTATCTGCAACGTCAACTCCACCCTTCGTAGAATTATAAAACATGTTTATCTCTGGTTTCTTTTTATCTCCTGTCGATTCATCAATTTCAGCATTGTGGTGAAGACTAGACATGAGCAAAACAACTTTGTTTTCCTTTGGTATATGAGAAACAAGTGTAATACCCTATTGGAAACCGAACATAGGTGAGTAGATTTCTCTACCACGAGTTTTGCAAAATTCAGGAGGGATTTGCCTCTTGTTCTTACCCACTGTTGTCGCAGATGTTATCTTGTGCTCCTTCAGCAGATGTGACACTAGTTTATAGCTCGTAAACAAATTGTCAAAAGTCACATTACGGCTTGTTTTTGAAATGCATTACACCAGCTGAATCACCATATCACCATATCAGACACGTATGAGGTACCCACAAAAAGGTGACATTTGACTAAAGGATACCTGTATAAACAGTGTGTCCCACTTCCGTTGGAACTGTAGATATGAAAAATAAAAGTCATGGATTACACTGACGAGCCAAAACATTATGACCACTCCCCACCGAGAGGCTGAATGCCTGCTGGTGGTGATGCGGGTTCGTAACGCTTTGACGAAAGAACGTAAACGGAAGAGAGACGAATGGGCACTCATTATGGTGAAAATGGTCCTCTGGCTGCTTCCCGGCGTATATTTCGAGGTTGAAGATATAGAAATTCTATGCGTCGACCAAGGCAAATATTTTTATGCTATATTTGGCCGGTTTTGATGGAGTTGATTAAATTTGCGTCTGCCTCTGAATGCAAACAGCATTTCTTCTATGGTTGTATATTCTCCTAGTACATAGGCTTTCTTGCGGTTTTCAACGTATATTTCAAATATCTGAGGTATTAGTGCTACGTTGTCCAGCTGTTTTCTTTTTTCACATGTGGATTCATCGTCGAAACGAAAACATCTTTGAGCCGGCCGCTTTGGCCGAGCGGTTTTAGGCGCTTCAGTCTGGAACCGCGCTACCGCTACGGTCGCAGGTTCGAATCCTGCCTCGGGCATGGATGTGTGTGATGTCCTTAGGTTAGTTAGGTTTAGGTATTTCTAAGTTCTAGGGGACTGATGACCTCATATGTAAAGTCCCATGGTGCTCAGAGCCATTTGAACCATTTTTGAAGACAGCTTTGAATAAAATGATAAAATGAGAACGTTGCCGTGTCACTGTCAGTTGAAATATTTCAACGTCTGTCCCGTCTGAAGCCCAAAGGTCTACAGTGTTCTGCCTCCCAGATCGGTAAAATCCAGCAATGTACGATAAGCCTTCAGTTCGCTCATGGTTATTTCCTTCATAAAATAGTGATTTGCAACTACTCCACCAGCTGCTTTCCTTTCTGCAATTTGCGAGTTTGTGTATTTCAAGATAATACTAAGCATATCTTCATTACAAAACACACTCCAGAATTCAAGCTCTGTCTTTGCTAATGTTGCCACTAAACTCATGCCAGGTACCTGCCTGATAATATTTTCAGAACTGGTCCGAACTTGTTGTTGAGGCGGATTTTTGCAGCACTTGAATCCATCCTTACCAAAATAAAATGAACTGCGCACCAGATTTTCCGATCGCTCGACTAATTTTGGCAAGACAGCATTGCTGCCGCGTCCCACTGACGAGCTCCTGAGAGGGAGTAGGAAGGACTGCACGAATACACGTCAGGGAACTTACCGACAAGTTACGTCGAGAACAACTTCTGCTAGTGGGCCGCCTGCTCTTCTCTTGCTTGGCTGAAGAGTAGGCTACTGAGTGGCTTACAGTACGGAACTCCGGCAGGAATATCGGGGATCCGAGGAGAGTATCATAATGTGGGAGATAGGATCACTATTACTGGAAGCACCCCCTGGCACTCTCCCTACGTCAAAGTCGGTCTACAAAGTATCTGCATTTGGCAATAAGACTTCCTATTATTCACTTTTATTCACTGAGCCTAAGTCTAGTGCTGCGGAGGCGAGCGTGCCGGCCTAAGTGTCGACTACATCGGATTCTTCGAATTCCAGCCGCTGCCACACAGTGACGCTCGCAGTCCTCCTCCCGACGACTATGCAACGAAAGACCTTTCCAGTAGGGTGGGTAGCCCTTTTATAGGCGTCTTTGCGCATAGTTCTTCTAGCAGTTTCTACCCTTACGTATACGGGTGGGGCTAATCACGCGGGAGCACGTGCACCCACATGGCGCTCACGCAGGATATTTCCACGCTAACTTTGTTCAAAGGTCACTTTCCTCGCTTACTTCGAGCCTCGTGATGCTACAAAGTCCGCCCATGTTGGCAGAACAAATAGTAAATAGTGGCTGCGTCCGGTCACGTACTCGTCTCTGCTGCTCCAGCTAAGAATTTATGGTCTACTATACTACTGATTTTAGTTTCTTCTTTCTGCTGTTCGCGACATTGTGGGCAATATTTTGTAGCTCATTTAGTGGTATATTATCTTCTTTGTCACTGTCTTTCTCAAAACCACTACTGCCACGGCGCTCACTTACAAAATCTTCATTTTCACTGCTATCTGTCACATAGTCGTTTTCACTGTCTGATAATTCCGCCAGGAAACGAGGTACACGCCCAGCCTCCCTTTCTTCGTTGTTCATTTTGAGTAAAAACACCAAAATAACGAAACATACACGAAAAAAATTGAAAAATGACACAGAAACAGTACTTTGAGGTCGTGGAAGGGTAAAAAACATCCTCTTACCGTTTGCACTCGTTTATCTCCATTCACGGCAGCCGACCGAGTGCGTGCACGCATTAGGGAGGGGAGTCCAATAATTACAGCTACTGAGAACGTCGACAATGTGCAACAGCGCAACAAGAAACTACCGAAAAAACAGAATGAGCAGGTTCAAATTGATCCTACCACATCCTCGCCGGGTCAAGCAGTGGTGCTATTCGCGCCCGAGAATAACGACGTTCTGACTACTGATCAAAGACGCTACCCCTACACCACGGATACACCTGCCCAATACCGTCCAGGATCCCCGTGAGCACACAGAAGTGTCCCAACACGACGTGACAAAGACTCTACTAATGTCTGAAGTAGTGCTGGAGGAAACGACACCATGAATCCTGCAGAGCTGTCAATAAATCCGTAAGAGTACGAGGAGGTGGAGATCCCTTCTGAACAGCATGTTGCAAGGCATCCCAGATATGCTCAAAAATGTTCATGTCTGGGCAATTTGGTGGCCATCGGAAGTGTTTTAACTCAAAAGAGTGTTCCTGGAGGCTCTCTGTAACAATTCAGGATGTCTGGGGTGTCGCATCCTTGTGCTGGAATTGCCCAAGCCCGCCGGTATTCACGATGGACATGAACGGAAGCAGGTGATCAGACGGGATGCTTACGTACGTGTCACCTGTCAGGGTCGTACTAGACGTATCAGGGGTCCCATATCACTCCAACTGCACATGCCCCACACCATTACAGAGCCTTCACCAGCTTCAACAGTCCCCTGCTTACATGCAGTGTCCATGGATTCATGAGGTTGTCATCAAGGGTACACGAGTGGGCTTTCGGTTCCGAAAGCCCATATCGACGATGTTTCGTTGAATAGTGCGCACGCTGACATTTGTTGATGGCCCAGCGCTGAAATTTGCAGCAATTTGCTGAAGGGTTGCACAGCCGTCACGTTGAACGATTCTCGTCAGTCGGAGTTGGTCCCGTTTTTGCAGGATCTCTTTCCTGCGGCAGCGATATCGGAGACTTGATGTTTTACCGAATGCCTGATATTCACGGTACACTCGTGAAATGGTCGTACGGGAAAACCCTTACTTCATTGTTACATCGGAGAGCTGTCTCCCATCGCTCGTGCACCGACGATAACACTTCGTTCAGATTCACTTAAATCTTGATAACCTGCCATTGTAGCATCAGTAACCGATCTGACAACTGCTCCAGACACTTTTTGTCTTATATAGGTGTTATCAACCGCAGCGCCGTATTGTCTGTTTACATATCTCTGTATTTGAATACGCACGCCTATACTAGTTCCTGTGGAGTTTCAGTGTATTTTTAGTGAATCAGGAACCTGATAGGCGATATTTTACATGATTGGTGTTAATCAAACTGGGCACACGCGTAACATATGGCGAAAACACTAAAAGTATAACAACACATTTTCGGCATTCATCAATAAACCAAATAAAATCACTTTGCATATTGATTTTCGTCTTACCTTAGGATCATCAATTTCTGTCATCAGCCGTCGCATTCATACCCGTAGATCACATTTGTGCTGTTTGTGAAGCAAAATAAAATGAAAGCCAAATGTGAATCGGCACTGATTTTCAAAACGTGTAAGTATGAAGAAAGTCGAAGACGTTCGATCTGTAAGGTTCCCTTGTTAAGCTCACACACTTTCGGGTGTATTTATTTTTGATCAATCAAACAGATTAAAATATACTGAGGTATTGAAATGCTGGTAAAACTAAGAGTCGAACTTTTGGCGTTAGCTGTTTTATTGCTGCGAGGGGAGTGTCGGAGGTCCCTAAAACAACTTTTATTATAGGGACGTCTGGCGCTCTCAGAATTTAAATTATCAGGGTCAGTTGGGTTCATTGAGTTTGACTTCCGTAGATGGTTGCGTCAGCAGTGCTCCTCACTGCACAATGGAATACTCATTAAGCCATTTAGATAACATCGGACATTAGACCTGCTAAGTAATTTTATGATAAAGGCTCATGCCTTCTGTCATTAATTCGCTTGCCATAATTTTAGTTTTTAGTATTAAGAAACCTGAACGGAATGGACAGTGTCTTGAATGGAGGATATAAGCTGAACATCAACAAAAGAAAAACGAAGATCATGGAATGTAGTCGAATTAAGTCGTGTGATGCTGAGGGAATTAGATTAGAAATGAGACACTTAAAGTAGGAAAGGAGTTTTGGTATTTGGGGAGCAAAATAACTGGTGATGGTTGAAGTAGAGAGGATATAAAATATAAACTGGCAATAGCAAGGAAAGCGTTTCTGAAGAAGAGAAATTTGTTAACTTCGAGTATAGATATAAGTGTCAGGAAGTCGTTTCTGAAAGTATTAGTATGGAGTGTAGCCATGTATGGAAGAGAAACGTGAACGATAAATAGTTTAGACAAGAAGAGAATAGAAGCTTTCTAAATGTGGTGCTACAGAAGAATGCTGAAGATTAGATGGGTAGATCACATAACTAATGAGGAGGTATTGAATAGAATTGGGGAGAAGAGTTTGTGGCGCAACTTGACGAGAAGGGATCGGTTGGTAGGACATGTTCTGAGGCATCAAGGGATCACCAATTTAGTATTGGAGGGCAGCTTGGAGGGTAAAAATCGTAGAGGGAGACCAAGGGATGAACACACTAAGCAGATTCAGAAGGATATAGGCTGCAGTAAGTAGTGGGAGATGAAGCAGCTTGCACAGGATAGAGTAGCATGGAGAGCTGCAACAAACTAGTCTCTGGACTGAAAACCACAACAACAACAACAACAACAAGAATCTTGAACTTAGTAAATCATAGTAAGGTTCTTATAAAGTTTCGCATTACAATTTCTTACCGAGAAATATACCGGAGGATATACCTGCGTGGAACGAAACAAATTGTGCCAGTCTCTGGGCGACTACCATAAAACAGCTGAGACAGCAAACTGGACTCTCAATCAGTTTTACCAGTATTTTAACACTTCAGCATATTTTAATTTATTTAAGTGTTCCTTTCAGTATGTATAATTATTTTAGCTGTGGATGCCCTATTTATAACACTTTTTGCAAATTGTAAACAGGTTACGACCGTCGTCACCTAATAACAGTTGCTAGTTCAGACCACTGCGGGAGGCAGTTCTGTGAGTTGAGGCAGCGATTTCGCAACGACACAAAGATAGTAAAGGTTGCCCTATCACCCAATACTAAATGTGAGGTATGCGAGTCAGTGTGGACAGGACAGGAGGAGCGTCGGCCTAATGACGAATCACAACGAAGGCAGCTCACTACGCTACGCTCCGAAGAAACCTCACTTGTTTCAACGAATGTATGAGAGGAACATTTGAGTCAGTTAACAGTTAGCCGACACAAAATGTAGGAACTGCGCTGGCGGCAGGCCGGTGCGGTGGTCCAAACGGCGCGCGCCGCAGCCGTGACAAGGCCGGGCGACGCGGTCAGTGCTCGTTTATCCGGCACGGCGCGGCCACGCCTGCGTTTGACAGCGGCAGCCGCGCTCGCAGATGGTATCGCACAGATAAATGAAGCGCCCTGTAAACAAAGAGCTGCTGCTACCTGCCGCCCGTCATATACCACCTCCTGCACAGCACAGAACACCTGGCCGCCCGCCTCCGCCCGCTGGCTTCTTCGGATTCCTTGGCACAGTCGCGAGCTGGAAGGACAGTCCGCAGTCCAGGAACGGGCAGGCAGCTTATTTTTCTCATGGCGCCGCTGGCATGCTACCTAAAAAACATACACAGTTCAAAACGATCATACGAAGTATAGAAGTAATTTGATCGTCAGGATTTAGGCTTGCAGGCTCTCCCCTATATGTAAATGCGAGGGTTATTCGGAAAGTAAGGAACGATCGGTCGCGAAATAGAAACCACAGTGAACATCCCATGAAGTTTTGCACAGCTATGTTGGGCAGTGTCCCTAGTATGCCCTTCGATCGCGTTATGTCGTTCTGAGCACACACGGAGCACATAGAGATAACTAGAACAATAGTGTAACCCGCCAAGTACGAGGACCTGGTGAGAAATTTCGCCTGAAGGTATGCAGCCAACATTACATAACTGTCGTCCGTTTTCTTCTTAAAGAAAGCCACATTCTGCAGGGGCAATGAAGATGCTCCTGCATTGTTTTCTATTGGAAATGTTTGACTACCCACAATATAGCCCGTAATTGTCTCCCTCTGAATTTCATCTTTGCTCAGATGACTTGCTGGCTATGAAGACAACGTTTTGGCACAGACAACGAGCTGTAGGCCAGCGTAGAGAATTGACGGAAAGCACTGGCGGCTGCCTTCTATAACGAGGGTATTGGAAAGTTGGTACAAGACTACGACAAACGTCTAAGTCGGATCGGCGACTATTGAGACAAGCAGCTGGAAGTTGTAGCTAACAGTTGCAAATAACAGTTCTGATTTTCAGTCTGGTTTCCATTTCGCAATCTATCGTTCCTCACTTTCTGAATAGCCCTCGTACATGCCGCACCCCGACAAGAACAATGATATAATTAAAAAGTTCAGTACTTGAGAAAAACTGACTTACAGAATTCTATAAAACTCGTATTGAAGTAGTATAAGCGTCCTTTAAATTTCAAGTAAGTAAATTCCATTGCAGTCTATACAACACTAATACAAACATGTAGTTCTGTACTCGTCGAATATTACTAATTAATTTTTTGAATTGTGTCACTTTAAAATGAAAAAATTAAAAACAATCTGAATTTTATGTATTAGAAAAATACAAAATTGTAATTTATGAAAATTAATAAAAAACAGCAATTAGGTACAATTTAAGGAACACAATTTATGAAAACATAGGCTCATAAATGAGCTTCTTGTACACTAACGTGACTGGATACCTCCTAATATTGTGACGGACCTTCTTTTGTCAACTGTAGTGCAGCAGCTCAACGCCGCATGGAGTCAACAAGTCGCTGGAAATCCCATACAAAAATACTGAGCCACGCGCGTCTACAGCAGACCGTAACTGCCGGTGCAGGATTTTCTGCACGAACTCACCTCTCCATTATGTACCATAAATCTTCGAAGGGATTCATGACTGGCGACCTGGGTGGCCAAACCATTCACTTTAATTGTCCAGAATGTTGTTCAAACCAATGTAGACAAGTGTGGTCCGATGACAGGGCGCATTGTCGTCCATAAAATTTCCATCGTTGTTTGGGAACATGAAGTTCGAGAATGGCTGTAAATGGTCTCCAGCTAACCAAACATAACCATTTCTAGTCAGTGATGGATTCACAGGCCACCACACCACCAGCTTGCACATTGTGCTGTTGATAACTTGGTCAATGGCTTCGTGAGGTCTGCACCACTCTCGAACCCTACCATCCAGCTAAAATCGAGATTCTTGTGACCAGGCCACAGTTTTTCAATCGTCTAGGGTCCAGCTGATACGGTCACGAGCCCAGGAGGGGCGCTGCAGGCGATGTCGTGCTGTTAGCAAAGGCACTCGCGTCGGTCGTCTGCTGCCATAGCCCAGTAACGCCAGATGTCGACACACTGTCCTGAAGGATACATTCGCCGTACGTCCCACATTAATTTCTGCAATTATTTCAAGCAGTGTTGCTTGTTTGTTAGTGTTGCTTGTCTGTTAGCACTGACAATTCGACACAAACGCCGCTACTCTCGATCATTCAATGATTCAAATGGCTCTGAGCACTATGGGACTTAACATCTGAGGTCATTAGTCACCTAGAACTTAGAACTACTTAAACCTAGCTAACCTAATCACATCACACACATGCACTCCCGAGGCAGGATTCGAACCTGTGACCGTAGCAGCAGCGCGGTTCCGGACTGAAGCGCCTAGAACCGCTCGGTCACAAAGCCCGGCTCGGTCATCAAGTGAAGCCCGTCGGCCACTGCGTTGTCCGTGGTGAGAGGTAATGCCTGAAATGTGCCATTCTCGACACAACTTGACACTCTGAATCTCGGATAATTGAATTCCCTAACGATTTCCGGAATGGAATGTCCCATGAGTCTAGCTCCAGCTCCATTCAGCATTCAGAATCTGTTAATGTCCTTCGTGAGGCCAATATCATAACGGAAAGCTTTTCTACAAATGACAGCTCCGCCAATGGACTGCCCTTTTATACCCTGTTACGCGATACTATTGCCATCCGTATGTGTGCTTATTGCTATCCCATGACTCTTGTCACCTCAGTATATAATGCAGGAGTATTTTTCACCGAGAAAAGGGACTCAGTATGAACTTTCTTTATAGCAGAAATTTCCATTGTTTTCTTGCACGCTGAAACGTACGAAATTTCGTAATTTTTACAACTATAATCGTCGAAACAGTGCCTGTTCCTTCAGACGTACATGCATCTCTGAAAGACATTGTAATGTAATATACACACATAGTATAAACGTATAAGTTGTAATGATCAATGGTATTAAAAATTACCTTAAACTTACCACATAGTCTGCATGGAAAGTTTCACAACTCAGGAAGTGCTGCTCTTCTCGAATGACATGCACACCTGCCAGTAGCAACGCTGAACAGACACTGTTCTTGCCGTGGCAAATCCTGAAGTAGTCTATAAAAAACTGATACAACTGCCATGAAATACACAAATTGTGAGATAGAGATGTGACATTCTTCGCGCAAGTTGGGGTATTTCACTCATGTTTTTCAGTGACAAAAACTAAAAACTGCCATTTCTTGCCTTGCGCACTTTCCTTGCTGGGATGCAGTATTTTGGGATTGATTCATGGCTTGTCACTATAATCGCTACCTCAGAAAAATACCACTCTGAAACTCATGCAGCTCTAAAACACCCTTCTCTCTCGTATTATGTTGATGCTCCTACTGGTAACACAATCCCCACAGTACCCAGAAAACATCTTGTGTAGTTTTCTAGCAGGTAGGACAAACGACAGTCAGCCAAAGTATCAGATGACGGAGACCTGACTTCTCATTGTCAGGCACACCAGATGTGGTTTCCATTGTGTTTGGTGATCGCTCAGAAACTAGAAGGTACATCACACAGAACGTGCTCTTCATCGTCGTTTGCTATTGCCGCGCTATTCAGCTTCGGTTGTTGCCTGTTTCTGGCTCACAAGTCACACGGTTTGTTTACGGAAATGTATGCGCACAAAATTAATCCTCTGGCTCTTTTAAAATGCACATTCCACCGTATTACATATGCTTGCTGTGTTGTTCTGTCTGACGAACAAATAAATAAATGCTTCAACATACATGAACGTGATACAAACAGAAACGTTCCTAGTTAAGTTAGTAAGCTTATCAGTTTTTTAAGCTTCATTTACGAATAGTGCAGTACAGATTTAGAATATTTTTCTGCATAAAATAAAAATTATGTCTTCATTCTCTCTTTTTAATAAGACCTAAAGTCATTCTTATTAGATCATTGCTTCTTCTCTACAGCAAAATTCTTAGAACATGTGAAATTCAAGACTTGAAACAAGAAAGTGTAAAATCTCCTACTACAAATAGTGCTACCTTTCTTGTAGATAAATCCAAAAAAATCATGTATTTACTGAAATATTATTGTTGAATTTTCTATAATTAATGTAAGTATGTGTGTGCATAATCGGATCTCATATGTGTGTGTGTGTGTTCCCACAAACTGTAAAACTTTTGGACGAATAAATAAATACTAAATTTCAGCCGAATCAGACAATGACGTAGGAAGCAATGTTACAATACATTCGTCAGTCGTCCGTGGCATGTTCAGAACATTTAACACATTCACTCCACAGAGAAAGAAAGAGAGAGAGGGAGAGGTAAAGAGAGAGAGAGAGAGAGAGAGAGAATTACTGAACATCCCTCAGTAAAAATTAGTGAGTCCAGAATCTTTCAGGAAACATGAAGAGGACTAAAACACTTACTTGAAATGGCAGGACTTGAACACGTAAATGTGAGAGCACATCCCTACTTTACTACGCTACAGTGAAACAGTATTGCATGTGCCTCCGTCTTTGATGTTAAGACGTCCTGCAGGCTTTAAATGCTGATTATGTCCTTAGCTGACATTTAATTATAACAAATTGTATGAAAAATTATGCGTTCTTGGTAAATCTTCAATGCGCCGTGTCTTCAAACGGCATACTTTCATAACACGCAATTTATAATACGAAAAATTTTTAACTATGAATATGACGTTTCCCGTCATTTTGTAACAACAGATGGTACCAATAACGACGCGTTTTCGAGATATTCTCCACGTGCTGGTTCTTTGAAACATAATATACTGTATATGTAGGACGTAAGTTAGAATGTAAAATCCACCAAATATGCAGTCAGCAATGCGGTGTTGTTGTTATTAACATGTCTCGACTTAGGGGAAATTTTGTGCGATTCCAAAAATTTTGCGAGTCTGTAATATTTCCGAAGTTACGGAGAATATAAAATCCCGAAAAATATAATACTAATATTAATTTTCCCGATGCACTTGCGTGACGGTTGTATGTGTAAAATAATCCTAATATCGTTTGAATCAATGCTACTTTTGAAAACAGTCGATTAATTTAACTATAATACTGCATGGTAAATTTATTCTTTGAAACTTGACGCAATTTTGGAATTAGTCAAATGAATAAGTTCCCTTTGCAACATTTTATCTTGCTGTGATCTTCGGTCATTACAGATCGTCATGGCAGCAAAATACGTAGTCATGAGTTAAACTGGTTTCAAAATTCATAATATGGATTTCTTATATGATTCCTAAATTATAATTTCAGAAGGATTGTATGGTGTATATGGAATCAAGAAGCAGTCAGCAATGTGGTGCTGTTGTTATTAACATATCTTATATCTTAATATCTACTTAAGTTTGGATCAAAGCATCTTTTGCTTGTGGTCGTGATCGACCATGCTTTAATAACCGATAGCTGAATACAAAATTACACTACAAAGCAATTGCGTTTGGTTTTGCTGCAGTGAATATTCATTGTCGCCAGGCAGATTCAGAAGTTGTTTGAACATAAAACCAGTGAAAGAAACGTGACTGCCGCCGAAGTGATGTATCAGCATCTTCCATATCATACGTAAAGCCATAATGAAAGGCCGATTCGATCATAATGCGTAATCGACGCAAAGGAATATGATAAATATAGAAATAGCGATTGTCGGTGTATGACTGGTGTACCCTTTCTCTTCATTTACTCTTTATGTAAATGAGAGGACACTGAAAGCAGATTCTGCACGGTGCAGAAGCACCCAGGCTGCCAGTAGAGTAAATTAGGCCAACACCCTTGGAACTATTATGCGGAAGGACGCATCGGGGAAACAGCAGGCCACTAGCCCGCACGAGTCACAGGACAGCCTTCTCTAATACCGCACTGGGGTAACTGGACAAACACATGTAGGATCTCCTGTGGCACAACCGCCGCCCCCCCCTTTTTTTTGCGAACATTTACGACCCAGGAGGGGAAGAAGGAGGAACGTTTTCAGCAGAAGAAAGTAGAAAGCTGAATTTTTCTCCGGAAGGAAATGTTCACCGCAGATAAACATCTCGAAAATGGAATGGGGACTCACAATTTTCGGGCTTTTGGAAGTGTAAGACGTCGATAGACGCTTGACTTCACAAAAAACCAAATGATTGCGCAACATAAGAATCACAGAAATTGGCTAACATGAGTAAACTTGAACTTAGACTGACAAGGAAGGAAGGAAGAATAGGTGTAACGTCCCGTCGACACCGAGGTCATTAGAGACAGAGCACAAGATCGAATTGTGTAAAGGATGGAGAAGGAAGTAAGCTGTGCCCATTAAAAGGAACCATCCCGGTATTTGTCTGGAGCGATTTAGGGAAATCACGCAAAATCTAAATCTGGATGGCTGGACACGGGTTTGAACCGTCGTTCTCCCAAATGCGCGTCCATTGTGCTAACCACTTCGTCATCTCGCTCGGATAATAAGTTCTAGTGTTCTGAGAAGGAGCGATCTCATTGGTCACAGAGAGATGTATGAAGAGAGTAAGACGACATTTTTCTGTGAAAAATTGTGGAAATCAGCGAGTAGAGGAGAGGCCCCGGTAGGGGACTAGTTTGTTACAGGGAGCTTTTTTAGCTTTCGGCGTTTGGAAGATCTGGAGCCCAGCCAATCTGACTACAGTAAGATGGAAAATGGAGTCTCGTTTGACCATTGTAAAATCGCTTCGATTCTCATCCAGTATCATAATCACTGAAAAGGTAATCCCATTTATACCGTCATCACGTGTCAACATTCCTGGCGGCATCCAACGAGTGCAGCCGTGTGGCCGTGCGTCATAATTCGTGGCACCCACCTGGAGGACACTTTTCGTCATTTTAATCATCAGAACAGTCCTGACTCTCGTTTTTTGTATCCGACCCATTACTTCAGAATAAGTACCTGAAACTAGAGGCCAGTGCTTTAAGATGTTCCTTCGTGGCAGCTGCTGTTTCCTCGTTAACTTTGATTCCGTATGTTTGTAAGAAATCACTGAGGAATGGGAATGCATCAAAACATCTCTCTTTCACTTTACTGCAATAGTTTCTTCTATTTTATCTTGAGCATAGAACTTGCGGACATCCTTCCCTTGCAGCGATAAATTGATGCTATTAAGACGTTGTTCGGATGCTCAGATGTGTGTGAATTCCTAAGGGACCAAACTGCGTAGGTCAACGGTCCCTGGACTTCCCCACTACTTAAACTGACTTACGCTAAGAACGACACACACACACCCATACCCGCGGGAGGACTCGAACCTCCAGCGGAGGAGCCGCGCGATTCGTGGCATGGCGCCTCTAACCGCGCGGCCACTTCGCGAGGCAGCTATTAAGAGCACTGAAAATGTTATCCAATTATGAAAGACGTAATAGCCAGTTTTCGTCATTTAACATGTCCAAGAAACTGCACACAGATTTCGTATCACTTTTCTGCTCCAACGGGAAGATTCTCAGCTTAAGTTCAAATAATATTGACAGAACTTTCCCTCCTGACAACCAGCGTACTTCACAGTGCAGGAGAAGTGTTTTGTGCTCACTGTGCATCTCATTGCATAGTATGGCAAACAATATTGAATTTTTAGGTCTAGATTTAATGAAATTCACAGTTTTCACTGCGTCATTAATGATTTTCTTTAGGCTTTCAGACAGATCTTTACATACAAGGGCCTCTCGGTGCAGGCTACAGTGATCCTCTAAACAGAAGGGGCAACTGCCCTAACTTTGGCAATCAAACACGAGTAAACGCCAGACATAGCACGGGCACCATCAGTCAATGGGACACATTTTGTCCACTCTATTTCATTTTCTGATATAAAGCCATCAAGACATTTAAAGATTTCTTCCCCTGTTGTTGTCATTGGCAAACATTTACATAAGAGCATTTATTCTTCTATACTCCCATCAAGTTAAAACCTAACGAAAGCTAAAAGAAGAAGCTGAAATGAAAAGTAGTCACTTGGCTTGAAAATGTGATCGTGGACTGTTTTACAAACTCTGACATTTCATCGATCTTTCTTTTTCCTGTTGTATCTGGTAGGTGTATTTCGTCAATTAGTCTTGTGTGCTTTTAACTAAATAAAGCATCAGATACTATTTTGGTCCCTGGTAAAATAATATCCTCTGCTACGGTTTGGCTATCAATAATGACAGTCGATTGTAGCTTGCTTATTTTGTTCCCCAGAAGTCGATTTTGTCATCACTGATTTTGACTATAAAAATTCTTGTCTTTTGTTTTGGAAAAAATCGGTTGACATACGTACGTATTCTGGATGTTTCCTTGATAAATGTCTTTCAGTTTTGAGGGTTTCATGCTCTCGTTAGCAAGTACTTCAAAGCACAAAACACACTGAGGAAGCGGCTCTTGATCTGTTCCAGAAAACACAACCCATATTTCAAATAATCATCATTGTATTACGAAAGCTAAATTTTGCCTTCGTCTGGAAGGAGTTCAGTTCACTAACTGCACTAACACAGTCACCTTTATGTTGCATGATGCACTGGTCCGGATGTGGAAGGTTCGTCTAAATTACATGAAGTCAGTCTTTTACGGCACGATCCTGTTTTAACCCACGAGTCCATAGTGAAATAAAATGAAACAAGACGACACAGTAAACACGCATGCGCACACTATACCAATAAACAAACAAAGCACGCTCTCACAGTCATGAGTCACACTGTTGCAAGTCGAAGGGAAAGCGGTGTCGCACTATCGCAATTACCGATGAGTCCTGCGCCTGCGCTGTCCTCATTTCGCGCAGAGCACGTTAGTAAGCCGCAATAGATTCTTACTTAGAATGATTTTGTATATACCTGTTCAGATAATAAAACTTTCCTCTTGAAATAAGATTTCATATTTTCAGTCAGTAAGATATTTTATTTAGTTATTTTAAAAATCGTCCGGCGCCCCACCTTAATAGGTCTCGCGACCCACTAGTGGGTCGCGACCCACAGTTTGGGAAGCACTACACTAGAGTTTTGTGTGCCTCACAGTGCTCCCATCTCTGTCACACATTCACAGCGAGTGCGTGTGCTCTTATTTTAAAACAAACCGCATGTTTCAGTCCGTTTCCAGTCCTGAGGAAAGAAATCGGAGGTTTTGTAACTTGAATGTTCTTTGACCCTTCAGGGTAGCCGAGAGCGCTAACGCGCTGCTTCCTGGACTCGGGTAGGCGCGCAGGCCCCGGATCGAATCCGCCCAGCGGATTATAATAACGACGAGGGCTGGTGTGCCGGCCAGCCTGGATGTGGTTTTTAGGTGGTTTCCCACATCCCGCTGGTGAATACCGGACTGGTCCCCACATCCCGCCTCAGTTACATGGCTCGCAGACACCTGAAAACGTTCGCACTATTCCATGGATTCCACTAGACACAGACAGTTGGGGTACACTAATTCCGTCCCGGGGGATACGGGGTGGCGGCAGGAAGGGCATCCGGCCACCCCTAAAACTAACCTTGCCAAATCCGTTCTAACCGCGCCGACCCTGCGATCGCTGCGGGACTATGGCGTAAGCGAAAGAAGAAAGAAGAGAAAGATAACTTGAATGTTCTTTGCACTGTAGCAACAGAGTGTCAGTAACGAAATGTTATTATTTCACCGTCTCGGAACCCCAGTTATTTATTTAAAGCGGTTGTCATGTACTCTATCAGCCGACGAAGTTTATAAATAATGTTTTTCTGCAACATGCAGGGTATATGTTTCCCTCCAGCATTCAGCGAGGAAAACCATCGAAACAGCGTAGTTCCCACTGACGTTACGGAAATCTTATTAACAAATTAAGTGCCAAAAATTGACGAAACAGGAACTGCCCTTTGGCACACTGTTACCAAGTGTGGTCCGGTCAACCACAGACAAGTCTGCATATCTTTCTACGTTTTTTGAAATCGCGTCACGTCCAACATGCTGTAGGGGAATCTCCTATTAGCGGGCGAAGCAACCCACCCTTGGAAGAGCATCAAAGGACTGCCGCCCCATGCGGAACTCTGACGTGCGCAGCATTGCTGTGAGCAGAAACTACGAGCTTTACCTGGTCCAGACGGGTTCCAGCGTCAAATTCAACCCCTTTCTGCCTCACACAGTATCCAAAAACTGACTGGACCAGAATCAATCGAAATCTACTTTTCTGCTTAAAACGTGTGCCCCTACATTTTAGTAGATGGACGGCCGCGTGGTGATCAGGGATAACTACACCATAACATCGAAATTGGTACAGAAAAAGAGAGTGGTACTATGGTTAACGTATCAGATTTCCCTAAATCACTTCGAATAAAAACTGGGTCGGATCGTACTGGCATTCTGTAAAAGCTCTTTCTAAAGCGTCTTTGGTACAATACATATTGTATGACTGGCTAAAGGATATTCTGCTACTAGTCTACAGGTGTATGCTTTTATGAGTACGTAATAGTAGTAGGTGCAAAGTCTGTACACAATCTATTTAAAGTCACCATGTTTGTTTAAATAGACAATTGCGATCACATTAAAACTATTGTCATTCAGATGATTAGTTTGTTTACCACAGTGATTTACTTCTCATGCCCCCCTTGGAGGGAGTAAGCACTGGTCTTTCTCTCATTTGAAAACCAGCTACCCCGGCCAAAGTTCAGAGAAAAACCTGGAGTTTAACACGGAATCTTAGCTATAGTGAAAATTATTTTTCCACATTCACAAGGTAATGAAATAGGTGAATTTCGCATTAAATGCCAGAAAAAAACACAGTACCAACTACAGACGTCACCCCAGTAACTAGAAACACAGAGCTCTTATCACCTTCAGACGTTGCTTACAGACGGTAGCATCGGTTACGTTATGGTTCGTTACTAACTAGGATTTCCGACATAGTACAGAATTGATTGGCGACTCCATGGTGTGTTGTGTGCACCACGACCAAATAGTGGATAGAATTCGAAGGAAAATCAGCATTGGACGTATTTTGTTGTTTTATTGTCAGCAAAATCGATTTTCGGTCACTTAGTGACCATCCTCAGTGCTGCAATATACAATTAAAATTGGTACACTGGTATCAAGCTATAACCACAAGCTTAGAGCGATCACATAAACTCAATTTACCAGTGACGGTACAGGTAACAGAACGATAAACGATGCAGTTACCTTTGCAGAATGAAGCTGTACCGACTGATGTGCAAGCAGAGTTTCCGTTGCTTGTATTGTGCAATTCTGTGTATTAACATGTCGCTGGAGATGGATATGGACTTAATCTATCCACAGAATGTTCCAAGGCCATTCATTGTCCACTTCCATCCGCGAAAGAAATTCTAGAGCAAACCTTTGTCTTACTGCAACCTCAGCCTGAAGGAACTCCTGAACATGGATAATTTTCTGTGGGCAGCAATGGATGTTCAGTAGAATTCTATGCACCGAACTCACAGGCTTCTTCGAAGTTCAGGTAATTTACCAATCACTGCATGTTTGCACACCAACGCTAGATCCATCCTGCAATACTATGCACACATCTTCGACAGATGTCGGATCATCTGCTTACCTCCTTCTGCCACGATGCACTCCAAAAAACCTGTCTTTCTGAATGTAGTGGTTACTTTCTCCAGACCTTTGGTAGCCATCGGACTAGCGTCTTTTTTTCATCCCGTGAAGTGACCGAAACTTTTGCAGCACTACTGGCACACAGTGACCGTTCTTGTAAAAGAGCTTTATCAACTGTGCGTGATCCTGCATTGTGACAGTCATGGCGAACGTTTCATAGGCAAACGAGTGACAGCCATGTACTCCGCTTCTTTTATTTTGCGTATTCGGACGCTTACAGGTCCATTTAGTGGTAAAATTTTCGTAAATTTTTTTGTTTCCATAACGTTTCCCCCTTCTTTGACAATATTCCGTTCAATTTTGACACCATTCTGAACAGTGGTTATTTTTTAACTGCATTTTGAAACTGTGTAAGTTAATGGTATTCTTCTAAGCCTTCCCACCGACGGCAGTAAAATAACAGTTGCTAGGCGGTATACACGATGTTACTGTATGTGAAAATGCAGTCAGTGTACTGCAGAGACTGTTTACAAAACACTTCTTCAACCATCAAGTGTGTGGAACCCATACCAACTGGTGCTAATAAGGAGTATAACACGTAAGGCAGCTCGAAAGGTGACGGGCCACAGATTTGTTTACGCAGGGAAATGCGAGTAAATCAGAATTTCCAGAGAAGAACCGTCTACAAAGCATTTCAGTTATTTACTTAGTTAGTTATTTGCGCCATACATCACATTCACAACAAACACTATTATGTAGAAGGTACATCCAGAACAGCCAAAAAACAAACACACACACAAATATATAGCTAAAACTAAAGATGTAAAAAGTATTTACATGCCTACGTGTCTGGCCAGTTATAGTTTTTTCTGTAAAAGTGACTAGTTATTTCTCTTCAAGATTTCCTCTATAACAAAGAGAAAGAGAAAGAGAGAGAGAGAGAGAGAGAGAGAGAGAGAGAGAGAGAGAGAGAGAGAGAATAAGTTCTTAAAGAATACATCATTAACGAGTATATTATCAAAGCGTTTTTTATAGCTGCATATTTCACTTCTTTCTCTGCCGAAGTTAGATTCATTAAAGAGTAATGCTGCTTGAATTATACTGGCGAGTACCTCTGTTACTCACAAACTCACATGGATTGTTGATAACAAACTTCATAACACGTAGTGCGAACTTTCTTTTTCGTAATGAGTATCTTTACGTAAGTGAGAAGTTGTCCCTGAATATTATCCCATAAAACAACAGCGAATGAAAGTGTGGCAAAATATAGTAGCTTATTCGCTTTTGTTGCCCAAAGTTGACAGTCATTGTTAAGGCAAAAGTAGCCCAATCTACTTAACGCCCAACCACTTTACAACCACAAAGCACTCACGCCAGAGCGATACTGATATATTTGAAACAAGCTTACAGACCCAAAAATTCGTCGAGCTTCATTTCGTGTACCGTGAAAGGGTGGAAACGAGAATGAAAGGATGGAAGGTGAGTGACTGCTAGCACTTTTTTTTTCAGTGACGTTCAGGGAGACAAGAGAAAGTGAAATATGGGTGTAACAATAACAAAGTCACACTTGATAGTGCCAAGGAGACTGACGTTTTCAGCTGACGAAGGGATCACAGTCAACAGTGTCATGAGCCTTGAGGATGATACACTGAGCAGAGATGTAGATTTTAATACAGAACCAGATCTGGTGATGGGGACCTTTACATTAGAACTTCTCCCCCTTCCTTCCCCCACCCCGTCCCTCCAACCATCCACCCTCCACCTCCAGGCGATCAACTACTCGATAAGAACACTGGTTGGACCATGTTTCACACTACCTCCCTACATGTCGAGTACCACCGCACGAATGTACGTTAATGCCTTGGTTTTGGAGGAGAGTATTTGTGCATAGTGTGATGAAGACTGATACTAGAATGAATCTACGTGGTATACTATTAACGCTGCCATCACGCCTTGCATCAGACGATCACTGCGTCATCCACCCAAGGTCGACGATGGAGAGCAATGTTTCAGGATCATCTCGTCAGCACACAGCTTTCCTGCCTATGTGGGAAACCAGTACCAATATTTTAAAAGAGTTCTACCTGGAGCACGTGCTAGAACCACCGTTGACGTCCTGCTAACAAGTGTCCTCCGAAACTTCCTGTCATATTAAAACTGTATGCTCGGCAGGAGCGCAATCCCGGCATCTTTGCCTTTACTGGGCAAGCACTCCATCGACTGAGTTATCCAGGTTCGACTGATCTTGAACCCCCTCCCCCTCTCACAGCTATACTTGCGGTAGCATCTCCTTCCCTACCATCTTAAATTCATAGAATTTCTCCTGCATAGCACGTGGTATTAACACTCATTGTGCACCGTGAATCGTGTTTACAAGCAAACCACATGGCAATAAGATTTTTTCATTTTTTATGTGTGTGGGACATGAAGTTCAGAACTCAAATATCAATCATCACAGCAGTTCCATGCAACTCTCAGAACTTCCCTGGTGCAAATTGTTAAAACAATTTTCCGTGAAGCGTAAAATTCATAAGGATGAAAAAGATGTAACGTATATATTATATTTAATTCAAACAATTTTTATTAATGATCTTTTATAAAATTTCAGTACTGAAGAATTTATATTTGGAATGAAAACTGGATTTTTATAAGCAGTACCTAATGAGAAATAAGATGACACGCATTTTTTATAAAAATCACAATTAGATATGTGCCACTTAGAATATACATTGACAGAAAAAATCTCAACACCATGAAGGAGCTATGTGATATAAATGAAAGTTGATAGGCATGTTTCTACATCTGAAAGATCGTGTCTATTCACATTTCACACCAGTCGCATAAGAGTGGCGCTAGTAGCGCCATTATGAGAATGCAAATCACGTTTGCTTTAAATAAAAGCTGTAACGGTCATGTGTGTTAGTTAGCTTAGAGATTGGACGTGGTGAGCTGATATTCGTCAAGAATGCCTGTAATACGACAGAGACAGCACTATCAAGCACTCACTGACGTTGAACGAGGTCGTGCAGTAGAGCTACGAGAAGATGGATGTTTCTTCTGCGTTACTGCAGAAAGACGTGATAAGAATGTAGCGACTGTGCATTATTGCTGGCAGCTGTAGTCACGGGAATGTATGGTACCAAGAAGACTGAGCTCTGGATGGCCATGTGACACTACCAAGAGGGAATACCGTCGTGTTCAGCGTATGGCTGTTTCACATCGTACTCAGTCTGCAGCAGCAATCTGAGCAGCAGTTGACACCACAGTGACACAACGATTTGTTACAAATCGGTTACTTCAAGGATAGCTCCGAGCCACACGCCCAGTAGCGTGCATTACACTGACGTCAAACGACCGTCATGGCGACTTTAGTGGTGTAAAGCGATAGCTCATGGGATTGCAGGGGTGAGGGGTGAATGCTGGTTCTGCCTCGGTGTCAGTGACGGTCATATGTCGGTTAGACGGAGGGCAGTTGAGGCCCTTCAACCAACCTGTCTCTGTGCTAGACAGACTTACGCTACACCTCGAGTTATGGTTTGGAATGCAGTTTCATATGACAGCAGAAGCACTCTTGTAGTTATCCCACGCACGCAGACTGCAAATTCATATGTCAGCCTGGTGATTCGACCTATTGTGCTGCCATTCATTAACAACACTTGGGGGAGAGTTTTACAGCAGGATAACGCTCGCCCACGTATCGCTATTGTAGCCCATATGTTCTACAAAGAGTCGACATGTTGTCGTAGCCTGCTCGATCATCGTCTGTCTCTCGTCGAGAACTCCAGCGTCATCCACAACCAGCAATTAACGTCCCTGTACTGACCGACCAAGTGCAACAGGCATGGAACTCCATCCCACAAACTGATATCCGCACCTGTACGCACAATTCATGCACGTTTAGACGCTTGGATTCAACATTCTGGCAGTTAAAATGGAAATTAGTGGTAAGTTACTATGGGACCAAACTGCTTAGGTCATCGGTCCCTAGGCTTACATATTACTTAATCTAACTTAAACTAACTTATGCTAAGGACAACACACACACCCATGCCCGAGGGAGGACTCGAACCTCCGATGGAGGGAGCCGAGCGAACTGTGGCAAGACGCCTCAGACCACCCGGCTACCCTGCGCGGCTTTCTGGCTGCTATTCTTTCACTTTCTCTCTTTCACTGGTGCCATGTCCCGCGCTGACGCAGGGTCGGCATTGTTAGGAACGGATCTGGCAAGGTTAGCGGAAAGGGGCGGCCGGATGCCCTTTTTGCCGCCACCCCGTACCCCCTGGGACGGAGTTGTTGGACCCTTACTGTCTGCGTCGAGTGTAATGAATGGAATAGAGCGAGTGTGTTCAGATGTCTGCAAGTCGTGTAACTCAGGCGGAACGTGGGGACGAGCCTGATATTCACCTAGCGGGATGTGGAAAACCACCTAAAAACCACACCCAGGCTGGCCGGCACACCGGCCCTCGTGGTTAATCCGCCTGGCGGATTCGATCCGGAGGCGGCGCGCCTACCCGAGTCCGGGAAGCGGGCAGTTAGCGATGCAATAATATTTCACATCTGCAATGACTTATCTCGCGCTTACATGAACCTGTCATCTTACAATATTAATCACATAAATTTGTTACCGAGGCAAATGTATTTCAGAAATTTCGTTACTCTACATTAATTATGTTTTGGTGTTACGATATTTTTCGTCATTGTGTTTGATTAATTTTATATTTAAGTGATATAGGTCTCGAAAGGAACGTAAAGAAAGAAAAAATAAGGACCATCGGAGACTGGAACCACGACGAGCCTCAAGTTCTAAGGATTACTTTCTGTTTTTATGTGGTTTACGGTTGACGGGAATGCTTGTAGAACGTCCACCTTCGTTTAAAAAACTTAAATTGGCCAGGAATCGAACCTCTGCTCCCTACGTGGGTGATGAGCAATGTACCACACAGCCACACTGCATGTCAAAAAATCAAACTTACTTTAGGATATTAAAGACCTTCAGGAAACTTCAAAATCGATTTTATAAGGACGTGTTCAGCGATTCATCTGGACGCTTTGGCTTCGTTTTGCGTAAGTTCTGAACTTAACATAAATATGCAGCAAATGCAAGCGAAAGGCAAAGGTCCCAGGTTCGATTCAACCTCGGCACACAATTTTAATTTCCCCTAAGTTTCAAATCTGCGCACGCTCTGCTGTAGTTACATATCTGTTTAGAGAGTGTAGTCCGATCAGCAGTCAGACACTCTAGTCACTTAGATTGGGAGGCGGCCAATTACGACGCAACCACACGTGGACCTGTGATCGCGCTAGGTTATCGGATTCGAACCGAGGTCGATTCGCTCCACTGTTTTACAATGGGAGTGTTTAGCGCGCCCTACTGTCCCTAACTTGTCATGCACGACGAGCGAGGATCGCGAGCCGCAGGCCGAGCGACCTGCGACCACCTGCGAGCGCGGCCCGCGCAGAGCACGCCGGCAGACGCCGTCCTCGTGCCGAGTGGGCCCGTGACGCAAGCAGGCGCCGGGAGGCTCATCAGGGTGCGCGCGGCGTCGCCGCGGGCCGAGGCTGGCGACGGAAGCCAGGGCAGGCGGCGCGCCTTTGTCGGCGCCACGCGCCCGCAGCCTCGCTAATGAGACGCCTTCCGCCTGGGCGGCGCACTGCTCAAAGCAAAGGGGCCGGGCCGGGCCCCGCCGCAGCCACCAAAAACCACGCCGCTGCATCCGCAGGACCAGCAACTACACCCACCCTGTGTGGCCGCCTCCCACAGGAATTCCCTTGTCACGCTACGTAGGCCTAGCTGGCAAACCACCATCTTTTGTCTGCTCAATGAAGCGGCGTAGTATCTAGTAAACTGGATTCGGCAAAAGCGTGTCGCAAATCTCTCTTCGACTATCCTCGTGTGCACAGAAGTAGAACCAGTACTACTCAGTGAAGCCTATATCCATCTGTACTCTTAAAAAAAAGAAAGGAAAAGGATCGCTACGCCATCTACGTGAGGAGAAATTACAGCGCATGACACACAGGATTCAGTCATTGGTCTACTACTGTTCTTGTTTGTGTTAACCCTAGCAGTTACCGAGCGTGGGGCAGGGTAGAGGAGGGGAGGGAGAGAGGAGATACTTTATGACTACCATAATTTTTTCTTAAAAGGAAGGTAAATTCGTTACTTGTTGACTTACATTAAGAACATACAGTACTTTTAAAAGAGGCACTGGTGTGTCAGTAGGATCCAGAACATGGAAATATCGTTTAGCAGCCGGCCGCTGTGGCCGAGCGTCTCTAGGCGCTTCAGTCGGGCACCGCGCTGCTACTACGGTAGCAGTTTCGAATCCTGCCTCGGGCATGGGGTAATTCAAAACCGACTTTTTCCCAGTGTGATACGACACTGCCGAAGTGGATGGACTCATGTAAATACAGTGCCACAGTTGTTGGCTGATATACTTGTGTAGTCATGCACATTGCACGTAGCTATCGTATTGCGATTCATCTGTCATTCGTACCTAGTGGTAAAATTGCCGTTAATTTTTTTCACAAGATTTCCCACTATTTCGACAACATTCGGTTCAAACTTAACGTCATTTTGACAAGCAGTTCTTTTTTTACAGCCTTTTGAAACTGGAACTTACTTTAATTGTAATCACCCTGTACCTGTTCGGTAACTTGTTCAAATAACATGTTGGACAAGGACGTAGCAAAGATTTTCTCAAAGGGGTGGGGGGGGGGGAGGGGGAGGGGGCCCAGTGCGATTTGTTAAAGAGGACCTTTTCATTTATCCTCAATAGTTCCATTATATTCGACAATGATATCGGAGTTTTCAGCAAGCAATGATATAATCCCATTACTTAGGAGTGCTGAGAAGTAGTTATGCTCCAATCTCCCTCCGCCCTCGAAGGTCATTTTACACTGCTATTCTTTCAGTGTGGATTGGAGCTGAGAATGTGATTAGGAAAGGAAGAGCGCTAGTTTTTTGGTACACCGTGATTATCACCAACAGGGATTGTGGTCTGCATACTGTAAGACCTTCAGTACACACACCATCAGATTATTTGACTTGTCGCTCTATCGAAGTAGGCGAGTGTCAGCAATATGTCTCGTGGTCTTATCGTGGCGTGTTTATCTTCTGCCATTAGATCAGACGATAGAAATGCCACTTGCACGCTTAGAGTAGCAGATTGACGGTGACCAACTTTAAACAGAACTTGATTAATTTTCACACACATTTATTAAAATAATAACAAGCATAAAAATTACTTAACTTCGTTCTGGATGCTATGTACAATTGATAATCTGAAGTTCCTTTGGTATTGGTACGTTAATCTTATTCTCACATATGTCTCTGATACTTGACAAAAGTGTCTATACATTTATCTTCATGGCTATGTACAGGAATATGGTAATCTTATTAGGTGCAGACTGAAACTTGACTATAGACTGGTACAGACAAATGTAGAACTCGTACAGACTGGTACAGACTAATGCAGACTGACGCATCGGAGGTCTGTACACTCGTTATAATAACTCGCGCATTCATGTATCACTGCACGAGTGTGATCGGCGAGGAGAAAAGGTTCTACATAAGCAGCAATCTCATTGGCTGCATTACATATTAATACGCGGATCGGCGGAAGCAGAATTTGGTCCGTCTCTATGGCAGCGCCATCTCGTAGTGAGGAGATGGAGGAGTGCTGCGCCTGCGCTGTTGTGCTTAGCGGGGCGCGCTCTAGAGGGAAAGTTGTGTACGCGCTGACTACACGGAACTATGTACACAACAGAGATTTTGGAATAAAGAGATGCTTTTCGAAAGTGAAGTTAGAACAATTTTTGGTGGCGAAAATGCGAAGGACATTGAATTATTCAACCTTACACTTTCACAAAGGTACTCACTTAAGTATGCACCTCTGACTTCTTTCAGTGTAAGAAAGTTCATTTTCTGCATTAAAAAATGTCCCGGTAGATAAATTAATGAGTCTAAATGAGGAGAATTTTGATTATTATTTCTTTGTCATATGGATTTTAGTGCCGGTAGTCTCCAAAGAGATTCTTGCCTCGCCTTAAAGGCACGTCTTTTCATTTAAGTAGAGGGGCTGCATCTTTAAAGGAAATGGAATCTTTTAGGATAGAAAGGAACTTGGAAGGAACTGGTTGTGGTCTATAGTATCGGACCGATCCCGAAATTTGCCTAAACTGATAATGGAAAACGACAGAAAATCATTTTTACGACGTCTGTCGGATGTATCTAAAGCCCCCCGCCTCCCGAATCCAGGGATTGCTAGCTCAGCAGCCCAGCATGGAGAGCTACCCCAAGTTGGCGGAATATTTCGAAAAAAACTAGTTGTACATTGTTTTAAAATAAAAGGAAATGAATGAAATGCGCCACAACTAAAGATCGAATTCTGACTGTGCGTGTTTTTACTTCAATTGTGCATGTTTAGTTATTTGATAGTGCGTGATGGCCTGCATATTTTAAAATTTCACTTTTAGAAACGAACGAACTATAGAATGTACTGTCATCCCATACCCCTTCCGCCCTTCGAACATTCCTCCCCATCGTTCCGTATCGGAATTGGTTTTCGTAACTGGATACCGCCTAGGCGACCAGATTGTTCTATATTTAGCCATTTGGGCTATTGATGACAGAATATTGAGCAATTTTTTTTTTAAGAGCCGTTACCATCGCCGCTTGTGCGATATTTTTGTTGGTCAACATGATTTTTGGCGACCCAGACAAATCCAAGAGTATTTTTAAACACTTATTTTAATTTTATGTTATTTATAACTATATTTATTGATCCGCCGCCTCAGAATACTAAAACGCTGCAACCTCAAAGAACTACCAGCCTCCACATAAGGAATCCAGTGATAACATTAAACTGCTGCGGATAGGTAATTAGGCTGTTGTGGTAGTGTGTACATATTTTTAACTTGCCACAACGCTAGCGGATGAATCAAAATCGATTTACCTGTTCTTTCTTGTAACAAAATTATCCATCACACCACCACACAGCACAAAAACAATAAATGTTTGCACTTACATTAAATTTAGCTGCAAGTAAGAACTGAACTGACTGACAAGACAACAGAGCTCGATTAAAGCCAACAATTGGTCTTGGCTAAAACAGGGATGGGCGATACATGATAGTATTATGGATGTGTGGGTAGTTTAAATCTAGTGTTGGGCTTGCTGATGATCGATAGACTGTATCCAGTTTTCGTCGTATAATTGAAAACCAAAACATCTTTCAAGTTCGCTACATAGCAAATAGTTAGTGTGTCACTTCATTTAGGTGATAGGGGGATCGTTATCCTCTGGACCCCTCTTTGGCTAAGGCCTTGCTCATGCACGTGCTAGCTACAGCACAACACCAATTATACCGAATTATCGCGTTCATGCGCTCTGCGGTCTATGCTGACAGAGTTCCAGCGACTTAGCTAATGATGTTTTTTTCTGTCCTGTAATTTGGACAAGTTACCACGACCGAAAATGGCATAAATTTTTCAAGTTTTCTGCCTTACAAAAGGTAATGTGACTGTTGCTAGGCAGTACTTTAATGTGATGGTAACTTGGGTGCGACTACTGCCGGTGTAAGATACTTGATGACGGACTAGTTCCTAACAACGGCTGAAAAATACGTTACACGCAGCTTAAAGACGTTGTTCTAAAAAATGTTCATCAAGAATAGACATGGATAGACCAGGAAATGAACTTTTTTTTTTTCTCAGAGAAACAACACAGCGTTCGGTCAATATGATTTCAGGAAACCATCGAGAAACTTAATCTAGGTTTGAGTGCCGCTTCTTCTGAACAGTACCACAGTGGCTTAAACATCTCACTCGGACGTAACTGTAAACGATAAACCCCTTGCATATTCCAATAGAGAAACCCAGGCACCACCACCACTATCAAAAAACAATACTTACGATCATAAGTTACGTACCGCATTTCACCTGTGCGAAGGAGAAATTTATACCATATCGACATTCGCCTCAGTAATCCACTGGCCTCGTTTTCGATTGGGCACAGCCAGGAGACAACCTGTTTCACTACACTACGTTTTAAGTGTTGTTGCAGTTGTCTGCGCGAAGAATAGTATGATGCCGCTCTCTACGCCTGTCGGTCCTGTACAAGCATCTTCATCTCTGAATAACTACTGCAACCTACATATACTTGAACCTGCTTACTACATTCGTTCCATGGTCTCCCTCTACAATTTTTCGCCCAAATTTCCCTCAGTTACCACAATGACGGTACTTTGATGCCGCAGAATACGTCCTATACACCGAACCCTTCCTTTAGTCAAGTTGCATCATAAATTTCTTTTTTCGCCAATTCTCTTCAGTAGCTCCTCATTACTTACTCTACCTATCCACCTATCCTTCAGCATTCTTCTATACCACTACATTTACAAAGCTTCCATTCTCTTCCTGTCTGAACCGCTTATCCTCTGTTTCACTTCTGTATAAGGCTAGACTCCAGATAAGTACCTTCAGTAAAGGCTTTGTAACACTTCAGTTTATATCACATACTGAGAAAGTCCTCTTTTTCACCAACGCTGGATTTTATATCATCTTTATTTAGACGATCGTGTTATTCTGCTGTTTGAATAGCAAAATTCATCGAGTACTTTTTCTGTATAATTTTCTGATATAATTCCTTCAGCATCTTCACCCAGCCTAGTTTTACTTTGTTGATGTTCGTCGTATAATTTCTTCTCAAGACGCTACGCATTTCGTTGAACTGTTGTTCCAAATCCTTCGCGTCTTCGACGCTATTACAACGCCATCGGCATACCTCAAAGATTTATTTCTCCTCCTTTAACTTTAATTCCTATTCTGAATTGTCGTCCGTTGTGGCCGAGTGGAGATGCTTAAAGAAACCCAAGAGGAAAACAGAAAATCACTTAGGGAAGAAATGAAAAAGTCACAAGACGAGAATAGGAGATTATAGGCGGAAATGAAATCGAAAATACAAAATTTGTCAGCTGAGATTAGGGAAGAACTTAAAAATGACCTACAACCAATAATTAACAGTTTTGCAACCAGAATACGTGACCATGAAACAGAACGCGAAAACTTGAAAACAAATCAGTGTAATGACAAGGACGAACTGTTATTTAAAATCAACACTGTGGTTCCGAGTGTGGTAATTACACAGATAAAAGAACGGAACCAACAGCTTCACACAACGGTAAAAGAAATTAGAGATCAAGTGGAAACTTTGACACTAATTTATGAAGTACAAAAGTAACAATTAAGCACAATTAAAGAAAAAGTTGATGACCTGACAACGCAAATGGCATGGAATGACATGTTAACTGATTAATCGGTTTGATTTTTATAGATATTCTCTATTAACTTTATACCCTCTTAAATCATTGTCACTTTGTTAAGCATAGCTTTGTTCAAACCATTGTTATGAGTGACGATAAGGCGAAGGTATACTCTGTCTTATTGAATATATATATATATATTTCACTTTAAAATCCTTGTCTTGGAATATCATTTCACAGAAATAGTTACTCTCCCTATCTCGTTGTTTATCACTACGCATTACCACATGCAATAGTTTGAATCTGTATTTAAAAACAAAAATCTAGTTTTTCCGCTATCTACTTGCTGTTTGCTGGTGTACTTTCGAGAAATCTGCGCCAATATTGTCGAGACGCGAGTGAGTGGAAGTTTTGATTAGGGCCAGATAATTGTTTTACTCCCGTTGCACATTTAATACTTTTACAAGCTACATTCAGAGCAGCTACAGTTCAGTTTAAATTAGCTTCTTTTATTCAAAGGTTAGCATTCGAGTTTAAGTCGAATAACAGGTTGCGGGGACATATTTTTCGTAATACGTAGATTTTGTAGAGTGGGAGGTAAAGTTGGGCTACATTTCGGACAGAAACTAATGTAGGGGGAAAGTTACAAAGTGATAGTTGGAAAATATTTACAGCTGTCAACACCTGCCTTCTTTAGAATTGAAATTATTGCATTTGGCCTGAAGTCTGATGACATTTCGCCTGACTCATACCCCTTGCGTAGTAGGGGGGATATTTTTGACATGGCTGGCTGTCCCAAAGAGATCGATAATGTATTGTATTGGTGTTTGTGCAACACATAGCGCGGCCAGCCCCTTATTACAACTCATTAAGAAAAATTTATGAGAGTAGATACAGCGACTAACCTTCGTCCTTCGCAACAGTGCAGCACGCTAATGAGACATTATTATCCTAACTGCCGCCGCGGCAAGGCGACACGCGCAATCCCGCGTTGCACTGAGTCATGCATTACCAAAGGTCTACGTCAGCAGCAACCGTAGCACAGAAACACGTCAAAGAATTTAGAAACTCAAGATATAGTTTCGACGTTTATGGAGAACCGTGCTCCCGTGAGACAGCAGGAAAACTACTTCTATGAGAGCTGTGTAGGAGCATCGGTCGTCAGCCAGACCATCGACGTGGAAATTCGCGTCACAGATTTCATTTTTCTGTATTACTATGGGCGACTGCTGATCCATCTCTTTAAATATGGGAGCCATCGACACTATTTCCGTTAGGATAACTATAAAAATGTTTAGTGACGTTATTTTTCTTAATTATGTCTATTTATCGGTATGCCAAGACCGTTTGATTTGCGCCTTTATGGCCATTTCATGTTTTCCATATGAACAGAGAGCCTACAAAAATATTCGTACGTCTATAATCCGAACAGAAACATATAAGGGGTGATCAAAGAGTTTTCGTTTGAGAGTGTTGCTGCAGTGTATAGCCTGCCGCTGTGGCCGAGCGGTTCTAGGCGCTTCAGTCCGGAACTGCGATACTGCTGCGGTCGCAGGTTCGAATCCTGCCTCGGACTTGGCTGTGTGTGATGTACTTAGGTTGGTTAGGTTTAAGTAGTTCTAAGTTCTAGGAGACTGATGACCTCAGATGTTAACTCCCATAGTGCTTAGCGCCATTTGAACTTTTTTTTTTTTTTCAGCGTATATGCAATGTAGCGCGACACCAACATATAAGCAAGGGATTAGTGTGGCACTGGTGGTTCTGAAGTGAGTGCAGTTTGTGCGGAATCGTGAACTATGACGACGCTATTACCAAATACAGGATCGAGGTGCTGTTACTCTTTTCTTGGATGTCGAAGGGCAAACACCGCGAGACATCCTTCGGGAAATGAAGCACTTGTGTGGGGCGCCATGTCTGTTGAAAACCACCGTTGAGAAATTATCCGCCAAATTTCGTACTGCTTCGCGATAACGCACGTACCCGTAACGCAAATGTCTTAACGTAGAAGTTACGCGAACTCAAGTGGAGACACTCGAGCACCCGCCCAATAGACCTGATCTCTCCCCATGCGATTATCACGTCTACGGTCCCTCAGAAATGACTTGGAGGGGTCGACGATTCATGTTGGACGAGGATCTGCAGCCGGCAGTTGCGGACTTCCTCACGCAGTAGGACACGGTGGTTTACCAAAAGGGCATCTTGAATATGGCTCGGCGGTGGGATGTGGCCTCACTGCTCACTGGTATTTTGCCTGATTGGCATACCGATTCTGGACTGCACTTCAAAAAGTTTCCGTTTGTGGGCTTTGCTGCAGCGTACATGCTACCCATTGCGACTCCAGTGCGGATATATAAGCAACGGCATGTAAGCAAGGGGTTACTGTGACATTCTAGTGGAAAATATTTGATCCCCACTTATGTTATATGCCCTAACATAAACCGAAATTCATTTGCCAATAAATATGTGTTCAGTAACTTACACATTCATATACAGGGTGTTACATAAAGGTACGGCCAAACTTTCAGGAAACATTCCTCACACAGAAAGAAAGAAAATATGTTATGTGGACATGTGTCCGGAAACGCTTAATTTCCATGTTACAGCTCATTTTAGTTTCGTCAGTATGTACTGTACTTCCTCGATTCACCGCCATGATTTCATACGGGATACTCTACCTGTGCTGCTAGAACATGTGCCTTTACAAGTACGACACAACATGTGGTTCATGCACGATAGAGCTCCTGCACATTCCAGTCGAAGTGTTCGTACGCTTCTCAACAACAGATTCGGTGACCGATGGATTGGTAGAGGCGGACCGATTCCATGGCCTCCACGCTCTCCTGACCTCAACCCTCTTGACTTTCGTTTATGGGGGCATTTGAAAGCTCTTGTCTACGCAACCCCGGTACCAAATGTAGAGACTCTTCGTGCTCGTATTGTGGACGACTGTGATACAATACGCCATTCTCCACGGCTGCATCAGCGCATCAGGGATTCCATGTAATGGAGGGTGGATGCATGTATCCTCGCTAACGGAGGACATTTTGAACATTTCCTGTAACAAAGTGTTTGAAGTCACGCCGGTACGTTCTGTTGCTGTGTTTTTCCATTCCATAATTAATGTGATTTGAAGAGAAGTAATAAAATGAGCTCTAACATGGAAAGTAAGCGTTTCCGGACACATGTCCACATAACATATTTTCTTTCTTTGTGTGTGAGGAATGTTTCCTGAAAGTTTGGCCGTACCTTTTTGTAACACCCTGTATGTGTATGCGTTGTATAAGTCACTGAATATTTGTATAAGTCACTGAATATAGAAGTATGCGATTGCGTGTTAGACTAGTAAAGTAAAGCTGCCTTCAATCCAAAGGCCGGTTTCAACATCACTGTACGTTTATAGCCCTAGTTCCAGTTGTGTCCTTTGCCATCGTCTGACTTTTTAGCGACCCTTTCCAATCAGTTACAGGAGGACCTTAACGTGAACCCTGAACCACTGTGCGACTTCCGAATTTTCACATGGATAAATTATTACCAGAGATGAAAGAAAATATATAATTTCTAGGATCTTCTGAGGACTGAACTCAGACCTCTGGGATTTACCCACTAACAAACCGAGCAGTACGAGACTAATAAGACACTCTAATTAAGAATAAAATAACGTCATCTAATAAAACTGGGCGTGGATTCAGTTCTTCTAAGAAATCGAGAAGTAATGGTTCAAATGGCTCTGAGCACTATGGGACTCAACTGCTGAGGTCATAAGTCCCCTAGAACTTAGAACTACTTAAACCTAACTAACCTAAGGACAACACACACATCCATGCCCGAGGCAGGATTCGAGCCTACGATCGTAGCGGTCGCGCGGTTCCAGACTGTAGCGCCAGAACTGCTCGGCCACCAGCGGCCGGCGTGAAGTAATGGCGACATGTTTTACATTCACATATTACAGAGGTGTAGAAACGCATTGAGACTAGGAACAGATTCATCAAAAGCCATGTTTCGAGCACAGATCTGTACAGATGTCCAACATAAGCCATATAATAGACGGAAATAAAACTATCAGAAATTTGTAAAATTTACAGAAGAGGATCAGAGGGGCCGATCGAGTAAAGAATGAATATGTCGCGTAAAGACTTGACGAGTAAAACATGATTAGTGAAGAGGCAATGGTTCGAAGAGATCCAAAGGTTAGACACATCTTACGACATCATTCCTTGCGAAAAACTGGAGTTTAAGGAACGGTGGAACGTAGAATTAATCGGAGCAGTACCAGATATTGGTATGTAGGACACAGCAGTTATGCTGAAATGAGGAGAATAGCTGAAAAGTGACAAGAATGCATAAATGCATCATAATAACCTTAAAGTCGATGACCGAGAAACCAATAGAACACTGCGCGTGATGATAATTACTGGGCCGCAAAGCTGCGGATAGATTGTTGCACGGAAAATTTTCAGCATCTTGTGTTATCTCTTTCATATATGACACAATCTTGCACTCATGATACAGAGCATCTTAGAAGTTTCGGATTCCATATTTTGGAGAAAGTTCCCCCTGCAATAGTCGCAGTCGGCAGTGTAGACGGTATCAGACGTCATTAAGCCGTGGTTCCATTATATTAGCCAGTACAGTTTGAGAAACGTTTTTCATATCGCTTTATGTAATGTGTGAAGTACGTGTAGCAGGACCATACAGTCAATCATAAATTCCTATCCAAACCAGCTTTAATATACTGACCGCCATTGGATCTTAAATCCCCCCTGATTGAAACAGTGATCCATCTTCGTCGATGTTCGTGGTACGTATTGAATTACTGAGATTGGGTCCCGCTACGTTAGTTATAATGCGGGACGTTGCAGTTCCACACGAGTACGTCCTCTACGTGAATGAAGATGGGTAAATCTTGACACACGTACCAAAACTAAATGTTTTTTTGGCGCCACTTTACAAGTAAAGAATGAATATGTCGCGTATGGCTGCCTGCAGGGGATCTCTCTGGTGTGGTTACCTCCCTCGCTCGACGTTTCATTACACAATGTGCGTCCAATACGGATGGCGATGACACAGCAACAAAAGGCTTTTGCGTTCTCCGTTTTAACATGTGCAACCCGGTTACAACGCTGCAACATCAGTTTCGTCGAGAGTATAACACTGCACCTCCTACAACTCGTAGCATTCGACGGTGGCAGCAGTATTTCTGGTTTTTTACGTAAAGGGAACATCCAAACCTCACCCCCGCATGATCGTTCAAGAATTGGAGCGTAATCCACAGCTTTTTACATGTAGTCCACAGAAGTCTACTCTTCGTGCCAGCCGAGAATTAGCTGTTCCTCGTGTGTGTATCTGACGTGATTTGCGGCAACGATTGTGTTTCGGGGTATCCAGTATTCAGTTGCCACAAGCCCTTGATAACTTTGGTAAACAAATATGTTTGTATCTCTGTTGATCCATCGCTGATACGACACAAAGGCCGGTCAAATATTTACCAAAGAAAAATCACCAGACAGTCGTATGTTTTCAAAAGTTAATTTATTTAGACGACCAGTTTCGGCATCTCATTAATATCATCCTCAGGCCGCTATGCGCTCCATGTGTGGACAGTCAGGTAATCGATACTTACATAACTGGAGCCATCGACATCTGGATTGAGTGAATTCGGATTTGGAGTATTCGCTTTGAAGACTTGTTGTCAACTCTTCGAAGTAAACACTCAAAGTGTGTGTATGTACAATGTCAATGACTTGCGTGTTTCTGCGGCGTACAGCTAGTGTTGTATTAAGTAATTATGGAAACAAAAGGAAGGGACAGGATGAAATCCGTTCAAGGTACCCATGTTATGCATCGAATAGAATCATTGAACGACAAAACTTTAAATTCCTGTCCAGTAGACGGATCATCGTAAATAGTTCCGAACTCCGCCACTCCAAGAGGCACTGCAAAAAGATTTGCAACTTAGAGACGGGTTATAGCTTCGAAATTTTGGAAATATGGAAATTTACAGCAGTGTTACCTCACACTGTAAACTTTTTTCCACCTTCAGCATTCGAACCTGCTGCATCAGGTTCGCACGCCACTCCATAAACCATGGTTAGCAACCTCAGTTTTGGGGAGGATTCGCTGAAAGTGGCTTAACCGTAAATCATATTTTGCAGTCGTGTTATAAAGGCGTATTACAAAGATACCAACGGAAGCCTGTTTATTGTTAACTGAAGATAATCGCAAAGCTACAGAAATTGCTCCGAACTAGTTTGGCAACTTGGCCTCTGATGCAAAAGCATCTAGTTAACGCAATCTACACTTTGTAATTTCTTAAATGACCGATTTGTTCGACACCGGATGCAGTTAAAGCGAACGGAATCTTAACTGCGTCCTGAATGTTCGAGATATTTTAAGTCAGATTTGCCTTTTCACATAAATTTCGACGATAATTAACAGACAACATCGAGACCGAAATACTTTCGTATATCCAGGAAGTCCACAATCTACGACATATCTGAACAGATGGCGACTTTCTCAACCATCATTATTAAGTTAGCGCGTGCGTTTTTGTCATCGGAGATTAGGCGATAAGATACTGTTTAAACTATTACCTGTAATAACATACCATTACAACTGACTTGTAATCATCTTATGCTTTCAGTTTTGGCCTTCTAAGTACCCTCTACGAGAACCTAATGTATGAGATTTGCCTTGTTGATCCCGGACGTCCTTTCTCGCTTTCCAGTACACATTTTCCTCCAAAGTCCAGCAGTTACTATTCTTCTTATTCTTTCCCTATAACTCACAGTTATAGAATGTAGGTGCAAGAAACTACTGCCAAAACATGTGCGCCTCCTATAGTTACTCAGTTGTCACAGAACTGTTTCAGGAACATACTACGCTTCTGAGAGTACTTATTGTACCATAAATTACACTAAATCTAGCCAGCACGATCAGAAACCATCCTAGATGATAGGAACTGTAGTATCATCTAAAAATCGCTGTAATACTATCATAGACGCATTGGTGGTGTGTGCTCTTGCATTACTCTGAAAAATGTTGCTCTCAACCTGTACTAACTGGTCATAGTATACGGACATCTGCTAGTGGACATTAATATAGCGTGTGTCTATCCTTCGCCTTTATGACGGCTTCAATTGTGCTGGGGCCAATTTCATTGAGGTGCCTTAATATCTGTGGGGGAATGGCAACTCATTTTTCCTCAAGAGTCAAACCCAGAGATGGTAGTGATGTTGGACGTCGCAGTCTGGAGCGAATACGACGTACTATCCTGAAGCTAATCCATTGGGTTTAGTTCGGGACCCTGGGTAGATTAGTCCATTTCAGGAATGTTGTTGTCCACGAATCATTGCTTCGTAGTAGCGTTTTCTTAATAATAATAAGGATACCACAAACAAACCACAAAAAACACCCCCACAGCGTAACAGTACCTCCTCCGTACTTCACTGCCGGCACTACACATGATGGGGCGGAACTTTCCCTGGAATTCACCAAATCCAAACCCTTCCATCGGATTACCACATGGTACAGAGTGGTTCATCGCTCCAAATCACACGTTTCCAGTCGTCCACTGTCTAGCAGTGTCTCTCTCTACAGCATTTCAAGCGTCGGTTAGCATTTACTACAGAAATCTGTGGCTTACTAGAAGCTGCCCGACCATTGTACCACATTGTACATTAAAGAATACATGAGTGATATAAACGTGTGGTATTTGTTCTTTCGGATATAAGACTGTTTCATCCAAGCTCTTCGTGCCACATGTCTTAAATTATATGATATTTCCAGAATTTTTCGACGATCGAAAAATCTTGACAAAAGCATAGGTAACATTTCGGGACCGTCGAAGGGGTAGGGTCGTACGTTTCTGCTATGACTGAAGACTTAGTTTCTGGATGAAAGGTATGGTGAAATTCATCTTTCTTTCATGAGAGTTATAAAGTTACCGAATCACTTTTTGACAGTTGGTACAGTCAATATACTAATACCCGTTTTGGCTAGTTTCTGTTTAGTTTTTAATGACACATGCTTTCGCATTAGAAAATATGGATTACAGATAGAAAGGACTCCAATTTCTTTTGAACAGGTAGTTACTGGCTTTAAATTAGAACTGTAAATTATTGTGGATCCCTTTACACGCAAAGTTTGTAGTACGGTCTCTATGAATAGTCTTGGTATTCTTTGGTGCCTCGGTACTCATTTTGCAAAATACTGTGTGCAATTAGCAGACGATAAACTGATCGAAGAGAAAGACGCTTTAGCTAGGTTGTGTCTTAGGCCTTCGTTTCAATAAACTTCCGATCAGCCAACAACTTCGTCGCATGTTCGACTGGCTGAATGGGACGGTATTTGATCCATGAGTCGTAGTTTCCATATTTGACGCATGTAGCAGAAAGTTCATTTCACTTACTTCAAATCGAAATAAACTGTCGGAAAAAATTAGTACACCCTTTTAGAGATTTCCAGTTCATTCAAGATTTATTGTCGCAACACTGCATATGGAGTACTAAATGATTACATTTACAGATAAATACAAAAGCGGTTCTGAGGTACCAGGTATCGACCCATGCTTAAACACCCATACTAGTATGTGGCGTAGTCTCCACGGGTGGCCATTCACGTGCTTACTCTGGCACCCAGTAGATTGTACAGGTGGCGAATACTGTCCTGGCATACGTTATGTCACCCCTGTTCGACCCGTTCACGTACTTCTGCAAGAGCTATCGGCTAACGAGTCGCGCGAGACACATCTCGACCCATCAGTATCCCACACGTGCCTGATTGGAGCCAAATCCGGACATAGTGCTGACCAGGGAAGTTGCTGCACGCTTTGCGGAGCAAGTTGAGTTCCATGGGCAGTGTTTGGGTGAGCCTTCTCCTGCTGAAAGAACAAATCATCTTCCTGTTGCGAAAACGGCAGAAGAACGTGTCTAACAACGTCCTGCAAGTACCGAGGGGTGGTTAGCTGCCTTCCAGAGACACCAATGGTGAATGAGAGGTATTGCTTATCGCACCCCAAACCATAAGGCCTAGGGTGGAACCAGTGTGTCTTAGACGCACTCACTCTACGAGACAGCGCTCGCCAGGTCTACGTTGTACGCGCAGACGACCATCGCTTATGTGCAGACAGAATCTGCTTTCATCGTTGAAGATCAAGTTGCGTCACTCCACCTTCCAAGTCATCCTCTTACGGTACCAGCTGAGCCGTGCACTTCGATGCTGTGGCATGAGCGGAAGACCTGCTAGAGGTGTGCATGCCTGTAGTTCGAATGCTAATAACCTGACTGCAATAGTACGTGTTGACACATCAGACTTCACAAGCCCTCTTATTTATGCTTTGGTAGCTGTACGATTTACGAACTTCGAGCATGCTGGAATAGCTGTGGGTCGGCAACTTCTGTTAATCATACAACGAAAAATCAGTCCAAAGTTGCAAATTTTACTTTTTTATTCACTCGATGACTAGTTTCGGGCCGAGATAAGTTTTCAAATCATTGTAACATAGTCCAAAATTGTATACCTGTCTGTGTGTACCGTAACTGTTCGTTGCACATTTTTAACATGGTTTTCACATCTTCGGAAATACCATTTTCTATTATGTTACTATGATTTGAAAATGGTTCTCGGACCGAAATTAGTCATCGAGTGAATAAAAAAAGTAAAATTTTCATTTTTCGCTTGGTTTTCGATGGACGAGCTGTACGATATGCCACTGCTGCCCTTACGATACGACAATACTGGTTCACATGTATGCTGTGTTGACGTCCAGAACTTCGTCTACGGATGTGGGAATGTTCACGTGACCGCTGATACCAGTATCATTGCACAAGTGACGCAGTATGTCCAGTTCGTGTGGCATATCTCTGAACAGACCATCACGGAGCTTGAAAGTCACAATTTGACACCTTTCAAACTCGCTCAGTTGGCTGTAGTAAGCATGAGTGTTTCTCTGCGGCATGGTTGCCTAGGTGCACCACACGTTTGCACCACATTGAGCCTTCTGGCATTTTTTTTATTTTTTTGCATATTGTGTCCAAAGAGAGATCGCCTTTGGCCATTTTTCCTTCTGGGGTGGCAAGGTGTGAGAAATAGTTTCACTTTATCGTATTCGCTTGCAAAGGGACTTATGCTCTCTGTGGGTCCTTGAGTCCTTTGAGAGTGTTGGTTAGCTAGTCGTACGAGTGATTAACAGTAACTACTAGATGCAAGATACCGAATAACTGAACAATGCATCACCTTCGAGAGTCCTGTGGTGCCATTGACGTGGTAGGGTCTGGCCTACATTCGCAAATTGGCAGACATTTTCTCGATACTCGTCTAATTCGTGAAAAAGACGAGTTGCCTTCTCTTTTATCTTTCCAGCGACGTATTTTTCTCTAGTGAGCTGGTGTATTTTTCTTGTCCTGGCCCACCTTGGGGCACTTAGGCCCCACTTCAAACACCTGTTTTGTAGTGGTTGCAAACTGCGTATATTAGAGTCACATATTGTTCCCCAAGTCGTCGAACCATTCAGCAGGAAGGGTTGTATCGTTGCTTTATAAAGTTGTAATTTCGTTAATGGGTTTAGATTCCTGCTCGTGAAAAACGGCGTGAGTGCCCGGATCATCTTCATAGTATTCAATTTTCTATCTTGTGTCTGTGAGGGGTAAAAGTCATCCCGTTATCCGATACCACTCACAGGTATTTCATCGTTGTAGTCCAGGATATTGGCTGTCCATTGATGGCAAGTCGCATCCTCAGTTCCTGCCGTTTCTTCGCAAAGAGTATTGCAGCAGTTTTCGTTGAGTTTAGGGTGATTTTATTGCTCTTGCCCACTGTTCGGTTACGGCAAGTTGTCGCTTCATCCTGTTGACAAGTTGTTTGATGTTCCGTCCAGAAGTTAAGAAGGCTGTATCATCGGCGTAAAGACTGGCGGTGATATGTTGAATGGTGGGACTGTCGTTAATACACAAATTAAACAGGTATGACGATGTAACCGCTCCCTTTCGGTGATGACTTCTTCCCATCTATTTGTACAAACAGACGCCTGTCCTGCAGAAAGCTTTCATTCATCTTGATGTAACAGTCGGGAGACGGATTTCAGTGACTAGTTTGACTGTAAGCCTGTCGCGCTACACCCGATCGTATTCATTTTCGATATCTAGGAAAATTCCAACTGTGGAGTTACGTCTATTGAGGTTGAGTTGTATGGTTTCTGTGATCCGAAGCAGCTGAAGCTCTGCTGATAACCGTGGCTGGAAGCCAAACTGTTCGTTATTTTCTTCCAGATAGTCTCTGAGACGGGTTCCAATGTTTTGCCGAGTGTGGGCAACAGACTAATCGGGCGGTGGCTGTCTGGCAATGTTGGGGTTTTTTCCTATTTTGGGAATAGGGATCGCCTTCAGTGTCTTCCAGCCTGCAGGGAAGTAGTAGTTGAGTAGCAGCTGTTGATAATTCGAGTTAAGAGAACGACGGCCTTTCTCGGAAGATGCTTAAGATCGGCGTTTGTCACAGAGTCCTAGCTAGGCGCCGAGTTGTTCGTCTTCCTGATGAGTTTTCTAACTTCAGCGAGAGTGCTAAGAATAGGCCTCTGTACATACATAAATTCGTTAATCCATAGATTATGAATACGACACTCCGTAATGATGTGGAACGTGTCACTTAAACATAAGTTTTCTTCACAAATTTTTTTTTCTTTTTTTTTTTTTTTTTGCAGTTACTAATTCATATCTAAAAATTCATTTACTGAGTAGAAGGAGTTGTCATTCAGAAATTCTTTTAACTTGCTTTTAAAAGTTGGTTGGCTATCTGCCACGCTTTTAATGCTATTTGGCAAATGACCAAAGATTTTTGTGGCAACATAATTCACCACTTTCTGTGGGTAGTTGGCGAAAGTCGGCGATTCGCTGCCGGATACGGTCCTCTTCCCTTGCGTCCTCTGCATCCTGTGGGGGCGGAGTTGTCATGTGGTGTTCATATACGTCGGCGTACAATTCAGCTTGGCCAAACGAGTTGTGTATCAGGCCATCGGGTCCGCGTATTACTCTCTTTGGTGGTCTCGGTTGGTGTAGTGCCCTGACAAATTGCCACTCTTCCCTAGTTTGGAGAAACGTTCCGTCCATCTTTGTTTCTCTGAAGTCTTCCCGACATTTTTCACCTTCTGGCTGTGAGCATCCCGTATTAAAGAGTAGACACATATGGCGCTTTGATAGCTATGCTGCTACGCTATCTGTTGGCGGACAACCTAGAAACCATTATCAGTACATCTACCGTTCTCCAGGTGGTATATGCCGTCAGAGGATCGAACTCGACGCTGTGTTTCCAGGTGTATTGTAGTAATTTTTTCTGGTAGTGTACAGATTGAACCATGTGCTACATACAATGTATCGAAAGCTTTTTTTTTTTTTTTTTTTTTTTTGTATGAAGTCTCTAATCTCCAAAGGTAGTGGAATACACCTTCCTGCTACTGATTTTGATATTTTCTGTTCGGATGTATCTCACCTGTAGTAACTGATTCATTAAGCCACACGAATACTAATCCTAAACTGAATTACCCAGACGTGTCCTGTAATTCTGAAATAACGCGTAATAAATTCTTGGAGACGTTTGGTAGCAGACAAATTTATTTATTGTGACGCGTTTGAATACATCTTCTCCAGAAGACTGTGGCAATAAAAGACAATACAAAGGTCATAAACAGAATATGACAGGATATATCCTGTCGAAACGCGTCACAATAAATAAACTTGCCTGCGACCAAGACGTCTACAAGAATTTATTAAATGCCAAGTCTGAATGGTTGCGTACCTTATACATTATGAATTCGTCAGTCAAATGGAAACGGTCGTTCTGACTGTCACGCAGTCGGTCGTCTTGTCTGTGTGTTTTGTGTTACAGCCATTGCTGAAAGACGATATACAGTATATGAAGTGTGCGTCTGCTATAATCAGGGATAATTACGTTTCTCGCTTTAATTGCTGAACATTACGAGTCGGATGTTGTTTTGTATTCACTTGACACGTTATCTACCACCACCTTGTGACAAGCCGTGCTGTTTTAACAATATAAAATATCGCGGGAAGTTCTTTAATTTGACCAAATTTAATTCCATTGTAACCGTTGTACATGGCGACTGTAGACTATGTTTCAAACAAGGAAAAGCTATTCAGCTATCAGGAAAAAGGTTAGAATCGGGCCGTGTACGTCCTAAGGTAGTACACTACCTTGTTGTCGACAGTTTGACGAGTCTATGTGACTCGATTTGAATGCACTGAAGATAGCTATGAAATCTAACTCGCACTTTTCTCACATGACATACTGAAAGATTTGAATCAAGGCAATCAGATGAATGCAGTAGTTCTTGATTTCCGAAAAGCATTTGACTCAGTATCACACCTACGGTTAACTGTAAAAAGTACGATCATATGGGATTTCAAGCGAAATTTGTGACAGGATGAGGACTTTTTGGTAGGGAGAACGTAGCATATTATCTTGGATGCAGAGTCATCGTCAGATGTAGAGGTAACTTCGGGTGTGCTCCAGGGAAGTGTGTTGGGACCCTCACTCGTTGCCGGCAGGAGTGACCGAGCGGTTCTAGGCGCTACAGTCTGGTCGCAGGTTCGAATCCTGCCTCGGGCATGGATGTGTGTGATGACCTTAGGTTAGTTACGTTCAAGTAGTTCTAAGTCTAGGGGACTGATGACCTCAAAAGTTAAGTCCCATAGTGCTCTGAGCCATTTGAACCAACCTTGCTCGTCGTGTTGTATATTAATGACCTTGCAAACAATATTAATAGTAACCTCAGGCTTCGGATAAAGCAGGTGATAGACTTCGGTTTATTTGTAGGGTACTGGTAACGTGCAATCAGCCTACAAAGGAGATTGCTTACAAATCACTTGTGCGACCGCCTATAGAAAATTGCTCAAGTGTGTGGAAGCCATACCAGAAAGGACTAACATGGAATATTGAACGTATACAGAAAGAGGCAGCACGAATGGTCACAGGTTTTTTGACTCGTGGGAGAGTGTCACAGAAATATTGAAGGAACTGAGCTAGAAGCCTCTTGAAGACACTTAAACTATCCCGAGAAAGTCTACTAACAAAGGGATCTGCACGCCCAGAGACGTTCAGACAACTATTCATCCCGCACTCCATACGTGAATAGAACGGTAAGAAACCGTAATAACTGGCACAATTGGACGTACCCTTTGCCATAGACCTCAAGGTAGTTTGCAGAGTGTAGAAGTAGATACAGGTGTAGAACAGTGAAACTTAGACCTGCAGTAAGAAAGTAGCAATTGGATTTGCGACTGATTGATGGATCCCGTTTTCCTTTTTTGTCTAATTTGCTTCATTGTCGTCGTCGTGTTGACTCTGTAGTTTTCTGTCCCTTTGATATCTCCAGTGCGTAATATTTGTGTTCCGTACATAGACACCGATCAGGTGCATTGAAGAGAACAAACACAGTCTGAAGTGTTTCGGGTGTAAATCAAACGTCTCTGCTTGGCACTGTAAGGCGAAAAACTAGGTGTGAATTCGTGATAGCGGGAGGCGGAGAGCCGCATCCTTTGCGGGCAAGCGTGACAAGAGGTGCGCGCGGCGAGACGGACAGAGTGGCCAGGGGGCGACGCGTTCCACACCTGCGCTTCAAAGGCGCCGCCCATCTGATAGCGGCGTCCACTCCTCGTCGCCCTAAATTATGATGTCCGCCCGCCTGCTTGTTCTTCCCGAATGCCGATTGCCTCGCGCGCGCTCAAATAAGACGTTTCCGACGGGGTCGGGCCGCGCCGCGCTGCAGTATAACACTGGCGGATTGCTCGGACAGATTGTAACCGAGAGCCTGCCTGCCTCCTTCCACGGCGGAATTCCTGGCCGCGCCGGGCGAAAATGCAGTCTTCTACCTGCGAATCAGCCGAAAGGTATTCTCGGTAGTATCTTGTGTGAGATATTATCGATTTCGGCACATCTCTAGGTTATTCTGAGCCAACGCGTACTATAGTCTCCCACGTTCACTTCTTTTCCTTTTCCGGTTTCTTCTGCGGGGCTGGCGTCGTTATTGCTGCAATGTTCGCCGTAAGTCGTGGCCGGATGCCCTTGCTGATGCCACCCCACCTCCCGGGACGAAATTTCTGTGCCTCACCCCATCTATTTGCGTCTAGAGTAAATCTCATGTTCAAGTCGGAGACTGTTTTCTAAACGTTTGCAAATCTTGTAGTCGAGGTATGACGTGGATAGGAGACCGGTATTCACCTAGTGGGATGTGGGGAACCGCCTGAAAATCACATCCAGGCTGGCCGGCACCCTGGCTCCCGTCGTTTTCCGCCGGGCGTATTCGATCCGGAGCCAGTGCGCTTTTCAGTATCCTGGGAGCAGGCGCTTTACATCTTCATCTGCAGCTACACAGACGATTTCCATAATTTAAGTTCCACTACAATACGTTGCAGAAAGAGACCCATTGGTCAGAATTACGTCAAATTTGAACAGCACATTACTGACGCAGGGGAAACCTCATAGAACAAACAAATAACGAAAATTTGAGCATTAGATTGCGCTGTAAGCATCAGAATGCGCACACCAACAGACTCGTGGCACACGGATGTTCCTGAGTTTGCGTCCGAGACGCTGAACATGACCGTCCCCATAAAGGATCTCGCGCTGCTGGTGAAGCTCTTTTACAAGAATGGCGGTTGTGCACCAGAAGCATTACAAAACTACCGAACACTCAAGGTGATGACAGGAGGCACTGTTGCGGTGTCTGCCAAGGGTATGGAGAAAATTATTACAAAATTTGAACAGACAGGTTCTCCTGAAGAGCAATGTGACAGAAGGAGGAAAGCAGTTGATTCGACGTCTGTCGAAGATGTGGCCACAACATTGCAGGAGGGGTCGAGCGGTGGTATGCGAACATGCAGTGCACGATAAACGACCATGGAGCATTCTGTGAGCAGACAAAGCCCATTTCCAACTCCAATGACATGTCAGTACGCAGACGTGTAGAATATGGGCAATGGAAACTCCGCAGGCATATCAATCGGTATCACTCTATTCTGCAAAAGTGACTGTGTAGCGCTGGTTGACGGCACTGTTTATTGTAGGACCGTATTTTTCCGAGAAGATGAGTTCTGCGGGTCCTGTTACCCGTACCGTCACCTGTAAACGCTGTGAGAGTGTTTCGCTCTCCAACGCCATTCGAATTTGACTTTATTCTGAATACTACTTCTCTTTCTACAGTGTTTTGAAACAGGAACTTTTATTATGGAAACCCTGTATATACTCTCCAAGCCACCGTATAGTGCACGGCGGAGGCCACCTTGTACCAGCAGTAGTCGTTTGCTGTCCCACTCACAAATAGAGGGAGGGAGAAAGGATTGCCTATATGCCTCCATACGAGACCTAATTGTTCTTATCTTCGTGTCCTTGTGCAAAATATACATTATCGATAGTAGTGTCGTTCTCTAGTCAGCTTCACTGCCGTTTCTGCGTCACAGTGACACTCTCCCATGGAACAAATAAACATGTGACCAAGCGTGTTGTCCTTATTTGTATACGTCCAGTATCCCCTGTTATTCGTGACCTATGCAATTCCCTCACTCCTGAACAATATTCTACGATGGGTCGCACGAGTGTTTAGTAAAAAATCTCCTTTGCAGACTGATTCCATTTCCCTAGCATTCTACCAATGAAACGAAACAATCTACTTCATCTATCACTGAGCCCATTGTGACGGTCCGCTAATATCGGCCGTCTTAAATTACTAGGCGCTTCAGTCTGGAGCCGCGCGACCGCTTCGGTCGCAAGTTCGAATCCTGCCTCGAGCATGGATGTGTGTGATGTCCTTAGGTTAGTTAGGTTTAAGTATTTCTCAGTTCTAGGGGACTGATGACCTCAATTGTTAAGTCCCATAGTGCTCAGAGCCATTTTTTTTTAATTACTAAATCCTGAGATCGCACAGTGTAAACATGACAGAGTGCAAAGCTATATAGATAGCTGAAAGGGGCAATCACTGTCCGAGGAAGGGGAATTTTCATGTTATTAATATGAATTGAACATTGTTGCAGAAAGCCTATAGTATGTTACTAGGCGGCCCAGATGTTGAACCGAGTAGCTGGTCGCTAGAAGCGAGCAGCTGACAGCCGTGTGAGAATGAGGTCGCCGCCCGACAATCCACCGGCGTAGAAAAAGATTAAAAAATGTTTAAAAACATTCTATTCTGTTCGTATCTGTATGTGCATTAGTAACGATTTGTACTGCACCAGTCATGATATATTGTTATTTTTTAAAAGTAATGATGCGCCGTAAAGAATAGTTAATGATTTTGAGTGGCGCTACGCCGTATGTGTTATGGGAAAATACAATACAGTGGCGCGATTTTTATTTTCTGCTGGAAGCAACTGTTGTATCTTCACTCTGGAAGGTTTACTCTGCTGAACAATGGTGTTATTATACGACTAAGTTAGGCGATCTGGCTGATTAGAGATAGTCTTGAATTGAGGATTGACGGCATATATTTGCAAATAACAGTTTATTTATTCCGTGCAAGTGAGTTGCTCTTAGGGAGCAGTGGTTTATTCAGCATTTACAGTATCAACCCTTGACAATTTCTGAGCAGTTATCATTAATTCAAGGCTCGATTACTACCGTGAGACAATAAAATATACGAGGATAATTGCACACGCCCCATTTTCGTGTGGACCGATAACTCTTACTCGGTGAGCCTAGATTCCTGCTGGCCAGTTGGTTGACAAAACAGGTTATCCCGCGCATGATAAAAACCTGAATAATATCGAAACCCACCACATTACGTGATCGTTCCATTTCATATCGCTACAGACTGCTAGAACAGATATTTGTATGAGGTGGCCGATTCCAATAGTGACGCGTTGATATTTTGTTTTGTGAAGTGCACAATTTGTTTTAAACAGCAAGTTACCGTCTGTATATGTTCCTACCAGGTGTTGCTGTCTTACTAACTTCACTTTCAGCTAGTTCTTCTCCCGGTATCTGTTCCGTATCTTAAACTGATTGGTCTTGAGTAACAACTTGATCGTCTCAAAAATTTCATTTCTGCGTTTCGTATTTTACCTAAAGTTATTCCACTTCCATAAAGCAATGAAACAGCTATATTTTGTAATAAAATTTTACTGTTCCTTCTTGCTGGGTATTATTTTTTTAACTTGTTATGGATGGGACTCACATGTCTACCCAGTTTTACATCCTTTGTCTTTATTATCGTCAAAGCGCGTTAGCCTAAATAGCTAAGAGATGTTATTAGTTCAGAATACCTGTTGTCCACAACATAACTTGCAGAGCTCTTTTTAACAACTTTCTTCCTCTCCTCTTTACAGCACGATGTCACGAGAACACATCTTTGACATAGTAAATGTTCTTTTCGGTACATCAGATCCCGCTGTTAACTGGCCAAGCAGCATCTACTTTCTTGCTTTCTTGGCAACTACACACTCGTATTAGTAATTTTTTTTACTTGTTTTACATTCGCTCTAACCCGCGAGATTAGCCTGAAAATTTACATGCCGACACTATTGATTACTATCATGTAGCAGTCTACACTCATTGAAATTTCAAGACCGAATCACTGAACTGGCAAACTACGAACCTAACAGCTTCCGTTACCTGCAGACTGGCTCCTTGAAACACTATCTGCCTTCTCAGCTATTTCCAGGTCAGAAAGACACGGCGAATTACCAGTGTCGTTCAATAAGTAACGCAACAAATCTTTTATTTCAGTCAATTTCGGTTGAAAAATGCGAAATTTGTTACGGGACGTCCTGGAACATTCCCGCTTCAGCTTGTATTTCCGACAGATGGCGGCGCTATAAGCAGCCTTCAAAACAGCGTCTATAACAGAGGTGCACTCCAAGCAGGGAGAGCTGTCATTGAGTTTCTTTTGGTGGAAAATATGAGAATGGCATATATTAATAGGCGCTTGCAGAATGTCTGAGGAGACCTGTCAGTGAACAAAAGCAAGACGAACTGTTGGGAGAGGCGTCTGTCATCATCGGAACAACGTCGCAAAAACCTGTCCCATCTCCCGCTTGCTGGAAGGCCGCACACGGCTGTGATTTTTGCAGTGTTGTAACGTGCGGACACACTGATTCAAGGTGATCGTCGGATCACAACACGTCGCTGCGTAATTGGACGTCTCTGTTGGTAGTGCTGACGCAACCGTCCACCAGCTGAGGTACCTGAAGGTATGTGGAATTCCTTGGACGTTACGGGGCTGATTGTGACAACATTTTGTCGAACATCGACACAGGCGCCGAATATGGTGCATCAGTTAAAACTTCCGGGCTGAAGGGCTGTGGTCGATGTATAAAATTTTATACACTGACCACGGCCCCTCAGCCCGGAAGTTTTGACTGAAGACAACACCGGCCGTGAAACCCTATATTGTATGATCATGGGTGCATCACTTTGGACCGGAATCAAATCGGCAATCCATGGAGTGGGCCACACCAACTCTTCTGCGAAGACAAAGTTCAAAGCCGGACCCTCAGCCGGTAAAGTCATGGCGACAGTCTTCTGGGACTCTGAACGGGTTATTCTGTACGATGTCCTCCCTCATGGTGCAACGATCAACTCTAAAGTGTATTGTGTTACCCGCAGGAGTGCGAAGATCATCTCTGAAGTGTACTGTGTTACAGGCAGGAAATTGAAGAATCGATTTCAGCGTGTTCGTCACCACAAAAATGCGAACGAACTTCTCCATCTTCATGACAACGCAAGTTCTCACAGCCGCACGGGGTAGCCGTGCGGTCTAAGGCACCTTGTGTGTGTGTTGTCCTTAGTGTAAGTTAGTTTAAGTTGGATTAAGTTGTGCGTAAGCCTAGGAACCGCTGACCTCAGCAGTTTGGTCCCATAGTCCATACCACAAATTTCCAATTTTTGCAATTTCTCACACAAGTCTGCGCACCCAAGAGGAGTTCATAAAACTTCATTGGACTGTTCTTCCTCATCCACCCTACTCCCCGAATCCCGCACCTTCCAACTTCCATTTGTTTGGCCCAATGAAGGATGCGCTCCGCGGGGAGCAGTATGTGGACGATGGGGAGGTTATTGGTGCAGCAAGACGTTGGCTCCGAAAAATGGTTCAAATGGCTCTGAGCACTATGGGACTTAACATCTGAGGTCATCAGTTCCATAGACGTAGAACTACTTAAACCTAACTAACGTAAGGACATCACACACATCCTTGCGCGAGGGAGGATTCGAACCTGCGACCGTAGCAGCAGCGCGGTTCCAGACTGAAGCGCCTAGATCAGGTTGGCCACAGTGGCCGGACGTTGTCTCCCACGTTGACCAGTAGATTAGTACCATGAGGCCACATAGTACCCCTAGTAATAAGGTGTAAGGCCGTCTCATTGAACGGAGATTAAGCTGAAAAGTAGAGTTTTGTATCCAAAGGAGTGAGGGATAATACAGTGTATTGCATTCCTCAATAAAACCAACCTGCTTCCAGAAAAATAATGTGTTGCGTTACTTCTTGAACGCCCGTCGTAAAATATTCTAGTTTCCACAGAAACAACACTGTTTATTCCTACGAAAATGACTCTCTATATCCCTAACTACTGTCAAAAGTTGGTATGTGAATACAGACAGGTTTATGGTTATTTTAAAGGGTAATTAGTGTTTCTCCATCGGTTATGGTTGAAGTTACGTCTCATACCAAAATGCCACTCGATTGTTCAGTGTTAAAATCTCAAACTGCAACTGCAAAGACCCCAGGTTCGATATCCAGTCAGTACCAGGATTTAATCTTTCACTTATTTCTTTTTTCACCTTTGGCAACGTTTGTTAATTTGTAGACCGCCAGTTGCGCTGTGGTTCATAGCCCACGTTCAAATGTAGGTCCCGCTATAACGGGCTAAGTCAGTTCGTAGGGCAGAAGCAGTTGACGCCATATCACCTCCAACAGAAGTATGTTTAGCAAAGCACTGTGATGTTCAAACAAACCTTTAGGCTCATGACAGATTTATCTCTTTTGCTGACACTTTGTGCTGTGGAGGCTGCAAGAGGTGCGGACAGGTACGGACACCTGCACAGTCATTATAACTGCCGATCGGACCTTCTCGTACCTCGCCCAGCTTGTGAGAGGCCGTCAAATTCTTCCAACTTGCAGTATCTCAGAAAGTAAGAAAAGGCGGTAACCGCCGTGTCGCCTCAATATTTAGCGAACTTGGTCAGCTTGGAAGTGCTCACTAATCAACGCTACTCTCAAAGACTGAAGTAATATCGCAGCGCACCTAGCCCTCCTGCAATTATCGGCTATTGCACCTTGGAAGTCTTACACCAGTTCTTTCCAGGCAACAATTACTTAATCCCCTTCCATAGACAAGTTTATGCTTGATCTGCAGAAATTTCATATACTCATTTCTGTAAAATAATTTCTGTCCGTCTACCTTATGTTGCCAGTCGAGCCATTGCCAGGAAATAATTTGGATATATTTGAGTTGTGCGAGAGTGTTGTATTTCACTCAACTTTGATGAACTTTATGTGATTCTGGGTATGGATATTGTCTAGCACATCTCGACATTGTAATATCTTGTGGTTATGTAGTTCGTGGAACTTCAGAACTTGCCACTGAAACTGAACATAGCCAGCTAATACCCTTATATTCAGTTTTGAGCAGTGGTACCCCAAACAGCTTGGACAGAGTGTTGTGTGTACATAATTTTTCGTAGATTTAGGGTAATTACAACGGAAGTGCGGTACTTAAGAGGAACACATGAGATTGTGACGGTATCCATTATAGTTACATTGATGAACGGTGTAAAATATAAAGCTCATCGACGAACGCAACAGTGAAATGCGGAAGTGTATATGCGATACATTCAACATCAGTATGGCATGAACTAGTGATTCTACATCTACATCTACATACATACTACGCAGGTGATTGCATGGTGCGTGGCGTAGGGTACCCTCTGCCGCTACTAGTCATTTCCTTTCCTCTTCCAGTCGCAAACAGAGTAATAGAAAAAAACGAATGTCTGTATGTTTCCCTACGAGCTCTAATCACTCCAATCTTTTCTTCGTGGTCCTTATGCGCGATGTACGTTGGCGGCAGTAGAATCGATCTGTACTCAGACTCAAATGCCGATTCTCTAAATTTTTTCAACAGTGCTCGTCGAAAAGAACGTCGCCTTCCCTCCCGTGATTCCCATTTAAGTCCCCGAAGCATCTCCGTAATACTTGCGTGTTGTTTGAATCTAACGGTACTGCATCAAGCAGTCTGCCTTGAACTACTTCTATGTCTTCCTTCAATCCGACCTGGAGCGGATCCAAAACACTCGGACAGTATTCAACAAGGTGTCGCACTAGTATCCCATATGTGGTTTCCTTTTATGGAAAATTACACTTTACTAAAAATTTCCCAACAAACTGAAGTCGACAATTCACCTTCTATGCTACAGTCCTTACATGTTCATTCCATTTCATACTGCTTTGCTACGTTACATATAGATATTTAATCGACGTCATTGTGTAAAGCAGCATACTACTAACGCTGTATTCCAGTATTATGGGTTTGTTTTTACTACTCACCTGCATTAACTTACATTTCTCTACATTGAGAGCTAGGTGCCATTCAACCCATCAACTCAGTCAACCACGACACCTTCCCATACACTATAGTATCATCAGCAAACAGCCGAAGACTGCTGCTTACTCTGCCCGTCAGATCATTTATGTACATAGAGAACAACAGCGGTTCTATTACATTTCCGTGGGGCATTCCTGACAATACCCTTGTCTCTGTTGAACACTCGCCATCGCGACCAACATACTGGGTTCTGTTACTTAAGAAGTCTTCTAGCCACTCACATATCTGGGAACCTATTCCGTATGCTCGTACCTTCGTTAACAGTCGACAGTGTGGTACGGTGTCAAATGCTGTACAGTGTGTACTGTGATTCAAGGCACAGTCGTTTTCCCACCTCATTTGTCTGTTGGCACCAGTAACAGTCAGTGTTGCCTTCCGTTGTGCCAGACTGCACCTACAACAGCACAACTGCCATTCGCAGTGCTGCGGCGAGGCATAGGGCAGCGTATTGTCATAACAAGGAACCGCCTGGAATATGAGAGTGAACTGACATCAACTTGGAGCCAGTGCCTGGGGGCTGTGAGCGGTGCTGTGAAATTCCGTGTTCGACGCCGGACCATGCATGGTGTGCTGGCTGAGCCTACTTATGTCCCACTCTGGCTGGCAGAGAAATTGCATGGTGATAGTGGCCCCGTGCAGATGGAGGACGAAGTGGCCGCTTCCGTTATCAGTGGGAGACGCAGAGAAGTGAGTATCGAGGCGAAGAACATGAAGTCAAGACAGCTAGCAAATGAGCAATCGGCTGGACGAAGTGAAGCAGCAAGTTGTAGCGAAAGCAGCGAGGTAGCCTAGTGGACTATATAAGTAGCTTTCACGATCGTGTTATTGAAAATATTCGCCAAAATATGCATCTTGTACTTCAGCTAATCGTCGCATTCTTGCAAAACAAGAATATTCCACTGAGTGGTAGTTATATAACACTTCGATTTCTGTTTATCTTTTTGATGGCTTCAGTGCTCCGGGGACTAAAATTTATTTATCATAACTCCAGTCCGGGTTTTGCTTTGTAAATAACTGAACACTAATTGCATGTTGTTGCTGATTTATTTCCCCGTTTTCTTGAGTGCAAATGTAATCCTTGTCATACCTTTTACCACACAGTAAATCTGTCATTCACGTAGCTTTTCAAATTGGTCATATGGAAGTATATCGTACCACCAAGCTTTCCAAATCTCAAACGTTTACGATTTATATATGCAGACTGAAGCGACGAATTAAAAGGTCTCTGGAAGTATATAGTTTCATTTGGTTAAAGTGCCTAGGCTGGGTTTTAGGCGGGATACCCCGATTCTTTCGATGTTGAGACGCTATTCCACTACAGTTGGAGCGACTCTGCAAAGCTGTTCGAGTTTAGGCGGCATACCAAGTGGACTGAGATGTGAATACGAACTAGATTGAGGAGGGAGACGTGCTAGGGTAGTCCATGCAGTTGAGTAAAACCATTTCCCAGGGTGGCGTAGTGGTAAGTGCGTCCGCATAGTCAGCTGGAGACCGGGTTCGGATCCTGCAAATTTTCATTCATCGCTTCAGTCTGCAAATACATATCTTCAGATTAGATTTGTATCTTTAACAGTCACAAGAGATAATGTTGATATACTGTAACTTCACAGAACAGGTACGAAACATGACTTAACTGAGCGGAACCATAACCACAGCAGCAACTTAACACAACCGAACTGCATTACACAACAAAGCTAATTTTCCAAGAGATTACATTGCTCTATACTGTGACATTAACTGTATACATTAGAAAAGCAGAAGATATTCATGCATTCCTTCTGTGGGCCTTTGTCCCGCTCCAGCGTGGGGTCGGCCGTGTTATTGCTGATTTGGCAGCGTTAGTTGCAGAGGGTGGCCAGATGCCTTCCTGCCGCCACCCCAACCTCCCCCCCCCCCCCCCTCCCGGATGTAAGTAGTGTACGCAGCTGTCTGCGTCTAATGTAAGCCATGAAATAGTGCGAACACGTCTGCAAATGTCTGTGACTCGTGTAACTGAGGCGGAACGTGGGGACCAGCCCGGTATTCACCTAGCGGGATGTGGAAAACAGCCTAAAAACCACATCCAGGCTGGCCGGCATACCCGCCCTCGTCGGTAATCCGCTAGGTGGATTCGATCTGGGGCCGACGCCCCAACCCGAGTCTACGAAGTAACGCATTAACGCTCTCGGTTATCCTGACGGATGAGAAGATGCATTATTGGAAACATAATTTCTATTAACTTAATAATTGTTCAAGTTAAATGTAAAAATACCTGAATGACAATCTTTTTCCAGGGTAAATACTTCTATATAAAAAGTCATCAAATAGTTTCGTCACTATCCAAAAAGACATAGAAATAGAAATAATGGATAAATACAATACAGAAATCAATTCCCAGCAAGAGCCGAGAATTGTGCATATATCGACCAAACGTAGTATTGGATGATTCATTAATAGTGAGACCAGCATCGATAGAGCCAATCTGGGAAAGAGATAATCACCCTTGGTCTGTCATAACTTCCGGTCTGGGTTTGTGGTGGCTTGCTGTCAGCACAGGGTATCGATTCTGGTCGGGCAGCGGACGGTGCTTGGTTTTGTGGATCCAGGCAATGCGATGCCCGAGAGTCTAGTTGTGCTACTTGTGACGCATGTGTTCGGCTACAACGGTTAAGGGCACTGTGTGGTTTGTGTTCAGTACAAACGACTGAGCTGACGACTTTGGCTGGCGTATCCAATTTAAGTTGTACGAGAGACCGTACTGCAACTACAATGGGGCTGTTGTAGTGGCTAGTGTATTAGAGGTGAGATATATATTTTATTTTTTGTGGTGTTCAGTAAAACTTTTATCCGTCGTTTCTCCTGGCTTTCACTGTCCTGCTGTTCTTATTTATTGTGCCAGCAGAGGGTTTCTGTGTTCTGTGTTCTGTTACTTACGTTTCATTCTCTTGCTAGTTGCTTATTTTGCTTTCGATAAGGTGTCAGCTTTTGTTTAAGTAAATTTTAGGATTTTGTACTCAAGAACAAGACTAATTTCTTGTATAATTTAGAGTGAGTTATTGTTTGTGGTAAACTGTTTAAAGAATTCAACAATCTACTTGTTCTAGTCTTTCGTCTTGTCCTCCACGTTGTTTCCCATATTGTTCTCGTCATCCTATCCATATACATCCTGATTACATGTCCGGGAAACTTTCTCCTTTAGATTCTGATCTCTCCTGATGTTTTCGCTATTCTCCAGCACAGTTACCTTAGGTCTTCGGCTCTGTCTCTCTCATCACCTTGTTTAGGGATTAGTAATTTTCTCATTAGTTGTCTGCCTTCCTTGTTTCACTACTTGTTCTGCAGACTTACTTCCAACCGTTGTTGTCTCAACTGCATGTAGTACCGCATTCGTCACTATTGCCTGGTAGCGTCCGACCGCTCACTCTGCAGATATATTCTTTCTGTTGTAGATATTTCTGGTCATGCAGAATGCTGACTTTCTTCATTCTCTCTACTATTTGTCTCTCTTGTTTCCCTAGATGTTCTGCAGTGTTTCGTCCTACTGTTATTGTCTCAACTGAATATGGTGCCGCATTCGTCACTATTGTCTGGCAGTGTGTGATCGCTCCTTCTGCTCATATTTCTGGTCATACGGAATGCTGAGTTTCTTCAGCCTCTCCATTATTCCGTTACTGCTGCAGTTTATTCCTGCTACGCAGGGTGTAACGGCTGTAATTTTTTTTTTTTAGTCTGTCTGGAACCGCGCGACCGCTACGGTCGCATGTTCGAATGAATCCTGCCTCGGGCATGGATGTGTGTGATGTAATTAGGTTAGTTAGGTATAAGTAGTTCTAAGTTCTAGGGGACTGATGACCTCAGAAGTTAAATCGCATAGTGCTCAGAGCCATTTGAACCAAGACTTTTTTAAATGTCGTATCTTAATCTGTACACACATCATAGTGTTGGTTGGTTTTTCTCTGCGCCTATAGTCTTCACACAAATACGTCCCGTATTTTACTCCATGATGTCTTCTGCACTGACGTAACTGCGCCACTGAGTGAACTACACTAACCATTTTGCGTCCACATGTCCACACTTCAACGCCTGCCCAATGCTCATGGAAAAATTAACAGTAGAGAATTGCTCTTTGCCATATGTACTTGTAGGTACTAAGCACACGCCTCGTAGTATGTGTAATTATTAGCCTGCAAATGACGTAAATACGGATGCAATGTTGTGCAGTACACCATCCTCACTCATCAATATAAATATCTGCACTTCCTCATGTTATGTCCTGTACATTCTCCCAGGTATTTAAATTTGTTCACCTTTGCATGGTGCCGCTGTTTTCCAATCCCCAGTGGTATTCAATGCCGTTTTTGTGTTGGAAGCTATCCTCAGTCCCAACTTTCCGGCTATCTTGCTTGTGTTGTCAAGTTGTGTCTTTGCGTCTTCTTCCGTCTTTCATCCTATAGCTATGTGTCCGCAAGGTTACGCAGTCCACTTGGCCCCCATTGTCGCTTTTCTCTGCGACGTGCGTCTCTTCCGCTCCCGTTTTATCGTTTATCGCTCTCCACTGTCTAATCGTCCAATGCAATGTTGAACAAAATTGGTGACATTCTCTCTCCATCTTTGACATCAGTCTTGACATCAAATGTTGGCAGAGGTTTATGACACACGCTGCTTATTTAATAAATTTTTCAATCACGAACACGTAGTGTACTCTACTTCGACTTTTAAAGTCTGCCAAATGATGACAAAACAGTTGAAACTAGTTGCAGCGAAATAAAGTTTTATAGCAGCTTTTTACTGGTAAGTATACAAATGCAGAAATAAGAGCCTGGAGGAGAAACGGAAGGGGTGCGCTCTGAAGTCGGACTGTGAGAAGGAAATGCAGCAGCAGCTGCGTGAATCCCGACTCGTCGTCAGCGAGGCAGTAATGGCGTCCGCCTCTAACGAGTAGCGTGTGCGTTTGCCGGCGACTCCTCGGCTGATCCTCCAGCGTGAGCCGCGCAGCAGAGCACGGCAGCCGGCCGGCCGGCGGTACAATGTATGCAAAGATCGCAGGCCTCGCTCACCGCGATAGGCCTGCGCCCAAATACGGCCGCGATAGAGCCGGAATAAATCTCCGCTGGCCGGGAGGCGGGACAACTGCGCCTTTTGCAGCGGCAGCGAGCGTCGCTGGCTCTGGGGAAACGTGCCGCAATTATGGCTGATTATGCGGCACAGACCCGAGGAGGGAGGACGGCCGGCCTGCGCAGCGCGCAGCGACTGGACGGACTCGGGGGTTCCCCGCGGTCGGCAGCGGCAGAGGCTCGCTCGCCCTCGCGCTGCCGCGGACACGACCGCGACCGCGCAACCCTTCCCTCCCCCCACCGCATCGCCGCTAAATTGATTAAAGCGGGGCTCGCGGGACCTAACGACCGCGCCGTCGACGACAGAGGTCCCAATTAGAAATATCGCCCTAACAAGGATTGTCAGCTGCCACGCCAAGACGGATGGGTCTGCGGCAGGAGCGCCGTGCGTGGTACACCTCTGCCCCCCCTCCGGACCGTCTGGCCGCGAGACCGGCTGCTGTGTTTTTGTGGCGCCGCTGTCCGGTGCCCGCCGACCAGGCGGACCTGTCAGAACTGTCACCTGGGGGCCCCGCAGCCGCCCAGAGGCAGTCCTCCCGAAACCTTTCCTTTTGGCAGCGGCGTGTCGTTCTTCATTATCGACACCTCTGCAAGCACCACTCACGAAAAGTGTGAGGTGATCCACATGAGTTCCAAAAGCAATCCGTTGGAATTCGATTACTCGATAAATAGTAAAATTCTCAAGGCTGTCAATTCAACTAAGTACCTGGGTGTTAAAATTACGAACAACTTCAGTTGGAAAGACCACATAGATAATATTGTGGGGAAGGTGAGCCAAAGGTTGCGTTTCAATGGCAGGACACTTAGAAGATGCAACAAGTCCACTAAAGAGACAGCTTACACTACACTCGTTCGTCCTCTGTTAGAATATTGCTGCGCGGTGTGGGATTCTTACCAGGTGGGATTCACGGAGGACATCGAAAGGGTGCAAAAAAGGGCAGCTCATTTTGTATTATCACGTAATAGGGGAGAGAGTGTGGCAGATATGATACCCGAGTTGGGATGGAAGTCATTAAAGTAAAGACGTTTTTCGTCGCGGCGAGATCTATTTACGAAATTTCAGTCACCAACTTTGTCTTCCGAATGCGAAAATATTTTGTTGAGCCCAACCTACATAGGTAGGAATGATCATCAAAATAAAATAAGAGAAATCAGAGCTCTAACAGAAAGGTTTAGGTGTTCGTGTTTCCCGCGCGCTGTTCGGGAGTGGAATGGTAGAGAGATAGTATGATTATGGTTCGATGAACCCTCTGCCAAGCACTTAAATGTGAATTGCAGAGTAATCATGTAGATGTAGATGTAGATGTAGTTAGGCTGAACCCGAACTGCACCAACATAATTTCGGAAGAAATTCAGGAATGTAGAACTTCTATACATTTTAGATGTGGAACCATGCGACTGTGATGAATAAATATTCCAGATATTACTGCAATCAGTCCCCTATATTTTTATCTTCAATTTTTGTTGTCCATTACTGGTCTCTTATCGCCTACCGAAACGTCAACAGATGGTACATCTACATCTACGTGATTACTCTGCTATTCACAATAAACTGCCTGGCAGGGGGTTCAACGAACCACCTTCATGCTGTCTTTCTACCGTTCCACTCTCGAACGGCACGCGGGAAAACCGAGCATTTAAATTTTTCTGTGCGAGCCCTGATTCTCTTATTTTACAGAGATGATCATTTCTCCCTATGTAGGTGGGTGCCAACAGAATGTTTTCGCAATCAGAGGAGAAAAGAAGTTATTGAAATTTCATGAGAAGATCCCGTCGCAACGAAAGAACGCCTTTATTTTCATGATTGCCACTCCAATTCACATATCATGTCTGTGACACTATCTCCTATATTTCGCGATAATACAAAACGAGCTGCCCTTCTTTGTACTTTTTCGATGTCATTGGTCAGTCCCACCTGATGCGGATCCCACACCGCACAGCAGTACTCCAGAACAGGGCGGACAAGCGTGATGTAAGCAGTCTCTTTAGTACAGCTGTTGCAGCTTCTAAGTGTTCTGCCAATGAATCGCAGTCTTTGGTTTCTCTACCCACAATATTATCTATGTGATCATTCCAATTTAGGTTATTTGTAATTGTAATCCCTAAGTATTTAGCTGAATTTACAGCCCTCAGATTTGTGTGGAGGAGGAGATTAGTGTTTAACGTCCCGTCGACAACGAGGTCATTAGAGTCGGAGCGCAAGCTCGGGTTAGGGAAGGACGCGGAAGGAAATCGGCCGTGCCCTTTCAAAGGAACCATCCCGGCATTTGCCTGAAAGGATTTAGGGAAATCACGCAAAACCTAAATCAGGATGGCCGGAGACGGGATTGAACCGTCGTCCTCCCGAATGCGAGTCCAGTGTGCTAACGACTGCGCCACCTCGCTCGGTCAGATTTGTGTGACTTACCGCGTAATCAAAATTTGACTGATTTATTTTAGTACTCATGTGAATAACTTCGCACTTTTCTTTATTCAGGGTCAACTGCCACTCTTCGCACCATATAGATATCTTATCTAAATCATTTTGCAAGTCGTTTTGATCATCTGATGACTTTACAAGACGGTAAGTGACAGCATCATCTGCAAACAATCTAAGACGGCTACTCAGATTGTTTCCTATATCGTTAATATAGATCAGGAACAATAGAGGGCCTATAACACTTCCTTGGGGAATGCCGGATATTATTTCTGTTTTACTCGATGACTTTCCGTCTATTACTACGAACTGTGACCTTTCTGACAGGAAATCACGAATCCAGTCGCACAACTGGGGCATTTTTATTGCATGTTTACATCATTGTGGGGGTCGCACAGCCGTAGCGATATGAAAAATGAAACATGTAAACACTGAATGTGCCGAGAATTATTCATATTTATGAGATTGATTTAGATGCATTACTAACAGCTGTTAGTACCTCTTGGTTTATTCTTGGTGCACACCTTATTCTGGAAAACATAACGTATTTTTTCCAGGGACTATTTCACAGCACTTAACAAACTTAGTCACAGGAAACGAGTTTTACGTGCTTTACAAAACCACGTTCGTGTTGGGGCAGACAATCCCTTTCAAAAGTTCTTCCATCGCTAACGACATGATTGTTAGAGCAGATACACCAAGAGGTGCTTATAATAAGTAATCTTTATTTACGACAGTCTGTTTCGGCTTGAGGGGATGTATACTATCTTTTGGTTCAAAAAATCGATTTTTTTAAAAAATAGCATTTTTGGATCCATAAAAGTGTTTAGAATCCACCCCTGAAACGGTTCTTCCGAATACGGAACAGAAATGTTTATTATTCGTAGTTGAACAAAAAATGCGCCTTTTTCACGCACCAGTTTTTATCTTACGGAGGACGAGTAATTGTACCGGTGCTTGGGAGGAAACACACAAAATTCAAATGAAAGTTTGGGCGCGTGCGTTTGGAAGCTAGTCCCCAAGCATTTGCATTCTGGTGCGAAGACTGTGGAGTTTGCGACTTTCCTGGCAGTGAGCAGCTTCAACGAAGGATATTCAGCAATTTTGAAGACCATGACAACGATGGTAGTCACCCTGCGGCTCTATTCGACGCAGTTCGCCAAGCATTCGGACGACCAACGGATTCAAGAGGCCGAAAACCACCTGTCACCGGCCGTGCGAGCGGCTCTGGAGTAGCGCAGGATGGTCCAAATCAAGCAGAACGCCCTCTATGACGAAGTGGAAGGATCAGTTTATGGACCCGGAATAGGAGATTGAACGTAAGTTGCATAATGTTGCATTTATATGTAGTCAAAACTTCAAACGCGTTTTTCTCGAAATGACTTTTTTTATCGTGCGGTATGGTAACTTCAAATCTACTGTACCGATTGGCATGATTCTTTGTTTTCGACGAAGCTAACTAAATTATCTAGGAGTTGTACCACTTTTATTCCGATCCATCAACTATAAATACTTTTACTTGGCCGATGAAGTCGATAAATCGATGAAAAAAAACAATTTTTTTTAAATGGCCGACATTTTGTTTCTTATGGTCCAAATATCTTAAGCGAAGTACAACTCCTAAAGAATCTTATATACTTCGCTAGCGTCAACTCAATTTTGATTTCAGACGAGCCGGCTGACCTGTGACGTAACACGCGTGGAGGTCTACATCGAAATTTTGTTTCGTTCCGACGGGACTTCCGTATTTGCTCTTCGACATTTCCGGTCGAATAAATTCGATTTTGTAGAGGAAATATCAATAAACATTTTGACCAAATTTGACATTGATGTCTATAACACATCCTGAGCCGGCCGTAGTGGCCGAGTGGTTCTAGGCGCTACAGTCTGAAGCCGTGCGTTCCCTACGGTCGCAGGTTCGAATCCTGCCTCGGGCATGGATGTGTGTGATGTTCTTAGGTTAGTTAGGTTTAAGTAGTTCTAAGTTCTAGGGGACTGATGACCTCAGCAGTTAAGTCCCGTAGTGCTCAGAGTTATTTGAACCATTTGATCATCCTGAGAAAAAAATTCTCAAAGAACATGCTTTTTTAGGACCAAAGATAGTAAACCTCCCCTTAATCGCCATTTTCAAGTACGTCTAGATTGATGAGACGTCCATACTGCGTCGTTAGTGGACTGTTTTGTAACTGTCACTGCTTTATTAAGATCGTGAATGGAGTCAAGATGTAAGAGTTATTATTCTACAAAGAATCACTACAAACCATAAGTTGTGAACTCCAAAACAGGAAATATCCCTGAATAAAGGTTTCCCGAATGTCACACCGTAACTGAAATTTCATTTCAACATCTTGACTCCATTTACGATATTTACAATCTTAATAAAGCAGTAACAGTTACAAAACAATCCATTAACGATGCAGTATGCGATTAACCCGAAACGGACTGTCATAAATAAAAATTACTTATTATAAGCAGCTCTATGGTGTATCTACTCTGACAATCATGTCGTTATCAGACATGTATTACGTTGCTGGCCCTAAAAAAGAAAAATACTTGCTTTTTACTTTGACGACAGTAAATATATATCTACTTATATAATATAAAATAAATATTTATATAATATAAATAGGTATATACTCACTGACGCCAATGTGCAATGCAAGTGCTGTAGAAAGAGACTCTATGCCCCAACACAAAATCTTTGAACATAAATTTAGTCAGGCTGTTTGGTTTATGTTTTTAAAGCGCGTGGAAGTTGTTACCTGTGGTTAAGTTTGTGATGTCCGTAAAATTGTCGCTGGAAAACATACGTTACGTTTTCCAGAATAATGTGTGCACCAAGATCAAACCAAAAGATACTAATAACTGCAAGGAACGCATAAAATGGATCTCATAATATGTATAATTCTCGCCACGTTCAGTGCTTACATGTTTCGTTCCTACATCTTGCCACAGCTACAGGGTTTCCAGAATGCTGCAAACATGCAATAGCCGCGCGGGATTAGCCGAGCGGTCTGAGGCGCTGCGGTCATGGACTGTGCGGCTGGTCCTGGTGGAGATTCGAGTACTCCCTCGGGATGGGTGTTTGTATTTGTCCTTAGGATAATCTAGCTTAAGTAGTGTGTAAGCTTAGGGACTGATGACCTTAGCAGTTAAGTCCCATAAGATTTCACACATATTTGAACAAACATGCGATAATTATGTACTACCTGAAGATGAACCGGTAACGGAAAATAAAAACAGAAGAATTAAACAAAAGGCGACTGGCTGCAGTAATTTCAGGAAACCTTTATTCAGGGATATGTTCTATTTTGGAGTTAGCAACTCACGATATGGTGGCTTTTTGTAGAGTAATAATGTACAGAATGGCGAACGATATGTGTCATCATTTCCTTTTTGAATAAAAATGTTACGCTCAAGACAAACTCAAAAGAATATAAACTACCACGGAAAAATCTCCGTACAGAATTGTTCTAGCACAGTACATGCTCAGCATCTTCACCTTTTTCTTTCCTAACTGTTTTCACACGAACGCTGATGTTAGCGATAACTCTGTGGCACATATCTTCCCTGATCTCACTGCAAGCTTGAAGAATGAGGCGCCTGAGCTCCATTAGTGGACGTTTCTGGAAAATTGTTTCCTGGAAGTATCCCCAAAGACAGAAGTAACACGAGCTGAGGTCTGGAGTACTGAGGGGCCGTTACTGAAACGACCTGGAAATCTGAGTGAAACAACTCGCATGTCGAAAGGCTCGTCTTGGCAGCATGTACCCTTGCTCCATCATGCATGAGCCACTGCGTGTTGAAGGGCAACGCAGTAGCAAGAAGCTCACATAACGCGTACTGTTCATAGTTTCTTCAAAGGCTCATTAAGTCCGTGATGGGAAATTGCGACCCACACTGTAATCCTCGGTGCATGATGTCGTCGTTCATGAAGCACTTGCGGGTTTTCAGTAGCTCAAAATCGTACATTTTATTTGTTAACCATACCGGCCAAATGTAAATACATCCCGTCTAAAAACCAAACGTTTTTGAGAGTTTTCTCCCTATTCTCCGCCCAGCGGGCAAACAGTAGTCTCCACCGCCATGTTCTGCAGTGAGCTTCTCAGTAAAGGTCATCTTGTACAGGGACATCCGGAGGTAAATTTTAAGAAAGCGTTCAGCGGGCCATCTGGATATGCAGATTTGCACTGCTGTTTTTCTGCATAATTTGCCAGAGCTTCTCTGTAGAGTAACTCGTACCGCTTCAATATTCTCCAGCGAACAAACATGCTTCCGCCGAGGTCGCTCCGCCTGCAATATTGATCCTTCCTGTACAAACTGATAATACATTCTATGAATGTTTCTGTACTTTCAACAACTTTCAGCATTGCAGCACAGTCAGCAATCGTGATAATCCAACACATAAGAAACTATCAGCCTCGATTGCGGTAGTGAAACCAACCTTTACCTAGGTTTCAGCCCAAATAATTGAGCCTTTCTCAGAAGATATACCCGAATTTATAATTTGTCTAAGAGGGCATGGTCTAGAAATAAAACTAAGACAGCTGAATAGGCGTAGTCACATTTTAAAAATGCGGTAAGTAAGTACTAAGTCAACACCAAGACTTTACTTAAGCTCTGGCGTTCGCCTCGTCTCCATGGACGCCGTGCGGTGGGCCTGAGGAGCTCACGTGAAACTAAGTAGGAATAGATAACGCGCTGCAAATCAACATGGCGGCGAACATTGCGCATGTCTAGCTGAGACCATGACTGTCAAAGACGAAAGACCAACGCAGTTATATCTTAAAACAAATAACTTACAGGAAGGTTTAAAATCATAATTTGACCTATGCTGGTCATTTGCTATTGCATGGTGATGAGGTGGCGTTGTTCGTTCACTCACACGTTATTTTTAGTAATAAGATAAAAAATTAATCTTGATGATATTCTCCATTCAGTGCGTGTCAGCAATAAGAAGTATAACTTCATCAACTGATAAAAACACCTACTCGACCATCTGTGTACAGGTTGGTCTTTCATCTTTGACAGTCATGGTCTTAGCTAGACATGCGCAATGTTCCCCGCCATGTTGATTTTCAGCACGTTATCTCGTCCTACTTACAAGGGAACATCCCCATCGCACCCCCCTCAGATTTAGTTATAAGTTAGCACAGTGGATAGGCCTTGAAAAACTGAACACAGATCAATCGAGAAAACAGGAAGAAGTTGTGTGGAACTATGAAAAAATAAGCAAAATATACAAACTGGGTCGTCCATGTGTAATATAGGCAATATTAAGGGCAGTATGAGACGAGGAGCGCCGTGGTCCCGTGGTTAGTGTAAACAGCTGCAGAACGAGAGGTATAGAGTTCAAATCTTCCCTCGAACGAAAATTTTAACTTTTTATTTTCAGTTTATGTGAAAAACTCTTATGTTTTCATCACTTTTTTTGGAGTGATTATTACATCCACAAGAAAACCTAAATCGAGCAAGGTAGAAGAATCTTTTCACCCATTCGCCAAGTGTACTAGTTAGGTGGGTCGACAACATATTCCTGTCATGTGACGCACATGCTGTCACCAGTGTTGTATACAAAATATCAGACGTGTTTTCCTGTGGAGGAATCGGTTGACCTATGTCCTTGCGATGAAATGTTTTCGGTTCCCATTGGAGAGGCACGTCCTTTCGTAACTAATCACACGGTTTTGCGGTGCGGTCGCAAAACACAGACACTAAACTTATTACAGTGAACAGAGACGTCAATGAACGAACGGACAGATCATAACTTTGCGAAAATAAAGAAAGCAAAATTTTCAGTCGAGTGCAGATTTGAACCAAGAACCTCTCGTCCCGCAGCTGTTCACGCTAACCACGGGACCACGACGCTCCTCGCCTCACATTGCCCTTAATATTGCCTATCTTACGCATGGACGACCCAGTTTGTATATTTTGCTTATTTTTTCATAGTTCCACACAACTTCTTCTTGTTTTCTCGATTGATCTGTGTTCAGTTTTTCAAGGCCTATCCACTGTGCCAACTTATAACTAAATCTGAGGGGGGTGCGATGGGGATGTTCCCTTGTTAGTTTCACGTGAGCTCCCGAGGCCCACCGCACGGCGTCCATGGAGACGAGGCGCACGCCAGAGCTTAAGTCTTGGTGTTGATTTAGTACTTATGTACCGCATTTTTAAAATGTGACTACGCCTATTCAGGCTGTTTTAGTTTTATTTCTAGACCATGCCCTCTTAGACAAATTATAAATTCAGGTATATCTTATGAAGAAGGCTCAATTATTCGAGCTGAAACCTAGGTAAAGGTTGGTTTCATTACCGCAATCGAGGCTGATAGCTTCTTATATTTTCTGTGAGTAGTTCTCTTGTGAGGGCACATCGTGTGTTAAATTGCTGTCGGAAACGCCTTTGAGTCGCAACAGGACTTCTCGTTTCGTGAAAAAGAAAACAACTTCCGACCGCTGCTGCGTGGTTGGTCTTCCATTGTCGGTCATGTTGTAAACAGTAGTCGCATAGCGACGGTATCGTGAGTTACGCGTCATTTCGTAATCCATTTGTTGTTCCAAGTTCTTCCGCAGCAGTTGCTGCTGTTGAGATGCTAAGCGGGAAATTTAGTGCGACTCGAAACTATCGTGACACATTTCGTGCACCACCGTGTAATTACGATTTATTCCGTTTGTTGAAATTTTCAATGTATCAGCGATAAAATACAGGGAGCGAAAAGTTATTTATACCTCGTAGAAAAGAACCAGACGGCAGTTATATACAACAAAAGTACATCTTTGGGAAAACTTACTGTAGAATCCCATATGTACATATGTATTATATCTGACAGGACTGGTAAATGGTTTTGGAAAGCGGAGACTGTACTCGCCTTCTATGCGTCAAATGAAGTCGGATACTAATTGAAACACCACGGAACTGGAGAATACACTCGCTATGCTCAGTCAGATGTATTTCGGAGTCAATGTAGCGATTGCACGTCACTCTATGTACGCCAAACCCTCCGTTTCTTTAATATACGTTTCAGAGAACACCAAGACCTCGGCATACAAAATCAGCCCTGATTAATCACTTGAGAAATAATAATCATTCTATCTAAAATAAACATTGTTTGCATTATGTGGCTGCGTTGTTTTACATCTTCAGCCGAAGGTCGTGTTTTAAATATTCCAGAGGAAACTAAAATTCTCCGTACATTAACGACTATCCATTGTACACCTTGAATGGACAAACTTCACTTAAGTACACAGATCGACTGAGTATTTTTTTCTTTATTGTAGCAGCGTCCGACTGCACCACTTCCTCTTTCCAGTTCCTAAGAATTATGCGTTGCGTTTGAACACTTTTAACGGTTCTATTAAGTTCCTGTTTATGACATGTAACTGAAACTTTGCTAAATGTGTAGCCACTAAATGGCGTATCACTTGCTGCGCGGAATGGCCGCGCGGTTTGAGGCGCCATGCCACGGATTGCGCGGACACTCCCACCGGAGGTTCGAGTACTCCCTGGGGCATGGGTGTGTGTGTGTGTGTGTGTGTGTGTGTGTGTGTGTGTGTGTGTTTTGGTCTTAGCATAAGTTAGATTAAGTTAGTTTAAGTAGTGTGTAAGTCTAGGGACCGATCACCTAAGCAGTTTGTTCCCTTAGGAATTCACACACATCTGCGTTTCACTTTCGGCAGAACTATGATACAGTTGATTCTTATTCTGCAGGCTTTTAAGAATTCTACTCCCAACAGAATTCTGCCTGCTTTTATTCATTTTGTTAACTGCTGATTATGGCGTACTACCGGAACTTTCCTAAACGTACAGCTATTAAACAACATGTGCCTATCATTTACGGGAAAAACTTAGCTGTTCATTTAAGTTTTATTCTGCACAGGCCTCTTTAAGCTACTAGCATTTTCTTAGCGGTTTTTATCATCTGCTAGTTTTGTTTCATCATTCTGATGTGTTCATCAATCTTTTGAAATTTGCCTTCTAATACTTTTCTACGAGCATTTCGCGTCATTTATATTTCTTAATAGTTTTTTCTATCCGTTAATATGGTCATTTTATATGTGAATGGCCGGGATAGTTGCTCTCATTCCATTCAGTTCTAGTCGTCACCACTCCGTGCTCTACGCTCGCTTGTCGTGGTCGCCTCCGCCCTACGCAATCCCGCCGCACTGGGGGTCGCAACACACGATATAAGTACATAAATGACGTAAGCAGGAAATCCCTGGTTCGGCTCCCAGCCGGGGCACACATTTTCCACTGCCCGCGTTGATGTATATCAACGTCTGTCGGCAGCTCAGGGTCTTGATTTAATTATCATTTCATTCACGATGCAAGTGTCCTATACGACGCCGCGTCAACTAGACGGTTCCTTTGTTTTGTTGTTAACTGTCACCACGGTATTGCGACATTCCTCTCTCATTTTTCACCGAACCTAGTCAGACCGCTGTTAAAATGTTATCTCTGATACTCCCCAACAGTTTTCATTATTTTGTGCATTCAAGCGCATGTACTAATTATTTTTAGTACACTTCTCTTGTTTGTTTTTAGTAATTGCACCTGATAATGGGAATTTGTTAGCCCGAAATCGCAGTGACTTAAAAAACGAAAGCCTTACAACTGAAGCGGCGACTTTCGTTTCTACTACAGTTGTAAGAGTTGAAGGGTATGAAAGCGGGACAGTGTTTGCGAAGGAAGTGCACAGGAAACCAATAAGAAATTCGGAAAGAGAATTACGGGGGAGAAACTATAAAAACTTTGAGGTTGGCCGATAGTAAAAGTGCGTCACAGACGCCAAGATACTTGGAAGAGCAGCTCAATGGGATGGATAGTGTCTTGAGACGAGGTTATACAAGCAGACTTCAGAAAGTTAGGTACACATATCGTCCCTCGCTAGCCTCGCTAAGACCATCATGCAACAAGAGTGACCTATTGTCAGGAGAGAATACATATTTTGGATTTCCTGCGGGCATAATTCTGCCGTGGTCCTGTTAGTAGGTACACCACAATGTGCGATTGAAATGATGCGGCATCTAGAAACGTATTCCAAAGTTGAAGTACGTTAGACAGTACAGTTCTTGTGGGGAAAACTCCTAAATTGCATACAGATTCACCCTGCAAGTTTGCTGCTGTATGCAGAAAATGCAGTGTTGCGTTAAGTCGTAGTGGAACGGTGTCAACGGTTTGATCAAGGTCACAGAGATTTAGGTAATGCTGATCGTGGACGAAGGCCTTCAACATCGACCACGGAAGCCAATGTCCAGGCAAACTAGAAATTCATTTGCAGCAGTAGCAGATTTTCCAATGATGAGAGTCATCGCACAGCGGTTGTCCAATGGCTCCATCACCAGGGAGTGGATTTTCGTTGCCAAGGATACAGCCCAAAAATAGACAATGCCATACAACTGGTGTTATCCTGCTGGGAAAAAATTTCACAATATCTCTCAAAACTAGTGGCAGATGCACTGAGGCTCTACCTTTCACATACAACCAGGAAGGAAAAAAGGGTGGAGTAGGAGGTATTGTCTTTATTTTTTTGGTGGGATATAGGTCCAGCTGACAAGATACCGGCGTTGGACAGAGAGTAGTTTAACAAGTGTATTACCTGTAAGCATATAGCTAACAGAAAATCAAAGCCATTATAAGCTACCACAACTGATCGAAAATGTTTCACTGTTCCAATTACACACATAAATTATCCTGATTATAACCAGCACTCTCAATCAATGGGTCATAATGCCACAATATTTGTACTTGGAAAAGAACTGTCATCCCGAAACATTGCAGAGGGCTGGCAATTGAACGTGAATCCTTCTCGCTGTAAGACCATGAACTAGTGAAATTATAGATACTCCAACCTCACCTCACCCCTCCCCATTCCTCCTTCCCACCCTCTCTCCACCTACGGTTGCGATACAGATTCTTTCAAACAGCCAGCTCTAGCTGCTTCCATGCACTGCATCCGTCTTTGGCGCCTACTGCCATCACCCCAGCAGACGAGCTTGCAGTCGCTGGCCACTTGAGAAGACTGTCCAAGCATTGGCCCTTCACCAGACATGTAAAGCCAACTAAACAATGTGAGATAAATCAAGGCTATCCTAAGCATACCTAAAATATAGCTGCACCACCTGGCCCCTCACGCTATCTCCTGGTCAGGGCATAGCTGTGTCCGCGACCTCACATATACTGGACTGTCACCACACCACCCCTACAACGTCAATGCATCTCTTATAATTAAGCGTCTATTAAAAAGGAAATCACAATGATGACGATACGAAATGTCCTCTTTTCACGAAAATAGACACAGTTCATTTTCATCTAGTTTTTTGGGCAAAATCGGTATAGTTGGACTGCAGGATACAATGAGCATTTAATTATTTAGCGACATTCAACGAAGTGAAGGAAAACTACAGCACCGCCGCCGATTACAGATGACCAGTCTCCAGAGGCCTATACACGTCCACCCTGTATAAAACTGGGAAAAAACTTCCACTATTTTGCTGCAGAAACTATACATTACCACTGAATATCTTCGTTATTTTGAAACCGATATCAGATTAAAGAAAAAGCTAGAATTTAAACTCCGAAAAAGAAACATCTATGTTAAGTAATTTCTTTCAGCTTGATGGACAAATTACATGATCTGAGAGCGTTCCTCATGTTCAAATCAGTGTTTGTAAATAAACTATCATGCATGTGTGTATTACAAACATTTCAGACACGTTAAATAATAATACAGGATACAGCCTTTCACGCCATTTGGTCACATGTCAGAAACAACACAATCATTTTACGTTCAACAACAACAAGCTAAAATTCAAGAGGACACTGCTGTTTTGTGCACTATGGCAGGTCCTGTTTTACCAGTGTGATGCTACATCACACTGGCCTTTACGAAAAGTACCGTGAGAGCCTGTCTTGTTGTAGAACCTCTGATTTGTCTGTAAAGTTTCTACCATATGGCAGACAATCAATCGCAATAGCAGCAGATTCTTGTGTTCTAGTTTTGTAAGCAGTTTGATCATCACAGCAAGTTTCATGCAATCTACTCATGTGTCGGGATAAACACTATCATTTCTAGACTCTACAATGAGCTATAATTCACGTGCTGTGTAATTTATAACAAGAGGTTATGAAGTTTGAAACACCTTAGGATTTGTGGCAACATCTGTTTTTAAACACCCAATTGTGACAATAATAATAAAAACGGTCATGATTCTATGAGAACAGATACAGCCGCTTTCTATTAGTTTTATGAGCAAAATCAGTGTGGTTTTGAGAGAACTATCTGCATTCAAACCTTACCCAGTTATACCACCCTTTGTATTAGAACCTCCTATGAGATTTTATGGCATCTCTCTTTTCCAATATACCGACAAACAAATACCATCTGCGTGTTGTGTATATTACATATACATATATTGTTCCTTTGGAGCAGGTGGCCAGTGGTCGAAGTCGCTTGCACAGACCTGCGTAAAGTCTTGTCGACTGTATTGGAGGAAGACCACCTACTAACAGATCATCAGTCACAAGTGAGGGTTCCTGTATTGTTCGTTCATAAGTAGTTTAATATGTTTTTTTTTAAATTTTTGTTTGGTGTACCACATCGAAAAAATGTATGACTACAATTTTGTACAACGCCGTACACCTTTTTTATCGAGGACTGTGTCAGGTGATAAACTGACAAATAACCCGTTACGATCCATTGGCTTGCATATAGGTAAGAAAAGGGGGTTACTATACTTTTAACTACGTAGATTAAACTCCTTTGAAGGCCACCTGACTACCCATTTTCCTCACTCAAAAATACATGCAAGTGGACCATTGTACATAGCAAATATCTTAGGATTTTTGGCAGGTTAGCAAGTAAGACAAGTAAATATTCTAATACAAAATCTTTATTACCTTTTGCATATAATTTACATACAGAAAACAACTCTTTCCTTATTTTTGTTAGATGTAGTTTTAATAATGTCCCATTTAATTTTTAACTTGTAACTTAAATTCACATCTGAATCACCTGTTACTTTCTGCAGCCAGTAATTTGACAAACACAGAGAAGGTATGTTCTCAAACTCCAGTATGTATATAATTTTTTCCTGTAAACTAAAGCCATAAAGGCTTAAATAATTAGTTCTGTTCCATCCGGCAATTCTTCTAGACGAGAGCATTTGGGGATTTTATTTTTTCCTCTTATTTCCTGCATAGCACTGTTGTTATAACACTCCACATCTTCCTGTGTGTAGGCTGCCATGTCTTCTGCTGCACATTCTTGTGGAATACACGAGTACCCTCCTGTCCCACATAGCATAATCACGCTATCAATGTTGGGTACAGCTCTCCATAATTCCATCATCTATTGCCCTGTACCACCCCTCCTGAAACCGTGTCCAGGTACAAACCCATACTCAGCTGCGTGGATATTGCGATGTTCTATACTGTCCAAAAATGTTTCCAACAACAGTGCAGTACCATACATTACAGTAAATGCATTGGTTCTATCCCATACACAAGGATGGTACTTGTGAGGGGCACTGCCATGGACACGTTGCACACAAAATAACGCAATTGGGCTAGGAACTATGTACAGTGTATGACCAGAAATTACATGGCCAGAAGTGTCACCATCTTGGATCTTTAGAGCATAAAGAAGGCTTGACAGCCACAACTGATCAGTCTTCCGTGGTAGTTCAAAGTGCCAATATGGATTCCTTCAAAGTTATAAACATCCCTCAGCTGTTAGGGAGGAGGACAAGACCAACAGACGATCGCTTCGGTTTGTGATTATTAACCTGGATAATCTGGCTAGTGACATTGGCAACATAAATTACTCCAAAAATGGTATACTACTTATCGAGAAGAATATAAATGTGCTTACACCTATTACGGAGCCGTTTTGCGATAACATTGTGGTGGTGAAAATCTGTGATCAAGTGACCATCAAGAACAATTAGATGGAGGACCGCCTGTAATTTAAAGAAGGAGATGTGTGACTCATTTAACTATTATCTACGTAGTAAATTGTCCAATTTCGTCATGTGAGACATGGTGTCAAAGCGAAGTTGCCTTTCTTCTACAATGGAACGACAGTGTGACAGCAAGGGGGACGCGAGAAAAAGTTGGCAAGGAAGCATTGGAAATTATTTCAAGGAAATATAAAAATCCTGTAGTTGTAACATATGAAGTGGTACTAGCTGACGTTAAAATGGATGTTCTAATGGAGGAGGTTCCTGGAAAATCGCAGAAGCTACGTATAGACGACTATTTTCTTTTGGATTTGGATATAACCCAAGACTTTGCAAGAATTTTTAATAAAATGGAGATGTACGACTACTCAGTACCAAACCACGACTTTTGCATGGAAGGAGATGGCGAAGAAAACAGCAATATGATAGTGGACAACGATAAGACAGTTGTAATAGACTGTCTAACGTGGTTAAGATCCAACTGTGGAATAAAGATATACAACAAATGTATATGTCAATGACAAGTTCTGGAGTGAACAGAGATTTTGGTAACGACATTATAGACTTTACGAAGTGTCCTGACATACAACAGAAAGAAACTTTTAGGTCTTCCTTCGCTAAGCAGTATGGTAATAGGACGCTGGAGGCTACAATATACAACCACAAAATGATCGTGTATTTGATGCTGTGCAAGAGTGTTCACATGTATTAGACACAAACAAGCAGTATTTACAGTGTGTTCTACTTTACACTGTGCCAACTGCGTCCATGTGGCGTCAGTTAACAGATAATCTATAGAACAGCTGTTGTGTTGTGCTTAATAACGTTCTAAGGTTTTTGTACAGGGGCAATAAGAATACCCGAAAACTGTCTGGTGTAGAAGTAAGTCTTCCAGATACTCAAAACCGAGATAAGTTCATCAGCTATGTACTGTCTGCATACAGTTTTAATTATCTACTTATAAACTGCATGGAGGTTCTTAACTCTAACTTCAATAAAGACGATATAAGCACTATACAGAGGCGTTATGTTAATGCCAGAGAAACTTAATTTTCTCCCAAATACCGTCCAATATAATACTGCAGGATTAGGACTGGTTGCCACAGACAGTAGTACCACAAGTCTTAAGAAAAAGAACCAGTGTGTCGAAAAGACTTAAACCGTGTGTACTACAGTAAAGGATATACGAAAAATCTGTTTATCAAACTCCATTCCTCCTTGGATCTGCTTAAAAAGGAGGGTTACATTATTTCGAAGTGTGATGGGCTTGATGTCATACACTTAGCAAGATAATAACCGTTTGCAGAGCTTAAAACCAATGGAATAACAACCTTTAATGGTAAGTCCTTTGCGAAAGTTATAAACTTAACGTTCTATACCGAAATTCCACAAAAATATGCAGCAAAAGACATGGCAGCATACACCCAGGAAGATGTGGAGTGTTATAAAACAGTGTTATGCCGGACATAAGAGGAAAAATTAAAATTCCCGAATGCTCTTGTCTAGAATAACTACTGGAAGGAAGAGAGCTAATTGTTAAAACCATAAAAGCGGTAGTTTGCAGGAAAAATTTTGATTCATACTGGAATTCGAAAGCACACCTTCTCTGTATTTGTCAAATTACCGGCTGGAGAAAGAAATAGGTGGTTTGGATGTGGATTTAAGTTATAACTTAAAAATTGAATGGGATATTATTGAAACTACACATACCAAAAATAAGGAAAGGGTTGTTTTCTGCATGTAAATGTGTATTCAAAAGTTAATAAAGGTTTTGTACTAGAATATTTACTTGTCTTACTCGCTAACCTACCAAAAATCCTAAGATATTTCCTATATCCAACGACACATGTGTATTTCGAATGACCAAAGTGGGTAGTCAGGTGATCTTGAAAAGTAGTTGAAACTAGGCAGTTGAAAGTCTAATAACATAGTTTTCTTACCTATATGAGGGAATGTACTCGACAGGCATGGTGTTAGGATGAAATTGCTATGTTATCCTACACATGAGCAAAACTACCTAACATTAGACCAAGACTTCTTTGTGCAAGAGGAATACTACCAGAGCTGTGGGGATGCTACTGATTATGGTGCTTACTCCCTTGTAAGATGTTTCTGCTTCTTTGTGTGCATTTTCGTGGAGCAGGGCGTGAGTGGTTCCTCAGTGTATCGACTTTCGAAAATATTCATGTCAGTTTTTCCTTCCTCTATTTCCTAGTGAAACATAGCCACAGCCGTCAAAACTGATACTACTGCTAATGATAAGCACGACTGTTGCAGGAGGTGTGATTCAGGATACATAGTGCATAAAGTCCATTAATTTCCTAAGAGACAGAACAGCAGTCTCCTGACTTCATTCTGGTTGGTTTATAAGCAGCATGAGCGGAGGATATACACTGACGATGCCTTTCTAGGGCACCATAATAGTAAGAAGGAAGTACTTCTATCATTTTAAAGTTGTCAATGTAGTGAGTGGGATAGGAAACTTGCGGGGTGGTTGTATGTCTGATGTTGGTCAAATATATCCTGCATTAGAGTATTAAGATAGTTGCATTCCGGATGACTAATACTTTGGAAACCATATGACTTTAACAATATACCATTCTTAGTGCAGAACCATATAGCCATAGGAGTGTGTGTTTATGCTCTACAGTCATTTCTCTCATGCTGGTACCTTACTGGTACTGACTCCAGACTGTGGAATAATACATCAGAATTGATAGCACACTTGATTTACATGAAAGGTTTCAAACTCCATCTGTCTGGACCTCCAGCATGTATAAACCACATATTTCTTCTTAACTACCTGTTATATCACCGCAACACTTTCAAGTATACTATACACTGACAAGAGTTGCTACTCTCCTCAACGTGCATGCGTCTGGAGAGATCTCATGCATTTGGATGGGTGCCATGGGTATGATTGGTGCGAAACAGTCTTCACCGAACAGCAGTTACGGACACACTCATCCTGTTTCTTCACGAGATGTGGAATGTAGTGGGGGGTGTGATCCTCATACTTTGGTCAGTTGCAGATTAAATTGGCGACCATATTGCAGGGAGGATTGGTCAAGGACAATGTGGGAGGGATCTCTCAACCTCCAACTTTATCCTATCAAAGCTAGAATACTCTGTGATGCCCACCCACACAAGAAAAAACGGCCAATCATAATCGTAAATTCTGCACTATGATCGATGTGCTAGAAGTATGTAGATAACCACATTGCATCTGTACAGGACGCCATCTACTATACTTTGGTGTATATGGCCAAATGTACATACTGCACAGTCAGCTATCTGCACTCACAATTTTGTATATGGTACGTGCAAAGTATAGGAGGAGTGATTTAGCGATGATACAAAAATTTGGAAGTATTCTGCTGTGACATTGGCTGGCGTTGAAATTACAGAACAGTTGGTATACTCTGATGTATATGGCTGAATAGACATACTTCATAGTCACCTATCTGCATTCACAATCCAGTATATGGTGTAATACTGCAGTCATCCACCTGCATTCGCAATATAGCATATGATAATTGCAAAGTAGTGGAGGGATGATTTAGCGATGATATAGAAACTGGGAAGCAATCTATTGTGTCATTGCCTAGGGTTGGCCGGCCGGGTTGGCCGAGCGGTTCTAGGCCCTACAGTCTGGGACCGCGCGACCGCTACGGTCGTAGGTTCGAATCCTGCCTCGGACATGGGTGTGTGTGATGTCCTTAGATTAGTTAGGTTTAAGTATTTCTTAGTTCTAGGGGACTGATGACCTCAGAAGTTAAGTCCCATAGTGCTCAGAGCCATTTGAACCATTGGCTAGGGTTGAATTTACGAAACAACTAGAAAAACCGCTAAAATTGATCACACTATCAACTGCGGTACGTATTACAGTACATCACCCAATATCTATGGTGTCCTTCCCATCCCATCTGTCCAATGGTACACTGTTGATTATAACATAATAATTGACTGACAGCACCTGGTTGAGATGGAGAGAGCATTGGCGGAACACTGGAAATCTGCTGATTGTCACTACTGATTATGGGTTTAAATGCAGAGGCCATCACCTTAAGATAGTTGTTCGGAAGCATTCCTCAGTACTGCAGATATGCCCTATTTCCATATGCTGCGATGCCCTCCACATGTGTTTTTTTTATTTTTTTATTTCTTTCTCCAATAAGATAATGGTACCCCTTTTTATTTGTACTGCTTCACGTTTGTTGTGAACGGCACCTTCCAGAGATTGTTCATACCAGAACAGTTATCATGTACATGACTGCAAAATGAGGGGACAATGCTCTTCGAAACAAAACACTGAGATATCTGCAACCCTGTCACTGTGGAAGAGGAGATTAACTGTGTAGATCATCACCTTTGGATAGCTGCTGGAAATTCTCTACAATGCTGCAAACTCTTCCAGTTTCCACTTTTTTGTCAATGAGAAACATCGCCTCTCTGTTGCATTTCTATGAACCTGTGTGTTGTGGGAGCTGCATAGTTTACACCATGCGATATTCAGCTTTCTGTGAGAGCCAAAGGGTCAAAATGTGTTAATGTTGGTTTAGCACTTGACACAAACATCGAAGTCATGGTAGAAAAACAAAGTGTATGGTGGTGTACAAAGCTATAGTCATACACTGCTTGGATGTGTTACAATCGAAAAAAAACAACATGTTAAACTGCTTACAAAGGACAAATATAGGAACCCTCTCTTGAATTGCTTATGAAAGAACAATACAAGAATCCTCCCTTGTGTTTGATAGTCTGTTGGATATGGTCTTTCTCCAATACAGTCGACAAAATTACGTGGTTCTGTGCAAGTGGAGCAATAAGTATATATGTAATATGCTCTATGTCAACACACAGATAGTATTTGTTATTCATTATATCAGAAGGTAGAGATGCAATAAAATCTTATAGGAGGTTCTGTTACAAGGAGCGGTATTACTGGTTAAAATTTGGATGCAGATAGCCCTAAAAAAACTACACAAATTTTGCTCATAAAACTAATAGAAATCGGTTGTATCTCTTCTCATGGACTCAAGATTGTTTTTGTCAACAGAACTCTTTTGGGTTTGAGGCCGTATTGTTAACTATAAAGTTTTATAGTTAACAATGTGGCCTCAAACCCAGAAGAGTTTTATTGACAGTGACAATGGCCACTGAAGCCTATGTTTACATTTTAGATAGTTTTTATTATTATGATAGTCACAATTGGGTGTTTAAAAATAGGTGTTACTGCAAGTACTGTGTTATTTCACACTCCATAATCTCTAATTATAAAATCGATAGCACTTGGATTCTAGCTCATTGCGGAGCCTAGAAATGATAGTATTTTTCCTGTTAGTAGATTGTGTGAAACAGGCTGTGATGATCAAATTGCTTACAAAACTAGAACTCAGGAATCTGCTGGTATTGTGATGGATTGTCTGCCATATGACAGAAACTTTACAGACAGGTCAGAGGTTCTATTACAAGACTGGCTCTCACGATTCTTTTCAAGAGGCCTGTGTGATGTAGCATCAAATTGGTAAAAGGGACCTGCCATAGTGTACGAAACAGTAATGTCCTTTTGTATTTTAGCCTGTTGTAGTCAAAAGGAAAATTATTTTGTTTTTCCAATATATGGCATGTTTGTTATTTCATGTGTCTGAAATATTTGTAATACGCACATGGATGGCATTTTATTTGCAGACACTGATTTGAACATGAGAGACACTCTTAGGTCGTGTAATTTGTCCATCTGGCTCAAAGAAACTACTTGACATAGATGTTTCTTCCTTGGATCTTAAGTTCTCGCTTTTTCTTTACTCTGATGGCGGTTTGGAAATGATGAGGACGTTCTGGGGTGATATGTAGTTTCTGCACCTTTCTCCCAGCCCGTATTCACCTACTATTTTTCGTTCTCTTCCTTTTATCGCTATCGAATGTCAGTCTCCCATCACAATTAAATTTTCGTCTCCCTACACAATCTAAATAATTTCTTTAATCTCATCATACATTTCTTCAGTCTTCATCATACGCGGAGCTGGTTGGCACATAAACTTATACTACTGTGGTAGGTGTGGGCTTCGTGTCTGTCTTGGCTACAATAAGGCGTTCACTATGCCGTTGATAGTAGCTTTCCCACACTCCGATTTTCTTATTCATTATTAAACCCACTCTTGCATTACCCCTATTTGACCTTGTATTTATAACCCTGTAATCACCTTACCGGAAGTCCTGTTTCTGCCGCCACCTAACTTCACTAATTCCCTCTATATCTAACTTCAACCTATCCATTTCCCTTTTTAAATTTTCTAACCTACCTGCCCAATTAAGGGATCTCACATTCCACGCTCCGATCCCTAGTATGCCAGTCTTATTTCTCCTGACGTCATTCTCCTGAGTAATCCCCGATCGGAGATCCGAATGGAGGACTATTTTACATTAGGAATATTTTATCCAAGAGTATGCAATTATCATTTAACCATACAGTGGAGCTGCATCCCCCCGGGAGAAATTACGGCTGTAGTTCCTCCTTGCTTCCAGCCGTTCACAGTACCAACAGAGCAAGGCTGTTTTGGTTGATGTTACGATGCCAGATCACATAATCATCCAGACTGTTACCGATGCAACTACTGAAAAAGCTACTGCCACCCTTCAGGACCCACATGTCCCTCAAGAGATACCCCTGCACTGTGGTTGCACCTACCGTACGGCTCTCTATATCGCTGTAGCACCAACCCACCCCGTGGACGGCAAGGTCCATGGGTCATGGGGGTCCACTTACCTATATCAAACAAAGGCCGCACTGCGACTGAATTGGTACCTTGTCCAATTTCGCGAAGAACCGTACCTGTAAGTATGCTATTATTATTGCGGTGGGGTCCCTACTCTTAATGGCATTTTAAAGCTACTGCCAGAAGCGCCTCCCTCCCCACCCCCCATCCCACCACATCCCTGGTGCAGGGAAGAATCTGTGTACCCCTGCTGCCAATATTTAGTACGTAACGCATGGTCAGATATGGGCTAGTTCTTCAAGGTGTTTGCACATCATGTAACCGGGACCCTGGGAACCAGCCCACTATTTACCTAAGTAGATGGAGAAAACCGCCTAAAAGCCATACTCAAGACACCGTCGTTGAATCGTGATACACATTCGATCTTGAGCAGGACTAAAAGCAGTTGTTATGTGTGTTTTTTTAACCGACCGCCAGTTTCGGTCAAGGGAGCGTCTTCATGTTGTGACTTTACAGTGCCATATGGCTGTGTGATATTTTATTATTTTCTGCTTATTTCTTCGTCAATTTTGAGGAGAGCACAAGACTTGCTAACTGAGAAGGGTCCGCAGCTCGTGGTCGTGCGGTAGCGTTCTCGCTTCCCGCGGCCGGGTTCCCGGGTTCGATTCCTGGCGGGCTCAGGGATTTTCTCTGCCTCGTGATGACTGGGTGTTGTGTGATATCCTTAGGAGAGTTAGGTTTAAGTAGTTCTAAGTTCTAGGGGACTGATGACCATAGATGTTAAGTCCCATAGTGATCAGAGCCATTTGAACCATTTTTTGAACTGAGAAGGAAGGCTTCACATAATCCTGTCGGAGGCGAGTGGGCCCTGGTGTCGTCCCGTGGTCTGGCTTGGCCGCTGGAGGTCATTCACAGTGACTTTGGGGAGGGACGTGGATCCCCAGAGCAGTGCAGTTCGTGGCTTCACATAATCCTGTCGGAGGCGAGTGGGCCCTGGTGTCGTCCCGTGGTCTGGCTTGGCCGCTGGAGGTCATTCACAGTGACTTTGGGGAGGGACGTGGATCCCCAGAGCAGTGCAGTTCGTGGCTTCACATAATCCTGTCGGAGGCGAGTGGGCCCTGGTGTCGTCCCGTGGTCTGGCTTGGCCGCTGGAGGTCATTCACAGCGACTTTGGGGAGGGACGTGGATCCCCAGAGCAGTGCAGTTCGTGGCAGTCGGATGCGGAAGACCCCTGCTCCGTGCTTTGTCAGCAAATGCCAACGATTTTCTGCTTTGAAACCAGTCCGCTGCTAAGCGACTGCAAGTTCCTGATGTATACCTGTATGCTTAGCTAAGAACAGGCCACCACAGCTCTGCTCAGCTAATATGCAGAAATTCGTTGCATTTCATTTCAGATTTTGTTATCCAATTAAATGCGTCTCGCCTGCCACCTTACTTCGGCGCAAAATGTCGACTAATGAGTAGAACTTTACTAGCAGCCAACCTCTCGCATGTTAAGAACGTTCTGCAAGCCGAGAATGGAAAATATCTGCAATGGCTCCTGTATTCAATCCGGCTGTAATGGCATCACTGAAAAGACAATGAACCAGAGAGACGAGTGCGAGAGTGCAGAACTGTGACGCTGGTGCTGCCGAGGCAGTAGAAAGAGACAGTACTCCCTTTCCGGACAAGCTTCGCACTTCCTTTGCGTGATCAGGCCCTGAGGAGAGCAGCTACAAGGCCCGTCTTTCATTGGACGCTATCTCCTTCTTTCTGCCACCAATCACTCTCTGATCTGCAGCATTTCCTCATGGGTTCCATCTTTTTATTTTTATCTGCCTATTGGTCATATTGTGTAGATTTCAAAGGCTGTTTGTGTTGATCCATCCGAGCGACATGCCCTGCCCGCACATGCTATTCGGTTCTCATCGGGCCTACAATACATAGCCTGCTGCACATCTCATGCGGTTCACAATTATACTGGAACCCCCCCCCCCCCTTTTCCAATGATCTCATCTTGTACCGTACCATAGATCTTCCTTAAGACTTCTAGCTTGAAAATGAAAAGAAAACGTTATTTAAGTCCTTCTTCTGTCAACACTAGGTTCACAATTATAAGGCCCCAGGGTTTGGATCAGTGTTTTTTTACAGCGGGAGTTTGAAATTCCACGTGAGACTGCGTGTTTTAAAGAGCCAACTCAGATGGAAGTGCGTTCAGTTCGCGGCTTGGATCTTCACCTTGATTTCGGCCTCAAAGCGAGAGCAGCCTGAGTAAGATTGTCAGTATTACAAGAAAGCCCTGTGACTCTCTTGCTTATTGAGAAATGTTGCGAGAAGTCTAATACACTTTTCTAACCGCGTACCAAGTGAACTCATATCCTTTGCCCTCCGAGAGCTTGAAGTTCCTGAGGAATTAATTGAATCGGTCCGCCTGCTCTACCACAGTCCCAAGAGTCGGGTGCCATTTGCTACTTGGGTAAGAGGTGACTTTCCCGTTCTGTAGGTGTCCATCTGGGGTTTCCTCTTTTCTTCCCTTCTCTTCATCATAATAATGGAAATGGTCATCAAAGATTATCGGAAATTAGCAGCTTTGAGTCTCCTGTATGCTGCCGGGTGCGGAAGAGAGCAACGACCTTGAACGACAAGTCCAAGCGTGGAAGAGCCGCCGGCCGCAGTGGCCGAGCGGTTCTAGGCGCTACAGTCTGGAACCACGCGACCCCTACGGTCGCAGGTTCGAATCCAGCCTCGGGCATGGATGTGTGTTATGTCCTTAGGTTAGTTAAGTTTAAGTAATTCTAAGTTCTAGGGGACTGATGACCTTACAAGTTAAGTCCCATAGTGCTCAGAGCCATTTGAACCATTTGGAAGAGCCGCGTTGAACACTCCGGACTACGCCTCAATATAAGAAAAGCTGAATACCTGTCAACAGATGCAGACAGTATCGGCACCATCAAGATCGACGATATACATCTGACAAAGACAGAGATCTACAAATAACTTGACTCAAAAATCTCTCCGACGGATCGCTCGTTCCCACGATAACAAAACGCGTTAGCAAATGGTAGACAATGTTGTGCTTTCTAATGAGGAGATATCTGACCGGCTTATATCGAAAATACCTCGTTCCGCAAGCCGCCGAGTTACCTTCTACGATGTAGAATGTTGGCCCGTAAAAAGATAAGCAGAGCAACGACCCGCTACAACAGAAACAAAAGTACTTCGGTGGACACCTGGCCTCAAACTTCATGATAATGTGACCAGTGATGAAATTCCGAGAAGATAAGAGGATACCGTCTGCAGTATTATGAGCACATACTTCGAGCTGATCAAGAAACCGACAGTTTTTGTTGGAAGTCGGTGCTAAAGACATACTGGGAGGCAACGTTCACTAGACATTCTCCGTGCGGACATATAAATAGCCTACAGAAAACGAACAAATTAATTAGGTAAATTTATTTTTTTATCGAATGAAACAACAAGTTTAATGCTACTAGCCACTCTTTAACTCCATAATGCGTTTCGAAGGTTTAAACCTTCGTCGTCAGTTTCATATTTTAGGGTATTAATATGGCACTGTCTCCAGTGGCCACAGGCTCCTTTCAGTGTCATATTAAACCAGAGGTTGTACAGAGTTTCAGGGAGAGCATAAGGGAACAATTGACAGGAATGGGGGAAAGAAGTACAGTAGAAGAAGGATGGGTAGCTCTGAGGGATGAAGTAGTGAAGGCAGCAGAGGATCAAGTAGGTAAGAAGACGAGGGCTAGTAGAAATCCTTGGGTAACAGAAGAAATATAAAATTTAATTGATTGATATATTGATATGTTGAATTTAATTAATGAAAGGAGAAAATATAAAAATGCAGTAAATGATGCAGGCAAAAAGGAATACAAACGTCTCAAAAATAAGATCGTCAGGAAGTGCAAAATGGCTAAGCAGGGATGGCTAGAGGACAAATGTAAGGATGCAGAGGCTTATCTCACTAGCGGTAAGGTAGATACTGCCTACAGGAAAATTAAAGAGACCTTTGGGGAAAATAGAACCACTTGTATGAATATCAAGAGCTCAGATGGAAACCCAGTTCTAAGCAAAGAAGGGAAAGCAGAAAGGTGGAAGGAGTATATAGAGGGTCTATACAAGGGCGATGTACTTGAGGACAATATTATGGAAATGGAAGACGATGTAGATGTAGATGAAATGGGAGATACGATACTGCGTGAAGAGTTTGACAGAGCACTAAAAGACCTGAGTCGAAACAAGGCCCCAGGAGTGGACAACATTCCATTAGAACTACCGACGGCCTTGGGAGAGCCAGTCCTGACAAAACTCTACCATCTGGTGAGCAAGATGTATGAGACAGGCGAAATACCCTCAGACTTCAAGAAGGATATAATAATTCCAATCCCAAAGAAAGCAGGTGTTGACAGATGTGAAAATTGCCGAACTATCAGTTTAATAAGTCACAGCTGCAAAATACTAACACGAATTCTTTACAGACTAATGGAAAAACTGGTAGAAGCCGACCTCGGGGAAGATCAGTTTGGATTCCGTAGAAATGTTGGAACACGTGAGGCAGTACTGACCCTACGACTTATCTTAGAAGCTAGATTAAGGAAGGGCAAACCTACGTTTCTAGCATTTGTAGACTTAGAGAAAGCTTTTGACAATGTTGACTGGATTACTCTCTTTCAAATTCTAAAGGTGGCAGGAGTAAAATACAGGGAGCGAAAGGCTATTTACAATTTGTACAGAAACCAGATGGCAGTTATAAGAGTAGAGGGGCATGAAAGGGAAGTAGTGGTTGGGGAGGGAGTGAGACAGGGTTGTAGCGTCTCCCCGATGTTATTCAATCTGTATATTGAGCAAGCAGTAAAGGAAACAAAAGAAAAGTTCGGAGTACGTATTAAAATCCATGGAGAAGAGATAAAAACTTTGAGGTTCGCTGATGACATTGTAATTCTATCAGAGACAGCAAAGGACTCGGAAGAGCAGTTGAACGGAATGGACAGTGTCTTCAAAGGAGAATATAAGATGAACATCAACAAAAGCAAAACGAGGATAATGGAATGTAGTCGAATTAAGTCGGGTGATGCTGAGACAATTAGATTACGAAATGAGACACTTAAAGTAGTAAAGGAGTTTTGCTATTTGGGGAACAAAATAACTGATGATGGTCGAAGTAGAGAAGGTATAAAATGTAGCCTGTCAATGACAAGGAGAAGAGAAATTTGTTAACATTGAGTATAGATTTAAGTGTCAGGAAGTCGTTTCTGAAAGTATTTGTATGGAAGTGAAACATGGACGATAAATAGTTTGGACAAGAAGAGAATAGAAGCTTTCGAAATGTGGCGCTACAGAAGAATGCTGAAGATTAGATGGGTAGATCACATAACTAATGATGAAATATTGAATAGAATTGGGGATAAGAGGAGTTTGTGGTACAACTTGCCAAAAAGAAGGAACCGGTTGGTAGGACACGTTCTGAGGCATCAAGGGATCACAAATTTAGCATTGGAGGGCAGCGTGGAGGGTAAGAATCGTAAAGGGAGACCAATAGATGAATACACTAAGCAGATTCAGAAGGATGTAGGTCGCAGTAAGTAAACCTCTCTAACAACGCTGTCCCAGTATCTCGACGTCTCTACCAGAATCCTCATGCGTTCATACTCCATAGCGTGATTTTCCGACAAACAATGTTCAGCGACCGCCGACTTGCTCGGATACATCAGTCGAGTGTGCCTCTGGTGTTCACGACATCGACCCTCGACGGTACGCATCGTCTGACCAATATACGACTTGTCACATTGACACGGAATCTGGTACATGCCGGCCTTCCTCAAACCGAGGTCATCTTTGGCGCTCCCCACTAGTGCACGAGTTTTATTCGGAGGACAAAACACAGTTCCGACCCGGTGTTGTTAGAGAGGCCATCGAAATTCGCACCAATGACGATCTCATAAACCGTGACTGTGGCTATAATCTTAGCAGGGGTTGGGAACCAGCGATTGGTTTAATCAAGAGTAAATCGAGCAAACGTATAGTTCTGACTTCCACAACGGACAGAGCCATCACACCGACGTCATCTCAGACGCCGTCGCAAGCTGTTCCACCGCGCGACCGTGGCGCGCGGCGCGGACAGCGGAGGGAGCGCGCCGCGGGCGGAGGGTATAAAATTCGGCCACCGCCGCGACCGAACCCAGATCCCTCTGAGCAGCCATAGCGTACGGATCTCCGTGCCGGCACGTACACAGGAGCTCAGTCCGTCAGTTCACCTGATGATGGCGACATGTATGATCGCCGAAATATTGTGCGCGTAGGACACTGTAGACCGGCAGTACACCCGTGGATATTTTGTAAGGTGTTAGGCAAATCCAACATCTCCCATGAAAACCCTGACATGATAAGCAAATCCAGTAGTATGTCACATAGCTCCGAATACATCGTGACATTAAATTAACCAAAGTAATACGAGTAACGAGTGAGCAAATGAAATACCACAGACTAATATAAGAATGCCTAAATGCATGTCATACCTTCCCACCATGAGACAGACGCAGTTCCAAGGGGAGAAACGACAACAGAAGCCGAGAGCAGAACCGTGTTAAGCTGGAAGGCCCTACGATAAGGGACGGACACCCACGTCGCCAGCTAACCGCTAGGACCACACCCCAGCTGCAAGTTTTAGCGTGAGACTTTTCCGCGTCTCTGTTACGTCAGGACCACCCCCCAGCCCATGTTAAAAGCTAGAGCCCTCCAGAAGAACAGTATAGACCTTACGATAACACAAAAAGGGCCACCCCAACCGCAAGTTTTAGCGTGAGACTTTTTCGCGTCTCTGTTACGTTGCAAACTTTGAAAACATTGCCCCACCACGAAAAGTATAACGTTTCTCATTGGATAGACAGAATTTTTGTAGGCAGAGCTTAAGGTTAACACTGAGACCCCGATTGGTCAGATGAAAACACAGCCAGATAGTTTTTTTAAACCAACTTCGGTAAATTGTAGTAAAGAGAAGTTAGGGGAGTTGCTTCCGAGACGGCGAGGTGAGCAGAGCTGTGCTTCCCGCCACCCCCTGACGAACACCGACAAGGTAATGAAAGCACGTGATGCCGTATAACAGCGCATAAAGCTTCACTCAGAACTGCAGAAGTCTCATCTGTTACACCCCCTTTTTGCGTAATACTATTGTCGATCGTCAATTAAAGTTCATGGTGTTCACATCTGCCACTTCAAGTAAAAATCTGAAACGCGATGATTTTTCTGTTATATAGTTATTGAGAAGCCACATCAGCCACTGTAATTTACGACAAGTTAGATAAGTAATTAAAGATAATTGAGGGTCACTGTAGACCATTTTGATAGTTTTCTCTCTTGTGAAACTTAATTTAAACCTAGATTATAGATGTGATATGGCATATGTCATCCTTCGATCCATTGTAGAACTTGGAGACCCACTCAGGGAATATTCTTTCACATTTTTGTTGAACGCAGTTGGTTTTTATCATCCTGTATTAAAACATTTCCTTTTATCAATAGTGCAGTTTATAAACAATGTTTTGTGAGTAGAATAAAATTTCCAATGGTAAACTTAACTGCTTTTTCGACGTTATTTTACCAGCTAACTAAAAATAGGAAAGCCTTGAACCCCTTCCACCAAATTTAGTTAGTATTAAGATTCTTTTACAGGGAGTGCAGTGGAGCTGACGCTGTAATCATTAAGTATTTGGTTATATCATCGCTAGTCTCACTGAACTCTTCTGAACTCTACATGTGATGTGTGGTCTGGCATCTCCTTACCAGCAACAGGTCCCAGGTTCAAACTAGTCAATTCCATAAAAAAACACGCTCAGAGTGTCGTTTCGCTAAAGTGGTAGGGAGACACGATATAGAACAAACAGACACCACGCAGAATGTTAGAGAATGGTGACCCTGCCAGAATGGTAAAATACCATGATTCAAGGTCGACCACATGCCTAACTAGGTCAGAAAAATATCCTGTTGAAAAATTTTCGTAATAAAAAAAATTTTTTTGAACGTTATAAATAGTCGAAAACTGTAGCTGCAGCGATAGATAGTGAGAAAGTATTCAATAAAAGTGAGACATTCTGGCAGAGACAATAGCATAAATAAGTTATGAATTTTAATATTTTTAGAACTAAGTTTTCTCTCCAATGCAAGCGCACAGGTGGCGGATACATCGTTGACAAGTTGGTTCTGACCCAACAAGTAAGTGAATGGTTTGTCAAGTCGTGTGAACAAAAAGTTTATGAAACGCGTGAGATCGTATGAGCGCATGTTGACTCGAAGTAGGGTGCGTGAATTGCTTTTAAAACAGAAAATAAGGGATTCGGAAAGATTAGCAATGGCAGATCGAGACCTTGACCGAATTGAGGTAGAGACCCAGCATGAAAATGGACAGAGAATAGAGGACAGTACAACAGACTATGCAGTATCGCGAGAAATAGGACATATAACGCACCATAACGAGGATAATGTACGTCAAGGCATAGAAAACGTAAGTCAGCATACGACAGAAGAGCAGGGAAGTAGAGAGACAGTCGATGAGGATTCTAACTTGCGTCTTGAATACGTAGAACCCATAGTACAAGTAATCAGAGCTCCCTCACCACAGAGTACAAGGAATGCGAGCAGAAACGTGTCACAGCACAGTTCAATGCAACCGGTTGCGAACCAACACTTGGGCGAAAACGCAGAACGTAGGACGTCGGAAGAAAACGCAATGGGACCCACCAATCTGGCAGAATTATTACAACAAATTACGGAAACCATGACAAGGCAAAGTAAAGATATAGTGAACCAAATTCAAATTCAGAATGCAGAAACCACGGACAAATGCGTGAGATTAAAGAAGAAAACAAAAAAATTCAGTTACACCTAAGTCGTATTGAAGATGAGGAAAAAGAATCTCGAGAAGTGATAGGAAACTTAATAACAGGTCACAATCTATTGAGAGCAGACATTGACAAGGTACAAGAGGACGTACAAACATTGCGTGATGACATTCAGGACGAGATCAAAACATTACGTAACAACACCCAGGGAGAAGACAAGAAACTAGAAACAGATAAACGTAATTACTAGACAAGCAGCAGATACAGCGCGTGAAATTGTTGAAAACAGTGTGTTACACAAACGTATCACAAAAGCAGCGCTGAAAAGATATGAAAACCGCATAGCAAAAATAGAAGCGCAAACGAAGCGACAATATCAGAAATTGCGAACAGAGTCGTTGCAAACCATTGAAGAGCGTAGTGAACAGGATCGAACAAGCACAGAGTCTGCAACCACATCCGTATCTGTAACAGCACCGGAAAAACAAGTAATTAACGAAGATATTACGCATTTGCGATTCGCTACGGTCACAGGTTCGAATCCTGCCTCGGGCATGGATGTGTGTGATGTCCTTAGGTTAGTTAGGTTTAAGTAGTTCTAAGTTCTAGGGGACTGATGACCTCAGTAGTTAAGTCCCATAGTGCTCAGAGCCATAGCCATTTGCGATTCCAATCACAGGCGGAAAGCAACATACGTGAAATCAGACAGCCTGCACAGCAACAAACACGTTTCGAAATTCTTGATGAACAAACGTCATCACAAACACATGTGGAACCACAAATGTATGTTTCAAGACAGTTTGGATCGTGCAATGAAGCAGCAAGGTTAGCCAGACAAGATATCGCACCAATACCTGACAATGGAAATCCAGGTCGCGAAGAGTACAGTGCAATGGATTCAGCTACACGTTCACAACCGATGGAAGAAAATTATTGCGTACGACTCCAACGATACTACGCAAGGGTAAGCGAAAGTTACAGTGGACAATATCCAATGGATCCAACACAACCGGAAAGAACGACGGGAGAAATGATCAGAAACAAAAGTGGCGAAGAATCGCGAATTTCATATGGAACTATGACGACGTACGACAACGATCATTTCCTCATAGTCAGAAAATTTCAACACTTTCGAGAAGGAAACTCATTACATCCACGAACTTTTATTGATCAATTCCGAGTTGGATTACCAGAACACTGGACGCTAGCACACAAATTAGACTTTATATGTGCACACATGTCAGGAACAGTCGCAGAAACCATGCAGAATGTTGCAGCGACATGCCGATCGTACGAAGATTTCAGAGAGAAGTTTCTCTCACGATATTGGTCCCGCGAAGCACAGAACAGAGTGAAGTACGAATTATTACAGAACCCATATTTTGAAAATTCGGGAGAGAAGAGTCCCTTGAAATTTTGCGAATTAATGGCAAAGAAAAATCCATGCTTAGATGTACTATACAGTGACGGAGAATTGATTAAATTATGCGCGATGAAGCTACCATTGAAATACCAGCAATCATTAGTAGGTCGCGGAGGCAATGACGTCGAAGCATTTAAAGGTATTCTAAGGGAACTAGAGTTCATATTTTCGGAAGATGACGCAAGAATAAGACGAAGCGCACGTGAAAACGAAAGCAAAAAGCAGTGGAATCCACAAGACACAGTACGAAGAAACAATAATTACGAACCATGTGATAACTTCGCACCAAGAAACGACAATAGATTTCAACAAAGAAACCACTATCAACAAGCTGAACAAGAAAAGAGAATACAGATAGAAGAGGTGGAGGTAAGACCACCAAACCCCGATAAACGTTCCAATTGACAGCTAAGCGTCCATGCCAAAGAGAATGACGCACCGACCCAGGACAATTGCAGCACCTTGAACAGAGAAGTAGAAATCTTATCACGAGAAGAGAAGAAGGAAGAAACAAATCCGCAGGGACCATATGAAAACGAAGACAAGAAAATAACAATATCGTGTTGGGACGAAATTAACTGACGAGGAAGATGAATTACCAGAGGCATGCACAACGAATGTAGGAGGAAAGGACGAAGTAATGAGTATTGCAGAGCTATTTGAGATGGAAACCAGGGAAAGCGAATTCAATGAGGATAATGCGCAGTCGACAGAAGTTGAAAATAAGTTACGAGTGGGCACACAACCCAACGTATATAATGAAGGAAGTTATGAAGCGATAATTAGAGCATTTAGATGCGATTATGTGGAAGTAGCGATGAAGAAGGAGAAGATAGACGAGGATGAGGAAAAAGTAGAGGATGTTGAAGAAAGCGTAAATGAAGGAAGAAATAGAGAAGAGGAAATAAAAGAGAGAGAAGTAGCAGTAGAAGCTTATCCTACAGAAAGTTCGAATTCACAAGGGAAATTCCTAAAAAGACTCATGTATGATTCAGTGGAGGATTCGTTGATGCAAGAAGAAGACGAACAGAACCAACCCTTTCAAATTCAACCAATTGTGAAGGCCATGGTAAAGCATATCCCAGTCAATATTGTAATTGATAGCGGAAGTGAACTGACTGTGATCTCAGAAAATTTATTCATGCAGTGTAATGCCAATGAGGAATTGCCAGTTCTGAAAAAACGTAAGATTAAAGTAAGAGGTCCTATTAGAAACAATGCTGCGGAAGTTACGAGACAAACAAGGTTAACTCTTTCGTGTCAAGGTCAAAAGATCGAAGCCAACTTCGTGATTATGTCTAAACTAACTGTAGATTTGATTATAGGTGCAGATTTTTTAAATGAGAGACGAGCGATAATAGATATGGGGAAAGGTAGCGTAACATTCGGGAATGTCACACTTCTCTTTGAGCAAAAGCTAAAATTAGAAGAAATACCAGTCATAAACAAACAATTAAGAATGACACGAGATAAAGAGGATGAAGAATTAGAATGGTATGCACAAGAGGGGGGAATCGCCTCAACTCATGTTAGAAGTCCATAAAGAAATCGACGAAAAATTGCAAGAAGTTCAAGGTATTTTGGAACATAGTAAAAGAGAATTAGAGTGTATTTTACGAGACAAAGCAGAGGTATTTTTACCTAAGACTGGCAGTATTAAACACTTTCAGTACAAGTTTGAAGATTAATTTTATTGCTGGTAAATAATCAGCACAATATTTCAAGATTATGTTGCAGATAAGATCATCAGGAGAAAGAAGAATGAAGAGAGAGGAAGGTGGGAAAAAGAAATTAGTTTCAATAAAAACAAAAACAAAAATAACACCAATAGTACCATAGATTAAGGTGAAGGGATAAAGCGTAGATAGTCTAACAGCATGAAATACTAAAATGCTATATACCACGACACTACACAAAAAATAAAAATATAAACGAATTTGAGGATTCTTTTAGAAGTTATGACTCAAAATATCTTAGAATTGTAACATGGAAAGGGAGCCAAAATTTGTAAAGCTTTTTAAGAAGGCGTAAAACAATGTAGGTACTAGACATATGTTAGATGATTATAAGTAAAACTTTTTGTAAGAACCATTGTAAAACTCCAGCATGGACGAGATGCAACGACCCACAAGTTGCAACGAGAGATGTATCAAGAAAGAAAAGGACGTAATTAGCAAGACACGATTCCTACAAGGCAGAAGCGTCAAGAGAAGGGAAAGGACAGTGAGACCAAGAAAGGGCGCTTGTAAATCTACTGCTGAAGGGACCGATGCAGGGACTGACAAGCAAACACCGGATTTTCACCGCTCGTAAACCCCAGACCGCCCCCACTCGGTGGATCGAGCAAAAAACGGCCCAACGAGAAGACGGCTTGGGCAAGCCACCACTGGCAAAAAAAATATGTATAAAAGTCACACTACTGCTATTAAACAGCACGCTGATGCACGAAACTGAAGAAAACTTCCACAAAGTAAAAATGTCATGCCCAAACAATTTATCAAACTGTTACTAAGAGGAGAACTTCAAAGTGACTAGTTATCAATAAATATTTCCATATCCTGCCCAGAGAAGAACCAAGAAGCAAGTAAGAAGCAGAGATAAAGCAGGAAGAACAGAAGTTGAAGATTCGCAAGATTGAGACCAAGAAAGAAGATGGGTGAAGAATAGACTACGTACCTTCCCAAATCCCTATCCTATTGTAAACTAGTCGTCTGCGAAGTATTACAACGAAAAACGACCGCTTTCAGCGACACATAACGATGACTTTCACGCATACAAAGCCATTAAACCACGAGATTCTGCACTCACAGCTCCATTCCATTATGGGACCTCCACAACAGCAACACACACTTGCAAAGCCAACAAGGAACGACGAACGAAGCTGTACATCAAATACTTGCCCATATCCATCTCGCTCAAGTCCATCACCTTCGTGAAAAAACATTCGCCAACCTCATGCTTAAACATTCATAGGACTGTGTGAATGTGTGAAATCAAATTATGTGATGTAGGAATTGTTCAAAAGAAACATGTGAAAAACTAAATAAGTTAAGCACACCAGACAGCTAATAAACTACAAAATAACAGTCATTGACTATGGACTTAAGTAAAAAATAGACTATCGGTAAAAATAAGTCATCAGTTCTGAAATGGACAGTATATAAAGAACAAAAGTAAGGCATAATAAATACTAAAACTATATGCCACTTATTTTCTCCTCATAAAAATAAAAGAATAACTATATTTTACTTATTTTCTCCTTATAAAAACAAAGAATAAAAAATAATCTTGTTGGATGTTTTCCCTTTTCTTTTTAACATTTGTACCATTTGTTAGGATAATATCTCAATACTTGTGTATATATATTTCTTTGTCAAAGCAATTCTTGGAAATAATTCTTATTTGTTAGTGTAACAATGTTGAAATGAGTGTCTAGAAACAAAAACATTTTACTTGTACATGATATTTAGAAAATGTGTTAGGAATAGATTTTACTTAATTACTACATTTATAAAAAAAATATTTTCTAAGAAAATCGATGTGAAAGAATCCTCACTTTCGATAACAAACTTCTTAAAAAACAAACTTCACACTTAAATAAGAAAGAAAATAATTAAAAATTAATAATAGCATTAAAATATTCTTCTATTGTCATTTTTGAGAATAATGTGGAAGAATATAAAAATATAAATTAGTAATACAAACGCGCATAGAGCCAGAATAACGTGGCTGAACAGTAGCCAACAAAATTTAGATAAAGGAATAATTTTTGACCTACTTAGACAATGATTCAATCATTGCCTAAATTCAGTGCAAAAATTAAGTTCGAAGGGTGGTGATATGTAAGGTGTCAGGCAAATCCAACACCTTCCATGAAAACCCTGAGATGATAAGCAAATCCAGTAGTATGTCATATAGCTCCGAATAAATCGTGACATTAAATTAACCAAAGTAATACGAGTAACGAGTGAGCAAATGAAATACCACAGACTAATATAAGAATGCCTAAATGCATGTCATACCTTCCCACCATGAGACAGACGCAGTTCCAAGGGGAGAAACGACAACAGAAGCCGAGAGCAGAACCGTGTTAAGCTGGAAGGCCCTACGATAAGGGACGGACACCCACGTCGCCAGCTAACCGCTAGGACCACACCCCAGCTGCAAGTTTTAGCGTGAGACTTTTCCGCGTCTCTGTTACGTCAGGACCACCCCCCAGCCCATGTTAAAAGCTAGAGCCCTCCAGAAGAACAGTATAGACCTTACGATAACACAAAAAGGGCCACCCCAACCGCAAGTTTTAGCGTGAGACTTTTTCGCGTCTCTGTTACGTTACAAACTTTAAAAACATTGCCCCACCACGAAAAGTATAACGTTTCTCATTGGATGGACAGAATTTTTGTAGGCGGAGCTTAAGGTTAACATTGAGACCCCGATTGGTCAGATGAAAACACAGCCAGATAGTTTTCTTTAAATCCAACTTCGGTAAATTGTAGTAAGGAGAAATTAGAGGAATTGCTTCCGAGACGGCAAGGTGAGCGGAGCTGTGCTTTCTGCCACCCCCTGACGAACACCGACAAGGTAATGAACGCACGCGATGCCGCATAACAGCGCATAAAGCTTCACTCAGAACTGCAGAAGTCTCATCTGTTACACCCCCTTTTTCGTAATACTAGTGTCGATCGTCAATTAAAGCTCATGGTGTTCACATTTGCCACTTGAAGTAAAAATCTGAAACGCGATGATTTTTCTGTTATATAGTTATTGAGAAGCCACCTCAGCCACTATAATTTACGACAAGTTAGATAAGTAATTAAAGATAATTGAGGGTCACTGTAGACCATTTTGATAGTTTTCTCTCTTGTGAAACTTAATTTAAACCTAGATTATAGATGTGATATGGCATAGGTCATCCTTCGATCCATTGTAGAACTTGGAGACCCACTCAGGGAATATTCGTTCACATTTTTGTTGAACGCAGTTGGTTTTTATCATCCTGTATTAAAACATTTCCTTTTATCAATAGTGCAGTATATAAACAATGTTTTGTGAGTAGAATAAAATTTCCAATGGTAAACTTAACTGCTTTTTCGACGTTATTTTACCAGCTAACTAAAAATAGGAAAGCCTTGAACCCCTTCCACCAAATTTAGTTAGTATTAAGATTCTTTTACAGGGAGTGCAGTGGACCTGACGCCGAAATCATTAAGTATTTGATTATATCATCGCTAGTCTCACTGAACTCTTCTGAACTCTACATGTGATGTGTGGTCTGGCGTCTCCTTACCAGCAACAGGTCCCAGGTTCAAACTAGTCAATTCCCTAAATAACACGCTCAGAGTGTCGTTGCGCGAAAGTGGTAGGGAGACACGATATAGAACAAACAGACACCACGCAGAATGTTAGAATTTTGATCATCAAATAAGCCGGGAGAAACTCAAGAATCACATCATACACCTTTACGGGGATGAGATATACCGCAGCACGAAGAAATTTGAAAAGTTGCGCCACCGTAGATGTCGTTTGCTAAGTACTCTTGCCTTTCTAAAGAGATGTCGTTCCGAGAATGTTGTTCCAAATTTTGCTAAGGTTATGCATCACATCGATTCTGCAGCAGCTAAGAGAATCAAGAAACGAGCCAGCCTCGCATTGGTACATGAGAGAGTGCAATTCACCCTCCGGAGCCTTGAGTTTATCTCACAGGAATTACTCAAACTACATTTGCAACTGGGGATTGGATTGATGGTGTCACCTGGGTTGCAGCTGATTCCGCCCATAAGAAGGCAACGGGATGTCAAACAGCTAAGTTCTCACGTCTCCTTGACAAACCATCTCTGCAGGTTCCGAGCAAGACTGTCATCAGTTTGAGTGGCATGGTGCTGAGTGATGAAGCGGTCTCGGTTTTGCAGAAAGGTCTCAACTTCGCTCCCACCCCCAAGTTCACTCCGGTAGCAGAAATTGTTAGTGCTGTTGAACAGGTTGCAGGTCGACTTCCGCCAGAATCAGCTGAGGAAATACGTCGTGAAACTTGTCGTGCGTTGACGAAATCCAAGCCGATGAAGTCAAATATCACCAGTAAAGAGAGGGCGGCCATTCGTGATCTGAGGGAGCGCTCTGAAATTGTCGTCTTACCGGTTGACAAAGACAATTCTACAGTTCTTGTCTTCCATAAAGACTACACTGCTAAGATGCAGAGCCTGCTAAATGACGATTCCTACCGGAAGATCAGCTTTGACCCTACAAAGAAGGTGGAGAACAAGACGAGGTAGCTTCTCAAAGACGCAGATTTACCGGAGGGTGACGCTAAGAAATTGTTACCCCAAGGTCCGGTACCGCCTAGACTATATGGACTCCCGAAGGTTCACAAAGAGGGGGTACCATTACGCCCCATTGTCAGCAACATCAGGGCACCTACATATTTGTTGGCCAATACCTGACGGGAATATTAAGTCCTTATGTGGGTAAATGCCCTCATCACATCCGTAATTCCGTGGATTTTGTTAAACGCCTTGATAGCTTCAGGTTGGATGAGTTAGATATCATGGTGAGTTTTGACGTCGTTTCCTTCTTTACGAGGGTACCCCTGCGAGAGTCACTAGAATTGCTTAGACAGAAGTTTGACGGGAAGACCACTGAACTTTTTAGGCACGTCTTGACTTCCACGTAATTTCTTTTTAATGGAGAATACTACGAACAAACGGAGGAAGTCACCATGGGTAGCCCACTCTCATCGGTGGTAGCGAATTTGTACATGGAGAACTTCAAGGAGGAAGCCCTGTCGTCATCCGAATGGAAACCTACTTGCTTTTTCCGTTACGTGGACGACACGTTCGTCATCTGGCCACATGGTATGGATAAACTCCTTGACGTCCTTACACATCTAAACTCCATACACCCCAACATAAAATTCACTATGGAGACTGAAACGGAGGGTAAATTACCTTTCCTTGACGTCTTGGTCAAGAGAAAGGCTGACGGCACCCTAGGTCATGGGGTGTATCGGAAGACAACGCACATTGATCTGTATTTGCACGCAGACAGCTGCCACCACCCTTCACAGAGGAATGGGGTACTTAAAACTCTAGTACATAGGGCGCGCACTATCTCTGACGCAGAGTCTGCCCCAGGAATTGGAACATCTGAGAAATGTATTTCCAAAAAAAAAAAATGGGTACTCAGAGTGGCAGATTCAACGTGCTCTCCGCCCAACCACTACAGCAAAACCTGTGGAGATGGATAAAATCACGAGGGAGGAGGTATGCACTGCGTTTATTCCATATACAGGCGCACTCTCGGGGAAAATCGCCCGCATTTTGAAGAAACACCAGGTCGGAACTGTGTTTTGTCCTCCGAATAAAACTCGTGCACTAGTGGAGTGCGCCAAAGATGACCTCGGTTTGAGGAAGGCCGGCGAGTACCTGATTCCGTGTCAATGTGGCAAGTCGTATATTGGTCAGACGATGCGTACCGTCGAGGGTCGATGCCGTGAACACCAGAGGCACACTCGACTGATGTATCCGAGCAAGTCGGCAGATGCTGAACATTGTTTGTCGGAAAATCACGCTATGGAGTATGAACGCACGAGGATTCTGGTAGAGACGTCGAGATACTGGGACAGCGTTGTTAGAGAGGCCATCGAATTTCGCACCAATGACGACCTCATAAACCGTGACTGTGGCTATAATCTTAGCAAGGCTTGGGAACCAGCGATTGGGTTAATTAAGAGTAAATCGAGCAAGCGTATAGTTGTGACGACCACGGCGGACAGAGCCATCACACCGACGTCATCTCAGACGCCGTCGCAATCTGTTCCACCGCGCGACCGTGGCGCGGGGCGCGGATAGCGGAGGGTGCGCGCCGCGGGTGGGGGGGTATTTAAATCGGCCGCCACCGCGACCGAACCCAGTTGACTCTACACGACTACCTACACTGAATAGCCAAAAATCTGGTACACCTGGTTAATACCGTGTAGCGCCCACGAGAGCACGCAGAAGTACCGCAACATGACGTGGCATGGAGTCATCATGTCTGAAGTAGTGCTGGAGGGAACTGACAACATGAATGCAGCAGGGCTCTTTATAAATCCGTAATAGTACGAGGGGTTGAAGATCTCTTCTGAACAGCACGTTGCAAGGCATCCCAGGTATGCTCAATAATGTTCATGTCTGGGGAGTTTGGCGGCCAGCGGAAGTGTTTAAACACAGAAGAGTTTTCCAGGAGCCACTCTCTGGCAATTCTGGGCCTGTGGGGTGTCGCGTTGTCCTGCTGCAATTGTCCAAGTCCTTCGTAATGCACAATGGACATAAATAGACCCGAGTAATCAGACAGGATGCATATGTACATGTACCTAGACGTATCAGGGGTCCCATATCACTCCAACTGCAAACGCCCCACACCATTACAGAGCCTCCACCAGCTTGAACATTCCCCTGCTGACATGTAGGGTCCATGGATTCATGAGATTGTCTCCATATCCGTACACGTCCATCCGCTCTATACAATTTGAAACGAGACTTGTCCGACCAGGCACATGTTTCGTGTCATCAACAGTCCAATGTCGGTGTTGACGGGTCCACGCGAGGCGTAAAGCTTTGTGTCGTCTAGTCATCAAAGGTGCACGAGTGGGCCTTCGGCTCCGAAAGCCCATCTTGATGATGTTTCATTGAATGGTTCTTACGCTGACACTTGTTGATGGCCCAGCATTGAAATCTGCAGCAGTTTGCGGAAGGGTTGCACATCTGTCGCATTGAATGACTCTCTTCAGACGTGTTTGGTCCCGTTCTTGCAGGATTTTTTTCCGGCCGCAGCCATGTCGGAGATCTGATGTTTTATCGGATTACTGATATTCACGGTACACTCGTGAGAAAGTCGTACAGGCAAATCTCCACTTCATGGGTACTTTGAAGATGCTGTATCCCATCGCTCGTGTACCGACGGTAACACCACATGGTTTCCCCAACGTTCAGATGGTATTAAAATTGCCAGAACCTCCTAAATTGGATGGTTAGAAGGTAAAACATGAAAAGCAGGTGCAGGCAGTGTACATGAGTATTTGCAGACTGAAGAAACGACTGAAAATTTATACCAAGGCCGGGATGCACCTCAGCATCGAACAAAACGGGGAGTCCTACTTGAAACCCAAGCATAGGAGGTTTCATCCAGTGGAACTATATGGTTCTTAAGGTCTAAAACATCCATAATGGAAATGTGCAAACTGTAGCGACGAACGAAAATGGAGAGCCTCTGCTTTGCTGTTCGAGTTTTAGCGGAAATACCAAACACTCTGCCGTCTTGTGGCAGTGTGGCGTAGTGGTTAGCGCATCTGCTTTGTGAACAGAAGACCTGCGTTCGAATGCTGGCATTGCCACAAATTTTAATTCGTCACTTCAGTCTGTACATGTACACCATAGATGTCTGAGACTTTCAAAGGTCTCTGGAACCGTACAGTTTCATTTGAGTGTTCATGAGCACTGGGAGCCGCAGGTATGGAGCAGTGATTAAGAACCATCAAATGCCCTCAAAAGCCACTCGAGGGACACGTGACTGTGCCTGAAGTAGGAAGGTCAGGTCTCCAAACAGCCCAACTGATGTAGTGTTATTGACCCTGAGAAAGCGATTAGACCATCGAGAAATCGGTTAGGTATGATCCTGTAATAATGGAACTACTAGCTACTAATGCGGCGACCAAAAGTTTTTTCGAAGGTTTTAATAGTTTTAAGACGTTTTTTGTGATATATCAATCGTGTATCTAAGCTGTGCGTGTTATAACTGCGAAATCATATGCTCTAACCAAAAATTTTGGCGTTCTTTTTTCGAGGCGATAATTACAACTGTACGATTTGCTCTCGTACATCCTATTTCGTATCATTGTTTACTTTCGGGCAGTGGCACCTCTTTCGCGCAGGCAGTCTACGTGTTGAGCAGCAGAGACGGCACGTCTTAACGAGGAGATGAGCCGCAGCTGCGGTCTAATCCGGCAGCGTCGCGAGTGCGGTGCGAGCTGTGAGAGGCGGGCAGACCGCCGAGCCCGCGCCGCCCTTCGTGGCCCGAATATTAATTAAGCCGGATGCCGTTATTACCACCTCCGGCACCCTCCTTTATCCTTTTTTTTATTTCCTTTCTTTCCCCCTCGCACTGCCCGCTGTCTCGCGCTGGACTAGCCGCCGAGTGTACGCGGGTTTTAACACTTGATCTACATAATAATACGCAAATTATCGCCACACATGTAGCGGCGCGCCTTATAAATGGGCCCGGCGCCGTAATGCGGAGGAAATGAGCCGGCGATGTAATCTGCTGGCCGCACCTCACCTCACCTCACCTCGCCTCGCTGCCTAATGCTCGCAGCTGCCTGGCCACGCCGCGCTGTCCGGCGCGCAGCACGCGCCCAAATTAATTTGGGCGCAGGCTGCGACCGCGCTCCGTCCGTTTGTTCGCCAACACAGCTCTACACGGTACCTAGGTATTCTCCATGACACAATGCCCGGTCGGTGGACCGACGGCAAACAAAGCAGCGTATTGTAACGAATATACACTCTGAGACAAACAAAAAAAAAAGACGCACCATGAAGCAAGTGTCCAAATGAGACGGAAATCGGTAGACGTGACGAACATGTACAGACGAATAAATGGTTTCAATTTGATAAAAACTGGATAATTTATTTAAGAGAAAGAGCTTCACAAAAAAAAAAATGGTTCAAATGGCTCTGAGCGCTATGGGACTTAACATCTGAGGTCATCAGTCCCCTAGAACTTAGAACTACTTAAACCTAACTAACCTAGGGACATCACACACATCCATTCCCGAGGCAGGATTCGAACCTGCGGCCGTAGCGGTCGCGTGGTTCCAGACTGAAGCACCTAGAACCGCACGGCCACCTCGGCCGGCGAGCTTCACAAATCGAGCAAGTCAATAACGGGTTGATCCAGCTCTGGCCCCTATTCAAGTAGTTATTAGACTTGGAAGTGGCTGTGAGTTGTTGCATGTTCCGCCTGAGGGATAGCGAGCCACATTCCGCCCAATTAGCGCGTTGCATCGTCACAAACCCGAGTTGGTTGGAGGTCCTTCCCCGCAATGCTCCAAATGTTCTCAATTGGGAAGAGATCCGGTGACCGTGCTACCGAAGGTAGGGTTTGACAGGCACGAACACAAGCACAACTCTAAGTTGTGTGTCGGCGGGCATTGTCTCGCTGAAATGTAATCCCTGGATGTCTTGCTATGAAGGGTATCAAATCGGGGCGTAGAACATAGCCCACGTGGCGCTGTGATGTAAAGGTGCCGTGGATGACAGCCAAAGAGGTCCTTCTATGAAAAGAAATGACACACGAGACCATCACTCCTGGTTGTTGGGCCCTAGGGCGGGCGACTGTCGGCTGTCTGTGGCGCCTCCGGACACATCTTTGGTCTAGAATCTCATTGACTGGAGCAGACTTCATGTCCATTATAATTATCCAGGCTGTTATGCCATGGTCGGTCAATTCCCAACGTTTCCTCTCCGACTAAAAGAACTGTTTCTAAACGTTTGGAAGAGCGCAAGGGCAATTGTAGAAGAGGAGAAACGGAACGATCAGCTGTTGCGGAGCATGCTTTCCACCCAGGGAACCACAATATTCGTTTCGAGGAGACGCAAGTACTAGCGGCCTCATGCGGATATTACGAAAGGCTCTACAGGGAGGCAATCGAAATCGCTAAACACCCAAATAATTTCAACCGAAAGGAGGAGGGCGTGAAATTAAACGGTATATGGATGCCGGTGTTAAAGAAGATGTGTACCACCCGTCCACTACTGGGGGATGGCAACGGCGATCGACGGTGACGGACAGCGGCCAATTGCACTGACGTTTTCAAAAAACGTGACGTCACGCCGCGGCGTGGGAGCGCGTGGACACGGAATTTAGCGGCAGTCAGCAGCGAGCCAGTGGGTGTGTTGGACCTTCTATCGAGCTACGGACCCCCTTGAAGATGTCTCCCGCAGTCGGGGACGAAACTTTGGGAATTGACACAGAATTCACCGACCACGGCATAACAGCCCGGATAATTATAATGGACATGATATTTCCGGCCGTGAAAATCTACATTTTAGTATGGAGTAGAATTGTCTTCAGTGACGAGTCCCGCTTCTAACTGAGACCCGATGGCAAGCGAAGACATCTCTGGGGCCGCCCGGGGTGGCCGAGCGGTTCTAGGCGCTACAGTCTGGAACCGCGCGACCGCTACGGTCGCAGGTTCGAATCCTGCCTCGGGCATGGATGTGTGTGATGTCCTTAGGTTAGTTAGGTTTAAGTAGTTCTAAGTTCTAGGGGACTGATGACCTCAGAAGTTAACTCCTATAGTGCTCAGACCCATTTGAACCAACATCTCTGGAGACTCTCCTGACGGTAGTGGCCAGACAACTGGGAGTGGTGGATTGGGGTGGCATTTCTTTTCATAGCACGACCCCTTTGGTTGTCATCTGCGTCAGACTTACTGCACAGCGGTACGTCGTTTTCAGCAAGATAATCGCCGCCCGCACACGGCGAGAATCTCTACTGCTTGTCTTCGTGTTTGTCAAACTTAACCTTAGCCACTGGGGTCGCTAGATCTCTTCCCAATTGAGAATGTTTGGAGCATTATTTCATTATTTTGACGATCTAACACGCCAGTGGAACAGAATTGGTACGATGTCCCTCAAGAGTACATCCAATTATTCAATCAATGCAAAGCCGAATAACAACTTTCATAATTAATAATCAAGTACATATATTATACAATTTTTTGTGAACAGTAAATAATTTTTTATAAGAGTTAAGGCCAACGTGAATTAATGGCAGCATGTGAACAGAGGCAACTTTAACATGACATGCTTTTTCATGAAGCATACTTACGTAAAACATGAGACCAAAACTAGTATCATAACGTAAAAAATACAGAATGAACCAAAATCCCAGACGTGGCGCCGGCGTCATGGCTGTTACATCATTACAAATAGCCATAATATTGTAAATTACAAAAGTTGCACAATTTTTAATGCACAGTAAAAAATTTTTTTTTTGTAAGAGTTAATGCCTACTGGATTTAATGGCACCATGAGAGCAGGGACGACTTTGAAGTGGCATGCTTTTTCATTAAGTACATTTATGCATAAGATCAAACTAAAACCGGTGCTATGAGGTTAAACATACAAAATGAACCATAGAACGTACAGGTAACCACAAACTAACCGAAAGATGAATGAAAATGTCAGGTTTTTGTACGTAGTTTTAACCTTTATTTGTTCAGCAACAACTCGTCAAAAATACTAAGGAACCACTGTCTACTGCTGGTAACCTGTTCATTGATTATTGAATCTGGGGGTTAGACGGAGGCTAGTGTAAATTTCAATCTCTTCAAGGATATCCGGTGTTCTACCTTTTGTTTAGAATGCAAATCCTTAGGCTATTTTCTGTTGACCGTAAACAGTGATTTTGTTCTCTAAGGTGATAACTAAGGGTTCTCTTGTTGCTGGTATATGTGTGCTCCCTATACATTTCCTTAAATTCTCTATTCGTCTGGCCAATGTAAAAGCTGTTACAAGACCCGCACTTTATTTTATAAACACCTGTTTTACTGTATTTGTCTGTATCCTCGTCAAGGCTGTGGCGCAAAATTAGACCTACTTTATTATTTTTTTCGGCCAACGGCCTTGCCGCAGTGGTAACACCGGTTCTCGTCAGATCACCGAAGTTAAGCGCTGTCGGGCTGGGCCGGCACTTGGATGGGTGACCATCCGGTCTGCCGAGCACTGTTGACAAGCGGGGTGCATTCAGCCCTTGTGAGGCAAACTGAGGAGCTACTAGATTGAGAGGTAGCGGCTCCCGTCTCGTGAACTGACATACGGCCGGGAGGGCGGTGTGCTGACCATATGCCCCTCCACATCCGAATCCAGTGACGCCTGTGGGCTGAGAATGACACGGCCGCCAGTCGGTACCGTTGGGCCCGCCAAGGTCTATTTGGACGAAGTTATTATTTTTTCGGAAACCAACTTATATACTAGATTTTCTTAACGCATCGGCAATTTTCTCGGAGCCTGAGCCGGCGTAGGAAAGAGAAACACGGACGACTGTAGTTTCAACACTGACTGTTTGATAGTCCACCTTTACAAATATTTTTATACCTATTTTCCGAATTTCTTTTTCGGTAAAGCAATTTGCTACTCCCACTTGAACTATTATGTCAATTGCACGTTTGCCTTAACTCTTATAAAAAAGTTTACTATTCACAAAAATCTGTATAAATTTTGTAATTGATAACATTATTGCTATTTGTAATGACGTATCATCCATGTCGGTAGCGCCACATTCGTACGCTTTATGGCTCATTTTGTATTTTTTACCTCATGACACAGGTTTTAGTCTAACGTTTTACATAAATATGCTTAATAAAAAAGCATGTCACTTCAAAGTTGTCTCCGTTTCCATGGTGTATTTTATTCAAGTGTGTCTTGATTCTTAAAAAAAAATTATTGTTCTCGAGAAATTGTGTGAATTTTGTAACTGACAATGTTATTTCTGTTTCTAACGACGTATCAGCCACGGACGGTTCGCCACGTAGTGCCAACTAGTTCTCTTGAGTGAGAACGGCCGCCAGCCAACAATCGGCTGTTAGTAGCGCACATGTTTAGGTGAAATCTTATTGTGCTGTGTGGAACTGTAAAACCTCTGTCGCTTTTGACGTTACTTGACAAAGTTGTCAATATTGCACGTTCGCTTTGTATCAAGGCGGTGTGTATTAAGTCTTACAGATTTTGTTGTAATATGGTGGTTTAGAATAGGGGCGCCATTTATACACGTGTGTAAGTCTGCAAGATTGTATAAAAAAATAGATTTGTCATCAGGTCATCCGAAGATAGGCAGAGCCCGAGACACTTAATAAAGGGTCCAGAAACATCCTGTACTATTATTTTGCAACCAAACAGCCATTTTTATTCTCGTGGTTATAATGTTCACATGCCTCTACCGAGACTTTCAGTCACGTCTACCTTAAAATTGAGTGTCACATTGGTTTTCGAAACCAGAAGGTTGCATTTTACAGATAATAGATACCAGCAGATCAGTTGGTCAGGCTGAATAGCTCGGTTGGTAATTCTATTGCCCCCGAAAGGCAACATACCAGGTTTGAGTCCCAGCCCAGTACACAGTTTTAATTCGCCAGAAAGTTTCAGTTAGGATTTGTAATAATGTGCACCAGGCGGTCGATGAGAGTTCATCATGTACAGAGTGTTTCTCGTGTAACACAAGTACTGTCACCAGTGTGCCCACATAGGTAGAACTCACTCATCGCGGTATCTGCTGAACCGTTACTCGGAGAGTGTAGCAGGTGGTGTATCAGTTAGCAGTATGTTTTGTACCTCGTTTATTATGTCATCGAGTATATGTTTCCTTCCCTTTGTTGTGTGTAATATTCGTTCACTATTGTATATACGACGGATGCAAGGATAGATTCATATGTCGTATGTCGGCTTTCACCCGGACTTGAGTCTCACCCGGACTTGAGTCTCACCCGGACTTAAGTCTCAGACAGACTCGAGACTCACCCAGACTTGAGACTCTGCCAGTGCGTTTGATTTGAGTGGTCTGTTGTTCGTGAGTGTGCTTATGCCGTTCATACAAGTCTTACACCTCAGCAGTGTGTTTACATTTTGCGGTGAGCGGTTGCAGCAGTAACGGTTATAAAGCTAAGTAATGGCAAAGTTATTTGTGCATTGTTATACAGTTATTAAATTTAATAGTTTTCAACGGTGTTTCGTGCTGTTTGTGGTGAAATAGGGATTGAATAATCCCTTGGAAACGTTCGCCCGCTGTTTCTTTTTTAGAGTTTTCTGTGTGTTGAAGTCGTTTAGTAAATTTCGTGCTTTAGTTTTCAGCTGACGTTTCTTACTGTTTCTAGTGAAATATTTCAGTTAAATTTTCATTCACTGTTTTAACTTCCTTGAGCGTTTCGGTGACCACTTGAATTTTTGGTTTTAGCTTATAAATTTTGTGAAATTTTGTTGATATTGGTATTAGTTGTGGTTTAGTAGTATTAACAAAAGTTATTGCTTTCTTAATAGATAGAGAATTTCCTGAACGCTATTTTTAGTTCTATAAATAGTTCTACTGGTGTAACTGAACTTAGGTAACGTAGACGTTTAGTTTTTTTCAGCAACTGTAAAATTGTCATAGATTTGTGAGTAGTGGGTTACGATGTGGGATTTGTTCAAAATATTTTCATTGGGGGGAATTCAGTGGGGAAGCCAGAGGGCATTCTGGCGAGATCCTATCCTGGGAATGCAGAATATGTAGTAAAAATAAGTTGATAGAGGAGCAGGAGCGTAAGATCTGTGCCCTTCAGCAGCAGTTACAATACGCAAAGGAGGAACTAGATACGTTGAGGAATGAGAACTGGCAGTTAGAAAGAAGGCAGCTGGGGGGAGGAGGTATTCGGACAGTCGTACCTTGCATACATGCGATAGAGTTGACCAACTGTCAGAGTTGAGTGGAGGGAGCCTCTTGTAGCTGTAGGTGTAGGAAACATGCAGCAGTCCTCAGAAGTTAGAAGGCCTAAGTCAGTTGCAAAGTCTAACAGAAAGAAGAAGGTTCTGCTGATTGGTAGTTTACGCGGTAGAGGTGTGGGCCAGCAGTTGAAGTCACTGTTGTGGAGTGAGTACCTGGTCGCCAGGGTTGTAAAGCCTAGTGCACGGTTGGCTCAGGTGACTGACAGCATAGGTGAGGTACGTAGGAATTTCACGAAGGAGGATCAGGTAGTGATAGTGGGTGGAGCAGGGAATAGTCTTGATAGGGACGGGGAATTGATGTAGCTGGTGACATGGTAAAGGTAGCTACTCAAACTCTTGGAACCCATGTGCATTTCGTTCAGTTGTTTCAGCGTCATGATCGGCCTCGTCTTAATGTGGCTGTCTGGCGTGTTAATATGGGACTGGAGAAGGCACAGATGATAGAGGGCGTGGGTCACATTGCAGTGGTGCCAGTTGACTCTATCAGTAGATGCACCTCAATATGTATGGGAAGAGGAGGCTGGCAAAGCTTATAGGTGACAGTGTAGTGGGTGGTGGTGGAAACACTAATGGAAAAATTCCTGTAGTAGTTGGTGTTACAGCTGCACATTTTTTAGATTGAAGACAGCTGATAGGTATGCCTACTTAAAGGAAGTCCCTCTAACTAAGGAATCACCTTCAGAGAATGTCATGTTTCCAAGTAGAGAAGGAATTAGCATTTTTCATCAAAATATTAGAGGTACTAGAAATAAAGTTAGTGAACTGCTTATAGATGTTGACTCTGACATTACTGGTACATCGGAGCACCACTAAAAAATTAGGCAGTTCAGAGGCTTCCTTCACCAGGATACAGATTAGCTGGCTGTTTTTCAAGGAGTTTCTTGCGGAGTGGGACAGTGGCCGTTTACGTAAAAAACAGTATTCCATTTGAGTCCACAGACGTATCAAGGCACTGCACTAAACAGATATTTGAATGTTGTGCAGGGGCAGTTGAATTTAGTGAAACTAAACTTCTACTTGTTGTTGTTTATAGGTTCCCTAACTCTGACTTCAAAGCACTTCTACTGAGCCTGGAAACGGTTCTTGATTCACTTTATAGGAGATTAGTTATATGTGGTAACTTCAATATTGACTTTGTATATGATTGTGCAAGAAAAAGGATGTTGGTACATCTCCTAAATTCATATGATTTGATGCAAACGGTGTTTTTTCCAATTAGAGCGAAGGGCACCAGTAGCACAAGCTGAAGACTATATTTTTATTCATTCTCCATTACTAGATGGGCATTCTGTTATTAAAAGGGTGAACGGCCTTTCAGACCATAATGGAGAAATTTTAACTCTAAAAGGCTTTTCTACTCACAGAAATGTCACAAGTAATTACAAACTATGTAGGAAAGTTAATCCAACGGCAATATAGAGTTTTTTAAACCTCATCAAGGAACAAGAGAGGCAGGATGTTTATAGTGGCGATAACATAGATGACAAATGTAATGTTTTCCTTAACACATTAATCATGCTCTTTGAGAGTTCCTTTCCACTAGAATGCTCTAAACGGGGCACTATCAGTAAAAGGCAGCCTGAGTGGCTGACTAGTGGGATAAGGATGTCATGTATAACAAAGCGGAAATTATATCCAAATGTTAGAAGTAGTCACAATCAAGCTACAGTAGCCCATTACAAACAGTATTGTAAGGTGTTTAAAAATGTTTTTAGGAAGGCAAAGAGTACGTGGTACGCAAATAGAACAGCCAATTCACAGTATAAAATTAAAACCATGTGGTCAGTTGTGAAGGAAGTGTCCAGTCGGTAGCGCGAATTCGATGATATAATGTCAGTTCATAGTAAAAACATTTCTGTTACTGATAAATCAGATATATGTACAGCGTTTAACAATCATTTTCTGAGCATTGCTTGTAAATTGAATAAAAATTTAGTTTCTACAGGAAATCGTATAACTCTCTTGGCAAATGCTTTTCCCAGATTGATGTCTGAAATACTCCTCTGTGATACAGACATGGGGGTGACTGAGTAAATAATTAAATCACTGAAGACCAAGGAGTCTCATGGATATGATGGAGTGCCTAGCAGAACGTTAAAGTACTGTACTGCACATGTCAACCCTGTACTTAGACATATTTGTAATTTTACCTTAAAGAATTGTCAGTTTCCTGAACGATTAAAGTACTCAGTAGTAAAGCCGCTTTATAAAAAGGAAGAAAGAGATAATGTAGACAAATTTAGATCTATTTCTATGCCATTAGTGTTTCCTAAAGTTATTGAAAAGGCTGTGTATATAAGGATAATTGATCAATTTATATCACATAAATTGATATCAAACGTACAGTTCGGCTTTAGAAGTTGTTTAACAACTGAAAATTGTATATTCTCTTTTCTCTGTGAGGTACTGGATGCGTTAAACAAAAGGTTTCGAATCCTAAACATATTTTTTTTAATTTAACTAAGGCTTTTGATTGTGTCGATCACAAAATATTGCTCCAGAAGTAGGACCATTATAGGATACGGGGAGTAGATCACAATTGGTTCACTTCTTACTTTAACAACAGACAGCAAAAGGTCATTATTCACAGTGCTGAGAATGGCTGTGATGTGGGGTCTCAGTGGGGTACAGTGCTGGAGTCACTACTGTTCCTTATGTATATAAATAATATGCCCTCTAGTATTACGAGTAACTATAAAACTGAACAGTTCAAATTTCTGGGTGTTCAGAGAGATAGTAAACTGTCGTGGAAAGCCCATATTCAGGATCTTGTTCAAAGACTTAATGCTACCACTTCTACTATTCGAACGGTATCTGAAGTAAGTGATCGTTCAACACGAATGTTAGTCTACTTTGGTTATTTTCATTTGTTTATGACGTATGGTATTACATTTTGGGATAACTCTTCCCATCCTCAATGGGTATTTTTGGCTCAGAAGCGGCCGGTTTGGGTAGTAAGTGGTGTAAGTTTGCGAACCTCTCGGCGACCCCTGTTCGCTATTCTTGGTGTTCTGACATTGGTCTCTGTTCTTTATTGTCGTTTCTTGTTAACAATATCAGCTTATTCCCAATAGTTAGCACCCTTCACACCGTTAATACTAGGCAGAAAGCCAACCTGCATTTGGATCGCACTTCCTTGACTCTTGTGCAGAAAGCTATTCAGTATACTGCTGCAACCGTTTTCAGTAAACTACCACAAGAATTCAAAGATCTTAGCAGTAATCCACGAGCCTTCCAATCGCAACTGAAGAGTTTCCTGATGGGTCACTCCTTCTATTCTGTCGAGGAGTTCATTGAAAAATTAAGGTGATTCTTGTGTTATATTGTTGATTGCATTTACACAAACTTACGGATTGTTATTTTTTTTATTCATAAACATTTTATTTTTTCCGTTATTAATTCATGTTGTAATTTCCATGACCTTGGAGATTTGCTCATCAGTTTCGTCCTATGGAACTTGATATACAAATAAAAAAATAAATAAGGCTTCAGTTTCAGGTAGGCTTCGGTTTCACCCGGACTACAGTTTCACCCAGACTTTGGTATCACCCAGACTTTGGTTTTATCCAGACCTTCATGTCACCTGGACTTTGGTTCCAGTTTCAGCAAGACTTCGGTTTCAGTGAGACTTCAGTTTCAGTGAGACTTCAGTTTCAGTGAGTCTTCAGTTTCAGCCAGACTTCAGTTTCAGCCTGACTGGTTTGAGGCAGACTTTGGTTTCAGCCATACTTCAGTTTCAGCCAATCTTTGGTTTCAGCCAGACTTCAGTTTCAGCCAGACTTCAGTTTCAGCCAGACTTCAGTTTCAAATGGTTCAAATGGCTCTGAACACTATGGGACTTAACATCTGAGGTCATCAGTCCCCTAGAACTTAGAACTACTTAAACCTAACCAACCCAAGGACATCACACACATCCATGCCCGAGGCAGGACTCGAACCTGCAACAGTAGCCTTCGCGCAGTTCCGGACTGAAGCACCCAGAACCGCTCGGCCACTGCAGCCGGCACTTCAGTTTCAGCCAGACTTTGGTTTCAGCCAGACTTTGGTTTCACCCAGACTTCAGTTTCAGCCAGACTTCAGTTTCAGCCAGACTTCGGTTTCACCCAGACTTCAGTTTCACCCAGACTTTGGTTTCAGCCAGACTTCGGTTTCAGCCAGACTTCGGTTTCAGCCAGACTTCAGTTTCACCCAGACTTCGGTTTCAGCCAGACTTCGGTTTCAGCCAGACTTTGGTTTCAGCCAGACTTCGGTTTCAGCCAGACTTCGGTTTCAGCCAGACTTCGGTTTCAGCCAGACTTTGGTTTCAGCCAGACTTTGGTTTCAGCCAGACTTTGGTTTCAGCCAGACCTGAGTCTCAGCCAGACTTGAAACTTACCCAGACTTGAGTCTCACCAAGTGAGGTTTGTAATGATTAGCACACTGGGGTTGCATTCAGGAGGACAACAGTTTAAACCTGCGTCCAGCCATTCTGGCTTCGGTTTTCTGTGATTTCCCTAAATCGATTCAGGCAAATGGTGGGATGGTTCTTTTGAGAGGGCATGGCTGACTTCCTTCAGCATCCTTCCCTAATCAAATTTGACTGACAGCCTCACTGTTTGGTTCCCTCCCCCAAATCAACCAACCAACCAACCAACCAATTTGAGACTCACCCAGAATTAAGACTCACCCAGACTTGACTCACCCAGACTTGAGTCTTACTCAGACTTGAAACTAACCCAAACCTGAAATTCACCCAGGCTTGAGACTCACCCAGGCTTGAGTTTGACACCGACTTGAGTTTGACACCAACTTGAGTGTGACCTGGACTTGAGTTTGACACAGACATGAGGTACCCAACCCTGAGACTGAGAAAGAGCTGAGTTGGTCTCACCAAGAACTGAAGTTGACCCAGACTTGAGCACGATTCAGACCTGAGTATAACCTGTGACCTGCACCTATGTGTGAACTGCTTGTGAGTATGACTCACATCTGAATAGAACACACATGTACTTTCCACACATTTAATTTCTTCTTGTATTTTCATTTTTCTCATATGTGCTTGTTTCCCATACCTGAGTTTTTCCCTTATCTGATCATTTCCCGTAACTTCTTTTCACATATCAGCATTTTTACATTTTTCCCATGTAGTCACTTATCCACATAGGTGTATACATTTTTTAATATATTTGTTTTTTCTACATCTTCGTTTTTGCCACCTGCATTTTTTCCCTATCTGTGTTTCGGGTATGTATACATTTTTCTCATTTCTATTTTTTCTTTGGCATATCTGTATTCTTGGTATACCAGCGCTATTCTTACTTCTACCATTACAGATAGCTGCACACCAGTTCCAGGATTAGGGAAGGTTGCTGAACCCAGATCAAACACACCCAGTGGATTAATACGGATCAGTCTGTTGGCCAACCTGGATGTCATCTTTAGGCATTTTCTCATATTCGATTAGATGAATACCAAGTGGTACCAATGCCCCATCTCAGTTACATGAGTTTGAAAAATGTTCTCAGGCTTTCACATGGGTAACGCTAGAAGCTGAGATTTGAGTTTCACAAATTTCGTCCTGAGTGGGGCGAGGGCAGGGGGATGGCGGCAGGGGAAGGGCATCCAGCTGTCCTCTGTCACTAACAGTGTCAAAACGTGAATAACACGCCGGCCCTGTAAAGACATGGGATAAGGCCAGGGAAAAGAAGGATGTGGTCACTATCTTTACTCCTGCATTTTTCCGCTATCTGGGATCTTTCTATATCTGGAATTTTTCCTTTACTTAGATTTCTTCATAATTTATTTTTTCATAATGGCTTATGTACTTTTAGTCATGTATTCGTTCTTTTTTAAATTGTTCATTATAACTACCTCAGTGTTTATCCCATATTGTTTTCTTCCCGTATCTGTGTTCTCATATCTGTGTTCTTCCCATATTTGTGTTTTTCCAGTATCTGGCGTTTTCCTAAAGCTGGTTTTTTCCTTTATATGCATTTTTCCGTATCTGTACATTTCTCATATCTACATTATTCCAAAATCCGAATTTTTTCAATATATGTGATTTACCTATTTATCTCATACCCACAGTGATACATATGTCGCTCTTTCTCCCTACATTTAGGTTCTCCTGATATTTGGTTTCTTCCAACATTTGTGTTCTTCCCACATCCATTTTTTCCTGCATCTGGGTTTTCCCACATCTGTGTTGATAACAAGCGTATCTTTCCAATGTCTGCCTTTATTCATATCTGAGTACATCTCACATCTGTACACATCTCATATTTGTATTTTTCCCACGTCTGGATTTTACCCAATCGTAGTTCATTCCACGCCCGAGTATTTCCCACACCTGAGTTCTACCCATACCCATTCTTTGCTCAAACCTGTATTTCACGCAAACCTGTGTTTTACCCAAACCTGAATTTTAAAAAGCCTGAGTTTTTTCCAAACCATGCGTAACTCAGTCTTATCCATAACTGATTTTTTTCCAGAACTGCGTTTTTTCCCACATCTGCATTTTCCACCTGTCTGAGTTTTCCCATACATGTTTTTTCCCCTGACTTTCACAATTTGCTTTTATTTCTGGTTCTGGAAGGATTTTTCGTTGTTTTTTATCCTAGGGTACGGAACACCTTCTGACCTGTCCTAAGTGTCCTAGGAGATTCACTCTTGATATGTTACGGCAGAGAAGCCAAGAAGCATTTGGTGTAGCCAAATGTAGGCTGAAAATTTTGTTTTCCAGACGTAAAAAGATAAGTAAAATAATACTTCTCACCTCAGGATTTTGCTGTACCTGGCTTTTCTCCTCATTTCTTTTTCCTGTGTATTATGTTTTCTATATGTGTCCACCTCATTAGCTGAGTGGTCAACGCGTCTGATTGCCATGCAGCAAGCCTGGGTTCAAATTTCGGCCAGATCGTAGATTTTGCCCGCTATAAGACGGGGTGTTGCGTTTCCCTCATCATCAACACGCAAGTTATCCAATGTGGCCTCAGATGCAAAGACTTAAAACTTGGCGGCCGAACTTCCACAGGTGGGGACTCCCAGCCGTCAGTGCCATACGATCATTTTATTTTTCATACGTGGTTTTTTCCTTATCTTCATTGTTTCTGTATCTGCATTTTTCCCATATCTAAGTTTTCTTATGTCTGCTTTTTTCATATCTCCACTCTTTTCCTGTAATAGCTTTTTTATGAGTTTGCTTTTCTGTATGTCTGCTTTTTCTGTGTCTGCTGTTTCTGCGTCTGCTTTTCTAATATATCTGAATTTTTCCTGTATCTATAGTTTACTCATGTTATTTTTACCCAAACCTGAATTTTACGCGAATTTGAGATTTTCCTGATGATGAATTTTACCTATAGGTAAGTTTTACCAATTGCTGCGTTTTATGTATAACTTTGTTTTACCCACAACTATGTGATTCGGAGACCTGACTTTCAGCCATGGTTTGTCTAACATCTATATTGATCGCCGTACACTAACACACAGAACAATCGACGCTGGAGTTATGTAAATATTCCTTAGTTCCACCACGAGCCTCTGCATGACGTGTAAACAGGGATACAGTGTGCAATCTGTTCAACATGAATTATTCGACCTATCTTTTTTCCTAAAACTGCAAGTTTTGTATGTATGTGACCAAATACTGTAACGTCTTTGATGCGACTCATAGCTAACGAAAAGACCTCTGGACAGTGCAAGAACAGAATACGGATATGACAATATTATGAGGTATTTTTAAAGATAGCAATAATCATAGGATTTTTCAGAACATCGATTGTTCTGTGAGTTCATGAACCCTGATAAATTCAACAATGCTTCAGTAGAAGCTTTGTAGTGCATCAGTTTGATTTTGTGCACACCTCCAAGGACATGCCAGTCCCAAGTGCTAAATGGTGCAACGATTTTCTTAGACGCAGATAAAGCAATATACCACCCAGTGCGTGGCGAACTGGCCACAGCTTGTGTGATGGTAGGGGAACCGCAGAACACCAGATACAGTACCTGCTTCATATGATAGGTAAGGAAATTCAGAAGAAACTATTTCAGAACGTTTGATATATTGGCCGATACCGATAAGCGTCTATTCTCATTGTTGATCATCTAGAGTGTACGGCCTCCTTAATTCAACAAATAATATGAAATTAACGCTCTCCGTTGCAGCTGATTTGATGATTTGATTTGGCTCACCTTTGAGTAAATTTCGGAAGAATAATGTCAGTTACTCACTTACATAAGATGTAATCTGATAGCACGAAATATTTCCTGCAGCCATCAACAGCACCAGTTGCACTGGCAAATTAATCTATAGAGCATAGTGAGTCACTAACGCCTTCTGACACTCTTTCAGCGTTCAGTCGATGGCGCTACAGATCGATTACCATGTGGAAAGAAAACGCATCGTAGACTTAACAAAACGCCTCAACTCAATAAATTCGTAGTACGCATCTTACTGGGGAAAGGCCCATTTTAGGCTACTTTCCGTCCATTGGTGCCTCTTGAACAGTAAACATCTCATGTGAAAACGATAACGGAAAGTAACTGAGGAATAATTTATCTACCAGTAATTTCACAATGAAAGCCCAGTCTCTAATTAAGTGCTTACATTACCTGTAAAACTTTTTCTTATTGTGTGTTTTTAAGTCCGAAGACTAAAGCAGCTCTCCATGGTAGTCTATCCTGCACAAGTCTATTCATCTCTGCTGAACTGCTGAAACCTACATCCACTTTAACCTGCTTACCGTAATTTACCCTTGGCCTTCCGCTAGAATCCACTCCAAAGCCCCCGTTCCATCCTCTCCGCTTCCCTCAGTTACCAAATTAGAGAATTCTTGATGTCTCAGGATGTGTCCCATCAACCGTCCCCATCTTTTAGTCAGGTTGTGACACAAATATATTTCCCCAGGAGTCCATTCTCTACGCGTCTAACCTTCGGCATCCTTATGTAGCAATACTTTCGAAAATACTTTTCTCCTCTTGTCTGCAGCATTTATCGTCCACGCTTCACTGCCGTACAGGACTACACTTCAGACAGACAGTTTCAGAAAAGACTTTCTGCTGAGAGCCTGCATTTTGCAGTTTATATGGTCTTTGCTTCTGGCATGTAAGAGCCAACTTTGCTGACAAAGTAGTAAAAGTCCTCTATTACTTAATTATATCCACTGTCGATGACGAACTGCAAATATGATTGAAATTGGTGGTTAATATACGAGTAGGTATTATACGCAACCAGTCGCAGTTTGAATTTGATGCAAGTTACTGCACCATTAGCTAGTTTATGAGCCGGTCAAATATTCATCGTCAAATATTCCTTTAAGTCTTCCATCTGATCAGCCGGCATTGGTTGGAAAACTAGTTAATTGTACAATAAATCGTATCAGTGGATCGGTTGGAATACCCACGAGGAAAAGCCAATGGAATGGAGACGAACTGAAGTTTAACTGACCTTCCAACTCACAAAAAACACATAACAAGAAGTCTCTCTCATGAAATGCAAAAATACTCGTAAGACTTTACAACACGGTAATCAAATCGGAAGCCCTGTATTCAGCCGAAACACTGTCCAACACCAACCATGGCGCAGTTGAGAGACTGGAGATCAAAGAAAGAGAGGTACACTATTAAGAAATATCCTGGCCACCAGATTCCACAGTAACAAATTAATCCCCATGAGAAATGAAACCCTTTACCAAACCACCGGAAAACTCTCAAACACAACGAGAAAAAGAAGAATTCATTTTATGGTCACATCCTCGGAATGAACCCCAACATATTAAACAAATAAATTTTTGACTACTTGATTATTAGAGTAGATGTACCAAATATCTCCTTATAATAAGTAATCTTCATTTACGATAGACTGTTTCGGCTTTATAGCCATTTTCAAGTACTGGTACGTCCAAATTGATGTGAAGTCCATATTACGTCGTTAGTGGACTGTTTTATAACTGTCACTGTTTTAATAAAATGATAAGGATGTCAAAATGTTGAACATAAAATGTTAGTTACGATGTAACAGCAGTTTGACAGTTTCACTGTTACGACACCATATGGTTACATATCTAGCGTCGTAAGAATGGAGCTGTCAAACTGCTGTCACGTTGTAATTAACATTTACCATCTTAACAAAACAGCGACAGTTATAAAACTGTCTTCTAACGACGTAATATGGACGTCACATCAATTTAGACGTACTTGAAAATAGCGATAAAGCCGAAAACAGTCTGTCGTCAATAAAGATTACTTATTGTAAGCAGCTATTTCGTGCATCTACTCTAATAATTACGTCGTTATCAGATATTTATTATGCTGCTGGCCCTAAAGAAGAAAAGTTATTGACAAACTAAATTTGTTTAAGGAAACGGAGAGGACTCAACTCGAATTACAGAAAATATGCTCATAGATAGAACTGCACAAAAACAACCAAATACAAGAAAGAGATATTTCAAGTCAAAATCGAAATCAAACGAACGATCCAAATCTTGAAAGAAGAAAGGAAAGCAAGATCAGAAACACTAATAATACTCGGCTAATAGGCACAGAACATTAAAAAGTGATTGATTTATAGTGCTCCAAATGCCGGTTGAAACGAAACAAATACAAAAATCCCCTGCTTGTATATCATAAGTACTTAAATCGTCAATTACTTTCATTGCCTCATTTCTAAATCTACTTCTTTCAGGCTGCAGTCCATTGCCCTTGTTTTACCTTTGTAATTTTCATCTTATAATTTCTTTTCAAGACAGTATCCATTCCGTTCGATTAACCTCCCAATGCCTTTGCTGCCTCTGTCGGAAGTACAATGTGATCGGCAAATCTCAAAGTCTGAATTTGTTCTCAATGAACTTTAATTCTCACTGCAATTTCCTCCCTAGTTCCGTTAACTGCTCTCTCAGTATTCAGATTGAGTAACATGGGGCGTAGGCTATAATTCTGTCTCACTCACGTCTCAACCTGTAGAACGTGCTGTTTTGATATTACGATTAACTACAAATATATATATATCCATTACATGGTAGGAAAGACATTAACAAACATGTTCGGATTGTGATTCAAACACCTGTCTCGTAAAAGCTGCACATTTGCAATTTCTAGGTTGTATACACACAGAAGTCGAAGGCCACATACAACTTATTGTCACGTAGCGGGCGGAGTTTCGAATAAAAGCACCCTCCTTAATCAGCACGAAGTCTACTGTCACAGTTACCGCTTCGATAAAAAGGTTAGCTGATGGCAGTTTTATGCGAGATGGTTGCTCGCTCAGTCCTGCAAACTAGGTACGCACAGAAATGTCACATTTCTCTGCAAGACCTAGCACGCAGAAAACAAGGCAAGGTCAGTCGCTTTGCGTGATGCATTCCGATAATCCCCGCTCCCCAGTCGGGAGCGACAGGCTGTGGGAACCTAATGAAACAGAGGACAACAGTGTTTGTTACGCTCTCGATCAGAATGCTTTGCCCGCAGGAAGGAATATTAAATCTCAAACACGACGGCGCTATTGGTATGACGTCTATTAACCAACATTATCTGTGATCTCAGCTAACAACTCGGCACTTCGTGCCATTTAATTGAGATTTTAGAGATGAAATAGTACATTCTGTGTTTTAGTGCATGAAAGCGGTATTGTGTTTTTATTGGATTAGTTATAAGTTTTTTTAATACTGAACACCATGGTTATTAAGATCTCATGAAGCAATACAGATCTGTAATTCTTTTTAAAATGAGGTGTGAACGCGAACTTGTATCAAAAGACCTTCTGCGTATAAACCAGCTAAATTATTCAGAGTGTCCCAGGAGGAAAGATTAATAATCAGGATTATGACAGGAGCGATCATTGGAAGCAAACAAGCCTAGAAAATGTGTAAATATGGGCACAAGAATGCTTTGAGAACTTTTTCATCTTCGATACTGTGAATCAGATCTCTTCTCCTGCACGCCCTTTGCTTTCCGTATTTTTGGAGGAGGTAGTATGGACAAAAATAAGAAAAAATTCTCTAGTAAACATATCTTAAAAGAGCCGTGGGTACATGTTCAGTAAATGGGACGTGTTTCTGTCTGAGATGAGGTACTCGAAGCTCTTAAGGTATGCATTTTAGGGCCCACATTTTCTACACTTTTTTGCTTCGAATGATCCTCCCTTCCATGTCCGTAAATTTTGGGCATTCCTCCCAGGACAAAAAAATTGTTCAAATGGCTCTAAGCACTATGGGACTTAACATCGGAGGTCATCAGTCCCCTAGACTTAGAACTGCTTAAACCTAACTAACCTAAGGACATCACACACATCCATGCCCGAGACAGGATTCTAACCTGCGACCGCAGCAACAGCACGCTTCCGGACTGAAGCGCCTAGAATCGCTCGGTCACAGCGGCCGGCCTCCCAGGACATCCTATATAGAATTCAGAGAGGGGGTGTGCAGTGAATATCTCAATTCGTAAGACTATTGGAAAAAAAAACCGCCTGACTGGTAAAATTGTTAATGCGCGCAAATACACTGTTGTTCTCTCGGTTGTTGTTAATTGAGACGCCGGTCGTGTAGGATAATTTAAGTCCATACTTTGACCGAGGGGAGAGGAAGAGGGGTTGGGATATAATTTCTGCCCACTAAACGGTTTGTACTTGTTCTCATTTCAGTTAAGCTCATTTATGACCTAGATGACTAAGATATTTAATCCTAGAACACTAAAAGGGGGGAGAGGTTGTTGTTACATTGCTACTAACCCACGTAACGTTTGCTACTCAACGTTTTATTCAGAGAAAGTCCTAATTTGTGGTTATGCATCAGTTAATTACAGTTGTTCGATCGACAGTGATATGTTAAATATCACATTAAGTACAAAATGCCCTGTTTTGTACCCTACTGCAATCGTAAGTTTTACTAGAGTTTAGTAATCTAGGGTTAATGGCGACATATCCGCAAAGTAGATGAGATGAGGCTGTCAACCTCAGCAGCTGCCTGTTTTTTCTCGAAAGAACTGAGTTATTTGCAGGCAATAATTTTTATCGTCTTCTTTCTCACATCCCCACTAGCAACAACACGACGTAACGAAGGAACTCATAAACTAACGTCCCGTCGACAATTAAGTCGTTAGAGACGGAGCACAACGTCAGGCTAGGGAAGGAAGGTGTAGCATATAGTATATAGACTATGTGCTTTTCAATGAAATCGTCCTAACATTTGGTTTGAGTGATTCAGGTAAAGCGCGAAAAATCCAAACATAGATAGTCGGCCGGGTATTTTAACCGACGTCCTCCAGAATACTAATCCATTGTCTTCTCAATCTCTACGCATCCTAGTTCGAAAGAAACACAACACGAAAATGTTGAAACTCTCATTTTTATACATAATTTGCCCCCATACGGATTGTAATAGGTTGTGTAATACATCTACCTTTCATAGTATGACACCTGAAATAATTCAATAATAATTTATAATTTGTTTTAATCTTAAAATAATATATTACTTTAAGAAGGAAGGAAATTAAATTTAAATTTAAAAAAATGGTATTCCGCATTGGTTATGGCACAAATGACTATATACACACACTGCATGAAGTAATTAGTCGCGCCAGTGAACATGGAATGCTATTACGCATAGCTGTTATGATTTCGAAAAGGCTTTTTACTCTGTCAGTCACACTGCAGTTATGCAGTGCGGACACAATGTTCATAAATAAATATGTACCATCTATGATTCCTTGACGGCTTCACCGGCCGGAGTGGCCGAGCGGTTCTAGGCGCTACAGCCTGGAACCGCGCGACCGCTACGGTCGTAGGTTCGAATCCTGCCTCGGGCATGGGTGTGTGTGATGTCCTTACGTTAGTTAGGTTTAAGTAGTTCTAAGTTCTAGGGGACTGTTGACCACAAAAGTTAAGTCCCATAGTGCTCAGAGCCATTTGAACCATTTTGAACCTTGATGGCTTCTGTCAGCATAGGAAAAAAAAAAACAAGGGAATTTTCCAGTGAAAGAGGAGTAAAGCAGGGCGACCCTATATCCATAAAACTGTTCACAGTAATCCTTGAGGTAGTTATGTCCAAAATTATTTCGAAAGAAAGAAGAATTAGAATAAATGTGAGAGGACTTGTTAATTAGAGATTTCCAGATTATGTAGCAGTACTAGCCAATAATTCGATAATACAGTGAGGGAAAACTGGACCTTAAGATAAATCAGCCCAAAACAAATATTATGCACAACAAGTGGATAACTGCAAGATAAATAATATTCAACAACTGTCTACAAAATGTTAATGAATATATTTAACTGGGACAATTAACTGATTTACAAGCAAACTTAAAACCTGAAATTTTTCACAGAATAAAGCTAGATTGGAGGGCTTATGGAAGAAATGCAATCTTTTTTTATATAATATGCCAAGAAAATTAAATAAGGTTGTCTTCGAACAGTTTGTTCTCACCATACTAACATGCGGCTGCGAAACATGGACTTTTTACGAATTTATCAAAAGAAAACTTCGAGCAGTGCAGAGGGATTCATAAGAACAATAACAAGAGTAGCTTTTTTGCATAAATGAAAAGAAAAGGAAAATGCTTTGCTAAAATTGCAGTGAGCTATTACTTCAGTTTCCTTTCCCGAAAATTCGTAAATGTTCACTCAAATGCTTTTATTTTGTTGAAAATTTAGTATTCTTGCTACTCCAGGATGCTTATGTTGACATCTTACCCTACTGGCATGAGAACAGAAGTTTCTACACTACCTGGTTGTTCTAATTCGAAGTCTTCGTAGCCATGCTAATAACACGGTAGCAGATCCCTAGAAACAATGATAGATCTATAAGTCACAAAACGACCACAATTTATTTCCACCTGTTTTTCCATTCTGGAGATGTAAGTCATCGAAGAGTGATCTCTGTACTGCTTTTTGTCAGGGACAGTCATAGAGAAGCTTAATATCCTTATTCATAAGTGTGACTGTGTTCTGACGGATGGAAGGAGTGTGGTAGAGTCCTTGGGTTCCTAGCTGCATCCGGATCGTAACCACGTGCTGATATGATACACACTTCCGACTACGTATGTCACCAAATGCAAAAATTCGTCATTTCTGATGACTCGCAAGTACTATAGGTTCCATTCAGTTAAAAGCATAGTATTCCACTATAAGCCTTGCCACTGATAAGTTAAACGTAGTGTCATGATTGAAGAAAGTAACAGTTCAACTTCTGGAGCACATTTTGTTAATCAGGGATACTGCGTTCTTGTCTACGGACAAACGTCGTCATTCGCGATTTGTGTAAACCACGAATCTAAATGTTATGTCCGGATGTCTGGAAGGGGATGTGAACCTGCTTCTCGTGATTTTAAGAATGCAATATCAAATACCACAGCACATATCTCGGTTCACTCCAGTCACTGGAGAGGATGAGGACAGAAAAGTTAGCCTTTCAGTCAACAGTAAGAGATGACGAAGGACCAGGTTCTGGCGATGTGTTGCAGGTCAGTACGGATGCAGCAAATTATACGATTTTCTAGGTCGTTACTCGTTGATATTCTCGGCAGAATCATCTTTACCACGAGTCCAAAGAAACAGAGGATATAATGTTGGAAAGTCCCATGAATACATGCTTTATTTCTACTCAGGCATTTTCTCCCCTTAGATGAGAGAGGGGTGATGCACCAAACCGCCTATGGGTGACACAGCTGTCGTTTTATGCAACCTGCAATTTTATACCTGGCTTTCAAAAACCACGCATGATATCTTCATATTTACGCGCGAACTATTAGTTCTGCAGAAAAAACCTGGCCCTTTTTGTAGAATATGTAATGAGTTAAATTTTGTACTGGGATACTTTCTCACTAGAAGTCGTAGGATTTCTACCACGTTGTTCATTACACTCCTTCCTACCATTGTACAAAGGTTTGGGACTACTCGAATTCTTTCCCACATCCGACCTTCTTTAACCGTTATTGACTGGCCATATTACGCCACCAGCTTACTCAAGCACTTAATTGTTGTAAAATAAACGTTTGTGTAAATTTTACCTAATAATTATGTGAAGTTTAAAGCATAAATTAAACAATTATATTGTTGTCTTTGTCAGGCATTCTGACTATGAAAGTACTGTGCTCGTAAGGCTCGAACTGTCAACGTAATTAGGGTAACGTTTACGGAAGACGTTTTTGTTTCATTACGCTCAAGAGCATGTTCAAATTAATGGTGTTAACGCAATAGCCGACAATGCTGGTGACGTAATAGTCCAATAAATCGAGACTAAGAAAGGTCGAATATCGGGAATAGTTCGTGTAGACAGAGATTTTTGTTCAGTGGCAAGAGAGAGTGCCACGAACAACATACTATAAATCCTGACCGATAAGGGATTAGTGGAAGTGCGTTTAAAGTTTACTTTTGTACGTTTTTCTTGAATAGATCGAAAACCATGGCCTAAAGGGAAAACGTATGCTGATACAAAATTAAACTACATTAAACTTCGTTGAGAGGGGCACCTGACTCACCCTCTATAAGCCTGTTACTCATTAGTTTAATTCTACATTTCTCAGGATGTTACCTAATAATCAAAAGGAATGCTGCCTGATCTGAGGAGTACCGCTAACAAAATGTATGACGAAATTGTCTTTCAGGTATATTATTCACTGCCGGTCCGAGCTAAAACAGGAATGAAGCTACCGCGATAATCAGTTATGTGCGTTCGGTAACTGTTCGACAAAATACCGTGGGGTTTGTTAACTGCAGAAAGTTGCCGAAGACTGTGAAAGGGGAGTACACATATCCTGATGATGCTTAGGTAGCAGCATCTAGGACATAATGAAGAAACTGACACGTTCTTTCAGAATCACCTGAGTCTTTCCATTCGAAACAGTAACTGCATTCTTCACCCACTCAAAATTTGCTGTCATGTTCGGCAAGAAGTCCATCACTGTGTAAAGGGAAGTAAGCTTTTACACTGTCGACAGAATTCACAAAACTAATTTCATTTCATGTAAAGCACATTTTATTGCTAATTAAAATTTGTTCAAATGGCTCTGAGCACTATGGGACTTAACTTCTGAGGTCATCAGTCCCCTAGAACTTAGAACTACTTAAACCTAACTAACCTAAGGACATCACACACATCCACGCCCGAGGCAGGATTCGAACCTGTGACAGTAGCGGTCGCGCGCTTCCAGACTATAGCGCCTAGAACCGCTCGGCCACTGCGGCAGGCCTAAAATTTGTCTCAAGTTTTAATTGATAATAAAATACGTGTAGCACGAACTAACACTTGTTTTCTAATTGGCATCGCCTTTCTAAAATATTAACTACTAAAGGTATATAAGAAAGGCGTTAAAACCTTAATCTGTTCGGATTAAATTAATAAACATATGAAAATACAGACGTATGCCATCCTTCAGTAAACTATCAAAACTAATATTTACTCTCTGGTCCGTTTTGTACACAAATATTCTCGTCCTTCCTCTTGGTTTCTTTCTTATTCTTTATAGCAATGAATGTGCCTCATACCTCATCCTTTCAAGGCACAGAAATAAATTTTACTGTCAATCTGTTTCAGAGCATTCAGATATTGGAATGACTCATCAGTTTCACAGCGGATTCTAGCTTTGTAACACTACGGTCGTGAAACATAAAATCTAATGGTAAAACTACACTGAAAGGAGGGATCAGTTGATGTGTTACATTCTGAGGTATCGAGGCAATGATGATTTGGTAGTAGAGGGAAGTGCAGGAAATAAAAATTGTAGAGGGAGGCAAACGCTTGACTACAGTATACAAGTTCTAGTCGATGTAAGATGCAATAGTCATTCAAAAATGAAGAGACCTGCACAGGTTATACTGGTGTAGAGAACAGCATAAAATTAGTCTTCAGATAAAAACAACAGCAAGACGACAGTGTCAGGTTTTGATTTCATGAGGTAGCAGATGTGCCCAGCAACCATACTGATTTCAAGTAGTAAAGAGTAGAGTCGCAAACAGTGTTCATTGCTTATCCAGATTTCGGTTACTGTAAGGCCATCTTGAGTGCAGTAACTGCAAGATAGAACGTTAAAATCACTTATTTATACATATGGTCCTAACTCGACTATTCAGTGACAAAGTCTGAGTTCACACCACATTTTCCTGTTACGGGCATTTGCATCACTGACGAATGAGTTTGGAAATCCAGCTCGCCCTGCGATTCTCTGCTTGCAGAGTTCCCTTCGTATTATTTTGGTGCTGACAGGTTTCACGATGGCGACATTCAGTTCTGCAGTGACTTTTACAGCTGTCGCCTTCTTATTTTTCGTCACAGTCCTCCTCAGTGACCGTCCATCACGAGCGCTCAACACACAGTTTCGTCCGTGCTGTGACTTAGCGGATGACTTTTTTCCGCTCTCCCTGTGCGCAGTATACATCTTCGATTCGGTGCCTCATGTAACACCAAACACTTTGGTCCCCTCGGCTATGGAAACACACACCATATGAACAACAATTTGTCGACGTCCGAATTCACTTAGTTCCCTACATGGACTCACAACTACACAAATCGCTCTTCTGACTACGACTGACGCTAAATGTTGAGGATATTGCACAGGTGCCGTTCGTGGTTCATGGTCACATACAATAGCGAAACCTGCAGGCTTAGCTAGCAACTGCAGTTTACGTTCAGGCGTGCATTTTTCTCCGTGTTTCCATGTTTTTGTCCAGTTTCTGTATTCTTACATAACACTCTTTCTTTTACTCGTCTTCCCTATATTAATAAAGTAAACTCTGCTCGCAGAGTTTTTAAACATGATGGAGCTACATATTGTCAGATGTACGACTTCACCATAAATGTTGCCAAAATAATACGAAATGTGTATAGAGCCCGCTAGCACAGTTTACAGGAGACTGCGAGGCAGTTCTGTCTCAGCTTTCCAGGTTGGGTTATATTACAGATACTCGTATATAACTGGACAGTTATACACGAAGAAAACAGGTTCCGTGCAGTCAAAACCTCCATGGGAGCTCATAATTACTAGGTAAGCTCAGTGAGAATTTCGCTACTACAAGCTGCAAAGAACTGTCTCAATTAGTTGCATACTTCAGGCTGATGACGCAAAAAAATAAATTATATAGACCACTTCGCCTTCCCGTATCTGATGGCTCAGCGAACCTTTTTGAAATGGATTCCTTGGTATTGTGTCAGAGTAAGTTACATCAAAACCAGAAGAAGCTACTGCAAATTCCTTAGTAATACATGAAGATACAGCGAAAGGAAAGACAGTTCATGTTCTCAAATATTAAGTTAAAGTATGCATCGCAGCGGCAACTAATTTTGTCTACCAGGAAGTTTCAGCAACTACTGGAAAGTAATTGACGAAATGGACAAATTTATCGCAAGGCGCAGAAGGATAATTGTTAATCACTTGGGAGCCACTCAAGATAGGCGAAGACAGCGCTAATTTAGCCAAATTTTCCCTCCAGCTACGGCAACAACAACAGATTATTATTTGATGAAGAAATATTTAACTCCGATACAGGAAAGAGGGAACGATATGGTCGTTGCAACGGGTCGTGACTCAGAAGAAGCAGCTTTCTTCGGAGAGCACCGTTCCCAGCCCAGTAAGTGACTTCCCCTTGGCTTCGCCTAAGAATATCCTTTATCTCTTAAAAGCTGCTGTTTCCCGATACGGAGAACTACAAACTAAAATCTGTTTCCTGTTGAAACTTTACCTACAAAATAGAAATTTCCATGACTGGGCCAGTTAAGTTATTAAAATATTTAGAGGTACAGAATGTCCCAAAACATGTAGACACTGTTCAGTTGTTCGTAAGTTCTAAACAAATTGACGGATGCGTTTCAGTTTTGGTAGTTTGATAGTTTATTGTTTTGGGTGTCGCCACAGAGACGATTTTTTGTTTTGGTACCTGATAGTCGCCACAGAAATGTTTTGTTTTGTTTTCAGTTACGTACGTAAACGTGGTTGGGGCAAGGCTGACAGTAGATGAATCGAAGACAATTTGAAGTGGTATAATAAGTATCAAACTTTAATGAGGTTCAAAGCCAATGAAGAAATGAGTTTCAAACAGAACCATCGACACGTGTAACAATTGCGCGCATTCGAGACAAATTTGATGAAACATTTGAATTTTCCAAATAATTCATATGTACCTAGCATAACAGGCCAGAAAATTATGAAGTGTGAGATTTTAATTACGTTAGGTTTTTTGTTTAACAGCTTGCCAACAATCCAAAAAAGAGAGGCTAGTATGCCACTGCTGGCTGAGAAACCGTAAGGGGCAGGTACAGCCACCCAATTTGACAGGGTTTTCTTCCTCCGTACACAATGTAGCCCTTTCCACACTATGTGTGACAGACTTCAGTGTATCTGTTGAATGTAGGCGGAAGTCAGTCACAATCAACATATCTTCATTTCATGAGACACTGCGTGAAGATTTAGAATTTAGTCCAGGTCCCAGGCCCAGACTCTGTCGACCACGTGCTTTACGCCACCACTACCCCTCATCTTCACAGCCTGATACTGGCAGTGCAAATTGCTTCCGCCTCCTGGATTTGAAGCAACTACCTCAGAGTCGAGCATCGCCGCACACGCGATTGCTCGCGACCTTTGTAATAGTTTAAAAATTGTTTATGAATGGATAGGAGTATTTTCCTCCTTTTAACAGCCTCGAGCTGCCGGCCATCAGTTTCGTAAAAAACCCTTATCGCCAGTGAGACAGCGAGGCGACGCAGCCGTCAACGCACTTGATTCGTATTCATGGAGAGCGGGATTTAAATTACCGTCAGGCCATATTAGATGGGCGGGCAGGTATTGACAGATGTAGAAGTAACGTCAGGCCTATCCGAGAGGCGTGAATTGGATCCCTGCAGGCAATATTAGTGGAATATTAATAGTACTCTCAGACGTTTTGCAGATGGAGCTAAAATGTACTGTCTAAAGAAAAGGGGCACTGACATTTCGTCAGATGCAAAGTGGTTCAATTACTCATGATGTCGAAATTAACAGTCGGAATCATCTCATTCTAGGTGAAAGTTTAGTTTAAAATTCAAGTTGTTAAACTCAGAGTAGATGTTCGAAGTGGCCGCCATTAACATCCATAGACAGGCGATGCCGCTAAACTGCTGCACAAACTACCGACTGCAGCGTGTCCAGCTGGATATCTGCACAGGAATGTTCGATGCAGTCTCGAAGTTCGACCGAGCGAGGTGGCGTAGGGGTTAGCACACTGGAACTTGCACTCGGGAGGGCGACGGTCCAAAGCCGCGTCGGCCGTCCTGATTTAGGTTGTCCGTGATTTCCCTAAATCGCTTCAGGAAAATTCCGGGATGGTTCCTTTGAAAGGGCGCAGCCTGCTTCCTTTCCATACTTCCCTGCTCCGATGCGACCGATGACCTTAGAATCAACCAACCAACCTCGAAGTTCGCCGAGTGTTCGTGGTTTCTGTAGTCAAAAGACTTCCTTTAATGTTCACCATAGGTAAAACTCCAGTGGCGTTAAGTCTGGAGAACGTAGTGGATAACAAACAGCATCTATTGGGCCTATCCATTGTGTGAGTAATTTCCGTTGTGGTACTCCCTGACACAATTATGGTAGCGGCGTGGTTCACCATGTTGTTGAAAGCGAAATCTCTCGTCCCCATACAACTCGCGGATGGCAGATAAAATAGGTCTCAAGTTTCTCTAGCACATCTCAACGGTAACTGTGTTGTCAAACAAGAAAGGTCCAATCACACCACGATGAGATAACAAAGACTACACATTCACTACTGGCAAATTCAAGGTTTTGTCCACATTGACGTCCGTATTTGCGGCGTTCGAGTAGACGCAATTGTGGCATTGTATTGTACCACTGAGTTTAAATTTTGTCTCGTCAAACCACACAGTCAACTCTGCAAACACTTCAGTGTTGCATACAATACATTTCGATCACTCGCAGCACTCCATCCTACGATCTTGGTCGTCTTTGTTCATTGCGTATAGCAATCTTGGGACGTAGCACTTAAACTTCCCAGTCTAGAAACTGCGCTGTAGATTTTTGCGACTCAGTCTTGTTTCACGGGCACACTCTCTCAGAAACTTCTGTGGTAAGAGAGCGAATTGTTGTAACATAGTACTGGAGTTCGTTGAACGTCTTGCCATTACAGGTCGTCCACGTCGTTGTTTGTATGCATTTGTAAACACAGCCTTCGACATCAAATTTGTTTCGAATGCGCGCAATCGTTTCACGTGTCGATGGTTCTGCTTGAAACTCATTTCGCCATTGGCTTTGAACCCCATTAATGTTTTCGTACTTAATGTACCACTTCAAATTGCCTTCGCCTCATCGATTGTCAGCCGTGCACCAGCCATGCTTACTCACGCAACTGGAAACGAAACAAAACAGCGCTTACGTGTCGACTATCACGTAACAAAGCAAAACAACGCTTGTGCGGTGACTACCCCTTAAAAGAACAAAACAACGCTTATGTGACATTTGCCAGAAGGAAAATCTACTAAATTATGAAGAATGAGACGTTTCCGTCAATTAATTTGGAAGTTATGGACAGTTAAAAAGTGTATACAATTTTTTGAACCAATCTGTTTAGATAACATTCCAGGATCATACATGAACTAGCACATTGTCTTAAATAGTCAAAAGTTTCAAACTGTGCTGTTCACAAATCTACAGTATCAGTGAGTCACAGCCGGAACTAGTCAGTTCATACGAATACCTGTGGTAAGGATCTGTTGGAATGTTAAATGGAATGGTCTCACTGGCCCAGTCGCCGGTAAGGCAGGTAACACACCTAGTTCATTGGCAATATATTAGAAAAGTGCAGTTCTACAGAAGAGACGGCTTCTAAAACTCTCTTACCTCCGATCCTAGAATACCGTTCAATTTGCGAGACGCATATCAAATATGACTAAGAGTGGATATCGAATGTTTACAAAAAAGGGCAGCACGAATAGTCACAGATTTGTTTGAGCCATGTGAGAGCGTCATGGAAATGCTGAAATATCTTAACTGGCAGATGCTTGGAGATAGAGAAAAGCCTGCTTAGAAGTTAAAAGAACGAATATTAAATGATGCATGCGCGAACATACGACAGTCCCCTACGATGGGCCCACCGCTACCGTGGGGATCGCGACAGTGAGATAGAGCAATGCAGCGTGTATATTAAACAGGCGTTCTTCCCGTGCTCCATGCACCAAAGGATCGTGGGAGATCTCCAGTACGTGACTCAGGTGAAAGTGGCCTCTGCCACGCCCGTGTCAGTGATTCGCAGAGAACAGACGTAGACGTGAGTTAGATTTAGGTTTCCTACGGTGTTTCCACAGCTAATGTTTAAGCAGAAATTATTTCCTTGAAGAATTTCCCTCCCCTCTTTTTCATGCGGGCCAGAGTGGCCGAGCGGTTCTAGGCGCTACAGTCTGGAACCGCGCGACCGCTACGGTCGCAGGTTCAAATCCTGCCTCGAGCATGGATGTGTGTGATGTCCTTAGATTAGTTAGGTTTAAGTAGTTCTAAGTGCTAGGGGACTGATGACCTTAGAAGTTAAGTCCCATAGTGCTCAGAGCCATTTGAACCATCATAATATGACTAAGTTCCGATTTTAGGATCTTGTTTCACTGTGGAAATTTTGTCCTATGTCGTAGGACAGATACTGAAAGTGGGTTACCTGTTCCAGTATTACATTATGTCTTAAAATTTTACATCATCTCCGCAATTTTCCCTTGAGTGCTACAACCTTGCTTTATTACATACTGAATATAGTTGGAGACACGCCACATCCTTGCCTAACTCCCTGTGTTATTAAACATTTAGACAGGTTATCTCCGTCTACAATTACAATTTTACATAGTTAATTAAATGCGTTGGGAAGCCTCTTTTTCCATAATCTACATCAGTAGGAGTCTTCTGACTTTGTCAAATCCTTTTTTAAACATCTAGAAATACTCTATCTGTCTATAAGTTAAATTCTTTCTTTTTCTTTACCAGTTGTTTTAGACTTGAAATGCCATCAGTGGAGGACCGTCCTTTTCTAAAATCTATCTGTTATTCTAACAAAACTGTATCAGAGATAGGGCGCAGTCTATTATTTAAGATAGTGCTGTAGATCTAATAGACTGTTAACGATGCTAATTGCGCTATAGTTGTCTGGGTTGCGTTTGTTGCTTTTCTTGAATGTGGGGAAACTTCCACTAGATTCCGCTTCTCGGGTATCTTACTCCGCAGTCCATCAAAGGTTAATGAGATATAACATGCATTCCTTCAGTGGAATATCTCCTTATGTAAACAATTCTGTTTCTCTTTGTTGCATTTCTCTTCCTCAATTTTTGCACTGCTACATCTAATTCCTTCGATTAGGTCTTGGATTCTAATAGTTAGGCAACTTTCACATTTGTTCGTCGTCAGTTCAGACATTTTCCTAATGCTGTTTCCATTATTCTAAAGTTAGTATGGTTATTTTGGCTGTATCTTTCTCTTTTTAGTTCATGAACCTCACTAATATGAATGCTTTTGACTGTCGTCTATGAATGTCATTTTCAGTTTCCTTAATATCTTCTCTCATAAGTCAGATTTCGGTTTATATCAGTAATGAGAATCGGGAAAAAATAATAAGAGAAAAGTAATTACTTGAATGAGAGTTTTCCAAGCAACAGGTTTTCGGCTGGTTAGGCGCTGTTCTCCATGTGCCCCTGTGGATCTATCCATCTCCACGTAGCTACTACACCCAACAGCCTCTAAAATCTGCTTTTTATATTCTAGTCTTCGTGTGTACCCACACTTTCCCCCCTCTACCGCTGCTTCTAGAACCGAAATAACTACTCCTGGATGTCCCACTGACCTGTCCCTTCTTCTGGTGAGGACCTTCCACAGACTTCTTTCCTAATCGATTCACTTTAGTTCACCTGAATTTACACTACATCTGTCCACATGATTTTCAACAGTCTTCGATAGCACCAAAAATGCTTCCAGTTTCTTCCTCCGCCGCTCACCTTCCGGACAATGCTTCGCTCCGTACGCACATTTTTGGCTACTTCTTCCTCGTTTGCCTGTCACTGTATGATAGCAGCAGATCTCTTTCATTGAATAAAGGCTGCTTTTCCTTTGCCAGTCACACGCCGTTATCTTTCATTTCTTCGGTTATCGTGTGTAAACTTGCATCTTAGACATAGACATCAGCAAGGGGGCTGGGATGGGAGGAGGGTCAAGATGAACACTCTCCTTCTCCACCTGGAATCTGTGGAGGAAACAGAGTTTTTATTTACTGAAGAAGTGAGTGAATAACCATCAGTTCTTTGGGGTATAAAGATTTCTTATGTCACCTTCAAAACTTAATTCCTGCGGCATGGCAGTTCTCGAAATTAACCAACTTATTTATATCAGAAATGGTAATTTTAAACTCTTGAGTCCCGCCTCCCTTCCCCATCCCAGATAAATTTCTGCAGACGCACATGTTCTTGAACAGTACAATTCTTATGTTTCGCCACTGTGTCTGCTGTGATCTGTATTCCGGCACTCCATTGCTTAATTCGATATAATTTTCCTGCCACAAGATGTAATATCAGGACATATGTTACAAGGCCGTCGTATTCGACCCTTAGGTAAAGAACTTTTGCCCTCACAAATTAGGTTCATTTTGGTTACATACATAACGCACACTAGCCCTTTCCAGTTCAAACGGCAAAAAAACAAGACGTGGTGGATCCTACACCGCCTTGTGGTAGGAAGGTTAACACGTCGGTTTATGGCTTAATGCTTGTTAATATTTATGATCTGTCATGCATCTGATTAACGATGTCGCACCATAACTGAGGTTGGTCCGTTTCTGACCGAAACTTCTTGTTTAATAAAGTGACGATACAGCTTTCTGCAAACTGTGAGTTTCCAAATGTCGTTTACCTCCATTATATTGTTCATCATACGCTTCATCTTCCGTTATTTTTTCCCCTTCAGCCCCATCTTAATCAATCAACGATAAACTAAACCATAGCGAATTAATCACGATGTAACACATCCACATCATGGCACAAGCATAGTTTGGCTGAAAACAGCTGAAATATCAAGCGAGGGAGGAAGAGAATATTAAGTAACAAGTCCTCAGAGGAAGTCGATTTGGAAAGATAACGTAAGAAATGCTGGAGTTAGTGAACTGAGGCAAAGAAAATGAAAACTAATTGTCTGCTAGCTTCCTTGAGAGATTACTTTGAATGGCAGATTCAAAGTGGCGGTGAGAAGGAGAGAAAGAAAAGATACGTGAGGATGTGCAATACCTCGTAGCATAACTGATTTACCAAGCTCTCAACAATGTTAAGTGGTTTACTGTTGACGGTATTTCCTCTTTACATCAGAAAAGGCCATCATAAAAAGTGGCTGAGTAAGAACATCTTTTATAGTAGTGTCATTTGCGGGCGATTACATTTTCCGTGTGTGAATCACGGAGCGCAGATATAACAGTTAACCCGCGGACTCTCGTAAACACTGAATGCCACAACAGAGCAGCCAGACAACTACAAATGCTGTCACATTTGTGTCGAGCGAGTTCGCGTGAGCGGAGTGATTTATATCGCCAGAGACAACCAGGTAGGAGACCTGCGCTTCAATTCTCAACAGAAGCAAGTACACTCATCACCCTGCTACTGTCGGCGTTGTTAGTTCGCTGGGAGGGGGACGCGGGAAAGGGGGCAGAGCTTGCGGCGCGAGCCACCACGCCCAGCCGCCAATAGCCGGCCCGGCGGAGCGCCTCCCGGCCAATGGGCGGAGAGCGCGCCACGCCTCCCGGCAGATGGCTATCGCCAAAGCGCTGCCAGCCAGCGTCGTCGGGCAGTACGGCGGCCGCCGCTGCAGGCGAGCAGCGAGTCGACCGGGGATCGATAACTGCGCGCTGGTCGATACCAAAGAGTTTGCGGCGATGCGGAAGGCCGCAGCCGGCGCGACGCAAATTTGCAGAAGGATAAACAACGGAAAGCGCGTAGCACAGTGTTGAGTCTGCTGTCGGTGTATCATCCGTAGCTAATGAGTGTCTCCAAATTTAGCTGTAGTTAAGTGTAAAACTGTCATTACACGCGATAGATCTCGAGCTTCTATTGTTGCACATCAGGTAAACTCGACATAAGCCCGCGCACAGGTTAAACATTTTCGTGACCGATCTGGTAGGCCTACCCAATACCCATGCAGCCGTGTCTCTTGAACACGCCGCGTGCAACGTTCGTAATTGCAGAGGTGACTGCTGCCTTAAATTAACCGTTGTGTTAGATTTTGTTTGCCAGTTAGGGCTGTAAAAGTAGCGACTTAATTTTGTGCAGTATATAGACTAGGCCTATTCGGTACGACATAACCGTTACGACATATTGGTTGCTAGTTAATTTCGTTACTGAGTGCCAGTAGCCATGGAAAGGACGAAAACACCAGTCTATTGCGTTCACAGGTTTATTATACCGCTTGACCTATGTTTCGATTATTATAAAATATCTCGTTCAGAAGAAAATTGTAAGACTCCTTACATATTGCGTCGAAAAGGAACGTTAAACTGGTAATCAGATAACATCACTGTGAACTTCTGGGATACAACGTTAATGCCATTAAGTATATTTGTTTCTTCAATTGGTTGTGGACTCTTCTTTGACTGCGTAAGACTGGCTCTTCTCTGTTAAAATTATCATACCGGTTTTCTTCTTTCCCGCTACATGATGGTTTCACTGCACACAGAATCGTTGAAAAACAGAACGAATCTCTCCACTCAGATCAGAACACAATTTAATTTTACAATAGAAATAAACACTGCAAAAAACGTAGGTACATCGAACTAATTGCTGTCACTCAACTCAAGCACGGAATCTACTGCTCTCGCTTGGGTTTTGAACTAACAGAAATAACGCAATGTAACTTACCTGAGACGGTTATGAGTACTGCCGACTCGGCTAGAAAGGATCTGAACCGCATGACGAAAATAAAACCTGGCGAGTGACACTCGGCACTCGGTATCACTACCTACTCAGCCCGTTGAGAATGAGGAATTGGAGGAAGTTGAAAACTATAGAGTCGGCAATAGTCAGGGAAGAAGACATGTGAATCCACTTGAGGGCAACGAACTGTAGCATTACGAAAACGAACGATTCGGTCCGAGTCGACACCGACTGCGTACGAGGTACACAACATATGAATAACGAAACGTTTCATGAAGTAATGAAACGGTACTTAGAGTCCCAAGACATATTCATTACTCAGTAACGAATATATACAACATCCAACAGCTCTACTGCCAATCCATTAGCCTGCGAAACGATCATCCAATTTTCCTCGAAAGTTGTTTACAAAAAGTGGATGTGAATGAACTGAAGATGAAAATTTCGTCCCACAAAGTAGTCAGCGTCCACACCTGATCTTCTAGCATTCCTTGTTATCTTCTATCAGTTGAAAAGCAATAATGCAAGACTGTAAAATAAATATCCTGTAGCTGCTTTGTGAAAACCTTTCGATTCTTTGCTTCTTCCGCTGTTTATTTATGCAAGCAGATTCTGATTTGCGCCATGGTGCTGTGTGGACAACGTTACAACTTTCCTGCCACAGAAGTTTGCTTACTTCGTTCCCGGGAGTCTAACCCGGGACCTACACGTCAGCTGCAAGAGAAGGGTACCACCAGTCGTTCGCGAAACGGCGTATCAATTCTGTCAAAATCATGCGTCCCTCTGCCTTTTTAACAGAACTCTCCCGTTTCTCACACCCCTAAAAGTTTCGCTTGTTTTGCTGCTTTGCCTCATCTGGCCACAGTACACTGGCAAATAGACTTGGCCATTCACCATGCCAGGCCACGACTACTGTGGCGAACTCCAACCAGCTGTCATAGGTTACAGGCACTAACAGTTACGTAATTAGAATTCGCTATCTTAGATTCGACTTCCTTCGCTATTTGAGCTGTCCACATCTGGAAAATGCACCCTGCACCGTATGACCATTCGCATCCGTCAGTCATGACAAACGGTCCCTTCTGCTTCCAGCTAAGCTCCCCTGTTAATTATTTGTGTTCCACAACTTCCATACTCTCCACTTCCTCCCTCGCCCCTATCTTTCCTTTCACGTCCATTGCTGTCACGGTGTAAAGTTCATTCACTTACCTACAAAAAATCTCTTATTCTACTCCTCGTAAACAGATATAAACTGTGGCCCCTTCTGTAATACAGCGGTCAATGTTTTAAATATTTTTTTCGTAACTAACTCCAAATATTAGATTCCATTCCAAGTGAAAGACGTAACTGATAAAATGTGGAGAGTATTTTGTTAACTGTAAGAGAGAACCACATAGCTCCAATATTTCCAAGGTACGTAAACAGAATAAGTAACTACTTTTCAGAGAGGGTCTGCTACACTACTTTCATGAGATGCAGTAAGTTCTGTCGGCTCCTTGTAAAAACCACTGGCGGGTATTCTCGAGAATTCTCTTGGTGACAATGGTGTAGCATTCAATGAGGATTTTCAGTTCTTTTTATGTTTAATGTTTTACTGATTACATGCACAGTCGTCTAATACCTATGCCGCTACCTTTCCTCTCACTCGTCGTGTTACTTTTCTTTACATAAACTGTCTGATGAAAGAAGCCTATCGGGACACCTGTTAGTGGACACCTCTGAAAAAGTTTTGAGTGAACTACGACGCAGCATAGCAATAGCAGCTTGAAATTATCTCCGTGAAACTCTGCCACCGGGGTTGGAATGTAGCACAAACAGCATAGCGGAAGCCCATAGTTCGCCGCAATAGCGAGCTAAATTTCCTCATCCTGCGGGTCTCTGTGACAACAAAATAAGACAGAGCCGCCATAAATACTTTCCGCTCAGACCCTAGCAACATCTTGTCTTCGACTGTTGCCGACGCCGAGACATAGCCCGCACCAACTGTGATCCCATGGAGCGAATCAGTTTTGTCTGGCTTCATCTTCTGCTACACTATGTGATCAAAAGTATTCGGACATCCCCTAAAAACTTAAGTTTTTCATATTAGGTGCATGTGCTGCCACCTACTGCCAGGTACTCCAAATCACCGATCTCAATAGTCATTAGACATCGTGAGAGAGCAGAATGGGGCGCTCCGCGGAACTCACGGACTTCGAACGTGGTCATGTGATTGGGGTGTCACTTGTGTCATACGTCTGTATGCGAGATTGCAACACTCTTAAACACTGTTTCCGATGTGATAGTGAAGTGAAAACGTGAAGGGACACGTACAGCACAAAAGCGTACAGGCCGACCTCGTCTGTTGACTGACAGAGACCGCCGATAGTTGAAGAGGGGCGTAAGGTTAATAGGCAGACATCTATCCAGAGCATCACACAGAAATTCCAAATCGTATGAGGATCCACTGCAAGTATTATAACAGTTAGGCGGGAGATGAGAAAACTTGGATTTCATGGTCGACAGGGTGCTCATGTGCCAGTCATCACGCCGGTAAATGCCAAACGATGCCTCGCTTGGTGTAAGGAGCGTAAAAATTGGGCGACTGAACAGTGGAAAAACGCTGTGTAGAGTGACGAATCGCAGTAAACAATGTGGAGATCCTATGACAAGTTGGGTATGGCAAATGCCCGCTGAACGTCATCTGCCAGTGTGTGTAGAGCAGCACTTCGTGAAGAATGGGCTTCCATTCTCCAAGAAACCTTACAGCACATGATTGAACGTAGCCCTGAGAGAGTGGAAGCTCTCATCAAGGCTAAGGGTGGGCCAACACCATATTAAATTGCAGCATTATCGATGGAGGGCGCCACGAACTTGAAAGTCATTTTCAACCAGATGTCCAGATACTTTTGATCACATAGTGTAGCTGCTGGCCGGACGGTGTGGTCGAGCGGTTCTAGGCGCTTCAGTCTGGAACCGTGCGGCCGCTACGGTCGCAGGTTCGAATCCTGCCTCGGGCATGGATGTGTGTGATGTCCCTAGGTTCGTTAGGTTTAAGTAGTTCAAAGTTCTAAGGGACTGATGACCTCAGATGTCCCATAGTGTGCAGAGCCATGTTTGTAGGTGCTGGTATACAAACTTGATCATTCTGGGGCCCGAGCCGAAGCGATCATTAAGGAGCCAAGTCCAGGGTGAATTCGTCCAGTTTCCGGGCGTAGACTTGGATTTGGGGCCCGTGCGGCAGAGCGGCAAGCGCCTGCCTGATCCGCAGAGTGACCGGTGTCCAGCTCACGTGCCAGACGCCCGCCGACGCTGACGTCTGCGAGGCCACCGCCGGCCGCTGCCACTTTGCTGCGTCAGCGCTCCTGCCCTGCGTCCACACAAAGCGGTCGCCGAACAAGCCCCTTGTGCTATGCTGTGGTACCCACTGCTACATTGGGCTCAATGCACGCCATCGAGTCGCCAACTTCAGCCGCTGTATGAGCGTCTTACTGGAAAAAGAATGTATTTCGTAATTGAACTTTCCGATTCCACGACTTCCGTGTAGCACCTGCTACGCAGTCCACTGCATTGCACGCGCCATCCGGGGCTGGAACGTTTTCATGATGGAATGTTTTCATGACTGTATAAAACATTGTTATTCGTGACTACCCGAACAGGTCCAGTATGTATCATGAGAATTACTATGCAGTGTCTCCCCACATGTAATATGATGATTTTGCTCTAAGCTAACTAAAGAACGCTATTTTACTTCTGTTGGTTTTTATTCCTCCTTTATTGCTCCAAATATTTTTTTTATATTTTTATTTTTCGAGTTTCTTAGGATCAAATTCAGAAGCAAATCTACAAGGTCATGAGACGTGTCAGTACATTAAATTACAACATGAAGGCAATAACACATAAAATAAAATGTTAATGAACCCAAAAAAAGAAAGCCCATAAGTTTATGTAAACGTAATCAACAGTATAACAGGTTCAAATGGTTCAAATGGTTCAAATGGCGCTAAGCACGATGGGACTTAACATCTCAGGTCATCAGTCCCCTAGACATAAACTACCTAACTAACCCAAGGACATCACACACATCCATGCCCGAGGCAGGATGCGAACCTGCAACCGTATCAGCGGCGCAGTTCCGGACTGAAGCGCCTAGAACCGCTCGGCCACAGCGGCCGACTGTAACACAGGAATCAGTTTAATTTTTCAAGTAACTCCTAGACAGAACAGAAGGAGTGACCCACGAGGAAACTCTTCAGTTTCGATTTCAAAGCACGTGGATTGATGCTAAGATTTCTGAATTCGAGTGGTAGATTATTGAAAATGGATGCAGCAGTGTACTGTACACCTTTCAGTGCGATCCAAATGCAGATTGGATTTCTGCCTTGTATTAACTGAGTGAAAGCTGATATTTCGTGGGAATAAGCTGATATTGTTAACAACGAACGACAGCAATGAATACGTGTACTGAGAGGCCAATGTCAGAATACCCAGAGTAATGAACGGGGGTCGACAAGAGGTTCACGAACTTACACCACTTATTGCCCGAACCGACCGTTTCTGAGCGAAAAATATCCTTCGAGAATGGAAAGAGTTGCCCCAAAATATAATACATCTTAAGTGAATGAAAAGAAGCAAAGTAGACTGCTTCTCGTGACGAACTATCACTTACTTCAGATACAGTTCGAATAGTAAAAATGCAGTATTAAGTCTTTGAATAAGATCCTGAACGTGGGCTTTCCGAGACAGATTACTATCTATCTGAACACCTAGAAATTTGAACTGTTGTGTTTCACTCGTCATATGCCCATTCTGTGAAATTAAAACGTCGGATTTAGTTGAATTGTGTGTTAGAAACTATAAAAATTGAATATTACTATGATTTAGTGTTAGCTTATTTTCTACAAGCCTTGAACTTATGTCATGAACTGCACTATTTGAAAGAGTGGCAATGTTCCACTCAACATCCTTTACTATCAGGCTATTGTCATCAGCTAACAGAAATATATTAATTGTAACATCATGTTTATTGCTATTTTGTGGATAATTTTGTGACTGTAAACAACAATATACACTGTATCTTTCAACTTTTGATTGCCTATGTGTTTGTTTTACATTTATGACTACTTAGATGGGTCCAAGATGTAATATATCGTAGTGATGTAACCTATACTTCTGTACATCTGACGTTATGTACGCATATTTTATCGAATTTCGTGGCATATTTATGACTGCAAACAACTGTAGTCACGGTTCTTTTAAACATCAATTTATTATACTCCCTGTTTTATGTTGTTGACTGCCTCGATGGATCAATGAAATTTTGTGCCGTAGTTCTTTTGAAATAACTAAATTTTTTTTCATACTTTAGCTATTATGTACCGTGCTTTACTTGTTATCTTGTTGGTTACGTGGCCAGTGTTATCTGGGGTAACTGACATAGATTACGACAGTCGCCATACTTGTATGCCAGTATTTTCTAATAGCTAGTCGCTGACGCAACTTTGAATCCGTCTTCTGTTGAAACGTGCACATCGACACCTCCTTGAAGCTTCCATAGTAAATAACGGATTCACTCAAGCAGTATTTTCTCTGGCACTACGATCTAGAAGCAATCTGTAATAGCTGGCACAAAAAAATGGTTCAAATGGCTCTGAGTACTATGGGACTCAACATCTTAGGTCATAAGTCCCCTAGAACTTAGAACTACTTAAACCTAACTAACCTAAGGACACCACACACACCCATGCCCGAGGCAGGACTCGAACCTGCGACCGTAGCAGTCCCGCGGTTCCGGACTGCAGCGCCATGAAAACGTTTTCTGCTGAACGTCGCATATCGATGCGACAACGCCGTCTCCATGGGAACTACTGGCGTCGTTTAGCCATCGTCTTTGCTGGCATACAAAACACGAGTTTACGATAAATCCCCACTGAAGGCTATCGGTATTCTCACAACCCATTATGACTGGTTACCTCTTTCATAAATATTTTCGTCATATATGACGAAATGCTGTTTATACTCGTAGCAGTTGCTTTATATAATGTAACGTACCTGTTTCTTCATTTGTTATTACCTTTTGTGTAATCTTCCTTTGTATACCTCATTGTAGTAACTGTTTTACGTCCTGTATGCCTGAATGATCATCGCTCACGTAATTCTGTATGCAATGGGCGAAGCATTGCGTATTTAATCAACAACTGCGTTGCGCTCCTCAGTAGTTGAGTTCGTGGAATCACACCACCTGTTCATTCACCACCACTACCTGCCCATCATGGATTTAATTTCTTCTTTCAATATTTGTTATATGTGATGTATTTCACATGTTACTGCTGTTCTCAGATACCCCTCTAAATCCATCCTATGTTCATATTTCAATATGAAGGTCCGAGGTAGGTCAAAAACTGACAGAAACCGGTTACCATCAAAATAACTGTTCGTATCTATTTTTAAAGTAAAGCGAGTGCCTGGAAACATAAAGGTCCCGGGATTGATTCCCGGTCGGACGACAGGCTTTTTAGTCTGCTTGTTAACCCAGCAATCGCCTCTCAGTGATGTTTGGATTCGCCGGAAACGAGACGTGATTCGGATTACAAGTTAACCTGTAGGACGCCTTTCCCAGTTGGATAACGGGAGTAGTAATCGAAATGAGCTCCAGTTGAATAACTGACACCAGGGCATTGAGTGACACGAAATTATTTTTATACAGGCTATTATACGGCAACAACAAGTGACTAGCTTTACTACATTTCTTCCAAACTCTATGTAAACTCTCTCTATGCTTGGCTGCCAGCACAATGGGAGCAAGAATGTAGCAGAAAGACAAGTCTCATGACGGCCACTGGAAAATTTCGTGTAAGAATCTATTAAACTACTACAGTTGACACTGAACGTAAACAAATGTAACGTATTGTGCGCATAAATAGGTGGAAAGACCTAGTATTGTATGATCACACCATTGCAGAACAATCACTGGCTACAGTCACATCCAGTAAATATCTGGGAATATGCGCAAGGAACGAATTTAAGTAAAACGATTCCACAAAATATACGCAGGTAAGGCAGATGTCAAACAGAGAGTCATTGACAGAAGTAGTCCACCCACAAGGCAGTAGCTTACAAAACACCGATACTTGAATATTGCTCGTCAGTCTCAGATGCTTCCCAGTCTGCGTTCACAGAGAAAACAATGAAGGTCCAAAGAAGAGCAGCGAGTTTCGTCCAAAGTTTTATTCAGTAAGCGTGAAATTGCCACGGACTTGCTCATAGAACTCCAGTCGCAGACGCTACCAAAGAAATATTGTGCGTCACGGTGTAGTTGACGTTAAAATAGCGAGAGTATACCTTGCTAGAAGAGTCAACCAATTTAATTCTTCCTTCTACGTGTATCTCGCGAAAAAGTCATAAAGGTAAAATGAAAGAGATTCAGTGATGATGATGTTTGGCTTGTGTGGCTCCTCAACTGCGCGGTCGTCAGCGCCAGTGCAAAGTCCCATTTTTTTCACAGTCCAATTTTTTACAAGGTCCAATCGAGCCGCTGTCACGAAGGATGATGATGAGAATGAAACGATGAGGACAACGCAAACACCCAGTCCCAGGGCAGAGAAAATCCCCAACCCGGCGCGTCTGCAGCAGGAGAGGGGAGAAGTGATCGCGCTACACGAAGTACCCTCCGCCAATTGTCAAGTATACGTGCAGAAGAGGAAAGGAGTTCGGGCTAAGATGCGACACTCAGTTAATCCAAGATGTGAGGCTGTATGGCTCATTCAGAAGAATGGCACGTATACTGCTTGGAACGTCCCCTTAGAACAATTATACATGACTGTGCTTAAACTGACACACAATATTTTTAGCGCAACGCAGTCTGACTTTCAAAAATCCCTACAAAAAAATGGCCCTGACTAACATTAACCTATGCGTTTCACAAATCGCTTACCTCACAAAAATCTTGGTTACTCGAACTACTGCAATGCAGCGAGCGCCACTACTGCCAGCTAAATAAAAGATTCAAACTACGGAAGGCACTAACTACTGATAGGCATAGTTAGCAAATGATAGATTTTGATAGAGAACAAATGATGTATTTACCTTAATAGTCATAATATATATATAGCAGTTCATGACATCCAGTCTTACAAATTTCAAAACTCCGCATTCTCTCTCCCCACATCCACCACTGCTGGCGGCTCACCTCCAACTGCGCAACGCTACGCGCTGTTCACATCCAGCTGCCCAACACTACAACGGAAGACAACAATGCAAACTAGCCACAGACTGCACACAGCACAGCCAATGATTTTCATACAGAGCGCTACGTAACATTGCCAATAAGAAAACATAAACAGCCTACTTACATGCTTAAGGGGTCAATTTGGAAAGACTTTCCATTTATCGCTTATATTCAACGTAGGACTACACCACTAAACAGTGAGAACGACTAGTTTATAAAATGTACCTTGTTATCCATTATGTGCAATGAAAGTTGGAAAAATCATATATCGTATAAAATGTTCGACCATCGTTTAAGGCGTCAACTCAGCTGTTGCAATACCAATAAGGATTTAACAAAGGAATGACAATTTTCTGCCAATATGCTGCAGTTCCACCGCCCCGCCAAACCTCTTTTCCATTATTACAATGTCCAATGAAATGTTCCCCGTGTTCTTCTCCCAAGTTTTGACGGAAAAAGTCAAGCTGGCAATCAAGAAAAGTAACTTTGGTGATTCAAATGGTTCAAATGGCTCTGAGCACTATGAGACTTAACATCTGAGGTCATCAGTGCCCTAGACTTAGAACTACTTAAACCTAACTAACCTAAGGACACCACACATATCCATGCCCGAGGCAGGATTCGAACCTGTAGTGCCTAGAACCGCTCGGCCACCGCGGCCGGCAACTTTGGTGACATATGGCACTTCGTACTTTGACATCCTCTTGTTATGTCATTCACAATCTCTTTATAGTCAACACATTTATGGTCTCTAAGAAAGTACAGTCACTCTGACTTCAAGGCTTTCCATGCATTTCTTTCAGTTTCACTTTATGAGTTGGTGAAATCTGTAACTCGCATAAGCTCTTGTATTTGGGAGCCAATAAGTATTCTCTCGTTAATCTTTCCACCGCTGATACTGGGAAACTTTGTCTTCAGGTGTGCAAAAGCTTCCTCTTCTCTGTCCAGCACTATTACAAATATCTTAAACCCATTTCATTATGCGCAGGTGGGAGGTATATGTACGAGTAGTCTGGGTTTACTAAGAGTTCATACGACAGCCAGCCGGGGTGGCCGAGCGGTTCTAGGCCCTACAGTCTGGAACTGCGCGACCGCTACAGTCACAGGTTCGAAACCTACCTCGGGCATGGATGTGTGTGATGTCCTTTGGTTAGTTGGGTTTAAGTCGTTCTAAGTTCTAGGGGACTGATGACTCAGAAGTTAAGCCCCGTAGTGGTCAGAGCCATTTTTTGAGTTCATGTGACACACTCATTTTGAAACGTCCCATTACAAAAATTATGAATTACTATGCTGGTAAACTTCTATGTTATTTGATACAAAGACAGCTGAGTAAAACTGAACGTACTCAGACAGTTCTCTCTTTACTTATTCTGATCATCACTAAACTGACACACATATTTTTTTAGCACAACGCAATCTTTCAATAATCTATACAAAAGAATGGCCCTGACTAACAATAACCTATACCTTTTATGAATCACTTACCTCACAAAAATCTTCGTTACTCGACCTACTGCAATACAGCGAGCGCCAATACTGCCAGCTAAATAAAAGAGTCTAACTACTGAAGGCACTAACTACTGATAGGCATAGTTAGCAAATGAAAGATTTTGATAGATAACGAACGGTGTATTTCCCTTAATAGCGTTCAAAAGTCATAATATATCAATATATAATTTTGTGCCATCCAATTAAACAAACTTCCTTTTTCTGACGGACACACGTCCAGATCGTCCGTTCTCAAAACTGTGGCATCTCTCTCCACATCCACCACTGCTGGTGGCTCACCTCCAACTGCCCAACGCTATGCGCTGTTCACATCCAACACTACACAATCGAATATTCCAACAATGAGTCCAACCAGCCACAGACTGCACACAGCACAGTCAGTGATTTTCATACAGAACGCTACGTGGCGTTACCAACATAAAAACCTAAACAGCCTACTTACAACTTTACCCGGAATGTAGCCACTCTTTACGTACATAATGTTCTTTCTTGTTGCGATTGTCTCAGTCGTACAGAACGCATCAGTACTTTGTGTAATCTGGTTGCACACCTGTCAATAGCCGTATTACTTTCAGATCTGCACACAATTTCCAGTTAGACATATCCGTGTGCAAGTAATTGAGCAAATCTCGCATAGCTGCGGAAGTTTCTTTAAACTATTATCCGACTGGAACTGAGGAATATTTATTATCATTATGAATGGGGACAGACTTTACGCTTTATTTCGATGAATCACAAAAGTAGTCGTCCACCCACGGTAGGTGAGTGGTCAGCGCGACAGAATGTTAATTGTAAGGGCCCGGGTTCGGTTCCCGACTGGGTAGAAGATTTTTATCTGCTCATGGACTGGGTGTTGTGTTGTTCTAATCATCATCGTTTCACCCTAACGACCCCCAAGCCACCAAAGTGGCGTCAAATCAAAAGGCTTTTACGCGGTGAACGGTCTACTCGACGGGAGGCCCTAGTCACACGACATTTATTTATTTACCAAAATAGTCGCCATTCCTCAGGGTTGGGAACATGACAGACGTGACGCGAATAAACCGTTGACGTCTCTACAATCAGCTCGTTGGAGGAAGAGAAACATGTTTCAAACTCACTCGGGTGCCTCAAACACGAAATCACTTTAACAGCCTGAGAGAACAAATCCCACCTTTGCAGTCGCGAAGCCAGTAACTCAGAGTGCCTATGACAAATTCAAGTCCCAACAGAGGTCGTTAAATTAGTTCTCCCTGCGTAATGCGATGAGGTGGTGTTAATACTCGTGGGAAATATTTCTATCCGAACCAACACGTGCTGTACTGGTTGCTACTACCGTTTCATTCCCTCTTCTATCGCATAGCACCTCTTTCATCAGTGATCCAACCAATTCGTGGCTTAGGAGGCGGAGAAGCATCACGAGAAACTGGCCGCATGACTGACGGTAGGTTTGGATACTGAATAGCATGTTTTGATTTTGCAGAACACCTTTTCTCTTTGGTCAAGCGGAAACAGCAGTCAGTGGCTTGAGCATTCTGTCTGCAGCACACCATTGACACCATAAATGGCACTGTTGTTCGACAACACTGCAGCCACTTACACATCTTACACATGTGCCACAACATAAATGGGAAGCAAACGGCTTATCTTGATTCCCATCCCTGCGGCGAAAATACAACCTGTATGCCATCTTGACTACAGAAGTAAGATTACGCCCTTGGCTGTTGACTGTACGCTGAGCACTGAGGTGATAGAGTCATGGGATAGCAATATGCACATATACAGATGGCGGTAGTGTCCCCTACTTAAGGTATAGAAGGGTAGTCATTGCCGGAGCTGTTACTTGTACTAAGGTGATTCACGTGAAAAGGACTTTGACGTGGTTATGGCCGACGGAACAGGCTTTGAACGCGGAATAGTACTCGGAGCTAGACGCACCGGACACTCCATTTCGGAAATCGTTAGGGAATTCAACATCCCGAGATCCACAGCGTCAAGAGTATGCCGAGAATACTACATTTCAGGCATTACCTCTTGCCACGGACGAAGCAGTGGGCAACGGCATTCACTTAATGACCGAAAGCAACAGTGTCTGTGTAGAGTTGTCAGTGCTAACAGACAAACAACACAGCATGAAATAACCACATAAATCAATGTGGGACGTACGGTGAACGTACCCGTCAGCGCATTGCAGCGAAATTTAGCGTTAATGGGTTATCCCAAAGGACGCGAGTGCCTTTTAAAACAGCACGACACAGTCTGCAACGCCTCTCCTAGGTGCATGACAGTATCGCTTGGACGCTAGACGTCTGGAAAACCGTCGCCTGGTCAAATTAGCCCCAATTTCAGTTAGTAAGACCTGATTGTAGGGTTCGGTTGTGCGCAGACCCCACGAAGCCATGGACCCAAATTGTCAACAACACTGGTGGTGGCTGCATAATGGTGTGGTCTGTGTTTACATGGAATGGACCGGGTCCTCTGGTCCAACCGAACTGATCATTGACTGGAAATTGTTATGTTCGGCTATTTGGATGCCATTTACAGCCATTCATGGACTTCATGTTCCCAAACAACGAAGGAAATTTTATAGATGACAATGCGCTATGTCACCGGGCCACAGTTTTTCGCAATTGGTTTGAAAAACATTCTGGACCATTCGAGCTAATGATTTGGCAACCTAGATCGCCACAAATGGGATATAATACAAAGATCAGTTAGTGCACAGAATCCTGCACCGGCAACGCACTCGCAGTTATTGCTGGCTACAAAGGCAACGTGGCTCAGCATTTCTGCAGAGGACTTCCAAAGACTTATTGAGTCCATGCCATGTCGGAGTTGCTTCACTGCGCCGGACAAAAACAATGTCCAACACGATATTAGGAGGCATCCCATGACTTTTGTCACCTTAGTGTGTATTCGCCACATAAGTAACAAAATGTATTGGGATTGGAAATTTCTGACTGAATGTACTCGCACATCACGAACTTCACATAAGCACAACACATAAAACAGTAGTAACTGCCATTACAGTGTGGCTCCAACACTCTTTCTTGGAAACTGCATGAAAGCTCATCAGGTGGCAGTACAAGGCAGAATTGTGATTTCTAATTAAGACAGCTAACACTGGATGAGTAAACACAGAGATCAGAACAGAAGTAGAAAATAAAGTTTCACTGTTTCATATGAACTGAAATTTATGTCAATTGAATTAAAGTATATTTTCGTAATAGAAAAAATGCCTGATACCCAGAAGAAATTGTACGTGATGGAGAAAAATAAAATCATATCCGTATTCAGCATACTAAATTAGTCATAACGCTCATTTTCATCCAGAGGACAAAAGTGTGTTGTGCCCTGTAGACCGATCGCTCTCCATAGTATCAAATATGATAGGAAAATGATGGCACCTGCAAGTATGAGGCATGGCTGTTGCACCTTACAATAGATACTGAAATGGGGATCATCTAACTACTACGGGAAAGACAGGCATCGTGCAAATCACTTACGGAAAGACAGATTCGCGATGAACACACAGTGATTGTTTGGGTGCACCAGAAGAACGGAAATTTGCTACATACAAACATCACTGGTGGGGTCATGAACGAGCCCTCAGTCACACCAGAAAAGCATAAAATTCGTGGAACCCTAACAACGCCCCTACGAACGATCGATAAGTCTCATACTCCGCTCGCCTAAGCTGCACCATACTCTGCATACTGTAAAAAGTTGGGAGTGCCGTGATCGGCTGGTCTCTACAACAAATCGGCTGCTATTGCGGAAATTTCCCTTCTCTACATCTGTGTGTGAAATGTTCTTCTCAACCTCTGGGGGTGCCTCCCTCGAGATCTATCGCCGAAGTGTTTTACTCAGAATCCCTAAGCGAAGTGTTACACTCCGAAAATACTTCTCTCTCCTTTCCCCTGTTCCAATGAAAAGGTTCTGCAAAATGCTGATCAATGATACTGTTGTTAAGAAAATAACTGACTCTCCACTGGGAAAAGTGTTTACAATGTTAACAAACGTCTAACTCACGTGTACACAGTTCTTAAGTAATTCTGTCTTACACTCCCATACTTGAGTTTTTAACCCCAACCAAGTCTGAATGGTCACGTACTTTAAACATGGATGAATTCGTCAGTCAATTGAGCAAAACTTTTTCGTTACATAAATACAAAGTGGAAGCATTGGTTAGCTATGCTTGTACTGCAGAGCTAAGCATCTAGTTCTTTGCAGTTACTTCTGTAACCAACTCACAGATTATGCGTGAAAGATGCGCGTTTAAATTATTTTTCGAACTAGTATAAGCTTCGTCTTCATCCTTTGTGTTTCGCCTGCGTCATTGACGCTGAAGTCCACCAGTTCGTCGGTCTATTACTCGCACTGATACAATTTTTTCGTTAGATGTCTCTTTCTGTTTGTGTCCTGAGTCGAATTTCATATGCCATTAACGATAACAAATTTGAGGTTTCTCACTTAACGCCTTAATCTACTTTGTTACAGAGTAAGGACACCCAAACCCATTTTCATACAAGGTACAGTATGACGTTGATCTTGGTTCGTAGGCGTGTTTACCTCAGCTCGGTGTGAATTCACTCCGAACCAATCCGAGAAATAGATTGAAGGAAGATTTGTGTTTATCGCCTGGATAATGTCGAAATCATTGGGGACTACCCACTTGGTTCGTGGAAGAGAATCGCGGCTGAGGGAGAGGTAGCATATTTAAGAAACGAGTTAGGCATTTTCCCGGAGTTAATTAGACAAACCACGAAAATCTGAAACAGATGGAAGCCTAGTCGTTTAACCACTGCACTGCCACGTTCCGTCTGTGAGAAAATGAATCTACTGCTTGATTTTCAGATTTTCCACCAACGCACAGAGACTGAGAACGAAATTCATCGAATAGTTTACTTCTCTAAAGGTGGTGTTACGTTTTGTTCACACTAAATAATTTTTACTCAGTACCTATTTAATTTCAGATTATCAGAAAACATACACTATTTAAGTATTTCCTGAATGAGAATTTCTTCACATTGATTGTTATTCTTGAAAGCACTCTTGGAGTGATGATGAATCGACTGCACCAGCATCCGAACACTTTCCGCTCTATCGATGCAAAATTATATCTAATTGTCGTGCCAGTTTACAGAGCCAGAATTATGGTGGTACGAGTACAATATTTACAGAGTGTCTTTTTTTTTTTTGGAGGATGATGGTAGTCTTTTAAAGGTTTTTCTTGATGTGAGAATAATAAGAGTTCCTTTTCAAACTTACCGTTTTTGCATTGAAATCATACCTAGGAGGTGTCATAAATCAAATGAGAAACGTCTTCTTTAGGCACAAACGACGGTGAAAACAATATGAGTAAAGTAACTGCCTTTTGTCTCACCGCAACACATAACAGTGTCAGTAACATCAGACGTTTCGTAGTTCATACGGGATACAGAAATAGCAGCAATCGATGAGGCACACTAAATACTTAGAAGAAGAACAAACAACGTATTCAAATCTGCTACAGCCCGTTGTGCACCAGTACACCACGCTCTAGCGTTAAACGCAAGATCAACATGTTGTAATAGATACATTAACAAAAATAATGCTCTCTCACAATTCGCAAGTAAGATCTCAAAAACTTCGAGAAATAAAGTGTAATGTCGTAGCATCCGCTAGAGCATCGGAGCAGTTATGCAGAGATATTCGCAATGGAATAACACTTGGCGACATAAGAAAATAAAGCACTGAGTATTGTTTTACATAAGGATATTGCCATTCGCCAACTTTATTCGATGACATACGCATAAAACAGAATGAAGATAGGTAGCAACACCAATAAATGCCACTCGCGGCACTGTATTCCTCGCAGTCTATCTGACCATGACAGGCTTCCTTTAAAAAGCATTTATAATCCACTACCTACCTGCTCATTAAGCTAAGCAGAAAATATACCACATCTAAATATAAAATTCGAATACGGCAAACACATTGTTGCTGTAGTTGTTGTGATCTCCAGTTCGAAGGCTGTTGATGCAACTCTTTACACTCGTACACCTTTGAAAACCTATTCAGCTCTGCATAACTACTGCAATCTACTTTTGCTCCAGTACCTTCAGGATCGCAGGAGCTCTGCATAAAATACAGTATACTGTAGGCACAGAAAGGCGAATCCTAACAAATTGCTAGTGCCCTACAATCGTTGCAGCAAATGTACCCAGCAGAGAAACTAGTCCATCTTGTACATGACTAACTGTACTTCCCACAGTGGCGGAGAAAGAAGGTGTCACTCTGCTGGGTATCAGGCAACGTGAGAATTTGGGGAAAAGAGAAACCCGACGAAACTGCCAAGGAGGCTAGCAGGACCGTCATTTTGCTGGTGCATCGCAGGTACCTACCATCGTGGGAGGAGTGTGCCTGGCAGTGACGGACAACACACTGCGGCTGGTGAAGCCAACTGTCCGGCCGTGGAAATACTCATGGCGGTCGCTGCGGCGCGATGAGGTGGTGCTGACCTGTCTCTGTCCTCTCATACATGACTTTTACTCCAGATAGAGAACACCGCTGCCCGCGATGCCAGTGGCGTGAAAGTCAGTGTACCACACATTTTCAATGAGCGCATTGTATTTTGTGACAATCGGACATCTATCTTCTCTGATGACCTGCCGAGTGTGGTCAAGCTTTTAAAATTTTATGATATGTCTGGACCCTGGCCTAAGCTTTTAGGAGGGAGGTTTTAGTGTGTTACAGAGTGGCTCACTCATCCCCTTTTATTCCAGCGATCAGCCAGCCGCACGTATCTGCTGTCATCTTTTAATTCTTTCCACAGCTTTTTCCCTTTCTAATCTGTGTTAGAGTTTACAACGTGATTTTCGTTCTGTGTGTGTGTGTGTGTGTGTGTGTGTGTGTGTGTTAATTTTGAGGACTTTCTGTACATTGTTATTCTCAGTTCCCTTCTGATTATAATAATTTTACGATCTTCCTCCACACTTAGAATCATTACATTTTGGTACTGGTGCCAAAGACCTTGCTGTCGCACGCCCAAACACCTTTCCCTTCATCATCTTCACCGTCATCATCATCTGCACTGAAGATGCATACATTAGTCAAGCGTTGGTTTCTACGTCTTTCACCCCCCCCCCTCCTCCCACATTTACCTTCATTACCAACTTAAGGATTTATTGATGCCTCAAAAAGTGTCTAATCAGCTTAATCCTTTCCTTAGTCGGCTTTTTTTACTCAAATCGATGCAACACCTCTTCATTAGTTACTCAATCTTCTCATCCAATCTTAATGGTCCTTCTGTGACACCATTTCTGTGACACCACATTTCTGTGCTGTTTATCACGCACATTTAACTACCACATACCCGTAGCGCTAGATTCCAGATAAATTCTTTAAGAAAAGACTTTCTTAGATTTACATTTATATTCAGTGTTGACATATTTTTCTTTTCTAAAAACGCTTTTCTCACTATTGACAATCATCATTTTATATCCTTTTTACTTCGACAGTTCTCATCTACGAGCTTTCTTCCTAATCTAAATCCTTTAAGTATTGCCTGATTTAATTCGACTACAGTTGATTACCTTTGTTTTACTTTTATCAGTACTCATACTAGAAACTCTTTTAAACAGCGAGTACTTCATTTCTTTTGTTCAACTACCATGAACTCTTTTGCTGTCTCAAAAGAGTTGCAATGTCATCAGTAAATATGAAAGTTTTTACTTGTTCTCCCTGAACTTTAATTTTTCACCTCCAAATTTCCTTCACTATTTGCCCTATTTTCAGATTGAATGACATCGTGGATAGCATGTAACCCTTATCTTCTTCTCAATTACTGCGTCCTTGTCATGTCCTTCATCTTTTAGGACTGCAGTCTTGCTTCTGGACGAATTGTGGAGAACACCTCACTCAGTGCATTTTATTCGTGATAGCTTTACAACTACAACGAGTGAAAAGAGACTATAAGAGAAAAACATATATCTGAATAATATTATCCTACATCAAGTAATACGTTTTAAATATTTTCAGTATAGTGTTAGATACTACATAAATACTGAAAACAAATAGGTATTCTCAGAAGTGAAAGGACGATTGCAACAATATCTGTGTACGTTTCGGGGGGGAAATGGATACAAAATACCAAGATTTAATGTAGAACTTTGGTACGAAATGAAGAGCTGTACGTAGTGCGATATAACTGGCATGGTCAAGTTCGCAGCTATAAACAATAAAATTAAAGACCATGCATAAAAACAGCATTAGTACTGTTCACGTATAGGTTATTATCGCTTTTGAGAGTCAACCGAAGGAGATAAGGAGAGCGAAGCGACCAAGAAAAAAACTAGTCAACGAACTGGAAGAAGCAAGAGTACCTAATAAGTGATGAAATAATGACAATGAAAATGCCTGCCATTACGCAATCATTAACACATGCACGCAACGTGTTACTTCAGGTCTGACCAAGCGAGGGTGCATAGCGATTAACAGAACAGATTTGTAGTCGAAGGTAACGGATACCAAATTCTTCATCCGTTCATCTCGGATGTACCTAAATACTTTACACAACTGCTACGATAATAGTATAAGCAACTCCACTGTCCATCCATTCCCCCATCAATGTCCAACTGAGATGTACTATGACCTAAACGATCTCATTATAGGCGGAAAAATAATCCCTGACTTTCCTGTGTATATCTTTGATGTAGCGGCGTACCTGGGAAGCGTAAAGTCGTAGGATTTAATGCCGTTCGGACAATGGATTTTTCAGTCTGCCTTTAAATCAGTCGTTACTTTACAATGATGTGGAAATTCGGCAGCAACGACATGTGGTTCGGATTCTACGTTTAACTGTAGGTTTCCTTCCACCGATAGAATTAATGGGGGAGATCAGGAATACGTAAGTCGCTGTAGTGGTGTCCAGTTGTAAGACAGGAACCAGACCATTGAGTCACAACAAATCGTTATTATTTCATTCCCGAGATTAAATTTCTGTAAAAGTCGCGTTACTCTTCTAAAACGATATCTAACGGTGTTTTTATTTTCTCTCCTCACGTTCAGTTTTACTTGACCTGAAAACTGAAGACGCTAACCCCAAAAATGTTTCAGTAGCTGGTGGCCTACAACTTGTAACTATTTGTAGACCCTTATACTGAAAAACCAAAATGAAGAATCACAATCTTTATGTAGTCGGTTATAGTGGTACTACATCACCATCGAAAATTTAAAAATTTTAATTTTTCGTTATTTGTGTGCAATTACAGCCTTAATGCCCAAAGATAACCTAAGCAAAGGTGAATAACTTGTCCAAGTTTTAGAAAATATAATTGTAACATTTTATCTATAATATCGACGTTGATATACGTACACTCTAAGACAAAAAAAGCTACATGTACAGACAAACAAGTGATTATAATTTGTCAAATCTATCGTTTTTGGAATAGGTTGTCATGTTTTTAAAAAGTTATTTATAAGGTATTTTCGGACGTCGTAGTGATAACCACACACAAATACCGACATGGTAACTATTTTTTGTGCTTTGTTGAAATCTGTTTCAACTGAAGCTGTCTACATAAATAAAGTGATTCATCGTAGCAGTTATTGGTGGGTCAGTATGACTTTCGATTGAAAAGTAGTTTTTATTAATATCAAGAATGTTCCTTTACATCTGTTTACCCTCTCAAACATTTCTGGAATTCTTGACTTTACATAAACAAAAGCCAGACAGTAAAATCTATTCGAAGCGAAACATAACTATTTTAATGGCTTGTTGACTCTTGCTGTGACTCTTGATTCTGACCAATAATTTTAAAAAATGGAAACGGTAACTAGACACTGTTCTTCATTTTTTAAAACGTAACATAAACCGTTGCGAAGCATATTCTGTATCGTCAAGTCAGGTGAAAGTATCATAAGTGCGACCTGGACTACCATTCCGTTGCCGTTTTATATATATATATATATATATATATATATATATATATATATATATGAAAACTTTTGCATTAGCTTATAATAACAATGCTTATAATTAACTGCTATGTTTTAAAGACAACTTCCGCCTCTGCACTGTCATTTTCCAGGGGCGGCTAATGAACTGCACAAAGTGACCGCCTGGTAAATTCCAAGCGAATAAGAAAATTAGCCTCCCGCTTATCTGGACGTTTAGAGTATTAAGCAGCAAGACGTTCGGTTTCTCAATTCGGTGTTTACGTTTGAATGACCCGAAAAAAACTGGTTGGGCACCATCCGGACGACGAAAAGAAACGGTTTGTCGGCTTGTGCGCTGCGCTATCAGAGCGTTAATCTCGGGGGACTGAGTATCCCACCTGAATTCTCATCAGAGTAACAGGCTCGGCGCCTCATAATTGAGCCATTGTTCACGAAATGCGACGGCGGATCATATCAGCCGGGTTGACTCACTCTGTTACACGAGTTTTTAGTTAATCCCTCGCCCCGACAGCCAAGCGAGCCTATTATGCACTCTGCTTCTGCATAATAAGTCGTACCGTCCTGGCATTACCCCAGGGGGATAATAACTGCTTTAATGACTTAAATGGTTCGTTGAGTACTTCTAGCTACATATGGGGCAACAGGAGTTCATACTGGAAGGAACAGCCTGAATTTGCAGCAATCTTTAGACGCATTAACTTACGTTTTTCACAAAAGAGACTTCAGTGACAGCATATAAGCGTTTTCCGACTATAATTCAGTGTTACTCTGTGACCTATGCAGTTATGTTCAACATGGTGTTTTCTGTTCATATTTAGCCATTCTAAGCTCGTTACTTACCAAATTACATACTGAATACAGCCAACAGTCACGTTGTGGAGCAGTGGGACAAATTTCCCGTCCAGCCATCCATATGAAGTTAGTTTTCCGTGGTTTTCCTTAATTTATTAATACGTATACGTATTCAAATACAGAGATATGTAAACAGGCAGAATGCGGCGTTGCGGTCGGCAACGCCTGTATAAGACGACAAGTGTCTGGCGCAATTGTTGGATCGCTTACTGCTGCTAAAATGGCAGGTTATCAAGATTTAAGTGAGTTTGACCGTGGTATTATAGTCGGCGCACAAGCGATGGGACACAGCATCTCCGAGGTAGTGATGAAGTTGGGATTTTCCCGTACGACCATTTCACGAGTGTACCGTGACTATTAGGAACCCGGTAAAACATCAAATCTCCGGACATCGCTGCGACAGGAAAAAGATCCTGCAGCAACGGGACCAACGACGACTGAAGAGAATCGTTCAACGTGGCAGAAGTCCAGCCCTTCCGCAAATTGCTGCAGATTTCAATGCTGGGCGATCAACAAGTGTCATCGTGCGAAACAAAAAACGATACATCATCGATATGGGTTTTCAGAGCCAAAGGCCCACTCGTGTACCAATGATTACTGCACGACACAAAGCAGTACGTCTCTCCTGGTCTCGTCAACACCAACATTGAACTGTTCATTGCTGGAAACTTTTTGCCTGGTCGGACGAGTCTCCTTTAAAATTGTATGTGGGGCGTGTGCAATTGGAATGATATGGGACTCCTGATACGTCTAGATACGACTCTGACAGGTGACAGTACGTAAATATCCTGTCTGATCACCTGCATCCATTCATCACCATTGTATATTCCGGCGTCTTGGATAATTCCATCAGGACAATACGACACCCCACATGTCCAGAATTGCAACAGACTGGCTCCAGGAACACTCTTCTGAGTTTAAACACTTCCGTTGGCTACCAAACTCCCCAGACATTAACATTGTGGAGCATATCTGGGATGCCTTGCAACGTGCTGTTCAGAAGATTCCCCCCCCCCTTCCCCCCCCCCCCCCCCGTAGTACTCTTACGGATTTATGGACAGCCCTGCAGGATTCAAGGTGTCAGTTCCCCAGTTCCCTCCACCAGTACTTCAGAGATTAGTCGAGTCCATGCGACGTCGTGTTCTGGCACTTCTGCGTGCTCGCGGGGGCTCTACACGATATTAGGCAGGTGTAACAGTTTTTGTCTCTTCAGTGCAAAAGGAACTGTCCATTGCTAACTTCTGTTCTGTCCGAAATGACCTCGACATAGACGTGATGTTAAACCTTAATCTTCATTTTCCTTTAGGTTTCAAAACAGTTCAATCACACTACAGTGACTGTAGCGACCACCGCTATATATGTGCCTCCTGCTCAACTTATAACAGACAAAAAATCTAATTTTTCTTCAAAAAAAATTTCTCAGTAAGTTTCTTTTTTTTTGTGTAACGAGAAAAATTTTGTCACAAATAACCTGTTATTCATTTTTTCCCACATGATTTCTTTTATCCACGCAATGTCCGTCTAAAATTAGAGTTTAGTGAGATGGAAATCTTTTGTTATAATTATAGGCAATAATCACACTGCACTGCAGCAGTAAACACGAACTCGTTAAATTAACATTACCACTTTTTGGACAACTGCTTCACATAAAACGTTTATCATTTGTAGATGCACCTATGTGAGTCTGATGAGGATTTTATTTCTCCTCCGACATATGCCTTTTTTTCCATAGCGTTGAAATCATAATGAAAAGGGTAGGGCGGACGACGCTAACGTTGAGAAAAGCCAAGAAGTGACACGATCTGAGGGTGTCGGATTCAGAAGAAGGAGTTCGACAAATCGCTAAACGGTGCCACACTGAAACTGCAATAAAAATTAAAGGCTGAAACACAAAATTAATATTTCAGCACAATTTTAATTTTCTTTCCCTTTATGAATTAGTTTACGTTCCCAAGTAACAGCGAATGGAAAAGTGTATTCAGGCATTATAGCCGTTAACTATGTACCTGCTAACTTTGGCTAAAATAGTATGAGTGCTGCAGGTAACCCATCATACTATCCGCAGTCCAAGTTAGACGAACTGTATGTCGTACAACTAAATGCAATGCAAATGAAAAATGTACGAAATTACAAAATCACACTTCCCACAGAAGTGCCAATTTCTGATTACTATAAATGAGTTATTGAACAGCACCTAATTAAAAGTCAACCAATTAAGACCCCACAGGGCGTGATGTAAGAACCGATAGTTTGACCGAGGGCATTGGAGAACACACAGCGAAAGAAAATCAGTCAAGAGTTGAATCATTTTGCGGAACTATAGTTAAACGTAATCAGCATGCAAGATAAAAAGCTCACCTGCCAGTTGAAATTCGTCCTGCTTAACAATATTTTCCTGCATTATTTACTTATGACGGCCAAGAATGTTTGGAATTTATTCTTTGTTTTTGGTGTTGTAGCATAATGGTAAGTGAAACTATCCCTGCGTTTCTTGTCGGTTGCTTTTATCATCGCTCAACCAAAGGAATTCCTGAAGTAATTTGTTGGGTGGGTGAATACATCCTACACAGCATTATGAAATTTTGGCTGAGTGGATAATCACTGAAAGCCGTTTGCTAAGAGTGGTAGTGTTGCTTTATGAAAGGGAATATTTGGGATTTTTTGATTACGGGGATACACTTTCACCATTTGCAAGTATATGCCGATGAGTTCCCATAGGATTAGCGTGTTGGTCCATGTTTGGAATGCTGTAGACTATTGAGTCTGCTGGACATGGGTTGGACAATTTGTTGGTAGGTTTCTGAAGGTATAGTGCACCACATATTTATGCACACGTCGTGCCATACTCGTAGATTACGAGCCTGTAGTATATGATCGCAGAGCTGGCGCACGATAGCGTCCAAAATGTGTTCCATTGGTTTCAGACTAGGCGAATCCGCCGCGCGGGGTAGCCGGTAGGTCTGAGGCGTCATGTCCCCCCCCCCCCCCCCCCTCGGAGGTTCGCGTCCTCCCTCGGGCATGGTTGTGTGTGTTGTCTTTAGCATAATTTAGGTTAAGTTACACTACGTAGTTTGTAATCTTAGGGACCGATGACCTCAGCAGTTTGGTCCCATAAGATCTTACCACAAATTTCCAAATTTTTTTTAGGTGAATCTAATGTCAAAGTCATCAACGTGAGTTCACTATCGTCCTCCTCAAACCATTCTCTCTTCAGTCTTATGACATGGACAGTTACCTTGCTGGATGACGCCATTGCCGTCGACGAAGATTTTAAGCATGAGGGGATGCAGATGGTCAGAAATAATATTCACAGAGTCTAAAACTACTTTGGTGCCTTCGATTCCTACCACCTGTCCCATGGAAGTCCAAGTGAATAGAACACTATCCCCAATGGCCTGTGCCCGTGGTGCGGTACATGTTTGGAGCTGCCGTTTGTCTGGATGGCTCTGAGCGCTATGGGACTTAACTTCTGAGGTCATCAGTCCCCTAGAACTTAGAACTAATTAAACCTAACTAACCTAAGAACATCATACACATCCATGCCCGAGGTAGGATTCGAACCTGCGACCGTAGCAGTCGCGCGGTTCCAGATTGTAGCGCTTAGAACCGCTCGGCCACTCCGGCCGGCGTTTGTCTTGATGACGGCGCGCTGGGACACGGCCACAGCTCTGATGGAGTGAGAAAACCGATTCGTCCGACCAGGCGACACGTTCCCATTGATTCTAGGCCCGGTTTCGATGATCCCGTGCCCACTTCAGTCGCAACTGGCGATGTAATTGATTCAACATAGGGGTCGTCTGCCGCAGTCCCACGTTCAACATGGTGTTCTGAATGATGTACTCAGAAACATGCTTGCACCAACATCGCACTCTGTTGTCACATCTTCCAGAGATCGCTGCCTGTTCTGCCTTGCATAATGGGCAAGCCTTCTAACTCCGCGTTCTGTGACAAGGTATGAACGTCTACTCTTGGTTGCACCACCCTGCAACATTTTCCATATATTCTCACGACAGTAACAAGCGAGCAGACGACCGTCTTCGTCGTTTCGGAGACGATCTTTCCCAGCCGTCGGCCCTTTGTCAAAGTCGCCTATGTCAACGGATCTGCCCACTTGCAACCCTGTTGTAGTTAAAATGATACCCCGTCCGACTCTGCTCCGCTTACACAATTTCCTTACTCCGTCGCGTGTCCACAACACCTCCGAGCGTTATTCAATGGACAGTGGTGATACAGTTTGGGCTTATCAGCGTATAATCCAACAAATGCCACAGGAAGTAATCAACGAATAAAAAAACGGTTACAAGTGTGAAAGAAGTAATTAGATGATAGAATCCTAGTAGAGACTGTGTTCCGCTACCTTTCATCAAGTTGTTGTTACGACTAGTGAGAGAAATTTACATGCAACATGGATAGCAGTGACATATGGTTCTGAAAGGCATTTAGGAGTATCATCGTATGGTATTCCATCAAACCTACTGATCGCAAAAATTCTTAGAAGGGCTGCTGGTGTTGTAATGGCAAATAATTTATTGTCAGGTACAACCACACTAATTTCAAATGAAATGACCAGTTTTGGGCGACATTACCCACTTTCATCCACACAAAACCGGTAAGTCATACTTAAGCAATTTAGTTAATGGAATGTATAAAACTGCGCTAAAAGGTCTGCAATTGCGGCATTGTATGACACAGATGTGATTCATATACAACAAGTACAATTATGAAAATGGTTTGCATAAAGCACTTATATATGCTCTTTTAAAACTTTTATTGTAATATGTCAATAGCAAAAGGGTAGTCAGTGATATCAGGGGATTGGCTTTAATACAAGGTGACTCAGCTGCCCCTTCTGCTGGATTTTATGCAACCTGCAACACCTTCAAATACCATGTACAAGATTTTCATATTCTCTTGCTCGCTATTAATCCTACAGCAAAAATGAACGGAAACGTTTTGTAGTAAACTTGATGTAGTTAAATTTTGTACTTGGATGCGTTTTCGCTACAGGCCGTAGTTTTCCAATTATTCAAGAAAAACGTAAAAAAGTGACCTTCAGACACGTTTTACTTGAATAAATCTAAGGTGCGGCCCCAGTACAAAATTTAATTACATTGGACTTCCTAGGAAAATGCGTGGCGAGTGAGAACATATGAAAATGTTACAGGTGATATTCGAAGGCATTGCAGGCTGCATATAACCCAGCGGTAAGTGCAGCTGAATCTCACTATGTACAGGGCCCTCCTCATGTAGATAGAGTTTTCACAAGTCCCGTTAAAGGCTTATAAAGGCTGTAGAGTGGACTTAGTAGATAAATTTTTAATAAGGAACCCATGTTCGGAAATCTATATTTTGGATGTAAAATATGTTTGAAGGTAGGATCACTTATAAATCACCCGCTTCACAGCACACACACAGCGGAGACAATGCCCTCTGACCCACGTTCTCTACACCAGCTTCTGTCTGATGAATGACGATCTCCTCACAGACGAGAGTGCAGCATGTCTCTGGAGCACCATTGTCAACGCTGCTACTTGCGAACTTAGCAATTTCTTGTAGTCGCTGTTGTAGTAGGACGAAATTGGTATGTGATGTCATAATTACAACAGGGACTGATGACGGTGTCCTAAGTTTATGTGCGTAACGTGAAGCAGGAGATCTCAAAGTTATTCGATCTTCAATTTCACTCTGGTGTGCAAAACCCTAGGACGAAAGTACCTACCACATGATGTGTCACTGCCAAGTGACATAGCTCGCTGAAACTTGGACCACATCCAGAAAGACCTGCTACAATATAGTACAGGAAGTAACTGAAAGAAATACGCAATGAAACAAAAATGACACGTTTATTCAAAGACATTAATTACACGAAGTCATCACGATTCATGGTATCCCCATGGACATTCAAAAAGGTGCTATATGACGACCACGGGGGCACTGTATGATCCGCAACGTACTGGCCACTAGACTTAGGGATTTCCATTCCGCAACCAGAGTGATTGACAACTGATGGATGGCTGTTGGTTTATGAGGACGTTCTGCAATACGTTTCTCCAACGCATCACACACGTGGTCTGCGGGATTTAAACCTGGGGAACGGGTAGGCCTGCGCTGTTCGACGGGGTCGCGCATATCATCAGCAATAAAAAAACCAGACAAGCGCGAGTACGGCTCGCCCTCTTAGGGTTCCGTGCGAACGTAATTATGCGTACAAGTGAATCAAGAGGAAAGGTACATGCTTTGAGGGGTAACAGTATTAGTGATTCTTTAAGAAAAAAAGAAAACTTAAAAGCTTCTTATCGACGCATGTCCTATTCCGAATGGTTTCTGAGATAGAATTTAATATCACTTTTTTACGGTTTTCTTATATAACTCGAAAACCGCACCGTCCAGCGAAAACGCTTCGCTGAACAAAATTGAACTACACTAAAGTTCCTACAAAAAAGGCCCTAACAGAATATTCGGCATCTCGCGCTACGCGCATGCGCTGTAGCTTAAGTAGTTTTTGTAGACCAGATTGGGGTAGTTTCCTGTCTTGATAAGCCCCAAGTGTCCTTGAAACCCGATAGTCAAGGGAAGGCAGGATTCGGTTACGATTGTCGACGGTGCCCTAATCAATTACTATTGGTTGCTTTTTACGGCTACGCACAATTTATTTAAAACCAGTAATTCAAGACTCAACAATAAATAAAAAATACCGCACGTTATTAATGAAGAAATAAACAACTGTGTAAATAATAGTGTTTTCAGTGAGTTACAATTTAGCAAATCACCATTAAATACAGATACAGCAGATAATGTTTCAAAAACAAGCCACTGTGATCTGGGCAAGAAGGCCTTACAAGCCAGGAATGGCAATAAATTAAGAATTGTTTAAAGCTCGCTGCATCTTACAAATTAGGTATTGAAACATTGAACGCAAGTCACCACAAACACAGTAGAAGGCATTAGACGCCAGGAATGGCAGTAAATAAGGTTTTAAAGGCTTACTGCGTAAATACAAATGGCAAATTAGATTTTTCAGGCAAGTGACCACAACCACGGATGAAAGCCTTACACGCCAGGAACGGCAATTATATAAAAAATTTGGAAATCTGCTGTAAAACAGGAAATATAATAGCAAAGGTTAATTAAAAAAACAAGCAACTGATTACCAAACGGGTGAAATAAGATGATGGTAAACTTTTTAACACAACCCTTAACGTGCACTGAACACTTCACTTGCAGAAGGCGACCAGAAATATTTACTAGACATATGTAACCTTTAATGTAGGCATTACAAGGTATTGTAATAAATAATTCAATAATAAAACACAATGACCAGTACATAAGTTCCTTAAAGGGTACTGAGACCGATTATACCAGTAGAAGGCGTAGACTGAAGGAGCGTTTCACTGAACTACTGGCCATCGCATTCCTTTTACAACACACATGTCTTACAAGAACCAAGGGGCCACAGACGGTGCTCCAGGAATCGACCTCTGAGAAGGTCCGGCAACAAACACTTTCGCGAGCGATTAAATAGGCAGCCAAGAGTTGCATTCACTTCACAAGATGGTAACTCAGACTCGTGGCAGTCTAACGAATGACTAATGACAATCTTGCTGGAAGTACCTGACGTCCGATAAACCAAATGCAACGATGGAACATTAAGCCAAAGCCGAAACCGGTGGTCTGCACTATGTCCCCAGAACACTGTGCTTAGAGCGCCCGGAATGAGAAAGGAATCACTGCCAGCAGAGTAGAAGAATCACCAACGGGCCCACAATTAAGAAAGCTGTCTAAACTACACGCCTTACCGGACAGCAACGGCAAGGCGAGAAAACGTACCCTGCCGTTACATACACTAAACCCCAGGGCAGGTAACTGGGGCGGCCACCACGCAAGAAAAATTACCGCTGGTTGAACTTAACAAACTGTAACAAGTTGGACGCAGTTAATAGTAATAAGAAATCGAGGAAAGCTAATCATATCCGCCTTCCCCAATCGCTCCACTCGCTGTTCTTCGCCTCGGCAACACTAACAGCAGCAATACGAACCCGAGTCACTGAAGAATCGCAAGATATCACAATGGTGGAGGTTTCTCTACTTGAATTTAAATGCACTCATCTTAAAGCTTGCTGGATCCGGTTTACGACGAGGTCGTGCACCCTCGTGACCACAGCCCTTCCATCCGGTAGTCCATGCGTGCTGCCATTGGTCCCGGCGTGTTCCCGCACTGTGCGGACCTGGTTCCTCCTGAGTCCCCAACCGAACTGGACCACTCACACGACCCGGAAAAACAACGACGTCGCCCAAAAGATAGAGCAACAGTTACTACATATCGATAACCGCCGCTGCTGCCACTAGCAGACAGGCAACGCTTGCGAAACCGTGTGGTGCCAGTCAACACGAGAAGAAGACAAACAACCGCAACCATGACAACTGAACGATACCGTCTGGCCTCCAACAGAGGGCGGAAACCTACTAACAGCACCAACGCGAGCCGCAGTACGGCTCAGTTCTGTATCAAATTACCTGTCTCAGATTCCTCTACACTACTGTGGTACGTTGTAAACAACGACAATGTTTGAATAATACAGAAAATAAATAACCATGTGCATAAAATGTGTTCTCTCCCGGAAACCATTCGAAGTAGTGCATATGTCCTTGTGAAGGATTTTTGTTTAGTATCACTAACAGTGTCACGTATCAATACATAAACCTTTCCTTCTGACTAACACTGTATGGATAGATCATCTACAGGTTTTGATAACTGAATACGCAAATATGACATAAGTGGCCGCATCTTCTCGTTGTATTGACTCAGAAGCTTATATTTTTATACCCCGCCCATGACATAAATGCCAACTTGATAAGTCTACCGTTTCCAACTTGATAAGTCTACCGTTTTTGGAAAGAATGTGTTTTAACAGACAACAAAGTGATCCAATAAAGGTTGCGTTTCTACCGAATGAGGTATGGAAGTCTAAAAATGAAGTGAGGGCCGAATGCTTTTAATGTGTGTGTGAATTCCTAAGGGACCACACTGCTGAGGTCACCGGTCCCTGGACTTACACACTAGTTAGACTAACTTATGCTAAGAACAACACACACCCCCATGCCCGAAGGAGGACTCTAACTTCCGGCGGGAGAGGCCGCGCAATCCGTGACATCGCGCCTCAAACAGCGTGGTAAGGGGGAGGGGGGGAAATGCACACCTGAAAATACGCACATGGAGAAGGAGTACACTGTCACAATAACGTGGACCAGTCAGTGCACTGTACCATATTTGAAGAATTGGAGGTCAGTTCACCCATGCATCATTGTGTCAAACCATCAAAAGGAGCATCTTCTACAATGTTGCTGGGCACGTTACTTGTTTACTCGTCTTGCCATATGAGGGTACGTCTACCATTCTTGAACGTGACCGCTTTGATGATCCAGATGTTATGGCGTGGGGAGACATAAAGTTGGAAGGGCGTACTGACCTCCATAATGCATGAACATAGGCAATTTACCTTTCAAATTTACAGTAGTGTGCGGGGCACTCCGGAGGTTGAGTGAGTGGTGATGAGGGGTCGTGGGGCCCAAGGAAAACTCTGTTAGCACTTACAAACAGCTTTGTTGATACATGGCGTAGCGAGGCAGGCACGCTTCCCCACACTGACCCATGCTGGGGCTGCTGTTTGGGCGGCGGCACCCGAGTGGCGCTGCTGCTGAGTTGGCGCCGTGCTCGTCTGAGGCCGGCAGTCTCTATAGGCCATGGACGTTGGCATCAGCGGCACGTCATGTTATGCTGCAATGCTGACTCGTTTTGGAGACCTCCCCTCGGCTCTGCACACGGCCGCAGCGGCAGTATACGGGGTACAATCTACTGCCCTCAAACAGAGGCCGGTTGGCGGCTGGCGTTGTGGTGCCGAGCCCCGCTAGGAACTCACCGTTCAAGCCGGCAGATGCTGACAGCAGATCGACAGGGCCGAGGTACCGTCCCTGGCTGGACATAATGCAGAGGTCAGGCACGGCCCGGTGTCGAAACCATGGTTCCAGTTGGCGGAGCCCAGTCATCGCTGTCCGGACTCGTCTGATTTGTGATGGTACTGAATCACAAAGGGAATGCTAGGCGTTAAAATGTGGGGAGGTGGCCCATGTCATTGAAACCAGGTTATCAAATATTTGTCAAACATTATAGTGCTGCGAGCAAGTGGACCGTTAAGGCTGGGGCACTGGTAAAGGATCACATTTGCAGTTTTTTTAGAGTCCGTGTAGCCCAAACTAAACCATATTTGGGGGAGTGAGGCTTTTTCTTTATTCTACAGTATACCTTAGTGGACCTGTACCACAATGTTCTTTGGTATTTAATGCTACAGTTGAGTCAAAATTGAGGTGTTTCATGCAGTAATTTGTTTGTTTTATGTAATGCGAAAATTAAAATTTTCTGTGTTGCCTACATTATGGTAGCCTTTCATGTTGGTTAATGGACGTGTGGGAGTTTTCCAGCCTCATTCCTTCGCCTAGTGCCTTACAATTTGTTGTGGGTGAAGATGTTCCACCACCAGACGTCACAAATCTACGAAAATGTGAAAGGCTACTGTGCTGCAGCGTGAAGGGGCTGCCAGCGAGAGCACAGTTACACCAGCGCCTTCCGGAGCCAACGTGAGAAGCTGGCTGTGATGGTAGGACAGAATGTTGGGTGCCACCGAGAAGATTGTTGAAACACCAAGTACCACTGAGAAGAACATTGACTACCGGAAGGTAGTGTTGTAGGGAGGTCAGATAGGAACCATTGAAAGTCATGTCTAGGTAGCCGTTGGCTGGTAGATTGCTGACAATAAGAGAGTGCTGTCTGATGGACGCCAGTACTGAGGTTAGTCTTCGACCCATATGCGTATCTGTTTTTCATGCAGTTCTTTCCAGGCTCCGGCAGATGTTTTAAGTTTGCCTGTAGCACAGAAGGTATCGTATTTACAGGAAGCAGACACCAGTACTATGTGGCGCTATATGCAATCAACCTGTGTGTGCTTGACTGTCAATTTGTATTGCTGTCAAAATCTTATGTGGCAGATCGTACTTGATTTTTGAACATAAGGCTTAAGTCAAACTGCCAGTTCGTGTAACGGTACTAAGAGAATTCAGCTGTATTGTTGATGTATATGCAACTTGGGTAACATTGTAATTGATATATGTCAGCCATGATGGTAATTCTAATTACCTGACAGAGTGTAATTCAGCAAGAACATGATCACAATTAATTAATGCTAAATGTCCTGTGTATTGGTTATTTTGAATAGTGTACTTTTATTTGGTTCTCTATTTGTATTAACATATAGGGTAATAGTCTAAATTCTTTCACTGCTTTAAAATTTTTTATTGTTATTGCTGTTATTGGATGTTTAGTATAGTATAATCTTATTTGGCTCTCTGTCTTTAATTACATTGATTGCAATAGTGTAAATCCATACTCTACTCTTAATATTTTGAAAATTATTATTTTTATTCTTTGAGATATGCTCAGCCACAGCGGTTCTTAATTGTTTGCTAGGGCTCTTGCATTTCGCTTCTTCTTAGGTGGCATTATCTTGTTAATAAATCTTTGTTGTTATTTTGGCCTCCCAGCTGATATATTTGAAATTAGAGCCATTTTAGTGAAGTTTTTGTAAACTGATATTTCGTGAGGATGTTAAATAAGATGTTTAAAGTATATGTTCACCCATAGCTTAACCCACTCTATCACACTCATTATAACAAGTGCAGTAATGTCCAGAGGACCATCATGAATCGCGATGACTTCAGTGTAATCATTGTCTTTGAATAAAAAAGACAGTTCTGTTCGTGCCATTGCCTACTTATTTCAATTACATTCTGTATTATACTACAGCAGTGTTTTCTACGCATCGTTCAAGATTCATCAAGCTATGTTGCTTGACCGGACACATAACTTTCGTCGTTAAGTTTTGCACACATCAGTGTGTTTTATGGTCATACGATGCATTTCGGGATTCCTTATCATAACTGTCTAGTTAGGCCCTTCAACAGCCTGTAGAACCCTGTTCAAAAAATGGTTCAAATGGCTCTGAGCACTATGGGACTTAACATCTGAGGTCATCAGTCCCTTAGAACTTAGAACTATTTAAACCTAACTAACCTAAGACATCACACACATCCATGCCCGAGCAGTCGCGCGGTTCCAGACTGAAGCGCCTAGAACTGCTCGGCCACACCGGGCGGCCTAGAACCCTGTAATAGAAATTGTAAACATTCTGTATTCTTTGATAATGTCGTTTGCGCAGTGACAGGATTGAACCGCAGCATGTGTTTTGTAGTATGATATAACTCAATAACTCACATCCACTGTTAAGCGCAGAGGAGGCAGTGGATAGTTGGAAAGAACACACTGAAGGCTTCTGCGAGGGAGAGGGCTTGTCTGATGACAACTGAGAAAGAAATGGGAGTCGGTATGGAAGAAATAAGGGATCCACTATTAGGGCAACAGTTTAATAGAGTGTTAGAAAACTTGGATCAAATAAAGCAAAAAGGATGCATAATATTACATCGTAATTTCTAAATCATTTTAGGGAATTGGCAATGAAATCATTGTTCAATTTGGTGTATTCAATCCCGAAGATGGGGCGGGGGGGGGGGGGGGGGCGGGGGATAAGAGTGAGAACTATCACGCAGCAGCTCAACAGCTCATGTTTCTAACAGTACTGTTATGCAGAACAATGGGAAAAAAATTGAGCATCTGTTAGGTGACGATCGCTTTGGCTTTGGGAAAGATAAGGCCACCAGGCAGGTACTTCTGACGTTACGATAGAAAATGGAAGCAAGGTTTAAGGAAAATCAGGACACGTTCATAGAATTTATCGACGTGGAAAGAGAGGGCGGCAAATAGGAGTAAGGTACAGGGAAACACAGACAATGTACAAGATGTGCAACAAACAAGAGGGGACAATAAGAATGGAAGACCAAGAACGAAATGCTGGGATTAAAAAGTGTGTAAGACAGGGGTGCATTCTTTCGCACCCACTTTTCAATCTAGACGTGGAAGAAAGAATGACGGAGATAAAAGAAACGTGGTGTTAAAAGTCAGGTTGAAATGTATTGGCTGTGGAAAAAAAGCAACAGAGGAAAATCGAAGCATCTGAGATATGGTGCTATAGAAGGATGTTGAAAGTTAGGCGGACTGATAAGATAAGAAATGGGGAGACAATCCGCAAATCAGCTTGAAAAGGAATATATGGAAAACGCTGACGAGATGAAGGGGCAGAACTTGTGTTAAGGCATCAGGGAATAACTTCCATGGTACTAGATGGAGCTGTTGAAAGTAAAAACTGATGGGGAAGACAGAGATTGGAATACATCGAACAAATAATCTAGGACGTAGAGTGCAAGTGTCACTCTAAGATATGAGGTACAGAGATTGGCGGAGGAGAGTAAAAGTCCAAAAATAAATAAATAAATAAATAAAACGGGTATTCGTTTGGAATTATTGTGATAGTGCCAGATAACAAATTACTTCGAACCAATCACTATGTGTCTCCAGCTCGACTAAAATTTCGTTCTTTACAAAGATTTTAACTGTTCAGTGCATCCGTGTGTAAGTTCTCCCTAGGTATTTATGGAATTTCTATTACAGTTATTAGAAAAAAGTATAGGTATATATTTCACTAAAATGTTTCATGTGTTTAGAGTAACATAATTGGGACACATCTTAAAAAAGTACAACTGCACCATCCCATACTTCGCGTAAGGATTGAAAAGAAAAGCTATAAGAGGACGGTGGGAAGAAATCCGTCGTGTTCCTATAGATGGAATAGCCCTGTCTGACTGGCCAAGTAGCGTAAGTGTTTTACGAGTAAAATCGTCGCAAGACCTCGGCTGCAGAACCATTTAGGCCAGTATGATTATGTGTTAATGTACTTTTTTCATATGTAAACATCGTTAATAAAATGTGCTATAGGCGTGTTGGCGGAAGGACGAAGCGGCTCGAAGTGGCCGGACGGAAAGTCATCACCTGCCGCAGAGCAGGTGTCCACAGGGAAATACGACACCATCTATATAAATTGAACTACTGTTACAAGTACTAAAAACGCCATTCTTTTGTCGACGGTAAATGGTTTCGTAATATTATAGTAAGAGACTATCGGCAGTGAAGTTTCTTTGGTTCTCAAATGATCATAGTTGAATGGAAGTATTGAACTATAAAAAGCAACAAACACCTAAAGGGTGAGTCAAATTCTGATCATTCTGTTGTATCACATAGCGCAGGTGAATTTGTGATCCTATCTATGAATTTTAGGAACCATAGGCTATAGGAGAATAACGTTTTCAGTCGCTTGATGGTGAAGCCGGATCGAATAACCACAATCTAAAGTATTAAATCACTGGGAACGGTAGTATAGACAATAGCCAATGCCTGAGAAGGGTGATATTTGCTAAAATTTTAGTAACGGGCAGTGTTAAAGTGGCAGTGGCAGCCTTTTTTTTTAGGATAGGTGCAGTGGAACCCGGTTTCAGCGACTGTTACAGCTACATGACTAAAAAATTCCGTTGCATTTTATTTCTACAAATGAAAGTCAAGGACTGGTTCTTAATTTTTCGAAGTTGGATCTAGTCAAAATACAGTTTTAAACAGAATCCACTCTATCTTATAATACGAGCTAGTTGGGCCTTAACTTGAAAAAGACTGTTGACCATTGTTTATCACTGATCACCGACCATGTTTGACCAATATTCATCGTCACTGACAACTGATCATTATTGGTCACTCACCATCATTGCCAGTTGCCATCGTTCTCCATTGACCATCATCCTCCACTGACCTTCTTTCCCAAGCTAATAGTGAACAGGGTACTGGTCAGATATTTCCACGTCCACCTCATCTACTGCACTGCCTCATCATTAACTTTAGTCACATATGAATGCACACAAAATCAAAAAATAAGTACATTATTTTGACATTTTCCCTATCAACATCTCTAACAGCGGGACGTCCAGAATGATGTAACAACAATATGAAAAGGATAGACTACTACTCACCACATAGAGGAGGCGTTGAGTCACAGACGTGTTCAATGAAAAGACTGCTTAACATTTAAAATTCGAACAAAGATGTCCTTATTCCTAAATAGAAAACTCACATACACAAACAGTGACACAAGCACGATTCACACAAGCGCACATTGCAACTGTCTCCGGTCAGGGACAACGTGAACTGATATTATAAAATACCGTAAAGTATGGAGCAGTCTGCTGGAAGTCTTTATACAGCAGTGGAGGTCGAATGGATGATTATGATCATGGTGCTGATGATTATGACGAGGAATATGAGGATGCATGATGACAATGATCATGATGACGACGATGATTACAACGATATGATGATAACGACGACGATACCTAAAAAAAGGGGGAGGGGTCGTATAAAAACTACATGTTAGTCTTAACCGTCGAGGATATGAATATCGATTGACACAGAAAAGTAGTTCCAACTTTAATTTTATGATTTCGAAACATATGTGGGAAGCTTACGCTGTTGTTTAGGTGGGGTGAACAGCTGTTCGTTTTTCAACGGTTTTATAGGCAATTCATTGTGCTACCATTAATGAGCCACACGTCAACTGTAACACACTGATTACATACTTACAATACTTCAACAAGCCTGATGATAAAATATAATATTCACAAACTAACGGTGAAGTCATAATGTTGTCGCTGAAGAAATAATATCACGTAACTGACTGTCGAATTTTCCGGATTTTTGTCAGATGGTATACTTGACAGAAATCACATCCTGGTATTGTGGGAATGGCGAATTTTCAGTTCTTCATAATTAAAATGGTGCTTGCAAAACACCATGTAAATTAAATAAGTCTAAAAATGTGAAATTTCAACTGCAAAAAATGAAAAACCTGCTAACGGATTGTCGGTTAATTAGTTAATTACGAGTTGCATGAGGCTGTTCGCGGACTATGCTATTATCTACGTCTACATCTACATGGCTACTCTGGAATTCACACTTAAGTACCTGGCAGATAGTCCTTCGAACCACATTCAGACTATTTCTCTACCGTTCCACTTTCTAACAGCGCATGGGAAAAATGAACACCTAAATCTTTCTGTAGGAGCTCTGCTTCATCGTACTTTATTATGATGATCATTTCTCCCTATGTAGGTTGACAACAATCCTCTCACATTCAGAGGAGAAAGTTGATGATTGAAAGTTCGCGAAAAGATCTCGCCGCAACGAGAAACGGTTATGTTTTAATGATTGCCAACCCAGCTCGTTTATCATATCCGTGACACTCTCCTCCTATTTAATGATAATATAAAACGAGCTGCCCTTCTTTGAATTTGTTCGATGTCGTCCGTCAATCCTATCTGGTAAGGATGCCATACAGCACAGAAATATTCTAGCAGAATACGAACAAGCGTAGTGCAGGCAGTGTCTTTAAGAAACCTGTTGCATCTTCTAAGCGTTCTATCAATAAAACATAACCTTTGGTTTGCATTCTCCACAACGTTATCTGTGCGATCGTTCTAACTTAATCTGTTCCTCATTGTAATTCGTAGGTATTTAGTCGAACCGACAGCCTTTATATTTGTGTGATTTATCGTGTAATAGAAATTTAAAAGATTTCCTTCTGTACTCATGTGGATGACCTCGCTCTTTTCCGTATTGAGACAGAACTGCCACAATTCTCACCATTCAGATAACGCGTCTGGGTCTTCTTGCAGTTGGATTTACAAGATGGTAAATGAGAGCATAATCTGCAAACAATCTAAGAGGATTGACCAGATTGTCTCCTAAATCGTTTATGTGGATTAGGAACAGCGGAGAGCCTATACCACTTCCTTGGGAAACGCCGGATACTTCTGTTACTCGATGGTTTTCGGTCAGTTACTACGCTCTGTAACCTTTCTGAGAGGAACTCACGGATCCTGTCGCACAACTGAAACGATACTTCATAGGCACACTATTTAAGTCTCTTGTAAGTAACGATGATGAAAGCCTTCTGGAAAACTAGAAACATAGAATGAATTTGAGAACACCTGTCTATGGCACTCTTACATCGTCCGAATAAAGAGCTAGTTGTGTTTCACAAGAACGATATTTTCTGAATCCGTGCTGACAGTGTGTCAATAGAACGTTAACTTCGAGTTAATTCATAATGTTCGAACACTGGATATTTTCCAAAATTCTACTGCAAATCGGCGTTAGTGATATGGATCTGTAATTCAGCGGATTACTCCCGTTTCCTTTCTTCAGTCTTTTGGTACGAATCTTTATTCGAGTGAGTGGTTGTATGTGATTGCTAAATATAACGCTATTTCATCAACATGCTCTGAAAGGAAACCTGTCAGTTCGCTGTGTGGAGCGAAAGACTTGCATTTACTTCTAAATTACTCATTTTGATTTTGAAAAATGAAGCAATCGTAGGTCAGTTGCTTAATCCACCATCTTTTATTGTGTACGCACGACAGTTTTCGGTGTAAAACATAAAATCACTTAATCAACTGAGGTCATCCTCTTCCCAATGTTGTCGTCGAACCAAAGGTTCTGTGTCAAAAGGATAAAAGGGACAGAAGTTCAATGACAACCATTGCCCCGTGCTGCGCGACCGGGAACACAACCACAAAAACTATACCCTTGTGGGCAGTTGTTCTCGATTCGAATTCTGGAATATTTACTTCGTCGTCTTGTTAAATAAATTTCTGAAAAGTGTGAACAATAACTCTGCTTTAGTGTACTATCATCGGTAATGTTACCATTGGTACTGCATAGAGGAGGTATTGCTTGTGTCTTGCCGTTGGTGTATTTTACATACGACGAGAAACTCCTTGGATTTTCTGTCTGATTACGAGACAAAGTTTCCTTGTGAAAGCTACTGAAAGCATCTAGCATTGAAGTCCGCGCTAAATTTCTAGCTCAGTAAAGCATCGCCATTCTGCCGCGTGATGTAGCCGCGTGGTCTAGGGCGCCTTGCCGCGGTTCGCGCCTCACTCCGTCGGAGGTTCGAGTCCTCCCTCGAGCATGGGTGTGTGTGTGTTGTCCTTAGCGTAATTAAGTTTAAGGTGGATTAAGCTGTGTGTACGTCTAGGGACCGATGACCTCAGCAGTTTGGTCCCATAGGAACTTACGACCACCAGCACTTGCTGATCTTGTGTTCCTTTAAATCTGACAAGCTGTTTTCATTCCTTTTGTAGCAGTGTTCTGGCCTGTTTTGTGTTTTATAGGGAAGGAAGGAAGATTGGATTTAACGTCCCTTCGAAATCTAGGTCATTAGGGACAGAGCACAAGTTCGCATTGTGTTAAGGATGGGGAAGGAAATTGGCCGTGCCCTTCAGAGGTACCATTCCGGCATTTGCCTGGAGCGATTTAGGGGCATAACGGAAAACCTAAATCTGGATGGCTGGACGCGGGTTTGAACAGTCGTCCTCCCGAATGCGAGTCCTCTGTGCTAAACACTGCGCCACCTCGCTCGGTTTGTATCATAAGGGATCAGCACCATCTTTTATTAATTTATTGGGAAAATCGCTCAACTTCCACATATAGTAACTGGATTTAAGCCACACCTTGCCGGCCGCTGTGGCCGAGCGGTTCCAGGCGCTTCAGTCCGGAACCGCGCTGATGCTACGGTCGCAGATTCGAATCCTGCCTCGGCCATGGATGTGTGTGATGTCCTTAGGTTAGTTAGGTTTAAGTATTTCTAGGTCTAGGGGACTGATGTCCTCAGATGTTAAGTCCCATAGTGCTTAGAAACATTTTTAAGCAATACGTCGTCTTCGCTTACATAGTTAGTTGGGAAGGAGTGGATGCTGTGTCTTATGAAGGCATCTGGTGAATTTATATCTACCTTTTTAGATTGATATATTTTGCGTTTATTTATGGTGGATTTGGATGTTGCTGTGCTTAGTCTCGCCACAACGATCTTTTGGTCACTAATCACTGTAAGCTGTCCGTCACGATGCTCCCTACTTACTTAGGATTGTTTGTTGCTAAGAGGTGAAGTATGTTTTCGCAATCATTTACATTTCGAGTGGGTCCCTGGATTCAAGTTTTCTTTGAACTGCTCAACAACTGTATCATCTGAGTAGACGGATCGGTTAAAGGAAACCAATTACTAATTTGTTCCGGCTGTCAACTATAACCTGTATCCATACTAACTCACAGGAACTACCTATTTCAATTTCACTGCAAGATAAACATCTTCTAACAGCAACAAAGATTCCAACACCAAGTGTATTTATCCTTCATAAACAAGGTAAGGTCCTTTGTAAAATCTTAGGTTGAACTTATCTCCGTCTATAACGATTTGAGCTTCATGCTTTCTATTAGCGCTTGTGGGGAGGTCAAAATGTCGAAAGAGCGCAGGGAATTGCAGGGAGATCTGCAGAGGGATCGACGGTTTGTGCAGTGACGGTGGCTGATAACTGTCAGTCACGCTCAAAAACAGATATCCACTTCCATATGCTAAATTCAAGTGGGCAACGATTTCTCTACCAATGAAAAGATTTTCTTGCGAAACACTTTCATCGACTGAAGCCTTGTCTCAAGATTTGTCTTCCATCTCACAGAAATGCGTAAGAAGCAGTAACTAGGGACATGAAAATTTCACGTAAACGATAACGCGAAAGATAACCCAAAACTGGCAATTTTTAATGACATAGCGTGGCATAAGCGGTTTTTACGAAATGACACGTAATTTGGCACCTTCATCAAAACGTGAAAAAATTACCCAAATCTGAGGGCACAAGTTTAATCATTTACTTCGATTTAATGTTGAAATTGGATCTAGACTTATTTCCCAACAGCTAATGTCCTAGATGTGATAACTATCGAGGATACCTCACTCCCAAGGAACACTATTTTGATAACTTTTATTCACAGGAGTCACATTTTCCGAAAGTTATCCACAGTAAATCACACAAAAATGTGACGCGTTCTTAAGATGTCCTTAATACTGTGCACGAACTAATCCGCTTATTTTCATAGTGAACTAATATAAATACGAAAACCACCAAACTTGGTACTTTATCTTTCCAAGAACGTAATTGTCATGATGAAGCTTCGTTTGTTTCTAACAGCCAGTCGCACAACAGGAAAACTAACGTCAGTAAATAAAATGTAATTTAACTGATATCTATATTTTCATAAGCAACGTAAAGTGGCAAACAATGAATAAGAGAAAAATAAAGAACATGCAATACTCGAAAAATAAACTGTAAGAAGATAACACTGAAATTGGATTGAAATAAAACCTAAATTAGCCCGAAAATGAAATTATTTTTCTCGTCCTTAACAATAAAATCAAGAAACCTGAGGTTCTATTAAATGACGATCAGTTTGATTTCGGAAAGGTGAGGGCTCCAGAGAAATAGTTTTGACTTGCAATTGATAGCGGAAACAAAATTTACACAAATTCAAGAAGTATTTGTCATATTTTTCGACTGTGTAAAATAGCGCGAGGTGTTAGAAGTTCTGAGAACAATAGGAGTAAGCTATAGGGAAAAATAAATTACATACACTATGAACAAGAACCGACGAAGAAGAGAACAATGACAGCGTGACAGGTACAGGATGACAGCACATGTATTAAGACGTGAGGGAATAACTTCGATGGTACCAGAGTGAGCTGTTAGTGGTAAAAACTGTAGGGGAAGACACAGATTAGAACGCATACGTAGGCTGCGAATGTTACTCTGAGATGAAATGGTTGGCACATGCGACGAATTAGTGGCGGGCCCCATTGATGAAGCAGTCTGAAACCCGAAGTTGCAGAAAAAAATTGTTTAATAAAAGATGAAAACCAATAACTATGTCCTCTTGCTGCGCGTGCTTTTCCATTTACGTGGCAAATTGACACAAAACAGTTAGGCGATATCGTTTCTGCAGCGACTAAATAAAAATAACTAATGGCAGAATTTGTACTTTGTTTCAGTTCAAACGTAAACCAGTTTAGAACTTAATTATTGAGCTAAAAAGTAATAAATAATTCTAATTCGTACCAGTCTTTCTTTGGGGTTTACACAGATGAAACTTTCTTGCGCCTTCGTGGCTTCAGTCCAACTACCTCCGGTTCAAAAAACCTAGTGCCACAACGGTTATGGAGAGCAGCCACGAAATATGCTGTCGATAATATGCGCGGAGAGTCGACACGAGCCGTCGCTCAAATGCCAGTCACAGGACGGAGGTGGAGGTCGAGACGGCGCCAAAGAATTCCAGGGAACGCCGGCGCAGGCCATATTTCACCGCAATAAGGATGTAAACAAAAGAGGTCGTGACGTAATGGGCGCGGTATCCGTCCATCTGCCGCGGGCGAGCAGCCGGGCAGCCGGGCGCGCACCTCGATATGCGGAACCGCCGGAGATGCGACCGCCGATAGCGGGGGTGGGGGCGGGGGCGGGGCGGGGGCGGCTGCGGGGGCAGGGCGGGGGTGGATGGGCCGCCGCCGCAGCGTCACGCCTGCACATCGGCTATCGGCGCCCATCGCCACGGCCCGCCGTCAGCGGTCCAGAAACAATATTTTAAGTAATGGCCCCACGCGCGGGCAAACGGCCCGCGTCCACAATTTCTGGCAAGCCCTGCTATACACCTTAGTCTCGATAGCCTTGTTTCCCTACCGTTCGCCGATACTGCGCGATATCTGTATCCAGTTGCGCGGGCGGGCAAGACGTGACAGCGCGGGACAAACCTTTTAAATTTCACTTTTATTTTCAGATCGCTTGTTCTAGAAGCAGACTGTTGCATGGATGGTTGCTGTCTGATCCACAGCGAACACAGACGCATTTCCCTCTGCGAGAGGAAGGGAATGTGACGCTCAGTCTCGTGAAGACCACTTGAAGGTTCCTTTCGTCCGTGCCCCGAAGCTTCCGTAGCGCAGCACGAAATCACGTTTGCGTCAGGGGCCAGAATCCACGCATTCTAAGCGACATGCGGAGCGCGAGATAAACTACGCGACGTACCGCTACACAGAGCTAATCGGATATGTTTATTGTCGGATACGGATAAATTCGCTGTACTGCTGCACAAGTAAAATCGGACTGAATAAGGGTCGCAAGGGTCGGTTTGACCTGCGAGACAGGATTAAACTTCTCAGTACTCCAATGTCAGTTAATCAGATCCCGTAGCAAGCAAGCTACTTTCAGCAAGATTAGGAGGCCGACAACTGGATTGGCGATATAAGTACATTGACTCCAACTGTGCGATAGCAACTCTCACCGACAATGACCAAAACAACAAAACCGTCTTCCGTACTGCAGTAAGTACGTTGGCTGATCATAAAACATCAGCTATAAACGACTTTAGAATCACGCAACGAGAACATCATCTCCACACTAGCGAGAACACGATTTCTACACCCCACGAGAGCTGCCAGGTCGCTCCACGAAATTATTTAACACCTAGGACTTCCAGTCATTGCGAATCAAGAGCGGAATGTAGGCAATTTCCTGCTTCTGCCTACAGCGCTTCTGTGAAATGGTGCATCCTTTCACAAATTTCTCTGTAAATCGCAATGGGCACATAGGCCGTTGTGGGGATATCATTCGTCCACGAGCTGGCCTCTTATGCCCCGGCCGCTACCCGTGGAAAGGAGAACTGTGGAAAGACCGGCGTACTGTCTTCAGGCTGCAGAAAGCTCCTGCCCTAAAGAACCGACAGTGTCGTAGATAATAGTCACAGGGAGAAGGCATGGCCGAACCATGACTTGGTGAGAGGTGGGAACACGTGATGCATCCAGGGGCATTGTCGAACATCGTTTCGGTGGTCCAGGTGTCATGGTTTTGGGACGCATAATGTTTCACTGGCGCACTGACCTCCAGATAGTTAAACACCGTACACTCATCGGTCAACGTAATTTTGACACTGCCCACCTACCACATGTCCGTCTTTACAGAGCTGCATATAGCCCTGACTTCATTTTTGTGAATGACAATGCGCGACCACATCGAACACCGCAGATGGAGGAGCTGTTGGAACGCGAACATATTCGGCGACTGGAGTGGCCTGCACGTTCTCTCGACTTAAATCCCACTGATCACGCATGGGATGCGTTAGAGAGACGTATTGCAGCTGGCATATGCACCAAAGACCGTTTAGCAGGGTAGTTGTCAACCACGCTGGTGGGGGAATGGAACGCCCTACCACAAGAACTACCTAACAACCTTGTGGCTAGCGTGTTGCAGAACATGCATGGCCATCCGTAGTGTTCACACACCCTACGAACAACCACGTACTGCCTTTTGTAACGTCCAGGGGACCACCATGAATAGCACTGACTTCAGTGTAAATATTATTTCTCTTCGTCACGTTGGGTATTTCTTTCAGTTACCTTCTGTATTATATTGCAGCACTTCTATGTATTGTCCAAGTTTCATCGAGCCAAGTTACTTAGCAGTGTCACATCACGCGAACGTTATTTGCTCGCTGGTGTAGTTTTACTACCTGTATTACAGGCACTTCTTTCTTCTTCTTTTGCTACTGTCTTTATCCCGCACTGTGCGCAGGGTTGGCAGGGTTAAGTACGGATTTGGCATGGTTAATTGTAAGGGATGGCCTGATGCCCTTCCTGCCGCCACCCCATACCCCCCGAGACGGAATTAGTGTACCCCGGCTGTCGGCGTCTAGTGTAAATCGTGAAATAGTGTGAATGTGTTTCAAACGTCTGCGAGTCGTGTAACTGAGGCGGGACGTGGGGACCAGCCCGGTATTCACCTAGTAGGATGTGGAAAACAGCATAAAAACCACATCCAGGCTGGCCGGCACACCGGCCGTTGTCGTTAATCCGCCGGACGGATTCGATCCGGGGGCCGGCGCGCCTACCAGGAAGCAGCGCGTTAGCGCTCTCGGCTACCCTGGCGGGTTGCCTGTATTACAGGCACTGAATAACACTAATGTCTACAAATCTGTATTGAAATTTATTTTCTAAAGCTATTTCTTTGGAAATATAAAATTTACTTTTGTGGTTTTCTGTGATAAGCATTTTTTGTTGGACGGATCGTATTTTCAGTCTAATTGCTGCTCTTCTCGCAAACAGTTCCATTTGTGTAATGTTATACTTTTAGGGCGTTTATCGACCAGAAGATCTATTCGAAACCTAACGTACTCGGTTACAAAGAGAGATTACAGATACAGAGATTAGAGATTTTTCCACCCTGAGGACCGGATCATCCAACCAGCTGTTTCATAGACTGAAATTCTGCCACAGAAGAAAAATTCTCTCCGTATCGAACTCTTTAATGTTTGGCTTTTTTAGTAGAATATTTACCCAGAGTTTCACATGGGCGGGAAATTAATAACATTTAAGATTCAAATGACAAGTTGGGGTAATATGTTGTCACTCAAAACTCATCATGTACTTAGTTGACGTTGCTATGCTGTATCCGTAAAGCTGAATTCGTAGTAATTTGTTAACTGAAGTATTTTATTCCTCCGATCTTTTCCGTACCTCAGGCATTCTTCACAACCCTCTGTGAAAAATTCAAGGTGCCGTGATCAATGTGGAAAACAATGAGATACAGTGCAACCCTTTTTTTATAAAACGTCATGCATCTTTCCGGTATGAACGCCTACGTGTGGTGTCTTGAACACGCTACCTGTTCGTTATACAGACATAATTAGTACACCTCCAACTGGATTACATTATGGTCTACAAAGCGAAGAAGTCTACACCTCCTCTGCTTCCAAGACCGAATCTGAACAGCATTCTCGAGGAGCAGTAGGTAGAGTGAGACCATTCCACTACAAGTACTGTTCCTTTGGGAATGCATCAGTCATTAAGTGGATTCACAGACTCTCTTGTTGCGATTCAAAAGACACCAGAGAGGAATCAATGTCCGAATTTTCGCTGTTGTTGTAATAAATTCAGTAGGTATCAAGTTTCCGTTGTAACTAAATTCTCTTTTATATTGAGAAAATGGGTTTAATGAATATAGACATTAGTAAATTGCTCACAAGGGCTTCTCATGTGCGAGTAGATCCGTCATTTAGTTTCATATAAGTTCAATGCTTCAATCTTGAGTGACTAATTGTGTGAGGTATCATTGGAAATCTGTTGTCCGATATATGTTTTATTCGCTCCCATATTGCAATCACAACACAAACAATAAGACTGAAAGTGTGCGATCTGATATATCTATAAACCTAACGTAACGAAGCATTTGTTGACCCATATACTTCACTGACTGAAAATAAAAATCCATAAAATTCTAGCAAGGGCATCTTGAGCCCTAAAACTATGATTCGTACTCTCTGAATATCTCACTAGGACGAAATAAAAGTTCACTAATAACAAATTGATGTAAATTATTGTATTAATGAATGAACCTTCATTATATGTATTGCAGACTGCTTTAGTAATCCAAACTTTACGATCGCAACTCCTAGAAAAGTCCCTCGTTAGGATACAGGGTAATCCACATAATATTCGGGCATCTGATATTTCGCAGCAAGAACGACGTTTTCAGTAAGTAGTGATATGATAAGGAATGATTCAATACCCCTAATATTTTTTTTACGAACCAAGATATTTAAGCGACTGTGTTATATTGAATATGTCCTAAAAGCCGGCACGGTAGCTCAGCGTGTTCGGTCAGAGGGATGTGTGCTCTCTGTAATAAAAAAACTGAGTCAAGGCGTCAACGATCACCATGAACGGATGTCTTGTGACGTCCGCCCAGACCAAACGCAACGAAATATATCGAACAAAATGAAAAAAAAAAAATATGGATAGAGAGTCTGTCATGTAAGCATGAGATCCCGGGTTTGAGTCCCGGTCATGGCACACATTTTCAGCTGTCCCCGTTGACTTATATCAACGCCTGTATGCAGCTAGGGGTATTCATTTCATTGTAATTTCAGTTTAATATTGAGTTTTCTACTATTCCACATACTTCAGTTATATTCTAACACACATACTGTCGATTTTGAATATGTGCTAAAATGGCGGCGATTCATACCGAGTTTAAATGTAGTATTTTAATCTTAGTTTGTCCCAGGTCACTGCGCTGACGACCAATGTAAACTTTTTATTGTAAACTCTAAGTTCAGAGCTAAGGAACTTTATGACCGTAAAACGATAGCAAACCCGATCGTCGAATCGCTGTCAGCGTCGATTCAGCCAATAGTAGAAGGTTCGGGGGGAGACACACGTCGGGGTAAGATGGCTGAAGCTGGCATTTCCGCCGGGTAGCAAAAGATCCCGACACCAGTTGTACGGCACTCACTGGCTGTAGTATGGCGCAGAGGCAGCTGCGTACGGGTATGTCATTGTATTAACTGGTTCTGCCCTCTGAAACCAACAAATACAACGTAAAAGATGAAACTGACGCTTTGTTATCGACACATAATCATTTTCAAGTGCCCACGCATGTATGAATAAAGCCGAGCAGCCAAATATCACACATGTTGAGCATAGTGGATACTGTGTGGTGTAGGTTGCTGCCAGTCACGGAAAGTGGCTTCTCACCCCGATCTTCGGGAGATACACTATTGTTTTCTCGGGGTAAGATGCCGAATTTTTTTTTCTCATTTATACCTCGTTTATTTTCGTAGGATATACCTCGAACGTATGTTAGAACATGAAGAATCCGTGAAATTGACCACGGAACGTACAACGGCTAGTGGAGCTTTGCAAGAATATGGCATCCCATACAGAACTGTGAAACGATGTTTGTTGTAGAATGATGAAAGGAAGCTTACCATCGACTCATAAAGTAAGTAGTATTCCATTAATTATAATGTTTTCTTCGATTACGCAGCAAAGTAAGAATAGTTTCAGCCAGTAATACTTTGTACTTTATTCAGTTAAAAATTAACGATTCAAATGCAAAGTTCTTCCTTGTTAAGTAACCATGCTTGAATTACATTTTTCCCATTACTTCATACTTTTCTCAGTGACAGGTAACTGTCGCGTTATTGTTATCATTATTATTATAATTATTATTATTATTGTTATTATTATAAATTATAGGTGAGCCGTGCCCGGCTCGTGATCATGCCATTTATTGTTTGTCATTTTCTATGGCAGTACTGCCGCCTCGTTTTCTTATTCCATTTACTGGCGTCACTAACTTCCTGCCTTACTTGTCCGTGAGCGCAGCAGCAGCGCGTATCGATAAGTGAACTGTTGTACCATCTCTGGAGCGACCGATAGAATTTCCGGGTCGTCGTGTGTTTGGCAGTCGGTTAGAGACAGACCAGCAGTGCAGCAGCAGCAGCAGTGAAGTCGGGGACGGAGCGCCGGTGAGGCGCCGACAGCCAGTGATCGCAGACCGCTGAAGACACACATGAACTGTCCGACGGAGAGAGATTGGAGCGGGAAGACCGTTGGTTGGTTGTTCGGTTGTTCGTCTCGTCGGCCGACGATATTTGGTCCTTTCACCGTTTCCGGGCCTGCAGTTGGTCGGTTGGCGTGGAGCAGCGAGGAAGTCTCCGTGGCGCGTATCTGGCCGGGGCCCTGGCGGCGACCACTCGTGGTCGGAGTGTGAGGGGCTGTTCCCATTGCTACGAGGTCCGTGGCTCGCCTATCCCGGACACGAAAGTTGAGTCTTTACTTAATCTACCAGCCAGCCCCAACTGTTCACATTGTGTCGTTTGAATTTCGTTGTGGGCTGTTGGGACATTCCCGCGAGCAACAACGGGTGTTTTCAAGTTGGCGAAATTCTAGCCGCTCTCCTGTGGAGTTTAACTTGATTATTTTTGAATTGAAGTGCACCAACGGAATCTTCTGCCTCGTGGCCGTTAACGTTCCGGTTACCTGCTCCTGGGCGTAGACGTAAATTCAGACAGTGTATTTTCCTCGTCGTGTTGTGGCTGTCCAGCAGCGCGTGTAGTTTGACAGCTGAATTTGTAATTCGTTGTGGGCGCCGACACCTTCTGCGTGTTCCATTGAACTCCCTGTTGTGTGCTGGTCGGGTGGAGGGGAAGTTATCCTGTCGCTTGGTCCGTTGACTGTCTGTCGGTTGGGTTGCCGTCGTAATGAGAATTGTTGGGCCGACTGCCTGTCTCACGTAAGCGAGCGTTAGTGTTTGAATTCCAGGCCGACCCTTGGAAACTTCGGAGCACCGTTTGATGTACTGCCTTTTCTTATTTCTCCTTGTTGTTTGTTTATGTATGGCTTCTAGCCTATTTTAAATTAAAGTTGTCTTGCCCTTAGGGCGTGAGATTCTTTGGACCTTCAGCCTGATTTTAAGAAATGTTTCAAGGTAAGGCCTTCTGCCTTTTAAATTCAAATTCCCTTTTTTTGAGTCTTTAGTTATTGGCCTTCAGCCGATTTTAAATTTGTTTTGCCCTTAAGGCATGAGATTGCTTGGGCCTTCAGCCTAATTTAGAGAAACGTTTTAAGATAAGGTTTTCTGCCTTTTAAAATTCAAATTCTTGTTTTTGAGTCTTAAGTGATTGGCCTTCAGCCGGTTTTAAATTAAAGTTGTGTTGCCCTTAAGGCGTGAGATTGAATGGCGCATTTGGCCGGGATTTAAGTTGTAAAATTTATGTTTGGCTTGCTCTGTTTTTAATGTTTTCTTTACTCTTGTGATGTTTGGCAAATGAATAAAGTAGTATGTTCGAGTGCAACTGACAGCCACTCATTTTGGCCCCTTTCCACAAATTAAACTATCTGTCCTGTCCTGTGGGTGTAGCAGGGGATCTCAATACGTAGCCTTGGGGAAGAGAACGAGAAACAGTTTGTCACCTAGATAAGGAAGTTGCAGATCTGTGGATCTCCACCAACCAGAGAAACTCTGCGCGGGCTGATGTTCCACTTTGTCCAAAGAAATTGAACTCCTTTAAGATTTTCTTAGAAAAAATGAAATAGCACGTTGGGATTGGTTCCAATCCTTTCTGAAACGTTACCCACTTCTAGCTACGACAAAGTAGCAAGGTCTCTCCCTTCACAAGGCTTTTGCAATGAATGGGGAAGCAACTGCAGCGTATCTTTCATTCGTGCTGGATGTATTAACAGCAAATGCGTTACTGTATAAGCCAGGGCACCTGTACAACATGGAGGGAATTGGCTTTCACATGAATCATAAGTGAGAAAAAACTTCTTCTACTATGAACCAAGTGATTTCTAGGGAGAATGGGAGACGCCATGACGATTATCAGTTACTGCAATGCTGAAGGCAGTTCCAGACCTTCGACGTGCATTTTTAAAGGTAAAAGGAAGACGGCTGAATGAGAGGAAGGACTTCCGAATGGTTCGACTGTATTTATGATTTGGAAATCAGAGTACGTCAACTATGATGTATACATGAGCTGGATAAAAGACCACTTTAGTGCGAGGAAACAAGGAAAAACGGTTCTGGTACTCGATGGCCACCCCTCGCATTCTGTTGTTCCAGATATGCTAGGTCTTTCTACGTAAAATAACTCAGTCACGATCTCTTTACATCCACATTTGACGCACCATCTTCAGCATCTTGACAGTTGTGTTTTCAAATCACTGAAACAAACTTTTTACAGAGCAGTGCGCAACTGGGCAGTATATGAATAAAGCAGAAGAGGCAAATGTTACGCATGTTGTTCTCGTACTCTCGGGGCCTTGCGACGGGAGCAGCAGGGTGGAAGGGGATTCCCCGGCGGTCCCACGTGGTGCGCGCTAGGAGGGTGCATGGGTGGTCCCGCAGGCGACGGCCGCATCAGATGGGGCGGCTACCAAGCGCTGGTGGCGGCGCGGCGCGCCGGCATCTCATCAGATCTCCCGGAAAGGCGACGCTCAGGTGGAGTCGGCCGGGCGGGCCCGCACCTCCCCCTCCCGACTGCTCAATCGGCGAGAAACGTGCCGGGAGTCTGTCGGAGCTGGACACCCCCTATCGCCGTTATCTCCAGGACCCGAGCCAGCAGCCCGCGCCTCCAACACGTGTGGCAGTGTGTGCACTTTGCCATATAAACGCGGCAAAGTGAGGTAATGCTCACTGCGCGTCGTTTTGGTCTCGTTCTGTTGCGTCCGTCGGGCGGAGGGGCGAAGGCGAGATATCGTTCGGAGAAGATCTATCTGGTACTGCCGCAAGAACTGCGTGGCCCCCTCATCCCGTGCAGACAAGCATCTCCCTGGCGCCAGCACACGGCGATTTTTCGGAGCAGGGGGGGCCTTACTGGTAAATTTGCCGCAAGCCGGAGTCTGTATAACTACATAATACTTCGGGCCTGTACAGATCACTTTTCTCCCTTTTCTTTCTAGATGTATAACGCGTGATACAATAGATGCAATTTGTAAGGTCTGGTGGGCTATTTTGTGATGTTACACCATGAATACCTTGACCGAACATTACGAAATCTGTACTTCATTATTTCCAAGCCCACGGGATACGTCCATTAAAACTTACTTTCAGTGAAGATAAAAGAAAATTCCTACCGTTGACGAATGGTGCGAATACATGATGACTTTTGGGTGTGTCTAACATTATTGGATTTTATTTAGGTAGAGACAGCAACGCAACTTCACCCAGAGGACGTACACCTGCAGTTTATCACCATCTTTCGGTTTTCGGGAAAGGCTGAATCATCGCTATGGCGATCACGGCAGCATCACACTTACAGATCGCAAAGGCAGTTAGCTATAGTACAACGCCGTCCGGTGTGGCCGAGCGGTTCTAGGCGCTTCAGTCTGGAACCGCGCGACCGCTACGGTCGCAGGTTCGAATCCTACCTCGGGCATGAATGTGTGTGATGTCGTTAGGTTAGTTAGGTTTAAGTAGTTCTAAGTTCTAGGGGACTGATGACCTCAGATGTTAAGTCGCACAGTGCTCAGAGCCATTTTTTATTGTACAACGACCGCAGGACGAGTGCTGAAGAGATGGCTCCAGGACAAGAGTGTGGCAAGAAGAATAGCCACGGGTTCTCCACAAGGACTAGCCACAGGGAGACAGTTTGATTCTTCGACTGACTCTGGCGAATAGACGGATTACAACAGCTGAAATCCGGTCAGAAATAACGCGTAGACCATCACCACAAACCGTGGGGGACAGTTGAAGCTGGGTTAAGAACTAGAGTTTTAACGGGTCTTACCGAAGTTACCACACTAGAGGCAACAGAAACTTGTATGGTGTAGAGGCAGAGTCCACTGCGGCGTTGACTAGCATTTTACGGTGTACAGAGTAGAGTTTTTTTTTCTCGATGTGTCTGTAGTCGACGTATCTCGAGACATAACTAACCTCATCTGTTCCTGGAATCGTATCTTGGGTAGAACATTACTGACTCAATGAATGTTGAAGGAAGGCTGGATTTGAAGTGACAAGAATGGGAACCCTGTCGTCACGCTTTTCATGATAAAGATGCCAAATAGCATATTCTAGCAGGTAACGCAAGACCCCACACTAGTTAACATGGAAAACACGTTGAGGAATGTATAGGTAATCAATTGTCCGCCTGAGCCCCTGATTTGTCAGCCTTGGATCATGTCTCGGATGCGATGGGAAGACATATTTTTTCGTACCGGCCTCCAGTTTTAATGGACTGACACAGCATGTGTTTCAGGCACGGCAAGGAATCCCTCAAAATGACAACCGGAGATTATTTCCATGGAATAACGAATATACGAGGATAGCGTGCCCGTGGAGATTATACCTCGTAACGATGGACATCAATTCCGAATGGAATGAAGATTTCCTCATTTAATACTCATGAAATATCCACAAAGTTTGATAAATGTTGTACTGGTGCTTCATGATCTAACACTCTCATTTCCATCACTATAGATAGTGTACCACCATACCTGTCACGCTGTACTCAAACAAAGGCCGTTTTGTGCAAATGGCGCCGAATTACTTGTTGTACGTCTCGATTCTGTCTGTTGCTTGTCTGTTATTAAATTCTTAACATTATAACCCAGTTACGATGACATGAAAGGTCAACTGGCGTAACACAGTGGAGTTTTCGTGGTGGCTTAGTCTCAAGCATCTCCGACGTTGTCCGCTGAAATTTTTTCTTCCCGTCGTTTTCCCAGCAATCGCAGCTAGTATTTTCATGTCTTTCCTTGTACTGATTGCACTGCCGATCTATACCTCAACATACACAGGGTGAATTGTAAATGAGTAAAAAAATATTTCGAGCGCAGCGTTACACAATGACGTACAAACACAAAATTATTTACCTACATTCCTATGTCAATATATGGCAATCCAAAGGAATTTCGTAACATAAAGAAATACGAAGGTTTTCGCCCATAGCTGCGTTGGACATCCTCAGAGGTGCTCCTGGTCCGGCTACTTTTGATGAGTCGGCAAGACAATTGAACTAGGAACTCCTCTGAAGATGCCCAATGTAGCACTGGACGAAAGACCAGGAGCTTTTGAGTGTTCTGATATGTCTGCATAACCCAAGAGGAAAGAGTGGCTAGCCTGGATAATTATCGCACGGTTTAGTAGCTGACGTCGGTGGATCTCTTCGCTTGTGGTTTATGCTTCACGGGGCACTAAATTGTACACGCTGTCGGCAACGTGTGATTCACAGATTCTTATACACTTGCTAGTAAATAACGTTACAATCAATAATTTTCGCCGTATTTCCTAAATGTGGCTGAAACAAACCAATAATTTGGTGTGTCGTGTGATGTAACCATGGAGAATACCATGTCCAGATCTTGGAGAGGGTATTTTATGTCTACATAAATATTTAACTTGTTTTCTTTATTTTGCAAACAATGATTCTAAGAGAAGAAATAAAAATAGTTCTCGACTTATTGTGCATAGCGGAGTGTGATCCTCTGAATATATTTTTTTTCTCTCTTTTACGACTAACCTCATATTTTCTCACCACAACGTGTTTAGTCGGTTTTGCATCTTCTCATTGACGCTGGTGGAAAGCCAGTTAATCAGTAAATAGAATATCAGTCTCACACGTTTTTGCTTGTAGACCAGTGTTAAGAATCCCAGATGCTATCGACACGCCCCACGAAACATCGGTAAGGGAAAAATCAACCAAGAATCAAAACCAGCAGGTGAGATCAGGAAATGACGTCGACGAAAGCCTGAATAACAATATAACATATCCATATCCGTAGTTGAGGCCGCTAACGCACGCCTGTGCCTTGTGCGCGACTCGGAGATAACCCGATTCAAATCCTGGAGGGGGATGGTGTTTCCACTGCCAGCATTTGGCCGGTCGGGGGAGGAGAAGTGTTAGCGTGAAGTTACTGACCACCAGTCTTTGGCGCCAATGCCCTGGATTAAATTCCAAATTTCTCTACGGTATCTCATGAAGTGAGAGCATGTGACACTGTGACTGGTGAGCCCCATGTCGGATGGGGACTTTAAGTTCGGAGACACCTCTGGTGCTATGCGAGAGGAGTGGGCTACGAATACGTGTTGGCACCGAATTTCACCCTCTCTGTTTTCTTATCATTATTGTACAACACAAACATAACACTGCACTATACACGCATCCACTACACACATCTACACTCCCAAATACACATGCGACACAACTCTCACATATCCGAAAGGAAAGGCGCCAGTGTGCACGGAGGGTGAACGCTTTTTCCGCTGGGTGGCTCACACACCCCGTGAGATACCCAGCCAACAGTGCCATACGACATTTAATTTTAATGATATAACATTAATAACTTTCGTCCCATTTCCATGTATCTTGCCATAACTATGGCCTGTGTATTCCGACGTAAGTGGTAAATGGTTAGTCATGGTTGCATTGAACATTATAATGATTCAAACGTTGAGTTAAAAATTATTCTTCGCTGTATAGTTAAAAGAGTTGACAGTAGATTAATTGTAAATGGTTCACAGCTAATATGGAAGACTACCTTATGATCAGTTTCTGCAACACATCTTGAAACCGGAAGATAATGCATAACTGGATAAAGTGGGACAGAAACTCATTTAAGGTAGTGATGCAAAACGAGATAGCCAGAGTTGCAACTAAAATGAATGTTTATTTAGTCGGTGATCGGTTTCGGATTATGCCCATTATCAAATCAACCAATGTTTGCCAAGTAGAATGTCCTTCCAAAATAGTAGTAAGGAAAGTGGGTTCATATGTGTGTGGTCCCAACTAATATTCTTTTGTTTGGCAAACATTGGTTGGTTTGAGGATTGGCATAGGCCGAAACCGGTCACCGACTAATTAAACATCCATTTTAGTTGCAACTCTGGCTGTCTCTTTTTGCATCACATGAAAATCATATACAGTTTCCTTCATTTGTTCCTTCGTAACAAAACTAAATCCCACTTACGTGCACTTCGCAGGTGTTGCGGATAAGTTCCCTTATAGTCAGTATTAGGAACTATGTATGACATGCTGAAATGGTGTGAAGAGAGAAATGAAAGGGAATAATATTCTCTATCTAGCTGTGCTAATCGTTTTCCTCGTTTTCGTACTCCGTGTAGTTCATATGGGTTTCAACTGGAGATTACTCCCGCATTCTCCTTAATGAGTAAAATCTTCTGGGTTGTTAGGCATTGTCATGTTTCTTCTGTAAGATCGACGTTTCGACCCCTCTACTGGGATCTTCTTCAGGCTATTGTTGCATCTACGGTTAATTGAACATCGTCAAAGACCAGTGTCGCGATCGTCATTAAAGGGAGTTGTTCCGGGCTTATGCTGAAGAAGTTGGATAATTGGCTGCAGTTCCTGTGGCTACCATTGATAGGCCATAGTTACTGTATAGAAAACAGCCGGTTCTTATGAGACATTGTTTCGAGAAAGCATTTTTTAAAGCAGAGACGTGCAGCTTATAACACTGTAGTGTTCTAGCTCTATCTCTAGGAAAGGAAATTAACAGGATCGATCTGGTAAGTTAAAAATATTTACAATTACACAACCTAAGAGCAGAAGAATCAACAGAAAGAGATATTTGCAGGAATAATGTGTTACTTTTAGAAGGATTTGTAAGACCCTCAAGAAATTTTTCTGTCCTCACTTTAATGAAAAATTAAATGTATGGACCAGAGAGTCCACAAATGTTGTTAATTACATGTAAAACCTTCTGTGATAATAAAGGAAGGCGCAGCCTTCATATTTTTTCTATGAGCAGCAAGGAGATCTCCTGCTGTTTGTCACCACTTTTTGTCCTTCAGCTTTCACCACGAAAGCATCTACCATAAGAATACTTTTACACATATTTCAGTTAATACCTTTCAGATTTACTTACTTAACAATCCAAACGTGTCCATTTTCATTAATTTTTTGTAATTATGAGCTTTGTTTGCAGCTATTCGTGAATTAAATGCGACAGTGCTTACGTGGAACCCGTCTGCCATTGGCGTAATGCTAACGCTGACTAGTAAATTATCAGATTTTTTGTTGTGCATTAATAAACCTTCAGTCTCTCAAAAACAAAGTCCGACACTCTGTTAACCATACACCATAACGTGACTGATCGTTCGCGTTTGGCATTCAACTTTTCAAATTACGTTGTACCACGGCTGTAGCTTTGCGTTTCTCCCCAACACCTCTCTGGAGTCATAAAAATTACAACATGGGTTGACAAGCACCGCCCGGCCAATTGCATTTAGCAGTACCGAGTTGACTGCCTACTGAGAAGTGTTAGCTGATTACGGTGTTCGAATCCTGCCTCGGGCATGGATGTGTGTGATGTCCTTAGGTTAGGTGACCTCAGAAGTTAAGTCTCATAGTGCTTAGAGTCATTTGAACCATTTTACATTCTCTATCTTCCTTCCACCTTCTCAGGCAGGCATGGCAGTGGTTACAACTCACAGGTTCCAAGGCAGAAGCGGCAGGAGCATAGATGTGAAGAGGTCTGCATAAAATTATGTGACATGGTCGAAATATAAAGGAATATCGGAGGAAAACGAAAGATTAAATGAGATGGAATGGAAACTGTCAAGTGGTCCGTAGATTACCAAATGCAAGGAAAAGAGAGACATGCAGATATTACTGGTCGGGTGCGGTGCTACCAACTAGTGAAAAAACTTCACAGTTTGGCGTTTGACGATTGACTTTATCGTCAGATTTTACCTTCAATGACAACCGCCAAGAACGCCAGAAAACTTACATTTTGAATTATTCACCTGTTTTCTGTTACTTAGCATCTTGCCTAAGATTTATTACACAAGCATTTTACAATGATCGTCAGTATCGACCATCCGGCTGAGAGAAATTCGTCCAGAGGAATATCGCCTGCTGGAGGAGTAGTGTGGGAGGCTCGGCCGCTCGTCTTGATTTATATGGCTCACACGCGCGCCACGCGAGATTTACGTACATCTCGCCTCCGGATCCTGCAGCACCGCGCCATCGACGTCTCCATCGCAGCGCGGTTCCCGCAGGCAGCGGATCTGCTGCTCCTCGACACTCGCCTCGACCGCGTGAGTTATTTCTGCGGAAAATTCGCCGCCGCCGTCGCCGTTGGCCCGCAGAGATTTACAGCTCTGGGCCAGTGGTCCTCAGGTGCGGACTGCAGATCCGCCGGGGATAAACGTGAGCCCTGGACGGGCCCTCTGCATTTCGGAAAACGCGCCGGCCCAGCACTCGAGCACAGCATAGCACCGCAGAGTGCCACTGTCGGATCTGCACTAGCTGTGTAGTGTATTCTGCTATTCGGTTTCCTTAGGAAACAGTTCTAAAGTTACTGTAGGCTACCGTAATTAAGTGTAAACTACGGTAGTTTTCCTAGTAGCTTTGGCTAGTTAAGGTCGTACCGGCATTACACATGCGTTAGGTGTGGCGCGTACCTATCAGTCGTTACCTAATAACGATCGCTTTCTACCCATATTCGATCAGTATCTTATTAGTTTTCGCAAAAAACCGGAAGCGGTAAACCACCTAGAAACGAGTAGGATAGACACCAAAGAGGCAAAGAAACTGGTACACCCGCCTGATACAGTGTAGGGCCCCCGCGAGCATGCAGAAGTGCCGCAACGCGACGTGGCGTGGACTCGACTAATGTCTGAAGTAGTGCTGGGGGGAACTGACACCATGAATCCTGCAGGGCTTTCCATAAATCCGTAATAGTACGAAGGAGTGGGGATCTCTTCTGAACAGCACGTTGCAATGCATCCCAAACGTGCTCAGTAATGTTCATGTCTGGGGAATTTGGTGGCTAGCGGAAGTGTATGAAATCAGAAGATTGTTCCTGGAGCCACACTGTAGCAATTCTGGACATGTGGGGTGTCGCATTGTCCTGCTTGAATTGCCCATGTCCGTCTTAATGCACAACTGATCTGAAAGGTTGCAAGTGATCAGACAGGATGCTTACGCACGTCTCACCTCTCAGGGTCGTATCTAGAAGTATCAGGGGTCCCATATCACACCAACTGCACACGCCTCACACCATTACAGAGCCTCCTACAGATTGAACAGTCCCAACGTGACAAGCAGGGTCCACGGACTCAAAAGGTTGTCTCCATACCAGCACTCGTCCATCCGCACGATACAATTTGAAAGGAGACTCGTCCGACCAGGCAACATATTTCCAGTCATCAACAGTCCAGTGTTTGTGTTGACGGACCCAGACGAGGCGCTAGGCTTTATACTGCGCAGTCGTCAAGGGTACACGAGTGGGCCTTCGGCTCCGGAAGCCCATATCGATGATGTTTCGTTGAATGATTCGCACACTGACACTTGTTGAGGGCCCAGCATTGAAATCTACAGCAATTTGCGGAAGGGCTGCACTTCTGTCACGCTGAATGATTCTCTTCAGTCGTCGATGGTCGCGTGCTTGAAGGATGTTTTTCCGGCCGCAGCGATGTCAGAGGTTTGATGTGTTACTGGATTCCTGATATTCACATTACACTCGTGAAATGGTCATACGGGAAAATCCATACGTCGTCGCTACTTCGGAGATACCGTGTCCCATCGCACGTGCGTCGATTATAACACCATGTTCAAACTCACTTAACTCTTAATTACCTGCCATTGTAGCAGCAGTAACCGATCTAACAACTGCGCCAGGCACTTGCTGTTTTATATAGGCGTTGCCGACCGCAGTGCCGTATTCTGGCGGTTTATATATATCTGTACTTGAATACGCATGTCTATACCAATTTTTACGGTCACAGGTTCGAATCCTGCCTCGGGCATGGATGTGTGTGATGTCCTTAGGTTAGTTAGGTTTAAGTAGTTCTAAGTTCTAGGGGACTGATGACCTCAGACGTTAAGTCCCATAGTGCTCAGAGCCATTTGAACCATTTCTATACCAGTTTTTTTGGCGCTTCAGTGTACGAAGGGCAGTGTAACCTCCGAAACATTATTGTTCTACATAGTTATCCTCCTGACTGTTACTTAAAAAAAACTGTTTTAAGAGAAACATTGCCCTTGCCAATGTTTAATTCATGTTCGAAAAACTGTTGATTTGTAAAGAGAAACAGAGGATGTTGCAGTAAAAACAAAGAAGACAAAACATATTTATCAAATAGCGCTAGAAAACGCAATTTCCTGAAGATGTAAAATAAAAAACCGAAAAACAGAAATATATCAAACATCGCTTCAATACTCCGTCGAACATACTTAAAACATGTTTCTGTTATTCATAAACAACTTTCTTATTTATCGATCTAAAAGGAAACTGTTGCCTTTAATCATGATGAAGAGTGTTCTACTGAGTACAAAATAAGAACAAGTGTGATATATATATTCTTTATGTTTGTGCATGTAAGGTGTACTTACATCCAAAGTAATTGGTTTCGTTAAATAAAAGAGCAGAAGTCTCAGCATCGACTAATTTCTATTACTTATAAAACGCAATTTCCATTCTGTAAGGATATAAATATGTAATGGACTAACACTGAATGATGTGCGTTTCTAATTATGTGCAAAACTAACAACAAAAGCAAACTAATAAAGAGAAATCTTCGGCTCCCAGTTTGTTTTACAAATTCATTTATGTGTCTCTCACTCTACCAATTCTACAGGTCATCTTGCCATTTACAAAACTGGTTCAAATGGCTCTTAGCACTATGGGACTTAACATCTGAGGTCATCAGTCCCGTAGACTTAGAACTACTTCAATCTAACTAACATAAGGACATCACACACATCCATGCCCGAGGTAGGATTCGAACTTGCGACCGAAGCAGCAGGGCGGTTCCGGACTAAAGTGCCTAGAACAGCTCGGTCACAGCGGCCGGCTTGCCATTTACTTCGTCAATTATGAAGTGTACCGAAACTATCGAACGATAGTTTCGATAGACCGCAGCTCTATATACCACCCACCCTTGGATTGAGGGAGTTCCGCAATATTATTTAGTGAACAGGATACGAGCTTCCCAAGTATTGGACCGGATTTACGACAAGATTCAGGACTATCTTGCCGACAGAACGAAAACCGTCGTTCTTAAAGCAAATAATCGACAAATATTTTAAAACAGATGATACATTTCGCAGTTTTTCATGTAATAAAATAAATCTTTCCTTATTTCAAGCACATATTGTAGTCAGCAATAAAAATCGAAGTAATAATGAGTTGAAAGACAAATTTGAATTAATTAACGGAAATGGAGCGTGTTAGATAAGACTTGTAGTAATTTATTGAAACAGAAGGAAGATTAAAGATGGTAGGAAATATTAGAAATGTAGAGTCCTGCCACAAAAGTGCAGCTTGGGAGTTGGAAGGGGACAGGGCGGGGAAAATACTTCGGAAAGATATCAAGCTATTCGCCCGCCGCTGATTCTTGTTGTTACTAGGCTATGTGTCAACATCTACTCTACAGGCTTTACGTGACTCTAGGTGCAATAACCCGTCACGGCTTGAATATTAGGTGCTTTGGTCAAGGAGTACCCCAAGCACGTGCGATAGGACCGTTATTGTTTACAGTATATTTAAAGACCTGGTGGGTAACTTAGGAATCTCCATGACGCTGTTCTCAGATGATGCGATTTTTGTCACCAGAAGACTGTAGCGAACTGCAGGAAGACATACATAGGGTTGATGACTGGAGTAAGGGCTGATAGAAAACTCTGAACGTAAACACGAGGGGTGTACAATAAGTAATGCAACACTTTTTTTTCTGAAAGCAGGTTGGTTTTATTCAGGATTCCAATATACCATATTAAATCCATTCTTTTGACTACAAAACCCTTTTTCTCAACATAATCTCCGTTCTATGCGACGGCCTACGCCATCTTACTGAAAGAGCCTGCACGCCTCAATGGTACTACTCTACTGGTCGACATCGGGCCAACATCTTCTTGCATCAAGAACCTCCCCACGATCTACATACTGCTTTCCGCAAATTGCATCTCTCGTTGGACGAAACAGATGGAAGGTCGAAGATCTGGGATCTAGGACGAATGGGGCAGAAAAGTCCAATGAAGCCTTGTAAACTCCTCTCTGATGGCCAGATTTGTGTAAGGCCTTTTGTTGTTACGGAGAAGTTCGTTTGCATTTTTGTAGCGACGAACACATTGCAGAAGTCACAGCTGTCTGCTGAAGGCCAACACGCGGGAGATCGGACAGGTTTGCGCGACCTTGTTGCGGTGCTGCAGACGCCTCATCCAACTACCAGGTCCCCTTAGTCATTGTGCAAGTGCTTATGAATACCTGCGATGCTCTGGTTTTCCGCCCAAAGAAACTCAGTGACAGTTTGCTTGCAACGCATCTTCGTTACAGACGCCAGTTTGAAGGCTACGTATAGAACCGCCACCCGTCGCAGCTTCATGGAACTATAGGGGTTGAAGAGGGAATATTCCACGATTTCCCACAACAAATTCCGCATTTTTCAACCGAAACTGGCCGGGCAAAAATGATGTATTGCATTGGTTATTGAACGCCGCTCGTAAATGAAACATACATCGCATTAATAGGCGATGAAATCCACTACTGTACGATTACGCTATAGATGACATATCCCTGCAAACCGAAAAATACCCAGGAGCAACAACCTGGAGCGATCTACAGTGGGCCAGCCGAAGTGGCCGATCGGTTCTAGGCGCTAGAGTCTGGAGCCGCGCGACCGCCACGGTCGCAGGTTCGAATCCTGCCTCGGGCATGGTTGTGTGAGATGTCCGTAGGGTAGTTAGGTTTAAGTAGTTCTAAGTTCTAGGGGACTGATGACCCATAGTGCTCAGAGCCATTTGAACCATTTTTTTGATCTAAAGTGGAATGATTACATAAAACAAACTATAGTGAAAGCAGGTGTTAGCCTCAAATCCACTGGACGAATCAGAGTATCTGCACGATCGAAGTGGGTTGTTCGGCAGATTACTGAATAGTGCTCATAGCTCTAGGACCCAAACCAGCTGGGATTAATAGAAACGATAGACAAGATGCAATGAAAAGCGGCACATCTCGTCAAAGGTCGTTTACTCGGCACATGAGCATTACTCAAATGCTTAACAAACTCCTCTGGAAGACACTACACGAGAGACGTGCGTCACAGAGAGGTTTGCTAATGGAATATTACCCCATTCTTTTTAAGTCCCTACGCACGATCATTGTGCTAACTGGACTGCTGGTAGCAATTTGGAACTGACGAGTGATTTCTTCCTCTGACTTCACGCGAATTTTTACAACCATTCTCCTGAGTACTCTACGGTCCTCGCCCGTCAGTACATGAGGTCTGTTGGTCTTGCGATTGTTCCTTTGCGTTTCCACTTCGCAAGCACATCATTATCAGCTTTGGAGGGGTTTAAATGTCCCGGATAGATTTGTTTCTCAAATAACATGGAATGACTAGTCCAGTTTCGAAGTCATTGAATACTTCTTTTACCTCTTCTTTACTGACAACATAATACTCCTCGCTACTACTAGGCGGGCCAGCCTTTCGTGACATATAGTGGTTAATTCCGCGTTACATAGTGTTGTCCGAAACTGGTAACAAACCTTACTCTCTGCCTGGCCACCCATCCTTAGGTTTTCTATTATTTCTCCGGCTGTGGTGAAGGCTGAGGTTGTTCCAGTGGAAAAGTGAGGCGAGTTCTTCCCATGTAGTTCTGTATTCGGTCTTCGGCTCCGTCTCTTATGACCTCTCAGTAGACGTGATATTAAAACCAACATTTTTCATCTGTTGACAAGAATCCATAACTAAGCAACTCTGCAATACTACGGTTAATTCGTCGTCTTCATAAAAATAGTTTTGCCAGTGGGAGGTTATTCAACATTCCATAAAGCAGTGCAAAATCATAAAAAACAGTAACAACTTGGGAAAAGAAGCAGTTGAACCGAAATTTGACTACATTGTTACAAAAGTTGCGTTTCATGATAATACCATGCGGAAATCACCGGCTCTCAGAAGCATCATTGTGCTACATAGAAAGCTGGTAACAGCGTCTTCCAGGGTGGAGTAACTGCAGGAAATGTAAGAGGGGGAGAAGACTGCCGAGACAGTGAACATGATCAGCTATGGTACAAACCATGGTGTAGTGGCATTGGCAGATTTAAGACATATCAGCCTCAGACGAAGGGGTCCAGGCTTCGCCCTTTTCTTATGTTTTTTGTGGGTGTGCTTATAGGTCCTTCATATATCTCGTGTCATGCGCTCTTCAGTTTATCACATTTCATAAATAGCTTTCCGAGTTATTATTTTTGCTATGTTTGTTTCATTTATCCGATCATTGTAGGACTAATAACAGTAAGACTCCATAATACCGGACTCCCATAGAAGATGTAATTCTCGTTTGTACGTACACACTTAGTTAACAATTAACAGGTGTAGAAACGTAGTTTGCCTGCTGAGTTGAGCGAGCGAGCGAGCTCAGGCTTACCTTCGTGACGTACGCTGCGCGGCCTGTCTTTTTCGTCGACCGCGGTTCGGGTAACTTAGATAGCGAGACGGTGACCATGGGTATACCTGCACTGCTGCTGCAAGCTGACTTTGTGCTTTCTAAGCGTCACAAATGTCCATGAAAGTACATCAGTGCCGTAATTCTGTCACAAACTATAATGAAACAAAGACAAATATTGAAAAAGACCTTAATCTTCGAAAGTGGGAGATGTAGGCTAATAGCTCAAGCCATAAATCATTGCTATTTGTTGATAGAGGAGATTGGAGTCAACCATTCTCGGCTCACTGCACTAACAAAGTTCTATTCTTAAACAGGTAAACGCCTCTCTCCGCTCCCGCTCCCTCGAGCTTTTCGTCTGGGAGATGTTTTACATTAACACTTTGGGTGCCTGCGTTTGAGCGATGCAAGCTATGGTCAGCGCCTCAACGCGATCTACCTGGAAAAGGATTCTCTAGCGACAGAAGACAGAATCTCAAACACATATTGATGATATGTCCTCTAATCCGCCTTTACGTATTGGAACGGTTTGACAATAAACATATTTGATAAAGAAAGCAATGATCGCAAAGGATCGTCATGTTATAGATGATCCACACACTACATTAGTCGATCGGTGTACGTACCCCGGCTGACTGAATAAAGAATATGAAACAAATTTCTGGTACGAGCAGGGTTGAAAACCTAACTCTTTATACCCAACTCTTCAAGTAATTAACATTCCATAAAGGAGGGGCAACTAGTTACTACTATACTACCTTATCTGTTTGTTTGACTTCAAATATGAGACTACAATCGGCACTCAAGAAAGTGAGACTAGCCATTAGCATCAAACTTACATACTTAATATTGTTTTTTCTTGTGATAGTTATTTCAGATGCGTAGTTTCGTTTACATATAAATCTGGAAGCTACGACGATATAGCTGCTTGTCGATACAGTAAGTATCATTTAATCTCTGGTATGTGGCAAGTTAACGAACATCGCTCTTTATGGAATGCTGTATTCTTTTCTTGAAAGAACTCTCAAATGTGCAAAAGCGAATCAGAGACATTTGTATTGTTTACGCGCAAAATTTTTTGTCCTTATGAAACATCTAATATGAAGCGTAGCATATTCTAAATCCGTTTGGATATTTTATGGTCATCATCCCACAAATTTACCAAAGTAATTTTTTCTTTACCGCTATCCTACCTCTTTGTACCTGTGATCCAGTAAACCTCCAGCTTTCATTGGGTTTTGAACAGACGTAATCATCCTTTTCACACACGTTATGATGGAGGATACTATACATAACAAGTGAGTATTGCCAAGTCTATGAGCCTACAGTGTTTGAAAAAAAGTATGGAAACACAGCTAGAAATGCTCGTTTGACGATAAATGCAGATGCTAGCCAATCCTACCTGTGGCACTGTTGTATTTCACCACGAACAGGATCTGTGCAAAGCCCTCGATACGATGCAAGCTTCAGCAGTTGTAAGAACAGGGTTCTGTGTAGTTGTAAGTGTCAACGCCACTACTCCGTCGTTTGTAACACAACTGATACCTCGATGCAGTCGGATCATGCTTCTATCTCAGCTGTCTTCTCTCCCTCCTACAATTCCTGCAGCTACTCTAATCTAGGAGATGTTGTTACCAACTACGTACATAGCACACTGATGCTTCTGAGAGTCGCTGGTTTTCGTGAAACGCTGTAACAATATAGTCAAGTTTCGGTTCAACTGCTACTTTTCTCGAGTTGTTACTGTTTTTACGATTTCCCGCTAATTTATAGAATATTGCGTAATCTCCCACTGGCAATATTACTGTTGTAAAGACGACGCATTAACCATAGTATGAGTTGCTTAGCTTTGGATCGTTGTTAACAGATGAGAAATGCGGGTTTTAATATCACGTCGATCTGACGGTCATAAGAGATGGAACACAAGGTATAAGGGAAGAACTCGATTCATTTTTCCTTCTCCATACTCGGAGAAATACGAGGCTTATTCGGAAAGTGAGGAACGATCGGTCGCGAAATGGAAACCACAGTGAAAATCCGATGAAGTTTTGCACAGGTGTGTTGGGCAGTGTCTCTAGTATGCCCGTCGATCACGTTACGTCGTTCTTTTTAGTACTGAGCACACAGGGAGCACATAAAGATATCTAAAACAATAGTGTCTCCCGCCAAGTACGGGGGCCTGGTGAGAAATTTCCCCTGAAGCTAAGCAGCCAACATTACCTAACTGTCATGCGTTTTCTTCTTCAAGACAATTCTCAGCCGCATTCTGCGTGGACAGTGAAGATGCTCCTGTATCGTTTTCAATTGGAAATGTTTGATTCCCCGCAATACAGCCCGTAATTGTCTCCCTCTGAGTTTCATCTCTGCTCACATGAACCGCTGGCTATGAGGACAGCATTTTGGCACAGAGAACGAGCTGTAGGCCAGTATAGAGAATTGACGGAAAGCACTGCCGGCTGCCTTCTATAACGAGGGTATTGAAAAGTCGGTACAACGCTACAACAGACGTCTAAGTCGGATCGGCGACTATGGAAATAAGCAGCTGGAAGTTGGAGCTAACTGTTGCAAATAAAAGTTTTGATTTTCACTGTGGTTTCCATTTCGCGACCTATGGTTCCTTACTTTCCGAACAGCCCTTGTAATATAAAACCTAAGGCTGGGTGGCCAGACAGATATTGAGGATTCTTGGATTCTTATCAGTTTCCTTATGTAATGCGAAATCAACCACTAGATGTCACGAAAGGCGCACCCCGCCTTGTACTAGTGAGGAGATCATTTTGTCAGTAGAGAAGCAGTAACAGCAGTATTAAGGGACATCGAACGCGGACGAGTCATTCCATATTAACTAATGTTGATGATGTGCCTGTAAAGTGGAAACAAGAAGGAACTACCACAGCCAAATCAAGAGCGGCAGACCTTGTATACTGACGGATGGGGACCGTCGAACACTGCAGAGAACGGTTGTACAAAATCGCCTGAATTCATAGGAAGGGATCATCCTGAGTTCCAAAGTGCTACCAGCAGTCCAGTTAGGACAATGATTAGAGGTGAGTGAATTACAACGTAGGAAAGTTGTTGGTGCTCGTATAGTGGGTGCCTCTGTTAACAAGGTAGCTGCATCGTTTTGTGTTTCAAGAGGTACCGTATAAAAGATTTATATCTCATGTAGGAAAGCAGAAACACGTCATCCTCTAAGTCACAACGCGGATTAAAGTATGTGGTGAGTGGTTGCGACAGACGGTCATTGAAGAGGACTGTGACGCAAAATGAGGGGACGACAGATGAGGAAGTCAATGACGAACTGAAAAATAAATGTCACACTGATACTAGTTTCGAATGCCTGCTGTTTTGCGACCCCGTATTAGGCATTGGTGTTTCCATATTTTTGTCCACCCCCTGTATATTCTTATTACACTACTGGCCATTAATATTGCTACACCACGAAGATGACGTGCTACAGACGTGAAATTTAGCCGACAGCAAGAAGATGCTGCGATATGCAAATGATTAGCTTTTCAGAGCATTCACACAAGGTTGGCGCCGGTGGCGACACCTACAACGTGCTAACACGAGGAAAGTTTCCAACCGATTTCTCATACACACACAGCAGTTGACCGGCGTTGCCTGGTGAAACGTTGTTGTGATGCCTCGTGTAAGGAGGAGAAATGCGTACCATCACGTTTCCGACTTTGATAAAGGTCGGATTGTAGCCTATCGCGATTGCGGTTTATCGTATCGCGACATTGCTGCTCGCGTTGGTCGACATCCCACGACTGTTAGCAGAATATGGAATCGGTGGGTTCAGGAGGGTAATACGGAACGCCGTGCTGGATCCCAACGGCCTCGTATCACTAGCAGTCGAGATGACAGGCATCTTATCCGCATGGCTGTAACGGATCGTGCAGCCACGTCTCGATCCCTGAGTCAACAGATGGGACGTTTGTAACACAACAACCATCTGCACGAACAGTTCGATGACGTTTGCAGCAGCATGGACTATCAGCTCGGAGACCATGGCTGCGGTTACCCTTGACACTGCATCACAGACAGGAGCACCTGCGATAGTGTACTCAACGACGAACCTGGGTGCACGAATGGCAAAACGTCATTTTTTCGGATGAATCCAGGTTCTGTTTACAGCATCATGATGGTCGCATCCGTGTTTGACGACATCGCGGTGAACGCACATTGGAAGCGTGTATTCGTCATCGCCACACTGGCGTATCACCCGGCGTGATGGTATTGGGTGCCATTGGTTACACGTCTCGGTCACCTCTTGTTCGCATTGACGGCACTTTGAATAGTGGACGTTACATTTCAGATGTGTTACGACCCGTGGCTCTACCCTTCATTCGATCCCTGCGAAACCCTACATTTCGGCAGGATAATGCACGACCGCATGTTGCAGGTCATATACGGGCCTTTCTGAATACAGAAAATGTTCAACTGCTGCCCTAGCCAGCACATTCTCCAGATCTCTCACCAATTGAAAACGTCTGGTCAATGGTGGCCGAGCAACTGGCTCCTCACAATACGCCAGTCACTACTCTTGATGAACTGTGGTATCGTGTTGAAGCTGCATGGGCAGCTGTACCTGTATACGCCCTCCACGCTCTGTTTGACTCAATGCCCAGGAGTATCAATGCCGTTATTACGGCCAGAGGTGGTTGTTCTGGGTAGTGATTTCACAGGATCTATGCACCCAAATTGGGTGAAAATGTAATCACATGTCAGTTCTAGTATAATAGCAATGGCCAGTAGTGTAGATCGTTGCTCTAGCCTCACTCCTGCAAGTTAGACAGACCCGCGCTACAATGTTGGCCATGTGACAGAACTTACGAAGTCAGTTGCTGATAGCTGCTGCTTCTCGTTTGTACATCAGTCGAAGATGTGAAGAATGGCATTACTTTCATTTTTGTTGAATGTTCACAGTGCAGGATAACGTAATGCGTTCTTTCTGTTTAAATAAGAACCAGAACAGTAAAGTGCCAGTGATCGTCAACGGAGCCTGACAGAGCAGTAGAAGAAAGACTGAAGGTCTGAAGAAATTATATGCAAATAAAAAACAAGAAGAATAAATTTGAAGAATATCGCTGCATCAAACACGGAACAAACAAAATTATCAGAAACGCTAAGAGCAATTACATTTGACCGATAGAAATTTCGAGAAAAAAATAGTAGAAACTTTTATCGATTATTTACAAGAGAATTAAGAAAATTTCAGTCACACGGGCTATATTCTAGGAATGAAGAAGGTAACTTTCATATGAAACACATAGATAACTGGAATATTTTTCCAACTATTTTGATAAATTACTGAATTGTGAAGAATCAAAAAAAAAATGGGAAGTTACTTAAAATAATCCAAGGGACAACTCAAACTCCAAGTTAAGAATAAATAAGAAAAACTGTGAGTTCTATAACGAATTCTAAAGCACCATGAAAAATAATTACGGACAGGATGAGCAGCAACCTGCGGCTGTTAGCTGATGATACTGTGGTGTACGGGAAGGCGGCGTCGTTGCGTGACATTAGTAGTGTGCTACTTGACATAGTCACATTGACTAAACATCCAAATATGCAAAGCGATGTGAAATGCAACGAGCATGTAGCGAAAGCGGTTCATCGACTTCGGTTTATTGGGAGGATTTGAGGAAAATGTGGTTCACCTTTAAAGGAGACCGCGTATACAACACAAGTGCAAACCGTTCTTGAGTACTGTTCGAGTGTTTGGGGTTCCCAAACACAAGAAGACTTAGACAAAATTTGTAGTTGGTGTGATGAATGTCAGCTAGCTCAAAATGTGGAAAAATATAAGTTAATGTGGATGAGTAGGAAGAACAAACCTGTAACGTTCGGTTATTGTATTACTAGTGATCTGCTTGACACGGTCAAGACGTTTAAACATTGGGCGTAACATTCCAAAGCGATACGAAATGGAACGAGCGCGTGAGAACTGTGGTAGGGAAGGCGAATGGCTGATTTCGGTTTATTGCGAGAATTTTACGAAAGAGTAAAGGAGACCACATATAGGACGCTGATGCGACCTATTCTTGAATACTGCTCGAGTTTCTGGCATCCGTACCAGTTCGGATTGAAGGAAAACATTGAAGGAATTCAGAGGCGGGCTGCTAGATTTGTTACCGGTAGGTTCGAACAACACGTAAGTGTTCCGGAGATGCTTCGGGAACTCAGATGGGAATCCCTGGAAGGAAGGTGACGTTCTTTTCCAGAAACACTTTTGAGAAAATTTAGAGAAACAGCATTTGAAGCTGACTGCCACACGATTTTACTGCCGCCAACATACATTGCGCGTAAGAACCAGACCACGAAGAAAAGATTCGATAAATTAGGCTCATACTGATGCATATAAACATTCGTATTCCGCTCGCTCTATTTGCTAGTGGAACTGGAAAGGAAATGGCTGGTAGTACCCTCCAGCACGCACCGTACGGTGGCTTGCAGAGGATCTATGTAGATGTAGATGTAGTTAAACTCATGGGAAAAATCTGGGAAGTAACAGTAATCCACGTACCACAAGAAGGTGACAAAATAGACGTGATTAATTTCAGGGGCAGATCCTTAATCGCTGTAAAATACAAAATATTTTTTGTAGCACTCTCAGACGATTAGACGCCCGGATAGACGCACGGCTAGATATGAGAACATCAGGCAGGGTTTAGGAAAGGTATAAAGGCAGGTTCCAAGCAGAACAAATACATAAAAGACAAAGATCTACAGAATAATGACGTAGATTTGTAGGTTTCAGAAAGGCTAATGACTCTATGGACAAGCTGAGTTAATTCTAACTCTTGAAGAATTTCGAATAAGTAAGAAATAAAGGAGGTCTTAAAAGAGTCACTAACCAGTAAAAAACCTGAAATAAAATTAACGGTAGAAATTTCAAGCCCATTTTAGGCTCAGATATGAGTCAAACTAGGCAGTCCCACTCTTGTTTAGTTGTCTACTTGAAAAATTGATTAGAGAGTGAAGATAGAAACTGGCAAGATTCTTACCTCAAAATCAGAATACATATGGGCTTCAGCAAGGATAACCTTAAAATTAATTATATATCATTCGCAAATGATTTAGCTGTTCTGGCGACAGACAGTGTAACTTTTGTGGAAGAACAGATAAAAATATTTTAAAAAGAGACAGGAAAATCAGGGCTAAAAACAAAGGCAATGACAAACAATAAAACTACACAATCAAAGTTAAGAACAGACAACTTTAAGAATCTAGCAGAAGTCATACAGCTTAATGGAAGTGTAAAAGGAGCAATCAGAGCAAGATTACACTAGATGGACTTAGCATTTTCCTTAACAAAAGATGTTCATAATAAAAAATAATTATCTAGAAATGCAAAAATTCATCATTATAAGGCATTAATTCGTCACTCATCAGGAATAGCAATTTTAGGATCAATAATAGAAAATTAAGAAAAGATATAGAAAAAACAGAAATAGAAATAGAAACATTTAAATTAAGAAGTAACGCAGAAACGTGTATACAACCACGTAGAAAAAAGTTGCAGACGAAATTAGAAAAGGAGAATCCTCGCAGACTGATAAGATAAACTGAACAGCACTTTGAAAATTTAAAGGCAGATCCTGTTGGGTTAGGGAAATGCATGAAGATGTATAAGAAATTGGCATAAATAAGAAGGAATTTGAAGATAGAATAAAATACAAACACAAAATTAAGATGTGGTAGGATTTCCAACCAAGGAGGACGTATGTCTGTACAGGGCGAAAATCATGCTACCTTACTTCCAATAATTCCTTGCAATTCTCCCAGGGTGACCAGAAAATCTGTTCATATCGGATTTATAGTTTAATAATTACTTCATAACAGATCTTTTATAATATTTTCCATCCAAGAGAGCTTCAAAACTCCGCAGCACGTCCAACTTTAGGTAGTTCAATTTCTGATTCGTGGTAATAGTTAATGTCGACGGCTGCCCTCCGTAGAAAAAAGTAACATTTTTCATATCGACGGAAAAAAGGATTTGTTTGGTGTGGGGCTGGGGGAAGGGAGGTGGGGGGCAGGAGGTAAGAATGTCGATAAAGATAGTCTACCAACGGCCATAAGTAACAGAAACTAAATTCTGCCATGTCTGTAAGGCATCACAGTATCATCGTACAACACTTTTGCAAACAAAGAAGCCTGATAGAAACTTATATCATAGTCATCAAAATAATGACAAAGAGGAAAGTTAACGTTAAGTACATTGATTTCCTTTCGATAAACATTTGTATTCAGCAGAACGACTGCATTATTTCACACGATTTTAGCTTCTTAGTGAGAGAATTGTATTCACTGCCATAGTATGTTTTCAGAATACTACACAGCTTGTGTTCTTGACATTTATATGTCCCTAAATTTTTAATTAATTACTGACACAGAGAGAGAAGCATTTACGTTATGTGGTGAGGTAGTGTGTGTATGTTGTACAGTTTTAGTGTCGTTAAGAGCTTGATTTTGACAAAAACAGGATCTGGAGGACTTGGTAAGTTAATGCAAGAAGGAAGTCTCCTGTGCAATACGACTTTTGGAGAAAAACGTACATCAGATAAAAATAGTTTGTACTCTATTTGTCATTAACTGCGACTTTCTTACGCCTGACTTATCCTTCCGAAACTATAATTATTCGTAACACTTATAAATTCGTTATACATACATCCATACTTATTATAAAAATCGATGTACACATGTATGTATGTATTTATGTCCCACATCCCCCCCCCCCTAAATCACTGGACCTATTTCAAGCAAACTAGGTACACACGTCACTTACTGCCTGGAAATCATACCTGTAGAGGTAGGAACAACTTACCTATCAAAGGGGCGGGAGTGGAGATGAAAATGTAGTGTAACTCACGAAACGCGAATTCGCAGACTTCATTCATCCAGTTTTCGAGAATGAGAGCACTTAGTAACTTGCAACAAACTTTACACGTAATTTCATACCTTTAAGAAACTTTTTCTCGATGACAACCCCTCATAAAATGATGAAAGAAAAAATGTTTATAGATTATCACATTTTCGATATTCCTGCAGTAAAACTGCCGCATCATTCATGACATTTAGATTTATTCCCTCTCTGTTGCTAACTCTGTTCGCAACAAATTCTGCAGACAGTATAGAAATATACCACTGAGTGTACCTGTAAAATTATTTCATTTTTTGAGGCATTGTTCAGGAGACAAGACGTCGTAGAGGTTGAGCTACGTAAATCCAAACTACAAATAAAATTCGCTACAGACACAGGTGAAATATGTGCATTAATATGTGTGAAATATGGTAAACATATGTGCGTACTCTGGCAAAGCCGCAGGTAAAAATCTCCTGTATCGATTTCAAGCAAACGTGGTAGCCTACACAGTTACTAACTGGAAAACAATACTGAGGAGGTAAGAACCAGTAAGATCCCATTTGAGTGGAGGTGATAACGTAGAGAAGAAAGAGCAGAGGAAAAGATGGACGGGCAGAGAGTGGAAAGGATAATATGGACACGGATATGAGAGAGGAGGAGCTAGCACAGTGAGGGGGAGGAGGAAATGGACATAGAAAGAGAAGAGGAGGAAATGGAGAGAGATGGGATAGGAGGAGATGGACCGACAAACAAAATAGGAGGAGATAGGCAGATAGAAAGGGGAAGAAAAGATGGATTGAGGTGGAGGAAGAGATGGGTAAAAAGATGGGGAGAAGGAAATGAACAGAGAAAATGGAGAGGAGATGTACATAGAGAGGAGATTGACTGAAAGAGGGGACAAAGAGATAAACAGAGAGTGGACGAGCAGGGCATGGACAGAGAGAAGTAGGAGGAGGAGACAAAGGGAGTGAGGAGGATATAGAAGGGAAAGAGCATATGGACTCAGAGAAATATATCCGACAGTTTGTGGTTAGGTGATATTCGCTGTATAGGAAAATAGCTAAATGGGTAAGTTTACAAAAGTAGTTGAAGAAATCAGAGCGACTAATAAAAAAGTGAAATGGAAATGAACGCAGTATATGTATGAAAGAATAGTTTGGGAAAGTAACGGGTGACTTTTAACGCTGAAGCGGGATATTAGATTTTCAGCAGGAAACTCTGGATTCCATATCAGGAACGACAGACGAAACATGTTAGTTGAATTCACTGAGAGAAACCTAATATAAAAATTAAACACATTTTTCGAGAAAAACCAGGCAGAAAATGGACACTGGAAGTACCGAAGGCACTTAGAAAACATCGACTATGTGATTTGAAGTAACAAACAAATCATGCTGGATACGCCCGTCGTAAACCAGTTCTGGATTTTTAGTGACCTCAATACAGTAACGTGGAAAATTGAACCGGATATTTAGTTACGAAGAACTTCTGTTTTCACTGAATCTATCAATATTAACATGTTAAAGAACACATGCAACAGGGTTACAGTTTCCACTCGATTACATCATGAGAGTGGAAAGTTCAAAACTGATGGAGCCGGCCGAAGTGGCCGCGCGGTTCTGGCGCTGCAGTCTGGAACCGCGAGACCGCTACGGTCGCAGGTTCGAATCCTGCCTCGGGCATGGATGTGTGTGATGTCCTTAGGTTAGTTAGGTTTAACTAGTTCTAAGTTCTAGGGGACTAATGACCTCAGCAGTTGAGTCCCATAGTGCTCAGAGCCATTTCAAAACTGATGGAGACTCAATTTCATCAAGTCTATGTTCTGCATCTTTGAAAGAGGTTTTCAAATCATTAAACAGGCAAAAATAAAGATTATGCGTATCTTCTATATCAGCTGATTTTCAAACTACAGTGTTTTCTTTGTTACGGATCCAAAAGAACTTCGGCAGAGAATCGAGGAACCGAAAAGAGCAAGTATCTAGTATGAGAAAGCCCTGAAGATAAATTACAGAAAGACGAAAATTATGTAGAATCGTATGCGGGTAGTAGAATAATAAGGATTAATTTTGAAGTTACGTAAAAAGTTGACAAATTTGTAGACTTAAGCCAAATGCTAACAGCTACTACATGGGCGCCTAATAAAATAAACAGGAGAGAAACATGGCTTGGATTTTATTTGGGAAACTGAATGTTGTATTCAGAAGTAAGTTCCTAATTCTCCGTACTCTGAAACTCTACAACCAGTGAGTACAGCCAGTACTAGCAAGTGGAAGTGCAACATGAACACTAAATGTTCAAACAGATTTGCCCAACGAGCAGTGGGAAAATGTCTGTTGGGCATAACAAGAAGAGTCAAGGAAATAAGCACATTGATGAAAGATACTATAGGAGTTGAGGACGTGATAGCGACCGTTAGGAAACTGAAATGGAGATGTGATGTGCATACAGCGAGACAAATTGTAGGAGATGGACTAAGAATATTATGTGTTGAATTCGTGATATGAAAAGGCAAAGAGGAAGACGGAAGATGGACTGACAACACAAAAAAACAAGCAGGACAAAGTTCGATGCAAAAAGCTGAGGACTGTAACACGAAGACAAGTCTGGAAGAGGCCCATATACAACAGTGGATGATAAATGGCTAACGATGATGATTATGATGCTGCAGAAATAAAAATTATGGATGTATTGTGTTACGAAGCGGTTTAGACGACTTCCAACTGAAAAGTGAACAACGCAGAGATGATGGACGGTGGGGAAGATGTCGATGATGGTGGTGGTGGCATTAACAATCTATTGTCCAAAACGAAGTGAGAGATAAAGCGAATATGAAGTATCTTCTTACTAAATCGGACAAGAAATAAAATGGCAAACAGGTGCAACAATAAAAAAATAAATAATACTCATGTAGAAGGCCCATCGTTCTTCTAACGTAGTGCAAGCTGTGATCCATCGAGTTATATTAAGAGATGCCCGGAAATTGTAGAGATATTTTTTAAATCTCAAAGGGGAACTTTTTTGCAGTTATTTTTGTCGGTCCCTAAGAGGGACGAAAACACGAACAGTGTTAGAAAGAGTTAACAACCAAAGTCGTAGAGATGCTTCAGAAGTATCACTGAGCATCCAAAAGAGAGTCAATCAGTGATAGCTGGTAAATTTTCAGCTTGTTGAAGATTTGTGTAAATTGTACCGTTGGGCTTTTAATCTAATGTGACTTTAGACAGGAATAACGAACTGTGTTGTTATTGTGTAGTGAGAAATTTCCTCTCCTACTGTATCTTCACCGATTATCATCAAACTGAACAATCGATCGAACATTACTCTCAGTGTGCCAACTCGCCATTGCAGAAGGTGTTCCACTCCTCAGCCAACACTTCGCTTAATACGAGATACATATTTACAGCACATTAGCCCGTAGTCTCATTAAATGTGTAAGGAGATTTGATAAATTTTTATTTTGTCCGTCTCAATTGCATGAATATGCATTCTACTGCTTCATTGGTTACCGGTTTCGGGCTGCCTCGCCCTTCTCAAACCACACACCTCGTCATTAATCTTAACTAATTACACAACATGGTGTTTAAATGCAAGAACTGCTTCATAAAAGTAAGTCAAACTGTGAGCAACAAATATGCTCATTGATATGACACCCTATGTGTCTACTACTTGACATGAACGACACAATTAATTGTTGTGACGCTCAGATGAAATAGGGGACTCACACAGACTGTCATATCAATGGGTGGATTTGCTTCTCACAGTTTGACTTTCGTGTATAAAGCAGTTCGTGCCTATTTGACACCATGTGGCGCAATTAGTTACGGTCAATAACAAGGTGTGTGGCTTGAGATTTGGCGAGGCAACCTAAAACGTGTAATCACTTCAGCAATAAATTGTATATGCATGCATCTCAGACGGGCAAAATAAAAATTAATCAAATGTCCTCCGTATTATACAGTTGCGGAGCTACGATTATCAAGCAGCATGCCTACAATCAGTTAAGTCATTTAATGTACGTCAGTTATGACAAGTTGTGACGTCTGCTGTTACACCAGAAAATTTGCTTCTGTATGCGCCTGCGTGCGTAACATACACTTATAATGATAAGTTAATGGATCTTCGACATCCACGAATAACGTTGTGTAATGTCGACACCGTGTGTACTCGACTGAGACGGGACAGCATAGGAGTGTCAGTAAGAGACTGCTTAATACACCTGCAGAACTTTGTGGAAGCAGGTAGCTTGGATACAGTGAATTTGGTTGCGTGCTATACGGATTAGGCACACAATATTCGAGTGTTAGGGAAGCAAATGGCCACAGTGAACACATTTTTATCGAAATAATTCTTCTCAATTTAGTTTCACCGCAGCCGGCCGGTGTGGCTGAGCGGTTCTAGGCGCTTCAGTTTGGAACCGCGTGACAGCTACGGTCGCAGGTTCGAATCCTGCCTCGGGCGTGGATGTGTGTGATGTCCTTAGGTTAGTTAGGTTTAAGTAGTTCTAAGTCTAGGGGACTGATGACCTCAGATGTTAAGTCCCATAGTGCTCAGAGCCATTTGAACCATTAGTCTCACCTCGAACGCTAATAATTGTCATGTTTGAGAGACCATTTGAAGAACCTAGTTTAAAATCTACGATCTAACGAAATTCACAGCCAAACACTTTTATCGTTGCGGGTGATTATCGTCAGACGGACGAAAAACGGTCGATTAAATGATGAATGTTGGATAATACTGTATTACGCACGCATTGTTTGTTTTTCATACAGAACATTTGGATGACATTAAACGTGACTGTATCTTCGAAGCAAACCAGGATACAAGCTTGCCGAGCCAAACCAACATCGTATTTGTCGTACTGTCAAGTATTAAAGCTCGCGGTATCAACCTTGACACATTAAATGCCAGTTAAATATTGCAATGCATGAAAAAATTGAGACATTCAGCCTTAAACCGATAGTGTGGGGAAAATGAATGATGCTGATGATATTTACGAATTTAACGTCTACTATCATTTCGCCAACAGAGAAAGATATTCGAGAAATTGGCTGTTATGGAAAATTCGTAAGACATAATTACTGAGCACAAACTCGGTTTTTGAACTGGTTCGCAACAAATAATTTTCAAACGCCATAGATCTGCAGTGTAATATTGACATTTGGCACAATTGCCAGTGTACAAGAGGTTTATAGGTAATTTCCATTAGAAACATTTCAAAAACTGCATAAAAGTGTTCCATAAATAAAGTCTTGAGCTTAGCAACTCACAAGATACGTTATAAGCGAATGTGTTTGTGATGACAGCTGCCCGGCAATTTCTGGGGAGAGCGATGTACCGAAATTTGTAACCGCTATTTCACTGCTTCAGATACCGATGACATTTACAATATTAAAAAGATTTAATGGTTTAAAGAAACTGAACATTACAACGCTGGCCATGAAAATTTAAATTTTGTCTCGAATGTGTAAACTAACAAAGTCTTTCTGCTTCACTGACAGTAATTTGTCCGTGTTGTAGCACAGAAGTCGCGAGCCTTCCGTATAACAGTAACATATTTCCGCATTTAATATTACGAGATACCGTGGACTGAAACTTTCGCAGTACCGGTGATCTCATCCCTGAGCTATGAATAATTTACATACTATGGTCGGAAATCTAGAGCAATGGTGGAAGACGATCTTAGCTCGCTTGCTGGTAGGTCACAATATAGTATCCAGTCCCACGTTTGAACGACACATAACTACCGTTAAATGTAGCCAAGTTTAGGAAGTTCCCACTTTTTTGCTTCAAATATATCACAGGTCTGGCTAACTGTAACTCTCGTTCTGTACCCTCTGTTTCATCCGTAAGAACTTATTCTTACACACAAATTTTCACTAGCACCCAGGGTGTTTATAACATCTTATGATCCGTTTTTCCTATAGCTATGATCAGATGAAAATAAAACCTGAAGCGCAGATACAATGTACCACTTCACCTACAGTACTCCGCATTACAGTGATTACACTCATAATTGTTGTGTGCCCATGGGTCCACAGCCTCCGCATATTTCAAAAGAAAACATTGTCCATCACGGGCTGTACAATTTTCAGACTACTACCTACTGGCCAAATTAAACTTCTTAATAATTACTAGAGTTTATCTGAATGTTGCATATTATTGAGTAGAAAGCCGAAATTGGACAACAGCTAATAAAATTAAAACTGTACAGCACGTGACGGACAATGTTCTCCTTCGAAAAATGATTACGTCGGGGTTGGGTTGTTTTGGGGGAGGAGACCAGACAGCGAGGTCATCGGTCTCATCGGATTAGGGAAGGATGGGGAAGGAAGTCGGCCGTGCCCTTTCGAAGGAACCATCCCGGCATTTGCCTGGAGCGATTTAGGAAAATCACGGAAAACCTAAATCAGGGTGGCCGGACGCGGAATTGAACCGTCGTCCTTCCGAATGCGAGTCCAGTGTGCTAGCCACTGCGCCACCTCGCTCTGTGATTACGTAAGCTGACACTTATGATTATCATGTACCATATAACTACTAAAGTGATACACCGTATCTGGCGAAGATGATGAGAATGGCATTAATGGAAATGTCGCAGAATTTCAATGCAGCCACCCGAATGGAATCCCTAGAAAATATTGCACACGTCGGGAAAGTGTGAACCTATATACAATGTGCCTACGTTTCGGGATATATTTTGGCCTGATAACGTCTTTGGTCGAAACGTGTCATAAGAAATAATATACACCTTCCAACCTAGGCAAATTCTATGCGTAGGTGCTCACAACGGTCGTAGACATCTTTAAGCAACTACCATCCCATGTAGTGAGTGTATTCTCTTTATTTGTCACGCTACACCTGTTTTGGAGGAATTTGAACAGGAAGCGGGTTGAGACTTCAAAGCCAGTAAGGATTATCTTCATGTCCATCTTTCGGCTCTCTTCTTCCATTTGTTCAACTACATAACCTCTCTTTCTTTCCACACTCCACCCTCCATCCAGAAACCTTTACCATTTCACCCCACATTAGCCCGCAACTTTTCTATGCTTGGAATATCAATATTGACAGTCGTGAGGTGCGATCTTGGTTGTCCAAACAAGTCACAAGTACACTTATAGTATCACTTCTCGTATATATGTATTTCCATTCTGACCTTCTTGCGCCCTCGACAGTACGTTAGAAACTGAAGGATGTCAAAGTCCTTAGAATAATTGGTACAGGAATCCACAATAACTTTATTTTTCCATGAAGTGACTTCTCGACATTATTGTTCTACGCTCGACTTGAGTGTAACTTCTACCTGTGTTTGTTGTGAAATTTGAATAAGTAAATTGAAAAACATGAAAATTCACAAGTATTTCCAGACTATCTAGCTGTGATATTATTTCAGAAGCTTCTGATTTTCAAGCCGGTTATACATTTAGGTTCAGTACGAATAATTGAATTTTTGTGTTCTCTCCCTTTCCCACGGGTTTTAACTTTTACATAGTAAATTAACCTCCAATTTCGATTCCTCTCTTTCCATTCACGTAATGACCAAAGCAGTTGTCATTATGAACCAGAATTTTTGCTGTTTCATTATTGTATCCGATTACAGAAATGCAGAACGAAAATATGAATTTAAAATAGATTATAGCTAACGGAAATCAATTTTTTTGCAAAATATTTATCGGATAAAGGTTATTAGAGAAGATCTAGAAGTTTGATAGACTGTAGAGGAAACAAAGAGACGCTAACGTAAACTGCTTCCACCAAAGCAAAGAACTGAGCTGTATAGGATACAGTGGTCCATACGTCGTTGCACTATGTTCACCAGTCCCTGGCTCACTTAATAACGCAAATCTCCTCCTTCTGGCACAGACGAGTCAATCGGTTCCGACCGACCACCGTGTCATCCTCTGTCAATGACGCCTTTTGGATGCGCTATGGAGTGCCATATGGTCAGCACACCACTCTCCCAGTCGTTATCGGCTTTCTTCACCTTGGAGCCGCTACTTCTCAAGTAGCTTCTCAATTGGCATCATGAGGTTGAGCGCACCCTGTGTCAGTCCTTCCACGAAGGGAAAATCGCTGGCAGTACCGGATATCGAACCCGGGAGCTCCACATGGCAGTCGGCTACACTAACCACTCAGCTACGGAGGCGGAAGGCTCAATTAGTGACAATCTTTCTTTTATTTTCTTGAGTAATTTCTAGGTACAGCAAAGAGCAGTAAAAATGTAAAATTGATCTTTAAAAATGTGCAGTTGTCTACTTCGTACAGATTTCTTCTCTTTTCTTGCAAGGAAAGAGGGGCTATGTCGAAGTCTTTGTCGATAATGTGGTAGATATTTTTTATTCAAACAGTTTGTTAAGTGACGGGATAAATCTGTCTTTCTCTTCGATACCCCCTTCCCCCGAAATCTCTCTCTCTCTCTCTCTCTCTCTCTCTCTCTCTCTTTTTCTCCCTCCCTCTCTCTCTCTCTATCTCTCTCTCTCTCTCTCTCTCTCTCTCACAAACACACACCACACACACACACACACACACACACACACACAGCCAGACGTGCGCGAACTTGCTCTGAGGAGCCACCAGCTATTGACTGTATCAACTACAAAAACCATCGTATTTCACGTTAAACTGAAGCAATATGCTGCGTCTCAGCTTTTCTGAAAGACCACTATTATCCCACCAAGCGGATTGTTTCCCCGATGACCATAAAATTTCTCCTCTTTCTTCATGTTTTTCACCTAGGAGTTTTCAGCTTTCGTAACTGAACACACATTATTAACAGCGACCACAGTATTTCGGAACACCTTCGGTATCAGGACACTTTGCTGTTTCCGGGCATTTCGAGCGAATGATTTCTGCTTCACTTATCTACGTATTATTTGTTTCATATCATTTGTGCGCACTTTACGTACTAGTTCTCTGTGTGGGAGGGTGGAGACGAGATCAAATTCAGGATGAATAAAGTCAGGTGTCAAAAATGAGTTTGATGCAGTAACACTAAACAAAGGAAAATACGAATTTATTATCAACACAGAAATGAATATATAATTCAGTGAACCTACAAAAGATGCTAAAGTGGTTTTCGCGCTGTTCTAAGCAAATGTTGCATCTTTTCAACAATGATTTAAAATTTTGTCCAAATCTTCTGGGACTGTAGGGTTTTAATTGTGATTGGATCCATTGCTTCAAACGCTCAACATCAAGAATCTTGACGGAATAAACCTCATTTCTTAGCACACATGAGACTGAAAAATCCGTGAATATGATATCCAGTGGTCGTGGAGGCCATTCAGTAGCATCCCATCCTCCAATACATTCATCAAAGTTTTCATTTAGAAAGTCTCTCAATATAACTCCGTAATATGGGGCTAACATTCTGTTGCCATATCAACGTTTCCGTAACAGCCAATAAATGATCAAACAGTGGACTATTTTCCAGTTCTAACAACACTTCCTGAAATACATCTAGCACCGTTAAAAAAATAATGAACGATTAGCCTGCCGCTGAAAATCCGTGCCCATACACTCACACCAGGAGTGTTTGAGTCCGTCTCCATCACCACATGGAAATTCGTAGAATTCCAATAGAAACAGTTGTGTCTGTTCACTTTGCAATTCATCCTTAAAAGTCTCTTCGTCGCACCAAAGAATGCTTCTTGTCGAACTATGAATAACTCGCAGAATTCCATGCGGATATCCGATTTATTTTCATTTAGATCCTGAAGTAAAGTGGCTCTAGACGGTCTCAGTTTCAGCTCTCTCTTAATCCTTCGCATGCTTGTTCTTGCTATTCCATACTCCTTGGGCACTTTTATTTAAGATTTAGTTGGTGACTGCACAAAACACTGCGCTGCAATATTACGATTCTCTTCTTTGTTAACAGATTTTGGCCAATTTGAACGCGGAAGTTCCGCTACCAAGCCAGACTCTTCAAAGCTTAAATTTAATTTGCGAATACCTTGTCGAGATGGAGGTTGTATGTTTGCAAAACGCTCCACAAACAAGTCAAGAACACCACCGTAATTATGGTTATGTTTCCACCACGTTCTCAAAACAATTACACTCCCTATTTGTGATTAACTTTCTATTCGTTGCTTCACAGATAACAGCAAACAACGAACCAAAAAATGGCGCTGAGCACTATGGGACTTAACGTCTGAGGTCATCAGTCCCCTTGAACTTAGAACTACTTAAACCTAACTAACCTAAGGACATCACACACATCCATGCCCGAGGCAGGATTCGAACCTACGACCGTAGGAGTCGCGCGGTTCCAGACTGAAGCGCCTAGATTCGCTCGGCCATCGCGGCCGGCAACAACGAACCCCAAACTGCTCGTGTCAACTGACTTTTGAGTATGACGCACTAGTCAAGTTCACAACCGATACCACCACGCTAGGCAAAACAAAGTCTCAGGGTTGTTAGTGACACCTGACTCATGACCTTAGCTGTATTTCGTGAGCGGGTATAGAAAGCGTCGAATAGATATCTCGCCTTGTCCAAAGTGGATAGTAGGACAAGACTCACGCGCATTCGATCCTAGTCTCGCTCATCTGTGCGTCTTCGAACGCAGAACGTAACACGTTGTACTTCCCGCAGAGTTTCGAGTGGCTATCGAACGATAATTTTGAAGCGATATCGATCAAGCGCGTTTCCGCCTTAATCGCGAATGGAATTCGTGGATGAATTGCAACTCAAAAAGCGAGTCGTATCAGATGTAAATCGCAGATTCGGAAACTGGCTGCGGAACAGATTCGCCGGTCAGCCGAAGAGCACGCAGCGACTGATGCCTTTTTTCCTCCGACACCGATCAGCGGGGATAGGGGACGGTTCCGATGGGAACCGGGGCGGCGCGGCGCGTGCGGACGCTAACGAGACAGCAATGCACTGTGGAAACCGTAAATATTTAAGCCCGCGCCGGCCCCGCCTTCTTTTTCCTTTTTATACGATCTTACTCTCCTTTTCTTTTCATTCCCTACTTGCTCGGGGTTCCCACTTTAAATGAGATTTCTTTCTCTGTCCTTTTTTTATTAAATAATGACCGCTCCGGTGGGAGGAGCAGCAGCGCGTTTTAAAGTTTCGTGGGCTGTAACAAGTGTTGCCCTTCGGGTAGCACATAACTCGTTTCGTCTCGTCTCGTCTCATTTTGTTACCTTTTTTCCCCGTTCTTCTTTTTCGCTCTCTCCTCGCCGCTCTTATCGGACGTACGCCCGCCGCGCTAGGTAGGCGTGAGGCGCGCAACTTCTTTGAATAGTTCCTCCCCCTGCCCACCGCCCACCTGTTCCGGGCCGGCTGGCCGCGGTACCTCGGATCCTGTTCGCAGCGTTCTTCCACCTGGCTAATCAGCCGCCTCTCGTCGCAGCATAATAGCCTCGAGTATTCACTGTGAATATTCAAACATTTCTCTCCTTATACTCTCATTGATCCCTCGAACAATAAACCGTAGACGGTAGTTGCAACAAACCACAGATCACACACCCGTCTACAAGATGGGCAGGAGAAGTAATCCAAAAATCTACCGTCCAATATCCTTGACATCCACTTCTTATGGAACTTTATAACCTCTGAGCTCGAACGTAATGAAATATCTCGAACAGAATGACCTCATCCACGCCGACTAGTATGGATGCCGAGAATATCGATCGTGTAAAACACAATTCGCGCTTTTCTCACATTGAAAACAAGGGACCAAGGCGGTCAGACAGATGCAGTGTTTTTTGGCTTCCGAAAAGTGTTTGACTCATCGCCAAACATACGGGGGTTGGACGTTATTATGGAAGCACCGCAAGAAATGCATCCTTTAGCATAACTGCAGATGCTATCCTAGCTTGTAGGTTGGCCTTTGTAACTGGCCAGTAACGGCACCTGTGCAACGCCCTCAATACGGCGAAGCGTCGTTCATCGCCAGAACAGTGTTCTGTGTAGCTGTGACAGAATTATCTCGGGGCACAGTGCATCCTAACGTGGGAAAATTGTTGGTGCTCGCATAGCGTTGCTCCTATAACCAATGGAGCCCAAGTGTTGGGTGTTTCAAGAAATATATCGCACACGTATACCGCATACAGATAAAGTGAAAAAACTTCATCCGCTAAGTCACGATGCGGACGAAACGAAAATATGTGTTGATTCATACTGACAGTCGGTCATTGAAGAAGATTGTGACGAAAAATAAGAGACTACAGACGCAAAAGTTACTGCATATATCAATGCTGCACTCGCGAATCCGGCAGCCCAAAATAACACGAAGGCAGCTGCATAATCCCATAGTGCTCAGAGCCATTTGAACCATTTGACGCAGGTTCGAATCCTGCCTCGTGCATGGATGTGTGTGATGTCCTTAGGTTAGTTAGGTTTAAGTAGTTCTAAGTTTTGGGGGACTGATGACCTTAGAAGTTAAGTCCCATAGTGCTCAGAGCCATTTGAACCATTTTTGAACCATTTGAGCAGTCCACAAGATCGCAACTGCAGGACAGCTGAAATTCTAAAACGGCTCGTTAGTGACGCAAATGCTCGTAACAGATAAAAGCTGGACTAAGGAGAAATGGAAGAAAGTCATTTGGTCCGATGAGTATTGTTTCACAACGTTTCCAACTTCTGGCCGAGTATAGGCCCCAATAATGAAACATGGAGGGGGGGGGGGGGGGGGAGGGAATCAGTGATATTTTGGGGAGCCAGATTGTGGTTTTTCTTGAGTCTCATGGTTACTCTGCAAGGTCGCATTACTAAAGGATTATGTGGCCATTTTGGCTGATCACTTCCATCCCGTAGTACAATGTCCGTTCCCCAATGGTGGTGCTATGTTTCAAAACGACAGATGCCAAGGGGCATCACAATGGGGGGAGGGGGTCGGACGCGGGGATGCGAGGGACGTCGAGTACGTTCCACGTGACCCCCGATCGGTCTACTGCTGTGGCCGGCCCGGGTACTGCCTGCACTGAGGTTGATTCCTCACCCGTGGTCGAGAGGGAGATCATTCCAAAGTCTGGCAGGCATCGAAAGACTTTTCAAAGGGCCGATCATAGGGCCTCCCGCTTCGTTTGATAAACAGGCTTCGGGCGTTATCTGTGACTGACGATGTCTCTAAGCCGGATGCAGTCGTCCACCCTGTTACAGAGGAAGCCTCTCGGCCGGCAAGATCTGGGCATTCACAGAAGGTGGGTTTGCTGGTAGTTAGGAGCTCCAACGTTAGGCGCTTAATGGGGCCCCTTAGGAAGATGGCTGCCAAGGAAGGGAAGGAAGCCAGTGTGCACTCCGTGTGCATACCAGGGGGAATCATTCCGGATGTGGAAAGGCTCCTTCCGGATGCCATGAAGAGTACAGGGTGTAGCCAGCTACTGGTGGTGGCTCACGTCGGTACCAATGATGTGTGTCGCTTTGGATCGGAGGAGATTCTCTCTGGCTTCGGGCGGCTAGCGGAAATGGTAAAGACTGCCAGCCTTGCTTGCGAGATTGAGGCGGAGCTCGTCATCTGCAGCATCGTCGATAGAACCGACTGTGGTCCTTTGGTGCAGAGCCGAGTGGAGGATCTGAATCAGAGCTCAGGCGGTTCTTTGACCGTGTAGGCTGCAGATTCCTTGACTTGCGCCTTTGAGTGGTGAAGCTCAAATAGTTATGGGTACGGAAATCTAGCTAAACCGGAAATAACTTCAACCGAAATTTTTTCAAACGACCTAACAGTGTTCACAAAGGGTAGATTAAATACAGTTGGTGGTGGAGTACTTATTGCTGTCACAAGTAGTGTCACCTTGTAGTGAAATTGAGGTAGGCAGTTCCTGTGAAATACTATGGGTAGGGGTTATACTTGACAACTGGACTAAACTGTTAATTGTATCGTTTTACCGACCCCCGACTCAGAAGATATACTTGCTGAACAGTTCAAAGAAAACTTGAGTCTCATTTCAAATAGGTATCCCACTCATACAGTCATAGTCGTTGGTGACTTCAATCTATCCTGGATATGCTGGAAAAATTATGCGTTTAAGGCCGGCGCCAGGCGTAGAACGTCATCCGAAATGGTACTGAATGCTTTCACAGAAAATTATTTTTAACAATTATTTCATGAGCCAACTCTAAGCGTAAATGATTGCGAAAGCATACGTGACGTCTTGGCAACAAATAATCCTGGAAAAATAGTGAGTATCGCGACGAATACAGTGATTAGCGACCAAAAGGCAGTTGCTGCTAGGCTGAATATCGTAACACCTACAACCATCAAAATGAAATGCAAAGTATATCTATTTAAAAAATGTGATAAAAATGCTCTTAACGCCTTTTTAAGAGACAGTTTCCACTCCTTCCGATCTGATCATGTAAGCGTAGAAAAGATGTGGAACGATTTCAAAGAGATAGTATCGACGGCAATTGAGAGATATATATTACATAAATTTATAAGTGATGGTACTGATCCCCCATGGTACACAAAACGGGTCAGATTGCTGTAGCACAAGCAACGAAAAAAGCATGCCAAATTTAAAAGAACGCAAAATTTCCAAGATTGGCGAAGTTTCGTAGAAGTTCGAAACATAACCGTACTTCAATCCGAGATGTCTCGGAATCTGGCAGAAAACCCACAAAGATTCTGGTCGTACATAAAGCACACCAGTGGCAAGACGCAATCAATACCTTCACTGCACGATAACAACGGTGAAGTCACTGATGACAGTGCCACTAAAGCAGAGTTAGTAAATACGTTTTCCGAAACTCCTTCGCCAAAGAAGACAAAGTAAGTATTCCTGAATTCCAGTCAAAACAACCACCAAGATGGAAAACACAGAAGTAGATATCCTCGGTGCAGCACAGCAGCTTAAGTGACTTAATAAAGCCGAGGACTCCGGTACGGATCGTATACGAGACAGGTTCATTTCAGAGTATGCTGACACAATAGCTCCATATTTAGCAATTATATACAACCACTCGCTCACAGAAAGATCCGTACCTACAAGACTGCAAAATCGCTCAAGTCATACCAATACCCAAAAAAAGAAATAGGAGTAATCTGATGAATTACAGGCCCATATCAATAACGTCGATTTGCATTAGGGTTTTGGAACATATACTGCGCTCGAACATTATGAAGTACCTCGAAGAGAACGATTTATTGACACATAGTCAGCAAGGATACAGAAAATATCTTTCTTGTGAAACACAACAAGCTCTTTATACTCATGAAGTAATGAGTGCTATCAACAGGAGATGTCATATTGATTCCATATTTTTAGATTTCCAGAAGGTGTTCGACACCGTTCTTCTAACCAAACTGCGTGCCTATGGAATATCGCCTCAGTTGTGAGACTGGATTCGTGATTTCCTGTCAGAAAGAACACAGTTCGTAGTAATAGACGGAAAGTCATCGAGTAAAACAAAAGTAATATCCGGCGTTCCCAAAGGAAGTGGTTTAGGCCTGCTCCTGATCTATATTAACGACATAGGAGACAAACTGAGTAGTCCCATTAGATTGTTTGCATATGATGCTGTCATTTACCGTCTTGTAAAGCGATCAGACGACCAAAACGAATTGCAAAATGATTTAGATAAGATATCTGTTGGGTGTGAAAAGTGGAAATTGGCCATGAATAAAGAAAAGTGTGAGGTTATTCACATGAGAACTAAAAGAAATCCGTTAAATTTCGATTATGCGATAAATCACACCAATCTGAAGGCTGTAAATTCAACTAAATACTTAGGGATTACAATTACAAATAACCTACATTGGAACGATCACATAGATAATGTTGTGGGTAGAGCAAACCAAAGACTGCGATTCATTGCAGAACGCTTAGAAGCTGCAACAGGTCTAATAAAGAGACTGCTTACACCACGCTTGTCCACCCTATTGTGGAGTATTGCTGTGCGGTGTGGGATCCGCATCAGGTGGGACTGACCGATGACATCGAAAAAGAAGGGCAGCTCGTTTTGTATTATCGCGAAATAGAGGAGATAGTGCCACAGACATGATACGTAAGTTGAAGTGGCAGTCATTAAAACAAAGGTGTTTCTCGTTGCGACGGGATCTTCTCATGAAATTTCGACCACCAGCTTTCTCCTCCGATTGCGGAAACATTCTGTTGGTACCCACCTACATAGGGAGAAATGATCATCACGATAAAATAAGATATATCAGGGGAGATCAGGGCTTGCACATAAGGGGAACGGTACAGAGACAGTTTGAAGGTGGTTCATTCAACCCTCTACCAGGCACTTCATTGTGAACAGCAGAGTCATCACGTAGATGTTGACGCTGATGTAGACTACTGTTCACATAAATCTCATTGTCCAGGACGGGCTTTGTGAGCAGGAGAATGAATTGTATCTCCCCTGGCCACTACGGTCAATATTATTGGAACTTCGTGGTCTACTTCGGAAAAAAGGCTGTATGATCATTATCCATCTCCGTCATGGTTACCTCAACTTTTAACTATTTTGCAGGCAGAATGGTATACGATTCCCCTGAAAACCATCCTATTTATTCGTTCCGAGACACTGTGAACTGTTTTGAATGCCGTCTGGTTACTTACACCTGTTAGGTATCGTAATGTGTGGAGTTTTCGGTGTTTACATATTTTTATCCAACCCCTGTACTCTTATAATTGATAGAACGATCGTATAGGTTACCAGGCGAAATTTATGACACGATAAAGCATTTCTTGTTAGGAAGGATGGAGGATTTCATCTTGGATGGAGTATCATCGACACACTTAAAGTTACTTCAGGTGTGCCCCACGAAACTGTGTTAGATCCAGTGCTGTTCATTTTGTAGATGAATAACCTTGAAGACAATATTAACGCACCCTCAGACTTTTCGCATATGTTGCAGTTCTCTGTGGAATAATACTGCTTGAAAAATGCTGCTCAAATATTAAGGCACATCTTGGTAAGATTTCAAAGTGGTACAAAGAATGGATCTGGCTTCAAATGTTCAAAAATGTAAAATTATGCAATTCACAAACTGCAAAATATTGATGAGTGGCAACAGGAATGGAACATCTCAAAAAATGGTTCAAATGGCTCTGAGCACTATGGGACTGAACTTCTGAGATCATCAGTCCCCTTGAACTTAAGTACTACTTAAATCTAACTAATCTAAGGACATCACACAAATCCATGCCCGAGGCAGGATTCGAACCTGCGACCGATGCGGTCGCGCGGTTCCAGACTGTAGTGCCTAGAACCGCTCGGCCACCCCGGCCGGCGGAACATCTCACATGGATATCAGGGTGCAACACTTTGTAGGGATACGAAATGGAACGATCTCATGGTGTCAGTCGTGGGTAAAGAGGAACAATAGGGAAATGTAATCTTTTTACATAGGAGACTGCATGCAAAAACCTCGTGCACCCCATCCTAGAATATTGCTCAAGTGTGTGGGATACTTACCAAATAGGAGTAACAGTATAAACTGAACGGATTCAAAAGAGGGTAGCGTGAATGAACATGAGAGAATGTCATGAAGATGCTGAAAGAACTGAACTGGCAGACGCTTAAAGACAGACGCAAACCATCCCGTGAAAGTTTAATTAAAAAATTCTTAGAACCAACTTTCTAGGATCTAGGATATCCTACAGTACCCAACGAATCGCTCCCATATGGTCGTGGAGAAAAGAAGCGCCCAAAGAAGCGTAAGCCCCTCCATACGTGAACGGGAAGAAGAAAAACCGTAATTACTAGTACAATGGGAAGAGTCGTCTGCAAAACTTACATACGAAAGTTACTTTCACATGATGTGTCACTGCCAAGTAATTAGATTGAAGTTCTTCTTGTTATGTCATGCTTGCTACTTCGTAAATCACATTTTTTTTCATCCCATAGATTGATGAAACTTGCACCATATATAGAAAGAGTTGTTACAGTATAGTACAAAAGCTAGCCGAAAGAAATAGGCAGTAAGACGAACAGAAATTACATTAAAGTCATGGCAATTCATGATGGTCCCCTGGATATTACACTACAAAAGGCGGGACATGGTTCTTAAAGGGGTGTGTGATCACGACGGCCGGCAACCCATGCTCTGCAACGTCCTCCGCTGCTGGCCTCAAGGTTGGTAAGGAGCTGTTTGTGGCAGGGTGTCCCACTTCTCCAGGATTCGAACCTGCGACCGTAGCGGTCTTCGCAGTTCAAGATCGTAGCGCCTAGAACCGCTCGGCCTCTCCGGCCGGCACACACAAGTAATGCCGGGGGTGAAAGCACCCCTGAAAAGACGTAGATGGGAAAGGATAACATTGTCAAAATACCGTTAACGAGTGAGTGTGCTGTGATAAAATTCTTTGGTCCGTACGCCCATGCAATATTTTGCCTCCCCACCAATAACTGGACCATCGAAACGATCATGTTCGGCAATGTACATCACAAACCCGCCTATGTCGAGAGGTGGGAACGCGTAAAGCACCCAGGAACGTTGTCGAGCGTAATCGTTTTTGCTACCTGTAGAGTTATTCAGGCGCAAGAGCCCCTCCATGGCACAATACTGTGGATTTTCGTGGGCCTTAAAATCATTGAGATGTGTTTAACTGAAGAATACTAATACACTGTTGGAGTAAGAACAACATGTTGAAGTTCTCCAAGGCACGATACGTGTGATATATTTGCAACATTCGCCTGTTTCACAATGCCAGAACATTGCACGTTCACTTAGCATCGGTGCAATACGACAAATATATCTACGACACTAGTTTCTTAGCATGCGCGACCTTCATTAGCTCAGGTCATACATGAAAAACCCATCACCTCCTTCTACCGATACTCAACAGTCGATTTCTATGACTGGCTGCACTTAATCATAAAAAAATTCTCCCTTGCTGCCATCCGACATGAAAACGCACTGAATTTGCAGTTTAGGTAGAACACTGCAAAAAAAACTGCTTCAAAGAAGGAGATAAAACATTTCCTGCTAATAGAACAATTTATTCCTGACAGGAAGTAAGGCGCTTATGGTTTTTTTTTTCATTAGTCCTATTCATCTGTTTCCTTCTTCACCTCTCTGACGCCTTTCCTTTCGAATCAGTCATCACATTTAACTCTTTCTCTTTCATTCCTCATCATTTCTGCTTTATGTTATCTTCCTGTCACATTCTCTTTTTTATTTTGAATTCTGTCTCTCATACTGAGTGTTGCTGTCCCCTATAATCTCATAGTAGCGATGCCGCCTCGTAGAGCGGAGGTCTGAGCTTCGAATCCCGCCTCGATTCAAATGGTTCCAATGGCTCTAAGCACTATAGGACACTGTAGGACACCTGAGGTCATCAGTCCCCTAGACTTAGAACTACTTAAACCTAACTAACCTAAGGACATCACACACATCCATGCCCGAGACAGGATTCGAACCTGCGACCGTAGCAGCCGCGTGGTTCCGGACTGAAAAGCCTAAAAACGCTCGACCACAGCGGCCGGCCCCCGCCTGGACCATGAGTGTGGGTTTTAAATGTGCCATTACTGTGTAAACAGGAACTGACAACGAATCTAATTATGTAAATGTGTATTCTGTATGTATGCAACTAAAATGTACAACCCATTTCAGTACATTTTGTCAAGTATATGAAAAGGATGCATTAGATTCATCACTGGGTGTTGGAATAATAGCGAAGTAGCCAAGAGTTAATCTTAATAACAATAAAGAAAATTTACGGCTTATGGTTCGCGGGAAGAACGACTGCCGGAAAGCCTCCGTGCGCGCTCTAATCTCTCTAATTTTACATTCGTGATCTCCTCGGGAGGTATAAGTAGGGGGAAGCAATATATTCGATACCTCATCAAGAAACGCACCCTCTCGAAACCTGGACAGCAACCTACACCGCGATTCAGAGCGCCTCTCTTGCAGAGTCTGCCACTTGAGTTTGCTAAACATCTCCATAACGCTATCACGCTTACCAAATAACCCTGTGACGAAACGCACCGCTCTTCTTTGGACCTTCGCTATCTCCTCCGACAACCTGACCTGCTACGGATCCCACACTGGTGAGCAATACTCAAGTATAGGTCGAACGAGTGTTTTGTAAGCCACCTCCTTTGTTGATGGACTACATTTTCTAAGCACTCTCCAAATGAATCTCAACTTGGCACTCGCCATAACAACAATTAATTTTATATGATCATTCCACTTCAAATCGTTCCGTACGCATACTCCCAGATATTTTACAGAAGTAACTGCTACCAGTGTTTGTTCCGCTGTCATGTAACCATACAGTAAAGGATCCTTATTTCTATGTATTCGCAATACATTACATTTGACTATGTTAAAGGTCAGTTGCCACTCCCTGCACCACGTGCCTATCCGCTGCAGATATTCCTGCATTTCGCTGCAATTTTCTGATGCTGCAACTTCTCTGTATACTACAGCATCATCCGTGAAAAGCCGCACGGAACTACCGACACTACCTACTAGGCCATTTATATGTTGTTGTTGTGGTCTTCAGTCCTGAGAATGGTTTGATGCAGCTCTCCATGCTCCTCTATCCTGTGCAAGCTTCTTCATCTCCCAGTACGTACTACAGCCTACATCCTTCTGAATCTGCTTAGTGTATTCATCTCTTGGTCTCCCTCTACGATTTTTACCCTCCACGCTGCCCTCCAATATTAAATTGGTGATCCCTTGATGCCTCACAACGTGTCCTACCAACCGATCCCTTCTTCTAGTCAAGTTGTGCCACAAACTCCTCTTCTCCCCAATCCCATTCAGTACCTCCTCATTAGTTATGTGATCTACCCATCTAATCTTAAGCATTCTTCTGTAGCACCACATTTCGAAAGCTTCTATTCTCTTCTTGTCCAAACTATTTATTGTCCATGTTTCACTTCCATACATGGTTACACTCCATACAAATACTTTCAGAAACGACTTCCTGACACTTAAATCTATACTCGATGTTAACAAATTTCTCTTCTTCAGAAACGCATTCCTTCCCATTGCCAGTCTACATTTTATATCCTCTCTACTTCGACCATCATCAGTTATTTTGCTCCCCAAATAGCAAAACTCCTTTACTACATTAAGTGTCTCATTTCCTAATCTAATTCCCTCAGCATCACCCGACTTAATTCGACTACATTCCATTATCCTCGTTTTGCTTTTGTTGATGTTCATCTTATATCCTCCTTTCAAGACACTATCCATTCCGTTCAACTGCTCGTCCAAGTCCTTTGCTGTCTCTGACAGAATTACAATGTCATCGGCGAACCTCAAAGTTTTTATTTCTTCTCCATTGATTTCAATACCTACTCCGAAGTTTTCTTTTGTTTCCTTTACTGCTTGCTCAATATAAGATTGAATAACAGCAGGGAGAGGTTACAAACCTGTCTCACTCCCTTCCCAACCACTGCTTCCCTTTCATGTCGCTCGACTCTTATAACTGCCATCTGGTTTCTGTACAAATTGTAAATAGCCTTTCGCTCCTGTATTTTACCCCTGCCACCTTCAGAATTTGAAAGAGAGTAATCCAGTCAACATTGTCAAAAGCTTTCTCCAAGTCTACAAATGCTAGAAACGTAGGTTTGCCTTTTCTTAATCTAGCTTCTAAGTCATAGGGTCAGTATTGCCTCACATGTTCCAGTATTTCTACGGAATCCAAACTGATCTTCCCCGAGGTCGGCTTCTACCAAATTTTCCATTATCTGTAAAGAATTCGCGTTAGTATTTTGCAGCCGTTACTTATTAAACTGATAGTTCGGTAATTTTCACATCTGTCAACATCTGCTTTCTTTGGGATTGGAGTTATTATATTCTTCTTGAAGTCTGAGGGTATTTCGCCTGTCTCATACATTTTGCTCACCAGATGGTAGAGTTTTGTCAGGGCTGGCTCTCCCAAGGCCGTCAGTAGTACTGATGGAATGTTGTTTACTCCCGGGGCCTTGTTTCGACTTAGGTCTTTCCGTGCTCTATCAAACTCTTCACGCAGTATCATATCTACCATTTCATCTTCAGCTACATCCCTTTCTACAACATTGCCCTCAAGTACATCGCCCTTGTATAGTCCTACTATATACTCCTTCCACCTTTCTGCTTTCCCTTCTTTGCTTAGAACTGAGTTTCCATCTGAGCCCTTGATATTCGTACAAGTGGTTCTCTTTTCTAGAAAGGTCTCTTTAATTTTCCTGTAGGCAGTACCTATCTTGACCCTAGTGAGATAAGCCTCTACATCCTTACATTTGTCCTCTAGCCATCCCTGCTTAGCCATTTTGCACTTCCTGTCGATCTCATTTTTGAGACGTTTGTATTCCTTTTTGCCTGCTTCATTTACTGCATTTTTATATTTTCTCCTTTCATCAATTAAATTGATTGTTTCTTCTGTCACCCAAGGATTTCTACTAGCCCTAGTCTTTTCACTTACTTGATCCTCTGCTGTCTTCACTACTTCATCCCTCAAAGCTACCCATTCTTCTTCTACTGTATTTCTTTCCCCCATTCTTGTCAATTGTTCCCTTATGCTCTCCCTGAAACTCTGTGCAACCTCTGGATTAGTCAGATTATCCAGGTGACACCAACTTAAATTTCCACCTTTTTGCAGTTTCCTCAGTTTTAATCTACAGTTCATAACCAATAGATTGTGGTCAGAGTCCACATCTGCCCCTGAAAATGTCTTACAATTTAGAACCTGGTTCCTGAATCTCTGTCTTACCATTATATAATCTATCTGAAACCTGTCAGTATCTCCAGGTTTCTTCCATGTATACAACCTTCTTTTATGATTCTTGAACCAAGTGTTAGCTATGATTAAGTTGCGCTCTGTGCAAAATTCTACCAGGCGGCTTCCTCTTTCATTTCTTACCCCCAATCCATATTCATCTACTACGTTTTCTTCTCTTCCTTTTCCTACTATCGAATTCCAGTCATCCATGACTATTAAATTTTCATCTCCCTTCACTATCTGAATACTTTCTTTATCTCATCATACATTTCTTCAATTTCTTCGTCATCTGCAGAGCTAGTTGGCATATAGACTTGTACTACTGTCGTAGGCGTGGGCTTCGTGTCTCTCTTGACCACAATAATGCGTTCACTATGTTGTTTGTAATAGCTTACACGAACTCCTATTTTTTTTCATTATTAAATCTACTCTTGCATTAACCCTATTTGATTTTGTATTGATAACCCTGTATTCACCTGACCAAAAGTCTTGTTCCTCCTACCACCGAACTTCGATAATTCCCACTATATCTAACTTTAACCTATCCATTTCCCTTTTTAAATTTTCTAGCCTACCTGCCCGATTACGGGATCTGACTTTCCAAGCTCCGCTCCGTAAAACGCCAGTTTTCTTTCTCCTGATAACGACGTCCTCTTGAGTAGTCCCGTCCCGGAGATCCGAATGGGGGACTGTTTTACCTCCGAAATATTTTACCCAAGAGGACGCCATCATCATTTATCCACACAATAAAGCTGCATGCCCTCGGGAAAAATTACGGCCGTAGTTTCCCTTTTTCTTTCAGCCGTTCGCCGTACCAGCACAGCAAGGCCGTTTTGGGTAGTGTTACAATTCCAGATCAATCTTCCAGACCGTTGCCCCTGCAACTACTGAAAAGGCTGCTGCCCCTCTTCAACAACCATACGTTTGTCTGGCCTCTCAACAGATACCCCTCCGTTGTGGCTGCACGTACGGTACGGCTATCTGTATCGCTGAAGCACACAAGCCTCCCCACCAACGGCAAGGTCTATGGTTCATGGGGGGGATGGTCATTTATATATATTGTGAAAAGCAATGGTCCCATAACACTCCCCTGTGGCACGCCAGAGATTACTTTAACGTCTGTAGACGTCTCTCCAGTGAGAACAACATGCTGTGTTCTGTTTGCTAAAAACTCTTCAATCCAGCCACACAGCTGGTCTGATATTCCGTAGCCTCTTACTTTGTTTATCAGGTGACAGTGAGGAACTGTATCGAACGCCTTCCGGAAGTGAAGGAACAGTAGGGTAATCTGAAGTATTTTTATCAATAGTTTTAACCATTGTATATAATATGATATTTGATGTCTATAGGGATACAGAAAAGCCTTGTTATTTGTATGAAATAATCTCACAGTACTAAATTTTACAGCTGAAAATAATATACACATAAGTAAATAAATAGTTAAATATTACTATTTTCTACATCTACATGTATACTCTGCAAATCACATTTAAGTGCCTGGCAGAGGGTTCATCGAACCACCTTCACAATTCTCTATTATTCCAATCTCGTATAGCGCGCGGAAAGAATGATCACCTGTATCTTTCCGTACGAGCTCTGATTTCCCTTATTTTATCATGGTGATCGTCCCTCCCTATGTAGGTCGGTGTCAACAAAATGTTTTCGCATTCGGAGGAGAAAGTTGGTGATTGGAATTTCGTGAGAAGATTCCGTCGCAACGAAAAACGCCTTTCTTTTAATGATTTCCAGCCCAAATCCTGTATCATTTCTGTGACACTCTCTCCCATATTTCGCGATCATACAAAACGCGCTGCCCTTCTTTGAACTTTTTCGATGTACTCCGTCAGTCCTATTTGGTAAGGATCCCACACCGCACAGCAGTATTCTAAAAGAGGACGGACAAGCTTACATTTTCTAAGTGTCCTGCCAATAAAACACAGTCTTTGGTTAGCTTTCCCCACAACATTTTCTATGTGTTTCTTCCAGTTTAAGTCGTTCGTAATTGTAATACCTAGGTATTTAGTTGAATTTACGACTTTTAGATTAGACTGATTCATCGTGTAACCGAAGTTAACGAGTTCCTTTTAGCACTCATGTGGGTAACCTCACAATTCTCGTTATTTAGGGTCTGCTGCCATTTTTCTCACCATTCCGATATTTCTTCTAAATCGTTTTGCAATTTGTTTTGATCTCCTGATGACTTTATTAGTCGATAAACGACAGCGTCATCTGCAGACAACCGAAGACGGCTGCCCAGATTGTCTCCCAAATCGTTTATATAGATAAGGAACAGCAAAGGGCCTATAACACTACCTTGGGGAACGCCAGAAATCACTTCTGTTTTACTCGATGACTTTCCGTCAGTTACTACGAACTGTGACCTCTCTGACAGGAAATCACAAATCCAGTCACATAACTGAGACGATATTCCATAAGCACGCAATTTCACTATGAGCTAGTTGTGTTTCACAGGAACGATGTTTTCTAAACCCATGTTGACTATGTGTCAATAGACCGTTTTCTTCGAGGTAATTCATAATGTTCGAACACAATATAAGTTCTAAAATCCTGCTGCATATCGACGTTGACGATATGGGCCTGTAATTTAGTGGATTACTCCTGCTACCCTTCTTGAATATATTCTCCTTTATTTTCTTCGACAGTATTCTGCTCGGCAAAAATAAACTCTCACAGCTACGTAAACAGGAAAGAAGGTCAAATAAAAAACATATGCTTTGCTCCTCGAGGTCTCGAGAGTTCACTTCAGAACTTTCGTCGATTTCGGCAACCATTCACATCTCAAATGTACTCTGCCGCGGTATAAACACGTACTCGCTTAGAGAAAGGTCCGTTGACAGATATCATTGTTGACATATCTTATTTGTCCTACAATATTTTGTGGCAACCTCTGTCTTCACTTTTATGGATTAATTTGAAAACACTTCGTTTAATCATTCACTTTTGCTTTTAATTCTGCATGACAGTTTCATTGAAGGTTGCATGGGATCAGAAACAGCTAACTTATATCTTGTTATGGATATTCTGAGTTCACAGTGAGTCTTCCAAGTTCGAGATGAAAAACAAAGCATTAAGCATAATCAACGATTTCCTCCATCTTTCGCTTCGGTTAAGATTTTCAAGTCATCCATATAAATCTAATAAATCATCAGTTCTCTGTTTACCATTCCCAACTTTTACCTGAGATTGTATACCTTGTTCACTGATGAACGAAATATTGAAGAGTAAAAAGAAGAACCTGGTGATCGAAAATGCCTACTTCAGAAATACTTCAGCGGCGACCTGTTTTATCTGTTGTCACACTTCTCCTAATAATAACAGTCAAATAATTAACAGTCTGAAATAGTCGTGTGTACCTAAACCGCTGTAAGACTTATTATCATCACTGTTGCGTTATTAATATCCAAGAATGAAACTTTAGTAATAAAAAACATTGTTGTTGTTGTTGTGGTTTTCAGTCCTGAGACTGGTTTGATGCAGCTCTCCATGCTACTCTATCCTGTACTCTATGCAGTACCTACTGCAACCTACATCCTCCTGAATCTGCTTAGTGTATTCATCTCTTGGTCTCCCTCTACGATTTTTACCCTCCACGCTGCCCTCCAATGCTAAATTTGTGATCCCTTGATGCCTCAAAACATGTCCTACCAACCGATCCCTTCTTCTAGTCAAGTTGTACCACAAACTTCTCTTCTCCCCAATCCTATTCAATGCCTCCTCATTAGTTATGTGATCTACCCACCTTATCTTCAGCATTCTTCTGTAGCACCACATTTCGAAAGCTTCTGTTCTCTTCTTGTCCATACTAGTTATCGTCCATGTTTCACTTCCATACATGGCTACACTCCATACAAATACTTTCAGAAACGACTTCCTGACACTTAAATCTATACTCGATGTTAACAAATTTCTCTTCTTCAGAAACGATTTCCTTGCCATTGCCAGTCTACATTTTATATCCTCTCTACTTCGACCATCATCAGTTATTTTAATCCCTAAATAGCAAAACTCCGTTACTACTTTAAGTGTCTTACCGAGCGAGGTGGCGCAGTGGTTAGCACACTGGACTCGCATTCGGGAGGACGACGGTTCAATTCCGTCTCCGGCCATCCTGATTTAGGTTTTCCGTGATTTCCCTAAATCGTTTCAGGCAAATGCCGGGATGGTTCCTTTGAAAGGGCACGGCCGATTTCCTTCCCAATCCTTCCCTAACCCGAGCTTGCGCTCCGTCTCTAATGACCTCGATGTCGACGGGACGTTAAACACTAACCACCACCACCACCACCTTTAAGTGTCTCATTTCCTAATCTAATTCCCTCAGCATCACCCGATTTAATTTGACTGCATTCCATTATCCTCGTTTTGCTTTTGTTGATGTTCATCTTATATCCTCCTTTCAAGACACTGTCCATTCCATTCAACTGCTCTTCCAAGTCCTTTGCTGTCTCTGACAGAATTACAATGTCATCGGCGAACCTCAAAGTTTTTACTTCTTATCCATGAATTTTAATACCTACTCCGAATTTTTCTTTTGTTTCCTTTACTGCTTGCTCAATATACAGATTGAATAACATCGGGGAGAGGCTACAACCCTGTCTCACTCCTTTCCCAACCACTGCTTCCCTTTCATGCCCCTCGACTCTTATAACTGCCATCTGGTTTCTGTACAAATTGTAAATAGCCTTTCGCTCCCTGTATTTTACCCCTGCCACCTTTAGAATGTGAAAGAGAGTATTCCAGTCAACATTGTCAAAAGCTTTCTCTAAGTCTACAAATGCTAGAAACGTAGGTTTGCCTTTTCTTAATCTTTCTTCTAAGATAAGTCGTAAGGTTAGTATTGCCTCACGTGTTCCAACATTTCTACGGAATCCAAACTGATCTTCCCCGAGGTCCGCTTCTACCAGTTTTTCCATTCGTCTGTAAAGAATTCGCGTTAGTATTTTGCAGCTGTGACTTATTAAACTGATAGTTCGGTAATTTTCACATCTGTTAACACCTGCTTTCTTTGGGATTGGAATTATTATATTCTTCTTGAAGTCTGAGGGTATTTCACCTGTCTCATACATCTTGCTCACCAGATGGTAGAGTTTTGTCAGGACTGGCTCTCCCAAGGCCGTCAGTAGTTCTAATGGAATGTTGTCTACTCCCGGGGCCTTGTTTCGACTCAGGTCTTTCAGTGCTCTGTTAAACTCTTCACGCAGTATCGTATCTCCTTTTTCATCTTTATCTACATCCTCTTCCATTTCCATAATATTGTCCTCAAGTACATCGCCCTTGTATAAACCCTATATATACTCCTTCCACCTTTCTGCCTTCCCTTCTTTGCTTAGAACTGGGTTGCCATCTGAGCTCTTGATATTCATACAAGTGGTTCTCTTCTCTGCAAAGGTCTCTTTAATTTTCCTGTAGGCAGTATCTATCTTACCCCTAGTGAGACAAGCCTCTACATCCTTACATTTGTCCTCTAGCCATCCCTGCTTAGCCATTTTGCACTTCCTGTCGATCTCATTTTTGAGACGTTTGTATTCCTTTTTGCCTGCCTCATTTACTGCATTTTTATATTTTCTCCTTTCATCAATTAAATTCAATATTTCTTCTGTTACCCAAGGATTTCTATTAGCCCTCGTCTTTTTACCTACTTGATCGTCTGCTGCTTTCACTACTTCATTCCTCAGAGCTACCCATTCTTCTTCTACTGTATTTCTTTCCCCCATTCCTGTCAATTGTTCCCTTATGCTCTCCCTGAAACTCTCTACGGCCTCTCGTTCTTTCAGTTTATCCAGGTCCCATCTCCTTAAATTTCCACCTTTTTGCAGTTTCTTCAGTTTCAATCTGCAGTTCATAACCAAGAGATTGTGGTCAGAATCCATATCCGCCCCTGGAAATGTCTTACAATTTAAAACCTGGTTCCTAAATCTCTGTCTTACCATTATATAATCTATCTGATACCTTTTAGTATCTCCGGGATTCTTCCATGCGACACTGATATATGAGGTAAAATATGACATCGTAAATTGATCTCTAGTCACACAAATCAGATTAGGAACAAAGATGATATCGAATTGGACTTCACTGAAGCAGTTAAATAGTCCTAGAAGAAGGATTTATTTTTGGAAGCTCATTTATCGATCGAGCTGCCGAATTTACACTCGTCAGCGGAGTGTACGCTGAACTGAAAATTTCTGACATGTCTCTCATTGAACTAGGAGTGGAACCGACAAACCTGTATTTTATAGTTAGATCACTATACGATCTTGCATGACAGACAGACTCCATAATGTGTGCCATAATAGCGCATTTAGTAGAGTTGTGCCTAATAAAGCAAGATCTGTTGATTCGAGTCTCAGTTCAAGAAAAATCTTAGTTTGGGACATATGTCCATTTATTCGTTGGCATCTGTTTACCTTATTGTAATTCATTATACGTCAGCAAATCATTTTTTTCTACACTTTCGATTCCTTGCAAGTGAGTGAAAAGAATGTAGATACCATCTCATATGATCAATAATGATTGTTATTTACACTTGACTGAAAACATTATACTGTGTGCCCAGTGGTACAAGCTTGAAGATCGTGTAGGAAAATGAAAAGTGTCAAGTTAATAAGGCAGTTGTAGAACACAATGCATCGGCCGTGTCCTTGGCTCTGTCTCAATGACTAAAAATGGTAGCCGATTCACAATATTGATAATTTGTAACAAGTAATGCAATCCGTGAGTTGTACAAGATACAGTGACGTACAAAAATAAAACAAATTATAATACGGACCTGCGATCGGTTTTAATTACAGAAACTTTATGACCGCTTTTGTGATGCTACGCTGATATAGGCTGGGTTTTCAGCGATGCTCTCACTTAGATTGAAGGCAATTCAAAAGCGAAACCAGTAACAGCCTACTTTTCTTTAATGTATATAATGTTTGTGTGTGTGTGTCTGGTGCAGTGTATTAATCACGATTTTGTACCTATATTAGATAGCACAATTCAAATTGAGTCCGAGTCATCTTGGTTTAATTTCATTCATCAAAATAGACGTTTTCCAAAAGTGCACAACTATGTCATTAACTATTACATAATAAAACACGGCGCCAATTTTTTTTTCGCTTATCACTCCCCGTTTTCAAGTGCAAGTATTTCCATCGTTATTGTACACGGTGTTCAAGTGTGTTTTGTTCTGCCTGCCTTGCCCTGCAGTCATCTGTTTATAGTGTTTCTGGTGTCAAATAGTTGTGCCCCCTGGAAACATAAACAGAAGAATGCAGGGCAAGAGATTTGGAACAATAGCAATGTAAATAAAATGGAGAATAAATTTCCGACGCGTGTTGTACTATACATGAAATCAATCTTGATTACATTTTTGATGGTTTCCCTAAATCACTTAAGACCTAAGTTGGTGTGTTTTCTTCAGTAAGGCTACGACTGACTTCCTCCCTCGTCCTTGACCAGTTAACCTTACACTCCATAATTACTGACCTGGACGTCTACGACCGACTAAATCATAACCCTCTTGCGCTTCTGCTTCATACAGGCACACCGAAAAAGTAACGTTCGCACCATAAAATAGTAGATACAGAAACTTTTCGCAAGTTCCCCTCTACGGAGCTTCCATGATACGTCAAGATGCTTGAACGTGGCAGCGTCGTAAAATTCACTGCCGTTGGCTGTTCCCTCGAGAAGCGGACATACGCGACGCCTCGCCATCCGGAGATGGCCGTGCAGACCTCTGGCCGCTGGGCGTCTCCCCGGGGCCCGAACAATGGGCAGTACGTGGCGCCGTGTAATTGGCGACTCCTACAACGGCGCGCGTCTCGCCGATCTGCATACGGAATTGCCCGCGCACTTGTTTATACGTACATCCTCCACACTGGCGCGGCTATTACCTCGGCGCCGTCATCCGAGACCTCTCCTCAACTCGTCTCGATTCCCGCTGTGTCCACACAATGCGCCCTAAACGTTAACGACGTTCGACCCATTCGTATTTATTGCGAGCGAGAGTAACACCACTTCAAACCAGTTCTCGTATGACGTACACCGAATGATTTTGTTTCTGCTTCCTTTTCTCCTGTTTCATTACACCGTCAATTAAAACAGTGGTACGCGATAGAATAACAATGGGAAAATATTTGTGTTGGCGTCCTTTAGTGGTTCCGAGACTGACGCGCTAATATTCTCAGTACGATGAAGGAATTGTAGACGGTACTTTGGTATAAATGATGCTATCTGATTAATCAATAACATTCAGATCGCCCGCTGTTTCAAAGAGAATATCGATATTCTGAAGTTACGTAATATTATTCAGTTCCAAAAAAAGCTAATTATTCCTTACCTCTCGCCCAGAAACAGGTTCTTACTATATCCACTACAGCGCAACGTGCCCTTAATTACACAGAGAATATGGATACACAGTAATCACTTGATAGTTCACAATTCCAGTCCACCCCAGATCGTTGTAAATTGCAGAACACACCAAAGGAATAATTCAGATCAAAGCAAATCCATCAATAATCCGTAGAATAGTAACCCAAAATGTAGTCCAGTTGAAATCCAGTCCCAGCGGTCCCGGCGGAGGTTCGAATCCTCCCTCGGGCATGAGTGTGTGTGTGTTTGTCCTTAGGATAATTTAGGTTAAGTAGTGTGTAAGCTTAGGGACTGATGACCTTAACAGTTAAGTCCCATGAGATGTCACACATTTATTATTATTATTAGTAAACATCTAGGTCACGGAAGTATGGTGTAAGCAAAGTAGAGACTTTAGCACAGCACAGTTCGAAGTGTCTTCCAGTGGCCCGACGGCTGTGTTTTACCTCCGACTCGACGTTAGCGGCCAATCACATATGGCGTGTCTCTTACCATTGGAGGGCGCGATGACAGTGCACATCGCAGGATATGAACATCCTTGTCGGAAAACAGAGATATAGCAGTTATTATTTCCTTTAACGTTAACTTACAAAGCGCAGTCCATTTGCTCCATAAAACAGTAAAAAAATGCAAATTTGCTATCTTAAAAACTAAAACCAAAGTTACACCCTTTCAGGAAAAGGATATTATAATATCAAGAGTATGGATGGATAGCACCTATCTAAGAGAAATATTAATCTTCGATTACCTAGACTGCAATACCACATACGAATACGACAGAGATTTCCAGAGAAAGTTAGCTAGTTTCTCATGGATGTACCGCTCAATTGAAGAACACATTAGAAAGCTTGCTGCACAGAGACCCTGATAAAATACTACAAGAAAATGGCAGTCGGAACTCTTCTGAATGGAAGCATACACGTAGTAGGGATAGTAATGACTGAAGACAGGACTCGAATTCAAGAAACGGAAATGAAGTTCCTGACAGGAATCAAAGAACGTGGCAGAGTGGATTACATAAGCAGTAACGACATCACAAAACAATTTAAGATCTTATCAGTGCTTAAAAAAGTTAGGGAACACACGTAAAAACGGATCACCACGCCCTTCGAATGGATAAGGACCAGCTACCCAAACAATTATTCATTATTCCTGTTATGGATATTTGTGCCTTACTGACCTGAATACATTATCGGATCAAAGTACTCCATATACAAATTAGTGGATATTAATATGGGGTGTGTCGGCTCTCCGCAGCTATGATAGATTGAACTCTGTTGATGACATTTGCAATGAATGCCTGTGGTGTGATGATGATGTTTGGTTTGTGGACCGCTCAATTGCGCGGTCATCAGCTCTCGTACAAATTCTCAATCTGTTCACAGTCCAATCTAGCCACTGCCAGGAATGATGATGGAATGATGAGTACAACACAAACACCCAGTCCCTGGGCAGAGAAAATCCCCAACCCGGCCGGGAATCGAAACCGGGACCCCGTGATCCATAGGTAGCAACGCTAGGCACTAGACCACGAGCGGAGGACAAATGACTGAGGAGGGCTGGCAGCCCATTCTTCCTCAAGAGTCGAGACCAGAGAGGTAGTAATGTTGGAGGCTGCGAGGGAAGCCGATGGTACAACGTGTTCCACTGGTTCACGTCGGAACTCTCAGTAGGTTAGGCCTTTCAGGAGTGTTATTGTCCATAAATCATTACCTCATAGAAGCTACTTTATGGCAGGGTCCTCTGTCATGCTGGCACAAACAGTCAACGTCTCTGTAGAGTTCTTCAGGCGTACGCACTACACAAAGCTGTAGGACGTGTTCATATCCTTCCGTATTTAGCTCCAGTCACGAAAAAATACCCCATAACCCAACACTATCTCTTCTCTGCTTCACTGTTGGCACCAGAAGTGATGGCAGGCGATGTTCTTCAGGCATTCGCCAAATACAAACCCTTCTATCGGATGCTCCAGTCCGGAACCGCGCTGCTGCTACGGTCGCAGGTTCGAAGCCTTCCTCCGGCATGGATGTGTGTGATGTCCTTAGGTTAGTTAGGTTTAAGTAGTTCTAAGTTCTAGGGGACTGATCACCTCAGATGTTAAGTCCCAAGTATGAGCTCTTTCTCTATCGATTTCGTCGGTGACAGGACATCAAATCGCAATCTTCCATCCAATACAATCGCTAGGGGATTTCTTCACAGATATTGATCAATATGCCTTAAGTAATTCCTTAGACATCTGCTTCTATCTTGCTAGCCAAAGCGGATAGGTCAGCCGATAGCGGAGATACATTCATGCGATATTTTATGAACTGCTAAAGAATTAAACCTGGTTGTGTCAGGACGGGTGACTTTAGAGGACACAGCAAGTAAACTATGACAACTGGTACATAGCAAGTGATCGAGCAGTTATTGAAACGAAATGTGCGCGGCTACACGCTCTTACTTTCAAAGAGAATCGTGGGGTATCAAGATAAGAAATCAAGATAAGAAATTTCACTCAGTGCAGAAGGACGGGCTATTAAATTACCACAGGAATATAGCACTAAGAAACTTAATTTTAGGGAGTCCCTGCAATATCTGTTGGAGAGTTCCCCTTCCCCCTCCCCCTCCATTTCTTTTCTCGCTGAATGAATGAAGACGACAAAATCCAGGAAGTCTTCTCAATCTCATATTTTATTTGTTAACTTGTCGTTCGGCACTGTAGACGCCAGTGGGCCTGTCTTATCAATTATCCACCATTACTTTCCAACGTTCACGTATACCCGTCTCGGCACCTACCTAGATTACTTCTGTATCATAGCACAATAACAGTAAACATACTGTATAACAGAATTTAAGATGTTATGTTTTGTCGAAGGAAAGAAATCAATGAACAATACCTAAACAGGTAGAGGTCCAATTTCTATTACAATCTTCAGTAAACCATACGTAGTAGGACTGGAGGAGACCAAATTACACGTGTTTGAATCATTTGAGACACGTCGTTATTGTCTGAGGACGCTCATTATCTGGTATTACTCGGTTATTAAAGTCGACGTCATAGTTTAGTAAGTAACACAAATCGAGCCATTACGTCTTTAGGCCACTCGTTAGCTTCTCACAAATTGTCCAGCATCCCTGCAGTGGGTCCCACCGATTAAAGGAAGAGCTGGGAGGGGGAAGGGCGTGAAAAACAAAAACCCATCCATCGGCAACAGATGTAGAGCCTTTTTTTATTGGGGAGATTGATGAAGAAAGCACCAGGAAACAAAGTGCAAGGAGAGCGAGAGAAAGAGAAAGAGAGAGACAGAAAGGGATCGGGAACAGGAAATCATTCCTCTTGCCCGTGTGTTTGTGTACGTGTGTGTGTGTATGTGTATGTGTGTGTGTGTGTGTGTGTGTGTGTGTGTGTGTGTGTGCGTATGAGTAATGTACAAATGGTTCAAATGGCTCTGAGCACTATGGGACTCAACTGCTGAGGTCATTAGTCCCCTAGAACTTAGAACCAGTTAAACCTAACTAACCTAAGGACATCACAAACATCCATGCCCGAGGCAGGATTCGAACCTGCGACCGTAGCGGTCTTGCAGTTCCAGGCTGCAGCGCCTTTAACCGCACGGCCACTTCGGCCGGCAGTAATGTACATTTATCCCTCTAGAATAGTTTGTGATGACTATACCAGTGGAAGATACTACGTTTTACTGCAACGTATATTAAATTTTTAACACTTGAATGAAACAACAGGTATCGTAGCTGTTAGTAATCTCCCTACACCGAAGGAAAATTAACAGTGTTTACCGCATCCATGTCTCTTTTTGAAAGCTAGTATTCTTATACTCAGATAAAAATTATTTACTTCCTGTTTCACTTGTCACAAGTAAATCTGGACAGTACCACCAGGTAAATTTCGCGTTAATGTCATAATGTGGATCTCTGAAGTAGTAACAGATTAAGGTTTTAAAACCAATTCCATCTGCAGTAAAATGCTCTAATTAATTACAGCGTACATAAAACTAACACGCAGTTCTCTCAAATCACTCGGCTATGCTTCCACGTATCTCGCTAAATAAACTATGTCTGAATCGTCTATGTGACTGCATGACCAATTCGTAATATGGTACGTTTTAAATCTTTCGCATAGTACTGGGTCACAGAACATTGCACAGGGAGCATTATTATATCATTCCATGGGCGATTACTTGCAAAACAAACAGACCTGGTGAAAACACTTGTAGTATGAGGTAGGTAGGAAAGTAATTTAGAATAAGGGGACGAATGTCCTGCGCATGTTGCTGACGTTGTTATAATTCTGTACTTTGAAGTAGATAATTCGGGTTGTGAATATGGAAAAGTGTGATAATTCCATCTTTGGGAATTACGTACCCAAGATAGCTCTCTCTGAAAACGGAGAATGTTGTCAAACAATGACGTGTCATTTATACAGAGTATTGGTAAATTAAAAGCCGCAGAGACAATGATGACAGTAATAGAAAACTTTTACTATTTTTTCACTCAAACCGATATTTAAGTAGCATTAATGACCCAATGGACGTTAATACGTCAACCACGTCGCTGAGCGACTGCAGCAGTTCCTAGGAGCACGAGCAGAATTCATCATGGAGCTGATCATTCCCGACGAAGTTAAGAAGCGGCTAATCCGCAGTTAGTAATGAACACTTGAGCGTAATATATGTGTAGTACATTCGGTTGTTTGATCATACCAGTCCTTCCTGCTGATGCGATCGTACATGCGATATGATTTCCCATCCTCTGTTAACTTCATCGGTTTCTTCGTCAGTCATTTGCTCAGTACCTCTCCTCACACATCAGATACATATCACCATGCCGTAACTGCTATTCCAGATCGGACACATCCAGTTTCTTGGTTTTACTTCTGCACAATACTAAATCCTTCCCCCTCACATCTGTTCTAGTGTAACACTGCCAGCACGAAAATAATCGACTCTGGAGATCAGATGTCAGATGGCCTCTGATGAAACTGTTTTTTGTGAGACCGCAGAGTAACACGAAAAATAAGTGATACAAGTGTACAATCGTATATTTGCTATATAATTGGAAGAGTCATGTCTGGAAAGAGATCGATGCTAAAATCCAAATTACATATGGGAAACGTACAAATTTCGCTCGGTTCAAACAAGATGGTTGTATTATTGTTTAATAAATTTACTTCATTCTTCGAATTTTTGTATGTAATATACTTGGTGAAGCAGACAATATCTAAGAAGGTCAAAAGTGAATATCGTTTATGGCGAATATTGCTGAACTATTAGTGCAGTGATGCGGTTTTGTGCTGAAGAGTATGCAGCTCACGTCAATCAGTGAGGATCTGTCCTCGCAAACATTGTGAAAAGGTCCTAAAAATTGGAAATGTGGAGAAGAAAATACACCAACGTAAAAGAAAAGCTACTAATAAAAAATGAAACTAACATTTTAGCAGCAGTAACATACAGTGCAAGTGTTACTAATTGTAAGAAGCGTCTCGGAAGTAGAAGAGAGATCAACAAAACAAGTGTTCTACGAACACTACATTCCAACGGATTTTATCCTCTTCACATTTCGCCGTAACTAGGAATGCGGGTAAGCTACTACAAACAGCATAGTGAACGCATTATTGTGGCCAAGATAGATACGAAGCCCACACCTACTACAGTAGTACAAGTTTATATGCCAACTAGCTCTGCAGATGACGAAGAAATTGAAGAAATGTATGATGAAATAAAAGAAATTATTCAGATTGTGAAGGGAGACGAAAATTTAATAGTCATGGGTGACTGGAATTCGAGTGTAGGAAAAGGGAGAGAAGGAAACATAGTAGGTGAATATGGATTGGGGGACAGAAATGAAAGAGGAAGCCGCCTGGTCGAATTTTGCACAGAGCACAACATAATCATAACTAACACGTGGTTTAAGAATCATGAAAGAAGGTTGTGTACATGGAAGAACCCTGGAGATACTAAAAGGTATCAGATAGATTATATAATGGTAAGACGGAGATTTAGGAACCAGGTTTTAAATTGTAAGACATTTCCAGGGGCAGATGTGGACTCTGACCACAATCTATTGGTTATGACCTGTAGATTAAAACTGAAGAAACTGCAAAAAGGTGGGAATTTAAGGAGATGGGACCTGGATAAACTAAAAGAACCAGAGGTGGTACAGAGATTCAGGGAGAGCATAACGGAGCAATTGACAGGAATGGGGGAAATAAATACAGTAGAAGAAGAATGGGTAGCTTTGAGGGATGAAGTAGTGAAGGCAGCAGAGGATCAAGTAGGTAAAAAGACGAGGGCTAGTAGAAATCCTTGGGTAACAGAAGAAATATTGAATTTAATTGATGAAAGGAGAAAATATAAAAATGAAGTAAGTGAAACAGGCAAAAAGGAATACAAACGTCTCAAAAATGAGATCGACAGGAAATGCAAAATGGCTAAGCAGGGATGGCTAGAGGACAAATGTAAGGATGTAGAGGCCTATCTCACTAGGTGTAAGATAGATACCGCCCACAGGAAAATTAAAGAGACCTTTGGAGATAAGAGAACGACTTGTATGAATATCAAGAGCTCAGATGGAAACCCAGTTCTAAGCAAAGAAGGGAAAGCAGAAAGGTGGAAGGAGTATATAGAGGGTCTATACAGGGGCGATGTACTTGAGGACAATATTATGGAAATGGAAGAGGATGTAGATGAAGATGAAATGGGAGATAAGATACTGCGTGAAGAGTTTGACAGAGCACTGAAAGACCTGAGTCGAAACAAGGCCCCCGGAGTAGACAATATTCCATTGGAACTACTGACGGCCGTGGGAGAGCCAGTCCTGACAAAACTCTACCATCTGGCGAGCAAGATGTATGAAACAGGCGAAATACCCTCAGACTTCAAGAAGAATATAATAATTCCAATCCCTAAGAAAGCAGGTGTTGACAGATGTGAAAATTACCGAACTATCAGCTTAATAAGTCACAGCTGCAAAATACTAACACGAATTCTTTACAGACGAATGGAAAAACTAGTAGAAGCCAACCTCGGGGAAGATCAGTTTGGATTCCGTAGAAACACTGGAACACGTGAGGCAATACTGACCTTAAGACTTATCTTAGAAGAAAGATTAAGGAAAGGCAAACCTACGTTTCTAGCATTTGTAGACTTAGAGAAAGCTTTTGACAATGTTGACTGGAATACTCTCTTTCAAATTCTAAAGGTGGCAGGGGTAAAATACAGGGAGCGAAAGGCTATTTACAATTTGTACAAAAACCAGATGGCAGTTATAAGAGTCGAGGGACATGAAAGGGAAGCAGTGGTTGGGAAGGGAGTAAGACAGGGTTGTAGCCTCTCCCCGATGTTGTTCAATCTGTATATTGAGCAAGCAGTAAAGGAAACAAAAGAAAAATTAGGAGTAGGTATTAAAATTCATGGAGAAGAAATAAAAACTTTAAGGTTCGCCGATGACATTGTAATTCTGTCAGAGACAGCAAAGGACTTGGAAGAGCAGTTGAATGGAATGGACAGTGTCTTGAAAGGAGGACATAAGATGAACATCAACAAAAGCAAAACAAGGATAATGGAATGTAGTCTAATTAAGTCGGGTGGTGCTGAGGGAATTAGATTAGAAAATGAGGCACTTAAAGTAGTAAAGGAGTTTTGCTATTTGGGGAGCAAAATAACTGATGATGGTCGAAGTAGAAAGGATATAAAATGTAGGCTGGCAATGGCAAGGAAAGCGTTTCTGCAGAAGAGAAATTTGTTAACATCCAGTATTGATTTAAGTGTCAGGAAGTCATTTCTGAAAGTATTCGTATGGGGTGTAGCCACGTATGGAAGTGAAACATGGACGATAAATAGTTTGGACAAGAAGAGAATAGAAGCTTTCGAAATGTGGTGCTACAGAAGAATGCTGAAGATTAGATGGGTAGATCACATAACTAATGAGGAAGTATTGAATAGGATTGGGGAGAAGAGAAGTTTGTGGCACAACTTGACCAGAAGAAGGGATCGGTTGGTAGGACATGTTCTGAGGCATCAAGGGATCACCAATTTAGTATTGGAGGGCAGCGTGGAGGGTAAAAATCGTAGAGGGAGACCAAGAGATGAATACACTAAGCAGATTCAGAAGGATGTAGGTTGCAGTAGGTACTGGGAGATGAAAAAGCTTGCACAGGATAGAGTAGCATGGAGAGCTGCATCAAACCAGTCTCAGGACTGAAGACCACAACAACAACAACACGTCTTCATGGGTATGACTTCCGTACTTGGTTACAGTTCTTGGAATTTTACCTATGAAAAGAGCAAAGTGAAAGGGGAATACCCATGCAAAAATTTGTTTAAGGAAGAAGCGTCGTTTACAAAACATGAGCAAGCCACTCTTGACAATATGCATTAATCATCAACTGGAAATTGTCGCTGACTCAAGAAGTGGATAAAAACAACGCTCTTGGCCTATGAACCTTTGGTGCGTGTTCTTCAAGACTCGCATCAAATGTCCAAATGTGTGAAATCTTATGGGACTTAACTGCTACGGTCATCAGTTCCTGAGCTTACACACTACTTAACCTAAATTATCCTAAGGACAAACACACACACCCGTGCCCGAGGGAGGACTCGAACCTCCGCCGGGACCAGCTGCATAGTCCACGACTGCAACGCCCTAGGCCGCTCGGCTAATCAGGCGTCAAGACCTGCATCATCGGTTCTCGTTTCACTGATGGAAATCTAAATACACTCAAGTATCTCGTGTTAATAAGATATACTGCTGTCACAGTTATCAATGTGGTGATCAGCGTGGTACCAAATGACGGATGTCCCTCCCATTCCGTACTTACACTGACAGATTCTCTTAAGAGAACATTTGCAGAGCAGTCTAACTGTCGTTCAGGAAAAGTAAACTGGTCTGCACACTCACTAAACTTGGTATGTCCATACTTTTATCCATGGTGAAATTTAAAACAAGAGGTTATGGAACAACGACGACTCCCGAAGGCTTGAAATGTCTTATAACACGAAACTGTGCCACCGTTAACTCCAGATGATATTCTACATACTGTATCGTTTCTGCAGAATAATTTTATGGTCTGTAACAATGCTCAAGGTCCACATTTTGAGCGTAGTATGATAGCCATGGTAATAAACGCACGAACCGTACCTGAGGTATGTGTTATCCTACATTTAGTATGTAAAGCCTCTTCCCCTGACGGTAGGACAGTGGTTTGCGGTGCTGTTATCTTGATACTATTTCATCAAGCCCCTGCTAGTTCTCATAAAAGCTTCTTTCAAACCCATAGAAAAAAGTATATAGCTCCTTTAGAAAAAAACAAAGCTAGTGTCGTAATTCGGCAACTACGAGTATAAGCTATAAAAACTACTTCGAACTTCAGAAAATTAGCCATATTGTCCGATACAACTTGACGAAAACCTCACCGCGATATATTTATTCATTCTGGATGTATTTGGGATATCCTGTCTTAGCTGCCTCACTCTGCTTATACGCAGATCTACATACATTTACACACTAATACAGGGTGATCGGAAACAGTCTGAAAAGCTTCTAAGAGTGTTGCAGTGCAGCTTATACTGAAATATAACTGTTCAAGAAAACATTCAATATGTTGCGCCGTTTCCAAGTTGAAGTTAGCAGATCAGGCCGATGCGCGAGTAAATTTAAACCGTCCAGGAGCGACGGTGTCGCAAACGTGTACTTCTTTTTGTTTCGTACAGCCGAACAAAGAGAGTCATAAAAAATTGAACACGGAACGGTCGTAAGGATCGAAACCGAGCCAAAGGCTGAATAGTCTCGTGCGGTATCATACACGCTATTAGAAAAACTGATGCTAATAATTTTATCTGGCGGGCCGCTTGAATTTGCGCGGATAACGGTCTGATTGGCTAACTTCAACGCTAATTAACTCGGAAACGGCGCAAAGTATCGAATTTTTTTCCTAACGATTATTTATGAGAACAACCTATCCTGCACACCCTTACAAGTTTTTCAGACTGTTTGTGACCACCATATATATATATATATATATATATATATATATATATATATATATATATATATATATACGCTGAGTAATGGTCAATACTAAGGGATATGACAGGGACGATTATTCGAAGCCAAAATGTAAAGTAAACATGGACTTTAAAAAGCATTCCTTAAGAGCTCAACTTCGATATAGTGATACAAATCTCTTCTGCAGCAAGCCCTTTACTTTCCATGTTTTGGGAGGAAGTAGTATGCATCAAAACAAGAAAAAGTTGTCTAAGAAACGTGGGCTCTAAAATGCATAACCTAACAGGTATGAGTATTTGCTCAACAGAAAATGTGTGTTTCACAGTAGGGAAGATGAACATGTATTCGCTGCTCTTAAAATATGCCCTTTGGAATCCATGTTAAGCGGACATTTTTTTCTTGTTTTGGTCCGCCCTACAACCTCTCCAAATATGAAAAGTAAAGAGTGCAATGTGTAGCTGGAGTCAACCCAAAATATACTGCTGATCACATCTTTCATGCATCGCCCAGTATTGACACGTATCGTCAGTTAGTTTCACTTTACAAACAAAGTGATTTTTTCAGCGGAATTTTACGCGCCCATTAGATAGAGCGTTCCCAGATTATTTTAGTGCGATATTCGATTTAGTCATAAGTATTACCAGGAGCATTAAACCACGAAGAGTAAATGGTGTTCCAGCAGTGTCTAAGCGGAGCGCTGGCCCGCGCTGACTGCCACCACCATGCAGCGTGTGGTGCGATCTGCCGGCCGGAGTGGCCGAGCTGTTCTAGGCGCTACAGTGTGGAACCGCGCGACCGCTACGGTCACAGGTTCGAATCCTGCCTCGGGCATGGATGTGTTTGATGTCCTTAGGTTGGTTAGGTTTAAGTAGTTCCAAGTTCTAGGGGACTGATGACCTCAGCAGTTAAGTCCCATAGTGCTCGGAGCCATTTGGTGCGATCTGCTTCATGACGGTATGATGAGACTGTTTTTACTTGCACGAGCATCAGTGACCTCGACTGTTTATCTGGACATGTTGGAACATTTTGCATTTGCACACGTCGGAGAACTGCTGCTGTTCCTCACTGGGCCTCGATGGTTAGGAAGGCTTTGGACGACACATTTCCAGGTCGCTGGACTGGCTGAGGAGGACCCATTAGCCGGCCGAAGTGGCCGAGCGGTTCTAGGCGCTACAGCCTGGAACCGCGCGAGCGCTACGGTCGCAGGTTCGAATCCTGCCTCGGGCATGGATGTGTGTGATGTCCTTAGGTTGGTTAGGTTTAAGTAGTTCTAAGTTCTAGGGGACTGATGACCTCAGCAGTTTATTCCCATAGTGCTCAGAGCCATTTGAACCATTTTTGAGGACCCATTTCCTGCCCCCCTCCCCGAATTATTTCTTTGGGGCTTTGTGAATGATACTGTCTACCAGACCCCACTGCAGGACTTTCAGGAACTGCAAAAAAGCACCACAAAAGCAATTGATTATCTTCTCATGGTTGCGATTCACAGTCATGTAGAACTTTTTGCAAGTTCAAGGATTTTGACGTTTGTAACTGTTCGTGTAACTCATATCAATTTCGTAACGTATGCAGCCCTGTGCTGCTCGTCTGATGCTATCGCATTCTTACAGTTAAAAGGCTCAGACACGACAATGACATGCCTCCGGCTGTAAGCAATGGCAATAATTATTGGACGAACCACCCGTCGCTTCCGCCTCCATGACTTCTACCTCACAATCTACAACCATCCTACCCAATTAACTAACACATTAAAATACATCGGACTAAAATTTGATCGCCGACTAACATGGAAACCACGTCTTCCAACGATCCAATAGAAAGGCCATAGCAAACTAAAACTACGAATTGGCCGAACTTTGTGATTACACCTCTGCTCTATCCCCCACACCTAACAAAACCTTGATCCGATCCACCCTGTCCAGTGCAAATGTTGTATGGATGTTCGCCCCTCATAAGTTTTATCAGTCCCTCCAAATTTTTGAACGTCACAGACTCCGCCTTGCTTTAAGCATCCGTTACTCCTTCCCCACGTCGGTCGTTTGAAATTTCATCGAATTCCCACTCCTCCACACCCACATCGAAAACCTCCCCGTATCCAACGCCATCCAAAAACGTGATTCCGATAACTCCATTGATTTCTCTCTTATCAATATCCCAGATAAGCTGCCGCCTCTTTAGAAACATATTGCACCATCCTTACACCTAAACACATTCCATGTCCTATCCAATGCAGATTCAACCAATTCGGTCTCCCAGACAATGAAATCCGTTTCAGTACTGAGCTCTCCGACCAGCTATAGCTCTTCCCCACCTATCCCACTCCACTCGAGGGCTCACCCCTTCCCATCCCTTCCGCTCCTTCTGTCACCCAAACTCAGCCTCACTTTCCAACTTTCCTCTATGCACCCTACTAGCTTTAGACACGTATCCTCACCCCCCCCCCCCCCTACCTCTACAGAACACCCAACATTTAATCTGCCAACAGCTTTCTTATTCAGCACAGTTCCTTCAGCTTTTTAGTGAACCTACATTGCTCATTTTTAAACAACGTCGCCTTTTAATATCGAATGTCTGCTTTGTATTTATCTGTTAGACTTTTTTAAACTTTTAACAACGAAAATAACATTATGGTTTTTGTAAATAGCACCATACAATCATCAGTGCATATATTTTGAAAAAAGCTTTTAAATTTTTCATCAATAAATCTTGTTGTAATGTTTTTATTTATATTTTTTAAAAGCTTTTGCCTGAAGAGCGGGATTTTATACCGCTTGCAGCTCACCTCTCGCCCATTGGGGGCGAGGGGTATGAAATGACAGTAAAGAAAGAAAAGAGGAAGAGCTGTGTACATGTCGGAGGATCTGTTTTACATTTGACATGACCTGTAGCACAGTGCAAGAGACATGTTATTTCTGCCATTTTTCTGATGTAACACTGTCCATATTAATGCCGTTCTATATATACGCTCTGTTCTTTATTTTTCAGCTTTTGCATCATACCATCTGATAATGCCCTTAAGGCCGAAACTGGAATCCTGAAACATAAATAATTTCTGCAGTCAACGGTGAAAATGATGTCACTGAAAAAGACATACAGGGTAATTCAAGAAGATATGCAAATATTTTAAAATGTTATTGTACAAGTAAAACAAAAAAGTTCATATAAACATAAATCCGCAAATGTTTACTTACGGCTAATTAAAGATTTTGCCTGAAATTTAGCAACTTCGCTAATATGAAGCCATCGCAATACTGAACGAGGTTAAAGTAAAGCGCGATTTCCATTTATCTTATTGTTATTTATCTAGTGAATGCAATAAAATTCGTCCCAGACGTGTATCTGCAGTAGTTACTACAACAGTTGCTATGTGGTTTCACTTAAATACACTGTTGTTATTATGTTCTTTCACTATATGCAGAAAACTAACTCGTTTCAAGGTTAGGAAACGACTGAAACAACTCACTAACGGTTGCTAATAATGACATAAACATTTCTACATTCTTAATGGAAAGTAAACAAATTTACCTGTATAATAATCTTTACTTCTCTGGATGTTCTGGAAAACTACTGCAGATAAATGTCTGCGACATGTTTTATTACATTCACCAGACCAATAACAACAAAATAAATGGAAATCGTGCTTTACTTTAACCACGTACAGTTTTGCGAAACCTTCACATTAGCGAAGCTGCTAAATTTCAGGCTAAATCTTTTATTGGCCGTAATTCCGTAACTAAATATTTGCGGACCTATGTTTATAAGAACTTTTTTCTCTAGTTTTACCTGTAGAATAACATATTATAATATTTGTATGCCTTCGTGAATCACCCCGTATATTGCATGTACACGCATATTAATGAGGTGGGAGGAACTGGAATATCACTTAGACATCCTACGTGCTACAGATGGCGTTCACGGTGAACTCTGTTAAACGGTTACTACAACTCCAGGTGTGCGTGAACATCATTCCGCAAACTGCTCGTTTCTACCTATCCCCATTTCTGTAATACGTCTGACCAAATTAGTTGAGATCATTCTGGACACCCTGTACTTGTGAAATCATGTACTCGCTCCCCTTCTACGCTCGTAGGGTCCTCCGTACCCGACAACACACTCAAGGGAAGAGTTTTCTGTTAAATGGGTAGCGGCAGAAACTGGTAGTTTGAGTCGAGTCTTGAGCCGTCCTCACACGGGACGAGCCAGCTGACGTTGACGTGGACGCCGACGAGTAATCCAGCATCACGAGACGTAATGTCTGCGTCACATGGGACGTGCCGGTTAACGCGATTTGCCACTGTAGCGCTCCCCAGTGGCATTTGTCTGCTCTAACCGACTCGAAAACAACACCGTTTCTTTCCAAATCAGGATGCGAGATAAAAATCCTACATTAGCTCTATTAAAATGCACATTTCTGCCCTTGTCTGTATTCTAGGCATGTTGTTCTGTCTGTGGTACACATAAAAAACTTCAGTATCGATGAGTATATTATGAGGCAAAACGGAATGTTCCATGTCCAGTCAGTAAGGACATCAGCTTATAAAACGTATAAACTCACCCCTGAGAGAGAGTGAACTTATATTTACGTAATATTGAACTTTACAGAATATATTTCTATTAATTTAATTAGAAAGTTCCACAACGTTTTAGAAAACACGAAGGTGAAGAAACCTAGGATACAGAAGGACGTGAACCTGTTACACATAGTTTCGTTATCCAGAGCCTCTACGAACGACGCTACGCGAACTTCTGCAACAAACGACTTGCGTTTTATGTTATACTTTTATGAAGGCTTTAATGCCCCATATGTTATTAACTGACATTTAATTATAGCAAATCCTACCAAAAACGACACGTTTCTGATGAATCTTCAGTACGTTGTTGCCTTGAAACTGCGCACTTTCATAACACACAAGTAATAACACGAAAATAACTAAATACCAAAATTCTTTAACCAACAACGTGACATTTCGCTTTATTTTATTGCAAGAAATTGTACCTATAACAACGAGTTTTCACGACATCCTCAATGTGCTGGTCCTTACAAGCAGCAGAATTTCGTGAGGTGTAAGTTATAATATAAAACATACAAAATATTAGCTTCAACTCAAAACCACAAATACAATATGGCGTCTCGCAAGTTTTGCTCGTGACGTAGAGCGCATTCGTGCCTCTTATTGGTTCAATCTTCCATAGCACATTGGTGAAATATCGCAGGATTTTTTTGTGTTTCACGCGAGGCAATGACCCCTCAACGTGAAATCACAGGAAATGACATAAGAAAACCCCTTCAGCTCCACATCAGCATTAGCTAACTCGAGACCCACGGGAAAAACATGCAGTAACGCTTACGTCACAGCACGTGACAATGCAGGTCTTGCGGGTGCCAGCAGCCGTCTTCGGCGGGGAGCGAGTAACTATTTCAGACGAAACTTCCTGATACATTAAAACTGTGTGCCGGACCGAGACTCGAACTCGGGACCTTCGTCTTTCGCGGGCTGTGCTCTACCACGAAAGATAAAGATCCCGAGTTCGAGTCTCTGTCGGGCACACAGTTCTAATCTGTCAGGAAGTTTCATATCAGCAGCGTGAATATTTCAGTTCGGAAATATTTCAAATAAGTTTAATAATTTTTGACTGCGCGTTTAAATGCACGCAATCTCTCGATTGCACACGACAAAGCTAAGTGGTACCTTTTCAATCACTTATTGGTTTCTCGTGGTCTCTGCACAGAGCTGAGCTTTCGCGAAGTGTGGTGGACAAGTCGAGCTGTGTGACATCACAAGTTCGTTGCAGGGCCCATATTTCTCGTGGGCCCCGAGCTTACTCCTCCCGTGTGAGGACGGCTTAAGGAGACGCCGAAGTCGATGATAACGTCGTAGGATCCGGTCGAGGATTTCAAGATAGTGTACAGAATCATTTCCGATCCCGGTGGGCAGGCACTCACGTGGAGCACTTACCGCCGCTACTGACGGAGCTGTTAACCCTGTCAATATCTCTCCTATCGATTTGTCTTCGTCCATCTACGGCAAATACACAATATTTTGGAAATAATCAAACAATGCGAGATCACGCGTACCACGTGCAAGCACGGGGCTGCAGCTCGCTGCCGTAAGGGGCAGACGACGTAAATCCCGAACGTGAGCACAGCGGTGAACGGAAAGCAATAACACGGCACAGGGCGGCGCCGGTCACGAGTGGCCGGCAGAGGAGAGGCGGCGGTGTGCCGCAGGGGGCGTGGCCCGGCGCGGCCGGCGCGGGCAGCCCCGGACGTTTACGACCCCGCGCGGGTCAGCGCTCCGCGCTAATTGTCCGAGCCCGCAACCACCTGCGGCGCGCCGCAGACACCTCTCCTGCCTCATCGGCATTTAATCTGTCGATAGGCTTGCCGTTTCCACATCGGCACCGAGATTTCCCACCATAGTGTGCGCGGTCACGCAATAACTTCTATAGGCGAAGACGCCTACCCGATTACTGTCGGCGAGACGACGGCACCTTGACGCCAGAGGTTATCGAGTTGAGCAGCCCATATACTTCTTATACTGATCGATGGAATTATTTGTTCCGCAACGATTTTTGGACTTAAGACAGCACTTTCTAGTGGCAAGACATGTTGTCGACTCTGGCCGCACTCGACGACCAAAGCACGTGCTGCTGCTCCCGGCGGAGGCTCGAGTCCTCCCTCAGGCATGGGTGTGTGTGTTTGTCCTTAGGATAATCTAGGTTAAGTAGTGGGTAAACTAAGGGACTGATGATCTTAGCAGTTAAGTCCCATAAGATTTCACACACATTTGAACATTTTGTACCAAAGCACGATCTTTAGCACACAGTAACTAAAATCCGTCATGTAAGGGGCAACAAAACGACTATTCACATTGGTGTATAGAACATATTAGACCTGTGACGTAACATCAGATTTTCTGAGAAATATCATCTGCACAATTCCGAGCCGGCCGCTTTCGCCGAGCAGTTCTAGGCGCTTCAGTCGAGAACCATGTGACTGCTACGGTCGCAGGTTCGAATCCTGCCTCGGGCATGGATGTGTGTAATGTCCTTAGGTTAGTTAGGTTTACGTAGTTCTAAGTCTAGGGACTGATGACCTCAGATGTTGAGTCCCATAGGGCTTAGAGCCATTTGAACCATTGTTTTTTTTTTGTTTTTGTTGTTTTTTTTAACAATTCCGAAATTTGTAAGAGTCGCCAATTGCGAGAATTCTCACACTATCAGCTTAACGGCTCATGCATCCAAGTTGCTGACAAGAATAATATACAGAACAATTGAGCAGAAAATTGAGGGTGTGTTAGATGACGATCAAATTGCCTTTAGCAAAGGCAAATGTACCAGAGAGGCGGTTCTGACGTTGCGGCTGATAACGGAAGCAAAACTGACGGAAAATAAGACACGTTCATAGGATATGTTGACCTGGAAAAAGCGTCGACAATGTCAAATGGTGCAAGATGTCTGACAAAATAGGGGTAAGCTGTGGGGAAAGACGGTTAACATGCAAGCTGTACAAGAGCCAAGAGGGAACAGTAAGACTGGGAGACCAAGAACGAAGTGCTCACATTAAAATGAGTAAAAGAGTGGGTGTAGTCTTTTCCTGTCTATGTATAGAGGAGGCAACGAGGGAAATAAAAGTAAGGTTCAAGAGCGGAATTACAATTCAAGGTGAAAGGATATCAATGGTAAGATTTGCTGATGACACTGCTATCCTCAGTGAAAGTGAAAAATTTACAGGATGTGCTGAATGGAATGAATAGTCTAATGAGTTCAGAATGTGGATTGAGAGTAAATTGAATAAAGACGAAAGTAACGAGAAGTATTGAAAATAAGAACAGCGAACTAGTGATCACGAAGTAGCTGAACTTAAGGAATTCTGCTACCTAGGCAACACAATAACTCATGACAGACAGAGCAAGGACATAAAAAAGCACACTAGCACTTGCAAAAAGGCCATTCCTGGCCAAGAGAAGTCAAAAACCAGGCCTCAATTTGAGGAGGAAATTTCTGAGAATGTGCGTTTCGAGCATTGCATTGTATAATAGTGAAACATGACTGCGGGAAAACCGGAGCAGAAGAAAATAGAAGCATTTGAGATGTAATGGTACAGGAGGACGTTGAAAATTAGGTGGACCGATAAGGTAAGGTATGAGGAGGTTCTCCGCAGAAGCGATGAGGAAAGCAATAATGGGAAACACTGGCAAGAAGAAGGTACAGGATGATAGGACATCTGTTAAAGACATCAGGGAATGACTTCAGTGGTACTAGAGGGAGCGGTAGAGGGTAAAAACTGTAGAGAAAGAGGCAGACTGGAAAACATCCAGCAAATAATTTAGGTGTACTTTGCAAGTGCTACTCTGAGATGAGGAGGTTGCCAGGAGAGAAATTCGTGGCGAGCCGCAAAAATAAATAAATAAATGAAAATAGAAAATAAGTAAGTAAAGAAGCTATCGTAGCTCTGAAAGCTTTATTGTTGTTGATCCACAGCCGTCAGTGATTGGAGAAATAACGTCGACTTTGAACGATGACTAATTTCTTTAACCTCGAGTCAGTCGCAAAATTAAAACCTACAGTGAAACTCCAGGGAAGCTTTGCCCAGATGTGCTGCATAGTGCCTCCTCAATGCTCATCTATCGCAGGCATCACGTCACATTTTTCAGTGGCCATGTTGGTCTAGTGTTTAGACGATTGGTCTCCGGCTCTAAGAGTCCAGGGTTCCAACCCAGATAGGGTCACCGTCTACCACTACCACTGCCAAATCCAGACTAACATGCCAACCGCGTGCACATACGACATAATACAAGGAAAAAGAAGAAAGATTCTAATTAATATTATTACATCTGTGGCATGTTAAACGTATATGTGATGGCAGGTTATACTTGAGAGGCGGAAGCAGAGTCAGAAACAACTGTGACTCCCCTCCCCCCCCCCACCCCCATCACACAACCATACCCTGGACTCATGCGTGCATGCCTGTGTTTCAGGGCAGCATACAGCAGAAGATGATGAAGCTACAAAGCAATGTAGACTGGAACGTTACATGGCAACTATCGGGATCTGGTCACGTTAATAATGTTCAAAACGAACTTGACAAATCTCCGGAGCAGCAGAGAAGCGGGAAAATAGATATTCTGCAAAAGGTAGCTCTGAAAAAGTGAAACATAGCAAGGGGTGATTTGATAGTGGTCTGCCTCCCGTGAGTTTCATAGTAACACCGAATAATATAGCCCTTTTCCGCATTCAGTACAAGAGTGTTGTCAAGAGGAATATAGCGCTGAATGTAAGCGAAAATTCAGAAGTTTTGTCGCTGCATATTTCTTTTGTATTTCAAATTGTGACCTAGTACCGCTATAAGAGGTATAAATTAGTGAAATTTAAATTAACTATTCAGTCTTCTGCCCATGCTAAGTGACTGTTTTGGGAATTAAACATCAGTAAAATGATGAAAAGCAATTTAAACTAATATAATTCATTAATTGGAACAGTAGTAGAGTATATTAGTCCACGTACAACGTCTACCCTATCTAAATTTAAAAGGCAGGTAAATAGTTTAAACAGCGACGATAATGAATTGCTACAATCAGTACTAGTAAAGTGATGGTAGCTAACACACAGCTGTTTTTCAAAGGAAGGGAGTAGTCTTGCTTTAAGAGAACTTGTACGTTAGTGAAATTATGTTACGACATTGAGATGTATTGACTAGACGGTTGCTCTGTCAGAATATCGTGATGGAAGTGCTCAAAGGACAATGATAGATAATGCTGGTCAAAGCAGTGGCGGATACAGAAAAATCTCAAGGAGGGGGCGCTAAAGATATTTTCAGCTACCTTTACTTTTATTGTAATAAAAGATAATCAAGTCACATGCAAAGTTTAAGAAAGTTTTATGTAAACTAATTATATGCATATACAAGACAACATCTTATGATATAAAAATGTTACAATTGTGGTTCTCTTCCTCGAAAATCGGTTAATTACATCGTCAATATGACAATCAATATCAGGGTGAGCGTTCAACAGAGCTAACCCATTAAGTCGATCCGCCTTCATTGTCGACCTCAGCCATGTCTTTCTACGCCGCAGTGTTGAAAAACTTTCTACTGTAGCAATAGATGCAGGTAGACAACCAAATATTTTGTACTGCGTGTGCAACGAACGATAGTCAGATCTAGAACAAACAGGTAACGCTTGCATAACAGAATCACGATCATTAAGGGCGTTTATGCTCGTTTGTTTGTATTTACGAATCTCTCCCATTAACCTCTTTGTAATCACAAAACAGTAGAATATTCGTGACTTTTCTCGATCAAAAGCCAGACAGAATAATGTATCTAGATCACTAGAATGGCCGCGACTGTTCTCATAGTATGTGTTAGCTATCTATGTGCCGGACAGAAACGTTTAAAATACAACCACACGGACGGGCGTGTTATATAGTAAAGTACAACTACTCGATAAAACTCGATTCAGTCGAGTCGACTGACGAAAGAAACGAACGAATAGCCTGCGGTCTGACTGGCGGGGGCGGCGCGAGTGGCAATGCAGTCGGGGGGGGGGGGGGGGGGGGGCTTTCCCTTCGTATGTATCCGCCACTGGGTCAAACAATGACATTTAGGCTCTGAAGATGAATTTAGGGATTTACCATTATTTAGTAAAAAGAAAAATACCTCAGCTTCCGTCAGCAACTAAATTTCTGGACACCTAATTCATTGGTTTGTTTGTAGTATGCATGCAAAAGTTTTTACATTGTAAAGTGAGACGAGATGAACAAGCACCAGTTTACAACATAGGTTTACTAGTTCTTGCACACAGAAAGAACGGTTATTGCCGTATGCAAGCAAAAGTTTGAGAATTACGGGCTACAAGGGATATTAGTAATCGCTATTGTGTTTCCCCTTCAAGCAACACGTTCAAAGAAATATCTCGATTACTTTAATGTGTGAGTGAGATCTTATGGGACTTAACTGCTAATGTCATCAGTCCCTAAGCTTACACACTACTTAACCTAAATTATCATAAGGACAGACACACACACACCCATGCCCGAGGGAGGACTCGAACCTCCGCCGAGACCAGCCGCACAGTCCATGACTGCAGCGCCTGAGACCGGTCGGCTAATCCCGCGTGGCGATTACTTTAATGTACTTATTTGTTTCATTTTGATGAGAAAGAGGGAGCGAAAGAGAGATAGGGAGTGTGGAAAGAGACAATTTTAATGCTTTCTTAATGAAGGGACTTTAGAGAGATTTCTTAAATTTTACTTACCGCAGGACATTATTTCGTAAAAGATGAGATGACTGAGTTGCCGGTCGTATTGTATATATCGCCAGATGAATCGAGTGATGTGAACTCTAGAACTCGCTACGTTCAGAGCAGAATTTATTGGACTTGGCAAAAAAAACAGTAGGGGTGATTATTTTGTTTTCCTTCTTGAGAGGGTTAAACAAAGATAGGAGTTAGTGCCAATGCCGTTGTGCACGGATTGTTATTTACTACTGCTGTGCCTACTCACTTGTTTCAAAGGTAAGAGCTCGTGTAATTGTGGGAGGCTAATTCTTGAGGCTGAGATCAGACACAGTACACTGAATGACTCCGCTTTACCGTTTGCCCGTTGCGATTTAAGATAAGATGAAGATGTTCTGCCGAGATAGCCGAACCGGATGGCGAAGCCAGGCCTTTTGAATGCAGAGCCGTGTTAGAAGATACACTCGCTGCATAGTAATGGAACTCAAACTGAAATTATTGACGTTCTAAATTACTTACAGCAGCTATACCCCATACCGATGCGTCACAACTGTACATATTTGATTATATCAGAGAAGTACTTAACCGTTATTTATGAAATTTCTCGTAGTTCATTGCAAAATTACCAACTAATTTTGTCAAAAACTCACCTCGTACCGGTACATCATTAACACTACGATGCCGAGTGAAATTATGCTACTTATTTACTCTACACGCAGAGTACTATAAGTTGACACTATGTGCCAATAAAAATATGAGCAGTAGTGATTGTCGTGTTGTTGGCAATAGGCTCGTACTCGGGTGAAGCCAACAGAATAAATTCTTTCCACTCAGAGTGTAGTTCGATCAGCGAATAACTATAGTGTGTGTCGGCATCTTCCACTGGTAAAAGTCGTTCCTGGTGGTGAGAAAAACTTGACTGGAAAACATTTAAACAATCTTATGTACAATAAAAGCGCCCTAACGAATAATTTAGTTATTAAAGACATATTATGGCATCTCATTACAGTCGTCAACAACAAAAATGCAGTTGCGACATGTCAAAACTGTGTGAAGCACCTGGAATGAAACCTGGACACTTGCTTTTGGCGGGTAGTGTCCTCCCTGTCTAATGCGCTATCGCTGCACTCATTACAGACCGACACAAACTTTTAACACTTCTGCAGACAGCCCTGTACGTGGGGCAACCACAGCTACGGGTATTCATATTGGGTACTAATATCGCTTGAGAAGTATTTTGGTACTTTGTTACTGTACCACTACCGGTTTCGTAGCGTTAAAGCCACATCTTCAGGTGACATATGATTAAAACATTAGAGCGGAAAATCTCGGAATCTTTTTTCCCAACGTTCGTTGTCTGTCAAATACAAAACACCGCTAAAAGACCGTATGTCATGGATTAAAAACTGCCAAATTCCAATATAGTGGATAGGTCCAAAACAAATCGTATCATAGGCTCGCTTCTCCAATCTATATGGAACCGCATACAGGGGTCGCGGCCGCGTGTTCTGTCATGTCAGCTGAAGATGTGGCTTTAACGCCACGAAACCAGTACTGGTACAGTAATAGAGGGCCAAAATATACCTGAAGCGATTATTAATACCCAAGATTCTAACACTTCACTCGCTTCCGCAACTATACCTCATTTTTTTTAACTTGTCACATATGTTTCGCCCATAAATATATCTCTTCGTTTATGTAAAACATTGGAAAAACATAAAAATATCCATATACAGTTATCACCATCAATAGAATCTCGATAGCAATTTTGTAATAGTATCCACAACGATACATAACTCAAAACTATAGAATGCTGAGATGACACAAACCATAGCCTAAAGGTAATTTAAAGAAGAGGAACAGAGTTCCGAAAATGTTCACTACAACACTAAATGTTAATGTAGCTACTGGCAACAAACCAAAACGAAGAATAGCTTTTTTCATTTGTGTTTACAAGGCTCGTCGGAAAAGTTGTCTGAATGGTCTCAGAAAATAAAGGAAACAAGAGCTAAAAACAAAATATCTTTACTGGCCTTCAAATTAATCACAATTAACCGAAACACACTTCTGACGTCGGTTTTAAAGCTGTTGGAACTGTCGAGAAACGTTTGTGGAATCGCTCCAAGCACCGTGCTCACGCTTTCTTGGATGTCCGCAACGTCTGCGTGTTAAATTTTCTCGCTCAGCGCAAAGTGAGTTACTTAGCACCCTCCTTATTCTCCGGATTTGGCACCGACAGACTTCTTTTTCTTTCCTCGCCTTAAATTAGCCCTGAAAAGTCTCTGTCTCCCAGATGTTAATTCGAGGTGCTTCGAGCGATTCCACAAGAAGCGTTTGCTGACAGTCTCCAGCTGTTTTGCAACCGGTGTCAAAAGTGTACTGCAGCTAATGGTGATTACTCTGAAGGCTAGTACGAGTATTTTATTTGTAATTCTTGTTTCCTCTTTTTTGTGAGACCACTCACAGAACTTTTCAGATACACCCTGCGTTTCTGAAACAATAAGATCAGGAGGGACACCTTCACTGCTACAAGATTCTGATATAAACATTTTAGCTGCGAGAAAACTAAATGCTGTGAGAGCAGCATTTAGTTTACTCCTCCTTCTTTCCTCAGGAAATCGTAAGGAAAATCATCCTTGATACCTATCCAGTGTAAGTGGAAAGGAATCTAGGGATGGCTGGTATAGTATGAAAGCTTTCACGACCGGATGACATATCTTCTGGTAAACCTTCCGGGATGTAAGGTCGAGGTCCATGAAACTCTTCAGCTCCTAACGTTTCGTCCAGAGCTGCGCTGGACATCTTCAGAGGGGTGTTTCTCCTCCGGTGAGTCTTGCCGACTGACGGGTTGGACGTCTGAGAGCGACCTATACATCGTAGAAAGTGGGCGTGACCAGAGTTACACGTGATATGCAGAGATAATCTTTGTCAGAGATAAAACTTAACTATCGATCGTAATCTCGTCACGGATAAAACTGTCTAGCAAATCTGTAGTGCTACTGTCCAAATATCACTAAGTTTCATGGTCTCTTCTTTCCGATTAAAATTATCCCTATGTTTATATATTTCAACTACTTTAGTTATGAGACAGACGGATGGAAGATTGAAACAACAAATTTTTAGAAAAATAACGCACACAGACAGATACTTACATAAAAACTCTAACCACCATCCAAAACAAAAGAGAGGTGTGATTACAAGTCTCGTTGACAGAGCCAGACGGATTTGCACGCCGGGGTATCTAGACGACGAATTAAAACATCTGAAGCACGCTTTTGAGAAAAATGGCTACTCAAAGAAAGAAGTAAGCAGAATTCTGCACCCAAACAACAAAAAGCTTAAGGACAAGTCCGAAAAACGATGGAAGAATACAGTCTCTCTCCCTTTTATAAAGAAAGTAACGGATCAGATCGGAAAGATTTTAAGTAAACATGATATTAGACCTGTTTTTAGACCAACGAAGAAAATTTGTCATGATCTTCGGTCTGTAAAAGATAAACGCGCTCCTCTATCAGCCAGTGGCGTATATAAAATTCCGTGTACATGTGGTAAAGTTTATGTTGGAACAACAAAAACAAGCGTAAATACACGGTTAAAAGAACACAGAAGTCTTTGCCGATTAGGAAAAACAGATAAATCGGCTGTAGCAGAACACGCTTTTCAGCCAGGAAATCATCAAGTGAAGTTTTCCGAAACAAAAATTTTATCTACGACGACGAACTATTACCCACGGCTTTGTAGAGAAGCAATTGAAACATATAAACATAGGGATAATTTTAATCGGAAAGAAGAGACCATGAAACTTAGTGATATTTGGACAGTAGCACTACAGAATTGCTAGACAGTTTTATCCGTGACGAGATTACGATCGATAGTTAAGTTTTATCTCTGACAAAGATTATCTCTGCATATCACGTGTAACTTTGGTCACGCCCACTTTCTGCGATATATAAGTCGCTCTCAGACGTCCGACCCGTCAGTCGGCAAGACTCATCGGAGGAGAAACACCCCTCTGAAGATGTCCAGCGCAGCTCTGGACGAAACGTTAGGAGCTGAAGAGTTTCATGGACCACGACCTTACATCCCGGAAGGTTTACCAGAAGATATGGCTGGTATACATTCTTATTACCGTGAAATTGTGAAATGTGGCAAGGCTTTTGGGTAACCTCTTCTCATTGTTTGGTCACCTTTATTTATGCAAATGGTGGGGGGTTGAATTAGCTAACTTGGATACGAACTGTCATAGTGATGGTATGTGCCAATTTCACTACCTCTTCTTAATTTTCTTGTAATCTAACTTGATGCTGGACACTTTCAGTTGCTTCATGAGCCTAATTTTGAAGTGAGGAGTGCTGAAAATATGAAAAAGTCTTCCTGTGGTGAGACCCAGTGGAAAGAGCCATTGGGGGGAGGGGGCGAGGGGGGGGGGGGACGGAGGAACGGGCGCCTACCTCTGCAGAACCGCAGAAACAGGGAAGAAATACCAGGTGAGGCGCCTGCCTCCTGCCCAGAGGATGGAAGCCGCTTGGGTGCATGGAATGCGAGTGCACAGTTATTGTTCATTTATATGATGGTCGGCGAGCGGCCGAGATACAAACGCTTTCGCGTCAAAAGATGGAAGTCTGTCAGTGGGCAGTACGGGCTATGAGCTTATGAAGGAGATATTTGGGGAGATAGACATCTCCCGGCTTCCATAAAAAAACCTCAAAAACAGCTCTCACCTACGTTCCGGATGAATGCTGGAGCAGAGGTGGCTACTAGCCTCGTAGCAAGCGTTTCTAAGTTTTCGTGGGATCTGTAATAGGAGGTTAGCTGATGTCAAAAAGAGCACTGGAGTGTTAGTTGTGTTATCATGAGGACGTAACATTTGAAAATTTATTTATTTCTTTATTTACTTTTTAGGAAAGATGGCAATAAATGTGATTCATTCGTTTGATGGCGTTTCAGCATTTTTGAGCATGGAATGCCGCCTGTGAAACAATTACACCATTGGGCGGCTCAGGCAAATTTTTATACGAATAGTAAACGTCTAGTGTTGGCATGCAGACAGCAGCAATGCAAGTTTTTAGAGCGGCAGGAAAAGGAGTCGCTGAAGACACGTGGACGTGGAAGGTGACACGAATCAGAGAGGACATTACGAGATGCAGAGGCTGATGCAGCTAAAATCATGGACAAGAGATGCAGGCTAGAATGCGGTTGCGTTCTCAGGTTTCGGAGTCCCTGCGTCTTCAATGAAGATTATGGTAAGCATCATTTACAGCTTGGTCGTATGAGGGAAACCGAGGGTATGGCAGTTCACTTGCAACATGGCTAACACTGGCTCATTTATCAGCACTTCGTAAGATCTGCAGGGTTCTTGAGTGTAGTTTCCAGACAAAGTGTCGCTGTGATTAGCGTGCCTATTTCACAGAATTAGATCTAAGATTTGATGCAACTCTGCCTCATTCAGCAACTCTGCCAACTCATAGGGTTACTCAGCAATATGTATAGTAGGGAACAGTTTTGTAACGTAATTCTGTTTTACTGCATTAATATTCATATGTCTTTGACAATAAACCATAGCGCTATTTAAATCTTGAGTTCTTTATTACAAACAGCTCCTTTAAACGACAATATTGCGTCGATTCCCCACCTACAGATTCACTCCTAGGGCCAATGAATTAAAGAGTTCGTAACTGAAAAAGAAGGAAGATGGAGTTTAACATCCCGCCGACATCGAGGGCATTACAGATAGAGCAGAAGCTAGGACAGTGTCAAGGATTCGGAAAAGTTCAAAGAAGGGCAGCTCGTTTTGTACTATCGCGAAATAGGGAAGATAGTGCTACAAACACGATAATTGAATTGTAGTGGCAATCATTAAAACAAAGGCGTTTTTCGTTACGATGGAATCTTCTCATGAAATTTCAATCACCAGTTTTCTCCACCGATTCTTATGGCACCCACCTACATAGGGAGAAATGATCATCAGGATAAAATAAGAGGAATAAGGGGTCGCACAGAAAAATTTAAGTGCTCGTTTTTCCGCGCGTCGTTTGAGAGTGGAACGGTAAAGAGACAGCTCGAAGGTGGTTCATTGAACTCTCTGTCAGGCACTTTATTGTGAATAGCAGAGAATCACCTAGATGGAGATGAAATCGGTCATTCCCTTTCGAAGGAACCATCCCGACATTTGCCTGGAACAGTTTATGGAAATCACGGAAAATTTTAATCTGGATGACCGGACAGGGGTTTGAATCGTCGCTCTCCAGAATGCGAGTCCAGTTTGCTGACCGCTGTGTCATCTCACTCGGTGTTAGTAACTCCATCGCCCACGCTAAATTTAACACTCGGTGTCAAGGCTGTGCCTGAGACTCGGTTAATCTGAGATTCAGACAGGTTTCACTTCCCTGTCTCTCTCTCTCTCTCTCCCTCTCTCTCTCTCTCTCTCTCTCTCTCTCTCTCTCTCTCTCTCTCTCTCTCCTCTCGCTCACTCACACACATGGGGTTTATAATGTGTCGTCATCAGCTTTCAGCTCACCTGATTTGTTAGTGGATTGAAGAGGCTCGGAATTATGTGTGTTTTTGTTTAGAAACAGAAACGCTGGATGAGGGTAATATATATTTGAATGAAGGTGTTGTGCCGGCCGTTGTGGCCGAGCGGTTCTGAGCTTTTCAGTCTGGAACCGCACGGCCGCTACGGTCGCAGGTTCGAATCCTGCCTCGGGCATGGATGTGTGTGATGTCCTTAGGTTAGTTAGGTTTAAGTAGTTCTAAGTTCTAGGGGACTGATGACCACAGATGTTAAGTCCCATAGTGCTCAGAGCCATTTGAACCATTGTTGTTGTTGTTTTTTTTTTAAGTGTTGTATAGACGACAACAACTGTTTTGTTTAAAACAAAAGGTACATTAATCAATCTTGTCGTGGGATACTGCAGTCTCAGAAACTGGAACACCATAACTCGGCCTTTAAGATGCAATGCTCTGTTAAATATTTTGTGGTGTTAATCTGTGGGAATGAACGAGCGTTACAGTAAAACCCACTACCGTCGTAAAGGAAGTTTGCAAGCGCCGCTGTCCATATCTACAGTTGTGTCACTCACCATACTGCTGAGATCAGTTATACGGACTGCCGGCATTGACAGAAGTTGTCCTCCTGCGACTTTGGGGCGATGGTTATCCGACGCACAGCATCAGCAGCAACTCTGTTCAACATAAATGTTCAACTCCTATGTAAGCTATGAGCGAAACTGAAGTTTATACATTTAGTCCCAGGAGGACCGGTCAGTATTCAAGGATATGACAGGAATCATCATTTGAAACAAAAAAGTGCAGTAAACAAGGCCCTAATATGCGTACTTTAAAAACTGTGAGCACTTTTTCATCTTCAGTACTGTGAAACACATCTCTTCTGCTGAAAGCTCTTTGCTTTCCATATTGTGGGAGCAGGTAGTATGCACCCAAACAGGAAAAAAGTCTATTAAATATAGGCTTTAAATGCATACCTCAAGAGTCATATGCACTTCAGTAAATGAGGTTGCTTCACTGTGGCAAAGATAAACAAATGCTCATAGCTATTAAGGCATGTCCTTTAGAACCCATGTTTAATGGATTTTTTTTCCTTGGTTTGGTGTATACCACAGCTTATCAAAACACTGAAAGCAAAGAGCTTACAATAGAAGGGATTTGTTTCAGAGTATCTAAGATGAAGAAGTGCTCACAGCTCTTAACATATGCGTTTTAGAGGCTAAGTTTAAATAGAATTTTTTGCTTCGATTGATTCACATCCCTGAATATAGACAGTTCTTCTGGGATACCCTGTATATCCATTGAGTGATATGGCCTGTATGAGCATCAAACTTTTGTTCCCAATTTCACAAACTACACAGAAGATAAAATGGAAAGGAAACACCGTTCCCAGAGAGTGGCTGTCGTAAACTGACATTTCATTGTCAAAGGAGAGAAGTTGTCCAGTACTGATTGATCAGTCGAGAGAAACACACGGTAATCAATTTCCAGTTAATTTACCTGCTAAATACGAGACATGCAAAAGTATTTTAGATGCTTTGCCCGTGCGACATACTCAGAGTTCGATAACAGTTTCATTCCTACTGCACATTCACGAACCAAATTCAGTATCAATAGAAGCATTTCATGGAAGACAATAGTCAGATTATAAGATAATAAACGAGAGGGAATTCTGCTCTTTACAAAACATGGAAAATCGTGTCCCCTGAATATAAAACCAGTTAGCCACAGTTGCAATCAGTCGACTCGTAAAAACACCTAGATATAACATTTTGTCGGGATATGAAATTAAATGATCACATAGCCTCACTCGTAGGAAAGGTAAATGGGAAAATTCCGTTCATTGTCAGATACTGTGAAGGTGCAGTCAACCTACAAACGGCACTGCTTACAGACCTGCTAGGTGCCCCATGTCTAGTGCGTGTGACACTTATCATACTGGGCCAACAACATACTGAAAGTATGTAAATAAGAGCGGCTTCGTTTGACCCACGAAAGAGCGTCACGGGAATGATGATAAACATGAACTGGAGGACTGTTGAGGATAGATGTCTCAATTACTCGCAAAAACCTACATACAAAGTTTCAAGAACCAGTAAGAAGAGTACAATCTAGAGATATTCTTCAACACCCAACCTAGCTCTCCCGTAGGAATCGTGAAGACAATGTAAAACTAATCACAGCACATACAAAAGCATTTAAACACTGATTCTTCCCGCGATTGGAATAGGAGTTGAACACGTGGTACCATGCTAAGTATTCTCTACCACGCATTTCACAGTATTTCGCACAGTACATATTAGATGCACATAAAGCACAGAAACGACAAGTAATAATAAAATTTCAGCCGGAAAGTTGATGACAAATCTCAGTTAACATCACTATCACTGAAGCAACAATCTGTAAGAGGCAGTCAAATGAAAACGAGACACATGAAAAAAATAAACTGATTATTAGTTCAAAAGCAACGCCGCACTGTGAGACAAGACAATCAATGCATTAATAGAAAAATGTTTGCGATTGCCCATGAAACAATGATTGTACCGAGGCGTGCAGCTCTTCGTGTGAAGCAAACCGACATCCACAAATGTCTTTCTTCATTGCTTCAAAAATATGGAAATAGCATGGGGAGAGATCGGGACTGTGTGGAAGATGTGTAAGGGGTCCCCAGCGAAACTTCTGCTAAGTAATCGAAAAACCTTGGTAACATGTGGTCCCGCCCACATTTGCCATAAAGTCACGATCCCTCCAAATGAGATTTCCATAGTTTTGGATCCCTGAGGAAGGACATTCGTGGACATCGATTTGCTTCGGACGAAGAGTGCAGTCATTGTTCCGTAGGCAATAGCAAACGTTTTCTATGAAAGCAATGACCTTTTTGTCCAACAGTGGGATGAATGTGTTAACAGTTATGGCGATTACTTTTGAAATAATGATCAGCTTGCTTACTTTTTTCCGTCGTTTGAGTGTCCTGTGACTGACCCTTCTATAATAGCACACACATCTTCTTAAACGAAGAACTGGAGGGGAGGGAAACACAATTTTGAAGAATATTACTGATACTGGTTGCATAGGCAGGAACTAATTAATAAGAATCTTTCGATATGAAAGCTGTGAGCCTCAGGTCGTTAGTTTCTAGGTTTAGAATGTGAAACAGGCTAAGTTCACGTTAATGTCTTGCATTAGTAATTTTGTGATAATGATTTTTCTTAGTCCTGAAGAATTCCTAAGATTGTATTTGTATCCCCACGCGACCATCCGAATTATAAACAGGACCTCCACGGCCTAGCAGCCAGTCGTAGACTCACCTCAGATGATGTTGCCCGCAGTTGGCAACGAAACGTCAGGGAGAAGTATTTCTACTATTGGACCACGGCCTCTTAGCCTGGAAGTTTTAATTACTGAAGACGCCGGCCGTGAAAGCCTACACGCTATGATCATCCTAATTATGTTTTTCTTTTGTTTCATTAGAAAACTTCACACTAATGAAAGGGTGGTTCCTCTGCAATCTTGCTTTTCCCATCAGAATGCAGTACAAACACGTAAAACGCGCTAAATTTGCTTAGTGAAATCACACAATAGAATAAAAGTCTGCAGGTAACGAAAGAGCTTCGATTATCCTTCTCTCTGAGCACTTAGAGGGGTTGTTTCACGATAATTTAGCAACACCGGTAGCTTATGACTAAAGATAAAATACGCTGAGGTGGACTGAATTTCGGAGTATTACGCTAGAAATACGAGGCAGTGTTAAAAGGCAATAATAGTAAAGAATTTTTTTCCTTCAAAATTCGAAAAAAATGTACCCGCTAACTTCTGAGTGTGTACAAATGTCGACAAATGGCCTGTTGTGCCCGTATGTGTGTACAGTAGAAATTAAACACGCAGGTACACTTTTGTGCTTAAGAATATTTTTGAGGGGACGGGAGCTCCAGGGGCCAGTTTGGAGTGTAATGCGAGTGTACAAGTGCCCCCGCCCCCGCTCCGCCCCCACTCAGCATTTTAACACTCCCCCTTTTTCTCCCGGCGAGGTTCCACACAGATAAAACTGCTGGACTCCGGCTGCGTGATGCGCGTGCTTTAGCGAGATTCCTATCTGGCCGGCATCTTAACTGGCCATAAAACCCATATACACTGTCGATACCCACACAAAAGTGCTTACCCGTATAATATTATAAGGTCTAAACCTACCAATTAACACTTAAATTATGGTTATTCCGTGGTCGAAAAAAAGTAAGGCTCAAAATTATATGGAACCTATATTAATATCGATGTTAACATATTACGTGCAAAACTGGGGCCAGCATTTCTGCCCCGGAGCAAAGTGTGGTAAGAGTCGTTACGGCGTCTCGAAGAAGTATTTTGAGTATTGGAATGCAGGAACGTGTCGTCATCACGAATGTGGAAGTACTCAACGAAACGTGTGTCGGTATTACACGCGTGCCCTAACAGCACACCAGAACTGGCACAATGTTTCGCCAGTGGCGTACTGTTTAAAAGCTCTCTATTAATGCTATAGGGCAGCAATAATTACTACCTGCGCACTTCGTGAGCGTAAAACGACGGAGATCCAGCAAGCAAAAATTGTTAGTGATCGAGGATTTTTTTCCTAAGGAGAAATTCTTCCCATTTACACCGATCAACGATAGAAACAATACCCTTTGATTATATTTTCTGTGTATAAATCTGTTTCGATGAAATCCACTGTGACGCTCTTACATATTACAAAAGGTATTCGAAGGTGAGAACATGTAACTCCGTAAAGATATATGATTTTTTTTTCGAGTTTAATTACAGCAATTTGAAGCGTTCGATCCTGTATTAAAATTTCACGGGAGAACGGCAGAATAATGCAGTGCTTTCTGTCTGATTCAGACGGCAAACATCGATAAAACTCACTATTGTGAACATACTAATCGTAAAGCTTTATGGTCTTCTCTTAGGCAACTTCGACAGATTTTTAAAATCTTTGATGCTATTTCTCGAGAGTCCAACAGCGTACGAGCTCCAAAAATGTGCTCCTCAATGTGGTAATAAAGATATAATATTACACTAACTGTTTAGCTGGCGGGTTGTAGAATTTGTCTATAAGTACCATCTTTTTCATCGTTCTGAAAAAGCAGGCAATAATAATGTTATGCTTTTATGTATCATGTTAACTGGTCAGAACTGTAACAATGCTTATATCGATTAATAAAATGTTATCCAGCCTACCCACATAAAACGGAGTTCTTCTTTGACTACACGACAGCTGTCCACAAGTGGAGACCCTTGAGAGAGATCAGCGAATAGTGGAAACTGGAAATAAATACAGCGCTGGCTCTGGCCATCAAAGAGTGTGATTCTAGGGCTTCTAACCAGCTTTCTACCCTAGCACAAATTGATGAGAAGTGAAACTTGTGACAGAATCAATGTTCAAATACTGCTTGTACGTCATCTGTTTCCTACACAGTCCCGCTGTTACACTAGAGACCATTATCATTCATAATTATAAGAGAACCTTTATCGTCAACGACATTAAATTCTAGGAACGCTGACCGGCCGAATGATTAACAACGCATAAACCAATAGCAAATTAAAATTTTAAACCAAGTTCCATAAACAGTTAGCTTTCGATCCCCATGAATCTAAAGCTCTATAGCCATCCGAAGTTAAGTTTGCAAGCAGCTAACGCATTTAATAAGTACAATTTCGTCCTACGAAATACGATTCATGTAGACAACGGAGATTTTTCTGAATGGAGAGAAACAATTAACGCAGCTTTGCAGGGTACAGTCATCAAAATTTGTGTTTTTTTCACATGTCACTGTATTTTGATCAACCCCAGAAGACACACAGCAATAAAATAAATGTGAAATAACGTATTTAAAGGGACAGTTGAATGATTTTCTCTCTTAAATAAAAAGTATTTCTACGTTATAATTCTTTCTATTACAAAGAAAAATGTTAATTCGATGCTTAAAGCTTATGTGAATAAAAACATACATGCCTAATTCCGATATAAAACTTACATTTACTGTTACGGCGGTATGAAGTTGGCTGCAAGAAACTCGCTTTTCTGTCTGGTAGCTGGCTTACAACGCGCTAAATAAAAATTTACGTTCGCCTTCTCCTTAATTGACTGTTTCATAATGCTAGGCTTTTTAGATTCACATCTGGTGTGAAACTAATATTATGTCTATTGTACGTCCTAAGTTTTTCAGTTGCATTTTTATAAAACATTACGAATAGCTTAAAAACGCATTCTCATGAACGTAAAGGCGTATAAAAGTTGATTTGTTACGTATTTCCAACTGCTGTTGTACTTTAAGTCATTAACTATCCATTTTCAAAATTGAAGCGAACCTTATGTACCAGCAAAAAGTTCTCTCTACTCTCAGTTGCTGTTTAGGCGCCATTTTAAATAAATGAGTGACTGGAACCGCAAGCATAAGTAAAATGGCGGTCCCAACTTCTTATTCATTTTGATTGATCCCGATTTACACTCCTGTTGAGATAAGACTGTTTCTATGAAAAGTTGGAGGGACTGTTATTCAGCTACGTGTTCTACACTGATTTCCACAGTATCCTACCCGTAAATACGCAGCAGATACTTTCCCCCCACCTCGTTGGTTGGTTGGTTGGTTTTGGGGAAGGAGACCAGACAGCGTGGTCATCGGTCTCATCGGATTAGGGAAGGATGGGGAAGGAAGTCGGCCGTGCCCTTTCAGAGGAACCATCCCGGCATTTGCCTGGAGTGATTTAGGGAAATCACGGAAAACCTAAATCAGGATGGCCGGACGCGGGATTGAACCGTCGTCCTCCCGAATGCGAGTCCAGTGTCGAACCACTGCGCCACCTCGCTCGGTCCCCCCACCTCGTCAATTAGTTTGTAATATCTGATAGGTCATTACTCCACATGCTCCGCAGAGGTTCTGTAGAAAAATGTTCATCAAAACACCTCGTAAACCGTTAGATTAAAGCACCACGTACCAGTCTATTTAATCAAATCCGAAGCAGATTCTTTCTATCATGAGCTAGTGCATCTCTGATATTATATGGTAGATAGCGTCTATCTCTAAGAAGAATTGACAGAGCTGTCAGATACGGAAGACAACCACAACACAAGGCACATACAAGATAAATACACATTAGTGAGAAAAAGAGATAATATATCCACAAATATTATTTTAAAAAAGCTGCTGTAACTGTACATGACTAGGTTAGTGTTTGCTATTGAAGATGGATGTGTGGGTAGCCACTGCAACTTTGTTATACGAAAACTTCCTTCACAAAACTATTAAATTTTATGCTTATCGGCTTATTACTGTTAGTAGTTTACATCTGTTAGATTTAAGTGGGAAACTTTAATTGTAAAGCAGAGCAATCAACAAATAAGTAAATGATCCCTGATTGGAACAACGTTGTCAGCCCAGGGAATGGGTGATGACCTGCATTTAAATCATGTTTCTGTGAACAGTTACGACTTCAAGTCGTTGTTAGCTTATTGTAAATGCCTCTCGTGATTCACGAGTACTATATTTAATAACAAAGTTTCACAGTATCAATAGATTAAAATAATATAATTTTTATCCCCAGTGTCATCAAAATATATTTCTTTGAACTATTGCTTAGAAATTATCGCTAATTAACACACTAATAGGAAATTAGTGGCCTCAGCACAAACCATTATGTCACCACACCTTGTTGTGATACAATACGTTAAGTACTAGCATTTGAAACAAGCTTTTACAGCAGAGTATGTAACTTTAATTTAAGGTGTTACTGAGGTTATGCCGTTGGAAGGTAACTCGAAAACTGATTTGAACCTACAAAAGACAATTTAATAATATCTATCGATGGGAGTTCGTATTGACACACCGCAGTAATGAAATGTTAGTTGATAGTCGATAGTGTGATTTCAGAGATGTGCGTACTGCAGCTTCCTACCTGAGATGATTGCTATAGGTTCTCTGCGTCCGACGCTCCGTTGTCTTGTTGATCGCTGGTCCATCAAAATACACCATAATAAACTTTCCCTGTGTCTGTAAACGGAACGGAATGCATCTAGTCGGGTTAATCCTACATTAGGAATCAAAATTTAAGAATCAGTGGATGGCTGGTCGAATATGAACCATGATGCGCAGTCCACACGTTTAATTGCATATTACCAAAATGAAGCTGTTCAGAAGCCCGGCCCTTACCTGGATTCAAATACAGTTCTGTGCATACCCCACCAGACAATACACAGTTTATTGCCGCTAGAGAAAACAGTCTGTTTTACCCGTGGTATTCAACTCCCCTCACAGTTGTCACTCCACGTACCTCCTCATCGCTCCTCAACTGTCTCTTCGTTACATCTGTCACAGATATTAATTTTCCTAACGGTCAGAAACTCCCAAAATTACAACGAAATTACATACATACATACATGAAATTAACATTACGCAATAAATAATATTGATTTTACGTAATACCTTGCACTGTACTTGTACACACAAAGTCACTATAACCCAAGATAAGCAACGTTAACAGTGAAGGGAAAAAATACGGAGCAAATGAATAAATATTTCATTAATGTTTTACAGAAATCTTAAAGAATAGTAACAGTAGATGTACAACACAACAACATATGCCAAATAAGCCCGTTGCTATTATCTCGATGGCTATGTAATTATTTTAAAAGTAATATGACAATAATATTTGTGCCATTAGATATTTTTGGCCAGCCACTACATACGTTGTTTCAGTCTGAATTCGACGAGTCAAAATCTGCGAAAATCAAGCTATTTAAATACGGTCTCAAGAAGTAGCTGTAGATTTTGTATTTATATGAGCCATAGGATTACAAATCTGGTTCCTACTGTCCAGTAATAGTGATACCAAACCACTTTTCACAGTTCTGGAGTCATTCGGTTCGGCTGCAATATATGACTGTATTTCCCCTCTGAATGCTGTTACTTCCTGGTATTGTAACTCAAAATACGCAAGAAATTACCAGTGCAGATGTACATCTCCAACTATGGAGAACACATTTTATGAAACAAGAAATTGTCCTCCTTAACTAAATTAAGTCTATCCGAACATGTCTCGCAAGGCCCAACGGTACCGACCGACCGCCGCGTCATCCTATGCCGATAGCGTCACTGTATGTGGGTATGGAGGGACATGTGGTCAGCACACCGCTCTTCCTACCAGAGCAGCTACCTCTCAGTCAGGTAGCTGCTCAATTGGCTTCACAAGGGCTGAGTGCACCCCGCTTGCATCCAAGTGCCAGTAAGTCCAACAGTGCTTATCTTCGGTGATCTGACGGGATCCGGTGTTACCACTGCGGCAAGGCTGCTGGTTAATTTAAATTAAGCAGATCCAAAAATTATTTAACGAGGCTAAAATTAAAAGTTCTGGTTTATTGACAGTTGTGCTCCAGAACTGCCATGTATACCATGAGACAGTATTTATATATACCACCGAAAGCTGCTATTAGATAATACGTTATTCGAAATATTATGTGCTGGCTGATTCAAAATATTCCATGGAACATATATAACGGTTAACTGATGTTTTTAATTAATTTTATTCAAAGCATTATGTAATAGGAGGCTTTCTCCTCGTTGGCAATAAATTTTGATTAGAAATTATCTAAATATGACGCTCTAGATAAAATGAGAATTTAAATAACAGGTAAATTTTACCATTTTAGAGTTCGATTGAAAGTGGCAATGCGCATCTGCTAACATGGAAATTCTAAAAACTGTCAGTATCGCGCGTTTTTAATTACAAATAGATGCACCCGATTTGCTTAGTATCATCCCTATAAATTACTCAAACGTTAAAAAACGGGGGCAGCTTGAAACAGTTCATGAATAGTACATCCAAAAATTTAGGTGAACAGACGGAATGCAGTACTGTGATGCATACATTGCAGCATAAAGCCTACTTGAACGGGGCGATTGTGGGAAGACGAACAGTATGTTCCACTAGTCCTGCGTGAGATAACATAAGTAAATGACATCCGTCTGTGGGACCATGATAAGCGTTCCGGTGAAAAGTTGCAGCGGCGTTGAATTTCTATCCGTCTTACGTTATCTGTGTATTTTGCTAGGTTATCATTTTAGACCTTAAAAATGCTGGCGAAGAGAAAGTCATTTGACAGGAGAAGATCTGTGTCTCTCGCTAAAAGTCACTGGTAATAAGTAATCGTACTGTTATCTATTAAATATCTCCAGCTTCTTTTAATACTATTTACAGAAGCCGACCAAAACCAGAACGCAAACAAAATGAATCATGGCCAACGATACGTTCAGGCCAAGAAAAAAAAACAATAAAAGTTTCAATTTTCCCTGCCCCCTTGCCATATTGTCTTCAGTTTCTTTTTCCCTTTATTCCGACGACGATGTTTTGTTGTTCTCTCATCAGTTTGCAGCAGCAAAGATATTATAAACGGCCGAGTTCCTAACCACGATACAGAAACGTTCCTTTTTTCCGTCCTCGAAGGCTCCATGGAGGCTTATGACCGCGCCCCACGAACCAAACATCATCATCATCAAAGATTCCGTGGCGTCATGCGAATTCTTATTAGCGACCATGCCCCGAATCGACGCACTCTTTCCGATGTGGGGCGCGTGAGGCAAATAATGCAACGTACTCCTCCTCAGTTTTATCTAAAACGTTTGTTAGTGGGACCAGCGTAATTCTCTGCGCTGCTAAGGATAAGGAAGAGTTGCCGAAGTTGGACCGTTGCATAAGTGGGACCACCTTCTTATTTTACTGTGTGCTGGTAACTTAAACTTTTAAGTTAGCTCTTCTGTGAGAAATGTTGTCAAAGTCACGTGGCATAGCGGGCAGTCGATAAGGCCCATTGAAGAAAGAACAGTTGCCGTTATTCTACTTTCTTCGTACTTGCTGTAAATCATAAGCTTTTCTATACAGGACGAGTAAGTAAATAATCTGTAATATAGTTCATAAGTGCCATTCATTAGTTAATAATTAAACATCTCAAACTATAATTTAATTTTGTGTGTTCCTGCAGCTTATCTTTACTTATATAGCGTCCAGTTACCGAAATTCGACCAATGCCTATTTCCTAATCTGGATCGATCCAATTTAGGAGGCGCTCACACCAAATAATATTTAAGTACATTTTCACAACAAGTAATAGGTACGAGTATTCTTGTTAGGTTTTCAAAAAGGCAAAACTTTTTCAGTAAGTAACAGGTATGGATAATCTGTTTAGGTTTCCAAGATGGCAAAAAGGGGAATGAACGGGAAACGGTCAAAAGATGAGCTGAAGGTCGCCGTGGGAGCATACAGAAACGGTGACCATAGACTTAACGAGTGTGCTCTTGTATATGGAGTACCCAAAGCTACAATAAACAGACATGCTGATAGTAAACACACGTACTCAAGATTTCAGGTATTTGGACTGTTGAATAAAGCCTATGGCCGAGCAGCAACAATTGGAATAGCGGAGAGTGCCTTCCGCTCAGCAGGAATTTGGCCTGTTAATAGGAATGTGTTTTCAGATCATCATTTTTACCAGCTGATTGCTTGAAAAGCGATGATAATTTTCTAGCGAAACCCAGTTCTACGAACAATGGAGAGGAATCTTGTTCAGAAAACATTTCAGGTGATGGCGAGTGTAGGCCTACGACATACACAAAGAATTTCAAGAAAATTGTGAGTAAGGCGTCCCCCCTTACAAATTAACACAGCAGATAGAGGGAAAGTACAGACTGCCACTACAGTCACTAGCAGCCCGTGTAAGCAGCAAGTAGAGCAGTCGAAGGGTCACGTAAAGAAACAAAAAGCTGCTAAGACAGCTTTTTTCACAAAAAAACAGAAGACAAACTGCGCTGTTCGAAATTCAGGCTGGTTCTGTGTTTTGTGTAAGAAGATTAAAGAAGATAACATGATACAGTGTATGGACTGTAAATTATGGGTTCATACACGATGAGCCAATGTGAAGCCCAGCATAAAGAAATTTTTCTGAGCGGATTGCAGTTAGACTGCTATGTAACTTGCCGTCCTTAATCCCAGTAAATAGAAATCATTAGTGTATTTCAGGATGTCCAGTTTTCTCATATTTTTCAGTGAACAAGTTTCCTATTTTATTCTTTGTTTCGATTTGAAGCGATTATAGCTCTGAGTACGAAAATTATTTTAGCAGTTTCCTAATATACACATCTTAATGACGATGAATATTTCAATACTCTTTGTTTTGTGTAATATAGCCTAAGTACCTAAATAATATGTTTGTTTAATTAATGTGTTGAACTGAAGCTTAATTTAAAATATTTCAGTTTTTATTTACTCTTTCTCAATGTCTTTTACCACCTGGTGTAACTTAAGCAACTGAAGGTCCAAATTAAGCAAGCGGTTTCCTAATTCGGACTATTTACACATTTATAAATTTTAAATGATACGTATTTGTGCTAAGTGTTTATTCAAAACATAACACCATCTGATGAAAGTGTGCAACATGTAGCTTTTTGTACAGTACATTTTGTTTCAATTAGATGCATAATAAAGGCTTGGAGTATCAAAATAAAAAAGTGTTCCAACATGCAACCTTTCCCTTCACCTCTTTAGTTCCCGCGCCACCTCCACCTGTCTCCTTACAGTTTCACCAATAATATCATCACAACAAAACAAGCACACGCTTCATAGTCTACACGGAAAGAGGTCACAGCAAAAACGTCACTCTCATATTTCCACAGGAACAAATATAATTTGTTGATTTCTATTATACCTGGCCACGTCCGCTTCGTTTACCAAAACGCCACTGTCTACAGGCATTTTACACTTCCACATGAAGGCAACACTCCCCTGGAAAAACGAAAATGCCGAGGCAGAATTCCACAGATCAAGGGAACGCCACTTTCGAGTGCTTGTAGACTTTCTGTCCTACAATAATGCCTATGTGGTTTTGAAAAGAAAATGAAAATAATAATAATGATGATGAATGATAATAAGAAATAATGATGCAATATACACACATCAAAAAAAGTTTTGCATCACCCCGATTCACAGAAATCCTGAAGATAGACGCTGATTGTGGATATTGTACGACGGACACAGCCCATTTGACCGTTCAGAGATGTCACTAAACCCGCTCAAAGATGTAAACAACCATGCATGAGCAGCGCCTATTAGGCGGAGGGGATCCTACAGCCGATCAGTTCCAGTCATTCCATCAGGAAAGAGGTACATGCCTCGTGTTGTTTGTAGCTCAACGTGCCTAGACGGTCAATATCACGGTTCGATCGCGTCCGCTTTGTTACTTTGTGCCAGGGAGGGCTCTCAACAAGGGAAGTGTCAAGGCATCTCGGAGTGAACCAAAGCGATGTTGTTCGGACATGGAGGAGACACAGAGAGACACGAACTGTCTACGACATGCCTCGCTAAGGCCACCAGAGGGCTACTAATGAGGTGGATGACCGCTCCCTTCGGATTATGGCTCGGAGGAACCCTGACAGCAACGCCATCATGTTGAATAACGCTTTTCATGCAGCCAAAGGACATCGTATTACGACTCAAACTGTGTGCAACAGGCTGCATGATGCACAATTTCTCTCCCAACGTCCATGGCGAGTTCCATCTTTGCAACCACGATACCATGCAGTGCGGTACAAATTGGCCCAAGAACATGTTCAATGGACCGCTCAGTATTGGCACCACGTTCTCTTCACCGATGAGTGTCGCATATGCCTTCAACCACACAATCATCGGAAACGTGTTTGGAGGCAACCCGGTCAGGCTGAACGTCTTAGATACACTGTCCAGTGAGTGCAGCAAGGTGGAGTTTCCCTGCTGTTTTGGGGTGGCATTATGTGGGGCCGACGTACACCTCTGGTGGTCATGGCAGGCGCCGTAACGGCTGTACGATACCATCCTCGGGCTGACAGGCATTCATCTTCGTGGAGGACAATTCGCATCCCCAACGTGCACATCATGTGAATGACTTCCTTCAGGATAACGACACCGCTTGACTAGAGTGGCCAGCATGTTCTTCAGACATGAACCCTATCGAACATGCCTGGGATATACTGAAAAGGGCTGTTTATGGACGACGTGACCCACCAACTACTCTGAGGGATGTACGCCGAATCGCCGTTGAGGAGTGGGACAAACTGGACCAACAGTGCCTTGATGAACTTGTGGACAGTATGACATGACGAATACAGGCATGCATCAATGCAAGAAGACGTGCTAATGGGCATTAGAGGTACCGACTTCTGTAATTGACATTTGAAGCTTTTAAAAAGCAAATGTAACTAACACGGAACTTTTTAAAAGGTCATTTAATATATTGTGTATGAATGTTTGAGTTAGATTTATTTAAGAAACTGTAACACGTTTACTCATTTATATGGGGTGGCGAATGTGATTGTACACTATTCTACGTAATTAAATTTGGGAGTTTTCCATTTTAAGTTACAAGTACAGATCATAATGACCAGCCACCTAATAATCGGTATGTCCACTTTTTTGCACGAACGACAGCGGCGAAGCGTCGTGGCACAGATGCAATGAGGCCTTGGTAGGTCGAAGGAGGGATCTGGCACCACATCTGCACACACAAGTCACATGATTCCCGTAAGTTCCTGGGAGTGGCATCAACGAGCTCTGACGCCACGTTCAATCACGTCCCAGATGCGGTCGATCTAGTTCATATCTGGTGTGTTGGAGGCCTACACATTATTTGGAACTCGCCACTGTGTTCCTCGAACCACTTCATCACACTCCTGACCTTGCATGGTGCATTACCTTGTTGACAAATGCCACTGCCGTCGGGAAACATGATCGTCATGAAGGGATGTACTTGGTTTGCAACCAGTGCACGATACTCCTTGGCCGCGATGGCGCCTTGCACGAGCTCCATTGGACCCATGGATGCCCATTGAATGTTCCCCAGAGCATGTGGAGCCGCCGCCAGTTTGTCTCCGTCCCGCAGTACAGATGTGAAGGCGCTGATGCGCTGGAAGACGACGGATTCTTGCCCTCCCATCGGCATGGGGAACAAGGTATCTGTGGAGTCACCGCCAGACACCACACTTGCTAGGTAGTAACCTTTAAATCGGCCGCGGTCCGTTAGTATACGTCGGACCCGCGTGTCGCCACTATCAGTGATTGCAGACCGAGTGCCGCCACACGGCAGGTCTAGAGAGACTTCCTAGCACTCGCCCCAGTTGTACAACCGACTTTGCTAGCGATGGTTCACTGACAAAATACGCTCTCATTTACCGAGACGGTAGTTATCATAGCCTTCAGCTACGTCATTTGCTACGACCTAGCAAGGCGCCATTACCAGTTACTATTGATATTATGAATAACGTACCGTCAAGAGCGACGTTCACCATTTATGGATTAAAGTTAAGCATTCCACCAGCTACGTCCGTTTTTTCTAAATTCTAATTTCCTTGACCTGTTCCAGACCTCACACCAGCCTGCGTGAGCTAAAACGCGTGCCTTTCGGCTTCCTCTAGTAACACGGTGTTGGCTCTCCTGCCAACCCACAACAGTATCGGGATTCATCAGACCATGCAACGCTCCGCCACTCCACCAACGGCCAGTGCCGGTGGTCAGCTGCCCTTTTAAGTCGTAGTTGTCGATGTCGTCGTGCTAGATTGCCACATGCATGGTTGACCGCTGCGGAGACCCATCGTTAAGATTGTATTGGTGCACTGTGTGTTCAGACACACTCGTACTCTGCCCAGCATTAAAGTCAGATACTAGATCCGCAGCAGTTCGCCGACTGTCCTGTTTTACAAGTCTGTCCAGCCTATGACGTCCGACATTAGTAATGAGGGGTGACCGCCCAACCCAACGACGTCTGAACGTGGTTTCACCCTGGTTTCACAACGTGTTAACGACACTCACCACAGCACTCGTCGAACAACCGACATGTCATGCAGTTTCCGAAATGCTCGTGCCGAGGCTCCGGGCCATCATAATCTGCCACCGGTGAAACTCAGATAGGTCTACACACGGACAACACGCTCGCTGATACTACAGTATTGGCCATTAAAATTTCTACACCACGAAGATGACGTGCTGCAGACGCGAAATTTAACCGACAGGAAGAAGACGCTGTGATACGCATATGATTAGCTTTTCAGAGCATTCAGACAAGGTTGGCACCGGTGGCGACACCTACAACGTGCTGACATGAGCGAAGTGTCCAACCGATTTCTCATACAGAAACAGCAGTTGACCGGCGCTGCCTGGCGAAACGTTGTTGTGATGCCTCGTGTAAGGAGGAGAAATGTGTACCATCACGTTTCCGACTTTGATAAAGGTCGGATCGTAGCCATTGCTGCTCGCGTTGGTTGAGATCCAATGATTGTTAGCAGAATATGGAATCGGTGGGTTCAAGAGGGTAATACGTAACGCCGTGCTGGATCCCAACGGCCTCGTATCACTAGCAGTCGAGATGACAGGCATCTTATCCGCATGGCTGTAACGGATCGTGCAGCCACGTCTCGATCCCTGAGTCAACAGATGGGACGTTTGCAAGACAACAACCATCTGCACAAACAGTTCGACGACGTTTGCAGCAGCATGGACTATCAGCTTGTCCGCAGCTCGTGGTCGTGCGGTAGCGTTCTCGCTTCCCACGCCCGGGTTCCCGGGTTCGATTCCCGGCGGGGTCAGGGATTTTCTCTGCCTCGTGATGACTGGGTGTTGTGTGCTGTCCTTAGTGCTCAGAGCCATTTGACTATCAACTCGGTGACCATGGTTTCCGTTACCCTTGATGCTGCGTCACAGACAGGAGCGCCTGCGATGGTGTACTCAACGACGAACGTGGGTGCACAAATGGCAAAACGTCATTTTTTCGGATGAATCGAGGTTCTGTTTACAGGATCATGATGGTCCCATCCGTGTTTGGCGACATCGCGGTGAATGCACATTGGAAGCGTGTATTCGTCATCGAAATGGCTCTGAGCACTATGGGACTTAACATCTATGGTCATCAGTCCCATAGAACTTAGAACTACTTAAACCTAACTATCCTAAGGACATCACACAACACCCAGTCATCACGAGGCAGAGAAGTATTCCTCACCCGGCGTGATGGTATGGGGTGCAATTGGTTACACGTCTCGGTCACCTCTTGTTCGTATTGAACAGTGGACGTTACATTTCAGATGTGTTACGACCCGTGGCTCTACCCTGCATTCGATCCCTGCGAAACCCTACATTTCAGCAGGATAATGCAGGACTGCATGTTGCAGGCCCTTTACGGGCCTTTCTGGATACAGAAAATGTTCGACTGCTGCCCTGGCCACCACATTCTCCAGATCTCTCACCAATTGAAAACACCCACCGTGCGCGTGTATCACTAGATGTCATTCCTCGCCAGGTGACGCTGCCATCGCCTGAACGGGTTTATATTGATAATAGGTCGGTGGTCCTAACGTTCTGTGTGATCTAAGTACATTTGATGTGTCTGAGGTACTCCTTAGGTGGCATGCTGCTTTTGAAGTTCATCAGCAGACGCCTTCACATCATAGCAAGTGCGACACAGAGCTTCCAACTCCCCATGAAGCTCGTAAGTTTGCGTCGTAATAAGAGATGTCGAAAAAACTAAATGCAAGAATGCCTATGTAAAAACTTGTACAGAAAAACTGCTCGTTTGTCTCAGTATTGAAAGATAACCCATATGTCTCAATCACGAAGGATGAAGTACTCACGGCTTCTGAAATACTCTACGAGAACACCACCTCCACCCCAGAGGGCTGCTACTTCTTCACCCCATGAGGATTGACGACTGACTCCCTAGTTTCACGAGCTCCCAATAGCCACGAAATTATTTAGAATTTAGACGTTCCATCAGCCAGAAACAGTAGCGAAGTGTATGGATTTTCATTGTTCTTTTCCTGTTACAGCTTACAACGCTTCTGTGAGGTACTGTTTCCTGATATGACTTTCAGAAGTTCCTCTGCAGTGGAAAACACTGGCCATCACCTATATCTGTACCTCACAAGTGAATTTTATGGTATTTGGCGGATTGTACATTCTGTACGCGAATGGCGCGTCGGAAAAACGATTGTCAGTAAACCTCCGAATTAGCTCTAATTTCTCGGATTTCTCGTTGTGGTCATTTCGCGCGACGTATGCGAGAGGATGTTATACGGTGCACTGCCCTTGGCGGAACGTACGCTCTCGGAATTTTAGTAGTAAACCTCTCCGTGATACACAACATCTATCTTTTAGCGTCTGCCACTGCAATTCGTCCCGTGACGAAACGCGTCGCTCTTTGTTGAATCTTGCCTGTCTCTTCTATTATTCCAACCGAGTAAGGGCACAGACTGATGAGCAATACTCAAGAATCAGACGAACAAGTGTTTTGTAAGCCATTTCCTTCGTGGATGGATTGCATTTGTTTAAAATTCCTTCTATGGTTCTCAGCCTGGCATCTGTTTTCCCTCTGATTTGTTTTATGTTCAAATGGTTCAAATGGCTCTGACCACAATGGGACTTAACATCTGAGGTCATCAGTCCCCTAGAACTTAGAACTACTTAAACCTAACTAACCTAAGGACATCACACACATCCATGCCCAAGGCAGGATTCGAACCTGCGACCGTAGCGCTCGTGCGGTTCCACACTGAAGCGCCTAGAACCGCTCGGCCACACCGGCCGGCGCTTGTTTGATGTGCTCGTTCCACTGTAGGCAACTCTGCATGTTTACTCCCAGCTATGTTATTGTAGTTACCGTTTCCAGCGGTTTGTCACCAGTAATGCAATTGCTTAGTAGAGGACTTCTTCGCCTATTTATGTCCAATATGTTACATTTACACGTATCTACGTTCAGGGTTAATTGACTGCAGAATTTTACGACGCTCTGCAGATCTCCGTGCAGTTGGCTGCAGTCTTCTCGCATTGATGTGTTCTGATAGACAACCGCATCACCTGCGAACAGTCTGTCGGCCGTGGTGGCCGTGCGGTTCTGGCGCTGCAGTCCGGAACCGCGGGACTGCTACGGTCGCAGGTTCGAATCCTGCCTCGGGCATGGGTGTATGTGATGTCCTTAGGTTAGTTAGGTTTAAGTAGTTCTAAGTTCTAGGGGACTTATGACCTAAGATGTTGAGTCCCATAGTGCTCAGAGCCATTTGAACCATTTGAACCATTGCGAACAGTCTAATGGAGCTTCCCACGTTATCCGTTATATCTTATATAAATATTATAAACAGTAACGGGATATCACACCTCCTTGGCGTACACCTGGTGTTAACTCAATATTTGTCGATCTTGTTTGGTTAAGAGCGACTTCTTGAGCTCTATATGCAAGGAAGTCCTGGATCCATTTATGGATCTGATTCGATGCTAGATAAGCTCGTTTGTTTTTCACTAAACTACTGTGCGAAACTGCATCAGACGCATACCTAAATGCAAGGAACACAGCATCAGTCTGACTGTCGATCACTGCAGCACCCTGCATCTCATGGACGAACAAAGGGAGTTGAGTTTCTTTAGGTCTCTATTTACAAAATCCGGGTTTATCTTTTATAGAAAAGATGTTCGTTCTCCTGAAAATCGTAACACTTGACCATAAAACATGTTCCGTATTTCTACAATAGTCTTACGTCAGCGATATAGGCCTCTGGCTATGTGCATCTGTCCTATGAACCTTCTTTGAAACAGGAATGACATGCGCTTTTTTATACAGTCGCTATTTACTCTTCATTGCTCCATCGAAATAGATAAACTGCTGTTACAAGAAGGTGTGACATGTGATCCATATGCCAGTTCACTATTAACTGATTATAGTTACTGTTTTACTCTGCGATCACTTGTCTCAATATCTGACATTTCGAAATTCGTGCAATGTCTTTCGATAATTGAAAGGAGCTACCATCACGGAGAATTCACTCGACCTTGAGCCGATGTCATATGCCCGGATCTCTACCAATTTAGGAGGATTAGGGGGAAACCAGAAATTCAATTCCAAGGTGATAAAAGCCCCTAACCCGCACAAACTGACCCTGTTGTAGACAATAGCTGTGAGAAGAGCACACAGGTCCGTTTCGGAAATTACATGTCGCAATATTTACCGGATATGCTTCACATGGCTTTGAGAGAACCATTTGCTCGGATTGGAAGCTCCTGTCGTCATTTTTTCCGTGTTTACGAATTGTATTTTTTACCCTGCCTTATGCAAAACACAATGCATTTCTTTATTATTTACTCAGACATGTTTCGAGACTTACGTTCCACTTTCTTCATCTTTAATTTCTGGAGTCATATTACTTGTGAAAATGGATTCTTACAGATCGGCTTGTTTTTATACCTTTCTCTCGTTGTGACAGCATGTCATATTTTCAGTCCAGTTGTGCATCTCTGATGGATTATCTTCTTCTATTGATATTGTACACACTGTTTTCTACATTTTCGTTTTTATCTTTCACTCAATCTGTATGAGTACGGCGACTTAAGTTTTCCTCAAATCCCATATTGTGTAATATGCGTGTAAGGCAAGGTGACAGTGAAATATAAAAAATGTGTGGAAAACAGTGTATACAGTAGCACTAGAAAAAGAAAATCCACCAGAGATGGGCAAATGGACGGATATGCTGTCAGAACGATAAAAAGGCATAAAAACAAGTGACGTAATTCCGTCAATAAATCGAGACGCGCAGAAGATGACACATACATGTCGAAATAGTTTCTTTTTGCATATGAAGAAGTTAAAAAATCTATCGCTTATTATCCTAGAGTAAAGAGCAGTATTTTAAAATATTGTCGTGCGAACGGTCTCTCTTCGTTTGTAACTGCTTCCCACGCGTGGTGTTGTACGACCCTAGCGCAAGTGGATGAACGAGACTTAGACATCAGCTGGCTGATGTACCTGGTATAAACTCTTGTCTAAGGCAAGCGGAGTCTTACGCCGACCACTGACGGGGACGCGAAAACGCACGTGGACGAGGAGCGAGGCCCACGAGAAAGGCAGGCCGCGGCGCCTACGTCATGAAGGTAGGCCTGAGCTCGCTCGCTCACTTAATTCAGCAGAATCTGGTATTATGAAGTCTTACTGATTACTAGTCGTGTAGCAAAATTTAAGACCAATTCTCGACATAAATGGTACAACAGCCCTTTGGACCATGGACCTTGCCGTTGGTGGGGAGGCTTGCGTGCCTCAGCGATACAGAAAGCCGTACCGTAGGTGCAACCACAACAGAGGGGTATCTGTTGAGAGGCCAGACAAACGTTTGGTTCCTGAAGAGCGGCAGTAGCCTTTTCAGTAGCTGCAGGGGCAACAGCCTGAATGACTGATCTGGCCTTGTAACACTAACCAAAACGGCCTTGCTGTGCTGGTACTGGGAATGGCTGAAAGCAAGGGGAAACTACAGCCGTAATTTTTCCCGAGGGCATGCAGCTTTACTGTATGGTTAAGTGATGATGGCGTCCTCTTGGGTAAAATATTCCGGAGGTAAAATAGTCCCCCATTCGGATCTCCGGGCGGGGACTACTCAGGAGGACGTCGTTATCAGGAGAAAGAAAACGGGCGTTCTACGGATCGGAGCGTGGAATGTCAGATCCATTAATAGGGCAGGTAGGTTAGAAAATTTAAAAATGGAAATGGATAGGTTTAAGTTAGATATTGTGGGAATTAGTGAAGTTCGGTGGCAGGAGGAACAAGACTTCTGGTCAGGTGAATACAGGGTTATAAACCAAAATCAAATAGGGGTAATGCAGGAGTAGGTCTAATAATGAATAAAAAAAATAGGAATGCGGGTAAGCTACTACAAACAGCATAGCGAACGCATTATTGTGGCCAAGGTAGATACCAAGCCCACGCCTACCACAGTTGTACAAGTTTATATACCAACTAGCTCTGCAGATGACGAAGAGATTGATGGAATGTACGATGAGTTAAAAGAAATTATTCAGATAGTGAAGGGAGACGAAAATTTAATAGTCGTGGATGACTGGAAATCGATAGCAGGAAAAGGAAGAGAAGGAAATGTAGTAGGTGAATATGGATTGGGGGTAAGGAATGAAAGAGGAAGCCTCCTGGTAGAATTTTGCACAGAGCATAACTTAATCATAACATTTGCTTCAAGAATCATGAAAGAAGGTTCTGTACATGGAAGAAGCCTAGAGATACTGGAAGGTTTCAGATAGATTATATAATGGTAAGACAGAGATTTTGGAACCAGGTTTTAAATTATAAGACATTTCCAGGGGCAGATGTGGACTCTGACCACATTCTATTGGTTATGAACTGTAGATTAAAACTGAAGAAACTGCAAAACAGTGGGAATTTAAGGAGATGGCACCTGGATAAACTGACTAAACCAGAGGTTGCAGAGAGTTTCAGGGAGAGCATTAGGGAGCGATTGACAAGAATGGGGGAAAGAAATACAGTAGAAGAAGAATGGGTAGCTTTAGAGATGAAATAGTGAAGGAAGCAGAGGATCAAGTACGTAAAAAGACGAGGGCTAGTAGAAATCCTTGGGTAACAGAAGAGATATTGAATTTAATTGATGAAAGGAGAAAATACAAAAATGCAGTAAATGAAGAAGGCAAAAAAGAATACAAACTTCTCAAAAATGAGATCGACAGGAAGTGCAAAATGGCTAAGTAGGGATGGCTAGAGGGCATATGTAAGGATGTAGAGTCTTATATCACTAGGGGTAAGATAGATACTGCCTACAGGAAAATTAAAGAGACCTTTGGAGAAAAGAGTACTACTTGCACGAATGTCAAGAGCTAAGATGGAAACCCGGTTCTAAGCAAAGAAGGGAAAGCAGAAAGGTGGAAGGACTATATAGAGGGTCTATACAAGGGCGATGTTCTTGAGGACAGTATTATGGAAATGGAAGACGATGTAGATGAAGATGAAATGGGAGATATGATACTGCGTGAAGAGTTTGACAGAGCACTGAAAGACCTACGTCGAAACAAGGCCCCGGGTGTAGACAACATCCCATTAGAACTACTGATAGTCTTGGGAGAGCCAGCCCTGACAAAACTCTACCATCTGGTGAGCAAGATGTAAGAAACAGGAGAAATACCCTCAGACTTCAAGAAGAATATAAAAATTCCAATCCCGAAGAAAGCAGGTGTTGACAGATGTGAAAATTACTGAATTATCAGTTTAATAAGCCACGGCTGCAAAATAGTAACACGAATTCTTTACAGACGAATGGAAAAACTGGTAGAATCCGACCTCGGGGATGATCAGTTTGGATTCCGTAGAAATGTTGGAACACTTGAGGCCGTACTGACCCTACGACGTATCTTAGAAAATAGATTAAGGAAAGGCAAAGCTACGTATCTAGCAAGTGTGTACTTAGAGAATGATTTTGACAATGTTGACTGGAATACTCTCTTTCAAATTCTGAAGGTGGCAGGGGTAAAATACAGGGAGCGAAAGGCTATTTACAATTTGTACAGAAACCAGATAGCAGTTATAAGAGTCGAGGGGCTTGAAAGGGAAGCAGTGGTTGGAAAGGGAGTGAGACAGGGATGTAGCCTATCCCCGACTTTATTCAGTCTGTATATTGAGCAAGCAGTAAAGGAAACAGAAGAACGGAATAGGAATTAAAATCCATGGAGAAGAAATAAAAACCTTTGAGATCCGCCGATGACATTGTAATTCTGTCATAGACAGCAAAGGACCTGGAAGAGCAGCTGAACGGATTGGATAGTGTCTTGAAAGGAGGATATAAGATGAATCACAAGAAAAGCAAAACGAGGATAGTGGAATGTAGTCGAATTAAAGCGGGTGATGTTAATGGAATTAGATTAGGAAACGTGACGCTTAAAGTAGTAAGTGAGTTTTGCTATTTTGGGAGCAATATAACTAATGATGGTCGAAGTAGAGATGATGTAAAATGTAGACTGGCAATGGCAAGGAAAGCGTTTCTGAAGAAGAGAAATTTGTTAACATCGAGTATTGATATAAGTGTCAGGAAGTCGTTTCTAAAAGTATTTGCATGGAGTGTAGCCACGTATGGAAGTGAAACGTGGGCGATAGTTTAGACAAGAATAGAATAGAAGCTTTCGAAATGTGGTGCTATAGAAGAATGCTGAAGATTAGATGGGTAGATAACATAACTATTGAAGAAGTATTGAATATAATTGGGGAGAAGAGGAGTTTGTGGCACAACTTGACTAGAAGAAGGGATCGGTTAGTAGGACATGTTCTGAGGCATCAAGGGATCATCGATTTAGTCTCGGGGGCAGCATGGAGGGTAAAAATCGTAGAGGGAGACCAAGAGATGAATAAACTGAACAGATTCAGAAGGATGTAGGTTGCAGTAGGTACTGGGATGTGAAGGAGCTTGCACACGATAGAGTAGCATGGAGAGCTGCATCAAGCCAGTCTCTGGACTGAAGACCACAACAACAATAGTTTCTTCTGTGTAACAGTCCTCATCCTTATGCAACTGATAACCATTGAGACATGATTTTAATTTTATTGTACCCCATTACAGCCGTAACAAATAATTAGTAGGCCTATGCACTTTATACCATTGTAGGACTAATAACAGTAAGATTTATTAATAATGGATTCTAGTAGAAGAAGCATTTCTGGTTTTTACACACACACCCAATTACGAAATGCAGAAACGCTGTTTTTCTGCGGAGTTGAGCGAGCGAGCTCGGCCTATCTTCGTGACGTATGCGCCGCGGCCTGTCTTTCTCGTAGGCCTCGGACGAGGAGCTGGTGAAGTCACAGCATCGATTTCCACTTTCCACTACACTACTGAGCGTGAAATATAGAATCTGGCATCTCAGATTCTTACCTCGTGGAGAGGAACGTGGCCAATGAGATGCAAAATCATTTTTACGTCACAAGCAGAAATTAGGAGCCGCCATATTTTGCGGAGATAAACTTCGTATTTGTTTGATTTTCTTTATCATATAGTACGTGTTGTGAATATAACTGTTTCAGAGCATCAGAAAATTGAAGAGCTCTCGAGACCGCGTCGTTTTAACCTCGATTTGCTTTAGTAAAATTGCAGGAAACTTCATATCGGTAAGTAAAGGCTACCTATATTTGATGTTTTTAGTGCTTGCTGTAGCTAGTGTGCTATGAAAGAAATCGTTTCAGTGTTTCGACTCAGTGATAATCTTTCAAAAGCGCATAGCTTTGGTACAACTTTTCGTAGTTAAATATCAAATAACGACATTTTCAGCTGCAGTCTTTAGACTGTGTACACCACGTATGGCGGCACGTATGTGGTGTTGAAACTATAGAACAGTCGAGGGGCGTCTTGAGCTACGAAGAGAAGATAACTGATTTGCGTCTCCTCGTTCCTTTCTTTTTCACTTTTCGTTATCTAAAAGATTTTAGATCTTTCTTATTAATTTAATAGAAGTGTTGTGTGCAATAGTGATGTTATTTGTTAGGAATTCTCAGTGCAGAGGCCATCGACTGGAATGTTTCCCCTCTGGCCAAAAAACTCAACATGACTGCCACACTAAGTCGGAAAGTAGGTTTTTGCTACTATGAAACTTTCTGAAAAATATATATACCTATCTCTCGCTTTTGTGTAGCGCCTCATGTTTGAAACTTACCGGTAAATATATTTCTCAGTGATTGTGAGCAGCTTCGAAAAAGTTTCCTCTTCCATTCAAATGAAATTACGAAACGTGACTTGATCTTGAAATCTATGTGACGAAGTCTGTTACTTCAGAGTGGTGGTAGTCAATGCAACATCGACAATGTTAGACATCGTACTTTAACTACATTCGGTTTAAAACGGAAAATGGGATGAAGAGCTAATTGTGTTAAAGAACAACTTCGCCTAGAGTATATCTCAGATCGTTGTACAGCATTGTCTAGTGCTCCTCTACCAGCAATTCGCCGTTTAAGACATCGAGGAGTCCAGAATCTTCTTCGCATTTTTCTCCCCTTTCTCCGACAATTGCTAACACATGATTTATGCTCCAGATGCAGCCGAGAACTGCTGCTGGAAAGCGCTTAGATCGCGAATCACGGTGAGGATACAGTTCCGTGAGATGTAGCAGCTCGTTTCAAAGCGGACACTAGCCACAACGGATACATCTGGCGTGCTTCGCGATGAGAAACACGGAACGTGTGATGACGGCTTCAGAGGGCTCTGCATGCATGTTGGTGTGTTCGCATGCCAGTTCTGGTGTTGACCGCTACTCACTCGCTCGTTCGTTTTAGGAGTATCATGCATAAATATAGACAAATTATTAGTTTAGGCACGCGACTGTGTGTTGGGGAGGTGGTTGACTCTGCGGTAACTCGGAGCCGGACAGGCACATTTCTACGAAATCCGTAACTTTTGTTAGGCGCTACAACTACTGTCAAAGGCATGTCTTGCAATGGTTTTGTTCAGACTTTAAAATACAAGGAACACGTTGCAATTGTTGGGATTTACTGAAAATATTCCGTCTTTCGCCCCACCCTTTCATAATTTATAGTTTCACGACTTGCTTATGTCAAAATTTTATTGCTCCCAATGTCATATACTGAACACATGTCGCTGCTTGGGAGAAGAATACAATGCAACTCTTTTGTTTTATTTCTCTTGACATCAGCTGCCGCTATCTTGTGCAGTACCAGATCCGGATTACCTTTCTGCGTAATATGGAAGCGTGTGTGTGCATTTCGCACGGTCCGGGGTAGATCAGTAGCAATACTAACTTCCCAATTTACGCTACAACATCCCAGTTTGAGCTCCATAGATATTTAGTAAATCAGTATACTGCGATCGTAAGCTTCCCCGGTACTTTTGTTTCACCCGATTGGCTAACCGAGTTGCGCCAATCCCTCACTCTGAAAAAAAAAAAAAAACTTCTTAGCGGATTCTCAGATGCTGGTGTTTAGAGACACTGTTCTTACAAGCTCAGATTTATAAATATGGCTGTAACCCTGGAACATGGTTTTAGAGTAAGTTGGTATGCTTTGTGTGAATGAGGGTGTTATTAGCTACGAAAGTTCAGCACTTTCATGTTGATTTAATAAACAATTACGGTTTTTTAATAACATTCGCGTTTGGACACCAACAGCTTCGCATGTAACTTAAGATTCTGTGCTCATCACTGTTCGTCAATGGTACCTACCCATGTGGTCGTATCGTGAACCTAGTCATAAGCTCCGTGAACGATGTCTTGCCATTATTATCCAATGATTTTGTTTTGCGGGATGTTAATGCTCAACGATAATGAAATTTCACCGAGGAATTTGACTTAGTGTCTTGCCGAGCGATAGCCCCTCATGTTATGTCTTTGCAACTTTGAGTTTTGTTTATTATTTCTTTTTTCATCAGCTTCAGTGAGCTTTGCCATTATAACTCAGATTCAGCCAGCCAATTTTATTCCTGAAGCAGTATAGTTGGTAGAATCACGTCCATCCTTCGTGTGGTACTGGGCGCCACTTGGCGTCAAACTTGTGATTTATGATTAATAATTCGTCTCGCCAAGGGTAGCTCGTTTCTATGAACATAATGAGTACCAAAATCACCAATATAAGTTTCTTCTAACGATTTTTACTGGATGCAGCGTGATTTGCTCCTGCAGTTCTGTCCTGTTTTCTATATTTATTCATAGTATTTAACCTAGCTGCATGGTATCAATTATCCCGAGCAGAATGAACTCTCACATGCATGACAATATTTCACTTGATCAGGTTTTTTCAGAAACGTTACATCATTAGCAGGTGTGTTAGACATGGAGTTTTCTTACCGCGCTACCTCCGTCTGCATGATCGATTTTGAGACAATCCAGTGGTATCTTTACTTCTTCAGTTTCAAGCATCTTATTCCAAATTTCTCGTGAAATCTGATTTCGCTGATCTATTTAATCAATTTAATAAGTATCTTTTTCATGTGTAAAAGGACCATAGTAAACTAAGATTTATCTCTGACATTAAGATCATTTTATTTGTGCTGAATTGGAATTTTATGTAATAAATAATTGGGTATACGGGAGCTAATCTCCAGTTTGATTCACCCCATGAGAAGCCCCCACATTGCAAATGCGTCCGAGAGATACACTAAAATCCGGTATGTCTAAATAATCCCAACAGAATTTCTTAGCACCGTATGGTCATACAAGACTACAAGCATTTCCGCTGAGCACCTTCATATGAGCATCGAGTATACTAGAGATTAATCTTTTATTCCACAGAAATTTAGTACGACCCTTGAGCATACAGTGAAAAGGTCTTATGGATTTCAATAAGAAAATTTACAAGTCAGAGCTCTTACTACGACTGTCTAGATTACTTCAGCAATTGAACAAAAGAAATACATTTAATATGATGAAGGAGGAACTCTCTAAAAGGTGGTAGTGAACGATTTAGTAAAGAAAAAACCCAACGTTAACGATCCCCTAGTCAATTATAAACGAGTAAAAGTAGACAGGGATCATTTTCTTGCTTCACCACCGTTAGCAGTAAAGGTTTGCAAAGAAAAATGATTCTTTTATGTACTGACGACCCTGTCAGCATTCAGTGTCATGGTACTTCCGGTTTTCGCAGTCATACCATAATAAAGGATGTCTCAAACCTATTGGATCAAATTGAAACAGATAGTATTAGATCCACAACCGACTGTGTCTAGATAGGGAATCAATGGTTGGAAATGCATATTTATTGTGTTATGAGCATACACAGCGTACACCGCATAACGATAACTTAGCTCATAGTAATTGTTTTAAGTGACGACCGCCAGTCTCAATGCATACATGTCAACGGCGCATGAACTTCTGCCACACTCTCTCAGAGATGCTGGTGTTTGTTTTACCAGGAGACAGGCAGCTTGGACGCTATCAAGCAAGTCTGCATCCTGTTCTCCGAGGTTTTCACACACCAATGTCTTAACGTAACTCCAAAGGAAGAACGTCAGAAGTGTGAGATCCAGCGATCGCAATGGCCATGGGACAGGACCACCCCTTTGAATCCTATGATGAGGGCAGGTATTGTTCAGGTGCTCATGGACGTTAACATGGAAGTGGATTGGTGCACCGTTGTGTTGAAACCACATCCTTTCGCTCATTACAAGAGGTACATTCCCCGAGAACTGTAGCAGCCCATCTCGCAGAAACACCAGGTAACGCCAGGTAACGTAGACCAGTCAAACGGGGAGGTAGCTAATAAGGTACTGTTAGGTGATCTTGGACAATACCCACCCACATGTGTACAGAGAATGGCCACCAAAGTGCGTGGCTTGGGGATTGCCCTCACTACGGGCATGGCTGTTGCCGCTGTTGGAAACACCATACGAGCGAATGAGGCCTCAGACGCTTACAACACAAATTCTACGAAGTTCGGCATTACAGCAATGCGATTCATTGATAGAAGTTAATGTGGTGCTTAAAATTCCTTAGTCCCAATGCTTGCACACATTCTTTATGATAAGGGTACCATTAGTCGCCAGACTTTATCCTTCGAGTGTACGTTTCACGGAGAAGTTCGCGGGAACCTGTTGCAGGGTGATCGGCCACAAGATCCATCACCATCTCCTGTCTTGTGTTTGGACATAGCGTTGGCGGTAACCTTGACTAGCTCTCTGTTGCGTGAGCTACCCTGTCTATTGTAAGTTGGTATCCACAAACGTCTTCCGTTTAGGATGACGCCTGTTGGGAAAGCGTTCTCTGTACATTAGTGCTGCTTTACGGGCACTACGTCCTGACGCACCGGACATTAAATGCATGTCTTCCAACTCTCGTGACGAATGAAGTCCCATCTCTGACTACGCGTCCTGCACTGTACACGGTAGCATACCTCACCATGGACACATCAAAGGCTGTCTAATGCAGTGAACAACTGACGACGGGGCTAGTGATGAGCGTGGAGCGCCGGTTAATGCGCCTGTGCGATGCATGCGGTCGTCCCATGACGCACATGTTGTGAGCGAAGTTGTGTACGGTACGTCTATTTGAAGTTCTGGGATGTACACTGTCTGTCACCAACTGACTGTTTCAGTATACAACAGACAAGCTGCTTCTTTGCGAGAGTGCGGCAGAACTGCATGTGACGTTGCGTTCCAAAACACGCATTGAGACTGGCGGTCGTCACTATGAAGTGTACACTGTAAATGCTAAAACACAATAAATATGCATTTCCGATCACTGATTCCTTTTCTCAATATAATCGGTTGTGGACCCACTATCACCTGTTTCAATTTGACCCAAAAGATTTGAGATGCCTATACATGAACAAAGTGTACATGTATAAATACGTTCTCCCTTTTGGGGGAGTCATGCAGTTCTGTTTGCACATTAACTGTATTGCATTGATATACGGCGTCGTTCTGGTTTTTGTGTCTTTCGTGGGGAGTTTGATTAATTTGTGTGTCGATTATATGTGAATGCTGGTTGTAGATAGGAATTTGTCACTAAACGGAGAGTATGGTATTTTCTTGGTCAAGCAGTGCATTATGCCCTATAAATGGCATAACAACCTGCTTGTGAACTAACAGTTTAGTCAATATTAATTGTGCGCATGAAGAAGTGGCTGAGCAAGACTCGTTTGTCGTCATGAGTGAGAGAGAAGTTGTTCCAGTAAGTGACACAATATGACCTGTTGCCTAGCTGGTGGCCGACGGAGAAAGCGACGTCCACCCCACATGTCTGTCCAACCCACATCCAGCACCAGAAGATTAGGAGGCAGCTCTTGTCGTACAAACCGGTAACCAAAGCAGGTAGAGGGCGTGGTCGAAATCCTCCACTCGGACTGAACGACGTCTCGCTGAACCGAGATGCTTACATGCACTTTTGACTTCAGCGCTTTCCAGGCATTAATAATTTCAGGTGCGGGAAATCAATATAGATAAGCAGAATTCAAGTTCTGGGAATACTGAAAAGAAGCTAGTTTTGCAGAAAACTAGTGTAGACGAGCAGTGTGCTAAATTGGAGGCAATTATAGCGGAGAGCAGAGGCAGGCAGAAGATACTAGAAGAGAAGTAACTCAGGTTAACATAGGCTTAGGATAAGTCAATCATTGGAAGGGCGAAATCAATGAAAACGCGACAGACAAGTCACAAAATCAGTCCACGATAACCGAGCTACTTGAGAGCTGAGTGACAGCGTTGAAAACGAGCTAGTGACCCACACAGACGTAATTGCTCTGACGGAAGTGCGAGAAGCCCTCTTGGACATAAACAAGGAGCAAACATAAACTTTACAGATTGTTTCCCAACAAGTATCGCGGTATGATCAGATCATGAAAGAATGAGTCAGCCAGGTACGTAAGGTCACAGAGTGACTAGGGGTCCTAACGATAGTCGTACGACAATTGTCACTCAGGAATCAGGTGGGACTCGCATCGAACTTGCCCTGTTGAAGAGACCACAGCCGACAAAGTGTAGTCTTTGCTCCAGTTTAAACGGAACCAAAATTAAATATATCACAGGAATATAGGAGTATTAAATGAATTCCATTGGATAGCAGAGCATGGTGAGGCAACGCCGGAGAAGGTGGTAGATGTAAGCTATGAGCATGCCGAAAAGTGTAAAAGAAGGAGAGATGATTCGGAGTAATTACAAGAATTATAGAAGAAATTATCTCAACTCTGTGATTGACCAGCGTGCAAAAAGACAAATGAAATTGAGTTAGATATTGAGTTTGAGGATGAGGAAGACAAGAAATATTTTGTTTCAATAGAAAAGTATAGACTCTTCCAAGATACCACCACTTATCTGTATCCACGCATGTCGACTGATCAGTCTGAAACTGCATTACCATTTCCATGGAGCCCATCACTAAAAATGAATTTTGTGTGTGGCCACCTTATAGATGAATCGGCTGTGCATATTTGAATGCACGACTGTAGAACTTATTGTGAGTTTAGGACTGCATTCCTAGAAGAACGCTGGTCCTAAAGCATGCAGGACCAAGTTCAGTTTAATATTTTGATGATGGAAGCATCAGTGATTCAGGTCATCAAAATCCCATTCTCTATTTCAAAGAGATGCTGAAAAACAGTCAATACTTGAATGCACCTTATGATCAACATGAGTTAATTAGGATTAGTTTGACTAAGCCCCCTAAGCAAGTACGTAGAGAAGTAGTCATTGCAGTTATGAAAGGTATAAGATCATTTTAATCTTTACTTGAAGAACTAGGTTATGAATGGGGCAATGAAGTACACACCGTGCAGCAGTAGAGGAACCATTCCATAATCGAACATCATTTTTCTGGGTGAAGAGATTGGCAACCATGACAACATCTGTGGCAGTGCGGTTCCCGATTGAGTCAGGACTCGCGGAGAGGTTGTTGGTCACAGCGAAACAGATTTAATAATTGGCAAGTCTTTGAGAGAGCAGAACAGACACGAAATTAAAAGCCTCCAGTGAGAATTGTAAAACTGACCCCAGGCACAATGTGTCAAAGGAGAGGGGAACTATCGATGCTGTGTCGGGACCGTACAATAACATTCCTGATAAAGTGGAACCCCAATGACTGTATATTGAATTGGAGGACGTAAATATGTCACTCTTAAAGGCGAGGGATTGCTAATCATAAGTGGCTACCCATTTCTGGATGTAAATGTTAATGGTAAGGCTGTATAGTGCAGTGTAGTGGTATATCTTGGACACTGGAAGTCAACTTTCAGGGATAACAGAAATATATTTAAAGCACATTAGCAAGAAAATTCATGACCTATGTTATCTCTGCTGAAGACAGAGGTCAGAAGTTCTGTAAGCAGAAGAAGTGCGGAAGTTAAGAAACAAGTAAAAATTAATTTTTCTGTGTCAGTTCCTGACAGTGCAGTCTTCTTAGTTGTTCCAATCTTCTCCATTAATGTGATTCTGGGCCTGGATTTTGTCAGTCAATCCAGATGATTCTAAAGTTGAACACAGGGCCTATCGAAGCAGAAGTGGGAGGAAGTGGCATGCAACTAACATTTTATGACTGATTGGACGAGCAAGTGAGAAAGGAGATGGTTCAGTAGAATTTGTGATCAGTGTAAAGGTGGAACAATTGAAACTACAATCAGAGTAGTGCTAGGGTGGATGTGGTGATTGACGATAAACTCAGTCATACGGTTTCAATCGGTTTTTGGTATGTTAAACTCACGCTGCAAAATATTAATAAAATCACATTGACTACTGAAGAAATACAAATTTCTCTGCAGTAAAGTCTTCAATGTGTATTGTGACCTATTCCGGACGTGGAAAAAATTACATCTTACCGTTATAGAGATGGAAACACTACATACGAGAAGTTCGCAAGGAGTGCAGCATGTGTCTAGCACCTAGAAATTCGAGGAGTGACCAATAAAATGATAGTCTGGACAAGTGATGACCGAGCCTCTTTCATAATAATAATTTAAGTGCAGTAATAACTGAATATAAGTACTGATTCCTTGCTATGGCGTGGATGCAGGTTGATCCTTTCTTAGCTTAATGAGAGTGGTTTCTAACGGAGTAGTATCTCGTTCAGTGTGTGAGGATTTACTGTGTGGGATTTGGATTTTTGGTATTGACACTGAAGGCGTGCTATGTTCTCGTTAGGTTTATCGTTGGTGAAAGAGACAATATCATGCCATCTATGAGGGAGAGTGACCGAAGCCATCAGAAAGAAATCTGCTAAATGACTAGCTGCGAATGAAGCAGAGCGAGAGAAAATTTTCCAGTTGAGTTACCAAACACGGAGGTTGTTCTGTGATTTGTGAAGGTAGAGAACTGTTTCTTTTTAATGTTTGAATTTCCAGACGAGAAGCTTGCACTATTCCTACGCGAGGAAATGAATTGTAGGAACGGAGCGTTATACGAGGGTTGAAACTTTAATAGTGGCAACTATTTATTTACAGCTCGTACAAAATAGATACGTGTTTCAAAGTTTTACTGACCTTGAAAGTAGTCACCAGTATTGGGTATAACCCGTTGCCAGCAATGTGGATGTCGTAGGCTCCTCTTAGCAGTGCCAGTTGCTTTGACAGTTCGAGCGGCGCGGTCTATTTCCAGACGAATTTGTAGCAGTTCTGAAGCGAATGGCGTGAAGTGTTTCCTTCAGTTTAGAAATCGAGTTGAACTGACTAGGGCTTAAGACATGGGAATGCAGTAGGTGGTACAGCATCAATCAAACAAATCAGCAACAGCTTGCGCTGCACGTGCTTGAGCATTCTCCTGCAAAATGATGGTCAGATCCCGCAGAAAGTGTCCTCGCTTCTGTCTCTAAGCTGGTCATAGGTTGTGCTCCAAAAATGAGCAGCGTAGAGACAGAATTGATGACACATCGTTTTGCAGGTTAATGATCAAGCACGTACAGTGCAAGCCGTTACTGATTTGTTTGACTGATAGGGCTGCTAAGTGCTATACCACCTACTGCACTCCCCTGACTTAAGCCCTCATAAGTTCAATTCTATTTCTAAAGTGGAGGAAACACTTCACGGCATTCGCTTCAGAACTGCTTCAAATTCATCGGGCAATAGCCGGCCAGGGTGGCCGAGCGGTTCTAGGAGCTTCAGTCTCGAACCGCGCGATCTCTATGATCGCAGGTTCGAATCCTGCCTCGGGCATGGATGTGTGTGATGTCCTTAGGTTATTTAGGTTTAAGTAGTTCTAAGTTCTAGGGGACTGATGACCTCAAGTGTTAAGTCCCATAGTGCTCAGAGCCATTTCAACCATCGGGCAATAGACCGCGCCACTCGAACTGTCAACACAACTGGCACTGCTAAGAGTAGCCTTCCACAATACTGGTGAGTACTTTGAAGGTCAGTAAAACATTGAAACACGTATCTATTTTGTACGTGCTGTAAATAAATAGTTACCACTATTAAAGTTCCAACCCTCGTATGTAGCTGTGGTGAAGTTAGTCTTTTTAATATAGGAGTGAGACTGCCAATACGCTGTGCTTGGCCAGCCAAAATGCCAGAGCCCAAGGATGTAGCGGTAAATCCACAATGCAAGCGAAACAGAGGAGAGTGAGGAAGAGACAGGATCATCGTTAATGATAAGGGAAAATTCTGTAAAGGAGCAAGTAAATGAATGGCCAAAAGTGTGAGAAAGGTATGGCAAGACTCTCGTTTTTCTTTATCTTACAACAACAACTTATTTTTAAATGGGAGAACTGTGGTAATCCTTGCTATGTTTCAGATTTGGAGCGGTGGCAGGAGGGTGGCTGATTCTACGAGAGGACTCAGACGACGGTGCGTTCAGGGAGTTATTGTCTGATGCAGAGAGCATCGAAATGTTTACACTTAGTTTAAATATAAGACCAGCATAGAAGATGAAATATGATGAGGAAGAGGAGATCTTGTAACGTTGCGAAACAAGTATGGGGGTTATGAATGCAGTGTCGTACACCGCTACCATCTCTGCATGTGCAACATTTAAACAGGCTGCTGCGAGCCACTGCTAGAGAAGGCTCACCAGAAGCCACCAAGTGGCGCTGCATAGCTACCAGAAGACGCTGAATCCGAACCATCTCTCTGCTTACGGTTGTGACTGGTCCGCGTGTCCTTTTAAGATGCTAAACTCAGAAGTGCGCATTGAGATTATCATTAGATTAAGCTCGGATCACACCGAGTGACAACTTTACGAACCAAGCTCGAAGCTAGTGCTACTAATTCTGAGAAACAAAAGCTCCTGTGGCGTTGTGGACTTTCAGATGGTTCAAAAAATGGTTCAAATGGCTCTGAGCACTAAGGGACTTAACATCTGAGGTCATCAGTCCCCTAGAACGTAGAACTACTTAAACCTAACTAACCTAAGGACATGACACACAGCCATGCCCGAGGCGGGATTCGAACCTGCGACCGTAGCGGACGCGCGGTTGGACTTTCAGACAGAATTCTGAAAAATTGTTCCAACTTAATAAGTGATGTCCTCAGTGCTATATGCAATGCGGCAATGGCACAGAGAATTTTTCCAGACAGGTTTAAATAAGTTATTCAATTACACTCCTGGAAATTGAAATAAGAACACCGTGAATTCATTGTCCCAGGAAGGGGAAACTTTATTGACACATTCCTGGGGTCAGATACATCACATGATCACACTGACAGAACCACAGGCACATAGACACAGGCAACAGAGCATGCACAATGTCGGCACTAGTACAGTGTATATCCACCTTTCGCAGCAATGCAGGCTGCTATTCTCCCATGGAGACGATCGTAGAGATGCTGGATGTAGTCCTGTGGAACGGCTTGTCATGCCATTTCCACCTGGCGCCTCAGTTGGACCAGCGTTCGTGCTGGACGTGCAGACCGCGTGAGACGACGCTTCATCCAGTCCCAAACATGCTCAATGGGGGACAGATCCGGAGATCTTGCTGGCCAGGGTAGTTGACTTACACCTTCTAGAGCACGTTGGGTGGCACGGGATACATGCGGACGTGCATTGTCCTGTTGGAACAGCAAGTTCCCTTGCCGGTCTAGGAATGGTAGAACGATGGGTTCGATGACGGTTTGGATGTACCGTGCACTATTCAGTGTCCCCTCGACGATCACCAGTGGTGTACGGCCAGTGTAGGAGATCGCTCCCCACACCATGATGCCGGGTGTTGGCCCTGTGTGCCTCGGTCGTATGCAGTCCTGATTGTGGCGCTCACCTGCACGGCGCCAAACACGCATACGACCATCATTGGCACCAAGGCAGAAGCGACTCTCATCGCTGAAGACGACACGTCTCCATTCGTCCCTCCATTCACGCCTGTCGCGACACCACTGGAGGCGGGCTGCACGATGTTGGGGCGTGAGCGGAAGACGGCCTAACGGTGTGCGGGACCGTAGCCCAGCTTCATGGAGACGGTTGTGAATGGTCCTCGCCGATACCCCAGGAGCAACAGTGTCCCTAATTTGCTGGGAAGTGGCGGTGCGGTCCCCTACGGCACTGCGTAGGATCCTACGGTCTTGGCGTGCATCCGTGCGTCGCTGCGGTCCGGTCCCAGGTCGACGGGCACGTGCACCTTCCGCCGACCACTGGCGACTACATCGATGTACTGTGGAGACCTCACGCCCCACGTGTTGAGCAATTCGGCGGTACGTCCACCCGGCCTCCCGCATGCCCGCTATACGCCCTCGCTCAAAGTCCGTCAACTGCACGTACGGTTCACGTCTACGCTGTCGCGGCATGCTACCAGTGTTAAAGACTGCGATGGAGCTCCGTATGCCACGGCAAACTGGCTGACACTGACGGCGGCGGTGCACAAATGCTGCGCAGCTAGCGCCATTCGACGGCCAACACCGCGGTTCCTGGTGTGTCCGCTGTGCCGTGCGTGTGATCATTGCTTGTACAGCCCTCTCGCAGTGTCCGGAGCAAGTATGGTGGGTCTGACACACCGGTGTCAATGTGTACTTTTTTCCATTTCCAGGAGTGTATTATATCACTTCATAAGAAAAGTGACAAGACGGGCTTAAACAATTAAGTTTGCTTACTCTCTTTTTTCAGAATATTCGAAAAAGTAACATACTCTACGGTAGACGTGAGGCAGCGGCCTTGCCACAGTGGCTACACCGGTACCCGTAAGATCACCGAAGTTAAGCGCTGTCGGGCGTGGCCGGCACTTGGATGGGTGACCATCCAGACCGCCATGCGCTGTTGCCAGTTTTCAGTGTGCACTTAGCCTCGTGACGCCAATTGAGGAGCTAGTCGACCGATTAGTAGTGGCTCCGGTCAAAGTAAACCATTATAACGACCGGGAGAGCGGTGTGCTGACCACACGCCCCTCGTATCCACATCCTCAACTGAGGATGACACGGCGGTTGGATGGTCCCGATGGGCCACTTTTGCTCTGAAGACGGAGTGCTACAGTAGACGTACACGTAAGTGTAAACAATTTACTTTTCATTTCACAGTTTGGATTCCACAAAGGTTGCTCGGCTGAGAATGCTATTTATACATGCACTCATCAAATGGTGCAAAATAGTGAACTACGGTAAAAGACTGGCAAGAACTCAGTCAGGGCTCGGTATCTTTCTCGTTTCAAACAGCCGCGACTGCTTTTCAATATCGTGATGGCTTTTTCTACGTTATCAGATCAAAAGTATCCCGAGACTCCTATGTAAAGTGGAATTGAGCGCTAGATGTCATCAGACGTGGACCCGACAGTACAAAAGGAGTTGGGGGGGGGGGGGGGGCACTGCGTCGTCATTATAGAAGTAATAACAGCAGACTGGATCGGTCAGGCTCAGTGTCTTCGAACGTGGACTAGGCACTGCATGCCACTCGAGTCATAAATCCATCAGGGACATTTCAGGCCTTCTAAAACTGCCCAAGCTGACCGCTGGTGATGTGACTGTGAAGGGGAAAATTCGAAGTGACGACGACAAGTAAACCAACTCCAGCCAGAACTCATGTACTGACGGGCGGGTACCGTCGACTGTTGCGGACGTGGTTGTAGAAATCGCATGAAATCAGCGGAAGGAATAACTCGTGAGCTACAAAGTGCTACCAGCAGTCCATATAGCACTATGACTTTACATAAGGAGTTAAAAAGTATGGCGTGTAATGGTCCAGCAGCTCCTCGCAAGCCACTCGTAAACCACAGAATTTCTGTAGTCAGTGTTAACCGACGCTTGAGGTGGTGTAGACAATGTCACCACTAGACATTGGATGACTGAAGTGATAAATGACGCTATACGCTTTGGCAATCCCATGAAAGCGCCTGCTGGGAGAACGTATCCTGGCATCATGTGTAGTGCTCAATAGTGAAGTACGAAGGAAGTGGTGATACAGTGTAGGGATGTTTTTCTTGATTACTTAGTGATCCCGTTATAGCGCTCAAAACGCTACATGAAGAAGGATATGAATGCATTTCACAGAAATGTGTACTGAGTACAGTAGAGAAATACTTCGGAGATGATGACTGTATCAACATGACTATACACCCCACCATAAAAAACTGAAATGGCTCTGATCACTATGGGACTTAACTTCTGAGGTCATCAGTCCCCTAGAACTTAGAACTACTTAAACCTAACTAACCTAAGGACATCACAGACATCCATGCCCGAGGCAGAATTCGAACCTGCGACCGTAGCGGACGCGCGGTTCCAGACTGTAGCGCCTAGAACCGCTCGCCACTCGTCCGGCTCCCACCATAAGACACCATGGGTGAGACAATGGTTTATGGACAATAACATTCCTGGAATGGAATGGACTGGCCTGTCCACAGGCCCGACCTGAATCCAGTGGACTACGTTTGGGCTCAGATAGAATGTCTAAATCTTTCCAGACGCCCAGTGTCCAACATCACAACCTTCTCCGGTTATACCGAGCGAAGTGGCGCACTAGTCAGCACACTGGACTCGCCTTCGGGAGGTCGACGATTCAATCCCGCGTCCGGCCATCCTGATTTACGTTTTCCGTGATTTCCCTAAATCGCTTCAGGTAAATGCCGGGGTGATTCCTTTGAAAGGGCACGGCCGATTTCCTTCCCCGTCCTTCCCTCACCCCACGGGACCGATGACCACGCTGTTTGGTCCACTCCCCCGGGTATTTTTGATCAGATGTCATGCTTAACAGTTTGTCCGACAGTTAAACACTTACATTTTTGTAAGTTCTGTTAGCGTTGTTTAAAATGCCAGCTTTCCTCTCGTCCTCTTTTTGAGCTCCAGGTTTACCCTTAAGCACGACTTTACACGAAATAATGGGTTTTTGAGGCCCGGAACACATCAAGCGAAGAGAGCGCCGAACGACGGCAGACTGCCCGTCCGGGCGCGGCGTCTGCCTCCGGTTTACCGATGAAATTACCATACGGGTGCGGTATCTGGCGGTATCTGGCTTATGATCGCGCCAAGCTGCGCAGGAATGCGGCTAAATGGATGGAATGCGCTCCGAGTATGCGCCGCCCGCGGCTCCACGTGCTTCCACGAAACGAGCCGAGCCGAGCGCTACGCAGCCCTGCTGTCAGGAGCGTGTCGCCGTGTACCACCGTCTGGTCCCGCAGATTTATCTCGCTTCTCTAGCCACCTAGTCGCGGCAGTTCTGCGCGTATCGACACTATACAATGGAATGTCATCGCCGAGGTTCGGACCTGAAACGTGATACCACCCATGCGCGCGAAATGGGAGTTACTCGGTTCGTAACCCACTGGTATACGTAGGTACCACCTCGTATTGCGCAGGCAAGTAGCGCAGTAAAAACATTTATCAGCTTATGTGACAATGTTCTGGCAATTTCCAGATTGCTACAGGGACAACGGAGAATACTTTTCGCGAGGTTTTATCAGTCGTATGCTTAGATTAATGAAAGCGTTCACTCTTTCCACATGGCCTTAACGATCGCGCCGAGGTGGCTTCACCGGTTCCTGACAGATCACCGAAGATAAGCGCCGTCGGGCGTGGTCAGTAGTTGAATGGGTGACCGTCCAGGTACGTCTCGCGCTGTTGACATTTTCCACTTTGCCTTTACGGTAGATAGATCAGGAGGGGTAGTGGCATGGAGTCCCTGATCACCAGCTATTGCGCCAAATGTCCTGGATTCAATTCCAAGCCTCATCCGTCCATAGGATGTGGACGTTCAACTCTGCGGCCCCGTTGGTGCTCTTCGAGAGGCGCAAGCTAAGTGTCGGCATCGGGTTTCACCTTCTCCTTTCTCTCTCCAACTCCAGCATGAACCTGACACTGCCCTACACGCACACCCATCATAGTCACCTACACCTAACAGACACACTTTGTAAGTAGGCTGTTTAGGTTTTTATATTGGCAACTCCACGTAGCGCTCTGTATGAAAATCACTGGATGTGCTGTGTGCAGTCTGTGGCTGGTTGGCATTGTTGTAATATTCGCTATTGTAATGTTGGGCAGTTGGATGTGAACAGCGCGTAGCGTTGCGCAGTTGGTTCAAATGGTTCAAATGGCTCTGAGCACTATGGGACTTAACATCTGTGGTCATCAGTCCCCTAGAACTTAGAACTACTTAAACCTAACTAACCTAAGGACATCACAAACATCCATGCCCAAGACAGGATTCGAACCTGCTACCTAGCAGTCGCGCGGTTCCAGGCTGAAGCGCCTAGAACCTCTCGGCCACACCGGCCGACGATTGATAGGTACTTCGACAAAAGCAGTCACAGCAGTAGAGAATACAACCATGTGTACATAAACATACGCGGTCCGCATGCAAGGCGGCGTTGGATCTCCTTCGGCTGTGGTAGATGACACGTGTGGACAGGGGCCGCGTATATTTATGTACGCATGGTCGTATTCTCTACTGCTGTGACTGCTTTTGTCGTTGTACCTAAGCATCTTCCATTCTAATGTTCCAATGGGTATGACATATACCCCTGGCTTTAATTTATCATCCGATGAAGGCCTTTCCGGGAAAACCGCGTAATAAATAAATCACAAATCTGCAACTACGGCTCTTTCTACAATCCGCTTAAAGTAAGGAATGGAAGATTTTTTAACACCATGATGCTTTCACCTATACTAAAATAACCTGTAACGAAAAGTGAAGCTCTTCTTAGGATCTCCGCTGTTTTTCGTGATGCTATACGTTAAGGGTCCAAAACTGACAAGAAATAGTCAAGTAACTGTCGAAACAGGTTTTATAAGTAACCTCCTTCGTGACTGGAGTAAACTGTCTGAGGATTCTTCCATTTAATTTCAGTGTGGCATCTTCCTTCCATACGGCTAATTTTATGCAGTCGTCTCATAGTTTGGCAATTGTGGAATCGTACGACAACGGGGACTTATGCACAATACGTTACCTTCGTTTATGCTGAGAGTCAACTGCGAATACCTACAGCAAGTCTCGATTCCGTACCCTGCATTTCGCTAAATTTCCTGGCGTTGAGGCTTCTCTGTATAGAACAGCATCATCCGCGGACAGCATCATTAAACTTCCGACGTTATCAACAAGGTCATATATATATATTATTGGTGTTTTGCCCTTAAAGAGCGCATTTGGACTAAACTACATGGCCAGTTCCTTTTGCTGCCTTCCTTGCTGCCCAAACCTCCCTCATTCGCTCGCTGTGTTTCTGTTTCCCGTCCTCTGTCCATGATTTTTGTCGGCTTTGTGTCTTCGGCTTCATCTTGATTGCCTTTTTGGTTGCCCATATTTCTTTCATCTTCTGGCTGTGATCTTTCTTGCGTTCTTCGGTCAATTTTATGCCTGTTCGTTTGTCACATTGTATCTCATATAGTTTACTTTTCTTAATGATGTTTCTGAATTTTATTCTGTCGTTTATCGTGTCTGCTGTTATGTTGAGTTGGTTCAGGTCGTTCTCTACCTCTGCCACCCATTTGTTGTTTCTATTTGGCTGAGACATTCCTAGGAAATGGAGCGCAGCGTGTCATTCTTAACGTAGAGACATCTTCAGACGCAAAGGAAACTTCAGGCGTATGCCAAGGGAGTGTTATAGGACCGTTACTCTTCAGAGTATATAATATATATATATATATATATATATATATATATATATATATATATACTCTACGTTAAGAATGACACGCTGCGCTCCATTTCCTAGGAATTTCTCAGCCCAGTCACAAAGTTGTTCGAACCTTCCATTAGCTCATATTTTGTTTATTAATCGAGATTGCGGAATAGAATCGAAAACCTTACGGAAGCCAAATTCATCCCGGAAGCAAGGTATCTAACACCTTGTTGGTCCCAAACAAGGCGAACTAGTTTTCACACGATCGTTGTTTATGAAATCCATGTTGATTCATACAGGTCATATTTTCGGCCTCTAGGAAAGACACAATACGAGAGCATAGAAGGTGTTCCAAAATCCTACGACATACTGACGTCAGTGATATGGACATTTAGTTGTGTGTGATATAGGCATGTAGTTGTGTTTTAGAGTCATAAGTCTTTACGATTTTCGTCAGTTAGAAAGTTAATGCATTGTCATATTCTAAAATTGGTCATGCATAAGCCACGTGAATCCAAAACTGATGTGTAGTTTCTGGTTTCGATTGTCAGGTGTGACATAAAATACTTTCAGGATGAGTTTCCGCAGAATTCGTCGCTCCTACAGGGGGTGCACACAAATTTGTGTACACCAAAAGCACAACACATTTATTTATTTATTTAAGGAATGGCAATACATATACAAAGTTTCCAAAACTACTACATGCCGACATGTAATCGCAGATTTCCAACATAAAATAACACAAATGACAACAGATCTCAATGTCTTTTACCACATCACTCGTCACTGTCAGGAAATCTTCGAAAGGATTCTTGTAGGCACGTGCAGGACATGTTGAGACAACATGAGCAACTCTCTGTCGTTCCGCACAACAGTCACGCGATGGTGATAAAGATTTGCCCCACCTCTTCTATGGTCCGTTCGGATGCGGTTCAGGGAAGTAAAAATTGTACGAGACTGGTCGAACTTATGGGGTTTTTTTGGGATGCAAGGCAGTTTCAGGCTTTGTGGAGGACAATTTTGTTGCCAGCACCGTTTCCATTTATCGATGGTATTGAATTAAGTTTCCATCAGAGCCCTGGCTGGATGAGACTGGGATGTTTTGATTTTAGTCTTTTTCGCTCCGCAGGGAATATGTCGTCGACTATTGAAAGGTCTGTGTTGTTAGCAATCTTCCGGTACTCACTCAGTGGCGTGCTCTTCCATCTGACATCAGAAGATGGAATGTGGCTCAAGATTGGTAGCCTGTATGTGGAAGTAGATCGAATTGACCCACTAACAATGCGCATGGCCTCATTAAGTTGTTCAGAATGTTCAAATGTGTGTGAATTCCTAAGGGACCAAACTAATGAGGTCATAGGGCCGTAGACTTCACACTACTTACAGCAACTTATGCTAAGAACAACACACAAACCATGCCCGAGGAAGGACTCAACTTCTATCAGTCCCCTAGAACTTAGAACTACTTAAACCTAACTAACCTAAGGACATCACACACATTCATGCCCGAGGCAGGATTCGAACCTGCGACCGTAGCGGTCTCGCGGTTCCAGACTGTAGTGCCTAGAACCGTACGAGTGCCACGGGGTTTATGAAGAATGTGATTCTTGAGTTTCTCCTGGCGTAGTTGATAAAATATCCACGGGTGTACTGCCGGTCTACAGTGTCCAACGGGCACAGTATTTCGGCGATCATACATGTCGCCATCATCAGGTGAACTGACGGACTGAGCTCCTGCGAACGTGTCGGCACGGAGATCCGTATGCTATGGCTGCTCAGGGGGAACTGGGCAGCCATAGCATACGGATCTCCGTGCCGACACGTTCGCAGGAGCTCAGTCCGTCAGTTCACCTGATGATGGCGACATGTATGATCGCCGAAATACTGTGCCCGTTGGACACTGTAGACCGGCAGTACACCCGTGGATATTTTGATTATTCACGGAGAATGTTTTTTCTGCTTTTGAGCTTAGCAGACGATCGCGTCAAGTGCTTCTTAAAACAAAGCGTCCTATCTAACGTGATCTCAAGGTATTCTGGATGCATGTTATAATGAATTTTGTCTCCCTTGAAACAGACATCGAGGTCTGTGTGTGCCAATCTGTTACATAGATCAGAACATGGAATTTCTGTTTGGTTTTACTTTGATTGCGACCTCCATCTACGAAAATATTGGATTAAGATGCCTTGATCAGAAGTTAGGATTTCTTCAGTTGTTTCAAAAGTTTTGTGTTGGATAGCAATTGTCCAGTCGTCCGCATAGCCACACTTTCTCGTCTATGTTGGAGAAATACCAGAAAATTAAACAATAGAGAAGCAAGAACGGATCCCTATGGTAAGGCATTATTCAATACTTTTGGACAGCTAGTGTCTTTTGCTGTATTTACTGTAAACGTCCATCCAGCTAATATGTTATCAATTAGTTTCGTTGTACGTACGTATGGGACAAGTTGTAATAACTTATGAAGCGGTTCATGCCTGCAAACCGTGTCATATGAAGCACTTAGACTAACGAAAGAAACTAATATCATTCGCTACATTTGGTATCCTCCTTCAATAAACGTTGTCAGAGATAAGATTTAATCAGTGCGGCTTCGTCCTGGTCAGAATTCAGCTGCTCAAAAGGAATGTTCTGAAAGATCACTAGACTAATTCCATTGTATACAATTCTTTCGAAGAACTTATAAATAGTGCTCAATAGTGCGATTGGGTGATACTTCTTAGGTTGATCTGATGACTTGCCAGGCTTTAGTATTCCTATGATTTTAGACTGCGTCATTTTTTGTGGGATTGAGCGAGATACCATAATGTCAGAGAAGAAATCCGTCAGCCATATTTCTTTGTAGTTCCCACTATTCAGAAGAAATTCTAGGTAGATTCCATCGTTTCCCGTTGTGTTTCCATCTTTCTCGAGTTTTAAGAACAGCGGAAATTTCAGAAATAGAGGAAGTTCTAGGAAAGTCAGATTGTTCATTAGTGTTCTTTTTGAGCAATGTGAGTTTGCGTCTAATATATCTTGTATGGGTTTTATCCCTTGGTGCTCTTGATGTGGACAGTAACTGTGACGCAATCTTATTAGCTGACATATGAGTGTTGTTCCTCACTTGAATTTTCCTTTCATTCAACTACTTTGGTGAAGACCCTGTTTCTCTACTTGATGTTTGAAAACTGAGTAACTCAACAACTTCTACACATTTAGTACATCTGGCTGTATCGAGGTTATGAAGTTGGTTTCCACTATTTCTGTGTCCCTGCTTTTTAGAAATTCATCATATTTTTTCTCAGAAGCTTCATTCCAACCTGGAATACATTGCTTCCGGTAGCCCCTAGAGACTGCCTTCTTTGCTGCACTTATCATGGCGCCATAGTTTTTTTGTTTTTTGGGAAGAATCCAACCAAGACATTCATCAGGATTTTTAGAAAATACAGTCCATTTGCTATTCTGAAATTCCATGTAGGTCGTGAGTGGACTGAAATGAGTCGGATATTTGTACCTAAATCAATCAAGAACGAGCGGTGTTGCGTATGTGGGACGTCTCGTAATACGAACCGCAAACTTTGGAGATATGATTTATTTTCATGAATTACTACAAATCATAGATCGGCATTACACTCCTGTCTCCAAGCTGATGATACAAATGTTCCCATGCATCAAACACCAAATATAAACTATTGTCTTCCACCCAGTTTACAACGGCTTCACCATTTTGATCACTTTCCTTATAGTTCCACTGAGTATGGTGGCTATTAAAATCACCGAAGTATATGATGGCGTGTTGCGACACCGGGATCAGCTATGGAGGCCAAGAGATAGCTAGAGGTTTGTTAATACTAATTACTGCCACGTCTCCAATTTTTACTGTAACTTTGTGGATGTCGTTGACTTTAGATGCAGAGCATGCATGTGCGTTCTTGACTTGCGATCGTACGTATTTTGCCACTCCGCAAGCACGATGGCACGTTGGTCCTAGTAGGTCACAGCCAGGAATTTTTCCTCTATGATTTATCTGCTCTTTATTTTCAGTGTGTGTTCCCTAAACGCCAACAACATCGATGTTATATTTTGATATATACTTCTGTGAGACTTGGCATTTTTATTTTCTTGTGCCTTCAATACTGATTGGACAAATCTCTGTAATGGGTCCAAAGTTTATAGCTGGAGGGTCGTGAGAAGAACAGTGTGAGTGCATGTCTTGTGACAAATTCAATATAACCAGGAGATCTTTGAGATTATCTAGCTGCCGCTGCTTCTTGGCTGTAGATATTTGCCTTCAAGTGACTGTTCTTTAGCACACGTGTGGCACACAGAACGCCACTGGAGGCGAACAGTCGTTGTCCCCCAAAACACAACACATTACCATGCCTCGTACGGTGCATGACGCCCGTTGCCATCAAAACAGCTTCTACTCGTCTCGGAATGGATAACTACAGGCTCTGCATGGGTTTCAAGGGAAACTTATGGCATTATTCCTGCAAAATAGTGGCAGATAATGATGATAGAGGTGGATAGCGATCACCCACACTTCCCTCCAAAGCAGACCACAAACGCCCAATAATATTCAGATCTGTTGACTGCTGTAACACAGGAGATGCGACAGTTCATTCTCATGCTTACAGATACACTCCTCAACGACGCCAGCTGTATAAACAGGGTTCCTGTCGTCTTGGAACACAGCATCGCCATTAGAGAACAGACATTGTACAATGGAATGGGTCTGATCAGCCAAAACTTCACATAGTCCTTGGTAGTAACGCGGTCTTGCAGAGTAATCATGGAGACCATGAATACCGCGGTATAGGTGCCCAAATTATAACCGAATCTTCGCAATGTTGCACTCTTGGACATAAACTCTGCCAGAAGTGGTAAACAGTGTTAAACAAGACTCATCCGACCAAATGGCATTCTTCCATTGGTTCATAGTCCAGGTTTTATAGTTTCGTCGCCACGTTTTCCTGTTACGGGCATTTAAATCAATGGTGAGTGGCTCGCCCATCGATTTCATGCTTATTGAACTCCTTTCGTGTTGTCTTGGTACTGACAGGATTCGCGAGCACAACATTCAGTTCTGCAATCATTTTTGCGCTGTCGTTCCGCAAATCTTCGTCACAGTCCTCTTCATTGATCGTTTGTCACGCTCACTCAGCACACACTTTCGTTCGATTTGTGACTTTGAGCATAATGTTTTCCCGCTTTCCCTGTATGCCGTATAAATCTTCTCTTGAAACACCAAACACTTCTGCTGCCTTGGTTGTAAAACAAAAGGTAAAGGCGCCAAATTTCGTACCCCAGTCTGTTTCTGGACTCTGAATACCATATATTTAAATCAATTATTGCCAAAAAATTTATGTAAGACCACCAACTAAGGCTACACATGTTATTTAGCACAAAATATATCAGAAACTATTTGTTATCTTTACAAAAAAAACTTAAAAATCAATATACCGTACTTTTACTAAACTTGAGAAAGGGGTCCTATTTTCGTCCCCCACTAATACGACTTGTAAAAGAGGTATTAACAGTTTAAAAACAAGGTAATAATAATAAAAACATCTTACAACACTTATTTATATTAGATACAGGCTACAACATTCGTTTTTGGTGCAATGAATGTTGATTAGCAACTGTACGATTATTTTTTATCCTTCCAAACAAGCGTCGCAAATAATTTTTTTTTCTTTGCTCCTGAGCACATTTCGTGTTGCCACAAGGAACATTGAGTGCAATGCACATATTTTTCCCCATGACTGCCTTGAGAAAAACGTTTTAGGCAAATGGGGCACTCCGCATCATTTTCATTATCCTCGCTTCCACTTGAACCTTGGTATGGGACATCACAGTCCTCATCAGAGTCACTGGATATTTCCAGTTTCATTTTCTTGTTTAACGGTTTCTTTACCTTTCCTGGCAATGTCTTCGGAATTACATCTAACCGTTTTCTCACACGACGAATGGTTTTCTCTTGAGATTGTTGCAGTTTCATCTTGTAAGGAGAGCCTGTAATAAGAGAAGCACTGCCTCGTTGTTTAGATGAAGATGAGTGCATAACAGGCACCCGTATGATATCTCTTGGGCTATCTGCTGTTAACTGTGGCATCTGGGTGCTGCTTGAAAGTTGAGCGGCTGGAAAGGCTGGCTGTATAGCTGTGCTTGTTGAGGGTTGATTTTGTGCGTGTAGGTCAGGAGCTGAGCAGGCGTCAGCAATAGCCGAAAAGTCTTCTGGGCCAAACACACTCGTGTTGAAAGGCAGAATCCTAGTTTTCTTAAAACCATTCGCGGCAGTTTTTACAACCGCTGCGTTTTTATAGAATTTATTGAATAGCTGTGCGATCTTCAGGTTACCAACAACCCTGCCAGGGTGGTTAGACAGCCAATTTTCTGTTGCCCGCGCATAAAATGTTTTAAAAGGAAACATGAATGACACATCGAGAGGCTGCAGTTTTAAAGTGGAGTGAGGAGGCAAGCAGACTATGGCAACACCATTATCACGAGCAGTGTTAGTAACATTCACATTGCGAGAACGTGAAAAGTGTCCGTTCAATATCAATACAATAGGATCTTCCTATGATGGCTTTACAACTGAAATGAAATGTCGAAATCATTTTTCGAAAAGATCACTTCTGATCCACTCAGACTCATTCGCTGCTCCTACTGACCCAGGTGGAGCTCCATCCATGAGTTCGTTCTTCATCGGCTTTCTGGAAAAAATCATAACAGGGGGCACAAATGAACCTGGTGACGACATGCGCAAAACAACCGTCAGTAGTGCAACTCTCTCTGGAGACTCCAGTTTGAGCACAGACTTCTTCCCTTTCATAGCAACAATCTTTCCAACTTGCGTTGTACCACTGTGATGCCGCTTTCACATACGTTGAACCCTTTAAGTGGATTAAATCGTATTTTCTCCAACTCGGGCTTAAAAATAGAGAAAAGGATCTTAACACTTCCCTCATTGAAACGTTGTACCCTAGCTAGCGACAAGGATTGCGGCGTTCTTGTAGAAAGAGTCTGATGTCTCAGAAGAAACAGACGTAACCCCTTTTTTGCACAACTGAAAATGGGTGAGCAACATTATTGCGTAAAACAAGCTGAAACGCCATTCGTCTAAGATCATTCAGAGTAAGGCGGTAGAAACTTTTCTCCTTGTCCTTACAATAAGACATTAACTCACCCTCTAACTCACGTCAAAAAACTGGCTTTCTGCCAATAGCTTTTTCAATTAACTTTTCAGCACTTTTACCTTCTCCTTTCTTTATATAATCCTTGAGAGTTGCCCTAGACACACTAAATGTCTTGCAGCTTTGTATCCCATTTCCTAGTTTCTCACCGCAGTTATTGCCGATTTCATCGTCCCTCTATCCCACTTCTTCCTAGGCGGCATCTGAAACAAAACGAAAAAATATGTTCTAAATTTCATCCCCAGGACGAATTTAGGAACAGATGGGGGACGAAAATAGGAACATCCTACTTGCCAATATGGCGACTTCCTACATTACGTGAAGTAAACCAAACACGGCAAAACGATCAGATCATTCACTTCATAATAAATGGTTCAAATGGCTCTGAGCACTATGGGACTTAACATCTATGGTCATCAGTCCCCTAGAACTACTTAAATCTAACTAACCTAAGGACATCACACAACACCCAGTCATCACGAGGCAGAGAATATCCCTGACCCCGCCGGGAATCGAACCCGGGAACCCGGGCGTGGGAAGCGAGAACGCTAGCGCACGACCACGAGCTGTGGACATTCACTTTATAGCTTACTGTAAACAGACATGCAAATACAACTAAATAAACACATTATAATAATTCTAAAAAAGCATTTACGAATAGTATTTCGACAACTCACCTTTTGACAAATTAGAATACGTTTTCTCAAACGGTCACGCAGAGGACTGGACGCATGAAACTTTCACAACTAACTGGTGGCCATGAGCACAACTAACGAAAAATTTCACCGATCCGCCTACCCTCAGAACAGAGAACCTTAGGGGGACGAAATTAGGCACGGAGACGAAATTTGGCGCCTTTGCCTTACGAGCACCACGAATTTGTCCATATTCAGTTTCACTTATCTGAGACCTAACGCACTCACATCTACACTCACTGTTCTGTCCAAGGCTTACACTTGCAACGTATTGAGGGCATCATACAGGTGCCGTTCGTGTTCAAATACAACAAAGCAATCTGCAGGCTTATCTAGCACTTCTCGCGGTGTGTCCTCATTTTTATCCAGTTCCTGCAGGTGCTACTACTTAGGAAACCTGCTATGGTCTAAGTGAAAGTAACTAGTTTCTTGTACAACTTCAGCTCGACAGCTGATTCTTGCTAGTATTAACAAGAAAGCACCATAACTAAATTTATGTACTTTCATAACTTCACCGTCAGTTTCGTTCGAAGGATCACCATTAGGTTTTCCAGTTCGGTTTTACAGAGAGTACTCTACTACATTGGCTCCTTACTTAGCTTGCATTTATCGCAAATCTCTTGCCCAACGTAAAGTCCCGAGCGACTGGAAAAAAGCGCAGGTGACGCCTGTATGTAAGAAGGGTAGAAGGACGGGTTCTCAAAATTACAGACCAATATCCTTAACATCGGTTTGTCGCAGGATTCTCGAACATATTCTCAGTTTGAATATAATGAATTTCCTTGAGACAGAGAAGTTGCTGTCCATGCATCAGCACAGCTTTAGAAAGCATCGCTCCTGCGAAACGCAACTCGCCCTTTTTTCACATGATTTCTTGCGAACCATGGATGAAGGGTATCAGACGGATGCCATATTCCGGAAAGCGTTTGACTCGGTGCCCCACTGCAGACTCCTAACTAAGGTACGAGCATATGGGATTGGTTCCCAAGTATGTGAGTGGCTCTAAGACTTCCTAAGTAATAGAACCCAGTACGTTGTCCTCGATGGTGAGTGTTCATCGGAGGTGAGGGTATCATCTGGAGTGCCGCAGGGAAGTGTGGTAGGTCCACTGTTGTTTTCTGTCTACATAAATGATCTAGTGGATAGGGTGGATAGCAATGTGCGGCTGTTTGCTGATGATGCTGTGGTGTACCTGAAGGTGTCGTCGTTGAATGACTGTAGGAGGATACAAGATGACTTGGGCAGGATTTGTGATTGGTGTAAAGACTGGCAGCTAACTCTAAATATAGATAAATGTAAATTAATGCAGATGAATAGGAAAAAGAATCCCGTAATGTTTGAATACTCCATTAGTAGTGTAGCGCTTGACACAGTCACGTCGATTAAATATTTGGGCGTTACACTGCAGAGTGATATAAAGCGGGACAAGCATGTAATGGCAGATGTGGGGAAGGCGGATAGTCGTCTTCGGTTCATTGGTAGAATTTTGGGAAGATGTGGTTCATCTGCAAAGGAGACCGCTTATAAAACACTAATACGACCTATTCTTGAGTACTGCTCGAGCGCCTGGGATCCCTATCAGGTCGGATTGAGGGAGGACATAGAAGCAATTCAGAGGCGGGTTGCTAGATTCGTTACTGGTAGGTTTGATCATCACGCGAGTGTTACGGAAATGCTTCAGGAACTCGGGTGGGAGTCTCTGGTGGAAATGAGGCGTTCTTTTCGTGAATCGCTCCTGAGGAAATTTAGAGAACCAGCATTTGAGACTGACTGCAGTACAATTTTACTGCCGCCAACTTACATTTCGCGGAAAGACCACAAAGATAAGATAAGGGAGATTAGGGCTCGTGCAGAGGCATATAGGCAGTCATTTTTCCCTCGTTCTGTTTGGGAGTGGAAGAGGGAGAGAAGATGATAGTTGTGGTACGAGGTACCCTCCGCCACGCACCGTATGGTGGATTGCGGAGTATGTATGTAGATGTAGATGTAGGTTACACTATCAACAGGGTTCATAACAAATCCCCTCAGAGTTGTGCCATTATTGCGATATAAGCATTCTAGCTATCTTAATTGGCCAACCGCCCTGCCGCAGTGGTAACACCGGTTCCCGTCAGATCACCGAAGTTAAGCGCTGTCGAGCTGCGCTAGCACTTGGACAGGTGACCATCCAGTCTGCCGAGCCCTGTTGACGAGCGGGATGCACTCAGCCCTTGTGAGGCAAACTGAGGAGCTACTTGATTGAGGAGTAGCGGCTCCGGTATCGTAAACTAGCTTACGGCCGGGAGAGCGGTGTCCTGACCACATGCGTGCCATATCCGCATCCGGTGACGCCTGTGGGCTGAGGATGACACGGCGGCCGGTCGATACCATTCGGCCTTCATGACTTGTTCGGGCGGACTTTAGCTTTAGTTATCTTACTTAATTTTCCTTTAACGTTACGTAAGATAACTAAAAATATTAAGTCGTGATATTGGCGCAACTCTACGGGTAGTGCAATCCGATGATGTTCTTTCGAACGAAACCGGACGAGACATGACAAACGTGTATCAATACGGCTCAGGTGGTTTCTTATTAATCGTAACTAGTTTCCTCACAGCCCCCGGAAATACTAGTCATTATGATACAGTCAGTGAGCCCAGCAGGACTACCCTATTCATCGGCACAGCGTTTTCGGGTAGCTCGTATCCACCCGACATCCACCTCCTACCTCAGTCAACATCCAATCATTGTTGTTGTTTACGCGTAATGTGCAGGTTTGGAAGCTATTTTTAGCACGTTCAACATGTACTATGTAAGTAGGCTGTTTAGGTTTTCTTATTGGTAACGCCACGTAGCGCTCTGTATGAAAATCACTGGCTATGCTGTGTGCAGCCTCTGGCTAGTTTGCATTGTTGTCTGCCATTGTAGGGTTGGGCAGCGGCAGCTGGATGTGAACAGCGCGTAGCGTTGCGCAGTTGGAGGTGAGCCGCCAGCAGTGGTGGATGTGGGGAGAGAGATGGCGGAGTTTTGAAATTTGTCATGAACTGCTATATATATATATATATATATATATATATATATATATATATATATATATATATAGTGCCTTCCATAGTTTGAATCTTTTATTTAGCTGGCAGTAGTGGCGCTTGCTGTATTGCAGTAGTTCGAGTAACCAAGATTTTTGTGAGGTAAGCGATTTGTGAAACGCATAGGTTAATGTTAGTCAGGGCCATTTTTTTTGTAGGGATTTTTGAAAGTCAGATTGCGTTGCGCTAAAAATATTGTGTGTCAGGTTAAGGACAATCATGTATAACTGTTCAAAGGGGACGTTTCAACTATCATGCTCAAAAGTGTCCGAACGACCAGAATTGTGTTCCGCCTGATTTTCACCCAGCCCACTTAACTTCTTTTTAGGTACTCTTCATTGTTTCCTGTACGGTTGTGTGACTATACAAAGATTACATCAAGAGCCCCTGCTAGAGAATACTGCTCTGTATATCTGCCATTCCAGATATAAATTAATGCCACGATGTTATAAATATCAGGAAACTCGACATTAGAGATGAGAACGTCCTTAACGCTTGTAAACTCAAATTTATTACAATAAATGATATTTCGAACTGTTAATACTCGACTTCCCCACGGGAGCTCCACACAGCAGACGCTCATAGTTGTGCTCTAGCAGTGTCTGTAGGCCATATGGTACTTATTACTTACAGTTCATGCGCCTTCTCCTGGACGGCAGCTCATAGCACAAACTGTATCGGCAGTTCTGTTGATAATCTATCGACATACAACGTTTGGTACTGATTAAGTGTTGACAGCTGGAGGTTGGATGTCAGCAGGAAGTCCAAACTTTGCTATATGTCATTTCTATATTTTCGTCAAGGTGAAAGAACATGCTGGGGAAATAGCTTTTCCAACGATGACTACGTTCATACAGCTTCTCCAATGGCTCTGTGACCAAAGAGCGGATTTCTATTGTCGAGGAACTGGAAGGATATCACGACCGTTGGTTACAGAGACTTATTGAATTTGTTGAAAATTGGTGTCATGTATTTGTGTCACTTTGGCGGATAGTACAGCATTTAATAAAAGTTACCTGGCCTCCCATAATAATGAGTAGCTTACGTTATGAAGTCCCCTCATATGTGCAGTTCGGAACTCCCCTACCATCCAAGTTATCTGGCACAAAGTGACATTATTTATCTAAGCGGCTCATGAGTAGCCAGTTTTGCACGTATTTGAAGTTTAAATGACATGCCAGACACTTTTATTCTGTATATGGATCCAAACCCGACACCTACAGCTAATGTTAAAGCTCTCGACTTGAAATTACACAAGGAAAATTTTTGTACTGGACACAGACTAGAGTAGAAGTTGTCTTACATGCTAATGCGAGTGCTAACATTTCTGAAATGTCACTTCGAATAAATGATAGTTTACGAGCGTCCCTGTTAAGTTAGTACAAAATATTTTAAATATGGTTTCATTCGCAAGTAACAAAGTGTGCGCATGCTTAACTTTTAATTTGCGTGACGTAAAAGTTTGTGTTAGACGGTGTTTTCGAACCCAGCACCTGGACGGATTGGTAATTAAGCACAGTCAAATGTTAGTTATCGAATTTTTTTCAACACTAGAGAGATGTCTGAGTTCGAAATGATGAGGCGAATTTTTTTTGTCTTACCAGGAATCGAACCTGGCATTTACCACCGTTATTTTCTAGCCACAAATATACATTTAATATAGGTTTATTTTGTGGTGTCACCGCCAGACACCACACTTGCTAGGTGGTAGCCTTTAAATCGGCCGCGGTCCGGTAGTATACGTCGGACCCGCGTGTCGCCACTATCAGTCATTGCAGACCGAGCGCCGCCGCACGGCAGGTCTAGAGACACTTCCTAGCACTCGCCCCAGTTGTACAGTCGACTTTGCTAGCGATGGTTCACTGACAAATTACGCTCTCAATTGCCGAGACGATAGTTAGCATAGCCTTAAGCTACGTCATTTGCTACGACCTAGCAAGGCGCCATTATCATTTGCTATTTATCTTGTGATGCATGTACCGTCAGACCGATGTTCACCAATTGTGGATTAAAGTTAAGTATTCCAACAGCTACTTACTTTATTTGCTAGACTCAAATCCTTTAACTGTTCCAGACCTCACGCCAGCCTGCGTGAGCTTAAACGCGTGCCTTTCGGCTTCACCTCCTAGTGGCTTGGCTGTCTTGCCAAGTCACAACATATTTCACAAGGAGCGATGTGGGCATGCTTGAATTAGAAATAAAATACCGAAAATTTCTGTGCTGGATGGAAGCTGAACCCCGCAAGTGTCATCGTTATTCATGTCCGCCCCCGGTAGCTGAGTGGTTAGCACAACGGACTGTCAATCCTAAAGGCCCGAGTTCGATTCCCGGCTGGGTCGGAGATTTTCTCCGCTCAGGGACTGGGTGTAGCGTTGTCCTAATCATCGTCATTTCATCCCCCTCGACGCGCAAGTCGTCCAAGTGGCGTCAAATTGAAAGGCTTGAACCAGGCGAGCGGTCTACCCGACGGGAGGCTCTCGTCACACACCATTAATTAATTAAGATCGTTATTGATTGCAAAAGAAGGACGTTAACTTTTGAATTCTTTTCATCAGTAGCTTGGAGTGACATGCTTGGACCTGAAACCATGTGGTTGAAATTTTTAGTGTCTGGGTGGAAGTCGAAACTGGCTCCTTTGCTGTCGCACGAAGAGACACCATCATCATCATCATCATCATCATTTAATATTAATTCGGTTGGTGTTAGCAGAGATGAAGATGGTTGTTGGTGCCCGGTAAAAATTGTCCCCTGAAGTGGGAATCGACCTCAGACGTAATACATGCCAAGCCAGCACCACCACGAAGAGACACTAACAATCAAAATTATTTTTCACCAATAATTGTGTACATTTAGAGCGCGAAATGAAATGATTAAAATGTTTCTGCCAGACCATGATTCTAACCCAGAGACGTGCCCCGCATTGAGCCCTTGAGGAGTCAGGAATATTGGAGAAACAACGAAATGATGTACCGCCTCGAAGTGACCAAATCTTGCGAAAGAAGAGATCCGAGTTCGAATCCCAGTCACCCACTAATATTTTCAACATCTAAAGTTTAAATAAAATACATGCTCTGTGACCATGACGAAATTTAGCTAATAAAATAAAATAAAATTTACTTTTATGAGGAAGCCTACTGGTGACAGGCATTCTACTAGGCGCGACTTGTGACTCTGCCACGGCTCGCCTTAAGCCAACTTTCCATCAGGCTGTGTATGTATTACATATAATGTGGATTTGGAAGCACGACGGTGCAACTCCATGTTTTTCGGTTGGTGTTAGCAGAGATGAAGATGGTTGTTGATGCCTGGTAAAAATTGTCCCCTGAAGTGGGAAGCGACCTCAGACGTAATACATGCCAAGCCAGCACCACTCCGACAGGCTAACCAACGCCACATTTGACTGAGTCACATTTTTGTCGTAATGAAGGATGCGCTAGACTGAATGAGAATTATGACTTCCTAGTGGTAGGTGCGTTTTCAATACATTCGTTCCTTTATTAGATTCAAATCTAGTATGTTGGATTTTTATCTCTTCTCTTATCGAACCGCAAGTCGCCAGATCTAAAAACAGGTGGAATTCGTAACTCATTCATATTAAATCATCTCGCAACGTCGATGTAGCATATCCTATATAAAGCTGGAAGAAAATAAGAAACTAGGATACTCCACCCTTGTGATAAAGTAAGATCTTGTGTTTGGACAGCCGAGAGTGGCCTTGCAACGTCACTAGGCAATATAATCTCTGGCAGCGAATGCTACCTCGTACATTTAAAGCTCTCAATTAGTGGAATGGGAGATAAGATAAATCATTAAAATATGTGAGCAGTAGTCATCGTGTCACACTTTCCGACATTTTCGTTTGCTTCTATGGACAGCTTTGGATCCAGGAGAGCACATGTTCTGCCATTTAAGAAGTTTATTTATTTTTATTTATTTTATTTTGGGTATGGCAGTACAGCGACAATATTTTATATAAGTACAACAATATGTAAACGAAATGTATAAAACAAAAAAAATGTGTAAATAGTACATGTGTAAAAAAAACAAGTAATAGCACAAAAGGATAAAGTACAAACACTCAAGACAAAATAACTACACGTTAAAAGCTTGGCAAGCCTGACTAGAAACTCATTCATATATTTAAAGCTCAATATCTAGATTGCAAATGGCTCTGAGCACTATGGGACTTAACATCTATGGTCATCAGTCCCCTAGAACTTAGAACTACTTAAACCTAACTAACCTAAGGACACCACACAAACATCCAGTCATCACGAGGCAGAGAAAATCCCTGACCCCGCCGGGAATCGAACCCGGGAACTCTAGATTGCACAGCTAATCCAAAGCAGAGGGTTTCACATATATAACCTCAGAGACAGGTCCGGCGTATCTTCTTAAGGGGCATTCCTCAATAATATGGCGGACGTTCTGTTCTGGTGCTCCACAGTCACAGGCTGGTGAGTCGCATAGACCCAACTTGTACTTATATGCATTGCATCTTGCATGGCCCGTTCTGATACGGTTTAATTTAGTCCAGGTACATCTCTTCAGGTCAAAGCCCGGTAATTCCAGAGTAGGATCTTAGATACCTTGTTTATTAATTCCAGAGTCATTCCAAAAGTGCCGCCATTGCTCCTTGATGTCAGGTTGATGTTCTTGTGTATTAACCCATATAGGCTTCCGTGACTTCAAGCGGGTCGATGGTATTTCGTTCAAAACATCATGGATTGGTAGATTCTGTGGGTGATCTGAGTCATGAATTTTTGACCACTCTCTTGCTGCTGCTTCTTGCCTTCTCAATTGTGGAGGTGGGATATTGCTTGGAGTATGCAGCCAAGGGACTGGGGTGGATTTAATAATACCCGTTATTATCCTCAAACACTCATTCAACTGGGCGTCGATTTTCTTAGTATGAGTGCTCAAATGCCAGACAGCAGAGCAATATTCGGCAACAGGATATACAAGGGCTATTGCGGCAGTACGTAAGGTGGATGCTTGAGCTCCCCAAGTCGAGCCAGCCAATTTTCTCAGGATGTTGTTGCGACTTTTCAGCTTTTGGCTTACGTTTTCTAGACGTTTTTTGTAAGTCAGGGAGCGGTGTAGTGTTATGTCAAGGATCAATGCGGCCGAACATCATGTAGTAAGAGTCGATGTAGTACCAAATCGAACGCTTTCCGAAAGTCTAGAAATACCGAAGTAATGTAATTATCTCAGTCCATTGCTTTAAAGATATGAAGTGAGAATCGCGTGAGTTGGATTCCGCAAGTTCTATGTTGTTGGTAGACTAGAAGAAAACTGTGTCGTTTCACGTAGATCTTTATCTTTCGGCTACACATAATTACAAACACTGTATCAGATGCTGGCTAATGGCTAGTTTGGAAGTATACGTCTTTCCATTGCATCCTAGACCTACTTTATGGGTGGCCGGCCACGGTGGCCGTGCGGTTCTTGGCGCTGCAGTCCGGAACCGCGGGACTGCTACGGTCGCAGGTTCGAATCCTGCTTCGGGCATGGATGTGTGTGATGTCCTTAGGTTAGTTAGGTTTAAGTAGTTCTAAGTTCTAGGGGACTGATGACCTAAGATGTTAAATCCCATAGTGCTCAGAACCATTTGAACCATTTTTCTGCTTTATGGGTGACAAATCAAGGGACTACAACCACATCGACATCTACATAGATACTGCGCAAGCCACTGTATGGCGCCTGGCGCAGGGTAGCCTGTACGCCAGTCAAGCATGTGTACATTTTCCAGTGCGTTTATGATGTGAACTGCATTGCGGGATCTCGAACTATCCTGCTGGAACATGCCATAATGCGAGTATGTAGTAGCTCTTGTACAATTACAAAATCAGTCCTGTTCCCACATCGAATAGCTCCGCACACCATGATTCCAGGAGTTTGAGGGGTATGGGTCACCAGGTTGTCTGTACACATTATGAAGTCGATATGACACCTGTGAAGCGAAGCGAGACTCTTGCTGAATACTATAGAGAGCCACACAGCTTCGCAATTGACTCAGTCTCTATAGTGCAAGTCTCTCTTGTCTGTAGTATGGTACCAGTGGTAAATGACGCATAGCAACTCCTGAGCTCAACTCGGCTTCCAGTTAACCTCCTCCCCACAGTTCGTGGTGACACTCTCTTAACTTCCGCTCAGATTTCACCTACTGTCATCCGTCTATTCATCGGAGCCAGTCAAAGGGTTCTACTATCTTCTCGTAGTGCAGTCCTTCAGGAAGGACTCTTCTTGCTACACTGTTGTCTCGAGTCCATCTCATCACCACTGGTTCTGCATTCATCACAGTATAGCCTAATGTCTGTCCCATCTGGCGGTATGACGCACCCACGTCTGTCATGGCAATGATTCAGGCTTTCTCAGAGTCCGGAAGAAGACAATAAGAGTTAAGTGGACGTCGTCTGCGCATGCTGTATTGAGATCTCCACCTGAAAATTTCCAACATCGTTAGACACATCCAACAGCCAACATGTATTCACAACATTCTTCATATGTAGAAACAGTTCTTTTCTGTACTGAAAATAAATTCATACAATGGCCGCGCGTGGTAGCCGCGCGGTCTGAGGCGCCTTGTCACGGCCCGTGCGGCTCCCCCCGTCGGAGGTTCGAGTCCTCCCTCGCGCATGGGTGTGTGTGTCGCCTATAGCGTAAGTTAGTTTAATTTAGATTAAGTCGTGTGTAGGCTTAGGGACCGATGACCTCAGCAGTTTGGTCCCATAAAACTTTACCACAAATTTCCAATTTTTTTTTTTTTTCACACAAGGATGAAATCTGAAACAACATGTAGCGTAAGCATGGACATATTGGAGTAATAAGACTGATAGACTGAAATGAAGGAGTTCGTCGTATAGCAATTTCCATTTCGGTCAGTATATAATTAATATTCTCGGGGAAAAAGAGGAGAACATAAGAAATTAACTTGAAATATTTTGTAATTGTTTCTTTTTTTCCCTTTTTGATGAGTCGTCTGTCTTGTGATTAATTTGATGCCACCCTCCACAAATTCCTCTCCTGCGCTAAGCTCTTCATGTCAGGGTAGCATTTGCACCCTGCATACTAAATTATGTATTCAAATCTGTGCCTTCCCCCAGAGTTTTTACGCTCTACAGCTCCCTCTAGTAGCATGGAAGTTATCCCTCATGTCTTAACACACGTCATATCAGCCTATCACTTCTTCTTGTCAGTGTTTCCCACATATTCCTTTCTTCCTGATTCCTTGTCTTTTCAGTCCACCTAATTGTCACCGTTCTTATGTAGCACTGGGCCATATATCTCACGAAATAAGCATTAAACGAAAAAACTACAAAGAATGAAACTTGTCTAGCTTGAAGGGGAAACCAGATGGCGCTATGGTTGGCTCGCTAGATGGCGCTGCCGTAGGTCAAACGGATATCAACTGCGTTTTTTTTTTTAATAGGGACACCCATGTCTTATTACATATTCGTGTAGTACGTAAAGAAATATGAATGTTTTAGTTAGACCACTTTTTTCGCTTTGTGATAGATGGCACTGTAATAGTCACAAACATATGGCTCGCAATTTTAGACGAACAGTTGCTAACAGGCAGGTTTTTTTAATTAAAATACAGAACGTAGGTAGGTTTGAAAATTTTATTTCGGTTGTTCCAATGTGATACATGTACCTTTGTGAACTTATCATTTCTGAGAACGCATGCTGTTATAGCGTGATTATCTGTAAATACCACATTAATGCAATAAATGTTCAAAATGAGGTCCGTCAACCTCAATGTATTTGGCAATACGTGTAACGACATTCCTCTCAACAGCGAGTAGTTCGCCTTCTGTAATGTTCGCACATGCATTGACAATGCGCTGACACATGTTGTCAGGCGTTGTCGGTGGATCACGGTAGCAAACATCCTTCAACTTTCCCCACAAAAAGAAATCCGGGGACGTCAGATCCGGTGAATGTGCGGGCCATTCTGTGGTGCTTTGACGACCAATCCTCCTGTCACGAAATATGCTATTTAATACCGCTTCAACCGCACGCTAGATACGTGCAGGACATCCATCACGTTGGAAGTACATCGCCATTCTGTCATGCAGTGAATCATCTTGTAGTAACATCGGTAGAACATTACGTAGAAAATCAGCATACCATTTAGATTGCCATCGATAAAATGGGGGCAATTATCCTTCCTCCCATAATGTTGCACCATACATTAACCCGTCAAGGTCGCTGATGTTTCACTTGTCGCAGCCATCGTAGATTTTTCGTTGCCCAATAGTGCATATTATGCCGGTTTACGTTACCGCTGTTGGTGAATGACGCTTCGTCGCTAAATAGAACGCGTGCAAAAAATCTGTCATCGCCCCGTAATGTCTCTTGTGCCCAGTGGCAGAAGTGTACACAACGTTCAAAGTCGTCGCCATGCAATTCATGGTGCATAGAAATACGGTACGGGTGCAATCGATGTTGATATAGCATTCTCAACACCGACGTTTCTGAGATTCACGATTCTCGCGCAATTTGTCTGCTACTGATGTGGGGATTACCCGCGACCAGCTAAAATACCTACTCGGGCATCATCATTTGTTGCAGGTCGTGGTTGACGTTTCACATGTGGCTGAACACTTCCTGTTTCCTTAAATAACGTAACTATTCGATGAACGGTCCGGGCACTTGAATGATGTCGTCCAGGATACCGAGCAGCATACATAGCACACGCCCGTTGGCCATACATCAACACGATATCGACCTTTCGTAAACGGTCCATTTTAACACGGGTAATGTATTACGAAGCAAATACCGTACGCACTGGCGGAATGTTACGTGATACCACATACTTATACGTTTGTGACTATTACAGCGCCATCTATGACGAAGCGAAAAAAGTGGTCCGCCTAAAACATTCATATTTCTTTACGCACTACACGAATACGTAATAAAAAATGGGGGGTTCTATTTAAAAAAAAAACGCACTTGATATCCGTTTGACCTATGACAGCGCCATCTAGCGGGCCAACCATAGCGCCATCTGGTTTCCCCCTTCAAGCTAGACGAGTTCCGTTCTTTGTAGTTTTTTCGTTTAATGCTTATTTCGTGAGATATTTGGCCCGGTCACTGTCAATGGACCACACTGTATACTTTGTCGGCATGACTGTGTCAGTGCACACGGCTTTTGGAGTAGCTTTCCACGTGGCAGTAGACACAGTCCAGCCCGAGCTGCGTCGCGCGCTCACACACCGCAGGCACGTCTCGGCGCCTCACGGACGCGAGAGTCACCGCGTCGGCGGCGAGTGTGGTCCCTGCCGCCCGTGGGCCCGCGGCGAGACGCGGCCGACATGCTAATTGTGGGGGCTGGGGCGGGGGCCGGCCCACACGGGGGCCGCGCACTCAATCAGAACACATTCCGCGCGCCGCCATCTGCATACACAAAACAAACGCCAGCCCGCGGGGACTGGACTGGCCGCATTTGCATGGCGACGCCGGCGGCTCGCGGCCCGTTAGCATTCTGCCGTCGGGGGAGGACTCGGGGGCGCGGGACGCCCGAATTCTCACGCGATTTATCGGGCCCGTCCGCGTGTGTGGGCCCGCTCCTCGCGCACGAAATACGGCCGGCCCTCCACCTGCCGAACGCGAACGCGCTCATTTGTTCCGGACCCGCTGGCCCGCCGGCCGCACGTCAGCCAGTTTTGCGCTTATTAAGGGTTCTTTACGGCCGTGCCCCCGCGCCGGCACATCGTCGCACAAATTGGGACTTCCGAACGCCTTTCTTCCCGCTAATATAGGGGCGCCTATGTGACAGAGTGACACGATTCCTTAACTAGCCTACCCTCGCTTTAGTTCGGATGTCCACCCAGTAGAGGTTCCCCGAATGCAGGAACTCTAGCGTCGAAATATGCAGTGACATCGATCGCCTAACGCACCCTACTTTATTTTGTATTGGATTTGAACGTCTCTAGAGACTGTGGTCCTGTTGCGGGACAGGAGGGGCGGGGACAGTCCACACGGGACTGCTGATAATTCCTCTGCTTTTCATAGTTAAAAATGGTTTCGGTTAATTCTGATGTTTTGGTAATAAACCTTGTCCTTTACATTACATGTTATAGTAACTGAGTAGCGCTAACATTGGTTTTTATTTTTGTGTGCAGCCTTGAAATAAACATGGCAGAAGAAAACAGAAGATTTACAGTGAAAGAGAATCGCGCTATGGTTAAGCATCTTTTCTTGAAAGGGAACACAGCCAAACAAAATTATAATGGTGCTAACCGAGAAACGGGGTATTTAGTTATTTCAGTTTTCTGTTAGTCCATCTCCTCTTGCCGGCCAGTGTGGCCAAGCGGTTCTAGGCACTTCAGTCTGGAACCGAGCGACCGCTACGGTCGCAGGTTCGAATCCTGCCTCGGGCATGGAAGTGTGTGATGTCCTTAGGTTTAAGTAGTTCTAAGTTCTAGGGGACTGATGACCTCAGATGTGAAGTCCCATAATGCTCAGAGCCATTTGAACCATCTCCTCTTCTCCCCTCTCTCCATCTCCTCTTCTCCCCTCTCTAACCACTTCTCCCTCCCCTATCTCTCTGTTCATCTCCTCCTCCTGTCTGCGCCTATGCCCTTCTTCCCTCTCGCTGTCTGTCCATCTCCTCGCCTCACCTTCTCCTTTCACGCCATTGCAATCACCCCAACAGGAGCCTGGTGGTTCTTACCCCTACAGAATTTATTTGCAGATTGTAACTAATATGTGTACCAAATTTGACTGAAATCGTTCGCATACGCACATGTCAAATATACACTACTGGCCATTAAAATTGCTACACCAAGAAGAAATGCAGATGATAAATGGGTATTCACTGGATAAATTAATTATACTAGAACTGACATGTGATTACATTTTCATGCTATCTGGCTGCGTAGATCTTGAAAAATCAGTACCCAGAACAACCACCTCTGGCCGCAATAACGGCCCTGATACGCCTGGACATTGAGTCAAACAGAGCTTGGATGGCGTGTACAGGTACAGTTGCCCATGCAGCTTCAACACGATAAAGAGTAGTGACTGGCGTATTGTGACGAGCCAGTTGCTCGGCCACCATTGACCAGACGTTTTCAGTTGGTGAAAGATCTGGAGAATGTGCTGGCCAGGGCATCAGTCGAACATTTTTTGTATCCAGGAAGGCCCGTACAGGACCTGCAACATGCGGTCGTGCATTATCCTGCTAAAATGTAGGGTTTCGCATGGATCGAATGATGGGTAGAGCCACGGGTCACAACACATCTTAAATGTAACGTCCACTCTTCAAAGTGCCGTCAATGCGAACAAGAGGTGACCGAGACGTGTAATCAATAGCACCCCATACCATCACACCGGGTGATACGCCAGTATGACGATGACGAATACACGCTTCCAATGTGCGTTCACCGTGATGTCGCCAAACAAGGATGCGACCATTATGATGCTGTAAATAGAACCTGGATTCATCCGAAAAAAATGACGTTTTGCCATTCGTGCACCCAGGTTCGTCGTTGAGTACACCATCGCAGGCGCTCCTGTCTGTGCTGCAGCGTCAAGGGTAACCGCAGCCATGGTCTTAAAGGTGATAGTCCATGCTGCTACAAATGTCGTCGAACTGTTCGTGCAGATGGTTGTTGTCTTGCAAACGTCCCCATCTGTTGACTCGGGGGTCGAGACGTGGCGGCACGATCCGTTACAGCCTTGCGGACAAGATGCCTGTTATCTCGACTGCTAGTGATACGAGGCCGTTGGGATCCAGCTCGGCGTTCCGTATTACCCTCATGAACCTACCGATTCCATAACAGTCATTGGATCTCGACCAACGCGAGCAGCAATGTCGCAATACAATAAACCGCAAACGCGATAGGCTACAATCCGACCTTTATCAAAGTCCGAAATGTGATGGTACGCATTTCGCCTCCCTACTCGAGGCATCCCAACAACGTTTCACCAGACAACGCCGGTCAACTGCTGTTTGTGTATGAGAAATCTGTTGGAAACTTTCCTCATGTCAGCGTTGTAGGTGTCGCCACCGGCGCCAACCTTCTGTGAATGCTCTGAAAAGCTAATCATTTGCATATCACAGCATTTTCTTCCTGTCGGTTAAATTTCGCGTCTGTAGCACGTCATCTTCGTGGTGTTGCAATTTTAATGGCCAGTAGTGTACTTCACAAATATTTAACACATTTCACCCGCATATGTGCACATATGTCTAGCGATTTCCGTCCTGATGTTTTATTTTCGCTCAGTTCAATGTTTATGACGTCGTATCTCTTCAACTATGTGCTGTACAATGATATAATTTTGCAGGTCCATCCAGTCGTATACGTGCATCCTGTCTGCAAACTGTGTAGTGAATACAGTTTACAGTAAGAAAGTAATGAATTAAAACGCCATGCATGATGAGGCAGTTTCTCACCCATGACGACCGAGCGAGGTGGCGCAGTGGTTAGCACACTGGACTCGCATTCGGGAGGACGACGGTTCAATCCCGTCTCCGGCCATCCTGATTTAGGTTTTCCGTGATTTCCCTAAATCGCTTCAGGCAAATGCCGGGATGGTTCCTTTGAAAGGGCACGGTCGATTTCCTTCCCCATCCTTCCCTCACCCGAGCTTGCGCTCCGTCTCTAATGACCTCGTTGTCGACGAGACGTTAAACACTTATATCCTCCTCCTCACCCATGACGACGTATATCCTGAACTTTGACTCTTATAATGATATATATTTTTGTAACTACATTCAATGACATATGTGGGTGCTGTCCGCGAAATATGTTGAAATAGATCTAGTAGCAACGAAGCAAGAAATTTAAACGCCTTGGATGATGAAGTGGTTTTTCGCTCATTCAGCGTTTATGACGTCATATCTCCTGAACCAAGCCTCCTACAACGATATAATTTTTCTGGTACATTCAGTGATATATGTGAATACTGTCTGCAACATGTGTCATGAATACAGTTTGTAATAAAAAATTAATAAATTAGAACTCGTGCTTCATGTGGCACTTTTACTGCATAAACCATTGAGATGTGGTAATCGACAATTTTTTTTCCTTTCAGTACTTTGTAGCGGCCGTCAGCGAGAAAACGTTACGTAAAAGTATAAAATTACTTGCAAATTTTTTCACAACTCTCTAAGTCCTCTTACTCTCAAATACTGGATAACTAAAGTATATCTTGCGTAATAGGCTACACTGCGTTTTCAATTCCACTTCCACCCCTCTGATAGGTGTGTGGTTTTTACCCCCACAGTGATTCTTTCCAGACAGTAAATGATATGTGTACCAACTTTGGTTGAAATCTGCACAGTGGTTTCGGAGAAGATGTGCAACATACATACATACATTTTTGCAAATTGTATGAATGTCTGGTACATTGGGTGCTAACTGCTCTTCCTATTCTACTATCTGACAACTGGGTTGCTGCCTTTAAAAGAGGGCATTTCAGCACTGAAGACAAAGAGCATCCTGAATGGTGAACTCAAGTCGCAGATCCGAGAACCGTGGATGCTGTTCATTCCATGATCCTGGATGATCGGAGGATAACTGATAAAAAGATATTAGAAATCCTGAGAATAACCCGATGACGTGTGGGTTATACACTACTGATCATTAAAATTGCTACACCACGAAGATGACGTGCTACAGACGCAAAATTTAACCGACTGGAAGAAGATGCTGTGATATGCAAATGATTAGCTTTTCAGAGCATTCACACAAGGTTGGCGCTGGTGGCGACACCTACAACGTGCTGACATGAGGAAAGTTTCCAACCGATTTCTCATACACAAGCAGTAGTTAACCGGCGTTGCCTGGTGAAATGTTGTTGTGATGCCTCGTGTAAGGAGGCGAAATGCGTACCATCACGTTTCCGACTTTGATAAAGGTCGCATTGTAGCCTATCGCGATTGCGGCTTATCGTATCGCGACATTGCTGCTCGCGTTGGTCGAGATCCAATGACTGTTAGCAGAATATGGAATCGGTGGGTTCAGGAGGGTAATACGGAACGCCATGCTGGATCCCAACGGCCTCGTATCACTAGCAGTCGACGTGACAGGCATATTATCCGCACGGCTGTAACGGATCGTGCAGCCACGTCTCGACCCCTGAGTCAACAGATGGGGACGTTTACAAGACAACAACCATCTGCACGAATAGTTCGACGACGTTTGCAACAGCATGGACTATCAGCTCGGAGACCGTGGCTGCGGTTACCCTCGACGCTGCATCACAGACAGGAGCGCCTGCGATGGTGTACTCAACGACGAACCTGAGTGCACGAATGGCAAAACGTCATTTTTTCGGATGAATCCAGGTTCTGTTTACAGCATCATGATGGTCGCATCCGTGTTTGGCGACATCGCGGTGAACGCACATTGGAAGCGTGTATTCGTCATCGCCATACTGGCGTATCACCCGGCGTGATGGTATGGGGTGCCATTGGTTACACGTCTCGGTCACCTCTTGTTCACACTGACGGCACTTTGAACAGTGGACGTTACATTTCAGATGTGTTACGACCCTTGGCTCTACCCTTCATTCGATCACTGCGAAACCCTACATTTCAGCAAGATAATGCACGACCGCATGTTGCAGGTCCTGTACGGGACTTTCTGGATACAGAAAATGTTCGACTGATGCCCTGGCCAGCACATTCCCCAGATCTCTCACCAATTGAAAACGTCTGGTCAATGGTGGCCGAGCAACTGGCTCGTCACAATACGCCAGTCACTACTCTTGATGAACTCTCGTATCGTGTTGAAGCTGCGTGAGCAGCTGTACCTCTACACGCCATTCAAGCTCTGTTTAATGCCCAGGCGTATCAAGGCCGTTATTATGGCCAGAGGTGGTTGTTCTGAGTACTGATTTCTCAGGATCTATGCACCCAAATTGCGTGAAAATTTAATCACATGTCAGGTCTAGTATAATATATTTATCCAATGATTACCCGTTTATCATATGCATTTCTTCTTGGTGTAGCAATTTTAATGGCCAGTAGTGTATCATTTATGGGATTTTGGATGTGAGAAAGCTCTCGGGTAAATGGGTTCCCAACTGTCTCAATGCAGATCAAAAGAGTGAAAGACTGGTTGCTTCACAGTCCATTTTGATCCAACTTCGTTGAGATCCTGTGCGATTTTTGGATCGTTTCGTCACCATGGATGAAACATGGATATACACTTATGATCCAGAGATCAGTGAACAGTCGAAATAATGGAGACACAGTCTAAAATACAACAATCAGCAGACAAGATGCTCGCATCCGTCTTTTGGGATAAAGACGGAATCCTACTTATTGACTGCTTACAACATGGTAAAACCATCAGGGAAAAGTACTATGTTGAACTTTTCGACAAACTGCTGCAACAATTTATTTCCAAACGTCGAAGAAAGCTAATAAAATGAATCTCGTTTTTCCAAGACACTGCTCCCTCCTCAGCAGGTGGCCGTCACACAGCAAAAATTGGCAGATCTTCCCTTTTAATTCCTCAGACAACCACCCTATTCACCTCACTTGGCTTCCTGAGACTATTGTCTGTTCCGAATCCCAAGAAACGTCTCAGGGGATAACAATTTCTGAACACTGAGTAAGCCAGAAAGGGTCCGGATGAGTGGTTTGCGGCACAGTCGATATGTTTTTTTTTTTAATGGGTTAAAGAAGCTGTATCAAAGACGTCATAAATGTGTTGAGCTAAAGGGGTAATATGTTGGGTAAACAAATTCCTTTCCAAATCCATAACAGCATTTTTTTTATAAAGCCAAGGATTTATCAGCACATCCTCCAATATACGCATCTTCAGCCATGCATTGCATTAGCTGGATGTCGGACGATGCTTATCATTCCATTTCATAAAAATATTTTTTCCATTCAGTACCGAGTTAAAGTGTGCGATGAGTTACTGCTTTATGAACACATAGCGACTCAGTTATGCTGTTAAACTCAAAGAACTCTTGTGTGATCAATATTGGCTTGTGGATGCGTATTTTAACACGGTAGCGTAAGAAATTCGATATATGAGCGAGATAAACTTCAGTATCTCTGTATTCGAATATGCACTGGAGCCAAGCTATCCACACCTACGAATACTCTGCTCGTAGAGACAGGGCAACCACACTGAGTATCAGAAGGGAAAAACTTGTGAATGAATTCGTTTTGAAGCGAATATCACAGACAGGACACCCTCTAATCAATGGCATAATGTAATATTGGTCAGACGCCGAAAAATGTAACACTTTCGCTGGGAGAAGAAGAAAGCCACTGATTATGAAATCTCTTGGATGGTGGACGTTGTATGAATATGAGATACAGAAATATTATACCTTACCAGAACTCCTAGCCCCATTCATCTACCGAAAAGAAAATGTTTCAGTCTTTGATAATATCGAACAATATATTCTACAGAGCTTCCAAAAAATTATCAAGTCCTACATTCTCTACCAAAGCAAACAATGAACTACTGTACGAAAGGCATCGCAGTTTGAGAAACAGTAAAGTACGACAGATCTTGGAGACGATGCAGTATAGTGATACTAACAGATTCTTTAAGTGTAGTAGAGCCTTAAAACACCAAAATGGACCAAAGTGTGTCGCCTATAATTATAAACATAAAGCCGTTGCAAATAGCAAGCAGGAATAGCAACAAATTTAATGTGGATTCCATGGCACAGTGGCATCTATTACAATGAACTAGTAGACAGCACAGTGTGGCAATAAACTTAGGCGAAATCCTAAATTATGGACTTCTTTACCCAGAAATGTTACACTTAACAAAAAAAAAAAAAAGGAAACGACTACTAGACACAATGGAATTCGACCAAGATACCGAAAGGAGTACAATATGGCAAGTTGCAATCTAAACTTGCATTATCCCCTTGGTTTACTCATTAGAATAGCAACACACGATTCATAGCAACGATTACACGTATGCTCTTAAATCATGGCAAATTCTCAGCTCACCTGTTCCAAACAGGACTGCAGGAATTTCCATTATGTGATTTCTGTAGTGAAGAAGGAGACTTGAATCAACTACCACACTCATGTGCCATATACGAGACATAACAAAAATCCCTTATTAGCGCATTGGTTAACACAAAAATTCCTCTTCCAACATCGACAGCAGTGTTCTTGTAACCTAAAACAGTGCACGTGTTCAACCACATAAATATGTGTAACCTGCGTAGAGACACTGTGTACATGATGCGTGGGTTTTTGTATGATCTCACGCTTTATTTGTTATTATTATGGTATAATCGCTTTATGGGTAGTTTATAATGAATGGTGACATGTATCAATGTTTTATTCATACCTTAATTTTTTGTAGACAGTAAACACAAAGATTTCCAGAGCGGTCGTAAAAATAGAATCGAAGTTTTCTGAAAGTGTACGAATGCATGGTTTCAGCGACACACATACTGGCAAAATTTTCTCGAGCTTCCAACCACGTCGCCGGCCGCGGTGGCCGAGTAGTTCTAGGCGCTTAAGTCCTGAACTACGCGACTGCTGCGGTCACAGGTTCGAATCCTGCCTCGGGCATGGATGTGTGTGATGTCCTTAGGTTAGTTAGGTTTAAGTAGTTCTAAGTCTAGGGGACTGATGACCTCAGATCTTACGTCCCATAGTGCTTAGAGCCATGTGAACCATCCAACCATGTCAAGTGGTTAAATGTCCACGAGCTTTCTGCAGAGAGCTCCTCGGCCTTTGTCAAATTGTGGATGTCGCGTGATTGTTGCCGCCGTCCTTATACAGCCACGATGGCGTTTGTGACTCACTCCAGCGCCATATACGAGAGCAGCGATATTTTCTTCTACCACCCGCCGCGCCCACTTCAACCTTTCGATGGTCGGGTCCCAAGGTGTGCTTACCTGCAAGCCACCGTCTTTGTTGAATGCCTTGCCAGAAATTTTTATCTCTATCGCTTCCTTAATAATGCTGTTTCAGAAAGTATTAGTCCGTTTAATAACAGATGTAGTGTGCAATCTGATATCCGTTTTCCAGAACATATTCTGCTACCGCTGATTTCTGAGGCTACCAGTACCGTAGGCATAACCACCTCTCGTGTCCTATATTGCGCTTTTCAACGGTTATGCACTGTTTGTTCGACATAAAACTGTTCAACCAACATGGTACTCTGTAAGTCCCTGGCGCTCTGAGACATACATCATCTTTCACAGGTCGCATGAGTTATCGAATTTTTGTTGGAATTATATACACTGAATCGGTTTTATACCCCTTTAGGAGCGAGATAATCTTTCCTGTTACTGAGCAACGGCAAGGCAATAACGGAGGCTTCTTCGTCTTCTCCTCGGGGGCCATCTCCTTACCTGTTATAGGTGAAATGGCTTACGAAATTCGTCGTTGTTGTAGCCCATTTCCTTGGGCATTTTCCATAAGGGGCTCAGTTCTTTCGGCAGGTTTTCAATGCAAGAAATGCCTTCCGCTCAATATACCATGTCACTCATGACAGAGCGTTCCACGATTGGTGGTAGCTGGGAACGTGCAGATACCGGTCCGTGTGGGCAGGTTTCTGATAGTCACTGTGGTAGACATCCATTTGCATTTCGGTGCACGATGACGTCAAAGAACAACAAGGAACCATCTCTCTACTCCATCATAACTTGATTGTGTTATGGATATTGCTGACGTGGTGCAAGAATACTCCCAGACTGCTACGGGTATGAGGCCAGACGGCGATAAAAGCGTCTAAGCTTTGTAGGCAGCGTGCCCAAGGCGATGTCGTCGAAGTAAGAAACAGTGTTGCACCTTGGAACACTTTTCAGGCTGTAACAGTGGTTTAATATATTTTCTTATTCCATTTTGAAATAATAGCATGCACTTTATGAGTGCTGCTGTCTTTATCCAAAACTACAAAATTACAAAAATTGCTCAGAAAAAGTAAGGTTTTTCCAAAGTCAAAGACTGTTACTAAAGACAAAATGGTCATGTAACTGAGACCACATGTTCTATTCAAATTTAATAATGCAGCAATCAGAAAATCTTGTCAATGCCGTATTTAATACTCGATATGTTACATTATTACACTACTACACATCAATAATCAGTAAGTCAAATTAATTTAAGAAGACGTATTATCAAAAACCAGTCACAAGTTAAAAATATTTTGAAACAGAAACTATTGGTAGCTGACATAGTTTCCTATTTTCAAGACAGGGAAAGTAAAGCATGAAAGAAACACAGTTCACTCGCAAAACTCACTTGTTCCTTGTTAGGCCTTCCGTTCAAGGTGCAGGATGGTGCACGACCGTGCAAGTGTGCCTTAACAATCCGCAGGTTGCGTAAATAGATTTTAAAAAACTCACCGTAAAACTCTATAACTGAAGAATTAACAATACCTTGCAAATAGCTTTAATATACTGTGCAGCACATATACTTGTACAACATGTAATATTTACAAACGTCGCACAAAATATAACTTTATGTCTCACAAACATGGTAGAAAATGCTGGAAACTGCTTCTGGCGGTTTCTAGTGAGCATTCCTTCGTGTTATCCTAAAATCAGGCGCTAGACTGAAACACCGACCATAGAACATCTAGTGTTTCTAGATACACTACGCTCCAGGTGCAACGCTCTCGTCTACCTTCACGTTATATAGGTAGAGCTGGTACAGTTTTTGTTGTGGGAATTGTGATGAAATATTACTTCACTGGACCATACACTAACGTTTCCGCCACCAAGTTTGCAGTATAAATTGCTTCATCTACAGTGTCGTGAACAAATGATGGAAGACAGCATTGCATGCATGAATGTTGTACCAAGAGATATTACTTTGCACATTGTGACAGACTGCGGATGGATGCGTGATCGCTAACCATCTCTGACATCGTTACACTCAGCTCGCCACTATTTTGCAGGGAGAATGGTATAAGATTCACTTGAAAGCCATACAAAATATGTGTTTATCCATCTCCAGGAGAATGGAAGTTGTTTTCAACACCAATGTATTTCGTACACCGTATGGCATGACAATTTCTTGTGTTCATGTATTTTTTTCCGACTCCTGTAGTACACTGTAGCCCAGCGCTTTCAAGAGGACCAGGCCTACACTCTCTACATATAGGTGAAGTGTATTTCCTAGCGGAAAAAACAGAAAGTAACGCAGAATAAATACTGGAAACCACTGGCTGGGCGCTCCAGTTCCCTAGTGGTCCTGCTTCATTCTCCTACATTTTACTGAGCACTGTATGTTACAGATAAGCGACCTACGAAAGGTAATCTAGCTTTGATCGCAGTAGTGATGTCTCACTAAACGCTATCGGATATTTTGATAAAGGAAACACAAGAAGAAGCGGAAGTTTGTATCAGGCACTATCTCATTAATTACCTCGGTTGATAAAGATAAACGACGAGGTATTTCTTATTAGGACGCTCAGACCTGTGTCTAACGACTTTCAAATTACAAACCCCTTATTTAATTTGTAGTCTGCCTAAAGTTTCATTACTAGATAGCGCAAACATTCAACTCTCCATTTCTACATCCACAATGCACAGTTTAACTCTCAGACTGCTAGATTTCTTTTCTATGGGTTTTATTAATCTACCCGTTGTCTTGGTGTTAATGTTCATTCCAGTTTTCTACAAACTTCCAAGATCGTTATTTCATTTGAGCACGTCAAACGCTTTCTACAGTCCCACATAAACATGCAAAATTCTTAAAAAGTTCTTCATTTGGTTAATAAGTATAGGGTCGAAATTGTTTCTCGGATCTTTTCTTTTAATTTTCTTCAAAGGGACATCGTTCAGTGCCTTCTAAGTTTATGATTTCATTCCTCTATGTATCACCCACTCGCCAAATGAAATCGTTATCCATGATTCATAATACTAACCTGTTTTGTAGAGTGTTGGCATATACTCAAGCCTTTCTACTCGACGCCTCTTGAACAGATTGCTCTCCAGTGAGGCTCCATATTTCCTCCAGTAGCTCTTCTCTTAGCTGCATCTGGCCTTCCACCCCACTCCTCACGAGAAAATCGTCACCATGAATCGAACAAAGGTTTTTTACATTTTTTAATGTATCCATACGGATGTGGTTGACAAACTAACATTAAATATAGACGTACTTTAAGACAAAAAAAGGAGCATCACGAGGGAATTAACCGAATGGGGCGGAAATCGGTATTCGTGATGAACATGTACAGACAAGTAAATGATTAAAATTTCAGAAAATTGGATGCTTTATTCAGAAGAAGGGGCAACGGCCTTGTCGCAGTGAATACACCGGTTCCCGTGAGATCACCGAAGTTAAGCACTGTCGGGCGTGGCCGGCACTTGGATGCGTAACCATCCAGCCGCCATGCGCTGTTGCCATTTTTCGGGGTGCACTCAGCCTCGTGATGCCAATTGAGGAGCTACTCGACCGAGCAGTAGCGGCTCCGGTCAAAGAAAACCAAAATAACGACTGGGAGAGCGGTGTGCTGACCACACGCCCCTCCTATCCGCATCCTCAACTGAGGATGACACGGCGGTCGGATGGTCCCGATGGACCACTTGTGGCATGAAGTCGGAGTCTTCTTTTATTCAGGAGAAGGAGCTTCACAATCTGAGCAAATCAAGAATGCGTTGGTGCACCTCTGGCCCTTATACAAGCAGTTATTCGCCATCGCGGTGATTGATACAGTAGCTGTATGTCCTCCTGATGCATATCGTGCCAAATTCGGTACAACTGCCGCGTTAGATTGTCAAAATCCCGAGCTGGTTGCAAGGTCCTGCCCATAGTGCCCCCAACGATCTCTTTTGAGGTGAGATGTGGTGACCTTGCGGCCATGGCAGGTTTTGGCAGTCTCGGAGACAAGCTGAAGAAACTCTCGTCGTGTGCGGGCGACATTATCTTGCTGAAAAGTAAGCCCAGGGTGGCTCACCATTAAGGGCAACAAAACGACGCGTAGAATATCGTCGAAGTACCGCTGTGCTGTAAGAGTGCCGCGGATGACAAACAAAGCGGTTCTGCTATTAAAAGGTGTGGCCACTAAAGCATCAGTCCTGGGTGTCGAACTGTACGATGGGCGACAGTCAGGTTGATATCCCACCGCTATCCGTGTCTCCAGATACGTCTTTGCTGGTTATCGAGGCTCATTTCCAAGAGGGACTCTTCGCTGAAGACAATTCCGCTCCAGTCAATGAGATTCCAGTCCGTACGTGTCTGGAAACACCCCGGACACGGCTAGAGATTCTGCTGCTTGTCTTCGTTCTCGTGGAACCCTGTTTGGGCAACAACGTCACCGGATCTCTCCCCAGGTGAGAACGATTAGAGCAGTCCAAACAGATCGAGATTTTGACGATCGAACGCACCAGTTGCACAGAATTTGTCATGATATCCCTCAGCTGCCAGCAAATTTGGGCTAAACATAAACGAAGCCAAGACAGAGTACCTCGTTATGACGAGTGGTCATTGTCAGACTGCTGATCATCTACAATCACTGCAGGTTGGGGACCAGTCCTACAAGAGAGTGCAAGAATTCAAATATCTAGGGGCACTTTTCACTTAGAACTCGTCATGTGAAGCGGAGATCAATGCCAGAATACAAGCAGGAAACCGATCTTACCACAGCCTAGCACAACTGCTTCTGTCCAGATATCTCTCCAGACAGTTCAAGATTCGACTGTACAAAACCCTGATCCAGCATGTTGTTCTATATGGCTGTGAGACATGGAGTACCCGGAAACAGGACTTCCACAAGCTCCTTGTTTTTTAGAGAAAACTGCTTCAGAAGATCGTCGGTCCGGTTCTGGATGCAGATACAGGGGAATGGAGGATCAGATGCAACCAAGAGCTTGAGGAACTATCCCAGCAGCCCAACATAGCAGGAACTGTCAAAGCCAAACGAATGCAGTGGGCTGACCATGTGGCTCTGATGGAGGATCACACATGGCCTCGGAAGCTCCTGGATTTCACACCTACAGGAAAGAGACCGCCAGGAAGACCCAAGAAGCGTTGGAGGGATGGACTCCATGAAGATTTAAACCAAGTGTCAATAGATATGAACGGATGGCGGATAGCAGCAATGGACAGAATACAGTACAGGAAGAAACTTGAAGGTGCGTGCGGTCCACTGGGCCTGATCACGTAGTAGTAGCAGTAGTATCCCTCAGGAGGACATCCAAGTAAGTCTATCAGTCAATACGAAGCCGAATAACTGCTTGTATAAGGGCCAGAAGTGTCCCAACGCATTATTGTATTGCTCAGTTTGTGAAGTTCTTTGTTTTCAATAAATCATTAGATTTTTGTAAAACTGTAAACGTTTGATTTTTTTGTACATGTACATCGCAGCTGCTGATTTTCGTCGGAGTCGGATAATTTCTTCGTAGTGTGTCGTTTTTCTTCCTTTCTTTTTTTCTTACAGTGTATTAAACATAGACATTAAATGCAAGTATATAGACATGTGTCTTTCAAGAAACGTTATGCAGAAGTAAATGATAGAATTGGCATGAACATATTACACTTCCGAGGGTCATTCCAATAGTACGTCAGCAAAGCTGTTATTTTTCTCCTGTAGTTTCTACGAAAGTTAAAATTAAAAGGAAGGTCACGTTGGCCGTGATATTGATGTTATATTGATAGCTAAATCGATTTTCAATCACATAGTGATCATCTTCAGTGTTGGAAGTTAAAATTTCACATAGCGATCAGTGAATAAAAACAAAAAATCACAAATACACCTGAGTATAAACCAACCGTTGGAAAGAACATACCTGCGGTGTACAAATTAAACTCAGACAATGGTATCAAGTTATCAGTAACCAAAACTCAGAAGCGATCACAATAACTGAAGCCACTGTTTACATTCACCTATACAGCAGACCTCAGTGTGACAGGGTCTTGGAACGCCCTCTATGTGGCGTGTGTCACGTGAAGACTTAACAATTCTTTATTTGCCAAGAGATTACCACAAAATACCAACGTGCACTTGCCAATCATTAATTGAATATCTCAATTTTAAAATTGTACATTAAAAAACGCATAGCAAAAAAGACAGGGGGGAAATGCACATCTTGCCAACATACGCTGGCGTGTTATTTTCAAACAACTTAAAAAAGATGTCAGAATAAAAATCAACAGGTGAAGTTATATGGTGTCAGATTACAGGACTAGAAAAGAGGAAAAATATACAAATAACATGAGATCAAATATAACAGAATTTGTTATAACACAGTAACCGCCATCTGGCGTAGGGAGTCAGAGATATAAAGTTCTTAATTTACATAAAATATTACATTGAAACCAAGAAGTCAAATACATAAATGTAATCATACAATGTATGTCACAATATAGCAGGTCAAACTGCCATAAAACTCATTACTTCTTATTAAAAAAAAATTTTAAGTGTGCAGATTAACAATTTTTTATCGTATTTAACGACGTGATGAAACACACATCTCATTTATCCCGTTGGGACATATATAAATTAAAAAGTCATTGTAATTATGAAAGCAGAATGTTTTAAAGGCACATTGTGGATGCTGAGATCGCTTAGCGCATTCGTGAGTGAAAACTACTGTTACAAATTGCAAAGAATAAATTATATGTTGGATAGAGACAAGTGTACGAAATACGCTATCTTAGTAGAAAGTGATACTCTATGATTATTTTATTTCCAGTATAATTAAAAGACAGGTGTTATTCAGGAGCAGATGTCCGTCGCACCGCGTCGGCATCTCATAATTTAGTAATGGATCTCGTACTGGACACAGCTTATGCTTTTATATACACTAATGAGTCAAAACATGACGACTGCCACTACCTGACTGCATGCCGTCTGTTGGTGTGGAGGGCATCTGAAGCTGCAAGGAAAGTATACAAGTGGAGGAGAGCCAAACAGGGAACCATTGTTGCTATGATATGGGCCGAAAATGGTAAAATCCACTGAAAAGCCACTTTGGCAATGGACTGATTGTTGTGCCACGGCACCAGCGAACGAGAATCTCGAAAACTGTGAAGCTGTTCGTGTGCTACTGTCGTCAGCATATATGGAAAGTGGTTGAAGGACGACGAAACCACGAGTAGGCGACAAGGTGTTGGACGTCCAAGCCTCGTAACAGAACGTGGAGATCTAAAACTTGTCACATCTGTAAAGCGAGGTACGCAGCGATGTGTACCAAATCTGAGGACGTAGTATAATGCTGGTGAAGACAAAAGTGCTTCAGAACACACCGTCCAGGGTACATTCATGAACTCATGACTCAGCAGCAGACAATCATAGGTGTTCCCACAACACATAAGACATCGTTACTGGCCGACCGAGGTGGCCGAGCGGTTCTAGGCGCTACAGTCTGGAACCGAGCGACCGCTACTGTCGAAGGTTCGAATCCTGCCTCGGGCATGGATGTTTGTGATGTCCTTAGGTTAGTTCGGTTTAAGTAGTTCTAAGTTCTAGTGGACTAATGACCTCAGCAGTTAAGTCCCATAGTGCTCAGAGCCATTTGAACCATTTTGAACATCGTTACTTACGACTGCAGCGCATATCGATATTAGAGCGAGAACCAGTAGAAATGAGTCACCTGGTCGGAAGTACGTTTCTTGATGACCGCCTGCTTAAAGCATGCACCACGCTACGGACTGGCCGGTCAAGGCAGTATTACAGTGAGGGGGACATTCACCTAGGCTTCGAAGGGGCCTGTAGTAGTAATAGAAGACATAATGATAACTTCCGACTACGTGGCCACTATTGCCGACCTGCATACCTTCAGGCTTGATTTCTTCGACATCTTCCAGCCTGATAACTGTCTGTATCGCATGGGTAGAGTCGCGCTACAGTGACTTTAGAAGCTTGACAGTGAACTGAAGTTGATGTCTTGGTCACGAAATTCGCCAGATCTGAACCCTGTGGAACATACCTGTGACACGATCAGTCAGCAGTTTCGCACCCACTAGCCACCGGTCCTTAATTTACAGGTGCCACGTAAGCCGTACGTAGACATCTTACGTCACATACCTCCGGAGACCTACCAAGAAATGGTCGAATCTATGCTATAATAACTGCTCCTGTACTGTACTCTACCTCTGTTTCTTATATTGAGCAGTAATGTCCACGAATTTTCTAATTTCAACCCTTCTTCATTTCTGTTAAATTTATTTTTGTACTTTCGAATTTCTGTGGCTATCACCGAGCAAGGCAGTGCAATGGTTGGCAAAGTGGACTTGCATTCGGGAGAACGATTGGTTCAAATTCGAGTCCAGATATCCAGATTTAGATTTTCCATGATTTTCCTAACTCGTTCCAGGCAAAGGCCGGATGGATCCTTTCGAACAGCATAACCAATTTCATTCCTCCTACTTGAAACCATTTCAAACTTATGCTCCGTCTCTAATGCCCTCGATGTCGACGGAACGTTAAACCGTATGAGCCGTGTCGGTTCGTTATCCGAGCTGTTATATTGTTGCTTACTGACGCGATCCGTTTTCCTGTCACGCCACCGGATAACGTTTTGGTCTTCTTGTGTAATTGGCTCTTTGGTTAGAGGAAGTTGGAGGCAGGTTGTTGACGGACGGTGGGACACTGAGAGAGAAGAACGGCTGGCGAACGAGGAGCGTTCGATTACGGGACGTGATCGGCGACAGCTCGTCCACGTGGGCGGCTACCTGTATCTGGCCTTACAGATGTGGAATGTTGCGCTCTACACCGTTGCACCTGACTGACTATTTGGGCTTGCGATTGATCGTCTGCTAATGTGGATGTCGTGATCACGTTGATTTTCACTGTAAACCGCCCAACCTACCCTATTTTTGTGTAAGCTACTTCTGTTTGTGGATTTTGGAGCCTGTGCTCTGGTGCTGGACTTGCTGCTTTTGGCTGCTTTGCCCGCTGTTCTTCGTCACTCCCGCATTGTGCGCAGGGTCGGCAGGGTTAAGTACGGCATGGTTAATTTTAAGGAGCGGCCGGATGCCCTTCCTGCCGCCACCCCATACCCCCTGGGACGGAATTAGTGTACCCCAGCTGTCTGCGTCTAGTGTAAATCATGAAATAGTGTGAATGTGTTTCAAATGTCTACGAGTCGTGTAACTGAGGCGGGACGTGGGGACCAGCCCGGTATTCACCTAGTAGGATGTGGGAAACCGCCTAAAAACCACATCCAGGCTGGCCGGCACACCGGCCGTCATCGTCGTTAATCCGCCGGGCGGATTCTACCCGGGCCGGCGAGCCTACCCGAGACCAGGAAGCAGCACGTTAGCGCTCTCGGTCATCCTGGCGTGTCTCCGTCACTCCGTACTCAGGTTATTAAATTCGCCCTCCTCTCTCTGTTTCAACATCACATGTGCATGATATATTTGAGAGTATTTAAACCGCGTTTTCCTTTTATTGCAATTTGTTCAGCATTTGGGTGATCTTGTCATTATTCCTTGGTTGTGAAATTAATTTGGCTGTATTATGTTCTAGGGCATATATTAATGACCACTGATGTCGAATATCGAGCCTGACCTTTAGGGTGGCAAGTTCTTGCTTGCTGGACTTGTGCACGAATTGCAGCATCGAGCATAGACGCGATAAGCAAACGCCAGCGGCCCGATGAATGTTGGTTCGTTTTCTGTACTCACTCTGGAAGGCCTTGGTGAGATCCAGCACTTCTCTTAAAGGAAGGAAACTATTGTTTTACTGCTGTAGTATATTTTATTACTACTGTGATCTCGGGATTAGATATTAGCGTTAAACTTACTTAAGTGAATTTGTTTTTTTGGGGGGGGGCGGTCTTGTTTTTAGTTGGCTGTTTAATCAAATTAATTCCTTTGCACAATGTAGCGGTCATCTGCTGGTGTAGTTGAGCATGGTCGACAGCATTCGGCCAACAGTGCCTGTGGCTCGGAACGCTGCCCATGAACGTGAACTAATGCTGTGAACTGTACCAAATTCCTGGATTACAATCGTCACACTTTGTCCTTCTTCCACTTTCCCGATGATGTTTCCTGGTGTGAAGCCGCCGAAATGTTGTCTGTGGGATATGTAATGAAGAACACCACCACACTCCGGTTTAGCTGCTCATTCACTGCCACGCATTGTGTTTTCCCGTTCCTTTAACTGTCTCGTGTTGTGGGGCCAATCGCATTTAGTGATGCTGACCTCACGTTACGTGACGTCCAATTTTCTGTGCACGACTGGGAGACTTCCGGCAACATGCTCCCCCACTTTCATCCATTTGCACCGAGTTAAAAAAAAATGGTTCAAATGGCTCCACGCAGTATGGGAGTTAACATCAGAGGTCATCAGTCCCCTAGACTTAGAACTACTTAAACCTAACTAACCTAAGGACGTCACACACATCCATGCCCGAGGCAGGATTCGAACCTGCGACCGTAGCAACAGCACGGTTCCGGACTGAAGCGCCTCGAACCGCTCGGCCACAGCGGCCGGCTGCACCGAGTAGTTCATACCTTAAAAGAACAACTTATCACCCGTGAGAGAGTAATTGGAGAGGCAGGAATGGAAATAAGCTGAACAAAAAGTGAAATAATGAAAATCAGTAGGAAAATGAAAAATGAAGGACGTAACCTGCAATGGAAAAATTATTAAAGAATTAGATACGTTCAAATACCAAAGACTGCCGATTGCAAGGAAAGCGTTTCTGAAGAAGAGAAATTTGCTAACGTCCAGTATAGATTTATGTTCAGAAATGGTTCAAATGGCTCTGAGCACTATGGGACTTAACATCTGTGGTCATCAGTCCCCTAGAACTTAGAACTACTTAAACCTAACTAACCTCAGGACATCACACACATCCATGCCCGAGGCAGGATTCGAACCTGCGTCAAATGGTTCAAATGGCTCTGAGCACTATGGGATTCTGCAGATGAGGTACCGTCGGAATTGAACCTGTGGGGACGAGTCGGGAGTCGTGCTTGGGTAGTTCAGTCGGTATTCTCCGGAAATGTATTATGATGCCGTATTCAAATGGTTCAAATGGCTCTGAGCACTATGGGACGTAACATCCATGGTCATCAGTCCCCTAGAACTGAGAACTACTTAAACCTAACTAACCTAAGGACATCACACACATCCATGCCCGAGGCAGGATTCGAACCTGCGACCGTAGCAGTCACGCGGTTCCGGACTGCGCGCCTAGAACCGCTAGACCACCGCGGCCGGCATAGATTTATGTGTCAGGTAGTCTTTTCTGAAAGTATTTGTATGGAGTGTAGCTATGTATGGAAGTGAAACATGGAGGATAAACAGTTTAGACAAGAAGCAAAAGAAGCTATTGAAATGTGGTGCTACAGAAGAATGCTGAAGATTAGCTGGGTAGATCACTTAACTAATAAGAAGACATAACTAATAAGGAGGTACTGAATAGAGTTGGGGATAAGAAGAAATTGTTGCACAACTTGACTAGAAAAAGAGATCGGTTGGGGGGACACGTTCTGAGGCATCAAGGGATCACCAATTTAGTACTGGAGGGAAGTGTGAAGAGTAAAAATCGTAGACGGAAGCCAAGAGATAAATACAGTAAGATTCAGAAGGATGTAGGGTGCAGTAGTTACTCGGAGATGAAGAGGCTTGCAAGGAGAGAGTACGTAGAAAGCTGCTCAAACCAGTCTTTGACTGAAGACCACAACAACAACAAGAATTACCAAGGAAGTAAATTAATTAAGAAAGGAAACACCGAGGATGAAATTTTAGAGGGAATAGGAAATTCTTCTAAATTTTATTATTTTGTACTGGACAACATTGGAAACTACCTACCAAAGCAAAGGTCATTATGTGCAAGCAGAATTATCTTCCACTCTTGACCTATCGATCAGAATGTTGGACTTGGACAAAGAAAGATCTGAGCAGATTAGAAGCAACGGAGATGCGCTTTCTCCGAGGGATTCTCGGTAAGACGAGAAGGGACTGGATGAGGTATGGAACATACGAAATATCCTGCAGGTCAAGCCCCTAAAAGAAACTATGGAGAGTAACAGGCTTAAATAGTTTGGCCCCATTAAAAGACTGCCGAGAAGAACCCTAGAACAGGCAGAATCTGGACGAAGACCACGAACAAGATTCAGAAATCAGGATGAGGATGCCGTGAATTGTTGAAGAGGACTGCAGTGGGGGGTGATGCTAAATGAGAGAGAGCGGGAGGAAAGAGAAGCTTAGAAGAAGTTCTGTGAACGAACTGCATAAACAGGAACGCACCAGGAAGAAGAAGAAGAAGAATTAACGTGTTATGTTACTTTATCTAGCGCCTCCTTAAATTTTGGGGAGCAGTGTGTTTACACAAGCTAAAATGACAAAAAATTGCATTTTTAAGAAGAAGAATCCCGTCTCGCTAACAAAAAGTTGTTCAAATGGCTCTGAGCACTACGGGACTTAACTTCTGAGGTCATCAGTCCCCTAGAACTTAGAACTACTTAAACCTAACTAACCTAAGGACATCACACACATCCATACCCGAGGCAGGATTCGAACCTGCGACCGTAGCGGTCGCGCGGTTCCAGACTGTAGCGCCTAGAACCGCTCGGCCACCCCGGCCGGCTCTCGCTAACAACTTCATGTACAATATACCTTGTAAATTCTTATATTTTATGTAAGGCAGCATGGCTCAACCTTACCGCTGCGATCCATTTCACAACTTCTAGCATCTTATATTGTGTACGATATAAATGCGCCGGTATCCGTGCTTCAAGTTTACATTGAATGTGGAAATAATCCGCCGCTTTCTGAATTCAACACTAAGAGGGCATGGTGTCGGTGAAACGTTCTGCTCTATTAATGATAGGACCTGTGACTTAATAATGAAGAACGTTAACGCCTAGGTAACACAAGTTAGCGAGCGCTGGAACTCAGGAATGATTAGACGAACGTGTTATGCACACACAACTTGAGTGCTAATGTGTGTGTGTGTATGTGTGTGTGTGTGTGATGAGTGGCACAAAGAAATTACTGCGACAGCAAGAGGTGCAGGCAGGCAACAAATCCATCGCTGTTGTTTTGCGAAACTCGTTTATGCAGTGATTAATTCGTTTGTCATATAGCTGCGCCTGTCTCGTGGAAGCGCCCCTAACAACAGCCCGAGATAATCTCGACATGAAAGGCGCCGCTCAATACAAGAAGCGTCGCTGCGGGCCACGTAGCACCGCGCTCGGTGTCGACGTCGAGTCATCTGACACGTGTCCGCCCTTCATCGCGGATTCCGACGGTGTCCTCGCTGTACGCGTCACATCCCGAAAACAGAAGCATATGTCAGGGCGTATTCTGCGAGTCGATACCGCAACATTTATCTTACAATTCCGAACGAATCTCTTCCCCTTCCCCCTTCCATTCTCTTTTTTTTCCTGTTTTGTTTTACTTTTCTCCGCGCTCGGGTATCGGGAGTCCGGCGCAGCCGGAGGATTTGTTTGATCAATCTCCCTTATCGGTCGCCTGACAATCGCTGCATCACCGTGATTAAAAGGCAGCACAAATCAAAGCAGAGTAAACCTCATTCGTTTGTCAGAGGAGCATCGCATTTCATTGTTCCACAACACAATGCCACTCGGCGCGCTCCTCCTTTTTCCTCGTCTACTTTGCTCCTCCTTTTTTGTGTGTCCTATTCCTCTCTCTGCCGGCGCAGTTGTCAGGCGCCTCGGCGGACAGAGAGAGAAAGAGAGAGAGAGAGCCACAATGTTATCGCTTACCGGCCATCGCCATTAGCAGCAACAGTAACTCTCTATCCACTACGCACAGGAAATAAGTCCTTAAGTTCGGGTACGGCTTGCCGACATTTGCTTACAGCAGTGAAATCTAATTGACACAAATTCCATCCGAGATAAAACTGAGACGGGAAAAGGGAGGGGCAGCACGAGATAAAAAGGTGAATCGACCGTGACGCGGAGGGAAAAATATTTAAGTTTCTGCTTTAGATTTAGATCTAGCACTAGGGAGGGCACGGAAGACTCCTCCAGAAATGGAAGAAAAAAGAATTGGGGTAAAAAAAAAGAAGAAGAAATAAACAGAGAAAGGAGGAAGGCCGGAACGTCTGGAGAAGAAGAAACCATTAGGAAGGGCGGCTATTATTCTCGGTGGCATTGTTTATCGGTGGCCGTGTTGGCGTTGTTAACCCTTTGTAGCGAGCGATGTCAACCCCGCGTCTGCGACGGAATGCCGAGGGGCGCGCGCCGTGTCGTTAGGACCGGGGCCTGCGTTCGCAGTCGAGGCTATACCTCCCTCCATTTCCGACCGGTAAAATCGAATCAGAAACTTTACCATTGTCATCGTAAAGGAACAGTTCTGAAGTGGACGCTGATTCAGAATGTGTTCTTTTTTTGCAAAATAGTCACTGCGTGTAAGACGACTGAGTTATTGATGCGTTTCGTTTGCAATCATCATCAGAAAATATTAAAAGATTACAGAGAACACAAAAATATCATGGTGGAGGTGGTTCAAATACAAGCAACGATAAATAAGTAGAAATGCAACATAAGAGTGCACAATAACCACATACCACTCCGCTAAACTTGTACTTCGATGCTGTTGGTTGTAAGCCTACTATCCAGCAAATGCATTCACAATTAGATATAAAATGCTCCCTTAACGCCGGTCGCTGTGGCCGAGCGCTTCTAGGCGCTTCAGTCCGGAACCGTGCTGCTGTTACGGTCGCAGGTTGAAATCCTGCCTCGGGCAAGGATGTGTGCGATGTCCTTAGGTTAGCTAGGTTTAAGTAGTTCTAAGTCCAGGGGACTGGTGACCTCAGATGTTAAGTCCCATAGTGCTTAGAGCCATTTGAACCATTTTGAAGCTCCCTTAACGTCCTGATAAGGTCGCACATTTGCCTATATCAAGGGGTATTTCCAGCAGTACAAGTTTATATTAATTTCCCATAAATGTATTCCTGCATTTCTGTCTGTTTTCATACACTTAATTTATTTTCATACATGGTTTCCTTATGCCCACTCCCCACCCGCCCCCTACCCCTCCTTCCGTCTCCGTCTTTCACCATTTCAGTGTCCGCCCCCAGTAGTTGAGCGGAAAGGAGACAGCTGGAACGGCTGCGGACAACTACCGAAGGCTGTTACTCAGAGTCCGCACGGCAGTACGACTGAGCACCTTACGGTGCAGCGAGTGTTAATCGTCAACCTTTATCTCGGGCCTATGATGTCCCACCTGACACACCTTCTCCCCTTGACGCGCACGATAGCTATGAGGATTCAGGCGGCTTTTGGGTACTATGTATGCCTGGGACAGCTCTTTAAGGTACAGTACAACACACTTACTCTTCCAGCGCGAGAAGGGGGCGTTGGTTTAGTGAACGTACACGAGAAGGCGTGTGCCATGTATATTAATACTATGCTCAAACGGTGGCGCAACAGGAATCATTCGCTTACGGGGACGATCATCGAAGAACTAGTACCAACATCGCATCTTCCTCCAGTCAGCGTCGGCCATATATCGCCCCCGGTAACGTATGTGCGCACGTTCATCGTGGAACACAGTTACGTTCGAGAGCGTTTACCGACGACCCGACATTCGACATCGAAGGACGTGTACCATCTGCTTCTTCGACAGATCGCCCGGAATAGGGTGGAACGGAAACATCCAGCCGTTAATTGGCACGTGGTGTGGCGCACGGTACACCACCCCCACCTTCCTACAACTGTCAGATCAACATTGGTACATTGTAGTGAACCGAAAATACCCTAGAATGATAAAAAGTGCGCAATACATTTGGCGGATTCGCCATGTGTCAGCAATGCGGCGTGCTGGATACGGACGACCATCGGCTGGTCTGCGGCGAGGCACTGGCTGTCTGGACTCTCGCAAGTAAGATAATAGCGTTCATGCGTCGCACTATCTATACAGTAGTCTCTTCTGACATAGTATTTTTTTCCAGAGGAAACGTATTTTCCGCGTCATAAGACGAACGCAGTGGCGTGGATCACAGGTATGACGGTCCATTACATATATAGAGACACACGTCTGAACGTACTGGATTACTGGCAATACTTGCAAGATGGACACACAAAACTATTACGGCTACAAAAGTACAAGGACTGGTATGCCAATTTCCTAGTAACGGTTTTTGCGGACCCGCCATATACTTGGGGTGAGCCGGGTGCGTAAAGATGAGCGGCGATGCTGTCGTGGTGAAACCGACCAAGTAAAGTGATCAACTAAGGACTACTTTGCGAGTGTGCGACCTAGGTAAAACTAACGCTTGCACAGTTAGCAATGGGATGTACTTCAGATTTTGTTTTCATATCTATAAATACTTTTCCTTGGGGTGCCAGAGGTGGCCCCACTCTGACTTTGTTGTTATTTCATGCTGCATGGTAGGACGGCAGCGAGGTTCCTTCAAGGACAGTTATAATGTGTAAGGACGTACTATGCTAATTTTGTGAATAATAAAGGTTTCTGCTTCTCCTAAAAAAAAATGGTCAGCGCGACAGAATGTCAATCATAAGGCCCCGGGTTCGATTCCCGGCTCGGTCGGAGATTTTTCTCAGCTCAGGGACTGGGTGTTGTGTTGTCCTAATCATCATCATTTCATCCCCATCTACGCGCAAGTCGCCGAAATGGCGTCAAACCGATAGACTTGCACCCGGCGAACGGTCTACCCGACGGGAAGCCCTAGCCACACGGCATTTCCATTTTTACCATTTCAGTATGTGGATATATTTTTATCAAATTTATTCACCTGCATTTCTTTGCTTTTACTTTATTTATTTTTTAAAAAATTGAGAGAGAAAATCATTTTCATGAACCTTTATGATTTACGTAAATTTTGAATCAACATGTGCATTTGTGTTTAACGCTTTGACGTGTCGCCACCAGTGCCACCTGGTGGCGATTTTGTCAATTGCGGCGTCTTGTATGGAATGTGTAACATGCACACGACTCCATACTGTTCACATGGAGTTTTATCCCAAGCAATGGTACGTGGTTCTTATGCACTCTGATTTTGCGTGTCTACTTATTTGTCTTAGCTCGTATATTAACAAACTCCACTGTGATAATCTTGTGTTCTCTGTAACTTTTTCAGATTTTTTGATGATGATTGCAATCCAAATACGTCAATAGCTCATTCGCTTTACACCAAGAGGTTAATTTACAAAAACGAATAAATTTAGAATCAACGCCCATTCCGGCACTGTTCCTTCACGATAATCTAGGGGCGCATATGTCTTGCCGGACTACAGGACACATCTTGGCTTAACCGCACTTTTCATTTTTTCCATTACCACATACTGATAAACATGAACATCGCTAACCTTAACTGTATAATAGTTTGTGAATCTCTGAATAATTCATAAATAGTGTAAAATGGCTAAAAACAATTTCTCATTCAATTTATGTGATCTTCATTTGCTTAATATCCAACTGTGGTTTTCTCACGGAGACCTCCCGAATGACAGAATCCAACGAATGCCAACAGTGATACAATTAGAGGTCTGTGTCGATGTATCTGTTGATACCTGCAGTAATAACTGAATCCGTCGTTGCATAACGGGGATAAGTCAAGAAAATCGTGAAAATGAGTTAAAAGCGACACGACCTTCTTTCACCGTGTACGTACCCTGTCTGATCAAATGTCACCGGGCACCTGTTAGTGGACATTAATACGGGGTGTGGCCACCATTCGCCTTTATAATGGCTTGAACGCTTCTGCAGACACCTTCACTGAGGCTTCCATATGCCTGTGGAGGACAGACATAACTGAAGCAAGAGAGGGTGGTGATGTTAGACGGTTGGTATCTGGAGCGAAGTTGGCGTTCTAATTCATCCCAAAGATGTTCCTTTGGATTCGGGTCCGGACTCTGGCCAGGACTGCCCATTTCAGGAATGTTATTGTACACAAACTAATGCCTCACAGACGCTCCTTTCTGCCAGGTTGTATTGTCATGCTGATACCATCATCGCCTGCGAACTGTTTCTTTACAGTAGCAGTACACAGTGCCGTGAAATGTATTCATATCCTTCGGCATTTAGAATTTTCTTAAGGGGAGATTGTACGTTATATACTTACTGCGTGAAATTTGTCAATTTTAGGTACATTTATCTCGTCAACGGTTCATGATAATGTTATAAAATTTTAATGGCTGGTGGAGAAAGAGTCTCTCTCCATTGACCTATTTTTGAAGATAGGTCGCTTGCATAATTTATTTTTTAGAGAATTTTTTGCAAATTGTAAAATTTTTGCACATATTTAAGCTTTATTAATTCATAATTTCTACAATATTAAACTGAACCTCTTTAAAAAATGTATTATTGATGTTCAGCCCAGTTTCTGTAAGTTGTGTAAATTTCACTGTTCTATGATGGTAAGTTCCTGAAAAAATGTACCCAATCATTAAAAAAATAAAATCTCAGGAATCCGGCTTTAAAGACGAACGTAGTTGGTTACTGACCTTAGAACATCCCTGTACCAGTCGGCCACGGTGGCCGAGCGGTTCTAGGCGCTTCAGTCCGGAACCACGCGGCTGCTACGGTCGCAGGTTCGAATCCTGCCTCGAGTATGGATTGTGTGATGTCCTTAAGTTAGTTAGGTTTAAGTAGTTCTAAGTTCTAAGTCCCACAGTACTTAGAGCCATTTGAACCATTTGAACCCTGTACCACATCCTGGGTCATCTGCATTTTCTTCATGCTCCCTATCTCTCTTAGCATTCCTTGCGCGCATTCTTGCCTTCCTAGCCATCATAGACACTTCATAATCAGCTTTCTTCACACGGACAGCATCCAGTTGAGAACATGCCATCACCATATTTTCCCCAGGTTGTATGCCTAACTTTTGAAGCAGACTAACTCTCCCCACATTGCCATAGTAAAAATGAATGAACTGTATCATAAACACCCCAATTCAATGCATCGTTCCCTACAAATACTGCAGTCCCACATCGGGCAGTGCTATCTTCATAACAAAATAAAGTATCACTAACATGACAGACTTTACAAACTGCAAATAAAGATATGGCAAATGACAATACTCCCATATCTATTACAATATTGCCACTTGTCTGTTGATTATTATATTTAGTACTTACAAACGATTCCGCACTTCAATCAGTGTTCAGCTTTCTTCTTGAAGCACTGATCCTAATACCCGTATTTCCACTACTAGAAATATCACTCGCAATCACTGAGGAAGTTGTAGTTGAATCTAACCTAGAACAGCGTGCAGGATTCTCACTGACAAAATCCCTATTATTTACACTATTGTCATCATTAGCTACCATTGCTTTCGGGTTTCTTCCAGGCCCTCCTTTTCATTTCTTGTATACTCTTCCAATTCGAGACATCTTGTCACAAGAACAAACTTTCCGATGTAAACAATCACACAAACCGCTCCGGAAACACAAGGCACAAATGAACGTAGCGTGCGAACAGGGCACCCAACTATGAGTACGAAATATTTTCACAAATCAGCAAATTAGGTTTTTGAAGTTCAGGAAGTTGACAGAAGGCAAAAGAGGGGCTTGGCAACATGTGCTGCCCTTAAAATAAATGAATATTTAGAGCCATTAATAGCTGAAGTGCCCTTAGAGAACATATTTCCCTAGTAAAACACACTCCAAGGAATGTTTATGAGCAAAAAAATTTTTTATTTTTATTTTGCCCCCTACGAAGGTACAATCTCCCCTTAAGGAGACCACATCCTAACAACTAAAAACACCCCCATACCATAACACCACCTATTCCGTATTTCACTGTGATGGTAGTTAATGTTCCCCAGGCATTCGTCAGACCCAGAGCCTTCTATCGGATTGACTGTGAATATATGATTTATCACTTCACCTCACTCGTTTCCGTTAGTCCACTGCCAGGTGGCGTCGCTGTCTACGCCACTTCAACCGTTGCTTAGCATCGACTACAGAAATTGTGGTTTATGAGGAGCTACTCGACCACTATAGCCCATTTTATAAACTTCATAAGCACAGTCATTGTGCTAGCTCGCGATATTTTACAACCACTGCGCTACAGTCCCAGTCCGCCGATACATGGCTTAGTCGTGTTTTTACTTCACAGTCACAGCAACAACAGTCGACTTGGGCAGCTTTAGAAGGGGTGAAACGTACCTGATGGATTTATTACTCAGGTGACATCCAATGACTAGTTCACGTTCAGAGCCACTGAACTCTCCTGGTCGACCCTTCGTGCTGTTTTGGTTCTCTACTGACAACACAACATTCCCTGCTTCTCTTCATACTGTCGGGTCTGCCTCTCGAGACATCTGTTAATCGTTTTCGCATTACATAGGGGTGTCCGTATACTTTTGAAACGGATAGCAGACTAACGCAAGCAACCCAGTCATTTCAGTAGTGGGTTAAGACATGCCACCTTTCTCCATTTAAGTAACTGAGGGACGCACACACGACTTCCAATAAGGTGAGTTCTGGGAAAATGGCGGATATGATTGAAGTAGCAGGCAATTCGCAGAAAGAAGTGTGTTGGATTGGTGGTAAGTGTAATGAAAGGTAATTATCACAGCAACGTAATCAAGAACAGTGCGTTGAAGGATATGCAACATGTCAGCTGGACTGGAAATCTGTACCGAGCCATAAAACAGTGTATTCTGTATTCTGATGTCATAGTTCCTATACAGATACAATGGGTCGCTTAGGCAACTACGTAGATCTGAAGATGATCGAATGTTATTGAAACTAGTCATGCCATAAAAATGTGCAACTGAGAATAAAATATAAACGGTATTTAAAAATTTACGTGTGTTTTAATCTTTTGAGAGACTAAGCTGTTACAATAATAAACTATTCGCCAGCAGAAATGAACAAGATATTCATTTACAAAGACTAATACAAATAAAACGAAGACGACGGTCAGAGAATGCAATCATAAGCAAACATTCTTATATTTATAATATAACGTCCTTAAGAGTGTCAGTACAAAGGAAGAAGTGCATAAGACAGCAATTGTTAGTCTGTACGCTATAGGGAAGAAGCAAGGCGAGCGACTGCGTAATTTTCTCTATCGGGGACAATCCCCTAAAGATATAAGGCGATTGAATGAAAAATGGAATACCATACCAGCAGAAAAATTCTATCTGATCCAGGAAAACATAATTTTCTCCCAATTAAAGATACATACTACTGCGACAAAACTGTAAAATATTTAGATGATCGCCTCAATATAACAACAATGAGCGACTCTTTTACTGTAAAGTACTTTGATGGTGGCGTGAAATATAAGTTTTATCTAAACCACTTTCGGGAAAATTTTACACTGGGTTTTGACTCACCACAAGTGATGTGCCCATCAGTTATAAGGGAGTAGAGGTAAAATAAAAAGTTCAAACCTCAAATTTGTGTGAATCCGCCATGAGTGCAGCTGTTGGAGAACTTATGGTTCATAAACGCACAGTAATAAATTTTATTCTAAATTGCAAGAGGTAGAAGAAAAATGAAGAGAAACTTGAAATACGCTTCTATTTTATGCAGAACCATCCTTCACCGAATATATCTGTGCAGTAAAATTTTTATTATAGGTGATGTGAGTGAAAATATTTAGTACTCAATCTTACAGACAATAAGGCACTTGTTATTCTCATTTTGCTTGCACTGACCCACTTGGGAATGTTTCATAAGATCATTCACTATTTCCCACAGGAAGGTCATTCAGTTCTTCCACCTGACCGCGATTTTGGTGTAGTGAAAGGTAAAGTCAGAAGATCATACAGTGCATATCTGCCAGAACAATATGTCTTAATCAACCAGGCAACCGTGAACAATAAATTCTCTGTAAATGCATTCACTTGTAATGATGTAATGAACTTAAAAGACTGGTGATCAGAATTTTACAAGAGTATCTGCTGCTCAGTAACCATACTTGGGATAAAAAGTGAAAAGTAAACAATATTTTCTCCAGCACAGTTTAATGAATTTGTTTACTCAAACGACAAAACCCCGTTTTTAACTGCCAGTGTTTACATTGGAAATAGTGTCACTCACCAAGTAGTTTCTTTGCGAAAACCTGTCACTGGATGTGTAACATTGACCACACAAAATCATGCATTGGGAATATTCCCATTAACACGAAAAGACTCCAGGACATTCAAAAAGTGAAGCAGTACATTCCAACAGAACATACTTAAAGTTCATGGACTAAAGACGAACTAAATCGCCCGTCTTGTGGCACTGTAAGTAACCAGCGTTCTACGTTTATCTTTGGAGGTTCTCTTTAAAATATTTACTGTAACCATGAAATAAATCTTTATTAACCAGTAGTGATAGCTACTCAAAGCAAATCTATATTATTTCTTTCCATTTAAGCTAATTCATCTGATTGTGCTATTGGAACTAGTGGATAAGCTAGGTTTGACTGTTTATTGATTTACATAAATACTTTATCTCAAGTTCCATTTTATTGTAATATAAATTTTTACTTTTACTGGAAAAAAGCAGCATAGATTCTACTTCATATTAAGTACCTTACAAATTCTTTTTACGGGAGAAATAAGACCACATATTGCAAAATACTATGAAACTTTGGATTTGTCACCTGTACACTTTTTAATGTTGTAACTTAGTCGTTTTCAATAACATTTACTAAAAACACGTGTGTTTCAATACTTCCTTTTTGCTTACCCGACACTTCGTTGCAGAAAGGGGCTAAGTAAAATTTCGATTAAACCTGTTTGATACATCAAGCACAGTTAAACTTCTTGAACATAAAACAAAACCTGGCAAAAAAGTTATAGATATTTCCTAAGTATTGAAAGAGAAAGCACGTTTTCTTTCATTGTCTCAAAAGTTACATTCCCCTTTTTGCAATGACCGACTCCATTACTTTGCCGATAGAAAGCAGACATCCGTTCGTAATACAAAGATATCCGCAGTACTGATTACTTTGTGGCGAAGTTAAGAAACAATATCAACATTACTGTATTCGAGTATTTGAGCTATATCCGATCGATGATAATAATTATTTTTGTTTTAAACCACGAGATCTCACTTATCTAGTATCATAGCTGTACCAGTCCAATAAATAAAAATATTAGCTAATTCCTACTCTGCAGGTAATGCCCACCTCAGGAATAAGCTATGCTGCACTCTCCACAGAAGTTCAGAGCTCTGGTGACCTTAAGAAGAAACTAAAACACTTCGTTCTGTCACCCTCATAATATTTCCCCAAAAATTAACGCACACGACCAGCTTTCCCTTTGCCAAATAGTATAGCAAGTGCTCTCATCTTTTCCCAGTTAGGCTGCTTTCTCTTTTCATTTTTCTGTCAGTCAAATGACTTCCTTTTCTCATGTTTGCATTAATTGTGTTTGGCCATGTTGCTCTTCCTCTAATTCTTTCACCCCTCCTCTCACGTCCACTGCTGCCGGCGCTCATAGTTTAAATACGCCTTTAATTTCTTTTTATAGTTATATCTCTCATGAAAGAATTTAAACAGCCCATTTTTCTGCAGTACAGTAATTTCTAGATGTTGTATTCTATACTGGATGCAAATTAATAACATGCTTATCAATGATATGTGAGAGTAAAATTTGTAGAATGACTTATTAGATGTAAGAGATGGCTTGGTGACGCTAATCTGACTAGATTAAATAAATCAATAAATAAAATACATAAATAAATAAATTATTACGCATTCGTGACGGAGAGTTAGTGTGTAGTGTTGAAAGCTCAGTATCATGGAGAGAGCAGATGCGTTGTCGACTTACCAAGGGCTGAAGGGGGCGATACGTTCTGCTTCCTTGTTTTCCGCATGTTTCATACGTCGATTCTTCTTCCATCGTACCGGGAGCAGCTGCCTTTAGGCTGAGTCTTGACTCCTCTATATCACATACTACTTGTTCGGTGAACCATTTCTTAATGTACCAAAGTTCCTTTTAAATATACGAGGGCTATTTGGAAAATAAGGAACGATAGGTAGCAAAATGGAAACCACAGTGAAAATCAAAACAGTTTTATTCGCAACAGTTAGCTACAACTTCCAGCTACCAACTTTCCAATACCCTCGTTATAGAATGCAGCCGCCAGTGCTTCCAGCCAATTCTCTACGCTGGCCTACAGCTCGTTGTCTGTGCCAAAATGTTGTCTTCATAGCCAGCGGTTCATGTGAGCATAGGTGAAGCTCAGAGGGAGACAATTACGGGCTGTATTGTGGGTAATCAAACATTTCCAATTGGAAACGATGCAGGAGCATCTTCATTGCCCCTGCAGAATCCGGCTGAGAATTGTCCTGAAGAAGAAAACGCACGACATTTATATTCAGGCGAAATTTCTCACCAGGCCTTTGTACTTGGCGGGAGACACTACTGTTCTAGGTACCTTTATGTGCTCCCTGTGTGCTCAGAACTTTAAAAAAAAACGGCGTAATGCGATCGACGGGAGTACTAGAGACATTGCCCAACACACCTGTACAAAACTTCATAGGATTTTCACTGTGGTTTCCAATTCGCGACCGATCGTCCCTTACTTTCCCAATAACCATCGTATTTACGTGTTCACATTGAAACTCTTATTCCATTGTGAAGTGTAGTACGCTAACATGATTTAACGTTATATTAAATTAAGGTATATTGATTAAATGAACTATATATCTAACATTTAACAGTACGAGAGAGGTGACGACAAGTGGTAACACAACTTGACTTCTTCTCCCTTCCCAGTGTTGTAGAAATATCCCATGAAAACTTTCTTACAACCCGTTTCGGAAATTACGACAGTTAGTGTGTGTTGTGTTAAACTGTGGTCGCGACCAACATCTGTACTCTTAGTGTGTGGAATGAAGAAATCCGACTCCTGCAGACGAAAATTGAGGACAATCGCAAGCCAATCTCCAGGCCTCCGGAGTACCGAATACGTTAAAATTTTGATATCCTTGCACACAGATGCGGATAAAAAAGTTGTGAATGGTGGTGCGGATGCGACAGAATTTCTCTTATCCATGTAGACCTTTTCGAACTAACCATGTTATGTAATTTGATGTTACTGGGAGCTAGAGATAATTTTATAAATCCATATCGCCCCGAGACCATGCTTTCCTGTCAGGTGCGTTCAAAAAGAAACGAGCCGGAGGCTGTATAATGAAGACGGCTGAAGGGATCGTGATGCCACTATGCTTAAGCAAGGAATTGTGGTCCGTAAATGAGCGTTGAGGCCCCAAAGCCACCGCTAGAGAGACGTAGGGGCACACCCACTGACGACAGTGCGAGCGCTTGCGCGCATCGTCTGTCCACTGCACTTTAGTAGTGCTGAAAGCAGAAAAACAGGCGCTTCAAAAGAAGTGAAAAGGAGTGCAGTGCATCTTCCGACAGAGGAAGGTGTGCAGGGAGCGGAAATTCATCAAAGAGCATTGCATGTCCGTCACAAAGATCGAGGCGAGACACAAGCAAAGCAAGGAAGGAAGGATGTCGTTGGCCGATGACGCACGATCTGGAACGCCACACCGCATTAGTGGTACCATTGTTCAGCAGATGGATACAGTCGTTATTGAGGACTGGCTAGTAATTGTGGCAGCGATTTCCCAAGAGGTGGGTTGAATATCGGAATTCGAACGAACATTCAGGGCTCTCCGAACTCTCGAGCCATTTCTCGGTGAATATCCGTTCCATGCTCTCCTTCCGCTGTAAGGAAACGGACCACGTCTCATCATTCTTCGTTTGAAGGCTCTATTTCTCTGTTTTCGGCACAACTGAGCGTAGTGGATGGTCGATGCTTGAACGTGTCCGCTTTATCCTCACATAGCTGCCTGCCTATTTCCCTCTAGCGGCGAGTTCGGGGTCTCTGTATTCCCATTGGGACCATTCCTTCTTCCGAAGGCAGTAGCGTTACGATACGTTGAGCGGTTTTCATTTTACAGCTCCCGGTTCGCTTCTTTTTGAATCCATGTTATAGTATTCAGTCATTCGCTGCCATAGTGTCAATGAGGTACGTTAACTACTTAAAAAAAAGTTGACTAAATGATTGGTTCCAGAATGAAGTTTTCACTCTGCAGTGGAGGGAGGCTGATACGAAACTCTCTCTCTCTCCCTCTCTCTCTCTCTCTCCCTCTCTCTCTCTCTCTCTCTCTCTCTCTCTCTCTCTCTAATTTTTTTTTAAGGAGCGTTCCCGGCGCCCAAGGGGAGGTGTGATCGTTTATTTATTTATTTTGCTTTTCGTTCTTTGTTTTTTATTTTTATTTATTTATTTTTGTCATTAATACCACCGAGAATATCAGGAAACTGGCGTCACGAGGAGGGCGCAGCAAGACGTCAGACCAAGAAGAACATTGCGACTACTAGTGAATATGTGTGCTGCGTGTCCGCAAATCCACCTCACAGAGTTCGTCTTTGCTTGCGGGGGGAATCCAGCGTCCGGAAAGAGGAACAGTTGAGTAGCTATCTGATGAGGAGTCGTACGGATAATTAGGGACAATATCTATCGCACCAAGAACCAGGCACTTCTCGCCGATCTGCATACCAGGCGGTGCTCGTCTGTGTCCAAAACATCGCAGTCGACACACGACGGGGTGTCTGTGAGCTGAATCATGTCAAGGCGTGACCAGCATACTTGCTTCCCGTTGACAGTAAGGTACCATGCAGACCGGACGTCAGTGTCAAGACAAGGAGCGCACACCCATCGCCAAACGGCACGTCAGTCGACGCGAGGTAGCTTCCTCTCAACCACATTCGGTGACCTGTGCTGCTGAAGGAAAACAAAGATGGCCTTCGTGGACGTCAGTTGCGCCGGCAGTATCAAAGTACGAATATAGTTCAGTTCAAGGAAACAGTGGAGGACTTCCGAAAATTGGATAGGTGCTGGTTGTGGTGCAAGGGCCTCCAGTAATAGGCTGGTAAGGCAGTTAGGACTACGGTGCCACAGTGTCATGTGAGAGCCAATGAAAAGGGCTACCGCTCTGTCAGGCACATGATACAGACCTAAACAGCCCCTGCCCCGCGGGAGGGTGAGGATCTTGTACCTTATCTTGAACATCTTAGCTGACATCGAGATAAGTGTCCAAGGAATAGAAAAGCAACTGAAATCACTCAACAGAGGAAAGTCCACTGGACCTGACGGGATACCAATTCGATTCTACACAGGGTACGCGAAAGAACTTGCCCCCCTTCTAACAGCCATGTACCGCAAGTCTCTAGAAGAACGGAAGGTTCCAAATGATCGGAAAAGAGCACAGGTAGTTTCAGTTTTCAAGAAGGGTCGTCGAGCAGATGCGCAAAACTATAGGCCTATATCTCTGAGATCGATCTGTTGTAGAATTTTAGAACACGTTTTTTGCTCGCGTATCATGTCATTTCTGGAAACCCAGAATCTACTCTGTAGGAATCAACATGGATTCCGGAAACAGCCATCGTGTAAGACCTAACTCGCTTTATTTGTTCATGAGACCCAGAAAATATTAGATACAGGCTCCCAGGTAGATGTCATTTTCCTTGACTTCCGGAAGGCGTTCGATACAGTTCCGCACTGTAGCCTGATAACAAAGTAAGAGCCTACGGAATATCAGACCAGCTGTGTGACTGGATTGAAGAGTTTTTAGAAAACAGAACACAGCATGTTGTTCTCGATGAAGAGACGTCAACAGACGTTAAAGTAACCTCTGGCGTGCCACAGGGAGTGTTGTGGGACCATTACTTTTCACAATATATATATAAATGACATAGCAGATAGTGTCAGAAGTTCCATGCGGCTTTTCGCGGATGATGCTGTAGTATACAGAGAAGTTGCAGCAATAGAAAATTGTAGCGAAATGCAGAAAGATCTGCAGCGGATAGGCACTTGGTGCAGGGAGTGGCAACTGACCCTTAACGTAGACAAATGTAATGTATTGCGAATACATAGAAAGAAGGATCCTTTATTGTATGATTATATGATAGCGGAACAAACATTGGTAGCAGTTACTTCTGTAAAATATCTGGGAGTATGCGTGCGGAACGATTTGAAGTGGAATGATCATATAAAATTAATTGTTGGTAAGGCGGGTGCCAGGTTGAGATTCATTGGGAGAGTCCTTAGAAAATGTAGTCCATCAACAAAGGAGGGGGCTTACAAAACACTCGTTCGACCTATACTTGAGTATTGCTCATCAGTGTGGGATCCGTACCGGGTCGGGTTGACAGAAGAGATAGAGAAGATCCAAAGAAGAGCGGAGCGTTTCGTCACAGGGTTATTTGGTAAGCGTGATAGCGTTACGGAGATGTTTAGCAAACTCAGGTGGCAGACTCTGCAAGAGAGGCGCTCTGCATCACGGTGTAGCTTGCTGTCCAGGTTTCGAGAGGGTGCGTTTCTGGATGAGATATCGAATATATTGCTTCCCCCTACTTATATCTCCCGACGAGATCACGAATGTAAATTTAGAGTGATTCGAGCGCGCACGGAGGCTTTCCGGCAGTCGTTCTTCCCTCGAACCACACGCGACTGGAACAGGAAAGGGAGGTAATGACAGTGGCACGTAAAGTGCCCTCCGCCACACACCGTTGGGTGGCTTGCGGAGTATAATGTAGATGTAGATGTAGAACAGCAAGCCATGGCAAACAAACGAACCCAATGCCGCTAGCATGCGGTGGCTCATGGATAGCGGAATAGGAAGTGTCTGTACAACGCGGAGGATACGTGACGCGAAAAATTCATTTACGTATTGCGTGCGTTGCAGAAGATCGAATGCTCGTAAACGGTGAACTAAGAGCGCAGTTCGTAGTTGGGAAAGTAGACATCGGCAGCTGAGGGCAATTGTCCGCCACAGATCACTTGCAAAATAGAGTTCTAAGCATCGGAGAGTATCAGCTACACGCAAAGGAGCAGCGCTGTCCGCAGGAAGCCCACCAACTCTAGCCATGGCGCTCGATTTGCGGACGTTAAGGCAGTTACCGGAAGCTTCGCCGTAGGTGGTAACCCACGCCAGAGACTCCCTGATCTCAGCACCGCTACAATAACGATGACGAGATCGTCCGCATATACAATGCAACTGATTATGTGGTCACCGAGAGACATCCCAGACAGGCGTTGATGGAGGCCGCAAAGCAAGGATTCCTTTGCGTATGTATACAACAATGCAGAGAGCGGGCAGCATTGACGCACTGGTGGACGGATCGAGATGGGAGGAAAAAGGCGGCCATTGTAGAGTACACGAGACGTAGCTCCACGAAGGAGGCGCAGTACGACGTCGACGGTAGTACCAGGGTAACCCATATTGCGGAGCACCCCTTGCAGGAAGTCGTGAACGTCGCAATCGAACGCCTGGCTGAAGTCGAGAGCTACAAAAAGCCCACGCATACGACGAGCGTGAGCAAGAGCGATTATGTCCCTATAGCGGCAGAGGGCAGTGCGGATGTTATTGCTACTTTCCAAAGATGTTTGACCGGGGGGAAAGCACGAACAGAGCTGTCCGTTTAAGCTGCGCATCCAACAGCCGGGTAAAGATCTTTGTATCGCTGTTGAGTAACGTCAAGGGCCGGTAATAGCTTATCCGTGAGGTACCCCGGGGCTTGTGGATGGGAATGAGGAAATCACAGAGGAAACCGTCTAGAATCGACACGAGAGGTAACATAAGGTCCTGGCAAATTTCCGTCCACACTGGCGCCAGAAGGAGACGAAATGTCCGATAAAACTCCAGTGGGACGCCGTCAGGACCAGGCGACCTGTTAGTAGAACCCGCATAAACAGCGTCATGGACTTCGTCCTCCGTGACGTCAGCAATCAGAGCCATCGTCGCATCCACGGGAACCGAGCCAAAGAAGCGTCTGGAGACCGCCGTAATGTCTTCAGGGCGGTGACGTTGTCCAGAGTACAGCGTAACATTATGTGCTTGGATGGCAGACCCGATACCCAGTTGGGTATTAAAACGCTGCCCATAGTCAGACGTAAGAACATTAATCACATTCCTCCGACCGTGGCTATGACATACACTCCTGGAAATTGAAATAAGAACACCGTGAATTCATTGTCCCAGGAAGGGGAAACTTTATTGACACATTCCTGGGGTCAGATACATCACATGATCACACTGACAGAACCACAGGCACATAGACACAGGCAACAGAGCATGCACAATTTCGGCACTAGTACAGTGTATATCCACCTTTCTCAGCAATGCAAGCTGCTATTCTCCCATGGAGACGATCGTACAGATGCTGGATGTAGTCCTGTGGAACGGCTTGCCATGCCATTTCCACCTGGCGCCTCAGTTGGACCAGCGTTCGTGCTGGACGTGCAGACCGCGTGAGACGACGCTTCATCCAGTCCCAAACATGCTCAATGGGGGACAGATCCGGAGATCTTGCTGGCCAGGGTAGTTGACTTACACCTTCTAAAGCACGTTGGGTGGCACGGGATACATGCGGACGTGCATTGTCCTGTTGGAACAGCAAGTTCCCTTCCGGTCTAGGAATGGTAGAACGATGGGTTCGATGACGGTTTGGATGTACCGTGCACTATTCAGTGTCCCCTCGACGATCACCAGTGGTGTACGGCCAGTGTAGGAGATCGCTCCCCACACCATGATGCCGGGTGTTGGCCCTGTGTGCCTCGGTCGTATGCAGTCCTGATTGTGGCGCTCACCTGCACGGCGCCAAACACGCATACGACCATCATTGGCACCAAGGCAGAAGCGACTCTCATCGCTGAAGACGACACGTCTCCATCCGTCCCTCCATTCACGCCTGTCGCGACACCACTGGAGGCGGGCTGCACGATGTTGGGGCGTGAGCGGAAGACGGCTTAACGGTGTGCGGGACCGTAGCCCAGCTTCATGGAGACGGTTGCGAATGGTCCTCGCCGATACCCCAGGAGCAACAGTGTCCCTAATTTGCTGGGAAGTGGCGGTGCGGTCCCCTACGGCACTGCGTAGGATCCTACGGTCTTGGCGTGCATCCGTGCGTCGCTGCGGTCCGGTCCCAGGTCGACGGGCACGTGCACCTTCCGCCGACCACTGGCGACTACATCGATGTTCTGTGGAGACCTCATGCCCCACGTGTTGAGCAATTCGGCGGTACGTCCACCCGGCCTCCCGCATGCCCACTATACGCCCTCGCTCAAAGTCCGTCAACTGCACATACGGTTCACGTCCACACTGTCGCGGCATGCTACCAGTGTTAAAGACTGCGATGGAGCTCCGTATGCCACGGCAAACTGGCTGACACTGACGGCGGCGGTGCACAAATGCTGCGCAGCTAGCGCCATTCGACGGCCAACACCGCGGTTCCTGATGTGTCCGCTGTGCCGTGCGTGTGATCATTGCTTGTACAGCCCTCCCGCAGTGTCCGGAGCAAGTATGGTGGGTCTGACACACCGGTGTCAATGTGTTCTTTTTTCCATTTCCAGGAGTGTACATAGATGGACGCTTTTGCACTGACCCGTCGTATGTGCGCGCCCAGACCATAGCTCCTTCAAGGTGGTGGCGAGAGAGGGACGTGAGCTGTGCCTTGGCACGATTAACCACCGCCTGGCGATCTGGTGAATACAGCATCGCCGGCCACGGTGGCCGAGCGGTTCTAGGCGCTCAGTCCGCAACCGCGCGACTGCTACGGTCGCAGGTTCGAATCCTGCCTCGGGCATGGATGTGTGTGATGTCCTTAGGTTAGTTAGGTTTAAGTAGTTCTCAGTTCTAGGGGACTGATGACCATGGATGTTACGTCCCATAGTGCTCAGAGCCATTTGAACCATTTGGATACGGCATCATAATACATTTCCGGAGAATACCGACTGAACTACCCAAGCACGACTCCCGACTCGTCCCCACAGGTTCAATTCCGACGGTACCTCATCTCCCACCTTCCGAACTTCACAGCAGCTCCGCTGCATTCCTTGCAGAACTAGCACTCCTGCAAGAAAGGATATAGTGGAGACACGGCTTAGCCACGCATTTTTAATCGACCAGGAAGTTTCATATCAGCGAAAAATCCGCTGCAGAGTGAAAATTTCATTCTGGAAACACCCTCCAGTCTGTGGCTAAGTCATGTCTCCACTATATCCTTTCTTCCATGAATGCTAGTCCTGCAAGGTCTGCGTGAGAGTTCTCTGAAGTTTGGAAGGTAGGAGACGAGGTTGGAACTGAAGCTGTGAGGAGTGGCCGTGACTTGTGCTTGGGTAGCTCAGGCGGTATGACATTTGCCCACGAAAGACAAAGGTCACGATTTCGAGTCTCGGTCCGACACACAGTTTTAATCTGAATGATTGGTATTTGTCAGGAGTTTGAAAAGAAGATATACTTGTTTGTTCAATTTAAACAGCCGATAAATTTAGATTGGTTTTCGATACTATCCAGAAGAGACATCTTTCCTGACACCTGATTCTGATGGGAGCAGTCAAACAAATAAAAAAAAATGAAAGACACGAAATTATTTATTTGGTTTTTCTTCCGAGGGGTAGACCCTCATCTTCAAGTGTATACTAAGCAGATTACTTAATAGCTGGTTTTATGGCGTTTCTGCGCAGTGTAGTAAGTTTCTTTGCAATAGTATCAAACACAGCATCATAGCCGATGATATGAAACATACATCCTTTCAAAGGGTGGTTTGAATACGACTGTGTTTAACTAAGGGGGTGGTCCGGCCCGCCCGGTTAGCCGTTCGGTCTGACGCACTGCTTTCCGGGCGAGAAAGGCGTGCCGGCTCCGGCACCAATCCGCCCGACGGATTAGTGTCGAGGTCAGGTGTGCCGGCCAGTCTGTGGATGGTTTTTAAGGCGGTTTTCCATCTGCCTCGGCGAATGCGGGCTGGTTCCCCGTATTCCGTCTCACATTATGTCGACGATTCCTGCGCAAATACTTTCCCCACGTACGCGTACACCATAATTACTCTACCACCCTAAAATTGGGGCTACACTCGTCTGATGAGAGACGTTCCCGCGGGAGAGGGGGGGGAGGTCCACTCGGGGCAGAACCGCACAATAACCCTGGGTTCGGTGTGGGGCGGTGGTGGGTGAGTCGACTGCTGTAGTCTCTTGTGGTGTTGTGAACCACTGAGGGCTACGGCGGGGACGAAGCCTTTCCGTCGTTTCTGGGTACCCAGTTCCACACAATACAATACAATACAAGGGAGTTGTCCAGTTATGGATGAACATAAAGTACAAAACTCCTAAGCATGGAACGGCACTGAATTTTTCACATACATAAAATTCTGGCTGATCTAAACCGAGACCTAACCAAGCTACCAGCCCTGTTAGGACACGCAGTAAGCTAATACAACAGATGTAAAATATGAACTTGCTGGTAGTGTAGAAAACTGGACTCCAGATATTATTCTCAAGACTCGTAAGAGATCCTTCCTTGAAGCCAGAAGGCTTCGAGTCCCGAATGTGGAAAATTTCAATTCCAATAAAAAAGGCACTTCACATGATATATTCATTGCCGCTGATTTATTAAAAATAATAATGGCTATGTATGGCTGTCATTGTAAATGTGTCTAACTGCAGCTATAACTGCAAAACTTGGAAACTTGATATTCCCATTGTGTATTGTTCGTATGCCAGTGAAATACTGCATATTAGTGGCATGGCTATAGGCGTTCAATCGCATAGCTGAAGCTAAGGCTGCGAGTCGACGCTGCAGTCAACGAAAAATACAAGATGCCGGGAAGTTAAAAAATGCAAGACGGCGTTCGCGGAAAATGAAAAAAATACAAGATGGCGCTGGTGGGAAATTTTAAAGTCTATGACGGCCATGGAAATAAATTTGAAAGTCCAAAACAGTAATGGCGGAAAATTTCAGAAATCCAGGAACCAACCCAACTGTGCAGTGCAAACCTCCCCTCCCACTGATGTTACAATGCAAGATGGTGTCATATTGAAAATGTTCATGTAAAATACTGAACCATTTCGTATATGTGCACACATAACAGAGAAACTGTTAGCTTCACTTGAATTTCCTAAATTCATGCCATATTTTTTAAAAATTTAAAATTGCTACAGAATTTCCATCACCTGGAGTGTGTAAAATCGCATCATTCAACGCACACACATCAGAGAAGGATACTACGCACAGACAATTCCAACTTGAATGGGCATCAGGCGGCTGGATAAACGAGAGAGAGAGAGAAAGAAAGAGATAGAAGACCTTTGCTATCATTAGATATCAAACATGCTTGCAAAGATCTTGTCAATGGGGGTAGAACGTCTAACGGGCCGAATTGGAGCAGGAGAGACCACAGGACATTTTAATTTCCACTGTCTATACATTTGCCCGCATCTCGTGGTCGTGCGGTAGCGTTCTCGTTTCCCACGTCCGGGTTCCCGGGTTCGATTCCCGGCGGGGTCAGGGATTTTCTCTGCCTCGTGATGGCTGGGTGTTGTGTGCTGTCCTTAAGTTAGTTAGGTTTAAGTAGTTCTAAGTTCTAGGGGACTGATGACCATAGATGTTAAGTCCCATAGTGCTCAGAGCCATTTGAACCAATCTATACATTTACATACATATACATTCATAAAACTTTCTCAGTATGACCAGGAAGGATTTAGGATTGACACTCGTAGCAGTGGAAGTTCAAAAAAAATAACAAAATAAATTTTTTTACGTGTGAAATTTCATCATTTTTTCACTTATTATTGCATGCATTTGTTGCTATAGGTACACTTTTCTTCATAAGTAAGAGAGATTCTTCAATTAATTTTGCACATCGTACAAACCATACTTACAGGTGTATTAAACTCTAGAATTTTTCAAATCTATTTAAAACTCTAGTAAAAATTGAGATTATTAACAACAACTTTTCAGTTTTTCTAAACATGAAGTTTAAAATGTAACAGCTTATTCATTTTTTCAAAAATTACATAAATTCTAGAGTTTCATACACCTGTAAGTATGGTTTGTATGCTATGCAAAATGCATAGAAGAATCTCTCTTACTTATGAAGAAAACATATCTGTAGCACCAAATACAGCCAATAATAAGTGAAAAAAATGATGAAATTTCACATGCAAAAAAAATTATTTTGTTATTTTTTCAACTTCCACTGCTATGAGTGTCAATTCTGAATCCTTTCTGGTCATGCTGACAAAGTTTTACAAATGTATATGTAGAAGTATAGACAGTGGAAATTAAAATGTCCTTTGGTGTCTCTCCTGCTCCAAGTCGCCCCGTTTAACGTTCTACCCCCCTTAAGTCATCAAGAGCTGGGGTGAGCTGGTGTGAGATAAGACATGCAGAAGCTGCTGTGCCCTTCACAAGAGTTAGAGACTGGCAGCTTACTGTGTTGAAATTCGGTATTGTCATTTTTGACCATAGATTTATGCTCTTGCAAGCAACAGTTCGAAGTATCATTCAGAATTCTGAGGAAACGAGAGGCACGGCAGGAATCTATCGCAATCGCATCACTTTTTATTACTCTCGCACGTCTAGATTTCGACTATAAATAGCCATCTATTGTGTATTTGAGTTACAGTCCGACAACTCGCGGCATTACAAATTGCTATACGACCTTAACGACGTATACTGGCGTATACTGGTGTATCTGCTTATACACCAACAAGATCATCTGGTGATATGTACTGCCCTGAGATTGTTGGAGTGTAAATCGAATGCACTGAAGATGGCTACTTATAGGCGAAATTTATTTATGCAGGAGTAATAAAAACTAATGGGATTGCAACCGATTGCTGTGTGCGTCTCCTTCCTTATAACCTACGCTCGCTATGATCAACAATTCCTTATGGAATCAAAGTTGATTCAAAATGCTTTTACTATTTCTTCTTTATACCTTTCTACATACATCCACAATATCAGTACCAGCTTGGTCTTTTTAGAGTGGGAGTTTAATAAATATGTGGAGCACACATCAATTACATGCTGATTACAACAACAGCTGGATCTCGTCAGAATTAAGCATCAACTATATTAATAATAACATACTAAAGGAAAAAAGCAAAGAAAACTAACAAAGAATACTCTAGATATAAGTTTATTACAAAATCGTTTCATTTCTTTCTTTGTTCATCATTCAGTTGAAGATATTTATTCGTTTTCAACACGTTTTGGAATGTCATCTATTGCAAACAGTAGGTTGTTACAGTTAAAGCAAATGTGTAAGAATCTCCAGCAGCTTAGGAAGTTTTAGCAGCTGTACCTGCTTTAATAAAATCCAAAACAATCGAATCTTCGAAGACTTTGTGCTTCAAGTTTTTTTTAACATGGTCAGCTGGGGCTTCTGAATGTTCAGGTGGAAAGTTACATTTCCTTCCTAAGTTTGGGTCTGATCCATTTCGACTCTCTAATATGATTTGCAGTGTGCTAAAAGACATTTTAAAATTCTCAAAGGCCTTTCTACGTGATAAACCAGCAGCAAGAGTTTGTATAGCTTGTTTCAAATCTACTGCAGCCATTTAGCTTTGTCTCCCTTATATATTTTCTGACCATCTGAAATATAAGAATTGCATAAAGGAAAGATACTATTGGAGCAATGATGGTCAGTTTACAGGGTGAATGTCATTAACCACTGATCGTTGTGGCTACCATTATACCGAATGCACCGTTTTTTCAACAATTTCAAAATATTGTACTTAAAATCCACAATAAACGACTATGTGAAACAAAGTAGAGCTTACTTCGATGCAGTGTAATCATTAGTATGTTAGCAGAAGCAGTGAAATCCAATTGATTATGGCCTGTATTAAGCCTTTGCTTACAAAAATCATTCTATGTCGCTCAACATCCAAACAAAAACTCTAAAGATGGCTGCGCTATGATTCTTAAATTTAGTAGGCTGCTGGGCCGTGCTTACCATTGCAAATGGAGGTCAGTTGACAGGGTGCCCACCATTACGCTGGAGAAGAATATTGTTTTATTATTTTTGAGCATTCTTTGTACATTCTGTATTTTTTTACCAAACACTCTACTACTACTACTATTTATTAGCAGTAGTAATGTGCCCTTCTTTTCATGATATTTTTTATTATCTCTTATTGGCAAGACATATAACAAGTGGTTCCTCCTTCGACTTTTATCAGTAACGTGATCTTTTTAACCGATAAAATTTCTGCGGCATGTTACAGTGAAACTATAACAAATTGCTCTAAACGTCGTCATGTAATACAAAATCGTAAAACATCTGGGCAATAATGCTCAAATTATCTGTCTAAAACCGGCAAAAACTGGCCAAAACTGATACGACACTTGTCGATGATCAGAGGTTAGAGAATCCCTCCACAGCACTAAAGTCTGCACAATGTCGGGTACATCGTTTGTGTCATCAATCATGGTGACTACCATAGAGAATCTGTAAGTGGATGTAGTTCATAAAAATCAAGAGTTCATACATGTGATATTAATTTGTACAAGAGTACGTACTTCTTAAACACGTTTTTATGTTATTGATATCTGAAGTGACACATTATACCTAATATGTCTGTATGTAAAGACATTCGCGGTACTCCACTACTTCCATGTCTAAAACATCTCTCAAAATATGTAAAGACATTGGCAATACAGTACTTCCACATCTGTATTAATAAGGTGGCCTCAAGAATTTTTTTTTTTTACATCTAAAGACGTCAACAACACTAGCATCAACTGTGAAAGTTTGTACGAGCCACACGCATTGATAGGGACGTATGATGGAGTGCAGATTGAATGATGCACATACCAAAAGACAAGTTAAAAAACAGATACCTGCAGGAAAGTTTGAGAGCTGTAAGTCAGCCTAAATTATGAACTGCGCAAAATCATACTACTTACTTCATGTGATGTCGGATGAGTTGAAATTACACCGATTCAAGACTTTAAACAAGTTCGAGAGTGAAAAAGTTTGGTCATACTGTGCATGTCAAGAATTTCTTTGTTATTTGCGCCCTTCCTGCTTCGATACCGAACAGTTTATCAGTACAAACAAGGGCTAAATCTGCATCTCTGACATCGTAAAAGAAAGAGATTTTTAGCACAAACATCAGCTAAGGAATGGAACTTCATGAAACAACCTTTTCCCCTCGTCTTTTAATCACGAAACTGGTCTTTCCAACGCTCTTAAATCTCTTGCAAGTCTGACACCATAAAAGATATTCTCATTTTGCAACAATAAAAACTGATGGATAGAGTACGATACAAATAAACAGACATCGGTCAAGCTCCTGCATATCCGTTTTATATGCATGGCATGGCATGTCCCGTCACAAAATTCTAACTTTACAATACAGTACATTTCGAGTACACAGTACACTGCATTTCTTGTGTAATATCACATGCATTCATGTACATTGTCGTCATCGTAAGATAAAAGCCCCGCCAGACATTCTGTGATGCTGCGACTGCAGGCAAGAATACTGATTGTGCATTTCATGCTTTCTCTCTTTGCTATTTTGGTCAACCGCAACAGTATCAGACACCTGTGACTATGTGATGTTTAACAAACTGCAGTTATACCAAGTCCAGATTTTGGAATAATTTTTCGTTATACAGTTGCGATCATCGCTATTGAATGTTTTAATAAACCAACATTATTTGTCATACTACTTTTGTTATGCATATGGGTTAGTGATATGATTGACACTTGACGAAGTAATGCTTGATGTTTCTGTATTGTAACGGCCTTGCTGATTCCATGCCACTACACATCAGAATGGATGAAAGAAACAATGAAGTAGAGGGCAGATTTACTCCAGCGCTTAAAGTCAAACACTGGTCGTATTGGCAGGTGTCTATTCAAGCAGCCCTATAAACAACACTCTTGCCGTCCTCACGGCTGCACTGTGGGCTCGCGAACGCAGCAGATCACGGAATGCGCTTATATTCCGATCCGCTGGTGCCGTCAGTTGTCCTGGGTCGCAGGCAGCAGCAACCACAATGCTGAACAGCCCACACCAGCAGACAGCGGTGGTGAAGAATGAATGTTCAGTGCCGAGCGGCAATACCCTAGTCACCGAACCCTCCCCCCCCCCCCCCCTCTGCCCCTCAGGACGTCTAAGTGGCTAGGAGGCCACAAGCGAACGGCTTCCCCAGCTGGATCATAGGCAGCTTGCAGTCTGTCAGCCAAAGTCCCTCCCCTCAGAGGGCGGATGCTTGCCACCCACCAGCTCCCTACATCAGTGAAGTTTCCCGTGTCCCACGGCCGCTATGCCACAGGTAGGCACTCCTCGCCAGAACTCGATGAGTTAATCAGTAGCAGGTAGTCAGCCAATCTTCATCGCCAAGTGTGGATATAGTTTCTCTTAAACTCAAAACTCTACACCATTCTCTTTTGTCAATAACTGACATTTAGAGCCCATGGCTGTGTACAAAAATAGGTTGACTCTTATGCAAAAGATTACAGCAGCCAGCCACTTTTTACAATGCTATTTCTTTATTTAAACAGCGCAGTCACCGGTTTCGAACTGACAGGTTCATATTCAGACGGCTAGTTCACGTTTTACATTAGATTCCACCTTTTGTTTCCCCATCTGACAATTTCCTTGGGCTGGCGGTGCTCTACTACCAAAATAAGTTCTAGGGCACCACCACCCCAAGGAAACTTAGTCAGGCGGGGAAACAAAAGGTGAAACTAGCCCTCTGAAGATGAACCTGTTAGTTCTAACCCGGTAACTGCGCTGTTTAAATAAATAAATAGCATTGTAAGCAGTGGCTGGTTGCTGTAATCTTCTATTCAAGAGTCAACCAACCAATTCCTCTGGCTAAAAACATTGTCAGAATGGCAGCACGACTGAATGCTTTGATCATCCTAAGATCGATCACTTACACTCTTGTAGCTATATGCTTCTGATGTAGTCCTACTGGAAATGGATGGGTAAATTAGCTTCCTATTACTTGTCCTGTCAGCTTTTCCTATCTCGCTCTGCCCTAGGCACGGTTTCCTAGGCCCGGCTCAATTTGCAACAAGTGGGTTTCTCAGTAGCACGCAAGTTGCCGAGTTACACTCTCGGTCACACCGTGTTAGTTTTACATGCACTCGACCAGTGGCTGGTGTCACAACCCACATCTAGTGTTCTGTCATAATGTCAACAATAGCGTCCAGTATCTTACTTCATCAGCACATTGATGTGGCTGGCCTCTACTACATAGCCACGGTAGAAATAAAATTTAAATATCCGTAATTTGTACACTGAACTTTTCCATGGCGCAGCACGCCACCCCTCTTTCGAAATATTCGTCCCAAATCTACCAACATTATTCTTTAATTATAATTACTCTTAAACCAAAAAAGAACTCTGTATTGTGCTGATGGCCAAAAGCCACCCGCAGCCATGAGCTGTCCCACATGAGTTTCTCCATTATCCAATCCAGTACTAACACGATCATATTCTCAAAGGACGGTCTCCAGGACCTTACTGCAATACAATCTTTATCTAATGCTTATATTACTCAATACAGAAGCTTTACTTCCGTCAACTGCCTCTCGGCCTATTCCAGCTAATCGCTCAACTAGCAACTAATGCCTCGATGGATCTGTAGACTGTGCACGTCCGCACGTCCGCGGTCATTAACGAGATAAAATATGCAAGTACCTTGTAGGAACCCGCCACAACTGACATCTGAAATGCTTATCGATATAATATTGTGCTGACTATTTTCGTTCCTGTATCTTCTCATATTGTTATTCAACACCATCTTTGTATCACTGGCATACAGAGCTAGCTCTATAATTAACTCCAATACTACTCTTACATTTATAAGAACGTAGGCTTCCGCGGCCGGTGTCATAGTGATTAAAATTCTTCTGGGTGTTATGCCGCGTCATTGCTAAAAACTAACAACAATAATAAACTAAAACCGACGTTTCGGCCGAATTGCAGCGGCCTCACTACTCTTATATTGTTTAATACTCCCTGGTCTAAACTAGACAATCGCGTTGCATGTCATTCTACGACACACTTCATAGAAATCGCCGTTTACTGGACCTGACCAAGTGTATGTATGATTTAATTTCTGAACATCCTCTTCATCGGCTGTCCCAAACACTGTTTCTAGTAATTTATCTCCTACATTAAATCAATCTCTTTTCCTATGAACTATGGTCAGTGATAGCTGTGATAACTGTGCTCTTAATTTACTATAGATAAATCGTAACTTTTGGTACTCCCCTTCCGATTCCCTAAAAACGTCATTTCCCTGAGCCTCTTCATACGATTCCAAAAAAACTTCTTCCAATCTCCAAATTTCAATCCTAATTTTCCAGATCCCTGCTGTTGGTTTAAATGTCCACTATGGCTCGTACAAAAGGCACCTGATTGCCTAGAGAACAACACACTTGATTCGAATGAGTGAACGACAGTAAAGCGTTCTGTTCCAGTCCTCATGAAGTGTGACCAACCTAGGTCATTCCCATCAGCAAAGCTATCGTCACAAAGTCGGCACCTGAGGATAGAAACTATCCATCTTTTCATCCCTGCTTCCAAAACGAGTAACTAACTACAAGCAGAAACAAGAAACAGCAGCAACAAAAACCTGACAAAATACACAAGGCAGTGACATGAAAAGACTAAATCGACCTGAACACAACACAATGCAAAACATACCCATAACACAAATATCAAAAATAAATCTAACACTAACATAACATTGAAAAGAACGTAGAACATAACTAACTGTTTGATCTCAAAGCAGAAGAATGTCTTGTGCCTTGTACATTCTAACACTAGAGGTTGCTTCTTTTTACCTACTGCACGTTATTGTACAGGATAGTTGCAACTAATTGTGGTACCACATCCACTGTACCCTTACTTTTTTTTTGCCTGACTGACATGCACAATAGGCGTTTTGTTAGGGAACTATACCTTTACATTACTGGTGGAGTCATCTCCACGACCTGATGCAGTCCATGGTATTTGGCGCACAGCTTCATCTTTCTCTTTGGTATACAGGAATTAGTGACCAATACCCACTGCCCTCTACAATACTGTCGTAGTCCCCCCATGCATCTGTTCAGCTGTTCTGGCATTTGTGTTCGCCATCTGTGTGTTTCCCCATACTTCTCATATGTCTCCCGCAAACTTCTTCACTGATTCGCAGTTCGTCCCGTACACTAACTCAAATGATGACACCCTTGTTCATCTATGAATATTTGAGTTGTATGTGCAAACCACATATGGAAGACAGGTATCTCAGTTGTCATGTGTAGCATTCACATAAAATCTTAACATTTGCGAAATTGTCTTACGGACATACTCCGTCCTACTGTTGGTTTGAGGGTGGAACAGGCTCATTCATAACTTCCAACTACGTAAACCATGACATAACTGTTTCATTAATTCCAAAAGGAACTCCGTAACCTGATCTGTGAATAACGTATCAGGCGCTCCAAATTTTAATTTCTAACTGTTTACTAATGCCTGTACCACAGTATTGGTTGGTTGATCTGGAATTGCTATCGTTAATAGAAACCATGAAAAATTGTTGACGATCATAATGGCACATCTTTTCCCTGTAGGTGTTCTCCTATATGGCCTAGAAATGTCGAGCCCAAGCACTTTAAAAATGCCTTTGACGCCTCTGGAAACCTCTACAGAGGGATTTTCTGATCCGAAATATCCTCTCTCTGCACGCATGATACACAGTAGTAGTGGAGCTACCTTCATATGAGTGCATTTTGATAGGGCGAGTTGCCTGCATCAAGGGCAGGTATGCACCCAGGGGCAAACCTATTGTTCTCCTTTGATCGACAGGTACTTAACCTATTGTTCTGTTAAGTGCTTTTCCATGTCACCCCACTTTCCTTTTGATTGACAGGCACTTAACCTATTGTTCCCCCCAACCCCTCGCCCTCCCCCATCCCCCCCTCACTGCTACAGGTACACTTCCAGGCCTTAATTATTGGAATAGGCCCCCTCTCACTCTTAACAATTTGATTGACTACTTAATTAAATTGATCAAATAATTGAACTCTCTGGAGGGAAAGTGCCACACACCCCTGCCATGCCCCCCTGGCAGGAATTTCGAATTCCATCAGGACAATGCAACCTCTAATAACCCAAGAAAATGGCGCGAAAGAAAGGGCCATTGGACTGCATCCACTAACCCATGTCAACCAACTGCCATCTCGTCCTTGGAAATGGCAGCAAAAGGACTCTGCCTGTGCTGGACATAAGTCTTTATTTTGCAGACATTGTCTCCACCACAAGATCTTGAGTCCAACTTACCTAGTACACACTATCACCAACAGAGGACACTGTTGTCCCTTCCATGATGTATTCCAAGATGGCGGTCTGGTAGTGGAGAGGAAGGGCCTCATAACAGGAAATTCAAGGGTATACTGTTTATTTACAAAAAAAAAAAAAAAAAAAAAAAAAAAAAAAACGATTTGTGGGGGTTGGATTTCTCTTGCTCGTCATTCTCTGCTCTGTGGAAACATGAAGGTCTTGTAAGAAGTAATTACATTGAACAAACATGTTGCATAATCCAATGTATGGCACTGCACTCTGGGTGTCTTAAGCTAATGTTCGGCCCTTTGTCAAAACTTAACCTATTGTTCTGTAAAGTTGTTTTCCAGTCGACCCCATTTCCTTACTATTGTACCGCCTTTGATAACTAATTAAGCAATTAGTTCTGTCCTCCCACCACTTTCTGGTATACTTTTAGAATTTCACATGCTTTTGAACGTCATTTCTGACGCATTCTTCTTTGTCACCCACCCCCTTCAACTATTGTGCTTCGTTTTACATAAAAATTATCCAAATTAACCTAGTGTTCTGCACTTAACCTGCTGTTCTGCTCCATGTTACCCACTCACACACACCCTTCCCATTAACTAGTGTACTGCTAAACCACGTTGATATAAAAAATTTATGCAAGTTAATTAAATCGATATTTTTCATGCATAAGGGGTAGTTCTTTTTTTTTTAATTCGAAGCATCCTATTGGTCGGTGAAATCGATTGAATACAGTTTAAACAAAAGATCGCTAGTGAAAAACACATCCCACCCCTCGACACCGGACGCCGACGAGGACCCCGCCGCCGCAGCCGCCGCTGCCACCAAACCGACCCTACTGCGGCCGCGCCCGCCACAGCATCGCTATGATCTCCATGGGCCGCCCTCCCTCAGGCTAGCAGGTTAGGGCTGCAGCAACCAGCCTGCTCGCAGAGGCCCGATTCCGCAGTATATCCTCTTCCGACATCATGTCCTCGCCGATCACGTGAGGTACAGCACACAACCCTGTCCACCCCGCCACACAACTCCAAGGCGCGCTCACGCCGATCTCATACGCGAAATGCCTCTGGGCAGCACGTGTGTTTACCGTTGCTGACGCTATACCTGTGGATACTGACGTCACAGATCGTGCTACAGAAACCTGTTCCAAAATAGCATAGGGTGCTTTCTCCCTAGCTATCCTAATGGAACATACGAGCTGTGTCCAGCCATGCTTACCTGCCCCAGCGTGACTGACACCTCGACGCGAAATGTTCGTGTGGTGACTCACCATAAAAAGGTTCTCAATCTTATACTGACGTCACATGGCTATCTAAAATGAGAGCCAAGGCGACCTCTCGGAAATTGTATAGTGCCCCAGAAATACTTAACGCTCGCTTTTCTGATGTCTCAGCTTGTCTGCATGGAAATTCTTTTCCTAACAGAACCTTTTTACGAAAATAGAGCATAATAACGTCGAATGCATTCTTCCTCGATGTCCTATCGTGGCACTCGTTCATCATGTGTTACCCTTACTGCTCTCAACATACACAAACATTTTCACCGCTTTGTAGAGACTCCTATATCCCAGCACAAATGATGTAACCCTCGCAGCGCTAGATATTTCCCTGCGAGCTCGGTGGTCACCACGCCCGACAGGTGACCAGAACCTCCTCACTGGACTGAAGCCATTCTCAGAATAGTTCTACAAATTCGGGCGCGCTTCCCCTCAGCACAAACGCGTTACTGTTTCCGGTCAGGACCCGATTGCTTGCTTACTTTTCCACACAGACGTATTTTCGTATGGTTTGCGATGATATTATACCATTTTCGCGGTACTTATAGATATCAAGCAGACGGCAGCATCCTACAGATCGCTAACGCTATATAATTCCCAAGATATAGACTGGAAATTATTTCTCTACGAACCCCAAACATTAGCGACGTGGAGCGTGCTCTAGACCACTAAGTAACTAGAAACTTATCTCGTGTGCGAGGACCTTTATGTCAAAAAAACTAGACAAAAGAAAAGTAGAGGAAACTGATATTTCCACTCGCGAATACCGATGTAGGTGATGTAACAGATTCCAAATCATCCCCATCATTTACAAAGCCAAATAACGTGTTTCTCATATCTAGAGAACCAGCAAACGTGTCCTTCATCTGGTAGATGCACACACTTTAGTCCATGTTCTCTCAACTAAATAAAGGTACAAAATTAGCAGAAGCAGTGAACCGAACAATTTACATGGGCGAAAATTATGACTCAGCGCAAACACACGTCAATATTGAAGCTTCTCAATTTTGCACGCGATCACAAAAGCTATCCGACGCATACTAAGTATTAGTTCGCTATTCTGCCGTCTAGAGGACGACAAAGTTAACTCAGGTACATTTCTATGATCCAACGGACCTCTCCTTTCAGAGAGACCCTACCGTTAACGGGAAACGTGAATCATTCCCGTCACTTGCACTGCACGCCAAGCACACATAGGCAGAAACATCCTAGAAAACCGGTCACATATATCATTGTATTTACAATTAAATGTTACGATCGCAGTCTCAATTGAACGACATTCGACAGTGAGCGAATGCTCTCCCCTCCTTCTCCATCCTCTCTGACCTTTCCCTCGACAGGTCCCACCTGGCAGATTTATTCTTCATCGTGTGTGCTCCAAGTGGGTTTTAAATGTGTTGTTCTAGAGTGTTTTTAATGCTGTGGCCGATTTTTAACCTGTGCATGTGCATTCAGTGTCTTCTTTGTGTTTTAAGAATCGCCAACTGTGTGTTTTTTAACTTTTTGGTGAATTTTTTAATTGTCCCCCATGAACGTCTCCATGCCAGTGTATTTTTACCTCCATTTTCTCCCCTTACTCTGTTTTATGTTCCCCCTTTCTATCGCCTTATATATGTAACATTTTATTCTTGTTTTAGTTGTCATGTCACTCGGCTGAAGAGCGGCGGATTGTGTCGCTGACAGCCCTCCCCTGCCCATATGGGGCAGGGGAATGAAATCACAATAAAGAGCAAAAACAATGAGCGAAGTATTGGAATTACATCCTCATGCTGGCTGTGAAATATCTCTGCCATTCTTATGACGTGACATACTCTTCCCTTTGCTATCACAGTATTCCACAGTCATCTCCTTTGCACTCGTCGGAACACAAACATATACTTTATAAGCCTGATGCTCATGGTGAACGTATCATGTATACCCTCCTACTACTAAGTATAATACTTGGGCAATAAATGATTCCAGATGATACAAAATAATACTGAGAGAAAATCAGAAATGGATGTACATGTCTCATAAGTTTTTTTTTTTTGCAAGTGTTACCACTGTGTCTTAGAAAGAGAGGCGTAATCAGCGAGATGTTAAAAAAACCCAATAGCAACAACTACTGTATGTTACTGTCACAAGCGGTCTTGATTCTACAGATGCACACAAGTATCCTTGTTAAAAGCTATACCGGCTTTATAAATCGAGGTATGGCATTAGCTAAGAATGAATTGGGTTTTTTTGTCTGGACAAATTATGAGACGATGATCGCAGGCATGTATATTATCATACCAGCAGTCCGGTTCCACGTAGCCCACGATGCAACCTTATGATAAAATCGCTGAATTTTGAAAGTGATTCGGCTGAGGAATGTGGTATGAAACCGCTATCAGCAACTCCCATTCCACCGCTAGATATTTCTCCAGTATGAGTAACATATTCTGTCTCGATACCCTGTCAGAGGTTCTGCGATATATCCACTGAGTTACAGGCGATGACTGATTGAGAAGGATCACAAACAGTAGTAGAGGGTGTTCTGATTAAGGTAGTAAGAAAATGTACACTAGCTTTTCAGATTTATACTGTTATGTTATACGCTAGAAATGATGTCTATGATTTGGAATCTGGTCATTCCATTCAAGCACATACCTGCATTGGATCCTACTGACAAGTCCTTTAATGATTACAATCAGTAGTCAATCATATTTCTGGCACTCTCATATCTAGAAACGAGCTACATTTCTCGAACCTGTTTGCTACAGTAAAATTCCAATCTGGTTTTAATCACCCCCTATGCATGTTGCATGTGCTTTCATTTCTACAGCTTTGCGCATGTGATAGCTCCAATTTAAGTCGGAACTGAACAGAAGTCGTGAAATGCCATATCCACCACCTCTGCAACCCGTGTAGAAACAGAACGACCTGATTCAGTGCAACAGGACTGTGTTTTGACCATTTGGTGGAAATGCGAGCATTGTGGTGCGTCTCCAAACTAGATACAGATACTACAGTCCGATGCAGATCTGCGTCCATTCACGTCTATCAGCCTAGCATGCCATCATCGTTATTCTGTACTATCCAACAGAGAAAAATTACGAACTCTAAAAGCTGCACTAACTTCATCCGATATAGAACTCACCTAGGCACCGCTGCTGGCGCGATGAAGCTTAGCTGCAGTGGGGGTCTAGCATGGAGAGAGACGTCGCAATGCTTCCCAGAATACCACAGGGTGCATTCCTCCCAGCAATTCTAATGGGACACCCCGTCTGTCACTAAATTTCCCTGTCAAACTGCTGCTGCTACCGGTGCAGGACAATCCTGTTAAATATACAGCTTTCAATCCACTGCAGAGGCCTGTTTGAGGTTTCATCACCTTTACTGCAGGGGGATGTTCACATCCTGCTGACGATACTGTAAATCGCAAGAGACGCTCCTGTGCCACTGTCTCGTTGTTTGAAACATTATTTTTTCTGGTGTAACACCCTTTGTACACTACCATACATTTTTTTTTCTGCCACGGCTTCCAGGTCTGTGTCTTGTTCTAAACTGACATTAAGATGTTCTGATCCATGGCTTCTCGCAGAAAACTAGACGTTGCACAATGTAAATCATATTGTTACAATGGCTACCATAATAAGCCACAAGCACTGGATGATTTTAAATAAAAGAGAGTTACAACATAAGCAAATTGGGGGAGTTTTGCGGCGTTGTGGACGGTTTCCAAACTACAGGCCCAAAGTGATTCATGAGCTCTACATTTAAACTCATCTATCATAGTCATGGAATAGCTGATGAATCTACGGTCCATTTCGACTTATTCATCATATTGCAGTCATGTACTTGATCACAGTTTCAGTGCTATCCACCCCAGAAGGTGTTCTCCATCCACCAAAACTCTTTCTCGAACTCAAACAAGCCATGCCAGTCAACCATTATGTCGTAACCAACAGCATGCCAGTGGCCGGATGGATTGGAAAAGACACCATAGATGTACTCTAATAATAAGCATCACAGTTGATAGTGTGAAATATTTTAGCAATTTTACAGTAATTTCAACACCAACCAATGATGCGACAGCATGTTTCCCAATTTCAGTATCATAGCTAAACCACCCCTTCTCCACTTTGCGAGTATCATTGCAGACGGGGATAGATGACTGTGCAGTATGTCCATTAATTGTTAATTCTCGAACACATACACCATCAAAGTATATTAGGCAGTGCTCTACATATTTGTAACACCTCGAGCATAGTGCTTAATACGATCTGTCTCTCTCTCTCTGTGTATGGGAGTCACAGAGCATTCTTGCTGTCTTATGGTAAAATTAGAGAGTGAAAGACCCCCATCACACTGTCATTAACCAACCTGCCCTGCAGCACCGTTACTGATTTAATGTGCAACTGATCAGAGGTAGGCCGTTACACCCAACGTCTCGTGAATGAATGGAGCTTGCCGAGTCCTCACCCATCAAAGTGCACAAGATTTCTCGAGATGCGCCCATGTCGTGGAGGTTAGCACTCCTTATCGACATATAGTAACAGATTTCAAAGTGCCATGATGTAACAGCAGGCGGTTAAGAAGAACAAGAAATGGATGATTTTTATGTGCGATGGAGCTCCAGATGGATGGAGTTTCTAGCATTTTTACGTAAATCAACCAAGCTATCAACTCTGAATTATTGTTCAAGAGTCTAGGATCAGTACCTGGAAGGTAATGGTAAGAGAGAACATAAACACACACACTCCTGATGCTACAACGTTCTGCACTTAAAACAGGCTACAATGCTAGATCACTTGCGTTTCCGACCTATCAGTCGTATGGAATGTAGCGCTATTAATATTCCAATGTAAGAAATATATTTCAAGCGGATGACGTACATCCTTCTTCCCATTTTCTCTACGATAAATTATGTTATAGAATCGTAAAATGAAAAAAACTACTCCCTTAAAACATTGGCTCTGTGTGATACGAGTACAATATAGCTTTCCGGAGATGTATAGCACCGACTGTACATATCTGATCACGGTTCGGAAATTATACTATGCCTGTATCACCCATATATAAAATGATCATTAGTAACGGGGAATAACTCTTACAAGGAAACAGATATGCACATAGCAGCAGCTTCCGACATGTGAAAATTACAAGTCATTCGGCCACTAACTCTGTAAACAGCACATCCGTCAGGCAAATGAATACACAGTGCTTGCAGTGCCTCACAAGCACCTATCGCTCACTTAGTTATGAAGCTGAAGTCCCGATTTTACACCCGAGTTGAGACAGGGGGATGGACCACATCGCATAAATCAGAGTTCATCTAGAGGACTGTGCAACGTTTCATTACACATGAGATGGAAGCCATCTAATGACTGACAGGTTTACCTTTAACGATCGCAAATGGACAGTGCTTTAAATCACATACAGAACACGTGGCTGTATACAAGTCGAACGCAGACTATATCATGTGACTCATGCACCCTGACAGAACAGTGGAAAAATTGACCTGCAGCAATTTCCCCCTCTCTAGAATGCATCGTTAGTCTACCACTAAATCATACCTCGTTACAGCTCTTTATCAATCAATCACCCCGTCTACTCTCTGTTATCCTTTAACACAGATGCAAGCATCTTTCTCTTTCTAAAACACAGTGGTAACACTCGCAAACTTGTGGGACATGTACACCCATCGCTGATTTTCTCTCAGTATTATTTTGTATCGTCTGGAATCATTTATTGGCCAAGTATTATACTTAGTAGTAGGAGGGGATGCGTGATAGGTTCACCTTAAGCCTCAGGCTTATAGTATATGATTATGTTCCGACATGTGCAAAGGAGATGACTGTGGAATACTGTGATAGCAAAGGGAAGAGTATGTCAAGTCATAAGAATGGTAGAGATATTTCTGTTTCCAGACCCACAGCCGTCAGCAGTTTGTATTTTGGATACTTCGTTCATTGCTGAACGTCGTTCAATTGAGAAGGCAATTGTAACACTTAAGTGTAAGTACAATGATGAAACATACATGTGACTGGTTTTCTAGGATGATTCTGCCTATGTGTACAGTGCAGGTGACGGGAATGATTCATGTTTCCTGTTAACGGTAGGGTCTGTCTGAAAGGAGAGGTCTGTTGGATCGTAGGAATGTACCTGAGTTAATTTTGTCGTCCTCTAGATGGCAGAATAGGGAACTAATACTTAACATGTATCGGATAGCTTTCGTGATCGCGTGGAAAATTGAGAAGCTACAAATGGACATGTGTTCGCGCTGGGTGCCTGTTTTATTTATATTTGCAAGCAGCAGCTGGTTCGTGCATTGTATTAGAGGGATTTTACCAACGTTATTCAACCACTGTTTTTTCATGATACGTTAATTTGCAACATGCTGTTATGTATGTTTAGAATAGTTTACGGTTTTGTTTTAATATCCTTTTTAGCACCATGTAATTACAATAGTTTACATCGACGTTTTTCTCCCGATATCCGGTTTTATTGTATGAGCATTACATCGACGTTTTTCGATGCCTGTGTGTGTTTGTGTTTTTATACCTATACAGATGAAGTTCTTATGTGTGTAGGAAGCAGTGTGTTATTAGAACAGGTGTTTCTTTTGTCGAAGTTCTTAAGATGTTTTTCTTCATATAATTTGAAGTGCTTCATGATGTGTGGTGAGTTACAAAGCGTTTTCGATGTGTAGGCAAGATTATGGTTTTGTTGCAGTTACTAATTTTGCGGCGTTATTTTACGTGTGGACGACTGTTTTTTTTCACAAGAGCGTTTTTCTATTGTCCCGTCAATTATAATTTGTTGTGTTTATTTAAATTTCGAGCAGAAAGGCTGTAGGGTAATTGTTAGTTCAGTTTCCCCACCAAAATTTAGGAAATTCTTCCAGAAATATAATACACACATAAATAAAGCAACACAATGCCAAAGAAAGTACCCTACATCCTTCCTCTCCAGCAGCTTAGAACAGACAGTCTTCGTCCCATCAGTTCAAAAGTGGGGGAGAGGAAGGGAAGTGTGGGAGAGGGAGGGGGGGGGAGTGGGTGAAGGGAAGGAAAGTGGCGGACAGAGGAAGAGTGGGGGTGGAGACGTCAACAATGTGACATTGCCACATAGACGTATACAGAGAGGAGGTGGGGGACCAACCAGGAGAGTCGTTATCTTGAATAAATTTGGCAATAATGGGGACCGGTGTCAGTTTGCCTTTATTCCCTTGCCATTGTATGTACCTATACTAGCAAGATGAAACATTAATAGATTTCAATGTTACTCACAACACTGCTTTGTGACATATAATGATAATCCGAAATTCTTTCTCATCTTCGTCATTTTCACAGTTGCCCACTCATAATGAAAATACTAGATGCTATTTATGCCAATAGGGACACCTTCAGCCTGCTTTTTGAACATATGCGCATATTTCAACTCTGTAGGAAATGGTATGTTAGTAAAATTAAATTTGTTTCCATATGGAAAATAGTTAGGCACATTTTGCACATTCCAATTTACAGTATGCAAACATCTGAGAATTAACCACTTGACACAGGAACTGTTGTATGAACGTATATTTACTACTGATATTGTCAAGAAATATATATATCTTATTACTCCCCACTTCCTAGACTCACTGTGCATGATGCAGCCACCACTCCAGAAACTCAGCCTCAGGAGGATATTCATGTCACTGAGGTGCATATCAGTTTGTGAGTAGAACTTTGGCAGGAAAGGGGGTCTTTTCAATTCAAGTATCTGGACTCAATGGGAAACCTCAGTGAAACAAGGCTATTTGACACAGCTGCATTCTCCAGTAATTTTACAGGTGATGCCATAACGGATGTAGAGAATGACCATGCTCTGAATGTATGGCAGAAGATTTCCATCCCAAATTTGGAAAAGCATGCAAGACTTTATATGGATACAGATGTGCATTTGCTATCTGATGTTTTGGAGAAATGCATGACCACATATCCTCTGGAGCCTGCCTTCTATTACACAGCACTGTGTTTGTCTTGGGATGCCATGCTTAACAAAATGAAAGTCAGTATCATGCTTTTGACCGATGCTGACATGCTCCTTTTCTTTGAGTGAGCGATCTTTGCCTTAACTGAGACTCTCACTTCCGTCTTGGAACACTTTTCTCATATCGTTCATAGACATGGAAAGGCAAATAACCCACGAATTTGTGAGAGGTTCAGTGCATCTCTCGATTCAAGATGTGAATAGCTCCTATGTGCATGTCGTGTAACAATCACTGCCGATTGGCGAGTGCAGGGGATTAGGTGAAACTATCCACAGTGTGGCCGCAGATTCTGTTGTAGTATCTGTTGTGGAGGCAGCCCTTGCTTACCCTACTAGTCTGCATGAAGCACAGAGCGATTTGCCATTATGTCCAGAACAGCTAGTTCCACCAGGCAGGGCCATCCCCAAGTTGATGCCAACGTTGGGAACAAGCAGAGCTGCGCCATGCGTTACAGAAACCTTCATCATTGCTTCAGTTTATGGATGGAGTCAGTTGCAGTTAGGCACACTGTCTCCTTCAAGCAGTCATGCTCGTTGAAGGAGTGTGTTGATTTAAATACTGAAAAGAGGGAATCTGCAAAAAATGATTTCGAAAAAGGTTTTTATAAATTGATGAATAAAGCAATTTTCGACAAGACGATGGAAAATTTGAGAAAACATCGCGACATTCTTATTAGGTTTGGTTGGATAGGCATTGGAGTGTAAAGAAGTGTATCACCAGACCGATTTTCAAATAGGTCACTATCTTTAAGAAGAACTTAGTTGCTGTGGAGATGTTGAAGACTGCAGTAGCGTTCATGAAACCTGACTATGTGGAGAGGTGCGTACTAGGCCTGTCCAGATTCCACAGTACCGATCCATTATGAGTCTGTGAAACCTTATTTCGTTGTTCCTAAGTTACTTTATGTGGATACAGATAGCTTGATCTATCGGGTGAAGAACTGCAATCCATATGAAGTAATGAGATTCCTTGGTGAAGAATTTGACACATTTTCATGTATGATCGATAATCCTTATGGTATTATTCCATAGTGCAAGTAATCCTTATTGTATTATTCCACAGAACAAGAAGTTTGTAGGCGAATGGGTCACTGATTGTGGAGTTTGATGGTCTAAGAACCAAGATGTATGCATATCACACACTGGCAGGTGCCAGGCAGAGTGAGCGTGTGGCATCAAGGGCCCTAGAGACTGAAGACTATTTGCAGTGCCTGTACAGAGATATTCACGTGATCCACCATAGCTGACACACATGGTGTAGCAAACTATTACCTGGTCTCAAATGCATTACGTGTACATTGTGCTGCAGTCTAAAATCAGTTTCTCAGCTCATGACGAGAAACAAATCCTTTGTGATGATGGGACTGAAACTCACCCATACTCAGATTATTCACATGATGAGAATGGTGTGTGGGTGAGAGAGATTGAGAGCTTGTATATATGTACATGGAATAGTATGGCTCATTTGTTGTAGTGTAAATATTTGTGTGTGTGTGTGTGTGTGTGTGTGTGTGTGTGTAAATAAATATAGCCACACCATGTGTGGGTTTTGTCAGTCTTGTGCACTATGTGCATATGTAAATGTTCACACATCATATGTATGTGTACAATTTACATTTTTCCTGTAAACAGTGTAGTGTTTAAGTTTCACCTGCTGCCAACCATACCGTCAACAATTTACATTTTTCCTGTAAACAGTGTAGTGTTTAAGTTTCACCTGCTGCCAACCATACCGTCAACAATCCCGTCTGATTGGTCTTTAGTTCATCTAGAAAATATTCTCAATTTGCACTACTGTGCCCTGGAAAATTGTATTAATATTCTCTACAGTGCCACTGTGTCCTGCAAAATTGTAAAAAATATTCTCAACGAGTGCTACAGCTGGGTGGATTGTGGACGATTTTTTTTCTAGTCATAGTTATTAGTAACAGTAATAGGGTGTAAGTTTAAAGTATCTCTGCAACGAAAATATTAGAACCAAATTGTATCCCAAGAATCAAATTTCACCTGAGGAACCAAATTGTATCAAGTCGTACTTATTGGTATCTCTGCATTGAAATATTAGAACCAAATTGTATCCCAAGAATCAAATTACACCTGAGGAACTAAATTTATCTATGAGAATTGAATAAACGAAAAATTCGCTACCATACTTCTTTGTTGTTGTTATTTCAGAAAAACCTATCCCAATGTATAAAGAATGTGCAAGATACAACGACATTAACTTTAAACATGAGAGCTACTAAGGAGGTGAAGCTCCCATGCTGCCATGTGTAATGGCTGCATGGGATTATGCCTGTTATGCAGCATATGTTTCGTTATGAGATCAGATATAACATGAGCGAATTAGCTTCCACATATTTATAGCAGACATGTCTACAATCATATCTCCTGTGCCTGAGGAGAACCACAGACGTCGTATTGGGTGAAGTTACATACTAACGAAGTGTGAAAGGAAGGTACACAGATTGTGAGGTAAAAATTCATCCAACTAAAAAGTACTTCTATTTTTCATGAACAGACACAACACTATTTTCACACAACTTATTTTTCTTCTTCTTCTTGAGTTGGTTGAGAGCAGGACGGCCCTAGAATTACAGGTCTTGGATAGCAGCAAAACTGAAGATTCAACGCATTCACGCCTCCACGTCTTTGACGTAGATGATGGTACCCTTGTGGTCGAATAATCGAGGCGACTTCACCATGTCTTTGCATTGTATATGAAGATCACCCCAATGAACTCCATAGAAGAAATGTGTTAAGCACATTGCACTACTTTATGTTTTAGCACACTTCTCATCCTTGAAAGACCTTTGTGAAGCAAATACCTGCTGAGAACGTCTCTAATATACTGGCATCTTCTGTGTTTGCTATGAACGCCATATCTTCAAATACGAGCTGTCTACGCTCATCATCACAGAAACGCTGAGCATCTGCAATGATGTTCATACCTTGAGATGCCATTGCGAAATGCTCTGGGTGTGGCGCAACACTTATTCATTTTACTGCTCGTTGCATAATACATTGGCATTCAAAACTTTTAAAACCTTCCAACGCTTCTCATCTGATACAGTGATGAGCGGCATTTTCCATATTATTTTACTGGTGGTGACCTTATTCTCCTACTGAGCTCCTTGAATGTATGAGCTGTCATCCGTTAACGCTACTATAAATAAGTTCCTGTTTAGCATTGATAACAACTACACACATGTCCTCAAAGTAGCCTACAAACTGTTTTAGAGGTATAAAAGCAGTAAATCTCCTGTACTCTTTCACTGTTCTAACCACTGGTTCGTGTATGAACTATCCAGCATTTTCAAAATAGTTCAAATCCAAGGAAGAAGCAGAGACATACTTCTTAAGATTTGATGTTCTGCCTACATTTTATACAGTCAATCTGTTAAGTTCATATCATACCTCATGAAACAGAATTATAAAGCATTACATGCAAGATTTGATGCCACAGTACCAGTGGTGTCCTCTTTCGTAAATGATCCATCAAGGTATATGAGAGTCTTGCATTGGAGGGACAAAACATCTTGGTGTTGGATAACAATTCCAATTTCATCATTCCTGTTAATTGTGGTTGAAGCATAGAGTTTATCTGAGAAATATTTCTGGCATATAATACGCTCATCATATTATACGAGGCTAGCTGAACGATATCATTGTGAAGTTTCAAACCTACTGATTGAAGAAACTCGGAATTCTCACATTTTATTATCTTGCTGTTCTGTTGTCAAGTGCTGCACTGTGAGTTGTGTGTGGTGGTTTTACACCTTATGCCCATCCTTGTCTTCCTTACGCTGGGAAGCTGGAGGCTGCTGCGAGTCCTGACTGACTGAAAGCCACCATCACTTCTGGTTCCAGCAAACGCAAGGTAGTGGTCGTCACTTCTGGTTGACAGTCACCACTTCTTCTGGTCCAAAAGATGACGATCGTCTTCGTCGCTTCCAGTCCTGTCTGATTGAAGGTCGCTACTGCTGCTAACAGGCCTCTGCACTTTCAAGGTCACTTCTGATTCCACTTAAGGTATAAATGTTACAGTGAAACACCAAAATGTGGAGAATGTCGACTTTCACCGGTGAATGTCAAAATTCACATAGTCAAAAATGGTTCAAATGGCTCTGAGCACTATGCAACTTAACTTCTGAGGTTATCAGTCCCCTAGAACTTAGAACTACTTAAACCTAACTAACCTAAGGACATCACGCACATCCATGCCCGAGGCAGGATTCGCACCTGTGACCATAGCGGTCGCGCGGTTCCAGACTGTAGTGCCTAGAACCGCTCGGCCACTCAGGCCGGCATTTACATAGTCGCTTAGTGTATGTCCGAAATATTTGCTAAATACCCTTATTTCTGACTTACACCGGTAAATGTTGACATTCACCATTCACTAATGGTGCATGTTGAACATGGAGATTTATATTTCCTTCTCCGTAATTCAGCCGCTACAAAACGTCACAAGGGTGACGTAACTTTTTCGCCTCTCTTTCTGAAAGGAATGACCACGAATTTAAAATACGCAGTACGTTCTACACGATAAAAGAAAATAATAGTTATAAAAAATTACTTACTTATGTGATTCAAATCTTATTTATTGAAACAACTTAAACTACTATGACACTTTGAGTTACACAAGAGTCCCTTGCTTTTACAACTGCATTTACATGGTGGCGCACGAAATATGTTACCATTTTGTTTTTTAATATAAACTTTATAGTCAATACAATCTGAAAGGAACATATACTACAATGAAGAGCCGTCCATGGAGATTTGTTCTAACTCAGCACATGCTCAATATGTCCACCATTTCTTTTTCTAACTTTCTTCAAACGAACAATGAAGTTAGTGATTACCCTACGGCACATGTCTTCCGTAATTTCACTGCAAGCTTGAAGAATAAGTCTTCTGAGCTCCATTAAATCACGTGGACGTTTCGGGAAAATTTTTTCCTTTAGGTACCCCCAAAGAAAAAAGTCACATGGATTGAGGTCTGGACTATTGGGGGGCCAATTTTGTCCGTCATTAAAGCGGCCTTGAAACATGAGTGAAATGATCCGCAGGTCGAAATGTAAAAACTCCAACACAGTGTTTGCAGTATGTGGCATTGTTCCATCTTGCATGAACCACTGCGTGTTGAAGGGCAAGGCAGTAGCAAGAAGCTGTGGAATGAAGCTATTACGAAGCATGCTCAAATAACGCTCGCTGTTCATAATTTCTTCAAAGAAAAAGGGTCCAATAAGTCCGTGACTGGAAACTGCTGCCCACGCTGCAATCCTCGGAGCATAATGTTGTCGTTCATGAAGCACTTGTGGGCTTTCAGTGGCGTACGTTTTGTTTGTTAACCACACCGTCTAAATGAAAATGCGCCTCGTCTGAAAACCAAACGTTGTTGAGAGTTTCTTCCCTATCCTCCGCCCACTGAGCAAACAGTAGTCTCTGCTGCTTGTGTTCTTCAGTGAGCTTCTGTGTACAGGTCATCTTGTATGGGTACCATAGGAAGGTCACTTTTAAGAATGCGTTGAACAGAGCGTCTGGATATTCTCAGTTGCACTGCTGCCTTTCTACACGATTTCCCGAGACTTCTCTGTACAGCAACTCGTACCGCTTCAATATTCTCCGGCGAACAAACAGGCTTAGGCCGAGGTCGCTTCGCTTCCAATACTGTTCCTTCCTGTACAAATTTATTGTACAACCTGTGGATGGTCTTCTTGCAAGGGATCCATCGTGTGTTAAACTGTTGTCGAAAACGCCTCTGAGTCACAACAAGGCTTTTCGTTTCATGAAAAGTAACACAATTGCCGATCGTTGCTGTGTCGTCAGTCTTCCATTGTGAGCCATTGCTGCTTACTAGTCTCCTAGCGGCAGTATCGTGAATTACACGTCATTTCGTCACTCATTTGTTTTTCCAAGCTCTGCTGGTACTGCTGTAGAGATCCCAGCGGGATATCTAATGTGCGTCGTAAATTGTGAAAGAAACAGTTGGTAACACATTTCGTGCGCCACCATGTATTTGTGGAACACTTCCTTTTGCAATGACAGCGTGTATAGCCTTGTCCCCCGCTTCTCGAATTAGCTGCAATTGCTTCTCTCAGCAACATTTCTTGAAAAGAAATCTCATCCATGGAAAGTAACTTTTCTTTACAAATTCCGAACTGATTACGTGTGTAAAGCTGCATGAGGGTACCATTTTTATTTGCCAGTTTATAGAAGTCGGAGTCTTCTATTGCAACAACAACCGCTAACACATTTTGGCTATTTGTACGACACGGTCGACATCACGGACTTGTATTCGTAGATTATCACCAATTTGAGCAAGAGGAAATTGTTTTTGTAAGGTTCGTAACATCTTTATTGCTTTCAGTAGAAGATTTTCTTTCGAGGCCGCTCTTTTTGTAGAAATAAACTCGTGTTTTTCAGGCAGAATTTGATGTGAAGACGTTGTAGGTTGTAGGTCCGCTTCACTATTTTTCTTTGGAATATAGTTTTCGGTGTGACCACCGCTCAAATTTTTTTTATAAGCATTAGCAGTTTATTCAAGCTATTCTTCGGTTTCAGAAGTATTGGCAATTTCTTCGAGTTGTTCTACAGTTTCAATATTTGCTATTTGTTCGCCAGGTAGAAAACACGATGCTATGCATTTTTGCTTTAACGCCAAACATGGCTTCATAAGGACTTTGGCGTATTCGTTCGTGGTATGTAGTATTCTTGGCAAATTGAACAAAGGATAAACCATCCGACCATTTATTTGTATCGATATCGTTCATCCATGCAGTTAGCATATTCTGTATATCCTGACTGGCCCTTTCAACTGAGCCTTGTGTTTGACTGTGACGAGGCTTTCCATGAACTATTGTAACATCTTTCCACATGCCGCATATTTCGGATATGACTTGATTACTAAATTCTCTACCATTACCTGATTGCAATATTGCTGGTGCACCAAATGTTAAAAATATTGAAAGAACGTGATGCGCTACTTCTTCAGCTCTTTTAGTTTTTAAAGATCGTTGCTGGACAAACTTAGTTAAATGATCTTGATACACCATTATGAACTTACATTCGCCATATCTGTTTGACTGCAGATCTATCAGATCAACTTGACATCTTGAGTTTAATTCAGAAGTAACCATTGGCTTCACAACAATACCTTTCTTAGGTGCACTGTTTTTCTTTTGACACTGTTTGCATAAATTTAAATACAGCATTACAACTTCATATGTAATATTTTTTTATTTAACTTGAAACTCTTTAAGCATACGTGTTTTTCCTTCATGGCCTATTCTGATGTGAGTTTCATATAGTATACTGTACAATTCTTCATTGGTAACATAATATTGTATGTTCGTTTCCCCTGGTTTTAATGGTACAATTAACTTCTCTTCATCATTAATTTTTAAAACATCAAAATGTTATAATCGTCTGTAATCCAAAGGTGTGTTGCATTTAATTTTAGCAGAAACCACTTCATAAAGTATTTTAGAATATTTTTCTTGAGAAAAATAAAAGCAATTGTCTTCCCGTTTACCCACAATTAATGCATTTAACTTTTCATGAAAAGGATCACGATTTACTGCATTATCCATTTAGTATAAATTAGGGTATCGGGAAAAAAATTGCTCGCGTTATCAAAGCTTGCATAAGACTGAGAAAGCTGATTGACTCCGAGCAGAACAAAGGATTTGGCAGGAGAGAGCCAGTCGCTTGTTTTTTGACTCTTCTGTTTAGGACTTCCACCAGAGCATATCTGTGATTGTCGACACACACCGGAGAGAGTCCGAATGTACAACAATGTAATGAAACATTCGATCTTTCACCGACGTATTTGGTATCTGTTGACATTCACCAGTGAAAGTCGACATTCTCCAATTTCGGTCATTCACGGTAACATAAACATACAATGTTTTTCTCACCAAGGAAGTCGACAAGTTGATAATACTGATCCACAATACACAGCTTCAGATGCCCGAATGTCTGAACTGGTAATGAAGGTTCTTAGGGGCCTCAACGGTCTTATACCCAGTTTCCACTGAAAGGAAGAATCAGTAAACTGTATGAATCAGTCTACTGTGGAACGGGAATTTGTTGCACTGTTACAGTCGACACAAATTATACTGACAGGTAGTATGTCCAACGACTTGTCAGATCTGAAAATTTGTTAGAGTCCGTCAGCAAAACCTGTGTTTTTATGAAACACGGTAGTCATCCTACTGAACGAGTTCTAAAGTCAATAGTTGCAGTCGCTATCTTTACCTCAGATTTGAGTGTATTGACGTTTGCATGCAGCACAGTCTTTTTTCAGACCTTACCAAAACGTCGTTTAAATCGTCAGTATCGCATGTCCTAAGTTCTGTTTGCACAATTTCTTTCTACCATTAATTTCCAGCTGAAGTTTATTGTTAGCCTCCGTGATATTCGGAATGCTGTTGTATGTCTCCAGTCCAGTTAACGCAATATTCCACTCTCCACTGCATAAATCAGTCGGTGGGAAGTAATTGGCTCGTAATACTGATGATCGTTCTTTTTAAGTCAGAGAACAGAACGTTGCATCTGAACTACAACTGAAGAATAGATGGTTAATGCACCTCCTAATCTATGCTTCTTCATAAACGTTAGGAGTGACATGATACACAGATGCTCACAAAGCTCAGTATTAATGTCTTGGCAGCGACAAAAACTGTAGAGGAGACGTCTTCCATCAGCAAAGTATCGTTGTAACTCTTCTAGTACCTGCAAGGCTTCAAATGAGTCGAAATAGTAGACTTTATTTATACTTTTCGTAACATACGCCATCCTATGGGTTCCTGGTCCCCCAGCAATATATAAACTCACAGTTTCGCATACCTGGATTTCCACATAGTCTTTGATAGCGTATTTCCTCGTAATCTTTGGTAGTGTATCCCACATAAACACGCCACAGAATCTTGGAACGCTGAATTTTTTTTATAACAAACTTGAGCAGCTCTGTATTTGTAAGCAGTCTATCCAGTAAGATGGCTAACAGGCTTTGTTTATTTATGAAGAGACCTATTCCTTTCTTGTATGGTTTCAGGTATAGTGCTTTTCCGATGGTTGCTGTTTCCATCGTGGGGTTATGTCTCCTTGCCTCCTCCAGCTACTCCTGGGATTTCTGTGCATTCTTGACTGTTCCATCTATAGCCACAGAACCACCAGCCAGTGAACCCATCACTGGGAGACTTGCGAGGGCAAGGATGAGGAAGTGGATAATTCCGCCCGATGACTTGGGTATCAGCAGAACCCAGGGTGCTTTATCGGTCCTTTACGTATCAAGGTCTTTTAGCTGCATACATCGCTGTCAGGATACGGTTTTTTAAACTCCTCTGCCTTGGCTTCTTTTTGATCATTGTCTTCTTCTTGTTCATGACATGCAGCATTTATAACTTGCTTGAAATTGACACCCAAGCCCAACTTTTTTTACCACATATGGTTTTGTCAACTAAAAATGGTGTAATGCGCTGCCCTGTGCAAATATCATTTTTTGCAGTACTGTCTTGGCTTTATCAGCTAAAAATCGATCTGCCGTGTGACATCCTGGGAGATCTTTATGTTTTACGTTTGCAATCTCGTGTTCCAAGTATGTCTCGTCAAGCAGATTAATCCCCTTCTCACCACAAGCCAAACATGTCTGAAACATTGTACCAGGTCTTCAGTAATTATACTCCAGAACGTGCAGTTCGACTGGAAGTTTGTCGAGAATACCACCACCTCTTAGAATGTATCTCCTATCGTTCATGTTATACTATTGTAAAGGTTGTGCTCTGTGTACCCATTATATACCAAATCGTGAGCGTCAGTCCAGCTGTGTTGTGTTCCCTCGACGTCTTATGACATGCTCTACGAGAAACACATGTGGTTCTGAGTTCTTTCGAAATTCCTCCGTGTAAAAGCACCATGAAATTTCACTGCCACTACTATCCTTTAAATTCTGGGAGTTGTCCTCTGCACTCTGTAAACCACGAATACCTCACTCGACCAGTTTGGGAGGTATGACTTCTCAAATGTTGTCTTGTCTTTTGATATATGCACCAAATCAGTCACATTAAATTTCTGTTTATGTGAACCAAACATTTTAATACATAGTGTACTGTACCATGAGCCCTTTATCATGAACATCGATTAGTCTCTTTTTTATTGTGCTATGTTTGATCTGATTATACTGCACAACTATTTCTGAAAGGATATCCATCCCGAAGATTAAAATGAATTGACTTCTGAGTTTTCATTGTTCTGTCCAGATGTTCAACGAGATTCACCTTCGGGTTTTCCATACGACTGCATCAGAGTCTTGAAATACTTATTGTAAAACTCTCCACCATGATCGTTTTGGAGGTTGTCTGGGCTTCCATTTCTCCTCGTCTGCAACAAACGCTCAAACACCTTTGCGATATCTCTCCTGGTTTTTTCTTTTAATTGGTAAGGCGAACTTAGAGTTTATATCAATGAATATTCAAATATATTTGAATCCATTATTCACATGTTGTAATAGGATGACTGGAGTGGGTGACATGGTCGGGGTTGTAGGGCGTGGCTGGGTAGAAGAAGGTGGCTGTTTTTAGCAATCTTCCTCTTTATTGTTGGTTCTCCTGATACATTTTCCAGTAGCTCAGCCCCACCACTTGTGTCGTGGTGGAGATGTGGTGATGCGCGCAGCCCGGGGAACGATACGTAGTGCTTGGTCAGAGGCTGCAGAGGCGGTAGGAGGTTAGCAGTGCGAGGCCCGACCTAGCTCGCCTCCTGCAGACGCTTGGCTCATGACGACGCCGGGAGTCGCCGGTGCAGAAGCGGGCAACGCCCTCCGCCGGCCGGTCCTCGGAGACAGCGTCACTAATGACGACGACGTAACAGCGAGTGAACGCCCAACCGGTCGAACCGATGCCAATGCCCACCTCTGAAGCCCTTAAATAGTGCAGACCGCTGCTGAATCCAACGGTTACGCGGCGCCATGTTTATTAGAATGTTCTCGATGAGTTGGCTAACGCAACCGCGCCACACGCGGCCCGCGCCTGCGTAATTCTGCTAACGCTGCGTTCTGGCTGTTGATGGCTGCCACGCACGTACACACACACCGACGCCCGTTGCAAAACTGTGTCACCCGCATAGCGCACAGGCCAGCCTTCCTCTGCCGTCTGCCGTGAGGCTGGAGTATCGCACACTGAAACACAATAAATCACAATTTTGCACCATATTTCCTAAAAATAACCCCTTTTCCTCTACAATATAAATATTCCCCTATTCGACATTATTTACCTGTTGTAAGTAATTCAAAACTTTAACAATAACACTCCTATGTACGTATATTTTGAATGCTGGTTTGCTCAGTTCTCGAACTACTGTCTTCATACTTATTCGATTATACCTCTCTCTCTAACCTCAGAGATTACTGAAACAACCTCATCTGATTGAGCAGTGTTACCAGCAGCAGCTGATGCTTCGCTAGTCGTCATCAATCATCAGGTCATTGTGATTGTCATAGGGGTCGAATGCTGATTCTTTTCTGCTGGATATAGATAAATGCTGCATCACGCATTCAATATAGGTTTCTCCAACTTTCCTATGTACAGTGGTCAGTTACAGTACTTCACCATATCTATAATATTTGGGTGAATAATTTACCGTTTTTGTGAGATTTAGGAATATGAGGTTCATTAGATCACTGTTCCTTAAAATTCTCTGTCGTCTATTTGTATTGTTTTTCCTTTTAAACTTTTAGGCTGCATACCCAACACGTATCGTTTTGCACCACTCACACTGAATCTTTCGTCTATCCTAGAATCAATGTGACAGTTAATGAAAACAACAGTGCTGTCATCATTGTGTAATTTCGCTGAGAGGTCATCAAGAGATTCAATAACTAATTTAAAGGTTTCTCTCAGTGCTGCTCTTGATCCAAATGTTCTAACCTTAGCAGTCATAACTTATCTCAAATACCCTTCTGTGCCACAAGGACCTTACGCTTAGTCAACATTAAAACGCCCGCTAAACCTGCTGGGAAAAACAGGTGATTAGGACTGTGAAAAGGGCCAAATAAGGTTGGGGTCAGTTTCAACTTAAAATTGTAATTTATTGTAATTTAATAACACACTTACAACCAAAGTGGCACATAGCCGAACTTTTACATCTATGAGTTTCAAACTACAAATCTTTCATGGCTGAAGGCCTCCAAAGATGTAGCTTTACTGTATGATTAAATGATGATGGCGTCCTCTTGGGTAATATTCTGGAGGTAAAATAGTCCCCCATTCGGATCTCCGGGCAGGGACTTCTCTGGAGGACGTCGTTATCAGGAGAAAGAAAACTGGCGTTCTAAGGATCGGAGCGTGGAATGTCAGATCCCATAATTGGGCAGGTACGTTAGAAAATTTAAAAAGGGAAATGGATAGGTTAAAGATAGATATAGTGGGAATTAGTGAAGTTCGGTGGCAGGAGGAACAAGACTTTTGGTCAGATAAATACAGGGTTATAAATACAAAATCAAATAGGGGTAATGCAGGAGTAGGTTTAATAATGAAAAAAAAGGAGTGCAGGTAAGCTACTACAAACAGCATAGTGAACGCATTATTGTGGCCAAGATAGACACGAAGCCCACGCCTAGTACAGTAGTACTGGTTTATATGCCAACTAGCTCTGCAGATGATGAAGAAATTGATGAAACGTATGACGAAATAAAAGAAATTATTCAGGTAGGGAAGAGAGACGAAAATTTAATAGTTATGGGTGACTGGAATTCGACAGTAGGAAAAGGAAGAGAAGGAAACGTAGTAGGTGAATATGGATTGGGGCTAAGAAATGAAAGAGGAAGCCGCCTGGTAGAATTTTGCACAGAGCATAACTTAATCATAGCTAACACTTGGTTTAATAATCATGAAAGAAGATTGTATACATGGAAGAACCCTGGAGATACTAGAAGGTTTGAGACAGATTATATAATGGTAAGACAGAGATTTAGGAACCAGGTTTTAAATTGTAAAACATTTCCAGGGGCAGATGTGGACTCCGACCACAATCTATTGGTTATGAACTGTAGATTAAAACTGAAGAAACTGCAAAAAGGTGGGAATTTAAAGAGATGGGACCTGGATAAACTGAAAGAACCAGAGGTTGTACACAGTTTCAGGGAGAGCATAAGGGAACAATTGACAGGAATGGGGGAAAGAAATACTGTAGAAGAAGAATGGGTAGCTTTGAGGAATGAAATAGTGAAGGCAGCAGAGGATCATGCAGGTAAAAAGACGACGGCTAGTAGAAATCCTTGGGTAACAGAAGAGAAACCGAATTTAATTCATGAAAAGATAAAATACAAAAATGTTGTAAATGAAGCAGGCTAAAGGGAATACAAACGTCTCAAAAATGAGATCGACAGGAAGTGCAAAATGGCTAAGTAGGGATGGCTAGAGGACAAATGTATGGATGTAGAGGCTTATCTCACGAAGGGTAAGACAGATACTGCCTACAGGAAAATTAAAGAGACCTTTGGAGAAAGGAGAACCACTTGCATGAATATCAAGAGCTCAGATGGAAACCCAGTTCTAAACAAAGAAGGAAAAGCAGAATGGTGGAAGGAGTATATATAGGGTCTATACAGGGGCGATGTTCTTGAGGATAATATTATGGAAATGGAAGAGGATGTAGATGAAGATGAAGATGAAATGGGAGATATGATACTGCGTGAAGAGTTTGATAGAGCACTGAAATACCTAAGTCGAAACAAGGCCCCGGGAGAAGACAACATTCCATTAGAACTACTGACAGCCTTGGGAAAGCCAGTCCTGACAAAACTCTACCATCTGGTGAGCAAGATGTATGAGACAGGCGAAATTCCCTCAGACTTCAAGAAGAATATAAAAATTCCAATCCCAAAGAAAGCAGGTGTTGAGATGTGAAAATTACCGAACTATCAGTTTAATAAGTCACAGCTGCAAAATACTAACGCGAACTCTTTACAGACGAATGGAACAACTGGTAGAAGCCGACCTCGGGGAAGATAAGTTTGGATTCCGTAGGAATGTTGGAACACGTGAGGCAATACTGACCCTACGACTTAAGGGGTAAAATACAGGGAGCGAAAGTCTATTTACAATTTGTACAGAAAGCAGATGGCAGTTATAAGAGTCGAGGGACATGAAAGGGAAGCGGTGGTTTGGAAGGGAGTGAGACAGGGTTGTAGCCTCTCCCCGATGCTCTTCAATCTGTATATTGAGCAAGCAGTAAAGGAAACAAATGTTTGGCATGGCATGGAGAAGAAGTAAAAACTTTGAGTTTCGCCGATGACATTGTAATTCTGCCAGAGACAGCAAAGGACTTGGAAGAGCAGTTGAACGGAATGGACAGTGTCCTGAAAGGAGGATATAAGATGAACATCAATAAAACCAAAACATGGATAATGGGATGTAGTCGAATTAAGTCGGATGATGCTGAGGGAATTAGATTAGGAAATGAGACACTTAAAGTAGTAAAGGAGTTTTGCTATTTGGGGAGCAAAATAACTGATGATGGTCGAAGTAGAGAGGATATAAAATGTAGACTGGCAATGGCAAGGAAAGCGTTTCTGAAGAAGAGAAATTTGTTAACATCGAGTATTGATTTAAGGGTTAGGAAGTCGTTTCTGAAAGTATTTGTATGGAGTGTAGCCATGTATGGAAGTGAAACATGGACGATAAATAGTTTGGACAAGAAGAGAATAGAAGCTTTCGAAATGTGGTGCTACAGAAGAATGTTGAAGATTAGATGGGTAGATCACATAACTAATGAGGAGGTATGGAATAGAATTGGGGAAAAGAGGAGTTTGTGGCACAACTTGACTAGAAGAAGGGATCGGTTGTTAGGACATGTTCTGAGGCATCAAGGGATCACCAATTTGGTACTGGAGGGCAGCGTGGACGGTAAAAATCGTAGAGGAAGACCAAGAGATGAATACACTAAACAGATTGAGAAGGATGTAGGTTGCAGTAAGTACTGGGAGATGAAGAAGCTTGCACAGGATAGAGTCGCATGGAGAGCTGCACCAGTCCCAGGACTGAAGACCACAGCAATATATATATATATATATATATATATATATATATATATATATATATATGTGTGTGTGTGTGTGTGTGTGTGTGTGTGTGTGTGTGCTGAAAGCCTCAAGGCAAGGGTGGATAGACAAACATAAACGAGATGCAATACAAACAGCTGAAGGTCCACAGTAAAATTTTCAAGATTTTGACATAAATTGCCGTAACCTTCCAAAGGCGGAAGGCCGCAATGTTTAAGCTTGAAAGGTAATTTTAAGTATAAGGTTCCAAGCCACAATATTTAAGCCTGAAAGGTAATTTTTGGGAATAATGTTCCAAGGCTGAAGGCCCACAATTAATTTTGCAAAATTTAAAAAAATATATAACCATAAGCCTTAGGTTTTAAGTAGCTGAAACTGGAATAAAAGAAAAGGCAAAAACCTTTTAGCAAATATCCAGTTGCTGGAATTCAAACTTACTTACATAAATCACAGTAAAACCACGATTTTTTTTATCATTGGCTATGATAGATTATAAACAGACAATTGAACACCGGTGAGCAAGACAGTAAAGACTACTGCACTCAGAAGCCTCCAGGGGGTCGGTCCCCCCTAGTTAACTTAGGTGAGACAAGTGGTGAGCCCAACTACACTTGATCCGTCGGAACTCAGCCAAGGGACAGCCACGGACTGACTGACAAATGACTCGCTTGCAACCAATCGGTACATGAGAATTCAAACACAAAATGTTACGGGCGTGATTATCCACAATCAAATATGTATATGTATTAAGCTGTCAAAACGGCACACGGTTTTGGACAGCAACAACAGCTGAGGAAATGACTCTGCCTGAAATTACGTTGGTGGCCAGGGCAGGTAACCGGAACACCAACGGCCGCAAGGCAGAAAATTCCGCTGGTGCACTTGAATTGTAGTCAACCAATATCGTTAATTCCGCCGTGCTAACCACGAACCACCAAAACGAACCACACAACATTCATGGGCGTGGCTAGGATACATGAAATCACTACTCGACTTCGACGTCCTGGGTCGGTGAACCACGTAGCTCCTAGCGATCGAACAGCTCCATACACGCTCCGACACTGTGCAGGGACTGACAACAGACCCAACCGACTGCACCTCACAGAGATAACTTGCCTGGACCGCTGCAACCGACCGACTGCCTAAGAATGCCGACAGTGGAAATAACGCCAACTACAGACACAACCTAACAAACACTTGCATGAGGACCTGCAGGATACCCAACAGTAACTAAGCACAAACGAAGACAGATCGGTAGTCGATGCGCGCACACACACACACACACACACACACACACACACACACACAGCCAACTCATGAACGACCGACGAGACCAAAACGCGCCATCCGGTAGGACGACCGACCGACGATCCACCAAGACCGTGGCCCGGCTCAAGTGATGTGTGGCGGCAATGATCGGGCGAGCGTTGCCGACACAGACCTCACTGCTGCTCCAACCCGACTGCACTTATGCCGCATTGCAACTCCCTGACTGGCAGGTCCGGACTGCGCTCCAGGCGCGTTCCAACTGACTGGCAGCCCCAAACTCGCGACCCGAACTGGCTTACGACAGACAACGACCGGGAAGTAATAGCAGTCGAACAAAGATACTACGAGAGGGGATATATCGATACGTGATGCTAACGCTGCTCGCGGTCGGGGAAAGCAGCAGCTCGGTGACAGTAGTTCAAAATGGTTCAAATGGCTCTGAGCACTATGGGACTTAACTTCTGAGGTCAACAGTCCCCTAGAACTTAGAACTAGTTAAACCTAACTAACCTAAGGACATCACACACATCCATGCCTGAGGCAGGATTCTAACCTGTGACCGTAGCGGTCGCGCGGTTCCAGACGGCAGCGCCTAGAACCGCTCGGCCACTCCGGCCGGCGTGACAGTAGTAATTTAAATTAACGTAGTGAGGTGGAAGTACGTTAAAAACAGGGCGTAAAATACATGATGACAGGACCACGAGCCACGCACAGTTCAGACATCTTGCTATATACCAAGTGAATTCCTTTGCAGTGTGCACCCTATATACATTCCGTCCAGTCCTGTCAATCTTTAGAGTTCTGTTCTTTATTTCTTTCCAAGGGGAATAATCGTAGCATCTAATTCGTTGATCAGTCTCAGAAGGATCTGGATGTGTGCCTCTAGAGCCTTAACTTTATGTTTGAGAGACTCAAATTTTCGATCTATGTATAGATGAATTCTCTGTCTACGTATACACTTCCTCTCAAGCGAAGTGCCCAGGAATGCACGCAAAATGGTCCATGGAATGACGTATACTAATGTACCCACGTTTTTCGTGGCTATATATATATATATATATATATATATATATATATATATATATATATATATATAGTAACTCCTGGAAGTTGCATCTATACCTACTGTCATTCAATTTTCTTCTTTTTTTTTCAATAAGAAGAAACCTATACTCTGTGTGATCCCAGGAATCTCCACATATCTTTACAATTTCGTTGAATGACATGTCAGTTCCTACATGAGCTTGGTAAATATGCTTTAAATTCAAAATGTTGTGTTTGAAGGCTGTAATGAGATTTACAAAATCCCTCACCAACTGTTTTAGGATTCTGTAATATGTTTGGCTCATATAAATATATGAACACCCATATAACGCCCAAAATAGAAATATCATAGAATTTGATCCTGGTTTTCCACAGTGACATCATCAAATATGAACACGATGTTTGGCTTTATTTTTTTCTGGTGGGGGAATATCAGTGATTTTACAGAATCCATGTATATTACACCATCGTCATCTTGCAGTATGTTTTGCAGCAAGTGGTACTTGGGTTGAAACAGCATTTTTGAAAATACACATACGTGCTCAAAGCAGACTCCATCTGGGTGTGTTGGCAGTGACAGGAGAACATTTGCCTTTGCCACAGCTGGATGGACTTATAATTATCACCCTTACCCCATTGGGTAGGAGTATCCTATTCTTTTTCTTCTCCTTCTGATCTTCTTCCACACCATCACAGGACCAGTCGCTTACAACAAGGTCTTCATGTCGAGGATGCTTTACCACCTACACCTACCAACTACACCTTAATACAGACTATATCAGGTTTTGCTGTGCAACAGCCATACATTGAGTGCCCTACATAAAAAAATCAATTTGTTCTTTCTTTATCCTCACATTTACAGAGTTTTGCAAATAAAGTTTTCTTATATGCACAGAATTCAGCGTGTCTTTCCCTCAGATTGATGGATGTCCCTTTAGTTTTTTCATTTTAGATCACATTGTTGCAGTATTCCAAATCGTCTGCATGCACATTATACTTACAGAGATAGTTCACAATGTCTTTATACACAGTTTTTACATGAGGCAGCCATCTGTTCACTGTTTCCAACACAAGGGTATATTGGAAAACAGTTTCCCTGAGAAGGCAGTGAAATTTAATTAAGAAACCAAAGGGTTAAGATATCTGGTAGACCGAAAAGGGAAATGTATCTTATAGCTAGAAGGAGTAATGATCCAGAAACAGTAAAATATTTTAAAAAATACTGCACTGTATTAACAAAAGTTGTTAAAAAAGTCCAGGAGTAGGTGCATTATATCTGAAATTAGCACATCTGACAATAAAATTAAAACAAGTTGGAATAGTGTTAAAAGGGAAACAGGGTAACAGAGACCACAGGAACACTGTATTTCTATCAAACTCAATGAAGAGTTTGTAAACAAAAAGTCATAAGTAGAAAACATTTTCAATAGTCATTTTTAACTGTTGTGGAGAATATAGGATCCAGTTATTCATTACAAAGTGCAAGGCAGTATATGGAAGAGGCAATACCTATGCAATTTGATAAAACTGAAATTCAACTCATCTCTCCTACTGAAATTAGGACACTCACTAAATTTTGAGAAAACACAGTTTATACAACTCTGTACAGTAAATGGCACAACGCCACGGACAGATTATACACTTTGAACAGAAGTCTGTCATTAAGGCAAAATATTCAAAATTACTGGGTGTGTGCACTGAAGAGAAATTGAATTGGAAGAAACACATTGATGATCTACTGGAACAGGTTCAGCTACTTGCGCTATTAAGGTTGGTGCAAACTTTTGGTGATAAACATATCAGTAAATTAGCCTACTATGCCTGTTTTCATTCGCTGCTCTCATATGGCTTCTTATTTTTGGGTAATCCAACATTAAGACTAAAAGTATTCATTACACAAAAGTGTGTAATCAGAATAACAGCTGGAGCCCAGCCAAGATCACCTTGCAGACATTTATTTAAGAAACTCGGGATTTTCGCAGTACCTTCGCAATACATATATACGCTTATGAAATTTGTTGTTAATAACCCATCCCAATTCAAAAATAATAGCGAAGTGCATAGCTGCAACACTAGAAGGAAGGATGATCTTCATTATTCCGGGATAAATCACAGAAAGGGGTGAATTACGCTGCCACAAAAATCTTTGGTCATTTTCCAAATAGTATTAAAAGTCTGACAGATAGACAACCAACATTTGAAAACAAAATAAAAGAATTTCTGAATGACAACTCCTACTCAATAGATGAATTTTTAGACATGAAGTAGTAACAGTAAAAAAATGATATTGTGTAAAGAGCATTTATGTTAAACTGACACGATGCACATTACGAAATGTCATATTCATGATCTATGGAACAAGTATTAATGTAATGTAATGTAATTACTTTTTCCCGCGAGTTGTTCGAGAGTGGAACGGTAGAGAAAGTAGCTTCAAAGTGATTTAACAAACCCTCTACCAGGCACTTAATTGTGAATTCAGTGTAATCATGTAGATGTAGATATACGTAATTCAGTGAAATCACCGAATGGCTTCTATTTTTAACTATATTTATTAGAATAGGATTTTTATACTTTAGGATAAGGTCAGTACTGACCGAAACATGATGATAATGTTGATGATGACTGTTTTGATTGGTTTGCGTGTACTGTCACCTGAAACATGACAATGACTGATTTTATTGCGTATGCGTGGAAAATGTACTTTATAACTGGCTTTAGTGTGTGTGTGTGTGAATAACGCAAATTGTAGCTGACATGAATACCTTAGCTTGAAGTCACTACTGCTAGAAAAATGTAAAAACATTACATGCGGTTTTAGAGTATGTATGAAAAATGTGAAATGTAGAAAACATAGAATGCGATTTGCAACTGATTTTAGTGTATGTGTGAAAATGTAGAACACTTTACGCTTTAAACTCTGAATATCCATTGTCATTGCTACAGTGTACGTAATAGGCTATTCTTAATGATGTATGCAAATGTACTTGATTGGAATTTGCTTTAACCGTGTGCAGCCAACTAGGTCTGCATCTCACTTTTCTTTGAGCTGTAGTTTTTTTTATAATAAAATTTGTATATAGAGTGTTTTTGTTTACTTTCTTTCTGGCCCCATTCTGTAATACACTATATTGCTGATCACTCATTCAAGGCCGGACGCGGTGGCCGTGCGGTTCTGGCGCTGCAGTCCGGAACCGTGGGACTGCTACGGTCGCAGGTTCGAATCCTGCCTCGGGCATGGGTGTGTGTGATGTCCTTAGGTTAGTTAGGTTTAAGTAGTTCTAAGTTCTAGGGGACTTATGACCTAAGATGTTGAGTCCCATAGTGCTCAGAGACATTTGAACCATTTGAACTCATTCAAGTGACCATTACAGAGAGCGAGATGAAATCTTCTGAGTCAGTACAGTATTTGACAGAAATGTTTTTTTTAGTGGTGCAGAAATCAGACATATGAAACGTATAAAAAAGAGATCCGTGAACATTACTAATGGCGATTCAGATGTGGAAATACTGTACATAATTTCTGTAAGCTGTGTGTGTGTACATGTAAGATGTATTTTGCATAAAAAAAAATTTTGCGCGAAGGATGTGTGTGTGTGTGTGTGGGGGGGGGGGGGGGGTGTGAGTGTGTGTGACAGAGAGAGAGAAAGAGAAAGACACACAGACTGAGATGTAACACAAGGGCGTGTGTTTGTGTGTGTGTGTGTGTGTGTGTGTGTGTGTGTGTGTGTGTGTGTGCAGAATGAAATCATTTCACACAAATCAGGTGAAGCACACGGTAATTTTCGATATGCAAATACTGAAGGAATGGAGAACTACTTTATTATGTAGTGTGTATTTAGACAATTCTGGTGAAGCTCATCTATAATTTTGATGCTGTAGGCACACATGTGAGATAACAATGACATAAACATTTTTAATATGGCACCCTCTTGGATTGTGAAGTCAGTGGGAGTGAGGTTATGAAGCACAATTGGGTTAGTTCCGCAATCTTGGATCTTTTTAAATTTCTCACCACAGTTGTCTTCCATATTTTTTTTTTTTTACGAACCACAATTGCGTTAGTTCCGTCATCCTGAATTCTTAAAAATTTCTCACCACAGATGTCTTGTATTGTTTTAATTTTTTCGCCATTGTCATCTTTGATTTTTAAATTTCCAAACAGCGCTGTCGTATATTTATGAATTCGTGTCAATGCCGTCTTGCATTTTTTTTAATTTCCTGCCACCTCCATCTCGAATTTTTCGGCGGGTCTAACGCCGACTAGCGGCGTCGTATTCCGAAAACAGCCGTAGGTTGCGTGGCGGAGGGTACCCTGTACCACTACTCATCATTTCCTTTCCTATTCCACTCGCAAATAGAACGAGAGAAAGACGACCGTCTTTAAGCTTCCGTATGAGCCCCAATTTCTCGTATGTTGGTGGTAGTAGAATCGCTCTGCAGTCATCTTCAAATGTCTGTTTTCTAAATTTTCTCTACAGTGTTCCTCAAAAAGAACGTCGCCTTCCTTCCAGGGATTCCCATTTGAGTTCCCGAAGCGTCTCCGTAACACTTGCGCGTTCTCGAACCTGCCGGTAACGAATCGAGGAGCCCGCCTCTGAATTACTCTGATGTCTTCTTTTAACCCGACCTGGCACGGATCCCAAACATTCGAGCAGTACTCAGAAATAGGTTACACTGAAGTCCTACGTGCAGTCTCGTTTACAGATAAACCACTGTTTCCTAAAATGCTCCCAATAAAGTGAAGTAGATTATTCGTCATCCCTACCACAGTTCTCACATGCTCGTTCCATTTCATGTCGCTTTGTAATGTTACTCCCAGATGTTTAAACGAAGTGATTGTGTCAAGACGGACACTACTAATACTGTATCCGAACATTAAGGGTTTGTTTTTCCTACTCATCGGCATTAACTTACATTTTTCTACATTCAGAGCTAGCTGTCACTCATCAGATCAACTAGAAATTTTGTTTATGTCATCTTGTAGTCTCCTACAATCACTCGACTCCGACACGTTCCCGTGCACCATGGTATCAACAGCAAACAACAACACATTGCTGTCCACCTTGCCGCCTGATCATTTATGTATAAAGAAAGTAATACCAGTCCTATCACACTTCCCTTGGTAACTCCTGACGGTGTCTTCGATGAACACTCGCCGTCAGGGACAAAATATACGGTTCTATTTGAATACATCTTCGAACCCCTCACATATCTGGAAACCTACTCGCTACGCTCGTGCCTTCGTAACTTTAAGTGCAACGATATTCGTCTTGTTCTCAACAGTACTTTATTTTCGGAACAATTAAGCAATATTTAATTAATGCAAGTATTTTTGTCCTTGGTATCACAACCAGAACCACAGATCTACTAACGTTGAATGTACAGTTCGAACGACGTTACTTACAATCGCGGTATGGCAATTTTGAGTTTAACGGGACTGCAAGGAACGCATCCACACGCTCCACAGTGGCACAGTGTCTGCATCAGGGTGGTCTCTTTGTCTGCAGGGCGTTGATCACCGTGCTGTTTAGTTCTCTCATCCACAGTCATCATTATCAACATCATTGTACCGAGCGAGGTGGCGCAGTGGTGAGCACACTGGACTCGCATTCGGGAGGACGACGGTTCAATCCCGTCTCCGGCCATCCTGAGTTAGGTTTTCCGTGATTTCCCTAAATCGTTTCAGGCAAATGCCGGGATGGTTCCTTTGAAAGGGCACGGCCGATTTCCTTCCCCATCCTTCCATAACCCGAGCTTGCGCTCCGTCTCTAATGACCTCGTTGTCGACGGGACGTTAAACACTAACCACCACCACCACCAACATCATTGTCTTTGCCCGACGGCCGCTATGTTGCGTTCCGTTGACACCTACACTTTGGCGGAACCATTGTCAGGGTAACAGGAATATGGGGTCCGTAGCAACGACGCGTGCGGTCACGTTCTCTTCTTGGATGAGAGCAGATTCGTCTGAGTAGTGATTCTGGATGTCCCCTTATATAGAGAGAGGTGGGAACACGTAATACGCCCAGGAACTTTGTCTAACATGATTGTTTCGGTGGTTCAGTTTCTACGGTGTGCGGAAGCATAGTGGTGCACGGATGTACTAACCTACAAGTCTTTGAACACGGTTCACTAACTGGTCGATCTTATATTGACGCTGTATTTCTTCCGCAAGTGTATTTTTAGAGGTGCATTTGCCCCTGACTTAATTTTGTCGGATGATAATGCGCATCGAACAGTGCAGGTAGAGGAGCTCTTGGAACGAAAGGATATTTGCCCAATGCACTGGGCTACATATTCGCCGAATGGGGTCGCCTGCCAGTTCCCCTGACTTAAATCACATCGAGCACGTGGGGGATGTGTTAGAGAGGCGTCATGCAGCACTATTGTTTCTGCTTCTAGTTTGCTGAGCATATAAATTCTACTGTTTTGGATCCTCTTTGTTTTTTGGTAATCATTGTTGCTGCAACTGTCTCGGCACTAACATCAGTTTTAACGTGGGATCTATTTTTGCTATCAGATGCAGTACATTTCCATCAAGAAAGGATTCCAAACAATCTGGTTAGGAGAAAGGTACATACTCATCTTTTCTCCTTCTCATACTGTATTTGTGACTGTCATTTTCATTATCAATTTGGATTGTCGATAACGAGTGTTACCTGATAATACATATTTATATGGCAACTATTGTACGTTTATGAACAGTACACAATATTGTAACTACTCTCTTTTGCGGAATGAATCCTGTGAGCAGTTTCCTCAAAATGCTACACGATGTGATACCATTATACGTTCTCGTCAGTTTCCCCAAATTTAATTCGCTGTAGCTCATGTACTACATTTACACATGATATTTTCTTCGTTAGTGGCATGACGTTAAATGTTTACTGCTAAAAAGAAAAGGCAGGCTGTGTCGATTCGTGAGCGCTGTTGAACACACATGGTACAACCTAATACTTAAGACGTTCACGTTTTCGGGTAACTGTTCACTGACCCTGCTTCTGCCATATAGCAATCACATATTGTCTAACGGCATTATTACGACCACCTTCTAGGTATGAGGTTAATAGCGCTAACTCGTTAGTCGCGTTTTTTGCGGTAGCAGCTTAATCGCATAAGATCAAAAATATCCAGACGCCCCAACGCAACGCAGAATTGACCACTAGATGTGATGAGAGGCGGATACGTCAGTATAAAATGAGGCAGCGGGTATCGGGTTGCCAGTAGAGAAGCAGACAGGCAGAATACGTCGGGCAGCAGAGCTCAGTGACTAGACGTGGGAAGTCACGTGAGAAACCAATTCATGACGGACATTTCAACCCTTCTAAAGTTGCCCAAGTAGACTGTTGTTGATGTGATTGTGAAGTGGAAACGCAAAGGAACAACAGCTAAAACAAGACCAGGCAGGCATCATGTTGTGACGCACAGGAACCTTCGAGCACTGCGGAGGGTGGTTGCAAAAAATCGCATGAAATCAGCGGAAGGCATCACTGGTGAGTTACAGAGCGCTACCAGCAGTCCGGCGAGCACAACGACTGTGCGCAGAGGTTAAAAATAATGAAGTACAATTGTTGAGCAGTTGCTCACACGCCATAGATTTCTGTAGTCGACGTTAAGCGACGCTTGAGGTGGTGTAAGGGGCGACGCCACTGGACAGTGGGTGACTGGAAACGAGTGACTTGGAGTGATGAATCACGCTGTACCGTGTGGCAGTCCGGTGGAAGTGCTTGGGTTTGTCGAACGCATGGAGAACGTCACCTGCTACCGTGCATACTGCCAACAGTGAAGTACAGACTATGTGGCGTTTCGGTATGGGGGTGCTGTTCGTGGTTAAGATGTGACCCCCTTATGCCGCTTAACAAAACGCTAAGTGCGGAAGGACATGAACACATTTTACAGTATTGTGTATTGCGTACGGTAGAGCAACAATCTGGAGACAAAAATTGTATCAGCATGACAATACGGCCTGTCATGAAGCAGCGCCTGTGAGGCAATGGTTTGTTGGCAATAATATTCCTGAAATGCGCTGACCTCCCCATAGTCCAGACCTAGGGAAATAAGACATCTTTAGGACGTCGACTTCATTCCAGAACCCAGCGACCAACATCACTACCTTCTCTGGTATCAGCTTCTTCCTAAGAATGGGCTGCCATTCCTCCACACACACACTCACTGAACGCGTCCCCAGCTAATTCAGCCGTCATATATACGGAGGATTGATACACCTGTGTAGCAAAAGGAACCATAGAGTGAGGCTTCCTCCCTTTCCACTCACTATCGGAGCACAACTTCACGTTTCTTTACATGATGAGCTAGTTTCCAGTCTTTACACAATTTTGGCAATTTGTCGAGGTCTTACTAGATGTTTCTACAATTTTTACGGTGTAAAGTTCCTCATAGACAACTGCGCCATCTCCTAAAACTCTAATATTATAAATAAGCTATAGTCTACAAGCTATAGGGAAAGAAGGTTAATATACACTGTGTGATCAAAAGTATACGGACATCTGGCTGAAATAACTTACAAGTTCGTGGCGCCCTCCATCAGTAATGCTGGAATTCAATATGTTGTTGGCCAGCCCTTAGCCTTGATGACAGCTTCCACTCTCGCAGGCATACATTCAATCAGGTGCTGGAAGGTTTCTTGGGGAATGGCAGCCCATTCTTCACGGAGTGCTGCGCTGAGGAGAGGTTATCGTCGTCGGTCTGTGAGGTCTGGCATGAAGTCTGTGTTCCAAAAGATCCCAAAGGTGTTCTATAGGATTCACGTCAGGACTCTGTGCATGCCATTCCATTACAGTGATGTTATTGTCGTGTAACTACTCCGCCACAGGTCGTGCATTATGACCAAGCGTTCGATCGCGTTGAAAGATGCAATCGTCATCCCCGAATTGCTCTTCAACAGTGGGAAGCAAGAAGGTGCTTAAAACATCAATGTAGGCCTGTGCTGTGATAATGCCACGCAAAACAACAAGGCCACAAGCCCCCTCCATGAAAAACACGACCACACCATAACACAACCGCACTGGCACTACACACGCTGACAGATAACGTTCACCGGGCATTCGCCATATCCACCCTACCATCAGATAGCCACATTGTGTACCGTGATTTCCCATACACACAACGTTTTTCCACTGTTCAATCGTCCAATGTTTGCGCTTCTTACACCAAGAGAGGCGTCGTTTGGCATATACCGGCGTGATATGTGCCTTATGAGCAGCCGCTCGACCATGAAACCCAAGTTTTCTCACCTCCAGCCTAACTTTCATAGTACTTGCAGTAGATCCTGATGCATTTTGGAATTCCTGTGTGACGGTCTGGATAGGTGTCTGCTTATTACACATTGCGACACTCTTCAACTGTCGGCGGGGGCTGGCCAGAGTGGCCGAGCGGTTCTAGGCGCCACAGTCTGGAACAGCGAGACCGCTACGGTCGCAGGTTCGAATCCTGCCTCGGGCATGGATGTTTGTGATGTCCTTAGGTTAGTTAGGTTTAAGTAGTTCTAAATTCTAGGGGACTGATGACCTCGGTAGTTAAGTCCCATAGTGCTCAGAGCCATTTGAACCATTTGAACTGTCGGCGGTCTCTGTCAGTCAACAGACGAGGTCGGCCCGTACGCTTTTGTGCTGTACGTGTCCCTTCACGTTTCCACTTCACTGCCACATCGGAAAGAGTGGACCTAGGGATGTTTAGGAGTGTGGAAATACAGCGTGCAGACGTATGACACAAGTGACACCCTATCGCCTGACCACGTTCGAAATTCGTAAGATCCGCGGCGCGCCTCATTCTGCTCTTTCACGATATATAATGGCTACTGAGGTCGCTGATATGGAGTACCTGGCAGTAGGTGGCAGCACAATGCACCTAACATGAAAAACGTATGTTTTTGGGAGTGTCCGGATACTTTTGATCATACAGGGTGAGTCACCTAACGTTACCGCTGGATATATTTCGTAAAGCACATCAAATACTGACGAACCGATTCCACAGACCGAACGTGAGGAGAGGGGCTAGTGTATTTGTTGAATACAAACCATACAAAAATGCACGGAAGTATGTTTTTTAACCCAATCCTACGTTTTTTTAAATGGAACCACTTAGTTTTGTTAGCACATCTGAACATTTAAACAAATACGTAATCAGTGCCGTTTGTTGCATTGTGAAATGTTGATTACATCCGGAGATATTGTAACCTAAAGTTGACGCTTGAGTACCATTCCTCCGCTGTTCGATCGTGTGTATCGGAGAGCACCGAATTACGTAGGGATCCAAAGGGAACGGTGATGGATCTTAGGTACAGAAGAGACTGGAACAGCACATTACGTCCACATGCTAACACCTTTTTATTGGTCTTTTTCACTAACGCACATTTGGATCCCTACGTAATTCGGTGCTCTCCGATACACACGATCGAACAGCGGAGGAGAGGTACTCAAGCGTCAACTTTAGGTTTGATGTGGTTTACGAAATATATCCAGCGGTAATGTTAGGTGACTCACCCTGTATAGTGTACAGGTTAAGAACCAGGATGAAACAGTAAGAAAATAAGACCAAGTGAGATGTCGCATTGATAAGGATGTGAGGCAAAGATACCTGTACATCTCCGGATGTAATTAACATTTTACAATGCAACAAACGGCATTGATTACATATTTGTTTATATGTTCAGATGGGCTAACAAAACTAACGGGGTTCCATTTAAAAAAAACTTAGGTTTGTGTTAAAAAACATACTTCCGTGTATCTTTTATGGTTAGTATTAACCAATTACACTAGCCCCTCTCCTCACGTTCCGTCTGTGGACTCGATTCGTCAGTATTTGATGTGGTTTACGAAATATATCCAGCGGTAATGTTAGGTGATTCACCCTGTATAGTGTACAGGTTAAGAACCGGAATGAAACAGTAAGAAAGTAAGACCAAGTGAGATGTCGCATTGATAAGGATGTGAGGCAAAGATACCTGTACATCGAAGAAGCAATGGCGTAAACAAAAGAAAGTTTCAGGACAGGAAATTAAAATTGAGAATGAAAGGATATCAATGATCTAATGACTGTGCTGTCTTGAATGAAAGTGATAAAGAATTGGAGGATTTTTGAATGGAGTGAACAATCTAGTGAGAACAGAATATGAGCTGAGAGTAACGACGAAAATAATAACAAGCAGCAGAAATGATATCAGCGATAATCAGCGATAACTTGAGCAACAAAACTGGGGAACACGCAGTAGCCAAAGAGAAGAAATTCGTCAGTCTTGGAAACAACATAACGCATGAAGGCCGAAGCAAGGAGTATATAAGAAGTGGATCACCACAAGCAAAGGAAGCGTTTCTTGCGAAGAGATTTCTTCCCGTATCAAATATAGGTCTTCAGTGTCAGGATGAAATTTCAGAGAATTTTCATCTGCAACACAGCACTATACGGTACGGAAGTGAATCATGGTCTGTGGGAAAACAGGAAAAGAAGGTAATAAAAAATTTTCAGGTATTAGACGGGGATGTTGAAAATTAAGGGAAGAAAATTAAAATAACAAAATTAAAATAGGAAACGATTAGGTCTTTTGCAGAACTGGCGTAGAAGTGGTAAACGTTGAATAGAAGAAGAGACGAGATGATAGATCATTTGTTGAGACATCAGACAATAATTTCCATGGTGCTAGAGGGAACCGATGAGAGCTAAAGCAAATAATCGTGGGCGTTGGGTGTAGGTGCTGATTAAGAACTTGGCATAGAAGAGGAAGTAGTGACAGGATGTATCAAACCAACTAGAGGAGTGAGAAAAAAATATCTGTGTGGTTGGTCATTAATGTATAGTGCTATTGCACTTCCTTATGGCAGGGGATAGCTCACAGTCCCGGTAAACTAGGTAACAATCAGAAATTCAGCGAAAAACTCAGCGAACCATGTCGAGTAAGGTATTCCAGAAGCGGTTGGTTGATTGTACAACTGTTCAAAACTGTGCGTCGATAGAACGACATGGGATGTGCTCCGCAGTATCGAAACTCAAATTCTGTTGACTAACTACAGTAAACTTGTTCTAGCGAGTCTTTTATATATATATATATATATAGTCCGACAGGACAGTCAAAACGTCTGGAAGAACAAAAGACGAGAACACCGCTATGGTGTTTGGAATATTTTGTCGCATTCACTCGGATGGTTAAACAGTGTGGGAGGCGCTCCTTACGGATTTGGTTGCGATTGTACGCTCAGACAGCATTATTGACTCACCAGCTGTTGATGCGTTCCCAGGGGACAATGGGAAGTTCCAGCAAGTGCCACGCTTTTAGAGTCCATATTTGGCTCGTAGAACTTGAGCGGACGTTCGTAATGAGGTTCCTCATTTCTGCCGAAAGGGCAGATATTGATATAAATGACCGAGGAACAGAAAATCAACTAAAATTGTTGGACAGCGGAGAGGCTACTGGACCGGACAAAATATTTGTGAGGCTCTACAGAGATTACGCGAAAGAATTTGCTCTCGTTGTAACAACAGTTAATCACAGGTCGCTGGAGCAATGAAGGGAACCTAGCGACTGGAGAAAAGCGCAGATCATTTCCGTTTTCAAAATGGGTCGTCTAACTGACATGCCTATATCGCTGACGTCAGTCTACTGTAGAATTATGGAACATGTTTTATGCTCAGGGATTATGATGTTAAATTAACAGGGAACCTAGCGACTGGAGAAAAGCGCAGATCATTTCCGTTTTCAAAATGGGTCGTCTAACTGACATGCCTATATCGCTGACGTCAGTCTACTGTAGAATTATGGAACATGTTTTATGCTCAGGGATTATGATGTTAAATTAACAGGGATTCCTCAAATAGAGATCTTTCGAAGTTCAGCTCGCGCTGTTCGTCCATGAGAATCAGAATGCCGTAGACATCTACGGTCGGGTTCATGTTGTCTTCCTTCAGTTCCGGAAGACATTCGTTTTTGTTCCGCACTGTCATTTAGTGAACAGGATACGGGATTACCAAATATCGGAACAGATTAGTGACTGCATACAGCACTTCCTTGCAGACAGAAGGCAGCACGTTGTTCTTAACGGAAAAAAATCGGCAAAAAGTGTAGTTAATTTCGGGAGTACCCCAAGGGAGTATTATAGGGCCGTTACTGTTTGCAGTTTATATTTCTGATTTAACGCGGGGATCTCCAAAATATGGCCCATGGGCCGCTTCCGGCCTGCGAACGGATTTAATCCGGCCCGGGCTTTAGCGAAAGTTTTTTCAAGTACAGCGGGATTCCTCCGGCTTGTTCAGAGAGGATGCTAGGGGCACTGCTTTCATTTATTCACAAATAACACGGACGACAATAGGAGCGCTCTGTTTGGAGCTGGCTGTGAGTTCCTGACTGTGTCTGCTGTGTTGTTATTTCAACTTTTGCTTCTTTCGATTTGGTGTTCAAATGGTTCAAATGGCTCTGAGCACTATGGGATTTAACTTCTAAGGTCATCGGTCCCCTAGAACTTAGAACTACTTAAACCTAACTAACCTAAGGACATCACACACATCCATGCCCGAAGCAGGATTCGAACCTGCGACCGTAGCGGTCGCGCGGTTCCGGACTGAAGCGCCTAGAACCGCTCGGCCACGATTTGGTGTGCATTATGTCTTCTCCAGGTTCTGATTCCAAGGTGACCCTTTTTTTCTTGTGCATTGGAAGATGTTCAGGGAGCACCGTAATTGGGAATTATTGATCTGCAAGATGACGGCAAATTTAAAGACGGAAGATCAGTTTTACAAGTTTCTTCGAAAAGAAATCAACTCCAGTATCAAAGACTTTGCACGAGGTTTGTTACACGCATTTGGTATTAATTGAAGATGTGAACGAACATTCACTCTGCTGAAATTTACAAAATCTAATTACAGAAGTAAGCTGAGTGACAAACATTTACGAGGTATTTTACTCATACAACAGACTAAATTAGAGCCACCGTTTAACAATATTTTGAATTCAAGAGACAAATTTCGCATCTCTCAGTAAGTGTACCGAAGAGTAATAAAGTGTCCCTGAGCTTTTCACTAAACATTGTGTTTATGCTAAGCAACAGTAAAATTTTCTTCTTTAATTTGTAAGGAAATATGTCATACGGCCCCCATTGAAACTGAAAACTTGATATGTGGCCTGCATGGACTAGTAATCTGGAGACCCCTGATCTAACGAAAATGTTGTAGGCTCTGTGAGCTATTCGCGAATAAGTGCTTCTGTCTATAAGATGGCCTCAGCGCCATAAGAGTAGCGAAATGAAGGAAGACCTGCAGAAGATCCACGATTGTTGCAGGGATTGGCATTGATCCCGGACGTAAATAAACATTAACGTATTGCGCTTATATAGGCGAAGTGATCCACTACTGTTGTATTGCTCTATTGACAACAACTCACTTAAACAGTAAGTACCGTAAAATACCTAGGAGTCACCATCCGGAGCGAGCTGAAGTGGAATGACCACATAAAACAAACAGCAGGAAATGCAGATGCTAAACTGAGGTTCATTAGGAAATTTTTTAAGAAATGTATTTCACTCATAAGGGAAGTGGGTCTCTAAACACTCGGCTGGCAGATTCATAAACTATTGTTCATCACTCTAGGACTGTTACCAAACAGTTGTAGCAGTAAAGATAAAGAGAATCCAACGAAGAGTGGTCGGGAGAGCATTAAGGAGATGCACAACGATTTCTACTGACAGACACTGCAAGAGAGGCATTGTGCATCACGGAGAGGTTTGTTGTTGAAACTTCGAAAACGTACGTACCAAGAAGAATTGAGCAACATATTATTTCCTGCGACATACGTCTCACAAAATCGATTGCGATGAAAAAAATCTGAGAAATTGCGTAGAGAGTTCGAAAAGTAAGCTACACATGCCCTCGCACGCTAAGACCACTGCGCAACAGGGGTCATACATTGACAGGAGAGATCAGGCGTACATGTTCTGAATTTCTTGCAGACACAATTCTGTTGAAATTGCACACAGATCCACTCGAAGCATTTGGCGGTATACGGACCAAATGCATTGACGCGTGCAGCCGTAATGAAATGATACCAACAATTTGACCAAGACCGTGCAGACGTGGATGATGGTGATCGGCTATCGACGTCAACTGCGAACGAATATTTGCAGACAATCCAGGATCTGATTCGCAGGTTTCTGCAAAGACCAGGACGTTAGAGTGGTTCTCAAATGGTTCCGTGACCTAGAAGCAGGTTTCTGTCGTCGAGGAACTGAACAATTGAAAGAACGTTTCGACCATTTTTACAGAGGATTTAAGGCTATGTAGGAGAACAGTGTCATATATTCTGCAACATTTTGAAGCGTAGGGCAGCAGTCAGTAAGAGTTACTTGGCATGAAATAATAAGGTGTAACTTACTTTTTGAAGTATCATACGGAGCTTTATCGTCAGGTATTCTTCCCACGCACCATTCGTGAATAGAACCGGAAATAACCGAGCAAGGTGGCGCAGTGGTTAACACTCTGGACTCGCATTCGGGAGGACGACGGTTCAAACCCGCGTCCGGCAAACCTGATTTAGATTTTCCGTGATTTCCTTAGATCACTTCTGGAAAATGCCGGGGTGGTTCCGTTGACAAAGGGCACGGCCGATTTCCTTGCCCATCCTTCCCTAATCCGAGCTTGTTCCTCGTCTCTGATGACCTCATTGTCGATAGGACGTCCAACGGTAATCTTCTCCTCCTCCTCCCTTGAACAGAAAATGTGGGATGGGTGGGAGTGGGGGCGGGGATTACAGCAGTACCAGAAGTACACTCCGTTGCACACCGTAAGGCAGTTTGCGGACTATAAATTTAGGCTTACAGGGTGTGTGATAAGTCCCATTCTTAAACAGTTATAATTTCTTTATTTATGAACCAGTTTTCTTAGAAAGGCTTTTGTTAGAAACAGCACTTCTTGAGATTGCGTGGAGGGCTGAATGAGGGATCTATGCAACAGTGGATGCAAAAACAGTTGAAAATTGACATTTCAAATTGCTAACAACAGGGAGTGTCGCCGATACAAGAAATCAGGAAGACCATCAACTTTGAGGACAGAATGCTGAGAGAGCTCGTGAACTAATTATCAACGAAATTTGCCAACAGCCATGTAACTGAAATGTTATTTTATTTTGTTTTGACTACCAGTTTTGACATTCCACTATGTCATCTTCAGGCCCCATATGCATCTCTCAAAAATAAATGATATTGTCATACAGTGCTGAGTGGCCACACGGTTAGAGGCGCCATGTCACTAATCGTGCGGCCCCTCCCAACGGAGGTTCGAATCCTCCTTCTGGCATGGGTGTGTGTGTTGTTCTTAGAGTAAGTTAGTTTAAGTAGTGTGTAAGTCTAGGGACTGATGACCTCAACGGTTTGATCCCTTAGGAATTCACACACATTTGCACATTTGCCATATATTCCTGGATGTAATGAGTTCAAAACTGTATCCCAAGTACTTCATTCAAAGTTGCAATCAAGTCTTCGAATGAAGTACTTGGGATACGGTTTTGAATTCATGACATCCAGTAATATGTAGCACTAGTTGAAGATATCGTTTATTTTTTAGATATGCATATGGGGCCTTAAGATGGCACAGTGGAATGCCGAAACTGGTAATCAAAAATGTGCTGGCATAACCTGTCCATGTTCATGGTACAAGCTCACCAGCAGTAGTCCTCTTGCAGACAATATCGGTTATCTTGCTTTTACAAACTTTAGTCTCGCTGAAACTTCCTGGCAGACACACACACCCATGCCCGAGGCAGGACTCGAACCTCCTGTGGGAGGGGCCGCGCGATTTGTGGGAATTATTGTCTGATGTCTCAACAAATGTTCTATCATCTTGTCTCTTCTTCTATTCAACGTTTACCACTTCTACGCAAGTTCTACAGAGGACATAATCGTTTCCTATTTTAATTTTGTTGTTTTAATTTTCTTCCCTTAATTTTCAACATGCCCGTGTAACACCTCAAAATTTTTGATTACCTTCTTTTCCTGTTTTCCTACAGACCAACCTTCACTTCCGTACCGTATAGTGCTGTGCATCTTCTGACAGAGGAAGGTGTGGAGGAACCGGAAATTCATCAAAGAGCATTGCATCTCCTTCACAAAGATCGAGGCAAGACACAAGCAAAGCAGGGAAGGACGGATGTCGTTGGCCGATGGCGCGCGATCTGGAACGCCACGCCGGCCGTGGTGGCCGAGTGGTTCTAGGCGCTCAGTCCGGAACCGCGCGACTGCTACGGTAGCAGGTTCGAATCCTGCCTCGGGCGTGGATGTGAGTGATGTCCTTAGGTTAGTTAGGTTTACGTAGTTCTAAGTTCTAGAGGACTGATGACCTCAGATAAGTCCCATAGCACTCACAAGGGAACCTCCCCATCGCACCCCCCTCAGATTTAGTTATAAGTTGGCACAGTGGATAGGCCTTGAAAAACTGAACACAGATCAATTGAGAAAACAGGAAGAAGTTGTGTGGAACTGTGAAAAAATAAGCAAAATATACAAACTGAGCAGTTCAAGGGAAGATAGGCAACATTAAGGACAATAAGAACGCAGGAGCTCCGTGATCTCGTGGTAACGTGAGCAGCTGCGGAACGAAAGATCCTTGGTTCAAATCTTCCATCGAGTGAAAAGTTTAATTTTTTATTTTCAGTTTATGTGACAAACTCTTATGTTTTGATCACTTGTTTGGGAGTGATTATCACATCCACAAGAAAACCTAAATCGGGCAAGGTAGAAGAATGTTTTTACCCATTCGCCAAGTGGACAAGTTAGGTGGGTCGACAACATATTGCTGTCATGTGACGCACATGCCGTCACCAGTGTCGTATAGAATATATCAGATGTGTTTTCCTGTGGAGGAATCGGTTGACCTTGCGATCAAATGTTTTCTGTTCCCATTGGAGAGGCACGTCCTTTCGTCTACTAATCGCACGGTTTTGCGATGCGGTCGCAAAACACAGACACTAAACTTATTATAGTGAACAGAGATGTCAACGAACGAACGGACAGATAATAACGATGCAAAAATAAAGAAAGTAAAACTTTCACTCGAGGGAAGACTTGAACCAAGGATTTCTCATTCTGCAGCTGCTCACGCTACCACGGGACCACGGTGCTCCTAACCTCACATCGTCCATTATGTTGCTTATGTGGCCCATGGACTACTCAGTTCGAATATTTTGCTTATTTTTTCACAGTTCCACACAACTTCTTCCTGTTTTCTCAATTGATCTGTGTTCAGTTTTTCAAGGCCTATCCGCTGTGCCAACTTATAACTAAATCTGAGGGGGGTGGGATGGGGAGGTTCCCTTGTCAGAGCCATTTGAACCATATGAACTTATCTGGCTAAATATTAATGCCAAAGGGCAATAAATTAAAAAAGAAACCTGCGTAGCTCTAGAATCACCAGACTGAGTTACTTTCAGCACATATAGCTGCTGAGTGTGTTGGGAACGTCGGTTCTCTGCATACTAGCAGACGGTAATAATAATGCGACACGGCAGTTTATGATAAACACAAAACAGGTTGATGGTATCAGGATGGCAACCGCCTACTCTCGTTGCCTCTAGATGTGTAAGTGGTGGGGTCGAATCGTGTCCAGTCACTTAGGCGGAATGCTAACGCGGTGTGCTGAGTAATTGGACGCGGCAGGCAGAATTCGGCGAACGGCCGCGAGAGGAACAAAAGGGCAGTCCGGGTCCCGGGTCTGCGCATTAATATTCGCCGGAGGCTCCGCAGCAGAGCGGAGCGCACCTGGGCAGCCGCAGCCGCAGCCGCAGCCGCAGCCGCGAGGCCCGGGCCGTAACTCAGCCGGGACCTGGACGCACGCGTCAGGCGCGCTTCCCACGGCCCGCGTGATGCACGGCCGGCCCGACAAAGGACGCGCGCTCGCCACCAGACACGTACGCTACCTGCTATGCGCCTCGTAACGAGAGCTGCGCCGTCCGCTGTAACGGGAAAATCCACTGTTTGCGTAGTTGCTTGTCGTTCTCGGTGCGGGGGATGGTCATAAAGTTTCAATTATACTGTCGAAAAGACGGAGCCGGGGCCATGAACCTTCGTGTTAACCATTATTTACATACAGAACCACATCGTAAGTATCCTGACACCTGTTAGTGGGCATTATATGGGGTGCGATGGTAAAAATTCTTCGAGGTGTTGGTCTGCATCTTTGTATAAAATACTTCAATTATAAACTTAGAACCGATGTTTCTACATCTACATCTACATTTATACTCCGAAAGCCACCCAACGGTGTGTGGTGGAGGGCACTTTACGTGCCACGGTCATTACCTCCCTTTTCTGTTCCAGTCGCGTATGGTTCGCGGGAATAACGACTGCCGGAAATCCTCCGTACGCGCTCGAATCTCTCTAATTTTACATTCGTGATCTCCTCGGGAGGTATAAGTAGGAGGAAGCAATATATTCGATACCTCATCCACAAACGCACCCTCTCGAAACCTGGCGAGCAAGCTACACCGCGATGCAGAGCGCCTCTCTTGCAGAGTCTGCCACTTGAGTTTGCTAAACATCTCCGTAACGCTATCACGCTTACCAAATAACCCTGTGACGAAACGCGCCGCTCTTCTTTGGATCTTCTCTATTTCCTCCGTCAACCCGACCCGGTACGGATCCCACACTGATGAGCAATACTCAAGTATAGGTCGAACGAGTGTTTTGTAAGCCACCTCCTTTGTTGATGGACTACATTTTCTAAGGACTCTCCCAATGAATCTCAACCTGGCACCCGCCTTACCAATAATTAATTTTATATGATCATTCCACTTCAAATCGTTCCGCACGCATACTCCCAGATATTTTACAGAAGTAACTGCTACCAGTGTTTGTTCGGCTATCATATAATCATACAATAAAGGATCCTTCTTTCTATGTATTCGCAATACATTACATTTGTCTATGTTAAGGGTCAGTTGCCACTCCCTGCACCAAGTGCCTATCCGCTGCAGATCTTTCTGCATTTCGCTACAATTTTCTAATGCTGCAACTTCTCTGTATACTACAGCACCATCCGTGAAAAGCCGCATCGAACTTCCGACACTATCTACTAGGTCATTTATATATATTGTGAACAACAATGGTCCCATAACACTCCCCTGTGGCACGCCAGAGGTTACTTTAACGTCTGTAGACGTCTCCCCATTGATAACAACATGCTGTGTTCTGTTTGCTAAAAACTCTTCAATCCAGCCACACACCTGGTCTGATATTCCGTAGGCTCTTACTTTGTTTATCAGGCGACAGTGCGGAACTGTATCGAACGCCTTCCGGAAGTCAAGGAAAATAGCATCTACCTGGGAGCCTGTATCTAATATTTTCTGGGTCTCATGAACAAATAAAGCGAGATGGGTCTCACACGATCGCTGTTTCCGGAATCCATGTTGATTCCTACAGAGTAGATTCTGGGTTTCCAAAAACGACATGATACGCGAGCAAAAAACATGTTCTAAAATTCTACAACAGATCGATGTCAGAGTTATAGGTCTATAGTTTTGCGCATCTGCTCGACGACCCTTCTTGAAGACTGGGACTACCTGTGCTCTTTTCCAATCATTTGGAACCTTCCGTTCCTCTAGAGACTTGCGGTACACAACGGCTTTCCTCAAGGCAAGACTAGTTTTGGTGGAGGAAAGGTGACTTCACTTATTGCAGACGATCGGTGTCAATACGTGATATTTTTGAAACTTTATTGGCCAAGAATATAACATAAATTTTTAGACAACATAGCTGTGTGGAGATGAGAGCGGTTAATTTACTTATAATTAATTATTCAAAATGACAGTCACAATCGCATTATTTATTTTGCCGCCAGCCGGTTTCAGCCCGCGATGGGGTCATCTTCAGGGCAATTTACACTGTAAAGTTACAATATTAGTAAGTAATCATGTACGTAATCTACAAGCAATTAGTCAAAGTTACATAAATAGACAGATTTTTACACCCATTTGGTCGCTCGCTGGAGTCGTCACCCTGCCTGTGCACGGTTGGTAACTATGCATGGTTGGTTCTCTGTATGAGCTTAAATAACGGCCAACAACACGTGGGCAGATGGTAACGCCCTGCACGGTGACCAACGGTCATGACAGAAGGAGGAGGGTACGAAAGAAGCTATTGGTGGGTTAGCCGGTTTGTCAGGAAGAAAACGTACCAACCAAAACTCATGCACTACTTGCAGACTGTCATCAATCACTGACAAGCCGGCCATCTCTCCTCCACCGAAATGAATCTGGCCCTGAGGAAGGCCGTTCTAATAACGTCGAAACAAAGGTTCTAACTCTATAACTGAAGTCTTTTGTACAATGACGCGATAAAACACCCACACGAACTTTTAATCATCATGAAACCGGCAGCGGAAGGATACGTAGTTATGTCAACATTGGGTTGGTCCAACCTTCACCCTTATGGCGGCTTGAACTATGCTGGGGTCTTTCAGTGAGGTGTCTGGATGTCTGTGGAGGCAAGGCAGCCCATTCATCAAGTCCCGAAACGAGAGAAGGTACTAATGTTGTACGCTGGATTCTGAAACGAAGTCGGAGTTGTAACTCATCGCAGAGGTGTCCCCTGGCATCACAAATGCTGCTTTATGACAGGGTGCACTGTCATGCTGATACCAACAACCATCGTCACCGAACTGTTCCTTAATGGTTCACAATGATGTAAAATGTTTCATATCCATCCGCATTTACCGTTTCCTTAAGCGCAATAAAGGAACCACGTCAGAACCACGAAGTACACTCCCCCTCCCCCCCCTACCATAACACCATCTCCTCCGTACTTCAACTGTTGCACTACACACGCCGACAGTTAACGTCCCCTGGGCAATCACCAAACTCAGAACCTTCCATCGGATTGTCACGGTGTAGAGCGCGATTTACCACTCCGAATCATTCGTTTCCTGTCGCTTTTTACTTCACGTCAAGTGTCACTTAGCACCGAGTACAGGAGCTGCTCGACCATTGTGTACCATTATTTTTAACTCCTTATGCACTATCATTGAGTTACATGAGCTGCTAGTACCACTTTGAAACTCAGAGTGATTCCTTCCCCTGATTCCATGGCAATTTTTTACTGCCACCCTGTGAAATACTCGACGGTCACTGTCCGTCAGTACATGAGGTCTGCCTCTTCTTAGTTTAGCTGTAGTTATTCCTTCGCATTTTCACTTCACACTCGAGTTGGCCAGCTTTACAGGGGCTTAAATGTCACTGATGGATTATTTACTAATAAGACATCCAAAGCTGTTTCACAGAGGAAGACTGCACTGTAGTTCCTTTTCTAGACTGTCGCACAGATGACAAAATGGTAGATATCGAAATAGACAACAGAGGGATAGAGAATCAATTAAAATCGCTCAAAAGATGAAAGGCCGCTGTACCTGATGGGATACCAGTTCGATTTTACACAGAGTATGCGAAGGAACTTGCCCCCCTTCTTGCAGCGGTGTACCGTAGCTCTCTAGAAGAGCGTAGAGTTCCAAAGGATTGGAAAAGGGCACAGGTCACCCCTGTTTTCAAGAAGGGACGTCGAACAGATGTTCAGAATTATAGACCTATATCTCTAACGTCGATCAGTTGTAGAATTTTCGAACACGTATTATGTTCGAGTATAATGACTTTTCTGGAGACTAGAAATCTACTCTGTAGGAATCAGCATGGGTTTCGAAAAAGACGATCGTGTGAAACCCAGCTCGCGCTATTCGTCCACGAGACTCAGAGGGCCATAGACACGGGTTCCCACGTAGATGCCATGTTTCTTGACTTCCGCAAGGCGTTCGATACAGTTCCCCACAGTCGTTTAATGAACAAAGTAAGAGCATATGGACTATCAGACCAATTGTGTGATTGGATTGAAGAGTTCCTAGATAACAGAACGCAGCATGTCATTCTCAATGGAGAGAAGTCTTCCGAAGTAAGAGTGATTTCAGGTGTGCCGCAGGGGAGTGTCGTAGGACTGTTGCTATTCACAATATACATAAATGACCTTCTGGATAACATCGGAAGTTCACTGAGGCTTTTTGCGGATGATGCTGTGGTATATCGAGAGGTTGTAACAATGCAAAATTGAACTGAAATGCAGGATGATCTGCAGCGAATTGACGCATGGTGCAGGGAATGGCAACTGAATCTAAATGTAGACTAGTGTAATGTTCTGCGAATACATATAAAGAAATATCCCTCATTATTTAGCTACAATATAGTAGGTCAGCAACTGGAAGCAGTTAATTCCATAAATTATCTGGGAGTACGCATTAGGAGTGATTTAAAATGGAATCATCATATAAAGTTGGTCGTCAGTAAAGCAGATGCCAGACTGAGATTCATTGGAAGAATCTTAAGGAAATGCAATCCGAAAACAAAGGAAGTAGGTTACAGTACACTTGCTCGCCCACTGCTTGAATACTGCTCACCGGTGTGGGATCCGTACCAGATAGGGTTGATAGAAAAGATAGTGAAGATCCAACGGAGAGCAACGCGCTTCGTTATAGAATCATTTAGTAATCGCGAAAGAGTTACGGAGATGATAGATAGACTCCAGTGGAACACTATGCAGGAGAGACGCTCAGTAGCTCGGTACGGGCTTTTGTTGAAGTTTCGAGAACATACCTTCACCCAGGACTCAAGCCGTATATTGCTCCCTCTTACGTATATCTCGCGAAGAGACCATAAGGATAAAGTCAGAGAGATTAGAGCCCACACAGAGGCATACCGACAATCCTTCTTTCCACTAACAATACGAGACTGGAATAGAAGGGAGAACCTAAAGAGGAGGTACTCAAGGTACCCTCCACCACACACCGGCAGGTGGCTTGCGGAGCATGGATGTATATGTAGATGTAGATGATCAGTCCACGGTCGAAGTCACTGAACATTCCCGACAGACCCATTCTGTTGTTGCTGCTTCTCCAGTGTCAACACAATACTCCCTAATTCCTTTTATAGTGGGATCCGCATCTCGTGACATCTAATGATCAATTCCACATTATAAACCGGTGTCTGGATACATTTGAGCACATAGTTCAAAAATTTTCAAATGTGTGTGAATTCCTAAGGGATCAAACTGCTGAGGTCATCGGTCCCTCGACTTACACGCTACTTAAACTAACTTACGCTAAGAACAAAAAACACACCCCTGCCCTAGGGAGGACTCGAACCTCCGGCGGGAGGGGTCGCACAATGCGTGACATGGCACCTCAAACCGCGCAGCGAGTACGTAGTGTATTCTCCCTGCAACATATCATATTTTACACAACTACACCTAATTTGGTGGCGAGCGAGGTTACCTGATTTTCGGTCATCAGGTAAGGATCCAAGTCGAAAATCACCTCCTCCTCATTCTGGAAATGCCTGCCGCGCAATGGTTTCTGGGAATGAGTAAGAAGTAATTGGGTTCCATGTCGGGGGGGGGGGGGGGGGGGTTACGGATGGGGTGAAGTAAAATTTGCCGGCCGCGGTGGTCTAACGGTTTTAGGCGCTCAGTCCGGAACCGCGCGACTGCTACAGTCGCAGGTTCGAATCCTGCCTCGGGCATGGATGTGTGTGATGTCCTTAGGTTAGGTAGGTGTAAGTAGTTCTATGGGACTGATGACCACAGATGTTAAGTCCCATAGTGCTCACAGCCATTTGAACCAACTTTTTTTTTTTTTAAGTAAAATTTTATACTTAAATTTATCCGTGTTATATAGACTGATTTGAGGACTTCGACTTAATTTTAAATCCATGAACTAGTTTGCATTGCTTCAGTCGCTTTTTTGAATAATATTTGACTAGTAAGACGTGTTTCGGCAGCATGCTGACATCATCAGGCGCATTCCACTTACATTCACAATAAACTAATATAAAGTGTGATTATGGTCATTGGTCGTGGGTGCCAGTGAGGTTTCGTAAGCAAATACAATCACTTCCGTAGGAAATTTAGTTGTCTGGCACATAGATCACAGTGGCAAAAACGTCAGAACTTAACAATTTTACATGCAGAAGTTTCATCATTACCAATAAAAATGATCGTACTTTCATATATAGCCTCAGTGGCACACACAGCAAGTTAGGATAATCACATTTCAGATTAATATGATGTGAATATAACTGGAATGCAACTGATGATGACAGCATGCTGCCGAAACGTTTCGTACTAAGTAAATATTAGTAAAAAAGTGATAGATTATTTTATAAAATTTCATATCCCACAGAACCAGCATGAGTGACAGCCTCCAGCGTATAATGATCTGGTCAGCTTCCTGAAACGCTTTGTTTTGACACCCACCTGTAATTTCGTCAGAATATTTGAGCAGTATGCTTCTGTAACTTTTTCGCCTTACAAACACAATCCGTTTGCGTTACACAACGGCAGAACCAAGAAACCACTAAGCATCACGTTGTCCTATGATGGTGGTGGCTTCGCCTTGGTGGTGAATCCACATGTTTCCACTGTTTGACTTGCTGCTTTGGCACGGGGTCATAGCAACGCACCCAGCACTCGTCGATTCTGATTAGGCGGCTAAAGAAGTGATCTGGATTGGTCTGTCACAGCTGAAACATTTTCGCGGCAGGTTCGGTTCGGCGAACTTGTTGAATGGACGTGAGAAGTCGCGGAAACCAGCTGGCAGAAACCATCATGTTCAAAATGTGTAGTTTGTTGAAAACTGATCCGACTGATTGTCGCTTTCTTCACTATTGACTCGATTTCTATACTTCTCGTGTGATTCCACGTTCTTCACAGATAAATGGTCTCCCACTTCGTTCTTCGTCATTCAGATTTGTTTGACCACACTGAAAGCGTCTACACTAAGTAACCACTGGGTCGTATGATGGTGCGTTGTTGCGGTACCAAAACATGGATTGTTGCAGCGTTCTTCCCCTTCAAGTACAGAAGAAAAGTAGCGCACGAAATTTCATTCCACCATTGGGCTGCATAGTTCTGTTTCTTCGCCTGTAGAGGCTTGTACAGTATTGTAGTGCGCCGACTTCTAAGCGTATTAATAATGCAGAGATGTAGCTGCAAATAAATAAAAAATATTTGTTACGTAACTTTATTTTTATCGAAATGAGAATTAAAACTTTATGACAGCCCACATACGTCCATACGTATGGAACAGGTAGGGCAATCAGGAAGTGTGGACAAATGTACTGGACGAAAAGGGGACATTAAGGAGCCCTCAGCAAACTTCTGGGAACTTGTTCAGAAAAGACATCTTAAACCGCCAAAAGCTATTCGTTATTTTTTTACTATTTTCTACCAGTTTTGATCTTAAATTATTATGGGACACCCAAATACCCTCAGACATCAAGAAGAATATAATAATCCCCCTTCCATGGAAGGCAGATGCTGACAGGTGTGAATACTTCAACAGTTAGGTTATAAATTATGATTGCTAACTACTAACATGCTTTATACAGAGTGATCGGAAAGTCTGAAAAGATTGTAAGGATGTTGCAGGGTAGGTTTCGCCGAGGAACTACTGTTAAGGAAACAATTCGATACCTTGCACCGTTCCCGATTTAATTAGCACTGACGTTAGGCAATCAGGTCGTTGCGCGCGCAGATTCAAGCACTTGCACGCGGTAAATGCTGTGAAGCACAAACCATTTGTTCAAATGCTCGTTACCAATTAAAATGTTCTCTTTTCGGAAATGATAAATGTGAACTAGGGGATCGAAAGCTACGTCTATTCGGTCTGAGGAAACCAAACGAAGAAACACGTTTGGCGACACTGTCACTGGGAGGCTGCTTGAAATTACGCGAGCAACGGTCTGGTTGCTAACTTTAATGCTAATTAAATCGGAAACGGCGCAAGGTATCGAATTTTTTCTTGACGATTATTTCTCAGCACAACGTACCCTGCAACAACCTTACAAGCTTTACAGATTGTTTGTGGCCGCCCTGTACGCAGAAAAATGGATAGACCAGTAGAAGCCGCGCGGGGTAGCCGCGCGGTCTAGGGCACCTTGTCACAGTCTGTGGGGCTCCCCTCGTCGGAAGTTCGGGTCCTCCTTCGGGCACAGGTGTGTGTGTGTGTGTGTTGTCCTTAGCGTGAGTTAGTTTAAGTTAGATTACTTAGTGCGTAAGCTTAGGGACCGATGACCTCAGCAGTTTGATCCCATAAGACCTTACCACAAATTTCCAAACTTGTAGAAGCTGACCTCGAAGAAGATCAGTTTCGGAGAAATGTAGGAACGCGCGAGGCAATACTGACCCTAACACATTTCATAGAAGGAACACCTACGTTTATAGCATTTATAGATTTTGTGAAAGCTTTTGAGAATGTAGACTGGAACACTCTTTTTGAAATTTTGAACGTAGGAGGGATGAAATACACGGAGAGAAAGGTTATGTATAGCTAGTACAGAGAGAAGAAATAGTTTCTACAGCAATAACCGGCAGCATTCATCCGTGAGTTTTGTCCTGCTGTGGTTGAATGCTACCACTTATACCACCATAACATGGAAGGGCAAGAGGGGCGGGGGAGGGGGGTAGAGGAAATGTTTTGTACAGACAGAACACAGCAGTCTGCTGTCGCAAACATGATTGTTTTACAATGTTGTTTAGCTTTTTGATAGATCTTCTTAATTTCATATCTGTACAACTACTGCAGCCTACAGCCATTCGTAGCTAATTACTACAGTAAGGTCTTGGTCTCCCTCTACAATTTTTATCCCCCTACCTTACCTCCATTACAAAACTGAGCTTTCCTTGGTGCCTTAGTTCTATGAATTTATCCCTTCTTTTAGCCAAGTCGTGCCTTAAATTTATTTTCTCCCCGATCCGATAGAGTACCTCTCCATTACTTTTCTGCTGTATCGATCCGTTCTTCACCAGTCTTCTGAACACTACATTTCAAAAACTTTTCTTTTTTCCTTGTCTGGACGTTTTTATAGACCGCATTTCAGTATAGTGCATGGCCACACAAGTTCATAAAAGCTTTCTTAACATTTAAGTTTGTATTCGATGCAAACAAACTTTTCTTTTTCAGAAACCGGTTTTCTTGCTATTGCTATTACCAGTCTGCTTTTTATATCCTCTCTACTCCAGCCATCATCAGTTATTTGGCTCTCCAAAAAACAAATTTGTCTACTAATTTTAGTTTGGCATTTCATCATCTAATCCTTCAGTATCACGTAATTAATTCGACTACATCGCATTACACTTGTTTTACTTTTGTTAATGTTCGTCTTATAGCCTCTTTGCAAGACACTGTCCATTCCATTCAGCTGCCCCTCCATGTTTACCAGGATTACAAATGTCCTCAGAAAGACAGTGGTGGGTAAGCTACAAGGGAATTATACAAGGAAATGACCTTGGAGTCGTTACCTCTCAGTAGAGTAAGTCTCCTGTTGGCACCGCGAGTACACTTGTTCCAGTCCTCCAGCGAAGGAAAAATCTCTACCAGTACCGGGAATTTGCGTAGTAATCAGACCGGCTGATCACTTAGCTACGAAGGCTAACTAATGATGATGATACACTGCATTGGCTCCTTACTTAGCTTGCATTTATTGCGAATCTCTTGCCCAACGTAAAGTTCCGAGCGACTGGAAAAAAGTGCAGGTGACGCCTGTATATAAGTGTAGAAGGACGGATCCTCAAAATTACAGACCAATATCCTTAATATCGGTTTGTTGCAGGATTCTCGAACAAATTCTCAGTTCGAACATAGTGAATTTCCTTTAGACAGAGAAGTTGCTGTCCATGCATCAGCACGGCTTTAGGAAGCATCGCTCCTGCGAAACGCAACTCGCCCTTTTTTCACATGATATCTTGCGAACCATGGATGAAGGGTATCAGACGGATGCCATATTCCTTGACTTCCGGAAAGCGTTTGACTTTGACTAGGTGCCCCACTGCAGACTCCTAACTACGGTACGAGCATATGGGATTGGTTCCCAAATATGTGTGTGGCTCGAAGACTTCTTAAGTAATAGAACCCAGTACGTTGTGCTCGATGGTGAGTGTTCATCGGAGGTGAGGGTATCATCTGGAGTGCCCCAGGAAAGTGTGGCAGGTCCGCTGTTGTTTTCTATCTACATAAACGATCTTTTGGATAGGGTGGATAGCAATGTGCGGCTGTTTGCTGATGATGCTGTGGTGTACGGGAAGGTGTCGTCGTTGAGTGACTGTAGGAGGATACAAGATGACTTGGACAGGGTTTGCGGTTGCTGTAAAGAATGGCAGCTAACTCTAAATATAGATAATTGTAAATTAATGCAGATGAATAGGAAAAAGAATCCCGTACTGTTTGAATACTCCATTAGTAGTGTAGCGCTTGACACAGTCACGTCGATTAAATATTTGGGCGTAACATTGCAGAGTGATATGAAGTGGGACAAGCATGTAATGGCAGTTGTGGGGAAGGCGGATAGTCGTCTTCGGTTCATTGGTAGAATTTTGGGAAGATGTGATTCATCTGTAAAGGAGACCGCTTGTAAAACACTAATACGACCTATTCTTGAGTACTGCTCGAGCGTTGGGAATCCTTATCAGGTCGGATTGAGGGAGGACATAGAAGCAGTTCAGAGGCGGGCTGCTAGATTTGTTACTGGTAGGTTTGATCATCACGCGAGTGTTACGGAAATGCTTCAGGAACTCGGGTGGGAGTCTCTGGAGGAAATTTTACTGCCGCCAACTTATATTTCGCGGAAAGACCGCAAAGATAAGATAAGAGAGATTAGGGCTCATACAGAGGCATATAGGCAGTCATTTTTCCCTCGTTCATTTTGGGAGTGGAACAGGGAGAGAAGATGCTAGTTGTGGTACGAGGTACCCTCCGCCACGCACCGTATGGTGGATTGCGGAGTATGTATGTGTATGTAGATGTAGATGTAGATGATGATGATGACGACGTCAGTGAAGAAACTGATCAGCGGCTTCCATGATAGAACATATTCATCGCCTGCTATGTATGTAAGACAGGTCGTAAAGCAGCCCCACCTTCTGCAGCGTGCGTTCCAGTAGCTGCATGTTGAGCAGAATAAGACCAGTACGCGGCCGAGCGCTCATTCGCACGCTGTTTTTGAACAGCGCCGCCGCGGGGACGAGGTACGGATAAGGCGGGACGCGCGACACGGCACCTGGTGCGTGTCCTGCGCGCGGACCTCTGGGCCCGGCCGGCCGGCCGCGTTCTTTATGGCCCGGCTTCCAGGCCGGGTTGTCCCTGTCCGCGTGTATATATGTGTAGCATGCCAGCTGCCGCGAATAATGCGATAAAACACGGCGCCGCCGCCGCCGCCGCCCCGGCTGTACGAGTGCGTTCGTGTGGAGCGCGCCGGGCGTCCTTCGCACTTGTTTATATGTCCGCGAAACGATACGGTCCCCCGTCGCCGAGTCCGCAGCGACCACCGGTGTAACCGTATCCTCCGCTTCCCTGCGGGAGCCCGGCCGGCGAGGTCCACCTGTCCACTCCGGAAGAAACTGGGCGACACTCGTCGCCCGGCAAGAATTACTGCTCCTCGAGCGCACCCGGTTTCTGAGTTCATTCCATTTGCATTTAGCCGCGAAAGCGTCGGAATGAAACTTGAACAGTCGGCTAGACCCGTTACATCCCGTAACAGTGCGCGCGGCGGAGGAGACGGAGTACTGCCTCGCGCACAACGTTTTACAGATGCGTTATCGCTAATGTACTCTGCTCCTGTGCCGAAGAACAGGTTTTGCCTGTGTCGAGCATTGTTAAAACAGCAACGCTGTGCCTGATAAGGCTTTACAGCTGTAGTTTACAACTGCTTTGATTCGACTTACTGAATGCAACTGGTTCTCTGGGAAGGCGAACAGTTTGGGACCGTTGTGTCCTGAGATAAACCAGACAAGCAAGGCAGAGTTCTTCGTAGTGAAGTGGGTTCCTGGCTTCATGGAAACATCTTTTGGATGTCGTAGCTTACACAACTCTAAAACACAGAATTGTATTTAAAAATTCTTAAAAATAGCTACGACTTGCACCAAAATCTGCAGTAGAAGATAATTACAATATACAAAACTCGGTAGCCCAAGGAATATATTCCTCCTCCGCAAGTCAGGTGAGCCGGTTCCGCCTGTTCCCGACCAAATCGTGGCGCCGCGAGAGATTCCTTCTTTGCCTTCGGTCACAAGTCAATCATCATGTGCGTCGCGTTGTTGTTTGTCACTCAGAGTCTCGTGTTTGTGACTCAGGTTTGACGTGGCGTTGTCTGGTGCCGTGATGTAATCCAAGGCTCCCAGGAACATTCCACAGCCGCGAGGAATTAGCCGAGCGGTCTAAGGCGCTGCAGCCAGGGACTGTGCGGCTGGTCCCGGAGGAGGTTCGAGTCCTCCCTCGGGCATGGGTGTGTGTGTTTGTCCTTAGGATAATTTAGGTTAAGTAGTATGCAAGCTTAGGGCCTGATGACCATAGCAGTTAAGTCCCCAAAGATTTCACACACATTATTATTATTATGAACATTCCACACACAGGTACCTTCTGTTTCAGCTTTGGCAAATCCACGAGGCAAGTGCAACCAGGTTCGCTAGAAATTCATGATCAGCTTGTGGACACGATCAAGGTAACTTCAGAACAAGTTCACACAGCTTACTTAGATTCTGAATCGTATGTGTTTTATGTCCACTTTGTAGACCCACTTCAGAAGTGGCGTCAAATCGAAAGACCTGCACCAGGCGAACGGTCTACCCGACGGGAGGCCCTAGCCACACGACATTTCCATTTCCATCTATATCTACGTCCATACTCCGCAAGCCACCTGACAGTGTGTGGCGGAGGGTACTTTGAGTACCTCTATCGGTTCTCCCTTCTATTCGATATGGTCTATACGGTCATTCCATTTTAAACACTCCTAATGTCTAATCCCAGATAATTTATGGAATTAACTGCTTCCAGTTGCTGACCTACTATATTGTAGCTAAATGATAAGGGATATTTCTTTCTATGCATTCGCAACACATTACACTTGTCTACATTGAGATTCAATTGCCATTCCCTGCACCATGAGTCAGTTCGTTGCAGATTCTCCTGCATTTCAGTACGATTTTCCATTGTTAACAACCTCACGATATACTATAGCATCACCCGCAAAAAGCCTCAGTGAACTTCCGATGTTATCCACAACGTCATTTATGTATATTGTGAATAGCAACGGTCCTACGACACTCCCCTGCGGCACACTTGAAATCACTCTTACTTCGGAAGACTTCTCTCCATTGACATGCTGCGTACTGTTATCTATGAACTCTTCAATCCAATCACACAATTGGTCTGATAGTCCATATGCTCTTACTTTGTTCATTAAACGACTGTGGGGAACTGTATCAAACGCCTTGCGGAAGTCAAGAAATACGACATCTACCTGGGAACCTGCGTCCATGGCCCTCTGAGTCTCGTGGACGAATAGCGCGAGCTGGGTTTCACACGATCGTCTTTTTCGAAACCCATGCTGATTCCTACAGAACAGATTTCTCGCCTCCAGAAAAGTCATTATACTCGAACATAATACGTGTTGCAAAATTCTACAACTGATCGACGTTAGGGATATAGGTCTATAGTTCTGCATATCTGTTCATCGTCCCTTCTTGAAAACGGGAATGACATGTGCCCTTTTCCAATCTTTTGGAACGCTACGCTCTTCTAGAGATCTACGGTACACCGCTACAAGAAGGGGGTTAAGTTCTTCGCGTACTCTGTGTAAAATCGAACTGGTATCCCATCAGGTCCAGCGCCATTTCCTCTTTTGAGCGATTTTAGTTGTTTCTCTATCCCTCTGTCATCTATTTCGATATCTACCATTTTGTCATCTGTGCGACAATCTAGAAAAGGAACTACAGTGCAGTCTTCCTCTGTGAAACAGCTTTGGAAAAAGACATTTAGTATTTCGGCCTTTAGCCTGTCATTCTCTGTTTCAGTACCATTTAGGTCACAGAGTGTCTGGACATTTTGTTTTGATCCACCTTCCGCTTTGACATAAGACCAAAATTTCTTAGGATTTTCTGTCATGTCAGTACATAGAACTTTACTTTCGAATTCATTGAACGCCTCTCGAATAGCCCTCCTCACACTACATTTCGCTTCGTGTAATTTTTGTTTGTCTGCAAGGCTTTGGCTATGTTTATGTTTGCTGTGAAGTTCCCTTTGCTTCCGTAGCAGTTTTCTGACTCGGGTGTTGTACCACGGTGGCTCTTTTCCATCTCTTACGATCTTGCTTGGCACATATTCATCTAATGCATATTGTACGATGGTTTTGAACTTTGTCCACTGATCCTCAACACTAACTGTCCTGGAGACAAAACTGCTGTGTTCAGTCGTCAAGTACTCTGAAAGCTGCTTTTTGTCACTTTCGCTGAACAGAAAAATCTTCCTACCTTTTTTAATATTTCTATTTACGGCTGAAATCATCGATGCAGTAACCGCTTTATGATCGCTGATTCCCGGTTCTGCGTTAAGTGTTTCAAATAGTTCTGGTCTGTTTAAGTGCTCAAAGTAGTTTTCAGATAATGCACTTTAAAAAATTTTACTGGATTCTTTGTCCCTGCCACTCGTTATAAACGTTTGAGTCTCCCAGTCTATAGCTGGTAAATTAAAATCTCCACCCAGAACTATAACATGGTCGGGAAATCTACTCGAAAAATTTTCGAAATTTTCCTTCAGGTGCTCCGCCACAACAGCTGCTGAGCCAGGTGGCCTATAGAGACATCCAGTTATCATGTTTGAGCCTGCTTTAACCGTGACCTTCATCAAAATTATTTTACATTTCGGATCTCCGTCAATTTCCTTCGATACTATTGCACTTCAGGTTGACAGGCTCCTTTTGCGGCAGGGACAATAACTCCCTTTCACTCATCGCGGTGGTTTTGACAGTATTGCTATTCTGGCAAACGCGGAGGTGAATTATACGAACGTAAGGGTGTTTAACCTTCCGCCCGAAGTTGATAAAGTTTCCTTAGATCGACCTAATTCCATTTGGGGACATACGGAGTATATGGAGGGGAACTTTGGTCCACTCAGCATTGTTTACATGTTTATAGTGGTGTTCGATATGTAAAGATTGTGGTAAAACGGAATACCCTCTGTCATTTGCAGGTTTGTGGATACTGGGTGCATATAATTTACACAGGACCTGTTTCATTGGTAATTAGAGTGGACACCTCCGCAAAAATTGGCGTCGTCATGTTAGGGAGTTAAAATCCACTATCGAACATCCTAACAGGCTAACTTCAGCGGAACTCGTTCCCCAGCTGGCAGCTATTGGGTCCAACCCAGTTCCTGAGTGGCAACGCGAACCATTGTTTGATTATCCTAGTGAATTTCCGCAGTTAACCTCGCGTAGGAATTTTGGCGTTGTAGTATCCACGTCGCTGCCACCTCCATTTCAAAACAAGTGTAGACGGACGCAAAATAGTGTACAGGCATATGATTCCTCTTCCCTTCTCCACTCTATTGAAAAGATTCCGTTGGAGGAGGCCCCTCCCCTCACCGAGTTCAGTCCGGACGATAATATGTCAGCTGCTGTTAAATATTCGAAAGTGTTCAGCATCCCCTCCGATGTGTCTCCCAGGACCGAGATCGTCTCTTCGGGATCGCATAAGAAGAGACCTGTTCCGGATTTCCGTGCTATGCTGACGGACTTGCGGCTATCTCTCAGTCTGTAACGTATTCCCACCCTTCGTCTGCTCCTCCGGATGGGGGAAGCATGCCACAGGCCACTGCTGATCAGGCCCAGATCCGCACAAGTGTGCCGTCGATATGACGTAGCAGTACCATAACATCATCTGTGTACGCTCGCACCGAGAGGGTTTTTCCCAATATCTTCCAGCCACATAATTGATCAGCAATACGGTGGAACAGAGGTTCTGAGGACAAAATAAAAAGCAATGTGGGGAGTGGGCTCTCCTGTGGTAAGCGCCGTCTAATTGTGATGTGGGTGGTAAGCTGTCAATTCACCACGACAGATGCTTGAATACCAGTATAAATTAGATAATACCTGATAGGCAGTATGACTGAGAACCGTTGCCTCCAGCATCTGCATCAAGAAACTATGACTGACCTAGCCGAATACCTTATTAAAATCAATGAAACATTAGGCTGCAGAAACACAAGTGGCTGCAGACACCGAGACGACATCCCAGCATTCGACTACAGAAATCAGGATCGTGCACCCAGGCACACAGCTTTGGTGAACAGCAATAATTTGATCAAGCAATATCGACAAACGGAGTGTGATCGGGCGGAATTCATTAACGTCTGGACGTCAGGTTGTCTTCGGAATTAGAACGAACACGTGGCGACGCTAAAAGACATACCACCAGTTTTCGTTTCCGTTGATTATCAGGATCTGAACCGCCCAGCTGTGGAAGAGTCGGGTGTGTCCTCTGCACCTGATACTGAATTTCCGCAGGATTCGCCCGGCCTCCCCCCCCCCCCCATCCCCTCCCCCCACCCCAGCGTTGCCCAATGGGGGAATCGCCTTCCCAGAAAGCCGTTTTCAACCCGAGCGTGCGACGACGTGAAAAAAGGGAAAACGTAAAAGGGGTGGAAGGGAGGGGTCGAGCACTTTAAGTTCCGATTCAGACGTTTACTCTGCCATGGACTGTGATACACGACCTTGATAGTCATTTGCTACTAATCATCTGAACTGTTTTGAAAATAACCTTGAATGTGAACAGAATTAGTTCCGATCATAAACTTGCGGCTTTGTGACAATTTATTTACGATTAAAGTGCAGAAACGATATTTTTGCAGGACGTTTTACTTGCTCATTTTTCTATTCCCGGCTACGCTACTTTTTTATGTGGCTCCTGAACTATATACTGTTACTGCATTGTTTTACAGAGGGAATGCCGCGCTGAGTGGCCGCACGGTTTGAGGCGCCATGTCACGGACTGCGCGGCCATTCCCGCTGGAGGTTCGAGTCCTCCCTCGGGCATAAATGTGTGAGTGTAGTTCTTAGCATAAGTTAGTGTAAGTTAGTTTAAGTAGTGTGTAAGTATAGGGACCGACGAACTCAGCAGTTTGGCCCCTTAGTAACTCACACACAGTTGAACAGAGGGAATACCATTGACTAATTTCGAAGTTCTTGATAACGGACAAGAGATAGGCTGCATTTTTTGTGACTTTACTTCAATTCTTCTATATGATCCTTCATGATATGGCCGTTCCACAGACCGAGCGCGTGTTTACAAAGAGGATATAGTTTTATTTATTTCGTAAAACTCCGCGGAAACTTCTGTTAGTCGAAGATTTTAGTTGTGTTCTGCGGCCTCTGGATCAGACCCACAATTTTAATTTCAGTAAGGAACTAGACAATTTCATGCGCTCTTCGCAAATATGCGATGCTGGGATCTGACTATTTTCCCCTTGACTCGATCGTTTTTAGCTTTCTGACGCTTTATGTGGGCAACTGTTGGTGATAGACGTGATCCCCATCACTTATTTCACTGACCATTGTGCAGTAGCTCTAACCTTAAGTCATGTGGCGCAACCAGTTAAACTGTTTCACTCCCTGGATGCTGACCACATCGCTCTTAAAGGATCCTCCCCTTGAAATTATCGTTCGCGGGGTTTGAACCAGTAGTTCGCGTTCCCGGGACAGTTACCTTTCTCTTATGGAATCGCGGCGAAGGCACGCAAAACCCTTTACTTCGGAAAGCGTTAATGCGTTACGGAGCTGAGAGCGCGCCAGGGTTCACCGGCAGACCCAGGAATTTTATTATTTCGTCTTACGACAACTTTATGAAGGTGCCAGACAAGCTATCTTATGTATTACGCATGTCCGCCACGTTAGGGCGAAGCTTCTTCAGTTAAAAGAAGCGACAACAAATGGAGGGACTCAGGGTGCGATCAAAATACCGCTCATTCCTACGGGATGAACTGACCTCCTTATATCATCTTATTCGGTTGTGGGCGTGTTGATAAAGAGCATGTATGGCGTCCCTCATTCAATCTGATAGTCACATACTGAAGTTCGGACGTGACATTTCCAGAGAGACTTTAATTACTTTACCGACTTTTATGACGTCCTTGCTACTGATACGATTTTCCCTGAAACACTTACTCCTCTCCTGAATTGCATGGTTACTCCTGCATTAAATGATGAATTTCTAAGTGACTTTAAAGTGAATTAGAAATTCATCATTTAATGCAGGAGGCCCTCTTTGCAAATTGCACATCTTGGATTCTTACATTTTCAGTAATGTGCACGATGTTGCACAAATATTCCCGCTCCTCGTGATGATGGCGCGTAAATTCGTGCAATTACCCGGTCGTTTCCTATGGAAAATTTATATTTCTCTACTCTGGTATGGAATGGTTCAAAATGGTTCAAATGGTTCTGAGCACTATGGGGCTTAACACCTAAGGTCATCAGTCCCCTAGAACTTAGAACTACTTAAACCTAACCAACCTAAGGACATCACACACAACCATGCCCGAGGCAGGATTCGAACCTGCGACCGTAGCGGTCGCGCGGTTCCAGACTGGAGCGCCTAGAACCGCTTGGCCACAGCGGCCGGTGGTATGGAGTGGTAGCGAGTCTCCGTCCCGATGGAGGGTTGGGACTTTCCAATATCAAAGTAAAGGCTTCAGTATTGTTTATACGGCGTAACGTTTTAACCAGTCTGACTTCCCCTGCAGATGCTGACCGGAACAACTCTAAACTGCCGCAGATACGTGAACTTCATTTAACAATACGTTTTCCGGGAGCCGACATTTAGCAATGTCTTCTTGTTGGGGAATACTATCATCCACACTGGACTCGCATTCGGGAGGACGACGGTTCAATCCCGTCTCCGGCCATCCTGATTTAGGTTTTCCGTGATTTCCCTAAATCGTTTCAGGCGAATGCCGAGATGGTTCCTTTGAAAGGGCACGGCCGATTTCCTTCCCACTCCTTCCCTAACCCGAGCTTGCGCTCCGTCTCTAATGACCTCGTTGTCGACGGGACGTTAAACACTAACCACCACCAATACTATCATCCCTCTCACTGGCTGATATGGCCGCACCAATAATATCCTAGAAAACAATCTGGGTTCACGTTAGTCTTCGTATCCCCCCGATGTAAGTCGCCTCATCGTGGTATTCCGACCAACGAACGCCTCCATCGCATTGGTCTTGATGTCTTTGCGACTCTTCTCATGAAACTGATACATTATCACACAGGCTTGCCTCTTTCGGATGAGAATGCTGCCATTGGATTCGCCGACAACTGGCTTTCCTTACCCGGTTAGCTGAAGCTGCTTCCTCGACTGAAATTCTTCTCTGTCCGGACTTCCCTGTTTTCCTTCGGGCGAAGACAAATTAGATCGTCTGGCTCCTCGGACACTAGGAACACTATGTCGTCCACGGTGGCAACGATCCCGACCCCTGTGTTTTTCGCCAATACATGGTGAACGCGCGTAGGAAATGGCAGAGGCTTTCACGTTTTATCGTGCTTCATTCGCAAATACGTTTCGTCTTGTCTTTAATCGTCAATGTATTGGATAGTTCTCTTTCCGTCGTTCTGGAGCCTCCTCTCACTGTGTTCTTCCTAGAGAAAAAAATTGTTTTCTTTTGTGTCCCGGAATTGTGGAATTCATGTCTATCTGTCTTCAGAAAAAAATAAAAGAAATATTTTAAAAACAAAAAACAAGCCAGTATAATGTGAGGGACCAGCACAGTGACAGGTGGAGGCAAAGCATCGTGGCTAGGCCTCGGGATTTGACGCCTGCCGGCCTTGTTTGCACTTAGCAGGACGCTGACTGCGCCCGTGCTTTTCTGTAAGATAACCTAAAAATTGAGAGAAACAGAACCCTTGTTTTATAAGTAATGCATTGTTACGTTTTCCGAACAAAGTTTCTATTTATTTGAAACAAAAAACCTGGCACTACTTTTTTTAATTCCCAAATTATCAATATTCAGTGGTTCATTTATTATTTTTATAATCTTTATCCCGACAAAAACAGGGATTTTTTTTCGTAAGAAGATTGGAAATAAAAGAAGCATACACGAGTGCTTGCAGACAAATCAGAATAGGCGTTGGTGCTGTTGTAGGTTTCCGTCCTCTGTTGTAGGCCAGACTGTATCGTTTATTTGATATGGTTGCGGTTGTTTGTATTCTTCTTGTGCTGACTGGCGCTACTTGCTTTCGCAAGTGTTGCCTGTCCGCCAGTGGCAGCAGCGGCGTTATCGATATGTAGTAACTGTGGCCCTATCTTTGGGGTGACACCGTGGCTCTTCCAGGTCGTTTGAGTGAGCAGTTCGGTTGGGGACTCGGGAGGAGCCAAGAGGGCAGTGCAAGAACACGCCGGGACTGCTGGCGGCACGCAGGCACTGCCGGATGTAAAGGGCTGTGGTCGCGAGGGTACACGACCTACCCGTCAACCGGATTCAACAAGCTTAAGTTGAATGGATTTTAATCTTAGCAGTGAAACCTCCACCATTGTGAGATCTCGCGATTCTCCAGTGACTTGAGTTTATGTTGCTGCTCGCAGTGTCGCCGAGATGAGGAGCAGCAAGTGGAGTGCTTGGGGAAGGCGGATCTAATTAGCTTTCCTCGACTTCTTGTAACTAATTGCTGCAGTCTATGTGTCACTGTTTGTTAAGTTCAACCAGCGATATTTTTCCTGCCTGGTGGCCGCTAACGCCCCGGTGACCTGCCCTGGGTGTTAGTGTGTGTAACGGCAGTGTACGTTTCCTCGCCTTGCCGCTGCTGTCCGGTAAGGCGTGTAGTTTTGACAGTTTCCTTGATTTGCAGGTCGGTTGGTGTTTCTTCTACTCTGGTAGTAGTGGTTCCTTTCTCCTTTCGGACGCTCTAAACACAGCATTCTGAGGACGTAGTGCTGACTGCCGGTTCCGGCTTTGGCGTGGTGTTCCATCGTTGCATTGGTTATCGGACGTTAGGTAGTTTCAGTCATTCGTTAGACTGCCACTGGTCTGAGTTACCATCTTGTGAAGCGAATGCAACACTTGGCTGACTTTCTCATCTTTCGCGAAAGTGTTTTTGACCTGACCTACTCAGAGGTCGATTCCTGGAGCACCGTCTGTGACTAGCCCTTGTGTTTTATTATTGTGTTATTATTTTATTATTGTATTACCAAGTTACCATCATTTGTCTCACATGTTTGGTGATCAGTTGCTTGTGCTTTTGAATTAATCTTGTTATTATATTTGCTGTTTTATTGCATGTTTCTGAATTTTTTTAAATAATTGCCATTCTTGGCGTTAAAGGCCTTCAACCATGACTGTCGCTATTTGTCTTAAAATTCTAATGTGGTAATTGTATTTTAGCAGTTAACCTTTAAGACCTTGGTGATTTGTTTTCAGTGTTCTAATAACTGTAGTTTGTAAGTTGCAGCAAGTTAAGCAATTCTTAATTTATTGCCATTAAGGCATTAGCCGTGAAACAATTCCTAATTTATTGCCATTAAGGCCTTCAGCCGTGAGTGTAGTTACTTGTCTTAAAATTTTAATTTGGCAACTGTATTTTGCAGCGAGCTTTAAGACCTTGGTCACTTGTCTTTCCTATTTTAATAACTGTTATTCTAAATACCAGCAAGTTAATCAGTTCTTAATTTATTGCCACTAAGGCCTTCAGCAGTGAAACAATTCTTAAATCATTGCCGTTACTTTAATTTGTTATTGATTTTAAATAAATTGTTGTTGTTGTTGTGGTCTTCAGTCCTGAGACTGGTTTGATGCAGCTCTCCATGCTACTCTAACCTGTGCAAGCTTCTTCATCCCCCAGTACCTACTGCAACCTACATCCTTCTGAATCTGCTTAGTGTATTCATCTCTTGGTCTCCCTCTACGACTTTTACCCTCCACGCTGCCCTCCAATACTAAATTGGTGATCCCTTGATGCCTCAGAACATGTCCTACCAACCGATCCCTTCTTCTGGTCAAGCTGTGCCACAAACTTCTCTTCTCCCCAATCCTATTCAATACTTCCTCATTAGTTATGTGATCTACCCACCTAATCTTCAGCATTCTTCTGTAGCACCACATTTCAAAAGCTTCTATTCTCTTCTTGTCCAAACTATTTATCGTCCATGTTTCACTTCCATACATGGCTACACTCCATACAAATACTTTCAGAAACGACTTCCTGATACTTAAATCTATACTCGATGTTAACAAATTTCTCTTCTTCAGAAACGCTTTCCTTGCCATTGCCAGTCTACATTTTATATCCTCTCTACTTCGACCATCATCAGTTATTTTGCTCCCCAAATAGCAAAACTCCTTTACTACTTTAAGTGTCTCATTTTCTAATCTAATTCCCTCAGCATCAACCGACTCAATTCGAGTACATTCCATTATCCTCGTTTTGCTTTTGTTGACGTTCATCTTATATCCTCCCTTCAAGACGCTATCCATTCCGTTCAACTGCTCTTCCAAGTCCTTTGCTGTCTTTGACAGAATTACAATGTCATCGGCGAACCTCAAAGTTTTTATTTCTTCTCCATGGATTTTAATACCTAATCCGAATTTTTCTTTTGTTTCCTTTACTGCTTGCTCAATATACAGATTGAATAACATCGGGGAGAGGCTACAACCCTGTCTTACTCCCTTCCCAACAACTGCTTCCCTTTCATGTCCCTCGACTCTTATAACTGCCATCTGGTTTCTGTACAAATTGTAAATAGCCTTCCGCTCCCTGTATTTTACCCCTGGCACCTTCAGAATCTGAAAGAGAGTATTCCAGTCAACATTGTTAAAAGCTTTCTCTAAGTCTACAAATGCTAGAAACGTAGGTTTGCCTTTCCTTAATCTTTCTTCTAAGATAATAAAATAAATTGTATGTGATTAAAAGAAAAGCCAACCAATAGTAACTCATTACGACCCCGTCCACAATCGTAACCGAATCCTGCCTTCCTTGACCACCAGGTCTCATGTACTAAATAAAATGCACACAACTCCGCAATAAAACTATACAGAAGAAATGTATAAATAACTCCAAACTGCCCGCGGGCGCCTGCAGAAAATTTTCCGAGAAGGCTCAAAATTCTAAACTGGCCAATTTTCGTGCAACTGCGTCGGTGTGTTTGAAAACGTCTTTCCCCAATAAGTAAATTTCACAAAATGTACAGAATACCCTTACTACTTCAAACAACTCATTGTTATTTACTTAGTATTATAAAGATAGATTACATTGATTCTCAAGGGTAAGCATGTTTCAATAGTACGTGCAAAGAATACTAATATGGATATGGATGCCACCTTTCGATCCAACGCTCTGGAAGTACATCCTCACAAGATAAGATATTATGTCCAAGATATCCAGCGAGTTATGAGATAAAACTGCAAAATATCTACAAAAATTAAAATTTCCCTAATCGCAGGCAAAAAGTAAAAAAATTAAAAATCTGATATAGAAAAAAATACAGGACCATTGAGCAAATGTTGCTGTACGTCAACAAAAATAATCGACACAAATGGCAAATTCATACTCCTCAAGGGGAGAAACAGGGAATAAACTTTACAAAAGGCTTATTCAACTCTGATGTCATCTACAACATACTGTTTGCATGCATAACTTCTCATGTGATCTACTTAATGGATGTATTCCATTACTTTAGTGCTTTCCAATTTTTAATGTTGACTGGCGTAAGCTGAACAAAATACGTTTTGAAAACAAATTTTTGGGGTTGGTCCGGCAATATGCAGCCTATGGCCAGTACTGACTAACGTAGGAATTCTCCCAAAATCCCGCTCAAATTATCCAGTAGGACTGACCTTCAACAGCTGGATCAGTACAGTCAGCCCTCATCTGAAGTTCGTGACGTTCTTGTGCAGCCATGCCAGATGAACCGCATAATTTATCAGATTGCATTTGGCCCTCGGTTGCACCCAACAGAGCTTGAGAACATATCTATTCCTGAATAGAATGTTTCTGTAATCTGCAGCTAAGCAGAATACCAAACAACCATTGCTACATATTCATGAAAATACCGTAGTAAATAAAACTTTATTCAGACTGCAGGACGAGGCACCTACAAAATCTGCCCCTTCTTTCTCCCCACCTCTCCCTATCACTCTGTTTATCGTCTGCTTCTCCACACACCCACACCCACACACCCACACACACACACACACATATATATATATATATATATATATATATATATATATATATATATATATATATATATATATATGTATGTGTGTGTGTATGTGTGTGTGTGTGTGTGTGTGTGTGTGTCGACTGTTTAAAATAGCGCACCTCTCTTCAAATACACAAGTAACAGAACAAATGAACATCGTATAGCTGCAATAACAAATGAAATGGCGGCAGATTTTTTCTGAAAAAATATACGAAATGCATATGTGACAGTTCAAAATGGCAAAAGCAAAAGAAGTGAGTGTTTCAACACGTCTAGGACAAGGGAAGTGAGAGTATAGTGCCAGGAACCGTAACATGCTAAATAAGGCGATATTAAATACGGTTTAAAATTAAATGTCGTGCGACTAGTTGGAAACGGTGTCCATTCTCCGCACATATGTGTATTTGTGGCGTGCAGACAGATGTAATGGATGGGTGGACAGCATAGTGTAGCGTTATGTTTGTGTTGTAGAATGATGGTGAGACAAGGGAGAGGGTGAAACGCGGTCATGTATAACATCACATTGACTTACAGAGGAAGTGGTTTACGGTGTGAGGGAGTTATTCGCCGTTAGAGTGTGGACCGCTTACTGCACGTAAAACGCTAAATGCGGAAAGACACGAAAACATCTTACAGCACCACGTACTGCGTACACTAGAAGAATAGTTCAGAGACGATGGCTGTTTGTGGCAGCCTGATAAATGGATTCGAGCCGAACCCAACAGAATACTTTTGGACTGAATAGAACATCGACTTCGCACCAGATCCCAACAGCAAAAATCACTACCGTGTCTAGTTTCGTCTCTGAAGAAAGAATGGGCTACCAAACCTCCACAGACATTGAGACATCTCACTGAAAGTGTCCCCAGCAGAGGTAAAGCCGTCGTACAGGGGAGGGTGGACATACCTCATATTAACGTCCACTAATAGCTGCCCGTATACTTCTGCTGGGATAGTGCTTAGAGTGCATGACGTCTCTCTGACGGATGGTGTGTGTGTGGATGTGGCGGAAACCAGCCTAGTCGTCAAAATGAGGTGTCTAGGAAACCTTCTATCTCAGATCGCTAGACAACATTCAAATAAATCGTATTAATGAGTTTTATTACAAAATAAAAAAATACAATACTTCACTTTGTGTTACGCAGTTGTGTCGGAAGCCAAGGGCGACATCCGAAACAATCAAGTTACTTCAGTATAATTCCAAGTTTGAGCTACATAGAATGTCCAAGCAAAGTAAGTAGTGTTGACAGTTCTATAGAACTTGCTGATCTTGAAGCTACTCTTCAACTGGGCCGCGATCGAAAGGGGTGCTTACGTCCTCTTCACCTAGGGGCCGCTGCTGTCGCGTTGTCGTCCTGGAGAGGGGTCGATCAGCGTGCAATTGGCTGACGTCTTCTCACAGCCCTCTCTGCGCTATCATTCCAGAATGCGTGGCGGCGCTTGGCTTTAGGCCGTAACGGAATGGAATTTACCCGTATGTGTTGTGATGAGAGTGAAACACAGTGAGATGGCGAGACGATTATGTAATCAACTTTTTCTGTCCAGAAAACGAGTACATTTAGGGCAAACTGATGAATTTGTAGGGTTGGCCTGCTCATACACCCACCTACACCCAAACAAATTTGGCCGGTGCAAGCTGCAGATGGTAGCAGTACAAACTAATCCGTAACATATGTCAGCAAGTCATTGATGTCGCTGAATAACCCCTGTATCGCTGATCTTGTTGAATGATGCTAGAGGCATGAGTAATCCCATTTCCTCCTATGCTAACATTCGCGATACGATTACGTCACAGTCGTCACTAACTGCAACCTGCCAAGAAGAGGTTACATTACAATCACTAAGACCCTATTGAAAGTCAACGGGTAACTCTGGAACATGTCGAAAATGAATAAATTGTGTAACAGGGTCGCTACTCTAATGCCCAGAAACTGAGGAAGTTACTGTAGTATCGTAGTTGGTGCCCCGAAGATTCCTGCGGGCGCCGCGGGCGGCGCTTTGAACATCGCCACAAATTAAGGCGGCCGACCAATGAAGGCCAACAGTATGGTGTTACAAATCCTGCCCGGCTAGCCACGCGGTCATATGCGCTGCTTCCCGGGCGGGAAGGAGTGCGGATCCCCGGCACGAATCCGCCCCCCAGATTAGTGTCGAGGTCCGGTGTGCCGGCCAGCCTGTGGATGGGCCGGCCGCTGGTGGCCGAGCGGTTCTGGGGCTACAGTCTGGAACCGCGCGACCGCTACGGTCGCGGGTTCGAATCCTGCCTCGGGCATGGATGTGTGTGTTGTCCTTAGGTTAGTTAGGTTTAAGTAGTTCTAAGTTCTAGGGGACTTATGACCTCAGCAGTTGAGTCCCATAGTGCTCAGAGCCATTTGAACCATTTGAACCTGTGGATGGTTTTTAATGCGGTTTTCCATCTGCCTCGGCGAATGCCGGCTGGTTCCCCTTATTCGGCCTCAGTTACACTGTGTCGGCGATTGCTGCGCAAATACTGTCTCCACGTACGCATACACCATAATTACTCTAAAACGCAAACATTTGGGCTACACTCTTCTGGTATGAGACATTCCCCGGTGGGGGGGGTGGGGGGGGGGGGAGGGGGGGCACTGGGGGCCGAACCGCACAATAACCCTGGGTTCCGTGTGGAGCGGGTGGACTGCTGTGGCCTGTTGTGGGGTTGTGAACCACTGAGGGCTACGCCGCGACGAAGCCTCTCCGTCGTTTCTAGGTCCCCGGTTCAACACACAATACACACACACACACACGGCGATACAAGCAGCGGCCACCTGGCCACTAGGTTTTCTAGTTCAAGATTACTTCTAGTCAAGTTTACTTCCGTGCCGCTAGTTGGTGCTGAACGTTACACCGAGTTGCTCATAACTAGCTCTACCGGCAAACACTGTACACAGATGTACGCCCACGTCGGGTCTCTTCGTATAGCGAGCCACGTCTGCCACAATTTGTCAACACTGTAGCATTTCTTCATCCACAAGTTGAGGACAATATTTTATTTAACGTGCACTTGTGTCAACTAATCTTTTGCTTGCCCATCCAGATTCCTACAGCGACAGATCCTTTGGCTACCTTCCCAACCACTTAACATTAGCAACGAGAACGCAACATTTTGCTCCTAGGAACGTAAGGTTACCAACTCGCATACATAAGTTAGTTCTGCTGCAGTTCATGTCTATGTCCGTACAGTGAATCAATTAACCTAACAACATATAAACTGGCTGATAACACTTCTGCATCGTGACGTAATGTGAACATTCATCGTCATTTTATTTAAATTAAATTGTTATTACATACTGGCAAAAACACCTTAGAAGTAATGAAACAGATAAATAAGTAGTAGGAGATTGTCTACACATCTAATCCTAGATACTGATCCTTGCGTGCTACAGCACTTCCATAGAATTTTTACTCAGTCTCGGCTGTCCTCAGCCACTCTCGCGGAGTACGAAGCGCTCGTCTTTTCTGCTTTCAGATCGCAGCCAGGATTGAGATCCTGCGCAGCGGCTTCAGTGGGCTGGCGTACGCTTCCCACTGAACCGTAATAAGTGGGTTGAATGAAAAGTAACGCCTCCACCTCCGTTAATTGGGTTTGGATGGGAGTATTTTAATAAATCAAACGCAGAAATAATCCTTAGAATGTGATCTTTAATTACCGATATTCACTTTTCCACATAATCACCAGCCAACTGGATACATTTCTGCCTCAGATGAACAAGTTTTCTGAAGCCGTCACGGAAGAAGTCGACACTCTGTGTCCGCAAACACAGTCTCACAGTTGTCTCTGAACGTCTTCATCAGAAGCATAATGATGTCACCGCAGATCGTCTATCATTATCGGGAACATATGGAAGTCAGACGGTGCTACATCTGGACTGTATGGAGGATGCCGTACGGTGGTGAGATTCAGTCTCAGAAGTTCTGCTTTGGTGTCACGTGAAATGTGTGGTTTGGCATAGTCATGCTGCAGGAAAACATTTCCCTCTTCCTTTCGGACCCTTGTTAGCCGTCGTTTCAGAGTTCACAGCGTTGTGATGTAACGCTCTGAATATATTGATGTTCCGCGATCAAGGAAATCGAAATGGATAGCACCATCTGCGTCCCAGAACACTGTGGCCACGATTTTTCCAGCTGAGGGCTGCGTCTTGAATTTCTTTTTCTGGGACGAGTCTTTGTGTCGATAATGGTGTACCCACGTTTCGTCTCCTGTCGCAACTGAATGGAGAAAGGCATCACCTTCATTCTCGTAACGCGAGAGGAGCTGTCGGCAAATTTCCGGTCTGTGCGCTTTCATTTCATGAGTCAACATCCGGTGTGCCCATCGTGCTGTATATTTATTTAACGTGCACTTGTGTCAACTAATCTTTAGCTTGCCCAGCCAGGCAAGCCAAGCAAAGCAATAATGTGACCCACACGTTCTTGTGAAATGCTGATTGTGCTTGCAATTTCTCTCTGATGATACGACGATCGTCCTGAATCAGTCAGGCAACATCTTGCTTGTGAACTCGTTGGTTGCTGTCGCAGGACGTCTAACTCTTTGTTCGTCAAGCAGGTCAGCTGTTCCCTCTTCAACATCTTTAAACCTATTCGCCCAGCGACGCACAGTACTCGCATGAACACGATCACCATTCTCTGATGAATCTCCTTTGGGGTGACACCTTCTGCTGTCAAGAATTCAATGACTGCACTTTGCTTAAATCGCGCTGACCGACAGTCTGCGCAGGGTTCCATACTTTACATTCCGTCCTTCCACGGTTTCATACTTTACTCTGTAACAACACAACCGTTCAATGCAAAGGCTTTCCGCCAACTGGAGCTGTAGAGAAGAGGCTACGGAACAAGCCAGTACCTCCCGCATACCAATGCTGCCAACTGTTGAAGAGTTACAAAGATGGAGGCATTACTTTTCAGTCAACCCTCGTGTTTGGAGCTGAGTCAGCTGTTGTTCGCTAGATTCCCCACCACAAGCAAACACTGATTTACAAACTCATATCCATAAAATTTATATCTCGCTTTAATAGGAGTCTTTATTTATTATTTTTGAAACTTCTATCAAAAACGCAACATCTCTTTTCCCTGAACCATTTCGAGAGTGTCATACAGCGATGGAGAAGCAGTTATATCGAAACCTTCTGCTGACTAACTGAATTCTGGTACCAAGTTCCCATAGCTTGCCCATTACACACCCAGACAGCCACACTCGGAGGCCTTCGGGTGCCTTACAGCTAGTCTTATATTCATGAATTCTAGCCAATACTTGGGAAAATTTCAATAAAACAAAGAATTCGGGTATTTTCTATATTTCCTAAGTTTTCACATCAGAAGCGCTTTCCATTTTGCAAAGAAATCTAGTGCAGAGAAAAATAATTTTGCCTGCAGTTTTCATATATATTCTCTATATTGCGTATATAAGACAAAAACGATTCGCACACGACATACAGCGCCCACCCCTCTGCACTAGGTGACCAGCCACATCTGTGGTAACAGATACTACATCCACTGAATACAATTACTACGCACGATCACCTTAACAAGTTTCTGAGCTCTATTTCTGAAATAATATAAGAGATCCAAGAAGATCCAAAGAAGAGCGGCGCGTTTCGTCACAGGGTTATTTGGTAAGCATGATAGCATTACGGAGATGTTTAGCAAACTGAAGTGGCAGACTCTACCAGAGAGGCGCTCTGCATCGCGGTGTAGCTTGCTGTCCAGGTTTCGAGAGGGTGCGTTTCTGGATGAGGTATCGAATATATTGCTTCCCCCTACTTATACCTCCCGAGGAGATCACGAATGTAAAATAAGAAAGATTCGAGCGCGCACGGAGGCTTTCCGGCAGTAGTTCTTCCCGCGAACCATACGCGACTGGAACAGGAAAGGGAGGTAATGACAGTGGCACGTAAAGTGCCCTCCACCACACACCGTTGGGTGGCTTGCGGAGTATAAATGTAGATGTAGATGTAGATGTAAATGAATTTAGAGAAATGAAACTGGTTTCCAAGCACATGCTAAAAACAAATATGGGATAGATGATCAGTTACGAATAATAGATTGAAAAGTACTAGATACAAAGGTAAAAGAAACAGAGAGGATCCAAAGAAGGGCGGAGCATTTTGTTACAGGTTCATTTAGTAAGCGCTAAAGAGTCGCAGAGATAGATAGTTCCAATCGCAGACGCTGCAAGAGAGGAATTTTGCGTTTCGGTGTGATTTATTATTTAAATTTCGGAAGGATTTGTTCCTAGAAAATTCAATCAATGTATTGCTTTCCGTGCGTGTATCTCGAAAAAATTACACTGAGGTACAAAAGTCATGTGGTTATCTCCTAATATTGTGTGGGCGTAGTGCAGCGACTCGACGTGGCACGGATTCAAGAAGTTGTTGGAAGTACCCCGCAGATATATTGAGCCATGCTGTAATTATAGCCGTCCATAAATGCGAAAGTACTGCTGGTGCAGGGTTTTGTGGACTAACTGACCTCTCGATAATGTCCTGTAAATGGTCGACTCATGTCAGGCGACTTGGGTGGCAAAACCATTAGCGCGAACTGTTCAGAATGCTCTTCAAACCAACTGTGGCCCGGTGACATAGCGCACTGTCATCTATAAAAATAATATTGTTGTTTGGTAACATACTGAAGGTCTCCAAGTAGCCGAACATAATCATTTCCAGTCAATGACCGGTTCAGTTGGGCCAGAGGACCCAGTCCATTCCATGTGAACACAAAAATGGTTCAAATGGCTCTGAGCACTATGCGACTTAACTTCTGAGGTCATCAGTCGCCTATAACTTAGAACTAATTAAACCTAACTAACCTAAGGACATCACACGCATCCATGCCCGAGGCAGGATTCGAACCTGCGACCGGTGCGGTCGCTCGGCTTCAGACTGTAGCGCCTAGAACCGCACGGTCACTCCGGCCGGCATGTGAACACGGTCCACACCATCATGGAGCCGCCACCACCACCTTGCACCTTGTTGACAACTCCGACCCATGGCTTCGTGGGACCTGCACCACACTCGAACACTACCAACTGAAATCGGGATTCATTTGACCAGGCCAAGGTTATCCAGTCGTCTAGCGTCCAACCGATTTGGCCACGAGCCCAGGAAAGGCGCTGCAGATGATGTCGTGCTGTTAGCAAAGGCACTTGCGTCGGTCGTCTGATACCATAGTCCATTAACGCCACATTTCGCCGTATTGTCCTAACGGATACGCCACTTTGATTTCTGCGGTTATTTCAAACAGTGTCGTTTATCTGTTAGCACTGACAACTCTATGCAAACGCTGCTGCTCTCGGTCGTTAAGTGAAGCCCTTCGGTTACTGCTTTGTCGGTGGTGAGAGGTAATGCCAGACATTTGATATTCTCGGCACACTCTTGACACTGTGGATCTCTAATAATTCAATTCCCTAACGATTTCCGGAATGGAATGTCCCATGAGTCTAGTTCCAGGTATCGTTCCGCGTTCAGAATCTGTTAATTCCCGTCGTGAAGCCATTATCACAACGGAAACCTTTTAACATGAATCACCTGACTACAAATGACAGCTCCGCCAACTCACTGCCCTTTTATACCCTGTTACGCGAAGACCTCCGTCGCCTGAGTGTAGAGGTCACACGGAGTTGTTCTTCCCGCGAACAATTCGTGACTGTAACAGGAAAAAGGCAAGTGCAGTGGTACACAAAGTACCCCCTGCCACATATCGTAAGGTGACTTGCAGTGCGTATATGTAGATGTAGATATATATGCTTGACCGTCTGGCCGAGCGTCCCGAGAATCTCCAATTTTATGATGGCCTCGAATAGCAGTGTGAATGCGGTGCCAACCTCGTGCACCGGATCGCGTTGCAAAGTTACAAGCAGTGCAGCCGGCCGGCGGGGTGGCAGCGGGCCGGACACCTGCTGCCCACCCGCGCTTATCGTGTTCGCCGCATGACGTAGGCGCGGGCCCGGATGAATAAAACACCGGCGTCAGCGGGGCGACCCGCGCGCGGACACAGCGGCCGCGACAAATTCGAGAGCGCGATACGCGCCTGGACGCCCACGGGCAGACGTACGCCTCCCGGCCGCGTTTAGCACGGCCCTCCGATAGCCGGAGCGATTTACGTTCTCGCGTCCCGTCCGCGCCTGCGCAGTACGCAAATAAACCCGGCGAGCTCAAATCCGGCATAAGCATCTCGCGTGCTCCGTCATTCCCCTGCTGGACTCCCTGAGAAAAAGAAAGAGCCTCCTGCAGCTTTCACGCCCACGGCTGCGTCTTCTACGTTTCACGGCAGCCAGCGGATGACGTTAATGGCCGCTGTTATTCTTCCGAGCTACACCACCGAAAGGCTCGCCCATTTCGTATTCATAACGTACGCCGGATCGATATTCATCCCACGCCACCCTGGATTTTTTCATACCATCGAGAAATACAACAACCACCTCCATGGCAGCGGTCGCTAAATCGCCCTAATTCCAGGCTCTCTGACCCTGAATTCATCTGTTTCGACTCCAGGTGCTTGAACAAAATTTATACAGATACTAAGACCATTAGAGGCCATCGAAATCATTGGAGGCTAAATACTAGCTGAGGTAAACAACCGTAGAATGAAAGAAAGGTCTCAGCCGTTCTGAGGAACTCATACCTACATTTCCTACATTAGTGAAGTGATTTTGGAAAGAACGGATTATGGTAGTTCGGAAAGTTGCGGAAAAGGGGTCCCTCTTTATTCTACACTACTGGCCATTAAAATTGCTACACCAAGAAGAAAAGCAGATGATAAACGGGTATTCATTGGACAATTATATAATACTAAAACTGACATGTGATTACATTTTCACGAAATTTGGGTGCATAGATCCTGAGAAATCAGTACACAGAACAACCACCTCTGGCCGTAATAACGGCCTTGATACGCCTGGGCATTGAGTCTGAGCTTGGATGGCGTGTAGAGGTACAGCTGCCCAAGCAGCTTCAACGCGATACGACAGTTCATCAAGAGTAGTGACTGGCGTATTGTGACGAGCCAGTTGCTCGGCCACCATTGACCAGACGTTTTCAATTGGTGAGAGATCTGGAGAATGTGCTGGCCAGGGCAGCAGTGGAAGATTTTCTGTATCCAGAAAGGCCCGTACAGGACCTGCAACATGCGGTCGTGCATTATCCTGCTGAAATGTAGAGTTTCGCAGGAATCGAATGGAGGGTAGAGCCACGGGTCGTAACACATCTGAAATGAAACGTCCACTGTTCGAAGTGTCGTCAATGCGAACAAGAGGTGACCGAGGCGTGTAACCAATGGCACCACATACCATCACGCCGGGTGATACGCCAGTGTGGCGATGACGAATACACCCTTCCAATGTGCGTTCACCGCGATGTCGCTAAACACGGATGTGACCATCATGATTCTGTAGACAGAACCTGTATTCATCCGAAAAAATGACGTTTTGCCATTCGTGCATCCAGGTTCGTCTTTGAGTACACCATCGCAGGTGCTCCTGTCTGTGATGCAGCGTCAAGGGTAACCGCAGCCATGGTCTCCGAGCTGATAGCCCATGCTGCTGCAAACGTCGTCGAACTGTTCGTGCAGATGATTGTTGTCTTGCAAACCTTCCCATCTGTTGACTCAGGGATCGAGACGTGGCTGCACGATTCGTTACAGCCATGCGGATAAGATGCCTGTCATCTCGACTGCTAGTAATACGAGGCAGTTGGGATCCACCACAGCGTTCCATATTACCCTTCTGAACCCACTGATTCCATATTCTGCTAACAGTCATTGAATCTCGACCAACGCGATCAGCGATGTCACGATACGATAAACCGCAATCGCGATAGGCTACAATGCGACCTTTATCAAAGTCGGAAACGTGATGGTACGCATTTCTCCGCCTTTCACGAGGCAACACAACAACGTTTCACCAGGCAGCGCCGGTCAACTGCTGTTTGTGTATGAGAAATCGGTTGGAAACTTTTCTCATGTCAGCACGTTGTAGGTGTCACCACCGGCGCCAACTTTGTGTGAATGCTCTGAAAAGCAAATCATTTGCATATCACAACATCTTCTTCCTGTCGGCTATATTTCGCGTCTGTAGCACGTCATCTTCGTGGTGTAGCAATTTTAATGGCCAGTAGTGTGTATCCCTTCCAGCCATTCGTGATTTGCTCCTTTAACTCCTGTAGGAAGAAATCATTTCTATTGCTTCATCTATCTCTGTGGATCCATGACTTCTTTGTTTTCCTCCACCCCTGGTTGACCGGTAAAAATCCCTCTGACAAAACTTACGACATCGAGCATTTTAGCACAAAGATGAAACAGAGGTTCTTCACTTCTAATGGAAACAAAACGGCAATGCATGGTGTGACGCCACGCCATCTCTCCTCCGAAGACAAAGTTCAGAGCTGCACTCTCAGCAAGGTAAGTCATGGCGATGATCTTCTGAGATTCTGAATGGTTTATTGTGTTTTATGTCCTTCCTTAAGGTGCAACGATCAACTCTGAGGCGTATTGTGCTACTCTCAGAAAGCTGAAGAAACGATTTCGGCGTGTTAGTCGCCACCCAAATCGTCTGACATGTATCGCAAAGAACATTTACAGGACATAATTGAGAGGTCATTAGTGCACAAAACCCTGCACAAGCAATACTTTGGCAATTACGGACGGCTATAAATGCAGCATGGCCCAATATATCTGCGGGGTACTTCCAACAACTTGGATTCATGCCACGTCGAGCTGCTGCACTACGCAGAGTAAAAGGAAGTCCGACACGATATTAGGAGGTATCCCATGACTTTTGTACCTCAGTGTTATTAGATGTCTATGGGTTTTTCGTGAGATACACTCACGGAAAGCAACATGTTGGTTGAATTTTCTAGGAACAAATTCTGCCGCAACTTTAATAATAAATCACACCGTGATGCACAGCACCTCTCTTGCAGCGTGTGCCATTGGAGTTAGCTGAGTATCTCTGCGACTGTTTAGCGCTTACTAAATGAACCTGCAACAAAATGCTCTGCTCTTCTTTGGATCCTCTCTGTTTCTTCTACCTGTGTATCTTATTCGTAATTGATCATCTATCCCATACCTAGATTTTAGAATGTGCTTGGAAGCCAGTTTCGTTTCTCTAAATTCATTTCTCTTCTATTATTTCAGAAATAGAGCTCAGAAATTTGTTAAAGTGATCGAGCATCGTAATTGGATGTAGTATCTGTTACCACAGACGTCGCTGGCCACCTAGAGCAGAGGACTGGGTGCTGCATGACGTGTGTGAACCGATTTTGTCTTATATACGCAATACAGAGAATATATCTGAAAACTGCAGGCAAAATTATTTTTATTTGTACTAGATTTCTTTGGAAAATGGTATGCGCTTCTGATATGCGAACTTAGGAAATATAGGAAATACCCGAATTCTTTGTTTAATGAAATTTTCCCTAGTATTGGCTAGATTTCATGAATATAAGACTAGCTGTAAGGCACCCGAAGGCCTCCGAGCGTGACTGTCTGGGTGTGTAATGGGCAAACTATGGAAACTTGGTAGCTGAATTCAGTTAGTCAGCAGAAGGTTTCGGTATAACTGCTTCTCCATCGTTGTATGACATTTTCGATATGGCGCAGGGAAAGTAGATGCTGCATTTCTTACAGAAGAACCCTACAACAACGCCGCGTTGAACTGTCCCCGCAGTAACGCTAGCCACATGCCAAAACTTTTGGTCGTCTGGGAGTAGCTACATTATCCTGTGTCTTGTGGGTGACACAAAAATAAAACAGAACTTCTCTTTCTCTATGACAACGGAGGGCCTCACTAACTCTGCCTATCCTAGAGGATCTCACAAAAATTCATTGGGCTGTTCTCGTCAGCCAGCCTACATCCCGGATCTCGCCTCTTCCGACTTACATCTGATCAGCCGAATGAGGGATGCACTAGGCTGGGAGCAGTGCGCTGATGACGGACAGGTTATTGCAGTAAGATGTCGGCTCAGACGTCTCCAGTAGAGTGGTATCATGCAGGCTTACAGGCCCTGCCAGTAAGGTGGAATAAGGCCATCGCATTAAGTAGAGATTATGCTGAAAAACAGGGTTTTGTAGCGAAAAGAATGGGAATAATATGGAGTATTGGAACCCTGAATAAAACCAACTTGTTTTCAGAAAAAAAATGTGTTGAATTACTTATTGAAAGCCCCTCGTACCTGTTCTTCAGTTTTTATAACTGGACAGGGTATGATCCAGCTCCTCTTCATTCCCGTAAGAAGTGTTCGGCGTGAAAGCGTGGAAAAATTTATTTTCTTAAACATCCATAATTATACTTCAGCTGTACGATCGTTACTGGAAATTTACTGGAGCGTCTATCATTGGTTAACGATGGATCTATTGTGTTTTCTTTTATAGACTGATTTTTGCAGTCGAGTGGTCATAGTGTCTTTATCTGTTACATGGAGTATAAAATCAACGTTAGGTCTTTCGTTGCTATAATATACTATACGTGGAAGAAGTGATACGTTAAAACCTATCATTTTTTGTAAACTTGCTTTTCCATTTATATTGCACGAACCCCTGAATGGTGCATAATTACTTGAATCTTTGACAATATATCTAAGCTCAGAGCGGCTGTACTATTAAAAAGACTTGCAATACTCACTGACTTTGGAGGTCAAAGTGTATTGTCAACTTGCTCACTTGTATGATGTCACGTCTTCATATAGATAAGGCATACTGGCCAATGATCTTCTTCAGTGCCGATGCACTCACATTGCTCGAACCCTTACGAGAATCGGTAGATTGGCTGCCGCGAGTAATGAGTATAGTGGACAGTGGCACTACAAATGTAGTGTGTGGACAGCAAGTAGGGAATGTTGGTCTCACGGGAAGCGCGCCAGAGATAAGTCCCTGCAGTCGCACTATCGTCTGCGTTGTCGGTGGCTCAGACGCCGGCACGGTATCTCAGCGTGTTCAGTCAGAGGGCTAGCTGCCCTCTGTAATAAAAAAAACTTAGTGAACGGATCAACGATGAACTTAAACAGGTGTCATGGGTCGTCCGCCACGAACAAATGCAACGAAGAAGAGTGAACATAACGAAAAAAAAAAAAACGGACAGAGCGTCTGCCATGTAAGCAGGAGATCCCGGGTTCGAGTCCCGGTCGGGGCACACATTTTCAACTGTCCCCGTTGATGTTTATCAACGCCTGTAAGCAGCTAAAGGTCTGGATTTCATTGTAATTTCATTCCATAGCTTTTTTTTACGTTTCAAACATACACTCCTGGAAATTGAAATAAGAACACCGTGAATTCATTGTCCCAGGAAGGGGAAACTTTATTGACACATTCCTGGGGTCAGATACATCACATGATCACACTGACAGAACCACAGGCACATAGACACAGGCAACAGAGCATGCACAATGTCGGCACTAGTACAGTGTATATCCACCTTTCGCAGCAATGCAGGCTGCCATTCTCCCATGGAGACGATCGTAGAGATGCTGGATGTAGTCCTGTGGAACGGCTTGCCATGCCATTTCCACCTGGCGCCTCAGTTGGACCAGCGTTCGTGCTGGACGTGCAAATCGCGTGAGACGACGCTTCATCCAGTCCCAAACATGCTCAATGGGGGACAGATCCGGAGATCTTGCTGGCCAGGGTAGTTGACTTACACCTTCTAGAGCACGTTGGGTGGCACGGGATACATGCGGACGTGCATTGTCCTGTTGGAACAGCAAGTTCCCTTGCCAGTCTAGGAATGGTAGAACGATGGGTTCGATGACGGTTTGGATGTACCGTGCACTATTCAGTGTCCCCTCGACGATCACCAGTGGTGTACGGCCAGTGTAGGAGATCGCTCCCCACACCATGATGCCGGGTGTTGGCCCTGTGTGCCTCGGTCGTATGCAGTCCTGATTGTGGCGCTCATCTGCACGACGCCAAACACGCATACGACCATCATTGGCACCAAGGCAGAAGCGACTCTCATCGCTGAAGACGACACGTCTCCATTCGTCCCTCCATTCACGCCTGTCGCGACACCACTGGAGGCGGGCTGCACGATGTTGGGGCGTGAGCGGAAGACGGCCTAACGGTGTGCGGGACCGTAGCCCAGCTTCATGGAGACGGTTGCGAATGGTCCTCGCCGATACTACAGGAGCAACAGTGTCCCTAATTTGCTGGGAAGTGGCGGTGCGGTCCCCTACGGCACTGCGTAGGATCCTACGGTCTTGGCGTGCATCCGTGCGTCGCTGCGGTCCGGTCCCAGGTCGACGGGCACGTGCACCTTCCGCCGACCACTGGCGACAACATCGATGTACTGTGGAGACCTCACGCCCCACGTGTTGAGCAATTCGGCGGTACGTCCACCCGGCCTCCCGCATGCCCACTATACGCCCTCGCTCAAAGTCCGTCAACTGCACATACGGTTCACGTCCACGCTGTCGCGGCATGCTACCAGTGTTAAAGAATGCGATGGAGCTCCGTATGCCACGGCAAACTGGCTGACACTGTCGGCGGCGGTGCACAAATGCTGCGCAGCTAGCGCCATTCGACGGCTAACACCGCGGTTCCTGGTGTGTCCGCTGTGCCGTGCGTGTGATCATTGCTTGTACAGCCCTCTCGCAGTGTCCGGAGCAAGTATGGTGGGTCTGACACACCGGTGTCAATGTGTTCTTTTTTCCATTTCCAGGAGTGTATTTACACTAACTAGGACTACATTTGACACTGACGTCTGTACGGACTGTTAGCGGACCCATGTTTAATGGAAAATTTCTGCTTACAATATCTTGTCAGGTTTCGCTATTAATTATGATGCACCCTGTAAGTGCATGCCTCTGGCGACCGTCTCGGCTTGGCACCCCAAACGGCCGCTTATGTCACTTGGGCATTAAAACGGGCCAAAAAAAGACAGCAAATAGGGATGGTTGACCTTGGGGGGGCTTACCACGGCACAAAAGTTTATAATCTAGTTCTTACAATGGTGTCAGTCAATCAACTGACCACGGGGAAGTCACGGAACTGCCCATGACGATAGCTGCCGGTCTCTCGCGCAGTCTCATTGCATCTTCACACTCTATATGTGTTTTCCATGCAGTTGGTTAAGGGTTATAAACCCTAGACATTACTGTTTAACCGAGTCAAGATCCTTCCAGTACTATTGTAAATAGATCCACTTGGAAATTCTGTTTGAGAATGTATGACAGTTTACCTGAGTGAAGATCTTTCCAGTACTATTGTAGATACATCCACTTGCAAATTCTATTTGAGAATCTATGACATCGTAGAAATGCCGACGATCAGTACCAGAGTTAGTCCACGTGTATTTCAAGAAGAAACATTAGTGATGTGCACGCTTTGTGAGAGAACGAGTTGATCGCAGGCACAGAACTCTATGCTGAACTAGGTTGGTTTGTTGATTCGGAGGAGGGAACCAAACAGCGAGGTCATTGGCTCCAATGAATGACATAAGGAAGGGAAGGAAGTCGGCTATGCTCTTTCAAAGGAATCATCCCAGAATTTGCCTTAGGCGTTTAGGGAAAAAACGGAAAACCTAAATCAGGATGGACGGGCGCGGGTTTGAACCGTCGTCCTCCCGAATGTGAGTCCAGCGTCCCAACCACTGCGTCACCTCGCTCGGTAAATGCTGAATTACAAAGCTGCCCGTGTCGCGCAAGACGCCAGCGCGTGGAGCCGGTGGCTACATCGATAGTGGTAGTTACCCGCCACCATTTGACCTGCAAGCGGTGAATACCTGACGGCTATGAAACTGCATTGTAACGTTGAGGATTAATATTCAAAATGACTTTGCAGTTTCTCACAGACTGATAACACCAGGTACCCGAAATTTATCGTGCAGCGCGGGTCCGAGACGTTTTTAGGTGAATTTGTTCTAGGTAAACCTTTAAGAAACTGAGTGGAGAATTTCTCACAGCCTGGAGACAGGACGGAACGAAAACAGCTTCAGAATTTCAAAGGATAAGACGGTATATATTTATTAAGATTCGGCATACCGTCACTTGGATGTTACAGCGATAACGGGTTTCGTTAAGCTAAAGAACATCTACGTGACAGTATGTCAAACCTTCGTTAATTTATACCGTCTTACCCCGTGAAATTCTGACATTTTTCAGCATGTGAAAGTCAAAAACATCTTGTCATCATCGAAGAGGCAGAATATTTCAGAAAACCTAGTTAAAAGCCTTAAACAATTACTTTTACAAAGAAAAAATCGAACTGTTTCCAGTTTACTGTAATAACTGTAGATCAAGAACACTGGCCTCGCATTCGGGCGGACAGTGGTTCAAATCCCCGCCTGGCCATCCATTTTCCTACATTTCCTTAAATCGCTGCAGGCAAATGCCAGTGTGGTTCCTCTGAAAGGGAACGACCGATTTCCTTCCCTATCCCTCCTTAATCTGAAGTTCTCCTCCGACTCTAATGTTCCTTGTTTTGTAGTAGTTGTAAAACAACGCCTTAATTACAAAAAAATGGTTCAAATGGCTCTGAGCACTATGGGACTTAATTCTGAGGTCATCAGTCCCCTAGAACTTAGAACTACTTAAACCTAACTAACCTAAGGACATCACACACACCCATGCCCGAGGCAGGATTCGAACCTGCGACCACAGCGGTCGCGCGGTTCCAGACTGTAGTGCCTAGAACCACTCGGCCACCCGGGCCGGCCCTTAATTACAGCTAGTACTGCAATAACTGCTGTTGCTGAAGTAAACAACAGCCATGTATCTATACCTATTGCGGTGTGCACAGACAATAAATCCTGTTAGTCTCCCCTTGACCTAAGAACGTTCCTACACCGTTAGTAACCAGAAGCATCTCGACACTTGTCAGCAGGAAACGAGGGGCTTTTGAAAAGTCCATGCAAATTTAGCATCTTTGGAAAGAACAAACACAAAATTTCAGCCATATTGGTCTATTTCTTTGTGTTTGGCATTCGTGTGATTCAAGGAAGCCGAGTCATTGTCAAAAAATGGACGAAAAAGAATTTCGTGTGGTGATTGAACACTACTTTATGAAAGACAAAACGCCTCAAGAGACTAAACAGAAGCTTGATAAACATTACGGTGACTCTGCACCTTCGATTAGAACAGTTTATAAGTGGTTTCAAAATTTTCGGAGTGGCCATATGGGCACAAGTGATGCTGAACGTTCTGGACGCCCTATGGAGGTTACGACTCCAGAAATCATTGATAAAATTCATGATATGGTGATGGATGGCAGATGAGTTAATGTGTGTGAAATTGCTAGTGCTGTGGGCATCTCGAATTAACGGGTATATAATATTTTGGATAAACATTTGGACATGAGAAAGCTATCCGCAAGATAGGTTGCACGATTGCTCACGCTCGACCAAACACGGACTCGTGTGAAGTGTTGTAAGGATGGTTTGCAGCTGTTTAGGAAGAATCCGCAGGACTTAAAGTGTCGAGTCGTAACTGTGGATGAAACATGGATACATTACTATACTCCTGAGACCAAAGGATAATCTAAACAACGGGTTACCAAGGGAGAAGCTGCACCAAAGAAGGCGAAGACCATTCCTTCGGCCGGATAGGTTATGGCGAATGTCTTTTGGGATTCGCAAGTGATAATCCTCATCGACTATCTGGAAACGGGTAAAACTATTACAGGTGCATATTATTCATCGTTATTGGACTGTTTGAAAACCGAGCTACAAGAAAAATGCCAGCGATTGGACCGCAAAAAAGTCCTTTTGCATCACAACAATGCACCAGCCACACCTCAGCAGCTGTGGTCGCAAAATTAATGGAAATAGGATTCCAACTCGTTTTACATCCCCCCTATTCTCCAGACTTGGCTCGCTCAGACTACTATTTGTTCCCCAATTTGAAGAAATGGCTGGCGGGATAAAGAATTTATTCAAACGATGAGGTGATTGCAGCAACTAATAGCTATTTTGCAGACTTGGACAATTCCTATTATTCGGAAGGGAACAACAAATTAGAACAGCATTGGGCGACGTGTATAAGTCTAAAAGGAGATTATGTCGGAAAATAAAAAAGGTTCACCCCAAACACGTAAGTAGTTTATATTTTTGCACTGACTTTTCAAACGCCCCTCCTATCTCTCGTTGGAGAGCGTTGTTGGTTCCATTTACCTTTAGTACACCCTCGAAAACATCAAGCGAAGCGAATTAAGTCTGGCCCCCCTTCAGCAACCTGTTGATCAGAAAAAAATTACAGCGCATTTTTAACCACGGGCTTTCATCTTCCCTTAAGCTCTGCTATACTCACCAGTGTCAGGAAGTTTTATTTGGCGTTATCGTCCAACACATAATACCTAAAAATCATCATGGATTTAAAAAAAACATCGGTATAAATATATTCAATTACACAAACTTAATGCTTTGATTTTCTAGTTACGCTTCACCAATGTTCCACGGATTCTAGGCAACGTGAGATTCACAGCGTCGTTTGTCCTTAACATATATCCCTCAAAGCGCTCGGACGCACAGTTTTGAAAGAAGGAGTGGTACTGTCTGCGACCCTTTTACATGACACTGTTGATACACTGAGGTCACAAAAGATAGGCTAAGCCTCCTAATATCGCGTCGGACCTCCTTTTTCCCGGCGTAGTGCAGAACCTCGACGTGGCATTGATTCAACAAGGTTCTGGAAGTCCCCTACAGAAATTTTCAGTTACGCTACTTCTATAGCCCTCTATAATTGCGAAAGTATTGTCAGTGCAGGATTCTGTACGTGAACTGTCGTTCGACCGGATTAAAGCTCTTCAAACCAATCGCGAACGATTGTGGCCCGGTGACGTGGCGCGTTGTCATCCAAAAAAATTCCATCGTTGTTTGGGAACATAAAGCCTATGAATGACTTCAAATGGTCTCCAAGTAACCGAACATAACCATTTCCAGTCAATGATCGGCTCAGATGGATCAGAGGACCCAGTCCGTTTCATGAAAATACAGTCCATATCAGCTTTCACAGTGCATTGTTGACAACTTGGGCCTATGGCTTCGTGTAGTCTGTACCGCACTCGAACCCTACCATCAGCTCTTGCCAACTGAGATCGGGATTCATCTGATGAGGCCACGTTTTTCTAGCCGTCTCCATTACAGATGAGCTTTTCCAAAATTCTCCCCACGAAACGAAGTCGGGCATTCGTCTTCCCTACTATCAACCTAACACGCTCATTCCGTTTCATGTTGCTTTGCAACATTGCGCCTACCTAGATATTTCATCGATCTGACTGTCCAGCAGCACATTACTAATAGTGTATTTCCTATTCATCCGTATTAATTTATATTTTTCTATATTTAGAGCATGCTGCCATTCACCACACCAACTAGAAATTCTGTATAACTCAACTTGTACCCCTCTACAGTCACTCAAGGACGAAACCACAGCATCATCAGCAGACGGCCAGATCATTTATGTATGTAGAGAAAAAGAGCGGTCCTATAACATAATCCGTGGGTCACTCCTGACTTTACCTTTGTCTCTGATGAACACTCACCGACGACAACAACGCACTGGGTCCTATTACTTAAAAAGTCTTCGAGGCACTCACAAGTATGGGAACCTAAACCGTCCGTTCGTACAATAGTTAACAATCTGCAGTGCAGCACCGTGGCAAACGCTTTCCGTAAATCTAGGAGTATGGAATTTGACTGTTGCCTTCCGACCATGGTTTGTAGGATATCATGTGACAAAAGGGCAAGCTGAGACAAGGGCAGGTCACTGTTTTGCAATGTACAGTTCTATCTTCGCAACATTAATCACGTAACATTTGCGATTTTTTGAAGGTTCTTGGATTTACATTCTTATTGAATATTGTAATTTGCTAGAACAGTCTATGTATGTCTAATAATGAAGCTGAACGCAATGGAAGCAGAACGAGTTTCACATTTAGAGAAAGCGATGCAGAGAACGTCTGTCAAGCTCTTCTTTTAAAGAACTATGTCACGTGGAACCCACAGACTTGAGTTCCAGTTGTAAGATAAGGGTCTAAACGGATAATATCAGATCAAACTGGAAGCACATTCATTGAGCATAAATAAAAGTACACACTCCGTCACAGCAGAGAGTGCTATTGGAGGAGGAGGAGGAGGAGATTAGAGTTTAACGTCCCGTCCACAACGAAGTGATTAGAGACGGAACACAAGCTCAGATTAGGGAAGGGTTGGGAAGGAAATAGACTGAGCCCTCTCAGAGGAAACATCCCGCCATTTGCCTTAAACAATTTAGGGAAATCACGGAAAACCTAAATCAAAATGGCCGGACGCGAGTTTGAACCGTCGTCCTCCCGAACGCGAGTCCAGTGTGCAAGCCACTGACGTGAGTGCTGTTTATACATACATAGAACATTCTAGCCACTTGCAATATTCCATACATAAGTAAGTCATCCAACGTTCCGCAAATCACACATGTTCCGTAATAAATAGTTTTTGGAGAGAAAACTGAACCGAGGAGTCGCACGTCGAAGGCAACGAGTATAACCGATACATCACGGTGGAAGGCGCAGAGTACGCCACGGTATTAATAAATAAACAACACTATCAAAAATTTTAGCATAACTGCAAGTTGGTACCACTGCGTACGTGTAAGAACTTGTAACACCTCCGTTTTTATCCCGACCTGATCTGATCGAATAGCAGCCCAGTATTTATTATTAACATGACCGTGAACCTAATGGGGCTGGTAATCGGAATTGACTGCTACGGAAGTTGTTACTTTCCAGTTCGTCCTGTTCGATACTATAATTCTGAATGTGTGGTAATAAGGAACGCCAACACAGTTTTACTAATTACGAACCTATATTCTTCTCAAAACACAAAAAAGGAGACAGCCACTGCCTTCGTCATACATATCTAATTACGGCTAATCTCAGCACAGGCTTCATTTTTCATTATCGTCACACGCTAATCCATCACAGCATCCAACACTGCAATCCAAGGTTAGGCCGGCGCGGTAGACACGAAACTGAATATCGGCACTAGTAACGTCACTGATCACTTTTGTAAAAATAGTTCATCACTTTTCCGGTATTCTTTTATTATTTAGGGGTCTAACCACGGCGATGGTGATACCCTACTCGCTTAGAAACCCTGTATTCCAACAATGGCCTCCACACACACACACCATTCCCGCCAACCACACTGGCGCATCTCGACACTCGCTCTCTCAACACGTCACAATCGATTGTTCGCCCTATCGACCTGTGCCAAGTGCAAAGTTATAGTAAGGGCCTACGGACCCTTTACAAACTGCGACGAGGCTGCATTGTACAGTTGATGTGTCAGGTCTTGGAGGTTATCTGTCAGTGAATTATACGCTTTGTTCTGCGACGGTTAACACAAGCTGTCAGTGAAATGTGTCATCTATCAGACCTTCAAAATGGGCATGTCGTTGGTGCACCATTAGCGGAAGCATCCGTGACGAAAACGGCTGAACTATTTCACGTTTCACGAGCGAAAATCTCTATGGTAATGACAGCATACACAAAACATCGTAAAACGAAATCATCGGCGAAGGTGAATAGCGGGCGAAATCCGAACTTAACTGGCAATTCCGTACGAGCATTAAAAAGAACTGTTGCCAGACAACATAAAACTACCGTAACAAAAGTGGGTGCAAAATTCAGAACTCACTTGAATAAACAGTGTGGATAAAAACGGTGCTGCTGGATCTTCACAGGGCTAACATTTATTGAAGGGCTGTAATTGTGAAACCCTTAACAACAAAAGCCAATGTAAAGCTGCGAAAGAAGTCGTTCACGATCATAAAACCTGGACGCTTGGTGACTGCATGAATGTCGCATAGTCCGGTGAATCACCGTTTACATTGTTTCCTACAAATGGCCGAGTTTACGTACAGAGAATCCCAAAAAGAAGTCGTCCGCAGCTCGTGGTCTAGTGCCTAGCGTTGATGCCTCTGGATCACGGGGTCCCGGGTTCGATTCCCGGCCGGGCTGGGGATTTTCTCTGCCCGGAGACTGGGTGTTTGTGTTGTCCTCGTCATTTCATCATCATCATCATCTTTCGTGACAGTGGCAAGATTAGACTGCGTAAAAATTTGACTATGTAAAAATTGGGACTTGGTACAGGCGCTGATGACAGCGCAGTTGAGCGCGCCACAAACCAGACATCATCATCATCATCAAAAAGGAGTCTTCCATATGGACCGCCTGTTTGCTACAGTCAACCATGGAGTAGGAGCCACTATGATTTGGGAGGCTAAATCGTGATATCCAGCTAGTCCTATCATTAGTCTCACTCGCTGGATTTTGTTTCCTAACGCAATCACATTCCAAATAATAATGCGGCCATACACACAGCCAAAAAGCTTCAGGCGTGGTTTGCGGAGCATCAGTATATCGTCTATAATCTTCCCGGCCCAGCACGGTCGCCAGACCTCTGCATCATTGATCCGTTATTGGAAGTTTTAGAGCAGAGAGTGAGGCGCAAATTTCCAGCTCCGACATCGTTGAAGCAATTCGCAAATGTTTTGATACAAGAATGGGTGAACATTCCGTTGTAAACTACTCAGACACTTTACGAATCTGTTCTTCGAACAACTGCAGCTCTACACAAAGGGCAACTGCTTATTAATAAATGCTGTGTATGTGTCAGGTGTTCACACTATTTTGTCCACTCACTATAACATACTCTCTGTGAAGTACTTCCAGATGTCTGACGGCAAGCAATCCCATTCCTGGGAGAGATTTGGTGCCGGTTCATGACCTGCAGTTTGTCTGCAGACCTTATCTGCAGACCTCGCTGCCCAGAGCATGCGGCGAACGAGACCACCTGAGAGAAATTCATCTTCGTGAGAAGGTCCACACGTGTGTCCATTTTCATAGATGAAAAGGAATTTCGGTCCTTCTATGCAGCTCGAGTGCTTCATGGACATTAACAGAATTTCTTTGACTCCCGAAAACCTTGGTGGTAACAGGGGGATTGTTCCTCTTTTCCCCTCCACTCTAAGAAGCTGAGCAGCGTGTTTCGAATGTGGCCTGTTAAAGAGTCGAGGCTCTTTTCGGCCAATGCAGTTACGAGTTAAATGGTAGAAGACATGGGTTTGTACACCAATTACGAGGGTGGCTCAAATACTATAAACAGCAATACTTTTATAAGTTTATTGAAGTGGTAGTAGGCTTCTAAGGGTCTCAAAGCTCCCGTGCCGATCTCACATGATTCCTCCAGATGCTCCTGTCTTGTGCTGCCACTTGCCAGTTATTTATTCCCAGTCTTTGGCACATGCAATCAATTTCATTACGCCAAGTACTCCTGGGTCTCCCCCTTGGTCTTGCGCCATATGGCTTCTCCCTGAATATTCTTAACACAATTTGGTCTTCTTTCATTCTCATCCGATGTCCAGCCCATTGCAGTCTTCTAGCATTTATTATGTTTACTATCACTGGCTGTTGTGATACCTACCGGATTTCTATCTTATGTCTTCTCTTCCAGCATTGTGATTTATTGTAGTAATATATACCAAAGATTTTACTATAAACTTTATTCTCAAATACTTGTAAAAGGTGGTGTTCTGTTTTCGTTAGGCTCCTTCTTTCTGCCTCATAGATTAGAACTGGTCTGATGACTGTGTTATACAACTTTGTTTTAGTCTTCCTAGTCAGCTGTTCGGACCCTAAGAGGTTTTGTATTGCATAATAGGCTCGGTTAAGATTCTGCAGTCTCGCTTTTATTTTTAACTGTCTCTGATTTTGTTCATCTGTCACTGATGCCAAAAATTTGAATTGTTCAACGCGCTCGAATTTGTGTTCACCAACTATTAGATGTGATTAGTTATCCCATTGATCTCTACATCTTTGAACTATCATGTATTTCGTTTTCTCGTCATTTACTTTCAGGCCAAGTCTTGATGCTTCTGTTGCAAGCTCCACAAATAATTGTCTAATCTCTATTTCACTGTTTCCTACGAGCACTATGTCATCTGCGTATGCTAACACGTTAATTTTGCTTTCTTGGAGGATCCCAGCAAGTACCAGTTTCAGTTTCCTCACAATTCTTTCTAAACCTGTATTGGAGAGAAGGGGACTTTTCCAATAGTTGGTCTGAAAATATCCTCTTTTCTTATTTCTACATTAAAATCGCCTATTACCATCTTGATATCATGTTTTGGTAGTTTGTTCCACAGATCTGATAAGTTTTCATAGAAGTTATCCTTTATTACATATCTTTGTCATTAGTTGGTGCATGACAGTTTATTAGTGATAAGTTGAACCACTTGGACCTGATTCAGCATAGTCTTTCATCAATGGCTTCAAACTTTATTACTGTAGGTAGAATATCATTTAGTACATAGAAGGCCGTTCCAAATTCGTGATAACCATTTCCTTTACAACTGTTGAATATTGTGTACTTATCCATATCGTGTATATTCCAACCTAATAGTAGCGTTTCCCGTATTGCTGCTATTGCTACATTGTTAATGTCTAGTTGTTATGCTGAGCCTTCAGAAGGATCCCGTTTTAAACATACTCTGTACACTCCATGTTCCAACATTTATGTTTGATTTCCACTGCAAGGTCATCATATTTTGGGGTCCATTTTTTATCCGAGGCATATGTAAGATACTCGTAATATTAGAGTTTTCCGTAGCTTGGTTATTGGCCTTACATACAACTCCCAACCTGGAGGACCTGAGCTTTTTCTGTAGAGGTGTTCCTCCGTTAGCCTTTGTAGATTCCTCTACCTACTACAAGGCAGCAGTGCTGATTTTGGTCCACCCAGAGTATTTTATTTCCTTGGTACGTATCATATCTGATGAGCATTCCCCTATCCCCCACCTGCGGAGGCGCCCGATGGGAGGTCAGCGAACTCCACACGTGATTATTGAAGCTTCAGAAAAATTTATCCACGCGGACTTGTTCTTCTTATTGTTTCCTGAACGGAAAACACATTTTTCGCAGCAGATAGCCAGTTTGTTTGAGAGATTGCGGGGCACTCTCACTTCTGATTTATTGTTATGCTGCTTCAGGTTCTTAAGGAATATGATCTTTATTGCAGTTTGACTTCATACATCATGATGAAATGGTGGGCACTAGTTAATGCTCTTGCTTGTGTGCTCTAGGGAAGCAATAACGGTAAGCTTTACCTCCGTTGAAACGAATAGGGTGCTGATTTAAACGACTGCAGTAAAAGCACGGTAAAGGTGGGCCGATGGAAGCGCGTTTTTTCTGCGGAACTTGGGTGGACGGCCGAGTTCTGTGGTCTCATTGTGCAGACACATTGGTTGGCACCAGTCGGTTGGCATCTGCATCCAGGTAGACTGACTAACACGAGAAGTCGCTGCTGCAATGGCCAGCGCATTGTAGACCGGCAATAAAGCAGAGGATGGGGCCTTGTTAAGCAGGAATCCGACGGCACATCTGTGTGCATTATGCGCATTTCTGTGGGACAGGTCACTGGCGCCCAGACGTCCAGACTGTTACAAAACATATTCGTGAAAGCACAAGGCTTTTAGCGAGTTTATGGTCGTTCTTTGGAAACTTCAAAATGGACGCAACAGGAGAGATAACAAGCTTTTTATGGAGGGCTGTGGTTCCAACCTGGCCATGTTGTTAGCAAAAAATGTCTCTAAGCACTATGGGACTTAATATCTGAGGTCATCAGTCCCCTAGACTTAGAACTACTTAAACCTAACTAACCTAAGAACATCACACACACATCCATGCTCGAGTTAGGATTCGAACCTGCGACCATAGCAGCAGCGCAGTTCTAGACTGAAGCACCTAGAACCGCTCGGCCACAGCGGCCGGCGTTGTTAGCAAAAGACATGGTGTAAACGCATTGGAAAGAGGCCGCAAAGCTGAATCTTTTTCCCTTTTCTCCCAATTAACTTTGAAGTCTCTGATTGGTCAAATCGGTGTATGCAGAGGAAAGGACGCTCTCCCAGCTTCGAATGCTTTGCTCCAGCGTGTGATTGGCTTGTGAAGTGGGGGAAGTCTAAGATGTAAATGTGCTTTGCTACTGAGCTGAGGGGGAAGGTACTGGTGCTTCTCTAGTAAAGAACTGCAGGTCTCTAACTAAAAGGTGAGACTTGTCTCATTTGCTAGTGTGCCACTTAGAGCCTGTGCCAGTCACCTTCTGAGCCATCAGAGGTACTGCTTCTATCATCTTGCACATAACGAGTGATGTGTGGGTGTACTTATTTGTCTTCAGTCGGCCGTCTTAACATCTGACATATTCCGTCACGCACAGTCATGGCACGCAGTCTTATTGCTTTGGCAGACCAGCAAACGGGTCCACCTGCACACTGGAATCCACCGGGGTTTCGGAGGCTCTTAGGGAAGTACCTGCGTTCCGAATTAACCGGAGACCGTGTACTTGCATTTTTCGGGTGTGCGCCATTAATAACAGATTGAAGCCGTCCAAGACTTCAGTCGCTGAACGGATCATGGTGTGCCACCTCGGCCAGCAGGAGGGTAAAGTATTCCCTGTTACATCGTAGGGCTCCAATATATGTTTCTCAGCACCCTGTTCTTTCGAACCATATTTTTCTTTTTTTGAATATTAAAGAATAGATGCTTGATGGTGGCGTAGTTTTTGTGCCATAACCCGGATTCGCGCGAGTGAAGCCAGATATAGCGATTGGTGTTCTGGTTAGCGTCGCGTGTCGATCCCCAGATGATCACTTTGTCCACCATACACCCCAAATTAGTGAAAGCGTTTGTCAAATGAAAATGTTTGTGTGATGGTTCTTCAGTCTTTTTTTTTGTCTTGTGATTTTAAGAATGAACAAATCTATTGTCATTTAGATCACAACTTATCCCTGTGTTCTGATTAACAGTACCTTGCCATTTTAATTAAAGTCAAGATTATAAAAGAAAGTAGTAAGCTTGCATGTTGATCCCATTATCGTAAAATGAACGTGCCTGTGGCAGCAGCCAGTTGCGCAAGGAAACTTTGATAGCGCGATCATCGTCAGATCTGTGTCCTCCGACTTGTTCCTTTAGTGGACCAAATCGCAAGGTGATAATGTAACGTTGTTGCATTAATTTGCTATGAAAGCGGTGCTGATAGACAATAAAAGCGGTTAAAAGCTGAGAGCTGTCTGAGGAAGTTAACCTTGCATTACTGAGCAACTGTTTCACCAGGTATCCAGTCTAGCTTACCAAATTCCCAACCAGACTAACACTAATTATAATCTTATAATAGTCATACGACAACTGGTTATATATATATATATATATATATATATATATATATATATATATATATATAAAAGAGAATTTAAATAAAAGAAATAAATCAGTTTATATTTGGAAATTAATTTTAATATTGATCATTAAAATTTCAGCATATTAAACTTGAGTCATAACTAAGCTGGTGCCTTATTTAGGACTGTGAAAATGTTTGTAATCTTACGGAACACATCAAATATGGAGCCAAGATTGGGAGACTGCATACAACACTGCATTCATAAAATAACACACAAAAAACGTTGAAACATATGCAAGAGGAAATTAACCACAACCAACCGATTCAATTTTCACCCAAAGAAGTTACGTTCGTAGCGCAATCCCGTCCGTCATGAAATTACCACACACTGGTATACTAAATTCATACTAACTCTCTGTGAAATCTTCCCGAAAAGAATAGCTGAGGGCTACTTTGATGCTTTCACCACATGCTTCACGTGGTCAACTTGGTTTACACAAAGAGTGTAACTCCACAATAATTTTGATAATTAAAATAAATTACATCGAAACGCAATTTACTAAAGAAAAACCTTGAACTGGTTACTATCGTCTTACTATTAACCTGATGGGTCAAACAGTTGTATAAGCATGTGGTACTGGTCTCACAAAGTACACCCCACGTGGGTTGAACATAAAGAAAAGTTGCTATATTGAAAAATATTGTCAAGACGAGACGTTATAATCACACGAGCATTCGCATTTAAGATTGATGATCTTAGGTAGAGTTACTGATCAACACGTGGTTCCACTTTACTCACAAAGTAGTGACAAAGCAACTACTGGAATATATTCTGAACTTCACACTCGAATTACACTGTGTTGCAATTTAAGATAACATTAGATATTTTAGAGCTAAACCTGAAATAAAGGTGATTAAATTTTCAGTTAGGCTGAACTTAAGAAATCCATTGTCCTGCGAACTTAGCAGACACGCGCTTAGCCGGAGATCTTACCACTTCAGACGCTCGCCGCGGACCGACTGACCTGGGCTCCTAACAAGGGTGCTTCCGTATACAAAACGGAAGTGACCAGAGGGGCAGCTTCCTATACCAACATGACAAGGGACGGACAGGACCATACTAAGGATAGAAACCTCTTTGCTTTTAGAAAGCGTAGCTACCTGTTCTGACGTTGGTCCTACTGTTCTCTAGCAGACAGGCTTGTCTGCTACCATCCAGCATGCAACTAGAAATACATTTGCTCATTCATCCTCTCACACAGAAGGGAAGGGGGATGACAGTATCTTATCATATACAGTATATAAAAGAAAGCGGATGTAGGTTCCGTATGAGACTGTGTGACATGAATTACATATAAACTGTGTTTTAAAGTGTAGTAGTGTGACAGATCGTTCTTGTTTATGTGTAAATGTAACACGTTTCACTGCTCAGTCTCCTCCCAGATAGTCAGAAACACCACAGTAAATTTAGAAGAGGAATTTATGCTGTAAATGACAACAGATTTAAGAAATTAACTTGAAAGGAATCCAACAGTGATCTTTCATAACCCCAACGCTCCGGGAAAAGACTGTGCAGGGAATTTTCTGGCCATGCTAGGACATTCCTAAGCAGGCTTCTCACACCCAACTTAAACCAAAAATGTAAAGAAAAGGCAAAAGGTCACCAGCTACTTGCTACAACACAATAATTTCAACACATCTTTAGAATCTACCAATTTCAAAGAGAGAAAAAAAATCTGTGACACCTATTTACAAGATAGTGTAGACCTAATTTGGTCAGCAAGTAAAAACAATGGTTCCTGTGTCGTTAATATGAAAACAATTTCTGGTTGTTATCCTTATGGAATTCACCAGTATTTGCTCATTGCAAGAGCCAACTGATCACAGGAAAATTTATGACTGTTTATTAACAAGTAAAATATATGAAAATAGCAAAGGTGGCACAGCAATTAAAAAAGAACATGAAAATAACATCAGTATTATAAAGCAGAACATTACAATGCACAATCCGCAAAAGCAAAAAAAGTGATAGGAGAAAAAAAACATGTTTTACAAAGTGGTTATCACAAAAAATTCTATATCTTATAAAACTAATAATTTGTAGAATTAAAATAACTTTGTGGCAGTAATTTAATCACTCTACTATATTTCAGTTAGTTAGCAAACAATGACCACTGTGTCATTATACTGAAACTACAATTAATTATGTGATTGTTACCCTTAAGGGGTTCCTCACAATAAATATGCCCCATGCAAAGGCTAATCGATCACAGTCCAATGAGAATGAATAGCTATCTGACTGATAAACGAAGCAATGCCACAGGAATGAATTTATGAAAGAAAATATCAGAAATCTAATACATCACACAAGATCAAACAATTGATCAATAAAACAGCTCTGAAAGTACAATAGTCAACATCTAAAAAAAAACACCAATAAATAAAACCCCTGCAAAATACAAGAGTCAAAGTCTAAAAAAAAACAATAAACAGAACACCTGCAAAATACAAGAGTCAGTCTAATAAACACCAATAAATCGAACCCGTGCAAAACACAAGAGTCAAAGTTTCTCTGACAGAAACACACGCATATGCATTGAACTAAGAACCTTATAATCACTTTTCACTGACACACTCAGTAGTTCCACTGTTCCGAGGCACAATATGAGGGAGGAGGGGGGGGGGGTTTCGTCGCTGCAGCTGTCAGTAGGGATTTTTGTCCATCTATTGCGTGCAGTCCCGCCGTCTCTGCCCTCTCATGAAGTTTCTCTTGGTGGCCCGTGTCTCGTACATCTCGATTTGGTTCCATGTTTGTGTTGTCAAATTCGTGCAGTATCCTCGTTTGACACGCCAGGTTGATATTCCTGAGCAAGGATGACACTTAATGGCTCTTCTGTGTGCCACCCTTAGCTACCAGCGAACATCGAACTATGATTTACTGTCGCTTGACAGTGGGCATCCGCCAGGAAATGTTGATGGGCGTCGTTGAAGTCTGGCAGTTTCTCTGGACAGTATGTGTCAAAAGGCTCCACGCACCTTGTGTTGTTACATTCTTGAGTTATCCTCAATTGGCTCGCTGGTTTGATATTCCTGGGCAAGGATGACACTTAATGGCTCTTCCTTGTGCCACCCTTAGCGACCAGAGAACATCGAACCATGATTTACTGTCGCTTGACAGTGGGCATACGTCAGGAAATGTTGATAGGCGTCGTTGACGTCTGCCAATTTCTCTGGACAGTACGTGTCAAAAGGCTCCACGCCCCTTGTGTTGTTAAATTCTTGAGTTATCCTCAATTGGCTCGCCGGTTTGATATTCCTGGGCCAGGATGACACTTAGTGGCTCTTCTTTGTGCCACCCTTAGCAACCAGAGAACATCGAACTATGATTTACTGTCGTTTGACAGTGGGCATCCGCCAGGAAATGTTGATAGTCGTCGTTGACGCCTGCAAGTTTCTCTGGACAGTACCTGTCAAAAGGCTCCACACCCCTTTATCCCCTGTCTTCTGTCGTTTCACCGCGGTCGTCTCGTCACGGTCGCGTGCGTGTGGTGCGTTGCCAGCAGATGGATTTCCATCTCAGGTCATCGCCTCCACGAAGGGTCGCACTGGTGCGGCCGGCCATTAGCTCCGGGCGCAAGGGAAAGTGTTTGTCCCGTACCCTTCTTTTGTTGTGACCGCGCTCCCGAAGTGGCCCGGTTGACAGTGTGTCCTGCTGGGAAACCCGCCGGTTTACAACTAGCCCTCCTCCTCGCTGCTCCCACTGTCACGTAAGAGTTTAGCCGGTTCGCTTTCACGTCTTCAACTGCATTCACAGAAATTGTTCATCATAGTTATGTGATTACAATATATCATACATAATACCACTTAGTATTGTCTTTCACAATTTTTAAGAACAAAAGTGAGACTTAATTTTTTTTAAATAAAAAATGTTATATGAGTCGACAATATAAAAATAAAAGTTAAATGACTTGACAATATAAAAAATAAAAGTGAAATGACTTGACACTATAAACATAAAAATTAAATGAACTGACAATATAATATCTAAATCCACATCACTAATGTGGTTCACTTCCGTTTTAATAAATCAAATGCTACTTATTAATTCACTAAAATGAATAGGATTATGCCTTGTGCAAGTATAGGTCAGGACAGCATAGGGTTCACATGTTATTTACACACACACACATGCACACCTGTTGTCTATACTATAAACTAACTACCCATAAACATGCATTACTCAAAATTCTACTTCAATCCACTACTAGTTAATCCAACAAGCTACTTTAATGCTACTCCAACACAGCGTTTATACCACTACAACATTGTTCTAATTCGTCCTCTTCCTGACGCTCGCGGCATATGTCTTGTCACATGATAAATATGGAGAAACTTTCCTTAAACACACACAGTAAAAAGAACAATTGTTATTTACACGCCAAAACATTTATACCAGTTGACACACCTGATAAGAGACTCGCGATTATACATTTATCATACTCATATGTTTACACACAAAACAGTAAGACAATTTCATCTAAAATTACGTTATCACAAGAATTAATCACACAGATGACTCTGAGAAGGGTAAAAATATTTTCATTATACAGGTTATACTACATTTTCTTACCCATTTTGCTCGAATTTCGTTCCTTCTTTAAGTTACCTTTCGCTTCCAAATCAGTTATTTCGCCTGTGGTGGTTATTCTGGATTCATTTCTCATGAATGGCAAAATTGTGATCTCCTCTATTCTGTAAAACAGTTTCCTCTTAACATATTGAACTTACAACAGATACAAAAGATCCGAATCCTCCTGTAGTTTAAATGACAAATGTTTTGCTTCATCCTTATTACCCTAAACCAAGCTTTCCTTCGGTCCCATAATCAAAATTATTTAATCTTCCTCTACCTTCAAGAGGGAAATTTCCTCAGTACAAATCATATAGGCTGCAGTGCATCCCACACCAGCGAAAACAGTAAGCTGTAATGCTCACAGCATCAGCAAAACACATAAACGTCACTTTTCTAGGACAAGTATTAACGCAGAATAATTTTTCAGGCTCTGGCTCAACATCAATCAAGACTACAAAAAGGATCCATATTTCTGTTCCATTCTCCATTTGCTGGAAAACTGCTCGTCGTTTGACTACCACAATAATATTTCAGGGCCACGTAAATTACACAAGCCACAATTCTTCTTTCACCTTGAAGGGAATCAGTATACTGACGAAATCCACAGACAGCACTTTACCTACTCAGCTATAAAGAACAAAAAAAAAGATATATCATCAATATTAACATATTAGCGCATATTGGGAAGCCATTGGTTGAAGAATCGTATTATCGCATCCTGTTTTCAAGATTCCAAACTTACTCATTCCTTTCTCAGAGTTCTCCTATCTTAAAATATTCATACAGCACGCATACTATAGTAAGAGATACTCATTTATACTGATATAGAATAGTAATAGATAGTAGCACTGAAAGCAGAAAATCGGAAAAAAGGCTACTAACAGCTGGGGACCTGGGTTTGCCAGACCCATAATACCCACAGATCGGATATTCCCCTGAGTTTTGCATTAATTATACACAGATCTTGCTTCTCTCAGGAGCGACTCTTTTCAATTTACACAAAAAAACATAACCAGCATTTCCCTCGTTCACAAAGAAACCTTTTATCTTCACATTTGAACCAACCTAAATCCTAATAACTCAAGGAAAGAAAAATAACTAAAAACGTCACTTCAATCAATCACATAGAAACATCTTTATCATTATTTTTCCCAACACATTATTCAAAATGCATTTATCACAAATGTAAGCTAATCAATTGTTTCTCTTCGCCGTCCTCTCTACTCCTCACTGTCCTTTCTACTCAATGTATGGTTTTACGTTTGACACATGGTGTAGCCCTTTTGATTTCTTCGATCGAGGAGTTTCAACTTCTATGGCGTTTTCATGGGGAATCTTCCTTATCCGATACGGGCCGTTAAAGAAATTAAAAAATTTCTTGCAGACACCTGACCGTTTGTTAGACAGCTTGTGTGATCGGATAAGAACTTTTTGTCCTACATGAAACACTGTTTTTCTCACGTTTTTCTTATACGCCTTGACTCTGGATTCTGCTGCACGCTTGATGTTGCGTAAAGCTAAGTCAACAATTGCGTTCCGGCGTAGTCTCGGCTCTAGTGGCCAAGGCACCACCTCTTTGATTTTGCTCGGGGGCTCCTTGTTTTTTAGCACAGTGATTGGCGGAAGCTTTGTTGACGTATTAGGCAACTCATTAATTATGTTCTGAAATCCTTTTAGGTGTATGTCCCACGATCGGTAATCACGACTGCAGTATAACCTACATAATTTTCCTAATTCACGCATAGTACGCTCACTGGGCGAGCTGGGGTGAAACAGAGATATATATATATAGGTTTAATTCTTCTCTTTCGAAGCATCCGCTGCCAGTACTGCGATCTAAATTGTGTTCTATTATCCGAGATAACCCTTTTCACACGCCCAACTTCATGCAGAAACTGCTTTGCAAATGCAGTTGCCACTGCCCTTCCTGTGGCTCGCCTCAACGGAGTCAGACACACAAACTTGGAGGTTAGCTCCACCGCTACGAAAACATATGCAAAACCTGCTTTAGATCGTATTAGTGGCCCAAATAGATCCACGGCCGCGAGGTCACAAAGTTTGCTTGGTATTATCGGGTGCAATGATGCAGCATACGTCACTGTGGCCGCCTTTGCTCGCTGACAAGGTCCGCACACTCTAAGTACACAACGAATACGCCGTAGCATGTTATTAAAATAGCATGTCTCCTTTAGTTTTTCACAACATTTCTGTGCTCCGAAGTGACCATAACTCAAATGTATGTACCATATAATTTTGTTTACGAGTTCCTCCGGAATCACCAACACCCATCTGGAGTCGTCTGGGGCTCGTTTCTTGAATAGCATTCTATTGCGCTCTAGGTAGTACTGGCGTATTCCTACATTCTCCTTGTCCTCCCATTTCTTCTTTATATCTTTCAATACTGCGTCCTTATCCTGTTCGTCCGCTATACTCCCTAAAGAGGTGGTAACAAAGTTCTCGAACGCAACATTCTGTAAGTATAGGATGCTAAAATTATTTTCACCGAGTTCCCCTTCTTCTGTGTGAACCAAACCTACAGTAATGCGCGATAAAGCGCCAGCAATTACATTTTTCAGTCCCGGAATGTATTCTACAGTGAAATTATATTCCTGTAGGTATAGTGCCCGGCGTCCTAGTCTCCCATGCGTGATTTTTGTGCTCATAAGAAATTGGAGTGCACGATGGTTAGCATATACCCTGGTGGTCCTCCCAAATAAGAAATACCTAAATTTCGAGAATGCCCAAACTATCGCGAGTGCTTCGAGTTCTGTCACTGAATAATTTTTTTCACATCGAGAGAGCACCCTGCTCCCAAACGAGATTGTTTTCCAAGTTGTAATATCATCATTTCCTTCCGTTTGAAACAGTACCGCACCTAATCCTGACAAGGAACTGTCCGTCATTAAACAGAATTCTTGTGTCAGGTCGGGATGCACGAGGATGGGAGCCTCTACCAAAGCCTTTTTCAGTTTATAAAATTCATCCTGTGCCTCTTGATCCCAGACCCACAAAGCGTTCTTCCCTGTTAGTCCACATAGACGGGGTGTACCAAGTACACTAAAATTTATAAATCGCTTATAAAAATTACACAGTCCTAAGAATGCTCGCAACTGTTTTTTATTTGTCGGCACTGCCCACTCCGCTATCGCCGCAATTTTCTCCGGGTCAGGTTGTATTCCATTTGCTGAGACAATATGGCCTAAGAATTTTATGTTCTCTCGTCCGAACTGTGACTTATCTAAGTTGACTGTTATACCTGCCTTCTCAAAAACATCCAGTAGTCTGTTCAGAACGTCATTATGATCCTCCCACGACTTTTCCGCAATTAATATGTCATCCACGTAAATTGTCACTCGCTGTTTCAAATCATCAGGCAAAATGCTATTTAATCCCCTTACAAAAGCAGCTGATGAGACGTTTAGTCTGAACGGTAGACGCCGGAATTGGAAACAATTTCCATAACACAGGAACGCTGTATATAATCTGCAAGATGGGTGTAGCACGATTTGCCAAAAACTCGAACGGAAGTCGACAGATGATAGTACCTTTACTCCGTGGAAACGTTGTAAGAGTTCCTCAAGGCTCTCAGGCCTGTCCGTTTCCGACATAATAATTGTGTTTACCTGTCTCGAGTCTAGTACCAAACGAACCGAGTTGTCGCGTTTTGGTACGACAAGCAAGGGTGAGTTGTACGAGCTTACTGATCGCTCAATTATTCCTTGTTCTAACATCTTGTTTATTTCCTTCTCCACCTGGGCTTTATACGCCACGGGAATAGGGTATGGTCTAACAGAAAACTTCTGATGGTCACGTACTCTGAATTGGTAAGTAAAACCCTTAATCGCCTCCGAAGTCTCAGAAAATACCCGTTCATGATTCCTAAGTAGGCAATACAATTTCTCCTTTTCCCTGTCCATGGTTCTGACACCCGCGATGCTCTTTCTCAGTGCATCAGCAAAAACAACATCTTTCCCCTGCTCACAAGACGTAGAGCACGACTCACTTACATAGTTCACGAGTAGCTCCAGTCTGGGTTGCGATTCGGTTTGAGCTTGAAATTTTAGGCAACTAATTTCTGACTCGGCACGTAATATGCATTCATCAAATACTAAATTCATTGGCTGATCCCCAACTTGAACTGTCATTACTCCTCCACCCATGTCAATTACTGCATGGTGGGCATTCATGAAGTCATTTCCTAAAATCATTGCCACATTCAGCATTGGGAGCACAAAGAAGTTGTACTCAAACTCTCTTCCGTGGGAGGTAAAATTAAGCCGTGTCTGCCTCCGGATTTCTACGCTCTTACCGTAGATTGCGCCCTTCACCCTTATTCCTCGCACTTGAAAAACGGGCCACGTCCCAGTCCCTTCGCATTTTTGAAATGCTGCCTCGCTCACTATGGAGAAAGGGCTTCCAGCGTCAATGACACACTTAAAACATATTTCGTTTACTGCAACTGTCACGACTGGATTTATTCCCGAAATTTTAGCAATCGTAGTTTCTTGCAACAAATCCTCCCTAATATCTTCCCTTTCTGTATACCGTATGCACTCATTTGCCATGTCGCTCATTTGTTCAGATTGGGCGCCTTCTGTGCTGATCGTTTGTCATTGCCGGTTTTGTTCATTTCCATTTGCTGGATTATGCCTAGGGATAGCCGGCCGAATTTCAACATCATGAGGTGCTCCGCCTACAGTCCTATTCCCACCGTGTTCACCGTAGTATCGATTCTGGTTGCCGTAACTGTTGCGTTCACGATCCTGTCCACGTCCTCGATCATTTCCTTTGTTCCACCTGTGTTCGCGACTGTTACCCCAGTTTCTATACGGCCGGTCCCGATTATTGTTCCGTTCGCGTCGCGACGACCAGTCACGCCGTTGATTAGTACTACGGCCACGACTGCGATCGCGCTGCTGTGCCCTGTAATAACTTTGTGCCTGATTAGGCGGGCATTCTGCTGTGTTATATTCCAACTCTTGGAGAAGTGTCTTAAACGTTTCCACGTCCTCTTTGCACCGTCCCGCAAGAATGACGTGGCGCAAGTGCATCGGCAATTTGGTGATGCATATCCTAATTAGTTCCGCAAATCCGTATGGATCGTATAGAAATTGATTCGCCTGCAGCATGCGGTCGAATAGGCGTGCTAGGCTGCCGAAACCAGACTGGTTCAAATTTGGCAGCATAATTATGCCATGCTTGACCCTATCTTGTGCCGCTTCCGACCAATAGGCGGAGAGAAAGGCTTGTCGAAACTCCCGAGTGGAGTTGCAGTGACGCACTGCCGACCTCATGCGAATCGCCGGTTCGCCTTCCAAATAGCCACATATATATTCTATCTTATGTGAACTTGCCCAGTCGGGGGGAAGACAGAACTCAAATTGCTCGAGCCATGCTCGTGGATGTATTCCTTTTTGCGAATTTCGAAATATCTCAAACTTTCTCACCGTAAGGAAATGTTTGAAATCAAATCCCCGCATTTCCTCCCGGCGAGGCCCTTGAATGTTTCTATTTTTCTCATGTCTGCCCCTCAAAATACATTCTTCCCTGTCGTAAAAATCTCCCTCGTGGCCGGAGTCCCTCTCTGCACTGTTTGTACGGCTATTTTTAGTGCTATTGGCGAGTTCGTAATCACACGCCATGCGGTTTTCCAGATGCGCCACGCGTTCTTGTAATTCGCCTGTTACAGCTTTGTGCCGCCTGTTCACTTCGAACTGTCCCTTCTGAAATCTAAGAAGCGAACGCACTTCTTCGGTCTCTGCGGCCGCTACCGGTGTAGTATTGTTCTCGCTTTCCATCACCTTCATCGTGCCTACGATGTCCGCTAATGCTGCAATCTTATCATGTATTTGTCTGTTGTCCTCCGCCCCAGTCTGCTTCAATTGTTCTACTTGCTGTTCCAGTGCGTGAATCGCTTGACTGTTGTCCGCTACTGTGTTGCTAACGGACGTGGGACAATGCGTTTCCGCCTCTTGGACCCACGAGAGTACCTGGTGGTATTCTCTTTGGCATTCTTCTCTCAGCGCTTGGAAATTCCTAAGTAGCTGTTCTTTGCTCTCTTTAGATTCCGCATCACGACTCCGCTGCCTTGTTCTAAGGCTTGCAGATGGTCATCGATTTGTTCAAATGTACGTCCTAATTCTTTCATAATATCACTTTTTATTTCGCTTGCCAGATTGTTTATTCTTTGTGAGATATCATCGGACACTCTCTGCTTCGACTTGTCGACTATATTTGTCTGCTGGATTGGTTTTTCGTCTATTTGTTGGCCTAGCTCGCGGATCGATTTTTCAGATTTCTTCGTCATTTGTTCGTCTAGCTCACGGATCGATTGTTCAGATTTCTGCGTCATTTGTTCGTCTAACTCACGGATCGATTTTTCAGATTTCTCTGTCATTTGTTCGCCTAGCTCGCGGATCGATTTTTCAGATTTCTGCGTCATTTGTTCGCCTAGCTCACGGATCGATTTTTCAGATGTTTCTTTTTGTTCTCGGAACGATTTTTCAGATTTTTGCGTCATTTGATCGCCTAGCTCTCGGATCGATTTTTTAGATTCCTCTGCGTTTTCTTTATTTTGTTGCAATAAGGCTTTCATGAGTTCTGCCAAATCAATTTGGTTAGTTGGAGGCAAATTAATTTCTGGCTCTGATGTGAGCCCGTTCGTCCTGTTTTGCATTTCCTCTCAAGTATTACCCAATGCATTTTCGGAACCGTCCGACGCGTTAATATTCGAAATCAAATTATCCCCTTGGTCCATGTTGCTTAAGTTATTGGACTGCCTACTTTTAGCTTGGTTACATGTCTGCATTAGTTCAATTTATACCCGCTATGCAACACACTAATCAGAATAAATGTATCCCCCAAAAATTACGACAGTCACACGAAAGGTACCCAACTTAGTACGCACTTTTTCACACGCACATCAAATTTATATCGTTGACCGAAGTCAGTGCAATTTACAAGCGAGAACAAAAAAACACATACATATAAAACACACAAATATAGAAAACAAAACAAGACAAACAACACAACGCCGCTCAACAACGCCGTGAATCTTTTGAAAGTCTGCTCAGAAACAACGCAGAAGTTTGAGCGCTGCGGGGAAAAAAATTAAGATTATACAATGCTCGCAATCTAACGTTTCAGAGATTCCAGAGTCTAGCGGAATCACAGAACAGGGTCGCCATGTGTAACTTTGTTGCTTTAATTTGCTATGAAAGCGGTGCTGATAGACAATAAAAGCGGGTTAAAACCTGAGAGCTGTCTGAGGAAGTTAACCTTGCATTACTGAGCAACTGTTTCACCAGGTATCCAGTCTAGCTTACCAAATTCCCAACCAGACTAACACTAATTATAATCTTATAATAGTCATACGACAACTGGTTATATATATATATATATATATATATATATATATATATATATATATATATATAAAAGAGAATTTAAATAAAAGAAATAAATCAGTTTATATTTGGAAATTAATTTTAATATTGATCATTAAAATTTCAGCATATTAAACTTGAGTCATAACTAAGCTGGTGCCTTATTTAGGACTGTGAAAATGTTTGTAATCTTACGGAACACATCAAATATGGAGCCAAGATTGGGAGACTGCATACAACACTGCATTCATAAAATAACACACAAAAAACGTTGAAACATAAGCAAGAGGAAATTAACCACAACCAACCGATTCAATTTTCACCCAAAGAAGTTACGTTCGTAGCGCAATCCCGTCCGTCATGAAATTACCACACACTGGTATACTAAATTCATACTAACTCTCTGTGAAATCTTCCCGAAAAGAATAGCTGAGGGCTACTTTGATGCTTTCACCACATGCTTCACGTGGTCAACTTGGTTTACACAAAGAGTGTAACTCCACAATAATTTTGATAATTAAAATAAATTACATCGAAACGCAATTTACTAAAGAAAAACCTCGAACTGGTTACTATCGTCTTACTATTAACCTGATGGGTCAAACAGTTGTATAAGCATGTGGTACTGGTCTCACAAAGTACACCCCACGTGGGTTGAACATAAAGAAAAGTTGCTATATTGAAAAATATTGTCAAGACGAGACGTTATAATCACACGAGCATTCGCATTTAAGATTGATGATCTTAGGTAGAGTTACTGATCAACACGTGGTTCCACTTTACTCACAAAGTAGTGACAAAGCAACTACTGGAATATATTCTGAACTTCCCACTCGAATTACACTGCGTTGCAATTTAAGATAACATTAGATATTTTAGAGCTAAACCTGAAATAAAGGTGATTAAATTTTCAGTTAGGCTGAACTTAAGAGATACATTGTCCTGCGGACTTAGCAGACACGCGCTTAGCCGGAGATCTTACCACTTCAGACGCTCGCCGCGGACCGACTGACCTGGGCTCCTAACAAGGGTGCTTCCGTATACAAAACGGAAGTGACCAGAGAGGCAGCTTCCTATACCAACATGACAAGGGACGGACAGGACCATACTAAGGATAGAAACCTCTTAACTTTTAGAAAGCGTAGCTACCTGTTCTGACGTTGGTCCTACTGTTCTCTAGCAGACAGGCTTGTCTGCTACCATCCAGCATGCAACTAGAAATACATTTGCTCATTCATCCTCTCACACAGAAGGGAAGGGGGATGACAGTATCTTATCATATACAGTATATAAAAGAAAGCGGATGTAGGTTCTGTATGAGACTGTGTGACATGAATTAAATATAAACTGTGTTTTAAGGTGTAGTAGTGTGACAGATCGTTCTTGTTTATGTGTAAAAGTAACACGTTTCACTCCTCAGTCTGCTCCCAGATAGTCAGAAACACCACAGTAAATTTAGAAGAGGAATTTATGCTGTAAATGACAACAGATTTAAGAAATTAACATGAAAGGAATCCAACAGAGACCTTTCAATAAGTCTGGACTCAAGGTAGCATGTTCTGTTGAGGTCGAGAACAATTCTCGAATTTCTTGTTGAGTTAAGGTAGCTTTGTGAGGCCGAGCGTTGTCATGAAGCACCATAACATCCCTCATTTTAACGGGCACCTTTTCTGACGATATACATGTTTTAATTGGTCCAAACGTTGGCGATAGTATGCAGCGTTCACAGTACGACGTTCATGGAGGAAATGGACGAAAAGAACTCCTTTAAAGTAAAAAAAAAAAAAAAAAAAAAAAAAAAAAGACTATTGCAAAAGCCATACCCGCGGAGAGAGGGTTTTAGCTTTGACGGTGCAGATTCGTCCTTTTTGTGCCATTCCAGACTGTTTTTTTTCCGAGTCTGGGTTGTAAAGGGGCACCCGTGTTTCGTCGCTTGCTACAATCCGGTGGACTTCAGTTTGGTAGGGTGTCAGTAGCCGTTTGCACACCTAGAGACAATGAAATTTGTGCTCTGCAATCAGAAGAGGAGGCACGCACGTGCGGACACTTACTGAAATCCAAGGATGCCAGTAATGATCACCCTAGCATTACCATAGGTAGCAATTTCAGGAACTCTTATTCGGCGTGGACTAATGATGTGAGTATTCTCTTATTTCATATTGGTCCTCGGGCAACGTCCTGAACTGCGATCTAAACTCGTCCTCCTAAAAACTGTTTAGTGCCATGCGAAGAACTGAGTCTTTTTCAGGGTGTTGTCCTCGAACTGTGCCGAAAATCTTTTCAAATTTCGAGAGGTTTAACGCTCTGTCGTGATAAACTTGATTATAATTTGTTGCGCAACAGATGACTGTCCCTCATGCTCAGAAATTGCTGTTCAGACTAAAGAAACGGCACGACAACGTTCTGGCTGCCGAGAACAATCACTAAAAACGAAAGAAACTACGAGCAGAGATCGCGCCCCTCTCGGTTCACAAAAAGGCACATAAAACAAAAATTCCTTGTGTGTGTTTAGTTCACACTGGTAATTAAAAATTCGGCGAATTTAATACGCTTATTTACACATTAAAAACAATTTTCCTAAGGTAAATGAAGCCACTGATGGCTTGCCTAACTGGAGGATTGGGCCGGAGATATTTTCGTGAGCACTATTCATTTAACTCATAAAATATTTAAGATGCCGTAAATCTAAAGAAGCTCCATAGGCCGTTGGTATCAAATTCAACCCAGAGCAGCGGCATTGCTGAAGGACACTAATCCTCTCCGTCGTCTGACAGTTGGCACCAGCCCAGGACATGGGGGCGGGCGGCTCGCACTGCATGCCCGGCAGAAAGGCCTAAGCGACCATCGTCGTGTCCTCCTCCATTTAAGATGGCTTCAGCAACCTTTTTCTCTCGGAAGAGCCACATTTGTGCGGCGTCCGAGGTAACAAAACTGTCAGTCTCAGTTCATTGCTGTTCTCGGTAGCCACCACTTTGAGACTAGCACTAGAGCGCTAGCTGCTGCTTTTTTGCGACGCATATGTTTGTTTCTACCACCTTAGGACCAGCTGTACACAGTGTGGTTCAACTTTATGCAAAACGTTGGCGGTAGAAAAAGCTCCTAGCACATCCGCCCGTTATTCAACAGCAATTCTCCGATTTGCACCACGAGGAATCAGCTTCACGGTATCTACACTGGCGGAGTGGTAATTTTTGTAGCGTTACCCCTGTCTGCTTGACGTGGTTGCTCATGGCTCGTTATTTTCGTTCTTGATTCTAAATTCTCAATATTTTTCTCCAATTTTTTGCTTAATGTTCTCACTGGGGACTGGAAATGTACCAGTATTTCTGTATCTTTTCATGTACATTTGGCTTGACCCGCGGCAAGTCTGTATAGTCCAGAACTGTAGGCTTCCAAATTGCCTCGCATTTCTGTGTTTCGTTAGTGATATATCAGATTTAATTACCACTGTCCTTCTGTTACTGGTCTGTACTCGCCCCTCCCCCCGCCCCCCTTGATCTCTTCATTAATCAATTAATTTATTTATCTCGGTAACTGAATTCCCTACAATTAGAAAGAATCATTGCCTGCACTGTCCAGGGAGCAGAAGATTATTGGGTGACGTCAGTTTAATCTGATTGCAGAAGAAGGTATGACAGGTAGAACTCCTTTATTTCTGCAGTTCAGTTCTGCCAGGCTTTAAACATCTACGTCATTACGTCAGCAAAAGTATATGTCGCGGTAGGGGGGGGGGGGGAGGGGATTGCTGTACGGATTGTTCCTGTGATGGCCGGCCGGTGTGGCTGAGCGGTTGTAGGCGCTATAGTCTGGAAACGAGCGACCGCTACGGTCGCAGTTTCGAATCCTGCCTCCGGCATGGATGTGTGTGACGTCCTTTGGTTAGCTAGGTTTAATTAGTTCTATGTTCTAGGGGACTGATGACCTCAGCATTTAAGTCCCATAGTGCTCAGAGCCATTTGAACCATTTTTTTGTTCCTGTGATTTTACTGGTTTTTACTTTTTCTATACTCCGAACTACATTGGGAGCCATTCTCGGGATTCAACTTTGCATATCTTGGAAAGCGTATTCCTTCATTCACTTATTTCTTGTTTCGAAACAATAACTACAACATTGAAACGACTCTTCGTGGAACATACGAGGCCGCTGACGGTGCAATCTGTGTCTCACCCCTTTCATGACGTCCGTGGATTCCATTCTGTAAGTCACGGCCCAACTGGCGCCTCTGTGCGACGTCACCAAGAGTATATAAACTGTTTACGGAAACTGTAAACATGTCACAGACATTATGAGCCTAACACAGTCTCTTTCTTTGTCCTTGAATCACGTGCTATTTCAAAGTACGTGGTACGAATGTCCTATTTAGATAGCACACTTTGTGCAAAAATCTTGTTATACGTTCTTAGTGACTGGTTTCCTCTAGAGACATTCCTTTCTTAGCAATGGCGGGCGTGGTTTGGTAACTCTATCACCGTACTTCCACAGACTTTACCTTATAAATAACACTTCTCTACGCTATTTCGTCCAGAAGTCTTACATGGAAGTCGCTATGCCGTCCTTCAGTAATGACGGACTGAGAAGTTGAAAGAAGATACAGCAAGAGTCAAAATGAGATGAGTGCTCTGACACGGCGGGTTTTGTGACGCGAGCAGCAGTGCGTTGAAGGCAAAAGCGTTGATCAAGGCGCCGCATATAGGGAGGCATGCCAGCCAGCCGATACGCGGATGCGGGAGACAGGTGGCTGGTCTTATCTCAGCGTCTACTGAAAGGAGGAGGAGGGGCCGGACCGTGTTCTCTTGCAGCGGCTGGCGCTCTGACAGCTTGTTTGAATTATGGATGGTCGCAGGAATTCACCTACCGAACGATCGATTCACCTACAGATCGTTCGGCGGTCATGGACAGCCTATAAACACACACACACACACACACACACACACACACACACACACACACACACACACACACACACACATGCACTCTTGAGACTATATCGAAGCGACAAGCTTTACACCTTGTCTGAAACTCTTAATCTGACTCAAAGGAAATGTATTTACGGTATTTTATTATAAATTGTAAGGACCTGGAATTTGGAGGCAACAAAACACAAAACTGAACCAATAATTCTGGGAGGGAATTTAAATTAAATTATGGTATACTGTCTATCTTTGGCAGTCGATCTTGTAATATTTTCAGAAAATCTGACACAAGCCATTAGTCAAGAAAAGTCAATAGAAGTGATATCAGAATTTCTGCTGGGAAACAAAATTTATGACAGATTTAAAAAATGCACCAAAATTACATAGAAATACAAACAGATAAAACAGAGTGAGTAAATTTAAATATCTTGAAGAAACCATCAAGCAGAGCGAAACAGAAAAACATGCAACTGATGTAAGAGTTAGGAAAACTGAAAGAATACTTGCTTTAATTAAAACATCTACAACAAGAAATGCATCTCCAGAAACACAAACCCAAAACAATGTACCACAGTGGTAAGACCGGAGTGTTTTTAAAATCATGCATGTTAATGCATAATACGAACGATACTCTGGAAAGAGAAGAGATACTTGAAAACAATGCTCGAAAATAAATGGTGCAGTCCGAACTAAAGACAACTGGAGTATGAAAAGTAATCAAGAGATGTAGCAAAATATACAGAAATTACGAGAAGTTCTGGCAAAGTTATGGCAAAGTGGGTCTATACAACGGCGATGTACTTGAGGACAATATTATGGAAATGGAAGAGGATGTAGATGAAGATGAAATGGGAGATACGATACTGCGTGAAGAGCTTGACAGAGCACTGAAAGACCTGAGTCGAAAGAAGGCCCCCGGAGTAGACAACATTCCATTGGAACTACTAACGGCCTTGGGAGAGCCAGTCCTGACAAAACTCTACCATCTCGTGAGCAAGATGTATGAGACAGGCGAAATACCCTCAGACTTCAAGAAGAATATAATAATCTCAATCCCAAAGAAAGCAGGTGTTGACAGATGTGAAAATTACCGAACAATCAGTTTAATAAGCCACAGCTGCAAAATACTAACACGAATTCTTTACAGACGAATGGAAAAACTGGTAGAAACCGACCTCGGGGAAGATCAGTTTGGATTCCGTAGAAATACTAGAACACGTGAGGCAATACTGACCTTACGACTTATTTTAGAAGAAAGATTAAGGAAAGGCAAACCTACGTTTCTAGCATTTCTAGACTTAGAGAAAGCTTTTGACAATGTTGACTGGAATACTCTCTTTCAAATTCTAAAGGTGGCATGGGTAAAATACAGGGAGCTAAAGGCTATTTACAATTTGTACAGAAACCAGACAGCAGTTATAAGAGTCGAGGGGCATGAAAGGGAAGCAGTGGTTGGGAAGAGAGTGAGACAGGGTTGTAGCCTCTCCCCGATGTTATTCAATCTGTATATTGAGCAAGAAGTAAAGGAAACAAAAGAAAAATTCGGAGTAGGTATTAAAATCCATGGAGAAGAAATAAAAACTTTAAGGTTCGCCGATGACATTGTAATTCTGTCAGAGACAGCAAAGGACTTGGAAGAGCAGTTGAATGGAATGGATAGCGTCTTGAAAGGAGGATATAAGATGAACATCAACAAAAGCAAAACGAGGATAATGGAATGTAGTAGAATTAAGTCGGGTGATGCTGAGGGAATTAGATTAGGAAATGAGACACTTAAAGTAGTAAAGGAGTTTTGCTATTTGGGGAGCAAAATAACTGATGATGGTCGAAGTAGAGAGGATATAAAATGTAGACTGGCAATGGCAAGGAAAGCGTTTCTGAAGAAGAGAAATTTGTTAACATCGAGTATAGATTTAAGTGTCAGGAAGTCATTTCTGAAAGTATTTGTATGGAGTGTAGCCATGTATGGAAGTGAAACATGGACTATAAATAGTTTGGACAAGAAGAGAATAGAAGCTTTCGAAATGTGGTGCTACAAAAGAATGCTGAAGATTAGATGGGTAGATCACATAACTAATGAGGAAGTATTGAACAGGATTGGGGAGAAGAGAAGTTTGTGGCACAGCTTGACCAGAAGAAGGGATCGGTTGGTAGGACATGTTCTGAGGCATCAAGGGATCACCAATTTAGTATTGGAGGGCAGCGTGGAGGGTAAAAATCGTAGAGGGAGACCAAGAGATGAATACACTAAGCAGGTTCAGAAGGATGTAGGTTGCAGTAGGTACTGGGAGATGAAGAAGCTTGCACAGGATAGAGTAGCATGGAGAGCTGCATCAAACCAGTCTCAGGACTGAAGACCACAACAACATGGCAAAGTGAAGCTCACTGTTCCTTGGACAGTTCTGCTGAATGAATGAATCAGGCTATGAAAGAGACTAATCTGTATTTCTGGAGAAAAATAAGGCAATAGTGCCATGGACTGCGCCATGAACTACAGGAATAAGAAAATAACTAGATAGATAGAACATCAGAAAATAAGAAACAACAATAACAGACTGTTTTAAAGGTAAAATAGTGAATTTGAAAGATTTTCAGCATACAGTAAATAAGAAATCAAGAACAATGTGGCAGAAGAAAGAAGAAGATAACATGGCAAGGTGATAGAAGATTACTAGAAAAAAGGAAACAACAAACAAGAGGAAGGATTAAAGCTTACCTGATTAAGTCATCCTAATTGGTTAATACCAAGATAAACATAACGCCTTTAGTTGATCTGGAGATGTTCAGTAAAGTACGAAATCGGCTATCATTGTAAAAATAAGTGTGACCATAAACAGAATTAAAAAGCTATATTATAGTTTAGCTATCGCAGATCCTTCCAACTTGAATGTCATGCTTTTAGAGAACCATTTAGTAGACAATCAGTTGAAATAACCCTGAGGAAATATCAGTTTCGTTCCAAAACTAGTTAAGGCATCAGAGCAGTAATTCTGATCTCATCCACACTATAAAAATGATCGATAAAGAAAACAAAAACACGTTTTCGCATAGACCTCCACAGAGATTACAACTGTAACTCATTTTATGCAACAACACTCTTGATGAATTCTTCTCGGGTTATCAGCTGAGTGGTAGCGTCGTCTTGTCACAGCGTTTCGATGAGTTTCGTACACATCATCTTCGCCAGAAGATAATGTGTACGAAACTCATCGAAACGTTGCGACAAGACGACGCCATCACTCAGCTGATAACCCGAGAAGAATTCATCACTGAAATACTCCGAGAAAGACTGCAATCGCATAAACAACACTCTTATTTGACGACAGCATGTGAAAGTATATAGTCCTCAATATTGGCTAAGCGAGCTTTATAAATACAGGTTTGAGTTTACGAACGAAAATGATAAAGCTTATAAAGAGCACTCACCTATTATTTTTTTAACTTCGGAAATTATAATTCCTTATTCCATGTGATGAGTAAAGCTCCTTCGGAGACGCATGAATTTCCGAAGGAACAGCCACTGCGGCGTCTACAGCCGTTATGAAATATACGAAATATATTCGCAGTTGCGAATATGGACAACCATCAGTTGTGTAATGGAATGACGACAATGAAACTTCATACTGGACAGGGACCCAAACGCAAATTTCCCGCTTGTCGCGAGCGGTCACCTTACTATTAGACTCTCCGAGCACGACTCACTATCAGACCAAAATTTCCATATTAGAATTATATATTAATACCTTCAGCTGCTGGCGGGCGTTGATATATGTCAACAGGGACAGGTGAAAATGTGTGCTCCGACCGGGACTCGAACCCAGGATCTTCTGCTTACATGACAGACGCTCTATCCATCTTTTTTTCATTTCTTTTATCTCATTTTGTTCGTTAAAGTTCGTTGCGATTGTTCGTGGCGGACGTCCCCTGATGTCCATTGAAGTTCATTATTGATCCATTCACTCAGTTTTTTTTATTACAGACGGCGGCTAACCCTCTGACCGAACACGCTGAGCTACCATGCCGGCTCCATCTGAGCCACCGATGGCACAGAGGATAGTCGGACTGCAGGGACTATCTCGCGCACGCCTCCCGCGAGACCCACATTCTCACCTTATATGTCCACGTACTACAATCGTATTGTCCCTACCCAACACACTCATTGCTCGCGGAAGACATTCTTGCCAAGTCCCGTAAGAGTTAGGGTAATATGTGTGCATCCGCACAGAAGAAGGTCATGGCCAGTATTGCCAGAACTATATACTCATATGGATATGGTGTCCGTCCTTTCGGACATGTCAGAAAGAACACACATCATATCCATAAAAGTATAAAATTTTGCATATGTTGTCAACCATGTGTCTACAATCTGCAATCTTACATTCATTATGTACACTACTGGCCATTAAAATTGCTACACCAACAAGAAATGCAGATGATAAACGGGTATTCATTGGACAAATATATTATACTAGAACTGACATGTGATTACGTTTCACGCAATTTGCGTGCATAGATCCTGAGAAATCAGTACCCAGAACAACCACTTCTGGTCGTAATAACGGCCTTGATACGCCTGGGCATTGAGTCAAACAGAGCTTGGATGGCGCGTACAGGTACAGCTGCCCATGCAGCCTTATCACGATACCATAGTTCATGAAGAGTAGTGACTGGCGTATTGTCACGACCCAGTTGCTCGGCCACCATTGACCAGACGTTTTCAATTGGTGAGAGATCTGGAGAATGTGCTGGCCAGGACAGCAGTCGAACATTTTCTGTATCTAGAAAGGCCCGTACAGGACTTGCAACACACTGTCGTGCATTATCCTGCTGACATGTAGGGTTTCGCAGGGATCGAATGAAGGGTAGAACCACGGGTCGTAACACATCTGAAATGTGACGTCCACTGTTCAAAGTGCCGTCAATGCGAACAAGAGGTGACTGAGACGTGTAACCAATTGCACACCATAGCATCACGCCGGGTGATACGCCAGTATGGCGATGACGAATACGCGCTTCCAATATGCGTTCACCGCGATGTCGCCAAACACGGATGCGACCATCAGGATGCTGTAAACAGAACCTGGATTCATCCGAAAAAATGACGTGTTGACAATCGTGCACCCAGGTTCCTCGTTGAGTACACCATCGCAGGCGCTCCTGTCTGTGATGTAGCGTCAAAGGCAACCGCAGCCATGGCCTCCGAGCTGATAGCCCATACTGCTGCAAACGTCGTCGAACTGTTCGTGCAGATGGTTGTTGTCTTGCAAACGTCCCCATCTGTTGACTCAGGGATCGAGACGTGGCTGCACGATCCGTTACAGCCATGCGGATAAGATGCCTGTCATCTCGACTGCTAGCGATACGAGGCCGTTGGGATCCAGCACGGCGTCTCGTATTACCCTCCTGAACCCATCGATTCCATATTCTGCTAACAGTCATTGGATCTCGACCAACGCGAGCAGCAATGTCGCGATATGATAAACCGCAATCGCGATAGGCTACAATCCGACTTTCATCAAAGTCGGAAACGTGATGGTACGCATTTCTCCTCCTTACACGAGGCATCACAACAACGTTTCACCAGGCAACGCCAATCAACTGCTGTTTGTGTATGAGAAATCGGTTGGAAACTTTCCTCATGTCAGCACGTTGTAGGTGTCGCCACCGGCGCCAGCCTTGTGTGAATGCTCTGAAAAGCTAATCATTTGCATATCACAGCATTTTCTTTCTGTCGGTTTAATTTCGCGTCTGTAGCACGTCATTTTCGTGGTGTAGCAATATTAATGGCCAGTAGTGTATATTCCCGAACAGGGAGGACATTTTAATTGAAAGTCGATTGCCCGGTGTCGGCGGATAAATACGATATTACAGTGCTTGTGATGTTCTGAAATACGACGCAAAGTTCCTTCATACATGCATGCATGCCTGGTGTCGGCGGATAAATACGATGTTGGAGAGCCTGTGTTGTATAGAAGTAAAATGCGAAGTACTGTGTTCTCAGTATAGAAGTAGTAACAGAGAGGGTAGTAACAGAAGGGTGGGTCGGTCACGAGAGCTCTGTGACTTCGAACGTGAACTGGTCACTGGATGTCACTTCAGCAGCAAACCTGTCAGGCACATTTCCATCCTTCTAAAGCTGATGGTGTTGTGGTTATAGCAGTAAAACAAGAAGAAACGAGCACAGCGAAAGCAAGGCCAGGCAGACCTCATGTACTGGAGGACAGGAACCATCGAGAATTGCGGAGGTTGGTTGTAGAAAATCGTTTGAAATCAGCAGAAGGAATCACTCGTGAGTTCCAAAGCGCTACCAGCAGCCCAGCTAGCACTATGTGTGTGCGTATGGAGTTAAAAATCTGCATCTATATCTACATACAAACTCCGCAATCCACCATACAGTGCGTGGCGGAGGGTACCTCGTACCACAAGTAGCATCTTCTCTCCCTGTTCTACTCCCAAACCGAACGAGGGAAAAATGACTGCCTATATGCATCTCTAGGAGCGCTAATCTCTCTTATCTTATCTTTGTGGTCTTTCCGCGAAACATTAGTTGGCGGCAGTAAAACTGTACTACAGTCAGCCTCAAATGCTGGTTCTCTAAATTTCCTCAGTAGCGATTCACGAAAAGAACGCCTCCTTTCCTCCAGAGACTCCCACCTGAGTTCCCGAAGCATTTCCGTAACACTCGCGTTATGATCAAACCTACCAGTAACAAATCTAGCAGCCCGCCTCTGAATTGCTTCTATGTCCCCCCCCCAATCCGACCTGATAGGGATCCCAAACTCTCGAGCAGTACTCAATAATAGGTCGTATTATTGTTTTTAAGCGGTCTCCTCTACAGATGACCAACATCTTCCCAAAATTCTACAAATGAACCGAAGACGACTATCCGGCTCCCCCACAACTGCCATTACATGCTTGTCCCACTTCATATCGCTCTGCAATGTTACGCCCAAATATTTAATCGACTTGACTTTGTCAAGCGCTACACTACTAATGGAGTATTCAAACATTACCTATTTCCTATTCATCTGCATTACTTTACATTTATATATATTTAGAATTATATTTAGAATTAGCTTCCACTCTTTACACCAATCACAAATCCTGTCCAAGTCATCTTGTATCCTCCTACAATCACTCAACGACGACACCTCACCTCCGATGAACACTCACCATCGAGGACAACGTACTGGCTTCTATTATTTGAAGAAGTCTTCGAGCCACTCACATATTTGGGAACCAATCCCATATGCTCGTACCTTAGTTAGGAGTCTGCAGTGGGGCACCGAGTCAAACGCTTTCCGGAAGTCAAGGCATATGGCATCCGTCTGATACCCTCCTCCCATGGTTCGAAAATAATGGGATTCAATGGTCCAGCAGCTTCTCGTAAGCCATACATTTCTGACATCATTGATAAGCAACGGTTGAGGTCGTGTAAAGAGCTACGCCGCTGGTCGATGGATGATTTGAAACGACTGATTTGGAGTGATGAACCACGCTGTATCCTGTGGCAGTCCGGTGGAAGGTTCAAAACGGTTCAAATGGCTCTGAGCACTGTGGGACTTAACATCTGAGGTCATCAGTCCCCTAGAACTTAGAACTACTTAAACCTAACTAACCTAACGACATGACACACATCCATGCCCGAGGCAGGATTCGAACCTGCGACCGTTGCGGTCGCGAGCTTCCAGACTTAAGCGCCTAGATCCGCTCGGCCACACCGGCCGGCCCGGTGGAAGGGTTTGGGTTTAACGAATGCCTGGAGAACATTGCCTCCCATCATGTGTAGTGCCAACGGTGAAGTACGAAGGAGCTGATGTAACGGTATGCGGTTGTTTTCCTGGTTAGGGTGCTCGATAACCCAAAATGCTCAAGGACATGAACACGTTTTACGGCATTGTGAACTGCGTACACAAGAGGAACAATTCAGAGACGATGACTGTTTATGTCAACATGACAGTGCATCCTGTCAGAAAGTAGCATCTGTGAGGTAATGGGCTGCCCATAGTCGGACATTGAGCCCAGCGTCCGACATGACTATCTTGTCTGTCTTCGGCTATTGAGGAGCAATAGGCTGCTATTCCTCCACAGACAATCAGACATCTCATTGAAGGGTCCCCAGCATAGTTAAGGTGAAGGATCGATACATCCCACATTAATGTCCACCAATAGCTTTCCGGATACTTTTGATCGTTTAGTGTAATTGAATCGTCGTACAAAGATCTTCTAAACATCGAACATGGATCAACTCTCCGGAGTGCCATAGCGCTGATGTAGTTGTTGTTTTAGAGACAGACTTCCCTGGGCTGTACTAGCGTCCAGGACTTACGGACGAAAGTAACTTTCCCATGATATGCCACTGCCAAGTAACATAACTCGATAAAATTTGAACGTTACATAGAGAGAACTGCTGCAGTATAATATAGTATAGTATAGAACCGGTCTAGAAGGAGTAACTTACAGGGATAGACGAGTAATATACAACATGTACAAGAGCCAAGAAGGAATAATAAGCGAGGAAGTGCTCGGATTAAAAAGGGTGTAAAGTAGGATATGGTCTTTCACCCCTACTCTTCTATCTATACATTGAAGAAGCATTGACAGAATTCAAAGAAAGATTCAAGAGTGGAATTAAAATTCGCAAGGATATCAATGATAAGAATCACTGATGACATTGCTATCCTCAGTGAAAGTGAAGAATAATTCCACAATCTGCTAAATAGAATGAACAGTCTAATGAGTCCAGTATATAGACCGAGAGTAAATAGAAGAAAGACGAAAATACTGAGAATTAGCAGGAATGAGAACGGCGAGAAACTCAAGATCAGGATTGATTGTCAACAAGTATACGATGTTAAGAAATTCTGCTACCTAGACAGGGGCCGGCCGAGGTGGCCGAGCGGCTCTAGACGCTACAGTCTGGAACCGCGCGACCGCCACGGTCGCAGGTTCGAATCCTGCCTCGGGCATGGATGTGTGTGATGTCCTTAGGTTACTTAGGTTTAAGTAGTTCTGAGTTCTAGGGGAACGATGACCTCATATGTTAAGTCCCATAGTGCTCAGAGCCATTTGAACCATTTTGAACCTAGACAGGGAAACAACCCATGATAGACGGAGCAAAGAGGACATCTAAAGCAGACTAGCACTGGCAGAAAGGGCATTCCTGGCCAAGACAAGTCTACTAATACTAAACATACGCCTTAATTTAGGAAGGAATTTTTGAGAATCTACTTTTCGAGCACAGCATTTTATGATAGTGAAACATGGACTATGGGAAAACCGGAACAAAAGAAAATCTAAGCATTTGAGATGTGGTGATACAGATTAATGTCGAAAATTAGGTGGATGATTATGATGATATTGTTTGGTTTATGGGGCGCTCAACTGCGCGGTTATCAGCACCCTTTTAAATTTGGTCAGCCCAGTCTCGCCACTTTTCATGAATGATGATGGTATGGTGAGGACAACACAAACTCGAAACAGCTGAAAATCCCTGAACCCGCCGGGAATCGAACCCGGAACCACGTGCTCTGGAAGCGAGAAAGCGACCGCGAGACCACGAGCTGCGGACAAAATTAGGTGGACTAACAAGGTAAGGAATGAGAAGGTTCTGCACAGAATCCTCAAGGAAAGGTATGTATGGTAAACACTGACAAGAGGAAAAGACAGAATGATAGGTCATCTGTTAAGACATGAAGGAATAGCTTGTGTGGCACTAGAGAGAGCTGTAGACGGTAAAAACTGTAGAGGAAGACAGAGTTTGAAATATATCCAGCAAATAATTGAGGATGTAGTTACCAAGAAATATACTGAGATGAAGTCCGCCCCTGGTAGCTGAGTGGTCAGCGCGATCGACTGTCATACCTAACGGCCCGGGTTCGATTCCCGGCTGGGTCGGAGATTTTCTCCGCTCAGTGACTGGGTGATGTCCTTATCATCATCATTTCATCCCCATCGACACGCAAGTCGCCGAAATGGCGTCAACTCGAAATACTTGCACCAGGCGAACGGTCTACCCGACGGGAGGCCCTAGCCACAAGGCATTTCCACTGAGATGAAGAGGTTGGCACAGGAGGGAACTTCGTGGCAGGCTTCATCAAACCAGTCAGAAGACTGGAGGTAACTGAAACAAATACGCAATGAGTCGAACAGAAATGACACACTTAGTCAAAGACAATAATTACATTGAAGTCACCGCGATTCATGATGTTTCCCTAGACATCACAAGCGATGGAAAATGGTTCTAAATGGAATGTATGATCACGAAGTACGGCATTGCATGCTCTGAAATGTGCTCTCATGCTGGTCACAAGGTTGGTAAGCGCGTTCCATTCACACAGTAGAGCGATTGACATCTGGTGGATGGTTGATGGTGCATGTGAATGTGCTACAATACGTCTTCACAGTGCATCACAACCCGTACTCAGTAGGATGTAAGTAGGGGTAACAGGCTGGCCAATCCATTCGCTGAACATCCTCTCGATCCAAAAGCTCCTCCACATCCGTTTTCGACACGGTCGGTCATTGTCATTGTCATCCGTAAAAATTAAGTCAGGGCCAAATGCTCCCCTGAAAAAGACGCATGTGGGAAAGGACTACAGTGTCACAGTAACGTTGACCAGTGAGTGTGCCATGACATAAAATTATGCCTCCCCACACTATAGCATCTGGACCACCAAAACGACCATTTTCAACAATGTTCCTGGGTTCCCATCTCTCGCTATATGAGGATGCACCCAGCATAGATCAATATGATCGTTTTGTTGATCCAGGTGTTATGGTGTGGGGAGGCATAACGTTGCTTGGGCGTACTGATCACCAAATCCTTGAACACGGTATATTCACTGGTCTGCATTATTGTGGTGTACTCTTTTCCCATGTTCCTCAGAGGTGCGTTCGACCCTGGCTTCATTCTGATGGATAAGAACGCGCCACAGCATCGACAGCTTAGCTGGAGGATATTGGACGAAGGGACTGGCCTGCCCGGTCCCCCGACTTACATCCCTTCGAGTAAGGGTCATGATGCGTTGGGGAGACGCACTACAACACGTCTACAAGCACCAATGACCAACCAGGAGTTGTCAGCCGCCCCACTGGATGAACGGAACGTGCTTACCAACCTTGAGGCCAGCATGATAGCACGTTGCAGAGCACGTATTGTTGCAGTTCGTGATCACATAGCCCATTAAAAACCATCTACACTCCGCTTGTACTGTCTAGGGGACCATCATGAATCGTGGTGGCTTCTTTGAACAAAAGTATCACTTGTGTTTGCCTCATTGTGTATTTCTTTCAGTTAAAAAAAAGGCTCTAAGCACTATGGGACTTAACGTCTGAGGTCATCAGTCCCCTAGAATACTTAAACCTAACTAACCAAGGACATCACACACATCCAACCCCGAGGCAGGTTTCGAACCTGCGACCGTAGGAGTCTTTCAGTTACCTTCTGTACTAAACAGTAGCAGTTGCTTCCGCGTATGATCCAAACTTCATCGAGCTATGTTACTTGGCAGTGACACATCAAGCGGAAGTTACTTCCGTCCTTAAGTTTCGCACACCAGTGTACTTATCTTCCGTTTTCTGCTCATACTTTCAGAGTCGTAGAGCAATTTTCAAGCAGTAATTCCTGCCATAAGCCCAGCCTAAATCTAGTTACGAATCCAGAAACTAGTAGCAAGAACGAAAGATAAATATTTGTGAAAAACCGAGATTTGCGCATTGTACTGTCACTTTATCTAAACAACCAGTGCTAATCAAAAACAGACCATCCTCAGATATAATGTAACATCATTAAGCAGATGAATGACGAATCATAGTCCAATTATGCGTTATGATATAAACCAACTTGTTAAATCCAGTTCCAGTAATGGAGTAAATACAACATCCTCCAGCACGTTTAATGTGGTTTGCGGCATGCTGCCAGCTAAAAGTTATGATTTGTCATGCATCTGACTAGTAGTGTCACATTACACCTGAGGATGGTCCGTTTCTGACCCAAACGGTTGTAATAAATGACAATACAGCTCTGTGCAAACCACTTTTCTCCAAAAACCTCTAGAAACTGCCTCAAAATAATGTAAGAGACAAAAACTAAAAACAATGTCATTGTATAACATCCGTGCCGGCCGCGGTGGCCGAGCGGTTCTAGGAGCTTCAGTCTTGAACCGCGCGACTGCTACGGTCGCAGGTTCGAATCCTACCTCAGGTATAGATGTGTGTGATGTCCTTAGGTTAGTTAGGTTTAAGTATTTCTAGGGGAATGACATCTGCTGTTAAGTCCCATAGTGCTCAGAGCCATTGTTTTATAACATCCTTCTCGAAAACAAATACGGTACTTCATCAGCTGCGGAACCATGATTTTAACCAACATGGTTGGGAGTGTTAGTGACCTTATTTTCGGTAATTACTTATGAAGAAACAGTCACGATCGCAAAATCTCATTCATTTAATGTGATCGGTTTCGGAAAGTACAGTAGGCCATCTTCAGGCTGACTTCACCAGTTGCTGGAACTGGCGACGTGCAGAGCAGCTGCGTGTTGTTAAGACGATAACACGCAGCTGCTCAGCACGTCGACAGCTCCAGCAAATGGTGCAATCTGCCTGAAGATGGCCTATTCTATATGTGCCGAAACCGGTAATTTTAAACAAATGATATTTTGTGATCGTGGCCGTATCTTCATAAATGAGATACGGACCTGCCAACATAATTCTCCTTTAAAAGAAGCAGATAAGGTTATGACATATGGTTTCTGACAATGATTGCCCAAAAAGACTCAACTTTTTAGAAAGTTGATGAATGACGTTGTACAAGGCTGCTTGTTTTATTGTCGATTTTTGTCTTGGCCGTACCAGCATCGGGCCACATGCCCTTCTTCAAATGGTTCAAATGGCTCTGAGCACTATGGGACTTAACTTCTGAGGTCATCAGTCCGCTAGAACTAAGAACTACTTAAACCTAACTAACCTAAGGACATCACACACATCCATGCCCGAGGCAGGATTCGAACCTGCGACCGTAGCGGTCGCGCGGTTCCGTATTGAAGCGCCTAGAACCGATCGCCCACCGCGGCTGGCCTTTCCGAATAAATCTGTGGAAATTCTATGTGGACACAGTGGGAAATCACACGACATGTGAAGATGGGCGTGGCTTGAACCTTTCCGGCCACAATAAAAATCAACAGTAAAATAAGCAGCCTGGTCTATGTACACTAAGGTGACAAAAAGTGATGGGATAGCGGTATGCACATATACAGATGACGGTAGTATCACGAACGCAGGGTATAAAAGGACAGCGCAACGGCGCAGCTGTCATTTGTACACAGGTGATCCATTTGAAAAGTTTCAGAAGTGATTGTGGCAGCACGACGAGAATTAACAGACTTTGGACGTGGAATGGTAGTTGGAGCTACAGCCATTGAAGACTGCACTTAGGAAATCGTTAGGGAATTCAATATTCCGAGATCCACAGTGTCAAGAGTGTGCCGAGAATACCAGATTTCAGGTATTACTTCTCACCATGGACAACGCAGTGGCCGACGGCCTTGACGTAACGACGAGAGCAGCGCCGTATGGAGAGTAGACAAGTAACGCAGCATGAAATAACAGCATAAGTCAATGTCGCAGGTACGACAAATGCTTCCGTTAGGACAGTGCGTCCAAAATCGTCATTAATGACCTACGGTAGCAGACGACCGACGCAAGTGCCTTGCATCGCCTGCTGCGCCTTTCCTGGATTTGTGACCACATCGGTTGGACTAAAGATTACTGGAAAACCGTGGTCTGGTGAGATAAGCCTCGATTTCAGTTGGTAAGAGTTGATGGTAAGGTTCGAGTGTGGCGCAGATCGCACGGAGCCATGGATCTAAGCTGTCAACAAGGGACTGAGCAAGCTGGAGCTGGCTTCATAATGGTGTGGCCTGTGTTTACTTGGAATGGACTGAGTCTTCTGGTCCAACTTAACCAATCACTGACTGGAAAAGTTTACGTTCTGCTACCTGGAGACCATTTGAAGCCATTCATGTACTCCATTTTCCCAAACAACGACGGATTTTTTATGGATGACAATGCACAATGTCACCAGGACATAATTGTTCGCAGTAGGTTTGAAGACCATTCTGGACAATTCAAACGAATGATATGGCCACCTAGATCACCTGGCTTGAATCCCATTTCAGAAATCGTTACGGAATTCAATATTCCAAGTTCCACAGTGTTAAGAGTGTGCCAACAATACCAAATTTCAGGTATCATCTCTCACTACGGACAACACAAAGGCCATCGGTCTTCACTTAAGAGCCGAGAGCAGTGGAGTTTGCGTAGAGTTGTCAGTGCTAACAGACAAACAACACTGTGTGACATAACCGCGGAAATCGATGTGGGACGTACATCGAACGTATCCGTTAGGATAGTGCTGCGAAATTTGGCGTTAACGGGCTATAGCAGCAGACGACCCACGCGAGTGTCTTTGCTAACAGCACTGCATCGCCTGCAGCTCCTCTCCTGGGCTCGCGATCATATTCGTTGGACTCTAGGCTACTGGAAAACCGTGGCCTGTTCAGATGAGTCTCTATTGCGGTTGGTAAGAGCTGATGGTAAGGTTCGAGTGTGGTCATGGACTCAAGTTGTCAACGAGACACTGTGCAGGCAGATGGTGGTTCCATAATAGTGTGGGCTGTGTTTATAAGCAATTAACTGGGATCTCTGGTCCAACTGAACCGAGCACTGACTGCAGATGGTGAAGTTCAGCTACTCGGAGACTATTTGCAGCCATTCATGGACTTCCCAAACAACTACGTTTATGTCACCGGACCACAGTTGTTCATGATTGGTTTGAGGAACATTGTGGACGAGTCGTGTGGTCGATTTAGCCACCGAGATTGCCCGACATGAATCCCATCGAATATTTCTGGGACATAATAGAGAGGTAAGCGCATGCAGTAAAACACTTTCGCAGTTGTGGACGGCTGTAGAGGCAGCATGGTTCAGTATTTCTCCAGGGGACTTTCAAAGACTTGTCGAGTCTGTTTCACGTCGAGTTGATGCACTACGCCAGGCAAAACCAGATCCGTCACGATATTACGAGGGTGACTCAAATGAAAACGTTAAATATTTTTTTAAATATTAATTATTGTGCAGAAGTGGTACAAAGCTGTATCACTTTCCAACATAATCTCCCCCACGCTCAATACAAGTTCTCCAACGCTACAAAATGCATAAATTCCTTTAGAAAAATATTCTTTTGATAGTCCGCGCAACCATTCATGCATTCATCAGAAAGGAACTTCTTTCCTCCCACTGCGTCTTTGAGTGGTCGAAACATATGGAAATCACTTGGGGCAAGGTCTGGTGAATATGGTGGATGAGGAAGACACTCAAAATGCAGGTCTGTGATTGTTGCAACTGTTGTACGGGCAGTGTAGGGCCTAGCATTGTCATGTTGCAAAAGGACACCTGCTGACAGCAATACACGTCGCTTTGATTTGATTGCAGGCCCCAGATTATTTTTTAGGAGATCTGTATATGATGCACTGGTGACAGTGGTCCCTCTAGGCATGTAATGCTCCAAAATGACGCCTTTTTCGTCCCAAAAGAGAGTCAGCATAACTTTCCCTGCTGATGGTTCTGTTCGAAACTTCTTTGATTTTGGTGATGAGGAATGGCGCCATTCCTTGCTCGCTCTCTTCGTTTCCGGTTGGTAGAAGTGAACCCAGGTTTCGTCCCCAGTAACGACTCTTGCAAGGAAGCCATCACCTTCTCGTTCAAAGCGCCGAAGAAGTTCTCACAAGCACCAACACGTCGTACTCTCATTTCAGGAGTCAGCTGCCATGGCACCCACCTTGCAGACACTCTGTGAAACTTGAGCACATCACGCACATTGTGGTGTACTGGCCCATGAGTAATCTGTAAACATGCTGCAATGTCATCCAGTGTCACTCGGTGATTTTCATTCACTATGGCTTCAACTGCTGCAATCTTCTGTGGAGTCACAACTCGTTGTGCCTGACCTGGACGAGGAGCATCTTCCACTGAAGTCACACCATTTGCAAACTTCCTACTCCATTCGTAGACTTGCTGCTGTGCCAAACATGCATCACCTTACTGAACCTTCATTCGTCGATGAATTTCAATATGTTTCACACCTTCACTACGCAAAAACCGAATAACAGAACGCTGTTCTTCCCTGGTGCAAGTTGCAAGTGAGGCCGCGATTTTTATACTGATACTGCGACGGTGTATGTGTGCATCTGCACTATGCTGCCACCTACAGGCCATTCTGCACGCTGTTTGTAGTACGCTTATCAACTGACAGGATAAAAGCGCGAAATTTCGATTTGTTATTACAAATTTAAGGTTTTCATTTGACTCACCCTCGTCTCCTTAGAGTGGTAGGGAGTACAGAGAGAAGCTGACATTGAGAAAAATCATACAGCAGTTCGTATCTTTTGCAGTGCAATAAAGTTGTTAATGACTTACGTGAACTATTCGTGCACCGCTTACGTATTCCACGTGCCCCACGTTCTTCGTTTAAAACTGTGTGAGTCTTGTCATAGCTATTACAAAATTCACACGTAGCGTCTTAGGAATCTGTATGAGGTTAGGAGAAATTGTTTTCTACTCCTTAGGCCGTTTTAAAAAGTGTTATACACTACTGGCCATTAAAGCTGTTACACCAAGAAGCAATGCAGGTGATAAACGGGTATTCATTGCACAAATAAATTATAGTAGAACTGACATGTGATTACATGTTCACGCAATTTGTGTGCATAGATCCTAAGAAATCAGTACCCAGAACAACCACCTCTGGCCGTAATGACGGCCTCGATACGCCTTGGCATTGAGTCAAACAGAGCTTGGATGGTGTGTACAGGTACAGGTCCCCATGCACCTTCAACACGATACCACAGTTCATCAAGAGTAGTGACTGGCGTATTGTGACGAGCCAGTTCCTCGGCCACCATTGACCACACGTTTTCAATTGGTGAGAGATCTGGAGAATGTGCTGGCCAGGACAGCAGTCGAACATTTTCTGTATCCAGAAAGGCTCGTGCAGGACCTGCAACATGCGGTCGTGCACAATCCTGCTGAAATGTTGGGTTTCGCAGGGATGGAATGAGGGGTAGAGCCACGGGTCGTGACACATCTGAAATATAACGTCGACTGTCCAGATTGCCGTCAATGCGAACAAGAGGTGACCGAGACGTGTAACCAATGGCACCCCATACCATCACGCCGGGTGATACGCCAGTATGGCGACGACAAATACACGCTTCCAATGTGCGTTCACCGCCATGTCGCCAAACACGGATGCGACCATCATGATGCTGTAAACAGAACCCGTATTCATCCGAAAAAATGACGTTTTGCCATTCGTGTACCCAGGTTCGTCGTTGAGTACACCATCGCAGGCGCTCTGTCTGTGATGCAGCGCCAAGGGTAACTGCAGCCATGGTGTCCGAGCTGACAGTCCATAATGCTGCAAACATCGTCGAACTGTTCGTGCACATGCTTGTTGTCTTGCAAACGTCCCCATCTGTTGACTCAGGGATCGAGACGTGGCTGCACGATCCGTTACAGCCATGCGGATAAGATGCCTGTCATCTCGACTGCTAGTGATACGAGGCCGTTGGGATCCAGCACGTCATTCCGTATTACCCTCCTGAACTCACCGATTTCACATTCTGCTAACAGTCATTGGATCTCGACCAACGCGAGCAGCAATGTCGCGATACGCTAAACCGCAATCGCGATAGGCTACAACCCGACCTCTATCAAAGTCGGAAACGCATTTCTCCTTCTTACACGAGGCATCACAACAACGTTTCACCAGGCAACGCCGGTCAACTGCTGTTTGTGTATGAGAAATCGGTTGGAAACGTTCCTTATGTCAGCACGTTGTAGGTGTCTCCAGCGGCGCCAACCTTGTGTGAATGGTCTGAAAAGCTAATCATTTGCATATCACAGCATCTTATTCCTGTTGGTTAAATTTCGCGTCTTTAGCACGTCATCTTCGTGGTGTAGCAATTTTAATGGCCAGTCAACATCATCATCATCAGTGTTCTGCCCAAAAGGCAGGTTTTCACGTGGTAGTTCTCCAAGCTATCCGGTTTTCTGCCATCCTTTTCAGGTCTGCATAATTTCCTCTTCCCTTCATGTCGTTGAAATGGCTCTGAGCATGGTCATCAGTCCCCTAGAACTTAGAACTACTTAAACCTAACTAACCTAAGGACATCACACAACACCCAGTCATCACGAGGCAGAGAAAATCCCTGACCCCGCCCGGAATCGAACCCGGGAACCCGGGCGCCTTTATGTCGTCTATCACCTTGTATCTCCTTCCTCTCAGTCTTCTCCCACAAACCAATCCTTCCAAAGCACCTACTAGCAAGCACTCCCTTCTCAATGAATGTCCCAACCAGTTCTTTTTCCTTTCTCTTACAATCTTCAGCAGACATCTTCTCTCACCAACCCTTTCCAATACTCTTTCATTACTCACTCTTTCCATCCAGCCTATTCTCTGCATTCTCCTCCACATCCACATCTCAACTGCCTCTAACCTTTTTTCATCCTCTCGTCTCAGAGTCCATGTTTCTGCCCCATATAGTGCCACACTCCACACAAAACATTTGGCAAGCCTTTTCCTTAGTCCTTTATCTAATTTGCCACATAAGCGTCTCCTCTTTCTGTTGAATGCCTAGCCGGCCGAAGTGGCCGTGCGGTTAAGGGCGCTGCAGTCTGGAACCGCAAGACCGCTACGGTCGCAGATTCGAATCCTGCCTCGGGCATGGATGTTTGTGATGTCCTTAGGTTAGTTAGGTTTAACTAGTTCTAAGTTCTAGGGGACTAATGACCTCAGCAGTTGAGTCCCATAGTGCTCAGAGCCATTTGAACCATTTGTTGAATGCCTCCTTCGCTATGGCAATTCGAGTTTTCACCTCCTGGTGACATCTCAAGTCTTCAGTTATTGTGCTTCCGAGATATTTAAATTCACTTACTTGGCTAATGGTAGATTGTCCTATTTTAATATTGTACAGTCTTCGTCTTGTACTGATGACCTACTCTTTGTTTTTGCTGTGTTTATTTGCATCCCATATTCCACACAAGCTTCATTCAGATCTTTGAGCATGTTATTTACTGTCCACTCACTTTCTGCCACTAACACCATGTCATCAGCAAATCTTATACATTCTATTCTCTTTCCACCAATACATATGCCTCTTTTCCCATCTAAACTTTTCGCAATAATCTCTTCAAGATATACGTTAAACAACAGTGGGGAAAGGCGAAAACCTTGTCTAACACCTCGTCCAATGCTGCTTCCTTCTGACATTTCATTTCCAATCCTTATCCTTACTTTCTGGTGTAAATATAGATTCTGTATCAGTCGTCTCTCTTTCCAATCTACTCCTTTCCTCTTCAAGATATCCATCAGCTTGTTCCACTGAACTCTGTCAAAAGCCTTTTCTAAATCTATAAAAATAGCAAAGATTTCTCTACCCTAATGGCCAGTAGTGTGTTAAAAAGTAATTTTTATTCGGGTAAATATTTTAGACTTTTTCCGCCCATTACACGCACAAGGCAGCGTGTAGCGCACAGAGTGGAGCGGTACGGGACGAGTCGTCAGGCGAGACAGGGGGCTGGGTCAGCGCGAGGATCCCCGGAATGCCCAGATGGGAGCGCGGCGCGTTTCCCACCGTGCGTGGCGCGGCATGACGTGAGGGCAGGCGGCCGCGCAGGCTCAGTCGCGGCCTCAGGCCGCCGCAGTTTTTGATGTGCGCCCCGCGATCTTATCTGCGCCAGCCGGCCCACCGGCCGCCCCTTTGTCTCGCAAACGTGCCCGGAATAATTTGTCCCGCGCTGACATATTTATAAAATAACGCGTCGCGCACGCCGCGCCGCACAACGCTTTCCTTGGCGGTTCCTCTCGCGGCCGTCTCTCCTCCCCCTCCCCCCCCCCCTCTCCACCAATTCCTCGGTCCTGCAACGTCTCTTCAATTATTTACCTTCTTAATTCAGTCCCCTACCCCTCATTCCCTAACCTTACTCCCACAGTCGGAAGATGAAGAGCGCACGGTTACGGCTTTTGTTTCCCGACATAAGAAGTCCGCATCGTCGTCTCCCCTCCCTAGACCGTTCCTTGAAGAACTGTCGTCCTTTTAAGAGATAACAACGTGGTGGTATAACTTGACAAATTTAGCGAGAACAGATGTTAGACCCCGAAGGGGTTTCTCCACAGGTCCCCTCCACTTGTACCGGTTGCTACGGACAAACAGCGTAGGGTTTAATTTAGATCATTAACAAATATAGCACATTTAATTTCCGCACCTACAGCGCCACATCGTGATTATTTCAGAGTTCTCAGAAACACAAAAAATAACAGTGGTTATAAGGAAGACCACAGCTTAGTTTCCTGTCGACAAAGAGTTTTATTCCGTCGTAATTTCAGGCGAGCATCCACGACAGTAATATTTCTTCCTCTGACGGCTGTAAAGACATCTTCAAGTTGGGTCGATGACTGAATTAAAATCACTTGACACAGCTATACAGGCTGATTCCGTAATGATGATGATGATGAGGATGATGTGTGTGTGTGTCGGTGGGTGGGTGGGTGTGTATGTGTGTGTGAATGCCTAAAGGACCAAACTGCTGAGAGGTCACCGGTCCCTAGACTTACACACTACTTAAACTAATTTATGGTAAGAACAACAGAGACACCCATGCCCGAGGGAGGACTCGAACCTCCGGCGGGAGGGGCCGCACAATCCGGGACACGGCACCTCGAACCGCGGGTCCACTCCGCGCGGCCCGTGATGATGTTCAAATGTGTGTGAAATCTTATAGGACTTAACTGCTAAGGTCATCAGTCCCTAAGCTTACACACTACTTAACCTAAATTATCCTAAGGACAAACACACACACCCATGCCCGAAGGAGGACTCGAACCTCCGCCAGGACCAACCCCACAGTCCATGACTGCAGTGGCTTTGACCGCTCGGCTAATCCCGCGCGGCACCCGTGATGATATCACAAGCATTCAGGTATGAAGGAGAAGGATAAATGTATCAATTTGAGGTAAGGGACCTCACTCTGGAAACGACCGAAACCAAAGTTAGAAGCGAAAAAGTTTTGACAACTCTCATAATGGACATCTTCTACTGCAACATCTTTGCTTTTCATATTTTTGGAGGAGGTAGCATGAACCAAAACAAGAAAAAAATGTCCAATAAACGTGAGCTCTAATCTGCATACCTTAAGAGCTATCACTACTTGTTCATCTTTGCTACTGCGAAACACATCTCTTCTACATCTACATCTACATCTACATGATTACTCTGCAATTCACATTTAAGTGCTTGGCAGAGGGTTCATCGAACCACAATCATACTATCTCTCTACCATTCCACTCCCGAACAGCGCGCGGGAAAAACGAACACCTAAACCTTTCTATTCGAGCTCTGATTTCTCTTATTTTATTTTGATGATCATTCCTACCTATGTAGGTTGGGCTCAACAAAATATTTTCGCATTCGGAAGAGAAAGTTGGTGACTGAAATTTAGTAAATACATCTCGCTGCGACGAAAAACGTATTTGCTTTAATGAATTCCATCCCAACTCGCGTATCATATCTACCACACTCTCTCCCCTATTACGTGATAATACAAAACGAGCTGCCCTTTTTTGCACCGTTTCGATGTACTCCGTCAATCCCACCTGGTAAGGATCCCACACCGCGCAGCAATATTATAACAGAGGACGAACGAGTGTAGTGTAAGCCGTCTCTTTAGTGGACTTGTTCCATCTTCTAAGTGTCCTGCCAATGAAACGCAACCTTTGGCTCGCCTTCCCCACAATATTATCTATGTGGTCTTTCCAACTGAAGTTGTTCGTAATTTTAACACCCAGGTACTTAGTTGAATTGACAGCCTTGAGAATTGTACTATTTATCGAGTAATCGAATTCCAACGGACTTCTTTTGGAACTCATGCGGGTCACCTCACACTTTTCGTTATTTAGCGTCAACTGCCACTTGCCACACCATACAGCAATCTTTTCTAAATCGTTTTGCAACTGATACTAGTCTTCGGATGACCTTACTAGACGGTAAATTACAGCATCATCTGCGAACAACCTAAGAGAACTGCTCAGATTGTCACCCAGGTCATTTATATAGATCGGAAACAGCAGAGGTCCCAGGACGCTTCCCTGAGGAACACCTGATATCACTTCAGTTTTACTCGATGATTTGCCGTCTATTACTACGAACTGCGACCTTCCTGACAGGAAATCACGAATCCAGTCGCACAACTGAGACGATACCCCATAGGCCCGCAGCTTGATTAGAAGTCGCTTGTGAGGAACGGTGTCAAAAGCTTTCGGGAAATCTAGAAATTCGGAATCAACTTGAGATCCCCTGTCGATAGCGGCCATTACTTCGTGCGAATAAAGAGCTAGCTGCGTTGCACAAGAACGATGTTTTCTGAAGCCATGCTGATTACGTATCAATAGATCGTTCCTTTCGAGGTGATTCATAATGTTTGAATACAGTATATGCTCCAAAATCCTACTGCAAACCGACGTCAATGATATAGTTCGATGGATTACTCCTACTACCCTTCTTAAACACTGGTGCGACCTGCGCAATTTTCCAATCTGTAGGTACTGATCTATCGGTGAGCGAGCGGTTGTATATGATTGCTAAGTAGGGAGCTATTGTATCAGCGTAATCTGAAAGGAACCTAATCGGCATACAATCTGGACCTGAAGATTTGCCCGTATCAAGCGATTTGAGTTGCTTCGCAACCCCTAAGGTATCTACTTCTAAGAAACTCATGCTCTGGAATATTCCATATTCTGCTGTACCACTGCTCATAGCTTTTATGGCAAGCATTTCAAAAAATGGTTCAAATGGCTCTGAGCATTATGGGACTTATCTTCTGAGGTCATCAGTCCCCTAGAACATAGAACTACTTAAACCTAACTAACCTAAGGACATCATACACATCCATGCCCGAGGCAGGATTCGAACCTGCGACCGTAGCGGTCGCGCGGTTCCAAACTGAAAAGCCTAGAACAGCTCGGGCACTCCGACCGGCAAGCATTTTAGAGCCCATGTTTACTAGGTTTTTTTTTCTTTTGGTCCGTACTACCTCCTCCCAAAATATGAAAAGTAAAGAAGTTGTAGTATAAGAGGCCCACTGCAGAGGCAGCAGAACGATTTTCGCTTTTGACTTTCGACTCGGTCGTTTCGAGACCAAGATCCCTTACCTCTAATTGATACATTTACCCTTCTCAGTCGTCCCTTAAAGTCTGTAACTTCATCACGGAATCGTCCTATATACTAGGGAGCAAATGCGCGTGCGTTAGAGATACACTCTCGTTCCACCTGCACAGCCAAAGGCAGTGACGTCACACGCTGTCGATCGTTCACGCTATATGTTGATCAACGAGTATAAGTCGAGCTGGTGTGAAACTCGCATACGTCATGATTTCCGAGGTTGTGATCAGGTTGAGAGCTAATAGCATAGCTTAAATTGCTGCGAGTGAAATGGTTGAACACACTCAAAGCAATAGCTATATGCCTTTTTTCTTTTTTTTTTTTTTTGTCACTTCACTTACCCGTTCGGTTGGAAACAATGTCTCCCGCGTCACAAATAAGACAGTCCGCACAAGAGCGTCAATCATAGATAAAACTATATACTTCAGAAATAAAGCATAGGAAGTACCAAGTCAGCAAATCCAGAGTTTAAAAAGTATTACAACGGATGGCATGTTTTGGAATGCCAAGCAGCAAAGGTCCAGAAAAATAGTTCCGCTGAGTGCCCAGGCGTAATATGCGTGGCTTCCATGAATTGTCGAGCTGGAAACGACTCAGTTGAGCGGGTTGTCTGCTTATTGTATTTCTATAGCTTCGTTGCGACTGAATCCCTATACGGTGTGTCTATGGCTGCTATCCTGGCTTCTCTATATTCCAAGGAATACCCACCGGAAAATGTTCAGCCATTACACATTTGTTGGATTGTGGAAGGCTATTGTTATTCGATGCACTGTTCTTGTACAGTGCTTATTGTTTCTACTAATTTTAGGAAACTGGCAAAGAATTTCATTTACACTCGCCTTACGTAAAAGCACATTGTCTTCCACAGATCCCAGAAGAACCACTGTCTTAGCCAGTAGATGGCAGATCACACCCATTTTATGCTTCTTCATTATTCGGGCAATTTAAAGAAACCTTTAGCACATACTGTAGAAAGCCCCTAAACTTTATACTTCTTCCCTCTTGCTTTTCCTTAGGTTGGTGTGGCGTTTTCGTTTGCCGAGCTCACTAAATTTGACGTATTGCATATCCATTTCTACGAATACTTCTTCCACGCTTACCAGTTCGGGGTGTCAAGACTACATGGACCTTACATACTAAAATACCCAAGTACAAAGTACGTTCAAAGTTTCCAAGGGATGGTGGCATTCGGCACCTGCAAGTATAAATCAAAAGAGGATTTGTGGTACATGCAATGCCCTAAAACTCATCCTCTTTATCTCGAACTAATACACCTAAAAACGATGGACAGCCATTCATTTACCATTCCATGGAAAATTCGATATTTTCGTGAATGAGTGAATGTAGTGTTGGCAGAAGAGCCAGCACTGTGTTTCTAGAGGAGGCCGAAATGCACGCGTTTAATTACACGCTGACTGGCGTGAGGTCTGGAACAGGACAATATCTTGAGAATTGCAAATAAAGTACGTAGTTGATATAATACTTAACTTTAATCCACAATTGTAGAACATCTCTCGTTACGGTACATGCTTCATAATATTAATTATCAATTGAATACGGGGCCTTGCTAGGTCGTAGCAAATGTAGCTGAAGGCTATGCTAACTATTGTCTCGGCAAATGAGAGCGTATTTGTCAGTGAACCATTGCTATGAACGTCGGCTGTACAACTGGGGCGAGTGCTAGTACGTCTCTCTAGACCTGCCGTGTGGTGGCGCTTGGTCTGCTATCACTGACAGTGACGACACGCGGGTCCGGCGTATACTAATGGACCGCGGCCGATTTAAAGGCTACCACCTAGCAAGTGTGATGTCTGGCGGTGACACCACATTCCTCCCCCGCAAATCGGCGAACGGTTGTGTTATAAGGCTTCCGCCCGCCGTGGGGAGGACCCCATGTTGACGTATGCGACGAGGTGGGGAGCCTAACAACAGGCGAGGCTGTGCCACCCGCACCCGGCCATTCGGTCCGAGGGGAGCTAGGAAACGCCTGAAAACCTAGTCCAGGGTGCACGCCAACATGCGGTGTAGGCGCCCGTAAAGAGACAGGAGGGGCCGAAGGGTCGACCTCCATCAGAACGGGGCAGCCGACGGGCGAAGACGACATCTGGTCCGGAGCGGGCAAGAGTTCCATGTCGGTGGACAGCTGGTCACGGGAAGCGATCGGCGGCGCGTGACCCAGGGAGGCGCTTGGCGGCTGCAGCGAAGCGTCCACTGCGGACGGCGCCGGCGGGAGAACAGGCGGCGGCGGCGGCGGCGGCGCGTCGCCACGGGGCAAAATGGAAGGCAGCGTCGGTAACACTTGGGGATGAGGCGAGCCAGTAGATGGGTCCCCAGGGCGCTGACCGGACGGCACCGTCGCTGAAAGCAGACGGGGAGCGGCAGAACCCGTGCGACGACAGAGGCGCAGCTGATTGAGATGCCGACGCACCTCACCAGAGACCCCCAAAATCAGATACATAGCGCGGCCGAGGCAGCGAAGAATGCACCCTGCGAGCCAACGCCGTGAACCTCGATAGTTGCGATAGTATACCACGTCGCCTGGGACAAAAGCAGGTGACTGCCGCTGCACAGGAACCTGATGCGGCGGATGTAGCAAAGACATCAAGGTCCGATGAGGACGACCTTGGAGCAACTCAGCCGGCGAGCGACCATCTCGGGGCTGAGAGCGATACGAGGACAAAAAGAGCAACAACGCGTCCTCCCGAGAATGCGACTCTTTCAACTTCAACATCTGGGACTTGAAAGTCCGGACCAATCGTTCAGCGGCACCGTTTGACTGAGGCGAAAACGGCGCGGATGTCAGATGTTGAATACCATTGGCCTGGCAGAATGACTGAAATTCTGCGGACATGAATTGTGGGCCATTGTCGGAAACAATAGTCTGTGGAAGACCTTCAATGCAAAAGATAGCGGATAACGCGTGGATGGTGGCAGACGACGTCGTGGAAGACATCCTGACAACAAAAGAAAAATTACTGAACGAATCGACCACAACCAACCATCGAACATTCCAGAATGGACCAGCAAAATCGATGTGTAAGCGTTGCCAAGGGGAAGTGGCTTTCGGCCATGCAAAGAATTTCCGCGGTGGTGCGGATTGTTGTTCGGCACACGCCATGCAAGAAGAGCACATATTCGAAATCGCAGCATCGATTCCGAACCAAGTACAGTGCTGACGAGCAAGTTGTTTCGTTCGCACTATACCCCAATGTCCGTGGTGGAGAAGCCGTAAGACAGAGGACTGTAACGAACGTGGGACCACGACCCTGGACTGATCATTATCAGAACGCAACAGCAAAACACCACGTCGAACAAAAGTCTCTCCTTGTGAGCAAAAAATCGGCGAACCAACGGATCCTCGATCCGTGACTTTGACAAGGGCCATTTAGTAGTAACAAAACGCAAAACGGTAGCAAGGACAGGGTCAGAAGCTGTGGCTGTAGCTACACGACGAAAATCAATCGGAAACGATTCTACCATGTCATCGGTTTCCGCATCAGTGAACATGCAAGCAAGTTCGGAAGAATCGAATGCTCTATCCTCAGCAACAGGCAAACGGGACAACGCATCGGCGTTTCCGTGCTTAGCAGTGGACCGATACAAGATATCGTAGCGGTACTGCGAGAGGAAAATAGACCAGCGAGTGAATTTCTGCGCTGTACGTGGAGGTACAGGCTTGTTTGAATGAAAAAACGATGTCAAAGGTTTGTGGTCTGTGATGATGGTAAAGTGACGACCATACAAGAAATCATGAAACTTAGTAACACCAAAGACGAGAGCCAAAGCTTCTTTCTCTATCTGTGCATAATTTCTTTGCGCAGACGAGAGCAATTTGGACGCAAAGGCAATAGGACGATCATGCGAACCATCTTTGTGCGCAAGCATAGCACCGATCCCGAAATCCGATGCATCTACCATCAACAAAAGGGGTTTCTGGGGATCGAATGGCGTCAGGCAAGTAGTGGAAAGCAACGCCGATTTCAACTGGCGAAAGGCGCGTTCGCATTCCGTCGTCCAGACGAACGGAACACCTTTACGGCGTAGGCGATGAAGCGGAGCTGAAATGGAAGAGGCATGGGGAACATAGCGATGATAGTAATTAATTTTTCCCAACACACTCTGTAGCTGCTTCAAATTCTGCGGCGAAGGCAAGTCTTGTATGGCACGGAGGTGCTCGGGACTGGGATGTATGCCTTGGGCATTGATTACATGTCCCAGATAAGGTAAGTCACGAGCAAAAAACACACATTTGTCCTTCCGCAAGCGAAGACCATTATGTCGCAAGACCTGAAATAACGTTCGGAGGTTGGCTAAATGTTCTTCCTCCGTCGTTCCGGAGATCACAATATCGTCCAGATAGTTTGCTGCAGTAGGGACCGAGGCACAAACAGTTTGCAGATATTGCTGAAACAATGCAGGGGCGGATGCACACCCGAATGGCAGTCTTTTGAATTGGTACAAACCAAGATGCATGTTAACCACCAAGACGCGCTGGGATTCGTCGTCCACTGGTATTTGCAAGTACGCATCTGCTAGGTCCAACTTCGAAAAATATTTACCTGGGCACAGTTTGTCAAAAAGATCTTCCGGGCGGGGTAAAGGAAAAGTTGCAATCACTAGTTGTGGATTCACTGTAGCTTTGAAGTCCACACAAGTCTCAATTTGCCGGAAGGTTTTGGCAAAATTACTAAGGGTGATGCCCAGAGAGAAGCCTGCACACGTTCAATCACACCTTGTGATTCCAAATCATTTAATGTTCCTGCGACCTCATCACGCAATGCGTGGGGAACATTGCGCGCTCTGAAAAATTTCCGTTGCGCGTTTACTTTCAGTTCCAAATGTGCTTTATAGTTCTTAGCGCAACCAAGGCCCGGCGCAAAAATGTCTGCAAATTCTTCACATAGACGAGAAACACTGGCTGAAGGCACAGTCTGGTTCACTGATAGGACCTGATTGACTATAGACAAGTTAAACAACTTAAATAAATCGAAACCAAACAAGTTCACTGCAAAAGAAGAACGAAGTACGTAAAATGACACAACTTTTGTTTGTCCCTTGTATGTGGCAAGAAGGCTGCACTGTCCTAACACAGGGATATTCTGACCGGAATAACTATGTAACTTAACATTTGCGGCACGCAACGGAGGTGTGCCCAGTTGTATGTACGTGTCTTTATTGATCAATGAAACTGCAGCTCCGGTATCGAGCTGGAAAGGGATCACGTTGCCATTAATGTTCAAGTCTACAAGAAGTTTATTGTCCTGCTGACGACAAGCCCGACTGTCTCGTGCAACGTGAACAGACACTGGTACAGAAGCACTTGTGACTTGACGTGATTTCCTGCGACGTCGACGCGCACTATTTGTGGGACGAACACAGTCACTGTTAGAGAGAGTGGCACTGGGCGGAGTGGATTGAACTACATGAATGGCCATGGGCGCAGGTTCACGAGCCTGAGTATTCTTGGTTCGATTCCGGCGCGAAGCAAAGGGCCTGGAATCGTTGTGAGTGTCCGATCTCAGCTTTTTCTGGCAAACACTCTGAACATGTCCTTTTCTATTACAGAAAAAGCAAATTGCTTGGCGTGATGGGCAATTCTCACACGAATGTCTAGTAGCACACCGCCGGCATGATTTCACTGCATTTGCTTGCTGCCGCGGGACACGTGGTTGAGATCATGGCGGCAGCTGCGCGGACGGGCGCGAGGGCTGTTTACAGTTCCGTGCAGCTCGCCCGGCGGGCCAGTTAATGTGACACATGGCTGGCGAAGGTTCAAACGATTCCTGAGCAAAGTCAAGTGTGTCTTGCCTATCCAATATGTCTATCACTTGTTGAAGGGAGGGATTGACTAGTTTCAAAATTTGCTCCCATACACGAACATCAAAAATGTTCTGTGCAATTGCATCACGCACCATAGTATCTGAATAAGGGAGTCCACATTCACACTCAAAAGCACAATCCCTAGTAAGGCCTTGCAAAGTTGCAACCCACTCCCGATTAGTTTGACCGGCCATACGTTTTGTACGAAAGAACGTATACCTTTTTGCAACTACATTGACTGATTCCTTGAAATATGCATCTAATGCAGACAAAATTTCGTCGTAGGACAGAGTTGCTACGTCGCGGCGGGGAAATAATTTCACTATCACACGGTACGTCTGCACCCCTACATGCGCCAATAAGTGAGGCTGCCGCTCGTTACCTTGAATTCTGTAGACGGCGAGATGGAATCCAAATTGGCGTGACCACTCCGTCCAGCTTTCCAGTGCCGCATCGAAATGACGAAAAGGTGGTGCAACTGCGTGTTGTGGCTGTGGTAGCGGTGGAGCGGCGGCTGCCGCATCGTTTTGCATTGCACGTTGACCCTGGACGAGCTGTCCAAGGGCATCCAATAAGGCCTGCGTCTGCTGATTCTGCAAGCGATAAAATTCGGACAGTACATCTGGAGATTGTGGCGAAGCCATGACACAAGTAAATTAGTTATATATAAAGGAGACCGTTTGTATCCGAGTCGCCAATTTGTAGTGTTGGCAGAAGAGCCAACACTGTGTTTCTAGAGGAGGCCGAAATGCACGCGTTTAATTACACGCTGACTGGCGTGAGGTCTGGAACAGGACAATATCTTGAGAATTGCAAATAAAGTACGTAGTTGATATAATACTTAACTTTAATCCACAATTGTAGAACATCTCTCGTTACGGTACATGCTTCATAATATTAATTATCAATTGAATACGGCGCCTTGCTAGGTCGTAGCAAATGTAGCTGAAGGCTATGCTAACTATCGTCTCGGCAAATGAGAGCGTATTTGTCAGTGAACCATTGCTATGTACGTCGGCTGTACAACTGGGGCGAGTGCTAGTACGTCTCTCCAGACCTGCCGTGTGGCGGCGCTCGGTCTGCTATCACTGACAGTGACGACACGCGGGTCCGGCGTATACTAATGGACCGCGGCCGATTTAAAGGCTACCACCTAGCAAGTGTGGTGTCTGGTGGTGACATCACAGTGATGATGCTCAAGAAACTCAACTAATACATCTTTGCTGTGGGACCAAATTATGCCAGAGCAATGACCCTCAGATTCTGTAAGTATGAACCCCTTTCTTCACACGTAATGCTTTTATCTCTGATTGAGGCTCTCGTGCTGACTGTCGCACCTCTGACGCAAGCGCATTAACTTCATACTATACCTTTGGGTCAAGTGGTTTTAATTCAGTCTTGGCGCCACCTTGATGATGGTCTGTGTGACTGTCAGCCGAAATATCGGAAGAAGAAAAACTGTTGCCCCGGATGCACACATAAAGAATGATGGAATATTCTGTCAGCCGCGAATACTTAGAGAAACATAGAATTCACTAGACACGAACTCAGTAGGGCAAGAATACTGAAGAAAATGGGCCTTGGCCTAGTTGAATTAACCAACCTAGGATTATCCTGAAAAGGTCGATGGGAAAATGAGGAAAAAGGTAGCCTAATTAATAAGGTCGAACAGGAATTTGAACTTTTCTCTTCCTGAATGCCATTGTCTTATCCACTACGTCGCCTTGTTTGGTAAGTGATGTGGACTCTGTCACACAGTACTCAGCGACAGCTACAGAAGGCAACATCAGTCCCGCCTTCTCCAAAGTGGCGCCGCATAGTTACGATCAGTTGCCATATAGGTGGTGCACATAACAGGAACCTATTTATGCTTCTATAACAGGACTTTCAAAGAATCCGCTCCATTTGCCAATAGGTGTCTCAACCGCCCAAGAGGGCGCTGATACTAAGAAGTGCTTTCTGCACCCGTCAATTAGATCACAGATGGACATCTTTCCACCTTTCGTGGATAAATGAAGACGCACTGCCACACTTAGCCATTTCATTGCCAGCAGCAGTCACTGATAAATGAAGACGCACTGCCACACTTAGCCATTTCACTGCCAGCAGCAGTCACTGATCAGTCCCACTTGCCGCCGTTATAGGCAGCCGTTATCAACAAGTGATCGTCGGACAGTAAATGCTGAGTGTTATTCGAGCCTGAGCCCGAACGGTGAACTATTAGTTATAGGAGTCCAGACTAAAATTTTACAGGTAACATAGTTCTCTTTCACTGTGTTAAGTTAGATTACTGTGTAGGACTTCTACTACAGAGCCACACATCATACATCAGTAAAAATTGAGTTCTTCACTGTAAAATCTTTTAATTAATGCTGGTTACTTGTTTATCATTGTGTTGCCAATCTTAGCTATCTTCTAGTTAAGATTACCGTGAAGTATGGCTGCTTCTGGTAAGGGCTTTCCGTAAACATCGTTTCTCGCCTGTTATTCTTAATACCAATTAATTTCGTACTTCCTTCACCCACCTGCTTTTTAACGAACTTTTATATCACTGCACACCTTCATTGCAGTGAATGTGATAGATGTAAGCAAATTTTGGTAACTGATTATCTGTTTGATGATGAGTCGCTACAATAATCTAAAAATTATCGTATAGAACTCAGTCTATAGCACATTCACAAGTTCTGTGATAAGTTTATCCTTGCGTCTTCATGATTTTTGCGTCTTCAGATTTACATCTTCAGATTTTTCACCGCAAATGTTTGATCGGCACAGTGAGGCGAGGAGGAAGAATGAATTTGTTGATCAACAGACATTACGTGAATGTCCTTACGTACATTCGAAACTGTTCCATACTGTCTCAGAGGGTAAGAGCATGTGACACTGTTGACGGTGATGCGTCCTCCAGATGGGATCATTAAGCTCAGTGGCCTACTTGGTGTCGTTCACCAGGAGAAGAGCATGTGCAGGCACCGGATACCAACCTTTCCCTTCTCTCTCATCGTTATCAATAACATAAAAACAACATTGTAGAAGGAAAGGAATTCCATTATGCAGATACTATATATGTTTATTTAGCAAAACACACGTAGTTAGTAGCCACGTGCAAGAATCCTTTTCCGTTATACAATGAGGATCGTAGCAGCATGCCCAGAGCATTCCACCACGTGAACACAATGACACCCATATCACTGACATCGGTTTATACACTGAAGAGCCAAGGAAACTGGTACACTTGCTTAACATCGTGTAGGGCCCCCACGAGCACGCAAAAGTGCCACAACACGACGTGGCATGGACTCGACTAATGTCTGAAGTAGTGCTGGAGGAAATTGACACCGTGAATTCTGCAGGGCTGTCCATAAATCCGTAAGAGTACGAGAGGGTGGAGATCTCTGCTGAATAGCGAGTTACTAGGCACGCCAGATATGCTCAGTAATGTTCTTGCCTTGGGAGTTTGGTGGACAGCCGAAGTGTCTAAACTCAAAAGAGTGCTCCTGGAGCCACTCTGCAGCAATTCCGGAAGTATGGAGTGTCACATTGTCCTGCTGGAATTGCCCAAGTCCGTCGGAATGCACAATGTACATGAATGGATACAGGCGATCGGAGAGGATGCTTATGTACGTGTCACCTGTCAGAGTCGTATCTTGCCACCGTTCGTGCGTCTCCCCCCGTCGGAGGTTAGAGTCCTCCCTCCCTCTCTCGGGCATAGGTGTGTGTGTTGTCCTTAGCGTAAGTTAGTTTAATTAGCGTGTAAGCCTACGGACCGATGACCTCAGCAGTTTGGTCCCAGAGGAACTTACCACAAATTAATTAGAGTCGTATCTAATCAGGGGTCCCATATCACTCCAACTGCACGAGCCCCACACCATTACAGAGCCCCCACGAGCCTGAACAGACCCCTCCTGACGTGCAGGGTCCATTGATTCATGAGGTTGTCTCCATACCCGTACACGACCAACCGCTCGATACAATTTGAAACGAAACTCGTCTGACCAGGCAACATGTTTCCAGTCATCAACAGTCCAGGCCCAGGCGAGGTGTAAAGCTTTGTGTCGTGCAGTCATAAAGGGTACATTAGTGGGCCTTCGGCTCCAAAATCCCATACCGATGATGTTCCGTTCAATGGTTCGCTAGCTGACGCTTGTTGATGCCACAGAAATTTGCGGAAGGTTTACACTTCTGTCGCGTTGAACGTTTCTCTTCAACCGTCGTTGGTCTCATTCTTACAGGATCTTTTTCCGGCCGCAGCGATGTCGGAGATTCGATGTTTTACCAGATCCTTGGTGTTCACAGTACACTCGTGAGATGGTCGCACGGGAAATTCCCCACTTCATCGCGACCTCGGAGATGCTGTGTGCAATCGCTTGTGCGCCGTTTATAACACCACATTCAAACTCACTTAAATTTTGATAACTCGCTATTGTAGCAGCAGTAACCGATCCAAGAACAGCGCCAGACGCTTGTTATCTTATATAGGCGTTGCCGACTGCAGCGCCGTATTCTTCTTGCTCACATATCTCTGAATTTGAATACGCATGCCTGTACCAGTTCCTTTGGCGCTTCAGTGTAGTGTGTTCCATCATTATGAAATACCTCCTAGACAACGGTCTATCGACACACAACCAGCATAGATTCAGAAAATATTGTTTTTGTGTAACGCAATTTACTCTTTATTCACACAAATAAATGAGTGCTATTGACAGATCTCAAGTTGATTCCGTATTTCTAGATTTCCAAAGGGCTTTTGGCACCGTTCCTCATTTCTGACGAAACTGTATGTCTGTATAGTATCGTGTCAGCTGTACGATAAGTTGACAGATCATAGCAACTGACTGGAAATTGGAAATTTGTGGTAAGGTCTTGGCGGACCAAACTGCTGAGGTCATCGGTCCCTAAGCTTGCACACTACTTAATCTAACTTAAACTAACTTACGCTAAGGACGACACACACACACACACACACACACACACACACACACACACACACACACACACATGCCCGATGGAGGACTCGAACCTCCGACGGGGGCAGCCGTGCAACAACTGACTTCTAGATCTCCCGAAGGAAGCGTTACATGGTTTCTGCTGTTCTTAATCTAGATACACGATGTAGGAGGCAGGCTGAGAAGTCCTATTAGATTGTTTGCAGATGATGCGGTCGTTTACCGTCCAATAATGTCATCAGAAGATAAAGACAGATTACAAAATAAGTTAAACAAGAAATATGCGAGATGCGAAAAGTGACAGTTGATCCTGAAAAATGAAAAGCTTGCGGTCCTGCACATGAGTATCAAAACATTCCGTTAAAGTTGGTTACACAATAAAATATAAAACTTTAAAGACTGTCGATTCAACTAAACGTCTAGCGGTTACAATTATGAACAAATTAGATTGGACTAATAACAAAGAAAATGTAATGGCGAAGGCGAACGGTCATGTACTGATGTATACTGACCTGTACATTGTCAAGCTTAATGCCGCTGAAAGCAGCCGGGACAGTAAAAGCGGGAAATCAGAGAACAATGCAAAGAGCAGGCAAGGTGTTAGCGTTTAAGTTACCGGAGGTAAACAGTAACGCTAGAGCGGTGTGAACTGCAGACGCGCTGGACAGCTGTCCCAGGGGAGAAGTTTGACTGCAGAGAATTAATCGGTAACTCAGTCCACCGCCTAGACGCTGTTGTAAGGCGTCATAGTAGAAGATGGTCACAACATGGCATGTCTTAGCAGTCGAAGCAAGCTAAATATTTACCCCTGAGTACCTCAACGCCAAGGGGTTTCCACAGCTTGGAGTGCTACTTCAGCAGCCCCCACTTGCGAGAGGCCTCAGGGCGGGGTCAAGTGACGCAAAACACAGTTTTTGCTAGCCATAATAGGAAGGACAGTGACGTGTAGCCTCCATCTGAACGCTGTTGTTGATGGAATTCGAATTTGTTAATGCAAACGTTAGAAACATACCTATCTATTGAATAGGAGAGGGAAAGGGAGAGGGATGTGAATGTGGTTGGCCAGAGGCGCCCTGGACGTGCAGAGCCGCTCATCGGATTGGCCGAAGCCTGCAAAGTGCCGGTGAACTGGTGGACTGGCTATAGGAAGCGAGAAATAGTGCGCGGCCACAACGCGGCCACAATCCTTTAAAAAGCGCTGGTTTTTGTATTCAGATAGAGTCCTTAGTCAGATTTTTGGGACGCCAACTCCGTGTCACTCATCGCCAGCCTCGTGTAAGCTTCCTCAAATCTGTTTTTCTCACTTGGAGTGCTATTCTCAAAAAAAAAAAAAAAAAAAAAAAAAAAAAAAAAAAAAAAAAAAAAAAAAAAACCGGTTCAAATGGCTCTGAGCATTATGGGACTTAACTTCTGAGGTCATCAGTCCCCTAGAACTTAGACCTGCTTAAACCTAACTAACCTAAGGACATCACACACATCCATACCCGAGACAGGATTCGAACCTGCGACCGTAGCGGTCGTGCCGTTCCAGACTGTAGCGCCTAGAACCTCTCGGTCACCCCGGTCCGGCGCTATTCTCAAAGTTCGTACTTAACAATACGACTAGTGTTTGCTATTTCTATTGGCTCTCACCCCACCGACTCAGTCACTGACTTCTGTTGTGTAACCAATTGCATCTTTTGATTTATCTAAAGTTTAGAGTTAGCCTTCAGTGTAATAGTTAATCTGATTACAAATTAATAGTGTTAATCAGACCCCTGATTATCCTTGAGTCTACTGTTCCGTGCATCCTATCGAGTCCCAAAATTCGAGTCTCTTGTAGGTGCCCTGTGACAGTGTTCGGCGCTGATCCATGCAATCAACTTGCCTCTGCTGGAAGTCTGTCGTCCTGTATTTGCTCCTAACCGCTCGGAAATTGCAGACTGACCTGTAACTCCCTGTTGTCCTTATATCCCCTGTTAGGACACGTCACAACCAAAGACTTCGTTTTGTTGGCAGAACACTAAATAGACTGTCTATACTACGCCTGTCCATTGTTTCCTGGGTCAATGCTGCGCGGCATCGTAACATTACCACATGGGTTTGACGGAGAAAATCGAAAAAGTTCGAAGAAGGGCAGTTCGTTTTGTATTTTCACGAAATTGGGAAGAGTGTGTCATGGATATGATAAGCGAATCGGGCTGACAATCATTAAGGGCGTGTTTCGTTGCAGCGATATCTTTTCGCGAAATTTCAATCACCAACATTCTTTTCCGAACGCCAAAATGCTTCGTTGACTCCCATCTACTTTGAGAGAAATGAACATCGTTATAAAGTCAGAGAAATAAGAACTCGTGATCTGTGTGAGGGATCGAAGATCCAGATATTCATTTCTCCCACATACTGTACGTGGGCGGAATGGTGGTGAAACCGTCTGAAAGAGGTTATAGGCACCCTCTGCCAAACAGTTAGATGTGAACTGCAGAGTAGATGTAGACGCAGTGTAGCTAGTCTGTGTGACGTTGGTAGACCACCCTTAGCGGGGTTGCAGCGACACTCGCTGGGCTGGGAAATACGAGGCGGACCTCGGCACGCGGTGACGGATAATACTAGTACGCCATCAACATTCGTTTGAGAGGCCGTGCGGGGCCGGTGCAGCAGGCCAAAGCGAGCCGGCCCGTTTCCGAGACCAGGGCGCCCGCCGCATACTCACGTGGCAGATGGCTATCTCCAAGATGGTTGACGCCACAAAAACTACAAGTCAGCCTGTCGGGATCTCTCCCTCGGAAACTTGTGTGCGCACGATGTGTGTCCTTGCCCAGGTAGGGGTGATCCCGAGACTTTTTTCTACTGTATATCCACAAATGTTAAATTTGTCGCAGGGGAATTCCAACAGGTTATACACCACACCGTGAGCTGGAGCCAGAAATACGTCCGTGTCCTGAAGTTAAGGGATCTTCGAGATTCACCAAAAATCAGTGCTTCTTTGCGAACTAAAAAGTGATGGGATAACATGGAAAGACGTGAAATACATAACGCCCAAGTACTACACTACGTTGCTTACCTGTGTCGGCAGAAATCTGAAGTACAGTGGATCTAACTGCATGTTACCTACAACTGCCACACATTATTTGAGTCATCGGAAAGCAGGTCGAACCAGCGAATACATCAGAATGAAATTACACGTGGCCACATCACTGGCAGATTTCCTAAAACGAACATCGAATCCGAAGAAACTCCGACCCCATGACCTATCGGCTTGCAGGGACGCGCTCTGCCACTAGATCATCAAGCCCACTGTAACATTAACACCAACATTAACTAAATTTTTATCTACGTCCAGAGATCCATTTTGCGCGACAGAGCACAGATAGAAAGTTTTTACGCATCGCTGCTCCGAATTACGTTCATCTAATGCTCTTTTACGCGATGTTCAGCTTTTTCTGTCTTCTTCTTCACTTTTCTAGCGTAGACATCGCTTCGAACGACACGAAATTCGCCATTATGCTGCATACTACTACTCGCTTTTGCATTAGAGATCAAGTCGTTCGTTATGTGGACTCCACACCACCCTTACATGTATTGGGAGCTCCAATTATAACTCGCTGTCGACGGAGAGAGGAATGTATTGGTAGTAGTGCAGCTTAGCGCAGAGCGACACGACACCTATTTAATCGAGGAGCATTAGACTTTTAGATCTGTTTGTGACTTTCTAGTGGAGTGAAAAGGACATACCTATTTTGTGCCTTGAAAATGTCGGCTTTTGCTTCTACCAAACAGCATTTGCGGCAAGTGTTACCCTTCTGCTTTCATCTTAAGAAATTGCTACGGAAAGTCATCGTTTGCTAGTGGAAGAGCACGGAAAACGTGCTCTGTGGGACACAACATACAGTGATTGGTTTAGACAATTCAAAGGCAACTATTCTGAGATGAGTGACAAAATACGTCCAAGTTGGTGTGGTGTACCATGAGCTGCTGCAACAGAGTCAAACGGTGAATGCTGAACGCTACGAAACACAGATACTCAATATGAATCGCGCATTTAAAGACAAAAGACCGCAGTATGCTCGGAGACAAGAGAAAGTCCTTCCGATTCACAGCAGCGCCAACGTGTTGCAAACCGATAGAAGGAAAGCTTGATGAGACTTCGATGGCATGTCTTACCCCATCCACGATATTCATCAGACATTGCCCCTTCCGATTACCATTTGTTTCGGTCCATGCAGTATGATCTTTCTGAGAAATTCTTCACGTCTTTAACGATCTCGAAAACTAGCTCCATGAGTGGATCACCTCGAAATACCCTGAATTTACTTTTTTTTTTTTACTGCGGAATCCATTTGTTTCCGGAAAATTGGGAAAATGTTGTAGCTGCCAATGGATAATTATCTTGAACAATTTCCTTAAAATAAACATTTGTGTTCTGTCCAAGAAACAGCGAGAATTAGTATGCAGAGATGAAGAGGCTGTCACATGACAGACCAGGGCCAAAATCTGCACCAAACCAGTATTTTTACCGAAGACTACAGCAAGAAAAATGGGCCTGGGGTCTACCGGACCGACGATAATGCCTGATTATACAGCGGTGGGCGATTACCAGCAACATGACCATAAAACGCACACAGACCGGCCAGCTTGCTCCCCACATCTACACCAGAACGACACTCTTAGGACGACGTAGTCCGAAGAACTGCAGCCTAACCACTGCCACCAAGGACAATTACTGACCTCCAGAGGACAAGCGTCCAGCAACGGGAAGCGTGACTGCACGCCAATTTGGACGGCCTGAAACGCAGCACTACTGATATTTCTACATCGCTTTGTGAGAACATCACGCACTGTACTGAAGTTCCAGCCTAGCGCGTCGGAGCGACACAGACCATGGGCTATGACTGGGTTTCAGAAATACCGTGGATTAGTGTGGTAGGTGTCGCAATGGGACCAGGACAATTTTCGGAAGAGACATTTTTATGTTGCTTGATGTTTCTTGGATCTCCAACATCCCTGAGATTATGTCGAAGAGTGTAGTTCCTTAGTGAAGGTCAGAGACTTCCCAGACAGTTTGTCAGAAATGGTTCACATGGCTCTGAGCACTATGGGACTTAACATCTGAGGTAATCAGTCCCATAGAACTTAGAACTACTTAAACCTAATTAACCTAAGGACATCACACACATACATGCCCGACGCAGGATTCGAACCTACGACCGTAGCGGTCGCGCGGTTCCAGACTAAAGCGCCTAGAAGCGCTCGGCCACAGCGGCAGGCAACTGTTTGTCATGTTCACATAATTCGGCAGACAAGTTACTGAAAGAAGTTGGTTACGAGGACAAAAAATTGGTTTTACTTCTTTATCCGATGCTGGTAAAGCGCACAATCTGGACCTTGTGCCCTAAATACGATCAGGCAGTAATATAAAATAATCAGAAAGAGGGATAACAACCCCTGGAATAGAAATTAATCACAGACTAAAGGAAGGAACCTGAAAACACGTGATAGATGTATGCAGAAGTGACATGGTGAAGACCTAAATACGTACTGTGGATTTTTCTTGTGGCGTGTGGCCAAAAGAGACTTCGTCTGCTCATATACAGACAACTGAAGTTTCTTACGACACTACGTGATCATTCCAAGACCGAAGTACTGTGCAGGAATATACCGGGTTTTGCCAAGCCTCTAAACAGTGCTTCATGGAGCTAGGAAACGTGACGCTGTTGACGACCAGCATCCCTCTCAAGAGAGCTCACTAAGTATCTACATACTTCACGACAGAAGTAGGCTGCATGCCGGAATGGGATTTCCTCTCCTCCACACTCTCATCAACTACACGTATAACATCCGAAGCAAATACAGTTTATTACACTTCTAAACAGCCTAGTAGACGCAGTTATATGACTCTTTTACGTGGCTATGCCGCAAAGAATGATGTTTGGGTAAATGAACAATCTGTGTGTAATGAACACAAAAAATGGTTCAAATGGCTCTGAGCACTATGGGACTTAACATCTGAGGTCATCAGTCCCCTAGAACTTAGAACTACTTAAACCTAACTAACCTAAGGACATCACACACATCCATGCCCGAGGCAGGATTCGAACCTGCGACCGTAGCGGTCGCGGGGTTCCAGACTGAAGGGCCTAGAACCGCTCGGCCACACTGGCCGGCGTAATGAACACATTCACGTCATCTGCAGATAGTGGCGTTAAAACACACGTTATATTACCGTCAGAACCAACGAATGGCGCCTCTCGAGTACGACTATATCCTTAGGATGTAAGGGGGCAGAAGGAAAAGGAAGGGGCTTGATCGAGCCCCAACGATGACACTGTTGTTGGAGGCAGAGGACAATCTGGGATAGTGTAAGGACGGAGAAGGAAATCGGCTGTATCCTATTTGAGGGAACCGTCGCAGTGTTCGCAAGTCCTCTGGGCAAAGTGAACGAAAAATACTTGTGAGAAAATCTCGATTGAGAAATATATATAAAAAAGCGAAGCACGCAGAAGGGGAGGAGAAAACGAAATGAAACTTTGCGGTTTGAAAAGGTACGAAATTTCATTTCGGTAATTACAGAATCCAGTCACATTTATAAAGAACCCTCTAGCATCAGTCCACTTACAGGCACAACGTTGCATCCGCATTGGCACGAATGCATGCATTGATTCGGTTGGGAATGGTGTCTTCAAGCTGTTGTATGTCTTCTGAAGCAAGCTGATCACAACTGTTGTAACTACGATATTGCAGTAACTCTGTTATTCCGAATTACGAAGCAGTGTTCGTTTGGATATGCACGCGGCGACTGCAGCCGTTATGAAATACATTACATGTATTCTCAAATGCGAATATGGACAACCATCAGCTGTATACTGGAATGATGACAATGAAAATTTGTGTCGGACCGTGGCTCGAACCCGGATTTCCCGCTAATTGCGAGCGCTCGCCTTATTGTTAGGGTACCCGAGCACGACTCACGACCAAACCTAAACTTTCATATGTCGTCAACCATGTGTCTACAACCTGTACGAGTGTACATCCATTATGTATATTTCCGTATAGGCGAGACATTTTACTTGAAAGTCGCTTGCACGGTGTCGGCGGATAGATACGATATTGCAAAGCCTATGTCATTCCGAATTACGATGCAGTATTCCTATGGACGTGCATGGTTGACAACATATGGAAGTTTGGGTCTGGTTGTCAGTCTTGCTCGTATAGCCTAACGGTAAGGCGTTCGCTCACGATAAGCGGGAAATGCGGTTTTGAGACCCGGTCCGACACAAATTTTCATTATCGTCAACCATCATACATCAAATCCACAATTGTGAATACATTTAATGAACTGCTGTAACTGGTCCTTGATATTCTGGATACGGGATAGAGCTGATGTCTGAGCTGCTCTCACACATGTTGTTTCGGGGACAGATCTGCGAATCTTGGTAACCATTGGAGTACCTCTGCATCACGCAGACCGTTCATAAGACATGTGCCCTGTGCGGATGAGAACTGTCCTGTTGAAAAACAGCACCACGACGTGTCGCGTGAGAGCAAACACGTGAGGACACAGAATGTCCGTGACCTACTGTTGTTCCCTCAGTCACTATCAGCCGGATGGAAAGCGGGACCTCTTCCCATGCGCCGCCATGCTCGCCGACGATTGTCACCTGAGGCAAGTGCAGAATAGCGAATCATCGCTGAACACAATGTGAAGCCATTCATCAGCAGTTCATGCTTCCCGATCACGGCACCGCTCCAAATGCAGCCGTTCGTGTTGTGGCGTTAACGGCAGCATACGCACGGGACGGTAGTTCTCTACTCTGGCTGCTGCTACTCTCCGATCAAAGTTGCGGGATGATACTGAACGTTGCACGCAGTCCGTTACTTGCTCCTGGATTGTAGGCACAGATGTGAAGTGATTACGACGTGCATATTATGGCGACCCTCCCTTATTGTTCAAATGGTTCAAATGGCTCTGAGCACTATGGGACTCAACTGCTGAGGTCATTAGTCCCCTAGAACTTAGAACTAGTTAAACCTAACTAACCTAAGGACATCACAAACATCCATGCCCGAGGCAGGATTCGAACCTGCGACCGTAGCGGTCTCGCGGTTCCAGACTGCAGCGCCTTTAACCGCACGGCCACTTCGGCCGGCCCTTATTGTTGCCGGAGTTGGATGACAGGAACTTTGAAGACGAGTGTGACCGCCCTCACGTTCCCATGCACACAAGCATCGGACCACAGTCACACCCGAATATCTCAGAAATCTGCAGTTTACACGATTCGACAAACCGGCCAAATGGACACAAGCAGAAAGGTCCCTTTCAAGCGCTGTCAGGCGCTGTTAATGCTGTCTCATACGTGTACACGGCATCTCCGTATATCTGACAGAGATCGCTCAACATCTGACGCCGTTCGCGCTCCTTATATACTCTACCAGACATGGTAACACCACTAAACACGAACAACTCAAACGCACTCTGACGGCCGTTCTACACGTCACAGTGTACTGCAACTCTAATCATTTATTTACTTGACGATGGTGCGTACATGTACGAAAGCGCTCCACATCCGACCATGTGTCCCGGGCTATTTACTTCTTTTGTCAGGCAGTGTATGTAAACAACTCTCTTCATCAGGGTATCGCACCTGCCATGAAGACGCTTTGAAATTGGTAAAATTGTGAGATTCGAAGTATGAATTTTTGGTGACAGAACGTTTTGTAAGTTTTTTTATTTACAGACCTTCTAGAATCAAATTTCAGCAACGTAAAATACTCACTAGAAAAACTGTTATACGAGGTGCATTCAAGTTTTAAGGCCTCCGATTTTTTTTCTAATTAACTACTCACCCGAAATCGATGAAACTGGCGTTACTTCTCGACGTAATCGCCCTGCAGTCGTACACATTTTTCACAACGCTGACGCCATGATTCCATGGCAGCGGCGAAGGCTTCTTTAGGAGTCTGTTTTGACCACTGGAAAATCGCTGAGGCAATACCAGCACGGCTGCTGAATGTGCGGCCACGGAGAGTGTCTTTCATTGTTGGAAAAAGCCAAAAGTCACTAGGAGCCAGGTCAGGTGAGTAGGGAGCATGAGGAATCACTTCAAAGTTGTTATCACGAAGAAACTGTTGCGTAACGTTAGCTCGATGAGCGGGTGCGTTGTCTTGGTGAAACAGCACACGCGCAGCCCTTCCCGGACGTTTTTGTTGCAGTGCAGGTAGGAATTTGTTCATCAAAACATTTTCGTAGGATGCACCTGTTACCGTAGTGCCCTTTGGAACGCAATGGGTAAGGATTACGCCCTCGCTGTCCCAGAACATGGACACCATCATTTTTTCAGCACTGGCGGTTACCCGAAATTTTTTTGGTGACGGTGAATCTGTGTGCTTCCATTGGGCTGACTGGCGCTTTGTTTCTGGATTGAAAAATGGCATCCACGTCTCATCCATTGTCACAACCGACGAAAAGAAAGTCCCATTCATGCTGTCGTTGCGCGTCAACATTGCTTGGCAACATGCCACACGGGCAGCCATGTGGTCGTCCGTCAGCATTCGTGGCACTCACCTGGATGACACTTTTCGCATTTTCAGGTCGTCATGCAGGATTGTGTGCACAGAACCCACAGAAATACCAACTCTGGAGGCGATCTGTTCAACAGTCATTCGGCAATCCCCCAAAACAATTCTCTCCACTTTCTCGATCATGTCGTCAGACCGGCTTGTGCGAGCCCGAGGTTGTTTCGGTTTGTTGTTACACGATGTTCTGCCTTCATTAAACTGTCGCACCCATGAACGCACTTTCGACACATCCATAACTCCATCACCACATGTCTCCTTCAACTGTCGATGAATTTCAATTGGTTTCACACCACGCAAATTCAGAGAACGAATGACTGCACGCTGTTCAAGTAAGGAAAACGTCGTCATTTTAAGTATTTAAAACAGTTCTCATTCTCGCCGCTGGCGGTAAAATTCCATCTGCCGTACGGTGCTGCCATCTCTGGGGCGTATTGACAATGAACGAGGCCTCATTTTAAAACAATGCGCATGTTTCTATCTCTTTCCAGTCCGGAGAAAAAAAATCGGAGGCCTTAGAACTTGAATGCACCTCGTACAGATTGCGGGGACGTAAAACGAGATTACGAGGAAATTACAAAAATCGTAGTCTCTCAGTGCCATGCAGAGGATTTTTCACCTTTTCCAGGCATATACAAGAACACCGGGCAGGTTTGTACAGCTGTGGAAACGACATGACCCTGTCTTTCTTGAAAAGATCTTCCGACAGCTGGTTGCATCGATAGCGGGTCGATTTGGCACACATTGCCGAGCTATTGGTTAACAGACCGTCGTGTCCCCATAGGGAGATAGAAGAACACCTTACGGAAGACAGGGGGTCTTGGCTCAGTTGACACAAAAGACGAGAGAAAGTAGAGTGTGAAAGAATTTCAAAGTATGGAACTTGGTATAGAACTCAAGGAAGCATGATAGAAAAAAAAGTCAGAACGTATTCCTGGTAATGGAGCTCTACTCCACAGCTAAGACCTCTTCAGCTAATTCTATGTCTTACTCTGAACTCGTGCCAATAAAAGGCGGATAACTTTTCCTCACAATCTATCACGTTAGCAGCGGCAGTATGCCGAGGCAACAACTATTGTAAGTGCAAACCCAGGCGACAAGCGAAGCAAGTGTAGTGTCTCTTTACTACCGCAGACATGTCTTCTGGGTCGAGTATGAACACGTATTTATATTGTTCGCAGAGGTCGCTTTCTCGGATCATACACTACTAGCCATCAAAATTGCTACACCACGAAGATGACGAGCCACAGACGCGAAATTTAACCGACAGGAAGAAGATGCTGTGATATGCTAATGATTAACTTTTCAGAGCATTCACACAAGGCTGGCGCCGGTGGCGACACCTACGACGTGCTGACATGAGGAAAGTTTCCAACCGACTTCTAATACACAAACAGCAGTTGACCGGCGTTGCCTGGTGAAACGTTGTTGCGATGCCACGTGTAAGGAGGAGAAATGCGTACCATCATGTTTCCGACTTTGATAAAGGCCGGACTGTAGCCTATCGCGATTGCGGTTTACCGTATCGCGACATTGCTGTTCTCGTTGGTCGAGTTCTAATGACTGTTAGCAGAATATGGAATCGGTGGGTTCAGGAGGGTAATACGGAACGCCGTGCTGGATCCCAACGGTTTCGTATCATTACCAGTCGAGATGACAGGCATCTTATCCCCGTGGCTGTAACGGATCGTGCAGCCACGTCTCGATCCCTGAGTCAACAAATGGGGACGTTTGCAAGACAACAACCATCTGCACGAACAGTTCGACGACGTTTTCACCAGCATGGACTATCAGCTCGGAGACCATGGCTGCATCATAGACAGGAGCGCCTGCAATGGTGTACTCAACGACGAACCTAGGTGCACGAATGGCAAAACGTCATTTTTTCGGATGAATCCAGATTCTCTTTACAGCATCATGATGGTCGCATCCGTGTTTGGCGACATCGCGGTGAACGCACATTGGAAGCGTGTATTCGTCATCCCCGTACTGGCGTATCACGCGACGTGATGGTATGGGGTGCCATTGGTTACACGTCTCGGTCACCTCTTGTTCGCATTGACGGCACTTTGAACAGTGGACGTTACATTTCAGATGTGTTACTACCCTTGGCTCTACCCTTCATTCGATCCCTGCAAAACCCTACATTTCAGCAGGATAATGCACGACCGCATGTTGCAGGTCCTGTACGGGCCTTTCTAGACACAGAAAATGTTCGACCGCTGCCCTGACCAGCACATTCTCCAGATCTCTCACCAATTGAAAACGTCTGGTCAATGGTGGCCGAGCAACTGGCTCGTCACAATACGCCAGTCACTACTCTTGATGAACTGTGGTATCGTGTTAAAGCTGCATGGGCAGCTGTACCTGTACACGTCATCCAAGCTCTGTTTGACTCAATGCCCAGGCGTATCGAGGTCGTTATTACGGCCAGAGGTGGTTACTCTGAGTACTGATTTCCCAGGATCTATGCACCCAAACTGCGTGAAAATGTAACCACAGGTCAGTTCTAGTATAATATATTTGTCCAATGAATACCCGTTTATCATCTGCATTTCTTCTTGGTGTAGCAATTTTAATGGCCAGTAGTGTATAATAGGAAGCATTCTACAACATTTCCTCTGACGTCCGTTTGGGCTTGGCGTGGCTCAAGCCTCCCTCCGGTGGTGTGTACAAGAACAGTTTGTCGCTCGGCGCTGGGATGTCGGCAGCTTGGACATGCTTGTACGAACTGTGTCGCAACGCTCCGTCTGCTGTGGCTGCCAGCTCCTAGTTGGGACTTCGGAACAATTTCTCAGTTTTCAGAATAGTACTTTCATTCTGCAGTGGAGTGAAAGCTGATATGAAACTTCCTGGTAGATTAAAATTGTGTGTCGGATCGAGACTCGAACTCGGGACTTCTGCCATCCGTGGACAAGAGCTCAACCAACTGTGCTGCCCCAGCACGACTCACGACCCGTCCTCACAGCTGTACTTCCTTTCTTCGTAGAAGTGAAGCTGTGACCAGGGGTTGTGAGTCGTTCTGGAGCAGTTCAATTGGCAGAGCAGTTGTCCATGAAAGGTAAAGTTCCCAAGTTCGAGATTTGGTCATCCACATAGTTTTGATCTGCCAAGATATTTCAATTTATGAGTTTGACATCTTACGGGACAGGAGTTTGCGATCAAACTAGAAGAAGATACTACAGTGACAAGTTTTATTACTTATAAACGCACAACAATTGGTTGATGTAGCTGCAAAAATATATATTGTGGTTTGTGAAAATCGTAACAGCCAGAACAGTGGCAACGAGCTATTAAGACTGCAGAAAGATATTATTTATATTTTAGCTATCAAAACCCATGTGTTGTGGGCTAATTGCATAGTATATTAAAGTGTATTTATATTATTTATACTCTCGGGAAATTGCATATATTCAGAATGCCAGGATGCTCCCCTCTACCTGGCACGTGCTCTAACAACACCTAAACGACAATAAAAAAGAAAAATAATAAATAGAATACGGAACGTCTGATGATTTCGCGCCGTGAGTCGTGAACTGTGGGCGGCTGTCAACAGCGCATATCGTCAGTGTGATATTGCAGAGGCGGCTAAAGAAAAGAGAGAAGAATGGATTGAATGGACTGAATGTTAGACGGAAGCGTGGGGAGCTGAGGACACTGCTCGCCGATGCGGTCAACATCGGCAACGGAGTTGTAATTATGCTCCGAAAATATTGGATCACGAGGGAACAGGTAGTGTTAAATATACGGTGGTGGCGATGGGTCTGGTAGAAAGCGGTAAGGGGGTAGGGGGGGGGGGGCAGAGGGGCGGATCGCGTACGTGGCCGCAGTTCCTTTGTTTGGGCCGAGAGCGGCCGCCTTGTGAGAACGAAATAGCCGCAAAAGGCTGAGCGAGGTCGCGCGCACATAGGGATGAGCGCCGACGTGCGTTACCGGCCTATTAGTGATTAACACACTGCTCAGCCGTCACAGGCAACATACAGTGTTTCAACAAAAATATGGAAACACCGCGAGAAATACAAGCTTGAGCATAAATGCAGATGCCAGTCAAGCCTGCAAGTCGCGCAGTTGTACACTACTGGCCATTAAAATTGCTACACCAAGAAGAAATGCATATGATAAACGGGTATTCATTGGACAAATATATTATGCTAGAACTGACATGTGATTACATTTTCATGCAATTTGGGTGCATAGATCCTGAGAAATCTGTTCCCAGAACAACCACAGCTTGGATGGTGTGTATAGGTACAGCTGCCCATGCAGCTTCAACACGATACCACAGTTCATCAAGAGTAGTGACTGATGTATTGTACGAGCCAGTTGCTCGGCCAACATTGACCATACGTTTGCAAATGGTGAGAGATCTGGAGAATGTGCTGGCCAGGGCACCAGTCAAACATTTTCTGTATCCAGAAAGGCCCCTACAGGACCTGCAACATGCGGTCCTGCATTATCCTGCTGAAATGTAGGGCTTCGCACGGATCGAATGAAGGGTAGAGCCACGGGTCGTAACACATCTGAAATGTACCGTTCACCGTTCAAAGTGCCGCCAGTGCGAACAAGAGGTGATCGAGACGTGTAACCAATGGCACCCCATACCATCACGCCGGGTGATACGCCAGTATGGAGATGACGAATACTCGCTTCCAATGTGCGTTCACCGCGATGTCGCCAAACACGGATGCGACCATCATGATGTTGTAAACAGTAACTGGATTTATCTGAAAAAATGACGTTTTGCCATTCGTGCACCCAGGTTCGTCGTTGAGTACACCATCGCAGGTGCTCCTGTCTGTGATGCAGCGTCAAGGGTAACCGCAGCCATAGTCTCCGAGCTGATAGTCCGTGCTGCTGCAAACGTCGCCGAACTGTTCGTGCAGATGGTTGTTGTCTTGCAAACGTCCCCATCTGTTGACACAGGGATCGAGACGTGGCTGCACGATCCGTTACAGCCACGCAGATAAGATGCCTGTCATCTCGACTGCTAGTGATACGAGGCCGTTGGGATCCAGCACGGCGTTCCGTATTTCCCTCCTGAACCCACCGATTCCATATTTTGCTAACAGTCATTGGGTCTCGACCAACGCGAGCAGCAATGTCGCGATACGATAAACCGCAATCGCGATAGGCTACAATCCGACCTTTATCAATGTCGGAAACGTGATGGTACGCATTTCTCCTCCTTACACGAGGCATCACAACAACGTTTCACCAGGCAATGCCGGTCAACTGCTGTTTGTGTATGAGAAATCGGTTGAAACGTTCCTCATGTCAGCACGTTGTAGGTGTGCAACCGGCGCCAACTTTGTGTGAATGCTCTGAAAAGCTAATCATTAGCATATCACAGCGTCTTCTTCATGTCGGTTAAATTTCGCGTCTGTAGCACGTCATCTTCGTGGTGTAGCAATTTTAATGGCCAGTGGTGTATTTGCCCACGAACGATACCTGTGCAGTGCCCTCAATAATTTGCGAGTGTCAGTCGCAGTCAGAATAGTGCTCTGTGTAGTTGTGAGTACATTATGTAGGACCTAAGCGAATTGTAATGTGGGCAAATTGTTGGTGTTCGTATGGTGAGTGCTTCCGTATCCAACATAGCCCAAGCGCCTGGTGTTTCATGAGACACCGTAACGAAGATTTATACTGCATACCGGGAAAGCTGAAATACATCGTCCGCTAAGTTACAGCGCAGTCAAAGTACGTGTTGAGTGATCGTGACCGACAGTCATTGAAGAGAATTGTGACAAAAAATAAGAGTATGGCAACTATAAACGTCGCAGTAGAACTGAATGTCGCACTCGCGATTCCTGTCGGTACCAGGACAGCACGAAGTGAGTCCCAGAAGCAGGGAATTGCAGGACGAGCTGATATTCCAAAACCACTCATCAGTGACGCAAATGCCTATAACAGGAAAATGTGGCGCCGAAGCCATAAAACCTGGACTACGGTACAATGAAAGAAAGTCACTTTGTCGGATGAGTATCGTTTCACACTGTTCCCAAATATAAAGTTTGAATAATGTTTCGTTTCTTTTTTTCTTCCTTTCTAAAAGAAAAGAGAAAAAAAGAACTTTGAGGTTAGACTGCAGAGCTGGGCAGCTAGTTTGTCGGAATGGTTATTGTCAGCTAGTTATCTACGTTCACTTGCTCAAAGCTGAGAGAAAGACCGCCACACTTCCCTGAGTCATGCGTTAACATATCCACTGATTAAGCTGTTCGCTTTTCACAGATGTTGTTCGCTTTGTTAAGCATAATATTGTTCAGACCAATGTTGCGTGCGAAGATAATGCGAAGTTTTATTCATTGTTTCCAATACATAGGCTACTTCTCTCTAAATCATTTCATAGGAACAGCACCCTTCCCATCCCACTGTTTAAAGAAGGCTTATCATTATGCATTACCAAACTGCACCATATTGAATGCAACAGTTTCAGCCGGCCGGAGTGGCCGTGCGGTTCTAAGCGCTTCAGTTTGGAACCGCGTGATTGCTACGGTCACAGGTTCGAATCCTGCCTCAGGCATGGATGTGTGTGATGTCCTCAGGTTTGTTAGGTTTAAATAGATCTAAGTTCTAGGGGACTGATGACCTCAGAAGTTAAGTCCCATAGTGCTCAGAGCCATCTGAACCAACAGTTTCAAAATAGAAATTTAGGTTAGTCGCTGCCTGCTTGCTGTTTGGTGTTGTGCTTTCGAAAAATGTGCAACAATGTTGTCAAGACGCAAGCTTAGTGGAAATTTTAATTAGGGCCAGATAATTGTTTTACTTCAGCTGCACATTGATTATAAAAACCAGCTGTATTCCGAGCAGTTACAGTGCAGTTTAAATTAGGTTCTGTTTAGTCACACGTTGCCATAAGAGTTTTACTTGGGTAACAGCTTGTGGGTACATAGTTTTGGTAACACGTAGACCTTTTATAGAGTGGGAGATGAATCTGGCTAAATTTTATACAGAAACACGTAGTAGGGAACTTACAATTGTTACGGCACGGCCTCGATCCAACAATGCCGAGCACCTCCTATTTCTTCCGCTGTAAATTCACCGTGAAAACTCAACTTCTCAGGTAAGTCTTCTTTTCAGTCGGAAAACTTGGGGAGTGACTCGCAGCAGTTTCGAGTAGAAACTAAAATTTTCGGCATCGATCATTGGCTGGCGTGGCTCTGTAAGAAAACCTGTGCGTTGGGGTGCGAGTTTTTAGTTGTCAGCATGAAAACGGTTAGTCCAGTAATGGGGTACTTTTTGCTTGCAAAAAAACGAGGTGGAAGATTTTTTTTTATCTTACGTGTGTAGTTGAGAGTATGTTGAATCCAAGTTTTCGGCCTCCAACATCCTCGGGACAACTTTTTGTGGCCAAAAAAACCAAGAAATTTGGGCACTTTTTCAGATTTTTGTGTATTACTCGGGAGCTATGCATCCTACTGAAATTGTTGTCCCTACCAAAATTAAAGAGTATTAAATTTTACGTCGAATGACCTACTTAAATGTCAAAATCGGTGGAGCGGTTTGGCCTCAATCAGATGTCAAAGTTCGTTCATTTTCACCAGCTTAGCTGAAAAGTCGGTTCCAACGCCTCTAACTCAAAAAGGCTACTCCAAAGGAAAAATGTCTACTTATAAAAGCTGTAGTGTATGAAGTTTCATGTGACAAAAATATCCAGTTTTCAGTTTTAGGTACTATTAAGCGTTCATACACTCGAAAGCCGAAGTGATTCCATTATGTTGTTTTCTTTTAAGTCAAAGTTATTCAATGAAATGAAATTTCCAGTGTGAAGACTGCTCTATAATGAGTACACATGTTTCATCTATGTGTATCTTTTTAATTTTCTTCGTTCGTGTGTATTTTTAATCGTTTTTATCCACGCCCCAATTGGTAAGAGTGGGATACTAAAATGAAAACCGAGTATTTAATAATGACAAATGTGTATTTACGTATGAGTAATATAAAAATTTGTACAAACGATCAAATAAAAGGGCATGAAAACATTAAAAATAATTTAAATAACAGAGATTAACATTTTATCGAATTTTAGTTCCATCGAGGTCGTTTGGGAGACTGAGGCAGATCCCGGTCCTGCATCCGATCTTCAGGATCACTGCGGTGCCTTCACCAAATTCCTCGTCCTGGAACATATCTTCTATCTCCGCCTCCTTGTCGAGTCCAATTTCTGGGGCGTTCTCGCAAGATAAGCCACAATAATGTTCGCACGTCAAGAAGCAGTTCGGTCCAGATTTGCGGCATCCACATATTACTGTTCATCCCGTTTTGCATGTGCAGGAAACCATCTTCAGTAGCATGTGTGGTGCCGCATCTTTCGTCATCGTCACGGGAATCAAGTCTGATAAGTATTTCTTCCGGCCCCACTAGCATGGATCAGTTTTCTTCCCCGGCCAAGATTGCACTTCATGGTAGTATCCTAATGAGATCGGGAACCAAGGCATCCACTTTCTTATAAAGCCGCCGAGCGTTGTTGCGTATGGTCGTCTAGAGGGGGACGATATCCGCTTCCTCCTGGAGAGTGACAATTCTCGTGAGTGGCAGGGCGTGCAAGCTCTGTCACCTTCCTGCTTCCGATGTTGGCGGTAGCCTTTCATGTTTCAAAGATCTTCTCGGGACAGACTTTACAAAAAGCTCGTACCTGTGCTCGTCCAAAGTCGCACTGTTGGAATGCCACACAGTGTTAACATCAGCTGAAGGGCTTATTTCAGTAGTGGTACAAGTCCATTTTTGTTCATATTGAGATACAGAGTCCTAAAGGTAAATGAGCGCTGAAACATCTGCAGTTGAGATACCAGAAATATTCAAGCATATGGCTTCTTGCTAGAGATGAACCTTTCTTTCTGTTTGTTTGGACCATTAATGTCAGAAGCATTTTAGACAGAAAAGTGGAGGTAATGGGCTTGTACCACTACTGAAATAAACCCTTCAGCTGTGCTCCTCCTTTGCTATTTAGTCTTGAGAGACTGAGGGTTTTACATTATCAGCCTTTTGCACTTTGAGGTGTGGCTGTTGCTCCATTTCCCTTCCCTTGGTCAAAGAAACAGGATACGGTATCACATCTTGTGAAGGCGTGGCTAGAAAGGGAAAATGCAGGATCGAAATTGGAAGAATTACTGGAGTACCACAATCCTGCTGGTTTTGCTCTTCCAGGTTTATGGAAGTACAAGTTGTTCTAGTTATTTCCTCGACCCATTAGGAGAACAAGCACGCCAATGTCCTCACGATTGCCACATTGTCAGATTCAGCAGATTGGGAAATAGCTGTTTCCACAGTTAAGGCCTGCAGCACTGAATACCTCCATTCTCAAATTTTCTCATGGACAATAAAATCAAGTGGTTCTTTTTGCTTTTATTTGCGAGAAACTTCTCCTGTGCGACTGCAGCGTTTGTTTCTTCATCGAAAATGATATCTGATGAATTACCTGGTGTGTTTAAACGACGAGATCTTCCAGAAGACTTTGTTCCCCTTTGCGAAGCATCAGTTGGGTAGACAATAATTCAGAGGTTGAACGTCTTCTTCCCCGATCAATGTTTTTATCAGACTCCACAGCTGAGCAGGGAGAGACTGCCGCGATTCCACCCATGGAATGGAAAGTATACAGTCCATCAATAGTGCAGATATTAAACTCGACGTTATCAGAGATAAATCCTTCACTGGTTATGTTAGGATGCTCCGGTCGTACAGTCGAGGACGTCTCAAACAGGGAACTTCCATATATGGACCTGCGAATCCAATTGCACCAACAGCGTCGACAATAAGTCTTCGTCCGAATGTTTTGTACTAGAATTTACTGAGCCCAGTCAATAGCGCAGACAGAAATGACCGTGACCTTACTGCGGAAATCACTGCTTGTGACAAAGCAACACACTTTTTTCCCCATTTATCTAGAGTTCATAGTTTGTTTCTCAAAATCAACGACTCAAAGAAATGGAGCAATGATTCAGAGAACACAGACTGGACTTTGGGCAAGAAATCATCAGGTGGGGGATGGGGGAGGCGGGGAGGAGAGGGGGAAGTATTGCAATGTATCACAGACCTGTGTACAGATGTCCTCACGAAGTACATCTGCAGCAGCGCGCACAATTCTCAGATGCTCTTCTCGTGGATCTGGTAGCCTGCTATGACAGAAACTATCAGGGAATATCTTATAGTGTGTAATTTTGAAACACACTACGGCGCTCTTCTTATGTCTCTCAACAGTCATTGTTTCTTCACTATACTTCCGGCATTTATGGTCCTTATACACTACTGGCCATTAAAACTGCTACACCAAGAAGAAATGGAGATGATAAGCGGGTATTCATTGGACAAATATATTACACTAGAACTGCCATATGATTACATTTTCACGCAATTTGGGTGCCTAGATCCTGAGAAATCAGTTCGCAGAACAACCATCTCTGCCCGTAATAACAGCCTTGATAGGCCTGGGCATTGAGTCAAATACAGCTTGGATGGCGTGTATAGGTACAGCTGCCCATGCACCTTCAACACGATACCACAGTTCATCAAGAGTAGTGACTGATGTATTGTACGAGCCAGTTGCTCGGCCAACATTGACCATACGTTTGCAAATGGTGAGAGATCTGGAGAATGTGCTGGCCAGGGCACCAGTCAAACATTTTCTGTATCCAGAAAGGCCCCTACAGGACCTGCAACATGCGGTCCTGCATTATCCTGCTGAAATGTAGGGCTTCGCACGGATCGAATGAAGGGTAGAGCCACGGGTCGTAACACATCTGAAATGTACCGTTCACCGTTCAAAGTGCCGCCAGTGCGAACAAGAGGTGATCGAGACGTGTAACCAATGGCACCCCATACCATCACGCCGGGTGATACGCCAGTATGGAGATGACGAATACTCGCTTCCAATGTGCGTTCACCGCGATGTCGCCAAACACGGATGCGACCATCATGATGTTGTAAACAGTAACTGGATTTATCTGAAAAAATGACGTTTTGCCATTCGTGCACCCAGGTTCGTCGTTGAGTACACCATCGCAGGTGCTCCTGTCTGTGATGCAGCGTCAAGGGTAACCGCAGCCATAGTCTCCGAGCTGATAGTCCGTGCTGCTGCAAACGTCGCCGAACTGTTCGTGCAGATGGTGCATGGGGGCTTAATTAAATGTATAATTGATTGAAAATATTTTTTTTTTTTTTTTTAGTAACTGTATGTCCGATTACGTAAGTCTCGTAAACGGTTGGCCCTGACTAGAATTATTACGCTATCTGACTGCTAAGAACAATGTAAGAAAATTTTCATAAACACAGTTAATTAATTAAGTCCCCAGCAACTATAAAACCTACAAAATCCAAGCACAAATGTAACTGTTCTGTATGTGGGAGTGTGACTCAACGCCCACATCTGGCACGGTTCTTTTCCAACAAGACAAGAATTTTGATACCAATTATACTGACGTGACAAAAGAAATTTAGAAAAACTATAATTATTCAAGAAAACCAAAATTCACTCTAATACAAGAACACGAGCCAGATGCTTTGTTGACTGAACCTGTAGTGACACATTATTTCAGATACACAACTAATAAAGGAACATTATAAATTTTACCTTCATATATTGACGAAATGCACTCATTACAATAACATCTGCTATCTCTCCCATCAAATCACTGCATAAGACAAGGAACAACACTCTTTACTACAACATCTTACTCCGACTTCACGACAAGCAGTGCCCACTAGTACATCTCAGTACGAACTCTTAACACACACTGTCCTCTACGAACTCTCAACAACCACTGACTGCTACGAACTCTTAACACGCACTGTGGAGGCGGCTTAATAGTACTCTTTGGCGCACTCTCTGGCGCAGTGGCACAGTGTAGCCACCTTTCATATGCCCTTCCTCCACAGGCCAGAATTTGATGGTATTTTTGCCAGCATTGGTGGTGAAAATACCACCAAATTCGTCCAGAAAAATACAAACAAAAATAAAAGATAATATTAATACCTAAACATCACATAACTAGTTAAAAATTTTGGCTTTGCACTGACCTTTTACTAACCTAACATATGAAATATAGTCAGCAATACAACTTCTTTTCATGCATTTAGCTTTACATAATAGTTTACACAATATACAAAAAATCAGTTTATACAAATGTTCACATAAAATGCTTTCAATGATTAGTTTATACAAAAAAAGGACACCAACAGGTAACATCTTTTCAGTAAAAGCAGTCCATCAGTGGCACCCAGTAAAGTTTAGCAGGTACACCCAGCAACAAGTCACATTAATTCAGTAGAAGCAGTTCATCAGTGGCACCCAGCAATGTTGAGTAGGTGCAGACAGCAACAAGTGACTTCATTTCAGTACAGTTCATCAGTTGCACCCAGCAATGTTGAGCAGGTGCAGACACCAACAAGTGACATCATTTCAGTAGGAGCAGTCCATCAGTTGCACCCAGTAATGTTGAACAGGTGCAGACAGCAACAAGTGACTTCATTTCAGTAGAAGCAGTCCATCTGTGGCACCCAGTAAAGTTGCAGGTGCAGACAGCAACAAGTGACTTCATTTCAGTAAAAACAGTTCATCAATTGCACCCAGCAATGTTGAGAGCAGGTGCAGACACCAACAAGTGACACCATTTCAGTAGAAGCAGTCCATCAGTTGCACCCAGTAACGTTTAGCAGGTACACCCAGCACAAGTCACATTAGTTCAGTAGAAGCAGTCCATCAGTTGCACCCAGCAATGTTGAGTAAGTGCAAGCAGCAACAAGTGACTTCATTTCAGTAACAACAGTTCATCAGTTGCACCCAGCAATGTTGAGCAGGTGCAGACAGCAACAAGTGACTTCATTTCAGTAGAAGCAGTCCATCAGTTGCACCCAGTAATGTTGAGTAGGTGCAGACAGCAAGAAGTAACATCATTTCAGTAGAAACAGTTCTAACAGTGGCTCCCAGCAATGTTGAGCAGGTGCAGACACCAACAAGTGACATCATTTCAGTAGAAACAGTTCCATCTATGGCACCAGTAAAGTTCAAGAGGTACACACAGCAACAAGTCACATTAATTCAGTAAAAGCAGTTCATCAGTTGCACCCAGCAATGTTGAGCAGGTGCAGACAGCAACAAGTGACTTCATTTCAGTAGAAACAGTCCATCAGTTGCACCCAGCAATGTTGAGCAGGTGCAAACACCAACAAGTGACACCATTTCAGTAAGAGTAGTCCATCAGTGGCACCCAGCAATATTGAGTAGGTGCAGACAGCAAAAAGTGACTTCATTTCAGTAGAAACAGTTCATTAGTTGCACCCAGCAATGTTGAGTGCAGGTGCAGACACCAACAAGTGACATCATTTCTGTAGAAGCAGTCCACCAGTGGCACCCAGCAATGTTGAGTAGGTGCACACAGCAATAGGGGACATCTTTTCAGTAGAAGCAGTCCATCAGAGGCACCCAGCAATGTTGAGCAGGTGCAGACAGCAAAAAGTCACATCTCTCAGCAGAAGCAGTTCCATCAAACTCACTAGCACTGTTCACACTGTTCGTCAGAGTTTATGAGCACCAATTAAACATGTCCTAGTGGCACCACTCATGTAGAAAAGGTACCAGTAACAGTTCAGAATATTTATCTTCACTAATCAGACAGTTCAGGCATGAACAATAGTTTGAATACACATACAAATGCTTTTACAGTAACATACAAATCATAACAAACACACAAATGATGTCAGATAATTGTCCTATTAACTATTACAATACACAAATACCAGTAAACCTATAATATTTATGGGTGTCAGTGCAAGCCACTACAAACAAATAAAATAATATTTAGGAGATAGGTGGTTAGGATTAGTAAAGGAAAACACACAGAACACACTCACTCATCTCTCATCCACATTAAGAACTACTGTGTAACTGAATAGTGTTAATTGTGTAAATGAAATTCTGTCTAAATCTGATGTTCATCATGTGTATCAAGTAGTACTGGCAGCAATGTATAACAGTCAATAATAGTTAGGTCAACGTCATAGTCATCATGTCAAGACCAATGTTTGCCAAGCCAGATCAAAATGTACTGTTGCTGAACAACTGTCAGTGAGCCAAGATATGCAATTACTTCCTCTCTCCAAAAAAAAGTATATACTGCTTAGTGATTTAACAAAGTGTGTGTATAGACTATCTTCCTTCTATTTTAGTGTTCTAGTCTGCTATCTTCATCCTCCTTGTTCCATAAGACCAACAAAAAAAATATGCTCCTCACTTACTTTACCTCTTATCCACGAAAACTCCAATAATTATCAGCATCACATAATCTCAATAATACCTCAATAATACGTCGATAAATGTAAACCTCAGCACCAATATCACCTTACCTCTTGTCCACAAACAACTTCATATACTCTCAATACCTATAATAATACATCGATAAATATAAACCTCAGCACCAATATCATTTCACTTCCATAACAACTCTTTCCTCTCGTCAGTCTCCTCGAACAAGTACAGATAAAATCCTAATGCAACTTCAATTCAGCATCCCATACAATCCGAAGACACAGTGTCCACACACAACCTCTGTGTAATCCATCTGACCCAAATTTTCTACTCATTATAAATTATAAGATACATTTTGGTTCCTTGTCCATCATTAAATAAAAGAAATGCATACCTGACCTCTAACAGACTTAGTTCGAATAACTCTCAGTAATTAAATACGATTACGGAGTGTGAATGATCATAATATTTCACAGTGTGTACACCACTTCAAGAATTATGGCAGACAGAAGCAAACATGTGGAGTATTTCTTGTGTCAAGTGTCACTTCCTATTTCAATTGCTCACGAAAAATGCAGTGTAATAACTGTCAATGGTCTAAACCTAGTAATGGTTTGTCATGTCGTTAGCTTCCTTCCTATTAGCATACATTTATACAGCTTCCATAAAACTTCAGCTCATGTGACTTCTATGACTTTCTTGTACTAATGTCGTTCGTCTAATTATAGCAGTGAATTTTCTTATCTTAAAAATATAAGGCACTGAGCGTAAGCAACACTTGCAATAGCGAGTAAATAGACCAGTAAAGAACAGAATGTCAACAAGTGGATGCAGCACAATTCCTACAACGAGGCTCTGCCAAGCGAACAATCTATAATTAATACAGTAATGTGACCTAAACTCTATGTTCATACACAGTATATCAGCATTTCTATACACCAAATTAAAGAGCAGTTATGACAACAAAACAGAAATGTGTAAATATGTAATCCATACGAAAAGCAGTAAACATATATCTTACGTAATAAACAAGTCATTAGCATCATATCAGCATAAGCAAATAAATGTTCATATGTAATCTTAATAAATAAACATGGAGGCGCAAGCAGATAAATCACAAAGTATAACTTACATACCTAAACATATCAGCACAATAAATCAGGTTACAATTATAATTTAAATAAATAAGCTCAGCAGGCACATAATTAAAAAAAAAATATGACATCAGTGAAAAAGCAGTGCAACCAAGCGATGCATAATATATACAAATAACAACCCTGTTCATTAATCAATAATTGTCAAAATCAGTAAATGTACGCAAGCACGTCGCTTCACACGTAAATTCATAGAACATGAAATTAGCACAAAGTATGAATCACGTAATCGCGAGCAGCAAATTACGTCTAAAGTACGTACCTAAGTGGAAATATGTTACCTGAAAAATGAACTCAATTAATAGTTACCTTTTTTAGTTAATTAGTTTCTTCTTCGAAATTACATTCTTCCTGAAAATTTCTCGATAGCAGGTCGTCTTAACGTCGGACACGCACAGAATTTACCTGAAGGTCTTAAATACTTTATACAACCGTATCCTGCAAAATACTGAATGTTAATAACACAATTCAACAAGTTCTTATAGCTTTATACTGAATTTAGTCGGAGAAATTAAACTGTGTATTTGTTTACGGCTGTCAGTGCATTCGCACTGAGCGCTCGATCAGCTGTGGGCGCGTGACGTATTTTATACAACCGTATCCTGCAAAATACTGAATGATAATAACACAATTCAACAAATCCTTATAGCTTTATACAGAATTTAGTCGGAGAAATTAGACTGTGTATTTGTTTACGTCTGTCAGTGCATTCGCACTGAGCGCTCGATCAGCTGTAGGCGCGTGACGTAGGAAGTCATTGTTCGCGGTCAACGACTGCCTTGTGCGGCGCGCAGACTTGACTGTTGCTTTGAGTATGTGCCGCCGCCAAAACACAGCGCGGTATCCTTGTACTCTCTGCGTGTTTACATGTAGCTGTTGGTTCCTCAAAAGTATGTCATTCCACAAAAATTTTTACGTTAGATATGTGATGTATTCCCTTAGAGCGTCGAGATTTAAGAGTTTCTACTTCAACAGTGTTATCATGTATAATTTTGCGAATTCTGTATGGACCGTTATAAAGCAGAAAAAATTTGCGACATAAGCCTTTTCCTTTATGAGACAAACGGTGGGACTTAATTAATACCTTTTGACCAACCGACAAGAATTTTGAACGACCAGGACGTCTAGCTGATTTCTCTCTTCTTGCAGCCGCAGATGCAATATTTCGTAGAGCCAGGTTAACAACTTCAGAATGCCGTAGTTTCCGTGAAGGCGGAAAAGGAACGATTTCAGAAATGCGATTTGTTGGTACTTTATTTTTTAATATTAATAGAGGCGGTAAAGAAGTTGAGTCATTAGGAAGTTCATTCAGAATGTTTTGAAAAATATGAAGATACTGATCCCAAGTTCTGTGATTCTGATGACAATAAAGACGGCACAATTTATTGATTTCCTTCATCCATCTCTCTGAAGCGTTAGATTGAGGGTGAAAAAGTGAAATGAAAATTGGTTTAATTTTACGACGCTGTAGAGTACGAAGCCAAATTTTAGAACGAAACTGTGATCCATTATCTGATATAACCTTATCAACATGACCAACTTCCTTAAGAAAATGTTTGATGAAAGCGTTAGATACTGAACGAGCTGTTGCTTTTCGTAAAGGTGTAAAACACACATATTTTGACGTCAACTCCACTGCTACGAAAATGTACGCAAAACCATTAGTTGAACGAACCACTGGACCGAACAAATCGACTGCAGCCATCTCCTTTAATTTCACTGGAATGATGGGAAACAACGGTGCTCTGTGAGAAATCGTTGGAGGCTTAGCCATTTGACATAATTTACATGTGGCAAGAACAGATCGAATACGTTTTTCCATATTACTGAAGTAACAATTTTCTCGTAATTTGTGAAAGCATTTTCTGGGACCAAAGTGTGCATAACTGAGATGTGTGTACCAAACCAATTTATTGACCCACTCATCAGGAATACAAACTAACCAAACAGAGTTGTCGACCGATTTTCGTTTAAAAAGAATGTCATTGCGAACTAAATAATGCTGTCTATTCGCTACGCTTTCCTTTCTCCTCCACTTCTCCTTAATGTCCTTCCAGATTGGATCCTTATTTTGCTCCTTAGCGATGTCCTGGAGCGAAGACGAAATAAAGTTCTCAAAAGCAACACCTTGAATATACATCAAACAAAAATTGTTTTCTTTGCAGTCCTCTTCAGCACTTTGTTTCAAACCCATAGGTGCACGTGATAAAGCATCAGCAACAGTATTTGAAGAACCCTGTATGTAAACAATACTAAAGTCAAATTCCTGTAGGTACAACGCCCATCGTGACAATCTGCCGTGAGTTAATTTCCAGAGCTCGATGATCGGTGTAAACCTTAGTATGTCTGCCAAACAAAAATGTGCGAAATTTTGTGAAAGCCCATACAACAGCCAAAGCTTCAAGTTCCGTAATCGAATAATTCTTTTCTGATTTAGAGAGAACACGACTTCCAAATGCAATAGTCTTCTGTACTACAACGCCGTTTTCTTCTATCTCTTGAAATAAGTGTGCCCCTAGGCCTTTATATGATGAATCCGTTGCCAAACAAAATTCTTTAGATAAATCCGGATGTGAAAGAAGTGGAGCAGCAACTAAAGCATCACGAAGCTGTTCAAATTCTGACTGAGCTTCCTCATCCCAACACCAATTAGATTTCTTTCCGGATAGTTCACATAAACGAGGTGCGGCCAAATCGTCCAATTTAACAAAGCGTCGAAGAAAATTACAGACACCAAGGAAACTACGAACATCACGTTTTGTAGTAGGAACAGCATAATTACGAATAGCGTCTAATTTCTCTGGATCAGGAAGAATACCTTCTGTAGAAATAATGTGACCGAGAAATTTCACCTGAGAACGACCAAATTCAGATTTTTCCAAGTTCACTGTCATGCCAACTTTTGCAAAGATACGTAACAATGAATCCAAAATTTTGCTGTGCTCACTCCAAGAATGTTTAGCAATAAGAATGTCGTCAACATACGAAGTAATGTTGTCACGAAGATAGACAGGTAACATTTCGTTTAAACTACAATGAATGCTGCAATAGGTACAGTAAGTCCAATCGGTAATTTCCAAAGTCACTTTTGGGTAAAACAGTCATATCCGGTTATTGTTCACTTACTCACTAGATAGATTGATAGTCGAAGAGTTGTTTTGACAGATGCAAAGAATAGTAAAAGAGTAGGCAGCGGTACAGAAAACTAAAAGAGAAATAGCACCACTACAGCTCGGGGCCCTATGCTCGCTACCGCACATATTCACTTAAGAGTAGTGAATCCCCTGAGGACATTAATAAGTTCAAACAGTAATTTTCGAAATCTCATTTGGGTAAAATCGTCATATCAGGTTATTATTTACTTACTCTCTAGATAGATTGATAGTCGAAGAGTTGTTTGACAGATGCAAAGAATAGTAAAAGAGTAGGCAGCGGTACAGAAAACTAAAAGAGAAATAGCACCACTACAGCTCGGGGCCCTATGCTCGCTACGGCACATATTCACTTAGAGTAGTGAACCCCCTGAGGACTTTAATAGCTGCACATAATTTCCAGTTTGTGACTTTGTGGCACATCTGGCGGAAGTGCGTACGTAAATTGATCTAACCATGCACATGGATGTATGTCATTCTTAGAATTGCGGAAGATCTTAAATTTCCGGACAGTCAAGAAGTGTTTATAGTCAATGTTTGCACCTCGTGGCGACAAAGACCTACCGCGTCTGTCCCAGTCCCAATGTCGATTATTGTTAAATTCGCGCGCCTGGCGCTCTCTTGTTGCTTCTCGTAAATGAAGTAAATTACTTTCTTCACACCCTTCTGCTAAACTAACACTTGTCAATTTATCTGAGATCTCCTCAACTCTTTCCGATGAGTCACTTAATTGTTCTTTCAGTTTATTTACGTCTTCTGTAAATGTCGCGACTCGGGTTTCGGTGTTGTCACTTTTAGTAGTTAAGTGTTCACACTGTTGCGTTAAGTTATTTATTCTATCATTTGGTACGGATTCCTCGGTTCCTTCAATTATTTCTTCCTTATCCTTTGCACGTTGTAAATTTAACTCTGAAAAATTCTGTACTATCACGCGATCTTTTTCTTCCTCGTCCTTGCCCTGTTCCTCATGTCTGACTTCTGTTGAAATTAAGCTGTTATTGTGAGCCTTCAAAATCGGTTGTACTTCTCTAATTTCTTTATTTGATTCGTCATTCGTGTATTTGAAAAATGTCCCTGTTCGTGAGCCTAACTGAGTTTCCATTGTTCCCCTATCAGTTTCTAATTCAGATCGTAACTGTGATCCCACTGCTTTCATCTCGGTTTTAGTTGTTCCTATTTCTGTTCCAATTGTTCTTATTTTTGAGCATAACCGTGTTGTCATTGCTTCCATCTCAGTTCCAAATGTTTCTATTTGTGTTTTAATTGTTCCCATCTCTGTTTTAATTGTTCCCATCTCTGTCTTCATTGTTCCCATCTGTGTTACCATTGTTCCCATTTGTGATCCCAGATTTAGTATAGCACCCATCAACTGCTTTATCTCTTCTGTCGTTAATCTCGTAATCTGTGAATTTTCTGATTGAGAAACATTTTGATCTGTTACCGGACTATTTTCCTTGCTTATTAAATTGTTTTCCACTCCATTATTCATCGCACAGTTTTCCTGTGTTGGCGAGTTCGCCATGTCAACAATTTCGTTATTCTGACTATTCATCATTTTTGCCTGTTGCATTGACCGCGTAATCATTTGCAAAACATAAAAAAAATTCGACACTGCACGAAAATTACACACAATGACCCCTTATCTCCAACAATACTATTCACACGCAATGTCTCCCTCAAACACGATCAATCGAACAATTGAAATAATTGCACAAAATTGTCAAACGCATATACAAGGCAATAAAAAAAAATTAAATTTTGAAAAATACCATTAGAAGAATGCCAATTACCAAATCTACACATGCAAAATAGACTACAATCACTAAACTCAAAATTACTACAACAATACTACGGTCTACAATTTTCACAATCAGAAGAATCCAAGGGACGATCCGAAGCAGCGGTCGCCACGTGCATGGGGGCTTAATTAAATGTATAATTGATTGAAAATATTTTTTTTTTTTTTTAGTAACTGTATGTCCGATTACGTAAGTCTCGTAAACGGTTGGCCCTGACTAGAATTATTACGCTATCTGACTGCTAAGAACAATGTAAGAAAATTTTCATAAACACAGTTAATTAATTAAGTCCCCAGCAACTATAAAACCTACAAAATCCAAGCACAAATGTAACTGTTCTGTATGTGGGAGTGTGACTCAACGCCCACATCTGGCACGGTTCTTTTCCAACAAGACAAGAATTTTGATACCAATTATACTGACGTGACAAAAGAAATTTAGAAAAACTATAATTACGCAAGAAAACCAAAATTCACTCTAATACAAGAACACGAGCCAGATGCTTTGTTGACTGAACCTGTAGTGACACATTATTTCAGATACACAACTAATAGAGGAACATTATAAATTTTACCTTCATATATTGACGAAATGCACTCATTACAATAACATCTGCTATCTCTCCCATCAAATCACTGCATAAGACAAGGAACAACACTCTTTACTACAACATCTTACTCCGACTTCACGACAAGCAGTGCCCACTAGTACATCTCAGTACGAACTCTTAACACACACTGTCCTCTACGAACTCTCAACAACCACTGACTGCTACGAACTCTTAACACGCACTGTGGAGGCGGCTTAATAGTACTCTTTGGCGCACTCTCTGGCGCAGTGGCACAGTGTAGCCACCTTTCAATGGTTGTTGTCTTGCAAACGACCCCATCTGTTGACTCAGGGATCGAGACGTGGCTGCACGATCCGTTACAGCCATGCGGTTAAGATGCCTGTCATCTCGACTGCTAGTGATACGAGGCAGTTGGGCGTTCCGTATTACCCTCCTGAACCTTCCGATTCCATATTCTGCTATCAGTCATCGGATCTCGACCAACGCTAGCAGTAATGTCGCGATATGATAAACCGCAATCGCGATAAGCTACAATCCGACCTTTATCAAAGTCGGAAACGTGATGGTACGCATTTCTCCTCCTTACACGAGGCACCACAACAACGTTTCACCAGGCAACGCCGGTCAACTGCTGTTTGTGTATGAGAAATCGATTGGAAACTTTCCTCATGTCAGCACGTTGTAGGTGTCGCCACCGGCGCCAACCATGTGTGGATGCTTTGAAAAGCTAATCATTTGCATATCACAGCATCTTCTTCCCGTCGGTTAACTTTCGAGTCTGTAGCACGTCATCTTCGTGGTGTAGCAATTTTAATGGCTAGTATTGTATCTCCCTCCCAGCCATTCGTGATTTGGTCCTTTAACTCCTGTAGGAAGAAATCATTTCTATTGCTTCATCTATCTGCGTGGATCCATGACTTCTTTGTTTTCCTCCACCCCTGGTTGACCGGTAAAAATCCCTCTGACAAAACCTACGATATCGAGCATTTTAGCATAAAGTTCATTACTGCGGGTACATTCCAACAAATCGCGTCCCCAGTCATCACCTCGCCTTTCAGCAACCCCAACAACAGTATCTGTTAATTCAAGTTTCATGACTTTACGAACAATATTTTGCTTTGTATAGGCAAGTCTCATTATTAGCATCAATTTCCTCGCCCCAATAGAAGCAGTGTTTACTAAAATCAAATACGTTCTTGTACTATCGAAGATTCGACGTTGACGATGCATGGCCTTTTCCCAAAGACGATCTAATCAGTTTTGGGTTACTGTACTTTTTCTGACGAGAACTGTGTACTTCAGCTTCGGCTATACCAGTTAATAAATTACGATGTGTTGCGATTTTCTATTCTTACTGGTTTGTAGTAGCGTTTCCAGTCCTTTCTGTTTTTCTTTAACCTCATGGCCATCTCCTAAATTGTATGGAACACACCTTGTAGTGTAACGACTTATAGTTTTGTATAAATTATTTTCTTTGGACATATGACCATGTGCAGACTTCGTCACCTACGTCAGTTACAACACACTTCAAAATTATTTAAACTCTTTTTAAATTGTCTCTGAATGGTTCTTGAACGAAACTGTAAAACATCATTTGAGTCATATGTGCAGATTTACGTCACTCAGGCCAATTGGTTTGCGTAAACTTTTTCAATGTAAATGTCGTTTTGTTTCTTCTCAGAAGTTATATTAATGCAAGTTATCTGATTTAACAAATATTAGAACCACATTGAATAAACTTTCAAGACTCAAACTCGCGATGAATATTGTCAAAAATTAATAATCATGTCAAATAAATCAGTCATCCTTCTTCCTTAACATAATTCTTCATAAATAAATTCTCGGAACATGTATTTAAACTTTTGTAGTATACACTACTTTATTATCTTCATACATACAGATGTGAACCTGAGCCTTGACAAGATAGGACTGAACATTTACACATGATTAAACTTTCTATGACGTCATTGTTGTACAAAACATTGCGAAATCTCAATTTTTTTTAATTTTTAGAAGCACGACGCAACAACTCGGTTTCAGGATCTTCTGTTGCTCTCTGGCTGTCGACCCGCGACGTATAGTGGCCAGCAATTTTCTCTCTGGCCCCGGCAGTAAAGATGCTGTCTCCGTTCGTCGCGCCGCTCTCTCCGTACATGAAACATAAAATATAAATACAAAACTTTAGATAATTCACAACAATTACAAAGATTACAAAAATACATAAACAAAACACGAAATTAAATTTATATTCACCTGCAAACTGGGCTGACTGGTGGATGGGTGACGCTTCAATTTCGCGTCCCACTACAACCTCCATACAATTGGAAGCACTCATTTCAAATGCACAGACCGCACAACAAAAGAAAACTCAAGCGAGGAACGAGAATTTTGCAAGATACAAGGAGTTCTGATTGCGTCCCTCACACGACACAGTAAGACTGGACGTCGCTAACAGTGGGAACAATAACAAAGGAACGGAAGGGATGGCAGCCTCGGCTGTTCACGACATGTCAGTCGAGGGTGTTACAAAAAGGTACGGCCAAACTTTCAGGAAACAATCCTCACACACAAATAAAGAAAAGATGTTATGTGGACATGTGTCCGGAAACGCTTAATTCCCATGTTAGAGCTCATTTTAGTTTCGTCCACTTACGCTCAATGGAGCACGTTATCATGATTTCATACGGGATACTCTACCTGTGCTGCTAGAACATGTGCCTTTACAAGTACGACACAACATGTGGTTCATGCACGATGGAGCTCCTGCACATTTCAGTCTAAGTGTTCGTACGCTTCTCAACAACAGATTCGGTGACCGATGGATTGGTAGAGGCGGACCAATTCCATGGCCTCCACGCTCTCCTGACCTCAACCCTCTTGACTTTCATTTATGAGGGCATTTGAAAGCTCTTGTCTACGTATCCCCGGTACCAAATGTAGAGATTCTTCGTGCTCGTATTGTGGACGGCTGTGATACAATACGCCATTCTCCAGGGCTGCATCAGTGCATCAGGGATTCCATGCGACGGAGGGTGAATGCACGTATCCTCGCTAACGGAGGACATTTTGAACATTTCCTGAAACAAAGTGTTTGAAGTCACGCTGGTACGTTCTGTTGCTGTGTGTTTCCATTCCATGATTAATGTGATTTGAAGAGAAGCAATAAAATGAGCTCTAACATGGAAAGTAAGCGTTTCCGGACACATGTCCACCTAACATATTTTCTTTCTTTGTGTGTGAGGAATGTTTCCTGAAAGTTTGGCCGTACCTTTTTGAAACACCCTCAAAGGTGGGGCAGATTTACGTCTTCCTACTGGAAATTTCATTTCATTCAACAGCTTTGACTTACAAAAAAATGGAAAAAGAAAAATTACTGTGACTTTCAAATTTATGAACGCTTAACAGTGCCTAAAACTGAAAAACTAGATGCTTATGTCACATGAAATTTCATGCTCTATAACTTTTATAACTTTACGTTTTTCATTTGGAGTAGCCGTTTTTGAGTTAGAGGCGTAGCAGGTGACATTTTAGCTAAGCTGATAAAAATGAACGAACTTTGGCAACTGATTGAGGCCAAACGGCTGCACCGTTCCTGACATTTAAGTAAGTCATTGTAAGGGGTTCATTATCGGCTCATTACTATTCGCTATCGCACTTGAGGAGATGTAATTTCGATGGATTGCTGCCTGCGATATGGAATATCTATGCTACAATAGAATCGCAGGTCAGAGCAGTGTTGGCAGTAAGTCGAGTTTAGTAGCTCGTAGAGAGCAGTAGTGAATACTACCAACAGTTCCAATCATGGTAGCATAACCCTTCTTAACATGATAGTCTGCTTGTGTTGCACATCAATTGGATTTACCGTATTTACAGTGCACCTGCCATACAAGACTGAATCATGTGCTGGCTCGGTAGCTTCACAGAAAACATGGATACAAATGCATCCCTCTTCAGGTCTCTTGACCTATCTTGGTATATAAATGTCTGGTAGTCTTGGCAGGTCTGACATCCAAGTGCGCCTCAGAGTGGTAAGATAATGCGACAGAGTCTCATCCAACCTAGCCCAAGTAGCCAAGTATCTTGAAACAAAATTTTCGCTGTTATGGGTACCAGGGTTGCTAAACCCAGAGCGTTACAGAAACTAGCTGTTGCTTGCAACAAGCTTTTTTTTAAGCGGCTGATATTTTATAGATGATTTCATACTGATCGACACAAAATGCATCATCTTCTACATTCCATTGAACTCCCAGTACGTGCAAAGTTCTCGTGATCTCTGGTCCTTCCGATTTCCTCATAACAACCAGCTGCAGAGAGTTCGTTCCTCATTTCGGTATAGGCAGCTGGGTTTGTCTCATGAGTGAGATCAGAACGTAGAAAAAGGTTATCACTGCATTTCCGTCTGCAGTACCTGCTGCATAGTCATCAGTCTGTTATGGTCTAATAAGGCAGAAGTAGTGGGAAACTGTCAGTGGTATACGGACTGCCAGTTCCCTCAGTGCAGATGATTTAAGCCCAAAGGGTAATCACTTTAGTCGTTAAGTAGTTCTTCTTCGCATGGTTGCTGCTTCCTTTGCTCCGTAAAGATCGTCTCGGTGCCAGAGAAATCAAATCACGTGCCGGCCGAAGTGGCCGTGCGGTTAAAGGCGCTGCAGTCTGGAACCGCAAGACCGCTACGGTCGCAGGTTCGAATCCTGCCTCGGGCATGGATGTTTGTGATGTCCTTAGGTTAGTTAGGTTTAACTACACTCCTGGAAATTGAAATAAGAACACCGTGAATTCATTGTCCCAGGAAGGGGAAACTTATTGACACATTCCTGGGGTCAGATACATCACATGATCACAATGACAGAACCACAGGCACATAGACACAGGCAACAGAGCATGCACAATGTCGGCACTAGTACAGTGTATATCCACCTTTCGCAGCAATGCAGGCTGCTATTCTCCCATGGAGACGATCGTAGAGATGCTGGATGTAGTCCTGTGGAACGGCTTGCCATGCCATTTCCACCTGCGTTCGTGCTGGACGTGCAGACCGCGTGAGACGACGCTTCATCCAGTCCCAAACATGCTCAATGGGGGACAGATCCGGAGATCTTGCTGGCCAGGGTAGTTGACTTACACCTTCTAGAGCACGTTGGGTGGCACGGGATACATGCGGACGTGCATTGTCCTGTTGGAACAGCAAGTTCCCTTGCCGGTCTAGGAATGGTAGAACGATGGGTTCGATGACGGTTTGGATGTACCGTGCACTATTCAGTGTCCCCTCGACGATCACCAGTGGTGTACGGCCAGTGTAGGAGATCGCTCCCCACACCATGATGCCGGGTGCTGGCCCTGTGTGCCTCGGTCGTATGCAGTCCTGATTGTGGCGCTCACCTGCACGGCGCCAAACACGCATACGAACATCATTGGCACCAAGGCAGAAGCGACTCTCATCGCTGAAGACGACACGTCTCCATTCGTCCCTCCATTCACGCCTGTCGCGACACCACTGGAGGCGGGCTGCACGATGTTGGGGCGTGAGCGGAAGACGGCCTAACGGTGTGCGGAACCGTAGCCCAGCTTCATGGAGACGGTTGCGAATGGTTCTCGCCGATACCCCAGGAGCAACAGTGTCCCTAATTTGCTGGGAAGTGGCGGTGCGGTCCCCTACGGCACTGCGTAGGATCCTACGGTCTTGGCGTGCATCCGTGCGTCGCTGCGGTCCGGTCCCAGGTCGACGGGCACGTGCACCTTCCGCCGACCACTGGCGACAACATCGATGTACTGTGGAGACCTCACGCCCCACGTGTTGAGCAATTCGGCGGTACGTCCACCCGGCCTCCCGCATGCCCACTATACGCCCTCGCTCAAAGTCCGTCAACTGCACATACGGTTCACGTCCACGCTGTCGCGGCATGCTACCAGTGTTAAAGACTGCGATGGAGCTCCGTATGCCACGGCAAACTGGCTGACACTGACGGCGGCGGTGCACAAATGCTGCGCAGCTAGCGCCATTCGACGCCCAACACCGCGGTTCCTGGTGTGTCCGCTGTGCCGTGTGTGTGATCATTGCTTGTACAGCCCTCTCGCAGTGTCCGGAGCAAGTATGGTGGGTCTGACACACCGGTGTCAATGTGTTCTTTTTTCCATTTCCAGGAGTGTAGTTCTAAGTTCTAGGGGACTAATGACCTCAGCAGTTGAGTCCCATAGTGCTCAGAGCCATTTGAACCATTCTAATCACGTCTCTGTCGTCTGGACGGTGAACTAATTGCAAAACAGCCTGGGCAATATCCTCGACGATGGCAAAATATTGCATTCGAAAACGTATGAGTACTGCAGTAGATTTGGGGAGAAGGCTAGGCCCTTTTTCCAAGACTTCGTTAAGTGAAGAAAGACCCTTCTTGTGTGAAGATGCGACGACTACGACTCGTCACTTGGTGCTTCTACGGCATTTTCTCACCACTATTTGATGAGGCAAATGAAAGGTATCAGCCGAATTTTGGGAAGGGGGAGGGGTGGAAGTCAGTTCTATGTGTAAAATTCTGATACTATCTGACGTCTGTACTTGTAGGACGTCATTCTTCTCCGAAATCCTCTGAAAAGTAAAGAAGCGTTTCTCTGCATTGCAGATTTTATTTCCTGCCGATTTTCGTGGGATCTTCGATAGAATATGAAGCTTCAAATTCCTCAAGAAGAGCTGAATCTTTCGCACTCATTGTAAATCCGAGTGGCTCAGTGGCTGGCGACTTGAGTGTCCCTAATCTACCCAGTCAGGAAACATATTGAATAGGGAATATTGGGTATACAATTTAAAGTGGAATTTGAGCCGTATGTAATCCCTGGCGATTCCTCACATCGTTGAGAGTGAATGCTAGATTATTGTATCCCACGACCTCTCGGTTTCTAGACACGAACTTGACCGCTAGTCCATCATATATGACTTCGCACTCATTGACCTCATATTTCTATTGTCTCTAATCCCAGAAGTTTCGGTTCGACAGGCTGATGAAGTTAATGACGGCGAGATTTACTAAAAGGCTTCGGCTTCTACTAAGAATCCAGCCGAATTTCGAAGGAAGTAAAGCCAATGATGGGGAGATGCTTATCAGCGGTCTCCTCAACAATTTTCCCGTAGCGATCCGCTCCTTAGTAACTCTATGAGGAGATCATCACATCCTTCGGTGAGATCAGCCAGTTATAAGTTATTAGTTTGTTGCCTTTTGGACTCTTGAGATACTGACGGATGCCTCGAAAAGGGATAAAAACTTTCTAAGACGGAAAGTGTAAGGTCTGACGAACCACCTGGTGTGTGTGAATGACATAGTGAATGAAGACTCAGTGGCATCGACCGTCGGTGCGTGATTCATAACAACTCTCAGTTTGATATTAACGATCAATGGTCTTCTGATTAATCTAGATTGTCTGCCACCATCTAAAACGCAGAATGTAGGTCTGTGGCACCTGCTACATACATATGGACTGTCTGGAGCTAAGTAAATCGTAAACAGCTGACTGACATGTGTTCAGCAGCAATATGTGATGAAGTAGAACGTACAGAATTGCTACAGACTGACTTGTGATGTAAAAGAAACAAAATGCTCTTCGTTTTTTCTACAGTCTTTTATGGTGTGATTATGGTTGGGGGGAAAAACACTTATTGGTGAGTCCTCAAAATCTTAAGGAGAGGGAGGGGGAGAAGAGGTGTCATGAACATCCTTCATCTTCTCGCAGTCTTGCACGCAGTGACCACGCTGTTCGCAAACACCCAGTAGACTTCCGCCTTCCACAAATCGCAAAGGGAGTCCCAAAAGATTCAATTTTGAGTCTACTCCTATTCCTATAATACATTATGAATGACATGCTACTTAACGTTCAACAAGCAGATCTGGTACTTTTTGCAAACGATAGCACTGCCATAATAAATCTCATTAGATAGAAAGCAATGTGAGAATGTTACCCGTGAAAAAATTCCGCCGTTTCGTCTCTCGAAATCGATATGTAGCTTCATTTGAATTATTGCAGACGTCCCAGAGATTCTTAAAGTTCCCATCCCTGGCGCATTCCCCAGGTTTTGGCCCCAGAAAAGTGTGGGAGCAATTAGATAGTGAGTTAACGTCAAGCAACATACAGTTTTATTTACGCAGAACTCACAGATCATGGAAGTTACACAACGCATTTAATCAGAAATGCAGATAACGATGTAAATCAGAGGTGTAGTTTAGCGGTTCCCCACGTCTTCACTCGCTGAAATTCCATCAAAAATAATTTTCTTGGACTATTCCACAGTTAGGCATCAGGTACTCATTACACACAAAGGCGCTATAAGACTAATACAGTAGTATACATAAAACTTCATGTAGGCAACTGTTTCATAAAATAGACTTAATAACAACAGTCTCACATTACATTTACTTTCACATGCATTTTTGTTTCGAAGAGCCAGTCATTATATGAGGCTATCACCACTAACAAGAATGTCTCCATTATGCATCAACCCTTCTCTTATACAAAAAGGACCAAGATACGCAGCTTTAAAAAAATGATCACCTCCTTAGTGAATTAAAGGTCCAGTCAACATTGAAAATGCTTCAAACCACAATCATTTCTGCTTGAGAAGTATATCTAGCCCTACGCACGAATTGCTCAAACGATTACACAGTATGTGTGTGTGGTTGTGTTATATTTATTAAATTTTATTGTAGAGTAAGAGTAAAATAAATATCTAATTATGAATATGGCCATCATATAGCCATATTTTCACAGAGAAAATGTGTAATGTTTGTTATCCCGCTAACAGGATTCATAACATAGCGAATTACCGTAAGTATGATTCACAAAACATGCAAATAAATAAGCTCAACTGAAATGTCTCTAATAAATAGAGACACAGCCTAACGACGGCTCTCACTTTCAGCTACATTGATTATAGAATGACTGGAACTCATTAACTGCGGTGAATTTGTCGGTGGGCCATCCAAAAAGAAAACCAACATATAGGATTCCAAAGGAGTTTCTATTAACGATCTGTATTTGCTGAAGACCCGCAAATCGTACCAAGAAAAGGTTATGTTAAAAAGTTTTACGCGCAGCTGGCAATATCTTTCAGAATAACGAGTATTACTCTCTCTCTCTCTCTCTCTCTCTCTCTCTCGCTCTCTCTCTCTCTCTCCCTTTTATTTTCCTTTTATAGAAAACTGTGATGTTAGAGGATTCCGCGAGAACGTGAAGACCAAAGAACCATTTTCTCTCCAGGTAATCAGTTTAAAGACTATAATTTGTAATATAAATATAAAGCAAATTGTGTGGGACATAATGGGGCGGGCGGCGAGAGAATGATGTAGTGGGAGGGGGCAATCATGTTCTAGTTGATTTAACTCGAGGGACGCGGCGCGGACGGAACAAAAAAATCGGGGATAGTCCTTATGGCTGTGTGTGTGTGTGTGTGTGTGTGTGTGTGTGTGAGTGTGTGTGTGTGTGTGTGTGTGTGTGTGAAGGAGAGAGAGAGAGAGAGAGAGAGAGAGAAACGGGGGGAAGGAAGACGGCGCCTCAGTTATTGACCTCTGCCTTTTCGAAAGCCTCTACTCGCTTGGCATGAGGTCAGCCTCTTTGACGACAGACGTCCTTTTCGTGCAGCCCAACGAACCAGAGGTGGCAAAGTAAATTTTAAACCGGGACGATCGAGGGACATGCGCTACAAATTTGTAACTAAGTTAATGCTGGGACTTCTGTTCATGTTGGATGTTGTTGGCAGAGAGCGTCAGTGAGCATATTACTGTTAACTATAAGGGTTATTTCAATCAAGTGTTCACGCATCAGTTTGATAGCTACATGGCTTTCGACAGACTGGTCATTTATCAACCAGTAAACGCCCGATGCTTTAAAGAATCGAGCTCCCGTCTAAAAAATAACTTCAAGTTTTTTATTACTTTACAGTTTGTTTGAAGCCGCATTATTAAACAATGCATCAATATGCTCTGCGTAATCTGTGCTTCTTTTTAAGCAAAAGGTAGTTTTTCACTTATAGCAATGCGTCGCACAGTGATATAATTTTGCAGGAATGTTCAGCAATATATGTGGCTACTGTTTGCAAAATGTGTTGCGAATAGAGTTAGTAAAGAAGACGTAATAAATTATAATATTATGCCTGATGGCGAAGTTTTACTGCATGAACAGTGAAAATGTGGTAATCGCTAAACTCTGTTACTTTCACCATTTTGTTAGCGATGCCAGCAAATTTTTTTTTTAATTTCGTCAATAATTATATGAAATATTGAACAACAATTTTTTGTTGACTCTGGAAGCAGAGTGCCATGAACTGGATTAGCTGTTCGGGTATATACAGGGTGACACAGAATAACGGGAATGTTTGAAATGAGTAGTGGCAGCCGTGGGCAGGTGGCAGCACTGCGGGTTCGTGACAGTTTGCGCGTTCACAGTCCGTCATTTCAGTAAACATGGATCAGTGGAACAGACAACAGCGTGCTTTTGCCATAAAAATGTTTTATAAAAACAATGATAGTTTGGTAGCGGCGCAGAGGGAGTTACGACGTTTTTGTAGTTTAGGACGTCATAATGCCGTTCTGTCGAAACACGCGATAAAATATCAACAACTCTGAAGAGACTGAATCTGCCCTCAAGAAGAAACCAACAGGACGACCAAGAAGTGTGCGTTCTCCATCGAACATTGTTGCTGTACGCGAGTCTGTCGTACGGACCCCACGGCGTTCAATTCGAAAGCAAGCAGCAGTGGTTGGAGATCCCGGGAGAGTGTTCGCAGAATTCTTCTTGAACTATAATTTCTTCCGTACAAACTACATATGGTGCAACAATTGAAGAACCACGATTAGCTGTTACGATTAGGATTCTGTCAAAAAATGATGATAAAAATAAACAAGGACGACGAATTTCTAAACAAGCTGTGGACGTCAAAATGGTTCAAATGGCTCTGAGCACTATGGGACTTAACTTCTGAGGTCATCAGTCCCCTAGAACTTAGAACTACTTAAACCTAACTAACCTAAGGACATCACACACATCCATGCCCGAGGCAGGATTCGAACGTGCGACCGTAGCGGTCGCGCGGTTCCAGACTGTAGCGCCTAGAGCCGTTCGGCCACTCCGGCCGGCGGATGTCAGATGAGGCACATTGTTATCTCACAGGTTATGTGAATAAACAGAACTACCGTTACTAGGCAAACACAAATCCTACTGACGTTCACAAGCACCCTTTACACGTTAGTAAAGTGGCAGTGTGGCGTAGTATTTCATCACATGGGATTATCGGACCGTATTTTTTCGCAAATGAACAGGGAAACACAATAACTGTCAATACATGGAGATATTACGAACTTCCGTTACACCTGCATTGAACAACTTTCCAAACGTTCAAAAAGCCTGGTTTCAACAGGACGGACTGACATCACACACTGCACGGCAATCAATGGCATATGTGCGAGAATTGTTCGGCAACCGTGTCATATCACGATTCGGTAACATTCCCTGGCCCCACAGATCGCCAGATTTATCCGTTTGTGATTTTTTCTTGTGCGGCAACCTCAAAAGCAAAGTCTACACGACTCAACCAAGAACCTTGGATGAGTTAAAACAGAGAATTCGGGATGAAATTCACAGTATCCCAGCCGAGATGTTGCAGCGGACAATGAGGAATCTCAACAGCGGGTAAGGGTCCGGAAACGACAGAGTCGAAAATTATAAGACTTCTTATGTCTCTGAAATTGGAATACATGTATCGGTGCTGTTATCGCTAAGATTATAGGATAGGCAACTTTCAGACATAGTAGTACGAAGCAAAACTAAAGGACATAATTTTTAAAAAAACGATAAATGCCATCAATGTTTCGTAAATGCCAAAGTTGTAAGGTTTCAACTACTCCGAATGTAATTTGTTTCCTTCATCTCTTCTAGTATTATTGGATTGTGGAAATGTTTCCATTTTTCTGTGTCACCCTGTACATGGTGATTCCATGATGATGTTAGAAACTTTCACGGATAATGGAGAAAAGTAAATATATCAATTTGAATTAAGGGTAGGATTGTTAGGTCTCCAGTATTTTACGGGATCTCCCGTATTTTACCCACATTTTCTCCTCTCTCCCGTATTTTCGTCGGGTCTCCCGTAGTTTACGGGTTTTTCTCTGTTTTACCCATCTCACAGATTTGATAACGTTTTCCATCGTGTTTCATAAAGTTTTATTTGCTTATTTATGCTAACAGTTCCCTATAATTCAGAGATTATCGTTCCCGAATCAACAATTGATATTTCCAGTTTCCCATCTTCGAATTCTCTTTCTTCTGTGTTGGTTTACGTGACGGAACTTCCGTCTAGTGCATCGGTAGCGCGTACACATGCAACTCAATCTCAACCTATTACGCAGCTGGTGCTGTATTTAGTACATCTGTTTAACTATGGGTAGGGAAAGTGACGACGAGAATCACTCGAAAACACCACCAAAGAAGAAGGCCCGCTGTATGTGCGTTCCCACATGTAAACGGTTCAGGAAACGCTCATTATTTGTGTATAGTTTTCTATACAATTGTATATAACGCCCTCCTAAAGGTAATGCCACGATGGAACTATTATGGCCACCATTTTCTTGTTTTGATCCATACTACCATTTCTGAAAGTTGCCTATACTACAATGCCAGATGTATCAGAATGATTGCCGTTAATAGCTTTCGATTCGGTCGTACCCGATCCCGGGTCCCTTACCTCGAATTGATACATTTACCCCTCTCATCATCCTTGAAAGTTTGTAACATCATTGCAGAATCAGTCTGTAGATAGCTCTGATGTAGCCATCAGCCAGGAGGTATTTATGGGCTATTGATAATTAATAGTCAGGAGAAACCGTTATGATCATTAAACAGTTTGCGTGAGCATCGGACTGAAATGAGGTTTATTGCCAACTAGGATGCTTCTTTCTGTTCAAATGGTTCAAATGGCTCTGAGCACTATGGGACTTAACATCTATGGTCATCAGTCCCCTAGAACTTAGAACTACTTAAACGTAACGTAAGGACATCACACAACACCCAGTCATCACGAGGCAGAGAAAATCCCTGACCCCGCCGGGAATCGAACCCGGAAACCCGGGCGTGCTTCTTTCTGTAACAAACGCTTATGTTCAACGTGTGGCGGGTGTTGCTTTCCTTTCGATACCGTTATGCATAGACGTCTACAAAGAGCGGTGATGAGGATTGGTCGGGGGGGGGGGGGGGGGGGGTGAAGGGAAGAGAGGACTCTTGTCTCTCCTGGGATCTGTTGTAAAAGTCTATTAGTAGTAGAATTCTCAACTGTTTTTAAAGACGATTATCTCTGAGTCTACTCAACCACAAATTCATCATTGCCGAATGCAAGGGGAAACACTGTGGCTTTAATAAACACTACATTGTTCAGTTGTCAAGTTGTCCATGGGAAATGACACTGTTTTCTAATAGTGGCGGTAGCTTCGGCGTTGTTTTGCAATCTTGGGGGATGTGAACATTTACAGTACGTTGCCGATATTTTTTTCTATCACATCCGTTTATAGCCCTTAACAAGCTACGAAGTAAATAGTTGCAACACACAGTAAACTTTGTTATAGTGTACCTGCCCTACAGCCATAACCGATGCCCACAGAAACAGCCCCTTCGCCTGCTGCACATCTTAAGCTCAACATCAGATTTTATTTGACCCGTTAAGGCAAGCTGAGACTCCATTCAGTTTTACGCGCTAGTATGAAGAAAATCATCAAGCTAGACGTAACTCACCAATACTTCATCCGTGGACCCAACGACCAAGAACGAAGGGCTCATATTAAAAAGGGTGTAAGACAGGAATGCAGTTATCTGCCTCTACCGTTTGATCTATACATCGAAGAAGTAAAGACAGAAATAAAAGAAAGGGCCAAGAGTGTGATTAAAATTCAAAGTGAAAGGATATAATGATAAGATCCGTTCAAAGTGAAGAAGAATTGCAGGATCTGTTGAATGGAATGAAAGTCTAATGAGTATAGTATGGATTTAGAGTGAATTGAAGGAAAGAAGTAGCAGAAATGAGAACAAGAACAAACTAAAATTGGAATTGATGATCACGAAGTGGACGAAGTTAAGGAATTCTGCCACCTAGGCAGCAAAATAACCCCTTATGGACTGTGGAAGAAGGACACAAAGCCGGCCGGAGTGGCCGTGCGGTTCTAGGCGCTACAGTCTGGAGCCGAGCGACCGCTACGGTCGCAGGTTCGAATCCTGCCTCGGGCATGGATGTGTGTGATGTCCTTAGGTTAGTTAGGTTTAAGCAGGTCTAAGTTCTAGGGGACTGATGACCTCAGAAGTTAAGTCGCATAGTGCTCAGAGCCATTTGAACCATTTGAAGGACACAAAAAGCAGAATAGCACTGGCAAAAAGGGCTTTTCTTGCCAAGAGAGGTGTATTAGTATCAAACATAGGCCTTAATTTGAGGAAGAAATTTCTGAGAATGTACTTTTGGAGCACAGCATTGTATAGTAGTGAAACATGGTTTGTGGAAAAACCAGGACAGAAGAGAATCGAAGCATTTGAGATGTGATGCAACAAAAAATGTTGAAAAATTGGCGTAAGAAATGAGGAGGCTCTCTGCAGAAGGAAGGGAGTGCACGAAAAACACTGACAAGAGAAAGGGAAAGGATGATAGGACATCTGTGAAGACATCAGAGAATAATATAGTACTAGAGGTAAATGTAGAGGGTAAAAACTGTAGAGGAAGACATAGATTTGAATACATTCAGCAAATAATTGAGGATGTAGGTTGCAAGTGCTACTCTGAGATGAAAAGATTGGTAGAGAAGAGGGCTTCGTACGCAGACTAGTAGTTGGACTTCGACGCATGGGACATTCCATGTCGGAAATCATTAGGGGATTCAATACTCAGAAATCTACAGTGTCAGGAGTGTGCCGATCAGATTTCAGGCATTACCTATCACCATGGACAAAGCAAAAGCTGACGGCCTTCACTTATTGACCAAGAACAGCTGCGTTTGCATGGAGTTGTCGGTGCTAACAGATAAGCAACACTGTGTGAAATAACCACAGAGATCAATGTGGGACGTACGATGAACAACATATCTGTTAGGATATTGCGGCGACATTTGGTGTTAACGGGCTATGGCAGCAGACAACCGACGCGACTGCCTTCCTCAACAGCACGACATCGCCTGCTATGCGTCTCTTGGGCTCTTGACTATATCGGTTGGAGTCTAAACGACTGGAAAGCCATAGCCTGATCATATGAGTCCAGATTTCAATTGGTAAGAGCTGATGGTAGCGTTCGAGTGCGGCGCACAACCCAAGAAGCCAAGTTAACCCAGCATACTGCAAGTTGGTGTTGGCTCCATGATGGTGTTGGCTGTGTTTACATGGAATGGACTGGGTTCTCTGGTCCAAAAGAACCGATCATTGATTGGAAGTGGTTATGTTTGGCTGCTTGGAAACCATCTGAAGCTATTCATGAAGTCCATGAATAGACTTCATGTTCCCAGACAACGATTCGACATGTCACTGGGCCACAATTATTCACAATTGGTTTGAAGAACGTACTGGGCAATTCGAGCGAATGATTTAGCCACCCGAATTTGGGACGTAATCGAGAGGTCAGTGCGTGCACAAAATCGTGTACTGGCAACACTTTCATTGCTATAGACGGTTATAGACGCAGTATGGCTCAATATTTCTGCCGGGAACTTCAACGATTTGTTGAGTCCATGCCACGCCGAGTTGCTGCATTACAGCGGGCAAAAGGAGGTCCGACACGATAGCAAGAGTTATGCCTTGACTTTCGTCGCCTTAGTGTATATGCTACTGTTTTTTTTTTTTTTTTTATACACACATCAAAAAAAGTTTTGCATCACCACAGTTCCCAGAACTCCTAAAGATTGACGTTGACTGTGAATATTGTATCACAGACACAGTCCCTTTGACTGTTCAGAGATGTCACTAAACCCACCCACAGATATAAACAACCATGCATGAGTAGCGCCTAATAGACGGAGGGGGTTCGACAGCCGATCAGTTCTAGTCATTCCACCAGAAAGGAGGTACACGGCTCGTGTTGTCTGTAGTTCAACCATGCCTAGACGGTCAATACCGCGGTTCCATCGCGTCTGCATTGTTACTTTGTGCCAGGAAGGGATCTCAACAAGGGAAGTGTCCAGGCATCTCTAAATGAACCAAAGCGATGTTGTTCGGACATGGAGGAATATGCTGCATGATGCGCAACTTCACTCCCGACGTCGATGGCGAGGTCCATCTTTGCAACCACGACACCATGCAGTGCGATACAGATGGGCCCAACAACATGGCGAATGGACCGCTCAGGATTGGCATCACGTTCTCTTCATCAATGAGTGTCGCATATGCCTTCAACCAGAGAAACGTCAGAGACGTGTTTGGAGGCAACCCGGTCAGGCTGAACGCCTTGGACACACTGTCCAGCGAGTGCTTCAAGGTGCACGTTTCCTGCTGTTTTGGAATCGCATTATGTGGGGCCGACGTACGCTACTGGTGGTCATGGAAGGCGCCGTAACGGCTGTACGATGCATGAATGCCGTCCTCCGAGCGATAGAGCAACCGTATCGGCAGCATATTGGCGAGGCATTCGTCTTCATGGACGACATTTCGCGCCCCCATCGTGCACATTTTGTGAATGACTTCCTTCAGGATAATGACATCGCTCGACTAGGGTGGCCAGCATGTTCTTCAGACATGAACCATATCGAACATGCCTGGAATAGATTGAAAAGGCTGTTTATGGACGACGTGACCCACCAGCCACTCTGAGGGATCTACGCAGAATCGCCGTTGAGGAGTGGGACAATCTGGGCCAACAGTGCCTTGATGAACTTGTGGATAGTATGCCACGACGTATACAGGCATGCATCAATGCAAGAGGACGTGCTACTGGGTCTTAGAGGTGTGTACAGCAATCTGGACCACATCCCTGAAGGTCTCGCTGTATAGTGGTACAACATGCAATGTGTGGTTTTCATGAGTAATAAAAATGGCGGAAATGATGTTTGTGTTGATCTCTATTCCAATTTTCTGCACAGGTTCCGGAACTCTCATGATGCAAAACTTTTTTTCGTAAGTGTATATAGCACGACTAATTTAGATGTTTTACTCAATATTTTATATCTATACTTGCGGTAAAAGCATAGAGTCTTGTTGTTTCACTTGTACATTTCATTACAAACATTTTCAATCATCTGGACGGAAGGTATCAATATACACACCTAAAAATTTGTGTAACAGCTGAAAAATTTTGCCTTGCAAAGCTAACTGCAGGCCTCGCAATCGTAGTAACACCGCCGTGTTATCGCCTGCAAAATACGGAAGGTAGGCAATATTAGTGTACTCTCCAGTATTCCTACAAGTGGAGCACTGTAACACCCTGCACGTCTGTATGACAAAACCGTGCCTAGGATAACCAACATTGATGCAGTTTTCTATGACAATACTTCTCGAACACTATTACAGTTACAACATTTATTTACAGTTTAATGTGTCTGAATAAACCACTGGCGGCTCTAATGACGATACTTCTCTTTTTTTCAAACCAAATAAAATATAATATGATTTTTGGAAATTATGCACTTTCATTCGCAAATGATGAATAATTTATTCTACACCTTCTTGCACCAAATCCCATAGAGACAACAATTATTTCCAGACTTTCCTTTGTTAGACTCGAGGTCCAGTTCTGTAAGGCAAATCTGTAAAGTTTTCGCACGTTGTTTCCGTCGCAATATCGCCAACATTCAAAACTAATAATCCATTTACTGAGATCGCCAATGGTATGTTCACTGAGTGCACTTTGCTTTCTCTCCTTTACGGTAGGTACTTAAATCTCACTCCGCGTTGTATCATTACTCTCCTTCGGTAATCCGCACGCCATAGGCTTACTCAGCTTATACAAGGGGCCGCCACAACGGGACCATTGAATGATTCCATTCAAAACTAATCGCCACATGCGTTAAGACATTTATCCTACGAGACGATCGGTTCCCGTTTGTAGAACGAGGTCGGCTGCTGGCGGATCCACAGCTTCACTCACTCTTGCACTTCTCCGTCCGACTGAAGCCGACGTCCACTCACGTCTTTCTTCAGGTCGACAAAGTTGTAAATATCACACGATGAAAGATCTGTGCTGTACGGAGGACGCTGCTGTATTTCCGAGGAAAATAGCTGAAACATAGCCTTCGTCCGATTGGCAGTGTGGGGGCGGGCGTTATCGAGCAACAGCGTCCTTCCTCTGCTAGTCGAGTTCCTCGAGAGTGGAACCACAATCAGTACGCAGAGCTGTGAAGGCATTTTGTGAAAACTACGACGCGCCCTAAAGTCAAAACGCCCAGCAATGCTGTGCGAAGGAATCATCCTGTTGCACGACCGCCGCAATAGCTGATGCCGGCACGGTAGCTCAGCGTGTTCGGTCAGAGGGTTAGCTGCCCTCTGTAATAAATAAACTGAGTTAATGGATCAACAATGAACTTACGACGTCCGCCCCGAGCAGATGCAACGAACAAAAAAACGAACAAAAACGAGATTAAAAAAAAAGTAGCTGAGTGGTCAGCGCGACGGATTGCCGTCCTACGGGCCCGGGTTCGATTCCCGGCTGGGTCGGGGATTTTCTCCACTCAGGGATTGCGTGTTGTGTTGTCTTCATCACCATTTCATCCCCATCCGACGCGCAGGTCGCCCAGTGTGGCGTCGAATGTAATAAGACCTGCACCAAGGCGGCCGGACCTGCCCCGTCAGGGGCCTCCCGGCACGATAACGCTCGCCCCCAAACTGCCAATCGGACGAAGGTCGTGCTTGTGCTATTTGGTTGGGAAACGCTCCAACATACTCTGTACGGCGCGGATCTTTCACCGTCTGATTTTTCACATCTTTGGCGACCTGCAGAGAGACATGTGTGGACGTCGGTTTCAGCTGGACAAGGAGATGCAAGAGTGGCTGCGGTTACGCATCCGTCAGCAGGTGATCATGTTCTACGAAACAGGAATTGATCGTCTCGTCTGCCGGTGGGATAAATGTCTTAACACCATTCCATGGTCCCATTGTGGCCCGCGTTATGTTTTCATCTAACTGACCATCATACATTTCACTTGCACAGTCCGTCACGCTTACCGCCAGCAGTGTCGCCCTTTTCTCCTTCTCACCGTCAGTATACACTGCTTAGCAAAAAAATCGAAGCACCCAGAAGAGGAGGAGGAAACAACATGAAACTTCACGATTTGAGAGGGTAAGTTATATTACTTCAGCGATTACAATATCGAGTCAGATTTACAGAGAATTCCGCAATATGAGCCCACTTATCAGTGTAGCCGCCCGCTGTGGCCGAACGGTTCTAGGGGCGAATCCTACCTCTGGCATGGATGTGTGTGATGTCCTTAGGTTAGTTAGGTTTAAGTAGTCTAGCGGACTGATGATCTCAGAACCATTTCAACCAATTATCAGTGTGAGGCTGCACCCACTCCAGCCATGAAGCGTGCACTGGCTGTGTAGGGTGCCACAAAGCCGTTGTATCCTCTCCCGAGACAAGCTAACCCACAGTTGTTGTAAATTGTCCCTGATGTCCGTGATGTTCTGGACACTGGCACTGGGACAGAGCTGATGTCAAAACTGGTCGCATACGTATTCCATCAGGAACAGGTCAGGAGATCTTTACGAGTGTACCTCAACATCACGCAGACAGTTCAGAGAGACACGTGCAGTTTGTGAATGAGCATTCCCTAGTTGAAAAATAGCGCCACGATACAGAGGCATGAGAGGAAACACACGATGACACAGGATGCCCATGATGTACCGTTGTGCCACCAGAATTCAATCTTCAGCCACTACCTGCTGTGACATAAAGACATACCAGATGGCTGCCCCACCATGTCGCTAGAACTTACACTACTGTGCCTCTCCAAAACATTGGAAGTATGGACGTCTCGCCAGGTCGCCGTCATATCAGCCGATTATAGTCACCACTGAACTCAATGCGACGGAATTCATAAATAGTCCATGTTTCCCGTGACACCACTCTAAACGGAGCTGTTTTTGTGTTGCTAATGGCAACCTACTTAGGGGACGGTAATTTCCTAGTATGGCTACTGCTGGTCTCCGATCAATGGGTGCAGTATAAGACAGAGTGTTGCAGGGAGTCCATTACTTGCTCACAGGTAAAGGCGGATATGTGACACAGCTACGATGTGTTCGGTGCGCTATAAAGCGATCCTCTCTTGTTGTGCTAAGACGTGGTCGACAGGAATCTTGAGGACCAGTATGCCGGCCGTCACACTCCCAAGTACTCTGTCATCGGGCCACTGTCACAACTGAATGCCCCACAATTCTGGATATTCTGCGATTCGACCATCCAGCCAAATGGAGACCAACAATGTGACACCTTTCAAATTCAGTCACGTACTGATAACACGCTGTTCCATAGTACTACGTGGCATCCCATGGTCCTTCACAGTGTTCACTCAACGGACGCTGTTCAGGTCTCTTACGAACTTTACCAGGCCTGATAACCAGCTCTAAAAATGAACAATGATGCACTCTGGGGACATTTCTATCTATCACAGAGGATTGCAACCGTAATCGCATTCATACCCGCCAATGGTGTGTACGTGTACGAGGTTAAACTCAAGTCGACCATTTCTTCTGGGTGCTTAACTTTTATTGTCTGGCACTGTATCGAATGACGTTTACAACGAGTTGTCGCAGCTGCGTCCGAAAACATTCTGTGTAAGCACTTCCCATGCTTGTAGCATGAAACAAAAATGCGCTCTAGTTTTAACTTGAAAGTAGCTGCACGTCGTCAGATGACCAAGTCAGTTCCCACAAAGGTCGGGTCTACAGTTTGCTTTGTTGTGTGCTAATTGAATCCCGACGAAATGACACAAGATTCCAAAATTTGATGGAATTCCTGTGTGTTTTTCGAGAAGATTATGCGTCCCAAATTCTCGAATTAAGAATATAATGGCAGCGAATCCCAGTAGACTGGAGGACACAGTAGATCAGTAGTACCACAAGAAATGAGGCAAATAACAGTTGAGTAATAATAGTAGACCTCGACTGCTGACATTTGCTTCTGAAAATTCCTAGAACTACGCTGCAGATCAAATAAAATGGGCATTGGGTTTATGTGCCCTCTTCACATAATGCAAATTATTCGCACTAATGCACACAGCCTCCGGCGCCAAAATTTTCGAACAGCGTTTAACACAGTGGCAAGTTGTCAACGGATAATAAACATGATCAAGTAAAACATCCTGCCAGATATGGGACTGGAATAAGTGTTCTCTGCCGGAGTCCAGAAAAGGCTTGAATGAAATTTACGGTGCCAGAATGTTGTGGTATAACTCTGCAGATGGAATACAAGCACCTAAGAACTGTTGTTTGCACGATCTGATAGACTGATTTATTATGTTCCTAATAATTTGCTCACAAAAGGAAAAGGTGGTAGGTTGGAGTCGCAGTCCGGTACACAGGTTTAATCTGCCAGAAAGTTTCAAATCAACGCACAATCCGCTGCAGAGTGAAAATTCATTATGTATATTATGTTCCTTGTTGCGAACATTTTAGGGCAGACAACCCCAACCAACATATAAGTGTATGTCATGCGGGGTGGGGGGAATGGGAACGGGAAACTCCAGTGTACACGTATTTGTAATGGACATATTTCTCTAGCTTTTGGAAACTATCCCTCTTTGCACACCTTGCTCGTGAACACCTACGTCACACGTTACCTAAATGGTGGGAGAGAACTTTGATGGTCAGCTCATTCGCTTAATCTGATTCCACTTGATATACTCATGAGACGTTGCGTGAAAAGAATTCTGTACGACGTACTTGCCGAGACTGCAAAAGATCTTCTACCAAGAATTCTCGCCTGTAACGTCGTCGGAACAATGCGGTAGCTGAAACTTTCTGGCAGACGAAAATTGTGTGCCAGACTGGGGCTCGAATCTGGGACCTTTGCCTTTCGTGGACAAGTGCTCTACCAACTGAGCTATCCGAGCACGACTCACGACCCGTCTTCACAGCTTTACTTACGCCAGTGCTTCATCTCCTAGCTTCCAGACTAGTCTTAAATTGCCAGTAAGTTTCATATCGGAGCACACTCCACTGCAGAGTGAGAATTCACAGTAGTTGTTCGAACATTTAATGCGATTTTGTCTGTTTTAATTATTCGGGAGTTGACCGTCTGGTTTTAAACTTTCTTTGCTTTTTGCGTTTAATTTGATTGGGAAACCGTTGAGATTGAACTTAACATATACATGGATGGACATGAGAAATGAAAGGTTGCAATAAATTTTTCATCTGTGACTATTACCTTACGTATGAAATATTCTGTTGCAGATTAATAAAAATGAATCTCTTTGAATATTCCCAAAATAATGATTCTAGTTTTACTTTTATTCAAGTACTAAAACTGTTTGTGCAAGATTGAAAATATTATTGTCCATCGAACTTAGCAAACATTTTTCGCGTTGCAGTGGACTTTTGTTTACTAGATATACCCCGACTAGCTTTGAAGCATAAGACTTTCTTTACCATACGAAAATGTTTTCTTTTTTATATTGCTAAGCTCTCATGAAAATTATCTAGTTTTAAATACACTTTACGTAATGTTCAGAATTTATCACTTTTTGAATGAAAATTTATAAAAGCTGCAGCTTGTATCCACCTGTGAATGCACAATATAAAATCTACTACCTCCTTTTATTCTGCGTCTGGAATGCTGTGAAAAGAAACACGTTATTATTTTCGTTCACCTCTACCTGTACCCTTTTTAGGATGTGGTTGTTATAGCGTTCGTATATTTAAATCTGCTGCTGCTGCAGACTGCTCGCTCGCGGCGCAGCTCCGCTCCGCCAGCGATATCCAATAACATGCTGAAATTTCTTAAATAAAATGGGTAATGTCCGGTGCGAACTTTGCAGTAATTGTGACAAACAGATTTTACTTGATAAATATATTTTAACAGAAACAATTAAAATCTTTACACACCTTTTACAATCCCAGCTACAAATGGCGTCGATCATCGACTTCTGACAAATGAAGACTACATAAGAGCCTAATGCCACGTCACGGGTTCCTCTCCCATTCAGTTCGTGCAGAAGACAGGCGATTCTATTACAATATATTGTCTATTTATATCTTAACTAATTCTTCTACAGTCTTTGTCATTTCTCATTACATATCCTTTCTTCTGTGGCGGTTTTCACATCCTCCGCCACAGATAGTATTTCACACTCTTTGAATAATCATTTCTAATAGCAAAATTCGTAATTATACTTTTCCTCTCAAAATTAAGTGTCCTTTTGAAATTCAATTAACAGAAATACATATAAATTATTTGTTACAGTGAGCATTATACATCTAAATGTTCCTTTAACTTTCACTTTGGTTGCGTGCTGCCTGAGATCGTTACAAACACAACTAAACTTAGGTGACCAAATATCACAGGAAGGGTTGTTCCATTTAAAGATGCGCTTTGTATAACGCCGGAATGTTGCAATTAGACGCTGCCTATAGCGCGAGCGTAGACAATATCTGAGCAGTCCGTTAGTGGGAGATGTGGTGAACATGGTAATACATCGCGAGTTCACAGACACCGAACGTGGGACGGCAATCGGTGCAAGACGTATGGGTCACAGCATGTCATAGATCACACAACAATACGGGTTTCCGGGGTCAACAGTGTCTAGGGAGGACCTTCACTACCGCAGAGACAACGCTTCCACATTCGTAAAACAGTCGCCGAAGAGCTACAAGTATTTCACGATTGAAAGGCACGTCGCCTCTGTAGAACCACACGGGGCGACCAACGCTCTACAGGGAGCCTGATCGCCGCTTATTTTAATGTGAAGAGTGTTATAAAAATTAGGCTTCAGACATTACTAAGCAGACAGTTATAAAGGACGAACTTACTCCCAACGTACCTGTGCCAAAAATTAAAGTGCTGACTGTGAGCCTACAACGCATGCCCTATCTATTCTCCCACAAAGTCCAACCTTATTCAGATTGCACTCACCCTACAAATGCAGTCACTCATTTATCACGAACCTGTATGAGTTCCCATTGCCGATTCATTACTGAACGATCACCTTTTCATTACGCAACAATTACCTCGACACGAAATTTAAATCTGACTCCAAAATTATCACTTTTATACACTCGGGATCTGCTCTGCAATCATGCTCCGGCCCTAGTGACAATATTCCGCAATATCACAAAACTAATTCACTAATTCACTATTTACGCGCGATGCGCGGAGTAAGAGCCCACCGGACCTGCCCTGCAATCTTGCTCAGGCTCTACTGACACAATATGCGTCGACAGATCTCCAGGCGGCAATCTCTCCCTTCTAGAACGATGGGGCACCCCCGTTAGGGATGCTGCTGTGCTGCAGCGAAAGAGGGTAAGTATAGATTTGATCCTTCAAGTACAAGATCGATATTTGTATCCTTACAAAAGGCAACGAGTATGTAACCGCGCCTCAATTTCATCCAGTACCCAACGGCACTGTAGAGAGATTTTTGTGTACTTTCAAAACTTAGATTCTTAAATAATTATGTGTGGTCACTTCTGTAAGTTGTTTAAATAGTTTCCTAGCAAATTCACAGAGCAATGCCAGCCAGTGTTACACTCTGGTCAAGCTGCTTCATGGCCGTCCTCATCCGATCCTCCTCAATCCACTCCTTCCATTGATGCATTGAGATGAGGACAACACAACATTTTTCCGGTTCAGCGCTCCGGTGCGGATATATTCATCTGTAGCCGCACCAGAATGGCTATGGGCATCCATATTGTTTAGTCTCAGCCTTCGATTGTGGAAGTTGCAACATCCTGGGGCCAATGATCATGCTTGCACCATCCAGACTAAACAACACCAGCTCTCACCAGGCCATTTCTCCTCCAAGCACTCAAGACATATTTCGCCTGTGCTTCGACAAGTTTCAACTGGCTCGCCATCTCACACACCCACGGAAATGCATGAGCCATCTCACACACCCACGGAAATGGATGAGCCAGTACTGCCAGCATCTCCATAGTCCTTCAAGGGATAGCCCAAAACAGAAGACAGTCAGCCGGCTCATATCAGTGCCCTACACAGCGCTGCAGCATCACATGCCATGCAACCTTTCTGCATCACTCAGGATTTTAGAGGGGGAGGGATTTGGTAATCCCTCCAGATATTATTTATTTATTTATTATTTATTTATTTACAAATTTATTCACAAATTTTTCAATTACAAATGACCTGCCACATTGTTACTAAGACAGGTTCAAAATGGTTCAAATGGCTCTGAGCACTATGGGACTTAACATCTGAGGTCGTCAGACTCCTAGAATTTAGAACTACTTAAACCTAACTAACCTAAGGACATCACACTAAGATAGGTCGTACTTTTACAAAACCAAATTGTACGTGTACAAAAATTGATAAGTATTTGTTATTTCTTATTTTTAATAAGGATCAATAAATGTAAACTTAAAAGTAATTAAAAAACGAAAATCTTAAAATTAGCGACTTACGAATGGAAGATAGGAATTTATGAAGACAGAGAACACATATTATAACTTCAAGACATAAATTTGGAAAAATTTTTCGAAAATAAACAACGTTCTTGAATGTAAAATGGATAGATAAAAGATAATAAACATCTACAAAATCAACCAAATTTTGGAAAATCGAATTATAAACCATAACCATATTTTCAGGAAAAATAAAATCAGAAGATACGAAAGACGATAGTGGAAGAATGTCCCTTCACCAAGTGTGTGTGATAGTGAGTGTCTCAAAATTGTCCATCAAGCCACCGGTCGCCAATCACAGCTCTTCATCTATTCTAGATTCCTAGTAACTAAACCTTAACCTCTAATTCTTTTTGTTTATTTATGGTATTTCTTCAATTCATTGTGTCGAGATCAGTGTCATCATCTGATTCCATATCGGAATCAGTGCTGTTTTCCACCCTGTGGATTCCTTCCTGTCTTTGCATATAGACTCGTTGGCTGGCTCGGACATGCTCTTCATAGGTCGCTTTAGATATATCGACAGTTAGTGTATTTAACATGATCCATTGGTCTTCGTCTCTGAACACTACGTGTATAGTGTCTTGAATATTGTTGAGGTTTAAGTCTATTGCGTGTCTGCTGTTGGTATATCGTCCGCAGAAAAAGACGATGTGTTCTGGAGAGCCTTTTCCCCACATGTGCATGTTGGTGTCTGCCTCAGATTCATGCAGTTGAAGTGTGTGGGATATGGCCCGTGTCTTGTCAAGAAGTGCACCACACCACGGCTGGGATGGATGTGTTTTAGTTTTAGCATCTCCCTTGGATCGTAAAAGAACTGGTGTAGCCTCCGGCCCTTATTACTTTCGTCCCACTCATCTCGCCAGGAATCCATCCTTCAATTTTTTAATTGGCGTTTCGTGTTAATTGGTACTCCAGTTATCTTTCGAACCTGCTCGTGTCTTCCCACCTTAAGCCAGTACATAGCCACTCCACATCTTATCGTAATGTCGATTGGATAGATTCCAATCACCACATAGAATAATTCCACTGAGGTGGTGCCGAAAGCTCCCGATAGTCTAAGCAAGCCTCTCCTTTTTCCTCGTCTGAAGAGGATTCTGTTTGTTAATAACCTGTGAGCCCATGTGCTGGCGGCGAAGCTAAGACCAACTCGAAGAGAGCACAATGTTTGTCCGTATAACTGACAAGGGGACTTTAAATTCATATGAATTCAGTCTTGCCAGTTTGTGTAGTATTTTTTCTGCTTTGTTTGTGACAATGGGCATTTGTTCACGTAAATTTTGCTTTTCGTCTATGTGTACCCCAAGATAGTGTGTAGTGACTGCTCGTTTAATGTTTGTGTCCCCTGTATTAACACTAGGGTTTCTCTAAAGAGACCCTTTCAGTAAAATATATGTTGTTTTGTTATCGGCTATCTTGAGTTTGTTGTTGTGACACCATTGGGTTATTGTTTTGAGTGTTCCATTTGATCTTTCTTCTTGCTGGGGTCTATTGTTAGCAGACACTACGACGAAAAGATCGTTTGCATTTGCGATAACACCATCTGTCGTTACTGTTCCCTCTAGAAGCTGCAGGAGGGGTTCAGTAGTGATTTCCCAGAAGATGGGGCCACAGATGGACCCTAAGGGGCAGCCTATTGTAATTCGTCTGATTACTTTTCGGCCGTCCATCTGCCATTCCACCACTGTATTTTTACAGTAGTCTAGTAGACTGTTGTGCAGTGTTTCGGGTACCTTCAATTGTCTGAGCCTCTTGATTATAGCAGGCCACCAGAGATTATCAAAGGCACCCGCAATGTCGATCATAATTGCCGTCACAGACATAGCCCTGGTGTTGTTGGCAAATTGTAACGCTTGGTTGATGGCATCGTCAATCGGCTTTCTCTCTCTTAGGCCGTGGAAAGCTCTGTGCGTCTGTAAACGCCTACACAGGAGCTTTTCCTGGACCTTGGCAAGTGTATTTATAAGAAATATAGGCCTATATGACTTGAGATCTGATGACTCCCGTCAGCTGCCTTCTTTATTACGACTGCCTTGAAGACCTTTCAATCTGTAGGCACACGACCCAGCTGTAGAGCGTCGTTTAGCAGAGTTGTAAGGAACGGGGTGGTATTATCTGTTTTAATACTTCTGAATGAATTCAGTCTGGTCCAGGTGCCCTCTTGTTTTTGAGCTCTGAGATCGCTATGGCAGTTCTTCTTGTGCAAAAGGCCAGGTGACTGTGGCAGTGTTTATGGTGTGTTCAGTTCCTGTCGCAATGTTGCTTGTTGATGTGTGTCAGTGTTGCCGATGTCATCACGCCATCATCCTGTCTTAGCATCCCAGAACTAGTGAGTTCTTTATTTTTTTCAGTAATTATTTTGTATTGTTCTCCCCACATGTTAGTCTGTATTTGCGATGTGTTGTTTACGTGTTTTGAACAATTCGTATTTGTATTGAGCTTTTACGAGCCTATATACTTCCAGTCTTCTTTGTCTATCTCTGTCTGCTGTTGTCCATAGGTATGGTCTCTCGCTCTTGGGGTTTCTTGTTTTAATCTAGTCAGTTTATTTGTCCATGGTATTTGTGTGTGTTTTGTGTTCTGTGTTTCTGGTATGGATGTATTTTGTGATGAGATTGCCTTGAGTTCAATGCTTCCGTCGATGGTTTCAAGGTATCTGTAATGTACTATTCCTCTTAGTCTCTCCTGGTCAGCTTCATGGAATAGTATGTGTCGGGTGCGTATTGTGTCGACTGTTTTGTTTTGTCTTGTTAGTCTGAAAGTCATCGCATTGTGGTCACGGACAGCAATGTGCTCTTTTACTTTCCAGTCCGTTATGGATTCTCTGGCAGTGTTATTTACGAGTGTGATGTCTGTATTACTTTTCGGTCCGTCATGTCGCGTGTATGTCGGTATGTTCCCTTCTACGTTAACTTCGCGAAGTTGCGTTTCCTGTATGACGTCATTTAGTATGTGTTCTGTGGCGTCTGTTGTGTTAGAATGTCCGAGCAAAAGAGAACCTTCTTACCTTGTGCGTATTCGGCTATTAGCTTTATATAATTTGCGTAGGGCGCTATGGAATGGCTATTGGGCATACAGTGAAGCAATTATCCATATAACTCCTTTGCATGAAAGTTCTATTGTTACCTATGTTCATTACATCATTCGGTTATTTTTCCAAACTTTACAGAAGCTCTCCTGCGAACCTTGCAGAACTAGCATTCCTGAAAGAAAGGATACATCCCCTAGGTTATGGCAAAGCCATGTCTCCGCAATATCCTTTCTTTGAGGAGTGCTAGTTCTGGAAGGTTCGCAGGAGAGCTTCTGTAAAGTTTGGAAGGTGGGAGACGAGGTACTGGCAGAAGTAAAGCTGTGAGGACGGGGTGTGAGTCGTGCTTGGGTAGCTCAGTTGGTAGAGCACTTGCCCGCGAAAGGCAGAGGCCCCGAGTTCGAGTCTCGGTCCGGCACACAGTTTTAATCTGCCAGGAAGTTTCAAAGATATTGTTGGCTGCGATAGGCGCTGCTCTTGTGGTACTAGTTGCCATCGGGCTGGCGCCGGGTGAGAGCATCTCTGCGACAAAGATGGTTGTTTTTGCGATGGCGCCATTGGTTGTGGGTGCGGTGGACCCCATGCCGGCACCCTGGGACGTATGGGACGTAGGTACGGCGCCGGGTGGAGTGCTGAGGCTGGCGTTTTGTGGCGTGTGCTGTGTATCTCGGTGTTGCACTACCTTCACTACGTGACATGCATTAATCACCTCTTTTGTCACACGCGAAGTTCTAAAAATACTTTTTTCCGTCTGTAGAAGATTATTTTTGTATGGTTGTACTGGTGTTACGATACCAGCTGCTACACTGGGAGTCGGTTTCTTCTGGTTCAGTTTGTTGTTGTAAGACTGAGAGTTGAATGTTGGTGGGGGTTTATTGCTTTGCTCTTTTGGTGGGAGATTGTCCTACCGGAGAAGTACCGGTTACTGTTGTGGTGGTTCCATCTATTGGTGTGCTTTGATTATGTATGTCCCAGGTATCGATTGGACACCTGTATTCATCATCATTTCTGCTTTCATCGACACTATCTTTGGTTTCATAATGTATTATCTTTTATGTATTTGCAGTCTCCATTTGCGATTTTGTGGTTAGTAGGGCTTCATGCATGGATGTTTTTATGGCTATGTCTTCTTTTTCTACCGCCGCTTTCTCGCCAGTTTTGCTGTTCTTGCATTCCATAATACCTCTAGATACCGAAATGTAAAGTACAGCATCGATCTGTATAACTGTTACGATATTCTGCAGCAACGCTTCAAGCCGCTAGGCGTGAGATCTGTGGCCATGTATCATCTAAGCCAGCTGCCTGGGCCAATAAAAAGTCCACTGAGCATGTTGTACGCCGGTCCAGAATTTATGTATGCCTGCTTCACACACTGACATCAGCACTGCTGTGGTAGAGGATAGAAATCACCAACAAGCGACTCATTATCAAAAAGAGCTCAATGAAACATGCAAGCACAACGCAACTGAACAACTCACAACTGCGCACAGACATCAAGACTGAGAGAGCAGAGCTAAAGATCATAACAACAATGATGAACGATAGTGTTCTAGTGGTCTATGGTCGACACAGAGCCTCCCCCCCACCCCACCCCACCCCACCCTCTGCGAAAGTGTGGAGCATGGGGGATTTGCAGAGCAGGCCATGCCATCGACTACAAAATCTCATATCCTTTTCAAGTGGACGAAGTGAATGTCCTGTGTGGGAGCAGGGCAGATTGTTGGTTGGGGCGATGTCCATAATCGGAGGTGGAATGGGGGTGGTGATGGAGAGTTGGCCATTGGAGGAAGTTTTAGCCAAAAAAGTTGGACAGAAGTTCGAAAGAGTTCAGGAGTCAGATGTGCATGGTGGAAGTGTTGTTTCGAGACGGCACTGAGACAATGAATATGAACACTGTGTCGTTCCTGACTTCAATAGAGAGGTCATCTATGTTGAAATCTGTGACATCAATAGTGAACATAGTGGGAGTTGGATGTGCAGAGGCGGAGGTGGGGGTGACAGACGGTATTTCGTTTTTATTGCATACGTCACTCGAAACACTGGAGGGCGAGGAAGGAATCTGAGGGGGAGTGACCCACTGTCACCACACATATCTTAGGCTGGATCACTGAAAGAGGAAGCTGAGGCTCCAGAAGGCGGGAAGATGTCGTCGGGCAGATCTGGAGGAACAGTATATGTGGCCTAAGTAAGGTTACTGAAGAGCGACCAGACGGGTTTCAATCAATTCACCAAGACTGCCTGATGTTTGGCGTTAAGTATGACGCTGAAGGTGTTCTGTCTGCGAGCTATGACTTCGTGAGAGCCTGAGTAAGAAGGCTGGAGTGATGCGCAAACAAAGTTGGCACAGGGCATCACATAACCGCAAGTGGATAAAGACACAGGTAGAGAATGTGGCTGTTGATCAACCATAGCTGGAACTTCATTATCCTGTGGGGAAATAAGATGGGCAATGAATTCATCAGGAAGGATAGGGGGTTCACCATACATGATGTCTGTGAGTGATGCCTGGAGAACCTCCTTCTAAGCAGCACATATCCCCAAAAAAGTTCACAGTAGCACTTCAGGCGAGGAACTGCCATGGAATATGAGTGCCGCTTTAAGTGTAGCTGGAACTTCATTATCCTGTGGGGAAATAAGATGGGCAATGAATTCATCAGGAAGGATAGGGGGTTCACCATACATGATGTCTGTGAGTGATGCCTGGAGAACCTCCTTCTAAGCAGCACATATCTCCAAAAAAGTTCACAGTAGCACTTCAGGCGAGGAACTGCCATGGAATATGAGTGCCGCTTTAAGTGCGTGGTGCCAACATTCCATCAAACCATTGCTCTGTGGATGGTAAGCAGTGATGTAAAATTTGTAGATGCCACATTGCTCATAAAATTTTGAGACGACTAAGGAGGGGTAACCTAAGTGAGCAATTCAGGAGTTAACGAAGCATGAGAAACTGTTTTGTTAGCAATATCAGGGAGGAGAATGGCTGCAACCCACCTTGAAACTCGGGTCATGATAGACACAATGTAGCGAAAATCGTGTGAGGGTGCTAACTGTCCCACAGTGTCAATATGGAGGTGGCGTAGGCGATCCTTGAGGATGCTACGTTAAACACGACGGGTTGGGAGTGCTGTCCCACCTTACTCTTCTGATATAGGATACATGTACATGTCTGGTTGCGATAATCGCTTTTCATTCCTGCCAAATGAAACTTTCAATGATTAGTTTCATGGTAGCTTTGACACCCCTGAGGCCAGTTTGTGCAGAGATGCGAAAATTGTCTGGCATAGAGGGGCAGGCATGGCACGATGGACGTGGGGAACTCAGGAGGAGGAGAGACTCGAGTATTAAAGGACATTTTGTGTCTGTCAGTATTCTGGTTAGATAGGGGTTGTCTGTCTGTAATGGTGCCAACCCGTTCATGCCCAAGGGATTTGAGATAACGTTTTCATGGGACAAATAGCCCGTGATGATGCTACTGGACTTGTATATATAATGTACATACGTGGAATATTGGCATATGAGGTCCACATGTGAAAGCTGTCAAGGAGGAACATCCTTTCCAGGGTTATGGATGGCTTCAACGAGCGGGTGGTGGTCCATAAAGATAGTGAACTCACATCCCTCAATATCATCATGGAACTGTTTGATCGCCTCATGGACCACAAGGAGTTCGTGGTCGAATGTTGGATATTTGCTCTTAGAGGGAAAAAATTTCTTAGAGAAGAACCGAAGAGGCTCAGTTGTGTCATCGGTACACTGCTGCAATATAGCACCAATTGATGTGTCCTTGATCTCCATGGTAACTCATGTGAGCATCGGGCACCAGGTGAGCCAGAGTCACAGTATGGATGAGAGCAGTCTTTAGTGACTGGAAAGCTGCAATCATATCATTGATCTAAGGCACCTCCCTAGAGCCTGAGGGGTTCTTACCAATGAAGGTGTCAGTAAGGGGGCCTGGATAGAGGTGGAATGTGGAAGGTGGTGGTGGTATAAATTTATGATGGTGAGGAATCTACATAGTTCACAGTAGCTCGCAGGCAAAGGCAGGTTGCAAATGAGGTTGATATGGTCAAATGCCATCACTTGAAACAGTATAACCCAGGAAGTGACACTGTCACAGGTCAGTTGTGACTTTTCAAGACTGACTTTGACATTGCCACCTGAACCTGCAACAGCTGCTGTTTGTGCTCTTCAATGGTTGATGAAGAAATCAAAATGTCATCAAGGTAAGTGTATGCAAATGGTAGGATGAACAAGAGAGAGTCAATAAATCTATTCCATGTTTGTGCAGCATTTTTGAGCCCATAAGGCATGAAGCAGTACTTGTTAAGCCTGAAAACATTAACAAGGGCGGTTTTTGGAATGTCATCAGTGAACGTAGGTATTTATATATGTGCCTGCCCCTGTGATTATTTCCTTTCACTACACTTTTCAGCAGTAACAGTGGTATTGGGTACATAGAATGTGGAAACACATTTCATTTTCGATGTGGTAAAGCAGATTACTTGTTGAAAGGAGAGGATAAAAGATTTAAAGAATGGAACTGTGATGGATGTGGACCAAAGACTAATAAACCAATAATAAGAACTACACAAATGCCTGAGTGTTGTTATACTGCAGTACAACAGATTAAGTCAATTAGGCCCACATGAAACAGAAAAACGTTATTTTTGGTACAAATGTTGATAAAATTATAACTACAAATGACACTGATGGATTAAAATCACCTAACAAAAACAAAAGAAAAAATTCTTGCACTGCCTCCCCCAAAACTGAATATTTGTTGCCTGCTGTTAAACTGAAGAAAACCAACAGTGCTCCAAACACAAATAAAGTTAGAAAAAAGTTCAAGAAATATCCAGGGAAACATCATCACACATCAGATGTAGCTTCAGAAGAGAAATAGCTACGAAAATGAAAGCCTTACTGACACCAGAAAACTTGCAAACTGAAGGCACTGTGAAGTCTGGTACAAGATTAAACCAAATTCTCACCAGCACTGGAGATTGTAGACATTTATAAACTAATGACTTTGCAGTTCTCATAGGTGGCACCAATGATGTGTATCACAATGAGACAGCTGCAGCAACATCAGCTTTGAAGACAACATTGGGCAAGTTAAAATACAAATGTTATGGTACTTATTACACCTTAACACTATGATTTCAAACAGTGGAAAATCGAGAATGAAATAATGACAGTACTATGAAAAGAAAGGACTGTTACTCAGCATACAAAGAAGATGCTGAGTCACAGGTAGGCACAACAAAAAGACTACTAAACATCTAACCTTTTGGCCAAAAGACCTTCTTCTAACACAGAAAACACACACACATTCATGAAAGCACAGCTCACACACATACATGACCACTGTCTCTGGCTGCCCGAGGTAGTAGTAGTAGTAATAGTAGTAGTAGTAGTAGTAGTAGTCTGTAGCCCGCCTGGTTTGCAGTCTTTTTGTTGTACTTGTCTGCAACTCAAAATCTCCTCTACATGGTGAGTAGAAATCTATCCTTCTCATAATATTAAAGCTATGATTCAATAGAAGTAACATGTACAAACAGTGAAATAACTAAAGCTGCTCAGCATTTTGAATTAATCTGCAAACAATTTAAAAATTTAATACTCATTGATATGAAGGACTGTATTATTTGTAATTATTCAGAATAATTGCAATTGCTTCAGAGTCTGACATGCAGGAAATGGTCAGAGCCTAAGTGGTTAGGACAGACAATATTGACCCAAGCTCTAGTAAGTCAGACCACGCCTCAATACTCAGAACCATGTCAGGGGTGCATACGGCTGACCGAGCTTGAGATATATTGTCCCTGACAAAATCCACAAGAGCAGCAGAACATATATGAAAAAGAGATCATTTCTATGAGCAGAAAAAATGCATTGATTCTCTTACATATAAAGGTGTAATCCTTAATCAGTAAGGTTACAAAACTCTACTACTTGCTGGATGAAATTAAGTGCTGCATTCTGTGCATGAAAGAATAGGGGATGAAAAGTATAGAAATAAACTTGTTTTGCACAATTTGAGTACTTACTGGCAATAAGTTACTGTAGATCACACATTCCTCATGAAGGAGTGTCTCTCTCTATCAATAAAGATCTGAATTTGAAATATTTGGGCACAGTTCTCACCAGCCCATATGCAAAAGGTGTTTTTGAAGCGTCTGCTGTGACACTACATAGTCAGAAAGTTACTATGCACCTGTTAACTGAATCTGGCTTTTATTATCATGGGAGTGTTAACCTAGATACAAGAGCAAAGAAGGAAATATTTTTGCTTATTAAACTTGTTAAGGTCAAAATATTTCTATTGCTTGAATTAAAAACCAACAATAATGGAAGCCCACCTTGACAGTAGTACAGATAGTAACATTTGTAGACACTGAGTAGTGTGTGACACCACCAAATTAGGCATACCTGTCTATGATGGTCAGTGGCTCAAAATTGGAAACCTGACTATTGATAATTCCAAGATGTCAACTACATACAGAGTTCTCAATGAAGAAAACACTGAATAGAATAGAATAGAATCTTTATTGCCACATTACATGTTATTTACAATCATTTGATTGAAACATTGGTGACTTGTCAATGCATAATTTCATGCTTATGTAGGTATACATAAAAAAATACATTAACAGAAAGCATATGCATGCAACCAGAAGCACATTACAACATAAAAAGATAAATAGATATTACAAATAAAGATAAATGAACTGAAACTAACAGAGTTGTCCACTGTACTTACCAGTGTCAAAGAATGCTTCTCCACATTCATTTCCAGAAGAAAAAACACGCTAGATAGTAACTGCTCCCTTGGTACTAAAAGATGCACAACTAGCAACAGGCACAAACCATAACATACAACAAAGTGACACAAAGCATAACTCATTAAAATCGGAATTCTTTTACTCATGCTGAAGGACAGAACTGCTGATAGTTGTGGGATCACTAACATTTACATAAGCTTCACAAAATCTATAAATCTGGAATTAAAGCAGCAAAACCCAGAGCAGATGAAGAGTACATGTTAAATTCTAAACACAAATGTAAAGAGAGTGGACCATAGTAAAAAGTCAGATAAACATAGGAAAGGAAGAAATCACTATCCCAATTAACTGTAATGCCCTCAACAAATATTTTGTAAACTCAGTGAGTTCCCCTGTATTACAAAGAATGGTACATCTGATGCTGAGTCTATTCTTTACAATCACAGTATAAAATAAATGAAAGATTCACTTCGAGAAGAAGTACTTCCACATACAATACTAACTCCATATACAAATCAGACAGACCCAGAACAGAGGACTACTGTGAGTACAATAAGTACTTTCTAAACTGTATAATTAGGGAAATCAGAATGCCTCTGCTCTAGCTTGTAAATAAAATTCTTGATGACAGTACTTTCCCTAAATGCCCTAAAATAACAGTTACAATACAAAAAAAGAATGACAGAGACATGTCAGATGATAATAGCTCAATATCATTTGTCCTCATAATATCTAAAATCATAGAGAGCATAAATATACAGATTTACTTGTATTGAGAGTACCAATTTACTGAATGAAAGCTAGTTTGGATATAGATCAAACATATCAGCATAATAGCTATTGAAAACTGTTAACTTCAATTCACATTTGTTATGAAAGGAAACTGACCTTTTGTGCTATATTAACAAACTTAAGCAAAGATTTTGTTAATTGCAAAAATCCTAGAATGCAATGGTATTGTAGATAAACTACTAAATTTAGTCAGTTTTTACCTAAGCAACATACAATTACCATATATTAACAATGGGAGGTCAAAACTAATGAAAATAAAGAGAGGAAACCCACAAGTCTCTTTTTTTAGACAATTCCTCTTTATTATCTATACCTACATTAATCATTATTAATGTGCTGAAGATATGACTATGATTTCTTCTGTTGAAAATATATAGGTAATGACAGAGAAAAAACAAAACAGTTCAAAAGAGTAGCCAGTGAAGTTAAGCTAACCAGTTACGTATAAATAAAACAAAATGGAGTAATTTGTTTTAATCTTAAGGTACAAAAAGAACAGAATCAAAGTGTAGACTGTTGGGCCTCATAATACACCAAAGATTTTCATGGACTGAGCATATAAAATGTACGACTGGCAAACTAGCAGGTATGATTTTTCTACTACATAAACTAAAATATTCTGTCAACAAAAATTTACTGGTTCTCTGTTACTGTGTTGTATCAAACGCTGCTGCAGTATAAAAACTAATCTCTGCCCTAACGGACCAAGATGGCCCAACGGTACCAACTGGATGCCATGTTACCCCCAGCCCTCAGGCATCACTGGATGCAGATATTGGGGGGGGCCCAGCCACATGTCGGTTTGGAGCTGCTACCTCTAAATCAAGTAGCTCAAAAATTTGCCTCAGGAGGGCTGAGTGCGCCCCACTTGCCAACAGTGCTTGGCAGACCAGATGGTCACCCATCCAGGTGCTAGACCAGACTGTCAGCTCTTTGGTGATCTGGCAGGAACTGGTGTTACCACTGTGGCAAGACCATTGGCATACTGCTGCAGTATGGAATTCATTTATGGAAAAATTCATCTGGTACAAACTGTGTATTCAGATGGCAGAAAAAGCAATCAGATGTGCTTTTCAGTCAACTCAATCTAATAACAGTTCCAAGACTCTATACTGAAGAAGGCCAGAATCAGAGAGATTATCTCGTGCTTTTCAAATTCCTTTATTACAGCTCTCCACCTTGATTCATTACAAGCAGTACCAGTGAGGTTGAGGCATCCAGTGTGTGTGTGTGTGTGTGTGTGTGTGTGTGTGTGTGTGTGTGTGTGTGTGTGTTGTATGTGTGGGTGGAGGGGGAGGGGGGGGCTTTATGGGTCCTCAACATCAAGGTCATCAGCGCCCTGATGAATGTGGACAAATTTAGTAAACGGAGGCGTACATGCAAAGAAAGAATAAGAAAATGCTGAATAAGAAAATAAAATGTAAGGAAAACGAAAATGGAGTATCAAGGATGCCACAGGAAATTGTGACTGGCTGACCATTTACGTAAAATATGGGCGAGCCAGTCATCCTGTGAAAAAATTAAGACACTCTCCCTAAAATCTTGGTAAAAACATTGGATAAGTCACAGAACTTTAAAATTTAACCACATTAGTTTGAGTATTTCCTAAAAGAGATGGCAGATCCACCGGCAAGTCAGCTGTGGCCCACTGGTCAGAAAATAAAATGCAATCCAATAAAACGTGGTGCACAGTGACCTGGGCGCCGCAAGTACCACACATTGGAGGGTCCTCTCGCTGGAGCAAGAAGCCATGCATCATAGGACTGTGGCCTATCCAAAGCCAAGTGAGGAGAACCTTGTCCCATCTATGGGGCTGGAAAGAAGTACACCACACAGGTGTTGTGAGCTCGACTAAACAGAGCTTATTGTCAGTCATTTCCAGCCACTCATTCTCCCACCGACACATGACTCATGAGCTCAATAGCAAGGTGAGTGCATGCGGGGGGGATGGCGCATTGAAATACTTGTGGATCGAGACATGCCTTCTTGGCTGCAAGATCTGCCCTTTCATTCCCAGCAATGCCAACGTGCCCTAGAGACCAGCAGAAAACCACCTCCTTCCTCAGTCGTTGTAGTTGGAGGAGGACATCCTAGATGTTCTGGACTATTTTATCTGCTGGATACAAATGTTGCAATAAGTGAAGGGCACTTAGTGAATCAGAACAGACAAGAAATTTAGGATGGAAAGAGCATCTCATGTGCTCCAGTGCCTGCAGGATCGCAGACAATTCTACATCAAAGACAGTAAATGCTTGAGGCAGTTGGACCTTGAGGACACAATCTGGAAAAACAACAGAGCAACCAATGGAATCCTCCTGTTTTGACCCATCTGTGAAAACAGCTACATAGTCATGGTGCTCAGATAAAATGGTGGAAAATGTTGCATTAAAAACAGTGGCAGGAGTGCAATATCTCTTATACCGCACCAAATCAAATATCACTCTGGGCCTCTCCAGTAACCAGGGTGGCAGGCAGTTAAAACCCTAGATTTGGTGCTGTATGGGCTCCACACTGAGGGACTCCAGCACACGTTGCACACAGATCCCTAACGGCATCATGGCTTGTGGAGGGTTGGAAAAAAGGTGCTCCAGAGGTGGATGAGCAACAATATGGTGAGTGGGTGAGGTTAGAGCTGCAAGAAACTTACAAGCCTGGTGCACAAACAGGAGCTGCTGCTAAGTAGTGGTTCTCCCACCTCAGAACAGAGGCTGGGTATGGGACTAGTCCGATAAGCAACTGTGGCGAGTCGAAACCCCGCATGGTGGACAGCGTCAAGGATCTGCAAATAAGAGGGCCTCACTTTGCCTCTCGCAAGTGTGTGCATGACATCCAGCAATGCTGACAAGACACAGAATGGCTAAGGAGTGGCCTAACACCACTGTTACTGTCAGCGAAGTCCCCAGACTCAGCAGCTGAGGCAGCGGCAGGTGAGGTGCAGATGATGTCTGTAGCACTCCCTGACTGGCAGTAACATGTGGCACAGCAACCATGATCTTCTGCAGTTGCACTGTGGGTGGCAAATTATGTCCAAGGGCTCACTGTCCTGCAGTAGTAGCAGCTTTACAACTCATTTCTCACAGCAGGCTGCCTTCATGTTGGCTCAAGCTGTGGATCCCATACAGCATTCCAGATGGTTTCTCAAGTGTCAAAGCCACATGGTGATACTGCTGCAATGCTAACACAAGATGATTTCAGTACAAAAGTGGCTAAGTATGTATGTGTTCATGGACTCCACTTGCTTGTGCTTTGCTATGCCTTGCAGCATGTATACTAAACACTTATGCAGTTGCTGGTGTGGAAAGGCTTCCACCTTCATTCCCTTAGGCACCGCTCTGTTAAATATTTCCATACCTTGCCTAGTCGGCTTATCTTGCATCATGCAACGGCTTTATTGTGTCTTGTAAGGCATAATATCTGCACTCACCTGCTGCTGGCTTTGCTGTAATCTACTTACTTTGCATTTTTTTTTAAGTGAACATGATCATGTGCTAAAATATGTACTACTGCTCGATATACAACAAAGAAAAATATAGAAATTTATTGTGAGAATGAAAACTCATCTGCACAATACCAGACACTACTAAATGGCTGATGTATCACTTACCAAGCTGTCACTGATACATAATAGCCACAAATGCCTAATTCTGGAGATATATAATAAACTTGCACAATCAGAAAAAATCCTCAGTGTAAAAAAATTTAAGGTAGTGTTAGAGATATGGTTCAAAAATAAGACATGTTATTCAGCTGAAGAATGTTTTCAAAGTAATTTGAAGGACATGCATGTACGTGTAAAATTCAATCGACAAACCAAACATGCTGAAAAGGTAACAAACATACACCTAAACATCTAGTAAAATTGACCTAACTATTCAATATCTTTCATTCATTATGGTCCTTAGTCAGCATTTGTCCTTGTCTGTCTTTATTCTTTATTCAATCAATCCATCTGGCATATCACATGTTGAAGGAGTCTTCTGCTTCATTTCTGTCTTCCCCAGTATCCATGTCCCCCCCCCCCCCCCCCCCAGATCTATAGCTGTCCCAAACACAGCTTTTTCACGATGTTTGTCCATCTAGAATTCTAGTTGTTATTTTGTTCTTGTACCTGCCTTCTTTATTTGTTCTGCCTCTGAAACAACAAACTTCATTCACCTTTTGTCGAAGTTAAACATTTATCCATTCAGCGTGTTCACCTGCTGCACGCACTGTTACCTCAGTGTTACCTCAGGTTTTTTTTTTTTTTTTTTTTTTTTTTTTTTTTTTTTTTTTTTTTTTTCCACGTACATGTCTTCTCCTCCTGCTAGTACACATTGTTTCATTACCCATCTAATTCATTCTCTGTTCACTTTTAGTACCATTCTACATCATCAGTGAGCTGTCTCACACTGATTTTCTCTCGAAAACCACTTAATTCATGTATTGAAATTGTCTTTTATTTCCCTTATTGAATCATCAACACATGAATTAAATATGGACAGTGACAGCAAATGACTCTGTTTTTCACATTTCCTGATTTTAACCAGCTGTACCATCCATCAGAACTGACTGTTTTGCACGAAGAGAATGTATTTTCTTTGTATTTCTACATCACATAATGGTGGAAAACATTCATTTCATTGTACATTAACAATAACCTTTTCCAAATCTATGAATGCAATGTGTGTTCTTGTTTTTTCCAAACATGCCCTTTATTATGTTTCTACTTCTCCTAAAAACAGGCTGGTCTTTTTCTAGTCATTTTCCATTCTTTGGTGAAATACAGAGTATTTGTAGACATAAGATACTAGACCACGCCTATCCCCATGAATTGTGGTCATTACACAGGTGACTTGGTTTCTATGTCTCAATGCATGGCCAGTTTAAAAAACTTTGGGGATACCTGTGAAGTCTGATTTTGGGTCCCCCTACTTCTTTTTTCTATAATGTAATTTTGGATACACTTGACATGATTTTCATAATTGTATATGATTGTTATGTATGTACTTGTGTGCATGTGTGTGTGAATGTTAGTGAGTGTACAGCTCAAATAGTTTCAGTGAAAATATTGTGTTGAAGTTTCTTTGAATCTAGTTACAAATGGGCCAGCAATTTCTAAAGTACTAGCTTATCCACAACTTTGCTGGGCTTAGGACTTTTCAATAAATACACATTTTAAGTCATTGTTTTTGCTATATAGAACACAATGTGTTAAACTCATGCTGCAAGAATACTGGGTAGTGTAGATTTCAGGTGCTACCATGCCAGCTATATCACCAGTTGTCTGTGCCATGTTCAATGTATGCATTTATGCATTAAAATATAAACAAAAATGGGTGCACTTACAGTAGTGTTTTGAAAGAAGTTCACACATTTGGTCAAACATTAAAAAATGAGGATCCTGCAAAGGGCCAAGTTGACATAGGACATGACACATTTTAGTGATATTCATGAAAGGAACAAGGCATTATATAAAATAGCATCAGTAATTAATGTTTCTTGTATGCATTCCATTTCTCAACAGACTCATCATATATAGAAAAGGGAGGCAGATAAACCATGGCAGCCACAGAGAGCAAAACAGCAGAAGACACAGATTGAAGAACACGTTGACTAGACAAAACAGAAGCCAATGACTGAAATATCTGAGTCTGAGTGACCAGTGTCTGTGATTGGTGGCGCAATGCCATGGTGAATAATTCTTGCTGTTTGACCAACTGATGTAAAATATCCTCCATAACACCATCAGCCATCTTGAGAATAAATAGGAGACCCACCAGACTAGAAATTTACACAGAGGACAGGACCACATTCATCGCCAATTATGTTTTAAGTAGGTATAAGTACAACATGACCAGCAGTCTGAGCATAACTTTATTCTACAGAAGCATTAACAACCTGAACATAGTATTTAAATAACTTTCAGCAGGAACCAATTGCATACAAAAAGAGCTGTAGCAATTGACAATGAGAACTGAGCCGAGCCCAGCTCGGCTAGCCGTAAATAGACTGGTCGCCATACAGCGGTGATACTGAGTCACAGATAGGCACAACAAAAAGAAACTCACAATTGTAGCTTTGTCAACAATAGACACACCTATGCACACGCACACACACTCATGCAAAAGCAACTTGCACACACAGCTGCGGTCTCAGGCAACTGCAGTGTGGTTTCAGTTGCCTGAGACTGCAGTCATGTGTGTGAGTTGTGTTTGCATGAGTGTGTGTGCATGTGCATATATGTGTCTATTGTTGACGAAAGCCTTAATGGCCAAAAGCTATACTTGTGAGAGTCTTTTTGCTGTGCCTATCTGCACTCATCATCTCCGCTATATGGTGAGTAGCAACTTTCCTTCTCATAATATTGTTACATTCCATCCTGGATTTTCCATTGTTTGACTTAAATAGACCGGGGCTTATAGGCAGGCTCTGATGGTCTGAGGACTCTCTTCAGATGACATAGTATTGTAGACCCATGGCCTTTTGAAAATATACCCATGCATCACTGCACTTCTATTAATAAATACTTGCATTTAGTTATTTCTCCATTACTACAGACCTAACTGTTATAACTTCAAGTTGAACAAATATATTTCAAGGAAGATGCAATACATGAAAGTCACAGATCAAGTAAACAGAGTAAGACGTGTGTACACTTTAACAGTCAAATCATAACTGAGTCCAAGTCTAGCGGCCGCTGGTTGGCTGGCCGCTTAGGTGGCGCTGCTGCTGCATGGCTGGCAGACAGTACCGCATGTAGAGGACATGCGTAGCTGCGCGATGGCACTTTGAAAGATCAGCGAGTCACAACACTTTTCCCCTCTTTGAATTTTTTGCACACATCTTGATGGAGGTGGCCTGTAGATTGCTAACGTCCATAGGTGTTGTTTGACTGGCTGTAAAGTCTTGAGGAGGAGGCTTCCTGTACGGACGGAAGTGTCCCCAATGATAATGGGTCAAGATGACAGGAGACATGGGGGTCAAATCTGCTGGGGCCCTGTGCACCAATCTGCCCATTGCAGCAAGTACGGTTGTTATAACAGGAGACATGGGTGATGTGTCCGCATCCATAGGAGAAGGAGGCGAGTAGAGTTACTCCGTCAGATGACTGTCATCTGGTTCCTGCATGGGCACGTCTCCTGGTGGCATCAGTTCTTGTGGTGGCACCGATATGATGGTGAGAGGACTGCGTTGTGAGTAATGAGAGATTCCAGGATCCCAAGCATCAGGTAGAGTCGAAGGTGGTGTAGCGGCATCTGGAACAGGTGTTGCCAGCACACGAGGCTGAAGCTGGTCCAAATGATGCACTGCAACATCCGTGTCCATCTGGATTTCATACAGGCGTCAGCCATGGTGCCGTAAGATGCGGCCAGGACTCCATTTTGGCTGCCTGCCATATCCCCGTACCCATACAAGGTCGTCGGCGGTGAACCGGCCAAGCGAAGGCACCTGCAGCCGTGAGATGGAAGGCCGCAGAAGATGAAGTAGCGTGCGGAGCTGTCGGCCGTGTAAGAGCTCAGCCAGGCTGTGGTCGTCCATGGCGTTGAAACGGTAAGAAGCCAGAAATTGGAGAAGCACATCATCAGCAGCAGAAGAAGTCAGGAGTTTCCTCATCTGAGCCTTAAATGTGCGGACCAGACGTTCAGCCTCACCGTTTGACTGTGGATGGAACGGAGGGGCCATAATGTGCATGACGCCATGACGGGCACAAAAATCCACCAAATCGAAAGAGGCAAATTGAGGATCATTATCAGTAACAAGAGTAGATGGAAGGTCTTCCAAAGAGAAAATGTGAGCTAGAGTATTTGTGGTTGCCGCGGTGGTAGGCGACGTGCAACGGACAATGAAAGGAAAGTTAAGAGTAGGCATCAGTAATGAGAGGCCAGTAAGTACGTAAAAAAGGTCCCACGAAGTCAGCATGAATACACTCCCAGGGCTTCTCAGGGGCGGCGGCCTCTGATGCACAAGGGCCACAGGCAGCGACCACGTGTGCGATTTCAGAGTCGATGCCGGGCCAGTACGCATGACAGCACACCAGAGATTTTGTACGAGAGACACCCCAGTGCCCTTGGTGAAGGAGGCACAAGACCAAAGTACGCAAAGACACAGGTACCACAACACACGGCGAAGCATTTTCGGCGGAAAGGAGAATAACACCATCCCTAGCCGTGAGGTGGTAACGCAAAGTGTAGTAGTTCCGCAACGAATCAGAAGTCTTAGCGGATGGATGATCTGGCCAACCCTTCTGAATACAGCGTAAAACCTAGGAGAGGGTAGGGTCAGAACTTGTAGCAGCCACCAGCCAGTCCCTGGTGATGAGGAACCCGTCCACAACACACTGCTCAGCAACATCCAGGTGGAAACACAAAAGTTTGTCCCTATCGAATGCCAGATCAGGACCCATGGGAAGGCGAGACAGTGCATCAGCATTTGCATGTTGAGCCGTCAGCCAGAAATGAATCTCATAATTGAAACGAGACAAGTAAACAGCCCAACGCTGGAGGCGGTGTGCAGCCTTGTCGCGAAGTGACGTTGATGAATGAAACAAGGAAACAAGTGGTTTGTGATCCGTAACAAGATGAAATTTTGAGCCATAGAGAAAAGCACCAAACTTATGAAGAGCATAAATAATGGCCAAAGCTTCTCTTTCAATTTGAGAATACTTTCGTTGGGCATCCGTGAGCATTTTGGAGGCATAAGCAATGGGTTGTTCAGAACCGTCAGAAAAACGGTGCACAAGGACTGCACTGAACCCGTATTGAGAGGCGTCCGTGTCAAGAACAAGATGTTGGCCAGGTCAATAAGTAGCCAGGCACGTGGCCTGTTTCAGCATAGTCCAGTGAAAAGGCATGTTTTTATGCAACAGGCGATGCAATGGCTGAGCCACCAAAGCAGCAGACGGTAAAAACTTGTGATGGTATGCTATTTTCCCCAAGAAGGCCTGCAGTTCCTTACTAGATGTAGGGCGAGGAAGGGCATCAATCACAGCAACAGTTTGCTGAAGTGGATGAATACCATCCTGAGAGAGTTGAAATCCCAAGTACGTGATAGATGCCTAAAAAAACTTTGATTTCTGAAGATTACACTTAAGACGGGCAGCCTGTAAGACATGAAAAAGTGTGCAGAGATTTTGAAGATGTTTGTCAGTGGTGGAGCCAGTGACAACAATGTTGTCCTGGTAATGTATACACCCAGGGACAGTGAGCAATAATTGTTCCAAGAATCACTGAAAGAGAGCAGGGGCACTGGCAACCTCGAATGGCAATTGTTGGTATTGATAAAGGTCGAAAGGCATGTTAAGGACCAGAAACTGCCGGGAAGCAGCGTTGAGAGGAAGTTGATGATAAGCTTCTGACAGGTCAAGTTTAGAAACATACTGGCCTCCAGTAAGTTTAGTGAACAATTCTTTGGGTCGAGGCATAGGGTAAGTGTCGATAAGGCATTGAGCATTTACAGTGCCTTTGAAATCGCCACAGAGACAAATATCACCATTTGGCTTAGCAACGACAATGACAGGAGAGGACCACTCTCTGGAAGTGACAGAAAGCAAGACCCCTGGAGCTGTGAGACGATCCAGCTCCCGTTTGACCTGGTCACGAAGGGCCACAGGAATGGGCTGAGCCCGAAAAAACTTAGGCCGTGCAGTTGGTTTGAGCATGATATGAGCTTCAAAGTCATTTGCATGACCTAACCCAGGAGAAGAAAGGGACGAAAATGTCGTCAACAAGGAATCCAATTGAGCATAAGGAATAGCATCAGAGATGATACTGACAGAGTCATCTATGGAGAACCCAAAAATGCAAACGGCATCGAAACCAAAAAGATTCTCCGCATTACTATAGTCGACCACAAATATGGGAACAGTGCAAACAACAGATTTGTAAGATATCTCAGCATCAAATTGTCCCAAGAGAGAAATCTTCTGTTTATTGTAAGTCCATAATTGCCTAGTAACAGGCGACAGGATTGGAGAACCCAAATGAAGATACATCTGAGAATTGATGATAGTGGCAGCAGACCCAGTATCCACCTGCATGCAAACATCTCGACCAAGTATTTGGACAGTGAGGAATAACTTCCCTGAAAGGGAAGAAGTGTAATTGACAGACAACACAGAGTCAGAATCAGCGTCATGTTCATAAACATCATGTATGCGGTCAGATTTACAAACAGATGACACATGACCCTTTTTTTTGTGTTTGTGACACACGGCCCAACATTGTGAACAATCTTCTCATGAATGTTTCATAAAACACCGCGGACATGAAGGAAGTTGCCGTGGGTTTTGCTGCAGTTTCTTAGAGGTTTGTTTACGGTTAGGCCAAGTCTGCGCTTGGGAGCATACTGCGGCCACGTCAGCCGGCGGGGACATGCCACACGCTTTGTCAATATCGCACAGAGGTTGTATTTCCCCAACGTTGCCCCATGCCTCTATTTGCGCTCCAGCGGCGCGAGAAATTTCAAAAGACTGAGCGATGGATAGGACTTCATCTAGAGTCAGATTTGCCTATCTTCTTTGTTGGGTGCCATTCGAATAATAGCATCCCATACCACGGAATCAGCGTAGGATTCTGTGTGAACTTCAGTAACAAATTGACACTTTCTACTGAGGCCGTGAAGTTCAGCAGCCCAAGCGCGATAGGATTGATTCGGTTGTTTTTGACAATGATAAAAGGCAACATGAGAGGCTACCACATGTGTTTGCTTTTGAAAATAGATGGACAGAAGTGAGCACATTTCAGTAAAGGACAAAGACGCAGGATCTTTCAAAGGAGCCAATTGCAACAACACCCGATGCATTTGAGGTGAAATCCATGAAAGGAACAGAGACTTACATGTTTGTTCGTCCGCGACATGAAATGCCAAGAAGTGCTGTTGAAGACGTTTCTCGTAATCAGACCAGTCTTCTGCCGTCTCGTCATAAGGAGGAAAAGTAGGCAGAGACAATGACGAGAGATGCCCCGCATTTGATGCCGCGACGAAATCACGAATCACATTTGTGAGAAGCATTTGCTGTTCTATGAGACCTCATGGAAATATGTGGGTCAACGATGGAAAAGAAAAATCACTACCTCGTCGCCAATTGTTATAACTTCAAGTTGAACAAATATATTTCAAGGAAGACGCAATACATGAAAGTCACAGATCAAGTAAACAGAGTAAGACATGTGTACACTTTAACAGTCAAATCATAACTGAGTCCAAGTCTAGTGGCCACTGGCTGGCTAGCCGCTTAGGTGGCATTGCTGCTGCATGGCTGGCAGACAGCGCCGCATGTAGAGGATGCACGTAACTGCGCGGCGGCACTTTGAAATATTGGTGAGTCACAACACTAACAGCGACTGATCATGGTAGGATATGAATTATTTGTACTGTCAACTTGTCCACATATATTCCCTATGTTGTTTATTAATTTATAACACAATTAACCTGATGTAAAAATCTGTAATTACGAGTCATTAATATTTGTAAACAACAATAGACACACACACACACACACACACACACACACACACACACACACACACGCACACACACACTGGCAGAAAAAAATTGCCACAACAAAGAGGGAGTCGTGTCACATAAACAAAAGTGGGTGGGCATGTTTCTCCATCTGAAAGATGCACTCTTGTGGTTACCCCATGCACCTCATGGTGGTTTGTGGAGTATAGATGTAGATGTTGACTGCAAATCTGCATGTCAGCCTGGTGATCTGACCTGTTGTGCTGTCATTCATAAAACAGCATTCCAGGGGTTACGTCCCAGAAGGATAACACTCACACTCATAGTGCTGTTGCAACCCAACATGTTCTACTGAGTGTTGGCATGTTGCCTTGGCCTGTACAATCAACAGATTTGTCTCGTATGGGCATATATGGGACATCATCAGATGACAACTCCAGCAACATCCACAAACAGCATTAATGGTCACAGTACTGACTGTCCAAGTACAACAGCAATGGAATGCCAGCCCACAGACAGACATCTGGTATCTATAAAACACAATGCATAGATGTTTCATCTACATCTACATCTATACTCTGCAAACCACCATGAGGTGCATGCCAAAGTGTACATCCCATTGTACCAGTTATCAGGGTTTCTTCCTGTTCCACTCGTGTATGGAGCATGGGAAGAATGATTGTTTGAATGCCTCTGTGTGTGCAATAATTATTGTAATCTTATCTTCACAGTTCCCGTGTGTGTGATACATACGGGGTTGTAGTATATGCTTAGGGTAGTTATTTAAAGCTGGTTCTTGATGCTTTGTTAACAGACTTTCTTGGGATAGTTTACATCTATCTTCAACAGTCATCTGGTTCAGTTCCTTCAGTATCTCTTTGACTCTCTCCCACAGATTAAAAAAACTTGCAACTATTCATGCTGCCCTTCTCTGTATGCCTTCAATATCCCCTGTTAGTCTTATCTGGTATGGGGCCCACACTTGAGCACTGTGCTAGAACCAGTCATATGAGTGATTTGCTAGCAGTCTCCTTTGTAGATTGTAGGGATGTCATTTAACATAGAAATATGTAAATTTTCTGTGAGAACTCAACTTTCTTCCATTCTCAGAATAGAATTTGCCTGACAATGATAAAATTGGAGCCATTGTAAAATTCCTATCATTAAGACAAGGAAGCAACTAAAATCATTTTTTGCAGTATGTGGATTTTACCAGAAATTCATTAATACATAGGTATTAAATGGACTTTGTTTAAGCAACGTCTTAAAGAAGAATATCACATGGGTTTGAGATGATGCTTTCTGGGAGGCTTTTAATTAGATAAAGAAACACCTTTGTGTGGGTGTGACACACACATTCCACGAAATATTACAGATGAGAAAATGGGACACAAGTCCATTGCTTTCATCAGTAGAATTTTACAGAAACACTGAAAAAAAATTGGCTGTATGTGCCTTCAATAAACTTAAAAATTACTGAGTCACAAGATTATAATCTGTTCAGACCACAAGACTAAGAATTATTTACTGGAGTGCAAATTGTATCACAATAAAATAACCAAGTTGTCACTATATCCAGTAGTTTGATTATACCATTAAGTATTCACTTAAAACCATGGCCTATCAGCCCGGAAGTTTTAAGTGAAGGCTGTGAAAGCCTACATTGTATGATAATACCATCAAGTACATAAAAGATAAGGAAAACTATACAAATTCTCTGCCATGGCTACCAGCAGGGAGTGAATTTGAAAATGGTAGTGGGGAATGTGCAAAAGAGTTTAAATTAAAATATTTGAAAGGAATTAAGGAAGAGAAGGAGGTAACATACATTTGCAATCAGATGTGGAGAAACCAAAAAAATCAAAATTGGAGACCTGTAAAGAGTTATTTAGGGGAAAAAAGGGGAAGAAAAATTTGGGCACTGCTACAGCATTCATAAAGAAATAGTCTTAGTAGCAATAATTGAATATGATGTTGGCCAGAGCAGTTTATTGTTGTATTGATATAACATCTGCACAAAATTTTCAGACACTGTGGGATTCAAAAATGTATTTAGAAAATTCAAGACATCATATATTTTTACAACCTAACCAGGGGAGTTAAAAAGGAAATAATGGCATGTGACAGATTTCAGATGCTGTAAGTCTGAACCAAAGATGTAGAGTGATGATGAAGAACATAACACCTGAAAAGCAGATGGAGTTCATAACTGTGGACATAAATGGAACATTATCTTTACGTATGCTATTTATTGCTTACTGCCCACTGGTATGTCTGTGCTACACATTGACAGACTGCAAACATTGGCAGTTGGCAACAATAGCATGAAAATCACTGACTACTCACAGTGTCCCAATTTGAACAACACCAGCTGTTATCATAACCTGGCGAAGAAGCTACTTATCTATTGTCAGTTTGCACATGAAGTTCTGTGCTAATTGCTTGTCAATTTCATCCAAGTGTTTCTGTGTATTTTTACTGGGTTCATTCACAAAATGTCTGTCTTAAGAAGAAAAAAATTGATGTTAAATGTCACCAATTCCAGGAGAAATGGGTATTTCCATTTCATCACAAAAGTACTGCTTTCTTACTGGCAGTACAGTGTGTAAGAGTTTCAATGAGCTCTGCTGTCATCAGTTTGAGCAGTTTTGGCCATTTCATGCAAACTTACAGTTTGTGCATATCATCTGCAGTGACAAATACCTACATCTAAAGTTATACAACAAACTGCCACAATCAGTCAAAATCCTCACCCTCTTTAAATTGAAAGAGGTATTAGACACATAGTTTAAAAATAAAGCATCTACTCAATTGAAGAATATCTTGGAAGTAATTTGGAAGGAATGTATAAAAATGAAATAATGTAACTATCATTAACTAAATGTGTAAAACTTATAAGTAATTCTTGAATGTAAACGGTATAATGATTATTAATGAAATCTTCTGATTAGTAAGAAGTTTATGTATTTATGTGTATTTAAAATGATGATATGTGTAAAATGTACAAATAACTAATGTATGAATAATGTATAATGTGTAAAGTATAATGTAAAAATTGGTAACAGCTATACTTTTATGACTATGTAAAATGTATTTTGATGAAGCCAACTGCATGGTAAATATGCTGAACGGCTAATAAATAAAATAAATGAAACATATATGACAAAAATGTCACACAGATGTTAAGAGGCCCTCACCACACATTCAATATCATTGTCAATATGTCAATATAATGACCATCTAAGTGGGAGTATCATTGTATTGTCACTGCTGAAAATACTGACAAACAGCACTGATGACAACAAAAAGATTGTCCCTATTACCAATACATAATGAGCATTTGAGGATGAATATTATCAGTCTGACAATTCACCATTCTGTCCCTTGCATTTTCTCAATTTGGTTTCTGCACAATACAGCCAGTACACTCTAAGTTCAACCAAATTTAGAATTTTAAACTTTTTAAAATTAAGGAAGACATGATGGCTTAATTTATTTAATGTTACAGAAACAACCCATGTCTATGCAGTCAGTCCTCAAAAGTATTTTTGAACAAATATTTAAAACAGGCTCGCTAATAGTGTTTGTGCACATTGAAACACTAAATTTAAGACACTCAAATAACCTGCCTGTAGCCAAAAGTTTCCAAGCTTGTCCTAACTGCTTGTTGACTGATACTACTTATGTCATCTTCTAGCTATATTTCATTTTTCAGTTCTTTCTTAGATTAACATTAGTAAATAATTCTTGTCCATTATGGATGTATTATAAAATTGCAACAGTTGAAACTGAAGACAATTTACAATGATAGCTACAACCATTTGCCTCTATAGGCATTTATTTTTCCATGATGACATTTCAAGATGCCTAGCATCCTACCTTCAGATATTTACATTTATTCATGTGCCATGAACATTATTTCTTTACTAATGGCTTTGCAGAATTTTGTAATGGAAGTTTTTAAGACAGCTATTATAAAATATCATAAGTAAAGAAAACAATGCTCATGACATTCAAATAAATGTAAACATCTGAAGATGGGGTAGACATAAAATGAATATACTCTCAAAACCACATTTTTGAGTCATAATTTGTTGGTGTGGTATATCAGGAAGGGGTGTCATTCACATTGTTGTATTACCTCATAAACATTGATGTAACAGATGCAATAGTTTTGACTTTATGATCGCTAGAAGTGGTGCTGTCACATTACATTGAGGCAGCCAGCAAGCTCAAGTAAGTATATAAATCAGCACTGCAGGTCACCAAAGGATGCATAAAGAAACAGAGCAAATTCATGCAAAGTAAGGACAGGCAGTTTAAGAGTACTGAAAGTTGAGAGTGGATGGGATAATGAAATGTAGAAATGTGTTATCTTTACTGAAGTGACAATACAATGAATGTTCATACTATTTTCATGTTATAGTAATTAATTAATTGATGCTTATAATTAATAATAATAATAATAATGAGCGTATGGCATTGGTGGCCGGGAGACCCCTCGCGGGGCGGTTCGTCTGCCGCTCCACAAGTTCTTTAATGCCACTACGGCGACTTGCGAGTGAATGAGGGTGAAATGATGATGAAAGACACACAACACCCAGTCATCTCGAGGCACAGAAAATCCCCGACCCCACCGGGAATCGAACCCGGGACCCCGTGCGCGGGAAGCAAGAACGCTACCGCAAGCCCACAAGCCGCGGGCATGCTTATAATTATTTGGCAGTGATTCTCACCAAAATATTCTCTTCCTTAAACTCCTATCATTCATATATTTGCACTATGGCCTCTGGTACAGTTCTGGCTGTGTTTACAGTTTGTGCACAGGGTCTTGTTCTGTGCTGCTTAGTGGTTCTGTTTATTAATTTTAATATTTTTTTCAGTATAGGTTGCCTATAAGTACATTTTATTTGGTATCATATATTACTTTACAGATGCTTTTTGTCAGAATTTTTTTATGTGAGTTACATTATGTTTCTCTATGTCAGTTTATTCGGTTGATGTTTGAAGCTTATTTTGCTTTTATAGTAGTCCAGGATAGGAACACACTGGATTAATTGTAATGTCATCCTCCCCTACCCAGTGGAATGCATCATTCTTGAGTTAAAAAGAACACTGTGCAACCTACAACTATTTTTTTAAATGGTAGCAATAGCATTATGGTTGTATCACCATGCCAAGATGGAATGGAGTAACTTTTATTAGGAAACAGTGAAGATTTTTGTGAATTGGGGTAGTGATAAGCTGTGTTAGTGTTATTTATGAATAATAATGATAATGATGATTATGACAATGATATTGATGAAGGTGATGATGATGATGATGATGATGATGATGATGATGATGTATGAAGAATTATTTGTGAAAAGTAACAGAGTAGTATGGGAAGTGGGAGAATGAAGTCATGATTAGGGCTAAACTATCTTGAAATATAGTGAATAATGTTTGTAAGTTCATAAAAAATGTTGGAAGAAAATAAATAGAATTGTCTGTATATTGAAGTCATTGTATTTGAAGTACTATATGTATTAACTTGTTTTTCAGCAAAGACAAGTGGAATAAAAATAAATGTGTTTTAAGTCATCTTGTCTGCTTATGGGACTAAAAGTAATTGCTAACAACATCTGAGGTAGGACACATACTGAATTAAGTAGTAATGTTTTAATACAGGTACAACTGATTCCTGGGAAGATGCAAAAGAAATTGAGAAATTGTAAGAAAAGTAGAGATTCCTGATGAATATCAATCTAACAAGAGGAATGCTGATACCACTAACCATTTAAAACAAATTGCTGGAGTTTCATTTCAGTTTGTTCATAGTAGTGTTAGTTTAAGAATGATTTACAATGTGTATAAGAAAAGTAATGAAACTGAACTTTATCTACCAAAGTTCTTTCTAATGTCGCTTTTTTTTTTCCAAATAACAGTATTGTCCCTTTCAAAGTAGTTCGCTTCAGCAGCTATACAGTAGCGGAGTCATTGTTCCCAGTCTTGCTAGCAGCACTAAGAGTCTTAAACTGACAGGGCCTTTAACACAAACTTTTGAATGTTCTCAAGAGTCCCAATGTGATGTCCTTTTAAGACATTTTTCAACTCTGACAAAAGAAGAAGTCACAAGGTCTCATATCAGGTGAGTAGTGGTCCTTTGAAACAACACAAATGCCTTTTGAGGTCAAAAATTCCATGATGGAAGTGGCTGTGAGATATGGGGCATTGTCATCATGCAGCATCCAGTTGTCCGCTATGCCCAGTCTCATGCATATCATACTTTTCTTGAGCTTTTCCATGACATCACTGTAAAATGCTTGGTTGACAGTTTGTTCTGTAGAAACAAATTCCTTAAACACAATACCCCTACTCTCAAAAAGCCAGTAAGCACTGTTTTGATATTCAATCTGCTCATTCAAGCTTTCTCCAGTCAAGGAGATGTTTCAGAATGCCACTCCTCACTTTGATGCTTTGTCTCAGGATGGCACTCAGAGATCCAGGATTCATCACCTTTGATCACTTACCGAACCATTCTGACAATCCTTTCAAGAAGATCAATGCACATATTTCTTCAATTGTCCCTTTGCCTTAGATTTGAGGCTTTTTGCCACCCTTTTGGCACAAACCTTTCACATGTGCAAATCTTCAGTCAAAATTTCATGTACAATGAAAGTGTTTAAGTTCAGAAGGTCATTATCCTTTTTTATTGTTAAGTGTCAGCCCGATCTCACAAGGCCTGCACATGTTCAACATTTTTGTTGGGTTTTAAAGCTGAAGGTCTCCCTGACTGAGGTTCATCTTCATCATGTCCTCAGCATTCCAAAAATTATTTGTGCCAGTGAAAAAAAGGTGCTCTTGATAAGATATGTTCCCCATTGGTGATAAACATCTTAGTAAATTAGCTTACTACGCCTATTTTCACTCATTACTTTCATATGGCATCATATTTTGGGGTAATTCATCACTGAGGAATAAAGTATTTATTGCACAAAAGCGTGTAATCAGAATAATAGCTGGAGTCCACCCAAGATCATCCTGCAGACATTTATTTAAGGATCTAGGGATATTCACAGTAGCTTCTCAGTATATATACTCTCTTATGAAATTTGTTATTAACAACCAAACCCAATTCAAAAGTAATAGCAGTGTGCATAACTACAATACTAGGAGAAAGGATGATCTTCACTATTCAAGATTAAATCTAACTTTGGCACAGAAAGGGGTGAATTATACTGGCACTAAAGTCTTTGGTCACTTACCAAATAGTATCAAAAGTCTGACAGATAACCAACAAGTATTTAAGAAGAAATTAAAAGAATTTCTGAATGACAACTCCTTCTACTCCATAGAGGAATTTTTAGATATAAATTAAGACAAAAAAAAAATATTAAAAAAATAAAAAAAAAATAAAAATAAAAATAAAGAAAAACAAAAAAACACAAAAAAATAAAGTTGTTATATTAACTTAAGTATGTTGTTAAATTAACCTAATTATGTCATGTATTGGAAAATTCGACTCGTTCCACATCATTACAAAATATCGTATTCATGATCCATGGAACTAGTATTAATCTAATCTAATCTAATCTAATCTGGCCTGTTTCCAACTTTTCAAAGGTCACACTTGTGGATTCACCTAATTTAACATGAAAATTGGTTGCATATAATTGCTGTGGACTTCAACCATCTCCAGCCACATCAGATCTGTATTCCTGTTGTACAGCATGTGTACTCATTACTTCCAGTAAATGTTTCAAATGGATCACTCTCTTGTTTCCTTCCCAGTGTTTGATTTCTTCTACCACTTACCCCTAACGTTTAGGGCCATGGATTGCTATGCAGTTTTCAACCCTTATGTTGTGCTCTGCTCTCCTGCAGGTCTGTCACATTTCTGGGACTCCCTGTATATATCAGGGTGCTTGAGAAGATGACAGAGCTGTTTTTGTCAATACAGAGTGTTTGTAAGGCTTTGTTTTCATCAAGCGCTGCACATGATGCTTTCAAAAAGTTTTTCTGTTGGTTGCTAAAAACAGAAACTACCATTCTAAAAAAAATTCTTCAAGCTTTATTTTAGTTAATTGTAACCAAGACAATATAACCATTAGATGCAATATACAGTATACCTACATTATTTGCTGACAATAACTGGATGGCTGTAATTAAAGCATAGCTACTCACAGTGTCACAGTGTGGGCGGTAATTATAATATGGTAGCAAAACTTGTTAGTTATTGTGACATGTTAATGCAGAACTGATAGACACTAGAAAAAAAATTAGTTCCAATTTTGGTCACCAGGTGTTGGGAATGCAAGAAAGACGTATAGAAATGTTCACACACGTAATGGATTAGGAATGTGACATGGACAGAAAATGTCATACAAGTGAGAAAGACATAATTTTGAGTTTATTATTAACCACAATTTATACAGTTTGTTCAATATGAACATCAGAGGTGTCAGAGAGACGCTGTACAGCACCACATTTGCAACTGATGGCTAAAATTCAAACTCATTTTTTTCCAGTGTTGTTTGGTTCTGCAGTAACACATTAGCGTGGCTACCTAGTTTTGATGCCTTCCAGAAATTACAGCCCACACTGGATCTCCTTGAGTAGTGGCACTTCAATCATAATCACCTGGCACAATTGTGTGTGAGTGAATTCCTAAGGGACCAAACTGCTGCTGTCATCAGTCCCTACTTAAACTACCTTGTGCTGAGAACAACACACACACCCATGCCCAAGGGAAGACTCAAACCTCCAGCAGGAGGGGCCATGCAATCCGTGACATGGTGCTTAAAACCGCGCAGCCATTCCACGCAACCTGGTACAATTAGTTTGAATTATATCTTCCACAATGATATTAAATCCAGCATGTAAAAAGCTTCTTACTGAAGTGCAACACTAAGATGAAAATTTTCTTGTTTATTATCAATATCCTAAATGGTATATTACAGGAAAACAAAATTTAGAACAATGTTATAGAAAGAGTGTAGGTAGTAAGTGGAGATGAGATGGGAGATACGATACGGAGAGAAGAATTTGACACAGCACCAACAGACAAAGGTGGACACAAGGTGTGAGGGTACTGGAGTGTAGTATCTGTAAGTGGTTGTTCTTTGGAGGGTGACATTGGCCAGTGGTGCAGAGAGTCACAAGTAGAGGCAGTTGTTGAGAGGCTGTGGAAGGTGTAGGCTGCGTGAGCCAAAGGCGGATGCGTAGCGAAGGATTTATCTCTATGTTTAATAATAGTGGCACACAGTTTGAATAATAGTGTGTTTATGTTTGTGCAGTGTGATAAAGGAAATAAATTAAATTTTACCAGTTCTTAATGCGTCTCCATCAGTTAGTACCACACCATTGCATTTACCAATGAACGAAGTCTCGATATACACGGTCAACTACAACAAGAGGATTGTAACATAATAATCATTAATTAACCCAAATAATCTCCAAGGAGAAGGGAGATTATAAAGGCATCTGGAATACATGGGATTCCTTCAGAACTATTGAGAACCATGGGAGATCCAGCTATGACAAAACTGTAACACCACCAAAATACACTCAGACTTCAGGAGGAAGCTAGTAGTTCCAGTTCCAAAGATGGCAGGTGCTAACAGATGAGAATACTACTGACTTCTGTGTTTAATAAATACTTGTTGCAAATTATTGACACAAATTATTTACAGATGAATGGGAAAGCTGGTACAAGCTGATCTCAGGGAAGATCAGTTAGAGTTTTGAAGAGGTTTATGAACACATTGGGCAATACTGACCCTACAGCTTATCTTAGGAGATAGAAGAAAGGTAAAGCTACATTTTTAGCATTTGTACATTTATGGAAACCTTTTGATAACACTGAAATTCTGAAGGTAGCAGAAATAAAATACAAGGAGAGATAGTTTATTTACACCTTGTACAGAAATCACATTGTATTTACTAGAGTTGTGGGATATGGAGGGAAAATAGAAGCTGAGAAGGGAGTGAAACATGGTTGTGGTCTTCCCCTGGCATTATTCAATTTATATACCAAGTGAGCAGTAAATTAAACCAAGGAGAATTTTCTAAAGGCAATTAAAGATCATGGAAAAGAAATAAAAACTTTGACGTTTGCTGATGACATTGTAGTTCAGGCAGAGACAGCAAAGGACTTGAAGTAGCAGTTGAACAGGATGGATTGTGTCTTGGAAAGAGATTATAAGATGAACATTAACTAAAGTTAAAGCAAGGGCAATGGAATGAAGCCAAGTAAAAACAGATGATGCCAAGGAATTTAGATTAGGAAATGGGACATTAAAAGTAGTAGATGAGTATTGCCATTTGGCCAGCAAAATAACTTATGATAGCCAAAGAAATGTATTTCTGAAAGAGAGAAATCTCACAATACCTAATACAAAAGTAATTAAATGGAAGTCTTTTCTGAAAGTATTTGTGTGGAGTGTAACTTTGTACGAAAGTGAAACACTGATGATCAGCAGTTCAGACAAGAAGAGACTTTTATTGCTATAGAATGATGTAGAAGACTGAATCAGTAGATCAAATAATTAATGAGAGGGCACTAAATTGAATAGGGACAAAAAGAAATTTGTGACACTACTTGAGGTAAAGAAAGGAGAAGTTGTAAGGACATGCCCTGAGCCTTCAAGGAACAGTCAGTTTGCTAATAAAGGAAAGATTGGGGGGCTAAAAATTGTAGAAGGAGACCTAACTATGGATACTGTAAGCCAGTTGAAATTAAGTTGCAGAAGTTATTCAGAGATGGAGAGGCCTGCACTGGATAGGCAGGAGATTGGCATCAAACCAGTCTTCAGACCTGAAGATCTCAACAACGACGATACCCGACTGAGTGAAGGATAATTTTCTTGTCCTGTAAAACATCTTACATAACATCAAAATCAAAGTAATGAGCTGGGAATCAATGGTGAGAAGCAAAAATGAGAAGAAGAGTTAAACAGAGATTGAAGCATTTTGTAACTTATGTGAGACAGCAGTGAAATTTTGAACTGATGCTTCTTAATTCAACATTCAGACGAAAGGTGTAGTTCTTTAATGTGGACTTCTTCACTGTTGCAGCTTCTCCTATGCTGGTAGCTGCAAACTTTTCTCAGATTTCAGCTTTCTGCTAAAGAACAGAAAGTACTTCTTGAGAAATACACTTACATTCCTCCATAAGTTACATTAATATAGTTCTTCATATCAAAGAATGAACAGTTTTGTTTTGTGGGCTATATCCAATTTCCTGTAAGTTATGCATTTTTTATTATACTAGAGCATGTTAATTTGTAGAGGCCACTTGAAGATCTTAAATTAATGATTGAAACCTGAAGACATTTTTTATGTATAATTTTAGTGTGCAAGGGAGTAGATGCTACAAAACAATTGCCTGTAGTGTAGAGATTACAAAAGAAGCAATTGTATGTATATATGATAATATATGCTCCATGTACAAATAATACAGACTTCAATTCAATATAGAAACATAAAGAGAACTGCTATAACTGTATTGGTACATACAGTTAAGTTATCCAACATAAGAACAGAGAGGGGCTGGCTGTTGAAACTGACTGGTTACCAATGTGAGCACTCTCTCACAGGTGACTTGCAGGTACTTGTAAATAATAAACACAAAAAATGATAACCTCCCCTACCTAGAAAATAACTCTCAATAGTAAAAAGCATAGCAATAAGACACCTTGATTGTTATTATTTCTCATAATCATAAAACTAACAACACGGAATTTTAATGTTGCTAGATTTAATGTCACATTTGACAGGGGAAGAAATGTGTAGAGATCAATATATAGATATGAGAAATGATATGCAAACATGTAGTCTAGACCTGATGCTAAAGGAAATAGGAATTTTACAGCAACAGTAATGCAAGTAAACTGTACTAGCAATAAACAGTGATGATAAGTTTAGTACAGGGGAGTACAGTTCAGAAGTCATTCCTTACAAAGCTCAGAATTCAGGTAAGGTTGTAAACATTAAAAGGAGCTAAACTACCTAAAGAAAGTAGGTATTTGTAAGTAGAAGATAGATAGATGCTTCCTATTGACCAAGGTACAGTGCCAAACTAGATGAAATGATGGGTTGTACGGGTGCACCAATGAAAGGATGACCCACCCCAAAAATAGGAGTGGAGATGTACAGTGTGATGCTGTCATAGTGAAAATGGGTTATTATTGGGAATTAACTCTCTGTGGTGTGATGTAATTACGCAATTCCTACAGTGGAAGGACACTGCTGAATTTGATACTTACTTCAAAGTTATAAGGCAGGTAAACTTACCAGAACTTACAATCCAAATTGTAAATAATTTTTATGATTGGACAATGACAGGTGTCTGAGAGTTGTAAGTAAATCATGGTGCAAGGAATTTTAAGCAAATAAAGAAAAGTCTCACAGCAACAAAAGCATTGCTAGTTGTTCCGAGCATGTGACTCCTCTAATTAATGGCTGAACCACAATGTAATAAAGATATAGCAAAATTACCTTTGCTCACTGTCATGTATCCTGAAAATTATCTGAAAATTTTGGGTTCAACAACTAAACTGTGACCAGGTCTCTGATCATAACTGGGGAAGGTTCCTTTGCAATTTTGAAGTGTTTTGTATTCTGTACATGCAATGTATAAGAAGCCTAATGTTAATTGGACACACATAACCACATGTTTGGGTTTTTAAGCATCTTTAGGGGAGGTTTGGTTATTTAGTCCAAGTAATTAGTTTGGTTTATTAATAAAATGATGATTGTTGTGTCATGTTGCTACCCTCTCCACTAGGCATCAATGGTAGAGTGTTAGAACCACTTTTCAGTGCCTGGTGAGGGGAAGCTGATGGAGTGATTTCTGTAAAATAAGTGGTAATCTTTATTCTCTGACCCATTGGTGAAGAGCCTCCCAGTGTGGATCCTTGGGAGGGGAGGTGGGATGGATACCAGTTTTTGTGGATTATCTTTTTCTTTCTGTCTTTGGTTTTAACATTCCTAGTCTTTACTTTCCTTTTTTCTCCATCTGGAGTACCATGCCTATCCTCCCTCTCTTCTACAATTAACAATTTCCATTGTGCAAACTCTTCTCCTAACCCATATATCAAAACCTGTTTTCTCAGGATTGCCAGAGATGTAGCATGTGCACCGATAATTACCGGAGGATGTAGAGTTAATATAGAATTTCATGAAAGTTCATGATGGATTTATGAAGCTAGGAAAGCAAATGATTTCCATATTTTATATATACATAGTTAAAACACATTTGAAAATGTAGGAATGGCATGCAATGGATGTATTTTGAAATCACTGTCACAACTGTGATTAAAGTAACAACCTTTAGTAATACCAAACCACATAAACATTTCATACTGATTGTAACCCAAGTGTTCAATGACAATTATATAGTGAGCTTAAATTGTTATTGGTATAACCTGGTAAGGAGTGACATATTTGGAGAACATACCCAGTGGCTTCCATTTCCTTTCACTGAAGGACAGCTCTTTGCAATGGATGGGCTCAAATGACCCAAAAATGTCAACTGATTGATGTGGAACTGTGCTGCCAGAGGGGGGAGCTTTAACTGAGAGTGGAGAGCCATATGACACGGTCGTGGTGTCATGGGTGATCAAAAAACGCAATAATTAATGTTGGAAGTAGTGACTTACAATGTCTGGTAGTGTCTTTTCTATGAGTGTGATACTCCAACAAGACATAAGTGTGTGATGCTCTAATTTTACTGTTCTTAAATGATCAAATATGAATATCAATTAACTGTCAAAAATAGTTGTATTATTCAGTGTGTATTACTTTATGTTTGATTGTTGCAGCGTTCCCAGGGCTCTATTTGCGATATTTTCAAATATAGTTGGGTTGTATTAACTGAAGAGTATCTTATTCCACTTTGATAATTTCAGCTAAATAATGATGAGATTTACAAATGGACACCAATGCGACTGATATGGAAACATCAACAATAAAAGAAAGAGTGATAATGCCAGTATCGACAGTGACTGTGAGTAGTAACACATGTATTCAGACTGTAGTCTTCAGTGAATTTTAACATTGCTATGTACTGTGATTATTCTTATTGTAAGCAGACATTTATTCAGTCTATAGCTTTCAGCAAATTTAGACATTGCTACATACTGTGACTATTCTTACTGTGAAAAATAAAAACCTTGCATATACACTGTTATAGTTCCTACACTGAAAGTGAAACGAAGACATACTCAGAGGTAGTCATGTTTGTTATTTTGTTAATGGCGATTGCTTATAAAGAGAAGAAGAGAGAGTAATTCCCTGTATGGTGGTGGAGTTCTGCTTTTGGGATGGGTATCAGACAATTCAGTTGACTTTTGTTGTCAGCGACATCAGGTTTTTTCCATTACAGTCTATGTAATTAAGATAAGCTGACTTTAAGTGTTGGCATTCATAATCTGAAGTACAAGTAACATTATTAGAATGAGCCAACCTGAATGAATACTTAGTACGAATGGATTATGTACACAAATCAAGATTTTATTTATTTGAAATTTAAAGAAATAAGTATGTAGTCGAAATAAAAGACTAGTGTTTGGCTTGTAATTCTACAAAGAATTTGCAGTGATAGTAGTTTTTTAGTCTGTTGTGAATGTCACATGTTTATGGCAACATCATTCGTCTAAGAAGAGGGCTGAGAGGTATAACATACCACTTCTGCAAACTGATGTGTTACACAATGTTTATAGCACCAAAGAATAACGATCACCAAATATACTGTTAAATTCCATTAGTAGGATTAGTGAGATTGAATGTGCATATTGTGTGGAAAATTTGTATCATTTGTGCATGTTATAGAGCACGTTGGACACAGTGTTTCTGCAAGGAGGTATGAAGCTAGCAGTTTGGCCACACTTTGTGGCACCTGCTGGTTTGGTGATTGCTCCAAGCAGCTGTGTCCCTTCCTTGGAGACATGCTGCACTCCATGGAATAGCGTGTACCATGACAATGAACTACATCACAGAAGAGAAAAAAAGAGGGTCAATGTAGCTCGTTCTTCTCTTAGTGATATATAGATTTTGAGAAAGGAATTTTGTATTTCACTCTTATTATCATCATCCATTTCACTTTTCACTTTGTTATGGAGGACTTTCAGTTAGAATGTGGTGTAAAGCTTTAGTTAGGAATTGTTAAACTGTAAAAGTACATCAAAATCAGAATCAATAGATGAAGTCCCTCTCAGAATACGTATCAAATGTGGAGGAAACAACTGAACCTACATCATAAAGAGCACAGAAAGCTCAGACACTTACATTCCTGTTATTTGTTTATTATATCAGTAGAGAAATCAAGCCACTACAAATCAGGTTAAGTCCCTCTGTTTCACAACTTTGAAATAAGCCTCAAAACCAACTACATCATACTTCAGTAGAAACTTTCAGTGACACTCCCTTCCTCAGAAGGCTATCTCTCAACCACCACCAAGTTTCTAGTCCTTTTGAGTTTAGGTATAGCCTACAGGTTACAGAGCCCATGGCAAATGACAGGTAGCCCGCATGATATCATGAACTGAGTGCGGAGTTGTGAGGTATTACATAGGCTTCGAGTGTGGGATTCTTGGATTCAGTAAGCTTTTAGCAGCTGTGTGAGGACCATCACCTGCAAGTGAACTTTTCTTTAGTTGAATTTGTTTCAAGTAGTGTACCTTCATATCAGAAAATGGTCCACAAACTGACAGAGATACTAGGTAAGCACAAAAAGTCCTTGCTTAATTATGAGTAATATGTTTATCTTGCTTTTGAAAAGGATATAGCAGTCCATTGCTTGTTGTGGGTGTTAAAGTGGGTTTTACTTTCTGTGTACCTGGTTGTATTGTAAATTACAGGATGAATAAGGAAAAAAGTACTTCAATATTTTCATTTTCAAAAGATGCAAACACTCAGGCTAAGTGACCACAAGCAAGTCCTCATGCAATTTCACTCATGGGAAGAATTCTGTAGTTTGTGCTAAGCATTTTGCTTTCTGGATGACCATCCTACGCATTTTGCTTCCTGGATGACCATCCTACATGTCTCTTTATCTGTCTGCTGGAAACAAATTGTCAGAGGAAAGAGCAAAAAAGAATTTGTGTTGAGATGAACTAAATATCAGTGTAAGGTGTGAGCAGGACAAGATTTGAACTATGATGCTTTTACATAGAGAGTAAATGAACTGAGTTTAAGTGATTTTTGTTAGAAGATTGCCAAGATTTTCACTTTATTTTACAGACTTTGTGCCAAAGATGTCTTATTTATAACATATTCTATAAAACTTTTAAGAGACTTCAGTACAGAAATATGTTTCAATAGCTGCAAGGTGCCTTCCAGTAACTGTAGGGGGATATTATGTGATGCTCTACATTAGAGAATTTATTTTGCCATATGAGTAACTTTTAGAATGGCAACTGTGTGGATGTTAAGGTCAAATTCGACAATGTTTGTTCCACAATAGATCAATTTATTAGTGAGTTAAAAAGTGATAGTGAACAGTTAAATTTTACTAGAAAGCTACAGTCTGTGGAGGAGCAAATTGAAAATAGTTTACTTAATTGACCACAATCTTCCCCAGAGATTATCCTGTGTGCCTCCTGTAATCTTGCCCTCCTACACATCACTACTAAAATTCTCAGTCCCTGCAGAAGTTTTCAAAGCTTCGAGAGGCATAAGATCTACAAAAGAAAAATTTCTTACTTATCTCGTTTAAGAGAAAAATGTCATCAATTGCACCCAAGTGAGAAAATTGTGAAAGTCCTTTTAGATGAAACACATATTTCACCAAAGATCACATACAGAAGTGGCTGTTTACAGGGAATCTCAGAAAACGATGAAGTTGCAAACAAAATCCAGGCATATATGCTGACTTCTTTATTTTCCAGTATTGTGATAATGATAACATGATTAGTCTTTTTCCTTCAAAGACACTTCATGCAAATAAGCTCAAAGATCTTGCTCTTAAGGTCATTAAAACACTAAAAGATGTGAGGTACACCATTTTGTCACGGATAAGTGATAGTAAGAGAATCAGCCACAATTCATTTCATTCGTTGTGGTAAAACTAAAGAATTTCGTACCTAACAATATTACAAAAAGGATAGTTCCTACTCACCATGTAGAGGAGATGCTGAGTCACAGATAGGCACAACAAAAAGACTATAACAAAATGAGCTTTCCGTTAACAAGGCCTCTGTCGAAAAAAGACAACACATATTCAGTCGCACACACACTCATGCAAACACAACTCACACACACAATACTACAGTCTCTGGTGGCTTTATCTGGCTTCAGCTGCCAGAGACTGTGGGCATGTGTGTGTGAACTGCATTTGCAAGAGAGAGAGAGAGAGAGAGAGAGAAAGTATTTGTGTGTGTCTGTTGTCCTCTTTCAACAAAGGCCTTGTTGACCAAGACCTCATTTTCCGACAGTCATTGTGTTGTGCTTACCTGTGACCTAGCATCTTCGCTATATGGTAAGCAGCAACGATCCTTTTCATTATACTGTTCGTTTCCATCCTGGATTTTCCATTGTTCGAATTTCATACCAAAATCATGTAATCCAACAAAGAAAATATTTTTGCTTTTTGACACTGTTCATACATTTAAAAATATACATTAAAATGGGATGAATAGAAACAAAAGTGAACTTTCGATTAAAAATTTACTTATTGCTTCTTAATATAAACAATAACATTACCCCTGTCACCATATGATTATTATTAAATTATTTTATTTCAATAAAATTTTAAAAAATATAAACGTGGTATTTCTAATCATCCTGCTGATAAGGGGGAATAGAAACAGTGCTGTAAAACTATGGTTGTTTCTGTTAAAAGCAAACAGAGGTGGCTAGAAACTATGAAATATATATTTTTAGATTAGGAAATAAATATATAAACATTTATTTCGCAAGATAATGGTTTATTAATGTAAAAAGTAAGTAACACAAACAGACACATACATACACACAAAATTCAAGCTTTCGCAATAAACCGTTGCCTCATCAGGAAAGAGGGAAGGAGAGGGAAAGATGAAAGGAAGTGGGTTTTAAGGGAGAGGGTAAGGAGTCATTCCAATCCCGGGAGCGGAAAGACTTACCTTAGGGGGAAAAAAGGATGGGTATACACTCGCACACATACACATATCCATCCACACATATACAGACACAAGCAGACATATTTAAGGTCCTTAAATATGTCTGCTTGTGTCTGTATATGTGTGCTCTCTGTTGGATCTTCTCTATCTCTTCTATCAACCCTATCTGGTACGGATCCCACACCACTGAGCAGTATCCAAGCAGTGGGTGAACAAGCGTACTGTAACCTACTTCCTTTGTTTTCGGATTGCATTTCCTTAGGATTCTTCCAATGAATCTCAGTCTGGCATCTGCTTTACCGATAATCAACTTCATATGATCATTCCATTTTAAATCACTCCTAATGCGTACTCCCAGATAATTTATGGAATTAACTGCTTCCAGTTGCTGACCTGCTATTTTGTAGCTAAATGATAAGGGATCTATCTTTCTATGTATTCACAGCACATTACACTTGTCTACATTGAGATTATAATACAAGCACACAAAGGGAATATAGTGTCACAGAAGTAGGTATACAACTAAGATATTTCTAATTTCTAATACAAACTATAAGATCACGTGTTTTCAACTTAGAATTCAGGCAGAGAGAACAAACATTTCTTTGCCAGGAATAATTTAAGTTTAATTTTAAAGATATTTCCATCATAAGGACATAAGTCTTTTGGCAAGTTGTTAAACCAAATTTGACCACTGATGTATGGGCTGTGATCTGTTATTTTTAACTTTGTTCTTTGCCTAAAGTAACTATTTTTATTTCTAGTGTTGTGGTCATGTATGTCATTGCATCTTCTTGAATATTTTTGATGATTTACAAAAAATAAAATTACCTTATATAAATACAGGGAATACACTGTAAGGTACTTATGTTGCCCAGAAATCTCTCTAACAGAATCATTATGACCCAGGATCATTTAGTAATCACGAAAGCGTTACAGAGATGATAGATAAACTCCAGTGGAAGACTCTGCAGGAGAGATGCTCAGTAGGTCGGTACGGGCTTTTGTTAAAGTTTTGAGAACATACCTTCACCGAAGAGTCCAGCAGTATATTGCTCCCTCCTACGTATATCTCGCGAAGAGACCATGAGGATAAAATCAGAGAGATTAGAGCCCACACAGAAGCATACAGACAATCCTTCTTTCCACGAACAATACGAGACTGGAATAGAAGGGAGAACCGATAGAGGTACTCAGGGTACCCTCCACCACACACCGTCAGGTGGCTTGCGGAGTATGGATGTAGATGTAGATGTAGATATATCAACTATTTGTTTTGTTTGTATTTTAAGAACATCTTCATAATTATGTAAACAACACTGATGTTTGCAATAGTCATCACTTTTTTGACTCTATAAATAAATAAATGTTAACATCAGATTTGATGCAAGAGAGGTCATTTTTTATATGGTCAGGAATTGTGTTTTTCGCATACTCCTCCAGTGATGAGGTTATATTTTGATGGCATATTTGAATAGCAACTCTGAAACAAGAGAGATATGTTAGTTGTGCATATAACATAGCTAGAAAATGGATAATAGGTTTTTATATAATATTAATATGGCTTACTAGAGTTTTTTTTTTTTTTTCAAAAAAAGATCTTGCTGTAATGGGATAAATAGAAACATCAAAACTGTTATGTTTCTACTACCATTTTTTATTGATGTTACAGGCAGTATTTACAATGCCATTAACTGTCACATGAAGAATACGTTTACTTACCAGAGAAGTTCAAAGCACGTAGAAACATGTTTTGCAAAGTTTCAAGCTAGACACTAGGATAAAAGTCAACTTACAGTGCTACCAAACAATCATAACATAATTTCCTTATTGCTCTAAAGTATTTCCAAGCCAAAAACAATAATAGTTAAAAATAATGCCCAGTACAAACTTATAGTACACAAAGTAATTATGTATATGAAGCTTTGTCTCTATTCACCCCGTTGTTTCTATTCATCCTGTTTTATGCTTCAAAAGAACTGGTTAAATCAATGTGATAACGAACAAATATTTTGTATTTCCTTGTTCTCAGGACTGTTCTAAAGTTTTAACTGCTAGTTTGAAAGAGCTGAAGATTCTCCATCTTTCAGAAGAGGGTATATTAGTTAAGTTAGCACCACCATTGTCAAAGACGGTATTGCATCCCGCAAATATTCAATGTCAAAATGTTTTATTGGCAATGCAACTTTCTGATGAAAAGGATGTGTCAGCTCTATATTGATTTTTAAGGAGAGGGTTCCATAAGCAGTGCAGAATTTATTTAGATTATTCTTTTGTTATAGGAGAATGTGAATTTTCATTATCCTAACACTATTGTCATTTCAGAGACTCATTGCGAGATCCAGTACACAGTGTTCATAACGCCAGTACACAGTACTTGATAAATTTTGCAAGTTCCTAATGCACTGGAAAAATGTACCACCACCTATATCTCCCTCCAAACATACTGGAAAACTACCACCTAATATATTTTTTCCTTGCTACATAGAACAACAATAATCATTCATTTAACTAGATATGTTTTCGGTATTGTTGGTTGGTTGGGTGGCTCAGGGGAGGGGACCAAACAGTGAGGTTGTTGGTACCATCAGACTGGGGAAGAATGGGGAAGAAATTCAGCTGCGCCCTTTCAAAAGAACAATCCTGGCAGCGATTTTTAGTGAAATCATGGGAAACCTGAATCAGGGTGGCCGGACGCAGATTTGAACCATTGTCCTCCTAAATACAAGTCCAGTGTGCTAACCATTGCGCCACCTCACTCAGCAGCACTGTTGTGGGCTGCAAATACTTATTATTAGGTAAGCTTCAAATAAATCATCTAGAGAGTAGGTAGGCAAATGTATGGTGCATGTTACCATGTGCCAGTTTCACAGATCTTAAACTCTGAAAAGAAACTGAAAATAATGAAAATGTTAAACATGAGGTCTGCACTCTTTGGAGACTTCCGTTTAAAACACCTGACACTGAATTTTGTAAAAATACCTGATGAAAAAGTGTCTATTAGGAATTTAGAACATGTTCATGAATATGTAAATGAAATAGGAATCCCTGAAAATGATTTAAGTGTTCTGTTTCATATTGGTGGTTGTGCATTTCATTGCTTATTGAAATTTGTAAATGAGAGAAATGAATGCAGAATACTTTTTGTTACTGCTTAGACTTCACTACAAGTAGAATAAACAGTGATATTAAAGCTAACAGTTATCCAGTCTGTGCAGAGGTGCCTTAAAGCAACCATCTGATTGAAGGCTACAAATTATTTCAAACACTTGTATATGATGACTTTAAACATTTGTTTCTAAGCAGCACAAATCATAGGCAAGTGCTCAAACAGCTTTTGGCAAAGATGCGAAAGAAATCATTTCAAAAACATGTCACATTTTGGGTAACATTTTCACAAATAATTATTCTAAAAGAAGTATCAACTTCCTTGCAATCTACAGCAGATGTAAGTTAGTTAAATTTTCCAAATAAATGTAGATTTATGTATAGTGATGTGTGTTACGTTTTCAATTTTTTAATTCTGGATGTTCATTTTTCTTCACCAAATGATAAAGAAATCATATTTTTCACATTACATCAAGTTCCAGTAATACCAATTTCACAAAAGCTCAAAACTGAAGCAAACTTTTAAGTAATCCCCTTTGAGCTAAGTCAACAATAGTAGGAATAGGATAGATTGCTACTCACCGTAAAGATGACCCATTGAGGTGTAGACAGGCAAAACAAAAAGACTTTCACTGTGCCTGTCTGCAACTCAATGGGTCATCTTGATGATGAACATCAATCTATCCTATTCCTAATATTGTTGTTATTCCATCCTGGAGTTTCCAATGTTTGGCACTAATACTGCTAAGTGTGGATAAAATTTCAGTTTTCCTTTCTCACTTCATTCACACCTGTTATGTAATCTGCACGAAATGTGCAATGTATGATGATTTACATGGGCACACCAAAATTTCCAGCTGGAAATGGCACCATGAACTACTAACACTATCACACCTGTCACTAGAGGCAGTCACAGCCCTCCCTTCATGAAAGCCTTGGTTTAGATCATCCTTGCTTTATACTATTCATTATATCATTTATAAATAATAGTACAGTATCCTGTGTAATATTACACCTCTACTCCTGTATTTTGATGTAAGTGACTCCTATCTCATCTACAATGCTTACCCAGTTACGAGGTTCCTCATCTGCTGTCTCTAAAGTATACCCCTCTGTGTTCCAGTCAACAAGACCAAAGGTTATTTACATCACTGCAAATCTATTACTCTCCTGCAGCTTTGAATGGTCCTGTGTACGTGTCATCTGGAAGAGAGCTTGTCATTTTGTCATTGAACGGTTATGTAAGTTTACTTACCCAATTCCTTTTCTTCACCTCTACATGTCATTTCTAACATACAGCACCAGTGAATGTGAGAGAGATGGTAATGGTTGTATTTTTACCACAACAATACATGGCATCCTATTATATACTCATTATAGATACAGTTATTAATGCCTTCCTTGAGATTAGCTTGTATATTGGAAACGCATGGAAGTACTTGCTACTTTATGTCAGCATTCAAATTCTTAACTCTCCATGCTAGTCTGCCAATCTGCACATATGTAATTACATTTATTAGAACATGTAAGGGCAATTTGTCTGCTCTGTGCAAAATTTAGGCCACTTCTAGATGTTATCTTTGTGGTTTATGGACTCATAGAGATTGTCTTAATCTTCCATCTAATTTGCCATTCTCCCCACATATAACTACATTTATTGGAATATGTTAGGACTATTTGTGTGCCCCATTTAAAAATTGGGTCTCTTCTAGATGTTATCTTTGTGGATTATGGAGTCACAGAGATTGTTTTCCTTGTACGTTTAGTGCTAAGAAACACTCATGAGAGAAAGCATATAACCATTCTGTTGTCAGTGTAACTGTGGCTCACATCTTGTTATCTACTATGTATAAGATAGATAAGGGAAATACAATTTAAAAAGGACAGGGTAGTAGGAGAAGGAGAGATTCTTATACAAAAATCTAAATTGTAAAAAATATAAAGGTCAACTTGAGCCTTTTAACTATCGTTCAAAAACGTTCACCCACATTGTGAACCCTCCTGAGGTCACTATGGCTCTTAACTATCATTTCTGTGTGCCCATTACATCAAACAGAGCATTCTGAGACACTTTTTTACATACCCCTCTCAACCCACAAACTGTACCTCAGTTTGCTTAAGGGCGCAAGGCTGCCTACATTCCACCTAAAATTTCCTCTTCTGTCTTTTTTTTAATTTTTCAAAAGTATTTGAAATCACTATTTGACATAACATAATGTTCAGGTGTAAAGGTATTGGTAAGCTTGACTCAGTCTTTTTCATAAGTAATCACTTTACTCTGTGTCAGCACTGAGCGATTTGTATTTAATATTATTTTAATATTATGAAAATATCCATAGATAATCTTATGTAAACATCAGACACGTCATAAAAATAGACATCACATGCTACAAGACAACAAAAATTAAAGTAATTACTCTTAAATTTTGGCAAGAATCTGTTACACAGTACTCCGCCTTACAGAATACACTTGGAAACAACTGAGTCAAAAGTCATAAGTGAAAATTGTTTTGATGCCACTGACAGTGGAATACATATACTGGTACTATTTTTGTTAAGACTGTAAGATAGGCAGCTTTCAGAGGTTGTATTAAGGACCAAAACAAGGAAAATAATGTCTACTTAACATGAGCTCTAAAATGCATACCTTAAGAGCTAGGAGCACTTGTTCATCTTTAATACTGTAAAACACATAACTTCTACTGCAATATCTTTGGTTTCCATATTCTGGACCAAAATTGCCTGTGAAAATGGGCTCTACAATGCTTGCTTTAAGAGCTATGAGCTCTTTTTCATTTTTGCTATTGTGAAACTCATCTCTTCTATTGAACAAGTGTCCATAGCTCTTCAGGTATACAGTTTAGAGCCCATATTTATGGCTCACTTTTTTTCTTGTTTTAATCCATACTATATCCTTCAAAAACATGGAAACCAAAGAGCATGCACTAAAAGAGATGCGTTTCATAGCACTAAAGGTGAACAAGTGCTCGTAACTCTTAAGGTATGCAGTTTATAGTCCATGTATGCTGGCCATTTTTTTTCTCTTTTTGGTCCATACTACCAATTCTGAAAGTTGCCTATTGTATAATACTAGCAAACTGCTAATCTGGTACAAATATTCCATTGTCAGTAGTATCAGATAATTTTTGTTTATAACTTTCAACTAAATCATTTTCAGAGCAGGCTCCCTTACCCCGGATTGATACATTTACCCTTCTCCATGATCCCTGTAAGTTTGAAACAAACAATGGAAAATCCAGGATGAAATAATGTCAGTATTATGAAAAGGATAGATTGCTACTCATGATATATAGGAGATACTGAATCGCAGATAGGAACAACAAAAAGACAGTGAAACCAGTAAGCTTTGGGCCAGAAAGGCCTTCATCCAAATCAGACAACTCTCTCTCTCTCTCTCTCTCTCTCTCTCTCTCTCTCTCTCATATAATCACAACTCTCTCTCTCACACACACACACACACACACACACACACACACACACACACACGCGCGCGCACGCGCGCGCGCCCGCGCGCGCACACACACACACACACGACCAAAGTCTCTGGCTGCCAAGACTTCATCAGCCGGAGATTGTGGTTATCTGTGTATGAAGTGAATTTGTGTGTGTGTGTGTGTGTGTGTGTGTGTGTGTGTGTGTGTGTGTGTGTTTTGTCTAACTCAGATGATGGCCTTTCTGGCCAGAAGCTTATTGGTTTGACTGTCTTTTTGTTGTGCCTTTCTATGACTCAACATCTTCACTATATAATGAACAGCAACCATCAATATTACTGTCACAAATGTACTAAAGTTGAAATGCAAACTTACTCATTGGGCAGTGTCATATGTGAAACTGACAGGGCATATAGCCCAATTAGAAAAAGAAAATGCCAGGCTTAGAGAAGAAAATGTAAACAAGACTGTCTGTTCATTCACTAGTGCGGCAGCCACTGCTCCACTCATTCAGTCATGACAAAATCAAAAATTGAGACCACACAAGTTAGGCAAGGTAGCACACTTTTCATTAAATCCAAGGACAAGAAAGATACAAAGGAGATACAAACATGTCTGACAGAACTAACTGGCCCAAAAAAAGAAAAGATAAGAATTGAGAAAATAAAGACAGTAAACAATATAATGAAAACTGGAACACAAACAGGAAAGGAAACAGAGAAACTGAAATAAAATTCAGAGCTAAATAAAGAAACGATAAGTGAGCCACCTTGGAAGTAGAAGCGGAAAGTGATAGTGTATGATGTCCCAGTTATCATGCCAGAAAGTGAATTAATTAAGTCACTGTATGAACAGAACTTGGAGGAAATGACATACAGGAAGCAATTCTTAGCAAATACAAAACTCAGATTTAAAACAGGCCCATGGGAGAAGCTGATAGCAAATTATGTACTGAAGTTAAATCCAAAAGCCAGAGCAAAATTGGTTATGCAGAAAAGAATGTACACTGGATTTTGATTAACCACTGTGACGGACTATGTTGCAGTCAACAAGTGCTATAACTACCATGACTATGGGCACATTGCAAAGCACTCTAAGGAAAACAAACCAACATGCTTCCACAATGGAGAGTGTGACAATCCACAAAAGAACTCTATAAATACCAAGCAAGTTCCAGTGTGCAAAAAGGAAGAAATCGTGCAGCCAACAAGGTAAAGACTGCGATGTACCAAATGTTCTTGTAGTGGGGAATTCAAAAAGCCAAATATAGATTTTGAACCATTGCGTGATCCACTTATGAGCATCACATGAAACCCCAGAGTAAATACAATCTCAGCAAGTATCATATTGACAGTCGAAGAAGATGAAACACTGTCCAGGAAGAAAATTATTAAACCCAAGCCCACTGATCAAGCAGATTATAAAATTACCTGCCATCTTTGTAGGAAATGGAAACCTCCATTGAAAAGAAAGTGAGAGACAGAAAGAGGCAAAATATTCTGGTCCAGTGTGTAGGAGAGAATGAGAAGAGACATAGCGACACAAATGGAAAATGTAACTAACCATATAGAAAAGGGCAATAACGAGATGGACAGTAAAATGCTAATAGTAAGAATAATAAAGGGTAGGTGTGGAGTTTCTGGAGGTAGCTAAGAAGAAAGGAAAATGAGGAATGGACAGCATGCCTATTTCTAGAAAACAAAGACTTAAAGAAGGACATACTATCAAATTCAGAAAAAGTTGAAAGTGCAATAAATGCCAGGTGTGAAAGCACACAACACATTTTAGTAGCAGGGTGTGCTAGCACGCAACAGCTGATAGAGGAATATTGTGAAAATACACAGGTCATAAAACTTATAGATGGCAATGTGAATTACCTAAAGGATACAAACAGTGGTGGACATGATATGAAGAATGGAAGAAGTCTATTGCCAGACCCACAGCCTGATTATGAAATGTGTGAAAATGAAATAGACTGGCTAAATTAGAGGATATGCATATGTTAACTGTAGCAATAAGACACCTGGCTAGGCAAAGTTATCCAGAAGGCTGTACCATAAATTTTCCTGTCACAGAGGAAGTTGGTCATATTCTGCTCAGTATCAACAACATGCCAGCAGATACAAAGAAACTGCAGACTCTGTTTGACGTCATCTTTAAGAGGAGACAGGATACATTTGATATCGAGCATCTGTACAGGCAATTAGTGATGACACATGGCTGAATTGTATATAATTACATGTTACCATGGCCCCACAGCTATGTGCACACTAGGGTCCTGTAGCATTCACTTACAATTAAAACAAACCTTGACAGCAGTGGAACAGAGACAAATGATTAAAATCAGCTAGATAAATGCAATTCACAGTGCCACGGTGATGCAAGAATCTAAGAAAGTGTTAGAGGAGTTTGACCAATACATACTATTTATACAGGGGCATATACCAGAAATGGGACATTTCTCCACATTCCAGTTCCAGTGCAGATGATAACATTAGGTCAATATTCAATGGCTGTTATAGTGGTACCAGATAAAAACATAACAATGACAAAGATATATCAACTCTGTGACAAAGATGAGACAACAATAGAAATAATGACTTCTTTAGGGAAATTTTACATAAATCAATACTTTCAATACAGCCAGGATATACAACCACACATAGAAAACTTAAAAATAGCAGCAGTACTGGGTCAACATGACAGACACATTTTTGTAATGGACACAGACACAAAATCAATATTAGGGCATAGCAGAGTAATGGACGTAAGAGGACTCTGCCCTCAGGACATTATACAGGAACTTGACCTTAATGTCATGAACAGGTGACTCAACCCATCCACTTTTCAAAATCATGCAGGTGCAGCAACAAATATAAACATCACCTTTGCAAATTCAAAAGTCAGTGACCATATTGGCAACTGGAAAGTCTATGATGGACTTACAACAGTTGACCATAATCCCATTCACTTATTCACTTCACAATTACAAACACAGATAATGACTTACACATTAAATCCATCCTGAGTGATAACACAATCTACATAGAGTTAATTGGGAACTTTTTAAGTCAGAATTCAAGATACAAAAACTGTAAGGAAGCAGATCTGATGTCAATGCCAAAGCGTACGAATAGGTACAAGCACTGCAGACAGCGCAAGACAAGGTGATCTCAACATTTTTAGGAAATCAAAATGGTTTAAAATTCCCTGGAGTTCCACCCTACAGTTCTTAAGACATAGAGCAAGGCAGGTGAGGAGGTACTACCGAAGATCTTTAGGTGTAACAGAATGACAAAGAAGTCTGATTTTCTACTGAACAGTCAAACAACAACATAAGGAACTACTATATCAAACAAGAGTAGAAAAATGTAAGGTTTACATTAAGGACCAAAGATAACAGATGTTTAGGGTTTTCTACACAAATAAGATACAATCACCCACTGAATTATCAACCCTGAGAAGATCTGACTGCACGATGATGGCAGAGTGGGAAACATCAGTTCAGTACCTATTCAGAACTTTGTTGGTGGACAATACAATGATGGAAGACACAGAAGTCCATCAGTATCTTCACTCTAAATTACTAGAGAAGCATTTGAATAACAGTGATGTGATTCCATTTGCCCAGGAGGAAGTGAGACTGGCAAAAGTGAGGTTAAAGAAGAAGAAAGCATTAGGACCTGGTATAATACCAGCAGAAGTGTTGCAACAGCTAGTGGACAAAACAGTGCCATATATAACAGCGTTATTAAAAGACTATCTTTCACAGGGTTGAGTGCACAGAATCTGGAAAATCTTGAATATCACTATACTAAAACAAGGTGAAGGCAAAGACCCAAAAAAACTGAACTTTTACAGGCTGACTTGCTTGGTAAATGCTCTAGTCAAAGTACAGAAAAAGCTTATGTGACACCACCTGAAGGACATTTAGCAGACATGAGCCACTTGCAGTACAGTGTTAGGAAAGTGAAATCCACCAAGGATGTGATAAACAATGTAATGAATACTGTGAACACCTCAGATGACAAGTATGTTATAAACATAATGATTGATATTGCTGGGCATTTGGTAATTTGTTGCGGCCTGCCCTGTTCAAAAGACTGAAACAGATGGACTGTCCAAAGACTGTCTATAATGGTTTACAAGATTATTGCACAGACAGACAGGTGCAATTAGAATATCCTGGAAGGAAATTATGAAAGACGTCCCAAAATGCTGGCCACAGGGCTCTGTTTGTGGTCCAGAATTCTGGGATGTAGGTATACAGCCATTACTGTACCAGCTTCAGAGTATAACAAACACTAGAGGCTGCATCACCTATGTAGACATTCTGAAAATTATAATACATGCTAACAGAAGGGCGATATCAGAGAAAAACAGTAGGGTGATTCTTGAAAGACTAAGCAGCTGATGCATAGAAAACAAATTAATGATATCAGTGCCCAAAACAGTTTATATGTTACTAAAAGAAACATTATCAAGAACAAGAAATCCCACAATCAGAGTAAATGACCAACCTGTGACAAGAAGATCAAACACGTGTACATGTGCAAACACAACTCACATACACATGATTGCAGTCTCTGGTAGCTGAAGCCACAATGCCAGCAGCAGCATGATGGGTGTGGCAAATGGGTGGGGGTAAGGAGGAGGTTGGGGTGGGGAGTGGGAGTGATAGTAGAGTAGGGGTGAAGGTCAGTGAAGTGCTACTGGGGCGCATGCAGGGACAAGTTGGAGAGAGGGTAGGGCAGTTAGGTGCAGTCGGTTGGTTAGACGTAAGGCCGGGGAGAGGGGAGTGTGGGCAGGGGAGGGGGGGGGGGGTAATGGAAAAGGAGAGAAGTAAAAAAATTGGGTGCTAAATTAAAAGGAATTGGCCGTAATATTAATGTTTTATTGATAGTAGGATCGATTTTCGATCACATAGTGATCATCTTCAGTGCTGTACAAATTAAACTCAGACACTGGTATCAAGTTATCAATAACCAAAACTGAGAAGCGATCACGTGAGAAAAAGATTGACTAATCAATGGAAGGATAATTTTTTACGAGTCAGGGCGTGGACTGTCAGAAGCTTGAATGTGGTAGGGAAACTAGAAAATCTGAAAAGGGAAATGCAAAGGCTCAATCTAGATATAGTAGGGGTCAGTGAAGTGAAGTGGAAAGAAGACAAGGATTTCTGGTCAGACGAGTGTAGGGTAATATCAACAGCAGCAGAAAATGGTATAACAGGAGTAGGATTCGTTATGAATAGGAAGGTAGGGCAGAGAGTGTGTTACTGTGAACAGTTCAGTGACATGGTTGTTCTTATCAGAATTGACAGCAAACCAACACTGACAATGGTAGGTCAGGTATACATGCAGATGTCGCAAGTTGAAGATGAAGAGGCAGAGAAAGTATATGAGGATATTGAAAGAATAATACAGTATGTAAATGGATATGAAAATCTAATAGTCATGGGAGGCTGGAATGCAGTTGTAGGGGAAGGAGTAGCAGAAAAGGTTACAGGAGAATATGGGCTTGGGAAAAGGAGTGAGAGAGGAGAAAGACTAATTGAGTCCTGTAACAAGTTTCAGCCAGTAATAGCGAATACTCTGTTCCTTAGACAACCCAAATAAAATGGTTTTTTATCTTTTTTGTAACAAAACTGAGCTGCAGATTTGAAGAGAGCTATACACAGCAAGTGGCTAGAATTTTTACAATATCTTTCTAAACCCTCAATCTCTAACCTTGAAAATTTTGGCAATATCTGCTTTTGTTCCCTAGATACAGCGATTCAAATTTACATTACATGTATATGTAAAATACACATGTAAAATACAGTGTGAGGCAAAATTCAAATAACAGCAGCAAATTACAAAAATTTTAACTCAACATTCTCTAGGTATTTGTCCAGAACTGCCATCTTCCCATTTTCAAAAATCTTTGTCTGTAACTGAGAAACACCCCAAAAACACAATTTTTGAGTACTGAAACTGAGCTGCAGATTCCAAGATGCCTATGCACAAGAAATGGGTGTAATTTTTACTATACATTCCTAAGACCCCAATCTCAGACAAACTTGAAAATTTTCTTGATATTTTTATCTGCTTCTGAAATAAAGAGTTTCAAAGTTACAGTACTTGTAGACATAAAATACAACATAAAATCTGTTGTGAGGTGAAAATACAGTTTATAAAGTGACATAGCATAGAGAAATATGCTGTAAAGTGTCTCTGTTATCAACAGACTGGTTCTGGGAACCTCATGTTGTACTACTAAAGCACATAGAAAATTTTCGTGTGCATGAAATTTAGTTTCACATAAGTAAACTATTAAAATTTTACTGATCCTTCAATTTCTTTCATGTGAGTGACATATCCTACTTCAGCAGGGAATAGGAAGAAACAAGCAGAAAAAGCACAAAAAAAAGGAAATAAGCTCATTTTTGGAGGATTATGACTGTAAAGTCAGGTTACCAGCTGCCTCATTTCACCTTCCTCGGGATCTTTCAAACTTTTTCCAAAAGTTTGGTATGCACACACATTCACATTTTTTTAATTCTGAGAGAGAAGAAAACTGTAGTGGCAGAGAGAGAGAGAGAGAAGTAACAAATACTGGACGATAGTAATCAGTGATTGTGGTATAGAAAGAGTGAAGAAGATGATGACAGCATGAGAGAAAGAGAGGGACACACTGCAGTGGAACATATTTCACAGCAACTGAACAATGCTAGGAAAAGAGTGAAGGAGACAGTGCCAGTGGAAGAGGAATAAAGAGATGGAGAAAGTAGAAATAGGTGAGAGAAAATGTAATGAGAAACAGAGCCTATGACAATACCAATGAGGAAGAGAGAGACAATGACAATGAGAAGAGACAGCAACAGTGGGAAAGAATAAATAAAGTAGTAGAAGTGAGAGAGAGCAAGAGGGAGGCAGTGAAAGAGAGAGCAGACAGTACTAGTAGGACAGAACAAAAGAGACTGTGGCCATGAGACAAGAGATAAGGGCAGTTAGAGAGACACAAAGAGATAATGACAATGAGTTGTACCGAATAAGTGAGTAAGACTGGGCAAGTGGGAGTGGATGGGTATGAGCGACTTACAGTGATGAACTAGAAGGTGTGAGCAAGTTACAGTTAGGTGAACGTGTGTGAGTGAGAGGGGAGTTGCATATTAAACAGTGTTGTGTATGTTAACTTTCCAAAGATTAGATTAGATTAGATTTGCTTTCATTCCAATTGATCTGTAGTGAGGAGGTCTTCCAGGATGTAGAACATGTCAGAAAAACAATAATACATGACAAATATTTGCAACTGAAACAAATAAGCTAATGTACCTTCCACAGGTCACAAGAGTAATGATCATCATTTGTTTTAATGAACACTATACGAAAGAATCATTTTACAAACACTAGTGCACTGAATTTAAAATAAAAAAAGCTTTTTTTTTGTAAGGTTATAAACACGTACTGAAATTGTACTTACACACACACAAATATACACACACACACAAAATAAAAAAAATAAAACCAGTTGGTTCTACTGAGAAATTCATCACTGGAGTAAAAGGAATTGGCCACCAATAAATCCTTTAGGCTTCTCTTAAACAGAATTGCATTGGTTGTTAAGCTTTTTATGGCTGCTGGCAAGTTATTGAAAATGTGTGTTCCTGAACAATGCACGCCTTTTTGTACAAGAGTAAGTTACTTTAAATCCTTGTGGAGATTATTCTTATCTCTAGTATTGATTCCATGAATTGAGCTGTTGGTTTGAAAAAGTGATATATTTTTAATGACAAATTTCATTAAGGAATAAATATATTGGGAAGCAGTAGTTAGTATCCCTAGTTCCTTAAACCGGCTTCTGCAGGATGTTCTGGAGTTCACACCACATATAATGGCACGTTTTTGTGCCTGTAAAACTTTAGCTTGGCTTGATGAATTACCCCAAAAAATAATCCCATGTGACATTATGGAATGAAAGTAAGCATAGTATGCCAGCTTTTTCATTTTTATATCCCCTATGTCTGACACAATTCACATTGCAGGTAGAGATTTGTTAAGACACTTCAGCAGTTCTGTGGTGTGCTCCTCCCAGTTGAATTTATTATCAAGCCGTAATCCCAAGAATTTAACACTGTCCATTTCTTCTATCTGCTTGTCATCGTATGTAAGGCATATACTCGTGGGACACGCCTTACAAATTCTGAACTGTATGTAGTGCATGTTTTCAAAGTTTAGTGACAAACAATTGGCAAGAAACCAGTAATTAATTTCCACAAATATTTTATCAGCCGATCTTTCTAAGACTACACTTGATTTGCTATTTATTGCAATGTTTGTATCATCAGCAAACAAAACGAACTTGGCATCTGGTAATGTTACTGATGAAAGGTCGTTGGTATACACAAGAAAAAATAAGGGCCCTAAAATGGAACCTTGTGGGACTCCACATGTAATTAGTTCCCAGTTGGATGATGCCTGATGCTTAATACATGTTTCTTTCCTAATAACACCCTTTGTTTCCTGTCAGAGATATAAGATTTGAACCATTTTGCAGCATTTTCTGTTACACCATAATATTCTAATTTACTTTAAAGGATATTGTGATTTACACAGTCAAATGCCTTTGACAGATCACAAAATATACCAGTTGCCTGCTATTTTTTGTCTAATAAATTAAGCACATTTTCACTGTAAGTGTAGATAGCCTTCTCAATTTCATAACCCTTTAGAAATCCGAACTGCGACTTTGACAGTATGTTATTTGAGAATGCTAGCAAAAGTGAAATTGGATGGAAATTTGATGCTATTTCTTTATCTCCCTTCTTAAACAGTGGCTTAACTTCAGCATATTTCAACCATTCAGGAAATATTCCACTGATAAACGGCTGGTTACACAGATAGCTTAATATGTTACTTAACTCAGAATCACATTCTTTAATTAACTTTGTTGACATTTCATCATACCCACTAGATGTTTTTTATTTTAAAGATTTTATGATGGACATTATTTCTGCTGGGGTAGTGAGGGTCGAATTCATATTATGGAAGTTACTTGAAATGTCTGGTCTGAAGTATTCCACAGCAGTATCTACAGAACCTGACAACCCCATCTTTTCAGTAAGTTATAAAATGTTTGTTAAAAAGTTCTGCAACACTATACACATCTCTACCGATGTATCATTTACTCTTAATGCTATTTGTCCCTCTTCATGTCTGGTTCTACTAGTCTCCTCCTTCACAATATCTCATAGTGTCTTTATTTTGTTATCTGATATGACTATCTTTTCCTTGTAATATATTTGCTTTGATGCCCGTATTACAGTCTTTAATATTTTGCAGTATTTCTTGTAATGTGCTATAGCATCAACATCAGAACTGTTTCAGATTGACAGATACAGTTTTCTTTTTGTTTTAGAAGATACTCCTATTCCTTGAGTAATCTGTGGCTTCTTCGTAGACTTTGCTCTAGCCTTGGTTGGTTTTAGGGAAAAACAGTGTTCAAATAAGGTAAGCACTTTATTAGCAAAAGTGTTGTATTTTTCATTCATGCCATGAGCACTGTAAACATCAATCCAGTGAATGTCTCTCAGGAGTGTCCTAAAATAATGTATTTTTGGCTTATTGATTACCCTCTTGAGCTCAGATTTAACAGATTTTATATCATGTTCCGTATTAACATTTAACAGAAGGAACTGCATGTCATGGTCTGGGAGCCCATTGACTATTGGTTTTGTAATATAATTTTGTTCATTGGACTTTTCTATAAAGATATTATCAATGGCTATTTGTGAGCAATTGGCTACCATAATGGGGAACTTTACAGTGGGAATTAAGTTGAATAACTGTGTTACTAACTCAAATAAGTTCTTATTGGGAGAGTCTTTAAGTAAATCTACATTGAAATCACCAGCAACCACTATTTCTTTGTTTTTGGTTGTTAAATGGGCCAGTACAGCTTCAAGGTTGTTTATGAACAGATTAAAGTTACCTGCAGGTGTTTGATATACACATAATATTATGAAGGATTTTTTGTGAAATTCTACTTCTGTTGCACATGCTTCCATATGCTGTTCTAGGGAAAATTTATGAATGTCTGTGTTCTTAAATTTATGACAGTTCCTGATGGATGTGGCAACTCCTCCTTTCTCCATTTCTGCTCTACAAAAGTGAGATGGTAACGTAAACCCTGTAACACTTAAAAGTTCTGTACCAGTGGTCACATGATATTCAGAGAGACAAATTATGTCAGCTGGGTTTGAGGACTCTAATTCATTTATGCAGATAATTAACTCATTAATTTTATTTCTCAGTCCTCGAATATTTTGATGCAATAAAGATAGCTGACATTTCACATTGACTGAGTTAAAATTGGGTAGAGGTGAACTATCTGCTGACTGTTGAAGATTCTTAACCAATAACTGTTTATGCTGATGTAATAAGCTAGAATTATGTTTTTTGGTTTCTTTCTCAAACTGAAGGTTTTTCTCAGTCCTAACTTCTCTTAAAATTTGGTTTCTTTCTGTCCTCCCTACCCTAAAAAAGGGTCTTTTCTGAACCGTATGACCACTGGTATTTTATCACTCATGACACTGCCTTCCCCCTTTAACTTTACTGCTATTTTCCAGCCAGTTTACCCTTCCCTTTCCTGTTGAGGTGAAGGCCATGCCTAGTATAATCCCACCTATTGAGAGAATCAACAGGAACCACACCAATGTGTGACCCTGCACCTGACAAAAGCAGCTGTTCTAATTCCAAATTAACTCTCTTGACAGAAGAGTTCAAATGAGGTCAGTCATGGCACCCAAGAACAGATACAAACTCAACGCTAGTATTTGATGCTGATGCAATCTCTGCCAGGTCACACTCCATACTGTACCCAGGATCTCTTTCAATACTATTACCTGCCCCACCCACTATAACCATGGTGTCTTCCCTAGTGAAATCTTTGCAAAGTGATCCTGAATCCTCTGTCACCTGCTCCAGCCAGCACTAGGCTTAAAAAAATTAGTGACCTGGTATTCAGATTTTAGTTCATCCTGCAAAAGTTGGCCAACACCTCTTCCATGGGAACTACCTAACAACAACATTTTCTTTCTCTTTACTGATTTTCCTACATTCTTACTTTTCAATTTGCTGCTGAAAGTTTGTTGTACCCTGTCTACACCTGCAACTGCTTGAGGCTCACCAGCTTCTAACTGAAGCAACAGGTCAAATCTATTTTCCACATTCACCACAAAGCTGACAGACAAAGTTCTAGGCCTGTTCCTCCTGTTGCCTGTTGCCACTTCCCACCTCTCTTTACCCTTCTCCCTCCTTAACCTGTCAACATCTCCCCTGGTCTTGTCTAACTCAGCCTGAAGGGTGGCAATTTTCCCCTCCTTTTCTAGTATCTTCCTATCTATACTACATATCCTATAAAACCACTGATGAGTCTCATTTATTTCCCCTGTTCCCATGCCACTACAGTCACCCACATGGAAAAAACTACAGGACCCGTCACACCAAAGCCCCGACCTAACAATTCTACGGCAAGTCAAGCACTTTTCAGTCATGATAAACGTAATAGTTTATTAAGAATAAGTCAGTTAAATTACAGATAAACACAAAAATATGGTTCCACAAATTTGGCCTATACGCAACTGTGTGTAAACAAAAACAACAGTTTGGGAGCACTTTAAAAGATGCTGTGGAAGGTAGAATGAGGCATCTGGTACTCCACTTTTCAGTTAGTCTTTTAAATAGGAGCATATTCACCTTTTTTGTGCTCTAATAGAAGCATTTTTCCACAGGTAAGTAATAATCCATATTCTCTTAATTTAGGCTAATGTGTTTATCTGCAGCAAATGATCTTTCTCCATTGCAAGAAGTGGCAGATAAATATACAAATGAGGAAACTGGGGAAAGTATAAGGTTGAGTAATTCCAGAGCCTTTGACTTTCACCACCAAAAATTGCTCTAGCTTCTCTGTCAAACAAAATAATATTAGATCTGTTTATTCCAACAAATCTGTCACTAATAATCATGGTGTCCCAAAATATTCACATTGTTGATTCCTGATCACTTCCTCAGCTCAAATCAAAATTAAAAGAAGAAGAGTGTAAAATAACCTTGAGGGCTGAAGGAAGATTAGAGCATGGCTGCTTCTCAGTGGTTTGCAAAAATGCAGCATTCCAAAGTAATGACATTATAGCCCTGCTTGGTGAAAGCTCTGACATTACTGTTGAAAAGAATGGTTTATCATTGCTTATGGGATTTCACATTTTATGGAGCAAAATGGAAAAAATGCACTATTATGCATAATAGTGTAATATTATGTGCTAAAGGCAGAGAAAGGTGATTAATACCAAAAAAAGTGTAAAATATGTCATATTAAGTATAAAAACTGCAATATACATGAATTTATTTCCTGTAAGGTCAAAATATGACAAAATGTACAAGAAAACCCTGAGGCTTGCAGTGACACAGCATGAATGGCACTTATTTGTTTAAAATGTCTGAAATTTTATCCAATCCACACATAGCTGTGCCCATTAGCACATCACTTCTGGGATCAGGGGGTGGGGGGGGGGGGGAGGGGGGGAGGAGATAGTTGACCTTATATTAGAAGACTGACATGTGTTTTTATAGTAAAGAGATAATACATTATATTAGAATTATAATTCATTTGGTAATAGAGTAAAGTTATCGCATTGCCAATTCTTGAGTAATTTTATAGACCAAATACTATTCATATGAAGGTCTCTAGAGCAAATTACATACATAAATTAAAAAATACATATGTTTTCATAATAAATGCAAAATATAAGCCCTTGTAAGGTCCTCACTAACAAATCCTCCCCCCCTCTGGCCCTCATTTCACAAAACCATGGCTACATCCTTGGTTGTAGTAGTGAGTAGTGTAGTCTAGAATCATAAATTACAGTATTTGTGATCTACCAATGCCACATTGTGTATTAAACCAGTAGTGTGTTCCTTCTGGATTCCAGATTAATAGATCTCTGTGTGCCAGATGGCCAAATAGTAGTATACAGGTATTTTCTTTCCTTTTCTTAATTATTATTAATATTATCAATTATTACTACTGTTTTAACATAGTTATTCTATGTAGATTTCCCAACCCCTTAAATACCATAATGCTTAGTTATTACTAACACATTTTAAACTGTGTTAAAATAGCATGTGCTTCATTTGTGTTAATTCAAGTGCATCATTCAATTTGGTGTTTTATATAGATAACAGACTACAAGAAAATAGGAAATAAATAATAAAATCTACTCTTTTCTTTATCGGTGAAAGTTTGTAACACCATCATATAATCACCCTTCATATCTGTTCCAAAACTTCAGTTAAATTTCTTTTTGTCAAAATATAATAATCTTTCCTAAAAGGTTGATTTGCTAAAATATCTGGTGAAGAAGGAGTGTTAATGATTAATTTGACATTTTGATTGTTATCCTCCTCCATAGTTGAGAAAATGGAATGGAAAATGTCTTATCAGCCAGAACGTTATGGCCACCTACCTAATAGTCAGTATATCTATTCTTGACTTGGATAACAGCAGTGATACATCATACCATGGAAGCAATGAAACCTTGGTAGAACACTTGGATAACAGCAGTGATACATCATAGCATGGAAGCAATGAAACCTTGGTAGAACACTGTCTCTGCACATACAAGTCACGTAATTCCTGTAAATTCTGGGAAGGGGAGTGATGAGCTCTGACACCATGTTCAATCAATGCCAGAGTTGTTCGATTGGGTTCAGATCTGGTTATTTTGGGGGCCAGCACATCAGTTGGAGCTTTCCACTGTGTTCCTTGAACCATACCATCACACTCATGGCCTTGTGACATGGTATATCATCTTGTTGAAAAATGCCACTGCTGCTGGGAAACAGCAGTGTATGATACTCCTTGGCCATCACGATGCCTTGCACAAGCTCCACTGGTCCCATGGATGCCCACGTGAATATTCCCCAGAGCATAATGGAGCTGCCACCAGCTTGTCTCTGTTCCACAGCACAGGTATCAAGGAGCAGTTCCTCTGGAAGATGATGGATTTGTGCCCTCCCATTGGTATAATGAAGAAGCTATCAGGATTCATCAGACCATGCAATGCTCTGCCATCATGCTGGCATCCAGTGCCAGTGACCACAAGCCCATTTCAGTCATAGTTGCCAATGTTGTGGCATTATCAGTGGCACATGCATGTGTTGTCAGCTGTGGAAGCCCTTTGCTAGGAGTGTTCAGTGCCCTGTGTATTCAGACACACTTCACTTGTACTGTGCCCAGCATTAGAGTCTGATGTTAGTTCTGCCACAGTTCACCACCTATCTTGTTTTACTAGACTGCCTAGCCCATGACATGTGACATCTGTAATGAGGGGTGGCCGCCCAACCTCAAGATGTCTGCATGTGGTTTCACCACCTGTTTAAGAAACTTACCACAGCATTCCTCAAACACCTGATAAATCATACAGCTTCTGAAAATGCACATGCTGAGTCTCCATTCTATCATAGTCTGCCCTCAGTCAAACTTAGATTGCACACCTTCCCAATTCTACACAGAGACAGCATGCTCACTGATATTTCATGCACCATGCCTGTGTCTGACTGACAGTCATTCCTAGCCATGTGTTCCTGCTATCACCTGGTGGGTTTGTATCAATAGTAGATCAGTGGCCACAATGTTTGGGCTGATCAGTGTATATCTTTCTTTGAAATATTAAAACTTACAGTGTCTAAGATTTGTTTTGTTTCAATATTTAACGCAACAAAACCTGTAATGAATGAACTTACCACAAAACAGAATTGCATTGGTTGTTAAGCTTTTTATGGCTGCTGGCAAGTTATTGAAAATGTGTGTTCCTGAACAATGCACGCCTTTTTGTACAAGAGTAAGTTACTTTAAATCCTTGTGGAGATTATTCTTATCTCTAGTATTGATTCCATGAATTGAGCTGTTGGTTTGAAAAGTGGTATATTTTTAATGACAAATTTCATTAAGGAATAAATATATTGGGAAGCAGTAGTTAGTATCCCTAGTTCCTTAAACCGGCTTCTGCAGGATGTTCTGGAGTTCACACCACATATAATGGCACGTTTTTGTGCCTGTAAAACTTTAGCTTGGCTTGATGAATTACCCCAAAAAATAATCCCATGTGACATTATGGAATGAAAGTAAGCATAGTATGCCAGCTTTTTCATTTTTATATCCCCTATGTCTGACACAATTCGCATTGCAGGTAGAGATTTGTTAAGACACTTCAGCAGTTCTGTGGTGTGCTCCTCCCAGTTGAATTTATTATCAAGCTGTAATCCCAAGAATTTAACACTGTCCATTTCTTCTATCTGCTTGTCATCGTATGTAAGGCATATACTCGTGGGACACGCCTTACAAGTTCTGAACTGTATGTAGTGCATGTTTTCAAAGTTTAGTGACAAACAATTGGCAAGGAACCAGTAATTAATTTCCACAAATATTTTATCAGCCGATCTTTCTAAGACTACACTTGATTTGCTATTTATTGCAATGTTTGTATCATCAGCAAACAAAACGAACTTGGCATCTGGTAATGTTACTGATGAAAGGTCGTTGGTATACACAAGAAAAAATAAGGGCCCTAAAATGGAACCTTGTGGGACTCCACATGTAATTAGTTCCCAGTTGGATGATGCCTGATGCTTAATACATGTTTCTTTCCTAATAACACCCTTTGTTTCCTGTCAGAGATATAAGATTTGAACCATTTTGCAGCATTTTCTGTTACACCATAATATTCTAATTTACTTTAAAGGATATTGTGATTTACACAGTCAAATGCCTTTGACAGATCACAAAATATACCAGTTGCCTGCTATTTTTTGTCTAATAAATTAAGCACATTTTCACTGTAAGTGTAGATAGCCTTCTCAATTTCATAACCCTTTAGAAATCCGAACTGCGACTTTGACAGTATGTTATTTGAGAATGCTAGCAAAAGTGAAATTGGATGGAAATTTGATGCTATTTCTTTATCTCCCTTCTTAAACAGTGGCTTAACTTCAGCATATTTCAACCATTCAGGAAATATTCCACTGATAAACGGCTGGTTACACAGATAGCTTAATATGTTACTTAACTCAGAATCACATTCTTTAATTAACTTTGTTGACATTTCATCATACCCACTAGATGTTTTTTATTTTAAAGATTTTATGATGGACATTATTTCTGCTGGGGTAGTGAGGGTCGAATTCATATTATGGAAGTTACTTGAAATGTCTGGTCTGAAGTATTCCACAGCAGTATCTACAGAACCTGACAACCCCATCTTTTCAGTAAGTTATAAAATGTTTGTTAAAAAGTTCTGCAACACTATACACATCTCTACCGATGTATCATTTACTCTTAATGCTATTTGTCCCTCTTCATGTCTGGTTCTACTAGTCTCCTCCTTCACAATATCTCATAGTGTCTTTATTTTGTTATCTGATATGACTATCTTTTCCTTGTAATATATTTGCTTTGATGCCCGTATTACAGTCTTTAATATTTTGCAGTATTTCTTGTAATGTGCTATAGCATCAACATCAGAACTGTTTCAGATTGACAGATACAGTTTTCTTTTTGTTTTAGAAGATACTCCTATTCCTTGAGTAATCTGTGGCTTCTTCGTAGACTTTGCTCTAGCCTTGGTTGGTTTTAGGGAAAAACAGTGTTCAAATAAGGTAAGCACTTTATTAGCAAAAGTGTTGTATTTTTCATTCATGCCATGAGCACTGTAAACATCAATCCAGTGAATGTCTCTCAGGAGTGTCCTAAAATAATGTATTTTTGGCTTATTGATTACCCTCTTGAGCTCAGATTTAACAGATTTTATATCATGTTCCGTATTAACATTTAACAGAAGGAACTGCATGTCATGGTCTGGGAGCCCATTGACTATTGGTTTTGTAATATAATTTTGTTCATTGGACTTTTCTATAAAGATATTATCAATGGCTATTTGTGAGCAATTGGCTACCATAATGGGGAACTTTACAGTGGGAATTAAGTTGAATAACTGTGTTACTAACTCAAATAAGTTCTTATTGGGAGAGTCTTTAAGTAAATCTACATTGAAATCACCAGCAACCACTATTTCTTTGTTTTTGGTTGTTAAATGGGCCAGTACAGCTTCAAGGTTGTTTATGAACAGATTAAAGTTACCTGCAGGTGTTTGATATACACATAATATTATGAAGGATTTTTTGTGAAATTCTACTTCTGTTGCACATGCTTCCATATGCTGTTCTAGGGAAAATTTATGAATGTCTGTGTTCTTAAATTTATGACAGTTCCTGATGGATGTGGCAACTCCTCCTTTCTCCATTTCTGCTCTACAAAAGTGAGATGGTAACGTAAACCCTGTAACACTTAAAAGTTCTGTACCAGTGGTCACATGATATTCAGAGAGACAAATTATGTCAGCTGGGTTTGAGGACTCTAATTCATTTATGCAGATAATTAACTCATTAATTTTATTTCTCAGTCCTCGAATATTTTGATGCAATAAAGATAGCTGACATTTCACATTGACTGAGTTAAAATTGGGTAGAGGTGAACTATCTGCTGACTGTTGAAGATTCTTAACCAATAACTGTTTATGCTGATGTAATAAGCTAGAATTATGTTTTTTGGTTTCTTTCTCAAACTGAAGGTTTTTCTCAGTCCTAACTTCTCTTAAAATTTGGTTTCTTTCTGTCCTCCCTACCCTAAAAAAGGGTCTTTTCTGAACCGTATGACCACTGGTATTTTATCACTCATGACACTGCCTTCCCCCTTTAACTTTACTGCTATTTTCCAGCCAGTTTACCCTTCCCTTTCCTGTTGAGGTGAAGGCCATGCCTAGTATAATCCCACCTATTGAGAGAATCAACAGGAACCACACCAATGTGTGACCCTGCACCTGACAAAAGCAGCTGTTCTAATTCCAAATTAACTCTCTTGACAGAAGAGTTCAAATGAGGTCAGTCATGGCACCCAAGAACAGATACAAACTCAACGCTAGTATTTGATGCTGATGCAATCTCTGCCAGGTCACACTCCATACTGTACCCAGGATCTCTTTCAATACTATTACCTGCCCCACCCACTATAACCATGGTGTCTTCCCTAGTGAAATCTTTGCAAAGTGATCCTGAATCCTCTGTCACCTGCTCCAGCCAGCACTAGGCTTAAAAAAATTAGTGACCTGGTATTCAGATTTTAGTTCATCCTGCAAAAGTTGGCCAACACCTCTTCCATGGGAACTACCTAACAACAACATTTTCTTTCTCTTTACTGATTTTCCTACATTCTTACTTTTCAATTTGCTGCTGAAAGTTTGTTGTACCCTGTCTACACCTGCAACTGCTTGAGGCTCACCAGCTTCTAACTGAAGCAACAGGTCAAATCTATTTTCCACATTCACCACAAAGCTGACAGACAAAGTTCTAGGCCTGTTCCTCCTGTTGCCTGTTGCCACTTCCCACCTCTCTTTACCCTTCTCCCTCCTTAACCTGTCAACATCTCCCCTGGTCTTGTCTAACTCAGCCTGAAGGGTGGCAATTTTCCCCTCCTTTTCTAGTATCTTCCTATCTATACTACATATCCTATAAAACCACTGATGAGTCTCATTTATTTCCCCTGTTCCCATGCCACTACAGTCACCCACATGGAAAAAACTACAGGACCCGTCACACCAAAGCCCCGACCTAACAATTCTACGGCAAGTCAAGCACTTTTCAGTCATGATAAACGTAATAGTTTATTAAGAATAAGTCAGTTAAATTACAGATAAACACAAAAATATGGTTCCACAAATTTGGCCTATACGCAACTGTGTGTAAACAAAAACAACAGTTTGGGAGCACTTTAAAAGATGCTGTGGAAGGTAGAATGAGGCATCTGGTACTCCACTTTTCAGTTAGTCTTTTAAATAGGAGCATATTCACCTTTTTTGTGCTCTAATAGAAGCATTTTTCCACAGGTAAGTAATAATCCATATTCTCTTAATTTAGGCTAATGTGTTTATCTGCAGCAAATGATCTTTCTCCATTGCAAGAAGTGGCAGATAAATATACAAATGAGGAAACTGGGGAAAGTATAAGGTTGAGTAATTCCAGAGCCTTTGACTTTCACCACCAAAAATTGCTCTAGCTTCTCTGTCAAACAAAATAATATTAGATCTGTTTATTCCAACAAATCTGTCACTAATAATCATGGTGTCCCAAAATATTCACATTGTTGATTCCTGATCACTTCCTCAGCTCAAATCAAAATTAAAAGAAGAAGAGTGTAAAATAACCTTGAGGGCTGAAGGAAGATTAGAGCATGGCTGCTTCTCAGTGGTTTGCAAAAATGCAGCATTCCAAAGTAATGACATTATAGCCCTGCTTGGTGAAAGCTCTGACATTACTGTTGAAAAGAATGGTTTATCATTGCTTATGGGATTTCACATTTTATGGAGCAAAATGGAAAAAATGCACTATTATGCATAATAGTGTAATATTATGTGCTAAAGGCAGAGAAAGGTGATTAATACCAAAAAAAGTGTAAAATATGTCATATTAAGTATAAAAACTGCAATATACATGAATTTATTTCCTGTAAGGTCAAAATATGACAAAATGTACAAGAAAACCCTGAGGCTTGCAGTGACACAGCATGAATGGCACTTATTTGTTTAAAATGTCTGAAATTTTATCCAATCCACACATAGCTGTGCCCATTAGCACATCACTTCTGGGATCAGGGGGTGGGGGGGGGGGGGAGGGGGGGAGGAGATAGTTGACCTTATATTAGAAGACTGACATGTGTTTTTATAGTAAAGAGATAATACATTATATTAGAATTATAATTCATTTGGTAATAGAGTAAAGTTATCGCATTGCCAATTCTTGAGTAATTTTATAGACCAAATACTATTCATATGAAGGTCTCTAGAGCAAATTACATACATAAATTAAAAAATACATATGTTTTCATAATAAATGCAAAATATAAGCCCTTGTAAGGTCCTCACTAACAAATCCTCCCCCCCTCTGGCCCTCATTTCACAAAACCATGGCTACATCCTTGGTTGTAGTAGTGAGTAGTGTAGTCTAGAATCATAAATTACAGTATTTGTGATCTACCAATGCCACATTGTGTATTAAACCAGTAGTGTGTTCCTTCTGGATTCCAGATTAATAGATCTCTGTGTGCCAGATGGCCAAATAGTAGTATACAGGTATTTTCTTTCCTTTTCTTAATTATTATTAATATTATCAATTATTACTACTGTTTTAACATAGTTATTCTATGTAGATTTCCCAACCCCTTAAATACCATAATGCTTAGTTATTACTAACACATTTTAAACTGTGTTAAAATAGCATGTGCTTCATTTGTGTTAATTCAAGTGCATCATTCAATTTGGTGTTTTATATAGATAACAGACTACAAGAAAATAGGAAATAAATAATAAAATCTACTCTTTTCTTTATCGGTGAAAGTTTGTAACACCATCATATAATCACCCTTCATATCTGTTCCAAAACTTCAGTTAAATTTCTTTTTGTCAAAATATAATAATCTTTCCTAAAAGGTTGATTTGCTAAAATATCTGGTGAAGAAGGAGTGTTAATGATTAATTTGACATTTTGATTGTTATCCTCCTCCATAGTTGAGAAAATGGAATGGAAAATGTCTTATCAGCCAGAACGTTATGGCCACCTACCTAATAGTCAGTATATCTATTCTTGACTTGGATAACAGCAGTGATACATCATACCATGGAAGCAATGAAACCTTGGTAGAACACTTGGATAACAGCAGTGATACATCATAGCATGGAAGCAATGAAACCTTGGTAGAACACTGTCTCTGCACATACAAGTCACGTAATTCCTGTAAATTCTGGGAAGGGGAGTGATGAGCTCTGACACCATGTTCAATCAATGCCAGAGTTGTTCGATTGGGTTCAGATCTGGTTATTTTGGGGGCCAGCACATCAGTTGGAGCTTTCCACTGTGTTCCTTGAACCATACCATCACACTCATGGCCTTGTGACATGGTATATCATCTTGTTGAAAAATGCCACTGCTGCTGGGAAACAGCAGTGTATGATACTCCTTGGCCATCACGATGCCTTGCACAAGCTCCACTGGTCCCATGGATGCCCACGTGAATATTCCCCAGAGCATAATGGAGCTGCCACCAGCTTGTCTCTGTTCCACAGCACAGGTATCAAGGAGCAGTTCCTCTGGAAGATGATGGATTTGTGCCCTCCCATTGGTATAATGAAGAAGCTATCAGGATTCATCAGACCATGCAATGCTCTGCCATCATGCTGGCATCCAGTGCCAGTGACCACAAGCCCATTTCAGTCATAGTTGCCAATGTTGTGGCATTATCAGTGGCACATGCATGTGTTGTCAGCTGTGGAAGCCCTTTGCTAGGAGTGTTCAGTGCCCTGTGTATTCAGACACACTTCACTTGTACTGTGCCCAGCATTAGAGTCTGATGTTAGTTCTGCCACAGTTCACCACCTATCTTGTTTTACTAGACTGCCTAGCCCATGACATGTGACATCTGTAATGAGGGGTGGCCGCCCAACCTCAAGATGTCTGCATGTGGTTTCACCACCTGTTTAAGAAACTTACCACAGCATTCCTCAAACACCTGATAAATCATACAGCTTCTGAAATGCACATGCTGAGTCTCCATTCTATCATAGTCTGCCCTCAGTCAAACTTAGATTGCACACCTTCCCAATTCTACACAGAGACAGCATGCTCACTGATATTTCATGCACCATGCCTGTGTCTGACTGACAGTCATTCCTAGCCATGTGTTCCTGCTATCACCTGGTGGGTTTGTATCAATAGTAGATCAGTGGCCACAATGTTTGGGCTGATCAGTGTATATCTTTCTTTGAAATATTAAAACTTACAGTGTCTAAGATTTGTTTTGTTTCAATATTTAACGCAACAAAACCTGTAATGAATGAACTTACCACAAAACAGAATTGCATTGGTTGTTAAGCTTTTTATGGCTGCTGGCAAGTTATTGAAAATGTGTGTTCCTGAACAATGCACGCCTTTTTGTACAAGAGTAAGTTACTTTAAATCCTTGTGGAGATTATTCTTATCTCTAGTATTGATTCCATGAATTGAGCTGTTGGTTTGAAAAAGTGGTATATTTTTAATGACAAATTTCATTAAGGAATAAATATATTGGGAAGCAGTAGTTAGTATCCCTAGTTCCTTAAACCGGCTTCTGCAGGATGTTCTGGAGTTCACACCACATATAATGGCACGTTTTTGTGCCTGTAAAACTTTAGCTTGGCTTGATGAATTACCCCAAAAAATAATCCCATGTGACATTATGGAATGAAAGTAAGCATAGTATGCCAGCTTTTTCATTTTTATATCCCCTATGTCTGACACAATTCGCATTGCAGGTAGAGATTTGTTAAGACACTTCAGCAGTTCTGTGGTGTGCTCCTCCCAGTTGAATTTATTATCAAGCTGTAATCCCAAGAATTTAACACTGTCCATTTCTTCTATCTGCTTGTCATCGTATGTAAGGCATATACTCGTGGGACACGCCTTACAAGTTCTGAACTGTATGTAGTGCATGTTTTCAAAGTTTAGTGACAAACAATTGGCAAGGAACCAGTAATTAATTTCCACAAATATTTTATCAGCCGATCTTTCTAAGACTACACTTGATTTGCTATTTATTGCAATGTTTGTATCATCAGCAAACAAAACGAACTTGGCATCTGGTAATGTTACTGATGAAAGGTCGTTGGTATACACAAGAAAAAATAAGGGCCCTAAAATGGAACCTTGTGGGACTCCACATGTAATTAGTTCCCAGTTGGATGATGCCTGATGCTTAATACATGTTTCTTTCCTAATAACACCCTTTGTTTCCTGTCAGAGATATAAGATTTGAACCATTTTGCAGCATTTTCTGTTACACCATAATATTCTAATTTACTTTAAAGGATATTGTGATTTACACAGTCAAATGCCTTTGACAGATCACAAAATATACCAGTTGCCTGCTATTTTTTGTCTAATAAATTAAGCACATTTTCACTGTAAGTGTAGATAGCCTTCTCAATTTCATAACCCTTTAGAAATCCGAACTGCGACTTTGACAGTATGTTATTTGAGAATGCTAGCAAAAGTGAAATTGGATGGAAATTTGATGCTATTTCTTTATCTCCCTTCTTAAACAGTGGCTTAACTTCAGCATATTTCAACCATTCAGGAAATATTCCACTGATAAACGGCTGGTTACACAGATAGCTTAATATGTTACTTAACTCAGAATCACATTCTTTAATTAACTTTGTTGACATTTCATCATACCCACTAGATGTTTTTTATTTTAAAGATTTTATGATGGACATTATTTCTGCTGGGGTAGTGAGGGTCGAATTCATATTATGGAAGTTACTTGAAATGTCTGGTCTGAAGTATTCCACAGCAGTATCTACAGAACCTGACAACCCCATCTTTTCAGTAAGTTATAAAATGTTTGTTAAAAAGTTCTGCAACACTATACACATCTCTACCGATGTATCATTTACTCTTAATGCTATTTGTCCCTCTTCATGTCTGGTTCTACTAGTCTCCTCCTTCACAATATCTCATAGTGTCTTTATTTTGTTATCTGATATGACTATCTTTTCCTTGTAATATATTTGCTTTGATGCCCGTATTACAGTCTTTAATATTTTGCAGTATTTCTTGTAATGTGCTATAGCATCAACATCAGAACTGTTTCAGATTGACAGATACAGTTTTCTTTTTGTTTTAGAAGATACTCCTATTCCTTGAGTAATCTGTGGCTTCTTCGTAGACTTTGCTCTAGCCTTGGTTGGTTTTAGGGAAAAACAGTGTTCAAATAAGGTAAGCACTTTATTAGCAAAAGTGTTGTATTTTTCATTCATGCCATGAGCACTGTAAACATCAATCCAGTGAATGTCTCTCAGGAGTGTCCTAAAATAATGTATTTTTGGCTTATTGATTACCCTCTTGAGCTCAGATTTAACAGATTTTATATCATGTTCCGTATTAACATTTAACAGAAGGAACTGCATGTCATGGTCTGGGAGCCCATTGACTATTGGTTTTGTAATATAATTTTGTTCATTGGACTTTTCTATAAAGATATTATCAATGGCTATTTGTGAGCAATTGGCTACCATAATGGGGAACTTTACAGTGGGAATTAAGTTGAATAACTGTGTTACTAACTCAAATAAGTTCTTATTGGGAGAGTCTTTAAGTAAATCTACATTGAAATCACCAGCAACCACTATTTCTTTGTTTTTGGTTGTTAAATGGGCCAGTACAGCTTCAAGGTTGTTTATGAACAGATTAAAGTTACCTGCAGGTGTTTGATATACACATAATATTATGAAGGATTTTTTGTGAAATTCTACTTCTGTTGCACATGCTTCCATATGCTGTTCTAGGGAAAATTTATGAATGTCTGTGTTCTTAAATTTATGACAGTTCCTGATGGATGTGGCAACTCCTCCTTTCTCCATTTCTGCTCTACAAAAGTGAGATGGTAACGTAAACCCTGTAACACTTAAAAGTTCTGTACCAGTGGTCACATGATATTCAGAGAGACAAATTATGTCAGCTGGGTTTGAGGACTCTAATTCATTTATGCAGATAATTAACTCATTAATTTTATTTCTCAGTCCTCGAATATTTTGATGCAATAAAGATAGCTGACATTTCACATTGACTGAGTTAAAATTGGGTAGAGGTGAACTATCTGCTGACTGTTGAAGATTCTTAACCAATAACTGTTTATGCTGATGTAATAAGCTAGAATTATGTTTTTTGGTTTCTTTCTCAAACTGAAGGTTTTTCTCAGTCCTAACTTCTCTTAAAATTTGGTTTCTTTCTGTCCTCCCTACCCTAAAAAAGGGTCTTTTCTGAACCGTATGACCACTGGTATTTTATCACTCATGACACTGCCTTCCCCCTTTAACTTTACTGCTATTTTCCAGCCAGTTTACCCTTCCCTTTCCTGTTGAGGTGAAGGCCATGCCTAGTATAATCCCACCTATTGAGAGAATCAACAGGAACCACACCAATGTGTGACCCTGCACCTGACAAAAGCAGCTGTTCTAATTCCAAATTAACTCTCTTGACAGAAGAGTTCAAATGAGGTCAGTCATGGCACCCAAGAACAGATACAAACTCAACGCTAGTATTTGATGCTGATGCAATCTCTGCCAGGTCACACTCCATACTGTACCCAGGATCTCTTTCAATACTATTACCTGCCCCACCCACTATAACCATGGTGTCTTCCCTAGTGAAATCTTTGCAAAGTGATCCTGAATCCTCTGTCACCTGCTCCAGCCAGCACTAGGCTTAAAAAAATTAGTGACCTGGTATTCAGATTTTAGTTCATCCTGCAAAAGTTGGCCAACACCTCTTCCATGGGAACTACCTAACAACAACATTTTCTTTCTCTTTACTGATTTTCCTACATTCTTACTTTTCAATTTGCTGCTGAAAGTTTGTTGTACCCTGTCTACACCTGCAACTGCTTGAGGCTCACCAGCTTCTAACTGAAGCAACAGGTCAAATCTATTTTCCACATTCACCACAAAGCTGACAGACAAAGTTCTAGGCCTGTTCCTCCTGTTGCCTGTTGCCACTTCCCACCTCTCTTTACCCTTCTCCCTCCTTAACCTGTCAACATCTCCCCTGGTCTTGTCTAACTCAGCCTGAAGGGTGGCAATTTTCCCCTCCTTTTCTAGTATCTTCCTATCTATACTACATATCCTATAAAACCACTGATGAGTCTCATTTATTTCCCCTGTTCCCATGCCACTACAGTCACCCACATGGAAAAAACTACAGGACCCGTCACACCAAAGCCCCGACCTAACAATTCTACGGCAAGTCAAGCACTTTTCAGTCATGATAAACGTAATAGTTTATTAAGAATAAGTCAGTTAAATTACAGATAAACACAAAAATATGGTTCCACAAATTTGGCCTATACGCAACTGTGTGTAAACAAAAACAACAGTTTGGGAGCACTTTAAAAGATGCTGTGGAAGGTAGAATGAGGCATCTGGTACTCCACTTTTCAGTTAGTCTTTTAAATAGGAGCATATTCACCTTTTTTGTGCTCTAATAGAAGCATTTTTCCACAGGTAAGTAATAATCCATATTCTCTTAATTTAGGCTAATGTGTTTATCTGCAGCAAATGATCTTTCTCCATTGCAAGAAGTGGCAGATAAATATACAAATGAGGAAACTGGGGAAAGTATAAGGTTGAGTAATTCCAGAGCCTTTGACTTTCACCACCAAAAATTGCTCTAGCTTCTCTGTCAAACAAAATAATATTAGATCTGTTTATTCCAACAAATCTGTCACTAATAATCATGGTGTCCCAAAATATTCACATTGTTGATTCCTGATCACTTCCTCAGCTCAAATCAAAATTAAAAGAAGAAGAGTGTAAAATAACCTTGAGGGCTGAAGGAAGATTAGAGCATGGCTGCTTCTCAGTGGTTTGCAAAAATGCAGCATTCCAAAGTAATGACATTATAGCCCTGCTTGGTGAAAGCTCTGACATTACTGTTGAAAAGAATGGTTTATCATTGCTTATGGGATTTCACATTTTATGGAGCAAAATGGAAAAAATGCACTATTATGCATAATAGTGTAATATTATGTGCTAAAGGCAGAGAAAGGTGATTAATACCAAAAAAAGTGTAAAATATGTCATATTAAGTATAAAAACTGCAATATACATGAATTTATTTCCTGTAAGGTCAAAATATGACAAAATGTACAAGAAAACCCTGAGGCTTGCAGTGACACAGCATGAATGGCACTTATTTGTTTAAAATGTCTGAAATTTTATCCAATCCACACATAGCTGTGCCCATTAGCACATCACTTCTGGGATCAGGGGGTGGGGGGGGGGGGAGGGGGGGAGGAGATAGTTGACCTTATATTAGAAGACTGACATGTGTTTTTATAGTAAAGAGATAATACATTATATTAGAATTATAATTCATTTGGTAATAGAGTAAAGTTATCGCATTGCCAATTCTTGAGTAATTTTATAGACCAAATACTATTCATATGAAGGTCTCTAGAGCAAATTACATACATAAATTAAAAAAATACATATGTTTTCATAATAAATGCAAAATATAAGCCCTTGTAAGGTCCTCACTAACAAATCCTCCCCCCCTCTGGCCCTCATTTCACAAAACCATGGCTACATCCTTGGTTGTAGTAGTGAGTAGTGTAGTCTAGAATCATAAATTACAGTATTTGTGATCTACCAATGCCACATTGTGTATTAAACCAGTAGTGTGTTCCTTCTGGATTCCAGATTAATAGATCTCTGTGTGCCAGATGGCCAAATAGTAGTATACAGGTATTTTCTTTCCTTTTTTAATTATTATTAATATTATCAATTATTACTACTGTTTTAACATAGTTATTCTATGTAGATTTCCCAACCCCTTAAATACCATAATGCTTAGTTATTACTAACACATTTTAAAGTGTGTTAAAATAGCATGTGCTTCATTTGTGTTAATTCAAGTGCATCATTCAATTTGGTGTTTTATATAGATAACAGACTACAAGAAAATAGGAAATAAATAATAAAATCTACTCTTTTCTTTATCGGTGAAAGTTTGTAACACCATCATATAATCACCCTTCATATCTGTTCCAAAACTTCAGTTAAATTTCTTTTTGTCAAAATATAATAATCTTTCCTAAAAGGTTGATTTGCTAAAATATCTGGTGAAGAAGGAGTGTTAATGATTAATTTGACATTTTGATTGTTATCCTCCTCCATAGTTGAGAAAATGGAATGGAAAATGTCTTATCAGCCAGAACGTTATGGCCACCTACCTAATAGTCAGTATATCTATTCTTGACTTGGATAACAGCAGTGATACATCATACCATGGAAGCAATGAAACCTTGGTAGAACACTTGGATAACAGCAGTGATACATCATAGCATGGAAGCAATGAAACCTTGGTAGAACACTGTCTCTGCACATACAAGTCACGTAATTCCTGTAAATTCTGGGAAGGGGAGTGATGAGCTCTGACACCATGTTCAATCAATGCCAGAGTTGTTCGATTGGGTTCAGATCTGGTTATTTTGGGGGCCAGCACATCAGTTGGAGCTTTCCACTGTGTTCCTTGAACCATACCATCACACTCATGGCCTTGTGACATGGTATATCATCTTGTTGAAAAATGCCACTGCTGCTGGGAAACAGCAGTGTATGATACTCCTTGGCCATCACGATGCCTTGCACAAGCTCCACTGGTCCCATGGATGCCCACGTGAATATTCCCCAGAGCATAATGGAGCTGCCACCAGCTTGTCTCTGTTCCACAGCACAGGTATCAAGGAGCAGTTCCTCTGGAAGATGATGGATTTGTGCCCTCCCATTGGTATAATGAAGAAGCTATCAGGATTCATCAGACCATGCAATGCTCTGCCATCATGCTGGCATCCAGTGCCAATGACCACAAGCCCATTTCAGTCATAGTTGCCAATGTTGTGGCATTATCAGTGGCACATGCATGTGTTGTCAGCTGTGGAAGCCCTTTGCTAGGAGTGTTCAGTGCCCTGTGTATTCAGACACACTTCACTTGTACTGTGCCCAGCATTAGAGTCTGATGTTAGTTCTGCCACAGTTCACCACCTATCTTGTTTTACTAGACTGCCTAGCCCATGACACGTGACATCTGTAATGAGGGGTGGCCGCCCAACCTCAAGATGTCTGCATGTGGTTTCACCACCTGTTTAAGAAACTTACCACAGCACTCCTCAAACACCTGATAAATCATACAGCTTCTGAAATGCACATGCTGAGTCTCCATTCTATCATAGTCTGCCCTCAGTCAAACTTAGATTGCACACCTTCCCAATTCTACACAGAGACAGCATGCTCACTGATATTTCATGCACCATGCCTGTGTCTGACTGACAGTCATTCCTAGCCATGTGTTCCTGCTATCACCTGGTGGGTTTGTATCAATAGTAGATCAGTGGCCACAATGTTTGGGCTGATCAGTGTATATCTTTCTTTGAAATATTAAAACTTACAGTGTCTAAGATTTGTTTTGTTTCAATATTTAACGCAACAAAACCTGTAATGAATGAACTTACCACAAAACAGAATTGCATTGGTTGTTAAGCTTTTTATGGCTGCTGGCAAGTTATTGAAAATGTGTGTTCCTGAACAATGCACGCCTTTTTGTACAAGAGTAAGTTACTTTAAATCCTTGTGGAGATTATTCTTATCTCTAGTATTGATTCCATGAATTGAGCTGTTGGTTTGAAAAAGTGGTATATTTTTAATGACAAATTTCATTAAGGAATAAATATATTGGGAAGCAGTAGTTAGTATCCCTAGTTCCTTAAACCGGCTTCTGCAGGATGTTCTGGAGTTCACACCACATATAATGGCACGTTTTTGTGCCTGTAAAACTTTAGCTTGGCTTGATGAATTACCCCAAAAAATAATCCCATGTGACATTATGGAATGAAAGTAAGCATAGTATGCCAGCTTTTTCATTTTTATATCCCCTATGTCTGACACAATTCGCATTGCAGGTAGAGATTTGTTAAGACACTTCAGCAGTTCTGTGGTGTGCTCCTCCCAGTTGAATTTATTATCAAGCCGTAATCCCAAGAATTTAACACTGTCCATTTCTTCTATCTGCTTGTCATCGTATGTAAGGCATATACTCGTGGGACACGCCTTACAAGTTCTGAACTGTATGTAGTGCATGTTTTCAAAGTTTAGTGACAAACAATTGGCAAGGAACCAGTAATTAATTTCCACAAATATTTTATCAGCCGATCTTTCTAAGACTACACTTGATTTGCTATTTATTGCAATGTTTGTATCATCAGCAAACAAAACGAACTTGGCATCTGGTAATGTTACTGATGAAAGGTCGTTGGTATACACAAGAAAAAATAAGGGCCCTAAAATGGAACCTTGTGGGACTCCACATGTAATTAGTTCCCAGTTGGATGATGCCTGATGCTTAATACATGTTTCTTTCCTAATAACACCCTTTGTTTCCTGTCAGAGATATAAGATTTGAACCATTTTGCAGCATTTTCTGTTACACCATAATATTCTAATTTACTTTAAAGGATATTGTGATTTACACAGTCAAATGCCTTTGACAGATCACAAAATATACCAGTTGCCTGCTATTTTTTGTCTAATAAATTAAGCACATTTTCACTGTAAGTGTAGATAGCCTTCTCAATTTCATAACCCTTTAGAAATCCGAACTGCGACTTTGACAGTATGTTATTTGAGAATGCTAGCAAAAGTGAAATTGGATGGAAATTTGATGCTATTTCTTTATCTCCCTTCTTAAACAGTGGCTTAACTTCAGCATATTTCAACCATTCAGGAAATATTCCACTGATAAACAGCTGGTTACACAGATAGCTTAATATGTTACTTAACTCAGAATCACATTCTTTAATTAACTTTGTTGACATTTCATCATACCCACTAGATGTTTTTTATTTTAAAGATTTTATGATGGACATTATTTCTGCTGGGGTAGTGAGGGTCGAATTCATATTATGGAAGTTACTTGAAATGTCTGGTCTGAAGTATTCCACAGCAGTATCTACAGAACCTGACAACCCCATCTTTTCAGTAAGTTATAAAATGTTTGTTAAAAAGTTCTGCAACACTATACACATCTCTACCGATGTATCATTTACTCTTAATGCTATTTGTCCCTCTTCATGTCTGGTTCTACTAGTCTCCTCCTTCACAATATCTCATAGTGTCTTTATTTTGTTATCTGATATGACTATCTTTTCCTTGTAATATATTTGCTTTGATGCCCGTATTACAGTCTTTAATATTTTGCAGTATTTCTTGTAATGTGCTATAGCATCAACATCAGAACTGTTTCAGATTGACAGATACAGTTTTCTTTTTGTTTTAGAAGATACTCCTATTCCTTGAGTAATCTGTGGCTTCTTCGTAGACTTTGCTCTAGCCTTGGTTGGTTTTAGGGAAAAACAGTGTTCAAATAAGGTAAGCACTTTATTAGCAAAAGTGTTGTATTTTTCATTCATGCCATGAGCACTGTAAACATCAATCCAGTGAATGTCTCTCAGGAGTGTCCTAAAATAATGTATTTTTGGCTTATTGATTACCCTCTTGAGCTCAGATTTAACAGATTTTATATCATGTTCCGTATTAACATTTAACAGAAGGAACTGCATGTCATGGTCTGGGAGCCCATTGACTATTGGTTTTGTAATATAATTTTGTTCATTGGACTTTTCTATAAAGATATTATCAATGGCTATTTGTGAGCAATTGGCTACCATAATGGGGAACTTTACAGTGGGAATTAAGTTGAATAACTGTGTTACTAACTCAAATAAGTTCTTATTGGGAGAGTCTTTAAGTAAATCTACATTGAAATCACCAGCAACCACTATTTCTTTGTTTTTGGTTGTTAAATGGGCCAGTACAGCTTCAAGGTTGTTTATGAACAGATTAAAGTTACCTGCAGGTGTTTGATATACACATAATATTATGAAGGATTTTTTGTGAAATTCTACTTCTGTTGCACATGCTTCCATATGCTGTTCTAGGGAAAATTTATGAATGTCTGTGTTCTTAAATTTATGACAGTTCCTGATGGATGTGGCAACTCCTCCTTTCTCCATTTCTGCTCTACAAAAGTGAGATGGTAACGTAAACCCTGTAACACTTAAAAGTTCTGTACCAGTGGTCACATGATATTCAGAGAGACAAATTATGTCAGCTGGGTTTGAGGACTCTAATTCATTTATGCAGATAATTAACTCATTAATTTTATTTCTCAGTCCTCGAATATTTTGATGCAATAAAGATAGCTGACATTTCACATTGACTGAGTTAAAATTGGGTAGAGGTGAACTATCTGCTGACTGTTGAAGATTCTTAACCAATAACTGTTTATGCTGATGTAATAAGCTAGAATTATGTTTTTTGGTTTCTTTCTCAAACTGAAGGTTTTTCTCAGTCCTAACTTCTCTTAAAATTTGGTTTCTTTCTGTCCTCCCTACCCTAAAAAAGGGTCTTTTCTGAACCGTATGACCACTGGTATTTTATCACTCATGACACTGCCTTCCCCCTTTAACTTTACTGCTATTTTCCAGCCAGTTTACCCTTCCCTTTCCTGTTGAGGTGAAGGCCATGCCTAGTATAATCCCACCTATTGAGAGAATCAACAGGAACCACACCAATGTGTGACCCTGCACCTGACAAAAGCAGCTGTTCTAATTCCAAATTAACTCTCTTGACAGAAGAGTTCAAATGAGGTCAGTCATGGCACCCAAGAACAGATACAAACTCAACGCTAGTATTTGATGCTGATGCAATCTCTGCCAGGTCACACTCCATACTGTACCCAGGATCTCTTTCAATACTATTACCTGCCCCACCCACTATAACCATGGTGTCTTCCCTAGTGAAATCTTTGCAAAGTGATCCTGAATCCTCTGTCACCTGCTCCAGCCAGCACTAGGCTTAAAAAAATTAGTGACCTGGTATTCAGATTTTAGTTCATCCTGCAAAAGTTGGCCAACACCTCTTCCATGGGAACTACCTAACAACAACATTTTCTTTCTCTTTACTGATTTTCCTACATTCTTACTTTTCAATTTGCTGCTGAAAGTTTGTTGTACCCTGTCTACACCTGCAACTGCTTGAGGCTCACCAGCTTCTAACTGAAGCAACAGGTCAAATCTATTTTCCACATTCACCACAAAGCTGACAGACAAAGTTCTAGGCCTGTTCCTCCTGTTGCCTGTTGCCACTTCCCACCCCTCTTTACCCTTCTCCCTCCTTAACCTGTCAACATCTCCCCTGGTCTTGTCTAACTCAGCCTGAAGGGTGGCAATTTTCCCCTCCTTTTCTAGTATCTTCCTATCTATACTACATATCCTATAAAACCACTGATGAGTCTCATTTATTTCCCCTGTTCCCATGCCACTACAGTCACCCACATGGAAAAAACTACAGGACCCGTCACACCAAAGCCCCGACCTAACAATTCTACGGCAAGTCAAGCACTTTTCAGTCATGATAAACGTAATAGTTTATTAAGAATAAGTCAGTTAAATTACAGATAAACACAAAAATATGGTTCCACAAATTTGGCCTATACGCAACTGTGTGTAAACAAAAACAGTTTGGGAGCACTTTAAAAGATGCTGTGGAAGGTAGAATGAGGCATCTGGTACTCCACTTTTCAGTTAGTCTTTTAAATAGGAGCATATTCACCTTTTTTGTGCTCTAATAGAAGCATTTTTCCACAGGTAAGTAATAATCCATATTCTCTTAATTTAGGCTAATGTGTTTATCTGCAGCAAATGATCTTTCTCCATTGCAAGAAGTGGCAGATAAATATACAAATGAGGAAACTGGGGAAAGTATAAGGTTGAGTAATTCCAGAGCCTTTGACTTTCACCACCAAAAATTGCTCTAGCTTCTCTGTCAAACAAAATAATATTAGATCTGTTTATTCCAACAAATCTGTCACTAATAATCATGGTGTCCCAAAATATTCACATTGTTGATTCCTGATCACTTCCTCAGCTCAAATCAAAATTAAAAGAAGAAGAGTGTAAAATAACCTTGAGGGCTGAAGGAAGATTAGAGCATGGCTGCTTCTCAGTGGTTTGCAAAAATGCAGCATTCCAAAGTAATGACATTATAGCCCTGCTTGGTGAAAGCTCTGACATTACTGTTGAAAAGAATGGTTTATCATTGCTTATGGGATTTCACATTTTATGGAGCAAAATGGAAAAAATGCACTATTATGCATAATAGTGTAATATTATGTGCTAAAGGCAGAGAAAGGTGATTAATACCAAAAAAAGTGTAAAATATGTCATATTAAGTATAAAAACTGCAATATACATGAATTTATTTCCTGTAAGGTCAAAATATGACAAAATGTACAAGAAAACCCTGAGGCTTGCAGTGACACAGCATGAATGGCACTTATTTGTTTAAAATGTCTGAAATTTTATCCAATCCACACATAGCTGTGCCCATTAGCACATCACTTCTGGGATCAGGGGGTGGGGGGGGGGGGGAGGGGGGGAGGAGATAGTTGACCTTATATTAGAAGACTGACATGTGTTTTTATAGTAAAGAGATAATACATTATATTAGAATTATAATTCATTTGGTAATAGAGTAAAGGTATCGCATTGCCAATTCTTGAGTAATTTTATAGACCAAATACTATTCATATGAAGGTCTCTAGAGCAAATTACATACATAAATTAAAAAAATACATATGTTTTCATAATAAATGCAAAATATAAGCCCTTGTAAGGTCCTCACTAACAAATCCTCCCCCCTCTGGCCCTCATTTCACAAAACCATGGCTACATCCTTGGTTGTAGTAGTGAGTAGTGCAGTCTAGAATCATAAATTACAGTATTTGTGATCTACCAATGCCACATTGTGTATTAAACCAGTAGTGTGTTCCTTCTGGATTCCAGATTAATAGATCTCTGTGTGCCAGATGGCCAAATAGTAGTATACAGGTATTTTCTTTCCTTTTTTTAATTATTATTAATATTATCAATTATTACTACTGTTTTAACATAGTTATTCTATGTAGATTTCCCAACCCCTTAAATACCATAATGCTTAGTTATTACTAACACATTTTAAACTGTGTTAAAATAGCATGTGCTTCATTTGTGTTAATTCAAGTGCATCATTCAATTTGGTGTTTTATATAGATAACAGACTACAAGAAAATAGGAAATAAATAATAAAATCTACTCTTTTCTTTATCGGTGAAAGTTTGTAACACCATCATATAATCACCCTTCATATCTGTTCCAAAACTTCAGTTAAATTTCTTTTTGTCAAAATATAATAATCTTTCCTAAAAGGTTGATTTGCTAAAATATCTGGTGAAGAAGGAGTGTTAATGATTAATTTGACATTTTAATTGTTATCCTCCTCCATAGTTGAGAAAATGGAATGGAAAATGTCTTATCAGCCAGAACGTTATGGCCACCTACCTAATAGTCAGTATATCTATTCTTGACTTGGATAACAGCAGTGATACATCATACCATGGAAGCAATGAAACCTTGGTAGAACACTTGGATAACAGCAGTGATACATCATAGCATGGAAGCAATGAAACCTTGGTAGAACACTGTCTCTGCACATACAAGTCACGTAATTCCTGTAAATTCTGGGAAGGGGAGTGATGAGCTCTGACACCATGTTCAATCAATGCCAGAGTTGTTCGATTGGGTTCAGATCTGGTTATTTTGGGGGCCAGCACATCAGTTGGAGCTTTCCACTGTGTTCCTTGAACCATACCATCACACTCATGGCCTTGTGACATGGTATATCATCTTGTTGAAAAATGCCACTGCTGCTGGGAAACAGCAGTGTATGATACTCCTTGGCCATCACGATGCCTTGCACAAGCTCCACTGGTCCCATGGATGCCCACGTGAATATTCCCCAGAGCATAATGGAGCTGCCACCAGCTTGTCTCTGTTCCACAGCACAGGTATCAAGGAGCAGTTCCTCTGGAAGATGATGGATTTGTGCCCTCCCATTGGTATAATGAAGAAGCTATCAGGATTCATCAGACCATGCAATGCTCTGCCATCATGCTGGCATCCAGTGCCAGTGACCACAAGCCCATTTCAGTCATAGTTGCCAATGTTGTGGCATTATCAGTGGCACATGCATGTGTTGTCAGCTGTGGAGGCCCTTTGCTAGGAGTGTTCAGTGCCCTGTGTATTCAGACACACTTCACTTGTACTGTGCCCAGCATTAGAGTCTGATGTTAGTTCTGCCACAGTTCACCACCTATCTTGTTTTACTAGACTGCCTAGCCCATGACATGTGACATCTGTAATGAGGGGTGGCCGCCCAACCTCAAGATGTCTGCATGTGGTTTCACCACCTGTTTAAGAAACTTACCACAGCACTCCTCAAACACCTGATAAATCATACAGCTTCTGAAATGCACATGCTGAGTCTCCATTCTATCATAGTCTGCCCTCAGTCAAACTTAGATTGCACACCTTCCCCATTCTACACAGAGACAGCATGCTCACTGATATTTCATGCACCATGCCTGTGTCTGACTGACAGTCATTCCTAGCCATGTGTTCCTGCTATCACCTGGTGGGTTTGTATCAATAGTAGATCAGTGGCCACAATGTTTGGGCTGATCAGTGTATATCTTTCTTTGAAATATTAAAACTTACAGTGTCTAAGATTTGTTTTGTTTCAATATTTAATGCAACAAAACCTGTAATGAATGAACTTACCACAAAATCAGATAATATAGCTACACAAAATGTACTTTCTTTGTTATTTTTATGACAGTAGATTCTAATTCAGTAATTTGGGTACTTAATTTTAAGTTTTCTTTATACAAGTCTCTTATGTTTTCCTGAAGATTTTAATTTGTGATTTATAATTTGATCTTTAATTCATCACCTTGGGCTTCAATACTCACATTTAATTTGAACTTATTTGCATCTGAATTAGAACTCTGAGTACCTATGTTTGCATTAACTCATCCAGGAGGTCCTTTCCCTGAGACTTTAATTGTTCAAACTGTTCATTAAGATGTCTGAATATTTCTTCTATGTTTTGCTCCAGTTTCCAAGTCAGGATAGCCATACAGTTACAAAATAAATACTCCTGGTTTAAAACTGATCTGTCCTTACTAATAACTGTCACCATAAATATTTCCCCTCTGAGGCATCACTTCCATTGTCATGGTATGCACTTTTCCATGGTGTGGTGTGCTTCTCTGAGAGTATTACTTGGAGTAAGTGCTCCTCCAGCAGGTACCGTAAATGCTTAGTAACACTGCTACTATTGTCCCGTCTCGGAGACAGACATCTCCTACAGGGCCAAGGTACAAAGAACAAGCACAAACAACACAAATTCCCAACAGTTTACAATTCTAAACTACACTCCTGGAAATTGAAATAAGAACACCGTGAATTCATTGTCCCAGGAAGGGGAAACTTTATTGACACATTCCTGGGGGTCAGATACATCACATGATCACACTGACAGAACCACAGGCACATAGACACAGGCAACAGAGCATGCACAATGTCGGCACTAGTACAGTGTATATCCACCTTTCGCAGCAATGCAGGCTGCTATTCTCCCATGGAGACGATCGTAGAGATGCTGGATGTAGTCCTGTGGAACAGCTTGACATGCCATTTCCACCTGGCGCCTCAGTTGGACCAGCGTTCGTGCTGGACATGCAGACCGCGTGAGACGACGCTTCATCCAGTCCCAAACATGCTCAATGGGGGACAGATCCGGAGATCTTGCTGGCCAGGGTAGTTGACTTACACCTTCTAGAGCACGTTGGGTGGCACGGGATACATGCGGACGTGCATTGTCCTGTTGGAACAGCAAGTTCCCTTGCCGGTCTAGGAATGGTAGAATGATGGGTTCGATGACGGTTTGGATGTACCGTGCACTATTCAGTGTCCCCATCGACGATCACCAGTGGTGTACGGCCAGTGTAGGAGTTCGCCTCCCCACACCATGATGCCGTGTGTTGGACCTGTGTGCCTCGGTCGTATGCAGTCCTGATTGTGGCGCTCACCTGCACGGCGCCAAACACGCATACGACCATCATTGGCACCAAGGGCAGAAGCGACTCTCATCGCTGAAGACGACACCGTCTCCATTCGTCCCTCCATTCACACCTGTCGCGACACCACTGGAGGCGGGCTGCACGATGTTGGGGCGTGAGCGGAAGATGGCCTAACGGTGTGTGGGACCGTAGCCCAGCTTCATGGAGACGGTTGCGAATGGTCCTCGCCGATACCCCAAGAGCAACAGTGTCCCTAATTTGCTGGGAAGTGGCGGTGCGGTCCCCTACGGTACTGCGTAGGATCCTACGGTCTTGGCATGCATCCGTGCGTCGCTGCGGTCCGGCCCCAGGGTCGACGGGCACGTGCACCTTCCGCCGACCACTGGCGACAACATCGATGTACTGTGGAGACCTCACGCCCCACGTGTTGAGCAATTCGGCGGTACGTCCACCCGGCCTCCCGCATGCCCACTATACCGCCCTCGCTCAAAGTCCGTCAACTGCACATACGGTTCACGTCCACGCTGTCGCGGCATGCTACCAGTGTTAAAGACTGTGATGGAGCCCCGTATGCCACGGCAAACTGGCTGACATTGACGGCGGCAGTGCACAAATGCTGCGCAGCTAGCGCCATTCGACGGCCAACACCGCGGTTCCTGGTGTGTCCGCTGTGCCGTGCGTGTGATCATTGCTTGTACAGCCCTCTCGCAGTATCCGGAGCAAGAATGGTGGGTCTGACACACCGGTGTCAATGTGTTCTTTTTCCCATTTCCAGGAGTGTAATTAACTAATAACAAATACTTCCACTGAGGCAACTGTCATTAGCAGCCAGGTAGACATTGTGTAACACATCTGTTCCCTTCTATTACCTTTCTTATTTAATATGTTAATTGAGGAGCCAATAACAAAAGTGAAAGAAATGTGGGCTGGAAGCAAAATTGACAGTATGCATATTCACCACATCATGTTTGCTTGTGACATTACAACTGTAGCACACTCAGTGAAGGGACGAAATAAAATGCCTGAGGTCATAAACCAAGAGATACAAAAACCAAACTAAAAATAAATAAATACCAAGAAGACAAAAGTTATGATCACAGACAAGAGAGCACTTGGACCTAAGTTTAACCCAAGAATAGGCAGTCAGTAACTTGAGGAACTAACTGGATTTCGTGATCTCAGAAGCATTTGTGAATGGAAACAATAGATGCGTTGATGACATCAAGAGAAGTGTAAAACTGGCCATGAACACCTTCCAAAATGAGAAGAACCTTCTGCTGAACAAGCACATCAGTGTCTATATAAGGAAAATATCTGTAAAGACTTTTATAGGGAGTATCCTGAGACAGCATATGAAACTGAGGTACCAACAAAGCAGGAGAAATCTGGCCTCAAAGCTGCAGAAATGTGGTTCTGGAGAAGAATTTATTTATTCTTCATAATTATAGCCTATTATATGACAAGCTAAAATAGGCCATACAAACCACATTTCCTTGGGTAGTAATAAATTATGTATTAACTGTTTATTTCTGATAATTAATTTTTAAAATGCTACAACTACTTCTATTATTACAAAACTACAATAAAACCATTAACGAGTTGTCCAGCTACTAATACTACTATAAGCACTACATAACCTATTGTCTGTTCATTTATTGTGGTGCATTTAATTTGTAGATGGTTGTTTCCACTACTGGATCCATCCTAGTACTACCCCAGTCAACAGACTTTGTCTGCTGGATTCCTTGGGCATCGGGCAGCACATCAGCAGCATTTCCACTATTGCAAGTAATTCCACCCATGACTGTTGTCTGCAAGTTGACACCTCCATGATCATTTGTACCAATGCCATGTAGATTCTTGGGACAATATTTCATTCAGTGGTTTCTGACCTCAGCTATCTTCTCTCTATCCGCTAAGTATGAAGGTTGTACCAAAAGTAAGGTTCCCATATTTTTACAAATAGAAAACATTGTTTATTGTTATTAATTTATACATTGTTGAAAAGCTTACACTTTTGTCTATTTTTCAACATAGTCTCCATTTTTTGACACACTTTTATAGACAGTGCTCCAGCTTTTGTATTCCTAAGTTGAAGAAGTCTCCTGCCAACCCGTTGAGGAAGTGTGTGACCTTTGATCCGACTTTATCATTGCTCTTGAAGCGTTTGCCACTTAAGTATTCCTTTAGCTTGGGGAAGGGGTGATAATCTCTGGGGGCTAAGTCCAGGCTGTATGGGGGATGGGGCATAACAGTCCACCCAAATTCCTGTGTTTGACGAGCGACGTGGGGTCGAGTGTTGTCGTGAAGAAGCACTACTCCCTCCATTAGTCATCCTCTCCATCGATTCCAGATTGCTCACCAGAGTTTGGTCAGTGTTTCACAATATCTTTCTGAGTTTATTGTCATTCCAGGTTGCATGAAATAGATGCGGAGTACCCCCTTCTGATCCCAAAACACAGTTGCCATAACCTTTCCTGCCGACTGTGTTTGTTTGAATTTTTTTGGCGGCGGTGAACCAGATTGATGCCACTGATGAGATTGTTGATTGTTTTGGGAGTGTAATGAAACACCCACATTTCATCTCCCATGATGATAGAGTCCAACATCTTCTCCTCGTTGCCTCCCCACTCACACTGTTGAAGAAACTTGCGAGCACAGTCAAGGCGTTGCTCCTTGCATCCATCAGGCAGCATCCGGGGAATGCAGTGAGCACACACCTTACAATAACCCAACATTTCTGTGCTGTGGGAAGCTTCAGGAATGCGTTAAACACGTTCACGGACAGTGACCCTCCGATCTTTGAGCAACTCTCTGTTGATCTTCTCGACAATTGCATCTGAAACCAGCAGTCTTCCACTTCATTCTTCATCGGGAACTTCTATGTGACCCTCAACAAATGCCCTGCACCATTTGTGGACATGCTGAATGGACATGCACTCTTCACCATAAACCTCAGTCAGCTGCCGATGAATCTCCATGGGTGGTAACTTCCTTGCATAGAGATTACTGCTCGAGCCTCACACTTGGCAGGAGCAGTGATCAACACTTCCATCTCTGACACCAGCCAAGCCAACACTGAGCAATGCAGCAAATTGCGGACAGGTGGGCTCGAGAGTGGGAGAACCACTACATGTGGCACTGTTGTCGGACCTAGCACCTTCCCTCGGGGCTGTAGCTCATTGGAAACCTTACTTTTGGTACAATGCTCATACATTGTCTAACTTGGATGGTGGCATGCAGACTTATGGGTGAATGCCCCATGAAGTCTTCCTTGGCCTTCATGGATACTGCGGCAGCAGTACCACCCAAGATGCACCAGGTTGACTCACTCCTTAGTACTGCTTTGGGATCCAATCTCATACCTTATGTGCAATACCCCCCCCCCCCCCCTCCCCGCAACTTCAGAGAGTGCACAGTCTCACAGTGTGTGTTCTGGTGTGCCCACAATGTCACAGTTGCATCTGTCATTCATCTGTCTTTTGATTTTGTACCTTCATGCTGCATATGGGCCATGGTCAGTCATGTAATATATTAAACCACTTAATGGGTTAAGAAATCTCATTTTTTAATATCTGTCTGATGTTAGAGAGAAATTTGTATGTTCTCCTGCCTGTACCTGAAGTGTCCCATTCATTTTTCCATGTATTTTTTTTGTAATATGCGATATTTCATCAACTTTTTTGAATTGGTCTCAGTTCCAAGCAACCTTCACATTTCCATTTGGTTGCCTTTCTCTTACCAGTAAAGAAGAATTTAAGAGCTAGCTGGAATGACAGAAAAATGAATGAGATGGTTTTGTAAGAAATAGGAGAGAAGGAAGAACAATTGAAAGTGATAGGCCAGCACAAAGTAAAAGTAATTGGATGCTTAATTACAAAACAGCTTTGAAGAGATGACTAAGACCATGCTGTTTATAAAAAGTATGATCAGTGAGATGGGATGTTCTTCACAAATGAAGATGAAGAAGACTGCTGTGGCTATGGAGGGGCTTAGCCCTTTTACAGAAGAAAATGTAATATACCCAGTTTCATAAATATCATTCACAAAAATTTTAATGACATAAACACAAAACCCAGTAATGACATCTACACCACAATGAAAAAGAATTTGCTGTGTAAACAGGTGGTTACTTTGAAGTTTATGAGATGTTTTGTTCTACAACCCATTCATTTAGGTAGCAAGTTCTTTTTCCATAAAGACTGGACTGATTTTTTTTCTGCCAAACATGTTTTGGACAGGCACCCATCTTCAATGGCTGAACAGTGCTCTGTATTTAGGTATTGATTCTTGCCACTGAAATAGGGTAGATATATGCAGATGTAGGTATCTGGTAGTGAGTGGCAGCAGTCTCTAAGAGACTGTGGGACAAAATGTTCTCTTACAAGATTTCCTAACAGGCACACCATTATAAGCACCCTATAAATTTCTTTTTCCATTCAGAAAGTGATTCAAAGTAAATACTTTAATGAAATTACATTCTCAATAAATGTCTTATCCCTAACTTTGTTGGTAAAACAAGACAAGCTGAAGAGTAAACAATTACTAGAAACAGTTGAAAATAGATTGTATTATTAAATTATTGGAAACTGGTCATTCATTTACAATAATCAATCTCCAGAATGAGGTTGCAGAGTATGTCACTACTCAAATACTACATTTCCTGCTGTACTGAAACACTTGGTTAAATTTTTTAAGTATTCTGTGATTTTTCATGTCATGTCACTCAACACACAAATATAGATTACTTGTATCAAAGGAAAATACAGTTGAGAAAACTAATTAATTTGAGACGTAATTGTGACCATTATTTAGCTTCAGGAGGTGAAATGTGTAGCACTGCCAGATGTAAAAGTGACACACTAGCTCCTTTATCATGGAGGAGAAAGTGATAGGTTGTGGAAGGCTAAAAAGGAAGGGCTGATCACTCAGATCCTGGAGTGAGATGGACTCACCTGTAGCTTACAGTGTTGCTGGGGGCAGACAAAGACCCCTGGGAGCCAGGTTTTGAATCTGTTCAATACCTCTGCACCCCATATTATCTTGATTCTTACTCATACTGATTTCTCTCAGTCTTCACAATTAATTAAATGTCATGATATTGCTTGCATTTCCTTTATTAAAAATTACAAATCAGCAACAAAACTTTATCCCTTTTTCTAACATCTACATATATGTACTTATCATGCAAGCCATCATATGGTGCATGGTGGAGGACTCCTTGTACCACTACTACTCATTTTGTTTCTTGCCCCACTTGCAAATGGAGCAAGGGAAAAATGGCTGTCTATATGCCTCTGTTTGAGAGCTAATTTCTCTTATCTTGTCTTCACAGTCCTTATGTGAATTGTACATTGGCAGCAGCAAAACTGTTCTGCAGTCATTTGCAAATGCTAGTTCTCAAAATTTTCTCAATAGTGTTTCACGACACGAATATCATCTAGGGCTTTATATTTGATTTCACAAAACATCTATGTAATACTCAAATACAGATGAAACCTACCAGTAACAAATATAGCAGCACTCATTTGAACTGATTTGATGTCTTCCCTTAATTTGACCTAGTGACCACTAGTTTTCTATATGTGGCCTCCTATATGTGGCTGTCTATATGTGGCCTCCTCCTCCTAATAAACCTATGTCAACAATTTGCCTTCCTTACTGCTGTGACTGTGTCCAGCGTCATGCAACTGGTATTGTATTTGAACATTACATGATTGTTTTTCCCACTCATCTGCATTACGTTGCATTTTTATACATTTTGAGCAAACTGCCATTCATCATGCCAAATATAAAGTCATCCAGTATCCTTCTATAGTTGCTCAGTTATGATACTTTCCCATAAAGCTAATTTGGTGGACAATCTCAGAAGAATGAGCAATACTACAGCTGAACCAACAGCAACACCAGGAGCTGAAGAGCCATCAGTAACAACAACAAAAGTGAATATGCAGTCAGGGTCATCAAGGAAAACACCAGAAACAGTTTTAGAAAAGAAGAAGGTATCCACAGTCAGCACTAAGTCACCAACAACATCCTATGCAAATATCTTGTCAAGTGCCACAAATCAGTCAGCCCACGACATCCAAGTGGAAACAGCAAAAAATGTGCAGCCACACTCCAAATCAGTACCACTGGAAACTGTGACAAGATCTTCAACATGAAAACGCAGACCTCCAGCCCACAGCCAGGATTTTTTATGGGCGAGAACACCAGTAGCTCCCTGCTAGCAGCAAACCAAAGAAAAACAGGTGCAGAGCAAAATTTTCATGAACCAAAACTACAAGAAAACCCGGTGAGTGGTGTCAAAATTCATTCCATTGGAAAACAGTCACTATTATCCTTTAAAATATTACACCATAATGAGCAGTCAATGTTTAATAAGTTACTAGAAATAGATCTCTTCCTAAAAACAAAGCCACACTTAGATGTTCTCTGTATTACTGAACACTGGTTAACAGAAGACAAAATTTAAAAAAAAACCACTTGGCGAATTTACTCTAGCTGGTTATTCTTGTCGGAACAAAAGTAAGGGAGGTGGTACAGCAATCTATGTCAAAAAATATTTAAGATACAAAAGCCTCACAAAGTACAATAATATGCAAATAGAAACAGACTTTGAATTCTCCTTAATTATCTTAACAGACTATAACCTACTGATACTGAATGTATATAGAGCCCCTGATGGGAACATCCAAACCTTCAAACACTCCCTCGAAGCACTACTCACAAAAATTCACTCACTAAACAAAAATCTATTAATAAGTGGAGACTTTAATATTGACTTCCTCACACCTGGAAAAAACAAAGACGAATTGTTGAATATTACAAATTCATTCAACCTATCCCCAACTGTAAACACACCAACCAGGATCACAAAAAATTCAAAAACAGCTCTAGATCAGATTTTCATAAACACAGACAAACTGCACCACTCAATCGAAGTCATCAGCACAGGTTACAGTGACCATGAAGCCCAAATACTAACAGCGAATTTAAATTACATAGGACAATATCCCACAATAACTAAAATGCAAAGGCAATTTAATGATGATAATATAAGGCTTTTTAACTATCTGTTAAGGGCTGAAAACTGGGCAGAGTTCTATATAGAAAATGATGTAAACTACATATTTAATTCCTTCATGAAACATTTCTCCACCACTTCAATACTGCATTTCCACTGAAATCCAGGAAAATCGGAAACAAACACACAAACTCATGGGTAACAAAAGGGATAAGGATTTCCAGCCAAAAAAAGCGTGACTTAAAAAATCACATGAAACACCATGATGTCGATGATCAGTTTAGATCATATTGTAAGACCTATTTTGCAATCTATAGGAAAGTTTCCAGAATGAGATTTTCACTCTGCAGCGGAGTGTGCGCTGATATGAAACTCCCTGGCAGATTAAAACTTTATAAGAAAGTTATCCAACAAGCAAAAAAATTATACAATGATAAATTTATAAAGGAATCTAACAATAAAATGAAAGGCTTGTGGACAGTTGTAAAAAATGAAACAAACAGTAAGCAGCATGTTATAAACAAAACATTAAAACTAAACCTAAATGATGAAGTCACATCAGATCCCCAAAAAATAGTAAATGGTTTTAATGACTATTTTAGCAAAATAGCAGAAAACCTGATAAAGAACAACTGCCACAGACCAAATGCTCAACACCAAACACTAATAGAAACCGCATCATTACAGGCATCAATGTTCCTTCACAAAGTCTCCAATCCTGAAGTACTTACAGTTATAAAAGGACTAAAGAATAAGTACTCCAGTGGTAGTGACAATATTCCTGATTTAATTGTAAAGAAATGTGGAGAATCCATTGTAGAACCCCTAACCCACATAATAAATGCATCCTTTACAAATGGAGTTTTCCCTGACGTACTAAAGACTTCTAAAATTACCCCACTTCACAAAAAGGGCTCTAAAAATGATGTAGCCAATTACCGGCCCATAGCACAACTCAGCTCATTCTCAAAAATATTTGAAAAATTATTTTACACCAGATTGGAAGACTTTACTAATAAACTATCCTTATTGACAAAACACCAGCATGGTTTTAGAAAGCAAAAGACAACTACCACATTATTTATGAGTATCTCAACGAAACCTTAAAAGCACTGGATAATAAGGAAATCAGTACTGGTATCTTTTTAGATTTATCCAAAGCGTTTGATGTAATTGACCATACCATACTCCTTAAGAAGTTAGCAAATAAAGGTCTAAGAGGAATGGCAAACAAATGGTTAGAATCTTACCTGTCAAACAGATTTCAAAAAGTTGAAATTAATTTTGAAAAAAAGAATACAACCACCCATCAATCTACTGTCCACTCCTCTGACACAATGCCTATTAGATATGGTGTGCCACAAGGCTCAATCCTGGGACCCATACTGTTTCTGCTATACATTGATGATATAAGCACAAAGCTTGCTACAGGACATACCACACTATTTGCCGATGACACAAGTATTCTAATAACTGGTACTGATACAGAGGACCACAACCAAAAAATTAAACCGCTTATGTCGTCACTCAGCAAATGGTTCAACAAGAACAAACTGATTATAAACATACAGAAAACAACCTACATCAACTTCAGACTCTTATCCCAAAAACAAGAAATGCCTGATGTGATTCTAAATAACCAAGAGCTTATGTGTGTGGACTCTGTCAAGTTTCTTGGCATATGGCTTGCAGAAAATCTTAAGTGGGAGACACACACAAATTATATCTCAAAAAAGCTCTCAACTGTGTGTTACATTTTAAGGATACTCAAAAAATCAGTCACAAAATCTGTTCTCATACATGTATATTATGCTTACTTCCATTCTACATTACAGTATGGAATCATATTTTGGGGGAACTCACCTGGAGGTAGATATATTTTCAAAATGCAAAAAATGGCAATACGCATAATATGTAATCTAAGACATAATGAATCATGCAGACAACATTTCAAAATAAATGGAATTATGACACTGCCCTCTGCTTACATTTATAATATCGTCTCATTTGTCAAGTCATACCTGTTAAACAATGACTGCACACTAAAATTCAATGGAGATATTCATAACTATGCAACAAGGCAGCAATCTGACCTACATATGATTCAGTCCAGAACTACCTGCTACCAAAAAAGTGTTTTAAATGTTGGGATAAAAATGGATAATAATTTACCCAATGAAATCAAAGCAACAAAGAACCCAAGAGCCTTCACACATAAGTTAAAAAAATATCTCTTGGACCATTGCTTTTATGCAGTTGATCATTTTTTTGAAAGGGGTTAAAAATGTAAAAAATATGATAAATGTTCAATTAGGTCTGAAAATTATATACTGTGCATGTCTATGAAATACACTGGACTACTTTACTATTACATTTCTATTGGCTGTTTGTATTTTACCATACAACATTTGCATTTACTGTTTTGTTAAAGACAGCTAACTTCCTCATTGCAAAATAATGTAAAATCAATTTATTAAATATTACCTGCAAATATGTTCCCTTGACCTATCCAATGTCATATGTAAAACCTTACATCTCTTTGATTTGTATTAACTGTTTTGTTGAAGATAGATAATTTCCTTGCTACAAAATAATGTAAACATCAATTTGTAAAAATTACTGTAAATGGCTCTCTTGACCTATCCAATATCATATGTACAGCTGTACAATACTATGATTGCCTGGATCAATAAAAATACAATACAATACAATACAATACAATATACTACAGCCTATACACTGCACTATCATCAATGATGTTTTGTCTATCGTGTCCTCACTACAGTTGGGACATCTCATCCTTGGGTCTGAGTAACCCAACTTTCCATTTTAAACTTCTCAAATCCATTCCTCTCTTTTCCCTGTGGAAGAAACTATTAGTTCCAAAAGCTAGGCAGTTTATCACTTCTGTTAACAGCAGTACACATTTCACCTCCTGAAGATAAGACAACATGAAACAGTTCTGAATAAATGGAGAGAGGGAGAGAGGGGGTGGATGGTGGAAGGGGTAGGGAGAGTAGCCCTTGGAGCATGGACATAGAGTGATGTTTGCATTACACTGTTCACAAAAGACATATTTCCAGATCCTAGTCTGACATACAGTTTTAGCCTGTCACATACCCTGCAAAAGAGGCGAATAGAGCCATTTTGCTGTCAAATATATTTGTCAGCATTTGCCACACCTCATAAAATCCCCAAACAAATCTGCACCTATACTATAGACTAGGAACATATACTCCAATATGCCACAATCATTAATAACAAACAAGAACTGTGTTTTAAATTTTTCAAGTGATAAACACCTACATTTCAAAGAGAGTAAAATCATTTCTGGCTCACTCTCATAATTTGTATTTCACTCACATTCATGTGTATTCTTGTATCTTTAAGAATACTGGTATCAGACATCACCACCATATTGCAAAATGCAATATGAACATAAAAATTGGAGAATTGACATGTATAAAGTCTCCAGTAATCCAGACAGAAATTCACACATTTTGCTATTGGCCAGCCCAATATCTGATAATGAATGGAAATGACTCCCTTTTGCCATGTTTGCACAGGTACTGTGCGCATAATATATACTGGTATACCTACAGTGTGTTAGTTAAAGGGCATGTGAGCAAACACACAGGGAACCTTAACCTGCTTGCACTATGCACAGAACTACAAAGAATGTAGTGCTGGATACAAATAGCATGTCTATGTCATGCTGCACAAACTTTGCAATTCTCACATTTGTATTTATAGAAGGAGACCATAATGTATTGTCAAACAAAAGCACAGTTTCAAACACACTTTGTCACTGATCTACAGTTTGCAACATCAAACTCTGTATTTTTCACTGGAAGAAAAATGACTCCCTGCTGTGTTCTTTAAGAATCAATACTTATGACTGTACAGTTATAAAGAGCTATTGGTGATCAATACCACAAATGAAACTAATATAAAACCAGAAAAATAAGTTAATGGCAGCATCAAAAACTGACATGAAGGATGCTTTTAATAATCTTTCATGCTGTTATGAGGTCATGGCACCTCCTCTTCACCAATCAACTTTGGTCCTACATGGTAGTGACAATTATTTCCACACATCAATTGGAGGCATAAAGTCTGTAAATGAGTCTGCAATCATGTTTGGCACTTTATCCATACACTGAGTTGACAAAGTTCGTGGGATACATCCTAACACTGTGTTAGACCTCCTTTTGGCAGGTATAGTGCATCAACTCAGTGTGGCATGGCAACAAGTCATTGGAAATCTCCTGCAGAAATATTAATCCATGCTGCCTCTATAGCCATCCACAGTTGATAAAATGGTGGCAGTGTAGGATTTTGTGCACAAACTGACTTCTCAGTTATATCCCATAAATGTTTGATGGGTCACCAAATCAACTGTCCAGAATGTTAATGAAACAAATTGCAAACAGTTGTGGTCTGGTGACACTGCGCATTGCCATCCATAAATATTACATCTTCGTTTGGGAACATGAAGTCCACGAATGGCTGCAGATGGTTTCTATGTAGCTAAAAATAACCATTTCCAGTGAGTGATCAGTTCATTTGGACCAGAGGACACAGCCCACACTATTATACAGCCACTATCAGCTTGTACAGTGACAACTTGCATCCATGGCTTTATGGGGCTAGCACCACACTTGAGCCCTATGGTCAGCTCTTATCAACTGAAATCGGCACTCACCTTACCAGGCCACAGTTATGCAGTCACCTAGGGTCCAACCAACATGGTCACAAACCCACAAGAGGTGTTGCAGGCGATTTCATGCAGTTAGCAAAGTCTTTCATGTCAGTTGTCCATTGCCACAGACCTTTAACACCAAATTTCACAGCACTGTCCTAACAGATACTTGCATTGTACATCCCACGTGGATTTCTGTGGTTATTTCATGCAGTGTTGCTTGTCTGTTAGCACCGACAGCTCCATGCAACTGCGGCTGCTCTTGGTCATTAAGTGAAGGCTGTCGGTTGCTTGTTGCCCATGGTGAGAGATATTGCCGAAGTTGCTGAAATTTGGATTCATGGCACACTCTTGACAGTGTGGTTCTCGGAATATTGAATGCTCTAATGATTTCTGAAGCAGAAAGTCCCATGCTGCTAGTTCTGACTACCATTCTGTGTTCAGAGACTCTTAATTCCTGCCATGCAACCACAATCACATCGGAAATCTTTTGTCGTCAAACACCTGAGTACAAATGACAGCTCTGCCAATATGCTGACCTTTTATACATTGTGTAAATGATACTACTGCCATCTATATATGTGAATGGTGAGGGTATGAGATTTCCCAGAAGTTTTGTAGCCAAAGTTTTTGGAAATAAGTCATTTCATTCATTGAGGGTGAAATCTCATACCATTTTTGAATATAAATGAACAAGCTTTATTAGCGGAAAGTCTGTTCATTTGTTTATCTCAAACAATTGTCCAAAAGTGAAAAGTTTAATTATTATGTAAGAGGATCTATTAAGGACCAGGTCTTGTTTCGTATGTTTTATTATTATTGTCCGTGGTATCCCAAAAGAGCTTCATGCTGCCTAAGGGTTTTTTTCCCCCCCTTAGGCATTAATAAATCAGTGTGGATGAGTTCTGGTTCTGCTAGAAGTTGTATTCTTCTACAGATGTAAGAAGAATTATCTATGAGTCAGGGGTTTACAGACTTTTGGAAGCTGAAGACCAGTGCAGTGCTGAGGTAAATTGTAAGTTACCAAACCCTGTCACCCTATCACTATCCCATGACTTTTTTCACCTCAATGCAAATGTCTGCATTGGTCATGTATTACTATTTAATCTGAGATGACCAGCTTTGGCCACTGCTATCATCAGTCTAAGTGAACTTGTATCTTCTTACAGTCACTCAGCTTTGAAAACTTACCGTACAGCACAGCATCATCAGCAAACAATCACAGACTGCTGCCCACCTCTCTGCTAAATCATGCATGTATATAGAGAACAGCAGTAGTCTAGTCGCACTTCCCCAGGGCGCTCCTGTATTTTATTTTATGTTTATTGTTAGAAAAAATTTTAACCATGTAAAATCATTTTAATTAAAGACTATGTATATTCTATTTTAAACTACTAAACCTGTTATAATGATCTTTTATGTGCTCAGCACTAACTCAGTCTGTCAGCTATAGCTTGTGTTTGTGTAAGTATGGAATTGCCTCAGGCCATCACCAGCATATGTTATGTACATTTATGTACAGAATGTTTGACTTGATACTTGTATTAGAATACTTTTAATGGTATGTAATGGCTGTCAGCCATATTATCTGTTTTGTGTATTCTTAGATTTTCTGTATATTTGGCCTTCAGCCAGTTGAACTTACTACTGTCACACTAGTTTTTATGCTGTTTTGTACTGTTACAGGGCTCTTATGAATTCAGCTACAAATACATTTAGCCCAAATGGCACCACACAGTATTGAAAACACTTACCTCCATACAAAAAAGGCAGCATACTTTCCAGAATTAATTTCAAGTGGGATCTAGTGAAATCCAAAGGTCAAGTCCAAACTACTCATGAATTTTATATAATCAAATTTGTGTGACAGCTTGTCCATATTCTCAGAATGGTCATTCTCTGTGATAAGAAGTTTATTAAGGTGTCTATAATCGAAAACAATTCTCACTCCACCATTTCTCTTACTAACCACAAGCAAAGGATTATTGTAAGCACTCCTACTTCTCTCAATTACTCCCCTTATTTCCATTCTCTGAATTTCTTTCTCAATACCTTTCCTTTTTGAAACTGGTATAATATAGGGTTTGAGAAAGAAAGATTGAAGATCTCTAAGGTAAAGCATTGTATTGTATTGTATTGTATGTTAACCAGGGACCTAGAAACAACGGAGAGGCTCTGTCCCCGCCACAGCCACAGTGGTCCACAAACCCATGATGACTACCGCAGTCCACTTCACCCCTCTGCCACGCCACACCGAACCCAGGGTTATTGTGTGGTTCGGCCCCCGGTGGGCCCTCAGGGAATGTCTCACACCAGACGAGTGTAACCCCTATGTTTGCGTGGTAGAGTAATGGTGGTGTACGCGTACGTGGAGAACTTGTTTGCGCAGCAATCACTGACATAGTGTAACTGAGGCAGAATAAGGGAAACCAGCAAGCATTTGATGAGGCAGATGGAAAACCACCTAAGAACCATCAACAGACTGGCAGGTTCACCAGACCTAGACGCAAATCTGCCGGGCGGATTCGTGCCGGGGACCAGGTGCTCCTTTGCGCCCGGAAAGCTGTGCGTTAGAGCACACGGCCAACTGGGCAGGCAAGGTAAAGCATACACTGATAGCTTTTCACTTTCCCTGGTCTTTCACTGAACACATTTCTAAACTCCAATAACAAATCCCGAAGTTGATCCCTCTTGGTCATTAAGAGTTGTAGCTTCCCTCGCTTCAGAGCCTACTACACTTCCAAAATCCTGATCCTCAGTATCAACTTTTTTATTATCATCAATCATCTGGTACTCTCCTTGGTTCACAATATTTTGCAAATAGCTACATTTTTTCCCACAGTTTAAAATATGGAAATAAGTTTTCACATAAATATTATCTAGGTTCCAAAATAAACAATTCTTTAGCAAACCATCCAAAACAAGCCTCAACTTTCACTTTCCAATGCATACCGAGAATTATATTTTCTTCCAGATTAGCGATCACTAAACTTCCATGTTCAAAGGTCTTGTCTTCTGTACAAAAAGTTAAAAGTACTTGAGATTTTACTAATTTGCTTTGCTTACCTGTAGTTCCTCTTACTTATACACTTACAATGGGAATTTCCACAAAATTGTTACTACACTTGATATTGTCCCTAAATTGCTCAGATATACCACAAATTGGGCTACCTATATCAATCAAACAGTAACCTTCCCACTGATCAGTTTTAATTTTATTGTAAGGACACCAAAAACCTGAATCATCCTCTCTGTTAGACACTTCATGCAAAAGATCACTTTCAATTTCATCAAATGTTACATCCACACTGTCTTCACAAGGTTTTATCAGTTTTACAGGTATCATAACATTATGTTGATTTCTCATGTTGTCAGGTAAAGATTTAACACAATGGATAGATTCCATGGCACAACTAACATCACTTGTTACAGAAGGAACGCAAAACACGATACTGTCAAAATTACACTTCCTGCTTAGATCCTCTTTCACTTCATTCCACCAACTGGGATACAAATTCTGACTAACCACAGCTAACTTATTCCAGAATGGACCTTTAGCTATGTTATCATCAATCTGGCCCCAAACAAACTTCAAAAAGTTTTCATCTTTATTCTCCAGCCTCAAAGATTCCTCACATTTACTGTTTAGATCACTACTCGGCACGACATAAATGAAAAACTGTTTTGACTGGACTGGTAGTCCATGAGTCTCTCTTACAACCTCACATACATCACTTACCTTACCTGTACTGTCAACACCATTTACAAATAACTCTGAAACTTCATTATTCTTAAACTCCACAAATACCTGATAATCATCATCATCATCTTCCTCCAAAATTACTTCATCAACAACATCACTAACAATCCAAGTCTCATCTCCATCCAAGTCATTCACTTACATTCATTTGCAATAAGCCACCAGTCTGAGACTTCAAAGCTCTCTTTCATGTCTATATCAAAAATACCACTTAGTTCAGGTCACCTGATTTACATACATCAACAACACTATTTTTCAACCAAGAGAAGAAATCATCAGTGCAAACTACATCAAAATTCTTACTACTCTCACATTCTGGTTTGTGATTAGCATTTACATTTTCTAAAACATCAACTTTTTCATTCATATTTTTAACCCCTCTGACAACCCATTTTTCAACTCTGAAACTTGCTTACTAGGTTGATCTATCTGATCTTGTATTCTGTCCATTTTGCTATTGTTTTCAGTTCTTATTTAAGTTAATTGATTATTAACTGCACTAAATTTGCTATTGTTGTCTGTCTTCATTCCCTCTGCTTTTGCTAAAATTAACTGCAAATCATCAGCATTTACTGTTTCTTTGCAGTCTACAATTTCACTCAGCTCAAATATGTCCTGACTGGATCCTGCAGCTTTCATTTCTACCTCACTTTTGCTTTTGTCCCTATTCATTTTGCTAACAAGCGCATGACTCCACAAACAAATTAACTTCACAAACAGTTTGTACTTATCTTTCCTTTCTTGTGTCCCTGGTTGTAGTTGTAAAGTCCTCTTCACTTTCCTTTGATATGGTCCATCATTACTGGTAGTACATCATCACTGTTGGCATGATTTGCTTTGTTGAGCAGCATTCAGTTTTTTGCTCATGTGATCAAAAATTTATTTGTTCATAAATTTCAAAAATTACCAAAATAAGGCACTTTCTGCACCAGAAAAAACTTCATTATTAGCCAATTAATCATGGATGATGCCCACACTTGTAATCTCCTCCCTCCTTCCAAGTTGCAGCTATTGTTCACAATAAGCAAAGTCTTTTCTTAAGACTTGAGAGAAGTTTGTTGTTGTTGTGGTCTTCAGTCATGAGACTGGTTTGATGCAGCTCTCCATGCTACTCTATCCTGTGCAAGCCTCTTCATCTCCCAGTACCTACTGCAGCCTACATCTTTCTGAATCTGCTTAGTGTATTCATCTCTTGGTCTCCCTCTACAATTTTTACCCTACACACTGCCCTCCAGTACAAAATTGGTGATCCCTTGATGCCTCAGAACATGTCCTACCAACCGATCCCTTCTTCTAGTCAAGTTGTGCCACAAACTCCTCTTCTCCCCAATTCTATTCAATGCCTCCTCATTAGTTATGTGATCTACCCATCTAATTTTCAGCAATCTTCTGTAGCAACACATTTCGAAAGCTTCTATTCTCTTCTTGTCCAAACTATTTGTCATCCACGGTTCACTTCCATACATGGCTACACTCCATACAAATACTTTCAGAAACGACTTCCTGACACTTAAATCAATACTCAATGTTAACAAATTTCTCTTCTTTAGAAACACTTTCCTTGCCATTGCCAGTCTACATTTTATATCCTCTCTACTTCGACCATCATCAGTTATTTTGCTCCCCAAATAGCAAAACTCCTTTACTACTTTAAGTGTCTCATTTCCTAATCTAATTCCCTCAGCATCACCCAACTTAATTCGACTACATTCCATTATCCTCATTTTGCTTTTGTTGATGTTCATCTTATACCCTCCTTTCAAGACACTATCCATTCCATTCAACTGCTCTTCCAAGTCCTTTGCTGTCTCTGACAGAATTACTATGTCATCGGCGAACCTCAAAGTTTTTATTTCTTCTCCATGGATTTTAATACCTACTCTGAACTTTTCTTTCATTTCCTTTACTGCTTGCTCAATATACAGATTGAATAGCAACGGGGAGAGGCTACAACACTGTCTCACTCCCTTCCCAACCACTGCTTCCCTTTCATGTCCCTCGACTCTTATAACTGCCATCTGCTTTCTGTACAAATTGTAAATTGCCTCTCGTTCCCTGTATTTTACCCCTGCCACCTTTAGAATTTGAAAGAGAGTATTCCAGTCAACATTGTCAAAAGCTTTCTCTAAGTCTACAGATGCTACAAACGTAGGTTTGTCTTTCCTTAATCTTTCTTCCAACATAAGTCGTAGGGTCAGTATTGCCTCACGTGTTCCAACATTTCTATGGAATCCAAACTGATCTTCCCCAAGGTTGGCTTCTACCAGTTTTTCCATTCGTCTGTAAAGAATTCGCATTAGTATTTTGCAGCTGTGACTTATTAAACTGATAGTTCAGTAATTTTCACATCTGTCAACACCTGCTTTCTTTGGGATTGGAATTATTATATTCTTCTTGAAGTCTGAGGGAATTTAGCCTGTCTCATACATCTTGCTCACCAGATGGTAGAGTTTTGTCAGGACTGGCTCTCCCAAGGTCGTCAGTAGTTCTAATGGAATGTTGTCTACTCCCGGGGCCTTGTTTTGACTTAGGTCTTTCAGTGCTCTGTCAAACTCTTCACGCAGTATCATATCTCCCATTTCATCTTCATCTACCTCCTCTTCCATTTCCATAATATTTTCCTCAAGAACATCGCCCCTGTATAGACCCTCTATATACTCCTTCCACCTTTCTGCTTTCCCTTCTTTGCTTAGAACTGGGTTTCCATCTGAGCTCTTGATATTCATGCAAGTGGTTCTCTTTTCTCCAAATGTCTCTTTAACTTTCCTGTAGGCAGTATCTATCTGACCCCTCACGAGATAAGCCTCTACATCCTTACATTTGTCCTCTAGCCATCCCTGCTTAGCCATTTTGCACTTCCTGTCGATCTCATTTTTGAGACATTTGTATTCCTTTTTGCCTGCTTCACTTGCTGCATTTTTGTATTTTCTCCTTTCATCAATTAAATTCAGTATCTCTTCTGTTACCCAAGGATTTCTACTAGCCCTTGCCTTTTTACCTACTTGATCCTCTGCTGCCTTCACTATTTCATTCCTCAAAGCTACCCATTCTTCTTCTACCGTATTTCTTTCCCCCATTCCTGTCAATTGTTCCCTTATGCTCTCCTTGAAACTCTGTACAACCTCTGGTTCTTTCAGTTTATCCAGGTCCCACCTCCTTAAATTCCCAACTTTTTGCAGTTTCTTCAGTTTTAATCTACAGTTCATAACCAACAGATTGTGGTCAGAGTCCACATCTGCCCCTGGAAATGTCTTACAATTTAAAATCTGGTTCTTAAATCTCTGTCGTACCATTATATAATCTATCTGAAACCTTTTAGTATCTCCAGGGTTCTTCCATGTATACAAGCTTCTTTCATGATTCTTGAACCAAGTGTTAGCTATGATAATTTATGCTCTGTGCAAAATTCTAACAGGCGGCTTCCTCTTTCATTTCTTAGCCCCAATCCATATTCGCCTACTACGTTTCCTTCTCTTCCTTTTACTACTGTTGAATTCCAGTCACCCATGACTATTAAATTTTCATCTCCCTTCACTACTTGAATAATTTCTTTTATCTCATCATACATTTCATCAATTTCTTCATCATCTGCAGAGCTAGTTGGCATATAAACTTGTACTGCTGTAGTAGACGTGGGCTTCATGTCTATCTTGGCCACAATAATGCATTCACTATACTGTTTGTAGTAGGTTATCTGTGCTCCTATTTTTTTATTCATTATTAAACCTACTCCTGCATTACCCCTATTTGATTTTGTATTTATAACCTTGTATTCACCTGACCAAAAGCCTTGTTCCTCCTGCCACTGAACTTCACTAATTCCCACTATTTCTAACTTTAACCTATCCATTTCCCTTTTTAAATTTTCTAACCTACCTGCCCGATTAAGGGATCTGACATTCCACGCTCCGATCCGTAGAATGCCAGTTTTCTTTCTCCTGATAACGATGTCCTCTTGAGTAGTCCGCACCCGGAGATCTTCGAATGGTGGACTATTTTACCTCTGGAATATTTTACCCAAGAGGATGCCATCATCATTTAATCATACAGTAAAGCGGCATGCTCTCAGGAAAAATTACAGCTGTAGTTTCCCCTTGCTTTCAGCCGTTCGCAGTACCAAAACAGCAAGGCCGTTTTGGTTAGTGTTACAGGGCCAGATCAGTCAGTCATCCAGACTGTTGCCCCTGCAACTACTAAAGAGGCTGCTGCCCCTCTTCAGGAACCACACGTTTGTCTGGCCTCTCAACACATACCCCACCATTGTGGTTGCACCTACGGTACGGCTATCTGTATCGTTGCGGCACGCAAGCCTCCTCACCAACAGCAAGGTCCATGGTTCATAGAGGGGTTGAGAGGAGTAAGATTACAATGAACTTTTTAGTTGACTTATTTTTTTTCTTGTAGAGTTGGCTCCAGTTCTTCTTGCCTAGGTGTCTGATTCTTGAAGCTAAAATTCTCACATTTTAGGTTCTCACGGTTGAATTGATCTAAATAATTTTGAAGATTGATGTTGCAGAATTTGTGTTTTTACATTTATTTATTTTGTCACACAGTCTTTTGAACTTTCACATTAACAAAACCAAAATTACATTGTTAGCCCGAAATACAAAAATATGTCCAGTCACATCAGAGGCTTGCTTACTACTACTTCAGTCTGCGATAGTAACAGTATTCCAAAGGATTCACAATTTTTCTTGATGAATGAATTTCTATTACTTTCAGTTATTATTTCATAAATGAATCCAGAAATAAACAAAATAAAAATAACTAGACTGTGTAATTAATAAAAGAAATTTTAAATATGCCAAATAATCCACAATTTCAAATGTTCCTAAAAAAAATGTTAACTGTACATTCTGAACTAGTATTTATCAATTATAACACCCAAAATAATAATTCCTATTGATAAATTTTAGCTTGAAATATAACATATTGTGTATAAAATCATATAAATTTTTTCAGAAAAGCAGCTGAGATAATACTGACCCACCCATCATTTGAAAAATATTACTGGTTTCAACTACTACTGTTGAGGAATAGTAATGCTAGAGGAGAAAGTCCTGTTACAAGGTGACATGGAGCAACAGTGGAGGAGTTGCTACCAGATGTCCCGTAAGCAACTGAGAAACATGCTTCTATCATTGGCATTTGTTACAGTGGCTTACATAATGTGTGACAGATTGGTAGAAATTTGGGCAGTGATGTCTGCTTCTAATTCTATCAATGATTTTCACAAATCCCAGATGACCTGATAAGGAAGCATTCTGATGATATTTCAATATGGATGGTTTAAATGAACTGGTATGTGAGCAACCATTCCCATCCCATTGTTCCATCTATTAAACTGAATTCTCCTTTGACAGTTTATTTTTTATTTATTTTTTTTATTTTTTATAAGACCTCAGTAATGTTGGAATTTCCTTTATTCAGCTGCAGGGTTTGATAGTGCAGTGATGACCGTGTTATCACCAGCTTTATGATGTTCCTCTGATGTATTTCACAAAAGATATTCAGCATCATTGTTTTAGGATCAATTTCTGTGTACAACTATGGCATATTTCTCAAGCTTCAGCACCAATTTTTTTAATCATCCTGATAGATCATTCAGGTATGCCAGCCAGCATAAAAAATGGTGGTCCATCACAACAGTGAACGATCTGAATGCAAATGGGGTCTGATTTTAGTAACCACCCAACATTCAGCAGGGTACTCTCTCCTTTCTGCAACTTCCTGGATTAGTGTTAGAGCTGTACTGTGAACCATTAGCAACAGTGTGCAGTTTCAGCTCAGCATTCTCAGAAAAAAGTGCCAAACTGCAAAAGATGTCAGCACCTCCTTAAGCATAGAGAGAGATATTTCTTGCTTCTCACTTTAAAAAAATCTTGTATCACCCAGCTGTACTTCTTGCAATGACCATGCCCTGAAACTGAAATCATTTATAAAACATCTGCAGTGGGAGCACATTCTGAGATACGTGCTGAGGAGCTGGAAAATCTGTTATGGCTGTTACTGTTTCTAGATAAGGGTGGACTCTCTTTCCATGAAGTAGGCAGCAAATATATGTTGTCTGTTTACCCGTCATGCAATCAAACATTCATGGAGCAATGCATGACTTTGAAGTCATAGAGGCCATCAGCCATTAGGAAAGCATTTTTCTTTTCTGGTCAGCCTCATCAGCCTCAATCTGCCAGTAGCCAGGCTCTATACCCATAGTAAAAAAAATGTAGTTTTCTCACCACAGACAGTCCAAAGCCTCTTCAATTGTTGAATGGGTATAAGTCCTTTTTGGTGATTTTCTTTATCCAGCAGTAATCAACACAAAAACAGCATATGTTATCTCCCTTCTTCTCAAGGACCACAGGAGAGGAGCAAGTACTTTTGATAGATGAATGATGTCTTGTAGCATCTTCTCCACCACTTATTGAATCATTCATTGTTCAGATAGAGGCGCTTTACATGAGTCAGGGATCGTTCTTGGTTGATATCGGGTGTCACACTGGGTTGTCTGGTCTGCTTCATTTCCATCCAAGACAAGAATGACGCAAAAACTGGTACAGAAACACCAATACTCACTGACATTGTTCTTCTGTCAAGCTAGGATCTATTACTGGCTTGATAGTATATTCCTCTGGTGGCAGTCATCAATGGTAGTGAAGTAGTTCAATTCTCCATCAATGTCACTGTGCTGACCATCCTAGATTGCTTTGATTGTCATTATCTGCATACCCTCAGGGATAAGTCACAGCAGTTAATAGCAATTTGTGACCCAGAACTATCCTTGTCCATTTGTGATAGTTATGTTTGTTGCTGGCATATAGATTTCTTTTGTGAGGCTGTGTATTAATTTGGCATCCAGATAGTTGACTAGTACTTATTTCATTAAAAATGTTGGGAAAAGTTTGTCTTCAATGATAGACAATAGTCCAGAGCAATAGTGTTGTTTTGTGAAGTTGGAATAGCTACGTCATCCTAGAGCCCTAGTCTTTCACAGTCTATGGCTCTTGCAATGACTGTTAGATGATATATGGAAAGATAACATTGTGGCTTCATTCAGGTAAAATGACAAATTAGAAGGACTGTGTTCTATCATTGATATTTGTTCTCATAATACAGGTTCTTGTTATTTGGGCTTATTTTCCATTTGCAACCTCCAGAACAATGGCCATTTAATCTTGGAACATAACTGGAGTACATGCAGGGTTTGACCCCTTCTACTCATGATGTGGCATGACATTTATACCCTTCTGGTTACTGCTCCTCAATCCCTCAGGTGCTCCATCTTTGTAGACAAATAGCTTTACATCTCACCAGCTCTGATTGTAAACATTCTGTTTAGAGGCTTATCACTAAAGAACACCAGGGAATGTTACCGACACACACGGACAGAACAAACAGCAATAACAGCAGTGCTACTATCATGGCCTAACTGTGGGTCACGTGATCTCTTGCAGAGCCCCCAGTTACTCCACTGCTATGGTGTACTTCAGCCATGGTACACACTCCAGTGGCCAGTTAGAGTCACAGCTTGGCTCTGGACCACTCGCATCGGTCATCCATGGTATTCCGTTTGTTGGAGCACATCCAACTCTGCACTATAATGCTTGGAAGCCATCATCAGTCTCTCTGGCACCCAGTGCTATGGTGTAGTTGCACAGTAGTGATTTCATCATGATTTACATCATGATCTGCATCATGATGTACATCATGATGAACCTCTGGTGTTGCTACATTCAAACTGATCAATGATTGTCATTTCTGTTACCATTTTCTTGTACAAAACTTTACTGCTCAGTGGTGAGACTGAAATAAATCTTAGTTGCCAAACTAAATGTGCAATACAGGCTATCAACCTACATGTGGACATAAAAGTAGTGATGAGGATTCTTGGTTTCTGTTCCACAGTGCTGACTTAGTATTTCATGGGAGTCTCCCCTCTTTTGTGTACCTCAGACTGTTGCAGCACTGTTGTTCCAGTTACAGACCATGCAGAGCAACAGCAGGGCCATGCAGCACAATGCCACACTCTTCCTGCAATAGTCTGCCTACCCAGCCACAGGACCGCCATGGACACTGACACTGCAGCCTGCCACTGTCCTTGCCCAGCAGCACCTCATCCTTTCAGTTGTTTCCCATTCTCCAATATTGACACATCAGCACCCAATGCTCCAGGTCACTGTCAACACATTGGAGCCATGGTCCGCTTTCCTTGAACATCTGGAGCATTCCTTTGTGGCCATCATCATCACTGAGGACTCCCACCAATGAGCTCTTCTCCTAGCCTGGTCCAGTTCTTTGGCCTATCACCTTCTTCAGTCCCATAATCCTGGAGTCAAACTTTCTACCCTTGCCTATGCTCGTGTGTGTGAGTAGCTCATTGTTTATTATGATGCTCACAAAGGATCCCATGATCCTGTGTACTCTCTCCCTTCCAGGGCTTCCTCTCTGGCCTCCTGGCTCAGTCCTTCCACTGGCTCTTCCCATCCAGACTGATCACATCATCTATTGCTTCCTGCATCTTTGTTACCAGTCCTGGCACCAACCATGGCATTGTCTACTCTGCTTCATGGTTTCTACTCTTTTGTGCGCCATGAATGCAGCTGTTCCTGGTTCTGACACCTGCAACCTCCTCCTGCACCCCTGGCTCCAGCATCTCTAACCCATCTGCCACTGGCTCACCCAGTCCCAGCCATTCTGAGGATATCATATCTCTTTCTCCAGTCAAAGCTGGTGCCACCTCCAACCCCACCAGCTCTGGCACCACTGGTGCCCGACATCAGTGCCAGCACCACCTGCTCCAGCAATGTGAACCCTTCCAATGCTGGCACACCAGCCACTGTCCCTCTGAGCATGAGCACAATGTTTCTCCTGTCCTTTGGCGCCCATGCCTTGTGGCCAATCTCCTTCATGGGATTGGTGCCCAATGATATCCTATGTTCTGTCTTCCTTGTTTTCCACTTCCCCATTTCCTCTTTCCTTGGTGCCCTCTGCACCTGCACCTCCCATATGCCTTGAAGCCCCAAAGTGCTCTCCTGCTCACCTCGGTATGACACTGTGCCCTACTGTAGTCAAACAAGCCTGCAGTCAGTTTCTCCTGCCTGGTTTTTGCACCTCTTATTTTTAGCAGCTTTCCCTGATGCTGGATTTTCATACTCCAAACACACATCATGACATCCTTCCCACTCTCCCTCGCTTCCCTTCAGCCAACCTATCTCCTGTCAACCATGCTCCTTCATCTGTTTCTCGATCAGCATCTTTCTCCACACCCTCCATGTTTACTGCAGCAGCCATCACACCTCCTACTGGTTAAGCCTGTGTTGTGGCCAGCCCTCCTGTCCCCACCATAGCCAGCCAGCCACATCACTAGTTCTGCATCTCTCTCTCACTCTCACTCTCTCTCTCTCTCTCTCTCTCTCTCTCTCTCTCTCTCTCTCTCTCTCTCTCTCTCTTTTTTAAAAAAAAAGAGGGTCTATTTTCACTAAAGTGAGGTGTTACAGGATGTGGGTACTATGATGTTCGCACATGTCTTGTTAGGGTTAACCATTAATACACACTCATTGGGTTGAAAGTCAAATGAAGGGTAGCAGTTTGAAGAACAGAGGGAAAAAAGTGCCAAGGCAAGCGCCAAAGGAATAAAACTTCTGCAATAGTTAGGTCAGGTAGTAAGAGCACTAGTGGATGTCTTGCTGCCTGTGACAGGTTATGCAAGGATAGGCTTTGTTAGTAGTGGGTATCATGGAGGTCGATATCTTTGATGTTGTGCAGTGCTGTTACTCAGTGGCTGCTGTGGGGTGCCACTGTTGATTTCTTAGTCAGTATCAGCAAACCTGTAACAGTTACAGTCATCAAAATTTTGTGTCGTATAGGTCATATATCAGATGCACATTGTAGGGTGATGTTGGCGATTTGTTTGAGTGTCTGTGTGCCAGCTTGTTGGTTTCTCTAGTGTAGCCTGTTGGTCAGCTTTAATAGCAGCTGGCATATCCAGTCAACATTGCTGATATGCATGGGTTTGCCATCACTTGTCAATTGGTGTATGCTGGCTTGACATAGAGGGCTATGTCCTAGCTAGTAGTGTCTTTGGCCATTTATGCTTCCACCTATGGTTGTAATCATAGTTTCCCAGAGTAAGGATGAAAGGATTGTTCGAGTGTCTCAAGTTCCTATACAGTCGGGTGCCATGTTTTTTGAATATTTCCTTGAGGGTTTCAAGGCAGTATTCATTGTGAAGATCCATGGTGCATGTGTAGCTTGAAGTGTTGCTAATGACATGTAGCACTTTGTTCTGTATGATCTGCAGGTGGCGTAGGCATGTAGGAGCTGCATATCCCCAGATGGGAGCTGCTCACATCATCAGGTCTAATCAGTGTCATGTATATGGAACTCAACACCTTTCTATTCAGTGTACTTCCCTGTTGAGCACTGGGTAGAGATGTCTGACCCTCACATGTGCTCTGTCGGCAACGTATTCAATGTGGCCCCCCATGTAAGTTTCCAGTTCAGTCAGACAGCAAGATATCTGACTTTCTCTCAGAAATGTATTGGGCGTATATGTAGTGTTACCTGTCTACAGTGTTGATGTTTGCACAGTAGCTTCAGTCTGCATGTGAACAGAACTGCTTCGCAGTTGTTGATGGATAGAGACTGACATAATATGATAAGGTGAAGAGCATTGTCAAAGGTGGGCTGGGGTATAAAGGAATTTTTATGGTCAGGTCACTGAAAGGGGTGCCATGGGTTAGATAGCATTTATGGAACAGGGCATGGGTCTGGGTTCTAGGCAGAGAAATGGATACTTTTCTGAACTTGTGCAGATAGATGGCACAGGGGACCACTGTGGTAGGGATGTTGTTGACAAATAAGAAATGATGTGGAAAATAAATGAGTGGAAAGCATTATGTGGTTATAAGTGGGACTGGGTCTCACTTGTGGTCTAGGGATAGCGTCTTTGATTAATAATCAAAATGTACTCAGTCCCAGATTCGAAACCTGCTACTGCTTAAATTTTGATTAATAATCAGCATTGGTGATCGAAGACTTCGAGTATAAGAAGTTGTACTCGTTCTGCCAATGGCCTTGTCAAAGAGGATGGAGGAGCAGACAGAGGTTCAGGGAACACTCTTGTCCTAGGGGAGGAAACTGCCCCTAAGGGCAGAAAAATCAGCAATGATCAATGACATGAGGATCCAGAAGGCAATGGAAACCACTCCATTAAAGACACATAACATGTATCCACAGGACATGTGGCCTGTAATTGAAAAGGTGTCATGATGACTACTCCATTGGCAAAAGATTCTGGAATAGTTCCCCATTTAGATCTCTGGGAGGGAACTGTAAAGAGGGAGGTAACCATGAGAAAAATACTGAATAATAACTGAAAGGATAACATTCTATGAGTTGGGGCATGGAATGTCAGTAGCTTGAACATGGTAGGGAAAATAGAAAATCTGAAAAGGGAAATGCATAGGATATAGTAGTGGTCAGTGAACTGAAATGGAAAGAAGACAAGGATATGTCGTCAGATGAGTATAGGGTAATATCAACATCAGCGGAAAATGGTATAACAGGTATAGAATTCATTATGAATAGGAAAGTAGGGCAGAGCGTGTGTTATAGTTCAGTAATAGGGTTGTTCTTATCAGAATCGACAGCAAAGCAATGTTGACAATGATAGTTCAGGTATACATGATGATGTCACAAGCTGAAGATGGAGAGATAGAGAAAGCGAATGAAGATGTTGGAAGGATAATACAGTACATAAGGGGAGACAAAAATACAATAATCATGGGGGACTGGAATTCAGTTGTAGGGGAAAGAGTAAAAGAAAAGATTACAGATGAATATGGGCTTGGGACAAGAAATGAGGGAGGAGAAAGACTAATTGAGTTCTGTAATAAATTTCAGCTGGTAATAGTGAATGTTCTGTTTAAGAATCACAAGAGTAGGAGGTATACTTGGAAAATGCATTCCAACCAAGGCTTGGCAGTTCTGAGTGCCATCTTTATTTGTGAATTAATGTTTGATGGCTTCCATTCTTGCACAAGGATGGCTGTGTCATCCACGTAGGTGGCCAACATCGTGTTTTGTGTTGCTGGGAAGTCGTTAATGTACCGGGTGAACAAGATGGGCCCTAAGATGCCTCCCTGGGATACTCCAGCTTGGATACCATGTTGTGTCAATTGTTTGCCCTACACATCAGTGTTAAAACATCTGTTTATGAAATATGAGTGTATGAGATGTATGAGTCTGTCTGGGAAACCAGCTTCACTCAGTTTGTGTATAAGGCCGTTGCGCCAAAAATGGTCTAAAGCTTTTTCGGTGTCCAGAACATGGCCCCTGTGGTTTTTTCATGTTGTAGCCATGTGTTATAAGTTCATCTATGTGGAGGAGTTGTTGAGTGGTGATTCCTAAAGCCAAATTGCTCCAGTCTTAGGGTGTCACTGATGATGCAGTGCCTAGTGATGCATTTTAGTATTACCTTCTCAACAATTTTGCTGAGCGAGCACAGCAGACTGATGGGTCAGTAATTTTGTGGGGGGGAATGGTCTTTTCCTGGCTTCCTGAACATCAGGCTCTTGGCCGCCTTCCAAAGTCAGGTAAGTGCTGGAGTTCTAGGATGGCATTTGTTATGTGTGCAAGGCATTCTACAGCTCTATCTGTGAACTCCTAGAGGACAGTTTTGAATTCCATTAGGCCCAGGGGCTTTCGTAGCATTGGTATGCTTTATAGCCCATGTAATTTTGTTTGTGCAAGTGCATCTAATTTCACTGCGTGAGGGCTGCGCTACAAGTCATGTAACCTCCTAGTCCACTTCAAGTGTGAATACTGGATCTGAAGGAGCCAGATTCAGTATGAAAGACACTGCAAGTGTTGTGGCCATAAGCTCTGCCTTCTCCATCATGGAGTAAGCTGGGCCAACTGGTCCTTGTAGAGTGGGAATGTAATGTTTCTCCCTGGTGAAGTGTCTGACTTGCTTCCATATGCCACAACTTGTATCTAGCCTTACAAGTTTCTGTCCCCATTGTTCATTTTGAAATGTTTGTATTTTGTCTCGTATTATGCCCTGGAGTCTGTTGACATGCAGTTTATAGAACAGGCTCCTTGTACACTGCCAGTATCGCCTGAGATGGTTCCTCATTGAGATAAGGTCCAGGATTTCCAGGGGCAGGGCCGTTGAGTGTTGTTTTGGTGTTGTACATGGAATGGCATCAGTCATTGCATCTTGGACGACAGTAGTAAGAGCCTCCACTGCCTCATCAGTTTGTTGCATGTTGTTAATTTTGTGGGTGTCTGGAATACAACTATCACAAGTTTCTTGAACAGTATCCAATTCACATGCTTGTAGTTCAGTATCCTGTGTGGTTCTGTGTACTGCAGTGTTTCTTCCAGGCATGGCTCATGGTTTCTATACGGGGGAAGGCTGCGGCATTAATCGATCGGAGCCAACATAGATCTCAGGTTATGCTACAGATTAGTCTGACATAAACAACTAAGAATTCAGGGGGAAGGGGTGGGCAGATCACTCTCTACCCATAATTTTACGTACTGTATCTTCTATAATCAGGTATTAAATATCATTAGAAGCTAACTTCGAGTTAAAATCTTTGGTTAGTGTTTTTATACATCATTATTACATTTTCTGACACTTTGCAGCAAATCATATGAAAAGACGCATTTCGGAGAGATCTTTAATGCGGGTCTGGAAGCACCAAGTTTTTCACTTTCATCCTATGGCCGTGTTCCAAGTTTTTACCTATTAATTTGCACACCGAATTCATACTGCGCTTGTTTCACACTCGCGGTATGTCGCAGATATTCACCAGCAACTAAAACTCACTAAAATCCTACAAAATATACTCCAAAAAGGAAACTTGCTAATATCACATGGTATCAACAAAAGCAGTCAGCATCAGCAAGCAAGGAAAGTAAAGTAACAAGACAAATTTCGCGCGTTTTGTCCTCTAACCACTTATGAAACTCACACTAGACGGCAGTACTGGTATGTTACTGTAGTGTAGTGCACTCTGGCGGGATATTTGCAAACTTATTCTAAATGTGGATAAAATAGCCAATAGCAGAAACAAAACAACTATGTAAAACATTATCAAAACAATAATACTAAATGTCGATTAATGACGCATCAAAGCGTAGTAGAGATGTGCAGAGACAGAGATTGGATAGCGAAGTTTCGGCCACTCTACATTCCTTTATTATATAGATAGTGGAACCTGAAAAATGTGTGGTGGTTGGTATGACACCCTTAGGCTGCAAGCTCTGAGCCTTCGGGTCGCCCATAAAGAGCAGTACTATGTTGAAGCCATGCCCCCAAACCGCTACTACATGCAGCTTACGGACGTTCCAAGGCGCAGCCTAAACACTACTAACCGTTCGGAAAACATCTATCGATACAAACAGTTCCAAAAACGTTGACCATCGTTATTTTAATTGGAATGGGAAATATGCGAAATTCGTCCTGATAATTTAAATTATGTAATACGTTCTTGCAAAATTTACTTTAACATATATTTTGGGGCGGCTCCGCCTCAGAGCCTTTAATTACGAGCCGCGCCTGGTTTCTTCTGTGTGTAGTATTACAGGTGTGTGGTCTGAGTCCAGATTGTTTTCAGCCATAAGGTTGAGTGTGCATTACATGCCCTTGGTGAGGGCTATGTCTAGCACGTCTGGCCTGCCTTGGGCCTGTGTAGGCACATACGAGGTAATGTCGGGCCCAAGTATAATATAGTATTGGCCTAGTGCATGTTCATACAGTCTCTTGCCGGTGGAGGTACATATCCATGAGTTCCAGTTGAGTGTTTTATGTTTAGATCTCCAGTGGAGAATACCCATGGTGCTACGTTGATAACTGTGCTGATATCGTGTTTTACTATGTTTCTAGGAGGATTGTACACTGATACCAGTGAGGTGTTGGCTCCACTGAACTTGACCCTGATGGTCATGGCCTCTAGTATCACAAGCACAGGGAACTCATTGTTCATGTGTTCTATTCTTTGTATATGATGATTGCTGTGCTGCCTCCCCTCCTGCCATCTGCTCGGTCAGTACGATAAACGCAATAGCCTGGGATATTTAGCTGTTTGTGAGGCAAAAAAAGTGTTTCGTTCACTAGGGCAATTCAGATACCCTTTTGCTCCATGGACGCAACCATTTTGGCTCTTTTGTTTGTGTTCCTGTTGGCATTCCAAAACAGGATCTGTGAGTTTGTGTTGGCATCTGCATTTTGGGGCTGGTGTGGTATGTTATCCATGTATTGGTGTAAATAGTGGCGTGATAATGGCTTGTATGCTAGTCCAGTTGAGTGAGCACATGAACTGTGTGAAGAGTTGTGAGACACACACCATAATCTCCATGACTACTTCAGTGGTCATGAGTCTGGGGAATAATGTCTCCATTATTCTTCGGAGTGTTGGGGTAATGTTGGGAGTGTCGTCCTGTGGGTTGTTAGTTGTGTTGGCAGTCGCTCGTACTTGTGTTGGCATCTGGTGTGGGCTGGCTTGTGTGTCAGCTGTTTGAGTGACAGTTGTGGGTACCTGAGTGGTCTCTGTGGTGTGTGGGTGTGCTGTGTGGGTCAGTGTGTTGGTGTCTGAATTGTGTTCATGTGTATTGGTGTCCTGTTGTCCATGCATTTGTTGTGGTGTGGTTGTGTCTCTCCTGCTCCAGTTGTTTCTCCTTCTCCTTTTCCTTCTCTGTTGTGGCTGTCCCTGTGTTGGTGCATCTACTGTAGTCTGTGGTGGGCTGTAGTCTGCAATCTCAGGGGGTAGGGTTGTGGTGTTATTTGTGTTGTGTGGTGCACTGAGTGCGGGTGTGGTGTTGGGTGTTGTGTGTTTGGGTTGTGTGTCTCTTGTTGGGGATGTTTGTTGAGCATGTACTGAGCTCCAAGGTCCCTCTGTCCGCCCCATGCTGCTGGGGCTGCCAGCAACCACTCCAGCAGAGGATATTCCACTCCTTACTGGGTGCAGGGGCGGTTTCAGAGCTGTGTTGGTGGTAGTTTTTGTGTGTTTAGCTATTTTGCGCCTCAGAGCTTCTTTGTATGCAATACACCCCCTGCAGTTGGCCGGATGGACCACACTACAGTTGGCACATTTGTGTGGTGCTGTGCTGGGGAGTTTACACTGTTGTGTCATGTGACCACCATCACATTTTCGGCATTGTGTCATGTGACAACCAGCACATTTTTGGCAACAGGGAGCGAGACCGCATCGGATACCCATGTGCACAAAGCGCTGGCAGTTGTGGCATTGTTGGGAGGTGTGCAGCATGTTGTAGACTTCAACATTGGCAACCATGTGAAGAAATAATTTTAACTTCAGCAGGTCACAGGTTTTGGCTATGTCAGCCAGCTCCAACATGTAGATGTGTGATGGTCTCACTGTGCCGAACTCTGTCATTTGATTTACACAAATGCACTCCCATTCAAGGGCATGAGTTCGCTATGTACTGTCTCAATCAGGGTTGAGAGTCTACCTCCTTGATCATGTACTGCTGGGTCTTTTCCAGGGCTGTCCTGTATGTGAAGTGTTCTACCTTTCTTTCTTTCAGAAAGTCCAGCAGATTCATGTAGTCTGATTTGTTTAGAGGGAATAGTTGGTGTCTTTCACATAGAAGAGTGGGGTAGGGGTAATAGTCTGAAGGTGTTAGTCCATATGAGCAGAGATTCTCTCAGTGGGAATGCAGTAACCAGACAATGGAGCATCTTGGATGGTTTGGCTTATGGACTTCAGGAAGTACATAGAAGATAGGAGTGCAGGAGTGGCAAGGATGAGGACAGAGACAGACTCAGGGGAGAGGTTCTGGGATGGGTCTAAGCATTTGAGAAGGAACTGGAGATCCTGCTGGGTTTCTGGAATGTGGTCACTGTGTCAGGGTATGTAGGTGGATGAATCTGACAGCTGGCAGAGTCCATGGGTGAGGTAATCCCTGCAGTTCACAACCACATTGGTGGAGGCTTTGCTGTCAGGTAGGATTATAAGGTTGGAATCAGTTTTTAGATGGTGGATTCTTGTCCTTTTTGGGGGTGTAATGCTGGTTTCCACATAGAGGGATTTGGGGAATGAGGGTGAAGCAATGTTTGATGTTAAGACATACTAGAATGTTAACAGGGGGTTATCTGGTGGCAGTAGGCGTGATCATGGTGGTCCATCCAACACAAAACATAAAAGCTGGTTGTCCACATGAATGGCCACTGATGATGGCCAAGGGGCAGCTTGACCACTCAGTTGCTGAAGATGCTGCCCAACACAATTTGCTCCACTTCAGTGACTGCATCACAGCCTGCACAATCCATATCCTTCCTACCAACACCATATTCTCTATATTGTGCAGGTGGGAACTTTCCCTGCAATATAAACCTGGCCTGAACCTTCATTAGTTCCTGTCCTTCCCTTAGCTATCTCATTCTCTGCTCCTACTCCAGCATTACACAGCCATATATTCTGCAATACACACCAGCCTTTTCCCCTTTTCTTCTTCTCTTCTCTCCTTTCCTGCCCACTTTCACACCCTTCCACCCCCCCCCCCCCCCCCACTTTAAATCTTCCAACTTCACCTTTTTTAGATTGAAGTCAGCTGATAGGTATACCTGCTTAAAGGAGGTCCCTCTAATTAAGGACTCACCTTCAGAGGACATCATGTTTCCAAGTAGAGAAGGAGTTAGCATATTTCATCAAAATATAACAGGTATTAAAGATAAAGTTAGTGAACTGCTTATAGATGTTGACTCTGAAATTATTGGTATATTGGAGCACCACTTAAATAATTTGACAATTCAGAGGCTTCCTTTACCAGGATACAGATTAGCTGGCTGTTTTTCAAGGAGTTCCTTGTGGAGTGGGGGAGTGGCCATGTATGTAGAAAATAGTACTCAATTTGAGTCCATAGACGTATCACGGCACTGCACTGAACAGATATTTGAATGATGTGCAGGGGCAGTTGAATTTAGTGAAACTAAACTTCTAATTGTTGTTGTTTATATGTCCCCTAACTTTGACTTCAGAGCATATCTGCTCAAGCTAGAGAGGGTTCTTGATTCACTTTGTAGGAAGTACCAGAAATTAGTTACATGTGGTGACTTCAATACAAATTTTGTATATGATTGTGCAAGAAAAAGGATGTTGGTAGATCTCCTAAACTCATATGATCTGATGCAGACTGTGTTTTTTTTCCAACTAGGGTGTACGGGAACAGTAGCACAGCCATAGACAATATTTTTATTCATTCTTCATTACTAGATGGGTATTCTGTTAGTAAAAGGGTGAATGGCCTTTCAAACCATGATGCTCAAATTTTAACACTAAAAGGCTTTTGTACTCAAACAAATGTCACACATCATTACAAACTATGTAGGAAAGTTAATCCCAACAGCGGTAGAGAGTTTTTTAAACCTTGTCAGGGAACAAGAATGGCAGGATGTTCATAGTGCCGATAACACAGATGATAAATATTATGCTTTCCATAACACATTTCTCATGTTCTTTGAGAGTTGCTTTCCATTAGAACATTCTAAATGGGGTACTAGCAGTAATAGGCAGCCCGGATGGCTGACTAGTGGGATAAGGCTATCATGTAGAACAAAGCAGGAATTATATCAAAATGTTAGAAGTAGTCACAATCAAGCTACAGTAGTCCATTACAAACAGTATTGTAAGGTGCTTAAAAATGTTATTAGGAAGGCAAAGGGTATGTGTTATGCAAATAGAATAGTTAATGCACAGGATAAAATTAAAACCATATCGTCAGCTGTGAAGGAAGTGTCTGGTCAGCAGCACAAGGTCGACAATATAAAGTCAGTTCATAGTAAAAATATTTCTGTTACTGATAAATTAGATGCATGTACAGTATTTAACAATCATTTTCTGAGCATTATTGGTGAATTAAATAAAAAGGAATCATATAACTTTCTTGGCAAATGCCTTTCCGAGATTCATGTCTGAAATACTCCTCTGTGATACAGACAAGGGGAAGATTTTGTATTTATACAGTGATCTCCAGCAGTATAAACATGTAAATGAATGTATAAACACCTGAGGATGGGCACAAACCTGAAACCGGTCATGTGACAAATAAATAACCTTTTATTGTGACTGGTAGCGGATATTTTTCTACACCCTATGACATGCTTGTTTCATTGTAAGTCATTTTAAAGCTCCCTTCAGTGTGAATTCATGTTGAGTTTCATCCATCATCCATTTGTTCCATTCCTCTCATAGACACTTCAAATGGTTCATTTATCAAGCCATCAGGAGGTTGCAATTGTGAAGTAAGTCCTCCCAGGATATCAGCAAGCTCTTTGTATTTTCCCGTCTCAGTTTCTCTTTTACAGAATTTTTCAAATGACTTCTAAACTAATCTAGCACAAGAAGAGAGCTCTTCTTCAATAAACCACTTCCCTTCTCTCCCACACACTGTTAATCCATAATTTCATACCAGCCTTATAAATCTACCCATTGTCATGTATGTGAACAACAACACGTGGTAGTATTTCACAAGGTTTTGGCATTGTTTTGTGCTTGAAAATGCTCATTTAATCAAGTTTAGTACTGTCAGCAGAACATTAAAGGACAACAGTGTATTGCATTTTTCATGCCCACTTGTTTTTATAGTCACACCTTTCATGGCAACAGTTCTGTTACTTGGCACATCAAATGTCACAGGAGTTTTGTCCATATTTGTTATTTGGCTTATTTCCACATTGGTTTTCTTTTGATGTTGAATAATAAAGCAATGGATATATAATATTTTCTCTTCATACTCTTGTGGTATTTTATGAGATATTTTGTTTCAATTCATGTGCTAGGTCCATGATGCTTCATAAGCCTGTAGCACCAACCAACTCCTCTTTTAAAGTAGCGCTAACTTATGAGCATGTGTTTGAGTCATTTTATAATTAATTCCAATGCCATTTTGATGGTGTCCTTGAATCCATTTCAGTAAGTCATCTTCTAGTTTTGGCCACTTATCATTCAGTCCTCTATTTGCACATTTAGTCTTCCTCATTTTTTTCAGATCTTCTTTACTAGCCAGCTTATTGTCAATGGTTTTTTCTGTTGGTGGAGGGCCAAAATGCCACTCAGCTGCTCTGTTTCCATGTTGTTCTGCATATCCTATTACTTTCATTTATAGCCCAAATCATACAAATTCTTTTTATTTTTTCCCATTACAAAATTAGCTACTAACAAAAATGCTGTTGATAACACAAACCACTTTAAATTCAAGTTCACTGTCATTGTACACTGCAATGACATATCAGAGGCTATACAGTGTTCTGGGTTTGTGATAACAGTGTGGGAGGGAGACAGTGTTAGCAAGCTTGTGGATCCCTGCAACTCACTTTTGTCACACCAGTGCAGTGATGCTGCCAGTTGATTCCAATGTTGCCAGATATGGTAGGTTTCCCTGCAGCTTTGAACATGTGGCCATTTTCATGAATGGCAGGAATTTTAAATCAAACACTGGACATTTTAATATTAATTTCAAATACAAGGCATACCTGAATTTTGGAGGCAATTGTTTGAAGAAAAATGCGCATCTTATAGTCTGTAAAATATGCAACAGCCAAGGTTTGAAGTTGAACGAATATTTCTGTTTCCAATAATACACCAAACATAACATCAGCATTGGTGCTGAGGTATTTGGTGACACAGTGCTACTGAAGTCTGTGTTTCCCCCAAATGAATCACAGCAGTTTTTAAAGATCTTGCATTCAAACTTTATGACAATAATGAGACTGCCGCCGCCATTGCCCACTGCCACAACGTTCTTGTAGTAACAATATGTCCATTGTTTCTAACCTCTGTAAAATGACTGAACACACATGAATTGATCATTTTATAAGTATCCTGAGCCAATTCTCTGCTTGTCACTTGGGTCCTTAATTGCAATAGCTGTTTTGTACTTGTGAGCTTGGACACTTGTATGCTACCCAGCAGTGATTGGCACTGTCTGAAAAACAGTTACTAATGGTTATTGTTTGTCTTCAAGAAGTTAGTGGTAGACAAAATCTAATTTTAATAGTATTGGACATGCTTCTTTATTTTGTAAACAATTCCATTGTATTTATGATGTCACAAAAATAATGATGTCACTGATCTCATATACTTCTGTGACAACAAAAAGAAAAAAATGACATCATAAGACTGGATCTGAACCTGGAGAACAAAAATTCAAACCTTTGCTGGTTGCCACTACACTGTCAACTCTCTTGGTATAACTTTGACTGCCACTTTCCCAGAAACTTTCGAGTCTATAGATAATATGTTGCTAGCACTTCATCTCCTTGAATGTTTTTCTGTGTTAACAGACAGTAAAATTGTTCAGTTCAGCATAACCATGAAGTGGTGTGTCTCACAAAATCTGTCACCATACACCACATTTATTTTTGAATCCAATTTGCTTAATTTTTTCTTCTGTTTCAGTATCTAAATCATCAACCATCTCATCTACTGCTTTTTGTACAGGTTTTAACTCTTTAATCTCCTTTGCTGCTTAGAATCATCTTTGACAAAGTTATTTTCTAAAACTATGACTCTGTTTTCAACTATGTCTATTCTGGAATTCATACAACTTAAGTCAGCTTCCACCTTATCTTTTAATTCTGTGATCTGATTATTGATTTGCTCAATATTTTCTGCATTTCACATTTGAAAATGTCATTATTGGATTTTATTGTATACTCTATTCTACATTGCAGTTGCGATTTCAAAGGTTCACTGTGAATTTTATTTCAGTTTTCATTGTAGATTGTAGTTCTACCATTGGAGAACTTAAATTCCCCATTTGTGCTAACACTGATCTCAAAAAATCATTCAGGTTGTAATGTCCCTACGTAATATGAACTGATGGTTCCATGGTGTATAGTAATGTGGTTATGCTATTTTCATCATATCTGTTAAGTGAAGTGAAAAGGATTTTTTTTATTGTTGTGAATGAAAAATAAAATGTAAATCTTAATAATGTAGCAGACCACTTAACTAATATCATTGTAATATTCCAGCTGTGAGCTCCAGTGATGATGCGCTACTGTAATTGAGGCGACAACGCTCTTTGCTGTGAAAAAGAGCATCTATGCCTTTTGTAATTTTGGAGACATTGTTTTTTGATGGTCAGATATGTAGTTTAGTTTACATACAGACACAACCGCAGAGGAGATACAACTTGTAATCGCAATTATCAAGAATAAAAAATTTATTTTGTGAAAACGAAGGTAAATATTGTCTACGAACTTTTATTCAATATTGGATCCCCAGGCCTTCGTAAAACAATTAGTGTGTTCAGCAATCCAGTGTAGAGTGATTTCTTCACAAATTAAGAATGCTGGGCAAATCTGCTACTATCATGGTCCGAATGACGCAAAATACTTCGTCGTCAGCTTGTGTGTTAAAGACGTTCCATAAGTGACCAGTTTGTTAGTAAGAAGATATAATACTGCCACTGCCGTTCAGCCTTCTCATTTTGAAAGTGTTTCCAGAAAATCTTATGATGACTGTGAGTACTTTGGCAGCCACAAGAGATGGACTTTTCATCATGAGTTGTAGCAGTTTTCTCCGACTCTGCCTGGTGTTCTCAGAGAACCAGAGAAACAAATCTCTGACCGCCAACTCGTCCCGTACCTAACCTGTTCTCTCCTTACAGCAGCCAGAAGAAAACACATTCATCTATAGCCAAATTTTTTCACTGACTTTTATATTAGAAAGATCAAAATTTTAAAATCTATGCATCTAGGCAAAAAATCAAAAGACAGTTTAAATGGAGTGCTTGTCTTATCTGTGTCAAAGTCAAAGGCCAAGATAATTAATTTTTCTTTATGATGTAGCAGTTCACTACAGAGTGGTGACCAATTGATAGGACTGCTTGCAAAGTTAGGGAACTTGTTAGGATTTTGTATCATTTCCATGTACGTATGCTACTGGTACGAAGTGTACTATAACATGTGTTTCTGTGTTGCATACCCTGTCCTTGTTTGAGACCACAATGAGGACAGAGGGCCAGCAGACTGATACTGTACGGTTCACCACAACAGATCAGCTGAATGCCCAGGCTGCAGACAAGCAACAGCAAGTTTACCCATCTGGACTCTAATACTGTCCTTTTCTGTATAGTCTTCCTATTTCTATTAGTTATAGATGTATATTTAAAAGAAAAAAAATCATGTGTAGATTTGTACTGATTTTAAGTGTGTGTTTTGAAACTACTACTTATATTTTTTTCCACTGGTAGTTCAGAACCTGTAATGACCACAGCTAGGACTGAGGAGTTTAACATTAAATATCCTTTACTTAGGACATCCCAAACGGTGCAGTTGTTAACTGCAAATAAACAATCGATATCTGCTAAAGTGCAAGCTGTAGCAACTGAAGAGTCTAGGATACATTCCACACAAGAATCAATGGCATAAAAATAAGACAAAATTTCCACTGTAGTTCATACTGCAGCAGTAGAACAGGTGAGTCTTTCTGCTAAACAAGATGGTCTTGTTAAGCAGCAGGAGGCACTAGTAACTGAACAAGCAAATATCAGGCTAACTATGCAAGATATTATTGCTATGGTTAAGTCATTGCCAACCAAACAGGATTTTGAGAGTTTGAATTGCATAGTGGATCATTTAAGCATTCAGCAAAGTGATTGTGCTATGGAAATGGCAAATCTTAAGCTGTCCCAGGAGAAAGTTCCTGAGGAAATCTCTAAAATCCAAACTGAAGTGAAAGATGCTGCCACAACCATAGATTCTCTTGTGTCCAAATTTGGAACTTGTTAAATCAGATTGTGCCACAGTTATGGAAGAGAGGGTGTGTTAATGAACAACTGAAACAAGCTGTGCAAAACGTTCAACTGGCTAATGTATCGGATTCCACAAGGATCTAGATTGATAGTGATGTGACCAGCCAACAGCTTGGTGAAGAGTTCTTGAGGAGGAAAGACAATATAACCAAATCGATTGAAGAATGTTCCAAGTCAATAAAGGAAATAAGAGTGAGTGGTTCTGACACACATGTCACATTTTCTGACGCGCCAAAGCAAAATGTGATGAATTCAGCGTTAGTGATGAGTAGATCTACGCCTATGACAAAAAGTGCACATGTGGTGTCAGACCCTTTTTATGGCAATATACCACCCAATGGTGTATACACCCAAATGTTACCTGATGTGAAGCTCCTAAAGCACCAGCAGTTACAAGCCTTCTGTCCAGAGAAGAAAACTGTTAACCCCGTCGTTTTCATTCACGGGTTAAGAGGTGTTTTACCCCATGCATGGACTGATGCGCAAAAGATTTCTTTTGTTGCTGGCTATGTACAAGGGGAAGGTAGTTTATGGTGCTCGGATATTATGGAAACCTCTGGCACCTATGAGGATTTTGAGCAAGCATTCTTGAGTAGGTATTGGTCTAAGGGAATTCAAAAACAACTGAAAAAAGAGGTTTATAATCCAGAATCATTTTCAGTCAAGAGTGGGAACTTGCATCATTACTTTGAGAAGTACCTGAATAAAAATATATATTGCGAGACTCCAGTCCCACAGGTGGATATTTTGAAGATTATTAAGGCAAAGTTACTGGTCAAGATACATGAAAAACTCCCAAAGACAATGTTGAATACTTTCTCTCTGTCGTTGACACCATCAACCTATTAAATGAAGACTTAAGAGCTAAAAATCAGGGGAATGGGTCCTCTACTAGTGTAAACAAGAACTTTGCATACCACTCAAGACCGAGGGGCAATAATAATAGTAGAGTGTACAGCAGAGCTCAGGCTTCCAAGCTCAGCATAACAAACAACAGCTGAATGGCAGCCAAATATTGAATGCCAAAACAGTGCAGTTACAGCCTTGCTGGGTGAAAAATAAATCTAATGGGCAAAGATTCAGTCTGATGCAAACCATGAATCAAAATAACCACAACCAACATAGTCAGAATAATCAGCAGTTCCACAGGAATAATCCAAACTGGCAACCACAAAATATTAACCAGTAATCTCCAAATACAGATGACTGGAGAGAGTAACCACCAGTGATTACGGATGTCACTGATGAACCCAGACTCCATGTGTTAAACTAAAGACACCGTATTGTGCCCTGGAGAATTGGTTGGGTGTGATGTAAGGGGCTCTGGCAAGAGAGTTGTCATGTTCCAATGCAATGACAGACAGAGATTAGTAGATGAACTTACGCATGACGTCCAGCATTGTATGACCAAGAGCATGACCATTCCTATACTGGTGATATATGCAGCAGTCTATGGCCAGAGATTAGTAGATGAACTTACGCATGACGTCCAGCATTGTATGACCAAGAGCATGACCATTCCTATACTGGTGATATATGCAGCAGTCTATGGCCATGCCATTAAAGTTATTCTTGATACAGTAGCAAATGTGAATGCAATCTCCACAGCACTGTTTGAGATGCTGACAAGACACTGGAAACTACCAGTCTTTCCTCTGAAAATTGTGAAGTTATAGGTTCAATCAGTACCAGGGCACAAAAGGTAAAGATACAGACTGTTATTGAATTAAGAATAGGAAATGTAGCAAATTTATTCACGTTCCTAGTAATAAATAAATTAATAGAAGACTGTATTTTGGGTATTGAGAGTATCTGGGAGACAGACGTGAAATTAGACTTCTTTTCAGGCTGTGCCTCTTTTAAGATTGATGATGAGAATGTGTGTATGGAGCTGATCAGAGAAGACTGTAGCCATGGAAGATATTGTTGGAGTTCAACAATTAAGCTTGTAAGGTGTTTCATGAATAGTCGGAGATCAAATGCAGAAGAGGTTTATCAAGTATGCACAGTAACTGATGTTATATCTCAAAAGATGTCTTAATCTGTATGGACAATTGACAGTGAAAACAACTGACTGACTTATTGAAGCAGAATATCGATGTCTTTAGCAAACAGCCAGATATAGTGAAAGGCTATGTGTGTAATTTAGAAGTGTACCCACATAGTACCTATTGCAAAAGTTTTTATCCTGTACCTTGGTGACTTCAATGATCTGTTGATGAAGAATTGCAATGAATGTTCAATTGGAGTATCCAGGCATTGGTTGCTGTTTCAGGACCTGAAGCGTGTAGTCAACTTACACTTTTTGTTGATGATGTTCTCATTCCTACATGGGAAGAACACATTAACCTCTTGGCCAAAGTCATAAATGCATTTAGTGAAGCAGGCATGACAGCTAACGTGCAAAAATCTGATTTTTCACTGCAACACATCCATTTCCTCAGGCATATAATAGACAATAAGGGAATAATGCTGGATTCAGCAAAGTTGAGTGCCATCAAGAATTTTCCCACCCCATCAAACAAGAAGCAGTTAAAATCTTTCATAGTAATGACGACCTTCTATAGGCAAATTTTAAACAAATAGGTGATGAATGCAGAGCCCTTACACCAGCTTCTACAAAAAAAAAAAAAAAAAAAAACATACCATGGAGGTGGACAGATGACTGCGAAGTTGCATTCCAGCTCATCAAAGACACTCTTGCAGATGCAAAATTGTTGCACCACCCAGATATGACTTTGGCATTTCGTTTGATGACTGATTCATCAAGCATGGTTTAGGTTGCTGTTTGTTTCAAATCAAGGGCATTAATACTAAGCCTATGTTCTGTCCATATCTTAGACAAGTTGAGTTTTATCAAGTTGCAAGCACTCCTACACAGCTGCAGAATTGGAAGCTTTGGCAGTTAGTTGTGTGGGTGTTTGGAAAATTCCACTATTATTTGTTTGGAGCATGCACTACTGTGTACTGTGATCATCAAACTCTCACGTTCTTACAACAATGCAACCTACTTCATGCTCATCTATCACACTGTGGCTTTACATGATTATAAATTCATAGTTGTATACATAAGGGTACAACATAATCGAATTACAGATGCTTTATCTAGACTACCTGAAGGTTTGGAGAACATTACCACTGTGGAAAATGAGGAGAAGCAACATAGGATCTTGCTGATGAAAGATTTGGAATCCAAGAGATATCATTTATACATGTGTAGTAACCTGTATGTCCTCCAGAAACGAGATGATCATTCGTCTATAATTCTGAATAAGCTGAGTCAGCCACAGGCAACGGCCTTGCCGCAGTGGATACACTGGTTCCCGTGAGATCACCGAAGTTAAGCGCTGTCGGGCGTGCTCAGCACTTGGATGGGTGACCATCGAGGCCGCCATGCGCTGTTGCCATTTTTCGGGGTGCACTCAGCCTCATGATGCCAATTGAGGAGCTACTCGACTGAATAGTAGCGGCTTCGGTCAAGAATACCATCATAACGAGCGGGAGGGCAGTGTGCTGACCCCATGCCCCTCCTATCCGCATCCTCTTCGGAGGATGACACGGCGGTTGGATGGTCCCAATGGGCCACTTGTGGCCTGTAGATGGAGTGGTTTTTTTTTTGAGTCAGCCACACTAAGGGCACCTCCAAAGAGTTTTCAAAGCAGTTGATCATATTTTGTTCTGCAGAAGGTCTGATACTTCAGATAAGTAGTGTGTATGCATGACAGAAGATTACATGGAAAAGCTCATACTGCACACTCACTATGTTTGGGGACATTTTGTCATACTTAAATGTGCAAGTAAGATAGATAGCTATTGTTACTTTTCAAATATCAGGAGTAGGGTTCAGCAGGTTTTGAAGAAATACAAAGTTTGACAGCTGACTGAGCCTTGTAACAAAGGTACACAAAATGAGATGCACTCCATCATTCCACATAAGCCCTTACATCTAATCTCTGTAGACATCTATGGGCCAGTTCCGAGGGCAAGAGGAGGTAGTAAATACAAAGATGTATTTTTGGATACGTTTTCTAAGTATGTAATGTTGTACCCAATTCGATCAGCTACCAGCAAATCCATTATCAAGAAATTGTTTTCTGATTTTATTCCATCTGTTGGGAAACCAAGAACAATTCTAACAGACAATGCAACAATTTTCATGTGCTATGCTTGGAAGAAGGCTTTACTGGAAGCAAATATTACATATGTCATAACGTCATGTTATAATCCCAGAGCGTGTCCCATCAAATGTGTATTTAGAGAGTTAAACCGTTTTATGAGAACCTACTGCTCAATGATGCAAACCAAGTGGATTTTTTCTGTTGGAAGACTTCACTACAATTGTAAATAGCCTACTGCATACAACTACTGGTTATACTTTGGAACAATTGCTAGTAAATACCAAAGAAAATAATGAGTGTGTGCAAGCATTACCGAAGATATCCTGAAATAGGATCTCATGGGAAGAAAAAATTCACAATGCTTACCTCAACATGAAAGAGAAAGCTCTTATGACAGAAGAGAAATGACGAGGGATTAAAGAGAAGCCAATATTATAATTTTGGAGATTTGGTACTATTGAGATCTCACTCAAGATCTTCACTTCTGTAGAAGAGGGCAAAGAAGTGGCAAAGAATATGTTATTATAAAACTGCCACTCCAGGTGCAGATCTTTGGCATATCCAAAGACGTTGAAAATAAAGGGTTTATACCCTCATAAGGATTTTAAAATGTTCTATAAATAATTCTGTGTACTTTTTTTATATGTATGTCATGATCTGTGTAACTATATGATCTGTAAATAGGAGTTATTTACATTATGTAATTTGTTTCCTACGATATGTGTTGATAATATATCACCATTGTGTGCAATGAACTGGTGTTCTAAAATGAGTGGACTTTCAATACAGATGTAGGGATATAACTGATTCATTTATGGTTACTTTCACCATGCTTGACTTTCTTGTCAATTGTCAGTACTTGCAGGATAATCTGCATGTTGTGTTGTTGTGGTCTTCAGTCCTGAGACTGGTTTGATGCAGCTCTCCATGCTACTCTAACCTGTGCAAGCTTTTTCATCTCCCAGTACCTACTGCAACCTACATCCTTCTGAATCTGCTTAGTGTATTCATCTCTTGGTCCCCCTCTACTATTTTTACCCTCCACTCTGCCCTCCAATACTAAATTGACGATCCCTCGATGTCTCATAACGTGTCCTACCAACCGATCCCTTCTTCTAGTCAAGTTGTGCCACAAACTTCTCTTCCCCCCAATCCTATTCAACACTTCCTCATTAGTTATGTGAGCTACCCATCTAATCTTCAGCATTCTTCTGTAGCACCACATTTCGAAAGCTTCTATTCTCTTCTTGTCCAAACTATTTATCGTCCATGTTTCACTTCCATACATGGCTACACTCCATACGAATACTTTCAGAAATGACTTCCTGACACTTAAATCAATACTGGATGTTAACAAATTTCTCTTCTTCAGAAACGCTTTCCTTGCCATTGCCAGCCTACATTTTATATCCTCTCTACTTCGACCATCATCAGTTATTTTGCTCCCCAAATAACAAAACTCCTTTACTACTTTAAGTGCCTCATTTCCTAATCTAATTCCCTCAGCATCACCCGACTTAATTAGACTACATTCCATTATCCTTGTTTTGCTTTTGTTGATGTTCATCTTATATCCTCCTTTCAAGACACTGTCCATTCCATTCAACTGCTCTTCCAAGTCCTTTGCTGTCTCTGACAGAATTACAATGTCATCGGCGAACCTCAAAGTTTTTATTTCTTCTCCATGAATTTTAATACCTACTCTGAATTTTTCTTTTGTTTCCTTTACTGCTTGTTCAATATACAGATTGAACAACACCGGGGACAGGCTACAACCCTGTCTTACTCCCTTCCCAACCACTGCTTCCCTTTCATGTCCCTCGACTCTTATAACTGCCATCTGGTTTCTGTTCAAATTGTAAATAGCCTTTCGCTCCCTGTATTTTACCCCTGCCACCTTTAGAATTTGAAAGAGAGTATTCCAGTCAACATTGTCAAAAGCTTTCTCTAAGTCTACAAATGCTAGAAACGTAGGTTTGCCTTTCCTTAATCTTTCTTCTAAGATAAGTCGTAGGGTCAGTATTGCCTCACGTGTTCCAGTGTTTCTATGGAATCCAAACTGATCTTCCCCGAGGTTGGCTTCTACTAGTTTTTCCATTCGTCTGTAAAGAATTCGTATTAGTATTTTGCAGCTGTGACTTATTAAGCTGATAGTTCGGTAATTTTCACATCTGTCAACACCTGCTTTCTTTGGGATTAGAATTATTATATTCTTCTTGAAGTCTGAGGGTATTTCGCCTGTTTCATACATCTTGCTCACCAGATGGTAGAGTTTTGTCAGGACTGGCTCTCCCACGGCCGTCAGTAGTTCCAATGGAATATTGTCTACTCCGGGGGCCTTGTTTCGACTCAGGTCTTTCAGTGCTCTGTCAAACTCTTCACGCAGTATCGTATCTCCCATTTCATCTTCATCTACATCCTCTTCCATTTCCATAATATTGTCCTCAAGTACATCGCCCTTGTATAGACCCTCTATATACTCCTTCCACCTTTCTTCTTTCCCTTCTTTGCTTAGAACTGGGTTTCCATCTGAGCTCTTGATATTCATACAAGTCGTTCTCTTATCTCCAAAGCTCTCTTTAATTTTCCTGTAGGCAGTATCTATCTTACCCCTAGTGAGATAGGCCTCTACATCCTTACATTTGTCCTCTAGCCATCCCTGCTTAGCCATTTTGCACTTCCTGTCGATCTCATTTTTGAGACGTTTGTATTCCTTTTTGCCTGTTTCACTTACTGCATTTTTATATTTTCTCCTTTCATCAATTAAATTCAATATTTCTTCTGTTATCCAAGGATTTCTACCAGCCCTCGTCTTTTTACCTACTTGATCCTCTGCTGCCTTCACTACTTCATTCCTCAAAGCTACCCATTCTTCTTCTACTGTATTTATTTCCCCCATTCCTGTCAATTGCTCCCTTATGCTCTCCCTGAATCTCTGTACAACCTCTGGTTCTTTTAGTTTATCCAGGTCCCATCTCCTTAAATTCCCACCTTTTTGCAGTTTCTTCAGTTTTAATCTACAGGTCATAACCAATAGATTGTGGTCAGAGTCCACATCTGCCCCTGGAAATGTCTTACAATTTAAAACCTGGTTCCTAAATCTCTGTCTTACCATTATATAATCTATCTGATACCTTTTAGTATCTCCAGGGTTCTTCCATGTATACAACCTTCTTTCATGATTCTTAAACCAAGTGTTAGTTATGATTATGTTGTGCTCTGTGTAAAATTCTACCAGGCGGCTTCCTCTTTCATTTCTGTCCCCCAATCCATATTCACCTACTATGTTTCCTTCTCTCCCTTTTCCTACACTCGAATTCCAGTCACCCATGACTATTAAATTTTCGTCTCCCTTCACAATCTGAATAATTTCTTTTATTTCATCATACATTTCTTCAATTTCTTCGTCATCTGCAGAGCTAGTTGGCATATAAACTTGTACTACTGTAGTAGGTGTGGGCTTCGTATCTATCTTGGCCACAATAATGCATTCACTATGCTGTTTGTAGTAGCTTACCCGCATTCCTATTTTCCTGTTCATTATTAAACTTACTCCTGCATTACCCCTATTTGATTTTGTGTTTATAACCCTGTAGTCACCTGACCAGAAGTCTTGTTCCTCCTGCCACCGAACTTCACTAATTCCCACTATATCTAACTTCAACCTATCCATTTCCCTTTTTAAATTTTCTAACCTACCTGCCCGATTAAGGGATCTGACATTCCACGCTCCGATCCGTAGAACGCCAGTTTTCTTTCTCCTGATAATGACATCCTCTTGAGTAGTCCCCGCCCGGAGATCCGAATGGGGGACTATTTTACCTCTGGAATATTTTATCCAAGAGGACGCCATCATCATGTAATCATACAGTAAAGCTGCATGCCCTCGGGAAAAATTACGGCTGTAGTTTCCCCTTGCTTTCAGCCGTTCGCAGTACCAGCACAGCAAGGCCGTTTTGGTTATTGTTACAAGGCCAGATCAGTCAATCATCCAGACTGTTGCCCTTGCAACTACTGAAAAGGCTGCTGCCCCTCTTCAGGAACCACATGTTTGTCTGGCCTCTCAACAGATACCCCTTCGTTGTGGTTGCACCTACGGTACGGCTATCTGTATCGCTGAGGCACGCAAGCCTCCCCACCAACGGCAAGGTCCATGGTTCGAGGGGGGGGGGGGGGATCTGCATATTGCTTTTTTTTTATTCTCTAGGTTGTTCCATTTTTTGCAGCTTTCTGATTTTGTGTCTTAGCATTAAGTGAGTTTCATGGACTCTTTCATCTGAATAGGATGTCCTACCTCTTTTCCTGTTCTTTTGTTATTTATAAATATAGTGTTCTAGCTTTTTGAACCTTCAGATAGTAAAACTTGGAAATATTATCATATACATGTAATTGTTCTGTAACATTATTTGTTGTGTTTTGTTGTGATTACTGTGTCTCATGTTGACTAGTAACTGTTCTGGACAGTATTCTTTGGAACTGTGTGAAGTTGCCTTTAGCGACGTAAACACATTATTGAGAATACTGGAATGAGAGCTAATTTGGTTAATATTACATTTTAGAGTAGTGTATTCACTTCTTCTCTAGGCTATCTATTGAAGGTTTTGCTTTCCTTACCATATTTAGATCAAAAATGAAGTATTTCATAAAGGCTGGTAATCGCTAGTTTTGTTTACATTTTTTAGGCATAAATATCACACGAGTGTAGATTTTCACTTTTGACTAGAGTTATCGCTTCAAAGCCAAATTAATTCATGTCTGTCATACAGAGTTTAGGCAGTTAAAACTTTCAGAAATAAGTTTAAAAGTTTGTTTACATTAGTGTTTATTTATGGATTAGTACAGGTTATGAAACTACTGTGGTCTTGTGCCAACTTATTCTCTGAATAAAATGTTCTTGGGTTTCCAACCACATCAATTGTTTAAAACTACACGAGCTTTCAGCCAAACACTCCTGGGCCATTGTCAAGTCGTACCACTGGCAATTGACGTGGTTGGAAATCCAAGAACATTTTATTCAATGTTACCACTGCGAGACTCTGCATTCATGCATAAACTTATTTTCGTACCACTTGCAATTGACGTGGTTGGAAACCCAAGAACATTTTATTCAATGTTACCACCGCGAGACTCTGCATTCATGCATAAACTTATTTTCTACTTTTGTGTTAAGTTTTACTATCAAACCATGTGTGACAAATGTGGTGGTTGCCATAGAAATTTGGAAAGGGGGGGGGGGGGGATGTTCTGTGTGGACTGTAAGTTATGGTTTCATTGGGGCGAATGTAGTGGCAAGAAAATGAGAGTAGAAAATGAGGCTTTTCCATGGCAGTGTATGTTATGTAGAAAGGACAGAAAAATCACTGAACAGGAGGCAAAAATTTGTGCCCTTATGGCTGAATTAGAAAACACGAACTTGGAATTATGCAGGTTAGGTTAGGTTAGGCTAGGTTAGGTTAGGTTATGTTAGGGGAGGAAAAAAGAGACCTGGAACTGGAAAAAGGTAGCAAGCAAAGGGTGGAAAAGGAAAACACTTGAAAAAACTCCAGAAATTCAAACAGTAAATCAGTTTGGCTTGCTATCTGAAGTGAAGGAAGTGCCTCATCCAGATGTAGTTGAAAGTAGGTTGAAGCAGGATATTAGCTTAAAGAAAAAAAGACAGGTCAGGATCACACCAGAATAGGAAAAGAAGAATTCTGCGTATAAGCAGCAATCATGGGAGGGATGTGGGCCAGCAGCTTCAGGAGAAATTAGGTGCAGGGTACCAGGTCACAAGTTTTGTGAAACCAAGTGCTAGCCTTAGCCAGGTGACAAAAAACTTAGGTCAGCTATGCATGGACTTTGAGAAGGAGGATCAGGTAATTATAGATTGGGGGGGCAGGAAACAGCCTGTCTATGAATCCAAGACACAGTATTAGGAGTGATCTGATTAAAATAGGAGCAGAAACTGAGCACACAAATGTGGGGTTTGTGGAGGTCTTTCAGCACCATGATCAGCCCTGGGTAAACACTGCTGTAAGGCATGTTAACACTGAGCTGAACGGGATGCTCCAGACACTGGAAAAATCTCACATAAGTGTTGTTCCAGTTAATGCCATTGGTCAGTGGGATACACTACACATGGCCTGCACCTGAATAGGAAGGGGAAAAATAAGTTAGCTTCTCTATTAGCAGAAACTGTAAGGGGGGCCACAGTCACACAAAGAGTGGTCCCTGTGATTAATGGGTCCAGGCAGACAGGTTTTTTAGGTTAAAGCCAAAGTCCAGACAGACAACAATCAAGATAAATAAATTAAAAGAAACTTCAAGTACAATAAATAGGGGCAAAGCTAAGGGCAGTATTAAGTTACTTCATCAAAATATCAGGGGAATAAAGAATAAAGTAGATGAGCTATTAGTGTGTTTAGATTATCTCAAAAATAAGAATGAGATTGATATACTCTGTCTGTCTGAACACCATGTGATTGTGGGGATGGATAGTGATGGATAAAGGAGGAGTTGCCATTTTCATAAAACAAGGGTATAAATACAAAACTGTAGAAGTAAGCAAATTTTGTGTTGATCAGCACTTTGAGGTTTGTGCATGTGAACTTCAGCTAGATAATGTAATATTGATATTAGCAACAGTGTACAGTTCCCCATTAGGAGTTTCGGAGCTATTCATAAAAAAGTTTCACTCCCTATTATGCTGTATGTCAGACAAAAAAAAGTAGTTATTAATCTGTGGTGATTTTAATGTAAACTTTCTAAGTAATTCTGATAGGAAAAGTGAACTAGAAGTGTTATTAACAACATATAACTTAGAATCAGTGGTCAATTTACCTACACGTATAGCTCAAGACAGTAGCACTCTAACAGATAATGTATTTGTACAGAGAGAGGATGTAAAACAAACACATGCTTTCCCTGTGGTAAATTGATTGTCAGACCATGATGTACAACTGATTAACTTACAAAACCTAACAGGGTGTACAGTTCAGAAACCATTAAGTAGAAGTGTGAGGTTGCTCAACCCAGTATCTATAGAGCACTTCAGAGAAAGTTTAAGTGATGTTAATTGGGGAGATGCATGTAATGAGCCAAATGGTAATGACAAATGCAATATATTTCTTGATAAATTTATATCACTTTTTGAACATTGTTTCCCAAAGAAAATTACTAAATGAAATACCACACACTTTTCAAAGAAACCTTGGATTACTACAGGTATTAAAGTGTCTTCAGAAAGAAAAAGATAACTGTACAAGACAGCGAGACAACAGTAAAGATCCAGAAGTAGTTTTACACTATAAACATTATTGTGACACACTGAGAAAAGTTGTAAGGAAATCAAGAAATATGTATGTTAAAGAAGAAATTAACAACTCCAGCAATAAAATCAAATCAATATGGAATGTTGTTAGAATGGAGACAGGAAAAGTAACTATTGGGGTAAGTAGTATTACTATTAAAGAGAATGAGACCATCCTAACCAACAGTACATAAGTAACTAATGTATTTAACAACCATTTCTTAAGTGTAGGAGAAAAAATTGGTGAGGATAGGTCAAAAGAAAAAGCCAGGCAGTACATAGAAGAGTCAGTTTTGAAAAATTTTAGATTAAGTTTCACCTAACAACCTCTTGTGAAATAAGTAAAATTATTAAATCTCTGAAAAATAAATGTTCTGCTGGAGTATATGACATCTCTAATAAGACATTAAAACAATGTGGAGCAATAACAGCTGATGTTCTGAGTCACATATGTAATGCATCACTAACTCAAAGAATTTTCCCTGAACAGGTTAAAATATGCCATTGTTAGGCCTCTCTACAAAAAGGGGGGCACCACAGAAACCAATAATTATCAGCCAGTATCCTCACTTACAGCATTTTCAAAAATCTTCGAGAAAGTAATGTACTCAAGAGTGGTTAGCCATCTCAACAGTAATGAGATACTTAGTAAATCACAGTTCTGATTTCAAAAATGCTGTTCCACTGAGACAGCAATACACAATTTCACTGCCCACATAATAGAGTCTTTAAATAGTAAAATGTCACCAATAGGAATTTTCTGTGACTTGTCCAAAGCATTTGATTGTGTGAACCATGATATTATGTTACAGAAATTAAAATTCTATGGTATAAAACGAATAGCATATGAGTCTGCCTACAGAACAGGAAACAAAAAGTTTCTTTATATGGGTCAAATGATTTAAATAAGTTTGCCACTTCATCTAACTGGGGTGCAATTACATTAGGTGTTCCACAGGGTTCAATCATGGGTCTCCTTCTGTTCTTGATATATGTAAACCACCTTCCTTCTTATCCAAAACAAGAAGCTGAACTGACACTGTTTTCTGATTATACAAGCATCATTATTAATCCAGTAAAAGAAACTGCAACTGAAAATGATACAAATAAGGTCTTTGGAAAAGTAATTAATTGGTTTTCAGCAAATGGGCTTGGTTTAAACTTTGAAAAAACTCAGTACATCCAATATCCTGGTGCAAAAATTACAGTTCATTCAAAAAATATAAAATATCAACAGAAGTCTGTAGACAGGGTAGAGCATACTAAGTTTTTTGGTGTGCATGTGGATGATAATCTTAATGGGAAAATTCATATTTTGGATCTTCTAAAGCGACTAAGTTCAGCAACTTTTGCAATCAGAATAACTGCCAAGTTTAAGGATATAGGAATTAGTAAGCTAACATACTTGCCATACTTTCACTCTCTGATGTTGTACAGAATAATATTTTGGGGTATCTCAACACTTAGACAAAAAGTATTTACTGTTCAAAAGAAAGTGATTAGAATAATGTGTGGAGTTCATAGTTGCACATCTTGTAAGCATCTTTTTAAAAGATTGGGAATTCTTACAACAGTCTCACAGTACATTTACTCACTAATGAAATTTGTTCTCAACAACATGGACCAGTTTAAAAACAACAGTGACATTCATGATTATAATACCAGAAAAAGAAAGACTTACACTATCTTTTACTCAACCTATCTGTGGCACAGAAAGGGGTAAAATATGCTGCTATAAAAATTTTTGGCAAATTACCAGATGAAATAAAATGTCTGACTGACAGCAGTAATAGCTTCAAAAATAAATTGAAATCATATCTCCTTGACAACTCCTTCTATACCATAGATGAATTCTTGAATAGTAATAAATAAATCTATAAATATAGTATATGCATGTTGTACCATTTAAGGGAATGGGGAAAATAATAGAAATATTAATCTTTAACACTGTAGTGTAAAATATATATACATAAAATCTTGTTTCATATGTGCATTTCTTGTGCACTTGACATGTTCCACATCATAACGGCTACTTTACCATGCGACTGATCAATGGAACATACAGCCAACTAACTAAAACTAACTAACTACAGTGAACTTTGTTCCTGTGAGTTGTTTCATGCCTGTATCCTGTCTGACAATGAAACTTCAATGGAAGTGCTGTCGATTGACAGTGATGTTGTTGTTTTTGTTGTATTGGGCAGGCTTGTGTTACTATGCAAAGAGAGTGATCCATCTTGCTCAATCACTAGTATGCCTGCGGTGGTTTGCACCAATCTCTGAAGAGTTCTGATGCCATTTTTTACTGTAACTGTGGACAATGTATCTGGTGTTGTGAAGATATCTCGGTGTCACTTTCACCGTGCGAACTTTCGACACAGGAGCGAGTTGGGTAGAGTTGAACACTAACCCATTTTATTTCAGATAGGCACTATAGTTAGCTGTTTTGTCCTTGCTCATTCTTTTATACCTTGTTGTATGTCACGAGAACTTCAATCTTGGCACTGTGAGGCCTTAGTCGTTCCACCCCAGCCTCCAGTCCATCCATTCCTTCACTAATAGTTTCGCATCTAACCACCTGACCAGCCATCACCCCCGACCACCATTCCATGCTGATGTCTTGCAGCTTTTCACCATCCTGTTGCACCATCGGCATCACACCGCCAGCATTGTACCATTATCACCATATCATTGACATAATATCCAGAACATGATTGTCTCTTAAATTAATCTTGTACTGTGTGAATAAATCCATTTTCAAAGATTCTAAACAATTCTGCAAACATTTAAACAATTTTCTGTATTTTTTTTTGTTTCATACAAACTGAATAACATTTCTCTTCAATTTTCACACTGAAAACCAATATGTTTGATTTAAAGTTTCAGTGTTTTTCCTGAATATGATAATTACAACCAGTCTGGAGAGGCCCATTGGGGAGTTTTGGTCTCGTATTTCCTCCACCAACCCCGCCCAAATGAGTGGGCCTCATTTCCACTGTAAAATTCATTCCCGAGAAAGTTAGTATGATTATTTATGCCAGCCAGTTATGAGTGTTTGCTAAGAAAGTACATACAACTCAATTATTTCATTTGTAACCATAATATTCATGAACAAACTGTTTAGAAACTCCAATACTTTGAAAATTATGTTATGCCAATTTATCTGTTTGAATAGATGTTGTAGTCACAGAAATGTTTCGAAAAAAATATTTTGTGACCAAGAGGGGCCATCTAATGTCCCTACGTAGTGTGTACTGATGGTTCTATGGTGTATAGTAAAGTGCTTATGTTATTTGCCTCATATCTGTTAAATGAAGTGAAAAGAACTTTTTTATTGTTGTGAATAAAAAAAATATGTAAATCTTAATAACACAGTGGAGCACTTAACTAATATCATTGTAATATTCTGGCTGCAAGTACCAGCGATGGCGTGCTACCGCAATTGAGATGACAATGCTCTTTGCTTCAAAATGGAGCATCTATCTACGCCTTTTGTAACTTTGGAGATAAGGAATGGCTATGGGCCATTGTTTTTTGGGGGTCAGATACATAGTTTAGTTTGCTTATAGACATAATTAGAAGTGCAGAGGAGATACAACTTGTAATCGCAATTATTAAGCATAAAAATTTTATTTCATGGAAAAGAAGGTAAATATCATCTACAAACTTTTATTCGATGCTGGATCCCCAGACTTTCATAAAACGATTAGTGTATTTAGCAATCCAGTGAATAGTAATTTCTTTGCAAATTAACAATACTGGGTGAATCTGCTACTATCATGGTTCAAACAATGTGAAATATTTCGCCGTCAGCTTGTGTGTTAAAGACGTTCCCTAAGCAACCAGTTTGTTAGTAAGAAGACATCATACTGTCACATTAAATCTTATGGTGACTCTAAATACTTTAACTGCCATGAGAGGTGGAGTTTTCATCGTGAGTTGAAGCAGTTTTCTCCGACTTTGCCTGGCATTCTCTGATAACCAGAGAAACAGAAACCTCCGAGCGCCAACTCATCCTGTACCTAACCTGTTCTCTCCTTAAAGCAGCCACGAAGAAAACATATTCATATAAAAGAGGGATACATTCCACGTGGGAAAAATATATCTAAAAACAAAGATGATGTAACTGACCAAACGAAAGCATTGGCATGTTGATAGACACACAAACAAACACAAACACACACACAAAATTCAAGCTTTCGCAACCAATGGTTGCTTCGTCAGGAAAGTGGGAAGGAGAGGGAAAGACGAAAGGATGTGGGTTTTAAGGGAGAGGGTAAGGAGTCATTCCAATCCCAGGAGCGGAAAGACTTACCTTAGGGGGAAAAAAGGACAGGTATACACTCGCACACACACACACATATCCATCCGCATATATACAGATACAAGCAGACATGTCTGTATATGTGTGGATGGATATGTGTGTGTGTGTGTGTGCGAGTGTATACCTGTCCTTTTTTCCCCCTAAGGTAAGTCTTTCCCCTACCGGGATTGGAATGACTCCTTACCCTCTCCCTTAAAACCCACATCCTTTCGTCTTTCCCTCTCCTTCCCTCTTTCCTGACGAAGCAACCGTTGGTTGCGAAAGCTTGAATTTTGTCTGTGTGTTTGTGTTTGTTTGTGTGTCTATCAACATGCTAATGCTTTCGTTTGGTAAGTTACATCATCTTTGTTTTTAGAAAACATATTCATATATAGATAATCAAACAACGGAAAATCCAGGATGGAATGTAACAATACCAGAGAAGGAAAGTTGCTACTCACCACATAGCGGAGATGCTGAGTCATGATAGGCACAACAAAAAGATTCACACAATTAAAGCTTTCGGCCATTAAGCTGAAAGCTTTAATTGTGTGAATCTTTTTGTTGTGCCTATCGCGACTCGGCATCTCCACTATATGGTGAGTAGCAACTTTCCTTCACATGTATAGATAAATCCATGCATCCAGGCAAAAAATCAAGAGAGAGTTTAAACACAGTACCTGCCCAATGTGTGTCAAACTCAAAGGTCAAGTCAATTAATTTTTCTTTACACTGTAGCAGTCCAACTGCCTGATTCACTGTTTCTTTATTTGTTAACAAATTTTCCATTGATTGATTTTATCTTCATTTATTGTTAGTTTTGTTAACATGATCACAAGCCACTTAATCTGTAAATGTGAAAATTTGAAGTTTATGTACTTGTCTTGTCTTTTATTCTGGGATGTTGTTTGGAAATCTTCTTGTGTCCTTTTACTATCATTTATCATTAACAGTTTCTCTTGTATCAAATTTAATTCATAATATACAAATCCAGGTTAAGTTCAAGATATTTATGTCTTCTTGTCATAGAATTCCTTTCTTACATCATATTTCAGAAAAAATTACTTTATCTGAGACACAAAATAAAATTAATATCTTTGCAAAAACAAAGGATCCTGGAATGAGATCCCACATTTAACAGTAACATTCCATCAGACCAATCAACAAGAATACATTGTAATGATGTAATCAAAGTATACACATTTATTTGCCAGAACTATCTGATTTGTAAATGCTAAACAGAATGCAATGGGAAACAGCACTGTATATCATTTCAGTTATGGTCAGAGAGGTCACAGTTCATAGTAATTGACAGAAAGTTATTAAGTAAAACAAAAGTGGTTTCTGGTGTTCCCTGAGGTAGTGTTATAGGCTCTTTGCTGTGCCTTATCTATACAAATGATTTAGGAGACAATCCGAGCAGCTGTCTTAGGTTATTTGCAGATGATGCTGTCATTTATCATTTAGTAAAGCCATTAGAAGATCAAAACCAATTGCAAAACAATTTAGATATCAGATATGGTTTGAAAATTGGCAGTTGACACTAAATAAGAAGAACTGTGAGGTCATCCACATGAGCACTAAAAGGAATCTGTTAAGCTTCATTTACACAATAAATCAATCAAATCTAAAAGAAATAAATTCAACTAAATACCTAGGAACTACAATTATGAACAGCTTAAATTGGAAAGAACTCATAGAAAGTGTTGTGGTGAAGGTGAACCAAAGACTGCATTTTATTGGCAGGACACTTAGATGATAGAAGGAATCTACTACAGGCACTGCCTACACTACACTTGTCCATCCTCTTTTGGAGTACTGCTGCACGGTGTGGGATCCTTACCAGATAGGATAACAGAGTAGATTGATAAAGTTCAAATACGGGCAGCACATTTTGCATTATCAAGAAATAGGGGACAGAGTATCATGAACATGGTACAGGATTTGGTGTGCAAATCATTAAAGCAAAGGTATTTTTCGTTGTTTGGGATCTTCTCACGTAATTTCAATCAGCAACTTTCTCCTCCAAATCTGAAAACATTTTGTTGACACTGGCCTACATAGATAGAAATTGTTATCCTAATAAAATAAGTCAGAACTTGCACAGAAAGATTCAGATGTTCATTTTTTCCACACGCTGTTTGTGAGTGAAATAATAGAGAATAAGTGCAAAGGTGATTCAATGAACCCTCTGCCAGGCACCTAAGTATGATTTGCAGTGTAGCATTGCAGATATAGATGTAGATGGCTGTTGAAACAACCAAAAACACTTTTAATACTCATTTGATTCTGTGGAGTGTCTGTGGCTCAGCCCTTCAGCTTAACACTCCTTAGAGAACAAGTGGGCAATCGGGGGCCAGCAGGTCAGAACCAGCCCATGACTGGTTTCAATCTGACTTGCAGAAGAAATTTTTGGGAGAGACTGTGAGGTGCATGCATTTTACTCCACCAAAATTGCATGTTTGGCCCCCCCTTGGGTTTGCAGCTCATGGCGCAGACCAATGAAAGTTTTGCTTACTCCTTACATGCACACTGCAATTTTCAAACCACTGGATTTGAACAATAAACAGAAACAAGTTTGCAGTCTGAGCATGAGGTTATGGCCTACGCGTTCATGTGCATGCAGAGAATAGGGAAAACAGCTCACTACCCTGAAGGAATGCTGTCAGAAGTATTTTCACCTCTGGATCAATGCTGATGACACAGACACATTACTTACTGCTTATGGCATACATCTGTGCTACACATTGATAGATTGCAAACATTGTTGGTAGACAACAAGAATGGTATGAAAATTACTGATTACTCATGAAATTTGCTGATTTGGTCGATGGCAGCAGTGGCCATAACTTGAACAAACCGGTTATCTGTTGTTAGTTCACATGTTTATTTTTCCCTGATGACAGTTCATGATGTCTGGTATCCCACCTTCAGACATTTACATTTCTTTTATGCATTGTGCACATTGTTTCTTTACTAAAGGTATTGCAGCATTTTGCAATGGAGGTTTTTAAGAGAGCTACTGTCAAACTTCATTTGTTAATAAGCAAAATTAATGAAACATAAATAAATGTAAACATATGAAGATGTGGTGAATATAAATGAATGTACTTTCAAAATGCATGGTTTGAAGCATAATCTGATGGTGTGGTTTGTCGGAGAATCCCACACATTATCCCACAAACATTAACATCACAGACACTATAGTTTTTTCTTTGTATGATACAAGTGCTATTGCCATATCACATGATGAGGTGACCTGTGAGCTTAAGTAAGTATATGAATCAGACCCGCAGGTCACCGAAGGTTGCCCATGCCTTTCTTGAGGGATGATTCTTGAAGTGTGGGTTTGTAAAGTATCAGTGAAAATATTAATTCACAGTCTAATGTCACTTGTATATTTCCAGATCCAATATTTCTAACAATCAGTTTCACATTTTTGATTTTATACACTTCAATATTACACACTGAGCTCACAGTAACCAGGTTGAAAATGAAACTTTACTTCATAACATCAACAAGTCTACACTGCTATCCTTGAAAGCTGAATAAACGTTCTGGTACATGAAAAACTATAAGAAGAGTGTGTAATTCTATGCAGCAAAGTGTCAGTGATCCATTTTTACAGTACTAATCTCTTTATCTTCCCATAATTAAAAAATAAGCAAATTAAGTTTTGTGCATGTTTTCTGTATGATTGCATTGACATTTACCAAGAAAACATGACTAAGGATATAAACAAAATGTGCAGAAATAATTTAATTATTTATTTTAGAACATAACTTTGAAATGGAATCTCTGTGATCAAACAGTACCAAACATGAGACACTTGGCAACTACAGACAAAAGAAACAAATGGATTTTACCAGATAATGAACTTCTTTAAAATCAGAGATGGCTTCCTTAAATATTACATGAAACATGAAAAAGAATGAAACTGTACATAAATGTTCTCATACAATCCATTGATGCCATAAGCTTCCTTACTGAACACCAGATTTGCAATTTTCTAAAAAACATATTTGAAAAATGAGTAGAACTGTAAATTTTATAGATCAGGGTTGTTATCATAACCTACCATTCAACAAAGGTCCCTGAGGTACCAATTCATTGCAGTATCCACCTAAATTTCATTGGCCTGAGGTTGTGATTGATTCCTTTTCTCACTTCTCTTTTGTGTTCCATATATATCTGGTCACTTCTGACACTGTCTTGGTAAGAACCTTTGTCCTTGACAGCACCCCTCAGACTTTGCTATCAGATAATGACACAGCATTCTCCTCACATGAATTTGAACAGTTTTGTGCCACACCCTTTCACCTGGGCTCCAACAGTCATGTGGAGTGCTCTTCTGCACTTTCAACCCACCTCAAAAAGATGATGATGTCCAAAACTGCACCTAATGCCCTCTATAGTTTTGTGATATTTTACAAGGACACTCCAGTTAAAGGTCACAACCCAGCAGAATAGCTTTGTGGCCATCTGCATTGTGCCCTCTTGTACATGCTGCACTCATCTCCTCCACATGTCTTCACCAAGACCTCTTCCTTCCTGGTGAGCACTCCAACGTACATCTGCAAGTTCAGACACTACCCAGACTGGATCTGCAGGATGATTTCTGCCCACTACAGGTCCATGATATACACCGTGACCTCTGCCTATGCCATCTAAATCAACCTTGTCTCCACCGCTCTGGTCATTAGCTACCTGCTTCTCCACCACTGGTGGACACTCCAGTCCCTTTGCGGCTCATAGAACTTCCATGAAGCCTCATATTACCACAGCCTTCTGCAGCAGCATTCACTGACACCTATTTGCCACCCTTACAGGAGACAGCTCTGCCAAATCATGTGCCAACTGTTCCTACTCCTCTGGGGGTTGCTGCTGGGGTAGTGGGGATGTAATAGCACCATCTGATGTTGCTATGGAAACTGAGAACCTCAAGCAATGTTAGTGTTGGCCACTGTGTGCCATTACCCAGATGTTGCTTTCCACCAGGACCACCCTCTGGTGGAGGCATACCTACCAGAATTCAACACATAGCAGTGGATGATCCAGGATGAAATAACAACAATATTATGAAAAGAATAGATTGCTACTCACCATTTAATGGAGATGTTGAGTTGCAGACAGGCACAACAAAAACACTGCTAAACAAGTGAGCTTTTGGCCAAAAAGCATCCTTCTAAAGTAGACAACAAACAAACATTCATGCAAGCACAACTCACACATCCATGTCCACTGTTTCTGGCCTCTGAGCTCAGATTGCAAACAGCTGCCTTCCAGGAGTATAAAGTGTTATGGTGGGGACAGGATAGGGCTGCTAGGTGCAGTCAGGAGGTTAGTTGGCAGTGGGGTGGGGGGAAGGGGGAAGGGAACAGGGGGAGGAGAGAAGTAAAGAGACTGTGGCTGCACTGGAGAAATAGAAGGTTGTGTAGTGCTGGAGTGGGAGCGAGGTAGAAGACAGGTGGATGAAGGATAGTGACTATGAAGGTTATGGAATTAGGATATATTGCAGGGAGAGTTCCCACTTGTGCAGTTTAGAAAACTGGTGTTCGTAGCAAGGTTTCAGATGGCACAGGCTGTGAAGCAGTCATTTAAGTGAAAAACATTTTGTTGGGCAGCATGATAAGTAACTGGATGGACAACCTGTTTCGTAGCCACAGTTTGCCACTGATCATTCATGGGGACTGACATCTTCTTGGTTGTCATGCCCACATAGAATACATCACAGTGGTTGCAGCTTAGCTCGTAGATCAGATAACTGCTTTCACAGGTAACCTTGCCTTTGATGGGATATGTGAAGCTTGTGACTGGACTGGAGCAGCTGATGTGGTAGGACACATGGTACAGGTCTTGTGTCTAGGTCTGTTGCAGGAATATGAGCCAGAAGGCGAGGGGTTGGGAATAGGGTGGGGTAGGATGGATGAGCATATTGTGTAGATGCAGTGGGCAGTGGAACACCACTGTGGGAGACATGATAGGGATAGTGGGTAGGATGTTTCTCATTTCAGGGCACAACAAGAGATTGTTGAAACCCTGGCAGAGAATGTGATTCAATTGCTCTAGTCCTGAGTTGCACTGAGTCACCAGGGGAATGCTCCTATGTGGCTGGATGGTGGGACTTTGGAAGGTGGTGGGTGAATGGAAAGGTAATGTGTGGGAGATCTGTTTCTGTAGAAGGTTGGGAGGATAATTTCAGTCTGTGGACAGCTCAGTGAGACCATTGGTATATCTGGAGAGGAACTTCTTATTCATTCACAACATCTTCATGGTCTACGTCAAAGGTGAGGACACCTGATCCAAATTCCTGCAGAACCCCAACACGTTCACCCCCATTTGCTTCACCTAGTTCTCCACAACCCAGCAAGCCACCTTCCTCATTGTTGACCTCCACTTCAAAAACAGCTACATCAAACGACTCCACAACACATCAGGACTACCAGTCACCAGCAATACCTCCAGTTGCCACCCTTTCCATACCAGTAAATCCCTTCCTAACAGCCTAGCCACTTACCGCTGCTGCATCTACAGTGACAAGCAGTAACTCCAAATATAGTGAGGGTCCCACTGAAGCCTTCACAGACTGAAATTAGCCTCCCAACCTTGTATAACGACAGCTCTCCCTTACTTTATCTCTACAGTCATTCACCACTTTCCAAAGTCCCACCATTCAGCCACAAAGGAGGATTCCCCTCATGATTCAGCACCACACAGCACTGGATCATCTGAACAAAATTATCTCTCAGGGTTTTGACTAGCTCTTGTCATAACCAGAAATGAGAAATATCCTACCCACTATCCTTCCCAACTCTCCCACAGTGGTATTCCACTGCCCACCCCACCTATGCAATATTCTTGTCCATCCCTACCCCACGACTGCATCCTATCCCTTGCCTTCTGGCTCTGTCTCTGCAATAGACCTAGACTAGAGATGGGTCGTTCGTTAACTAATGGGTCCAAAGGAATGGTTCAGCACGATGAACAGAACAAGCAATGAATGAACTCTCAGGAATGGTCTTTCATAGTTCACTTCAGTTGTGGCTTTCAACTTATAGTTCCCCGGAATGGGAAACAGTCAGTCTCATTCCCACAACTGCACGTCGGCTGGTCTCTTTCCAGCCTCGGTCCCATTCCCGTTGGTCTTGGTCGTGGCTTACTACTTACAGTTCCCAGGAATTTTCTTTTATTTATTTATTTATTTTGCCAGGATGTCTCCCTTGTCATTCTTCCAACTAACGAACAACAATTGTGCACTTTCTGTGTTACAAATTTCTCTTATCAATGTTGTGTAACAAAATGGCTCTGACAGCTTAGTGTGAGCTAGGATTCTCTGCTGAGGGAGGACACTGGGCTGCTGAAGAAGGTCTGATGATATTACAGTGACTTTTTTTATCGAAACTTGCTTACAATCATTACCAGTGGTGTGGAGCCTTCCAGCTGTTGACTGCACATTCCACTGCTGAGCGGCTGACACTATGTCATCAGGTTCTTGTGTTTCCTGGCCACAGTGAGTGAAGCTGGCAGGGGCATCAGGCTGCATCACACTCCCAGGCTCAGAGTGCAGCAGCCTTCTGTTGGTGACCAGGGCCGGTACAAACATGGCTCGACCCTGAAGTGGTACTCTTGGGATGGCAGCAGAGCGTGGAATTGCCCCTGGCACCCACAGGCTTAAGCAGCTGGCACTGGTTCAGATCACAGCTATGGCAGAAGTGTCTGCATTATCTGCAGGACATTCAGCAATGCAGGTTTGAAATTGCATCACTGCCCAACTGTTTCATGATGATGGGCAGGTTTGGGCATCCTTTAATACTCCTTCTCTGTGCTGATTTCTGCTATTTACCATAGTTAGTGCACTTTGCTGAACCATCTGTAATGTGTTCGTGACCTCTTGGTTGTTGTATGGGGTTGCAATACTTCTGCAGGTTGCGTCAAGTGTCAGCAACAAGTGTCATCTTTCGCCAACATAGTATTGCAAAGTTGCTGATCACACAGTCCCTTTCCCAGCTGGACCAACTTGGCAGTGCCCTGGTATCATCATGACATTCCCTGCTGGTTTCAAGATTCACTTATAACTTCATTTCCTTACAGCTGCCACTTGGCGCTGATAGGCTCAGCCAAATGTAACTGAGTTTTGTCAGGACAAATTCACCATGTCATTGTCAGGTCAGCAGCTCATAATTATATTAAAATGACTTGTTTTGGGGTCAGCTGTGTATGACTGTTTGGAAAGGAGTATTTAATGTCCTATTGGCACTTATTAATAATCTCATGTGGATGCATAGTAATTTTGTGTTAAATTTGTGGTAGCATGATTGAATGGATTACGTGTTTACTGCATAACTTCAGCCTTGAATGAACACCGTTGTATGCTCACTCTATTACTGACTGAGTTTGGTACTTATTTTATGGGAAAGGCTTGATGCACATTACCTTTGTTATATGCTGGTTTAATAGAAGACTAGACTCATTCTCTATCAGAGAATGCTGATTTAAGAGCCATTCATATTGATCAGTTGTCAACTGCTGTGAAATCAGACCACACAGAAGATCATTAGGGATCTTCTTGACTTTTGGATGTCTCTGGCAGAGGCTCTTTAGCTTGTTCAGATACAAAGAGGACAAAAATGTGTGGCACTAATGGAAAAAAGTTAGGCAACTGAAGAAAGATAAAAATGCACAAACCTCACCTAGTCTGTTGAAACGATGTGATGGGTATGACAACTGGTCCACAGTGGATGACACTTTGTCAACACAAACATGTCAGTATCAGCACTGCAATAACAAAACTGAGAGAGCATAAAATCTAAAACCTCTGCTTTTCAAAGAGAAAGGATTGTTTCAAATTATTCCACAAATAGTGAATGACTGTGAACCCTGAGTTTGTATTACAAAAGTTAGAGATTTGTTGTGATTGTCACATTTTTATGCTATAGATTATGAGTTGTAAACTATATAGCATTTTGTTAGCATTTCTGTCAAACAAAAACAAAATAACAAGATTTTATTCATTAATATTCTTCATAACATCAAATATGTTGCAGTAAGTCAGACAATTAAGCTGAAAGAAAACCTGACATAGATGAACATAAATTTTACTGAAAGATTTTTAATTATTTTTTCATAATCTAAGAAGCCCAACTATTGAAAGAATCCAAAGTAATTCACAATTATATTAAAGAAAGTGTTTATGGTGGAAAGGACTGTGGTATATTCATCCATAGTTCTCTCCATATCAAGCCCAACAACAATCAGCTGTACCTGTACTTTGACAGTTATTCCTGCCATTCCAAAAACTCACTCCTGTTTAGCCTGGCCGCCTGTGGACAGTTTATGTGCTGTGATGACAATTCCATTGGCCAGTGCACTGGAGGTCTCACTAAGGCCTTCACAGACAGACACTATCCCAATCCTTCAACCCTATCCCAAAGCAGATTTGATAAACATATGCTTACACACAGTCAGTCCTCTCATCACCACCAAAAACCAGCTGCAAATGAGCATGCACATCCCTGGGGAAGATCCAGTGCACTTGGCACATCCTACTCCAGTCTGATCACATTCTTATCCTATTCCATCAGAGGCAGGGCCTCCTATGAAAGCAGCCATGTCATATGCCTGCATCCATTCTGTTGCAATTCCTGCACAGCATTTTATGTGGGCATGACCATCAATCAGTTGTCCACCTGAATAAATGGCTACCACCAAACTGTGGCAAAGAGCAGAGTTGACAACCCAGAGGAGGGATATGCTGCTGAGCATGACATTTAACATGCTCAATTTCAATGGCTGCTTCATACCCCCCTGCCCCCCCTCACCTCCAGCATCAACTTTTCTGAGCTATAAAGATAGGAGTTGTCTTTGCAACACATCCATCATCGCTGAGTCCTCCTGGCCTCAATATCTGCAACACTCTGCACCGCAAGCACCTCCACCCTGCCATCCCTTCACTCATCCTGCATCAAACCCCGTTAGCTCACTCTCCCCTTTCCTTTTTCATTCACCACCTTCCTATCCACTCCTGCATGTCGTCACCATTATGTGTAGCACAAACTCATTGGTGTCAGTACCCATGTGTTACTTTTGCAATCTGTGTACCTGTTGCCTCTCCCTCCCACACTCCTATGCAATGCACCATCTGCCCTTTTATTCCATCAGTCACCCTTCCCCGAGCCTCGCTTCATTCATCACTTCCTTTCTCACATCTCTCACTTCATTTGGCACAAGCCCTCAAGCCAGCTAACTTACAGAACTGCAGCTGGTACAATACAGCTGTACAGAATGGGCATATGTGTGTATGGAGGTTGGGGGCGGAGGAGGGATGAGCAGGGGAGGGGGGGGGGGGGCGGAGGAGGCGTGTGTGTGTGTGTGTGTGTGTGTGTGTGTGTGTTGTGTGGTTTTTTTTACATTCTGCCAGAACTTTCTGTTATGATGTTTTATAATCTAGTCACACTAAGAACAGCTTTATGAAATAATTACTCACTTTTACATTGTTAAAAATAACCAGCTAATAGCAGCATTTGTAAAATATAACAGTAGGAACAAAACAGGCTTCTTCTACTCATTATATAAGCTTAGATTTGCACAGAAGAAGCCAAAGTATGCAACTATTACAATAATTTTACTTTCTCACTTGTGAATTAATGGTACTGCTAGACAATGAAAACAGTTTAATTTATAAACTGAAATAATTTTTATTGAGAACTTCTCCATGGTGTAACAGAACAAGTTTAAGTGTAGAAAAAGATTAGTGTAATATCCAATCATTTAGAGGATCAGCAAGTAGCCATATTTTCTCTGAATAAATATAAGTCCACTGACTAGATTTATAACATAGTGAGACATCATGACTATGTTTCATTAAGACACAAGTAACTTAATTGTGCTTCCAGTAAGAAATCCATCAAAAATATGCAGTGGTCTTAACACCATGCATGTCAGCTGTTGTAATGTGTTCAGTGTAAAAGCATGATGATGCAAGCACAATATTCAGGGTGACAAAGTGGGTAAAAATTGCAGGAAAGAATCTTTGAGAGGACAGTGAGTGAAAAAGATCATACATATATATGAACAGGAATGCATGGTGTCTATGCTACAGGGTATTCATTAATTCATCATGCCTGTACAGCAGGCAGTACGAAATGTGCACTGATGAAACCACCAATAGTCAAGAGTCTGAAGTGGCCCTAACATGCCTCTAAGCACACAAGAACATGATGCAGAAGTGATTGATGCACACATTCAAATGTGCTACTCTGCAAGCAAATGAGATCACAGGCAGCATGAATGCATTGTTCCAGTGTGTGCATGTCCAGGATGGGCACTGAATATATGGCTTCTTTCAGGTTCCCCAACAGGCAGAAATCTAAAGTATTTATGTCTGATGACTGGGCAGGCTATGTGACTGGACCATTCCATTCAATCCATCAAGGAAGGTAGGTGTTAAAGTGAGGTGTTGTGTAAGGGTGACTGGTCCCATGAGTCAGTCACCAATAATCACTGCCCACAAATTAAGGCTTAACTGGTGCTGATACTTCACTGTCACCATACCACGTGGATTCTCTGTAGCCCACATATGGTTGTCATAAACGTTGATGATATCACCCCTCGTCTGTGAATAGGATGAATGACAGAAATCACAGCACCATTGTGGCCTGTATGACAAACCAGCAAAAAAACTGTCACCACAGAGGGAAGTCCACAAGCAATAATGCCTGCATGGAGTGTAAGTAATATTGATAGCAGCGGTTGTTGTGGAGAATGTTCCACTTGATTGTGTGGCTTACCCTGTGCTGGTAGGTCACCTGCCTGTTGCTGAAAACTGGGACATATTCTGCAGTATTCAATACATGTTCCCCCAAGCTACCATCCTACATGGATAGCCATTCCCCTTTTCACACAAATCATGAAACGCTGTTTTAGACAGTTCATGTTGTGGTTGTTGCCAGCAGGAATACTTTCCCCTGTATAGTTGTACTGCCCCCCCAGTGAACCATGAACCTTGCCCTTGGTGGGGAGGCTTGCGTGCCTCAGCAATACAGATAGTCGTACCGTAGGTGCAACCACAACGGAGGGGTATCTGTTGAGAGGCCAGACAAACGAGTGGTTCCTGAAGAGGGGCAGCAGCCTTTTCAGTAGTTGCAGGGGCAACGGTCTGGATGATTGACTGATCTGGCCTTGCAACAATAACCAAAATGGCCTTGCTGTGCTGGTACTGTGAACAGTTGAAAGCAAGGGGAAACTATAGCCGTAATTTTTCCCGAGGGCATGCAGCTTTACTTATGGTTAATGATGATGGCATCCTCTTGGGTAAAATATTCCAGAGGTAAAATAGTCCCCCATTCGGATCTCCGGGTGGGAACAACTCAAGAGGACGTCGTTATCAGGAGAAAGAAAACTTGCGTTTTACGGATCAGAGCATGGAATGTCAGATCCCTTAATCGGGCAGGTAGGATAGAAAATTTATAAAGGGAAATGGATAGGTTAAAGTTAGATATAGTGGGAATTAGTGAAGTTCGGTGGCAGGAGGAACAAGACTTTTGGTCAGGTGAATACAGGCTTATAAATTAAAGTCAAATAGGGGTAATGCAGGAGTAGGTTTAATAATGAATAAAAAATAGGAATGCGGGTAAGCTACTACAAACAGCATAGTGAACCCATTATTGTGGCCAAGATAGACACAAAGCCCACGCCTACTACAGTAGTACAAGTTTATATGCCAACTAGCTCTGCAGATGACGAAGAAATTGAAGTAATGTATGACGAAATAAAAGAACTTATTCAGATAGTGAAGCGAGATGAAAATTTAATAGTCATGGGTGAATGGAATTCGGTAGTAGGAAAAGGGAGAGTAGGAAATGTAGTAGGTGAATATGGATTGGGGGTAAGAAATGAAAGAGGAAGCCGCTTGGTAGAATTTTGCACAGAGCACAACTTAATCATAGCTAACACTTGGTTCAAGAATCATAAAAGAAGGTTGTATACATGGAAGAAGCCTGGAGATACTGACACATTTCAGGTAGATGATATAATGGTAAGACTGAGATTTAGGAACCAGGTCTTAAATTGTAAGACATTTCCAGGGGCAGATGTGGACTCTGACCACAATCTATTGGTTATGAACTGTAGATTAAAACTGAAGAAACTGCAGAAAGGTGGGAATTTAAGGAGATGGGATCTGGATAAACTGACTAAACCAGAGGTTGTACAGAATTTCAGGGAGAGCGTAAGGGAACAAATGGCAGGAATGGGGGAAAGAAATACAGTAGAAGAAGAATGGGTGGCTTTGAGGGATGAAGTAGCGAAGGCAGCAGAGGATCAAGTAGGTAAAAAGACGAGGGCTAGTAAAAATCCTTGGGTAACAGAAGAAATATTGAATTTAATTGATGAAAGGAGAAAATATAAAAATGCAGTAAATGAAGCAGGCAAAAAGGAATACAAATGTCTCAAAAATGAGATCGACAGGAAGTGCAAAATGGCTAAGCAGGGATAGCTAGAGGATAAATGTAAAGATGTAGAGGCTTATCTCACTAGTGGTAAGATAGATACTGCCTACAGGAAAATTAAAGAGACCTTTGGAGAAAAGAGAACCACTTGTATGAATATTAAGAGCTCAGATGGAAACCCAGTTCTAAGCAAAGAAGGGAAAGCAGAAAAGTGGAAGGAGTATATAGAGGGTCTATACAAGGGTGATGTACTTGAGGACAATATTATGGAAATGGAAGAGGATGTAGATGAAGATGAAATGGGAGATATGATACTGCATAAAGAGTTTGACAGAGCACTGAAAGACCTGAGTTGAAACAAGGCCCCAGGAGTAGACAACATTCCATTAGAACTACTGACGGGATTGGGAGAGCCAGTTCTGACAAAACTCTACCATCTGGTGAGCAAGATGTATGAGACAGGCGAAATACCCTCAGACTTCAAGAAGAATATAATAATTCCAATCCCAAAGAAAGCAGGTGTTGACAGATGTGGAAATTACTGAACCATCAGTTTAATAAGTCACGGCTGCAAAATACTAACGCGAATTCTTTACAGACGAATGGAAAAACTAGTAGAAGCCGACCTCGGGGAAGATCAGTTTGGATTCTGTAGAAATATTGGAACGCGTGAGGCAATACTGACCCTACGACTTATCTTAGAAGAAAGATTAAGGAAAAGCAAGCCTACGTTTCTAGCATTTGTAGACTTAGAGAAAGCTTTTGACAATGTTGACTGGAATACTCTCTTTCAAATTCTGAAGGTGGCAGGGTAAAATATAGGGAGCAAAAGGCTATTTACAATTTGTATAGAAACCAAATGGCAGTTATAAGAGTTGAGGGGCATGAAAGGGAAGCAGTGGTTAGGAAGAAAGTGAGACAGGGTTGTAGCCTCTCCCCAATGTTATTCAATCTGTATATTGAACAAGCAGTAAAGGAAACAAAAGAAAAAGCAGTGAAAAAAAAAAAAAAAAAAAAAAGAAGAAGAAAAAGAGAGAGAGAGAGAGAAATTCGGAGTAGGTATTTGAGGTTTGCCGATGACATTGTAATTCTGTCAGAGACAGCAAAGGACTTGGAAGAGCAGTTGAATGGAATGGATAGTGTCTTGAAAGGAGGGTATAAGATGAACATCAACAAAAGCAAAATGAGGATAATGGAATGTAGTCGAATTAAGTCAGATGATGCTGAGGGTATTAGATTAAGAAATGAGACACTTAAAGTAGTAAAGGAGTTTTGCTATTTGGGGAGCAAAATAACTGATGATGGTCAAAGTAGAGAGGATATAAAATGTAGACTGGCAATGGAAAGGAAAGCGTTTCTGAACAAGAGAAATTTGTTAACATCGAGTATAGATTTAAGTGTCAGGAAGTCGTTTCTGAAAGTATTTGTATGGAGTATAGCCACGTATGCAAGTGAAACGTGGACGATAAATAGTTTGGACAAGAAGAGAATAGAAGCTTTCGAAATGTGGTGCTACAGAAGAATGCTGAAGATTAGATGGGTAGCTCACATAACTAATGAGGAAGTGTTGAATAGGATTGGGGGGAAGAGAAGTTTGTGGCACAACTTGACTAGAAGAAGGGATCGGTTGGTAGGACACGTTATGAGACATCGAGGGATCATCAATTTAGTATTGGAGGGCAGAGTGGAGGGTAAAAATAGTAGAGGGGGACCAAGAGATGAATACACTAAGCAGATTCAGAAGGATGTAGGTTGCAGTAGGTACTGGGAGATGAAGAAGCTTGCACAGGATAGAGTAGCATGGAGAGCTGCATCAAACCAGTCTCAGGACTGAAGACCACAACAACAACAACAGTTGTGCTGTTACCCATCCATTGCTATTTGTATGTCCATATGTGAAGACCATATCAGCCTGTTCCTGGTCAATATACCAGGCCACTGTCTCTCAGTGCTGCACTACATCATACACATCCACACTAGAGTGAGGCAGCAATAGCAGTGAAGCAGATGCCTTCTAGTACCAAGGTATGAGCACACCTCATACCTCTTGACTGTGGCGTTAAAACAGTATTATAAACAGTACAATCTCACTTGCCTGACGTGTTGGCATGTTTGCATTCAGTCACTGAAACCTACACTGCCAAAGATCTTTTATCCCCACCTTCAAGTGAGTGTACCTCCCTTGGAGCACATTTCCAGTCATATGTCCACATGACCTTTTTCGCTCCTTATCACCACAGAGAACATTTCCTTCAGTTTGCTCCATTTACCAAAACTGCCTTGTATAATGAAAAAATAAAACACTTAATATGCACAGAATGAAATACAGAAGTCTCTGCAAGTTAAAGAAACATTGCTCAAGTGTCTCATAATTGATGACAAGCCAACATGATCACAGGCTATCAGGAAATGACTGAGCAGCTGACCATAAGCATTTATCATTTTAATGGGAAATGATATGTGCTGTGATGAAATCCAAGGGACGTTAAATGACTACAAACAATTTCTTTGAAGCTGAGAATCATACTCTTACAATGTGGATTTGGTAACTCAGCCAGTAGAGCACTTGCCGTGACAGGCAAAGGTCCCCAGTTCCAGTACTGGTCAGTTTTAATCTGTTAGTGCATACTCAGCTGCACAGTGAAAAATCCATTCTACAGCAGACAATACCACCAGAATCTTCTCATACCTCTGTAGCAAACACCATGTAGTGTAAGAACTGATGAGAAAGGTATATGCCTACCTCTTGTTCTTTCAGGTAGGTGTATTTGTGTTGCACATGAATTAAATATTTCAGTAAATTAAAGCAGTTCATATTTTACACATATTTATCTCACTCAGCAATGTACTATTATTGAACTTCATGTCTTTGTCCCTTAGTAGTCAATATCAGATCAGAAGGGATGCTCTCCAGAAGAAAAAGAGATTCTATTCACAGGCAGAGAATAATGATCAATGGGACATAGAATGAAAATGCATGCACCATGGTAACTGTAGTTACACATTAAGAAGTAGAATGTCCTTCAAAGACAGTTCCAGTAGAGGCATAGAAGAAGAGAGGAGTATCAAATTAGATTTCCTCATAAGAAATCAGTGGTGGCTGTGGACTTGTGCATGAAAAGAATGATTCAAATTAGATTGGAAGTGTGGACCTGAGGTGCTTGGGAAGTGGAGGTGTGAACTACTTGGTGAGCAATTATTGGTATGCCAGTACCAGTGAAATATTTAATGTTAATTTTCCTTATGAGATCTAAGAGGTCTCCAACTATACTGTTTAATTAAACAAGTATTTGGGGCAAAGTTGAAACAGTTTATTTTGTTGTGAACTTTAAAGTTTTTTAATAATACAAGCATGCTGCAGGAGTAACAATATCAGCATACATATCCACAAGTGTTACACTGCTTCGGATTTTCAAAGTGTCACCCAAATTACTTGACAGTCTGCAGAGAGATTCAAACTGTCAATTAGCTTGGTGGACTAACCACATACAATACATTTGCAGAATGTAAAATTTTTGCAACTACAAGTAAACAACTGAAATTTGTATGCACTCAGCACTTTCTGTTTCCTGCAGTTCATAAGTGCAAAGTACTGTTTAGGATGAGAGAAGGAAGAAATAATAACAGTAGAATATATTTAAAAACAAAGATGGTGTGACTTACCATACGAAAGCACTGGCAGGTCGATAGAAACACAAACAGACACATACATACACACAAAATTCAAGCTTTCGCAACGAACTGTTGCCTCATCAGGAAAGAGGGAAGGAGAGGGAAAGACGAAAGGAAGTGGGTTTTAAGGGAGAGGGTAAGGAGTCATTCCAATCCCGGGAGCGGAAAGACTTACCTTAGGGGGAAAAAAGGACGGGTATACACTCACACACACACACATATCCATCCACACATATACAGACACAAGCAGACATGGATGGATATGTGTGTGTGTGCGAGTGTATACCCGTCCTTTTTTCCCCCTAAGGTAAGTCTTTCCACTCCCGGGATTGGAATGACTCCTTACCTTCTCCCTTAAAACCCACTTCCTTTCGTCTTTCCCTCTCCTTCCCTCTTTCCTGATGAGGCAACAGTTTGTTACGAAAGCTTGAATTTTGTGTGTATGTATGTGTCTGTTTGTGTTTCTATCGACCTGCCAGCGCTTTCGTATAGTAAGTCACATCATCTTTGTTTTTAAATATATTTTTCCCATGTGGAATGTTTCCCTCTATTATATTAACAGTAGAATATGTTATACATAAATCTGTTCCATAAACATGTCTTATCTTAACTAATTATCTGATACGACAAAGAAATACAGCAAGTAAGGTCATTATAAAATATAACAAAAAAACACCACTTAGGATAACACACACCTCCTTCCCTCCATTTTCCATGTTTCTCACTATTTTTAAGTGGTTAAAACATTCACAATCATTTGTATTAGGAGGGCAAAAAGGTTCAAATATCTATGTGAACTATCAGCTGAGTCAAATTCTAGAATGGTTCCTTCGGTGGACCCCAGGCAATTCATTCCCTTTTCTTTTTTTAATGAGTTAATGCCCTATTACTAATGACTTTATTGTCAATAGTGTATACTCCAGTTTTCATTTTGTACCTACTCAGTCCAGTACCTAACTGCAACTACTCACCCCTCTCTTAGTGCTTGTTTCCATTTTTTGAACTGCTCTATTTTATGAATCCATTATGTTCAATAACATTGCAGAACAATGTCAGATATTGAAATTTCATAATTTGTTCTCCCTTATTTTATTTCTAACCTACACATAACTGGACAAGTCCCTTATACCTGAATTATGGATGACTTACCTTATTCAGTGTTTCAAAATTCTTCACATTTTTTCTTCCCTGCTCCCTCTCATCATAACCAAGAACACAAAGAGCAAAAGTAGAAAACCTCTTATATTTATAGTGTCACTATCTACTGTTTTTTTTCTTTTCTTACTGTTTTTTCCAAGAAGTAAAAATTCATTTACTTTCTTATATGCGATATACAACCCACACAGTTTCTCAGAAATGGAGATGCAATGTCTGTTTCTTGATGAACAGCTATCAAAACAAAATGTCTTTAATTTTGTTTCAAAATAATAATAATAAAAAACTGAGGTGCCCATATTTGAACCAATACAATAGAACTGGAGGGATGTAGTAATATACAAAATACACTCCTGGAAATTGAAATAAGAACACCGTGAATTCATTGTCCCAGGAAGGGGAAACTTTATTGACACATTCCTGGGGTCAGATACATCACATGATCACACTGACAGAACCACAGGCACATAGACACAGGCAACAGAGCATGCACAATGTCGGCACTAGTACAGTGTATATCCACCTTTCGCAGCAACGCAGGCTGCTATTCTCCCATGGAGACAATCGTAGAGATGCTGGATGTAGTCCTGTGGAATGGCTTGCCATGCCATTTCCACCTGGTGCCTCAGTTGGACCAGCGTTCGTGCTGGACGTGCAGACCGCGTGAGACGACGCTTCATCCAGTCCCAAACATGCTCAATGGGGGACAGATCCGGAGATCTTGCTGGCCAGGGTAGTTGACTTACACCTTCTAGAGCACGTTGGGTGGCACGGGATACATGCGGACGTGCATTGTCGTGTTGGAACAGCAAGTTCCCTTGCCGGTCTAGGAATGGTAGAACGATGGGTTCGATGACGGTTTGGATGTACCGTGCACTATTCAGTGTCCCCTCGACGATCACCAGTGGTGTACGGCCAGTGTAGGAGATCGCTCCCCATACCATGATGCCGGGTGTTGGCCCTGTGTGCCTCGGTCGTATGCAGTCCTGATTGTGGCGCTCACCTGCACGGCGCCAAACACGCATACGACCATCATTGGCACCAAGGCAGAAGCGACTCTCATCGCTGAAGACGACACGTCTCCATTCGTCCCTCCATTCACGCCTGTCGCGACACCATTGGAGGCGGGCTGCACGATGTTGGGGCGTGAGCGGAAGACGGCCTAACGGTGTGCGGGACCGTAGCCCAGCTTCATGGAGACGGTTGCGAATGGTCCTCGCTGATACCCCAGGAGCAACAGTGTCCCTAATTTGCTGGGAAGTGGCGGTGCGGTCACCTACGGCACTGCATAGGATCCTACGGTCTTGGCGTGCATCCGTGCGTCGCTGCGGTCCGGTCCCAGGTCGACGGGCACGTGCACCTTCCGCCGACCACTGGCGACAACATCGATGTACTGTGGAGACCTCATGCCCCACGTGTTGAGCAATTCGGCAGTATGTCCACCCGGCCTCCCGCATGCCCACTATACGCCCTCGCTCAAAGTCCGTCAACTGCACATACGGTTCACGTCCACGCTGTCGCGGCATGCTACCAGTGTTAAAGACTGCGATGGAGCTCCGTATGCCACGGCAAACTGGCTGACACTGACGGCGGCGGTGCACAAATGCTGCGCAGCTAGCGCCATTCGACGGCCAACACCGCGGTTCCTGGTGTGTCCGCTGTGCTGTGCGTGTGATCATTGCTTGTACAGCCCTCTCGCAGTGTCCGGAGCAAGTATGGTGGGTCTGACACACCGGTGTCAATGTGTTCTTTTTTCCATTTCCAGGAGTGTACATCTTACATGACAAATAATAAAAGAACAAATTATATCCATGATGGTAGATGGTGGCTGTGAACGGAGCAGGTGCTCATGTCCTGAATGCTAATTGCTAAGGAGAGATGCTGTCACTAACAAACTGATCGATCATATGGTCTTGGTGGGGCGAAGGGTGAGCAGCCTAGCTGCTGTTTCTCCTTTATCTTCTCTGGGTGTTGTTTTTGTCCTTTCTGATGAATTGTCATGACACTACTTCTTGAGATATTTGAATCCAAGACATTATAAACATGTTCCCCGTTATCTGGGGTGAAGACTGGATTGGCATTGATGATCCTTAACTCCTTCCTTGACACTGTGTTGTACAACATGCCATGAATGTGGCAAGGTCACACAGTTTGCGCAGAAGGGGAAGCTTAGGGGTGTCCACTAGTGTGAAAGGGTAGGGTTGTCTTTATGGAGGTAGGTCCCATCTCTAAGAGACACTGCAATCTTCTTGAAGAAGGGCTGCATGCTGTGCTCGTTCGGGAGCGGCACACACTCAGACAGGCCTCCTTCTTCCACACAGCCTCCACAGTGGGAGGGAGAGCGGGTGTCTCCACATCCATCAGCATAGGCTTTGCCTCTCACATTTCTGCAGAGGATGGGGCTGTGGGCGTCAGTGTGGTGGCACCCACCCTCATCGGCTACCTCACAGGGGAGACGGTGGCAGAGATAGACATCATCTTCAGAGCTCACAGCTCATCACACAGCTGTTGCAGCTGGTGGTGGATGGCAGTGAGCTCCTCTTTCATGGTGGCCCTCTGGGCCACAACGACAGGTTGGAAGCCAGCCATCGGTATCAGCTTCACAGTGGCGCAGCCTGCTTCCCTCGCTAGAGTGGTGGAGAGGGGGGAGGAGGGGGTGGGGCTGGCATCTGTCTTTTTGCCAGAGACCACCGCAGGGCATGGGGCAGCTTTCTGATCTATGTTCTTTAATGCAGTTACGGCTGTGCGAGTTTTTGGCATGGGAACCAGTGCAATTCATGCACTTGGCAGCCACACCATGCGGCTTGGGGCAGGTGCATGTGTCATGCACTTCCGCACACTTCAAGAATGCAACCGTGCCCTTGCATGTCTTTCCAACATGCCCCATGCGCTAGCACTTGAAACACTGCTCTACAGTGCACTTCTTCAGTTGTCTTTTGCAGCCACGATCTTTCTCAATGGCTTCCATCAGGAATTCAAGTGCAGCAGCAAGCGAGTGACAAAGTGAGCAGCAGCGAGTCAAGCAGCAGAATGCATTGTGTTGTGTGCTAAGGAGAGTGATGCAGTGTTGCTTAAATATATGATATTCCGCCCACTGCACATCAATACATCAGCGACAGCCAGTCAGGCATACAGGACATCAAATGGGTTTTACAATAAAGTTTATAAGAAATGGTCACATGGAAGCTAACAACACATGAGGAAATAGGTGCCTTATATTATATAAAATAACTGCTATACACAGCATTATGTCAATCTGTGCTAAAATATATATATAAAAGAGATATCCTCCAATCATAATCTGTTGTGAGAACCTCAATATCCATCTGTGGGCATTTATCGTAAATTCGTACACTGTATGGCAGCAAAGAAGGTGGTTAGGCTAACAGTCCCCATGGAGATGGAGTGATCATATCAATATGTGCCATCCAGCAGGAGAGGATCGCAGAGCTGTAGCAGTGGCTGGAAGTCAAGACACGTACTGGCATGCAGGTTGACACTGCAAGTGGAGTATTGCTATTAGATCGTAATTCCAATGAAAATATTGCTTGAGCAACACCATTATCATCGAAGCGTCATGCAGGTGACAATGTGCTCATTTCACAGGACCAATTTCAAATCTGCGACATTGACTAGTTGTTACCAACTACTGATATGAAAGTAAGATGACTGTCATAATATGTGTCATCCCCCAGATGACATTAACCAAGTTACTGACAAGATAACAAATAAAGTATGATACCTAAAGCATTAAAAAGGGAAAACTATGTAAGTTACATCAAAATAAGTTTGGCGCAAAGTCTCATTTATCCACCAAGGTACTCAAGGACATAAAACAATGAACATAAGAAAATTGAAGTTTAAAAAACTTTGAACCTAGTTATTTACAGTCGGTCCATAAAATAGGTGTACAAAATGTATGATGTACAGAAATATAGGTTACAACACTACAATGCAATACATCATGGACCCATCTAAGTAGTCATAAGCATAAAACAATTGCACAAACAGTCAAAAGTTAAATGATAATGGAACTGTTGTTGTGTGCATGTTGTTGTTGTTGTGGTCTTCAGTCCTGAGACTGGTTTGATGCAGCTCTCCATGCTACTCTATCCTGTGCAAGCTTCTTCATCTCCCAGTACCTACTGCAACCTACATCCTTCTGAATCTGCTTAATGTATTCATCTCTTGGTCTCCCTCTACTATTTTTACCCTCCACGCTGCCCTCCAATACTAAATTGGTGATCCCTTGATGCCTCAGAACATGTCCTACCAACCGATCACTTCTTCTGGTCAAGCTGTGCCAGCAACTTCTCTTCTCCCCAATCCTATTCAATACTTCCTCATTAGTTATGTGATCTACCCATCTAATCTTCAGCATTCTACTGTAGCACCACATTTCGAAAGCTTCTATTCTCTTCTTGTCCAAACTATTTATCATCCATGTTTCACTTGCATACATGGCTACACTCCATACAAATACTTTCAGAAATGACTTTCTGACACTTAAATCTATACTCGATGTTAACAAATTTCTCTTGTTCAGAAACGCTTTCCTTGCCACTCGATGTTAACAAATTTCTCTTGTTCAGAAACGCTTTCCTTGCCATTGCCAGTCTACATTTTTTATCCTCTCTACTTTGACCATCATCAGTTATTTTGCTCCCCAAATAGCAAAACTCCTTTACTACTTTAAGTGTCTCATTTCCTAATCTAATTCCCTCAGCATCACCCGACTTAATTCGACTACATTCCATTATCCTCATTTTGCTTTTGTTGATGTTCATCTTATACCCTCCTTTCAAGACGCTAACCATTCCACTCAACTGCTCTTCCAAGTCCTTTGCTGTCTCTGACAGAATTATAATGTCATCGGCGAACCTCAAAGTATTTATTCCTTCTCCATGAATTTTAATACCTATACCGAATTTTTCTTTTGTTTCCTTTACTGCTTGCTCAATATACAGATTGAACAACATCGGGGAGAGGCTACAACCCTGTCTTACTCCCTTCCCAACCACTGCTTCCCTTTCATGTCCCTCGACTCTTATAACTGCCATCTGGTTTCTGTACAAATTGTAAATAGCCTTTCGCTCCCTGTATTTTACCCCTGCCACCTTCAGAATTTGAAAGAGAGTATTTCAGTCAATATTGTCAATAGCTTTCTCTAAGTCTACAAATGCTAGAAAAGTAGGTTTGCCTTACCTTAATTTTTCTTCTAAGATAAGTCGTAAGGTCAGTATTGCCTCACGTGTTCCAGTATTTCTATGGAATCCAAACTGATCTTCCCCGAGGTCGGCTTCTACCAGTTTTTCCGTTCGTCTGTAAAGAATTCGTGTTAGTATTTTGCAGCTGTGGCTTATTAAACTGTTGCTCGGTAATTTTCACATCTGTCAACACCTGCTTTCTTTGGGATTGGGATTATTATATTCTTCTTGAAGTCTGAGGGTATTTCGCCTGTCTCATACATCTTGCTCACCAGATGGTAGAGTTTTGTCAGGACTGGCTCTCCCAAGGCCGTCAGTAGTTCCAATGGAATGTTGTCTACTACTCAGGTCTTTTAGTGCCCTGTCAAACTCTTCACGCAGTATCGTATCTCCCATTTCATCTTCATCTACATCCTCTTCCATTTCCATAATATTGTCCTCAAGTACATCACCGTTGTATAGATCCTCTATATACCCCTTCCACCTTTCTGCTTTCCCTTCTTTGCTTAGAACTGGGTTTCCATCTGAGCTCTTGATGTTCATACAAGTGGTTCTCTTATCTCCAAAGTACTCTTTAATTTTCCTGTAGGCAGTATCTATCTTACCCCTAGTGAGATAAGCCTCTACATCTTTACATTTGTCCTCTAGCCATGCCTGCTTAGCCATTTTGCACTTCCTGTCGATCTCATTTTTGAGACATTTGTATTCCTTTTTGCCTGCTTCATTTACTGCATTTTTATATTTTCTCCTTTCATCAATTAAATTCAATATTTCTTCTGTTACCCAAGGATTTCTACTAGCCCTCGTCTTTTTACCTACTTGATCCTCTGCTGCCTTCACTACTTCATTCCTCAAAGCTACCCATTCTTCTTCTACTGTATTTCTTTCCCCTATTCCTGTCAATTGTTCCCTTATGCTCTCCCTGAAACTCTGTACAACCTCTGGTTCTTTCAGTTTATCCAGGTCTCATCTCCTTAAGTTCCCACCTTTTTGCAGTTTCTTCAGTTTTAATCTACAGGTCATAACCAATAGATTGTGGTCAGAGTCCACATCTGCCCCTAGAAATGTCTTACAATTTAAGACCTGGGTCCTAAATCTCTGTCTTACCATTATATAATCTATCTGATACCTTTTAGTATCTCCAGGGTTCTTCCATGTATACAACCTTCTTTCATGATTCTTAAACCAAGTGCTAGCTATGATTATGTTGTGCTCTGTGCAAAATTCTACCAGGCAGCTTCCTCTTTCATTTCTGTCCCCCAATCCATATTCACCTACTACGTTTCCTTCTCTCCCTTTTCCTACTGTTGAATTCCAGTCACCCATGACTATTAAATTTTCGTCACCCTTCACTATCTGAATAATTTCTTTTATTTCATCATACATTTCTTCAATTTCTTCGTCATCTGCAGAGCTAGTTGTGTGCATATTGTAACAATATGCATCACCCTTCTACACCTTAATACATAGTGTACGTACCAACTTTAGTTCCAGTCACATTTTAAGAAGGGAAAATTGGTACATTCAAGAAGAGTAAATGTGAAGTTAAAGTACTGATGGAAACAAAAACCTGTCTCTCTCTCTCTCTCTCTCTCTCTCTCTCTCTCTCTCTCTCTCTCTCTCTCTCTCTCTGTGTGCGTGTGTGTGTGTGTGTGTGTGTGTGTGTGTGCGCGCGCGCGCGCGCGCACCCTGAAACTATGATAGCTATATCTTACATTTCTTATTCAAGCAAAACCTCAACACCTCATTTAACATCACAATCAAAGAACAACAAACTATAGAACATCCTACGTTGACTCTTGTTTGCTAGTCTGCTAGAAACAATTACAGTATTTGAATCATCAATGAAAACTAGTCATTCTGCTTCATGGTTTCTAGAATACAGGGGGTTTCTCGCCCAGTTAAGAAATAATCACCAATTTTCAACACAATCTTTGATGCTCCTAATCTCTTTTCTGGAAATTGAATTTCATTTGTTATCTAAAAGGCTACATGATTAACAGAACATCACAAGCTGATTACTGCTGTCGGCAACAACAGTGAAACTGACAACTCCACAACCTTCCAGCCTTATAACATATTCAAGGAAGACAAGAATTCTCATTGACTGGTACACTTCAACATATCAGGAGTGACACAAGGATATTTCATGCAATGAGAGAACTGACTTGGCATAGCCTGCGATAACTTCGTCTTCTGATTTCTGGCACAATAATTTATTATTGAACAGAAAATAATAAAGCAGTAATTCTGAAAGATCATCTATCATTGTCAGTTATGGACTCACAGATGTGACAGGATATCAAGGGACTCAAGGGAGAAGTAATATTAATATAAGCTGCTCAAAAAATTGTTTTTTTGTACCTCTATAATGACTAGCACAGTTTGAGTTCTTTTTAAAGTGGAAACTTTGCCAAAGCTCTTTTGAGCATATTGCTGCTTACAGAAACCTGCAGATTGGAGGTAAAAGAAAAACCTCCATTCTCAGTAGAGGCCACTCACTCACACTCTCTCTCTCTCTCTCTCTCTCTCTCTCTCCCCCCCCCCCCCCCCCCCCCCACAATTGTGAAGGGCACAATGTGGCTTGTGTATATGATATGGCAGCATTCAAACATTCAGCTGCTATCATGACATGCAAAATATTGAAGGTTTTCCTCATAATTGTCACCTGCGAACAACAATACCAATCAATGACTGCTACCTAGAAATTACGGCTTTTAGATGCCCTGAGGAGAATACAGTATAACTGTATGTACCCTTTTCTGTAGGCAACTGGAAGGGCTGTATCACCCACACAGTACACAACCATCCGTACATGACCAATTTGTCCTATAAGTACTCATCAGAAACAACAGCACAATACCACAGCATTGTGATGCACAGAAAAGGTGGGCAGGAGAAAACCTGGAACTGAACCTGGATCAATGGTGTCAGGCTCAATTCACCAACAGGTGCAGGATTTTTCTGACGTCACTATTATTGATCATTTGGGGCCTGAACAGTATAGTGAAAGGATCCTCCAAACAATTGTCCAGCACTACAGTCAACATTTTTGCAACACGTTTGTCTATCAAGGCACTAATATGCAAGCACACCACACGCACCTAATGAACACCTTACTCTAGGAAACATGAATCAACCAATGGAATGGTCTGTGGTATCTGCTGACATGGACAAAACTAAGAATGCTTGAGAACTGCAACCAGGGTTTCAACTATATCTCACTGTGCCCTGAAATGAAGTGTATACTCCCCACTATCCTTCACAAATCTGTCATAGTGGTATTCTATCACCCACTGAACCAACAAAATATCCTTGTCCATCCCTACTCCAACCTTGCTCCCAACCTCTTGCCTCATGGCTCATATCTCTGTAACAATGGTAGATGCAAAACCTGTCCCATTCATCTTCCCAATACCAGCTACTCCAGTCCTGTCATAGGCATCTCCTACTCCATCAAAGGCAGGGCTACCTGTGAAAGCAGCCATGTCATCTACAAACAAAACTGTAATCACTGTGCCACTTTCTATGTGAGCATGACAATTACCAAGCTGTCTGTCCACACGAATGGCCATTGCCAAACTGTGGCCAAGAAGCTGCTGGACCAACTAGTTGCTGAACATGCTGCCAACAAAATGTAGTTCACTTGAACGATTGCTTCACAGCTTGCACTCTCTGAATTCTTCCTGCCAACACTGTTGTAGTTGTTGTTGTTGTGGTCTTCAGTCCTGAGACTGGTTTGATGCAGCTCTCCATGCTATTCTATCCTGTGCAAACTTCTTCATCTCTCAGTACCTACTGCAGCCTACATCCTTCTGAATCTGCTTAGTATATTCATCTCTTGGTCTCCCTCTGCGATTTTTACCCTCCACGCTGCCCTCCAATACTAAATTGGTGATCCCACGATGTCTAAGAACATGTCCTACCAACCGATCCCTTCTTCTAGTCAAGTTGTGCCACAAGCTCTTTTTCTCCCCAATTCTATTCAATACCTCCTCATTAGTTATGTGATCTTCCCATCTAACATTCAGCATTCTTCTGTGGCACCACATTTCGAAAGCTTCTATTCTTTTCTTGTCTAAAGTATTTATCGTCCACGTTTCACTTCCATACATGGCTGCACTCCATACAAATACTTTCAGAAACGACTTCCCTGACATTTAAATCTATACTCGATGTTAACAAATTTTTCTTCTTCAGAAACGCTTTCCTTGCCATTGCCAGTCTACATTTTATATCCTCTCTACTTTGAGCATCGTCAGTTATTTTGTTCCCCAAATAGCAAAACTCCTTTACTACTTTAAGTGTCTCATTTCCTAATCTAATTCCCTCAGCATCACCCGACTTAATTCGAGTACATTCCATTATCCTCGTTTTGCTTTGTTGATGTTCATCTTATACCCTCCTTTCAAGACACTGTCAATTCGGTTCAGCTGCTCTTCCAAGTTTTTATTTCTTCAACATGGATTTTAATACCTACTCCGAACTTTTCTTTTGTTTCCTTTATTGCTTGCTCAATATACAGATTGAATAACATTGAGGATAGGCTACAACCTTGTCTCACTCCCTTCCCAACCACTGCTTCCGTTTCATGCCCCTCGACTCTTATAACTGCCATCTGCTTTCTGTTCAAATTGTAAATAGCCTTTCGATCCCTGTATTTTACGCCTGCCACCTTCAGAATTTGAAAGAGAGTATTCCAGTCAACATTGTCAAAAGCTTTCTCTAAGTCTCCAAATGCTAGAAACGTAGGTTTGTCTTTCCTTAATCTTTCTTCCAAGATAAGTCGTAGGGTCAGTATTGCCTCACGTGTTCCAACATTTCTACGGAATCCAAACTGATCTTCCCCGAGGTCGGCTTCTACTAGTTTTTCCATTCGTCTGTAAAGAATTCGCGTTAGTATTTTGCAGCTGTGACTTATTAAACTGATAGTTCAGTAATTTTCACATCTGTCAACACCTGCTTTCTTTGGGATTGGAGTTATTATATTCTTCTTGAAGTCTGAGGGTATTTCGCCTGTCTCATACATCTTGCTCACCAGATGGTAGAGTTTTGTCAGGACTGGCTCTCCCAAGGCTGTCAGTAGTTCTAATGGACTGTTGTCTACTCCGGGGGCCTTGTTTCAACTCAGGTCTTTCAGTGCTCTGTCAAACTCTTTATGCAGTATCATATCTCCCATTTCATCTTCATCTACATCCTCTTCCATTTCCATAATATTGTCCTCAAGTATGTCGCCCTTGTATAGACCCTCTATATACTCCTTCCCCCTTTCTGCTTTCCCTTCTTTGCTTAGAACTGGGTTTCCATCAAAGCTCTTGATATTCATGCAAGTGGTTCTCCTTTCTCCGAAGGTCTCTTTAATTTTCCTGTAAGCAGTATCTATCTTACCCCTAGTGAGAGAAGCCTCTACATCCTTACATTTGTCCTCTAGCCATGCCTGCTTAGCCATTTTGCACTTCCTGTCGATCTCATTTTTGAGACGTTTGTATTCCTTTTTGCCTGCTTCATTTACTGCATTTTTATATTTTCTTCTTTCATAAATTAAATTCAATATTTCTTCTGTTACCCAAGGGTTTCTACCAGCCCTCGTGTTTCTACCTATTTGATCCTCTGCTGCCTTCACTATTTCATCCCTCAATGCTACCCATTCTTCTTCTACTGTATTTCTTTCCCCCATTCCTGTCAATTGTTTCCTTATGCTCTCCCTGAAACTCTGTACAAGCTCTGGTTCTTTCAGTTTATCCAGGTCCCCTCTCCATAAATTCCCACCTTTTTGCAGTTTCTTCAGTTTTAATCTACAGTTCATAACCAATAGATTGTGGTCAGAGTCCACATCTGCCCCTGGAAATGTCATACAATTTAAAACCTGGTTCCTAAATCTCTGTCTTACCGTTACATAATCTATCTGATACCTTTTAGTATCTCCAGGGTTCTTCCATGTATACAACCTTCTTGAACCAAGAGTTAGCTATGATTAAGTTATGCTCTGCGCAAAATTCTACCAGACAGCTTCCTCTCTCATTTCTCAGCCCCAATCCATATTCACATACTATGTTTCCTTCTCTCCCTTTTCCTACTGACAAATTACAGTCACCCATGACTACTAAATTTTCGTCTCCCTTCACTACCTGAATAATTTCTTTTATCTCATCATACATTTCATCAATTTCTTCATCGACTGCAGAGCTAGTTGGCATATAAACTTGTACTACTGTAGTAGGTGTGGGCTTTGTGTCTATCTTGGCCACAATAATGCGTTCACTATGCTGTTTGTAGTAGATTACCCGCACTCCTATTTTTTTTATTCATTATTAAACCTACTCCTGCATTACCCCTATTTGATTTTGTATTTATAGCCCTGTATTCACCTGACCAAAAGTCTTGTTCCTCCTGCCACCGAACTTCACTAATTCCCACTATATCTAACTTTAACCTATCCATTTCCCTTTTTAAATTTTCTAACCTACCTGTCCAATTAAGGGATCTGACATTCCACGCTCCGATCCGTAGAACGCCAGTTTTCTTTCTCCTGATAACATCATCCTCTTGAGTAGTCCCCGCCCGGAGATCTGAATGGGGGACTATTTTACCTCCGGAATATTTTACCCAAGAGGACGCCATCATCATTTAATCACACAGTAAAGCTGCAAGCCCTCAGGAAAAATTACGGCTGTAGTTTCCCCTTGCTTTCAGCCGTTCGCAGTACCAGAACAGCAAGGCCATTTTGGTTAGTGTTACAAGGCCAGATCAGTCAATCATCCAGACTGTTGCCCCTGCCAACACTAGTTTTCCTAAACTCTCTAAAACATATCTGCTGTTCTCAGTCTCTGCTTCTCCGTCTACCACCCATCTAACCTCTTTCCTGGTTCCACTGATTCCAGTGTCTGTAGACAGTGGCCACGTGTGATCTTTACTTTCTATATTGCTGTTACTCTCCAAATACTCACAACTTTAAACAAGGCTGACAGCAGCAATCATATATAAACTTTCAATAAATGCTGCATACAGCCAATCAGTTGCATTAAGTTTATTGTAATAAGCATTGACCACATTTTAGTATTACTATGAGTATCTCCTTCACAAGTATGAAAGTAATATAACTTGCAGTACGTCAAAAACTATGCATGTATTATGAGCTAAAATGATTGAGTCAAATAGCAGGAATAATAGATAAGTCCTCCATGAAAAAGAGCAAGACTCCACAGGCACAACTTATAAAAACATTTTTGGATTAAAGGAGACCCTTACCAAAAGACAGAGGTGTTGAAAAGTTGATAGACACATACACAAAAGAAAGAAAACTTGGAAGCTTTCAGAGTTACCCTAAAAACACACACACAGGAGGAGGGAGCCAGGTGGCAGGGAGAGGGACTCAAGGGTGGGTGGCTCACAGCTCAGAGCAGCAGCCAGTTTGCCAGCTAGGAATGCAGAGTGGAACAGTGGTGGGTATATGCACTGGCATGATTGTAGCAGCCATAGGTGCGCAACACATGCTGAAAGTGACATGGGATTATAAATTAGGAGGGGATGATGGGATGGAAGAAGGGGAAATTGTTGGGTCGAGTATGCGGGGGCAGTCAGTTGCCTGAGACTGAGGCCAGGATGATTGTGGGAGCAGAGGATGTGTTGTAAGGATAACTTATGTCTCTGTAGTTCAGAGAAGCTGGTAGTGGAGAGAATGATCCAGATGGCTCAGGTAGTGAAGCAGCTATTGAAACTGAGCAGTGCTTGGCAGCGTGTTGTGCCACTGGGTGGTCAACATTGTTCTTAACAACAGTTTGGCAGTGGCCATTCATGCTGGTAGACACCTGGTTGGCAGTCATACCAACATAAGAGGTGTGTAGTGTTTGTAGGAGAGATGGTGTATGACATGGCCGCTTTCATAGTTGGCCATGCCTCTCATGGGGCAAAGGGTTGGATGTGGGAGTGACATAGGTATGGACCAGGATATTGTTTAGGTTGGGTGGGCAATGGAACGCCACTTTAACAGAGGTGGGAGGGACCTTGAGTAGGACGTCCCTCATTTCAGGGCAGGATGAGAATTAATCAGAGCACTGGCAAAGGATATGGTTCAGCTGTTCCAGTCCAAGGTGATACTGGGTGAGTAGAGGGGGGGGGGGGCACCTTTGTAGCTGATTTTTGGGGTGGTGAGGTGACTGGGGTTATGTGAGGATATGGCATGGAAACTCTGTTTGTAGACTAGGTTTGGGGGTATTGACTGCCTGTGAAGGCCTTTGATGGGTCTTCAGCATAATGAGCAAGGGAGTTCTCATTACTACAGATATGTTGTCCATGGTTGGCTAGGCTGTATGGGAAGGATTTTTTGGTGCAGAAGGGATGGCAGCTGTTGAAATGCAGGTATTGTTAGTGGTTAGTGGGTTTAATTGGGACAGAATTGGGGGTGGAGCCGACAGAGAGGTGGAGGTCAATGTCCAGAAAGATGGTGTGCTGGACACCATATTCCATCACTAAGCCACTGCTTCTGTCAACATCTTGCCACAGGAATCATATTCATGTGACAGACCAAGGTCCAAGACCTGGCCAATCCACCCACCCGGCACCTCCTACTCCAGATCTGTCACAGGCTTCTGCTAACCCATCAGAGGCAGGGATAACTGTGAAAGCAGACATGTCTTTCGTCACCTCTGTTGCAAACAATTCACAACTTTTTATGTTGGTATGATTACCAGGCAGCTGTCCAACAGTATGAATGGCCACTGCCAAACTGTTGTCAAGAACAAGTTGACCACCCAAAGGCACAACATCCAGCAGATTTCTATGGTCTCTTCATAATCTAACTCATCTGGACACTTCTCTCCACCAATATCTTCTCTGAAGTATGCAGATGGGAATTATCCTTACAACACAAAATCCAATCCCACAGTCATCTTGGCCCCAATCTCTGGTAATCCGCCATCTCCACACCCTCCATCCAACAGTTCCCCTTCATCCGTCCTGTCATCCTCGCCCAATTCAAGTCCCAAAGTCACCTCCAGTGTGTGCCACTCCCCACTGGCCACTACAATTGTGCCAGCCATATACCTGCCACTCCTCAACCCTGCATTTCAAGCTCGCAAGCCAGCCACCTCCCTCTAAGCCACTAGCCACCCATGATCATTTCCTCTTCCTGCCTCCCTCTCTCTCTACCCCCCCCCCCCCCCCACACGTGACACTACTCCCACAATAACCAGATAACATGCCAAAAAATAGTGTTAGTCTACCCCGCATCATGTAGCTGTGTGTGTGTGTGTGTGTGTGTGTGTGTGTGTGTGTGTGTGTGTGTGTGTGTGTGTGTGTGTGAGGGGGAGAGGGATGGTGGCACTTGCATGCATGTGTCCTTACCCTCTCAGAAAAATCTTACATCAAAGTTCTGCAGCATTCAAACGGAAATCAAAATTAATTATAATAGTCCAAATGTCAGCTGATAGTGTTCATTGAGTATACAGGAACTGTTGTTGAGATATGAATGAACAGTGTGCTATTAGCTTTTTGCATTATGAAATATCCTTTTTTGAAGAATGTATAAACAAAACAGTATTGCACACTAGGAACAAACAGAATGAGGCTGTACTGCTTTCAACAGACTAGCTTTGTATTCAGGAGGATGGTGACTACTAATTCCCTTCTGGTCATCCTGATTTAGAATTTCTATGGTTTGCTTGAATTACTTAAGGCAGAGGACAGGATGGTTCCTGCTATAAGGAAGCTGCCAATTACATTTATCATTCTTGTCAAACTAGACCTGTAAGTATATGAATGTCTGCTGTATGTCATAAAACGATTGTTTTAAACATTAACTGAATTTTTCGTAGGCACTTGACCCAACATGACATTAATATCAAATAGGGATTACTCCTACCATTCTGCAAACCTATATTTATTTTGGCATGAAACAAGCTTTTGGCTTCTTGAGTCATGAGACAAGTTACAAAATCATGGTTTAGTCACAGCATACAGAGATAGGATTTTTGGGAGGATAGACTGCTACTCACCACGTAGAGGAAGTGTTCAGTGACAGACAGGCACAATGAATAAAGACAGCTAGATAAACTGACCGACAAAAAAAAGCATCTGGAAGAGTAAATGAAATGAAAGTTCATGAACTGAGAGCATATGTGATATTATTTCAGTGATTACAAAATCAAGTCAGATTTACAAAAAAACTGGCCAGTATCAGCCCACTTATCAGTATGACGTTGCACGCCTTCTAACCTGGATGCATGCTTTGATTCAGTTAGGATTGGTGTCATAAGATCATTGTACCACCTACTGATGCAGGCTGGCCAACAACTGTTTGAAATGTTCCTTGATGTCCTGTTACACATGTTCTTTCGGGGACAGATCTGGGGATCTTGCTGGCTTTGCGAGTATATCAACATTGCACAACAGCTCATAGAGGCATATGCTGTGAGTACAAAAGCATTATATTGTTGAAAAATGGGACCACAGTACTGTTGTACAAGAGGTAGCACATGAAGTTTGAGGATGCCCATGTATCATTGTATCATCAGAAATCCCTCAGTCACTATGTGCCATGACCTTACATCATACCTGATGGGTCCCCACATCATGACACCAGGAGTAATACCGCTGTGCCTCTTCAAAACATCGAAGATTGGGACTTCTCGCTAGGTTTTCTCCATACTCATCAATGCTGGTCACCCAGGGTAGTGCGGAACAGCAATTCATCACTGAACACAATGTAACACCATCCATCACCAGTCCATTTTCCTGTCACACCACCACTTCATATCCAACTGTTTGTGTTGTGATGTCAACAGCAGGCTGTGCATGCAACAGTAATTCAGTAGTCCAGTAGCTGCTAGTCTCTGACCAATGGTGTGTGATGAAACAGACTATTACACAGAATCCACTACTAGTTCTCAGATAGCAGATACAGATACAGATGTGAAGCAGTTTAAATATGGTTGGTGCAGAATATGACAATCTACCCTTTTAGTCATCAGACTTGGTTAATTAGAACCTCGATGACAAGTACACCTGCCTTCATGTTGCCATATAACCCAATATCAGGCCACTGCCACACATAAATGCCCCAAAAATCTGGTTATTGTACAATTTGATGGCCACCTACATGGAGGCTCCAAAGAGGCCCCTTTCAAAATGCCAGATGTTGACGACACCACCTCATATCAGGCACCTCCATGTCCTTCACAGTTATCACTCAAAATCTGATGCTGTTCACGGCCCTTATATGTGTTGTCATGACTAGTAACAGTACCAAACCAAACAAAACTAATGCACTTTGGCTGCCTTTCTACCTGTCTCAGAGAACAACAACTCTAATCATTTACATAGCCCGCAATGGTTTGTGCATGTTCAAAGTTAAATTGAAATCTTATTAAGTCTTCTGGACACGTGAGTGCAGCACGGGGGTGGGGGGGGGGGAGGAGCAAACTGTTGCCTCCAGATTCTAAAGCCCACTTGTGAGTGCATCTGAGGTGAGCAGAGATCCTTGCTGCAGTGGGTAGAGGGAGAACAGAAGAGGTATTGGGCAAGTAGGGGGGGGGGGGGGGGGGGGAGACTGAAGGGTAGGGTTAGAGACGGATGCTAATGTAGGGGCAGGATATTGGGTAGCTAGGTACAGCATTGAGAGGCTATGCTGAAGCAGTAGTAGAAAAGGGGATTAGAGAGGAGAGAAGAGAAGTAGAAAGGACGAAGCACTAGATGGGGGTTCTGGGGGTGGATAGAAGACACGTGTAGAGCTGGAGTGGGAGCAGTGGAGGGAACAAAGGCAGTGGAGGTTAGGCACTAGTGAAGATTGAGACCAGAAAGTTATGGAAATGAAGGATATCTTGCAAGGAGAGTTCTTACTGCACAATTCAGAAAAGCTGGTGTTAATGGGAACAATCCAGATGATGCAGACTATGAAGCAGTTGTTGAAGTGGGTGGTCCAGTTCTCTCTTGGCCAAAGTTTGGCAGTGATTATTCAAGTGGGCAGACAACCTGTTAGTGGTCCAACCACAGCAGGCCACATGGTAGTTGCAGCTATGCTGATAGATCACATGACTGCTTTTTTTGGCTGTTTTTACATGTGGCTCAACTTTTGATGGGACATGAGATGCATGTGACAGGACTGGGGTGGGTGGAAGTGGAAGTGTGTATGGGACAGGTCTTGCATCTATGTCTATTGCACTGATATGAGCTGTGTGGCAAGGAGTTGGCAGGTGAGGTGGAACAGGGGCATTGAAGATATTGTGTAAGTTAGGCAGGTGGTGAAATACCCACTGTGAGAGGGGTGGGAAGGATAGCAAGGAGAGTATTTCTTATTCCAGGGCACAGAAAGAGAAAGTAAAAACCACAGCAGAGAACGTGATTAAATTTTTCCAGCCTTGGTGGTACTGAGTCATGAAGGGGATGCTCATCTGTGGCCAGTCAGTGGTTATGTGGATGCTAGGTGGCTGAAGAGATGAGGCATGGGAGATGCATTTCTGAATTGGCGTGGAGAGTAAATTCGTCTTTTACAGTCTAAGTAAGTCTTGGGATTTTTGGAGAGGGGCTACTCATCACTTCAGATACGAAGACTACAGGTGACTATGCACTTATATGGATATGGTGCTGTCCAAAAGAACAGAGTAATGAGTGTGTTGGGGTGGGACACTATGAATGTAGTGTGTGGACATACAAGGTGAAAATGTGGATCTCGCAGGAGGCATGCGCAAGATAGTCCCTGCAGTCGCACTATCCACTGTGCCCTCGGTGACTCAGATGGCTAGAGCATCTGCCCTGTTAGCAGGAGATCCCGGGTTCGAGTCCCAGTCGGGGCACACATTTTCACCTGCCCCCTTGATATATATCAATGCCCGTTAACAGCTGAAGGTATTAATATAATTCTAATTTCGTACAGGTGACTACGCTGTATGGTAGGGACTTCTTGGTGTAGAATGGGTGGCAACAGGCAAATTGGAGATATTGTTGGTGGCTGGTAGGCTTGATGTGGACAGAGGTACTCATGTAGCCATCTTTGAGGTGGAGGTTGTTGTCAAGGAAAGTGGTTCAGAGTGTACAAATGGAAAAGAAGAAAAAAAAGCTCTCAGATTTTTCCCACATTTCCCAGTTAAAAATACACTTTAGCTCTGATGAAAAGTCACTTACCCCCAGGTAAAAATACAATTTTTCCTTGGTGAAAATACGTTTTTTTCTGAGTTAAACAACAATATACTTTCCCTCGGAGCTGTAAAACTGATCAGTTCTTTGAACAGTGAAGGTTTTATACACCAGCGTAGAACTTCCTGGCACTTTATGAAATGAAACCCAGCAAAAAACAACACATTTTGTAAGGATCTTTGATGCACGGCAACGTTTACATTGTATATTTTCATATTACGAAAGTATGAACACAAATTCCACCAAATACAGCACAGCAGCTTCCAGGAACTGAAACTGATATTGTGGCACACTTTGATCAGCCAGTTACATGTCACATGTCACATTATCCCACCAGCCAATGACAGTAGATGCTCAGAACACAGCACGCATGATGTAGTTAGTCAATGCCAAAATCATGATAAATAGCACAAATATGCAAATAAGAAAAATCAGTGATTTAAATTAATATGCAAACACTGTACCTACAAGGAAAGTTAAGCCTTCATATATAATATCGGTTGTCAAAAGATTTTTGCTATTTTTTCTGAGGGTGGTGTTGGGCAGGGTCCTACAAGCACAGCTTAAATTGTAGCAGCTGGATATTTCTGATGAGCATGATTATAAATTTCACTGCTGTGCACCAACCATTTCGTGGGTGACCTAGCTGAATACATGTTTAGTCAAGAACTTACTTTTCAATAGAAAAGCCAATTACATGTGAAACTGCTCAAGAATTCTCTTTGCACTCATTTTTTAAAAGATGATTATACTTTTTGCCATTGCTACTGCATATTTGGTAACCCATGAAAGAATTAAAATAAATACAAAGAACTAACCTCTATTTAGGGTGTGTTACCTTCTAAGATATATCACAAACAAATGTGGTAGTAAATTATTCGGTGCTTCTATAGACACATTGTCAATAGCAGCACTACTGATTACTACAACTCTTGTTATAAACTGTATGAAGGAATATTAGATTATATGAAATGACATGGTACTTGGAGTATAACTGTATACTAGATTTGCTCCTACAACTGAAGTTTTATTTCTGTTTTATTCTCTCGTTTGTTTTATTGCTGCAGTATTACTCTGCAGCAGAGGGCTAAAATAAAATTATTTGTTAGAGTATCGGTTCTTCATACCAAAATTACAAAAATTTAACTGAAAACTAAAACAATGAAAAACGTCCGGAATTTTAAAAAAAGGTTATCATGTGTTTCCCGAATTTCTCCCGGATGACAAAATTTCCGGGTTTTCCTGGATTTCTCTGTTGTCCTGGGGCATATACACCCTGTGGCTTGTTAGGCTGAGGATGATCAGGTAAAGTAGATGAGGGAGGAGGTGTTGAGGTTCTGGATGAATATAGATAGTGTGTCCTAACACTCAGTCCAAATCATGAAGATGTCATCAGTGAATCTCTACCAGGTGAGATGTTTGGGATTCTGGATGGCAAGCAAGGGTTCCCCCCAAATCACCCCTGAAAAGGCTGACACAGAACAGTATCATGTGGATATCTATTGCTGTACCATGGATTTGTTTGTAGGTTTGGATTGTAGATTTGGTGTTCTCCTTCCCGGTCACCACTGTGAAGCATATCCTCACTAACAATTGCTTATCCTTTGAAGGCATCACCTGCAAACACATCCGTAGTACAGAAATGGGCACCTACATGGCATCATTCTGTGCCAACCTATTCATGGGCCATCAAAAAGAATCCTTCCTAGCCACCCAAAACCCAAAACCCTCACCTGGTTCAGATTCATTGCAGACATCTTCATGATCTGAACCAAGGGTGAGGATACCCTATCCTCATTCCTCCAGAACCTCAACAGCTCCATCATTCACTTCACCTGGTCCTCTTCAGATCAACAAGCCACCTTCCTTGATGTCGACCTCCACCTCAAGGATTGCTACATTCTCACCTCCATCCACACCAAGCCAACCAAACACCAACAATATGTCCACCTTGACAGCTGCCACCCATTTCTTGCCAAGGAGTCCCCTTCTACACAACTTAACCACCTGTGGTTATTGCATCTGTAGTGATGAGCTGTCCCTGCCATGCGAAAGGTCTCACTGAGGCCTATCTCCACCATGGTTTTGACTGCTGTGCAGCATTCTATAGCAGCATGAGCACTAAGAAGCTGTCTGCTAGCATGAATGGCTACTGCCAAACTGTGGCCATGGGATAGCTGGCTGGACCACTCAGTTGTTGAGTATGCCACATAACACAATGTGTTTTGTGCAGTCCTAAAGCATCAACTGCACACCGACCAGTGCAGTGCCGTGAAATGGCATCAAGAAGGCACTGACTCGCACGCCAATGGAAATAGCAGACAGCACCACACCTAGAGGAAGACAGTTCAGTGGCCCCCTATCAATGCTGACTTCATCAACTACCCATCACTGGTCGGCCCTAGTTTGGTCACAGGATTCAAGAGCATCAGTACTGAGTAATAGGAAAATGTTACTCAGCCTGTGTTCTGCAAGTAGTAATAGAGAGTGAAGCACTTGTATGTAGGAGGCTCAGAAAGCAAAGGAAGTTAAGTATCGTTTCTTCCCTTTTCGAAATAAAGAGTTCAATTAACCTTAAAGTGTTTTGTACAGGTGATGTAGGATTCCTGCCACCAACCATCACAACTTGTCTCGTTCCTTGTTTGTGTTGGTGCTGACTCTCACAGTAGCCAACACAACATGTTTGACTTCAACATCTGCTCCACAGCCTTACCATCTGGATTCTTCCCACCAACAGCAGCTTTTCTGACTTGTGGAATTGAGAACTCTCCTCGCATTATATCCTTCATTCCTGTAACCCTCTTGGCCTCAGTCTTCACTAGTCTCCATTCTCCACCTACCTCTATCCCCTTCCATGCTATCTTCCTAGCCCTACACACTCCTATCCCCTGAACACACCTGCATATTCTATTCCCTTTCTCTACTTCTCTATTCCCCCCTCCCCCTGTCAAAACACAGCCTCCCAATGAGGCATCTAGCATCCCACTATCCTGTCCCTGCTAAGTCCCTGTATACTCCCCCAAGGAGCACTAGCGCATTTCTCCACCTCTATCCTGCTATTCCTCCCTCTCTCCACCCCATGCCTCCACTGTGCCCACACTACTCACACCAGACAATGGCCCTGCTAACCTCAGTGCAGCTGAAGTCAGACTTTAGAGCCCGGAAATGACATTGCCCCTTTTTGTGCGTGTTATACACCTGTGAATGTATGTGTGTTTTTATCCACATCAGATAAAGGCCTTAGACTGATAGCTAAATAATATCTAGCAGTCTTTACTCAATGTGCTTGTCTAACACTAGCAGTCTTTATTCCATGTGGTTGCCTGACACTCAACAACTCCTCATGTAGCAAGCAGCAATCTGTCCTTTTCTTACTGCTGTACAGATAGCATTTTAAATTATTGGCACACTTTTTATACAATTTTTGTAGAATAGTATAAGTGTTTCAATAAAATGTGAGGACTGTTCAGTAAAGAATTTCTCACACTAGAATTTAATCTGTTCTGTTAGCTTAATGTGTAACAAACATGCCATATTAGTTTCATTGTTGACATTCCCGGATGCAGAAACGATTCTGAAGGAACTTTCAAAAAATGGATTCCTGTGTGTCTTTGAAAACTGGCAGAAATGCTGGGACAAGTGCTTCACATTCAAAGGAAACTATTTCGAGAAGGACCATCAAAATTTTGAGGATAAGTAAAATTATGTTGTCCAACGCCAGAAAAAAAGGATCATTTCTTATGAACAGCCCTTCCTCTGCCCCCACGCCATTTTCACTAATCTCTTCGCATCATACTTGGTGTTAGGGGTATAAAAGCAGATATTTCTAGTGATGATTGGGGACAGTGTACTGAATAACATTAAATCAGTATTTACTTCATTTGCAGACTAATAATTACTGCTATTACGAGTAGTATGTTTTTAGGTTGGTTAGTACTTCAAGTAAGCATGGCAAAAGCAAGCTGTTAATGTTTAATTTTCTCTTGGCGGCAGGTTAGGTATTGAAGTGTGGACACATGGACACAAAACAGGAAGTCTACACTGAAAGGCACAGTCAACTATGCGACACAGTTACGACCGTGCAGAAAACATCAGACAGTAAATTGTGTAACGTGTTTGAGGGAAGAGAGTTAGATGAAGAGAAAACAAACTAACACACTGAAATGGGAACAAATTAAGGTAACAATTATCACAATGTTCTACTCCTAACACCCTGCAAGTATCAGATAATGAGCGTCTGATTTTGTACTATTGTAGCAGAGCACTTTGTGATGACTGTAGGTATGATAAACACACAGTTATTAAGTAGCTTTACATTAGATGACATATTGTCTTATAAACTTTAATTCTGTAATATGGACATTTCATAGGAAATCAACCACTAAAAAATAAAATTTTAGTTCAATGTTTTGGAAGTTTGTAGTTTTTTATCCTTTTATTCAGCCTACAAAATATAGAAAATGTAAAACTCAATTTTTTTGGACAGTAAGCATAATATGAGGAAAGAGGGAAAACATACCACATACCGGTGCTACATACACAAATATACATACATGGTCAATACTGCATTGTAAGACCTATTTTGTTGCTCTACCTCAATAACAGACTTGGAAACATGCAAGACAGTTGTCATGAAAGTCTACAGGCTCCCCAATAAGAAATGTTCAACACTTCATGAAGCAATTAGAGGGGATAGTTGACAAGGCTTTGTAGAAATAACTGTGAAACAATTGTGTGTGGAGATTTTCTCTCAGATACTTTAACTTCTGACTGGGAGCACCTAGAGTTACTGATGTACAAATGTGGTTTGACCCCACAGCAAAATTGCCAACAAGAGTAGAACACTGTACAACAGCAATTGACAATTTTTTTCTAAATCCAACTGACTTCAATGAAATAGATGTGAGCCCCGTAATAAATGGTTTATCTGATCACGAGGGTCAATGGCAACAATAAAGCAATCCCAATGATCAAATTTAGCTAAGAAACGAAAAGGAAAATCTCACAGAATTGTAAATTCTGGCTCAGTTAACTGCTGAGAGAGAATTTGGAGGATAATAGAGTGGTAGAAATTTACCAAGGGCACACAAAATATGAGAAATTTAATTCTTTCCTAAAAATATTCTCCCAATTTTTAGTTTTCGATTATTTAAAATCCATCTAATGCAAAATACAATTTATTTCTTTTTTATTTACCTACATATGTTTTGACACCTATGTGTCATCTTTTGCGAGTCAAATTTAATTCGGTAATACATAATGCAAAGTCCATGGTTGTTTACCTGTTTTAAGTTTAAAAACTACAACAGCTGGATTTTGTTTAATTTGTTTGGTTTGGTCACCTGAAATTTTTGTGCCCTTACTTTACAAAAAAAGCCAACCTATAAAAAATTCACTTGCAATGTAATTTTCAGGCAAACAGTCAAAATAAACTAAAAAATGCATGTTTTGTATTTTTTCAGGCATAACATATATAAAAACACATTATCTTTTCATTACATTTTACACAAATAAGTTTGACTCACATGGGATAACATATGAATGTTGAAACACGTCTATCAAAACAAATGCGACATAAATTGTGTGTGCTAAATGACTTAAAAATACACTATAGTCACTATTGCAAAATTTTTCAGCATGTCACCCAAATGGCAAAACTCCTGTGATATACATAAAAAATTCAAAACTCCCAGAACAAGTTAAAGATGATTTGGAACATTATTAGTATGAAATGAGTAAAATCAGCACTAGTGAGTACACTGGACTCCCAATGACAGTAAAAGGCAGAGAGATATGAAATTCAAATCATTGGGCGCTAAATTCATTGAAATCTTCTTAAAAGTAGCTGAAGACATGGGGACAAAAAATGGTCCATTATAAGTGAATTGATGGAAGTATATTCCAAAACAAAAATGAAAGTAGTTATAGATTGATAGTAGTTATAGATTGATCCTTCCTCATTCCCAAATTCTCAACAATTTTTAATTATATATTACAACAGAATACAGAACCTTTTAACAATAGCTCAGTTTGACTTCCGTAACAGCTTCCCTGTAGAGAAATTAATATTTGATCTCATAAACTCAGTTCTAGAAACACTGAGCAATAAAGATTATCTTGGCATTTTCTGACATCTCTCCAAGGCCTATGATTGGATAGATCATAAAATTCTGTTAGGTAAACTAAAATGATATGGCATCCTTTGCAAGAGGTAAGTCATACCCTACTAGCAGAAAACATAGGGTCACATTAGCAAATGACACAACAGGTTAAATTTAGAGTGAGGGAAACACTAAATATGGTATGCTGCAAAGTTCAGCACTTAGCTCACTCTTCAAAAATTATAATGTGTGCTGATGACCCAAGAACAGTGGTGAAAGACCCAAAAACATCCACACCAGCGCAGCCAGGAAAACTGTGGAACAGGTTCACATCACACTTACAAAAACTCATGTCATGCAATTTCAAATAAATAAAAATGACTTAAGGCATGAAAAGCAGAGATCAGAAGGGTATGCAATGGATGAGACACTATGTATGAAGATGTTGGGAATCTAAGGTGATATCAACATGTGAATAAGTTAACCAAAAAGCTCAGTTCTGTCTGCTTCGCACTCGTAAATCTATCTCTGTGTTGGCATGTATACAACAGTGCTTGCATACTTTGGCAGTTCTCACTTCTGTCATATGGTATGGCAATAAGAATACTGAGTAAAGTTGTTAACAAACATCTTGCAAGGACCTAGGAATTCTAACACTTACGTGCCAATACATATACTGTTTGACGCAGGAAGGAGAAGATGGACTGAATTAGAAAATTGAAAATTCCCAGTTATTAAAAAGAAAAAAAAAGTAAATGAATACCTTAGGAGGCACTCTTTCTGCAATTTATCAAAACTCTTGGACACAATAATGTAAATTCCAATTAACTATAATATTTGAACCTCTGATGGGATAGGATAAGCCTCCAACAGGACTGGAAGTGCTGGGTGGGTGGATTGGGCAGGTCTTGCAACTGTGCCTTCCGCAAGGATATAGTCCATATGGCAAGGGGTTGCGACTGGGAGTGGCATATTGATAGATTAGGATGTTGGGAAGGTTGGGTGGGAAATGGAGCACCACTTTAAGGGGCAGGAAGGATCTTGAATAGGATGTCCCTCATTTCAGGGCAGGATGATAGGTAATCAAAACCCTGACAAAGAATGTGCTTCAGTTGTTCCAATCAGGGGTGGTAATGGGTGGTGAAGGGAGCACTCCTCTGCAGTTGGTAGGAGGATTGGGAGTGTGTAGGGAAATGGCAAGGGAGATACGTTAGCAGACTAGGTCTGATGGTAGTGCCTGTCTGTGAAGGCCTCGGTGAGACCCTCAGCATACTGGGCAAGGGATCCTTGTCACTGCAGATACTCCATATGCTAGTGGCCAGGCTGTGAGAGAGATATTTTTTGGTGTGAAAGAGATGGTAACTGTCATAATGCAGGGTGATTGGTTTTTAATGTGGACAGAGATGTGGATGGAGCCATCAAAGAGAGGGAGGTCAAAGTCCTGGAAGGCGAAGCAGCTGGGAGAGAAGGTGTTGACTTTGTGAAGGAATGAGGGTAGGGTGTCTTGGCCTGGGTCCAGATCATTAAGATAGTAGGGGTTTAGTGTTTTGGGAAGCCGGGAAGGTCGGTCTCCTCTAGATGGCCTTTAAACAGGTTGACATAGGAGGGTGCCATGTGGTCTCCAAACCCACTACCTCATTCCTCTGTCTTTTCCTTACATTATTTATAACATCAAAAAGACAGAAAATGTTATTTGACAGTGTGCATCTCAAATGGAGCTTATGTGAAAATATAAGAATGAAGAACTGTATGAAGCTGCTTAAAGACGGTAACACAGTAAAGAAATTGCAGTCAGTGGCCCAATAATAAAGAAAAAAGCAGCTCATTTAACAAACAACTTGGCAGCAGTAGCTTGTCTGCAGCAAGTGACAGTTTGCTATTTAACTTTCACCTGCTATTTAACTTTCACCAGGGAAAGTCATTCAGCTATCAAAACATACAAAGAAGAGTTTGTAAAGAAGATATGCAAGAACATAGATGAAGACTATTTAACTGCTGATGCCTTCTACAATGCTGATAAAATGGCCCTCTTCTACGAGAGTCTTCATTCAAAACCTTTAGCTGCCAAGAACAAGAAGGAAGGTAGTTCATATAATCAACTGAAATAATGCATAGCATTAATGGCAAAATGGCCATAAACTACGGCTCATGGTGACTGGGAAACCCCACTGTTTTTAACACAGTGAAAGAAATACATTACCAGTGCAAAATTGAGCTCAGAGGAAAGAGTGGATGCAGACAAATATTTTCTCGGTGGTTCCACAAAACATCTGTATTGCTGTGAGAGAAGAGCTGAAGAACAAAGAGCTTCTGCTGAAAGCTATCCTTATATTTAGGAATGCTCCCAGTAATCCATCTGATAACATAGAAAAATGATGAAAAATAAATTATCATCCACACGTTTCATTTTTCTCTCTCTCAGTTTGAAATAGAATAACGGTAACTCTCAACCATACATTAGTTACAACAATTAATACATCAGACCAAGTTTCAGAGTTGTTGTTGTTGTTGTTGTGGTCCTCAGTCCTGAGACTGGTTTGATGCAGCTCTCCATGCTACTCTATCCTGTGCAAGCTTTTTCATCTCCCAGTACCTACTGCAACCTACATCCTTCTGAATCTGCTTAGTGTATTCATCTCTTGGTCTCCCTCTACGATTTTTACCCTCCACGCTGCCCTCCAATACTAAATTGGTGATCCCTTGATGCCTCAGAACATGTCCTACCAACCGATCCCTTCTTCTGGTCAAGTTGTGCCACAAACTTCTCTTCTCCCCAATCCTATTCAATACTTCCTCATTAGTTATGTGATCTACCCATCTAATCTTCAGCATTCTTCTGTAGCACCACATTTCGAAAGCTTCTATTCTCTTCTTGTCCAAACTATTTATCGTCCATGTTTCACTTCCATACATGGCTACACTCCATACGAATACTTTCAGAAATGACTTCCTGACACTTAAATCAATACTGGATGTTAACAAATTTCTCTTCTGCAGAAACGCTTTCCTTGCCATTGCCAGCCCACATTTTATATCCTCTCTACTTCGACCATCATCAGTTATTTTGCTTCCCAAATAACAAAACTCCTTTACTACTTTAAGTGCCTCATTTCCTAATCTAATTCCCTCAGCATCACCCGACTTAATTAGACTACATTCCATTATCCTTGTTTTGCTTTTGTTGATGTTCATCTTATATCCTCCTTTCAAGACACTGTCCATTCCATTCAACTGCTCTTCCAAGTCCTTTGCTGTCTCTGACAAAATTACAATGTCATCGGCGAACCTCAAAGTTTTTATTTCTTCTCCATGAATTTTAATACCTACTCCGAATTTTTCTTTTGTTTCCTTTACTGCTTGCCCAATATACATACTGAACAACATCGGGGAGAGGCTACAACCCTGTCTTACTCCCTTCCCAACCACTGCTTCCCTTTCATGTCCTTCAACTCTTATAACTGCCATCTGGTTTCTGTACAAATTGTAAATAGCCTTTCGCTCCCTGTATTTTACCCCTGCCACCTTTAGAATTTGAAAGAGAGTATTCCAGTCAACATTGTCAAAAGCTTTCTCTAAGTCTACAAATGCTAGAAACGTAGGTTTGCCTTTCCTTAATCTTTCTTCTAAGATAAGTCGTAAGGTCAGTATTGCCTCACGTGTTCCAGTGTTTCTACGGAATCCAAACTGATCTTCCCCGAGGTTGGCTTCTACTAGTTTTTCCATTCGTCTGTAAAGAATTCGTGTTAGTATTTTGCAGCTGTGACTTATTAAGCTGATAGTTCGGTAATTTTCACATCTGTCAACACCTGCTTTCTTTGGGATTGGAATTATTATATTCTTCTTGAAGTCTGAGGGTATTTCGCCTGTTTCATACATCTTGCTCACCAGATGGTAGAGTTTTGTCAGGACTGACTCTCCCACGGCCGTCAGTAGTTCCAATGGAATATTGTCTACTCCGGGGGCCTTGTTTCGACTCAGGTCTTTCAGTGCTCTGTCAAACTCTTCACGCAGTATCGTATCTCCATTTCATCTTCATCTACATCCTCTTCCATTTCCATAATATTGTCCTCAAGTACATCGCCCTTGTATAGACCCTCTATATACTCCTTCCACCTTTCTGCTTTCCCTTCTTTGCTTAGAACTGGGTTTCCATCTGAGCTCTTGATATTCATACAAGTCGTTCTCTTATCTCCAAAGGTCTCTTTAATTTTCCTGTAGGCGGTATCTATCTTACCCCTAGTGAGATAGGCCTCTACATCCTTACATTTGTCATCTAGCCATCCCTGCTTAGCCATTTTGCACTTCCTGTCGATCTCATTTTTGAGACGTTTGTATTCCTTTTTGCCTGTTTCATTTACTGCATTTTTATATTTTCTCCTTTCATCAATTAAATTCAATATTTCTTCTGTTACCCAAGGATTTCTACTAGCCCTCGTCTTTTTACCTACTTGATCCTCTGCTGCCTTCACTACTTCATTCCACAAAGCTACCCATTCTTCTTCTACTGTATTTATTTCCCCCATTCCTGTCAATTGCTCCCTTATGCTCTCCCTGAATCTCTGTACAACCTCTGGTTCTTTTAGTTTATCCAGGTCCCATCTCCTTAAATTCCCACCTTTTTGCGGTTTCTCCAGTTTTAATCTACAGGTCATAACCAATAGATTGTGGTCAGAGTCCACATCTGCCCCTGGAAATGTATTACAATTTAAAACCTGGTTTCTAAATCTCTGTCTTACCATTATATAATCTATCTGATACCTTTTAGTATCTCCAGGGTTCTTCCATGTATACAACCTTCTTTCATGATTCTTAAACCAAGTGTTAGTTATGATTATGTTGTGCTCTGTGCAAAATTCGACCAGGCGGCTTCCTCTTTCATTTCTGTCCCCCAATCCATATTCACCTACTATGTTTCCTTCTCTCCCTTTTCCTACACTCGAATTCCAGTCACCCATGACTATTGAATTTTCATCTCCCTTCACAATCTGAATAATTTCTTTTATTTCATCATACATTTCTTCAATTTCTTCGTCATCTGCAGAGCTAGTTGGCATATAAACTTGTACTACTGTAGTAGGCGTGGGCTTCGTATCTATCTTGGCCACAATAATGCGTTCACTATGCTGTTTGTAGTAGCTTACCCGCATTCCTATTTTCCTATTCATTATTAAACCTACTCCTGCATTACCCCTATTTGATTTTGTGTTTATAACCCTGTAGTCACCTGACCAGAAGTCTTGTTCCTCCTGCCACCGAACTTCACTAATTCCCACTATATCTAACTTCAACCTATCCATTTCCCTTTTTAAATTTTCTAACCTACCTGCCTGATTAAGGGATCTGACATTCCACGCTCCGATCCGTAGAACGCCAGTTTTCTTTCTCCTGATAATGACATCCTCTTGAGTAGTCCCCGCCCGGAGATCCGAATGGGGGACTATTTTACCTCCGGAATATTTTATCCAAGAGGACGCCATCATCATGTAATCATACAGTAAAGCTGCATGCCCTCGGGAAAAATTACGGCTGTAGTTTCCCCTTGCTTTCAGCCGTTCGCAGTACCAGCACAGCAAGACCGTTTTGGTTATTGTTACAAGGCCAAATCAGTCAATCATCCAGACTGTTGCCCTTGCAACTACTGAAAAGGTTGCTGCCCCTCTTCAGGAACCAGACGTTTGTCTGGCCTCTCAACAGATACCCCTCCGTTGTGGTTGCACCTACGGTACGGCTATCTGTATCGCTGAGGCACGCAAGCCTCCCCACCAACGGCAAGGTCCATGGTTCAGAGATCAGTTCAAAATCTTCATCACTTTAATATACAAATGAATTACTTTTCCCTCTGTCTATAATTCTCTTTTACTCGATCCTCTTTCTTTGCCTGTGAATTATAGGCTCTGATAATAACTTTACATTTTTTTTAAATCACCTTGCAAATAACAGAAAGTGTATTCATCCTAAAATAGGACACGACAAGAGTTACCAGTAAACAAGCCTTTCCTTCCCATTTACAGTATATTACGCAACCAGTTATGTCTTAAATATGACTTGGTTCTGAATGTGAAGCCACACTTTGTAAGACATGACAAGTCATAAGCATGTGGAAACATAGTGCTCATAAACAATTCCAATATGCTGTGTCTACAGCACGAAATGTTATAAGATGAAAACTGTGGCTGATGGCAGTTTACCAGTGCAATTCAGTGATTGGTATTTGTTCATGTATACTTCCATAAATGAACTATTGAACACATTTATGTAAGTCACCTTTAACCGAAAACACACATGAATGCACATGCAGGGCTTCCAAGGCCCTGCCCTAATTAAAATTTTTCCTCTTTTCGTATAATCATTCTTTGGAGTTAAATTTATTTCTGTCAAATTTATTGTCATATTGAAAGATTCCTAAGATACTGTAACAGGATCTGGTAGGCCTGATTAACATTTTATTAATTTTTGAAAAAAACTCTTAAGAGTGAATTTTTATTAGTTACACCCATTTACATACAACATATACAAATAATTTTATTATTCACTTATCAGTTGCAGTTTACATTTTATAACATTTATTACAACCAATTTCGTCAATTAAAACATACTCATTATTCACAATATTATGTATATAGGCAATATTTTGACAAAAAGTTATTATTCATTGTTCACATAAAATTCCATTTTTCTTAGTTTTCAACATGTGACAAACAAGAAGCACAAAGAACACTACTATGTTCCTTACAAATGTTGATTTTACACTTAATCCATGTCATAGCACTTTTCCTGTGTTTATTATATGGACAATAATTGTATCTTCTTCTTTTTCCTGAAACATGCAGTTGGTTCAGCAATATGACATCTTTTGAACACCACATCTTTGCATGGCATCAACTATTTTCTTTGGAAGACTACGGATCTGAATACGAAGTTCCATTAGTGGTCTTACCATTTCCTCTGCTAAATCTCTTAGGAACAAACGCCTTTTATCACTTCTTCCACTATGGTATGTCAGATGTTGGGCGAAAAATAAAATTTCACTGTTCATTGCTGCTACGTCCATCATATTCATCCATAATGCAGATGACCATCTTCTTGTTTGTCTCTTGCAAGTGTAATAATGAATTTTCTGGACCATTTGATCTACTCCACCCTTCGTGGAGTTATAGAACTTTATTATATATGGTTTCTTTTTTGCATGAGTTTCATCAATGTTTCTGTCGTGATGCATTGTGCTAATGAGAACTACATACTTTTTCTTTTTGGAAACATAACACCATTGTAATGTCACCTCTAAATGCAAACAAAGAGGAATGAATCGCTCTTGAGGCAGATGGTTTCATCTCATTAGGAATTTCTGGTTTATTTTGTTTGATTATTCCCACCACTGTAATTTGCTTCTGAAGCATCTCTTCTGCCAGCTGCACACTAGTAAAGATGTTGTCAACAGTAATATTTTTTGATGATCCTTCAATGCTTTTAGCAAGATCTTTCACCACATTCTATCCAAGATTTTTCTGAATAGGTTCATGGGGCTTCCTTCCCGTGTAAACAATTCCGTTTAAAGCATATGCAGATGTAGCATCACACAAACCAAGTATTTTTATGCCATACTTGGCTGGTTTAGAGGGCATATACTGGGTGGAGCTGCATCTTCCACGGAATGAGACTAGCTGTTCGTCAACTGTGAGCGAATCATTGGGAATCATTCTATTTCTACACTTGTCAAGAAATAGTTCCCATACGTAGCGAACAGCTGCAAGTTAGCCATCTGCAGATCGAGCTTCACGGGTATGCCTGTCATCAAATCTAATCATTCTCCTTATATCCTCGACTCTATTTACCGATATGGTGGCCTTATATGTAGGATTTGCCTTTTCATCCAAGAATAATTCTCTAATAAGGACATCCCAACTCTTCTCAACACCAGAAAGCAGTAAAAGACCAAGAAAACCCTCCATTTCAGCAAGCGAAATGTTTTTCCATGTTTTATCATGTAAAGCAGCCACTCTTCTGCCTTAAATATTTGTGCAGTTAGTGATTTCCTCTAGTATTTCCTTGGAGATGAAATAGTCCCAGGCATCCTTATGTTTACAGGTTTTCAAACCACAGGCAGGACCAGGTACTTTCTTTACAATATTATGGACAGGCGCACGAAACGTTGGAGGAGGATCTAATTTCCAAATCGTTCCATTCCGACTAATGTATGTGTGGTCTTCTATACCTTTTTGTAGTGGCTCTTCATTATCAGACTCTGATGAAGTAATATTATCGGAAGGACTGTCATCTGCCTCAGTATTCACATCTGCAGGTTCATTGGCTGATTCTTCACTACTTGCATCTTCAAAAATATTTCCTTCCTCGTAAGAATCATCTTCTTCAAACCACTGAGCCACAACACTTTCAAAATTAGCTGCATTTGCACGTACTGACTCTCTTGCTTTGCGTGTCGAAGCCATAGCAAAAGGCATGTCTCTCGAACAGCAGCTTGTGCAGCACTAAACGAGTCATACTCATAACAAAATGGGCCTTGCAGCAACAAACAAACTACAGTAACAATAAGGCTGACAAGAGCAGCACAGGATAACAATACTATGCAATAATAAAACATATGATAGCAAAAAGATCAATAATACACCGACATTGCCAATATGTGAAAGTAGTGTGTATTATTTTTTAGTTATACTATTACTACTGCAGCTACTGCTGCTGTTGGCACTCCTGTTGCTGGAAGTACCACTACAGTTATTGTTGAATTAATAACTGCTCCCAAACAAATGTTGAAGACAATATAGGCTAAAGAACATTTATAAATGTGTGAGAACTTCTGAAGCCCTGCTTGTGCACTCATGGTGTATGGGTTAACGTATTGAGTTATACAAAAAACTTAAAAAGATTTCTCATTCAGACTTGATAGGAGGAATGTCACAGTGTTAGTGAACGAGTACTGGAAAGCAGTTTGAAATCAAACAAAAAATTGCAGAATTTTTTTAAAAATGAAGGCATACAAGGGCCTCAGAGGCCCTGTATATGCATCCTAGGGTTAAAGAAAGTAAATTAAAGGTTACTAAGGAAACAAAAACTCTCAGAATTTGTATGCAGATCTTAATTTTTGAGAATTTGGAGGACAGTGGGAATGTCAATAATTTCATAGTTTATGTGCAAAACAGGATGAAAATTAGTGTCAGATGACGATGATGATGATATTTGGTTTGTGGGGCACTAAACTGTGCTGTTGTCAGCATCCATACAAATTCCCAATCTGTTCACAGACTAGTCAAACCACTTGTCCCAAATGATGATGAAATGTCCCTGGGCAGAGAAAATCCTCGACCTGGTGGAAATTGAACCTGGGACCCCATGATTCAGAGGTAGCATTATTATCAGGGTGAAAACACCAAACAACCACAGACTAGAAGACATATCAGCTGATCAGAGTAAAATGGTGAAGTTCTGAACCATTGTAAGACCTTGAATCTTGAACTTAATACTGACATTTTCTGTACTGGGACCACATTTTCTGTACTGGTACCCAAGGCACTATACACATTAACTTTTATTCAAGAGGCTAAACAAGGGTAGATTGCAATGAAGAGACATAACTCCCTATACAACCTTGATAAACCTGTAAAGGCGACATTCATAAAGTTTACACTTCTGAACAGAACACACAAAATGCAAACACAATGAGATTCCACTTTTTTACATGTATTTCCTGAATTATTCACTCAATGTACCTAATGAACCACAAGGTTGCTGCCAATTATGCAGCTTGCAGTTCATGGGAATGACAAATTGCAGACTGGATGATATTGTAGTGCTTTAAGTTAAAGATTACTCTATTAGACAGATCTCTTAGCTGTCAAGTCAGCCAACTAGTTCTAATGGCTGTCTCACTAGCACACTTCATGCGTTAAATGGCAGTCAAACAGAACACTATTCTTACTAATTACTGTCAGTTTACTAGTGGGTCATCCTTACATTTGACAAGAAGGAGCAATATATCAAATTCGGAAATAGAAACACTGCTTTTAGAAAGTGATGTCAACATTAGTGAGGAAAATGAAAGCAACATGGACTCAGCATCACTTGACAACAATACAACATTGCAGCAACCACCAAATTTTTTTGTGCAAATTACTCCAGATTTTTTTAAGTGTTAGAAATGTTAAAAATGTGCCACAATACAGAATGACATGAAGAGTTATCTTCAGTATTCTATAGATGGCACTTCCAAAGAACAATAGCTAGCTAAAGAAACTTCCATGTGTCCAATACATAGCTTTTCATCTGAATTCAGCAGCAAGATCTAGGAGGTTCACAGCTAGCAAGACAGAACAGGTGATGAAATGAAGAGACTGATTGGAACATTCCTTTTTCAGCAAATTCTGCACAAGCCTGAAAACAAACTGTACTTTTCTGTGGAGAAGATCATTGACAGACAATTCTTTGGAAAATATGTGAATAAAAACAGGTTTCATCTTTTACTGAAATTTTTCCACTCTGCAGACATCGTATGTCCTCTTCTCAATTGTTAGAATCTCTTTTGCTCTGGAAAGGTCATCTTCTATGCAATCAACTTATCCCTTCAAAACACACCAGATTTGTTATCAAAATGTGTAACTGTGTTAGAGCTGTTCTGGACGTACTTGGGACTTTCGTTTATATTAGAGAGGACACAAATTACAGTAGCTGTCATCCTAAGAGGGTATAACTCCTCAAATTCTTTTGGAGCTTGCTTGTTATTTACTCAGGAGGAAATATTATCATTTTCATCACAAGTGGTATACTAATCCAGAATCAGCTGACAGTACAATAGAAAGTAGTTCCCCAACATATTGAAAAATGAATAACTCAAGAAGGGAGAATACACAACAGCATACGGATACAAGCAGATGCTGATCAAATGGAAGGATACGAGAAGAATGTGAAGGATCAGCAGCATGTTCCATGTAAATGCATTGGTAAAAGTAAATTCAAAGAATTGCATTGTGTAAAGCTGTGTTTCATAATGGATTACAAAAATGATATGGAAGGCATTGCTAGGAGCAAATTTCCAGTTGCAAAGCTACCAACTGGTCCACATTCATGGAAAATATTTTCAGAAGCTTTTTCGTCATTTATTGGACATGCATATGTTCTGTAACAAAACAAGATTACAAAAGAAACAGAATGAAATTCATTACTAGGTTTAGCGAACAGTTCACTGTATTCTCTCCACTAAATGGATTAACAATTGGACATTAACCTCAAACACAAACAGCAACGCAGCTTATAGCCAAGCATATTTGGACTTTTGTCAAGCTGAACAAAGACAACAAGAACAAAAGACGTGGAGTATGCACAAGATGAGGCTTTTGAAAATTGACATCTTACTGGTGCGTAGAATGAGAAGTAGCTCTGTGTGTAGCAACACGTTTTAAAATATTTCACACACACCACTCCGTCTACAGGCCACAAGTGGCCCATCGGAGGAGGAAGAGGATGCGGATAGGAGGGGCATGGGGTCAGCACACTGCTCTCCTGGTCGTTCTGATGGTATTCTTGACTGAAGCTGCTACTATTCGTTCGAGTAGCTCCTCAATTGGCATCACAAGGCTGAGTGCACCACAAAAACTGGCAACAGCGCATGGCGGCCTGGATGGTCACCCATACAAGTGCCGAGCACGCCCGACAGTGCTTAACTTCGGTGATCTCACGGGAACCGGTGTATCCACTGCGGCGAGGCACACAAAAAAATATATTTTGTGAAAATAAATTTAACAGCTTTTTTAATATATTGTATTCAGTTCCAGTTTAGGTCCATTAATGAAAACCTACAAAATGTTTTCATAAGTGGGCAATGCACTTGATGTGACTGCACTATTTTGTGCTAAGAGAAATTTACACACTGAGGCAAAGATCCACTCATGTCTAATACCCACGTTAAGGATTGGTGGCCAACTAAATGGTAAAATGACAGATTCATTACCTTAAGAATCTGTGAAAAATGGAAACTACTTTTTAAAATCTTTTCGCATACAAATGATGAAGTTCAAACATGTCAAAACTTTGTTGTTGTTGTTACAATGTGATGAAAATGTGCTGGTTCCATTGATCACTTGTTTGTCAACACACCTTCAAAAGGAGCACCAAAACATATCCCCTGAGGATGTGTAAAAAGTTTCATCTCCATTTGCAAAACTGCTTTGATCTGCCTAATATAAAATAAGCTGAAGCTCACATTTTACAATGCTAATAAAAGAAATACCATTCAGCATATATCGAACAAAGGCACCAACTCTAGAAGTATGTTTCCTGGAAATGAGTAGCAACTTCAAAATATTTGTCTGCTATATGGCTTTCAAACTAATTTCGTTCCTTTTTCCAACCACTCAATCACTTTATCATCTGGGATTTCTCATGTAAAAGAACTAAAAAATACTAAAAGGATGACTAATTATCCAATTAGTTGTTGATATCATTTTTTGCATGTTCCACAATACCTAAAGATCATTACACTTTTACACTTCGCAGTGCATTAGAAAATATTTCATAATATTACAAAAACATTGCACCCAAGTAACCAAAACAAGTTTGGTCAACAACAGATACATCATAAAAGGCTCAATTCCAAACAAAAAGTCAGTTTCTAAGATATCTGTAAGTGCAGACACCTCATATTTACTGTAGAGCTTCCATGTTCAGGATACTATTATGCTACACATGTTAGAAACATTCCGATGCTACAGTGAGAGACAAAAATTTTCTTACAGATATAACACTCAAAACATGTGTCTGGCACTATGCTCATAGATTTGAAGTGTCATAGGGGTGTCACTCAGTTAAAGCTTACTTAGCAACTACCCTCACCTAAAAGCGACAGTCTTTCAAATTTCCACTTACATTATTTGTACTAACTGATTTCTAATGATTACACTACAATTATCTGATAAGGCTCGGGATCCTAACCGTCAATTGTGCAGAATTGATGGATGTTATGAATTGGTAAGAGGAATGTTAATGGAATGTTTTAGAAACAGTAATAAAAAATTTAACTCCCTTTTATCTTTTCTGTTTCAAGTATGTGTTTATTTAAATCATTGTCAGGACTTACTTATAATTCAGAAGCCATAGCTCTATAGCTATTCTGCCAAGATCGTGAATGGAATTAAGAAATTAGATCATAATAGTGGAAATCCAAGATAAAAACATTATATATAAAGGGAGCAATTATTTTAAACAAAATATGGGCAAGGAGAAACAGCAGCAATGAAAACAAGAAGGGGGTGAGGGGGGAGGCTGACTGAATCATAATCTCTAGAAATAAAACTACTGGGGATTAATAATGGATGGTAAATATAAAATTGTATATGACAATAATATAGTTAATGGGAGGGATGAAAATTCAGTTCAGGAAAGACAAAACTAGTACAGAAGTTACTGTTATTAAGGCAACATTTGTCACTCATGGCATGGGATTTGGAGAGATATTTCCTTCCTCTCTACCAATATACAATGACCATTCAATAAATAACCAGAAAAATTGCATAAAAAAATACAAAATTTCAACAAAGGTTATGCTTCTTAGTTATTTTTTGGTGGCGCCCTAGAGCTGTTAATGAGATGGTGCTGGCTTGCCTGCTTCGTGAACAGGATGCTAGGAGCCAGTGAAACAAAATGGCAGCACCCTTGCAGGTTTGCACCAATGTGGAACAGCAGAGTCTAATTAGATTTCTGTTAGCTGAATGGTTGAAACCAATCAAAATTCACTGTCAGATGGTAGTGCAATGTGGTGAAAATTGTTTGAGTCAAACACAGGTATCTGAGTGGGCAGATAAGTTCAAACAGTGTGTAGCAACTCTCACCTGACATACTGTTGTGACTCGCCGATCTTTCAAAGTGCCGCCGTGCAGTTACGCGCGTCCTCTACATGTGGCGCTGTCTGCCAGCCATGTAGCAGCAGCATCACCTAAGCGGTCAGCCAGCCAGTGGCCGCTAGACTTGGACTCAGTTATGATTTGACTGTTGAAGTGTATACACGTCTTACTCTGTTTACTTGATCTGTGACTTTCATGTAGTGCATCTTCCTTGAAATATATTTGTTCAACTTGAAGTTATTACACATACATCTACAGAACACCAAATTAAAATGTTTATCTTTTTCTACGTTTTCATGAAGTATATTTATTAAATTTCATGCATGTTTTTCTGTTCAAGAAGTTCAATCTCACATTTTTTAAGGGTAAATTCACTCAATATGTAGCGCAATAGTTGCTCACTGAACAGCCAGCTATATAGCTCATTAATGCATCAGTGTCCATTAGTGACACATTGGGAGTGTAGCAAGTTCTGTATCTGGGATTCCATTAGTCTTGCTAGAATGGTTAATATGTGTGTGCACTGTGTGTGGATGCAAGAGGAGCTGGCCTCAGTTCACTAACAGCTGAATTCGCTTTTGGCTACAGTCATCACCTTCAGGCTGCTGCCTCCGGGTGTGGCAGTGGCAGAGAATCCGAGCATCACACAGTACACCTCAGGTGTCGCCTGTGTTGCCCGTGGGCTCTGCTACTGAGGCATCTCTCTGTGTACCCGACGGAACGGATCCACCCTCACAGCAGGGTGAGAGTTGGGTGCGAATGCATTTGCATCGCTCGAGATGGAGGGCCAGTGTGGAGACTGGGCACCTGGCCTCGCCAGTTCATCCTGTGAGTGCACCAGTGGCCGCTCCTTCCGCATAGTCTGAGTGGGCACAGGGAGGGAGTGGTTTACTGGTTATCAGAAGTTCCAACATTGGGTGTGTTATGGTGCCCCTTAGACAGATAGCGTTCAGGGCTGGGAAGAAAGCCAATGTGCACATGGCCTCATCTGAGATGTGGAGGCAGCCTTGCCTGCGGCGCGAGCATGCAGGGTGCAGTCGTCTGCAAGTAGTGGCTCATGTTGCAGGGGTTCCGAGACCATCCTCAGTTGATTTAGGTGGCTGGCAGAAGTGGTAAAGACTGTGGGGTGCAAACAGAGCTCACAATTTGCACCATTATTCCTAGAAGCTTCAATGACTCTGTGATGGTCTTGGCAGCTGATTTCTAGTTCAGTATAATTGTGTGGGGATTTGTAGGACTCCCCTTGATAGGTCAGAGGTGCACTACAGAAAGGAAACAACTACTCAGGTAGCAGAGTACTTGGAGAGTGCACATGAGGATTTTTTAGGTTAGACAGTAGTTTGAGGTCCTTTGATGAACACTCACCAATCGATATGCAGCAAGGGAAATCAGACCATGTTCAGACACTTCAACTGTAAAAATTTTATCAATAAACTGTCAAATGATTCGTGATAAAGTTTGCTAATTTACTGCCCTCCAGGAAAGTTCTCACATTCAAATCATTCTTGGGACCGAGAGTAGCTGAAACCTGAAGTGAAAATCTCTGAGATATTTAGCAAATTGTGAAATATGTACCAGAAAGACAGATTAGAGGCCACAGGAGTAGTAGTATCATTGCAGTTAACAAAAATATTCTCTCTTTTGACATCAAAGCTGAGTGTGACAGTGAAGTCATGCATAACAGGTGTAGGGTGAAACCAAGTTAACTGCTGGATGTTTCTAGTGGTCAAACGATTCTGCTGTGACAGTTCTATACCGTAGTCATTCAAAGACAGTCTATGGTCCGCAGCATGTAAATACCCAGACCATGCAATACTAGTTGGAGGCAACTTTAATCTACCAACTGTAGACTGCAGTCTATGGATTCATTGTGGAGGGTACAGACAGATCGTTGTGCGAAATACTTTGGAACAAGTTTTCTGAAAACTGTATTGAGCAACTAGCTCGGCAGCCCACACGCAATGGAAACATCTTAGACCTTGTAGCTACAAATATGCTGGATCTTATCGACAGTGTCAGCATAGAAGCAGTTATTAGTGATCATGATGTCACCATAGCAACTATGAGTACAAATGTTAATAAATCAGTCAAGAACGCTAGGAGACTGTTTGTACTATAGAGCAGATAAGCTGTTGTCAGCATCTCACTTAAACAGTGAATTGACATCACTCAGTTCCAGTACGAGGGACGTAAAGGAATTGTGGGCGAAGTTTAAGCACACTGTAAATCATGGTCTGTAGAGTTATGTGCCTAGTAAGTGAGTAAGGGATGGAAAAGACCCACCGTGGTTTAATAATGAAATTCAGAAGACGCTGAGGAAGCATAGGCTGTTGCACTCACAGTTCAAAAGAGAACACACAAATAACGACATGCAAAGGTTAGTAGAACTTTGTGCGCCTATGAAAAGACCTATGCGTGAAGCATAGACCACTGTCATATCTTAGCAGAAGATCTGGTACACACCCAAGAAAAGTCTGGACATATGTAAAGTCGCTAAGTGCGTGTAAGGCTTCCACTCAGTCCCTTGTTGACCAGTCTGGAGTGGCAGCTGAAGATAGCAAAACTAAAGTGAAGTTTTAAGTTTCACATTCAAGAAATAGTTCACAAAAGAGAATCATAAAAACATACTGTCATTTGACCATCGGACAGGCTCCCTTACGGACAATATACTGATAATCATTCCTGACATAGAGAAACATCTGAACGATTGGAGAGAAAATAAAGCACCAGGTCCAGATGGAATTCCAACTCGGTTTTACAAAGAGTACTCTATGGCATTGGCCCCTTACCTAGCTTGCATTTATAGTGAATCTCATGTCCAGCTCAAAGTTCCAAGCGACTGGAGAAAAGCATAGGTTACTCCTATGTACAAGTTGGGTAAAAGAACAGATCCACAAAATTAAAGACCAATACCCCTAAGTTCAGTCTGTTGAAGAATCCTTGGCATATTCTCAGTTCGAATATAACAAACTTTCTCGAGACTGAGAAGCTTATGTCCACGAAAGCGCAGTTTTAGAAAGCATCTCTCATGCGAAACTCAGCTTGCCCTTTTCTCACATGATATACTTTGAACTATGGATGAAGGGCAACAGGCCGATTCCATGTTTTTAGATTTCCGGGAAGCATTTGACACAGTACCCCATTGCAGGCTGTTAACAAAGGTATGAGAATATGGAGTAAGTTCACCGATATGTGACTGGCTTGAAGACTCCTTAAATAATAGAATCCAGTGTAGCGGAACTCTGAATTTCGCCGCACTACACTCGTTCCCTCAGACATAAATTATAACGTCGCAGCGGTATGAGTGCTCGACGGCAGAGAAAATACTAAAATTGTAACTCTTTTTTTCTATCCGTTTCTTTTGTCTCTCAAGAGTGGAAGCTTAATGCAGATGTAAAAATCTTATTAGCTAGTCTTGATCTGATTTTAATGTGTAGACATATTGTGGAAGTTGTTATGAAATTCGGAGGATAGAAGTAGCAAAGTAAATTAAATTGCATTCAGTATCAAGATGATTTTAATTTCTATAAATTAGTGATTCCTGGACGATTGCAAGACTTCAGAGCAGACTTTTCACGCAGAAATGAAGTAGCAGATTTTTGAAGACCTGGACGCTGCACGAAAGAAGACATGTTAACATGGTAAAGGATGAACTCTTATCTATGCCATTCCCCCTCCCCCCCGTCAGTTACATTTTGTTATTCTCTGTTCTTTTTCAATAATTTTTGTAGTGGAAATTGGTTTAAATTTTGCTCAGAAACGCCACAAGGACCACCCCAACAATAGCTTTTCCGAATCATGAAGTCCGATAGCTTTTCTGTGATACGAAGTCCGATTTACATTTCATTCTTTCCCTTTTTCATGGTCATTTACGATTTTAAAACCCCCTTTTTATTCACCATTTCTTCCCACATTTTCAACCTTTTCTTTTCTTCTCTTCTCTTTTCTTTTTCTTTTTTATTAATCACTACACCAGTATGTTGTCCTTGATGGTGAGTGTTCATAAGAGACCAGAGTATTGTCAGAAGTGCCCCAGGGAAGTGTGATAGGACTGCTGTTGTTCTACATACACATAAATGATTTGTAGAACAGGGTGGGCAGCAATCTGCAGATGTTTACTGATGATGTTGTTGTGTTCGGTAAGTTGTCGGGACTGTAGGAAGATACAAGACAACTTAGACAAAATTTCTATTTGGTGTGATGGCTAGCAACTAGCTCTAAAAGCAAATGGGTAGGAAGAGCATACTTGAAATGTTCGGATACAATATTAAAAGTGTCCTGCCTGACACAGTTAAGTCATTTAAATATCTGGGCATAACGTTGCAAAGCAATATGAAATGGAATGGACACATGAGAACTGGGGTAGGGAAGGCAAATGGTCGACTTCCATTTATTGGGAGAATTTTAGGGAAATGTGGTTTACATGTAAAGGATACTGCATATAGGACACTGGTGTGACCCATTCATGAGTACCGCTCAAGTGTTTGGGATCCATACCAGGTCGGATCAAAGGAAGACATCAAAGCAATTCAAAGGCAGGCTGTTAGATTTGTTACCAGTAGGTTCAAAAAACTTGTAAGTGTTACAGAGATGCTTCAGGAGCTCAATGGGAATCCTTTAGGAAAGACGGCATTCTTTTCGAGAAACACTACTGAGAAAATTTAAAGAACTGGCATATGAAGCTAACTGCTGAAAAATTCTACTGCCATCAACATACATTGCACATAGGACTGAGGAGATAAGATACAAGAAATTACGGCTCATACGGGGGCATATAGACAGTCGTTTTTCGCTTGCTCCATTTGCAAGTGGAAGAGGGGAGAGAATGACCAGTAGTGGTACATGGTGCCCTCCTCCACACACTGTATGGTGGCTTGCAGAGTATCTATGTAGATGTAGATGTAGATGATTCGCTACACCCAGGATGCTCACCTGTGCTATCACGATAACAACACTGCAAGAGTCGATGGGCTGATATGAGGGAGGGAAAAAAAAATGGGAAGTGACAGTGTAGCAACAATAAACATTGTCTGATCAGCACACCATATTGTTCATGATGTACTAATGTTCAAGAAAATTTTATGAGGTGGGTTCCAAACTACTTGACTTCAGAAACTAAAGAAAAGTGCATGGACACGTTCTGGGAGACCTGAAGTTCATCTTCTTGCCCTAACCCCCATGTTCCCCAGAGCTTGCAGCTTCAGATCTTCACATTTTTTAACCCACTGAAAGACGCTCTTAGTGGTTCAGTGTTCAGCAGCAGTGCATTACTGGTTATGCGTATGCCCCCCAAGAATTTTTTGCACCTAGAATTGAGAAGCTTGTCCAGCTCTGGCACAAGTGTGTAGAACTTGAGGGGGGGGATTATGTTGAAATATAAGTGAGTGTTGTATTTCATTCTTGTAATAGATTCTTTTTAGTAAAATCTGGCTTTCTATTGAATACCCTTGTATTTTCTTTTTCTTTACTTTTCATATTTGCAACTTGAACTGTTTTCCTTTTGGATTAAGTTACCATTTCTAATTTATACAAGCTTAATACTCAATGTGGAGTTCCTCTCATTGTCAGACTGATTAATCTCTCATTAGCATTAAGAAGATGTTTCTTGTCTGTCTCAACCATTCTGTGTATTTGATATTCACATTCCTAATCCTGATTTACACAGCATTTATTTGACTAAAACAGTGCAAAATTTAAATTACAAAGATTACTACAATCAGAGATAACAAATGTACTTATCACAGTGATAGAAACTGCAGCTTGTTGCATAAAAAACATATAAAAATATATTGTCTAACTAGAAGTTGCAAGACTTGTGCTGTAAGTGCACTAGCCTTCCTTACACGCACTGTCTGTTTGTTTGGGAAGTGATTGTACATGCTCCCCACATCACATTAATGACATAATCAGTTAACTGCAGGGGCTTGCTAAGTTAAAAATGGACTTTTGAAAATGTTCCAAAATAGTTATTTTTCGGGAGCTACAGTCATATCCCTTTATAAACAAGAATACTACTATCAACCATGAATGCCAAAAATTGGGAAACAGCATTTAATGATACTAGGTAAAGTCTGAAGCAAGTTTAATAGGCCAATAGTATGGCAGATAAAATATTCTTGTCAGTCTCCAAATCCATCAATTACACGATGATTGATTCCTTTTTGTTGTTTTTTTTTTTTTAAATAATACTTTTTCCCACTGAACAGCAATTACACATGGTCCAACCACATTAATGTGACCACTGCCTATGTTTGATGTCAAGATGCAATGAACACTTGTAGGCAGCAGGTGGAATCACATTTTAACTTCCACTGAACAAATGGCCATTGGAATGTCCAGTGTGAAATGTCTGCATGTGTTATGGTTGGGAGAATGTTTTCATGGGTTATCTAATCATTTTGGAAGGCACAATAGATCAACACAAGTGTCCATCTACCCTCGTGGAGTTGTCCACCTCTACATGCAGTAGTTTGTTTTTCCTGGATGTCACTGACACTTCCTGCATCTCTTGCAGCAGTCCACATAGCAGAAAGTGTTATTCACGCTCTTGATAGGTGGTCACATTAGGGACTGGACAGTATAAATCAGCATTTTCTATATCTGTATTATTACACACCTTTGCAGTAAGCAAAGTCAATTAAATTTATACCTTGAAAGAAGCGAGACTGATTCTAACAGTTCACTCAAAGCTTTCCAACAACAGCAACAGTGCCTTCGCAGGAGTAACTATAAAAATGTTGTACATCCACAACCAACACGTTATGATGCCTTGTCAGGCTGCAGTGCTGGGACAATGTAAGTCATCTGAAACAACGTAGTCATGACTGAGTATGTATTTGCCTTCAGTGATTTGCCAAATATTCCATATATGAGAACTGAAAAATAGCTCCTGTAATAAAAGTAAAGAAGAGCCCGGTGTATTGTGATTTACATTCAGAGTTTCTCTGACTGGACACACAGTGTAAACCAAATGTTTTTATTGATGGAAAGAGATTTAGGGAGTAGACTTATTGCTCAACACTAATACACATTAAATTTATACTTCCGGTGAAATGTATCCTTGAAATGCAACTGCTATTATTCTAACTTTCCTCTTCCTGTTATTAGTTGTGTTTACAGATTTCCAATCTCTGACCAAACTGTTAATTCTTTACCCCATGTACTCCAATTTCCAACACCTTCTTTTATTTCCCTTCTCTGTACTCCTGCCACTATCAAATATTTTCCCAACACAGATTATGGGTGACTGACAGCTCATAACTTTGTTCTTTAATCCAAAACTCCAGGCTGCAATATTAACAACACTAGGGGAAGGATAGATTGCTAGTCATCATCAAGATGACACACAAAGTTGCAGACAGCCACAATGAAAAGTCACTCTCTCACACTCTCTCTCTCTCTCTCTCTCTCTCTCTCTCTCTCTCTCTCTCTCTCTCTCTCTCTCTCACACACACACACACACACACACACACACACACACACACACACAAAAAAAGCAAGTACAACTCGAACATATACGACCGCCATCTCCAGCAGCTTGGATCGGAATGCATTCGCCTGGGCATTCCATTCCAAGCAGCCGGAAATGGCTGTCATGTGTGTTTTGAGATGTGCTTGCTTGCGTGCATGTGTGTATGTTCCGAAGAAGGCCTTTGTTGAAAAGTTAAATGTGTAACAATCTTTTTGTTGTGCCTGTCTAAAACTCAAAGTGTCATCTTTATGGTGAATAGCAATCTATCCTCTTCCCAATATTGGTAAGTCTACATACAGTTCTTTTATGATACCTTGCACATAAAAAGAAACTCACAGTTATTCTGGATTCTGAAAAGTGCATTTTACAGTCCTTTCTGATCATCGTTTCACCATATCAAACAATCTGTTGACTACAGTTGCTTTATATTTTTTACTATCTATTTAATAAATTTCTGTATTTTCCAAAAGCAGATCTTTAGGTCCTCCGCATCATTAAGCTACAGGCAGAATTTTTTTTCTACAGCTGCACCTAATTCCTATATACCAGAAATTATTTATTTATTTATGTTTCAAAAAATCTGTGTCCCTATACTACCAATTAAAAGACACTGTCATCAAATTAAGTTCCATATAAACAAAGATGATGTAACTTACCAAACGAAAGCGTTGGTATGTTGATAGACACAAGAACAAACACAAACACACACACAAAATTCAAGCTTTCGCAACCCACGGCTGCTTCATCAGGAAAGACGAAAGGATGTGGGTTTTAAGGGAGAGGGTAAGGAGTCATTCCAATCCCGGGAGCGGAAAGACTTATCTTAGCGGGAAAGAAGGACAGGTATACACTCGCACACACACCCATATCTATCCGCGGATGTATGATCTGTATACGTGTAGGTGGATGTGTGTGTGCGTGTGCGTGTGCGTGTGCGTGTGCGTGTGCGTGTGCGTGTGCGTGTGTGTGTGTGTGTGTGTGTGTGTGCGCGTGTGCGTGAGCGTGTGCGCGAGTGTATACCCATCCTTTTTTCCCCCTAAGGTAAGTCTTTCCGCTCCTGGGATTGGAATGACTCCTTACCCTCTCCCTTAAAACCCACATCCTTTGGTCTTTCCCTCTCCTTCCCACTTTGCTGATGAAGCAACTGTAGGTTGCGAAAGTCTGTAATCTATGTGTGTGTTTGTGTGTTTTTTGTCTCTATCAACATACCAACGCTTTCGTTTGGTAAGTTACAGCATCTTTGGTTTTAGATATATTTTTCCCACGTGGAATGTTTCCCTCTATATATATGAAGTGGCAGTGCTCAACTACTGATTCATTTCTATTGAGTTTGATATTTTTTTATTCTCAACCATTCTGGTGTCTCCAGTAAGTTGATTATTTTGAGTCCTTATCAGTGATAAAAATTGCAGTACACAACCATTATGACACAAACCCTTATAAAACTTCTCTTTATCATATAGGCACTTCTCACACTTTTAGGATTTTTGGCAAAATTCATGACATACATTAATTGATACAGTTTTTGAAATATGTTTATTAGAAACGATAACTGTCAAACTTTAGACGGTTACCTATTAATGGAATATCTAAGATTCCAAATATCACATCATACATGGTGAAATATTTGCAAAAATTTGGAACTAAATTATTCTGAGGTAACAAAATGAAGGCCACTGATCGCTGCTCACATTTTTTGCAGACTGAAGAGCAATGTCAAAGCCTCAAATGACAGTGTGTCACAACAGTTGCGCTTCTTGAGACACTTTTCAACAGCCACTAACACATGGTCATTTCAACATTTAGTATTTCAGACTTTTTTCATTTTAAAACTAGTATACAAACTTATGGTGTACGAAATATAATTAATGACAAAAATGAGTTCCTGTCAAAGTTGAATTTTGGCAATTCTTTTATTAAAAATACATAATATATCTAATCTGTCAGCATATCACTAGATAACAATGACCCTAATACAGAAATGTAGACCAGAACTCAACTGGTAGTAATACTGATGATCTTCACATTCCATTTCAATAATAAGAAAATGCCTACGAACAGGTTACGGCAATGTTAAAATTTAACAAAAACTAGCATTTATTCTTGATAGCCCAAGAAATAAATAATAACACAAAAGAGTACACAAAATAATAATTTTAACACATTTCAGCTAATTTATTAACTGAAATGGGTACATAAATCAGAAAAACTCAAAACACATACTCACATTAAAAAATTCATTAATACTGAAAAAACATTAGTTTTACTTTTGCACTGGGTGATCTTTACTGGTTAAACTCTGTTTCGATACAAAAAATTTCTTATTGTTTCTGCTGAAAATGTGGGTCCATTAGAGAAAAATATGAATTGTGCTCGTTAACAACACAAATTTTGTAAAACAAATTGTTTCATCAGGACATTGGTTGAAAAATAGGTGTAGTTTCCTGTCTCCCGATGTGTATTCAGCACAATTTTTATAACAGTGTACCTGATACACAACATTTCCTTCTTTTGCTAAGAAATAAAAATGCATGCCACACAAACAATAAACACAATACATGTACATTCACAAAATTCAAAATATATGAGAAGCATACATAATTTACCAAGCTAATAACAATGTAACGTATGTATGTTACCAACAATTGTACTCCGAGGTAGACATAACTTATTGGAATAATTGTGAAATAATTTTTATATGCATAGAAAACAGTCACCAATTCAAGAGAAAACTAAAATTTCGGTTGAAATTTCAGAAATATATTTTATATAAACAGTATTATGAAAAAAGGAAAATGACTGAATTATTTCCTTTTGTAGAAGGTCATCCCCTGATAAAAATCAAATAAAGCAACTGCTTTTGAATAGAACAATTAAAATGTAATACAGTTTATGATACATTCACAGCTGTTGAACTGCGATGGATATGTACTTGTATTTATCCCTTTTACAAATATACTTACACCATCAACAACACGTTATAAATGGCAGGACACTTTTATGACTTATTACCACACTTTACTTTTTATCAAACAGTGGCAGTTTTGAACGAACTGCTCCTTCACAAATCATCAATCTCTGTGTTGCATTAACAGTTCGTTTTGTGCACAAAGTTCGATCATTATGTGCACCAGGTACAGACCTCCCTTGATGATGAGAAGCCTGTTGTTGAGCAATAGCAGCCTTCTCCAAAGATTTTCGGAGAAGAGCAATTTTTGAGGAACGTATAGCATCATTCAAATTTGAGCTTTCCATACGACGTGCAAAGTCTACTGGTGAATTCCTGCTCCCACAAGTACCTTGATGGAAAAGCAGATCTCTTTGGTGTTTCACAGAGAAAGATCCATCAGGTAATTCCCACACTGAAGTGCCTCTCTCTGCAGTACTTGACAATCTGGACACAGTGTTTGTTGCTGCACCACTTTGTTTCCTTTCAAAGTATTCCACTATTCTGCTTATGTGACGAGGTCGTGCACTGCAATTCCTGTCCTCCCAGTAGGAAATATCACTCCCACCTAAACTAGATATATCTTCTGAGCTGTCAGTATAGATGGATGATGACCGCTTTGCTGAATAAATAAGAGAATGGTGATGAGGTGTACTACGAGCCACAATGCCACCAGGAGTACTGAGTTCATCAAAGTCACAAAGTTCACCACTACCTGATCTCAAAGAACTCACAGTAGTAGTTGAGTTTGCAGAATCATCCAACAGAAACAAAGATGATGCTGCTGAGGAAGACGAGAGTGTCGCTGATGAAGTGTTATGATGGCTACGGGGCACTGTGTGAATACTTCCAAATTCAGAGGGCAGTAACAAGTCCCCGGCCGTAATAGTAAAATCTTCGCTAACACTACTAAAGAAGCCTGATTCACAGGACCCTCTTCGTCTTAATGTGGTTGGAAGGCCCAGTCCTCCACCAGGGTCCTCTGTCAAAAGGACACCGGCATCAGCAAGATTTAAGCTTGATGAAGATACCCTGTGATTGATAAAAAGTGGTGTATGCTGAGAATCTTGTAATGTACAAGTCTCTGAAAGTGATTCAGACTTCGGACTCTCACTAGCTATAAACAATGGATGTGATAACATTAAATTAGAAGAATCCATGTCACTATCTTCAACAGTAACACACTTCATATTTATTTCACCAGAAGTTTTTTGGCTGTTTGATGTCACTTGATTTTTCTTTGGTATGTTACTTTCTTCATCTGAAGAAAAAGTGCTTGATGCAAGCCGAGGTGTTGATAAGTTTTTCATATTTAAGAAAATTCTTCTGCGCATCATTGTAGGTGAAGATGGCAGAGAAAGCGGTTGGTTTATCTTCTGAACTTTCAGCACACCAGATGCTGAATCACTGTCATCTGGTGATGATTGGACAACTGAGTCGCCTTTTATTCCTGAAATAGATGCCTCGTGGATGGAATCAGTTTCTGCTGTTGGTGTACTTGGAGGTGTTGGGCCATAGAATGGTGATGGCAGCTCGAAGCACGATGAAAACAAATCTCCTCCTGGTCCCGCCATGAATGAGCTAGAGCTGCTGCCTTTATTAAGGCCTCCCAGAATTTTCTTCACTCCTCTGAACTGTGACAGAGCAGCAAAGGGATTGGCTCGAGATGGTTTGTAGTGGGGGTCCTGCCGCACCATGCTCTCTCCCACATGCTTTGGCGTCACCACAAAATGGCAGCGGGCCTTTTCACTTGGTGCAGTATGCATTGGGAACACCAGGTTGCCAACATCTTCAGACCAAGATCGACGATGGCACACTGTAAAGACAAAACAAGTGTTAAACAAAATTGCATCTCTCAACACCCTTAGACATAAAAATTTGACAAATATCAACTGAATGTCAAATGTTATTCCAGGTTTAGGGTATTAAATTACTTTAAAATGATACAGTATAGTGAATGAACATAGTAACAATGCATGCTTCATAGTTTTTAGTCATTAACAATGACAGCTACTTATACAAGCTAAGTCTAACAATTACCATATTTTTAGTTCAGGGACAAAGAATCAAATTTTCTCTTTACAATAATGAGAACTCAATATCTGAAGTGCTCCCCATTCAAATCTCCCTCCCCCCCCCCCCCTCTCTCTGCAAACCATCACAACACGTACTTCTCTTCTCATTGTAAATAAGAATTCGAAAGATTAAATTATCTCCTATTTGTCATTATTTCCATGCTGGGATAGATGGAAACCCAATAACATACACTCTTTTTCCTTGCAACCTTTTTCACACATCACAAATATTATGTTTTGGCATTTACTTAGAAATTCATCCACTAACATAAGCCACCAAACAACATGATGGAGCAAGAGTATAGCAGCACAAGATGCACTGGTGTAATCTCAACCACTTAGGGTACTAACTCAGCTCCCTGTGAAAGTTTGGCCCTAACAACTGGTTGGTAGTAGACACAGATACTGAAGGACACAAACACTAACCCTGAAAGAAGAAACTTATGCTAGGTTACTATTTTTCTTCTGCATTGCAAGAGAGTATTTACCACAAATGCCACAAGAACAAATAGGTGCAGTGAAGCTACAACAGACATGTTAAATTCATCCAACAACAGTTTACAACCTGATCATGGGTAAGAAACCTGTATTAACCTAACTGTGTACTTGTGTATGTGAGAAATTTTCTGTCATACTGAATGTATTTCTACGGCACATTTCTGAATGAATAAACGAAGTTCACTTCTGAGATCAATTTTTTCTCCTTGAAACTGAGGGTAGCTGTATTTAACTGTTATTATACCAACAGTATGATGCAATGTATCTTAACCAGCTTTGTTTTGCTGATGGCATTATATTGTTTGCCTTCACTGCAGCTAAACTTCAACAATGAATGGAAGAAAATAATAGAACAAGTATGAAAATAAATTTGAAAGCAATTACACTACGACAAAATAATGTTTAACCTACATATTGATAAAGGAACTCTAGAAACTAACAACAAAATCACAGAACCTGTTGACAACAATGACTGATTGACAATAAAAATTAACAGACAAATAGAAATGTCCAGCACTGTTTTTGGTAAACTAAACAAAATTTTAAAAACTAAATTTTCAATAAGCTGCGAACAGGTTGTTTACAACCCATGTGTATTAGCTGTTTTCCTTACGGCAGCGAGTCATGGAGTTAATTTAAAAAAATATTCAAAAACTAGGGGTTGCTCAGTGATCAATGGAAATTACTGTAGAAGTGACTGGGACTAATAGCCCACCAAATAGGTGGTGCAATCCAAGAGGTAAGAAAAGATAAATGGAATATGGATCAATTACATTAGAAAACACAAAGAGATAACAAGGATAATTGCAGCTGAAGATTGCAATGCGCTGAAAAGTCTAGAGGCAGCCTTTTTCCATATATGACACTGATGCAGTTTTTGTTTCTGCTGCTGCTGCTGCAGCTGGTGGTGGTGGTGGTGGTGGTGGTGATACAGTCATACATGAATCTGAACAAAATTGGCTTGGGGTAAGCAACCACGAGAGTGGTATGGAGGCAATACATAATTCATTGCCTCCATAACAATAATAAATTATGTAATGTTGGTCACCTTTCTTGAGCTGTGCAGCATCACGTTCTTCTGGAGCAGCTCCAGTTCCTGCACATGAAATAACCTCTTCACTTCGAGCACCTGCTACCGCAGGTGCTGCAGCACAGACACGATCTACTGGCAGTGAAGCACAGCCCAAGATTTGTATTTCCTGCTGGTCTTGTTGCTGTTTCTGCTGGAGTTCATAATCAGCAATGATTCGATTAAGACGGATAACAATTTCTGCGAAAGATGGACGGCTTTTTGGCTCAAACTGAAAAAAAATAATAATGATGATGATGTAAATTATTAGGTGCACCATATAATTTGAAATGTTAACCAGATACACAATTTGCTCCAATTAAAATTACCTGAGGAGATAATAAGGAAACCTACACCTCTTTAAGAACCACTGGTATACACAGAATGGTTTTCTGCTAGACATATTAAATTATATAAATGGTATAAGTAAGTTACCATTATAAATTCAGAACAATTACATCACAAATGAACACAAATGTCAGCGAGTTAAAAATTGCCATACCACGGATGCACACATTTAAAAATTGAAAAACACTCCAATCTAGCATTTGGTACTTTTGTTTCCTGTCTCAGGAACTAGAGGAAGATAGGTTTGTGAAGGTTGGAAAAGAGGGGAGCTCTGTGACTACAGGTTGAAGGGGACCCACATATTGTGAGGACAAGTGGGGAAAAGATCAATGAGGAGGAGTCAGAGAGAGTAAGAGGTTGAAGATGGTACTCTGTTAAGCACTGTGACAACTTCTGTCTAGTGATGATAGAAGGAGGTAGTATAGCTGGAATATGAGCTACCTGACTGAGAGGTGGAATGAGTAGTACAGTTAAGAATAATAGGAAATGTAGCAGGTGAACTCTACTTTGGTTACAATACAGAAAGGAAGACAGGTTATTATTCTTGACAGACTGACTTTCTATTGTGTAAAGGTCAGATGTTCTCAACTGTGCATTATCTTACTTTCATCCAGTCACAGCCTGTCTAACGATAATCCCCCGCCCTTCAAAATTTTGATACATGAAGTTCCATTTTTAGTTCTTCATCAGTTAACACCTATCTTTACATGACACCATCTCATCCAATTACAACAATAAATCCAACCTTTGTTGGTGACAAGATTCAAAGCTTTATCATTTGTTTACAACAAAATGTAGAATGAAACTAAATACTTACTGTGCAACATGAGAATGCTAATTTTAGAAATTCTGGAGGGCACGGACCACACATTTCACTGAAAGCTAAATAATCTAGACCAAAATTTTCCGTTCGTGGAAGAATGTCTGGATCTGCTTCCACACGGGCTATTAGTTCACAAAGGATTATACCATATGAAAATACATCAGACTTTTCATTGTACCACTGGCCTTTTAGGCATTCAGGTGACATCCAGTAAGGTGAACCAACAGTTGGTAATCTATATGGACACCTGAAAAGGAAAAATTAGGTTACCATGTAATGCATACTGCTTGTATTCTAATACTACAGCATACATCAATGAAATTAATATAATTTCATAAATATCACTGTGAACTTATATAAATGACCATAAAATGCTATCAAGTAAACCTGTTCACATGATTTGAATGTGTGTGTTACAAGAAGAGATATGAAGTGTCATACTGCAGGGGTGTCAACAGTATGAAGACACAAGAAGTCACCTCAGAGGTAGGAATGATATTTGCTTTACACCTTATACAAAATGTGTTCACGAAATGATGGGACAAGCAGAAGGAAAGAAATATTAACTCACAACACTTTCTGGAATTTCCTTCCACGTTTAAGACAGTGATAACACAGGATTATTTCTAGAGATTAACTGTTGAATGCCACGCAGAGAATATAATGTTTCTTAATATGATCAACAACAAGGTTATCCATATATCTCAACAATTAGTGACCTGCTTTTTCTTCCTAATCTTTTACATTTTGAGCCTTCCAACTTCTTGCAAATGTTTACTACAGTTTCAATACCTCAACACCACTTACATCTACACTTCATAGTGTAACACATCACTTTTTGGTCAAATGTTTGAGTGAAGCAAAAACACAACTCCCTATAAATTACACAGTGTGTGTTTGTCCAAATTTTCACAGCAAAACGAAGAGTGTGAAATGGACAAATGAGGTATCAAACTGACGAGCATGAGGTCTAGTTTAGCAAAAATATATTTAATTGGATGGATGAATCAGAGTAACTAAGAAAAAAATTATGACTTGAGGGAAAATTGAAATGTTTCATGTGGAGCTACTACTAGGTACGTAAATGAAGGAAGAGTCAAAAACTACTTCCCTTAAGGTCTAACAAGATAGTGCATAAAAAGTTGCAATGGTGTGATATTTAACTGTTAAAATAGTTTCCTTTTGAATTAGGCACTCAATTCAGGACATTTCGAGAAGATAAGACGCTGCAAAGATAAATGAGGTGCCAGAAATACCACACTTCCTACACACAACTCAAAAACAAGAAATTAAAAAATAAATAAAAATGAAATAAATAATAAAAGACAAAATATTTGGCAAAATGATTTGTCCAAAAGTAAGAAATAAACCAGATTACAAAAACATTTGACATGCCTTTGAATTATGCTCGAAGTTAAGTACAGCAAATGAGATGCCAATAGAGAATTTAAATCTCAATGCTTAAATTAGAATTTTAGAGTACTGCAGACTGTGCAGCCACTGTTCTATGGCTCTGATATATTTCTATCAACTATGACTGAAGGTGCAAAAAAGTTCCAACAATTTTTCAGTCTGCGGAATTTATCAATTATCTGGGAAGAGAATGTGCATTCTCTACTGGCACCTAATTTGCTGTGCATGATCAACCCTCACTGAAAAGAACATTAAATATCTGTCTATTTTAAGCTTTGTTTTTAGACAAATCTTTTGACTTTTTCTTAACAACCTCACAGAACTGAAAATCAGTTGTGCTGTGATCTACAATGTTTAAAAATACTACTGCAGTACTTACATTGGATCTGGAATTTTAGCAGCAAGTCCGAAGTCACCAACAACTGCTATCATTTCACCTGACTCCTCATTGTTCTTTATAAGAACATTCTAAAACAAAGCAGAATAAACTATGAATGATGTCTCTCTCATGCTCCATCACCACAATGAAATAAAAATAGAAAGATCACATTTCTCATTTACTACACTGCACTGCCCAGTAACTGTTCAATGTCTACTGTTAAACAGATCTTTGCTGATATGGGCATTAGGAAGAATGATAATTCTATGTTAAGTTTGTGTGCTGTAACTATTTTATCTTCTGTCAGCAACATAAGGGTACATGCCTGTCTGAAATAAAAACCCAAAACCCATGATTATTCCTCTCATATTGCTAACATTAACTTTACAATTCATAAGATTGACAATATCATGAAAAGCGTAGATTGCTACTCATCATACAGTGGAGATGTTGAGTCACAGACAGGTACAACAGGAATACTGCTAGACAAGTGAGCTTTTGCCCAAAAGGTCTTCTGAATTAGACAACAAACACACACACATTCCAGCAAATGCAACACATGCACACAAGACCACTGTCCCTGGCTCTCTCTCTCTCTCTCTCTCTCTCTCTCTCTCTCTCTCTCTCTCTCTCAGTGTGTGTGTGTGTGTGTGTGTGTGTGTGTGTGTGATAGTGTGTGTGTGTGTGTGTGTTTGTTTTGTCTAAGGCCTTTTGGCCAAAAGCTTACATGCCTAGCAGTCTTCCGTTGTGCCTGTTTATGACTTCCCAAACTGTAGTAAACTCTTAGTTAAATTAAAAGTGAAACATGTACTGCTTGGGCTTCACATCTAAAAAATTCTGACAAAATTCATTAATTCAATAATGTGTAAAATGTCTGAAAATGACATAAAATTACGAATATGACTGTGAAAACAGACTGTAGATTATGTTATTTGTAGATCAGATGTGTAGAAAAACAGACTACACAGTTGTTACAAACAACACTGCCTAGAATATCACAGGGCCATAGACACGGGTTCACAGGTAGATGCCGTGTTTCTTGACTTCCGCAAGGCGTTCGATACAGTTCCCCACAGTCGTTTAATGAACAAAGTAAGAGCATATGGACTATCAGACCAATTGTGTGATTGGATTGAGGAGTTCCTAGATAACAGGACGCAGCAAGTCATTCTCAATGGAGAGAAGTCTTCCGAAGTAAGAGTGATTTCAGGTGTGCCGCAGGGGAGTGTCATAGGACCGTTGCTATTCACAATATACATAAATAACCTTGTGGATGACATCGGAAGTTCACTGAGGCTTTTTGCAGATGATGCTGTGGTGTATCGAGAGGTTGTAACAATGGAAAATTGTACTGAAATGCAGGAGGATCTGCAGCGAATTGACGCATGGTGCAGGGAATGGCAATTGAATCTCAATGTAGACAAGTGTAATGTGCTGCGAATACACAGAAAGATAGATCCTTTATCATTTAGCTACAAAATAGCAGGCCAGCAACTGGAAGCAGTTAATACCATAAATTATCTGGGAGTACGCATTAGGAGTGATTTAAAATGGAATGATCATATAATGTTGATCGTCAGTAAAGCAGATGCCAGACTGAGATTCATTGGAAGAATCCTAAGGAAATGCAATCCGAAAACAAAGGAAGTAGGTTACAGTACGCTTGTTCGCCCACTGCTTGAATACTGCTCAGCAGTGTGGGATCCGTACCAGATACGGTTGATAGAAGATATAGAGAAGATCCAACGGAGAGCAGCGCGCTTCGTTACAGGATCATTTAGTAATCGCGAAAGTGTTACGGAGATGATAGATAAACTCCAGTGGAAGACTCTGCAGGAGAGACGCTCAGTAGCTCGGTACGGGCTTTTGTCAAAATTTCGAGAACATACATTCACCGAAGAGTCAAGCAGTATAATGCTCCCTCCTACGTATATCTCGCGAAGAGACCATGAGGATAAAATCAGAGAGATTAGAGCCCACACAGAGGCATACCGACAATCCTTCTTTCCACGAACAATACGAGACTGGAATAGAAGGGAGAACCGATAGAGGTACTCAAGGTACCCTCCGCCACACACCGTCAGGTGGCTTGCAGAGTATGGATGTAGATGTAGATGTAGATGTAGGTCTTGGGTAACTAACAGCAGAAAGAGAGTGCTTCTGTTACTGGCGACAGAAAGAGTACCTAATACTATCACATACACAATATCTTAAGCCTGCCCTTTACTATGTATGTGCATGAATTAATTAACTTTTGCTTTGCATGGGAAAAAAGGAAAATATATTGTTTCTAGTAACAGAACAACACAAAAAATTGTGCCAAAACTGATCAATACAGTAACACTTGAATTGAATAACAGTCTGTAATATTTCATCTGTCAAGTACCCCTGCAAATTACAGTGTAACTCTCATACTATATCAATAAGTGCTAATTTAAAACCAGTAACTATGGAAAATTAAGGAACCTGATATTTAGAAAGACTGACCTTGGAAGTAAGGTCCCTATGGAAAACTCCCCGAGAGTGCAGATACTCCATTCCTCTGGCTATATCCAGTGCAAGCTTCATCCTTGTAAGATGAGGAAGTTCCACACTAGAATTCTGAATAAGCTGCTCCAAGCTGCCTCCATTGATATACTGAAACATACAATATTTTTCTCTCGTGTCTTGCATAGAATCTACCCAACTTATAACTTTCAACATTAATACAATTTTTTTCCAACGAAAATAAAGATTGCAACTTTGAAGTAACAAATAGCACACAAAGATAATCAACTGATCACACACTTAACAGAAAATGCTTTCATTATTGATGAAGCACAGCTAATAGTTATGCCCACATTCACAGGTAATGTTGAGATAACCACATCTCACAGCATTTAAGAATGTTTGCTAGTTAACATTACAGTTCTTGAAGTCAACACAGAACAACCAAAACAATTTAAACTTACAACAAATCACTTTACTTCACATATGCCAATTAGTCACAATTTACTTAGTAGAAGTTTTCTGCTGGTAAATTATGCAAAAACAAATTAAAAGTAACTCTTATTTTATCAGGATGAAATATGTTTCAAATATCACCTTCATATACTATAGAAGTAGCTAACTTTACCCTCACAAGTTCCTGTGAGAGATATGTAACATACTCGTTCTCAGGCAGACAGTTAGATTATAGATTTGATTTTACTACACGTTTTATTGACTTTCTTAGTCACCTTCATAAGGTTCTGCCAGTATTTCTCAAATAAATGGAACTATTCCAAAGCCACTGTGACTGATAAGGAAAAACCAAAGAAAACATCAATCTATATGTCCAGAAGGGGATTCTAACCTTGCTCCTCCTGAAAGCAAGTCCAGAGCTGTGTCACTACGCTTGGTTTGTCAGCTGAGGGAGGAGATGGAAGAGGGAATGTACTTTACCAGTTAGTCACTCATGTGTGGGAGATTTCAATGCTTCAATACCAATTCAAAATTAGGGAGCTACTCTAAAATAAAACTGCCTTACCAATATGCTTATAGGAACATAATAACTCTACTTTCAGATTTTTCTTTAATTTGATATGACAGTAAAACTGCATGTTGTGAGTAAAAGAATTATATTATTTTATTTAAAGAAAGACATATACGCACACTACTAGCAGCAGCTGATAAAACAAATATAAATATGTGCTACCAGTTTTGATACAAATGAGTAAGAGGAGTGCACCCTACAAGAGACAGACAGATAGTTTTAAGAGAAAAAAAATAACGAAATAAAGTTACCCAAAGAACTTTTCTTGTTTCTTTGTCTCTACATGTCTGCGGTTTTGGTTGATGAAGAAATCTCTGAGCCACAGTAACACAGTACACCACAAGAGGAGACATAATAAAAAAGTGCAGCCTTTTGATAAAGTGAAGTATCGTGGGGTAAATCATTTTCTGCATTTGAAAAGAAACAATCTGGAAAAATCCATGCTGAGGTGGACGCGTAGGGCAACAGTGAGCTACCATTTGACGCAGTGTTAAGATGACGCAGATGCTTCTAGTGTGGTCAAACAAGTCTGAATGATGAATGAAGTGGCAGATCATGTCCCTGTGAAATATGGCATTAGCAGAAATGTTGCAAATGTGTCAGACTAATCCAGAGGACTTCCTTAGCCACCTAAACACAATGGGCTCGGGGACATAGGAACAAAGCACACCTAAGCACAATGGGCTCGGGGACATAGGAGCAAAGCACGCGTTTTCATTACGATGAAAAAGGAAAAATATCTAATGATGTGAACAACCGAATGAAAACACACGATTCAGTTGTTTGTTGGAAAAATTAACTCATTTTTTGAGTGACACTAGTCCTTGGGAGCAGCCAAATGAAAACTATCAATTCAGTTGGTTGTAGTTTTAAGTATTCGATGGACTATTCATTAATTCTTCAGAGTGAAACCACTGTTTTCATTATTTAAAACTGATTAATATCCAGATTCAATTAACAAATAACTAATTAAGCTGATGTATCACTGGAAGTCAAAACTTAAGCATAAAAGTCCCGAAGTGTACAAGGACAAAAAGGAACACTGACTGAATTCTGTTTTAATGAAAAGGTAAGATGACGCCCATTAATTAAAAATTATTTGAATCTAGCCATCAAATACTTATTTAACCATTTCTTTGCGTATAAGGTAAATATATTGTGCAGAAAATTACATTACTGGCTACGTACATGGGTGGTTTCTTCTCAAATCATACACGTGAAGTGTGTGTGTGCGCACGCCACAGTGTAGTTTGGTAATTTGCCGATAGTCAGTGCTAGTTGCAAACATGGCCAGTTCAGGTGTGGAGTGAGCTTTCTGTGTGTTGGAGTTCGACAAAAGCAAGTGTGCTACAGCTGTTCAACGGATGTTTAGAACCAAGTACAGTAAGAAGCCACCAACAAGGAAGGCCATTTACCACTGGCACAACAATTTCATTACAATGGGTTGCTTGTGCCTGGTAAAGAGGAGCGGACGTCCCAGTGTGAGTGAAGTGAATGTGGGCATGTATGAGAGACATTCATAAAAAGTCCAAGGAAATCGGTGTGACATGCGTCCCGTGAACTCGAAATAGCTCCAATGACTGTGTGGAAAGTCCTGCAACAGAAGCTGTCTATGAAACCATTCAAATTGGAGCCAGTGCATAAGCTCAATGACAATGACAAAGACAAACATTCTGCGTTGTTCACAGTTGCAAGAATTGAATGAGGGTGGGGGGGGGGGGGGGAGGCATTGTTGATCACTTAATTTTTAGCAATGAAGCCACTTTTCACGCTAATGGGAAAGTGAACAGGCATAATTGTCAAATCTGGGGTACAGAGTATCCACACGAATGCACTGAATTTGAGCGTGATTCCCCAAAGGTGAATGTTTTTTTTGTGTCTTGTCACGTCAAAAACTGTACGAGCCATTCTTATTCGCCAAGAGCACTTTCACTGGATATTCCTACTTGGACATGTTGCAGCAATGGCTGATGCCTCAAATGCAATCGGACTCTCCGTTCATTTTTCAGCAGGATGGGCCTGCAGCCCATTTTCATTGTGAAGTTCATGGGTACCCGAAGACGGAACTGCCGCATCAATGGATCGGCCATGCTACAGAACGGGGCAGCTGTTCCATGAAATGCCCCCCCCCCCCACCCCCCCCACCCTCCCCCATCACCAGATCTCACTCCGTGTGACTTTTTTCTGTGGAGACACATTAAAGATCTGGTGTATGTAATGCCTCTACCACGTCATGTAGCAGAGCTCCGGGGTAGAATACGGGAAGCCACTGCCACAGTCAACGATGCCATGCTGGAACGGGTATGGCAAGAAATTGATTACTGTATTGACATCTTCCAAATCACTCATGATTCGTGTATCAAATATTTGTAAAAAAAACTTTCAGAGTTTCTCTTCAAACTGCAATATGTATGACATCTGTACAATGTTTAGTCCTTGTGCAATTAATAATTGAAAGTGTTCCCTGCTTTATGTAGACCCTGTATATATATGTATGTTGAAGTTCCACATGATACCTCTCCAAAACTACAATATTTTGATTTTCTGATGATTTGTTAAAATGCTACAGACCTCTCTATATGAGAGTGTTTGTGAAATTGTCTTAACAAAAGAGAAAATTGAAAAATTGTAATAAAGAAATGAAAAGTTATAGATATCTGAATTTATTTTCAATAAATACTTTGTTCCAAATACTATGAGACATTATTAATACACACACACTTCTGAGCTTTTTTCATTTTTTCTTTAAATATAAACTATGAAAATTTGTAACTTTTTGCAAAGTTCAAAATAATGTTTTGAAAATGTGAATTGTCACAGGATGTTAATTGTCTTGAGAAATGATAAAGTGGAAGGACTGCTGTCAGCTATGAATGAGATTCTTAAACTGTCAAAATATTTGTTCATAAAGATGAAAGCATCTGAAATTTTTTGGTTATTTAGAAATTATTTTCTCCAAACCCCCTGTCCTAAATGTTCTAAAAATTTCATGGTATGTTAGCTGGTCATTGTATTTAGGGAATGTACAATCAGAGTGGGCAGTTCTTGTCTGTACAAAATGTGAGAAACTGTTTAGGTACCTGGCTCTCCTATCAAGGTCAAAAAATCGTAGACACTTAAACATTTAAACTGATCACTGATTTTAAGTAAATGTCATGCAAAACTGGTTTTTCTGATTCAAAATAATTATTTTACAACATTATAAGTGAGTGGGAAAACTACTCATAATTTTGTTCGAAAGTGTTTTATAACAAGAATGATATATGTAGAATATTTATACTCATTTTTCTTTTTATGATATTATTCACAAAATTATTATTGTTTTGGTCATGATTTTCCTTACTGAACTCATATAGCCAAGCTGAATATGCACATAGACAAGGATGATACAACAAGAGCCATACTTGGGAAATGGGAACTGCGCACTGATCTTTTGAATCATTTGAAAGCATTATCAGGACCATGAGGTGTCATATAGGAGATGGTTCTATCATGCAGCTCATGAGAGACACTTGATGTGCCACACCCATGACTAATTGTCAAACACACAAGAAATTAAATGGCTCACTACAAAGTCTTCTAATGTATATTGGGGTCTCTGCATTTCACACACAGTAACAGGCTGCATTCCATGGAGAACCGTTGTTGCAATGTATGCGCCACCCCAGGATGAATCCCAGTAGTGACTTGATTGAATTCCTCCCATAGGCTTCACAGTAGACCACTCTCTCTCTTTTTTAAATGGAACTCCCTTAATGTACTTTCATTTAGAATTAAGAGTTTCATGTTTGTTACTAATGCTGATATAGTGTGTACAAATCCAACAGCATCTCTTATAGCATCAACAGCTTCATGCTGGAGATTAAATCTTGTTGCAAGATGTTTACAGAGACCTTGTACCCCATCACATGCACTTTTTCCATGACCTGTTGCTGAAGATACCCATTTTTTTCTTAATTCCTGTATTACAGTGTTGACCAACTCATAAAGCTGAAAGCAGTTTTTAAAATGAGATGCTGCACCATCAGTCACATACACATGTTTAGGAAATGCATGGCCTCTAGATGCTATGTCATCAATGATTATGCTGACAGCATAACATGCATGTGCACTGTCATGAATGAGATCATTACTGACAATAACAAAACAGTATAATGTGCCGAGGGCGTGAGCAACACATGTGAATATTGATACCTGTGGTGTGTGCCAGTGGTAACTTTGAATTTCGTTGTGCAAAGCAACAGACCAGTTCTCGGCGAAGACAAAATGAAGAACTAATGTGTCAGTATTCTGGGACGTGGCTGACTTTACTTCTTCAGGCCTGTCTCTGAATCCTCCGGATATAATGGTGAGCTATTCCTTTCATGATCCAAACCTGTGGAACAAACTTCTCTGGCTCTACTGTCTTCTTTGCCAACTCTCTTCCCTCCCACAATGCATAGGTTGCAGCACTGTCAGTATCCTGAAGGTGTAATGCTTCAACAGTCATAACTTCAGCACTAGGATACATTGCACGCTCCTGCAACAAGCATTTATCTTGAGGCTCTTGTCATATACACTAAAGCAATAGGTCCATCTCTGTGTACGTCTTTATGGTGACACTGCTTGTGACAAAACAAAAAAGATTAAAATTAGTGCAGTAAATACATGTGCATACTTCTTTCACTGGCTGCCATTTTACCTATTTTGGTCGTAAGGAGTCGAACTTTGAGAGACCAGTTATTAAATTCAGCTTCTCCTTTTTCATTAGGAAATATAGTTCTCTTATTGTTCTTGTCATATATCTTTCTACCTTTTTCACCATTTTGACCAACAGAAATAACATCAGCCCATTTGGGAGTTTTTTGTCAACACTTAGGTAATATTCTAGAGTAACAGAAAGTGTATCAGCCTGCAACGGATGCCCACAGTAAGAATCTGTGGATGCCCAAATACCTTTCTTATTATGAAATGAAATTTTCACTCTACAGCGGAGTGTGCGTCGATATGAAACTTCCTGGCAGACTAAACTGTGTGTCAGACTAAGACTCGAACATGGGACATTTGCTCTACCATCTGAGCACTTGCCCGCAATAGGCAAAGGTCCCGAGTTCGAGTCTCAGTCCGGCATACAGTTTTAATCTGCCAGGAAGTTTCACTTTTCTCATTCTTTATTTTATGACCTTTTGAAAGAAAATTATGTGAAGGATTGGCTCTGTATTTCTATATCTACTGCTTAGAGTAGTTACCTGGTACCAGTGTCAGTAATTGTATCTTCTCAGTACAGATGGCTGTATTTGGGTTTCTGAAACCCCACGTTACATTTCATACACGTTCTGCAAGTGCATCTACATTATATAGGCCCTACTTCACAAAATTCTGAAGATATTGTTTGTGTAAAACTTATTTTCAATTTCTTCCACTTTTTTTTACATTCTGTTTTCTTCTTGTGCTTCTTACATTTCCCGGAAGTTTTAGGTGGGGATACAGTAGGGGCTACAGCAGAAATTCTAACATTCAACACATCAACAACTTCACACCCTGGAATATAAACATCTGCACTATCTTCTTCAGTTTCACATTCGTGTGATTGTGATCGTTCAGGTGGGTTGCCACTAAATTTCTTCTTGTGGAGAGTGTAGCTATTCCTGCACAATGGATTCGATGCTAAAACTGTCACTCGAGGACCAAGATATTTCTGCACTACCTTTGACAGTTTCCAACAACTGTGAAGTGTTTTTCGCCATTCTTAAACACCACCTTCTTGTGTCTTTTTTCATACTCCATACGCCTCACTCTTTTACTACTGTATTTCCTCACTGATATTGTATCTTACAAAAAGTTCAAACCAAACAAAACTCCACCAGAATTTAGAATGGTAGATGTGCAAGTTCTCACTCGTTTGTTATAAACAGAAAAGCTCTGGAAATACAGTTGCCAACATGCATATTTTCACTAGAAACTCAGTTATGCGAAATATGTAGAATCATGTTCTCTCATCCCACGTGGCACACAGATACGTCTTCCTCTTTCCTCGGATGACGAAGTCATTACTCGGCGCACATTTAAAAAATTACGACGAGATGATTTTAAAAGGCAGAACGTTCCCTAAACAGCTAAAATGCAGACGTCTTCAACTAAATCGCGTATTACGTACGTTTTCGCTGTTCATGCAGTGAAACTTCAGCATCAAGCATGACATTTTAATACATTACTTCTTTACTACCCACTCTATTCGCAACACAATTTGCAGACAGTATTCATTTATACTCCTCAATGTACCTTCAAACTTATATCATTGAACGACACATAGTTCGGGAGATTGACGGCTTAGGCATTCGGGCGCGTGAGAAACTTGCTTCCGCTTAAAATGGAGCGCAAATTATCCACACCATATTCATCCAGTGCCTCATAATGTGAGCACGCAGCAACTTCCAACAAACTTTCGGCACAGTTTCAAATCTTTTCTAACCTTTTTCTCGCTTACGTGCTTAACGACAAATATTTAACACACTACCGGTAAGTCATTTCTAAAGCAATCAGTACATACAGTCAATTTTATACATGGAATAGAAATTCTCCAAAGAATCAGGGGTTTACTGGTATGTTCTTAATTCTACTTGGACGAAAATCAGATGACAAAAAAATGTGACCTAGTCACACTTGCTTTCATCTGCTTTCCTTTTTCTTATCTGGGGAGTTTTTGAACCCAAAACTGGGCTACGTCCAGTGCTTCCCCACTGTAATTCACGACGGTACATATACTAGGATTGGTCAGGAGATATTCTATATACTGATATTCGCCACGGTCACTTCTGTCGCCTTATGAATCTATACGGCTGTACTTAATTAGGTGTGCCTTCACTAATGGTACTACGCCCATTTTGGCACGTTTCAGGCTACTCCAAATATTCTATCTCAGGTTCTCGTCACTGGGAATCTACTGCGCTGGAGGGTCACTAAGTCCAAGTATCTTGTGGGAATGAAGTCTTCTAGGTCCACAGCAAACGCCAAAGTGGTACATCAAAGGCATACTTAAGCTTCTATTTGTTCGTGATCACTTGTACAGTTTACTGTGCAGCATGGGCTTCATGCAAATGGTTATTAATCAGTGTGTTTCATTTAAGCTTGAGTAGAGTATTTCAGCATGCACTGATCTGGACCACACCGGGCAAACATATTCCGCCGTGTAGAAGCCTCAGCTGTGATTATCAGCACCTTTGGTCTAGCTCCCCCATCTGCTGCTAGCCACTTTTCTCACTACGACTTTATGAAGGGTCTTCTCGCAGAGATGTTTTTACGACAATAACTGGTCTGGTACGACGTCCAGGTATGATGGATTACCTGCGCGTTCCAAGGTGATACCACTCCAGGTTGCATTCAGCAACTGATTTGCTTGTTTTGGGCGAAAAGGGAAGGCGCCGACTTGGGTCTTTAAGGGATATGGTTACGTTCGTTCTACGCCAGCGTGCATTTAAATCCCAAAATCATTAAGAGACTGTGCAGTAAATGGATGAAGTAGTAGAAAAATGTTTCCCGAAACACCTGTTTTCATTTTGACGTTAATCAAAACAAAGGGTCCAAGCTGTAGTCAGGAAACCATGCCCCACTACATCGTAACATCTCCACATGTGGCAATGAATATTCACTACCTGAGGACGACGACGACATCTAATGAACGTGCAGCCATTCAACAAATAATTAACTCACTTCTGAAATAAACTTAATAGCTAGTTTCGGATAAACGGCTGATATTTTTTAATGCGATGTCCTGGCGCTAGACAACAGACTGCATTCTTCGCGTACCTATGCTCTGAACACGTCAAGTTAAACACGAGAACATCAATGCACACATTTTTACTTCCAATCGATGGATGAAAGCATACTCGATCAGAAAAAGCAATACATGTAATGACTAAGAAACTGTTACCAGACTATACTATTGTTATTTGACGAACATGACTTCCCGAGAAGAAGAAAACAGTTGCAGAGCTTTTAGATTTGATCTCTGAAAATTTTCTATGATTTGCATCGAGAAAACGCTTCATATAAGCAGTTTTCGTGAAGCTATGTAGAAAACTGCATTGGAATCAACTTAAGATGTACAGAATATGAACTGTACATGGGAAGCATTTCATTCGATTTTGTACGGAAACTGATGCACATTTGTCACTACTGACATTTTCTAAAGTACCGTAGAATAGTAAACACGTTTTACTGCTTATGTAGTCGCTAAGTTCTTTTTTTTTTTCTTCATTTTAGTGATCCAGAACCGTTGTCAGAAATAGGCTACAAAAGCAACATGCCACGTCATCTGACGGGCAGTGATCAATTACGTTTCTCAAATCGTTCTATAGCAGCTCCCCAACTGATTGCTGGCTACAAATATATGATCGATGGATACTTAGTTCGTTTCTATGCTATGCATACGACGGAGGTGGTGACAGTTAGGGGCAGTCGCTCCCAATCAAGTCCTAGTGTTACCCAGTGACTACCAGAAGAGATCGGAGTCGCTTAGCAACTGAAGGTTTAATTGCGACAATATATCTGTGTAAACAAGTCGTTGCATTCCAAAACTATCTCTGATAGATAGAGAGATTAACCTTCCTCATAGCTGCAACGAAATTACACTGATACACGAAGCTGTATCTTCCGATAACGAAATGGTTCAAATGGCTCTGAGCACTATGGGACTTAACATCTGAGGTCATCAGTCCCCTAGAACTTAAGAGCTACTTAAACCTAACTAAACTAAGGACATCACACACATCCATGTTCGAGGCAGGATTCGAACCTGTGACCGTAGCAGTCACGCGATTCCGGACTGAAGCGCCCAGAACCGCTAGTCCACCGCGGCCGGCTGATAACGAAAGACTCGTCATTTACTAAAGTAGGCAAATTGACCCACCGAAACAACTGTAAACGAAAACGAAACTGTGGATGTGCCAAGTTTGTTGTTCGAAACACTGGAGTTATTTGAATGCTGAACTGTGTTTCTTTCTTATTAATAAAATATGTAAAGAGATTAGAATCAAAATGAAAATGCGAATAATTCAGAAAAAATGAGTACCTGTTGCATGAATAATTTTCACACAAAGTATTTTAGAAGTAAAAGTTTCGTGGCGTAAATCGATATCTGAAATGCTACAACAGGATACAGAAATTTCATAGGTTTATTACGTGTCGATGACCATATCGCCAGCAGTATTTTCAAGTACGGTATCACAACTCTTATACACTACTGGCCATTAAAATTGCTACACCACGAAGATGACGTGCTACAGACGCGAAATTTAACCGCTAGGAAAGAGATGCTGTGATATGCAAATGATTAGCATTTCAGAGCATTCACACAAGGTTGACGCCGGTGGCGACACCTACAACGTGATGATATGAGGAAAGTTTCCAACCGATTTCTCATACACAAACAGCAGTTGACCGGTGTTGCACTATTGGCACTGAGTAATTGGGTCGACACTATTCTGATTCAAAAATAACAGAACATACAGTTTTTTACGAAATTACGTTGATTTGAGTTTTTTTTCTCCATACTGCGTAGCAAATCATAATAGACCATTAATCCTATAACTCAACTATCTACCTCGTAAAGGTGATAACGTGAATTCTCACTTGGCAGAGAAAAAATGCGTTTTCTTTTTGAGACGAAAAAAGGCACTTATTATTTTTTCCCATTGGTTCAAATGCGTCCGGTACAAAAGTGTTGTAGATGGGCTACATTTAGTCGACCTCAACAAACATAACGGCAGACAACGTGGAACAAATGCGACAGATGCTGGCGAAAAATCGGCATATGTCAGGGGGAAATTGGGATTTGAAAGAGCACTGGTAACTTCTTTCATTCACGAAGCTGTAGGTAAGCTGGAAGGAAAGATGAACGGGAACTCCTGGAGATTTCACTGGCACCTCTGGCGGAGATGCTTGACTTTTTCCTTCGACCATCAACACGGGCGATGGATATCTGATGAAGAGTCGGCGGCAGTGTTCAAATTTCTGCACATCACATTTCGACGGACGTCCTATGCCTAATGCGTGCTGCAATCGAGCCCCAAAATTGTTTTCGCTGCCATTTTCCTAAAACCCTATAAATTTTGCCAAAATATACTGTGTCAAAGGTGACTACTTTGATAATGCATAAATGTACTTTATTTGTATATTCATTTCTTTTGCTTTTTTAAACCATACACGCTGGCCATTGTGGCCGAGCGGTTCTAGGCTCTTCGGACCGGAACCGCGCGACTGCTACGGTCGCAGGTTCGAATCCTGGCTCGGGCATGGATGTGTGTGATGTCCTTAGGTCAGTTAGGTTTAAGTAGTTCTAAGTTCTAGGGGACTGATAGCTTCAGATGTTAAGTCCCACAGTGCTCAGAGCCATTTGAACCAAACCATACACTCGACTGTTTAAACAGACTTCGCGGGTTGCTCCTAAACGCACACCACATGCGGGAAAAATATAGCAACAGATCTATGCGGTGCTTAACAGACACTGAACCGCCGAACAATATAAATCAAAATGGAATATGCGGAAGTTCACTTCCAAGCTCCTCGAACCACGTAGCACGATTCTGACCTTGTGACACAGAAAGTGAACATGCTGGAAGATGACATACCAACTGTGGAAGACATCTAGCGTGAAGGGACGCAGGTAGCCCGCAATAATGTTACGTAATCCACAGCCCTCCAGACGCCTTGGCATACTACCATAGGTCTCGTGGAAGCACACATTATGTCCTCCATAGCCTAACACTACCGCCACAGGCCTGCGTTCGTGGCATGGTGCACGATACGAGGATCCGTTCGCCTGGAAGACGACGTATTCGGTCACGATCTATGAACTGATGTAACAAGAATCGCGATCCAATCGACCAGGCGTCAAGTTTCCAATAACTGCGGTCCAGTCTGGATGATCCCGTGAGCACTGCAGTCTTACCTGATGTTGACGCTGGGAACACGAATGAGTCGCCTGCCTTGGAGGCGCATGTTGAACAATGTGTGCTGAACGGTGTGCTCCGACACACATCTGCCTATACCAGCAGCAATATCTGAACAGTATACATATTCTTCCGCGAAAAGTTGCTGTGTAACTACGGATATGCTTTGTGCTCTGTCGTCGGATTAGTCACAGACCGCTGCCTATCCTACTTTTGAAAAGCGGCCAGACCGGCGACTTCCACGTTCTGTGACGAGGCGAGGACGTCCAACACCTTGTCGCCTACTCGTAGTCTCACCGTCATTCAACCATTTTTCCCTAGGTGCTCACGACGGTAGCAGACAAACCACAAACCAGCTGTTCCGTTTCCACCATGCTTGTTCCAAATCGTATTTCCTCTGTCAAAACCGCTTATGTCAATGGATTTCGGCATTTACGGTCCTTAGCGTCGCTCTGCTCTGCTTGTATACTTTCCTTACAGCGTTAAGTGTCTGCAACGCCACTAGGTGGCATTCAATCTCACGGTGGGCAGCCGTCATAATGTTCTGGATCATCAGCATACGCTACGTTGTTCTTCCCTCTACATGATCACAACTGAAGGTGAGTTTCAAACGTCCTAAAATGCCAAAATGTTATTTGTTTGGTTACTCGAGAAGGTTTCGTTAAGTTTATGTTTCATACGACGCAGCGTTAGACAGCATGAAGCGCTGCGGACCTCAAATATCAATCGCGCCGCTTGTGGCAGGTAATGCTGCGGCCACTGCCTGCCCGCTATCTGCCCCTGCTGTCACTGCAGATGACAGCTCTGTGGCCACAGAGGCAACCAAATTGTACCCACCTAGATGAAAGCCGCGTCCTCTGCCGATGGCACACTATTTACATAGTCTATCGTGGCCGCTGGCCGCAACTTCAGAAAGGTAATGCTTGCTCTCCCAGTTGTTTGACTGTCTGTCTTACAGTAAAGCCCATAGAGTATACACATTCTTTCGTGGAAGGCTGTGTAGGTACCGATATTGCACTGAACGGAACACGTCATGTTCGAGAGTGGAACGGTGGAGGAATAGTCAGACTGGTCCAAACACTTGAGTATGAATTTCAGAATGGTCGAGTGAAGCAGAAAATCTTTGCGATGGCGAAGATTTGTCCCAATAAACTGTGACTGAAAAAACTTAGTGAAGTTTTTACAAAAGGGCAATTTTCCGAATTTTCTTTTAGCTTTCCTTTGTGTCTATATTACTTTCGATCTCTCGAAATGGGCTCTTTCCGTTCGGCGGACAAAGTTGTTCCTGCCTTCCTGACATTTTCTGCTACGCCAACTACCTTGTCACAAATTTTACGCCTAAAACTTACTCTGCCTTGTGTGTCAAGTTGTGTTACTCCTGCTTCTTTCAGATCACCTTTCACTGCACCGATTTATTATTATTATTATTATTATTATATTCTCCAAGTTTCGTAAAATTCCACAATACGTCTAGTTAATCGTGCGAAAAGCCTAAATCCAATGACCGAGCGGAAACTGGACGCCGGCGCTACTGAATGCCAGTCTAGTGCCTTAAGCAGCGCACTATCTCGCTCAATTAGAAAAGAAATCCTATTCCATTCATTCAAAGATCTGTCAACAGTCATCGCATCGCGGCAGTCTTATTCAGTAGCCAGAATGTAACAGAAACAATTAAAACCTGAAAATTTTCCAAAAATTTAAAGTACCGGTATCGGTATATTTCTCAACTACTCGTCTGTCGTGATAGACTCTGGCCTCATTTAAACGTTGCAAGAAATTGCTGGATACCATCATGCACAAATCAATCACATGGTTCTTCTCACTGCCTGGCATACGTTTTGTAGATCTGAAAGTTATGCTGAGCAGGTCGATTTTTATCCGTAACATCACATAAAATATTCTTTCAACGATAAAACAGAAACGAAGTCTTTACGGACATACATTTACGCAGTATTTTTTTTTTCTTTGTTTTGGTATGAGTAATCCAGCAACAAACTACTTTTATGTACTTTTGATTTCATGCAGATATATACGCGCACAAATTTGAAACTCTTTAAGTACCAACAAGAAACTTGAATGTTCCAAAATATGATCTTTGGAAATTAATCTTCTTTAATGACGTACCATCGTACCATAGATTTTGAGTTTGTTTGTTTGTTTGAGCTGATAGTATAACCACTGAAGAGGCGAGATTTTCGTGAAAAACGATAAAACTAAACTACGAGCAGTAATAAAGCACATCGTTTCCCTGTGGTAATCACACACATTATAAAAGAGTTAGAACGGGACATCTAAGGACTTTGTCCATCGGTTTCGATGATTAAGAAGCGAGCTCTTAAACATTAGCGTATTCGTGTATCCACTGAAGATGATTGGCGCTAACGACATCCGAATAGAAGTAAGAACTTGCAAAAATTCATAATGCTGCATTTAATAATCGTCAGCTGAAAGTATGCGAGCTCGTAGCCATTGCAAATATCTCGGTAGGGCGTGCACATCGCATTTTACGCCAACTTTTGGATATAACTACACTTCTCGCGCAGTGTGTACTGCATATGGTAATCATCGACCAAAAAACCAATGAACACTGTTGAAAATTATTCAGCGTTGTTTAGTTGCAATTATAATAAAATTCTCCCACGTTTCATAACAGTAAATGATTCACTTTCACATGCCAGGGACAGAAAGGCAGTCGCAACAGTAAGCGATTGAAGATAAAAATGCACCAAGGCAAGCAAAAACATCCCACTTGCAAGAAAAGTTGCAGGTACCGTTACTGTGCTTTGAGAGCAAAGTATCCAACTGAACACGGATGGGGTAGTAAACCGCCCGTGGTCTATTTGAAAGAACTATTTCAGATATAGCCATAAGCGATTTAGATAAACCATGGAAAGCCTAAATATGGGAGACCATACGAAACTTTTAACCCCACTGTTCCCAATGCGAGCCCAGTGCCTTAGTCATCGCGCTACGTCTTAAGATCAAAAATCGAAAGGAAAAGTAAATAAATGTTACATCGAGAAGCAAACAGAAGTCATAAGAGGTTGGATTTGTGACATAAGCAACAAGCGAATGTCTGCGGTAACATGACAGACCACTCTTCACAGTAGTCGCCACTTATTGGCTTGCTCTTGAAAGGCCTCTGCAGATTGATTGGTGAATCCAGTTTGCCGTGATAGTTAGCTCGGCAAGTAAGCACTGTTTGTTCCGTAACTGGTTGCTTGTACAAAGTTGAATGATGCATTCGCAGACTTATATTCGCGAACGCTTATACGAAATAACCGCATACTTAGTTTGGTATGATTGAAACGAAAATCCAGCACGGTAAGTCTCCAGTTATGAGTGGATTTGTATGTTTGTAATTGACTACTTATTTCTATAGAGAAGTTCTTCTATAGCGACAGTCGAAAAGTTTTACCGCATTTTACTTCATCCATACTACGCCAAACGTAAGAATCGCTAGTGGGAAACACAAATCATGTTTTATTCTATTTTTTATTTATTTTTAAATCGGAATATCTCTACTAATTTCAAGATGGCCGCGCGGGGTAGCCGTGAGGTCTAGCCGCGCCTTGTCACGGTTCGCGCGGCTGCTCCAGTCAGAGGTTCGAGTCCTCCCTCGGGCATGGGTGTGTGTGTGTGTGTGTGTGTGTTGTCATTAGCGTAAGTTACTTTAAGTTAGGTTAAGTAGTGTGTAAGCCTAGGGACCGATAACCTCCGTAGTTTGGTCCCACAGGAACTTGACACAAACTAAATAAAAAATTTAAGCTGCAATGGACTGACGAGAAAACACTTCACCAGTGTATAAATGTAGCGCAAGCTTTTGGTTAATATTTCCAATTGCTTAAACAGATGCCTGAGGATGTTTGTGTGTAAACTCCACTTATAGTTCCGATTACTTTTTGCCTAACTGAACTGCATTAGGCGAGTCTCTCTGCAGTCGGGCTGAAAAGTGTGGCAAATTTCTCCGACATAGAAGGAAATATTGTTAAATGGCAAGAACGCCGTCAGCCATGATTCCTGCAATGGTTTCATTCAACCATTGTAAACCTAACGTGCGGTTGTTTATTGACAATTATTTTAAGATGAAGGGAGTCGCATGTTTCGTAGACATTTCTAAAAGCTATGTCTATCGTCGAACGTTTTCATTTAAGAAAGTTGGCTACGATCCGGATGCAAAACTTAGTCGAGGGATATTTGTTGGGACTCAGCACCAGCATTCAAGAATGAACTGGCTGGGTACTACTGTGCTGATCCGTTACATACGTACCCTCCCCTCCTCCCCCCTCTCTAATTTCCATTTGTAAATTATAGTGTTTTATGTACGTGTATGAGTCATTTTCCAGAACATGAAAGGATAGAAAATTATTTCTTGCACGATAAATTCATTAAAATTGTTCTACAGATTTCTATTCGACTGAACTTGGACTTAAATGCAAACGGTGCTGTTAATAAACAGATACGCGATCTCAAAGACTATGAATTAACCTACAGTACCAGTTGCTTTCCACTGTTTTAATAAATGATTTCCTTCAGTCTTTCATCCTCACATTTAAAAACGCATGGGGTTTCTTACTTCTGAAAACTTAATTCAGTTACAAAGCCATGTGTACCTTGTATGGCAGAAACTACCCCAAGCTTTTCCGAGTTCGCAGTTCGTCCACTCCTCCTAGAGGGGCACCAACAGTGGCGTAGTAGATATTTATCTGCCAGAAGTATTATGATAATTATTCCGTGGTACGCGTAATCTTGTTATTAATTGTTTTGCAAAGACAGTGTACTATGCAAACTTCGGTAGTAAATGGATGAAAAACGGGAGAAGAAGTTGTGGATTTCAATAATATGAAAGACATCTTCCATTAGGACAATGCATTGGCCCAAAAAAGTGCTTTGTTAAGGTGAAAACAGAGCGATCGAAAGAAAAAGTTGTTGGAACATTCTCCATGTACACTACTCACATATCATATTAGGAGTTTTTTTTATGGCCGTAGTAGACAATTATTTTGAGACTTTCCAGAACTGCACTTCAGGAATGGAACCTGGTCACTGGCAAAACTTTGCATTTACCAGAAAAGGGACGTCATCGAAAAGGACGTTCTTTTTTCTAAAAGACTACAGTCTTTCATTAGCAGCAAGGAAAGTATTGGTGTTATCGTCGTAAACGAAGCATAATATTTCCCGCCGGCCGAAGTGGCCGAGCGGTTCTAGGCGCTACAGTCTGGAACCGCGCGACCTCTGCGGTCGCAGATTCGAATCCTGCCTCGGGCATGGATGTGTGTGTTGTCCTTAGGTTAATTAGGTTTAAGTAGTTCTAAGTTCTAGGGGACTGATGGCCTCAGAAGTTAAGTCCCATAGTGCTCAGAGCCGTTTGAACCATTTGATAATATTTCCCAGTAACAGTAATTCTATCTACAACGTAGTACGGAGCATACCACTAGTTCCTGGAACGTTCCACAAACTGTCTCACTATATCCTCTACAGACTGACAGTCATGAAGTTTCTGACCTGTTTTCCTTGAGCGCGTCAGTCTGCTTTCACAGCATTACTTTTTGTCTGAATGAACATACTACCTTTTATAACTCAGTCATAAATTGTGTATACACACAGTAACCACTATTTTCTCTGACGAATCGCAATGCAATGGGCCGTCCTTTCGAAGGCCTTTCCTAAACAAAAACTGAGCGCTCATGGTTCAATTTACACCTGATTATGTTAATCAGCTGCTTTACACGAAAATGTGTTTTCAAAATGTATGCTAACCAATACAGTGGGGCTTCTTATTACGACAGGAAACACTTATGTCAACAATCTGTACAACAAACACCTTAAGGAGTAACTTCCCTGAAGTAGCAGTAATTACGAGTATTATGGCGCCACAACGTTGCACGTTGTATATTTAGCATATATACCTTCCCTTGGTGACAACATGATTTTTCATCGCTTTATTATTCTTCTTTTTCTGGACTAAAAACTAGATAAGGAATCGACGAGGATCGACAGAAATTCAGTTTTTTTCCAACTTGTTCCAATACCCCAGTATGCTTGCAAAGGAAAGAATTCAGTGAAAGCATACATAATCGTTTTGCAAAATGCGTTCATATTATCAGGGATATATTGCTGCCGTGTTTGTTGACCAGTGTTTGATAATGACGCACCCTTAGCATACCAAACTTCATGAACTATGCCTCGATTCGGTTCGCATCAGAGTGTCTCTTCCGTGGATTTCAACAGACAAAAGTAATGCTAGAACTGATGGGAGCCCACGGGGGACACGCTGAATTCACTCTCGGCAATATAAGGGTGTTCAAATTCTGTTTCGTAAGAAGTCTTGATAAAAATTAACGAAATTCAAAAACGCCGTGAGCACTGTACTAAACGAAATATTGGCATCAAACTGAAGCATAAACAGCGCAGCAGTTGCAGGAATAACGCAGGCAATTTCTAGCTTCTCGTGCACGAGTACTGCGGAAGATCGCTGTGTATTTATGAATAAGTCAGCTGGTTTGACATCGGGACTGGTCCTATTACATGCAACCGCTAAGTGCCTACACAACTGAATTTGATGGGCAAATGACGCTCTATTCGAAAAACTTTGTATAGGTGACTTATTGTGAAGTGCGTCAGCTACGGATCCAAGGAGAACTCGCCATAGGTCGCCCTCTGATCCAGTCGAAACTTGACAGGGTGAACATAAAAGGGCACTAACTGTAGCATAACTGTCAACACTCGGTAGTTTCTGAGAGCTGCGTGTAACCAACTGAGCGGTTAGTGCAGTGGCCAAGAGCACAGCTTCGAATTCCCGCGGCCCGTGTTCAAATCCAGTCTTATGTTTCTTCTCTCTTATATTGTGGCTGAAATATGTGACAACAATGTTTGTGTGACCTCGTGAAATAGATTGGAATTACTGACAAAAGAAATAAGCGTTTCAAATATTACTGAAAGTAACCTTTACCAACACAACCGACAAGAAATATTATTAAAAATTCGAGAGGCGTTCAATAAGTAACGCAACACATTTTTTTCTGAAAGCAGGTTGGTTTTATTCAGCATTCCAATCACCATATTACTCCCCACTCTTCTGGCTACAAAAACGTGTTTTTCAACATAATCCCCGCTCAATCCGACGTCCATACGCCACCTTTCTGGGAGGACCTATATCCCCTGATGGTACTACTATACTGGTCGACGTCGGAATCAACGTTTTAATGTACATTACCCTCCCCGTTATCTACATACTGCTTCCCACTGAATGCGTCCTCCCACTGAATGCGTCCTTCCACTGAGCCAAACAGATGGAAGTCGGAATGTGCGAGATACGGCCTGTAGGGTGGATGCCGAGCCCAGCCGGCACACATACCTTTGAGTATCCCAACTGGTGGACGAGTGTGTCAGAAGTACCAACACAGGCGTCCAGTTGAGCACAAGGTGTTTGATTTTGATCCGTCGATCACCTCGAATAAGAGCGTCCGCACGTTCCGACATTGTAGGAGTCACACCTGTGTGCGGCCAGCCGTCAAGCGGGAGCTCGGACAGGTTTACGCGACGCTTGTGATGTTCCCTCTTTTTATGTCTGAATGTGTTTGTAATACATATTGTCTTCAGGAACTCAATGGTTCTCTTGAAACATACCAGTAAGCAAAAAACTAAATACTAGATTTTACATGTTTTTAGTTTTCAGTTACTGCTAATTATAAACAATCTGTGGTGAATAATCTATTTTAATAAGATGTGAAATACTCATTTCTTTTGTCAATAATGGCACTGCACTTCATTATGTCTAAAAACTATTGATGTCACGTATGTGTACTTAGGCGAAAGAGAAGGAAAAAAAGTAAGAAGGATTCCACTACACAGAGCTCAGTAATTCGAACTTTTGTTCTTAGCCACTGCGATACAAACTCACTTGGCTACCCGCTGAGCGAACGGCCTGATGAAATGGCTTCCAAACTTTGACAATTTTGTCGGAAACTATTGAGTGTTGGGAGTTCGGCCAAAACAGGCGTCCCTTTATTTTCACCCTTCTTTCACCCTGCCACGTTTCGAATGGATCGGAGAGCGAGGTATCAAGAGTTCTCCTTGTCAAGATTTTGCGTACTGGATGAGCTGTGGTTGCACACAATCGTCAAGTCAACACCGTAATGTCATAGTCTCATGTACAGTTTGCTGCGGTCGCTGTGTATATTGCTTAACTATTTCCTCCCGTGACCAGAAGTACTAATTTATGCCGGTCAAACAACCTCAGAAAAAGGTGCACCAAAAAATCAGAAGCTAAAAGTTTCTCGACGAAACGATGGGTATGAAAGTTCTTAAATGTTCTTGACACAGAAGAAAAACAGGTTGAGTTATCTCACGTTTCCGGATTTAGACGAGGAGTGAATATAGTGTAAAATTGGTATTACTGTTAACTCTGAATGAACACCAAGGTTAAGAATGCATTTCTGTCTGAAATTTGCCACCACATACACACCCGACGTCGCAGCAAGCGATTACTACTTCGCCTTGGACTTAAAACAATGGCTTGGCGAACAAGGGTATGAAGATGAAGAAGCTCAAAGCCGCCGTGTTCGATTCCCAAACGAAGAATTCTATGCATAGGGGCCGAATTAGCTAGTCCAACTTTACGGAAAGTGCTCAAAAGTGAATAGAGTTACGTAGAAAAGTGAACATTACATGGAAAAGTGAAGTAAATGTGTAAGAAAACCCCCGATAAAGCCTTTTACTGGTGAGTATATAATAACCAAACAGCCCTTCCTATTACCATATTCTTACCTGTTCTGATACAGAGGTGAGCGCCTGTTTTTCAACCATTGAATGTGCTCTCACAGTGCAACAAAGTTTCAGAGAACTTAATTCACAAAAACTGGAGCAGTAGAGCTGTTCTCGCCACCCACTGGAAAGCAAAATCAGGGAGTCCCGGCGTACATTTACGCAAAATACTACGCAGAAATGTTTCTAGCAGTGGAAGAAATAAATACACATGCGTGTGGAGAAAATGTGTCCAATTTAATGACAACCGCCGCTGATTCAACGTATATGGTAAGTACACAAATTTGCATAGCAAATTTTTTCCGTACGCGCAAAATGATCCTTTCCCGTTGAGCGCAATAATACGTTTGTTTTAAACTCTTCGTCCATTGCCTCTGAACTGATTAATGCTGATGGAATTTGTCAGAGCGTAAGGTAGTTGGCCATGTCCATTAGAGTTACACAATGGTATACTGTGAAAAAAGGTTGGCCAACGATTATAGCTGCAAGCCTTCATTTGACTATAATTCTTTAAACCGACAAATAGATCCAATGAAATGTATTAATTAATTTCTAACAAACACGACAGTTACCGGTTGCGACTAAAGTGTGTTCACATATTTTACGGGAAAGTCTAAACTATGGTTACCCTATGCGGGGCATGCAGGTACTATGTTACTGCGTCGTTTTACCGAGATACCATCTGAGAAACAAAACATGAATATGTTACTCACCTCAGTCAGTGCGTGTAGCTGCCCCTCGTGAACGCATACACCCATGAACCTGTGTAAATAAAAGTAGGTAATCAATTTTTCAGTACTGTATATCACTAGAATATCTATCATCATCTGTAAAACTCCTCAGCTAGCGATTTTTCTAGTTCGTTACATCTTTAGTTCAGCGTTTACCAAGACTCCAACAACTACGTGAGCTGTACCGAAATCGGAGGTCAGTTATCACTAAATTACAGAAGAACGGAGGTCAGTTATCACTAAATTACAGAAGAAATGTTTTTACTGTGTCTATTAATACTACAGAGTGTATCTTCTGTATATAGTTATGGGACAAGTCTGCCAGAAGGTGTACCATTGAACAATGCATGCTTTCTTGAACGAATGGACAGAATTATTTCTGTCACGCAATGTAACGCGTTCCTGTACAACTCAAATGTGTTACATCACAGGTTCCGTGGGTCTCCAGAATGATGTCTCATTGTGCAGTAGAGTGTGTGCTGATTCGAAACTTATTACAGATGTGTGCCGGATCGGAACTCAAATTTTGTACTCTTGCTTTCGCGAGCAAATGCTATACCGACTGAGTTACCCAGGCATGACTCATTTTGCAAACTTCTGTGACATAGGAGATTTGCTACTGGTGGAAGTAAAGCTGTAGCGGCGGATCGTGAGTCGTGCCTGGATAGCTAAGTCGGTAAAAGTATTTGCTCGACAAAGGTAAAGGATCTAGGTTCGAGTCCCGATCCGGCACACAGTTTTAATTTGGCACGAAGTTTCGTTGTCTCTCTTGTGAAACACAATTTACGGCGAAAAGATAGTTCATTACATCTATAACTCAATTGCAAACTACTTGAAATCTATGTAAAGTTGATGCAAATTAGTATTTTGTAGCTTAAAAAATAAAGAAGTAGTATAAGGAATATAAATTGGTTAACAACCGAAACAGAGATGGTTGCTGTGTGGGAGTGAACGTGCTCGTCGTCACAGCGAATGCAACGGCCTGACACGTAACATCACTGGGATTTCTTCACATTTTGACTCGCCGTTGACGTGGTAGTCGAGCACAAGATGGCAAGTCGTAAAGTACTGGCGCTTCTGATTGTGGACAGGTCGTGTGAAATCACCGCATGGGGAACACAGAGGTCGTGGAAGCACTGGACTACATTCGGATAAAAATACTGCGCCATAGCCAATTACCGTCAGCAACACGTTGATGAAATGATCCTGGATTCCAACAGCGGGTACACACACAGTGCCGCAAATCAATAGCACGTTAACTGCTGGACGAAGACGACGACGACGACCTGAGATGAGTCATACTAGCCCCATCTACCATCTAGGTATGGGGTAGCTCTGTTCACCGTCGTGCGTCAGTAGGCACAAAGGCAGCTTGAGAGCAAAAACATCGCCAATGGACCGCTCTAAGCATAGAAAAATGGTCACCTGGGCTAAAGAGTCCTGTAGGTGCACAAGTGCGGGAAAAACCGTAAGTGACGATCCACCCGGCTTGCCTTTATGGTTTGTTGATATGTGATGTAACTGAACCCCTGGTAAGTCTGCCATGGATCTTACCATCGAACGATACACCATTCTACTGTCCATGATGTGTACCCTATTGTGAATCTAAAGTCCTCCGCAGGTTGTCTGTATTTCAAGCTAAACTCTGCACCACCCCATTCCTTCCGAATTCAGTCGGAATTGACCGAGGTACGCATCAAGAATATGACTGTGTTTGTGTTGCTCCTTAGATCACCTGAGGTCAGTCAGACTTAACCAGACCTACGTCGCTATCGAGGGGGACGCACGCGCCTTGAATCCAGCTCCTATCATTCTCTGTGAGCTACAGTTGCCAACTGAACGGTCATGAATCACAATAGCTTCCGAACATTTTGACTTTCTTGCGTAGTTCGTGTCACGACGCCTAACAGCTATAATCAGGATGGAAGGGAGTGCTACACACTGCAATGCAATTTATCATTAATGTACATGTGCAAGACAATTTTTATTTGTTTTATGTCCAGGGCCTTACTACTCAACTACGATGGTTTTGGTCGCTTGTATGGCTTTCTGTGTTTCGCCACCCATGTACAAACTAATTTGAAAATAGGTTTTAACAAAAATTAACATTCTCTGTCTTGCAATAATGTCTAGTAGTTGTCTTCCGGATACAACACGGCTCAGCGTACGGATTTTGGGCTCTTCAGGGATTTACGTAAGGGAAACAAGATTCCACGTTACGCAGTGCCATTTTTCAGGAACAGTCATCCGAATTCACGAGACTATATATTTTACAAGAATGAAAACTGATATTTAAGGTGCATCTTAACTTAAGCATCGAAAGTAAAAGTTTATCTTGACATCAGCTGTAAGTCGTCAGTTACTGTGATTGCCAGTAGAGGTCTCCTTTTTGCTGAGCACCGAGACTCCTACAACGTAAGAGGGCGTACAAATATCGCTTTACACAATTGGCCTCCAAGGTAGCCCGACCTCAAGGTACGTGTTTTTAAAAAAAAATTATTTTATTTATTTGTTTATTTTTGCGGAGGTTTGTGAAAGGCTCTGTCTATGTGCTTTCCTTTCAACTGCAACTCAAAACCAGTGAATGTAGTAACTCCAGTGCGCTTGCATAAATGTGTCAAGAGGGGAACTGTCGCCTAGAAGTGCGTCATGTGGCCGATGGAGGCCACACTGAACATTTAAGAAAGGTAAGTGAATACTTTGATTCTAAACATAATTGTAAAAAGTACCTCAAGATTCTAGTGCATGTACATGAAGGACATACCCTCGTAAAAGGTGATGGTTCTTTTGGAAAGTAATGCAACGTTTGGCCCTATGTAAACTTTAAAATTTACCCCAAGTTTCTATCTCTGTTTATGTAGAAGGAACGGTCTTGTGAAACGAATGAACCTTTTCGAAACATGCTGTGTATGGACTCAGTCTGAGATAGATTAGGCCCTTCAAAACTTTCTGTCATGAAACAGGTCAGATCCTCTCTTACACATCTGCTTAGAGCTTTATCATCTCTGCATATGACGAGTTAATCACTATGTCGCACCTGCTGATGCTATCCCGACCCCAAGAGTAATTCCCTGTTTTGAACTAAACGACAAGAGCATCCGATGGCAAGGGAACTACAGTGAAGCGCCAAAGGAACTGGTATAGATATGAGTATTCAAATACAAAGATATGCAAACAGGCACAATATGGCGCTGCTGTCGGCAAAGCCTATATACGACAACAAGTGTCTGGTGCAGTTGTTATATCTGTTACTGCTACAACAATAGCAGGTTATCAAGATTTAAGTGAGTTCAAACGTGGTGTTATAGTCAGCGCACGAACGATGGGCACAGCATCGCCGAAGTAGCGATGAAGTCGGGATTTTCTCATAAGATCATTTCACGACAGTACCGTGAGTACCAGGAATCCGGTAAAATGAAATCTCCGACATCGCTGCGGCCAGAAAAAGATCCTGCAAGAGCGGGACCAATGACGACCGAAGAGAATCGTTCAACGTGACAGAAGTGCAAGCCTGCCACAAATTGCTGTAGATTTCAATGCTGGGCAGCAACAAGTGTCAGCGTGCGAACCATTCAACGAAACATCATCGATATGGGCTTTCGGAGCCGAAGGACCACTCACGTATCCCTTGATGACTGCACGACACAAAGCTTTACGCCTCGCCTGAGATCGTCAACACCGACAGTGGACAGTTGATGACTGGAAAACACGTTGCTTGGTCGGACGAGTCTCGTTTCAAACTGTATCGAGCGGATGGACGTTTACGGATATGGAGACAACCTCAAGAATCTATGGATCCTGCATGTCATCAGGGGACTGTTCGAGCTGGTAGAGGCTCTGTAACGGTGTGGGGCGTGTGCAGCAGGAGTGATATGCGACCCCTGATACGCCTACATACGACTCTCATAGGTGACACGTGCGTAAGCGTTCTGTTTGATCACCTGCATCATGTCCACTGTGGATTCCGACGGACTTAGGCAATACCAGTAGGACTATGGGACACCCCACATGTCCAGAATTGCTACAGCGTGGCTCAAGGAACACTCCTCTGAGTTTAAACACTTCCGCTGGCCACCAAACTTCCCAGACGCGAACATTACTGAGCATGCGATGCCTTGCAACGTGCTGTTCAGAAGAGATTTCTACCTCCTCATACTCTTACGGATTTATCGACAGCCCTGCAGGATTAATGGTGTCAGTTCCCTCAAGCACTACTTCAGACATTAGTCGCGCCCATGCCACGTTGTGTTGCGGCACTTCTGTGTGCTCGCAGGGGCCCTACACCATATTGGGCAGGTGTGCCAGTTTCTTCGGTGTATAACTGTGGACACATGACCTAAAAATATTCATATTTGGCTTGAGGTTTGATATATACAGTGATGAATAACTAAATACGGAATCTACAGAGCGATTCACGAGGAAATGCAAATATTTTAATATATTATTCTACAAGATTTTGCCTGAAATTTACCGACTTTGCTAATATGAAGCCATCGCAAAACTGTACGAGGTGAAACAAAAGCACGAATTCCATTTATTTTGTTGTTACTGATCTGGTGAATCTAATACAATACACACATCAAAAAAAGGTTGAGCATCACCCTAGTTCTCAGAACTCATGAAGATAGACGTTGACTGTGGATATTGTACCACAGACACAGTCCCTTTGACTGTTCAGTGATGTCACTAAACCCACCCAAAGGTGTAAATAGCCATGCATGAGCAGCTACCATTAGACGGAGAAGGTCTGACAGCCGATCAGTTCCAATCATTCCACCAGGAAGGAGGTACACGGCTCGTGTTGTCTGCAGTTCAATCATGCCTAGACGGTCAATACCGCGGTTCGATCGCGTTCGCATTGTTACTTTGTGCCAGGAAGGACTCTCAACAAGGGCGTCTCTGAGTGAGCCAAAGAGATGTTGTTCGGACATGGAGGAGATACAGAAAGACAGGAACTGTCGATGACATGCCTCGCTCAGGCCGGCCAAGGGCTACTACTGCATTGGATGACCCCTACCTACGGATTATGGTTCTGAGGAACTCTGACAGCAAGGCCAATATGTTGAATAATGCTTTTCGTGCAGCCACAGGACGTCGTGTTAGGACTCTAACAGTGGGCAATAGGCTGCATGATTCGCAACTTCACTTCCGATGTCCATGGCGAGGTCTATCTTTGCAACTACGACACCATGCAGTGCGGTACAGATGGGCCCAACAACATGCCGAATGGACCGATCAGTATTGGCATCACGTTCTCTTCACCGGTGAGTGTCGCATATGCCTTCAACCACACAATCGTAGGTTTGGTGGCAACCCAGTCAGGCTAAACGCCTTAGACATACTGTCCAGCGAGTGCAGCAAGGTGGAGGTTAACTGCTGTTTTGGGGTGACATTATGTGGGGCCGACGTACGCCGCTGGTGGTCATGGAATGCGCCGTAACGGCTGTACGGTATGTGAATGCCGTCCTCCGACCGATGGTGCAACCGTATCGCTGCGTATTGGCGAGGCATTCGTCTTCATGGACGACAATTCGCGTCCCCCATTGTGCACATTTTGTGAATGACTTCTTTCAGGATACCGTCATCGGTCGACTAGAGTGGCCAGCATGTTCTCCAGACAAGAACCCTATCGGACATGCCTGGGATAGACTGAAAAGGGTTGTTTATGGACGACGTGACTCACCAACCACCCTGAGGGATCTACGCCAAATCGCCGTTGAGGAGTGGGACAATCTGGACTTGAACTTGTGGAAAATATGCCACGATGCATACAGGCGTGCATCAATGCAAGAGAACGTACTACTGGGTATCAGAGGTACCGGTTTGTATCGCAATCTGGACCACCACCTCTGAAGGTCTCGCTGTATGTTGGTACAACATGCAACGTGCGGTTTTCATGAGCAATACAAAGGGCGAAAATGATGTTTATGTTGATCTTTATTCCAATTTTCTGTACAGGTTTCGGAACCGAGGTGACGCACAACTTTTTTTGATGTGTGTCTGACTAAGACGTGTATCTGCAGTAGTTTTCCAAAAGCAAAGAAGTAATTTCGTAAAATTTATAATTTATGAACTACTTTGTCCAATATGTTTTTAAATTCCAGACAACTGCACAAAGTTTTCAACAGCAGTTGTAGAGAATTTAATTTTGGAAAAATGATGGTAATAACGTTAATAGAAACTGTAATAAAGTGTCAGATAATCTGCTTTCATTCATGTTAAACCGGAAAAAACAAAATCAGTGTAAAGGAAGCTGTACAGTGTACATAAAAAACTAAGTCTTTTCAAGGTTAGAAAACGACTGAAACAACTCACTAACGGTTCCCAACAATGAAATAAACGTTTCTACATTCTTAATGAAAAGCAAACAAATTTACTTGTGTAATAATCTTTGCTTCTCTGGATGTTTATCTACATCATACTTCTAAGCCACCTAATGGTGTGAGGTGGAGGGTACTTTTGGTACCACAATCTGATCCCTCCAACCCTGTTCCACTCGCGAATAGTCCGTGGAAAGAATGATTGCCGGTAAGCCTGTGTATTGGCTCTAATTTCTCAACTTTTCTCCTCGTGGTCAATACGCGAGATGTATGTGGGAGGAATTAATATGTTGTCCGATTACTCCTGGAAAGAGCTGTTCCGAAATTTCAAAAGTAAATCTCTTCGTGATGCACAACTCCTCTCTTGAAACGTCTGCCAGTGGAGTTTGTTTATAGCATCTCCGTAACGCTCTCTCGCCAGCTATACGATCCCGTGACGAAACGCACCGCTCTTCGTTGGATCTTCTGTATCTCCTCTTATCAGTCCTACCTGATAGGGATCCCCGAAAGATGAGCAGTACTGAAGAATCGGACGAACAAGCGCCTTATAAGCCACTTCATTCGTGGATGAGTTACATTTCCTTAAGATTTTTCCGGTCAATCTGAGTCTGGTATCTGCTTTTCCCATATAAAACTATATGGTCATTCCACTTACGGTCGCTCTGGGTAGTTGCGCCTATCCTCCAGCCTCCAGCTGTTTGTCATCAATAGTATAGTTGTACATAAGTGGATTTCTTTTCTTATGTATGAGCTTACTATCTTCTGACGTTGCCACTTTGATAACTGCATCATCTGCGAATGGCCTTAAAGAGTATCCGACGCTTTCTACTAGATCATTTATGTATACTGTAAACATCAATGGTCCTATCATACCTCCTTATGGTACTCCGGATATTACCTTTACATCTGTCGATTTAGTTCCGTTAAGAGCGACGTGTTGAGTTCTATCTGCAAAAAAGTCTTTAATCCAATCGCAGATACTCCGTAAGCTCTTTTTTTTTTTTCATTAAACGGCAATGTGGGACGGTGTCAAATGCCTTCCTGAAATCAAGGAACACGGCTTCAGCCTGAGCGCCGTTGTCTACTGCGCTATGGATCTCATGGAGGAACAGAGCGAGCTGAGTTTCGCAGGATCTCTGCTTGCGGAATCCAAGTTGATTTTTATAGAAGAAGATCATTTTCCAAGAACGTCATAATTCTACTGGAAAACTACTGCAGATACACGTCTGGGACATGTTTCATTAGATCCACCAGACCAATAACAACAAAATAAATGGAAATCGTGCTTTAATTTAACCTCCTACAGTTTTGCAATGGCTTCATACTAACGAAGTTGCTAAATTTCAGGCAAAATCTCGTATTAGTCGTAACTCCGTAACTAAACATTTGCGGACCTATGTTTATATGAAATTTTTTCTTGAATTTTACCGGTAGAATAACATATTAAAATATTTGCATATCTTCGTCAATCACCCTATATATGCAAAGTGAAAGAATCGTACGTCCACAGAGGCACCATCGGATCACAGAAAGGGTTGGCACTGCGCGCAAACCACTAATTAACGTATGGTGCTTAGTTTCTCTCCACAAAGGCAATCTGGCAGCCCCCCCCCACCTCTCTCTCTCTCTCTCTCTCTCTCTCTCTCTCTCTCTCTCTCTGTGTGTGTGTGTGTGTGTGTGTGTGTGTGTGTGTGTGTGTGTGTGTGTGCGCGCGCGCGCGCGCGAGAGAGAGAGAGAGAGAGAGAGAGAGAGAGAGAGAGAGAGAGAGGGGGGGGGGGGGGGGAGATGGGGATGAGAGGGAGAGGGAGAGGGGGAGAGAGAGAGAGAGAGAGAGAGAGAGAGAGAGAGAGAGAGAGAGAGACCTTTGTCCAAATGTCAGTGCGTTTACTGTGGATGGAAGGCCCAAAAAAGCGGAAAGTAGCATCCGGTAATCAGTAAATTCTGCATGTCATTCTGTGAATGCCACAAAAGATGAATGGAAATTGTTCTCCACTCCAAATAGAGAAAGACAGTAGTCTGAAATCCGAAGCCGGCAGAGGGCCAGTAGGAAGGAACGAATGCGTCTGATTAAGAAGACGTGAATGCGAAATGTAATACTATGCTGTGCAACGAGCTTCGAAAACTGTCGATAGCGAAGTGAACTTTGAAGTAGGTTTTGTTACTTAATTCAGAGTAGCAAAATCGATGATGTCAACGAACACATATAAGGGTAGGGGAGCTATCATGAAGCACTGCCTGTATCGATAAAATATCAAATGTGCTTTTGTGTTTGTCTTGTTTCAGCCGATGAATGACAAATGGAAACTTAGTATGTAGTATTTGTTTGGTTTCATCCATATCTCAAGAAAAATCTGGTGTAGAATATTACTGTTTACATAATTTACAGCGCTCACGAGTTCGTGAACAATATGCGGTACATTCCTAATTTTACAGGATTAACGTTGAAAATTAGCATTAACACTCTACAAACAAAAAATACTGTTAAGCTACCTAATAGCAAAGATATCAACTCCAGTTTACGCTGTTGCATCCATAATTTCGAAAGAAAAAAAGCTGAACGTGCAGCTGTAAAGTGGTAATGCAAACTTACCCCAAGATGTTGGGATGAGATAACTTATTCATTAGCTGCACCTCCTTGAGCATGTTCGGCCTATTTGACCGCAAAAGATTCATCTTCAAGACCATCACTTGTCCTGTTGTTCGATGCGTGACCTGTAACAAAGAAAACAGCGGGCTATGTAGCAGTGGAAAATTCAGCACACGTTCCTGAACACAGGCGTTTCAGATGTTCGCTCCATTATCAACACTTTGTTTAAAATTTATTGTTTTACGAACAAAGTTTCAATTCCATTTACTGCCATAAATCCTATTGGGAGCTTTTCATAAAGAATCTTCGGAAAAATTCGTTGCTATTACGTCTGAAAATGTTGTGTAATATTCTTGAACATGCTGTAATTAAGACGTAAATATACTGACTTGTCTCAATGAGCCAAAAAGTAACGGTCTGCAAAGTCAGGGATGACTTTGTGACCGAACGGATCTACTGAAATTACTTAAACTTTTAACGTGTAGCCCAGTCGTGCCTCTGCTGACTTATTCTCACGTGCTGTCAAAATGTGTGAAGTTCCTTCGAATTCCGCAGTGAAACATGTGCACAAGACGGTTAAAAAGCATGGAGAAAATAAATTGTACTTTATGCTTTCAAAGTAAGTCTAGGGAAAAAAGTTGTTGCTACATCTGATAGTATCGAATTTCCTTGTCCAGTGTATGGGGTGCGCGGAAAGGAAAATTTAAAACAGATTAACTGTACGTTCCTTGTAAAACGAGAAAACTGCAACCGTTATATTCAGCAAATACAAACACTTTCGTGATTGATGTTGGAAGCAAAAACTGCTATGAACGGAATGGCTACGATTCCACTGCACGTTCCTGCGGAATGCTCGTGTCGAATGATAGGAAAGGCGCCACTCGTTCCTTCCCGAAATGATGTTGCGCCACAGGAGATAAGGTTCCACCTTGCCCACAGGTGAATTATTTAACGGGTGCAACGTCCTTCGCATGAGGGAGGTAACAACGCTTTCGCCGTGGCTCTCCTTCCGATTTAATTACGCAAGATTAATGTGGTCTCTACTTACTGTTTTCGCAGAACTAGCGCTCTCCGACTTCCGCACGTTGAGCCGGTGCGCCAGTTTCCGGTCAGTATCTCATTAAGCGCATTGCCGTCGTATCTTCATTCGGCATGCGCGCCGGCTGCAGTTCCTCAGCTTTCTACTGTGCCGCTTTGGAGCCAGGCAGCATAACTTCCGGGCGTCCATTGTTCGTGCCACATAATAACGTTAGAGCCGCTGCCGTCTTCGTTCGCTACACAGGTCCGAAGAAAGGAACTCTCGGGAGAACTAAATGGAGCGAAGTGCGTGTCACCTGCCGTTGGCCCGTCAAATCGATCTACCAACTTTGGTGTCTTTCTTCTTAAGAAATCAGCATGTATCCTGTCGAGATCTGAGGTCATCTGAATTCACCATGACCAAATGATTATGTAGTAACGAAACATTTATCCCATGTCTTGGCAAGAAATTTACTGCATATTAATGCTTTACAGGCATCCTTAGCAGAAATGGGATTAAACATCTACAATAAACTGTATGAAACATATGGGAGCATCTACACTGCTGGTCACAAAACTGCAACACCATGAACGAGAGTAAATGAATAAATTTATTTATTGTACGTATATAGTATAGTAGAAAAATTATGTGGTTAAATTCGTAAATGATTTCGGTGCATACAGTGAGCAAAATTTAGAACACACGGGTGCTAGGGCATTGATACCCGTTGAGGAAAAGGGAGAGGGGGGGCAGGGGGGGGGGGCGTCTAGCTATCAGAGAAAGCACAAAAGTAGTGTTGTCAGGCCATTTTCAAGAAAATTGTTTAAACTCGATATTACGCACGTTTTTAACAGAGTCTTAACTGAAACTAGTTCATGGCTCCATGTAAGTCGACATTCGTATTGCAAAATATTACAAATATTCCGTAACCCTAGGTCTTCTGGTAGCATGAACTGATCCCCCGTTCTCTGCTTCCCTGTTCCACAACAGAATAAGAGAGAGAAAGCGTAACTGTCGGCAAGCCTCTGTATCGGCTAATATCTCTACCTTTCTTGTCGTGGCCATTTAGCAAGATGTATATGGCAGGAAGTAATATGTTGTCCGACTCTTCCCAGAAAGTACTCCGTGATGCACAACATCTCTTGTAACGTCTACCAATGGAGTTTGTTGTGCTTCTCGATAAATCTCCCGCGCCGTCTGCACGATTCCGTGACGAAACTCACCGCTCTGCGTTGGACCTTCTCTATCTCTTCTACCAGTCTTATATTGTAAGAGTCCCAGACTGATGAACAATACTCGAGAATCGGCTGAACAAACGCCTTGTAAGCCACTTCCTTTGTGGATGAGTTACATTTCCTTGAGATTCTGCCTGTGCTCTCAGTCTGGCGTCTGCTTTTCGTGTTCGGCGTATGGCTCCGGTGCATCGTACTGCGTCTGCAGGCGGCAATCTGAGCAGCAGTTGGCCCACAGTGACGCAACAAGCTGTTACAAATCAGTTACATCAAGGAAAGCTCCGAGCCAGACGCTCTCTAGTGTGCATTCCACTGACCCCAAACCAACGCCATTTGCGACTTCAGTGGTGTCGATCGAAAGCTCACTGGAGGGCAGGGTGGACGCTATTGTATTTGGTCGTGAAAACTGGTTCTGCCTCGTTGCTAATGACGGACGTATGTTCGTTACAAAGAGGCCAGTTAAGGGCCTGCAGTCAACCTGTCTATGTGCTAGACACAATGGACCCACACCTGGAGTTATGGTCTGGGGTGCTGGTTTGTACCACAGGAAGAGCACTTTCGTGGTTGCGCAACGCACCCTGATTGCAAAATTATACGCCAGTCTGATGATTCGATCTGTTGTGCTGCCATTCATAAACAGTATTGCAGGGGTATTTTCGAACGGGATAACAATCGCCCACATACCGTTGTCGTAACCCAACATGATCTGCAGAGTGTCGACAAGTTGCCATGGCCTGCTCGATCACCAGATCTGTCTCCGATCGAGCATTTGGGACATCATCGGACGACAACTCGAGCACCATCCACAAATAGCATTAATCGTCCCTCTACTGACCGACCGAGGGCAACAGGCATGGAACTCCATCCCACATACTGTCATTCAGCATCTGTACAACACAATGCATGCACGTCTGCAGGCTTGTGTACAATGACCTGGCGGTTACACCGGTCATTAACGTATCAGCATTTCACATTTGGAATATCTCACGCTGACATTAACCTGCGATTTTGCGATGTTAATCATTTAAATATATCTCCTAGAAAAATATATTCCCAAAATTTCTTTACTCTACACTTATTATTTTTTTGGTGTTAAGATTTTTTCCGTCAATGTATACAGCAATTATGAACTATCTCCTACCAAAATCGTGTAAAAATTCTCGTATATACACTTGGTATGAATCTCTAGCGTGTCCGTAATTGGTCAAAAATCTGTTCTCAATTTTGATTCGGTAGGAGATACGTTTTCTTCTTCAGACAGACCGGCCACTGTGTCCGAGCGGTTCTAGGCGCTCAGTCCGGAACCACGCGGCTGTTACGTTCGCAGGTTCAAATCCTGCCTCGGGCATGGATGTGTGTGATGTCCTTAGGTTAGTTAGGTTTGTGCGTCTAGGGGACTGATGACCTCAGATGTTAAGTCCCACAGTGCTTAGAGCCATTTGAACCATTTTTTCTGCAGACAGGCGAAATTTTCGCGTTCAGTAAGGTGTCCTACATGAGAGCTGACGTGCACAACGCTTTGCGAACCGGTAGTGGCAATGGTGTGGGAACAGACAACGCGTGGCTTCAATAGCAACCGACGGGAGCAGACCGAAACGCCAGCTGTCTATAGCCAACTACTTTTAATCTGACGATGCAGATCCCATGCAGCAATCTGGCGGTATACAGTTGCAGAGACGGGCACCTGCCGTGGGCAGCGAACACGCGTGCGAAAGAGGTGAGAGTCCTGGCGTTCCGGCTGCGGTCGCGGTTTCTATAATAAACCGGCGTGCTTCTGGGGCCCTTCTCCGCGGCCCGCATACCCGCCGCGCACACAATGGGACGAGGGAGTGCCGCTGCACACGATAGCATCTGCCGTAACGGCTTCAGGTGCAGCATAGTTCTCGTCTACAAGTGAACACGACAAGCGAAATTACTAGTCTAACAGGCCTCCCTAAAAGATACACCCTAACGTTCCGTTGTTCAACACTGATTCGCAAGCGGGATTGTGTGCTGTTGCCTAACATAACCAAATAAGTGCGCGATGGAAAGCAACGAATACCAATCGAGCAGAAGAGTGGAAATGAAGAGGACAACTGAAGTAGCGTCACAATAAAAATGTATAGGGAACCTACGCACGTAGTTCGTCTGTGGCGTAGCTGTCTTCTGCACCCCAGCGTCGCGATCAGCTCTCCGCCGATTATGATAACGTCCGTGTCTTCGCTCGTCTTTCTAGAACACTATCAAGAATCCTGTGGGAATACGTTTGTAGGGTTACCCAATTAAACGTGATGGTTGTTTCTGCCGAGTTGTATAGGTATCCAGTTATTTCAATAATTCGCTCTCAAAGAAGTGATCGGGTGGTATCTACCACCATCGCTGACATACAGTAATATGATGACTAATCGCGGACTTCGTTGCGGACTGACACACTTTTAACGTCTTTAACTCGAGCTATTACGATATATTCATTTTTAATATCAGTGACGCACGAGTTTTCTCAGTGACAGAGAGTGAAAAGTCGATGTCCAAACTACAGAGATGCATTTCTTTCTTAATTATTGGGGTACGAGAAGATCCGCTATCCAGCTAATGCTATTATATTGTTAATGAATAATACAAGGCACTCAAGTCAACATCTTATAATATGTTATCAGTACCACGCAAGACTGTATGCGCTTCAGTATATCATATTAGAACTCCCCCGATCGCGACGTAATATGAACCTTTTCAGTTTCGTGAATTACTCGGTAGCAAAATACGTCACGACGAAAAAGTAAAAACGTTAGTGTAAATCATATGCATGAGCACTCACATATCTGCTGCAAGCTCCGTTTCATTTGTCATCAAATGGAGAAGGACAAAAACAAGACGAATCCGATATACAAAATTTAATCACTGTCTGACAAGCTGCGGATTCGAAATAGGAGAATTTTCTAGCCAAAACAACCACGTGAGTTCGCTATTTTACTCCTCAAATCAGGTACTACGATTCTGGGCTTATGTCGCGGACATTTATCCTGTTGGAAGATGCACGGCCGTTGGAGGATTCAGCTGATACACAACATGTTCACGTAGCCCACAGCTGTCACGGTGACTTCGATTGCTATTAAAGGTCCGATGGAAGGCTAAGTGAGTGACTCCCGCAGCATAATACCGCCCCATCGCCATCCGTCCCAGACGCGATGATTTATTCGAGCAATCGTTCGCATGGAAGATTCAGTCACGACCATCGACCTGGGGTAACAAGAATCGTGATTCATCCGGCCCGTCGACAAGATTCCAATGATCTACGGTCCAATATCTATGATCACCTGCCCACTGCAACCCTAATAGACGATGTCGTTCCCGTCAACATCGGAACACGTATGGTGCGCTTAAAATGCCGTGGCTGCTACATGCGCAGTCGGCTGGGGAAGCGTGGGGAGGGTCGCTCAGAGCGCTGTAGGGGAAATGCTAAAGCCTACGCTCACATTTTTCGTAAATATTACGTGGGGCCCCTCCACGCCCACACTTGCATGGTGACCATTCAAAAAGATCTACTGTCACCTCTTCTTTTGTTAGTATCTAAAAACAATTCCTCCGAAAACGCAGCGATTTATTTTCGCCTGTCTTGTTAGCCATTTGTAACTTTTCAGAGAAGCGTCATGAGTGAGAATTTTGAGTAGAACATAGCCATTACTCTGGTTGCCATGATAAAATTCGCCTTTTATGCCAACACACAGCCGAGTTTACACTGTCTCGCCTCACTAACACGTTGAGCAGACAATTGCGAGAGAATGCTTAAATAATGGTTTACCAAGTTTATTAAGTGAGGAACTGATGGAAAGTAAAGTCAATAACTTATAAAAAGGAAAACGTGTAATGTCTTCGCATATGTTGTTCCAAAACCCGTAGCATTTCTCGTTTCGCCAGTTATCGATGGCCCTTAAAAATTACATTTTGTCACCGAAAAAGTCTGTAGTTATTGGAATAACGCGGTGGATAATTAAATTTTACATAATAACGTTATGGTAAAATACTCTCGTCTTTGCGTGCTGTCAATCTGCCAAACTCTCATTTCGATATTTGAAACCATTTATGAAATATAAGGAATGTTGTGGATATTTCACCCTGGCTTTATCGCTGGCGCGGCGGGATCACCAATGAGTGTGCTACATCAGATCAATTTTTCTCGAGGTTGGTGAGAAATACATACCTCTATCCAAGTCTAAAGAAAAATTCGACATGTCACCTAAATTTCATACGCAACAAAATTTTATGTAACATGCACCAAAAGCAAAATCATAGCGCCCTCTATTTTTCACTGCACACGTTTCCGAATTTCACACCGTGTCTTACTTTCAAGTAAATATCACAATAATTATCACTATTAACGAAATCATGGGCACTTAATCATCATCCTGACAGATACAGCTACAAGTAAAGCAAAAACGATTTTTTTTACCGAATAGTTTCTGTAAAACCATTTGAGAAATATTGCAGGGCGCTCACCTCGATTCTGTCATCGCTGAGCGGCCAAAAGGTGGAAAACACTTATCATCGGCCTCGCTTCCGAACGAACGAATGAACTCGCCCAGCGCTTTGGAGGCAAACTGGTCACTGCGCATCGGGCTAGTACCCACACTGGGACAACCCATATCCCCTCACGCCTCCGGACATGCCCAAGCCTCCCCTTCCCTTCCCTTCCCTTCCTTTCTGTTCCTGCATTTTCTCTCGACAGTAACCTCAGCTGTTGTAAAATGACGCAGGTAACGCAGAATGTCGATGAACTAGAAGAATCGCGTAAATCATCATCGCCTCCCATGACACTTGGCCTCATAGCAGCAGCACTAAAGGCATGTTTGGCTAGTCGTATATTTTATTTGGCGAGTTTTGCGCCTGTAATAAAAGTCTTATTAAGACGAAGAGCGTTTCACTTTGAAATAAAGCATCCTCAGTGAACTACAGAGAAACCCGCTTGGCCCTAACAAGACTTTTATTACAGTAGCAAAAGACGGTATTAACCTCTATATACCGTGTAAAACTGCGACTGCGGAAAAAAAGAGGCCATAATACAAAGAAGAAAACATGTACGCTGTTTTCACTACCAAGCAGTATTAATAAATATTCTGTACATTTGAGTCTCGCTGCCCCGTTGGTGTGCGTCCAGTAGTGTTGGGTAGGGAGAGCTGAGAGGTTCCCCTCGCGAGTGTCCCGGTAAGTGGCGGCAACTGCACGCATGTAAGCGATCTGCTAAGAAACTATTCCGTTTGCAAATGTGGTATTCCCAAGAACGGTGCACATTAGCAAGCAGCAGAGCGCCGCGGGCACGGCATGCCAATTAGGGTGGTGCGAGAACGAAAGCTGGCGGCGTCTCTTTACGCTGCCCGCTCAAATATCACAAAGAAAGTGAGCCTCGCCGGCGACGCCTTGTAGCTGCAGCTCGGATCTCCTGGGCGAAACCTAACACCTCGAAAATTGTTATAGACCGAAATGGTGCCAGATTAATGGGGCTACCTAAAGGGGCAGCACAGATATTTCAAGAAACCCGTCATTTACGAGTAAGCTCACGCCATGCAAGTGCTTCCGCTCCACTTCCATTGCCAGTAAAACTAGAAAAATAACTGGGATACGCTTACACGAGGTGGTGTGGTCGAAATGCGCGCCGAAATGTTTCTTGTGGTCTGCATTTCGACGACTGTAATATCCGGTGTACCATAAGGAAGTGTGATAGCACCGTTGGTGTTTACAATATGTATAAATGATCTAGTAGAAAGCGTCGGATACTTTTTAAGGGTATTCGCAGATGATGCAGTTGTCTATACCAAAGTAGCAACACCAGTAGATGGTAAGAATTTGCAGAACGACCAGCAGAGAACTGATGAATTGTGCAGGCTCTGGCAGTTGCCCCTGAACGTAAATAAAAGTAACATATAGCGCATACATAGGAAAAGAAATCCACAACTGTACAGCTACATTATTGATGACAAACAGCCGGAGACAACGTCTGCCGTAAAATATCTAGACGTAACTTATCCAGAGTGACCTTAAGTTGAATGACCATATAAAACACATAGTGGGAAAAGCAGATCCCAGACTCAGATTGAACGGAAGAATCTTAAGGAAATGTAACTCATCCACGAAAGAAGTGGCTTATAAGGCGCTTGTTCGACCGATTCTTGAGAATCATTTATCTATCTGGGCCGGCCGTAGTGTCCGAGCGGTTCTAGGCCCTTCAGTCTGCGACCGCTACGGTCGCAGGTTCGAATCCTGCCTCGGGCACGGATGTGTGTGATGTCCTTTAGGTTAGTTAAGTTTACGTAGTTCTAAGTTCTAGGGGACTGATGACTTTAGTTGTTAAGTCCCATAGTGCTCAGAGCCATATGAACCAACCTACCATTTGTCTCGCTGAAACGTCAGTCACAAGGTAATTTTATTCGGAGGACACAATCTACCCCCTCGCCCTTCCTCCCCAACTGACGGTTCCTGGATCCCTTCTATCAGTTGAATTGTGCTGTATATTTCTTTTTTCCTCGCTTCCTAAATCATCTCATTAATTATCCGATCTACCCATCCAACTTTAGCATTCTTTTGTGGCATTATATTACATTTGTTTTACCAAATGATGTATTTTCCAGGCGCCTGTTGCATGCGCACTGTGATCCGGAGTCCACGTTTAATTGCATAGCTTCCTGTGTGTAATGAGCTCCTTAATCCAGCAGATAGGAGGGATATAAACTCCTATGTGTAACTTCTAGCGTTATTGAATTAACTTACGAAAGAAACATATTGCGACACGACTTTTTTAAGTACTTTTATCGCGGCGATTAATTTCCCATGTTCGTGCGTTTGTCGCTTACTCTCTCCACTGTACATACGTAGATTCGCAGTGATTAAATTCTATACATTCCGTAAGTATTTCAACGCCTCGAAGATCCGGTCACTCTAGTTTGTGAAAACAGCGCAAAGGATCGCTCGGCAGTATAAAAAGAACGCCATCAAGAATAGCGCAATGATGCAACAGGCGCACAGTACGACTGCTCTGCAACAGACTGCGAAAATAACCTCGCTGAAACTTCTCAGGAGAAGCGTAAAATAGTTTGTATCGCTCGAAATTATTGAAAACATACTTTCCCTAAAAATATGCCGTATAACAGATAAAGGTCTGATATGGTTGGGCAGCGATTAAGTACGAGACTAAAGACGCAAAAGTCTCGGGATCGATGCCCGGTCGGTTCCAAGACTTTCATCTGTGACTTAATACTTTCTTCATCTTGGCTGTATCTGTTGGTGTGAAAGGAGCTGAACTGCATCTTGTTTCGAAGTCCAAGTTGAATTCTAGGTGCCTCTAGAACAGGTTGGGTCACAGGTCAGTCAGGCTGAAGATCAGAGACAAGCAACAGACTCCAACTGGACCACACCTACTAGAACACAGTGGTGTCTAAACCAACCTCCAGGTTGATGACTCTTTTTACATTTACCTTATATAAATACATGAATTCACCTGTTCCACAACTTGTTTAATTTGAAAGTGGCAGAACAGGAATGTATCTCTTTTGAATGCATTATGGGAACAGCAGTGATCAATAAAATTGTAAATAATTACTATTAAAAACAGTCTTGATCACAATTTATTTTATAAGGTGACCGGTTTCGACCACTGCTGTGGTCATCTTCAGACCATTGAGTGGAAACCCCTTTCTGTTGGAGAATCACAACAGAAAGGGGTTTCCACTCAATGGTCTGAAGATGACCACAGCAGTGGTCGAAACCGGTCACCTTATAAAATAAATTGTGATCAAGACTGTTTTTAATAGTAATTATTTAGGAATGTATCTGATATGCAGTGACACAGTGCGTGCTAGAATGCACAGTTTATGAACCTTGCTGAGGCATGAAAGAGCATAATCAACAAGAAACGACGAACTGGAACAAAATACCATCTGTACTGCAGACGTCAGACAGCAAGACAAGTATGAGTACGTGACACTAACAAAATAAATGAACCTAGTGGCAATGGTAAAACCACGCCGAAACGTGATTGGGTGTTAATAAGAGTGTGTCTGCTCAAGGCAGAACTGTATTTTTATAATTACATACGGCAAGACATCTCACTTTAGATGCATCATCATTCTCACTTCGAAGCTCGTGACCTACAGTAACATAGTCATTCGATACAGTTTTTCTGCCCAGTGGACTGAACTAAGGCCACACTGTTGCCCTGTATCAATACATGGCTCTGCACCTGGGCTGGCACTCTGCGCCGAACAGCTTCAATTACCCTCCGATATATGGACTGTCCTCATTTCTCTCCATCCATACACGGCAACGATCTTGCCCAATTTCCTTCGATCGACCATGAGAACAAGCTTCCATGAAGGGCGATGAGTCGTAACCGCACACAAAAGTGTATTTTTCCTTTCTAGCGCTTAAGCAAAGAAAATTACTTGCTATTATCAGAAAGTATCTTACGAATAAACGTAGGAAAATTTCGCTGTTTCAATAAAAAATAAGTATTTATTTATTTTTATGTACTCCTTTTTTATTAATTTATCACTGGTTTCTAGCGTAGATACTTTTAGATCAACAAAAATTGAAAAGGACTAACAAATGCAGCATTATGAACTCCTGACGCTCTATCAATAGTACTTCAAACCTCAATTAGCCACCGATGTTGAATGTTTTAATGATTTCCGGGATAGCTCGTTAACAATTACCGGATCTTTCTTATAAACCAGTTAAGAGAAGAGATATTCTTCGCTTTTCACAACACTGCTGTTACCGTCGAAGACTCATGCGTATTTTATAAACAAAAACTGAATCAACTGTCTGTATTTCGGCTTTACTTCAGAGCGAAAGATTCAATGTTTAGAAATTTCAATCGAGGCTTTTTATCACGGCATGGTAAATCAGTGGTAACTGAAGAAGGCTACGTACGAGTTTAAAGGAAAAATTTTATACGGACTTCAGAATTTAAAGCAGAAATTTTTCGTATAGTCCTCATAAAAAAAAAAGATAGGTCATCGAGTGACAGTTCTTCGATGGACCAATTCTATGTTGGAACAGCAAACGACCTCTATGTACGAAGGCATGAAACCACTGCTGAAATTATGTCGATAATTTTAGTTCTTGCCACAATGATGCTCACATCAGACACTATAAGCTAATATTTTAAATTGAATTTGATCCCACACAGCAGTAAAATTGTTGTGCCAGTTCAGAAGGGGGCATTGCATCCGATGTTGACCGGAACATTTTCAGGTGTTATAACTGTCAAATGAAATACAGAAAATTACATCTGTAGTAAATTCCATAGAAGAGCTAGATGAAATAGTCTCCGCACGAAATATTTGATAAACCCTTGAAGTTTTCCATTGGACTTGCTAACAGTAGCCACCGACTGCCTTCATATCGTTTCGATCATACAGAGGCCGTTTTGAATGACGTACACCTGTTAACAGTCCCAACAAAAACGTCGCATTCGTTACAGCTTTTTCTTGTACTAGAGCAGATAAGTACATCCTGAAAATTTATATCTCTGCAGTATAAGATTGGAATGTAAATCAAATGTTCGATTTTCGATCATTCTGTACAGATACATTCCCCAAATAATGTTGAAGAAACTCTTCATTTTATTCAGCGCACCAATGTAACAGGAATGCTTACCCGCCTCCAAGAGTAAGGTGCTACAGGAAAGAGCTGCATTTCAGTTACACTTAAAATTTCGTTAGCTTTTTACTAGCATGTAAGAGTTAGTTTACCGACATAGTTCTGCCATAGGTCCGGGCAGCGAGCACATATTCAACCATTCTCGCAACACCCGACGAAGACGACTGAAACAGTCATCGAAATACTGTTAATAAAAATGTAATCGTCCGACATAAGAAAAAAAGAGCTAGTGACGGATGTTCTGTGCAAGGCGAAGTCTCTGGAAATGAATGGGTCAAGGACGTGGAAAGAAATTGGTCGCGTTCTTTTTAAAAGAAACCAACGTTTTTCGTTTTTTGAGAAATCATAGGAAAATCAAGTCAGGTTTTTGCATCCCGCTCCTACCAATGCCCGTCCTATGGCTTGACGAATGCGTCACTTCAATCGACGACTTAAAGATATTCTATCAATTATGTCGGGAAAATCTTAAAAATTCCACTTGTATGCAAATTTATGACGTTTGCAACTAGAAATTGTCAACACTAGACCATTCAGAGGAATTTACCATCTGTGTATTCCAACCGACATCGCTGCCACTGTTCCAGTTGCACCCATAGTTACATTACTTCACATAAATCTGTTCCACGTATTCCTCGGAGAAGAGTTTCAGAGCTGTGGAGAGAAGCCAAATATTAACAGTTTACTCGAATGAAATACTGTTCAATTTTGTGGTAATGAAATAATATGAAACCGGCAGAATGTTAACACGGTATGAACTATAATAAAAAGCATTAGTTCAAAGAATTCATATGACGATACTCACCAGTGGTGTGTGAGAAAATTGACAACAGAACTCTGTTATTTTATCCACGAGAGGGACAGTATGCCTCGGTTGGTTGTTTCATGCAAGTATCTGACTCCTTTATGCAATAAAGCTGAACAACTCAAATCTCTATTGATATTGTTTTTATTCTTGTACCATAATCAAGCCTTTCTTTTGCGTTGAAAACGGTAGATGTGGCCAATTGCAAAAACGACAATTACATATTACGAAGAAGCTTGTAAAACATAAGGTACTTTAAAGATAGGTCATGTCAAGACGCCGAATAACTCAAAACCAGACGTAGCTATTTTGACGTGCTTCTGTACTATGAAAATCTGATTTCTGAAAATCAGTTTGCTGCGCCTCTATACTCCCCTAAAATGACTTCGAAACGCAATGTTGATTTAAAACTGAAGAATAATTTAGAGCCATTTTAAAATTCCTTAAAGGTGTAATCAATGCAGCTTACATAAGCGTTTTGTTAAATCTCGAGTGTGATCATGCAAATACCGATTATAAGCCATTCAAATCCAAAGACTAGATACACACTGTTCTTGGACTTCATTGCTCGAATATAGAATACACTCTGACCAAAATATAATTAGTCAGGTAAAAGAGATCAAAGGCTAAACAGCAAAGACATCATAAGAAAACTATCGAAATCGAGTCCGAATATCAGAAGACACTGCTGAAAGATAGCTTACAAAAACATTCGACAAAATCGCAAAGCCGGTTAGTTGTGCAAGTGACAATCTAAAGATCATAGTGACAGAATATCACTATAAAAGAATTGCATCTATACTTCTGTTTCACATGAGATTAAGCTTCCAAATCAACTTGGACGTATCCCACTTTGCTGTCAGTTGGTTAAAGGAAGTGGTACTGAGACGATTAAATAAGTTATTTTTCATTTCTTAAGTTGAGGCCTTTTTCCGCCTGTCTTGGCACTTTGGTGAATTTTCTTATCCAAAATTTCAGTCTTATTACTGTGGTCTGCTTCCAAGAACTGGTTGCATATTGTGACTGTGCAGCCAGTTCGTGGATGAAGCACTCATAAGAATGTCGAAACTTTGGGAAAAAGTTAAGATGACGAAGACATCAGATACGGAGCACAAGTTCGCACAGGGAGGGACTCCGACAGGCTGTTCTTTTCAAAGAAACCGTCCGGCCGTTAGTCTTAGTTGATTTACTGAAACCTGAAATAACTTAATCTGGATGGCAAGATGCAAGTTTGAAACGCCGTTGTCCCGATTACGATTCCAGTATCTTACCATTTTACACCAAAGACGTGGTAGCAGTATACAACTGTTAACATCATTAAACGCCGCGAAAGCCTATCTTCATATACGATGACTTCAAACGTTACATTAGCTATACACTGAGCCCCAGGAGGGAAGGTCATTATTCAGGGGTAGGACAGGAATAATCAATTGAAGCAAAAAGGTCAAGTAAACATGGACTCTGAAATGCATACCTTAGGAGCTACGAGCACTTGTTCATCTTATTTATTGTGAAACAAATCTGTTCTACTGAACATCATAGATTTACTAGATTTTTTTTCTTCCAATGATCGTTCCCGTCCTATTCCCGAATACTGACCTTTCCTCCTGGGAAACCAAGTTTTTTACTTCCGTCATCTGCAAAAACTGGCCTATATGCATCTCGTGGCGCTGCAAATGCTTCATCACTTACGCTCACTGGAAACGACGAAAGCACTCATGACAGACCAACACGGCACACTATACCCAATGTATAAATTGCCTTTAATTTGTGTTACAGACGGCATTTAATATCGTCCTGTGGCGAAACTAGATCCAATCAATACTGCAATAGTCAGTAATGCACTGTGGGGGCGGGGCAGCGCAGACGGCGGGTGCGCACCCAACACCAGCTGATCTGCTGACCCACATCGCTCCCTCTGCTGACACACTTGCGGACTGCGCGTGCGCGCCGCGCGGACATGGGCGGCAGTGGACGCGTGCTGCTCCACAGCTCCCCAGAGACGCGCTCACCTGCCGCCGCATCAACATCGCGCTCCGTTGTGTTGTGTTGCATAAAATCGCCGCCTCACCGCGCCGCTGTCGCAACCTCCGCCCGCCGGCGCCAGTGCCGGCTTTTTTTTTATGTCGCTCTCTTTCTTCGTCATCGTCCCGTCGCCCGCATTCTCCCCGCCACATCGCTGCACGCTCCGTGACGCGAATATCAAGCAAACAACGCAGCTGTCGAGTTACACAGTCACTGCGCAATAGCCCAGATTTAAAGGCATCGTCTATTGTGTTAACAACTGTATCCTCATCTCCCTGCCGACAGGAAACTGTGCAACCCCCAGTCTGCGCAACAGTCTTGATACTCCATATGGGTCTCTGAAAATGCGGTCACACACACCCAGAATTTCTTAATTCGGTGAAGACTCATTTACTTCTGGATAAACTATCACTCGCTGAACAGTTCTAGTCATCATAATTTAATTTTGACTACTGTGTCTTATTTCACTTCAGTCGAAAGATAGGATGATACCTTTGGCAAGGTATCTTTTCCCGTAAATTATGTAAATCGAAGGTGGGGGCTAGGGGGCGTGGGCGAGGGAGAGAGAGGGAAGGAAATGGAAGGGATTCAGCGACATCGGGACTTTCATGTGATCTCCTGCCTACTAGGCAGCTGAGTTAACCGCTGCGCCACATGGACACAGTGTTCATCGCAGTTGCGCGCACTATCACGGTATGCTCCTCGGCCGACTCACATTCCCACCCAGCGCCACATATTGGCAGTCCCCGTCCATGTCTTAAATGCTCGCTGATTACAGATACCCGCTAGAGGTTGCACTGAAGGTTGTGGCTTCATTGCTCATCGAGGCGAATCGAATAATGTGAATGCATTGTGTCTGTTCTTTCGTCCGAAGGAACGCACACCACGCATTCACATAACCTTCTAGCAAAGTTATTTATAAGGCATCAACTGGAGACGCTAGCCGTACACATTCCATTCACGCTACATTTAAACTCCCGGCGTTGCTACTGCTACATCACCTGAGTGTGTTTCTGCTGAGTGTGATGAGAATGGAGAGAAATCTACAGCGTGTCGATAAACAATACCGACAAACTTCGAGAGGCTGTAGAGGGTGTCATGAGGGACAACTTGAGGATCGAAACCTAAGTCCGGAAACGTCCATCGACGCTACAGGACATCAAATTTACAGGCGCTGGCACCTGCCACAGGACCCTCCTTCGGCAGCATACGTTACTGTGCGCTGATGTACCGTAGGCGGAAACTCTCTTAATTCAGTGATCGCATCTGATTACCATGACCGCCAGAGCAGAAGACGAAACTAGATGCTGGGCAGAAAGAGCCTGTCTCCTGTGAATGCCATGCTCTGACGCCTCGATGAATGACGTTACAGGAAAAAAATTAACTATGAATGAAAACGAAACCGCCGTCCATCGAGGAAACGGAGCATCGCACAGGCCTCTCTACGCAGCTCCATCCCTCCACCGGCGATCGTTGCGATCAGTCGCTATCACTAATAACAAACAACATTTCGAGACGTCCTGTCTATGTTTCGTCAGAGAAAAATGTAATGTTTCCTGCCGAGGGGCGGCCTAGCGACAGGTGCCGCCGCCTGTAACTTCAACGCTTTTCCATAGAAGGCGTTTCCGGTTCAAATGGCTCTGAGCACTATGGAACTTAACTGCTGTGGTCATCAGTCCCCTAGAACTTAGAACTACTTAAACCTAACTAACCTAAGGACATCACACACATCCATGCCCGAGGCAGGATTCGAACCTGCGACGTAGCGGTCGCGCGGTTCCAGACTGAAGCGCCTAGAACCGCTCCGCCACTCCGGCCGGCAGCGTTTCCGGAAACAGTTTCCTATGCTCAATTTCTTCCTTAAGACACGCTCTACAAACCCTCGGAATCTGTCGGTAGCGTAATGTAACACACTTTACAACAAGATAAATATCTGAATCACTTCGTTTTGCGTGCCTAAATAATTCAGTTGGTAGTGCAGTGTCGCGATAGACGCAGATCCAGATTACAGCCCAATCCGGCACAAACCCGTACCATATTAAACGAGATGTAAACTCCTCATATAATTAAACAATTCAGGCGCTTCCTGATTGTAAAGAATCGTTCACCAATCTGGCGGTTGGGTGGAACAACACAGTGCTTTCTTAGGAATAGTCCTTGATTTCTTCTGACCTCTGATCTAGATCACGCAGGGGAACCTCCAGTTTAAGGCGGAATCTGAATGAGGGTGTGACTTCATTTTTTCCCCATAAAAGAGAGGCGAAAAGCACGTTAACTTAAACAAAATCGTGCATTTAACCAGAGACCGATCGAAAAAGTATTAGCGTTACACCTGGCAGTTCACTACACAGCCCTTTTAATCATTCAAAAACAAGACAAAGGAACATTTTCTCAAAAATTGCTACCGTCACTAACAATAACGTCTCGTACACCAGTTAGAGACTAGGTGAATGTAACTAGATATAAGCGATTATTATTGATTAACGAAAGGCAACTTCACTAAAGAGCAAAGAAACTGGTACAACTGCCTAATATCGTGTACGGCTCCCGCGAGCACGCAGAAGTGCCGCAACACGATGTGGCATGGACTCGACTAATGTCTGAAGTAGTGCTGGAGGGAATAGACACCATGAATCCTGCAGGGCTGTCCACATATCCATAAGACTACGAGGGATAGAGATCGCTTCTGAACAACACGTCGCAAGCCATCCCCAGATATCCTCAATAACGTTAACGTCTGGGGAGTTTGGAGGCCAGCCGTCTTCCTGGAGGACAATCTTTAGCAATTCTGGGCGTGTGAGGTGTCGCATTGTCCTGTCGAAATTGTCCAAGTCCGTCAGAATGCACAATGAGCATGAATGGATGCAGGTGATCAGACAGGATGCTTATGTACGTGTCACCTCTTCAGACTTGTATCTAGACGTATCAGGCGTCCCATATCACTCCAACTGCACATGTTCGACACCATTATACAGCCTCCACCAGCTTAAACAGCCCCTGCTGACATGCTGGGACCGTAGCTTCTGTATACTTGTACACGTCCATCCGGTCGACGTGATTTGAAACGAGACTCGTCCGACCAGGCAACATGTTTCCAGTCATCAACAGTCCAATGTCGGTGCTGACGGGCTCAGGCGAGGCGTAAAGCTTTGTGTCGTGCAGCCATCAAGAATACACGAATGGGCTTTCGGCTCCGAAAGCCTATATCGATGATGTTTCGTTGAATGGTTTGCACGATGACACTTGTTGGTGGCCCAGCAATGAAATCTGCAGCAATTTGCGAAAGCGTTGCACTTCTGTCACGTTGAACGATTCCTTTCAGTCGTCGTTGGTCCCATTCTTGCAGGATCTTTTTCCGGCGGCAGCGATGTCGGAGATGTGATGTTTTGCCGGATTCCTGGCATTAACGTTACACTCCTGAAATGCTCGTACGGGAGAATCCCCACTTCATCGCTACCGCGGAGATGCTATGTCCCATCGCTCATGCGCCTACTATAATACCACGTTCAAATTTACTTAAATCTTGATTACATGTTATTGCAGCAACAGTAACCGATCTAACAACTGTGCCAGACGCACGGCATAAGTACAACGTTCCCATCGTGTCAAATACGATGTTTTAGAACAGCGGAGCAATGGCCACAGAAAACTTTGTTAGCAAAATTCGTGAGGAAATTTCAAAATGATGCAAAAGCTCGGTATGGATCCTTCGCAAAGATCATAACAAATGGGATTTTAGGACCCGTCGTCGACAAGGTCGTTACAGGAAGAGAACGAACTCTGATTGCGGAAGAAAATCGGTCGTGTTCTCTTAAAAGAACTATCTGGACATATGTCTAAAGCTACTTATGGAAATCATGGGAAAACTACATCTGGATTGTCACGTCGGGATTTGAACACCCGTCCTCCCGAAAACAGCATTTAGAGGAATTACCCACCAGTTACGTAAACTGTCCGAACAATCTCTGCCGACATTGTCATCAGACAACACTATTACAAATACGCTACAGGAAGTGCATGTCACGTTAATGAAACTGGAAAAGCAATCTGTGACCTCTGACAGAGACGCTGTTCCTTGTACCGGAAATTGTGGTTTTATTTTTCTTGTCGAATGTCTGTCTTTATAAATATGAAAATCAAAGTAGAATATCGCAGCTATAAACAATGAAATTACCTAGTGTCTTTTGTCTTCAGTATAGTATCTATTCCGATACCAGATTTAAATTAACGGTTCTGTTTAATATGGGTTCCTTTCCTTAGTAGGCCATTACTGAATTTATTCGACGTAGAGCGTAAAATAATCTTAGGGTCTTTGTCCACGGTTCCTTAGTGTTTGATATCATATAAATTTTACCTCTCTTGCGTTTTAAAATCAAATAATGCGTAAATTTCTGTCAAACGCAGTAACGAAGCACTCTTGTCAGAAACTGTTCTAGCTTCAACAGCTATACGTTTCAATGATCCACACATTTCACTTAATTTTTCTTATAAATTTTAATACTTCCATTACACGCATTCTGTTCCATCATTTTCCTTACAAAGAATGCTTTTATTGTAAATGACATACCAAATTTACATGTCCACTGTAAAAACTGTCATTTTGAAACCTTCTTGAGAAGTGAAGGAGGTCCAAACTTCGGTAGCAGTTGCCCTGTAAAATGATAAAAAAAGAGAAAACAAGGAAAGAACTGAGCCTATACAGGCCGTTACTCTGTCTTTAGAAATCACACAACATGGCTTCCCAAACGGCATCACTACAGTCAAAAAGTCTGAAAGTTGGTACGCAATACGCCGGCCGGAGTGGCCGTACGGTTCTAGGCGCTACAGTCTGGAACCGCGCGACCGCTACGGTCGCAGGTTCGAATCTTGCCTCGGGCATGGATGTGTGTGATGTCCTTAGGGTAGTTAGGTTTAAGTAGTTCTAAGTTCTAGGGGACTGATGACCTCAGCAGTTAAGTCCCACAGTGTTCAGAGTCATTTGAACCATTTTTTTGGTACGCAATACTATTTCAGCTTGTTTACACAGCATATTCCCTCCACTTCCCGAGATACGAGAAAGAAAGCTCCACAAGTGAACTTTTATACTGTAGCAGCCATCAGTAACTCGAATAATGAAATAAGAAAGTGAGTTTCATGTTTAACGTTTGATTTCGACGAGTGATAACGGAAGGAAAATAAGCTCTAGTGGAACAAGGGCAGGGAAGCGAATCGTACGTGGTGCTTTCTTCCCGAAGGAAAGATCTCGGCATTTAAGTTAATCGATTTAGAAGAACTATAGTAAAAATAAATGCGGATGACTGCTCGGAAATCTGAACTCCGCTCTCTTATTGCTGTGTCAATGCGTAGCCACGTTCAGTTCGAGTGAACGAGATGGTTTAGTTGTTGTAACTGTCCTGTATAACAAGCTCATTTCGTCAAGGAAACGCCACCACTGTCTGCTTTCCGCTGGCACAGCAATGACATGTGTGTGTAATACATTGAAGGGCTACGAACTTACTACATACTGTACTTCGCGGTAAGCCAGCGAAGTACAGCTTGCCTCCGACTTAGCCTCTGCGCAAGCTGCTTACGTAACTGTCCAGGATGGCAGAGGTCGTTCGTTAACTAATTGTATTACCTTAAAAAAGACTTCACGTCGCTTATTTCTCGGCGAGTTGTACATGTTTCACCACTGGCAACACACGAACCACAATTAATATTAAAATTATGTCCTTTCTAACGACATAGTTTTAGTTTTAAAAAACATTCTTCTGTTTGTGGAGAGGATTACACGGAAGAAGAAAACCACACAGGAGTGCTTCTTGTAACGAGTGCCCAGCCCCTTTCAAATCAAGCGCCTCCTATGCAAGTAAATCTTACAGTACTTTTCACAAGTGATTTCATTGTCTTACAATTGCGAAAAACAGCGAGAAGTTCTTTCTTTTCAGGCTTCGCCTAACATACAACTGGTTGTTTCAGTATGATATTTTTTCTTCGAAATATATATTGACAGAGCTGACTGCGAATCTGCAACATGTGTCGACCTCAGAATTTACTTTTCCCATCCATGCATCGCGCTACTTAAACGTCAAGCTGTTCTGATCTTTAACTGAGCCACTAAGTAATTAACGGAAAGCCGTAAGGCTTGGATACCGTGCCGCTAATTCCACTGGTTAAGATTAATCGACAAAAGGGCGAATTTAATCGCTGTAATCAACAATTTATCACTTTTTACAACTAACGCAGGTGATCAACTTAGTTATGATCTGTGCAAGCACGCGCGAACTGTGATCATATAATTTTAACTCCCGGATGATAGCTGCTGAAAAACGTTGCTAAGCAATACTTACAGCTTACAAGGGTATATATGGCAATGTGAATATCTGCTGTAGAATGCGCCCCGACATTGTGTCAGCTTACAAGGGTATATATGGCAATGTGAATATCTGCTGTAGAATGCGCCCAGACATTGTGTCAGTACTGTATATTATACTATTAGTTACTGATACTGCATGCGACCTATTTTAAACATTTAATTTGACCATGAAGATATAACTTTCTTACTATGTACTGTTAGAGTAAGAACACTTCATACAATTTTATTAGGCATATTACTTTTATGAATTATTTGCTTTACTTGTCCACCATTGTTGGTGATACGCGCCCGTACACTCGCCATAACCTCGCAAAGAGTGTCACTTATTATGGCCTCGATTTCTGCGTGAATGTTGTTTTTCAAATTCTCAATAAGACTGTCGGGCTGTTAGAATAAATTTCTTAGGATTCCAGAAATCCCACTGAAAAGAGTCATTCACCGAGCAAACGTGATTGCCAGTTGACGTCACAAAAGCGGGGAACAAGATGCTGTGGGAACATTTTGATTAAGGCTGTTACGGACGTTATGCACCATCCTACAGTTGTAGAACACTCCCGTAGCGTATCACAAGTAAGCGTACACTACGCTAGTTTTCCGAGTTGTCCTGGTCAGTTACGATCGTAACTGCGTTACCTGTACGTCAGGTGTATTGCGGACATATCGGGCGATACCTCATTTCGATCCGTTTATTTGCATACAAAAGCATCTCACTAGATTCCCCAAAAACCGGAAGCAGTGAACCGCCTTTTAACTTAGTGAGGATATATGGAGGGACGCGTAACGTACGGAATATTTTTGTTCTACTTAGTTCTCCACCTGCCTGTTACTTAAACAGTAATTATAGCAAAACTGAAATTTTAAAGTTTTAATTCAGTTTTTATTTGAAAATTGTTGATTTGTAACTTGGAACGCAGGTATGCCGTAGAAAAATAATAATAATAAAACAAACAATACAGATTTACCATAAAGTGCTAAAAAACGAAATTTCCTCAAGAAAAGGTAAAATTAAGAAAACCCGCATAATAAAAACTTATGAAACGTCTCTTCAATACTTCATCGAGCTTTTGTAAAACGCCTTTGATCCTGACGAAAAACGATCTACTGAGTAGAAAACAAGGATAGGTATGTTTGTGCACGTAAACTGTACTTGCATCAAAATTAATCGCTTTGGTTACATAAAAGCGCAAAAGTTATGTGGTCAACCAATTTTGTTACTTATCACATAAAATTTATATTTTAAGGATATGAAATACACAGTGGAGTAACAGTGAACGATGTGCTGTTGTAATTACTTGAAAAACAAACAAACAAAATAAAGAGAAGTCATTTGCTCCAAGTTTCTCTCACACACGTTAATTTATGTTTCTTTCCCTCCCAATGCTTCGAACACAGACCGTAATCCTACCATTTAATACGTCTTTCATGTACAGTACGAAAGCCATCGAACAGTAGTTTCGGTAGAGCGCAACTCCACATCGTCCTACTGGAACCATGACTGCATATGGATATTATTACGACACATTTCTTGCATTAAAAACTGTAGCAACGTGACAACATATCTCATGTTACGGATGCTGTGCCACCTCCATCATTCTCAAAAAAGTACGGACCAGTGTCTTACCCTGTGCAAACATGCCACACCACACAGTAACTTTTAAACTATGATGTGGCCTTTCGTGCTTTTGATGATGATTGGTCGGCCCCCAGTTCCGCAAGTTTTGTTTGTTAACATAGCCGGATAAATGAAAATGGGCCTCCCACACACCATGAAATTGTTGAAAAAAATCAGGGTGGATGTTGACCATATCCAGAAGCTGTGCTCAAAACTTGTCACGTGCTCGTTGATGCTCCACTTGGAACTTGTAGGCATGGAAATGAATATCCAGATGCACGGTCCGTCACAGAATTCCGTCCCAGGTATTAAGGACAGGCAAAAGCCTACGAACTGATCGCACAGGACTTCACCGAAAAGCCGTGCTTAATTTTGCAATGTTGTGGGAGGTGCGAACCGTTTGTGATCTACAGATTGGAGACTTTTTCGTCGCAGATCGTGTTTCTGTGAACTGTTAAACCTATCGCGCAATCGACTTTTGCGACAGAACTTGATATTACGACCAATGTCAAAAAGTTGACGGAAAAGGAAACAGTGCATTCCTACGGCGATACCACCACTTTTCAAAAAGTTTAAACTACGAACCCACGACGTTTGTTTGACCAACGACTGATACTGAGTTGCAACGTTTTGAACCGCAGTACGGACAAGCACAAACATGAACCCTCTAGGAAGCCATGTTCAACACTGGCGCACAATTTAAAACAGGTCACTGTTTCTGCCGCACCCAGTAGCAGGAAAATATCTTAGCCCCTCTTATTTACCTCTTATCTGATAGTAGTTAAGTTCTGCAAAAATGTCTCACGGACCTTGTAACTCCACATTTGGGCGTAGTAGCTTTATGAACAGAAATGGTGGAAAAGGGAAAAGGCGGTAACTTTTTTTAAAAGAACTGCCTCAGCTTTCAGGAGAAACCGAAACAGATAAATCTCTGTTTCCAGACGGAGGAACATTCCCCCCCCCCCCCCCCCCCTTTCCTTGGTGGTTAGTCTAACACTTCAACCACAGCAGTACCTACTTTGTTACAATGTTAATACTGACCTTTATGAACTATGGAAGACGTCTGTGTATTTTCGTCCGGACAGAATACAAACTACGACACTCCACCACATTGTAATTAGGAATGAAATGATAATTATTTTCACGAGAATGCGAACCAACGAATACAAGCGGATAACACAAGCAGTTGGAGTGCAGAAACAAGATTATCGCAGAAATTCTAATGATGCAAGTGCAAAATGTTTGGAAGTTCGTAAAATACGAAGACCCAACAGCCAGTGTTATAGCGTAACATCATAACCTATTATTGATGTTATGGACATTGGTTATTATTATCGTCGTAAAAAATACACTGTGTGCGTCTATAAAACTGTCGTTTTGTCTGTTTAAATACCTGCCAAAAATATATAAAAAATGGCTGGCAAGAGTTCGACCAGCATTTCTGTAGCTCCATAAATTTACTACAACATAATGAACTCAAAGATTCTTTCTATTTTTATAGAGGAGTGCCCGGATACGAAATCACCTCCTTGAGCAGCACTGCAGCGGGCGGGCGGATCAGGTCCGAATGACGTATCCCGCGGCGTGAGGCGGCAAAACGTGCAGAATAGCCCGCAGCAGCTATTTGCGACAGCCGAGCATCGCCGGAGCCACACACGTCGCCGGCGCTCCGGTCTGGCTCGTTTACTGCCCACCGTTGACGACCGCGCGTGCTTCTTCTAGCCCACAATATTCACGTTTCTGTCGTATCCCCCATATGCAAGACTTCTTCACTGTCCAAACAAGTTTCATAACGACTCACACCAACTCCGGATCCTTCACCTGCACAACAAGCAAACTCGCAAGTTGGGCAAAAGTGCCCTTACTGCCAGTACCCGAGCTCTGCAACTAGCAGTGATTTTCGCTTGGCCATTTCCTGCAGTACATCATTAAACCATATTGAAATAGTGTCGTAACGTTAATTTGAATAATACTACCGTATTTTTATTACAACATTTACAAAAAAATAAGTTATTACCCTTAAGAAAATGAAATGAGCGTATGGCATTGTTGGCCGGGAGGCCCCATCCGTGGAAGTTATGCCGCCAAGTACAAGTCTTATTTCAGTCTACGCTACATTGGGCGACTTGCGTGCCGGTGATGAGGATGAAATGATCATGACAACACGACACCCAGCCCACGAGCGGAGAAAAATCTCCAACACGGCCGGGAATCGAACCCGACTCCGCTGCATGGGAGGCAAGCACGTTACCACCCAGCTAAGCAGGTGACATTACTTAAAAAACCCTCACTCATAGAAAAATTGGCGGTAAAATTTTTCAAGAAAAAAAAGATACACTGCCGAAGAAAACAAGTATGCCCTTTTAGAGGTTCCTAGTTCACTCAAGATTTATTGTTGCAGGAGAGCATACGGTGTACAAGAAATGATTACATTTACAGGTCAACAGCACAAGTGATTCTGAGGTACCAGGTGTCGACCCATCCTGAAACATTCATATTAACACGTTGCATAGCCTCCACAGGCGGCAATGCAGGCGCTGACTCTGACATCCAGTCGATCGTACGGATGGCGAAAAACTGTCCTCGGAAACCTAATGCCACGCCTGCTCGACTTGTTAAGTAGTTCTGTAAGAGTTGTTGACTGAAGAGCCACACGAGCCACATTCACCACACGTGCTCGATTTGAGCACAAGTCCAGAGATTGTGCGTGCCAGATAAGTTGCCGCACGTTTTGCAGGGCACGTCGAGTTTCACGGATAGCGTGCGCGTGAGCATTATCCTGTTGGAATCACTTTCCTGTTGCAAGGGCGGATCTAACAACGTTCTTCACATACTGAGCACTAGTTAGCGTCCCCTCCAGAGACACCAAAGGTGAACGAGAGTTGTGTCTTACTGCACCGCAGACCTTAAGGACAATGGTGGGGCCAGTGCGTCTTGGACGAATCCACTCTACGAGACAGCGCTCAACAGGTCTACGTCGTACGCAGAAACGACCATTACTAGCGTGCAGGCAGAATCTCCTTTCATCGCTGAAGACCAAGGAGCGCCACTCCGTCTTCCAAGTGATCCTCTGTCGGCACCAACCGAGCTGTGCGCGTCGATGCTGTGGCGTGAGTAGAACATGGCTAAAGACGTGCTTGCCTATAATAAGCGGTTCGCAACAGTTCCGGGTTGACACGACTGGGCTCACAAGCTCTCTTATCTGTGTTGTGATAGCTGTACGATCTGTCAACGCTGCACTTACAATAAGACGATCCTGGGGGGCTTCTGTCTAGTGTGGACGTCCAGAACCTCGTCTACTGGTGCGAGAATGTTCACGTGACCCCTGGTGCGAGAATGTTCACGTGACCCCTAACCCCAGCAACGTTCTCCGAAAGCATCATTCCGCCACCCAGAGGGCCACAATTTTTTACTCGTTTCAAACCCGCTCAGTTGGCCGTAAGAAGCAGGAGTGCGTCTCCGTAGCATGATTGCCTGCATGCTTCAGACGTTTGCACGACACTGAGCCTACTGGCTGTAAGCATTCCCTACTAAAGGGTACACACATATGGCACTCTGGTAGCTATGTTATTATGCTATCTGTTGCCGGATGAAGCTTAAATCATTATCAATACTTCTACTACCCTCCAAGTGGCATATGCCATCATCGGATCAAAATCAACGTCGTCTTTCCAGTTGTACCATTTTTTTTTCTCCGGCAGTGTATAATAATAAGCTTGAATTACAAAGTACATTCATTTCGATGATATTTTTAATCTAACAACACCATTTAAGATTGCATTTGTTGAAGTGTATTTCGTACAATCTGCTGATTTTACCATTGCATGTCCGCCCCCGGTAGCTGAGTGGTCAACGCGACAGACTGTCAATCCTAAGGGCCCGGGTTCGATTCCCGGCTGGGTCGGAGATTTTCTCCGCTCAGGGACTGGGTGTTGTGTTGTCCTAATCATCATCATTTCATCCCCATCGACGAGCAAGTCGCCGAAGTGGCGTCAAATCCAAAGACTTGCACCAGGCGAACGGTCTACCCGACGGGAGGCCCTAGCCACACGACATTTTATTTCATACCATTGCATCATTCTCTTCTGGCTGAATACTTATCTTTCTTTGGCTTATTTGTCAGTTTTCTTTTTGCGTGGAATCAGAACCAACACTATTTAGCCGAATGTCTGTTTAGACTCTCCTGAAGTTACTCCCAAAAATTTTAATGATGGGTAAGCCGAATCAAACGAAGAGTTAAAAGTATCTAGCTATTAGTCCAGTTCCAGCAGCAGCCTCCAAGAAACAATTTTTACGTTTTGTCTCGTCGCCGTTGTTGAGCGAACTATCTTTGAGACATGTTGTAAACGAAATCACACCCATCTAGACGCAGGTCTTATACCATTAACAGAATCACATGAAACAGTTGTCAATATTTTTCGTCTTATTACATTTCAAACCATATCGTACAACGAAATAACAGTTTCTACATATGTTAAACGCCATCGGTGTCACCGCACTCACGAGCGAAGTAGACGCCGCCTTCTAGTGACTACTTACCTTCTTCAAAATGTGCTCCAGCAGTATTAGTTCTGTAACACGAACCTGTCGTTTTGGAGGCCTTCTGCTAATCAGCGATGGTCGCAACTGTATTTCATCTTATTCAAGAATGTATCCAACCGAGAAAAGCACAATACACTGTGCGCCTGAGAGATGTCGACTGTTCAGACACAGGAGAGCTTGTCTGCCAGGTACCTATAAAGTTCTCCTAAAAATACAGTCAACGACTCCCTAAAAAACAACTTAAAACAAGAATGTGCCGGGGCCTTTTAAACAGAAGTGCCCGTAACAGCATGTAATCTGATAAAATTTCTTTTCACTAATAAAATAAAAATAAATAGTAATCAATTAATGGAGAAAATATCCTTTAACCACGAATGGGCATAAAAGCTCGTAAGCGAAAGAAGAGTTCGGTCGATAATGATTAAGCATGGCAAGAGTTTTTTTTTTTTAAACGTAGTTTCCCAAAACACTGAGCTAAGATTTTCTTTTTTATGTTACGTTTTACGAGCAGTGAAAGTGTTGCTTACGATGGATAAGTAATGAAGGAATTTCCATACGGTATGGATGGGAGTTTATTCAATGATGTTATGAAAACAGAACAAGGTAGGTTTATACTTTTCTATAAAACGTAGTCCTTTTCCCGAAGGTATGCTGCACTTCAATAAAACAAAAACAAGGTTCCTACAACGGCAAGGCAAACTTGAGAACAGACAGACGGCTCCACGTACATGGAATTTTTCAGCCAGATGAGACATAAAAAATGTATTCCAGTATGCCGGGATCCATCTAGGGCGACAAACAGTTTTAATGTGTAAAGGAGGTGCACACGCCACTGCTAAGTGGAAGGTATTTTATTCAACAGCTAATTTAATTCGCTCGATTGTAGCCCGCATATCTCATTGTCAGCACGTCCGTTTTCCTTGAACAGCCTAACTACGGAACGAGATATATACGTCGTTCGCAACAGAAAGAGCACGGAAAACAGTGTACGCCAATTCCAGATTCCCCAAGCAACATCTAGTACCTACAGAATGACTCAATCCGCTAATAAAGCACACAAAAATCATACGTATTTCACTTAAAGAGGTATTCTCACGCGACTACTGTGTTGATGTGTGTATGACATCGTGAGAAGCCAGATAGAATCACCATAAAATAAACACATAAAAGGTTGCACTAACGAGTAGCATACAGGTACTGTCCACAATGGTGGGGAGAAAACCACGTTCTGCCAACTGATGACACAGATTTTTCACAGTGGTACACAAAATATGCGTCCAATGGTATGTGAAAGCGGGCGGGGAGGAAGGGAGGTAAAGGGAAAGGGGGAGAGAAGAAATAATACGCATAACTTGACAAATTAACGAAATTTCTTCGTTTGTTTGTAGACTGACGGACCATTAGGACGCCAAAACAACTAAAAGAGGACGAAGAGAAGGAATCCGTCTTCGTCTTGGCGCAGGAAGTTTCTAATCCATCGTTTGATAGGACATACGAAACTATCGCAGAACAATTTTCAGAACCGAACTAGTCAATGGACTAGAATTCGGGAGGCCTGCTGTTCAAAGCCCCGTCTGACCATTCAGCTTTATGTTTTTCACGATTGGCCTGAAGATAAATTCCGGGACGGTTCCTCTGAAAAGAACACTGCTGAGAGCCTTCCACTTCTTGTATTGAAGATTGCGCTACGGCTCTATTAAACCACGTCGTCGACTGCACGTTAAGCCATAATCTTCGTTTCTTCCTACATCATACAGTTCTTAGCGATGACAAACTATTTCATCGAGACTATACGTCCAGAAATTCAAGAAACAGCTTGCTCGTTATGGCATGAAGTAAGTGACTACTGTACAAGTAGTTCACGGTGTGTTTCTGGGATCTTAACATCACTTACACAGAAGGAGTACTGACCGGTTAGGGCTAGCACGTGCTCAGCACTAATAGCAATAAGCGTTTTACCATCACATTTTATCTCAAGCACAGTCTTGACTAGAGTTAGGAAGGTTAATTTCTCAATGGAGTGGCAAAGCGGAATGATGCATATATGAAAGAGTGGATTAGTTATTCGAAGGACCATGGTTAGATTCTTTCCAGGAGCGCCTTAGCTGTCTTTGAGTTTCACGACATCAGTTCCGCAGTCCCAATGCGCCCTTCTTAAGCACTGCAATAACCGTTTGCCTGCTAGATAATCACCAGTATAAGGAAACCCTTCTTAAAGAAACTGTGACAAGTTATCTTTGCATTATTTTTCTTGTGTTAATGTTTAATTGTAGTCAGGAAAATTCTTGGTAATATTTTATGGTTCATGCTTTGGCAGCTATGTGCGCCCTGGCTATGTTCTGTGCACATGCTTTCACACACCTGTTCCCCACGCTACTGTACACATTTTGCTAACAAATGTCGCTATGCAGATTGCCTGTATCTGAGCAGAGCTTAGCACGAGTGGCCACGGGGAAAATCCCTTCTTCTGGGACGCGAATTATAAAAACGAGGGAATTCCCACGTCAAGCTTCTAAGATAAAACATTTCCTAATGGGAAATACCTGAGAAGGTGCCGCAAGTAAATGACATCAATCAAATTACGTAATATAAGTTCTTAACAACCTCTAACAGATATAACTGCATTATGGTAGGTCAACTGAACCTGCTCGTATAGAGTAAGTAGCAAGCTAATGCGCTGCGCGAGGGGAAGGTGCGGCAATTGTACATCGAATCCGCGCGGTGGATGGACGACCGTAGCTGGTGCACTGACAGGCCTCCATCTCCCGCATCGGAAAACGGGATACACGAACAGCTGAAATACGGTGACACACACAACACAATTCACACACAGGTGGCGCACACGGTCCTCGCTCAGATAACTGCCGGCTGCGGCGACAGGATCGGCATCCGGTCGCAAAGTTTAATGTGCCGAGACTTGAGCACAGCGGCGCCTGTACAGACTGCGTAAAACGCTAACCAAGAGAAATGACGGTAGGTCAGCTGAAAGTAACTGACAGCGCAAGAATTTAAACGAATGCAGTCTTAGAGCTGTTAATTTGGGCGTTATACGTACAGTTCTAGTTCTCTGTCTGCGCGTATGATCCATGCCTGAGGCAGGATTCGAACCTGCGACCGTAGCAGTAGCGTGGTTCCGGACTGAAGCGCCTAGAACCCCTCGGCTACTGCGGCCGGCTCACCCGATAGTAGTAAGGAGCATTTTGTGTGGTGTCTCGGTAGATATTTGCACTTCTCTTTTGAAATGGATAGTAGTAGTTCTCGGAAACAATTATTGCTCGCCATGTGACTCCTACAACGATCGGTGTTGACGGAAAGAGTGTTTGTTTCTCTTTACTAGCGAACTTTTTTTTTAAGTAAAACTCTTTTGTAGTGGAATTTTTTGTGCGCAAATTAGTCTAGTGTCATATTCAGTTTAGCTATGTGTATTAACACGGATAATCAAGCACAAAGCATAACCGCAAAGTACTCCATCAGCGAGTGAGTAGCAGGGCGAAGATGAATTACATATCCCGAAACACTAGAGACAATTCGTCTCACGACTCTTAGGGGAGACTCATGCACGTACGAAGTTGATGTAGCTTCTTGCTACAACAGACGTGAAAAATTTTGTGAACAGTGATAGGTTCCTATGTGTTTATTATCATCAAACACGATTCCGATTCTGTTCCTTCACCGTATGTGCCTAATACACTGCTACCTCGAACAGCGGCGTTCGCTCGTGTTCATAGGGGGCAACCGAAGTTGTTTCAACGCGAGGTACTGCTTACACGCTCAGCCAGTAACGACCTTGCTAATTACCTCAACCAAAACAAAACAAAACAGAATATGACGCGAGTCTACACTAGTGGTGGAGCTCTGAAGGGAGGAAGGGAGCAGCAAGTGTTGCGGCACGGGAGACCGGTCCGGCGACCGGCTTGCGGTACATACAGCCTACACGCGGCTCGTTACGGACGGCCTTGCCATGGTCGCGGCCGCCACAGACCTGTGTAAGCGGCTTCCGGTGCGACTGCATTCGCGCTTCGGCTTCCCGTTAGCCGCGTCCTTGCCGCAGGCCTTCCGGTCTGCGTCGTACACATCTTGTTCTATTGCCTCTGAGTAGTGCTGTTAACTCTGCATCGGCGACTGTCTCGTGTCTCCATCAACATTCTTCTATGTTCGAGAGTTACTTTGAAAGCTGCCTTTGCATAAGGCAAAACACATACGATTGAGTTGGCCCCGATACTAAATTCTTTCGAAAATGGCGTAACACTGACACGCGCAAAGATGAAAGAGAGAAAAGAAATATTTGTGGTCAAGACGAGAATTTTATTATAATTACTTACGTTACCTACTAATTGCCGCATTTCGCACATGTGAAGGCATATACAGGAGATAAACACTCCCAGACCCACTGTGTACGCTGCGTCACTATCGATTTAAAAGGCGCTCTGCGCAGGAATCGGAGTCACCTTGTGAAACAGACTGTAGGCGTTACTCGTGACGTATCTGGGTAAACAGAATGGAGACTCGCCTGCTCGCACTTCAGTCTGCTGACAGACTACAACTGGTCGCTTTGATTCGTCTTTCCACTGTTCTTGGTACATGCGATCTTCTGGACAATCCGTGACACTGTCAGTGATTACAGGATACTACCATGGTTCATACAGGGTGTTTCAAAAATGACCGGTATATTTGAAACGGCAATAAAAACTAAACGGGCAGCGATAGAAATACACCGTTTGTTGCAATATGCTTGGGACAACAGTACATTTTCAGGCAGACAAACTTTCGAAATTACAGTAGTTACAATTTTCAACAACAGATGGCGCTGCGGTCTGGGAAACTCTATAGTACGATATTTTCCACATATCCACCATGCGTAGCAATAATATGGCGTAGTCTCTGAATGAAATTACCCGAAACCTTTGACAACGTGTCTGGCGGAATGGCTTCACATGCAGATGAGATGTACTGCTTCAGCTGTTCAATTGTTTCTGGATTCTGGCGGTACACCTGGTCTTTCAAGTGTCCCCACAGAAAGAAGTCACAGGGGTTCATGTCTGGCGAATAGGGAGGCCAATCCATGCCGCCTCCTGTATGTTTCGGATAGCCCAAAGCAATCACACGATCATCGAAATATTCATTCAGGAAATTAAAGCCGTCGGCCGTGCGATGTGGCCGGGCACCATCTTGCATAAACCACGAGGTGTTCGCAGTGTCGTCTAAGGCAGTTTGTACCGCCACAAGTTCACGAAGAATGTCCAGATAGCGTGATGCAGTAATCGTTTCGGATCTGAAAAATGGGCCAATGATTCCTTTGGAAGAAATGGCGGCCCAGACCAGTACTTTTTGAGGATGCAGGGACGATGGGACTGCAACATGGGGCTTTTCGGTTCCCCATATGCGCCAGTTCTGTTTATTGACGAAGCCGTCCAGGTAAAAATAAGCTTCGTCAGTAAACCAAATGCTGCCCACACGCATATCGCCGTCATCAATCTTGTGCACTATATCGTTAGCGAATGTCTCTCGTGCAGCAATGGTAGCGGCGCTGAGGGGTTGCCGCGTTTGAATTTTGTATGGATAGAGGTGTAAACTCTGGTGCATGAGACGATACGTGGACGTTGGCGTCATTTGGACCGCAGCTGCAACACGGCGAACGGAAACCCGAGGCCGCTGTCGGATCACCTGCTGCACTAGCTGCGCGTTGCCCTCTGTGGTTGCCGTATGCGGTCGCCCTACCTTTCCAGCACGTTCATCCGTCACGTTCCCAGTCCGTTGAAATTTTTCAAACAGATCCTTTATTGTATCGCTTTTCGGTCCTTTGGTTACATTAAACCTCCGTTGAAAACTTCGTCTTGTTGCAACAACACTGTGTTCTAGGCGGTGGAATTCCAACACCAGAAAAATCCTCTTCTAAGGAATAAACCATGTTGTCTACAGCACACTTGCACGTTGTGAACAGCACACGCTTACAGCAGAACGACGACGTACAGAATGGCGCACCCACAGACTGCGTTGTCTTCTATATCTTTCACATCACTTGCAGCGCCATCTGTTGTTGAAAATTGTAAGTACTGTAATTTCGAAAGTTTGTCCGCCTGAAAATGTACTGTTGTCCCAAGCATATTGCAACAAACGGTGTATTTCTAGCGCTGCTCGTTTAGTTTTTATTGCAGTTTCAAATATACCGGTCATTTTTGAAACACCCTGTAAGAGCGCTTGTGTGGTCAGCCGACTTCCACCACATCGAACGCATCTTCCATGTCATCGAGCGAGATGCTCGTGGCTGACACCACACTGTACAACCTTCATGAACTTGAAAAAAATATGTTCGCTCCATCGGCAGTAATTCATTTCCTGTATTTTTTATTACATACGAAGTCCAACTAAACAGTCATGGATGTAGTGTCACGTATAACTGCATTATTTGTCATTCCTGATGGCTCCGTTTTTTATGAAAGAAGATGTGGATCTGTACATTACGTTATTGAATTTTATTGTTGCAAATTGTGTATTACTACAACTATTGCAATGATATGATTGGAACAACTTACATTTCCGTAGTATCGGCTAATATCTCCATACACAGAATTAAGGTAAAATAATCCTTCCTTCCTTCCTTCCTAAATTTCACGTCAATATCTTTGATAATATAGGTCACAACACAGCCTACCTCCTGTCCACACTGGTTTATCTTTGGCTTGCTTGAAGAGGTGTCGCTGCACGCATTTCATTACTCCCTGACAGTAGTATCTGGCTTGGGTGTGTGCTACTGTTTGTGCTGTATCGAATACCAAAGCTACAACTTTCAATCCTGGTAATGTGGTAAACCATTTTATTAAATGATGTTTTCAACTACTGCCTACTTACTATTTTTACTTGTATTTGCATAGTGCTTAATTTCTATTTATTTTATTTTAGGCCAACCACGGACTGCCCATTACAATGTCTGTAATTCAAAAATGTAATTAACAGATTAAATACTTGTAACTGTTCTTTTTATTGTTTTTTGTCTGATTTTATGTAATAACCGAGCGTTTCTTTGTAATCTGTATTCTAATTATGTTTTTCTGGTATGTCTTAAGTTACTTGAGAATGGACACACAGCCCAAGCGTCGTTGCATGCAAACTGAAGATAAAGTGGAAGTGAGTGAGTGAGTGAGTGAGTGAGTGAGTGAAGGCGTGTGACTAGGGCCTCCCGTCGGGTATACCGTTCGCCGGGTGCAAGTCTTTCTACTTGACGCCACTTCGGCGAATAGCACGCCGATTGGGGATGAAATGATGATGATTAGGACAACACAACACCCATTCCCTGAGCAGAGAAAATCTCCGACCCAGCCGGGAATCGAACCCGGGCCCTTAGGATTGACAGTGTCGCGCTGACCACTTTTTTTTTTGTTTTGTTTTTTGTTTAAGTTCGTTGCATCTGCTCGGGGCGGACGTCGTAAGACATCCATTTTAGTTCGTTGTTGATCTGTTAACTCAGTTTTTTTTACCCTCTGACCGAACACGCTGAGCTACCGTGCAGGCATATAATAATGGCGTGTGACGAGGGCTTCCCGTAGGGTAGACTGCTCGCCTGATGCAAGTCTTTCGATTTGACGCCACTTCGGCGACTTGCGCGTCGATGGGGATGAAATGATGATGATAAACACACAACACCCAGTCATCACGAGGTAGAGAAAATCCCTGACCCCGCCGGGAATCGAACACGGGACCCCGTGCGCAGTAAGAGAACGCTACCGCAAGACCACGAGCTACGGACCACTCAGCTACCGGCGGCGGACAATATGGAATTTGATAACAGCTAATGTAGAAAACTAATTTCTTTCAACAACCTGCACGAGCTGGGGACGCCAGTTTGCAAGGCCACGGATCAGAGTGGACACCCAGGGCTTCTGGTGGCTCGTTGTGCCTATGCTTTGGTAGTTAGGTTGTGGCTTCGGTGCCAACTGACATGGCTAAAGGTTGCTGCGACTTTTCCTGACGAGGGGATAGAAAAATAGGAAATTATGTCTAACAGAGCTGCTGACGGATGCACATTCTCCTAAAGCCAGTGCCCAACTTTCTCACAGATCCTACTCCTTACCTGACTTGTGCGCTTTGAAATGGCTCTTCCAACTTTGATGATTCTGAGAGAACAGTATATCATCCGCACAATGGCATCGCCCATTTTTTAATACGAAACAATTAGGCCATCTTACCCGGCAAAACTATTTCTTAACATCGGACGCGTACGAAATACACCGCGCAAGTATAAGGAATGCAAACAGCGGCACGAAAGCTGAGGACCTCGATGCAGACGAATTTGTGATCAGTGGGAAATGTTCCCACAATTTCTTGTTTAAAACGTTAGCGCATTTTAGCTTTAGGCCACGGTCGACATGGTCTGCTGACCCAAGGTAACACTCCTCACACTGCGGTGAAGGAAAATCCTAACAATGGGAAAACTGTCGCTTTTTGGGAAAAAGAAGCGCAACCGCAAAGCAAATCGTTCTTGCACAGAGGCAAAGAAGTACTGACACTGCAGGAGAAGTACTTCTCCATCGCCACGACCTTGCTTTATAGCAACCAGAGCAGAATAAAGCAGAATGCTGGAACAAAAGTTCATAAAACACTTGGCAGCGGTTTTCTAATACAGGGAAACTCTCGATCCTGCCCATTGTACAGGAAAGAAATACATATAAAATATTTTTACGCAGAAAAAATTTAGTAGTTTTATTAATGGTACGGGCATTTCCTATGGACTTCTTTTATAATACACTTGGTATATACGTTGATATAAAACCATCAAGTTTGACACCTGCTTTTATTCATACACGATATAGATGAACATTCAGAAAGAAACGACTGTATTCATGTAATTCACAGTTTTCCCAAGAAAGTCTTTCCATACAACACTGGTGTGTGTGTGTGTGTGTGTGTGTGTGTGTGTGTGTGTGTGTGTGTGGGTGGGTGTGTATGTATGTGTGTGTGTGTGGTGTGAGCCGCTAACATTTGTATGAGAGGTGTATCCTTATTACGATTAAATTAGATAAGCTTTATTGTTGGCGAAATTTATCATCTTTAATGGTATAGCGAATACTGATATGGGAAAGGGCCGAAGTAGTCAACTGATGCTTTTTATTTCCTTTGCTTGTGATTCGGTGTTGGTAGACTGCGCAATCTTCAGGTTTACAGTACTTCTCCAACGTTAGAAAGTAAATCTTTAGGCGCTGTCGCTTCCTGAAAGGTATTTACATCATCTTGACGTAAAGCAAGATACGAAGCTTTACTATAGCAATAATGGCGCATAATACAGTTCTGCCCACCGCGAAAATTTTACACGGAATAGTAATGGGCAACTTCGGTGGTTGCGCAGACAATTTCTACATAACTGGAAAAAGTGATGTCTTATTGACGCTACTACGGAGCGGATTAAATGGGCTCGATTATTCCGTAGCCTAATGATCTTGGGTTCCACTGCTGCAGACTTTGTTATCTAGTTAAGGAGTCGCAGACGTCAACTTCTCTCGTAATCACGGCCCCTCACGTCAACAACTCTGTGGCACAAAGTGTGGTGAACTTTAGGGGCAAAATTTCTCAGAAACATTTTATTAGTCGCCTGTTCATCAAAAGCACCCCCCCCCCCCCCCCCAATGAAAGCAACAGGCGGGCAGCGAGTCTGAGTTCGTAGTTCCGAAGAAAAGCCATTTTACTGCTCTCTGACGATCCTTTACCGCCAAGGGAACTGTCCTTTGTGCTGCACTTCTCGCATTATCCTTACGAAGAATTCTTCTTCTGGCCATCCAACGCTAGCCGGACGCATCAGACGAGTGTTGACCTTGATAACATGAAGAAGAAGAAGAACGCTCTTGACGACAACTAATGATCATTCTCTTGATCTTAAACGTGAAGTTTCATTCACAGCGACGATGAGGTTAAAACTGGAGCCCAAAATACGTACCTTGCAGACGAGACCAGTTCGGTGTGCCGAAACAATGCAGTCGCAAGCGCAACGAAAGCTGTTTAATTCGGGATACTATTGTCTCGCCGCGGCTTTCCTTCTCAGCAGTATTCCCCACGCGGCGCTGCCAGAGCCAACACACGGCAGATATTGCACCTGGGCACGGCGCCAGCAACACCGACCCGTCCACGTCTTCGGATGAGCGGAGGCGAGCTTCACAGCGACAGTCCTCGCAGTAAAAGAAACAGCACAACAGAAGCAGTCCTTGTAAAAAAACCTTGATCTCGTTTTCCGCTTCCTGGACACCGACGGTACACCCAAACAATGATACTCTCCCAACTAAACTGTGTCGTATCTTTTCTTACGGAAGCCGCACACAAACAAATCTCAGAAGCATGTCACTAGGTCGGACACGTTGTTTGGTTACAAGCGGTTACTGTATACTGAAGAACGAACATGAGTCAACTCAAAAGAACTTTTTTATAAATTTGCAAGAGCGTTTTTACACTTGTCCTACATGTTGACTACTGTTCATGGTTGCATTTATCACAGAGGAAAAAGATTCCGGGTGTGTAGCAGTGAAATTTCTAATTGTGCTGTGTCACATCGTTTTAGTAAGCCGAAGTGCCAAAACCGTTCAATTGTGCCAAGTTAAATACGATTAGGTCTATAAGGCGCGATGGAGAAACACAAGGTGTTTTAATAAGAATACATATATTTCGAATGCCTATATTTATTGAACTGTAAGGCATACAACTATGAAACTTAGGACACACATTTACGAATCTCTGAAGTATAGATTACATATATTTAATATGAAATTCGCCAGCGATGCGAGCAATATCATATCGACACTCGACTTCCTCCAATACTCGGATAAGCATGTCCATCATCACTTAGGTTATGGTAGTACGCATCCGGTTCTTCAACTGTTCTACATTCTGCAGTCTGTTGGTATACAAACATTATCCTTAATCAAAATCAGGTAGTCACAGGGCGTCAAATCCAGTATGCTGGATAGCGGTTTGAATTCGTGCGACATTTTCGACGGAAACATGAGGGCGGCCAGGACTCTTCCCTATACATATACATTGTCTACGACTGTGGACACCATTTGCGAATGTTCCATCCATTTGGGAGATCAGTTAAGTACCTCTTGCATTGTAATTCGCAAACTCGGGAACACGAAACGATTTCCGAAGTGCAGTAGCCATTTTGCAACACGAATTGGTAATCAAACAAATAGAAGACAACCGACGTCTAGCGGCAATGAATATAAACTAGACAATGTATTCTTTCCTCCAATAACCGCGACGTAGCGCAGCGATCGATGATTTCGACAACATAGTACTTTGTAATACGGATATTCTTTTTGAAACACACTGACCCGTATATGAAATAAGTTTCCCTTAATTTACGTCTATGGTCACAATCTTGTTTGTTTAACAGATTGCCAGTTTCGACCGGTAATCTGTTAAACAAACAAGATTGTGACCATAAACGTAAAGTAAAGGAAACACTGTACTGTAATGTAACATCTGTCAATTACTTATGTAAATAGCTGATTCCTAACATTAGTTTCAAAGGTAATTCCTAGGGGTGAGCTCTCTATCTCGTGGTTACGTAAGCTTATGCATCTGAACAATCAAAAATCGGGGACGATATAACAACTACACTGCGCGTCACAGAAAATGTTTATATTCATATCAGGAAAGTGAACGTTCAAAGAGCAGTGACGAAACGTACTTCTTCAGGCCACATACGTATCACATGATGGCCAAGGTGGTAAAATTAGCGAAGTCCGGGCGTTTACAAAGACACACCGACAGTCTTTATTCCAGCACTCGATCCATGTGCTCTCGCCTGAATCGCTCATGGTCGTTCGCTGTTGCAGTGTCACTCGTCACGAAGATAGATGATTCAAATTTCGCTCTTGGAAGAAAGTTTTCGTAGTCATTAATTGGCCAGAAATGGGAGGAGTACACGATCATCACCCTCAGCCCCAATGCCCTGGCTAAAATCCAAACACCTTGGCAGTGTCTCACAGACTAATGGCATGTGACACCACTAACAGACCTGTCATTCGAGAGTAGTAAGCTATGTGCCGACACAGGCCTTAACTTTTTCCCCTTGTTTCATTTCCCACCGTCAACAACTCTCACGAACAAAAGAAACTATGTACATAAAGTACGGTAAATACATTTTATTCATTAATCTCTGTTTCACGCACTTATAGAGCGCGGGGAATAATGTAATGCGAACCTTTATTAGTCGAATCACTCTAGCCATCTTGACGGGTTCGATAAGTAGGAAGTGAAGAATATTTCTAAGTTTATACATTAAATGGATTCCCTATTGCAAATGAGGACAACCACCAGCTGTAGAATGGAACGACGACACTGAAAATTTGTGCCGGGCCACGACTCGAACCCGGGTTTCCCGCTTGCGAGCAGTCGCGTTACAATTTGGCTATCCGTGCACGACTCACGGCCAAACCTAAACTTCCGTATGTCGTCAGCCATGCGTCTATGACCCGTACTCTTACACCCATTACTTATATTCCCGTACAGGTCAAACGTTGTACTTGAAAGTCGCTTGCCCAATATCAACAGATAAATACGATATTGCAGTGCCTGCGTTATTCTGATTACTGTGCAATGTTCCTTTGGACATGCAAGCGTGTTTAAAGGAACACTGCAGAGTAATCAGAATAACACAGGCACTGCAATATCGTATTTGTAATTTTCGCCGTCGTTCTGATTCTCTGACTTCACGAAGTACGTGCTCGTGAGATATATGCTGTCTTTCCTCGAATACTTTCCAGTTTAGATTTCTTTTCACATTTTTGTAGGCCTAACACTTTCTCGCCAGTCAGCCTAGCCTGCGACCATATGCACCGCTAGTCATTGTACACTGAGGAGACAAAGAAACTGATACACCTGCCTAATATCGGGTAGCGCATCCGCGAGCACGCAGAAGTGCCGCAACACGACGTGGCATGGACACGAGTAACGTCTGGAGTAGTGTTGGAGGGAATCGAACACCATCAGGACTGTCCATAAATCCGTAAGAGTACCAGGGGGTGGAGATCTCTTCTGAACAGCACGTTGCAAGACATCCCAGATATGCTCAATAATGTTGATGTCCGTGGAGTTTTGTGGCCAGCGGAAGCGTTTAAACACAGAAGAGAGTTCCTGGAGGCCATTCTGTAGCAGTTATTGACGTGTCAGGTGTCGCACTGTCCTGCTGGAATTGCCCACGTCCGTCGGAATCCACAATGGGCGTGAATGGATGCTTGTGATCAGACAGGATGCTTACGCACGTGTCACCTGTCCGAGACGTATCTAAACCTATCAGGGGTCCCATATCACTCCAATTGTACACGCCCCACACCGTTACAGTGCCTCCACCAGCTTGAACAGTCCCCTGCTGACATGCAGGGTCCATGGATTCATGAGATTGTATCCACACTCGTACATGTCCATCCGTTCGATACAATTTGAAACTAAATTCGTTCGACCAGGCAACATGTTTCCAGTCATCAACAGTCCAACGTCGGTGTTGACGGGCCCAGGTGAGGCGTAAAGCTTTGTGTCGTACAATCATCAAGGATACACGAGTGGTTCTTCGACTCAAAAAGCCAATATCGATGATGTTTCGTTCAATGGTTCGCACGATGACACTTGTCGATAGCCCTGAATAGAAATCTGCAGCAATTTGCGGAAGGGTTGCACTTCAGTCACGTTGAGCGATTCTCTTCAGTCGGCGTTGGTTCCGTTCTTGCAGGATCTTTTTCCGGCCGCAGCGATGTCGTAGATTTGATGTTTTACCGAATTCCTTATATTCACGTACATTCGTGAAATGGTCGTAAGGGAAAATCCCCGCATCATCTCCACCTCGGAGATGCTGTGTCCTATCGCTCGTGCGCCGACTATAACACCACGTTCAAACTCACTTAAATCTTGACAACCTGCTATTGTTGCAGCAGTAACAGATCTAACAACTGCGCCAGACACTTCTTGTATTATACAGGCAGCGCCATACTCTGCCTGTTTACATATATTTGAATAAGCATGCCTATACCAGTTCCTTTGGCGCTTCAGTGTATGTGCGCGATGTCCAATGTCCGTCCTGCGCGACGAATTATCTCACACACGTGAATAGTAGTCCATTGTGGGCTACACGAATGTTTTATCAGTAACTTCTTCAGTAGATGAACTATATTCCATCAGTACTCTATTAACGAAAAGAATCCTGACACTCTGTTTACGAACAACAGAGCCTGTCAATGTGGTCGTGCCACTTTGTTGCTCTGTTATTTCCAGGTACACGTATGTCAGAAATAACTCGAGATGTGATTGACTTATTTTTTAGTCAAGAACTATTAAATTTCGTAAGCGTACTACCCGGCATTCATCTAGATGGAAAACAATTATTACACTTGGTGTAATGAATGACAGTAGTGTTTCTACGTGGATAAACGGACGATAATGACTGTAACAAAGAAAAAGAGGTCCTGATAGAATGTGATTTCAAGATTAGTGGTAAATGTTTGGAGATGGTACAACGAAGCTATATGAAATGGAACAAACACGTAATATCAGTAAGAGGTAAGGCGAATGAAAGATTTGTTGCAAGGGTTTTGGGAAAATACGGTGCTTCTTCAAAAGTAACTACATAAAAGACACGGGAGTGACCAAATATGGAGCACTGCTCCAGTGTTTGGAGTCCTTCTAAGGCAGAGATGATGCCGGGTATATAACTAATTTACATACGCGACGCTAGGGTCGTAAAACTTCATTACAGCTCGTAAGAAGGAGTAGCAGAGACTCTCAGAGTACATAAATTGGAATCTCTGGAAGGATGGTGACGCTGATCTGGCGAAACAAGTGGTAATAAAGGAATACTAAGCGATAATTCTGCTGCCCCGATCGTATATCTTGGGAAAGGATAAGATATTTGGGCTCGTACTAAGGTACTGGTACACAGAGTGTCATTTGTCGCTCGGTCCATGTGCACATCGGATAGCACTGAAAATCGCAACTTCTAAAAAAAAAAAAAGTTTACAATGACGTAGCCATTTCGATACAAGGTAGAAGTTTTACTAAAATATGCCTGGATTTTACTATAATTTCGAATATATAACCCTTGCGGTAAGAAACTTGTACAAACCCTAGACACCTCCCAACGGGCGTACGAGTTTGCTTACTCAAGCGCGAATGCATCAGTAACCAAGAAATATAGCACTGGTTCTCTACGTATCTTCTGCCATACGTCACACATGGGTTTTTGGGAGTAGACATACGGAACCATTGCCCGAAACGCAGTAAGTAACGAAGTTTTACACACATCAAAAAAAGTTTTCCATCACCTCAGTTCCGAGAGTTCCGGAACCTGTACAGAAAAAACGGCCTACATCCTTCTGAATCTGCTTAGTGTATTCATCTCTTGGTCTCCCTCTACGATTTTTACCGTCCACGCTGCCCTCCAATGCTAAATTTGTGATCCCTTGATGCCTCAGAACATGTCCTACCAACCGGTCCCTTCTTCTTGTCGAATTGTGCCACAAACTCCTCTTCCCCCAATTCCATTCAATACCTCCTCATTAGTTATGTGATCTACCCGTCTAATCTTCAGCATTCTTCTGTAGCACCACATTTCGAACGCTTCTATTCTCTTCTTGTCCAAACTATTTATCGTCCATGTTTCACTTCCATACATGGCTGCTACACTCCATACAAATACTTTCAGAAACGACTTCCGGACACTTAAATCTATACTCGATGTTAACAAATGTCTCTTCTTCAGAAACGCTTTCCTTGCCATTGCCAGTCTACATTTTATATCCTCTCTACTTCGACCATCATCAGTTATTTTGCTCCCCAAATAGCAAAACTCCTTTACTACTTTAAGTGTCTCATTTCCTAATCTAATTCCCTCAGCATCACCCGACTTAATTCGACTACATTCCATTATCCTCGTTTTGCTTTTGCTGATGTTCATCTTATACCCTTCTTTCAAGACACCGTCCATTCCGTTCAACTGCTCTTCCAAATCAGTTGTTGTCTCTTTTCGTTATTTAGGGTCAACTGCCAATTTTCGCACCATACAGAAATCTTTTATAAATCGTTTTGCAATTTGTTTTGATCTTCTGATGACTTTATTAGTTGATAAACGACAGCGTCATCTGCAAACAACCGAAAGATGGCTGCTCAGATTGTCTCCCAAATCGTTTATGTAGGTAAGGAACAGCCAAGAGCCTGTAACACTACCGAGGGGAATGCCAGAAATCAATTCTGTTTTACTCGATGACTCTCAGTGAATTATTACGAACTGTAACCTCTCTGAAGGGAAGTCACAAATCCAGTCACGCAACTGAGACGATATTCAATAAGCACGCAATTTCACTACAAGCCGCTCGTGCGGTACAATAACAAAAGCCTTCCGGAAATCCAAAAATTCGAGATCGATCTGAAATCCCTTGTCAATAGCACTCAGCACTTCATGCGAATAAAGAGCTAGTTGTGTTTCACAAGAACGCTGTTTTCTAAACCCATGTTGACTGTGTGCAGATAGACCGTATTCGTCGAGGTAATTCGTAACGTTCGGACACAATATATGTTCCAAAATCTTGCTGCATATCGACGTTAATGATATGGGCCTCCTACTACCTTTCCTCAATACTGGTGCGACCTGTGCAACTTTCCAGTCTTTGGGTACCGATCTTTCGTCGAGCGAACGGTTGTATATGATTCTTGAGTATGGAGCTATTGCATCAGCATAATATGAAAGGAACCTAATTGGTATGCAGTCTGGACCAGAAAACTTGCTTTTATTAAGTGATGTAAGTTGCTTCACTACTCCGAGGATATTTACTTCTGCGTTACTCATGTTGGCAGCTGTTCTCGTTTCGAATTCTGGAATATTTACTTTGTCTTCTTTTGTGAGGGAATTTCGGAAGGGTGTGTTTAGTAACTCTGCTTTGGCAGCACTGTCTTCGATAGTACCTCCATTGCAATCGCGCAGAGAAGGCATTGATTGTTTCTTGCCGATAACATACTTCACATACGACCAGAATCTCTTTGAATTTTCTGCCAGGTTTCGAGACAAAGTTTCGTTGTGGAAACTGTTATAAGCATCTCGCATTGAAGTCCGACTAAATTTCGAGCTTCTGTGAAAGATCGCCAATCTAGGGAATTTTGCGTCTGTTTAAATTTGGGATGTTTGTTTCGTTATTTCTGCAACTGTGTTCTGACCCGTTTCGTGTACCAAGGAGGATCAGCTCCGTCTTTTGTTAACTTCTCTGATATAAATCTACCATTGCTGCCGGTTTTATTTCTTTGAATTCAAGCCACATCTGGTCTACACTTATATTATTAATTTGGAAGAACTGGAAATTGTCTTTCAGGAAGGCGTCAAGTGAATTTTTATCTGCTTTTTTGAATTGGTATTTTCGTTTATTTTTGGAGGATTTAGGGGTTCAAATATGGTTCAAATGGCTCTGAGCACTATGCAACTTAACTTCTGAGGCCATCAGTCGCCTAGAATTTAGAACTAATTAAACCCAACTAACCTAAGGACATCACACACACACACACACACACACACACACACACACACACACATCCATGCCCGAGGCAGGATTCGAACCTGCGACCGGAGCGGTCGCTCGGGTCCAGACTGTAGCGCCTAGAACCGCATGGCCACTCCAGCCGGCGATTTGGGGGTTACAATATTCAGTCTCGCTACGCCAACCCTGTGTTCACTAATCCATGTGTCAGTTTTGATACTCGTTATAACTCAGGATCATTTGTTGCTAAGAGGTCAAGTGTGTTTTCACTACCGTTTACTATTCCCGTGGTCTCATGAACCAACTGCTCGAAATAATTTTCAGAGAATGCGTTTAGCACAATTTCGGATGATGTTTGATGTTGTTGATGTTTGATGTAATCATGTGTGACTAGAACAGGACGGAGCTCCAGCACAGTTTTCCCGTCTTCTTCACGAGTTTCTCGATGAAGAATTTACAAATTTCGGCAATATCTCACGAACCACTGAAATGACCACAACGAAGACAGTACCTTACCATGCCAGACGACTCATCAGGGGAAATCATCAGGTCCCATGAAGCTCACAAGATTAATGAAGAATTGCCCAAGTGTGTTGAGGGAGCCTTTAAACGCGTAACTCATAAGGCGTTCCGCAAGATGTTAACGAAGACATTGGGATGTATAGATCTTTGTGTAACGCACGATGGTGCACATACAGCTCTGCTGCATACACAGCTTTTATACGTAGTGACTACAATATGGACTACACTAGTTTGACCTTGGCGTACAGGCATAGGCGTCCACACGGGAGAGGATGAAGAGTAGTATAAGGGCGAGGGGGAGGAGCGAGGTGAGGGCGGCGGGGGAGTGACAAGAGCGGTAACTTTTCCACCGCTGAATCAGACGTATTGACTTCATATATCTTACAAAGTTGTCGGCTGTGTCTGGCAAGAAGTGTCTGATTATACTAAATCGAAGAATTTTGCATTGGCGAGCGCTGCAAAGAATACTGCAGATTTTTTTAAGTTTATTTCTCTTTATTTTGACATTTTCCTTCTTCGGTTATATTGCTGTTCAACTGGACTTTAACAGTCGTTTTGACTTTTTTCAATGAAAAATTATCGTCATCCGGTCACGATCGAATACCCTGAAGATAACCAGAAGGAAGATGTAATTTCAGATCGCTGACTAAGAATGGTGGCATTAATATTATTATAAAGATATGTACTATTAAAATACGCTTACCATTTCGGCATCATGGTAATCTATCCTTATAACGTGAGTGACTCCTTATCAGTACTTTGAGATGTGTTTGTGCAACTGCCGTTAAATTTAGTTTTTGGCGGACGTGTAAGTTCGCAAACTCACAGAATATGTTATGTAAACAAACACCAATTTTAATATCGTGCACCGTCTTGAATGAATTTTTGAGCAGCCCATGGCTGCGGGGCTTTCTCGAAAACACTGCGTACTGCACACAACCTCCGGCCGTCTTGCAAAGTTCGACCGGATCAGTCTGAAGTGAAACGAGATAAGGTTCTTCCAGTCATCGTGCTAAAACAGGGTAGGAAATTCGCAGTGGAGACGAGTTGACCACGCCAACGACTGTATCCCACGAGCATCTCATCTCATTTCCCGACCGGTCCCTCCCACCAGCACCGGCCAGTGGAAACAGTCGCCTCCCCAGAGCAAACCATGGTTTCAACATTCTAGGACGCGCTCCAAATTGGAACTATTTTAGGAGTGCCACAGCCGCGCCGTGCCGTGCCACGCTGCGCCGCCGGCTTCGCTATGCGGCAGCCCTGCGTCGCAGCTCAACCTAAAGCAGATATACACCAGCTGTCCCTCAACGCAGAGCCAATGCGGCGCCCTGTTCATGTTCGCTGCTGGCGTTCCCGACGTTAAGCAGCGTCTTCAGGAAATCTCCACTGTTTTCAGCCATTCCCGGCTGCCACAAAAACCTTACGACTTCCACCGTCCAGGAAGATTACGAATGTTATGGTCGCTTTCACGGCCGCCATTAAATTACCGCCGCTGCAGGGAATACATATTTCAGATGTATGTGAAAGAAATAGTAATTATGGCACGCACAGGCATATCTACAAATTCTTATTTCATGCCACATTCAGAGTCCGCCTAAAAGTACTCGTTAATCATCACGGGCAATAAACGTTTTAGGAACGAAACTGCAACGGTTCCTACACATTGCAGAACCCAGTAACGTGACATCCAACGAACGTAAAAATACCTTTGGGCTGTTTGATGCTTTAAGGAAATAAGGTTAATGCCACATGTCCCGTTTCTTCTTCTCCTTCTTCGTTTTGGTCATCTGAAGAACAGCTCAGCTTCGTTTCTTTGGTCTTTCTCCTTGTCCAGTATCCTATCGCTCTCATACTCTGCGACCTTCTTCATGCTTCTGTCCATGATGATTCGGATCTGGGTCTCGCTGTGTCTTGTAAATCTGTGAAAACCTGTATTTTTTACTTTAAAATCACCTTCTTGTTTATCTCTAGTTGCCGTAATTCATTTCTTCGAGATCCCTCAGTACCGCTTGGATCCATCGTACTTTGGTTCTCTTGTTCACTAGTAAGCGTGTTATTCAAAGTGTTTACCTCCCCCGGCCCATTCAGAGGATGTGTCCGAAAAACACACTTCTTTTCCTGATGATGTCCCAAGATTCTCTCTATTTTGGTACCCAGTTCTTGGTTCGCTCGTCTTCTAAATTGACCACCTTCTGTTCTTAAACGTTCCAATATTCTCCTAAGGATCTTTCGTTCCACCAGTTCTATTCTCTTATGCCCTCCTGTTCTTACGGGGATAAGAGTTTCTGCTGCGTATATAGCTTAATGGCGGATCACTGGCAATGCCTTAATTTTGCACTGATCGAAATATTCTTCTTATTGCAGATGTCCATAGTTGGTTTGTATTCTAAATTAATTTTGTTTATTTGTGTTCCCATTGTTTCCTTTCCGGTTAAATATAATGGCATCAACGCCAGGAAAATTTAATTGCTATATTGAAACATGATCAAACAGTTGTATGGACGAACTTCTGTAGGTAGTACGAATAAAGAACTATCATCGAGTTCGTCAAAACCGAAGTAGTACAGCAACTTCGCGAAAATATATAGACGTGAAATGTGTTACTAGACATCATAAAAGAGGCGAATCAGACGCCAAACTCGTAACAGCGAATTTCCAGTGCGCTCTGTGCGAAAGGTTGCTCTAACTCCGCGAATCCCTTATACTATCGTACGTAACGACTTACGAAGACGAACTCAACCTGACGATTATTGACTGCAGTTACAGTACAAATTTAAATCTGGTGACGTGAAGAGACATGGCACATGCTAAGTAGTTTCTTCCATATTTTTAGAAGATGAAGTTTTTCTTTAATACGTTAGCATTTCCGTAAGAAAACTTCTTGTGTTAGGAAAACAATAAACGTAACGCCTGGATGAATTATTAGCAGAGCAGAATCCACCAGTTGGTATTGCATATCGTGTCGAGTGTGGGTGGAAGTACGATTCAAATGAGATGATCGAAGAATCCTTACAGTTGTATCTGCAGAAGACGATTGAAGAAGGAAAAACATTTTTGAATTTGCAGATCAGAATATGTAACAGTACTTCTTCCACTGCTACCAGGAGTCATGTTATTGCGTCATGTTATTGCGTTGTAAAATACCTAACACGTATAACATATTAGGCCCGCCAAAACACTATTTGTCGAAGTCTACTGGACAAAATACATTTATCTGAATTTCGAAACCAGACCACAGAGGTGTGCTCTGCGTAATTTGATACGTTACTTAGTGGTGTTACCTAACTGAGGTGTCTGCGACGTAAAATTTGTGGCTGCTAGGCGTCGGATGACGGAAGCATGCGGGGGAAACTATCGGTTTTCATCGCCCACTTGAAATCGATCTCCTGTTCCACATTACGTAACTCATAACAATGTCTCCGTGCCTCTCTTAGGTCGTGCTCACGATACACATTTAGCTCCTCAAAAATTTACGAAATTCTTACTTCCCAAGGTGTGTGGCGGCTATTTGGATATCGCTTCCTTGGCGTAGTATCTGTGGTAGAATGATTAGACAACCAGTGAAGGAATGAACTTTGATAAGCGATGTATTAGTGGCAAAAAACGAGAGAGGGAAGCATGCGGCTCCCAAAACATAATATAAAAAGCCGCTCATAAAATACTTTCCATCATTCCTTCTTCAAAGGGCTAGGTTAAGGGGGTATTTTCTGGTGGAAGCTAATTAATGAAGTTAATTTGTGTTAATCACTACCGCTGGAAATATAAACTTAAGCATCAGACAAAGCATACCAGGGAACATGGAGGAAGATAACAAGAAACCAGAATCATTCATTTGAAGCATTCTCAAGCACTGAGGTATTGCTCAACAAGTTTCTGAGAAACAAAAAAATGGCCAGCGAAGCACTAACTTGTAAGCATGATCTAACAGCCATAAGATATGTTTATGACTTGGAAAATGACTGCTGTGGAATTAAAGGTTGGCGAACACACGCACAAAACATTCGAAAGCGCGCGCGCGCGTACACACACACACACACACACACACACACACACACACACACACTTTAGTAACACGTAACGTTCCCGATTGTCGCGAGTTAGTAGTAATTTCGTCACCCATGCACGTTCATACCCTTTCCACATCTTTAAACAAAACGATAATGTAGTCATGACAAAGTACTAGCTTAAATGAAAAGCTCAGTCTCCGCTTAAACATACATACACAGGCATCTTATCCGCATGGCTGTAACGGATCGTGAAGCCACGTCTCGATCGCTGAGTCAACAGATGGGGACGTTTGCAAGACAACAATCATCTGCACGAACAGTTCGACGACGTTTGCAGCAGCATGGACTATCAGCTCGGAGACTATGGCTGCGGTTACCCTTTACGCTGCATCGCAGACTGGCGTAGCACCTGGCGTGATGGTATGGGGTGCTATTCGTTACACGTCTCGGTCACCTCTTGTTCGCATTGACGGCACTTTGAACAGAGGACGTTACATTTCAGATGTGGCTCTACCCTTCATTCGATCCTTGCGAAACTCTACATTTCAGCAGGATAATTCACGACCGCATGTTGCAGGTCCTGTATGGGCCTTTCTGGATACAGAAAATGTTCGACTGTTGCCCTGGCCAGCACATTCTCCAGATCTCTCACCAATTGAAAACGTCTGGTCAATGGTGGCCGAGCAACTGGCTCGTCACAATGCGCCAGTCACTACTCTTGAACTGTGGTATCGTGTTGAAGCTGCATGGGCAGCTGTACCTGTACACTGCCCATCCAAGCTCTGTTTGACTCAATGCCCAGGCGTATCAAGGGCGTTATTACGGCCAGAGGTGGTTGTTCTGGGTACTGATTTCTCAGGATCTGTGCACCCACATTGCGTGAAAATGTAATCACATGTCAGTTCTAGTATAATATATTTGTCCAATGAATACCCGTTTATCATCTGCATTTCTTCTTGGTGTAGCAATTTTAATGGTCAGTAATGTATTTTAAATTTCCTACAAAAAGACCCTACTGATTTTTTTTTCTGGGGATCGAATGCTTTGCGCGAATCGAGCGAATGAATATGAGAACCATGCATGTGGTTTTTGAACGCGTTGTGGGTTGCATAAAGCCGATAAGCAGGGAAAGCTGAATAACCGCGTATAAATGATCAGTATTTCCATACTTCAACCGTGAATAGGTCAGACGGAACCATATAGCTAACAGTCATATTATGATTGCTTGATTTATTGAGTGTAGCAGTGTACTGTAAATGAGCACCACAGTACTCTACAGATATGCCCCGGGAAGTGCCAAGTACCCAGCCGAAGTTCGTGGCCACGTGACGGTGAACAGCCTGTTCAAATGAAGTACCGCGTACAGTCTGGGGCGCGCCTCCCTGCGGCCAGGCGTAGTGCGGAGCATGTCAGCCGGTGACCGTGGAGCCGCGAGATGAGATGAGGTGAGGAAGCGCCGTGAGAAAGGGCCCGGGTCTCGCTTCCAGAAGATTCCCTCGCGACCGCTGTTTGGCAGGCGCTGCACTCTGGCTGGCGCGGCCTCTGCCTCGCCACGGCACGGCACCAGGCTGATTCATCGCTGCACTGCTCTCTCACGCGGACTCGCCGATTTAATTTTACCCGGGCCCAACTCGTCTGTTTCGGACGCGCCCCACCCGACCTTCCCTCACAGCGAACCACAGGCCACTCTCCGCTTCGCGGAAGGACGAAGAAAGAAAGAAAGAAAGGCATCTTTCTAACATAACGGTGGTAGGCAATGAAAACCTCCTAACTCCATTTCGTTGAATTTTACAAGAGAAGCAAACAAAAATAATATAAAGTGATACAGAGAAAGTTGCTAAGGTGTACCTATATAGTAGGAGCCTAGTTATTGACAGATTAGAGAAATCCACGCAATTTCAAATCTCTCTTTGATAATGGAGTCACCGGTTACTGGATTACGAGGTTCTCACAGACACGTGGAATTTCATTGCCTACCATTGATATCCTACTGTCTTCTCATTATGCATACAGGTTGTGCTGGTAAATACAATCTGCAGCAAATCGGGGCTTAAGGACTGGTTGTTTAAGAAATCGGCGAAACGTGAAGAAGAAAACGAGGCAAGGGGGGGGGGGGGGGGGGGGGAGGGAGAGAGAGAGAGAGAGAGAGAGAGAGAGAGAGAGAGAGAGAGAGAGAGAGATGGTGGTAGTGGTGGTGGTTGTGGTGATGGCGATGAAGACGACGAAATTTTTAGTCATTAAATAAGTACCAGTACCCCTTTCTCCGATTATTTGAAGAATCGAATTCCCACGTGTAAAAGAGCTTCAAATTTCCGATTAGATATTTGATGTTAAGTATGTAGGCGAGAAAGGGTAAGAACGCGTTTGAAATTATGTTTAAAGCCTGCCGGATGACACTAAGTACTCTTGCTATTAAACCCAGGATGGGTACCGTCTGTGCAATTTGCGCTCCGTTTTAAGCAAAATCTAGTTTTTCATGCACGCCAATGTTTATGACTTTATATCTGCTGAACTGTGTTTCGTACACTGACATAATTCTGCAAACACATGCAGCGGTATACCTGGAGGTTGTCTGCAAAATTTGATGCGAATACAATTAGCAGTACAGAAATAATAAATTAGAACATCATTCCGCATGCGTAAGCTTTACTGCATGAACAGTGAAACTGTTGTAAGCGATAAACTCTTTTTTCATTTCATCATTTTGCTGTAGTGTGTGTGTGTGTGTGTGTGTGTGTGTGTGTGTGTGTCAGAGAGAGAGAGAGAGAGAGAGAGAGAGAGAGAGAGAGAGAGAGAGGACGAGTGGTGGCTGTAAGCGAGGGAAACATTTCGTTAATTTTTGAAATTAAGAGAGAAATTTGTCGGAAGTTGCTAAGATCTTTCATTCTCAAACACTGGATGAAGCAGTCTCTAACTGTAATACTTGCCTTATTGTTTTAAAAGCTTATACGGTATATTATGACACAATTTTAAATTCGATCAGTTATTACATGACATATTGAAAATGAAATTTTTGTTGTGCCTAAAAGGGGTTAGATGGGTAATCTGCAACTTGGGCCATGAATTGGGTTAGCCCTTTAGTAATATAGATTTCCTAACAATACATTATGGGTAAAGTTGGTACACTGGTAGAACTACACTCACAGGCAAAATATAAACTGTCGTTGCAGTCTTCAGTTTGAGTAGTAGTTGTTATAACAAAAAGAAATGTCATAAAACTACTTTTGTAATTATATTACGAGTAGGTGGATATATGCCGCGGCTAGGTGGTTGTCAATGCAGAGTCCCTTACATACTCGGGAGCGCCTCAGCGCCCTTTCCTGCAACAATTCTTTTCTTGTAGAGGACGTTGTCATAGCTACAGAGTATGTAGGCAGTACGACCTGGCGCCTAATTCCAAATTTGTCGAAACATTATAAATTGAAGAAATGATACGGGTAGTAGTAAAGTCGATACCGTATATCGTTATGATATGTAAGAGAGCACATATGCAGCATAAACGAACATTACAACTTAAACAAAATAAATCTGATTTTTCATTAGTTTTTTTGACATCCATGTCATAAGCTCGTCGACAAAATATCCGTAACACAAAAACATGTGCACTGCCAGATTATTTATGTAGCAACACACGTACGATAAAGTACAGTATACTAACTACTAATGAAACTCTAAAACGTAAGATGAGCCGCTGTCTAGCTTTGTAGGTGTAGTTACTGAATGACCTAAGTAGCATCTTGCTGCATTCACATTGTTTCTATTTACTATTCGAAATAGATACACATTGTTTCCACTGACTGAATTGAGAACGCCGGAGGTCTTTGTGCAGATATCTAGAAGTCCCCCGTTTCTCGCGTCCCCCCCCCCCCCCCCCCCCCCAATGCAAACGAAAGCATGAAACGGAAAAGTGGACAACAGCGAAGAATGGAAGTACTAATTGACGTGCCAAAAGATGTCACGGCCAGTCAATGCGCAAGAGGGGGCATAAGTTGGGACACTTTTCAGAAAAAGGGGGGGGGGGGGGTGTACCGGTGATAAAAAAAAAATGGAGGCCATGCTACTTTCCAATTTGCTCTTGTACTGGGGCGTCCCTATTGTTCATCGGCTGACCACGACTTCCTGGTAAAGCATGTCGTAAGTTCCTTAATCACAGTCACCGACACTTATTTCGAAACTCTGATGTACCCGAACATTTTTGAAGTGAAAGTGCATTATACTGCCAATTGTCAGCGGTGCTCAAACATCGGGACATTTGGCGTCCCGCGTAAGGCTTGGACGAGATGGCTCGTGATACCACTAAAAAGATAAGGTCTTCTCTCAAAAATCGATAACTGTGGCACCTCTACCTACTGGTCGATAGAACGTTTTTTTCACGGAGACGAAACCTTTTTCACATTCAAAATGAAAGGATTCAATGTACACGACGGAACGATATGGTGCAGTGGTCATGAGAGTGCACTCGAATGTGGTAGAAGTTGGATCCTTTAAAGTTAGGTCTATCTTACACAAAACTCCAGATTTACAGTTGCTCGTGTGAAATACGAAGAATGACAACATTTTCGCCTATAACTGCTGGCAGCGTAGCTGTTCTCGTAAATTCGAATTTGGGAAATAAGTCTGCTTACCGTGCGACAACGTGGCCAGCAGCACTCGCAAATACTGGAAGAATCACGAGTTTTATGTTTTGCGTGGCCATCATCCGCAGCAAACACAGAAATATTCACTTTGTAAATAAAAACCGGCCACTTTCTTGCTACGATGTATCTTATTTGTTCCAGACGTATTTGGTCTTTTACGCCATCTTCAGTGGAATCTAGAATGATACAGTTGCGATATTTGTTAATTATAAAACAGTTCACGGAAAAAGAACATGAAGTGAGCTGTTTTATAATCTACAAATACTGTTCTGTAACGCACGTTTAGTACATTCATGTGAGCTCTTAATAAGGCTGTATAGCGGTGGACCTTTGGCTTATGACAGTTGAGAAGCATCGCTATTGTCGTAACGGAGAATCGTTATCAGCTGGTTATCTCTAATCCCTTGTTCCTACACAGATAGTTCTCCCACGGATCTTCGGGAGGGAGTGAACAGAAGTGTGATGTTGACACGTGATACGCCGCTTAATGGAAGAGCGCAGGGTAGGGTATTTGAACGTTCGAGGCCTAAACGGAAACTGTTTTCTTAACCTGAATAGGCGCAAAAAGCCCTGTAAGTAAACACCCTGAATGAAACTAAGCAAACATGCCATATCGAAGTTCCAATAACGGGAACACGAAGAACAACCATCAGGTAAGTGAGGTAAGCTCAAGTCATTTCTCAACAATATCACATTCACTAAACCGAGGATAACAGCATCTGAAATAATGATATACCTCAGGTTTGGCATAAATCGCTAGTCATCACTATTACAGTATTTTTTACACAGTTTGTACCTTGAAATTGTATTAGTATCAGCAACACCACTTCAGTTACCATTCTATCAGTGTTACCACATCTGACACGTTTCGTGTCAAACAACCAAAAGGTAAAAAATTAAGATGCAATTTTTCTATTAATCACAACGATTTCGGTCACGAAAAGGTTTTATAAAAGATTAAATCGCATAAGAAAACATACTAATGAAGTTTATTTCACTGCCAAGGTAGACATGTTAGAATAACATTCTTATTTTTAAAACTTGTGGATAAATCTTATGGACCTTGCTGCAGATCGTCAAAGTGATAGTTCAGACAAAACATCTGTTACCTGATCTAAGACGAAAGCTGTGGTAGAATTTAAAGGAAAATGCCATGAAGATCACATAGTAGTCTCCAATAAGCAGGAAAAAGTTTCAAAACAAAAGTGGTAGGGCCTATATACTGTCTAATGTTTTGTATAATTGTAACATTATTCTGATAAACAAGTAGCCTTTCATATCAGCTATTCTGATAAACAAGTAGCCTTTCATATCAGCTGAATCTTAAATAAAACTAACCAGTCCGGCTGTAAGTGCGACGGCAAGAAAGACGTGTATGGTGTCAAAACACATTTAGCAGAAAAAGCAGTCACCAAATAAATATCGACATGAGCTGGCTGGCTCTGAGCACTATGGGACTCAACTGCTGAGGTCATTAGTCCCCTAGAACTTAGAACTAGTTAAACCTAACTAACCTAAGGACATCACAAACATCCATGCCCGAGGCAGGATTCGAACCTGCGACCGTAGCGGTCTTGCGGTTCCAGACTGCAGTGCCTTTAACCGCACGGCCACTTAGGCCGGCCGACATGAGCTGACACCAACTCAGAACAGGAATTTTAACTCTCGGGGAAAAATGACAACAGCGCAAAAAAAAATATTTTATCTGAAGCGCTCTACTCTGATAGCAAAAGTAACCACTATCACTTACATTGTTTTCATTGCGTTTCTCACAGATGAGTCAAACCTGTTTTACGTCAAAGTAAAAATCTTGTCCACATCTCAGTATGTTTGACACGTACACAAGAAAGTGTGATGAAACACAAATGTTATGTAGATAAGGTTCTGACTCGTTTGATAAATTTTGAGAGACTGTACAGTTCCTGGCCAGCGCTAGAAAATAAGATCAGGCTGGTTACAGAACACAGGCTGATGAAGCAACGCCTACCGACTGATGAAGTGGGTGAGTTAACACGGCGGAAACGACAGATCAGGGTGACAGCTCTCTGGGGGGGGATATCTTTCGGCGCTATCAAGACATATCCGGTGCGCACGGCCACACAACAGCACTCTAGTAACCAGGCACAATTCTTCCCAGAAACACACCAGGTGCAAACGCATCAAAGTATTTATCATCAGGTATCACTATCATCATCAGGTACATCAGTATCATCATCATCATCATCATCATCATCATCGTCGTCATCAGGTATCACTATCTACATTTCTTTTACAAGTTTAGCAGTATTCATAGCGAGGACATAAACATCATTTCGTAGAAGAGCCGTAAACTATGAGCTACAAGACTTCAGCGCAAACGCCAAATAAAGGTAATGGCTTCCGCAGTACATTCCACACGTGTTTATGTAAGTGGTCAGAGTTACTTAAGGATTTCATTATTTCCAACACTCCTCCAGCTTAGTATTTTACTGTTACAATTTTTAAACGCCATAACTCTGACAGTTTTTAAATATGTTTACGGTATTTACACGATTAAAACTTAGTACCGAATCCCACATACATGAGAAACGCACTATCAAGTGTATGACTATAATCCAGTTTCCCTTCTAGGAACGAAGATCTGTGTTCGACTTGCCTTCGACGACGTAGCCATTGCAGACGGAGCACAAGTTCGAAATGGGAAAGGGAATCGATCATGTTCACTTCGAAGGACCCATCTCAGCATTTGCCTTGAGCGGTTTAGGTTAAGCACGGATGGATGGACGGGGATCTGAACCACCTTCCTCCTGAAGAGAGGGCAGCGTCTTAATTGCTGCACCAACTCTCTATGTAGGTTCCCCCCCCCCCCCCCCCCTCCTCCTCCTCATCCTCCGGACACACACACACACACACACACACACACACACACACACACACACACACAGAGAGAGAGAGAGAGAGAGAGAGAGAGAGAGAGAGAGAGAGAGAGAGAGAGAGAGTGAGAGGGAGGGAGGGAGGGGGCGGTCTGGAACGTTACAGAAATACACATTTAAAAACAACGGTGTATGGAAAGTAGGTAAAACCATAATATCGCCTCATTTCTCAGATACATGGCCGTTAAAACGAATCCTTGTTCAAAGACGACATATTTACGAGGCGAAAGAGAAAAAGAAAGTGCAAATTACAGGTGGTCTCGAACAGGAAACCTGGAATATATATTTATTTTCTAATCACTCGATAGCTACGATAAGCCGACAAATCACAGACAGATTTTAAGTCAACTCTTTAACAACTTGTGTAACCACATCAATCATGTTATACGCCTGTTAAGACAGAAAGTAGCAGATCGTTACCAAATTAATCTGAAAGTAAGCCTTCAGTCTCGGTGAGCTCCCTCATTTCAACGCTGATAATGGATGATGGGATCTTCTGAATCGAGACACTGTGCGGCCTAAAATACAACGGACTGTAGCTGTATTAATGTTGCAGCTGTAGGCTAGCAATTACTATTTGTCAAAGAACGAACTACAAACGTTTTCTACGAGCATTGTTCTAATTGACGCTTTACAAGCTTCTAAATTTATCCAAGCCAGTCAGGAATTAGCTGTCGTTTAAATTTTAGTAAGTTGGCAATAAACGACTCGTGAGACACACACAGACTAATGTAACTTGATGTAAACAAGTTTTACAGTAATCGCATGGGTTATATGAGGTGAAATTGTTAACCTGCAGTTCCGAGGGGTCGACAGTGGTTTACAGCTCACTGTCTCCACAGTACGAATATAATCACACTATACACGTAGTAAGTGTGTGCGACAACGCGTTCCGAATCTCCTACAGTCCAACGCAATTAAAATTACGGAATTTGTGGGAGGTGTGACTACCTTATCGGTAAAAGCAAGGAGACTACTTCGTTTAATCGTTACTTGGGGAATAAACTCGGTGACGATTCCGGCACGTATCACAAATGCAAAAGTCTCGGCTGGAATCGCAGGTGTTGCCGGTGATGCAGCTAAGAGCGGCTCCCAGGCAGTACCAGCAACAAGTTGTGACACCCTGTAACGCGAGCGGTCGAGTCCCGGAAGCGACGCAGATTTCCTCGTCTGCCAGCTGAGTTTGCGCCACCGGCGAGCGCAAAAGCTTTCCGCGAAGAGGCCGGGACGTGCCAAGGCGGCGCGAGGACATGGCTGCTTTTATCGCTCACGACGCGGCCTGACACAATCAGTTAAGATTAGCGGCGATAAAGGAGGCGGCAGCGACGGCGACGGCGGCGGTGAGGCTGCGGTCGCGGAGCGCGCCCGCTCTCGGGTCTCGGGTTACCACACCGGGCAGCGCACAGGTATCGCGTTTCGCCGGCGCGTTCCCTGCTCCCTGTCTGCGCGGCTCTCGGTAGCGTGCCTGAGGTCCCGGCCGGCCACACGCCAACAAGTGGGCGCGCTTTTCATCTTCCGCCGCTCCCTCCACTTCACTGGGTAGCAAGGCCGTGGGAGACCGATGAGCTGTAATATTCGTCGCGTATCACAACAAAACACCTTTTAGTTTTTATCTATTTGTCTCTTACTTGTTTCGACGAACTAGCTTACGTAACACGGAGTAATTACAAAATGTTTCACAGTGTCATTTGGCTATGTTGTCGTCGCCTCAAGTGGCTAACTTTGCGATACCTGTGTGGAGACTGCGCGCTGTTGACCGTTCATTGTCGTCGTCCTCCGCGTTCTCCCAACACAGAAAAAATCTCTGGCAGTACCGGCAATCGAGCCCGCGTCCTCCGTGTGGCATTCAGACACGCTAACCTTCAGCAGGACTATTTCCATCACCAGGCACTACGAAAAGGTGTTACCACAATGCGAAAGGCAGACCTTTGATGCTATTTTACGACATTTCATGCACACTTCGTTGGCTTCAACTGTAATAAAACAGACGTCCACGGAATACGTGCATTCTCTACAAGCCCCCTAGCAAGCCTCGTGTTAGGCTAGGCGCAAATTGAGACGCGTATAGCGCGTGTGGCGCGACGCAGCGCAGCGCGCGTTTTTATAACATCACAGGTTCAAATAGGGCCGCGCAAATTGCGACGCGACGCGACTGGGACGCGACACGCGCCTGCGCCAGGTCGCGCGGCGTTGTGGTTGAGGCACAGTTTCTCGCGCCGCGCTTGCCTCGTGGGAAATTTGAGGGGGGGAGCGGAAAAGTAGCCCAGCCATATGCTCACATCGGAACGACGCTTATCAGCAGTGGTAGTATTGCCAATACGATAAATTTTGCCTTACTGTATACTGAATGCCGGCCGGGGTGGCCGAGCGGTTCTAGGCGCTACAGTCTGGAACCGCGCGACCGCTACGGTTGCAGGTTCGAATCCTGCCTCCGGCATGGATGTGTGTGATGTCCTTAGGTTAGTTTGGTTTAAGTAGTTCTAAGTTCTAGGCGACTGATGACATCAGATGTTAAGTCCCATAGTGCTCAGAGCCGTTTGAACCATTTTTGTATACTGAATTTTATTGCCTTTGTGTAGTGTTTCGTTTTTCGCCATTTAAACGCTCCAGCTTTCTTCGTTAGCACGTTATACTTTTCTGTTATTTATATCTGCATAGTTTTGTTTTGTTTCTCTTCCGTCAAGAAAAATGTATACTTCAGTAACTGATGAGGCATTGGCCGCTGGAATTTGCACCATATGCCTCCGTGATGTTTTCAGATCGCAAGAAGGGACAGGGGGTAGTGAATAAGGAAGCAAGGAATATTATAAAATCATGTGATTAAGAATCAAGGCAGGAAAGTAAAGCAATGTTATATTCCCGCTGCCTAGTAAGCTAGCGTATCTGTACGATCTGTTACAAAAATTTAGAAAGGGATAATCTCCACAGGTGTGATCCCTTTGTTCTTGTGGTAAAAAGCGTCCAAGATCTGAAGTATAGAAGTTTCACTGTGATTACTCTGATATGTATGTAATAATGTAATAAGACACACTGTACTACATGTATATGAACAACATATTTCCAGTGCAAGCTAGAAACAGTCGAAAAGCAGTCACAAATGACAATGTTTTAATTGGTTCGCCGTGATGAGAAAAAGCATTTCAATTGTTGCATGGACATTATCAGCATTAATAAACTAATTATACAACAACAGGCTACACAAATGAAGAAAATAGTTGGAATTATTACGAAACTAGGAATATCCTAAAAGAGTGTTATCATTAGATATATTTAATTTGTTGAAATGCACTGCTGACAAATGCAGATCTACTTTCATGACAATGTTTTTCGAACTCCATCTCACAAGGCACACTTGGCTAACTTGTGCATTCCTGTCGCGCGCATTATCCTTCGCTGCTGACAATACACTGACCATTGTGTTGTGCGACAGATCAATTGTTTATTTTTCTCAATAACTATTTTATTCGCGATCACGCATTGTCAGTTTGGCAAGCCCTAGGTGAGTAAACAGTATCTGGCATGTGCCTATCATTCCGCCTGAAGGAACGCTCGTCATTATTTTAATACTGCTCAGATCAAGAGAAGGAATAAAATCCTTTCGTAAGTTTCCATTCCCGTCGCTCACTGTTAAAAATACGATGGATTACGGAGATTCCACCAAAATTCCAACAGAATTGCCAATCTGTTTTTGAGTGAGTTGTTAACCTTTTCTCATTCGAAGAAGCATCATTTCTCTTGGTGACTGTTTTAATTGTACTTTCTTTTTCACAATGTAATTTGCCAAACTCATCTCACAGCAGCTAATGAGACAGAATTCCGAAACGTAGGGCCTCATTAAACAAGTAATTGACAATTACAGAGCTCAATAGCTTACGAAAACCCTCATAGTATCGGTTTCCAGTAACATAAAAGAAGAAATTTCATGTGTATTTTCATACTAGGAAGCTCTTGATTCGGTAGCTGTCGATAACTCTTAAAAAATTACAGTCACTGGAGTAAAATAAATAAAAAGGGAAGTATAAATACTGATATATCGCCATAGATAAGTTCCGTGTGTTTAATAATCGGCAAAAGTCTCTCCTCCTTGTGTGCTATCATTCGCCAAACTTTCGTTTCGATGTCTCGAGCGGTTTAGGAGATATGAGAGATGTTGCGAGTATTTCATTCTCGCGGGCGTGAGATCGGAAGTGAGCGCGCTACATGGGATCCATTTTCTCGAGATCGGAGGCACATAGGGATCTCCTCCCAAGTCTATACAAAAGTTCAGCATGTTAGCTAAATTTCATACGCAGCAACATATGGTGTAATACGCACCAAACGCAAAATCATAGCGACCCCTAATTTTCGTTGCAAACTTTTTGAATTTTGCGTAGTCTTACTAAAATATGTACATCACAATAAGAATGGTCATTAGCGAGGTGATGGGCACAAAGCTGAGGAGGAGGAGGAGGAGAGTAGTGTTTAACGTCCCGTCGACAACGAGGTCATTAGAGACGGAGCGCAAGCTCGGGTGAGGGAAGGATGGGGAAGGAAATCAGCCGTGCCCTTTCAAAGGAACCATCCCGGCATTTTCCTGAAGCGATTTAGGGAAATCACGGAAAACCTAAATCAGGATGGCCGGAGACGGGATTGAACCGTCGTCCTCCCGAATGCGAGTCCAGTGTGCTAACCACTGCGCCACCTCGCTCGGTCACGAAGCTGACATATAACGGTACAAGTAAGGCAAAAATCATATATTTTCAGAGAATAGTTTCTGTAAAATCGCTTGTGAAAGATAAGAGGTTGCGCGCACTTCAGTTCAGTCAGCGCAGAGCGTCGCCAATCGGCGCGTGCGAAGTATGGTGTACGCGTCGCAATATGCGCTGCACACGCGCGACCCGTGCGGCACGTACGTGTCGCGCTGTAGTGTCGTGTCACGTCACACGTGCTATACGCTTCTCAATTTGCGCCTAGCCTTACGCTTTTGGTGGCTACGGTAACGCATCTTATCAAATCTGGTAGCAACGTCGTCGGAAAGTGTAGGGGTATAAACTTTGGCCCTGACGCAATCCTACAAGGATCAAGCACAAGCCGGAAGTGGGAAGGCCGACGATACGTAGGAATTAATGTCTGTGGCCAACTCATCCACCTAGCAGCTGTTTCTCCGATACTGTGCCTACTAAAAATCTGACGAATTTTCCACAATATATGGAGTAACTGCAGCCATTGGACAAGGGTCCTTGTGGGAAAGAAGAGAAAAATCTTTAAAAATGAACCAAACAACGTGAAATAATAATTGCGAATTTATGAGATATCTCCGTAGTAGCAATAGGTAAATGTTTCTCGTTTCGGGGTATATCCGTCTAGAAAGTCAACTGTGCGACGGACAGAGAGGATAAATGGTTCAAATGGCTCTGAGCACTATGGGACTTCACTGCTGAGGTCATCAGTCCCCTAGAACTTAGAACTACTTAAAACTAACTAACCTAAGGACATCACACACATCCATGCCCGAGGCAGGATTCGAACCTGCGACCGTAGCGGTCGCGCGGTTCCAGACTGTAGCGCTTAGAACCGCTCGGCCAGTCCGGCCGGCGGACGGAGAGAACAATTGCGACATGCGGTAGTCCATTATCTATGACAAGCCTATATACCAATTACAGATTTGAGAAGAACTTTAAAATCGGATTTATAACAAGATAATATGAAAGTAGAGCTTCTTATACGTCGTCAATAAGTTAACTTCGTAAAATACTGCTACGACATTGGATATAATAGTTAAAAGTGTCTTTTATATTTTGCACAAATAGCAAGTCTTAGCGCAAAATCGGGATTCAATGTCAGAAGCGGGTTAAAAAACCTTTTCTAGCGATACATCCTACATCCCTGTATGATTTACATGTGCTGTAGTTCACAAACAGGTGTAATATAGGAACAGAACCGTTAAAAGAATATTTGCGACGACAGAGAACAGTTGCATTCTCTTCCGTCCTCCTAAGTGTCGACGACGTGATCATTACAGACGGAGCTCACGGTAGCAGTGGGGAAAAGTGGTAGGAAACCGGGCGTGACTTTTTCAAAGAAACTGCCACTGCTTTCAGTCGTTGACGGAGACCACGAAGCATATCTGAATGGCCGGACGGCGATTTGACAGTCTACAGTAACCTCGTTACGTAGTTCTGTCACTGTTTTTATTCCACACCGTCTACCAAAAAACAAGTGACGTCCCTACAATATGGCAACAACTCAGTTCTCACGAATAATTACGATTATTCCATGTTGCATCTAATAATTTCTACGTTAGCATTACTATAGCCAGAAATGTTAGCGCTGATCAACTGTTGCAACAATACAAAGGCACAGCAGTTTGTGAGGTTGCACTTTATCATGTCAGTTCGAATTCTGAAAGCTGAAGAAATTTGCATACGCAGTATTTGACGGAACGGGAAGGAGAGATATAGGGGTGAGGGTGGTGGTGGTGGTGGTGGTGGTGGTGGTGGTGGTGGTGGTGGCGGCGGCGGCGGCGGCGGCGGCGGCGGCACCATCAGCATGAAGTTATTTGTCTTGAGTTGCATCCAAAATCGCTACGCTAGACACTCTCTCATAATATGAGGGCACGACCCTGTTGGTGACAAGTCATTCCGATAAAGGCATAAACATAGACGGAACAAGAAAATTCTCGGATAAGAGGAAGTATTGGCAATCTCATAGCTACAGTATTACTCCTTCACCTATACATGGTTTAAGAGAAGGTCTTTGCCGAATGCAGTCCAACTTCCCGCGCACCTATCCAAAGAGGAGTGGTCAGTCATATCGCGGCAAAGAGAATGCTATTTTGTCAAAAACTGACATTTTGAACACGTGGCTGTGTGCAAAATATAGGCTGACTCTCACATGGAAGATAACAGCAACCCTGAAATCATGCATCCGAGTAGCACATACACACCACTTTATTGCCAGTGGAAGGTCACATTTCCATCCGGTACCCCTCCCGTCGGAGGTTCGAGTCCTCCCTCGGGCGCGCGCGCGCTTGTGTGTGTGTGTGTGTGTGTGTGTGTGTGTGTGTGTGTGTGTGTGTGTGGTCCTTAGTGTAAGCTAGTTTGGGACCGGTGACCTCAGCGATTTTGGTCCCATAAGACCTGACCACAAATTTCCAAAAAAAAAAAATCCATCCGGTACCAGTTTTACGCCGTCTACGACACTCGAAAGCGATAATTGTTGAGGTCGCTTATCATTAACGAGCCTCTGGAGACAAGAATTCCGGTAATAATTATCCGCAATGAGTTTTAATTGGGCAGAGATTTTATTTCCTTTTGAGTATCACTTGATAGCTGGCCACTCTGTGGGAACGTGATCTTGGCTCTTAGCTACGCAACATTAACCGTCCATTATTCGGCGGAATTTTGCTTTCTCTGCCCTTCTGCAGTTTATGGGTTAGTTCTTCCTTAACCCCAGTCAGGTAGTCTTTAGGGAACAGACACAATAGATGCCGTGTGTTGCGGTCGAGACGTAATAGGCTGCATTAACGTCTGGAGCTTTTCTCATTACATCAGTTTTTCCTAGCGTTTTTTAAGGTGGAAATAAACTTGTTGGCGGGAAGCAACACTTTCATCGTTCTTCTACACAGTGGCTAGAAGCAAGAGAAACTAGATACGGAGAAGAATTACAATAACGATCTAGATTCACTAATCACTTGGTTCCATAAGGAGAAAGTGAGGAAACGGCTGCTCCCTAACGAAATAATAAGATGAAAGATACAGTTTTTAGGCTGTGTATTGGGTCATAACAATGGACAACAAACATTGTTGCTGCTAATCACCAGTTATTCACTGCGTGCCAGAAAACCTCGAAGTGCAGCGGCTACCTTCATAATTATGTATAAGACCGCAAACGATAGGAAACCGAAAAGAAAATTGCTTTGGTTGACGAGAGAATTGCATCGCCAAAGAATGTGTAGTATGGAAACAGACACGCAAGGTATGAATTTCGAAATGATAGAAGATAAAATTTAAACATAGACGATAACAGCAAACAGCCACTTTTTAGAATGATATTTATTTGTTTAAATAGTGCCGTTACCGGTTTCGAACCGAAAGGTTCGTCTTCAGACGAGTGTGGGGTATATAGTCAATTTCGGAGGCGGTTGTGAAATGTTTTGGAGGTTCTTTTCTAACAATTGGATCGTTTCATTCAGGTTACCTCTAACATTCTCTGTGACCCCGTGTTGCCCTTTTGTCTGTATCTTCATGATGTGTGAGCTGTGGACAATCCCATGTTCCGAAATAACTACACGCGTACCATGCTGGTTTGACGAATGGTGAGCTACCCTCTCACACCTCGATTTTAACACCGTAGAAAATGTCGCTGACTCTGGCCAGAGGCACACGGTATTAGCGTGATGTCTCGAGCAGGCGACGAATCTTTTGTCCCATATACTTTTGTTCCAATGTCGTTGTGTTCACACACGATGCTCACGGGCTGGTAGATGTAACGTCTGTGAATGTAAATACGTTCACTATCTGGTCGAAAGTACCCAAGGACCTATTAAGGGACATTAATATGTGGTGTATACATCCTTCGCCTTTATGACGGCTTGAACTCTGCTGGGGACCTCTTTCAATGACGTGCTTCAATACCTGTGAAGGAATGGAAGGCGATTATTCCTCAAGAGCCGACACCAGAGAAGATAGTGATGTTGGACAGTGGGTCTGGAGCGAAGTCGACGTTCTAACTCATTCAAAAGGTATTCCTTTGCGTTCAGGTCGGGACTCTGAACAGGCCACTACATTTCAGTAAATGTTACAGCCCACAAACTATTGCCTCACTTACGGTAGTTCACGGAAGGGTGAATTGACATGCTGATACAAACCATCATCGTTTCCGTACTGTTCCTCTACAACAAACAGTACAAATTGCTGTAAAAATGTGATCGTATCCTTCCGCATTTAGCTTTTTTTTATTTATTTATTTTTTAAGCGGAAGAAGGGAATCACACCTTACCCACGGAAAGCAGCCGCAAACCATGACGTCATTATCTCTCTTCTTTACTGCTGGTATTAAACACGATGGCATATAACGCTCTCCAAGCATTCGCCAAACCCTTCCATCGGATTGATGGCGGGTATGGTGTGATTCAGTAGGCGGGTATGGCGTGATTCAGTAACTCCAAATGAGTCGTTTCCTTTCATTTACTCTGCAATGCGTCGCACCGAGGTGACGAAAGTCGTGGGATACGCCGTAATATCATGTTGAACCTACTTTTGAAGGGCGTGTTGCAACAACTCGGTCGTCCGAGGTGGCCGAGCGGTTCTAGGCGCTACAGTCTGGAACCGCGCGACTGCTACGGTCGCAGGTTCTAATCCTGCCTAGGGCATGGATGTGTGTGATGTCCTTACGTTATTTATGTTTAAGTAGTTCTAAGTTCTAGGGGACTGATGTCCTCAGAAGTTAAGTCCCATAGTGCTCAGAGCAATTTGAATTATTTTTTGCAACAACTCGACGTTGCCTTGACTCGACAAATCGTTGGAAGTTCCCTGCAGAAATAACGAGCCATGCTGCCTCTACAGCCGTCCATAACTGCGGAAGTGTTGTCGGTGCAAGATTTTGTGCATGAACTGACCTATCAATAACGTCTCATAAATGTTCGATGGGATTCCTGTCGGGCGATCTGGATGGCCAAATCATTCACTAGAATTGTCCAAAATGCTCTTCGAACCAATAGTTAACAATTGTGACCCGGTGACATGGGGCATTGTTATCAGTAAAAATTCCATGGTTGCTCGGGAACGTGGAGTCCGTGAATGATTGAAAATGATCTCCAAGTAGCCGAACATAACTATTACCAGCCAATAATCAGTTCATTTGGATCAGAAGACCCAGTCCATTCCATGTAAACGCAGGCCATACCATTATGGAGCCACCACCAACTTGCACATGCCTTTTTGGGTCCCTGACCAGGCCACGGTTTTCCAGTCGTCTAAGGTCCAACCGATATGGTCACGGGCCCAGGACAGGTGCTACAGGTAATGTCGTGTTGTTAGCAAAAGGCACTCGCGTTGATGTGCCAGTCCCTTAACGCCAAATTTCGCCGCAGTGTCTAACGGATACGTTCGTCGTACATCCCACCTTGATTTCTGTAATTTCTTGTCTCTTAGCAGTAACAACACCGCTGCACTAGGTCGTTAAGTGAAGGCCGACGTCCACTGCGTTGTCCTTGGTGAGAGGAAATGCCTAAAATTTGGTATTCTCGGCACATTTATGACACCGTGGACCTCGGAATAATGAATCTGACAATGATTTTCGAAATGGAATGTCCCATGAACTACAACTACCATTCCGATTTCAAAGTCTGTTAATACCCCTCGCGCGGCCATAATCAAGTCGCAAATCTTTTTCGAAAATGACAACTCCGCCAAGGCACTGTTCCTTTATACATTCTGTACATGATACTAACGCGATCCGTATGTGTGACCCAGCGAGGTGGCGTAGTGGTTAGCACACTGGGCTCGCATTCGGGGGGACGACGGTTCAATTCCGCGTCCGGCCATCCTGATTTAGGTTCTCCGTGATTTCGCTGAATCGCTCCAGGCAAATTCCGGGATAGTTCCTTTGAAAGGGCACGGCTGACTTCCTTCCCCGCCCTTCCTTAGTCCGATGACATCGATGTTTGGTCTTCACCCGCAAACAAGCCAACCATGTGCATATCGCTATACACACGATTATTTCTTGTGTGTTACTTACACATATACGACAATCAGATTTGAGATAGTTTAATATCTACAACTGCATTAGGAACCCAGATAAATGGACAGAATTAAATAACACAGCAGACAAAATCTCTAGACAATTACAAGCAGAGTTCAATAGAGGGAGACCATGGAGAGACAGACCGAGAGGACGGAGATCTTCAACTAATTATAGCAGTACTGACGAACTCGATGATCATATTACTGATAATGATACAGACACAGATCTGGTAATTTAACTGATTCACATTTGTAACATTTTGTTGTATAACTTTGTATAAATTTACGTAACAAACTGTAATCAAATGTGGTAATGTGTAGTAGTATTAAATGCTAAATATGAATTACAGTAGAGTATGTTTGGATATAGAATAGGGTAAAAAAACTGCTGGTGAGAGGGCCATTGCTCGATGACATCATTCCGAGCCCTGCCTCTCACACCAGCATCACAAAAAAAGTATTATTATTGTAACAAGATCGTATTAATCACTACAGATGTTGGATATGGATACACAATATGAGAACCAGTATTTAGAGTGGTAAGGCTCGAGGAATGTTCCGAGGTTTTCTTCTCATGGCCTTGTTGGTGAAGGGACACTTAGTAAATATTTTTTTTTGTATTTTTGAGTTGGTATACTTCAAATTATAAATATTTAAAGATTATTTTTGTATTATTAATATTTAAAATTACAAGTATGTATGTTTGTATTTTCTTTTTCTTTGCTAATTATTAAATGCTGCTCAGTAGCTGACTAAAACTGCCCGACACTGTACTTGCTCCGCCTCCACGAGTCGGGACACGGGCTCCACGGGGCGGGACACGGGCAAAGGCACATCAGTAACTCAAGTTCATATATGTATTAGATCAGTATGTGTAGCTTTGATGGGTCTATGTTCATTACTATGTGGATTTTCCCCGTTCTTGATGTTGAGTTACTGATGTGACGGCTAAGAGACCAACTGCAGTATTACAGCCCGCTTTTTTTTTTTTTTTTAACAGGCAGCGGGCCTATTTGGCAAGCAGCAGGTGGGAAAAAAACAAAAAAAAAACACATGAGTTTTGTCACCTTCGTTTATACCACCTTAAGGCTTCACAAACACTTCATCGGCAGTCGAATTGGGCAGTTTTAGAGAGGCTGAAATGGCTCTGAGCACTATGGGACTTAACATCTGACGTCATCAGTCCCCTAGAACTTAGAACTACTTAAACCTAACTAACCTAAGGACATCACACACATCCATGCCCGAGGCAGGATTCGAACCTGCGACCGTAGTGGTAGCGTGGTGCCAGACTGAAGCGCCTAGAGCCGCTCGGCCACACTGGCCGGCTTAGAGGGGCTGAAATCTCCGCGATGGATTTGTTCTTCACGTGGCTTCCAACGCCTGTTCGATGTTCGAAGCGGCTGAGCTATCCCGACCTACGAGTTCTGTTGCTGCAACTTCTGTACTGGCGAAACAATACGCCCCCCAATTCATTTCATACCGGCGGGTCCGTCTCTCGTAACATCTAGCGGTCATTTCTGTATTATGTATGGGCGTGAAGATATTTATAATCAGGTGCAATCAAATCGATCGCCCACATTCCTACGATCAGGTTTCTCTTTCAACACGTGACATAAGGAAATTGCAACAAACTCCAGAGAAAAATATGCTTGTGAAGCAGTGGTAGACAGCAGAGAGGACATCCGCCGCTCCCGAAAGCTTGGCCGAAGAGAACGCCGAGCGAGCGGCGAGAACTGTGAAAGTGAAAGCGAACCGAGCGTCCGGCGTGGCGCCGGCGCTGGCGCGGCCGTCACGGACGCGGCGGCAGATGTCGGTGAAAACTCTCACCAGGTGGCGGGGGGCGGCGTCTGGGCCGCGCATCGCCGCCCGGAAGGAGCTTCCGACCGGAAAAGCCGCCGCGCAAGCGCCGGAAGCCAGCCGCTGCCCCCGGGGCCGGCGCCGGACCCCTGCGGCGCGCAGGCTGTAAACACGCGGCCGGCGGCGGGTCAGCTGGCACACACACGCTGCGCCGTGCTGACCTTGCGCCGCAGCCTAGTTGACCAATCTGGGAAACGGCGTTAAAGCTGCTAGCCTCGTTCTCGGCCAAGCGAGGTTAGAGGCGCCCTGCGGTGGGAGAGGTCACAGCTGCGTTCCCGCTGACTCACAATGCGAGCGGCCTAGCGTCCGTAGAGGACACTACCCTCTCTCCTGAATGTCGTCTCCGACTCACAACCACCGTATCACATCTTCTACAGAGGTGAGCGAATCTTACTAGTTAGGAATTAAGTTAGATAAAAAAAGAAAACGCGAGAATGACATAGTAGTACGGAAAGCACAAGGCAGAAGGCTCTGAGCACTATGGGACTTAACATCTGTGGTCATCAGTCCCCTAGAACTTAGAGCTACTTACACCTAACTAACCTCAGGACATCACACACATCCATGCCCGAGGCAGGATTCGAATCTGCGACCGTAGCGGTCACGCGGTTCTAGACTGAAGCGCCTAGAACCGCACGGCTACACTGGCCGGCACAAGGCAAAAGGGTTGTGTGTTTGTCGAACTTCCAGCCGGATCCTACAATCAAACGACTTCTTTCGCATACAATTACGGCGAAGACGGCTGATAATCAGTGCGGATCCACCAGGCTCGAACTCTTGCGGGAATCGGCGAAATCTTGCGAGTAATGAGGATAATGGGCAAGGGGCACTGCATTTGCAGTGTGTAGATAAACTGAGAATTTGGGTCTGACGGGTGGCGTGCTAGTACAGCCCGTGCAGTTGCGATGACCGCTGTGTCCGGGTGGCTTAGTGATCAGAGCAAATGCTTAAGTACGCGAGAGACACGAGTCCGAATCCAGGACCGGCACGAGTTTTCAACATCACCCATTGATTTACGTCAATGCCCACTCACAGCCAATGTCTTTAATTCATTTGTGTCTTTAATGAAATGATATTTCGGCGTTCTAATTGGCCGCCATCTGTAGATCATAAGTTGAAGCAGAGGAGAACAAATTACCCTTCCAGTCTACCTATTCACATCTCGCCGCAACTAGTAACGCATCTCAACTTGCCGAAACGGAGACAGAAGAGTACATGTGTACTGAAGCGCGGCGCTTAAAGCAGACCAACTTGAGTGTTTTCGCAAGCCTGGCAAGCTTCACGGGACCCGTTCAGCCTGCTGAACCTGACAACATGTTGTGCTGTCGGTCCAACGTGACTACAGAATAGCCAGGGTTATGTTAGCGTAGGTAGTTCCACTGTACCTCAGCTATTTTAAACGTGCTAGCAGCAAGACGAGCAAACCAAATTTAAAGGAGACTGATCAGCATGGGAAAAGTTTTCGTCTGAAACGCAGCAGCAGAAATAAGATGCCCAGGACTTTGCCCAATCGGACTCGCTATGTCATCCCACGCTATAGTGTCAACCGCTTTGCTATAGTGCGTAACTTTCTTGCTGAGATCGATATCTGGGTCCCGAGCCTAAGTGTTCCGCGACGAATTTAGCGGCATGGTGGGGGTTTCTGACAACAGTCGACATCAAATGATGATGACAACCAAATGTCGGGTTAAAGTGTTTGCCTTTTAGCTACATCACTCAACGAAACACTCGACAGCCTCAGCATCACTAGGAAGTCAACAAAACGTTAAGGTTTTTATTCTTTTATGCATTTAGCGGCACATCATACCGCCCTCTTTCTGGTGCTATGCTTAACTGTCGGCGACAGCAAGTAACTGTGTGGGCAAACTTACCTGAAAGTATCAACATATGCCAGATACTAGTCTATCGAGAACCATTTCTAAGAACTAAACGTGTAATAAGGAAAGGCAAAATCTTGCAGCTTCAGACGAATGAGAGAAACGCAAGAACAACTACGTGACAAAAATTAACCATCTCCTTTACAGCTGTAAAGACCTCATCTCATGGTACAAGTTAAAGGACTGTATTTCTCCAGAAGAAGACGGAGATTCATAACTAATGGCAAATTGACGATTCGTTTCACAAACTGCTTATATGCCCTATTATTGCTGCTTTTCTGCTCCGATGTCTAGGGTTAAACTGCCTACATCGTCTGTGTGAATGTCTAGCTCGAAAACTTCAGAGAGACTAGAATGTAGTTCTTTCGCCACGCAGATTTCGGTCAAATTAATATGTACTATAGATGTAATGTACAGTTGTAGCACCATCGCTAATCGCTGTGTACACAATTAAGTATACTACAATAAAGATAATAATGCAGATAGGACAGAACATAAAGTAACAGCTGCGAGACTCCGCGACAAAGCGATACGACTGACATTTACCACTGCAAACATTCGGCTTCTAAGTCGAATCCATGCTGCCTACTACGACAAAGTCGTAAAAAGTCCTAAATGCTAAGATTCACAATTATATTTCTTCCTGACAAATCAATACACGTACTTTTAATCTCAATTTCTGTTCTCTCTTAATAAGTCAGTTACAATATTACAATACCAGCCTAACGAGTAATACATTTTCATTATTGTTTATCTATTATATAAATACAATATACAGCTTGATTTGGCCGCTTACACACTCGTAAACGTACTGAGATGAACAGAACATACCAATGAAAGTTTTCTTTCATGTGAGAGAACAACTTTCTAGTCCAGTCCATTTAATTTTGTATCTACTCTGACAACACGCTGTAATGAGCACGGTATGAGCATTAACCTATCCGGTCCACTTAGTCACTGCGTCACTACTTTCTGTTTATGAGACGAAGTCGTAAAATTGAACTCTTTGCGTGCAAAAGAAGTGAAGTCTCAAACTCTCTACTGTTATTAATTCTTCATAAAAGGTCGGTGAAAGTTCAGCCAGCGATAGGAATCGCAGGTATCCCGCTACTGTTAGGGCATGCAGTCTAGTTTTCGCGCACATACGCCACAGTAATACCCACTTCTCCTCATTACCTCTGGAGCGTTTTCCACGCAGGATTCTTTAATAGAAAGTGGACAGGACAGGACAACTCGCCAAAATTTTCTTTTTCCACCGTTTCTTAAGTCCTTTGGCTTTGTGCAACGTGGCATCTTTGTTAGGATACCTCTATAGTGCTTTACAGTAACAGTCTGGCTCTTACGTCATAGCATGTTTCACCAAGATTTTGATAACGACAAAATTGTATCAGTACCACATTCCTCGACGATGAATGCGTATTCTACAACTCCGATTTTAGTCCCTTTTCCGGAGAACCCAGTTGTCGCATATCGTAAATCCAATAATGGTGCAACGTGAGGGGGCGGCCAGATTTTTCTTGGAAATTGTCAATATCATCAGCGTGGACTGCTTCCTCCGAGAGCAAGTCTATAGGAAAGTGACTCACAGGACCGACGCATTGCTACCAGAGAGCTATTGTGCAAATTTCTAGTAAAATAAATAAATAAATAAAATCTGATACCTCGACCAGATTCCTCTCTGAATAATAAACCTCGTCTTATCCTCTGCTAATTGTACTGTACTGTAGACATTCACTATGCACAACGCCGCAACGACGACGGTTATGTGCTCAGGGCGTTGCTGAAAGGTGACAAGTTAATGACGACCCACTGTCACACGCCATAATAACAAGTTTGACATCACTGCGGCAATCACTCTTGCGCTGACGTTAGCTGCGCCATCCGTCAGAAATGTGTGCCAAGGAGGCCTCATAAGGAGCCGGTGCAGTTTCATAAGGGACCACGAGAAGGCCCATACTAACGAAGCCTGCGTGTAATTTGAAGCACGTTCACCTTCTAAGGAAACTCCCCTATGAACATAATCGCACTAACATCTCACTACAAATTTCACATCGTCATCTTTCAGTCTACCCACGCTACGTCTTTTCTCATTTTTTCTTAGTTTTCTAAGAAGGAAGGGTTGAAGAAAAATTAGCGTATTTTTTATTTTTTTCTGTGTAGACAACGACGCGGCCTTCGGTAATGCATGCATAATCTCAGTCTGCGTTATGGGGAAGGAAATGGTATGCGCGTTCTCTTTTATTAAAAGAAAAAAAATCATCCCAGCGATAAGCCTAAGTAATTTAGGGAAACTACATAAAACTTAAATCTGCATCGGTCAGCGGGTGTATCAAGCCGGCTCATCCAGAATGCTAGCCAGTGTCTTCGCACTGTCCCACCTCCCTCAGCGCAGCAGTACCGTGAAGCGAACTGCATGCTCAAGTACGTGATGTTACGTTTAAAGACTGTGCTGGAAGTTTTCCCTGGCAAGCAGCTGAGAACTACCACGCGTGTCCATACGATGGGTACCGCTTATCTTTCAGGGCGAATTTTTACTCTACAACGGAATGTGTGAAGGTACTAGCGAAAGTCATGCTACAGGTATGAGGACGGGTTGTAAGTCGTGTTTCAATAGTTCAGACGGCAGAGCACTTTCTCGAGAAAGTGAACGGTCCCGGTCCGATATACGGTTTTAATCTTCCATGAAGTTTCATCGCTTATTTTATTAAGACACCACCAGAGAATAAAAATTTTAAAATGGTTCGGGATCTTGAAGGTAGACATATGGGTGATTAGAGACGCTATGAGAGATACTAATGAACTATGTAACAAATGAAATGATTTTTTTGAGTTCCTGTCCATGTCTCCCCTGAAAGAGTCGATTATTTCTCGCTGCAAAAATGGAAGATCAGCATATAATTCGTTACACAGGTGGGCCACTGAACACTGGCTACAGCAGTCAATGTAATCGAAATAGACAACTGACGTGTCAAATGTCTAACTGCGTAATGAGGATGACCGTGACGAATGCTTTGCTACACATTATTTGAATTGTTATGGAAAGAAAATGACAGAAGCAGTCGACAACACAGTCTATTGCTGTGGAGTAGCACCAAATAGGTCAGCAAGCTTAATGTCGCCGCCTGACGGGCGGATCGCCATTGACAAACTCGCGCATTCTCATCCGTAAGACAATGTGGACGGACTGACGAAAAAAGCAACCCATCATAGTCCATAATTCTGTCGACGCGATCATTAAGGCATTTCAGTTGTAATTTAGCTTGAAGAGCACAGGCTTCCTTCTAAGATCTTTCCTAAAATTGTGGCACATTTGCAACAAAATGGTCTCATAGGGATTTCAACTTCGCTCCTTCGGATGAGGGGCCACAGCCTAATATACGATACCACGTCACGTTGTGAGAAGTTTAGAATCTAAACCAGGACACAGTAGCGTTTGCGATAGCACTTCTCCGAAACGACTGTCTGTCTTCGCTCGCCATCTTAATATCGTTTTGTGGGGTCGACCGTGGGAAAGAATACACTAAAAACAGACAACATAAATACAGCAGTGCTAGAAACAACCAAAAACTTAGTAAATTTTCCATCCTACGGCTGACTACATATTCAGAAATACCGGCGAAATAAAAGAGAGATGTTAGCGGCTACATTACTGCATCATAAGAATAACCTTTCCGTTACTCCCCGCTTTCTTTCAGAATATTTTCTGCTACCTCATAATGTCTAGCTGTTTGCAACAGCTGCCAAAATATTATACCGGCAGTGCCATACTGAAGTCTCACACTGAATATCAGACGCAAAGTAGTCAATGAAATACAGAGGAAAAGGCATCAAAACGACCCACAGCACTTAATATATAACGTCAAACAGTACCCACTCCTCTTACGTCAAGGAAGAGCTTTGTCCAATGGACAGTATCGCTGGAAGGCCGACCTGAAACACGTCACGTATTTTTATCTTTGTACACACTAAAAAAGACATATCTGAACTCAAGAGAAAATCACACAAGGGCAGCAACTACAGCACAATGCATGCTGAGCACTGAACAGACTAAGAACAAGAGTCGCAAAATGCAAAGTAAACATTGTTAAGTGGTTCAAAATGGTTCAAATGGCTCTGAGCACTATGGGATTTAACATCGGAGGTCATCAGTCCCCTAGAACTTAGAACTACTTAAACCTAACTAACCTAAGGACATCACACACATCCATGCCCGAGGCAGGATTCGAACCTGCGACCGTAGCGGGCACGCGGTTCCAGACTGAAGCGCCTAGAACCGTACGGCCACACCGGCCGGCATGGTTAAGTGGGGCTCCTTTGAAGATGACGAGTGTGAATCCGGAGAAAAACAGAGGACTGCTCAAGTGCTTATAGACGCAGCTTATAGACAGCGGAAGATTTATTTTTATTCAATGACATGGCCATTAAAGCTACAGCGTTTTGGAAGAAAGCAGTTTAGATGTTCCTGCGCGAACACACAACGTACAGTAAGTAATGAAGAGGTGATAGTAATAGGTTAGCTTTGCCAATGGAATATAAACACGATAATGATAATTGAAAGGTGTGGATTCTACAGTAGACAAGATAGTAATTTCTCGTCATCGTTGTCTTATTTTCGCTCGTAATGTGTCTATTTAGACAACAGCTTCTTTCTTTCTTTATCCATCGTTTGAATGCAAGCTTCAGCTCGAGCTCTCAACTGAAGAAAAAAAAAACATTATTTAAAAATTTATCAAGGGATACGGTTAGAGTAACTGTAATGTCTATTTACAAAGTTAGATAATACTGGACATCACAGCAGCAGGAATAATGTAGTAGATCTATACCAGCAGTATGTAATGTTGAATATCTTCAGGGGGTCTATTAGCACATGAAAAGACTGGATTGGAATGAGGTTTGCATCCGACGAAATGAGAAAAATGAGACGTATGGGCGTCATTCAGGCGGCCAATTTTTCCTGCAGATAGCGTCAAGAGATAGCGTTGGAGCATAAAGTAAAAATATGCTCCACTGTCCTATTGATTCGAAAGAAAGTAAAATAAAGTGTTCAGACGTCAAACGCAAGACCTCTTTCTGTTTGAAGTGCTATATTGCGTGCTAAATTTGATCTCTTATCGAATGCTTTAATATGTATTTTCAAAAGCCAATGAACTATACGGTAATACTTTGTGACACTAATCCTAGGTATTGAAAGGCAACTGTACGGTGATAACGAAGACTCCGTGTCCTTACCTGATGCAATATATCACCGTCGGTGTCGTGTAACGGTTCACTAAGACACCAATCAAATGGCTAAATGTCGGCTTGGTCAAAACGGTTGGCTATATGGCACAATTTGTGTCGATACACAGAATTACGGAAATGCTCTGCGTGATGGAATAACGTAACAAGTTATACCACACTACGATCAGCGTAACAGTTGTCGTTCCCCGTCAGCGAATAGTTTAGCTCTACCTAAGAAGATTAGCAATGACATGCTGACAGTAACTTGAGAAAGTTAAGGTCATTTATCTGGATGTAAATTTCAGTCACATATAAAAGAGGATTCGGTTGTCATTTTGTGCTTGGATAACATGAATAAGTCTGGAAAATAACAGTGTTCAACGTGTCATCGATAACGAGGTCATCACAGTCATAGCTGAAGTTCCAAGTGAACAAGAAAGGCCACCAGAGGTCTGATATTCTGTCGTATTAATTTACTTGGGGAAACTACAGAAAAGTTTAATCTAGGTTGTTAAAGGGTGAATGTTAAGACCGTTGTCCTCGAATGAGCCTAGTGTTTTAATAATTGTGCAATATCGTTCATCTGCAGATGTGAAACCAATGTTGAATTCTTTTCTCAGATTTCTTCATTTTAACTACCAAAATAACGCCGACAGATGCATGCCGAGTTATTATTATAACGTTTCTTATGCATCTCCTGCTGCAATCAGTTTCTCGTCCCTTAAGATAGAATTATCAGTTAAAGTTAACGATTTCTACTGCATTCTCGAAGCTGTTTCACCAATGCAACTTATGTAAAAGAACTATTAAGAACCATGCTTTACGAGGCTGACGAACAGTGGCATTAGACTTGAGGGGTATAATGCTCTGCGTGATTTGGGCAGGAGAATCTTATAGGGAAAAGTCAAAGTGATGAACAGGTACAGGATCGATTCAGAGGGCTAAGAACGCAGCAAAGTTCCAAATACAAGACTGCGTAGATCTTAAGTCCTGGCGATATTGTGCAAACAGAACTAACACAGAATGCAGCACACTACGCGTAGCCTATAGTATTATTAGAAATTATTTCTCCTCCTGTTTTGCCATCATTCTCCTTCCACTTGTAATGTGGGCTGGTGTTCCCATAATTACTGTAACTCTTGATATGAAATCAAAGCTAAACGATTTACTTATTACTGTTCTTACTGAAATTTATGATACCCAGCAACAGCTTAGGAAGAAAGCTTGTGTGATAAAACCAGACAATAATAACAATAAAAAGAATAAACACTTGTAGAAATTTCCTCATCAGCATAAAAAACAACGGAACATCAGATGAATCAGTCATTAGCGAAATGGAATGTTATTACAGTACTCACTTTCTGATATGAACGCTGAACATACTAAACACAAGCCGGTCTGTGTTTAAAATGGACCGTTTGCGCTAAGAAACGTGGTCGTAATTACAGGTGGACAATGTATTCCATTGTGGCATTTCAGTATTAAGCACCTTCCACTAGTAATCCATTAACAGCCACAGCTGCGTAACGTATATCTTATGTGTAGTTGAATCTAAACCGAACCTCTTTCCGTTTGACTTCTCTATCACTCTCGCCCAGTTACAAGTAAACAGGATGTTTCCTGAGAGCTAAGGTCAGCTCAGTTCAAGGGTGACATTGTTTACTACCCAGAATCAGCAGCTACAGTGATGCTTCATGGTACGAGACACAGCATCCCCGTTGAAAATCACAGCATTGCAGAAATGTATGGAACCAGCCAATCACCATCTGGAGCTAACGTCTATTATAGTATACCATCAGTTCTCATAATCAATCGGACGCGATCGGTCACAGGACAGTTACGTCTTCGACGTTCTGTATTATCTTTTTCTGTCGCAAGGTTAACCAGTCTTTCTTTACAGGAAAGTTCGTTTTCTGTTAACAGCATTCTATGAAAGCGCTAGCTGTAAGGTTTCTGCGTGGCTTGCACGGACTGAACGCTCCCTTGTGTCTCTCTTCCGACTGGATCAAGAAGCCTCGGTCTGGAACAGCAAAGTGGCTGTGCTGTGCGCAAACAGGAAATTGGCGGCGTCGCCATCTGGATTACACGTGTCCTCGCGGGTCGCCGCCGGCGAACACTGGCACCGCTGTTGTAAACAGACCGCGTACACAGTGCCTACATACATGCACACATCTGCATCAGGTAGGGCGCCGGACTACTAGCAAATTTTCAATTCGCGCTCACTTTTCCCAAATCGTCGTGACAGCCCATTCTTTTATATTTAGCAAGACGATGAAAAGGAAAACAACAATAATTTATCTGAAAATATGGTCTAATATTTTCGTAATCACTTTCGTTGAATTCAGAATAGTCTATGACTCAGTCGTTACGATGTCTCTGAAATTCTCCACGAACTAGACTTAGATATAAAACCACAGCTCTTATTAAGCAAACAATAACACACTTTCATTGTAAAGTGATATTTAGAGGAGAAATTTCAATAAATTTTTAGACAAAGTTGTCCCAGACAAGAAGATGGCTTCTCCCTGCTGCTCTATAACAGTGCTCTGGAAAAAATAAGAGAGTGGAGAATATCATTAGGAGAAGGTCGAATCAGTTATGGAGTTCGATTAGGTTACAATAGGGAAAACCTACAAGAAGACTGTCTAGCATTTGCAGACGACCTAGCTTTTTTTTTCAGACTTACTGGATACAGCCACTAGATAGATAGAATAGATAGAAGTCAGCTCCAAAACTAAATATGGAGATCTGAGAGAAGTAACAAATGCAAGTGTCTAGGAAAAGTAACTGAATAAATCATTTCGGTGAAAGAATTCATTAAAACACGAGTTAATAAGATGAAAACAGTGTACTTCATCACTATGGATGTATAAGTAATAGAAATCAATATCCCCCAATGCTAGGCTTAGACACAAGTCTGGATCAAAACGCGGTGATGCAAGCACTGGCAATTACAGAAAAAAATACAAAGGAAAATTTTGAGACTACATAGAAGAGAAACACAATACAGAAGACATCATAATAGCGAGCTTTTTCAGAAGTACAGACACGATTAGGAAATTAAGAATGTCCAAAAGATGAAACCCATCAGACTGACAAAGAGGCTTCACTTATTTTGGTAAATTAAAAGTGGACAACACAGGGTGCACAGAAATTAGAAAAGACATAGTCGCATTCCGAATTACTCCACAAGACACTGAGGACCAATTCCAACTCGGAAGGAAATTGCAAGAGTCTAAAGGTTACCATGAAAAAGCTTGAAGCCAGGTCAGGTGAGTAGGGGGAATGAGAAAACACTTCAATGTCGTTGTCCACGAAACAACGTCACCATTTTAAGTATGAAACACAGTCCTTACCCTTATCGCTGCCGCTACAGTTCTGGGTGCTGTACAGTGCTTCCGTCTCTGTCATACAGTCACGTATTTTAAAACAAACTGCACGTTTTTGCTTGTTTCCTACCCTGAGAAAAATCTCAAAAGTGTTATAACTTGAATACAACTCGTATAAAGTACCTAACTCTCACTACTTTTAGAAAGTCATAATTTACACAATATACCCGGTCCAGTCACAATCTCACCACGCCCACGCGCGACGTTAACGTGCAATAACCACTTACAGACGGTATGTGGCAGCACTAGTAGTGAAGGGGATATAAGGCGTGTCGGACGGACGCGGAAATTTTTGTCAAAAGGGGCATGATCATTGCCTTTTGGGCCAAGGACGGAAGCATTTCCTGAACGGCTAATTTTGTATAAACTGCTCGAGTGCCGTCATGGTTGAAGTACACGGCAAAAGGGTACCAACAGTGTCTCCACAACGATAGTTAGCGAACGTTGCAGCGTATGGGCCTCCGCAGCAGGTGCCTGGCTGATGCACCCATTTTGACGGTTGTGCATCAGCGACGAAGGCTGGATTTTGTACGCCAACACAACTGGACATCAACTGATAGATGACAGGTGGCTTTGCCAGATGAAACACGTTTTATGCTCCATCGGACAGACGGCCGTTGCTGTGTACGGCGTGAAACGTCTCCGCAAATACCCTGCAACAATCGTCGGACGGTTAAAGGCCGGAGGAGGAGGCGTTATGGTCTGTGTGATGTTTTCGTGCCATTCTCCGGGTGATCTGTTCATTTTGGAAGGCACAATGAATCAACACAGGTATGGGGACCATGTCCAACCCTACATGCAGTAGTTTATCTTCCACGCGATGGCATCTACCAGCAGGACAATGCAACGTGTCATACAGGTCGCAGTAAACGTGCGTGGTTCGAAGAGCACCAGGGTGAGTACACCGTACTCTCCTGGTTACCAAATTCCTCGGATTTAAACCAAATCGAGAACCTGCGGGACAGCCTCGATCGGGCTAGTCGCAGCGTGGATCCCCATCCGCGAAGTCTCGCGCAGCTGGCCACGGCGCTGGAGCCAGCATGGCTCCAAATCCTTGACTGTTCCTTCCAAAACCTCACTGACTCACTTTCTGCACGTCTCGCAGCGGTTCGCAGTGTAAAAGGTGGTTATTCAGGCTTTTGAAGGGTGCTCACATTAAGGTGACTAGAAAGTGTAAAATCGAAGTATGCGCTCAACAATTACCGATATTGCACTTAGAATTAAGACTGGGAACACAGGTCTGAAAATTATGGCTGCCTGAGAGAGCAAATGAGGGCAACGGTGTTACTGTTACGTTCCCACCTACGTTCGGGAAGTTGGCCTTCTGTTACGTCGCCGTTGTTGTTGTTGTTGATACTTTCCGTTACTGTTTTCCATTACTCAGCTTCTCGGTTCTACCCGTCGACTTACCACACCTCCTCCTCCTCCCCCCTCGCCCGAAGCATCCCGCCACCGCCACACCTTCACCTGCCCATGTTAGGCCAAATTCTTCTGGCTGAGTCATGTAGTACTATCACCGTCAGAGGGTGGTACGGGACCACAAGTCCCACCGCCACACCTCCAAAGTGAATTGCAGTGACGGAGTCACTGCCCTGTGGAAATTTACTGCCTCACCAACACAGTTAGACCGCAATAGACCGGTGATGCTGTATCCGCAGTCATGTGAAATATTCCAGTCCCCGTGGCGACATGAGTACGCTCTCTCCCTACTAGCAGCAGCGGTGTCTGTTTCAATTTCGAAAGGTGTAACTTCTTATAGGTCACGGCTAACTTTCTGCTACAGCTCTCCGATAACTAATTTGCTCATCTTCTACGAAAGAAAGCAATGTAAACGACTGGCATATGGATGTTCATTCACAGCGTGCTTCTTTCCGCTCCCAGTAATATGAACCGTCTGCAGGGGTACAAGTAAAAGCAGAGGTGATGCACCAAACGCATTCCCATGCCCTAAATCGGCTGCGCTGTCCACGGGAGGCAGCCGACTTTCGCAAGTGATTACTGAGAACCGAGGATAATCCGCGTGTTAGCGATGCCGACGGTGCCGTCGAACGGGAGAGACCGAGCCCGATCGATTGCCACAGCCGTAACAAGCACCGCACTCCACTGCCCACCGGGGAGTCCTAAAGTAGCGAATTCCCGTTTCTTTCTCCGACAAGTGAAATTCCGTTATTGCTATCTCCGCGGAAAGCAGCCAGTTGTCAGTTACGCGCAGCTGGTTTCCCTCCCCGGGCGGTCACGCCTCGATCATTCGTTGCTCCGACTGACCGAAACAATATCTCCAGTATCACAATAAATATCGTGGACCGGGAGAGCACTTCCGCAGACGATGGTACTACTGCCGTAACAGCAAACGCGCTGATTGGAGTTTAACATCCCGTCGACACAGAGATCATTAGAGACTGGACACTAGCTCATTTGGTCCATGAGGAGATGAAGAAAACGGCCGCGGCTTTGCTCAAGAAACCACTCTGGCATTCGCCTGAAATAATTTCCGAAACCTGTGGAAATGTGAATTTGGTCAGCGTAATAGGGGAATGCCCTCACTACTACCGAATGCTAACTAACCATCAGAGCTTCGTTCCATTTTTCACGGATATAGGTGCTGGCTACTAAGTTGAGTGTGGTGCCATTGTGTACACTAAATTTCATAAAGAGCAGGACGAGCAAAAGCGAAAACTTCGTTCACACATGGGAAGCCTTCTCGTTACGATACTTGTGGATACAGTTTTCAACCGCTGAAAACCACTACGAAAATCTGGAGATTGATGGAAGAATAGTGCTGTTTAGTGTCCCGTCGACGACATTTTCATTACACATACACACACGAGCTCGGATTTCTGCACACAAAAGAAAATCGACCGTGTCCTGTTCAAAGGAACGATCCTGGGATTTGTCTACAGCGAGAAGGAAAGCCATGGAAAATCAAACTGGATGATCAGATGGACAGACGGAAATTTGAACTGCATTTCTACCGAATGTCAGTCAGATGTGTCAATCTCCGCGTCATCCCGCTATGTTTATTTGGAAAACTGGTTGTAAGGCAGGTGAATAAATACGGCATTTCCATGTCTCCCCTCAGGGGCAAAGTCACATCAGCTCTGTGGAAAGTACGAGGGTGTGTTGGAAAGTAATACAATTTTTTTTATGAGGAAGCGCTTTTCAACCTTCTTAAATAAAACAAACGTTATCAACATTCTACGTCTTTATTCTTCATGTCTACATATTCATTTCTCAACAGAGTCGCCCTAGCGGCGAACACATGTCTCCCAATGATGGAACAGTTTGATTATACCATCACTGTAGAATGTACGACTTTGTTCACGAAGCCACAACCTAATCTCTGCTTGTACAGCCTCATCACCATTAAAGTGAAGTCCTGGAGGGTGTTCTTTAAGTTCTGCAAACAAATGAAAATCGGATGGGGCCCTATTTTATGGTGTGTGATCGACGACAGTGAGACCAAGGCGTCGGATTGTTGCAGACGTCACAGCGCCCGTGTGTGATCTGGCATTGTCATGCTGAAGAAGAGTGTGTTCCCTGTGTGGACAAACCCATATTACACGTTACAACTCAGAGCCATCTAGCGGCAGAGTACTACAATATATAAACATGAAGAATAAAGATGTAGAATGTTGACATGTGGAATACTCGGGTCTACTGCCGGATGTTTGTGTCGCTCTGGCACAATATTTCGGCCATGTAACTCGTTGCCTTCTTCAGGTGCTACCTGAGACTGCCGTATTGGAGGACCTTGTCCAGTATTTATGCCCAGAGGGCGCTGGGTGCTCTCTCTGCCGTCCGCGCCCGCCAGATTTACGAATGTACTAAGGACGTTCCGCCACGAAAAACGGAAGGTAAGTTATTTCGGAGACAGCTCGGTAAGGTGTGATAGGACCACAGCTGTTAACCTTACATTTTAATTGGCTAGCCAGGTATTAGTTATGCAGACGACGGGGTTTCCTATGATAAAGTTCTGCTGGATTAAGATTGTGCAAATATCCAGCCACATCTTGATATGATATTTATGCGAGGAAAAGTCTGACAATTGGCGCTAACACCTTTGCGCTAACACGAGATATGCACTGAAATGAAATTAAGCATGTTTGTTCCGTGTTTGCGAAGGCATGCAGCGTGAAAGTCTTCAATGAGCATTTGATCACGCTGTCACGGGTTAGATTAACCGCATCCTTTCACAAATGTCAGAATGGCCTTTTGCCGGGAGTCTTGTGCGGCCTTTCACGGATGCAACAGAAAAAAAAACACAAACACTCATCACGCATGCGATTGGCCGGATGATTGATACATAGGCCAGACAAGAGGCGAATCTATTTTTCGAACTTTTAACAGTTGATGTAATCCACTGAGACGATCTTGGGTTTCGATGAAGTATAATGTACGTAAATCAAATATAGAGTAATAAATTTGCTAGAATATATATGAGGGCTGTCTTTAAGGAGGTAGTATAAAGGAATGGAGAAATCGTAGTCACTGCCCAGAACACAGTACCTTGTAACATTATCATCATTGTCAATGCATCTCGTTTCAAATGGAGAAAAACTTCGTATCCATGAACAACAGTACTTCCGCCCGAGACCGAGAGTAAAGGTACAGTGACAGCAGCGCACAAGTATCAAAAAAGACGGGGAACTAAAGCGAGAAGAGAGTTCTACGACCGGACGTTCCGCAGTCTCTGATTGCATGTCTGTAGGGCAAATAGATGCTACGCTTTCCCTCGTAATTAAATGTGTATGGGCACTTCAAGAGAACGGCCTCCTGATTATGCCTGCTCTGTTAAGATTTATTGTATACAGTTTAGATAAATTCTCAATGACTAATGATCTTTCGCACTTACAGGAAATTGTCAAACTTTGTGAGAGTGAGGGAAGCTCATTTAATTTAACTCATTCAGAATGCTTTTATTCGGCAATGTTCTGACAAAAGTAAGCTTGGAGTACCGTACAGTTATCTTACAGATTGAACTGGATCTAAGACTGGGTACAATATAACACGATACCTGTTTAAGACGTTAATGAAAGTTTAGAAAATATTGTCAGATAGACAATGAATTACAAACTGGTACACAGGACAGTGTCTGCACTATTTACAGTCGGTCGTGAGTGTTACTATTAATCTCAACAGTATTACTTCTAAACGATAGGATACAATGAGGCAAAAGATTCGCTTTCTCAGTTTTTGTAATGGTAACATGCCTTACATAACAGTAATTGGAAGTGCGACATCTAAATCGCACTTTCAAAAGAATGTGGAAAAAATAGTACAGTATGAATTAAGGTATTTTCCTAGTGGACTTTCACCCCAATATTCGGAAAAACCTAAATTACCAGCAAGGACACAAATTATGTTATCGCTGGGACGCAATAGACACTCATGTTTGCGATAAATCAGACAAATCTTAATGAACTTGACCCAAGTTAATCAACTACAGACGAGCCACTCGTCCGATATTATCTGCCTTTCCGTCTCGTGAGTGTTTTTGCTGCAGTCGATTAGGCACCTAGCGACGAGATGCTGAGATACAGCGGTTAATTCGAAAGCCTGGACCACAATTCATTATCAATATTCACTCGAGGTTCGAAAAGTAATGACTTCATGGATAAGTCCAGGTCCATTTTACGTTAAGGAAAGTATTCACCGGATATCTTCATCTGAAGCTACTGAAAGGCATTTTAACCTAAAACCAACCCCTATCAACATATCCAGTTGAGCGAAGCGTACGCCCCAGTTCTTCTGTTGTCTCCAAGTGTTAATAAAGTGGAATTAGCAACAACTAAATGAAAATCGACATGAATTGGAACCCAGATGAACAATAAAGGTAATTTCTTTTGATCTATAATATTCAGTATCAGTTTAGAGCTGATGTCACAGCAGTTTTCAAAAATGGAGTACAACCTGTCTACAAAACAAAAAATTGCTCATAAAAAACATGCAATTTTGTATCAAACGCAACGGATTTCCCTATCCCCCATCGATATCTATACGTAATGAGGCTTCATCTGTTTCATTCTCGTTAAAGCATTGTTTTAAATACAAACAGCATCATAAAAGTGTATTACGTGTGTTACGCTGCTGCATTTGTTATCTTTTAATAGACGTAAATCCATACTGATACTTCAAATGTACTTTCCGTACTGAAGGACGTACAAACAATAACAAACTTTACATTCGAAAAATCAAAGTTATTCGAAGCCTGTAAGTAAAACAGTGATTCATTTACAAACTACAATAATACAACAACCCATTTATATTGTTCTGTTGATACATTTTGGGATACGGGTTGGCTATCACGACTTCACTACGAGATTCCACACATACAATTCAGCCCGTTCATCATTATCGACGGAACAATTCCATTGCATTACAAACAACATGATTTAGTGCACGAGATAACGACGCTAAACCCAAAATAATAGTTAACCAATTTTCATTGGCAAGTTGAAAAATAAAAGTGTTATGTTAGAAAATACAGTAATACCAAAAACCCTACTATCTCCAATATACCACAGTTTTAGCGCGAGACTGTATAATATCGCCGAAGATCACATTATGGCCACATCGCCTCAGTTTCTACATGGCACTCTGTTCATTTCTGTGGTGTTATTGTCCGTGGCTGCTTTATAATCACTGAAAGTATTTTAATTCCGCCTTTGCCACTATAATAAAATACATGTTTTCGTCACCAAACGCGTTTCGTTTTAATGAAATAAAACGTATCAGTCTGTAATGATTGATAGTTATAAGTTCGCTTTCTTCTAGTGGAAAATCGGTTCGTTACAAAGGATGTTGATTTTATTTGCGGTATTTCATGCCAGGTTTTCAATGACATCAGGAAACGCCATCTGCTTGCACGTTTTGGCTTATTCTTTCTTTTAGAACTGTCGGTTCTGGCCTAATCCCACCCTAATTTATAAAACTATACATACATTGATGTGAAACACACCGCAATATACCAACATTGCTATTTGTTTGTATCTTTCTGGTTAATTAAATGAAACAACACACATATGACGAAGAACAGAAAAACAACATTTTCAGATTAAAGAAAAAGCTAGCGGTAAAGTTGGTAATGCTGCACAGAACACACGAGGCACATGTGGCCAGGAAGATACAAACAGTAGTGGTCCTATGTTGTAGAATGTTTCACATCAAGAAACGTATAGCTCTGGAAAGCAACATGGGAGTAGGCCAGAATCAACAGTGCCAAAAGAAGAAGCAGCTCAAAAACGTGCAAGCAGACGGCGCTTCCTGACGCGAGCACAAACTAGGCACAAAATATTGCAATTAAAATCATTTTTTGTAACCAGCCGTTTTCCCAGATGTGACTTCAGTATCATTAGCAGAAATTCACCTGGTGCGTTATACTTCTGTGAAGTTTGCAAATAAGGACGCTTTCGTATTTAAGTCTGGCGAGTGGATGCGGAACAAAACAAGGTCTATTAGTGTAACAAAATGATCCAACCCATTAGTGTTAATCTATCGGACGGATATCCCCACAGGCGCCTGCATTCATGATACTGCTTAAGCACTCTAAGTGGACCTGTTGCATCCTCTAAGACGATCAAGAAGTCATACCAAAATAAAACGACAAAATTGGGTAAATCATCACGACCACAATAATCATTTCTCACACAGTAGAATTCTTCAGTAACCAATAATGGTATTCCGTATTGGAGACAGCGAAGCCAAAAAGTAAACATACCATAGTTTTAAACAAACCTCATTCCAGTGACGAGCAGCAATTAAAATAAACCATGAAGAATCTCTCCCACAATGATGACGGTTCGCTAAGTAATAGATAACTAACCCACGGCGAGCAGCAAAACGACAGTAAAAGAAAGTGATGAAATGTGTCGTTACTTATAATTAACTGCATTTGCCTTAAATGAGTTCCGCTGTCGTTGCATGTCATTAACAGTCTTTCATAGCACAAAGCACAGTCGGAAGTCGTGCGCATCATTAATGTTTTTATCGGTGCAATTATGTACGTAACCATTTAAGACTACATCAAGTTTCTCGCGCAATACCACCAAACGCTTGTAGCTTTCTGCGTTAGCAGTTCCATCAGATTATAGGCGCAATTGTCGGATGTCGTGGCCGTAGGAGTTAATGGAATATCTTGCGAATACTTGCCATCGTGTGTACTCACTGTCAGACCAGGTGTAGAAGATCGTAGAAATAAATTACTCGTCGTTAAAAGCAAGCTTCTGATGCGGTAATTCCTGCACATAATTTGGCGTCAAATTTTAGAATCCATTAATTCTCTATTTTTTCATCGAATAGTCCAACGCGTTAAGCACTACATAAGCCACGCAATACAACGAAAGAAAAACTATTTTCTGTGCCCTGTAGCAGCAAATTACTTAAGTGTGTAGCCCTCGCTAATACACGGATACCAGAAGTTACATTTGGACAACTAGGGAACTGAATCCGACCGCAATTTCTGTTAATGTGTGTTTCTGATCTGTTTTAGTCATGTGTGCGTGATTCACGACAGAAAAAAGCATGCAAAGCCTTACGAAACTGACAACTAGCGGAAGTCCTATGGTCTCCGCAAAACAAATGATCTCTTGCGAACGTCTTTTCCTCACTTTGACTAGCAATTTGTACACGAATATTAAATTGTTACAACACGGAAGGGGAGACGCACTCGAATTCAGCTCAAACTAAGGAAATTTTGATTTTTTTTATTATTTCGAACAGACTGGTGTTTTCTTTGTAAAATTGAATATGTTTCACACTAGTATGATGATTACGTTCCGTGATACATTTCAACTACATTGCAGTTCAAGTGCCCCGCCCACTGTCATACCATAATAAGTTGTCAGGCATTTTACTTCGTGTACAAACCACGATAAGTAAGCGTCTTTGTTTACGTTTCACCTATTTCCCGGCCTGTTCTCTAGCTGGCAGTTTAGCGTTGTTTCACGCTACTGGAGAAATGGCTGGTTCAAATAGCTCTGAGCACTATAGGACTTAACATCTGAGGTCACCAGTCCCCTAGAACTTAAAACTACTTAAACGTAACTAACCTAAGGACATCACACACATCCATACCCGAGGCAGGATTCGAACCTGCGACCGTAGCGGTCACGCGGTTCCAGACGGAAGCGCCTACAACCGCTCGGCCACAACGGCCGGCCGTCAATGAACGCCTGCACTCGGTAATTTATAATTTTTTACGAAAAAAATGTTTGTGCACAACGAAATTTCAAAATTTTTAATGTTAGAAACGATGTAGCAAGAAAAATGGATGTACTGTAGAGACTAGGAGTCAATCCAAGGTTAAACGCAAAGTATTAACCCTTTATGCATACTGTAGCTGATAAGCTACAGACCTCATTTCTTCGATTTATTCCATATGGAGAAACATTTTCGATCAAATTCGTTATGTAGCTAAGTGTATACACTCCGCTGCAGTTTCTAGTAGTTCTTCATAGCGATCATAGATGGCAGGACGAGCTGAAGCAGTTCGACAGTGAGCTGTGTGGACATACTGCCAAGTGTGTGTTTTGGCGGAAAGTTGAGGTGTGTTTTTGGTGTTTGTGCACTGATTTCTGGGTTTGAAAATTACTTTTTCATTTTGAAAACGTAAGTAGATATGTTGTAAACAGTTAATTCGAGTGTCTTTGCGATAGATTTGAAATGAGGCCTGTTTTTGTGTATGTAGCTTATCAGCTACATTTTTCATTTACTGCATTTCAGGCGCTGACGTAAAAATGTCTCGAAAGAGTCAAGAAGAAATGCTTATGGAATGGTTAGAGATTCCACTAAGCAGTGATGACGATCTTGAGTGTTTCTCTGACGATTCCATTCAAGATGAGACATATGTTGCTCCAGAATCTGTTGATTGTGATAGTGACAGTAGTGACGAAGAAAGTCAAGTACCAGTAATTAGGACTGAAGATGTTTCTGGAACAAGACAATCTGATGTTATAATGAAGGAATCGACGTCACAGTTGTCTGATAATGCTCTGAAACTGCCATGCAGCAGCAAAAATGTTACCAAAAACATCAGGAGTGTGGTTTGGAAAGATAAACAGTTGATTATTCCCGAACTGCAGACAAAATTTCATGGCAATACTTCGTTACCAGAAGAAGTAATAAACTTAAATACTCCATACCAATTCTTCAAACATATATTTCCATCTAAATTGTTTGATCTAATTGTCGAAGAGTCTCATAGATACAGTGTGCAGTGTAATCCTGATAGACCAATAGATTTATCCTGTGATGACATAAAAAAATTTATAGGCATCTGTCTCGTAATGTCAATAGTTCATGTACCTAATACGAGGGATTACTGGGGAGAAGTTACTGGTACTCATCTGATCAAGACAACAATGACAGTGAATCAGTATGAGCAAATACGTAAGTTTCTTCACTTCAATGACAACAGTGCAATGATACCCAGAGGTGAAAAAGGTCATGATAGACTCTTCAAGATAAGACCCATAATAGAATTGATGAGATCTCGGTTTCAAACAATACCTGTTGAGGAGTGTGTTTCTGTTGATGAACAGATATGTTCAACAAAGGCTAGAAGTTATTTGAAACAATACATGCCAAACAAGCCTCATAAATATGGATACAAATTATTTGTTATTAGTGGCATATCTGGTTATGCCTACGATTTTGAGATTTTCACTGGAGATGAAAATGAACCAGAAAAAAGAGTGACTGGGGAGGAAGACTTGGGAGCAAGTGCAAATGTTGTAGTTCGACTCAGTAGGATACTACCAAGAAATATGAACCACAAACTGTACTGTGACAATTATTACACAAGTCTGCCACTGCTTGTATGGTTACATAAACAAGGAATTTACTCACTTGGGACAGTCAGAAGAAACAGAGTGCCAGACTGCAAGCTCCCTTCAGAAGATGAGCTGAAGAAAGTGGCACGAGGTGCATCAGTAGAGCGCGTCGCAACAGTGGATGGTGTCGACATATCAAATGTAGTGTGGAAAGATAACAAGAGTGTGATGTTGCTTTCTACACTTGCTGGACAGCAGCCTATTCATGAAGCAGGGAGGGATGACAAAAAAACAAAGTCAAGAATAACAATACCTTGTCCACAAATAATTAAGCTCTACAATAAACATATGGGAGGTGTTGACCTTCTTGACAGCGTAATGGGTCGACATAAAATTCTTGTGAAAAGTCGAAAATGGTATATAAGATTGTTTTACCATCTCCTGGACATGGGAGTAGTCAATTCCTGGCTGTTGTATAGGAGAGTAGCAGAAACCAAAGGGATTAGGAGAACTATGAAACTCTCCGAATTTCGAATGGAAATTGCTCACTGTTTGTGTCGCTCAGGTCAAACTTCAGCAAAACGTGGAAGGCCAAGTAATGAACTCGAAAACCAAATACAAGCTAAGAAGACAAAGGGGCCCACAGCACATGTACCTCCACAAGATGTAAGGCTGGATCAAGTAGGTCACCTGCCTTCGTACTTGCAAGTGAGACAGAGGTGCAAAATGCCAGGATGCAAGGGATTTTCCTGGGTTCAGTGTAATAAATGTGCAGTTGCATTGTGTTTGCACAAACAAAAGAACTGTTTTCAAACTTTTCATGTAAAGTGATTATCACATGCTTGGGTACAAACCTGTTGGAACTAGATACCTTATTGTTCATATATAAAAGTGTATAAAATATACAATAAATGCTCAATATTTACAACATTATACAAAGTATTTAATCATAATCAACAATTAAATTACGAGAGATTTGGTCAAAATTGAGGGAGCAAAATAAGCACATTTATTGTGGCTCGTAAGGTGTTAACTCAAAATGTAGCTGATCAGCTACAAAGCGATTTTCAACAATAGTGCTTTGTTAATTTAATTTAAAAAAATTTTTCAATATTTTTTTCGAAATGTAGGCATTATAAACTAAACATGGTAATTTTTACAGCTTGAAATAAAAAATCATGCATTTAAGAGTTAACTTTTTTAAGAGTTCATAACGCAGAAATAGGGACATTCAAATCCACACAGGCAAAAAGCAGACAGTAAAGAGGAAAAAAGAGAGACGATGTCTATGATGCTGAATATGAAAAAGGAAAAATTTTAATTTTAAGAACTGTGATTCAAATTTTCAAGTTAGAAACCCCAGGCACTATTAGTTTTAGAAATATGACTCACAAATTCAAATGGTTCAAATGGCTCTGAGCACTATGGGACTTAACATCTTAGGTCATCAGTCCCCTAGAACTTAGAACTACTTAAACCTAACTAACCTAAGGACATCACACACATCCATGCCCGAGGCAGGATTCGAACTTGCGACCGTAGCGACTCACAAGTGCTTCAATTTTTCTGCAGGTGTTCCTAGAATACTAAAAACCAACGGATGCCACATTTGGCTTTGTGACTAATACTTTTCATTCAGGCAAAAAAATCTTAATTTGTTCCAAATGTAATGTTTAAACAAATGTCAACAAACACGACTTCAATGGCTCTGTATCAACATATGGTTGCCTACAATTATTGCTTCGCTCTTCTTTCAACTTTTAAAGTCTAATCTTTAATAGTTTGTTCAGAACTGGTACCTGAACATCTTAATAGAATAGGGGAACGGGGGAGCACATCTAGTGTCTGTGTTATTGGGGTTACGTTTTGTTCAGAGCCTGGCTTGGCACAGTGTTCCGCTTGGGAATACTGTTATCGCTGAGAGTTTTGAAATTTTTATTAGTCTTTGAGAACGTGAGGAATTAAAGCAATAATAATTTCATGGAGAGAATCGTCAATTGGTTGGAAAATCATTCTTCTGTTCCTTACAAACGCCTTCATACACGTCTGCTGCGCAGCAAACTAATACAAAGAAAAGCAATATTAAATGAAAAACTGTTCTCATTAATTAGTTTTTATTTACTATTTCGAACATTTGACACGAATACAGCCGGATAATATGCCCCTTCAACGAAGATAGCCTACACACTCCTACATGAAGCAATAAACAAGCGCAGCAAGACAACTTTGATTATCCTTTAAAGGTAGACATGACGCAAACAAGTATTTAGCCTCCTCCAAACCCGTAAAAAGTTCATACGAAACACGTCTTTTTTTCACAACTTCTGACACTACTCGTAAGTTAGAAGCATCTCGTTTTCAGAAAAATTTACGTTGCATTGGTGAAGGGAGGTCCATCTTCCCGGCAGCCTTGTTATTTAAAGAAAGGGACCCACTGCCGCAAATGTGGCTTCAGTCGCTGGAGGACGTGGCAATAAAATCTACTGTTAACAACCCAAGTTGTTTCAGGGACGAATTCCTCTGGCAGTGTAACATCAACACATGAAACGTCAGCCAACAAATTTGTGTTCCTCGAGTTTATATCCAAGCAGTCAAAAGAATAACTCGTTAGCGGAGTAATAAATATTTCACGGTTAGGTAATTCTGCGTGCTCCCATACATTCTTGAAGTAAGAGAGAAAAAATCGTAGTCTTAAAGGGCAAAAAAAGTGATACGAGGAATAATGTTAAGGATTTTTTTTAAAAAAAGTTACATGTATTACACCGAGAAATGCCACCACACTATAGTTGTAACCAGTTTCAAGTAATAACTCACACACATACATACATACATACATACATACATAGTCGTACATACATACATAAATACTTGTACCATAGAGCATGAACACGACTTTTCATAATTATGTGGAACGTGTCACTTTAACATAAGTTTTCTTTACACAAAATTAATTTTTTTTTCAGTTACTACTTCATATCTAAACATTCATCTATTGAGTGGGAGTTGTCATTCAGAAATTCTTTTAATTTGTTTTTAAATATTGGTTGGCTGTATGTCAGACTTCTAATGCTGTTTGGAAAATAAACGAACATTTTTGTGGCAGCATAATTCATCCCCTTCTAAACCGAAGTCAGGTTTAACCCAGAATACTGAAGATCATCCTTTCTTCAAGTGTTGTAGCTATGCATTTCGCTGTATTTTTGAATTGGAATGGGTTACTAATAACAAATTTCATAAGTGAAAATATGTATTGCGAAGGTACTGTGAATATCTCGAGTTCCTTAAAAAAAAGTCTGCAAGGTGATATTGGATGGGCTCTAGCTTATTGTAAACAGTCTTCTGACTGGTTTGATACGGCCCGTCACGAATTCCTCTCCTGAGCCAACCTCTTCATCTCAGAGTGGCAACTGCAACCTACGTCCTCAATTATTTGCTAGATGTATTCCTATCTCTGTCTTCGTCTACTGTTTTTACCCGGTACAGCTCACTCTAGTACAATGGAAGTCATTTCCTCATGTCTTAAAAGATGTCCTATCATCCTGTCCCTTTTCCTTACCCGTGTTTTCCATACATTCCTTTCCTCTCGGATTCTGCGCAGAACTTCCCCATTCCTTACCTTATCAGCTCACCTAATTTTCAACATTCGTCTGTAGCACCAGATCTCAAATGCTTCGGTTCTTTTCTGTTCCGGTTTTCCCACAGTCCATGTTACACTACCGTACCATACAATGCTGTATTCCATACGTACTAAGGCCGAAATTTGGTATTAGTAGCCTTCTTTTCGCCAGGAATGCCCTTATTTGTCATGGTTGGTCTACTTTCGATGTCCTCCATGCTTCGTCCGTTATTGGTTATTATACTGCGTAGGTAGCAGAATTCCTTAACTTCACCTACTTCGTGACCATCAATCCTGATATCAAGTTTCTCGCTGTTCTCATTTCTACTAGTTCTCATTACCTTCGTCTTTCTTCGATTTACTCTCAATCCATACTGTGTACTCATTAGACTGTTCATTCCGTTCAGCAGATCATGTAATTCTTCTTCAATTTCACTCAGGACAGCAATGTCATCAGCGAATCGTATCTTGATACCCTTTCACCTTGAATTTTAATTCCACTCTTGAACCTTTCTTTTATTTCCATCATTGCTTCCTCTATGTACAGATTGAACAGTAGGGGTGAAAGGCTACATCCTTGTCTTGCACCCTTTTTATCAGAACTTTGTTCTTGGTCGTCCACTCTTATTATTCCCTCTTGGCTGTTGTACATATTGCATATGACCCATCTCTCCCTATAGATTACTCTTACTTTTCTCAGAATTTCGAACATCTTGCACCATTTTATATTGTTGAAAGCTTTCTCCAGGTCGACAAATCCTATGAATATGTCTTGATTTTTCTTTAGTCTTGCTTCCATTACTAACCGCAACGTCAGAATTGCCTCTCTCGCGCCTTTACCTTTCCTAAAACCAAACTGATCGTCATCTAGCGCATCCTCATTTTTCTTTTCCATTCTTCTGTATATTATTCTTGGCAGCAGCTTGGATGCATGAACTGTTAAGCTGATTGTGCGATAATTCTCGCACTTCTCAGCTCTTGCCGTCATCGGAATTGTGTGGATGATGCTTTTCCGAAACTCAGATCGTATGTCGCCAGAGTCATACGTTCTACACACCAACGTAAATAGTCGTTTTGTTGCCATTTCCCCCAACGATTTTACAAATTCTGATGGAATGTTATCTATCCCTTCTGCCTTATTTGACCTTAAGTCCTCCAAAGTTCTGTTAAATTCTCATTCTAGTACTGGATCCCCTATCTCTTCTAATTAGACTCCAGTTTCTTCTTCTATCACATCAGACAAATCTTCCCCCTCATAGAGGCTTTCAATGTATTCTTTCCACCTATCCGCTCTCTCCTCTGCATTTAACATATTCTCCTGTAACTCCTTCCCCTACAACTGCATTCCAGTCCCCCATGACTATTAGATTTTCATCCCCCTTTACATACTGTATTACATCCTCATGCACTTCCTCTACCTCTTCATCTTCAGCTTGCGACGTCGGCATGTATACCTGAACTACGCTGTCGGTGGTGGTTTGCTGTCGATTCTTATAAGAACAACCGTGTCACTGAACTGTTCGCAGTAACACGCTCTCTGCCCTACCTTCCTATTCATAACGAATCCTACTCCCTTTATACCATTTTCTGCTGCTGTTGATATTATCTTGTACTCATCTGACCAGAAATCCTTGTCTTCCTTCCACTTCACTTCACTGACGCCTACTATATCTAGATTGAGCCTTTGCATTTCACTTTTCAAATTTTCTAGTTTCTCTACCAAGTTCAAGCTTCTGGCATACCACGCCCCGACTCGTTGAACGTTATCTTTCGTTAATTATTCAATCTTTTTCTCATGGTAGTGTCTCCCTTGGCAGCCCCTCCCGGAGATCCGAATGGGAGACTATTCCGGAATCTTTTGCGAATGGAGAGATCATCATAACACTTCTTCCAGCTACTATTCTGATTACAAGCATTTGTGGGATAAATATATTTTCTCTTAATGATCAGTTACCCCAAAATATGATACCACATGCAAGCAGTGAATGAAAATAGGCATAGTAGGCTAATTTACTGATATGTTTATCAACAAAATTTGTAATAACCCTAATAGGATACGCAACTGAACCTAACCGTCTCAGCAGATCCTCGATGTTTTTCTTCCAATTCATTTCTCATCAATGCACACACCCAGAAACTTTAAATAGCCTGCCTTAGCAACAGACTTTTGTTCATAGACTATATTTATCACTGTTGTTATGCCGTTTACTGTGCAAAATTGTACATACTGTGGTGTTGTTTTTTTTTTTTTTTTTTTCAAAATTTATTGAGAGTCCATTTGCAGATAATCACTTCATAATTTTCTGAAAGACATTATTTACAATTTCCTGAGCTGATTCTTACTTGTTGGGTGTGCTTATTATATTTGTATCATCAGCAAAAAGAACTAGCTTTGCAGCTCCAAGAATATCGAATGGCTAGTCATTAATATATATTAAGAACAACAAGGGACCCAAAACTGAACCCTGTGGGACACCAATCTTGATACCTCCAAAGTTAGAGGACTCTGCTGATTTTTGCCGACTATATTTTAATCCACTCTTAAATAGTATTTTCAGAACAAAAACATCACATTGTTTACTACTCAGCTTCTTATATGGATATTAGTAATTTTATTTTATTTTTAAAAGGCAATTCATGGGCACTATGCTAATATTGATCTCTATCTCATTTGTAACACAGAAAATGGGAAAAATGGGTTGTTATAGTGGATAAAACTATGTTAATGATTGCACGCACAGAAGGAAAAGGAGTCCACGAGTTTCTTCAGGTATGCCGTATCAGCTGAATCCACTCGCGGATGGTTAGTTCCCGTAATGTTACGATATCGGGGGAGATGCTGACTGCTACGTTTCACCCATTTCTACAGGTAGTTCCAGACATTTGCTATGGGATTAATACTGGTTTATTTAGCGGATCCATAGAGATGCGACAGAATGCCATTGTCTCGTCATATGACGAACGTTAGTGTGGAGTCCTGTGAACATGGCTGTTACTGTCTTGGAAGACGAGAATACCACAGCATACTTATGGAGAAGATGTAGTAGGGCAGCGACAATATAGAGATAAACTTCTCGGTCAATATTTAGGGTGACCTGAGTGAGTGAGCTTATGTCACTGCTCGAAAAGAACCCCCGAAACACCACAGAATCATTTCCGGCCTGAACTACTCGCTCCATACAATGAGGGCTAAACGCCTCACTGGGTCGTCGGTGCATCATTTAACACACAGAGAGAATAGCGACTCGTCATACCTCACTACACGCCAGCAGTGGCTTCTTTAGTGTTTGGTACACCGAAGACGTGAAGTTTCAAGTGGTGCTCCGAGTGGTGCTGCCGAATGTTCGGGTTTTCCCCGATTTGTTCTAATTTTGAGGGCATCCGGGGGCATAATTTTCGGTGTTGCAGTACACCGACTTTCGTAAGTTTGTATCATATATGTCCGTTGAGACTTTTTTATCTCCTGCCTATGTCTTTTAATTGTACGCTTGCTTCTAATTCTTTGTAAAGCGCCCTAAAACCCCAATAACAACCTACTTCATTTCACATGCAAAAAGCCAAAAAGTAAGTGCACATTTAATAACGATTTGCAAAAGAAATATCTAATGTTGAAAAATTACGACTCTGTGTGTCCAGGAAAATAAGAGGATTTGACCCAAATGTTTGAGGTTTTCGAAATCTTTGTTCGGGGCATGGAATTTAAGTGATGGCAGGCCTACTCGACGGCAATATTTTTTTCCTTGATACACAACTCAAAGAGGCCAGTGCTTCCAGTATCCTTCGCAATGTTCGCTCGGAAACAGATTGAGACGGAGCTGAATTCCCTGACAGCAGCAGTTCGTGTCTGGTTTGAAACCGATTGTCACTGCCAAGGCAAAAAACTCGGTCAGTTTGGATCATTCTGGCGTCACTGTTCTCACGCTGTGTTACATGCCTGCCAGTGGTACGCTAATTCTTGTACACGCACTGGACCGTCGGCGTCGACACACACACACACACACACACACACACACACACACACACACACACACACACAAACAAATCGGTCAACTTCATTCACAGTGTGGTCATGGTCACGTCCAAACACGACAGCGCCTTTCAGCCAATCTGTCACGTCTACATATCGGCCCATGTTGCTGAGCTGATTCCGCACAACACATACACACCCACTTCACTGTCACAACATTGGCAGACACACGATCGCATGGGACAGCGCTCCACACCTACCAGTATGCTGTTTCAATGGCGTAACCAGTACTTCGTTGAGTGAGCTTATATGTAACTATTTATTTCCGAGCTGCTTCCGTGACCGTTATAGGAAGTGCCCTCTTGCCATGAATTTCACAGTTTTTTCGAAGAGTACCGCTACAGAGATTCTGTGAGCACGGTTTATTTTCAGAACATGATACTAGTGTAAATCACGACGTGAACGCGAAAGCGTGAAACACTTTGCGACCCTAGTCCCAAGCAAAGCGCTCAGGCTGCAGCCACGTCGATAATGGGAAAGCGGCTGTGAATGATGCTGCCTGCGCCTATGCAGACGGCGGACGCAGTGCAGGCGGTACACGAGGGCCACGCCGACAGCGGCGCGGCGCTGTCCAGAGCACATCTCTCACGCCGAGTGGCGCGCCTGGAATGCGGGCACTGGACCCGGCCGGCTGCAAACACCACAGCCACCGCTGGCGGCATTCCGCGCCGCTTTTGCATCGCTCCATTAACGACGGCCGCCGCCAGATAAGAAGGCCGCGAGCCCAAGCACGATCGTGTTGAGCACCTGGCGTCCCCACCAGCTGCGAGAAAGTCTCGTTAACCGTGCGGTACGCTTCCGCTATTTACGACCACTGCTTGCTTTTCCCCCTTCTCAGTCGCATGGCACAGCGGTTGAGCACAAACAGATAATTTGTTCCGATCCTTTACGCTCAAAATTATATAAACGTTACAAGGTTATGATCATGGTGATGGTGCTGCTGGTGGTGAATGGGGTTTGACGCATCCAAGAGACTCAACAGCGCCTTTATTACTCCCTTTATTCTCACAATCAACGTTACAACTGACGAGTTTTACGGATAATACTGGCTGAGTCGTGTCAACAGTTATGACGCTGTCACATGAAATGATTAACGGAGAAAAGTGAGTGGGAGTATTGACGAAAGATGTAGAATATGCACAGGTGCTGAAGGTAGAGAGTGGAGGGAGGAAGTGTGCGGCTAAAGGGTTCATACAATAAGAGTTCTGCGCTGACACAAGGACAGGCTTTCATAAAAAAGGAAGGGACATTCAATTTATTATGGGTGGTAAGAGCAAATATCAAGGTGGATTTAAAGTTTATGTTATACTGGGGTGGTGTTGAGTTAGGCTGTCGTCGCCGCCGCCGTCGTCACCTTCTCTGGGGCTTAACAAATTACAAGAGGTATCTCTGCCCCAATTCCATCCCATAAGTCAAGTACTAAAATGACTGTTCTAAAGCAAGTGGTGATATCCCTTAAGAATGACACAAGGCGAACTGATTTCGTACCATCGCCAGCTAGGATCTGTAACAATGATTCGCCAAGACACAATCTACGCCAAGTCAAGTGAGTGTACACGTGCTTTAAGGATGGGTGCAGCTGACTGTCAGTGTCGCCCCAGACGCGAACTAAGAAGGTTTTATTGCCCTCTCTTGTCGTAGTATGTACATCTACATATATAATCCGCAAGCTACCGTACGGTACGATTCAACCCGCAAACACAGTGAGGGAAACAGCGAGACTGTTTATCAGCCTCGGTACGAGCCCTAATACGTACCTCTCATCTTATCTTCGTGGTTCTTATGCGAAATGAAGTTGGCGGAATTTGAGTCCACCCGCAGCCCGCCTCAAATGCCGGTTCTCCAAAATTTAGCAATAGTGTTTCGCGAAAAAAGCACTGTTTTCCCTACACGGATTCCCATCGGTGTTCACGAAGCATCTCTGTCATATTTGCGTGCTGATCGACCCTACAGGTAAAAAAATCTAGCATCACGCCTTTGAAATGTTTCGAAGTCTTCCTTTAATCCGACCTGGCGGGGATCCCAAACACTCGAGCAGTATTCAAGAACGGGTCGCACTAGTCTTGCACACGACGTCTCCTTTACAGATGAGCTACACTTTCTCAAAAAACGAAGTCGAGTATTCGCCTTCCCTACTACCAACCTGACATGCTAGTTTTATTTCATATCGCTCTGCAACGTGTCGTCTACAGACTTATTCGCTGTGACTATGTCACGCAGCACATTACTAATGCTGTATTCGAACGTCATAGGATTGTTTTCCCTACTCAACCGTATTAACTTTCCTTTTTCTTCGTTTAGAGAAAGCTTTCGTTCACCACACAAACTAAAAATTCTGTCTAAGTCATCCTGTATCCCCCCGTACAACCATTCAATGACGATACCTTCCCGTACGCGACAGTGTCGTCAGTAAATAGCCATAAATTGCTGTTCACTCTGCCCACCAGGATCATTACGCATATTAAAAATAATAGCTATCCAATAATACTTCCCTGGGGTAGTCCTTACGATACGCTTGTCTTTGATACCCTTGTACCTGATGACCACTCGCAGTCGAGGACAACGCACTGAGTTCCATCATTTAAAAATTCGAATCCCCCACATATCTGGGAATCTGATGAAAGGGCCCTGTAGCCACCTTTCACTGTACCATATGCTCGTACCATCCACCGTGTCAAATGCTTTGCGTAAATCTTGGAATAAGGTATCTGTGCTTATCTGAGGACACAAGTTTCTCTGTCTCAAGGAAATTTATTACATTCGAACTCAGAACATGTTGAAGAATTTTGCACGAAATCTGTGTTAAGCATATCGATCTGTAACTATGTAGCGGCGTGTAAGCTAATTATGATCAATACTGATGTGACAAGACTACAGCTTCTTTTCGAAAGGATCGAATTCTGCATTTCTTGATACAAGCTTCTACAGAGTGTGTTGGATCGGATGTTGGTCATCACCTCTTCTTCCCATTTTTGTAGAATACACCGTCTCACGTCTCAGATGTACCCGTGAGTCGGTTTCGGAGACTTGTACTGGCAGCAGTTTTACTGTAGAGGCTAACTTTTCTTAATGTAGGCGAACAAGACTGAAAGAAACAGGATTCCCCCATTCAGACGCTCACATGGCCATATTCTGCAGACCTATGTATACAATGTTAGTGCTAAGTGAAATACTGATAAAGATGAGTTCAGACGACGACTTTATGTCGCGTATGAACTGATACATGGACACAATGATCACCGATTCTTCTGATATCTTAGGACTCGTACTCGAAATTCGTGATGGACCAGTGTCAGTCGCTGTACTCGTTTCATAATAAGAAAACCATGAGCAACGCACAGCTCGAACCAAAACGGTGTACATAAAATATTGTTAACGGCTACCATGCAAATGCTTGCTGGGGTTGGCGTTGTCGTAAACGAGGTAGCTACGGCGCGGTCTCTGCCGTTATAGTCTGCAACGTTAGTTCAAACATCCTCCACACAAAACTGCCCCGTTAAAGTGTCTGCATGTTATTAGTATCACCACCACCACTACTATTACCATAATCCTAGGCACCTGTGCCACAAAAGTGGCGACGACGGCATATTATATTTAAGGTTGTGCACAGGGGAACCATTAACAAACTATAGCTCCAGAACAGAAACTTGCATCTACACTTGCCTAAACCCCGGACTAAGGCATTACGGCATGAGTCCAAAAGTCATTTAGGGGAAGCTAGTCCAGAGTACAGAGCATTTCGTTCAGTAAGAAATTAAGTGTTTTACTACAGTTAGCTCTTGCGTAGTACGCGATCGACGGTGGCCACGTAGGACACGCAGAAGTACGCTCGCAACGCGCTGTTAGCACAGAGTATACGGGCAAGATAAATGTTACGCAAAGCACCATGCTGACGTTAATTGGTGTCGTCCAACTCGCTTTCTCTGTCCGAGCTGGCGATGATGCAGCAAGTTTCCCGTATACCGAAATACAAGTGGCCTGCACTTACAGTGAGAGCTGAATGTCAGTGACCAGCTCTCTGATCTGTTGAATAACACTAATATTTGAACAGCGACTTCCCACTATTCTGAGTGGGAGAACCAACAGATGCTAGACTCCTGGTGGTCCTTTCAGTGAATGTTTGTTCTCTTCCGGCACGATAGAGATCTGCTTAACGAACTGTGACTTGCTGATATTTGTACCGTCCGATGCCTTCTCCGATACCACGAGCGCACAGGCAAGAAACGCGGCGTCAGTGCTTACTTCCGAAAGGCAAAGCTATATCTATGTAACTTTCGTTCCTTGTGTTGCGCCATCCGATGCTCGCATGCGTCTGTAAATCGAAGCAACCAACAGCTGCCTAGACCGAACAATTTTCTCAGCAAGGTTGAGACAGACGAGTTAAAAAACGAAGTGTGGCTAAGAAGTTCCGATTCGATGATCAGCCCGCTTCTGCAGTCGAAGCCGAAGTTAAAAGATTGGCGGAAGTCTGTGTTCTGTCCATAATATCTCCTATTTTCACAATGTATGCAACTACACGTTTTCAGATCCATGTACACTGTCATGGAACACCATGTGTCGATTGCCTTGGTTCATGAAACAAATTGCTCTAACACTGAAATATTACTGTCTCCACAATAATTCACGAAACCGAAAACAGACTACTCGCGGATGAATAAGGGCATTGCTTAATTTTGTGTTATTAGGTAATCACATAAAGACAACATTCAGTCTCACGCCTTTCCTGTATTATTAACTGCACAAGAACCATCTTAAAATAAGACAGACATATCCGAATGGCAACATTCCGCTGTTTTCCTAGAACACTATGAAATCTCAAGAGCAATTGTCTCACTTCCCTCAGAGAACCGCAGTAAAACTTACAGGAATTTGGAATGCCACCCCACATCCACAAACAACTGCAATTTTTCTCTTCACACGTACAATGTTTTTCGATACCTATGTTATCATCTTCGGGTGCTATCTCTATAGTATAATTTTGACACAGCACCTGCAGATGAAGCCATGCGTTGTACATTAGGAACGGATAAAAAACTATGAAACTAAACTCCGTCCGAACAGACCTTGGTAGGCCCAACAGAACCGACCGGCCGCCGTGTCATCCTCACCCCACAGGCGTCACTGGATGCGGATGTGGAGGGGCATGTGGTCAGCACACCGCTCTCCTGGCAGTATGTCAGTTTACGAGACCGGAGCCGCTACTTCTCAATAAAGTAGCTCCTAAGTTTGCCTCACAAGTGCTGAGTACAGCCAGCACCCTCCTCTATAGGAGGTGCTGGTACAGCCCGCTTGCCAAAAGCGCTAGGCAGACCCGATGGTCACCCATCCAAGTGCTAGCCCAGTCCAACAGTGCTTCACATCGGTGATCTGACGGGAGCCGGTGTTACCACTGGGGCAAGGCCGTTGGCAGGAACCGATGAAAGGCTATGGCAAATATAGCTGTTGTTTTATTCCAAATTACATTTACGATCTACAGACAAGGATAAATTAACTAAAAGAAAAAAACTATAACTCGAAGTAAATTATAGTCAGCAATTAGTCTGCTGTGTAGCTTGAAGAACGCTCTTAGGCCACCATGCCTCTTTGCAGACGACTGTCATTGTGGCAGTTTTTAACTCCTGTATAAAGTTACCGCATCTGTGTCCATGGTTGAACAGTCAAATCGCGGCACGAAATTTCTTGCCACATTTTTCGCAGTTGAGACACAAGGGGCTTCAGCAGTGTTGCGAAGCCTATTGCTTAAGCATTTCAAAACGAACGATTTCGTGCCGTAGCGTCCCAGCAGTTCAGTAGTGGTGCCGTTCAAGCCTCACACTGAAGCACGTCTCGAAGTTAGTACTGCTTACGTCAACCGTTTCTCTGTCGCTCTTGCGGGTATCTTTGATCCTAATCAAGGGTCTTTCCACGAGTTTCTGTGTGTGAGCAGTAAGTTCGAATATGGGCTCAATTTTATCACTTCTCAAAACTCATGCAAAGAGCTCTCCAAAAGTTGGTTCAGCTTTCCAATCCACTGTTACAGACCTTAGATGATTCGGCAGAACGAAGTCACCAGAAATGATGAACTACTCTCCGGACAGCACCGTCCAGAAACATACTGGGCAGATGGGGAAACGGTCGATATGCATTCTACAGGGTAACGAATGGGATGGGGCATAGTGGTACGATGCTGGAGTGGTACGCGGATTCAGTTTCTCGTCCAGCCATACAGATTTAGGTTTTACGTGGTTTCCCTAAACAGATTAGGAAGACTGTTGGAAAAAGGAGAAGACCATTCCCAGTCGCTGACCTAACCGTGACTGTGTCCAAAAACATCCTCGACGGGAAGTTAACCCACATCTTACTTTCTTTCACTGAACCTGTTCCGTCTTGCTCGTGTTTACGCTCACCGCGAATAACCGACAGGTGTAATATTGGTATGTTCCTGCTATGGTGTTCAGTCCGGATATTGGTTTGATGCAGCTCTCCATGCCAGTCTATTCTGTGCAAGCCTCTTCATCTCTGCGCAACTACTGCAGCCTACATCCATTTGAAGCTACTTTCAAGCTTTGATCGTCTGACTTTTTTTTAATCGCACCATTTTCCATTACGACCACATTTCAAAAAGTTTTATCCTTTTCTTGTCTGAGATGCTTATAATTCACGTTTGACCTCCGTACAAGGATACAATCCAGAAAAATATCTTCAGAAATGATTTCCTAACAAATAAATTTATATTAGATTTTCACAAATTCCTCTTCTGCGGAATGCTTTTATTGCTATTGCCAGTCTGCATTTCGTATCCTCTCTACTTCGGCCACTGTCACTTATTCTGCTGGCCAAATGGTAAACTGATCTACTAGAAAGTGTCCATTTCCTAATGTAGTTCCATCAACATCGCCTGATTTAATTCGACTACATTCGATTACCATTATTTTATTTTTGTTGATATTCATCTTCATAATCTCTTTTCACGATACTAAACATCCGTTTTGATCTCGTAAACTGACGTACGGTCGTGAGAGCGGTGTGATGACCATATGCCCCTCCGTATCTGCATCCAGTGACTTGAGGATGACACGGCGGTCGGTCGGTGCTTTTTGGCCTCCATGGCCTATTGGGAGGTGGGGGGTTTAGTTTTTTTAGCCATCCCGTTTAACTGATGTTCCAAGGCCTTAGTAATCTCTGATACACAGAACGCTATGTAGTAAGAGTGTATGTAGGTTTTCGGCAGTTTTTGTGTATCCGCCAAATGTTACACGTCACCCTGCTAAGTGCTTGAGAATGTCTAATAAGGAAAACACACGCCAAACTGCTAACTACCTTATGTTCTCTCTTGGCACCAGCAAACACTATTGTGTATCCGAAGTGCCAGCGATGGAAAATAACTACCCATTAGCGACATATGAGTCACGTAAGGCGCCGCAAGTAGCGCTAACAGGCCAGCTTGCCGACACTGTCACTGAACACCTGTTCACAACTGACCTACTATCTGCATTAAAGGTTCCAGTGGTAAAACTCATTTGAGCGAGTCAAAGTGTTACTGGACTTCTCTACGAGGTATTCTAACACTCGAGGCAGACAAGAACGAAAGCATTCGAGGTTCGTTCTTCACCATCTATCCGTAATCTGTTAGTATCACGATGTATGTGACAGCAGAAGACTGTTCCTTGTCACATGTCCCTCTCTCTACCACACAGGACGTGCACCCGCCGCGAAACCCGACACCTGGTCTGCGCTGCACAACAGTTCCCCGCGCTCTTCCTCTCTTCTGCTCCTATCCCTTCCCATCTCGCGGAAAGTCAGAAATAGCGGCCCGCCGGCGCGCCGCCTGCCAGAAATACCGGCGGGTCGCGGTCGCAGCTGTGGAGACCCAGCCCGGCGCGGAGTAGCGCAGCGAAACCGACAAGGGGCACCCGGCAGGTAGATAAGCACTCCCACACAAGACGAGCCCGGCCCTCGACGAACAATGGCCGTGCCGACCCTTGGCTGCGCCACTTGCTACCGCGTGAGGGCTTCTGCCAACAAGTCGGGGAGAAAGCGGCGACTACAATGTTTACGGCCGACGCAGGAATCGCAGCAAGCAGTTCTCGGAACTCCTGGAAAGTCAGTTCCATAACTCTAAAATCTCGTACATGTCGCTGCCTGACGTAAGAGTTCCGATTTAAGCGATTTCAGTCACTGGTGCAATGTACCTACAATATACCTTCACTATGCCACAGCAATGGTAATGTTACCAATGACAGCGTCACTCGAAAAGTGAAGTTCCTCAACGTAGTTTTTCGAAATTCCTTCACCAAAGAAGATGCAGTAAACGTACCAGAATTCGAAAAAAGATCCGCTGTCAGCATAATTAATTCAAAATAAATACCCTCAGTGTATCGAAGCACATTAAGCTACTTACTGAAGTCAAGTACTCCGGTACACACTACCCATTATGTTCCTTTCGGAGTGCGTTTACGAGAGCTCGATTTTTAAATGTCATATACCATCAGTCGCTCGACGAAATATCTGTACCTAAATACTGAAAAGTTGCACAGGTCGCACCAATACTGAAGACAGGAAATAGGAGTAATCCGCTGAATTACAGACCAATATCACCGACGTCGATTTGCAGCAGGATTTTGGTACATATACTGTGTTCGAACATTACAAAAAAACATGGAAGGACGATCTACTGATCAATACGCAGCACGGGTATACCGTTCTGCTGAAACAGAACCAGCTCTTTATTCACACGGAATATTGAGCGTTATCCACAGTGGATCGAAAACTGATTCCATATTTCTACATTTCCGGAAGGCCTTTGACACCGTTCCTCTCATGTGACTTCTAATAAAATTGCGCGCCTATGAAGTATCGTCTCAGCTGATCGTGATTTCCCAAGAGAGAGGTCACTGTTCGTAGTAACTGACAAAGTCATCTAGCGAAACAAATATATGTGGTTCTTCAAGCGAGTGTTACGGGCCCTCTGCTATTCCTTATCTATACTTACAAACGATTTAGGAGACAATCTGAGCACCCCTTTAGATTGCTTGCATATGACGTTGACGTTCACCGCCTACTAGCCATCGAAAGGTCAGAACAAATTGCAAAATCCCTCAGAGTGGGATAACGAAAAAACAGGCATCGTCGAATCTAATATAAAATATAAACATTTTTTGAATAAAACATGTTTTTCAACAGCTTCAACAATAATAGAACGATATTCATGCAAGAAGGCTGAGCATAGGTTGAGAATTTATTACGTTGACAGCAAAAATCAACATCCTGATAAGAAAACTTAAGATTAGCAATAAGATTAATAACTTCGTTTAGGTATTTATATATTTAAGCAATGGAAAATAATGTTTGGGATGGACACAGAGAGAATCAAAGAAGAATGCAAATGGTTTAAATTTACTTACGGATATCGCTCCCCATTTTCAACTACCTGAATCCAATGTAGCTACCAGAGCGACGAATAGAAGTGAGACATGTATCTTGAATGAGAAAACCATCTAAAAATTGGAGCTGCATCAAAGACGACGGAAATAAAGATCAGGAACAGGGCACGAAGCCTAGATGGGAAAAGACTGGCACTGGAGATCCCACAGTAAGTGTTAGGAAATTGGAGATGGGAAGCGCCGAAAATCTAACGAACTAATGAATTGTGCGAACTGTTTCATGCATTCCTCGTGATAAGAATCGAATTAGCATCACGAGGCGCAGACATGAAGATGGTAGTATGTGTATAAAGTTTGGTTTCTAGCTAGCAGTGGGTGGAAAACTGCAAATAATAATGGTATAGACATATGGAGATTTTGTTAATATGGTGTGCGTAAGTTGATCAAATCGAAACAAGTATAAAGGGACAGTGGTGTGAGATGAAGCACAAAAATACATTTCATTCGGTATCGACCCGCCCTGAAACGTCTGTAATTGGACACACGCACTTGATTAATGTTCACTGAATGAAAATTTTTCATTTGACGCAGCATAGCAATAGCAAACCACACAACGGAAAATGCAGATCACTTCATTCCTCAGAAAGTTGTAACTGTTCTCCAGTTCACAGAGTTGATCTTGGGCTTCGTGGTCTTAAAGTCTGCAAATTGCTACCACCCTAGTTACCTGGTTCTTCTATTTACTTTGGCTTTCATTGCGACCGACTCAACTGTTTCAGTAGGTTAATGAGACTACTCTGTTTCTGCAAATAACACACAAAAGCGGTGACCAGAACATGAAAACTTCGCTATTAAAATCTCCGCGTCCCACAAAAGATTACTTTTATTTGCACTTCCCTGTGTCAGCCGAAAGCTCTTGTTATATGAGTTACGATCTTTAGTTATTCTGTAACATAATACGATTGACTCTTAATTTCTTCTATAGCTTAGTAGCGCAGCAAATTACTGACAGACTACAAACAGAAAGGTCCAGTGTTTAGTCTTCCGTTATTTTTTAAGATTTCCGTCACATCGATACTACCACCTCCGACAGCGTGTATCTGAACGAGCGAGGAAAATACAGTACCTCGGTTTTTATCAACGTTAATTTGTAACTGGGGCTCCAATACGGGCGTATCTGGTAAAGCACCCTGGTGTTCAAATCAATCGTCGTGCGAATGACAGCTATACTTTACAAGAGACGGATAACGTATCTGTGTAGAGTAGTGTTTAAACGAAAAAATATTCCATTTCATGCTGTACAGTACTAACCCTGACGTATTAAAAAGTTATCACAATACTTCGCGACTTCATGTCGCAGCTATGTTACAATAATTTTCATAAATTTACCGTGTCTTCGACGTCTTTATCGTTACAGACGAAGCAGCAGCTTAGTTTTCCAACAATGGAGGAGGAAATCAGCATTAGTTCCGTTCAAGGAACTGTCTTGGCCTATGTCTATGGCTATTTTGGGAAACTATGGGTACAAAACTTATCCACAATATTAACGACGCAGTAGCTTTAGGGGGTCTCGGAAACTGACATACGGCCGGGAGTGCGGTGTGCTGACCACATGCCCTCCATACCCGCATCCAGTGAAGCCTGTGGGCTGAGGGTGACACGGCGGCCAGTCGGTACCTCTGGGCCTTCATGGCCTGTGCGGGAGTAGCAGCTTTGGGCACTACAGAGATGGAACGCCGAAGTTCCTCTTTTCTTTTCCTTCTAACCTTATCTAATATTCCTTTTTTTGCCACGTTCACTTAAAAGGTCTGAAGCATTCTGAATCTTTATATATTTTCAGTGTATGTGTACATAAGAAAATCTTTTGGGCTGTATCCACATGATCAGCACAACTGTTGTTGATATGGTTTGCAATCCAAAGACTGCTTTGATGCAACTAGTCTATCCTGGATAAGTGTCTTTATCTCTAGAGACTACTGCTACCTACATCCACTTGAAAATCTTCCTTACTGTAACGAAGCCTTTGTCTGCCTCTACAATTTTTCCCATCGCCCACAGTTAGTTCCACCACTTGATGCGTCATGATGCTTCCCAACAAGCATACATTCTGCTAGTAAAGTTTTTTCTTTGTTTTCCTGTTCGATTCAGTACATCTCCACAAGTTAATCTCCAATATTCTACGGTAGCAGCACATTTCGCGAGCTTCAGTTTTCTCTTATCTGTACTGCTTTTAGACTAGGTTTAATTTACGCACATGAATAAAATTCAAACAAATACCTTTACTAAAAACTTTGTAACACATCAATTAATGTACAATGCTTACAAATTTGACTTTTTCAGGAAGCTATTGCCAATGTAGACTTTATATTCTTTCCTTCGATACGCATCGGTTACTTAGCTGTCTGTTTCTTCCAAACTAATTCCCGCGGCATCTCATCAGACAGCGAAAAAATTGAGCAAATGAGAAGAAAATATGAAAAAGAGGAAAAATTAAAACACCGAACTATTTTCGAACGCTTACGGAACGTAACTAAACCAAAAGTAACGAAACGGAAACAAGCATGGCCTTTACTCATCTCTACCGAGCGCTGGAAAGGGGTACGTGCGCTGGCTTACGATCATGTTGCGACTTGATACCATAACTTGCTCAGTTCGTCTCTTTGTTTGTGTCTCTGAAGATCGTTTGTTAAACGTTAGTTGTATTGAGTGGTTCCGTTGATGTTTTTAGTTCTATTATTATTTCCTGTGGATAACCGATCACGTATTCACACGTTAGAATTTATACTTCTCTTTTAACATATCTACAAGTAGTAAAAGATAAATGCAGTTCATCAAATCCAAACATAAAAATGAATTAGTGTCTGTCTGTAAGTATGGCTGTCGGTGTCTGAGACTCGCAGCACGAGAAAAGAACTACATTGCTTTTCTCAAACAAATTGGCATCGTTTTCTTAAAATTAGAGATATACGCAAATAATAATATTTGTTTTCTAGGTACGGACGACAAAGCATGAAAATTGAGGGCTGACCCAGAAAATTCATAGTTGTGCCGTTGGATTTTGGCGGTGGCGGTGAGGAGGGGGGGGGGGGGGGGGGGATATCGCAGAGACCGACAGTAGAAAGAAAGAGAGCGCTTCATTTTTCAATTCTCGCCTAGGGCGGCAGAACACCTAGCGACGGCCCTGCCTCTGTGTGCTTAGCCTTTATTTTGTCAGGCAATGTGTTATCTGTCATATGTGAGAATTACTTGAGAATGTTTATTTTTTAATTTGCATTAGTGTCACAATGAGCGCCTAAGAGTAGTTTGTGGGGGCGTTGACCAGGAGGCAATTCCTGAAGCGCCCCTCCAGCTGCGACGCAAGCAGCTGCAAGGGGCTGTGTATCACGTGCGGACGCGTCCCTCGGAAGAGGCAGGCGGCCAGATGGCGGCGTTCCTGCCCAGGCCGCGACATTACTCATCCGCGGACCGCCGCCGGTGCCGCTGCCAAGATGCGTGCGTGCCCGCCAGAGGTCGAGCCGACCTCAGCTGGCGCCTACCGGCAGCGGTGGCGCCTCTGGTATTTCACAATGCGACGCCGAGGTCGCAGGTCGGCACATTTCCGCTACGGCGAAAAGGATACACTGACGGAGGAACAAACGCCGATACTCGATAAAGGTGCAATGTCGCGCGGCTCGTTTACGCGCTGTGTAACACATGTGGTCTGGGGGTAGCGTCTTTGATTAGTAATTAACGTCCTGGGTCCGGGTTCGAATCCCACCATTCTTTAAATTTTGATTAATAATCAGCATTAGCGGCCGAAGACTTCCGACATAAGAAGTCATCCTCACTCTGCCAACGGCCTTGTCAAAGAATGCTAACTGAGGTTCAGGGCACACTCTTGTCCTAGGGATGGGAAACTGCCTCTAACGGCGGAAGTTAATAGGAATATAAAAAAAGGGAGGAAGGTTTATCTGTTTAGCAAGAGTAATAGAAGGCAGATTTCAGACTACCTAACAGATCAAAACGAAAATTTCTGTTCCGACACTGACAATGTTGAGTGTTTATGGAAAAAGTTCAAGGCAATCGTAAAATGCGTTTTAGACAGGTACGTGCCGAGTAAAACTGTGAGGGACGGGAAAAACCCACCGTGGTACAACAAAGTTAGGAAACTACTGCGAAAGCAAAGAGAGCTCCACTCCAAGTTTAAACGCAGCCAAAACCTCTCCGACAAACAGAAGCTAAACGATGTCAAAGTTAGCGTAAGGAGGGCTATGCGTGAAGCGTTCAGTGCCCTCCGCCACACACCGTTGGGTGGCTTGCGGAGTATAAAAAAAATAAAAAAAATAAAAAAAAGTGAATTCGAAAGTAAAATTCTATGTACCGACTTGACAGAAAATCCTAGGAAGTTCTGGTCTTACGTTAAATCATTAAGTGGCTCGAAACAGCATATCCAGACACTACGGGATGATGATGGCATTGAAACAGAGGATGACACGCGTAAAGCTGAAATACTAAACACCTTTTTCCAAAGCTGTTTCACAGAGGAAGACCGCACTGCAGTTCCTTCTCTAAATCCTCGGACAAACGAAAAAATGGCTGACATCGAAATAAGTGTCCAAGGAATAGAAAAGCAACTGGAATCACTCAATAGAGGAAAGTCCACTGGACCTGACGGGATACCAATTCGATTCTACACAGAGTACGCGAAAGAACTTGCACCCCCTTCTAACAGCCGTGTACCGCAAGTCTCTAGAGGTACGGAGGGTTCCAAATGATTGGAAAAGAGCACAGGTAGTCTCAGTCTTCAAGAAGGGTTGTCGAGCAGATGCGCAAAACTATAGACCTATATCTCTGACGTCGATCTGTTGTAGAATTTTAGAACATGTTTTTTGCTCGAGTATCATGTCGTTTTTGGAAACCCAGAATCTACTATGTAGGAATCAACATGGATTCCGGAAACAGCGTAGAATTTTGTAGAATTTTAGAACATGTTTTTTGCTCGAGTATCATGTTGTTTTTGGAAACCCAGAATCTACTATGTAGGAATCAACATGGATTCCGGAAACAGCGATCGTGAGAGACCCAACTCGCTTCATTTGTTCATGAGACCCAGAAAATATTAGATACAGGCTCCCAGGTAGATGCTATTTTTCTTGACTTCCGGAAGGCGTTCGATACAGTTCCGCACTGTCGCCTGATAAACAAAGTAAGAGCCTACGGAATATCAGACCAGCTGTGTGGCTGGATTGAAGAGTTTTTAGCAAACAGAACACAGCATGTTGTTATCAATGGAGAGACGTCTACAGACGTTAAAGTAACCTCTGGCGTGCCACAGGGGAGTGTTATGGGACCATTGCTTTTCACAATATATATAAATGACCTAGTAGATAGTGTCGGAAGTTCCATGCGGCTTTTCGCGGATGATGCTGTAGTATACAGAGAAGTTGCAGCATTAGAAAATTGTAGCGAAATGCAGGAAGATCTGCAGCGGATAGGCACTTGGTGCAGGGAGTGGCAACTGACCCTTAACATAGACAAATGTAATGTATTGCGAATACATAGAAAGAAGGATCCTTTATTGTATGATTATATGATAGCGGAACAAACACTGGTAGCAGTTACTTCTGTAAAATATCTGGGAGTATGCGTGCGGAACGATTTGAAGTGGAATGATCATATAAAATTAATTGTTGGTAAGGCGGGTACCAGGTTGAGATTCATTGGGAGAGTGCTTAGAAAATGTAGTCCATCAACAAAGGAGGTGGCTTACAAAACACTCGTTCGACCTATGCTTGAGTATTGCTCATCAGTGTGGGATCCGTACCAGATCGGTTTGACGGAGGAGATAGAGAAGATCCAAAGAAGAGCGGCGCGTTTCGTCACAGGGTTATTTGGTAACCGTGATAGCGTTACGGAGATGTTTAATAAACTCAAGTGGCAGACTCTGCAAGAGAGGCGCTCTGCATCGCGGTGTAGCTTGCTCGCCAGGTTTCGAGAGGGTGCGTTTCTGGATGAGGTATCGAATATATTGCTTCCCCCTACTTATACCTCCCGAGGAGATCACGAATGTAAAATTAGAGAGATTAGAGCGCGCACGGAGGCTTTCAGACAGTCGTTCTTCCCACGAACCATACGCGACTGGAACAGGAAAGGGAGGTAATGACAGTGGCACGTAAAGTGCCCTCCGCCACACACCGTTGGGTGGCTTGCGGAGTATAAATGTAGATGTAGATGTAGATGTAGAAGAATCAGCAATGATCAATGGCATGAGGAAGCAGAAGGCAGTGGAAAACACTGCATTAAAGATACACACCATGTATCCACAGGACATGTGGCCTGTAACTGAAAGTGTCATGATGATCTCTCCATTCGCAAAAGATTCCGGAATAGTCTCCCATTCGGATCTCCGGGAGGGGCTGCCAAGGGGGAGGCTACCATGAGAAAAAGATTGAATAACCAACGAAAGATAACGTTCAACGAGTCGGGGCGTGGTATGCCAGAAGCTTGAACTTGATAGAGAAACTAGAAAATTTGAAAAGTCAAATGCAAAGGCTGAATCTAGATATAGTAGGGGTCAGTGAAGTGAAGTGGAAGGAAGAAAAGGATTTCTGGTCAGATGAGTACAGGATAATATCAACAGCAGCAGAAAATGGTATAAAGGGAGTAGGATTCGTTATGAATAGGAAGGTAGGGCAGAGAGCGTGTTACTGCGAACAGTTCAGTGACACGGTTGTTCTTTTAAGAATCGACAGCAAACCACCACCGACAGCGGTAGTTCAGGTATACATGCCGACGTCGCAAGCTGAAGATGAAGAGGTAGAGGAAGTGTATAAGAATATTGAAAGGGTAATACAGATACAGAAAATAATCGAAGCATTTGAGATGTCGTACTACAGACGAATGTTGAAAATTATGTGGACCGATAGGGTAAGGAATGAGGAGGTTCTGCGCAGAATCGGAGAGGAAAGGAATATATGGAAAACACCGATACGGAAAAGGGACAGGATGATAGGACACCTGTTAAGATATGAAGAAATGTCTTCCATAGTACTAGAGTGAGCTGTAGAGGGCAAAAACAGTAGAAGAAGACAGAGATTGGAATACTTCCAGCACATAACTGAGGACGCAGGTTGCAAGTGCTACACTGAGATGAAGAGGCTGGCACAGGAGAGAAATTCGTGGCGGGCCGCATCAACATCAATCAGAAGACTGATGGGGAAAAGAAAAGTGTAGCAAGTAATCAATTTATATTATACAGATGAAGTCGCTAACGTATGTGAATAGAGTGTTGGTCTAAAAGCACAATTATATATGTTTACTTTGGACAAAAATATGGAGTCACTACAAAAACAACGCTTTACGTGCCAAGTACGGTGTAGTAAAACAGTTGGAATTCAAAACAGTTTCCTCTCGCCTCAGAATCGATGGTTTTCAAGGGAAACTTACAACTTTTTTCCTGCAAAATAACGGCCAGGTCAGGTAACGATAATGGAAGTGGATAGCTATCGCGCGCCGTCCTCTCGAAAATTGACCACATAGGCTCAATAATATTGAGATATGGTGACTGTGGTGGCCAGTGGATAAGCGATCATACATCCTCGTGCTCGCAAAACCAGACCTGGACCATGTGAGGTGCGTGAACTGCGACCCTGCTGTCTGAGAACACCACTGGGTAACAAATATTGCACCATGGGATGGACCGCATCACACAAAATGGTCGCATAATCCTTGACAGTAATGCCATCTTGACAAGTAAACATGGAATTCAAGGATATACATTTGTTCATCGTGATTAAATAAAACGTTTCAGTGTAAAAGTTCGGCCAATAGTCGTACCACATAGTATACTGTGCATATGAAAAGTTAAGCGTAATCTATCTTGAAACAATAAATAATGACTCTCTTTTACATTACAGTGTTTCAGCATCACCAAACAGAGCCTTTCAGCATTACCGAACAGAGCCTTTTGTGAGCCATATTTGCCGCCCTGTGTGGCCGAGAGGTTCTAGGCGCTACAGTCTGGAACCGCACGACCGCTACGGTCGCAGGTTATAATCCTGCCTAGGGCATGGGTGTGTGCGACGTCCTTATGTTAGTTAGGTTTATGTCATTCTAAGTTCTAGGGGACTGATGACCTAAGATGTTAAGTCCCATAGTGCTCAGAGCCATTTGAACCAAGTAATTAAAGTCAGTTACACATAAAATATTAGTTAAAGGATACACCACGATGCGACTTGTTACGAGGAATATCGTAACAGATCTCATAGGCTAGTAGTAGTAGTACAGAGAAGAGCAATCTTACAAGTTTTTTCGGCTTACAGTGTTAGCAGCAATGAGATGGAAGTTAACTTCACGACTGTCTTGTAGTCCTCAAGCGAGCCTCGTGAGCAACTGAAGTTCGTTGTGTCAGAATCTAATCAGCTAATTTATTCATGAGGCTCTACGCCTTCACAAAAGAAACCACCTCAGCTTAGAGGCGGAGCGCCAACGTCATGTTGAAGCAACTGTTCGAAAATGTTCATACTCAAAATCTTCTCAAACAAAAAAGATAATTAATGAATTTTTCGAAGAAAGATTAGGATCTCATCGACAATGCACTACTAGCTCGAATTGGGGAAGGATAGGGAAGGGAATCGGCTGAGGTCTTTCAAAGGAACCATCCCGGCGCACATGTCGCATCATAATGTATCCCGTGACTAATGTTCAAGTTGTAACTGACTTCGATAACTGCTTTGACTTTGTAGTACTGACGTTACCATTTGTTATCAGTAAATGCTGACTTTTGATCCCTCTGTTTTCTTTCTTTTCGTTGGGGTGGCGTAATAGAGATATGGTTCATAAAACGCACCGTAGATTATACGCCCCTGGTTGTCAGGCCATATGGCGCAGCGACAGTCACGTGAGTATCTCATTGCTGTCTGGGGAGACCCCAATACACGTCTTACGGCTGGATTCTCACTGACGAGAGTAGAATTGTCTCCAGTGGTGAGTCGCGCTTCGTACTGAGTCCCAATGACCAGCGAAGAAGTGTCTGGAGAGAACGGACAGGGGTAGGATACTAACCTGACAGTCGCCCGCCGTACAGCCCGAGGATGGTCTGGGATGCCATTTCATTTCATAGCCGGACCCCTTTGGTTGTCATCCGCGGCACTCTTACAGCACAGCGGAACGCCGACGATATTCTATGACCCGTTTTGTTGCCCTTCATAGTAGACTATCCTGGCCTTACATTTCAGCAAGATAATGCGCGCGCGGCGAGAATTTCAGCTGCTGCTTTTCGTGCTTGCCAAACCCTGCATTGGCCAGCAAGGTCGCCGGATCTCTCTCCAATCAAGAACGTTTAGAACATTATGGACAGGACCTTCCAACCAGTTCGGGATTTTGACGATCTAACACGCTAACTGTACAGAATTTGCACGATATCGATCAGGAGGACATTCAACAACGCTATCAATCAATGCGAAGCCGAAACACTGATTGCATAAGGGCCAGAGGTGGACCAAACAATTTACTGACTTGGTCAATTTGTGAATAAACTCATGCAATTTGCCTGAGATTTTAATCATTTATTTGTTTGTACATGTACATCACGTGTACCGATTTCTGTCGCATACGGATAATTCTTTCGTGGTGTGTATTTTCTACGTCTTAGCATGTATATATCTTGGTTTACCTGTGGTTGTTACTCGCATTTCCACCTGACAATCGCAGCATTAACATTCGACTTTGGAACGGTTGAAGTGTCCTCATGGCTTCGTTACTCCGTCGACATCCAAAGACAGCTCTTACGTTGCAAGCCACTGAGCTCTCCCGACCGACGCGATCTGCTGTTACTACTTCTGTATCGGTGGCACCGTACCGCGTATCATGTTGTTTTGAACGACGGCTGGTTCGAATGGCTCTGAGCACTGTGGGACTTAACTGCTGAGGTCATCAGTCCCCTAGAACTTAGAACTACTTAAACCTAACTAACCTAAGGACATCACACACATCCATGCCCGAGGCAGGATTCGAACAGCTCGGCCACTTCGGCCGGCACGACCGCTGGGCTTCGCGTTCTGTCTCAATTTGGGGTCTGTGACGGAGAGGGGGGGGGGGGGGGGGGGGGTGGATTGCGTGCTCTGCTGTTAAAATATGTTTTTATTCTGTTTTGGTATGTGTGATTTGAGTGATTTAATGACGGTGATTTTCGGATGTTTGTAGTCGACCTGGAATGGGTCAGTGACTAAGGATGAGATGACTAGATGAGGTGAATTTTCTGAATTTGTGTAGAATGATTGCGTTTTATGTTGAATGATTTATGAGATGGTGTGAATGTTTGTGTCTCTGTACACAAGTGTGAATGGAACAAACCAAGCTGCATCAGTTATCATCCTGAGAGCCTTGTTTTGAACTATTTGTAGTTTTCTTACGTGAGCATCTGCGGCCATGCCCCAGATCTCACAGCTATGAAGTAAAGCTACGACGACACCATCTTCCATATGCGTAACCTGACTTGAGTGGTCTGTCCATTGCCTTTGGGCAATGAAAATAGATGTTACAGTGCACCCGAAACCTGATTACAGGCGTTGAATGTGCGTGCATTCCACAAGAGTATTTTATCAAATTTTAGACCTGAATATTTGACCAGGGGCGTTCCCATCCATCGATAAAGATTTGACGGTTGGAAGGTCTCCTTCTGCTTGTGAACTTTATGGTATTGCACGTGGTCCGACTGATACCAATTTTCCAGCAATTACACCACAGTCCAACCTGTTCAAAGTGCCTTTGGATATTGAACACTTTGTGAAGTGCTTTTCGGGTGATGCATAGACAGCTGTGTTGTCTGCAAATAGGGCAAGATGAATGCTGTCCCGGTTTGGCAGGTCGTTCGTAAAAATACTGTGCAGGGTGGCCGCAAAACAAATCCCTGGGAGAATCCTGCCTCGACTGAGTAAACACTGCTCTCATGTCCATTTTAGCTTACATAAAATTTCCTACTGCGTAAGAAAGAGTGCAACAAGTTCAAGAGATGTTGCGGACAGTCAAACTGGTGGAACTGGCAGCACAATATACTATGCCTCCTTTTATGCTGGCCGGGCCAACTCGCCTGACATCTTACGGTCAATTTCGCGTAAGGTAAAGGTGTGTGTGTCCGGATACTTTCGACCACACCCCCGCCCTTTCCGCTTGCGCCCACTGCTAGTGTTGTCCGGGGCCTCGCCGTTCCGAAATATTCCTCCTGCCGGTCGCCACCGGAGGCCTCTGCGGTGTCGGTGTCGGGGTGGCCAAGAACCCGCGCCCCGGCCTGGGGCGGCGCTAACAAAGGCGGGACGAGCGGCTCTCGAGCGCGCGCCGCCGCGGGAACCGCCCGCCTAGAACAAGCGGCCGCGCTCCGCAAACAAAAGGACGCGGCCTGCAGCTAATAAGCCGGCAGGCGGGCGGGAGGGGCTCAGTCATCCACGTCTCGCCGCCCCTAAGATACCGGAAAAACTCCTACAAGTCGAAACAAGGGCACTGTGCGTCGAGTTGTGCAGAGATCTGCATCGACTTAGGTCTAATTAACTGCCGGAAGAAAAATTAGTACACCTGGATTTTGACCCGATGACAGCATATACCACCTGGGGGATAGTAGATGTACTGATAATGGTTTCAACGTCGTCCACAAACAAATCTCAGAGCGCCATATATGTTTATCCCTTAATAGGAAATGCTCACAGCTAGAAGGCTCAGTGTGGTGAGAACGTGTGAAGCAAGCAGGCAACCACACCACAGAGATGCAATCGTGCTTCCTACAGCAAACTGAGCGAGTTTGAAACGGTCCAAATTATGGCCTTCCGAGTGGCGGAATGGTCCTTTCGCGGAATCGCCACACAAGTTGGACGTGGTGCGTCAGTTGTGCAACGATGCTGGTATCTGTGGGCACGTGAACATTACCACACCTGTAGAAGAGGAGGTTCCGGACGTCCACGAAGCACAGACGCCTACCAGAGCGTCTTATTGTAAAGGCAACAACAGCAGATTGCACAGCTACCACGGCAGAGAGGGTTTGTGAATCCAGACGTCTCAATACGAAATTTTGCGAACCGGTTATTAGCAGAGGGAGTACGGGCAGCCACACCTCCAGCCCGTCTTCCACTCGACGTGCACAGCTCAACTGGTGCCGTCAAAGGATCACTTGGAAGATGGAACGGCGCGCCGTGGTCTTCAGGGGTAAAAGCAGATTCTGCCTGCACACAAATGAAGGTCGATTTCGCGAACGACGTAGACATGGAGAGCGCTGTCTATTAGAGTGCAATCGTCCAAAACACACTGGCCCCACCCCTGACCCCTGTCCTTATGGTCGGTGGCGTGATAAGCTACAATTCTCGTTCATCTTTGGTGTTTCTGGAGGGAACGCTAACTAGCTCTCGATAAGTTCAGAGTGTTGTTGGATCCGTTCTTGCAGCCGGCCGGTGTGGCCGTGCGGTTAAAGGCGCTTCAGTCTGGAACCGCGTGACCGCTACGGTCGCAGGGTCGAATCCTGCCTCGGGCATGGATGTGTGTGATGTCCTTAGGTTAGTTAGGTTTAATTAGTTCTAAGTTCTAGGCGACTGATGACCTCAGAAGTTACGTCGCATAGTGCTCAGAACCATTTGAACCGTTCTTGCAACAGCAACGTGATGTGTTGTTCCAACAGGACCACGCTCGCCCACGCACTGTCCATGAAACTTAAGGTGCTCTACAAGACATGCAGTAACTTTCCCGGTCGGCACGAAATCCGAATTTGTCACCAATCGAGTACTCATATGGGATATGATGGCACGAGAAGTGATTCGTCGACACGTCAACCAAGAACTCTTCATGGAACTACGTGAATATCTCGAGCAGGCGTAACATAACGTATGACAGGATAGTATTCACCATTTGTACGATCGACTGGATGCTAGCGTCACCGCCCGCATTGCTGCCTGTGTACGCTACACCGTGTTCTAATGTGGGTGTTTTAGCACCGGTGGATATGTGGTACCTTAGAACCGCTTGTGCTATTTGATTTGTAAATGTAATCATTTCATGTACCCCATATGCATTGTCCTGAGTGAACTAGAATCCTTTAAAAGGGTTTAACAACTTGTTTTCGGCACTGTAACATTATGATACTTCTGGATACGGAAAATCTTCTCTGTAGGAATCAACGTGTGTTCCGGAAACAACGATCGTGTGAAACACAGCTCGCTCCGTTCGTGCACGGTACCCAAAAAGCAGTATACTCTATACCGGCACCCAGTTGATGTAGTGTTCCTTGACTTCCGGAAGGTGTTAGACAAAGTTCCGCACTGCTGCCTAATGAATAATATAAGTGCCTACGTATTATCAGACCAGCTGTGCGACTGACTCGAGTGTTTCTAGTGAACAGAACACAGAATGTCATCTCAATGGAGGAAGTCTTCAGACGTAAATGTAACTGCTGATGATGCTGTTATATATACGGAAGTTGTAGCACTGAAAACTTATAGCCAAATAAAAGAACATATGAAGAATATCGACGCTTGGTGTGGGGATTAGCACTTGACCTTCGGGAATGATTTCGGGCGCTCACAGAACACCTTTGCAAGACATTCTGGAGTGACACAAATGTTATTTTTCCCACAATATAAATGGAAGGTTTCCTTCACAGCAGGTCTAAAACACGGGAACTGTGGAGAGATTCTGTCAGGTGCAATGCAGTACAAGAATGTCTAATAAGTGGAAGGGAAGATGGAACTAAAGGGAACATATACAACGTATAACTGAAGCAAATGACAATTTGGAAACATGGCATTTGTTGACAGAAACGTCGTTTTTGAAGTTGTGCTAGACTGAAAAATTAGGTGATTTGGCCACGAACCTCAGCAGAGTGATGGGAGCACAAGTTGGCCACTGTTCGTTGCGACGAACTGATATTTCTCCGGAAGCTAAGACTTTCGAAAAGGCAGTGTAGTGATTTAGCTTGGTATGTATTGCTTTTCGGTGGCGGTCCTGTATTAGTTTGTAGAGATAATAGCAGTTAGAGAGAGTTTCGGTCGAAGTATCGGATCTAACTACGTTTGTAATAATTTGTACTGTTTCATGGGAAGCACAATGTTTGCCTTTGGGTGGCGGACTTAGGTTCACTTCAATGAGTATGCCTGAGTGTAATGCGCTAATATGAGATCTCGAATCAATGGTGTAGAAGCTGTAAGTACCTAATAGTGAGTCGTAAGTTGCATCGAGGCTGGTGATATCAAAATTACTCCACAAGAAGGAGTGTACGAGATACTCCTTGCGTCCAAAAAGTTTCGAGAGTGAATGAATAAGAAATAGAGAAAAGTTAAGATGGCGGCTTTAATGCTTCAGCTGTCGTACAGTGTTCCCCCCCCCCCCCCCACCTCCACCAATTGCGAACAACACATGGAGAGTCCGCGCGTCACGGTCGTTTCATTTCGTTTCTACAACTAAGAATATGAAATTAATCATTTACGTACAGTCTGAGCCCCTCCTTAACTTGATATTATTTATTAGTATGAAAATATATAATCATCAAAAAGAAAGAAGGAAGCCGAAAGGCCTGACGACAGCTCATCTTTCGACTTTGTCGATTCCGTTTGTACAAGGGAAAAGGTGCAGAAAGCAGAGCCGGCGGAACATTGCTGAGACAGGGGTGAGAGGTGGCCTTGTCGTGTTCCGTTTTGGGGAACACTTTTCAAGTGGGAAAAAAAGTTTGGTGCCATGTCGTCAAGAATCGGAAGAGTCCTCGGAAAACATGGAATTAAGTGTGTTTTTCAACCATCTGCAAAATTGAGAAAACTGTTGGATTCGGTTAAGGATGATCTTGGCCTGAGGAAATGTGGTGTGTACAAGATTCCTTGTCAATGTGGGGCAGCGTATAAAAGCCAGACATGCCGCACAGTACAAGAACGCTGCGATGAACATCAGCGTCATACACGCCTTCGTCAACCGGAAAAGTCTTCAACTGCGGAACACTGTCTGAATACAGGACATCGCATGATTTATGAAAAGACGGAAGTTTTATCCCCGGCATCATCTTCCTGGGTTTGCGTCATTAAGGAAGCAATACATATCCGTACAGCCGATGAGCTCATCAACAGAAATGCGGGATTTCAACTGAACACACCCTGGAGCCCTGCATTGGCTGCTATTAAATTACGACGCGATAATCAAGATTCTTCCATAACACTGGCCTAGTACGGCTGTTGGTGAGTAACGTCTGGCCGCACTGTTGGCAGACGCAGCGTATAGTGCACTCGCAGGAGAGCCGCTCTGCGATTTTCGGCAGAGGGAGTTTGAATATGGCACTAGCTATCTGCAATCATTGCGCATGCGCGATTTCCGCGCCTTCGCATTCTAGAAATGGGGCGCCGACGTGCAGATACCGTCAGTCGTACCTAGCCACCAGCAAGGTTGAGCCACCTGAAGATGTCGACAGTGGCTCCGATGAAATATTGTGGAATTTGCACAACGTGATCCGGCGGCAAACCCGTGAAGACTATTTACAATATGTCCGCCGGGAAAGTTTGAAGAGTCACAAAATATTTACCGCTGACAAACTGAGCAGTGGAGAGTAGCCAGACTGCAGTGATAGTGAGAGGTCGTGTTTCGGTGCGCTCCGTTAAGACATTACAATTTTGTGCCATCATATACACATATTACTGGAAGAATACTTCCGCATGAAAAAGTCATCTCTGGTAATTACTAGCCGTGGTTGCAAGACTCGCTAGCCTAAATTATGGTGCTGCAACGATTGCACCACTTTGCTTCAAGCAGGCTTAATAAGGGCAGGCATTAGGATTCCACAGTCATATTATTTTAACCAGAGACGTGAAGAATTTGCAGAAATGTTTTTTTGGCACAGTATCCTCAAATGCACTGCTCATAACGAGGCACGCTACTGATTATTTATTCGTTTTTCTTGTAAACGGGGAGCCACACGTAGTTCAACGTGTATTGTGATCCAATGTGTCTTTGGTCAGTATAGCGACATTTATACCTAACGCTTCTGACTTTTTAATGTCAAGTATGTATTTCATTTTATTTAAATCCCACACTAAAATTTGTCAATGCTGACAGCAGTAAAAAGTAATTGCTATACTACAGCCAATTTAATGAGACAGAATTTTTGATGGGTCGCTTTGTTGCAGCACGTGAGCAAAATTTATTTGCATAATGTCTATTTCTTAAGGTTTCACGTGTATATTAAGTTTATTCAAACGACTATACTTCAAATTGTTTTTGAAAGTCTTAAGAGTAACGATAGGCTGTCGATAAATACATTGTCAGTTTCATTCTGATTCTAAAAAGGAGGTTTCAACATTATTAAAAAGTAACTGAAATATAACTGCGCCAAGTTGAATGAACAGATTTACCCTTCAAATTTCACACCTTCAGAATGGGGAGATCATAAATAGCAAATAGTGTAATTGAATTTCAGGAATAATTTCTCAAAGTGAGTGTAGTGACGGTTCCCGTTCCAGCGGCGAATTCAGTCACTGGAAAACATAAATTATCAAAACGACAAATCAAGGTAAGCAGCTAAGTGCAGCAAGTACTTTTTTGCTTAATATAACGACCCAATAGTTTGTCTACAAGACACTTCAGAAGTAGTTCGACAGACAAAATTCAGTCAGGAAAACACTCGGTCATGATAAGTAAAAAGAGTGCATTATAGTTCATCATAATGTTCAAAGTGTCAGTACGGCTGCTAGGATTCCAGAGTCTGAACTTAGACGTTACGGAAGACAGACAAAGTCGTAGCCCAGACTCTCGTGGAGCCAGGCGTAAAGAACGCTATATCTGAAGCGATTGAGTCGTCATAGTCCTTCATGTGAATTTCTGCACTTTGTCATTTTGTGATAGGTTCGTACTGGTAAATACCACGGCTCGTCGCCCGTGACGACGTTTTCTAGACCAGAACAACTCAGCGTTTTGCATTTCAATCAAGTCGCGATTCGGGAGTACAGGTGGGCTGGACAACCTTCGCACACACTTCGTTCTTCTTCAAAACATTCTGAAGAATGTCGAACAAGTGATTTAGATATGTTCCTCCACTGTGATTTGTGACACAACTACGTTGACACATGTCCCCTGCTTAACACTGCTTGCTCATAGTGTGTGCCCTACAGTTACATATGTTTTTGGGTGAAGTCCGCCTTTAGAAAAAACAATTTTGTTTTTTGCTCCAGACATATTTCACTGCAGTTGCAGCATCATCAGTGCGTTTTTTATTAGTATGGGTTCTTACCACATGGCGTGGTTTTCCTGCTCTGTTACGTTTTTACAGTGTCTGTTTTTATTTACGTTATTTGTCATCATCTTTTTTCGTTATCTTCTCCACTGTCAAGTTCTGTGTATTGGGCTGTCACTGTCACTGTTTACCAGCTTAAAAACAGGTGTTTAATCTGCCACATTAGTTACTGCGCTGACGTCGCTGATACACCAGGAATAAAATTAGCCTCGAAAGTTTCTGGCTTTTTGGACGGACTGTGTCGATCCCGTGTCTGACAAACGTCTGAGAAGAAAATCGGCGATGTCTTTACAAAGGAATAATCCCATAATTCACCTCATGTGATTTAGCAAAGCCACAGGGAACGTAAACCTGGGGGGCCAGACGGAGACTGGAATATCACAAATGCGGGGCATTGGCTATTACGTATTCCAGGACGTGGGTACTCACAATGTCAATAGCTGATACAGACAAGCAATTAATCACACTGGAAGAAGGCAAAATGAGGGATCCAATACGAATCAATTACTCCTTCAACACTGACGTGCAAATACTCGTGTCAACACTGAAGCTACAAATGATTCACAGAAAATCTGAAGAGATAAGAACTAAACCCAGAGCAGCTGTGTAACTAGCTACTGTTACAGTTAGAAAAGAAAATTGGGAACAAAATGGAAGTCACGCTCTTCCCCCACGTTATGCAATTTCCTCAGCCTCTTGCACGCAAAAAGAGGCATGGCCAGCGTACAGCAGGAGGTTCAGGCCCCCGGTCGCGCAGCGCTAATAGCTTGGCCATGCTCAATTAAGTCGTCGAGCGGTACTCCTGACGCAAATGTCATTAACGTGCGAAATTCACCCTGTAATGCGGTTACCGATGGTGGAGCGTGAACACAGTAACAAGTATCTGTATGAACACAAACATCGTTACACTGTACTGAACGGGAGCACTCCCCGCACAAGTATTGTGCCGCCATCATCATCACCACCACCCCCAGGCCAACAGCGAAACAAAAGTATTTTATACAACTACGAATTCGTTTTCTCTTCTGCTTAGAACTGGGTTCTTCCTCTTTGCTATACACAATATCTTCCATTTATTCGCATCTACATAGTGGCACCAATCATTACACCAAGTGGATATTTTGGTCACGCCTGTCTGCATTCCCTTGCGATCGCCCAACGACGATACTTCCCTGTGGATGCCAGCGATCAATTTTATGGTTTGGCTGAGTTTACCCGATTAACCGCGTATGTATATATATTTCAGTAAACTGGCATCAGCTGTCAAACGAATGGAGAGATCTGTACTCTCTTTGATTTTTTTCTGGAGACGAAATACTGTTACAAAGGAGCAGCGATGTGACGATGTTGGAGATTCTGTTAAAATCGAATACGGAAAAGGAATGTGGGATGACATTTAAAGGATTATTCTCCTAATGACACTGCTGCAGTGAAGTTCGGCACTCACTCTAACGCCAGGTGAAGCGGACAGAACCTGAATTTCTTGAAAATATTTTCACATACAAAAGTATAGAATTTTTGCACAGAATTTGGAAAAATATTTAGTAACATATTTCAACAAACGCTCAGTCGTTAGCATGGTGAAATTATTATCCTCATAATTTGCTAACAAAGCTTGTGAGGGTATAAGGAGTAGTTGTTTAGAATTTTAACATGCCGTCTGATATATTTTTCATTCATATTTCCTATGTTGTGCTTCATTTTTAGCGACTTTTAGTGCATGTTTCTGAAATTTTTCATTAATCCCCAAATAAATGCATATTTTGCTTATTTTCTGGGCATATCAATATGTCCTCTAATGCTTGCATTACTCTCAACTGAGCCGCCTAGCGACGTAACGCAGTCGTTAAGATGGTGACGGTGACTTTAACCTCGCGCTGGGGTGGGGGGACGCTGTTTCAAGCTCCGAACAGCCATTCTCATATATTTTCGAAAATACGGCACTAATTCCAGATTAAGTATCCGAACTGTGACTGTTATTTGAACATTACATACGTAAATGAATACATAAACAATTCAATAAACATAATAACAAAACGTCAAGAAAGATGATAGTTCTCAACCGCTCGGTTCAACCGTCCTTCCAACTATGACAAACCCATAGCTCCACTAATACTGTGTATGAAAAACTATGAATACATTGTGCCACGACGTAAGTCACGGCATGGCACAATATATGCGTACTTTTCCGCGCGTTCTAGTTGCTCAGTAATTAGTGTTTAACACATCCGAAGTCGGCTGCCGCCAGTAAATCCATCATCTTGTGACATTGTTCTATGAATGCAGAGTTAATGACAGACAACGAAACGTTTCACACGCTTAACTCAGACGACTCTAATTCACTGAACGGAATAACATTCAAAAGGATTTAACAGAGAAAGAAATTTAAAAAATACGAAAACTTGAAACAGTTTACCTCGTGACCTCACAAAAGAGCCTAAGAGTTGTCCAAAATACATTTTGCAGAATACTCGTTAAAACGTATGGCCTTAAAAAACTCTACGCTCAGTCACTATCTAAACAACATAAAATAATGAGGAATTACGACTAATAATTAATTTTTTTTTGTTCAGTAACAGATTACAATCCATCAGACTGTAAAATCTGAGCACTTACTGAAGTCAGCTCTTGTCAGCAACTTTTCATAAAAAACGCAAAAGGAAATAAGAAATATTCATACCTCATACCTGTTTAAGTCTCAAACTTCAGATTAACACGTACCTGCAAAAGAAAAAAATACACAGATTTAGGAATATTTCTCATGGACAGTTACAAAGTCAGAATAGAATTTATCAGTAAATCATCACAATCGCCATCATATACTTCTACAACAGCACTACAAGCTTCTTTCCAACATTTATTTGTATCACTGTATAAAGTGAATATCTTCCTTTTATTGTATCAGTATATCTGATTAAAAATCAGGAGACGCCTTAAGCACTGTGAATACAACGTTATTAAACAACTCAAGTAGGATGATTCGTTGAAAGCACGAGCCGAAGGTGTGAGAACAGTAACTACGGTACGGCAGGTGAGGTCTATCGTAAAAGGTGCCGCAACGCCGAGAGTTATTACTTATTATTAATAAAAGATCGTAATTGTTAAACACACTGATCTGAGGGAAACATTGTTTATTTGGCAAGCTACATTAATACGCCAATATTAATATATCATTGATGACAAAAACAGATGAGAAAAGGTTAAATGAACTGGAACGGTCGCTGCTCATACACACACTTGACAATTTATCTGTGCCCGGTATAGCGGTATTCATAGTGTAAATAGCGGTACTCGGAAAGGGAATAAAATTTCAAGGTAAATCAATAAAACTTCGATGTTTGCCGATGACAATGTTATTCTGTCAATGGCAGCAAGGATCTGGAACATAAGGAACAGAGTCTTGAAAAGAGGTTACATTATGAACGTAACATATAGTACAGCACAGGTAACTGAATGAAGCCGAATTAAATCAGACGATATGGCTGTAATAAAAACTAGACATTAAAAGTAGTAGGTTGTAGTTGTTGTCGTCTTCAGTCCTGAGACTGGTTTGGTGCAGCTCTCCATGCTATTCTATCCTTTGCAAGCTTCTTCATCTCCCAGTACCTACTGCAACCTACATCCTTCTGAATCTGCTTAGTGTATTGGTCTCTTGGTCTCCCTTTACGATTTTTACCCTCCACGCTGCCCTCCAATGCTAAATTTGTGATCCCTTGATGCCTCAAAACATGTCCTACCAACCGATCCCTTCTTCTAGTCAAGTTGTGCCACAAACTTCTCTTCTCCCCAATCCTATTCAATACCTCCTCATTAGTTACGTGATCTACCCACCTTACCTTCAGCATTCTTCTGTAGCACCACATTTCGAAAGCTTCTATTCTCTTCTTGTCCAAACTGGTTATCGTCCATGTTTCACTTCCATACATGACTACACTCCATACAAATACTTTCAGAAACGACTTCCTGACACTTAAATCTATACTCGATGTTAACAAATTTCTCTTCTTCAGAAACGCTTTCCTTGCCATTGCCAGTCTACATTTTATATCCTCTCTACTTCGACCATCATCAGTTATTTTACTCCCTAAATAGCAAAACTCCTTTACTACTTTAAGTGTCTCATGTCCTAATCTAATCCCTCAGCATCACCCGATTTAATTTGACTACATTCCATTATCCTCGTTCTGCTTTTGTTGATGTTCATCTTGTATCCTCCTTTCAAGACACTGTCCATTCCGTTCAACTGCTCTTCCAAGTCCTTTGCTGTCTCTGACAGAATTACAATGTCATCGGCGAACCTTAAAGTTTTTATTTCTTCTCCATGGATTTTAATACCTACTCCGAATTTTTCTTTTGTTTCCTTTACTGCTTGCTCAATATACAGATTGAATAACATCGGGGAGAGGCTACAACCCTGTCTCACTCCTTTCCCAACCACTGATTCCCTTTCATGCCCCTCGACTCTTATAACTGCCATCTGGTTTCTGTACAAATTGTAAATACCCTTTCGCTCCTTGTATTTTACCCCTGCCTTCAGAATTTGAAAGAGAGTATTCCAGTTAACGTTGTCAAAAGCTTTCTCTAAGTCTACAAATGCTAGAAACGTAGGTTTGCCTTTTCTTAATCTTTCTTCTAAGATAAGTCGTAAGGTTAGTATTGCCTCACGTGTTCCAACATTTCTACGGAATCCAAACTGATCTTCCCCGACTTCCGCTTCTACCAGTTTTTCCATTCGTCTGTAAAGAATTCGCGTTAGTATTTTGCAGCTGTGACTTATTTAACTGATAGTTCGGTAATTTTCACATCTGTCAACACCTGCTTTCTTTGGGATTGGAATTATTATATTCTTCTTGAAGTCTGTGGGTATTTCGCCTGTCTCATACATCTTGCTCACCAGATGGTAGAGTTTTGTCATGACTGGCTCTCCCAACGCCATCAGTAGTTCTAATGGAATGTTGTCTACTCCCGGGGCCTTGTTTCGACTCAGGTCTTTCAGTGCTCTGTCAAACTCTTCACGCAGTATCTTATCTCCCATTTCATCTTCATCTACATCCTACATCCTCTTCCATTTCCATAATATTGCCCTCAAGTACATCGCCCTTGTATAAACCCTCTATATACTCCTTCCACCTTTCTGCCTTCCCTTCTTTGCTTTGCTTAGGACTGGGTTGCCACCTGAGCTCTTGATATTCATACAAGTGGTTCTCTTCTCTCCAAAGGTCTCTTAAATTTTCCTGTAGGCAGTATCTATCTTACCCCTAGTGAGACAAGCCTCTACATCCTTACATTTGTCCTCTAGCCATCCCTGCTTAGCCATTTTGCACTTCCTGGCGATCTCATTTTTGAGACGTTTGTATTCCTTTTTGCCTGCTTCATTTACTGCATTTTTATATTTTCTCCTTTCATCAATTAAATTCAATATTTCTTCTGTTACCCAAGGATTTCTAAGAGCCCTCGTCTTTTTACCTACTTGATTGTCTGCTGCCTTCACCACTTCATCCCTCAGAGCTACCCATTCTTCTTTTACTGTATTTCTTTCCCCCATTCCTGTCAATTGTTCCCTTATGCTCTCCCTGAAACTCTCTACAACCTCTGCTTCTTTCAGTTTATCCAGGTCCCATCTCCTTAAATTCCTACCTTTTTGCAGTTTCTTCAGTTTCAATCTGCAGTTCATAACCAATAGATTGTGGTCAGAGTCCACATCTGCCCCTGGAAATGTCTTACAATTTAAAACCTGGTTCCTAAATCTCTGTCTTACCATTATATAATCTATCTGATACCTTTTAGTATCTCCAGGATTCTTCCAGGTATACAACCTTCTTTTATGATTCTTGAACCAAGTGTTAACTATGATTAAGTTATGCTCTGTGCAAAATTCTACAAGGCGGCTTCCTCTTTCATTTCTTCCCCCCAATCCATATTCACCTACTATGTTTCCTTCTCTCCCTTTTCCTACTGACGAATTCCAGTCACCCATGACTATTAAATTTTCGTCTCCCTTCACTACCTGAATAATTTCTTTTATCTCGTCATACATTTCTTCAATTTCTTCATCATCTGCAGAGCTAGTTGGCATATAAACTTGTACTACTGTAGTAGGCATGGGCTTTGTGTCTATCTTGGCCATATTAATGCGTTCACTATGCTGTTTGTAGTAGCTAACCCGCACTCCTATTTTTTTATTCATTATTAAACCTACTCCTGCATTACCCCTATTTGATTTTGTATTTATAACCCTGTAATCACCTGACCAAAAGTCTTGTTCCTCCTGCCACCGAACTTCACTAATTCCCACTATATCTAACTTCAACCTATCCATTTCCCTTTTCAAATTTTCTAACCTACCTGCCCGATTAAGGGATCTGACATTCCACGCTCCGATCCGTAGAATGCCAGTTTTCTTTCTCCTGATAACGACGTCCTCTTGAGTAGTCCCCGCCCGGAGATCCGAATGGGGGACTATTTTACCTCCGGAATATTTTACCCAAGAGGACGCCATCATCATTTAACCATACAGTAAAGCTGCATGCCCTTGGGAAAAATTACGGCTGTAGTTTCCCCTTGCTTTCAGCCGTTCGCAGTACCAGCACATCAAGGCCGTTTTGGTTAATGTTACAAGGCCAGATCAGTCAATCATCCAGACTGTTGCCCCTGCAACTACTGAAAAGGCTGCTGCCCCTCTTCAGGAACCACATGGGTGTCTGGCCTCTCAACAGATACCCCTCCGTTGTGGTTGCACCTACGGTACGGCCATCTGTATCGCCGAGGCACGCAGTAAGCTTTTCTATTTGGGCAGTAATTAACTGACAACGAGAGGACATGAAATTCCAACTCGCAACAGTGAAGAGCGTTCTGAAAAAGAGACATTTGCTATCATCGAATATTAATTTAAGTGTTAGAAAGTCTTTGTTGAAGCATTTTGTCTGGGGTGAAGCTATGTACAAAAGTGAAACGTGGACGATAGACATGTCCTACAAGGAGAGAGTAGGAGCTGTTAAAATATGGCGCTAGAAAAGAATGTTGAAGTTTAGATATGTAGATTGGTAACTAGTGAATAGGTATTGAATCTAACTGGGGAGAAGAGAGATTTATGGCACAACTTGACTAAAAGAAGAAACAGATCGACAGCACACATCATGAAGCATCAAGGAACCGTAAACTTGGTAACAGAGGGAAGTAGGGTGGGGTAATTATGTACATATGCCAATGCTTGAGGACAGCAAGCATGTTCAAATGAGTACAGGTACAGTAGTTATGAAGAAATGAAAATACTTGCACCAGGGCATTAAGCCACATGACATTAATTGATTATTGCGATGAACACCCTTGCATAGGATAACCTAACGTGCAGTCACATAAAACCAGTATCCGCACGGAAGACGACGACGGCAATTTATTTATTTTACTGATTCCTACAACCCCGGCCTATATTTATATAATATTATTGTATTTTCAACCATTTTTCAAACCGTTATATGTTTTAATTGACTATAAAATTATGTCTCAGCATAGTAGTAGTAGTAGTAATTAGGAAAGGGAATATAAAATCAGTAACGACGACGACGACGACAATACTACTACTAAACAAATCGGTACATATTGAAAAACATTTCCCTGGGCGTGGTCTCATCACAGGAGCTACATCACGTAGCGTCCACCGATTGATGTAAAGCCAGACACGTCACATCCGGGAGAAAACAAACCTGACAATGGCTACGCTTGGCAATAGCTTGGATGACTGAGCAACGGTACAGATGCTACAAGACCCACAAACTGATACCTAACAGACGGTTCTTTGCTCTTTAATTATAACTTCCATTTCATATTGAAAGCAGAAACTAGAAGGGGTAAACGATGACAAATACAACGTGACGTGATGCCATGATTCAGACATTAGGTTCTGCATTTCTTAAGATCGAAACTCAAATCCCTACTAGTCAGACCGACTTAAAGTTATTCGGTGAATAACCTAAATCATTCCAGTCCAATGTAGGACCGTTTTAAACGGGGCACATCCTTTCTTGCATCGTTCTTCCGCCGCTGAGTTTGCATTCAGCCGCTAATGATTACGACGGCGACAACTAACATTTGCCGCAGTAACAGTATGGCATATACAAGTGAATGGCATTAAGTGGTGTCCCATTTTGTTCTCTATGCTTCCCCAATCCTTAAGCTGTAGGTGGATAAATTTTGTCATAACTGTTTCGGCAGTGGTTTCCACGAAATGTTCTCCAAATGACAAATGTCACACTAGACTACACGGGACCCCTTCCCTCATCTTTCACTTGCGTTAACACATCAGTAGACATAGTATATTTACAGCATGGTAAGCGTAGCCTTCGACAGCCAACAAGGAAACCGTAAACCTCCTCCTGTGCTATTTCGTAACATAACTTCTTCTGCCTGTACCGAAAATAAACACGGACCTTGATGGCCGGTCGAGCAACTCTGTAGCAGCGGCTGAATAATATCACTACCGAAATATCGCGTAAATGAAGAAGGTGGCGACAGGTGTGAGCAGTGTGGTCTACACGAGGAACTGCCACGGCTGGGTTGAAATATTTCATTTCTGTTATCGGCTGTTACGTCGCGTAGTTCTATTTTTGTTGACGCTTTGCTCCTCCTCATTCTTCCTGCACAGTTTGATAGAGTTAAAAGTAGAATAATCAAAGATTAGATGCCGCGTGTTTCTTTAGCTGAAGGACATGGTGTCGCCACTCTTCATACCGATTTCAGAAAATGGCACGCAGTTTGCTATAAACGGCCTGAACACCAAGGGAAAAGACAATTGTCGCCGATTAATTTTGTTGTTGAATATCAATACACATATAAGGAGATCGTACAAAATCTTCAGATACCTGAAGTGCAGCTCCACGTAACGAAATGTGCTTCACATTCCCCCCAACGGAGATGAAATCGTGCTGCAGTCTCAAAATACCGAATTCTCGCACGTAATGGCCTCAGAAAGACACCTCCTTTCCTTGATTTTGAATATTCAGGGCAGTATCCTACATATTCCGAAGTATTTCTTCTATTGAGAGACGCTGAAAGGATATGGACATGTGAGTACAGTAACATATCAGCTACACAACCTTTTGAATATCAGAAAGCTCCGCGAATATACTTTTCAGGAAGAATGAATCGAGTCATCCTGGAACTCTGACAATATTTTGCGGCACGATCACATAAGTAGTATTATCAGTAATGCATCCGGTGTCTTATCTAGACGTCACAGATTATGGACATTTCTAGTAAATACTGCTCGTCGATCGTATGGAGGCGTACGAAATGATAACAGCCCACATCCCAACAAAACAGAGCCTCCCCTCATCATCTACATCTACATGGATACCCTGTAAATCACACGTGCAAGGCAGAGGGTTTATCGAACAACCTTCACAATAATTCTCTATTATTCCACTCTCAAACATAGCGCGGGAAGAACAAACACCTATATCTTTCCGTGCGAGCTCTGATTTCCCGTATTTTATTATGTTTACCGTTTCTCCCAATGTAGGACGGCGCCAAAAAAATATTTTCTCATTCAGAGAAGAATATTGGTGACTGAAATTCCGTGAGAAGATTCCGCCGCAACAGGAAACGCCTTTGTTTTATTGGTGTCCATCCCAAATCCTTTTTCATGTCCGTGACACTCTCCCCCCTACTTTGCGATAATACAAAACGTGCTGCTCTTCTTTGAACTTTCTCTCGATGTACTCCGTTAATTATATCTGGTAAGAATGTCAGACCGCGCAACAATACTCCAAAAGAGGACGGACAAGCGTAGTGGAGGCAGTCTCTTTAGTAGATTTGTTACATTTTCTAAGTGTTCTGTCAATAGAACGCAGTCTTTCGTTTGTCTTCCCATTATGTTTTCTCTTTGCACCTTCCAATTTAATTTTTTCTTAATTGCCTAGGCATTTAGTTGAATTTGGGGCTTTTAGAGGAGACTGTTTTATCGTGTAAACGAAGTTTAACGGATTCTTTCTAGAACTCATGTGGAGATCTCACACTATTCATTATTTAGAGTCAACTGCCAATTTTCGTGCCATTCGGATATCTTTTCTAATTCGTCTTGCAGTTTGTTTTGATCTACTGATGACTTTATTAGTCGATAAGTGACAGCGTCATCTGCAAACAACCTAAGACGGCTGCTCAGATTGTCTCCCAATTGGGGAACGCCAGAGTCACTTCTGTTTTACTCGATGACTTTCCATCAATTACTACGAACTGTGACCTCTCTTACAGGAAGTCACATATCCAGTCACGTAACTGATACGATATTCCATAAGAATGCAATTTCACTATAAGCCCCTTGTGTGGTACAGTGTCAAATGCCTTCTGGAAATGCAGAAATACGGACTCGATCTGAAATTAAGTGGACTACTCCTACTACCTTTCTTGAATATTGGTGTGACCTGTGCAACTTTCCAGTCTTTGGGCACGGATCTTCCGTCGAGCGGGCGGTGGTGCACGACTGTTACGTAAGGAGCTACTGCGTCGACATACTCTGAAAGGAATCTAATTGGTATACTGTCTGGACCAGAGACTTGCTCCGAGGATATCTACTCGTAAGTTACTCATGTTGGCAGCTGTTCTTGGTTCGAATTCTGGAATATTTACTTTATCTTCTTTGGTTAGGTATTTCGAAAGGCTGTGTTTAGTAACTCTGCTTTCGCAGTACAGTCGTCGATAGTAACTCCATTGCTATCGCGCAGAGAAGACATTCACTGTGTCTTGCTGGTACCATACTTTACATACGATCAGAATCTCTTTGGATATTCTGCCAGGTTGCGAAATAACGTTTTTGTTTGCGGGTTGTGGATTAACTGCATACTACAGGGGGAGGCAAAAGATTTTATATGCCACTATAATAGTCGAACAGTGTGACAAATCATAATAGCGTCTGGTGTGGGGTGTCTATAGGTGGGAGTGCAACTTATAGGAACTATGGCGACAGCGGCGGCCATATTGAATTCCACTATCTTGGATTTGGGTTACGTGTTTCAGATGGGAAGGGGGTTAAGTGGCAAATCATTTTGAACTGCCTCTTTCTCAGGCATACACAAATGACATCTGTTTTAAGATATCTTTATTTGCATAGGAGGTATGACCTGTCAAAGTTTTAAATTGTAAGGAGGTGATCAATTATGTTTACTGTAGCATGTGATTCACAATGGCACTTACACACCTGTCATCCATTTCACATATGACAGTATCAAGTTATTGGGCAAATTTCGTGCAACAGATTCTTTGGTGTACAAGCAACGCAGTGGATGTCCAAGAACAGCCACCGACGAGGAACCTGCAACAGCAATTGTGGCATCGTTTGTGAAAAGTCCACGTCGCAGTACGTGCCGGTTATCAGCAATGTCCAGTGTCAGTCAGCATGATCTCTCGTAGGATGACCCTGATCGGCGGGGGAAGTTTTGGAGAATGGGCTCTGAATCAGTGTAACAGGAATCCAAACTTCATACGACACGTGTTATTCAGTGACGAAGCTAATTTTTATATGCAAGGAGAAGTAAAAAAACAGACTTATCCTTACTTGTAAGACGGAAATCCCTCGTGGTGGATCTCTGTAAAGGTACTGGCGGTGAAAAAGTGATGGTTTGGTGTAGAATTTGGGACACAAGAATCGTGGGTGCAGTGTTTGCTGATGGAACTTTGAATGGTGAGCGGTACCTTAACACGCTCCGTGATTGTGTGCTTCCAACGCTGTTGAATCCGCTGCGTGATATCCCAACCAGCTTCCAGCAGGTCGGTGCATCTCCCCATTATGCTACTGAGGTCAGATGTGGATGAACTGTTTGGAGGTCACTGTATGGGTAGGAGGGGTCCTATCGAATGGCCACCATGTCCCCTGATCTTACACCTCTTGACTTTTATCTGTAGGTACCCTTGAAATCAATTGTGAAAGACGTAGAAATCAACAATGTAGCCTATCTTTGTATTGAGGAGGCGTGTGCCTCTGTTGACCCGCAGATCCTGCGAAGTGTGCGGCAGGATCGGGAAAAAAGACTCCCATTGTGCGCAATGGCAATGACAAGTGTCCTAAACTTTAACAGGCCATAACAACTACACAAATAAAGATATCTTAAAACTGATTCCACTTGTGTATTCCTCAGGAAGAGGTAGTACAAAATGTGCTACATGACCCCCTTCCCGTTTGAAACACGTAACCCAAATCCCAGATGGTGGATTTCAAGATGGTCGCCGCTGTCGCCGTAGCTCCTGTAAGTTGCACTACCACTTACAGACACCACATACCAGACGCCATAATGATAACTCACACCGTTCGACTTTTATATGTATGTATTCAGACTTTTGCCTCACCCTGCATAAAAAGTATTGTCTGTTGTTTCGGGATATTTGGGCGACACTTGTTTAATGATTTTTATGACGTTTCGCCAAGACGAATGGTTTGCACTGTCCAAGATTCATCCTCCATTGCCGCGCTCTTGCTGGTGAAGCGTCAGAAAAATCATTAAACGAACGTCGCCCAAAGATCCCGAGGCAAAAGTAGACATGTAATACGTCAACAGGTGACCACGAAAACTCTTGTTTAATGTATTTCACAGTTTGGCGAACCAACAGTTAGGTTTTCGACGCTCGACTTGATTGCTCCTACTCGATTTGATCTGCACCTGCTGGTCGTCATTTCACGAGAAAGGTCCATGTCTCGCATCTGCACACAGCTGTGCTCCAAGCACAGATTTCTACTTTAAAAAAGAGAAATAAAGGGCTGGTAGCTGGTTTGCTCTATTGGAAATTTGAATCAGCGCTTCGCTGACAACATCTAAAAGTTCGGTACATACACAGACCTACTTTCTTTTGATCCAGGTCAAACACGTCACACCACCAAATTTTTGCTACTGTACATTCTAGCATATCACTGGCTTCCAGTTTCACAACGAAGTGACTATTTTTTATTATAAGAGAGCATAATGAATGGCAACTTACTTGCCGGGCTCTTATTTTGTTAACTGTGTTATTGACAATACACTTTGAAACAGCATATTCGCTCGTATCAGCTGTATAACACAGAATATACTTTGAAGTTTTCCTTTTATCACATATGATATCATAAAATAGATTTAAAGGGGAGCCCGTCGTTGTGACCGAGCGGTTCCAGGCGCTTCAGTCTGGAACCACGCGACCGCTGCGGTCGCAGGATCGAATCCTGCCTCGGGCATGGATGTGTGTGATGTCCTTAGGTTAGTTAGGTTTAAGTAGTTCTAAGTTCTAGGTGACTGATGACCTCAGATGTTAAGTCCCAAAGTGCTCAGAGCCATTTGAACCATTTTAACAACGACTCTATTGCAGATAGTTATAATGTAGAAAACTCAGTGACTACACATTCCGCGGGTAGAGAGATAGAGAAAAAGAAAAAGTAGCGCGGAGATGACAGGGAATGTGCGAATAACACACAAATTCTCAAAGGCTACACAATGTTACAAAATTTACGACACGCTGATTTATAACCAACGACAGTAAATTATAAGCCGCATGATGCCACACACGCCTACACATATTAATCCCTTGCAAGACGTGAACAGAAATACTGATTACACGTAGCCGCCGCATGCTACCGCCTAGGTATGCGCCTGCTTGCTGCTCCCAGAATGCACCAAGATGTGTTGAAATATTTCAACCTTTTAGCAGGAAACAAGTAGTTTATGTTCCAGAAATGCAGTTTTGTAAACGATAACGAGAGAATATATAAAGCGAGAGAAATTTTATTTTCGATTAAAATAGTTTTTACAAGACATTTTATTTCTACGATATGCGTCCAGCTTGAATTGTGGTTACAAGATGTGATGCGCTATGACTCAGCGGGATGGAGGAGAGGCATGTGAATTATGAATTGTATCTGCTGCCTGACGCCTATTTGAGAAGGTCGTGCATTCTCGTGTACTAAATGCTACTCTTACTTTCGGTCATGCCTCATACCAACATTTTGATTTGCGTAAATTGCTGTTTGCAGCAACATAGTATCGTCCATATTAGGAGCAAATATTAATACGCCAATTTTCAAATGTGTACCGTCAAACAAAATGTGCATGTTCCTTAGTTACGTCGGGAAGCACGTGACTATATGGAGGAGGAGTGGATGCATCAGTGAGGATGTCGACCAATCATTTGATGCCTCGTGCGCATCCAAATTTAGAGGTTAATATGTGGTTTGTAATGTTCTACTTTTTATATTATCGGTGACCACGTTGAGAGTCTCCACTGATTTTCACAACGACGTATTTTCAAGCATACATTTAAAACAGGGGTATTTTATATTCTAGCTCAATGGGGAGGTGGCACTGGCTCAGCCTAGCGAAGCCAAAAATAAAAATAAAAAAACTGCTGGTCTTTGTTGAACGAATCATCCTCGCAAGTGCTTTAAGCAATGCGGAAATATCTTCATCACGATACCTGTGCCAGAATTTCGAAACATTGTCTTCATCACTGTGCCATAATACGCGAAAAACAAAGTGTATACTACGAAAAATTCAACGAATATTCCCGCCATTCTAGATCAGACAAGAAGAATTTTACACAAGCTGTGATAAATATAGAGCTCCAAAGTATGTTTTATGTACGTCGGCAGCAATAAAGACAAGTTGCATCATTCCATTATAATTACTTTACTAGCCAATTGCTAATTCCTTTCGCACTGTAGTAGGAGTAAAGGCAGTTAAAAGACCAGTCGACGTGAAGGTATCACAGACGAAGCACTTGCTCAGTCCACCAATCAAGAGGTAAGCAAACAATCTTCAAGTCGCTGGCTCTGCTGGATTTGATCTGAAGTGATCTAATCATTCTAGTGAACCATGAACATGATCATACAAATCACTGCCACAGGTAAAGGGGAAAAAAAAATCTACGAGAGACCGGAATCAAACCCCTAATCATTGGACTTTTAGTTTGACAGTCATCGAGTCAGCACAAAACCACGAAGTAAAACATTGAAAACTTAAATCACAAAGGCAGGGTCTAGTTTCGAATCTCACTCTGTCCTCTTTTAAAATCTTACAAATTGCGGCATTTAGTCCGACTCAGCGACAGGGGAGGGTAGCAACCAGTTGCACTAATGAACACAAATTAAGAAACTAATGAGAGTATAAGGACGTATCCAACTCTGTTGTAATAGAATGTCAAGTCAAAAACGTCTTCAGCTGTCTATACTTCCAATTTTATTTTATTTTAGCCAGCAGTTTCGGCGTCACACTACATCTTCAGGCGCCTTGACGACGTGTAGGAAGGATTTGGTGTATATGTTTGTATAACAGTCTGCGATTGATGAGTGACGGGATAGTGTTGTTAAAATGAAGTCTATGGTTACTATTGATTATATGGTGACTCCCTTTACGATTGTACATAAGGTGGGATTCTTCCTACATCGGCCATGGGGCCCGAAGATGGCGTAATTTAACGCCGAAACTGGTAGCAAAAACAAATTAAAATTGGAAATAAAGACCGCTGCAGCTACCATCCTGTATAAAGATGGACTTATGTAGATCTGTTGTAATATTCGGCTACACTCGTTTAAATTTACAGTGAAAAGAATTCACTCCGCTTTACTACCCAACACTTAACAACATTCCATCCGCAACTCTTGCTATTATATTAGCATCATTTCGTTTTTGGCTGCAGAGCGATCAGTTACCTATGTACTGCAAACAAAAAAAAGTTTTGATATAATAGTGACGTAGGTTTGAATCACAACTACGAATCTTTTTTAAATTCAAAACGATGGTCAGGAGTTTCAACTGACCCTCATTTTGCACGTTCGCCCTAACGTTTTAAGTCCCTAGTTTTGAAGCTGTTTTTTGTCATTTTACGCGTCAGATTCTCCAACGAGCGAACAGAACACGTAGCTGCTAACTGATAAATATTGAGAAACATCCCGAAACTGCTTTCTCGTGGAATGCTTGGGAACGGCACATACTAGTCAGTCAGCACCTACATACCAGCTCACGTCATGCCTCACAAAGTTCAAATAAATCCGCCTTCCGGGTCAGTCACAGCTGACGGTGTCGCTGACAGGCTAGAAAGCAGTGCCATTACCTAGTTCACACGAAGAAACTCACTCAGTAAAGTTTGCCATGTGACCGCGCCCATTTCGTAACCCGCCCGTTTTAAATAACACGGCGCAAGCAGATTAGCGGTAGCAACAGCACGATGTTCACCCTCCGACAGCGGTGCCGCGGTTTTCTAATGTAGAATGCGCAACGGGCCGTCTGCGGCAGACAGCATTCCGGCTGAAATCGCTGCTGCTAGCAGCGAAGGCGTGGGAGGTCCGACTCGTACAACAGCCTTGTAAGGCCGCGCGCCGCTGGCGACCGTAAGCGGATTTTCGCCGGCGCGGCTCTGCGCGTCCAGATTGCCGTGGCAGCTGCCGAACGGTACACACAGCACCGATTCACAGCTTGCTGTAAAAGGCACCGTATACCCAGCCTGCCACTCCCCTCCCTACACAGGGAAATCGTTTCACGGCTGTTTGAAACCTGCTGATCGGTTTTGTAATGGCTCACGGTAGGTGAAGCTTCACTTAATCGTGCGTGCGACCGTGCACGAAAAACAACAAAGTCCTTTTAAAGCAAGGCCGTCTACAACCCGAAAGTTGGTTTGAACGGCTCAGTTTATAAATACGCACCCTCGTAATGGATGTGGCAAGCAACTGGCTTCTTCCGACCCGTGAGAGAACTTACGCGATGCGCCAGTTACTTAGAAACTTGTAGGAGTTCAACATTGAACATGTTGCGGCGTAAATTAGCCTTCCTTCATTTCTTTATCTACACAAACAAAGCATATCTACAAGTGAAAGCAGTAACATGTGATAAACCATTGGCTCGGCAAAGAACTGAACGAAGACCCTTGAACTTACCCACAAAGTGGAAGAAATAACTGACTTATGCAGAATTCACAGCATCCATTCAATAATTTAGAGTTCTTCTTCTTCTGCACTGAAGTACTAGGCTTCTGCCTGGTATCCATCCCTTCCTTGGCGTACCCACCCTTCACTGGTCATCCCAGACTTCATCGGATCACCCGATTATAATTTCGAGCTTTGTAAGATAGTTTGCTACCGTTCATTCTAACGAGATGACCACCCCATTTTCTTCTGTAGTCTTCAATTTTCTTTCTGACGTTAAATACGTTTACGTCCTCCCTCTCGTCAATGTTTCTAAATCTATCTTCCCCGCTATAGCCTTTGACAGACCTAAGAAATCTCATTTCAGTTCCCTATATTTTATTTCCTTTTCTTATGTAAGTATTCCACGATTCACTTAGGTAGTGTGCTGTGGGGACAGCAACTACTTCAAAAAATATCATTCGTATTATTTTTTGTGTCTTGTTTCTGCAATACGTTCATTGTTTCAAATGTTTCGAAATTACGATACTTTCTTGTCTATATTGTCAAACTCGTACATGCTAGAACATGACATCAATTTTAATACGGTTGCGGTTGTTTAGGCATTCAAGTACTGAGAGTGCACATTTCATCAACAAAAAAAGGTCTTATGTACGAGAGCTGTTCAATAAAGAATGACAGTAATTTTTATGGTCATAATTTCGCGAGCTAAAATTTAATCTGAAGATATTCTGTTAGTTTAATGTGCAATAAACACGCCGGAGTAGTTTCATTGTTCGGACTCCTGTTTCCTCCTGCCAGTGAGAGGCAGGCAAGGTCGGACAAGTTCAGTATCACCTACCACTGCAATGGACGTAACACGCGAGGAACAATAAGGGGCTTTGAAATTATGCTTTCGTCTCAACCAATCTTCAGCTGAGGCCTATACAGTTTTACAGAAGGCCGATGGAGAGTCTGTTCTCCCTTACAGCACAGCTCGAAGGTGGTTTAAAATGTTTAAAGAGGGGAGACAATCAATTTCAAAGGAAGGTGGACCCGGTGCTCTAGTTACTGCTCTTACGAAAGAAACCATCAACACTGCTGCTGTCATTGTGTGAGAGGATCGACGAATTACCTTAGGATCACTTACTGAAATATTGAACATTTCAAGTGGCTCTAAGCACTATGGGACTTAACATCTGAGGTCATCAGTCCCCTAGAACTTAGAACTACTTAAACCTAACTAACCTAAGGACATAAAACACATCCATGCCCGAGGCAGGATTCGAACCTGCGACCGTAGCAGCAGCGCGGTTCCAGACTGAAGCGCCTAGAACCGCTCGACCACAGAGGCCGACTATTGACCATTTCACTGCCCACGAGTTGGTGACTGAAAAATTATACATGACACATGTTTGCGCGCGATGGGTTCCAAGACTATTGATTCCCGAACAAAAGGACATTAACGTGCAGGTCAGCATGCAGTTAAATTTGATGTAAGAGGAAGATCCAGAGTTTCTTCCAAGTGTAACCACTGCTGATGAAACTTGGCTACATCATTTTGATCCTGAGAGCAAATAGCAGAGAAAACAGCAAAGTTCAGCGTGGAAATCTCCATCACCAAGCCCCAAAAAAGCAAAAGTGGTTGCTTCTGCTGGGAAAGTTATGATCATCTCATTCTTTGATATTCATGGAATGGTTTATCAGTATGTTGTACCTGCACACACATCAGTAACTGGACAATACAACAGGGATGCCCTGAAAGCATTGAAAGTCCGTATCAGGTGCAAAAGAACACATTTCCGTGAAGCAGGCTTGATGCTGCACCACGATAATGCAAAGCCGCATAATGCCGATGTTGTTGCTGAATATCTTGCAAAAATCAACGTGAAGTGCATCCCTCACCCTCCCTGTAGTCTGCATTTAGCCCCATGTGACTTTTTTTCTATTTCCTAACATGAAGAAACGCCTTTGTGGGAGACATTATCGATCATCAGAAGCAGTGGTGAAGGGTGCGGAGCGATTTTGAAGGACCTCTCAAAAAATGGTTTACAGCATGTATTTGGCAGAAACGCTTGAACAAGTGCATCGCGTTCATGGGAGACTACTTTGAGGAGGACCATCAAAATTATGAGGATGAGTACAGATACGTTGTAAAAAATAATTATGATCATTCTTTATTGAACAGCCTTCGTATATATTAAACATTAACATATTCTTCTTTGTTTTCATATCCGTGATTACGAAATATTAACACAACGCTTTGGAAACACAGTTTACATGTCTTGGTTAAAGCATAGCAAGATGTGACAGCAACCAGATGTCAAATATTTTCATATTACGGGTTTATGCACATTATCCGGATAGAAGGCGTTCGTTCTTGCGCAATCTGTTTTTTATGCAGCAAAATAAATCTGCAATTTCCGTAACAGCCAAAATATGGACCGCTTGCTGCTTATCCTTCCTCACAAATATGCGACATAGCCACGGTGTTCCTTCTTAATCCACAACGGGCACAAATTATGTCAGTAAAGATTGCATCCACTAATACGAGTACATACCTCCGCATGCTATGATCAAGTCAACAGTTTACTTCCTTTGCTTTAAAAAGAACTGTTTAGTGTTTTAATGACGCAAACGCTTGCGTGAGTGTTCGCAGTGCCTTCACAGAAAGTAGTGCTGAAAATTACATACTTGTTCTATGTACAAACACATGATTCACAAGAGAAGAATAAATTCGGCAGCTGTTATTGTTTTTGACGCATTCTGTATGGCGTTAGCTGTAATACACCATGTGCAAACAATGCAACACTTGCGTTAAGAGAGGTCACTTATTTTTATTTTAGTTATAATAAACCGGCAGAATGTGTATTATTTCATTACCACGAGAATGTATCTGTTTATTGGCGTAACCTTGTTTCCTATTTGATATTGGAATAAATTGCCTTTTGGTGCTGACCGAGAGCAATAGAGCAATGTAAAATTGGAGGGGTAGAAAGAGAAACCTCGTCCGATTTTACTGGTTAGGATTTTCCCAAATATCCCCTCAACCACTACATGAGAATGGGAGGACGATCCCTTCGATAAGGTTTCGGGCAACTTTTTTCTTCTTGTGTTCGGTGTCTAATGACGAGGGGAAAGAAGAACAGCCATGTACTGTGAAAGGGACCATCCCGGCATTTGCCTTAAGCGATTTTAGCAAACCACGGAAAACCAAGTGCTGTGGCCGGACAAATATTTTGACCGCCAACCTCTCGAATACGTGTCCACTGTCTTAACCGTATGCAATATCCCGGTCGCCAATCTCACACGAGTTACATTACAAAAAAGAAGTAATAAAACATTTTAAATCAGTTGAATGATCAGAGATGGTGCACTGAAAACCGAAGAAATGGTGTTTCCACTATCTAAACATCAAGTACAAGCGGTAGTGGTCTGCCAATCAAAAATAAAGCACACATTCTCTCAGTATGACTTATCGGTCGTCCTCAGAGTCGTTTCCAGACAGCTAATTTCCCCTACTAGGCGAATGATTATCTGATGCCTCTTTGTTACTCGACTCCCTCCCCTACCACCCACAATAGTCCTTACCACGTGTACTCGTAACTATGTGCTGCGTACTTTTCCCAATATATAAAGTTCTCTGTTTCTGGTTATCAACACAAAACCAAATCTCTATTCAAAATATGTTATCGGCATAGGGAAGGAATATAGTTTCAGACCTTCGCATCCAGAAAATCTGTACAGAATTAATGCAAGACTGCCATTTCTCCACACACTTTCGACCCTCGCCTGTTATCGCTGCCACCGCCGCGAACAGTCCTTGCCGGTGTCGATTGTACCCAAGGTCGCCTCGTTTCAACAACTCTTAGAGTGGACGTGTTTTAAAACTGATCACGTATAGCTCTAACACGAAGATAAGCTACATCTGGTCTGTCCACGGACCCATAGGTGGCGAAGCAGACAGTCAACACAACAAAACATACACGCGATGCCCATCGCTCTCCTGATTTAGTGTTTCGAAATTTCGAAGACCGTACAAAGCTTTAAAATTTAATACAGTCATTTAAAAAAAACTGTTGAGACATTTCTTAGCTTTTGAGACACTTATTCACTTCTGGTTTAAACCGTATCAAGTCAGGGGTCAGAACGCAATTTAGTGGGGGGGGGGGGGGGGGGGGGAGACGGTGACGGGTTTGCGGAGGGGGAAGGGAGGAAAGGAAGAAAACTGAAATAAGCGGGTGCATTTTCACGGTATTTAAACCCTGTGTCTTATCGACTGCCCGTAATGTCAGCTTCCACATTAAAGAGTTCTGAAGAGATATAAAATATCAACAACTGTTCCGATAAGTAATTTTGTGGAGGCATTACTGTTGAAGACAATTTTCTTTTGGCAATTAATTACATCAAGACATACACTGCCCGCACGTCACTGTAAAGTGTATTGTGAAAGATACTTTCTGCCAATATTAGCGCCATGTTTCCTATGCATACACTAACGATGATGCTTAGGGCCAATTAATCCCGTTTCCATGAGATTACCCGAGCTGGAATCGAGATGTTCTGCAAGAGTTGTATTATCCGATGACTGGTTTTCCCCGAAGGCATAGATGGCGACACGCGAGAACGCACAAAACAAGGAGCCCTCGCTGTGAACTACTGTTTGCGAGCTAACATCCTAAGGATGTTCGGGCTCACACGCGGTTCCCCTTCATCGAAATGTCTTGGCTCAAATTCGTCTAGGGGTTGAACCGCACGTGTCGCATTACGCGCCCAGAATTAGACACTTGTGATCCTTTGGTTAAATTGTCTGGCTGATGACAAGTTTGCGAAACACTGAGGCTCAGTGGCAGTAGCCGGACGACCTCAGAAGATGTCTCCCGCCGATGGAGACGAAACGTTAGGTGGAAATTTTATACATCGACCACGGCCTCTCAGCCCGGAAGCTTCAACTGAACACAACAGCGGCCATGAAAGCCTATATTGTATGATTCTAGGGGACTGACGACCTGATATGTTAAGTCCCATAGTGCTCAGAGCCATTTTGACGATGCTACTTTCGCTTAATCATACAGGATAATACAACGCTTGTGTTTTCATCAGGTTTGTTGGACCACATTCTTGAGCTTGTGTTTCCTATATACAGTATATGAAATAGTACCTTTTCATTAGTTTAAAATTTATTTTTACAAAATTTTTATGTACAACGATTGAATCTTTTTTTCCCCTTTTCCTGGCAGATCTGAGGATGGTCATAATGAAGCGAAATCTTTAGTCTCGCAATAATTTGCTTACGATCACTGGAATTAAAGAAAGAAATTCTGAAATTTTGTTCTTCCTGAACGACTGTCTGTACTCTGAACTATGTCGCATCTTCTAAATTCTCTTCCAGTTACCCACATTTAAAGAAAGCTGTCACGCTGTGCACCATGTGGAGTTACTGTCGCCGTTGTCCTGAAGACTAGAGATGACTCTTTCCTGTAGACATCATGGTTAACAAACAACCTCTACATGGTGTTCACCCTTTCTGATAAATCACTTATATATTCTGAACCAATTAGCAGTTTTATTACATATTTGTTTTATTACATTTTCTTGGAGAACGCCCAATGTCACATTTATTTCTACTGAACATTCTTCGTCCAGTATAAGCTAAAGATTCTTTGAGCCATTCACTTAATTGTGAAGGTGGTTGTTGTTGTGGTCTTCAGTCCAGAGACTGGTTTGATGCAGCTCTCCATGCTACTCTATCCTGTGAAAGCTTCTTCATCTCCCAGTACCTACTGCAACCCACATCCTTCTGAATCTACTTTGTGTATTCATCTCTTGGTCTCCCTCTACGATTTTTACCCTCCACGCTGCCCTCCAATGCTAAATTGTCGATGCTTTGATGCCTCAGAACATGTCCTACCAACCGATCCCTTGAATGAGATTTTCACTCTGCAGCGGATATGAAACTTCCTGGCAGATTAAAACTGTGTGCCGGACCGAGACTCTGCCCGGCACACCGTTTTAATCTGCCAGGAAGTTTCAACCGATCCCTTCTTCTAGTCAAGGTGTGCCACAAATTTCTCCCTAATTCCATTCAGTACCTTCTCATTAGTTATGTGATCTACCCATCTAATCTTCAGCATTCTTCTGTAGCACTACATTTCGAAAACTTCTATTTTCTTCTTGTCCAAACTATTTATCGACCACGTTTCACTTCCACTCTTTACAATTATATCTTAGTCAGCAGTCGCAAATATTATAGAGCGTCGTGTAACTTTAAGAAAATTCATGTAATTACCAATGTAATGTGACTCGATTGCGAATGGTTCAGCAATCTTCAGAGGAAGAGCTCACTTGAAACAGCAATGAGCGGCAAATTAATGATAGGGATAGTACTGTCTGCCATACATAAGGTGCAAAAATAGACACATGCTTGAGAAAAACGAGATGTTTGGTTTCTTCGTAAGGCTGCTGCCTTCACCATCCCAGAACGGCGGTTGAGAGATTACGGTCGCCGCAAAAAGAATACAGGCGACTGTCGGTGACGCACATGGGCGATTAAGAGAGTGCGCGAAACGTGACCAGCCAGGCCGGTAGTCGCTGCAGGAAGACTCGCCTCGCAAGGCGGCCGGCAAACGCGATTACCCACCTGGCACAGCACGCGCCCACAAGGTGAACTCTATCTTATCGCTGGAGATTAGCCGCGACGCCTACGACGAATATCCTCTGCAGGTGCGATCCGACACCCCGCATTAGAAAGCTGCCTAGTACTACGGCCCCAGTCTTATGCTTTGTATAACATTCTCATCTAGAGTAACGCTCTAGCCTACCTCGCTGTAGTCTCATAATATGTGGCTATTCAAAAAGAAGGAACAGATTTCAGAGATTTATATCTTCCAAATTACAAAACGTAGCATCATAATTCCAACGTTCCTGGACAGACAACAGTTTAAAATTTGAACAGTCCGGGTAGACGTTCCAATCACGGCCGCATTGGCTCTGTTGCGTTCTTCTTCATGGAGAAAACTGTGACACTAACCTATCTAGACATGCTTCCTCGACGTGAAGATGATCCAGATGACTTCATTTCATGAAAGATGGCACCCCGCCTCATTTCTCTAAGCACGTCCGACGTTGCCTGAATGACACCATTTCAGGACGTTAGATTGGAAGAGAAGGAGCAGAAGATGAACTTCATCGCCAGCGGCCTCCCAGGTCTCCAGACCTCACACCTTGTGACTTATCTGTGGAGCTACGTACAAGATCGCGATTTTTTAAAATTTTGTTTATATGCGCCCTAGCCTGACGCTCTTGAACGTCTGCGACATCACATTGTTGAAGTCGTGAATTCGATAACGAGAGACCAGCTGCTTCGCGTGTAGTAGGAAATGAGCCACCGTTTTGATGTTTGTCGTGAAAAACATGGTGCTTATATTGAATGGATAAAAATTTGAACTTTTCCCTTTCCAGGAACGTTGGAAACGTGTTACTATCTTTTGTAGTCTGAAGCAATAAATGTTTGCAATCTGTTCCTTCTTGTTGAACAGCCCTGTATTTAATTCCAAAGAAAACAGCTACTAAGGATAAGCATGTTGTAAAATCAAGACTGACAGGTATGTCGGAAATGATACGAGGCAAATCCCAAAAGTAAGGTCTCCTATTTTTTATGAGTACATAGACCTGTTTATTTATACAATGGTTTACATCAGTTTACCGCTTGAACATTTAGCTATTTTTCTACATGATAGCCATTTCTGTCGATGCATTTTTGTAGACGCTGTGGCAGTTTTTGTATGACCATGTCATATCAGCTCGCAACCATGCTGTTCAGAAAGTTACGAACCTCTTCTTTCATCTCGTCGTCGGAGCTGAATCGCTGGGACCATAATTAACGCTGACAAGTACTGTGAGACCGAAAAAACTCAAACGGGCAATTCAGAACCGGAGAAGAGGAATATTGAGCAAGGGCGTACACATTCTCCATGACATCGCTCGGCAAACCGTTGCTCTCGTGTAACAGTTTCAGTGGAACATGATCACTCACCCACCCATCCTAGAGTCCTGACTTGGCGCCCAGTGACTATCACCTGTTCCCTAGGTTAAAAGAACATTTGGCCGGAAAGCGATTCAGCTCCGACGACGAGGTGAAAGAAGAGGTTCGTAACTTTCTGAACAGCATGGTTGCGAGCTAGTATGACATGGTCATACAAAAACTGCCACAGCGTCTACAAAAATTCATCGACAGAAATGGTGATTATGTCGAAAAATAGCTAACTATTCAAGCTGTAAACGGATGTAAACCACTGAAGAAACAAACACGTCTATGTACTCATAAAAAAATAGGAGACCTTACTTTTGGGATTACCCTCGTAGCTTGCGTTCTGATATGACCGAGTTCGCTGCACCGTAATTAAATGTTTTTACCAATTTTCCAGATATTCGTTAGGTTATTTGCGTATGCTGCCTACACACAACACACACACAAAAAAATTAAAATATCATAGACTCTCAGTGGATCGAAACTAAACTAAAATTCGGTCGACTGTCAACGACGCAAACAGTTTACAGAGTCATGAAAATGGTGTCATTTCTTTTCTGTAAAACACCTATACCTTGACTTTCCGATGTAAGTGTTTGCAGTTTCAGTTTTCTTGTGGTTGTTCTCGTTCCACGGATGATACGTGAAAAATCGCGAAATCTTATTCAAAAGTAAATGCAGAGCTTTGTTTACCAATTGAGCAAATTTACTTCAAACATGAAATACCACCGTCCCTGGTGGGAAAGAAGTCTTTTCATTTAGGCTTCTTCTGTGCAAGGACGTGCCCAAAACCTCTTTTGCACGCCAATTCGTAATCGACCTCGTAGCTTAAGCTGAAGTCTTGTGTTTAACAGAAAGCCACTTCCCGACTCAGTGGTCATCTTGGTCGTACCAAAGTGTTAACAATACACAGACAGGTAGAGGTGGAAGCGAAGCGTTTTGCGCCTGCGCGAGCCGCACGGAGAGTGCGCGACGATGCGGCGCCCCGCCCAGCCAAAGAAGGCAGTGCCGGGCGTTCGGGCGGCTGGCCGTATCGGGCACGAACATCTTATACGGGCAAGCTGGCGCCGCACAGCTCGGCGACGCCCTCTTAAGGAAACCGCGCGTCCGACGCCCGCGACAACTGCGCAACGCCTCTGCTGCGTGAACATCGAACCCCGCGTCGCACATGTAAAGTACTACGGTGAAAGGCGAACAGTAAGAATCCACGCATGGTAAGCTACTGGGCAAGCAACTCGGAAATCTGAATCAGTGGGTTAGGGAGTTGACGTGTGAGGAACCCTTACAACAAGTATCTTGGTAATTTAATAGTGAAGAACGCTAGTGACAGGGAGACTCATAAACACAGCGCAAGGGAGATGTAATTGGCCTTTTAAGTGACAATAAGACAGTTATATATTCTCAAGCAAAGATTAGAATAGGGGGATTGGATAAAAAGTTGTGGCAACACTGCCGTAACACAAAGGTCGTGCGGCGAATGGCATGCGTGATGTCTGTAGCTGATAGCACGAGATCAGCTGAAGTAACGCAGCGAGCGGCGACGGCTGTTTTTGCGTCAGCTGAAGTGTGTACTGTCTGAAAATGCGGGACGCCAGTTCATGCGCCCAAACAGCATGTTTAAACAAACTGCTGCTACTACAATTTCTTGCGAAGTCACCTTCGTCCCACACAGAGAAGAAAGCAAGGCACCTTCTGGCACTGCATCCCATCATCCTTCATGGTAATGAACGATGCCACACGGCGAATCCCTTGTAAGAGCTCCTGCGTACCTGGGGATTGGAGACATTGTAAAATCCACCGTATTCACCCGATATGACTCCATGCGATTTCCACCTGCTTGCCAGAATGAAGGAGCTTCTTCCTGACGCACTACAAAACAAGAGAAGATATAATCCGTGCACCGGGTGCTCCTTGCCAGACATCGACAGAGATGAACGCGCTGATACCGTACACGCCTTCCATTTACGAGTATGTTGCCACTACTTTTTATCCAATCCATGTACAGGAAGTTTGTGTACACGCAGTCTAATGTTTGGATTTGCTGACCGAGGAAGGCAGAAGAAATAAAGAAGATGGTAAAGAAGGAGAGGAAAATCGTACGAAAAATACCGAGGCCAATAAAACACAAAGGTGAATATAGTAATAGGAGTAATGAATATCTGTACAAAAAACTGAGCAAGTGAATGTAACGGTGAGAAAATGTGGAACAGTGTGTTACACCTATCTGGTTCGAATGATGAAAAAAGGATACGCACCAAAATTCTTGAATAACTCAACTGCAAAAAATCTTCCTGATGCAAGTAGCACCAATAAATCAGAACTGATCTCGAAAGAGACGAAAATAGAAGATACGTTTCGAAACAAGGTTTCAGAGAAAATCCAAAAGAAAACTGAGAAAAGTGCTTAGAAGCTCGGAAACAACACTGATCGAATGGATAATTATTGGAAGAAGTGGAACTTATCTAAGAAGTAATTATTTACTTCTTTCATAGCCCGTCCAAGAAGATAAATGGTATGGACATATGGAAACAGTGGACGCCTAGAAAAAAGTACGAGACGAAGATGGAGGATAACAGACCAAATCTGCGCATACACACTAGATTTAACACACAAATTACTACTCCGTTTTTGATAACCAAAAGTAAATGACGGTGCCTTCCTACAGGAAACAGTTTCCAATAGCGAATTTATGTTTGAACCTTCAACTAACTTTGCTATCAAGCCCATGGAACAAAGAAATGCTGCCCGACCAACGTCTTACTGTCTGCGTAAAGCTTCTTGGATGACTAACATCGATAGGAGTGTGGTCAAAATACTACACGGCCGCCTTTGGTGTCCACTTTCTAAACCGGAGTTGTGTTTCACGTTCATAATAGTTCCTAATGAGGCTGGGCGTATCATTTGTTCTCCATTAACGTAAATTTGGCCGAAGATCGACTCCGTGTCGTCTCTGTATCTAACGTCAGCACAACACACACTGTACAGCCTCAGTGGCTCAGAGAAAAATTTCCCTTTTCGTATTTTTACAATGTTGGCTTTTCCATTTTACCATTTTCCCCTTCTCCATCTGTCCCATTTTGCTCCTTTCTAATTTTTCAAGACGCTTTGTTCACTACTACTTCGTGCACTGTGTCTCACACCAAAAGGAAGCAAGCAGTGGTAATACAAAACTGGTCCAATAACACAGTGATGGTTGTGATACGGGAGAGGGAATCTGTTGCGGATGAGTGATTGCGTCACGAACGGTAAGGGGGAGGGATAGTGACAAAACCTAATCTGCAGTAAAGGCAATACAATGCACAAAAGGAACGTCAGCGGGCCCGCGGAGACAATGAAGAGATTTTTTACAACGCCGTTGTACCTTCTTTGTTCACTGGCGACCCTTTTTCTCCACTGTCGTCTTACAGCGACGCGCTGTACTTCCGGAACGTCGGGAATTAACGTTCACCGCGAGAATCAGAATCTCTAGCTTGGCAAAGATCTATAATCGTTACGACAGATATCGCCATTCACTGACAACATAATCGATTCGTTTACACACACACACACACACACACACACACAGACAGACAGAGAGAGAGAGAGAGAGAGAGAGAGAGAGAGAGAGAGAGCTGGAAATGCGACCACGACTACTATCGATTGTAAACGGATTAAGTAAATTGAGCCTTTTTAAATCTCTTTCAAGGCGTAACCGCGGAAGTTACGTGCGACTGCGCTACTTAATTCCCGTGGATTATGGAAGACGAATAGTTTCGCACTACACGACAACTTTCGATACACAATCGGCCAACTTTCCAGCGTCAAATATGTACTCATTGGTGGTTGAAATCAATTATTTATTAAGTAAATTAAATCCCACACAAACTTAACATCTGCCACTTAAATGACCTACGCCAAATAGAAAATAAAACTAAGTGCTGTAATGACAAATGGTACGTTCAAAATCTCACTCGCTTGTTCTTGATTTCAAGTCAAAGCAGGACATTCCGCATCACCGGCATTTCTATTTCGTAAGTGTGGAGACAATTAGACACATAGGTTAAAGGTATTTTTATATCGATAAACTCGAAAAATTTCTAACACATAAATGGGCACTCGTGGTATTCTTAACTAACGGGAGCTACTTATATACGCCCACACAAAAAAATGTTCTGTCACTGGATCACGTCCGTCGTGGACCAAAGAAAATGACAGGACATGCGCTTCTTCTTTAACTACGTAGCGTATCTTGCCATTAGTATGACAACATAAAGAAATGAATGACACACAGGGACAGGTGCGCTGCATCCGTGCTTTATCTTACATACAGCACTAACGCAACTACGAAGTCGCAAGTTGAAGTAATCGCTTTCTTCCCGGTGGATAAGTAAATACTGAGCATGTATAAAGTGCCTCAGCGCAGTGACACCTTCACCTCGTAGGCGTAGGATAAAAGCTTTTTAGACTAACGGCGCAGGTAGGTCACACGACATATTTCAGGCTTGCACCTGTTGTTTGACGTAAAATACCACAAGTCCGCATAATCTCACTTTATGAACTGTGCATTCCGAGTTCCACGTTTTATCACATCCAGTACAAATATACTTCCATCTTCGCTTTTTCGCTAACGTCAATCGCTTCTTCAGAATCTAAAAAGTTTTATTTTTTATTATTTAACCCTGTGGTGCATGAATTTCACTGCAGAGGACAACTTATAATGGTCAATTTTCTGGCATTTTCAATCAGTCATGAGGCTGCAAATGCATGCAGGACACAAAACCAGTAGGAAGTGCCGACTGCAGTGAATTGTGTGCATTTGCAGTCTCAGGACTGACTGAAAATGCTAAAGAAGCGACCATTAACAACTGTCCACTGTGGTGGACGCTATGCGCCACAGGGTTAATTTTGTGGCCGAGTGCCCTTCCCTGACGCCACAGCCGTAGAAATAATCTACGGTAGGGAATTGGTGTGTGCCATCTATTTATGAATCGTGTAAACTTTGATTTGTGTTTTACCGTATTTTAAATGTTTGCGTATATTCTCGGAGGCGGAATTTTGGGTGCAGCCTAGCATTTGCCGAAACGAACATGGGAAATCGTCTAAAAACCACATACACTTTGGCCGGTGCAGATTTTATCCAGCCGCATCTGTGTCACCTTCGTATCTCGCAAGCTATAGTGCGCTACGCGTTACGCTATAGGAGCAGGTAATTCTAGCTCAAATATGTAAATTAATTACTATGTACTATGAAACTTCTATTTATTTGTAGCCTCCTTACAGATTTTGCTAATGACTGATAGCTGTGTTTCGGTAAGGTTATAAAGTAGATTTCTGTTGAGAGCAACAGCACCTACAATAGTTCATGTATCAGAAATAAACCGCCTTCAGCTGTATATGGACTTTTACAGGAACACGTCCGGTTTCGTGATATCAAGTCAGATCTTCAGGTACATGTCTACAAGAATGGAAACGTACAATCGACATTATAATAGAAAGACACCTGTCCTAATATTCAGTGCTCTATAGCAACTAATGTGAAATACATGTCAGCAAAACACTTAAGCCCGGATACGGGCAGGAGGGAGACTCAAGATTCTCAAAATAAAATACTGTTACCTGTAACTAGCAAGGCGTCAGAGTTCAATTGAGAAGCTGACATATTAAAAAAGCGCATTTACCGCCTTTTCTTATTTTCTTATTTTGGTCTTGTCAATGTAGCATTTTGGTAAACGCGCTTTTAACATGTCAGTTATTCAACTGCTCAATCTGAACTATGACGCACTGCTTGTTCCGGGTAACTGTATTTTTATTTTGATAACGTTGAGTCTCCCTCCTGTCCGTATCAGGGCTTAACTGTTTTGCTGACGTGTGAATATTTCACATTAGTTGTTTATGAAACACTGAATATTGGGACAGGTATCTTTCTATAATAATGTCGATTGTACGTTTACAATCTTGTAGATGTACATCTGAAGATGTGATTTGACATCATGAGGCCGGTCGTGTTCCTGTAAAAGTTCATACACAGCTGAAAGCGGTTAATTTCTGAAACAAATGAAGTAATCATCACAAAGCAACTGCAGTCACTCTATTCAGTGCCACGAGTATCGTACGTGGATGCGAAACCCTTGTCAGCAGATTTAGAGGAATTTAGTAATTTCTCTCACAAAAACCCTCTCAGCCGGCCGGAGTGGCCGAGCGGTTCTAGGCGCTTCAGTCTGGAATCGCGCGACCGCTACGGTCGCAGGTTCGAATCCTGCCTCGGGCATGGATGTGTGTGATGTCCTTAGGTTACTTAGGTTTAAGTAGTTCTAAGTTCTAGGGGACTGATGACCTCCGATGATAAGTCCCATAGTGCTCAGAGCCATTTGAACCATTTTTTGAACCAAAAACCTTCTCTTGAAATTACCAGATTACACTGAACCTAAGGAATTCGAGTTCGCCCGATACGTACGACAAAAATAACATACACCTTGTATTGCAAGAAAGCGGAAATAGGATTTAAGGAAGGTAACTAAATTTATGCACAACAGTTTCCTGCAGCATTCTGACCTCTAAACTGCGAAGAGTATCGCTTATGTTGAACCACAACCTGATTTGCCGTTGACTATGATTTGTTTGCTTCGACAGAATTTAAAAAAAATTGGCCACGTGCGAATAGGACGCGCGCCCTGAGGGTTCCGTACCAATTCTGTACCAACTTAACCACGTATACAGACAGTTCACCCATCCCGGTAATCGAGAATCTCTGAGTTTTTGGCCTGTTATCACTGATACTGGCAAGATATCGGCTAGGGAATTCCAAGACTTTCGAGCATATTTTCATTTTAAGTTTGAAGTCTGATAACAAATGACAAAATAAATATATTTTTTGTTTGATAGAATTACAAATAACAGTTTTCCGATTTTTTTGCCTTTACTTGTACTGTGAAACCTTACTTCTCGCTAAATTTCATGATTCTAGGTTAACGGGAAGAACGCTACACATTTTAATGAGTGAGTTTACGACTATCATAATATGTGACATAAACAGCCGTATTTTTTGGTTGCACTGAGTTAGAAGCTTACATTTACTACACCGGCAATGGGATATAGACTTTAGTATGGGACAAATTTCAACTTGACACGTCAACCGGTTCCTAAGAAAAAGGGTTTTTCAACAGCTGAGCAGTCAGAGAGATGTATGGACAACAAAGTGATCTTTATAAGGGCGTCGTCTTTACCGACTGAGGTACAGAACCCTGAAAATGAGAATTAAGTATGAGAATAGGACTGAAAATTAATAAGACAAAATTTAAGCGTATCTATCATGCTACAACCAGAATACGAAATATTGGCGATTACGTTAGGGAACCAGAAGGCAAGTCCGCGTTCATTTATTCATGGCAGTGGAAAAATCTGTGTAGGCAGTCTCAAAGAAGAAAAATGTGCGAAAGGAATGAATGAGTTCGTTTGAAAAATTTACTGCTATACTGTATGATAAATTAGCGCTATGTTTGAGAAGACGGTGGTACGTGGACGGGTTGAGAAAATAATATAAGGTAAGATGATAAATTATTCCCTTGCCGGTCGCAAACTACGTTTTCGTAATGTGAACGGAGACAAGGTACAGCTGTTTTCTCGATGAAATGTGTGTGTATGTTGCTTTCAGAAATGATTAAACGGTATTTGTGACTGAATAATGACTGTGTGCTTCATCCCTCTATTCTCCGTGGTATATGACCTCGGTCATTCTATTCAATCTCAATTCTGAGACGAAAAAGGAAGGGTAGATATACAGACAAATAAAGCAAAATATCTATAAATATTAAATAGAACCAATACAAACAGGGAATTAAATAAACATTAAGTTTATATTAAGAACTTTGCGACGCGTGATGTCACGTTACTGTCACCGGGTTTACGTTGCGTGTGAACATTCGATAGGTAGCGCTCCGAAATCAAAGGTGAAAACATCGGTAGCAGTGAGAGTTTGAGTCAGGCCTGGAGGCGTACTCCAACAGCTCACTGGTTAAGACAACTGCTTGAGAAAAGCAGGTTATCCAAGTTCGTTTCCTAGACTAGCACAAATATTTTTCACAACATGTTCATGAATTAATTCTATCTGTGGCGCAAAATAATGTGGGATGGCAGAAGTAAGAAATATTTTTATTACTATCATAGTTAACATGCATAAACAAAAAAAAGTCCTAAAATCGTATCTAAGAATACAAAAACGTGCGCAACTGAAGTGAGGAGAAGGGAAAACAAACATTTACAGTATGATGCTACAGAAATAATGTACAAAAAGATTAAGTAAATAGTTCAAAAGCGACATGGTAAGGTACTAGAACTATGAGGGTAACCCAAAAATTATCCGCAATGTTGAAATAACTCCCCTTACAGTATTCATTCTGACCTCTGGACCTCGTTTATTTCATTGTTTTGCTGTTGCGGTACAGCTACGGGAGTTCGATCCAAATTCCTAAATGTGTCTTCCTTTGGTTGCAGATAGACCAAAGCAGCTCGCATAGACGTTTGCATCAAAGAAGAATAACGAACGATGATCCGGTTTTCGTGGTCGGAAGGTGGATCGGGGGTCCGCTTTCCATCAAGGACTTTCGGTAGAATACAGGAACAGCGTCTTGCTGCAACGGCGAGTCTGCGTGTTCCTGCAAAATTCAAAAACGGTCAGACAAGTATTACTCACGAGGAAGGAGCCGGATGACCGTCCACGGCCACAAACGATGACACCATTGAGCGTGCACGTGAAATGGTCCTGGTAGCCAGACGAGTGATGAAGTGGCACATCGTCTGCAAATCAGTCGTAGTTCTGCCTACAAAATCAGCCACAACAGACTTTGGTTTCTGCGCGAGATGGGTCGCGAAATAACTCACTGTGTTGCATACAGAAACGCGCTTGGATATGTGCCAAAAACAACTAATAATGTGACGGCTTTTTCGGCGGAATCATCACTAGTGACGAAACACGAATCCACCATCACGAGCCGGAAAGTAAACGACAGAGAACGAAATGTAAACAATTGACAATCGCCCAGCAGGAAAAAGTTCAAAACCCAACAACCCGCAGGAAAATTGATGCTTACCGTAATTAGGGACGCACAAGATCCAGTAGTGAATATTATCATGACAGTAGCACAACAATAAACAGTGCGCGTTACACTGAGATGGTCAGTGACAGGATAAAGTCTACAGTTCGAAGCAAACGCCGAGGACTACTGTCGGAAGTAGCTGCGTTGTTGCACAACGCCTGTCCCTATACCGCTGCCCTCGAGAGCGTTTCAGTAGTGTGGGCAGCGGTATATGGACAGGCGTTGTGCAACAACGCAGCTACGGAAACTCAAGTCTGAAGTAATGGCTCATCCTCGGTAAAGTCCTGATCTTGCCCCTTCCGTCTACCACTTGTTTGAACCACTCAAAGAGGCACGACCGGGCCGTCGATTCGCCTCGGATCAAGAAATGAACGACGCGGTGCATGCATGGTTCGCTCCTCAGCGGAGAACCACAGTTTCTGAGGGCATCATGAAGCTTGTGCAACGATGGACCACATTGAAAAATGATGTTAACATACGAGTCCTATTTGTATTGGAATAAAATGGGTAGTTACACTGCGGATAATTTTTTGATTACCATGGTAATAGGCGGGGAAAGAAGTCTGCAGAAAACTCGTAGCAGCAGAAGGGAGAGGTTAGAGGAATATCTGCTCCGACATACAGGAGTAGCTAACTCGATGGAAGAAGATGTAGAGGTGGGGAAAAACTGTACGGACAGACAAAATATGTAAGGGATTTTAGGGGATGTTAGCTGAATTACGCGTGACAGAATGAGAGGATTAGGTCTAGGCAGGAAGAGATGCAGGACTGCATCAAACCAATAAGAACACTGACAATCTGATATGAGTCTACGCGAGCCAGTGTGCGCGATGGAGGCTAGCAGCGACGACGGCAGCAGGTGGCTGGCTATTCATTAGGACGCGCGCGGGGTCAGCTTTTCTTCTAAGGAAATTGGGCCAGCGAGATGCTGAACAGCTGCGCGTCACGCTGTCTTGGCACCGACAAAGCGGGCAGCGCCTGAGGCGCTGCTACGCCACCGGCGCAGCGGTCTGGTCTGAAAACGCTCGGGCAAGCTCTCCACTGCCAGGCAGCCGGCAGCAAGCATTTCTCTGTGGCGAAGCAGCTACCTGCGCGGCTCCCTGGATTAGACACCACGACAAATGGCCGGCAACATTTTATTAAGACCCCTGAAGAACCTGACAAGCTAACAAGTCAAGAAAACAAGTTGCTATCTCTGTACAGTAATTATCTTATTTCTAAATATCTGTTTCAAAACTACCTAAATTGATCGTCATTTTGTTGCACATACAAGCAGCATGACTTGAGTAACGAACAACAGAAGAGGAAAAGACTGGTTTCTTGCATGATAGAAATGTTAGGGTCACGAACAGCTGGAACGGCTGCCGTGTGATAGACAATCATATATGTTTCGACAGTACAAATTTTATGAGAGACGTCTTGTTGATTTTGCACGCTTCCAAACCGACAAACTGCAGGTCACGTAACATGATCGACATTTCATCATGCGTCTTCAGCCAAATTTCTGTTCCGAGATGCAGAGCTACGTTAACATTTTCAAGACAAGATCTGCTAACGAAGTTGACATTTCCGTTGCATCATTGATAATGAAAGATAACAGGGCCGTGTCCTTGGCTAGTGAACTGCTGCTGTTTGGATGAACTGAAAATATTTAACATGTACACATACTGCCTTTGTCAAGTGTGTATATAATTCCATTCCACTTTGTTTTAATCACTCGACTGAAACTCCGCGTTTGCACTGCGATAATGAACAACATCCATTTTCATAAATGAGGCTCTAATAATGCATATGTTATTGTATGTTGTTTCAAGAAAATGTTAAGCTTTCGACAAAAGAGTTTCTCGTTTGCTAATCTGCTGGCCATAAAAGTTCTTCCTTCAGAAATTAGTCTTTAAACTCGCTAACCATGAAACATCGACTATATAAAAATTTATAGATATAACGCATTGACGGATTGTAAAGCGTGTCCACATGAAATCTTCCTGATTTTCGAACAGTTTAAAAACGAAAGAAAAAAACTGACATGCGTACTTACTGTTTGCGGCATCATTTAAAGCAACTCAAGAAGCTTTGCGCCGATTTTTTTCTAAACGATTCCTTTTGTATTGTCTCATGCGCTAAGAAATTACCATAAATGACTACATCTCACGAGGCAGCCGAATGCGTGGAATGGTTTGCGGAGACTAAATCGTCCATCGCTGTCTAAAAAAACTTCCAACGGTACTTTCGAAGGGTACCACCAGATGTTAAAATGATTAAGGCGTGGTATACCAAGTACCTAGGTACTGGGAATGTTAACAGACAGAGAGGTTCTGGTAGAAAACGCACATCTGATGAAATTGTAGGTATCTGTGACATTCTCCAAAAAAGCCCATCATAATCAATTCACCGAGCAGCCTTCTCTCAGCAGATCACAAGGTGCTGCATAAACGATGCTAACGAAGTTTAAGTTGTACAAGCATTGAAGAAAAACGACATGCAGCTTCGTCATTTGCAGCTATTGCGGTATTGGACCTGATGGGGTAAAACCCAAAGACGTAGATCTCTGACGAAGCAACCTTCCACTCATGTAGGAAGGGTAATCGGCAAAACATTCGCATCTGGGATTTGGAAAACTCCCATAGTTTGGACCTATTGTCCAAGACAGCGAAAAGGTGAATAGGTGGACCAACCAACTGGTTACCTCGAACTTCGGGAAATAACCCCTCAGGATTTCTTCCTATTTGGTTCTGTTAAAGACCTTGTGTATGCCTCGACTGTACATGTCATTGGCGATCTCCGCAGAACAGTGAATGCAGTAGCCTACATCACCCCAGAGTACTTGCGCGCACGTGGGTTGAGATACTGTGTCGCCTAGGACTTTTACAGGTTACGGAAAGAAACCACGGCAGAAGCGTTTTAATTTTTTGTGAAATCTGCTTTTTAACTTGTTTCATACGACAGTAAACCGGCAAGTACCTATGTCTTAATTTTTTTTTAATTTCGTTAGCAAATGGGGAGGTTTCATGCGGAAAACTTTGAACTGACACATCTAAATCTCACAAAACAATTTATTCAGTTTTAACCGTTCTGATAAGGTTACTTCACTTGCAGAAGTTGAAAATCAAAAGTTCTGCACGAAACCACCAATGCGTGAAACGGTGTTTCGAATCAACGAAAAGCTTGTTCAGACTTGTTAGGTAATGGTCAACCACCGAAGAGGTGTAGCGCGATCGAGAATTGGTAGAACCGAAGAATACTGCTGTGGTGCAACGTGCTCTGTTGTGGAATAACGCATCAACGCAAGCAGGTGTTAACACAAATATCGGATGTCAATAAAGAAAGTCTGAATCTGATGACAGCGTTGACAAGAGTTACATGCAAGCGTATACACCGACCAATGAAGCATCGCCTATTAGGCTGGAGCGTAAAAACGTATCATACAAGAGCATGCTTGTGAATTACTGAAGATAAATGTATGGTGAGATAAATGTATGGTCCACAGTAATTTTAGCCTCTTTTGCTGGCGTCATTTCTTTCGAAATTCAAGACAGTGCTTCAAGTCAAGACGGAGAGTTTCAGATTTTTCAAAACTTAGTCCAATGTAAGGGGCAAATCGATAGTTTCTTTGACAAACCTAACAGGCTAATCCGTTTCTTCACTGTGGTACGTACGCCAGACATGTAAACAATCAAAAAGATATCATTCTACCCCCCCCCCCCCCCCTCAACGTAAAATTGTTTGTTTTCTGCTGTTGTTGTAACCTTTGATTTTAATCCGGACAAAACACACGCCGTAAAGAAGCTATATGAACTAATTAGCACTGACTTCCGATAGTCAATTCAACAACCGAGAACAATATGGAGAGTGAGGTACTGCAGCAACGGCAGTGAAGAAATAAAGTAAAAGAACAAGTACTATTACTGCTCTGAATCTAAGTGAACACACACACATTACACAAGTCACAATGACATCCAATTTATAACGACTGTATAAAAAAAGAGTGGTACAGCATATTTCCGACTGATTTTATTTACTAGCAGATCGCCTTAATTATGTTGGAATTACGAAGGTACACGGAGTGAGGTGAACCGTACGTATTAACGCTTTTTTTAAAAAAAAAAGTTGCCTATCGGCAATGTACTAAAAATGCAACGCAGAAAACAACACGCCGTCTCATATAATCATGATTTTTACAGTAGATACTTTCTTATTGGTGTTCGTAATAACTTAAAGCGTACTGTCCTCAGCGGCAGCATTGTAGGAACTATGAGCAACAACGAAAGACGAACATGATGCTGCCTACTCCCACGACACGTTACATAAACCACAAAGCAAGGACAAAACGTCGTAAATCTCCCAGATACGCCCCCCCCCCCTCTTTGTGAATTTCAGACAGGTCTCTGAATAGATGGAAGAACAGGACAAGCATATCATGAGACTGTGAGAACGTCTAGTAGCGTGGCGAGACGACACGGCTGGAGACATGTTGGTTCCGCCAACGATGTCCGCTAAGGTCACAGCCGCCAAAGCCCGAAGTCACCTGAAAGTTATTTTTAGCCAACAAATTAGTCGTGCGAAAATAAACGACTTGCACACAATGATAGAAGTAAATTATTAGGCGAGCACAACGGCAGATGCTATACAAATGCGTCAGCAGCGAAGAAAAAAAAATGCAAATACCTGTAAAATTGTTCACAGCAAAACAACTAGAAAAATCTACCAGCCAACTAAATACGCGGTAAAAGTGTTGTTACTTAACGCAACATTTCTGCGAAGACAACGGAATATGTTACTTAGCTGAAATCGTCCTAATCTTACCGAAATACACTCTGTATTGATTCCAAGTAAAGTTAAAGTTGTGCAGCGGATGGGACTTGAACCCGGATACCTTTCGCTGTCACAGTGTTCCTAGTTTAATAATACGTGTATTCCTCATGAAATGATTCTATGGTTCGAACTCGCAGTCTTTCCTTTTAACTGAGTAAACAATTCTGTCTAAATACACATCAGAGATATGGTACGGGTCTACGAGCACATCTTCAAACAAGACTACCAGTTGAAAACTACGCAAACACCAAGAATAGGAGATGAACATCTCTGTTAACAGTAAAATTTTTGTTTGTTTTCGAGAGAATAACGCCTCCAAATTTGTTTTTCACCTTGCAGACACAGCTTACTCTTTATCTGAACAGCAGGCACATCTCGAGTAGCTTCTTTCGCCTCCATCGAAGTGAAGACTAGACCTACATCTACATCTACATGATTACTCTGCAATTCACATTTAAGTGCTTGGCAGAGGGCTCATCGAACCACAATCATACTATCTCCCTACCATTCCACTCCCGAACAGCGCGCGGGAAAAACGAACACCTAAACCTTTCCGTTCGAGCTCTGATTTCTCTTATTTTATTTTGATGATCATTCCTACCTATGTAGGTTGGGCTCAACAAAATATTTTCGCATTCGGAAGAGAAAGTTGGTGACTGAAATTTCGTAAATAGATCTCGCCGCGACGAAAAACGTCTTTGCTTTAATGACTTCCATCCCAACTCGCGTATCATATCTGCCACACCCTCTCCCCTATTACGCGATAATACAAAACGAGCTGCCCTTTTTTGCACCCTTTCGATGTGGCATGACCTTCTCGAGGCATCATCAAAAGCGATAGGATTGATAGAGAAGATCCAAAAAAGAGCTGCGCATTTTGTTATAGTTTCATGTAGCAAGCACGAAAGCGCCCCGTAGATGATCAACTAACTACAGAGGTGGACACTGCAAGAAAGGCGTTCTGCTTTACTAGGTGGTTTACCGTTCCGAGAGCGCGTGGTCCTAGAAGTCATGAAATAAATATATTGCTTCCTCTCACGTATACCTCCAGAACAGACCATGGAGATAAAATTGGAGAGATTTGAGCCCACACGGAGGATTACCGACAATCTTTTTTTCTGCGAACTGTTCGTGCCTGGAACAGGAAATGGTTGGAGGGGAGGGGGGGGGGGACTTGTGGCACACAAACGACACTCCTTCACACACCGCAAGGTAGCTTGCGGATGGTAGATGTAAACTGTGCTGCTCTATAAATTCTCAGCGCTTACCTACAACTGACTGTTCCAGAAACGAACACAGGATATATCTGAAAGGTACTCAACAGCGTTCACGTCATACGATTGAGGAAGCCAGGCTAGCGTCATCATATGTTGGGTTCATGTAACAACACTGTCTTGATTTGTAATACAAGGCGGTCTAAGAATGTGCTGAACCTATGAGACACGGGTGGCTCGTTGTCCAGAAAGGAACATCTGTATCATTCGCTTGTGAGGGATGCCTATAAACGAGATACACAAACTGAAGAAGAATAGAGGATTGTGGATGAGAAAAGACAGCTGCCATTGGTATCAAAAGGACTCGGTCAGGGATATGTCTTGACACCAATGTTATTCAGTTTATACAAAAAATTCAGTGAAGCAGTTCTCAGAAATCACCAGCAGTGTGATGACAGTTAATGTGATATACTTCAAAACGGTTTGCAAAAGGTAATACTGACTGCGCACACATGAAGACGAACTCTACAGATGGCTATCACCACTAAATCTAATCCCCATACGCAAGAGAGGAAAAAATTGCGAAGATCCAAAAATATGAAAAAGATTTACAGTTGCACACACAAGAGCATGAACACAGATGAAACAGGCACGACAGAAATTCGTAGTTGAAATTAGAGCTGGCAGAAAATACGAGAACATGAACAGTGTACGCACAGGAAGGCCGGAAGTATGAGCGAGTCCATCTAATATCCATCCGTTGTAAACGAATCGAAGCAGTCTGTCTAGAACAGAGGTAGCCAACCTGGTCCCTACCACTCGCTAATGGTCGTTCCAGCTTTCATGGCGGGCGACAAGTGATAGGGATTTTAAAAATATTTCCATTACGTTTTCATAAGATTTTGACATAAATTATTCGCCTAGTGTGGACGCTCTGTAATCATAACGGCATCAAAACGGAGGATAACAGCGAGGTGGCCGAACTCCTAAACTATATTTTCCTGAACAGTTTCACTAATACAGAGCGTACTGTAGTTCCTCCTCTACATCGTGGCGCGGATGTCAAAATGACATATCTAAAATAACTGATGGAAAAGCAACTGAAATCGCTCAACGCAAGATATGCCACTGGACCCGTCGAGACAACAATACGATTCTAGACTAAGTACGCGAAATAACTTTCTGTTCTTGCAGGAGCAGTATACCATAGGTCGCAGGATTTGATAAGCGTTCCTAGAGACTGAAAGTTGACGCAGGTTACTGCCGTTTTCAAGAAAGTTCGCCGAACAGATGCCTATATCTGTGACACCGGCATGTGATAGAATTTTGGAACATGCTCGCGTATTATGACATTTTTGTAGATGCTAAATCTCTAGAAATCAGCAAGGGGTTACGAAACAATGATCGTCTGAAACCCAGCTCGTTTTGCTCGTTCACGAGATACAAAAAGCAGTAGATATTGGCACGCAGGTGCGTGACCTTTTCCTTGACTTTCGGAAGGCATCCGATAAAATTCGAGACTGTCGCCTAATGAACAAAATACGAACGTACGTAATACCAGACCAGCTGTGTGACCTGATTCAAGAGTTTCTAGCAAACAGAACACAGCAAGGCACTCTCAACGGAGAGAAATTTTCAGACGTAAAAGTAACTTCGGTCGTACACCAAGGGAGTATTATACGACCGTTACTTTTTAGAGCATATATAAATCATCTAGTGGATAACATCAGGAGTTACTTCACGCTTTTCGCGGGTGATACTGTGATACAAAGAGAAGTGGCAACGCTAAAAATTGTAGCGAAATGTAGGAAGACTTGCGGAGGATAGAATCTTTGTGCAGGGACTGATTAACCGTCAACATAAACAGATGTAATATACTGCATATAAACAGGCAGAAAGAGCCTTCATTGTATAATCACGCGATTGCAGAACAATGGCTGAAAACAGTGGTATCCATTACATGTCTAGGCGCAGGCGTACGGAGTGACATGAAGTCGAACGACCACATAAAACTATACGCAACTAAAGCAGATGGCAAACTTAAATTCAATAAAAGACTCCGCAAACGAGGTAGCTCACAAAACAATTGTTCGATCAATACCTGAATATTGCTCGTCAGATAGGATTAATAAGGGAAATAGTGACGATCCAAAAAAGAGCAGCGCGTTTCGTTACATGTACACCTATTTAACGGGAAAGCGTGTGGGGATTCTCACCCAACTCTAGTGGTACATGCTGCATGAGACGCTTTCTGTGTCACGGTGCGGTTTATTGTTAAGGTTCCGAGAGCGTACGTTCCTAGAAGGACCAATTAATACGTTGCTTCTACCTAGGCATATCTTACAAAAAGGTCACGAAGGTAAAATTTGAGAGTTTCGAGAACACACTTACGGAGGCTTACCAGCAGTCGTTCTTCCCACGAATCATTTCGACTGGAATAGGAAGTGGGGGAGGTGACAACTGTACACGAAGTACCCTCCACCACACACCGTAAGGTGGCTTGCGGAATATAGAAATAGATGTTGTTGTTGAGGAGGAGGAGGAGGAAGAAGAAGAAATGCTAGACGCAATAAGGGGCCTATTCTATATCACATAAGCAACCCCGTATGTGGATGGTACCCAGAGTGCCAACAGTATGATGTACTAGAGCAATTCACGAACTCACGTATTTTCCAACGTGTGAGAACAATGATAGGCACACAGATTGGAATGTCACATGGCGAGCGTCCCATGTCAAAGTGTCAAGATGAATCTTTGTGCAGAATGACGTGGAGTTAAGGATGATTCCAGTCTGATATGGCAATTTCTGTACCTCTGAACTCATTATAGTGCTGGTGTTATGTTCTTGCGCAGAATTGGACTATGGGGAGATCGGCTTGAGAGTGGGTCTCGAAATACCCTGTTTATTGGGGAATGGCGTGTCAATTCTTGCATGACTTCGGAGATGGCATTGCACCTGGCTCTACTGATCTAGGCATTATTATATCCGCCGAGATCTCATGTCGAGGCTTCTTTCTGTATAGTGGGGTCCGACCAAAGGGGCTTTATGGCTAGTATACTTGGAGGTGAGTATGGAGCACTATCCGCAAACTAGTCAAATGAAAGTCACACTCGTTGGAACCCAAGACTTTGAAAGTCGATAATGTGCTTGCGAGAACAAATTTAGCTCAATAGGCATATACGGGCCTTAACGACATGACAGACAAGTATTATGCCAAATTGCTTTAATCGAAAGGCGACAAAACTGAAAATCTGGAATGCAGCAGTTGTTTAAATTTAAAATAACAGTAAAGCCAAAATTAACACCCTCCTTTAAAGCACAAACGTTATAAAATAATGCCATTTCAGTGTACTCATATTGGATGTATTCGAAAAACCAACACCCGATTCTATTAAGCCTGATCACTAGGCGCGATGCCTTGGTCTAAAACGTTGCAGATGGCTTTTTAAATTTTTCATTCAGCATTCTCTGAATACCAAATTTGTACAAGAAAGCGATTGAAAATGTTACCAGACAGAAGAGAAAGCAAGACTGTGTGAAAAATATACGAGTTATTCACGAGCAGCAGTTTCCTTGCGAACTGAGTAGGTAGAACAGAACTTGTGGAAAATCCCAGCAATTATCTGGGTTAAGAAGACAACAGCTTTCAGCCGTTACGCAATGTCACGAAAGAAAAGTCGTAAGTCATTGCAGTTGTTAAACGTCGACAACTACCTGAAGCAGTTTAGGTGTGAAGGCCATTTACAGTAGGCCTTAAGTAAAGATTCTGGGAATAGATCTTTCGTTACTTGGAAGTATTTTGCGATCGTGCAAAAACCGTTCGCTAGTGGACTTCTACTTAGGACTCCTAATTGTTCTTTGCTATTTCTCGGAATATCATCGTGTGCAATGAATGTCTTCGCGTCAAAAGCAAGCACACGTCGACAAAAGATTTAGTTCTTATAAGCTAAATAATCAATTATGTACGCGTCCTAGTGTTCAGATAAATGCGATATCTAATAATCGTTGCTCCAGCGTAGGTTTGCGATCGGACGCTGGAATGAACAGTGGTGATCGGTTTCCCGACTATATATAATAGGTAACGGTTTTGTCAGTGGAAAAGCGAAAGCCATTGTCGATGCTCCAGGAGTAAATATGATCAAGACAGCGCTGAAGATGCCGCTCAGTCAGACAGGTCGGTGGGGAAATGCAATAGATGGCAAAATTGTCAACAAAAAGGGAGCAGGAGATGCCCGGCGGGAGACAGGCCATGATAGGGTTAATGGCAATAGCAAAAAGGACGACACTCAGGACGGAACCTGAGGCATACCGTTTTCCTGGATAAAGGTTGCCGACAAGGTAGAACCCACACGCACCTTGAAAACTATATCTTGTAAAAATGCCTGAAGGAAACAGGGCAGGCGGCCACGCAAGCCCCTTGTGTAAAGAGTATGGAGGATACCAGTTCTCCAACTGGTGTCGTAGGCCTTCTCCAAATCGAAAAACACTGCCACAGTCTGGGATTTCCGTAGAAAACCATTCATAACATGGGTGGACAAAGTAACGAGATGGTCACCTGCAGAAAGCCGTAATCAAAAGCCACACAGTGCATTCGTCAGTAAATTGCGAGACTCGAGTCACCATACCATAAGGGCATGAACCATACGTTCCATTACCTTGCAAAGCAGCTAGTAAGAGAAATGGGGGGCTAGCTAGAAGGAAGGTTTTTGTCCTTACTGGTCTTAGGTATGGGTATGACGGTGGCTTCACGCCAGCATCCAGGAAATGTGCCCTCTGTCCAAATGCGGTTGTACGTGTTAAGCAGAAAGTGCTTGCCCGCAGCAGAAATTGCTGCACCATCTGAATGTAGATGGCGTCCGTCCCTGGGGCGAAGGATTGGGATGAACTGAGAGCATGATCGAGCTCCCTCCTAGTACAGGCGGAATTGTAGCACTCGCGATTCGAAGAAGAAAAGGCAATTACCCGAGACTCCTTCGCTCGTTTCTGATGAAGGAAGAGCTCGAAACGTCTGCAGAATTGTGGCCCAAGGTGTTGCAGATAGGTCCACGATAACATCGTCTGCTACCGTGAGGCTGGAAATGGGAGAATGGAACTTGGTCCCAGAGAGCGGTCGGAGGTTGGCCCACACGACAGAGGAAGGGGTGGAACTGTTCAAAAAACTAGTGAATGAAAACCAGCTAGCTCGATTGCTATCCCGAAGAACGCAACGACACCTTGCACGCATCTGTTTATAATGAATGCAATTTGCCATAGTAGGATGACGATTAAAAACGCGGAGAGCCCGTCTCCACGCGCGAATTGTATCACAGCATGCCTCAGTCCACCACGGGAGTGGGACACGACGTGGTAAAGGGGAAGTGCGAGGAATGGAACGTTCTTCAGCAGTAAGGATAACGTGAAATAATCCACCTGGTCATCACAACTGGGGAAATCTTGCTCTTCGGAGGTCACCAGGGAGGAGTAAAGCTGCCATTCACCCTTAGTAAGCTGCCATTTGGGCGTACACGCGGACGGCCTAGGAGTCAGCAAACGGAGAGCACACGGGAAATGGTCGCCCTCGTAGGTGTCAGAAAGAACGGACCACTCAAGACGATGGGCGAGCTGGGAAGTGCAAAAGGATAGGCCCAAATGGGAATAGATGTGCGAGGAGTCGGAAAGGAAAGTGCGTGCTCTAGTGTTAAGGCAGAAGAGGTTAAGTTGGTTAAGAAGGTCAGCCAAGAGGGCACCTCTCTGACAGGTCCTGGGAGAACCGTCGTGCAGCGGGAAGAGTCTTCGAATCATTAGCCTCATTACGTTTATTACGTTTACGTTTCGTAGACGTTGATTGGAAAGATGATTGACTCACTGCGAGAAAATCCCTCATGTTTGTCAGCGTCTCCGATGGTGCGCTCCTTCCAACTGGGGGCTCCCTTCACAAGGGGGCGCACCCACCTTAGGTGATTTTTCACACCTCCCGAACATCTGACACAGTGACCAATCGGCAGTTTGGGAAGATTGCAGCGCAGGCAATCACCCCTCCCTGGCCTGGCCTGTACCTGGGAGAACGTGCGAACCCTACCTATCGACCCTGGGCTGGGAATTACTTGTTACCCAGTCACCTGTTACGCGTCAGACGCGTGGGCCGGCCTTCAGGAGCACACAGAGAGGAAGAGAAAAAAGAGGAACCTCAAACGCCGAAGCGGAGGAACGAGAGGAGAAGGGAAACTAAGAAAAGAAAAGGAAGCGAAAAACAAAGATAAGACTGTTCTAACGTCAGCGACTACGTTTGAAATGTCTACTCCAAGATGAATAAATACAGCGTTGACGATACGGATAAATGCGTTATTAGGCAGTGCTATGTTATGTACAACGTTTCGTAAACGTCCGCAAGGTTTTATCGTACGGAAGTGGACTTCAAAACTAGCAAGGAAAATCTGGGAAAACTACTTATGGGGTTTGCTTTCAAAGATTGCCGCAGTAAACGAATCATCATGAGCTAACGAGACGACACAGTTTCAAAAATGCATACATCAGATTCTTACGAAGAAAGTGTGCATCAAAAGTAATGTGGCCAGTGGTTTTTTCATCTGAAATGTGCATTCATAAACAGTGAATAAACGTTTTCACGAGGATTGTGTGCGAGGAGTACTGTCAAATTAAGGTAACAGTTAATGTTTAATTGTTGTGCTACGTAGAAAATTAGTTTCTAGATGTGCAGTGTGCGACGGTGCTCCACTGCCGCATGCGCAGGCGCGAACGTACACGCACTCACACTTTAAATGCTAACATTTTATGGGACGGTGGTAAATATTACCTCAGGAATAAAATTGTTCCAGTCCTCAGGTTCAGACCAAGGCTTTCGGGAACTTTCCCTTAGTTATCAGCTGAATGCTTGAACTGGAGATACCCCTCTCAAATAATCTCAGTTGCGAGCCGAACTGCCCGACTCACAACCTAGTGGGATATTTGACTGAAAAAAGAACAGAAGTTCTACAACAGCAGCTCGCCTCGCTCTGATCAGCAGGAACCTGTACACACATACATGCATGAATCCCGGAACGTATTCTGTAACTGCCTCCTCCTCCCTGTTTTCCGGGCATAGGCACGACGGTGGGCTGAGTTCGCTTTGCCGGATAATAATGTCACCATCTTACTTAACTCCAGTGAACTCCACGTCAGTACAAAATGTATAAAACAGCTTCAAAGACTGGTTACTCTGTAAACGAGTAAAGATGTTATTAAAACTGTTAAAATTTTGTAAAATGAAGAAACCGCACAACAGTTGCTGAATCAACAATCATAAAATGTTAATTATTTGACGTTAAGCATGTAAGCGACAAAATGTATGAAAGAAGGTTGGAAGCTATGCTTAAAGCTTGTTGGAAGTCGCAAGGTCATCTCATTATGAAACACTGAATGACTGTGGTACGGGTAATTTGCGCTCTTTTTCAAGCAGAACTAGTTTTTCACGTCTCTTGAGCTTTATGATGCCATTTCCCCTGAACGGTGTGTCATACAATGATATTACGTCGTAGGGGCATTCAATGGTACACTTAGACACTGTTCGGAAAGTGTGTTGCGAATGGAGTTAGTAGTAAAGAAGCAATAAATTACAATGACACATCTGGTGCGCCGGCCCCGGTGGTCTAGCGGTTCTAGGCGCTCAGTCCGGAGCCGCGCGACTGCTACGGTCGCAGGTTCGAATCCTGCCTCGGGCATGGATGTGTGTGATGTCCTTAGGTTAGTTAGGTTTAAGTAGTTCTTAGTTCTAGGGGACTGATGACCATAGATGTTAAGTCCCATAGTGCTCAGAGCCATTTTTGAACATCTGGTGCTGAAGTTTTATTGGATGAACAGTGAAAATAAAATAAGCAATAAACTTCTTTCCTTTTTTTTTGGGGGGGGGGGGGGGGTGGCGAAGAAATGGTTCACAGAAAAAGATCGATAACGTTAGAAATCATGTGTGAAGTTTGTTGGAGGTCGCTAAGTGCTCTCACTCTTCAGATAATGAATAAAGTCGGGTATTTGCGCGCCGGGAGTAACGCTGCCTCAAAACAAACTTACTATTTCTAACGATAATATTTGTCTTACGGTGTGAAAATTTTTAACGTAAGATTATAGCTCTTATGAGCAGATTAGGATAGCATTTTAAATCTTGCTACGGTCGCAGGTTCGAATCCTGCCTCGGGCATGGATGTGTGTGATGTCCTTAGGTTAGTGAGGTTTAAGTAGTTCTAAGTTCTAGGGGACTGATGACCTTAGAAGTTAAGTCCCATAGTGCTCAGAGCCATTTGAACCATTTTTAAATCTCGTCTACAATTAGGCTGAATCTTGAAGAGCAAGTTATTGTTGCCCCTGATAGGTAGGCGGCATGAAAGTGGTACAGGGTTCCAGGTTCCGATGTAGTCTCTTAGTAGTAAGTTGTCAACAACACACATTTTTTTTTACTGAACGATATGTAAACATATTACAGTGTGGGAATTTCAGATTTCCCTCTTTTGTTTCGGTGTGTGCGGAAGGGGGGGGGGGGGGGTCAATGAGAAATGGCGTGAGATTCCTGTTCAGCACTGGGGAAAGCTAATGTACTGTGTCACGAGCCATCCAATGGTTTGTTATCAATTGATGACACTAGAGGTCCTAATCACATCTCATCTCATGGGGGAACACCCATACTACACTGTTCTAGCGGACCGGTGTTCTCGAGTACAATAGTATTGTAGCCAATTACTAAAAAATAGTGCAAAAGCAAAAGAGTGATCAGATTTGAGGCCGCTGGAGGAATTAAGAGCCACATTTCCAGAAACGGAGCGGACGCCGGGGGCACCTTTGCGGGCATTTCACGGCCCGTGCGTCAGGAGCACGGGTAAAAATAGCGACGCAGCGGCAGGCGGGCGGGTGCATCCCACGCAATTACGTAACTGCAGCGCCATCGGCGGGCTCGAGTCCCGCGTGGGAAGGGCGCACCGCTCCGCCTTCCTCCAGACCGGTCGGCCGCTGGCAGTCACAATGGCTTCGGGGAAGCTCCCAGCCGAGCAGAGTCGCGGCGCGCCACAGCGAGACACTTGGCACACACCGGCCACGCACGTCGCGATAAAAACACGCATGACTCTGCCGCGCCGAGTCACCCGGTCTTATTATAGCGCGCGCTGATCTAACGCTGAGCGGAATTCCAAGGACCGCTGGACGATAGCCCGAGCACTGGCGTCAATTATCAGAACTCTGAACACTAACTGAAAACGGTCTGTTCTTACGAAAATCACTTCTTCAAAGAAATAAACAGCGCTGGTCTATCGCTCATCTTCACCAAAGGCAGCGCGGCGAGGCTCCATGCAGAAACTTGCATTTAGGCATACCAGTTATCCACACCGCATTCTGACCCGCCCCCGTGTTTTCTTCTTCGGTCTTCGGACATATGAGGGCGGTTTGGTAAGTCTAGTAAAAAAAGCAAGAAAAATGTTTGTTTTGTAAATAGCTCACCTTATTTCTCGACATAGTCTCCGTCAAGGGATGTACACTTGGTCCTGCGACCCTCCAGCTTTTTCATCCCATCATAAAAACAGGTTGTGTCAAACTAAGCAAAATACTCGTCGACTGCGACTGTAACTTCTTCATTTGATGAAAATTTCTTCCCAGCAAGAGAAAGTTTCAAGTCAGCGAACAGCAAGACGTCAATTAGGAGTAAGTCTGATGAATAGGGTGGGTGACGAACCAATTGGAAGCCCAGTCCGGGCACTTTCTCCACTGTTATCATTGATATGAAGGATGGTGCATTATGCCAGTGAATGAGGACTTTGTGTTTTTCCAGCCAATGCTAGTTTCAAACGATCCAAAAATTACGTATAATTAGGCCTAGTTATGGTTCTGGCTTTTTCCAAGTGATCTATGTGGATTACAGCTTGGGAATCCCAAGTAACAGGGCCACCACCTTACCAGCTGACAAAATGGCCTTTGCCTTCTTCAGTGCACTTTCACCAACCTCTGTCCATTGCTTAGAGTGCCGTTTTGACTCTGGTGTGTAATGATGGATCCAGGATTGATTAACATTCACAAATCTGCGCAAAAAGTCTTGCGGACTGCGATTAAGTATCGGCAGAGATTGTGTTGAATGTTATGGTTATGCCGGATGCGCTTTTGGTCGATTGTGAGCAATTGTGGAACCCATCTCGCACACACAGCCAATTCTCCACGCCACACTCGCTCAGGTGAGGTGCCTATAGTTTCATCACTCTCAGGAATTTTTATTAGATGGTCTTGCATTAGCACGCTATCGATTTTGTCAAACGTTTCGTCTTCGATGCTTGGCCGATGACGTTTAAATTCATAAACCAAAAGCAAACTTTCTTCAATGATGGGGCTGTCCGCCTGAACTTCATCCTGTTCTGCTTTGATTCGTGCGGCACTCCAACCCTTCACATGAAGATGTTTAATAACAGCACGAAACTCGGCTTTCTCCATTCTTAAACACAGTTGACATAATGACCAATTCAGACGGCTGCCAACAATGAGATTCTTTATACGATCCTTCGAATAATCAAGCTTACCAACCACGACGGCGCAACAAAAACGTTCCACTCTTTCATCGAAATTTACCAGATTTATCATACCACCCTCGTAGAAGATCATTTTACTTAAATACAAGCTACATTGTCCCTGCTGTTAATTAAGACACCATATCAAGCAAATCAGTCTTAACCACAATGTTCGGCATCCTTACGAGATTCTATTTACTCTTCTCAGTAGACAGGTATGTCCCAATCAACTACGTCTCGTCTACTTTGAAGAGACGTTCTTTATCTATTTACATCATCTTGAAGATCAAAATATCCTGACTGAGACAGAACTAGTGAAATCTCTGTTGTACAGTATCTGGGCAATATCAGACTGAATGGAACATATTATATTTATACACATGCTCTACGAGTCTAATTAACGGGCCTGAAGCGGCCACTATGTGCCATTTAAGAGCTGCTCCCCTTCCTGTCTTATTCTTCACTAAAATGAAGGGAAAATTATTGTCGCATAGCTAAATAAGGGGGACGTCTGTCTTTATCTTGCCCTTCCAGTTTTAAATCGTTTTCGTGCAAGCGATCGTTCCCCAGCTTCACACAGTATCCACGACCGGACAACTTGTCAGGCGTAGCGATAATTCGGCCTTAGCTCGCGGCGGCCTCCTGGTAGCGTAGGTATATGCCACCCTGGCACTGCTGTCTGGAGGCATTAGGCTTATATCACGCGCCCACAAACCATATTCGTACATCAGTCTCTCTATTTGTGAATTTCGTATCAAAAGCCCAACAGCAGTTCAAATGGTTCAAATGGCTCTGAGCTCTGACTTAACTTTTGAGGTCATCAGTCCCATAGAACTTAGAACTACTTAAACCTAACTAACCTAAGGACATCACACACATTCATGCCCGAGGCAGGATTCGAACCTGCGACCGTAGCGGTCGCGCGGTTCCAGACTGTAGCGCCTAGAACCACTCGGCCACCCCGGCCGGCCCTACAGCAGTTCCTGAGATTCGTTCGAACATATAGATACATACTGCAGCGAGGGTCTTCATTTTTATAATCTGTAGATATAAAAGGCCCTGCTGAAAAACGTGCCCCGAATTTATGTAAAAATTTTTGAAGCTTTTTCAATACAACAAATTTTATTAATATTCTACATCTTTATTCTTCATGTCGACATACTTATTTCTCAACACATTCACCCAGTCGACGAACACATTTTTACGAACGAGAGACCAGTTTTGCTGATACCGACACTGTAGGATGATCGATTTTGTTGGCGAAGCCACCTCACCTCTGCTTGCAATGGTTCATCGCTGTTAAAGTGAAGTCTTCGAAGGCTTCTTCAAGTTTTGGAAACAGGTGATCGGATGGAACTATGGAGGATCATCGACAACAGTGAACCCAAAGCGTCGGATTGTGGCAGTCGTTTCAGTACTCGGTGTGGCCTGGCAGAGATGGTGCTCCATGTGTGGGTCAACTCCTCGAATTTTTGCTTTCAGAAAGTCGATTACAGCACGCTATTTCTCGAGCACCGACACAGTAACGTCACACACCGCCATGTTGTTGTGCGTGTTGTGGTGGTCCTCTGTCCAGAGACTGGTTTGACGCAGCTGTCCAGGCTACTCTATCCTGTGCGAGCTTCTTCATCTCCCAGTACCTACTGCAACCTACATCCTTCTGAATGTGCTTAGTTTATTAATCTCTTGGTCTTCCTCTACGATTTTTACCCTCCACACTGCCCTCCAATACTAAATTGGTGATCTCTTGATGCCTCAGAACATGTCCGACCAACCGCTCCCTTCTTCTAGTCAAGTTGTGCCACAAACTTGTCTTCTCCCCAATTCTATTCAGTACTTCCTCATTATTTACGTGAACTATTCATCTGATCTTCACCATTCTTCAGTAGCATAACACTTCGAAAGTCTCTATTCTCTTCTTGTCTATACTATTTATCGTCCATGTTTCACATCCATACATGGCTACACTCCATACAAATACTTTCAGAAAAGACTTCCTGACACTTAAATCTATATTCGATGTTAACAAATCTCTCTTCTTCACAAACGCATTCCTTGTCACTGCCAGTCTACATTTTATATCCTCTCTACTTCTACCACCATCAGTTATTTTGCTCCCCAAATAGCAAAACCCACCTACTACTTTAAGTGTCTCATTTCCTAATCTGATCCCTCAGCATCACCTGATTTAAGTCGACTACATTTCATTATCTTCGTTTTGCTTTGGTTGATTTTCATCTTATATCGTCCTTTCAAACCACTGTCCTTCCCGTTCAACTGCTCTTCCACGTCCTTTGCTGCCTCTGACAGAATTACAATGTCATCGCTCCGTGGATTTTAATACCTAAATCTAATTTTTCTTTTGTTTCCTTTACTGCTTGCTCAATATACAGATTGAATAACATCGGGGAGAGGCTACAACCCTGTCTCACTCCCTTCCCAACCACTCCTACCCTTTCATTCTCCTCGAGTCTTATAACTGCCATCTGGTTTCTGTACAAACTGTAAATAGCATTTAGCTCCCTGTATTTGACCCCTGCCACCTTCAGAATTTGAAAGATAGTATTCCAGTCAACATTGTCAAAAAGCTTTCTCTAAGTCTACAAATGCTAGAAACGCATGTTTCCCTTTCCTTAATCTATCTTATAAGATAAGTCGTAGGGTGAGTATTGCCTCACTTGTTCCAACATTTCTACAGAATCCAAACTGATCTTCCCCGAGGTCGGCGTCTACCAGTTTTTCCATTCGTTTGTAAAGAATTCGTGTTAGTATTTTGCAACCATGACGTATTAAACTGATAGTTCAGTAATTTTCACGTCTGTCAACACCTGCTTTCTTTGGGATTGGAATTATTATATTCTTCTTGACGTCTGAGGGTATTTCGACTGTCTCATACACCTTGCTCACCACATGGTAGAGTTTTTTCAGGGCTGGCTCTCCCAAGGACATCAGTAGTACTAATGGAATGTTGTCTACTCACGCGGCCTTGTCTCAACTTAGGTCTTACAGTGCTCTGTTAAACTCTTCACGCAGTATCATATCTTCCATTTCATCTTCATCTACATCCTCTTCCATTTCCATAATATTGTCCTCAAGTACATCGCCCTTGTATAGACCCTCTATATACCCCTTCCACCTTTCTGCTTTCCCTTCTTTGCTTAGAACTGGGTTTCTATATTCATAGAAGTGGTTCTCTTTTCTCCAAAGGTCTCTTTAATTTTCCTGTAGGCAGTATCTATCATACCCGTAGTGATATATGCTTCTACATCCTTATACTTGTCCTCTAGCCATCCCTGCTTAGCCATTTTGCATATCCTGTCGATCTTATTTTTGAGACGTTTGTATTCCTTTTTGCCTGCTTCATTTACTGCATTTTTATATTTTCCCCTTCCATCAATTAAATTCAATATTTTACACCTCGTCTATTTACCTACTTGATCCTCTGCTATTTAGTCAATCGTTCCCTAATGCTCTCCCTGAAACTTGTACAACCTCTGGTTCTTTCAGTTTCTACAGGTCCCATCTCCTTAAATTCCCACCTTTTTGCAGTTTCTTCAGTTTTAATCTACAGTTCATAACCAATAGATTGTGGTCAGAGTCCACATCTGCCCCTGGAAATATCTTACAATTTAACACCTGGTTTCTAAATCTCTGTCTTACCATTATATAATCTATCTGAAACCTTCCTGTGTCTCCAGGCCTCTTCATGTATACAACCTTCTTTCATGATTCTTGAACCAAGTGTTAGCTATGATTAAGTTATGCTCTGTGCAAAATTCTACCAGACGGCTTCCTCTTTGATTTCTTACCCCCTATCCATATTCACCTACTATGTTTCCTTCTCTCCCTTTTCCTACTCTCGAATTCCAGTCACCCATGACTATTAAATTTTCGTGTCCCTTCATGTGAATAATTTCTTTTATCTCATCATAAATTTCATCAATCTCTTCGTCATCTGCGGAGCTAGTTGGCATATAAACTTGTACTACTGTGGTAGGCGTGGGCTTTGTGTCTATCTTGGCCACAATAATGCGTTCACTACGCTGTTCGTAGTAGTTTACCCGCTGTCCCATTTTTTATTCATTATTAAACCTGCTCCTGCATTACCCCTATTTGATTTTGTATTTATAGCCTGTATTCACCCGACCGTAAGTCTTGTTCCTCCTGCCACCGAACTTCACTAATTCCCACTATATCTAACTTTAACCTATCCATTTCCCTTTTTAAATTTTCTAACCTACCTGCCCGATTAATGGATCTGACATTTCAAGCTCCAATACGTAGAACGCCAGTTTTCTTTCTCCTGATAACGACGTCCTCCTGAGTAGCCCCCGCCCGGAGATCCGAATGGGGGACTATTTTACTTCTGCAATATTTTGCCCAAGTGGATGCCATCATCATTTAACCATACAGTAAAACTGCATGCCCTCGGGAAAAATTATGGCTGTAGTTTCCCCTTGCTTTCAGCTATTCGCAGTACCAGCACATCAAGGCCGTTTTGGTTAATGTTACAAGGCCAAATCAGTCAATCATACAGACTGTTGCCCGTGAAACTACTAAAAAGGCTGCTGCCCCTCTTCAGGAACCACACATTTGTCTGGCCTCTCAACAGATACCCCTCCGTTGTGGTTGCACCTACGGTACGGCTATCTGTATCGCTGAGGCACGCAAGCCTCCCCACGAACGGCAAGGTCCATGGTTCATGGACACACTATAATTCGTAACCTTCTAGTGGCAGAGGGTGGCAACTTGCATCAGCGAAGCGGAAAAGTAATACCTCAACCGTTATTGAGAACAGAAAAAATAATTCGGTGGTATTATTTTCGGCATGTCCTCGTAGATGTAGAAGAAGGTAGGAAGATAGATGTGTAACACTAGATCCCTAAATTTAACAAACAGTGAATCTGCTTTGCTGCAGCGACTCCTACTATGTTCGCAGTGCAGCGTTTGAGTCACTAGTACGTCTCTTGATCACGTATGTTTTGCTTTCGTTAATTACGCAACTGGATGGTGGCAGGCCATTAGCAGTCACCGAATCTCCTGGACCTCTTTCCCCAGACAAACTGGGGGGGGGGGGGGGGGTACTCATACAATCGAGTAGTATTTTAGATGAGCTGCTCACATAATACTTACGTGGCGCGTCTGAAAATGATACCGTCTAGACTTTACCAAATTATGCACAACATTTCTTTTCCTTCTCCCTACATTCGAGTTCATACATTTGTTGTGGAGGCTGGTGGTCTTGCGGCAAAGGCTGTACCCGAAAATCCGAAGTTTATGGGACACAATCCATGTTCGACCAAGGAACTTTCAGTCTGCCTTCATTCCGAATGATGTGAGGATTCACCAGCAACGACATGTGGTTACAGTGACTTCATAGCAATGTGAATGCTCATAATAATGAAAGGGGGGTTCGTTACTGCAATTTTTAAGTAAAATCATTGGCTAGATACACAACTTCCACATGGTCTTGCTTATGCTGGTACAGTATCGCGACAATCTATAAGTTTACGCGGCAACAATGAATCGAAAAGCTCAAGTGAAGAGAAACTGACTGAATGGAAGAACTCGTCTAAGACGAAATGGATAGTTTCATTTCTTGTAGCAATGTTACAAAACAAGTTCATAAACTTTCCACAAAGACTGTACAGGAATATGTTGTAATCCACATGTGGTTTCCACATATGAAGAGGTGAAATGCTCCATGCGGAAGACAAGTCTTGTGTATCTTGCAATCACATGTTCAATAGCAAGTAGAAGAGGCAGTGACAGTGCGTCGCCTTGTTCCAGAGACTCCCAGGCACTGGACGCCAGCTTCCTCCCGCGGAAGTACCATTGGTCGGTGGCCCTCAGTCCACAACCAACAACTCATCTCCCTTCCCTTTCACTGTCAGCTACTGACCACAAGCGATTCGAGTGGCTTTCCCCTCTCGGTCGCTCTCCGCGTAGTACCCCCGCGTGCGCTCGGCGCTACGGAATGTAGATTTCATCGACAGAACGCCGGTGTATACTATACAGCGTTTTCTTGTGGCACTTCGAAAACGAATTGCCTTGCCTTAAGTGAGATTTTATCCCCTTCTAACACACTGACTCTGCGGGAAGCAGTTCTTGTCGTCTCCCCGAATTCTGATGACGATAACACGACTAAATATAGGAATACGTATAAAAGCGGAAAAAAGTGGAGTTGGGTACGGGCCAGTAATCACTTAATGACATTTGACAACAAGCTGCCCAAATGGCGTCAACAAGCTGGGAGTCACACGAGTATATCAATTACTGATAAGTATAAGAGGAACCAAGCAAAATGTCACAAATAGAAGGAAGATTCGTGATCGAGAACCAAATGGTTAGTACACCTACAATTTGTTACGACTAGTTTGACGCAGCTCTCCATGCTAGTCTATCACAAGCCTTTTCATATTTCGAATAAATATTCCAGCCTACATCATTTGTAATTGCTTACTGTATTCATATTTTGGTTTACCCTTTACAATTTTTACCCTCCCCCCCCCCCCCCACTTCTCTCCACTATTACCCTGCCAATGCATTCCATAGACAAATCACTTTTAATCAAAGTTAACCATGTATAAAACCAACAGAGATGAACTCAGTCAGGATTCTGTGTAACCCTGAAATATTAGTAATAAATCAAATACGACACTAGCACATTATATCATTTGCAGAAGGATATGGCACAAATGATGCCATAATCTATTTAAGAAATCATCAAGCATTCGTATAATATAATGTGGTTGGGGGAACCGCGCCAGAATCAGAGATCCAACATGGCAGCGTACATTGAAAATCATTTGGGAAAGGTCACTTCTTATTCTCGTTTAGCCTAAAAATGACTTAGTGGTTATATGGAAATAAGCTAATTCTTGCAAAAACAGTAACAAGCCACTGTGTAACAGCATATTTTGCTCTTAATAAATAGAACTATTAAGAGTGGCTGGTTGCTGTTTTCACTTCATTGTAAAAACTAACCTCAATTTTTTATTGCAGAGGAATATAATTACGCGAAATATGTCTTGATATTTTCGTTTTCTACTTCCACCGCAGCTGAAACAACAAGGTGATGATCTGAACTGCGTGGAAAATACTGAAATAAAAGGTAAGACTATATTTTTAGAACTGGGAACCAACCATTCAAGAAATCGGGGTTACGTAACCGGGAAGTATTTCAATAACTTTATAAAGCCAAGGTGTATTTGGAAACGAACATATTTCGTACGTTTCGATAGCCGTCCAGACACTTATATTGTTCCAAGATGATCAGCTTCAACAGCCTTATGCTGGCATCATCTAATGCTATGGAACTTCGCTATGTTAGATGACGTGACGTCGAGGCATAAAAGGCACTCCCCACATGCTTTGACTTCATCTAAATTAAGACGGCAATTTTATAACAGTTCCATTAAGATCAGATGGCAGCAGAACGCTTTTGAAAGCCGTGATCTTGGAACAACAGAAGTATCTACATTGCGATCGCCTCCCCCTCCCCCCCCCCCCCTCTCTCTCTCTCTCTCTCTCTCTCTCACACACACACACACACACACACACACACACACACACACACACACACACACGGAAAGACAAAATGACTCTGAGCACTACGGAACTTAACATCTGAGATCATCAGTCCCATAGAACTTAGAACTACTTAAACCTAACTAACCTTAGGACATCACACACATCCATGCCCGAGGCAGGATTCGAACCTACGACCGTAGCGGTCGAGAGGTTCCAGACTGAAACGCCTAGAACCGCTCAGCCACACGGAGAGAGAGAGAGAGAGAGAGAGAGAGAGAGAGAGAGAGAGAGATCGCCGGGCCCCTCTTTCCGTCTACTGCGCAAATGTGATATTGAGTCACTTATTGTTAGTCGTAACAATCCTGCACACTGTTGTGAACAGTCAGTCATTTGATATCACCTTTTGAAGTTGATGTTACAGGGAATGGCCAGATCTTCCACGATGAGTTCTTGTGGCTGATGCCATTAGGTAATAACCGGATTGCTAAGTGAATGGCAAATAATTTGACAGGAAGCTTGACTTTTTTCTCCTTTTTAAAGATAATTCCTATTAAGTTTGGTTACTTGGAAACTGAATCACAAAATGCCACAAATTTGCGCGATAGCTTGTAAGAAATTACTGTACTTCTTACTTCAAAATGTTCAAATTTGTGTGAATTCTTAAGGGACCAAACTGCTGAGGTCATCGGTCCCTAGCCTTACACACTACTTAAACTAACTTATGCTAAGAACAACACACACACACGCGCGCGACGATGACTCGAACCTCCGGCGAGAGGAGCCGCGCAGTCCGTGACATGGCGCCTCAAACCACGCGGCCACTTCTTACTACAATAATTATCTGGAAGATAGAGACTGAGCAGTCCGGTTACACTTTCTTCTCTTTCCCGGTACGTCTCTTCCAGTTTGCACTTAATTACTGACAGAATTACCGAAAAAACCACAAGATCCCATTAATATTTACCGTAGACTGCACAGATAACCAACGAAGACAATCGAAAATACCTTTGTTTTTATCATAAAGTACTATTTACTGCGGTTGCAAAACTTGGTACGTTTAATTCTTGAAAGTCCTTGCATTACTTACACATTACGCGCCGCTTACTGACAATTTATTTACAAAAATGCACTTAAACACACTATTTTGTATCACTTGCGTTTTGTTCACTTTCGGGAATAACTGTCCAATTTTTCACTATTCCTGTTTTTCATACCATTTTTTCCTGATGACGATTCTCATTTTCCGGAAAGTCAAAACGACAGTATAGTCAAATTTTGTCGTGCGTGCTCTAATAGCATACCCACACATACCAGTGGTTCGGTGTGCCTAGCCACCACATGTTCTCGGATCAGGAAGACATTCGTTCGCCTAATACAGTGAGGTGACAAAATATGTGATAGCGATATGCACACGTACAGATGGCGGTAGTATCGCGTACAGAGGGCAGTGCATTGGCGATGCTGTCATTTTAACTCAGGTGATTCATGTCAAAAGGTTCCCGAAGTGATTATGGCCACACGGTGGTAATTAACAGACTTTGAACGCAGAAATGTTAGTTGGAGCTAGACGCATAGTACGGTGCATTTCGGAAATCGATAGGGAATTCAATATTCTGAGATCCACAGTGTCAAAAGCGTGCCGAGAATAATTCCAGGCATTATCTCTCACCACGGACAACGCAGAGGCCGACGGTATTCACTTAACGACGAAGAGCATCGGAGTTCGCGTAGCGTTGTCGGTGCTATCAGACACAATGGGTGAAATAACTGCGGAAATCAATCAGGAACGTGCCACGTACGTATCCGTTAGGGCAGTACGGCGAAATTGGGAGAAATTGGGCTATGGCAGTAGACGACCGACGCGAGTGCTTTGCTATCAGCACGACATCGCCTGTAGCGCCTCTCCTGGGTTCGTGACCACATCGGTTGGACGCCAGATGCCTGGAAAACCTTGGCCTGGTCAGACGAGTCTCGATTTCAGTTGGTAAGAGCTGATGGTATCGTTCGATTGTGGTGCAGACCTCACGAAGCCATGGACCCAAGTTGTCAAGAATAGAATGTGCAAGCTGGTGATGGCTCCATAATGGTGTGGGCTGTGCTTACAGGGACCATTAACAAGAAAAGGTTAAGTTCGGCTACTTGGAAACCATTTGCAGCTATTCATGGACTTCGTGTACCCAAACAACGATGGACTTTTTATGGATGACAATGCGCAATATCACCCGGTCACAATTGCTCGCCACTGGTTTGAAGAATATTCTGGACAACTCGAGTGAATGGTTTGGCCACCCAGATCGCCCGACATGAATCCCAATCTCAAATTTATGGAATGACATTTGAGGGACATGAGTCAGTTCTTGCACGAACTCCTGCACCGGCAACAATTTGTCAATTATGGACGGCTATAAAGGCAGCATGGCTCTGTGTTTCTGCAAGGGACTTCCAGCGACTAGATGGGAGCATAGAACGTCGAGTTGCTGCACTACGCCGGACAAAACGAGGTCCGACAGGTATCCCATGACTTTTGAAACATCAGTGCAAACATCTGTCAGCCAATTCCGGTTCGTCTGCTCGTGGATATCTCCTAAACTACATCTCCACAACCCGAAATTTGTCTTGTAAACTGAACTATTCGTTGTAATTAAGCATCGATAATCTGTAAGGCGGATAATCCGCGTCTCCGAAAATCGAAGGCTTGCTGCACATTAAATGTTATTTCCGTGTTAAAGACGCTGTCAATGTCTGACGTTCAGTGTGTATAGGCGCGAACGACGGAGTTCACTATAGAACTCTTTCGACCGGCCATAACAGGGCGCGGCGTGTCCACGTCCGCGGCTCATTGTGTTGGCCGTCAGCATCTGATACTTCCTGGCGGTACCGTTGCAGAATTCCGATCCGCACACCTACGAGCGCCTTCCATTGTCACGCAGAAGTGCGAGCATTTCGCTGCGCGGCCCGACACTAGCTGACCTCCGCACGGTCGTTGCTCTGGCGAGATCAGATCCAGTTGCAGGGCACTTCCTGCCCGCGAGTCCTTTAACCGTCGTCCCAATCTGACGCCCCACTGCTACTTTACATTCGTCCGATGCCTGGATGCACTTTCGCCTCTCTGCTCTCTGCCCCCCCCCCCCCCCCAACCCCTGTCGGACTTCCCGTAATTCAGTTGCGGGGCCTGCTAATTCGCGTGTGACATTTTCTTACAGTTGAACGACGGCTTCCTGCCATATAAGCTTCATTACGGTTTTTGTTGCAAAGTGCCTCTTAGGCTCTGAATAAATCTGCACTCGGCCAACGTGTAATTATAAAAAAGGAAAGAGGCGTGTCGTGTTCCCGTCCAGACGCTGCGGTTGCAGCAGCGAAGAAGGGAAAGTTGAATCTATTACCGCGCAGCGGTAAGAATGAAACAGTTTTGGCGAAAAACGGGATTACTTCGTAATACTTCGTGTGTTCTTAATAAGGTATTTAACAGCACGTCACTGTGAAATTGAGCCTTCCTGAGAACGGTCATTACTCTCCGCTATTCAGTGTTCGCTTCGTCTTTCAAAAATTGTAAAACAATCTCAACCATTGTTACAAATAACGTTCTTGAAGAGGGTTTTATTATGAACTTCGGATTCATTATTCGGCAAAGATATTTCCGCCCATACTCCTTCGATACGAACAAGTAAGTTCTTGATCTCTGCCCTTAGTTTACCTGCTGGCTTTAGGTTGTAAGAGCAGATCTCAAAAGTACACGTGTGATCTGATCTAATGCAGTACCCTTATGATCGGTGCTTCACACTCTTTGTGCACTGTCTAATAACAGTTCTCCAAACTTGGCAAACAGAGTTTCACGAGAGTTACACTGGTTTTCTTCCAAAAAATCCCCTTCAAGTTTCCTAGTCATCTCTTTTACAATCTCGTATGACAACACCAAACTGTTGTAATTCCATCTGTTATCGCTATCAGGTCTGTTTTGAAGGAACCCCAAACACTAGAGCAGTACCCTTATGAAGCCACTGCAGTGTCTTTTATACATTTCCCTTAACAAAAGCACTGCGCTTTTCCAAAATTCCACCAACAAATCTAAGCCTTGCGTTGGCCTTCCCTTAGTGCTGATTTTACCTATTCGATCCATTTCATATCGCTCCTTTCTTGACCCTACATGTTTAAACAGCATCCAGAAGTTCGCAACTAGTATCGTGCACGTAAGTTTGGTTGATAGCTGATGATCAGTATCAAGCGGACTGAATAAGGCGTTTTTCTTCGAGGAATGATAAACTCTTCGTTTTAATCATCATTCTGGTAACACTGTTCATACATCAAATTTGCTTTGTGTGCTGCGGAAGTAGTCGAAGCAGTCTGTGACAGCAAAACGTTGAATTTGCAAAAATTATTGGCTGAAAACAAAAAACACGAGCGTATAAGGTCATTAAATTTTAAGTAGTTTTTTTCATGAAACTCGTTCCAAGATGAATATACACAAAAAAAGCCAAAAGTTGTAGAAACTTTTTTCTTAAATAAGTAAAAAACCTTAGCTCCAACGGAAAAGTGTTAAAGGAGCAAGTTGTAGTCCTTAAAAAGATCTATCGATTGCCTTTTTATCGGTATCGATTGCTTTTTTTAAGTTTCGAGTTATCTCAAAAAAAAGGTTAAGAATCGGGTTCTGTACAGCTCGTTAACATTCACGCTCCCATACAAAACACTACTTCTTTGAAAAATTAAAAAATAGTTATTTTTGAGATGTACTGTTTTTTTTAAAAACAGGCTCTCCCGATAATTTGCTACATCTTCTCAGCCGCTGGCCCCACAGTAATTGTTTTTAGCTTATTCTCTTCGCATAGAGTTCTGCTACCATACTATTAAATAATTTTTACAGTTGTTTTTTAATTGTAAGAAACAAACGACTACTTCGGAGAATTCATCAATAAAAGACACGTACGTAATAGTTTCTATTAGAATGATTTTATACATATGTTATTGACAGTCTTATTATTAAATATCTACATAAATAAATAAAATTCTTTAAAATTATCCTGGTGTGTTATATTTATTTAATTTGGTACCAAAACGAATTAAGTACTGAAATAATGAGGAACGTGTCGAACAACCCAGAAACAAGTAGAGCGTGTTATTAATTAAGGCTACTATTTAAAGTATTACATGAAAATACTATTCTAATAATACAAAATTATTAAAATTACTATAAACCTAAACAAAATGCAAGAAATACTGTTGTAATAATAAAAAATTGTAAACTTTACTATAGACCTAAACAAAATTTAAATTAAATATTTTCGGCGCTACTTTGCTTCCAAGGCGAAAATTGACGAACATCCCAGTTTCTCTCTTTCGAGTTACCCCAGAGTAACTACAAAAGGATTGTTGTACGTGTTCCAGAAGGCGAAATATCAAAGATTTTGCGAGAGCGGACCGTTTAGAATCAGTTATCAAAGCAACCGCGCCGGTTCCCCTGACTCCGCCGCCCGCTCCAGCTGATGCACTTCGCTCTTGCACGCTTTACTTTATTACTCAGTTATCAACACTAAAAACCAATGAAGCCCATCCCGGTATTTTTTTCTTGAAAAAAATTCAATATTAACCTCCACAAAGCTCATAGTTGTAGAATGTTAACTACACCTAATAGATTTTTTTTCTGAAGCCAATGTTATCTCAGTTTCTTTTTTCGTGAAAGAATATCTGCAACTTCTCTCTTTAAGAGTTATTTTCATAAAATAAAGACTGAGATAAACACACGTCGAACATCAAGTTCAAGTTTTCCAAACTCGTTCTTTGATCCTTACAATTAACAAAAGGGTAAAAATTATTTAATAGCATGGTACCGCAACTTTCTGCGATGAAGTCTGTACTGCAGGGCCATCGTCAGAGAAGATCCAGCCTGTTATCGGGAGCACTTCTTTCTCAAAAACTCGACATATCTAAAAAATGATTACTATTTTTTTAATTTTTAAAACAACTAGACTTTTGAATTTCCGCGGGCTACATTTACATCAAATAGTACGTTTGGAAAAGTGGATGTTAACGAGTTGTATAGAGTTTAACGGTTTTTCCGATGTATCTCGAGATGTAACAAAGCGATCGATACACATAAAAAACAATCAATAGGTCTTTCTAAGCCGTACATCTTCTCCGCTTAACACTTTTCCATTTGAGGTATGGTTTTTTACTTATTTACGAAAAACCGTTTCCTGCAACTTTGCGGATTTGATTTGGCCATATTCGCCATTTTGGATAGAATTTCATGAAACAGAAACAATTTTAAATTTAAGAGACCAGTGTGCATTTGCATATTCGGCACTGAAGTATCGCACTGAAGGTATGTAGCTACAGTTGATTAGTTCTCTCATGTTCAAGATCGTCATAGTAGAAGTAGCCTTCACTTTTAACATTCAAAACAGAGTCTACATCTACGTGATTACTCTGCTACTCACAATAAAGTGCCTGGCAGAGGGTTCCGTGAACCACCTCATGCTGTCTCTCTACCGTTCCACTCTCGAATGGCACGCGGAAAAAATGAGCACTTAAATTTTTCTGTGCGAGCCCTGATTTCTCTTATTTTATCGTGATGATCATTTCTCCCTATGTAGGTGGGTGCCAACAGAACGTTTTCGCAATCGGAGGAGAAAACTGGCGATTGAAATTTCATGAGAAGATTTCGTCGCAACGAAAAACGTCTTTGTTTTCATGATTGCCACTCCAATTTACGTATGATTTCTGTGGCACTATCTCCCCTATTCCGCGATAATACAAAACGAGTGGCCCTTCTTTGTACTTTTTCGAAGTCATCCGACAGTCCTACCTGATACGGATCCCACACCGCACAGCAATACTCCAGAATAGGGCGGACAAGCGTGGTGTAAGCAGTCTTTTTAGTAGATCTGTTGCACGTTCGAAGTGTTCTGCCAATGAATCGCAGTCTTTGGTTTGCTCTACCCACAATATTATCTATGTGATAGTTCCAATTTAGGTTATTTGTAATTGTAATCCCTAAGTATTTAATTGAATTTACAGCCCTCAGATTTGTGTGACTTATCGTGTAATCGAAATTTAGCTGATTTCTTTTAGTACTCATGTGAATGACTTCACACTTTTCTTTATTCAGGGTCAATTGCCACTTTTCGCACCATACAGATATCTTATCTAAATCATTTTGCAAGTCGTTTTGATCATCTGATGATTTTACAAGACTGTAAATGACAGCATCATCTGCAAACAACCTAGGACGATGCCCGTCAAAAACGCGTACACGTGCTAGCAATAAACAGATTAAAATCAGCAACAGCCAGTTGATAACGAACCATGTCTTGAAACTAACTACACTGTACACTCTGTGGTATCTTTCCAAGCGACGAAGTTCACTCGAGATAAGACAAGTCGCGTGATATTATCTGCATCCTTAGATGATAGTGGTAACATGAACGTTGATATTTATCTTGCAATTCTCGATGAACTGACGGAGATTGATAAGAGAAAATCAATTGGGTGTCTAGAAAAAAATCTCACAGCAATATTTTCTATACATGCATGCCTCCACACAATGATTCTTCTTGTGCACAGAAATAAGTGTAAGGAAAACAAAGAGTCCTGTGACCTTTAACAAAAAATGAACATCCTGGTAAATTACCGTACCACAGAAACTGAAAACCAAGATAAACACATCAAACACGCCCAGAAACTAATAAAAGAAGGAACTTTTCATGTGATAATGGAAATTAACTTCATATTTATTACGGTGAATGCACCAAAGGTATCTACCCTCTTGGATTGTGTCTTCTCTCCATTATGTCAGAAGTGTTCCCACCGACAAAGGCGAGAACAGAGCAAAGCGACAAAAAACTGGATGGAACTGTAAGTATAACCACAAAAAGTGTAATGATAACTGGATTGCGGACTATTTATAATAAACAATAAGCATGCTATTTTCAGGAAGAATTTTTTGCAGAAGAGATTAAAACTTATTATACTGCTTCTTTATTCTGCCTTCCAAAAGCCGACATTAATACACACTTCAACCAACTGATTCATTCCATTGTTAAAAAAAAACCATTTCTAACATTTGTGTGCACATATGTATTAGAGAAATCACTATTCACGTATTCTCTCAGGCTGTCATACTGCTATACTAAGGGATGATATTTGTATTTGCAAGCCCAATATAACGTCAATGACTGTCTGTTTAAGCATATCCTATAAGGGCATTACATCCTTGCAACTTGTGGATTTTTTTGGCCATTTTCGCCATTTTGGAACGAATTTCATGAAACAGAAACTATTTAAAATTTAATTTCCTATACGCTTATATTTTTTATTTTCAGATAATAACTTTGCAATCACTTCTCCATAATACTTGGACTCACGACAACCGTGCAGTTGCATACTCGGGAGTGACCTGTCGCAAAACACTGCACTGAAAATATGTAGTTACAATTCATTAGTTCTCTCGTGTTCAGGGTCATCAGATCCACAGTTTTCTGCATTTCTGCCTTTTGTTGTTACAGAAGTAAGCAAGTGCTTTGTTATATTTTGGGCAGCATGGGGCAAAGCCGTTTATTCGTTACAAACTTATAAGATATAGGTTTAAGTTCTGGTTTGAAGCGCCAAGTAATGGGTATTTGACATTTAATGGATATTTGATATGGCCCGACGAATGCTGGGATGCTGGTACACTGCCAGAAAACTACGCTGAAAATGAGCTTGGTTACGGAGTAGTTATGACGATGTCGACCAATTGGAGGAGCTGCCGAATAGATTGTATTTATTTACTTAATTTCATCTCCTGTCGGCCTCGCCTTGAAGCTAATAAACATTCAGGCCACACGTATAATAAGAGCCGACAGAATTCGTAAAGGTTATTATCTTCAGAAGGGAAATGAACGGAAAAAGAAACGTAGAGGAACATTAGACTTCATATCTGACTACTCAGCCGTTATTTCAGTGGCTTAACGGAATGGCAACAGTGGCAAGATACTATGATATTATGGATAACAGTTCAGCAACCAAGAGTTATTTACCACTGCATAAGTTTAGCTTTGGAATTGATAAAGCTGACCAAAATATTTCACTCATAGACTATCACGGGTAAAAAATGGCACTTCCACATTATTGTACATTTTGTCGCTGTAGCCGAGCACAACGCTTGGCACCTCTGGAGGGATGATGGTGGGAAACTGAACCACATGGCATTTCGTCGAAGAATCTTCACCGCAATTCTGGCATCAAACTGCTGTGTTATTATGCAATGAGGAAGACCATCTAAATCTGAAAATATGATTCTAGATATGACAAGCTGGAACACGTCGCTGGTTTGCCACTAGATCCTGTTTCGAGAAAGAAGAAACAACTTCATTGTCGCCAATGTCAATAAAAATCTACAACACAATGCATTAAATGTAGTGTACCACTTTATGTTTCTTCTTCCATACTGTTTCACACAAAGTATTGAGACAGTACTGAGTTTACTCTTAAGCAGTGACACTGTGTTAAGTGCATGTATATGAAGTCCTTCCAGAAGGATCGGATATCTTTCAAAAACTATGCAAAATTAAAAGCTTGAAACTACTATATACACATAACTTTCATTGTAAATGATTGATAATAAGTTGTCATTAAAGTGCAAACAAAAATAATTCAGCCTTATCTGGGTTACGTGATCGAAATAGGTCGTTTGTGTACGAGCCTTTAGGATGTCACAGAAACATGCTTACGCTCAAGAAGTAAGCCAACTAAAGTTGAAGATGGTTCAATACAGCTCGACTGGTTTCGGCGTTTGGCCATTATCAGATGTGGTTTGGTTATAAGCCGTCTCCTCAGACACTTCCCTCTTGCGATCAGATGCTCACAACGTCCCACTGCTAAAACCGATCGTGTTACATCAAATGCAAAAGGAACTGTCTTTGGCTTCTTTCTTATTCTGTTGGTTCATGTGTTCGTGATTGATACTTTACCCACATCTGGACACAGGAAGCCATTGCACGGTTCACCAGAATCATCAGTCCATTCCCTAGTTCAGAACGCGAGTGATTAGAGGGAAGAACGATTAACTGTATGCCTCTATAGGGACCCGAATTTTAATTTACGTACGGGGAATAGGAAGGCGTGATCACAAAACTGTTTACGGAGACACTTCAGGTGCTGAACTGGACTTTGTGGGTGACGTAAGTTACTTTTACCTGTGACCAAAAACATATAACGAATGGTGCAGCTCTTATTTGAATTCTTGCCGCTGTCATCTGTTAATCATATTCTCGTCGTCACTGAGGATTGATTACTCTGCAACTCATGGACGATTCACAGACACTGACATACCGCCAAAACGTTCTGTCCTCCACTATCCACTAAGTTGGCCTAACAGAAAAAACAACACTTAAAAAAAGGTGGGAGTCGACGTAGAAAGACGTGGAATAAGTCATACATGACGTGTAAGGAGGAACAGAAAATATGTTCTTTACACAAGGCAGGCACCACACCTCACATAAACCTGGACTACTTTTATCTTCCCGCGAGCAAATCACATTCGCGTTTTCGCACAGCTGGAATAAAAAGGACCCGGATATCTAAAACCGGAGCTCTTGACGTCAGGCATGACACACCGACGGCCTAAGCACCGTGTTCTCAAAGGCAGCCTCGGAAGCTAATTTTACTCCCGTGGAAAGTCTTGACAAATTCGCCAATACGGAATGTGAGTGGGCAGTATTTTAACTTCCGATAGGGCAGGATATTATTACGCAAGTGTGAATATCAGAAACACTTTACATTCATTCTACAAGTGTACACTGACTGTTTTCCACCAGAACCACAATGGTGATTGTGAGACATCTGAGTAACAGTGTACCCGCTCTCCCATCGCATGTTCATGAAAACTGCCGTCTGTCTGTCGAGGCGTGTGTTCAAGTTAGCTCGCATTTCCACATTTCAAGTGAAACATTGTCCGCTCAATTTTTATAATTATGTAAAAAATGAAGGTAAAGAGTATCACTTCTTCAGTAAAACTATCTTTACGGGAGTTACACTGCAGACATCGTACACGAATTTCACTTTTTTGTGTAACATAATTAAAACGATAATAAAATAATAACCTGCCCGAGGCAGGATTCGAACCTGCGACCGTAGCAGAAGCGCGGTTCCGCACTGAAGTGCCTCGAACCGCTCGGCCACAGCGGCCGGCGGCTTTGTCACAGTAAGTAGGTTTAAGAGCATGTAAGTTGTAGTAATGCAGAGATGAAGAGATGACAGGATAGACGAGCGTGGAGAATTGCATCAAACCAGTCGGCTGCCAGTGTGAAATGTGTTTGGCGTCTGATTTTTCTTTCCGATAGGCTCGCGGGCGTACGCAAGGGCGAGTGGCATTGTGCAGGTGAACTGGTTCTTATCGACCGCAGTGCAGCGCTGCGGCGCCCGGAAGCGGGCGGTATGGGACGAGTTTCACGTGTCTGGGAAGCCACTGACCTACATGGCGGTCGGCCTTGTCCCCGGAATGCGTGGTCGCTGGTGATTAACATCGACAGGGAAGACAGCCGGTCTGCCCGACGAAAGCCGGCGCGCGGCCGAGAAAGTCCGTCACAGCTGGGCGGCGAGCGCCACCAGCCACAATGCACCGACACTCCGGTGCAGCGCCTCCGGCTGCGAGAAACCTGCGACCACAGCCGACTCGCACAGCGTCCAGCGCGGTGCAACAGAGGAAATGCACCGTTTGTGGGAGATACTGTGTACTGCTACTACGCAGAGTCCGCAGAAGCAACAGATTTTTTTTTTCTGTTCTCTACTCCTGAGACTTTGGTGAGCTGGTGCAAAACAGATTTCGTTCTTTTCAGTAGACTGGACGTCGGGCAGAGAGGGTTTCCCAATTGGGAAAATTTGAAAGTGGATTTCCTGTTCCGGAAATGCCTGCTAACCAAGGGTTACGCTATGTGATCAAAAGTATCCGGACACCTGGCTGAAAATGACTTACAAGTTCGTGGTGCCCTCCATCGGTAATGGTGGAATTCAATATGGTGTTGGCCCACCCTTAGCTTTGATGACAGCTTCCGCTCTCGCAGGCATACGTTCAATCAGGTGCTGGAAGGTTTCTTGGGGAATGGCAGCCCATTCTTCAAGGAGTGCTGCACTGTGGAGAGAGATCGATGTCGGTCGGTGAGGCCTGGCACGACGTCTGCGTTCCAAGAGATCCCAAAGGTGTTCTATAGGATTCAGAGCAGGACTATGTGCAGGCCAGTCCGTTACGGGGATGTTATCGTCGTGTAACCACTCCGCCATAGGCCGTGTATTATGAACAGGTATTCAATTGTGTTGAAAGATGCAATCGCCATCCCCGAATTACTCTTCAACAGTGGGAAGCAAGAAGGTATTTAAAACATCAATGTAGACCTGTGCTGTGATAGTTTCACGCAAAACAACAAAGGGTGCAAGCCCCCTCCTTAAAAAACACGACCACACCATTAGACCGCAGCATCCGAATTTTACTGTTGGCACTACACACGCTGGCAGATGACGTTCACTAAGCATACGCCATATCCACAAACTGTCATCGGATCGCCAAATTGTGTACCGTGATCCGGCACTCCACACAACGTTTTTCCACTGTTCAATCGTCCAATGTTTACGCTCCTTACAGCAAGCGAGGCGTCGTTTGGCATTTAACGGCGTCATGTGGGGCTTATTAGCAGCCGCTCGACCATGAAATCCAAGTTCTCTCATCTCCCGCCTAACTGTCATAGTACTTGCAATGGATCCTGATGAAGTTTGGAATTCCTGTGTGACGGTCTGGTGAGATGTCTGCCTATTAAACACTACGACCCTCTTCAACTGTCAGCGGTCTCTGTCAGTAAAGAGACGAAATCGGCCTGTCCGCTTTTGTGCTATACGTGTCCCTTCACGTTTCCGCTTGACTATTACTATTATTACTACTACTTAGTATTAAGTATGTGTGTGAAATCTTATGGGACTTAACTGCTAAGGTCATCAGTCCCCAAGCTTACACACTACTTAGCCTAAATTATCCTAGGGACAAACACACACACCCATGCCCGAGGGAGGACTCGAACCTCCGCCGGGACCAGCCGCACAGTCCGCTTCACTATCACATCAGAAACAGTGGACCTAGGGATGTTTAGGAGTGTGGAAATCTCGCGTACAGACGTATGACACAAGTGACACTGAATCACCTGACCACGTCCGAAGTCCGTGAGTTCCGCGGTGCGCCCCATTCTGCTCTTTCACGATGTCTAATGACTACTGAGGTCGCCCGGCGGGGTCAGGGATTTTCTCTGCCTCGTGATGACTGGGTGTTGCGTGATGTCCTTAGGTTAGTTAGGTTTAAGTAGTTCTAAGTTCTAGGGGACTGATGATCATAGATGTTAAGTCCCATAGTGCTCAGAGCCATTTGAACCATTTTTGAACTACTGAGGTCGCTGGTATGGAGTACGTGGCAATGGGTGGCAGCAGAATGCACCTAATATGAAAAATGTATGTTTTTGCGTGTGTCCGCATACTTTTGATCACATAGTGTACCGCCGGTAAACGTTGGCTGGAACTGCGGGATTAGAAATATTTTAATTTTTGGGGATTCCAGTCGAAAATTAAAAGTAAGTGTGTGTTTTGAACACTGATTAGTCTCAGAATTAATAATAATAACAACAGTAAAATATCTAGAAGTAGCCGTTCTGAGCGACGTAAAGTGGAATGATCACATAAAACTCGCTGTAGGAAATCAGATGCCTGGCTGAGATTCACTGGCAGTATCTCGAGAAAATTTAATTCGTTCAAGAAAACAGTGGGTTACACGATTATTCGACCGATTCTTGAGTACTGGCCGTCATTCTGCAACCGTTACCAGGTTTCATTAATAGAACAGAGATGGAAAAGGGCACGTTCCGTCACGGGAAATTCCGAGACCGCACGCTCCAAGCAGACTTGGGCAACATGTTACTTATTTCCTAAATGACAACGACGAGAAAAATCTGAGGAACAGAGATCATACGGAGGTTTGCGCTCTTCCCATGCACCATTCAACAACGGGAATTACATTGCTCCGAATGATCTCAACATGTCAACTACTCCAAATACAGTTCGATGTTCTTTAATTCTGATGATTAATGACGCCGATAATAATATGTTCTTGGTTTTATCGATGGAGCTGAGGGTCTTTTAGATCAAAAGGCTCCACTAAAAGTAATCTGTAGGCTACATTAAATCAAATCAGTACGGCACCTCGGCGGAAAATGTGAAGAAAAAAAAATTAGATAAAATCTAGTTCGAACACTGATCCATGAATGTGAATGGGCAAAGGGAAGTGTAGAAGCAGTAATAAGTATTCCAACCCTCTCACTTGGACAGTTCCGACTTACATTTTGTACTGTTATCCTGTACTAATCAAGGGAAACATTGCGTTAGTTCTTTCATCAGGGTCGTTAAGGAGCCTTCCCTTCCCTTGCCAAATAAAGTAGTAGTTATACTCTACGTGGGCCACTGTCGACAAGAGCTAGTAAAAGGGACAAGAGAATGTTTTTTTTGAGTACTGTATGAACAGGATGATTCCACGAAGATGTTACAAACGTTCAGGGATGATGGAGAAAGGTAAATATATCAACGTGAGGTAAGGGACGCTGGTCTGGAACGACCAACTCGAAAAAGCATTGTTCTCTGGCTATGGGCCTCTTTCTATTGCAAGCTCTTTGCTTTCCATATTTTGGGAGGAGGTAGTATGGACCAAAACAAGAACAAATTTTCTAGTAAACAGGGGCTCTAAAACGCATACCTTGAGAGCTACGAGCCTTTGTTCAGTAGAAGAGGTGTCTCACAGTAGCAAAGATGAACAAGTGCTCAAAGTTCTTGAGGAATGCACTTTTAGAGTCCATTTTTTACGGATTTTTATTTTCCTCACTACCACCTGTCAAAACATGGAAAGCAGAGAGCTTGCAGCAGAAAAGGCCAACTGTCAGAAGTATCAGAGGTATTCAGACCAGGATCCCTTTCCTTCAATTGATACATCTACTCTTCTCTACCATCCTTCAAAGTTTGTTACGACACACAATCACCCTGCTTATTTTAGATGAGTCCGGCTGTAGAAACCATATTAATCCATTCGCTTAGTATGATAGCCCAACTGGAGCACGTCAGTTGTAATATAATAATTTTATTTCAACAATATTTTCCCGAAAAGTTAGCTCCGCAATTTCTTCCTCTGTCTGTGAATTGGGGCAAGGGTTGAAATAGAAGGATCGCGCCAAGAAAGGTCGTCATGTTCATGAAGTTTGGCTTAAATACCGCACAGCTTCACTACGCACGTTTATAATTATGGTATCCTAATGTCAAGAACAAAGATGAATGTTTTTCATCTTGAAGATGGAAAGGTTATTACAGATGTGGTCTTGTTTAAGGAACCACACTGGCATTCGACTGAAAGAATTTAGGAAAAACACAGCAAATACAGTTCAATTTAGCACGATGGGGATTTGAATTTCACTTCTATCGAATAGAAATCCACTGTATTAACAATGGCCCAAGATTTTTTTCCAGACTGATAAAAAGGTAAAAATTACATTGACTGCCGCAAAAAATTAATGCGCCCCATTGCTCGAACTAAAGAAGTTTTAAGCCAACACCATCCTGCACAACTAGAAAGCGATAACAAAGAACGCGTTCGAAGCGATCCAGGTCCTTAAACCTGATACACGTCTGTAATGACGTAGAGAGGCTGGACAAAAACATGGAAGCACTAAAAACACAACGCATTGCCATGCCTAATACGGCGTAGGAAAGCCGTTGGTATTCCAATCGTCTTGGAATGGATAAATACAGGCCGGTTTCCAATGCAATCTTACGCAATACTTCCAGCAAAGTAGAGGAAAGTTCAGGTAACGATGGTAGAGATGAACAGTGATCACTCACCCTTCTCTCCAAAGTAGACCACAAAGGCTCACAATATTGAGATGTGGAGACCGTGGTGGCCGGAGAAAATGCGACAATTCATCCTCGTGCCCAAAAAAACCAGTCTTGAACTTTGCGAACTGTGTAAACAGGACCCGTGTCATCTTTAAACACAGCACTATCCCCGGGGGAAAACGCGTTGTAACGTGATAAGACAAAATAGTCACATAATCCTTGGTAGTAATGTGACCTTGCACAGTAACCACAGGGCCCATGGTATACCATGATATGGCTCCCCAATCAACTCCCGCCATGTTTCTGTCTTGGAACTTAAGGAGTTGGAAATAATGTGTAACAAGACACATCCGACCAAATGACATACTTCCATTGCTCCACAGTACAGGTTTCGTGGCTTCCAAACAACCTTATCCCGTTAACAGCATTTGGATAACTGATGTATGGTTTTGGAATTCCAGCTCGCACTGAAATTCTCTACTAATGGAGCTCCCTTCGTGTTGTTTTGGTGCTTACAAGGTTTGAGTGCGACATTCAGTTATGCAGTGGCTTTTGCAGCTGTCTCTTCCATTACCGTCTATCACGATCACCAAACACTCACTTTCGTCCGCGCTGTGACCTAGCGCACTATGTTTTTCTTCTTTCCCTATACGAGGTACAAACCTCCGATACGGTGTCTCTTGAAATATCAAACACTTCAGCTACCTTGGTTTCGGAAGCACCCACCACAAGAGCACCGACTTTTGCTCTCGTTCGAATTCACTTACCTCATGACGCACTCTCAACTACAAAGAACGCTATTCTTACCACGACTGACACCAGCAACGTATTGATGACATTGCACAGATTCCGTTCGTGTTTAAATAAACCTTGTCTGGCATCTGCAGTTATGGTCAGGCATGCATTACTTGCAGTGTTTTGATATTTTTGTCCGACGACTACATTAAAGTTCTAGAAATTCAGAATCACGAGTGTCTATTAATGTGAATGAGCTCATGATGATGGTGATTGTGGTGGTGATGATGATGATGACGATGATGTTTGGTTTGTGGGGCGCTCAACTGCGCGGTTATCAGCGCCCGTACAAATTTCCAACCTTTGCTCAGTCCAATCTCGCCACTTTTCAGGAATGATGATGCAATGAGCAGGACAACCCAAACACCCTGTCATCTCGAGGCAGGTGAAAATCCCTGACCCCGCCGGGAATCGAACCCGGGACCCCGTGCTCGGGAATTGAGACCATGAGCTCATGCTTGAACGTCCCCCATTAGAAGTAGGCAGCAGTAAAAATATAATGGATAAGGGCGTCGATAAAACGAAGTAAGGGTGTGTGAGCTAATCAAGTGTATAACGAGGTGAACATCACAGGCTCCTATCTAATGACACCACATCACATGACATCAGCCGATTGCATTACGAGGCAATCTTACACACAAAATTCGTAGTGTGTCGAAGTGCGTGTGTGGGGGTGGGGGGTGGGGAGGAGGGGGGAGGGGGGGCGGGGGGCTGGGAGGCGCGGGGCGGGAGGGGGAGAGAGAGAGAGAGAGAGAGAGAGAAACTGTGTAAGCGAGGGGCAAGAGACGAATGCTTTACCAGATGATAGTTGCTCAAAAACGCCCGTTTCCTGTTCCCCATATAACGAACAGCAATAGTGCCAGCTGCGCCCCGGTACGAGGGGGGCGCGACGCACAGGAATAGGACCGGAGTTCTCCGTTCGCTTCGGGGCACTCCCCCACAGAACGGCGACGCATGCTCACCCGAGTTTCAGTTTTACTGGGACGCCCTCGCCCGTCACCAACCGGAGCGCGGAAGCGTGAAATTACGTTAACAACCGTCGTAGAGGGGTCTGCGAGCGCGCGCGCCAGCGCCACATGTGGTCCGTGGAACGCGAAGCGACGCCACACACACACACACACACACACACACACACACACACACACACACACACGATACCGAAGGCTGGCCGTTCGGCAACAAGAGCGAGGCAGCGGCAGCGAGCGTCCTGAATAAGAAGACTGGCCGGCGAGGACGCTGCTTTCTATGGCAATTACAGGTTGTAGCTGGCAGCACAAGGCACTTTCGAACGGCCGCGGCGTCCCCGAAGTGCCATAGCGCGCCGTGCCTTGACGTGACTGGAAGGAAAGTTGTGGCAGGATGGTCGCCACGGTGGGTCCCCCTGGTGAGTGGACAGCGGATTCAACACAACACCGGGCGCGTTCTCCGTGCTATGGTCCAAATCAGGATGCGGACACCCATCTCATTAAGACTAGCAGCGGACGGCTATGAAGAGGGTTAAACACACGAGATAACTGTCCAGTACAAAATCGTCTCATTCCATGTGTCGTCCTGCAAACGCTTCACAGTTACCCAGGGTTGTGAAAAACCCGGCTTCTTTTTAGAGAAACGATCCAGTGGATAAAACTGGTTTAATGGGTTTTATTGGCTTGCTTGGATTTTTTTGGTATTGACGATTCAGTAGTCCAGTTGAAATACCTACGACTAATTTATTCGAAATACTAACCCGTTCTTTCAACTACCTTATTAGTGCCTCGTTTGTTGGCCTTCCAGTACTGTATACATTGGTAGAATCTCCTCAACCTATGGACTTGTTTGGCAAAATTAAGAAGTGATTAAGTGGAAAGACCATAAAATTAGTTACTGTGTTCAAATTTTTTGCATGCTTCCAAAAAATTGAATTGTACTTTAGTCATTACGATTCTAAATCAAGTTAATTTTTTTCTGGAAGTGTAAATGTTTTGTTGTGTTTCTTATATTGCAAGAAAAGTTAAAACACGCTATTAATAGAAAAATTCTTGTGACAGTAAATAGTTGCCTTCAATAAATATGATGTGTCTCTTTAATTTGCTTAAGGCTAACTCTATAAGATATTATATCTTAATTAAATTTTTAGAATTAGTTAAAGTTGTGTTTTATTGTTTTTTCGGTGGTCTTTTTTTAATTTTTTAACCCCGACGTTTTTTTGGGCGTGGGTAGATTACAAGAACACAGCAATGGGAATTTTTCCTCGTTACCGACATAGCTATGTAGTGTGCATCAAAAATAACGACCGCATGTGTCACTAATGGATATCGTTGTTGGCTACTGAGCGACTGTCCCGGTGACCTATATCAAAATTTTCCACAGGTTGAAAGGTCTGGAATGTGGTTCATTAGGCATCGTAACGAACACGGGACTGCTCGAATACGTATGTAGCGCAATTCACGCCAGGCTGTGAGCCACACGAACTAGTGGATAATATTTCGTATCTGATTACTCATGTGAAAATAAGACCCAAATGGGGTCAAATTTCAGGAAATGATCCCTGCGACCATAAGTCGCAATAAAGATCATACGAATGTATGACCGGAAATGCATTCCAAGGGAGGGACACAAACCTGGGGATGGAAATAAAAGATGAAACTTCCTGGCTTCAGACTGTAGCGCCTAGAACCGCACGGCCACTCCGGCCGGCTCTCCTTATCCCACTGGTGGGTGCCGGGAAAGTTGACGACACCGTTCCCCGTAAAGGTAGCGTCTTCTGCAAATAGGATGGATGCCAGAAATCACGGCACCATAGTGGCTCGTGCGACTAACTAGTTGCGAAGGTAGGTCATTGAGTAATATGTCCAGCACGCGATGTGATAACGGATAGCGGCAGTTGTAGAGAATGCTCCACACGGTCATCTGGTTAATCCCACGCTGGCGGTCCACTTGCCCGGTGCTGATACCGAGGTCACTGTCAAGGATCTTTTATCTCCACTTACATGTGGGTCTACCTGTCTTGGAACGCATTTTCGGCCACATGTCAATAAAGAGCTTTTTTCCTCTCAAGGATTGTCTCCAGGAGTTTGTCTCAATTTCAAAAAATCACCTTGTATATGACGATAGGTCCGGAAAAGTTTAGTTTCTGTTTTATGGGACAGTTAACTGTAGCAACAGGGCAGCCCTCACAAGAGATGGGATACTGAATTTACGTAACAAGCAAGTGCTGGGATAATTAAATCACCAGGGAATAGTCGAATCATCGTTCTAACAGCGATTCTCAACTAACATATGGATCTGTCTTGTAGCTGATTGCTTCTTGGGACGTCCGATACGCCTAAAAAAGGAATGAAAACTTTTCTTCATTACACGTTGGCTGACTGTTGAATTTCAAATGAGCAGTTCGACAGGATATGCATTTCATGCACGGTGGTGTTGCCGCACATTTCAGAGTTAATACCTTTATGTACAATTATCTTGTTATTAGTTAGGTTGAGGTAGACCAATTCCTTGGGCTACACGTTATGACAAACTTTTCGGTTTTTTATTTTTGTTTTGTTTGATGATTCTTAGCTACGTGCAAAGCCAATGGTTTAAGTAACATATTGTTTAGGGACGTTTGGAAAACCCTAGTCAATGTGGGCGGTAAGAGATTTAAGCAAAGTTCCAACATGCTGGACCGTGTTGTACACTATGCATGGAGAGCAAGTCAAGTCTCCTTTTCCATAACAAACTTCGCATACAGCACAAACACTCATCGCCACCATTCACACTGTAACTAGCCAGCTGGTAAATTATTGATAGTTCGGAGAAAGTTTAACGCAATACCACCTTCATCATTAGCATCGAGGAGTATGCGGATTTCAGTTATTTATTCCGTCATTTATATATCCTGCACTATTATTACCATCATTATGATTATTTATGGTTATTATCATTAAACGCATATGAGAGAAAGAATAAGCAAGTTACACTACTGTTGGCCCGCCGGTGTGGCCGTGCGGTTCTAGGCGCTTCAGCCTGGAACCGCGTGACCGCCACGGTCGCAGGTTCGAATCCTGCCTCGGGCATGGATGTGTGTGATGTCCTTAGGTTAGTTAGGTTTAAGTAGTTCTAAGTTCTAGGGGACTGATGACCACAGATGTTAAGTCCCATAGTGCTCAGAGCCATTTGAACCATTACACTACTGTTGACTAAAATCTTATAACTTAAGTTGCTCTAGCAGTTATCAGCAGATAATCTGGGCAAGATGCAGGGTACAGCTGACATCTAGTAGGTGCTCCATGATCTGTGGTTCTCCGCAGTCACAGAAGTGGTATCCAAAGGGGAGTACCATTTCTTGAGGTTATTCCTGGATCTTCCAGCTCCATAACGACATCTGTTGAGTGACCTCCACAAGTTTCAATTCTGACCGTGCCCAGGTGGGAGAGGGCTTCCCAAGAGAGAGCCCAGGTAGAATTACTGTCAAATAGAGAAATCCACAGCTGTTTCCTATGTGTAGCTGCTGCTGTTTACAACACCGAACTGGTTTCGAGGAAACTTCTTCTGGATCTCAACCTTAGGGCTGCAGGAACGTGCCCGTGTAATGGATGGGTCTCCTGATGGACCTGGTATGTTGTCTCCGCTTCGGCAGGAACTTCACAACGATTATCTCGTACCGGTTATGTCCGCGAGCTGGCAAAGTTTTACGAGTGACACAGGTTTCAAACAACATGCAATAAATCTTCGCATTGCGTTTAGCACACTGTCAACTATGTTTTCGTGCACAGATCTGTACAAACAAATGAACTCTCAACGTTTTTAAATACTAAATACAAAAGCTTAAAATTCTGAAATTATCGAAGAAGCTACGGATAACGATGCAAGTAAGTCTCCAATAATGAGAAGAGCACGTCTGATGTTTCTGCAAACAAACAGAAACCTGGTGGATTTCTTAATGTACTGTATCTGAAGATTCGTCGGAAGATGAATCTGCAAGAGATATCGAAACTGTCGCAGATGAAATTTCGAAAAGTGTCAATGGTAAACTTAAATTTGCAAAAGTCAGCGACCTAACAGCCTGATAGTACAGATGTGAAATCATGTATCCACATCTTTACAAACTGGCATACTTTATACACTGCATTTCTAGCATCTAGCGCGCAATCCGAGAGCGACGTCTTTACTGCGAAACGAATAATGTAGGACCGACACCTAGCTATGAAGCCACAGACAACTGACTGTGTTGTCTTCTTGAATAGTCATTTTCCAAACTAAACAGGTACCTATACATCTTCTCTTACTCTACTATCTTTCTCAGAGTTACCAGAATTATTTAAAAAAATTTTCATGTTACCTTTCGTGTAGAGTTTTAAGCAGCATTAGATGGAAGGAGGAAATATTTTTTCTACAATTTATGAGTTTTTCTTTTAAGTTTTATAATAAAGGCGTCACTCAAGACATTGTTAGTATTTTTACTGTTTCCAATACCAACATTTAACTTCAAAGTCAGACTCGTGAAACATTATGAAACTATATGATGATGATCTATTACGTGCCTTTCTTACGCTTTTAACACGCATGGTAGCGTTATTATTGCAGAACGCGCCGTTGGAGCTCGTAGAACATTGTTGCTCTCTGTGAACAGTGAAATGGACTGGCACACCGTGAAGCATTGTTGTTTGCTGTGAACAATCAAATGACCAGCCCAGCGGAGCCTTATGATCTGTCGTTTCGCCTTACTTCATCGCCGACCTTATTTTCGTAAACGGGTTCCGAGACGTTCGCAGAGCTATCCGACGCGCTTCTGTTCCATGGAGCACTGTTGCAACAGCCCGTTGTAGAATATGTCAGCTCATTCATTTTAATAAGCCAAACCCGATAAGTTGCCGCAAGACTGGCATCTTAATAATTATTATTTTAATTACTATTATACATTCAGATCGAGTACCACTATACGATTTTGACCGTGCTGGGGAATGCGTTGTTAACATCTGTGAGGGCTAAAGACGGCGACATGTTTTTATCCCTAATTTTCCACTTTTAAGTGCACATTCTTTTGTCATCCTATGTCAGTTGTTCTAAGACGCCTGAGTAATTCCTGTTTCTTTTGCAGTAACAGAGCACAATTACGCAATTTCGAAAAGCAACCACAACGCGATAAGTAGGCTCTTGCAGGACAAGCCATTCTTTGGAGTTTTCGTTCTGTAATTCCTCTCTCTCTTGTTTTTAGGGTTCCGCACCTCAATCGGCAAAATCAGAACCCTTATAGGATCACTTCGTTGTTGTCCGTCCGTTTGTCTGTACGAATGTTCAAAACCCTCTTTCTCAGGAACGAGTAGACGTACCTTGTTGAAAATTATGTCACGTATGAAGGTCTACAGCTCCTTGCCAATGAAAAAAAATTGAACATTCTAAGTCAATGTAATAAAAAAGTCGGTTATTTCTATGCAGGGTGATTCACGAAGATAAGCAAATATTTACATATGTTATTCTACAAGTAAAACTAAAGAAAGAAGTTCATATAAACATAGGTCCGCAAATGTTTAGTTACGCAGTTACGGCTAATAAAACATTTTGCCTGAAATTTAGCAACTTCGCAAATATGAAGCCATCGCAAAACTGTACGAGGTTAAAGTAAAGCACGGTTTCCATGTATTTTGTTGCCTGTTGGTCTGGTGAATCTAACAAAACATGTCCCAGACATGCATCTGCAATAGTTTTCCAGAACATTCAGAAAAGCAAAGAAGTAATTTCGTAAAATTTTTAATTTATTAACTACTTGGCCCAATTTGTTTTTTAAATTCCAGACAACTGCAACCATAGCATTATCATCTCATTTGCTATAAATAAACATCATATGGCCGTATTCCTCTGTCGTAAATTTGAAAGACATCCCTATTTCATAAATAATCTACAAACTACAACAGCTACTATGTGGTTTCACTTATACACTGTTGTTACGTTCTTCCACTGAATCATACTGAAAACTTTTTTTCTTTAGTTTTACTTGTAGAATAACATATTAAAGTATTTGCATATCTTCGTGAATCACACTGGATTGTCATACTCGCAAACTCACTCATGAAAATCTACAGCGTACTTGCCGTTGGTGTAGAATCACGAAATTTGGCAAGAAGAAAGGTTTCACGGTACAAGTAAGGGAAGAGAATCACAAAATTGTTAAATTAAAACATTCTGAAAGACGAGTCCATGGGACCGATATCTGGCCAGTATCAATGTCGCCAACAGGCAAAACCCGCCAAAATCGTAGATTCCCGGAATGAATGGACTGTCTGTATACTTAATTATGTTTGTACGGAACACCCAGCGAGCGTCGTCCTCGCACCTGGCCATATTTAAGTACATACGCCGTAAATAATGTTCGATATAAAATCGGAAGTCTACCGCTGCGTCAAGTATATACGATGCATGCAAGACTTGTTATAGGGAGAAGGATAACTCATTGACATGATTCAGCATTGTGGAAATTGACGTACGCACGATAAACCAAGTATGTGACTAACATTAAACAATACGATTCACGGGACAACTTGTGCCACGACATCATCTGATTTCCCATTGCAGCTGAAATGATCCACAGAAAAATTAGCAAAATCTGCCTCAGTAATTATGAGAGTATATTATTATTATTTGCCTAGTGTATCGAGAATACGGAAGGTCATGTGGTATTAAATTACGAGAACCGTGTGCCAAATGCATGAAATCTGATACGATGATTCTTCTCATCAAATGGCTACATAAATACATTTTATGTTACTCTACGATGGAAAAAATAAGTTCAAATTTGACATGACTGTCACAGAAAAGTCCAGCCTTAGTTAGCGTCAAAGCCTAGTGCGGGCTTAAGCAGACAGCAAATTCTGGCGTGTTAAATTGCTTTACAAAACTTTAATATCTGCGGATGCGATGCGGGTAGCATTTTCCTTATCCGTGCGGACCTCTACCTATAGGAAGGAGTGGTGCTCTAATAGAGACCTAATGCACATCGCACTGAACCTGTTGCAATCTAGGAAGAATTTTTTGAGATGAGGCATTACGATCGTCTCAAATCTGTATTACGCTTTGGATTTCCTGTATCCAATGCATGTGTCTTGCTCTTAGCGTACTCTGTTTTACTAATAAATATAAAAGAGTTACTGTGAATCTTCAATACTACTTCCACTGCGTACTGTTGTAAGTGGAGCTACACTTCCGTGAACCGTGAACCATCTACTGAGTCCTCCCTCTTCTACTAGCGTAGCTGCTTCGATAGCCAAGTTCAAAGAATCTGATGAACACGAAGAAAGACGACAGTGATCGATGCCATCCCTTACAACAAATGCACGTAGACTTGCATGTTAGCGATGTAGTACCCACTTGCTGTAATTAGGAAATCTTGAGTAAGACAGCAGTCCTCATACCTGATTAAACATAAAGCGTTCAATGAAATACTAGACCTACAACTCAGTGTCCATACCGACAAATTTGATTTTGTCGTTCATGCTATCGTTACTTGCAATTAAAAAGGTAGGCTACTTTAATAATTTTCTCGACTATAACTATCAGTTCATTTTACCAACTTTCTGGTGATTACCGACATATTCCGCAATTACGAAATACAGGGTGATTGAGAAGTTCGGTAACATTTGAAAATACTCTGCCCTCTTACAGAAGGAAAGAAAATACAAAAGTTATTAATAGCATTAACTTAATGAAATACACCGTACAACGAAACAATTTAGGGCTTATTTAATAGCTGGCCTTAATAACCCCTATTAATGGCCATCATAAATCTAGCAATAGTTTACTATTAATGGGTTCCCGATAAATATCTTATTGTCCCATAGTTCGTAGATCCGTTACATATTAATATTATTTCAGAGTACTACAGGTACTTCACTGTCATGATAATGTAGACAGAGAAGTAAAAACTGAAGCACACGCATGAAATGACATAGGGTTTTATTGAAACCAACAATGAGTGCAAAAACTGGTCAACAGATGGCGCTGGACAGCAACGTCAGTGACGTAGCAAGAGATTTGCGCATATAACGAGCTGTAGTGAGAGAGGGAATCAGATGAGCCAGCAATCGCGGCACGCAGACTGCCACAGAAAAGGGCGCTGTTAGTGAAGCTTCACTATCATAACTGAGAATCTGCTACAGCAACTCTACGATCGTATCGCCAAAAGAAGGGTAAAGGTCGTGTAACAAGTGTAGCAGCTAAGAAAATGATCATGATGCTAGAAGCCACGGATTGTTTAGACAAGGGTTTCCCAAACTGTGTTCCGCACAACACTGGTGTTCTGCTGGAAGTAATGAAGTGCACAGAGAAAAACTATTAACAACATGGAGTTTTTTGTTTTCGACATTTTGATGAGATTACTTTTTTAAAATATATGATTTCTGTGTTATTAGTTAAGATTTAAAATTGAAGTAATCACTGAGTGAAACAAGTTTTTTCTCATTTTTAAAATTTTATTAAGCTTCAAAATAAACAATATGTTCCATCACCCCAGCAGGAGTCTCAAAGTGTTCCATCAGAGGAAAACTTTGGGACCCCCTGGTTTAGACCATCGGCTCCACAGTGGACGGCCAGTCACGAGCGCCGCTGTCGATGGGGCAGTTCAGGGAGATACGGAGACTTTTAGCGGTTTCATCTCCGAATGGTGAGGTCAGCGCTCGTGGAGTTGCACGTCGCACCGGCATTCCACGCACTACTATTTGGCGGGCGGGCCTTAAAGGCGGACCCTCCTACGCTACCCGTAGAAAATCCAGTGTCATCATGAACTGTTCGCCACCGATTTCGTGACGCGGAAAGGGTTTTCCGGCGGCCACTTCAAAAAATGGGGGAGGATGACGATTTGTTGTCTTATATCTTTAGCATTGGAGGGCAGCGTGGAGGGTAAAAATCGTAGAGGGAGACCAAAAGATGAATACACTAAGCAGATTCAGAAGGATGTAGGTTGCAGTAGGTACTGGGAGATGAAGAAGCTTGCACAGGATAGAGTAGCATGGAGAGCTGCATCAAACCAGTCTCAGGACTGAAGACCACAACAACAACAACAACAACAACAACATCTTGTGAACCAACGAAGGTCACTTCACAGTTCGAGGATATGTCGACACTCAAAACTGCAGAATTTGGGCTACCGTAAATCCTAGAACTGGCGAGGAAACCCGGCTGCACGACGACAGCGTCACGATGTGGTGTGAATGTACCACATCAATCGTGATCGGACCCTTTTTCTTCGAGGGAACGCTTTTCAAATTGTCAGAGCGACGGGAGCGAGGCACCCCGATGTGTTACAGAATCGTATCATCCCTAACCTGGGTGATAAACACCTGCTGGAAGGTGCGACTTTAATGCAGGATGGCGCTCCACCACCATACTACTACACATTGGAAAGATCTCATGGGCACATCGTTTGAGGAGGATCGCGTGCTGAGTCGCGCTTCCGACGTGCTTGGCCTACAAGGCCCCCAAGCTTCAATACGTGTGGTTACTGGTTGAGGGGTTACTTGAAGTAATTAGTCTACCCCGATCGCCCCACTTAATAAGAGATGCTAGCAGACAATATCCGATGTCCAGTTCTCACCAAGCCTACACAACATTGTCCCTCGGACTACAGCTATTGTTGATGCATTTGTTACAAATAACATTTTTGCAAAAAATCAACTGTTATGCTAATTATTGCTTTTGTGTTATACGAAGCACCATATGTTGCTCATTTTATGCACTTTTTTGGTGTCAAGAGAACCTTATGCCACTTCAAGCAAGTGTTTCAATTTTTACTTCTCTAACTACATTATTTCGTGAAGTATTATATCTTCAAATGTTAACAGAATTTTGGGTCACCCTGTAAAATACCGAGACTATGAATCATATCATAAATAAGAACAATTACAAGCGAAATACAAGCGTGTGCTTGCTATCTGCCAAGAAGGGCTTCTCGTACATGATGGCTTCGTCAAACCGACAGCTTAAACGTAGAATATAAAACAGTTTGTCAGTTCTCTGTAGAGTCAAACAGCGTTCACAAGACCAGGTCGAAAGCGAAAAACAATTCTCGCAACAGCGCTGTTTTGTACTCAAAACGTGACAAGGATAACGCAAATACAAACAGGTAGTCGGCAAAACCAGGCTGAACGAAGCGCTATTCGCAGACTTTGCTGGCAAACCTCCCGAGGATTGGTGAGCTTGCTGGCTTGCGGCCGAAGGGAAATTTCGCAGGAGAGGAGCTCCAAACCCGAGAACACTAAACATCTGTATGGAACAGGCCGTTGGTTGAGGATGCAACGCAAGTAATGAAGAGAGACGACAATATAATGTGACTGTTTGTACGATTAGAGAGAGAAAAAAGCCTAACTGGGAATATAAAAATGAAAATGTCATTTGCATCACTCTGGTTGAAATCAATGGCCATACATATTTTCAAAGAGTCATCAGGTACATTCTCTTCTTAAGGTATCTGAGGTTTTATTTTTTTGTGATGAACGTACACAAAACTTTTTACGGTAACTACGATTTTCGGTTTGGCGAGACACCTCGTGGTCTAGTGATGCGGGGAGGGTGCGATTCCAAGATTTTTTTCGGGGAAGTTGGCCAGGTGACTTAGCAAAAATCCACAGCAAGCCATCGCAGTTGCATCCAATGGAAAACTTACCTCCAGGATGGAAGAAGCAACGCGACAATTTGCTTTTGGCAGCAACACCGAAATTTTGTTTCTTCCGTTGTGTCGTATACAGCAGGACTCCACGAAACCGGACAGCAAGAGGATAGGATCGTCTCTAACTAGATTCCACTTCTTGGCTAACACTTGGATACTATGGCAATGTCAAACACATACGCCTGTGGCCTACTAATTTGCTGGTATAAAAGGTGGCGATGAAAAATGAGCAGCGGTTTGCTTGGCACGGGAGGAGAGGGTAGGGGAGGGAGAGGTGGCCGCTAGATTTACGACCTCCCCTGGACAGCGGAGTCTAACGAACTCGTGCCGCATTGCGGGCTCACCTTTCCGTTTACGTGACGAAAGCTACCAAAATAGCAACTGGCAGCGCTAAAAGCTCCATTATCGCTACTGAATCCAAAGCAGTTACGCGAATGAATGCGAATTCCAAGCAGATGCAAGTATTTCACTAAAGACAGATTATAAGCGCGCAATACGAAAAACATTTGATGCCCTAAAGGTCATTGTATTGCACTACAGTACCACAAATCCTAGAAAATTTCGATCACATCGTCAACCTGTTTTCTGTGGCAATTAAAAATTATATCTCTCACTCTGCAACGGAGCATGTGCTGAAATGGAAATTATCACTAACAATGATGTCTCGTGGAAGCGTCTCTAATGGATGGAACGTTAAAACACAATCTTCCTTCACTTTTTTCTAAATCGGGATGAGCGAGGTTCGAATCCTCATATGACTATACGCTTTTACGTTTTCTGTAGTATCCCTCGATTATTCCAAGCGAATGGCGACATGGCTTAATGGTGTGCTTTCGGATGTTCATCCCAGTTGTTGATTCAATTTTATGCATAATATAAACATCCGAAAGCATACCATTAATCACTCATATCGAGAAAACCTGAGCGATCCTGGAATGGCTTCTCCAACAGAGTTGATGCTTCTCGTCCAACGAATGTAACGCCCACATGACACACTCATATTCTGCTGCTTTCTTCCTTCAACATAAAACTGATACATGCTGAATTATCACAATTCCTGACCAGTTCCAAAGCAGCCCAACATAATAACTGCTCCACTGGTTCAAAGGCGCTACGTCGGATAATGCTGTGGAAGCTGCTCAGTAATTCAACGAGACAGCTGCTCGTCATTTTCAGGTACTTAATGTTGTGTTGCTGCATTGGCTTGCCAATACACGACGTATACGCTCTCTCGCTAGAAAAGCGCAGCCAACAAGCTAACTCCTGCATATGATCTGCTGATATATGAAGTCTTTGCAACTACTTTACCCGGAAATGTTGGTACGAAGAGGCCTGAATATGAGTAATTTATGTCGGTCGCAAGAAAGAATTCGAAGTACTGTGTGCTATTCTAATTATTTATGCGGACCTACTGTCTATGAAACCGGAATCCACTAATCGTATCATTTTTTAGTACCGCTTCGCTGCAAATCGTACAGGAAACTGAAGCTACAACTACACGTCATTCAGATTGAGTCATAACTAGCAAAACCAACAGTGTAAACAACTTATTCCAGCCGAAGAAATGGCATTACGAGTAGTAACTGCGATTGACAAGCAGTGCTCCAGGACATCTCATGTGTACACTTCAATCTGCTTTAGTAATGAACTGTAGCTTCACTCACGGGTGGTAAGCATTCGAGATTCTTGTTTCATTTTTTACACGTAAATATACGAATGGGCGATAGTGTGCAGGTGACAGCGAGCACCATCGGTCTTCTTGTGAATGAACCTGAGGCCGAGTATCTAGTGATGAGCAGGACTCATGCCTATTCAAGAGGATCTCTCCAACGACTGGTAGTCGGAACCCGTCCTCCTTAAGTGTTCATAATATTACATATCTGCCGGAAAATTTTGCACAGAATACATTATGTGAGTCAGAAATCAAAGAGAGAATTCAGACCGCAAACCGATCGTATTCAGTCTCGGTCAGTTTCTTAAATCGTGCTGTCTCTCAAATAATTTCAAAACCCAGCAGTGCAAAAAACTAATCCAACCCAAGCGGTTTTATGGCTGCGAAACTTTCAGAGGCCGAAAAAGCAAGACTTAAATAATGTTCTCGTTTTTGTGCGGGAAGTCATAAGGAAGACCTGTGATCCGGTACACGATGTGATCACTGGGAAATGGAGGATCCGGCGCAAATGTGAGCTGAGTGAGATCTACAACAGACCAAATATTATTGGCTTGATGAGAATCAAACGGCTTGTATGGGCACGTCGTGAGGCTCGGATGGATAAACATCGATTATCTTTGGGATCCGCGGATTTTACTTCCCGAGGAGGAAGAGCACTAGGCAGACGAAGGAACAGGTGGAGAGAAAACTTGCTGCAGACTGGCACAGAAGGTGACTCGCGGCAGAAAGCAGGAAATAGAATCTAGTGGAAGGAAAACCTTTTAGCTGCGTGCGGTACTCTTGGTCTGATCGCGAAAAATAAATACACTGACAGAAAAAATCTCAACAGAAGGACAATTAATGTAGAGCAAAGAAATTTCAGGAACACATCTGCACGGGTCTCATATTTCGAAGATAAACGTTTCAAGTTTACAGGTTAATATAAACGCGACAAAAGCCATTGCAAATGTGAAATGTTGGTGCATTAGAAACTAGTGTAATCGCAGATCACTAAATTCAAACATACAAACGTGCATGCATCGTGTCGTACAGGTGCCGGATGTCGGTATGTAGGATGGAGTTCCACGGGTGTTCTACTTGGTCGGTCAATACAGGGGCGGATAATGCCGGTTGCATATGACGCTGGAGTTGTCGTATTATAATGTCCGATAAGTGCTCGATTGGAGACAGATATGCTGATCGTGCATGCCAAGTCAACATGTCGACACCCTGTAGAGCATGTTGGGTTACAACAGTGGTATATGGGCGAGCGTTATGCTATTGGAAAACGCCCCTGGAATACGGATCATGAATGACAGTACAACAGGTCGAATCACCAACCTGACGTACAAATTTGCAGTCAGAGTGCTTGGGATAACCAGTGCGAGACTACTCTTGCTGTCATACGAAACCGATTCTCGGAACAAAATACCAGATGTATGTCCAGTGTGTCTAGGTCCCAGACAGGTTCGTTGGAGGCGTTCACCTGGCTTCCTCCAAACCCACACGCGGCCATCACTATCACCGAGGCAGAACTGGCTTTCATCAGAATACACAACAGACCTCCACTCTGCCCTCCAATGAGCCCTCGTTTGGCACCACTGAAGTCGCAGCTGTAGTTGTACGAGGGCAGTTCAATAAGTAATGCAACACATTTTTTTTCTCGGCCAATTTTGGTTGAAAAAACCGGAAATTTCTTGTGGAATATTTTCAAACATTCCCGCTTCGTCTCTTATAGTTTCATTGACTTCCGACAGATGGCAGCGCTGTACGGAGCTGTTAAAATGGCGTCTGTAACGGATGTGCGTTGCAAACAACGGGCAGTGATCGAGTTTCTTTTGGCGGAAAACCAGGGCATCTCAGATATGTCTACGGTGATCTGGCAGTGGACAAAAGTACGGTGAGTCGTTGGGCAAAGCGTGTGTCATCATCGCCGCAAGGTCAAGCAAGACTGTCTGATCTCCCGCGTGCGGGCCGGCCGTGCACAGCTGTGACTCCTGCAATGGCGAAGCGTGCGAACACACTCGTTCGAGATGATCGACGGATCACCATCAAACAACTCAGTGCTCAACTTGACATCTCTGTTGGTAGTGCTGTCACAATTGTTCACCAGTTGGGATATTCAAAGGTTTGTTCCCGCTGGGTCTCTCGTTGTCTAACCGAACACCATAAAGAGCAAAGGAGAACCATCTGTGCGGAATTGCTTGCTCGTCATGTGGCTGAGGGTGACAATTTCTTGTCAAAGATTGTTACAGGCGATGAAACATGGGTTCATCACTTCGAACCTGAAACAAAACGGCAATCAATGGAGTGGCGCCACACCCACTCCCCTACCAAGAAAAAGTTTAAAGCCATACCCTCAGCCGGTAAAGTCATGGTTACAGTCTTCTGTGACGCTGAAGGGGTTATTCTGTTCGATGTCCTTCCCCATGGTCAAACGATCAACTCTGAAGTGTATTGTGCTACTCTTCAGAAATTGAAGAAACGACTTCAGCGTGTTCGTAGGCACAAAAATCTGAACGAACTTCTCCTTCTTCATGACAACGCAAGCCCTCACACAAGTCTTCGCACCCGAGAGGAGCTCACAAAACTTCAGTAGACTGTTCTTCCTCATGCACCCTACAGCCCCGATCTCGCACCGTCGGATTTCCATATGTTTGGCCCAATGGAGGACGCAATCCGTGGGAGGCACTACGCGGATGATGAAGAAGTTATTGATGCAGTACGACGTTGGCTCCGACATCGACCAGTGGAATGGTACCGTGCAGGCATACAGGCCCTCATTTCAAGGTGGCGTAAGGCCGTAGCATTGAATGGAGATTACGTTGAAAAATAGTGTTGTGTAGCTAAAAGATTGGGGAATAACCTGGTGTATTTCAATGCTGAATAAAACAACCCCTGTTTCAGAAAATAAATGTGTTGCATTACTTATTGAACTGCCCTCGTATGTGGACAATGAAATGCACGCTACAGGGCGTCCGGCTATGAGCATTTCTTGAAGTAACCTATTTTTAACAGTTCCATGTGTCACTGTGATGCCAACTGCTGCTCGAACAGAAGTTGCAGACGAAATACGATGCGCCAGTCATACGCCGAATAAGATAGTCTTCCCTCTTGTAGTGCCAGATGGCTGTCTGGAGCCCTGTCTTTTTGAGACCGTACCTTCCCGTGACCACCGCTGCCAGCGATCATGTACAGTGGCTACAAGTGTTTTTGCACTATTGTGGAAGGAACATTCAGCTTTTCGCAGTTCTATTACATGACCTCGTTCGAACTCAGCAAGCTGTTGGTTATGGGTGTCTTTGTAATCCTAATGGCACCCTTGACTAACATTAACTCTCTACCTATAATTTCAACGGTAACTGATGCTCACGATCATCACAGCGCGTATTTACAGCAATCTGATTTGCATCCTGATAGTGGCGCTACCTGCGCCATTCTTACGCGATGGGGCGAAATTTGAACAGACGCCATCTTTCTGATGTAGAAACACACCTACGAACTTCCGCTTATCGGGCACAACTCCTATTTTGTGTTGTTTTTCCGTCAGTGTACAATAGAACATATGTTTGACAACAACAATAATAACGACCATGCTCTGGTTGCTGTACGCGGAAGTATTAGTCACACTGCGTCATTCACTGTTTTTGACTACCAGACGAGACGGGGAAGGACTATCAGGAACTTCGCGCATGACAGAGAAACTGACTCATTGTCCGAGTATACAACAGACATGAGAGTGATCTTGCGCATCGTACTAAATAAAGCTGTCCTCCACCCGAAAGTCCACTTGACCACTACAATGCCTTACTGGGCGTGGTCCTGCTGGATGTGGTATGCTCCTGCTCTCCTACGACGTGTGAACTGCCTTACCCTGCCAGTATTGTAAGAGGAAAAGATAACTGAAGTAAAAATCCGGTCTCTTCGTTTCCCACATCAAATTTACGAAACTCGTTTTGACGAAGATAATCGGCAAATAAAAGGAACAAAACAAAATCAGTAAATAATGAAAACACAAAACCAGATTAGTGATGCTCCCACGTTTTACGAACGTACTAAGCGAAGCGGGAACATAAGTCGGTAAGATCCTGAATTCGTGTATAACAAGTAATAGCTGGGACAAGAACGGCCGGCCTCCAGGGATACCGTGACAGGTGAGAGTTAAGCAGAGGATTGGGGTTAAAGGTGGGCGAGAGAGTCGGGCCGTCCCTCAGTCGACGGGAGCCAATGTCACGCTCTGCACCGCATACTACGTCGACCGGTGGACACACGCCAAGCAACGGACTTTCGGTTACATTCCTTCACGTGGTCAAGCCAGAGTTCGGACGATAGCACCTGTGCCTGATTCTCTGTGGTCACTGTACTTTTCTTTTCGAGATCTCACGTTGCGTTGACAGTGGCAAGTTTTCTCCAGCTGAGCTGGTCAAATATACAGGGCTAAATACTCCACTGCCGTACAGATCGTATTTGCAGAACTGTAAAAGTTACCTTTCCTCAGAATACAGATTACCACTGGTATTTCGAGAAGCATCGCTAGAGCCTTAATGAATTTCTGATACCTTCGACTGTTCTAACGTGTAAATATAGTAAGATCCAAATTAAAGATAACAGGGAGGCATGTTAACACAAAATGGTCAAATGGCTCTGAGCACTATGGGACTCAACTGCTGTGGTCATTAGTCCCCGAGAACTTAGAACTACTTAAACCTAACTAACCTAAGGACATCACACACATCCATGCCCGAGGCAGGTTTCGAACCTGCGACCGTAGCAGCCGCACGGTTCCGGACTGCGCGCCTAGAACCGCGAGACCACCGCGGCCGGCCATGTTAACACACTGGGCTTTAGAAACTCGTTGACGTCGAGTCACTGAAGATGAAATACAAGTTTGGCCTGGTCATAGGTAGACAAGGAAACCGGGTCGCGGTATTTTCCAACGAGTTATTCCGGCATTCGCATGTTGTACGCCGGATTCATCAATATAGGCCAAGACTAATACCGGTCATTAAACGAACTTCTTTCACTCTAACGCTATATAAAGTAAGATGAAACAACGCGATGGTTTGTTTGAACAAAAAAGTGTTTATCTGAACACAAAAGTGCTTATCTGTCGGAAGTAATATGCACTTCCCTTTGAACTGACGTAGAGCACCTACAGGTTAAAGTTCACTCCGAACCACGGTGCACCTTCCGACCTGGGACCGAAGGCCATAATCTGGCACTTTACCACCTAGCAACACCTAAGAGTATATTCTTGGAATTTCAAATCCTGGGCCAGGGCTCGAACCGTAACAACTCTCTTTCGCATGCTGGGCATATAGGCATACGGTAACACTTCAGAAAGTTACTAACAGCTTCAGTTTGTCACTGCGCCTCTGTGCATCTTCAAAACGGTTCCTCGGGAACGGGGAGAAATACATCAAGCCGAAGCTTTGAATCCATTCGTTAGGTGCCCTCGGGTGTTCGATGGATAGAACACTGTGTGTAAATGGCTAGTGCATTCGGTTTCCAATCCCGGTTTAGCACACAAATCGCTAACGCATTAATGTTTCGAACTGGTACGGCACTAAACAGTGGCTTGTAGAAGATGGACGCAGATTTAAATACGCTGTGCCATCGTTAATGAAACGTGTCCATATTACCCTGGGGTAATTTACTTTTGGATACGACATAAAGCCGCATTGTACAAACAAAAATCTGACTTTCACCAATGTAATTAGCGGTAGATCTAATGTAGCGTGGGCGTGTAGGGTATTCATCTGGCTCTCAGATATGACTACTGCATACGGATAGGTCTCAAAATCTTAGTTCCTTCTCTAGAAGCAGCCAAAGTTCCTTCTCTAGAAGCAGCCAACCGCTATGCATTCAGTTCTACCTTTGCGCCACTGTCTTCAGTATACACAACATGCATATACGTATAAGTCCTGTTTGCTTAGGCGCTGAGTGACCCTTCTGAGAGGAAAAAAAAAAGCAAACTGTTACTATGGATCTTCTTACAAAGAAATTTGTCTTAACTGATCTCTGGGGCGTGTGAATATGGGGTCTCAACTGTCACGATGCTACAATACAGATGGGAGATTTCACTATCCACACGGGTAATTTATCGTCCACTCTATGACGCTCACACAAGAGAGGATGTGTGGGTGAACTGATTTCGCTTGTTATCTAGTTATAAAGTGACGCAATTCAGTCAAAGCGCACGATGCCCAGCGTTCAACCAAGAAAGCGCTGTCCTGTGACTTGTCCTTTAATAACATAAATACTCACACGAAAGTATGAGATATTTAGGTCATTTTTCACCTCTTTCCGCCTCTAATGCATCTCACAGGTGTTATCATTCCAAAAAGACAACGAATAAAATATATCTTGTTCAAGACCCTGCTACACTACTTGAGAAGTTTTGTCAGGAATTGACAGTAATAGCCGGCCGCTGTGGCCAAGCGGTTCTAGGCGCTTCAGTCTGGAACAGCGCTACCGCTACGGTCGCAGGTTCGAATCCTGCCTCGGGCATGGATGTGTGTGATGTCCTTAGTTAGGTTTAAGTAGTTCTAAGTTCTAGGGGGCTGATGACCTCAGATGTTAAGTCCCATTGTGCTCAGTCATTTGAACCATTTTTTTGACAGTAATAAGATGAAAGCAACTGAAACTTATTACTGTGAGTTTAATATTGTTCTTAGAGAGGACATATAACATGTACTACATTTTACTATCATATTTTGCTATTCGGCTAAACTAAACGAAACGACACCATAATAGTTTGATTCTGTTCAGTATATTACTGTCTTTGTCGACAATTCGGTTCCCATCTCACAGTCTGTTACGCCGACTTGCAATGTAAACAAACAGCATCGCGTTTTCATTCTTAAAAATGAGGATGTTCTCCAATGTAGTTACCGTTATTAATTACGATCTCTCTGTGCATACATACAGAATGGTATAAGTTTTTATGTGTGGCACTATTACTAGATGAATTAATAATTATATATGCACACTTGACAGATATCTAGCTTGGCGGGTAAGAAGAAATACGTAAAAAAAATAAAAAATATCCGAAATAAATTAGACAGCCTCCAAAACAGAAACACCGTGAAACTAACACATTTACTCGCGATGTATTCTCCTATAACGTTGCGACGTATTTCCTATAACGTTGTCAACACAATTTCTGCAAATCTTACAATGAATTTATCTACGCTGCGTTAGAAAACTGAACACATACAATTTCGCGAATGGCAGAACAAGATCATGGTAACCTGACGCTTCTGTTCACGCATCTCATTTATTATTTACGGTATATTTTGCCTCGAATCGAGTTCAACATCCAAAAGCTGGTGATGTCATTCCAAATGGATTAACCCAGCTTCATCAGATAAGCTGTTGGGTATATCTAAACTGTTCAACGTGCGTTTTAGAGGGACAGCGCCTGTAGCATTCACGCAGTTCAGTGAGGCTAGGCAGCAACGACGCCTGAAGTAAGTAGTTTTCTACAGCAAACGGAAGGCGAAGTATTGCAATTATAGAAGGTCCAAAACTATCAACAATCCAGTATCTGACGGGAGCAAACTGTCATTACCAATTGAAAAGTTTGCCGGCCGGAGTGGCCGTGCGGTTCTAGGCGCTACAGTCTGGAACCGAGCGACCGCTACGGTCGCAGGTTCGAATCCTGCCTCGGGAATAGATGTGTGTGATGTCCTTAGGTTAGTTAGGTTTAACTAGTTCTAAGTTCTAGGGGACTAATGACCTCAGAAGTTGAGTCCCATAGTGCTCAGAGCCAATTGAAAAGTTACGCTCTGCCCTCTACTGCCCCTCCTCCCCACCCAGCCGTGGTGTTTTTCGTAGAATACAAAGTGTCCTAAATGGAACGGTCAGTGTTCAGGGATATGACACGAACGAACATTCGAAACATTGGCATACTTTAACAACTATGAGCACTACATCTTCGATACAGTGAAACACGTATGTTGCACTGCAAGCTGTTTGGTTTCCATACTTTTGGAGGAGGTAGCATGGACCAAAATATACCTAGTAAACAAGGGCTCTAAAGTGCACACCTTCGGAACCATGAACAGGACTTGTTCCTCATCGCTGTGTGAAATGCCTCTTCTTCTGAAGCAACTGCTCATAGCTCTCAATGTATCCATTTTAGAGCCGATGTTTACTAGACTTTTTTGTTTCGAATGATCGTTCCTGTCATATCCCTGCATACTGATCATTCCTCCAGGAACACCCTGTATGTACAACATACAGGATATGTAAATAATACACAGAAAAAATAATCAAACTTTTCTATTACATGTATTCTCAACAAACATTTCAGTTATCGTTATCACAGGTAAAAAGTGCGTTAAATGTGGTGGGAAAGCAGGCATCAGGCTACGCTACATATCAGTCTGTTAACCACATGCTTCATTTCGCACTCACATTCATTGGCACTATCACTCTCTAGCCTTACCATTAACTATGCACTTCGCCGATTAAATACATATGGTAATAATAAGTCTTTAGGAAGTTTATATAAGTTTTCCCTAGTGCCAGTAATCAACTCATTCTAAGTGCAAACAATGACAGCTATTTCGTTTTGGGAGTATCCTCCAATGTGAGAGTCACGAAAGTGTAGGTGATGCAGTTCAGTAGAGGGTAGTGGTCTCCTGTCTGATTTAATTTTAAATGGCTGTGCGAAGAATTTGCTCACATTTGCTCCTATTCCGTCTGATAAATGTTACGAGTTCACGAAAAAGAACCATGCTTTATCGAAATCTTTTGGAAGCAAACAGAAATTCAAAGGATTAGTCTTTTACAAATCAAAACGAACGCAGAACACACTTATGTTCTTGTTATCCAGCTATCAATTTAATCACTGTACTTTAATTCCCGGTATGCGCCCTTCGTACGTTCTACCCGGTGCAAGATACACCGCCACAATACTGCACAACTGTTGAATGAAAGCCCGCATCTCGTGGTCGTGCGGTAGCGTTCTCGCTTCCCACGCCCGGGTTCGATTCCCGACGGGGTCAGGAATTTTCTCTGCCTCGTGATGGCTGAGTGTTGTGTGCTGTCCTTAGGTTAGTTAGGTTTAAGTAGTTCTAAGTTCTAGGCGACTGATGACCATAGATGTTAAGTCCCATAGTGCTCAGAGCCATTCGAGCCATTGTTGAATGAAACACTACAGACACGTTTTGACAACAGAATGCCTATACAATTCAACGTAACGGGATTCGGCTAAGCGACGGCTCTCCACCTACGTCAACGCATTGTCTCGCACAACACAGCATCCAGAGGGCGTGTGTTGATTGCTAATCCATGCCGATCAGAGAAAGAGCGCTTCCTGTCGATTCTGTTGTCTGCTTTTTTACTACCAAGCGTACATCACCTGGTCCATCCCCTTTCAAGTTCATCTTCGTTGTTGCATTTCAACTTGAACCAAAGCAAGTTTCATCATGAATCTGTAACTCTAGAGAAACAAGAATGTCGATTCTGCTTTTGCTACTCCATATTCACAACCATTACAAACCGGTTCACCCACTCAATCTAAGATTCTTATAGCAAAAGCGGTTATGGAAACGACGTGAAAAGTCAATATATGCCGCTAAGCATCAGAGGCCACGGGCAATGCTCTTCTCCGCTCAAACAACGGTTAGTCAAAAGCACAGTGACGCTAATACATACGCACTTGTAATGTTCGTAGGTATCAAAGTAGCAGAGCTATACATGTGCAAGGTGTTACTCCGGTACTAGAATGGCATAATACGGCCAACAATCCATATACCTACACATACAATTATACAGCTGGACAGTGTAACAGCACTACAAATTCAAATTTCAAGACTCGATTCCTGTTTTCAAAACAGCAACATAAATAACCAGAGCTAAATGTGGCGTATTAACTGATTGTCACATCTAACAAGGTTTTTATGCTATCTTCGCCTACTTTGGTATGTTTCTGAGGGATCATTGCTACAAATATCCTTTACAATGTTAGCAATACGGATTTGCCACTCCAAGCGATGAAGATCATGGGAGTAACTTCCTAATCTTTAAACAAAACAAAAAAATATAAAAACTGCCATATTCGTCTAATCGAAAGAACAGTACTTACTGTATATGGGTAAAGAAGGGAGATAAAATAACCGGTGGGTTGGCGTTCTGAATGGGAGTACCCAGCAAAACCATGGCATACCGGTGTGGAAATTGTTATGTCTCGGTACAATATCGCGATCAAAGAAAATGATATAACTATTCGAAATAGTAATTAATGAGGAGCTTTCCGTTCCATTCCAGCCGTTTCACCACAATGAGAATTGTTATCACTTCTTGTGTATCTATCCATTACAAGTTTCAGAGGAAGATGCAGATTCTGCAACTTTGCATTAAACCATAAGATAAAATGTCCTGGATATACGCACATTCGCATAAACAAACGAATACTTGTTCAGTTGTTAACTCCTATATATTTGTGCAAAGCAATTTCGACAATGAATTCTATACATAATGCACAAAGGCAGGAGTCCACTGTTTTTCGACACCTACACGTTATGTCACACAGACACTTCATTGTTACAGATGTAACGTAAGATTCACCTTCGTTTGTGTATACTAAGCTTCCTGAAGGGCATTTTGAATCTTGGACAGACTTGACACTTCTATTCAAGGTCAGCAAGTGATTATGTGCCAGCAGTGATGGACATGGGTTCTTTTTCTTTTCGTTCCAGTAATCTTTATTTCTACGTGTCACAGGAGTATGAATCCTAACATGTTTGTCAATAACGACTGGTTTGTGTGACATTTTAACCTGAAAAAAAAATATTTAGTGCAAAATGTTTTAACCGAGATGCAATGCAAACCACGGTCAACTGTCTTCAGAAGAGGTAAAAAAAGCTTTTATGCAAACGTCCTACTTCATGCCACCAATATATGCATACATATGAAATTAAGTCTTGATTAGACGATATGATAGGAGTATCCTGATTGACTTCCAGCTTTACAACAACATGTACTTGATATTTATTTTTCTATCTTTACCATAAACGCTACAGCCTAAAATAATATGGTGTGTGCAAGTAACAATATCATACATAATTTAACGTTCCTAACAAGGTTGATTGACCGAATAAAATGCTGACTGAAAGGGCCCTTCGTTTGTCATGTTGATGCATTTCTTCAAATTTTAACCACTACAGATATAGTGTTTCTCCAGAACCTATCAGCTATTATTTGTGTATATTGCTCAAAGAGCTTCTATTTATTTGCTAGTCTCCAACCAACAATTCTTTTTGCGTTATACATTTTACTAAGAATAACACGTAACAATTTGTTGTAGACCTACAGATAAGCAAAAGTAGGAAAGATAATCTTCGGTGTTTAATTAGTATACAAGCAACACACACTCACCTTGAAGACTTCCGAAAAGAATCCAGATCCTATTTTCTCACAAGTGAAGTCGTCCAGTCTGTTCAGAGCAGATACAGCATGCCTTAAAGCTTGACATGATGATCCAGTCATCCGATTATTTTTTGTCGTTCCACTGTTCCCTTCCACATCTTCCTTTGCCACCCCTGCCGGATGCAAGGGCGGAATTAGATCTGTATCACATATCTGAAAATGTCTTTCACTCGCCGGTTGAAGTTCACAGTAACCGCTATCACTACCTCGGCTATTTGGCTGTCTTAACATTATTAAAGCTCATACACAAGTCACTGGTTTACAATGTTGATTGCGTTTTCTCACTTTACGTTATAAGGCAGTACGAACTTGGCGCTCCAAAACTATGTATACATTTCAGAAAGCACGCTGCACGTAAATATTTCTCTGTGTACATAACAAATAACGGTAGAATTTCTGCTGTTAATGTCATGTCTGCACACCAGTGTTTACACTCACCGGTAACATCACATGTTCACGACTGAAAACAGTAACTGCCAGACAGCGGCCTTAAGTAACCAAGTCACGGCAATACAGTAAAATAAAATTATTCATTGACTTTGCGGCAGTTGTGCTTCTGGTCAGTAAAAATTTCGAACGAGTTGTCACTTCTCCATTCACTAGGAGCGAACTATTTATCACCATTGTACACCAAAACAAACACGTATCAGATCATCTTTGGCTTTTAAAGATGCTCTAAAGTGACCAAAGTACGTGGCTGCGTGTGCATGCGCTCCGTCAGCTTCTCTCACCACTAATGAACTAAAAAACCTTGGAAGAACTTTCACCAGATACACCACTCAACCGCCATTTTAGAACTGCAGCGCGCTCTGCGGCACTCGGGGAGAACTAACGTGTGACGTCACACCAATTACCTGCCACATAGCATGCTGACTGAGCGGCGGCACGCTTTCGAAACAAGAACTCATTGCATCGCTCATTTCTGCGTAAGTAAGAGTCCAACGTCTGTGTCACAAGATTTAGTATTATTTTGCAGACAATGTTTGTTATCTGTGTCCTGTTAATGTAAAATATAACTTCACCAGTTTATTTTTTAGCGCAAGAACTAGAAGTAAAACGTTTTTGTTAGCACCAAGATCGTTTAAAATGAGTTTCCTTGGTCGAACTTAACGTAGAGTGACATCGTGAGTTCCGCAGGCTGAAAGAATACAGAGCCCATGAATTAAAATAATATCTTGCGACACAAAATTATCTACCCTAATATTTTCTTATTACAGACCGACGTCGGTAGTTTATCGACAGTGTCAAAGCATCAACATTGCTAAACAGTTAACCTTATGAAATATCCCTGCATAGTTATCAAAAACAATGATTTTAATGTAACTGCTTCTGAATTGCAATGCCCTTTAATTCTATACGCCAGGATAAAACTAACTCACTGTCACGGTGGACGTGAAACGTTGTGAGCTTTCTTGAGAGTGCTGAACTCATCACACAATCGGTCCACAAACCATGGAAGTATAAGGAAGTGTGTAAATTTCAAAGAATGCAAAAATCAACTGATGTAAGACTAAGTTACGTCTCTTTTTTACAAAACACTAATTCTTTTCCACCGACAAAAATACACGGGCTCATTCCAGTAATTCTTTCTGCACACAGCCATTTTATAGTAATAAAAACTAAAGGATGGACAATATTACGTTGACAGTTGTACAAAGTAGTGGTATTGCATTCATCTGGCAGATTATTAGCCAAGTATGTGAAACATAGAGCGTCCTGCACCCGTTTTCAGGCATTTGCTACATTGAAAGTAAACATATGAATCTCCGATATCAAATGTTGTGGAAAAATATGGATTAATTCATGATATAACAAGAGATAAATTTGTCCGGCCTTAGGAAGATCGATAAGGACGATTTTATGTTAACCTGTGAAGTTAAATCAAAAAGAGAATTTCACTTATGGTTAATGCAGAACACATTATCAACTTCGAAAGTGCATGGATATTAAAAATGTGGACATGTGCAAGCAGACAAGTGTCATATGCATAAACTGTGTTTTATAATCCATATTATACATGTCTCAAGTTTGCACAGATAGTACTAAAAACAGACGAGAACTGCTTTGTACACACAGTGGTGATATGAACGTAAACACCTGAAGATCACCTTTCGCTCCTCTAAATGTATTGTAAGGACATTTTAATAAAAATGAAGTGGCTTTTGTACTACCTTTCGCCGCGCGGGATTAGCCGAGCGGTCAATGGGCGCTGTGCGGCAGGTGCCGGCGGAGGTTCGAGTCCTCCCTCGGGCATGGGTGTGTGTGTGTGTGTGTGTGTGTGTGTGTGTGTGTGTGTGTGTGTGTGTGTGTGTGTGTGTGTCCATAGGATAATTTAGGTTAAGTAGTGTGTAAGCTTAGGGACTGATGACCTTAGCAATTAAGTCCCATAAGATTTCACACATTTTTGAACTACCTTTCATCCACCGATAATGATTTTGATTGGAACACCGCCATTTCCACACGCCTTTCCTTCTTTGATGCCTCAAATGGCAAATTTCTCCTCTAGCATTATTTCCGTAATGCAATTATTTTCGTTATTTGCTATCTGTTTTTTCTGATTCATCTCCTGACTACACAAAGAATTGTTCGAACGCTAGTACAATCTTTTCTGTGTTGTTTACTGTTATCCACCTTAAGTTTCTGTGTTGATTTTTTAATAATCTTATTGTTTACAAATGCTACTGTTATCGAATTTTCGTTACTTATTCACAAATCCTCTTGAAGACATGCAGGAGTAATTTTATTTAGGTCAGCGTATTCTATCACGTGTTTTTTTCTGGCAACGCTATATGAAAGGTAAATTTCGCCTGTAGTTCCAGCTTTGCTTCGTCCTGTATTTCTTACCTGATTAAATATTATAGACAAAAATAAGAGTTAGGGTGGAGCTGTGCCTCTTCTGTGAAGCCAGAGAGACATTTTAATTCGTGTACTTTATAAAAATAATTTTTATTTAATTTCTACGAATACATATCAGTTAAAAAACTATATTCACATTTTCTTGAGGTTGCAGAAATGAAATCATACACTAAGGCTCCAAGAAACTGGTACAGATATGCGTGTTCAAATACAGAGCTATGTAAACAGGCAGGTCGGCGACGCCTATATAAGACAACAAGTGTCTGGCACAGTTGTTAGATCGGTTACTGCTGCTACAATAGCAGTTTTTCAAGATTTAAGTGAGTCTGAACGTGGCGTTATAGTCGGCGCACGAGCGATGAGAACAGCATCTCCGAGGTAGCGATGAAGCGGGGATTTTCCCGTACGACCATTTCACGAGTGTACTGTGAATATCAGGAATCCGGTAAAAGTGCAACTGTTGCGCAAATTGCTGCATTTCAATTCTGGGTCATCAAAAAGAGTCAGCGTGCGAACCATTTAACGAAAAATAATCGATATTGGCTTTCGGAGCCGACGACCCACTCGTGTACCCTTCATGACTGCACGACACAAAGCTTTACGCCTCGCCTGGGCGCGCCAACATGGACATAGGACTGTTGATGACGGGTAACTTGTTGCCTGGTCGGGCGAGTCTCGTTTCAAATGGTATCGAGCGGATAGACGTGTACGGGTATAGAGACAGCATCATGAATCCATGGACCCTGCAGGTCAGCAGGGACTGTTCAAGCTGGTGGAGGCTCTGTAATGGTGTGAGGCGTGTGCAGTTGGAGTGATACGGGACGCCTGATACTTCTAGATACGGCTCTGACAGGCGACACGTACGTAAGCATCCTGTCTGATCACCTGCATCCATTCGTGTCCATTGTGCATCCCGACGGACTTGGACAATTCCAGCAGGACAATGCGACACTCCACACGTCCAGAATTGCTACAGAGTGGCTCCAGGCACACTCTTCTGAGTTGAAACACTTCCTCTGGCCACTCCCCAGACATGAACGTTACTGAACATATCTGGGATGTCTTTCAACGTGCTATTCAGTAAAGATCTCCACCCCCTCATATTCTTACGGATTTATGGACAGCCCTTCAGGATTCATGATGTCAGTTCCCTCCAGCACTACTACAGACATTACTCGAGTCCATGCAACGTCGTGCTGCGGCACTACTGTGACCTCGCGGGGGCCCTACACGATATTAGGCAGGTGTACCAGTTTCTTTGGCTCTTCAGGATTTGTTCAGTTTATTCTTTATTGTGAGTCTGGGTTCGGTGAAAGACCATTATCCATCAATAAACAATGAACTTAACAACAGCTTAAGTTCATATGTTGTGTCATTTCTACAATTTGTAAAAGCTGTGGAACATAACCAACAAATATGTTTTTTAAGCATGTTAATCATGTTCCATGTTGACGAAGAAGCCGTATTTTAGGATTCTGCAACACTGTAGGCCCACAATCGAATTCCTTTAGATCAGTGGCCGTCAAACTAAGGCCAGCGGGCCGCATGCGGCTCTAAACACAATTCCTGCGACCCGCGGTTCTCAGCCATATTGTTGAAGGTGCGGCTGAAAGGTTCGCTGAATGAGCTCAGAAAATGTAGAAGCAAGAGGTGTGGTGTCTAGGAAGCCTGCATATTCGGTTCGCTACACAAACATTCAAACAAATCGCATTAATGAGTTTTATTACAAAAGGTAAATTATAATACTTAACTTTTGCAATTACGCAGATGGGTCGCAAGCAAATGGCGACATACAAATAACCTATCTTCCTCAGTATGAACAATCCCAAGTCTGAGCTACATAGAGTGTACAAACGAAGTGACTAGAGTTGACGCAGCTATTCCAAGTTGCTAATCTTGAAGCTGCTATTGAACTGGGCCATCACCAGTCGGTCGTGACGCTTATGTTCTCTTCACATAGGGCCCGCCGCTGTCGCGTTGTCGTCCTGGATGGAGGTCCGATCAGCGTGCGATTCGCTGACTTCTTCTCACAGTCTTCTCTTCCCTGTCGCTCCCGACTTGCGCGCCGGCGCTTCGGTTTACGCCGTAACAAGAGCTACAAACAAAACACCTTTACTGGCCTTCAAAGTAATCACTGTTAGCTAGAAGACAGTTATCGGTTGTAAAAATGTTGGAAACTGTCAGCGAACGTTTGTTGTGGAAATGCTCAGAGCACCAGGACGACGCGCAACGTCTGCGACGCGTATGACTTTCAGAGCTAATTTAAGAGGGGAAAAAAAAAACAAAAGAAAACTGGGAGCGCCAAAACTGGAGAATAAGGAGAGTGTTAAATAACCGTCACCTTGAGCGAATAAGCTGAGCACACACACGTTGCGGATTACCACCGTGCTTCGAGCGGTTCCGCAAAATTAATTACCGGACAGTTTTCAATAGCTTTACAACCAATATCAGAAGGGTGTTCTAGCTAACGGTGATCAGTCAGAGATCATTCATTGAGCTTTTCTGATGCAGCTTGTGTAATAGTATGCAGCTAGCAATCAGCCGCCGAATTTAGAAACGTCTGCCACAGTTTGCCTGCTCATTAAGGAACAAAAATACAGAGACAGCCATATTTTAAGATTTGCTTAATTATAACTGACATCGGTGAATTCGGCCATGAGCTAAGTAAAGCTGGCCGCTTACCTCAAGAGCAGATGTGTCAGCAGTGCGCCAGCTGCGGGTTTAGATATGGCAGGGACAATGTTTTTTCGTTTGTCTTCCAGTGTTGACAACTCACGACCGTGTATGAGTCGAATCGACCAGTTGCTATGGTATAAATTTCAAATGGAAACAATATGGATTCGTGAATGCGCATTACAGAGACGATCATCTCCAAATGCTGTTCACATTTGTAGAAAGGAATATGGAGATAAGTTAAGGCTGTTGTAAAATGTCACACAAAGCAGAAGAAAAATGAAATTCCCAACATTTAGTAAAAATTTGTGATTGTGTCTCGTGTTGCATGAAGTACTTAAATATAAGTACAATTACTGTTATTAATCAACCAATCATCCATTCACAAAGCCAACACAACACTTCGTCAGGCAATTATGATGTCACAACTTTGAGGCCGCTGAGGGTGGCACTAATCTGAATCTGAGTACAGTCGACAGAAACTGTTCCGGGTGGTGCTGACTTTTAACGATCAGTACTTTGGTTCCAGCGGCCAACTTTTAGCGCCCATACTATAAGTAGTCGGCTGGGAACCCGTAACATACCAGTTTATGTAGGTTGGTTGGTTGGTTGGTTGGTTTGGGGAAGGAGACCAGACAGCGTGGTCATCGGTCTCATCGGATTAGGGAAGGATGGGGAAGGAAGTCGGCCGTGCCCTTTCAGAGGAACCATCCCGGCATTTGCCTGGAGTGATTTAGGGAAATCACGGAAAACCTAAATCAGGATGGCCGGACGCGGGATTGAACCGTCGTCCTTCCGAATGCGAGTCCAGTGTCTAACCACTGCGCCACCTCGCTCGGTAATTTATGTAGGCTACCAATTAATAACAAGATCGGTGCATAATGTCGCTGAGGTGCCGACCACAGTGTCAGTATTGGCTCTTTATCGAGAAAGTTTGACGACCACCGCTTTAGATAATTTCAATTTTTTAAAATTTTTTAATGGGATTTAACTGCTATGGTCATCAGTCCCTAAGCTTACACACTACTTAACCTAAATTATCCTAAGTACAAGTAGACACACCCATGCCCGGGGGAGGACTCGAACCTCCGCCGGCACCAGCCGCACAGTCCATGACTGCAGTGCCCATAGAGCGCTCTGCTAATCCCGCACGGCTCAAATTGTATTCACACTCTTCAAGAAAGGGATGCACGCAAACGTTCTCGACATCGACAGTAGGCTTCCAAGCTGTGAATGCTACACGATTTCACAGACAGATGGCGAACTCCTTCTAACAAAGTTCATAACTTGTATTTGTATTTCAATTTATCATCCTTTCATGCCGCAACCTTCGAACTGTTCATTTTTCCGTTTGTCACATTTCAGTTCCGTACATTTTTGTATGCTAGCCGTATAACTTAGGCAAAATTTTTTTAATGCCGCAATTAGTCATAACAACGGATTTCTTTTGTTGCAGGCCTCTGTCTCGTCTGCGAGTCTTTTGCACGATTCTCAGCCATTAATACCTTCTTTCACTGGGTCTCTTGTACCATATCAACTATGTATCAAATTATTTTTATTGTCGCTGTCGTTCAACACAACCTGCACCTGGATTCATACTATCTTTAAATAGAATCTGACTTTCCTATTTATTACGTTTCTCCCAGCATTCTTTCAAATTTCTCTCACTTAAAGTTTCGCTTCTTATCTGAATTTTCGTTTCATTATTATTATTATTATTATTATTATTATTATTATTATTATTATTATTATATTCCGATATCGCTGTATTTTAAAAGCGTAAGTAAAGTCTTTCACGACAGTACCCACCCCTCGTCTCCGTGTCTCGATTAATCAAGTTTTTTCTTTACTTCTTGGCCGTTTCTTGTATTTAAGTATTAGTATTTGATCTTATATCTCCCTGATTCAGTCACACTGTCTTTGCAATCAAATATAGAACTTAACTATACACCCTTCATAACGTTTCTAACCAGGCACACAAGTGTCACAAAACGGTTCCTAAATCTTCTGAAATGCCCCATCTGTTTACAGACGGACCATAAGTAGTAGACAACTCATTACTCTATTCTGTCGGTTTGTGTACATGACTACCAAAGTGTAAGAGGTGTCAGTCTTACTTTACCAGTGCTGCCTTCGTCACAAGAACACCCAGATATTAGCACTTTCTAATGAGTTCAGAAAAATAGTATGCGTTACCTTTTCATGCAAACAAATGGGAAGTTGCTGTCCCTCACCCCTTAAACGACTGGTACGGGAAGAAACCCTAATATGTGGTGCAATTCTAAGCGCCTTACGCCACGCATTTCACAGTGGTTTGCAGTATATGTATGTAGGTACACATACGACACATTATCGTATTGGTACTGATATCAGCTGATAGTGAGTGTGGTTTTTGCAATGACTGGTGTTATGAAAAGAATAAACAGCGTAGCATTAGCACATTCTTTCATAATGTATGTATAATGTGTGCACCGATTATTATCGGGAAATGAATTAACAGTATAGCACTAGTTTCTTAATCATGAAATAACTTCCTTGTAAGAACGCACAAAAAAAAAAAAAAAAATTTCAGTAGGAATGCTGTTTTTAAAATACTAGAGACTGACCTTTTGGGGAGATGGGGGCTCTAATTCATATCCAGCTTTCCTGATTTAGGTATTTAGTGGTTCTCCTAAATTACTTCAGACAAATGCCGGTGTGGTGACCTCACCATCCATTGCAATATCCATGGAAATATCACACAAAGAAGAGCTTTTGGCAGCGATATGAGTTCAGCCCTGGCCTTTCTCAGCTTGTTATGAACAATTGTACTGTTATAATATATTTCTGTTTTCCGTCCGTTACCGGTAATAAACTCGTGTTAGTTGCATTTACTAGCGTTCTGCATCATTCTGCGGGCATTCCCCACCGCATCTTCTAGCCTGCTTTGGTTCCTGCAATTATACCATGGGCGACTACCTGTCCTACACTTGTCAAACTAAACGTGTCGGTCTCAAGAATTGAAATTATGTCTTTTCCTTTACGTCATACGTCTTTTTATACTTTTGCAGTAGTTTCATTTGGATATTTCCCAGGTCTGCCATTCGTCTGTGAGCTACGATTTCATTTCAGCTGATCCTTCGATCTAATATTTACACGGAGGAAACTTGTGTAAAAAAATCGCCGAGGTACAGATTAGGGCAGCGAAGCACCTTCCTAAATAATTGTTTCCCATATCAGCACCCTCTGATGGCTATAATTTAGAAAACACTATCTTGCATGGCAAAATCAAAGGAGAAGACCACGAGAAAGAGCAGGAAGTAGATTGTTGGATCAAGGGAAAGAAGATCGTCGGTCTATTCTATTCACATTACATTGAAAAGAGCTGAAGCTTGCTGTGGATGGAGACGTCTAGTCGAATATTCAGCCATTTGAGATATAAGGTCATGAGACTCAGCAGTGACTAAATCGATTAATGATGATGATATTCACAAATGGACTTATTGCCAATATTGTTGATATGTGGAGGGTAACCGATCATTCGCAGAATATCGATCTCCGAAAGTTAAAATTTTATATCCAGGAACATTGTTCTGTATTGGATCTTCGACAGTAAGAAGGCAGTGTACAATATGGGCGGAAAGTAACTCCCTATTTTGAATTTTGAATTTCTATTGACGTTAAGTATAGAGAGTAATGATAGTTATCTTGTTTTATGGACTAAAGTATGCTATTTTGTTTCATATTTTTTCCAGAGCCTGTGAAGCTTTTGATTTTACTTTGAAACCACAGAGATGCCAGAACACTTTAAGCTTTGAGGAGAGAGCTAAAATTTCAGCAGGACTGGTGTTGCAGTCGGTAATTCAGGTCCGACAGTGCTGAAGAGGTCAACATGGAAAGCAAGTTGTTCGGGATGCAAAAGAATTAAAAATTGACACAGAAAATGAATGATTACTCGAAGTATCGTGTACATTAAGTGATCCTATGGGCCCTCGATATCGGCATCAGAGGAAAAGATGGCCACAGTGGGTGAGATGTTCGAGCGTAGCCCTTAAAAATCAACAAGGCAATCACAAGAGATTGTGGCATTCTCCACAAAGAGTTAGTCAACAGACCGCAGAAGCCTCATTACGCCCAAACGTTATATCCAGATGACTGCGATAGGTGTGTTGAATTTTGTGAAATGGTGCTCGCATGCCACGAAGATCATCCACATTTGTTGGAAAAGATCCTATGGGGGAATGTAGCTGTGTTTCATCTGGGGCGGGGGGGTTCGTTAATCGTCACAGTAGTCAATATTGGGCGGACGGTGATCCCAAAATAACCGTTGTGAATGCGAAGGGCAAGCTGAGAGTGACAGTGTGATGTGGATTAACTTCTTCCCGAATTACTGGACCCTGTCTGTCAAGAAATAATATGGACGCTGAAAAATATCTAGAAATGTTAGAACAATTTGTACGTTATACTATTTCTGAATGGGACGAGTCATCTGAACCTTTATTCATGCAAGATGGAGCTTCCCCTCGTTACGCCTTGCCTGTAGCACAGTGGTCTGATGAAGCTTTATAGGACGCTAGAGATCCCGCAGAATGGCCAGCGCGGAGTCCACATCTCACCGCAAGCTATATCTTTCCATGGGGACGGACTAAGGAAGAAGTGTATTGCAGAAAACCACAAACTATTGGCGAGCTAGAGATTAAGATCCTTACGGTCATATGGATAGTGATCCTGCTGAGATTTTGAGGAAGGTCATAACAAACGTACCTGCCCGTTTAAAACAATGTCTAGAAAATACTGGAGCGCACTCTGAGTTGTAACTTACAGAAAGGTAATGGTACACAGTAAACTACATGGATGCAAAAAAATTGGGTTTAACCTACAATATCGTATGAAGGAAAAAATGTTAAAAATAGGAATTTACTTTCCACCCACTCTGTGTTGTCCAACATCGACGTGATGAATTAGGCCTTAGTGCACCTGATCACCCGTTGCTTGTCTCTGACCATCTCCATTATTGCACAGTTTTGACAAATCATCGATGGTGAATAATTTCAACGTGGACATCTTAAGATCGATGCTGATAAACTGAGATTAAATCGTGAATATATAGAATGGCGTAGTATGTATGCACAGTAATGCCACTGATGAAATGGCAAACATCCCTAGTACATGAGTCTCCACTATATTGTTGCTATAATGTAAATCTCAGGCTCTACCAATGCTGCCGCTTATCCCCGTCGGAAGCGTTCAAAAGGAGAATTATCACGAGTAGAAACATTTTCGCAGCAAAAAATTTTGCATGGAAATAAATAAGGATTGTGCGGTAAAATAATCAGGCTTTTTAGATAAATTTAAAAAAATCTGTACTGTGAAAAAGTATGCGCAATACCGCGAACTGTTATAATGTACTCCTGAAATAGAGTTCCTGTTATGTTGGAAGTGTTTATATCTGCTTCTAAACCAAGTTAGTTACAAGAAATTGTGTAATCGTTGCGTCTCATAAAACGACGAAACAAATTTTTATCTTTTTAAAGTACTGAAGCAGCTGCAATAAATTCTTTTCTATAGCATTACTGAGAATGTGAAAAACGGAAAGAAAAGAGACCTGATTTCGTAGTCAGCTTTTGAATTATTTCTGTATCAGCAATAATTTTGTTATTATTGTTACACACGCAATACGCGAAAATGTTTGTCCTTGGAACATAATTGTGCAAATTGGCATATGCAGGCTATCAGTACATAGTATAGTTGGCATTCAGTTATTTTCTTTTCTTTTCTATAGCCAGGAGTTATTTAAGTGACAACGGAAGCTGGATCAGATCAGGAATTGTGTTGCGTTAGTAGGTTACTAGCGAACCCACGATTGTTTAAAGAAGCGAACTGCCATGTATAAAACACCTAACTTCTGCTCGCTTTACAGATGAATGTTAAATGTTTGACTCTAAGCATGCAAGCGAGAAAAGGTCCAGAAAGATTTGAAACTAGGTTTAAAATATATATAAAAAAAAAAGTTAAATTAACGAGGCCAAATGCGTCGTATTACTAGAGCAAATACACATGCAAGAACAGACACAACATTAGGTTCACTGCATTCAGACCTCCACTGCGGTGACACTTCCCCATGATGTGAGCCTCACCTGCCCATGTCCAGTTTCGGTCGTATTGGGCGCTTTAGTAGTGTGGAGACGTAGCTGTTTAACCAAAAATGCCAGGAAACGTTGTTTACAAGTGTGCTAATCGACCCGATCATAATCTAAAGTTTAAAGGAATCACATGCGATTTGTAAGTCGAGCAATTCAAGTAATATTTTATTTTATATACATGAATTATTGTTGCACTGTTAATTTTAATTGTAGTGGTTTTATTTGTCATTTGACTTTAGATTTGCTTTCTTTACTCAGTGTTCGTTCTTTCTCTTCTTTCCTGTATTTTTCATCGCCTCCCAAGTCGTCAACACGCCGACGTCTGAGCCACACTGTTAACAATGGTCTTGTCCCCGCACAACACACGGCTACGTAACCGCACTGATTTTTGAGGCGGCATCTGATACCCGAAATTCCTCTCGCCGATATTTATTATTCATTTTAGGGTCACCATACGTCCCGATTAATCAGCATTGTCCCGTTTTTTGAGGCTCAAAAATTTGTCCCGATTTTTTTTTTTTTTTTTTTGAAACAAGCAATTTGTCCCGATTTTCAAGGATTATTTTCAGATATTTACAAAGTGGTTAAAATATTTTCTGAGTGTCGATTTTATAAACTATCAATTGAAACTGACATTCCGTAAGTTACTACCCCCTGATAATATACAGCTTAAGCACTATAATTTTTGCGTACTCTTATTTTCTTTGATTTTGCTTGCCATTGTTGTCAATACTCAGTATCAGTTTCGTGAAGTGCTAGCACGTCGTGGCGATGCCGAAACGAAAATCAAAGTTTTCGGAAGAGCTTCAGAGGAAATTTCCTTGCTTCACTGCTACAGACAATGACTGTTCAGCAAACTGTTACGTATGTAACTATGCTGTATCCGTGTCTCATGGTAGTGCTGCAGATCCCAAGCATCATATGGAATCAGAGAAACACAGGAAGAATCTTCGATCGGCAGGTTCCTCGCAAAAAATGACGAGATATTTTGTAACTTCAAATACACAGAAACAGAAAAACGTAGCTGCAGCAGAAGGAACCCTGTCGTTCCATGTTGTTAAACACCACCAAAGCTATCGTTCTGACTGCAGTGTTCAACTAAACAAAAAAAAAAAATTCCTGATTCTAAGATTGCAGAAAATGTTTCGTGTGGAAGAACAAACTGTGAAGCATTTATCAACAATGTTATAGCTCCGCATTCCCAGAAACAGGTAATAGCTGCTATAAACAGTGCAAAATACTTTTCAATATTTATGGATGCCAGCAACCATGGGCTTCAGAAAATTTTTCCTGTGATAGTTCAGTATTTTTCTGTAAGTGAGGGTGGACTGCAGAAGAAATGGCTTGATCTTGATGAATTGCAGAACGAAAAGTCCGAAACAATTTCCAATTATCTTTCTCATATTATACAGTCATTTAGAATCATCTCAAAGTGTGTTGCATTTGGTGCAGACAATACTAACTGTAATTTTGGGGGGTTAATGAAGAAAGAGGGTAATAATTGTTTTCACACATCTGAAAGAAAAATTAAAAAACTCTAACATTGTTGGCATAGGTTGTCCAGCACATGTTGTTCATAACACACTTCAAAGTGCTTGTGATGTTTTACCCGTTGACATTGACATTGTCATGAAGTTGTACAACCATTTTCATATTTTTTTCTATTCGTGTTGCAGAACTGACTGAATTTTGTGAATTTGTTGGTGTCACTTATAAAAATTTGCTTTCCTTTTCCAAAACAAGGTGGCTTTCATTGTTGCCAGCCATAGAAAGAATCTTGAAAATGTATGAACCTTTGAAATCTTACTTTTTGTCACAGTCTAACTCAAAGTGCCCTGCAAACTTAAAGACCTTTTTCAGTGATCCTATAAATGAATGTTATTTACTTTTTGTACATTCACAAATGAGTGTTTTCCAACAATCCATTCTGAGCATTGAGAAACAGAATAATTCCATACTTGAAGTATTAGCAGTCTTAAATAAAGCTTTGGCACGTCTAAATTCAAGGAAACATGAACATTTTGTACCACTAAGCGTAAAAAAACTGCTGAATGATTGTGATGACCAGTCTGTTAAGAAATTTGACATAGCAGTATCAACTTTTTATGATGCTTCAGTAGACTATTTATCCTTATGGTTACAGGGAATAGCTGAGTTTTCTGCTCATGGATGATGCTCACAGAACCACCAGAATGGTCAGTAGTTGAAAATACTTTAATGTGGCTAAATGAAAAGGGCATTCTAGTAAATGACAGCCTCTTATTTGATGAAATAGCTCATATACAGTCGTTTGTAAAACAACAAGTGGAAACAGACAGTGAACAATGGAATCAGTTGATGGCACATGAAATATGGTGTATTTTCTTGCCAGTGTAATGAACAGTTCAGAGAATCGCTCAGTATAGCGCAGTACTTCTTTCCACTCCCTGCCCACAATGCAAATGTTGAAAGAGTTTTCAGCTTACTATCGCCACAGTGGACAGATGAGAGGAACAGTTTTACGGTGAGGAGCGTTAAGTGTATTTGACTGACCTGTTTAAACTTCAGTAAATACAGTTGCACTGACTTCTATTCATACCTATTAGGCAAACCTGAGTTGCTGAATGAAATTTCATCTTCGAAGAAATATGATTGCAGTGTGGAATCCACAAAACCATAAATACCTTGTGTTCAGTAAGAACTTTTTTGTAGTGATTGTTACTGTATGTCTTTCTACATTCTGTGTTATAAATATTACATTTGTTAATAAGTAAATTTCTAAAAACCTGAAATGTACTTCTTTCCAGTCTTTCCATTCTTTTTTTGGTTTTGTATACACACACACACACACACACACACACACACACAAATATTAGTGAAGGCTATATTTGCAGAGGAAGAAGAAATGTTAGCATTAAAAGTGATATTTAACGAGAAATAAAAATTGTCCCACTTTTTGGCCAAGAAAATGTATGAAAGTCCCACTTTTGTCCGAAGAGAATATGGTTATCCTATTCATTGCTCACAATTCCTCCTCCTTTAAAAAAAGTTTCTTGCTAGAACAGCCGGAGACAGCGGTCATGTGTGCGTGAGTTTAGTGTGTATGATTATATTAATGTGTATATGCGCTGTGCTTCCTTTCTGAAGAAGGATTTGGCTGAAAAGCAGTGTGAACACTCTTTTCATCGTGCCTGCCTTGTGCTCGGCCTGTGAGCAGCAATCTATCCGTTTCACAGTATAGTTATTCCCTCATGAAGTTTGCTGTGAATAATCCACTGCACTTCAACAGGAACAATGATGTACATAATTACAATACAAGACGAAGGAAAAAAATACATTCATTACACCACATTAAGGTCGCACAAACAGGGGCTAAGGTAGCACAAACAGGGGTTCAAAATGCTGCTACCAAAAGTTTTGATCACTTACCCATTGATATAAAATAGCTGCCACACAGTAAAGCAAAATTTGTAGCTAATCGTTTCTCTTTGATAAGTCCTCCTATTACGCAGAAGATGATCTATTATTGAAATGTTTTAATGGTGATGGGTAGGAATTACTGACTAATATCTGTGCACGTGTAACTAAAAAAACGTAAAAAATAAAAAATAGCATAGAGGCATATTTAGAATAAAATTGATGTTAATACATAATGGCCCGTTCGACATCATTAAGATTTATCATGCAAATGATACAAGGAACATGAAACTAACTGTACCACAGAACATTATATAGATTTATATACTTGGAAAACCTCAGAATGAAATTCAAAAGTAAAATCAAGCAGATGGTCAAAGTAGACATACATTGCAGTTTTGCTGTGTTTGGCTATTCCTGACAAACTGACAACGGGTGAGAAATATTCTGAGAAAAGAAGCAAATAGGCAAGCGCTGGAAAGGTAGGTCTACATCTTACGCAGGTTAGGCTATCATTACTAAAATGTTACTCACATGTTAAAGCAGAATACTCATTTTGAGGGGTCTGAAGCGTTTGAGACCATTCCCGTATTCAAGTTTATAGCAATCCATAATGTTGGGAGATGTTTAAAAATTATATCATTTGGTTACCCTGTAAGTTGCTGTTATTGGCCATACACTGAACGACCCACCATAGGTAAGATTTCAAAGTGAGAAGATGGGTAAACTTACAATGAGACTAATGCATTGACAATCTAATAAAACTGGATTCTATTCTGCATCTACGCAATTCTGTTTCATTGACATTTCAATAATCATTCACTTTGCTGACATGCACAAGATAGATAGCATGCCTTGCTTCTTTCCTCATTGCACACGTTTATGGACTAGCAAATTACACGTAGGTAAGATTTTTTTCGAACGTGAACACGTAAAATATTGTGTAAACGAGTTGACAGCTGAAATGTAACGAACAAGAAGCTGTACCGATACCAGTAAGCAAACGAGCATTGGTTTCAAAGTTCCAGTTTCACCTTCTTTAGATACAAATACAGTGAAAGAGTGATATTATGAAATGGATTACGAAAACGTGCTTTTCGCATCACTTCCTCCGTTCCTGGTTATCCGCAATATCGCAGCAAAAAATAAGTTACTTAACGAGGCCAAATGTGATATTCATGTAAGCTCTATAATTTTTAGTATTTGAAACAGTTATTGCGCACTTACGACAGAAATAATGAATAAGAATCAATCGTAAACAGTAGTCTGCTACGGTTTTGGGCTACTTAAATGGCTACAGGTCCCTCCCACTCTGGCTTCAACGTACAGCTTAAATCTGTAGCGCCACCTCCCTTCTGTTCATACCTCCATGACCATCTCCCTTCCTTTGGAAAGTTGTCACAGATATACACAATCAGACTCGCTTGTCAGCATTCGTCCGCTGCAGCACCAAAAAACCAAATCGCCGATTTATTAACAAAGAAAGCCGTAACGTTTGCAATTTTGGCATCTACGTGCTTCTATGGAATAATTTCGCTTTTCGTAATCTCTCCGTACAGTGAATACTGTGGTCTTGAAAGGACTGTTGAATGAAAACTCTTGCATGGTACCTAGTATCTTTTCATGTTCAACAATTTAACTGCTTGATACCGTTTACTATTTTTCTGAGCAGTCTTTTTTATGCACATAATTCGTTTGTGTAGCCAGAATCTTGAAGAATTGTATTTTTCAACTGACAACATGTGCATTATTGCGTACGCATTTGTTGACGAGAGAGTTCAGCAGCCGTATTGATATTTAATACTTTTTTAATACATCGTTTATTCTTCAGTCCCAGTTGAACAATTTTTTACAGGATGACTAGTTTCGATCTCTCGAATTATCTTCAGATCTCCGTGCATCAGCAACCAATTCTGTCTGTATCGGATCTGTTCTGATGTGTAGTGCCGATTCTACACGACGGGTTACTGACCCTATTGCATAGGATGATCCAAAGAGATGGAAAGTAGTCATACTGTAAAAAACCGTGTAACCGGGACGAAAAATAAGCGATATGTTAAGAACATTAAATGACAAAAAATGGTTTTGTGTTGTGAATGGTGATAGCTACCTTACCGTATGGAGTAAAAAGAACTGTGAACTTCCAGCACGCAGGAATAATTGCAGGTCAGCAACTTCTGTTAACCAGTACAACGAAAAACGAACCAAAGCTGCAAATACAACTTGCTTGTTTTTCGTTGTACCAAAATAATGCGATTACTTCTATTCCCCCTCCACACAGGTAAAATATACAAAAAAGCACCGCCTTTTTCTGTTCACTAAAAATGCAGTACGTTGTGACCTGAAAACAGGCCTGACTCCGAAACCAGTTGAGAGTAGATAAACACGTAGAAGTAATTAACTACTGCAACTTCGACTGTATTCTTAGCACAGATGGCTATGCATTGATCTACGTCCACATTGAAGCTGAGTACATGTCTCTTAACACCCCTTTATATTCATCTAAGGGCTGGGTCTGAGTGCGTAATGTCTATTGCAGTTTGACAGTTCTAATGCACCTCGCATTGTAGCTTATTTAGTTCCTTGATTAGAGTGAACAGACGTCTTTGTTACAACAAACGAGGCGTTAATCTAATAAGGAACTTGTTGTCGGATTTCTTTTGTTCTTATGATCACAACGTTGAGATAGGTCTTGCAGTATAAGCGTGAGGTCTCTGTAATGAAATGAGAATTGCTATTTTATAGTTATCTTACGCAGCATCAAGGCACCAAGTGCGAGGTTCCTGTAATGAAATGAGAATAGTTATTTTATTGGTTGTCTCGGACAGCCTCAAGGGATTGGACGTTTTGTAACAGGGATTTGAAAGGAATTTTCCTATAACTAAACGCCCTTTAAAAATAAAACAGATACATTCAAAGTGAATGTCAGGTCTCTGTCAGTGACAAATGCTTTCGAACAAAACTAGACAAAATGAACTGCTGTGTGATTAATGTTTAACATTTTGCTATTTGTTCTAAATTATATTGCTAGTTTTTTGCTGCAGTACCCACGATATCAGTCTGAAATCCTAGATAAATGCAGTTTCATACTGGCACCTCGGAACATTGTGTTGTGATTTTTTAAAAATGTAACAGTATTGTCGAAATTTTCGATGATAATCGTGCAACAGCAAATTATGTTCATTTGTAACATAGCTCTGACATCCTCTCTCTCATTTTTTCCACCAAGTATGACAGCAGATAAAAATAATATTTTTTGCATGCTTACAACACGTCCTACAGAATTATTTTCTGGGGTCATGTAGCTATAAAATGTGAAACTACTTTAGTATTTTACGAACGTGATTTACATGCATTCTTGTGTCATCTCTTGTACTGTACAAACATTTAAATAAATTTTCGGATGCTTGCGCGATTTTCTCTCCCCTGTCAGTTACTGCGCCATTTGCATTATATTACTGCATAATGCATTTGAGATATTGCACCCGATCGGCTGTATGTTGATCGAATTTGGAACTGTAATAATGGTGCATACGGCGGTATTAAAATATCTCAAGTTACGTAGCAAACAAATGAACATGTTCTCTTATATGTTACGCAGAGCAGTTGGTCAAAACAGATAACAGTGTTGTACGAAGAGACTTTCTCAAGACTGATACTTTATAAAAATCTAGCTATTTGCTATTTCGCGAATTGAAGATCATAAGATGGTAAAGCAGATTATTTTCCAACGTTCTTGATGCTATACAAAAGAACTCTCGTGGGCTGGACAAGAACAGAATTCGTTTTACGGGTCTGACAATCACTTGTAGAAGAACGTAGCTTAAGAAGAGAAAAAAATAGTCATCCGACAGAGGAGTACGCTCGTGAAAAGTGTGTTCAAATGTTTCCCATCCAAAGTGCTTAATTAATTGAGCCATGTGAACTGCTGCAATAGTAGGTCTCCTGCTGTGGAAAAAAAAGACCTTTGACCTCTGCATGGCGCGCCGCCCGTTGTCGTCCATCATTCTCACCTCCTTTAACCTCTGGGAGAACAACCTCGCTGTTACAGCTGTTTTTTACGATGAAGACGCAATTGCCTGTGACTACCCTTGACCTAACAGTTTATTGTTCATTCAGTACGTTAAAGTCAGCCGTGAGGCATTTGGGCGGCCCAGGAATAACAAAACTTTGTACGGAGCCTTTAGTATTGTGTAGCTGAATAACGAAGAGAAACTGCAAACTGGGCGTCACAGTTTACTGTAGCTTTGTTAACGATTTAGCCTTCAGGTCTTTCATTTCGGGGATCTAAATCTACACATATACTCTGTAAACAACTGTGAAGTGCATGGCAGAGGGTAAGTCCCATTGGTTCAGTTATCAAGGTTTTCCCCATTCCATTGAGGCATAGAGCGCGAGAAGAATGATTGCCTAAATGCCTCAATGCCTGTTGTTATTCGTCTAATCTTATCCTCACGATTCATATGGGGGCGATACGTAGATGGGTTTTAGTACATTCTTAGAATAATCACCTAAAACATTACTCCTAGAAACTTTCTAACGTTAAGTAGTTTTTCATGCGACAGTTTGCGTCTGTCTTCAAGCAGCCACCCTTTCAGTTCTCCCGCGACATTTTCTTACGGTTTAAACATACTTGTGACTATTCATACTACACTTCTTTGCAACTGTTCAGTACACCCTGTTAGTTCTGTTTGGTACAGGTCCCACTCTCATAAGCAGTGTTCTAGGATGGGTTGCACAGGTGTTCTCTAAGCATTCTTCCTCGTAGACTGATTGCAGTTTCCTTGTCTTCTACCAATGGCCCACAGTCTGCCGCCTGATTTACCTGTGACTGAGACTCTGCGAGCGTTCGATTTCATATTCGTACAAATTTTTGCATCCAGGTATTTGTATGAGCTGACCATTTCTAGATACAGTTCGTTGATATGGTAGTCACAAGATATTACATTTTTTAGTTTTGTGACGTACAAAATATTACATTCCTGAACATTTAATAGAAGGACAATTTTTGCAGCACTTTGAAATCTTATCAAGAGCTGACTGAATATCTGTGCAGCTATTTTCAGAAAGTACTTCATTATAGTTTACTGCATCATCTGCGAAAAGTCTCAGGTTACTATTAATATTGTCTATAATGTTGTGACAACTGGAAGAGATAACTCGAAATACATCGTCTTAGCGTATAGTTATTTGACTACTCTTATTGTCGCTTTAAATAAAAATACTAAAATTGTCTCTGATGTAGTAATCAGATTTATTGATCGCAGGGGCAGCAAATCTAAATAATATACCCCAACTATTGGCGATAAGTTTAACAAATGAAGTATATTGTTCTTAGTATATCACAAAATTTCGTGGGCTGGTGATAAACTCTACGTAATTAAGTGATCCTAAATTTAGCTCGAGCGCACAATATAGTGGTTGGCAAAACACTATACAAATAAAATGAATAAAGATAAGAAATAAAGGCGCTGATCACAGCTAAATTTTTTCGAAATCAGGCTCAACACTAGCAAACCAAATGATAAAACAACCGACACAATACAATAATCTTATGTGTCGATCAGCGACGAAAATAATCAAAGTCCCCCCTGGGGTGCAAACTAAGTTAAAAATCTGACTCAGTGCAAATAATCGACTTAACTTACTAAATACAAATTCTGCTGAACAACTGGTAGAAAGAAAACAGAATCCTGACCATTGAAGAATATCTCAAGTTCCCACTCAACTGACGTGAAATACAGGGTGTTTCAAAAAGAATATACGTATTTCGAATGCATATAATTATTATCTTTAAGACATACGAACATGAAACTTTACACACATATTTACAAACCCCTCAAGCTCAGATTGCAAATGTTCAATATGTCCTTTATTAGTGACACAAACAATATCACATCGATACTCAAATTCCTCCCATACTCGGGCAAGCATGTCCTTCGTCACTGATGTTATGGCAGTACGGATCCGCTTCTTCAACTCTTCCAGGTTCAGTGGGAGTGGTGGCACATAAAAGTTGTCTTTAACGAAACCCCACAGGAAGAAGTCAGAGAGTGTCAAATCCGGTAACCGTGGAGACCAGCTGAGATATGTTAAGCCGCCCGCTCCTTGACGACCAATCCAGCGGTTCGGTAGAGTTTCATTCAGATATTCACGCACTTGGCGACTCCAATGAGGGGGAGCCCCGTCTTGTTGAAAAATGAAGTTGTCTTCGTACAGCCTCGGAAACAACCAGTTTTGTAATATAGCGAGATACTGCTGACCGCTGACCGTGTTTCCATAAAAGAAGAATGGGCCATAAACAGATAATCGGGATATCGCACAAAACACAGTGACTTTGTGCGAATCTTGTACATATTCCATGGCAGCATGTGGGTTCTGTAGGCCCCAAATTTGAACATTGTGTTTGTTTACCTGACCACTAATATGGAAAGTCGCTTCATCACTGAACACGATGCGTTGTGCGAAAGTGTTATCATTGTCAATAGCATCAAGAATCTCGTTTCAAAATGCCACACGTTTGCGTTTCTCATCAGGACGCAGAGCTTGTGACAGCTATAACGTGTACGGCTTCATAACCAACCGAGTCTCAAAACACGCCAAATTGTTGTTGTAGGCAGACGAGTTGATTTTGAAGGACTACGTCGGAAAGCAGTTTGAATTCGTGCAACATTTTCTTCAGGAACACGGGGACGGCCAGGACTCTTCCCTTTACATTTACATCCTGTATCTAGAAACTGTCGATACCATCTGCGGATGTTCCAGTCATTCGGAGGATCAATTTGTTACCTCAACCTGATACGTCTTTGCACTGTAACCACGGAATTGCACTTCGCAAACTTGAGAACACAAAATGATTTGTGCTGCAGAGTAGTCATTTTAAACATATTAATATAAAGTAGACTATGTATTCGTTTCTCCAATAGCCGAGCCGAGGCGGCCCGATCGATAATTTGGACAAAATAATACTCTATAATACGTATATTCTTTTTGCACACCATGTATTTCAAAGTCTGCGAACGACGACGCGAAAATTTCTATCACTGAAAAGCGTGCTGCCGGTTCACCATTCACACTAGTTGGTCTTGCCTCTATCAGTCTACATTAAGCAGAGCAAAAGAGGAACATGGCCAACAACCTTTTAAACCATCGGCGCACCCACCCCGAAAAGTCCATGCCTCTATGTCACTTAATGAATTCATGGCATCAGCAGTCTCTATGCCAACTTTTTATGTGCAAATACAGTGGCGTTAGACTGGTTCTAAAAATCTAAACAGAACTGTTATACTTAATTCTGTCAGCAATAGTTTGCATGCAGCTCATTTTAAACAATTGCAAATTATAGCAGCGGTAATAAAAAAAGTTTATGATCTCTGTGCCATCACTAATCACAATATAGACATTTATGACACTTCTATCTTACAGGAATTAACTCCCTGTTTCTGCTACTGCAATCAGAATTAATACAGCTCTAATCAATTTCAATCGTGGGCAGAACTATGCAAATTTATAAACATTTAATTAAACATGCCGATTAAAAATTAAATTCTTACAAACTAAATCTTGTAGGCGGTGTGTAATCACGCCTGAGAACACATACAGCCTTGCTATGTGTGCAACTGTTTTGGATAAATTAATATGCTGATTTTAATAAAAAGTTTACTTAAAATGATTCTCACAATTAATTCATTATGCTATGAAAAATATGAATAGCTCAGTCGACGTGCATCGATGAGTGCTACAAATTGTTAGCTTGATCTCTTCTGTGTTACTAAACTGTAAATGCTATTAATTATTTTCTTGATTTCAGTTAAACGTCAAAAAGGGAGTCTAGTGGCCGATAGAAAGATCCAGTTATAATTTTATGCCCAGTTCTGATACTCTTGCTCAGACAATCTTGCAGCAGCTTTAGTTGCTATCTCTGTGCTATCTGTAATCGAAATGGACATTTATAAATAAAGCGCCAAACATGATTGCTGACTCTTTCACGGACTATATATCTTCAACCGAACTATCTTAGAGGATTTGAGTATCTTGACTACTATGACAAGTACACCATATCCATTTCCAATTAGCCCATCCTTTTGATACGCGCTTCGCTGCAAATGATATGGAAGTTCACTAGGATTCTTATACTCTCGCCTGTAGGAAGCATTTCTGTGAATGTGCAGCTACCTGAGTAGAAGCCTCTGATTGAGGTGAACAGCTGACCCATTTGGGGCACCTTACAATCGTTAACCACAAGGCGCATATGTAGGAACTCGCAGCCTAGCTTGTCACAGATCCTTGACAGTCCATGGTTCGAGCTGTCCACTAGACTCAAAACCAATGGCCCACGGTCTGTTCTGGGGACGATGCCGCAGATTGTAACCTTAGTTGAAACTCCGTGAGCAAATATGGTATTCTCAACCTTCTCTGCCAGTCGCTGGGATGATGCAAGTTTGACATCAGGGGCCCATAAAACAAGCTTTGTATGTACCTACGGGCGCCAGTCTGCAATCGGGCAGTTGGTTACACCCTGTTCCCATAAAGGCTGTCGAAATTCCACCTTCAAAATGTCGGATGTGGCCCTCATAGCAGTATACCAAAGTGCCACCCCACTTTGTTGACACTGGTGAAATAACGCTATCAGAGCAGTGCCCTAGGCATGTTACCACAAGCCACACCACCTTATCTGTGACATCATAATGATCATGTTCCAAACCATCCTAATCCCTTATATGCGGCGTATTTCAGAATCCAAGAAGCTAAACTTCATTTCTCTGTATGACGGTGGCCATTAAAACGAAACAGCCAATCATATCCCAGTAATTTATAAGTCATTAAAATAAGCAGCCAGTCACAATGTAAACTTAGAGAACTATTATGGCATACTCAAAAGTATCCAAAATATGTACAATGAGGGTGAGTGGGGATGAATTGCGAGGAGGTAACAGGCGGAGAGAAGAGTTGGATGGAAGGTGACGCACAGCAGGTTACAGTAGGTTGAGACCGCAATGATTTTGGGACCAAAGAATACGTTGTAAGGATAACTCCCATCTGCACATTTCAAAAAAGCTAATGGTGGGGAGGATACAGATGACCTCGGTTGAGAAGCAGCCATTGAAATCAAGCATGTTATGTTCAGTTGCATGTTTGGCCACACGGTGATTCACTTTGCTCTTGTCCATAGTTTGGGAGTGGCCATCCATTTTGGTGGACAGGTCATTGGTAGCCATATCAACATAAAAAGCTGAGCAATCACTGCAGCTGAGTTGGTATATGATATGGATGCTTTCACAGGTGGTCCTTCCTCTGATGGGGTAGAACAAGCCTGTGACATGAAGGGAATAGGAAGTGCTGTGTGTGTTGATGGGACAGGCCTTTCACCTGGGTGTTTCACACGGACACAATGTTTGTGGCAAGGAGTTGGGATTTGCAGTGGCATAGGGATGGACTAAGATGTTGTGAAGGTTGAGTGGGAGACTGAACACTATTTTAGGAGGGGTGGGAAGGATCTTGGGTAGGGCGTCCCTAATTTCAGGGCATGGCGATAGATAATCAGATCACTGACAAAGGGTGTGGTTCAGTTCCAGCATCCGCAGCAGAAACTAATCACCCAAGATAATTCTTCGGAAAAAATGAATGTGTGCACATTTCAGATCCACGCCGTTGATTTTCTGGAAAAAACGTAAGGATAAATTAAGAAAATGTTTGTTATTAATATGTAACTTCGTTATCAATCTTCTTAATACACTGGCTACACACAAAACTGTAACTTATTAATATCTAAATTGACTATCAGTCTCATTAATACACTGGTTACACACAATAATATGAAGGTTACAGAACAGACAAATCCCAAGATTGGATTATAGCTGCCCACTGTATGCCTGATGGTCCAGCTACGAATTACTTTGGCCATTTTGTTACTTCCTTTTTGGCTTTGCTGTAACTCTCACATTCGTTGGGCATTGGACGTTTTAGCCTTTTTCGATTCCTTCCAATGCAGGCTTTCCCAAGACTTACATTTTTTATAATTTAGAGCATATCTACGATTTATATGAGGCGACTGCTTTCACTATTTTATGATTTTCAATTTTATAACGATTTACGCTTACATTCTGGTGAATATTTCTGTTGTCTCACTTTGCGTCTTAGAAGTGTTTCACGAGATCTTCACAATGACACCCGGATCAATGACCTATCTACACTCTACACCAATTTATAAAATAACACAAAGCTGATTTGTAAAAATCACACACATGTACGTTCACTGTTACAATGACATCGTAGGCAAAACAAATATCGCGAGACAAACACATACAGTTTTTAATAGCTCAGATCCAACTGTATTTTCTTACACGAGAAAATTCTACTGGAAATTGAATAGGAGTTTTCACATAAAAAAAAACAAGCATCATGTTTTGTAATTTTTGACAAAAGCAACAGCACATGTGTAGAATGGCGACTGATAATTGCAGAAACATTCTTCATGGTTCAGTGACATAACTCTACAGACTCCATCCACCCCTCTGCTGGTATGGAGCGGGCTAGATAACATTTACTAAAAAAAAGCGCTGCAGAAGTATGTATTTTATATCTTCAGTTAAAAAAGCATGTATAGAATAAGAATGTGCAAATGAATTCTTACTTACGAAAGCTATCACTATCACCTATGAGGGACAAGGGAAAGATTGTAACGACCAGCGTTTGACTGTGAGAGTAGAATTCGACTATAACATGTGGAAAGAATCTATAGATAGTGAACACACACACACATACACACACACACACACACACAAACACTCACGCACACACACACACACACACACACACACACACACACACACACACACACAACTGTAGCGGAAGCAGCAGTCTCCCCATGAAGTGGGAACAGCTGATCGACATCATCATTACCTTCTGTCGCCGGCAATGGTCCATATGTCACCGTCACCTCAGGTGCTTGTGATGACTTGTATATGGACTCTGGCGTTCAAGATGGGCAGCCAGGCACTGGTTCTGGAGTCCATTTATCAAAAATTCCTGGAAGAAACAAATAAGCAACGTATAAGTGAAAATTTCAGTAACAGCACATGTATAGGATATGGTCGGATACTTATGCCTCTGATACTGATGCCTCTGGTTTGCTTCATTCACTGATGAGCTGGCTGTGAGGCCCACCCCTTGCTAACGCCTAACCGGGAGATGTGTAGTTGGGAATGTGGCAGTGGGATTGAGCGTTCTGCAGTCATGTTGAAACTGCATCTTGGGTTGGTAGTGCATGCTACACTGCCCAAGAGGGGGAAGGTTGTGAGGGAGTAAAACAAAACATTATTTACTTTATATCGTTTATTGGATCGTGTGGTCAAAGGTCCAAAGTGTTGCAATCATATTCATATATGTCATCTTCAGATGGTTCCAATGTATTCTGTAGTAATTATGGGCTAACAATAAGGCAGTTTTCCATGTCTTGATGCATTTCACATCTCTAAACGGTTTCTGTGACGCAGTTATTGTGTAAAATGTAGTAATAGTGCATCCACTCTTTGTGACTGCAACAAACACAACATCCTTAAATATCAGTTGTCCACATTCGTTATGGAAACTTCAAGTATCAGTAACAATGTTCGTGCGTTGAGGTATCTTCATTGGAACTGTTTGGAGGCAGCATTACAGCAACACATACAGTGTATATGAGTATCTGTGCAATCCCTGTGGGCAGTATATAATTTACCGTACAGTCATCTAGTGTTAACACATACGTGTTTAACGGAAAGTTTTTTGTAGCTTCAATTTCTACAAGAACAACAATAGGACCCAAATTCACACATTCATTTCTTTTGAGCAGTCTATTATGGCATGAGTGCCAACTTCTTATACTTATGCGTTAATAATAGAATCTGAAGAAATGAATTAAAGTTTATGCCACAGCCAGGACCTGAACCCAGGTCTCCTGCTTACTAGGCAGGTGAGTTAGCCATTACATCACCGTAGCAGTGTAGGTAACACAGCTGCATGGACCACTCCAGACAAATGCCCTCCCTAACATCATCTTCAATTCACGCCTTCAGCCTACTTTCCCCTTCTTAAATTCCCATGGATTATGTATGGATGCAACTTCTTCTTTTTTCAACTGCTCATAGTAATAAGACTGAAATTTACATACACATTGAACACCAATGTGTAAGCCTTATTGCTTTGATACTGTTATAAATTATCAGAGGAGTAAGAATATGAATAAGCTAAACTTTAACTATCAGCAATTTACAATTGTCAAATTCACTCAAATCACGTTTTGAGCTCATCTTCCTGTCAGTCTACGGCAGGTGTATGTTGAATTGAGGTTTTTATAGTTGAACTGTCAGGAGACATACGATAATATGAGGTATGGGAACGGTTACCATGAACAGAAACTTGAAGAAATTGAACTCTAGCAGCAAACATTTGTAAAACCTTTAAGTGTTCATCATTGGTTAATGAAATATTAGGCATTTTCTACACAAGTTTATCAATCACAATTTTATTTGTTTTTGACACACTGATTCCATGAATGGAAGCATTGTTGCCAGTTGCACTTCATATCAGAATTAATTCTTGTTTTACACTGATAAGAACACATTGTATGTCTTCATAAATCCTGTTAGTGGTTTGATTGGGATGCATGCATAATAGCATTTATATTCGTTAGTTGATGCGATGTTTTCTTTTTTGGTGAATCTTCTTTCATTTTGTAAAAGCTGTTCAGGTCAGATTTCGAAGTTTGGAACATACGTTTTAACGTTGATGTAATTCCAAAATTTCTCGTACAATCACTTTCAACACCATTCAGTTCGTATCTTACTTCCTGAAACAGAAATAGGAAGGCATTATATGTAAGATAGGATGGCGTAGTGGGAGTTCTATTCGTTTTGACAGATTTTCCTTCCAAGTATAGGAAACTGGTACTTGGAACTGTTAAAGCTTCCTGGTGCTGAATGAAAATCTTAATCTATTAATTGTTACTCCACGTTGTCAAAGCAAAAGGCTTGTACGAGAAATACACCTGTTGTATAACACTTTCATCATAATTCACAGGGGCAGTTATATCGTGTGACATTATTGCATAGGTTCGAGCCCAGAAAGTTGCAGTTCTTCCACGCTAGTACGGTGTGTTTCTGCTGTGAAGTGATACATTGATGGCTGTGGGTGTTGGTTTTGTACTACACCCCTAGACTGCTTCAAATCTAAATGTATTATGATTTTTTGCTGCGATAGTCGATGAGAATTTCTGTATTGGTCTACAGTATTCAACTCAAGATTGTCTGACGTCTGGACAGTCACTGGAAAATATACAGCGTTCTCTGGTATCTCAAGAATTTTACATCCTGTAGGGAAGAATTTGTAGACTGTTTAAATCAATTTATCACTTAGGTATCCGTTTGGTATTGTACTCAGTGTGATTTATGTTTATCAGCAGTAACTCTATCGGTTGAGACAGCATATAAAATTTATCATGATTTGGTTTCAAACATTGCTCCTTTGAGAGAACTAATACTACTGGTATAGAACCTTCCTGTTAAAAGTCTGTGTATTTAAATCATCGATATCATATGCACTGTAGCATATTTGCAGAACTTTTCACCTTCTAGATGTAGTTTACAGTTTCATGATGTGATATTCGGAGTGCTGTTATATGTTTCCAAACTGATCAATGGGATACTACGGTCTACTTGGCTTAAATCAGTTGGTGGAAAGTAATTTGCATGTGGAACTGAAAAGCGTCTTTTTAAATCAAAGTGTGTGACGTCACACCTATTGCTCATCTTGCAAATCGAGATATAATGTATTGTATACAGTTCTTCTTTGCAGACGTCAGGAACAATAAGAGACATAAATGTCCAGAAATTTGTATTGAAGTTTTTGTAACATCAAAAATTGTAGAACACACGCTTGTTGATATAATAGAAATGTAATTCTTCTGGTCGGTTTAGATCTCCAAATGAGTCGAAGTAGTGACTGCTATTTCGATTTTCTTAACATACATGCTACCCAGGAAGTTCCGTATCCTCCCATAACTTCTAAATTTACAATTCTGCATTCTTGCAATTTTCACATAGTCTTAGACAATGGATTTTGCATAAGTACTCCATGAAGTCTTAGCATGTGGAACTCTTTTACGGATTTAATCAGATCGGTATTTGTTAGTGGTCTGTTGGGCAATACAAACAGAAGTTTTTTTTGCACTAATGAACAATCCCAGTGCATGTCGGTATGATTTTAAAGATAGTCCTTTACTAATACCGACACATTCCATCACCCTGTTATGTTTTTTCGTCTCATCAACCAGTTTTTCTTCACCCTGCGTCGTTTTAATCGGTCTTCTTCTTATTATTGTTCTTTCCTGCTTCAGTGAATCTTTATCTGCTGATAACCGAACGCACATTTTTACGCATTCTTTTTTTTTTCTTTAGCTGATGACAAGAGGAATTCATAACTTACCAAAAATTTATCTTGGCACCTAATTTAAGCTTGTCATGCATTGCTTTATCAATTACAAATGCTGCAATATGTTGTCCAATACCAGCGACCCTTTTTGAGCCGGGTTTGTGGGTATACAATATCTTTTTCTGTGCAAGATTCATCCAAGAAATTAATTCGTTTATCACCACATGCTAGTTATTTTCGCGGGTTTGTTCCCTGCCTGCAATAGTTATTTGTAGCAATGTGTAATACTATAGGTAGCTTGTCGAGAATACAACCATTATCATGTATGATGCACTTCCTACTATGCAAGTTATGCTGTTGTATGTTTTGAGGGTTTACAAGCCTTGTTATATATCACATCTTCGACATCCATCCAATTGTTCTGTGACGAAGGTAAAGCAAGTCATCAAAACTATACTTTGTTCCCATAACGTCTCTTGACATGCTGTATGAGAAATACATCCATTTCGATACTTTTCTCTAATTTATCAGTGTAGAAACTTCCTCCTACCTGCATTTCGTTACCTCTGCTGTCTTTTACAACACATCTTTCAGATTCGTCTGCTGCATCTTTGACACTATAAGTATATCTGTTGACCAGTTGGCAGATATAATTCCTCAAATGCAGTCTCGTATTTTGTAGTATGTACCAAATCACCTACGTTAAATTACTATTTTCGTGGATCCAACATTTTAATTGGACTGTGTACAGTACATAGAAGTTTATTATTGTGAATGTGAATTGATTTCACGTTTATTATTCAATTTATACTGACAAATTCTGTTTTAAAGAATATCTATACCTATGTATGATTTACAAAGATTAAAATGCATTCACTTACGGGTTTTTATCAATCCGAACATTCCACAATACTTGCTTTCATCTGGGAGAATACTGTATACTGGTGTGTACCAAACCACTCCAACACTGTCTTGGAATGTCTGTAGCAGAACTCACCACCATGACTACTTTCAAGGTTTGGTGGACGGCACTTTGTTCCTATCTGCAGCAATTGGCCCATCGCCTATGCACCTTCCTTTCTCGTATTTGTTTTTACAGGTAAGACCCATGCAAATTTAGAATATGTACGAATGATTATTAAACTGTTTTCATAACTTTCATTCGCCAGTGACTCTTACTTGATATCTTAAAGATCAGCCAAGCCTCATATCGCAACACTCTTACAAGTGAGTATTTTGTGTGCCCGTTTGTGGAATTCTTGAACTGTCATCTCCATAATCATCAAGGACTGTGCCTGTAGCAGAGCTCTGAGATGATTAATATGATTTTGATTGTGTGGGAAGTATTTCCTGTAGGGGCTGATTAATCATACTGCTAATTTGTTGGGATCATCATACTACCATCAAGTAATGCAACACTTTTTTCGGAAAGCAGGTTGGTTTTATTCAAGATCCCAGTACACCTTATCATTCCCCACTCTTAAGGCTACAAAACCCTATTTTTGAACATAATCGCTGTTCAATGCGACTGCTTATGCTTCCGTATTGGGAGGTTACCATGAGAAAAAGATTGAATAATCAAGAAAGGATAACTTTCTACGAGTCGGGGCGTGGAATGTCAGAAGCTTGAACGTGGTAGGGAAACTAGAAAATCTGAAAAGGGAAATGCAAAGGCTCAATCTAGATATAGTAGGGGTCAGTGAAGTGAAGTGGAAGGAAGACAAGGATTTCTGGTCAGATGAGTATCGGGTAATATCAACAGCAGCAGAAAATGGTATAACAGGTGTAGGATTCGTTACGAACAGGAAGGTAGGGCAGAGGGTGTGTTACTGTGAACAGTTCAGTGACCGGGTTGTTCTAATCAGAATCGACAGACCAACACCGACAACGATAGTTCAGGTATACAAGCCGACGTCGCAAGCTGAAGATGAACAGATAGAGAAAGTGTATGAGGGTATTGAAAGGGTAATGCAGTATGTAAAGGGAGACGAAAATCTAATAGTCATGGGCGACTGGAATGCAGTTGTAGGGGAAGGAGTAGAAGAAAAGGTTACAGGAGAATATGGACTTGGGACAAGGAATGAAAGAGGAGAAAGACTAATTGAGTTCCGTAACAAGTTTCAGCTAGTAATAGCGAATACCCTGTTCAAGAATCACAATAGGAGGAGGTATACTTGGAAAAGGCCGGGAGATACGAGAAGATTTCAATTAGATTACATCATGGTCAGACAGAGATTCCGAAATCAGATACTGGATTGTAAGTCGTACCCAGGAGCAGATATAGACTCAGATCACAATATAGTAGTGATGAAGAGTAGGCTGAAGTTCAAGACATTAGTCAGGAAGAATCAATACGCAAAGAAGTGGGATACGGAAGTACTAAGGAATGACGAGATACGTTTGAAGTTCTCTAACGCTACAGATACAGCAATAAGGAATAGCGCAGTAGGCAGTACAGTTGAAGAGGAATGGACATCTCTAAAAAGGGCCATCACAGAAGTTGGGAAGGAAAACATAGGTACAAAGAAGGTAGATGCGAAGAAACCATGGGTAACAGAAGAAATACTTCAGTTGATTGATGAAAGGAGGAAGTACAAACATGTTCCGGGAAAATCAGGAATACAGAAATACAAGTCGCTGAGGAATGAAATAAATAGGAAGTGCAGGGAAGCTAAGACGAAATGGCTGCAGGAAAAATGTGAAGACATCGAAAAAGATATGATTGTCGGAAGGACAGACTCAGCATGCAGGAAAGTCAAAACAACCTTTGGTGACATTAAAAGCAACGGTGGTAACATTAAGAGTGCAACGGGAACTCCACTGTTAAATGCAGAGGAGAGAGCAGATAGGTGGAAAGAATACATTGAAAGCCTCTATGAGGGTGAAGATTTGTCTGATGTGATAGAAGAAGAAACAAGCGTCGATTTAGAAGAGATAGGGGATCCAGTATTAGAATCGGAATTTAAAAGAGCTTTGGAGGACTTACGGTCAAATAAGGCAGAGGGGATAGATAACATTCCATCAGAATTTCTAAAATCACTGGGGGAAGTGGCAAAAAAACGACTATTCACGTTGGTGTGTAGAATATATGAGTCTGGCGATATACCATCTGACTTTCGGAAAAGCATCACCCACACAGTTCCGAAGACGGCAAGAGCTGACAAGTGCGAGAACTATCGCACAATCAGCTTAACAGCTCATGCATCGAAGCTGCTTACAAGAATAATATACAGAAGAATGGAAAATAAAATTGAGAATACGCTAGGTGACGATCAGTTTGGCTTTAGGAAAAGTAAAGGGACGAGAGAGGCAATTCTGACGTTACGGCTAATAATGGAAGCAAGGCTAAAAAAAAATCAAGACAATTTCATAGGATTTGTCGACCTGGAAAAAGCGTTCGACAATATAAAATGGTGCAAGCTGTTCGAGATTCTGAAAAAAGTAGGGGTAAGCTATAGGGAGAGACGGGTCATATACAATATGTACAACAACCAAGAGGGAATAATAAGAGTGGACGATCAAGAACGAAGTGCTCGTATTAAGAAGGGTGTAAGACAAGGCTGTAGCCTTTCGCCCTTACTCTTCAATCTGTACATCGAGGAAGCAATGATGGAAATAAAAGAAAGTTTCAGGAGTGGAATTAAAATACAAGGTGAAAGGATATCAATGATACGATTCGCTGATGACATTGCTATCCAGAGTGAAAGTGAAGAAGAATTAAATGATCTGCTGGACGGAATGAACAGTCTAATGAGTACACAGTATGGCTTGAGAGTAAATCGGAGAAAGACCAAGGTAACGAGAAGTAGTAGAAATGAGAACAGCGAGAAACTTAACATCAGGATTGATGTTCACGAAGTCAAAGAAGTTAAGGAATTCTGCTACCTAGGCAGTAAAATAACCAGTGACGGACGGAGCAAGGAGGACACCAAAAGCAGACTCGCTATGGCAAAAAAGGCATTTCTGGCCAAGAGAAGTCTACTAATATCAACTACCGGCCTTAATTTGAGGAAGAAATTTCTGAGGATGTACGTCTGGAGTACAGCATTGCATGGTAGTGAAACATGGACTGTGGGAAAACCCGAACAGAAGAGAATCGAAGCATTTGAGATGTGGTGCTATAGACGAATGTTGAAAATTAGGTGGACTGGTAAGGTAAGGAATGAGGAGGTTCTACGCAGAATCGGAGAGGAAAGGAGTATGTGGAAAACACTGATAAAGAGAAGGGACAGGATGATAGGACATCTGCTAAGACATGAGGGAATGACTTCCATGGTACTAGAGGGAGCTGTAGAGGGCAAAAACTGTAGAGGAGGACAGAGATTGGAATACGTCAAGCAAATAATTGAGGACGTAGGTTGCAAGTGCTACTCTGAGATGAAGAGGTTAGCACAGGAAAGGAATTCGTGGTGGGCCGCATCAAACTGATGACCAAAAAAAAAAAAAAAAAAAAAATTGGGAGGTACCTTATACCTGCTTGGTACCCTCTACTTGTCGATATTGGAGCCAATGTTTTGTGGCATCAATAACCTCACCATCATCTACATACTGCTTCCCGTGGAGTCCATCGTTCACTGGACCAAACACATGGAAGTCGGAAGGTGCGAGGTCCGCGCTGGAGGGTTAGTCAGGAAGAACAGTCTAATGACGATTTGTGAGTTCTTCTCAAATACGCAGACTTACGTGAGGCCCTATATAGTCATGGAGAAGGAGAAGTTCGCACTTTTTCGGCGACGAACACCCTGAAGTCGTTCCTTGAAAACTTCAGAGTTGATCGTTCTACCATGAGGGAGACCATCAAACAGAATAACCCTTTCGAAGTCCCACAAGATGGTCGCCATGTCTTTAACCGCTGAGGGCGCAGCTTTGAACTTTGTCTTCAGAGTGGATGTGGTGAAGCACTAATCCATGGACTGCTGTTTTATTTCCAGTTCGAAATGATGAACCTATGTTCCACTTCTTGTGATGATGTTCGACCAAAAATTACCACGGTCAGCGTCACAAAATAGAAGCAATTCTACTCAGATGGTCCTTCGTTGCTCTTTATGGTCTTCTGCTTGGCGGTGAAAAACGCAGCATATACCTCAGTATGCTCCAACTGTTGGACGAGTGTGTCAGCACTACCAACAGGGACATCCAGCTGGGCAACGGGGTGAAATGAAAAAAATGAAATGATTGTATGGCACTGATGGCTGGGAGTCCCAACCTGGGGAAGTTTGGCCACTGAGTTGCGAGTCTTTTCAGTTGATCCCACATTGGACGACGATGAGGAAATGATGATTAGGACAACACAACACCCAGTCTCTGAGGAGAGAAAATCTCCGACATGGCTGGGAATTAAACGTGAGCCCGCTGCGTCACAGTCAGATGCGCTGACATCTTAGCTGAGGTGACAGACTGAGCAGCGAGGTGTTTTATTGTGGCCGTCGGTTACCTCGAGTGAAAGGGTCCGCTCGATCCAACATTGCAGGAGTCACAGCTGCGTGCGTCCGACCGGCACATGGGTTATGGGACCGGTTTGCGCGACCTTGTTCTAATGATGACAGACGCCACTTCCAACAACTCACCCTGCTTTGGTTCACTGCCTGGTCTCCGTAGACATTATGCAAGTGCCTATGAAAGTCTGCAGAGTTCTGGATTTCCCCCAAAAGAAAGTCAAAGACAACTCTCTGCTTGGAACGCTCCACAATTGCAGATGCATTTTTAAGGCTACCTATAGCGCCGCTACCTATCGGAAACTATAGTGCCTGTTGTGAGAATATTCCATGATGTTCCTCACTGAAGTCTGAATTTTTTAAAACCGAGATTAGCTTAGAAAAGAAATGTGTTGCATTACTTACTGATTGTCCTATATATTCCATCTATCTGGGTATTGCTTTGGTGTTTAACAGAAACAGCAATTGAAACTGGTTCTTCTCCATTATTTCCGTTATTGGTCGGTTCGGAAAGTCATTCAGGAGTTCCAGTAGCAAGCTTAAATGTTTCTCTGAGGATTTGGTTTTAGCAATAGTAGTTTATCTCTAATCGCCTTACATGTCTCAATGATATTGCGTTTTGTCGTATTCTTTTGTGTGCTAAACAGAAAGCACGCAACCTCAGACTGGTTGTGGTTTCGTTTTCTCATCCGTTAACGAATTTTCAGTTGCCACAACCACTGGAACTAACACTTTGATTGAATTTCTAGAATTTATTGTCAATATATTGAAAGTTCCTCTCAAATTTTATGTTAATGATCCTAGTATGATTTCCTGTCTGGATATTAATATCCATAATACTTTAATTGACGGTTTTAATTTTTGTGTTGTAATGTAATAAAACAAAATTTTTTATTTGTTTTGTGACTATTAGTGTAATGTAATAAAATAAAATACGAGCCGTGACTTATACAAAAAAGAAACACACATTAATGGAATGGCTCAGCATAAAAGAGAAATAACCAATGTAGGAATATTATTAACAGGGTAATACGTTGTTTAATTTAGCCCGACGTGTATAAGCACTCAGTAAACTAGCTCAGTTCTCAGGGTAGTTACGTAATCGTCGATACATCGTGGTTTCGTCTCGATTCGCCAATATAAGATAACAAGAGTAGCGTCTACAAATGAAATCCTATAATGGAACTGGAATCCTGTGACCAGACCTTTTCTGCCTGGGATGTTATCTCATGATATAAAGAAAATCAGTAAGTAAAATTGTTAAATTATTAGTAGCTGCCTCCGGTCTCGTAGGATATGAAATAAAGTTAATTGTCCTAACCGACGGCACGTCTCGTGGATGGGCTCAAAGAAAAATGTTAATGATTTTTCTAAGTTGGCGCCTAACAAAGAAAATTCTTTGTTAAGGCCCATATCTACTTAAGACAATAAAGGTATCAGATTTACAATAGATTGACCACATACACAAATTCTTTTGACAAAATAACCATTATATTTTTCGGGTTTTAAGAACAACTTACATTATCAGCTGGTACAGCAAGATGAGCTTTACATAAGAACGTCCTCTTAGGTCCGAATCCAAGCAGATAAGATAAGCGAATGACAAAGGAAAGAGCCTAGTATGATTTCCTGTCTGGATATTTATGTCCATAATGCTTTAATTGACAGTTTTAATTTTTGTGTGAATATACCCAGATGAATGTTCTCTCTGTGTACTTTCGCAGGCTAAATGTGTGGTACAAATGCAAATTTGTGCATAGTATAGACTAATATCTCTGTTACCCTCTTTCTTAAAATATATACTACATTCCCGGCCTACGTGCTAATTCGGTTTCAAGAAACATCACCGAGTCTTTAAAGGTATTAAGTTCATCTATGGTGTTGCATAGCTTTCTGATCCTGATTCATGCTTTGTATTAACATATTTAATATTTTTGTTCAGTTCTATAAGAGTATTAAATAATTCAGCTCCAACGTTTATGTACATTCACTTGCAAGGATGTGTCATACAACTTATTTGTCTACTGTGTGCTGTGTTCTGACACATTTGCATAGCATTTTATTATCGTCTATATAAAAACTTCTGAAAGTTTCCTCTGTATCGTCCTTCATTCAATTATCATTTTTAACAACAATAAAAACCAGCACTGCATGTGCTTGTAGTTATCTCCGCAAACAATTCTAAATTTATTGAACGTCATATCATTTCCTACGTATGCTTCTTGTTTAAAAGAGATAATAAGGTTTGCATTACCCCTTACGAGGTGTTTTAGAATTCCTGAATATGTTTGACTCAAATAAAAAGCTTCTACAAACATATGATGACCAAAATAGAAACATTTTCGTGTTCATTTCTGGTTTTCCAATGGACATCATCACATTATACCATCAATGCCTGACAGTCTCTTGTAGTAGCTGATAAGTGGACCAAAATAATGTTTCTGAAAATACATCTACATGTTCAAAGCGAACTTCGTCAGGCTGTAGAAGCATTGACATGATAACATTCGCCTTGCCACAGTCTGATTGGCCTTTAATTAACAATTTGTGCATTGTTGGACAGAACTGGACCATTCTTCTGTAGTACTGGACCACTCAGTTACTATTCATTCATCCAGTCACAATATTAACTATGTGACTACATTAGCAGACAAGGGAATTTGTAGTGAGAGAAAGAAGAAAAACATTGAATTACCTTTTTTTATTTACAGATACATTATATGTACAGCTCGGTATATAAATATATTTAAATGTAATCATGGCTTTGTTTCTACATCTTGTACGATGGAGTCACACATATAGTAACTACTGATATACAGCATGTGTCAAAATGATGGCTAATGACCTCTTGTTCCAGCTGTACATTTTGATGAGCAAGCTTCAACAAATTTTTCTAGAGCTTCTCACAGAAGCTGTTTACATATGGCTGTCAGCTGGTGTTCAACAACATGCTGGACTGTATAGCTCACATACATGAAATTCTTAAATGTATGCTCTTGTAAATGTGTGCATTATATGTCATTATTTATATTCACTTTCCCTGGGAAGTCACCACTGCAGATAATATGGTCATCTAATGCCACTGAGGGAGTCTGAGTGTTTTTGATGAACGTAGTTGCAATTAGCGTCGAACTGTTGCATAGATGGAACAACGTATTTCAGGGTAATGCCACTTTACTACCACAGAAATCCCTACTGGGCTGAACAGGCGTTCTGTTGCTCTTCTGACAAGAACTCATTTACTGTCGTTAACAATCACTGTATGTTGTATTGAACAGCAGTACTTTCGCCTCTGAAAGTTCAGACTGTGGTTTCATTAAAGGATGATGAGCGATGCCACCTGCAACAACGAGAATAACAAGTTCAACGGATGCTCATGCAGCACTCACACATACAGACACACACACACACACACACACACACACACACACACACACACACACACACATCGCTTGTTACACCTTGACAGCAAATACATAGTGGAAACGGTTTTTCCAGTGTGTGATTTTATTATTGTTGCAGTGTATAGAATTTAATAAAAATGTCAATGGCATGTCAGTGCATGATCTATCAGGACATCTCACTACCTCAGACACCTGAGGATTGCGCTTGATCCATGACACTCACAACACCATCCCCCATTGTATTGTTCTCCTTTTTCCAGTACATGCTGATGTGCAACTCTGGTGGGTTCATGAGGAAAAATATATTTGCGTTCTGGGTCTTATCATCTCATGACACAGCCAGACATAATCCAAAAAAATTGTCCCGGACCCGGGCTAATAATGATGGTGGTGAACAGGACGAAACTTACACGTGACTGCACGGGAAAAATACCGGTATATTCTGTGTTTTTTCCATCTCATGACACAGTTGTAGATCATCACCTGGATATTGACTATAGAGCGGGAGAGGTTTCCACGAGTCTGCTCTTGTGAAAACCCAGCCAGTACAGCTGAGAACATGACTGCAACCCTGGCTACGTGGTGCGTTTAGTTCCCTCAGTCGAGAACCATCTACAGGAATGTATGCTGTACAGCTAGCGAGCTGCTGCATGCTCCAGTGTAATTGTTTATAAATAAAAATAATAATTTTGATAGGACATGTACTTCCAAAATGTTTAGGGTATCCATGGACAGGTGCGATGGTAACTGTGGAGAAATGGGAGGGAAGGGGTGGAGGAATTGTGGGCATTTATAAGTTGCAAAAGTGGGCTAGATCCGCCATATTGACTTAGGGGATGGGGAGAGGGAGAAAGTAAGAAACCAGAATGGGATGTGTTGGGGACGGGAGGGGAAGGGGTGACCTTGACTCTGGCTGAGATGAAGGGGAAATCTGGCAATGTTGCATGAGGGAGTGAGTAACCTGTCTTTACTATGATTAAGATGGAAACCCTATTCTCTGTGTGAGAGCTGTTCTTCGACCACTGCTCGCCTGGAGTTACATCTAGGTCTCTGATGACTACCAAGTGAGGTGGCACAGTTGTTTGCACACTGGACTCGCATTCGGAAGGATTATGGTTCAGATCTCCCTCCGGCTATCCAGATGTAAGTTTATTGTGATTTCCCCGAATTACTCCAGGCAAACGCCAGGATCGTTCCTTTGTAAAGGACACAGAGGATTCCCTTCTCCATCCTTTCATAATCCGAGCTTGTGGTCCGTCCCTAACGTCTGCGTTGTCGATGGGGCATTATACTTTACTCTTCCTTCATTCCATCCAAGACAATGTTCTACATTTTCCCTACCAATAAGTCCTCAGGCCTCCTACAAATTTTACATGATACCCAATAGGATAGTACTTTCGTTAGTAAGCAAGCTTATTAATGATCAAATGGTTTCCGGAATATAAAAAATAGTTCATCTTCCTGACTTCTTTGACCCATAGCTTCGAGGATTTCATGCGAGAAACAGCGCGAGTTGAGTGTAATGCGACTGATGTTTTTGGAATCTAAGCTGACAAATACGCAGGCAGACATTCTGTTCAAGATACTTCTTTACACTTGTGTTCAAAATATGTTCTCCAACAAATGGTTGTAAAGGACATTAAACGGCAGTTTTCTTGATTAGTTCCTCTACCCTTCTTGTCAACGGGTGTGACCTTTGCTTTCTTCCTAGTATTGAATACAGTTTTGGTCTGAGAATCTACAGTAAATTACGGTTAAAAGAGAGGCGGACTCAGCTGCAAATCCTATGTAGAATCTGATACGGATTCCATTAGGACGTAGTTAATTGGTGAATCACATTTTGACTTGTAACAGTTAGCTCAAACTTTTCCCAATCTTTTATCTGTATGAACCTGGCGCACACCATCAATCGGAAGCAACAGTTCCGACTGATAACACGAACTTCCGTTTGAGACAGCAATCTGTCTGATGTTCAAAACTACTTACAGATTTTGAAAACTGGAACTCGGCTGAATTTGCATCTTTGTTACGATACTCTGAAAATTACTATACATTCTTTTGAAAAAGCTAGTAACGGTATCTCTGTAATTAATATAGTTATGGCGAAAGACTAAACGTCGTTTAGTGAAGACTTTCTTCTACATCTTCTGCATGAAAACAGATCATATTTTAAACGATTCTGAAAATCTTTGATGTGAACACTTTAGCTGAAGCATCCTGTCTATTGAGATAGTTCCCCCTTCTGGCAAGTGTTACTACAACCCCTTACGCCGTCGTAAAATATTAAAAATGACTGGAACTGCACTGATACTCTTGTACTTCCATGACAAACAACAAAAGTTATTTTCACCTTTGTGGATGTCTCTTCCCTCGCCTGGGGTGCTCTAGCTGTAGAAAGAGCAGTTATTCAATTACAAATCACATCAAATGCATTTTATTAAGTGGGCATCGTTGCTGTTATTTTTCGAAAGTGAAAAACAACATACTGCATCTGCCAATGCAATAAATATTATGTCGCTCAAACAGGCAGAAATTTCAGAATTCGATTCAAAGAACATATAGACTGTTACAGACTTGATGAATGTAACAAATCAGCAGTAGTAACTCACGTTAAAGACAGAGGCTACCCTTTGAAAATCGAAGACAACTCGAAATTTTACACAAAATAGGAAAAATTAAAAGAATGGAAATGAGCGTTTGGCGTCATTGGCCGGGAGGCCCCTCGCGGGGCAGGTCCGGCCGCCATATCGCAGGTCGTATTACATTCGGCGCCACATTGGGCGACCTGCACGCCGGATGGGGATGAAATGATGATGAACACAACACAACACCCAGTCCCTGAGCGGAGAAAATCTCCGACCCAGCCGGGAATCGAACCCGGGCCCAGAGGACGGCAATCCGTCACGCTGACCACTCAGCTACTGGGGCGGACATTAAAAGAATGGATACTATGGAAGAAAAGTAAATTTTCTTACATAATATAAAACATGGAGATAACATTCTTAATGAGATAACCGAATTCAAAAACTAATAATTCTTCAATAGTCTTAAGCCAGTTCTAACTCAATAGATTCAAGATGTCTCAATGTAAATAAACGACTACAAATCTGTCAGTACCAAGAATATCGATACAAAACCTCGATGGTCGATACTGACTCACATGCTACAAGTCCGTCATCTTGTGATAAGTGCATAATTTTTACATGTATGTCGATACAATTTGTGGACAAAATACGAAGTGCAATAGTGTAATGTTACTCAACAGATCCGCAATTACACCAGAGATGCAAGTGAAGCTACAAGGAGATGAAATCGTGAGGATCAACTGTTATACAAAAGCCTTTCACATTATTTTCGCAACACACAACTGTCGCAAATCTACCTGCATCCTATACAGTCTGTGATGTCATACATAACCAACAACAAGAAAAAAACCTCAGAAGACATCACTGACTTCGATTTCTGGCCACCCACTGCCCCCCTCCCGCCCAAATGCCACACCAGTCACTACAGTAACGAACAATGGACAAAAAGTTCTAGATTAATCTGTTTAAGACAGTTTATTTTTAAATAACATTTCTCTGTGTGTAAGTATGTATAAACGGCTGATGCTGAACAGAACATGTTCGGAACGCGTTGTATTACGTTAGATTAAATATAGCTAAAACAAAAAATAAAAAATTAATCAAACTGCGCGTTTCTATGACGATATGTGAGGCTTAGTGTTTTGTTGCTATGCTATCCTTAGCAATACAACTGAACACTTACCTGTGGTTGCATCCTGTGAGTAGTTTCACGACGTCGGCAAGCACAGATGAGATCATCTAGCAGAAGCCAACATACTCAGGGCTAAAGCTAGAACTTTGAGGTGATAAGAAACCTTATGGAGGCTTAGGAGATTCTAAAGGTGCCTCAAGGTTCGATGCGTTAAGTTTTAATATACCAAACAATGATTGCAATTGGGTTCACTTAGCCAGCCCACGACTGGGACTAAATAAATAACTTAAACGAAATGTAGAAACGGTCACACATGTGATACCACAATTGCGGCTTTTAAAAATGGAACTAACTGGTACCTACAGTCAGTAGATTTCTGAGACACACAGGCGCGATCCAGACCGGCACCTCAGCTGTGGGTTTACACCTACGCAGACGTCAGGAGCTCCACAGCCTGCGTAAGCTGACTTCTTGCAGTATGGCTAACTATTCTTAACTACTGATTCTCAGATCTTTAATAACTGCAAAACTGCCGACCCGGAGGTTATATCCTAATCCAATTGACGTAGTACATGTCCTGCCCACCGAGTTCGTGTCGTATTAGGTGATGTTCATATTCCATCGAACGCGTCCTGATGTTCAGAAATTTTCCAGGAGGCTCCTATTATCGTACGTTAGGCGCCTCCTAATCACAGAGCGGCGCTTCTGTCGATGTTGTTTATGTTGTTTAAAGTACCTCTCTGGAACACATAGCGAACGGCCCACATTCCAGGTCTCTGGCCGGCACCTAAACTGCGCCTTAATCGGCACTACTGAAACATAGCCTAGACTATTGTACTAATACTTGCCATTATTAATTAGAGAGAGAATTATCCGACTGGGACAGAAATCGATAGATGTGATGTACATATGCAGAAAAACAAATGATCACAATTTAAGAAAAAAACTGAGCAAGTCTTTGCGCATACATGACACTATCCTATCATACAAGGATAGCTTGCGTTTCTATTTCGCTTATGAATATTCCTGGAATCGGCATTGATCGCAGCTAAGGCAATTTTGTTCCAGGCGCGTCATCTTGTTTGAAATTAGGAACCCACATGAGTACTACACACCTTGATAAACGCCCAACGTGTTAGCAATAAACGTTATTTATTACAATAAAGTAAAACAAAGCAACCAGCCATTATTAACAGTGGCTGATGCTGTTCTACTGGATTGTAAGAACTAACGTGTATTTTCACACAGCCACGGTCTCTCCATGGTAAATTTCGCCGAAATGCTATCAACAGCTACGTATGACTCAAGCGAAATTAGCGAGAGTGACTGGCTTTTTCATCATCTTCAAGTATATTTTCGGGTAAGACATCTTTTCCTGTTCCGAAACCAAGGAGCTATAGTTGATCGCACCATATTCTTTGTGCCAAATTTCCTAGATCACAGAGCTCCAAGCACACCTCACAGTTTTGCTTATTAACTTGAAATTTCTGTCGTGCCAAAGATCTTAGAAGTCTCATTTCTACCGCTCACTTCTCTGTAATCGTTTGGTCATGAAAGTTCGTACCTCTGATCCATGCTGCAGTAAAGCTACAGTTATAGTATTATAGAATTTATTGTCTCCTCCCTGATTTGTTCAGAAGCCTTCTTTAAACCGTACCTAACATGCGTAAGTACCTTTCTAGTTTCTTTTCAGAAACTTTATCTTAGTTTTTTTCGATATAGGTAATTTATTAAACCTATGTTTTCTTCGCTAGATGCTAAATGTAAATGACTTAATCTCTCTATTAAAAAAAGTATGAGAACGTAATAAAAATACGACACTCAATGTGATATGTGATTGTCTATGTATAGTGGCGAAAGATATTTCCTGGAGTCATGTCTAATTTATGTGCATATGACCCCGTGACCTTACCAGTCAGTATAGTGGGATTTCGTCTAGTTTCGCCTATAATTGATCATTCATTTGTTTGACGTAAAGGCATTTCCAATTAGTGGGTAAAGCATATAATAAAAATGGATGCAAAAATCGTATATTATTTCTACTGAATTTTTGTGAGCCGAAAATTCAAAAATGTTACTCAAATGTCATGTACAAACAAAGGGCTGGAAGCTGTTGAGTTTAAAGGTCAATAAAATGAGCATGCGAATGAAACAGGAGGGACAGGGCTATTTTAACTAAAAGGGTTGGTGGAGTGGTATTGACATTGGACTTGAATTCCACAGGAGTGAGCTTCAAACCGTCTATGGATAGTCCAGATTTATGAATACGTACTGACAACTGAAAATTTATACTGGATGAAGACTGACAGCCATATTTTCCCTCTATCCCGAGCAGTCACTTTTTTAATTTACTTTTTCGTGACAATGGCAGATGAAGGCATCGTTCTTCCTGAAATAAATTTGACAAATTCTTTCATGAAATATAGTTTTAATCAATAATAAATAAGAATATTGTCTTCCTACAAAATAATTATATACACATTTTGTGAAATTAATACAGCTTCTTTCAAGGATTAAATGGTCATTCTTAGTAAAACGTAAAGTTTTTTGTCATTTATATTATTAAAGAAAGGGGGAAATAGCAGTTCGTAGGTTTAAGTCTCAAGTAGATATCTTTTAACTTCTTCTCTTCTTTTCTTTTTATTACTCTCTTTTCTACCCATTTTATTGTAGAACTTTCTCTTTTCGGTATTATTTCTTTAAAAAAATGCTTAATTCTCTTTGCAGATATGCTTCTTTGCTAATTTATGATGTTCCGCTGCAAGATGTGCCTAATAATCTTCTTTATATTCGTGCTATTTGTATAAATATAGTGGAGGCAAGTGTTATACCTGGTGGACAGTGCACCTAGGTGCACATGATGTTTCCTGCTCGGTGCTTCAATCTATTGACCTATTTTAGAATCATATGAAGTGCCGCACATGAAGACTGCCACAAGCAGTTTCCGAGATTTTCTACTGCTTTTGTTGCTGTAAGAGAGGAGATTGTGTTTTGTGTAGCGTTTGAAAAAATTTCGAGTTCTACATATTTAAGTGTTGTATAATATAGTAACAGAAACCAGATGGCAGTTATAAGAGTCGAGGGACATGAAAGGGAAGCAGTGGTTGGGAAGGGAGTAAGACAGGGTTGTAGCCTCTCCCCGATGTTGTTCAATCTGTATATTGAGCAAGCAGTAAAAGAAACAAAAGAAAAATTCGGAGTAGGTATTAAAATTCATGGAGAAGAAATAAAAACTTTGAGGTTCGCCGATGACATTGTAATTCTGTCAGAGACAGCAAAGGACTTGGAAGAGCAGTTGAATGGAATGGACAGTGTCTTGAAAGGAGGATATAAGATGAACATCAACAAAAGCAAAACAAGGATAATGGAATGTAGTCTAATTAAGTCGGGTGATGCTGAGGGAATTAGATTAGCAAATGAAGCACTTCAAGTAGTAAAGGAGTTTTGCTATTTGGGGAGCAAAATAACTGATGATGGTCGAAGTAGAGAGGATATAAAATGTAGGCTGGCAATGGCAAGGAAAGCGTTTCTGAAGAAGAGAAATTTGTTAACATCCAGTATTGATTTAAGTGTCAGGAAGTCATTTCTGAAAGTATTCGTATGGAGTGTAGCCATGTATGGAAGTGAAACATGGACGATAACCAGTTTGGACAAGAAGAGAATAGAAGCTTTCGAAATGTGGTGCTACAGAAGAATGCTGAAGATTAGATGGGTAGATCACATAACTAATGAGGAAGTATTGAATAGGATTGGGGAGAAGAGAAGTTTGTGGCACAACTTGACCAGAAGAAGGGATCGGTTGGTAGGACATGTTCTGAGGCATCAAGGGATCACCAATTTCGTATTGGAGGGCAGCGTGGAGGGTAAAAATCGTAGAGGGAGACCAAGAGATGAATAAACTAAACAGATTCAGAAGGATGTAGGTTGCAGTAGGTACTGGGAGATGAAAAAGCTTGCACAGGATAGAGTAGCATGGAGAGCTGCATGAAACCAGTCTCAGGACTGAAGACCACAACAACAACAATAATATAGTAAAGCTTTTTTTTCCTTCAGTGCAGAGTATTATGGTGTTTAAAATTCTTTATATCTTTAATACTAATTAAACCATACTCTGTCGTTTTGTACCACATTGTACCTTGTACTTTTTTGCCATGGAGCACAGGATATTTGCAAATGAATTGTTTCTTTAATGTCTCAGCAGTTTTTCCTTTCTCGAAAATGGAAAATTGTGTTAGCTGCCAGCAGCTTCTATCTCGAAATGTTTTTAGCTTGTAATTCGTTTTTAATAATACTTCTTCTTAACTTGAGTTCACTTACTGTTTGTTGGTGTGTAGCAGAGTAATAATAAATACAGTAGTGACAAGATTTTCTCGATTGTAACACTTTTAAATTTGAATAGAATATTTGTACCAATATACATGACGGTGTTTTCCCCTGGAACAGTTTTTCACTTTTGGAGAAACCTTATTTTCCCGAGCTAATTTTTGTGTATTGAGAAAAAGACTGCGGCACACATAAAATGAACACTCTCATTTACAAATGGAATGAGAAAATACGCTATAAAACAAAAAAAGAAGGCGCAAAGAGATTAATTATCCTAATGGGACGGAAATCGGTAGACGTGACGTACTTGTACAGACAAACAAATGATTACAGTTTTAGAAAACTACATGATTTATTCAAGGGAAAGAGCTTCACAAATTGAGCAACTCAATAATGCTCTGGTCCTCCAGCCCTTATTCAAGCGGTTCTTCGGCTTGGCATTGTTTGATATAACTCTTGGATGTCATCCTGAGAGATATCGTGCCGAAATCTGTCCAATCAGCGCGTCAGTTTTTCAGTATCCCAAAGTGGCTGCCCACAATGCTCCAAACGCTCTAAATTGGGAAGAAACACGGCGACCTTTATGGCCGAGGTAGGGTACGGCAAACTCGAAGAGAAGTAGTAGAAACTCTTTCCCTTTGCCGGGTGGGCATTATCGTGCTGAGATGTGAGCCCAGATGTAAGATGTAAGCTTGGCATGAAGGACAGCAAAATGGAGCGTAGAATATCGTCGACGTATCCCTTTGCTGTAAGCGTGCCACGGGTGACAACCATATGGGTCCTGCTATGAAAAGAAATAACATTCCAGTCCATCAATCCTAGCTGTCGATTTGTGTGGTGGGTGGGTATCCTGCTGCTGTCCAGTGTGTCCCCAGACACGTCTTCGCCATGGACCTTATTGAATGCAGTGGAATAACCTTCAGTGATGTGTCACCCTTCAATCTGAACCCTGATGATCAGCAAAGTTGTAACTGGAGACGCCCCAGACAGCGGTGGGACACTAACGTGAATATCGCCCATCGTACGGCCCAACAATCAGGAGTGATGCTCTGGGACATTTCTTTTCACAGTAGAACCCCTTTGGTCGTCATCCATGGCACCCTTACAGCACAACGTACATCGATGATATTACACGCTGCATTTTGTTGGTCTTCATGGATTACATTTCAGCAAGAGAATACCCTCCCGCCTAACCAAACAAGGCGAGAGTTTCTACTGCTTTTCTGCTTGCTTGCCAAACCCAACCTTGGCCAGCGAGGTCGCCAGATCTCGCACCGATTGAGAACGTTTGGAATATTATGGGCAGGGACCTCCACCCAGCTCTGTACTTTGAGGATCTAACGTTCCAGATGGACAGAATGTGGCACAGTATCACCCAGGAGGACGTCCAAAACTTTGTCAGTCAATGCCAAGCCGAAGAACAGCTAGCATAAGGGTCAGAGGTGTTGTTTATTTGTACATGTACATCAGATCTACCGATTTCTGTCCCATTTGCATAATTATTTTGCCGTGATTAATTTTTTTGTGTTAGGGAGTGCATTAAACTTCTCCAACAGGGCTGTCTAGAAGCCTGGAAAGCGTTCCAAGATACAGCACTCTCCCCTGCAGTGTCCGTCCCTCTATCCAGTTCACTTAATTTCTCTTGATGTTCTGGTACAATATTTCGCCTGGTTTGGGAAATACGATTGTTTTGTGGGGTTTAGAGAAGTTCTGTTTATAATGACAAGTTTCTGTCTGGCAACGGGCCAAATGCTCTCATGGCCACTAGGCTTTCGGAGCACGTCTGTTCTGCCTCAAACATTCATTGTCACTGTTGATTTCACCTATGTTTTCTGTAGACTGCTAGCAGACTTTATCCCGTAGGATATGTGGGGATAGTACCACGGGGTTGTTGAAGTACTGTGGCTTACTGCGCCACAAGGGATATATATGAAATGAATTAAGGCGAGTACGTACATCCTATACCTCTAGTATTAAATATGCAGTATTGACGACCCATTACCTCAGAACCTTTGACAGATAGAACTCTGAAATTTTTGGAAAATATAGTTTCACTCCTGTTTGATTACTGAACCAGAATCATAATATACAGACAAATAATTAGTTATGATGTTTTTTTAAATTTATGTTCAGTATTTTAAAGTCCACTTTTGATTCTGTGAATAAAAAACCAGTATAGGTAGAAAGGTATTGGTGGTTCAGCAGCAGCAGTATGTTAAGTGGTAACATAGTGTAAAATTAGATATACGTGTCTGTAATAGTTAATGGGTCAAATAATAAAAAAGGTAATTTTCAGGAAATTAAGTTTCAAAGTTTCATTTGACATCAGCTCCAATATGGAGTCATGCCAGCTCCTAGAAACAGCCAGGCTCGTAATCAGCATTATCTGGATCCTGTCCTTGTTCATCCTGCAAATCTAAAAGCTTCTTTATTTTCCTGCCTTTTGCTTCTTCAATCATTTCCTCTGCTACACGCTAATTCGATCCATTCGCTGGAAGGCTTGCAATGTGTTTACTGCTGGAGTGATAAGTTGCTCTAGTACCCTACTTCTGCCCTTATTACTATCATTAAACGTTATCACAGCGTCACAACCACCCAAGCATAGAGTTTTCATTCCTACAAAGGCCTTGCTTGGTACAGGGCTCCAAACAACATTATTGAAAGACTTATTCGGGTTTTGCGTTCGACATTTGGAAAGAAGGCCAGGGTGAGCTAACTCCCTATATATTGGTTTAACAGCTTCCATCACTGCAGATGATATGCTATTTTTGTGCCTAAATTGTTCCACTGTACCCGCTGTCTTAGCTTTGGGGTACTTGGACCACGAATCAGCACCAGGTAGGCAAAGATCATGTGTAGGTGTATCATCAGTGGCTAATTTGTGGAAGAATGTATCCCATACTGCTCTTTTCATCCCTTGTAGATCGTGTGTGTTGTTTCTTATTGCCAATCCAAAATACTGTTGAAGTTAATCAATGTTTTTTTCTGTAAGTCTTTCTTTATCATTTAGAGTCTTTCCATCTGATAAATTCTCTTTTCCTTTTATCCGCTCCAGTTTCCGAAGGCGTGTTTCCATCCGTTTTTGAACGTGGCCCACACATTCAATATTTAAAACCTGCTTTTCAACATAAGGTTGACTTTCTAGTACTGATTTGAAAGTCTTCGAATCACCAGCCCTTCAAGTACTCAGTGTAGCACACACCTCTCTCCTGCTGTGAGTGTCTGAACAGAGAAACAACTGCAGCAGCCTCCATACCCCCATCCCCTATAATTCTTAGCACAATTTGATTCATGACTTTCACTTGTTACATTAACTGATTTACACTGATGGCAGTATTTAGCTGGCATTTCGATGTCTAAAATTTTACCGGTGTCTACACTAGTGACAGGTGCAACTCCATTTTTAGATGTGTGGCCTCACTTCTGCCGAGTACCATAAACTGCCACAGTTAAATCTGTTGTGTTGTTTAATCCTACTGATTCTTTTTATCAGCAGCTTTCATAGTAACAACAGCAACACATTTGCCAATTACTTCAGTACACTTAATTGACCTGAATCGTGCATTTGGAAAGTTTGGCGTTGCACATAATACTTGAGCTGCAGTCGATCCTTTACCTATGCATCTCATTTCATACAAGACTCTAACATAGCTTTCAAATAAGTTATTCATGCACTTTTGAGAAGTCCTAGATGACTTAAAGAGCATGCAAACTTTGCACTGAATAACAAGTTTGTTAGCAAGCCCAATCCTTGCAGATGTGTCCTCACAGAAGCTAACTTGCCCATCACAAACATTATATGAGACAGCATCTTGTAAAACTTATGCTAACACACACAAATATAATAAAATATAACCGAAACTATTTACATGATCTTCTTTGTCAATAAAGAAATCCTCATGGGTTCCAAGTTTCTTCTTTGAAGCACTAGGAGGCGTGTTCTTATCATGTGTGTGTGATTCAGATGTATCCTGACTTCCATGGAAATGTCGCTTCTTAAAATAACCCTTTCTTTTCGTCATGTTGAAAAGAGGTATAAGAACGTGTAATAACGCTCCAAACCACTACGGCTACAGTTCAAATTCTATAAAACACTACAGCCACAGAGTAAATCCACAAAATGTTTGTGCAATACCGTCATTTCTGTTTACACACTGCATCCAACCTCTTAACGTTAATTCAACGAATAAATAGCTGAAAACCAGAGCCTTCTAGATTGAATAATACCAGAGATGGAGATACTTAAGGAAGTCAGTGCAGAATGACTGGATATTTTTGCACTTGCACTGTTAACTTTGAAAACTACACTTCCAACTGGAATTAATCACAAATGTTGCATCAAATTATTCAGGAGAAATCAAACATTATTAAGAGATAATAATGGGAAAATGTCACGTTTTGACCATTTTCAGCGTACGTACTCCCCTTAAATGCACTGAAATGAAATGAATGGATTCAACCATTACTTTTCATTCAGTGCATTATATCGATTCAGTTTATTTTAAGTCATTTACTTCAGTTTAGATTTAGGTTTTCCGACATCGCCTGGAACCTCTCAAGTCGAATTTCTGCGTTATTCCTGTGAGAAAAAGAATTACACCCTATTTTCTTTCTCATTCTTCTGCAGTCCGAACTTGAGATCTCTAATGAACGCACAATAATTATTGTACACACCATGTTGACCGCTTGTTTGATAAAAGATGGTTTCCGATGAGTGAGTGTCAGGGTTGTGTCTGCAGTCTTCTAAATAAGTCAGTTTTGAGCTTTGAAGATCAGACACCAGCAAGCATTCGTCGGAGGATAAGTACAAAGTATAGGGATACTTGCTCATTGTTTCATGGATTTCGACTGGTTGTGAAGACCAAAGAATTTTGTGATTCCGTTAAACTTTCGGTTGAAGACGTGAAACTTCATTTATTTGCAGTACAACACCCTGAATGAGCTGAATGGCGCCAGTAAAGTAAACTCATCGAGGTCGTCGCTTAAAAGACGCGAAAACTACACAATTCCGAGGACAAGTGGTGAGTACCAGACCAGTTTTTCTTTGTCGTCAGTCTTCTGACTGGTTTGATGCGGCCCGCCACGAAATCCTCTCCTGTGCTAACCTCTTCATCTCAGAGTAGCAGTTGCAACCTACGTCCTCAATTATTTGCTGGATGTATTCCAAGCTCTGTCTTCCTCTACAGTTTTTGCCCTCTACAGCTCCCTCTAGTACGCATGGAAGTCATTCCCTCATGTCTTAACAGATGTCCTATCATCCTTTCCCTTCTCCTTATCAGTGTTTTCCAGATATTCCTTTCCTCTCCGATTCTGCGCAGAACCTCCTCATTCCTTACCTTATCAGTGCACCTAATTTTCAACATTCGTCTGCAACACCACATCTCAAATGCTTCGATTGTCTTCTGTTCCGGTTTTCCCATAGTCCATGCTTTACTACCATACAATGCGGTACTTCAGACGTACTTTCTCAGAAATTTCTTCCTCAAATTAAGGCCGATGTTTGATATTAGTAGACTTCTCTTGGCATGGAATGCCTTTTTTGCCAGTGCTAGTCTGCTTTTGATGTCCTACTTGCTCCGTCCGTCATCGGTTATTTTACTGCCTAGGTAGCAGAATTCCTTAACTTCATCTACTTCGTGACCATCAATCCTGATGTTAAGTTTCTCGCTGTTCTCATTTCTACTACTTCTCATTTCTTTCGTCTTTCTTCGATTTACTCTCAACCAGTAACTTTTATCATGCAATAATATATTGACTAAAAGAAAGGATCGTCTGAAGGAAGCGTGGCGGGTAAAAACTGTAGAGGGAGACCGAAGCTTGACTACAGTAAGCAGTTTCGAAAGGATGTAGGTTGCAGTATCTATGCAGATGAATAGGCCTGCACAGGCTACACTAGTGCCGAGAGCTGCATCAGACCAGTCTTACGACTGCAGACCACAACAGCAACATGTAATATCTTGCTCATAAAGGAATAAAAGCTGAGAGAAAAGGCAAGCGTTTTATGGGAAAGTGAACAGTTCGTCCCGTAGGTTGCGCCTACATGCTGTGTAAATTTCACTTTGTTTTCTTGTGGGTTAAAAGATAGGACGCCGTACATTCAGCCTCTAAATGAGCGTGGTTTTTCTTCGCGTAAGACGAGGGTCCTAATCTCGCATCATCTCTACATTTCCGACTGCGGTATGACGGGGCAGCTTAGCCTTTCACCGAAATGAGCAGAGCGTCACTTTGGGAAACAGCGTCGGAAACGGAATCTAATTTCCCTTACGCAGTTCCCGGCGGAAAGTGTAGTGGCGCGACCACTTTCTACGAGAGTCACTGACCTGTACTCTTCGGAAGGAAGCGGCTTGCTCGCGGTACCCACGAACATCAGACGCCTCAGCAGAATTCCCACAGCACACAAAGCCACGTCTTCCCTCGGTTTCAAATGAAAGCGACAGTACTCACAACACGTCGACGCTCGCTTTCATCTTCACACGAAATTAGTGGCACTATTTTCACCCAGTCGAGCGTTTTGCATTCCATCTTGTTTTCACAGCAATTCCGCTCCTCACTCGAAATAATTTTCATCTTGCAGGTACGGTCTAACGGAAACATAAACCAACAACACTTGATACTAAACAAAAAAGAATTCGCACTACCTTCTTCTTCTTTTTTCATTTATTTTCCTGTTGCTCTATGGGGTCTGTATTGTTACATGGGTTTTGGCAATGTTATTGACAGATGATGTCCGGGTGCTCTCTCAGGTGGGACATGGATACCCGCTCATTATTCACCTAGTTGGATGTGGGCGACCGCCTAAAACCATATGCAGGCCGGCCAACTTACCAGCCTTAGTCGTTTATCCTCGAGGTGGATTCAACCCGGGGCAGGCTCGACTCCCCGAATCCCGGAAGCGGCGAAAAAATGGCTCTGAGCACTATGGGACTTAACTTCTGAGGTCATCAGTCCCGTAGAACTTAGAACTACTTAAACATAACTAACCTATGGACATCACACACATCCATGCCCGAGGCAGGATTCGAACCTGCGACCGTAGCGGTTGCGCGATTCCAGACTGTAGCGCCTAGAACCGCTCGGCCATACTGGCCGGCGGAAGCGGCGAGTTAACTCGTTCGGTTATCGTGTCGGGACAAAAGATGTGCCCTTTAGTCCGATCTAATTAGTTAGCATTTGACATTGAATGTCCAATGTTGCGACATTGTTGCGACAAGTACAGTCTGAAGCTACCCGCGACTGCGCTCTGCTCTCCACGGCGGTAGAAATTGGCTTTCAAATCTCTGTATCTTGAAAAGGCGACGTAAACAGTGTGAAAGACACGGATGATACAGTTCCCTACAGTGCTTCTAGGCATGTCAGAAGTTTGTTACTAATGTTAATCAGGGCTGGAGTTAATTTTTTGCAACGTGTGAAATCTTTCAGCGGAGGAAACAGATTCAATCTTACCACGTCATACGTGGAAAGATACAGAACTCACTGAAAAACAGAACTACTATGAATGATTCATTCGTATGCAAAACTCTGTATGAGGGGTGTCTAACCCGCAGCCTGTGGGCCGCATGCGGCCCAAAGCCTTTCTGGGCGACCTCTGAAGTGAGCATCAGTCACACAGTAGATAAAAAACTCCATAAAATTACGTTAATGTTAAGTTCTGATAAATTGAATATTTTCAATTTGTAGCTCCCGCTACGCGATGCCACTCTGTCATTGGTCCATCCAATTCGTAACACTGCGGCCTGGCGGCATCTGAACCAGTCTCGTTCTTATAACCGGCCAATTCGACGGATGCGCTCCTCTGATATCTTACAGCTACCTCAGCTGCAACTAGCAAACTGGAGATTTAGAGACGTATAACGAAATTAATTTATCGAAACACAACGAAATTCTGTTATATTTCCACAGAATTGTGGGACTGAATCATGGCCAATTCCAAGAATTCTTCATAAGTTTGGATGCAGCGTTTGATGATATCGTATATGTTACAGAAGTAAGGCGGTTCAGTCGAGGCCACATGTTAAAGAGATTTTATGACATCAAAATCAAAATCTGTGTCACAACTTGACGATGCTAATTGGGTGGCAGATTTAATATTTTTTGTAGATTCGACTGCTGCATTAGGTTGCTTAAACAGGCGTCTTCAAGGTAGAAACCTACTTGTTAGTACAATGTTTCAAACAGTAAAAGTTTTCAAAATGAAACTAAAGTTATGGCAAGCACGAGTAAATCCAAACAACTTTTTTTCATTTCAACAGTTTGCCAAACAATCCTAAAGACACGATGAAATCCGCAGCCATACTTTTCAGTTTGATGCGAGAATCTGAAAATCTATTTCAGGATTTTCGAAAAGTAATCAATTTTTTTATTATGTGGCGAGTTTTACAAGCAGTATAGATACTTTGACAGAAGATTTTCAGCTAGAATGCACAGAACTACAGTCTAACATTCAGCTAAAAGAAAAATCTGGTCACGTATCTTTGTTGGACTTTCACAAATCATACTTGCCCAGAGACAAATATCCCTTGCTGCACGCTCATGTGTTATATATATCATTTTTGGTCGGAAGCACGTATGTTTCTGAACAGTTAATTTTAAGAGAAAATCTCACAAAGACTAAAAATAGAACCAAAATCTCAGATGAGCAGCTTGCAAACACCCAGAGAATAGCAACCACTTCGATCGAACCTGGTACTAATATATTAATTTCCTAAATTCAGAGTAAAATGTCACATGAATTCTATGATTTTTAATTACTTGTATATCAAATTATTAATGAAATCTCATATATAAAATGTCAACTTAATACTTTCTTGCTGCTACGGTCGCAGGTTCGAATCCTGCCTCGGGCATGGATGTGTGTGATGTCCTTAGGTTAGTTAGGTTTAATTAGTTCTAAGTTCTAGGGGACTGATGACCTAAGATGTTAAGTCCCATAGTGCTCAGAACCATTTGAACCAATACTCTCTTGCTTTCTTAGAACAAAGATTCATGCTCTCTCTCTCTCTCTCTCTCTCTCTCTCTCTCTCTATATATATATATATATATATATATATATATATATATATATATATATATATATATATATATATATATATTTGATTGATGTGTGAGTAGTACAGTAAACCCACCAAATCTTGCATTTTTCACTCTACAAATTTTCTATGAGTGCCAGTCTGGTCACTCGACAGACGTCCAAGCCGTACGTGCTGTTGGAGTACGTAAACACGGTCGTTAATATACCCCCAAAGGTAAACGTTATGAGGTGCTATAGCTGGCGACCTGGAGGGCCAAGGGAAGAAAGCCACATCCTCTTCACAACTTCTCCGAATCCAGCGATGCGGAAGTTCATCATTTAGGCAGCGACCAAAATCGATGCTCCAGTGAGTGGGTGCCCCGCCTTGTCGGAAGATGAAATTCTCGGAATCAGCACTCTGTTGTGGAAACAACCACAGCTGCAACATATCGAGGTAAGAGGCACCCGTCGAAAGACTTGCGCCTGGCGAACGGTTTACCCGCCGGGAGGCCCTAGTCACACGACATTTACATTTACCCCTTAACTGCAGTTGAGCTTGTTAACCTTCCTAGGAGGAGTGAACAGAGGAACTATCTGAAATCTAGGCCAATGTGACGAAAAATGCATGGATTTTGTGGCGCTGCATTAATACTTTAATATATTATGTTCTGTTTTATGTTTCCTTATCCACATGTATCATGTTGCTTTCTCACTGTGTCTTGTGTGTGCGTGAATGTGGGTGAATGAATGTCTTTTCGTTTTCTTCTGTGTTTATTTTGTGGTAGGGGCAGAGCTGGTTGTCATCTGCTGGGAGCAGGAGATGTGTGCGTCTGTTAGGAGGCAGCGCAGGATGACCAACTTAGGATCCCTGTACCTGGGCAGAGAGGTTTATCCCTTTTGATCCGAGGGTTGTTTGTCTGTCAGGTTGGTGGCAAAAGCGAACACCTATGGTAGCTTCTGTTGGACCAGTAGTTCGGTGGAGAATGGACACTCTGGAGCTGGTTCTTGATAAGTACGAAAAAAATGGCTCTGAGGACTATGGGACTTAACACCTGAGGTCATCAGTCCCCTAGAACTACTTAAACCTAACTAACCTAAGGACGTCACACACATCCAGGATTCGAACCTGCGACCGTAGCAGTCGAGCGGTTCCGGACTGAAGCGCCTAGAACCGCACGGCCACCGCGGCCGGCTGATAAGTACGGATGTAGGTCCTAAGTTAGGGCGGAGATAGGATGTTCGTAGAGTCACTTTTTGCCTAAGTTAAATTTCGTTGAAATTCAGATTAACCGAAGTGTCATCATTTCACAGTCAGTTTATGCTTCGAGCTAACAGTATTAGCTAAAGATGATGTTCGATAGTTACGTTCTCGTACCTTGCTTTGTTTCTTTGGAACCACGTAGTGTGGAGGACCCACCACAGACATGATTAGATCGCTCTAATGACTCTGTCTCTAGTGTGATTGTGAGTATAATTTAATCTTTGTATGTGTGTGATTTTATTTATTTATTTCTTCCGTGATTTTTCGATACTATGTTTCGTGTACGTTTATCTTAAGATTGTAATTTATACTTGCGATTCAAGAGCCTCCTGTTCTACTACTGCACTGTAATGCATCGTGTCCGTTGCTGATTTAATTTGTTTTGTGCGCGTTATATTTGTGGAATTGTCTGATCTTTGTTGTTTAGAACGGTACCTTTTGTAACAGATTAGCTCCGTGGGTACTGAGTGTGCGTTAGATGATCAGAGGCCCTCAGCGTTGGATGATCAGAGGCCCTCAGCGTTGGTGATTTATTTCTAAATTGTTCTGTTTCATTAGCTGTTGTGGTTTTGACTAGGAATGTCGCCTACTTTTCGGCCTGAGAAAGCTTTCTGGTCTTTCATTGGACTCGATTTCATCAAGTGGTGACTCATTCACTAAAATTTTTCTGAGTTTGTGACCGCATTGTAAATATATATAAAACTACCGACGTTTCGGTCCCTGTTGCAAGCGACCTTCTTCAGGATGTAATTTAATTTATGTTGAAAAATAACAACACCTTGAAGAAGGTCGCTTGCAGCAGGGAACGAAACGTCGGTAGTTTCATATATATATTGACAATACGGTCACAAAACCAGAAAATATTTTTTGAGTTTGACAATGGCCTCGGAAGTCTACGTTTATAAGTGGTCACTTAGTCTGTTTGCACGTTAGCTGCGTGATTGGCCATTGCAGGCATTTACTGTTTAGAATTCCACAAACTGCATAAACCTTTTTGCACAGTAGTGCATGTCAGGAATAGTAGTGTTTTGTTCTTCTCAATCTTTGTTTCTCTGTTGTATGAATCCAATGTGAATGATAGAGTCTATACTTTCAATATTCCCTCGTGTTTTTTTTTCGTTCTTTCCATATTAAGTCGCCTTACAAGATATCACTGATGCAAGAACAGTAATTTAATTTGTTGATGAGGCACCAGGTACTTTCAGTTAAATGATTTCCTCCCTTAATATAAATATTGATTGATAAATAAAAATTGTTTCATAAATGATAACGTTTTGCTTCTTATATGTTATTTACCACACATTAATTTAGTACCATGCTTATTACACTTTTTAAAAATTAATATTTGATGCCCTGATTCAATAAGAAGTTAACTGGATTTGAGATTCTCCTTAAGGGCAATGGAGTGGAAAATTTATACATTCATACATAGCTACCCTTGCTAAATTGCATAATTCTTTTATTTGTTAAAAAAACTAAATATTCAAAATTTTTCAGTTCAGTTTTTCTTAAACTTTAGGGAGGCTTGTGGCGACCGTGAACTTAACAGTTATATATGGTGCAGATGTTTTTCAGCTCTCAGTTGGGACATCTTACACATGGCGACCATGACAGGAGTAGCTGAACCTGAAATCTTCTGATAATTAGAATTATTTTTTATGTTGTGTATGTATATGAATTTCTCTCCTCACAGCGCTCAACGAAGCTGTTCTCGTCGTTGTTTGTTGTTTGTGTATTTTGTTCTGTGGTTTTTTTTTATTATGAGTAACATCTCGTGGTCGTGCGGTAGCGTTCTCGCTTCCCACGCCTGGGTTCCCGGGTTCGATTCCCGGCGGGGTCAGGGATTTTCTCTTCCTCGTGATGGCTGGGTGTTGTGTGATGTCCTTAGGTTAGTTAGGTTTAAGTAGTTCTAAGTTCTAGGGGACTGATGACCATAGATGTTAAGTCCCATAGTGCTCAGAGCCATTTGAACCACGCTGAGAAACGAAATAGCGGTTGAAATAGGCAAAGTAGTGAGCTTTGTGGAGCAGCATCTTGGCCACTTGAAAATGAACAGTTAGGACGTTACGAAGTAGTCAAAGAACAGGCACGCTCAATGACAGAGAAATTACAGGCTTCGGAAACTCAGTCAGAACGGGACCGCGCATAGCTACTGTCCCAAGTGGGAGCGCGCATTGTCCAGAGGCTTTAAGGACCCAAGTGGACCGGAACAGCGACGCGATTAGCGCTCTCCAACAAGAACTCGAGCGATGCAAACATGAAAAATACTTCGGAAATGAGCTCGCGAAGGTTGTCGAAATGGGTGAGAATACCCAAAATACTCTGACGGCAGCGCGGAAGAAGTGCGATCATCACTGAAGTTTCAGCATGGACAATACCTAATTAATAGCCTGCAAGCGGGGATAACCCGTGAGTTAAATGAAGTTGTGACGGACCTCGGAGCACGTGTAGAGGGGCGGCCGCACGAAATAAAGCACTTGGAAATGGAAGCGCTGAGAGAGACTCTGGGCATGAGGGCGGATGGAACTTTAGCGACAACGATGTCGCTGAAAGCACACGGGGATGAACAAGAGATTCATGCAAACGATCTCCGTGGTGAGAAAGGCAGGAATTTGACTTCAAGCATTTCCTTTCGCTAAGAAAGATTGATGTCTTTAAAAACGCAAGTGACGGAATCCACCCCATCTGTTGAGCAGAACAGTTTGAGACTGCGCTATTTCCAACACGACCCAGTACCATAAAATTGAGTTTATGTGTGGTTTCCTAGCAGGCAAGCCCGCCACGTGTATGAGAACAGTAGCGCACCGTTGTGACACGGTACGTGAATTTAGACAAGCTTTCCTTTAGGCCTACTGGTCAGAAGCGGCACAGGACAGTGTAAAGCGTAAGACATTTATGATACACTTCTTGAGAAACTCAGGTTTCACGAGTGCGCCTCGTCTGTTCGATCACATGGCGCAAGCGAATCGATTCTTGTATAACACATTCTTACCAGGCGAGCCGATCCGGGTTTGTCTAACGAAGCTGCCCGCACATATGGGCCGCATGATTCTTGCCGCAAGGTGCAAAGATGATGTGGAAGCATTTAAAGAAATACTAAAAAATGGAAATGCCGTGTGGCTAGTGTATCCAGTCGGGGAGACCGGTCGCCTGGTGCAAGTCTTTCAAATTGACGCCACTTCGGCGACTTGCATGTCGATGGGGATGAAATGATGAATGTAAGGACAACACAGCACCCGGTCCCAGAGCGGAGAAAATCTCTGCCCCAACTGGGAATCGAACCCGGGTCGTTAGGTATGACATTCCGTCGCACTGACCACTCAGCTACCAGGGGCAGACAAAAAAATACTCCAGGAATTAGAATATGGTTCAGAGGTATATGCGTCTAATTACGCAGACGAACTCCGTGGTGCAAAGGCTCTGAGCACTATGGGACTTTACATCTAAGGTCATCAGTCCCCTAGAACTTAGAACTACTTAAACCTAACTAACCTAAGGACATCACACAACACCCAGTCATCACGAGGCAGAGAAAATCCCTGACCCCGCCGGGAATCGAACCCGGGAACCCGGGCGTGAGAAGCGAGAACGCTACCGCATGACCACGAGCTGCGGACTTCCGTGGTGCAGAGACGCGAAACACCAGTCATGGGCGTAGTAGAGATCACGAGCAAGAAAGATCCAGAGGACGTGACTGAACAGAAATAGTAATAACGGGCGACAGTTGCGTGAGAATAACCGGGGAAATGAGTCGAATAGAAACCGTCATTTTGGAAATGAGGGGGCGCATGCAAATTATCATGCAATCTCTGGAAACGCTGCAAACCGAAATCAAGAGGACAGAAAAAAGTGAAATTATCGTGTCGCACTGATGGCCGGGAGGCCCCATCCGGGGAAGTTGAGTCGTCGAGTTCCAAGTCTTATTTCAGATGATACCACATTGGGTGACTTGCGTGTCGGTGACGATGAAAGGATGGTGTGGATAACACAACACCCTGTCCACGATCGAAGAAAATCTCCAGGAATCGAACCCTGGCTCGTTGCATGGTAGGCAGACACGTTATCCCTCAGCGAAGCAGGCGGACAGGAGAGCAGAGACCACCACCTGGGACGGAAGTTAGGCCAGCGAACCCCCAACACTATCATTGTAATGAGAATAAGCGGCAAGAAATTTGACTTCTGGATGGTGCGGAACGGTACGAAATTGCTAGCAGGACTAATATGAGTATTTTGTACTTAGAGAGCGACGATATTCGGGAAGATTTATTATGAGAGGCTCCGGGCAGGGGAGTGCCAGTCATTACCCCCGTTGTTACAATCTCAGTTAGAGAACTGCAGTTACTGGTGAGGCGCATTCAGGGAATGCGAGAAGACAGGAGATTGGCCTATTCTTCCGGTGCGAGGGACGAAAGCAAGGGGGGGGGGGGACGATTTACGGAAAAAGCGTGGAGATCAAATGGCAAGTTCGGATGAACTTCAAAGGTCAAGGTTATGAATTTGAGTTTAATTTTTGTATTGTACCCCTTATAAAACGACTTTTTTTATGAAAACTATATATGTGTTTGGAGAGAGGGAGAGACTGATTTTTGATTGAGATTTTTACTTTAAGTCGTAACTGCTACCTGAATTTTGGTTGCTGCCTCCTTGAATGATCAGCTTCTGCACCAGTTGGTGACGTATTACAATTTGGAGGAAGTTATTGTTCTTTAAGGTTTAAAATACGACTCTGTTAGTTACTTGGCCGTATTGCTTAGCACACAAACTTCCTTCAAACTACACGTCCTGCTACATCAAAACTGGTCAGTGGAGTTCAGCACCATACTATTGTACAGGAACATAATCCAGTTATTGTAATTAAGAAATTATGAGAGGTTGTTACTTATTGAATGAAAACTATAGAGAATGCATTTCTTTTCCTGTATTTTAGTGAACTTTATACACTTACAATTCTGTCGATTGATAGACGGCGACGACAATGAAGTTCACCTCCTTTTCTAAAAACAAGATATTTCTATTCTTCACTTCCAGAAAATCTGTGTACATGAATGTTTGGCAACTCTTACACATGCTTTACTGGCTTTTATCACTAAAATGTCAATTTTCATTAAATGTAACAGAACGTTCTGAGCGACGACCTAGCAACACGTCCTCTTTCCACAAGATACAGATTAACAGTCCTCTTTTTCTTTTAATAAATCAATTGGTTTTTTTTATTTTTTAGTCGATACTCAAAGATTCACAACTACTATCGTTGCGGGGATTGCGCGCTAAAGGGTTTCTTGCTGACCAGCTGCGCTTCACTTCACTTCAAGTACTTTTTGCATCACATTTACATTTACGGTATTTACATACATTACTGAGCTTCTCAGAATAAAATCAGGCACAAATTCGTTAAAAAAAAAAAAAAAGCAGTGAGGCACACACAACATTATACCCTGACCCAGGTGGGACCATTCTGGGGACCGATTTTATATGCATATGCAATAATCGACGTTTGTGGAGGTTTTATGACGGTGGAGGTTCAAGTAACCCCGTGAGTTTAAGTTTTGACGAGCGTGTACTGCGCGATGAGTGTGAAGTGAGTTGCCTGAGATGTGCCACTCGTGCCGAATCGCAACCCGGCCTTGAGTTCAGCGTTAACCTGGTGGATCGGTCGGTTTCAATGTCTACAGAGTCAGGATAATGTTTTTGCCACTATTCCGAATGAGAGGATGTCCTGTTCCGGAAATCCGGACGCGGACCGGGAAGCTTAGTGTCAGATAATTATAAAATACGCAAGCATGTTTGTAAAAGCACCAGGGGCAATAAAGGGTTTTAATTACATGTTCAGAGTACGTGAACTCAAACCTTTATCGTGAAACCGTATTCTATTTCGCTTGCGTAAAAGGCGAGCGTAGAAAAGGAATTACAAAAGATGTTAGAGCAGGGAATTACTGAGCGAGCAAGAAGCTCATGGTACCAAAGAGGAACAATTCTGTTCGTTTAGTGTTGGGCTCCCGTCAAATAAATACTGTAATAATGCCGGGAACAGACAGGCCAGAGAGCCTGGATGAGCTTCTCCAACACTTCCATGGTGATCGATCTCCGATTGAGCTTTTGGCAGACTGCACTCGATCAGTCCTGCAGGCGATGTACTGCCTTTTCGCGTTATGGAAATTGTTTTCAGTTCCACCGCCTTCCGTTCGGACTAAAAGTATCTTCCGCTGCGTTCATCAGAAGACTAAACAGCATATTACCCGTCGATTTAAAAGCACGAGTAACAGTATATGTTGATGACATTCAAAAAATGTTCAAATGTGTGTGAAATCTTATGGGACTTAGCTGTTAAGGTTATCAGTCCCTAAGCTTACAAACTACTTAACCTAAATTATCCTAAGGACAAACACACACACCCATGCCCGAAGGAGGACTCGAACCTACGCCGGGACCAGCCGCACAGTCTATGACTGCAGCGCCTAGACCGCTCGGCTAATCCCACGCGGCGTTGATGACATTTTAATCGCAGAAAAGTCCTGGGAGGAACATAACTGGGTCCTGAACAGACTTTTGGACGTCTGTGCAGAGGCTGGAGCAACCGTCAACCTCGAAAAATCGCAGTTCGGACGAAAAGACATTAAATTCTTACGACATGTTGTGTGTGCGGACGGGATCGGACCCTACCCAGATAAAATGCGCCTATTGCCGAATGTGCAACTCCCACAACAAAAAGGCAACTAAGGGGATTTGCATGGCTCTGTTATTTTTAGACAAGATTTATCAGTGTGAATCTACCATCCAGTCCAAGTCTGCGTTTTCTGACGAGTAAAAACATTATCTGGATATGGGACCAACAGACAGATGACGAATTTAATAGCTTAAGAATAGTAATAGTTAACGGACCTCTACTTTCACAGCCCGATTTGAATCAGGACTTTTACTTAATGACAGCTGGCTCAATGAGTGGTTTGGGGGCGGTCTTGTTTGTAACAGATGGAGCAGACGACCCCACGGAATGGAAAACCATCTCGTTCGCAACCAGGTGCTCACTCGCACTGAGCAAAATTATTCAGTAACGCAGCACGAGGCGCTGGTAATCGTAAGAGTCTTCAAAAGGTTCCGGTATTACATGTTCGGTCGAACGACGAGTGTTCACTGAACACCGGGCCTTACAGATTTTAATGTGCTTAAAAATTGGACAGGGAAGACTAGGGAGGCGAACCTTACTGCCCCGACAGTATCAGTTCACTACAGAATACATTCCGGGAGAAAAGAATGTGATTGCGGACGCCCTCTCACGTGTTCCGGTAGGGCTAAAAATAATGAAGAAGGTGACTGGGGCGAGAATAACTTTAGTATCATGTACATCAAGGGAATTGCATTTGAAAACAATATCACTGCCTCGCTGAGTAACGTTAGTCGCTAGCAGGATAAGGATTAAGTGTGGCGTGATATTGAAACGAAATGGTACGATAGGAGTTACGGTTCGCTGCGGCAATGTTACCAGGTGTGGAATGGTATTCTGTTTAAGAGGGGAGGAATCGATAACACCCGATGGGTCTCGGCTATTACCGACGAGCTAGTGAACAAATTGGTACGGTATGTTCACTTAAGCTACGGTCACTTCGGCGCATGGAAGTGCTTTGAAACGCTGCGAGCGACCTGTTACTTCGATGACATGCTGAAGCGAATTCGTCCAGTCATTAGAGTTTGTAGGCCCTGTAAGCGAGCAAAACCGCCCTCTATGTCGCACCACTACATCCAATTGTTCCCAGCAGGCTCAGGGAACTCGCGGCTGTCGATCTCTTGGGGCCTCTTGTTTATTCCCGGAGAGGCTGTGTGTATGTGTTAGTGGCGATCGGACTCACCTCCAGCTTCATGTACCTGACTCCACTGCGACGAGCCACGGAAGAAACGGTGTCGGCAGTCTTCGCTGACCAGTTCCTAAAAGAAGTCGGTCCCGTAAAGCGCATTATCCAGACAACGGACCGCAGTTGTCTAGGCACTGGAAACGTTTGTTGAGGAGAAGGAAAATTAAGTCAATGTTCATACCTTTATTTCACGCAGCCTTCAATAAAGCTGATCGAACGATTACAGAGAGAAACAAATGGTACCGTTTATATTGTAGTCGCAATCATCAGAAAATGCAATCTGAAAACAAAGGAAGTAGGTTACAGTACACTTGTTCGCCCACTGCTTGAATACTGCTCAGCAGTGTGAGATCCGTACCAGATAGGGGTGATAGAAGAGATAGAGAAGATCCAATGGAGAGCAGCGCGCTTCGTTACAGGATCATTTAGTAATCGCGAAAGCGTTACGGAGATGATAGATAAACTCCAGTGGAAGACTCTGCAGGAGAGACGCTCAGTAGCTCGGTACGGGCTTTTGTTAAAGTTTCGATAACATACCTTCACCGAAGAGTCAAGCCGTATATTGCTCCCTCCTACGTATATCTCGCGAAGAGACAATGAGGATAAAATCAGAGAGATTAGAGCCCACACAGAAGCATACCGACAATCTTTCTTTCCACGAACAATACGAGACTGGAATAGAAGGGAGAACCGATAGAGGTTCTTAAGGTACCCTCCGCCACACACCGTCAGGTGGCTTGCAGAGTATGGATGTAGATGTAGATCAGTCATAGGATACGCACCAAAGTACCTTCCAGGTCCATCTAAATAAGTTGCCAGTGGCTCATCGATGCCACCACCTGTCCTGGTGCTCAAGGACACAGAACAACCGAGTAGGATTAAAGAGATCGTGCCTTGGCCAGAAGAACCGAGGTTACGGCACAGTGCTGTGGTAAACCTAGCACTGGAGAACATTAAAAAGACGACCGATGCCGGAGTAAGAGCATAATAAAGGAGAACCAGAGAGCCAGAGTTTACAGTGGGGCAGAAAGTCCTTGTCGGGACACTCAAGTTGTCCAATAAGCGGGCAGGGGTGTGCAAAAAGTTTTTTAGACTATTCAGTGGACCTTACCGAGTTATAAGAGTCAACATCCGAACGTTGCAGAAATAGAAGGGCTACGCAGCCGCAAATCAAAAGGGTTGCCCACATTTCGAATGTGGGACCGTTTTTGGAATATAGATATTCGAGACTGAATCTTCTTGCTTAGTGAAGATGTATTTTTCTTTGAGGAAGCACAAAAATAGGTAGGTTATATATAGTTACTTAGCAGTAGGAGATTTGTATTTTATTTCAATTGTGTTGTATCAAGCAATGATGTTTGCAGAGGTACTGTGTACAAAATGTGTTTGTACGGATATATTGTGTTCGTCTTCTGAAGTGTATGTTCAAGGTAACTTTCCTGGAAGTGGGTTGTTGTTCCAGCAAATGACACCGCCTTCATCAAGAAGAGGGGGCGGGGGACTGCTGCTCATTGTGGTACAGCGTTTAGAGCCTAAACTTCTTTATTTGCTAGCATGATAATCAGTCATTAATTTTAAATTAGTAAATTGGTGAAATCCTTAAAAAAGATGATTCTGGGTGTAAAATAATCGCATATTGTTTAACAACGGCCGGGCGCTGTGGCCGTGCGGTTCTAGGCGCTTCAGTCTGGAACCGCGTGACCGCTACGGTCGTAGGTTCGAATCCTGCCTCGGGCATGGATGTGTGTGATGTCCTTAGGTTAGTTAGGTTTAAGTAGTTCTAAGTTCTAGGGGACTGATAACCACAGATGTTAAGTCCCATAGTGCTCAGAGCCATTTGAACCATTTTAACAACGATTCTATTGTAGAGATAATGTTTTATGTATATAATTTTAGCAGTGAAATAATCTGTGACATTTATGTATGTTCAAGGGCGTGCCAGAAAATGTTTTCAGTCGAGATCGTGAGCGAATATAGCGAGCTCTAGAGAGAGACCATACCACAAACGTGGATAACGGTGTTATTCTGTATTGAGCAAAAATATTGCGCAAACGCCTTAAAATTAGTGGAAGTGTCTCACTGTGATATAAAGTAGATATTGCATTTGGCTCTATGCTGGAATGTAGTTAAAAGTAACCGGCAGGTGCTGGATTGTCACTGACCGACTTTCCTTGCGTCGTCTGTATTCTTACTCCCAAAATGTATACACAATTCTTTTGCCAAGAGCTCTATTAAATTTTTCTGGTATCATAATTTAAATTGGTTATGTAGTCGTAACTTTTAACAGTGTAACTGAAGGACAAAATCCAAGAATTGCTTAGATAATAATTATAATTTTTATTATCATACACAGACTATTGCTTTCATTTGGATTTTGTATGAGTATTGAATTAGGAGAGTATGTTTTCCTTGACGAGTGAGCATAACACTCGTATATAATTTTCATTTAGTAATTTATTTTTTGATTCCATGCTGCAGTAGTGCTGACAGATCAATCCATCAAATGCTAGAGACAAATTTGCCTATTTGTATAGCAATTACTAAATATGTGTTTAAGAAATTTGCCTTGCAATTAAAAATTTGATATTTGTTCTATAAGTGTTCGTTGATTCAGATTTCTTGCCTTTTGGTGCATGTAATCATTAGAGACTTGATCATTATGAATTTTATGTCATCCAATTTTGTTTTCGTTAGATCGCTTATTATGTGTCAGTTCTCTACTTCAGTATTAGTTAGATAAATGCCAGATTATAAAATCTTCCTCGGCCAATGAATTTTTTCCAATGTTAAAAGTAGTTAAAAGCATCATTCTCAACCTCAGTCCTTAAGACACACTGCAAGATTGTGGAGTTTGTAACGGAAATGGTTGCATAAAATTTATTATGTGTTCAATACGTCATTGCAGAGTTGCTTGGGTGGAGCACACAGATGAACGGCGCTGCCTGGAAATCTGGCCGTGGGTCATAGCAGTTCCCGGAAAACACTTTCGCTCATCACAGCTGGCGAGATGCGGCCACAGCAGAAGAAAGAACCTGCACGTTCCCCTCCCCACCTCGCGCCGGCTCGAAGGGTCTGCTGGACGCGGCAAGGGTGTCCACGACAGTCACTAACGGAATCGCCCAACCGGTTCGGAGGCCACACACAGATAAACGGCAGATAACACGTACTGCTACCGCCGGAGATGATGAAGGTCTGGGCAGTTGTCAAACCGCAGTCACCTGGACATCTGAGACGGCTACAATTCTAAACCAGAACAGAACAGGGCGTGCCTGAGAAACTGACGGGTGCACGGAGACGCTGGGCAGTGTTATTGAAGGACGGCTGAAAAGTGGAATGGTCGATATCCTCTGCTGGGCGCAGCCTCGAATCCTCCCGCGGTCAGAAAAATGGTACCGAATCCTCCCAAGCCCTCAAGGGTCTGAAAACCGGTGGGACCGAATCCTCCCGTTTGAAGCAGATAGCAGTTCTAAACGTTATGAATGCGTCAAGAAGGCAAAGGAAAGCATATGAAGTTACAGTAGAAGATAGTAAAAATTTTCACGCGTATTGTATGTTTAAAAGTTTTATCTTTTCCCTTATTAAGATAAAGTCCAGCCGGCACAGCGCCAGCGACTAAGTCCCGCTCAAGGTCACGCGCAAAGCGTGCATAAGTGAATCAATGTTTTTTGTTTAAAACATGGGAGGGTTAGGGGAAGGCCGGCCTTGTGGCCGAGCGGTTCTAGGCGCTTCAGTCTGTTCGAATCCTGCCTAGGGCATTGATGTGTGTGATGTTCTTAGGTTAGTTAGGTTTAAGTACTTTTACGTTCTAGGGGACTGGTGACCTCAGATGTTAAGTCCCATAGTATTCAGAGCCATTTGATTTGATACGGGAAGGAGATAAGGAACATGGCAGAGATAATTATGGTTCAAATGGCTCTGAGCACTATGGGGCTTAACATCTGAGGTCATCAGTCCCCTAGAACTTAGAACTACTTAAACCTAACTAACCTAAGGACATCACACACATCCACGCCCGAGGCAGGATTCGAACCTGTGACCGTAGCACGCGCGTGGTTCCAGACTGTAGCGCCTAGAACCGCTCAGCCATCCCGGCCGGCAGAGATAATTATATTATTGTCTATAATACAACATACAATGTGTCAGTTTGGGAGGATTCGGTCCTGTTACCTGCTTACCTACCTGGTTTCCAGAGGATTCGGGGTTGCGCCCCCTCTGCTGCCTAATACGGTGCGCAGAAGAGCCAATTAGCGCCACTTTGCGCAAAGGCATCCTACCAACCACTCAGCCACAAATAAATGTGTACACAAGCTGCGACACTGTCGCGAATAAAACAGTGACCCGCATATAGAATAAATTTCTTTTAGTTTACGTCTATGGTCACAAACTTTTTTGTTCACAGATTACCGGTTTCGGTCTATAATGACCATCTTCAGATCTGTGTTTTATAAAAACAATGACCTAATCTACTGTAGCCATAGTGGCATCGTCAAATGCTAAATGCAAAATCAGCACCAGCATCGTCAATTTTTTATATATTTATATATATTTGACGATGCTGGTGCTGATTTTGCATTTAACATTTGGCGATGCCACTATGGCTGCAGTACATTAGGACACTGTTTTTATAAAACACTTATCAGAAGATGGTAATTATAGACCGAAACGCCGGCCGGGGTGGCCGAGCGCTTCTAGGCACTACAGACTGGAACCGCGCGACCGCTACGGTCGCAGGTTCGAAGCCTGCCTCAGGCATGGATGTGTGTGATGTCCATAGGTTAGTTAGGTTTAAGTAGTTCTAAGTTCTAGGGGACTGATGACCTCAGAAGTTAAGTCCCATAGTGCTTAGAGCTATTTGAACTATTTGAATAGGCCGAAACCGGTAATCTGTGAACAAAAAAGTTTGTGACCATAGACGTAAACTAAAGGAAATTTAAAATAAATGAGTACGGCAAGAAGATTTGCATCGGGAATTTCAAGGGGTGCGCCTTCCATTGTGGAACGATGTCACCTGGAATAGCTCTGGGCAGTTGCCGTCAGACAAGTCTGGTGGCAATACATTTTGGTAGATGCCCTGTGCTGCAGAGAGTGGCACAAAGAAGAGCTTTTTGGAAATTTGGAAAATTTGTGGTAAGTTCCTATGGGACCAAACCACTTAGGTCACCAGTCTCTAGGATTACACACTACTTAATGTAACTTAAACTACCTTACGCTAAGGGCAAGACACACACCCATGCCCGAGGGAGGACTCGAATCTCCGACGAGGGGAGCCGAGCGAACGGTGTCAAGGCGCCTCAGACTGCATGGCTACCATGCGCGACTACGAAGAAGGGCTAGTTAGTGTCGCTCTCGTGCCAGAGTATCCACATGACCAAGAGCAGCACTGAACCAGAATAATGGAAAAAGTGATTCAGGCTATTTTTCCCGGAATGGACTGTTACACGTCGTTGAAATGGCGGTAGCCAAGAAGAAGCTTCTGGATACTGAGGACGCTCTAATCGTGACAATATTATGGACAGTTGGATGCACCACTGGTTGCTGGGTCGACAAGTTGCCTCATGATGTTTCTCTGAGACGACAGTAACCAGAAGAATTTTCAGTGATGTTTCTAAGTATAGAGAGCAATAAGGTCGTCGCCAGAATGGACACTTTGATACACTACTGCGAGTTTGGTCGACAGGTTGCCTCCATCTGTTAGTGAATGTAAAGACTCTGAACTGTAGCAAATGAAATAGTAATGTGATTGTGCAGTGCATTTGTAGTGTGGTGAGTGTTGCTTTTTTTTTTTTTTTTTTTTTTTTTTTTTAATCGAATGTGCCCATGGATGGCGAAATTAAGAATTTCTAGCATTTATTATTGTAGTGGTCATTATTTTCGAAAGGCTAAATCAAGGAAAAACAGAGTGCCTTTATCAATAGTTTGCATGTATGTTTTCACATGATTTTTTAAAGATCTTGACCACTTAGAACTATGATTTTTTCTGAACTTATATCAATGTTTCTGAACTTTAATATCTTAATTATCGAGTAACTTATCTCGTGAACATATTACATACTTCTTGAAACTACAGCTTTCCGCTATTTTTCAACATAGTCACCTTTTAAATTTAATGATTTGTCATAGTGTTTCACGAATTTCAAATTCCTTCTTCATAAAATTCTGGGGCCAGGAAGCGTAGTCAATCTTACACGACCATTCGAAGTTCGTCATCTTCATCGAAGTGCTACTACACAAGCTTCTTCATGCGAGTGAAGAGATTCGAGTTTGGAATGTATGGGAAATGATCAAAAACACACCATTTGAACTGCTTCAAAATCGTTAAGAGTTTCTCGGGTACTATGAGACAAGCGGTGTCTTGCAAAACACTAAATGTCAGCATACCATGACGTTTTCGGAGGTGGTCGCGGTTTCACGCTCCATGGATTGAAGCAGCAAAACTCTATCGGCTTCCCAAGAAACCGTAGGCGTAACCTTCGTCAATGAAAAAGTTTGGAGGGCCTTATTCGTCTTGCGTGGAGAACTGGTGTGGCCCAAAGCCACTGACTGTCGTTCCGTTTCGGCGTTTACTTACACCATCCAAGGTTTCTCACCAGCCACATTTTTCCTGAAAAAATCTTCTCCTTCCACGTCGTAGCGTGAAAGGAAGTCTGAAGCAAAGCTCATTCGCCTGGTTTTGTGGATCTCTGTGAGCAATTAGGGTACCCACCGAGCACAGAACTTTCGGGGTAAGTTATCGGTGACACCCTGACACAAAACCATACGTATGTGGGAATTGTTCAGGGAGTTCAGAGGTGGTGAATCTTTTATTTTTGAGGAACTGTGTCGTTAATTTTCTTGACGATATCATTACTCACAACAGAAGACCTGCTACTCCTCTCTTCATCATGAATGCTTTTGTTCTATCACTTTTAAAAAATTGGTCCCATTGCAGCAAAACACTTTCACATATAACGCTTGCACTGTATACAGTACACAATTAACGATGACTGTCAGCTGCCAAAACGTTTTACGCAAAAATGGATATTAAGGGGCGTTTAAAAAGAAAGGAGCCGGAGGCATAATTACAGAAACCAGTACCTGTATGTTAGAAGTATTGACCTTGGCAGCTGAGAGACTTGTCCCATTGTGACACAAGGCGGTGAATGACTGTCTCATAAAATTCCCGGGGCTGCAATGTTAACCAGTTTCGCACGTACAGCTGGACTCGTTGTCTGAGGTGAATCGTGAAAAAATGGCACTTAGAACGTGTTCCATTTCCAATCCCCACACGTCGGTTTTGCTTTTACACAGGCACTAATCGCAACTTTATACTGCGAGGGGCATTCGGGATTTGTGACTGCACCTCTCCTCTACTTGCAGCCGTCGAAGTTCTCGTGTGTAAGTGGCTGCACTATGCTGACTGCGGTGTTGCGTGTATTATTTTTTTTAATTTGCGTTCTGTAAGCGAAGCAGGCTGTTCGAATAATGACCCTTGGCAGTCAGGGACTTGTCATCCAAACATTTGAGAACAACGTAATTATATAACGGCAAGGCTAACGTATTCGTACAGTAATACTTAGGAGGACTGAGTTAAAATCCTCTCTCAACTATTCTAATTCATGTTTTTTGCCATTTTCCTGTGTCGTTTTTAGACGCTGCATCTGTCAAGACTAATGCTGATTTCCTACTTCGCTGTTGTAAAAATGAGACAGTGTAGTCGAAAACTGATGGGACGTTTAAATGTTTTCCTTCCTGCCGGAAAACCACCTCTTTCTGGAAGTGGGTAAACTACGAAAGGGACTAGAAACAGTCTCTTCTTCAAGCCAGTTCAGCGTCATGTATAGGCTAATGAGCGATATCACGAGCTCAAGGAAGGCACTACTTTCTGAGCTTAGGCAAGCACAGAAAATTTCTGGTGGGACTTTTGCTTCCCTACCGTACTCTATAAGAGCTAATGAATTCCGCAACACATTGTCAATTACATCCTCTTTACTCCTCCACTGCAAGTGTATCTGAAAGGTATGTAATTAGAATGTTTAAATACGTCCACAGATGCACTACTACATACATTATCTTCAGCTCTAACTGCTTCTATGCCAGTTTCAATTGAGACAGTCATCGTTAGGCGACATAAAATTGGTCACTTCGATCGAAACCAGGAGCAAATGAATGATTTTCTTCGGCAGCTCTTAGTCGTACATAAATGTAATTTTCTTTCAATATTTATGGTCCTTCATAAGATATAGTAACTGTTTATTGGTCAGACTCAAGAAATGTTGCAGTTGACTATGTCAGAAAAACGTACATCAGCTATGCTGTAGAACAGCATTTTTGAGCCTCTGTGTCACGCCCTTTTTGTATTCCTACTCAAGAGAAAGAAGTTTCTTTTGTTCCATGCCTTACATTCACACTGATCATCCAGAATATTATTAAAACCGCCCTACTATCGATACCTGGCTGAAACAAGTGACAGTGAATCTGAAGACAAGGAGCCAGAAGATCCTTCAGCTTAGGTAAGTGCAATCCATGTAAAAAGCTGACTTAATTTAAATGATTGTCTATTCATTTCAGGCTATAGTAGCGTCACTTGGCGAGAAACAACTGCTATAGTCGCCAGCACGAAAGTAGAGTCCTCAAGGTCACGGCCGCTGCCTGCCACCAGCAGGCATATGAAACGTCCCCTTAGAAAATTTAATGAATTACTGTGCTGGTAAACCCCTTTCGTTATTTGATTTACAAGCAGCTGAGCAAAACTGAACGTACTCGGACATTTCTCTCTTTACTTATTCTGATCATCACTAAACTGACAAACAATATTTTTAGCGCAACGCAATCTGACTTTCAATAATCCCTACAAAAGAATGGCCCTGACTAACAATAACCTATGCCTTTAATGAATCACTTACCTCACAAAAATCTTCGTTACTCGAACTACTGCAATACAGCGAGCGCCAATACTGCCAGCTAAATAAAAGATTCAAACCACTGAAGGCACTAACTACTGATAGGCATAGTTAGCAAATGAAAGATTTTGATAGAGAACAAACAATGTATTTACCTTAATAATATTCAAAAGTCATCATATATATATCAGTTCATGATATACAGTATTACAAATTTACTCCTTCTGTTGGACACACGTCCAGATCGTCCGCTCCCAAATTCGCCCGCCTCACGGCTTTGTTGCCACGTAGGTACCGTTAACCGTGCGGTAGGTAGGTTCAAATGGCTTTGAGCACTATGGGACTTAACATCTATGGTCATCAGTCCCCTAGAACTTAGAACTACTTAAACCTAACTAACCTAAGGACATCGCACAACACCCAGTCATGGTAGGTAGGTCAGAGCAGCTGAAAGCTCAGTGTTACCGTGCTATATCGAGTGTTCATGTCTGATCTCAGTGTCTTACTGTCTTTAGAAAGGTGCTTTGACATGTGTTCGGTGGTGAACAACAATGCAGGAGCAACGGCCTACTTGTAGTACTCCTCCGGTCAGTGTGTGTAAAGGGCGGAAAGACATTCGTAAACAATCGAAAATTATCATATCGAATGTACTCAAGTTTTTTACTGATCTGGCTGACAAGGAAGAAGCGAGAAATAACTTGAATTTTGCGCAAATTCATAAACTTACTGCTAAAGCGTGTGGTGTCTCCAAGTCAACTGTAGGTCATATTATCAAATCTGTGTCATTTTCAGAATCTCTAGACATGAATGAGTATTTCAATTCTCCAAGAAAGGGATACGAACGTGAACAGTAATCAACGGACCTTGACGATTTTAACAAAGAGCTCGTGTGTAGAGCTGTACTTGGATATTACTATAGAGGAGAGTACGTTTCCGAATCAAGAAGTGTAATAATGGACGGAAATTCTTCATGGAACGCAGAGATATTGCAGTAGCAAGAGCGCAGTTTTTGTGTATAATGCACTTCTTTCGTGCTGAAGACACCAGGCCTGTAGTGTACTTGGATGAAACTTGAGTTTCACAGAACCACACCAATAAATATATATGGCACGATTCCAGAGGAAACGACAGTTTGAAAGTGTCTACTGGTAAGAGGTGGCCGATTAATCATCACCCACGCTGGTTCATTAACCACAGGCTTCATACCAGGGGCCGCACTTGTTTTTTGTGGTGGGAAAAGTTCTTGCCAATCCGATTACCATTCAGAAATGAATGGAGAAGTTTTTCGGATAGAAAAGCTGCCACGTTCAAGTTGGCGCAAAGCAGATATTATGGAGTGGTTAAAGAGAAAGAATGTTTCATTTTCAGTCGATGAAGTGAAGGCTGAACTCCTGTCTAAGGTTGAAATCGTAGGTGCCAAAAAGACTTATGAATCAGACCAACTGACAAACGAAATGGGACACCAAGCGGTTTGTCTACCACTGTATCACTGCCAGTATAATCCCATTGAATTTATATGCGCCCAAGTAAAGCGAGATGTAGCGAAAAGGAATACACTTTCAAACTTGCTATTATCGTGAAGCTAACACACGAAGCTCTTGACAATGGTACTCAGCAGGACTGGGAGAGGTGCGTAAAACCCGCAGAAGCATTGCAAGAAACTGATTTCTTGAACCAGGTTTTAAGAGACACCATAGTGGACTCTGTAATGATACACCTGGCTGAAACAAGCGACAGTGAATCTGAACACAGGGAGCCAGAAGATCCTTCAGTTTAGGTAAGTGCCGTCTATGTAAAAAGCTGACTTAATTTAAGTGATTGTCTATTCATTTCAGTTATAGAGGACATAGTGCGAATGTTTTTTCCGTTACAGTTGACGTCTGATAAATTTATCACAAGTGCTGTCGATTAGTTTACTCGACAGTAAGTGTCAATTAAAATAAGATTGTCAATTCTACATTAATTAACAACAGTTTTTCCTAAAGACCTGTATCGAATGTCTTTACATTCGGATATAATCTTACTGCATTCGGTTTACTTGTACATTCTAACAATTAACTCCTATTTTTCATACAAAGATTTACTGGCGGTTTTCGTAGTAAAGATAAAGCAGTTATTAAATGACGAAACGTTGTGGTGGTTCTATATCGACTGTATATATAAACAGTGCAGTAACATCAGAACAGTCCTAGAACCTATTCTGATTCTCCGAGTAGAGCATAGAAATCCATAATATTTGACGACTTTTACAAAAAGCTAGAAGGTAGAATTGTATTACTTTAGTATGACAGAGGATAGTATCGGATGGCTAGAGAAATACAGGGTAATGTCCGTGATAAAATTGATTATTCTGGACAGTCACTGCAATTCACTGTCTTCTCTGCCCACTTGGTTTTTAATTCTGAAACTGTAATGATGGACGAAATTTTGTAACACAAGATAGGGACATCGCAGTTGTAAGAATGACGTTTTTGCGTACCAAAAACGTATTGCGTGCTGAGAATAAAAGGCTTACAGCAAATTAAGATAAAACTTGGGTTTCACAAAACCTTTCGAACAAATATTTTGCTCGACTTCAGTGAAAATATTGGCTTAAAAATAACTACAATTACTTTTGCGTAGTGTGTATTGGCTTTTGAGTGATGGATGCAATGACGAAGGACATGTATTAGCAGCCAGTAAAATATTTTCGGGAAGTAGGGAATATTCTCGGTCATGTTAAAGCGAGCCGTCCGAACAAAAACTCTTGGTGACGGCGGCCTACAACGACTCGCGCACTGCTGCGCACGGAATATCACGGAAGTAATTTGCCTCTGTACGTTATACGATACAATAACGATGTCTGAAATATTAGCAATAATAATTCTGTAGTTTTCTTAACAGCTTTCTCGCAGGAAATTTCTTTGCAGTTCTACAGAACGAAAATTCATCAGCGACTACATTTTACGCTACGCTGTCGGCACAGTTTCACGCCTCTTATAATATTTTATTTTTTATCTCAGAATACTTTTGTGTTTCCGAAATAAAAGACACAGCATATGCATCTGTAAACTTAGAGGATGTTCATATTATTTTTTCAGTCCAATTACATTAGTGATTCTGTTACTACCACAGATTGAAGTAAAAATTATTTTCTTCCAAAATTTCTTGTAGCGTTAGTTTTCATTTTTTTCCTAGCAGCTAGTGAGAATTTTCTTTTGGAAAGTACTCCATCATATTCTAGACTAAAAATAGAGTTGCTCAATATTTTTTTTAATTTTTTGCAAACATTTGAAATTATCACTAAAAAAGAAATTGGCAATGCTGTAAGACAGCGAGATGACCTTGAAGCCTTATTTTTGTGCCAGCCACTATAGTCCGACTCACGCGTGGCGCATATAATATCAGTGAGCGTGCTGCCGGTGTGTAAAATGGGGAAAGCGCGCGATCTATTTGAGTTTGACCGAGGGCAGATTGTGATGACCTGGAGTCTCTGCATGAGCATTTTGGAAAATGCACGACTTGTCAAGTGTTCGAGGAGTGCTGTGGTGTCTTCAGCACTTGGCGAAACCAAGATGAAACCACGTCCAGACGTCGTTGGGTTGGGCGGCCACCCCTCATTACAGATGTCGGACGTCGTAGGTTGGGCAGACTGGTAAAACAGGACAAGTGGCTAATTGTGGCGGAACTAACATTAGACTTTAGTGCTGGGCAGAGTACTAGTGTGTCTGAATATACAGTACGCCGAAAACTTCTAACGATGGGCCTTCACAGCCAATGTGCATGCAGGTGCCAGTGTGAACACCATGACATCGGCAACTATGACTGAAATGGGCACATGGCCATCAGCACTGGATGTTGGTGCAGTGCCAGAGCATTCATGGTCTGACGAATCCCGATACTTCTTCATCATACCGACGGGAGGACGCGAATCCGTCGTCCTCCAGGGCAATAGTTCCTTGACACCTGCCGGCCGGGGTGGCCGAGCGGTTCTAGGCGCTACAGTCTTGAACCGCGCGACCGCTACAGTCGCAGGTTCGAATCCTGCATCGGGCATGGGTGTGTGTGATGTCCTTAGGTTAGTTAGGTTTAAGTAGTTCTAAGTTCTGGGGGACTGATGACCCATAGTGCTCAGAGCCATTTGAACCATTTGAGTATCGTACACTGGTTGCAGACCACGTACACCCCTTCATGACGATCATGTTTCCCGACGGCAGTGACATTTTTCAACAACATAATGCGCCGTGTGACAACGCCAGGAGTGTGATGCAGTGGTTCGAGGAACATAGTGGTGAGTTATGGAGTGGTTCGAGGAATACAGTGCTAAGTTCCAATTGATGTGCTGGCCCCTCCTAACTCGCCAGATCTGAACCCAGTCGAACACGTCTGGGATGTGAATGAACGAGGCATCAGAGCTCATCGCCCGCTCCCCGGAATTTACGGGAATTGGTGACTTGTGTGTGCAGACGTGGTACCAGCTCCGTCAGCGACCTACCAAGACCTCCTTGCTTCCATGTCACGACGCGTCGCCGCTGTTATCCGTGCCAAAGGTGGACATACCGATTATTAGATAGGTGGTCATAGTGTTCTGGCTGATCAGTGTATAGTCACATGTTCCTGTTCAAGAGTCTTACGCAATAAATTTGTGAAATTTGTATACATACTCATTCCATAATAAAAACCATGTATTGCATACACTTTATGGGTTGTTTTTTTGTTTTTTTGCATCCAGGAAAAACGTCGTCTGTAAGTTTGTCGCGAAAGCTTGAAACGTACCTTAGTGAGCCTCAAAGGAGAGAAAGCTGATAAACGCTGCTCTAGAGTATGCTGAAACTGGATAAACGTTTCAGGAAGATGCCTAAAGAGCTTATTTGCATTTTTTACTGTGTTTCAGAGCTCCGTCGGGTGCATTTCGTAAGAGGCCCACAAACCTTCAGTTTAACTGTGCAGTTGTCCGTCCATATCGGAATTAGCAGAATTATCTGAACTGGAAGTGTGGCCTACATTCAGTATCCCCCCGCAGCGCAGTTCTCAGTTCTGGCGCTCCGTGTAATGTTCGTGACGGTCATGTGATCATGTGACTGCGCGACAGAAAAAGGAGAACTGCATTTATTTGTGTGATTGCGGCCGTATTACTTCCTTAATTCTTTCATAAAAGCTAATCGATGGTTGTTTATTTTTTTCACTGGACTATCACGAGTCGCGTCAGAATCCAGAACATGCTGTTTTTCTGTTAAAACATTGCATCAGCGGCCGCTTTTTTTTCCCTTTATTGGAATATCAAACACATTCTGTATCCCAAACCTAGGGAAGATTCCGTCAGCCTTCATTAAAAGCTAATAGCTCATTTTTTATCGCGAGTGTAGATAAGCTGCGCCGTTTTGTTTTGCCTTCTTCTGCAAATATTTTGCCTTCTTCTGCAAATACATGAAACATGAATACGTAGCTTCATTTTTTGAGGTGATTATTAAAACTTCATATTGCCTTTAATATGCTAATGTCGAATGTTCAGCAATAACCGCAGAACGTCTCAACATACATGGTATAAATTTATGTATGCTCTGTCGAATGTACAGCAATAACTGCAGAACATCTCAACATACATGGTATAAATTTATGTGTGCTCTGTCGCTGCTATCTTCAATGTGAAAACTCTGAAAATGTCCAACTTGGCGTACGGAAACCTACTGCAGAACTCCTTACTGTGTGATTTTCTGGACAGGGCATCCCTTTCTGGATGTTTGCGGAAAAAGTGAAAGCAAGACGGCGAGAAGTGAGGCGAATTAGTGGCTTGCGGTAACATTACGAAGCCACAGTCAATGATTATCTCCCAGGAATGGCGTGCTGTGTGACATGGCACATTTTCTCGCAGGAAGATGACGCCACTCTCCGATTTCTCCGGACGCTCGTTCTTAATGGATTTCTTCAGTGTATTTTCTTTGAACAAATACTTCAAAATGGTATTGATTCTCCGATTCTATGGGCCTCAGTTGACCATCGAACTGCGTTCTCACTCATAGCCTTATTTTCACAAAGCTGTTCATAAATAGCATCTCAAATACACCATTATAGCTATTATAGCTATTCTAAAATTTTATGTACATAGATCTTTATCTTCTGGTAAATAAAGAGAGATTACATATCATGCATGTGAAGCATATTAACAACTCGTTGCTTGGGGTTGCATACACTTTTTGTCGCTTCTGTATATTAACAGTTCGTGGTGCATATTTACTGACCATATCAACTCCGTCTCAGCGCTCTCCCATCGAGGAGCGAAGTGTAAATATTTATTCAAGCTGTTATTTATTGCACGCCCCACGCACCTTATCTCTCTCCTCCTCTCAATTTCTAATACTATGCCTGTCCTAATATCTGTTCATTGTTTTCTCATATTGTCGTTGCTTCACTTCAAAACGTACTTAATTTTCCCAACATGGGACTAATCTGTTGTAAAATATACTGAAAAAAGCGAAAAATGATCAACGATATTGCCAAAAGATGACCTTGGTGAAACATTTGTTCACTGAGTCATGACAATGTAGAAAACTGATACTGAGAATGTAAGCAGAAGCTTACATATAATAATGTCGGTCAGCGCTTGTGATTACAACGTGGAACCACCGTAGTAAACTTTTTATTAGTTTATTTATTGCTAAATGCAATATTGAGTTCTGAGAAAGCTCTTCATACAGTACGTCACTGATGTTTTGCAAGTGTAATGGAACGAGATAACGTCAAGGATAAGCGATTGTGTTGACAACTTTCGACATGTAAAAGCGTGTCACCGACGCTGCATGACATGTCTGAGGCATGTGCAATCTGGGACTTCAGTCACAGTTGGCAATCGGTGTCAATGACGCCCGACGTCATGCACCGCAACTTTATCTTACTGCGTATCTACATATTTGTTCTAAAGAAGTGTTACCGAAGAACATAAAAATGTGAGAAAATAGTCCGTGGCTTATAGTAATTCGCACATTATATTTCTGTTCAAAGTATTTTCCTTTTTTAAAATTGGAGCAAATATGTATGTAGTATCTATTGAGCAAAATCTAAATGAGCATGTCCGGATGAGGATATGAACACTACTGCTAAATAAAACAATTATAACCACTACGCCACTTATCTCGGCATTTCTCTTTAGCCCCTATTGTGTCCTTGAGTGTAATTATTCTAGCTTAATTATTTCCCATGACTGTTTCAGCTAAGGATCCCGAGTAATATGGATGTTCCTTCGTACACTTTCACGAAGAAAGTCTCCCTGAGGATGCACACAGTGTTTTCCCAAGGTTCAGCTCAGCGCTAGCAGCCCGGAAGTGGCGCTTTGGTAAGTAGTTCCTGAGGCTACACGTACATGCCAGCGGCTGAAATACAGTCAGAAACTTTCAGATGAACTCACATTTTCTAAATTACAAAAAATAGTGCGATTTTGTAGCTACGCAGAAAGGACCAGGTAACAAATCAAAAGGTTAAGTATTCAGTCCTCGGCTAGACCTAGAATTGTTTCCGGATTTTAACACGACGGTCCCCTATGACAACGATTTCTATACGACTATGTGAAATTACTGTGCGTCCCCTTGCAAATAACTGGATGAGTCAACTCTTCAGTTGGAGAAAAACTACGAACTCCAACAAGACAATGTCTAGTAAGACATTATGTTGTTCAAATCTACTTCGCACTTAAGGATGCAGCTTTGGTTTTATTTCAAAATCCAAAGCGTGAGGTGTCAGAAAAATCGAGTGGTTAGGGCACTCTAGTCTTTCTAAAACACGATACTGTGGCCTGCGAGTGATGTCGATACTATTTTGTTAGGTTTTCATAACGAATATGATTAGGAAAGAAATATTTTTGTCTACAAAGGACTTTACTGGAACAATAGTGAGACTGAGTCTGCTGACCAAACACAGCATGGCGTGTTAGATACTCGAAAGGGCTTTTAGACCGACATGTAGTGATTGTATGTAAAGAAGATGATAGTTTAAGTTGGGTTGGGTTGTTTGGGGGAGGAGACCAGACAGCGAGGTCATCGGTCTAGACAGTGTAAATGAAGGGCCTCTCTTACTGCGAAGGGCACAGGGTGAATCAGTTTTTATCCCTCGGATGTCACTCATTCCGAAGGACCTCTCTTCTAAATTTAATAGACTACTTTAATAGACTCCTTTCTAGGAGTCCACGATCACGATCGTCTATTTAATAAGGTTCGACGAGCATCGATGTTTACACAATATCGATAAGAATTTCATCGATTTTTCAATTCGATACTGGAGCATTGATATCATCGTATTATCGACGTTAAAGACAAAATATCGACCCCTGAAACCGGCAACAAAAGCAGGCTACATATCACCACTACTTTGCTTTCCTATTGAAACATCGAAACGAGATATTCCAAGGGCTGACAAGGTACCCCTAAATATTTCAAAATTTCATCATTTCCGTTATAAATCATGAATGCCAGGAGTTGTGGAAGCAACGGAATTTATTAATGGGCTTCAGAGCAAGATCTTCTCCTTAAAATTTGAACAAAGGACCACAGTTGCCAGATGAAAAGTTGTTAGAAGGATACGAAAGTGCCTTTGGGGCGAAGAAAATTGAAGACATTAAACAATATGTACAACTTGTTCCTGACAGTGAAAGTGTGTCATCCTTCTGGAATGAAATATTAACTTGGCCTACAGCAAACATGCAAGAAACGTTGGGTGGACTTCTCTACTGTAGTCATTAAATACTATTTTGTTTTGTTACTTGTTTTTCATTTTGCAAACAGTGTTAATTACCGAAAGCATTCAAATATGTTGTATTACAGCTTTGCAAGAAACATAAGAACAGTGTACTGTATTCTAAATAAAAATAGTTAATTTGGTTTTGTATTTTTTGAAATTTTTTAATCATCAAGTGCATTGATTGCAAAAACAACCTAAATCCACAGCATAAAAAGTTTTTTGCAATGCAAACGGATTAGCATGTAGGTTTGAGATGTTGACAACAAACCTGAGTGTTACTTAATCTTCAGCATAAGTTTCACCTTATTCTAATAATTTATATAGAACTTATATTGTTTTTTTCACTTTCCTTAAAAGTAGGTGAATGTGATTTAGGTTGTTTTTGCAGTCAGCGGTTCATTGGCGTTGTAAGAGAGACATCATCACATTTCGTGAAAAGTAGTGTACTTAACTTGCAGACAGTGATAATCTCTAGGGGTCTGTGTCGTTTGAATTCCACCGATCAGATTCTGGACTGTTTGTTAAGACAAGCTTGAAGCACTAGTTCTTGCTTTAAGAGTATGTCGTTTTACTCTCTTTCAGTGTAAAACAATCCACAATCACTAACACAGTTCAGTATCACAAGAAGAAACAAAAATACTTGGGAGCAATTACATTGTCATTAAATTTATTCGCAACTGCGATTATGAACAACCAGCAGTTGTAGAACAGATTGACGACAGTGAAAATTTTTGCCGGGCTGGGACTCAAACCGGATTTCCCGCTTACTGCGAGCGGTCACCTTACTATTTAGTTATCTGTGCACGACTCACGGTTGCACCCAGAGTTTTTCATATGTCGTCAACCATACTTCTAAAACCTGTACTCGTGCATCCATTCTGTGTAGTCCAGTATAGATGAGACATTTTACCTTAAAGTCGCCTGCTCGGTGTCGGCGGATAAATACGATGTTGCAGGGCCTATGTTGGCCTGAGTTACGATGGAAAGTTCCTTTGGACATGCAAGAATGAGGTGTGGCACTGTGTTGCCGGAAAAGGCTAGCGGTTGCTAGCCAAACAGTTGTATTAGGCATAGTTTAAGAGTGCCAAGGCAATATGTATTATAAGTGAGTTTTCTGTAAACAAGGAAGGCGTGACAATCACTCCTCATACAGTTCGTTGGGCACCAAATGGTGGGTGCTATCTTCATTGTCTGTTCTAAGAGTTAATTTTCTACAGTAACTACAGTCGATACAGCTGCGACTGAAAACATGTTCATTCACTGTTCTACATTTCGTTAAGAAATATTCTTCCTTGGGCAGTCTGCTATTTTCTTCTGAGCTAACTGTATGAGTTGTGGTCTTCTATCTGCTCTGATTTCCTACAGTAAAGCTATCGATACAGTTGCAACTGAAAGTGTTTTCGGAGATCTTTCTGTACACTCGTATGATGGATTAGCTTATCCTATGATTCGTTTTATACTACCTAAAGTGGTGGTCGCCAGATAACAAGTCTTATGCGTTCGGTATCAACACTTTCTTTAAATCAGCCAGCTCGATAGCTCACATCCAGATTATATAGCTGTCTCCAAGAAGTTACTTTACGACTTTCGATCTAACACCCAAGAAAATGGTTCTTTTACCGTGTTTCGAAGTATGTCGTTCTGGCGTGAGCTGTTTCAAATAGACCATGAACCTACTCTTTTGCAATAAGATTTAAATAATGTTCAGCAAAGCTCACCGGAAAACAGTGGTATGGTTTGCGTGAGTCATTCTAAACACATTGAGAACACAAAAAAGTACTCAGTGAATAAACTTTCTATGGTTTAATAATTCTCAAAACTTGTAAAAATTGTTGGATATCTACCTTTTTCTCTTCTTTGTAGTTTACTCGATGCTTCTCATTGGGACAGTATGTCTCGAGATGATATATTTCCTGTTTATTGAGGAGGAATCCAGGATCGTGTTTGTCAATGTGTTTTAATGTTAAAAAAGAATCGTCGCAAAACTTTTTCTCATAATGATATCTATTTTTTTTATAATTCCCTTTTAAAAAAAGAGTACTGGAATTACAAAACACATCCAACTTAACACTATAACAGCTCAGAATTACGTCCTGTCTTACTGCTACTAAAAAAACTAGTGTAACAGCTACTGAAAACGCACCAAAAAGGCAGAGAGATCAGCGATATATTTAGCAACACAAAGATGTTTGAAATCGATATATATAAACAATGACAATTTTATGTGTAATTTATTATTTCGATAATTGACTTTATTAATGCCGTAAATGATATAAAATTGTAGACATAATAATAATAATAATAACCATTTTCAATGTTTTTCAAAATTATAAAATATGTTTTTAGTACTGTTTGACGATTTTAGTATTGTTTGACAATTTTTTAGTATTAGAATCTTATATCCCAAAAAACTTTCCAGTACATATTTTACACCAAATTATATTTTACTGTCTGAATGCAAATAAAAAATTTAAAAAATTAAATGTGTGAAAAATTTTACTGGATCGTGTGATGACCTTATTGTTTGTGTCGTGTAGATACTAAAAAATAAAAATGTGCCTCTGACCAGTTCCACTAAAATGTAACAGAATAAACATTTTCTGCTCTGTTGCCACTATAAACAATTCCATTTATCTGAAAAATACAAAGAGAGATGCTTACCGAGTTGTTGGATCAAATAGCTGCAATTGTTTCTTCTACATTTATTGGAAGTCAGTTACACGGTAACGAAGATAAAAAGCGCTTTCTCGGAACTTCTTATATTTAATGTCTGTGATGGAACGGAATGCTTTTATCTCTTTTGCGCTAGGATGATAAAGTATTGAAGTATGTAATTGGAGGGCTGCATATGTAGTTTTTCTACTTCCTTGCGGGATAAGCTTGTCATTTATGTCTAATAAAACTTCCCTTCAATGAACCGGTTAGACAGAAGTCGTATAGGGTGTCCAGACTAGAGGTATACACAAAGGAAACCTTATAATGGAAGAACTCGACATTATATGTTGTTGGATAAATACGTAGTCGATGGAGACAGTCTCCATGAAGCGATCCTCACCATTAAATGAACAGCGCTGAGTCGTACATGGCGCATGCGCGCCAGTGACAGGACACGCTTATCTTGGTATGTTGGCGAACTGTGCAGTTTCACAGATGCCTCCCAACGTCATTCTCCAGCAGGTTGGTACCCCACCCCACCATCTTGAGGATATCATATTTCTCCAAGAGATGCCGAGCGTTAGATCGGAAGTAGTTGTGGGGAGGGGGGAGAGGGGGGGGGTGTCCCATTACCTGGCCCCCTAGGTCTCCTGTTCTAACTCCGCTGGATTTCAGTGTGTGGGCTTTTATCAAGGGCATTGTTTACAGAACAAGGGCTCGAAATCTGGCAGATTTGGAACAACGCGTCTACACCGAAATTTGGAGGCCGTATCACCTGTCATGCTTCTGAACATGTGATGTGAAGTGGAGCGTCGTATCGATATCTGTCTAGCTAGATACGGCGCCCGCACTGAATTTGCCACATACACAAAAATGTTTGGTTTCCTATGTACAATGTGGGACAGATGAACTTATAAATCTTAATAGGTACTGAAATATAAACAAATGTTTTTGTCTAACTCCAGCCCAGACTTCCTGTATGTTAACACCGAACACATTGACGTACGCTGAAAGAATGTTTGTTCACTTTCGATAAGGTCTTGAATCATCACTGTACCGACAACTACCAAAGTAAATACGTCATTTGCTATTACATTGAGATTGGAGTGAGAGTTTTTCCTTGCGTGTTGTAAGCAGAACGTTTTGAAACAATAATTAACATGTTAAGAATAATTTCTTATGTGCCTTATGAAGTGTGATGGGAATTCTATAGTTGGTGCAGTTATCTATAAGAATACGCAATCCAAGGAAAATTGTGACATTATACAAATGGTGGAATGATTGAGAGTTGCCTGTGAGTGCAATGTAAATTTTTATAACTTCAAAAACGTAAATCTGTGGTATATGATGACTGTAATATTAATGAGTAAAAGCTAGATTCAGTCATATGATGCAATTACGTAAGAGTAAGGTTGTGTGTGGATACGAAACTGATGGATCAGTGCACATGTTAGGGGGAATGGGGCCGGAGGGGGGAGGGGGGGGGGGGGGGGCAAGTGACATGCTTCGGTTCATCGACAGGGTATCGGCAAACTCCATTCTGCCTACGAAAGAGAGACTACTTACTACACAGTTGTGTAATGAATACGTGGGATCCACCCAGGGATGGTCTAACAATGAAGACATTTGAGTCGAATCTTGAAACTCTTGAAACGGCAATCTCTTCCAGTAAAGACAGCTAATATCTCACGAATTGACTATACAACTACGAAAAATGGTTTTCGTGACGAATCTAGGAATATTATTCATATTTTTTCCTTTTCTTATTCCTTTCATTAATCATCGTCATTATCATAGTTTTTCAACTCCAGTTTCCCGGTTGTGGTGTACAAGCACTCGTCATCTCGTTCTGTTTTCAAGATCTTCTGTTCAAGGACAGCTTCCCATTTGTGTCATTTCTCCTTCACACCTGATCTTACAGTCTCTATCCAGCGTTTTCTTGGTCTTACCCGTGGTCTTCTCACTACGAGGCTCAGGTTGAAATACCTTTTGGCAGGTCTTTGGCTGTTCATTCTCATTTGTGCGTTTCCTTATGACACTAGTAACAGGAATCTCAATACTACCTGCTCTTCTGTTCACCTAATTCCTTATTTTGTCTGATTCATAGTTCTAATAAATCTCATTTCTGAATTCTGCTGAGATCTTTGTTTAGTAGGGTACTTGTTTCTAAACCATATGCTAGGATTAGTACAAAATAGGTGTAGACATGGACGCTTTTGAATTTAATGACATTTTATCATCCCAGTGAAGATTTCTGGATCCTGATGAGCATCTGAGGTTGTTCCTTGCCTGTTGATGGTCATTTCTACTGTCTTTGTTTTACTTGTTTTTAGATCGAAATTTTTGAATCTGTTCTTTCAGTGATTAAGTTTCTTCTGTGCTTCAGCTTCTGTCTCTCCCTGTACTATCAATTTATCAGCAAAAACCAGGATGTTTGTTTCGCTGTCTATTTTGTTGATGGATTTTATGGTCTTGTCTATTACTATTACAAACATGAGTGGTGATTAGGCACTTCCTTGTTGGACACCTCTCTGTTTCAAACCATTCTAATCATTCGTTGCCTATCTGGACACAGCTGTTAACTCTTCTGGTATAGTATCTTAACTTTGTCGATTAGGTACTTTGGCGCTTTTTGGTCTTCCAAACTTTCCCATATCTTGTTTCGAGGAACACTGTCATATGCTTTTTCAGTGTCTTCAAATACAGTCACAAGATTTCTTCCATATTCTGTCAACATTCTTACTCCAAAAATAAGATCCATAGTATCTCGGTCTTTCCTGAATACATGTTGTTCTTCCTCAAGCGAAGGTTCTACTATCTTTCTAGTTCTCATTTCTATGATCTTTTCTAGCGGCTACAAAGTGTGTGACAGTGTGATACCTCTGTAATTTTCACATTTTCGTCCATTGCACTTTTTGAACAGAGAAGTGATGACTCCTTTACTTCTGGGATTTTACTTTCTTTCCAAACCAATGATAACACTCTTTATAGTCAATTTAAGCCTAATATACCAGCTGCCTTTATCGTGTCTGAGCTGAGTTTACCAAAGACTGTCGACTTTCCATTCCATATTTTCTTTAATGCTGTTTCTACCTCACGCCATGTTAATGGGTAACCGTTTGTTTGGACTTCATTAATAACACTACAGTCGTTGATGTTTGTATTGTCCCTATCTCCATTTAGCAGCATGTTGAAGTACTTTTTCATTTTATTCCTGATCCTTTCGTCTGTTCGGATTAAGTTACTGTCATCTGTTTCCAGGGCAAGGATGTTTACATATTCACTTCTTTGGCTCTTTAGTACTTTGTATAGTAATTTCCTACTTCCCTCACAGTCTTCCTCTATTCTTGTAGTAAAGTCTTCCCACCACTTTTCCTTTTCTTCTTGGATCAGTCTCTTTACAGCTAGTTTCTTTCTCCTGTATTCCTGAGCTAGATGTTCAATTGCTAATTCATTTCGTCTATAATCTGTTTTCTGTTTTCATGGTTTAATTTGTCGTAGCGGCTCCTTATCAGTTAACGAACCCGCACAACAGATAAGCAAGATGGTCTGCCGACCTCCCTTCAAGAACTCATTGGATTGAAACAATAACAGGCTTTCCGAATAAACACGGAACTACTTCGCCAGAGGACATGTGACAGTGTTCCAACAATTAGAACTCATGGGGACTCATGCAGCACTCTGCCGACTCGGCGTTATAAGATCGCGCGGACACTCAGACCGGCAGTGTTTACCGAGCGATAGGGCAGCTCCGGCCAGTACCTACGCCGTTTCTAGCATAGTATACTCGCCGTAGTATTCAGTAGCACGCTGTATATTGTAATTGGTAGAGAAGATTTTTGTCATTATTTTCTTTCATTGTCTTGTATTCTTATCTGGTTTTGACACTACAAGAATTGTGGAGTTTTCTTGTTGTTCTTGCGTTTGAAAATTAGTGTATACTCAGAAGGCGTTCTTTTTTAAAATTATAATAAAGTGCTTTCAGACTTGACTGTTAGTTCTTTCCTGCCGACCGCACGATACTGCAGAATTTCCTTTTCAGTAGGTTCCTTTCTTTTACTGCTCTCTTTACCTGGTCACTCCACCAAGGTGTTTCCTTCTCGTTTGGTGTGGCACTCGTTTTTCTACAGATGTCCGTGGCTTCTCTAACAAGGGTTTCTTTGAATAAGGGCAATTTTTCTTCATCTCCCCCTTTCTCAGTTCTGGGTATTTTGGCTGCTATTCGTGTTTTATAATTTCTATTATTTTCCACTCCCTTCAACAACCAAGTCTTAATCTTTGGCATTCTCTTTTGTTTAAATTTTGGCACTTGAACACCTTTAAGTCCGCAGTTAATAACCGCTGGTAGCTATCTAGGCACTCACTGGGAAAGACTTTAACATCTCATACTGATCAGCTTTTTTATCACTGATGATGAAGTCTATCATAGTCTTGAGCTTACCATCCCAACTGTATCTCGTTATTTTATGACTTTCCCTCTTCTGATACCATGTGTTCTTTATGGGTAAGTTCTTTCGTACACATAAATCAATTAGGTTCTCTCCTTCCGGGTTTCTGTTCACATGACCATGAGGGATGATGATGTTTTCACATATCAGTCTTTTTTTACCAATTTGAGCATTCAGATCGCCCATAACTGTGGTGCTTTCCTCTATTATTTGTTCTTCAAGTTCATTAAGAAAATGATCTTTCTCCTACGTGGTGCATCCTATCTGTGGTGCATATAGTTGCATAACAGTATGCTGTTTATTACCGATCCTTAGTCTCATCTGGATGATCCTGTCGCTCACGTATTTGACGTTTGTATGTCCATATCTTTATGGAGAACGAAGCCAATTCCATTTTTGGATTCATTGCTGTTACCACTACAGTATAGCACATATCCATTACTGGGTGGTTTCTTACCGTAACTTTTTCACTTTGCCGCACTCAACCCCAATATCCCGAGCTTATGAGTGTCCATAAGATCTACTAGATCATCACAGTTGTTGGTGAGAGCGAGGATACTGAGTGTACCAATTTTCAGTCATCTCTTTTTGGGAGGGTTTTGTCTCTTCTGGTAACTTCGATAAGCATCAGGCATTTGTCTGTCATTACTTCGAGCGGTACTAAAACCGTCATGTCTTGTGTTTAATTCAGTCTTCCATCTGAGGCTAGGTTTAGGTTTGAAAGCAGTATATATTTGCTCAGCTGTTGACTTGCTAGGCCTAACACAGGTTTATTCCTTCTCATTCGTTAATGAGAAGGGGAAAAATCCTTAATAAACTGCACAGTAAAAAGCACATACAAACACAGCTTTAATGAAACTGGAAAAACCCTTTACAAATTGTACTATAATAAATGCTTCCCACATTCTTAGGAGAACGGGACGAAAAGATTTATAAATTTTACAATAATAAGTACTCCTACCACAATCATAACCTTGATTTATGGTGTGCAGATACGTATGAAGAAGGAAGAAGAAACGAAATTTAGAATTTCATCTCTAACGTAATAGTTACTAAACAAAACAATACGTGGAATACAAGAGAATAGGAGGAGAAGACGACAAAATAAAATCAGGGTGGCAGGATAGTAAATTGAATTCGGTTTTCACAGATCGAGCCCTGTGCCAGAACACCGTGCCATCTCACCTAACGCGACACTGACGCTTCCAACTGGAATACCAGTGACGGGGCCAGTAGAGTAAGTGCAGTGGATTGCACCCTGGGCTGATACACAGTAGCAACGAGAAGTCTTTAACTAGCTGTCCCAGTTCAGTTTTCTTAGTAGATAAGTGACAGAAAGTTTTCTTGAACAGATTGCATATTTCCTTCTAAATTCACATTTATGCTCCGCAAGCCACCTTACGGAGTGGGCTGGAGGGTATTGGTACTACTACACTTCTCCCGTTCCATATTCTATTTGCGAAAGGTGCAAGGGAAGACCGATTGTAAATGCATAGAATACTGCGAAAAAACGAAAAAAGTAGCATATTAGCAAACTAAAAGCTTCTTCTTATTGTTGAATTCGCAACCACGCCTTCCAGCCTCCTCAGTGTATGAGAACTTATCAGCAACAACGACTTTGTAAAGCGGATGGTTACATCACTTTTTAATCCAGAAAACCTGATCAATAAGCTTATCCGATAGTCAGAAGCACTATCTGAAGTTAGGTCGAGATTAATCGGTGGAAATTCTAATAACGCTTGTCACTTAAACTAATGACAAATGACTGTGAAACATTTAAATCCTGTTTCGTAAGCACTACAATCGCATTAAAAGAAGGCACGTTTACACACTGCTTTGAAATGTTGGAACAGAGAGAGCGATTCTCATATCAAGAAGGTGGAGAAATACCTAAGGTGATTTTCACACAGTTTACAGTATTTGCCTCGAGAACTTTTGCAGCTTTATACAGATGTTATACATTACGTTTTCTTCTCTACTCGGATGCAATGGAAGGTTCTTGAAAATTAGTTTTATTTAGGTTTTAAATGATCTTACATCTCTAAAATGACACTGAAACTTATCAGATCTGCAACACAAAGAATCGACCAAATTTAAAGAAAATTGAACCTCTTGACTGTAAACTTCAAAACACTCCCCGGCGTACTCGGTGTTAAATAAGCTCATTTCACAAACTGCGCATACACAGACTGAAACCACTGATATTATGCATTAGTCGACTGATTACGGGCATCAGTAACGAACTGCACTGCTTCGTCATTATGCTCTGCCGCAAACTGATAATATAACACACGAAAAAGCACGTAGGTACAATACGTAAGCAATCCAAAAGGAGCGACAACGTGAAATATCACTCAGTATTTCCACTAGTTCAGAATGCCTACAAGATTAAGCATGGAAAATGATCGATCACCCTCTGGTATACTTATACCCTTCAAGAATTTGCATAAAGTTAATGTATGTATTTCGTATATGCGTAAAGATCGCGCCTTGACATTTCACTACAACCTACACAATTAGTATATGTTTACTTACAAATCTATAAATAGCTATTATCATGTCTTTCCCTTTTCCACGCTCAAACACATACCAAACTGTAGTTAACTATTACCTTCTCTCTCAAAGTTTCCGAAATATGATCATCTGACCCATCCTTTGTTACGTACGAATTAAAACAGCAAAGATCTACTTAATCACGAGTCAAAGATATTGTTTATCTGAGAAGGCTGAGTTTCCACGGAGGTAAAAAAAGAAGGGAGTTGTCATTACATCACACACTTGAAGCCGACGTCCGCCATCTTAAGTAGCCCAGAACATCAGGTTCACCACATTCATATCTCCACGTTTCTCCACAGTGATACTTAACCGTGACCTCATTCTGACGTGCCCGTATCAAGTTTCGACCGTATTGAGTGCTTCGATTGTGTGGAGACGTAGTTGTTTCACAAAATACCAGCTTGTGCTGTTTACAGATGTACTAATCGATCCGATCGTAGTCTAAAGTTTAAAGGAATCACATGCTGTTCATGCAATATTTGCTTTTGTATACTTGAATTATGGTTGGACCGTTTATTTTTATTGTAGTGGTTTTATTTTGACTTTACATTTACCTCACTTTATTCAGTGTCTGTTCTTTCTCTTCTGCCCTGAGTTTCTTTATTACCTTTTAAATCGCAAACGTTGCGATATCCAAGCCAATAAACGGACTAGTCCCCGCACAACGCACGACTACGTAAGTAACCAAGCTGATTGTTGAGGCAGCGTCTCATGCCATAAATTCCTACCGCTGATATTTATTCATTGACCATTGTTCACATTTCCTCCCCTTTAAAAACGACTCTGGCTAGAACAGCGGGAGACCGCGGTCAAGTGTGTGTAAGTTTTGTGTGCACGACTGTGAATATGTATGTGTGATTTGCTTACTTTCTGAAGAAGGCTTTGGCTGACAACTTATGTCGTCGTGCCTGGCTGCTGCTCGGCATGTGAGTAGCAGTCTATTCATTGCACAGTATAGTAATTCCCTCACGAAGTTTGTTGTAAATAATCCACTACATTTAAACAGGAACAATGATGTACCTAATTACAATATCGGAAGTAGAAATGACATTAATTATGGCACTTTCAGATTGTCTGTAGCACAAACAGGTGTTCACAACGCTGCGATAAAAAGTTTTGATAACTTGCCCAGCGACATAAAATGCCTAACAGACAGCAAAATAAAATCTGAAACTAAACTAAAAAGTATGTCTTTGACAAGTCCTTTTATCCCGCAGAAGGTTATCTGTTACTGTAATGGGTAAATGGTGACTGATAGGAATTACTAACATCTGTCTCTCTTTAATTAAAAAGCTAATAAATGATAGTATGGACGCATGTTTACAAAACAATTGGTGTCAGTACACAATAAGTCGTTCCACATCATTATCTTTTATCGTGTAAATGATTCTAACTAACTAACTACTGATACATCAAAAATCATGATATAAGCTTATACACTTTGAAAACCTCAAAATGAAATTCAAAAGTAAAATCTATCAGACAATCAAAGTAGACGTACATTCTAATTGTCCTACGTCTGGTTACTCCTGACAAACTGACAGAGTTACTGCCCGTACATATTCCGAGAAAAGAAGCAAATAGGATATAATGTTGGAAAGGTAGGCCTACTTTTTATACAGATTAGGCTGTCATTACTAAAAAAATTAATTACATGGATGTTAAAGCAAAATATCCATTTTACAGGGTCTTAAGTGTTTGAAACCATTCCCTTAATCACATTTATAACATTCCACGATGCTGGAGATGTTTAAACATTATATCGTTTTTTTTATTTTTCTTTATTTTTTACCCTGCAAATTGCTATTATTGGCAACACGTTCAGTGGCTCATTACAGGTAAGATTTCAAAGTGAGAAGATATGCAAACTACAGTGAGACTAATGTAGTAACAATCTAATAAAACAAGAATATTTTGCATGTAGGTATACCTCTATGCAGTTTTGTTTCTTTGAGCTTTTAATAATCGTTCACTTTGTTGACATGTGCAAGATACGATAGCACCCCTTGCTTCTTTCCTCATTGCCTGCGTTTACAGGCTAACAAAGCACACACGTGCAAGTTTTTTTGCAAACGTGAACATTATAAATGTCGTGCATACGAGCTGAAAGCTGAACATGTAAAGAACAGGAATTAGTAGCAGTAACAAATAAGCATTGGTTTCACAGTTCCAGTTTCGTTTGCTATCCACACAAGTAGAATAAAAGTGGAATTAAATGGTTTACGAAAGCATGTTTTTCACATCACTTCCTTCCCTTCTCGTTTCTTCCAAATATATCAACAAAAAACAAGTTATATTAGCGAGGTCGGCGCACTAGAGCACAAACGCATTCAAGAACAGAAAAACGTTCGACACTGCCTTCCTGACGCTATGTTATTCATGTAAGCACTATAATTTTTAGTATTTAAAACAGCTGCTGTATGCACACGATCGAAATAATAAGCAAGAAACAATCGTAAACAACAGTCTGATAATATTTTGGGGTACTCAAAATGCCGGCAGGCCGCACCCACACTGGCTTCAAAACAATGTACAGCCTAAATCTGTAGTGCAGCATCCCCCTTTTTTATTTATCTCCATTTCAGTTTCAAATATAGATATATCGTTAAAGTATGGTAAAACTATATCCTTTATTTTCCTTTGGTAACTCTTTAAGTTACTTTGCTACACATATTTCTTTGTCTTTAAAGACTAACATTTAATTAATATCTAGCTTTGATTTATTCCAATGTAATTAAAACCTGAACTGAATCTAACGTACTGTATTTAAATACGACGCAATATTATCCTTTTTTATTATAAGCTTGGATTGTTATTATGAGCTTGGATTGTTATTATGAGCTTGGAATTTTTTGTGTTATTAATTCTTTTTAATATTATTTTTGATTTTTTCTTTCTCTCAAAGACCGTAAGGATTTATTAATTTTACTAATACGAGCACATCAACTAACTACTGAATAGTAAGGTCAGAATTTATTCTTTTTCTTAACACTTCGATGGCGGTTGGGTTTATTTATCAAATAATGTGTGTGTGTGAATTCGTAAGTGATCAAACTGCTGAGGTCATCGGTCCCTAGACTTACACACTACCTAAACTAAGAACGACACACACACCCATGCCAGAGGGAGGACTCAGACCTCCGGCGGGAGGGTCGGCGCAATCCGTGACATGGTGCCTCTAACCGCGCAGCCACTCTGCGTTGCATCAAATAATGTCAGGTACATTCTACTGAAAAGGAGCTCCATTGTTATGAGATCTAACTGAGTCTCTCCGAAATTAAAAAAAAAAATTGTGCCACCACCACTTACCCCTAACAATTTAATAGTCATGCAAATGTGTACAACTTCAGTTGTTAGCTGCTAAGTAAAATCCATTTGCAGCTGAACCATTAATTCCTATTGAGGATCTAAATGACTATTTCGCAACGTTGACATCTTTACTTGATGAACGGATAAGGGGGCAAACCATCCACTCCTTCAAAGTATCAGTGATTGGTACAAACGGACATTTTTTTGCAGGCGGTAAACCCAAACACGATGAGGAGGTCCGTTTCGCGTATTCTGTCGGCAATCGCAGAACTTAGTAATATAACAGAGCAAATTATCACTTTTCTCGTCGAGCCTCTACTGCCCAAAATAAGGGACATTTTCAACCATTCTCTGACCTTCATTATCTTCCCAACATCCTGGAAGCAGGAACTCATAAAACCATTAGCTAAGGAGGATTCTGCCAACAGCCTTCCGACTACAGGCCCATTTGCATTCTACCAGTATTATCAAAGGCTTTAGAATACATAGTCCACGGACAGCTTACCAGTTACATAACATCAGATAGCCTTTTACATGAATAACAGTCGGGTTTCCGGCAAAACCGCAGCATGACGACAGCTCTTAAAAAAGTGACTGATGAACTGAACCAAGTTATGGACAAAGAACAGGTGACTATTACGTGCGTTTTGGATTGCAGGAAAGTTTTGGACACAGTTGACTTTGACATTCTAATTGCTAAACTCTTAAACCAAAGCTATTCTTCATGTGCTGTACAGTGGTTCCACTCATATCTTACATCACGTCAACATTGTTGGAACTAAAAGGTCGCGATGGAGGAGTGTGGTATCAGGGGTCCATGGAGGATCAGTACTGCGCCCATAACTTTCCTCATTATACATTCAAAAAAAATAAAAAATAAAAAAGACGCATCACGAAGGAATTACACAAATATGACGAAACTCGGTAGATGTGGCGTACATGTAGAGACAAACAAATGATTACAATTTCAAAAAACCGAGTAAGTGAACAGCGCCGTGATTCATCTCTGACCCTTATGCAAGCAGTTATTGGGGGTTGGCATTGATTGAAAGAACTGTTGGATGTTCTCTATAAGAGTATTGTGTCAAATTCTGTCCAAATGACTCGTTAGATTGTCAAAATCCCAAGTTGGTTGGAGGGTCCCGCCCAAAATGCTTCAAACGTGCTCAATTGGAGAGAGATCCGGTGGCCTTGCTGGTCAAGGTACGGTTTGACAAGCACAGTAGAAACTCTTGCCGTGTACCGACGGGCGTTATCTTGCTGTAATAAACCTCTGATTGGGTTGGTATGAAGGGCAACAAAACGGAGCGTATAATATCGTCGACATACCACTGCGCTGTAAGTGTGCCGCTGGTGACAACCAAAGGGGACATGATATTAAATGAAATGGCACCCAGACGATCCCTCCCAGATGTCGGCCCTTATGGTGCGTGACACTCGGGTTGGTATCGCAGGGCTGTTCGCCGTGTATCCAGGCACGTCTTCACTGGTCATTGGGGCCTGTAATCTCATTGACTGAAGTAGAGTTTTCTTCAGTGATGAGTCCCATTTTGATATCAGTCCCAATGACCAGCGAAGACTTTTCTGGAGACGTCCTGCACAATAGTGGCATACCAACCTGTCGCCCGTCATACGGCGTGACAACCGTGGGTGATGATCTGGGATGCCATTTCATTTCATACTAGGCCACTCTGGTTGTCATGCGCGGCATACTTACAGCACATCGGTACGTCGAGGATATTCTCACGTAGATACTACCGTTTTGTTGCCCTTCATGGCAAACTATACTGGGCTTACATTTCAACAACATAATGCTCATCGCACAGGGGAGAGTTTCTACTGTTTGTATTCGTGCGTGCCAAACCATACCCTGGCCAGAAAGGTCTCCTTTCCCAACTGAGAACGTTGAGAGTATTATGGGCAGAGCCCTCCAACTATCTCAGGATTTTCATAATCTAAAGCACCAATTAGATAGAGTTTGGCACGATATCTCTCAGGAGGGTATCCAACAAATCTGTCAATTAATGACATATGGGCCAGAGGTGGACCAACGCGTTATTGACTTGCTCAGTTTATGAAGCTCTTACTCTTGAATAAATCACCCAATTTTTCTGAAATTGTTAACATTTGTTTGTCTGTACATGTACACCACATCTATTGATTACCGTCCCATTTGGATAATCCCTTCGTGGTGCGCTATTTTTTCTGTCTTAAAGTGTATGTCATTGATCTGTCAACTGTTCTCTCCCACTGCAAATATCACCTGCACACTGACGACATTCAGTTACATCTAAGTCTAAGTTGCACAAACTTTTGGGCAGCCATCCAGCACGTAAATCCTGATTTACTTGTCTTACCTGAGTGGGCGCAGAGCACAGATTTGAAACTTTACCATCTAAAACGCAAGCTGTCTTAGTCGCTCACATAAGACTTATTACCACGCAACACAAAGACTCTTTGATCTTTAACCGGAAACGGCACAGAAAGAACCTTTTCCTTTTCTACACAGAACTTGGGGTTAATTCTGGACCGTCGCTTGCATGGTCTGAGAACGCAACTGCGGTCTGCAAGCTCTCAGCGACACTTCATTTATTACAGAAACACAAAAAAGTATTTCCTTTCTACCTTAAAAATAACATCGTAGAGTCACAGATACTCCGCATACTTCATTATGGTGACGCTGTTCTCCAAGGACTTTCGTACGAAAGCTCACTCACGCTAGAACTGGCGATGAAAGTTTCAGTGACATACATTTGCGGCGTACTCTACTTCGACCATATCACTGCTGCCTACGAATAGTTGTCATGTGTGCGTACTGATAAGCGTAGAGACTATCACACTTACTGTTTTCTCTATCGTCTTATCAATGACTGCACTCCCTCTTATTTAACTTCAGTTCTTACACCTTTTCCTGAACGGCACAGCAGAAATACTTATTCTCAACAAAGAAAATTCTCTCTGTACCAATCACATAACGCCGCCGTGATCTCTAAATCACTTTCTGTATCAGGATCCCGACTTTGGGCAATCTTCCTCAAAAATTCAATGAAATTAAATTTCTTCCAAAATTCAAAAGACGCTTAATGGCCCACCTTCTATAACAATAGCCATCTCTCCCATATACTAGTCTGCTGCTCACTCTCGTCAATAACTTCTGCCCCACAACTTTTTTCTCCCACGTGTTGGTAGAATTCTTTGTTTGAATTCTGTTCTTTCCTAACATCCACTTTCACTGTCATTTCGATCCTCACGTCTTTCTTTGTCCCCTCCGTTTCTGTAATACTAAACATGTATTCAAATGAGCTATATTAGTCTACATCATTTGCAATACTCTATACTATTATTATTATTAGTCTCAACTATTATTTTCATTATTATTGTTATTATTGACAAGTATTATCATCATAATATTAATAATAATTATTCCTGCGAATGCTTTTATAATATCCTTGGTGTGTTATGTTCCTGGCCAGATGTAAGACAGAGTCTTAAGACCTTAATCTGATCCGGCTAAATAAGTAATAAGTAAATAATTTCCCAATTTTTGTTACGGAAGTGGTTGGACACTTGATTGAGCTTCCCCTAATGTGCATGGCGCTGAATGCTGTCCCGTTTAATGGTTCCTTAGTACCACAATGAAAACTGGAATTCGATCAAATAAGCTTGTTAAGTTCACGGCAAATAAGGCTTACTAAAAATAACTTAATCATAGCTAACACTTGGTTCAAGAACCATGAAAGAAAGTTGTATACATAGAAGAGGCCTGGAGATACTGGAAGGTTTCAGATAGATTATATAATGGTAAGACAAAGATTTAGATTTAGGAACAGGTTTTCAATTGTAAGACATTTCCAGAGGCAGATGAGGACTCTAACCACAATCTATTGGTTATGAACTGTAGATTAAAACTGAAGCAACTGCAAAAATGTGGGAATTTAAGGAGATGGGACCTGGATAAACTGACAGAACCAGAGGTTGTACAGAGTTTCAGGCAGAGCATTAGGGAACGATTGACAAGAATGGGGGAAAGAAATACAGCACAAGAAGAATGGGTACCTTTGAGAGATGAAATAGTGAAGGCAGCAGAGGACCTAGTAGGTAAAGAGACGAGGGCTAGTAGAAATCCTTGGGTAAAAGAAGATGTATTGAATTTAATTGATGAAAGGAGAAAATGTAAAAATACAGTAAATGAAGCAGGCAAAAAGGAATACAAACATCTCAAAAATGAGATCGACAGGAAGTGCAAAATGGCTAAGTAGGGATGGCTAGAGGACAAATGTAAGGATGTAGAGGCATATATCACTATGGAGTAAGATAGATACTGCCTACAGGAAAATTAAAGATACCTTTGGAGAAAAGAGAACCACTTGCACGAATATCAAGAGTTCAGATGGAAACCCAGTTCTAAGCAAAGAGGGAAAAGCAGAAAGGTGGAAGGAGTACATAGACGGTCTATACAAGGGCGATGTATTTGCGGACAATATTATGGAAATGGAAGAGTATGTATATGAAGATGAAATGGGCGACGTGATACTGTGTGAAGAGTTTGACAGAGCACTGAAAGACCTGAGTCGAAATAAGGCCCCAGGAGTAGACATCATTCCATTAGAAATACTGATAGCCTTGTGAGAGCCGGCCCTGACAAAACTCTACCATCTGGTGAGCAAGATGTATGAGACAGGTGAAATACCCTCAGACTTCAAGAAGTTATAATAATTCCAGTCCCAAATAAAAGCAGGTGTTGACAGATGTGAAAATTACCAAACTATCAGTTTAATAAGTCATGGCTGCAAAATACTAACACGAAGTCTTTACAGACGAATGGAAAAACTGGTAGAAACCGACCTCGGGGAAGATCAGTTCGAATTCCGTAGAAATGTTGGAACACGTGAGGCAATACTCACCCTACGACTTATCTTAGAAGACAGATTAAGGAACGGCAAACCTTCGTTTCTAGCATTTGTAGACTTAGAGAAAGCTTTTGACAATGCTGACTGGAATACTCTATTTCAAATTCTGAAGGTGGCACGGATAAAACACAGGGAGCCAAAGTCTATTTACAATTTGTACAGAAACCAGATAGCAATTATAAGAGTCGAGGGGAATGAAAGGGAAGCAGTGGTTGGGAAGGGAGTGAGACAGGGTTGTAGCCTATCCCCGATGTTATTCAATCTGCATGTTGAATAAGCAGTAAAGGAAACAAAAGAATAATTTGGAGTAGGAATTAAAATCCATGGAGAAGAAATAAAAACTTTGAGGCTCGCTGATCACATTGTAATTCTGTCAGAGACAGCAAAGGATCTGGAAGAGCAGCTGAACGAAATGGAGAGTGTCTTGAAGGGAGGATATAAGATGAACATCAACAAAAGCAAAACGAGGATAATTGAATGTAGTCGAATTAAATCGGGTGATGCTGAGGGAATTAGATGAGGAAATGAGACACTTAAAGTAGTAGATGAGTTTTGCTATTTGGGGAGCAAAATAACTAATGATGGTTGAAGTAAAGAGGATATAAAATGTAGACTGGCAATGGCAAGGAAAGCGTTTCTGAGGAAGAGAAATTTGTTAACATCGAGTATAGATTTAAGTGTCAGGAAGCCGTATCTGAAAGTATTTGTATGGAGTGTAGCCATGTATGAAAGTGAAACGTGGATGATAAATAGTTTAGACAAGAAGAAAATATAAGCTTTTGATATGTAGTGCTACAGAAGAATGCTAAAGATTAGGTGGGTAGATCACGTAACTATTGAGGAGGTATTGAATAGAATTGGGGAGAAGAGAAATTTGTGGCACAACTTGACTAGAAGAAGGGATCGGTTGGTAGGGCATGTTCTATCACCAACTTTGTATTGGAGGGCAGCATGGAGGGTAAAAATCGTAGAGGGAGACCAAGAGATGAATACACTAAGCAGATTCAGAAGGATGTAGGTTGCAGTAGGTACTGGGAGATGAAGAAGCTTGCACAGGATAGAGTAGCATGGAGAGCTGCATCAAACCAGTCTCAGGACTTAAGACCACAACAACAACAACAATTCGAGAGTTCTCGTAATAATAACGTAGTTCTTGCTACAACGATAAATTTGCTCTTGATTATCACGACTCAAACCAATTCAATATACCCTTCATATACTACGAAAACAGAAATGGTCCTGCGCAGGATCACTGCTACAAGCCAGAACTAATCGGAACTTATGCGGATCCAAATTTTATTCTTGAAACACCAATAAAATTACATTCGAGCTGTTATCAACAAATGATTTGATAATTATTCTGCAATGTTTCACTAACATAATATTTCTCTAGCACAGCACCCTTGAACTAACCAATACCTCGAATTCCGTTAGTTACCTAATAGTGAACGTATAATGTACACCATTATCTCTAGGGGCCCACGAAAACTCGGTTGGGACTTGTATGTGAATAACTGTCAAAAAATCTATTTTTTAATTTTTGTCCTAAGAAATTCTCTACAGTTTTCTGAACGAGAAAAAGTTTACTTCCATCAAAATGGACCACAGAAAGTACCATAATTAGATGAATTTAGAAGTGGCTGCACGCACCACGATGGTTCCAAAACACACAGTCAGTTCTGTTGAAACTAAAGTTTTGCTCTCATTTGTTTCGTTTTTATGACTTTTTAATCCGTTAAGTTGGCTAACCTGCGAAAGCTTTACAGTTACTTATCTTTTGTTTATACAGAGAGTTTAGTCATTGTTTGCTGTTGTTTTAGAGCGAATATTTTGTTTACAGCGAAGTAATTGTGTGCGTGAGTTTCTTAGTCTACTTGAAAGCAACGGGAAGAATAAGAAGTTTTGTGTTAACGTAAATTTTATGGAATTCGGTTCACCAAAGGATTAACTCTGCTAATACTGAAATACAACGTAATGATACAACACTTGAATCAGCTTCAACTACTCCAAGTACTTCGAAGCTAAAACTGAAATATTTGGACAATAGGCTTGACAGTATTAATACTGATAATATAGAGACGCCAACTGTTGATTCAGGTTGTTGTTGAACTCTATGCTCTATCTGATCTAATAAATAAATCTTTGCAGTGTAGGGAATGTGACAACAGTGCTGTAAAGGTAGTTGAGGAGATTCATGCTAGAAGATGTTATGCATCAAAATTAAGAACTGTTCGTAATTTTTGTGCCTTAAACGAATGTTGCTATACTTATGGCGTAACTAAACAGAGAGTGTATAACACAAATATTAAACTTGCTTATGCTATGAGGTATATAGGCAAAGGGTACAGAAGTACACAAATTTTCTGTTCGCTTACGGATTTACCTTCCCCTGCAAGATTTGACAGGTATAATAAAATTATTCTACAGATTTCAGAAGAAGCAGCAAATTATAGTATGAAAAATGCTATCCAGTGAAGTGTAGACATGAATGACTACAACACCTGTATGTCTGCAGGCCTGGATGCATCCTGGCAACGAAGAGGCCATAGTTTCCTCAATGTTTTATTGACAGCTACCTCCTTTGACACTGGTAAAGTCATTGATGTGGAATATACACTCCTGGAAATGGAAAAAAGAACACATTGACCCCGGTGTGTCAGACCCATCATACTTGCTCCGGACACTGCGAGAGGGCTGTACAAGCAATGATCACACGCACGGCACAGCGGACACACCAGGAACCGCGGTGTTGGCCGTCGAATGGCGCTAGCTGCGCAGCATTTGTGCACCGCCGCCGTCAGTGTCAGCCAGTTTGCCGTGGCATACGGAGCTCCATCGCAGTCTTTAACACTGGTAGCATGCCGCGACAGCGTGGACGTGAACCGTATGTGCAGTTGACGGACTTTGAGCGAGGGCGTATAGTGGGCATGCGGGAGGCCGGGTGGACGTACCGCCGAATTGCTCAACACGTGGGGCGTGAGGTCTCCACAGTACATCGATGTTGTCGCCAGTGGTCGGCGGAAGGTGCACGTGCCCGTCGACCTGGGACCGGACCGAAGCGACGCACGGATGCACGCCAAGGCCGTAGGATCCTACGCAGTGCCGTAGGGGACCGCACCGCCACTTCCCAGCAAATTAGGGACACTGTTGCTCCTGGGGTATCGGCGAGGGGCCATTCGCAACCGTCTCCATGAAGCTGGGCTACGGTCCCGCACACCGTTAGGCCGTCTTCCGCTCACGCTCCAACATCGTGCAGCCCGCCTCCAGTGGTATCGCGACAGGCGTGAATGGAGGGACGAATGGAGACGTGTCGTCTTCAGCGATGAGAGTCGCTTCTGCCTTGGTGCCAATGATGGTCGTATGCGTGTTTGGCGCCGTGCAGGTGAGCGCCACAATCAGGACTGCATACGACCGAGGCACACAGGGCCAACACCCGGCATCATGGTGTGGGGAGCGGTCTCCTACACTGGCCGTACACCACTGGTGATCGTCGAGGGGACACTGAATAGTGCACGGTACATCCAAACCGTCATCGAACCCATCGTTCTACCATTCCTAGACCGGCAAGGGAACTTGCTGTTCCAACAGGACAATGCACGTCCGCATGTATCCCGTGCCACCCAACGTGCTCTAGAAGGTGTAAGTCAACTACCCTGGCCAGCAGGATCTCCGGATCTGTCCCCCATTGAGCATGTTTGGGACTGGATGAAGCGTCGTCTCACGCGGTCTGCACGTCCAGCACGAACGCTGGTCCAACTGAGGCGCCAGGTGGAAATGGCATGGCAAGCCGTTCTACAGGACTACATCGAGCATCTCTACGATCGTCTCCATGGGAGAATAGCAGCCTGCATTGCTGCGAAAGGTGGATATACACTGTACTAGTGCCGACATTGTGCATGCTCTGTTGCCTGTGTCTATGTGCCTGTGGTTCTGTCAGTGTGATCATGTGATATATCTGACCCCAGGAATGTGTCAATAAAGTTTCCCCTTCCTGGGACAATGAATTCACGGTGTTCTTATTTCAATTTCCAGGAGTGTATTACCAAGTACTGTCATGACTGTACTAGTGGAACTGAAAATCATAAATGTTTGATTAATTGTAGTGGTTATAGTGGAGGGATGGAATCTGAAGGTGTTGTGAAGATATTTCACAGGTCAGTGGAGAAATATGGTGTAATGTATACATCTTACCTCGGAGATGGAGACTCAAAAGGGTACCAAAAACTCTGAGAATCCAGACGTTATACTGACACAAAAATTCAAAAAATGGAATGTGTTGGACATGTCCAGAAAAGATTAGGTACAAGTCTGAGGAACCTGAAGAGGAATTTGAAGGGATGTAAATTAGCTGATGGTAAGTGCATTAGTGGACGTGATTGACTTACAGATGAAGAAATAACAGGTTGCAGTATTATTATGGACAAGCCATAAGACAAAATAAAAATGACGTTGAGGGAATGAAAGGCAGCATGGGCTACCGTCTTTCATAAATCCTCCACAGATGGCAGCCCATGTCATGCACCCTGCCCACCTGGCAGGGATTTATGGTGTGACTATCAGAGGGCTGCTACTCAAGGTGAGACCTATAACCATAAATATCCTTCGCAGTTTGCTATAGCGGAAGCTATGAAACCTCTATATAGGGATTTTAGTGACACAAGATTATTAGAGAAATGTTTATACATGGTAGGACTCAAAATCCAATTAAAAGTTTAAATGTGAACGATACCAAAAACTGTTCTAGTAGGACTAAATACTTTGAAAATAGGCGTGCTAGATGCTGTTCTATGTTTCAATGACGGTACAGTGTCAAGGCTTAATGTTATGGAACTGATGGGAGTGCCTGGTGAACTAAATACGCATAAAGCTCTAATTGCCATAGACCAAAGGAGACTCTTCGAAGCAGAAAAATCAGTTTTGGAAGCTGTGACAGAAGCACGGACAAGAAGCAGAAGCGTGATAAAGAGAAGGGAGGAAGAACAACACAGAGAACAAGATGAATATGGATCTGGGATGCATTAGCGCCATGCTAGTTTAATAGAAAAAGGGAGTTTTAACTTTGTCTTGAATTTCCCAAAAGTTAAGTTATTTCATGTTCTGGTACACTTTGGCTAAAACTATGAAAGACAGAGAGCTGAAATTTTGTATACTGTCTTAAAACATGCTTAACTAAAAGTAGATTACTCTTGTAAATTAACTTTGAAAATAAAATGCTTGTTTAAAGAAAAAACCTGAATTCATTTACAAAATTTTTGATAATCGTACTTAAAATTTTTTGTACCACGATCTATGACAGCACCACACTTTCGATAGTCTGCTTTAAAGATAATAGTGTAAAGAACTTGCAGGAAAAAATAAACCTTGTACTTTGTATTTTGAGTATATCTATGATGTACATAGATAATAAGCACGGTTTATTTCACTTCCAACAAAAAAATACAATTAAAACAAGAGTGAGAGCTAAATTTGTGTTTCATATATAAAAATGTTCCCAAAAGATGTCTTAGAAGATATTAAGTATTATATGGACATACTATTCTTATTCTTTGAATTGAATTACACTGTTTAGAAAACTAACAATTTTATCAAGGCTTCCCCTGGTATTCACAAACCAGTCACCTTAAGCTGACTTACCTAAACTCGGTCTAGCAATTCGACTACGCCAAGTCAAAACCGTACCATATTCGGTCTGGGATCTTGATTTTGCGCAAATCACAGCTATTCCCCCACAGTTACGCCACTTTACTACGTCCTGATCAAACCAGTACTGCCCTAACAGTCATACTAAATTTCAGAAACCATCAAAATTTGACAAACGAACAGCGCTACTAGTACTTTCTAACAATTAATGAACTGTGTCTGAACTCCGTCGGCTTATCTTTCATTTGCCAGCAGCTGGCTCGTGATACGGTACTCAAAATGGTTCAAATGGCTCTGAGCACTATGGGACTTAACATCTATGGTCATCAGTCCCCTAGTACTTAGAACTACTTAAACCTAACTAACCTAAGGACATCACACAACACCCAGTCATCACGAGGCAGAGAAAATCCCTGACCCCGCCGGGAATCGAACCCGGGAACCCGGGCGTGGGAAGCGAGAACGCTACCGCACGACCACGAGATGCGGGCGATACGGTACTGTTTGCTGCCGCGGAGTTTCAGCAGAAAATGGTTCAAATGGCTCTGAGCACTATGGGACCCAACATCTGAGGTCATAAGTCCCCTAGAACTTAGAACTACTTAAACCTAACTAACCTAAGGACATCACACACACCCATGCCCGATGCAGGATTCGAACCTGCGACCGTAGCAGTCCCGCGGTTCCGGACTGCAGCGCCAGAACCGCATGGCCACCGCGGCCGGCGTTTCAGCACACTCTCCGGTCTAACAGATCGCGGCATCTTTCTCCCTTCCTTCCATCTACAACAATTTTGCACGATTTACATAAAGAAATCGAGAAGAAATTACACGAAACTTTAATTCATATTCTTATTCATATGGCCTCACTGTTGATTGACGAATGCCGTTGGGCGGCATTCGTTTTCTTTCTTGTGACAAACGGCACGTAAATCTTGGCACGTTACGAATTGTTGAACATCAGTTGGCAACCACTTGAAACAATGAAGGTGGAGCATTCACATCAACCTAGTATGAGGTAGGCGGATATCACATCCGAATTTATTAAAAGAATATTAAGGAAGAGCCATTCATCCTCGGAGAAGGGCTTTTACGAAAAACTCGTACGATTTATTTTTGAGTATTGTTCGTTAGTGCGGAACTCTTACTTAATTGAATTACACTATATGATCAAAGGTCTCCATACAGTTGTGCCAACGGCCTTACCGCAGTGGTAAAACCGGTTCCCGTCAGATTACCGAAGTTAAGCGCTGTCGGGCTCGGCTAGCAAAAAAAATGGTTCCAATGGCTCTAAGCACTATGGGACTTAACATCTGTGGTCATCAGTCCCCTAGAACTTAGAACTACTTAAACCTAACTAACCTAAGAACATCACACATATCCACGCCCGAGGCAGGATTCGAACCTGCGACCGTAGCAGTCGCGCGGTTCCGGACTGAGCGCCTAGAACCGCTAGACCACCGCGGCCGGCGCTCGGCTAGCGCTTGGATGGGTGACATCCTGTCTGCCGAGCGCTGTTGGCAAGCGGGGTGCACTCAACCCTTAAGGGTAAACTGAGGAGCTACTTTATTGAGAAGTAGCGGCTCCGGTCTCGGACATACGGCCGGGAGAATGGTGTGTTGACCACGTGTCCCTTCATATCCGCATCCAGTGACGCCTGTGGGCTGCGCATGATACGGTGGCTGGTCAGTACCTTTGGGCCTTCATGGCCTGTTCGAGAGTTCACCCATACAGGTGTTATGGACATTAATAAGGGGTGTGACCATCTTTCGCCTTTATGACAGCTTGAACTCTGCTGGGGATACTTCCAATGAGGTGTCTGAATGTCTCTTGAGGAATGACAGCCAGTTCTTCCTCAAGAGGCGAAATGAGATGAGGTAGTGATGTTGGACGATGGGCCGTGGAGCGAGGTCGACGTTCTGACGCATCCCAAAGTTGCTCCATTGGGTTCAGGTCGGGACTGTGGGCAGGTCAGTCCATTTCAGAAATGTAAATGTCCACAAGCCTTGCCTTACAGATGATGCTTTATGACGGGGTGCATTATCAGGCTGATACAATCAGTCATCGTCTCCGAACTGTATCTCAACTGTACAGAGTACACAATGTAGTAAAATGTCTTCGTATCATATTTAGCGTTTTCTAATGCGTAATAAGAAGAACACAACCTAACCACGGAAAATACCCCTTACCGTAACATCATCTCCTCTGTATTTCACTGTTGGTACTACACATAATAGCAGGTAACGTTCTCCAGGCATTCGCCAACCTCAAACACTTCCAATGGATTGCCACAGGGTATAGTGTGATTCGTCATCACAAATCACACATTTCCAGTCATCCACTGTCCAGTTGCGTTACTCTGTACACCACCTCAAGCGTCATTTACCACTAACTGCAGAAATGTGTGGCTTGCGAAGAACTGAACGAACATTGTTCTCCATTCTTTCTCGCACAGTCACTGCGCTAGATGGTCTGTTGGTAGCCTTTTGGGAGTCGCAGTCCTTCCGCTGATTTAATGGGATATTTTACACCCACCCCTCGCAATGCTCGGCGGTTCCCGCCTGTCAGTACATGAGGTCTGCCTAGTCCTGGTTTAGATGTGGTTGTTCCTTCACATTTCCACTTCACAATCTCGTTACCAACAGTTGTTATCTCCGGCAGCTTTAGAAGGGTTCAAATGCCTCTAATGGATTTGTTATTCGGTTGACATGTAATGACTACTCCATGGACCGCACATGGTAGCCGCGTGGTCTTAGGCGCGTTGCCACGGTTCGCACGGCTCGCCCCGTCGGAGGTTCGAGTCCTTCCTCGGGCATGGGTGTGTCTGTTGACCTTATCGTAAGTTACTTTAAGTTGGATTAAGTAGTGTGTAAGCCGGGGGACCGATGACCTAAGCAGTTTGGTCCCATAGGAACGTACCACCACCACTACACCACTACTCCATGTTAGAAGTCACCGAGCTATCGTGCTGATCCATTCCGCTACTATTGTTCACCTACTGACAACACATTACTCACGGTCTCCTTTTACACTGGTGTGTCCGCCTCTCGTGACATCCAGTACTTAATACTGGGTCACTTAAAGTTGTTCGGATTCTTTTGATTAGATAGTATAGGTGTGGAACTAGACTAACAACGTAATTGTTCATTGCACATAGCGCTCATTTAATGATCAATACGCTAAAATCAGAGAATTTCAGATTTACGCAACTAGATATCGATAGTCGCTATTTCGTCATACCGTCCGCATATTGAATGTAAAGAAGATAAAAATAGTACAGTTGGACTGTGTACCCTCTACTACAGACCGCACGGTGGGTTGCGGAGTACTAATGGGTTGCCGGTCGACCTTACACCTCTGTGCAAGATAAAAATATCAGCTCGTCTCATTATTCGGGTCCCAGATTTAAGCCGCCAGGTAACATACCCGAAACAGTATGACCACTGCCCATCGCGAGACTGAATGCCACTTGGTGGGGTTGTGGGCACGCGACGCGGTAAGGAAAGTGTGCAAGCCAAGCAGAGACGAATGGGGAATCATTCTAGCGGTAATGCGGGCCGCAAATGGAGAAATCCATTGAAGATTGTTATGGCCCAGCGCCTAGCAACGAGCACCTCGGAAACAGTGACGCTGGCCAGCTGTCGTGAGCATCTATGGAAAGTGGCTGAAGGAAAGTGAAACCTTAGGTAGGTGACAAGGTGTTGGACGCCCACGGTTTACCAAAGAATGTGGACGGCGAGGAGTTGTCCGCTCTGAGAAGTACGATAGGAGGCGATCTGTGCCAGACATAACGACAGGAAACAATAGTGGTGTAGGCACAGGTATTTTAGGAACACAACGTGCAGTGCACATAGGCGAAAATGGGGTCTCTGCATCAGATAGTCACTGCGTGTTCCCATGTTCACCCAATGACACCGCCCGTTACGGTTGCAGTGGGCACATGGTCGTCGATATTGGCTGTCTATGAATGGAAACTTATCGCCTGGTCGGATGAATCACGTTTCTTGTTATTCCAGGTCGATGGTCATGCCTGGATATGCTGTCATCTAGGAGAATGGCGGCACGAAACATCCATCGCACCATGGACTTCGGAGTCCGATCATCTAGCCTGGAATGTAATAAGATGACTCTCTTGACTAACCCGGTTCTCAGAGCCTCTGTCTTCAGATTGCGAGTGTGGTTTAGGGAAGCCTCCTGTCTGGGTTAATGAAATAGGACTCAAAATCCTATTTAAATTGTGCTCCACGTCATAGGGAAATTTTATGAAAAACGTTGTTAGACCAATTACATCACCAACTTACAGAATAATTCAAGGATTTTACCTAAGCAGATGTGCAGTACGTAACGTTTCCAGGTCTGTCAGGCGATTAGTTAAGTTGAAACTAGTGGCAAAATATAGTATGATTTAATAGCAGGTTGTTGGTGGTATAAGAACGTCTTTCATACAATCATTTAATGTTAATGCGTCATACATGTAATACTGAAATACTGATACTGAAAGTGAACCAATTAGTTGCTTATTATATTCTGACTATTCTGCTGTCATGATTTCTTTTTCTTTTGAGTCAACGGTGTTCTGACTGGTTTGATGAGGCCTGTCACGAATACGTATCATGTGCGAACCTGTTCATCTTATAGTAGGTCTTGCACCCAGTGATCTCAGTTATCTGTCTAATGTATTCCTATCGTTCTCTTCCGATACAATTTTTACCCTCTACATCTCCCTGTAATATCAAGGAAGTTATTCCCTGATGTCTTAACATACGTCTTACCATCTTCTTCTTGTCCGTGTTCTCCAAATGTCACTCTCCTCCTCGCTTCTTTGAAGAACATCCTCATTCCTTATCAGTCTACCTAATTTTCAACATTCTTCCGTTCTTTAGCATAGCTTCGTTGCACTTCTGTTCTGTTATCCCACAGACCACGATTCACTACCATACAATGCTGTGCTTCAAATGTACATTCTCAGAAATTTATTCCTCACACTGAGGCCCATGTTATATACTAGTAGACTTCTCTTGGCCTGAAATGGCATCTTTTCCTGTGCTAATGTGTTTTTTATTTTCTTCCTTCTTCTTCTGCCTTGTGTTGCTCTGCTTCCAAGATAGCAGAATTCCTTAACTACGTCTCCTTTGTGGTCCCCAATTTCGATGTTAATGTTCTTGCTATTTTTATTTCTGCTATTCCTCATTACAGTCGTATTTCTTCAGTTTACTGTAAATCCTATTTTGTGCTCATTAGACTATTCGTTCCACTCAAAAGGTCTTGAAATGAGTCTTCATTTTCATTGAGGATAGCAATGCCATCAGCGAATCTCATCATTGACATTGTTTCACCCTGAATTTTAATATCACTGTTGAATTTTACTTTTATTTGGATTATTCGTTCTTCGGTGTATAGATTGAATTTTTTTTAATTCGAGTACTTCTTACGTGGTCTTCCAGTCTTACTGTCCCCTCTCGGTTCTTGTATATATTGTACATTAATCGTCTTCCCTTATGGCGTACACCAGGTTTCTTCAGAATTTCGAACATCTTGCACCATTTTACCTTGCCGAACGCTTTTTCCAGTTCGAGAAATCCTACAAACATTTCCTGATTATTCTCAAGTCTTGCTTCCATTATTACGCGTAGCCTCAGAACTGCCTCTCTGGTCCTTTACCTTTTCTAAAGCCATGTCATCCAACATATCTTTCCGAGATTTCACAAGAACCCAATGTTCTTCCAGGGACAACCTGTGGTTAGTCGTGGCATTAACGTCTGCCACCTAAAACACAACACGTATTGAATTTCAACACAGGCGATGGCCGATTAACGAAATATAGATACCGGTAATGGTCCACTAGAAACCATGAGCTCCTTCTTATCAGAACAGTCCGAAAACGCCGGTAAATAACACCTGCACGTTTGTCAGTAGAGTTCACACCCATCCTGTGATTCTCTCCCTGCTAATTGTTCCAGGCCCTTTTATTCACTTACGGCTTTCCGAAAGAATCGCCGGCCGCTGTGGCCGAGCAGTTCTAGGCACTTCAGTCCGAAACCGCGCTGCTGCTACGGTCTCAGGTTCGAATCCTGCCTCGGGTATGGATGTGTGTGATGTCCTTAGTTTAGTTAGGTTTAAGTAGTTCTAAGTCTAGGGGACTGATGACCTCAGAAGTTAAGTCCCATAGTGATTGGAACCATTTTAACCGAAAGAATTCTTGTGAATTTGAAACTATCCACAGTTAATGTGCAACACAGTTCCAATCTTAAACATTAAGGTTTTTTAGGCTTCTCTCGTGTTACTGCATGCCAAGGATGGAGAGGGTGTCCAGTTGTCCTGATGCACCTTAAAAGGTCTAATTGTTTAAGACAACTGGAGCGCTTAAACTGTGCATTTCAGAAATGTGTCCACTGTACTGTTACAAACATTTATGCTACATACACAGCCCCACGGCCTTCGATGACTTATTCTGATCCCTTTATGCCAACTGAGAAACATTGAATAAATTTCTTTTAGATGTGAGACAACGTCCTTAGTGCAAAAAAACTACCAACGTTTCTGCTGCTGTTACAGTCAGTCTTTATCACTGTGACGGTTTGTAATGTGTTATTGAAGGTTATTGAAGGTGCGTAGGTGCTTACGTGTCCACAGCCCTCCAGATGATACATGACAAGGGCCACTTGACATTCATTCCACGAAGGGAGAGGGAGACTAGTTGTTGATATCTGGTAATGTTTGATTTTAGGTAACTAGTACACCCTGAACAAGGCACCTGTAACAACAAACGAAACATTGAAACTTTCATCAAGACACCGTCATACTCACAAAAGAATTTTACTGAAATGGGCTCGAACCTCCCACACTCATAGGTACCTGGAGAGGATATTAATCACGCCTGACATACGAGGTTTGTCCGGAAAATACGTATAAAAGTTGAATAATAACTGTATTTTACAATTATTCAGGTATTACAATATGGTCTCCTTCAAAGTACTCGCCCTGAGACGCGATACACTTCTGCCAACGCCGTTTCCACTGTTGATAACATTCCTCAGAGTCTTCAGTTGTGATGTTGTTCGGTTGCCGTGTCGTTTCCGCCTTGATGGCTTCCACATCTCCCAAGTGCCGCCCCCGAAGCACCATTTTGCATTTTGGGAACATGAAGAAGTCACACGGGGCTAAATCGGGTGAATAAGGTGGGTGGTCTGTCACGGTGATTGAGCTTCGGGCCAAAAACTCGCGCACAACGAGCGACGTGTGAGCGGGCGCATTGTCGTGATGAAGGATCCACCTGCCCACATTTGCCAACTCCGGTCGAACTCGGGCCACACGAGCTCTGAGACGTGTCAGAACTTCAACGTAAAAATTTCCGTTCACTCTCTGGCCGGGAGGGACAAATTCCTTGTGAACAATGCCCCTAAAATCAAAGAAAACAATCAACATTGTCTTCACATTGGACCTTGATTTTCGCGACTTTTTTGTTCTCGGTTCTCCTGCTAGTTTCCGTTCCTTGCTTTGAGATTTGAGCTCCACATCGAATTCGTAAAACCAGGACTCGTCTCCGGTGATGACTCGGTTGAGAAAGTCCCCTCGTTTCTCTGCTTCCAACCAATCCTCACAGCACTCAACCCTCTTTGCTTTCTGTTCTGCCGTCAAGAGATTCGTTACGATTTTCGCACACAATTTCTTCATTTTAAGTTTTTGTGCCAGGATTTCGTGAACGATTGTTTTGGGGACCGACAGCTCGTCAGCAATCATTCTGACTTTCAATCTACGGTCTTTAAGAACACAAGTCCGAATTCGTTCAACAATTGCATCGGAACTCGATGTCGACGGGCGTCCTGGGCGAGGGTCATCGTTCACTTCTTCTCGGCCATCCCGCAACCTTTTTAACCACTTTTTCACGGTTGGTTCCTTCAGAGAATTGTCTCCGTAAACCTGTTTCAAACACTCAAAAATCTCACGGCCTTTCTTGCCTAGCTTTGCAAGAAACTTGATGTTGACGCGCTGTTCCTCAATCAGAGAGAGCTCCATGCCGACGGCAGGTGAAAAAGGGTAACTGTCAACAAGCTGCCGCACACTCCCAACGTCACGCAGAGTGCTCTGACTCGAACTGAGCGTTGATGGATTGATTACAGCAGTAGTCCCACCTGGCGGTGACTGAAACTTGTAACATAAAGACATTATTCAACTTTTATACGTATTTTCCGGACAAACCTCGTAGGTACCATCACGTAGTGCGTCTGTGGAGGTTTCTGTAATGGAAGTCTCTAAACAGAAATGTCGAAGGTCAGAGTCTGGGGATTCAAGGAATCCTTGCCTTAGTTGGAAAGAGCCGAAAGTCAGATCGTGGTAAGTCGAGAAAGTAAAAGAGGCAAGAAAGAATTACTTTCCTTCCGGGTAGTCCTTGCTCTGGGCAACATGATAAATTAAAACGAGTGCATAGTCTTGCAGTTACCGATCCCTACGCGCCTTAGTTAAGTAAGAAAGACGAAACGTAAGCTACAACGCCACTTATGAGCTTTGGGATTACCGAGGAAATCCTCTATAGCTGAGGCTGTGTACTATTGCTTCTCACTCACTCCTGCATAAGGTACAAAAGATGTATCGTGTGGACAAATCTGAACAGTGTCTAGTGTACTGTGGCATTAATGTTCTGGGTGATACGAAATCTATTATTTGCTAATGATACCTCCCCACTTCAAATACTTAGCTGACAGACAGACGGATAATCACTAGTACCACTTCAGGTCTTCATTTTATAACTCACTGTAGAGATCTCAGTTTTTTGTGTCCTTGGTGTCTTTAGCCGAAGCAACCATACATAAAATTACCTCTTCTCTCAAGCAGTATCAGTTCCGCTAACAACCACGAGCTTCCGACAGCTGTCACCGCCATCGTCATCAGGAGCAAACTAGTGACTGCTCTCAATAATTCGGTGTTCTCCTGTTACCATTCAAGTACGGAACTTTTCTGGCTTGGACCGGCCTCAAGGTGGTGATACGAACAGCCTGCTGCTGTCCAATTGTGCCACGGGGTTCCCTGACATCAGGAAGCACGGAGGATCGGTAAATCAAGTTTTTCTTCAGTCGTCGATGTTTTTGGTTGTTTTCGTCTTGCCTCCAACACCCTCGCAGCGTAGTTGATATCTACAATTAGAATTATTTCGAGATAGATGAATTTCAGTTGCTTTTACTATAACAGAGTCCCTATAAGATAAATGAAAACTCGTTACCTTGCACAGAGATTGATACCTAAAATTATGTTATTGTTGTTTTTTAAATGTTTTATTTAAAAATGTTGGCACACGCTGCATAGTAGAATAATTCAAGAGCCGATTTGATATACGACACACTTTAGTTTATAACGTAGCGGTAGTAGTATTGTGTGTATTTTGATGATGATGATGATGTTTGGTTTGTGGGACGCTCAACTACGCGGTTATCGGCGCCCGTACACATTCCCAATCTGCACACAGTCTAGCCACTTTCCTGATTGATGATGGAATGATGAGGACAACACGAACACCCAGTCCCAGGGCAGAGAAAATCCCAAACCCGGTCGGGAATCGAAACCGGGACCCCGTGATCCAAAGGTAGCAACGCTAGCCACTAGACCACGAGCCGTGGACAGTGTATGTATTTTGTCCAAATGGACAAACTCGAATGTCGTGCTGTCATAAAATCACTTGTTCTGTTCCACTAACGTCAACATAAATCCATCCAAAGTTGGCAAAGGTTAACAAGTAGTCTGCTCCTTGATTTGAACAGTTAAAAACTGGACAGGCGAAACAGAACGTTGTAAAAATGGACAGCTTGTTTCAAACGTGGCCATGCTTCTCTTGAAGATAATCCACTCGTAATTGAGGCTTGTGGGACTCAGATACCATTCAGCAGTCTTAAAATTGAAATGAGAGTTGAAATTACATAAAGAATTAATAGTAAACTAAACGTTAATCGAACCGGAATTTGTTACTAAGTAAAACTATTATCTTTCCCGTGGTTTAAAAAATTATGTATTACTTGCCTTTTACTGGCACTATTCAGATCTTGGTCGTGGCGTCGCAAACGCTCTAAATCGTTAGAGTCTGGTCTCTTTCCTCAGACAAATCTATGGCCTTCCTTATCTTCATACAGTACGACTTTGCGGTCATCCTGTAGTAGCTTCGACCTTGATAGAGCATCACCCTCTAATCTTCACTCTCTCCTTCACATGTTAATATTCCGATCGAAACGGTCGTCTTATCCCTATACATTAGCGAATCCTGTACAATTACTTTTTTATTACAGTGCCTGTTAAGCGATATAATGCTGTATGTGAATTAAAAATTACTATTTTACGATCTGGGGACAACAAATACAATGATCTGCATTTTTGTGAACCTACAAATCTCATACGGTTTTTATTTAAAATACAATAATGTATAAGAACATCGATGGAAAAATAGAAACCAATCTCCCTGAGCAGCCATAGCGTACAGATCTCCGTACCGGCACGTTCACAGGAACTCAGTCCGTCAGTTCACCTGATGATGGCGACATGTGTGATCGCCGAAATATTGTGCCCGTTGGACACTGTAGACCGGCAGTACACCCGTGGATATTTTAATTAATAAGAGCCGAGTTAAATACACCTTAAAAATACGTGTTTTCCTGTGCGAAATGCTTGGTTTATTTTAGTCAAACTAGTTTCAATGAGAATTACTTCATTATCAGTGTGCTCTTATTCTGAATATTAATGTGGTGGACAGGGATATACTTTGAAATAGCTGTATTTTCAACTTCAGCTTGTAACTACTACCAGTAACATTGGAAAGGATGCTAGATTCTCTACATATTTCTAGTACATGATCTTCAGAATAAAACGCTACTGATGCTGCCGAAACTCTCGTCGAAATCGATCTGAGGACAGCAAATATAATGATCTGCATCGTTGTGAAACTGCAAATCTCATGTTTTTACTGCAGACACGGGCCCATGTGGAGAAAAGTTGAAGTGTAAAATATACCTCACTATTCGAAGAAACATATGATTATTTTGCTAAATGGGGACAGAGCGAAGGAAAAGATGCCTGAGAGAATAAGGGTCCAAAAAGGTCATATGGACTTATGGCCGGAAAAGAGTTACAGGGAGCTACACCTACTTGAAGGTGGCGATAAAAAGGCGTTAAACTCTGAAGAATATGACCTCAGTGTCAACACCAGGCAGGTGGTTCTCCAGCCCTGGGTAAGCCAGACGACTGTGACGAATATCTTCCACGATAACTGGCCAATATCCGTATCATTTACAATGCATACAGGCCTTATTACTTGCCTCTGGGGCAACGGTGCGGTTTTGTCGCGGGTTCGTTCAACAGCCCACAATGGTCCTGGGATTTTTGTCAGCTACTCAATTCACAGATGATGCTTCCTTACGAAAGGCGGTATTGTCAACCTTTACAACACCCCCTGTCGGCTACGAAGTTTCTCCATGGTATGATGGCAGCGACCAACAGCACCAGTTCAGCCTCAATGTGTGGGTGGGGATTAATGGCGTCCCCTTCTGGAGGGTGGAACTAAAACACTAGTACAGACAGAACAAACCTCGTTGACTGGTTCTTTCTCATGTGTGCTTTAATCATTATAACCTACGTACTCAAAGATTTTTTATCTCCACCTTAAAGTGGGTGCACCTACCATGGAACACATTTCCGGCCATATGTCCATTATGACGCTTTTTGCTCCTCATTCTCTCAGGCATCGTTTCCTGCAGTTTGTCCCAGTGTAGTAAAATCATCCTGTATAAACGGCCTTGCAGATGTTGGAAGCGCCTTTTAACAGTTTTTAAGCGCTTGCAAATTAATTTTCTTATTTTTAACTCCGCCTAACACGAATATGTTTTAATAACAATGCGTCACGTTCTGTGGAACTCAATTATTTCATGCAAAATATATTTTACTAAGTTCGTGGTTGTTTTTCTATTTTAGGCCTAAAAGCTGTAACATGTGCATAGATGTAAAAACATTAACGTAAAAACAGAAAGAAAAAAGCACATATCATATATCTTAAGCCCAAATCTGACCACGATCTATTGGTTATGAACTGGAGATTAAAACTGAAGAAACTGCAAAGAGGTGGGAATTTAAGGAGATGGGACCTGGATAAACTGACTAAACCAGAGGTTGCACAGAGTTTCAGGGAGAGCATAAGGGAACAATTGACAGAGATGGGGGAAAAAGTACAGTAGAAGAAGAATGGGTAGCTCTGAGGGATGAAGTAGTGAAGGCAGCAGAGGATGAAGTAGGTAAAAAGATGAAGGCTAGTAGAAATCCTTGGGCAACAGGAGAAATATTGAATTTAATTGATGAAAGGAGAAAATATAAAAATGCAGTAAATGAAGCAGGCAAAAAGGAATACAAACGTCTCAAAAATGAGATCGACAAGAAGTGCAAAATGGCTAAGCAGGGATGCTAGAGGATAAATGTAAGGATGTAGAGGCTTATCTCGCTAGGGGTAAGATAGATACTGCCTACAGGAAAATGAAAGAGACATTTGGAGAGAAGAGATCACCTTGTATGAATATCAAGAGCTCAGATGGAAATTCAGTTCTAAGCTAAGAAGGGAAAGCCGAAAGGTGGAAGGAGTATATACAGGGTCTATACAAGGGCGATGTACTTGAGGACAATATTATGGAAATGGAAGATGAAATGGGAGATACGATACTGCGTGAAGAGTTTGACAGAACACTGAAAGACCTGAGTCGAAACAAGGCCCCGGGAGTAGACAACATTCCATTAGAACTACTGACGGCCTTGGGAGAGCCAGTCCTGACAAAACTCTACCATCTGGTGAGCAAGATGTATGAGATAGGTGAAATACCCTCAGACTTCAAAAAGAATATAATAATTCCAATCCCAAAGAAAGCAGGTGTTGACAGATGTGAAAATTACCGAACTATCAGTTTAATAAGTCACAGCTGCAACATACTAACACGAATTCTTTACAGACGAATGGAAAAACTGGTTGAAGCCGACCTCGGAGAAGATCAGTTTGGATTCCGTAGAAATGTTGGAACACGTGAGGCAATACTGATCCTACGACTTAGCTTAGAAGACAAATTAAGGAAAGGTAAACCTACGTTTCTAGCATTTGTAGACTTAGAGAAAGCTTTTGACAACGTTTACTGGAATATTTTTTCAAATTCTGAAGGTGGCAGGGGTAAAATACAGGGAGCGAAAGGCTATATACAATTTGTACAGAAACCAGATGGTAGTTATAAGAGTCGAGGGGCATTAAAGGGAAGCAGTGGTTGGGAAGGGAGTGAGACAGGGCTGTAGCCTCTCCCCGATGTTATTCAATCTGTATATTGAGGAAGCAATAAAGGAAACAAAAGAAAAATTCGGAGTAGGTATTAAAATCCATGGAGAAGAAATAAAAACATTGAGGTTCGCCGATGACATTGTAATTCTGTCAGAGACAGCAAAGGACTTGGAAGAGCAGTTGAACGGAATAGACAGTGTCTTGAAAGGAGGATATAAGATGAACATCAACAAAAGCAAAACGAGGATAATGGAATGTAGTCGAATTAAGTCGGGTGACGTTGAGGGAATTAGATTAGGAAATGAGGCACTTAAAGTAGTAAAGGAGTTTTGCTATTTGGGGAGCAAAATAACTGATGATGGTCGATGCAGAGAAGATATAAAATGTAGACTGGCAATGGTAAGGAAAGCGTTTCTGAAGAAGAGAAATTTATTAACATCGAGTATAGATTTAAATGTCAGGAAGTCGTTCTGAAAGTATTTGTATGGAGTGTAGCCATGTATGGAAGTGAAACGTGGACGATAAATAGCTTAGACAAGAAGAGAATAGAATCTTTCTAAATGTGGTGCTACAGAAGAATGCTGTAGATTAGATTGGTAGATCACATAACTAATGAGGAGGTATTGAATAGAATTGGGGTGAAGACGAGTTTGTGGCACAACTTGACAAGACCGATTGGTAGGACATGTTCTGAGGCATCAAGGGATCACAAATTTAGCATTGGAGGGCAGCGTGGAGGGTAAAAATCGTAGAGGGAGATCAAGAGATGAATACACTAAGCAGATTCAGAAGGGTGTAGGTTGCAGTAAGTACTGGGAGATGAAGAAGCTGGCACAGGATAGGGTAGCATGGAGAGCTGCATCAAACCAGTCTCAGGACTGAACGCCACAATAACAACAACAACAACAAGCCCAAAGTAGAAAAACGACCTTGAGGTTTGCATAATATTTTTACAGATAAAAACTGAGGTATAAATATGACGCACAGGAGTCAAAACATGTTTGGGTGAAAAGAAAAAAGAGTGGGCTCACATTGTGTTTTAGAGAAAGTGAAGTTTAGAATCCCATATATACACTCTAAGATGAAAAGACGACGCGCCACGAAGAAAGTATCCGAATGAGACGGAAATCGGTAGATGTGACGTACATGTACAGACTAACAAATTACATTTTCAGAAAAATTGGATGGTCTATTGAAGAGAAAGGTGTTCACAAACTGAGCAAATCAATAACTGTTGGTCCACCCCTGGTCCTTATGCAAGCAGTTACCAGCTTGGCACTGGCTGAGAGAGATGCTGGATGTCCTCCTGAGGGATATCGCTCCAAATTCTATCCAGTTCGAGAGTTAAATTGCCTCCAGGCACGTCTTCGCTGGTCATCAGTGTCAGTTCGAAAATTGACCCATCAGCGAAAACAATCCTACTCCAGCCAATGAGAGTACGGGCTGAAGACGCGTTTTGAGACGGTCCCGACAGCTGTGGGTGCCAACCTGAATGTCGCCTGTCATATCGCCCAACAACAAGAGCGATGGTCTCGGGTGCTATTTCCTTTCAGGCCCCCTCGGTTGTCAACCGCGGTACCTTTACAGCAGAGCGATATCTCGACGACATTGTACGCCCCGTTTTGTTGCCCTTCATTGCAATACGTCTTGGGCTCACATTTCATCAAGATAATGCCCGCCTGCAAACGGCGGGAGTTTCTTCTGGTTGCCTTCGTGTTTGCCACATCATCAGATCTTCCCTCACTTGAGAAAGTTTGGAGCGTTATAGGCAGGGCCCGCCAACCAGCTCGGATTCTGAAGATAGAACGTGACAATTGGACATAATTTGGCACAATATCCCTCAGGAGGACATCAAACTACTCTGTAAATCAATGCCAAGTCGAACAACTGCTTGCAGAAAGGTCAGAGGTGGAATAATGCACTATTGAGCTGCGCAGTTTGTGAGACTCTTTCTCTCGAATAAATCATCTTTTTTTTTTTAAAAAAATAATAATCATTTCTTTGTCCGTACATGTATGTCACATCTACCGATTTTCGTCCCGTACACATAATTTTTTCGAGATGTGTCGTATTTCCTCAGAGTGTGTAAACAACTCCATGAAATGAGATATTATCCTCAGTTGAATTGTGACCAACCTATTGGAAAACTTACACTGCAACTCCTAAGCGATTTTGTGAAGAACTTTCGTAGGCAAATCACTTACCGTGACCCAAGACAGAAAGCAAGTACCTGTTAGGATCAGTTACCCTATTACACTAGACAGTTTTCATACTCATTCAATGTTGACTCATGTTTGCGTAGATTCCACACGATTACCTCTTTATTTAAAGCATTTTTTGGTTTTGTAGGTCATAGGAATGACCATTAATTCATTCCGAGAGAGTAAAAACTAAGGATGCAGCATGCAATATATTTTCTGAAAGCATTCGCTGTCCATCTTCGCACAACGGATGGTGTAGTACAACAAAGAGACAAAAAAGAAGACGTGGTGTCGCAGTGATTAACTTTTTCTAAAAAAAAAAAATGGACGTATGTTGCTTCTCGCCGCGCGGGATTAGCCGTGCGGGCTAGGGCGCTGCACTTATGGACTGTGCGGCTGGACCCGGCGGAGGTTCGAGTCCTCCCTCGGGTATGGGTGTGTGCGTTTGTCCTTAGAATAATTTAGGTTAAGTATTGTGTAAGCTTAGGGACTGATGACCTTAGCAGTTAAGTCCCATAAGATTTCACACACATTTGAACATTTTGTTGCTTCTCAGAACGTGTACTACACGAGTGGAATGGCTCGTCCGATTTTTCCGCGATCAACAATTATAAGGACGACGAATTCATTGGAAACATAACACAAGTTCGAATGGGGGAAAGTGGGAAAGGAATCCGGCCAATTTGCAAAGGCACCAACCATTTACCTTAAAGGGTTTAGAGAAATCGCAGGCAGACTAAAGCTGGATGACCGGACAGGAATTTCACCTACCATCGTCCTGAATGTGAGCCCAAATAATAACAACAAACATGTCTCTCTTCTCAGCATGTTATAAAGTAAACCTGTTTTCTGTACGTCCCTAACATTATTCTGTAAGGAACGGATTGCAAAGACGTGGCCATCACGTGGGTAGCCTAGACAAAGCAAGGGCCCACGAACCGGCTGTCCCTGCTCGTTTTTTTACGACAGCAGAAGTAGCATGTATCTCAGACAATGAATGAGCGCGCGTGGGAACAAGTTAAACATGGCGTCATTGAGGAAGCGTCGTTGTGTAGCGTCCCAAGGAATCGGGTGTAGGAAGTTGTGTAACAAGATAATTACTTCGTAGCCCGGATGACGTCTAAATCCACAGCTTCATTTTCTAACTCCCAGGCGTCAAGAAACTCGTCGGCAATATTTACGACAAGTCGTCCTTTGTTAGCGCTGAAGAAAGAAAAAAACCTTCCACAAAAGTGAGAATAACAACATAGCCTTGTGTAAAGCTGATTCTCTTGTCTATGTTTCTTTTTAAATGTAACATCATTTAAGATACAATTTTTCAGAATGTTCTTTTATTTGCCGGCCGGTGTGGCCGAGCGGTTCTAGGCGCTACAGTCTGGAACCACGCGACCGCTATGGTCGCAGGTTCGAATCCTGCCTCGGGCATGGATGTTTGTGGCGTCCTTAGGTTAGTTAGGTTTAAGTAGTTCTAAGTTCTGATGACCTCAGATGTTAAGTCCCATAGTGCTCAGAGCCATTTGAAACATCTTTTTGTTCTTTTATTTTATTAAAGCGCGAGGTTCAAGGAATGTTGCGAAAGTAGAACTGCAAATGACAGATTAGTGACTGGGATAAATAAACCGACAATAGCTGAAAAATGGCCTGGATAATTTTTCTGGTAAAGCTGAAAGCTCTTTTGGACATTGTAAAATACTTCCCTTTGCTATACTTAATTATACTGTATAATGTTTACTCTCGTCTGGCTTGTATCAGGATACGTACTATGACCGCTTGTTTAAAGGTGCTTTGGTCCACCTGTGGAACATCGGCAATTCTAGGCTTGAATTCAATAAGTCCTTGGTAAGTTTTCGAAGGTAAGAGACACCAGATGACTACGAAGAGATCATGCATTTTCAGTAAATTACTGGCATATCGTTTGTTGGCTCCCGATAGTGTATCAGATGTGTTGCATCAGAGTCAGGTCAAGCAAATTTTGTGACCAAGACATCAGCATCAGCTCACTATTGTGCTCCTCAAATCCTGTAGCACAATTCTGGCCTTGTGACATGGACAGTTATCAGTTATCCTGCTGAAAGATAGCATCGCCGTCAGGGAAGACATGAAAGATGGAATGGTGCAGTTGGTCCGTGACCATGTACATGTGGTCCACAGTTGGCATGGTGCCTTCTATTACTATCACAGGTCCCGTGGAAGCCCAGATGAATGTTCCCTATAGCATAATCCCCCCCCCCCCCCCAACCCGCTCTACGCTCCGCAAAAATCTGACATCAGTGGCACTCTGACTGTGTACTGCACTGTCGTAGCCATTCTGCTTACAATGCCACGTATCGGAACTGTAAACAAACACCGTAGCACCGACAAGTATGCGGTGTTACACAGAATGACGTCAGTAGTGGCTGGTAACAACAAAGTCGCAATTCAAGATTAGCATTAGAGCAAGCACCACCTCTATCATTTATGTATCTCCCGTAGTGCATTACTCCGTATTTTGGAGACCCCAGTTAACTGCAGTCACACGTGTGTTAGCATGTTTTGTATATTTTAAAGATATGGGCAGTGTTCAGTTAGAAGATAAACCGTAACGACTCCTGTATATTGGATGATTGATTTACGTGATTCATTTCGCTCATATCCCCCACCCCCACCCCCGCCCCCTGCTTCCTTTTCTACTGTTTTGTCATACGGTCCATGTGACTCATCCAGATAATGGTGGAAGGCAGCGGAAGGTATTGGGGTTGGGTTGGGTTGTTTGGGGGAAGAGACCAAACAGCGAGGTCATCGGTCTCTTCGGATTAGGGAAGGACGGGGAAGGAAGTCGGCCGTGCCCTTTCAAAGGAACTATCCCGGCATTTCCCTGGAGCGATTTATGGAAATCACGGAAAACCTAAATCAGTATGGCCGGGAAGGTATTGTCCACTTGACAGATTTCCAAAGTATTCAACAGCACCTTAATTGGTACTGTTCTGTAGCTCTCAGCTAGGATCTGTGTGGAGTGTAGACTAGCTGCAGTTATCAGTGTGTGGTGGTGGTGGTGGTGGTGGTTAGTGTTTAACGTCCCGTCGACAACGAGATCATTAGAGTCGGAGCGCAAGCTCGGGTTAGGGAAGGATTGGGAAGGAAATCGGCCGTGCCCTTTCAAAGGAACCATCCCGGCATTTGCCTGAAACGATTTAGGGAAATCACGGAAAACCTAAATCAGGATGGCCGGAAACGGGATTGAACCGACGTCCTCCCGAATGCGAGTCCAGTGTTCAGTGTGTGGATACATGAATTAGAGTTGACTGTGAAGGACAGTATTGCAGTTAATAGCCAGTTGGTGGTCCTTGTTGCAAATGATCAAGCACCTTTTCATATCTGAAAGCAACAACAGTTGATAGGTATATCTCAGTTATGAGAAGAATAATGGTCAGAACATAAGCTGTCCCCTTCTGACCAAGAAATTGCTGCTAGAGTAGACAGGCTCGTCGTAACTTTTGCCATTTCCTCGTTTCTCATAATGATCCTGGGCAATATAGTATTTTAACGATCGTCTTTACCATCGTCTGCGAAGGCACCTAGCAATTTACTTTGCACACTCCTATACAACAACCTCTTCTTTCTGAGGAAATGGACGACGAGGTCAGTGGCGCTAGTAAATTACCTAACACATAAAGTGGTCTGACGCATGAGGTCAGGTATTTCCAAACAATGGCCTCGTAAAGCTCGCTTATAGTACACGACATGCTATCAGTTCGGTGACGCAAAAGGTACGATTAACAATATCATGCCGCAGATCGACAAGACATTGCCATTTTGTCGCAAGATGGAACAAAGATAAGGACCAGTCTATTATATTTGTGTCCTCTCTTACAACGTCTATGTAATCGTTCCAAGAACTCTTGATACAAGCAGTTAGGAAAGTAGCGGGCATAAACAACTTTGAAATAAGGACAACCTCTTGCAGAGAATCGACAGTCGGCGCTCGGTCTCTATGTACTGGCAGTTGATCTCGAAGTAAATAAATGTGATACATGGTGCGTAAGTAGGCCGATAGATGAATTACCATTAGGCAAAACCATTGGAAACTGTAAAATACCTAGAAGTAACGATCGGAAGCGATCAAAGTGTTAAGACAACATAAAACAAGTTTTGGGGAAAGCAGATCACAGGTTGAAATTCAGTGGAAGAATCTTAGGAAAATGTAATTCTTGCACAGAAGAAGGGACTTTCGGCTGTTCGACTTGTAACACTATCAGAGAAGACATCCCTGTAACGGGGCACTGTGACAGATGCTTCCTGGAAATCTAGAAAAATGCTATCTTCCTGTTAACATGTCTGTTAGATGTCATTAGTAACATTTGACAAGAGCTTAATGAGAAAGTTACCTAACGCAAAGTCTATTAGACTGGAATTTCTAACACATCATTCATTATTATTATTATTATTATTCAGGCGAGGGTGTTGTACCTAGAGGACAGTGCATCCACATTGCAGTCATGGACTGTGCTGCTGGTCCCGGCGGAGGTTCGAGTCCGCCCTCGGGCGCGGGTGTGTGCATTTGTCCTTAGGATAATTTAGGTTAAGTAGTGTGTAGGCTTAGGGACTGATGACCTTAGCAGTTAAGTCCCTTAAGATTTCACACACACTTGAACATTTTTTTTTTTTTGAACATTTGACAGTGTATCCAGATGTGGATGTAGGACAAATGATGTTTACTGGTCGGGGTTTCAGTCTGATGACCGATTTCAGAAATGCGCACTAGAGATCGCGATAAGCACTTTCCAGCATTTTCTATCGTTTTTGTTGTGAGACAACAGGTTGTGTTTTGTGCAGCGTTTATAAATACACTCCTGGAAATGGAAAAAAGAACACATTGACACCGGTGTGTCAGACCCACCATACTTGCTCCGGACACTGCGAGAGGGCTGTACAAGCAATGATCACACGCACGGCACAGCGGACACACCAGGAACCGCGGTGTTGGCCGTCGAATGGCGCTAGCTGCGCAGCATTTGTGCACCGCCGCCGTCAGTGTCAGCCAGTTTGCCGTGGCATACGGAGCTCCATCGCAGTCTTTAACACTGGTAGCATGCCGCGACAGCGTGGACGTGAACCGTATGTGCAGTTGACGGACTTTGAGCGAGGGCGTATAGTGGGCATGCGGGAGGCCGGGTGGACGTACCGCCGAATTGCTCAACACGTGGGGCGTGAGGTCTCCACAGTACATCGATGTTGTCGCCAGTGGTCGGCGGAAGGTGCACGTGCCCGTCGACCTGGGACCGGACCGCAGCGACGCACGGATGCACGCCAAGACCGTAGGATCCTACGCAGTGCCGTAGGGGACCGCACCGCCACTTCCCAGCAAATTAGGGACACTGTTGCTCCTGGGGTATCGGCGAGGACCATTCGCAACCGTCTCCATGAAGCTGGGCTACGGTCCCGCACACCGTTAGGCCGTCTTCCGCTCACGCCCCAACGTCGTGCAGCCCGCCTCCAGTGGTGTCGCGACAGGCGTGAATGGCGGGACGAATGGAGACGTGTCGTCTTCAGCGATGAGAGTCGCTTCTGCCTTGGTGCCAATGATGGTCGTATGCGTGTTTGGCGCCGTGCAGGTGAGCGCCACAATCAGGACTGCATACGACCGAGGCACACAGGGCCAACACCCGGCATCATGGTGTGGGGAGCGATCTCCTACACTGGCCGTACACCACTGGTGATCGTCGAGGGGACACTGAATAGTGCACGGTACATCCAAACCGTCATCGAACCCATCGTTCTACCATTCCTAGACCGGCAAGGGAACTTGCTGTTCCAACAGGACAGTGCACGTCCGCATGTATCCCGTGCCACCCAACGTGCTCTAGAAGGTGTAAGTCAACTACCCTGGCCAGCAAGATCTCCGGATCTGTCCCCCATTGAGCATGTTTGGGACTGGATGAAGCGTCGTCTCACGCGGTCTGCACGTCCAGCACGAACGCTGGTCCAACTGAGGCGCCAGGTGGAAATGGCATGGCAAGCCGTTCCACAGGACTACATCCAGCATCTCTACGATCGTCTCCATGGGAGAATAGCAGCCTGCATTGCTGCGAAAGGTGGATATACACTGTACTAGTGCCGACATTGTGCATGCTCTGTTGCCTGTGTCTATGTGCCTGTGGTTCTGTCAGTGTGATCATGTGATGTATCTGACCCCAGGAATGTGTCAATAAAGTTTCCCCTTCCTGGGACAATGAATTCACGGTGTTCTTATTTCAATTTCCAGGAGTGTATACTGACTTCCACACATTTCAAAAAAATGGTTCAAATGGCTCTGAGCACTATGGGACTTAACATCTGTGGTCATCAGTCCCCTAGAACTTAGAACTACTTAAACCTAACTAACCTAAGGACATCACACACATCCATGCCCGAGGCAGGATTCGAACCTGCGACCGTAGCGGTCGCACGGTTCCAGACTGAAGCGCCTAGAACCGCTCGGCCACCAGCGGCTGGCCACACATTTCAATACTGCATCATATATTACAGTTATCTGGAATTATACTGTTAATTTTCAGTTATAGCATTTTCTGCTGAGTAAAATTCTATGTACTTTTTTTTAAACTGGGTTGAATGTTTGGACGGTTAAGCCTTATTTTGTTTGTCATGCAGCATCTTGCACCTTCAGATGGAAGAACCTCTTGTGCCATGATATACCTGGCTTTAAAATGGAATAGCTTCTGTTTCAAAACGTTTTTAACTTGCAACTGGCTTTTGATAAAACTTCTACTTAATTTGATTTCTCCTAATGATTACTGGTGTGTTGTAGACTGATAATATAACAGTTTGGTTGTTAAAGACAATACGACAAGATGTTCTCGATTGCGGTACATTTAAAAAAATTTAATACATTATTTGTTCGTAGGTACAGGAGTATGTTGTACCTTGAAAGATTTTCTCACATTGGAAACTCTTTACTTTTACGCAATAATTTCTATAATTTCAGAAAAAAATGCAGCGCACAAAACCGTGCTATGATTTAAACATGGAGTAAGAAAATACATTTAGGTTCTGTTACAGGGATGCCTAGAGGCGAAATTCTGAGAAGTGTTCCAGGGCACAACACTTTATCCTACTGTAATGACTACTAGTCATTTCCTTCAATTCCTAATCATTAGTTATCCTATTGTAATGATTAGTATAACTAATAGCATTGTATTGTGCTCATGTTCAGGTGTAACAAATGCATAAATAAATAAACAAATAACTACTAAGAGTCCCAGAGGTGCAACACTCAAGAAAAGTGGCGTTTATATCACATCATTGCCCATGTTCCTTACATTTTTGTTACTTGTTTTAATACACAGTGTAGGAAGATTTTGTTACGGGAGGCTAGCAAACAGGTAGGATCACAAGGCAGATTCGTCGAACGATGCTTCAGATGGTCATACAACGTGATAACGGCTTTGTTACTTTCGCGAATCTTGTTATTCGCACATGGAATAAGTTCACAAATATGTGAATAGCTAGAAGAATTCTTAAATAATAGAACCCAGTATGTTGTCCTCGACGGCAAGTGTTCATCAGAGACAAGGGTGTCGTCGGGAGTTCCCCAGGGAAGTATGATAGAACCGCTGTTGTTCTATATACACATAAATAATTTGGCGGATAGGGTGGGCAGCAATCTGTGGTTGTTTGCTGATGATGCTGTGGTGTATGGTAAGGTGTCAAAGTTGAGTGATTGTAGGAATGTACAAGACGATTTAGACAAAATTTCCAGGTGGTATGATGAATGTCAGCTAGCCATAAATGTGGAAAAATGTAAATGCGGATGAGTAGGAAGATCAAACCTGTAATGTTCGGATACAGCATTACTAGTGTCCTGCTTCACAAAGTAAAGTCGTTTAAAAATCTGGGTGTAACGTTGCAAAACGATGAGGTGGAACGAGCAAGTGAAAGCTGTAGTAGGAAAGGCGAATGGTCAGCTTCGGTTTATTGGGAGAATTTTAGTATAGTGTGGTTCATTTGTAAAGGAGACCACATATAGGACGCTGGTGCGACCTATTCTTGAGTACTGCTCAAATGTTTGGGGTCTGTACCACGTCGGACTGAAGGAAGACATCGAAACAATTCAGAGGCGGGCTGCTAGATTTGTTACCGGTAGGTTCGAACAACACTTTATTAAGTGTTACACAATGCTTCAGGAACTCAAATGGGAATCCCTGGAGGGGAGGTGACGTTCTTTTCGAGAAAAACTATTGAGAAAATTTGGAGAACCGGCATTTGAAGGTGACTGCCGAACGATTTTACTGCCGCCACCACGCAGTGCGAATAAAGACCACGAACATAAGATACGAGAAATTAGGGCTCATACGGAGGCATATAGACAGTCTTTTTTCCCTCGCCCTATTTGCGAGTGCAACAGGAAAGGAAATGACTAGTAGTTGTACAAGATATCCTCCACCACGCACCGTACGGTGGCTATGTAGTTGTAGATATAGATGTGTGGCAAGAGTATAAAATTGACTGGCATGCCCGTGAGCGTTATGAAGATGTTCATCAAACTTCACTGGAGGATGCTTCAAGAGAAGTGATGTCCGTCACAGAGACGCTGACTGTTAAAATTCCGAGAGCAAACGTTTTAATTAGACTCCCGCAACATGTAATTTTGTTGCACATAAGTCTTGCGAAATGATCACTACAAGAACATTGGAATCAGATGTCGTACTGAGGGCTTACAAATTGTCGTTCTCCCTACTTACGATTGCTGAATGGACGAGAGTAAGGGACGAAATTATAGTCTTGCGCTGCTCGTAAAGAGCGATGTCTAAACGCGATGTTCTCGTGATCCCTTTGGGGCCAATACTAAAGGGGTAGTGTGCAGGGTGGGCCAAAATTTAAGGATGGTTTATACCAGTGAATGAATTAACGGCCTTGCCGCAGTGGATACACCGGTTCCCATTAGATCACCGAAGTTAAGCGCTCTCGGGCGTGGCCAGCCCTTGGATGGGTGACCATCCGGGCCGCCGCGCGCTGTTGGCATTTGTCGGGGTACACCCAGCCCCGTGATGCCAATTGAGGAGCTACTCGACCGAATAGTAGCGGCTCCAGTCAAAGAAAACCATCATAACGACCGGGAGAGTGGTGTGCTGACCACATGCCCCTCCTATCCACATCCTCACCTGAGGGTGACACGGCTGTCGGATGGTCCCAATGGGCCACTTGTGGCCTGAAGACGGAGTGCTTTATACTGGTGAATAACTCTTTTATTAATTCCTTCCTCCTTTCTTTTGTTTCAGATTCTGACAAGGCCAGGACGGAGACTGACCGTGCAAAAATTCATATCCGTTTAATATCAATGGAATCTAATGAAACACAAAACTGTTCACAGTTATAACCTCTTTTTGACTTTTGGCCCATCCTGTATATTCCTAGATTCATCACTGACAGCTCGTTATTGAAACTTCCTAACCAGGCTTTCACAGGATAGTTCGTGTATAACTTCTAATGTCTGCCAGTTAAGGTTTTGCAGATCTCCGTGACTCTCTGACATGGGTCAGCCAAACCTGTGACCATTCTTGCTGCACTTCGTTGTATACGTTCGATATCCCCAGTTAGTCCTATTTGATACATTTCACAAACACTTGAGCCATATTCGGGGACTATCCTTTTCCCACAGATTCGCCTGAGTGAGCATTTGACACATATATTGAACACACCTCCTCCTGCTTCTCCCTGTGTCCACCTCTGCCTCCATCTACCTGTCCACTTCATCCTCCCACTTCTCTCTCTGTGTGCCTGTTACTCACATTCTCCCCACTGTCTTCATCTCTCCTTCCCCCTCTATTTGTCCATTTCCTCGACCTCTCTTCTTGACCTATCTTCCTCCCCTTCCTCTGGCCATATCCTCCATCTCCTTTTTCTTTGCCAAGATTTTCTTTCTCTCCTCTTTGCGAATATGCTCTTCTCTATTCATTCCCTGTACATCACCTCCTTTACCTCTGTCTCTGTCCATTGCCTCCTCAACACATTCTATGTCCACCTCCTGCTCCTACACGCTCTGTCAGTCGCCTCCTACCCCTGTTTCTGTCCATCCCCTCTATTCAGTCCCTCTGTTCCTTCCCTTGCCCACCCCCACTTTCTCTCCATTCCCTCATTCCTCCACTCTCTATCCATACCCTCTTACCCCATCTCTCTGACTATCCCTTCCCGTTAATTCCCTCCTGTTCCTTCTCTCTGTGCATTCCCTCCTCTGTCCATCTCAGCCTTTGCCTTTCTCTTTTCATCTCCAGCTCCTCCTTCCTCTTTCTGTCTCCATCTCCCCCTCTGCCTTTTCTACCTGTTCACCAACCCTCTACACCTTTCACCTGCCTCATACATCTCCACATCCTTCCCTCTGTCCATTTCCTTGTCCTCCTTGGTCTATCCATCTTCTCCTGTATCCATCTCAGCCTGCCTCAGCCATTCTCGTCAGCACATGTAGCTTCTGCAATACTGTTCAATAAAGCAGAATGATACTGCTCCCACAACATGCAGTCCTGCAGGACAGGCGAAACATCAAGTGCTTGAAGGTCATTTATTTGCTCCATACATACAGGCTGCCACGAAGTAGATTAATAAAGCAATTCAGTAATACTCCAACACAACACACCTTCCATGCATGGTAGCCTACATGTCAGGTACTGGATTCCATTTCTTACTCCTGACATGTAGACTGCCCTGCAAAGCAGATTGATTTGGCAGGCTTATACTGTTTCCAAAAAACATGTCTGTCACATAAGGCTGCCCATATGCCAGGTGCTGGAAAAACACTTTTCAGGTTGTATATCCCCTCCCATTGGAACTGGGAGGTAATAAACTCATGAGGCCTGATGCTTCTGTGTCAAATTTTCTTGAAATCAGTCCAGGAATTTGGGAGGAGGTCTTGGACATATATATGTACACACATACCTTTTGCTTTATACACATAACAGAAGTGTTGCACTAGTTTTTTATACACTATCTTCTGTGTAGACTATAGGATTTCTCTAGTATTCTACCTACAAAGAGAAGTCAGTTGCCTGCTCTGCATATGGCTGAGTATATATGGTCATTCGAATTTGTGGCCCTACAAGTTGTTACATCTAGATATTTGTGTGAGTTGACGGATTTCAGTTGTGAGTCATTGGTTGTGAGTAATTGGTATTGTATACATACCAATAAGTTTTTTTCGTTTTGCATGGTACACGATTTTATACTGCTATACACTTTAATTTTTATCAATGGGCTGCATCATTTTACTTTGGTTCCTCTAGCAGCTTGCTAAAGTACATGACAGAGTTTGAAACGGGCCTCAGTGTGAATCTCCAGTTGGCTGTCTGGTAAAATTGTGCAATATCCAAATTTGTGGGGTATTTGGATGTGATAGTGGCCGGATGTTGGGCGGCAGTGGAACCTTAAGGAAAGCAGTCATCGTTCTGATGGAACACGTTTCACCACCACAAGAGAGGATCGACATATTGCGCTACAAGCACATCGTAACCTCTTCACATCTATGCCTGCCATCCCACAACAGGGGTGTCCAACCCTTTAGCTTACCTGGGCCACATCAGAGGACCAGAATTTTTGGGCCGAACATAATGTACTTAACACTAACATTAACGACTGAACACATAGAAAAAAAGGGGACGGCCAGGGGTATATAGCTAAAACATTTCAGTAATTTATTTATTTACGATTATTTATTCTAAAAAATCAAGATGGAATTAATTTGACATTTTAAATATGAGATTTCACTTTATCATATTTTTCTTTTAAATTGATGTCAGACTGAAAATCTTCTCGGAACGTATCTACATCGTGTGTAAAAGGTGTCACATAAATACAAATTGTTTTTTCGAAAATCTTGAAATCAATTTTCAAATTCTTGCACAAATTAAAAACTATGGCTGCGTATTTCACCCTGTCTTTAGGATTGTGTTTGGCCAACTTACCAAAAAATTGTTTGCATTCACATGTGGTTCTCATAATTTCAGCTTCATTTGGTACGTATTTAATGTATGAAACATTGTACTGATAAGTAGGTTTCTGTCTGGTTGTCTCGCCTCAGTCAGCAGTCAAATCTAGTCCCGAAATCTACCGACAAGTACCGACTGGAGATAGGGACCAAGTTGTTGTGGCCAGGGTGTACAACCACTTTGTGAATAATGAGTTATGACGATCGCTGCGGAGGGACGAAGGGCAAGGGAAGCAGCTTCCTCCATCACGTGCAGTACTCACACATTTCGATTTGTACGGATTATGTGGTATGGTAGAAATTGCACACGTAAATAGAAAGATTTCGTGAAAGCCAATTACGGAGACGAAATTAGAGTTGTATATTAATACCTTCGAGGATAATGCGACTGCAGGGACTATCTCGCGCACGCCTTCCGCGAGACCCACATTCTCACGTTATATGTCCACACACTACATTCGTAGTGTCCTTACCCAACACACTCATTACTCGTGGAAGACATTCTTACCAAGTCCCGTAAGAGTTGGGGTAATATGTGTGCATTCGCACAGAAGAAGAAGGCCATAGCCGGTATTTCCAGAACTATATACTTATGTGTCTGTTCTTTCGGACATGTCCGAAACAACAGACACCATATCCATATAAGTATATAATTACGGAGAGGTTGAAGTTCAAATGCGTTTCTCATTTGTAGCAGTGGATATGATATGAAACGAAACCTGTTATAACATAATTACGTACTGTTAGACAACAAAAATTGGCAGCAGTTACCGACTTACAGTGAGCTACGGTGAGAGAGGTTATTTATACAGTTGCACAGAAATAACACAGAATTTCCTTATATTTCTTGAAAATGTTTTCATTATACGTCTCTAAGTCTCTAATTTCGCTATTACATCTGAAGTGTGTGTGTGAAATCTTATGGAAGTTAACTGCTAAGGTCATCAGTCCCTAAGCTTACACACTACTTAACCTAAATTATCCCAAGGACAAATACAAACACCCATGCCCGAGGGAGGACTTGAACCTCCGCTGGGACCAGCCGCACAGTCCACGACTGCAGCGCCTTAGACCTACATCTGAAGTAGCCGAAAGATAATACACAAGGGCGTCTGACGGATTGGACCGTTATAAGAACGAGGCTGAGGATTCAAGTATAGTAAGGGTAGCATCGTAAAGAACAGGATGGGCCAGTGAGAGAACAGCGTCGTGTGATGAGAGTTCCAAATTGAAAATTTCAGTTTATCATAAACGGAATTTAATGGAATTTTTTTAACAGTTGCTCACTTCTTGAGCTGCACTCGCACTTGCTTTGGGCTGCATGCGGTCCGCAGGTTGAGCAACCCTGCCCTAAACTGTCTTTTTTCGATACTTCCGCTGTGGTAGTGACGTTTTTGGTGACATATGTCCACCATAAGCAAACATTCGGCTGCCGTGGATATGGGATAGCGGGATAGTGCCGAGAAAAATGCTTGTCTGAATCAAGTTGGCGGCATTGGACGGACGCAAGCATAGGTCACGGTGAACACGCTCTTCCCTCTTGGCGACAGAGAGCGGTGTCGAGTCGCGGGGCCAACGTCCTTGCCGCGAGCGCCGCTACGTGACAATCTGTGCTCCGCGGAGCGCGCCTAACAGCTCGGGCTTCCCGCTGCGGGCCCGCACTCCCGCCACTCGCCGACACTTCCTCGCCGCGTTCGAGTCGCTCAGCACGCACTGCCGACGGTGTCACCCGCCCATTTCCCCGAAGCAGGGCTCCTCTGTGGATGGACACACCTCCACCTCTTAGCATCCAATTCGATTTGTTAGAGGAGTTTGAAACAATGGGAAGAATAATGTGATGGTGCCGCTGTGGTCATAGTTACTGACCTATGATGTTCGCTGACGCGCCAAAGAAACTGGTATAGGCACGCATATTCAGATACAGAGATAGGTAAACGGGGAGAATACGGCGCTGCGGTCGGCAACGCCTATAAGAGACAACAAGCGTCTGGCGCAGTTGTTAGGTCGGTTACTGCTGCTACAATGGCAAGTTATCAAGATTTAAGTGTTATAATCGGCGCACGAGCGAGTGGACACAGAATATCCGATGGAGCTATGAAGTGGGGATTTTCCCGTACGACCATTTCACGAGTGTACCGTGAATATCAAGAATCCAGTAAAACATCAAACCTTCGATATCTCTGCGGCCAGAAAAAGATCCTGCAAGAACGGGACCAACGACGCCTGAAGAAAATCGTTCGACCTGACAGAAGTGCAACCCTTCCGAAAATTGCTGCGGATTTTGGTGCGGCGTCATCAACAAGTGTCTGCGTGCGAACCATTCCATTTCGGAGCCGAAGGCCCACTCGTGTACCCTTGGTACTGCATGACACAAAGCTTTATGCCTCGCCTGGCCCCATCAACACCGACTTCGGACTGTTGATCACTGGAAACATGTTGCGTCGTCGGACGAGTCTAGTTTCAAATTGTATCGCTCGGATGGATGTGTACGGGTATGGAGCCAACCTCCATGAATCCATGGATCCTGCATGTCAGCAGGGGACTATTCAATCTGGTGGAGGCTATGTAACGGTGTGGGGCGTGTGCAGTTTGAGTGATATGGGACCCCCTGACACGTCTAGATACGACTCTGACAGGTGACACGTACGTAAGCGTCCTGTCTGGTCACCTGCATCCATTCATGTCCATTGTGTATTTCGACGGACTTGGGCAATACCAGCAGGACTGTGAGACTCCCCACATGTCCAGAATTGCTACAGAATGGCTTCAGGAACAGTCTTCTGAGTTTAAACACTCCCGTTGGCCACCAAACACCCCAGACATGAACATTTTTTAGCATATCTGGGATTCCTTGCAACGTGCTATTCAGAAGAGATCTCCCCTCCCCCCCCCCCCCCCCCGCCCCCGCCCTCGTACTCCTAGGGATCTATGGACAGCGCTGCAGGACTGTTGGTGCCAATTCCGTCCGGCACACCTCAGACAGTAATCGAGTCCATGTCACGTGGTGTTGCGGCACTTCCGCATGCTCACGGGGGCCCTACACGATATGAGGCACGTGTGCCAGTTTCTTTGGCTCTTTAGTGTTAAAGTTGTGGGTGATGGATTGTGACGCTAAAATGGTCTCGGTGATAAGTGAGATCATAAAGAGCGATAGAAAGATTTACAGGTCAAATAATATAGTTAAGTAAAATGCTGTCTGGCAAGTACTGTTGGTCTTGACACCTGCGGGCAAGATGATAGTGGGAAACAACTTCCTCTTATCCTCAACAACATGTATTTTTGTTCGCGACAGTTAAAATAATATAAACTTGCTGCGTTTTGTGGTGAGACGTGGACGTCCAACACTTCGTCGCCTACTCGTGGTTTCGCTGTCCTTCACTCGCTTTACATTGATGCTCACGACAGTAGCACGCGAACAGCGATCGAGTTTCGCCTTCTCAGAGAAGATCGTTTCGAGACGGTGGTTCATAATAATGTGTCCTTTGTCAAAGTCGCTCATGTTAACGAATTTCGCCGTTTGCACCTCCTATCGTCACTAGAATAATTTCCCATTTGTCTCTGTTCAGCTTCCATATTTTCCTTACCCCCTCACGTGCTCGAAACGGCAGCAGGTGATATTGCATCTCACGGTGGGCAGTGACCAAAATATTTTTGGCTCATTTATATAGGTTGTGTTACAAAATGATATTGACAAACTTCGAGTGGTTGTAGAGCGTATCTTGAACAGACTGAGGTTGTAACGCATGTCTGGAAACGTCATCCTACGACACTACAATGCTTTGCAGCTACAGGTGCTAACGCCTGCCGTTACTGCACTTCTTCGGCAGTAAACACGAGTTCGTACGCTCCACAGTGTTGCTGTGATACACGTGGACGCGTTCGACGCGATTCGACGTCTTTAGAGGTCTCAAGCTCATGCCCTAAGTGCGGTCCATCAGCGAACAATCTCATTTTAGCAGCCTAAGTGTGGCCTAGCGGTAAGAGATCGCCAGAACAACGCTCTATATCGTTGTCGCATAACGCTTCCACGCATGGCGTTCTATACCCGACGTGCTCCTCAACGAACCCACTAAAGTCCCTTGAAGTTTGTTGGTACAAGTTTGTCACACCTTGTGTACAAGGTGCAAGGCGCTGCTAACTGTTCGGTTATCAACTTTACACGGTATTCGTATAGCGTGCTTCTTTAGGATAAATACTTTTTTGACATTAGCTGCATTACCGCAGAAGATTATGACATAGTACAATGTTCAGCGAAAGTACATGAAATACGGTAGTAATCGCGTCCGTCGGAGAGAGCTTTATGATTGCGAATCAGATAGAAATGATCTTCTGCTTCACTTATCCGTCAGCTTGCGTTGCCTCATTGCATTATCCGGATTAATGACTAGGAACTTCATACATCAAATCTCATCAGATGTGTGCCCATTAATCTCTACTTCTGGTGTCTGTAAATAAAATTAATTTATTTGGAGCTGCATAATATCAGTATGCTACAGATTAAAGGTTAAGCTGTCAAGTTTTAGAGCATGCAGTGCCTGTCCAACGAAGTCTAACATCTACTTTCAGTGGTCCAATTCTTGTCCTTATGTTTTCAGTTACTGTTAGAAAGAATTTATAGTATTTAGTGTACAATGATTTGAATTTCACATAATCTATCTGGCTGTTACTGTCATTATTGAACTGAATAGTAAGTTAATCGTTTCCTGATTACAGCGCTATAAATTGCTTTAAAGTTCTTCCTTGAATTTATCCACATTGCATGGTTTTTTGATGACGCAATGAAGAATTTTGCAGTATTGCTTGTATGGACTACTTGAGTCTTGATACTGTCATTCTTCTGCGTTAAATGAACTTGCCTCGTACCGGCACAAGATACTTTGTTCCCAGATATTAGATACCATTTCTCGCGGTTTACTTGCAACTGTATCGACTAGCTAAGAAGGTAAACTGAATTCATTCTGTTGTACGAATACTTTTAGGAAAAGATTAAATTTTCATTTATTGTATCTTTTTGGTGAACTTTTTCCCGTTGTTCATCCTCTTAATTCTCTCTCAGTAGTGTAACCGAGTCATTGTTTATGATTCCCAAAACCGTACTTTTCACTTCGCAGGTTAACCTGATTGATACAGATTCCTTATAACTGCCATCTAGCCATCATGGTCAGGTAAATAATTTATTATCGAGTTTTTTATCTGTTTCATCTAGGACCGTTCGAGTCAGAAATAAATTATGTCCGTCTGTTCTTGCTGAGAATGCTGTGGGGGACAAACCATAGGTGGACATCAGTAACTCGTAAAATTCTTATAATTGTTAAGTATGTAATCAACATTGGAGGCTCCAAGTACAATCACTTCTCATTAGTTACTACTACGTCTTATAACTACCCTCTCTCCAATTGCTGAATGAAATTTAAGACATTTCCTGTTGGGTGCCTGTACAGAATAAGAACAGCTGTTGTGTACATTTTAAGTCTGTTACTGACATGCAGTACTCAAGATTCTGTTTAAGACAATATGTATTTAGGTCTGTGGCCTAGGGCCTTATTCCACGTCTCATAGTCATCGTCCTGCCCCTATCTGCTCCTTATATCATACCTACAGTAGTGTGATACGAACCTCCATCCATATAGATGAATGTCTACAGTTTCTTTGACTTCACAGTGATGCTCTATTATGGATAGTATCTATCTAGAAAACTGTCTATCGAGAAATACATTTAGATTTTTTAGTTTGCCTCAGCGATGTGAGACGCTCGTCTTTTCAGTCATGCTAAGATTACGAGGAAACCATGGAAATAGTAATCAGCTGTGTAGCGGTACTGGTATCAAATCAATCCTCGGCCCTCCACCCCTCTTTCCACCTCTCCCGCTTGCCCTGCCGCCGAACGAAGGTCTTCAAAATGGCTCTAAGCTGGGACTTAACATCTGAGGTCAAATGGTTCAAATGGCTCTGAGCACTATGCGACTAAACTTCTGAGGTCATCAGTCGCCTAGAACTTAGAACTAATTGAACCTAACTAACCTAAGGACATCACACACATCCATGCCCGAGGCAGGATTCGAACCTGCGACCGTAGCAGTCGCGCGGTTCCGGACTGAGCGCCTAGAACCGCTAGACCACCGCGGCCGGCACATCTGAGGTCATCAGCCCCCTAGACTAAGAACTACTTAAACCTAACTAAACTAAGAACATCACACACATCTATACCCAAGGCAGGATTCGAACCTGCAGCCGTAGCAGCAGCGCGGTTCCGGTCTGAAGCGCCTAGAACCGCTCAGCCACAGCGGCCGGCGAACGAAGATCTATTTGCTGGAATAAGCACCCTAACTACCAGAGTTTCACAATCTGATTGCTTCCAAATGCACTTCGACGACTAAGTGTTTAAGAGACTTGTATTCGATTCTGCTTTCTCTGGTTTCCCTGCATTTCTTCCGGTGAATGCCGGGATAGGACCTTAGACAGGCCAAGCTTTCTTCTCGTACCCTCACCGGGCATATACTGCACGGTCTCTGACGATCTTGGTATCGAAATGTCAGAGTATAATCTTGCACTTTCTTCCATCAAAAAGCCGCTGAACGCTTCAAAATGGTCAAAACATTGTCGATTACAGTTTTGCGGCAGTCTGGGTGAGTTCGCACCTTCCCTTCGAGCGACACCAATGTCTGGATGCCTTACCAAAGTGTCTGATGCTTTTAATTTTCTTTTGTTTCTGTTACTGTAGGTTATCCGTCTTGAGCTGACTGCAATTTAATTAAAATGAATTCTTTTGAATTAAATTGTAGTCAGCTCAAGACTGAGAACCTATAGATTTTAACAGCTGCTGCGGAAGATGGCCACGCAAACAAACGTATTATTCTTTTGTTTCATTTTCTTTTGTGTGAATGTGTGAAGTACCTCACCTTACGCAAGTCTGCTTTATACATTCAATAAGTGCAGTATTTGTTATATTGAAGTATTGGGTCGTGGTTTTATTTACACATATAAAATGTTGGAAGTATTACACGTGATGTTTATCGATTTTTGTTCAATTTATTTATTTATTAAGTTCCGAAGGACCAAAATGAGGAGCAAATCTCCAAGGTCATGGAACGTGTCAGTACATGAAATGACATCGTAAACGTCATAATAGATAAAAATAAAATGTTTATGAGCTCGAAAAAAGTCAAGCCATCAACAATACAACAAGGATCAGCTTAATTTTTCAAGGAACTCCTCGACAGAATAGAAGAAGTGAGCCATGAGGTAACTCTTCAGTTTTGATTTGAAAGCGCGTGGATTACTTCTAAGATTTTTGAATTCTTGTGGTAGCTTATTAAATGTGAACCTCCTCGTGTATCTCCATATCATCATCTAGTCACACTTACTGTATACTCGTACGAGCAAAATACGCCAACGAGTTGTACGCAGAATGTACCTGAAGCCAACCCGCCGAGTATTCTGACAGCTCGATACCTTCAGCCTGTTACGAAGTGTAACGTAAGGTATCTACGACAAGCCGTCCAAACATCAAGTTTCAGGACTTGTAATTGGACGAACCACTTTGCTTGGACTTTAAACAGAATATACACATTGAAATTGTTTTTTTTTTTTTTCACAAATACGAAAGTTCCTTTTACTTATCACTTAGCTACTGCTGCTGACCATATTAAATTTTGAATGGAAGTAGTTCTCTACTTCATGCACGATTTAATTAAATTTAGTTAAAGGTAACAGAGGAACTTAACAACAATAATAAAAGTAAACTTAGTATGAAACATTGTTTCTGAACTACGAGTTGAGCATACTGAATGGTTTCTGCGAAGTTCCCTCTTAATTACAAATTAAAAATTCTACGGTTCCCATATGAAACAATGCTGAGTCAGTGTAGGGTCAATTACTCTCGAGGCAAGCAGAATACTGTGCACTTCTGATGAGATAGTTGATCGCCAATGAGGAAACAGCGAAGAATATCGAACAGCTCAACGAAGTGTGTGAGGAAGTTATTGCGGACTGTACTTGAGCGCGGTATGAGTAAACAATATTTGAAGGGCTTCTAAACGGGACGAGAAAGGAAAGTACTCGAAAAGCAAATAGAAATTTCAGTGGGCCACTACAGCGGGAGTACCCTTCTCACGAATCCAAATATACTAAGGAGTGCTTTTCAAATTTACCGCCTCGTCTGCATCGTTTAAATAACGGCAGCATACAAGCAAATGCGAAATCTTGTCAAACGGACAAACATATGGATACATGACATGTAGAAGCACTGTTAAGCTGAGTGCAAGGTGAGAGAAACTCTTGGCAAATAGGCGTAACTAGATAAACAGCAGAGACGAAAGTTAATATCTTAAATCAGGTGCGCAGAAGGAGACATTACGTCCTTCCAGTTCAGAAGGAAAATGGTTGACGCAAGGTTGGTTTCAAATCATGGATATCAGCAAAACTTTATCCAAGAGAGGGCAAGATTCTGAAATAACCAGTTCTGCTACAACTATCCTGTGAGTTTGAGAACATATTGTAAACCACAATCTAAATTTACACAAAATGTATTATATCTCAAACGATTGACAGGTATGAACTCAGTGTTTCTCCTCGGTACGTTACTTTGATGCAAAAATGGGAAGAAAACGTCATTAGTATGTGCTAAGTACATATTTTTGTGTTATTCATGTGTATACGAATGCCACGATTTGGATTCAACGATCTAAAATTACATCTTTCTTATGATGAAATTGATAGTATTCAACGAATTATTCACAATAAAAATTTTTAATTCTTGCACTAAAACTTTATATTAAGTTTTTACCGAAAATTAAAAACCTGAAAGAGTAAAAAAAAAAAAAGAAAACAAACATTACGACTGATTAAATCGATTGGATAAAAAAGATAATCAGAAAAAGTGCTAGATTACTACCGCTCAAAGTGTAGAAACACAATTAAAATCTTACAAGCCGGCCGAAGTGGCCGTGCGGTTAAAGGCGCTGCAGTCTGGAACCGCAAGACCGCTACGGTCGCAGGTTCGAATCCTGCCTCGGGCATGGATGTTTGTGATGTCCTTAGGTTAGTTAGGTTTAACTAGTTCTAAGTTCTAGGGGACTAATGACCTCAGCAGTTGAGTCCCATAGTGCTCAGAGCCATTTGAACCATTTTTGAAAATCTTACAAATCACTGTATTCAGTATTTTCAACACAACTCGGCAATGCTAAATCTACTATTTAGTGCAGTGGGAGATAATCGTCGCCAGAAATGGTCCCAAAATTTTTTAATAATTATGAAGTCTATATCTTGAGCTTCCAGGAGGGGGCAAGTGCCCCATCTTGCCCCCCTCGCAGGCGCCTACATACACTCCTGGAAATTGAAATAAGAACACCGTGAATTCATTGTCCCAGGAAGGGGAAACTTTATTGACACATTCCTGGGGTCAGATACATCACATGATCACACTGACAGAACCACAGGCACATAGACACAGGCAACAGAGCATGCACAATGTCGGCACTAGTACAGTGTATATCCACCTTTCGCAGCAATGCAGGCTGCTATTCTCCCATGGAGACGATCGTAGAGATGCTGGATGTAGTCCTGTGGAACGGCTTGCCATGCCATTTCCACCTGGCGCCTCAGTTGGACCAGCGTTCGTGCTGGACGTGCAGACCGCGTGAGACGACGCTTCATCCAGTCCCAAACATGCTCAATGGGGGACAGATCCGGAGATCTTGCTGGCCAGGGTAGTTGACTTACACCTTCTAGAGCACGTTGGGTGGCACGGGATACATGCGGACGTGCATTGTCCTGTTGGAACAGCAAGTTCCCTTGCCGGTCTAGGAATGGTAGAACGATGGGTTCGATGACGGTTTGGATGTACCGTGCACTATTCAGTGTCCCCTCGACGATCACCAGTGGTGTACGGCCAGTGTAGGAGATCGCTCCCCACACCATGATGCCGGGTGTTGGCCCTGTGTGCCTCGGTCGTATGCAGTCCTGATTGTGGCGCTCACCTGCACGGCGCCAAACACGCATACGACCATCATTGGCACCAAGGCAGAAGCGACTCTCATCGCTGAAGACGACACATCTCCATTCGTCCCTCCATTCACGCCTGTCGCGACACCACTGGAGTCGGGCTGCACGATGTTGGTGCATGAGCGGAAGACGGCCTAACGGTGTGCGGGACGGTAGCCCAGCTTCATGGAGACGGTTGCGAATGGTCCTCGCCGATACCCCAGCAGCAACAGTGTCCCTAATTTTGCTGGGAAGTGGCGGTGCGGTCCCCTACGGCACTGCATAGGATCCTACGGTCTTGGCGTGCATCCGTGCGTCGCTGCGGTCCGGTTCCAGGTCGACGGGCACGTGCACCTTCCGCCGACTACTGGCGACAACATCGATGTACTGTGGAGACCTCACGCCCCACGTGTTGAGCAATTCGGCGGTACGTCCACCCGGCCTCCCGCATGCTCACTATACGCCCTCGCTCAAAGTCCGTCAACTGCACATACGGTTCACGTCCACGCTGTCGCGGCATGCTACCAGTGTTAAAGACTGCGATGGAGCTCCGTATGCCACGGCAAACTGGCTGACACTGACGGCGGCGGTGCACAAATGCTGCGCAGCTAGCGCCATTCGACGGCCAACACCGCGGTTCCTGGTGTGTCCGCTGTGCCGTGCGTGTGATCATTGCTTGTACAGCCCTCTCGCAGTGTCCGGAGCAAATATGGTGGGTCTGACACACCGATGTCAATGTGTTCTTTTTTCCATTTCCAGGAGTGTATGAGATGTAGACTATTTACAAATGACTTTATAACGCATCGAATGAACATACTCGTATTTCAGTGACAGTCGAAGTACATCCGATTAATGTGCTACAATCGCTTAGAACTGGTGTAGAATTAGAGCCGAAACTATGCAGTAGCAGAGAAAGCAAGATACAGTGATATTAACCAATGGCATCCTGTGTGCCAATTATTGTCTTTCAGAAAATTTGTGGTGCCTGTAGATTCTATTACAACTAAAACTTTCTTCACCAATCCGAGGAAGAAATTTTTGCAGCTGTTGGCCTGCAGCACGATATGTAGGAAAGCGAAGCGATGATCGTGGGAAAACTGGTACCGAAGGAACCGGAAACATCAGAGACGTGGCGCTACAGATGAATCGGTATCCGGACAGTTGCCACGCCGGACATTTGCCACGCCGGACATTTGCCACGATTTTACCTGCTCCGAGGGTTGGGTCCCTTGCTTCCGTCGCCCCTCCTCCTCCTCCTCCTCCTCCTCCTCACCCGCCCGCCCAGTTTGCTTTCGAAGTTCCTAACGTGACTATCAGTTTGGACGTTATTACAACGAGCAAGGACAGGCCTCCTGCTCATTACAAAGCTTACACGTATCTTAAACAGAGGGAATCTAAAGAAGGTGTTGTTACATGGATTTGCTTACGCCGAAAAGCGGATCATTGCAAGGGAAAGCTGCTTTCGAGGAACGGAGGAGTGTTGAACGTATTAGAACATCTCTGTGGACCACCTGGCGATGCGGCTCTGAAAGTGAGAAAGCAAGTGGAAAGAGCGAAGAGAAGGTCTCGAGAAGAAACTACACAGTTATCGGAGATATACGCGGATGAAATGAGAAATCTACATAATAAAGTTTATGATGCCTAATTCAGAATCTATGAAGAGAACCACGCGTCGTCGATGGAGTCAAGCGCGGGGGAACCAACAAGAGCCTAAGAACTCTTACGAAACTGATCTTCATGACGATCTATTAAAAATGGGAGTTGGCAGTAGTTTTCTTCTGGAAGACGATAGATGGATGGAACATTTAAGAGCTGCAGCAAGCAGTTTGCACAAATCTACACCATACACGTAGACTTAGGAGGCTCGATTAAAGAAACAAACATTCTTCCTACTGTATTTGCACTGCTCCCTAATAAGAAGAAAGACACGTATGTTCGCCTGTTTCGTCTGATAAAACAGGCAGCCCCTGAGTGGTGTCCTAAACAAGTAAAGGTCGACTTTGAGGCAGCTGCGATATTCGTCAAGTTTTTCCTACAATTGAAATAAATGGATTCTATTTACATATGAAGAAGAGTTTATGGAGAAGAATTCGAGTTCTCGGTCTAACTGAGGAGTACCGCCAGAACGAGGATTTGAGACTTTACGTCAGCATGTGTGCAGCGCTGGCATTTGTAAAACCGGAGGACGTAAGCAATGGATAAATTGAGTGAGATTCATGCAGAAGCTCCTGATAACGGAAGGTTCTCTCAATTGTTTGACTACTTTGTGGATAACTGGCTAGAGAATGAGGATATCGCAATAGAAATGTGGGACTGTTACGGAAAAAGGCACCGAACGACGAATGCTGTTGAAGGGTGTCACAACAAAATAAATAGTATTATTGGAAACCCTCACCCTAGAATCAACTATTTGGTGTAGTGACTGAAAAAGAAAGCAGAGCTCACAAACTGCATGTACATGAAATTGGAAATGAATCTTGAAGGTAAAAATAGGAAGAAGAAGTACTTGAAGCTGGACGACAGGATAGAGAGAATCGTAAAGAATTATGAAGAGACTGGCAACATTAGGCCTTGCTTGAAAGCCATTGCCCATATTCAGAAACTGGACTAAAATACGTTAAAAATAATGTATTAAGAAACTATGAAGACCACTGAGTCCTCGCAGATTACTGAGTTAAAATTATTAAATCACTGAAGCAGCATTATCGGAGCTAATATAAAGTTGTAATTGTAAATAGAGTGTACATTAGTTCAGCGTGTTTAGACTGATTTTACACACGCCAGAATGGTAAATGGTCATCTATCATTTTGACGGTCCAAAGCCTGTGCAAAGTGTGATGGGAATCAGCCTTTAATGTAAAAATTAAAAAGTGTTTCAAGCCTCACAAAAGTATCCCTATTGTTGTCACGTTTAGATAACCTTTTTCTACCTTCCCATATTGTGGCCATACTATTAAATAATTGTGAGTTCTAAAATTACTTTCTGAAGCTTCAGAGTCGCAACTATCACCTAAAATATCATGGTTTGTTAAACTAATAGTATACGCTTTTGTAAACGAAAATGGGAACTGAATCTTTGAATTGCACCTAAAATTGACATCCCAAAACTGATCTGATCCTAAGGTTGGCAATTTTGGCACCTCAAATATTTTTTATTTAAGTTTAGCTGCAAACGTTTATAGAAGATGTCAATCTACTTAAGTACATTTAGATATATTCCTTTAAAAATTAAAATTTCTTACTAAATTGTTGATTATCATTAAACAGGCCAGTAAACGCAAGGAGCTTACTACTGAAAATTAATTGTTACTAAAGAACATCACAAACAAATGTATTAGACCTACTTTTCTTATACATTAGAGACTTTTTGAAAAGATAGTTGATCATTTCCTCTGTCACTGACAGTATAATTTGAGTTGCTTTGCAACACCAGGGATATCTACTTCTAAATTATGTTTGCAGCTGTTCTCATTTCGAATTCTGGAATATTTACATCGTCTTCTTTGGTGAAGAAGTAACTCCACTTTAGTGTCACTGTCATCAGTCGCGTAGTAAAGGTTCTTACTGAGCCTTTCCGCTGGTTTACTTAAGATGGGACCAGAATCTCTTTGGATTTTCTGCCACATTTCTAGAGCGAGTTTCGTTGTGGAAACTATTAAATTCATCTCTCATTGAAATCCGCACCAAATTTCGAGCCTCAGAAAAATTTCACCGATCTTGGAGATTTTGCGTTCGTCTAAATTATACGTGCCTTTTGCGGTGCTCCTGCAGCAGCTTTCTGTCGTGTTTTGTGTACCATGGGGGGATCGATTCCGTCTCTTATTAATTTATTTGGTATGAATATCTCGAGTGCTGTTGATACTATTTCTTTGAACTTAAGCCACATATGGTCTTCATTTACATAGTTTGGAAGGATTGGAGACTATCTCAGCTGCTTTTATAAATAGACATATTTCGCGTTTAGTTTTGGTGAATTTCTTTGTTACGGAAGTGAGCCTCGCTACGACTTAGTGTTCACTAATCCTTGTATCCATCGTGATGCTGAGGATTATTTGTGGCTAATAGGTCAAGTATGTTTCCGTAACCATTTACAATTTGAATGGCCACGTCAACTAATTGTTAAAAATAATTAAAAAAACATTTAGAACAATTACGGAAGTTGTTTTCTATTTACAATAGGGTATGAAAATGTATTTTTGTCAACATACGGAAGGTAGATTGAAGTCATTGCCATCATTGTATGAGTAGGGTACCTATTTGTGATGAGACTCAAGTTTTCTTTTAACTTTTCAGCAACTGTTTCATCTGAGACAGGGTGTCGGTAAAAGGAGCCAATTAGTAATTTATTCCGGTTGTCGAATATAACCTCTGCCCATGCTAAGTCACAGGAACTATCTGCTTCAATGTCGATTGTGAGCTTGAACACACATTACATTATTTTTCCTTAAGTTGTCCTTCTTGGTTCTGTTGCAGTGCAGATAACTACAATTACGGCTTTTCCCTCCAGAACCTAGGATGCTTTCTCTGTGACACTGTCAATACCAGAGGTAAACAATGTAGAACAACAACGTACGTTACAAGCGTAGCATTCTGTATTACTTCATTTCCTTATTTCTAACATTTTAAAATTGTACGTTGACTTTAGATTACATGTCAGTCATAGATGTTCTTATCTGTATTTAGTGAACATGTTTTCAGTTATGTTTTGAACATTGTCCCGCTACACTTTATTAACTAATGGTTTTAGAGAGTAAATTGATATGGAGTATGTCGCTCTTCTTTTAAAACATTCACATACCCATTTATTCTTTCCTTATTGTCTTTTGGGTATGCAGTTGTAGTAATTAAAGTAGGCACAAATGCAGTGATCAAAAAGAAATGATTAGTGTACATTAGCATTCTCGTTACATCGTTCCTTTCTTGTTACTCCCACGGCGATAGACTGTTTCTATCGCAATCAGTAAGCGTGAAAGGAGCCTACCGTACAGACAGAGGGATCTATGTTTATACTTCGCAGAACTAATTACATACTGACAAAATCGTCGGTATTGCTTTCGTTTCCCAAAAGTTATAAATATTTCGATTTCGGAAAAGAAGCTCTGTATTTCACCAAGGTGAAGAAGGTCCCTTACGTACTGGTCGTATCGAGCAAGATGCGGAGACGGCGGTTTGAAAGCGGACTGAAGAAGTACGAGGAAGGGCGTCCCTTACCTGAGGGATCGATACTCAAGCTACCTGGTGAAGGGGCAAGTGTGGCAAATGTCCGGTGTGGCAATTGTCCGGCGTGGCAAATGTCCGGCATTCGATGAATCAGCTAAAGTGAAAAACGCAAAGATGCTTTTAAAAAAGGAAACAAAAGAAGAATAATTACAACATTTACCATAATATGGTAGACTCTGGGGGAACATCTGTCAAGCCATACAGGAGTAGTTAACTTAATGCTACAAGGGCATCAGATTTTTTTTTTTTCTTTTAGGGATGAAATATTTCATTGTATAAGAATATTCAAAACGCTGAAGTACTGCGGATGATGGTTGTGGCCACAAGAGTTGAAATAAAGGTGAGTGACTTCAGACGTGCGTGCCGTAAGTATGGCGGGCGCGCGGTATTGAAGTTTTGTGCCATGTTTGTTGGTTGCTGCACCAGGTACTCGAACTCACGTACTTCCTTGTACATCTGTCACCTTCCTTTGGTCGCTATGAAAATCTTGATAGAGACGAAAGCAAGTTCACGAATATCCAACGCTGCAACATCCGGAAACACTGAGGGTCGCCACCGCTGTCTGATAATAATATTAACATGTCAACGAGGATGAAGGATTCGTCACAGAAGCAGAAGACAAGCACGTGCTTTGAACTGGGATTTTATAGCACCAACCTGATGGGTCGATTTACGTAACTCCAAGGATACAGTGGACTCGAATAACAGTTAGGGCTATTTGGCCTAAGAATACGATGAATTAATGTAGTTACACTGCCTGACAAAAACTATGAAGCACCCATAAGATCGAGAATGAGATTTTCACTCTGCAGCGGAGTATGCGGTGATATGAAACTTCCTGGCAGATTAAAACTGTGTGCCGGACCGAGACTCGAAATAGGGACCTTTGCCTATCGCGGGCAAGTGCTCTAGCAACTGAGCCACCCAAGCACGACTCACGCCCCGTCCTCACAGCTTTACTTCTGCCAGTACCTCGTCTCCTACCTTCCAAACTTTACAGAAACTCTCCTGCGAACCAAGGTACTGGCAGAAGTAAAGCTGTGAGGACGGGGCGTGAGTCGTGCTTGAGTAGCTCAGTTGATGCCAGCACGGTAGCTCAGCGTGTTCAGTCAGAGGGTTAGCTGCCCTCTGTAATAAAAAAAACTGAGTGAATGGATCAATAATGAACTTCAACAGGCGTCAGGGGACGTCCGCCACGAACAATTGCAACGAACTTTAACGAACAAAATGAGATTACAAACAAAAAAAAAAAAGTTGGTAGAGCACTTGCCCGCGAAAGGCAAAGGTCTCGAGTTCGAGTCTCGGTCCGGCACACAGTTTTAATCTGCCATGAAGTTTCATATCAGCGCACACTCCGCTGTAGAGTGAAAATCTCATTCTGGAAACACCCCCCAGGCTGTGGCTAAGCCATGTCTCCGCAATATCCTTTCTTTCAGGAGTGCTAGTTCTGCAAGGTTCGCAGGAGAGCTTCCGTAAAGTTTGGAAGGTAGGAGACGAGGAACTGGCAGAAGCAAAGCTGTGAGGACGGGGCGTGAGTCGTGCTTGGGTAGCTCAGTTGGTAGAGCACTTGCCCGCGAAAGGCAAAGGTCCCGAGTTTCACCTATAAGATGTCTGCGTTACTTCATACAACCACACACCATCGACGGGCATGCGAATAATTAGTTTCAAGTTCTATGACAGGTGAAACAGCCACAAGTGTGCGTTAGTGTTGTACGTGTTTGGAGTTGTTACCAGTCCTGGTAGGGTATATAAGAGTCGTGAACAGTGTCAGATGTTGAGGGATTACTGTGAAGGATACCGAAATGCCGCCTACTCGGGTGAGACACAGTTATCAGTACCTGACAAGAGTCTAAAAGGGGCCTCATAGTGCATTTGGGGAGCTGATTGAGTCGTGCAATATCCAGATTTGGGGGACGTTCGTATCTGCCAGTGGCCCGATGTTGGACTACATGGCGACGTGAGGCAGACAACCAATCGTCAAGCTTCTGGTCGACCACCTCTGACCACCACAAGGGAGGAGCAAAGTATTGTGCACCAAGCACATCGCAAGTCCTTTACATCTGAGCCTGCCATTTGAGAACAAGTAATGAACTCCCTCGAACATTCTGTGTTAACCCATACATATCGCCAGCGGGTATGGTCACTACCTGGGGAGAGTTCTTCCAATATTTTGCATAAACACAGCAGTGTTACTCATGGCTTCATGGTGATGGTGTGGGGAGCCATAGGGTATGGCTTCTGAGCCGTGGTAAAAAAATACTGTTTTGATGAGCGCGCCGCGGCGCGTAGTGTGAAGCAGTCGCCCACCGTTTCTGGCGGTGGTGCCGCTGTGGCAGTCGCAGCTTTGGTGTCTCCCTCTGGTGGGAAAGGTTGCCTGTTCACGTGCATTTAAGGAGCGCTATGAGCTCACCAGTGAGTAGTCTGGGTCAGTCTCTCGTCCCCAGCTTGCTAGTCTGTCTCTCGTCCGCATTTGTTAGGCAGTTAGTGTCTGTCTGTCGTTCGGAGTGCAAGTATGTCTGTCGTTCGGATCAGCCTTTAAAGCCGGCAAAATGAGAGTCTTTCCACTCCGCCAGTAAGAGAACTCAGCGAGTGGTCGCCCGGTCGGGGCTTAGTTCCTGCATCTGAGTCTGCGCGTTAGGCCACCAGTCTGCTCGAGTTTGCTCAGGCAATGGTCATTGGCGGTTGGATCGGTCGGTTGGTCGGTCGCGCACTGAGATACAAGATGACTAGTCCGTCTTGAGCGTCGGCGCATGTGAGGTCGCGCCGTGAGTCCAGTGGGCCACGGCGTATAGCGAGGGGTAGTGACTTCGCGGTCGACACGAGAGCAACAGGAGTCAACCCACGACATCAGTCTGGCCGGTGCGAGCTGTGACGCCGTGAGACGGAAGATCGGCGCGCCTTCCTGCGTTCGTTGAAGCGGCTGGCAGCGGACGGTTCGGGAGAGCGATTTGGGGGTGCTGCGCCAGGTCTTCTCGAGAAATCACAGTTTATTAGAAGTTAAGTGATTGGTGATATGTTGTTTGATTTACTCTTATTAAATTGTACTTGTTTTCTTGGTGAGGTCACCAGCCGTTTTGCTTTGGGGTCGTCCCATCATTCTTCTCCGTTTGCCCACCTGCGAGAAGGTGGTTGTTTATAAATTGGGTGGTCCGTTTTTCCCTTGTGGAGTAGGGACGGGTTAGAGTAACCTGCGGTTCAAATTGGTTCAAATGACTCTGAGCACTATGGGACTTAACTGAGGTCATCAGTCCCCTAGAACTTAGAACGACTTAAACCTAACCAACCTAAGGACATCACACACATCCATGCCCGAGGCAGGATTCGAACCTGCGACCGTAGCGGTCGCGCGGTTCCAGACTGTAGCGCCTAGAACCGATCGGCCACACCAGCCGGCCTTGCGGTTCGGGTTGTTCGGTAATCTCTCTATCAATCTACCGTACGTTAGTAGCGGCCTCTGTCATGTTTTTCGGATTTGGTGTGTTAACGAATTTATTCGTTGGAGTGTAACGCCCTAATACCTGAAATATGTTTTGATCTTTGGAAACTTTGATATTATTGCCTATGATCTTGAGAGGCGGTATCTGTGTACTGTAGAGCATCTTAACTATTGTTTGGCCAATCTTGTAGAATTTTATATAAGATTGCATTTCATGGGATTTTATTTAAATGATCATTTTAGTATATAAAGTTGCCACCCTTTCATCGTAAGACTTTTCTTAGAAGTTAAAATCAAGTTGCGCCTTCGGTGGCAAGATTAATACAGGGTGATTCAAAAAGAATACCACAACTTTAAAAATGTGTATTTAATGAAAGAATCATAATATAACCTTCTGTTATACATCATTACAAAGAGTATTTAAAAGGTTTTTTTTTTCACTCAGAAACAAGTTCAGAGATGTTCAATATGGCCCCCTCCAGACACTCGAGCAATATCAACCCGATACTCCAACTCGTTCCACACTCTCTGTAGCATTCAGGCGTAACAGTTTGGATAGCTGCTGTTATTTCTCGTTTCAAATCATCAATGGTGGCTGGGAGAGGTGGCCGAAACAACATATCCTTAACATACCCCCATAAGAAACAATCGCAGGGGGTAAGATCAGGGCTTCTTGGAGGCCAGTGATGAAGTGCTCTGTCACGGGCTGCCTGGCGGCCGATCCATCGCCTCGGGTAGTTGACGTTCAGGTAGTTACGGACAGATAAGTGCCAATGTGGTGGCGCTCCATCCTGCTGAAATATGAATTGTTGTGCTTCTTGTTCGAGCTGAGGGAACAGCCAATTCTCTAACATCTCCAGAGAGTGTGGAACGAGTTGGAGTATCGGATTGATATTGCTCGAGTGTCTGGAGGGGGCCATATTGAACATCTCTGAACTTGTTTTTGAGTGAAAAAAAAACCTTTTTAAATACTCTTTGTAATGATGTATAACAGAAGGTTATATTATGTTTCTTTCATTAAATACACATTTTTAAAGTTGTGGTATTCTTTTTGAATCACCCTGTATTTTAATTGTTAGTTTTTTGTACCATTTCCATCCCTCCTACGGGGGGTGCATAGTTTGTGTGCTTGTATAAATGGTTAAAACTCTTAGTTTAAAGTTATCTGGTGTGTTGCAGATTTGCACCAGTTTAGAGGCTGTTGTGAGCGGTAGTAACTACGGCCGTGTCAAAAGGGAGCGGCAAGGTTCTCTGCCCGAAAGCTCATACAGTCAAAACTTGTTTCTTCCTGCCTCTGAATAAATTGTAACTTTGATATTTAGAGGATGCTTTCTGATTATAATTTTAAATCTGTTTCTTTTAAAAAATGCTTTTAGGCACTATTAAAGTGAATAAAATTCCCATTTGTTAAAAGGAATTTGGTTATGATTTCATCAGTTACTCCCTCGCAATTACTTCCATGCTTACATGGTGTGATTAAATGTGTTAGTGTTCCTGATGAATCGCTAGTAAATAAAATAAATCCTTAAGAATATTCTTTGAAAATAAATCACTGTTCAGCTTCAAGTCAAGGTTGGTAGTGATGAAGCCACAACTCTGACGACACAACGATATGTCGCGTACACCCTGCGTCCTCGTGTGTCACCTACAATGCAACAATACGGTGGTCCATTTTTCAACAGGGCAAAGCTCGTCCACACACGGTACGTGTCTCTATGTACTGTCTGCGTGATGTTCTGTGACCAGCAGTATCCCAGATCTGTACCTGACAGAACATGCCTGAGACCAGCCCGGACTTCAGCTTCATCTCTCAATCTTGTGAGAAATCACCAGGAAAGACACGTGACTATTCGACATTAAATCGTTGGTCTCCTTTCCCAGTTTGATAACTGGGGTCGTTGGGGACATGTAAGTCGCATAAGTGGCATCCAGTTGAAGGACCTGCACATGGCCATTGAAGGGCACTACCTTCGAGTACCAATTTCTCATTAAAGTAGCTCCTCGAAAGGCATCAAAATGCTACGTCAAACTCGTTCCAGCCCTCCCTCCCAGGAAAAACTACTAACAGTACCGGGGATTGAACTCGGGTCTTCTCTGCGGCAGTCAGATGTCTTGACAACTCAGCTACATTCCATCACACAGGAAAAATAATATGACCTACTTTAATAACTGCCTCTGAGTCACTTGACTCACAGTTAGTTTTATCTTTAAGACGAATGCAGCATTTGCTGGTGGACTGTTACCTGGGTACTTCAGTGCTTGTCATTACCAGGCAGCGAACAGTCTGTAAGCATCTCGTTCGTGCTGTATCTTGGAGAAAGGCAGCGTCTCTGAGCAATGGTGGATAAGCAGGGTCAGGCCTGAGTCTATGGCATTAGCAGCGATATATCCCACTGACTTCCAACTAAAACTAAAAAACTAAACTCCTCCCGAACAGGCCATAAAGGCCCAACGGTATCGACCAGCCGCCGTGTCATTCTCAGACCACAGGCGTCACTGGATGCGGATATGGAGGGGCATGTGGTCAGCACACCGCTCTCCCGGCCATATGTCAGTTTCCGAGGCCGGAGCCGCTACTTCTCAATCAACTAGTTCCTCAGTTTGCCTCACAAGGGCTGAGTGCAGCCCGCTTGCCAACGGCGCTCTGCGGATCGGATGGTCACCCATCCAAGTGCTAGCCCAGCCCGACAGCGCTTAACTTCGGTGATCTGGCGGGAACCGGTGTTACCACTGCGGAAGGCCGTTGGCCCCACTGACTTCTCGTTCTGCAAAATTTGCTTTCTCTGTGTGTGTGTTTATTGACCAGCTCAGATTCTATGTCATGACAATCAAATTAGTTGCTAACAACTTTCGTTGTTGTTGTTTGATTCCCTCCTTAGCATAAATGTCGCTTTTTGAAAGCATTCCTGTAAAATCTTGTGTCATGTTTAGTTTAACCTATATCTGCAATACACCTGCATATGTCTATCCTGTGAAGTCGTAAATATTGTCAAATCCTTCATCTGCCGTCTTGACGGACAAACGAAAACATATGCTGGGTGCTCATCTGGTCTGTCTGGCTACTATAATAGTGCTTGGCGGTCCTACTGGAATGTAAGTATCTATTGAAAACCTTTCCTTCTGTCCCTGGCTTGGCATGCTCTTGCACTCAACTGTCATAATTTTTCTTGGTCCATTTGCAATCCATTTGGCTATCTAAATCTTCTGCTAATTTCCATTTCATTTTGTTTGCGGTCACAATTTTCTTCTACTCCAGTCTGTTACCTGACGATCCGTTTACTTTCATGTAGCTCCAAGTAAATCCCGGCATGCGTTTCCCCACTGTTCAACGACCAACCCTCAGTTCCTCGATAGTTTTTGCATTTAGCGTCAATATCGCACATCTCCAAGTCAAAACTCTTTAAGTAAACAGATTTTAAGCTCTGTTGCAGACTCGTTATTGCATTATTTATTTTGAAAACTGGATTTAGTTTACCAAAACCACTCAAAATTGTTTTTTGTCATCTGTTTATTTATTTTCCTTTCCAACCATTAATGGTCTTCAAATGCCCCAAATCAAAAAACTCTTCAAATCATGCTGTGATTTCATGGTTAATTTTTACAATTTTCTTTTTGTTGTATTGGTTATATACACTCCTGGAAATGGAAAAAAGAACACATTGACACCGGTGTGTCAGACCCACCATACTTGCTCCGGACACTGCGAGAGGGCTGTACAAGCAATGATCACACGCACGGCACAGCGGACACACCAGGAACCGCGGTGTTGGCCGTCGAATGGCGCTAGCTGCGCAGCATTTGTGCACCGCCGCCGTCAGTGTCAGCCAGTTTGCCGTGGCATACGGAGCTCCATCGCAGTCTTTAACACTGGTAGCATGCCGCGATAGCGTGGACGTGAACCGTATGTGCAGTTGACGGACTTTGAGCGAGGGCGTATAGTGGGCATGCGGGAGGCCGGGTGGACGTACCGCCGAATTGCTCAACACGTGGGGCGTGAGGTCTCCACAGTACATCGATGTTGTCGCCAGTGGTCGGCGGAAGGTGCACGTGCCCGTCGACTTGGGACCGGACCGCAGCGACGCACGGATGCACGCCAAGACCGTAGGATCCTACGCAGTGCCGTAGGGGACCGCACCGCCACTTCCCAGCAAATTAGGGACACTGTTGCTCCTGGGGTATCGGCGAGGACCATTCGAAACCGTCTCCATGAAGCTGGGCTACGGTCCCGCACACCGTTAGGCCGTCTTCCGCTCACGCCCCAACATCGTGCAGCCCGCCTCCAGTGGTGTCGCGACAGGCGTGAATGGAGGGGCGAATGGAGACGTCTCGTCTTCAGCGATGAGAGTCGCTTCTGCCTTGGTGCCAATGATGGTCGTATGCGTGTTTGGCGCCGTGCAGGTGAGCGCCACAATCAGGACTGCATACGACCGAGGCACACAGGGCCAACACCCGGCATCATGGTGTGGGGAGCGATCTCCTACACTGGCCGTACACCACTGGTGATCGTCGAGGGGACACTGAATAGTGCACGGTACATCCAAACCGTCATCGAACCCATCGTTCTACCATTCCTAGACCGGCAAGGGAACTTGCTGTCCCAACAGGACAATGCACGTCCGCATGTATCCCGTGCCACTCAACGTGCTCTAGAAGGTGTACGTCAACTACCCTGGCCAGCAAGATCTCCGGATCTGTCCCCCATTGAGCATGTTTGGGACTGGATGAAGCGTCGTCTCACGCGGTCTGCACGTCCAGCACGAACGCTGGTCCAACTGAGGCGCCAGGTGGAAATGGCATGGCAAGCCGTTCCACAGGACTACATCCAGCATCTCTACGATCGTCTCCATGGGAGAATAGCAGCCTGCATTGCTGCGAAAGGTGGATATACACTGTACTAGTGCCGACATTGTGCATGCTCTGTTGCCTGTGTCTATGTGCCTGTGGTTCTGTCAGTGTGATCATGTGATGTATCTGACCCCAGGAATGTGTCAATAAAGTTTCCCCTTCCAGGGACAATGAATTCACTGTGTTCTTATTTCAATTTCCAGGAGTGTATTATTTTTGGCTTTCTGGTCTTCTATGAAATTTTCTCAATTAAGCTGTACAAATGGTTGTTGCCATTCATCTGCACTAGATGCAAACAGTATGATGTCATCAGCAAAACAAAGGTGAGATTCAGAAATATTCCATTAACAAGAACACATTATTTTGTTTCTCCGAAATTTGTTCCTGGGTTGCTGTGAGTACAGCACCTACCACTGCCCCAGCCCCAACATACACATCCACTTGCCTCCATTAACAATTTACGATTTTTTGAGGCCTCAGGATGTGATCTGTCAACTGATCCGTTCTTTCAGACAAGCTGTACCGTAATTTTCCTTTCTTCCCAACTTGGCTCAGTACCTCTTCGTTAGTTATTTGTCAGATGTTCGAGTGGGGCGAAAACAAGACTACCTGTAAGTTACACAATGGGCTCTTGTTCGAATTTTCATAACCAGACGAAGAGTGGGAAATGGTCAAATGGGGTATCAAACTGGCCTGCGTGAGGTCTAGTCTAGTTTCGGTTAAAACTGTTTATTTGCTTCGAAGTCAATAGAGAAATGAAGAAAAACTTAATTCGTGACATGAGGGAAAATTTTTGTATGGATTTTCATAGAAGAACTAAAAGCTAGAAATTGATATTTGAAGTATCAATTTGACCGGCTTAAGGTCTAGTTTTGCAAAGAAATTATTTAATTGCTTGTAACTAAACAGGGTAATTAAGAAAAATTTAGTAAGTGATCGAGGGTAAACGGCTTAATCGATTTTTGTCAGAATCTTCAAAGCTAAACAAAGAGTGGGAAATGCGTCGATGGAATATCAGACTTATCAGCGTGAGGTCGAGTTATGCAAGAAACCTCTGATTGCTTGAAAGTAGTGAGGGTAATTAAGAAAACCCTAATTAGTGGTTTGAGGGAAAATTTTTGTCCGAACTTTCATAGCCAGACGAAGAGCGGGGATGGACAAATGGGATACCGAATTTCTTACTTCCACACAAATAACTTCACAAAACATTTGACGATTTTTTTTCAATTGTTTTATCCTGTCTATCTAACCATCAGCATTCTTCTATAACACCACATTTTAAAAGTCTCTATTCTCTTTTTGTCTGAACTGTTTCCCAAACACGTTTAACTTCCACACAAGGCTATGCTCCCCACATGTATTTAAATTTACATTTGATGCTTATAACTTACTTCATTTGAGAAATATTTTTCTTTCTGGTGGCCAGCTGAATTTTATACCTTCGCTATTGCAGACATCATCATTTATTTCCGTCAATTACTTTTTGTGTCTTATTTCCTAATCTAGTTCCCTAAACATCGATTGATTTAATTCACCTACATTCGTTACCTTTGTTTGACTTTTGTTGACATTCATTTATATTTCCTTTCCCAGACGTTATCCATTCCGTTGACCTCATCTTCCAAGTCGTTTTCTGTTTCTAATAGAACTGCAATGGCGGCAGCTGATCTCAAAGGTTTTATTTTTTCCTCCTCAAGTTTAATTCCTTTAGCCACTTCCTGTTTGCTTTTTTTTTTTTTTTTTTACTGCTTGCTGAGTGTACACATTGAATAATATCGGAAATAGACTACAAATCTGTCTCCTCCACTTTCATGTCATTTGACTATTACAACTTCAGTCTCATTTTTGTACAAGATGTGGATAACCTTTAGCTTCCTATAATTTATCGCAGCTATCGTCAGAATTACAAAGAGTGCATTCCAGTCAACATTACCAAAAGCTTCCTTTAAATTCACAAATGCTATAAGCGTCAGTTTGCCTTTCCTCGTTCGGTATTCTAAAGGTAAGTCACAGGGTCTGTATCCTTAACTATTTGAATAATTTCTAATTGAAAGACAAACTTTTGTATTTGTGGAGGATGCTGGCTTTGTGTTTATCTTGGTTATGATAATGCGTTTAGAATGCTGTTCGTATTAGTTCACTCACATTCCTATCTTCTATTGTTAAATCTATTCCTACATCGCCTCTGATTTTGTGTTGCTAATCTTACACTCTCCTGACCGGAAGTATCGTTATTTCTGCCATCAGACTTTATTGATTCGCACTAAATCTATTTTCAACTTCTCACAGTAACGCAGGGCGTCTCTGTTACGGTGCCTATCCGCCTTGCAGAGTTCTGTCCTGAATGTGAACTAGGACAGAGTCATAGACAACTTCAAAGAAGAAGATACATTGAATAAAGCCCCCAAATACAGTTACTAGAAGCTCATTTAACCAGTTGCTGGGATAACACTGAAAAGAATGGTAAAGGTTGCTTAAAATGTGCAGGCTATTGGACTAGCCGTCTCGGTTCGGTTAACGGGAGATAATCACACACAATAAATGCAGAAAAGTAAGAGAAAATCAAAGTAATCAAGAGCGGGAGTCTGTCAAATGGGCTATGGTATTCTATTTAGTAATCAAGTTATCTCATTGAATGAACAACAAAATATATAAACAGTCTGCTCGTTGAAAATCAACAGCCTTTCCTAAATTTCTGACGCTTCAGCATTCAGATACTCTTCTACTGTATGGATTAATGATGATGCTATCGTTTTGAGTAAAACATTCCAAAGGCAAAGTAAGCCTGAATTTGCATATCTGGGTGATGACTTCTCAGGATGGTGTTACCATCGAGAAAAACAAATCTGGCGTACTACTAGTCGGATAGTGGAATGCTAGATCCCTTATTCGATTACGTAGGCTAAATGATTTCAAAAGATAAATAATTTAAAATGATAAATGGGATACAGAGAGGCTACACCATTAAGGGTGAAACATCCCCTTAGAAAAATTAATTAATTACTGTGCTGATAAACCCCTTACGTTATTTGATTTTCAAACAGCTGAGCAAAACCGAATGTACTCAGACATTTCTCTCTCTACTTTCATCACTAAACTGACACACAATATTTTTAGCGCAACGCAATCTGACTTTCAATAATCCCCACAAAAGAATGGCCCCGGCTAACAATAACCTATACCTTTCATGAATCACTTACCTCACAAAAATCTTCATTACTCGAACTACTGCAATACAACGAGCGCCAATACTGCCAGCTAAATAAAAGATTCTAACTACTGAACTCACTAACTACTGATAGGCATAATTAGCAAATAACAGATTTTGATAGAGAACAAACAATGTATTTGCCTTAATAGTGTTCAAAAGTCATAATATATATATATGTTCATGACATCCAGTCTTACAAATTTACTGTCTCTGATGGACACACGTCCAGATCATCCGCTCTCAAAACTCCGCCATCTCTCTCGCCACATCCACCACTGCTGGCGGCTCACCTCCAACTGCGCAACGCTACTCGCTGTTCACATCCAATTGCCCAACACTAGAATATTCCAACAATGCAAACCAGCCACAGACTGAACACAGCACAGTCAGTGATTTTCAACAGAGCGCTACGTGACGTTACCAATATAAAAACCTAAACAGCCTACTTACGAGGGATGGCACAAGAAACTTTAGAATTAATTCTGGCTACAGAAAATGAAGCATTTGAGCTTAAGACAGAAATGTCGGTAACTAATGTGAGCTGGCCGCTGTGGCCGAGTGGTTCTAGGCACTACAGTCTGGAACCGCGCGACCGCTACGGTCGCAGGTTCGAATCCTGCCTCGGGCATGGGTGTGTGTGATGTCGTTAGGTTAGTCAGGTTTAAGTAGTTCTAAGTTCTAGGGGACTGATGACCTCAGAAGTCCCATAGTGGTCAGAGCCATTTGAATCATTTTTTTTAACTAATAAGATTGAAAATTGGCATATCAGGTTTATGTATGACGCAAGGGTGAGAGATGGAAAAGAAATATTGATGATTTTTGCGAGTAGGTATCCAGTTGTATTAAGAAATTACTAATTACCGGCAAAAGGGCGATTTCTGTTCAAACTCTTTGTAGGACGTTGGAATAATTCACCTGCTGAGGCATACGTGAATGGTGAAGGAAACGCCAGTACCTGGTAGCTTGCTGACCTAGAGTGGTCCTTCCAGAACTGCTGTGGAAGACACAGCTACATTCGCCTTAAAGATGCATGCACACGACAGGTACAGTCGGCCTTTGGACTGCGTTGACCAACAACTAAGGCATCACGTTGTAGCAGCACATGATGTGTAAGAAAAATAATGACACTGTCAACACTGTGAACGACCTGGCAACACGGTGTTGTTTTACTTGTGTACACCGGTGTGTTCATCCTTTCCAGACTTTCAGTCCGAGTTTCATCTTCGTACAGTCATCACATGATTTTTGAGAGCGCGATCAGTGAAGTTGTGTTTTTATTGTGTGTTACGAAAATGGAACAGTGGAATTTAGAGCAACGTTAAGCCATCAGCTCTTGTGTTAAACTTCGGTAATTCGCGAGTGCGACTTTTGAAAAGTTGAAGCTGACCTATGGGGAACATTCCTTATCACGAGCACAAGGTTTTCGCTGGAACGAATCATTTCTTGGAAGGCCGAGACCACACTGAAAATGAACCTCGCTTAGGGAGGCCTTCAACTTCTAAAACCGACGAAAACGTCGAAAGAGTTCGTGCTCTTGTGAGGTCGGAACGACGTTTAACTATAAGTGATGATGGGGGATCTGTTAAACACTTCCACCGCACATCAAATTTTGAGCGAAGATTTGCACGTTGCAGACAAGTGGATGGTGCGTCATGACAACACCCCATGTCACAAGGCCCCTTCCATCACGGAATTTTTGTCCTCAAAAGCCATTCTTGCTGTTCCACAACCCCCCTATTCACCTAATACGAATCCCAAAATTGAAAAATGTCTTACAAGGATGCCATTTTGAGACTTCAAAACAATGTGACGACGTGTTAAAGGCCCTAGCAGTTCCCACACACCTAGTAGTTGCATGTCCTTGGGAATATTAACAGTTGTGGTTTCCCGTTGCTTTCAGACGGTTGCATTAACAATTTAGCAGAATCATGTTGCCTGCAGCGACGTAATAGGCATATTTACTACAATATATTAAATAGCCTACCTGGAAAACGTTGCTTGCCAATGTAGATTACACATAAGGAAATAAGAATTTCACTTATCGTCTAGCGTACATCGCTAACTGAAAACATAACAAATACAAAGCGATTCATAGGCTAGTAACTTACCTCGGAAGTCCTTCCTTCACTTTCACTGTTCTTCTATAATAGATTTTTTGACGTTGTAGTAACACGCTGTAACGATACAGGTGTGTACTCTTGAGAACCGGAATCTTCAGGGTACTTCTTGCGTTGTTTATTTACGGTTGGATTCTTGGATAAGTCATCTTCTGCTGTGTTCAAAGCAAACGACTCATCTGAGAAAATTGAAGAAAATTATCGTTGATTGCCACGGATTGCGCGGTAGGTTCAACTATTAGACTACTCCCGCCTGGGGAATGCAATTAATTATTTGTAGCGTTCGAACTGAGGAGAGGGAACACCAGAAAGGAAGAACATTAAATGAACTAATTGAGACTCTCGAGAATTAATGCGCGATAATAAGGCAAAGTGGCATCTACCCCGTATAAGGTAGTTTCGCAGCACCATTGAAAAGGAGAGATGTAATAAGTTCAGAAAAAACTGTAACTTAATCTTGAATGCAGTCAATTAGATACACTTCGTGAGAAATTGCTTCGCAAGCACAATCTAAAATACTGGAGACTGGAGCGCCTGCAAACAAAGAACGAGAGAACGAAAGGGTATTTACTGGGACTGTAATAATCATGCGTAAAGTAGAAAAAAAGGTAAGAAACTTTCATTCTTACAAGCAATTTTTCCAGATTCTACCTGATTTACAACTGTGTTCTACTACTTGCCTTTGAACGGAGAAAAGAAGAAAGCTGGTGGCATTACTGACAATCGGCCACTGGAAACAAAAGTAGCGTACGGAGACCCTAGTGGATTTTTAAATTATAACAAGTATAATTTCAAGAACATCCTCCGATGAACGAGTAACGCTTCAACAGGATGAAACATACCCTCCTTCTGACGTAATTACTGAACGGTCAGACTTAGAACGAACCGTGAAAATTTTTACTTTAGCATTAATCTCTCTGAACGAAAGCATCTAAATTTACAGGAATATTGTTCATTGTTAAGAGGAGAGCGAAAGTAATTATGAAGCAGCATTACAGCTGCAGTTTGTTTTAATGTATATGAACCACGAACATTATTTTTATCCCTGCTAACGTTATCAAATTGTTTTCGTATAATCGACAAATACAAGGTAGATTTCTCTCTGATATTGTAGGTATTTCTTGATTTTTGAACTGAGAGTAAATATATTATCTGTACATATTCTGAAAAAAGGGCCTAACAAAAGTCCTAAACATATGTACAATGATTCGGAAAATGCTAGTACCGGTACTGAAAATGAATATTTTAAATGGAAAATCAGTTCAAGAACGGGACAAGGCAGCAATTCATTGTACATACTTTTAATTCTTATGTAGATTATATGTTAGGGCAATCAATGATGAAGATTAATTAAACATTGCTTTGTAGCACATTTATGATGACAGTTTCGTTTACAGGTTCGTTTGACAACTATAGTGTCCAGTCATAATATTTCGATATTGGGATTCACAAGGTCATAACGTATTAGGTGTAAAATTGTAACGTGAAATTAATAGACTGGACAAAATTCGTTAAATTTTGTCGGATATAATTTAGCTTCCCAAGAAAACTGAACATTGGAACTAAAATGTGAAAATTCAGTTACGTTGGGTGCACTCTTTTCGTAGATATCAGAAATAAACTAAGTACAGGAAGTTGATGAAAGTTTGCAGTTTACAGCATAATGGTGACTCATGTTGCAATGTTCGAAAGTGAAGACTGGATTCTAATGAAAAGAAAAACAATGACGATTACAAATATGATATGCCTGAGAAGAATGGCAGGGTACATGAGAAGGGATAGGATAAATCTAAAATTTTCAAGTAAAAAGTGTAAGAGTTTACATACAGTGTTATATAATAGGTAAAACATACAGATAGAATAGACAACATTCATGTTAGTGGAAGTGTATAGGAACAATGCCATCAGTAAAAAAAAAAATGACAATCGTAACAGGGTACACTACTTGAGATATGATGAAACAAGAAGATGAAGACTAAGAAAAGAAACAAAACATCGACATGATGCAGGAATTTAGGTTCACCAGTTTGCAACGAAATTAACCTACCTACTGACTTTATTCAATTTCTTTAGGGCATTTTTCTTAAAGTAGTTTTGAAACACTAAAAAAATTAAATTAAAAATAATAAAAACGACATTTCACTCGTCTTTGCAACGGTCCTCTTCATTCGCCGTGAACTGTACGCTGTTCCCAATTACGAGAAATGGCACCAAATATAATTTTGCAATTGGACGTAGCTATTCCGTACTGAGGATCCAATATTAGATTTCACTAATTATAATTTTCGACTTAATTGAAAATGTTGAGACAGCATTAGTCCACCATATCACAGACTTTACTCGCCCGAAGTTACAGTGAGCAATACGATCAGAGGGACACTGTTTTAAAACACCGTAACTGTCTCCCATTGCAACACAGAAATTTGAAATTTGACTCAAAGGTGCCTCCAACCTTCCATTGCAATGGTCAGAGCCCAGAATTCCAAGTGAGGTGTAACGCGGATTAATGATGTCACATTGGCACCAACTTTCACAATTCTGCCCAACGGCCCCGTGAACGTGTCGCGCGATGGGAAGACCGTCACTCACCCCCTTTTACCCCCATTTCAGCCCTTCTTTTGTCGCCTCTGTGACGGAGGGCAAAAACGCATTGCCCAGCGTTGAAATTTTATTCCTTGGGGCGTTGGTTCGCACACATTTCGCTGTCGAAAACGGTAGTCCGCCACCCCCCCCCCCCCCCACTCTCCCTTCCACCGAACGGTTTAACCCTTCTCTAAGGACATCGTTTGCCTTTGATTTGATTCCAAATTAAATGCCAGAATTTGAACGGTTTCTTTAACGCCATGTGACTAGGAAATGGATGGTGATTTTTATCGAAATTTGTCCCAAAATGCGATTTTCTTTTTAAATGGATCACGATAAAATTAGAAATTAGTTGTTTCTCACTTTGCAGTATCTTACTGTAGGCAGGATGCAGTCGAGTCCACTTAAAATGCGAGGTCTGCAGTCCATTCCTGAGTTCTAATTTTCGATTCTGCACTTCTTTTTCCTTCATAAATTCAACAATAGGGTGCTTTTAATCGAAAAAGCGTTTCAGGTATGGCCCTTGTTTTAACCAACGTACTTTGCAGTAGTTCTGTAGATAAGATGAGTTGGCAAAGGTCATGGGATACTTCCTAAAATCGCATCGGACCACCTTTTGTCCGACGTAGTGCAACAACTCGACGCGGCATGGACTCGATAAGTCCTTGGAAGTCCCCTGCAGAAATACTGAGCTACGTTCCGTCTATAGCCGTCCATAATTGCGGAAGTGTTGCCTGTACCGGAGTTTGCGCACAAACTGACCTTTCGATTATGTCCCATAAATGTTCGATGGGATTCATATCTTGCGTTATACGTGGCGAAATCATTCGCTCGAACTGTCCAGAATGTTCTTCAAGTCAATCACGAACAATTGTGGCCCGGTGACATGGCGCATTGTCATCCATAAAAGTCCATCGTTATTTGGGAAAATGAAGTCGATGAATGGCTGCAAATGGACTCCAGGTTGCCGAACATAACCATTTCCAGCCAATGATCGGTTCTGTTGGACCATAGGTCCCAGTTCATTCCATGTAAACACAGCCCACACCATTAAGGAACAACCACCAGCTTGCACAGTGCCTTGTTGACAACTTGGGTCCACGGCTTCGTGGGGTCTGTGCCACACTCGAACACTACCATCACCTCGTACCTATTGAAATCGGGAGTCATATGACCAGGCCACGGTTTTCCAGTCGTCTAGGGTTCAACGGATACTGTTACGAGCCCGGTAAAGGCACTGCAGCCGATGTTGTGCTGTTAGCTGTAGTATCATTGCCACAGATACTACTACAACGCCGCGCCAACGCAAGGTTGGCAGCCCGTCGTCTGCCGAGCACAGCGCACTCTAGCGGGCTGTGCAGCTCACGGAACTGGAGTGCGCCTCGTTCACTTCTTAGCTATATGTCAACCTAGGCAGATGCACTTTCATAATCAGTAATGTTTGCATTCTCTGAGGAGGGACCATTAGGCTTAGTCCCTGAGAATATGTTGCATTAGTACATTGTATTCCATGTTTCGAGCTGCAGTCCTATAAACTACTGAAGATAAGTAATTTTCATTGTACTATGTGTTTCTTGAATAATAATCCTTCGCTCTAACAGTGTGCCGTACCGCATATTATTGCAACCCGGACTCCTTCAGCTCCTATCAGTTCGGCCTCCTACTTATTTGCATTTAGTAACGAGCTGAAAACACCCACGAGTTTTGTGCCACTAAACAATGAGACACAAAATTAGCGAAGGCACTCGCGTCGGTCGTCTGCTGCCATAGCTCATTTACGCCAAATTTCGCCGCACTGTCCAAAGGGACACGTCCGTCGTACGTCCCACATTGATTTCTGCGATGATTTCAAGCCGTGTTTCATTCCTGTTAGCACTAACAGCTCTACGCAAACGCCACTGCTCTAGGTCGTTAAGTGAAGGCCATCGGCTACCGCGTTGTCCGTGGCGAAAGGCGATGACTGAATTTTTGTATTCTCGGCATACACTTGACACTGTGGATCACTGAATATTGAATTCGCTAACGATTTCCGAAATGGAATGTCCCATGCGTCTAGCTCCAACTACCTTCCGCGTTAAAAGTCTGTTAATTCCCGTCCTACTGCCATAATCTCTGTTTTTTTCCCTTTATTGTTATTTTCAAACCTTGACATAAAACATACATTAAACAGGAAGACATGAAAACAAACATACACGGAGGATAAAAACAGGAGACATACAGATTAAAATAAAGGAAGGCGTTCACGGACGCACTGGTTGTATAAAAAAGTTCAGCACTACACACAAACGGAGACACAGAGTGGCACACGTGAACGTAAGAGGACTGTAGGAGAGACACTGATGAACTAATGGGAAGAGAAGCACTAGCGCAGTGGCGATGAACTTCGGCGCGCTGAAACATACTGTTCGCACGAAAAAGCCGGGGGGGGGGGGGCTGTCATAGGGAAGAGGGGAGCGTAGGAGGGACGGGGGGAGGATCCCAGCGAGTGAGAAGAAGGGAGGGGGAGGGGAGACAGCTCCGTCAATGCATTGCCTTTTTGTACGCTGTTTACGCACTACTACAGCCATCTGTATTTGTGCATATCGCTATCCTGTCACTGTCACCCCAGCGTATACAGAGCCTCCATACTCTTCGTTCAGTTTCATCGAAAACTTTTGCAACAGACAGTGGAATAATCTGTGCAATTTCAGAAATTTAACTATTCGTACCATAAATTTCTTCACGTGCTCCATGCTTGCAAATTTAACACGAAGTGTTTCTTGATGTACATAACAATGAATCCCGTCTAGCGCTGGTTGTAATTTTTTGCTCTTTCATTCTCATTTAAATCTTTAAATTGTTCCTGCATGGTATTCTAATATCGTTTCATAGCAAATTTGCAGTACCCGTCGATTATGCGACCACATAATAGTTACGGAGAATCTCACCCCTCTCTTATGTCATTCCCATTGAGTTTTAAAGACTTGTGACGACAGATCACTAGACTGCCTCTCTTTCTGCAAACATGCACTGGATCTGCGAACGTCCTCTATACGACGAACAAATACTGAAGGGGTAACAACTCTGCTACATTGAAAAGCGTTCTGCCGCCCGAAAAATGACACACTGCAGTACTTAATGAAATGTCACCCTGTACCGAGAACTACCTCGATTTCTTGCAAAGATAGGAGATTGTGAAAATGTAGCCTACAAGCAGGCTTTTCTGCCATTGAATGGCATTTCTGCAACTCTAACTGGTCGTCTTATTTCTCTGCTTACTGAAGGAGTATTTTCTCCTACTGACAAACGGGATGGTAGGAGAGAAATCTGATGTAAGGGTGATGATGTAAAAGGGCGAATGACAGAGCACATCGTCTCTTACCCATTCAGAGCAGTTTATTAAGGTAAATGTGGGACAAGACGAGATGTCTTAATTCAGATTTCTCCGTGAAAATTATGTGGAATAGGTATTTCTATCATCATGAACCTAAGTCTTGGAATCATCAGGGACAGCCGGTATTAAACCTCGCATCCCCTATGCATCCCGTATGACTATCCTTTTAGCTGACAAAGACAGATATATGTGCTGTAGGGGAGAAACTAAAGTTAGAAATTCAGTGTGAAGTTTTGGTGGTATTGGTATTAGTTGTGATTTATTAGTATTAACAAAGTTGTTGCTTTCTTAGCAGAGAGAGAATTTCGAGAGAGCTCTTGTTAGTTCTATAAATAGTGCTGGTGTAACTGAACTTAGGTAACGTAGACATTTAGTTTTTTTCAATAACTGGAAAATTTTACCATGGGTGAGAAGTGTGAGTAGTGGGTTGTGGGTTGGGATTTGTTCAAAGTATTTTCATTGGGGGGAATATAGTGGGAAGCCAATGAGCTTCTAGCGAGATCTTCTCCTGGGAATGTAGTAGAAATAAGTTGATAGAGGAGCAGGAGCGCAAGATCTGTGCTCTTCAGGTGTAGTTGCAATACGCAAAGGAAGAACTAGATAGGCTGAGGGGGGTGAAGGGTGCTGGGGAATGGGAACTGGCAGTTGGCAAGAAGGCAGCTTGGAGGAGGAGGTATTCAGACAGTTACACATTGCGTATATGTAATAGATTTGACCAACTGTAGAGTTGAGTGGAGAGAAGCCTCTTGTAGCTGCAGGTTGAAAGGTGGCTACACTGAGACACAGCGCCAGAGATTGCGCCAAAGAGTATTATTCCGCCGCCTCCACTGGCAGTGCTTGTCGAGAACTCGTAGTAGTCAGTGCTTGCTGAGATGTCGTAGTGAGGGGTGCTTGTCGAGAAGTCGTAGTGGAGAGTGCTTGTTGAGAGGTGGTAGCGAGTCGGTGTTGAGATGTTGTAGTAGGGAGTGCTTGTTCCATGTTTTATGCAGTTGCTTGATGGGATAGACAGCAGATGTTGTTCTAATGGAGATATTGTAATGATCAGAGTGCTTTTCGTCAATATATAATTCTTTTTATTATTTTATTATTTCAATGTCTTAAATAATGCGTCATTACAGGTTCAGTCAACAAAGCATCTGGCTTGTGTTCTTGTACTAGAGTGTAATTCTGGTTTTCTTGCGCAATTATAGTATTTCTATTTTTTTTAATTACTTCAGTATAAATGGTATTTAAAATTTCTTGTCTTGTTGAAGAAGAACCGTGCCAGATGTGTACGTTGAATCACACTCCCACACACAGAACAATTACACTTGTGTTTTGGTTTCGTAGGTTTTATAGTTGCTGGGGACTTAATTAATTAATTGTGTTAACGAAAATTTTCTTTCATTCTTTGTTGTTATTCTATGCAGTCAGATTGTGTACAAATACTAGTCAGGGCCAACCGTTTACGAGACTTCGTAATCGGACAGACAGCTACTAAATCAAAAAATTTAAAAGTATTTGCATTGCATATTTATATAATTAAGCCCCCATGCACGTGGCGACCGCTGCTTCGGATCGTCCCTTGGAATTCTTCTGATTGTAAAAATAGTAGACAGTAGTATTGTTGTAGTAATTTGTAGTTTAGTAATTGTAGTCTATTTTGCATGTGTAGATTTGGTAATTGTCATTCTTCTAATGGTATTTTTTTCAGAATTTAATTTTGTTGTCTTGTATACGCGTTTGACAATTTAGTGCAATTATTTCAATTGTTCGTTAATCGTGTTTGAGGGAAACATTTCGTGTGAATGGTATTGTTGGAGATAAGGAGTCATTGTGTGTAATTTTCGTACAGTGACGAGTTTTGTATGTTTTGTAAATGATTACGCGATCGATGAAAAAGGCAAAAGTGATGGATAGTCAGAATGACGAAATTGTTGACATGGCGAACTCGCCAACACAGGAGAACAGTATGATGAATAATGAAGTGGAAAACAATTTAATAAGTCGGGAAAATAGTCCGGAACCATTTCAAAATTTTTCTCAATCAGAAAATTCACAGAATACGAGATCAACGATAGAAGATTCGGAAATAGTATCGAACACAGATAGCTTTATGGCTATGCAGAAGGAAGTTAGTTTTGCGGGAAATGTTAGGGGCGAAAAGAATTTCGAACCGGGTAATATGGAGCAGTTGATGGGTGCTATATTAAATTTGGGAGCACGAATGGAAACACAGTTTAGATCTGAATTAAAAACACAGATGGGAACAATGGAAACACAGTTAAGATCTGAATTAAAAACACAGATGGGAACTTTGGCAACACGGTTAGAAGCTGATATGGGAACAATGGAAACACGGTTAGACTCACTGGGATCACGGTTGGGATCTGAATTAAAAACAGTGGGATCACAGTTACGATCTGAAATTAAAACAGAGATGGAAACAATGGAAACACGGTTAGACTCACGAATAGGGACATGTTTCAAAAACATAAAAGATGAAGAAAGAAATTAGAGAATAAGTACAACCGATTTTGAATGCTCACAATAATAGATTAATTTCAATAGAAATCAGACAAAAGGAACAGGATAGAGAACAGGAGGAAAGAGATAGCGTGATAGTACAGAAATTTTCAGAGTTAAATTTACAACGTGCACACGATAGGGAGGAAATATTTGAGAGAATCGAGGAATCCGTACCAAATGACAGATTAAATAACCTAACACAACAATATGAACAGTTAACTACCAAATGTGTCAATACTGAAACCCGAGTAGCGACACTTACGGAAGACGTAAATAAACAGAAAGAAAAAATAGGTGACTCATCGGAAAGAGTTGAGGAGATCTCAGATAAACTGATAAGTCTTAGTTTAAATGGGGACAGAGATTCGGATGATACAGTTCCATTACCATTTGCAGAAACCGAAGAGTACCAGAACATTAATAAGCATGTTGAAAAACAGGGAAAATTTAATATACGCGTTAAAAGGGAACTTGAGGCATTACAAAAGCAAGTTAAACAAATTGAAGGCGAAATCGTAGGAAAAGACAGCAAAAGAAATTTAGAATCACAGATAGCAGAGGGGCTTGAAGAAAGCAATTTATTTCATTTACGGGATGCAACAAGAGAACACCAGGCGCGCGAACTTGACAATAATCGACATTGGGACTGGGACAGACGCGGTAGGTCTTTGTCGCCACGAGGCGAAAACTTTGACTATAAACACTTTTTGACTGTTCGGAAATTTAAGATCTTTCGTAATTCTAAGAATGACATACATCCATGTTCATGGATAGATCAATTTATATGCGCACTTCCACGAAACTGGCCACTAAGTCACAAACTGGAAATTATGTGCGGCTATTAAAGTCCTCAGGGGATCCACTACACTAAGTGAATATGTGCCGTAGCGTGCATAGGGCCCCGAGCTGTAGTGGTGCCATTTCTCTTTTAGTTTTCTGCACCGCTGCCTACTCTTTTACTATACTTTGCATCTGTCAAAACAACTCTTCTACTATCAATCTATCTAGAGAGTCGGTAAAGATTAACCGGATATGACTAATTAACCCAAAAGTGATTTCGGAAATTACCATTTGGACTTTATATTGTATTTTCAGCAGCATTCATTCGTAGTTTAAACGAAATCTTACCTGTTTATCTTCGTGACAATATTACTTCATATGTTGACGATATTCTTGTTGCTAAACGTTCTTGGAGTGAGCATAACAAAATTTTGGATTCATTATTAGGTATTTTTGCAAGAGTTGGCATTACAGTGAACTTGAAAAATCTGAATTTGGACGTTCTCAGGTGAAATTTCTTGGTCATATTATTTGTACAGATGGTATTCTTCCTGATCCAGAGAAATTAGACGCTATTTGTAATTACGCTGTTCCTACTACAAAACGTGATGTTCGTAGTTTCCTTGGTGTCTGTAATTTTCTTAGACGCTTTGTTAAACTGGACGATTTGACCACACCTCGTTTATGTGAACTATCTGGAAAGAAATCTAATTGGTGTTGGGATGAGGAAGCTCAGTCAGAATTTGAACAACTTCGTGATGCTTTAGTTGCTGCTCCACTTCTTTCACATCCGGATTTATCTAAAGATTTTTGTTTGGCGACGGACTCATCATACAAAGGCCTAGGTGCACATTTATTTCAAGAGATAGAAGAAGACGGCGTTGTAGTACAGAAAACTATTGCATTTGGAAGTCGTGTTCTCTCTAAATCAGAAAAGAATTATTCGATTACGGAACTTGAAGCCTTGACTGTTGTTTGGGCTTTCACAAAATTTCGGACATTTTTGTTTGTCAGACATACAAAGGTTTACACCGATCATCGAGCTCTGGAATTTCTTATGTCAACAAAATTAACTCATGGAAGATTGTCACGATGGGCGTTGTATCTACAGGAATTTGACTTTAGTATTGTTTACATACAGGGTTCTTCAAATATTGTTGCTGATGCTTTATCACGTGCACCTATGGGTTTGAAACAAAGTGCTGAAGAGGACTGCAAGGAAAACAATTATTGTTTGATGTATATTCAAGGTGTTGCGTTTGAGAATTTTATTTCTTCTTCGCTCCAGGACATCGCTAAGGAACAAAATAAGGATCCAATGTGGAAGGACATTAAAGAGAAGTGGAGGAGAAAGGAAAGCGTAGCGATTAGACAGCATTATTTAGTTCGCAATGATATTCTTTTTAAACGAAAATCGGTCGACAACTCTGTTTGGTTAGTTTGTATTCCTGATGAGTGGGTTAATAAGCTGATTTGGTATACGCATTTCAGTTATGCACACTTTGGTCCCAGAAAATGCTTTCATAAATTACGGGAAAATTGCTACTTCAGTAATATGGAAAAACGTATTCGATCTGTTCTAGCCAAATGCAAATTATGTCAAAAGGCTAAGCCGCCAACTATTTCTCACAGAGCACCGTTGTTTCCTATCATTCCAGCGAAATTAAAGGAGATGGCTGCAGTCGATTTGTTCGGTCCAGTGGTTCGTTCTACTAATGGTTTTGCGTACATTTTCGTAGCAGTGGAATTGACATCAAAATATGTGTGTTTTACACCTTTACGCAAAGCAACAGCTCGTTCAGTATCTAACGCTTTCATCAAAGATTTTCTTAAAGAAGTGGGTCATGTTGATAAGGTTATATCAAATAATGGATCACAGTTTCGCTCTAAAATTTGGCTTCGTACTCTACGGCGTCGTAAGATTAAACCAATCTTCATTTCACTTTTTCACCCTCAATCTAACGCTTCAGAGAGATGGATGAAGGAAATCAATAAATTGTGTCGTCTTTATTGTCATCAGAATCACAGAACTTGGGATCAGTATCTTCATATTTTTCAAAACATTCTGAATGAACTTCCTAATGATTCAACTTCTTTACCGCCTATACTGATATTAAAAAACAAAGCACCAGCAAATCGCATTTCTGAAATCGTTCCTTTTCCGCCTACACGGAAACTGCGGCATTCTGAATTTGTGAACCTGGCTCTGCAAAATATTGCATCTGCGGCTGCTAGAAGAGAGAAATCAGCTAAACATCCCGGTTGTTTAAAAATTTTGTCAGTTGGTCAGAAGGTGTTAATTAAGTCTCATCGTTTGTCTCACAAAGGAAAAGGCTTGTGTCGGAAATTTTTTCTACTTTATAACGGTCCATATAGAGTTCGCAAAATTATTCATGATAACACTGTTGAAGTAGAAACTCTTAAATCTCGACGCTCTAAGGGAATACATCATATATCTAACGTTAAAATTTTTGTGGAATGACATACTTTTGAGGAACATGTAAACATGCAGAGAATACAAGGATACCGCGCTGTGTTTTGGCGGCGGCACATACTCAAAGCAACAGTCAAGTCTGCGCGCCGCACAAGGCAGTCGTTGACCGCAAACAATTACTTCCTACGTCACGCGCCTACAGCTGATCGAGCGCTCAGTGCGAATGCACTGACAGCCGTAAACAAATACACAGTCTAATTTCTCCGATTAAATTCAGTATAAAGCTATAGTGACTTGATGAATTATGTTATTAACGTTCAGTATTTTTCAGGATACGGTTGTATAAAATATTTAAGAACTTCAGGTAAATTCTGTGCGTGTCCGACGTTAAAACGACTTGCTATGGAGAAAATTTCAGGAAGAATGTAATTTCGAAAAAAAAGTAATAAACCAAAAAGGTAACTATTAATTGAGTTTATTTTTCAGGTAACATATTTCCGCTTAGGTACGTACTTTAGACGTAATTTTCTGCTCGCGATTATGTGATTCATACTTTGTACTAAATTTCATGTTCTATGAATTTACTTGTGAAGCGACGTGCTTGCGTACATTAACTGATTTTGACAATGATTGATTAATGAACAGGGTTGCTATTTGTATATATTATGCATCGCTTGACTGCACTGCTTTTTCACTGATGTCATTTTTTTTATTATGTGCCTGCTGTGCTTATTTATTTAAATTATAATTGTCACCTGATTAATTGTGCTGATATAATTGTGTATGTAAGTTATACTTTGTGATTTATCTGCTTGCGCCATCATGTTTACTTATTAAGATTACATATGAACATTTATTTGCTTATGCTGATATGATGCTAATGACCTGTTTATTATGTAAGATATATATTTGCTGCTGTGCGTATGGATTGCATATTTATGCATTTCTGTTTGTTGTCATAACTACTCTTTAATTTGGTATATAGAAATGCTGATATACGGTGTACGAACATGGAGTGTAGTCCACACTATTGTATTAATTATAGATTATTCGCTTGGCAGAGCCTTGTTGTAGGAATTGTGCTGCATCCACTTGTTGACATTCTGTTCTCTACTGGTATATTTACTCGCTATTGCATGTTTTGCTTACGCTCAGTGCCTTGTATTTTTAAGATAAGAAAATGAACTGCTATAATTCGACGAACGACATTGGTACAAGGAACTTCGTTGAAGTCATATAAGCTGGAGGTTTTATGAAAGCTGTATAAATTTATGCTAATAGGAAGGAAGCTGACGACATGACATACCAACACTAGGTTTAGACCATTGACAGTTATTACACTGCATTCTTCGTGAGCAATTGAAATAGTAAGTGACAATTGACACAAGAAATACCCGACATGTTTGCTTCTGTTTTGCCATGATTCTTGAAGTGGTGTACACACTGTGAAATATTACTATCATTCACACTCCGAACTCGTACTTAATTACTGAAAGTTATTCGAACTAAAGTCTGTTAGAGGTCATGTATGCACTTCTTTTGTTTAATGATGGACAAGGTAACCAAAATGTATTTTATAATTCATAACGAGTAGAAGATTTGGGTCAGATGGATTACACAGAGGTTGTGTGTGGACATTGTGTCTTCGGATTGTATGGGATGATGAATTGAAGTTTGCACTAGGATTTTATCTGTACTTGTTCGAGGAGACTGACTAGAGGAAAGAGTTCTTATGGAAGTGAAATGATATTGGTAATAAGGTTTATATGTATCGATGTAAGAGGTATTATTGAAGTATTGAGATTATGTGATGCTGATGATTATTGGAGTTTTGATGGATAAGAGGCAAAGTAAGTGAGGAGCATATTTTTTTTGTTGGTTTATATGGAACAAGGAGGATGAAGATGGCAGACTAGAACACTAAAGTGGAAGGAAGATTGTCCACACACACTTTGTTAAATCAATAAGCAGTACTTACTTTTTTTTGGAGAGAGGAAGCATTTGCATATCTTGGCACGCTGACAGTTGTTCAGCAACTGTACATTTTGATCTGGCTTGGCAAACATTGGTCTTGACATGATGACTATGACGTTGACTAACTATTATTGACTGTTATACACTATGCCACTACTACTTGATACACATGATGAACATCAAATTTTGACAGAATTGCATTTACACAGTTAACACTATTTAATTACACGGTAGTACTTAATGTGGATGAAAGATGAGTGAGTGTGTTTTGTGTGTTTTCCCTTCCTAATCCCAGAAAAGTGGTACCGACTTACCTCCTAAATATTGTTTTACTTGTATGTTGTGGCTTGCACTGACATCCATAAATATTATAGGTTTACTGATATTTGTGTATTTGTAATAGTTAATATGACAATTATCTGATATGATTTCTGTGTTTGTTATAATTTGTATGTTTAGTGTAAGAGCATTGATAATAATTTTGTAAAAGTAATTGTGTGTGCCTTCAAACTGTTGTACGTGCTTGCACCTGTTCAACATGATGGGTGCCACTTGCAAATGTCTAATTTCTGCTGAGAAACTCTGATGAACTGTCTAATTAGTGATAGTGAATATTATGGACTGTTACGTGCACCTGATCAACATTGCTGGGTGCCACTGATGGACTGCTTCTACTAAAATGATGTCACTTGTTGGTATTTGCACCTGTTGACCATTGCTGGGTGCTCCTGCTGGAACTATCAACTACTTGTGTTTTTTTTTTAAATCATTGAAAGCATTTTATGTGAACATTTGTATAAACTGATTTTTTGTGTATTGTGTAAACTATTATGTAAAGTCACATGTATGAAGGAATTTGTATTGCTTACTGTATTTAGGTTATTGAAAGGTCAGTGCAAAGCCAAAATTTTATCTAATTATGTGATATTTACGTATTAATATTATCTTTTATTTTTGTCTGTATTTTTGTGGACGAATTTGGTGGTATTTTCACCACCAATGCTGGCAAAAATACCATCAAATTCTGGCCCGTGGAGGAAGGGCATATGAAAGGTGACTACACTGAGCCACAGCGCCAGAGATTGCGCCAAAGAGTATTATTCCACCGCCTCCACTGGCAGTGCTTGTCGAGAACTCGTAGTAGTCAGTGCTTGCTGAGATGTCGTAGTGAAGGGTGCTTGTCGAGAAGTCGTAGTGGAGAGTGCTTGTTGAGAGGTGGTAGCGAGTCGGTGTTAAGATGTTGTAGTAGGGAGTGCCTGTTCCATGTTTTATGCAGTTGTTTGAAGGGATAGACAGCAGATGTTGTTCTAATGGAGATATTGTAATGATCAGAGTGCTTTTCGTCAATATATGATTCTTTTTATTATTTTATTATTTTATTATTTCAATGTCTTAAATAATGCGTCATTACAGGTTCAGTCAACAAAGCATCTGGCTTGTGTTCTTGTATTAGAGTGTAATTCTGGTTTTCTTGCGCAATTATAGTATTTCTATTTTTTTTAATTACTTCAGTATAAATGGTATTTAAAATTTCTTGTCTTGTTGAAGAAGAACCGTGCCAGATGTGTACGTTGAATCACACTCCCACACACAGAAAAATTACACTTGTGTTTTGGTTTCGTAGGTTTTATAGTTGCTGGGGACTTAATTACTTAATTGAGTTAACGAAAATTTTCTTTCATTCTTTGTTGTTATTCTATGCAGTCAGATTGTGTACAAATACTAGTCAGGGCCAACCGGTTACCAGACTACATAGCCGGACCTACAGCGACTAAAATTAAAATTATTTGCATTTCATATTTATTTAATTAAGCCCCCATGCAAGGTGCAGGGAACATGCAGCAACCTCAGCAGTTAGGAGGCCTAAGTCAGTTACAAAGTCTAACAGAAGGAAGAAGGTTATGCTGCTAGGTAGTTCGCGCAGTAGAGGTGTGGGAGGTGAGTACCAGGTCACCAGTATTGTGAAGCCTAGTGCAGGGTTGGCTCAGGTGACTGACAGCATAGGGGAGTTATGTAGGAATTTTACGAAGGAGGATCAGGTAGTGATACTGGATGGAGCAGGGAATAGTCTTGATAGGGATGGGGAATATGATGTAGGTGGTGACCTGGTAAAGGTGGCACTAACTGGTGGCACTAATGTGCATTTCGTGCAATTGTTTCAGCGCCATGATCGGTCTCATCTTAATGCGGCTGTTAGGCACGTTAACATGGGGCTGGAGAGGGCGCTGATGGCAGAGGGCATGGCTCACATTTCAGTGGTGCCAGTTGTGTCTGTCAGTAGATCGGGCTTCACTAGGCATGGTCTGCATTTCAATAGGCATGGGAAGGAGAGGCTGGCAAAGCTTATAGGTGACAGTGTAGTGGAAGCGCATGGATTACTGCTAAGGTTTTTACATTCTTGTGGTAGCTTATTGAAAATGGATGCAGCAGTACACTGCATACCTTTCTGCACAAGATCACACATGGAAAAATTCCTGTAGTAGTTGGTGCACCTTTTTTAGACTGAAGTCAGCTGATGGGTATACCTGAGTAAAGGAAGTCCCTATAACCAAGGGCTCACCTTTGGAGGACGTCATGTTTCCAAGTAGAGAAGGAATTAGCACATTTCATCAAAATATAACAGGTATTAGAGAAAAAGTTAGTGAACTGCTTATAGATTTTGACTCTGAAATTATTGGTATATCGGAGCACCTCTTAAATAATTTGATAATTCAGAGGCTTCCTTTACCAGAATACAGATTACTTGGCTGTTTTTCAAGGAGTTCCTCGCGGGGTGGGGAGTAGCCATGTACGTAAAAACAGTATTCCATTTGAGTCCATAGACGTGTCACAGCACTGTACTGAACAGATATCTGAATGTTCTCCAGGGGCACTTGAATTTAATGAAACTAAACTTCTAGTTGTTGTTGTTTATAGGTCCTCTAACTCTGACTTCAGAGTATTTCTGCTCAAGCTAGAGAAGGTTCTTGATTCACTTTACAGGAAGCACCAGAAGTTAGTTATGTGTGGTGACTTCAATATTAATTTTGTAAATGATAGTGCAAGAAAAAGGATGTTGGTAGATCTCCTAAATTCATATGATCTGATGCTGAATGTGTTTTTCCAGCAAGGGTGCAGGGGAACTGTAGCACAGCCATAGACAATATTTTTATTTATTCTTCATTATTAGAGGGGGATTCTGTATTTGAAAGAGTGAATGGCTTTTCAGACCATGATGCACAAATTTTAACACTGGAAAGCTTTTGTACTCAAACAAATGTCACATACAATTACAAACTATGTAGGGAAGTTAATCCAACAGCAATAGACTTTTTTAAACCTCGTCAATGAACAAGAGAGGCAGGATGTTTATAGTGCCGATAACATAGATCACAAATATAATGCTTTACTTAATAAATTTCTCACGCTCTTTGAGAGTTGCTTTCCATGAGAATGTTCTAAACGGGGTACTAGCAGTAAAAGGCAGCCTGGGGGGCTGTCTTGTGGGATAAGCATATCATGTTAAACTAAGCAGGAATTATGTCAAAATGTTAGAAGTACTCATAATAAGCTACATTCGGCCATTACAAACCGTACTGTAAGGTGCTTAAAAATGTTATTAGGAAGGCAAAGAGTATATGATACGCAAATACAATAGCTAATTCACAGGATAAAATTAAAACCATATCGTCAGTTGTGAAGGAAGTGTCTGGTCAGCAGCACAAATCAGATATATTTACAGTATTTAACAATCATTTTCTTACCATTGCTGGTGAATTAAATAAAAATTTAGTTTCTACTGGGAATCATATAACTTTCTTGACAAATGCATTTCCGAGATTCATGTCTGAAATACTCCTCTGTGATACAGACAAGGGGGAGATTGAGTCAATAATTAAGTCACTGAAGACTAAGGACTCTCATGGATATGATGGAGTGCCTAGCAGAATATTATAGTACTGTGCTGCACATGTTACCCCTGTATTTAGCCATATTTGTAATTTTTCCTTTAGGAATGGTCAGTTTCCTGAACGATTAAAGTACTCAGTAATAAAGCCGTTTTATAAAAATGGAGAAAGCGATAATGTAGGCAGTTTTGGACCTGTTTCTATGCCATCAGTGTTTGCTAAAGTTATTGAAACGACTGTGTATGTAAGGATCATTGATCATTTTGCATCACAGGATTTGCTATCAAATGTACCGCTCGGCTTTAGAAGTCGTTTAACAATTGAAAATGCTATATTCTCTTTTCTCTGTGAGGTACTGGATGGGTTAAACAAAAGGTTTCGAATGCTAGGCATATTTTTTGATTTAACTAAGGCGTTTGATTGTGTCTATCACAAAACATTGCTCCAGAAGTTGGACCATTATGGAATATGGGGAGTAGCTCATGGTTGGTTCACCTCTTACTTTAGCAACAGACAGCAGAAGGTCATTATTCACAATGTTGAGAATGACTGTCATGTGGGGTATGAGTGGGGTACAGTCAAGTGGGGGGTGCCCCAGGGATCAGTGTTTGGGCCACTCCTGTTCCTTATTTACATAAATGATATTCCCTCTAGTATTACACGTAACTCTAAAATATTTCTGTTTGCTGATGGCATGAGCTTGGTAGTGAAGGATGTTGTGTGCAACATTGGTCCAGTTTCAAATAGTGCAGTTCAAGACATAAGTTCATGGCTTGTAGAAAATAAACTAACGCGAAATCACAGTAAGATTCAGTTTTTACAGTTTCTAACACACAATTCAACGAAACTTGGCGTTTTAATTTCACAGAATGGGCATATGATTACTGAAACTGAACAGTTCAGATTTCTAGGTATTCGGATAGGTAGTAAATTGCCGTGGAAATCCCACTTTCGGGATCTTGTTCAAAGACTTAATGCTGTAATTTTTACTATCCAAACGGCATCTGAAGTGAGTGACCGTTCGACGCGAAAATTAATCTACTTTGCTTATTATCGTTCGCTTATGCCGTATGATATTATATTTTGGGCTAATTCTTCCCAATGTGAAAGGATAGTTTTGGCTGAGAAACGGGCTGTTAGGGCAATAAGTGGTGTAAATTCACGAACCTCTTGTCGACCCATATTCACAGACTCTCGGTGTTTTGACATTGGCCCCTCAATATATATATATATATTACTTACTGTCATTCGGGAGGATGGCGGTTCAATCCCGCGTCCAGCTATCCTGATTTAGATTTTCCGTGATTTCCTTAAATCGCTCCAGGCAAATGCCGGGATGGTTCCTTTGAAAGGGCACGGCCGACTTCCTTCCCTAATCCGATGAGACCGATGACCTCGCTGTCTGGTCTCCTTCCCAAACAACCGAACCCAACCCTTACTGTCATTACTTGTTAACAATATTAGCTTATTCCCAAGAATAAGCAACTTTCATTCAGTTAGTACTCGGCATAAATCAAACCTGCATTTAGATCGAACTTCCTTAACTCTTGTGCAGAAAGGTGTGCAGTGTACTGCTGCATCCATTTTCAATAAGCTGCCACAAGAATGCTGAAACCTTAGCAGTAATCCATGCGCTTTCAAATAGAAACTGAAGAGTTTCCTCATGGGTCACTCCTTCTACTCTATCGAGGAGTTTCTTGAAAAATTAAGCTGATTCTTGTTGTATTGTTGATTGTGCTTACTTAAACTTATGGCTTGAGTTTTTTCGGGTTCATAAACATTTTATTTTTATCTGTTATTAATTTTATGTTGTAATTTCATGTACTGACACGTTCCACGACTTTTGAGATGTGCTCCTCAATTTGGTGCTGCGGAACTTGACGTGTAAATAAAATGAATAAATACCATTTCCCCATATGCCAGTGACGAAAATGTTTAATTCAAGCTAACCGTGGCTGTATGTTGTAGGATTTCATTACAAGTCCGATGATCATGTATTTGTGTATCCCTACATTGAACTCAATGCAGAAAAACGCTAAGTGAAATTGTCTCATTTCAGTACCAATTCGTGGAAAACCACGTCATTGGAACTGAGACAGTGACATGTTTTTCCACAGATTATTGCACAGTAACAAAACAGCAACAACGCTATGGTGAGATATTTACATTTTTTGTTGACTAGAGGATGTTTGGACATCATCCGCAGTTTATTCCCAACCAAAGGTGACTGTAATGTTATCCGTACAGAGTTAAAGAAAGGAAAGCTAGATACTGCTTACACGGTAAATCAGTGGGTTATGACACTCCAGAAAGTTCTAGTAGCGTAAGCGTAGTTGATGTTGAGCAGTTCATGATCAAAGATTACAAAACCTTATTTTCCAGTTTAAAAGAACCTGAACCGCTGACAAATAATCAAGGGAAGTAGAAATGATGACGTAAAAAATCACTGAAGCCATAAGAGCTGTGACTGTAAACAATACTGCAAGTGGTCTGGCCTCTAATCCATATAATTTCCAACAGGAACGGATTGTTAATTATCTGTTGCTTGAATATGGTTATGAAAATGACATACCAGTAAAAGCTCCTACGACAAAGGACTTTCCGAAGTATGTAGCATCCAGTGATCCCCATGCAGGAATACGAAACCCAAAAGGACAAACACGTTGATTCAGAAAGTGAAGTATAGGTCTCCGACTGAATGTGTGAATGTATTATTTACACAAATGTAAACCCATTTAAGTCAAAAAACATGTTGTTTATACACGGTGTGATCAAAAAGTTTACGTCTGAGGGCGTTATTGCAGCTTATAAGCAACGTAGCGCGACTACGATGCGGTTATACAGGGTGATCCATTGATCGTGACCGGGCCAAATATCTCACCAAATAAGCGTCAAACGAAAAAACTACAAGGAACGAAACTTGTCTAGCTTGAAGGGGGAAACCAGATGGCGCTATGGTTGGCTCGCTAGTGGCGCTGCCATAGGTCAAACGGATATCAATTGCGTTTTTTTAAATAGGAACCCCCATTTTTATTACATATTCGTGTAGTACGTAAAGAAATGTGAATGTTTTAGTTGGACCACTTTTTCGCTTTGTGATAGATAGCGCTGTAATAGTCACAAACATATGGCTCACAATTTTAGACGATCAGTTGGTAACAGGTAGGTTTTTTAAAATTAAAATACAGAACGTAGGTACATTTGAACATTTTATTTCGATTGTTCCAATGTGATACATGTACCTTTGTGAACTTATCATTTCTGAGAACGCATATGCCGGCCTCGGTGGCCGAGCGGTTCTAGGCGCTACAGTCTGGAACCGCGCGACCGCTACGGTCGCAGGTTCGAATCCTGCCTCGGGCATGGATGTGTGTGATGCCCTTAGGTTAGTTTGGTTTAAGTAGTTCTAAGTTCTAGGGGACTCATGACCTCAGAAGTTAAGTCCCATAGTGCTCAGAGCCATTTGAACCATTTTTGAGAACGCATGCTGTTACAGAGTGATTACCTGTAAATACCACATTAATGCAATAAATGCTCAAAATGATGTCCGTCAACCTCAATGCATTTGGCAATACGTGTAACGACATTTCTCTCAACAGCGAATAGTTAGCCTTCCGTAATGTTCGCACATGCATTGACAATGCGCTGACGCATGTTGTCAGGCGTTGTCGGTGGATCACGATAGCAAATATCCTTCAGATTTCCCCACAGAAAGAAATCCGGGGACGTCAGATCCGGTGAACGTGCGGGCCATGGTATGGTGCTTCGACGACCAATCCATCTGTCATGAAATATGCTATTCAGTACCGCTTCAACCGCACGCGAGCTATGTGCCGGACATCCATCATGTTGGAAGTATATCGCCGTTCTGTCATGCAGTGAAAGATCTTGTAGTAACATCGGTAGAACATTACGTAGGAAATCAGCATACATTGCACCATTTAAATTGCCATCGATAACGTGGGGGCCAATTATCCTTCCTCCCATAATGCCGCACCATACATTAACCCGCCAAGGTCGCTGATGTTCCACTTTTCGCAGCCATCGTGGATATTCCGTTGCCCAATAGTGCATATTATGCCGGTTTACGTTACCGCTGTTGGTGAATGACGCTTCGTCGCTAAATAGAACGAGTGCAAAAAATCTGTCATTGTCCCGTAATTTCTCTTGTGCCCAGTGGCAGAACTGTACACGACGTTCAAAGTCGTCGCCATGCAATTCCTGGTGCATAGAAATATGGTACGGGTGCAATCGATGTTGATGTAGCATTCTCAACACCGACGTTTTTGAGATTCCCGATCCTCGCGCAATTTGTCTGCTACTGATGTGCATATTAGCCACGACAGGAGCTGAAACACCTACTTGGGCATCATCATTTGTTGCAGGTCGTGGTTGACGTTTCACATGTGGCTGAACACTTCCTGTTTCCTTAAATAACGTAACAATCCTGCGAACGGTCCTGGCACTTGGATGATGTCGTCCGGGATACCGAGCAGCATACATAGCACACGCCCGTTGGGCATTTTGATCACAATAGCCATACATCAACACGATATCGACATTTTCTGCAGTTGGTAAACGGTCTGTTTTAACACGGGTAATGTATCACGAAGCAAATATCGTCCGCACTGGCGGAATGTTACGTGATACCACGTACTTACACGCTTGTTACTATTACAGCGCCATCTATCACAAAGCGAAAAAAGTGGTGCAACTAAAACATTCATTTTTCTTTACGTACTACACGAATATGTAATAAAAATGGGGGTTCCTATTTAAAAGAAACGCAGTTGATATCTGTTTGACCTATGAGAGCGCCATCTAGCGGGCCAACCACAGCGCCATCTGGTTTCCCCCTGCAAGCTAGACGAGTTTCGTTCTTTGTAGTTTTTTCGTTTGATGCTTATTTCGTGAGATATTTGGCCCGGTCACTATCAATGGACCACTCTGTATAAGCACCGACATATAGTGCAAAGGGTTAGTTTGGCATTCGTGTCTTCCCGACGTACCTGCGGTAAATACGGTAACGTGAACTATGGCGACGTTATTACCAAATGCGTCCAAACAGGACCAACGTGCTGTTATTCTTTTCTTGGTTGCCGAAGGACACACTTCGGTACACATCCATAGGAGAATGAAGAATTTGTATGGCGAACCAGGACTTTCGAAAATCACCGCCGAGGAATGGTGCACCAAGGGCCCCTACTGCTTCATGATAAAGCACGTCCCCATGCCGCAAAATTAACGTCGTAACGCCCAAATTACGACATCTCAAGTGGGAGACACTCGAGCATCCGCCCTAAAGACCTGGTCTCTCCCTGTGGAATTACACGCCTTTGGTCCCTTAAAAAAGCCTTGAGGGGTTGACGATTTCTGCCGGACGAGGATGTGCAGCAGTCAGATACGGCGTTTTACCAAACGGTTATCTTCAACCTGGTGCGTCGGTTGGATGATTGCCTCAGTGCTCACGACGATTTTGCCTGACTGGCATACCGATTCTGGGCTGTTCGACTTTCGAACAGAAACGTTTTGATCGCACCTTAGGTCTTTCTAACTTAATTTGAGCTCTGTCATTGGGAATTTTCACAACCTGGAATATAAAGACTTTTAAAACAGCGTGAAACAAGGTTTTTAACGTTTTTTCATACTTAAAAAAATGGTTCAAATGGCTCTAAGCACTATGGGACTTAACTTCTAGGGTCATCAGTCCCCTAGACTTAGAACTACTTAAACCTAACTAACCTAAGGACATCACACACACCCATGCCCGAGGCAGGACTCGAACCTGCGACCGTAGCATCAGCGCGGTTCCGGACTGAAGCGCCTAGGACCGCTCGGCCACAGCGGCCAGCTTTTCATACTTAAACCATTAATTGGATTTCACTGATATGAAACAAGTTATGTATATCTACATTAGTTATCTACGTACGAAACATCGGTATAATAAACTAGATAGTTTCAAGATATACAAAAATAATTGATATATTTGGAAGGACAGACAGCATTGGTCGTACATTTTTGTTTATTATCGCAAAATCGATTTTCTGTCACTTAGTGACCATCTTCAGTGCTGTAATATATAACTTAAATTAGTAAACACTGGTGTCAATACTAATTTAAGTTATATATTACAGCACTGAAGATGGTCACTAAGTGACCGAAAATCGATTTTGCGATAATAAACAAAAATATACGACCAATGCTGTCTCTCCTTCCAAATATACCCATTATCTGGTCGTAGTGCACAGGACACTATGGAGTGGCCAATCAATAAAAATAATTGATTTTCTTAGAAGTAAGATTGGTGGACTTATGCTGTTCTGGGAGTCACGGCTTCTGATTGACGTTACATCTGACGAGTTGTGACCGGATTAGTTTATATACCGGTATGTCTAATAATGATGTTCAGTGAAAAGAAGAAAAATTTTTAATCTTTAGTAAAGGTAAGACGCTTTTTCTTGATTTGCACAGAAATACCTTTATTTACATACTACACATGTTGATCAGACAGTAGTCCAAATTATTATATTGTATTATATTGCCCGGAATACCTGTTATCATAAAATGCAAAGAATTATATCCATCGACGCCATTGCATTTGTTTCGCTCTGACTTAAGTTGTGTAATTCCAGTGGCGTCAGCCATCTCGTGGAGTCACTTTTTCGTCTGCACCTGGTACAGCATGTTGAACAGCGTATACGATCCATTCAGTATCTGTGGGATAGAATACACTTTGTAATATCCAAGTGAGACTGTCATAATTAATAATCTAACCTTACACTTACAATTTGTTCTGAAAACTAAAGCCAGAAGCAAAACAGTGATCCTTAGGCGCACGGAACTGCTTTCCTTCACTTGAGATTTCACGTTCCTCCATGCATCCTTTTAACAGCGGGAAGATGACGACTTTTACGCGTCACCGCGGCCACCTTTATGCGCAACGCGTACACTGACATCATGGTTACTGCTATTCGCAAGCGCCCTTTACATCGCATAACCGCAGTCGTTATGTCTGTAGAGTCATTCTTTAACGGAAATAACAAAGGATACCGCACTCTTCTCAAGAGTTCTTGGAAGAGTCCTTGAAAGTGAGCACAAATGTGCCCCGTCGGCTTGAGACCCTCAACAGACTTCCAGAACCGTATTTTAGTGTGAAAGCGCGACTTGTCAGTATCTTGCATGGGATTGTTTGTGTGTAGGCCTGCTGTAGTGCCCCCACCGATGGTCCAACAAGACGTTCCTGAATGTGGTTTGGACACGAAGTTGAATCTTAACGTCCCGTCGACAACGAAGTCATTGGCGACGGTTCGCTAGCTTTGTTGGGCAGCGTGTGGAAGTCAACACATTGTTGCTTTCATGAAGTATAAAGATCACACTGTTCACTGGTTGTTTAAGGAAACAATGAAAAATTAAATTTTGATTGCCGGAAATTGCGCCTCCAGATGCTGTAACCGACTAACAGCCTCGTCATAATATATGACTCGTCTCTAAGAAGAGCCTTGTGTTTTCAGCGCACCGAAACACGAATCATAGAGGTGTGGGCTCTTCACACTCGTAGGTTATGGGAGTGATTATGTGGACTATCGTTTAGAGACGATACGGACATACGCGGGTGTATCTGGGGGACATCTGCAATAATAAATAGTTTGTAGTTAAAGGTGCCAGTAATACGGTTTTCGTCTATTTTTGCATTGTACGCGATAGATAATAATAATTACTGACATATTAAGTCACTCATGGAAAGCCGCTATATTGGCTTGAATATGCCCTGTCATGAAGAGCCTAGATGCGCTGCTGACATCAGATGGCGATATGCTTATCTCACTGGTTTTCTGCAACGTTTGCTCGTTCATCTTGCTACCGTCGTAACAGAGGCTGCCTTACATCTGAGTCATTCCTTTTTCGTTTACATTAACAGAGCTCGCCTCTCGTATTTACCGCAAGCTAATACAAAGCGAACTGAAGGCTATTTTAGGACACCCAATCCATTGGAATCTTCGCTTCATGGACTGATACCTGTATATTTAATAATTACAAGTGCAGTATACATAGTGTTTCACGATTCTTATTTCACGCTTCTGGGCATTGTAGAGGGGACGTAGAAGATAAAGTTTTTATAAGGAACGTATGTCCAGGAAGGTACCGTAAAACATATTTGGAGATCGATCACTTTCGAATCTCCCGCTTAGCGGCACCTATGCAAACTGAGAAGCGGGCGCCGTCGTAAGTTCCTATAGTAATTGTGATGTCACATAACATTCTCGTTCTTGTACGATAACGGCTGCGGGAGACTGTTACGTTGGCAAGTAGGAGGGGTTGCTGAGTTGCTCCACGCCTGCATCGCACTCTCGACTTTGAACAGGAATTTCTTCGTCACGTAGAAGAGAACCCAACGACGAGTACTCGAAACGTTGCCCAAGCTATGGAGTCCTGTAGAGCACACAGGACTCTGCTGTGTGCGTGTCATGAAGCGGCAGATTTGAAAGTGATCCAAACATATTTTACACCCAAACGGTAGATTTCCGGGCATGGATGCCTTATCAAAATTTTATCTACCAAGTTCCCTCTACAACCCAGAGAAACCTATAACAGGTATTGTGAAACGCCCTTCATAATCAGCGGTGCTACCAAAGTTTCTCTTGGAAATACACTCGAAGAAAAAAAAAAAAGACCCATCATGAAGGAAGTATCCGAATGGAACGGAAATCGGTAAAAGTGATGCACTTGTACAGACAAGCAAATGATTACAATTTCAAAAATTGGATGAGTTATTCATGGGAAAGAGCTTCACAAATTGAGCAAGTCAGAAACGCGTCGGTCTACCTCTGATCCTTATTGAGTTATTCGGTTTGGCATTGATTGATAGAGTTTTTAGATGTCTCCTGGATGATATCGTGCCAAATTATGTCCAAATGGCCTGTTAGATCGTCAAAACACGAGGTCGTTCGAGAGCTCTGCTCATAACGCTCCAAAAGTATTCACTCGGGGAGAGATCTGGCGACCTCGCTGGTAAAGATAGGGCTTAGCAAGTACTAAGATAAGCAGTAGGAACTCTCGCCCAAAGCGAATGGGCATTATCTTGCTGATATGTAAGCCCAGGATGCCTTGCCATGAAGAGCAACAAAAAGAGTCGTAGAAATTGTCGACGTACATTTGTGCAGCAAGGATGGAACAGATGACAATCAAAGAGTCCTGCTATGAAAGGAAATGGCAACCCAGACCATCATTCATGGTTGTCGGGCCATATGGCGGGCGACAGTCAGGTTGGTATCCCACAGTTGTCCAGGGCGTCTCCAGACATGTCTTCGCTGGTCATCAAGGCTGAATTCGAAGTGTGGCTCATCACTGAAGACACTTCTACTCCACTCAATGAGATTCCAGGCCGAAGACATGTGCTGGAGACGCCCTGGACAACGGTGGGATACCAAGAGCGATTGTCTGGGATGCTGCTTCTTTTCATATCAGGGCCACTTTGCTTGTCATCTGTGTCACCCTTACAGTACATTGTGTAAGTAGGCTGTTAATGTTTTCTTATTGGCAACGTTACGTAGCGCTCTGTATGAAAATCACTGGCTGTGCTGTGTGCAGTCTGTGGCTGGTTTGCATCGTTGGCTGCCATTGTAGTGTTGGGCAGCTGGATGTGAACAGCGCGTAGCGTTGTGCAGTTGGAGGTGAGCCGCCAGCAGTGGTGGATGTGGGGAGAGAAATGGCGGAGTTTTGAAATTTGTAAGACTGGATGTCATGAACTGCTATGTATATTATGATTTTTCAACACTATTAAGGTAAATACATTGTTTGTTCTCTATCAAAACCTTTCATTTGCTAACTATGCCTATCAGTAGTTGGTGCCTTCAGTAGTTTGAATATTTTATTTAGCTGGTAGCAGTGGTGCTTGCTGTATTGCAGTAGTTCGAGTAACGAAGATTTTTGGTGATGTAAGTGATTTGTGAAAGGTATAGGTTAATGTTAGTTGGGGCCATTCTTTTGTAGGGATTTTTGAAAGTCAGATTGCATTGCACTAAAAATATTGTGTGTCAGTTTAAGCACAGTCATGTATAATTGTTCAAAGGGGACATTCCATATGGCGACCCTGCCAGGATACCTCACTGGAATCTTCTGATTTTTTCTTGTAGTTTGTGTAATTAGTGTAGCTTTAGTTTATTGCTAGCTTGTAATTGTAGAGATAATCTCCTTTGTAGTTGCAATCTTTCATTGTTGTACAGTAAAACAGTTGTGGAATGCATGTAAATTTGCACCAAGTATTTCGCAGCTGCGCTTGTAATTAACTAGATATTTTTTTCAGTGCTACGTTAATGTGCTCTCCTATTTTTGCTCTTCAAATTGTGCTTTTCTGTGTTATCGTGTGAAATATTGTGACAATAATGGCGTGTGAAAAACGTAACACTAGGCTCCAAAGTAAACTGAGAAATAATAATGACGATGAGCGTAGCTTATCAGCACCACTGTGTAATGAATTAACAGACATTCAAAGTAGTAATTTGGTAATTGTGCATAGGGAAATGGAGCGGGTGGCAAATAATGGTGTAGACAGTGAAACAATTAGTGAACAGGGAAGCATTATCGATCGATCGGTCGGCAACAGCTCGCCTCAGGATTCCGAAATGACAGGACACAAATTGCAAATACTGTAGACTCAGGTTTTGGGTTCTCACCGTTTTCTCAAATGAATCAAGACACATTTTCCGCTTGTCAAAATGTGAACGTTGCCAGTGCAAATTCACTGCCGAAAAGCACTGAAGAACATGTTTCAGACACCAGTGAATTGTTATTACAGTTAATGCAACAAATGGGACAAAGGCTACAAAAGTTAGACACAATGGAACAAAATCTTCAAAAGTTAGACACAACGCTCGAACAAAATCAGAAACAAATGGGACAAAATCCTCAAAAGTTAGACGCAATTGAACAAAATCTTCACACCACACTTGAACAAACACTTGAAGATTTAACTACTGAGTTACATAAAATCGAATCGAAATGTCAAAAAGTCTGTAACCATGTAAAAACACAAATTTGTGTGGATTTCCAACCTATTTTTTCGCGTCATGAAAATGCATTACACAATCACGAAGCAGCCATAAAGGAACTGCAAACTATTGTTCATGAAAATCACGACATCTTGCAAGCTAAAATTGACTCAGCTGCATCTACCGATTCGGTTACGCAACTTGCAAAAACTCAGGAAAACTTAAAGGACACAGTAGATACGATTTCAACACAAATGGACACTCTGAAACTTGGTTCAGAAAAACACACAGAGGAAATAATTTCACTATCGGATAAAGTAGCCGAACTTTCAGATCAGTTCACTAACTTATCTACAGAGGTAGATGATGATATGAATGACACAAGACGTGTAGCCTTCACGGACACTGAAGAGTATGAACAAATTAGAAAATTCAACCAAAATCAAAATCAAATCAATACACAGTACAAAAGATAAATCCGGGAAGTACAAGATCAGTTGGCACAAGTAATACAAGAATTACATATTTCAGAGGACACTCGTGCTCCAGTACGGGAAGAGGGACATAGAAATACGGAACAACCACAAAATAATAACACAAGACATTTCGGAAATTATGAAAGAAATTGGCAAGGTACACCGAATTTTGAGATGGAACCGCCGAAACGATGTAACAATGACATACATGCGACTCGCTGACATGATGATTTTGACTATAAGCTGTTCATTACTACACGTAAATTCAAAACATTTAAGAATTCTGACAACGACATTCATCCACAAGCATGGCTTCATCAATTCTTTCATTGTTTTCTCCCAACTGGCCATTGGAGCACAGGTTAGAATTTATGTGTGGCTATTTAGAGAATGAACCAGGTGTAAGAATGCGATCGGTCATTCACGATTGCCACAGTGAAGGAGAATTTTATCATGCCTTCCTCTCAGCGTATTGGTCTCAAGCTACACAAGACCGAGTAAAACATAGCATCATAATGATGAAACGTTTCGAACAATCTGAATTTTCCAGTCTTATGAAATATTTTGAAGACATGTTGCATAAGAATCAGTATCTTTCAAACCCATACAGTCCCTCAGAACTCATCCGCATTTGCTTAATCAAATTGCCTGAACATTTACGACATATTATTTTAGCAGGACGTTGCAAAGACGACATTGAAGCTTTTCAAGGACTGTTACAAGAACTGGAAATTGACACTGACAATCACGGAACGCGAAAACAGGAGCACAACAATTACAGGTCACATCTGTCACAATTCCGCGATGACAGAAATAATACACGACAAGGCTATTCTTACAACGTAAATCGTGACCAAAACAGACACCACCCGTATGACAACCGTTGGCAGAGTAGTAATAATTACAGGGAAAGATCACCCCTCCGCAGTAATGACTATCACAGAGACAATCAGAGAAACAGACAATATGGGAACCAAAATAATTATTATCAAGGGAGAAAGAATAACTTTAGATGCAACGGTCCAGCGCGCAGTTACGATTCAGGGAGAAATTCTCCACCACATGACTGACAAGAAAGAAACTTTGGAATCTACCGACATGACGACAGACGATATAATTGTAACGACAGACCTGAATTGCATCAGAACTGGCGAGCTTCAAACAGGACAGGGCCTTCCCGTCAAGTGAATTTGTAGAAGTTAGGTCTCCTAATCCCAAAGCGACGCACGCCAACAAAGAGATAGCAGACAATGACTCGCACCGCAGGCAGCCACGTGCGCCGGCTGGCTCAGAGAAAAAGGACATAGGCGCTAACATTGAGAAAAATTCCAGTATTCTTTACCGACATATACCGTATGATAATTGCGTTCAAGTTGAAACTCTGTGTACAGGGAAGAGAAAAGGTTTACACCACATTTCACATGTAAAACCGTTTATTGAAAGATAATCTGCTTTTTAACTTTGTCTTTGCCATACAACTTTTCACTTTACATTACTAGTATGCTTTGTCAGACTTAGAATCCGTTAATATGCAACAATGTTTGAAGTTAAATATCCAGTCAAGAACCAAGAGAACTTATTTAAACAGAAATTACGAATGCATTGTTATAGTGAACAGACGACACAGTGTTGTATTTGTACATTCTTGCTTGTTAGTTGCACGATTACGTAACGACTATCAGGCTTACACACTTAGGACATATACTGGTACTGCTAATGAGATTTTAATGTAACATTTTGATTTACTTGAAGATACATTCTGGATTTAAAGTACTTTCTGTGAGATACCAGATGACACAGTGGTTAGTTTATTTGACAGCTACACGATTATATCACGACGCTACTAATGAGTGACACAATTTATATTATTGCTTTTGCGCTGTATCTGTTTTATATCTGCACAGTTTTTCTGAATTCTTCTGGAAAGTAAAACATGTTTTAGTAGTAACTTTTGTGGTATAGCTACAATGAGACAGCCTTTTTCATAGCACAACAATACGTTACATTATAGTACTTTCTTCATCATGGCAATAAGCATAATAACTACGATATCTATACGCAAAGCATCTCACTTTTGTTTATGATGAGGTGAGTACATTGACTTCAGCAGAACTTTGCTTACAGAGGACGATAACTACGACACTTCAACAGAATTATCTTACAGCAAGACATACATTTAGCGCTACAGGACACGCATTTCAGTGATTAATTTTGTACTTAAAACATTTATTTTTAAAGATTTTTGAATTACAAAGAAAGTTTTCCGTGATACATTTCATTCCATTGCTGTAATCTGTAACACCTGAGGGCATAATTACATTAATCCTCAGGGGGGTACACACCTGCTTTGTGTACCATGTGTTTGGCAAGCACAAGGAGCCATAGCTAATATGGTATTTGCTTATACAACTCTACACATTGGTACCATATTTCTCTAACACATAAATTACACAGCTATCCGATCATTTAACTGAGAGATAAACTTTTTTTTACTACGTCAATGACACATGTTTACACAATTACACAGCTGGATAACTTCACACTTATGAAACTGTATTTTGTCTGTACTGTGTGAACTGTTCATATTTTTTCGGAACCATTGTGATACTATGAGAGCTTTGAATGATGTATTTGGTATGGGATCATGATTTTTAAGGTACGTTTGAGGTAGATGACACTATTGAAATGAACAGAGAATTTTGTTTAGGTTTTGAAATTATTGCAGAAAGCTACGACGTTTTTGAGATTTGACCGAGGTGTTATGATGTTATTATTACGACGACGATGTGTATTATGCTGCTGAGGTATGTTTATGATCAATAAGCTGATGGTACATGAGGAATTTGATTATGCTACATATTTATAATGATGAAATATTGAAGAATGTCTACGAATATGTATATGTGTAATAAGGTAAAGAATAATGAGTAGTGGTTAGGGACGCTGATTTGTGAAAAAGCATGTTGGAAACCAAGAATCGTACTTTAAGAGTTATGAAATGTGTGTAAATGCGTGAATGTATTACAATGCCGACGAAAATTTTTTGGACGCTGTTGTATTTATAGGATTTTGTTTCTACACATTTTTAACGCAAATTCTCGACCTGTGAAATTTTTTATATGAGACTGTCACTGTAGCGCAAACTGCTGTCGTAAATATTTCGGTAAGAAAGCTAAGTGACCTTGATGTAATGCGTTATGGGCGACCAGCTGTGCGAGTCGCCCGGAGAAAAAGCCATTAGGTAAAAAAAAAGGGACCATTAACCTCGCTGTTGACATTCCATTGTAGAAAGCGTCGCAAATGCGACACGCTCATTACTTGGAAACATATTGTACTTTGTGCTACTTACTGAAATGCTTATGAATTGATGGTAAATATTCTTACATCTGCAAACCTGATAATGACAAGTGTCTTTCTACGAGAGTTGAGAGCTACTGACTTACGAAATGCCACATAGCTATTGAATGATGTTTTTATGCTTTGGTTTGCATAATTGCTTATTTCATTTGATATCTGTTTTCCAGCTGTGTTGCAGCATTGGTTTTATAAAATAAACTTAAATGCATTTGCTAATGTGAAAACTTTCTGTCAACAGATCTATTAAATAATTATTTTATGATCCACATTCTTCGAAAAAAGGAGCTCTTGGAATGGAAAGAACAATAAGAAGGGACTAATAACAGTAACTGCATATATAATTTTCTTTTCAAGTACTTGGTAATTTTTTGTAGAATTAGTTTTTGTGGTGCACCACTTTAATGACATAGATATTAAGATGTGAACAGACATTTCCCTTATCTGCATTGTTGTCTTTAGTGTACTATTTTTTCTGCTTGAGCTTTGTCATGTTTAGGTATAAGTTATTGCATTTGCTGCTGCTGTTTGCCAGGCATAGTATTACTGAATTTGACTTTGTATTATTCTGTTAAGCCAGTTTTACTAATGATTTATTTTTATTGTTTGCTGCACATTGCCTTATATTAGTTGTAATATTGCAATTGCTCTGCTAGTTTATTTTAGTGCTGCTTGCTTTACCAATTTGAATTTTTTTGTCATTGCTGTTTGTGTTAATTTGTTATGTGCTGCTGCATTGCCTGAGCTCAGTAGATTTAAGTTAGCTTAAGAGGGTGTAGACCATATAAGAAACTAACTATAATGAATTGGAAGAAATGCATTGAGAAGCTATAAGAAAATGGTTTGGCAAAAAAAAGTACTGTACAGTGGAGAAAAACGATTTTTGAAGGAGGATGTGAACAAAATACAGAAAGCATGTTTGGATAGGACTTTTTGGAAATAATGAAGAACGAAGGGAGATCTCCAAGAAGTAAAGAAAGTTTTGTCTGCAAAATACTGCAGTAAAACAAACCCTGTCCTTTCCTTGTGTAAACCCACTATGTGTTTGTGTACTCTTGTGTATTTCTCTTTTTCCTGTCTTTATGTGTTTAGCTAATAAGATTTATGTTGCAGAATTTTTCAAATACTAAGTTATTTTCTTTGTAAAGATGTTTGGACATTATTTATTTTGTTCTGTTTTAATGCTCATGTGTGAAGTTGATGTTTCAAAAGCTATTCTGATCTTTTATGTATTTACTTATATCATAATTCCTGTACCACTGCTGTATATGTTATTTCGATTCTTTTGTAAAGCCTGTACTACAAATGTTATCTGTATTGTTATGTTTTTAATGATGTATTTTGTACCTTTGTAATTGTATTCTTATGTTATAAAATTGTAATTGACACCAGTTCATCATATTATTAACTTGTAAGTTCCATTTCACTGCACACGTTTCTGTTGGTCATAGTATATGGACAATATGTGAGAAGTAGGGACTGTTAGTGTTTGCACGTGTGTTAATAATTCAGCAAGGGACTGGTTAACAGCATTGCTGGTTCTAAGGGCAATTAGATAAAAACTCTGTGAGTGCACAACTGGTGGTTTATGGACTTGCTGTATTCTCCGCAAGACTCTTTGATGATGATTGTGCACCTGCACAGTCGCAACGGATGGCTTCTAGCCATCTCTACAAGGACTGCAGTGGGGCTGCACCTCTGGTGGCCCACCAATACCGTAATCTCTACCAGGACTACAGTGGGTCTGCTCTGTGACGACCTACCTACCAATATTCTTCAAAACTTCGACTGAAAAATATTATCAAATCATTATTGGCCACTGCCCAAAACAATTTGTAAAATTTTTTGTGGGGAGCATGGGGCTATGTAAGTAGACTGTTTATGTTTTCTTATTGGCAACGTTACGTAGCGCTCTGTATGAAAATCACTGGCTGTGCTGTGTGCAGTCTGTGGCTGGTTTGCATTGTTGGCTGCCATTGTAGTGTTGGGCAGCTGGATGTGAACAGCGCGTAGCGTTGTGCAGTTGGAGGTGAGCCGCCAGCAGTGGTGGATGTGGGGAGAGAAATGGCGGAGTTTTGAAATTTGTAAGACTGGATGTCATGAACTGCTATGTATATTATGATTTTTCAACACTATTAAGGTAAATACATTGTTTGTTCTCTATCAAAACCTTTCATTTGCTAACTATGCCTATCAGTAGTTAGTGCCTTCAGTAGTTTGAATCTTTTATTTAGCTGGTAGTAGTGGCGCTCGCTGTATTGCAGAAGATGAGTGCAGATCAATCTGGGTTGTGATTCTGGACGTATTCTCACGGGCGAGAGGTGAGAACACGTAATACACCCAGGAACATTGTCAAACACCATCGTTTTGGTGGTCTAGATGTTATGGTGTGGAGACGTATAATATTGCATGGGCATACTCATGTGCATTTCTTTGAACACCGCACATTCGCCGATCAGAGGTTTGTGATACTGTAGTATTTCCCACGTGCGTCTTTCCAGAGATGCATTCGGCCCTGATTTCTCTTTTATGGGGGAGGGGGGAGGAGGGGGAGGGGGAGGGGGCAATACGCGACCGTATCGGAAAGAGCAGGTGCAGTGGCGGCAGATGAACTGGCCTGCCCGTTTTCCCAACTCGGATCAGATCCTATGGAGCACGTGTGGGATGCATTGAGGAGACGCAGCGCGTCCACATGCACCAGCGACCATCCAGTAGTTCTGCACCACAGTGGTGGAAGAGTGGAGCTCCCTACCATTTGAGGGAGCAGCACTCCGTAGCAAATTTTCGGCCAGCAGGGGAGCACGTTGCAGAGCATGCATTTCTCTCCGTATTGACCAAACACTGTATTAAAGCCATATTCCTTATTTCGTGATATCCAGGGGACCATTGTAAATCGCGGTGATTTCAATATCATTGGTGTATTTGAATAAGTGTCATTTCAGTTCATCTCATTGCGTACTTCTTTGTTACCTTCTGTACTAAACTGTGATATTCCTTTCTATGTGTGGTCCAAGTTTCATGAGCTATATTAGTTGGCAGTGACACATATTCCGAACATTACTTTCGTCCTTAAATCTGCACGTGACTGTACGATACACAAGCATTTAAAAAACGATATCATACACAGTACAAACCTGACATGATCCACAGAGAGATGGCGCACAGGAGTTCCCTCAGCTAGGATAACTGACAATTTTAGCGACTACATGGCCATGCGAGCAAAAGTTATATTTGCCAAACCATGAAAACAGGGGACGCTGTACGACAGAGTAAATGCTGTGAAAGAGACAGACTGCTGTTTTAGAACTGTGATTGCCTGTTGACAGCATACTAAGCACACCGAACAAAGCGTGAGCCTCCCCTCCCCGCCCCTCATCTTCCCCTCAGGAGACGTCATGATAATATCGAGTAACACCGCCTCCAGCGTTCATACTGGCCTCGGTTCACGAGGAAGATAGTCCACAGGTTTCTTCAGGCAAGCCGAAAACAGCCGACGCTACTCACTGATGACTGGACCCTGTGTAGCTACCAAACTGCAGGAGTTCTGAATGCAACGTTTCACCCGTTGTTCGAAACAAGCCCAGATATGTTCTGTTGTACTTGTTATGGTGTGACTTAGCGGGCTTGCGGGTTCTTCCAACCAGGAACGTATGTATGCAGCCCTGTGCAAACGACTCTTGTCACCTTGGATGACGGGAAGATCGGTAATGGACAACATCTTTACAGTGAACCTACTACGAGAAAAAAGCACAAAGGTTGGACTGGAGGACGCATGACCTAGAGAAAGCGTACGATAATGTACTCACCAACAAACCATGGGAAACGTTGAATGAGACAGAGTTAGATCAAAGATTGCAAAGTATATTGTGGAATTATATCAAAATAACACAGCGAGTGTAAGGATTGGGAATAGTTACGCACAAGAATTCGAGGTGAAAGTCTGCTGCAGGAATGTGAGCTGTCACCGAACTTTTTAAGATGTATCTAGGAGCAGTTCTGCTGACTTGCCATAAAAAGTGCCACCTTATGAGAATGAAAGTAGAGGAGAGCAAGATATTTAGCCTGCATTTTGTAGATGATCAGATTGTATTAGCATATGATGAAGACGATCTGACCTACCTGATAAGAAAGCTTAAAGAGCGATAAAATAAGGCTGGCCTGAAAATTAACATGAAGACGTGTGAGTACTTGGCTCTTGGAACAAAAAGTAAATAATTTGGAGGTAGATGAAATGACAAAATATCTTATTTACTAAAGAGGTCACAAGGAATCATGAAATCACTAATAGGATTGATAGAGGACGAGTGGTAACAAGGGCAATGAACTCTGTTCTGTGGAGCAAAAAGATTAGAAGAACAACGAAGGAGATAATGTATAAGACTACACTCCAGACTGTAGTTTTGTACGGAACATATGTCTGGAACCTCATATATGGATTACTGAATACAAAGCTCAAGCTTACTAGGATGGACGGAATAAGAAATGATGTAATCCGAAAAAGGATGAGAATAGCTAATTTGGTTTGGCCATGTGAACAGGATGGATGAAGACACGATACTCAATAGAATACTATGACATATACCGTCCCAGCGGAAAAAAGGTGTCGCCGATGACGCAACTGGAAAAATTATGTGCAGGAGGCATGCTAGCCAGGAAAACGAATGTTTAGGGAAGTCAAGAAAGAAGAAGGTGGCGATGGCGACTGGGGGCGGAGAATCGGCGGCAGTAGTAGATAATCCACAAGCAGAAGAAGAAGAAGAAGAAGAAGAAGAAGAAGAAGATGGAAGACGGAAGCGTCCGCAGCATACTAATCATCAAGATGTATAAGATAGGGCTGCACTTGGTCACGGGAATATTGAAATAAGCCTTCCGATTCATGTTCATGGTAACCTGGAAGAGTGGGCCCAAGTCACGGTGCGACAAACACTCCCAAATCACTGTGGGTTAAACGTCTTAGTGGCCATCAGTGCACTCGATGCATTGCATCATTTGAAAAGAGGCAACACCGCAAATCGTCGGATCACTGAACACGACCCCAATCAACTACTCTGCAGTTTCTCCGTTATTTGGCCCACTGAAGACTGCAGTGTCGCTGTGAGCAGTGGTACTTCTAGGTCCAAATGTCCATGGCATTCAGCTCTCATCGCAATGTTCACTCGAAAAAGGTTGAAAGGCACACAATTGTAGTCGGGTCTGAATCCCACTCTCATTGAAAAGGCGTACCACTCGTCTCCTTTCATTGTCGGTTAGAATATTTTTATGATCACCTTTCTTACTTCATGTTACATGGCTGGTAGTTGTACACCGTTCCTCGTAGACATGTTGGACGTGTTGATACAGCAACAAATACGGTAACTTCATGCAAGGTGCGGTCATGAGCACGTCCAAACACGACAGCTCCTTTCATCCTTTTTATCACTTCTCCATGTCGATCCATTTTCCTGGGGTGACTGCAAAAAATTATAAAATTGTCTGCCACAAATACTCCACTTCACTGCCACAACTCACGTTAGCGGTGGAGAATCACACGATCGTCTGGTACTAGTTGTACAACAGTACAGATCTAAGGCGACTGCGATAGTTTGACACTTTTTTCTTCAACATAAAATATACGTTACTGAGCCACTGTCACTTACAGCACGAGAGATATGATAATATCCATTTCACCCACAGGGCCGGCCGGAGTGGCCGAACGGTTGTAGGCTCTACAGTCTGGAGCCGCGCGATCGCAACGGTCGCAGGTTCGAATTCTGCCTCGGGCATGGATGTGTGTGATGTCCTTAGATTAGTTAGGTTTAAGTAGTTCTAAGTTCTAGGGGACTGATGACTTTAGAAGTTAAGTCGCATGGTGCTCAGAGCCATTTGAACCATTTTGATCACCCACATGTGAAGAAAAGAGTCAATTAAAATTGAATATTTTTATTTGGGATAATGAATACAGAATTATAGTATTAAATGTTTCAGTCCAAAACAATATTATCAGTTTATTATAAATCTTGATTGAACATTGGTTTTTCTAATGAGCTATTGGTTTTTTTCAAGCGTTAGCCATATTTCTCTCACCACAAATAGTTCAAATGGCTCTAAGCACTACGGGACTTAACATCTGAGGTCATCAGTCCCCTAGACTTAGAACTACTTAAACCTAACTAACCGAAGGACATCACACACATCCATGCCTGAGGCAGAATTCGAACCTGCGACCGTAGCAGCAGCGCGGTTCCTGACTGAAGCGCACAGAACCACTCGGCCACAGCGGCCGGCTCTCTCACGACAGCAGTGACGCATTTGAACAACATTCATATACTCATTGTGATTGACAAACACACTGAAACATATCGTAATTTTTATTGGTTCCGTAATAGATTTCGAAATATCCAGTACAGTCATCTTCATTCCATTCATCAATGTTATTTTCGTAATCTTAGATAATGTCTGCATCTGATAAACACGGTAACTTAGTTACAGTATTTTTCTAGCTTCTTCAGTCTCTGATATTTGACTTTCGTCATATTTCTGTGCCTTGTTTCCGTTTCCGTTTTTTTGTTATTCCTCTTTTGGTTTCAGTTCCAATGTTTTCATCAGAGTTTAGCCATTTGGATACAGCTGCTCCCATCCTCTTAAAATTTATAGATTAATCGATAGAATAAACAGATGACATTCCTCCAAAACGTTTTGTCTGTATTGGCTTAGGAGTAGTAGCTCTGAAATGGTGATCTTGGAATTCTTAGATTTAGTAGCAGTGGGAGTAGGGGTAGGAGCTGGCACAATTTAGCAACTGAATCGTAAGTAACATCAATATTATCGAAGATTAGAGGAGGGCCTAGAAGCATTTACGTATCCAGAGAAAAGCTGCCCTCCCCCTCCCCTCCCCCCGTCCAAATGAAAAAAAAGAAATCTTCACGTACAAAACTTGCATTAGCGCCCCACTACACAGACAGATGAATCAACTCAGTACCCATTTGAAGAAAACGAGAACATGTAATCGATACCGGTTAGTTGAAATTTTACACGATCTGCCATGAAATCTCAAGGTTGTTTCGTTGTTCGTCTCTGTTCTCTTTGGAACTGAAAGTGTCAGATAGTTCTGAATTCTTAATGTTCCATGTACAGTGACTTTTTTCCTTGTGACTAGTTAATGTGAAAATCTTCTACAATATGAAGAAAGAAAGTATTCGTACGTATGTAAACAGTACATGCCTGACAAAAAATAATATGTACAAATGTCACACGAACTATACCCTCCCACTTAAGTACATTGTAGGTAGTAGGTACCTACCTACAATGAAGTGGTAGTGTTAGCAAGTTTCATGGTTAAAGTTTCTTAGTAGGAAACGTAAAAATAAACACCAGTGACGGGTTAGGGTTTTGACCTGTTCCGACTGGCCGACTTCTGCCTAAAAAGCAGTACGAGCAGCGATTTACGTCCTTGGGACACGTGTTCTGCATGTCACCAATTCCTCCAGACGCTGTTGCCAGTAAATGAATTATAATAATGCCGATGTTTCTTTATTCGAACACCTCCTCATTTGACCTCACGTGGCTGAGTGGACAACTTACAGTCCTCTCTATGTCATAAAAGACTGAGGATGTATCGATAATCGAATCCGAGACTTTCTGCATCGAAAGCACAGACGGTGACCATTTGGCTGCCGAGGCTTGTCTTAATAGTTGGTGATAGTAGTTCTGAATTTTATTTTGTAAAACATTTTCCTTCGTTTCCTCCACCCCTCACACCCTTCGCAAAAACCCCACACCATCCCTCCCTCCCTTCCATCTGCAGCTCAGATCATAGCAGTATCCAGATCTGATCGTCTATATCGTTCTCGTTCCAAAGCCATTACGTTGCTACGGGATGCTCTTGTGAGTCACTGCGTACTGTGTTTATGGCGGCTGTAACTCAGCCAGCATACCTGGAGAAACGTGTGCCTGGAGAGCACGTACAGCTTGCCCACGGTGAGCTTCAGTGGCCTGGACGAGCGAAGCATCAGCACGAGGAGTGCTTTGCGCATGCGCGCGTCGCCTGCAGGCCAGTCCCCACTAAAGGCCGACGCAGTCAGCTGCTCACCCTGCAACAATTTACACCCCAGGAAAATTAGTAAAACGAACAGCAAATGGGGAAATAATTTACAAAGTTCTGAAACGCGTGGAAAACACTAAAATGCGGTGTAGTAGTAACAAGCAGAAAAGTTCCGCCTCTTCACGAAAAGTAAGTTTCTTCCAAATTTTAAATTTCTGCACAAAATGCATCATATTTAAAAGAGATCTGTAATTACGTAAACCTTTCCTCGTAAAACTCTATACAAAGACGATCTTTTGCTTCGAGTCAGACGAATAGGTTAACAGATGTAAGAGTTAAATTAGGATCCTTTTAATGCATAATTCTTACAACTTTTGTTGCTTAGTCAGTTATCTATAAGAAAAGAGTAATTAAGTATAAGGAAATATTTCGTATGTTTTCAGGTTGATAAAATCTCATGTGTGTTCAGTATTGTTTAAATCGGGATTAGATGTCCACCAATGAAAACGTCACGTTGGTTAGTTTGCTGATTTGGAGGAAGGGATCATATAGCGAGGTCATCGGTCCCATCGGATTAGGGAAGGATGGCGGAGGAACCGTCCCGGCGTTTGCCTGAAGCGATTTAGGGAAATCACGGAAAACCTAAATCAGGATGGCCGGACGCGGGTTTGAACCGTCGTCCTCCCGAATGCGAGTCCAAAACGTCACGTTCCCCTTCCGATTCACTCATCGTTCCCCTACCAATGTCGCTGCCGTTTTTCCCTACGCAAGTCCAGTTTAGTTGAGGTTACGTTGGGAGACCGTGCGCACGGTTCACTTGTATTTCTTGTTACTGAGGACTTAGAGAAGAATAATGCTGGCACCTAACACCTGTTATGTTGGCGGTAAATCTATTTCGGAAGGTGAGGTATCAATACTGGCGACATTGTTGACAACTTTAATATGTATCAGCATGGAACTGAGGGATGAGGTTCAAATGGCTCTGAGCACTGTAGGACTTTATATCTGAGGTCATCAGTCCCCTAGACTTAGAACTACTTAAACCTAACTAACCTAAGGACATCACACACATCCATGCCAGAGGCAGAATTCGAACCTGCGACCGTAGCAGCAGCGCGGTTTCGAATTACAGCGCCTAGAACCGCTCGGAAACGTCGAGGGATGAGGCTCATACTGTTCTACAAAACGTTGGAATGATTGAAGTGCGTAAGGTATGTCGACGTAAATATATTAATCAACGTAATGTAAAGAAACTAATTAACCAGAAAGCTTTCCAAATGATTTTATGGTAGAAGTTCAGCGTTGTATTCGTTATATCCATTCAGTTTCAAAAAAATCCGTTTCATATGTGCTGAAAAATTGACTTGCAAGCTGAAAGAAAAACCACTCCAAAATCGTCGTGAAACGTTTGAAGTTCGTCTTTAACTATGTAACAATACTGCTTGAGAAAGCAGAGAAATGCGATGATGATTTTAGTAGAAAGGTTGCCTTAATCAACAGTGTTTTGAGTTCATTGGCTGCGGAAGTCCGTTATCGTCAAGATTGCTATGATAATCCCTCTATCGATTTCACATGAAACGACCACCAGCTCCAGACAAAATGTTAATACTGATTTTATTTGCTGCACTCAAGGTTCCGGAAGAAAATGCAAGTGTGTGAAGACTGGTTTGCCCTGCATACCCATGTATAAAAGCTGTCAACGACGACGCTGCACTAACGTGGCTCACAGTGATTGGATAGGATTGCGGGCTGGTTTTCTGTCTGTAATTATACGCAATAGCTTATGTACTCAAAATATTTTGTAGTATTTTAGTTGTGTACGTGCTGTACATACGATGATTGTAAATGTATTATGAATATGATTAATTGATTCTACAACAAATCTTAATTCTCATGGCAACTGATTTTGATTGCAATATAAGTTTTAAGGGGGATAATACTGAACAAAAAGGGTATAGCAGAATTGTTATGAATCAATGTCAGTTTTGAAAGGAATTTCTCTCTCTCTCTCTTTTTACCTTGAGGCTTCAGTACTAACTTTTATATCCTGAATTTAAGTTTCTATATCTTCAAATGTAAGTACCTGTGGAGAAACAGACGAAAGATTTAATTGAATTAAAATCGATACTGAAAACTATGCCAGACTGATAGGCTAATGGATTTTTAATTTGTCACGTAGAAAGTCTCGAAAACCTGTCTTCTTCAAAACGTTCTTGTGACCTGCTTTGGACAGAATTTTACTAGGAATATTTTTGTCAGTACAGGTGTCTTCGAAAAATGAACGGTTTTCTGTAAAAACTAAAAAAAGCACAGAAATCTAATTAAGCAGTAATCGAATTAAAAGGTGGCGAAGGGGGATGCTTGGTCGTTAGAACGGGGAACTTCTCCTTTCTTACTACTACTACGTGCCCTATGAGTGTTCTCTCAAAGCTTCAAAACTTTATCAGTTATTTCCACCATTTTCCCTAATTTGCCTGAGGTATTACGAACGTACAGTAAATTTCTCTACAAGCTTATTATTACTGTTGTCATGTGCATCACTAATATAAATAATGGTTCACTATGAAAATTTCAGCGCCCTTCATTGGTAGCCTGCAACAAGATGCAGTTGCAACCCTGTATCGAGAAAGTTGTCTACGAAGTGCAAGGCAGACTTAACAGGGCCACAATCATACATAGAGGGAACTGCCTCGGTTTTACTTACAAGGGAACCTCCCCATCGCACCCCCCTCAGATTTAGTTATAAGTTGGCACAGTGGATAGGCCTTGAAAAACTGAACACAGATCAATCGAGAAAACAGGAAGAAGTTGTGTGGAACTATGAAAAAATAAGCAAAATATACTAACTGAGTAGTCCATGCGAAAGGTAGGCAACATCTAGGATAATGTGAGCTCAGGAGCGCCGTGGTCCCGTGGTTAGCGTAAGCAGCTTCGGAACGAGAAGTCCTTGCTTCAAGTCATTCCTTGAGTGAAAAGTTTACTTTCTTTGTTTTCGCAAAGTTATGATCTGTCCGTTCGTTCATTTACGTCTCTGTTCACTGTAATAAGTTTAGTGTCTGTGTTTTGCGACTGCACCGCAAAACCGTGCGATTAGTAGACGAAAAGACGTGCCCCTCCAATGGGAACCGAAAACATTTGATCGCAAGGTCATAGGTCAACCGATTCCTCCACAGAAAACACGTCTGATATATTCTATATGACACTGGTGACGGCATGTGCGTCACATGACAGGAGTATGTTGTCGACCCACCTAACTTGTAGACTTGGCGAATGGGTAAAAAGATTCTTCTACCTTGCCCGATTTAGGTTTTCTTGTGGATGTTTCGATGTTTGTTTAGGTGCAGCGTCCCCATACTACGGCGCAGTTACCTCGCATTGGACGGACGGATGGACGGATAATAATCGTCTGAAAATAAAAAAAAATTGAACTTTTCACACTAGGCAAGACTTGAACCAAGGACCTCTCGTTCCGCAGCTGCTCACGCTAACCACGGGACCACGGCGCTCCTGAGTTCAGCTTGTCCTTGATGTTGCCTATCGTACACATGGACTACTCAGTTTGTATATTTTGCTTATTTTTTCATAGTTCCACACAACTTCTTCCTGTTTTCTCTATTGATCTGTGTTCAGTTTTTCAAGGACTATCCACTGTGCCAACTTATAACTAAATCTGAGGGGGGTGCGATGGGGAGGTTCCCTTGTTAGAGTCCGGAGCTAAAAGTCGCATACTTGCGAGTTGAGACGATGTTACGGCTGTGGAAACCAACGAGCTAGTGCAGCAGTTTGGGAGATACTGTCGCCACTGCTTATCAACATTCTTTCTGAACCACTTTTTCGGTCTGAATCAGCTGAGTGCGCTCCTACCATTTCAGGTGGACGTACAAAGTTAGTTTCACAGATTTTGTGTTGCTATATTATTTGACATATTGTCACAGGGCTTTGCAAATAAGTGCTTGTATAAGGGCCACAGGTGTACCAACGCGTTATTGACTCGCTCAATTTGTGCAGCTCTTTAGAATAAATCATGCAGTCTTACTGAAACTGTAAAGATTTGTTTTTCTGTGTATGTACATCGCATTTCCCTATTCCCGTGCTATTCGAAAAATTTCTTCAAAGTACGAGGGTTGTTTTTGGTCTTAAAGTGTAGATTCTCGACAAAATTTAGAAATAATCGGTCTACTGAGGTGCGAGTAAACATTGCCTTTGAGTATATTAAATTGAAATGACTACTTGTTTTTAATTTTTTTTATCTTTCTAGACCTGAAGTTGGCAAATGTCGGCTGAAACCGATTATTTCATAAGAAACAGTGATCGGTCCTGTAAATCAATCTTTAAAAAAAAAAAACGTTTCGGAGAAATAGGCCATTAGTAACACGACGTCGCATTACACGCTTCCTGACCCATCGTTAGTCTACTAAGTTTGTATTCCTCAAGATACATTTTCAGTGAGAATGGAGTAGTTCAGCGGATGGCAACGCTAAACTCTGCGGACTCGTTTCTGCTTTCCGGCAGGACTGGTTTCTTTTCCCGGCATTTCCATACTCTAACGTTACAAAACAGGACGCTACAGTTAACGTGTCATGATTGCAGTAACCCAGACGGCGTAGGTTGATACGTATCACGCCACGTTCATCACCTCAGAGGAAGGCAACGGCAGTTCGCATAGCGGACGGGATGCGAGAAAATATGATCAGAAGTGTAAGCGCCATGTAATTTATACAAATGTTGGTACAATATATAGTCTGTGTTTAGGAATAAACGCCGAAAACTGTATTATGAAAGTTCGAACTAGTGGGTGCAAAATGGCGTCTAAAGGGCACGTGACGGCTAAAAATGTGCCCGAAAGCATAAAAAAAATGAAAAAGAAACATATGATGAATCTATAGAATACTAATTTCTGTATCAAGTACTGCCGGGTGGAAGAATGTGAGCAGTAACATGCATAATTGGGATATTGCAGAATACACAGGTAAAATGCAAAACAGACAGTGTTCCGATGTATGTAGGGTGTTTATAAATGAATATCGGGGTTTTAACTCTTTATAATATTTATTATATTAATTCACCAAGAAACTTATAAACGTTCAATGTGAGCACCATTTGTCACACGGCCTCCGATACCAGCAGACCTCCCTGAGTTAAGAAACCGGATTGAAGACACACTTTTCAACGTTTGGGAAGAACTCGGCTATAGACTTGATGTGTGCCGTGTGACAAATGGTGCTCACATTGAACATTTATAAGGTTCTTGGTACAACTGTTTGCGTTGCTCTTTCATTTGACATATCATTTATAACTGTAAGTTTAATGTAATAAATATTATAAAGCGTTAAAACCCCGATATTCATTTATAAACAGCCTGTATTATGTTGCAGCTAGCGATCCGAATATCGATACATGCGATCACAACAGTTACACCGCGAGCGGCTCTACAAATCAGCAACACGCCTCCTAGCGCCATGTAGGATCACGTGCCGGCTAACAGCTTCTTCCGTGTTGGAATAAAGGGATCGACATGCCTTGCGGAGAACCGCTTGCATGTTGTCCTCGATCAATGCTCAGACCCTGTGATGCAGCTGTTGTTTATATGACGACTACTGCAACAGACCCTCTTCGCAAGGTTTTTATTTTTCATATGTTTCCTGAACTGGAAAAGATGGCCCGCATCTCGTGGTCGTGCGGTAGCGTTCTCGCTTCCCACGCCCGGGTTCCCGGGTTCGATTCCCGGCGGGGTCAGGGATTTTCTCTGCCTCGTGATGGCTGGGTGTTGTGTGCTGTCCTTAGGTTAGTTAGGTTTAAGTAGTTCTAAGTTCTAGGGGACTGATGACCATAGATGTTAAGTCCCATAGTGCTCAGAGCCATTTGAACCATTTTTGGAAAAGATGCTAATAATCATCTCATTTATACCGCATCTAACTTGTTCGAAGAAACGTGTAATAAAATAAATTTAGTGGTTTGCTATTGGGTGCAAAGAAGAATAAGTTTCGTGGTGTCCAACAAGCGGACGTGCTACGTAGACTTGTCCGTACGAGAAACACGATTCTTTCAACTTCACTCCTCAACTTGGAATGTTTGGTCTTCTGATTCTGTGACAGTTGTGCTGCACGCTTATCTACCAGAAACTGAAGTTTTTAAAGCTGATTTGTAAGTTATAAGATGAGTGGAATTCGTGGAATGGATACTGACTTGCTTTTTCGTTTCCGACACATATTTCTGCTTCTATGATGTAGTCTATGAGATTTTATGCGAGGGTATACGGGGAACATTGAGCGATTTTAAGAATTTTGCTGGGAAGTTTACGATGTCGTCTTAGTTGATCATTGCATCAACGGATTTAAATATTTTTCTTCGCTCGATATCATATACGCTGATTTGTTTGTTGAACTATGTTTTTTTGTTAGAAGTATTCGCTCACAGAACCAGCCTCTGTTGATATCGTTGCTCTCTATAGACGGATACACTTTTTCGACGAATTGTTCATCTGCACACCTCATCGGTTATGACGATTTTGTCCGAGTGCGGCTCAATGCGATATGTGCCCTTTCGGTTATAGAACATTCGAGAATATTCTAGAACTATCGTTAACATTCGAGAATATTCTTAAAAGCTCGAGAACGCTATAGACCGATCTGAAATTAATTCCCTTGAAAAATACATTCATGCAAATAGAATGGAGTGATGAGGCGACTGCAGTCATTTCTCCATAACCTCAACAGCTGTCACCACACAAACATTATAGTAGACAACGTAGGCCAAGGGTGGCAAGAGACGCAAAAACCAATGATTCACGGTGTGTGTTTTTGAAGATATCGTCAACGCAGCCCATATAGAAGGTGCGCCGAGAAAGTGAGTATCGTTTGGCAAATAAATACAAAACGAGTAGAAATGCAGAAGAACTATCTACGAAGTAAACTGCAAATCTTAAACATATCTTATACATAGTTCTCACCATTTCACAGATACCTGTCAAGTACGCGTTCCCCATAGAACGTTGCCCCCTTTGTTATCAACCACGTGATAACACGTTGTTTGAGTTCGTCGTCGTTGTTGAATTTTTGACCACCATGGAACACTTTCAGGTGCAAAAGTCGCTGCATGGAGAGTAGGCAAACAGACTCTAGACGAAGTCCTGTAACGGTTGTCGCATCTTGTTCGCAGTGTGGTGTCGGGCATTGTCACGAATTAATTGAGTTTTACGTGGCGCTTAATCTGTATTGCGCGACGCAGTTTCATAAGCGTTTCACGGTAAACAGTTGCACTGACTGTTTCACCTCGCGGAAAAATAGTACCAGTAGAATGTCGTATCTATCCCAAAAGACTACACAGATGGCTCTTCGAGATGTCAAGATCCGCTTGGCGTCAGCGTGTACTTGGGCGCAAGGTGTCTCTTTTCCATTGATTGTCGATAGGATGGAGGGGTTTCGAAGCGACAAAAGACACGTCCCCGATCACAGTCTTGCTTAGAAAATCATCATCATCTTTGTTCTAATGTGCGAAAAAATCAAGTACAGTGCCCTGACTCTGTTTTTTGTGTAGCTATAATAAGAGTTATGGTAGTCAACTAGAACACATTTTTCTAAAATTCAGTTTTCAGAAATAGATTCATGAAGAAATTATCTTGAAATTTGCAGAAAGTTCATACGAAGGTCATGTTTTACTTTACGAGTTCTTCAACTGAACGAACCAATTCTGTATTAACGAAACATGACGGCAACTTCGTTGGTTATAGTGCGTTTGACTACGCCCTTCATTGAATTGTCGGGACCACTTCTCTATCACTGAACCACTGCATTTTCTCCCTAAATCTTGCAAATATGTCGCTGAATGTAGAATGCTGTATGTTCTTCGCGTTCAGAAAACGAATTACAGATCTAATCTCATAAGCGGCAGGTTTTCAACCAACTTCGCCATTCTAAACAAGCGCTGTACAGCATACACAACATATATCTCTGCAAGCCAAACTTACTTTCTAGAGGTATCTCGTATATACCGGGTGATCAAAAAGTCAGTATAAATTTGAAAACTTATTAAACCACGGAATAATGTAGATAGAGAGGTAAAAAATTGACACACATACTTGGAATAACATGGTGTTTTATTAGAACAAAAAAAAGAACACCCCATATTGCTAGACGCGTGAAAGATCTCTTGTGCGCGACGTTTGGTGATATCGTGTGCTCAGCCGCCACTTTCATCATGCTTGGCCTCCCAGGTCCCCAGACCTCAGTCCGTGCGATTATTGGCTTTGGAGTTACCTGAAGACGCAAGTGTATCGTGATCGACTGACATCTCTAGGGATGCTGAAAGACAACATCCGACGCCAATGCCTCACCATAACTCTGGTCATGTTTTACAGTGGTGTTCACAACATTATTCCTCGACTACAGCTATTGTTGAGGAATGATGGTGGACATATTGAGCATTTCCTGTAAAGAACATCATCTTTGCTTTGTCTTACTTTGTTATGCTAATTATTGCTTTTCTTATCAGATGAAGCGCCATCTGTCGGAAATTTCTTGAATGTTTGTATTTTTTGGTTCTAATAAAACCCTATGTCATTACAAGCATGTGTGTCAATTTGTACCTCTCTATCTACATTATTCCGTGATTTATTCAATATTCAAATTTACACTGACTTTTTGATCACCCGGCCTATTCCCCACATTCTCTTAAACGAAATACTATGTTAGTATCAATAAATGAAGCACTGAGTTAGTCCCAGAAAATTAAAAATAACTCACTGCATCTTTGAGCCTAGGTTATATTAGAAACGCCTGGGGACGAGAGGAAACGACAGTCCACTACAGCTTCTAGACTAGTGTTGGCTACAGAGCTGATTTTCCCGAGGCACAAGTTCCGGCCATTTGGCTCGGAAACTCTGACTTTCTCTGCGTGGACGGGACGTGTATTAAATTCAAATGGTTTGATAGACCTGACTGCGTCCTGTTTTCGTCACACATTTTTGATACATTTGGGTAAAGAAGTACGAAAAGTATCGTATTTGTGTGCGCTTTAGAGGGATTGGAAATGCATAAATGCGCGGAAGTAAAACGCCCAAATTCTTAATGGTAATTTATGTACAGAACTGGCTTCATATTCAGTAGGATATAAACAGATTTAGTTTTCGACGACGATGAAGGTGTCAGAAGTATATGGAAGAGTTTGAAGATCACAACTTAATTTAATGTAACAGAAAAATTGTTAGTTTTGGTGCGGAAAGCAGGTAAGTTAGGATTAAAGACAATGTTAAAATTAATTAAATAGAACAGTCTTGATCGCATGTATGTTGTATATTTAGTTTGGTGACCCGTTTCGGTCTTTTTAAAGATCATCATCGGATCATTTTTTACTCCTTGGTGACAGTAGCAGCCGGTGGCATGGAGCAATCTGCTCTGTAGGCATGTGGACCACCAATCGTTGTTTTTCCTAAGAACAATCTCCCAAAACTTTCTTAAGAACAATGTAGTACATGTTTTTCTATGTAATAAGAAAAAATAGTCGCTTTGGCCAATTCTGTTAAAAGAAAACCGATTTCTGACGGTAAACTTTGAGTGCCTCAAACATGACAGACATTGTATGCAGGAAAAAATGCTTCTCTACTGTTCTAAAATACTGCTAAGTATCTCATCGTCGTTTTTACGTAAATGACAAAACCACAGTGCTTTGCAAGACACAGTCCTATTGCCTCTTGTACGTCCTTATTTTCTTCCGACCTAGCAATTTACTTACCAAGTTGGAAGGGTATTCCGTACTGCGATGTAGCTCGGCATTTTTCACACTAACAAATCATAGCCGGACACGAAAAATCTGTGTGTCAGAGCATGAACAGCGTTTAGCAGATGCACTACAAACAGTTGTATGTTTCTGTTAGAAGTAGATGCATCTTGTAATTAAACCAAATGTTACCCAAATAGACAAACGTCAACAGAACACCACGTTGGTCAGCGTTTGTTGTTAACGACATGAGGCATGTACCATGACACATGTACGTACTATTGTTCATAGTACACCTGTATGAGACTTTTCATGTGGCATAACGATACTCACAGAGTGCCACTTAAGTTGGGCCCGTGATACGATACCGGTATACTAAAAGTTTAAAAAAGAATACTACGCAACTCATGGTCGACTTTTAATCATTATGAAGTACGTGAGATGCGCGCGGGATACGGAGCAAAATGTGTATGAAATTTTTATACCGCAGAAATCTTACTTACGCAACTCCTACTATTCTACCATTCTAATGAACTAATTTCTTGGCAATATGTACTTCTCTCTAGAAATGTCCGATGTTTTTATAACTGTCAGCTTTTTGCTCCTCTTTTTTCATTTGGGAGTAATATCAAAATTTTCTTGAGCACTTACCTGGTCAATAATTGTCTGGCCGAATATGCAGTACAGCCCCGTTTCGTACATATATATTGGGAGTGTACACAACATCTTCGACATCGTCGTGCGTTCCACGTCTTTCTGTAACAGCTGTTGGATAACAATTAACGTGTTAGGTTCAAATGGCTCTGAGCACTATGGGACTCAACTGCTGAGGTCATTAGTCCCCTAGAACTTAGAACTAGTTAAACCTAACTAACCTAAGGACATCACAAACATCCATGCCCGAGGCAGAATTAACGTGTTAGATTTACAGTAATAAATCATTATAATATGAAGTACTTCACGCATGAAATTACGAGGCAATAGATACACAGAGGCGACAAAAGTCACGGGATACCGCCTAATTTCGTGTTAGACCCTCTTTTGCCGGGCGTACTGCAGCAACTGGACGTGGCATGGACTCAACAAGTCGTTGGAAGTCCCTGCAGAAATACTGACCCATGCTCCCTCTATGGCCGTCCATAACTGCGAATGTGTTGCTGGTGCAGCATTATGTCCCAAAAATGTTCAATGGGATTGATGTCGGGCGATCTGAGTGACCAAATCATTCACTCAAATTGTCCACAATGTTCTTCAAACAAATCGCGAACAATTGTAGCCCGATGAATGGCGCATTGCCATCCATAAAAATTCCATCGTGTTTCCGGATCATGAAGTCTACGAATAGCTGAAAATGGTTTCCAAGTAGCTGAACATAACCGTTTCCAGTCAATGACCTGTTCAATTGGACCAGAGGACCCAGTCCGTTCCACGTAAACACTGCCCACATCATTATGGAGCCACCACCACCTTGCACAGTGCCTTGTTGACAAAATGGGTCTATAGCTGCCTGATGTTTGCGGCACACCCGAACTCTCCCATCAGCTCTTGCCAACTGAAATCGGGCCACAGTATTCCTGTCATGTGGGGTGCTACCGACATGATCACGAGCCCAGGGGAGGCGCTGCAGGCGAATGTCGTCATGTTAGCAAAGGCACTCGTATCGGTTGTCTGCTGCCGTAGCCAATTAACGCTAAATTTCGCCGCACTATCCGAAAAGATACGTTCGTCGTGCGTCCCACATTTCTGCGGTTCTTTCAAGCAGTGTTGCTTGTCTGTTAACATTAACAGCTCCATGCAAATGCCGCTGCTCTCGGTCGTTAAGTGAAGGCCGTCGGCCACTGTGTTGCCCGTGCTGTGAGGTAATACTCGAAATATGGCGTTCTCGTCACACTTTTGACATAGTTGATCTCGGAATATTGTATTTGCTAACGATTTCCGAAATCGAATGTCCCATGCGTCTAGCTCCAACTACCACTCCGCATTCAAAGTCTGTTAATTCCCGTCCTGCTGCCATAATCAAGTTGGACACCATTTCACATGAACCACCTGAGAACAAATGACAGCTCTGCCGATGGACTGCCCTTTCATATCTTGTCTACGCGAAATTACTGCCATCTGTATTTGTGCATACAGCTGTCCCATGAGTTTTGTCATTTCATTGTATGTATAGCTACTGCACATTGCTTAAAACTGTAATTTCATCATTTCCATAACTTAGGTGCCTGAAAAAAGAGATAGAAAATGATTCGAGGGAACCTCAAAAAGTAAGTTACACATGTCGTCCACACCAAGACCATTGTGCAATAATAGTGATACACTGACAGAGGGGTGTACATGTTCTGGGTTTCCTGCAGGCTCTATTCTTTTGCGTTTCTGATAATATGTGCATCGCAGTGTGGGGGTGTAGTGGTGGTGCAAATCGAAACGTAATTCAAAGTTGAAGTACGCATGATACTACGATTCTTGCAGTGTCGCTTCCACCCGTAATGAAATGGTGCCAACAGTTTGACCAAGGCCGCGCAGACTCAGGTGGGGATGGGTGTGAGAGAAGGCCATCTACATCTGCCACAGACGACGTTACCCAGGCCATCGAGGAACTGATTCACAGCTGTCTCAGATTTTCCGAAGATGAAGACGTTCACACAGCGGTTCTAGAATGGCACCGTAACCAGAGAATCGAATGGCTGGCAGAAGATTCCAGCCGGTGTTTACAGAGGACTGATGAATATGCTGAAAAGTTTAAAGTTTAATGCAACATTCATAAAAGGTACTTGGGCCGCCATGATAACGTGCAACTTAGTTTTGAAGTTACCTCGCGTAACGTAGACAGTTTCACTTTCACAGCAACGTGTATTACGTTAGAAAGTTGTTTGCAAGAGCAGATGAGAAAAACATACGAAAGAATCTCTTTTCCTGTTTTTATCTAACAGATGCATACGTGACTTTCCGTCGCTTCCCATGTCAGAACTTCATATTTAAGCTGCTCACCAATTGTTGTTCGTTTAAAACGTATACAACTATTATAAATATTGAAAATTTATTTTATGCTTACCACTGATGTAACGAAAATGTGTACACAGATGTTCATCATATTCAGAAAAAGGAGGACGAAAACGGACTGTGACATTACTGACTCCAACTCCTCGACACATCTGAAATGGTATATCGGTTAGTGTGCATTAATTAGATAGTGGAATAGGGCAATTAACTGCATTCCCAAAATTTCTGCGAAAGATAAGATAGTTACAGTTCAAGCAAACATTTTCTCGTAAGTGTAACGGTTAAAAATGATGTTTTCCCTAGTGATTTTTGTTGCAGCTTCTATTTGAAAATGTGAATCAAGTTTAACAAACTTACAAAAGCGTAAATGTAAATAATAAAATTCAAATGGAAAAGGAGATTCAATTTTTAATAGTATTGTTTTAGAAACATCTGCTTCTACGTACATACTATTCAAACCACTATGAAGTGCATGGCAAAGTGTACATAGCATTGTACTACGCAAATTCTGCTGTGAGAGATAGCTAAACGGCATCTCAGCATTTAACTCTGCATTTGTAACGAAAGGCGTTATGTAATTTCCGTGATGTAACTTCTGTTTAAATAACGTATGTTCACTGACGTTAAATCACTTTATAATTGATACCATACATTTTCTGGTGCCGAAACCGCGAACGGGACCACGGACAGAAACTTTTGAAGTCTCTGTCTGCTGTAATTCAAGAGGCCTTTTACGTCTATTTCGAGCGCGGTCCCAGTTGTCATTTAAGCATTGTGTCCTTCAGATTACTTGCATTCATTATTAAAATTTATCAGATTATTGTCCGTGTACAAGCTGCTGAAGTAATATTTCAGTAGAGCGTACAGAATAAATTGTCGAATTACATAACAAATGCATATCTGAACTCTGGTGTGTAGATCTAATATTAAAGCTTGTCCAGTGCTGCAACCTTATAGCGACGCCACGCTTGTGACTAAACGTAAGCAAACGTACTGAAACAACGGACAGTCTAAGTTGGAACGTATTCTGGTGCTGTTTTCTAATGGAATCTGAGTCCTCTCTTCAAGCCTGTTACAGTTGGTGGCTTGGGTCTTGGCAAAGTTGTGAGTCTCTCCCCCACCAAAAAGTGTGCTCGGGAAAGCACTTTGTCTTACTTTTAAGCGATTGGCCTCGAGTTGAGGGCGGTTTCAATATTCACGAGCACAATCTGTATGTAGCCTTTTCTCGTTGTGGAGCGTTCGAGTTCTTTTCTGACATCTTCCGACTGAAGCTACCCCCTGACCAACACGTCCTACTAAGCCGCACGCGGAACTTTAAAATTTAGTGTTATGCCTTGTTTTGCGAGGTAGTGATAGGTCATACAAGCATGGACGGCCGTCCACAGTTCCATTATCTCTTTGTTCACTTCATGGAATGTCTGGATATTCCCATAGTAGATGGTGTGTCGAACCTCGCGTCTGCCAATAAATCTTTGTAATGCCAGCAAATATCGATCCCTTGTTGCATTATGAACTGGTTGTGTGAGCGGTTCTAATCTCAGCATACGTGAAATCACTTTATAACTGGCCCCACATAGCAGAGCTTGTCTCCACTGCACTAATTGGCTTTAAATACTTTTTATAAACAGAATTTCGAAGTAACTGAGCTACCTCAGTCGAAGCAGGAGGTTGAGGCACCTATCTCCCTACACAATATTTTGATTGAAGTGAATTAATTAAAACATCGATACGAAAATATGAATAATTTTTCGAACGCACAACTACACAAAATTGCTACATCTAATATACAGCACAAAATGTTCCAATAACACCTTGCACTTTAGCAGAAGGCAGCCCTCTGAAGAAAACTCGAAGGTGTTACTAGCGTACGTCAGTTGTCGCCACTGGAAATTCCGACATGTTACGCACTATGAGCTTGATTTTATCCATGGGCTACGCGTTGAGGAAAGTTTACCCCCATGAACAGAATATAATAGTTGTATTTCATTAGGAACAACTAAATTTAGCATTCAAGAGCATCTTAGGATGCCGGATGTGTGGAAATTGAATATGTATTGTAATTTTTAAGAGAACTGCTTTCCGTATTTTCACTGTGGTGCGAACACCGTAGATGTGTGGTTGGAGGGGACTAGGTATATTCACGACTAGCCTTCCGAACCGATTTCTTGGGGGCTATGCGTGAAAAACTCTCACTCGTTCAACACGTTCTTCAGTCACTCTTGGTCGTTCCATACTGTCTGACTAGCTGTTTCATTTGATGTATTGTTTGCCGCGCTGGATTAGTCGAGCGGTCTAAGGCGCTGTAGTCATGGACTGTGCGGCTGGTCCTGGCGGAGGTTCGAGTCCTCCTTCGGGCATGGATATGTGTGCTTGTCCTCAGGATAATTTAGGCTAAGTAGTGTGTAAGCTTAGGGACTGATGACCTTAGCAGTTAAGTCCCATAAGATTTCACACACATTTGAACATTTTTGATGTATTGTTTATAATTATATTAGCAGTTACAGTGACGGCTGTGTGGAGATTTTTAAGGAGACGCTTACAACCATGCCTTTATCGTTTGCAGTTGTTCTTTCATTTGAAGTATTATTTGTAATTATACGTTGGGTGTAATAAATGCTGCAAAGCTTTAAAACCCATATACTCATTTTCAGATGCCCTATATTTTCTCGGTTTTTGTACTCTGCAAATGCAGGAACGTATGTTTTCTAAATGGCCTTATCACCATGCAGGCTCAGGTGTTAACGGTACCGCGAACCTTTCTCATAACACTTGTCACTCTTAGCGTTCTACCGGGAAAGCTACTATTATATCTAAATTTATGGAAATGTAGTGTCTGTCTGCAGGCACAAAATAAGAGCTTTCGTCGCAGAGTCTGACGTTGATTCAACCGGATATCGACAAGGCCTAAGTATTTCCTTACGGAAGCACGCCCTTAGCAGTCCCCTGGCAACATCCTTGAGCCGTAAGCACGGCTTTGTACGAGGGTCGAATGAAAAGTAATGCTTCCACCTTCGTTAATTGGGTTTGGATGGGAATACTTTAATAAATCAAACACAGAAATAATCCTTAAAACGTGATCTTTAATTACCAATATTCACATTCCCACAATCATCAGCCAACCGGATACATTTCTGCCGACGATTAACAAGTTTTCTGAAGCCGTCACCGAAGAAGTCGACACTCTATTTCCGCAACCACAGTCTCACAGTTCTCTCAACGTCTTCATCAGAAGCGTAATGATGTCCCCGCAGATCGCCTTTCATTACCGGGAATAGATGGAAGTCAGACGGTGCTAAATCTGGACTGTATGGAGGATGCCGTGTGGTGGTGAGATTTAGTCTTTGAAGTTCTGCTGTTGGGGCACGTGAAGTGTGTGGTTTGGCATTGTCATACTGCAGGAAAACATTTCCATTTTCCTTTAGGACCTTTGTAAGCCGTCGTTTCAGAGTTCGAAGCGTTGTGATGTAACGCTCTGATTTTTTTTTTTTTTTTTTTTGTTCCACGATCAAGGAAATCAGAACACTGAGGCCATGATTTTTCCAGCTGAGGGCTGCGTCTTGAATTTCTTTTTCTGGGGCGAGTCTTTGTGTCGATATTCCATAGACTGAAGTTTCGTCTCCGGTTCGTAATGGTGTACCCACGTTTCTTCTCCTGTCAGAATTGAATGGAGAAAGGCGTCACCTTCATTTTCGTAACGCGAGAGGAGTTCCTGACAAATGCTGTGCGCTTTCATTTGAGGACTCAGCATCCGGGGTACCCATCGTGCACAGATTTTCCGATAGCCAAGAAAGCAATAATGTGACCCACACGTTCTTGTGAAATGTCGGTTGTGCTTGCAGTTTCTCTCTGAGTGATACGACGGTCGTCCTGAATCAATCTGTCAACATTTTGCTTGTGAAACTCGGTGGTTGCTGTCACAGGCCGTCCAACTCTTTGTTTGTCATGCAGGTCAGATGTTCCCGCCTCAACATCTTTAAACTTACTAGCCCAACGACGCACAGTACTCACATCAACACAGGCACCATAAACTGCTTTCATTCTCCGATAACTCTCCTTTGGGATGACACCTTCTGCTGTCAAGAATTCAATGACTGCATGTTGTTTAAATCGCATTGACCGACCGTCTGCGCGGGGTTGCATACTTTACACTGTAACAACACAGCCGTTCAATGCTAAGGCTTACCGCCAACTGGAGCTGTAGAATCGAGGTTACGGAACAAGCCAGAACCTGCTCAATGCTGCCAACTGTTGAAGAGTTACGAAGGTGGAGGCATTACTTTTCAGTCAACTCTCGTACATTCAACTCTTTCGGTGAGAGACTGTGGCAGCGTCCTTGAAGTTGGTGTCAATACCATGGTTGGGAAAACTTACCACACGACAGAACACAGATAAAAGAAATACGCACAGTAGCGGTGACGATGCTGTTACTATGGTGATGATGTCGTTCTACACTGAAGAGCATGCGAAGTGCTCACCGAATTATGGCTTGATGGTGTTTTATACTCTTCACCAGCACGCGGTACATCTCTGTACCTATCCTATTCGTATCGCCAGAGATGATGGCAGTACTCTCGCTGCGTTCTTCGGTTGACTGATGACCGTTATAAGCAATCGCACCTCTTGGACTACTGAGTCCAGAGCGCAACCAATTTCCATTCATCACATTGGTCACTCTATACGAGGCACTATAAAGTGCTGATCTCTGAAACGTAGAAGAAATGAATGACAGGAAACTGACAAAATACACTTACATTCGCGAAAAATGCACACCAAGAAAAATGCATTTAAGTGAAATGAATTTCATACTCGGTCCAGACACGTTAATGTGACCACCAGTACAAAGCCTGAACAACCGTCTTTTGCAGCGCATGCGCGGGGGAAGAGAGTCAGTGAAGTTTTGGAAGATACCAAAAGGGGTGTGAAGCCGATCTCCAGTGCCGTAACCAGCTGCGCCAAGTTTCTCGGTCGAGAATCCATGGCCTGAACGGCCCGATCGAGGCTGTACCACAGATTCTCGATTGGGTTTATGGTGACCAGGAAAGTATAGTAAACTCATCCTGAAGTTCTTCGAACCACGCACGTACACTGCGAGCTATGTGGCACATTGCAATGTCCTGCTGGTAGATGCCAGGGCGCAGAGGAAAAACAAACTGCATGTAGGAATGGAAATGGTCACCAAGGATAGATGTGTACTTGTGTTGATTCGTCATGCCTTCCAGATTGACGATGTCGCCCAGGGAATGCCACAAAAAGATTCCCAAACCCAGAATTCTCCCTCCTCCGGCCTGAATCCTCACGGCAATTGTTGCAGGGCCATGCACTCCAACGGCCATTTGTCCAATGGAGCATAAAACGTGTTTCGCCTGAAAAGGCCACCTGTTGTGGCTCAGTGGAAGTCCAGTCGCGAAACTGGCGTGCATATAAACAGCAGTCAGCATGGGTGCCTGAACCAGGTGCCTGCTGAGGAGGCCCATCGACAGCTCCGTTCGCTGAACAGTCGTTGAGAAACTTTCGGTAGCCCCTTGGCTCATCTGGGTGGTCAGTTGCTCAACAGTTGCGCGACTGTCCGCCCCACACATCTTCATAGCGTCCTTCACCATTGTCGTCTATGACCCGTGGTGCGCTTCTTTTGGATAGCGCCATTTTGCCAGGCATGGCATACTTTAGGCTAATTGGCACGTGAACTGTTTAGAAACTTAGCCGTTTCTCAAATGCCTTCATTCTTTGCCCGAAAACGAATGATCACGCTCTTTTGGACGGAAGACAATTGCTTCGTTTCTGGATTACGACAACGACTCGCTTTTCCCTGCGTCCCCCGACATGGCTTATATATCTTCCACTGCTAGTGCCGCCATCTGTCGTCTGTGAGTGGTTATTGTACGTTGACGGCGAATATTGACGGTAGTCACGTTAATGTGACTGGACTGTGTACCGTAAACTAGGCCTGTGACAATACACAAACATTTAGGAGTATCGAACTATTCATGACCTCCTACTTCAAGAGTAAAGTAAGGTGTGAAACTGAAGTGTAGTAACTCGACTCTTTTTATAATTTGAGATAACGTGAAATCTTCGATTCCACGCTGTATTTCGAAGCCCACAGAACACTATAATTTTTAATTTTAATTTATTTTCAAGGGATAAGTTTTTCAGTATGCATAAATGCAAAGCGATATTTTTTGGAGGTAGAAAAATGTAATTACCTTGGTAATAAGCGAAACGAGTAGTCTGTACATTAATTAAAGGAGCACACTGCATAGTTTTCGCTCATAGGCAGGAACAGCTTGTAGCATCGTGTCAGAGGATGTCGTGGGAGGCGTAGTCTTGGGGTTGAAGGGAGAGGCGAAGCCGGAACATGAATGGAAGGTGTCCAAGCGGAAGCGCTCTGCAGTACATAGAGATTTTTCTAGGACATGGCCTTTGGAGGACATCTGGTTTCCAGAATATGTAAGACGCAACAAATGTTCGATGTCCCTCAGCCGAGAGGATGGACTCGTCCATCGGATGGAGGATGGAAGAAAAATAGCGTGGTACAAATTAATACAGCGTTAACGTAATAAAAATGGCCGGAAAGATATTTCGTATACTTTAATATAGGCAGCGTAACTTATGTCACCCTCTCAGGGAGCCTATCGCAAGATGCGTGAAATGTTTTCCAGGCCAGTTTTATTTTGCCTAGCCTATACGATCGATGGTGAGATAAAGTATCCGCCATAACATCGTGATGAAGTTAAGGATCCAACGTAGGTGTTACTTACGCCTAAATTTGCATCAGTGACAGTATGTTTAGCGAAGTCACAAGGGTTGGCCACGATAGCAAGTAGCCGGCCGCTGTGGTCGAGCGGTTCTAGGCGCTTCAGTCCGGAATCACGCGGCTGCTACGGTCGCAGGTTCGAGTCCTGCCTCGGGCATGGATGTGTGTGCTGTCCTTAGGTTAGTTAGGTTTAAGTAGTTCTATGTCTAGGGGACTGGTGACCTCAGATGTTAAGTTCCATAGTGCTTAGAGCCATTTTTGATAACAAGTAGTGATAGTCGCTTACGCGGGGGACTGTGACCAGTTAGAGACTGATTTGCTGACAGAAGAGTTCGCGTCTCCTGAGACCAAATGCCTAGAGTGGTTGCGCAATGATTAGAACATTGGACTCGTATCCGGATGGACGGCGGTTCAAATCCGCCTCCGACCATCCAGATCCAGGTTTTCTTTGATGTCCCTAAATCGCTCCAGGCAAATGCCGGCATGGCTCCTTTGAAAGAGCACGGCCGATTTCCTTCCCCATCCTTAACAAAACAGTCCGAGCTTGAGCTCCGTCTCTAATGACCACGTTGTTGATGGGACGTCAAGCTCTAAGCTTCCTATGTTCCAGATCAAGTAAGTAAGCCTGTATCACGGTAGCTTGCGTTTCTTCCTTTTCTCAGTGTGACTGCTATAGAGCTGTGATCAAAGGGTTGCAGTACAGCGCGGCTTGTGAATGCGTAATATTAGTCTTGTGAAGCGAATTTTCTTCTGATAGGCACCATATCCTGAATCCCGTACACTTTTATTTAAAGGCCTGCTTTGCAGCTCCGTATTTTTGTGAGCGTAAATGGATGCTCGCTTCTGTTTAGATTATACGCCCCATGGTTCCGTAAAAATCGCGGGGAATGCGCGTTCTAACTTTATGGTTCTCCATGACAGCTCTCTGCAATGTGGTGCCTAGCACAGACTACGTATGACCTGTAACCTATGAGAAGCAAGGGTATTAAACATCACACCTCGATAACGTACAGTAGTAGAAGTCAGTATAAAGACAGGATTCCACGACAGTAATAGTACGATGACTGAAGCATACATGTACCGAATTTACTATGAAAGCAGTATATACATGTAAGACGGAATTACATAGTTTCTTTCGTAGAAAAAGTAACAAAATATGGCGTTTGCATTTCCTGGATGGAAATTGGTATAAAGGCACTCACTATCCTGTTGTGTTATAGCACTGTCAGTACTTTTTCCACCCTCCGTTCGCCCCAGTTAGCTCGAAAATTCTCTACAGTGCTGATTTAGTTAGGGTTTTTAGTTCTTGCAGTAAAATTGTCGCCCACTCTTCTCGTATCGCTCTTTTCAGTTCACACACGACCTCAGATTGCGTTCCATTGTTTGCAAGTACTCCCCAAAGGTTTTTCGTGGGTTTCAAATCCACGCTACGTGCAGGCCAGAGCAAGACATCGATATCCTTACCTTCGAGCCACTCTTTGGTTGCAGGAGAACCCTACACAGATGCATTATCTTGGTGAAACATTAGACTTTCGTACCCTTGGTTCTCATACATTCTTATCAATTCTGTCTCTAGAATTTCAGTATGCATTTGAGAATTCATTCGAGTGTTCAATCAAGCAGTGCATGGTTTACCTTTAGTAGTGAAGGCAGCCCAAATCATAACACTTCCACCACCAACATTTCTGCTCGTTCTTACCTACTGCTCCGTTCTCAGATCATGTCAATTATATTGAAATCCATCTGGCTCATCTAAATTACACTTCTTCTCGTCACTGGAGATCGCTTTATCTAATTCTGAAGTCAACAGTCTAGCCTGTTTATGTTTGCGTGTCGGAGCGGCTTTCTGTAGCTGTTTGTTGAATGCAAGATTTTTGTCATGTGATAAAATTTATCGTACACGTATGGCAGTTACTGGCAGCTGTATATCAGCAACAAGTTGGAAAGAATAACTGCCATACGTGTTATCTTCAGGCCCCTATGGACGCTATGTATAAAGCATCAGATACATCGATGCATGCATAACTGGAGCCATCAGTATCTAGATTCCCAGAATTTTTTGTGGAGTGTGTACTTCGAAGATTTGACGACAACGGGTTGCATCTATGTATCTGATCCCTGTACATAGAGAGCAAAGGGGCCTGAAAATGGCATTAATGACATGCCGAAACCGGCCATATAATAAAGTAACTTGTGAAAACATACGGCTGTTGGCGATTTTTCTTTGATAAATATCTGACCGGTCGCTGTCCTGAATCCACAGTGGAACAACAATGTCCTGAAGATGGGGGACAGTTAGATCCCCGAAATATTGAATCAGATTGATTTTAGGATCCGACAGCAAACACGATTAGACTTTCAAAAAAAAAAATCACTGCAAAATTATTTGTGAAGAATTGCGAATTTATCACCAATTACAGACTGCGGACTGATACGAGTACATTCGTGTACGCGTTTTAACTATTATAGTACATGACAAATTATTTCTTTTATAAGGGACCATGTTTGCATTCAGTATATAGAAAGAAGTCATGAACTATTCCCTGTGAAGTAACTCAAAAACGTAATTTCAAAACGTGAACTTTTATGTAAAGAACTGATAGAAGTGGCTAAACGGAAAATGTGGTTGTTGAGCAAAGTGCGACTGTTTAGGTCTCAAAACATTGCTCTAACAAGCTGTAATAATTATATATAACTCTTTTCTTTTTTTGTCCAGATGGATCAGAGTACAAAACTGCAGTAATTATTTAGAAACAAATTACTGCACCAGTTGCAAATCTACCGGGTGATTATAATTAAAGTACAACTACCCACAGATATCCAGTTTGGGATGTAATTACCGTATGACAGCGAAACTTGGTAGAGATGCATTAATGTGGAGCCTATGTACACTGCAAAAAAATATTAGTTCCAATTGCGGCCGCCAAGCGCAAATCTGGCGCTGTGCACTGTTTGTACCACGGTATGGCATCCACGCTGTCGTTTGACAAGCCATAATGAGACTAAAGAGAAATTGAAAAGAGAGAGACCGCGTGCTATTAGTGAAACTGTTTTATGTGAACGGCAGCAATTACAGAGCTGCGTGAGAGAGTATGCCGACTGACACATCTGAGGAGAGGCCCGATGTCATTAAATGGTTTAAAGAAGGTGATAATGAAATTCCAAAACGCGAGGTTGCTGAGGCATCTGGAAGAGGAAGGTATCCTGCCCCGACGGAAGTAATGGACGAGGCTGCTGTTACTTTAACTGGCCATGCAGCACGAGCACACGAGCAGTGACAGTACTCGTGCAGTGTCATGAGCGTTGTCCATTCCATGGTCAACAGTACGGAAAGTATTGCAGTCTATTTTACACTGGTACCCGTACACGATCCAGATGGTGCAGCAGCTGTAGCATCTGGATCCATGGCAACGTTCTGAATTTTCTCTTCGGTTTCTGGCACTGATCAAAGTTGATGATATGTGGCCAGGCAATATTCTGTAGAGTGACGAGACACATTTTACATTACAGGGTGTAGTGAATACAAAGAACTGCCAAATTTGGGGTACTGTTAAATCAAGTGTTGTTCACGAAGAGCTATTGCACTTGCCGTATGTGACTGTGTGTTGTGGGTTCTCGAGCACCTTTTTTTCTCCGTCCGTTCTTCTTTGAATATGATACACCCAGAGGGTCTGTCAAGTGTACCGTGACGTATGCACGTTACCGAGACCTCCTTGTACAGCATGTGATTCCTGCTTTGGAAGAGCCCAGCTGTGTGGGAACCACTGTTTTCATGCAAGATGGGGCAACGCCTCACGTCACTCGCACAGCGAAAGATCTGCTTAATGCAAACTTCCACGAACGCGTTACCTCCAGAGGTTTTTCAGATGCTTGGCGTGCAAGATCGCCTGATCTAAATCCATGTGATTTTTGGGTCTTGGGATATCTAAAAGAAAATGTTCACCGGGGACATGTTCGGTCTTTACCTGATGTGAAGGCCAGTATTCAGGAAAACGTTGCTCAGATTCCATTGGAACTGCTGCGAGCAACTGTTTGTCACTCCGTTTTACGGGTACAGCATTTCGTTGACGTCTCCGGTGCTGATACTAATCAAATCGTGTAAACGGCGGTTAACAATAAAATGAACGTTATGCCTTTCCCATCTGTCTGAGCTTTTCTACCCACATTCCTTTCTTAACCTATTACATATGGAAATATTTCTATACATCTCCCTTGCACACAGCGCAAAATTTACAACTTTTGGCAAAAACTCGAAGTAATTTTCTTACAATGTCAATTGGTTCCACATTAACGCATTAGAATGTCTACCAAGTTTCGTTGCCATAGGATAATTACAGCCCACACTGTACCTCTGTGAGCAGCTGCAGTTTAGTTATAACCACCCAGTATTTTGTAACACCACGCCGGTTTCACCCATCAAGGACATTTTCAATTCGTCATGAGCCTAGCGTTGTGGTGTTATAAAACAATTTGTTTCCAAGCATATTATTCAATGACTTTGCATGTTGAAGCACTCCGTCATCAGGCCATAAGTGACCCATCGGGACCATCCGACCGCCGTGTCATCCTCAGATGAGGATATGGATAGGAGGGGCATGTGGTCGGCACACCGCTCTCCCGGTCGTTATGATGGTTTTCTTTGACCGGAGCCGCTACTATTCGGTCGAGTAGCTCCTCAGTTGGTATCACGAGGCTGAGTACACTCCGAAAAATGGCAACAGTGCATGGCGGGCCGGATGGTCATCCATCCAAGTGCCGGCCACGCCCGACAGCGCTTAACTTCGGTGATCAGACGGGAACCGGTGTATCCACAGCGGCAAAGCCGTTGCCTTTACATGTTGAAGAAATACCATTATTTTATTTCCCCCTAATAATAGCAATCAGAACACACGTTGGTAGTTTAGATGATGGCGACCCGTTTTTCTGATGTAACAAACCCCTTTACTCGTCCGATTACCAATAAGTCAAAGTGAACAGGTTAAAAAATAGTTATAATAACTACGCACCCATACTGCACACGATTCGAAAATAAATTATAACACTGAAGTATCTATGTTACTGCGACTTAGAATTCAAGACATATTATTTAAAGTTTGTCCTGATCGTGAGTGAGATTATGTAGGAATGCTGTAGGCAGTTTCAGTCACCCATATGAGATTTACTTTGCATCAGGACTGAAACATTCAACATTTGATTAGGAAAAAGCGTTCTGAGGATAGTTACCAATGGCATAAAATATTGGTAATATTTATTAGCCACTTAGCAGAACTTAACAACTGGCTGGCTAAGTCTTCCCAAAGGGCAGTTCCACAAATCTGCCTACGAGAAAGGTCTTAACTTCATGCTCCTTCTACGCCGTTAAATCGTTAAACTGTGGGTCGGCCGTGCAACACGACTTTAACATTCAGAAACATCATAACTGCCATATCACTATTGCTCCTGCTTATCGCACCATTGACACTCTCGAAATTTCATAACTTCACTCTATAGAAACTACTGCTTGTCAACCGCAATTACTTGCAGTGATACTGACAACTAAAGTAACATCTGCTACATCAGGGTGAACAAAGTGCAAACCGCGTCTACCTAATAAGCTTTATGGGCATCTGTTGTTGTTGTTGTGGTCTTCAGTCCTGACACTGGTTTGATGCAGCTCTCCATGCTACTCTATCCTGTGCAAGCTTTTTCATCTCCCAGTACCTACTGCAACCTACATCCTTCTGAATCTGCTTAGTGTATTCATCCCTTGGTCTCCCTCTACGATTTTTACCCTCCACGCTGCCCTCCAATACTAAATTGGTGATCCCTTGATGCCTCAGAACATGTCCTACCAACCGATCCCTTCTTCTGGTCAAGTTGTGCCACAAACTTCTCTTCTCCCCAATCCAATTCAATACTTCCTCATTAGTTATGTGATCTACCCATCTAATCTTCAGCATTCTTCTGTAGCACCACATTTCGAAAGCTTCTATTCTCTTCTTGTCCAAACTATTTATCGTCCATGTTTCACTTCCATACATGGCTACACTCCATACGAATACTTTCAGAAATGACTTCCTGACACTTAAATCAATACTGGATGTTAACAAATTTCTCTTCTTCAGAAACGCTTTCCTTGCCATTGCCAGCCTACATTTTATATCCTCTCTACTTCGACCATCATCAGTTATTTTGCTCCCCAAATAGCAAAACTCCTTTACTACTTTAAGTGCCTCATTTCCTAATCTAATTCCCTCAGCATCACCCGACTTAATTAGACTACATTCCATTATCCTTGTTTTGCTTTTGTTGATGTTCATCTTATATCCTCCTTTCAAGACACTGTCCATTCCATTCAACTGCTCTTCCAAGTCCTTTGCTGTCTCTGACAGAATTACAATGTCATCGGCGAACCTCAAAGTTTTTATTTCTTCTCCATGAATTTTAATACCTACTCCGAATTTTTCTTTTGTTTCCTTTACTGCTTGCTCAATATACAGATTGAACAACATCGGGGAGAGGCTACAACCCTGTCTTACTCCCTTCCCAACCACTGCTTCCCTTTCATGTCCCTCGACTCTTGTAACTGCCATCTGGTTTCTGTACAAATTGTAAATAGCCTTTCGCTCCCTGTATTTTACCCCTGCCACCTTTAGAATTTGAAAGAGAGTATTCCAGTCAACATTGTCAAAAGCTTTCTCTAAGTCTACAAATGCTAGAAACGTAGGTTTGCCTTTCCTTAATCTTTCTTCTAAGATAAGTCGTAAGGTCAGTATTGCCTCACGTGTTCCAGTGTTTCTACGGAATCCAAACTGATCTTCCCCCAGGTTGCCTTCTACTAGTTTTTCCATTCGTCTGTAAAGAATTCGTGTTAGTATTTTGCAGCTGTGACTTATTAAGCTGATAGTTCGGTAATTTTCACATCTGTCAACACCTGGGCATCTATGGGATCCAAAACGCTCTGAGTTATCATAGCAATGTATGTAGAAAACAATGAATGGTGATCCAGTGACTTATACAATTTCAGCAACTAAAACGAATCTTTGAGAGATAAATGAAAGTAGGTAATGTAGTCTTAATTATTCAAATTAAAAAAATTACAGGATATAGAATAATTTTCAAAGGAGGGAAATTTGTAGGATATTTTCATATGCATCAAACGAATCTTGGACGCATCAGTCGTGTGAGTGGAGCATTGCAATTGTGAAAAATGCGTTTCCCTGCTTAGAACAGCACCTATCCTGTTAAACGAAAATACTCAACCAAGACTATTTCATGGATCTGACAATTTGGCTTTCCTTTCAGTACGATCAAAGGTATGGTCGCTAAAGCCACCACATAATCTCACTACGCTTTGCAGGTGGAAGAATACAGTAAGGGTTGTGCGCTTCCCTCGATGTTCTCCATTTGTTGGGGTGGGGATTACCTCATATATATCCGATTAAAAGTAATCTGAATGTAATGCAGAATTGGCCACTATATCAACGTTCCGCAACCTTTTATTAATCACGATACACCCAGAGGGACCTGGATTCAACACGTCGCACCAAAATGTCTGTCTCCTCAAAATCGTAATTATGTTTGTTATGTCGGAGATAACTGGCTGTTTCTGTTGACTGACAAGCAAAATACATCCAAGGGCGCTTCTAAAATTTTTCATTTCAATGTCTGCTTTCAATTCTGCCAGTTCCTTTTGTAAGCCTAAACCTAAATTATAATCCACGAATGGGTTGCGAACCCATTCAAAATCTTCAACACTTCCTCCAAAATATTTTTTGAAATTCTGTTGCAAGAGTATCAAATGGTCTTTAGGCAAGTCCATCAAAATCTTATTATAGTCAGTTACGAACAACTCACTCAATTCAGTTTCTATTTTCTGTGTCCACAAATTTATCTTATTAACCGATCCTTGAATATTATCCATACTAGTCAGAATGTTTTTGTTTCTGCCTTTTATTTTTCTGTTTCGTTCATGTAAATGTACGAAAATATCGGAAAGCTATGCCAGCTTAGATATCCATTCATCAACTGCATATAAGTCCGCATAGTCATGCCTCTCAGTAGTTAAAAACGCAAGTACCTCATCTCTTAAGTTCAGACATGCTTGTTAACACTTTATGTCGAGATACCCATCGTATTTTCGCATGTAGCAGAAGTGTAAAGTGCTGAGATCCAATTTATTGACATAAAACGTTAAAAAGTCGCATATTTATGGGCCGCTATTTAATGAAGTTCACGGTTGGACTGCTTCGCCCATCACCGTTTTTGGACAATAAAATTCCTGAAATGGACTGTCCTGCCCAGCGTTCTGACCTGAGCTCCATGGATCAGCTGCGGAATGAGCTAAGAGTGTCGAGTTCACTCCAGAACCCAGCTTCCAACATTAATACTCTTCCCGGCTTTGGCTCTTGAGGAAGAATCGGTTATCATTCCTCCACGGACACCTCGTTGAAAGTGTCCCCAGCGGAATTCAAACCGTTACAAAAGCGAAGGGTGGATCCCTCCCATATTAAAGTCCAGTAATAGATTTCATCAAATAGTGTATGTGTCCGATGGTGGATAGCCAATGTTTCGTGCTGAAGTCAACTCAGTAGTACCTACTTTTCCATTTGAGGAAAGAACGCTCTTTAATCTCCTGTGTCAGTAAGTTGATTCTTTCTCCCACTAGTGTTACCAGCAGACGAAGTTTACCCATGAAGCCTTGATACATGATTCTAGAAATACGGACTGTAGATACACCGAACAGATTTTAAGGTGTCTGTAGTTATTTGAAGTTTGTAGCGTTCGGTATGACAGATGAGTGACATAATAATCTCAGACGCCTTGAGTCATAGAATGGTACTAGAGATGTCAGGCAAGAGTTGTTTAGAAGAGAGAGATGCTGTCAAATTTATGTCCAATTAGAGCAGTTACTGACCAGAACTGCTGGAGCGTTGATGGAGGCAACGGCGTCATTGAGCACGTGCAGCTCTGCGGAGACGCTGAGCATGAGAACGACAAAGCAGACGTCGAGGTAGAGCGACGCTTCGACCACGGTGATCATGGCGAGAGCCTGGAAGGCGTAGAGGATCTGGTGACCCGGTGAGGAGCGCAGGCCCGCCGGTACCCACATGGGCATCGGGAGGCGCCGCGCGGAAGAGCCGGCGCCCACCAGCGGGTCCAGAAGCCACAGCGTCGTCGGTACAACCACCATCACCTGCAAGCCATCCGTGGTTCATCAGTGTACCTTTCCTTTACTTCTGCTCGACCACTTTGCAATTCACACTTACGTGTTAGCCAGAGGACTCACAGAACAGCTTTAAGCCTACTTCTCCACCGTTCCACTCACGAATAGCATGTGGGGAAAAAGAACTTGCAATTTGCGGTTTCTGATTTATTTTATTACGATTGTCTCCCCCCCCCCCCCGACCCTATGTAGGTGGGAGTCAAGAAAATATTTTCGCGTTCTGAAGAGAAAATTGGTTATTGAAATTTGGTGACAACATTTTGCTGCGACGATAAACGTCGTGGTTTTAATAACTGCCAATCCAGCTCGAGTATCGTACCTGTGACACTATATTTCATATTTCGAGGTAACAAAAACAAGCTACATTTCTTTGATCTTTTTCGATGTCCTCGGTCAGTCCTCTCAGGTAACAATCCCAAACGGTGCAACAATACTCCAGAAGAGGATGGACAAGAGTAGTGAAGGCAATTTCTTAATAGATACCTTGCCAATAAAACGCTGTTTCTAGCTCTCCTGCCCCACAACATGTACTGTATGATAACTTAAGTAGTACGTAATTGTAATCCCTGGATATTTATTCGAATAGACAATCTTTAAATTTTTGTGATGTGTCGTGTAACTGAAATTTAAGGGATTTTTTTAGCACTTACGTGACGACCTCTTCTTTATGGTCAATTGCCAATTTTCTCACCACATAGATATTTTATCTAAGTCATTCTGCAATTTGTTTTGATCTTCTGGTGATGCAACTGCGACGATACTCCAAAGAAACACAATCTGAGTAGTAGCCGCTTGCAAGGTACGGCGTCAAAACAGGAACTCTAAAACTATGGAATCAACTTGAGATTCCCTGTCGATAGCACTCATTACTCTGCATGAATAAAGTGCCAACTGACTTTCACAAGAACTGTATTTTTTGAGTCCGTGATGGTTATGTGTGAACACATCGTTTTCTTTGAGGTATTTTATAAAGTTCCAAAACATTACTACAAACCGATATTAACGATATGGGCCTTTAATTCAGCGTATTACATCTATTTCCTCTCTTGTGCATTGGTGTCATCTGTGCAACTTTCCAGTCTTTAGGTGTGGATCTTCCGTCCAGAGAACGATTGATTATATACGACTTTTAGCAAGTGAGCTACTTCTTCAAAACACCCCGAAAGAAATGTAATTGGTACAGTCTGTACCGGAAGACTTGTCATAATTAAGTGGCTCAAATCGCTTCGCTACTTCTAAATTACTCACATTTGCAGCTATTCTTGATTCGAATCCTGCAATATTTTACTACATATTCTTTGGAGAAGGAATAAACCGTGATTAATAGCCCTGCTTTACTGGCGCTGTGCTCGGAAGCATTATTATTGATAATGTGCATTGATAGTCTCTTGCCGCTGATGTACTTTACATAAGATGAGAATCTTTTTCGATTTTATGTAAGATTTCGAGAGGTATTACCTTGTGGAAACGAACGAAAGCATTTTCCATTGAGGTCTGTGCTAAGTTTCGAGGTTTTGTAAACCCTCACCAATGTTTGAAATATTGTGTTCTTTTAAATCTGGCATGTAGCTACACTTTCCGTCAATAATTAAGAATCAAGTTGATTATAATTTGATGAACAAGCAGTAGTTATTTATTTATTCATAAGCTCGTATATCCTCCCCAGATTTGGGTCATCATACGCTTTTATCATACCTTACAGTTGTAGTATATGCAAATACTCGTATACTCATACGTTCGTAGGAGATAAGTCAAAACAATACATGATAAAATCTAAACGACTTATGCTATAATAACTATCTTATCTATTCATGAGACCTATCACACAAAACCGGAATTTACTTAATAGAATAGCTGATCCTCCCTGGTAGCCGCACGTACTGGCATGTCGCTTCTGGGATGCGGGGAGACGAATCGGTCGCGAATCGAACTGGTGGACTAACGACGAGGACTGGTTAACAGTCCGGCCTATATGTGGCTTTTAGGAGGTTTTCCGCATCCGAATGGGCCTCTGTTAGACTATTTGCGCTTGCTGTCTGTGGAGGGACTGAAGTTAAATCACACATTAAGAAATTTCTAATATAGACTTCATCATGGTTTTTCTTAACTCAGCCAGTAAATGTCTATCGTAAAAGCAAGTTTGGGGGAACCATAACGAAGCGCAATGCGACAAATAAGTTTTTTTATGTCGTTCCCCATAGCCACAAATTTATCAAAAGATAATTCAATTTTCCACCTTGGCTGTATTACGATCACAGTCATTTATCTCATACGATCAACTGATTTTGGCGTTGTGCTATTTTCAGGTGTTTACTCACAGTCTTATGATTTTATATCATTACCTGTGTGTGAGTGTATATATTATGCTCTGAGGTGATAAAGTCGTGGGATATCGATATGCACAAATACAAATGGTGGTAGTATCACGCACACAAGGTTTAAAACGGCAGCGCATTGGCGGAGCTGCCATTTGAGCTCAAGTGATTCGTGTGAAAAGGTTTCCGATCCACTTTGTCAAGAGTGCTCCGAGGACACCAAATTTCGGGCGTAACTTCTCATCACGTACAACGCAGTGACTGACGGCCTTCACTTAAGGACCGAGAGCAGCGGCGTTTGCGTAAATTTGTCAGTGCTAATAGACAAGCAAAATGCGAGAAATAACTGCAGAAATCAATGTAGAACGTACGACGGGCGTATCAGTTAGGACAGTGTGACAAAATGTGGCATTAATGGGCTACGGCAGCAGACGACCGACGCGAGTGCCTTTGCTAACAGCACGACATCGCCTGCAGCGTCCCTCCTGCGCTCGTGACCATATCGATTGGACCCTAGACAACTAGAAAGCCGCGGTCTGGTCAGATGAGTCCCGATTTCAGTTGGTAAGAGCTGACGGTGGGGTTCTAGTGTAATGCAGACCCTACGAAGCCATAAATCCAAGGTACAGATATCCTTGAAACTGTACCGTAAACAGTTCCTACTTAGTCAATATTCATGATACAATACACCAGTGGGGCGCAATACAGAATAATGTAGCAACCGTTGAAATATAAGCTCGAAGCTATTCACACAGAAATTTAATTATATTCCCTTTATTTTATGTTGCGTTTGTTTGATTATATTTTCAATATTCTGCTTTGTCTCTATACCAGTGTTAACAATAGTTGTTGTTAACATGCTATATTTCATTATATTGTATGTTAACCAGGGGCCTAGAAACGACGGAGAGGCTCCGTCCCCGCCGCAGCCGCAGTGGTCCACAACCCCACGATGACTACCGCAGTCCACTTCACCCCTCCGCCGCCTACACCGAGCCACTCTTTCAGGGCTATTGTGCGGTTCGGCCCCCGGTGTACCTCCCCCCCTCCTCCCCCCCCCCCCCCCCCCCCCGCGAATGTCTCACACAAGGCGAGTGTAACCCCTATGTTTTCGTGGTAGAGTAATGGTGGTGTACGCGTACTTGGAGAACTTGTTTGCACAGCAAACGCCGACATAATGTAGCTGAGGCGGAATAAGGGGAACCAGCCCGCATTCGCCGAGGCAGATGGAATACCGCCTAAAAACCATCCACAGACTGGCCGGCTCACCGGACCTCGACACAAGTCCGCCGGGCGGATTCGTGCTGGGGACCAGGCGCTCCTTCCCAATCCGGAAAGCCGTGCGTTACACCGCAACTATTGTTAATACTGACACTGAAACCAAGCATATAGTTGAAAATATAATCAAACAAAAGCAACATAAAATAAAAGGAGTGCAATTAAAGATATGTGTGAATAAGATCCAGCTTATGTAGCAATTGTTCTTACATTATTCTGTATTGCTCCCACTGGTGTGGGGGGCCATGACAACAATCGACTATATAGCTTCTATTAATAACATTTTATTTGTAGCTATCACTCTCTGGTATGAAGAAAACGCTGTTTGTTGGTCTTCTATCTTGTTCTTCTTCTATATTGACGTTGTTTTGATGTTCAGAGCATTCACTTAATCTTACAGAGTGAAAATTGAGCAACTGATTTTTAGGATTACAATGTGCAATCATATGTTTTGGTAGTTTACAATTGTTTGTAGATCGCAGTCTAGTTGTCTGCATTCCTCTCTACATGGAAAAGGAGACAACTGAAAACGACATGATCAACTTAACCTTCGTCTCCACATTCACAGACTGAAGTATTACTGCATCCCAGTCGATATAAACCGTTTGGGTCGTGGACTATGACCTGTTTGTTGATAGGTGCACCATACGTCGACTAGGGTCAAAGACGCACTTACTGAGCCTGTTCTTAATGCTTGGAAATATACTGTACAGCCGCCTTGCAGTGCGTCTAATATTCCAATCAGACTGTATTCGTCTAACCTCCAGGCACTTACGTGTCTATTATTAAAAATATAACCTCCTGTGATATTAATCGTATTGTTCTACATCTACATCTACATCTACGTCCATACTCCGCAAGCCACCTGACGGTGTGTGGCGGAGGGTACCTTCAGTACCTCTATCGGTTCTCCCTTCTATTCCAGTCTCGTATTGTTCGTGGAAAGAAGGACTGTCGGTATGCCTCTGTGTGGGCTCTAATCTCTCTGGTTTTATCCTCATGGTCTCTTCGCGAGATATACGTAGGAGGGAGCAATATACTGCTTGACTCTTCGGTGAAGGTATGTTCTCGAAACTTCAATAAAAGCCCGTACCGAGCTACTGAGCGTCTCTCCTGCAGAGTCTTCCACTGGAGTTTATCTATCATCTCCGTAACGCTTTCGCGATTACTAAATGATCCTGTAACGAAGCGCGCTGCTCTCCGTTGGATCTTCTCTATCTCTTCTATCAACCCTATCTGGTACGGATCCCACACTGCTGAGCAGTATTCAAGCAGTGGGCGAACAAGCGTACTGTAACCTACTTCCTTTGTTTTCGGATTGCATTTCCTTAGGATTCTTCCAATGAATCTCAGTCTGGCATCTGCTTTACCGACGATCAACATTATATGATCATTCCATTTTAAATCACTCCTAATGCGTACTCCCAGATAATTTATGGTATTAACTGCTTCCAGTTGCTGACCTGCTATTTTGTAGCTAAATGATAAAGGATCTATCTTTCTGTATATTCGCAACACATTACACTTGTCTACATTGAGATTCAATTGCCATTCCCTGCACCATGCGTCAATTCGCTGCAGATCCTCCTGCATTTCAATACAATTTTCCATTGTTACAACCTCTCGGTACACCACAGCATCATCTGCAAAAAGCCTCAGTGAACTTCCGATGTCATCCACCAGGTCATTTATGTATATTGTGAATAGCAACGGTCCTATGACACTCCCCTGCGGCACACCTGAAATCACTCTTACTTCGGAAGACTTCTCTCCATTGAGAATAACATGCTGCGTCCTGTTATCTAGGAACTCCTCAATCCAATCACACAATTGGTCTGATAGTCCATATGCTCTTACTTTGTTCATTAAACGACTGTGGGGAACTGTATCGAACGCCTTGCGGAAGTCAAGAAACACGGCATCTACCTGGGAACCCGTGTCATTGGCCCTCTGAGTCTCGTGGACGAATAGCGCGAGCTGGGTTTCACATGACCGTCTTTTTCGAAACCCATGCTGATTCCTAAAGAGTAGATTTCTAGTCTCCAGAAAAGTCATTATACTCGAACACAATACGTGTTCCAAAATTCTGCAACTGATCGACGTTAGAGATATAGGTCTATAGTTCTGCACATCTGTTCGACGTCCCTTCTTGAAAACGGGGATGACCTGTGCCCTTTTCCAATCCTTTGGAACGCTACGCTCTTCTAGAGACCTACGGTACACCGCTGCAAGAAGGGGGGCAAGTTCCTTCGCGTACTCTGTGTAAAATTGAACTGGTATCCCATCAGGTCCAGAGGCCTTTCCTCTTTTGAGCGATTTTAATTGTTTCTCTATCCCTCTGTCGTCTATTTCGATATCTACCATTTTGTCATCTGTGCGACAATCTAGAGAAGGAACTACAGTGCAATCTTCCTCTGTGAAACAACTTTGGAAAAAGACATTTAGTATTTCGGCCTTTAGTCTGTCATCCTCTGTTTCAGTACCATTTTGGTCACAGAGTGTCTGGACATTTTGTTTTGATCCACCTACCGCTTTGACATAAGACCAAAATTTCTTAGGATTTTCTGCCAAGTCAGTACATAGAACTTTACTTTCGAATTCATTGAACGCCTCTCGCAAAGCCCTCCTCACACTACATTTCGCTTCGCGTAATTTTTGTTTGCCTGCAAGGCTTTGGCTATGTTTATGTTTGCTGTGAAGTTCCCTTTGCTTCCGCAGCAGTTTTCTAACTCGGTTGTTGTACCACGGTGGCTCTTTCCCATCTCTTACGATCTTGCTTGGCACATACTCATCTAACGCACAATGTACGACGGTTTTGAACTTCGTCCACAGATCCTCAACACTATCTGTACTTGAGACAAAACTTTTGTGTTGAGCCAACAAGTACTCTGAAATCTGCTTTTTGTCACTTTTTCTAAACAGAAAAATCTTCCTACCCTTTTTAATATTCCTATTTACGGCTGAAATCATCGATGCCGTAACCGCTTTATGATCGCTGATTCCCTGTTCTGCGTTAACGTTTTCAAATAGTTCGGGTCTGTTTGTCACCAGAAGGTCTAATATGTTATCCCCACGAGTCGGTTCTCTGTTTAACTGCTCAAGGTAGTTTTCAGATAAAGCACTTAAAAAAATTTCACAGGATTCTTTGTCCCTGCCACCCGTTATGAACGTTTGAGTCTCCCAGTCTATATCTGGCAAATTAAAATCTCCACCCAGAACTATAACATGGTGGGGAAATCTACTCGAAATATTTTCCAAATTATCCTTCAGGTGCTCAGCCACAACAGCTGTTGAGCCAGGGGGCCTATAGAGACATCCAATTACCATGTCTGAGCCTGCTTTAACCGTGACCTTCACCCAAATCATTTCACATTTCGGATCTCCGTCAATTTCCTTCGATACTATTGCACTTCTTATCGCTATAAACACGCCTCCCCCTTCACTGTTCAGCCTGTCTCTACGGTATACATTCCAATCTGAGTTTAGGATTTCGTTACTGTTTACGTCTGGTTTCAGCCAACTTTCTGTCCCTAGTACTATATGGGCATTGTGACCGTTTATTAATGAGAGCAGTTCTGGGACCTTTCTATAGACGCTCCTGCAGTTTACTATTAGCACATTAATATTGTTATTCCCTGTTGCATTTTGCCTACTCCTACCTTGCCGCGTCTCAGGAGGCGTCTTGTCGGGCCTAGGGAGGGGATTCTCTAACCTAAAAAACCCCCATGTGCACTCCACACGTACTCCGCTACCCTTGTAGCCGCTTCCGGCGTGTAGTGCACGCCTGACCTATTCAGGGGGACCCTACATTTCTCCACCCGATAGCGGAGGTCTAGAAATTTGCACCCCAGATCTCCGCAGAATCGTCTGAGTCTCTGGTTTAAGCCTTCCACTCGGCTCCAAACCAGAGGACCGCGATCGGTTCTGGGAACGATACTACAAATTGTTAGCTCTGATTCCACCCCGCGAGCGAGGCTTTCCGCCTTCACCAATTCCGCCAACCGCCTGTACGAACTGAGGATGACCTCTGAACCCAGACGGCAGGAGTCATTGGTGCCGACATGAGCAACAATTTGCAGTCGGGTGCACCCAGTGCTCTCTATCGCCGCCGGTAGGGCCTCCTCCACATCTCGGATGAGGCCCCCCGGCAAGCAGACAGAGTGAACACTGGCCTTCTTCCCCGACCTTCCAGCTATTTCCCTAAGGGGCTCCATCACCCGCCTAACGTTGGAGCTCCCAATAACTAATAAACTCCTCCCCCCCTGTGCCTGCTCGGGCCTTGCTGAAGGAGCAGCCACATGTCCACTCACAGGCAGAGCGGGCGATGCCACACGGCCAGCCTCCACATTGACCCTCCGCCTCGTGCGCCGAGAACGCCGCTGAACCCGCCACTCCCCTTGGGGAGAGGGTGGCCCAACCGCACCCGGTACCGGCGAAGATGTCTCGACAGCAGGGACAGTGTGTGAAGCATGTAACACCTGGGGTGTACCCTGCGACGCACCAGACTCCCCACTGCCGCTACACTCCGAGGCAGCAGCCTGAAGACGGCTGACCGCGGCCATCAACACGCTCAGCTGTTCGCGAACAGTGGCCAGCTCCTCCTGCGTCCGTACACAGCAGTCACACATCCTATCCATCCTAAGGAATCAATTTACTGAAGAGAGTTGTTCAACCTTTAACTAGACTGCTAATTCACTAAAGGCGGCTGTTTATTCACTAAACTGGGGTTGCTAGCCACTTCTTGTAGAAAACAATGAAAATAGCACTACCTGTCTCTGGACTGTATTGAAAACAAACACTAGCACTACTGGCACTATGGCTGACTAAAGGGACTCTCTCTGACTGTATTCAAAACAAACACGAAATCTATGGAACACTATTAATAGCACCAGACAATTAAAGCTTCCTAAAAGCAAATACACACGGAAGAAGTGACAAGTGAGAAAAATACAGTTAATACTTAAATTAAGGTAGCTCGCTGCACAGCAGACGTGAAGCAGACGGCAGTTACGACGACACTGACTCTACTGGCACTATGGCTGACTAAAGGGACTCTCTGACTGTATTCAAAACAAACACGAAATCTATGGAACACTATTAATAGCACCAGACAATTAAAGCTTCCTAAAAGCAAATACACACGGAAGAAGTGACAAGTGAGAAAAATACAGTTAATACTTAAATTAAGGTAGCTCGCTGCACAGCAGACGTGAAGCAGACGGCAGTTACTAATCACTATAATGCTGCTCTACAACCTACTACGATAGTTATCAGACATATCCCGAGAGTTATCAGTAAACCAGAGATAGGTGTAGAAACAATATCCACCCCATCTAACAGATGTAAAAGGGGATAAGTACTAAATCCCAGAACAATGGACCAATTATCGAGTCGTTGGATCAGCCCCCGATACCGTTTCTAACTACTTTACACTGTCGTACAAGCTGTTGAACACAGTGTGAACGTAAGGTGATACAGTACTTAGCTTTAAATTGTACCTCTGCGTCAGGTCTGCTTACTAGGGGACGGACCCTTTGATTGTAGGTCACCGGTCACCACTGACTGCAGGCGTGTGCCTGAAGACGGTGCCCACAGTGATCCAGGAAGAGGTGCTGTCATCTTGGCCAACTCATACTGCATCATGCATCGATGTAACGCGGCGTCGGTACCTGTATGATGAACACCTTGTCAGACTGTGGCCCCCGCATAACGTGGCTGGTGAGACCTACCCAATGTCGAGCCCAGGCTCCCTTCGAACTGTGTTCCTGAATGTCCCTGATGGCGGGGAGTTGGTATATTGACATTGTATGTTTACAACTCGTATTAATGTGGCTTCTCTCACCATATCTGATTAGGAAAGATCGATGACACTTGCATGTTTCCTTCGCTGCACATCACATCCTGCCTGGAGACGCCTGTTACCCTTAGGAACGCAAACATGAGCATGACGGACAATTTTAGACTGTTTTATCGGTGATAGGTGTGTGGTTTGCCAACGGGCGACATTGTGTCTCCAGACGGAACTCTGAAACCAGTAACTCACACGTGTGGCCCGGCACCGCAATCGACAGCCCTACCCTGTATCTCTTTCTCTACTGTAAAAAGCCCGATGCCCATGATGCCACGCCATAGGATGAGATAGATGGCGATCGTTTTATGGATAAACATCTTATGGTTTCTCAGAGGACTTCGTTGTGACCACAATGAGCCTGAAATTTTTGTGGTAATGACTATGGGACCAAACTGCTGAGGTCATCTGTCCCTAGGCTTACGCACTACTTAATCTACCTTAAACTAACTTACGCCTAGGACAACACACCCACCCATGCCCGAGGGTAGACTCGAACCTCCGACGGGGGTGGTGTGGGGGGGGGGGGGGGGAGGCAGAGAGGGGAGCCGCGCGAACCGTGACAAGACAGTGAGCCTGAGATACTAGAAAATCTCACACGTTCACGTGACATGACACCTCAAATTAATGCTCCAGTGCTTACATACCTTTATCTGTCACTTCGTCACTTCATCATTAGTGTTAGCAAAATCCATCTCACTGAATTTGACGAATCGGTTGCTGAGAGTGCTTTAGCGAAATCGCTCTTGCACATCTAATGCTAACAAGAACGGCTGTTTTCCTAGCTTGTGGACACTAGGAACTGGGTAATCGGCCAGCTTTAAGATACTCGCCAATTGGTCTGAGAAGGGACTACATCATGGTTGAACCTTGAATATTAGATATACATAGTGCATGGCCTGGCACCTCAAACACTAGCCCCAGCTATACTCTGATCCCATGATAGGAAGCCGCTTACTTAATATATATTCTGCGGCAACTCCGTGTATTACAAGGTTGGGGGATCTCTATCCACAACATGGGGAATACCCAGGGGAGTGGGCATCCGCCCAGTTGCGAGATGTGCTCCCCTAACATGGCCGACTCATCGGGTTTGTCCCCGCGAAAGATATCAATACTAGAACGTCAGGGTGGCTCAGGGACGAGTGTCACTACTGACCTGCATGTAGACCACGATGCGGCGGATGTGTCGCCTGTAGCGGGCCCGAGTGTCGCCGGGACCGCTTCCGCTACTCACGAAGCGACGTCTACAGTCCGCCAACAGCAGCGCCAGCCGCTGCGTCCGCTCCTGCTGCCACAGGAAGGCTGCAACCTGGTGGCACAAGGCGCAATGTGTCCACCCAACTAAACTGCTAGCAAGCTGTATTTTATTTGTATACACTGAGCTGACAAAAGCCGTGGGATACCTCCCAATGTCTTGTCGGGACTCCTTTTGCCCGGCGTAGTGCAGTAACTCGACGTGGCGTGGACTCAAAAAGTCGTTGGAAATCCCCTGCAGAAATACTAAGACGTACTGCCTCTATAGCTATCCATAATTGCGAAAATGTTGCCGGTACTGGATTTTGTGCACGAACTGACCTCTCGGTTATGTCCCATGAATGTTCAATGGGATTCATGTGGGGCGATCTTGGTGGCCAAAACATTTACTCGAATTGCGCAAAATATTCTTCAAATCAATCGTAAACAGTTGTGCCCCAGTGGCATGGCGCATTGTCAACCAAAGTATTCTACCGTTTTTTGGGAACATGAACTCCATGAATGGCTGCCAATGGTCTCCAACTAGCCGAACTTAACCATTTCCAGTCAATGACCGGTTTAGATGGACCAGAAAACACTGTCCATTCCATGTAAACATAGCCTACACCATTATGAAGCCACCATCAGTTTGCACAGTGCCTTGTTGACATACTGGGTCCATGGCTTAGTGTGGTCTGTACCACACTCGAACCCTGCCGTCAGCTGGAATTGGTACTCATCTGACCAGATCACAGACTTCCAGTCGTCTAGGGTGCAACCGATATGGTCACGAGCCCAGGAGAGGCGCTGCACGTGATTTCGTGCCATTAGCAACCGCACTTGTGTTGGTCGTCTGCTGCCATAACCCGTTAACGCCAAATTTCACAGTTCGTCGTATGTTCCACATTGATTTCTGCGTTTATGTCGCGTAGTGTTGCTTGTCTGTTGGCACAGACAACTCTACGCAAACGCCACAGCTCTCGACCTTAACTGAAGGCCGTCGCCCACTGCGTTGTCCGTGGTAGGAGGTAATGCCTGAAACATGGTCTTCTCGGCACCATCTTGACACTGTGGATCTAGGAATATCGGATTCTCTTACGATTTCCGAAATGGAATGTCCCATGCATCTAGCTCCAACTACTACCCTGCGTTCGTAGTCTGTTAATTTCCCTCGTGCAGCCATAAACATGTCGGAAAGCTTTTCACAAGAATCTCTTGAGTACAGATGACGGCTTTGCCAGTGCATTGCCCTTATATACCTCGTGTACGCGATACTACCGCCATCCGTGTATGTGCATGTCGCTATCCCATGACTTTTGCATCTCAATGTATTCCTGCCACTATATGAAACATACAAGAGCAACTGTTCTAAAATTAGAGAGAAACACCGCCTTATGCAAGACACGGTTTGTTTATTTTCGCTCTACTCAAACAAGTTCCGTTAGTTTTTGTGCCATCTTCAGTGGTATTTTGTTTATTAATCTGTATGACAATCATTTTGACATACTGGGTTCATGGCTTAGTGGGGTCTGTACAACACTCGAACCCTACAATCAGTTGGAATTGGCACTCATCTGACCAGATCACGGATTTCTTAAGTAATGGAACCCAGTACGTTGTCCTCGATGATGAGTGTTCATCGGAGGTGAGGGTATCATCTGGAGTGCCCCAGGGAAGTATGGTAGGTCCGCTGTTGTTTTCTATCTACATATGATCTTTTGGATAGGGTGGATAGCAATGTGCGGCTGTTTGCTGATGATGCTGTGGTGTACGGGAAGGCGTCGTCGTTGAGTGACTGTAGGAGGATACAAGATGACTTGGACAGGATTTTTGATTGGTGTAAAGAATGGCAGCTAACTCTAAATATAGATAAATGTAAATTAATGCAGATGAATAGGATAAAGAATCCCGTAATGTTTGAATACTCCATTAGTAGTGTAGCGCTTGACACAGTCACGTCGATTAAATATTTGGGCGTAACATTGCAGAGCGATATGAAGTGGGACAAGCATGTAATGGCAGTTGTGGGGAAGGCAGATAGTCGTCTTCGACTCATTGGTAGAATTCTGGGAAGATGTGGTTCATCTGTAAAGGAGACCGCTTATAAAACACTAATACGACCTATTCTTGAGTACTGCTCGAGCGTTTTGGATCCCTATCAGGTCGGATTGAGGGAGGACATACAAGCAATTCAGAGGCGGGCTGCTAGATTTGTTACTGGTAGGTTTGATCAACACGCGTGTGTTACGGGAATGCTTCAGGAACTCGGGTGGGAGTCTCTAGAGGAAAGGAGGCGTTCTTTTCGTAAATAGCTACTGAGGAAATTTAGAGAACCAGCATTTGAGGCTGACTGCAGTTCAATTTTACTGCCGCCAACTTACATTTCGCGGAAAGACCACAAAGATAAGAGAGAGTAGGGCTCGTACATAGGCATATAGGCAGTCATTTTTCCCTCGTTCTGTTTGGGAGTGGAACAGGGAGAGAAGATACTAGTTGTGGTACGAGGTATCCTCCGCCACGCACCGTATGGTGGATTGCGGAGTGTGTATGTAGATGTAGATGTAGATTATGAGGTGATAACAACTTGTCAGGCTATATAGATTTCGGCTTACTGTAATTTCATTTTATAAAGGTGTGACAATCATGTGTTAATCTTTGCGACGTTTACACTGCCTGACAAAAAAGTCAAGCCGCCGGAAGGCACAGCCTAATGGTAAAGTGACTGAGTACGCATACACATAACCGCCGGGTATGCAGTGGTTAGAGTTACCATTCTCTCTGACAGGCAGAACGATCACGAGAGTGCACTAGTGGCTCAAATGGCTCTGAGCACTATGGGACTCAACTGCTGTGGTCATCAGTCCCCTAGAACTTAGAACTACTTAAACCTAACTAACCTAAGGAGATCACACACATCCATGCCCGAGGCAGGATTCGAACCTGCGACCGTAGCAGTCGCACGGTTCCGGACTGCGCGCCTAGAACCGCGAGACCACCGCGGCCGGCAGTTCACTAGTGTTTCTCGCGTTTGGTGCTGGCCTGGTAGGGCATTATTGGGCGTGAACAGCATCAGATCTTGAGTAGTCAGTATGAAGGAGACAGAGTTGCCGCCTACTTGTGTGAGATGGTTTTCTCAGTTCCTGGCAGACTTCGCAAGCAGCCTCGTTGAGGGCTCCATTTAGCGGCCTGCTCGAAACGTTCAGTATCCAGATTTCTGGGGCATTCAGATGCGACTGTGGCCTGATGATGAACTGCATGGACACGTGCGTGCTGGCATACGCGTCCGCACGGTTACGGTCGACAACGTCACCACCACAACAGAGGATCGCCGTGTAGTGCACCAACCACATCTTGACCACTTCAAGTCTGCGTCGCGCTTTCGAGAGCAAGTAACCGACTTCCTGCAACCTAGTGTGTCATCCCATACTATTGGCCAGAAACTAGGAGCAGCCAGATTACGGAACAATCACCACAGGACAGACAGCTAAGTTTCGAATGGCTGTGTGACCGGGAAGCATGGCCTGCTGATGAATGGCACCGAACTGTGTTCAATAATAAATCGCATTTCTGCACAATCCCGTACGATCATCGTCAGGGAGTATGCTAGCGACCTGGGAAGAGATCCCATTCTTCCAATGTTTTGGAGAGGCATTCTTGGCATCATTCTGTCTCGAGACATCGGATATGACTCTAGATCACGGCTGGTAGCAACTGACGGAACATTCACGTCACAACAGTAAGTCAAGGACATACTGCGTCCCCATGTGTTACGTTTCGTGCGACAGTGCCGTGATGCCATTTTACATAGTGAAAATGGTCGTCAACACGTGGCATGTGTCTCTGTGAACTGTTTGCGTGATTTCTGAGGTGCTTCCGTGGCCAGCGAGATCCAGAGATAAGTGCCTATGGAACATGTGTGGGGCCAACTGGGATGTCAACTCCGTCCCACCGCCAGTACTCAGGAGATCATAGTCCGTTTGAAACAGCTGTAGGAGAGCTTGCCTCAAAATAGGATACAAGGGCTTTGTGACTCCCTTCCCAATTGAATCAGTGTATGCATCCGGGCCAGAACGAGTAAGTCATACTGATAAGTGGGTTCATACTGTTAAGTTCTTTGTAAATTTGACTTGATTGCGTAATCATTGAAATGACAACACATAAAGTTTCATTTCGTTTCTGGTCTCCTCTTGTCAGACTGACACATATTACACAACTGAGACATGAAACGTCATTTTTATGTTGTATTGCAAATTAGTGCTACAATAATAATTGGAATATAAGTTAACTATACAGATACTCACTTGACCTACTCATACAGTGCAACGCGCATAGCTCTAACTTGCGATACTTGGAGGTGAGCCAAACCTGGATCGTAGCCGCCCGATTTGTGTTTTAGGGCTCGTATCCGCCCGACGGATTAACGACTGTGGGCAGGTACGCCGATCAATCTGTGTATGGTTTATAAGCGGTTACCCAGGCTTCTTCTAGGCAAATGCTGGGTTGGTCCCCAAATTCCGTATCACACGATATAACACACACAAGGAGTTAAAACACGATACTACACAGATCAAAGTTTACACGATCCACAGACAGATGGCGAACACGACTTCCCTCCCTTAGATTAGCCTCTTGACTGTGGCTTCAGGAAGGCCATCTGGCTACACTGTTAAATAATGAAATAAAATTTGCCAAATTCTGAAAAAAGTAGACGCGTACTAGACGGCATAAATATTAGGCAAAAGAAAGAAACGATTACTTACACACCTGACAGTGATTTTGTGCTGGTAGTTTTATATGTACCACATCCTAGTATTATACAGCCTCTTATTTCAGACTGAAAATCGTCAAAAACGTGATAACATATAGCGCGATATCAAGCTGGTGAATCCGTGTAGCTTTGTCAATAGATTCATTACGAAGAACTAATCGAGTTTGCGCACAGTGCTTAGAAGATTATGTGGCACAGAAACTTCCGCTTGTCACCTCACTCTCACACGAATTAAATCACGGTTCGATAATGGACCTTAGTGATTTGGCCATGGTTCGAGAACATATACCATTTCCAAGAGTCCTTATTTTGATAGCGTTCTCAACCTTCTTTACTTCACATAAGAGTAAAGTCGAAGAAGTGAAACAGCGGTAATAAGGGGGAGGGGGCGGGGGTTTAGGGAGGATTTAGATTCTAATGTTTCCCCAGTCGCAATCAAATGGGTGAAAGTCTCTTTTAATCACTCTATTTATGCAACAACATTATTATTTAGTTATTATTTAGATTGCTTTCTTTCTCATTCCGTGTCATATCTGAACGGAAGCCGTAATGTACTTCCTGATGAAAGAGTGCGAAAATGAAACACTTAAGTTCGCCGGTCATCTGAGGTCAAAAAAAAAAAAAAAATAAAAAGGTTCAAATGGCTCTGAGCACTATGGGACTTAACTTAACTGCTGAGGTCATCAGTCCCCTAGAACTTATAACCTAAGGACATCACACACATCCATGCCCGAGGCAGGATTCGAATCTGCGACCGTAGCGGTCGCGCGGTTCCAGGCTGTAGCGCCTAGAACCGCTCGGCCACTCCGGCCGGCTGAGGTCAAACATTGCAGTAAAATAGGGCCCATGTAAGGGCACATTAAGGTCTCCAGTAAGTCTTTCACCGTTGGAAAAAATGTGGCCCATTGAAGGGTAAATATGTAGAGCGAGGCTGACACCAAGTCTTGTGGTAGCAGATCGACTTCTCGATGTGATAATTGATACTTTATGACTACATCTCATTACTGCAAGCCCGACCTCGGCAGTACCGCCTTCTCTTACAAAGTCGACTGCTGCCTACCTTCACGGTCATGGCGACACCGGTGACACAGACGAAGACTTCGACGGCGAGCTCCTCGAGCTTAGCTGCCGGCGCCACCCACAGCTTGGAAGCAGCCATGGCGGGCACGGACACGTTCACCACGAGCAGCAGCAGCGCCCTCCACGTCAGTGACCAGGACGTCGACGGCGCCTGGAGCCCCAGCAGCCGCAGCGCGGCCGCCACCGGCCCCAGCAGCTCGCCCAGGTCGTCGCTCATCTCTCCTGGGCCCCTGAGCGCATGTCACAGTTAGCTTCGCTTCACTTACTTGCATTCCATCTGATTTTATTGTGGACTCTCTCTGGATCAGTTTCTTTTCTTTATTTTATATCTCTCATCCGCAAGTCATAACAGCAAGGGGGGGCTGTGGTAGGGTTTCATCTTTTTCAGTCAATAATAATATAATAATATTAATAACATTAGGAGTGGAGCAAACAGAATTCCAATTAGAAATGTTTGAGGGGGAGGGGGGGGGGGTAATTTCCACTTTCCATATTCGCTTAATGACCCAAGGTAACTTCCCGAAACCCTTGGTCGAACTGGGTTATTGGAACATTTTCATTTCTGAGACAGCGACGTCCATCGTCCCAGAGAAAAAGAAAAATTTCGTGACGTATGTGTATGTATACTGAGGCAACAAAATTCATGTGATAGCGATATATACATATATAGTGTAATTAAGCTTTTTAGGTTTTTATGTTGGTAACGCCACGTAGCACCCTCTATTAAAATCGCAGACTGCGCTGTGTGCGGTCTGTGGCTGGTTGGACTCGTTGTTGGAAGTTATTCGCCAGTATAGTGTTGGGCAGTTAGATGCGAACAGCCCGTAGCATTGGGCAGTTGGAGGTGAGCCGCCAGCAGTGGTAGATGTGGGGAGAGAGATGCCAGAGTTTTGAGATGTTAATATGAGCGGACGATCTGTACGTGTGTCCGTCAGAAAATGGAAATCTGTTAAACTGGAAGCCGGCCAGAGTGGCCGAGCGGTTCTCGGCGCTACAGTCTGGAACCGCGCTACCGCTACGGTCGCAGGTTCGAATCCTGCCTCGGGCATGGATGTGTGTGCTGTCCTTAGGTTAGTTAGGTTTAAGTAGTTCTAAGTTCTAGGGGACTGATGACCTCAGAAGTTAAGTCCCATAGTGCTCAGAGCCATTTGAACCATTTGTTAAACTGGATGTCAAGAATTTATATATATTATTATGACTTTTGAACATTATTGAGGTAAATAAATTGTTTGTTCTCTATCAAAATCTTTCATTTTCTAACTATATGCCTATCAGTAGTTAGTGCCTTCAGTAGTTAGAATCTTTCATTTACCTGGCAGTATTGGCGCTCGCTGTATTGCAGTAGTTCGAGCAACAAAGATTTTTGTGAGGTAAGTGATTCATGAAGGGTATAGGTTATTGTTAGTCAGGGCTATTCTTTTGTAGGGATTATTAAAAGTCAGACTGCGTTGCGCTAAAAGATTGTGTGTCACTTTAGAAATGATCAGAATAAATAAAGAGAAGACAGTCTCAGTACTTTCAGTTTCACTCTGGTGTTTGACAATCAGGTAACGTGAAAGTTTTACCAGCACAGTCATTCTTTACATTCGAAGGGGAAGTTTCAATAGATAGCGATAGCATCGCGTACACAAGGCATAAAAGGGCAGTGCATCGGTGGAGCTGTCATTTGTACTCAGGTGTCCGACGTGATTATGGCCGCACGACGGGAAGTAACAGCCTTTTAACGCGGAATGGTAGTTGGAGCTAGACGCATGGGACATTTCTTTTCGGAAATCGTTAGCGAATTCAGTACTCTGAGATCTACAGTGTCAACAGTGTGCCGACAGTACCAAATTTCAGGCATTACCTCTCATCGTGGACAACACACTGGCTGACCGTCTTAACGACAGAGAGCAGCGGCGTTTGCGTAGAGATGTCAGTGCTAACAGACAATCAACATTGAATGAAATAGCGTAGAAACCAATGTGCAGTGTGGAAGAACGTTACCCTTAGGACAGTGCGGCGAAATTTGGCGGTAATGTGCTGTGGCAGCAAAAGACCGAAGCGAGTACGTTTGCTAAAAGCCCCACGTCGCCTGCAGCGCCTCTCCTGGGGTCGTGAGCATATCGGTTCGAGTGTGGCGAGACCCCAGCGACGCCATGAACCCAAGTTGTCAACAAGGCGCTGTGCAACTTGGTTGTGGCTCCATAATGCGGTCGGCTGTCTCCTAGTCCAACTGAACCGATCATTGACTGGAAATGCTTATCTTCGGCTAGTTGGAGATCATTTGCAGCCTTTCATAGACTTTCCAAACAACTATGGAATTTTTGTGGATGACAATATGCCACGTCTCTGGGCCACAGTTCTTCTCGATTTGTTTGAAGAACATTCCGGACAGTTCGGTCGAATGATTCTGCCATCCAGATAGCCCGGCATAAATCCCACAGAATATTTATCGGACATAATCCAGATGTCAGTTCGTGCACAAAATCCTGCACCGGCAATACCTTCGCAGTTATGGGCAGCTATAGAGGCAGCATGGCTCAATATTTCTGCAGCGGAGTTCTAACGACTTGCTGAGTCCATGCCATGTCGAGTGCTGCACTACGACTGGCAAAAGTAGGTCCGATGCGGTATTGGGAGGTATTCCATTACTTTTTTCACCTCAGTGTAAGTATGTATGTGTATTTATAAAGCGTGCTACTAACTTAATGGCGCCATACACGCCCAATATTTACTGCTCAATTCTGAGTATTGTGCAGTAACACTGAGGTCTGAGAGCACTATTGACTGTCTACGTTACGTACTGAAAGAGACTGCAGAGTTTTTAAAATACGAGTAATGACGCTCACTCACAATATTGCACCATGTATGGGTGATATTGTGCAATACACGTTAGTTCCTGCCGAGATTTCGTGATCTGCGGACATGTAGCAACTGATACAGCAACATCATATAACTACAAAAACATCAAGAAGGGCGGATAAAAGGAATCATCTGCTGAAGTTCTTTCAGGGGAGTAGTTCGACTACACATTTAATACTTATTCGTTAATTAGTTACAGAAACATTTGACAAAAGTATTTTAAGTTCAGAGTTCCAACTGCAACTGCTTAATTTTTCGTTTCAGCATCTTGAATTATTTATTGCAGAAATAACAACAGCACTACCTACCCATCTTTTACAATAACGTACAGTTTTACAGTTTTTTTCAATTTTACAGATCTATTCAGCATTACGGAAAGTAAAATCCGACCAGTGCATGAACAGCATCTTTTATTTGTACATAGACTGTAATGAGGTTCACCGATTCATTGAACAATTACTCGACTATCCTTAAAAACATTCCATTAGTCTTCTGACTGTGCTCCAAGTATTCTTAGCATGTTAGTGTAGAACGCCTTGCAAACCAGTTTTTCGCCTATTGCCGCTTTCTCCTGCTTTTATTTTTACAGCTCGGAGGAGTTTCAATCGCAGTTCATGCAGGTTCCGCATCACTTAGCGTCGACATGTTCATTACGAAGGCAAAGTTCTAACTGACGCTACCCAGGCATAAATATTACGCCCTAATATATAGTCGTTCTTGGTCTCTCACTTTTGCGCAGTGTATTGCCACAATATTGTTGTTGTTGTTGTGGTCTTCAGTCCTGAGACTGGTTTGATGCAGCTCTCCATGCTACTCTATCCTGTGCAAGCTTCTTCATCTCCCAGTACCTACTGCAACCTACATCCTTCTGAATCTGCTTAGTGTACTGATCTCTTGGTCTCCCTCTACGATTTTTACCCTCCACACTGCCCTCCAATGCTGAATTTGTGATCCCTTGATGCCTCAAAACATGTCCTACGAACCGATCCCTTCTTCTAGTCAAGTTGTGCCACAAACTTCTCTTCTCCCCAATCCTGTTCAATACCTCCTCATTAGTTACGTGATCTACCCACCTTATCTTCAGCATTCTTCTGTAGCACCACATTTCAAAAGGTTCTATTCTCTTCTTGTCTAAACTGTATATCGTCCACCTTTCACTTCCATACATGGCTACACTCCATACAAATACTTTCAGAAACGGCTTCCTGACACTTAAATCTATACTCGATGTTAACAAATTTCTCTTCTTCAGAAACGATTTCCTTGCCATTGCCAGTCTACATTTTATATCCTCTCTACTTCGACCATCATCAGTTATTTTACTCCCTAAATAGCAAAACTCCTTTACTACTTTAAGTGTCTCATTTCCTAATCTAATCCCCTCAGCATCACCCGATTTAATTTGACTACATTCCATTATCCTCGTTTTGCTTTTGTTGATGTTCATCTTATATCCTCCTTTCAAGACACTGTCCATTCCGTTCAACTGCTCTTCCAAGTCCTTTGCTGTCTCTGACAGAATTACAATGTCATCGGCGAACCTCAAAGTTTTTACTTCTTCTCCATGAATTTTAATACCTACTCCAAATTTTTCTTTTGTTTCCTTTACTGCTTGCTCAATATACAGATTGAATAACATCGGGGAGAGGCTACAATCCTGTCTCATTCCCTTCCCAACCACTGCTTCCCTTTCATGTCCCTCGACTCTTATAACTGCCATCTGGTTTCTGTACAAATTGTAAATAGCCTTTCGCTCCCTGTATTTTACTCCTGCCACCTTCAGAATTTGAAAGAGAGTATTCCAGTTAACGTTGTCAAAAGCTTTCTCTAAGTCTATAAATGCTAGAAACGTAGGTTTGCCTTTTCTTAATATTAATGCGCAATAAATATTGAGCGTGTGAGTGTCCCTTAAGATGATAGAAAGAATGGTGCAGCATTGTTGGCTGCGTGAAAGCTAGGGGTAAGTTTTAATCATCTAGCTCGACAAGCTTTTTTTTCTTCAAGCAAGATGTCACGTTTCCATCACTAAGTGTGAGAGCTGTTTCTTGAATGCGTCTCCTAAAGGTCGTGTCGTGTGGCTAGGGCCTCCCGTCGAGTAGACCGTTCGCCTAGTGCAGGTCTTTCGATTTGACGCCACTTCGGCGACTTGCGCGTCGATGGGGATGAAATGATGATGATTAGGACAACACAACACCCAGTCCCTGAGCGGGGAAAATCTGCGACCCAGCCGGGAATCGAACCCGGGCCCTTAGGATTGACATTCTGTCGCGCTGACCACTCAGCTACCGGGGGCTGACTCTCCTAAAGGTGAGTATAAAGGATGTGTGAGCACTGCGGTGTCGTGCTTGTGTCGTAGTTAAAGATGAGGATAGGAAAAGGCTGAAACCTAGTTCTGGTGTACAACTTACTCTTCTCGAACAGCACACCAGGTAACTGCTGAGTTTACCGTCACTATCGAAAGGACGGATCACCGTGAACAGTGAGGCTTGCTCAGTCTATGAGACTTCGTTCACAGGTATGAAATCTATTCCACAGTCACTGACGGGTGGTCTCGCAGTCAGTACCTTCGTATCACCACCCTTCATTTCCCTACCAACCAAACAGTGGCGCTGAAAATTTCTCTTGTCCCGCAAACAACTTTGAAGATGGAGTATTGCTGACTTGTGGTTGCCTCGGTGTTTCGGTCGAGATGAAGTGTGTTCAGATATTAAGACTTGCTCGCGCTTCCTGTGTCACGAGCGGAATGGAAAACGTCTGAAGATTATAGAATTCACGTGCCACGCTGAACTATTCCATTCGCTGTGAAAAGCGCACTATGCTTTCATTGTTAATGTCACTGCAGTCTTATTTGAGAGGAACGGTGTTCGATTCCCAGTCCGGCTGGCTTCATATTGATATACTGCGATTTCTGTAAACTTACTGTTACCTACTGTAAGAAAGTGAATCCCATCTCAACGACACGTGATATGAACACTGAGATATTTGAAAAGGCCGCTCTCTGTCGCTTGGACGTTACACCTGGAACTTTGCTGCGTCTCTAGCTACCCTGTCGTCGATGGAACGTTGCATTCTATCTTTCCTCCCTTCCTTTAAGAGCTCAATCTACAGTGAAACACTTTTTTCCTTCAAAATTTGCTCAGGCTAGTGAGATTACTGAAAACATTCGAAAAATGTTCTACGTATTTCATGTTGACCTATTTCATGTTGGCCGATCGAACAGGACACTGTTTGTGCTCAGCAAATTAAGGTAATCGTCGGCGAGTTGAGCCCTGTATAATTGTCTGTTGCAGTGGTGCAAATTGAGCTTCAAGAACGTCAGGTCTGCACGTTTGCACAGTTACACTTCTATATGGAAAGACCTGCAGGTCTGTAGTTGGTCTTTAGACAATTCGCGCAGTGCACTGGCACAAAATCTCTTTCGCAAACGTTTGCTGGAATGATAGTGGATTGTGTCTTCTCGCCAGACAGTAACACGTATGCTAGAACTGTAGGTAACAACAGCGCCACGCATCTTGGTTCCTGTCTGAATGGAACCTGTGGCTGGGAACCGTTGGCACAGTGTGACGTTTCCCTCAGAACTAGCACCCTCTTGCCTGCTTCTTTATTTGCTTTATACTGCATTGGTATACGTCGTCGCGTTCAGTGCGTCAGGAAAGTTTTATTTAAAGAATCGTATAGGGATGTGCCGTAGCGAGGCACGTCTCTTTAGTTAACAGTAAGAGCAGGCACTGTTGCTGCACTGTCTGATTCAGCTTGAAAATTAACGTCATAATCGCCACACGTAATACGTTGCGGAGCGGTCGCTGCTGGCACTAACTGAAGATTTCATAATTTATATTACAGTGGAAGCAAGAGACGGAAAATTTAAATGTCTGAGGGAAAGTCTCTGTTTTATTTTAAAGCACTACCATCATTTTATAATGTCAAAATATCCGGACTAAAGAAGCAAGTGAAGATCGTAGGCTTATCAGTCACGAACGTATACGAGGTGGTACGAACATCAATTTGAATTCGCAACGACTGTACTGGTTTTGAAGACGAACGGGATTCGTTGCTCGAGTACCGTCTCGTTCACGCTTCCGCGGCAGCCAATCGTAATAGCTTAGGCCTGTAAATTAACCACAGCGTCAGGTCTCAAAGTATTGCAAATCTTAGAGAATGATATCAGAACAATATTTTATCTGATTTTTGTGGAATGTAGTCGCGAGTATTTCGGAATTTTGCACGATCGCAAGCACAGAATGCGGTTCGGAATAAATACAGTGGCCTAGAAAGACACTGTAAGTAATTTCATGGTAGTTTATACATTTTACAGTCAAAGTCATCTGTTCCTTTATTTGCTTACACAGCCAGCAGGGGCAAACTCAGCGCCGGGAAGGAGGACGGGGGGGGGGGGGGGGGGGTATTGTGGGCTTCAGGTACACCGTTTTCTTCTTGATAACGACGACAAATACAATTCTTTGCAATATTGCTTTCGGATTTCTTACCAGTTTTGAAAAATTTCTTAGTGTTGTAGTTGGTATTACAATAAATTAGCCGCCCAGGGTAGCCACGCGGTCTTATGCGCCTTGCCACGCTTCGCACGGCTCCCCCCATCGAAGGTTCGAGTCCTCCCTCGGGCATGAGTGTGTGTATTGTCCTTAGCGTAAGTTAGTGTAAGTTCGATTAAGTAGTGTGCAAGCCTAGGAACAGATGACTACAGCAATTTGGTCCCATAGGAACTTATCACAAATTTCCAAATGTCCAATAGATTAAGGAAACAGCTATATTTATTCTAGAGCGTCAGATCAATGGCGCATCGTATGCCACCAGACGGTCGCAGTCTACGCATCCCTGCTCTAGGAAATTTGTAGACGGAACGGTGATAAAAAATATGAGCTCAGCCCCTCAGCTCTAGGAGTCGACTATTAAGCCAGGTTGTAAATGGATCGCACGCTAAGCAGCAGGTCTGGATCCAAGAACGGGTGGGAGGGGTTTGAAGCGTCAATCCTCAAACGCACAAAAAAGACGTTTTTGTTAAAGCATTGTAGAGGGTGCCCCACATAAAACCGGTACGCCTCCCTCCAGAGATTCGAGTAACAATGAACTAACTAAAGAAGAGTGGATAATAGTAACATTAAAACATGTAGTTACCTGTTTGCAAGAGATGCTAGAAGTGGTGGCCTTGGGCATCCAGGTATCGCTGACTTCGTGTGATAACGTTACCAGCAACACGCTGTAATTCTTAAGGTGCGATGTTGTTAATTTCTTTAGTAATGGTCCATATAAGATCGTCTGTTGTGCGAGGAGGATTGAGAGCATAAACTTTGCTTTTTAGTGTGCTCCATAAATAAAAATCACTCAAGTTCGGGTACCTCGGGGGCCAGGGGTCTCTACTGACACGTCTGTCTCCGGAGAACACGTTGGTGATGTGGGCCAAACTTTGGTTGGATGAGTGAGCGGTTGCTCCATCTTGTTGGAATATAGCATACAACTTCTCTGCATCTATCAACTGTGATTTGCAAAAGTCAAATATCTCTGGACATGTAGCACTGCTTATGGTGTAATTGAAAAATATGGAGCCAATAATGCGCCTGCCAGACAACGAGCACTAGACACCTATCTTCTCTGAGTGTAAAGGTTCTTCATGCGCAATATGTGGGTTATTCTGCGGCCAGTATCTGCAATTCTCGGAGTTAACATAACCTGACAAATGACACCACGCCTCATCTGACATGAAGTAAAGCAATGAGTTCAACTAACCATTAGCAATTGATGTTAGCAGCCAGTTAAGGTAATGATTTATTTTTTCATGATCCTCAAATTTCAACTCTCGCACGACACTCACACGATAGGGTTTTAGTATATGATGACACGATGTGCGAGATACAACAGCCTGGTGCGATAATCTTCTCAACGACTTGCGGGGACTTCTCGAAGCCGGCCGTTGTGGCCGAGCTGTTCTAGGCGCTACAGTTTGGAACCGCGCGACCGCTACGGTCGCAGGTTTGAATCCTGCCTCGGGCATGGATGTGTGTGATGTCCTTGGGTTAATTAGGTTTAAGTAGTTCTCAGTCTAGGGGACATGACCCATAGTCCCATAGTGCTCAGAGCCATTTGAACCATTTTCATCACCCACAGGTGATCCTGACCAGTGCTCGACTTGGGGTGTTTACCACCAGGATACTTCGCTTGAAACATTTCTTTGCATTCCTTGATGGAACCTGCCTTTATGTTAGCACTCCACAATATCAATCCCTGTTCTAATGCAAAGTGCCCCATTTCTGTAACAGCTCAACAGTACGAGCTTTTCGCAACTGACACATGAACACACTGCTGCACTCAACTTTCCGTTAAAATGCAGTGAAGCCAACATTCCATACCGCGTTTCCACTTCACAGGAATTCGAGTAGAGATGATTAGCCGGTTCGTCAGGTCCCACCCTGTATGTTTACATGTATCAGTTGCCAAATTTGTCATCTATCTTTCGGAGAATGAAATGTTAAGAAAATAAAAACTCGTGGAATTGGCGCTGAATTCTATAAATTACAAGCTGCGTTTAACACGGGAACTATTCCAGTTGTTCTCCTACGTGGATGGGCATGAATACTGACTGCCTACGGAACATTCCAGCTAAGTAAAAGTTCGAGATGATGATGATGTTTGGTTTGTGGGGCGTCATCAGCGCCCGTACGAAGTCCCAATTTTTACGCAGTCCAGTCTTTACACAGTCCAGTCTAGCCACTGTCACGAATGATGATGATGAGGATGAAACGATGAGGACAATACTAACACCCAGTCCCCGGACAGAGAAAATCCCAACCCGGTCGGGAATCGAACCCGGGCCCCCGTGATCCAGAGGCAGCAACGCTAGTCACTAGACCACGAGCTGCGGGCAAAAAGTTCGACAGTTCAAACGCTTGACAGAGTAGAATAAGGCAAGGCAAAAAGGGAAGGTCCCCGCCGCCATACCCCCTTACTCTTAAGAAAAAGTAACAGAACATCTTATTACCCGTACACAGGCGGAAACAACTGAAAGTCGCAGCATTCGCCGCATTTACACGCTCGCATAGATCTAGTTTGCAGACTAATCACTGTAATATGGATAGTGGTGAATACGTACTTCGAATTTACATTTTTTAAAATTTGATGTCAGCTGTGAGAGATTGTGTTACTATAGTTCTCAGATCAGCTGCATTAAAAATGTACTTCCCATATTATTTGACAAATGCTTTTCTTGTCCTGAATGGCCTTGGATTGCAATTTTTTGCAAGTTATGGAAAACCGATTCAATAAGCACTGATTTAAACAATTATTATTATGTAAAAACATTTAATAGATTTTATTGTTATTACTATAATCTTAGGCACTAGTGACACGTTAGATGTGGCAGATGGCAAATTACATAGTGGTGGCGAGAGAGGAAGTGGGAAGAGATCCTAAAAAACTCGGTGTGGACTTGATAGCAAACCTATACGGTTCTATATAGAGTACACAAAAGAGTTGCTTCTCTTCTAGCAGATTGTACCACAGGTAGTTGGACGAATGAAGTTTTCTACATGATTGGAAAAATGCACAGGTCATTCCCGTTTTCAAGAGAGATCATCAAACAGATGCACATAACTGCAGACCTTTAACGCTGCCGTTAGTGTTTTGAAGAAACTGAGATCTGTTTTACTTCAGGCCAAAAGTCTCCTGCGTAGAAATCGCACCATTCACATATTTCTTCTAAATCGTTTTGCAGTTTGTTTTGATCTTATGATGACTTTATAAGTCGATAAACGACAGCATCGTCTGCAAACAACCGAAGACGGCTGCTCAAATTGTCTCTCAAATCGTTTATATAGATAAGGAACAGCAAAGGGCCTATAACACTATCTTGGGGAACGCCAGAAATCACTTCTGCTTTACTCGATGACTTTCCGTCAGTTACAATGAACTGTGACCTCTGTGACAGGAAATCACAGATCCAATCACATAACTGAGACGATATTTCATAAGCACGCAATTTCACTGCGAACCGCTTGTGTGGTACAGTGTCAAAAGCCTTCCGGAAATCCAGAAATACGGAATCGATCTGAAATCCATTGTCAATAGCACTCAGCACTTCATGTGAATAAAGAGCTAGTTGTGTTTCACAAGAACGATGTTTTCTAAACCCGTGTTGACTGTGTGTCAATAGACCGTTTTCTTCGAGGTAATTCATTACGTTCGAAGACAATATATGTTCTAAAATCCTGCTGCATATCGACGTTAACGATATGGGCCTGTCATTTAGTGGATTACTCCTACTACCTTTCTTGAATATTGGTGTGACCTGTGCAACTTTCCAGTCTTTGGGTATGGATCTTCCGTCGAGCGAACGGTTGTATATGATTGTTAAGTATGGAGTTAATGCATCGGCATACTCCGAATGGAACCTAATTGATATACAATCTGGGCCAGAAGACTTGCTTTTATTAAGTGATTTAAGTTGATTCACAACTCCGAGGATATTTCCTTCTACGTTACTCATGTTGGCAGCTGTTCTCGATTAGAATTCTGGAATATTTACTTCGCCTTCTTTTGTGAAGACATTTCGGAAGGCTGTGTTTAGTAACTCTGCTTTGGCAGCACTGTCTTCGATAGTATCTCCATTGCTATCGCGCAGAGAAGGCATTGATTGTTTCTTGCCACTAACATACTTCACATACGATCAGAATCGCTTTGGATTTTCTGCCAGGTTTCGAGACAAAGTTTCGTTGAGGAAACTATTATAAGCATCTCGCATTGCAGTCCGCGCTAAATTTCGAGCTTCTGTAAAAGATCGCCAATCTTGGGAATTTTGCGTCTGTTTAAATTTGGCATGTTTGTTTCTAACCCGTTTTGTGTACCAAGGAGGATCAGCTCCGTCGTTTGTTAATTTATTCGGTGTAAATCCCTCAATTGCTGCCGATACTATTTCTTTGAATTTAAGCCACATCTGGTCTACACTTACATTATTAATTTTTTGAATAGGTATATTTTTCGGTTATTTTTCGAGGATTTGGGGATTACAATATTAAATCTTGCTACAACAGCCCTGTGTTCACTAATCCCTGAATCGGTTTTGATGCTCGTTATTAACTCAGGATTATTTGTTGCTAAGAGGTCAAGTGTATTTTCACAACCGTTTACTATTCGCGTGGACTCATGAACTAATTGCTCGAGATAATTTTCAGAGAATGCGTTTAGCACAATTTCGGATGATATTTTATGCGTACCTCCGGAATTAAACATGTATTCTCGCCAACATATCGAGGGTAAATTAAAGTCACCACCAACTATTATCGTATGATTCGGGTACGTGTTTGAAATCAAACTCAAGTTTTCTTTGAACCTTTCAGCAACTGTATCATCTGAATTGGGAGGTTGGTAAAAGGATCAAATTATATTTTGCCAACAATGACCTCTGCCCATACTAAATCACAGGAAGTATCTACTTCAATTTTGCGACAAGTTAAACTACTTCTGACAGCAACAAACACGCCTCCGTCAACCGTGTTTAGCCTAGCAAAAATTTCGGCTGAGCTTATATCCAGCTATAGTGCCTATAACGATTTGAGCATCAGTGCTTTCTATTAGCACTTGAAGCTCTGGTAATCTCCCAACACAGCTACGACGATTTACAACTGTTATGCCAATGGTTCCTGTATCTACGTTCTTCCTGTGTTCAGCCTGCACCCTTTGTGACTGATGCGCTTCTTGTGTTTTCCCGAGACCCTCTAACCTAAAAGACCGCCCAGTCCACGCCACACAACCTCTGCTACCGGTGTAGCCGCCTCCTGCGTATAGTGGACACCTGACCTATTCAGCGGAACCTGAAACCCAACCACCCTTTGGCGCAAGTCGAGGAATCTGCAGCCTACACGCTCGCAGAACCGTCTGAGCCTCTGATTCAGACCCTCCACTCGGCTCTGTACCAGAGGTCCGCAATCGGTCGTGTCCACTATGCTGAAAATGGTCAGCTCTGCTTTCATTTTGCAAGCAAGACTGGCAGCCTTTACCACTTCTGTTAGCCGCTCGAAACCAGAGTGACTCTCTTCTGATCCAAAGTGACACACATCATTGGCACCGACGTGAGCCATCACCTGCAGTTGGCTGCACCCTGTGCTCTTCATGGCATCTGGGAGGACCCTTTCCACATCTGGAATGACTCCACCCGGTATGCACACGGAATGTACATTGGATTTCTTACCCTTCTTGTCAGCCAAGTCCTTAAGGGGCCCCATAACGCGCCTAACGTTGGAGCTCCCAACTACCAATAATTCCACCATCTGCGATTGCCCGGATCTTGCAGGCCGAGTGGTTTTCTCTGAAACAGGACAGGCGACAGCATCTGGCTTAGCGACAGCGTCAGCCACAGACAGCACCTGGAACCTGTTTGTCAGAAAAACCGGGGAGGCCTTATGTGTGGCCACCTGGGAAGTCTTTCGCCACCTGCATCGCCCCGGGGCGACCTCCCACTCAACCACAAGTGAGGGGTCAGCCTCAGTGCTAGCAGTAACTGGGCTGGCCACCGGTGAGGACCGATTGGAGGACTCGGATGTGCTGGACGTCCGTTGGACCCACACGGCCGGCCCACAACAGTGGTGCCCATCCACTGCAGCCTCAAGCTGTGTAACGGAAGCCATCACAGCCTGAAGCTGAGAGCGAAGTGTCACCAACTCGGCTCGCATCCGCACACAACAATCGCAGTCCCTGTCCATACTTAAGGTCGTGGAACACTAAACTATGCAGATAAACGGACTATCAGCACGTGCTGCGCAACTCTACTGTAGAACCTGACGAAAACGCACGAACTGTGTCTAGTAATACGCAGATATTCAAAAACCTAACTACCGAAGCACTCAGGTGAAACTAAATAATTTGACCCTGATTTGGAACTTGAAATATGTCACAAAATCGGTTTACTTTCTGACGCAAACGAAAACGCAAGAACTGTGGCTATTAGATGTTAAATTTACACGCATAAACTCAAGAAACTGAACTATTAAAGCACACAGATGATATAATAATGGTTAGGAACTCGTAAATGGCAAATTCGGTTACTTATCTGTTGCTGCGACTGTCACGGTCGGCTACTGCTGCCTGACTGGTTGACATCACATAAAACAACTTTTAGGAGACTGTTGTCAGACTGACATTTATTGGATGAATCTACAGGATGTGTAGTCCTTCCACGCAGGAGATAGCTGACAGAACCGCTGTCCAACCCACAGTTCAGAATTCCTAGCCAGTCTGGGATCTTTACCAGAAAGAACTGACAGAGGAGATAGACAAGATACACAGAACAACAGCGCGTATAGATTCGTTTACTGAGAAAGTGTCGCGGAGATGCCCATCCATCTACGCTACAAAACAGGTATTGTGTATCACAGCGTGTTTGTAGTTAAAATTACGAGAGCGTACGTTCCCAAAAGTGTAAAGCAACGTACTTCTCTTTCGTTCGTACATCCCGCGAGAAAACCACGAGGAGCCGGCCGCGGTGGTCTAGCGGTTCTCGGCGCTCAGTCCGGAGCCGCGCGACTGCTACGGTCGCAGGTTCGACTCCTGCCTCGGGCATGGATGTGTGTGATGTCCTTAGGTTAGTTAGGTTTAAGTAGTTCTAAGTTCTAGGGGACTGATGACCACAGATGTTAAGTCGACCACAGATGTTAAGTCCCATAGTGCTCAGAGCCATTTGAACCATTTTTGAAAACCACGAGGAGAAGATTAGAGAGATTTGAGCTCGCACGGAAGCCTATAACAATTGCTCTTCCCGCGCTTCTTTCGCGGTTGGCATAGGAGAGAGAGGGAAATACTCTTAGCGGTATCGAAACCTCAGTCGAGCCTAAAAAGAAATAATAATCAGCAACTAATTGGCTGTGTTATTTCTTAATTGGAAACTTACAGTTGCTGCTAACAGACATTTTTAGGATTAGGAAGTAACACATAGTACACTTCGCTACTACCAAATGTATCCTATAGAGTATAGCCAAAGATGTAAATGTGCGGCTGGTAATGTATGGTACTAGTGTAATGCAACATATTCAACTTTCGTGTTAAGTCCCTTCCCGCCGGAGGTTCGAGTCCTCCTCCGGGCATGGGTGTGTGTGTGTTGTTCTTAGAATAGGTTAGTTTAAATTAGTTTATGTAGTGTGTAAGTCTAGGGACTGATGGCCTCTACAGTTCGATCCGTTAAGAACTCACACACATTTTCGTCTTAAGTCCTTTATGGTTTCTCGGGTGTTGATATTTTTGTGATATTTCTGTGACTTATGAAAAGTAGCGCAGTTCCTTGTGCAGAAATTAGTACATTCCCCTTTACTTGACACTATTTCTTGGGAGCTGTAAGGATAACAAACAAACAAGGTAATTTCAACACGGATGGTCTCGCTTCATACCTTCACTAATAAAGAGATGAGCACGATGCGTGTAAAGCTCACACAGCCGAGTGAGGACTGACTTCTGGCACTGAGCAGTCGACTCTGGACAACAGTCCTTCCTTCCCCTGCTCGTTACTCCGCCGGTGGTAGTCGACGTAGGCGCAGGAGGCTGGGGCGTGTATCAAACAGCGCCTTGCGTGAGTGGCAGTTGGCCCGCGGCACTCTAGATACGGTTCCGCCAAGAGGCGCTTAATAATGAAAACACTAGAACTGCACTTATACGCTCTCCGTTCTAAGTGGAGTGCAGGAAGGAACAGAGGGTGAATATTTGAATAGGGCTGCCTCTGCGTATCAGCAGCCCTTTGTTTTGCAGTATTAACATATTTCCTCAGTTGTCGCGTACAGGACACACCAGAGCGGAAACGTAAAGAATAACGGGATAACAACCCGACAGAGGCTGTCATCGCGACATCCGCTAACAGGCCAAATGACGTTGCTTTAATTGACATCCCTTGGAAGAAACTGTCGACTGCTCTTATAGTTTGTCACGAATTTTCTCCGCCCAGCTTCTGTCTTGAATTGTAAATGTGGTTTATTAGCGTTCGTCTTATTTTTAACCTCCGCTAGTTGAATGCCCACATACTGAGGTCTTATTACTCATCATTTCCTAACAGATGATCTACGCCGAAAAGCGGACCGAAAAGGAACAGGGTACAGTTACGGGAAAATGCTTGACCTTCCTTCTGATGGTTACTTATAATCGCCTGTTTTGTTTTAAATGGGGGTAAGATGTAACCACGTAGGCAGCTAGGTGACTTAATAGCTGCGATGAGGGAGCAGAAGATGAACGCCAGAAGAAATTTCATCATTACCTTCTTTAGCTCTTCTCCTGATTGGTCTGTGCCTTCAAGAAACCTATATGAGATTTGTAAGTTCGCCTTGACACAAACATTCTGTTTGTTATATCCAAACTACTTTAAGCGAGAATTTCGACATCGGAGAGCTTTCCTCTTTTTCCTTTAATGTCATTGAATTGGTAAATGTTGTTTCCGCGTACAGTGTATCATTTGATTGGCCACTATTTATTTTGTGACTGCCTTGAAATCATGTCCATTATAATTATCCGGGCTGTTATGCCGTGGTCGGTTGATGAATTCTGTGGTGACCACGGCATAACAGCCCGGATAATGACAATGCAGCTACTGTGGAAGATGGTCATCCAAACAAATTTAACATTTACAGTCCATTTTAACCATTTCTTGGCTTCGAATCTCTCGGAAGAAACCCAAGTCTTTTCATAGGACAGCAAGTGGTAACACATCTATCCGACAGTTGGAAACTATGCAGACTACAATGTTGCTGGCGCCATTCGTTGCAAGTAGTTTTATTGTATGCTCCGAATAAAATTGTCCCCGCACCGTCGGCGAGCCGCGACATTGCTGGCTGCAGCAGCGCGCAGGCTATTTTGGGAATGAGTTAAATTGTAGTATCTGCAGACGCTCGTTTATGTCAAGCCCTTTCTACGCGGTTTACAGCGAGCGACAGTTTATTGCTTTCTTTGCTTCGATTGAAGAGTCACTGCGATTGAAATACAACGCCAACATTCAGGTGAAATGGAATTAGAATTCAACCGGACATCCTGAATTAGATTATCCTTTGTTTCTTTAAAGATCATTTTGGGCGAACATGGGCGGATCGTTCAACAAGGATTGTACAGACTTCCTACGCAATCTTGCGCAGCAGAGATTGGATCCCAGTTGGGTTAGGAAAAAGTCTGAAATGGATCGCACCTTCTGAAAACGATCTCGGATGCTAACGACACAGGATTCGGCGTCCCGACGTGTTTCTCGAGGCATCATCAGTTGGAGGTGTTCACTTTGAGGCCTATGGATGATGCGTTGGATTCCCTTATCAGCATAAAGCACATGCTGAATCTTTCGCCGGAGGTTTCTGGGTTCCTTTTCGAGTTAGAGAGACAGCCTGATTAGCAGCACGCGTTAACGCGATCGCTTCCGGGTCGGGGAGGTATGCCGGCAGCGGATCGAATCCAGCCGTTGGATTAACAGCGAGGGGTCGGTGTGCCGGACAGCCTGGATGTGATTTTATGCGTTTTCCAATATTTCACTGAGTGAATACCGGGTTGGTTCCCACGTTCCGCATCACATACAAGCTATGCAAACATTTAGAGTGCTTTTTCACACTTTCGCACAGAATTTAGTGTGTACACAGACAGATCGGGTACACTGACAGATTGGGTACACTGCTTCAGTCCTGGGGAGCGCGTGGGTGGGTGGGGAGAGGGGGGGTGGGAGGGGAGGGAGTGTTTAAGGGACTGAAGATCTTTGCTGTTTGGTCTCCTTAAACGTTTAACGATGAGGAAAATAAGTCAGAGAATTTCCCTTAACTTCCAGGAGGGATTGGTCAGTGAGAACGTCCGTATACTTCTCCTGAGGCTGACTAGCTGAAAAGCCTGATTGTTCAGTTTTGGGAGCTGCTTGGCGTTCGCAAAAGCGAGGAGTCGGCTGAAGCCCTCCTGTGTGTACGAGGCAGCTCGAACGCTTTTGGTGTTTGAAAGCGTTTCACATTTCTGAGTTCAAGAGTTAATGGTCAAGAGTGATCGATAAAGCTGTTCTGCAGAACTGAAAGCTTAGACTAATTCACAAGTGCAGTCCCGATGAGCAGGCGTAGAATTCCAGTTTTGTGCTTGGTCGGTAGACATATTTCGTATCATATCCTGGAGCCAGTACATAGTCACATGAAGTGTGTAACGAAAGAGGCGATTTTGGCGATACGTAATTGAACCAATGAAATGCACTTGTTTCCGTGAAAGCTTAGTGTATTTTGTTTTCGGTGTGATTTCTCAGAAAGTTGCAAGAAACCATATGGAGATAGTGTATTCGTAATCAGCGCTGTATGTTTTCCAGCCCAAAGGACGCATCATGGAATCTTTCAGGATACAGTTTCTTGACTACAGTGTGTTTGTCATCGGTTTTAGAGTAGTTATAAATTTAACCATGTGTCGCAGTTTAAAACGTGGTTGGTGATTCTTATTAAGCCTATTTTATAAATGTTGTTCTTGTTGTTGTTGTGGTCTTCAGTCCTGAGACTGGTTTGATGCAGCTCTCCATGCTACTCTATCCTGCGCAAGCTTCTTCATCTCCCAGTACCTACTGCAACCTACATCCTTCTGAATCTGCTTAGTGTATTCATCTCTCGGTCTCACTCTACGATTTTTACCCTCCACGCTGCTTTCCAATGCTAAATTTGTCATCCCTTGATGCCTCAGAACACGTTCTACCAACCGGTCCCTTCTCCTTGTTAAGTTGTGCCACAAACTCCTCTTCTCCCCAATTCTATTCAATACCTCCTCGTAAGTTATGTGATCTACCCACTTAATCTTCAGCATTCTTCTGTAGCACCACATTTCGAAAGCTTCTATTCTCTTCTTGTCCAAACTATTTATCGTCAATGTTTCACTTCCATACATGGCTACACTCCATACAAATACTTTCAGAAACGACTTCCTGACACTTAAATCTATACTCGATGTTAACAAATTTCTCTTCTTCAGAAACGCTTTCCTTGCCATTGCCAGTCTACATTTTATATCCTCTCTTCTTCGACCATCATCAGTTATTTTGCTCCCCAAATAACAAAACTCCTGTACTTCTTTGAGTGTCTCATTTCCTAATCTAATTCCCTCAGAATCACCCGACTCAATTTGACTACATTCCATTATCCTCGTTTTGCTTTTGTTGATGTTCATCTCATATCCTCCTTTCAAGACACTGTCCATTCCGTTCAACTGCTCTTCCAAGTCCTTTGCTGTCTCTGACAGAATTACAATGTCATCGGCGAACCTCAAAGCTTTTATTTCTTCTCCATGGATTTTAATTCCTACTCCGAATTTTTCTTTTGTTTCCTTTACAGCTTGCTCAATATACAGATTGAATAACATCGGGGAGAGGCTACAACCCTGTCTCACTACCTTCCCAACCACTGCTTCCCTTTCGTGCCCCTCGACTCTTATAACTGCCATCTGGTTTCTGTACAAATTGTAAATAGCCTTTCGCTCCCTGTATTTTACCCCTGCCACCTTTAGAATTTGAAAGAGAGTATTCCAGTCAACATTGTCAAAAGCTTTCTCTAAGTCTACAAATGCTAGAAACGTAGTGTAAAAAACTGATCCGACTCTAGCGATAAACGTTTCGGGAATAATCAGTGGTCCTAGACGTAGCACAATTTTTTCTCGTACCTCGCACGTTTCTGAGAGTGCGTGGGTAAAACAAGACGCCAAGGCATCTCCGGAGAACAAGAAAAGAAACCTTTCAATGGCTTATGATATTGGTTTTTGCAGAACGCCACGTTCAGAGGAGGCAACTACCATGATTTACAGAGCACATACATGGTTTTGGTGTGGGACGCTGGCATTCGAATGATTCCTTCTTAGAGACAGATCATAATGATACGCAAATGTGGCCGAATGGATGAATTTGGATGGGTGTGAGAGAGGGAGGAGGTCCTATTGCGAATAACTTCTGTAGTTTGTGCGCTATTTTAAGATTTTTAAGGGGGTGGGGGAGTGAGGGCGTATACGGTTGACATGCCATTTCCCAGACATCCAGAGCGAAACACATAATGCAAACGTTCGGAATCTTTAACAACGTATGTGGCCTAGGCCTGAGCAGCGCCAGGCTGTTAAAAATGTGTCCCGTATCCTCGAAAGAAATAGTATTGATAAAATGAGCAAAAAGTCTTATAAGCATATTGCCCCCCGCCGAGAAAAGTGGTGCAATCCGAAATATAGCATCTTTAGTTAATATCACTAAAAAAATATGTGGAGTGCACCAACGTGCGCGAAAAACATTATGAAATTTCCTGCCCACGATACTTACCTGAAATTCAAAGGAAACTTGTACTATATTATTATAAGATTTATAGAGTTCATTCCATAAATAGTGTTTTCTCAAGTGTTGCGCTTTTAGTTGTGTCACTGTCCAGGAACAAAAACTTGTTGAGATGCGGGCCAATTTGTCTGTTGAAATTACAAAAGATGTACCATTTGGTCACCACTCTTTCATACACACCCACCAACCCTCCATCTTGCAGAATCGCTAACTTGTGCGTATACAACCGGCTTCCTTCTAGTTTGGCCACAGATTTCGCCACACGCCCTTGTCGGTGAGTGCGGGATAAACCAATGTTTTTGAATATCCCCGTAGTCACAAATCGATAAGATTAGCGTCTAGAGGATGTGGCGGTCGTGTTATGATACTTCTCGACCGACCCATCGTTCTTTAAACATTTGGGTTTCGTGTACCCATATGAGGTAGAAAATGAGGCGGTGCCCTACTGTGCATAACCACCTCTGCTGTCTTCCTGCGAAAGTAAAGTTCTCCAGCAGCGCGGACAAATTGTTGATATAGAGCAATTTAAGAACGACTGCCGGCCGAGGTGGCCGAGCGGTTCTAGGCGCTACAGTCCGGAACCGCGCGACCGCTACGGGTCAGGTTCGAATCCTGCCTCGGGCATGAATGTGTGTGATGTCCTTAGGTTAGTTAGGTTTAATTAGTTCTAAGTTCTAGGGGACTGATGACCTCAGAAGTTAAGTCCCATAGTGCTCAGAGCCATTTTTTTGAAGAACGACTGGTAGGGGAGAGGTGCTGGCGGAAGTGAAGCTGTGAGCCCTGCTCGGAGGGCTGAGTCGGTAGAACACTTGCCCGCGAAAGCCAAAGGTCCCAGGTTCCAGTTCCGATAACGCAAACGTTCGGAATCATTAACAACGTATATGACCTAGGCCTGAGCAGCGCCATGATTGTCAAGTACAGGCTGTTAAAAATGTGTCCCGTATCCTCGAAAGAAATAGTGTTGATAAAATTGAGCAAAAAGTCTTATAAGCATGTTCCCCCCTCCCCCCCCCCTCCTCCCACCGACAAAAGTGATACAATCCGAAGTTTGTATCTGCCAGGAAGTTTCAGCGCCTGTTAATGTTTTGGGTAAACTGTTCAGACGAATCTACCACCTCCAATTTATTCCTATACATGTAAGCTAAAGGGAGTCTGGTACGTTGCTTCTGTTACGGTTGGGTGACTTTAATCTGAACGCAAGTCAGTTTTGTAATTAATTTTTATTTCACCTTTTATGAATTCCACTTCATTCGTTCATAAAAGTTGTTTACATAACTGTGATCTGCCTACGACCTACATAAGTTCCACAATCAGTGGAACAAATACAGAGACAAACACAGCCAATGCGAAGTGAACGACGAAACACAACACGAAGATTGGTGAACATCCTCACCACAAGTAAAATGGTCATATTTCACAAGTTATTTGTTAGCCGACACATCTTTGCGTGACGTGTTTTTAATATTTTACCAATACCACCTTCTGTAAGGACTTGGGACGCTTTATTTAACCGTCATCCCCAGTCCTCCATACTCTCCCCATGTCGACGTAATGGCGCAAGCGATTCGTTTCGGGGTTGGGGAACCCAACACGTACTCTATTTATCACTTCGTTTTTGACTGCTCTCAAGTCTGACCACGAGCGAGACACTCCAGCTTCTAGACTGCATTATCCAGCCTTGTATAGCACGAACGCCAAATTTATTGTTTGGTGTGCTAATCGGTGTGGCATTCCTCTTGGTATGTCTGAATTGCATGTAATTTCAACAGCAGCAGCTACATCTGTATTTCATACTGACATGATTATTTCATCTGTCGTTAACGCCACTCACATTGTAAGTAACCTCATGAATTTTTCTACACCACCTATTGTGACTATATTTTGTCACTCGCAGAACTACCACAATTGTATTGTGTCCAATTCTGGTTGTCGGTGGTCTTTTGTAGTTGATTCTTTCTCAGTATTCTTCCGTTACTTTTATTTTTTCCTTGTATTATTTTTCAAAGTGTGTTGCTTTTTGTGTTCTTCTTTATGTCAATTTTAAATGAGCGTTTATAATGAAACAATCTCAAGCATCATTATATACTGAACAAAATATTTGCGAAGGTAGACGTTTCAACAAGCTTATGAATACTCGTAGACCACTGGCTTCAAGAGTCAGTGAACAGTATCCTTTCCTGAGTTAACACAGCAACATAATTATCAACAGAAGATGGTAACTGCAGTGACTACTGCCAACTAAAATGCGTTATCATTTTTATATGCGTAGCCACCTTCTACAGCAGCTGTTGTAATGAGTTAATATTAATTTTTCCGTCTTAACCTTGTTGCAGATAAATAAAGTGTATTTTACACCGCTGTGTTTCAGTTTTATTTGTAAAGCATTTTCAGAGGTGATTTAGGAAACATGGAAAAATAAGCTATACTTTTCATCATTTGCAGATTAAAAACAGTATTGATTTATTAAGTTAGAGCACTATGTACCAAAGTGGTTCAAATGGCTCACAATATACCCTCGGTATTTTTGCCTGTTGTTTTGCGAACCACTTAATACCGCTTCCCGTCAAATTACCGAAGTTGGACGCTGTTGGGCTTGGCTAGCACTTCGATGGGTCACCGTACAGGTCAGCCGATTGTTGTTGGCAAGTGAGGTGCGCTCACGTGGCGACGACAACTGAAGAGGAACTTGACACAGAAGTAGCGTCAACGGTCACCAAAACTGATAACAGCCGGGAGAGCGTTGTGCTGACCACTTGCTCCTCCGTATCTGCTTCCGGTGACGCCTAAGGGCTGAGAATGACACGGTGGCCGGTCGATACGTTGCACCTTCAAGGCCTGTTCGGACGGTATTTGTTTTCTGTGTGCAGACCACTGCTTTTTCCTTCGTTATTACAAGAAGTTAAGGTCAAATGGTTGAAATGGCTCTGAGCACTATGGAACTTAAAAGCTGAGGTCATCAGCCCCCTAGAAGTTAGAACTAATTAAACCTAACTAACCTAAGGACAGCACACACATCCATGCTCGAGGCAGGATTCGAACCTGCGACCGTAGCGGTCGCGCGGTTCCAGACTGAAGCGCCTAGAACCGCTCGGCCACTCCGGCCGGCGAAGTTAAGGTCGAAAGCAAACTAGTTGTTGTACATTCATTTTTATCAATTTTTTGCATTTTTTGAAACCGAGTTTTCTTTTACTGCATTGCTGTTTTTCCATTTCACTTTTGTAAAGACTTCACAACAAAAAGGTACCGTAATTACACGTTCTACACCTAGCAAGTGTTTATGTTTATTTATTTGTTTTCTGCGTAGGTTGTGAGCGTTACCAACCTGTGAATGCATTTTTTGTCATTGTAGTGTGACTGATAATACGAGTTCCATTATTCATAACCACTTTTCTGATATGCACATGTATTTCCGTAATGATTGCTCTGTCTGGATCTCTCTCACTGAGGTATTTTCTTCTTTTTCTTTTTCTTCATCTTCTACACCACATGGATTAGGGACCTCACCTATTCCAATCTCAGTCTAGTGTCTCTTACATGGTCTTCAGCGATCAATACTGGTCTTACTATTTTTCCTTCTGCTATGGTAACAGTATGTCGTAGCTATTTCAATCTCTTTGGTTTATTAATTCGATAATTTATGAAAGACCCAACTCAGCTCTGATGTCTTCATTTCTTACATGTTCCTTCAGGCTGCTACCTTTCGTGCGTCTCATAAATTTAATTGCAGTGGCTTGTATACGCATTTTATTTGATTTTTTTAAATTTTTGACGACTCTGAGGCGTATGTCAAAATAGGCGTAGCCATTACTTACGGATTTTTTTTCTTTTCGTATTTTTCTGGCTAGTTTTCATTGTACTGTTGCACAAATCATCTGACTTTTACTTGATTTATTGTGTGGTTCATTTTCAAGCTGGTAGCTTAGGTCACAACTAAGAAGTTAAAATGGAAAGTTTTTTCTAAAACATGTGACTGTTACTGTTGATATAAACCGAGTGGCGAAGCGTTATCCCATTTCAAGATGTGCCGCATATGGCGCTCGAATTTTGCTGCTAGATGTTATGTATGACGCGAATGCAGACACGTTATCTGAGCAGTCTGTCACAAACAGGTATGTAGTGTGCGTGGGAGGAGGTCGCGAGTTAATCGAGTTTGAATGTAAGACGATAATCGGTGAGAGACGCATGGGTCATAACAACTGCAAATCACACAATTGTTCTGGTTCCCGATGTCAGCAACATCCAGGGCTGATCTTCAACACCGCAGAGACAACGGTTCCACAAGAGTAAGCAGTCGCACAGCGCGGCCTCCAGAGTTCGACGAACGATCGTCACGTTTACCTCGCAGAGCCGTCCGGGGCGACCAGCGGTAAACTGTGAATGAGATCGCCTCCGATATGAATCTGAACGTCAGGAACTCATTGTCCAGCCAGGTCTCTACGAAGAAAAATCCACCGCATAGGCTCCAGCACCGGATGTCAGGCCTGTGTCACAAAATGGTTCAAATGGCTCTGAGCACTATGGGACTTAACATCTGAGATCATCAGTCCCCTAGAACTTAGAACTACTTAAACCTAACCAACCTAAGGACATCACACACATCCATGCTCGAGGCAGGATTCGAACCTGCGACCGTAGCGGTCGCGCAGTTCCAGACTGAAGCGCCTAGAACCGCTCGGCCACACCGGCCGGCCCCGTGTCACATTACTTTCAAATAATATTTAGCTACTCGTTGTATGTCCGTGTTTCGTGAGACAAAGTTGTTACAGTGATGTTTGTCTGTGTCAGAACCCAGAAGAGAAACACCCGCAGCTCCAAGGCGGAAAGACCGCCTGCGGAAGACTTCACAAAACCATGCTGTAGCCGAGCTAAACAGGGCTGATTGACGAAACACAAAACACAGTTCACAGACAAGGGCAGTATCAAAGCAACCTACGTAAACAACGAAGTCCAAAGCGGAAACCTTCGCCACAACGGTGTCCACGGACCGGGGGCGAAGAGAGATACAATCTGAATCGCGACCATGGGGAACGACCCCAAGTGCCAAGCGAGGTTGTTATTGAATAGTACGTACTACAGCGATGATGTTAATCGTCAGTATCAGATGCCGTTACAGAACTGACTGACCGTTCGCTAGGCGGTCGTATTTACAGTGAACACAATGTGCCGGCGTGTTCACGTCGCGAGACTAGACGCACGCTCGCGTTGCGACCGCTGCTCTGCGGCGAAGCTCTGCCCTCTAGCGGCCGTCTAGGTCCGTTTCCTCCGAAGAGCATTCAACTTCTGCGGAGCCGGATACCACTGTATATGGAACGAATTAATTACTAGCTTATTTTTGTAGAAAAACAGCATTTGCTAATTCGTTGCAGATCTATTCTGAGCTGTTGTTGAAGTGGAAATATCTACACTATCTGATCAAAATTATCCTGATACCCCTGTATAGCGTGGAACTGATCGCCCGGTATCACGAGCGGCGGACCCGCCAGTATAAAAGGAGTCAGAGAATTCTGCGTTTTCTCATCTCCGGCGGTACACCGAAAGGTTGCCGCCCTTCGATAGTGCAATCTTCGCGCTCATCGAAGTGCTAGGGGTTCCAGGTGCCAGCCAGCCAGCCAGCCAGCCAGCAGCAGCAGCAGCAGCAGCCGCCGCCGCCGCCGCCGCCGCCGCCCCGGCCCCGTCCGCGGCAGCAGCGTCCCTGCCTCTCGCCGTCGCCGTCGCCGTCGCCGTCGCCGTCGCCGTCGCCGTCGCCGTCCATCGTCTCCCAGTGTGTGTCCTGTCCTTTTAGTGCTGTGTTTTTTCTTTCTTCTTCTTGTCGTCATGTCCGCCCCCACCACCACCGTCACTACTACCACCACCGCCATCGTGTATACGTCCCCTTCCGCCGCCTCCACCACTATCACTTGGTGTGCCCAGTCCCACCCCCCTCCTTCCATCCCTCCCCTCCTCTCTATCCCTTCGCCCTCACTCTTTGTCGCCCCCTCTCCCGCTTCTTCCTCTCGTTCTGATCCTTTCCCCCCACTCCCCCAGCCTGTCACTGCAGCTCCGGCTAGGGTGGTGGCCCGTCGGGCCACTGCCCACGCCCAGCTCTCCCCGTCGCCATCGCCATCGCCATCACCGCCACCGCCACCACCGTCATCATCGTCGCCATCACTATCACTGCCACATTCGCCTGCACCGTCACAGTCGCTATCTCCGGCGCCGACTGCTGCGTCCGTGCCGGGACCTGTCCCTTCCCACCACCTCCCCATCGTTCCCGTCCCTCATGTCACCACCCGCCCATCTGCCGCTGTCAAACGCCCTAGTGGCGCCTCCACTTCCTCTGCTACTAAAAAGGCTCCACCACGCCCCCCATCCCCACCCCAAAATGCCATGGACGTCTCCCCACCAGGCCCCGTTCCCTCCTCCTCCTCCTCCTCCCCACCCGGTCTCTACAAATATCTCCTGTCCCGTCCCGATCCTTCCTTCCTCGAGGCCCGGAATCTCTCCCTCCTCCTCCGCCAACATTTCCCTGGCGCCCCCATCTCTCTCCTTACTCCCAGACGGGATTCTGTTCTTATCTCCTCCCCCAGCCCCACCCTCCATACTGACATCCTCTCCCGCCTCCCCATCACCCGTTTTGGTCCTCACGCCTCCCTCACCCCTGCTCCCTCCCCATCTCCTACCCACCAACCCCAACCCCCGCGTCGCCCGCCGACCCTCACCACCGTGATCACTCGGCTTAGCCTGTCGATCCCTGAGGAGGAGGTGCTGGCGGAGCTGAAGGCCCATCCCACCCTGGAGGTGCGGGCAGTCCGCCGCATTTTCAACGCGACCGGCCCCACCCGCCTTATGCGGGTTTTCTCTGAGGACGCCCCCTCCATTGACCGTCTCCTGAAGGAGGGTGCCCTCCTCTTCAATCAGCGGTACAAGGTCGACCCCTCCCGTTCCCCCCCTCAATCCCTGCGCTGCCAAAGATGTCTGCGCTACAATGCACATCCAACAGCAGAGTGCCGCGAGGCCCCCACCTGCCCGCATTGTCGGCAAGCGCACTTCCTCCGGCAGTGCCCCAACCTCCAATCCCCTCCCTCCTGTAATACCTGCAGCCTCCCCCACCCCACCTACTCCCAAAAGTGTAAAGCCCGACCCCCTCCCACCACTCCTGAACTCACCGTACCTGTCCGTCCCCTGGACGCCCCCACCCCTCCTGGCAATTCCCTTCGTCCCCCCCCCCACTGCTGAGGACATCATCAGGTTCGTCACCATTGTCCTCCAAAACGTCCATCCCTTTCAGCACCCCCACACCTTACAACAGATCTCCCTCGCCGCCCGTTCCATATTCCACCTTCAAATGTACGCCACCTTATCCAATAACCAGGCCCATTTCACCTTCTCCCGCCTTGACACCCTCGTATAAGTCCTTATCATGGCGCGACAGCATCGTATCCTTTTCAACAATATCCGCTCCCTTCCCGCCAACAAGAACCTCTTCCTGCACACCCTTGCTACCCACCGTGTGGATGCCTTCCTCCTCAATGAAACCTTCCTCCAACCCCACCACTCCATCCACACCTCCCCCTATCTCCTCCACCGCTCCGATAATCCCCTCCCAGTTGCGCGTGGCGGAGTTGCCATTGGCCACCACCGCCAGATCCCCGTTCGGCTCCAACCTCTCCTTCCCGACCCCACCGAACACCTGATCCTTAGTCTCTTCTTCCCCGGCCTTACCATTACCTGTGCCACCATCTATGTCCGCCCCAACGCCCCTCTTCCTTTCGACTTCCTCTCCCACATCGACCGTACCTTCTCCTCCTATGTGATCGCCGCCGACCTCAACATCCATAGTCGCTCCGCTGCCCAGTTACGGCGGTGGCATCGGTTCCTCTCCTCCCTTCAAGGCGACCTCATCCCCATCCCCCAGCACACCCGTCCCGAATCCAACTCCACTCCCGATGTTATTCTCTCCTCCCCCAACCTCCTTGGTCGCATTACGGTGGATGTCCTGGAGCCTATTGGTAGCGACCATCTCCCTGTCCTCCTCACCGTTTCAGACAGCCGTCGCCCCCGCCCCGACCCTCGTCATGACCCTCCCCCTAAGTACATCCATGACTATTCCCGTGCCAACTGGAATGCCTACCGGGATACCCTCTCCACTCAGGTCGATAGCCACCCTCTCGCCTACCGCCGTCCCGATGATGTCACCCATGCTGCCTCCTTTCTCCAGCAGACCTTGTCTGAGGCCATGGAGGCCCACGTCCCTACTGTTGCCATCCACCCCCACCGTCCTACCTTACCACCACAGGCCGTCCTCCTCCTCCGTGAATCCCGTCGTCTCTACCGTGCCTTCCTCCGCACGCGTGACCCGGACACCCTACGACGCCACCGGCAACTACAGCGACACATTCGAAATTTGCTCGCGGCTAAGAAACTCCGGGACTGGCGACAGACATGCACCCGTTTAAATGCTACCCTCCCTATAAACTCGTCCAAGTTCTGGACCGCCTTCCGTCGCCTTACCGGAACTAAACCCTCCCCCTACTATCCTCTTCTCCACGATGATCACCCCTTCCCTGACGCCCTTAGTAAGGCCAATCACTTTGCCTCCTACCTGTCCAATGTGTTTTCCATCCCTGATGATCCCCAGTTCGATTACTCCCTCTTCCCAGATATCCGCGATCGAACTGACACCTCTGTCCCTCCCCTCGCTCCTGGTTTCCAGTACTTGGACAACATTCCACACACGGACCTTAATGCCCCCATCACCACACAGGATCTCATCACTACACTCCGCACCAAACGCAACACCGCTCCTGGTCACAATCATGTCACCTACCGTCACCTTCGTGAAGCTCCTGTCTCTTTTCTCTCCACCCTGGCCAGGCTCTACAATGTAGTCCTGTCCACCGGTTACTACCCCGACCTGTGGAAAACCTCCCGTATCCTCATGTTCCTCAAACCTGGCAAACCGCCGTCCGCCGTCTCCTCCTACCGTCCCATCAGCCTTACCTCGGTCTTCAGCAACGTCCTGGAATCTATCCTCACCCGCCGCATCCACCAGCATCTCCGCCAGCACCGCCTCCTCCCCGTTACCCAGTGTGGCTTTCGGCCGTCCTTCTCTTCCGACGATCTTCTCCTTCACCTCACTCATCTCCTTTCCGAACAGCTCAATTCCCGTCGCTCCGCAATCTTCCTCTCTCTTGACCTCGAACGCGCATATGACCGCGTATGGCATTCCGGTCTCCTCTTCAAGCTCCAAACCTTCGCCCTCCCCATTAACTATGTTCGTCTGATCGGTTCCTTTCTCTCCCGCCGTCCTTCCCATGTCACCATCCATAACACCGATTCCTACACCTTTTTCCCCTCCGCCGGTGTGCCCCAAGGCTCCGTCCTCTCCCCCCTTCTGTACTTGTTGTACACGGCGGACATGCCGCCGCCGTCACCCCCCGTCCACCTTCTCCAGTTTGCCGATGACACCGCCTTCCTTGCCCTTGCCCCCACCCTGCGACGCTCCCAACACCTTCTCCAATCCCATCTTGACCGGTTCACCGCTTGGTGCAACCAGTGGTTGCTCAAGGTCAATCCTTCCAAAACCCAGGCGATCATTGTAGGCAAAACCACTCCCTCCTTCCGCCTCCTTGATTTCTATCTCACCGTTTATGGCCGTCCCATCGCTCTCACCCCCACCCTTAAGTACCTTGGCGTCACCCTCGACCGTCGCCTCTCCTGGACTCCCCATCTCCAGACAATCCAAGCCAAGGCACGTTCCCGACTCCGTCTCCTCAAGCTCCTTTCCGGCCGAACGTGGGGTCTGGACCCCTCCACCATCCTCCACACCTATAAGTCCCTCATCCGCCCTATCCTCTGTTACGCCCATCCAGCCTGGATCTCCGCCCCCCCTTCCTTTTATAAATCCCTCCAAATCCTTGAACGCCATGCTCTCCGCCTTGCCTATCGCATCCGTCTCCCTTCCCCCACGCGGATCCTGTATGACCTTATCCCCTTCCCCCACCTCCTCCTCTTCCTCGAAAGGATACAAATCCTATACACCTCCCGTAAACTCGATCCTCCTCACCCGCTCGTCTCCCCGATCCTCTCCCACCCCCGCCCGCTGCCGCGCCTGTACTCCCATGTCCCACCCGGTCTCCATCTCTCCACCCTCCTTACCCTCTCCCAAGGTGGTTTCCGCCAGCTCCCTCTCCCTGATGATGTCCTCGTCCCCTCCATCTACCCCTCCTATCAGCTTTGACCCTGCCCCCCCTCCCTCCTGGTGTCCTTTCCCTTCGGCACCCTCCCTCCTTTCTCTTCCCTTCCCTTCTCTTTCCTTTTCCCCCATCCCCTCCCTCCATCCCCCTTCTTCCGGGCTTCCCCTCCCCCTTCCTCTCTCCCCCCTCTTTCCCCTGCCTGTGGCGTCCCTGCTCTCCCCTCTCGCTTTCCCACTCCCCCTCCTCCTCCTCCTCCTCTCTTGGCAGGTCCCCGGACTCGCACACGCATCGTGAACTTTCGCGCGCCGGAGATCATCGCCCTCCGTTTAGTGTCTGTGCCGTCGTGTCTGTGCCTCAGTGTTTTTCGCCGTCCACGCTCCTTCGTTCACGTGTGTCATCTACCTCGTCAGTGTTTGTGCCCAGTGCCGACGGTTTTTCTTGTTTGTTTCGTCAAGTGTGAACGGCTTCATGTTTTTTAACTATTGTATCTCCTGTTTTTTAAACCGCCATTCTGTTACTTGTCTGTCTCCCTTTCTTTTTTTATTGTACTGCTTATGGCTGAAGAGCGGAGTACACTGTTCCGCTGCCAGCCCACCTTGTATGGGGTGTCCAAATTACAATAAAGAAAAAAAAAAATAAAATCTGCGTTTTCTCACCGTTGTGTCCCCCCTACCCTCCATCTCTACACCCTCCATCTCCTTTCCCAAGGTGGCTTCCGTCAGCTCCCCCTCCCGGATGATGCCCTCTCTCCCTCCATTTATCCTTCCTATCAACTCTGATCCTCCCTCCCCCTCCTTTCCTCTGTCCTTTCCCTGGGCTCCCTCTTCCCCCCCCCTTCCGTCCTGTTTCCTCCCCACTACAGCTCTGCCTACCTCCCTTCTCCCCCCCAGTCCTTTTGTATTCCCCTCCTCTGCCTACCCCCCTCCCTGTCGCGTCTGCCCCCTACCCCTCTTATGGGTCGTCATCCTCCATCAGCTCCTTTCCCGGTTCCCCCCCCCCCCCTTTCGCTTTTACTCTCCTTTCCCCCCTTTTTGTTTTCCCATCTCCTGTCCAGTTTCCCCCCACCTGCTCTCGACTGTGGTGTCACCTTTGCCGACTTTTTCGTGCTGTGTTCTAGTGCCTATTCAGTGTTGTGTTGCAAACAGAAACCATGCTGTCGCTGGGTGTGAATTTTATACACTTTGCAAACAGACTCCAGACTGTTGCCGTGTTTTTTTAACTGTCTATTGTTTTCCCTGTCTGCTCCGTATGTATTTTTATTCGCTTCATCATCCCTCTGTTGCTTGTTTTAATTTCCCCATTTTCTTTTCACCTTGTTACTCACTAAGTCCCCGATTTTATCGCCTGTTTTTTATTATTATTTATTCTCCTGCTCTTTGTCAGAAAATCTATAGGCTGCAGAGCAGCGTCCTAAGCTGCTGCCAGCCCGCCCCCTTTGGGGGGAATTGAAATTCAATAAAGAAAAAAAAAAAAAAAAATCTGCGTTTTCAGCAGACAACCCAATGGGTCGGTCGGCTTAGTTAAGTAACAAATCCATTAGCGACGTTTAAACCCTTCTAAAGCTGCCCAAGTCGACTGTTGGTGATGTGAAGGTTAAATGGAAAGGCGAAGACATAACCACAACTAAACCGAGACCTGGCATATCTCATGTACCAACAACCAGGGACGGTCAGGCGTTGCAGAGGGTGGTTGTAAAAAGCCGTATGAAATCAGCAGAAAGAATCACTCGTGAGTTCCAAAATGCCACCAGCAGTTCACCTAGTACAATGACTGTGCACAAGGAGTTAAAAATGTTCAGATGTGTGTGAATACCTAAGGGACCAAACTGCTGAAGTCATAGATCCCTAGACTTACACAATACTTAAACTAACTTATGCTAAGAACAACACACACGCCCATGCCAGAGGAAGGACTCGAACCTCCAGCGGGAGGTGACAAGGAGTTACAAAGGATGGGGAACAACGTTCGAGCTACTCCTCATAAGCCACACGCTTTTTAGTCACTACTGACAAGGGGCCCGTACGAACTTCCGACGACGATTTGATTCATATTGGCGGGTTGTGTAGGGCAGGACACGGACTACAGTGTATGTAAGCAAGAGACGGCAACTCTCAACCGTTTTCGAGAAAATTGAGATTCAAAATTTGAGGCGCGCTTATATATTTTGTATGGTGGCGAGACTTCAAAGAGTCCGCAGCGGAGGAAGTAAGCAGCTTGTTTCATAAGCGATGGGTCCCTGGATCGAATCTGACTGCCACCAATTTTTTTTTCATTCCCACGTTATTCTGCCAAAGAGCAGTATTAACGTAATCCCTCCCAAAGGTACTGTGCTGGTGTACCCTTGCGGCGTTTATTTTTACATGCAGGAGACTAACCTTGTAAAACGACTACAAAACTGAGCGTTCACTATAGAACAGAATAGAGAGATACCTTCTAGAGAAAACTGCATAAAAATTAAATCAATCGTACACCATCAGTCGACTGTGTCAGTGTTCGGTAATTTGTTTCGATATGCGTGGTACGCCGCTAAATTGAGTGATGACCGAGAACCGTTTATAATCTGCACCAACGTTATTTTGCAATAAACGCATTGAAAAAACACGGACATGCAAAAATTCGGTGTTCATTACACGTGCTGTATGTCGCAATAATTACTGTTTTCCATGTTTCTACGATCAGTATCATCCAGGTTCGTGCAGGGCTTCGTAGATTCCATATTGTACTTGTCACAAATGTAGAAACAATAATGTTAACGAAATGACTATACTGATTTGATTAGAAGTTCTCCTTAAGAAAAAAGTTTTTTCTCCTGTTTTTCAGGATAAATACTATGAAGATATTAAACGAATCATTAAATACCGATACTTTCCACAGTCGTAATAATTATGTTAGAATTACTTGGGAATGGAAAAAAGCACCAGCAGCGAGATTCGATCTAAAGACTTCGCGCTTATGGAACTACGCGGCTACTCGCTCGGCTGCAGACTGCTTGAGGACTTGCGACCATACAAAGGTTATAAGCACGCCTAAAATGTTCAAACTCCATTTCCTCGAAAACTGCTCAGAGTTGCATCTTTCTGTTCACTTATGTTGAAGACCTAATCGTGCCTCCATACCCTGACAATATGAACCAAATCGGTGCGGGGAAGACTGGACGGTCACCTTGTGGGGAAGTCTGGACGGTCATCTTGCAAGCGAAACTTGAGGTGGTGAAAAGAGTGACGCTACTGAAGTATGGGTGATTAGAAACTAGTTGTTTGAAGTGATGAATCACGGTACATCCCTTGCCATTCCGAAGGAAGGGTTTTGGTTTGGCGAATGACTAGTTCAAAATGGTTCGAATGACTCTGAGCACTATGGGACTTAACTTCAGAGGTCATCAGTCCCCTAGAACTTAGAACTACTTAAACCTAACTAACCTAAGGACATCACACACATCCATTCCCGAGGCAGGATTCGAACCTGCGACCGTAGCGGTCGCGCGGTTCCAGACTGTAGCGCCCAGAACCGCTCGGTCACCCCGGCCGGCGAATGGCTGGAGAACGTTATCTGTCAACAAGTGCAGTGTCCACAGTATGGAGGTGTTTTTGGTGCTCACGGTGTGCTCCCTTATCGTGCTTAAGAAAACACTAAACGCAGGCGTATACGAACACGTTTTTCAGCATTATGCACGGCGCATAGTAGAGCAACAGTTCGGAATGATGATTATTTCTATCTTCAGGACAGTGCACCCTTTCATAAAACAGCGTCTATCAGGCAACTGTTTGTGGAGTATAATATTCCTGAAATGGACTGATCTGCCCAGAGTACCGACCTGGATCCAGTGGAACATCTCTGGAATAAGTTAGCTTGTAGAACATTAACTTCACATTGAAACCCAGCGTTCAACATTACTACCTTCTCTGACTTCTGCTCTTCGGAAAAATGCGCTTCAGTTCCTTCACAGACATTCAGACACCTCATTGAAAGTGTCCTCAGCAGAATTCAGGTCTCCGTAAAGGCGAAGGGTGGAGACACTCCATACTGATGTCCACTACTAGGTGCCCAAATACTCTCTATCAAACAGTGCATCTTATGGCTAACACCCCCTTTGCCCTGATTACGGCGCCAGCCAGTCGCAACATGGACCCCGTTAAACGCTCTGACATGCCATGTCATGCCAGTACTCTGTTGTGGGGTCGGTCTTTTCGACGTCCGGTCCAAATTATGTGGAAATTATAGCCGTATTTCCAATTGAATGGTCCCATTTTCGTCGACGCTGCAAGAGTGTTCCCCTCCAAGGCACTAATTGCTGTTCATTATATTAATTTATTTGAACGTAAGATTTCATGATATGCTGCTTGGTGGTGTACGGTGCTGTGTTACTGGCATTATGCATCAAAAAACGTGGTAGGGCAGCATTTTTGGGACCTAAGACGGACAGTCACGAAAGGAGGAGCTGGAAGGCTCAGTTACGCTCCTTGGCGACGCAGGTCCTGCGGAAGTACGAAGCGTCCTGGGCGTGGTGCAGGCCACTCACCTTCCTATCTCCATCCTTGGCATTGACATCCGGCGTCTTACGTCACCGACGTGACAAATTTGTTCCTTCACGCGATGAAGGTCCTGAAGGTGTCATATTCGATTCTGAAAGTTTACTGTACTGAAGATATTTTCCTGGTGATACTTGATCAACAAGATTTGTAAAAAGCTGGAATAAGAAATGTAAATCTAGATTAGTGGCAAAACGAATGGGAAATGTTCTCTACTGGTCAAAGAAAATTTCAAGTGTTTCTCGTCGTACGAGGGAGATTAAAAAAAAAAAAAAAGCCGCTTTCATCAACCGAAACGAATAATATACTTATTCGCTGGTCATGGGAGCTATTCTGCACACCTCCTTCAAATTGAGAATGATAGTGAACTGGGGGCACTAGACGGGTCGTATACGGTTTTATTGACACAAGTTGCCTCTGTGACTAGGCACACACTACCTACCAGATATATGTCAGACATAGTGAGAAAATAAAAAAATTAAAGCTAGGATAGACTAGGTGACTTTCATGTACAGATTTTTTGAAACATTAGTTTTCTGACTGCTTTGATGCGGAGAACCACGAATTCGTGTCCAATGCCAAGCTCTTCATCTCATCTCATGGTAGCTACTGCGCCCAACATCCTAAGCTACTTGTTAAATGTATTCCAATCTCTGTCACTCTATTCTCCCTTCCGCAGCTCCATCTAGTACCGTGGAAGTTATTCCCTGATATCTTAACACATATTCTATCATCCCGTCCCTTCTTATTGTCAATATTTCCCATATGTTACTTTCTTCGACGATTATGCGGAGACCTACTCATTCTTTAGCTTATCATCCCACCTAATTTTCAATATTCTTCCGTAGAACCACGTCTCAAGCGTTCCGATTCCCTTCTGTGCCGGCTTTCCCAAAGTCCATGATTCAGTACCATACAATTCTGTGCTCCAAATGAATATTCACAGAAATTTCGTACTCTAATTAAGGCTGAATTTTTATATTGACAGAATTCCTTTGTCCAGAACGCCCTCTGTGCCTGCGCCAGTTTGCTTTTTATATCCTCCTTGTGTCGTCCGTCATGAATTGTTTTGCTTGCAAAGTAACAAAATTCCTCAACTTAGTCTACTTCGTGATCACCAATTTTGATATTAACCGTCTCGCTATTCTCATTTCTGCTGCTGCTCATTACTTTCGTCTTTCTTCGGTCTACTCTCAATCCATAATCACTGATTACATTGTTCATTCCATTCAACATATTCTGAAATTCTTTTTCAACCTCATCGAGGATAGGAATGTCATTAGCGAATCGTATCATTGATCGCCTTTAACTCCGCTTTTTAATCCCACTCTTGAAACATGCTTTTATTTCCGTCATTGCCTATTCTACGTAGAGATTGAACAACAGGGACGAAATACTGCATTCCTGTCGTCTACCCTTTTTAATCCTAGCACTTCGTCTTTGCTCTTCCAATCTCAATGTCCCCTCTTCGTTCTTGTACACATTGTACATTACCTGCCGCTCCCTATAGCTTACTCATATTTTTCTTAGAATTTCGAATATCTTGCACCATTTTACATTGTCGAAAACTTTTTCCAGGTCGACAAATCCTTTTAACTCGTTTTTATTTTTCTTCAATCTTTCTTCCTTTATCGAGCGTAGCGAGAGAACTGCCTCCTGGTGCCTTTATCTTTCCTAATGCCAAAATGATGGTCACCTAACAGATCCTCAGTTTTCTTTTCCATTCTTTTGTTCGTTGTTCTTGTCAGCAACCTAGGTGTATGAGCTTTTAATCTGATTGTGCTATATTCCTCGCACTTATCAGCTTTTACTATCTTCGGAAGTGTGTGGACGATACTTTTCCGAAAGTCTGCAACCTATGAGACAGGCGACATACCAGTCGTTTTCTTGCCACTTTCCCAAGAGATTTTAGAAATTCCGATGGAATGTTATCCATCGCTTATGCCTTATTTGATCTCAAGTCTTATTATCTCTTTTAAATTCTGACTGTAATTCGATATCTCCTATCTCTTCCAGATCAACTTCAGATTCTTATTCTATCACGTCATTACACATGTCCTGCCTCTCAAATAGTTCTTCAGTTTACTCTTTCCATTCACCCACTCTGTCCTCTGCGTTAGCAGTGAAATTTTGATTGCATTCTTAATGTTGCCACCCACGCTTTCCATTTCACCGGAGGTTGTCTTGACTTTTCTGTATGCTGAATCAGTCCTATCGACAACAATTTCTTTTTAGATTTCTTCACACTCCTTCTGTAGCCATTTCGTCTCCGTTTCCCTGCACTTTCTGTTACTTCATTATTAATTTATTCATGTTCATGTATTCCTGTCTTTCCCTGAACATTTTTATAGAATTGTCCACTACTCTTTAACTGAAATGCCTACTGAGGTATTCCTTATTGCAGTATCCATACCTTTGGCGAAATTCAAACGTGTTACAGCATTCCTAAGTACTTCCTTCGATCTTCCGGGCGATTCTCTTCAACTTCAATCTACTCTTATAACTTGTGATCTGAGTTTACATACACTCCTGGTGAGGCGCTACAATCCAACATGCCTACCTTTTGAAAGTAGTGAAATCTACTCATTTGTTTATATTTTGAAATCTTAAATTTTTTTATTGTTTTTATGATTTATTGTTCCATATTCCGTAATTGTTTTAAATTTTTCCGTAAAGAGTAACTTAAGAATTTTAGTCTTAGTAATAAATATTACTTTCCGCAACATATGTCATATTCATATTTACAAGTTCACGATGTTACACATCTATATATCTTTAAGAAGTATGTTGTGAGTAAAAGTCAATTACACTTAACGAAATCTTTATTTTTTTGAATATTTTTGTAGTGGTCATCAAGAACCCCTCCCCTCTGTGCATGCATTATGGAATATGTGTTGGTATTGCTAAGATTATGCTAAAAGATATTTTGCGGTTTTGGACCCTACTTACGCGTCAGCACCTATTTAGAAAGGATGTTGTTAATAAAAGTTAACAACAATTAATGAACTTTTTAAAATTTGTATGGTGGCATAAAGTATCCCTTCCTTGGTAGTAATTGTTATGGAAAATGCGTTGGTATTGCTAGGATTAATAATTTAAACGCGTGCTATTACGGGAGCAGTCAAATTCTGCGACCTGCTCGCTTTTACTTCCACACAAGAAAGATAAATATCATCATATAAAAGAAGCGCTAGGCCACAGACTTGTGGCAGCGGTTTAATATCATATTTACAAGGATACTAATGAATTTTTCAAACAGCGAACCATTAATTAAGCTAAAATTATAGATAGTGGATTTTAAAAACAAGAGAATCATCAATTAAGCTAAAATTACACACAGTTGCTTCGCGAATATTGACGGACATTACAGCAGCTACATTATCCACATGATTGACTGCGTATGCAGTCTCTCAGGCCGTAACACCACGTGTCACATTGCAGTTCTGCCAATGGAACATACGACCGAGCGCCGGAGATCCGCATTTCACTGCTCGCAGTTCATTTAAAGTTGCTGCTGCTGGTGCCGCTGCTGCTGATGGTGATTGGTGATTTATGGCTCTAAACGGTGGGACTATTAGCGCCCTTATTTGAAATAAGTACGGATTAGGGTGGCGAAAATCGATTAAAAAATAGCAATAAATTTGGAAATGAAGGTGGGTCCTCACAAAAGTATTTAAAATACAACCGTGATATTGTGAGATTTATAAAAGAGCAACTAAAACAGTCAGAAAGAACACAGGAGAATTACCATATAAAATCAAGGAGAAAATACCACGCCAGGCACAGAAAGAGGACAGATGGCTGTAGCTGGGAGACTACTTAGAAATGAGCCACTCTACGCCACATTAAAATCTCGCGTCCTATTTTTCGTGAAAAAGAATAATCTTAAATCACAAAGAAACTCACCTCATTTTCAGTTAAAGTAGAGGGCAGTCCCTGTGGGAGACCCAGATCTGCCCTCAGGCTGCCACATAAAACAATTAAAATATGTCGTATCGACAGCTGTATTCCACATTGTGATACTATGGGATTAAGGGTGAGATGACGTTCACACACAGAGAGAGAGAATAAATTACCACAGTAAAAACTTGTGGGCAACTGCACATCCTGGAGCGATCATGGAAGCAAGGTATCAAATACAGATTCGTCTCAGTTTTTGAGCATGAACTGAAGCAAATTAACAGGTGCTGTTTGTAATGGATTTGTGCGTCACTAATTACACGCAACACTGGAGAACGTTACCCTAACAGAAGGACAACGGAGGTGATTTATGTACAACTGGACGCAATCTCATTTTTTAGACATCGTACGATAGTACCTAACGTTTCATGATCGATGGGTTGGTCGATTAGGTCTAGTATATGTCTCCGCGTTCACCTGTCGTTAATTGCCTAAAATTCTGGCAATGGGTACATGTAAAGTCAATGACGCAGTCCATTCCCGCCGACATTGTGCGTTCACTACAGGAGCACGTCTCCTATGCACGTGACCAAATCGGAAGGCAACCAGCGTGTGTCCACTAGAGCTCGTGGTTCTTTGAGAAGAAGGGCTCAAAGATGTGTAAGAACGAGAACAGCGCCTCTTGTAGTGTCAACAGAAAGGTGACTGTTACAGGAGAGGATGGACGATATCGTAATAAATATTTTTGTTTTAGGAATGTAGTATTTATAGGCCTTTTTGCTAGGCCTTTTTGCAAGTTTTGACCAGTAATATGCACATTATAAACACGGGAAACCATTTTTTTAAATACCCCGGATATGATTCGACGCTATTATCACGAGTATTCCTTCGAAGTACGACTGTGGAAGAGAGCCCAGTCTTTTGGAATACTTTAGGTGACCGTCTTATGTAATTGGTGTCAGCATTGTACATTGTCCTCAATCACATTTCATCACGAATACCACTCTGGGAAAGCCATTCTGTGACCCATACCAGATATTTTTGCGACGAGGAATAATATGTTTTTAGAAGCTATGCATATACCCGAAAGACCAAAGGAAGAAAAAAACAAAATCGATGGGTTGCGTCATTCGAGGATTTGCGTCGCGGAGAGAGCAAAACGTTCAGCAAATTGGAAAGGAAACGTTCACGAGAACAGCAGTGATTTGTGCGTCTTATTTGATTTCCGTTTCTTATGTCTTCAGTCACTGGAATATTTTGATGTTTTCACCACTTCTGCGTACAGTTTGCTAAGTTTTTCATATCTACTACATCATTAACCTCGATGATCAATATAATTTTGTGCTTTATTTGCCACTACGTTTCTCCCCACGGCTACTTCCAGTGGAAAGTTAACTATCCAGGGATCTCTTAGCAGATGTCTTCTGCTTTATCCTTCCCTCTAGTAATAGTGTTCTATAGACTACTTTCCTTACAACTAATGCTTCTCTTCTTCTCTGGTTTTGCTACTGTACGGTTTTGAGCTGTGAAGGTGCGGTTTGAGGAATTTCTTTTTCATTTCCACGGCAATATTTAATATTAACAACGTTTCCGGGATAATGTTTTGATAATGAACGCTTGTCCGGAAAAGTACCGTTCGAATGTAGGCTAAGTTTGATGATCGGATCACTTTCAAATCTCGCTTCAGGGTACGCACATAGCAGAGACAATGTGCCCTCATAGGATCTGATGGCGTGGGCAGTGTTTCATGTACTCGTCGTCGGATTCTCTTCTATATGGCGAAGGACGACCCCGTCATATTGGGGCGCGTCTGTGAAGCACCGCTGTCAACACTCCTAGCTGCGAACGTACCAGATTCTCGCAGCCGTTGTTGTGCTTCGAAGAAAATGGAATGTGATGTCATAATTGCAACAGGGACTGAAGGTGGCGTCCTGTTCTCTGTTTTTGGGTGCACCGTAAAGTAGGAGATGTGAAAGTGATCTAGTCTTCAAACTCATTTTATACCCAACCGGTAAATTGCCGGATATGGGTTCCTTGCCGGAAGTTTAGCTACTCAGTACCTTCTACAACCCTTAGAAGCCTGTAACAGAAATTGTGAAACCCTGTAGATAGATGTGAATAGATGAGGGACACTGTCAGCATAATGACTCTGAGCACTATGCGACTTAACGTCTGAGGTCATCAGTCGCCTAGAACTTAGAACTAATTAAACCTAACTAACCTACGGACATCACACACATCCATGCCCGAGGCAGGATTCGAACCTGCGACCGTAGCGGTCACGCGGTTCCAGACTGAAGCGCCTAGAACCGCACGGCCACAAGGGCCGGCCCACTGTCAGCATAATAAACAGTTGCTTAGCATAATGGCGAATACACTCTTTACAAACGTACTGTTGTTATTTGCAATGATGCATGAAACCCAAGCGAGTGCAATAGAATAAAAAAATGAAATTAATTGTGGTATGGTTTCCACAAAAAAGCATTGAAAGACAACAGCACGTTAAGCCCTATTTCACAAAAAAAAGAAGAAAAGGGAAATAGGACTAAGGCAACCCCAGCCCAGATACCTGGAGCCCATGCCATGTATTCTGTGCCTGAAGAAATGAAGTGCTAACAAAGACAGGATGTACTGCAGGTAAGTTTCGTAAAACGCTTGTGACGCTTCTACACGAATCCTTAAACCATGAATGCGTCGATGTACTTTGATTTCTTTCTCTCTAACACAAGGTAGCCCTCATCACTCCGATTACCACACCTTTAAATTCTCGCATTTCGATTACATGGATTTTAGGAAAATAGGACCGAAGGAAAAACGGCTGACCACACAACTCATTGGAACCAACAAAATGAACAAAACTAATTAGCTTTGTGTGTGATACTTGCTACTCCATAGCATGACCCTCATCTCAGACTGCGTAGTGCGCCAATGGCCGTCGATCGATCGAGTTCCCACAAACCTAGAGAGGCAGAAATTAAACGTGCCTCAGTTTGTGCATAATGATAAGATGCGAATGATGACGAAAGGAAGGAAGACGCAATAGACTCCTTTCAACTGTATCCCATGTTTCCTTCTATTTGATATTTCTTCTCCTCTTCTAAGAAGCTTCGAGATAGCACTTCTTCGTTGTGCAAACCGTACGTGTACTGCTGTACTATTTAATTTAACAAACGGGAGTTAAGAGACGAACAATTTGAGTCTAACCACTCTTTTGTGCAACATTTAATTACTGAATGGCCCACACACAGCAACACGAATTGATCAATTACAGCGCAATGTTTGTATCTTGTAAAAGGTTAACACATTTACTTTCCGGGTCGCCGAAAGTAGTTTTAATATTGCCAAATTAATACCTGTTCCAAAATTCGCACGATATTATTCACTGCCTTTTTCATGTTCCTTATGCCCTGTAATTTAGAAAACTTGTCGAACGAAAATAAATTCTCCCGAAATCCATTAATTTGTTGTCAAGTGTTGCTCGAGACGGATATGAATTTTTTCGTCGAGGTTTCGATCGTTATTCCCATTAGCTAAGCAGAACATAGCCTCTCACCTCCTTTCTGACGACTGAGGTACTTGAGCCACAGGAGTGCGTTCGTGCATCTAAACAAACAAAAAAAATGAAGAAAGCGTGACCGTGTTCTTTCGAATCGTTTGCATAGAGCTCAATCTAGTTCAAGGATCTATAGCCGGACGACTTACTTGTTTGAGGACCGTCGTATTTACCAGGCGGGTGTGTGTGACTTTCTCTCTATGGAACGTACCCGTTATGTGAATGCCATTCCCGCTGACCCATCTACATGTCAGAGAGAAAAATGGCTCTGAGCACTATGGGACTTAACATCTGTGGTTATCAGTCCCCTAGAACTTAGAACTACTTAAACCTAACTAACCCAAGGACATCACACAACACCCAGTCATCACGAGGCAGAGAAAATCCCTGACCCCGCCGTGAATCGAACCCGGCAACCAGGGCGCGGGAAGCGAGAACGCTACCGCATCAGAAAGAAAATCGGGGCGCTTAGTCGCAGTAGAATGTCTTCCCTAGGGTGATATAACGGCAGGCAAAGGGAGTATACGGCAAGTGAAATGCCAGATAGGGTCAACAAATTGTAAATTAGCATTAAAAATAAAGAGCCATCGAAATATTTTACTTCTGTGATTTAGAGGGAAGCCCGAACGATTGTGTTCTGATCACGAAAGGCTCTTGTGACGATTATTTCTTCGTTCGTGTCTCAACTCGTAAGTTAACGCATTGAGACTTTTTCTTGTACCAAAACTATCAAATACAGGGTGTATCAAAAAGACTCAACCAATTTTACAAAATCGTAACTCTTATGTCATTTGACATCCCCCCATGAACCATGGACCTTGCCGTTGGTGGGGAGGCTTGCGTGCCTGAACGATACAGATAGCCGCACCGTAGGTGCAACCACAACGGAGGGGTATCTGTTGAGAGGCCAGACAAACGTGTGGTTCCTGAAGAGGGGCAGCAGCCTTTTCAGTAGTTGCAGGGGCAACAGTCTGGATGATTGACTGATCTGGCCTTGTAACACTAACCAAAACGGCCTTGCTGTTGTGGTACTGCGAACGGCTGAAAGCAAGGGGAAACTACAGCCGTAATTTTTCCCGAGGGCATGCAGCTTTACTGTATGGTTAAATGATGATGGCGTCTTCTTGGGTAAAATATTCCGGAGGTAAAAAAGTCCCCCATTCGGATATCCGGGCGGGGACTACTCAAGAGGACGTTGTTATCAGGAGAAAGAAAACTGGCGTTTTACGGATCGGAGCGTGGAATGTCAGATCCCTTAATCGGGCAGGTAGGTTAGAAAATTTGAAAAGGGAAATGGATAGGTTAATGTTAGATATAGTGGGAATTAGTGAAGTTCGGTGGCAGGAGCAACAAGACTTCTGGTCAGGTGAATACAGGGTTATAAATACAAAATCAAATAGGGGTAATGCAAGAGTAGGTTTAATAATGAATAAAAAAAATAGGAGTGCGGATAAGCTACTACAAACAGTATAGTGAACGTATTATAGTGGCCAAGATAGACACGAAGCCCATGCCTACTACAGTAGTACAGGTTTATATGCCAACTAGCTCTCCAGATGACGAAGAAATTGAAGAAATGTATGATGAGATAAAATAAATTATTCAGGTGGTGAAGGGAGACCAAAATTTAATAGTCATGGGTGACTGGAATTCGACAGTAGGAAAAGGGAGAGAAGGAAACATAGTAGGTGAATATGGATTGGGGCTAAGAAATGAAAGAGGAAGCCGTCTGGTAGAATTTTGCTCAGAGCATAACTTAATCATAGCTAACACTTGGTTCAAGAATCATAAAAGAAGGTTGTTTACATGGAAGAATCCTGGAGATACTAAAAGGAATCAGAAAGATTATATAATCGTAAGACAGAGATTTAGGAACCAGGTTTTAAATTGTAGGACATTTCCAGGGGCAGATGTGGACTCTGACCAGAATCTATTGGTTATGAACTGTAGATTAAAACTGAAGAAATTGCAAAAAGGTGGGAATTTAAGGAGATGAGACCTGGATAAACTGACTAAACCAGAGGTTGTACAGAGTTTCAGGGACAGTATAAGGAAACAATTGACAGGAATGGGGGAAAGAAATACAGTAGAAGACGAATGGGTAGCTCTGAGGGATGAAGTAGTGAAGGCAGCAGAGGATCAAGTAGGTAAAAAGACGAGGACTAGTAGAAACCCTTGGGTAACAGAAGAAATATTGAATTTAATTGATGAAAGGAGAAAATATAAAAAGCAGTAAATTAAGCAGGCAAAAAGGAATACAAACGTCTCAAAAATGAGATCGACAGGAAGTGCAAAATGGCTAAGCAGGCATGGCTAGAGGACAAATGTAAGGTTGTAGAGGCTTATCTCACTAGGGGTAAGATAGATACAGCCTACAGGAAAATTAAAGAGACCTTTGGGGAAAAGAGAGCCACTTGTATGAATATCAAGAGCTCAGATGGAAACCCAGTTCTAAGCAAAGAGGGGAAAGCAGAAAGGTGGAAGGAGTATATAGAGGGTCTATACAAGGGCGATGTACTTGAGGACAAAATTATGGAAATGGAAGAGGATGTAGATGAAGATGAAATGGGAGATACGATACTGCGTGAAGAGTTTGACAGAGCACTGAACGACCTGAGTCGAAACAAGGCCCCCGGAGTAGACAACATTCAATTAGAACTACTGACGGCCTTGGGAGAGCCAATCCTGACAAAAATCCACCATCTGGTGAGCAAGATGTACGAGACAGGCGAAATACCCTCAGACTTCAAGAAGAATATAATAATTCCAATCCCAAAGCAAACAGGTGTTGACAGATGTGAAAATTACCCAACAATCAGTTTAATAAGTCACAGCTGCGAAATACTAACGCGAATTATTTACAGACGAATGGAAAAACTGGTAGAAGCCGACCTCGGGGACGATCAGTTTGGATTCCGTAGAAATATTGGAACACGTGAGGCAATACTGCCCTTACGACTTATCTTAGAAGAAAGATTAAGGAAAGGCAAACCTACGTTTCTAGCATTTGTAGACTTAGAGAAAGCTTTTGACAATGTTGACTGGAAACTCTCTTTCAAATTCTAAGGGTGGCAGGGGTAAAATACAGGGAGCGAAAGGCTATTTACAATTTGTACAGAAACCAGATGGCAGTTATAAGAGTCGAGGGACATGAAAGGGAAGCAGTGGTTGGGAAGGGAGTGAGACAGGTTTGTAGCCTCTCCCCGATGTTATTCAATCTGTATATTGAGCAAGCAGTTAAGGAAACAAAAGAAAAATTCGGAGTAGGTATTAAAATCCAGGGAGAAGAAATTAAAACTTTGAGGTTCGTTGATGAGATTGTAATTCTGTCAGAGACAGCAAAGGACCTGGAAGAGCAGTTGAACGGAATGGACAGTGTCTTGAAAGGAGGATGTAAGATGAACATCAACAAAAGCAAAACGAGGATAATGGAATGTAGTCGAATTAAGTCGGGTGATGCTGAGGGAATTAGATTAGGAAATGAGACGCATAAAGTAGTAAAGGAGTTTTGCTATTTGGGGAGCAAAATAACTGATGATGGTCGAAGTGGAGAGGATATAAAATGTAGACTGGCAATGGCAAGGAAAGCGTTTCTGAAGAAGAGAAACTTGTTAACATCGAGTATAGATTTAAGTGTCAGGAAGTCGTTTCTGAAGGTATTTGTATGGAGTGTAGCCATGTATGGAAGTGAAACATGGACAATAAATAGTTTGGACAAGAAGAGAATAGAAGCTTTCGAAATGTGGTGCTACAGAAGAATGTTGAAGATTAGGTGGGTAGATCACGTAACTAATGAGGAGGCATTGAATAGGATTGGGGAGAAGAGAGGTTTGTGGCACAACTTGACTAGAAGAAGGGATCTGTTGGTAGGACATGTCCTGAGGCATCAGGGGATCACAAATTTAGCATTGGAGGGCAGCGTGGAGGGTAAAAATCGTAGAGGGAGACCAAGAGATGAATACACTAAGCAGATTCAGAAGAATCTACGTTGCAGTAGGTACTGGGAGATGAAGGAGCTTGCACAGGATAGAGTAGCATGGAGAGCTGCATCAAACCAGTATCAGGACTGAAGACCACAACAACAACAACATGTCATTTGAGATATGTGTATGAACAAGAACGAGCAAACTCTGGAGTTTTACATTGTTCCCGCTAGGTAACAGCTATGTGCGCCGACTTCAGTTCTAGTAAAAATGGTGTCGGGACAACAGAAATCGTTTTGTGTACTACGTTTTGCGCAGTGTGGGTCAGTAATAACAGTTCAGCGTGACTTTCGTACTAGGTATGGTCTGGGTCCTCCTACAGCACAGAGCGTTAGACGATGGCATGAAAAATTCCGAGAAACAGGTTGTTTGTTTAAAAGTAAATCGCCTTGCCGTCGCTGAGTGTCTGACACAGACGTCAAACGTATCCACCATAGTTTCACAAGGAGCCGCAGAAATCCGTTTCCATGCAGCTCGAAAGCTCAGCATGCCCCCCATGTCCGTTTGGCGTGTGTTGCGTCGACGTTGCCACATGAAACCATACAAAATTCAGCTACTAGAAACTCTTCGTGAATGTGACAAACAACAATATGTGGAGTTCTCCAATTTCGTTCTTGGTAAGATGGAGGATAGTAATTTTCTTCTACGCTTAGTGTTTAGTGACATGACAACGTTCCATTTAAATGGAAAGGTGAACCGTCATAACGTGAGAATAAGGGGTACGGAACAACCACATGAAGTTGCAAAACCTGAGAGGGACTCTCCAAAATTTAATGTTTTGTTTTTTGATGATCGGGAAACTCAAAAAGTTTTTTTTCATGCCTTTTCATAGGTGTTCAACGTTGAGAGACACGGCATATGTACGGTTGTGAAAGCCTCACCTTTAGGAGAACAGATGAAGAGAAACTACTTGTTTTCGAACGAAAAATTCTCCGAAAAATATATGGTCCTGCGATAGATTCACAAACAGGGGAATGGAGAATTCGGAAAAACCAAGAATTAAAAGAGGTTTACGCGTAGCCTGACATAAAAAGAATAATAAGAAGAAGGTTGACCTGGGCTGGAAATGTAGCAAGAATGAATGAAGAGAGTATACCCCAAGATGTGTTTCTGGGTGCTGTAGCTGGAAGGAGGTACCGGGGACGACCGCAGACAAGATGGAAGGACAATGTTGACAAGGACACCGAGGACGTTGGACTAGGAGCGGGCGAGTGGTCGCGGGAGGCTCGCAACCGGGAACGATGAAGGAGGAGTGTAGAGCAGGCATATGGTCACTAAGGCCCAAGCCACGGATAAGTAAGTAAGTAAGTAAGTTGTGCAGCTTCACGGGAAAAGGTTTATGGTCCATTTTTCTTTGCCGAGAACACTGCTACAGGAAAAACATGTCTTGATACGCTTGAGAACTTTCTTTTTCCACAGTTGGAGACTAATTCAAACGACTTCATTTACCAATAGGATGGGGTACTGCCACACTGGCATCTGGAAATGTAGGGATTTTTAACTCAACGGATTACTGAACGATGGATCGGTTGCACTGGATCAAATGATTCAGCCTTACGTCACTGGCCTCCAAGGCCAGCGGACCTGACTGTATCTGATTATTTCTTGTAGGGGTTCTGCTTATGTGCCTCCATTACCAACAACATTGAATGAAATAAGATATCGCATAACAGCAGCTGTAACTCAAGACATGCTCGCTGCAGTGTGGAAACAATGCGGAGTACAACACTGACATATGCCGTGCATCTCAAGTGGGGCATATTGAACACCTATGAAAAGGCATGAAAAAAAAGTTTTGAGTTTCCTGATCATCAAAAAACAAAATTCATTGTACATGTTTATTAGTTTCAGAAGTATAGACAAGCCAAATTGGATGATTCTTTTTGATACACTCTGTACAATACTCCACCAATAGCATAACTACATGAATAAGGAAATAATTTTACAGAATCGAACATTTTCTCGCAAACAGCGAGAATGATGCGTCACTACACTACTGGCCATTAAAATTGCTACACCAAGAAGAAATGCAGATGATAAACGGATATTCATTGGACAAATATATTATACTAGAACTGACATGCGATTACATTTTCACGCAATTTGGGCGCATAGATCCTGAGAAATCAGTACCCAGGACAACCACCTTTGGCCGTAATAACGGCCTTGATACGCCTGGCCATTGAGTCAAACAGCTTGGATGGCGTTTGCAGGTACAGCTGCCCATGCAGCTTCAACACGATACAACAGTTCATCAAGAGTAGTGACTGGCGTATTGTGACGAGCCAGTTGCTCGGCCACCATTGACTAGACGTTTTCAATTGATGAGAGATCTGGAGAATGTGCTGGATAGGGCAGCAGTCGAACATTTTCTGTGTCCAGAAAGGCCCGTACAGGACCTGCAACATGCGGTCGTGCATTATCCTGCTGAAATATAAGGTTTCGCAGGGATCGAATGAAGGGTAGAACCAGACTCTGTGTCGCCTGGCCACCAAGAGCTGTTGCATAACGCTTTGATTCACGGATCCCTTTATGTGGCTCCTCCCGTGTATAGCGATTTTACGACTATGACGTGTGGGGCCTGAAGATGGCATCAATGTAATGCCGAAACTGGTAGCACATTAGAAGTTCATAAAATAAATTTCTACAATACATACGGCTGGTGGTAAATTATTGCATCAAGAAATACATGCCAGCCGTTGTCCCAAGGTCCATAATGGATCAACGAAGACTAAATGATTAATCTTTCGTTCAGTTCAGAACTGGTATCCATCATCATAGTGTGACCCAAACGGGCATTAATGCACTCTTGTATCTGTTGTGTCACGGAACAAGCGACCTCCCAACATAATGATAAATTTCTTATCACGCCTGAGGCAAATGCGGCATCAGCTCATGAAGATCGCTGACTGGATGCTGGTACTGAAGTATGCGCCTCCACATCGCATCCCAGACATCCTCTGTGGATGAAATATCAGGAGACCAGACACGCTAGTCAAGAATCAGTACATTATTCAAGGCGTTTGTGATGTGAACTGCTCTGAGGTCTTGCATTATCCTGCTGAAAATAATACTCTGCTCATGTAGAGTGAGAAAATAGGGTTTACCAATCCAGCCAAATACTGACGAGCATTGAGCCTCCCGACAACAATTACTAAACAAGAGCTGTTTTCATATACAATAGCGTACCGCAATGCAATTTCAAGAGCAGGAGGATATGTATCTCGAGAATCGCTGCTTCATGCCATCTACAGCCCCGCCGGCGTCCATCTGACCACCACAGAAGCGAGAGTCCCCAGAAGACCATAGAATGCCAGACAAAATCCAAGTTGGCTATGGCTACACCATGGAATTCTATGTTGTTTGTGGTCTACTGTCATCGGTAAACGACTTATGGTAACTCGAGATCTCAAACCAGGTTCCAGTAGCCTGTTTCCGACTTTTTGTGGCGGCACTATGTCCGAAACATCTGACTCAATTTTGTTGTCATCCATCTATTAGTCAGAACCAGTCAAACAGTCTAGTTCTAGTCCGTCTGGGATTACATCTGCCTACTCTCCTCACCGCACTCTCATCCTGAGTCCATGTGGTGACAACTCGTTCTACAGCTCCTTATCGATCCGTCGGTACGATGTCCGTTGTCCTTCGTGCCAGTGGTTCGACCGTTTTCAAAGTCCAAAAGTTGGCGATAAGCTGCGCGTACATATTCTCTGCGCACACTGTTGCGCTGTCCGCACCTGAGAAGTTCCAGTAAAGACACGGCAAATAGCTACTCGTCATTTACAGGAATGGCGTTTAAGAATGAAATTTTCATCAACATATCCCGTAGGCGAGGAAATACTAGAGTGTGACCTTGGTAGCTTTGGGTCAAAGTGTTCATGTTGTAAAACTTTTCATTTCCGTCCGCGTGTATTCAGCGATGTCGAAAATGTTTCCCTTGCATGGAGTGTGTCACCAATATATCTCTATGCTACATGTGAATGCGCAGTAAGAACTTTGGGAAGCATCCATCCGATCTCGAAGTGCGTGCCCCAGCAGCGACCACTGAAATCAAACACGGAACCTGCATAGCCGACTGCTCGCTCGAAGATCAAGATGGAACAATGTGCGTCATGTTTCAGCAGTCTGCGGCGAAGAAAGTTCTTTACATTTGGGGGTAGACAGTCCAAGTAATCGATGTTCGTGGATATCGGTTTGTGCTGAAGAGCGAAAAAAACTGCTACACCTGCCTAATAACATATAGGGCCCCAGCGAGACGGCAGAAGGGCCGCAGCACGACGAGCCGTCGCTCGACTAATGTTTGAAGTAGTGCTGGAGAAAACTGACACCATATATCCTGCAGGGCTGTCCATAAATCCGTTCGAGCACGTCGCAAGGCATCCCAGTGTGCTCAATAATGTTCATGTTTGGGGAGGATTGGGTTGTGTTATTTGGGGGAAGAGACCTGACAGTGAGGTCATCGGTCTCATCAGATTAAGGAAGGACGGGGAAGGAAGTCGGCCGTGCCCTTTCAGAGGAACGATCCCAGCATTTGCCTGTAACGATTTAGGGAAATCACGGAAAACCTAAATCAGGATGGCTGGACGCGGGATTGAACCATCGTCCTCCCGAATGCGAGTCCAGTATGCTAACCACTGCGCCACCTCGCTCGGTCATGTCTGGGGAGTTTGGTGGACAGCGGAAGTGTTTAAACTCAGAAGATTGTTCCTGGAGCCACTCTGTAGCAATTCTGGACGTGTGGGGGTGTAGCATTGTTCTGCTGGAATTGCCCACGTCCGTCGGAATGCAGAATGGACATGAATGTATGCAGGTGATCAGACAGGATGCTTGCGTACGTGTCACCAGTCAGAGTCGTATCTAGACGTATCACGCCAACTGCACACGCCCCACACCATTATAGAGCTTCCACCAGGTTGAACAGTCCCCTGCTGACATGCAGGGTCCATGGAGTCATGTAGTTGTTTCCATACGCGCACTCGTCCATCCGCGCCATACAATTTGAAACGAGATTCGCACCAGGCAACATGTTTCCAGTCGTGAAGAGTCCAAAGTCGGCGTTGACGGACCCAGGCGAGGCGTAAAGTCAATGTCGTGCAGTCATCAAGAGTACGCGAGTGGGCCTTCGGCTCCGAAAGCCCATACTGATCATGTTTCGTTGAGTGGTTCGCACGCTGACGCTTGTTGATGGCCCAGTACTGAAATCTGCATCAATTTGAGGAAGGGTGCACTTCTGTCACGTTGAACGTTTCTCTTCAGTCGTCGTTGGTCCTGTTCTTGCAGGATCTTTTTCTGGCCGCAACAATGTCAGAGATTTGATGTTTTACCGGATTCCCGATATTCACGGTACGCTCGTGAAATAGTCGTACGGGAAAATCCCCGCTTCACCGCTACCTCGGAGAGGCTGTGTCCAATCACTCGTGTGCCGACTATAACACCACGTTCAAGCTCACCTAAATCTTGATAACCTGCCATTGTAGCATCAGTAACCGATCTAACAAATGCGCCAGACACTTGTTGTCTTATATAGACGCGGCCGACCACAGCGCCGTATTCTGCCTTTTTACATATCTCTGTATTTGAATACGCTTGCCTATATCAGTTTCTTTGGCGCTACATTATATAAATAAGTGTGTGTGTATGTGTGTGTGGGTGGCAAGGACGAAATATGATAAATGATATTCATTATAGACAAATATTAGAATAGAATTTTATGAAATACAGGTGTGAGTATTATCGCAGAGGCTTTTTTTTTTTAAAAAAAAAAAAAATCTGTATGACATATATCAGGCAATACAGATTCACTATGTGGAGAGTCGTAGTCATACATCCAGACACTGAAGATGAACGTACTTTCAGAGATACGTGTAGTCCAATAAGAAATGGGAATACAGACACTTGACGCATTTTTACTAATATAATGTATGTTTGCACTGTCTTCGTTTATTCAGAGCCGCAAAAATGTATTTGTTGAAATTCTCCATTGCTTGCTTGCTTGCATACGCAACAATGTAGTTCAGAATTCAGCTTGCTATTCAAGTTACCAACATGGCAAACAATGTTTCATATAGCCATATCATGGAAATTAGAATGCAACATACATTTATATTATGCTTTCTGTTTCAAATGGTTCACACGAACAGCTGTTAGCCTCTTTCTGTTTGCTCCATAAATATCCGCTGTACACCTGCATTTCGTAACACACAAAAAATGTTGTTCTGTTGCAAATTATTCTTTGTTAGATGCTGGCTTACTTTGGATTCATGACATTTCCAAAAGTACTTCTTTTAGATCATTGGAATATCAAATTATTTGAATGGCACTAAATTGAGTGATGTGGAGCAGAGATCTCGTATTCGCGAACAGTGTGATGCAACATTCTGTCCAGCCACTTTGCTAAATTCTGATTACGGCGACTGCCAGTTCTGATGAATGCTCGTTCAAGAAGACACTGCCGCATTCATTCATCTTTATCCAACAGAAGTTTGTGCTGCGACTCTTTCGACACTACTGGTGATTATACGTTAATCCTTAAGCTTCTTTTATTGAATGAAATTGTTATTAACAACTCTTTCTTACAGGTGTTGTGCAATGATATGAAACATAGCGTCACGTGATCTCTCCCATTCAGGGTTGCAAGTTTTCCCAAGTGAAACTTAAAAAGTAGAAATAGCGAGGCAGTTCTTGTGTTGGCGGCAGAAGTAGCTAACTTTCCAATCTTGCTTAATGGGACCGCATCGGAAGCCACAACTACTGCCGCTTCCAGTCTGTATTATTATTATTACTTTTTTATATTGCCTGGTTCGAGGACATGAGCGTATCGTGTTGGCTGCAGAGAGAAACGAATACTGCTCTGCTATGTGTTTTAAGCATTCCACTGTCTTGTTAACACTATCGTATGATTTAATTATCATCCCGAAGAAACTTCTCACACGTCAGTTGTTTAGTTCGAGAGACAAAAGCCATTGTTCAATGAAGTAGATGTTTCAAATGCATGCGTTGTTAACAACGCTTTTGTTGATAGAAATTTTTCTATTTCAGGGGTTAAAAGGATTACTGTGTTCCGATTAGGTAAGTATCTTCTACGTTACGTTGTAGAATCTTTACTGTACTCAGACTCGTTTTCTTTGTTGCGTGTGTGGCCGTCTTCATGTTTTATGTAAGCGGCCTTCTGATGATGTAAGTACTCCGTGAACGTCGTACGCTGTGTAAGAGATGCGTGACAGAAATGTGTCCTTGCCTCATACATCAGCAGTAGTATCTGGCTTCTTCTGATTTCACCTTCCATCACGAACTAACTTACTGCGTACCTTACGTTAAATGAATGAGAGTATAAATTCATTCATGATATATAAGCCTCAAATATCGAGAGAAAATACAGAGCCCTTTGATGGTACCTATGGAAATAGAAAGGGAAATGATTCTCATATCTTTCTGTACGTGCTGTATATTTGTCTTCGTGAATGCGGTGATGGCCAGTTTGTAGTTAACTGTTTCCAATTATAATGATAAAAAAGATTTCATGGCTAGCATTTTGTGATGAGATGGTCGGCGTTATACAGCTCCTGATCATAAGATTCTGGGGATATGTTCCGTGTCAAATGTAAATAACTTCTTTATAATAATCTGGAGGGAATGAACAAAAAAACTATTAATAATGGTTTTTCGGTAGTGTGGATGGTGTAAACCACGTCTGTATACGAGATTATTAACGCATATTTGATCAGCAACCCGGAGGAAACTGGCTTGAATTCCGGCGAGGAAGCAGCTTTCATCAGTGGTATTTGCGGTGAGGGGGGAGGAAAGGATATATCGCAGACCTGATCACCACACTGTGCGCCTGTGCTATGGATTAAACCCTAAATTTGTCTGCAGTGTCTCACAGAATGTGGGCATGTGAGTGTTGATGATGATTCGTGGATCGATTAGGGATGTTACGGTACGCGGCTGCCAGGATAGTGCAAGAGCAGAAGGCAATGTGCTGAGATCAGTGAAACATCTGCTCCGCTGACGTATAACGAATACAGAAAAAAATTAATTTTCATTGTTCCTGAATGAAAAAAATGGTTTACGTGAACTATTTTTCATATACATGAAGAAAAACATTTATTCGTAGTCTGTGAATAAAGAGGGTATACGAATAGAAGATAAAACATTCATCATCATATCACAAGTGTTATTTGCGATTGCCTCCGTTTCTGACTTCCAGTTTTTCACCTGTTTCACAAGTCTCCTTGCTGGAGGCCTCTGGCCGCCATTCTCCTCCAGATACCTTCTTCTCTCCTTTGCCTGCCTTCCATATGCATTTTTGGCTACTATCCCCTACATGAAAAAGCCACAAAAGATGTTTTATCTCTATTGCATCAGTTACGGTCTTGGTGGTTCCCGTAATCAAAATTGATGAAATGTATGCTCTCTCCAGAGGTCTATTTCCAGTGCCTGTAGCCTCTCTGATTAAGTTCCCACGTCTCTGCAACAATGGATTTAAAAGTGACTTGCTTCGTCCTGTTTGGTGTTTCAGAAAACAAGTCTGAGTTCTCTTATTGTTCCTTTCCCATGCCTTGTTTCGTTATTTATACCAACTGTGTTCCCAGGGTTGGGTGGCGGCGATATTCCTGAGTATCGGAAAGAGTCACATCCGTCCAGTTTACTTTTCTTTCTCCTATAGATAAATGTACAGTTTTCTACATGTTTATTGTTACTCGCCATTCTTCATGCTCTTCTTTTAGCTTTCCTGCCGAAGCGTCGTCCTTATCGCGAACTGCAATAACCTAATCGTTTACGAATAGAACGGTGTACGTATTTGCTTCTGTTGTTATTCTCATTATGCAGCATTTTTACCTCCATATCTTAGGGACTTCCTTTAAGTAGATTTTAAATAAGGTCGATGGCATAGAACACCCTTGTGGCAGTTCTTCAGAGAATGGGAATGGCTGGGAAACTACGTTTACTACTTTAACTCTACTACTACACCTATGTGGAAATAATGTGCACTTTTAACATACTTTGGTACGCAAAACTTAAGGACGAAAGTGACTCTGCATGATGTGTCACTGCCAATTAAGTTCTCGATGAGACTTGGACCAAAGATAGAAAGAATTACGACGTTATAGTGCAGAACGTAACTGAAAGAAATACGCAATGAGGCGAGCAGAATTGACACTTTTATTCAAAGACAGCAATTACACTGAAGTCATAGCGATTTATGATGGTCCCCTGGACATTACAAAAGGCGTGGTATTGTTGTTAATAGGGTGTGCGATCATTACTGCGGCTGTGCATGCTCTACAACGTGCTCGCACACTGGTCACAAGTTTTGATAAGGAGTTCTTGTGTTAGGGCGTTCCATTCTTCCACCAGTGCAGTTGACAACAGCCAGATGGTCGTTGGTGCATGTGGAGAGATGGTATGCGTCGTCCCACCACATAACACACGTGCTTGACGGGATAAGTCGGGGAAACGGGCAGGCCAATCCACTCGCCGAACATCCTTCCGTTATCAGAGCCTCATCATATGCGCTGTTGGATGCGATCGCGAACTGTCATCCATAAGAGTGACGTCTAGGACGAATGTAACCCTGAAAAGACCACTTTGGGAAAGATTACAGTGTCACAATTTCGTTGATCGTTTAGTGTACCGCGTTCGAAGATTTGGAGGTCAGTACGACCATGTAACATTATGCTTCGCCAGGTCATAAGACCTAGGCCAGCAAAATGGTCATGTCCGACAATGTTACTGCGTGCATTTCATGTTCCCACCTCTCGCCATATGAGAGTATATCCAGAATCACTGCTCAGACTGGATCTACTCTCATCCAAGAAGAGCACCTAATTCCACTCCTCAAAAAATGTGTTTGAATTCCTAAGGGACCAAACAGCTGAGGTCATCGGTCCCTAGACTTAACACTCATTAAAATTACTTACGCTAAGGTCAACACACACACACCCATGCCCAAGGGAGGACTCGAACCTAGGGCGGGAGGGGCCGCGCAAACCGTGACACGGCGCCTCGAACCACGCGGCCACTCCGCGCGGCTTCCACTCCTCGTTGGTCCAGTTCCTGTGCTCTAGGCACCATCGCAAACACGCCCGCACCGAGTAAAGAGACCACCCCCATGCAGTCGCTACGCCACTGTGGAGGTGAGATTTGTAAGGTTTTTTATGTTGGTAACGCCACGTAGCGCTGTGTATGAAAATCACTGACTGTGCTGTGTGCAATCTGTGGCTGGTTGACACTGTTGGAATATTTGCTATTGTAGTGTTAGGGCAGTTGGATGTGAACAGGGCGTAGCGTTGCGCAGTTGGAGGTGAGCCGCCAGCAGTGGTGGATGTGGGGAGAGAGATGGCAGAATTTTGAGAGCGGACGATCTGGACGTGTGTCCGTCAGAAAAACGAAATTTGTAAGACCGGATGTCATGAACTGATATATATTTATGACTTTTGAACATTATTAAGGTAAATACATTGTTTATTCTCTATCAAAATCTTTCATTTGCTAACTATGCCTATCAGTAGTTAGTGCCTTCAGTAGTTAGACTCTTTTATTTAGTTGGCAGTATTGGCGCTCGCTGTATTGCAATAGTTAGAGTAACGAAGATTTTTGTAAGTGATTCATGAAAGGTATAGGTTATTGTTAGTCATGGTCATTCTTTTGTAGGGATTATTGAAAGTCAGATTGCGTTGCTCTAACAAAAATATTGTGTGTCAGTTTAGTGATGATTAGAATAAGTAAAGAGAGAAAAGTCTGAGTACGTTCAGTTTCGCTCAATTGTTTGAAAATCAAAAAATGGTTCAAATCGCTCTGAGCACTATGCGACTTAACTGCCGAGATCATCAGTCGCCTAGAACTTAGAACTAATTAAACCTAACTAACCTAAGGACATCACACACATCCATGCCCGAGGCATTATTCGAACCTGCGACCGTAGCGGTCGCTCGGCTCCAGACTGTAGCGACTAGAACCGCACGGCCACTCCGGCCAGCTTTGAAAATCAAATAACGTGAGAGGTTTACCAGTGGTCATTTTAATTTTTCTAAGGGGATGTTTCAGATTGCGTGCCTTGAATCTTGTTAAATGTGATATAAATTGCACCCGTTGTTTAATGGCCGGTTCTAGGCGCTTCAATCTGGAACTGCGCGACCGCTACGATCGCAGGTTCGAATCCTGCCTCGTGCATGGATGTATGTGATGTGCTTAGGTTAGTTAGGTTTAAGTAGTTCTAAGTTCTAGGAGACTGATGACCTCAGCAGTTAAGTCCCATAGTGCTCAGAGCCATTTGAACCATTTTTTTTTTGTTTAATGGGGGTAACTCCTTCCCTGTTGCATAATGTAGCGGTCATCTGCTGCTGTAGTTGACTGATTCATCAACTACTCTCGTTCGCGCACCAGTATCTGTGGTACAGAATGTTCCCTATGCATGCGAAACAATTCTGTGAGCAGTACCAAGCTCCTGGGCTTCACTAGTCGCCCTTCTTCTGTTTTCCTCCCTGCAGCTATTGCCTCCAGGCCAGAACACCACCACAGTGCACCGTGAGTGATCACTGATTGACATACGCTGCATTTTCTTGTTGCTTCGTTGCTTCAACTGCCTCGTGTTGCGGAACCAGCCCCATTTGGCACTACAGTCACGCAGACCTCCCGCCACGTGACTCCAAGCTTTCTGCGCACAACTGGAAGACATCTGCCAACATAGTCGAGCACTTTCATTCATTTCCACCCAGTGGTTAATATGTTATTCTACTTTATCTAGCTCGTCCTTAAGTTTTGCCGAGCATTGTACTGTGTGTACGATGTGCACACACTTCTCATGCTGATCCAAACCTATTTTGTGCAACGGTGTCAACTGGATTTTTGCAGATCTTGAAAGACTACATGAATCACTATGGCCATAGCACTTTGTTTCTGCATTAGATTCCCTAAAGTAAATATCTCATCTACGCACAAACGCTTCGGTCTACAACTGATTCCTATACTTCCATAATTCCTTTTTGTTTCAGAGTTTGTTCATACTATTGTTTGTCGTTTATAAAACAAATGTAGTTAAAGAGGTGTATGGAAAAATTAATGAGGTTTTATGTTTTTTTCAAACAGCAATATTCTTCCCTTCAAAGTAATACCCTTCGGTACCAGTTGTGAGAGGCTTCAACTGGTAGGGCTTTAATGTGCTGGTCACATACTTTTTAATGTTTTCCAGAGTCCCAAACTGACTCCTTTTAAGACAGTTTTCAGTTTCGAGAAAAGAAGTCACAGGGTCTCAGATCAGATGAATAGGGGTGCTATTGAACAACACGAATTCCTTTTGAGGTGATGGAAGTGACCGTATGACATGGGGCATTGTCATGATGCAGAATCCGCTTGCATGCATTGTCTGATCTCACTCGATTCACATTTTTCCTAGGCCTTGCAAGGACATCTTCGTAAAACATTTGGTTGACAGTTTGTCCTGCAGGAACGAATTTTTCATGCACGACACTGCTAGTCTCAAAAACGCAAATCAGCATTGTTTTGATCTTTGATTTGCTCATTCAAGCATCTTTTGGGCGAGCAGGTGTCTTAGTGTGCCACTCTTTACTTTGCCATTTTGCCTCAGGATTGTACTAAAAAATCCAGAATTCATCCCGACTGAACCTTCCGTGGTCATTGGCAGTCCTCTCAAGAAGATCAATGCACATGTTTCTGCGATTGTCCTTCTGCTTGTAAGGCGTCCGGATTTTACGGACTTTACATGAAATTGTGCACATTGCTCCAACCCTTAGCGAGTGTGCAATAGCCATTATTTCGACTAGGGAAACATTAATGTTCTACAGAACGCAGGAAAGTTGAGACTGAGTGAATTCTATCAAGGCCAGAGTCGGGAATTAGCGTTTCAGATCCAGCACGGAGACAACGCCATTGCAAATCCCGCTTGGTAAAATACCATCACCCATTAGGCCACAGTAAATGTTGAGTCGAGATTTTGCTAACTCCAACTTGTACAAGCTTTGACTGTTGAATGTCAAAAGCTAGGATACTAACCCACCCTCACATTGAGTACATGAGAGTTTTTTCATTGGTTTAAAAGGTAAATTTATTCTCCACCAACTTAGAGCACTGACCAGCTACAATATCGTAGAAGTAAGTTTAATTGATGAAGATTTTTGATCATTCTTGCCTTGATAACATTTTCATTTGTAGAGACAACAATTTAATAATTGTCAATTCCATATGTTCAGGAGTTAAATATTTTGTTATTGAGTGTTGAAAGTAATTGGACATGATTGTTGTGTATCACTTGACCCCTCAAAGCACAGTTGATAAATTGTGTGTTGAATGAAAAAGGGAACAGTTGTTTTGTCTTTCTAGAATAGATCCCAGACTTTCCCTTTTATTAATTCATGCATTCTAGTTACTTGACAGCAGCATTTCTAATTAATTTGTTATGATCCGCATCTAATATTAGCTACCTTACAGGGCCAGATTCATATTTATATAGGACGACTGTTTAACACCCTGGGCTTGAGAAGACAATTCAGATGCATTATCCATTGCACACATATCTTACATGCTCTATTGTGAGGCTTTTTGCCACCATTTTGGCACACACATTTTGCACATGTAAATCTTCAGTCAAATTTGATGATTGGTGAAAGTGTTTAAGTTTACCACGTCATCCATCATCCTTATTCTTAAACTTCGGTCTGATATCAAAAGAGAATTCACACGTTCGACATTCTCGTCGGTTTTCAAAGTTAAAGATCTTTTTGAGTGAGGTTTGTCTTCAACCTGCTGTCGGCCTGCCAAAAATGATTTGTGGCAGCGTAAAACTTGTGCTCTTGATAAGGAATGTTCTTCATAGACCCGTTTCAAGCTTTCAAATGCCACACTCGTGAATTCCTCAAGTTTAACATAAAACTTGATGGCATAACGTTGCTCTAATTCCGCTATTCGATTTTTACAACACAGAACAAAACGCAGCTTCACTGACAGTGCGCTCAAAATTCACGTAATGGCTGTACAGAACTGAAACTCAGACTGAGCATCTGGAAGGGATAAAGATATCAGTCTAGACAAGCAGAACGACACAGCATTGTCAGATCGCAGAAAGTGTTGCCAGTGTCAGTAACAATACTTTGCTGACATGCCTTGTATGTTGTTTTAGATTCACTTCTCAAAAATCACACCTTAAGGTTTATTTGATAGTGGAAGATTTCCCCTATGAAAAAACATGTTCAACAGATGCCAAAGAGAGTAGCGGTTTGTTTCATCTCCAGAACACAGCCTTTATATCAGGACAGCGATCTAATTCCTTCAAATCATATCTTATTCAGAAGAAATTGAGAAATCATCAATTCTGATATAAGTTTTATGGAATAGCTTCGACATGGTTCCATGTAAGTTTTACCTGCTGAATCTGATCTGACGTTCGCAGTAAACCTCTTTTGATCATTGAGGGCAATAAGAAACCTAGTTGGTTTTTAAACAGTGGATAGGACAGTTCTACAATACCTATACTTTCTCCCTTCGGTGTCGAAGGGCACAAGACTGCTTAAATATTCTGTTGACAATTTCTCAGAAAATTGCCAATCTTCTCCTTCTCCTTCGTCTGGTCCCGCGTCTCTATGTCGGCATGTGGTTTCAGGTTTTGGTAATGTTAGTGGAAATTGGCCGTATTCCTTTCTGATGCCACTATTCTCCTTGGCACGGAATATGTGTACACCGTCTCTATGCATCTACAGTAAATCTCATGATCAAATCCGTGAACGTTTTTTAAATGTTTGTGTAGCATGTAATTAAGGTGAGATGTAGGTACCTATGTGGCTGTGGGGAAACTGCTTAAATACCACATTCTGGCTGGCCGGCACCCTGGTCGCCGTCGTTAAAACGCTGGGAGGATTCGATCCGGAGCCAACGTGCCTCTTCTTTTTCCTAGAAAAGGGCGGATATTAGGAAGCTTGAAGTGTGCTGCAGACCTTAAAGATACTGTTCTCCAGTTTTCGCAACCCTTTTGTACTAAGTCTATAATGCATATTGTTTACCTTGCATAATGCCCAAAGATTCAGCAGTAGTGCCACGACATGTCATAAATACTTTCATGTACTTAAACTCGGTGTCCCTCGTGAAATTTTTCAAAACCATAATACTTTGTAATCCGACTTATTTCGGATCGAACAAATTTGTTTCGTTGTATCGTATAAACTACTCCATCTTGTAACGCCATGTTTACTCAATATTTGTCCTAAAATTTATTTCGGACGGCTTCGGGCGTTCCGAAGCATTCCACAAAACACTACATTTTTTAATGAATCGCGATGCACTTCTGCTATTCTTATTTATTTCTTATTTTTATCAAGCTGTTGATGGGCACGATGAGCATAACAAATTTAGTGGACGTGTAACGCATCTGATGTGTGATGGGAACTGGATATTGTGTCCCGCGACATCTGCGTTGCCACTGATCGGAAAATTCTCGGACACTTCCAGACAATCGCTTTCATCACATTTTCGTATTGTGCAGTCGTATCTTCGTCTCCCCCTGATCCCACGGAAATAGTCGTAGAGACGCCGAATTCTTTAAACGTTTCGAATTACGCGATACTGCTTCTGTTAACAGTTGCAGTTGCAACGACTCTCACAGACCCACTAGACAAAGTCAAAATTCAGAGCTCTGACATTGCTACTACCGTAACTACTCTGCAGAAATCCGGTTGTGGATAAATTCTCAGATCCGACCTCGAGACTTTGAATAGGAAACCCTTTTAGCCTCCAAATGGTTGTCTGCTGCGTCGGCAATCTCAGAAATGGAAAAGTTTTGGGTCAACAGTTCAAAGATATAAAGGTCAAGGCCCCACTTCATCACTCCAGCTTCCATAGAACATAGTTTGTTCCCACTTTAATAAACCTCACCATGTCTGTTTCTCTGACTTGCAGCTAACTGTTTGCGCTATGATATAAAACAAAATTGCATCAGAATAATAACACAATCTGCAGGAAAACCACCGTAATTCGAGTTTGAAAGTCACATTTGCCTCTCAGCTGTTACTATAGTAAAGCTGCTGGCGTCAAATTTCACGCATCAGTGCGAAAACAAACAAGGTCTATGAAAACTGGAACCGTGAATATCACTGCGTCCTTATCCCGCTGGGCCTGCCTTCTTCGTTTGCCGATGGTCCACAAACGATTCCGCAACTTTCCTTGTTCTGAGCAACTCACGGTATTTGTTAAATGTTTAGACCCTTTAGCCAATCAGTGCTGTGGCTGCTGAATGTTTGGCTTCTGTTTCGCTCATGGGCATTTTCTTTGCTTTAGCATGTAATGGAACTGATCGCTGTCTCATCTTTCGCTACACATAGTACTTGTCGATATAGTTATAAAAGAATTACCTGGTACGCTTTATAAATTTAGTTTATTATAAAAACAAACCCAAGATTACTAATATTATTATTCATCCTTCCGCAGTTTTAATAATATTTATAGTATGAGTTTGATTATTTTTCAAATTACTTAATTATTTTCATTGACTGAATTTATTTCGAAATTGTTTATTTAATGTTATTTTCATTTGATGCTACCAACATTAAAAACTGCTTCTTATAAACGTTCAGAAAACTTCAGAAAAGATTAGAAATAATTACGTCATTTGCTATATGAAACACATTACTTGATGATGTATAGACAATCCTTGTTCTTCTTGGTTACTTGTTGTTGTATGTTGGCAGGAGTGAGATGTAGGTCATGCTGCCATGGTGAATAAGGATAATTTCATTTTATACTCGTTCAATTGATCTACTGCAATGAAATGTGCGTGTTTAATTGCTCACTGATGTGTTGCTTTACCTATTTTGTACAGAAAGTATAATTTTTGATTTGTCGTAGAATTTTGACTAACTATAACGAGAAGTCCTAAATTTGGAGACTACTATCTCTTATAAGAAAGCAATAAATCAAAAGATGAATGCATTTTAACCCAACGGTGTTCTTGCCTGAAAATCAAAACCCGTATCATACTGCCTAGACGCAAAATTATTCTTTCAGCCAGCCACGTTTTCGTCGGGGAAGAGCAAAAAACCCATGCATAATGATTTTTTTATTTTTTGCGACCTTTTTTCTCACTCATTTCGGCTACAAAGCTCAAGCGTGGCCATTGCCAAAAAAGTGCATCTGATTTAAACATTAATCAAAGACGTCTCTCAAGTTCGTAAACTTAATCGCTTTGGATTAACAGAGGGGAGGGTTGTACAAGTTTCTCCTACGGCCAATAATCTCCTCTATAGACCTTACAGCGAAAGAGGATGTCTTACAGTTAAAGTAAACTTGGCACGTTGCTTCGCGCGTCTGCCTAAGCCAACCACGTAACGCGATTTTGAACACGTCTCTGTCACTGCCTTTACACGCCACACATCTTCCAAAAGACGAAAACTGAATTTCGAAAGCTGTCTTTCGCTGTCGTGTTTACATGCCAGGGTCTTAAGAGGATTTGCCAGGCCAGTTAAATATGGCGGCTGGAAAACAGCTGATACAGTTTATGATTTAGCCAGCACAATCGTTATTTCTCTTCAATTAGATGAGGTGTAAATAGCTGCAGTCTAATATTTCTACTCATCCTTCACTGTACAAAAAGTCACTCTGTCCATATTAGCCAAACATTTTTAAAAACAAACGAAACCTGACAGCCCAAGCACGTTTCAAAAACGGCTGCGTTTACATGGGAGTGAAAATCTATTGCGGAATTGGAAAACCGGCAACCAGAAGCGAATTTCCAGAATCAATTTTGAAGTGTTTACATGACCACCCACAAACGGTATTGGGAAATCGGTTTACGGAATCCGGTTTGGCAGCCACATGGAAACGGGCGTGTAGAAACGCCTTTCTTTGTTGCTACTCTATAAACGATTGTTGTTTTCAGTTTAGGCACCGCCAACAGCCTGCTGTATTCCGCAGTTGATGAAGGCTGGCAACAACGCTTACAGCAATCGGAGCTCGGACGAATTACGTAGGTGCTGTCGCCTTGCAGAATCATTAGCAGCCAAATTTAGCAAAACTAACGACCGCAAACATTTCGGTGATCTCAAGGGAAACTCACTGAATATTCTGGGCAATGAATGTTTTCCCGAGTGCTGCACAAAGCGCAGATTTGGAGAAAACCCCTTACCTTATGTTTACCGACAAAGCTGATATCCCCAGCCCCAGCACAGTTCAGAACGTCTTCGGAAAATCCCAAAACACGCTTTATCTCTGTTCAGTCAGGCCTGTATTGCTCTGTAAAATAATTTTCTCATACATGTTTTATAAAAGTCGTTTCACAATAGCTGTACCGGGGAGCTTTTCCATATCTTTCAGAAACATTGATGGGTGATCCTTGATTTTATAAAATATTATACAGTGATGTTTGACAGTGTAATACGGACCTTCCAGCGGTCTCTCTCCCAGTAGTAAAATTCCTTATTGTTTGTCAGAGTATCTCTGACGACATTGGTGGAAGGACACATATTACGAAATAATAAAAATTTTGCTTTGTAAGATGCCTATCAGAGTGAAACTTGACAGACGTGAAGTAATTTCATTAAGACGAAAGAAGATAATAGCTAAGTAACAGTGAAATTCGTTTGCGCTAATGGGCGCCTGAAGCAACATCTATAGATACTTTGGCGAAAATTTATTAAGTGCTTCTCTTAATCAGCGGGATGATAAGGAATCCTCTTAACTTGTTTGTTACTTTACTTTCCTGATAGCGGGAACAAGAAAATACTTTTTAAATCATTAAAAAGTTACGTACTTCCTGTTACAAACAAATGACTGTTATTTTTTATGCTGACGTCCAAAACATGTTAAAAGTTTTCCCGTGTCTTTGACAATCTGTCTCATTGTTCTTAATTGTGTCAAAGGTGTCTGAACGTGTTTTCCATTTATTTTGAGAGTATTTACGTTTTATTTATAGATGTAGTAGACTACTTAGAATGTCACTTTGTCTCCGTCCACATCGATACTTCGTTTAGTTAAGTGTGCAACAAGGATACGACATGTATGTAATTCTTACATAACTTGCAGTAAAGTGGTACAGATAGAATGCGCTAACAAGTTTTATCCAGACTCACGACGCAAACATTGACGCCTAATGCTATCCAGGGGCTCAGGCATCTTTCATGAATGTTTTGTAAATATTTATAAAATGAGTTTCTACTATAATTTTTGCTCTGATAGTTTAGAAGTTACATGCCTTTAGCATTTTGTTATTATTATTATTATTAGTGTAAGGAGTGATCAAATAGTTTTCAAGGGCGTTGTTGCAGCTCATATGAAACTCATCGCGACTCCGATGCGGATACATAAGCACCGACATGGCAAGAGATTCGTGCGCCATTCCTGTCTTTCCGACGTGCGTGCGATAAATCCGGAAACCTTACCTACGGCGACGTTGTTTCCAAATGAGTCCAACAGGGTGAATATGCTGTTATTCTATTGTGGGCTGCCGAGGAACAAATAGCGGTAGACATCCACCGGAGAGTAAATGAGGTGTCACCGCCAGACACCACACTTGCTAGGTGGTAGCTTTAAATCGGCCGCGGTCCATTAGTACATGTCGGACCCGCGTGTCGCCACTTTCAGTGATAGCAGACCGAGCGCCACCACACGGCAGGTCTAGAGAGACGTACTAGCACTCGCCCAGTTGTACGGACGACGTAGCTAGCGATGCACACTGACGAAGCCTCGCTCATTTGCAGAGCAGATAGTTAGAATAGTCTTCAGCTAAGTCAATGGCTACGACCTAGCAAGGCGCCATTAGTAACATTGCATGTATCTATGGAGTCTCACTTATATCGTCAATAGCGATGTACCAAGGATGGATTAAAGTTAAGTATTCCAGCAGCTACGTACTTTTCTTTACAGCATTCATTACGTATCTTGTTACAGACCTATCTCTTGCCTGCGTGAGCTAAACGCGTGCCTTCCGGCTACTTCCGTGGCGTGGCTGTCTTGCTATGCCACAAAAGTAAAGAATGTGGATGGGGCAACATGTTTTGTCGATATAGTGCACGACAAAGTGTGCTGTTCTGCGTGATAATGCACGTCCCCATATCGCTAATATCGTAACGCAGAAGTTACGACAGCTCAAGTGGGAGACAGTCGAGTATCCGTCCTATAGTCCTGATGTCTCTCCATGCTGTCATCACGGCTTCGGTCCCTTAAAAAGGGCTTGAAGGGTCGACGGTTCCTGGCAGAAGAGGACTTGCAGCAGGCAGTAGCGGACTTCTTCCCCCAGCAGGACACTGTGTTTCCTCAAATGGCTATTTCCATCCTGGTGGGATGGTGGAATGATTGACTCACTGCTCATGGCAATTTTGCCTGATTGGAACACCGATTTTGGTCACTACGTTTTGATCGCCGCCTATAGTAGTAATAGTAGTAGCAGCCTAAATGTCAGTTTGTTTCCTTTAAACAAAACTGTAAATTTTATTTTTCCTTTCATTTCAGTGTTACGTATCTGATGAGCAGGAGTCATTTACAAAATTTAGCTACTCATAATTATGCATATCAAACGTTTAGGGAGGCACTATGACATCATGAGTTTCAGTCTCCACATACATATAATACACAGTTATACGAGGGTAAGTTAATTATTACTCGCAAAGTAGGTAAAAATTTTATTGTAATCAAATAGGAAACTTACAAGAACATCATTTTTTGACATAGTGTCTTTGCATTTCAATGCACTTGGTCCATCGTTGTACAAGCTTCCTGATGCCCTCATAAAAGAGGGTTCTCGGTTGAGCTGCGAGCCGAGAATGCACAGCTTCTTTCACTGCAAATCGACGGCCCCTTAATGCCTGTTTGAGTAGACCAAACAAGTGATAGTCAGAAGGGGCAAGATCGGGACTATGTGGAGGATGATCCGGTACTTCAAATTCGAGTTTATGGAGCGTTTCAGCAGTCATTATGAGGACGGACATTGTCGTGCAGCAACACAACACCTTTTTACAGCAATCCTCGGTGTTTGCTTCGAACTGCAGGCTTTAGCTGGCAGTAACTAACAGCCTTTGGAGAGCCAGTCCTGACAAAACTCTACCATCAGGCGAAATTCCCTCAGACTTCAGGAAGAATATAATAATTCCAATCCAAAAAGAGCAGGTGTTGACAGATGTGAGAATTACCGAACTATCAGTTTAATAAGTCACAGCTGCAAAATACTAATGCGAATTCTTTACAGACGAATGGAAAAAGTGGTAGAAGCCGACCTCGGGGAAGATCAGTTTGGATTCCGTAGAAATGTTGGAACACGTGAGGCAATACTGACCCTACGACTTATCTTAGAAGAAAGATTAAGGAAAGGCAAACCTACGTTTCTAGCATTTTTAGACTTAGAGAAAGCTTTGGACAATGTTGACTGGAATACTCTCTTTCAAATTCTGAAGGTGGTAGGGGTAAAATACAGGGAGCGAAAGGCTATTTACAATTTGTACAGAAACGAGATGGCAGTTATAAGAGTCGAGGGACATGAAAGAGAAGCAGTGGTTGGGAAAGGAGTGAGACAGAGTTGTAGCCTCTCCCCGATGCTATTCAATCTCTATATTGAGCAAGCAGTAAAGGAAACAAAAGAAAAGTTTGGAGTAGGTATTAAAATCCATGGAGAAGAAATAAAAACTTTGAGGTTCGCCGATGACATTGTAATTCTGTCAGAGACAGCAAAGGACTTGGAAGAGCAGTTGAAAGGAATGGACAGTGTCTTGACAGGAAGGTATAAGATGAACATCAACAAAAGCAAAACGAGGATAATGGAATGTAGTCTAATTAAGTCAGGTGCTGCTGAGGGAATTAGATTAGGAAGTGAGACACTCAAAGAAGTACAGGAGTTTTGCTATTTGGGGAGCAAAATAATTGATGATGGTCGAAGTAGAGAGGATATAAAATGTAGACTGGCAGTGGAAAGGAAAGCGTTTCTGAAGAAGAGAAATTTGTTAACATCGAGTATAGATTTAAGTGCCAGGAAGTCGTTTCTGAAAGTATTTGTATGGAGTGTAGCCAAGTATGGAAGTGAAACATGGATGACAAATAGTTTAGACAAGAAGAGAATAGAAGCTTTCGAAATGTGGTGCTACGGAAGAATGCTAAGGATTAGATAGGTAGATCACATAACTAATGAGGAGGTATTGAATAGAATTGGGGAGAAGAGGAGTTTGTGGCACAACTTGACTAGAAGAAGGGATCGGTTGGTAGGACATGTTCTGAGGCATCAAGGGATCACCAATTTAGTACTGGACGGCAGCGTGGAGGGTAAAAATCGTAGAGGGAGACCAAGAGATGAATACACTAAGCAGATTCAGATGGATGTAGGTTGCAGTAGGCACTGGGAGATGAAGAGGCTTGCACAGGATAGTGTAGCATGGAGAGCTGCATCAAACCAGTCTCAGGACTGAAGACCACAACAACAACAACAACAAACCATCTCACTGTAACGTACACTGTTTATTATTGTGCCCCTTTCCCCACAATGTTCCAGTACTGGATCTTGTGCGTCCTAAAAAACCGTAAGCATCAGTTTTCCTGCTGACGGTTGTATCTTGAACTTTTTCATGCACGGTGAATTTGGAAGTTTCCATTTCATATTCTTCTGTTTACTCTCAGGTTCGTAAAGATGGATCCATGTTTCGTCACCAGTAATGATTCTGTCTAAGAAGTTGTCCTCTTCGTTAGCATAGCGATCCAAATGTTTTTTGCAGATGTCCAAGCGCGTTTTTTATGCAACAGTGTGAGTTGTTTTGGGACCCATCTTGCACAAACTTTATGAAACCCAAGTCTGTTGTGGATGATTTCGTAGACAGAACCGTGACTAAGTTGTAGACGATGTGCCACTTCATCAATAGTTAATCGTCTGTCTAAGAAAATCACTTCACGTTGTAGTGGGTGTGCCAGGAGGTAGAATGTTCCACTTTAAAACTCGGCGAGATCTTTCCAAGTGATTTATTGTTTTTTAGCTACAGTGCCCAGGTTCCTCTTGGTCTGCGTCACAGGGCCCCACAATGCTGAGGAAGCACCCCAGCAGCCCGTGTAATGCAATGCTGTGTCGTGCCAGCCTTGGCCGGCCCGCTGAGTTCAGACGATGTCAGGATGGCTACGCCAGCAGCCAACTCAGCGGCCACCATCCTCGATGTCTCCGGCTCCCCCAAGTGACCCGCTGACAACTGCAAGATGGTCCGTGCCATGTTCCTTCGCTGGCGTGGCTTAGGATGCCGTGACAACAAGCGGCTGTGACCCGCAGCCGAATCTGCAACCCTCGCCCCGCTTGTCACCGGTGTGTGTTGGAAGCTAGGACGACTGCCCACGTAGTGAGCCGTGGAGTGGCCTGCCGCTGGCTGGCTGGCTTAGGACTCCGCGTCGGCCTCGGGGTCGAACCAACTACCTGCCATGGGCTGGAACGCTGGTGCCCCATCTGCTGCTGTGTGTAGCTGGTGGTGTGACACGCCACACCATCCAGGAGAGCTACCACATTTGAATGAATCTTGTTAGAAAACGGCACCTATTTATACTCGGCTGTGCGCCTCTGTTTCGCTAACGCACTGCTTTGCGTCACATACGCGTAACAATTAGGTTGGCCAGTGCCCCCCTTCTGCCTGTGACTTGCACCATGCAAACTGCTGTGTGTGTGCCTTCTCCAGCATTTATACGCTCCTGTGCCTCTATTTGCCTTCGCAGCTGCTGGTACGCGTAACCCACTGCAATCCGGCCCGCACCTGGCTGTAACTTGTGCTCAGAATATTGCACAAAACTAACTTTCCCAATCCTAAACAGCAACAACGGAACGCTCAATGGTTTCTTCATTTGTGGTGGTAAACAGTCGTCCGGCTCCTTCATTGTGGGTAACACTTGTGCGATCATTTCGGAATTTTTCAATCCATTCGTAGACACTCCGTTGTGGCAAAACTGTTCCCATACTGTACCGAATTTCAGCCCCTGATACGCCTTCCGACCACAAAAAACGGTTCACTGAACGTTACTCTTCTTTAGTGCAAATAGACAGCGGAGCAGCTATGATAACGAAACTAAAGTAGCAGATTGAAAATTGCAAAGATATAACACGAAATAAACAAAGCATGTGTCATCAACGTAAAACGACATTACTACCAAAATAAACAAAAATATAACCAAACTGCGGATAATAATTGACTTACCCTCGTATATGTTATCAGAGATACATTCTACATTGGATCCGTGTAGTAAACGTACCCTCTGTACTTGGTAGATATGAAGAGTGAATATGTAGAGAAAGGCTAACACCATCATTGTTTGATGGCCACAGCTTAATTTTTGCGAGGTGACAGGAGAAACTTTATGACTATCCCTCGTAGACTGGTAGGCTGCAGTAGTTACGCAGAGATGAGGAGGCTTGCACGTGACCAGACTAGCGTGGAGAGATGCATCAAAGTCTCCAGACTGAAGACCACAACCAGGGCTATGCCGCGGGGAGGAGAGAGGGGGAGGCTTGCCGTGATAGTAGGCCCCCCTAAGGGCGGAGGGGTATAGGGGGCTCAAAAGCTAACAAAAAAGAAAACAGAAAGAAAGATCATTTAAGAAGTAACCGAGAGAGATACATGAGTTCGCCTACTCTTTGTATTCCTGTCTTCTGCCTATGATAAAAAGCCGTTCCCTCAGTCTGCAACTAAAAACACAAGCTGTTGTCACCGCACCGTTCTACAGTGTCATTTCTTGACGGAGGAAAAGAAAGAAATGACTCCTCCCAGGCGGCCGCGGTGGCCGTGCGGTTCTAGGCGCTTCAGTCCAGAACCCCGCGACTGCTACGGTCACAGGTTCGAATCCTGCCTCGGGCATGGATGTGTGTGACGTCCTTCGGTTAGTCAGGTTTAACTATAGTCTATTCACCGAGAGCTGGGACGAAACACAAACAGTGCCACGTGAGCGACTACGCTCGTTTCCAGAGAAAGCATTAAATGTTCACGTGATACGTAGGGGTGTTGAAAATTCTTGGCGCACGCTGTGCTGTTCACCGAAGTTCTAGGTTCTAGGGGACTGATGACCTCAGATGTTAAGTTCCATAGTGCTCAGAGCCATTTTAACCATTTGAACTCCTCCCAAACAGACATACCGGGTGATCAAAAAGTCAGTATAAATTTGAAAACTTAATAAACCACAGAATAATGTAGATAGAGAGGTAAAAATTGACACACATGCTTGGAATGACATGGGGTTTTATTAGAACAAAAGAAAAAACAAAGTATTGCTAGACGCGTGAAAGATCTCTTGCGCGCGTCGTTTGGTGATGATCGTGTGCCCAGCCGACACTTTCGTCATGCTTGACATCCCAGGTCCCCAGACCTCAGTCCGTGCGACTATTGGCTTTGGGGTTACCTGAAGTCGCAAATGTATCGTGATCGACCGACATCTCTAAGGATGCTGAAGGACAACATCCTACGCCAATGCCTCACCATAACTCTGGTCATGTTTTACAGTGCTGCTCACAACATTATTCCTCGACTACAGCTATTGTTGAGGAATGATGGTGGACATATTGAGCATTTCCTGTAAAGAACATCATCTTTGCTTTGTCTTACTTTGTTATACTAATTATTGCTGTTCTGATCAGACGAAGCGCCATCTGTCGGAAATTTTTTGAACGTTTGTATTTTTTGGTTCTAACAAAACCCCATGTCACTCCAAGCATGTGTGTCAATTTGTACCTCTATATCTACATTATTCCGTTGATAACATGGTTTATCTGGCAACACTGTGCTTGGTCCCCACAGACGACATATACACAGCTCGCAGATGTGTAAGAATAGATGTGAACCAGAGACATTTCTAGCTATACACATACGTGTATACGTCTCAACAACCGTTTCGTCGAGTCTTTACTAATATAGCAACAAGTTAGCCGCGTGATCTAGAGGGCGTCTTGTCACGGTCTGCGCGGCTCCCCCCCCCCCTCCCCCCGTCTGAGGTTCGAGTCCACCCTCGGGCATGGGTGTATGTGTCGTCCTTAGCGTAAGTTAGTTTAAGTTACATTAAATAGTGTGTAAGCTTAGGGGCCGAAGACCTCAGCAGTTTGGTCCCATAAGACCTTACCACAAATTTCCAATTTCCAATGCAACAAGTTAGGAGCCAAGTGCCGTATCCAGGACGTAATTCGCAGGCAACCAACGGAGCATTTCGCCATAACGGCACTGTCCTCAACAATGACCCAGTGCTCTGGCAATGACAAGTCTTCAGGAAGTTTCGACAGCAATGAAGTGTGCAACATTAGTTGTCGTCCACATTAACAGGCCCACTTTGGCCGTCTATTTATTTCGGACCGCTCGCTTTATACAGGAAATCCAGGATAGAGTTCCGATCTGTCTCAAATATTTATCTCTCACTGATCATTTGTACAGCTGCAGTTTGCGAGTTAATATCGATCAAAAGAGATATTTGAAACAAGATAGGGCTTAAGGAATCTGTCTGTGAGACAGTGAACACATTGTTGATATCGGGCAAATGCTGAAAAGTAATAGCTATGAATTTTTAATTTTGTTCTCAATATCAGTTGAGCTACTACATTTCATGCATATTACTCGAGCGGCTTTCTCGCTTCACTGACCCAAGTTGCAACCCTCTACAGCCAGAGAAAAATTTGGAAATTTGTGGTAAGGTCTTATGGGACCAAACTGCTGAGGTCATCGGTCCCTAAGCTTACACACTACTTAATCTAACTTGCTCTAACTTAAGCTAAGGACAATACACACACCCATGCCCGAAGGAGGACTCGAACCTCTGGCGAGGGGAGCCGCGCGAACCGCGCAAGGCGCCTAAGACCGCGCGGCTACCCCGTGCGGCACCGCCAGAGGGCTCCGAATTATAGTATGTAACATGGCGATGTGTAACGTAACTGTGTCGGTGCATGGGAATAATCGTGCTGTAATCGAGTTTCTGAAAACACGAATTCGAGGAATTCATCCACAGATAGAGCACCCTCACCTTTTGCACAACAATTCCGCATCACACACGAGCATAGTGAAAATGGCAACAATCTGACGCCTTGGGTTCACTGTCAGTGGCGGATTTACATATAGGCCCACTAGGCACGGACTTTGGGCCGGCAACTTAAGGGGGGCGGCATTTTTTGCTCTGTACTCACTTTAACCTTTTACGTTTTAAAATTACTGCTTTTAAAATGGTTCAAATGGCTCTGAGCACTATGGCACTTAACAGCTATGGTTATCAGTCCCCTAGAACTTAGAACTACTTAAACCTAACTAACCTAAGGACATCACACAACACCCAGTCATCTCGAGGCAGACAAAACCCCTGACCCCGCCGGGAATCGAACCCGGGAACCCGGGCGCGGGAAGCGAGAACGCTACCTCACGACCACGAGCTGCGGACTACTGCGTTTACAAACGACAGAAGTTTTTAATGTTGTTGAACACTTGCTAGTTTAAATAAGCCTTAAGAACGAAATTCGACAATTAAAGCTTGAAAATATATACATTTTACTTGGTGACTGAATGGAAATTTAACATTGGGTTTCTGTTGGTATCTTCTTCATGTCTGTTCAAAATATTTTGAAATAAGCTGTCAGGACGGCAGTCTAGAATACAACGATTGAAACGTTATTATTCCGAGAATATTGTCGGCTTCTACTTAGCCCTACCATATTTTCCCCGTGAAAAAACCGGGACCCCTGAAAAGCTGTGATAAACTAATCAGCAGTTTCTTAAATACTGTAACATATGTGGGCCTCAGTATGTAAAACCCGACTCTACTTAAATTTCTTGTAGAAATTACGGGGACGTATCAAGTCAACCCTCCATTACTGTAATTAATGTGAAAGCTCTGTGATCCTCAATATCTGAGCTTTTATTTAATGACACCCGTTTAACAAAACTTGTTGATACTGGGAACGTTTAACATTTTTAAACACATGTTTACACGAGAAAAGCATAAGCAGAATATCTAATAATGTGTGAAATACACTTCACAACAGTTTAAAAATTTTATTTATTTGTTTATTTAGTTACTTTTTCGGCGAACAAAGAAGAAGAAACCAACTTCCGTTTGTCTCACTTATCGTGCTGCAGCCTGCACGATATCAAAGTTCCCACTCTGTGCAATCGAATAGTACATGACATTGCAAATTTTATATTAAAAATTCTTAACTAAGCATTTTTTCTTCGACGAAAGGTTATTTTTATTTTATGTTGGAACAAGAGGTGCATTTGCGTGTAGACATGCAAAAATTATTTGCTTTTTAAATTAGAAAGACAGAGTCAAGAATATTCAGAACATAGTTGAGTCCCAGCTAAAATTCTGGCGACACGGAAACAGAAGCCAAAAAAGGAACTGTCCCGTTTTCTTTATCAGACGAATTCCAGCCGGCAGGTGTGCTTCTACTTTTCACTGACAACACAGAAACAGGCGACAATGAAGATAAATTATTCTCCATTGTCGTTCTTTCATAGCACAGTTACGTCGAGTAATCGAGTAATCGCTCCGTGTTTGAAGGAAAAATCTTTGTGCTCGTGTGCCGTGTTTAAAGTAAAATGTTTGGTGCTCATGTGCGGTGTATTACGATTGGAATTGGATACAGTCTCTCTTTCTTTCCTTTTACAATTTTTTTCTTTTGTTTCGACTGTTGGTTGGCAATTTCGTTAGTGCCTTAACATGAATAACAGCGAAAAAAGCAAACGTGCAAAATTAAGTGGGGAGGCATTTCGGAAATTATCGAGGGAAAGGCGAGAACGAGAAGCCAATGTTCTAGAAACACTTCGCAGCGTAGATAAATTTTTCGCAAAAAATGTTGCTGGTTCGACTTCGAGTTCAAGTAGTACGGATGATATTTCTAGCACTGCAGCTCTTGTAAAAGAAGGAAATACAGGCGAAACAAAAGTTAAAAATGAAGAAAAGCAAATTGTTCCTTATTTCGAATTTCACGAAAAACTAAGAGTCGGGTCAGATATTAAAAGAAAGAAATAACCTCGTTAGTGACAATCCTGCAGAATGGTGTGTCAATGAATCAACAATCGACATTCTCTTAGAACGTGGCATTAATTAAAATTGTAACGGTAATTTTTCAAATTCAAGAAGATCAATAGGCGATAAAACCAGATATTTGAACAAAAATGTATTTTATGGTAAACTTTTAAATGTTGAATCAACTTTGCGTGATTTTGTAGTATACTCCTGTAGCACCGATACTGTTTTTGTGCACCATGTAAATTGTTCGAAGTTAAGGCCGCGATTGCTACTAATGGTATTGCAGATAGGAAAAATATTTCTAATATTTTATCCCATCATGAGAATTCACTTGAACACAAAAATTCAGAGTTATACTCTTTAACAAGAAAAAAGTCACTTGGAACAATAGATAACCATTTCGAGTCATATGTGGAAACAGAAAAAAATGTACTGGCACAGTGTGTTGAAAAGAGTGTTTGCAGTAGTGAAGAAGCTAACAAGTCGTGGATTTCCCCAACGTGGAGAGCACATTGAACGATATGGAAATCCAGGGCAGGGCCATACAAGTTATCTTTCTTCAGCAATCTGTGATGAAGTAACAGAGCTTCTTTCTGAACGAATAAAAAGAATTATCATAAGTGAAATAAAACAGGCCAAATATTTCTCTATAATAGTAGATTCTATTGCGGACGTTTCACGTATTGATCAATTATCTTTCGTATTAAGATATGTGAACGAGAATGGTGAACCTGTTGAACGTTTCCTTCTGTCTTTACCGAACCCTGGACACAAGTCCGAAAACTTAGCCGAGGAGGCCGTACTAAAGTCCTGTCTACAGATTCCATTGATACTACTGGCTGTAGAGGCCAGTCATATGACAATGCAAGCAGAATGTCAGGAACCTACACTGGTTTGCAGGCACGCATTACAGAACGAAATCCGAAAGCGCATTATGTGCCTTGTGCAGCACATTCTTTGAATTAAGTCGGCACTAGTGCTGCTAGCTGTTGTCAGGAAGGATGTTCATTTTCAATATAGTGCAAAACCTTTATAATTTTTTCTCTGCTTCTACACAGCACTGGTCAGCAAGAGATGAAGCGTGTGCAAGTCTATATAAAAACTGGGAGGGCGTTATTAATCCCCTCACACATATTGCCAATAATACGTTTGAAAAACCACTTGTGCGAAATGGGGCTTCAGCTTTATTGAACCAACTCAGCAGACTAGAAACAGTATCAACTTGGAAGGACATACTCCAGATATTTAATAGCGTAAATCTGAAATTGCAAAGTGTAAATATTGATACTAAAATAGTGCATGAATTATATGAATCACTTGTAGGATTAATTGCATATATTCGTGGCATGTTCGACTATTGTGAAAATAAATCCATGGAGATTGTGACTGATATAGACTATGAATGCATCTACAAAAGATCATGAAAAAGCAAACTTCATGATGACGAAGAAGCGGACTCTGAAGAAGTTTTTCTGACTGGAAGGGAAAAATTTACAGTCGACGCATTTCTCCCACTGCTCTACAACATGTAGGCCGAATTAGTGAGGAGGAAGGAAAGCTATAGAACACAGTTGGACGCCTTCACGGTTTTCAGTAACCTTAAGAACAGTTCACCTGGCGATATTGCTGAACGTGCAGCAAAACTCCAAGCGTCATATGACACAAATTTAGAGCCTTCCTTCCCTAGTGAATGTGTACATTTCGCGGAACTTTTGAAATCTTCTGAGATTCTGCAAGAGAGGCGCTCTGCATCGCGGTGTAGCTTGCTCGCCAGGTTTCGAGAGGGTGCGTTTCTGGATGAGGTATCGAATATATTGCTTCCCCCTACTTATACCTCCCGAGGAGATCACGAATGTAAAATTAGAGAGATTAGAGCGCGCACGGAGGCTTTCAGACAGTCGTTCTTCCCGCGAACCATACGCGACTGGAACAGGAAAGGGAGGTAATGACAGTGGCACGTAAAGTGCCCTCCGCCACACACCGTTGGGTGGCTTGCGGAGTATCAATGTAGATGTAGATGTAGATTAGTGATTTACCAGTGGAAATGAGTAGATTTTTACAAAAAGAGAGGCTACAGTCCGTGTTCCCGAATGTTGACATTGCTCAGAATATATCTATCTATGGCACTTACAAATTGTTCAGCAGAACGCCCGTTTTCGGCTCTTAAAAGACTGAAATCTTCCCTACGTTGTACGTTGTCTGAGGAGAGATTGAACGCCTTGTCCATTCTTCACATCGATGCCGACCTCCTAACTGACAGCCGTCTAAACTACGAAGATATGATCAACTAGTTTCCTGCCGTCAAAGCCAGACGCAAACTTTGCTGACTGGTGAGTTTGTTTATTTATTCATATTAGGTTTAAAAGTTTAAGACTATAATGTAATTTTTATTATAACTTAGGGCACATTCATTGGATTTGGAAGATCGTAAGACAACTTTTTCATTTTCATCGGTTTCGTGTAAAAGAACATATTAAAAGTGAGTGTATAACACAAATCCGTTGTCTCCTATGCGCTCTGCTGAATTTGTAGCCCATAAGAGAAAAGTTATTTTCCTTGTGTTCGTTTCTGTTGTCTTTCCACAGAAGGATGTGTTAACACAATGCAGTTTTAAGTTTGTTTTGTCCGCTGCCATACAGCAAGTACAGTTCAGGAACCCATATTACAATTTGTTTGAGCGCTGCTAGACCGCTGACGCGTCATTCAGAAAAACGAATAGCAGGGTACGGAAACAGGTCAAAGTGCTCCCACACAACAAGGCAGTTGTGAAGCGATCGGGTAATAGTTATTATTTAAAACATGTTTTTTTTAGGGGGGGGCGCATATAATATGGTGTGCCTAGGGGTGCAAAATTTTTAAATCCGCCACTGCTCACCGTCGTTTATGAACCTCCATACGGTCCCAACCTGGCCCCGTCTCGTCTTCCTCTGATTCCAAAACTAAAAAAATACTTTCGAGGACTTTGCTTTGACAGTGATGAAGCGGTCGAAGCAGAGTTAAGGTTCCATCAAATAAGTCAAACATTCTATAGTGATTGTAGCAACAAACTGGTCTCTCGTCGGGAGTAATATGTAAATCACCATGTTGACTATGTTAAGAAATAAATTTGTAGGCATGGAGAATAAAGACGAAGAATGTTGATAAAGTCTGTTTTATTTAAACGGCTTTAAGAGTTATCGCATAAAAAGTTCGGATACGTTACTTTTGAGCACGCCTTCGCAGAAAGGGAAACCAAGGATGCCAAAAGTTGAAGATTTTTCAAGAGGGTTTACTCCAGACTCGGGAAGGAGAATGCAGAATAGACAATTGTAAATATTTATGAAATATTCCTTTTTTTTTAGTTGGTGCATGGGGGCTTAATTAAAAAGAAAAGACTAATATTAATGAATAAATGCAATAATTTTACTACCTGTGTGACCGGTTACGAAGTCTCGTAACCGGTTGGCCCTGACTAGTATTAGCACACAATCTGACTGCATAAAATAAAAATAAAGAATGACAAGGAATTTCCATTAACACAATTGATCAATTAAGTCCACTGCAACTATAAAAGCTACGAAACAACAAAGCACAAGTGTAACTGTTCTTTGTGTGGTAGTGTGACTCAACGTACAAATATCTGGCTCGGTTCTTTCTCAATACGACGAAATATTTTTAACACCATTTACAATGGTCTAGTTGAAAAACCAGAAATACTATAATTGCACATAGAAACCAGAATTACAAGTCTAATAATTGAACACAAACCAGATTCTTTGTTGACTGTACTTGTGAGCAAGAGGGATTGTTATTAAAGAAAGCTGTGATACCTTTTTACCTCATTATATATTGATGAAAATATTCCATTACACCAGCATCATAAATCAAAAGCCCATCTCCTTTCTCAAATATATTCTGACAATTGCATCTTCTTCCATCTATACATTACACCAACCGAACAGTACAACATTTCAGTCAACACTCAGATCATCTACTGTCTCGCCTAACAGAAAAACGACTGCTCTCGACATCCTCTGAACTACTACTGCCCAGTGGAGGCGGCGGAATAATGATCTTTGGCGCAATCTCTGGCGCTGTGACTCAGTGTAGCCACCTTTCAGCGGAGGAACATACAGATTTTAAAAATTTGAATACACAGTATTAATGTTCCACAATACACTGAAGTGACAGAAATCATATGATAGCGATACGCACACGTATAGATGGCGGTAGTATCGCGTACAGAAAGCGTAAAAGGGCAATGCACTGGAAGAGTTGGCTGGCATTTGTACTCAGGTGATTCTTGTGAAAAGGTTTCCGACTTGATTGTGGTCCAACAACGGAATAGTAATTGGAGTTACGCACGTGGGACATTCCGTTTCGGAAATCGGTAGGGAGTTCTGTATTACGAGATCCACAGTCAATGGAGTGCTGAGAAAACCACATGTCAGGCGTGACCTCGCACCACGGGCAATGCAGTAGCCGACGACCTCCACTTAATGACCGAGAGCCGTGGCGTTTGCGTAGTATTGTCAGTGCTAACAGACCAGCAACGCTGCGTGAAATAACCACAGAAATCATTGTGGGACGTACGACGAACATGCTCGTTAGGACAATGCGGAGAAATTTTGGCGTTAATGGGCAATGGCAGCAGACGACCGACGTAGGTGCCTTTGCCAACAGCACGATATCGCTTGTAGCACCTCTTCTGGGGTCGTTAATAAAAAATGATGGTAATTAATAAAATGTGTTTACGGCCAGCTGCCGAACGAATACCATCAAACATGTCTGAAATAAACTTTCTAGAAAATTTAATAGTAAATGTTCTAATTTGAAGTTTCTTCTCAGTGGGAAACTTTACCTCTTCTTTCTGCTGTGATGGTCGTGTTGAACACAACCGCCGCCATAGAAGTTGCTAATTGTTGACCGTGTCGCCTAATGAAATAAACTTATATTTCGATGCCTAAAGATAATTTTTTTTAATAAATAGACAGGCGCTGTTATTCACTTCACGTTATTTATATTAAAACAAAACCTCCACCATTGCCGGTCCTAAGCCCGGACTCATCTTGCCTGGGTCCATCTGGCTCCGGATAGTAGGTGAAACCACAAAATCCAGACACGTCTGTGTGGTAGCCACCGGTACTCTGGTCAGCGTCTGTTAGCTCGGATGGAACTCGAAACTCCAGTCGAAATTACGTGAGATCCTTTGGGATTTCACCACCAAAACCTCAACACAGACCAATAATTATGACAGAATAATGGTAAAAAATCCACTACCCTGTGCCCCAGTCAATAAGACTGGGTAATAGACCTGATCTTCTGATTCCAGGGAATCAGGCTTGTCATTAAGAGAAGAAGCGGAGCTTCCCAAAAACATCTCAAAACTAAGAGAATATTTTACATGGGAACAGTCAACACGAACGCACTGCTGAAACTAGGTAAATTGAAACAAATGACAAACACCATGGACATATTCAATGTCGAAATTGTGGCAATACTGGAAACATGATTCTCAGATGACAACCACCTTGACTCGGAAAACTACAGAATATATAACGGGAAATCAGCCATAATTATTCCAGCAAGAAATCTCAAACTTTTCGGAACTGGATTTGTAGCACACAAATCTATGCTAGACTCTGTAATAGATTTCACTTCAAAATCAGAAAAAATATCAACACTCACGATACGATCTCGAAACAAAGTCTATACACGAATCAATGCGCATGTCCCAACAACCAATTACAAAAGAAAAATCCACAGATGGTAGAAGACTTCTGGGAAGTTCCGAAGAAACCACCAACAAAAACTTCAGTAAGCATGTGAAAATTTTACAAGGAGATTTCCTTACCCAATTAGGCAGGAAAGAAAATTCAAAGACACGACAGAGAAACACACGGCCCACAAGCGGACAAACAAGAATGGAGGGAAATTGATAAACGTTTGCAGGAATTTCGACCTCAAAATCCTGTCTATGCAATTCCAGAAACCACACGAGAAACTCCGAACATCTAAATCCACTCACAACGCCTTTGGAGAATTTTAGATAGACCACATTGCGATACCCATAAATAAACCAGAGAAATTGTGAATGTAAGAACAAGGGAAGGATTTCTCGAATCCGATCGGCATCTGCACCAAATTAAAGCGAAATTTATATCCAGTAGACAAATCAAGAGAACCAACAGAAATATCTGAAGAGACCCAGAGTACCTACAATTGAACAATAAGGAAATAATAGAAAAAATTAAGATCATCGATAGTAACGACTGGACAGAACAGTCAGAAAAATTTAAAGAACTTATAAAACTGGGGCAGCCACCGAGAAAAGAGGAACACAGATGGTGGAACATGACATGTGACAGAGCTGTAGAAGACAGATTACAAGCCTGAGAAACATTTAACAGTCAGAGAACACCCGAGAAATGGGGAGAATTCAACAGGATACAGACGACCACTTAGAAAATAATCCGTAGAGAAAAAAGAGGTAATGAAAACAAAAGATTGAAAGAGATGGAAGAGGACTTCATCAAAAACAATACACACAATTTTTACAGAACATTCAGACACTGGAGACAAACGCGAAAAAGAACTGTGAACTATTAGCGCAATATTTTGACACACTACTAAACTGTGATAAACCGATGCAGATCCTGCAGTTCGAGAAACAAGAACCCAACCTCGATTCCAAACCGCAATCACACGAGGAGATCGTGAAAATAATAAAATCACTGAAATATAACAGAGCACCTGGAGAAGATGGACTGATTGCGGAAATCTGGAAATTAGACCACGAATACATCACACACAAAATACACAGAATTATCAAAAACACCTGGGAAACAGAAAAGATACCAGAAGAATGAAAGTCAGCGACAATACTCTCCATCTACATGAAAGGAGACAAAACAGATACTAATAACTACAGGGGAATTTCACTAATAGCTGTGACATACAAAATTCTATCAAAAGCCCTGTTAAGTCGTCTAGAGTTTCAAATAGATCCGCAGATAGGAGAATACCAAGGAGGTTTCAGAGAGGTAAGATCATTCTGTGATCAGATCTGGTGCCTGAGAACAATATTGACAACAAGACAACAAGTCCAGGAACATCACAATCACAGAAACGTCAACACAAAATGTCTTGCGTTTACAAATGATGTAGCCATCACAACAAATAACAGAAAAGAAGTCTAGAGACGTTACACGACATCTCAGCCAAAATAGGACTACAAATCTCATACGACAAAACGCAATACATGGACACAAAATCCACAGACAGACACCCACAATGTATGAAAGGATAACACATGTACATAGTTTCAATACCTGGGAGAGATTATACAGAAAAGAGGACTGAACTCAACAATGAATGAAGAAAGGGTCACTAAACTACAAAAAGCATACAAACTCACATGGAACCATTGCAACAAAAGACGTGTTTTCATCAATGCCAAATTACGACACTACAGTCGTACCAGAGGGCGTTTATGACGCAGAAACAACAGTAATCAAGGGAAGAACGAAAATTAAGAAGATGGAAACACAAGAGAGGAAAATACTGAGAAAGATCTAGGATCTGGATAAAGTGGCCGACAAAAGACCTGTTCGAACAGACAGAGACGATTACAAACGACACCAGGAAAAGAAGGGCAAAGTTCTACGGACACATACATGAAAGAGTGACCAAGAAAATTTTTAAGTTATTGACGACTAATACAGTTTGTGACTGGTAGCGGTAATTTAAAAAACCTTAACATATTTCTTGAGACAGTCACGATCGAAAAATAGTCAAAATGATTTCAAAACCTCCACAGAAGACATGACAGACAGGGAAAAATAAAGATAAAAATTCAGAAAACAGAAATTTGAGCAGATGCCCAAAGAGAAGAAAACAGGAAATAAATGGACAGAAGAGAGGAGAAGAAACGTAGTGAATATATGAGAGGTTTTTGGGAAGAAAAGAGAAAGAGACAGAAAAAAGTCATTAAAACTAATTCTGTTTTACGTTCTCCTAGAAAGGGAATTACCGTTAATAATAATGATAATATTAACTCAAAATCCAATATTATTAACAAAACTTTTACAACAGGAAAAACGATAAAAATGCTCGCATCTTCTATTCATCAAGATACACCACATTTCGACTTAAAAAACAAAAAAAAGCTTTGGAAACACCTAGCAAGTGCCATTACACCTGCCCGCTACTGTGGGCTGTGGATTCATATACATTACACTCAGTACAAAATTTCCTTTTCTTATTAATTTATACAAATTTATATATTTTACATTTTTTACCCAGTGGGGCAAGGTGCAGTCGTCGGCTTTCATGGCCGAAGGATCAGAAACCTTATTTTGGCTGTTCAACTATTGACATATTTGTCTATTATTCCTTAGTACACTATTTGACTACTGTGTGTCAACTGTGTGGGAAACTCGTTCTTAGCAAATTCTTAATATGTCATATATTTTTACAAAAATTTTGTTACACTATGTTAAAATTACAAATAAACTAATTACTTTAGACATACAAGGAAAATACTACAAATTTGGTTTCACAGCATGTACTCCTTCTTCACATTCAATTATGCACTTATCTTTCTTTATTTAGATGTATGAGAATTGTGTGTCTCTCCTTTAGTTTGCAACAAAAATTTGCATCTTCTCTCTCCTTTGTTTTTCTGTAGTCGTTGACTCGTCGGCGTGAGCTGGCTCCATTGTTTGAAGTTCTTCGTGGCTATTGTTTTCCGCATCATGCAGACCATTATTTGCGCGCGTGAGGACGTGTGAGTAGTTTGTAGTGTCCACTGAGCACCTGCCTACGAATTCCGTAAGCCATGACGACAGTCTCCGCTGCATCGAAGCCGAAGGACCCTGCTGGATTAGGTACGTCCGGATGAAATCTCCGTCGATACTTTGGTGAGTGTTCACCTTTCCATTATTAGACACATGCCACTGCTCTGCTTATTCACCTCTTGACTGCAGATTCGTTAAAACTTTCTGCATTGCAGATGATGAATCACTTGGCGATTGCTAACTTGAATCTTCCCACAGTGCTATTTTTTAACCACTAGGTGGCAGCTTCATATTTTGACTTACGTTGCACAACTTACGTAGCACTCTTTCTCTCTTATTTGATCTTTCTAACACGTCTGATGTCGCGTGAGATTGGTTTTCATAGGTTTACAAAATATACAAGCACAGTTACAAGAAAATGTTATCTGTATTCGAACTTGAGATTCCTGGTAATTTATTTTTGCTGAGAGCTAAGAAAATTTTCTCCTTTTCATTTCTTTCAGTGAATGAATAATTTACTTCTCAAAATCTTTACATCTCCCATAGCAACTTGAAAACAGATATTATCATCAACAGAATCAAGAGCAATTTCACTATTAAACGAGGAAAGGGTAAGCATAAGAATTACATCAAGCAGCTCATGCATCTTCTTGTACAAGTATTTGTTTCCACAAATCATTTGCACTATTTGTAACGAGGACAGGTGAAATACTGGTTGTAAATCCATGTTCTGGTCACCGCGTAGTATTTCTTATATTTCTATCTATGTCTCAAAATCTTTTGTTTAATTTTTATGTTTTGCACTCAGCTAATGACTGTTGAAACCGCCTTTGTATGTTGCAAACCGATGTATACAGGGTGTAACAAAAAGGTACGGCCAAACTTTCAGGAAACATTCCTCACACACAAATAAAGAAAAGATGTTATGTGGACATGTGTCCGGAAACGCTTAATTTACATGTTAGAGCTCATTTTAGTTTCGTCCACCTACGCTCAATGGAGCACGTTATCATGATTTCAGACGGGATACTCTACCTGTGCTGCTAGAACATGTGCCTTTACAAGTACGACACAACATGTGGTTCATGCACGATGGAGCTCCTGCACATTTCAGTCGAAGTGTTCGTACGCTTCTCAACAGCAGATTCGGTGACCGATGGATTGGTAGAGGCGGACCAATTTCATGGCCTCCACGCTCTCCTGACCTCGACCCTCTTGACTTTCATTTATGGGGGCATTTGAAAGCTCTTGTCTACGCAACCCCGGTACCATATGTAGAGACTCTTCGTGCTCATATTGTGGACGGCTGTGATACAATACGCCATTCTCCAGGGCTGCATCAGCACATCAGGGATTCCATGCGACGGAGGGTGGATGCATGTATCCTCGCTAACGGAGGACATTTTGAACATTTCCTGTAACAAAGTGTTTGAAGTCACGCTGGTACGTTCTGTTGCTGTGTGTTTCCATTCCATGATTAATGTGATTTGAAGAGAAGTAATAAAATGAGCCCTAACATGGAAAGTAAGCGTTTCCGGACACATGTCTACATAACATATTTTCTTTCTTTGTGTGTGAGGAATGTTTCCTGAAAGTTTGGCCGTACCTTTTTGTAACACCCTGTATGTGTAAACGCTTTCACTGCATCTTATCTTCAGATTCACTGGTAACTCTTTGTTTGACTATAATGTTCAATTTTTCCTACGACGCTAGTTCTATACTACGCTTTGCACATCGTGAACGTAAGTGTTTATTTACCCTCAGACATGGCCTGCATAACCACGCATGTATTTCATTGGACATAGCATTTAACCGTTAACGTAATCGCTTAACAGGCAGGCTAAGTTAACGTGAGCACTGTATTCGTTATTACTCTCCAGCTGGCGGGCTTACTCTTGTGTTTAGCTGTTTCAACGTACTGAATGTAAATGTACCTACTTATCCTTCTTTCCATAAATTTACCCACAATCACAATGATACATAACTTATAAACTAATATGAGGGAGAGGGGGAGGGGGGGGTTTAATTTGGTACCTTCCACCTCCAATTCAATGCTTCCACCAAGCGGGACGTAACTACTTTGCATCATTTCCTAAAAAATTCTTACTACTACCTAACTTCTTAATTATGCATAACTGCGCGTATGTCAGTCAGCGTGTTCATTCATACAGACACACACATGAAGTACAACTCGGCACATTTAATATTTTTGCTGAAAATGTTACGTCGTCATACCTCTCAGAGTATATGTTTATCAATATTTGATATTTCCTTATGCGTTCTTTGACAGAGAGTTCTACATTTACATCAACACAAACCACCGTAGGCCACCGTACTGTGCGTGGCGGTTGATATCCTGTACCACTACTAATCATTTCCTCTCCTGCTCCACTCGCAAATAGAGCGAGGGAAAAACGACTATCTATATGCCTCTGTATGAGCCCTAATATCTCGAACCTAATCTTCGTGGACCTAACGCGCAATATACGTCGGCAGCAGTAGAATCGTTCGGCAGTCAGCGTCAAATGCCGGTTCACTTTCTCAGCAGCGTTTCTCGAAAAGAACGTCACCTTCTCTCCAGGGATTCCCATTTGTGTTCTCGAAGCACCTCCTTAACACTTGACGTGTTGTTCGAAACTGCCAGTAATCAATCTAGCAGCCCGCCTCTGAACTGATTCGGTGTCTTCCTTCAATCCGACTTGGTACGAATCCCAAACACTCGAAAAGTACACAAGAATAGGCCCACTAGCGTCCTATATGCGGTCTCTTTACAGATTAGCCACTTATACCTAAAATTCTCCGAATAAACCGAACTCGAACATTCGCCTTCGCTACCACAGTTCTCACGTGCTCGTTCCATTTGATATCACTTTGCAACGGTGCTTAAATATTAAACTTCTCGACTGTTTCAAGGAGGACACTAGTAGTAACATTACAGGTTTTCTCTTCCTACTCATCCTCATTAACTTATATTTTTCCACATTTAGAGCTAGCTGCCATTCATCACACCAACTAGAAATTTTGTTTAAGTCGTCTTGTATCTTATTACAGTCACTCAACTTCCACTCCTTACCGTCCACCACAGCAAACATCTGTAGTCTGCCGCCCGCCAAATCATCCCTGACGATAACCTTGTTTCTGATGAACATTCCCCATTGAGGACAACATAACGGGTTCTATTACTTAAAAGGTCTTCGAGCCACTCACATATCTGTAAACTTACTCCACATGCTCGGACCTTCGTTAACAACCTGCAGTGGGGCATCGAGTCAAATGCTTTCCGGACATATAGAAATATGGAATCTGCCTGTTGCTCTTCATCCACAGCTCGCAGTATATCATATAAGAAAAGGGAAAGCTGCGTTTCGCACGAGCAATGCTTTCTGAAACCATGCTGCTTCGTGGGCATAAGCTTCTCAGCCTCAGGAAAGTTTGTTATATTCGAACTGAGAACAGGTTCAAGGATTCTGGAGTAAATCGAAGTTAGATATATTGGTCTGTAGTTCTGGTGGTACCTTTCTTTACACTTCTTATGTTCTGGAGTCATCTGTGCTTTGGTCCAGTCGCTTCGAACTTGGTGGTGGGCGAGAGATTCACGATAAATGCAAGCTAGGTAAGGGGTCAATGCTGTAGAGTAATCTTTTCTTTTTTGACTCGTCTATCTTCTGACTGGTTTGATGCGACCCTATACGAATTCCTCTCCTGCGGCAATCTCTTCATCTCTTCACCTTGAATTTTAATTCCACTTCTGAACCTTTCATTTATTCCCATTATTGCCTCTTCTGTGTAGAGATTGAACACGAGGGGCGAAAGACTATATTCCTGTCTTACACCCTTTTTAATCCGAGTACTTCGTTCTTGGTCGTCCACTCTTTTATTCCATCTTGGATCTTGTGCATGTTGTATATTGCCCGTCTCTCCCTATAGCTTGCGCCAATTTTTCTCAGAATTTCGAACATCTTGCACCATTTTACATTGTCGAACACTTTTTCCACATTGACAAATCCTTTGAAGGTATCTTTATTTTTCTATATTCTTGCTACCGTTATCAACCGCAACGAGAGAATTGCATCTTTGGTGCCTTTACCTTTCCTAAAACCAAACTGATCATCATCCAACACGTCTTCAATTTTCTTTTCAATTGTTCTGTGCATTATTCTTGTCAGCAGCTTGGATGCACGAGCTGTTAAGTTGATTGTGCGATAATTCTCGTTCTTGTCAGCTCTTGCAGTCTTAGGAACTGTGTGGATGATATTTTTCCGAAAGTCAGATGGTATGTCGCCAGACTCATACATTCTACACACCAACGTGAATAGTCGCTTTTTTGCCACTTCCCCCAATAATTTAGAAATTCTGATGGATTGTTATCTATCTCTTCGGACTTATTGATCTTAAGTCCTCCAAAGGTATTTTAAATTCTGATTCTAATACTGAATCCCCTTTCTGTTCTATATCGACTCCTGTTTCTTCCTCTATCACATCAGACAAATCTTCGCCTTCGGAGAGGCCTTCAGTGTTCTCTTTCCATGTATCCGCTCTCTCCTTTGCATTTAACATTGGGGTTTCCCTTGCACTCTTAATGTTACCACCATTGCTTTTAATTTCACCGAAGGTTGTTTTGACTTTCTTGTATGCTGAGATACCCCTTCCGACAACCTTTTTTTCGATTTCTTCTACTCCTTCCCCTAAAACTGCATTCCAGTCTCCCATGACTATTACATTTTCATCTCCCTCTGCGTATTGTATTTCCCGTTCAATATCCCCATATACTTTCTCTGTCTCTCCATCTTCAGCTTGCGACGTCGGCATGTATACCTGAATTGGTGTTGGTTTGCTGTCGATTTTGATAAGAACAACCCTGTCACTCAGTTATTCGCAGTGACACACTGTCTGCCTTGCCTTCCTGTACACAAAAACTCCTAATCCCATTTTACCATTTTCTGCTGCTGTTGATATTACTCAATACTCATCTGACCAGAAATCCTTGTTTTCTTTAGATTTCACTTAAATGACCCCTAAGATATCTATACTGAGCCTTTGTATTCCCCTTTCCAGATTTTCTAGCTTCCCTACCACATTCACGCTTCAGACTTTCCACGCTCCGACTCGTGGAACGTTCTCCTTTCGTTGGTTTTTCAATCTTTTCTCATGGTCACCTCCTGCTTGGCACTCGCCTCCCGAAGATCCGAGTGGGGGCTATTCCGGAATCATTTGCCAATGGAGAGATCATCATGATACTTTTTCAATTACAGGCCACATGTCCAGTGGATACGCGTTATGTGTCTTTAATGCAGTGGTTTCCATTGCCTTCTGCACCCCCATTCCGTTGATCTTTGCTGATTCTGCTGCCTTTCGGGGCAGTTCCCCCACCCCCCACCTCCCAATGACAAGAGAGCGCCCTGAACCTCTGTCCGCTTCTCCGCCCTCTTTGATAAGGCCGTTGGCAGAATTGACGTGACCTCTTGTGCTGGAAGTCTTCGGCGTGCCACCAATGCTGATTATCCATAAAAATTTAAACGGCAGCTGGTTTCGAATCCGGGACCGGGTACTTTTTGATTATTGATCAAAGACGCTACCCTTTTTTCTTTGCATTTTGTTCGTTATTGTTCGTTGTATTTGATAAAAGTATCCGTTGAAGTTAGCTATTGATTCCTTCACACAGTTTTTTATTACAGTGACCAGCCAGCTTTCTGACCAAACACGCTGAGCTACCATGGCGGCACCCCCATACCACGGGTACTCTTTATAAAATCGAATTGGTACTCCATCCGGACCTGCTGATTTACTTGCTTTCAAATCTTTCAGTTGTTTCCTTACACCAAGGATACTTACTACTGTGTCGTCCATACGGGAGTCAGTCCAACGGTCAAATGAGGGTATGTTCGTACGATTCTCTTATGTGAACGATTTATTGAACATGAAATTTAAAACTTCGGCTTTCGTTTTGCTTTCTCCAACTGCCACACCCGTTTGGTCAACAAACCTCAGCTTTGCTTAGCGATTTTTCATAGGATTGGAATTTTCTCTGGTTCTCCGCCAGATCTTTTGCTAAGGTGTGACGGTGGCTGTTACTATATGCTTCGCACGCAGATCTTTTGACAGAAGTACGAATCTGTACTAACTTTCGCTTATAGTAATTTGGACGTTCTCTTTGAGACCGGGAGTGCAACAGCCACCGCTTCCTCAGCGTCTACCGCATTTCGTTATTATACGATGATGGGTCTTGTCTGTCCGTTATCGACTTACTGGGCACATTATTCTCCAGGCCACGATTTACAACTCGCTTGAACTTTGCCCATAGTTCCTTTACGTCCATCGTACTGGAATTAAGCGATGTCAGTTCACTAAGTGAGATGCTAACGACTGCATATCTGCTCTTTCTTGCATAAACACTCTCCTAGTCTTGTTGACTGATTTACTAACTTTCGTAACCGTAGTTGCTGTAATGACATCACGATCGCTAATCCCCGTTTCTATACTGACATTGTCGATAAATGGTTCAAATGGCTCTGGGCACTATGGGACTTAACATCTGAGGTCATCAGTCACCTAGAACGTAGAACTACTTAAACCTAACTAACCTAAGGACATCACACACACCCATTCCCGAGGCAGGATTCGAACCTGCGATCGTAGCGGTCGCGCGGTTCCAGACTGAACCGCTCGGCCACACTGGCCGGCCATTGTCGATAAGGTCCGGCATGTTTGTAGCTACAAGATGTAAGATATTTCTATTGCATGTGAGCTGCCGGAAGATTAAATTCGCCTCCAACTATTATTGCATGATGTGGTTATTTCCGCTCTATTGGCAGTAGACTTTCTTTGAATAACTAAACTGTGACAGGGAAGTCGCGCGGCCGGTCAAAAGTCCAAAATTAACTTATTTTCACCTGCACCTGTCGTACGCAACCAGATAACTTCACTGTCACACTCAACTTCGACCTCAACAGAGAGAATATTTTTATCAATTGCAAAAGAACACTCCCTCTCACATGGTCTCTAATCTGTCTCTCTGCTATACATTCAACGACTCGCTAAATATCTCAGAGCTTTACACTTCGGGTTTCTGCTAGCTCTTGGTTCCTAAAATAATTTTAGAGCAAGAAATTTCCTGAACGAGATGAGTTAGCTGAGTAGTGGGCAGTAAACATTTCCCCTCTGTTTAACTAGCGAAAGTGACAAAATATGTCTTAATAGCGCAAAGGAAATATTATGAATAAACATAATTATGTAAACACTGACACATACGTAAGACGAAATTACGAGAAATTTGAACAAGTGAGGTGGAAATTTTTCTGTGTTACTTATACAACTAATTACGGGAACAAAGAGTACACTTGATAACCCCCACCACTAGCCAATGTAGTAACCATAAGAACAGGCGGCTGGACTATATTATAGTCGTTCATATTCAGGGTTTCCAAAAATGTATGTAACATGCAGTTTGTATATTGTCATTTTGCTCTGAATCGAATAATAAAGTTTCATAACAGATTTCAAAGAATCTTCGTACTTACCTTGAATTATACCTAGTCTAACACTCGTTATGAGATTCTCCAATTTGTTTCCAAAGTAATATGGATATTCTGCTTGTAGTAAAGCGAAACTGTATATTGTGTCACATCCTAGAAGTATTTTCATTTTTTACTATCAGGTAGACTCTCCAAATATATATAAGGACTATAGATTGTTGTATTTTCCGTAAGGGCTGTAGGCACTGAAGTTGTTGAGGTATGCTGACCTCTTACGTTTGGTGTACAAATTCTTTGATATCTTTTTGTGGATATAATTCGCATATTTTCCCTGTTTTTGGGCTGCGCAATAAACAGCATCCAGGGTGTGGTATTCTGTGTTTAATGTATGCGCCTGTGTTCTTTTGTGTTTGGCAGATTGAGGATGTGTGCGCAATAGCACTTCCTGTTCAACATGAAAAGTAGCCGCGCGGCCTAATCTTTTATAATACTGGATTTTTCTAGCTTGTGTCTTTGCTTCCAACTTTATTAAGCCTATGTGTAACCTTTCCGTCTAACGGCATCTCTTTTTCAGAAAATACAAGTAAGGGTTTAACCCTATACTTCTCGTACGTTAATTCGAGTGGTGTAAAACCTATTGATGAGTGAGGCAATTATTTACTATTTGCTGAAAGGGTGGCACGTATTCAGTGCTCTTGGAGTGTCTGTGTGGTGTATACATTCTGATAAACCTGTTAAACTCATGAAATACACCCATGCAATTGGGCTGGCTTCAGGATGAAATTTGGATACATAAATATGTTTTATGTTATGTAACTTGACAAATTCTTTCACTTTGCGCTTGTGAAGTTAGTTGCATTATCATTCAGAATAGTTTTTGGTGGACCCACTTTCAAAAAATATTCTCTCACGATTTGCTTGATTATAGGCTCTGCCTTCAGAGTTTTAATAGCATACATCTGTATACAATTAGAAAACAAAGCTGTTACATATTTCCCTCCTCCTTTTGCCAGCGAAATAGTTCCTGCTACATCGACTGATACGAGGTCGACGGACTTTACTGGTACAATAGCATGTAATTCATTGAATCATGATCTGTTTAAGTGTTTGATCTTTTGACAGATTACACATTTCTTGATGACCTGTTGTACTCTACGTCTTATGTTAGGGAAATAGCATTACGACGTAATTTTCTGAGCACAGTTTGCTACACCATCGTGACCCCAGAAGTTACGTGTATACCTGATAAAACTGTCTAAATAAGCTTCAGGTGAACAAAAAACAGCAGTTACCAGTCTGAGGCGTTTGACGATAAAACAAAACTCCATTACGTAACTTATAACTTGTTTTCCAAACTGCATCGTCAGTACTTGTTAGTTGTTGCCTTACCTTGTTCCTTCGAGCATCTTTCCCTGGAAGCTGACTCATATTTTTATGCATTTTCACATAATAGGGCCTATATGTACAATTGTGCATGAGTAGAATCCTAAAATCGAATGTTTGTTCTGTTAATTCTGCATATTCATTTAATTCTTGTGGAAGCCTGCGAAAATACTTTTTTCACCTTTGATATAATTTACCCCGAAATCGAACTCTTGAAGAAAAAGACACCATCTGGCTAATCTTTTGTGCAATAGTTTACATGTCAGTAAGAATGAAAGTGCTTGGTGATCGCAATATACTTTGGTGTGATTTCCCCACGCGAAGTACTGGAATTTGCGGAAGGCCCATACTATTGTGAGCGCTTCACGGTCAGTTACAGAATAAGCTCTTCCACATTCTGTCAGTGTGCGACTAGCAAAACTGATTATATTTACATTTTGATTTTCGGTATCATGGTTAATCTGAAACAATATTGCCCCCAGAACCTGGAAGGACGAATCGGTACTGAGGCAAAATTCTTGTGTCATATCGGGATGTAGTAATATGTCAGAGTTTAGCAAAGCTTGTTTTATGGCATCAAAGTCCTTCTGACAATTTCCTATCCATAGCCATGTATGATTTTTCCTCAAAAGATTGAGCAGTGCGTCACTATTTAGTACCTGGTAAGGCACATACTTATAGAAGAATGCAGCTAAGCCCATGAATGCTTTTAATTGTATTGTAATTTGTGGGATAGGAAAGTGTCTGATAGCGTCTAGTTTGCATGGATCAGGCCGAATACCTCCTGATGAAATAATGTGACCTAAGAACTTAATCTCTTTTCTGGCAAATTCTGATTTCTTTAAGTTAACTCCCGACTTCGTAAGTGAAAAATCTGTCTAACACACTTCTTCATATGGGCACTGTGGACCCATCTGGTTTCTGTTAGACGCATTTGTGTTTTGACTGCTCTCATAAATGAGGTCAGTCGAATCCACGACCGTGAGCAAGTATTCTAGGCCATAAGTTGCTATAGTTACCAGTTTCTCACGAATTTTATTTGCCAAACTTTAATAGTCTCAAAACGTTAACTTGTGGTATCGAATTGCTCCAGTATGTCGTCTTGTTCAAGCATCTTTCGAAATACCGGCTAAGTCCGCCTTATTTTACGTGAAATAGCTGTGGGTCAAAAACTTCTGTTGCGTAGTCTTTCCTGAATTCTCTGCCACCAGTGTTTCTCTAGGAAGGTCTGTTCAAATTCTTCATACATTCGACAACGATCTGACTCTTCGGCTGCCCACAACTGCGCTTCACCTTGAATGAAACCAACAACGAATTGAATCTTTTGCATTTCAGACCAGTGCCGAGGTAAAATATTCCTAAAACCTCTCACGAAGACAAAGGGGTGTGTTTTCTTGGATTATTATGAGAAGACTGGCGATTATCTAAGTTTTATTAGACCCTTGTCTATTATGACTAACGATAGGCAAGGCTTTACGTTATCAGATTGCGACGCCGTCCTACGCATTTTCGGTGGCGGTAATGTTGAGTATGGGGACGTTTGATGGTCTGCAAACTGATCGCCTTCGCTTTTGTCATAATCTGACTTTGGCGAAACAATGTTCGCGTAATTAGTGTCTAGTACTATTCTATTTTGATTAGCTGTGAGGGGTGATTCGTTCTAACTATCTCTTTGATTGATAAGTTCGGAACGAATCTCACTTTCTATTGCTTTCATATCGTATCGATTTTAGCGAGACAAACACATACTCAGACAGTCATCATTCGTAGGAATTAAGCATAGAACAATACTTACAGAAATTAATACAAATGAATATTAAGTTACGTACAGACTTGAGTACAAAAATCAGAAACGTGTCTACTGGTCTAAGCAATTTAGATAAAAATCTCAGTACCTTTGACCAAAAAAGCACGAAAACTTCGAACGACTTCCAAAATTGACACAGAGTTGACAGATGCAACCAATAAATTAGCTACAAAATTTAGTATGAATGAAGATCAAGGTCAGAGTGCACATGAAGTTAAGGAACTTGAACGACGCACGGTGGTTTATAAAGCACACATGAAAGCTTAGCTCAAGTGGTTACAACAACTGAAACAAACGTATTAGAAAAGAAGTCTGCGAGTGAAAATTTACCGGATGATGTACAAAAACTCCCTTAAGACGTAGGATTTCGGACTGTAGGACAAACTTTTTGAAAACCGAGAAAAATGGTTCAAATGGCTCTGAGCACTATGGGACTTAACTTCTGAGGTCATCAGTCCCCTAGAATTTAGAAGTACTTAAACCTAACTAACCTAAGGACATCACACACATCCATGTCCGAGGCAGGATTCGAACCTGCGACCGTCGCGGTCGTGCGGTTCCAGATTGTAGCGCCCAGATCCGCTCGGCCACCTCGGCCGGCCTTGAAAACCGAGTACGAAAGTATCAATAAAGATGTAAAAAGATTAAACGAGAGAGCTGAGGCCGGCGCCTTTGACAGCGATTCTACCTTAGCTGAAAAGCGCGTCCGGGACAAAACAACTTAGGCTGACGCGGTTGAAAAGATCATATACGAAACAACGCGTAAACTGCAGATCCGTCCGCCGCGCCTACTGTTCCGATGCGGGGACATTGTGGGTCAACGCCAGACCGTGCGAGGACGAGGACACACACCTGTAGCTGTCCAACCTTATTGGAATAATAAAGAACTCTCACGCATGGCGACTGTCTTGCTGCAGCCCCTCACAACGGACCTCCGTCTGCCTCGCTAGCAATACGAACCCGGCACGCCTGGGTGGGAAAGGTGAACGCTTTCTGATGAACCCGAAGACTGGCTCTGCCCCTTCTGTAGCAGTCATTGTACACTAGACCCGCTACACTAAAACGCAGCTACATAATATTTAATTAATATGAAATCCAAGCACAGATTCGAAATGTAGAAGAGCTTACGAACCAAATGACCACAGTCATGTGTACATGATCAGGGACCTGGTATGTTTAACAGGCGAATTTATCCCACAAAAATAGTTTTCCCTGCGATTTCGAACCGAACTAGGTGTAGCCAAAGTTAAAGAACATAGGATGAGAATATCCAGGTAATTTTGAGGTTGTCTGAAATCAATTAATTTAAATACACTGAGGTGACAAAAGTCATGGGATATCGATATGCACATGCCCAGATGGCGGTAGTATCGCGTACACAAGATATAGAATGGCGTTGCATTGGCGGAGCCGTCATTTGTACTGAGGTGACTCATGTGGAAAGGTGTCCGACGTGATTATGGCCACGCGATGATAATTAACAGACTCTGAACGCCAAGTGGTAGTCGCAGCTACAAGGATGGGACATTCCATTTTGGAAATCGTTAAAGGATTCAGTAGTCCGAGATCCACTGTGTCAACAGTGTGCGGCGAATACCAAATTTCAGACATTAACTTTCACCAATGACAACGCAGTGGCTGACGGCCTTCACTGAAAGACCGAGAGCATAGGCGTTTGCGTAGAGTTGTCAGTGCTAACAGACAAGTAACAGTGCGTGAAACGACAGCATAAAACAATGTGGGGCGTACGAAAAATTCGTAAGGACAGTGCAGCAAAAAAATTTGGCGTTAAAGGGCTATGGCAGCAGACGACCGACGCCAAGTGCCTGTACTAACAGCATGACATCGCCTTCAGCCCTCTCCTGGGGCTCGTGACCATATCGGTTGGATCCTAGACAACTGGAAAGCCGGCCGGTGTGGCCGAGCGGTTCTAGGCGCTTCAATCTGGAAGCGCGTGACCGCTACGGACGCAGGTTCGAATCCTGCCTCGGGCATGGATGCGTGTGATGTCCTCAGGTTAGTTAGGTTTAAGTGGTTCTAAGTTCTAGGGGACTGATGACCTCATATGTTAAGACCCATAGTGCTCAGAGCCTTTTGAACCATTTTGACTGGAAAACCGTGGGCTGGTGAGATGCGTCCCTGTTTCAGTTGATAAGAGTTGACGGTAGGTTTCGAGTGAGGCGCTGACCCCACGAATCCACTGACCTAAGTTGTCAACAAGGCATTGTGCAAGCTGGTGCTGGCTCCATAATGGTATGGCTGTGTTTATCTTACATGGGGCCGTTCACTGAATGGAGATGGTTATGTTCGGCTACTTGGAGACCATTTGCAGCTATTCGCGGAATTCGTATTCCCAAACAACGATGATATTTTCATGGATAGCAATGCGCCATTTGCCGAACTACAGTTGTTCGCGATTGATTTGAAGAAAATTCTGGACAATTCGAGCGAAAGATTTGGCCACCCACATCGCCCAGCATGGATCTCATCGAACATTTGTCGGACGTAATAGAGGGGTCAGTTCGTCCACAAAATCCTGCAATAGCAACACTTTCCCAGTTATGGACTGCTATAGAAGCAGCGTGGCTCAGTATTTTGCAGGTGGCTTCTAACGACTTGTTGAGGCCGGGCCACGTCGAATTGCTACACTACGCCGGACAGAACGATGTCCGACACGATATTAGGATGTATCCCATGACTTTTGTCACCTCAGAATAGTCCCAAGCTGGCGTATTTATTAAAGGAAGAAACGAGCCGGTGCGTTCAAATGTGCTTCCCGGTCACGATGCCGCAGAAGAACGTCTTCTTTACTAGCGTCTCTGGATTGGCGTCACTCTGGGCTAACCAACACAGGAAACTAAAGTCCCATCTGTCGATCAGCATAAAACAGCAGGAGAGGTTGGCACCGCCCCCCCCCCCCCTTTGTAAAATTTGCAACGACGACTATATTTTCTGGGGAGCCACACCGCCGATGAAAATAAAATCGACGGAGACAAGCTTTTGAACCCACTATGAGCAGTATCTGGTCGTCCGGTCGCGATCGGTTGGTTCCCATTCACCACGAATATTGACGTGCAAGCCTGCCGCCATCTTATTTGCAACGTGAGCTGAAATCTTTGCCTCAAAGTCAGATGTGTACTGGAAACTCACAATAGGAATCTCAAGACGAAGCACGTGATTGGTTCAAATGGTTCAAATGACTCTGAGCACTATGGGACTTAACATCTGAGGTCACCAGTCCCCTAGAACTTAGAACTACTTAAACCTAACTAACCTAAGGACATAACACACATCAATGCCCGAGGCAGGATTCGAACCTGCGACCGTAGCGGTCGCGTGGTTGCCGACTGAAGCGGCCGGCGAAGCACGTGATTTTCGAGATGACTGTAATAACATGCGCTCACATCCGGTTCTGTAAGCAGCGTACCAATAGCAAGCCGATGCTTCTGGCATAAGCGATGGTCCACGCCGTCGTTCTCGTCCCTATTACTCTCGCGGCTCAGTAACTTCTTACTTATTTCGTTCAGATAGGTCCTTTCTCGATGGTTCCAGTACTTTTTCATAATGGCTGGAGCAAACTCCAACCTTCATTTTCTTGTGTACTTTATGTAGTCTTTTCTTGTGGATAGCTTGCTTGTGGCAACAGTAACCCAGAATTGTGGATTCATTGTTTTCTCTGTTATTCGTGTGCAGCCGGTCCCCCGGCCCTGAATAACTGAAACACGCCACTACTAAAAAGCGTGTTGTAGGCTGCGATCTCTGATACTGAATGGCCAAGGAGGCAGGCAGATTTCCTAATTTATCGGATAAATTGGAGGAAGCAGTGATAGAGTTGTACGTACGCCTGTTATCATCAGTAGGACTTGAGGATCCTGTTTCCACATTAATTTAGAGTTATCTTGTGAACAACATTTTCACATATTAATCTCATAACGAGTGGTGACGATGTAACGCCATAAATCACTCCAGTGCTTCAAAGGCACGGAACGCACCAAGTGCATGTTACGTGGAATTATTGCTGCTGCTTCAATACAGTATTTTAGCATCTCAAACAATGGCGAACGGGTGCTAAAGCAAACATCCTATTTGGCCGAAGGTTACCGATTTTTGTCGATTTCTGTCAATCTAGTACTGAAGCAAGACTGTTTGAGTTAGAGTGCTTCAAAGTGCTGATATAACAATAAGTGAAACGGAAAAATAGATTTCACTTTTATCCCACAATATCATACAACTTTATTTTCGTGTCAGGAAGCGTGTTAAATGAAAGCTGTGAATCTTATCTTGAACATTGCGTAGATGATTTTAGTACGAAATATAGCAGAAATATTTAAAGTAGCGAAGCTAGATCTACTTTCAAACTCCAGGCGAAAGCACTGATAAAGAGTACTGGCACCAATTCACCGTTGGATACTTTTAAGGTTTATTTTCTAAAGTATTGGTTAAGAGACGCTTATTCAAACATCGAAACAGCTTTGAGGATTTTTATGACAATGCTAGCCACAGCAGCATCTTGTGCACGCGGTTCCAGCAGTTTAAAGATGATAAACCCTCATGAACCACGGACTTTGCCGCGGGTGGGGAGGCTTGCATGTCTCAGCGATACAGATAGCCGTACTGTAGTGCAACCACAACGGAGAGGTATCTGTTGAGAGGCCATACAAACGTGTAGTTCCTGAAGAGGGGCAGCAGTCTTTTCAGTAGTTTCGGGGGCAATAGTCTGTGTGATTGACTCATCTAGCCTTGTAACATCAACGAAAACGGCTTTGCTGTGCTGGTGCTGCGAACAGCTGAAAGCAAGGGGAAACTACAGCCGTATTTTTTTCCGAGGGCATGCAGCTCTACTGTATGGTTAAATGAGGAAGGCATCCTCTTGCGTAAAATGTTCTCGAGATAAAACAGTCCCCCATTGGAATTTCCGGGCGGGGCTACTCAGGAAGACGTCGTTATCAGAAGAAATAAAACTGACTATCTACGGATCGGAGCGTGGACAATTAGATCCCTTAATCGGGCAGGTAGGTTAGAACATTTAAAAATGGAGGTGGATAGGTTAAAGTTAGATGTGGTACGAATTAGTGATGTTCGGTGGCAGGAGGAAGAAGATTTCCGGCCAGGTGAATACAGAGCTATAAATACAAAATCAGATTGGGGTAATGCAGGCGTAGGTTTAATAATGAATAAAAAAAGGGAAAGCTACTATGAACAGCATAGTGAACCCATTTTCTAGTCAAGATGGACATAAGCCCATGTCCACCACAGCAGAATGAGTTTGTATGCCAACTAGCTCCGCAGATGATGTATGATGAGATAAAAGAAATTATTCAGATAGTGAAAGGAGACCAAAATTTAATAGTCATGGAGGACTGGAATTCGTAGTAGGAAAAGGAAGAGAAGGAAAAGTAGTAGATGAAAATGAACTGCGGGAAAGGAATGAAAGAGGAAGCCGCCTAGTAGAATTTTGCACAGAGCATAACTTAATCAAAGCTAAAACATGGTTAAAGAACCTTGAAAGAAGGCTTTATATGTGGAAGAGACGTGGAGACACCAGAAGATTTCGGATTAATTATATAATGGTAAGACAGAGATTTCGGAACCAAATTTTCAATTATAAGACATTTCCAGGGCAGATGTGGACTATAACCACAATTTACTGGTTATGAACTACAGATTAAAACTGAAGAAACCGCAAAAAGGCAGGAATTTAAGGAGCTGGGACCTGTAAAAACTGAAAGAACCAGAGATTTTTAGAGAGTTTCAAATGGAGTATTAGGGAGCGATTGACAAGAACAGGGGAAAGGAATACAGTAGATGAAGAATAGGTAGCTCTGAGAGATGAAATTGTGAAGGCAGCAGAGGATCAAGTAGGTAAAAAGACGAGGATTAGTAGAAATACTTGGTAACACCAGAGATATTTCATTTAATCGATGAAAGGAAAAAATACAAAAATGCAATAAATGAGACAGGCGAAAGGGAATACAAATGTCTAAAAACTGAGATCGAGAGGAATTGCTATATAGCTAAGCAGGAATGGCTAGAGGACAAATGTGAGGATATTGAAGCATATATCACTAGGAGTACGATAAACGCTGTCTACAGGAAAACTAAAGAGGCCATTGGAGAAAAGAGAACCACCTAAATGAATATAAAGAGCTCAGATGGAAAACTGGCCTTAAGCAAAGAAATAAAAGCAGAAAAGTGGAAGGAATATATAGAGGGTCGATACAAGGTAGGTGTACTTGAAGGCAATATTATGGAAATGGAAGAGGACGTAGCTGAAGATGAAATGGGAGATATGATACTGCGTGAAGAATTTCACAGAGCACTGAAATTCCTAAGTCAAAACAAGGCCACGGGAGTACACAACGTTCCGTTAGAGACACTGATAGCCTTGGAAGAGCCAGCCAAGACAAAACTCTTCCATCTGGTGAGTGAGATGGATGAGACAGGTGAAATAACCTCAGACTTCAACCAGGATGTAATATTTCAAATTCCGAACAAAGCAGGTACTGATAGGTGTGAAAAATACCCAACCATCAGTTTAATAAGTCTCGGTTGCCAATTACTAACACGAATCCTCTGTACATGAGTGAAAAATCTGGTAGAAGCTGACATTGGGGAATAACAGTTTGGTTTGCGGAGAAATGTAGGAACATGCGAGGCAATACTGACCCTACGACGTCTCATAGAACATAGGCTAAGGAAAGGAAAATCTATGATTATAGCAATTGTAGCCTTAGAGAAAGCTTTTAAGAGTGTTTACTGGAATACTCTCTTTCAGTTTCTAAAGGTGGCAGGGGTGAAATACAGGGAGGGAAAGGCTATTTGCTATTTGTACAAAAACCAGATTGCAGTTATAAGAGTCGAGGGGCACGAAAGGGAAGCAGTGGTTGAGAAGGGAGTGAGACAGAGCTGTTGCGTATCCCCGATGCTATTCAAGGTGTATATTGAGCAAGCATTAAAGCAAACCAAAGAAAAATTTGGAGTAAGAATTAAAATCCATGGAGAAGAAATAAAAACTTTGAGGTTTGCCGACTACACTGTAATTCTGTGAGAGACAGCAAAGGACCTGGAATAGCAGCTGAACGGAACGGACAGTGTCTTGAAAGGAGGATATAAGATGGACAAAGGCAAAAGCAAAACAAGAGTAATGCAACGTAGTCGAATTAAATCATGTGATGCTGAGGGTATTAGATTAGGAAATGAGACACTTAAAGTAGTAAAGGAGTTTTGCTATTTGAGGAGCAAAATAACTAATGATGGTCGAAGTAGAGAGGATATAAAATGTAGACCGGCAATGGCAAGGAAAGCGTTTCTGAAGAAGAGAAATTTGTTAACATCGAATATAGATTTAAGTGTCAGGAAGCCGTTTCTGAAAGTATTTGTATGGAGTGCAGCCATGTATGGAAGTGAAACATGGACGATAAATAGTTTGGACAAGAAGAGAATAGAAGCTTTCGAAATGTGGTGCTACAGAAGAATGCTGAAAATTAGATGGGTCGATCACATAACTAATGAGGAGGTATTGAATAGAATTGGGGAGAAGAGAAATTTGTGGTACAACCTGACTAGAAGAAGGGATCTGTTGGTAGGACTCATACGGAGGCATCAAGGTATAACGAACTTAGTACTGCAGGGAATCGTGGGGGCTAAAAGTCGTGGAGGGAGACAAAGAAATGAATACAGTAAGCAGATTCAGAAGGATGTAGGTCGCAGTAATTATTGGGGGATGAGGAGGCTTGCAAAGGATAGAGCAGCATGGTGAGCTGCATCAAACCAGCATTTGTACTGAAGACCTCAACAACAAAAACAAAAACAACAACAACATAAACAACAACAAAAACGAAAGGTCGAGTAGGAGTGACAGCAGATTATCAAATTTACCTATCTCGTCGATAGAATAAGACACAGCTGCTTCTCTTGATTCCAAGGAGATAATCGATGACTTTGCTTCGCTCGAAGGGAAGAAATACAAATTACAACTACAGTAAAAACATAATTTGTGGAAAGGGGTATTGTCACAACTCTTTAATTACAGCCATTTTCTTGTTTCCTAATCAATGATTAACGCACTGTAAATAAGTTATGAGGAGCATAAAATATGTGTCGCTTATTACACATCCTACTAAAACCAATTCCAAATAACTCTACAATTTTTCTACAAAGTTTATGCAATTTGTAATTTATTTACTGCAGTGATGCGTTCGAGGAGGATTCTGACAACAGCAACATCGGCCTAGAAAAGGTAGGTTAGAAATGTATAAGTGAGTGTCGATTATCGACCTTAGCGCGAGAGCTGGAGCTGGCAGCAAAGGGCCGCCTTGAATATGAACGAGTTTTTTCCCGCCGTTCCCGATGAGTGGGCCGCCATCCTGGAAGCAGTGGGGAGCAGCCGCCGGCGATCAGTTCCGCCAGGTCGCCTCAGCAGTGGCCTGTGACATCAGCGATGGCTTGTGCCAGGGAACGGCGCCGGTGAATCACCCACCGGCGCGGCGAGGAGTCGCGGCCCTCAAGGCCGACTGTGGCCGGCCGCGGCGGAAGCTCGCTGCGTTGTCACCAGCCGCGAAGGAAGAGGAGGAGGAGGAGGAGGTGCCGACGCCACGGGCTGCCTGTGCTGTCATCACCGTCCTCCGTCCTCGTTCTGGCGTCACGAGCGGCCGCCGAGCAGGCGTCGCACCCCGCAACATCCGTCGTCGCGGGGACACTAGCTCGTCGACGGAAGTGAAGCAACCCTGCAGGCTGCGTCGTGACGCCTTCCAGTCCGCTGTTGACACTGAGGTCGGCTCCTTTGTTTTGACCAATGTCCTATCCTCACTACAAGTGTGGCTCTCCGTTTTCCTCTCGTTTGTCATTAGACAGCCCGCAATGACAATACTTTTGACTGGTTTCATGCGAACCAACAAGAATTACTCTATTCTGACAAAATTCTCATCTCAGAATAGCACTTCCACCCATCTTGCTCAATTATTTGTTGAATATATTTCAGTCTCTGTATTTGTGTATAGTTTGTATACTCTACTGCTCCTTCAAACACTTGCTCATTACTTGATGCCTACATGTCCTATCGTCCCGTCATGTTGTCCTTTCTTCTTGTCAGTGTTTTCCAGGTGTCCCTCTCCTCGTCGATTCTGTGGAGAACCTGGTTTTCCATTCACTCCACCTAACTTTTCTTCTCTATGACCAAATCTCAGAAGCATCGGTTACATTTTTTCCAATTTTCCGTAAGATGTTTAATGACCAATGACAGCATTAGGAAAGGTAGAAGCGCAGTAATATGACTGGCTAAACAGCCGATTTATTGCAAAGATTAGGAACTCTATAAGATTCCATATTCCTAGATTTCCGAAAAGCGTTTGGCACAGTGCCCCATTGCTGTGGCTATCCGAACACGCGCCCACGGTCGACCCAAATCTCCCAATGTCACTGGTCAACTGCACCATTGTCGATTAAAATGCAAGATAATGGTGGTCCCCATGACCAGGGTTAAGGCTTAACCTTGATTAAGTTCTCTCTGAGCTGCACCTACGTTAAACGCTGTTAGCAAAACGTGTCCTCCTAACAGAGAAATCGACCGCGGTGAACTCCGTGTCTTACAAAGGAAAGCGCCAATTATACATGTAAAAATAATGATAATATCAGCCTATGGTACTAACGTGCGCTTTTCAATTTGTTATCGGAGCGTGAGTATTGTTACTGCGCTGTGGAGCACATAAATAGGAGGCCGAATTTCTCAAACTGAAACTGGCATTATTTTAGAGTTGGTCAGCTAGGATGCGAATATTTTAAAAAGCAAAAAAAAAAAAAAAAAAAAAAACGGACTGGTGTAGTGTTAACAAGATTTAGGACTCTACGATCACTTGAACAGTGAATAATGCTGTACAACGAACTGAGATACATACTAACAGAAGTTATTCGTCATGGGTGTGTGTGTTGTCCAAAGCGTAAGTTAGTTTAAGTTGGATTAAGTTGTGTGTAGGCTTAGGGACCGATGACCTAAGTAGTTTGGTCCCTTAAGACCTTACCACAAATTTCCAAGTTATTCGTTAACTCAACTGAAACTTCATCCCACTTTCATTTTTAAACTGAATACAGTTGAACTGTACCGTCTAACATCAGTTTACATTTCCACAATATCCATATTCCCGTTGTTTCATTGACTACCATATTGTATAATATATTTTTAAATTCAATACAGTTAAACTGTACCGTCTAACATCAGTTTGCACTACCACAATATCCATATTCCCGTTGTGTCATTGGCTACCATATTGTATAACATCAGTTTGTACATACATAATATCCATACTCTCATTGTGGCATTGACTAGCATGATCTTGAAGTGATGTACCTCATCACGTAGATCTCGATATCGAGACTCGTTTCGTAATTTAATTTGAATAGAAGAGGAATTTTTTTCGAAGCTGCTTATCACCACTATATTTACCGACAAGATATAATCATGAGGCTGTCCCTAAAACCGTGAGATACGCTTATATATTTTACACGAAATTTAATAATAAAAAACTTCCACTATGTAACTTACATTTACTTTCTGACAAACTGACGTTTTCTGACCACTGGGTAACATTCCAGTCGTTGAGCTTCGCAACAAGAATTGCAGCAAATATATTATTTATCGTAAATAACATCGAAAACAAAGGGTGAAGAAAACTGGAAGGAGAGGGACGCGCACCTGCTACCTTTCGCTTCATAGCACACGGCGTTGGCATTTTTTCTAAGATATTATTGTTTTTTTTGTTTTGTTTTTTGTTCCCTCACTTCCTTCATTACAAAGGAACCGAATAAAAAAGGGGGATCTATTTGCCACTGCCACTTTGATCCTAAAAAGAAAAATATCTGCACCACTTCAGGCGTTGGCCCCCAGCTACGCCTCTCCCAACAGGTCTACCTAAACTAAGAAAGGAGGAAACGAAAGGAGGGAAACGCTAACAAATGTGATTAAAAGAGCATTTTTTTCCTCGAATCTGTGGAGTGATATCCATGAAAGCCGCCAGTAGCCTTGGAGAAATCCAAGCACGTCTTCTCGAAATAAAGAGGAATACTGCCGGGAATCGTAGTCTAAATCAATTATCAGATCAACTGGTCATTGCAGGGTATTCCAACTGCACGGTGGATGGTAGAAAGCCCTCTGAAGGATGTTGGAGAATCATACAATGAAGGCTCTCACGACCGGATGTTTCAGCTGCCGAAAATTCTTCCGGGTTGTATGACCGTGGTCCATGGAACTCTTCTATCCCTGACGTTTCGTCCGAAGCACGTTGGACATCTTCGGAGGTGCTCCTGGTTGTGCTGAGTCTCGGCAGCTGAAGTTGGAAAAGTATTGCCTGTATTTCGGATTACGGACAATGGCGCAATGTCGATCGTTCGCATAAGTCCAAAATCTCGCCAGCATAAAAAAAAAGAACTACAAGGCTGCGGAACCAATTAACGGATTGACTTCGTCTGCGATTAGTACACGTTATCCCGGAACAACATCGTTGGCATTGTTATTCGGACAGGAGTAGTTGGTGTGAGGAATGTCAGAATTTTTTGGACCAAGCGCCAGACGTCTACTCCCGGGCCACAAATTAAGTGATGATCGTCCGTGTCCGGCAGCCCGCACGTGACGCAAAGCGGGGAGTCGGTGAACGTGGTGTAGACGAGACTGATTCGGTTGTTTCCCATTGACGGTGACGTATGTTTGTTGTACTATGCACATTAGCACATCACCGATAACTATATTAAATGTACCAGTTCCATATACCCTTAATGTAATCAGAAGTCTATTCGTGGGCAAGACAGGGTTATTCCGATAAGAAGGATATCCAACCGGTAGCTGATTTGCCCTAATGACCAACACACTTTCTTAAAGTTTCCTGTCCCTGTAATCCTCGAAAGGATTTACCCTTTCCACAAGTAAAACAATACCGTTGCGGCGACGATTTGAGTGGTTAAGATATAGCATTTCTACATCTTCTGTGTCATCTAAAATATCAAAACACGCCGCCATCTTAATCCGGCACCTATTTACTCCATTTTAACCGCTATCAATTCTTATTCTAAGCTTCCAAGTGGTAAATTCCTGTGGGACCAAACTGCTGAGGCCATCGGTACCTAGGCTTACACACTACTTTCTCCAAATTAGAATAACTTACGCTAAGGACAACATACACACACATGCCCGAGGGAGGACTCGAACCTCCGACAGGGAGAGCTGCACGAACCACGCTCCAGACCGCGCGCCTACCCGAACGGCCGTCACCAGTTCAAGATAAACGAGCCTCTAACCTAGGTCAACTTCAACCGCAATTAACTCTCTCGTTTAACTGTAAACAAGGCTGGTGCAGAAGAATTTTGCTTGACCCCCCCCCCCCCCCCATGAACCATGGACCTTGCCGTTGGTGGGGAGGCTTGCGTGCCTCAGCGATACAGATAGCCGTACCGTAGGTGCAACCACAACGGAGGGGTATCTGTTGAGAGGCCAGACAAACGTGTGGTTCCTGAGGAGGGGCAGCAGCCTTTTCAGTAGTTGCAGGGGCAACAGTCTGGATGATTGACTGATCTGGCCTTGTAACACTAACCAAAACGGCCTTGCTGTTGTGGTACTGCGAACGGCTGAAAGCAAGGGGAAACTACAGCCGTAATTTTTCCCGAGGGCATGCAGCTTTACTGTATGGTTAAATGATGATGGCGTCCTCTTGGGTAAAATATTCCGGAGGTAAAATAGTCCCCCATTCGGATATCCGGGCGGGGACTACTCAAGAGGACGTTGTTATCAGGAGAAAGAAAACTGGCGTTCTACGGATCGGAGCGTGAAATGTCAGATCCCTTAATCGAGCAGGTAGATTAGAAAATTTAAAAAGGGAAATGGATAGGTTAAAGTTAGATATAGTGGGAATTAGTGAAGTTCGGTGGCAGGAGCAACAAGACTTTTGGTCAGGTGAATACAGGGTTATACATACAAAATCAGATAGAGGTAATGCAGGAGTAGGTTTAATGATGCATAAAAAATAGGCGTGCGGGCAAGCTACTACAAATAGCATAGTGAACGCATTATTGTGGCCAAGATAGACACGAAGCCCACGCCTACTACAGTAGTACAAGTTTATTTGCCAACTAGCTCAGCAGATGATGAAGAAACTGATGAAATGTATGATGAGATAAAAGAAATTATTCAGGTAGTGAAGGGAGACGAAAATTTAATAGTCATGGGTGACTGGAATTCGAGAGTAGGAAAAGGGAGAGAAGGAAACACAGTAGGTGAATATGGATTGGGGCTAAGAAATGAAAGAGGAAGCCGTCTGGTAGAATTTTGCACAGAGCATAACTTAATCATAGCTAACACTTGGTTCAAGAATCATAAAAGAAGGTTGTATACATGGAAGAATCCCGGAGACACTAAAAGATATCAGATAGATTATATAATGGTAAGACAGAGATTTAAGAACCAGGTTTTAAATTGTAAGACATTTCCAGGGGCAGATGTGGACTCTGACCACAATCTGTTGGTTATGAACTGCAGATTAAAATTGAAGAAACTGCAAAAAGTGGGAATTTAAGGAGATGGGACCTGGATAAACTGACTAACCAGAGGTTTTACAGAGTTTCAGGAAGAGCATAAGGGAACAATTGGCAGCAGTGGGGGAAATAAGTACAGTAGACGAAGAATGGGTAGCTCTGAGGGATGAAGTAGTGAAGGCAACAGAGGATCAAGTAGGTAAAAAGACGAAGGGTTAGTAGAAATCCTTGGGTAACAGAAGAAATATTGAATTTAATTGATCAAAGCAGAAAATATAAAAATGCAGTAAAAGAAGCAGGTAAAAAGGAATACAAACGTCTCAAAAATGAGATCGACAGGAAGTGCAAAATGGCTAAGCAGGGATGGATGGAGGACAACTGTAAGGATGTAGAGGCTTATCTCACTAGGGGTAAGATAGATACTGCCTACAGGAAAATTAAAGAGACCTTTGGAGAAAAGAGAACTACACTCCTGGAAATGGAAAAAAGAACACATTGACACCGGTGTGTCAGACCCACCATACTTGCTCCGGACACTGCGAGAGGGCTGTACAAGCAATGATCACACGCACGGCACAGCGGATACACCAGGAACCGCGGTGTTGGCCGTAAATGGCGCTAGCTGCGCAGCATTTGTGCACCGCCGCCGTCAGTGTCAGCCAGTTTGCCGTGGCATACGGAGCTCCATCGCAGTCTTTAACACTGGTAGCATGCCGCGACAGCGTGGACGTGAACCGTATGTGCAGTTGACGGACTTTGAGCGAGGGCGTATAGTGGGCATGCGGGAGGCCGGGTGGACGTACCGCCGAATTGCTCAACACGTGGGGCGTGAGGTCTCCGCAGTACATCGATGTTGTCGCCAGTGGTCGGCGGAAGGTGCACGTGCCCGTCGACCTGGGACCGGACCGCAGCGACGCACGGATGCACGCCAAGACCGTAGGATCCTACGCAGTGCCGTAGGGGACCGCACCGCCACTTCCCAGCAAGTTAGGGACACTGTTGCTCCTGGGGTATCGGCGAGGACCATTCGCAACCGTCTCCATGAAGCTGAGCTGCGGTCCCGCACACCGTTAGGCCGTCTTCCGCTCACGCCCCAACATCGTGCAGCCCGCCTCCAGTGGTGTCGCGACAGGCGTGAATGGAGGGACGAATGGAGACGTGTCGTCTTCAGCGATGAGAGTCGCTTCTGCCTTGGTGCCAATGATGGTCGTATGCGTGTTTGGCGCCGTGCAGGTGAGCGCCACAATCAGGACTGAATACGACCGAGGCACACAGGGCCAACACCCGGCATCATGGTGTGGGGAGCGATCTCCTACACTGGCCGTACACCACTGGTGATCGTCGAGGGGACACTGAATAGTGCTCGGTACATCCAAACCGTCATCGAACCCATCGTTCTACCATTCCAAGACCGGCAAGGGAACTTGCTGTTCCAACAGGACAATGCACGTCCGCATGTATCCCGTGCCACCCAACGTGCTCTAGAAGGTGTAAGTCAACTACCCTGGCCAGCAAGATCTCCGGATCTGTCCCCCATTGAGCATGTTTGGGACTGGATGAAGCGTCGTCTCACGCGGTCTGCACGTCCAGCACGAACGCTGGTCCAACTGAGGCGCCAGGTGGAAATGGCATGGCAAGCCGTTCCACAGGACTACATCCAGCATCTCTACGATCGTCTCCATGGGAGAATAGCAGCCTGCATTGCTGCGAAAGGTGGATATACACTGTACTAGTGCCGACATTGTGCATGCTCTGTTGCCTGTGTCTATGTGCCTGTGGTTCTGTCAGTGTGATCATGTGATGTATCTGACCCCAGGAATGTGTCAATAAAGTTTCCCCTTCCTGGGACAATGAATTCACGGTGTTCTTATTTCAATTTCCAGGAGTGTACTTGAATGAATATCAAGAGCTCAGATGGAAACCCATGTCGAAGCAAAGAAGGGAATGCAGAAAGATGGAAGGAGTATATAGAGGGTCTATACAAGGGTGTTGTACTTGAGGACAATATTTTAGAAATGGAAGAGAATGTAGATGAAGATAAATTGGGAGATACGATACTGCGTGAAAAGTTTGACAGAGCACTGAAAGACCTGAGCCGAAACAAGGACCCAGGAGCAGACAACATTCCATTAGAACTACTGACGGCCTTGGGAGAGCCAGTCCCGACAAAACTCTACCATCTGGTGAGCAAGATGTATGAGATAGGCGAAGTACCCTCAGACTTCAAGAAGAATATAATAATTCCAATCCCAAAGAAAGCAGGTGTTGACAGATGTGAAAATTACCGAACTATCAGTTTAATAAGTCACAGCTGCAAAATATTAACACGAATTCTTTACAGACGACTGGAAAAACTGGTAGAAGCCGACATCGGGGAAGATCAGTTTGGGTTCCGTAGAAATATTGGAACACGTGAGGCAATACTGACCTTACGACTTATCTTAGAAGAAAGATTAAGGAAAGGCAAACCTACGTTTCTAGCATTTGTTGACTTGGGGAAAGCTTTTGACAATGTTGACTGGATACTCTCTTTCAAATTCTAAAGGTGGCAGGGGTAAAATACAGGGAGCAAAAGGCTATTTACAATTTGTACAGACACCAGATGGTAGTTATAAGAGTCGAGGGACATGAAAGGGAAGCAGTGGTTGGGAAGGGAGTGAGACAGGGTTGTAGCCGCTCCCCAATGTTATTCAATCTGTATATTGAGCAAGCAGTAAAGGAAACAAAAGAAAAATTCGGAGTAGGTATTAAAATCCATTGAGAAGAAATAAAAACTTTGAGGTTCGCCGATGACATTGTATTTCTGTCAGAGACAGCAAAGGACTTGGAAGAGTAGTTGAACGGAATGGACATTGTCTTGAAAGGAGGATATAAGATGAACACCAATAAAAGCAAAACGAGGATAATGGAATGTAGTCGAATTAAGTCGGGTGATGCTGAGGGAATTAGATTAGGAAGTGAGACACTTAAAGTAGTAAAGGAGTTTTGCTATTTGGGGAGCAAAATAACTGATGATGGTCGAAGTAGAGAAGATATAAAATGTAGACTGAGAATGGCAAGGAAAGCGTTTCTGAAGAAGAGAAATTTGTTAACATCGATTATAGATTTAAGTGTCAGGAAGTCGTTTCTGAAAGTATTTGTATGGAGTGTAGCCATGTATGGAAGTGAAACATGGACGATAAATAGTTTGGACAAGAAGAGAATAGAAGCTTTCGAAATGCGGTGCTACAGAAGAATGTTGAAGATTAGATGGGTAGATCACATAACTAATGAGGAGGTATTGAATAGAATTGGGGAGAAGAGGAGTTTGTGGCACAACTTGATGAGAAGAAGGGACCGGTTAGTAGGACATGTTCTGAGGCATCAAGGGATCACAAATTTAGCATTGGAGGGCAGCGTGGAGGGAAAAAATCGTAGAGGGAGACCAAGAGAAGAATACACTAAGCAGATTCAGATGGATGTAGGTTGCAGTAGGTACTGGGAGATGAAGAAACTTGCACAGGATAGGGTAGCATGGAGAGCTGCATCAAACCAGTCTCAGGACTGAAGACCACAACAACAACAACAACAACAACAAGGTTAAATGCCGACTTAACCGTGGTTAATTTTTAATAGACATTGGTGTCTGCCATGAGTGTTTACACCCTGCACCCGCACAATTGCTGTGATTCCCGCACAGGGAGAGACATTGTTATTATTAATGCGGCATCGCATAAGACATCGTTAAACACAGACACTATGATGGTATTACATGCTTAGACAGTCTACGACAATAATAGTAAAGTCTCTCCCATCGCAATGCACAATGGACATGAATATCGCAGGTGATCAGACAGGATTCTTACGTACGTGTCACCTGGCACCTGTCAGAATCGTATCTAGACGTATCAGAGGTTCCTTTTCACTCCAACTGCACACACCCCACACCATTAAAGAGCCTCCACCAGCTTGAGCAGCCCCCTGCTGACATGCAAGGTCCATGGATTCATGATATTGTCTCCAGACCCGTACACGTCCTTTCGCTCGATACAATTTGAAATGAGACTCGTCCGACCAGGCAACATGTTTCGAGTCATCAACAGCGCAATGTCGGTGTTGACGGGCCCAGACGAGGCGTAAAGCTTTGTGTCGTGCAATCATAAAAGGTATACGAGTGGGGTTTCGGCTCGAATGTTTCGTTGAATGGTTCGCACGCTGACATTTGTTGGTGGTGCAGCATTGAAATCGGCAGCAATTTGCTGAAGGATTGCACTTCTGTCACATTGAACGATTCTTTTCAGTCGTCGTTGGTCCCGTTATTGTAGGATCTTTTTCCGGCCACAGCGATGTTGGAGTTTTCATGTTTTACGGATTCCTAATATTCACGGCACAGTCGTGAAACGGTCGTACGGGGGAATTGTCCCTTCATCGCTACCTCGGAGATGCTGTGTCCAGCGCTCGTGCACCGACCATAGCACCACGTTCTAACTCACTTAAATCTTGATAACGTGCCATTGTGGCAGCAGTAACCTATCTAACAACTGCGCCAGACACTTGTTGTCTTACATAGGCGTTGCCGACCGCAGTGCCGTATCCTGCCTGCTCTCTGTATTTGAATACACACGCCTATACCAATTACTTTTGCGCTTCGGTTTATGAGGGACCTTGCATATTATATCGTCAACCACAAACACTGCAAATAGTATTACATGCCTAGGCATGCCGGGCATGTCCAGAAGAACGGATATCACTCATATGTAAATATAAACGGCTTGGCGGCCATTAACATCATTTCACTATCCTGAAATTTTGGGGGAATCCAGCTTGATGCGGCGAGCAATATGTATGGAGGACAGGGGGCGCTACGTAAGTAGTGTACCACAAGATGGGAATTTGAGCCGAAACGGTTAAGGAGACCGCTCGCGTAAAACGGGAAGTCCGAGTTTGACTCCCAGTCTGGCACAAATTTTCGTTTGTGTGGCTGATGCAAGGTTGTATTTCATTTTACCAATTATACTAGCAATGCCCACTCCCTACAATTTACGATCTACCGTTCTCAAAAAATTTCAATGAAGTCTAAAGAATTTAATGTTTGCCCGTCTTGGACATGTGTCAAGTTAAAGTTACTATCCTTCTTCAGCGATACGCTACATTAACTTTACGTAACAGCAAACTAATGGGATAACACAGATTGCCCAACGGTAGCTTCAGAACTCCACATTTCTTGAAGGTAGGTTTGTTGTTACGTATTCTGAAGTAAAATAATAAAACTAGGAGAAAAATGTTTCGTCCGTCTTGGCCTTGCCTTGAGCACAATATCAGTACTATTCCATCCTCAGTCATACTTTCGATTATGTGTATATCTTGTTGCTTAAATTACATACTCCAGTTCAAGTAATTATTTACACAACGATCATATTCTATTATGTTAATATTTATAGGATTGCTATACCTTTCACCAAAGGCGGACAAAATTTGCTATATCTCTTGCTGCAACGTCCTTCACACCAACATGACACACTACACAATTATCAGTTATCTCGAATTGCTGTTGGGTAAAAAAATGCTCGATATTTGAAATTAAAAAATAGTACATTTTCATTAAGTCTCTACTCACAACTTCCTATTTTTACGCTTTTATAACTTTTAGAAAATTGCGAGGGCTTATCTTTCCTCTGTTGCAAACGTGAAGTCTCTAATAAAGAAATTCAATTATCGATTAATCAGTGACGTAGCATCCAGTTTCTCTGTAATTCATTACTCGTAAACAAAACTAATTGCTTTTTGTTTTTTAATTTCTCAACATACCCCTTTTTTAATCTTCCTTTTTTTATTTTTAAGCCAACACGCTGATTATAATTATATCAAAGCTACCAGAAAATCATTGACCATTTTTGTGTAACAGTATTTCTTAATTTCTTTCGACATGTAATTGTCTTTGATTTCTAAATGTTGTCCACAGACACCCATTCGTGAAGGTAAAGAAAAAAGGGAGATGACGCTATAGAATGTACGTTGTTTTGAAGTCAGAGTGGGTGGCGCCTGCCGCTATTTTAAATAACCTAAAACGTTAGCAGACGATTGTATACGATTGTTCTTGTTCATTATTTCTGTCGTGTGCTCGCAACAGCTGTTTTAAATACCAAAAATCACAAGGCTAACGTCAATAACATAATATCAGAAAGGTAATTTCGAACGTTTTCCTGTTTTTGAATGCGTATCTGCTATAGTAATACAACACAATTGGCCTCATTAATGCAACTTGTTTTTCGTTTTGGACAGCTCCTTCTACGGCAATCACGAATTCCTACTTAAAAACTGGTAGCCAGTAAAAAAAGATGTAGTTGCGTGAGTAGGACTAAAAATAATAATGTCGTCGTTCATGTTAACACTAAATATATACACATATCCTGTAAACTGACTCGTTCCACTTCATTTTGTTATATGAATCGCTCAAATGCTGTATAGAACGTGCAACTAAATAAATATCTATCTAAGATTTACAGTGTCTACAGTGACCAGACTTTAACAGAGATGTAACTTTTTACTGTAACTTGGTGATGACTGACAAAATTTGGGTAAATACTTTCGCACCTATGTATCATCATCCTCTGTCATCTCACAACCGTCCTTTGCATCACACATAAAACTTATACGCAATTTTGCGTATAAATGGTTACAGCAAGGGAGAACTGCAAAAGCTTTCAGGTGCTACCGATGAATGACGCCTCGTGAATCGACGGAAGAGACCAAGGCAGCTGCACTCCGTCCGTATTGTGGAGCAACTACAAGCAAGATAGGACGCTTGCTGATGAGACATGGACTGAGACCAGTATTCTGGCCAGCCTCAAAGATAAGAGATACGATTCGCCGCGTTAAAGACAACACAGGTCTTCTAGTTCCTAGCGTGTGTGAGCTGAGTGTCGTGCAGAGCAGTCACGTCATATCAAACAAAGGGATCTTCAGAAGTCGGCCGAGTCTGAACAGTGAGTAGAAAACGACGTAAAGTACAATAGAAAGGAAGAGAATTTTGGGTCAAATACCATCATATTGGGATTCTATTATAAAAGAAGCGGCCAAAAGTAGAATAAACAACAACAGTTTCAACACAGACCAGGGGTACAAACTTATTAGGGGCTGGGAGCGGACTTAGGACACTGAGCGAAAATAAACACGAAGGCTTGACATCTTTAGGGACACGGGAACGGTAGTTCAATCGTTGCGCCGGTCCCTCACTCTATCTGACGTCACACGGTGGCGCGCGAGGCCCCCAAGAAAGACAGGCCGCAGCGCGTGTATCAGCAGGTCTTAATGAGTGCCAGCAGTCGTCTCCGGCGTGGAGCGAGTAACTATTTCAGACGAGTTTAATAATTCTTGACTGCTCTTTTATATGCTAGTAAGGTTTCGGTAACGCACGAGAAATTTAAGACCTTTAGTGGATATATTTTAAATTAAATGTTGATTTGCCGTGGGGCCTGCTTGGAACTGAGCATATGCGAAGAGTGACGGACAAACTGACTGGTGGGACGACACGAGTTCGTTGGCCCCGGTCCCATGGAGGGATGAACCTACTAGGAGCAGCCGAACTTGCCTTCCGTGCATGCGTCACTCCCGCGCCCTCTCTTGAAGGTTCCAGATATTGTCATTACATTTATATAAGGAGAATACCGTGCTCACCTTAGCAGTTAGTGACTTTCACTGCTGATGACGATGTGAAACCTCGAGTGTTTTATTCGAAGTGACGTGGCTTGTGAGCTGAGAAGATTTTACTGAAACATACTACCACGAAAGACTCCGAGAACACATGGAAATAAAGCATTTCCAGACCCATCTCCGTATAACGTATTTTGTTCCTCTACGGGCGCGGAATGTTTCCTGGAAGTTCACCCATGCCTTTTTGTTACAACATGTACATAACAGCACAGTGTGTGTTAAAAATTCACCTGTTGTTTCGGTTTTTGTTACAGAATTCGGATCTCACAACAGCAACATCACTCAAGGGCTGCTTTATTACATCTACAAGAGAGGTCTGGCATTGCCAGTAGTCGACATGGATTGCTCAGGTCTCACATGTAGATAGATACTGTCAATCACAAAACCAACTCTTCTGATCTATGAGAAAATCTCAAACATGTGTACCCAGCACTCTGTTTTAGCAAGAGAGTGCTTGAATGCTATTATTACTGTTAACACTGCTGAGAGTCTATTTTCAAAGGCTGCCAAAGCACAACTGAAAAAACAAAAAGACTGTTTGCAACATTTTATCAAAATCCCTTTCTATTAGACTTGAAAATACTGAAAGCAAACATATTTTACTTGTTGGTGTAAACAGCGATACATGCTTCAAATGCTGTAACACTCACTGTTACATCAGAGAAAAATGTAGAAATAAAAAAACTTTCTCGGTGGTGATTGTTATACGAATTCTGACACAACCTCGAATTTGTAATAGTAAATTTGTTCTTAGATTTTATGTTTTTGTTGTATTTAGATTGGCATCATTGCTTCAAGCAAACTTTTGTCCAGATATTCTGTAGAACTAAAAAAAGAACAGTTAAAGATCTCCAAATGCTATTTTCAATTTAAAAGAATACTGATATCTGTATTAATATAAGTTTAATGTAGTTAGCTCAGGTTTTAAATTTTCTTTAATTTAAAAACAATGAAAATATTCAAAAGGTTTTTATAGAAATTAATAAGTTTCTTGGCAGAAATTGAATGTATGTCAACAACAACAGTTGTCTCATACAACAAATACAAACAACAAAAGTTTCATGATTCAAACAACGTTTTTCAGATAAGAATAAGTTTTTCTGATAAATCAGAAATTCAACATATCAAAAATACTGATATTTTATTTCTGATCTATCATCAACATGTATATCACTCAATTGATTTATCGAAAAGTAACTGTACCAACACCACAGAAAATTTTGTCATTTAGAATTGCGTTGTTTGTGGGCTCAAAACTGTCTGTCTGAAAAATTGACTAAGCATCCCCCCATACCGAAGGAAATGTTGCACTCAGGAATATGAAAGAAGATTAGTATTTAAATCACAAATCTTATACATGAGAAAGATGTTTAATTTTTTAATTTTTAACAACGCCAATAGCTTTTCATCGACGCCTACTGTGCATCATTCCAGTACGAATTATTTAAGAAATATATTTCAACAGTTTTTAAAAGTGTTGCTTTTAGTTATTTCTTTCATTTTCTTGGGCAATTTATTGTACAGTTTTATTCCCAGGCAGAAAGTACTGTTTTAAGTTTTTGTTTAATGTCACTTGGTTTGGATAAAATAAGATTGGTTCTTTTTCAGTGATCATGAGTAGAATTAGCGTTATAATTACAAATGTGCTTAATGGATTGGTAGTTGTACTCAGATGGAAGCTTATTTTCCTTAAAAAGAATACATTTGAAATCTGTTCTTGATTGGTTCCTTGTGTTTTTCTTATTTTTTGGAACTATGATCAGATTATTTTGCAATTCACGGAATAATTAAAAACATTTACAATACCTCTATAACACAGCAAAATTGTGTGACTGCGCCATCTTCTTGTTAGCCATATCAACAGTTTGTCCACCATTTAAAGTGATCTTTATCACTGTGGTGTACCTACTGAAAACAATTCATGGAATTGACCGTACTGTCATGCTGCTAAATAGAGCAACGTTTATCGGGCAGATGAATTTTCTGGTGAATGACATTTGCAATAATAGCCAAAACTTTGGTCACTATAACGATGTTGTGACGCTGTCACATACCCAGAAATGTTTTGCTCGAGATCACAACCTTAGCACATTCAACAAAACTTTTTTTATGACTTCAGTTCCAAGAGGTAACCAGAAAATATAACAGTTTGTAATTATTCTGAGCCACTTACAATGAATTTATTTTATTGTGAAGGGGCGTGAATATTCTTTGTACAATTTCTTGTATCGCAAAATGTTCGAGAAACAATCCCAGCCACATTAACTTCGGTAGCAATTAAAATTATTTCTAAACAAAATAATTCTATTTTGTGTGACAAGTAATTTTTAAAAAGACGTAAAAAATTATAGTTCAGAATTTCATGAAACCCCCTACGTACTGCTCCCGTAGTCATCGTGAAGACAAAATTAGATTAGTTACAGCGAGCACAGAAGATTTTAAACAATCATTCTCCCCCCACTTCACAATGTGGGTGTAAAACATGTATTTCCGAAATGCGACAGGTTCAGTGTGATCGATTTTAATGTGCTTACCATTACAAACGTGAGTGAGTCGAATTATTCTCTGAAACTATTTTTTCAGAGCGATTATGTTTTAACAGAATGAAACGAAACTAGCAGTGAGATAAAAAACACGCAGTTAGTAACAGCATATAAACTATTAGTTCGGAGGTAAGAAAGGCGGTGGTTGAGACAGACTGCTTGAGATCATCCTAAAGAAGCTTCATGTTTTATGTACACGGGACATTTCGATGAGGTAACCATTCCTGGAAGGAACATCTCGGCAAACCACTCACGCAGGGGTAGGTGTTGCCGTGACAAGCGCCTCTCGTACAGTGACCTTTTATTTGCGGTTACTGCACAGCAGAGACTAGTGTTGCTCAGGTTAATTTAAATGCAGTTTCCCTATACTTTCTTATTCACAATGTTACCATTAGAATACGGACATTTCTGCCTAATTAACGCCTCAGCTAACTACGATGGAAATATGACGCACAGCCTACGTAATTCAAGAAGGCTTACAAAAAAGATTTAATTTATCCTCGATCCAGAGTAATAATTTGACAGATGAGACTGCCTGTCAGGCAGGAGACAATTACACACAGTCTGCGTAAATACATTGTAAACCTGAGGCTGTGAACCCAGCCTTTTTGCAGCACTTGTAAATGACTTCTTAGAGGAGAAAACCGTGTTAATGGATCACTTTGTCGACAAAGATCGTCTCAAAACGTACAAAGACATTTTTAAATTTCTTTATTTGTCCTGGATGTATTGAACGGCACTGCCAAGAGCTTGAACAAATATAAAATCATGTTGTTGTTATCGCTGTTGTGGTCTTCAGTCCAAAGACTGATTCGATACAATTCTCCAGGCTACTCTATCCTGTGCAAACCTCTTCATCTGCGACTAACTATCGCAACCTACATCCATCTTAATCTGCTTAGTGTATTCAACTCTTGGTCTCCATTTACACTTTTTACACCCCACACTTCCCTTCAACAATAAACTAATGGTCCCTTCATGTCTGAGATGTGTCCCTTCAACCAATCCCTTCTTTTAGTCAAACTCTGTCACAAATTTCTTTTCTCCACAGCTTTATTGTATTCAGTACCTCCTCGTTAGTTACTTAATCCATTCAACTAATCTGCAGCATTCTTCTGTAGCACCACATTTCGGAAGCTTCTATTCTCTTCTTGTCTGAACTATTTGTTGTTCACGTTTCACTTCCATACAAGACTACACTCCAGACAAATGCCTGCAGGAACAACTTCCTACCACTTAAATCTATATTAGACGTTAACAAAAGTATCTTCTTCAGAAACGCATTTATTGACATTGCCAATCTACATTTTGTACCGTTCGTACTTCAGGATGATCAGATATTTTCCTGCTCAAAGAGCAAAACTTGTATACTACTTCTAATGTCTCATTTCCTAATCTAATTGACTCAGTGTCACCTGATTTAATTCAACTACACTTCATCACCCATATTTTACTTTTGGTGTCGTTCATCTTATATCCTCTTTTCGAGACACTGTCATTCTGTTCAACTGCTTTTCCAAGTCCCTTGCTGTCTCTGAAAGAATTATAGAGTGTCATCGGCAAACCTCGAAGTTTTTTTTTTTTTTCTTGATCTTTAAGTCCTTCTCAAAATTTTTCTTTGGTTTCTTTTACTGCTTGCACAATGTGCAGATAGAATAACATCGGGGATAGGCTACAATCCTGTATCACTCCCTTCTCTACCAGCGTTGCCTTTCATGTCCCTCGCCTCTTACAAACGTCATCTTGTTTCTGTACAAGATATAAGTAACTTTCCGTTCCCTGTATTTTACCCCTGCTACCTTCAGAATTTCAAAGACTGTATTGCAGTCAGCATTATCAAAATTTTTCTCTGAGTCTACAAATGCTATAAACCTATGTTTGCCTTACCTCAACCTATCTTCTAGGGGAAGTTGTAGGGTTAGTATTGCCTTGCGTATTCCTACATTTCTCCATGATCCAAACTGATCTTCCCCGATTTCGGCTTCTACCGACTGTAAGGTTTCTAATTTACTTTTGGTATTCAGGGAAAGCGATGTGAGCTCTATATATTCATTCCATGTGTCATATTTCATGTTTGTTCATAAACATTTTTCAAACATTGGTTTTCGATAGTCGATATGTTACGCTGCAGAGTTTCTGAGTACAAACACGTTGATCTTTGGTTGTCAGCGTAGAGTATGCATATCTATGGGGCGATTTTAGCCTACCGTACATGCTCTCAGCATCAAATCTTGACAGTCACGTGGTTTTGGGACGCCACTGCTTATTCCCGCAAATTCAGGGGAGGGGGCGATGAGCTCTGACGCCACGTTCAGTCATATTGCAGATGTGTTCGATCTGTTTAAGACCTGGCAAGTTGAGGGAAATTTTGGGAATTTGTGGTAAGGTCCTCTGGGACTAAACTGTTGAGGTCAACCGTCCCTAGGCTTATGCACTACTTAACCTAACTTAAACTAACTTACGCTAAGGACAACACACACCCGTGCCCGAGGGAGCACTCGAACCTCCGACGGGGGAAGCTGCCCAAACTGCAACAAGGCGCCCTAGACCCCACAGCTTCCCCGCCCCCCTCCCCCCCCCCAGCTCGAGATGGGTGGGGGGAGGGGGCAGTACATCAACTGGAACTCCCTAATGTATTCTTCTAACCACTCCATCACACTCCTGGCCTTGTTACGTGGCGCATTATCTTGTTGAAAATTCCAGTGTCGTCGGAAACGTGATCGACATGAAGAGGTGTACATGGTCTGCAACCAGTGTACGATTCTCCTTGGCCGTTATAGTGTCTTGCACGAGCTCCACTGGACCCATGGGTGCCCACGTAAATGTTCCCCAGAGCATAATGGAGCCGACGCCAGCTTGTCTCCGTCCCGCAGTACAGGGGTCAAGGAACTGTTCCCCTTAAGAAGACAGATTTGTGCCCTCCCATCGACATGATGAAGAAGGTATCGTGACTCGTCAGACCATGAATGCTCTGCCACTGCGCCAACATTCAGTGCCGATAGCCACGTGCCCATGTCAGTCGTAATTGCCGATGTCGTAGTGTTAACTTTGGTAGAAACCAAGGTGAAACCACATCCAGACGTCGTTGAGGACACTCAACCCAGCACTCCTCGAACACCCGATAAGTCGTGCAGTTTCCGAAATTCTCATACTTAGCCTCCACGCCATTGGAGTCTGCCCACGGTCAAACACATGTAGATCGTGCGTTTTCCCCATTTTGCTCACGGACAGCACGCTCACTGATACTACATATACCGTGCATGTGTGTGGCTAGTAGTCATTCTTCTCCAGGTAACGCTACTATCGCCCTATATGGGTTTATGTCGACAGCAGGTCGGTGGTCATGATGCTCTGACTGATCAGTATATACGGTTCTGCATTTCTGAATATTAGTAACAGCTATGGACCAGTGTTGCTGTTGCTATGGATATAGAGAAGTATGTGAAAGGAGGACTACTTACTTTTCTTTGGTATGTACAACAAATTATACTTGTAAATACACTCCTGGACATGGAAAAAAGAACACATTGACACCGGTGTGTCAGACCCACCATACTTGCTCCGGACACTGCGAGAGGGCTGTACAAGCAATGATCACACGCACGGCACAGCGGACACACCAGGAACCGCGGTGTTGGCCGTCGAATGGCGCTAGCTGCGCAGCATTTGTTCACCGCCGCCGTCAGTGTCAGCCAGTTTGCCGTGGCATACGGAGCTCCATCGCAGTCTTTAACACTGGTAGCATGCCGCGACAGCGTGGACGTGAACCGTATGTGCAGTTGACGGACTTTGAGCGAGGGCGTATAGTGGGCATGCGGGAGGCCGGGTGGACGTACCGCCGAATTGCTCAATACGTGGGGCGTGAGGTCTCCACAGTACATCGATGTTGTCGCCAGTGGTCGGCGGAAGGTGCACGTGCCCGTCGACCTGGGACCGGACCGCAGCGACGCACGGATGCACGCCAAAACCGTAGGATCCTACGCAGTGCCGTAGGGGACCGCACCGCCGCTTCCCAGCAAATTAGGGACACTGTTGCTCCTGGGGTATCGGCGAGGACCATTCGCAGCCGTCTCCATGAAGCTGGGCTACGGTCCCGCACACCGTTAGGCCGTCTTCCGCTCACGCCCCAACATCGTGCAGCCCGCCTCCAGTGGTGTCGCGACAGGCGTGAATGGAGGGACGAATGGAGACGTGTCGTCTTCAGCGATGAGAGTCGCTTCTGCCTTGGTGCCAATGATGGTCGTATGCGTGTTTGGCGCCGTGCAGGTGAGCGCCACAATAAGGACTGCATACGACCGAGGCACACAGGGCCAACACCCGGCATCATGGTGTGGGGAGCGATCTCCTACACTGGCCGTACACCACTGGTGATCGTCGAGGGGACACTGAATAGTGCACGGTACATCCAAACCGTCATCGAACCCATCGTTCTACCATTCCTAGACCGGCAAGGGAACTTGCTGTTCCAACAGGACAATGCACGTCCGCATGTATCCCGTGCCACCCAACGTGCTCTAGAAGGTGTAAGTCAACTACCCTGGCCAGCAAGATCTCCGGATCTGTCCCCCATTGAGCATGTTTGGGACTGGATGAAGCGTCGTCTCACGCGGTCTGCACGTCCAGCACGAACTCTGGTCCAACTGAGGCGCCAGGTGGAAATGGCATGGCAAGCCATTCCACAGGACTACATCCAGCATCTCTACGATCGTCTCCATGGGAGAATAGCAGCCTGCATTGCTGCGAAAGGTGGATATACACTGTACTAGTGCCGACATTGTGCATGCTCTGTTGCCTGTGTCTATGTGCCTGTGGTTCTGTCAGTGTGATCATGTGATGTATCGGACCCCAGGAATGTGTCAATAAAGTTTCCCCTTCCTGGGACAATGAATTCACGGTGTTCTTATTTCAATTTCCATTAGTGTATCATATTGATGTGAGGCACTTCGTACGTTAGAAAAATGTCAAGACACGGTATTATAAAGTCTTTTACTGTAGAGCTAATTTCTGCAACTTTTCGGCCATGTGCGTACGAGACAAGTGCTAGATAAAATTGCTGTTGTGTCTGAGTAAACTGTCAGTCACTGTACACATACGAGGTGTGCGAGATAAGTAATGAGACTGATTTTTCGTCGACCAAAGTTTCTAATTTTTTCATACAACAATATTGTCTCCTTCAAAGTAGTTCCCTTCGGCAGCTATACACCGTCAGAGTCGTTGTTCCCAGTCGTGACAGCAGCGCTAAACGGCTTCAACTGGTAGGGCCTTTAAAATGTCGGTCACATTCTTTTGAATGTTATCCGGAGTCCCAATATGATGTCCTTTTAAGACATTTTTCAATTTCGGGAAAAGAAAAGATGAGTTGAATAGAGGGGCTGTGGAACAACAGAAAATTCCGTCACGGGGCGTTGTCATGACGCAGCGTTCACTTGCCTGCAATGTGCGAACCTTCGGTCAAAATTTGATGTACGCTGAAAGTATTTAAGTTCAACAGGTCACCAATCATCCTTATTGTTAAACGTCGGTCTGATCTCACAATAGCACGCAGACATTCGACGTTTCCGTCGGTTTTTGAAGTTGAAGGTCTCCCTGTGCGAGGTTCTTCTTGGCCTTCTTCCAAAAATGATTTGTGCCATCGAAAAATTTGTGCTCTTGATAAGGAATGTTCCCCACAGGTCTGTTTGAACTTTACGGAGGTCCGATACGGGGATGACCGAGCACAAAACTTGATGGTACAACGTTCCTCTAAATTCCGCGGTTCCATTTTCGTAACACACAACAAAAACACAATTTCACTGAGGGCTCTGTACGAAACTGAAACTCGGACTGAGCATCTGGAAGGGATGAACGCACTGGTTACTCTACACTGGTAGAACAACACAGCGTTGCCAGATCGCTCGCACTGTTTTCAGTCTCATTACTTTTCTCACATAAGTCATATTCGTGCTATGTTCATACACGGATAAAATTTACACGTGACACCCTGATTCATTTCCTCCAATTTATGCAGGTTCTCAAAACGTTGTGTGTATCTAAGTACTTCTGCAGAAGACAGTTTCCTACATTATGTGATTTTTGTATTCTAGTTTCCCGAAAGATGAACAAAGTGTCAAAAACTGAAAATAGTAATGGACAAACAGGTGGTGCGATTAGCTTATTTACTGTAACAATTTCATAGTTCAAAATGTATTGTTTTTTCGAGACACTTCACGCCCTAGACAGAGTCATTGTAACGTAATTAGAACAGAAATTCGAAAATATGACTAAGTGCAGCAGAAAACGAAAAAATGTTGTCGGGTGTCACCTGTTCCCGTAACCGAAACAAACGTAAATAAATTGGAATCTGAGATATGACACTGTGGTGATAAAGCACAATACTCTTGCTCCTGCCGGCCGGTGAGGCCGAGCGGTTCTAGGCACTTCAGTCTGGAACCGCGCGACCGCAACCGTCGCAGGTTCGAATCCTGTCTCAGGCATGGATGTGTGTGATGTCCTTAGGTTAGTTAGGTTTAAGTAGTTTTAAGTCATAGGGGACTGATGACCTCAGATGTTAAGTCCCATAGTACTCAGAGCCATCTGAACCAACTCTTGCTCCTCCTGTCTTTAAGCTATCTTCGGTTCCAGGTATCAAAGTGGTAAGATGTCTATAAAACACGTATAGAAAGTTTCTGTACAACCGTAAGCCCCCTCCATAGATTTTTATACTCTATGGTTGTTAGTAGTATTCGTCGTTGCAGTAAGCACTTCAGCAGCAGCTAATGAGAGAGTTGTGTGTTGGCTATTGCGAGCAGATAATAAAGATCTCCGAAGTCAGTTGTCATAAACGAAACATCTGCACGCTGAAGAAAGAAATAAAAATGCAGTAAGCGTTGTGCAGAAGCAAACGGGTTTGTGCCATTGTGCGCATTACGTCGCAGTGGAACACTTTGCGCCTGTACTTGTATTTTGGAAGCTGTGTTTTCTCGTGAGTGTAATCATTTTGTTACTTCCGTGTAGTGAGTGATTTACCATTGGAAGCGTTTTCAGCGTATGCAAGCAATGCCAGTTTATGCTTTTGTTGGTTGTAATTCTCACAGTCGCAACACAAAAGGAACTGAAGTTGTGCTTCATGTTTTCCCTGGCGATACAAGTCTGCAAATGATTTGGCTGTATAAACCCTGTAGAAAATTTGCAAATGCTAAATATATTGTCGTCACTTCAAAGAAACTGATTATGTTACAGACTTGCGTTGGGAACTGCGAAATTTACCGCCGAAATGAGTGCTCAAGAGTGACGGATTTACATTGTGTAATTTGCCTTGTGGTAGTGACGCCAGTGACAGCACACCATGTGCAACAGAATAAAGGGACTAACGTTTAAACAAAGCTTTCACGACGGAAAAAGTATGTTGATATATGTACATTTACAGGTGGAGTTATTTGGAACGATTCAAATAAAGTCAGTTTATTGAATTCCGTTGCAGCATTACAGAGAAGTGCTCATCTGAAAAACAAGTGCATGAAATTGCGAGCAGATAATAAAGATCTCCGAAGTCAATTGTCATCAACGAAACATTTGCACGCTGAAGGAAGAAATAAAAATGCGCTTCTGCCTCGTGAAATTAACCGAATACTAGCCGAAATATTTTCACCCAATCAAAATGGAAGCGTATTACATGGGTCAAAAAGGGATCCATGGGGCAGAGAGGACATATATGGAAGTCGATTATTTTGCGCGCCGTTTGGCAGAGAAGTTACAGTTTTCTCAAGAAAAAACTCTGATGGGATGTTTTAGTGATGATGAAAATGCAACCTGGAACACTGACTGACTGACAGGGAACGTATTTGTGTTGTTGTCATGTGATGAAATGAACATTGAATTTGTTATGATCAGCAAGATGACGGGATACTTGGATCTCACAGCAACGTCCTCGTTGTTATGATGCGAGGGCTATTGGTGGCTTGGAAGCATCCTACCTGCGTCAGTTTTGATATTCGTTCATAGCTGCACTCTTGACCGAAATAATTGTTTCCTTGGTTAATATTTGCTTTAACACTACCAGTACCACGTGGTTCATTTTTGACCCACGAGGGTTTTTCGAGGGTCCTACCTCTCTCCATAATCATCGCAGTACCAAACGCACCCATGAATTTTCATGATTTATAGGGCTGTATAACTCACTAAAATTTCATCCTCCTATCCCACTAGAAGCACAAAAATTTTACCCGTTATACCAGTGGTACCATGTGGGTCATTTTAACACAATTTGATGTCAGTAACACCGATTTTCAGACATTAAATAGTTCCTGGGCGTGCCTCGACGTTATTAATGAGATGCTGGACTATATTACGACACTTTGGGCCGAAAACAATGTGAAATACGGAGAATACGGGAGTTTCCATTTTCTATGGACTGACGAGATGCAGTTCTACGAAGTGACACTGGCAAGTCACAGAGTAACATATTATACAGTGGGGAGGCCCACACTTTCCGACACAGCGTTCTGGGGCACTGCTAATAGTTCTCTTACACGACAGAAGATGTCAGGCGCGTCGTCCTAAGGGAAGCTTCCTGTCGTTATATCTTTGTCTGTGGTCAAGCCGAGCGTGTTGAGGCAAACCTGATGCCAGCGACATGAGTTCGCAGTTTATTTTCGCGAGTTCGCGTCATTGAAGCTACGATAGCAAGACGACGTGGCCTTAGCAGGCTGCTCTACTATCTGGAGAACGTTTCACCTACGCAATCGAGTGATGAATCAGGTAGTGAGACAAATTTGGCAGAGGACGATGATTTTATTCCAGTGGAAGCCACTGACTCGAGTGATTCAGACGCATGAAATGAACAACAAGCACAAGCTGATCCATCTGACGGTGGTCTGTCTCTAGCACAACGTAAGCAGGAACCATTCTACCTAAGTTTTTGAACCAGTGAGTGCGCAATCCACTGCATGGCCTTCTTTCTTCTATTCTTTAAGTGTCTGATATACAGATTCTACCTGAGGGCGTGGACATCCCTCGCAACGACGAGCCAAATGTGTGTGCAATGCAGCATGGGGCCTTCGACAAGGACAAGGATGATGGGGTGGAGCAGTTATCAGTCAGCTACATGATAGAGTCACTGATAAATAAATTTCTATTCAAAACTCAAATGTAATATCACTGATTATCTAATGTAAATGCAAAAGGCATATTGCATCATGGCTGGTTCAAATTGGTTCCAATGGCTCTAAGCACTGTGGGACTTAACATGTGAGGTCATCAGTCCCCAGACTTAGAACTACATAAACCTAAGGACATCATACACATCCATGCCCGAGGCAGGATTCGAACCTGCGACTGTAGCAGCAGCGCTGTTCCGGACTGAAGCCCTTAGAACTACTCGGTCACAGCGGCCGGCATCATGGCCGGTCTTTTGTCGTCATTCCTTTTCTCTCACCAGTTACAAAGAATTTTGACATACGATTCAATATGCAGCTGACAGTAGCGATGATGTAGGTGCTGTGGACGACTCACGAGACGGCGACGGCGCGGTGGTCGGTGCAGCTGACGTAGCGGCGAGAGGTGGACATGGTCACGATACATTGGGTACCGGACATGGTGCACCAGTTCATTGTGGACGAGGAAGAGAAAGCACTGTGCAGCATCAACTCCCTGGCGAGGAAGTGGAGAGTTCCAACGGCACCAAGTGGACATGGATTGAGCTAGGCGACACAGCAGGTAGGCTCATCGCGCACGATGTGTTGCGGGAGATATCTGGGCCTACTGGACACGCCAAATGACATGTTGTAAACGATTCGCCACTCTCCGCGTTGCGGCTGTATGTCAGTGTCTCGATCCTCAAACTAATCAAAATCTACACTGAAGAAAAGGCTCGCAGCACAGTTAGTAATAATAAGTTGTCCCTAAGTCTGGAAGAACTAGAGGCTTTCATTGGATTACTCTAGGCTCGTGGAGTATATGGCTCTCGGGTTATTTCATACAAGGACTTATGGAACAATGTGTAGGGACCTCCTTTCTTTCAAAGCACAATGTTAAGAAACATATTTGCTGAAATGCGCAGTCACCTTAGGTTTGATTCTATGTCAACAAGAAGACGACGTAAGCAAACTGACAAAATTTGCCTTGCTTCAAAAATATGGCATCTATTTACTTTTAACTGCATTGCCTGCTACAAGCCAGACGAGAGCATGACTAGATGAGCAACTGAATCCTTGCAAGTACAGGTACGCATTCATACAGTACATGCCAAATAAATCTGAAAAGTGTGGGATAAAATACTGGATTTTGCGTGACGCTGACAAGCGCTACATCTCGAATGGATTCCCTTGCCGTGGCAAATATGAAACTCGTGATCCAAGCAAGGGTCTTGATGACCATGTCGTTAAGAAGCATACACAGCCATTGCTCAATTATTTTGGTAACATCACGCTGGCAGCTTCTTCACCTTCGTGAAATCAGGCAACAATCTTGTCATAGTATACCAAGGGAAAAAGGAAAAAATCCTTATTCTGAGTGACATGCATTCTGGATGTCAGGTGAATGAGAATACTGAGGAGATACTTCCAGAAACTGTGAAGTTTTATAATGAAAGGATGGAGTCGATATAGTTGACCAAATGGCTAAACACTACAGTGTCCGAGCTGTCACCCACCGATAGGCTGTGCATGTCTATTACAATATTCCCGATCTTGCCATGATCAACGCTCACACAGCTTTAAAGTTACTTACTTCTAAGATTTCATGCCGAGACTTTACCCTCAGAGTAACAGATGAGGTAGCTGCCCCCTATAAACTGCAGAATGGAGTAGTCTCCCCCTTGCAGGCACTCGATGCTGGCGCTGGCCAACATGAAAATATATCGTCAAATTCAGATTTCCTGCTAACAACAAAAGGGGAATAAAACATCAAACGTATGCTTCTAGTGCAACAAGAATGTGTGCAAAAGCTGCCAAGCAAAAACTCTATCGAATGTCTGAACAGTGAGCCCATCCCAGCTTAGGCAGTTCTGTCAATTCTTTGTTCTTAAATATTTCCAAATGTTTAAAATTATAGACTGAAGTTGTTTGTTCTTATGTTTTATTTCCTTGGTTACAATAAGCAAGAACACATGCAGAGCACTTTAGTCACCTGCTACGAGTTGGAATTTTTCATAAATACTCGGCACTTACCTTATTTGTCTGTAAACGTAAAAATACTATCAGTACCCACATAAAGAGTATGTTTTGACTCTGTTTCAATCTTTAAAGCAAAATATTGTAAAATTATTTCACTTACTTGTTTGAGCCCGCCCGGTTGGCCATGCGGTCTAACGCACGGCTTTCCGGGCGGGAAGGAGCGCCTGGTCCCCGGCACGAATGCGCCCGGCGGATTTGTGTCGAGGTCCTGTGGATGGTTTTTAGGCGGTTTTCCATCTGCCTCGGCGAATGCGGGCTGGTTCCCCTTATTCCGCCTCAGTTACAATATGTCGGCGATTGCTGCACAAACAAGTTCTCCACGTACGCCTACACCACCATTACTTTACCACGCAAACATAGGCGTTACACTCATCTGGTGTGAGACGTTCCCTGGGGGGTCCACCGGGGGCCGAACCGCACAATAACTCTGGGTTCGGTGTGGGGCGGCAGAGGGGTGAAGTGGATTGCCCTTGTCGTGGGATTGTGGACCACTGCGGCTGCGGTGGGGACGGAGCCTCTCCGTCGTTTCTAGGTCCCCGGTTAACATACAATACAATACATACAATACTTGTTTGAACGATAATTGATGAAATACTGTGAAATTTATTCTGTAAAATTTAAAATAAACAAAGTTTATTTCCGAAAATTTATGTTTTACAGTGTGCTATTCATTGTAGAGACCAAATTATCCTTTGGTTCCATTTTAAGGATCTTCTTGGACATATTGTCAGCATGGTGATATTAAAAACACCACCCAAATACTGATAAAACATTGTTTTCCTACTGTGGGTCAAGAATGTCCCACATGGTACTAATAGGGTTACGGCAAAGTCCGGTACTCTTAGTATTAATGTAGTTGCTGCAGTAGTGGACATGAGTGCGAAGAATACTTCTGTCTGGAAAGAACTTGGTGTTACTCACAAAAATACTTGTTTCCTGCACCCAAGTGATGCTCTGGTTGTTCGCTGACATCTCGCGTTTGTTAAAACTCTTAAGGAACCATTTGCTCGATCAAGGCATTATGTTGAAAAAAAAAAAAGGCAGTTACAAAAGTTGCATTCGAGGAACTGTTAATTTTGGACAGTGGCGAGAAGAAAATACGCCCTAAGTTATCTCAGCAGCACATTACAGTAAAGGGCAGAGAACGATGACAAGTGCGCTCTGCAGCTCAATTACTGTCTCACACAACTGCACAGGCGATTCGCTGTTTAATGCTGGAAGAGGGACACGCTAGTGATTTCATACATACGGTGGATGAGCCTTCCACGTACTCAATTCAAGGACCCCTGAAAGTAATAAACCACTAGCCCGTAATCCGGCATTCACTTGCAAGCAAAAGAGCAATGCCTATGTAAATTTTACAAGTCGTGCGAGAACATGCACATTGGCCCCTCAAAGCATCGGCTATCATTTCAAAAAGGGTTTTTGAAAACTATTCGGTCACTTTTGGACCTGTTCAGTGACTTATCGGCTTGTAATATTGAATGCATTCTCACTGCGAAGCTAAACCAAGACTGCCTGGAGAACTTTTTCCCTTATAAGAAGCCTCGAAAATTTTTTATGATCATCCACCTCCAGCCGAGGTAAAGAGCCGGATAAGACTTGTTGGGAGCAAACCCCCGAGATGTTCCTCTTTCAAGTGCATCCTCTGTTGACATAGGTGAAGAAGGAAGATTTGTGGCTGCAACGGTGTTAGGCAGCTTGCAGCCGGCCACGGTGCTCGAGTGGTTCTAGGCGGTTCGGTCCGGAACCGCGCGACTGCTGCGGTCGAAAGTTCGAATCCTGCCTCGGGCATGGATGTGTGTGATGTCCTTAGGTTAGTTAGGTTTAAGTAGTTCTAAGTTCTAGGGGACTGATGACCTCAGACGTTAAGACCCATAGTGCTCAGAGCCATTTTTGGCAGCTTGCTAGATAATTTTGAGGGGCATTAGAAATTTCTGAAACAGAGACAAAGATCGAAGGCCTAGATTTCGTAGTAGGAGACTCCGATATCGCATCACTATCAATGGGTTCTGACAGCAGCGCTGAAGGATTGAAATATCTTGCTGGATACATAGCATACTGGCGCAGACAGTACAACAGATCACTGGTCACAACCAGTGGCAAGTTACTGATAATGCTTGAAAATATGTCAGGTGGATGTCGGGGCATGATTTCCCGTGGGATTTTGCTTGTTTCCTCAAAATGCGGTTTGAAACAACCAGCAAGTCTGAATTAATTTTTTCCCAGATCGATAGATAAGACAATTTTTCCTGGGAAACTGGCATAAATAAGAACGCGTGCGCTGTGGGTACCGAACGTTTCCCCACAGTTCACCTCTAAATAACGAAAATTTACTCCAGAACAATAACATTTATTGGACTACAATGGCTATCATCGAAAGAAAAGGGAAAGAATGTAGAGGCATTTTAGCATCGCAAAGCAAGGTAGAGTCATGTTCCATCGCTTTAGGGTACAAATGAACAATACTTGCGGAAAATAAGTTATATAGGAACCTACATTAACGACAGAAGTGAGTACCTTCTGGCGATGTTTGTTTGACAACTACCTGGGAAGATTCCGAGGCTGACGGTGCCAAGGTTTGACTTACTGCCTCCCATACTACATCCCATCTTCGCTGAACAAAACACTGGCACGAATTATTTACTGAATAATGGATGAACTGTGTAACTTCTCTATTTTTAATAAATATTGTGAACTAAAACTGGAGCAAAATAATGCTGCTACATGCTGGAAGGCTTCCACTTGGCTCGATGCCTTCAAGTTGTTACGGAACCTATTGTGATACGTAAACTTACGCAGTCATTCGTCATGCCGAACCCCCGGTATTGTGATGTAATGCAGTACTGCACCATTGGTGAAATCTCTAGACGGTTAGAACCAACCACGAATACTTGTGTGCATTACATGTGCAACGTCTGTGTATTTGAGCATACCAGTGCTTCCGTCGCCAACGGTTCAGGCGGGTTGCGGCCACACAGGATACGTGAACGCCGTACGAGGTGTCTACTTCATCGGCTTCTCAGTTCGCATGCACCCCAGTACCTCGCAGCAGAAATCAAGTCGCTCTCATATCATAATCAAAACACAAGTTTCCATTTATCTATTACCCTACCTCTGGTCATCCATAACAACACCAAAAAATTCGCAAATTCTGATGCTGCTATCCGCCTGTGCAGAATTCAATACCCGGTCTCCTTAAGAAAAACTTGAAACACTTCGCTTTCTCAGCCTCATAACTTTTCTACAAACAATTAATATATGTGACTGTGTTTTCTCTGTCAAACGGTAAAGCAAATTCTACAATCTCCTACCAGCTGGAATTCTCTGTGTTTTCGTTTCTATGTTAATGACGTCATTTTCTGTCCCCCTCTTTTCATTACTGTTGTTCTGTCTTGTCGTCTTTGTCTTTCTGTCTCTTTTGTTCGGCTTTTCATGAAATAATATGCACATTCTATTATTGCTTCTCCTATTTTCCACTATTTACCCTGTAGTTATTACTGTTATGTTGATTGTTGTTGTTGTTGTGGACGACAGTTCGAAGACTGGTTTCCCGCAGTTCTCAACGGTCTCTGCAAGCCTCTTCATCGCTGCATAACTACCGCAACCTTCATTCATTTGAAGCTGCTTACTGCAGTCAAGTTTTGGTCTCTGTCTAAATTTCTTACTCCTCGTGCGCCCTCTCACCCACTCGCTCCAAACATCCTACCTTTACCAGATCGATGATTCCTTGATGCTTTACGACGTTTCCTAACAATCGGACCCCTCTTTTAGTAAAGTTGTCCTGTACATTTCTTTTCTCCCGAATTCTGTTCAATACCTCTTCCTTACATATTCGATCTATCCCTCTAATCTTCAGCATTTTTCTACTGTGCCATATTTGAAAAGCTTATATTGTCTTACTGCCTGAACTGTTCACCGTCCAACTTCCGCATCCGTAGAAGACTACACCACGGAGAAACAGCTTCAGAAAGCTTTTCCATTCTATGGTGTCTGATTGATGAGAAACAAGTTGATTGTGAAAACAGTCGTAGATTGCAAATTCGTCATTTATTTATTTCGCGTTTCTCCCGAGCAGTGCTTCATCAGATAATATTAAAACTAATGACGTTGGCATTAATTTTAATGTGACGTATGCCCCTGGCACTATTTTTACGATGTCTGATGAAGCCTGCCCATGCGAAACGCGTAACAAATAAATTACAATTCTGCAGCCTATGATTGTTTTTACAATAATTTTCAGAAAAGACTACCTAACATTTAAATTTACATTCTTTGCAAACAATTTCTTTTCATTTTCAGAAACGCTTATCTTGTTATTACCGGTCTTCATTTTATATCCTCTCTACTTTAGCTGTCATAATCGCAAAACTTATCTACTAGTATCACTGTCTCATTTCGCAAACTGACTCCCTGATTTAATTCGACAACGTTTCATTGCTCCTGTATTCCATTTTTCGGGTGTTGTGTTCCATATTACGTCTAAGACTTCCTATAGTGTATATATCTTGAAGAACAAAAAATAATAAATGGTTCAAATGGCTCTGAGCACTATGGGACTATCTATGGTCATCAGTCCCCTAGAACTTAGAACTACTTAAACCTAACTAACCTAAGGACATCACACAACAGCCAGTCATTACGAGGCAGAGAAAATCCCTGACCCCGCCGGGAATCGAACCCGGGAACCCGTGCGTGAGAAGCGAGAACGCTACCGCACGACCACGAGCTGCGGACTTTGAAGAACATAACGCAGAATATGTAGAATGGGTGGTCAGATGATAGCGAGTGTCTGACGACCCTAATCTTCCCCGGATAAACAAATTTAAAAAATGCAATAACGTATACAGGCAGCACTTATGTGGCTGTGCGGAAATCTCGATGATAAATTACAGCTTACTTTTCGGACACCTGGGTAAATTTGACAGTGAAATTCGAATCACGGGGCATATTGCTCCTGCACATTGTGTAGCGACAGCCACTTTAAGTAACAGGAAAAAAATCACGAGAACGATCAGAGATTTAGCATCGGACTTTTGCATGACTAGGCTAACACGTGTCTACTGAGTCGATGTTACTTTCCCTGGGAAGCAACCCTGGGGGAAGACAAGTCGTCAGACAGGTAGCAGGTGACTGGCCTCGGAGGCGTCTGCAGAAAAAGCGCTGACGTGGAGTCCAAACAGGGAAGAAGGCCGCGCCCGGAGGCTGCTACGTGTCGGCGCAGCCAAACGATGCGATCCTGGAGGAAAGGCCGGCGCGAAGCGAAGGAAGGGAGGCTACCGTGGGCGGAAGTGACGCGGGGCGCAGAGGTCGCACCTGGGGGCCGGTCAGCCCGACTGGTTCAGCTGAAATTGGCCGCCGCTGCTACATTCTTCAGTAATGCAATTCAGGTTGTGCTAAAGCGGCTTCGACAACATTGCAAAAATTCTGCACACCGTAAAATTACGGTTCAATTATTTTTTTTATTTCACAGAATCACTTTAGAGGCCTTCAATGTCATGTCCATTCTTCTCATCCTAACAGCAGCCCAGCATTTCGGCAAATCTTGTATTCCCGTTAGGACGCCATCATTGTTGATCTGTCTTGCTCGTTCCATTCACTGCATCCAGTCCGGAGCCACGCGGCTGCTACGGTCGCAGGTTCGAATCCTGCCTCGGGCATGGATGTGTGTGATGTCCTTAGGTTAGTTAGGTTTAAGTAGTTCTAAGTTTAGGGGACTGATGACCTCAGATATTAAGTCCCATAGTGCTTAGAGCCATTTGAACCGTTCATTGCATCAGAAGCTTTCTCAGTGGTTTGAAGATGTTCCCTCGGACTAGTTTCTTGAGTTTTGGAAACAAATCCCCCCTTCTTGCAGCGGTGTACCATAGGTCTCTAGAAGAGCGTAGCGTTCCAAAAGATTGGAAAAGGGCACTTATCCCCGTTTTCAAGAAGGGACGTCGAACAGATGTGCAGAACTATAGCCTTATATCTCTAACGTCGATTTGTTGTAGAATTTTGGAACACGTATTATGTTCGAGTGTAATGACTATTCTGGAGACTAGAAATCTACTCTGTAGGAATCAGCATAGGTTTCGAAAAAGACGATCGTGTGAAACCCAGCTCGCGCTATTCGTCCATGAGACTCAGAGGGCCATAGACACGGGTTCCCAGGTAGATGCCGTCTTTCTTGACTTCCGCAAGGCGTTCGATACAGTTCCCCACAGTCGTTTAATGAACAAAGTAAGAGCATATGGACTATCAGATCAATTGTGTGATTGGCTTGAAGAGTTCCTAGATAACAGAACGCAGCTTGTCATTCTCAATGGAGAGAAGTCTTCCGAAGTAAGAGTGATTTCAGGTGTGCCGCAGGGGTGTCGTAGGACCGTTGCTATTCACAATATACATAAATGACCTTGTGGATGACATCGGAAGTTCACTAAGGCTTTTTACGGATGATGCTGTGGTATATCGAGAGGATGTAACAATGGAAAATTGTACTGAAATCCAGGAGGATCTGCAACGAATTGACGCATGGTGCAGGGAATGGTAATTGAATCTCAATGTAGACAAGTGTAATGTGCTGCGAATACATAGAAAGAAAGATCTTTTATCATTTAGCTACAATGTAGCTGGTCAGCAACTGGAAGCATTTAATTCCATAAATTATCTGGGAGTAGGCATTAGGAGTGGTTTAAAATGGAATGATCATATAAAGTTGATCGTCGGTAAAGCAGATGCCAGACTGAGATTCATTGGAAGAATCCTAAGGAAATGCAATCCGAAAACAAAGGAAGTAGGATACAGTACGCTTGTTCGCCCACTGCTTGAATACTGCTCAGCAGTGTGGGATCCGTACCAGATAGGGTTGACAGATAGAGAAGATCCAAGGGATAGCAGCGCGCTTCGTTACAGGATCATTTAGTAATCGCGAAAGCGTTACGGAGATGATAGATAAATTCCAGTGGAAGACTGCAGGAGAGACGCTCAGTAGCTCGGTACGGGCTTTTGTTGAAGTTTCGAGAACATACCTCATCGAGGAGTCAAGCAGTATATTGCTCCTTCCTACGTATATCTCGCGAAGAGACCATGAGGATAAAATCAGAGAGATTAGAGCCCACACAGAGATATACCGACAAGCCTTCTTTCCACGAACAATACGAGACTGGAATAGAAGGGAGAAACGGTAGAGGTACTCAAGGTACCCTCTGCCACACACTGTCAGGTGGCTTGCGGAGTATGGATGTAGATGTAGATGAAATCAAAGTCATCAAAGTCTGGTGGTCTACGTCGGATGGGGGGGGGGGGGAGGATTTCCTATCCATAACTGTCCAAATCTCAGCGTACTAATTCGGCAATATACGGTCGTCGTTTATCATGCAGAACGAGCACTACAACGGCGAAAGTGTCGGAACTTCTTGGGCGAATCTTTATCCTCATAAAACTTGCGGAAACTCCACATAATATTGCCCTCTTGCAGTGGTTCCCTGTGGCACTACATGTATCAATCGATATCAGCTTGACTCTGAACTGTTGGAGACGGCTTCTTTTTGGCCGAGGAGAGTCAGGATGTTTCCACTAGGAGGACTAAGATTTCAATTCCGGTTCAAAATCTCTAATCCTTGTTCCGTTTGGTCCTCCTCCGACTCATAGCGATGAAGCAATGATTGTGCAATCCTACTGCAATTTACTTTTTGTTCTTGACTCAGATGATGAGGAATGTATTTTGGAGCAACTTTTCTTTTCTGTAGTTTCTTTGTTATGATTTTGAACATTATATAGACTCACATTCATAGAGGTATGTTCCATCTATGCAACTAAATGAAAGGCAGTTTGTTTTTTTCGCCATATGTGTTTCGCTTCTCAGTTCGCACTCAATGAAGAACATTCATTAGAATCATCATTATCATAAGAACAATACCCCTCTAATCATGTTAGTCACTAAAACAATAACAAACAGAAATCTGAAACACAGCCAGAGTAAACAATTAATGAATCTACCTCTTCCCACTTTTCTCTCTCTCTCTCTCTCTCTCTCTCTCTCACACACACACACACACACACACACACACACACACACACGCACACGCACTCGCGCACGCACGTACACACACTCATATACGCAAATATCCATTAAAAAACAAAAAAGGCTCTCACAAGGAACAACACATTTACACTAACAAAATACACACGCACGCGCACACGCACAAAACAGATGAAAAATATCAAACCACACACAGAACACAAACAAAATACGAAAGACAAACGCTCAGCAACAGTTGTGAACACTACATACTGTAAAAAACACATGCTGATCACGAAATTAAAAATGGAAGTTATGTAAGTGACGTGTTGTAATAAATATGAGTGGAAAAGTGACAGAATTCAGCCAGCGGGAGCTTGAGGACCAATGAACGCATCTCTAGGACCACACATGCGGGCTAACAACACTGGAAGTAAAACCAAACGATAATTTCACTTCACGAAATTTGTGCTACAAAAGTTGATTCTAATCTGAAAAACGAGAGAAAAACAAGACAAAATGTAACATAGCAACGTATTGTAACTAATATATAATACATTTATTATACGTATAAAAAGAAACATGTATTACAGGCTACTGAAGATGCTTCACAAACAAATGAAGCGAACCGCGTTTGGCAAAAACAAAAAAAAAAAAAAAAAAAAAAAAAAAAAAAAAAAAAAAGAAAGTGCCTTTCATTTAGCTGCGTAGACGGTACACATCTCCGTGAATTTTGAAGCAACTAAGGAACGACGGAAAACAGAATAAATGATGAGGAGACACACATGTTTGCTTCATTTCCATTTTCTTCGCATGTTTTGCTTCAATCTTCTTGCAAAAATTTTGCCAGTAATGACAGCGGATGTGTAGTCTGTTGCTGTTACCGGCGGCCGTTGCCTCAGTTGTCTTCAGTACCCGTCAGGCTTCTCAGAAGCAGGAAGCCCACTGTGACAGTGTGCTTCGAGCCAGTACTCTATCCCCATAAACTGAAAATAGAGCAGGCGTCGACCTCCTTTCTTACCTACCGTCCACTTTTGTATCTTTCTTAGTAGTAATATTTTCTAATCGCCCACCAGTCCTACAAAAAACGCTGATTTAGAACGTAGAGAAATAACTTTACGTTATAAAATTTATTAAGTATAGCTGCAGCACCTTGAAGCATATAGTAATAACTAATTACGAAAGACTTTAAAATTTATGAAAACGTTTTGAAAATATTCGTAATCCCAAACCACCTGTCGTCCACCATACAACCTGAAACGCCCGCTAGTTGGCATCAGCGACTGGGTTGACTGCCACTAAAATAGAGCGTTCTGAAATTTGTTTTGTGTTTTTCCCCACAAATTTTCAATTTTGATGTAAGACCGCTGGTCGCTACTTGGGGTTTTACATGGGTAATTTTCTCTCTTCATTTCAAATCAGAATATCTCAACCAAAAAAAAATGGTTCAAATGGCTCTGAGCACTATGGGACTCAACTGCTGAGGTCATTAGTCCCCTAGAACTTAGAACTAGTTAAACCTAACTAACCTAAGGACATCACACACATCCATGCCCGAGGCAGGATTCGAACCTGCGACCGTAGCGGTCCCGCGGTTCCAGACTGCAGCGCCAGAACCGCGCGGCCACTTCGGCCGGCAATATCTCAACCGAAACACAAATAATACTGAAAACACGGGGTGATAGGTGACAGTCTGCTTACAGCTTACGCTTCACGCGAGGGAATTAGGCGTCCTGTGCAGAAGTTTTGAATGGTCCTCGTAATTCACTGCCAGCGAATCAGCTTCCTTAGCAAAGTATGCTCGTGTGAAAGTTGCACGAATCAGGTAGTTAATAATTAACTGTCTGCATACTTAGCAGGTGAACGCCAATATAGATTAATTAAAGGAGAAAAGCATTCATAAATTGGAGACTGAAGTGCGTATTTGAAGCGTGCTTTGTCGACTCAGTTAAAGGAGATCATTCGGGAAAAGTAAAATATTTGTATCAGATTCCTATTCGTGTTTAGTTTTTAAACTATCTTGGTTGTTGATTTCAGATTGTCTTCCATGCAACCAGAAGTAACGACGGGGTTATCACTTATTTACTGGTCCTTTTGTCTACAACTCAACAGCCCTGGATTACTAATGAAAATATGATCAACGAGATTTTTTTTCATTAATTCTCTGGCTGGTTTGATGCGGTCCGCGACGACTTCCTCCTCCTATGTCAACCGTTCCATCTCAGAGCAATATCTACGCCCTCCCTCCTTGATTATTTACTCAATATATTCCAATCTCTGTCGTCCTCTACTGTTTCCGCCGTCTAGAGATTCCTCTGGTACCATGGAAGTTGCTGTATCCTTCTGTCCCTCCTTCTAGTCAATATTTTTTACATATTCCTTTTCTCGCCGGTTTCGCGAAGGACCTCACTTCTTATTTTATCCGTCCACTTAAGTCTCAACTTCCTCCTTTAGCACCACATCTCAAATGCTTTGAAACTCTGCTTTCGATTATCTCAGTCCCCAATTCATTTCTGTGCTAAAATGTGGTCAATAAGCACAGTCTCAGAAATTTCTCCCTGAAATTAAGGCCTATATTTGATATTAGTAGACTTCTTGTAGAGATTAATGCCCTCTTTCCCTGTCATAGTCTGCTTCTTGTATCATATTTCGTTCTTTCATTCGTAAATGCCTTACTTTTACTTCCAAGGAAGCAGAATTCTTTCATATCCTCTTCTACAAGACCTTCTTTTTCAATGCGGAGTTCACGAAATCTTCTCAGCTATTTGTCATTAGTCTCGTATATGTTTGGTTTACACTCAGTTCGTATTCTGTGTTTATTAGACCGCTCATTCCATTCAGCAGGACTTGTAATTCTTCATCACGTTGAAGAAGGATGGAAATGTCATCAACGAGTCTTTGATACCCTTTCACCCTCAATTTGGTTCCCTTTCCTAAGCCTTTCTTATATATTTTTTTACATCATTACTTCTTTCGTGTACAAGTTGAACACTAGCAGAGGAAGACAGCACCCCTGCCTTAGATCTTTTTTATCCGAGTACTTCTCTCTTGCTCTTCCGTTGTTATTGCTCCATCTTGCTTCTTGTACGTATTGTATATTATCCGTCTTTATCTATGGTGTACGCCTATGTTTCTGCACAATTTTAGTTGTCGAACGCTTCTTCTAGATCGAAACATCCTTTGAAAGTGACTTTATTTTTCTTAGGTCTTGTCCTCAGCATCAAGTTCAACGTCAGAACTACCTCTATCCCAAAGCCAAACTGATACCATCTAAAAGATCCTCAATCTTTTTATCAATTATTCTGAATGGTATTCTGGTCAGTATCTCTTATGCTTGAGCTGTTAAGCTGATAGTGCGATAATCAGATTTACATCTGCCTCCAACATTTTGCAGGACCCGTAGCTTAATAATTGTTTGGTAGCTACTTCTCCCAAATACTTTTGAAATTTCGATGATATATTGTGTATGCCTTCTGCCTTGCTTGTTCGCAACTTTTAAGCTCAGTCAAACTCTGACGCTAGTACTGAATGCCATATGTCTTTCAAACTGACATTAATTTCTTCTTGTATCATGACAGTTTCACCGCCCTCGTAGAGCCCCTCAGTCTAGTGTTTCCACCTATCCACCCTCTCCTCTGCGTTTAGCAAAGAACGGAGTATGTTCACAAATATTTGAGCGGCTAGACGGATTTTTGACCAGTAGAACCTCGTGTATTATACTGGGTGGTCAATGTTCAACAGAAACGAACGTAACACTGGTGTGCCACCAAAGAAGCGTTATAGGTCTTATACTCATCTTACTATACCGAAGAGACTTTGAATTTTGTGTGAGAAATACTAATAAACTGATCCTACTGCGTACAGGAAAGTGGTACGTAGTCGTTGGACGATATAAGTAACAGGAGAAACACCTGGACAATATTTCTACTTAGAGCAATGACTGATCGTTTTGTTCACATGTGAGGAAATGCAAGATAATGCCTATAACAACAAGAAAGAAAAAGGAACCAATATTACGCGCTAACATGATCAGTGGTGAACTTATGGTGAAGGTAGCATCGAACGAATCTTTAGGTCTAATACTAAAGAGTGGTCTGAAATGAGACGAACATGTAAAGTCCGTATTGTGGAAAGCGAATGAAAAAACATTATCTTCCCAGCGCTTGGAGTCCTTATCAAGTTGGCATGGCTGAAGGAATCGAACGAATTCAGAGACATGTTACTAGGATTGGAAGAGGTCGGTGTAACCCATATTAAGGTGTATGACAGATGTTCATAGAATTTAAATGAGAGAAAGAAGATTACCGATATTCGAGAGAGACTTTATGGCAGTTCTATGACGTCATAGTATATCTTTCGTAGGGATTACGACAGTAAAATACACTGGAGTGAGAAACGTAACGACTAAAGTAACTTAAGCATTATGTGTCACTGCCAAGTAACATAACTCGATGATCTTGAAACATACACAGAACGAACTGCTACATTATAATACAGAAGCTAACTGAAAGAAATAACAGTGAGAGGAATAGAAATGACAATTTTATTTACATCTACATCTACATCAATACTCCGCAAGCCACCGGACGGTGTGTGGCGGAGGGTACCTTGAGAACCTCTGTTGGTTCTCCCTTCTATTCCATTCTCGTATCGTTCGTGGAGAGAAGTATTGTCGCTTTGCCTCTGTGTGGGCTTTAATCTCTGATTTTATCCTCATGGTATCTTCTCCAGATATACGTAGGAGGGAGAAATATACTGCTTGACTCCTCGGTGAAGGTATGTTCTCGAAATTTCAACAAAAGCCTGTACCGAGCTACTGAGCGTCTCTCTTGCAGAGTCTTCCACTGGAGTTTATCTACCATCTCCGCCGCGCTTTCGCGATTACTAAATGATCCTGTAACGAAGCGTGCTGCTCCCCGTTGGATCTTCTCTATCTCTTCAATCAACCGTATCTGGTACGGATCCCAGACCGGTGAGCAGTATTCAAGCAGTGGGCGAACAAGCTACTTCCTTTGTTTTCGGACTGCATTTCCTTAGTATTCTTCCAATGAATCTCAGTCTGGCATCTGCTTCACCGACGATTAATTTTATATGGTCATTCCATTTTAAATCACTCCTAATGCCTACTCCCAGATAATTTATGGAATTAACTGCTTCCAGTTGCTGACCTGCTATATTGTAGCTAAATGATAAAGGAATTTTCTTTCTATGTATCATTACACTTGTCTACATTGAGATTCAATTGCCATTCCCTGCACCATGCGTCAATTCGTTGCAGATCCTCCTGGATTTCAGTACAATTTTCCATTGTTACAACCTCTCGATGTACTATAGCATGATCCGCAAAAAGCCTCAGTGAACTTGCGATGTTATCCAGAAGGTCATTTATATATATTGCGAATAGCAACGGTCCTACGACACTCCCCTGCGGCACACCTGAAATCACTCTTTCTTCGGAAGACTTCTCTCCATTGAGAATGACATGCTGCGTTCTGTTACCTAGGAACTCTTCAATCAAATCACACAATTGGTCTGATAGTCCATATGCTCTTACTTTGTTCATTAAACGACTGTGGGGAGCTGTATCAAACCCCTTGCGGAAGTCAAGAAAGACGGGATCTACCTGGGAACCCGTGTCTATGGCCCTCTGAGTCTCATGGACGAATAGAGCGAGCTGGGTTTCACACGATCGTCTTTTTCGAAACCCATGCTGATTCCTACAGAGTAGATTTCTAGTCTCCAGAAAAGTCATTATTCTCGAACATAATACGTGTTCCAAAATTCTACAACTGATCTACGTTAGAGATATAGGTCTATAGTTCTGCACATCTGTTCGACGTCCAATAATTACACTGATGTCATCGCTATTTATGATGATCGCCGGGACATTACAAAAGACAGGACATGGTTCATAATAGAGTGAGTGATCACCACGAACAGCTCTGCAGCGTGCTCCCTGCTGGCCACGATGATGGTGAGGAGTTTTTATGTTAGTGCGTTCCATTCCTGCACCAGTGCGGTTGATGGTTGTTTGACGGTCATTGGTGGATGTCGACGTGCAGCTATACGTCTCCCGAACGCATCCATCACCTGCTCACTGGGATTTAAGACGGAGGAACGGACAGCACAGTCCATTCACCAAATATTCTCCCGTTCCAAGAGCTGCTCCATCTGCGCCATTCGATGTGGTCGCGTATTGTCATCCATAAAAATAAAGTCAGCGCCAAAGCATCACTTAAAAAAACGTGCGTGGAGAAGTACAGTGTCACAATAACTTTGACTTGAGAGTGTATCGTGTGCAAAGATTTGGAGGTCAGTATGCCAGTGCATTATTATTCCTCCCCACACCTTATCACCTGGACCATCAAAAAGATCATGCTGAGCAATGTTCGTGGATGCATTACATATTCCCAGTTCCAGCCGTATAGCCATATGAGGGTATGTCCAGAATCACTACTCCTACCAAATCTGCTCTCATCCAAGAAGGAGGCGCGAACCCACTCTCCGCTGGTCCAGTCCCTATGCTTTTGGCACCATTGCAAAGTGTGTCGCCGATATGTGGATGTCAACGGAACACGACGTACTGGTCGTCGGACCACACCCATGAGTTACCATGCCACAGTGGAGCGTCAGATTGAGTGCCTTGCAATGCTGTTAAATGTAGCTGCAATTATAACTGCTATTTGACGTGGGTCCCTTCTTGCCTGTGCACGACGTAGCGGTCATCTGCTACTGTAGTCTATTGTGGTCGACCACCTCTCCGTCAAGCAGCAGCGCATGTAGTTCCGAACGCTCCCCATGCTCATGAAACGATTGTGTGAGCAGCACCTAACTACACTTGTCACATTTGGTAGTTCTTCCAGTTTCCCAGTGATCCTTCCTCGAGTGAGGTCATCTATATGTTGTCTCCAAGCGATGTTGTAACGAAGAACACCACTACAGTGGACCGCAACAGCTCGCTGGTTGACATACACTGTCTTTTCCCTTTCCTTCAACAGCCTCGCGTTGCGTGGCCAGCCATTTTAGCCGCCATAGTCACGCTGACAACATTCTATGTGACATCGAGCTTTGTATATTCGACTGGGAGACCTCTGACAACATCCACCCGTACTTTCAGTCATTTCCAATATTATTTTATCTATCTCGCCCTTATGTCTGCAGAGAAATGTACTTTAGACTATGGTGTGCCGTGCGGGGTAGCCGCGCGATCTGAGGTGCCTTGTCACGGGCCGGACCCTGTGGCCGAGCGGTTCTAGGCGCTTTAGTCCGGAACCGCGCTGCTGCTACGTCGCAGGTTCGAATCCTGCCTCGAGCATGGATATGTGTGATGTCCTTAGGTTAGTTAGGTTTAAATAGTTCTAAGTCTAGGGGACTGATTACCTCAGATGTTAGGTCCCATAGTGCTCAGAGCAATTTTTTGAACCTTGTCACGGTTCGCGCGGCTGTTCCCATCGGAGGTTCAAGTCCTCCCTCGGCCATGGGTGTGTGTGTTTCCTTGGCGTAAGTTAGTTTAAGTTAAATTAAGTAGCGTGTAAGCTTGGGGACCGATGACCTCAGTAGTTTGGTCCCATAGGTTCTTACCACAAATTTCCAAAATTTTTATGGTGCGTGCAAGTTTATAGACTCGTTTTCACTCTCTAAGTATGTGAATGGAATAACACAGAAATTCAGTAACATTAGTACTGAGCCGTGTGGCTCGATCAGCGATATTACCGCCGCCGGTATGGGTCATCTTTGCGGCGGTGTGCGCAGAGAGCGCGATGGTGCCACCTACCGGGCCGATCGGGAGCGAGAGGAAAAGCTGAGGAAGAGGGAGTGATTTTGCTGATGGACGCCGAGCAGTAACGGCGTTCTGGGAACAATAGCGGACAGCTAATGTCCGGTGTCAGCCAGCAAGCAGGGCACATCTAAAAGGGGCTGATACCCGGGTGACGGCGCCGTGGCAAATACCGCCGGCGTGGAAGGAGACGTTACTGGGAAGCCGGTGGTGTTTTTTCCGTTTTCTTCATGTGTCCTGGCATCGGGATCTGCGGCGGCTGGCTTCGTCGAACAAGCAAGAGCGTAAGGGCCTTGCTTGTCCTGTAACTTGTGGTCGGAATCCACTACTGGGTTCTGTGCGGTTGACTGTATTTTCTTGGGCGGCCGTCGCTACTCCTACTGAGTCTGGCCTTCAGAGTGTTGATTTTAATTGGTTTAATACGTAATGTTTTAAGGTGTATGTGGTGTGATCATTAACATTTACGAGGGCCTGGAGTGCTGAGACATTCCGTTGTAGATCCCTACTGTCAAGGTTTAACCGCCATTGAAAGCAGTTTGCTGGCCCTTGTTTAAGTATCGCCTGGTTATTATATTTATATCACACCACGGAGTTAAGATGGCCAGTCGCTATTGATATATGTATATATAGATAAAATTTTTCGCTGGATATATTTATCTCTGAATTGTAATAACATTACTGTCACCTACTAATAGTGTGTCTGAGAGACACGTGTATAGTTTTGAAATCAGTAGTTTCCTAAATTCTTACCAGTTATTGAGAGGCCAGTTGTTTTTGTGTGTTTAATAGCCTGAAGTGGATTCTATTGATGGTGCTACTAGAATTCCTTCGATGATAGTAGATCGATATTGTAATTAATTTCATGTATTAATTTCACTGATGATATGTTGTAATGAGTTATTGTGTTTCTAGTTATTTAAGGCAGATGTCAGTCTGTTGTAGATACCCACTAGTTCTGGGATTTTCTCGTGCCCGTTCGTGACCATTGCTGCTCCCGTCTTGGGGTCCATATCGAGCCTGTATTGGAAACAACTGAGCGGGCGGGCGTCCGTTTTCTGAGGGTAGTTGTTGTATCTCACGAACTTGTTTGCTCACATGAAATTTTATATTTTGTATGCTAAATTAATTGGTGCCTATCATTGAAGTAACCTGTTGTGTGCCGTGGTATCTGATTGTTGCCTGAACTCTGAATTATTTTGGTAATAACAATCACTGTCGTAATGAAAGAGTACATTAGTTAAATTTTAGTAAATTATTCTTCAGCATGATTACAATTCAGAGTATATAAAACTTAACTCATTTCAGTAAATGTGTAATAGGCCATAAGTGCCGCGTTTTTATGAATGTTTAAAACTGAAGTAATTTATTTTCACCTGAATGGTAATTTTTAAAGATGTGTGGTAGTTTTATACATGTGATCGTTTTATTTGTCAAGTTCTCTTGTTTAAAAGTACCAAATGTTCGGTGCAACTGTTGATGGTGATTGCCTGATGTGTTACTTTGGTCCAGTCCTACCACCCTACAGCCTAATGTGCTGACTTTGTGTCGTTGCGTAAGAGGTAGAATTACATGTTGTCTCGACACTTCAAGTACAACTCATACACCAAAATATGTACAGTAGCATGAAGCCTATAGACGTGGATGTACAGCTCCGCTATGTGCTGCAGATATTGGACGCGTTATATGTCCCGAACGAACTGCACAACCTCCAACTAAATTGTTAACCGGGATGTGATTCTACACCAGCATCTATATCGACATGACTATCCTTCAATTTTCGCTTAACTGTTTGGCAGAGAATTCATCGAACCACTTTCAGACCATTTCTGGGCCGCTCCACTCATGAATAGCGTGCGTGCTAGCTCTGATTTCTATTTTACTACGATGCACGTTTCTTCCTATGTAGATGGGAGTCAACAAAATATTTGCGTCATCAAAGGAAAAATTTGTGACTGAAATTTCGTGAAAAGACCACACACCAACGAAAAATGTCTTTGATCTAATGACTGCATGCCAACTATCATATCATACCGGTAACACTCTCTCACTTATTTCGTGATAATATAAAAAGAGTTTCCCTTATTTGAAGTTTTTCGATGTCCTCCGTCAATTCTGTCTACTAAGGATCCCATACCGACCAGCAGTACTAATGAAGAGAACAGACAAGCATAGTGTTACATCTTCTCACTGTTCCGCCAATGACACGCAGACTTTGGTTCACCTTCCACACATTTTCTGCAGCGATGCTTCCAATTTAAGTTGATCACAGTTTTAATCCATAGATGTATAGTTGAACCGACAATCTTTAAATTTGTGTGATTTATCGTGAAATCGAAATTTGAAAGTTTTTTCAATACTCATGTGCAGGCCTTCTCGAGTTGTATTGTTTAGAGTCAACTGTCACTTTCCACATCATACAGATGTCTTGCCTAAATCGTTTTATAATTCGTTCTGATAACTTTAACTGATGGCAAACGAGAGCATCTTCTGCAAGCAGTCAAAGAGAGGTGGTTAAATTGAGTCCTAAATCGTCTATCAAAATTAAGAAAAGCAGAGGGCCTATTAACACTTTCTTGGGGAACCCAAGATACCATATCTGTTTCGCTAAGCGTTCCAGTCAGTTACTACAAACTATGCCCTTCCTGACAGGAAAGCACGAATCCAGGCTCACAATAGAGACTCCAAGTTGTTTGTGAGGAGGGGTGTCAAAAACCTTCTGGAAATCTATATATATGGAATAAACTTGAAAATCAGAACCAAAATAAGCATAAATGAATTTAAAAACACATACCAATACACCTGTAAAACTGACGCTTATAATAGCTACGAGGCCTACATCGACACAGACGCGAGGAAGAAAGCTGTTAAAAGCCCGCACTGCATGCGACAGTTTAAAGCGGTGCTCTACATACAACCGTGGCACAGTGTCTGCCCACCGTGTCCTAAACTGCTGTTTTCCTGTCTCCTCCACCACTATGTACGTCTTCTTCCTAATTCTGAATAACTATCCCCCCTTTTCTACCCAACAAAAAAATCAGTAGCACTCTGTTCAGATAGACTGGTAAATGTGCATTAGGCGTTGGTATAACTTCTCTTTAAAGTGACTGATTTACAGTTGTACTTGTTGTTACCCGCTGCTGCGCTTGCATATAAGTAATTTTGTTATGGTCAGAAAATGAGCTGTTAATTGATAAATATCTGGGTACATAATGGTGTAGATATGTGTGTATGAATGTATGTAGTGTGAGTATGTAGATACATATTGAATTTGTTTTTATTATTTGTTTTACAGCGAATGTTAGGTAAAAGTAATAAAAACTACAGCAGAAATTCTATAATATTTGTAGTGCAATAACGTCAGCTGCTCTAACGTGTCTACCTGTTCGAGTAAGCATAGTTCATGATGTGCGTACACCATGCCCCGCCCCCTTTTACCACTAAATACACAACGCACGTTGATGTGGCACACAGTGTGATTACTAAGTGGTACGTGTGGAGGGGCATGAGCTGGAGTGTGCATCTATGCGTCGTGCTATTGAAGAAGCTATACATTGTACAATGTGTACATTATACAAAAATTAATACATTTTTAACATATTTTGTGTTTACTGATGTAAAAGAAGATGCTCCATTCCCTACTTCAGCCCCTTAGGTGCTAATTTTTCCCCTAAAGTAGCCTATTTTCTTCCTCATGGTTCAATATATTTCCATACATTATTTCATCAAAATCGACTCGGCATTTTAGTCGTGAAAACATAATGGACAGAGTTACTTTCGCATTTATAATATGGAAGTTGGCGCAAAATTCATTGCAACTATTTTTTTATTGCAGAAAGCAGTCTGCTTGGAAAGTGTGACATATACAGACGAAAAGACGAGGTGGGGACTTTATGTGTGGAAACAGTAGAACATGTGAACAGTGTGCGTCACTTATTTAATATGGTAGCGTACAAAACAATGGTTTCATGGTGAAAAATGTACATATAGAGTTGACACGACAAAACTGGGTTAAGGGCCCTCAAAGTAGTCCCTTTCACCACACTCTGCCAACAATTTGGAAGGCGCTGAATAACATCTACATCACCATTTGCTGCATTAAGTCTTATTCGGGTCGTCTGTTGTCGCACAGCATTGGCACAATCCTGTCGTATCGCATACCACCTGCTTTTCGTATGACATCGGAGTCTCAGAGCGAAAGGTCACTTGCCACCATAAGTACTCTGCTTTATGGAAAATTTGGAAATTTGTGGTAAGGTCTTATGGGACCAAACTTTTGGGGTCATCGGTCCCTAATCTTAGGCACTAATTAAACTAACTTACACTAAGGGCAACACACACACACACACACACACACACACACACACACACACACACACACACACACACCCATGCACGAGGGAGGATTCGAAACTACGACGGAGGCAGCCGCCCGGACCGTGACAAGACGCCTGAGACCGCGCGGCTGCACCGTGCGGCTCTGCTTTATGTGATACTGCGCTGTCGTGCAGTATGATTGCACTTTCCACAATATCTTGACGTGTCTCCCAAATGCCATGTCATACCTGTCGAACCAGAAAACCCCTGTAGTTCTGTAAGTTTCAGTTCGTATGCTGTGGCCCAGCATTCATCGCTGGCGATTATCTGTGACAGGAAGTGGTTGCCGTCCTGTTGTCAGAGTACTACGTGGTCGGAGCATGTTGCAAACAGCATCGACTTTTCAACTTCCGTCTGTTCGTGTGGTACCCAAGGTGATGCGATTTTGTACAGTTGCAGCTGTGTCCTATGTTCTATGTTCTGCGGATGGGGCGTTTTTCATTGCCACTTACCCTCTCTGACTCCAGCAGCATCCAAAATCTGTTTACCTCCGGGAGATGCTCAATGACGGCACCTGAAACTTTGGTTCGCACTCTGACAGAACGTCCTGAGCATTGCGCATCACCAGTTATAGTGCACGCAGAATACCATGGCCGGAAGATGCGCCGATGGCAGGGCACGTGTGGAGACAACGGTAGTGGTGGGGGTTATGGGCAGGCGCTGTAGGCGAAATGCAGAATGCTGGAGGGGAAGTGGGTTTCTAAACTGAAGCCTACGCTCACATTTTTCTGTAAATATTAAGTGCGGCGCGCTCCACGCCCACACATACATGGTGGCCATTCAAAAAGATCTAATGTCACCTCTGCTTTGATTAGTATCTGAAAAGAATTTCGCAGCGATTTTATTTTCGCCTGGCTTGTTAACCATACATAACTTTCAGAGAAGCGCCATGAGTTGCGAATTTTGAGTGAAACCAACACATTTCTCTCGTTGTCGTGTTAAAACTTGCTTCTTTTGTCAAAACACAGCCAAATTTACACAGTCTGACCTAACACGTTGTGCATACACAGTTGCAAAAGAATTCTGAAAAGTGGTTTATTAAGTGAGGAACTGAGGAAAATTAAGGTCAGCGGCTTATGAAAAAGCACATTCTCGGTACAAAATAAACGTGTAATGTCTTCAGTTATGTTGTTCCAAAACCACAGTATTTCTCGTTTCACCATCTATCGATGGATCTTAAAAATTGCTTTGTTTCATCGAAAAAGTCTGTAGTTAGTGGAATAACACAGCAGATAATGAAGTTTTGCATAATAATCATACAGCAAAATACTCTCCTCGACATACTATCATTTGCCAAAATCTAATTTCAATATCTCAAACCGATTATGAAGTATGAGAAATGTTTTGGATATTTCACTCTGGCTTTATCCGTGGCGCGGCGCAATAGCAAATGAGTGTGCTAAGTCAGATCAAATTTGTCGAGATTGGTGACAGATAGTGACCGCCACCCAAGTCTAAGGAAAAATTCAGTATGTTAGCTAAATTTTATATGCTGCAACATATTATGTAATATGCACCAAAGCAAAATCATAGCGATGTCTATTTTTCATTGCAAACTTTTCGAAATTCGTGTAAACATCACAATAACTATGTCCGTTAACGAAATGATGGGCACGTCGTCATGAACCAGGCATAAAAAAGCTATAAGGAAAGCGAAAATGATTTTTTTTACCAAATAGTTTCTGTAAAATCGTTTGAGAAAGATTGCACGGCGTGCCCACCATATCCTGGACGAGCGACACCACGTGTCTTTGTTGAAACTCTCCTACTCGCCATGCTACTGTACACTATGGGAAGGCATTATTCCCAAGGCGTTAAACCAGTTCACTGTCACATTCTCTCGCATTTCTCCCTGGAGAACGGCTATTGTTAACTGTGCACGTTGCTCAACATGGATTACTTTCATCACGACGCTCCCAACACAACTGATTTTGCAGTGCACACTGTGCCGCTACCAGCAATCATAGAGCCATCTTTTGTTGTGAATACACACTATGCTTGCATAGCTTCCACATAACAAATAGCAATTTATGATCCGCTCACATATCTGCAAGAAAAAAAAGTTGCAATGACTTTTATCTCAACCCTCATACTACACTCCTGGAAATGGAAAAAAAAACACATTGACACCGGTGTGTCAGACCCACCATACTTGCTCCGGACACTGCGAGAGGGCTGTACAAGCAATGATCACACGCACGGCACAGCGGACACACCAGGAACCGCGGTGTTGGCCGTCGAATGGCGCTAGCTGCGCAGCATTTGTGCACCGCCGCCGTCAGTGTCAGCCAGTTTGCCGTGGCATACGGAGCTCCATCGCAGTCTTTAACACTGGTAGCATGCTGCGACAGCGTGGACGTGAACCGTATGTGCAGTTGACGGACTTTGAGCGAGGGCGTATAGTGGGCATGCGGGAGGCCGGGTGGACGTACCGCCGAATTGCTCAACACGTGGGGCGTGAGGTCTCCACAGTACATCGATGTTGTCGCCAGTGGTCGGCGGAAGGTGCACGTGCCCGTCGACCTGGGACCGGACCGCAGCGACGCACGGATGCACGCCAAGACCGTAGGATCCTACGCAGTGCCGTAGGGGACCGCACCGCCACTTCCCAGCAAATTAGGGACACTGTTGCTCCTGGGGTATCGGCGAGGACCATTCGCAACCGTCTCCATGAAGCTGGGCTACGGTCCCACACACCGTTAGGCCGTCTTCCGCTCACGCCCCAACATCGTGCAGCCCGCCTCCAGTGGTGTCGCGACAGGCGTGAATGGAGGGACGAATGGAGACGTGTCGTCTTCAGCGATGAGAGTCGCTTCTGCCTTGGTGCCAATGATGGTCGTATGCGTGTTTGGCGCCGTGCAGGTGAGCGCCACAATCAGGACTGCATACGACCGAGGCACACAGGGCCAACACCCGGCATCATGGTGTGGGGAGCGATCTCCTACACTGACCGTACACCACTGGTGATCGTCGAGGGGACACTGAATAGTGCACGGTACATCCAAACCGTCATCGAACCCATCGTTCTACCATCCCTAGACCGGCAAGGGAACTTGCTGTTCCAACAGGACAATGCACGTCCGCATGTATCCCGTGCCACCCAACGTGCTCTAGAAGGTGTAAGTCAACTACCCTGGCCAGCAAGATCTCCGGATCTGTCCCCCATTGAGCATGTTTGGGACTGGATGAAGCGTCGTCTCACGCGGTCTGCACGTCCAGCACGAACGCTGGTCCAACTGAGGCGCCAGGTGGAAATGGCATGGCAAGCCGTTCCACAGGACTACATCCAGCATCTCTACGATCGTCTCCATGGGAGAATAGCAGCCTGCATTGCTGCGAAAGGTGGATATACACTGTACTAGTGCCGACATTGTGCATGCTCTGTTGCCTGTGTATATGTGCCTGTGGTTCTGTCAGTGTGATCATGTGATGTATCTGACCCCAGGAATGTGTCAATAAAGTTTCCCCTTCCTGGGACAATGAATTCACGGTGTTCTTATTTCAATTTCCAGGAGTGTATTTGTATGGAGTGTAGCCATGTATGGAAATGAAACATGGACGATAAATAGTTTGGACAGGAAGTGAATAGAAGCTTTTGAAATGTGGTGCTACAGAAGAATGCTGAAGATTAGATGGGTAGATCACATAACCAATGAGGAAGTATTGAATAGAATTGGGGAGAAGTGGAGTTTGTGGCACAACTTGACTAGAAGAAGGGACCGGTTGGTAGGACATGTTCTGAGGCATCAAGGGATCACAAATTTAGCGTTGGAGGGCAGCGTGGAGGGTAAAAGTCGTAGAGGGAGACCGAGAGATGAATACACTAAGCAGATTCAGAAGGATGTAGGTTGCAGTAGGTACTGGGAGATGAAGAAACTTGCACAGGATAGGGTAGCATGGAGAGCTGCATCAAACCAGTCTCAGGACTGAAGACCACAACAACAACATAAAGATAGCTGGTATAGAAACGACTGAGTAGAAAGTTAAAAAGCCGGCCGTTTGCTTAGATGACTCTGCCAATTACATATAGTAATTTACGAATAGTTCGTTCAACGGCGCCCAGGCTGATGCCGTGTTCCTCGACTTGTGGAAGACATTTGATACTGTTACGTGCTATCGTTTAGTGAGCAAAATACGAGCTTATTTATCATCGGAACAGATTTGTGACAAGATTCAGGAGTTCCTTGCAGGCAGAACTTTCCGTGTTGTTCTTCATGGGACGAAAAGGCAGGAAATCGACAGATTCAAAGGTAACAGAAATTTACAGTATACATAAATAATCCAATGGAAAACATTGGTTGAATCATGAAGCGATACACAGATGGTACTGTTGTCTATACAAAGCTTCAAGAGGCCAGAAGACTGTAACAAAGTTCAGAAAGACTTACGAAGGAGGATTACAAAACACATGTAGGGTCGATTTTTGAACATTGCCCGTCAGTCTCAAACACTTACTAGATTGGGTTAATAGAAGAAATACAGATCATCTGACGAAGAACACTTACTAGATTGGGTTAATAGAAGAAATACTTATCATCTGACGAAGAACAGTATGTTTTATTGTGGTATCATTTAGTATCGTCGAGAGCATTACGGAGATGTGCAACAAAGTACTGGCAGTCGCTACAATGGAGGCTTTGTGTACCATGGAGAAGATTAGTGTTCAAGTTCTCAGAGCTTATGTTCGAAGAAGAGTAGGGCAACATATTACTTACCACATATTACATTACATGTCTGTTCCACATATGTATGTCTGGGATCGCCTCCCAAACTGCTGGATAGATTTCAACCAAATTTGGCACAGAAACAGCAGGTCTCACGAGTACCAGCACTGCAGGGGCGGAAGCAAACGTGTTTTCTCCAACCCTTGGCTTTTAGGCTGCTCTGCATGACAGGTATGCTTTTTGAGAACAGTATCAGCCTGACAGATCAATATGCTTTGCAGGGCAGCCTACATTTCAAGGGCATGAAACTGTTTCCTGGGCCCCAATATGTTGTCTGTCCTAGATAACAGATGTGCTGTATTGGAGTAGTATCGGCATGTTTTATTGTCCTGCTTCATCTGGCAGCCGGTATGTCAAGGGCAAATAAACGATTTTGAAGCCCCTCATATGCAACCTGTCTTGCATGACAGGCATGTTGTGGGAGTAGTATTGGCTTGCTTTATTGAAGTGTAATGCAGGGCTACAGCACCTGTGGTCCAGGGGATAGCGTCTTTGATTAGCAATCAATCTGTCTACGGTCCCACCATTGCTTAAATTGTGAATTAAAATCAACAGGAATGGTGGCTACAGATTTTTGCCATAAGAAGTCGTCCTCATTCTGCAAACGGCCTTGTCAGTGCGGGCAGAGGAGTGAACAGAAGTACAGGGCACTCTCTTGCCCTTCCGTTGGGAAATTGCCCCTAAAAGGCAGAAGAATCAGCATTGATTAACGGCATGAGGATTGTGCAATGCAATGGAAATCTCTGCATTAAAGACACATTGTGTGTATACTGTAATTTCGAAAGTTTGTCTGCCTGAAAATGTACTGTTGTCCCAAGCATATTGCAACAAACGGTGTATTTCTATCGCTGCTCGTTTAGTTTTTATTGCCGTTTCAAATATACCGGTCATTTTTGAAACACCCTGTAGATGTTGGGGGCGATGGAATGTCAGAATTTTGAATGTGGCAGGGAGACTAGAAAATCTGAAAAGGAAAATACTAAGGCTCAGTCTAGATACAGTGCGGGTAGGACAGAGAGTGAGTTACTCTGGACAGTCCGGTGAAAGGTTTGTTTTTACCAGAATCGACAGCAAGCTAACACCGACAACAATAGTTCAGATGTATATGCTGACGTTGGCAGCAGAAGATAAAGAGATAGAGAAAGTGTACGATGATACTACGTAAATGGAGATGAAAATCTAATACTTATGGGGGATTGGAATGCAGTTGTAGGGGAAGGATTAGAACAAAGGCTTACGGGAGAATGGGGATTTAGTAGTAGAAATGAATGAGGATAAAGTTCAGTAATCACAAGCGGAGGAGTATTTGGAAAAGGCCAGGAGATACAGGAAGATTTCACTTAGATTACATCATGGTCAGGCAGAGATTCTGAAATTAGATATCGGATTGTAAAGTGTACCCAGGAGTAGATATAGACTCAGATCACAATTTAATAATGATGAAGGGTAAGCTAATGAAGAGACGCACTTGAAGTTCTCTGATCTCTAAAAAGGGCAACCACAGAAGTTGGAAAGAAAAACGTCGGTACAACGAAGGCAACAGGAAAGAAACCATGGATAACAGATGAAATATTGCAGCTGCTCGACTAAGGAAGGAAGTTCAGAAATACTCAAGGAAATTCAGAAACACAGAAATAGAAGTCACGTAGGAACGAAATAAATAGGAAGTGCAAGAAAGCTAAGGCAAAATGGCTGCGCGAAAAATTTGAAGAAATCGAAAAGAAAATGATCGTTGGAAGGCCGGACTCAGCACATGGGAACGTCAAAATTAAGATCAAGGGTGGTAACATCAAAGAGCGCAATTGGAATTCCACTGCTAAATGCAGAGGAGAGAGTTCGTAGGTGGAAAGAGTACGTTGAAAGGGAGGAGATAGGGGAGCCAGTATTAGATCAGAATTTAAAAGAGCTTTGGAAGACTTAGGATCTAATAAGGTACAAGGGATAGATAACATTCCATCGGAATTTCTAAAATCACCGGAGGAAATGGCTACAAAACGACTATTCACGTTGGTGTGTAGAATGTATGAGACTGGCGATACACCATCAGACTTTCGGAAAAAAACATCGTCTGCAATTCCGAAGGTAGCATGAGCCGACAAGTGCGAGAATTATCGCTCAATCAGCTTAATAGCTCATGCATCCAAGTTGCTGACAAGATTACTATACAGAAGAATGGGAAAGACAGTCGAAGATTCGTTAGATGACTATTAGTTCAACTTTAGGAACGGTAAAGGCACAAGAGGTGGTTCAAATGGCTCTAAGCACTATGGGACAACATCTGAGCTCATGAGTCCGCTAGAGAACTATTTAGTCTAACTAACCTAAGGACATCACACACATCCATGCCCGAGGCAGGATTCGAACCTGCGACCGTAGCAGCCTCTTGGTTCCGGACTGAAGGGGATAGAACCGTTCGGCCACAGCGGCCGGGGCACAAGAGAAGCAGTTCTGTCGTTGCGGTTGTTAACGGAAGCAAGACTGAAGAAAAACCGAAACATGTTCATAGGATTTGTCGACCTGGCAAAAGCGTTCGACAATGTAAAGTGGTGTAAGATGATCAAAATTAGGACAAAAATATGAGGTAAGATGTTTGAAATTGTGAGAAAAATATGAGTAAGCCATACGAAAGACGGGTAATATACAATCTGTACAAGAACCGAGAGGAAACAACAAGACTGGAAGATCAAGAACGAGGTGTTCGGATTAATAAGGGTGTAAGGTAGGGACGTAGTTTTTTGCACCTACTGCTAAATTTGTACATAGAAGAAGCAATGAGCGAAAAAAAAGGAAAAAACGAAGATTCAAAAGTGGAATTAAAATTCAAGGTGAAAGAATATCAGTGATAAGATTCGCTGATCACATTGCTTTCGTCAGTGAAAGTAAAGAATTATGTGAGGTGTTGAACGGAATGAACAGTCTAATGAGTACAAAATAAGGATTGTGAGTAAATCGAGAAAAGAAGAAAGTAATGAGAAGTAGCAGAAGCGATAAACTTAACGGCAGAATTGGCGATCACGAAGTAGGCGAAGTTAAGGAATTCTGAATTCTGATACATAGAAAGCAAAATAACCCATGACGGACAGAGAACAGATAGAAAATAAAAAGCAGACTAGCACTGGAAAAAAGGGCATCCCTGGCCAAGAGAAGTTTTCTAGTATCAATCATAGGGTAATTTGTGGAAGAAGCTTATGAGATGCACGTTTTGAGCCCAGTATTGCATGGTAGTGAAACATGGACCGTGGGAAAACCGGAACAGAAGACAATCGAAGCCTTTGAGATGTGGTACTACAGAGTAATGTTGAAAGTTAGCTGAAATGATAAAATAAAGAATGAGGAAGTTCTCCAGAGAATCGGCGAAGAAAGGAGTATATGGAAACCACTGACAATAAAAAGGGACAGAATGGTAGGACATCTGTTAAGACATTAAGGAATAACTTTTGCGGTACTACAAGCTGTGGAGGGTAAAAACTGAATCGCAGTCTTTAGTTTGCTTTCTCTACAACATTATCTATGTGATCGTTCCAATGTAAGTTACTCGCAACTGTAATTCCTAAATATTTAGTTGAATTTACCGCCTTTAGATTTGTGTGATTTATTGTGTAACCAAAATCTGAAGGATTCCTTTTAGCATTTAGGCGGGTGATTTCACACTTCTCATTATTTAGAGCCAATTGCCACTTTTTCCACCACAAGGATACCTTATCTAAATCGTTTTTCAATTGGTTTTGATTATCTGATGACTTTACAAGATGGTAAATGACAACATCATCTGCACACAATCTAAGAGGGCTGCTCAGATCGTCTCCTAAATCGGAGGGACTGTAACACTTCCTTGCGGAACGGCAGACATTACTCCTATTTCACTCTATTATTTTCCGTCAACTACTTCGAACAATGATCTTTCTGATAGGAAATCACTAAGCCAGTAGCACAACTAAGACAATACTCCATAGGCACGCCATCTGATTAGAAGTCGCTTGTGAGGAACAGTGTCAAAAGCTTACTGGAAAGCTAAAAGTACCGAATCAGTTTGACATCATTTGGCTTAAGGGTAATTCATCAGATTACTCCTATTTCCGTCCATGAGAATTCGTGTGCCTTGTGCTACTTTCCAGTCTTTAGATACGGATCTTTCTACGAGAGAGAGGTTGTATATGATTACTGAGTGTGGAGCTATTGTTTCAGTATAGTCTGAAAGGTACTTCACTACTACACAATCTGGACCGGAGTGGAGGCCTTGTCTTTATTAAGTGATTTAACCTTCTTCGCTACACAGAGGATATCTACTTCTACGTTACTCTTGTTGGCAGTTGTTCTTGATTGGAATTCTGGAATATTTACTTCGTGTTCTTAGGAGAAGGAGTTTCGGAAAAGTGTGTTTAGTAACTGCTATGGTGTCACTGTCATACATTACATCACCCTTGTTCTCGAGCAGTGAAGGTATAGATTGCATCTTGCCGCTGGTGTACTTTAGATACGATCAGAATCTCTTCGGGGTACCTGCCAGATTTGGAGACAGAGTTTTGCTGTAGAAACTATTAGAAGCATCTCGCATTGAAGTTCGCGCTATATTTCGAGCTCCTGTAAAACTTCACTGATCGACAGTGTCACTTGCTCTCAATTCATGAGACACTGTGGAGAGCTTTGGAATTTAAATTAAAACGTTGGCGCAAAGCCTGGTGATCAGGGCTTTTACTACACTCGTAAATATTTCTTAAGACATATGTGAGAAGTAGTATGTTGCAGAGCTCTTCTTCGAATTTACGCTCTCGAAGTTTCGGGAGTAGCCTTCTCTGTGATATACTACAACGCCTCTCTTGCAGCGACTGCCACTGGAGCTTGTTGAACATCTCGGTAACGCTATAGTGCTTACTAAACGCTCCCGTGACGAAATGCGCCACTCTTCTTTGGACCTTCTCTACCTCTTCTGTTAATCCTTCTTTGTAAGGGTCCCGTACTGATGAAAAGTACTCAAGAATCGGTTGAAAAGTTCCTTTGTAAGCCACTTCTTTCGTAGATGAGTGACTTTTCCTCAAAATTCTTCCAATGAATCTCACCTTGCTACCTGCTTTTCTTGCAATTTGTTTTACGTCGTTTCCACAATAGGTCGCTCCGAACACTTGCCCCTAGGTATTTTACGGTTGTTAATGTTTCCAGTCATTTTTCATCCCTAACGCAATCTCTTCGTCTATTTAGGCGCAGTACGTTACATTTATTTTGCGTCAGCGTCAACTACCAGTCCCTGCACTTATCATCGACCCTCTAGAGGTCGTTTGGCGTTTCGCTACAGTCTTCTGGCGTCGCAGCCTTCTTTTAGACAACAGCATCGTCTGCAAAGAACTTAATACAGATTACGACGTTATCGACTACATCATTTATATATATTGATAACAGCAATGGCCCTAAGGACGCATTTGGCGTACGCTAGAAATTTCCTCTAAATCTGTCGATTTCATCCAGTTAAAAGTAACGTATTGAGTTCTGTCTCTTGGAAAGTCCTGAACGCAGTCACAAATCTAGTCAGATATTCGGTAATCTCGTATTTTGTTCACTAAACGTGAGCACGGAATAGTGTTGAAAGCCTTCCCGATGTCAAGGGACAGGGGATCAAGCTGGGCTTCTTCGTATACGGCGCTCTGGATTTCATGGACGAACAGAATGGATTGTGTTTCGCAAGATCTCTGTTTATGGAAATCAAGTTGGTTTTTATAGAGGAGATTTTTCATTCTGTAGGAACGTCACATCGAGCGAGCGCAGAACGTGTTCCCTAATTCCACAACAGACTGACGTCAGCTTGGTATAACATAGGGTATTTACGGCCGGTGTTTAGTTAAATCTTCCGGGCTGACAAACCGTGGTCGATATATAAAACTTTCCACTGGGGTTTCGTCCTCATATGCGGGAAATACCTTCAGAGATAAATCGGCGAGTTATCCGTACACTTTGCTGACAGTTTTGCTGCAGAAGTAGTACAAAGTGGAAAGCGATACAGTTCTTCAGCTCAGTAACCTCCCCACTCTCTCACGCCACAAAGTCGTTGCACTTTACTAATCTTACAGCAGTGCCTTATCTTTGTCTGGGATCATGGGCCTCATACTTCAAGGCTATTTAGCTGCGATATCTGCCCGTGGAAAGATAACCTTATGTTTATCCATTATTCAGTAGCGCCGTTATCTAATCTTTTGTTCGCTTCTTTAACAGCACACTGAACTATAGCATGACGATATCACGTTTTTTATTGCACACATCCCTCTACAAATTAAATGTTAATGGCGTATTAAATAGTCCTAGGAACACTTGTATGCAATTAAGCAATACCCAAGCCTACTTGTACTTAGATCTCTTTCCTTTCTGCCGACTGGAGTGGCCAAGCGGTTCTAGGCGCTGCAGTCTGGAAACGCGCGACCGCTACAGTCGCAGGTTCGAATCCTGCCTTGAGCATTAATGTGTGTGATGTCCATAGGTTAGCTAGGTTTAAGCAGTTCTAAGTTCTAGGGGACTGATGACCTCAGAAGTTAACTCCCATAGCGCTCAGAGCCATTGAACCATTTCTTTCCTTTCTCTCTCACTTTATGTATGTCCACCGTTAGTTTACTGTGGAAATTCTTGCTGGAAACGAGTTTATTTACGATGGCTTCCTGGACAGCCGCTCAGTTAACTGTCGGTAACAGTGTAGAATTATGTAAATATCTTCTCACACTTATGACATAAATCGGAAACGAAGTTTGTTTACTATGAAAGTAATGATATGCCGTAATTAACGTCAGATGAAGAGCATAAGGCAATTCGAGGAATGAAGCGAAGAAAAGTGCCTGGAGATTATCATGTTTCGATACAAATGATCGAATTTGGAGAAAAGTCGCACAAAGGAAACATGCACAATTACACTCCTGGAAATGGAAAAAAGAACACATTGACACCGGTGTGTCAGACCCACCATACTTGCTCCGGACACTGCGAGAGGGCTGTACAAGCAATGATCACACGCACGGCACAGCGGACACACCAGGAACCGCGGTGTTGGCCGTCGAATGGCGCTAGCTGCGCAGCATTTGTGCACCGCCGCCGTCAGTGTCAGCCAGTTTGCCGTGGCATACGGACCTCCATCGCAGTCTTTAACACTGGTAGCATGTCGCGACAGCGTGGACGTGAACCGTATGTGCAGTTGACGGACTTTGAGCGAGGGCGTATAGTGGGCATGCGGGAGGCCGGGTGGACGTACCGCCGAATTGCTCAACACGTGGGGCGTGAGGTCTCCACAGTACATCGATGTTGTCGCCAGTGGTCGGCGGAAGGTGCACGTGCCCGTCGACCTGGGACCGGACCGCAGCGACGCACGGATGCACGCCAAGATCGTAGGATCCTACGGAGTGCCGTAGGGGACCGCACCGCCACTTCCCAGCAAATTAGGGACACTGTTGCTCCTGGGGTATCAGCGAGGACCATTCGCAACCGTCTCCATGAAGCTGGGCTACGGTCCCGCACACCGTTAGGCCATCTTTCGCTCACGCCCCAACATCGTGCAGCCCGCCTCCAGTGGTGTCGCGACAGGCATGAATGGAGGGACGAATGGAGACGTGTCGTCTTCAGCGATGAGAGTCGCTTCTGCCTTGGTGCCAATGATGGTCGTATGCGTGTTTGGCGCCGTGCAGGTGAGCGCCACAATCAGGACTGCATACGACCGAGGCACACAGGGCCAACACCCGGCATCATGGTGTGGGGAGCGATCTCCTACACTGGCCGTACACCACTGGTGATCGTCGAGGGGACACTGAATAGTGCACGGTACATCCAAACCGTCATCGAACCCATCGTTCTACCATTCCTAGACCGGCAAGGGAACTTGCTGTTCCAACAGGACAATGCACGTCCGCATGTATCCCGTGCCACCCAACGTGCTCTAGAAGGTGTAAGTCAACTACCCTGGCCAGCAAGATCTCCGGATCTGTCCCCCATTGAGCATGTTTGGGACTGGATGAAGCGTCGTCTCACGCGGTCTGCACGTCCAGCACGAACGCTGGTCCAACTGAGGCGCCAGGTGGAAATGGCATGGCAAGCCGTTCCACAGGACTACATCCAGCATCTCTACGATCGTCTCCATGGGAGAATAGCAGCCTGCATTGCTGCGAAAGGTGGATATACACTGTACTAGTGCCGAGATTGTGCATGCTCTGTTGCCTGTGTCTATGTGCCTGTGGTTCTGTCAGTGTGATCATGTGATGTATCTGACCCCAGGAATGTGTCAATAAAGTTTCCCCTTCCTGGGACAATGAATTCACGGTGTTCTTATTTCAATTTCCAGGAGTGTATTTACATAATGTATGTGGAGGAAGATAATGTCCCAAAACTCAAACTGTATTGCAGTTATTTTCCACGATAAGAAAACACAGACATTGAATGTACAAGGCACGCACTAAAACATTATGCCTGCCTAGTACCGCCTCTGTGTGCCAATCTTCCCAGAGGTGGTTGCGGGACTCGGCTGTTCAGTACCGAATGTCAAATCAAACACCTTTCAGCCGTCTAATTTCCAAAATGTTACTTTATTCGGCTACCAGTTTCGACGATTTATTACGCCATCTTCAAGACCCCTGAGCGACGTGTGGGAAGATTCCAACCTTGGTTACGGTCAAAATGGGGGCCAGCATTTAAAGACAAGTATCTGTAGATTTCTGCTTGATACAGTTTCATGTTTGAAGTGGTCTCTGCATCAAGCAGAAATCTACAGATACTTGTCTTTAAATGCTGGCCCCTATTTTGACCGTAACCAAGGGTGGAATTTTCCCACACGTCTGCCAAGGGACCTGAGGATGGTGTAATGAATCGCCGAAACTGGTAGCCGATAAAGTAACAGTTTGGAAATTAGACGTCTGAAAGGTGTTTGATTTGGCATTCGGTGCCTAGTAGCGTGTTGGTCCACTTTTGGAACGCAAGACAGCAGCGATTCTGCGTGGCATAGTTTCGAGAAGTACTTGACAGGCTTCCGGAGATGTGTCGCACCAGATGTCTACACACCGATCCCGCAATTCCCGTAAATTAGTGGGCCGTTGGTTTGTGGTTGCGGAGATGGCTAGCGAGGGCGTCCCTATGTATTTCATCGGATTCGTATCATATAGGATCTGGGGGCCAAGAGATCAACGTGAGTTCACTGTCACACTTCTCAGACCACTGCTGCACGATTCTGGCCGTGTGACACGGACATATCATGCTGCAAGATGCCATCGTCGTCAGGGAAAATGTCAGACATGAAGGTTCAAATGGCTCTGAGCACTATGGGACTTAATATCTGAGGTCATCAGTCCCCTGGAACTTAGAACTACTTAAACCTAACTAACCTAACGACATCACACACATTCACGCCCGAGGGAGGATTCGAACCTGTGACCGTAGCGGTCACGCGGTTCCAGACTAAAGCGCCTAGAACCGCTCGGCCACAGCGGCCGCAGACATGAAGGGATGCAGGTGGTCGTAATAATGTTCACGTAACCCACAGCTGTTGTGGTGCCTCCGATAACTAGCACAGATCCCACGGAAGCTCGCATGAATATCCACTGCTCCTAACAGCCTTTGTCAGTGGCGCGGTGCACGCTTCGAACAGCCTTCGGCTGGATAAAGGCGTATTTGAACACGACCATTGACCTTGTGTAGCACGGGTGGCACGTTTCCATTCATCCACGATCCAACCTCGATGGTACCATTGCATTCGTAACTGACAATGTCCATGGGTCAACAAGGGGACACACAGGAGTCGTCTGCTGTGCAGCCCCATGTTCAACAATATGTGCTGAATGATGTGCTCCGAAACACTTTTGCCGGCACCAGCGTTGTACGTTGCCGCCAAATCTGCCACAGATGGTCGCTTATCAGGCTGCACATTCGGGCAAGCCTCCAGCATACACGTTCTGTGTTGACACGCGGACGTCCAACAGCTTTTCGCCTACTTGTGGTTCAACCTTCCTTAACCAATTTCCATACGTGCTCGCGACAGTTGCACGCGAACAGCCGAGCAGCTTCACCGTTTCCGAGCTGCTTGGTCCCAGGGACTGGGTTATAACGATCTGCCATTTGTCAAAGTCGTGTATGTTAGCGGATTTCCCCATTTGCGGCCCATGAATCCCATTCGTCTCTCTCTTCTTATATACTTCTTTTACTGTGTCACGTGCCAACAACAGCGTCAGGGGGCATTCAGCCTCGCGGTGGGTAGTAGTCACAATGTTTTCACTCTTCAGTGTGCGTACCAATACAATGCAGATCGGAAGACAAGTGTCCATACTCGACTGTAAAACTGCGATCTATATGGACAATAAATCTGTTGTTCGAATAGTCCTTTCATTTAGGAAAAAAACATTGGTGTAACGTTTTGAAGATTGAATTTCATTATCAAATAGCAGAACCTCCTTATATTCTCTCTAGTACATTATATTATTTGTAGATTTGTGCGATTGTAGTCAAAGGATTGAATACTGACATTGCCCTTCAGGAAGAAAAGATACTGAAAAGCTATACATGCCGAATAACGACATATGACATCATGTAATGCTTTTTAAACAAGAATGAGTATTTGTGGCTGCTACTTAAATTAAAAAGTCCTAATTCCAGGAATAAATTACCTGTTTTTCTACACAAACATGATGTTTACAATCAATTTTTGAAAAGATAGCATATACAAGTTTTTACTTTATTTATAATACGTTTATAAAAACATACAAACGAATGGAAAAACTGGTAGAAGCCGACCTCGGGGAAGATCGGTTTGGATTCCGTAGAAATGTTGGAACACGTGAGGCAATACTGACCCTGCGACTTACCTTAGAAAATAGATTAGGGAAAGGCAAACGCAAACCTAAGTTTCTAGCATTTGTAGACTTAGAGAAAGCTTTTGACAATATTGACTGGAATACTCTCTTTCAAATTCTGACGGTGGCAGGGGTAAAATACAGTGAGCGAAAATATATTTACAATTTGTACAGAAACCAGATGGCAGTTATAAGAGTCGAGGGGCATGAAAGAAAAGCAGTGGTTGGAAGAGAGTGAGACAGGGTTGTAGCCTGTCCCCGATGTTATTCAATCTGTATATTGAGCAAGCAGTCAAGGAAACAAAAGGAAAATTCGGAGTAGGAATTAAAATCCATGGAGAAGAAATTAAAACTTTGAGGTTCGCCGATGACATTGTAATTCTGTCACAGACAGCAAAGGACCTGGAAGAGCAGCTGAACGGAATGGACAGTGTCTTGAAAGGAGGATGTAAGATGAACATCAACAAACGCAAAAAGAGGATAATGGAATGTAGTCGAATTAAATCGGGTGATGCTGTGGGTATTAGATTAGGAAATGAGACGCTTAAAGTAGTAAATGAGTTTTGCTGTTTGGGGAGCAAAATAACTGGTGATGATCGAAGTAGAGAGGATATAAAATGTAGACTGGCAATGGCAAAGAAAGCGTTTCTGAAGAAGAGAAATTTGTTAACATCGAGTATAGATTTAAGTGTCAGGAAGTTATTTCTGAAAGTATTTGTATGGATTGTAGCCATGTATGGAAGTGAAACGTGGACGATAAATAGTTTAGATAGAAGCGTTCGAAACGTTGTGCTACAGAAGATTGGTGAAGATTAGATGGGTAGATCACATAACTAATGAGGAGATATTGAATAGGATTGGGGAGAAGAGAAATTTGTGGCACAACTTGACTAGAAGAAGGTATCGGTTGGTAGGACATATTCTGAGGCATCAAGGGATCACCAATTTAGTATTGGAGGGCAGCGCGGAGTGTAAAAATCGTAGAGGGAGACTAAGAGATGAATACACCAAACAGATTCAGAAGGATGTAGGTTGCAGTAGGTAATCAGAGATGAAGAAACTTGCACAGGACAGAGTAGCATGGAGAGCTGTATCAAACCAGTCTCTGGACTGAAGACCACAACAACAAAAACATAAATATCTGTAAAAACGTAAGTAGAAAAACACAAATATCAGCTGTGAAATATATGCTATTATTGTAAGTCCGTCACATTTGCGTTTAATTAAGCTGTCGATTACTTTACGTGCAATATTTTAAATTTAGTTTTGTTCAGCGACACCTGCCAGTCCCTACACTAATCATTCGTCCTCTGGAGGTCGTTCAGTACTTAACTAGTCTTCTGGCGTTGCAGTCTTCCTGTAGCGAACAGTGTCATCTGCAAAAAACCTCATAAAGATTTTGACGTTATCGACTACATCATTCATATATATTGAAAACAGCGATGGCACATAAACACTCACTTGGGGTACTCTAGAAATTTCCTCTGCATCTGTCGAAGGAAGGAGCGAATGAAGACTACGTTTAACGTTCGATCGACATCGAGGTCAAGCTCGAATTGTGTCAAGGAGGTGGAAGGAATCGGCCGTGTCCTTTCAAAGGAACCATCCTGGCATTTGCCTGGAGAGATTTAGGGACGTAACGGAAAACCTAAATCTGGATGGCCGGACACTGGTTTGAACCTCGTCGTCCCGAATGCAAGGCCAGTGTGCTAACCATCGCGCCACCTCGTTAGGTACATCTGCCGATTTCATGCAGTTGAAAATTCCAGAATCCAGTCAAACATCTGATCCGATACTCAGTGAGCTCATATACATACAACTATGCGACATTTGTATTAACCAATCTACGTTAACACAATTGCAGTTAATAGTTTACAGTGGAATTTACTTATCACTAGCAGCTGATACGTTAAATGACGGATCTTTACAGAATACATGGACTACAGTGTTTACATCCTTTCATCGGAATAATGTAAATAAAACGAGTTTGACGTACGTGTCACTCATGAAGAGTAACAGCCGTCTAACGCAATAATTCTCTTCTGTTTATTAAAGCCGGCTGCCTAACAGGTCGCAGCATTGTATTCATAAGATGAAGTATGCCCAAGTTCTTAAGCGTTCAGTTAACAAAAAACATTTTCAGATCCTCTTGCGTAGATGAGTAAGATGCTGAATCGTATACAGGCGTTGATAGTAAGGATGAGTTACGTCATCAGAGTAATAAAATACATTCAAGTTGTACTCACATTACCCCAATCTGCCGCCATATGGCCACATGTGTATATGTATTTGAGATGCGACCCGCCATTTGCTGTAGGCTCGCACGGATGCCAAACCTGACACTAGCGACATCAGCTGTTTTCCTATGGTACTGTCTCCAGCGTTAGTCCTTAGTCTAGTTTAACTGCACTTCGTGAATACTTCTACAATGCGTAGTTAGTCTGACATTACATGTGACTACGTATCATGTGTGAATTGCCTATGTGAGAACTGATCGTCTTCTAACCAAGTAATATTAGAGCAGGTATGTTACAGATTAGTAAACAGCTACTGAAATATTAAGAACAGTATTTTGTTTTCCAGATTTTATTTTTTGTGTTCTTATGTACATTTTGTATTTCAGCTTTAATAGTCCTGGCTTTAAAATGAAGATAGTAGTTCGAAACTAGTAGCCAGCTTAACAAAACGCAACTGTGAAAGAAATACAATAAAGAATTTGTTATTCAAGTTGTTGGTCCCACCCCGACCTCATGTTGGAAATACGTATACATTATTCTATTGGTTTTACTAAAGTTTTCTAATATTTTGTATTGGCTGAAGGCGTGTCAATTTCATTTACAGTAACTTCTGTTCGATATAATATTATTATACGGTTACATTGCTCTGAGTGTCTCCAAGTTAGAATTTCAGGTGACAACATAAGTGAAGCACAGGTCACGGATATCAAAATTCAAGAACAGATTAAAGGAAGAAAAGAGAAGTACTACATGATGCTGCCTGTAACGTGTTGGAACGCAGCGGGAGCCAAGCCGATTTGGACAAAAACACGTGTGCATCGTAATTATTCCAATAGTCTCCTGAGAGAGGTCTACTAATCGCTGTCTTAACAAGGATAAAAAGGTGTCCTTTTACCACATATCACATCCCTCCGGGATCACCTCGTAGTTGAAGGGACGTTAAACGCTAATCTTTTTTCCTCTCACACATGACATATATATATTTAACAAGTATTAAGTCAGGTATTTGTAGAAACAGTTGTGAAACGAAAGCCAGTGTTCGTAGTGAGAACTTATAATTCCGCTTCAATTTAACATATGTTCTCTTCAGAACATAAAATATTTATCATTAAACTTTTTGATTATATTACTGCGAAATGTAGCTGTCCCGAACATGGAGCGAATCATAGTTCTGTCTTTGTCTGAAGCAAATTAACAGAACATATTAAATATAAGAATCAAATCCATATTTTTAAGAGAAATAATTCATGCGGTTAGTTGTTAACTCAGTGAAAAGCTATGCATGGAAGTTTCGTTTGAAATGTTATCTGCAGGCATTTTCGTTGCGTGGAATCACACGATAAGACATGATGTTTTCCTGATGCTGTGGTTTTTTTACCACAAGGCCGTAATAATTTAAGGTCCATATGTACACTCCATCACTAAAGAACTCACTCACTCGTCAACAGAGCCATGCCAGTTATCATTCGACGTTTAAGTTCGCCTCAGTGTAACGCCAATGTGCTTCGCTGTCCGCTGATAGATTATCTCTGTGCACGCCATTGCATCATCATCGCATTTTCGCCCTGTCCTAGTTCACATCTCTGCGTGAGTCACTGCGCTTATTTTTATCCTCTCATCGTCTTAATGCATTAACGGTCGGATATATTTGTTCCAACTTACCACAGTGGCAGGGTAGTGCGTGCTGCCTGATTTGCATGCAGCCTGCACAACAGTACAGTCTTGCAGGTCCTCTAATCTATTTCGGTACAGTCGTTTCTCTACAGAAAAGTGTATTTTTTCGGCTAGCTGTTTTTTTGTGCATATAACCATAAACAAATTTTCATTTCTTCGACTTTACCGCATTTTTACTTTAAACACTCGGTGTCTGAACATAAAATGTTTCTCCACACTGAGAAACAACAATTTTTAATTCATGCAGAAAAGTACCACTATATGCTACTGTTTTCTTCCATTCCGCAGATTTCCATAGAATATGACAGTAAGAAAGTTACTGATCGGCATTATCAACTCCTTTCGTATGGGCACTGCCATGATTTGCGTGCACAGGCTTCAATATATCCCCTCCGGTTTTTCTCTGTTTCCAGCCTGTATTTGAGACAGAAGCGTCATGAATTATTGATATTATGACATCCAGCTTGTCTTTCCATACCAAGAGAAGAACGTCACGTTTTCCGCAGAAAACACCATGTTGGTAGGCTTTCGATTCGAACGCGGAACCACTGTGTACAACGCTGTATCACATCTGCTATTAGGCGAGTCAGCAAGTTTGCGGTAAACTTTTATTCACTCTAATAGTACCATGTACTTCCGGTTTCGTTTTTAGTAGTAATTCTGCAGTAGAGATACTGTTATGATAATTATTAGATATGGTACCACTTACTTGAATTATAAACAGCATTCTTTGCGTGTTTGTGTGTATTTCAACAATGTAAATTGGAAGCATGTAGCCACTGAAAATGTTGAAAGATGCACAGATGCCCTTGTAATATAATGACAGATCCAGATTATAAGAAATTATTTTTATGCGACTCTTAGAATACGTAACTACACTCCTGGAAATTGAAATAAGAACACCGTGAATTCATTGTCCCAGGAAGGGGAAACTTTATTGACACATTCCTGGGGTCAGATACATCACATGATCACACTGACAGAACCACAGGCACATAGACACAGGCAACAGAGCATGCACAATGTCGGCACTAGTACAGTGTATATCCGCCTTTCGCAGCAATGCAGGCTGCTATTCTCCCATGGAGACGATCGTAGAGATGCTGGATGTAGTCCTGTGGAACGGCTTGCCATGCCATTTCCACCTGGCGCCTCAGTTGGACCAGCGTTCGTGCTGGACGTGCAGACCGCGTGAGACGACGCTTCATCCAGTCCCAAACATGGTCAATGGGGGACAGATCCGGAGATCTTGCTGGCCAGGGTAGTTGACTTACACCTTCTAGAGCACGTTGGGTGGCACGGGATACATGCGGACGTGCATTGTCCTGTTGGAACAGCAAGTTCCCTTGCCGGTCTAGGAATGGTAGAACGATGGGTTCGATGACGGTTTGGATGTACCGTGCACTATTCAGTGTCCCCTCGACGATCACCAGTGGTGTACGGCCAGTGTAGGAGATCGCTCTCCACACCATGATGCCGAGTGTTGGCCCTGTGTGCCTCGGTCGTGTGCAGTCCTGATTGTGGCGCTCACCTGCACGGCGCCAAACACGCATACGACCATCATTGGCACCAAGGCAGAAGCGACTCTCATCGCTGAAGACGACACGTCTCCATTCGTCCCTCCATTCACGCCTGTCGCGACACCACTGGAGGCGGGCTGCACGATGTTGGGGTGTGAGCGGAAGACGGCCTAACGGTGTGCGGGACCGTAGCCCAGCTTCATGGAGACGGTTGCGAATGGTCCTCGCCGATACCCCAGGAGCAACAGTGTCCCTAATTTGCTGGGAAGTGGCGGTGCGGTCCCCTACGGCACTGCGTAGGATCCTACGGTCTTGGCGTGCATCCGTGCGTCGCTGCGGTCCGGTCCCAGGTCGACGGGCACGTGCACCTTCCACCGACCACTGGCGACAACATCGATGTACTGTGGAGACCTCACGCCCCACGTGTTGAGCAATTCGGCGGTACGTCCACCCGGCCTCCCGCATGCCCACTATACGCCCTCGCTCAAAGTCCGTCAACTGCACATACGATTCACGTCCACGCTGTCGCGGCATGCTACCAGTGTTAAAGACTGCGATGGAGCTCCGTATGCCACGGCAAACTGGCTGACACTGACGGCGGCGGTACACAAATGCTGCGCAGCTAGCTCCATTCGACGGCCAACACCGCGGTTCCTGGTGTGTCCGCTGTGCCGTGCGTGTGATCATTGCTTGTACAGCCCTCTCGCAGCGTCCGGAGCAAGTATGGTGGGTCTGACACACCGGTGTCAATGTGTTCTTTTTTCCATTTCCAGGAGTGTAATAACAGAAAATCTAAAGCAAATCACGAAGAGAATATGTTACGTGAAATTTCACTTGTGACAGTTACAGCTTATACAAACGTTTGCACGTTGACAACGAGGAACGGTGTATGCCTTTCGATCAAAGCGAAGGCTACGACCCATAAGAATGAGCTCTTGAAATTTGAGCGTCGTCTTTGTTGATCTCTACACCATAGCCAAGAGCAGATTGCGCCACAGCCTTCTTTGCGCAAGGCGATATTTAGTCTGTTTCTCTCGATTCAAAACATTCATTTTTTTCTAGTTTTTGTTATGAGGGATGTATTTTGCGATCTTGAAGAGTGATTGTTCTAGTTAATGGTGATACTAAATGTGCAAATTCATCTTTCTTTCAATAATCTCCTTGGAATTGTATATCAATTGGTATTAAAATAATCCACCGTGTACAAATTCTAGGGATTGATCGATGAGACGATACGGAAAAAATAGGTCTAATCAACTTCAGTGCGGAAATGCATGTTTTACATACTATAGACCATTTATTCAGTCATACTTTGATACAGAGACTTGTGGTCTAATACGCGCTGTACCACGCAGCCACAGTTACAGTATGCATGGTTTCCTCCTAGAGGGCGGTACTATTCCCCATACGTCATGCACCAACGCCCTGCGCCATAGTAATTGGTAATGTTGTGTCCGATTCACTTCTCTTGCTGACTCACCTTGCAGTGAATGTGATACAGTGTTGTACACAATGGTTCTATTTTCGAATCGAGAGCTTGCCGACATGGTGTTTACTTACGGAGAAGCAAATGGCAACGGGCGGCGGGCAGCAACCACAGCATTCAATGTTTGCAACAGTGTTCCGCCGTTTGTCTGAGACAGTGTCATTTCAGGAAGCAGGAAATCATGAAGGACGTACCCGAAATGTCCGGACACCAGATTTGGAGAAAAATGTGATCAACGCTGCGGAGCGCGGAGTAGCCGCATGGTCTGCGGTGTCTTGTCACGGTCCGGGCCGCTCCCCCCATCGGAGGTTCGAGTCCTCCCTCGGGCATGGGCGTGTGTGTTGTCCTTAGCGTAAGTTAGTTTAAGTTAGAGTAGGTAGTGCGTAAGCTTAGTGGCCGATGACCTCAGCAGTTTGGTCCCATAAGACCTTACCACAAAATTACCAAACCAACGCTGCGGAAGGCGACCGCCATGTCAGTACCAGGCAGTTGGCCCACTAGAACAGTGTAATCCAGACGACCGTGTGGAACACTCACCATGATAATTTTACTACCCTTATCACTTACAGCGTGTTCAGAGCTTACTAGCGAAAAATATTTCCACATCGGGAGCAATTCTGTCACTGGTTTCTTTATCAGGCACCTACGATCCCGGGTTTGTGTCATCCATTCTCTTCACAGATGAGGCCACCTTCAGCTTTCATAAGAGTCATCTGTGGGATAGTATGCAGAACCCCCATGTTATGGTGACAGTGAATCATCAGCATCAGTGCAGACGGAATGTGTGGGCCGGCAAACTGGCGACCGTATTTTGGGACCAGTCTTCCTTCCACGTCGCCTAACATGCCAGAACTATCAGCGTTTCTTGCGGATTACTTTTTCTCTCCTGCTGGCAGAAGTATCATTGATGATTTGAAGGGTTATGTGGCTGCTACATGATGGTGCTCCAGCCCACTTCGCCATTAACGTTCGGAAGCATCTCAGTCATGTCTTCCGTGGTCGATGGATCGGACGAGTGGGTCCAGTTACATGGCCTGCTCGTTCACCATGTCTCAACCCGTGCGATCTCTGATCATGGGGTCATGTCAAAAGTATGGTGTATGCAGAGCCCGTTCCAGATGCAGAGACACTGGAGCAGCGTATTCATGCTATCTTCGACACTGTCCGTGTGCAGCCTGGGCGATGTGAACGTGTGAGACAGAACATACTACGGCGTGTACACGAATGGGTTCAGGCACATGGAAACAAAAGTCAACACATTCTGTAACTGTGGTTGCATGGGACTACGTTTTAGACCACAGTCTCTGTAACACTGTGTGATTGAATAAATGGTCTCTAGCATGGAAATCAAGCATTTCCGGACGCAAGTTCATTACACCTTTTTTATTCCGTATCCTTTCATCGATCAATCCTTGAAGACTGTGCAGGGTGGAAAAAAATCACCCTGTATTTATGAGCGTTTCTAATGTTCCCGTCAGACGCTGGTTAAAATGTTATCGAAAATTAGAGAGTGACTGATCTGAAAACACGTAGCCACAAAGTGAACAGCGAATGACTTTTCCTTCATGTTATCCATTAATAGGGGATGCCGAATCATGAGAGGATTTATTTTCATGGTTTCTGTTTTTTGTTAGATTTATCGTGTTTAAAACTGTTTAATCTTATAACACTGTGAGGTTCTTACATGTTTTCTGCCACTGTAAATAATATTCGTCTTTACACTACTGGGACAAAGATGAATGAGCGCACTGTAGAAGTAGTGAATACTTTTCGTGACACTTTTAGTTTAATCTGTGGTTGACTTGCTAGTCAGCATTGTAGTAGTAGTGAATACTTTTCTTGACACTGTGTTTAGTTTAATCTGAGGTTGACTTGCTAGTCAGTCAGTTGTGAAGCGCTGGGATATTGTTATTTGAGGCATAGTATCGTGCAGTTGAGGTTTTGAAAGAACGACATCTGTTTTCTATGAACCTGGGAGAAGCTATCTAGAATACTGTATTACTGAGATGAAAACTGACATATAATGCTTTATGTTATTGATAGAGAAGATTCTGGAGGAATTTTAACGGTATGTTTTTAGTTTCTTTGTAATGAGAGAATTTTGTAATTGTAGAGTTTTCTTATGTGTTGCAGTCTCTTTCTCAATAATCAGAGTTAAATGTCTCACTTCTTTAAAGTAAAACCCACCTCCACGATTCTTAGTAAAGTTTTGAATTTTTGTCGTGTGTGCATTGCACCATACGCCTCACGAAGCAACAAACTGTTTCTGACCAAAAAAATTAGAGTAGATTATTTGTCTTTAGCTGCTACATCTGCTAATCTGTATTTGCTTTCGAGAACGTCAGTACTCCAGACACAAAAGAACAGTATGCTGAGTAAGAGGAAAGTCAACCACTAAGGGCAGATCTTACCTTGCATTCTCGTGCAAACAGTGTGTAGTCAGGATTGTCAGGTATCGTGATAGCTGGTAAATTAATCCTCGGTGAACAGAATTAGTAGTTTCAAACAGTTATTTTCTTCCGAATAGAATAGTAATTTATTTTTGTGGATATTCCAAGTCTAACTTTGCGCTTCATATCACGTAACGTTCATAATGTGCTTCGGTACTGAGTTTCAGTTATATAGTCTTCACTGCGGACACAATTAGTTTCCTTTGGCAGGCAATTAGACTCACTTTTCGACATTTCAAATTTTGCATTTCATGAAATTTAAAGTTTTCTTTCTCGACATTGTTCACTGCAGTATAATGCAGTACCTAAAGTACACATTACATGAGGGAAAAGCTTTTGAAAATCGATATATTCAGTTCTCTCTCAGACAGACAATATATTGTAGAAAGCTTACAAGATGGTTATTGAAGTATAACTTGGTATGTATACTTCTGACTCTGCATTACATTTAGGAGTCATCAGTAATTTTATACAGACTCAAGCCGAGTGCGTAAAAGTGCCCCAGGCGTGGCGAAAGCATACGCACCTATGATGGCATGTTTACGCATATAACAGAACACAATAATGAGTAAAAATACACACTACTAAAATTTTCAGAATGCGTTTTATAGGTAGTAAGCAAAATTACAGACTTGCTTACACGAATTAATATGATAAAATACAAACATTTCACTGGCAGTAAAGAAATTTTTCTCGAACTTAACATAATATGGCTTACATAGAAGTTTGAATGTTAAATTAGGGTGTATTCATCCACATTGTGATTGTGCGAATTGCAATTTATGCACACAAAAAATGTGCTTCTGTGGCACGATCGTGGTGAGACCTCCTTTTACATCTAAGACACTAGATTAATTCTTCTTTCCTTTCTGATTGGTTGTATGGTATCAAGAAGTAAATAAAAATTCTCCCTCTTCATCAGACTGCTGCAAGTTATAAGAGAAAGGAAGAAGAACTGGTTGGGACATTCGTTGAGACGTGAGTGTTTCCTAACAGGAGATTTGGAAAGGCTAGTTTTCGAGAGGAGATTGAGAGGAAGGAATGCATACAAGGTGATAGACGACATAACGGGAAGTGTAAATTACGCGGACCTGAAGAATGTGACGGGAGACAGGAGGGCATGGAGAGTTACCATGTGAAAACTTGCCTTTGGGGAGAGCGCTAATGATGACATCAAAAATGGGGCTATCCACATTTTCCCAGTTTGCGCTTTTAGCAATTTCCTACCCCTATCAGTCGTTGTTCCTTTAGAATTAATTTTTTCTGTTTGAGATTCATTAGGTAAAAATAGTAATTTATAAATTTCTTTCTTCTATTCCTCAATATCTCCCCTTCTTTAGATTGCTTTTCCAACTGCTGTTGTGGTAAAGGTTCCTTGATATCGGTTAGGATGCCAGTGCAAAAAGTGCATAAACGTGCCCCAACAGAACTGCGTAAACGTGCTCCCCCGCCACGTTTGAATTGGTTTCGAAACTATTGGGACGGCGATTCGCAAAGCCACGGTGCAACGCCTGCTGGGTGTATCGACATATACAATAAATGCAGATGAGAAAATTTATGCCCAACAGATAAATTAAAATTTACACTTCGCTCTGCTGAGCATTTGAAAATATTTAAAAGATAACGTTAAAACAATCTCAACACATTAAATAACTGTGTAGATAGTCCAATGTAGATTAGGTAGCACAATAATCAATTTATATTTCTCAACTGAGTCTTAATCAGTTAAGTTAACAAGTAACTGTACCAAATAGTAGTGAATTGTGTTTCGCTCCCCACGGAGCTTTTATCATACATCACAACGGGCATACAGTTAACATAGCCAATAGAATTTGAGTTCAGTTAATCAAATCTGAAACTCTTAGTTGCCCTTCGCAGTATGTAAGAGAAATCTTCTCAGAAGTACATCATTAACATCAAGCAACAGTAGCAAAATGTTGTCTTTTGTGACGTAAGTCTCAGTTGCGGTTTGTTCTGACAAAAAATAAATAAATGAATAAAAATAAATAAATAAATTTAAACCCAACCCAACAGTCATGGGAGGTAATACACTCCTGGAAATGGAAAAAAGAACACATTGACACCGGTGTGTCAGACCCACCATACTTGCTCCGGACACTGCGAGAGGGCTGTACAAGCAATGATCACACGCACGGCACAGCGGACACACCAGGAACCGCGGTGTTGGCCGTCGAATGGCGCTAGCTGCGCAGCATTTGTGCACCGCCGCCGTCAGTGTCAGCCAGTTTGCCGTGGCATACGGAGCTCCATCGCAGTCTTTAACACTGGTAGCATGCCGCGACAGCGTGGACGTGAACCGTATGTGCAGTTGACGGACTTTGAGCGAGGGCGTATAGTGGGCATGCGGGAGGCCGGGTGGACGTACCGCCGAATTGCTCAACACGTGGGGCGTGAGGTCTCCACAGTACATCGATGTTGTCGCCAGTGGTCGGCGGAAGGTGCACGTGCCCGTCGACCTGGGACCGGACCGCAGCGACGCACGGATGCACGCCAAGACCGTAGGATCCTACGCAGTGCCGTAGGGGACCGCACCGCCACTTCCCAGCAAATTAGGGACACTGTTGCTCCTGGGGTATCGGCGAGGACCATTCGCAACCGTCTCCATGAAGCTGGGCTACGGTCCCGCACACCGTTAGGCCGTCTTCCGCTCACGCCCCAACATCGTGCAGCCCGCCTCCAGTGGTGTCGCGACAGGCGTGAGTGGAGGGACGAATGGAGACGTGTCGTCTTCAACGATGAGAGTCGCTTCTGCCTTGGTGCCAATGATGGTCGTATGCGTGTTTGGCGCCGTGCAGGTGAGCGCCACAATCAGGACTGCATACGACCGAGGCACACAGGGCCAACATCCGGCATCATGGTGTGGGGAGCGATCTCCTACACTGGCCGTACACCACTGGTGATCGTCGAGGGGACACTGAATAGTGCACGGTACATCCAAACCGTCATCGAACCCATCGTTCTACCATTCCTAGACCGGCAAGGGAACTTGCTGTTCCAACAGGACAATGCACGTCCGCATGTATCCCGTGCCACCCAACGTGCTCTAGAAGGTGTACGTCAACTACCCTGGCCAGCTAGATCTCCGGATCTGTCCCCCATTGAGCATGTTTGGGACTGGATGAAGCGTCGTCTCACGCGGTCTGCACGTCCAGCACGAACGCTGGTCCAACTGAGGCGCCAGGTGGAAATGGCATGGCAAGCCGTTCCACAGGACTACATCCAGCATCTCTACGATCGTCTCCATGGGAGAATAGCAGCCTGAATTGCTGCGAAAGGTGGATATACACTGTACTAGTGCCGACATTGTGCATGCTCTGTTGCCTGTGTCTATGTGCCTGTGGTTCTGTCAGTGTGATCATGTGATGTATCGGACCCCAGGAATGTGTCAATAAAGTTTTCCCCTCCTGGGACAATGAATTCACGGTGTTCTTATTTCAATTTCCAGGAGTGTATTTGCATAGAATAATAACAGCATTCATACAGCTACTATATGCGGCGAGTTCTGTACACAGAAACTCCAGAAATAACTAAAAACTCTTACTGTAACGCTTAGCCCTAAATGTACCACTCACCAGTCTCAGAAGAGATTACTACTTCCAACAGGACAGAACAACAAACACATAAAAATCTCTTAATGTTAATGTGCCATAGAACAGCTTAACAATAATTTACTTTGTCCGACAGGGTAGAACCTGTTACATGTGACAGCCAAAAATACGTAAAATTCCTTTAATTCTAATGTGCCACAGGGTAGATTCGAAGTAGTGTACTATACCCAACAGGACAGAACCTGTTATGCATGACAGCAAAACGGGATCAAATTAAGCTCAACTGAAATCTCTAGAGAGAACCAATTTGACACGATGTCTTCCAAGAAACAAACTATCTGCAAAAGCAGTTCGGACTCACATCAACATCAGACACGATTGCCCACCCAGATTGAATATTTCAACGCAACGCCGTCTAACATATCTTATCATCGTTTGTTGCCTTGCTCCAACAAAACATCTTTAATCACAGTGCTTCAGACCAGTGGTCGTAAACTGCGGCCAGCGGGCCGCATGCGGATCGAGTCAGCTATTCGTGCGACTCGCGGTTCTTAGCCTGGTTTCATAATAACATGCGTCTGCCAACTAACAGTCCAATTCAAATATGTCAGCTAAAGGTGAGAGATTCCACGCCTTTTTTTGCATGCCGCCTCCCGTTTTTATCAATTTTATTAATGTTTTATATCATTTCACAGTAGGAACGAGCCGAATAAAGTTATTCTGATGAGAGTATTTGTACTGAGAGCTCAAATTACTTTTCGCTTCATTGCTATCCATGTTGGGAACTGTATGTGGTCTTGCTTTTAGTTTTTTCTGGTACTTCCCTGTGTGGCTTCTTGCGAGGCGAGCACTGGAGGACGTGACACACTGCGGTTTCGTGGAAGGTCTGTACTTCCGCGAACACGTAGAGGGTCATACACTATGGATTTGAGCGCCTGGAGGGGTGATTGACCTCGGTCGAGTTTCACATATTGTATGGAGGGCGGAACGACCTACGAGCCACAGTTTATGTGTTTACCGTTCCGATGCATCTGGAACGAAGACTGCTGGCGCCGACTGACTGTACTGTCTTCATGATTCTGAGAATTCTTGAGGACAGTGCACTACTGTGTGCGACTGTCTGGTGCCAGATGGCCGGTGGTTTCGTCTTACTGTTTTCGTAGCCAGTTAAACGGCAATTTCAGTGCCCCCAGCTAAATAGCAGAGACATTATTGGTCAACGTAAACTGAGGCCAGTTGAAGTCAAAAAGCCCTGCACGAAATTGGAGGGAACTGTCGCTATAGGCACGAATGATATTCTGATATAGAGTGGGGGAAATTTGGAATCAGCACTGAATGCTGATTCGCGGCTTTTCTAGGATAGTGGGGAGCTGAATAACGTTGGTTTCGCTCTTGCGTTGTGTGGGGGCATGGCATTCATGATCCGATCTTTGTCGGAATGTGATGGTCTGGTAACTTAGTTATACTTTTTCGGAATCGTTGTGGAGCATGAGTTTGGTCATACTCCAGTTTCATTCTGCGACTAAAGACTCAGATTCTTACTCTGCGTTTTCGCACCTACACCGAAATGGCGAGTTTAGGCGATTTTGCTGTGTCTCTTCCTGGAGATACATCCTCGTGCATAAATCTCATTGTAATATTTAATCCCCACATAATTTCGTAGATAGATGCAGAATCCCATTTCCTGTCGTTTATTATGATAAAATTCGCTTTTTTTACGGAGCAGATGACCTTTTTATTAAAGTATTGTGAGTGTACACTCCTTATTTTATCAACTAGCCGTGTCCACCATCAATTCCTTTCGCTGCCATTGTGCACACAATTAACTAGGTGGTAGGTAAGGAGGGGTCGAGTGCATGACTACTTCTCATGCAAAATTAGTCTAAATTAAAGAGGTACAAACTCTTCTCCACCCCGGCGCCTCACAACGCTAGGATATTCATAAGAGTGTAGCTTTCATACTCAGAAGAAAACAAAAACAGTTTATGTGACAGTAGTATTTCAAGGTGTGCTTAATTTTAATTGATGTTAAGTCATTCGGTCATTAGCAGAGCAAAGTTGGCCGCTTACCTCTGGGCAGCACAATTCCTGCGGCGTTAGAGGTTGTAAGAGAGGGAATGTTTTGTTGTTTCTCTTCCAGTACTGACAACTGAGGGGCGTGTGCGAACTTACAAAGCAACTGATACGATACAAGATGGATTCTTGAATGTACATTATAGAAACGATCATCTTCAAATGTGGCTCATATTTTTAGCAAGGAATATAAAATTAAATTAAGGCTGTTGTAATACAGGGCCGGAAAATGAAAGTGGGCCGGACGAGGATTTAAGACTGGACGTGAATGTAGTTTGTAATCAAGGGAGGAGGAAAAGACCTACAGCTACTTCCAACAGGATGGAGACACTGCCCAGTCAGCCAGCAAATTTACACAATTTTCACAGCTGACAGAATTTTTAGCAGAGGTCAGCCTGGTTACGGTCTTAGCTGGTCACCCAGGTCACCTGATCTATCAGTGTGCGATTACTTATGTGGAGAGCCCTCAAGTCTACGGTGTATAGCAAAAACCCTCATCGTCTTCAAGAACTGCAGTAGAACGTTTCGGAAAGGACTGCAGCAATTCCAGCAGCCCAGCGTGAACGCACCTTGCTGACCATGGCCCAAAAGTGCCAAGAGATGAGTGGTGGTCACTTTCAGCATCTGCTACAGTCAGATTATTGCCGTATTTCCTTTCCTCCGCTGCGTTTCTTTGTGTCTTGGAACTCTGTTCTCCAGGCCACTTTCATTTGCCCCATCCAGCAGTACAGCTACTGTTATTAAACAATCAATCGTCTAGTCACATAGACAGCACAACAACTCTTCGTCAGTATGTCAACTTTGGCATAGCTGAGGCTAGCATCAATACGAAATAGAGAACAGTCGACACGAAGCGTTCTGAATGGTGCCGACTTCTGACGATAATTAATAAGGGGCTGGTGGCCGACTTATGGCGCCACTGCTGCAGCTTATCTATTGGGGCCATATAAGATACTAATTTACGTAGGTTACTAATTAATAACAAGAGCAGTACATATGCACATAGGTGTCGGTATTGGCTCCTGAGCAAAAAAAAAGTTTGACAGTCAGCGCTTTAGACAGATTCAATACGCTCTACAGCGCTGCGTGACATGTCCCATCGTTGTTCAATGCATTGCTCCAACAAAACACCCTTACCAATTTGACATTCCAGATAGTCTCTGATTCGTCGGACAACAGAGTCTCGCTAGTGAAGTTCATCACTGTCCACTAGCTATCCCATTGATGTGTGCGTAAACTTCACCACTCGGTTCTGTCCACACTCGGTAACGGATACAACGGAAGACAGCACGTCGAAACCACAGCCTTGTGCTCTCCTCGGTTCATCAGCGAGGGAAACTTGGACAGCTTGCCGCAAGCCAGGCACACTCCCTGCTAATTTGGTTCCACGCTGTACCGTGGTGCTTACTTAATTTGGCTACTGCTTCCTTTCTCCTCTACGGACACTTGCAGTCTTCCTGTTTCTCCCGCTGCAGCTACCTCTAGCGGGCGTTGCTCGAGTTTTCTCTGCGTGAGAGAGGGTCCTACTTGCCTCTAGGGCTGCGCATAGTTTTCATCGGAATCGATATCTGGCGACGAGAAATTCAGCTTCGCCCTACCGCGCGTATTACTAATTAAAATAATGAAATAAAATTGATCCTGATGCTATTAACCAATAAGACTAATCGCTAGACATTATCCAGGTACAAATTACGTGAAATGACGACCCGCAACTACAATGTTTCAGTTTTCACTAATAAAAGTTTATTGTCTTTAAAATGTGCAGGTAAACTCAAAGACTGGTGAAACCAACTACAGTATTTCAGTAAGTAGTTAAAAGCCCTCGAGTCCCCAATATAGGGACAAGTAAACTCGCTACATAAAATTTAACAAATTGAAAAACATTAGCTATGTTCACTCCTAAACATTAAAGAAGAATAAACCGCACCTAATTAGAGTGAGACCGCCACACGATTCTAAATTCTAAGTGCCAATTGGTGGTAAAAATCGTCAGGGTCCCTCTCAGGTAAAACTGAGACAGAGTTCAACTTTACTGGCCAGAAACAGAGTCCGAAACCCACATTACACAAGGTTCACAAGCCCAGAGGGTCACCTGGCAGAGAATAATCAGACACCTCACTAGGCCCTGAGTTTTTTTAGTCCAGCTAATGTACTACCCATAAAACTTTTTTCTTCCTAAGGTTGAGCTGCTGGAATCACCACTCAGCCTGACCTAGATGTTGCTTCAACTAATTCGCACAGAGCATTCTCCGACCAGCGCAGGTCCTGCCCAACCAGGTCGTAGCGAGCTCTGTTCACATGGTAATGGCCGTTGCCCTTAATATCGCCTCGGTGCACTCCTTCTGCGAAATTCCCGTATGCGTCACGTAATGTGCTTCGCAGTTTCATCAGAATCACTTTCATCTTTAGATACAGAGCGCTTATGAATGATTTGACTGTGGCATTAGCTGTACGCTGAAATTATAGTCTAAAATGATATTTCATATTAAGTTCTTCGCGTAATAGTTCGCCCAATAATTAAAGTTGAATAATTGGAAACTTCATTGCAGTGCTCAAAAAGAATTATTTTTCTTTGTATCATTAAATATTGTTACAATTATTAATTTGGCACCACTCCCTTAACGGATTTTTACTGCTCTTTTCGTTGCACTACTCGGAACTTACATATCTTTAATAGTACATTAGTTAGGTACGAAACAAGACAAAATTATGAACAAAAGAAAAGATACATACAACAAAAATTATAAATGTTTAGTACTAATGATTGTAAATTGTGTGTTAAGACCTCCACCAATGCAATCTGCCTTTCTGTATGTGTATTTATTTTGTGGCAGATTTTTTATTAATTTTCAGTTAAAGACTATTCAAAATATGTCTCACTGCTTAATTTATTATGCTATAAATCGTGTGAATGTAACAGTCGAGAGCTACAAATTGATTGTCCGCGCTCCATTGTACATTAATTGGCAAAGAAATTATTACAAATGGTTCAAATGGCTCTGAGCACTATGGGGCTTAACATCCGAGGTCATCAGTCCCCTAGAACTTAGAACTACTTAAACCTTACTAACCTAAGGACATCACACACATCCATGCCCGACGCAGGATTCGAACCTGCGACCGTAGCGGTCGCGCGGTTCCAGACTGAAGCGCCTAGCACCGCTCGGCCACAGCGGCCGGCAAATTATTACACTTCTGGTGATTGGCGCTTACAGGAAAACTTCACTATCCTCTATGTACGATGATAACAAATAATATCCGCACACTGGCAGAATCGTATTGCCACCTCTATCATGAGACGTATCGTCCTTCGTTTTAGGGCCAACAGTTTGCTTTGTGTGAGCCCAAACACGAACAGTAGTTAGCTGCCAATATGCATTCAACTGATGAGCTTATTTCACGTCCGATATTTCCAGTTTCGACAGAAACGCATGGCCCAGACACCGCACAGTGATCTCCGCGGGAACGGGGCCGACGCAACTTGTTGCATGGACAAGAAGCTCTAGCGCAGCACCCAATACACACGTAAGCCCAGTCCTCACCGTGGTCAGCCTCTACGTCATGGTGCATGCGCCATTCAATCGCCGCTCGCAACCAAACCCTCTGTTTCACACATGGACACTGTCCGTCGTGTCGCAAGTACAGTAGTTAGTAACTTTTAGGCTTTCAAATTATACAAAGGCATTTTGTAAAGTAGAATAGTCTGCTGTAAACGAACATACACTTATCTATTCTCAGTTCTAAAAGGTATGCTCTCAATGACCTTCGATATTTGAGTAATAATATTTACTCACCTTACCAAAAACACTTATATATTCTTCCCTCTAAGACGTTCACTCATATGGTGGCGTGAAGTTGTCAGAGTCTTCCATGTATAACATAACTGATCTCCCGTTGTCGGTAGCGCTCTACCAAGAATGGTTTCCGACAAAAGTACTCTGCGTAAACGTGCCCCATGCGTGAACGTGTCCCGGTCTGCCCTACGTAATGTGAAACAGATTTTGACGTCCACCGAACTAGGTAGCTCATGGTTAAGATCCTTAATCAATCGAAGAATATTTTAAATAATTATCAAGGCACCCTAGGAGACTTCATGCAGATAAAGGCATCTTCCCTTTATTGAAGCAGATGTTCATTCCGCAGTCCATCTTTGCTCCAATGAGATAGTCTCACGCCACTAATGGCACTGATTTAGAACTGACTTGAGGAGCAGAAAATTTAAGGTGTCTCCGCTAAGATGTCTCCGCTGCTTGTGCAGGGTAGTTTAATAATTTTGGGAAATCGATGTACATCAGTGTTTTCACGAACAGGAGCTTGCTCTATTGATATCAATAAACTGCATATAATTCTTTCCCTCTGAAAAGAAATTCGTCACTAACTCTGCATGACAGCCACTCCTTTCGCTTACATAATAAATTACAAATTTAAAGATTATAGGGTCAACTACATACCTAGGGATTACTATTACGAGCAACTTAAATTGGAATCATCACATGCAAAATGTTGTGGGGAAGGCTAACCAAAGATTGAGTTTCGTTGGCAGAACACTCGGAAGATTCAGCAATTCTACTGAAGGGACTCCCTGCATTACACCTCTCCGTCTTCTGGAGATGGGCAGTTTTGTATTATTGTGAAGTAGGATATAATATTCGAGTGGGGATGGCAATCATTAAAACTGCTAATTTCTTCCTCCGAATGCTAAATATTTTGTTGACTCCCACCTACATAGGAAAAAATGACCATCACAATAAAATAAAATAAATTACCGAGCTTGAGGGAAGGATTTAGGTGTTAATTCTCCCCAAGTGCTATTCGAAATAGGGACGGTCGAGGAATAATCTGAAAGTGATTCTATAAACCTTCTGCTTAGCTCATAAGTGCGAAATGAAAAGTAGTCATCTAGTTGTAGATGTGGATTGCACACAAAATCTACTCGTTCAACGAAAAATTCTTAGCTCCGGACCATTTTTTGAGTTTAGAAAACATGGCATGGAGCCAAAACTGGCTAGTAGAGCAGGCGACGAGCTGTTTCGAACCCCAGTATAAGAAATTTTGCCACTTCCGAATACGGTCTTCGTATTCACAATTTATGGATGTGAGAACTTCATGCAGGACTGCTGAGAATAGTTTTGATCATATGGAGTCTCCTTGTCTGTGACGCCTCTTCCGGTTTTGAAAATTTCAATAACCTCATGATGTCTAATAAAGCCGTAGCAGTGACATAACATGTATTGTTCTGTCTGATAACGACTGTTCTCCCTAAAACACTACTAATGCCAGACAACGAGATGATTCATATTCATTGCTCTGTTCTGTAATTTAGTTTGCTGCCTGCAAATGGTCCACAGTGCTAGATCCACTTTTAAAAATCATTTTCTATTGCCTTGTTAAAACATGGTGATTCTTTTCTCTGTCATTGGTGATAAATGTAGTGAAAAGTTTGTGCATTTCCGAGAGACGCTTATAGGTCTTTAGTTTTTAGCTTGTCTTTCCTTTTCTTGCGAAGGAGAATAATTGCAGCATTGCTCCAGTTATGGGGGACTGCCCTCTATCACAGACATGTCGTAAAGACGCTGACAAAAAAAATCACAACTTATAGAAGGAGTTAAGCGACATAAACGGAAGTTGGTAGACGTGCTTCTACATCTGAAAGAGGATGTCTGTTTAAATTTTGCGCCACTGTGAGGATCCAGATCAAGTTTGCTTTAACACGCTTTAACTGTCGTGAGCATTACGTATCTCTGAGATTGGACGTGATGAGCTGATTTTAGTCAAGGATGTCTTTAAGGCGAGAAAGGCACCATTATCAACACCTCATAGAGTTTGATCGAGGTCGTGTAATAGGGCTACGAGAAGCTAGATGTTCCTTCTGCGAGAGTGTAGAAAGCCTTGCCATGAATGTAGCCACTTTACATGACTGCTGGCAGCCGTGGTAACGAGAATGTTCCGTCGCAAGAAGACCGGTCTCCGGAATCCCATGTGACACAACCGAGAGGGAAGACCATCATGTTCGGCGTACGGCTGTGGCGCATCGTCCTGCATCTGCAGCAGCAATTTGAGCAGCAGTTGGACCCACACAGTGACGAACTGTTACAAATCGGTTACTTCGAGGACAACTTCGAACCAGACAACCTATTACTTGCATTTCACTGAACCCAAACCACCGCCGGCCGCTGTGGCCGAGTGGTTCTAGGCGCTTCAGTCCGGAACCGCGCTGCTGCTACGTTCGTAGGTTCGAATCCTGCATCGGGCATGGATGTGTGTGATGTCCTCAGGTTAGTTAAGTTTAAGTAGTTCTAAGTCTAGGGGACTAATGGCCTCAGATGTTAAATCCGACAGTGCTTAGAGCCATTTGAACCATTTGAACCCAAACCACCGCCATTTGCGATTTCACTTGTCTTAAGTGAGAACTCAATGGAGCGCAGTGTGGAGGTCTATTGTTTTTTCTGATGAAAGATGGATTTGCCTCAGTGCCAGTGATGTCCATGTGTTGGTTAGAAGGAGACTAGTCGACGGGCTGCCACCAACCTATCTGGTGCTAGACACACTGGACATGCACCTGGAGTTATAGTCCAGGGTGCGTTCTCATGTGATAGCGGGGATACTTCGTGGTTATCCCACGCACCCTGAAAGCAGATTTGTATGTCAATCTCTTGATTCGACCTATTGTGCTGCCATCCATGAGCAACATTCCATGACGTGTTTTCCAGCAGGATAACACCCATCCACATACTACTTTTATAATCCAAATTGCTCTGCAGAGTGTCGATATGTTGCCTTGGGCTGCTCGATCATCAGAACTGTCTCCAATCGAGCGTATATGGGACCTCATCGTATGACAACTCCAGTGTCAACCACAAACAGCATTAACCGTCCCTGTACTGACCGACCAAGTGCCACAGGCATGGAACTCTATCCCACAAACTGACATCCGATACCTGTGCAACGAGATGCATGCACGTTTGTATGCTTGCATTCAACTTTGTGGAAGTTCGACAGGTTATTAAGTCGCCGAAGTGGCGTCAACTCGAAAGACTCGCTGCAGGCGAACGGCCTACCCGACGGGAGGCCCTAGCCACTCGGCATTTCCATTTTCCAATGTACCAGCATTTCACATTTGCAATGGCATATTTCATGCTTACATTAACCTGTGTTCTTGCAGTATTAATCACTTACATTTGTTGCCTAGGCAAATGTATTACCGAAATCTCATTACTCTACGTTAATAATTTTTTGGTGTTGGATTTTTTTCCACCAATGTGTATTGTGAGGCGAAAAGATTTCACCACCATACAATTAATATTCTGCATATTCTTTTCGTTTTTTATTTGTATTAGATCACTGTTTACGATGCACAATTGGATTACTAATTATTTCATTGGTTGATACTGGCTAGCACCACATACTGACAATTTCTGTAGTGCTCCATGTCTGGGTGTTAATTAGAGTTGAGCTCTGATAGAAAGGGCGTCGTGGGCGTCAAATTTCTCAGAAGCCGTTATCGACTAAAGAGGGGTTGGAAACAGGCTTGTCATGTTCTGAAGGATAAGGGAGGGGGGGAGGACATTTACTGCCCTGAGAGAGAGCAGAGGGAGGAGGCGGCGGCTTACAGTGTTGGAGGCCGCAGGACCTCCGTAGATTGAATATTGTGGGCCGGAGGTTGTTCTCTGGTAGATGAAAAACAATTTAAGAATAGCGCACCTGGAGAGAGAGAGCATCAGGGGCAGAACAAGGCGAAAACACGTCCTTTTAGAGCAAAGGATGGTCGCGAGCTGACACCTAAGGGATCTTCTCACAGAAAGTGCCAGAGGATGCTTACCTCCAAAAAGCAGACATGTGTATTTGATTGGCGGAGTGCTAAGGGTGTAGGAAGGAAAATGGAATCTTCCAGAAAATCTTCTGAAAGGAGTATGAGCTTCGGGCGATTGGGTGACAGATTCGTAACCCATGTAGTGGAAGGTAATGTTTTTATTATTGCCGCTGGGATTCGTCATTTGAGCACAATCGTAGATGTTGCTTGTCCAGGAGGGCGTGAGGTATGGTGTGGAGAGGCACTGCCCTGCGGTGATCGATCGAGGGCATTTCCCTGTGGCAGTCGATCGAAGACACTTTGCTCTAGGGATCCACCTAGAGACTTCGCCGCAGAGAGCCAAGGTGGAGAATCTTGAGGTCAGATTTTCAGAACTGTTGCTTACGACGCAAGGAGCGCGTGAAGTTGTGTCTCTGTGAATATAGTTGTTATTGTGTTAACTCTGGTGATGATTCTTTACCTCTCTGTTGAGTCTCACACACTTGAAATGCTTCTTTATCACCCACTGTGCAGGCAGAGAATTGCAGGTAGGCCACATACCTCACCTGCACAACGGACGACGACCCAGCGAACAGACCTATTGTGTAGAACAACTGCCGTCCATACTTCAACAGGTGATATGCGCACTCCAGTTCAGCGGGTAGGGAAATACTCACAGTAATGTGTTGTGTTGCATTTGCTTGTCCACGGAGTGTCTTCTGAAAGGGCCACTCAGGGTGAAGATCTTCTGTTTCTCACCGCTAATCAGTATCAACCAATTTGCGTCCATCTAATAACAGAGAGTGCGGTCTAAAGAAAGTCAAACATACGTTCTGCCAATCTCGAAATTATATGTAGGGTAGAATCCGACATTGCGCACTTCATATTTATACAGTCTTTTTGCATTCTACTTTTTTAAGCATAAATAATTCACGTTCTAGTAGTATTCCGATAAGAATGATTGGTTTGATGTGCTAAACTGAAGTGAAGTAAAACCAAAACGAGATACTTCGTTTTATAAAAATCCATAGGTGTCAATGACAGGGTCATTTCAATCATTTGTAGGTGTGAGAATTCCACTGCGAAGGCAACATTAGGCAACCACACATACACACACTGTATATTACAAACCATGGAGGTTTACAATGTGTGCGAACAAAATTTTTTCGATGATGAACATTAACGAACCAAAAAATAGGAAGTGCTTGACGAATGTAAATTAGAGTCAACTTTTAGCTTGCTTATGACAAAACCTGAGCCAAGCATCAAGGAAACTGTGAAATCAGTGGACTATCATATTTCAAATTAAATTGTGTACATGATGTTTCTGTAAAATACTTGCTGTAATTACATCTACATCTACATCTATACTCCGCGAGCCACCTTACGGCGTGTGGCGGAGGGTACTTATTGTACCACTATCTGATCCCCCCTTCCCTGTTCCATTCACGAATTGTGCGTGGGAAGAACGACTGCTTGTAAGTCTCCGTATTTGCTCTAATTTCTCGGATCTTTTCGTTGTGATCATTACGCGAGATATATGTGGGCGGTAGTAATATGTTGCCCATCTCTTCCCGGAATGTGCTCTCTCGTAATTTCGATAATAAACCTCTCCGTATTGCGTAACGCCTTTCTTGAAGTGTCCGCCACTGGAGCTTGTTCAGCATCTCCGTAACGCTCTCGCGCTGACTAAATGTCCCCATGACGAATCGCGCTGCTTTTCGCTGGATCATGTCTATCTCTTCTGTTAATCCAACCTGGTAAGGGTCCCATACTGATGAGCAATACTCAAGAATCGGACGAACAAGCGTTTTGTAAGCTACTTCTTTCGTCGATGAGTCACATTTTCTTAGAATTCTTCCTATGAATCTCAACCTGGCGCCTGCTTTTCCCACTATTTGTTTTATGTGATCATTCCACTTCAGATCGCTCCGGATAGTAACTCCTAAGTATTTTACGGTCGTTACCGCTTCCAATGATTTACCACCTATGGCATAATCGTACTGGAATGGATTTCTGCCCCTATGTATGCGCATTATATTACATTTATCTACGTTTAGGGAAAGCTGCCAGCTGTCGCACCATGCATTAATCCTCTGCAGGTCTTCCTGGAGTACGTTAAATGAAGTGAATATTTGTAAAACAAATGACGCATTATCTATTTGCTGCTCTTACGCAGTCACATTCAGAACTCTGCAGCCCGCAGTACTAGCGAGGCTGTACGCCCCTGATATACAGAAACAGCCTGAAATACTTAAAATTTGTGTTACACTGTTCCTTGAAACAAACGACCAAAGTTTCCTACCAACGCAAGAAAGGGGTTATCGAAAAGCAGATATTTTCGACATCCTTCGCTACAACGAAATTTTTGTCAAGGTATCAAATCCGAGAGGATTTTACGTGTTTCTGAGGCACTTCCTTCAAAACGGCTTCGATAAGATTTTACGGTTTGCCGGTACTGACTTCCAGAGGATAATGATGATCCAGCTACAAAATGATATGCCACTCCTTTCTGGAAGCAATTTTTCCCAACTACGGACCTACCAAATAAGAATGCTATGACCTGTGCTGTATGGATTTCTGCATTCTTGCCAGCATGAGATGGGTTTTTTTCGGCTTTGTTTCTTGTTTTGTCGGGCTGCTCGAATTATTTCACATAATGAGCGGTTTGGATGCTGCTGAAGTTAAGAGTATTGGAGCATTAGCTTAAAAGTTTTCCCCTCACAGGAACAATAACACACAAACTCCTGTGTTTGATATGGAGTTTGTCATTAAGCAGGAATTGTAATGCTTCAACTTTACGCTCATCTGGCGCCTTTCTGCATCTCTGTCATAGCCGTATACCGGATAACAGGCATGAGTCGCCAGCAAACAGTGTAATAGACGTCACAAGTGCTTCAAAAATCTCTGGTTCTTTGCGGACATGTGGATTTCCAGGATTGGAAACTTAAACTGGGCTTTGGAACAAGTTTTCAGTAATGTTGGGAGTTTCTCTGCTTGCCACAGTCGCGTGTCAAAGTTCGTTTACGTGGTAGCGTGGAGAGGTTTAGTACTCATTCACAGCCAGATAGGCTTGTTAGATAAGCATGTGATAAAGACGAGCGGGCTTCCTAATCTCAATTGTATAAACTATACCAAATTTTTAAAACTAAATTTTTTTCTAGCAGAGAAAAAAGTCTGATTTTAAAAAGTTTTAGGGCTAAAAACTATTTTACATATGAAAGTGCCGATGGGAAATAGTCTGTTTCTCTGCGGAAAAGTAAATATCAAAACACAGAAAAAGGTAAATCATAACATCAGCTTTTGTATTTTACCCTCATTATTAAGAGACAACACGTATCTATTGAAATGAGATTAAAATATTTCGAGATACTGAAATGCGACCTACAAAATCTCCCAGTACTTTCACAGGTTTTCGACAGAAGTGTTTTACCACAGGAAATTTTCCACTGTTTTTTTATATCTGGGTATTCCAACTCCTCTAATTTCTAAGAACTACGAAAGCAGTTTTTTTGCACTTCTTGTGCGTCTGTAAAGTGACTATCAATTTAACAACCAATGGTCGTCTCTTAAATCTATAGGCCCTATGTAATGAAAAGTCGTAAAATGAAGAAAGTGTTCAAAAGAGAGTGAAAGAGGTTCAGTCGTGACTGCAGTTTTGAGTATCTCGGAAGCAGCAATCCGTCCAGCATTCAAGGGACAATCAGAGCGTACACAAAGAGTTATTTAGGAAAGTTGTAAGGAGTTCACCACCCTGTTGGAGCAAATGTAATTTCGATGTATTGCTCACGCGCTGCCTGCGACAGAAAATATCTTTGCTTCAATAGAATCGCAGTTCAAAGAAGTCTTGGCAGTTGTTGCATTCGCTCAACGAGTTAAAATTTCATAGAGTGGTTGAGATACTAGTTACAGTGCTCCTAGCGGCAACCAACGCTAACTCGGGCGCCATGTTCTCTTTAGTCAAAACATTACGAAAGCGTTGCTGTTATTTGTGTTGGAAGTGTGTCAGCTGCTGTGATATTACTGCAATATTTAACTTTTCTAGTTGACTTTTCTGTTACAAAAATAAAGTCAACATGCCTGCAGTGTATTCAGCGTTCAACTGCACAAATCGCAGCTATAAAACAACAAATATTTCATATTATAAGTAAGTATATTAGTACCGAAATACGACACACGTTTTTTAATGTTTATTAAAGAGTCGTTTGCATTGAAACTGTAATTATGCTTAAGACAAATGCAGGAAAGTAATTTATTTATAGTTGATTACAGGTTTCCTTTAAAAGACAAGGAAATTACAAAAAGATGGGTTATAAATATGAAGCGAGAAAACTGCGTTTCCTACTACAGCAAGTTACCTCTGTTCAGCTCATTTTGAAGAGAAATATATGTACCACACAAATGTCCAGAGGCGCCTTTTGTCAAAAGCAGTACCAACTATCTTTAATTTTCCACCACATTTACAAAAAAAAGATAAAGTATTACGACCACAACCCAGAAAGCGATGTTTCGACAATTTCCAAGACAGTGCTGTTAATGTGATATCATTGGCACAAAGTAAGTCAATAATTTAATTATACTCCACGTTCTTACTACTTTCAATTACATACTTTCTATTATAATCTTATGGTGTAACTCTGTTATAAACTTATGATTTAACTGCATTCTTTCAGTGCCTATTGGACCCACATCTGTTTCTGCTGACCACAATTACTGTCTACCAAGCCCTAAGAAGTTGAAAACACAATATGACAGAGTAAAAGCAGAGCATGTGCGACTAAAAAAGCGGATAAAGCAAATGAGGCAACTTAGTGTACGACACAAAAGAAGAATAGTGCAGTTACAGACTTTAGTTGCTGGTTTGAGAAGAAGGCTATGTAGTTCAGTTTCTGATATGTTTAACAGTGTAGTTGGTTTGTTGAAGAAGCTATTGGAACTTCAGTGCAGTGGTAAAGTATGCTATTATTCTCAGCAAATAAGGACATTTGCCCTGACCCTACACTTTTATTCTGCCAAGGCATATAGCTACTTACGAAAATTTGTGATATTACCCCACCCAAGAAATTGGAAAATTCCTGTGGGTTATTGTTTAGTTCGAACCCTATCTTCTACTGTAAAGCTAAATTTGGTACAACAGTATCTCCGAAAATTTGAAGACACCGGTGTTACTATAGTAGCTGTGGTTTGTTATGGTACTGCCACAAATAGATCTTTAATTGCAAATTTAGGGATCAGATGAGATGAACAGGGAGCACAGTGTTGGTTTCTCCATCCTTCAAATATAATATGAGGGTATTTTGCATGTTCGACACAGCTCACATGCTAAAGCTGGCACGTAATTTACTTGCAGAAAAGAATTTTTTGTTAGATGGTACCATTTCAGGCAGTGGTAACATAATTAAATGGGAATATTTTAAAAAGTTTGTGGCCTTGCATGAAAGGGAAGGTTTGCATGCTGCAAACAAACTTAGGAGGCAGCACATTCTGTACCATACTCAAAAAATGAAAGTGGCTTTGGCAGCACAAACCCTTAGCAACTCTGTTGCAAATGCCATGTTGTTCTGCAAAGGTGTAGGCATTAAAGAATTTTATGGGTGTGAGGCAACAGTTAAATATATCAAAACGTTAGACAGTGCCTTTGATTTATTAAATTCTTGTCACACAATGGGGAAGGGCACTAAGGCACCAATTTTCAGATGGAACAGAGACACAGCCTGTAAAAGGATCAATAAATACATTAATTATTTCAAGTCTTTAAAGCTTTCTGATGGAAGTCCTGTTATTTTGCCTAACAGAAAAATGCCTTTGTATGGACTTATGCTGAATTTAATGAGCATAAGGCAAATTGTACAATTGTATGTTTGGAAAGAAAATGCAGAGCTCAATTATATTTTGATCCATAGAACAAGTCACGATAACTTGGAATTATTTTTCTCCAGCGTTCGTAGTAGAGGAGGAAACAGAAAAAACCCAAATGCTGTGCAGTTTAGATCAGCATACAGGAAATGCTTAATTGCACAGATAGAAGGTTCTCAAAATGGAAATTGCCAAAAGTTAAATACTAGTATGCTACCTCCTGCTACCGTTCCATCACTTCCTTTTGCTAAGGTAAGCCCTGCAGCTGTAGACCATGATTATGTGCCAGATTATGCCTCACTAAGTATGTACTCTGATTGTGGCATTGAGTACATAGCTGGAAGTATAGTGAGACAGGTGACAAATAAAATTAACTGTACTGACAGCTTAGAAGTTATTTTTGCTTCTATTGAGGCTAAAAGAACTGGATTGATTGCAGTGAAAGATGTGAAAACCAGTTTAATCAATTCGGCTAATGATGTTGTTTGTAATGTTGCTGAGAAGGTTTTCAGAAATGAGGACATTATCCTGAAATGTCAACAAAAAAAAAAAAAAACGTTTTGTTGAGGTTCCAGACAGAAGTGTTGCAATTGATGAGAGGCTCCTTATTTATAAACAATGAACATCTTTTTACAGAAACTGAATTTGGTGAAGAAACTCATTATGTTAAACTGATAAAACTGCTGCTCGAACATTATTTTATATGTCGAATAAATCACTTATGCAAATCAAAATCTTCGTAGCAGAGAGGTAAAGTTGTGAGACAACTATACACCAAGCTTATTTTATTTAAAGGTCAGTGAAAAGACTGAAAAAATTCGAATGTCAGTTAAAACATTGTAAAAATTAAATGTAAATAAATTATTTTACTTTTCTTGTAGATTATTATTATTATTGAATTACTATGCTTGTGTTAACTACTTATAACACATATTTCAAATAATATTCTCGTTCACAGTGGACTGGTTTTTGAGGCTTTGACTGTTCGCTTTGAAATAGCGACGAAAATATCGCATTTCTGCGCCAGTTACTGTTTCTAATAGTTAACCACAGCATGTTTAGAAGTTTCACCGTAATATTCTGGTGGTACCTGCTCTAATTGCAGTAATTTATGGGCAACAAGTGACGTAATAGTGGATGGACGGACTTATTTGAGTTGTCTTGTAGTGTTATCTACATCGAAAAGTTTAGCCATATTTCGACAAGAACATCCCTTTTTGCTGTCAGTGTACACAGAAATCACTGCTGTCTATTGCTTGTTTTAGAAAAAATAAAGCTAGCATGGGCTATTTCAAGTAAGTCAAACGCAGTTACAAGGGGGCGGGACACAGGAGACGAAGGCCTTGACTAAAGAAAACATGGCGGACAGAACTTCAATTTGCTTCAAACATGAGGGTCCTACAGCCACTCTATGAAATTTTAACTCGTTGCATTCGCTTGATGCTACAGTGCAGTTGTAGTCTGTCGCTGGTACAGAGCAGTTCATAGCCATGTATTGTAAGGTAAATTTTATTATTTTTATTGGCATGCGCATAATTAAGTCACTTGTCTGAAATGTAAATATCAATTTGTTTCAATCTTTTTGTGATTCGTCAGCACCAGTTGGCCCAGATTTGTAATATTAAGTTTTTCATATAATGGATTGCAGATCTTTATCGATAATGTAAAAGATTTTCAGAATATAATTTTCACCAGTCAACAAAAAAAGGAAGGAATAATTTTGCTTTAAGTCATTACCAGTCCCGACCCAGTCATTTATTTAAATTTAAATATTTCAGAAATTTTCTCAGATCATAGTCATGTGTTCTTTAGTAATCAGACGACCAGCTGTGCAGCTGTGTCAATAAGCAAAGTCAGTTTTTTTAATAATTCAAATCTCATACAAATGTTGTCCATTAGTAGTAGATAGGCCAGCATTGCACTAAGCTGTGTCATTCACGAGCAGATATACAGACAGCGTTATCCGGCGACACATCATGAGGTAAGAATTTTACACTTTATTCAGATTGATTTCGCAAGGCCATGGCGTAGCGCTGCTTACGTCAAAATTTATCAGTTTTCATGAGTTAAGATATTAACAAAAAAATTATCATTTTTATTTTTTATATGGGAAGGTTACAAAGTAACAGGAAAAAATTGGCTCTGAGCACTATGGGACTCAACATCTTAGGTCATAAGTCCCCTAGAACTTAGAACTACTTAAACCTAACTAACCTAAGGACATCACACACACCCATGCCCGAGGCAGGATTCGAACCTGCGACCGTAGCAGTCCCGCGGTTCCGGACTGCAGCGCCAGAACCGCTAGACCACCGCGGCCGGCAGTAACAGAAAAAATTAAATGTGTCGAGCCGGGGATATGAACCCATGTCCTACAGATTATGTCCTAGAAGTGCTGCCGTACAACTTTTCGGCGTATTTTTCAAAATAACGAAGTGATTCGCCTGGACGCAAATTTTGAAGACAGCGCACAAAGGCAGTGTCGCTATGTGTTGTTGAATCGCGTCAGATTTGTTTAGCTTGTCAGCTATGCTCGTAAAACGTTTATTTTGGGAGCGCACTAGCCGCTTGGGTATTCACTCAGATGAGTGTGGAAAACTACTTAACAGCACTTGCAGACCGGCCAGACCCCCTACTGCTACTGGACTGGGGCCAGGTCCGCTCCGCCTCGCTGGCCACGAAAGCGAGCTCGTCCATCAGGTGAGCTATTCTGACGGGTGATGTCAAGTGTTCGGTTTGGCACAACTGCAGGATAGCCCATAGCAACAGTAAACGTACCCTCTATGCTACGCTGAAAGAGTTATTTGCAATGCAGGGGATCTGGTTTTAATCTCGGTACTGTCAGGGATCTTTCTCGACTGGAGAACTGGAAAACTGGAAAGGGGACAATAAAGCCTTGCGACGCCGATTGAGGAACGTGTTCATTCATCTAGTTCCTTTTATCAGTTTTACATACAGTGAACTGGCAAAAGCCATGGGGATACCTCCTGATTTCATGTAGGACCTCCTTTTGCTCAGCGTAGTGGACGGACTCGACGTGGCATGGACTCAACAAGTCGATGGAAGACCCCTGCAAAAATACTGAGCCATGCTGCCTCTATAGTCACCCATAATTGCTTAAGTGTTGACGGTGCAGGATTTTGTGCTTGAACTAACCTCTCGGTTATGTCCCGTAAATGTCCGATGAGATATATGTCGGGTGATGTGAGTGGCCAAATCATCCTCTCGCATCGTCCGGAACGAACAATTACGAACAATTGTGGCCCGGTGACATGGCGCCTCGTTCTCGTTGTTTGAGAACATGAAGTCCATGAATGGCTCCAAATGGTCTCCTAATTAGCCGAACGTAGCCATTTCCAGTTGAACCCGAGGACCCAGTGCATCCCATGGTAACACAGCCCACACCATTATGGGGCTATCACCAGCTTGCAGAGTGCCTTGTTAACAACTTGGATCGATACCTTCGTGGGGTCTGCGCCCCACTCGAACCCTACCATCAGTTCTTACCAACTGAAATCGGGACTCATATAACCAGACCACGATTTTTCATTACTCTACGGTTCAACCGATATGGTCACGAGCCCAGGAGAGGCACTGAAGGCGATGTCGTGCTGTTAGCAAAGGCACTCGCGTCGGTTGTCTTTTGCCATAGCCCATTAACACCAAATTTCATCGCTCTATCCTAGCAGATACGTTCGTCGTATGTCCCACATTGATTTCTGCGGTTATTTCCCGCAAAGTTCCTTTTGTATTAGCACTAACTACGCAAACGCCTCTGCTCTCAGTCGTTAAGTGAAGGCCATCGGCCACTGCATTGTCTGTGGTGAGAGGTAATGCCTGACATTTTGAGTTCTCGGCACACTCTTGACACTGTGGATCTCGGAATATTGAAGTGCCTAACGATTTCCGAAATTGAATGTCCCATGCTTCTAGCTCCAACTGCCATTTCGCGTTCAAAGTCTATTAAATCCCGCCGTATGGCCGTAATCACGTCGTGAACCTTTTCACATGAATAATCTGAATACAAATTACATTTCCGTCAACGCAATGTCCTTTTATACCTTGCGTACGCGATACTACCGCCATTTGCACATGTGACTCTCCCTATCCTATGTCTTCCACCGTGCTAAGCTAATCTACATAATTCTAAATGCCCTTTATTATCGTAATTATTATTATTCTTATTACTACTATTAATTTCAGTTATTATTGTTATCATTATTATCATTATTGTTATTATTTGGAAATCTTGTGATATCTTCTACGTACGTTCCTCCTGGTCAGACGCAAGAGAAGGCTTTAAGGCCCTAATCTGTTCAGGCTAAATAAGCAATAAATCAATAAATATCTTTCTTATTGTTTAATACTTCCACTACAGGACTGTGCACGTCCCAGGGCGCATGACGGAGGCGTTTTACTGGAAGACGAATCTAAATTGGACGATCAGCTTCCAAGTCCCGAATTGGTAGAAGCCTTTTTTATTTATTAATTTTTTTTGCAGCTACTTACCTGACAGTACTGTGGGAGATAACCATAACCATTGTTTTTCGCTGTGTTACTGAGTTGTGCTTCGCTCTTTTCGCACTGTTTACTTTCCTTGTAGTAAGTGTACCTACCTACTGCAGTTATGAGATTCATTAAACACGTCAACATATAAGACGATTTTGGTTCAGATTGTGAACAACATTTAAGCGACTATTAGCTGTGTGACTTCTGCTTTCGCGGAAGCATGAAGCGGTTTTTTTTTTTTTTTTTTATAGGAGAAGAGGAACGGGCACCACAAAGCCTCATGACGCTGATTGTGGAACTCCTTGAGCGAGAGGGAGTCGTTCCATGGTCTGAGAACCTGACAGCAACCGGGAGCCCGGTGTGCTGGCCACAGGTCCCTTCATATCGCACTGGAGTGACGCCACTGGCAGAGGATAAAAAGGCTCCCTATTTACACTGAAAGGACTGTCAGAGTACACAGAGAACCAACTAGATCGTCATCAGCAGATGGGGCATCAGTACCACCACCTCCACCGTCACCACTACTCGACCACCATAACCACTACCATCAGCACCACTAACGATAGCAACAACATACATTTACGATAACTGGTACACTTATAATCACTGAAGTCAACCGTCAGTGTATTACAGTACACAATTTTAAAGAAAAATATTACTATATATTGTCGCATTTAATTAAAATTGCTCCTCATTTTTATTTTCTCATTGCTGCTCTTCTTTAGAAGGAAAATGGGAAGTTGCCCTCCGTCTTGTCATATATCTCATTATACTCGTAGTATACTATGTAAATAACTGTCACAAGATTTTGTTAATTTAACTATTAACTATTTCTATGTTAAGCTAAATTACATAGGACATATGTGTCTAGCACACACATTAGAGAAACAATGTTCGTTCTTTCCCTTCTTAGCATTCACATATTTATATTATGTCACTTTCTTGATTAACAAAGGTTATCCGTTCATGTTTATCTTCCGCTCATGTTTATCTCTGACCAGTCAGACACAAGGTGTCGCTGTTATCATTCAGCGCTCACTTACACTTGTACACTTACATTACGAAACTATTGTTATCGAAGCACATGGTGTCATGCCTGTAATTCTAAAGTTCGGTAGTATAGTTAAATATTCTGTTGCATGATATCCTCACTTTCAGTATACTTACCATATTTAACTTTGTTTAATTCGTGTTCATTTTATTGTACGTCAGGCTAATGACGCTCTGCTTTTAAAATTGTGTGACGTGGACAAGTATGCTGACTTTTAACCCCAGTCTAGATCTATATCTACATCTGTACATGTACACTCTGAAAATCACTGGAAGTGCGTGGAAGAGGGGACTCCCATTGTACCAGCTTTTTCTTGTTCCATTCACGTACGGAGTGCAAGAAGAATAACTGCAGAAACGCCTTTGTGCACCCTGTAATTAGCCTAAGCTTGTCTTCGCGATCCCTGTGGGAGCGAGACGCAGGAGGCGTCCCACACACTAGAACAATATTCTAAAATGGGTCACAAGGGTGTTTTGTATGCAGTCTCCTTTATGGACTAATTGTATTTCGCTAGTTTTCTACCAATGAACCATAGTCGCTATTGTAGTCATAGGACACTACTAGTTTTTAACTTTGGGGAGTTAAAAATTCTACATTTCTGAAAATTTAAAGGTAGTTGCTAATCCTCCCACCACTTTGAAATCTTATGAATTTAAAGGTAGTTGCTAATCCTCCCACCACTTTGAAATCTTATGAATATCCGACTGAGTGTTTGTGCAGCTTTTCCAGACAGTACTTTACTACAGATAGCTGCATCATCCGCGAAAAGTCTGAGGTTGCTATTAATTTTGTCTGCGATGTCATTAATATGCAACATGAACAGCAAGGGTCCCAACACACTTCCTTGTGGCACACCAGGCGTTACTTCTACATCTGTCGATGACTCCGCATGCAAGATGACAAGCTGTGTGCTCCCCCTCAAAAAATGCTCACTCCGGTCACAAATCTCGCTTAGCATCCCAAATGTTCCTTCTTTAGGTAATAAGCGTATCTTTCGCACAGAATCAAACGCCTTTCGAAATTAAGAAAAGTTGTATCTGCCTGACTGCCTTTGTTAATGGCTTTAAGAATATCATATGAGAAAAACGCGAGTTGGGTTTCAAAAACAGAAGTTTTCGAAATCCATGCTGATGGGCATGGAGGTGGTCATTCTGTTCGAGATATTCATAATGTTTCTATAAACAACGTCAACTTATTTGGACGATAGTTTTTGGATAGCTTCTGATGCTCTTCTTGTAGATGGGTGTGGACTGTGCTTCTTTCCAGCCACGAGGAACTGTTTTTCTTTTTTTTTTTTTTTCGAGCGATCTTCGGTTTATCCGGCTCTGGAGTTTTGTTAATTGTGACGGTTTCAGCTATTTTCCAACGGCGCTGACACCAATACTTATTTCACTCATCTTGGCAGCGATACTAGAATTAAACTGGAACAATACTCCTGGGTTTCCTTTTGTAAACTAAAATTTGAAAATGAAGCAAAGCATTTATGCTTTTACTTTGCTACTCTCAATTTTATTTCCTGTCTCGTCCATAAGTGGCTTACTCTGACTTCGGTGCCACTAACAGCCTTTGCACACGACAAGAGATTCTTCATGTTTTGTGAGAGATCTTACGATACCGTTCTGCTGCGGTAGTCATTGGAGGCTTCACTCACTGCACTCTTGACAATCAAACGCGTTTCATTCAGTATCTCTCAATCTATAGCCCTAAGCTTTGTTTCACACCTGTTATGCTGTAGCCTCTTTTTCTTTAGAAATTTATTTACCGTAACTATAAACCATGGATAAACACTCCCATCATAAACTGTTACGCTAGGTACATACACTTATCAGCCAGAACATTATAGCCACCTGCTTAATAACAGGTATGTCCACCTTTTGCATGGAAGCAATGAGGTCCTCTTAGGTCGCTGGAGGGAGTCGGCACAACATATGTACACAAGAGTCACCTAATATCCGTAAATTCCGGGAGGGGGGGGGGGGGAGGGGAGGTGGCGATGAGCTCTGACGCCACGTTCAATCACATGCCAGACGTGTTCGACTGGGTTCGGATCTGGGGAGTTGTGGGGGGGGGGGGGGGGGGGGGCAGCACATAAATTGAAACTCCCCACTGAGTTCCTTTAACCACTCCATCACACTCCTGGCCTTGCGACATTGCACATTATCTTGTTGAAAAATGCCACTCACGTCTTGAAACACAATCGTCATGAAGGGATGTACGTGGTCTGCAACCATTATACGACACTCCTTGGCCGTCTTGGTGCCTTACACGGACACATGGACACATGGATGCCCACATGAATGTCCCTCAGAGCATAACGGAGCCGCCGCCAGCTTGTCTCCGTCCCGTAATACATGTGTCAAGGAACTGTTCTCCTAGAAAACAACAGATTCGCGTCTTCTCATCGGCATGAGAAGAAGGTATCCGCATTCATCAGACCATGAAACGCTCTGCCACTGCGCCAACGTCCAGTGCTGATGGTCATGTGCCCATTTTAGTCGTAGTTCCGAAGGACGTGGTGTTAACATTGGCATATTCGTGGGTCGTCGTATGCGTAGACCCATTGTTAGGAGTGTTCGGTCCATTGTGTGTTCAGTCACACTTGTACTCTGCTCAGCATTAAAGTCATGTGGTAGTTCCGCCACAGTACGCCGCCTGCCCCGTCTTATACCAGTCTTCCCAACCTACGATGTCGGACATCCGTACGTGCTTTCGGCTTGGTTTCGCCACGTGTTGAAGACACTCACCACAGCACTCCTCGAATACCCGATGTCTTGCAGTTTCCGAAATGCTCGTGCCGAGCCTCCGGGCTCCTTCCCCATCTTACACACGAACAGCACACTCACTGATACTACATGCACCCTGTGTGTGTCTCACTGGCAGCCATTCCTCGCCAGGTGACGCTGCTGTCAAATGGTTGGGTTTATGTCGATAGCAGGTCGGTGTTTATGATGTTCTGGCTGATCAGTGTATCTATCCAGTACATGATCAACTATTTTTTTCTGAATTTGAGCCATAGTTCCTCTACATTTTCTGCTGTCAGTTGTAAGTTTCAAGTTTCTCATTGAGATATGATGCTACTACCTCTTTATCTAGTTTACTGAACGTATAAATCTCTCTCTGTGTTTTAGTTGCTACAGTTACCTCATAGTCAGTGATACCCATTTCAATGTGGACGACCTCAAAGAGGTCAGGTCTAATGGTTGCTATTACATCCAATATGTTTTCATCCAATGTGGGTTTCAGAACTACTGTTCTAGTTAGTTTTCAGAGAAGGTATTTAGTAATATTTCGCAGCATTTGTTCTGAAACATACCACTAACTAGGCTATAATTTCCCTAGTGATTGTTGGGTAATTAAAGCCCCCTCCGATGATTACAGGATGACCGGGAAACTTTCGTACTGACGAAGTTTTCGGTTACGTCGGAGGAGGATGTGGGGTACGGTGGGTTGGAAACTTAGTCGAACGAAGGTTTTGCTCATCACTTGCAGACAGTAAGGCTAAAAGTTTTGTTATTGCTCCACGAGATATTGTTTTGACGAAGTTAGTATCCGTTCGTGCGATTTTAAATACCAATGCTGTTTAGAAGAACCTGAAAATCGTTTGTACGGAAAGCTAGAAAGTAATCTAGGAACCTCCAGTCCATAAGTTCAGAATCCAACTCGCCGAAATGAAATTAAATGTTCTATTTCACTAGTTATAATTGAAAGGAGTCGGCAACTATGGCGAAAGTTAAAAGTTGGAACTATGGTGATAAATGAGAGATTACAGTTTAAACAAATTAGTATATTGAGGAAAAGTTCATGTACACAAATTAATATTTTTGAAATTCATTAAAATTTTCCTATCGTAATCAACGCTCAACACAGTTCAGAGACGATCTTCACTGTAAGTTCCAAGTATTGCTAACTATCGCTTCGTCTGTTAATTAAGTACAGTTAATTGCTCCCCTTAAAAGTGGTGACATAAAACCATCCAAATTAAAACGCAAGCTTTACAGTAATTTATCAATGCACGGAAGTTCTGTAGCGAGGCGACTGACGACGACCGAATGAATTCCCGTTTAAAAATTTGTATTCGCGGGGATCCACAGCCGCCAGATGTTTAATAAATGTAAATATGCCCTAGTAGACTCTAACGTGATTTTTATTTAACCGTGCGATTAACTAATTCCGACTACTTGTCAATATCGAGACTTGTAAAACCATCATGGAAAAGCACTACATTGTTTGCATGCATCACATGTGTAACTAACTCAGCTCACATTCAGATGAAACGTTACTGCACAAATTTCTTGCAACTACATGGTAGCTGACAGCAGCTGGTAATTTGTTGTCACAGATTCATACTCATTCAAACCCTTTAAGACTCTCGGTAGCACATATCATATGCACGGAGCATATGTTGCTGGCGTGCCATATTTAGTCGATAAAAAAAGTCAGAGACCAAAGAATACATTAAGGGCAAACAAATGGACATAAAATATTATATACAATACATGGCATATCACCGGGCAAACTCCATTATTTTAAACATCATATTAACAAAAATATAGATGAAGTACGTACAAAATTCCACAAATAATAGAAACAGAATAGCCCATCAACTGCTAGCGTGCCATGTATAAAGACTGCCTCATGTCGTAAGCCATTAGTGTCTGAAAGCTATTTCTAGACACACAGAAGCCAGACCTGACTTTGTACAGAGAGATGATCCACAGAATTTTTTAAGTAGCAATCAATATGTAATGCGTGAAAGGGTGGTAACCAAATGTCACCTGTGTTATAAAATGTATCAACCAGAATCGGGAACATCAAGTACTTCATGACTTACAGTGTATGATAGTATCATAAAATAAAATACATTAAAAAATTATGGGATCAAACAATATAAAGAGATAAAGTGGGAAATAACTGTAAATTCGGAGAAAAGAAGCCTCAAAATAGGAAGGGTTCTGTGGCCACATAAAGTAAGCGTACCACCAAACTATAAAATGTGTAAAAATCAATATCGCACTCCTAAAGTAAGAACAATTTGTTACTTAACATTCACAATATCAAACGATATTGGATATGTAGAGTTCAGAGAAGCTGGATTAAGAAAAGAGCACGACCGCTACGGTCGCAGGTTCGAATCCTGCCTCGGGCATGGATGTGTGCGATGTCCTTAAGTTAGTTAGGTTTAAGTAGTTCTAAGTTCTAGGGGACTGATGACCTCAGAAGTTAAGCCCCATAGTACTCAGAGCCATTTAAACCATTTTTTAAAGAAAAGGCAAACATACGTTTCTAGCATTTGTAGACTTAGAGAAAGCTTTCGACAATGTTGACTGCAATACTCTCTTTCAAATTCTAAAGGTGGCATGGGTAAAATACAGGGAGCGAAAGGCTATTTACAATTTGTACAGAAACCAGATAGCAGTTATAAAAGTCGAGGGACATGAAAGGGAGGCAGTGGTTGGGAAGGGGGTGAGACAGGGTTGTAGCCTCTCCTCGATGTTATTCAATCTGTATATTGAGCAAGCAGTAAAGGAAAAAAAAGAAAAATTCGGAGTAGGTATTAAAATCCATGGAGAAGAAATAAAAACTTTGAGGTTCACCGATGACATTGTAAGGTGTCTTGAAATGAGGATATAAGATGAACATCAACAAAAACAAAACGAGGATAATGGAATGTAGTCGAATTAATTCAGGTGATGCTGAGGCAATTAGATTAGGAACTGAGACACTTAAAGTAATAAAGGAGTTTTGCTATTTGGGGAGCAAATGAAATGATGAAGGTCGAAGTAGAGAGGATATAAAATGTAAACTGGCAATGGCAAGGAAAGCGCTTCTGAAGAAGAGAAATTTGTTAACATCGAGTATAGATTTAAGTGTCAGGAAGTCGTTTCTGAAAGTATTTGTTTGGAGTGTAGCCATGTATGGAAGTGAAACGTGGACGATATATAGTTTAGACAAGAAGAGAGTAGAAGCTTTTGAAATGTTGTGAGACAGAAGACTGCTGAAGATAAGATGGGTATATCACATAACTAATGAGGAGGTATTGAATAGAAATGGGGAGAAGAGGAGTTTGTGGTACAACTTGACCAGAAGAAGGGATCGGTTGGTAGGACATGTTCTGAGGCATCAAGGGATCACCAATTTAGTATTGGAGGGCAGCGTGGAGGGTACAAATCGTAGAGGGAGACCAAGAGATGGATACACTAAGCAGATTCAGAAGGATGTAGTCTGCAGTACGTACTGGGAGATGAAGCAGCTTGCACAGGATAGAGTAGCATGGATAGTTGCATCAAACCAGTCTCAGGACTGAAGACCACAACAACAACAGTCAGCGGGTCACGCTGAAACTCAAAATATGTAACACTTGTGTTGTTTATCATCAGGCGAAATGCTGTGACGTTATTTAAGTATTTTGCACGCTTTAACTGCGGCTAGCTTGGCGAAGGATGGGTGACGGGGAAGTTGTTCGGCTGAGTCTAGGGAGGGGACCAAATAGCTAGGTCATCGGTCCCATCGGGTTAGGGAAGGGTGGGGAAGGAAGTCGGCCGTGCCCTTTCAAAGGCACCATCCTGGAATTTGCCTGTAGCGATTTAGGGAAATCACGGAAAACCTAAATCAGGGTCGCCGGACGCTGGTTTGAACTGTCGTCCTCGGGAATGCGAGTCCAGTGTGCTAACCACTGCGCCACCTCGCTCGGTGAGAGGGAAGTTCCGATCTCATTCGCTCGCCGCCGTTAGTAATCCGCCACAGCGCTTGCCTCCCCACACTCTGATAGTGAGTCTTAATCTCATGCAGTTTCAATTTCAGTCTCAGTGGATTTGAGTTTCTCGTCAGCTGCGACAAATAAACAGCCTCAATTTCTCATTAGCCTCTCCTTTCGACATTTGCTTGAATTTTTCCCGAAAGTCTCACTGCTGTCAATTTTGGGTTTTAAATAACTTTTTGTACCAAGTATTACGTAAGTTTTACTGCTTTTAAGGAGGGTTTCAACTTTGACACTTTGTTGCAAATACTTTGGCAGTTAAACACCAGCATTTTAACACTCTCGCCTATGGCGCATATTTCATTGGACCTTGCACCGACCAGAAACAAATGATTTACTTTAGTGTACGGTCGTGCTTTTATTTTGCCCACCGACTACCAGTTTCGGTAACAAGTAGCATCATCAGGCCTTTCCCAAGGACACATTCGCCAAGATCACTTCCCGAGTAGGTGTGTGATATAATCTTACACTGATACTGCCAGGTCTCCTACAGCTATCGTTATCTGGACTGGATGGGGAGTCGGGTATCTAAAAAACACTCATGTGCACCGCACTCACCGTCATCTACCTGGGTAGCAGCCACGGATGTGTAGTGCACATCTGGACCAAGGGTGATTCTACAGTCATCAAACGTACGGTGCAAGTCCAGGGAGTCGTAGCCTAGCTTGCCACCGAACCTTCGCAGTCTCTGTGTAAAGCCTTCCATTCGACTCAGAACAAGGGAGCCACAATCGGTTCTGGGGACAGTGGTGCAAATCTTGAGTTCCGTTGAAACTGCGTGAACGTGACTGTTATTCTTAGCCTTCTGTTCCAGTCGCTGGAATGAACCAAGTACGACCTCGGATTCCAGACAACAGACATTGTTTGTTCCAAAGCGTGCCACAGTCTGCGGTTCGTTGCATCCTGTTCCCCCGATGGCTGCTGGAATGGCCTCTTCAGCATGGTGAACGAGGTCGCAGAGGCACACACTAAGTGTACATGGCGTTCCTTCCCATCCCTTGTTGCCGTTCCCCTAAGGGGTAGCATTACATATCGCACGTGCATATGTGCCTTTAACCACTTATGCACTCTGATTTCTATTTTTTTTTCTGTCGGCTAAACAACAGTGGTTACTTTGTGTTTTATATTTTGAGTGTGTTATATCCGATATGTGTTCCAGACACTTGGCAATGGCTACACAGCCGAAACCACATACAAGTGTAGATTAGATTAGATTCAGTTTTCGTTCCATAGACCCAAAAACGAGGTGATTCTCGTGGCTATGAAACTGGTCAGAAGTTATGACATAAAAAACATAAAACATCTGACTACCCTGATCATTTGTCAGGAGATTGTCAAAATAGGTGAATACATTACAGTAAACTAGAACTGTTAATATCTACAGAATTAACTCTGTCATAATGTAATATAGTTATGCACTATTAATAAATTTATCATACACAAAATACTTAAGCTTCGCTGTTTGTACTGTCAAAACCGAAATCTAACAAACATTTTTTCTTAAGCTGGTCTACTATTGCCAGTTAAAATATTCATCTATAGAGTAGAAGGAGTTGCCTATCAAAATGTCTTTCAAACTCTGTTTAAACTGTGCTTTATCTGAAACCAAGTTTTTTTTATGGTTGTTGATAATTTATTGAAAATCTGTGTTCCCGAATACTGGACCACTTTCTGTACCAACGTTAAGTGATTTTAGGTCTTTACATACATTGTTATTATTCCTAGTATTGATACTACATATTGAGCTATTGGTTCGGAACAGAGATGTATTACTTACAACAAATTTCATTAAGGACTAAATATATTGAGAAGCAGTGGTTAGAATACAAAGTTACGTAACAGATTTCTACATGATGCTCTTAAATTTACACCACAAATGATCTTATTAAGCGCTTTTGCACACTAAAAACTTTTGCTCTGTTTCGCGAGTTACCCCAGAATCTGATCCCGTATGACATAATAGAATGAAAGTAAGTAAAGTAAGCAAGTTTTTTTTATATTTATGTCTCCCATATCTGACATCATTCTCACTGCAAATACAGACTTGTTTGGGCGCTTCAGCAATTCTGTGGTATGCCCTTCCCAACTGAATTTATTATCGAGTTGTAATCCCACAAATTTAACACAGCCAACCTCTTCGATCTGCACGTCTTCGTATGTCATACACATGCTGGAAGGAAATCTCTTACAGGTAAAACAATGCAAAACAAAAGGATATTTTAATCCGAACAATAACTGCCAGTGAGGCAAAATGATATCATTCAACAAATTTATCATAGTTGTAGACTTAAAAAAACCGCATGGTTAATTACTTAGTCCTCTTGAACAATGGAAAAAATCTTATATTTGTTTACTATTGTACGGTTGAAGAGCAGCATCGTCCCTACTAATAGACCAGGGCTTCACAACATAACGTGAGCGCGGAGCAAGCTGTGAGCAGCAAGGCGCAAGCACGGACCAGCGCGAGCACGCTACCCCCACTACCGGACCAGAGCGGAGAGTCACGTGGGCCACACAACAGCTGCCGCCAGTCAATGTAAATCCACGGCCACCTGCAGGGATATCACTTACGAATTATTACTGTGACAAATGAAACAAATAAAGGAGAATGTACACGTGCCACATAATTTTGTTAGCTTAGTGTATGCCTCTACATCCGTATTAATTTGTGAACTGTTACACAATAAAAGGTGTCACTGAAGTGTGGGATTCTCTGTTATCTTGTACTTTTTGCCCTTTACAATTGCGTCTATGTTCGGAGTAATTGTTCTTGTGCATCGTAGGCGCAGCGTGCAGTTTAAATTTCGATCAGACAATGCGTTTCCCAGGCGCGTCTTGTTACATTTCATTGCAGAGAACAGTTATTCACAAACATACATGGAACCGAACATTGATATTATTGTAGCTGCCAGTTTGTGCAAATGAGGAAATCTATCCTGAGGGAAGTGTCTGTAAAATTCCAAAATGTTTTTCTTGTTCTGAAATTTGTCTCTGTATTCTGTCACACTGCAGGTCAATAATTTCTAGTTGCAGCTCAGGACGAATCTCTTCAATATTCGCTGAATATGGAGAGGAGAACAGATCAGAATCATTGTCTAATGCTGTCAGATCTTGAAAGCGTTCATCAAATTCTTCCTTAAGGGCAACTAAACTATGTGAATAACGTTCACAGTCTTTGTGAACATCTTGCATGGATCATAATTTAGGAAAATGAGCTAGATTTCCTGTTTCCAGCTGACTCACCCAAAGTGTCAATTTCATTTTAAAAGCTCGTATTCGATCTATGAAATGAGTAATTAGCAGATCTTTACCTTGTAGTGAAATGTTCAAAGCATTCAGACGGCTAGTTAAATCTGCTAAGAACGCGAGATCACATTTCCGTGAAAGCTCTTTCAATTCAGGAACACACATTATTTATTTCCATGAACATATTTATCTCATCCAATAGGCAAAAATTCGATTCAATAATTCGCCGCGACTAAGCCAGCGGACCTCGCTGTAATAAGGCAGGCTACCATACTGGCTTTTTATATCCTCAAGAAAGCTTTTAAACTGTCTGTGTTGTAGCCCATGCTTCCTTATATATGGTTGTACGAACAGCAACACTCATCACATTTTTAGAGTGATACTCTTTGCACATAAGTTTTCCTGGTGGATCACACAGTGAACGCCCCTTATTTCATTCGGCACGGTCAGTTTTTGCATTTTCTCCTTCAACAGCGCAACGAAACCTAATTTTTTCCCTGTCATCGCTGGTGCACCGTCTGTAGACGCTGAAACTAAAGAATTCCACGACAATCCTATATTTTCAACACTTTCTTCAAGACTACTTAAAATATCACCTCCGGTTGTAGTGTTCTTCATGGCTACTACATCGAGAAGCTCCTTCCTCACCTGAAGATCTCTATTAACACCTCTAATAAATATGGAAAGCTGCGCCGTTCCAGTGATATCAACACTTTCGTCCAGAGCTAGAGAATACGCCATAAAATCTTTATAGATATTTGCAAGCTGGCTCTGGACGTCGTCTGCCATGTCCTGTATGCGACGCATAATGGTCATGTCAGATAATGGCACAATCCGAAACTGTTCAACTTGAGATGGACACAAATGTTCCGCTGCAACTACCAAACATCTTTTATTAAATCGCCATCAGTGAAGGGGCGCAGGGATTTTGCTAAAAACAAAGCAATTTTGTAGCTCACCCTGAGAGCTGCCTCAGTTGATTTTTCTTCGTCATCCAGATCTTATTCGGATAGCTTCCTTTTAAGTTTAATAACTTCCCGTGCACGATCTGGTCCATCACATTTTCCACTTCCGTAGTCTTTCGCGTGGTATGATATATAATGTCGCTGCAAATTAAATTTCCTAAAAGAATTCAGCGTTTTGTGACATACTAAACATTTTGCAACACCATCTTTTTCCGTAAGCAGATACAATTCCTCCCAATGGGGGTTGAACTGCGAAAGCATTGTTGGGGTTACACAACGGCGACTTGACATGATTCTTAACCAGCGAAGTGACTGTTAGAGCTGATCGTAGTACTTTTAACGTTACACAGTCGGCGTGAATTCAATAGGCACGCTGCGGTCCTATTCATACGTGCGCGCGCATTTCCCCTCCCTCCCTAATCCGCGACCTTGCACCTACTCGCGAGCACGTGCCTGAGCAGACGCGAGTACTCGCGCTCAAAACCGGCCAGTTGTTAAGCCCTGTATTAGACCGACGCCAAAAAGGGAAACGAAAACAGTCAGCAAACAAAGGAGTAAGAGTCACTTGTTTTACAAAAGTGTATTGAAGTACTTCGTTAAAGTCTGCGAACGAAATGACTAGAGTGGAATGGCAGAACTTAGTCGCGAGATGTGAAACGCTTTCTAGTGGACTGTGTCCGTAGGCGCGGTCACTCCTTGCTGCTCCGTCAGTCCGGCGCGGCTTACGCACCAGTATGGTTTGAGAAGCTAATTAGCTCTGAGAGAAGCTAAAGATGGTAAGGCAGGCGAGCAGCCGGACGTCTCTCCTTGGACGGCAGTCGGAAGTGACGCAAGTGGCTCGAAGCTTCAAGACTTCCGGGACAGGATGGCGCCGGATATCTGAGACCTGCCTTCCTCGTCACTTCTGTCTTTAGGATTGCTGTTTTCTCGAACCTCTACTTCCTTCGCTAGAGTAAGAAAGCTGATGGTTTCTCAGGACGGAATTCAGGGATTAGCCAGCTAGACAGTGACCGTACATATTCACGCAAAGGATACTGTGGATGGTATGAATTATTTTTGCAAGGTAATTTTGCCGGCCGGAGTGGCCGAGCGGTTCTAGGCGCTTCGGTCTGGAACCGCGCGACCGCTACGGTCGCAGGTTCGAATCCTGCCTCGGGCATGGGTGTGTGTGATGTCCTTAGGTTAGTTAGGTTTAAGTAGTTCTAAGTTCTAGGGGACTGATGACCTCAGATGTTAAGTCCCATAGTGTTCAGAGGCCTTTTGCAAGGTAATTTCCAGTGCACTTTTCATTTTCTTGTTCCATCAAGCAGCACTCTTTGCGGCCGGTTATCAGTTCATTTCTGTCGCCTCCATCTTTTATTCAATGTGACAACGTTACCTCTTCCTCCTTGGTAGTAATGGAATATTCTTTTAGCTATTATTTCAGTGAGCACTCCTTGTACTTCTTCCATTATGCTTTTCGGTAAACGTCGAAGTTTCAGTTGCTGTCGTATGGAATCTGCTTTTGTCCTTCTTTTTAGCACCCTCTGTTGATTGTCATATAGGATGTTCGCTTATAACCGTTGTTGCGAAAATTCCCCTTTTTCTGCCATTTATGCTTCTTTTGTCACATGTTCTTCTAACGTTTCCACAGCTACAGTTCAGTTTCTTTTAGTCAATGTCTGTTACTTGGGTGCATCTGAGAACGTGAATGTATACGTAGTAATCTTCATTTTTATATTGCTTTTCAATTAAGTACGATGTCCGAAGATGGCAAGAGCCGAAAGATGAAACACGAAACAACACAACGAAACACAGAAACGATCTAAACGAAATTATTCATAAATAATAAATAAATACTATCTAACAACCGTACGCATTACCTCGGGTCTTATGCAGGCTAACGGAGATGGCCGTGTGATCTGCTACTTTCACTATTCGCTACAGTAAGTTACAGAACGCTTGTTTTAAATAGTAACACGCTAGGGATAAAAAAAGTGCGAGATTTCATGCTTTTACAGGACGAAAATACGTGACTACATCAAGTGTATGGTGCAGCTACATTCCCTTCGTAAGTGACGTCTTTTACTCATATTGGGGGAAATGCATTACACGCATTCATAAAAAAGATTTGCATTTAAAACTGTGACATTTATGTACGTATGCAGAAATCTGCCGTCTGGCGACAGAAGCAGACTCTGTCTTAGTATCTTGATGGCGGTCGTATTGTAAGGGGAAAGAAGTAGTGCCGGGGAAAGGAGCGAGCACCAAAAAGTTCAGGACTGTACTAAAAATTCTCCTAAGACTTTCTTATGGCAGCTAAAAGAAACCACTATCAACTTTCAACCAGTGGAGTTACAAGAGTATCTCTCTGGACCTAGAGGAAAATCCACTATCATGACAATGTTGCAAGAACTTAATTCGTTTAAACAACTACGATTTAAGACGTGTAAGAGGAAGTGGAAATGTTGTTTTCCACAAGTATTCGGTCGATTGCCTTCAGGTGAGTCAAGCTCTCTGTCTATAACAGCCTCGCCGTCGACGGAATGGGCGCCTTGGTCTTTAGAATGACGCTGCGCACTCATTTCGGATGACACGATATTTGGAGGTGTCGTTCTGGCTGCAGATATTAGCTACACAGGCTTATGGAGTTCAAACAATTAGTAACATATTCGTCTTAAACGATTACCTGAGATTCCTCCCGTGTTGGTATTTAAACTCTCACAAGGAGCCTCAATTTTCAGCGAGTTAGCTCAGGATCGCAGAAAGACGTCTGGGTAAAGAGCCAACAGCAGATGGTCGCAGCGAGAAAGCTTGCCAACTAATGGCAACACCCGGCCTCCAACAAATGCCCCGCTTCCAAAACAACTCTGAAATACCGTATTCTAGCAATGAACTTGACAGAAGCTGTAAGGGCACTAAATACTGTAGTAGCGAGCACTCGTTCCTGAAGAATACGAGATGGAAAATTCTCGAGATACTGGGTCACATTTTCCACATAGCCGTGACCAAGAAACACGAAATTGGAGATAAGTAGTATGTAAACATGTTAGTGACGCAAAGCTGTTTTATTACTCTTACGATTCTTATGAAGAAAACGAAAAATTGCCCAAATCTGTCTTTGCAGGTAACTGTTAAACGGCGCAATGTAATTGTACCTCCAAATGAAATGAAGGAACAGAAGATCTTTCGGAATATGGATTCCGCTGAACAAGTGGTCGAATACCGTTGGAGAGAACTGTTATTTCCAAACAAAGAACATCATTTGCTGTCGACAAATGTTTAGGTCCCTCACTTATTCTGCAGACTGCAAAAATTCACACACCTAGTGATAAATTTCTTCCAATTTGTTATTGTCAGGTTGAGAGGTTATTGTGTTCCTGCCATTGTAAATGTACACAAGAAATTTATTTAACAGAATCTTCAGGTTTATCAATTACGTCAGTTGCTGATGGCATTGTAAGTGAGAAATAATTACAGGTCTTGTTGGATGAAATGAACTGTGTGTTGAGCACGACATATGGATTAAGAGTAGTTCAAATAAAGACGAAGGTATTGTAGAACAGAAGAAATGGGATTAACGACAAATGCAATATGAATATTGGGAACCACTTAGTAGACGAAGAGATGCAATTCTGCTACCTCTAAATGAAAGTAACGTTTGGTTGCACACAGCAAGAACAACGTAAAAATCAGACTGGTATAGTCAAAAAGAGCATTACTAGACAAAAGTCTCTACTAGCATCAAACATTGGCCTTAATATGAGAAGGATTTTCTAAGATTGTACATTTCGAACACAGCATCGTATAGAAATAAAAGAACTGTGGGAAAACCAGAAAAGAAGAGAACCAAAACATTTGAGATGTATTACTGAAGGATGCTGAAAATTAGGCGAACTGAGAGCATAAGAAATGAAGAGGTTCTCCTTAGAATCGGCGAGAAAAACAAATAAGTGGCAAACATTGGCTAGGAGAAGGAACAAGATGATAGAACACGTGTTAGCAGGGAATAACTTCCATGGTAGAAGCGAGAGTCGTGGAGGGCGAAAATTGTAGGGGAAAGCACATACAAAAGTGGAACTAATATCCGAGGATGCTGGGTATAAGTGCTATGCAGAGATACAGAAACTGGCAAAGGAGAGAAAATCGAGGCGAATGGCATAAGATCAGTGAGAGGACTTACGAGCCCGAACCAAAGAGAAAATCAACAATTATTATCACTAATTCCTCTCAATCTGTGCAGCCTGTATGTTGTGTCCAGAATGAAATTTTCGCTCTGCAGCGGAGTGTGCGCTGATATGAAACTGCCTGGCAGATTAAAACAGTATGGCGGACTGAGACTCGAACTGGGACCTTTGCCTTTCACGGGCAAGTACTCCACCGACTGAGCTCCGTCCCCACAGTTCCAATTCCGTACGTGGCCGCGAAAGGCAAAGGTCCCGACTTCGAGTCTCAGTCCGGCGCACAGTTTTAATCTTCCAGGAAGTTTTATATGATGTGTCGTTAGTTAAGTCACACCTAAAAATATTGCGTCAGCCTGATTCGAGCTCAGGTTCCTGTCTTCCGAGGAGGGTTAGCTATACGAGCGAGACTTCAGGCTTCAGTTTATCACAGATACAGCAGCATTCGAAGTTGTCTTGGGGCGATGAAGCCAGCTCTTAAAAGTGTATCAGCAGCGCCTCTTCATTTTAGGAGCCGCTGGCTGGCCGACAAATGTATAATGGATAGGACACTGCTGACTGCACATCCACCTATTAATGAATCTGAATCGCTACGCACTTTCCTAGATAGCAGAATGTTATACCGAACTTCAAATTTTAAATAGTTTTCCAGACGTTGAAAAACCTGTCCAAAAGTATCATAACATCGAGGAGACTTCCTGTATATGAATGGACTTCTCGTCTGTGCACGTCTACCGTTCAATGTCCTGCTAGTAATTTAGTGTAAACACTGGCAGAGAAACTTCAAAGTGAGTGCCAGCCCGTATCTCCGTGAAAAATTGGACGAAACTCTCCATATATACTCTGACGGTTCAAGAATCGCTGGGTGTACTTTGTTGTGCTCGAGGACGGGTCGTTACAAGCACTCTAAGCTTCCATCTGCCTCTTCTCATACGAATGAATCAGTGACAGTTACGAAAGCCATCGAATACTTTTTAACTTAGAACGACGGAAAGCTTTTAATTCTTTCTGATTCAGAAAAAATCATCATTACTATAGAGATCACGAATTGTTATCGACATATAAATATATTAATTTACTTTGGATAAAATTTCACGCAAGAATTTTATACAATGAAACAGTAAGCCAGTTGGCCAAGAAAGATAAATCCGGAGCTTAGATTGATATAGAGCTACTGTTCACCGACTCCCTGCATGAAGTAAACATGGATGTCAGATCCCAGAAGAGGCGTGGAAAACATCAAATGAACTGTACTAATAAAAATGAATTTCAGCTTAATTAGATACCATAACTGTTTTAGTAAGACAAAGTACCCTAGATCGTTACGAATTCTTACACAGGAAGAAGTGGCCATAGTGATAATGTAATTCAGGGCTCATACGGAAAGATGTAAGTGGTCCTTTTTCCCACACACTGTTAAAGAATGGGACGGTAGAGAAGCAGTCCGAAGGTGGTTCGATGAATCTTCTGCAAGGCACGTAAGTCTGAATTGCATAGAAATCCTGTAGATGTAGTCATGTATATGTAACAACGAAATTATGTTGTAATTGCGACATTTGAGTAACATTTGATTTGAACATCGACGTTGTTTGCTGTTTATTTATTTTTGTTCATTATTTTCAGCCATAGACAAACACCTAGGTGCGTTAAATTGATACTGAAATAAAGTGTCATGCATCTAGCAATAACAATAAATTCTTAACTACTTGTCATGGTACTTCAGTATCTGCCAGCTTCCTCAGAAGTGGATATCACGTACGACGTTCCTAGGGCGTTTATAAGTGGATATTGCAGACGACTTCGAACAAAATTTGAATGCAGCTTCGTAAAAGTTCCATGATCAAACGATCTGAGTCTTATTCATGTCTCGGGTAATAATAGAGCGCTGTTTGCCTGGGTTGTCTGTTAGCGTATGAAAGGTGTTTGCTACTGCAAGGGAGGTCTGGTTTGTTTTAGGTTCTAATCTCGATGGAGGTAGATAGACTATCAGTAAAGCAATTTTAAGATATTCTCGCGCCCCCAATACATTTTATTGGTACCTTTATTCTGAACCGGCGCCCTGTGGATGTCAATATGAAACTCTTGTAGAATCTCATACTTGTTACTGCCTACTTTTTCCGCTTCTGTCAATAACTGAATTGACTTAAGTGTGGCACTGCATGATTTTTAATTGAATTTCGTTATGAATCCTCACGCATTGCTAAATTTACTCACTTTCATGGTAGGTCAGCAACGGTAATCCAATATGACTGGTCTGAACGTTGACACAGACCGTTTCGCGGCCGAATACGCATAATATTTTACTATTTCGTAATGATCAGAGGTACTTTGTCTTACTAAAACAGCTATGTTATCTCGATAAGCTGAAATTCATTTTTATTAGTACAGTTCATACTAATTAGCGTTTCTTCTTTCATTTATATCTTATATTTACGTGTTGTGTTTAACACACTAATCAGCATTAATATAGTCTTACACATGATTGAAAACAGTCTGACAAAGTTCGGATGGTTTTCAATTTAATACCTTTTCATAGTATGTTGGTTGCACTTCGTTGCCTTGCCTGTTATGTTGTGTAGCAGACTTTAAGGCTGTGCGGATCAGCATAACGAAAAGGCGAGGGGTCTCGCTCGTTTTGTCCACAACTGTACCTCATAGCATAGTTCTGCCCTCACTGGTCTTCATGTGTGGCGCAGTGCTTCTTTCGTGCGGAAATCCACCTAGATGACAGCCTATAAGGACCCAGCCGTTGACCTGGTGTAACAAAAAATGTGAGTCATTCGACAAGCAACACATTTGTGTAGAAAACAGTTATGCTGTGCCCACTGCAATCCTAACTGACTATGTCGTTGGATCAACACAAGAACACATAGGGGTCGTCTGATGTGGATCTCCATGTTCAACAATGGCCTTTGAACAGTGTGCTCCAAAACACCTGTGCCTGCACCAGCATTGTACTCTCTCTTTTCCAGCCGCAGCGCCACAACAATGTTCCCTTTGTCAAAACCGCTTATATCAGTGGGTTTCCGTATTTGCGGCACGTATCTTCGCTATAATGACTGCCTATTCGTCTCTCTTCCACTTACATAGTCCTTCCTTACTGCGTCACGTGCCCGCAAAACCGCCAGGAGGCAACCAACCTCCCGGTGAGCAGTGGTGATAATGTTTTGTTTCATTATTGTATTTAAAGATTTCATATAGAAAAGTTAACTTAGCTAGATGTTTCAATATACGGGGTGAACCAGAAGTTCACCAACAAACTTTCAGAGGTTGTTCAGGGACACCTTCTTAGTATTTTGGTATAAGGACACAACGGTCTTCAAATTGGTTCAAATGGCTCTGAGCACTATGGGACTTAACATCTAAGGTCATCAGTCCCCTAGAACTTAGAAGTACTTAAACCTAACTAACCTAAGGACACCACACACATCCATGCCCGAGGCAGGATTCGAACCTGCGACTGTAGCGGTCGCGCGGCTCCAGACTGAAGCGCCTAGAACCTCTCGACCCCACCAGCCGGCCAACGGTCTTCGGCGGATCGTTGCAAAGTAATAATGTAATTATGATTTATTCGGCTTGTTATCCCAGTTACTTTATTTCTGTAAAAATACTTTCACAACAGTGAGAACTTGTCATACACAATCATTGAGTAACACAGCAGACGCCAACGTATCTCGTCACTACTGGAACAGCTCAGCATGGTGTAGTGGCAACTTTACCACCAAATGTATCAGGATGACCAAATGTAGTGGGAAGAGGTAGGAAGCACTGTAATTAGACTCGTCCGAGCTACCCAAGTAATCTATTGTTTGCAACTACAGCGCCGTGTTCCCCTTGGTCTGTGTCACCGGGTCCCGCAATGCTGAGGACACCACTTCGCTGTCTGCGAAACGGCTTGGCACAGAATGGCTGCCTCAGCGACCCGTGCACGCTCTGTGTGTCGGCCTTGTGTGCCAGCAGAGTTGCAGCATCGTCAGGATGCCGGCAGTCGACTCAGTGGTCTGCGTCCCTGCCGACTCGGCGCCGCTCGGTGTGAGCCGCAGGCGGTCAGCTGCGTGCTTCTCGTTGGCATGGCTGATATCGCAGCGACAACAACCACCCGTGATCTGGCATCCGAATCTGCGGCCCTCGCCTCGGGATACCTCCACCGCGTGTTGCAAGACAGAACGACTGCCCACGGTAGTCAGCCGTGGAGTGGCCCTCCGCTGGCTGGCTACAGACCCCGCATCGGCCTTAGAGGGTTGAACCAGTGATTCGCCATGGACTGGAATGCTGACGCCCCATCTGCTGATGCGTGTAGCTGGTGGTGTGACAAGCCCCACCGTCTAGGAGAGCTGCCACACTTGAATGAATCTCGTTAGAAACCTGCACCTATTTATACGCAGGTGTGCACCTCTGTTTTGCCATGCGCGCCACTTTGCATCACGTACTCATAACATGCTAGGTTGGCCAGTGGGCCCCTACTGCCTGTGATTTGTGACATGCAAAACTGCTATATCTACTCTTTCAGCAATTTGACGGCCCTGTGGCCTCTATTCTACTTTGCAACTGTTGGTACGAGTAACTCACTGCAATCTGGCTTGCACCTGGCTATAACTTGTGCTCAGAATATTGCACAAAACTAACTTTCCCTATCCTAAACGGTGGTGCCTCTACAATAGCGACATTATGCCGCTCTTCCATTGCATTCAATGGATCCGTACACGAGGTGTATTTCGACCAACTCTTCATCACTAAACCCATCCATACTTCTGCATATCACTGTTAACGTATGACTAACGCTTACGGAAAAGCAGAACCGAGACAGAACCGAGCAGTAGTGAATAGAAGCTTATGGGAAAAGCCAAAATGGGCCAGGTGGGAGTAGCACTTGCGCGCTGAGGGTTCCGTGAAACTTAATTATGTATAGCGTTGCCTCCCGCCTGGTGGCGTTGCAGGCACGTGGCGCGGTAGCAAAAGTATGTAAGCGGAGCAGACACGGACGGGGGAGCACTCAACGCAGATACGGGCTGCAAATTAGGAAACCCATTGAGATAAGCGACTTTGACAAAGGTTTATTATTATGCAGAACCTGTGAACGAGTACCTCGAAAACGGTGAAGCTGGTCGACCGTTCACGTGCTACTATCGTGAGCATCTATGGAAAAAGGTAGGAGGACACTGAAACTACCACTAGGCGCTAAGTGGTTGGACTTTTCACAGAACGTGGGGTTCGGAGGTTTGTCTGCTCTGTAAAGTTGGACAGATGGTGATCTGTGGCATATCTGCCGAAAGAGCACAATGCTGGTGCACACACAAGTGTTTCAGAGCACACCGTTCATCATACATTGTTGAACATGGAGCTGCACAGCAGACTTATGTGTTGACATGTTGACCCAACGACAACTTCAATTATGACTTCGGTGGGCATGGGACCATCCGGATTCGACCGTCGATCAATGAAAACATGTCGGCTCTTCGGTGAATAACATTTTTACCACACTAGGTCGATGGTCGTCTCCACAAACGCCGCTATCGAGGTGACCGGCGGTTCGAAACGTGCAGCGCGCTACGGACGCAGGCTGGTGGGACCATTATTATGCTATAGGAGATATTCTCCCGCGCTTGCGTGGGACCTGTGGAAGTAATCGAAGACACGCTGACAGCTGCGAACCACCTGCATCCCATCATACTTGATATCTTCCCCGACGGCGGCATCACCCTTCAGCAGTATAATTATCAGGGGCCACAACCTACCAGTGGTTTGAGGAGCATGATAATGAACTCAAGTTGATGCCTCGGCGACCAAATTTGCCTGATGTAAATCCTACTGAATCCATCTGGATCGCTATCGGGAGCCGTCACCGCATACGCAAATCAGCGGCCCGTTATTTACGCGACTTATATGACCTGTGTGTAGACGTCTAACACCAAATACCTTCACAAACCTACCAACAAACTGTCGGATCCCCGATACGCAGAATCAGTGATGTATTTCGCTCCAAATACAGACAAAAAAGCTATGAAGCAGATGGACATAGTCCGCCGCGGTGGTCTCGCGGTTCTAGGCGCTCAGTCCGGAACCGCGCGACTGCTGCGGTCGCACGTTCGAATCCTGCCTCGGGCATGGATGTGTGTGATGTCCTTAGGTTAGTTAGGTTTAATTAGTTCTAAGTTCTAGGGGACTGATAACCACAGATGTTAAGTCCCATAGTGCTCAGAGCCATTTAGATGGACATAATGTTTTGGCTCATCAAATTAAACGTGACATATAATCATGCAGGAGGCGGACGGCGATTATTATCATAATCGGTAGTTCTCCCTTCGGGCTGACTGGGTCGTAATGGTAAAAGTAAACATCAGGCAAGAAATGACTTTATTGGTCATTCAGGCGTTTCGGAATGTATCCATCATCAGACGTAGAGGGGACATTCGCAGAATAGTCCGCAAATGTTTCTTTCACAAATAACTTGAAATGCCATAGCTACGTTATTCCTCACTTGATGTTTGACTTTTACCATCGCGACCCAGTCAGCCCGAAAACCGAACTGCTGATTGTTTTAATTTCAATATCGATGTCGGATAACAAATGATAAAACAAATATTTTCTGTGTGGTACAATCACAAATTAACAATCTTCTGATTTTTTCCGTTACTTGTATAATACTGTAAGATCTTCCTTTTTGCCAAACTCCATCATTGTAGATCAACGGGATATACCCTATAGGTTTTAATGAATGAGTTTAGAAGCTTAAACTTTTTACACCTCCTAGGGGCCACGAACGTCAGTATGTGACATAAATTTCAACTTAATACTTCTTCCCCTTCCTGGTAAAAAGGGCTTTTAACAGTCGGGTAGGTACACGGAAAATACAGCGATCATATAAGGGTTTCGTTTTTACCAGTTGAGGCACGATACCCTAAAAACGGACATTATTGTTCTCATCAGAAAATATCGTGGGTAAATGGAACAAGGTTGTTTCCAAACAACACACAGCGCATACCGTCGATATTTGCGCTGTCGTGCATCATTTTCGGGGCAATACAGGTACAAAGCTAATTGGGACAAGCAGCCAAAGGAAATGCAATAATTCTGTAACCAGCCGCCAGAGACCGTGAGCGCCTCATAACAAGTTCTCAGAACTATGAACAACCTCCAAAAGTTTGTCAGTAGGGATGCGGTTCATCCCGTATTGTGCCCAGTCACAACCAAATCGACTTCCTGTGTATTCGCATGTACGTATGTTCACTTCATTTCTTTAGCTGCAGGACGTTAATGACATTTCGCTTAAATCATTTCTTAGCAATAAACGCTATCGTTTCTCTTCCGGCAACTGCATCCATATGCTAGTATCTCACCTGAGCTGTCATTATCAATGAAATACAACTTAATTTCGTTCAACAGTTCATTAACCAGTTCTTAATTTGTAATCGTGTGCATAGTGTGAGTACTTTCAATTCGCATCGTGCTGATCACAAGGAAACTATCCGGACTGCCACAGTGAAAAGAGAAAAATATAGAAATAGCCCTGCAGATACAGTCGCAAAGACAACAGCGCTGGAGAATCTTAATTGGTCGCGTTTCCATCCGTTATATTTACCGTGCACTCCAGGGATCCACTCGATCTATACTCAGCATCCTCGTTTTCCAGTAGTCAGTTTTATTGAAACTGGTGACAATGAATCGCTCTCAACGCGAATTACTTTCTGCATTGTCTACTTTCTTTACAATGTAACATTTTTAACTGTAAACCAGCATTTGATGTGAGGTGAAGAGGTAACTTATGTAGGCGAGGCTGGTATTTAGTGTATGTAGTTCTGTGAATCGGCAGAGGGGCAAAGATGTTTCGATATTCTAATGAGTTATGAAACACAGCAGTCCATGTTCCTCAACAGGACTACTTATAGCGCTCGGCTATGAAAATTTGCAATACCTCTTTCTTACGTTTTTTTAATTGACGTGAACCGTTAATTATGATAGGAACTTAAGTTGCAAAACTTATTCCATGATCAAATGACGCAGCATCAGATGTATTCCCAGTAGAAGATTTTGAGAAAAAGTATGTGAACGGTTCAATTTTAACTTAATTACCTTGATGAGGCCCGGTTCAGCACCAAAGATCCCAAACGCAAGCCAGTGCTTTGAAGCGAGACCCGGAAGATGACTTCGAACACAGGTTTCACATAAATTCTTTTTCATGGGCAGTGTTTTATGAAAAGAGAAGGACCGATGGAGATGTACAATCTGTGATCACCAGATTGTGTGCCAGCGTCTCGTATTGTTTCTAACCTCTCTACAACGTGTCATGGGGTCACAGCGTGTGACATCTGTTTCGTCAGACGGGGATATCAAGCTTCGCACCCCTCTTGATAGTTGGCTGGTAGGTTGGTTGATCGGGGGGGAGTGGGGTAGGGAGAGCACGAAACAGAGAGGTCTTCGGTGCCATCGGATTAGGGTAGGTTTGGGAAGGCAGTCGGCCATGCCCTTTCGAAGAAATCATCCCAGCATTTGCCTAAAGCGATTTAGGAAAATCACGGAAAACCTAAATCAGAATGTCCGGACGCAGGTTTGAACCGTCGTCCTGCCGAACTACGTGGTTACTCATAAAGTTTTAATTATCATCTCGAAAAAAATAAAGTTACATAGTTATTATAATTTGTTTACTTACTTGAATAAACCTGTAACCCACCGATGAAGTGAGGATGGGTTGCATCTTGTTTTGGCTCCCCTAGCGACGTGGTACGGCTCTGGTGTGCGGGGATTTCAGTGCATGTCAGGACTGCAGACATTTACGTGCAAACAAACAAAAAATTAATTATGTATCTTTATTTCTTCAGGGTGCTAATTAAAATTTCATGGCTACCCCAGCACCAATAGGAGCAGAACACTTGAAAATCGCCTCCATTACGGCTGTACTCAGTGAGATGGCGCAGAAGGAGGAGATATAAAATTTCAGCAATTTCTGTAAATAGATTAAGGTGAATGCCGAAACTGTTGCTTTGAATTTTAAAAAACTAATTTTCTTTCCCATTCACGTCCATTAGGAGCTTGCACTAATGTCCTTTTCATCGATGTGACTTTAAACTGTGGTCTAGGTCTACCCTGTCGAGTATGTCAACCTGCAGTTTTGACATAGTCCATAACGTCGTCGACATTGTGGAGCGGGCTTGACTTTCGTAAACAACCTTCAGGCAAACAAAGATGCTTCAGACGTCCTTCAGTATGTGGCAGTATTAATAAGTGAAGCAATAGCTCTGGTAATTTTTCCACAGTGATAATAAGACATCTGTCTTCCACTGCTGACACGTTTAAACGACAGATATCTTTAACAATTATGCAAGTGATGTGATCGTCTAGTTACAACAGCCACTTCATTTATCATATTGCTTCAGACAGAAATTCTTAAAGACTCATTCTTTACTCTGAGGCTTTAAAATGTCAAATTGATAATGCTTCTTTCTCTTCAGCTGCTCATCAGACAGTTTGGCGATTAACAAGGCTCCAATTCAAGAACTGATTATTCGATATGAACCCGGCAGTGTGTACTGGACTGACAGACGAGAATTCTTTCTTAAAAACATCCTCAGGGAAATATGGGAGCAACCGGTGTATTTAGTCGAAGTTTGGAGAAGTAAGTAGGTGGTGAATCAAAGGAAGAAGTTACGACGTCTAGTGAGGCTTAGTGTAGATGTGAGAAGCGACTGCCGAGGAACTCCATCAACTGAAAGTATGAGATGTGTTCTGTGGTGTGAACTGATAAGAGTTTCTTGATGGCGACAGACCATTGATAGAACGGCCAGTGATTAAGCAGAAGGAGAGCTGCAGAGACGTTTGGAGAGCTGTAGCACTGACCAAATGAACTGAAATCGCGAAATTCATTTTGAGAAGTTGCTGGAGCATTCAGTTCTCGTAAGGTTGTCATGAAATAGCACAATATGTTGTTTGTGCAATCAGTTCTTTATTTAGGTCTGTGGACACAAGCAAAACACTGAAATATGCAGTCGATTTACGATTGGATGTCTAGGATGACTGCTTCTTGAGTACTGTTTGGCTGACTGGGACCCATGGAAGATTGGACGCACCCTGACTGCCAATTTGTACGTCAATCTGGTGATTTGACGTCTTGTGCTACCATTCATGCACAGCATTCAAGAGGTGATTTCCAACAGGATAACGCTCGCCCACATTTCGCTGCCAACGCGTTGCCTTGGCCTGCTCAACTGCCAGACATGTCTCCAATCAAACACATAAGGGAGATCATCAGACGACAACTCCAGCGTCATGGCACAACGAGCATTAACCAACAGTCCATATACTGACCGACCAAGTGCAACAGACATGGAATTCCACCCCACAAACTGACATCCAGCACCTTTACAACACAGTGTCTGCATGCTTGCATTCATCGTTCTCACGGTTACACAGATTATTAATATACCAGCGTTTCACATTTTCAATGCCTTATCTTGCACTAACATTAACCAGTGATCTTGCAATGTTAATCACTTAGATATGTTACCTAGACAAATGTATTCCGAAATTTCGTCACTCTACATTAATTACTTTTTGGTGGCAATTTTTTCCGTCAGTGTCACTAATTTGAAATATTTTATTTAAATGTTTACGATTTCCGCAGCTTTTTTTAATTAATGCCTTAAAATGCCCTAGATTCTTCACGCCCCTGTATCTAAAACTTCAGTGTCCCTGAATAACAAACATGAAAAGCGAAACAGTGCATTGCAATGATCACACTCTTAGTTCCACCTGTTCTTTTACACTTTCATACTAAATTTCCTACTATGCTCGCTTTTTTTTATCACCACCTATAGCCTTTTGACTTTCAAGGCTAGTAACCGTAACTAAATTGAATGTATTAATTTTATGTGGATAAGTTGAATTGTTTATATTTAAATTTTGTAACTAATAGCTTAGTATTGTGAGGAATAAAACAAAAAGAAAAGAAAGTAGTAGTAAGAATCGAACCTGGACCAAGAAATTACCAGTCATTGCGCTTACAACTGCACCACGGCAGTTGGTTGTTCAAAAATGCCTCATACACTACTCGTAAATCTTTTCTAAGGCTGAATCTGGCGACATATTCTGGGAACTTGAAAGGGACATCTATCTGCTTCTACTCACATAGTTGCCGGGCCCCTTCCCGCGCCCCCTTCGTTGTTATCAATTTTTAAATCTCAAGTAAGATTTACTGGAAAAGGGACTCTTTAGCATATCATCTACAGAATTTGCTATGTTGGTTGCACGATACTTTACATTCACTTTCAAAGAAAAATACTGGCCTGGTGCTGTGAGCAATGTAGCACCCTCGGTGCCTGCCAGAATAGCAATACGTCAGAGCCCATACAGTAGAAAACACACAGCTGCGTCCCTTTCCTGATCTGATCATAGCGCGGCTGACAGTCTTCTCAGCACTCAACACTGGTTTCTAGTTACTGCAGAGAGAGTGCTTCAAAACACGTTTTCTTCCATTTTATTTGCTTACCAGCATGTATTTGAAGAGAAATGGCGCAATTTTAGTACAATTTCTGGGTCGCGTTTGAAGAGAAATGCCATAATTTTAGTGCGATATATACAGTGTACTGTAGCACATTAGTACACGGTTAAAAGACGCCACTGTGGGAGACAGTGAAAAATGACTCGCATGTCACGCTAAGGAGGTAGATAATAAGGAATATTGTTGGAGTAAGATAGATTGGCATTAAGGAAATGAGGCACTGGCTTGGTTTTTAGTTTGCTTTAAATGATTCTTCACATATTTACATGAACATGCCGAAGAGCACAGACACTGGTTTATCATATGACTGCTAAGACCCACTTAACATATGTGTCAAATGCGTATGAGGCTTGTAACTTCTCCCTGTTACTAGATGCTTTAACCAGTTAGTAGAACAAACGGCCACAGTGGCCTAACACACTATTAGGAATAGGTTACACACAGTAACATATGGCGTTTCAGACCATGAATATGAAGAGAGTCAGTTACTAGTGTTCTAATGGAACCCACAGTTTCAGTTACACTTCACAATGGAAGTAACAATAAAATATAGTTATATATGGACAAATGTACGAAGGAAATCACTAACCACAATCCAGAGGTACGTAATGGCAAGATCTCTTCAGTGAACAAGTTTAACTGAGTATAATTTTCACTTATGTAGTTCCTGATGTCGGCTGGTGGCCATCTGTTTCACTGGTTTTAGTGGAGGTCGGGGTCGACCTGTGTTGCTGGTTGGAACTCTGCCCTGCTTGTCGATTGGTGGCCTCTGTATACTGCATTTGGACCTGTTTGCCTACAGATGGTTCAAAAATGGTTCAAATGGCTCTAAGCACTATGGGACTTGCCATCTGAGGTCATCAGTCCCCTAGACTTAGAACTACTTAAACCTAACTAATCTAAGGACATCACACACATTCATGCCCGAGGCAGGATTCGAACCTGCAACCGTAGCAGCAGCGTGGTTCCGGACTGAAGCGCCTAGAACCGCTCAGCTACAGCGGCCGGCTCCTACAGATGATTCGTTCCATATCATTGGTGCAATAATCTATAATTCGCAGTAGCTTTAACTCGAATTCGTGGCCGCATACCTGCCTTTCTTCGTCTGAATATATATATCCGTAACCCACGAGCCTCCAGACTGCTAGAAGCGGAGGGTATATGGCCTACCACAGGCATATTTGGCAGAAACTTCCTGTTCCACTGGTGGATTGTAATCGATGGCAAAGGTGTCTCTCTGCTTATGCCTCATTTATTTTTCTTCTTTTCCCTTCGAGATAATTAGGTGATGGAAGTAACATTTTCTTCATTCGTGCTGGAATATGGGTTGCAGTAATGCTCTCGGCGATGCACCACGCTTCCTGTAGTGTCTTCTCCGGAAATTTGTTGAACTTTTCTAGGACGCTACGGCGCTCCTTGCGATTGTTTTGCTATGCACTGGGATCATTTGTCAGCATGCGTTTTGTAGTGTTGTGTGGAACGACCAGCGGGGACGTCAAAGGATGGTGATTTGGGTTACCACAGAGAACTACAACATGTAGAACTACAACATCTAGAGTCTACCCTCGACATCAATTGCTAAACACACTATTCATTCAAAGCACACTCTTTCAGCTGGACTCTTCTCGAGCTGCAAGACAACATCCAACCAACTGGTGGTCAATACTTTCATCTCCTTTTCGTAAGACAGCAGGAAATGTTTAATTCTTCACGTATACATCTGCTAATCGTGTTACCTCATCTGTACCTTGCGACATGTTCTTTCTAGAGGGGCAATATCTCCAATGACATATCAACATTACAGATATTCAACGTTTTTCGGAAACTGAAAGCCGTCATGCAAGCTTTGATCAATTATCTAGTGCTTGTCTGGTTGTGTGTTGGCTTCATTGTCTCCTTCGGTGTGTAATTGTTATCTCGAGTTTTTCTCGTACAGAAGAGTGTATATATTTCCCAAAAATTTATTATCTCAATGGGTGACCTTAACTACTAAATAATAAAATTTCATTCGTTTTAGTTTCTGTATTTTTTTTTTTTGAACACTCAAACAGCTGGTTCACAATAGTCATTCAATTTTTACAGTAACATAATTTCAATCGGCTCATATGAGATATAACATTCCAACTACTCTGTACTAATGAGGAAACCTATCTGACTTTTCATCGCCTTTTCCCGCCAACAGTGAGAGCTCACAGAGAATATGATTGTAGACAAACAACCGAATCATTTACAATGCTGGAAACGGTAGTATTTATATTGACTTTTACCTAAATATAACAAAATTTAGTGAACACATTGTTGTAAATAAGTTTATAAAATTTACATAGTCATGTTTCTTGATAATTAACTTCAAAATTATTCTTTTCATATCGAATGAAAGCGGTAGTTCAGAGTGCATATCGCTTCTGTGTAGTTCGATTTATTCAACGTTATAATTTCTTTTAATAAATGAAGTGGTCGATATCCACCAGTGTCAAAGCGTTCCTGATATGCGTTAACCAGCTCATTCTGTCCAACAACCAGGCCCAGAATTAAGTAACAGCAATCTGTATACTTGCACTATTTTAAAAATATGTTCGACAGTTCTCTGATCCGAAGAAGGAAAGAAGCATGGTCATCGTTTAACGGGCAAACGACATCGTGATAATTAAAATGGAGAACAAAAGCGGTTGGACGCTTGAGAAAGGAATATGCTTTGGACTTATTGGGCCCACGTACGGTTCTGTAGCTGAGTGGTCAGCGTAGGTAGGTGCCAGATGGAGGAGCCGGGTTCGATTCTCGGTTTTGCCAAGGATTTTTGCGTATTCGGAGGACTGGTTCAGGGTACACTCAGTGATGTCAACTACCGAATAGTAGCGGCTCCACGGTCTGGAAAGTCTGTAAAAAATGGCCAGGAGTGCGGTATGCTGACCACATACCTCTCTATACCGCATCCGCATTACACCGCAACGCTAAGGATGACACGGTGGCCGGTAGACCTGCCACGGACCTTCACAGCCTGAACGAGGAGCTCTTTATTAGATTTAAGCGAATCGCTTCTTTACTCTTGCGAAATCAACTAAGGAAACCCAGAAAACCTATCACTCGATTGCCAGCGTAATGATCTAGCTGAAGAAGATTTACGCTGCGTGAGGCTCATGGCGGACAGTGCTGCTCTCTACAAGAAGGGGTTAGCGTTATACAGCTGTAACTAAATGCAGGAAGAGCAGCAGAAGATCGCCCGTTGGTGCAGGGGACTGGTAGTTGACACTGGACGCAAATAAGTGTAGTGTATAGTGCATACGTAAGTGAAGATATACCCAATAGTAAAATGGCTAGAAGTAACCATCCAGAGTGATCTAAAACGGAAGGACCACACAAAAGCAGACGTATGGAAAGCGGAAGCAAGACAGATCCTTTTGGAAAATCTTAAGGAAAAAATTATAGCATCTAACTCAATACAGTCAAACGATACGGCCATTCACGTCACATATTTTCATACTCGCAACTCACTCATCAAAATCTCTAGGGTACTTGAGTTGACCGGGAATCATGAAATTTGGCAGGAAGTAAGGTTCCACAATACAAGTAAAGAGAAAAAACGAAAATTGTTCATCTGTAACTGTATCACACGAAAAAAAAATTTATCGTGTTATCCGTATGTTAAGACTCTTTTTTTCTCGGAACGGGAATCTATTAAAATCTATGTCACATACTAAGGTCTATGGTCCTTCGGCGGTGTGAGAAATTAAAGATTGTACGTAAGTCCAATCAAAAGGTACTGCCATTTATGTCTTATATTTTGACATCTTGCCAGAATCGATATCGATAACAGGCAAAAATCGTCGCAATTCTCGATTCCTGAAATAGATGAACTATCTTTGTATGTTACCGGCCAAACCCGATTTTGGGATGAACTAGTTTCGCCTAGGTCAAACTCGTTCATCCTGTTACCGATAGGATAAAACAGTTTAGCCAAGGTCGATCCGGCTTATCCTAGTTAGAACTTACATGCTTTAGGATAAACTGGTCCGTCCTAGTCTGAACTAATTTTGCCTTGTCGAAATGCATGTCATTGCCTGTACGAACGGGGAATCCCCGAATCATCTCTGGCTCGCCCCTCGCGCCTCTCAACCGCTCTTCGCTCGCTCTGTTCTTTGTTTTGAACGGTATTTTGAATCGACAAGTGCGCGTGTTACGTTGCTGGTTGCATTTAAAAGATTTTATTATAATCCTAGTATAATTATTGTGAGGCGTTTCATCATGGATGAGCCTTCGTGTAGCAAACAGCCAAAAGCTCTGGAGAGAAAAGTTTCTGGAGGAAATTGTGCAGAGTGAAAACAAAATGTCTTCTCACTATAATGCGCTATTAGTAGACGAATATGCGGATTTGGTTAAACAAATAGAAAACGTGAAAAAGTTGGAAAAAAGAACATCATTACAAAAAAAGAAGACTGAAACGACTTGCTGTTTTGGAAATTGGTGATGTGAAAAAACTCATTACGTGGTGTCAAGGGAATATAAAATACTTTGTTCCAGCTGAGGAACTTCATGATGTCATTGACGCAGCTCATGTAGCTGTAGGTCATGGTGTTCACGATAGGATGTTAGCCGAGACATCAAAAAAATATGCCAGTAGCACAAAGGAAATGATATGCCTATATTTATCAATGTGTGATGTTTGTCAGCAAAAGAAGACAAAAAAGAAAACAGGGCTAGTTTCAGAGCCAATTCTCCATTCGGAAATGAATAAGAGATGCCAGGTCGATTTGATTGATTTCCAAACACAACCAGACGGGAATTTAAAATTCATTATAGTTTTCCAAGACCATCTCACAATTTTTTTCTCCTTCGTGCTTTAACATCAAAGAGGGCTGAAGAAGTGGCTTATCATTTGAATGACACATTCCTAATTGTAGGGGCGCCGTGCATTCTTCAATCTGATAATGGCAGAGAATTTGTCAATAATGTTATAAGTGAACTGGCAAATCTTTGGTCAGAACTGAAAATTGTGCGTGGAAAACGAAGGCACAGCCAAAGTCAGGGTTCTGCTGAACGTGCCAATCAAGACATTGAAAATATGATAAGTTCTTGGTTAAAGGACAACAATTCGACGAAGTGGTCGGAAGGATTAAGGTACGTCCAGTTCGTGAAAAATCGAGCTTAGCACTCTGGCATAATCACCTTACAAAGCATTATTCGGAATCGAACCTCGAGTAGGACTTTCCACTTCCTCGTTGCCTCACGGAATCATAAATGATGTTCAGGATGAAGATGACTTAAAGAAGGCAACCGAAGATGACAGCAATACTGAACAGTACGAAGACAGAGATGATGATAACATTGTGAAAATCGACACAAACGACATTCAAAATGCTAGAAAAATTGCGACAGGAGATTTAAAAAAACAAGCTAAAAGAATGAAAGCTTCCTCTGACAAATCCCATCCACCAGCTGACATTGGAGACAACATAATCATACCTATTCCAGATGTAGATAAAGACAGAGGTGACCTTCGAAACATAATTGAAGTAATACTTCAAGAGACTGATGAGGGCCTCTACAAAGCTGGCACTAAACATAGCGTACTTCAAAAACATTATTGCAGGTATAATTTTATTAAAATTTTCCATAATTTTTTGTAATAAAATATTAAAAAATATTTGTTTTAACTTCTTTTGTAGAACTGATTTCGAAGTCTGCATTCAGAATGTTGTGACTTGGCAAGACAGCCAAGTCACAATGAGAGGAAGCCGAAAGGCACGCGTTAAGCTCACGCAGATTGGCGTGAGGTCTGGAACAGTTAAAGGAATTAATAGTAGCAAATAAAGTACGTAGTTGATATACTACTTAACTTTAATCCACAATTGTAGAACATCTCTCTTGACGATACATGTTATAACCACAATATAAAATAATATCCAATGCTATGGCGCCTTGCTAGGTCGTAGCAATTGACGTAGCTGAAGGCTATGCTAACTATCGTCTCGGCAAATGAGAGCGTAGTTGTCAGTGATCCATCTCTGGCTAAGTCGGCTGTACAACTGGGGCGAGTGCTAGGAAGTCTCTCTAGACCTGCCGTGTGGCGGCGCTCGGTCTGCAATCACTGACAGTGGCGACACGCGGGTCCGACGTATACTAACGGACCGCGGCCGATTTAAAGGCTACCACCTAGCAAGTGTGGTGTCTGGCGGTGACACACACAGAATTTTTAGATGTGGGGGATATTAACCAGGATATTGAAATATCTTTAAGGACTGCAGCCACAAAACATTCTTTTGGATCAGGGCAAGGCTTCGTGAAATGCAGTTGCATGAAAAACTGCACAACAAACAAATACAACTGTAAGAAAAACAAAATACTCTGCAATTCTAAGTACCATCAAAGTAAACTTGGCAAAAATAAGTAAATAAGAAAATTGCAGATAAGGTGATTTCTGTGTATGGGTGTAAGCTGATCAAGTGATAGATGTGAAATTACTGATTAGTTAATAAATAACTTTAATGAATCATACTGACTATTTTATTTCCATTCCTTTATTCAGTTTACTTTGAAAAGCTTATAGAAGATACAAACTAGGTGAAATTAATTAAGACTAGGAAGTACCAGTTTATCCTAAAGCATGTAAATCCTAACTAGGATAATCCGAATCGACCTAGGCTAAGCTGTTTTATCCTTTCGGTAACAGGATGAAAGAGTTTGACCTAGGCGAAACTAGTTCATCCTAAAATCGGGTTTGGCCGGTAACATATACACTCCTGGAAATTGAAATAAGAACACCGTGAATTCATTGTCCCAGGAAGGGGAAACTTTATTGACACATTCCTGGGGTCAGATACATCACATGATCACACTGACAGAACCACAGGCACATAGACACAGGCAACAGAGCATGCACAATGTCGGCACTATTACAGTGTATATCCACCTTTCGCAGCAATGCAGGCTGCTATTCTCCCATGGAGACGATCGTAGAGATGCTCGATGTAGTCCTGTGGAACGGCTTGCCATGCCATTTCCACCTGGCGCCTCAGTTGGACCAGCGTTCGTGCTGGACGTGCAGACCGCGTGAGACGACGCTTCATCCAGTCCCAAACATGCTCAATGGGGGACAGATCCGGAGATCTTGTTGGCCAGGGTAGTTGACTTACACCTTCTAGAGCACGTTGGGTGGCACGGGATACATGCGGACGTGCATTGTCCTGTTGGAACAACAAGTTCCCTTGCCGGTCTAGGAATGGTAGAACGATGGGTTCGATGACGGTTTGGATGTACCGTGCACTATTCAGTGTCCCCTCGACGATCACCAGTGGTGTACGGCCAGTGTAGGAGATCGCTCCCCACACCATGATGCCGGGTGTTGGCCCTGTGTGCTTCGGTCGTATGCAGTGCTGATTGTGGCGCTCACCTGCACGGCGCCAAACACGCATACGACCATCATTGGCACCAAGGCAGAAGCGACTCTCATCACTGAAGACGACACGTCTCCATTCGTCCCTCCATTCACGCCTGTCGCGACACCACTGGAGGCGGGCTGCACGATGTTGGTGCGTGAGCGGAAGACGGCCTAACGGTGTGCGGGACCGTAGCCCAGCTTCATGGAGACGGTTGCGAATGGTCCTCGCCGATACCCCAGGAGCAACAGTGTCCCTAATTTGCTGGGAAGTGGCGGTGCGGTCCCCTACGGCACTGCGTAGGATCCTACGGTCTTGGCGTGCATCCGTGCGTCGCTGCGGTCCGGTCCCAGGTCGACGGGCACGTGCACCTTCCGCCGACCACTGGCGACAACATCGATGTACTGTGGAGACCTCACGCCCCACGTGTTGAGCAATTCGGCGGTACGTCCACCCGGCCTCCCGCATGCCCACTATACGCCCTCGCTCAAAGTCCGTCAACTGCACATACGGTTCACGTCCACGCTGTCGCGGCATGCTACCAGTGTTAAAGACTGCGATGGAGCTCCGTATGCCACGGCAAACTGGCTGACACTGACGGCGGCGGTGCACAAATGCTGCGCAGCTAGCGCCATTCGACGGCCAACACCGCGGTTCCTGGTGTGTCCGCTGTGCCGTGCGTGTGATCATTGCTTGTACAGCCCTCTCGCAGTGTCCGGAGCAAGTATGGTGGGTCTGACACACCGGTGTCAATGTGTTCTTTTTTCCATTTCCAAGAGTGTACATAATTAAGTTTGTATGAAACCCTCGGTGCTCGAATCCTGCTCGCACTTATCCGTATTTTTAACTGTCGTGAGACTGGCGCAAGACATGTTCAGTGTGATGTCCACTGTTTTCTGCAACAAGTTGAAATCGAGGAACAGTATGTTCCACAACAAATCGGACTTTCTCAGGTGGACATTCAGAATACGTTGCACAATACGTGTGTTCAGTTCAGCTACGTTTGTAATCGGAGGAAGGAATCTTTCAGATAACCCTACAGCCAGAAGTCACACGGATTAAGATCAGATGATCTGGATGGTCAGGCTGTAGGGGAATAAGGACTGATAATTCTAGCATTTCCAAAATGCTTTTGCAGCATCTGGTCTACTGGTTCTGCGATGTGCGATGGAGCGCCATCTTCCATAAAAATGATCCCACCCGCACATACACGCTGTTGGAATGATGTTGGTGCGAAAAAGACTCTCATAGTGTTTATCAGTGACGGTACGGGTAACAGGAGAGGCAGGACTCATGTCCTTGAAGAAATATGGTCCAACAATGCGAGATACCGTCAATCCGCATCACACAGTTACCCTTGCAGAATGAAGCGGACCGCCGGCCGGGGTGGCCAAGCGATTCTAGGCGCTACAGTCTGGAACCGCGCGACCGATGCGGTCGCAGGTTCGAATCCTGCCTCGGGCATGGATGTGTGTGATGTCCTTAGGTTAGTTAGGTTTAAGTAGTTCTAAGTTCTAGGGGACTGATGACCTTAGAAGTTAAGTCCCATAGTGCTCAGAGCCATTTGAACCATTTGAGGTGGACCGGATGATGTGCGAGCGGATTTTCCGTTGCCCGTATTCTTGATTTCTGTGTACTGACATGTCTTTTGAGATGGAAATGAGCTTCGTCTGTCCAAAGAATACACCACGGCCAGTCACTGTCAACTTCCATGCGAGCAGCAAGTTATAGAGCAAACGTTTCTCCCACTGGCAGGTCACCACGAAGCAACTCCTGAAAATGTTTTTTTTTTTTTTTTTTTGTATGGACAGCAATGCAGAATGTTGCGTAGAACTTTTTGCATCGTACTTACACATGTGTCCAAAATAAGGGCAATTACACGTGAAGTGCATGTTCGCACGCCACCATTCGACCTCTCCTGCATCTTCGACAGACGTCGGATAATTTGTTTTCTTCCCTATGCCACACTGCACTTCAAAAGAACCTGTCTTTTCGAATTCTGTAATCAGTTTCTTAAGAGCCTTGACAGACATCGGATTAACGCCTTTTTTCATACCCCTGAGTGTCCGCAACTTCTGCAGAGCTACAGGCGCGCTGTCACCGTTCATGTAAAAGAACTTTATCGGCAGCGCTCGATTCGGCATTGAGACAGTCATCCCTAGCGTCTTAGACGCAAACTGAGAAACAGCTGTGTAATCTGCGTCTGTTATTTAGCACATTCTTTCGCCTACAGCATCAAATAATGTTTCCCCCTTCCATTCAAATGTGATGTCATCCTGAGCAGCGTTTCTTTTTACAGCTTTTTGAAACAGGAACTTCAATTACACTCATGTTCAGAAAGAAACAGAACGTCTTGAACGACAAGAGATAGGACATTCATATTCATAGAACATTTACGTTAGAATGTTGTGCGCAAATGATAAGCATTTCAGTCACCTCGGATCAGCACGTGTCCTGTTGCCTAGTAGGCACAGCGTCCGCCATTGGCCCTGATAACTTGTTCCATGCGTGATGGCATCGACGCGTCTAATACGCGAATGGCGTCCTGTGGTGTAGCCGTCCACACTGCATTCGCCTGGTTCCAAACTTCATCTGCAGTGGTTGACATTGAGTCACAGCGCTGCACCCGTCGTTTCACTACATCCCACAGATTTTCGATTGGTGACTAGTCTGGTTATCCGGCGGGCCAGGGTAAAAGGCTGACATCCTGTGACACCAAGAAGGCACGTGTTCCTGCAGTCCAACATGTGGTCGTGCACTGTCTTGCTGAAAAATGGCGCCTGGTGTGTTGTACAGAAAGAGTATGACTACGGGTCTCAGGATGTCATTCACGTAGGTCACAATGGTCGCAGTGCCCTGGACACACATCAACTGTGTTTCGTAGTTGTATCCAATAGCACCCCACACCATAAGGTCGTGAGTTGGCTTTGTATGTCTTGTGGTAATGCAGTCACTGTGATGCTGCTCCCCTTGTCATAATTTTCAAACAAAACACTATCTCATGCCATTCCTGTTCTACACACCATTGTCGTCTAGTATGTTGCTGGACATTCGTCGAAGGTAGGCGGAGAAGTGGACGACGAGCAAGTAACCCATGCCGCAAAAAAAAACACGACAGACTTTCACCCTTGATAGTGTACGATTACACTGTTGCGCCAGAGCAGAGGAGGAGGCAGATCTGTTCTGCAGTTCCCTTCAGATGAGGTGTCGATCTTCTCGGGGAGTGGTCTAGGTGGTGCGAACTGACCCATCTCGTTGGGTTCTACGGTCTTCCGTGAACACCCGGTGGACACCCATACACTTCTCCCACACGAGCAGCAATTTTCCGGATGGATGCGTCACATTCTCTCATGTCAATAATGCGCCCTCTTCCAAATTCACTGACGTCACGGTAGGGTTAGCGCATACGTCTGCGAGGCATCCTGCACGTCTGCTCATGTCACACGAGAGCCCCAGGAAGATTTAACCGGTAGGTGGGGTTGCGCCGCGATATCGGGGTTGACCTTGAACCACTGGTGGGCAGGGTTCAAATGCTAATCATTTCTGCAGAACATGTCTTGTGAGAGTGAACATCCTATCGCTGGTCGTTCAAGGTGTTCTGTTTTTTTTCTGAACGTGAGTGTAAAATCATGCTGATCTTATCCTCTGCCAGCGATTTGGTGTGACTGGTCCGCAACGTTAATCGCTTCGCATTTAGCGTAACGTGTAAAGAGCTTGAGTTGGGGCACAGGGAGGCAAAACAATCCCATCTCGAAACCGAGAGCCAGACTGAAAAAGGCCCGTTCGGTACATCGAGAGCTACATCGGCGTATAAACTGTTGAAAGCTATGAACAATGCGTAGCTAATTTTCTGTCAGCCATTCTCTGTCCCATCCGCGTGGGGCAAATACACCTGTATGCCTCCGCTCGCGTGCATCTTATTCTCATAATTCATACGCGATAGCGGCAGTAGAAACGTCGCAAAGTCTGCTTCTGACATCAGTTCTCTAGACGTATCCGGCAGGGTTTCGCGAAAAGAACCACACCTTTCTTCCAAAGCATCCCATTATTCTCAGTGTGGCTTTTAAGTGTTCTTCGAAGCCATCAACCCAAATGTCTAATTGTTTCCCCGACGTCACCGCAGGAACGCAATACCTGATCTGAAACCCACAAAACACTTATGCGTTTCGTAGACACAGTGTACTTGATAGTTCCTTTCTCTTTCTTGCATTATCAAATTCACATCATAGATTTAATGAAGCACTTTAGCTCAGCTACTTTAGAAATACGTTTGATCATTGCTAAAGTCGTTTGAAAAAGGAAGATACTAATTTATTCTCAATATTTCCATTCACTAACGAGCTCAGCTGAAATAACAATATCTGGTGTTAGTTCTAGAGTATCCTACAGAGCCATTTCAGAAATACTGGTATTTTGACCATTTTAGTGATACTTTATATATTCATTAACGTCCTTCATCTCTACTGGCAGTTCTCTTTTCTAATAATAAAATAAAACAAAACAAAATAATAAATATTGCAACCCCTACAAATAATTCAAGGACTTAACTTGTGGGTAACGTCCCAGAGATGAAGACTGAATTAAACAGCTTTCTCTTGTACAGTTCTTACTATTTCACGGCGGAGTATCTACACAACATCTCTTAAAATTAATGTTTCATTTTGTATTGTAATAAATATTTTCACAGTTATACTTTAATATTTTACAGTTATCTGAGCACTCAGCGTTGGCCAGGTATGTATTCACTCCATTAGCTCATCTCCTCTCTCTTTGTCTATCTCATCCATCCTCTTCTCAGTCCATCTCCTCCATCACCCCCATTCTCTGTCCATCCCCTCCTCCCCCCCCCTCTACCTGTCCATCTGCTCCTCCCAACTCTCTCTGTCAACATCCTCCTCCCCCCTCTGAGTCCATCTCCTCCTATCCCTTTACCTCCTCCTCAGCTCCTTTATCTCGACCCCCCCCCCCCCCATCTCTGTCTGTTCACTCTTCCCATCTCTCTCTCTCTCTCTCTGCCCATATCCTTTTCCTTTCTCTATTTCCTCCTCCCCAGCTCTCCACGCATCTCCTTCTCCACCCTCTGTTAGTCTGTCCCCCTTCCCCTCTCTCTGTTCAACTCCTCCTCTTTCCATCCTCTGTGCGCCTCCTCCTCCCCCTCTCCCTGTCCATCTCCTCCTCCCATCTTTATCTGTCCATCAACTCTTCCGTTTCTCTGGTCATCTCCTCTTCCACATCTTTCCGTCCACCTCCTCTTCCAACCTCTTTCAGCCCATCTCCCCCCCCCCTCTCTATCCATCTCCTCATCTTTCCACCCCCTGTCCATGTCCCCCTGCCCCTCACGGTGTCCATTTCCTCCTCCTCATATCTGTGTCCATGTCCTCTTTCCTTCTCTCTGTCTGTCATTCTTTCCCTCACCCTCTTGTGTCTTCTCGTTATCACCTTCAACCAAATAGGAGGTTGTTGTTCTTACTCCCATACTATTTTTTTCCAGATGCAAGTTTGGTTGAAATCGATCCAGACGTTTAGGAGGAGCTTCTTACCCACATCTGTGCCACGGTATGCAGGTGTCACATAGAGTATATTTCACATATATTTAACATATTTCACACGTATTTGTACACATACTTCACCTGTATCTCTAGCGAATTTCGTCTTGCAGTTTCGTTTTCAAACAGTGTAAGGAGTGTGTCAGAACTCTCCATTACATAAAACAATATATCCAACTTCACGCTATTCTTTGCATTGTGTAAGCACTCAGATATCGATAGTGACACTCTGGGGCGAAACATGGGAGTGCGATTCTAAGCACTGTGGTGAGACGAGGTCTGTCTGCGAGAGTGGAAGAGTTGTGTCGGTCGAGAGCTCGGAGACAGAAGACGTGTCACGCTGACCTCACGTCGGTGATGGCACATCTTACCCATGTGTAACCTACATGCAACCAATTTCGCAGCAGCAGCGGCTAAAGTTGACCTGCATAACACTGTGTGCGTGTTGTATGAGTGTCAGTCCCTTCATCCTGTCTCTTCTCCTAGTCAATGTTTTCCAAATATTCATTTCCTCTCCGATCCTGCGCAGAACCTCCTCATTCCTTAACTTATCAGACCACCTAATTTTTTACATTCGTCTTAGCACCACATCTCAAATGCTTCGATTCTCTTCTGTTCCGGTTTTCCCACAGTCCATGTTTCACTACCATACCATGCTGTGCTCCAAACATACATTCTCAGAAATTTCTTCCTCAAATTAAGGCCTATGTTTGATACTAGTAGACTTCTCTTGGCCAGGAATGCCCTTTTTGCCACTTCTAATCTGCTTTGGATGTCATCCTTACTCCGTTCGTCATTGGTTAATTTGCTCCCTAGGTAGTAGAATTCCTTAACTTCACTTACTTCGTGACTATCAATCCTGCTGTTAAGTTTTTCGCTGTTCTCATTTTTGCTACTTCTATTTATTTTAGTCTTTCTTCGATTTACCCTCAATCCATATTCTGTACTCGACTGTTCATTCCATTCAGCCTATCATGTAATTATTCTTCACTTTCCCTCAGGATAGCAATGTCATCAGCGAATCATATCACTGATATCCTTTCACCTTGAATTTTAATTCCACTCCTGAAACTTTCTTTTATTTCCATCATTGCTTCTTCGCTGTACAGACTGAACAATAGAGGCGAAGGCTACATCCCTGTCTTACATCCTTTTTAATCCGAGCACTTTGTTCTCCCTCGCTACTCCTTCTCGGTTTTTGTACACATTGTATATTACCCTGGCTTTCTTTAGCTTACCCCTATTTTTCTCAGAATTTCGAACATCTTACACCATTCTACATTGTCGAACGCTATTTCCAGGTCGATAAATCCTATGAACGTGTCTTGATTTTTCTTTAGTCTTACTTCCGGTATTCAACCGCAACGTAGAATTGCCTCTCTGTTGCCTTTACCTTTCCTAAAACTAAACTGATCATTATCTAACACATCCACATTTGTCTTTTCCATTCGTCTGTATATTATTGTTGCATTTCATAAATTCTTTTTTAGTGTGGGCTTTACGTACCCCCGTACATATTATTGCAAGTGCACTAATGTTGCTAAGAGTGTACTAAAAGATATTTTCAGGTTCTGGGCCCTACTTACACGTCAGTACCGTTCTAAAAGTATGTTGTTAATTTAAGTCAACAACAACTGACAATTTTTTTAGGGTAGGTACAAAGTACCTCCCTCTTTGGTAACGCGCGTTATGGGAAATGCGGTGGTACTGCTACGGTTAAAGAAGGAACTTAGAGACATCCAGTAGTTAATCTTCCTAGAGCCCACCGGGTTTCTCAATACCATGAGGAGAACCACTGTTACTGGATTAAGGCCGGTATTACACTATCAAATTTCTTTGTCAAATATCTTTGACAAAAATCTTTGTCAAAGATATTTGATGGTGTAATAGGGAACTTTGTCAAATGTCGTCCAATATTTGATCAAATCTAGGACCTCGCTGTAGATTTGATCAAAGAAGTCGCTAGTCTTCTGTTCACTGCAATGTGACATGTTACCACATGGAGCGCTAGCATCGCTGCAGCGCTCTGTCGTCTGTAGTGTTTTTATAAACATTGGCGGTAAATACAAGTGGTGTGTGCCGACAACTAAAAAATTAATAGAGATGTATGAAGCTGATGAGGCGCTTTACAACGTGAGGCACCCTGAATACAAAAGTAGATTAAGATGATTGGAGACCTGACCCGACCTGACCTGACCTAACCTAACCAAACCCAACCCTCTCCTGTAGCAAGGGATCGGAGTGTTACAGTGAGCCTGTCCTCTGCAGATGTAGCAGTTCTTAAGTGAATATTGTGTTTTGTGATATGAGGATACGCTTCACTGAGCACATATAGAATTGTATGCTCATCCGTTCTTAAGTACTTGATGTACGACTTGACATCCTCCACTATAAGCTCACGTAACAAGTTTTGTTGAATGCTTTTATCGTGTCGTCGTAAAACCCACGACTTCACCCAGGTATGTTTCCTTTTTTTTCCCCGCTTCTCTTCCGCATGTGCACACAGTGCAATTGTGGTACATGCAACTGCTGCGGTTAATAATATGTTGTTGTTGTCAGCCATCTTGAAATTTGACGATAAATATGATGACAGTGTAATACCCCTTCTAGCGCTACGTCAATGATCTTTGTCAAATATATTTGACGGAATATTTGATCACATCTTTGATCAAATCTTTGACAAAGAAATTTGATAGTGTAACACCGGCCTAAGATCCGACCAACAGTCGTGCAGTTATAAGAAGAGCGGTCTATAATTGTGTCACCTTGGCCATCGTGAAAGTTTAGCGCTTGGCTTGTCGGGAAACTACAAAATCTGCTCCGCATCGGAGTAACGGCCACGTGGCGCGCTGCCAGGCATTCTACTGTTTAATACCCGCACCGGCCCAGAATACTGGCGGCTCTCTTTTATTTTGAAGTGACTCGGCGCTAGGCTCCACGATATCAGTTGCGCCTGCCCGCAGCGCCCGCCAAAGGGGCCGCCACGCCAGATGCCGCGACACCTGCCAGATGCCGCGCCACTGAGTTCGGCTCCGCGGCAACAGGTGCCAGGAATGTGAGGTTGTCTCGTGGCAGGCCCTGGAAAAAATCGGGAATTGAAAAGCGTGTTGGACAGCGAGCGTTACTTCCAGAGCACAGGCACCGATTGCCAATGCAACAAACGGGCTGTTCCGGGAGATACACATAGAGGAAACGTATGTATGTATGTAAACGTGTATGTGTGCATGTGAGTGTGTTTGTACTACATCTCCTCCCAAATCACTGACACTGGACTCGCATTCGGGAGGACGACGGTTCAATCCCGCGTCCGGCCATCCTGAGTTAGGTTTTCCGTGATTTCCGTAAATCACCCCAGGCAAATGCCGGAATGGTTCCTCTGAACGGGCACGGCCGACTTCCTTCCCCATCCTTCCCTAATTGGATGAGACCGATGACCACGCTGTCTGGTCTCCTTCCCCAAACAACCAACCAACCAACCAACCAAATCACTGGACCGATTTCAACCAAATTTGATACACAAATATACTGACGTGACAAAAGCCGTATGATACCTCCTAATATACAGGGTGTTACAAAAAGGTACGGCCAAACTTTCGGGAACATTCCTCACACACAAAGAAAGAAAATATGTTATGTGGACATGTGTCCGGAAACGCTTAATTTCCATGTTAGAGCTCCTTTTATTACTTCTCTTCAAATCACATTAATCATGGAATGGAAACACACAGCAACAGAACGTATCAGCGTGACTTCAAACACTTTGTTACAGGAAATGTTCAAAATGCCCTCCGTTAGCGAGGATACATACATCCACCCTCCGTCGCATGGAATCCCTGATGCGCTGATGCAGCCCTGGAGAATGGCGTATTGTATCACAGCCGTCCACAACACGAGCACGAAGAGTCTCTATATTTGGTACCGGGGTTGCGTAGACAAGAGCTTTCAAATGCCCCCATAAATGAAAGTCAAGAGGGTTGAGGTCAGGAGAGCGTGGAAGCCATGGAATTGGTCCGCCTCTACCAATCCATTGGTCACCGAATCTGCTGTTGAGAAGCGTACGAACACTTCGACTGAAATGTGCAGGAGCTCCATCGTGCATGAACCACATGTGTCGTACTTGTAAAGGCATATGTTCTAGCAGCACAGGTAGAGTATCCCGTATGAAATCATGATAACGTGCTCCATTGAGCGTAGGTGGACGAAACTAAAATGAGCTCTAACATGGAAATTAAGCGTTTCCCGACACATATCCACATAACATCTTTTCTTTATTTGTGTGTGAGGAATGTTTCCTGAAAGTTTGGCCGTACCTTTTTGTAACACCCTGTAGTGTCGGACCTCATTTTGCCAGGCGAATTGCAAAAACTCGATGTGGCATGGACTCAAAAAGTCGTTGGAAGTCCACTGCAGAAATATTGAGCTATGCTTCCCCTATAGCCATCCATAATTGCGAAAGTGTTGCCGCCGACCGGGATGGCCGAGCGGTTCTAGGCACTACAATCTGGAACCGCGCGACCGCTACGGTCGCAGGTTCGAATCCTGCCTCGGGCATGGATGTGTGTGATGTCCTTAGGTTAGTTAGGTTTAAGTAGTTCTAAGTTCTAGGGGACTAATGACCTCAGATGTTAAGTCCCATAGTGCTCAGAGCCATTTAAACCATTTTTTGAAAGTGTTGCCGGTGAAGGATTTTGTGCACGAACTGACCTCTCGAATACGTCCTACAACGGATCGATGGGATTCATGTCGGGCAAATTGTCCAGAATGTTCTTCAAACCAGTCGCGGCCAACTGCGGCCTGGCATAGTCATCTACACTGCTGGCCATTAAAAATTGCTACACCACGAAGATGACGTGCTGCAGACGCGAAATTTAACCGACAGGAAGAAGATGCTGTGATACGCAAATGATTAGCTTTTCAGAGCTTTCACACAAGGTTGGCGCCGGTGGCGACACCTACAACGTGCTGACATAAGGAACGTTTCCAACCGATTTCTCATACACAAACAGCAGTTGACCGGCGTTGCCTGGTGAAACGTTGTTGTGATGCCTCGTGTAAGAAGGAGAAATGCGTTTCCAACTTTGATAGAGGTCGGGTTGTAGCCTATCGCGATTGCGGTTTATCGTATCGCGACATTTCTGCTCGCGTTGGTCGAGATATAATGACTGTTAGCGGAATATGGAATCGGTGGATTCAGGAGGGTAATACGGAACACCGTGCTGGATCGCAACGGCCTCGTATCACTAGCAGTCGAGATGACAGGCATCATATCCGAATGGCTGTAACGGACCGTGCAGCCACGTCTCGATCCCTGAGTCAACAGATGGGGACGTTTGCAAGACAACAACCATCTTCACGAACAGTTCGACAACGTTTGCAGCAAATGGACTATCAGCTCGTAGACCATGGTTGCGGTTACCCTTCACGCTGCATCACAGACAGCAGCGCCTGCAATGGTATACTCAACGACGAACCTGGGTGCACGAATGGCAAAACGTCATTTTTCGGATGAATCTAGGTTCTGTTTACAGCATCATGATGGTCGCATCCGTATTTGGCGACATCGCGGTGAACGCAAATTGGAAGCGTGTATTCGTCATCGCCATACAGGCGTATCATCCGGCGTGATGGTATGGGGTGCCATTGGTTACACGTCTCGGTCACCTCTTGTTCGCATTGACGGCACTTTGAACAATGGACGTTACATTTCAGACGTGTCACGATTCGTGGCTCTACCCTTCATTCGATCCCTGCGAAACCCTACATTTCAGCAGGATAAAACACGACCGCATGTTCCAGGTCCTGTACGGGCCTTTCTGGATACAGAAAATTTTCGACTGCTGCCCTGGCCAGCACATTCTCCAGATCTCTCACCAATTGAAAACGTCTGGTCAATGGTGGCCGAGCAACTGGCTCGTCACAATATACCAGTCACTACTCTTGATGAACTGTGGTATCGTGTTGAAGCTGCATGGGCAGCTGTACCTTACATGCCATCCAAGCTCTGTTTGACTCAATGCCAAGGCGCATCAAGGCCGTTATTACGGCCAGAGGTGGTTGTTCTGGGTACTGATTTCTCAGGATCTATGCACCAAAATTGCGTGAATTGTAATCACATGTCAGGTTTAGTATAATATATTTGTCCAATGATTACCTGTTTATCATCTGCATTTCTTCTTGGTGTAGCAATTTTAATGGCCAGTAGTGTATAAGTGATAATTAATTGAAACCCTCAGCTGCCGACAGGTGTTGTTGACATACCTTGATAGGGACAGCTGAAAATGTGTGCCCCGACAGGGACTCGAACCCTGGATCTCCTGCTTACATGGCAGACGCTCTATCCATCTGAGCCACCGAGGACACAGACGAATAGCGCGACTGCATTGATTTATCCTTTGCACGCTTCACGTGAGACCCGCATTCCCAACAGTCCACAATCTACATACAGTACTTAATGTTCCTAACAGATTTTTTGCCCATCCCTGCAGTCGCGCTATTCATCTGTGTCCTCGGTGGCTGAGATGGATAGAGCGTCTGCCATGTAAGCAGGAGATCCGGGGTTCCAGTCCCGGTCGGGGCACACATTTTCAGCTGTCCCCATCAAGGTATGTCAACAACACCTGTCGGCAGCTGAGGGTTTTAATTAATTATCTTCATATATAGTCTTCTATAGAAATTCCATTGTTGTTTGGGAACATGATGCCCATGAATGGCCGCAAACGGTCTCCAAATAGCCGAACATTGATTTCCAGTCAATGATCGGTTCATTTGGACGAGAGAACCCTGTCCCCATGTAAGCGCAGGCCACACCATTCTGGAGCTTGCACAGTGTCTTGTTGAAAACTTGGATCCGTGCGTTCATGGGGTCTGGGCCACACTCGAACCCTACCATCAGCTGCTACCAACTGAAATCGGGACTTATCAGGCCATGGTTTTTCCAGTCGTCTATGCTCCAACCAACATGGTCACGAGCCCAGGAGAGGCGCTGCAGGCGATGTAATCCTGTTAACAAAAGCACTCACGTCGGTCATATCCTGCCATAGACCATTAACGCCAAATTTCGCCGCACTGTCATAACGGATACTTTCCTCGTAACCCCCCCCCCTCCCCCGTTCATTTCTACGGTTATTTCAGTGACAGCTCTACGCAAACGCTCTCGGTCGTTAAGTGAGGGCCGTCGGCCACTGCGTTGTGGTGCGGAGAGCTAGTGACAGAAATTTGGGATTCTCGGCGCACTCTTGACACTGCTGGTCTGGAAATACTAAATTCCCTAACGATTTCCGAAATAGAATGTCCCCTGGCTCTAGTTCCAACTACCGTTCCGCGTTCAAAGTCTGTTAATTCCATAATCACTTCGGAGACCTTTTCACATGAATGACCTGAGTGCACATGACAGTCCTTTTACAGCTTGAGTATGCGGTACGACCACTATCTGTATGTGTGTATATCGGTGTCCCATGACTTTCCTCACCTCAGTGTACCTTACTGCCAAGCGACAATCGCTGTGGGGGTAAGAACCACCTACTATCAAAGAGGTGGTGGTGACGGTGAAAACGAAGCGTAGCCCGCAACGTGTGAATTCCCAGACTTCATCAGTCCAGTAATTGTGAGAACAATTAGCAACTTGCAACAAACTTTACAAATAATTTCAAACCTACACGAAATTTTTTTCTCGCTGGCAATCCCCAAAAAATGATGACAGCAAAAATGTTTACCGCTTACCGCTTTACGGCTGTTCATGTGTAAGGTGGCAGATTTTAGCACCTTACATGATATTTATTCAGAAAATAATATGTGACAAATACCACGCGGACAGAGATAACCATTTGACAGAACGATACTAGTATCAACATATCAAGGTTAATACCAGTACATAAGATTTGGCAGCTGGCCGGTGCTTCACACGGCGGCTGCTTTGTCGGTTGAGTGGCACTTGTGACCACAGGGGGTATTGGGAGAGCCTGAGACCTCACAGGTGGAAGAAGAGAGAGAGGGCGTACGTGCGAGACAGAGAGAGATTGTTTCCCGCCGTTGTGGCTAAAGGGACGCAAATACGGCGCGCCCATGAAAGGTGGGAGATCCGCGAGAAATCTTAGAGTCCTGATTTGCCGAAAAGCGTAGGAATACATGTGAGAGGAACGGCACAATTTGGCGGCAACAGGTTAGGGACTCTGGTGTCGGCGGTGGTGCGAGGCGGACGCTGAGGGTCTGTTCCGCAAGAGCTCTCACAGGGGAAAGACGACATCACGCTGGTGCCTGGGACCACTGTCGTAATCTACGTGCGGAATTATGGTGATATTAGAGCAAACAGCTGGCAAAGTAGGCCATCGTAATTGAAAGTGCGTACGCGTTCCATTAGCTCTTTCCTTAAGCTCTCTGGTTCTGTGTCCATCTAGGTGGAACTTCTGTAAAACCACTTGCGTGGCCAGTATTAAATTAAGTAAGTCAGGGAAAGGGACGATTAGGGATAGAGTGTCCATTGTGCCAATGGTAGGATAGTTAGTTTAGGGAATTAATTTGATTGTAATGTTTTAGATTAGCAATATTGCTCATCCTGTTTAATAATGAAGAAATGTAAAATTTAATAACAGACCATAATCAAAGCATTATCACTGCTGATAGAATAAGAGTTTTATTAATAAAATAAGTTATCATATTAATTTTATGAAAACGATACTGGGGGGTATATTCGCGCATTTAAACAGAGTCGAGGTCAGATAGGAGTAATGAAACAAGAAGTTTCATATTCATTATACCCCCGTACGTTGCACATGCAGTAAAAGTGCTGCATGAGACACCTGATTATAATGTATTACTTCTTTACTGTTTACTGCACTGACGACACATTTTACAGACACTATGAACATGTACCATTGAATATAAGTGCAAAATTATATCATCCTACAACACATAGTTCAAGAGATATGATGTCATAACAGTGAGATTGCCGCATCGTGCATAACGTTTAAATTTATTACTTCATTGCTACTGACTCCATTCACAACACATTTTGCAGACAATATCCACATATGCCACTGAATGTACCTACAAAATTATATCATTGTACGACACTAAGTTCAGAAAATATGACGTCATAAACATTAAGCGCAAGGTTGCGTGGTTCGGGCGTGGACGTGCAGCTATAAATAAATACCTGGGCAACGCCGTTTTTCGCCGGTAGTAATAAATATTTTGTGACTTGGTAGTATAGAGCAATTCGAATAAAACGTTCCATATAACGTGAGTGCAACTCTCACCGGTTACAGGGATAAGTTTTCATTTGGTATGTTGGAACTCCAGTTGTCATGAGTTTATTTTCAGTCTGAAGTTCAGATTAGCAAGTTACGCATGAGTTTACATTATTGATAAAATACGTGTGGATGACGGACAAACTCTTCATTCAGCCTGTTCTGTTACTGCGTCATCTTACAGGGCTAGACTTGCTTGAAAACGAACTTCCAGCATTATTGGAACGGATTTCTTTGGCTACGACGGCTAGTACGTTCTCCCAGCATTACAGGGAACCCGCACATTCTGGTCGTCAGGTGGCACATAATCCACCTCACGAGGTGCGTTGAAAAATCGAACTTTGCTTATAAGATCCTTATTGCTCATTGCACCATATTTTACGCACTACCCCTCTCGATGTAGTCCCCTTTACTGGCAATACATCGTTCCCAACATTTCTTCCATTTCTTGAAAGCCTCCTGGAACGTACTTTCTGGGAGGCGTGCAGGTGTCTTGTTCCATTGTCCTGAATCTCCTCTGTGGTGTAGAACTTTTTAATTTTTTTAATTTTTTCCAGTGTGGTGTTTTAAGTTTGGAAATCAGGAAAATGTCTGCTGGGGCTAGATCCGAAGAATGGTGTGGATGGGACACAACGGAAGTCTGATGTTTTTCCAGATATTGCGGACAAGGCCGACGTGTGAGCCGCCACAATGTCACAAGGCAACATCCATATCTGGTTTTTCCACAATCCACGCCTCTTCTTCGCACACCATCCCTCGAACGTGCTAAAAATCGCTGGTAGACATCCTTGTTTAACATCTTACCAAGGGTACAAAGTCGTGATTGACAATGCCTTTGCAGAAAAAGAAACCACACGAACACAGCCAATCACCAACATCAACCTGAGTGCTCTTTCCAGACAAGGAGCTCCTTTGTCCACTCACTGTGACAGCTGCCTGAGCTATCGAATCCCTCTGTAAAAGTTTTGGCAAGTCTGTAGCAAAATTTCACACACACGCTTTGTTCTTCAAAGTCTTTCGTTGTCACCTTGTCACTAAACCACCGAACAACTTGGGCACGTGCTCACTTCAGCAGCATAAAAATGGCTCCGAGCACTATGGGACTCAACTGCTGAGGTCATTAGTCCCCTAGAACTTAGAACTAGTTAAACCTAACTAACCTAAGGACATCACAAACATTCATGCCCGAGGCAGGATTCGAACCTGCGACCGTAGCGGTCCTGCGGTTCCAGACTGCAGCGCCTTTAACCGCACGGCACTTCGGCAGCAGTAGCTACACAACTTACCACGATCACCACCAGGTGAGCTCAGCAGCCGCTTCGCGCTCCCTGTGCCGGTTGAAAGCGCTATTTCAAATGTTCGGTCTTTCTTTGAGCGTCTCTCGTACATTACCCGGAGGATATGTTCAAATGTGTGTGAAATCTCATGGGACTTAACTGCTAAGGTCATCAGTCCCTAAGCTTACACACTACCTAACCTAAATCATCCTAAGGACCAACACACACACCCATGCCCGAGGGAGGACTCGAACCTCCGCCGGGACCAGCCGCACAGTCCATGACTGCAGCGCCTTAGACCGCTCGGTACCCGGAGGATAGATCGGTAGAAATGGTCCGTTCCTTGATCACCAAGATTACCGGGCTATACACCTTTTCCCCGTGGGGGTGCTCAAAAGACGAAGTCGATAAAGAAAACGTAAACGCAAGAGACGAACTGATCGATCGGATTATGAAAAGTGCTGCCCTAGTAAAAGAACATAAAGACGACCTCAGAAGTGTTACACGCAGTGTTGTCACGAGAATTAGGAAGTGTACTGAAGTCGGAGATGGAGTTAATGAAGACCAAATGTTAATTTAGGCATTTGCCTTTACTTAACACATTCTGTATTTGTTTGGGTTACATTTTAACAGCTCTATCTCTGTAACCAACAGAAACCGGATACATTTTATATGGTATGTTTTATTTTAATTAGTCTGTTCTGTATCACCTCTTATAATATTTTATATTCCTACTGAAACATTCTGTGCAGGTGCGTTTCAGATTAAAAATGTACCGTTTTCTAAATATTTCATTTCTTTTCCCGATCACATATCTTAAGCTAATCTTGTAGATCCCATGAGAGTGAAAAATGGGGGGACTTTAGTTGTTAACATTATCACGGTAGAAAGTTAATTTTATTTTCTCTAGTTTTATTTCTATTTCCACTTTAATTGCAAACGATTTCGAAGCCAAAAGGCTTCATCTGTAGGTACATAATTCAAGAATCAATTTACAGTACTTCCGAAAGCATAGCATTTGAACATGAGACAGGTCATCCATACAGGAACAGATACGAATGCATCTCAAATGGCAGTTCCACATCACTTTCATGGCTGTTGTGGGTGGATTAGCTACCCCATGTTCAAGTGATATACTAACGGAAGTAACGCACAAACTGTTGTTGTTGTTGTTGTGGTCTTCAGTCCTGAGACTGGTTTGATGCAGCTCTCCATGGTACTCTATCTTGCGCAAGCTTCTTCATCTCCCAGTACCTACTGCAACCTACATCCTTCTGAATCTGCTTAGTGTATTCATCTCTTGGTCTCCCTCTACGATTTTTACCCTCCACGCTGTCCTCCAATACTAAATTGGTGATCCCTTGATGCCTCAGAACATGTCCTACCAACCGATCCCTTCTTCTGGTCAAGTTGTGCCACAAAAATCTCTTCTCCCCAATCCTATTCAATACTTCCTCATTAGTTATGTGATCTACCCATTTAATCTTTAGCATTCTTCTGTAGCACCACATTTCGAAAGCTTCTATTCTCTTCTTGTCCAAACTATTTATCGTCCATGTTTCACTTCCATACATGGCTACACTCCATACAAATACTTTCAGAAACGGCTTCCTGACAGTTAAATCCATACTCGATGTTAACAAATTTCTCTTCTTCAGAAACGCTTTCCTTCCCATTGCCAGTCTACATTTTATATCCTCTCTACTTTGACCATCATCAGTTATTTTGCTCCCCAAATAGCAAAACTCCTTTACTACTTTAAGTGTTTCATTTCCTACTCTAATGCCCTCAGCATCATCCGACTTAATTCGACTACATTCCATTATCCTCGTTTTGCTTTTGTTGATGTTCATCTTATATCCTCCTTTCAAGACACCATCCATTCCGTTCAACTGCTCTTCCAAGTCCTTTGCTGTCTCTGACAGAATTACAATGTCATCGGCGAACCTCGAAAGTTTTTATTTCTTCTCCATGGATTTTAATACCTACTCCGAATTTTTCATTTGTTTCCTTTACTGCTTGCTCAATATACAGATTGAACAACATCGGGGAGAGGCTACAACCCTGTCTTACTCCCTTCCCAACCACTGCTTCCCTTTCATGTCCCTCGACTCTTATAACTGCCATCTGGTTTCTGTACAGATTGTAAATAGCCTTTCGCTCCCTGTATTTTACCCCTGCCACCTTTAGAATTTGAAAGAGAGTATTCCAGTCAACATTGTCAAAAGCTTTCTCTAAGTCTACAAATGCTAGAAACGTAGGTTTGCCTTTCCTTAATCTTTCTTCTAAGATAAGTCGTAAGGTCAGTATTGCCTCACGTGTTCCAGTGTTTCTACGGAATCCAAACTGATCTTCCCCGAGGTTGGCTTCTACTAGTTTTTCCATTCGTCTGTAAAGAATTCGTGTTAGTATTTTGCAGCTGTGATTTATTAAATTGATAGTTCGGTAATTTTCACATCTGTCAACACCTGCTTTCTTTGTGATTGGAATTATTATATTCTTCTTGAAGTCAGGGTACTTCGCCTGTTTCATACGTCTTGCTCACCAGATGGTAGAGTTTTGTCAGGACTGGCTCTCCCAGGGCCGTCAGTAGTTCCAATGGAATGTTGTCTACTCCGGGGGCCTTGTTTCGACTCAGGTCTTTCAGTGCTCTGTCAAACTCTTCACGCAGTATCGTATCTCCCATTTCATCTTCATCTACATCCTCTTCCATTTCCATAATATTGTCCTCAAGTACATCGCCCTTGTATAGACCCCCTATATACTCCTTCCACCTTTCTGCTTTCCCTTCTTTGGTTAGAACTGGGTTTCCATCTGAGCTCTTGATATTCATACAAGTCGTTCTCTTATCTCCAAAGGTCTCTTTAATTTTCCTGTAGGCAGTATCTATCTTACCCCTAGTGAGATAAGCCTCTACATCCTTACATTTGTCCTCTAGCCATCCCTGCTTAGCCATTTTGCACTTCCTGTCGATCTCATTTTTGAGACGTTTGTATTCCTTTTTGCCTGCTTCATTTACTGCATTTTTATATTTTCTCCTTTCATCAATTAAATTCAATATTTTTCTGTTACCCAAGGATTTCTACTAGCCCTCGTCTTTTTACCTACTTGATCCTCTGCTGCCTTCACTACTTCATCCCTCAAAGCTACCCATTCTTCTTCTACTGTATTTCTTTCGCCCATTCCTGTCAATTGTTCCCTTATGCTCTCCCTGAAACTCTGTACAATCTCTGGTTCTTTCAGTTTATCCAGGTCCCATCTCCTTAAATTCCCACCTTTTTGCAGTTCCTTCAGTTTTAATCTACAGGTCATAACCAATAGATTGTGGTCAGAGTCCACATCTGCCCCTGTAAATGTCTTACAATTTAAAACCTGGTTCCTAAATCTCTGTCTTACCATTATATAATCTATCTGATACCTTTTAGTATCTCCAGGGTTCTCCCATGTATACAATCTTCTTTCATGATTCTTAAACCAAGTGTTAGCTATGATTATGTTGTGCTCTGTGCAAAATTCTACCAGGCGGCTTCCTCTTTCATTTCTTAGCCCCAATCCGCACACTCTATGAAAAAAAATTCGATGTTCCACGAAGAATCATATAAACGGGACGGATGTCTGTAGATGTAATGTACATTCAAACAAATTATTACAGTTTCAGAAAAACTGGATGATTTATTAAGGAGAAAGAGCCTCACAAACTGAATAAGTCAGTAACGTCCATTCTCGGCCCTTATTCAAGAAGTTATTCGGCTTAGCATTGATCAGTAGAGTTGTTGGATGTCCTCCTGAAGGATATCGTGACCAATTTTGTCCAGTTGGGGCAGCAGAGAGAGAGAGAGAGATATCTCCGAGTTAGTTGGAGGGCCCTGTCCGTAATGCTCCCAAGTTTCTCAATTGGGGAGAGATCTGACGGCCTTGCTGGCCACGGTAGGGCGAAGACAAGCAGTAGACGTTCTCGCCGTGTGCGGACGGGCGTAACCTTGCTGAAATGTAAGCCCAGGATGGCTTGCCATGAAGGGCAACAAAACGGGGCATAGAATATCGTCGACGTACTGCTGTTCTGTAAGGGTGCCACGGATGGCAATCAAAGGGATCCTTCTATGAAAGAAATGACACCCCAGGCCGTCACTCATGGATGTAGGGCCGAACGGCGGGCGACAGTCATATTGGCATGCCACCGCTGTCCAGGGCGTCTCCAGACACATCCTCGCTGGTCATCGAGGCTCACTTCGAAGCGGGACTCATCGCTAAAGACACTTCTACTCTAGTCAACGAGATTCCAAGCCGCAGACGTGCCTGGATACGCCCTGGACAGGGGTGGGTTACCAGCCTGCCTATCACCCGCCATTCGGCTCGAGAACCAGAAGTGATGGTCTGGAGTGTTACTTCTGTTCATATCAGGACCCCTTTGGTTATCATCCACAGCACCCTTACAGCACATCTACATCTACATGCATACTCCGCAACCCACCATACGGTGCGTGGCGGAGGGTACCTCGTACCACAACTAGCATCTTCTCTCCCTGTTCCACTCCCAAACAGAACGAGGGAAAAATGACTGCCTATATGCTTCTGTACGAGCCCTAATCTCTCTTATCTTATCTTTGTGGTTTTTCCGCTAAATATAAGTTGGCGGCAGTAAAATTGTACTGCAGTCAGCCTCAAATGCTGGTTCTCTAAATTTTCTCAGTAGGGATTCACGAAAAGAACACCTCCTTTCCTCCAGAGACTCCCACCCGAGTTCCTGAAGCATTTCCGTAACACTCGCGTGATGATCAAACCTACCAGTAACAAATCTAGCAACCCCCCTCTGAATTGCTTGTATGTCCTCCCTCAATCCGACCTGATAGGGATCCAAGGCGCTCGAGCAGTACTCAAGAATAGGTCGTATTAGTGTTTCATAAGCGGTTTCCTTTGCAGATGAACCACATCTTCACAAAATTCTACCAATGAACCGAAGACGACTATCCGCCTTCCCCACAACTGCCATTACATGCTTGTCCCGCTTTATATCGCTCTGCAGTGTTACGCCCAAATATTTAATCGACGTGACTGTGTCAAGCGCTACGCTACTAATGGAGTATTCAAACATTACGAGATTCTTTTTCCTATTCATCTGCATTAATTTACATTTATCTATATTAAGAGTTAGCTGCCATTCTTTACACCAATCACAAATCGTGTCCAAGTCATCTTGTATCCTCCTACAGTCACTCAACGACGACACCTTCCCGTACACCACAGTATCACCAGCAAACAGCCGCACATTGCTATCCACCCTACCCAAAAGATCATTTATGTAGATAGAAAACAACAGCGGAACTACCACACTTCCCTGGGGCACTCCAGATGATACCCTCACCTCCGATGAACACTCACCATCGAGGACAACGTACTGGGTTCTATTACTTAAGAAGTCTTCGAGCCACTCACATATTTCGGTACCAATCCCATATGCTCGCACCTTAGTTAGGGGTCTGTAGTGGGGCACCGAGTCAAGGAATATGGCATCCGTCTGATACCCTTCATCCATGATTCGCAAGATATCATGTGAAAAAACGGCGAGTTGCGTTTCGCAGGAGCGATGCTTTCTAAAGCCGTGCTGATGCTTGGACATCAATTTCTCTGTCTCAAGGAAATTCATTATATTTGAACTGAGAATATGTTCGAGAATCCTGCACCAAACCGATGTTAAGGATATTGGTCTGTAATTTTGAGGATCCGTCCTTCTACCTCCTTATATACAGGTACAGCAGTACATCGACTATATTCTACGCCCCGTTTCGTTGCCGTTTAGGGCAAGCTATCCTGGGCTTATGTTTCAGCAAGATAATGGCCGCCCGAAATCGACGAGAAATTCTACTGGTTATCTTCGTGCTTGCCAAATCCCGGGTTGGTCATCAAGGTCGACATATATCCACCCAAATGAGAACGTTTGTAGCATTACGGGCATGCCCTCCAAACAGATCGGGGTTTTGACGATTCTACGCGCCAGTTGAACAGAATTTGGCACAATATCCCTCAAGAAAAACGAAAACATCCAACGACTCTACCGACCAATGCCAAGCGGAATAACTGCTTGCTTAAGGGCCAGTGGTGGAGCAACATATTAGTGACTTGTTCAGATTGTGAAGCTCTTCCTCTTGAGTAAATCATCCAGTTTTCCTGAAACCGCTATAATTTGTTTATCTGTACAAGAATATCACATCTACCGATTTCCATCCCATTTTGAGAATTCCTTTATTGTGCGTCTTTTTTTCTCTTAGAGTTTACATCTGTTTCTGCAATATGTGCCTGAAGATGTCACCTTATGGTCTCAAAATCGTATTTAATGTATGTGGAAAGCAGTACATACAGTTGTTTGGCTATATAAACAAAAAGGGAATAAGTAGGATTTATTTTCTGCAGCAATAACTTCTATTATTCCTTCGCAATAATAAATGTGAAAAATAACTGGGGAGTCATTTATGGCCATTGCAGTCAGGAAACGCATGTTAGATGTGATCTGGTTTCAACATCAGCCGCATGTCACGATGAGAGCACATGGTCTGATGTCATTTCAGCCTGTAAACTGTTTATAACTACCCACATAAAGAAGCAAAGTATAGTTTTGGGAGACTGTCATTGAAGTATTATTAACTATACATATACAACTGCCATCTCTGAATAAATGGAGATCATGTAGAAAAGAAAGTGTGACATTGGCTGGGGACCTCGTGACATAGGAATGTAGGGTATACTGAAAAGATTTTCTTCCGACGAGAACAATATCACCTTTACTCCGCGCAACGTGAGAATTTTGCTATAGGCATAGCTTCCTTGTTCTTGTAAGTGATTGTGATCAGTGCGTTTGGAGTTTTAGTGACGTGTTTGTATCGATAATGAGGATGAGAGGGCGAATGGAAAGAGAGTGTGAATGGAAAGAGTGAAATACGGTATCAGCAAATCGCCCATTTCTGTCGAACTCACATAACGGACAGGTCAACACCAACAGTGTCGCTTCCTATCACTTTATGAGACTATGCAGATTTGATTGGACATTTACCCAGTGCAGGCACAAATTCTGCTGATCAAAAATTTCACGCCACTATCTCTCCTCCCCAAAGCAGCGAAGTACAATGATGAAAAAAAAATCTCAACACCAAGAAGGGGTTTGTGCGACATAAACGAAAGTTGGCAGGCGTGGTTCTGTAACTGAAAGATGATGTCTATTCGAATATCGCCCCAGTTGCGTAAGTATGAAGCTAGTAGCGCCACTATGAGAATGCAAATCATGTTTGCTTTAAATACACGCTGTAACGGTGGTGAGCGTTGGTTTATCTTTGAGACTGGACATTGTGAGTTGATGTTAGTGAAAAATCCCTTTAAGGCGACTAAGGCCTCATTATCAGCACCTCACTGAGCTTGAACGAGGTCGTGTAACAGAACTACCGGAAGCTGGATGTTTTTTCTGCGACATTGCCGAAAGACTTAGCAGGAATGTAGCTACTGTACATGATTTGCTGGCAGAGGTGGTCACGAAAACATACGGTCGCAAGAAGACCGGGCTCCGGACGGCCACGTGGTACTAACGAGAGAGAAGACCATTGGGTTTCTGCGTTTGGCTCTGGCGCATCGTACTGCATCTATAGTAGCAATTTCAGCAGCAGTTGACACCACAGTGACGTGTTACTTCTACAAATCGGTGTGCCGTGTAGCGTGCGTTCCACTGACCACAAACCACCGCTATTTACGACGTCATTGGCTTCTAGCGAGAGTTCATTGGAGGACAGGGTGGAGGTCTGTTGTGTTTTCTGATGGAATTCCGTTTTGCCAGTGGTGGCCGTGCGTTGGTTAGAACGAGGCCAGTTGGGGACTGCAACGACCTTATCTTCGTGCTTGACACATTGGGTCTGCACCTGAATTATGGCCTGGGGTGCGATTTTGTGTGTTAGCAGGAGAACTCTCGTGGTTATCCCACACACCCTCACTGCAAATTTGTAAGCCTTTCAGCTATAAGGTCGTTGAATATGGTGCAAAAGTTCGGACAAAACTCTGAAAGTGAAGAAGAAACAGCTGTTTCCTTTTAATGGATACAGGGGCGTTTTCCAGCAGGATAACGCTCCCCCACTTACCGATGTTGTAACCCAACATGCTCTATAGAGTGTCGACATGTGTCCTTGGCCTGCTCGATTACCAGATCTGTCTCCAATCGAGCACATATGGGACATCACCGAACGACAACTCCATGGTAGTCCACAAACAGCATTAAGCGTCCCTGACCGAGCAAGTGCAACAGCCATGGAACTCCATCCCACAGACTGACATCTGGCTCCTGTGCAACAAAATGCATGCACTTTTGCATGCTCGCATTCAACATGCTGGCGGTTACGCCGGTTATTAACGTACCAGCATTTCATATTTGCAAAGGCTTCTCAAGCGCTTACGTTAACCTGTGATCTTGCAATCTTAATCACTTAAAAATGTTATCCAAACAAACGTATTTCCGAAGTTTCATTACTCTACATTAATTATTTTTTGATGTTATCATTTTTTCCGCTAGTGCACATGCAGTGAAAATATTTTCAAACAGGCTGCCTTCAGCTGAACGAAAGTCAACGACCTCAGCTGTGGAGGCGTGTTGTACTCATGGTAATTTATGTTCATTGTATTTAAACAGATACCGCTGCGGAAACCACGGAGAAACTGTTATTCATCCCACAAAAAAGAAAAAAAAAATGGCTCCAAGCATTATAGGATTTAACACCTAAGGTCATCAGTCCCCTAGACTTAGGACTACTTAAACCTAACTAACCTAAGGACATCACACACATCCACCGTAGCAGCAGCGTGGTTCTGGACTGAAGCGCCTAGAACCGCTCGCCCACAGCGGCCGGCTATTCACCCCACATATTTCACTAATACCGAGGTGCTTATAATGGCCACAATTTTTGTTTACCTTTACTATGCACTGTGGTCTTCTCATATCGTCGTCTTCGCATTTAAAATGAATGACTACTAGGAAATTCTTGGATTTAACAATCAGATTCAAGCGGCTTGCCAGAGACAGTTTCGCCAAACGTATTCTTCGTTTAGTCTCCTAAAACCGAACAAGAGATCGATACTTAAATTGAACATGGGAGGGTAGTAAAATCCCAACCTGAACGTAAGGCTGAGCAGTCTCGTGCGAAGCCATCTACACTATGAGAAAACCTGACACTAACTGTATCTGACGGGCCACTTGACTTTGCTCACGCAACAGCCTGATTGGCTAATTTCAATGCTACATGTATGAGACAGGCAAAATACCCTCAGACTTCAAGAAGAATATAATAATCCCAATTCCAAAGAAAGCAGGTGTTGACAGATGTGAAAATTACCAAACTATCAGTTTAATAAGTCACGGCTGCAAAATACTAACGCGAATTCTTTACAGACGAATGGAAAAACTAGTAGAAGCCGACCTTGGGGAAGATCAGTTTGGATTCCGTAGAAATATTGGAACACGGGAGGCAATACTGACCCTACGGCTTATCTTAGAAGCTAGATTAAGGAAAGGCAAACCTACGTTTCTAGCATTTGTAGACTTAGAGAAAGCTTTTGACAATGTTGACTGGAATACTCTCTTTCAAATTCTGAAGGTGGCAGAGGTAAAATATAGGGAGAAGTAAGCTATTTACAATTTGTATAGAAACCAAATGGCAGTTATAAGAGTTCAGGGGCATGAAAGGGAAGCAGTGGTTGGGAAGGGAGTGAGACAGGGTTGTAGCCTCTCCCCGATGATATTCAATCTGTATATTGAGCAGGCAGTGAAGGAAACAAAAGAAAAATTCGGAGTAGGTATTAAAATCCATGGAGAAGAAATAAAAACTTTGAGGTTCGCCGATGACATTGTAACTCTGTCAGAGACAGCAAAGGACTTGGAAGAGCAGTTGAACGGAATGGATGGTGTCTTGAAAGGAGGATATAAGATGAACATCAACAAAAGCAAAACGAGGATAATGGAATGTAGTCGAATTAAGTCGGATGATGCTGAGGGCATTAGAGTAGGAAATGAAACACTTAAAGTAGTAAAGGAGTTTTGCTATTTGGGGAGCAAAATAACTGATGATGGTCAAAGTAGAGAGGATATAAAATGTAGACTGGCAATGGGAAGGAAAGCGTTTCTGAAGAAGAGAAATTTGTTAACATCGAGTATAGATTTAAGTGTCAGGAAGCCGTTTCTGAAAGTATTTGTATGGAGTGTAGCCATGTATGGAAGTGAAACGTGGACGATAAATAGTTTAGACAAGAAGAGAATAGAAGCTTTCGAAATGTGGTGCTACAGAAGAATGCTGAAGATTAGATGGGTAGACCACATAACTAATGAGGAGGTGTTGAATAGGATTGGGGAGAAGAGAAGTTTGTGGCACAACTTGACTAGAAGAAGGGATCGGTTGGTAGGACATGTTCTGAGGTATCGAGGGACCAATTTAGTATTGGCGGGCAGCGTGGAGGGTAAAAATCGTAGAGGGAGACCAAGAGATGAATACACCAAGCAGATTCAGAAGGATGTAGGTTTCAGTAGGTACTGGGAGATGAAGAAGGTTGCACAGGATAGAGTAGCATGGAGAGCTGCATCAAACCAGTCTCAGGACTGAAGACCACAACAACAACAATAACTCAGTAACGATGCAACGTATCGATTTTCTTGTTTACAATTATTTCTCAGCAGATCCTACCCTGCAACACTCTCACAAACAAATCAAGTTGTTTCTGACCACCCTGTATAAACGAGTCGACGGCAGAACAGCGCCCCACATGGAATACTCACCTTGTTCTCACCAAATCAGTTAATGAGGTTCTAAGTTTCATCGTCTACGTGCCGAAAGGCAACTTCTCAGAACATGATACCACTATAAAATGCAATTTCACGTAATTTTCTTCGCAGCAGACGGGTTACATTGGTCTTCGATGCAACTGTTTAGTGTCGACGACTGACTGGTGCGTTGTTCATGATGCTGAGAGAGAACGGTATAAGTAAGGGTAGAAAGACAAGGATTTAACGCCACTTCAACTATAATGTCGTTGAATAAGGAGCAGAAGCTCGGACAGAACACTGAACTTGAAGAAGAAACGGTTATTTCCCTTTAAAAGATACAGATACTAAATGAAACGAGTCTGGTTGTCAAAGGAGTCATGCATGGAGCCTTCAACAACTACCCCGTACAGAATCTTATCGAAAAGCCTCTCTCAAAATGCATACAAAGTCTCGTCATACGCAGAGGCTGTAAGCGTAAGCGGCACTAACGTTAGTGTCCAGGCACTCATGGACGACACAGGGAGTGAAATGAGGGCTAACGAGATCAAAAAACAAATGCTGAACTCGGGTTTCAGGGATTTCTTTACAAAGTAGTGCAGTTCCAGTTTAATTCTCTCACCACTACGACCATGAGAGTTACGCAGCGACGTTCAGAAGAATCGCTAACATTGTACAAACCGCAAGACTCCAGATTCTGTACAGAATTTGCGGTTGAATTAGCCCCTCTTTTAATCATAACACACCGTAAATCCCTTGAAAGAAAGAAATAGAGAAAATTATTCTAAGAACTTAGAAGAAAGCACACGTCACATTCGTATACAAGAAGGGTAACATAAGTGATTCAGTGACTTTTCATCCACATGTTGTAGAATCTTAGAACGTTGCTGAGCCCTAACGTAATGAAGTGCTTCGAAGAGAATGACCTCCTCCATGCCAACCAACACGATCGATAGGTGTAGAAGTAACTTCAGGGAATTATGTAGGGACTCTTGTTGTTCATGTTGTACATTAATGACCTGCCAGACAGTAATAATAGTAACGACAGATTTTCGCAGATGATGCAGTTATCTATAAAGAAATACTGTCTTCCGTAAGCTGCATAATTATTTCAGTCAGATCTTCATAACATTTCGAAATGGTGCAAAAACTGTTAACTTGTATTAAATATTCGGAAAGTATGATACTACATTTATTTTGTTAGTGGATTAAGCTATAAATTGAAATAAAAAAAACTGCTTCCCTGCCCTCGAGACGAGAGTGAGGTGCAAATTACTTAACGTTATCCCCTCCGTGCAGCGGTAATTTTGGGCCAGGTTAATTTTAAGGCAGCGAATTTCATACTAGAATTATTGGTGGTCATCAAGATTACGGTGACCGTTAGAAGAGCTTTTTGGTTTTGGAAGACATAACGAGTGCAGAGATACACTCCTCGGAGTAGCTGTCCTGCAGCCTAGCACGTCTGAAGAGCCACCTTAGAACTCGCTGATAAGGCAGACACAGCTCTCTGTAAGAACGGCCGTTTAGGGTGGCAATAGAAAATAGTGCCCTACCTCACGATTTGCTGTTTTCTTGCTGGGACCGAATTTTTAAACAGCAACGTGCAGGGTCACTCTGCCACACATTTGTCGGTGTCCCGAAGCAGAAAACAGGTAGCGTCCGTGCCCATAACAGAGAACCTCGTGAACAACCGCCAGCCGTCGTCGGCAAAACACGACGAAACGCTACGGCCTACAGACTGGGTAACACGCCGTCATGCTCCTCACTGCTAGCATTTCTCTCTCTTGCTCGTCTCAACCTTGATTCGTAACTTTATTTTATCTGCTGCTTGGCAACATTCGATCTTGATATCGAGAACTCGTACCTCTTTACTCGCGATCAGTACACTTGCACACACTTGCATTGTGTATCTTGAATGCAGAATATATCGCAGTCAATGAGTCGAATTTCGGCTCGTCCCATTGCTATGATAGTGGCACTACCCTTCCTGTTCACCTTCATTCCTTTAATTAGATTAATCAATATTCAGAGTGATTGCTTGATTCACCCCTGCAGGTAGGATCGAGTGAGATGCTTCCAGGGCCACACGGTATGGCATCGCCTTCATTCGGTTCCATTTGTTAGTGGATAAGGTGGGCAGGTGTAACACCACAAAACGAAAAACTTGTATATCCTTGGACTTCAATATCAATAAGTCACAACTGAAAGCAGTCAACTTATAGGAATACCTGAGTGTAACAGCATGTAAGAATATGAAAAGCCACAATGAATGATCCTTTAGGCTCAGTCGTACGTAAATCTAGCGGCAGACTTAGATTCGTTTGTAGGATACTGGGGAAACGCCATCAATCTACGAAAGACACTGATTACAGAGCACTCGCACAGTCAACCTAGAACAGTGCTCCACTGTGCGGGACCTATACCAAACAATGCTAACAGGGGCTGCTGAACTTATACAATAATGACAGAACGAGTGGTGAGTTTCTATTTAAACCGTGTTAAACGATGAATCTGGGAATACGTATTTCTGCCGTTGAGTCCGACAAGACAAGATTAGACTAATTACAGTGCGTACAGAGCCATTTAAGCAATCATCAATGTAGAAAGGAAACATTCAGACATTCGCTTTAATCGATATAAGGAAACGAACAAAAACATGAATCTAGATGATCAGACAATGATTTAACACTCCTTTTTCCCAAATGCGAGTCTAGCACCTTGAGGGTACTCTTATAAGTGTTGCGCAGTGTGGACATATAGTCTAAATATCTGCAGCAATATTGTACAGGGCGCCAAGCTTAACGAACATATCTAATGGACGGGCTACCATCGTCAGTGTCTTCTGCCCTCACACAATGAAAGACTTAGGAGAGTTCTTGGATTTTACCCAGGCCATTAAGATATCGTAGGTGAAAACTGCGAGCCCAAATTCGGGGTTTTAATGACAAGCCGTCAAAACATCTATCGTATGTATCAGATCAGCATCTGCACAACATGATGACATTCGTAGTTCAAATAATGAAGCTTATTATTGATCCACTACTGCCCACAAAGACACTTATTTTCAAGTACTCCTAAACCACAAGTCTTTCCCTGAGACCTGGGAGAAGGGAATTTTCAAGCCACTACCCAAAAAGGACGTTGCCACAGCAAACTCTGATGTCAACCTATTTGCGTTCTTCCGGCACTGTCCAAAGCCTTAAAATACGTAGTCCACAATTAGATAATCAGCTACTTAATTACAAACAACCTATTAGGCGACTACCAACCAATTTTCGGTAATCACCGCATCACAACATCTGTTCTAATACAAGTAACAGACGATATGAAGCTAGCCATAGATACACAAAAGGTGACTATCACATGCCTCTTAGACTTAAACAAAGCCTTTGACAATGTCGACTTCGATATTTTACTTGCCATACTTAGAAACCTCTTTCTGAGTGGAGCTTAGTGGTTTCGCTCGTACCACAAGTCTCGCCAACAAGTAGCAATGGAAACAGGTAAAATGAGGCGCCCCCAGAGTACGGTATTGGGACCTATACTCTTTTCATTGTACGTTAGTCCCCTGTCATCAGTTCTGTCCTGCTGTAAATTTCACTTGTATGTTGATGACTTCCAGTTACATCTAAGTGCAAAACCAAAAAACTTGAAGACAGTTATCGAGAATTTTAATGCTGTCTGTGTGCGCTATCAAAATCCGCACAGAACACAAGCTTAAACATCAATCCATCCAACTCAAACAGTCCCTGTCCCGGTTCTGCACTCATTAGTTCTAAATACTGAGAATCTCCACCATCTTTCATCCTGAGTGGGACAACCTTCTTTCTTAGTAAAGAGTCTAGAAGTAACAATAGGTGGAAAGCAGAGCACATAGGTGCAACGTGCAACCAGGCATCTGCATCTCTCCATGCCTTACCAAAATATGAGAAGCTGTTCCCTTCTGATCTGAGAAAGAAAGTTGTACAAATTCTTTCACTTCCAGTTGTTGATTACAGTGATTTTCTCAAAAAAGTTCTTGGTGCCTGGAACTTAAGAGAACTGAATAACAACCGCAGTTTCAAAAGGCGAACCTATTTAAGCGACAATAATCTCTGACTTTGTTCCTGTATGTAGTCGCTACCCCATTACAACCAAGTAGCCTTCTTTCTAACTAGATCTTCATCGTTTCCCAAAGCTGGTGCAGTCTGTCTAAATTTTTCTCTTTCAGAATTCATTATCTCAGAAAAAATAATTTTTGTATACCTATAAATACGTTTTGTATATGCTCCTAATATTTTTACTATTATCATTATTACTACTCGTATTATTACTGACAGTATTAGTAAAAGTACCGTTATTAGTTCTTGGACAGTATTGTTTTTCACATTGTCATTAGATATATTCAGATAGTTTTCAATTTATTAAAGCTTTTTTATTATTATTTATTATATTAAAATTGTTGTCTTTTATATAACTATGGCGTAAAAAATTCTGCGTATGTAAAATTCTGAAGGCGCTAATCTGATCTGGTTAAACAAAAATATACTGAATGCTTCTATTGGGTGGGTTGTCACTCTGGCAGAAGTGAGACATGAATAGTATGCCTATTAATCAACGTCTCACGGTGTATAAAAAGCGAATAGATGAGTTGAACAAATGGAACATTTTGTTGAAGAAATGTATGCAACGTTCACACATGAAGAAAATGTGTGTGTGTGAATTCTTATGGGACTTAACTGCTAAGGTCATCAGTCCCTAAGCTTACACACTACATAACCTAAATTATCCTAAGGACAAACACATACACCCCTGCCCGAAGGAGGACTCGAACCTCCGCTGGGACCAGCCGCACAGTCCACGACTGCAGCGCCTTAGACCGCTCGGCTAATCCAGCGCGGCACACATGAAGAAAAAAAAATAGCGCCATATTTCTTCACAGTTAATTCCTCTTTTTGTTAGCACAGATCTCGACGCGTAAATAAAGTTGCATCTAAGTAAGCCAACAGTTGTACCACCTTTCTTTATAGCTGAACAGTGATGGGGAGCAGCATCAAAACATGTACCGAAAAGTTAGCAATTTTCGTAAATGAAAATTTCCAAGCCCGTTTCTGGGGGCATCAAAATGCTTCACAGTGCTCGGTAACCACCAAGTACTAGAAATCAAAAAGTACGAAACATCAATACAGCAATTCTGTGACAAAATGGAGTGGATGCGGTTAACCACAAGGCACATGCAGCGTTAAGGCATAGAATCAGTCTACAGAAAACTATAATCAGAGAAACACAAGTCAAATGAAACAGCATCAATGCTAAAATCATATTAACCACAAAATGCGATCCATGAAAGGAAATAACACCAGTCTTAACCAACTGGACAAGGATAGGGCAAGAAAGAGATCATGGTTTCAGAGAAAACCTGATTCTATTTGCTGGACGTTGACATGATGAACGTTGCTCAGGGATGAGAATCCGCTGCCACAATATCGTTCAACCTCGCTGGGTGACACATTGATAGGAGGAGTCGAATACCAATAAGGGCCCAAACACACTCCCCGTATCAACACCTTTCTAAATTAAATTAATGCACTACTGGCCATTAAAATTGCTACACCAAGAAGAAATGCAGATGATAAACGGGTATTCATTGGACAAATGTACACTCCTGGAAATTGAAATAAGAACACCGTGAATTCATTGTCCCAGGAAGGGGAAACTTTATTGACACATTCCTGGGGTCAGATACATCACATGATCACACTGACAGAACCACAGGCACATAGACACAGGCAACAGAGCATGCACAATGTCGGCACTAGTACAGTGTATATCCACCTTTCGCAGCTATGCAGGCTGCTATTCTCCCATGGAGACGATCGTAGAGATGCTGGATGTAGTCCTGTGGAACGGTTTGCCATGCCATTTCCACCTGGCGCCTCAGTTGGACCAGCGTTCGTGCTGGACGTGCAGACCGCGTGAGACGACGCTTCATCCAGTCCCAAACATGCTCAATGGGGGACAGATCCGGAGATCTTGCTGGCCAGGGTAGTTGACTTACACCTTCTAGAGCACGTTGGGTGGCACGGGATACATGCGGACGTGCATTGTCCTGTTGGAACAGCAAGTTCCCTTGCCGGTCTAGGAATGGTAGAACGATGGGTTCGATGACGGTTTGGATGTACCGTGCACTATTCAGTGTCCCCTCGACGATCACCAGTGGTGTACGGCCAGTGTAGGAGATCGCTCCCCACACCATGATGCCGGGTGTTGGCCCTGTGTGCCTCGGTCGTATGCAGTCCTGATTGTGGCGCTCACCTGCACGGCGCCAAACACGCAAACGACCATCATTGGTACCAAGGCAGAAGCGACTCTCATCGCTGAAGACGACACGTCTCCATTCGTCCCTCCATTCACGCCTGTCGCGACACCACTGGAGGCGGGCTGCACGATGTTGGGGCGTGAGCGGAAGACGGCCTAACGGTGTGCGGGACCGTAGCCCAGCTTCATGGAGACGGTTGCGAATGGTCCTCGCCGATACCCCAGGAGCAACAGTGTCCCTAATTTGCTGGGAAGTGGCGGTGCGGTCCCCTACGGCACTGCGTAGGATCCTACGGTCTTGGCGTGCATCCGTGCGTCGCTGCGGTCCGGTCCCAGGTCGACGGGCACGTGCAACTTCCGCCGACCACTGGCGACAACATCGATGTACTGTGGAGACCTCACGCCCCACGTGTTGAGCAATTCGGCGGTACGTCCACCCGGCCTCCCGCATGCCCACTATACGCCCTCGCTCAAAGTCCGTCAACTGCACATACGGTTCACGTCCACGCTGTCGCGGCATGCTACCAGTGTTAAAGACTGCGATGGAGCTCCGTATGCCACGGCAAACTGGCTGACACTGACGGCGGCGGTGCACAAATGCTGCGCAGCTAGCGCCATTCGACGGCCAACACCACGGTTCCTGGTGTGTCCGCTGTGCCGTGCGTGTGATCATTGCTTGTTCAGTCCTCTCGCAGTGTCCGGAGCAAGTATGGTGGGTCTGACACACCGGTGTCAATGTGTTCTTTTTTCCATTTCCAGGAGTGTATTATACTAGAACTGACATGTGATTACATTTTCACGCAATTTGGGTGCACAGATCCTGAGAAATCAGTACCCAGAACAACCACCTCTGGCCGTAATAACGGCCTTGATACGCCTTGGCATTGAGTCAAACAGAGCTTGGATGGCGTGTCAGGTACAGCTGCCCATGCAGCTTCAACACGATACCACAGTTCATCAAGAGTAGTGACTGGCGTATTGTGACGAGCCAGTTGCTCGGCCACCATTGACCAGACGTTTTCAATTGGTGAGAGATCTGGAGAATGTGCTGGCCAGGACAGCAGTCGAACATTTTCTGTATCCAGGAAGGCCCGTGCAGGTCCTGGAACATGCGGTCGTGCATTATCCTGCTGAAATGTAGGGTTTCCCAGGGATCGAAAGAAGGGTAGAGCCATGGGTCCTAACACATCTGAAATGTAACGTCCACTGTTCAAAGTGCCGTCAATGCGAACAAGAGGTGACCGAGACGTGTAACCAATGGCACCCCATACCATCACGCCGGATGATACGCCTGTATGGCGATGACGAATACACGCTTCCAATTTGCGTTCACCGCGATGTCGCCAAATACGGATGCGACCATCATGATGCTGTAAACAGAACCTAGATTCATCCGAAAAATGACGTTTTGCCATTCGTGCACGCAGGTTCGTCGTTGAGTACACCATCGCAGGCGCTCCTGTCTGTGATGCAGCGTCAAGGGTATCCGCAGCCATGGTCTCCGAGCTGATAGTCCATGCTGCTGTCAACGTCGTCGAACTGTTCGTGCATATGGTTGTTGTTTTGCAAACGTCCCAATCTGTTGACTCAGGGATGGACGTGGCTACACGATCCGTTAGAGCCATGCGGATAAGATGCCTGTCATCTCGACTGCTAGTGATACGAGGCCGTTGGGATCCAGCACGGCGTTCCGTATTACCCTCTTGAACCAACCGATTCGATATTCTGCCAACAGTCATTATATCTCGACCAACGCGAGCAGCAATGTCGCGATACGATATCCCGCAATCGCGATAGGCTACAATCCGACCTTTATCAAAGGTCGAAACGTGATGGTACGCATACCTCCTCCTTACACGAGGCATCACAACAACGTTTTACCAGGCAACGCTGGTCAACTGCTGTTTGTGTATGAGAAATCGGTTGGAAACTTTCCTCATGTCAGCACGTTGTAGGTGTCGCCACCGGCGCCAACCTTGTGTGAAAGCTCTGAAAAGCTAATCATTTGCATATCACAGCATCTTCCTCCTGTCGGTTAAATTTCGCGTTTGTAGTACGTCATCTTCGTGGTGTAGCAATTTTAATGGCCAGTAGTGTATGAACACAGTAAAACCAGTTACCAAGGCAGTAGTTCTTATACACAAAATTAAAGACGGAGGGAATCCTATGACGCTACGAATTTACACGTGCTCGGCGTGTCATGTGAGAAAGGTTGGCCCTAAAAGCCCTTGTGTGCTATATATCTCGGGCGGACGTAGGCCTATACACAGTTCCTCAAGTCTTAAGCGATCTATTAAAGTAAGTAAGGAAACAGACCTTGAACAGTGCGAGAAATACAAAGAAAGTAACGGGATTGGAAATCGTCGATTCTCACGAATTTATGCTTCAGCGCCCACAGCAAATCATGCATGATGACAGTCAGTCGTGCGCTGCGCGCATCACGGCCACCTTCACAACCTTCGTTAAATTTTTCTCACCAATTTCATCACTGTGCTCACATCATTACGTTTTTGTCATAAAGATCAGTCGCATTCCAATAAAAGATGGTTTGACACCATTTACACTCAGGAAACGTACAACACCAACGCAGTCCAATAAAAGCTGGTTTGACATCATTTACACTCAGAAAACGTATCACCGGCTTAGTATCGGAATCAGCAGTCGTTTAATCGTCCAGAAGATACAAAAACAAGCGACAGCGCAACGAACAACGTTATTGTGTTCCACAGCTGGACATAGTGCGTCTATAAATGTCGGAAGTCACTGCACATGCCCATAATCAAGGTACTACTCTGGAAATATTTGGAAAAAGTAACGATTTTGTGCATGTTACGTTCATTAAGAGAGCGTGACTTCAACATTTTTGTGTTACTTTTGTACTGAATTCTTTGCAGAAGAGGCTTTTATAACGCTGTATTCTGAAAATGCCGTGGCAGTTCGTGGCCAAAATAGATGGTGGTGCACTTTGCACGCCAAGAAACACATTAACGAATTAGCTCATTGCTCACGTTTCTGTAATGCATGATATAAATAGATCGCTCGCTCGTGTCACCGCAGCATCTACTCGCAAGAGCACCAAAACGTGTACGCACAGAATGAAGTATTACTATGCAGAATGAAAGAAATTGAGATGAATTGCATCTCTCTGTATGCAAAAAGTAGTAGGCCTGCCGTACTAACCTTCTTCAGCAGAACAGATGTTAACCCTGATCGAATGTATCTCTACATTTCGACGTAACGGTGATCACTTGTACAAGAACTTCATTGTTACTCTCTCCACGTTTGAAAAGTTTTCAGTCACTCATTGACTGAAGACAGGAATTCCTAGAACGAGGTATTGTTCAATAGTGAGAACTGCGAGCGCTGATAGTCTTTCTTGGTCTATATTTGATGCGTTTATGTGATGAAAAACAAAGTTTTGCTTCTGACGCGGTCATTGTAATCGTAATGATCGCTTTGACGAGTTTCACAGTTACGCTCAAAGTATCACAAATATTATTTTCTATTACTTGATCCAGCAAGGTCAAAGCCCCACATTTACTTTTGAAATTCTGTTTTCCATAAATAACAAAGAATTACGTTAGAAGTTTCTTTGCTTCCAAAAAAGGATAACATTCAATTGCAGCTCCGAAAGAAGTTTCTGGAAAAATAGAAGAGTAAGGGGTAAGTTTCTCTGCTAGAAAAAGAGAGGTTGCAACTAGATTCCGCTTCGTAACTTACATCACATATTTCTTCTCCCTCTTGCAGTAGATTCTACACTACTCGCAATTAAAAATTGCTACACCACGAAGATGACGTGCTACAAACGCGAAATTTAACCGACAGAAAGAAGATGCTGTGATACGCAAATGATTAGCTTTTCAGAGCTTTCACACAAGGTTGGCGCCTGTGGCGACACCTACAACGTGCTGACATGAGGAAAGTTTCCAACCGATTTCTCATACACAAACAGCAGTTGACCAGCGTTGCCTGGTAAAACGTTGTTGTGATGCCTCGTGTAAGGAGGAGGTATGCGTACCATCACGTTTCCGACTTTGATAAAGGTCGGATTGTAGCCTATCGCGATTACGGGATATCGTATCGCGACATTGCTGCTCGCGTTGGTCGAGATATAATGACTGTTAGCAGAATATCGAATCGGTTGGTTCAAGAGGGTAATACGGAACGCCGTGCTGGATCCCAACGGCCTCGTATCACTAGCAGTCGAGATGACAGGCATCTTATCCGCATGGCTCTAACGGATCGTGTAGCCACGTCCATCCCTGAGTCAACAGATTGGGACGTTTGCAAAACAACAACCATATGCACGAACAGTTCGACGACGTTGACAGCAGCATGGACTATCAGCTCGGAGACCATGGCTGCGGATACCCTTGACGCTGCATCACAGACAGGAGCGCCTGCGATGGTGTACTCAACGACGAACCTGCGTGCACGAATGGCAAAACGTCATTTTTTCGGATGAATCCAGGTTCTGTTTACAGCATCATGATGGTCGCATCCGTGTTTGGCGACATTGCGGTGAACGCACATTGGAAGCATGTATTCGTCATCGCCATACTGGCGTATCACCCGGCGTGGGGGTGCCATTAGTTACACGTCTCGGTCACCTCTTGTTCGCACTGACGGCACTTTGAGCAATGGACTTTACATTTCAGCAGGATAATGTACGATCGCATGTTGCAGGTTCTGTACGAGCCTTTCTGGATACAGAAAATGTTCGACTGCTGCCCTGGCCAGCATATTCTCCAGATATCTCACTAATTGAAAACGTCTGGTCCATGGTGGCAGAGCAACTGGCTCGTCACAATACGCCAGTCACTACTCTTGATGAACTGTAGTATCGTGTTGAATCTGCATGGGCAGTTGTACCTGTGTCCATTATAATTATCCGGGCTGTTATGCTGTGGTCGGTTGATGATGGTTCAAAAAAAATGGTTCAAATGGCTCTGAGCACTATGGGACTTAACATCTGTGGTCATCAGTCCCCTAGAACTTAGAACTACTTAAGCCTAACTAACCTAAGGACATCACACACACCCATGCCCGACGCAGGATTCGAAGCTGCGACCGTAGCAGTCCCGCGGTTCCGGACTGCAGCGCCAGAACCGCACGGCCACCACGGCCGGCTCGGTTGATGAATTCCGTGTCGATTCCCAACGTTTCGTCTCCGACTGCGGGAGACATTTTCAAGGGGGTCCGTAACTCGATGGAAGGTCCAACACACCCACTGGCTCGCTACTGACTGCCGCTAAATTCCGTGTCCGCGCGCTCCCACGCCGCGGCGTGACGTCACGTGTTTTGAAAACGTCAGTGCAGTTGGCCGCTGTCCGTCGCCGTCGATCGCCGTTGCTATCACCCAGTAGTGGACGGGTGGTACACATCTTCTTTAGCACCGGCATCCATATACCGTTTAATTTCACGCCCTCCTACTTTCGGTTGAAATTATTTGGGTGTTTAGCGATTTCGATTGCCTCCCTGTAGAGCCTTTCGTAATATCCTCTTGTGGCCGCTAGTACTTGCGTCTCCTCGAAACGAATATTGTGGTTCCCTGGCTGGAAAGCATGCTCCGCAACAGCTGATCGTTCCGTTACTCCTCTTCTACAATTTCCCTTGTGCTCTTCCAAACGTTTAGAAACAGTTCTTTTTGTGGTACCCACATAAATATCACCACAGCTGCATGGGATCCTATACACTCCAGCTTTTTCCAATGGTTTGCGAGCGTCCTTGGCAGGCTTAAGGTATTCCTGTATCTTCTTGGTGGGCTTGTAAATTACGGTAATATTCCGCTTCGTCAAGATCCTCCCTATTCTTTCCGTTACATTTTTAACAAACGGCAGGAAAACCTTAGATTTTGCAGTAGCCTGTACGTCAGTATGATTTCTGCGTGGCTGCCTCAACGCACGTTTTATTTCGGCGGACGAATATCCGTTCTTCATTAGTACATTGTGGAGATGTTCCAGCTCAGCGTCGAGCAACTCAGGTTCACAAGTATTTCTAGCTCTGTCCGCTAACGTCTTGATAACACCCCGCTTCTGTTGTGGGTGGTGGTTCGAATCCCGGTGCAAATAACGGTCCGTGTGCGTGGGTTTGCGGTATACTGAGTGGCCCAAACTACCATTTTAGTTTCTAAAAACAAGCACATCGAGAAAATGTAATTTGCCGTCTACCTCCTCCTCCATTGTAAACTGAATTCTCGTGCTTATGCTGTTCAGATGTTCGTGGAACCGGCTTAGTTCCTCCCTACCATGTCTCCACAGCACAAACGTGTCATCCAAGTATCGGAACCATACATTTGGTTTTTTGCTGGCAGTACCTAAGGCCTGTTCTTCGAATTTCTCCATAAAGAAGTTTGCAATTACGGGACTTAGGGGGCTTCCCATAGCCACGCCATCCGTTTGCTCATAAAACTGTTCATTCCACTTGAAATATGTGGTCGTCAAACAACACTTGAACAGTTCTGAAATGTCAGCAGGAAAAATTCGATCCAGCTGTTCCAATACATCATTAAGTGGAACCATGGTAAACAGCGATACCACATCGAAGCTGACCAATATGTCCCCCGGCTGTACCACTATGCCATTCAATCTGCTGATGAAATGTGTCGAATTCTTTATATAAGAGTCCGAACGGCCCACATGTGGTTTTAACAACGTAGTCAAAAACTTGGCTAACGAGTAGGTGGGCGAACCAATGACACTTATCATCGGTCTTAACGGCACATTTTCTTTATGAATTTTGGGCAATCCATAAAGCCTCGGTGGTAGCGCAACCGAATTGCAGAGACCTTTCTGTACACTCTCTTCAATGGAGGACTTTTTTATTAACCGCGACACAGTTCTGAGAACGTTGTTAGTGGGGTCCTTATTCAGCTTCCTATATGCTTGCGGATCCAGTAGATCAGCAATTTTACTCTGATAGTCGGCCACATCCATAACCACCGTTGCGCTTCCTTTGTCAGCTGGGAGAACCAAAATACTATCGTCGTCATTCAGGAGTTTTAAAGCTCTTCTCTCACCCACAGTTATATTACTTTCCGGCGGTTTGGCATTGGCTAATATTCTCACTGTTTCTATACGGATTTCTTCGGCTGTTACAGAATCCACACTGCGAATTCCTGCTTCTACACTGGCTATAATTTCTTCCGTGGGCACAAAACGCGGACTAACAGCAAAATTTCCTCCCTTGGCAAGCACAGATGTCTCATCGTCAGATAACGAACGTTTGGACAAACTGATAACGGTCCGGGAAACGTCTAAATGCCGAACAGTCTGGTTAGGTAGCAAATTATCAAACTACTTCTTCTGTCTACCGGACGTTGTCAACATACGCTTCCCCACGGTATCATGCAGTAGTCTATCAATTTTATCCCAGTCACCGCTGCGCAGTTTATTACTAATCGTAATATGGAGAGACATTAACTTACAGTTTGTGCTTGCCAAGTCCCGTCGGGTCTGCTGAATGCGCTCTCGTAGTAAGGCCTCCTCAGTCCGTTTGAAAATGCGTTGTGCCTTTCCCGAATAGAACAGTCGCTTTATTTTCAGAAACTTCGGTATAACGCCGACGGCTCTGCAACGAGACTGGAATGTGAGGGAACACAAAAGTTGCACTCTCTTCTTCTGGAGTCCTTCCAGGCGTCGCATTTCTCTTGACATCTCCTCCCCGTAGAGGCGTCTGATACTAAAATGTAGACTTTCACGGCCGGAAATATCATGTCCATTATAATTATCCGGGCTGTTATGCCGAGATCGGTTGATGAATTCCGTGTCGATTCCCAACGTAAAATTAAACGGTATGTACGGTATATATAATCGCGCTGGGGATGAAAATTCGCGGAAACATTATGCTGAACCTGCCCCCCCACACCCACAATTTGTCTTAAATCTGCCCACCGCTTTATCCGTACCTGTATGCTCCACTGACGCCACACTAGGCTTATTCTGACAACCTGATCTTGGGTTGATACTTCCAACATACAATGATGGGCAAAAACTCTATGACCACCGCCAGTCGAACGCCTGAATGCTGTCCGGTCGCGTTGCTTGCATCTGGGGCAGTAAGAAAAGTATATAAGCAGAGCAGAGACGAACCGGAATCATTCTAGGGACGAAATGAGCCGCAGATAGGGAAAGACACTGATATAAGCGGCTTTGACAAGGACAGATTGTTATGCCCCAGCGCATGTGAATGAGCATCTCGGAAACGGCATGTCCTTCAGCTGTTTGTCTGCTGCTGTCGTATCAATTAAAAGTGGTTGGCGGACGTTGAAACGACGTGTAGGAGACAAGGTGTTGGATGTCCACGCCTCATCACACAACATGGTGGTGCTTGCCCACGCTGTAAAACAGTATGGGCGGCTATCTGTGGCAGATCGGACGACTGAGTACAATGCTGTTGTAGGCACAAGCGTTTCGGAACACACTGTTCATATACATTTCTGAACATTGGGCTCTGCAGCGGATGACCCCTGTTTTGTTCCTATGTTGATGTTGCGACGTCATCAATTACAGTTGCAGTCAGCGCGATATCAGCGTAACCGGGCCGTGGATCAACGGAAATGTGTCACCCAGCCATATGAATCACGTTTCTTGAACTTGGTCGATGATCATGTCTGGATATGGCGTCATCCAAGCGAATGTGTATTCAAAACATGCATCATGCCACGGACTTAAGTTGGTACGGACAGAGTTGTGTTAAGGGAGGCATTCACTTGGGCTTCTATTGGGCTTCCGCTAGAATTCGAAGGTATCATGACAACTGTGGACGATTTGCATCCCTTCATGCTTGATGTCTTCCTCAACGGCAATACGTCATATATTGACGACGTAATGACAAGTACGTTGTTATGCTTAAGGCTATTTGGAGCCATCAAGGGCACTCCAAGGTAGGAAATCAAAGACACAATGCAGTGGACAATAAAAGTGGTAGCATTTAGTTTACTGGAGATAAATAGTGACACTAGAGCTTGCAGATTCTCTGTGCTGCTGTCTCAGTGGAGACATTTCACTTCAGAGAATTAACTGGTAATGCTATCCACCGTTTAGACGCTGTCCTAGGGCGTCACTGTAGAACATGGCCACAAAATGCCACGACTTAACAGAGGCAGCAAGCTTGATCCTTGCTCTTAGAACTGCATCGTCAGTGGGTTTACACAGGTTAGAGTGCTACTACAGCAGTCCCCACCCATAGAAGGGTGTAGGGCGGCGCCAAGTGACGTAACACACTGTTGTTGCTGACCATTAAGAGGAGTGGCAGAGACGTTTAGCTTTCATGTGAACGCTTCTGATACCGAACATGAAGCCTGTTAATGTAAAATCCAGGAGTACGAGTAAGACAGGAATCTAAATGTGATTGGCCAGAGGCGCTCTGGAGGTACAGAAGGACTCACGAGATTTGCTAAAGCTTGTTAAGTGCCCGTTGATTGGTGGGTCGACTATAGGAAGGGAGAATTGGTGCACCACCACGATTCATTAAAAACTCATATTTTTTTAAGCAGGGGAACAATGGCGGCATCAGCGCAATTTGTTAGTGCAGGCTGCATAGATTCAGGAGCAAGTATACTTTCAGTGGCAAACCTATTGTTCTCGTTTGATTGGCAGGTCCTTAACCTATTGTTTGGGTTATAGGATTATGGCCCCTTGGGGATAATCCTTCGTTTTGATTGACAGATCCCCACCCCTCCCCTCCCCCTCCTCCTCCCAATCCCTCTGGTAACCTCCAACCCTCCCCCTCCCCCCTTGCTGATACAGGTACACTTTCAGGCCTGAGTTATTCGAATAGCCCCCTCTCACTATCAATTTGAATGACTACTTAGTTCAATTGATCACTTACTTAACCTCTCTGCCTCTAGTAAACCCCCAACTCTCCCCTCCCCTCTCCCCCTTCCCTACCTGCAAATTGGTGACTCTGTGCTGGAGAGGAAGGATCCCACAACAGGGAATTCAATTACACAGAAGAAGGTATATTGTTTATTTATAGAAAGATTCAGTTTGTGGGGGTTGTATCTCTCTTCCTTTCATTCTCTGCTGTTCGGAAAGTTAAAGGTCTTGTAAAATATATTGAGAAGAAGTAATGAAATAGATTGTTTCTTTTTATTTCGATCACATGAGGAATACCATCACAAAACAGTCATTATGCGTAATTACCCTGTTAAAAATCTTTTGATCATGAAGCATGCACCTTCCACCATCCTGCATGCAGTGCCAGCTCATGCCACTCACACAGACTGTCCTGATTCGGGTTGCACCGAGGGCCCCACAAAGCGACATGTCTGCGCCAAGTGCTGGTATCCAAGAGTTGTCGTCTCAGGCCTCGCGACTGGTAGGCCGATTATCACGCTAATCCCCGAACAAAAGCATCGGATGGCAGCAACCCTTTGATTTTTGATACCTGAGAAATTCCAGTCAAAACACGTCACTCTCTTTCTCCTCCTGCAGTGTCCCAATACCAGGCTGGCATAATCCGTCGATTACAGTCAGACCAGACTGCAAACGAAGCAAGGTTTGCCCGGTAAACCCCTGCTGAATACCGGCGCATATGAGAACTCCTTCCAAGGCAAATGCCTGACTGAGAATGGATTTCACCATGGGCTCTAAGCTGCCGTCTGTGATAGAAAGGAAGGAACTCACAACAGGAAATTCAATTACGTAGTATAGGATATATTGTTTATTTATAAATTTGCAGGGGCTGGATCTCACTTTTATTTGGTGGGAAAAGCTCACATCCAGGCCGGCCGGAGTGACCAAGCGGTTCTAGGGGCTACAATCTGGAACCGCGCGACCGCTACGGTCGCAGGTTCGAATCCTGCCTCGGGCATGGATGTGTGTGATGTCCTTAGGTTAGTTAGGTTTAAGTAGTTCTAAGTTCTAGGTGACTGATGACCTCAGAAGTTAAGTCCCATAGTGCTCAGAGCCACTCACTACATGTCCTGCATGTCATCCAGTACAGTTGCATGGCCTCAAGAAAATAATGACTAGTTCTCACAGTACCAGCATAGCATGGCCATGTTGACTAATGTTACAAAACCACATCAGTCAATCATCCAGACTGTTGCCTCTGGAATTATTGAAAAGGCTGCTGCTGCTCTTCAGGAGCCACAGGTTAGTCTGCCTTGTTCACAGACAGCCATCCATAGTGATTACATCTGCAGTGCAACTACCTGTATCGTTATCACACAGAATTTACCACATCTCGGTAATGTCTGAGTGTCTTGCAGGTGGGGAGGAAGAAGGGAATGTATTATGAGATTACCAAAATTATTTATTTCGTTAAGGGAGACGGAAATGATGGCAGACTAGAATTCGACAATTGGAAAAAAAGAAAGAAAAATAGTGGGAGAAGATGGACTGGAAAAAATTATGACATGGGAGGTTCCCTGCTAAAATATTACACAGAACACAATTAAATCATTGGCAACACTTGGTTCAAGAGTCAGTAAAGAATGTTTAAATAACCTCGTACTGAGAAGTGATTGAAGACACTTTAAAAGAATCAGTTTAATCAGAAAACTAAACTCAATTATAATGTGGTTAGGTGAATATTCACAAAACTATACAGGATGGTCCATTGATAGTGACCGGGCCAAATATCTCACGAAATAAGCGTCAAACGAAAAAACTACGAAGAACGAAACTCGTCTAGCTTGAAGAGGGAAACAAGATGGCGCTATGGTTGGCCCGCTAGATGGCGCTGTCATAGGTCAAACGGATATCAACTGCGTTTTTTATTTTTAAATGGGAACCCCCATATTTTATTACGTATTCTTGTAGTACGTAAGGAAATATGAATGTTTTCGTTGGACCACTTTTTTCGTTCTGTGATAGATGGCGCTGTAATAGTCACAAACGTATAAGTGCTTGGTGTCACGTTATATTCCGCCAATGCGGACGGTATTTGCTTCATGATACATTACCCATGTTAAAATGGACCGTTTACCAATTGCAGAAAAGGTCGATATCGTGTTGATGTATGGCTATTGTGATCAAAATGCCCCACGGGCGTGTGCTATGTATGCTGCTCGGTATCCCGGACGACATCATCCAAGTGACCGGACCGTTCGCCGGATAGTTACGTTATTTAACGAAACAGGTAATGTTCAGCCACATGTGAACGTCAACCACGACCTGAAACAAATAATGATGCCCAAGTAGGTGTTTTAGCTGCTGTCGCGGCTAATCCGCACATCAGTAGCAGACAAACTGCGCGAGAATCGGGAATCTCAAAAACGTCGGTGTTGAGAATGCTACATCAACATCGATTGCACCCGTACCATATTTCTATGCACCAGGAATTGCATTTCGGCGACTTGTAACGTCGTGTACAGTTCTGCCACTGGGCACAAGAGAAATTACGGAACAATGACAGATTTTTTGCACGCGTTCCATTTAGCAACGAAGCGTCATTCACAAACAGTGGTAAAGTAAACTGACATAATATGCACTATTGGGCAATAGAAAATCCACGATGGCTGCGACAAGTGGAACATCAGCGACCTTGGCGGGTTAATGTATGGTGCGGCATTATGGGAGGAAGGATAATTGGCCCCCATTTTATCGATGGCAATCTAAATGGTGCAATGTATGCTGATTTCCTACGTAATGTTCTACCGATGTTGCTACAAGATGTTACACTGCATGACAGAATGGCGATGTCTCGTACTTCCAACATGATGGATGTCCGACACATAGCTCGCGTGCGGTTGAAGCTGTACTGAATAGCGTATTTCATGACAGGTGGTTTGGTCGTGGAAGCACCGTACCATGGCCCGCACGTTCACCGAATCTGACGTCCGCGGATTTCTTTCTGTGGGAAAGTTGAGGGATATTTGCTATCGTGATCCAACGACAACGCCTGACAACATGCGTCAGCGCATTGTCAATGCATGTGCGAACATTACGGAAGGCGAACTACTCGCTGTTGAGAGGAATGTCGTTATACGTATTGCCAAATGCATTGAGGTTGATGGAAATCATTTTGAGCATTTACTGCATTAATGTGGTATTTACAGATAATCACGCTGTAACAGCATGCGTTCTCAGAAATGATAAGTTCACAAAGGTACATGTATCACATTGGAACAACCGAAATAAAATGTTCAAACGTACCTGCGTTCTGTATTTGAATTTAAAAAACCTACCTGTTACCAACTGTTCGTCTAAAATTGTGAGCCATATGTTTGTGACTATTACAGCGCCATCTATCACAAAGTGAAAAAAGTGGTCCAACTAAAACATTCATATTTCTTTACGTACTACACGAATATGTAATAAAAAATGGGGGTTCCTATTTAAAAAACGCAGTTGATATCCGTTTGACCTATGACAGCGCCATCTAGCGGGCCAACCATAGCGCCATCTGGTTTCCCCCTTCAAGCTAGACAAGTTTCGTTCTTTGTAGTTTTTTCGTTTGACGCTTATTTCGTGAGATATTTGGCCCGGTCACGATCAATGGACCACCCTGTATACGTCAGAAATGTCTCTCCCATGACGTTGTCTGTGATGTGTCTAGATGGCGAACCCTAGAGTCGTCGTAGGCAGAGGCGTGAAAACCAGGGACACTACTGGGCCGGTGCTACTGTCGGAGAGCGCTGGGACCAAACTGTTGGTACTGCCAACTTGCAGCAATGGGACTGAACTGTCATGTGGCCAGGGAGAACAGCTAGTACTGCCGACAAGAGGCCAAGGCGTAACTGACTCAGCACTGTCTGGCAGCGGCCGAATACTCGGGAGCGGATGAATATCTGTGTGGGCACGCGACCTGACATAACAACACAGTGCACTGTCGATAACGCTCTCTGCTGCGACAGACATGCTACCTGTCGGCGAGGTTGGAGCCCGCAGATGCTGTGGAGGCGACTTGTAACTCCGTGGCGAACAGGTCAGGCTGTACAAGGAAATGTCCCGGTTTGATAAAAGCAGGTTACCCCCCTCCTCCTGGCGGGGTGGCTGCCCGCACGGCCTTCCTGGTGTGCGGAGAAAACAAAGGATGTATAGGTGTAAAAAGACACCAAAAAGTTTCAGATGGGTTATGTAATGTTAAGAATGAAGTTTAGAACGCAGATTTTAAAGTGTAAAACATTTCTTAGGTCGTGTGTGGAGTCCGACCACAATTCTTTAGTTATGAAATGCAGACTAAAACAAGAAATTGTAGGAAGGTAGAAAATAGGATAAGACGAGACAAGGAGACGCTGTTGACAGTTTCTAAGGAAGCATTAGGCAACAACTGACTGAAACAGACGAAAGAAACACCATAGAAGAAGAAATAATAGCTTTCAGAGGTATTAAATTTGATTGAATGAAAAGAGAAACCCTTGTATAAAATCCCAAAAGCGAAGCACGCAAAAAGAAATACTAATGAAACTGACAGAAATTGCAACACGACAGAGCAAGAATGGGTAGGGGAGAAAGACAAAGATATGGAAACACATGTGACTATGTGAAATATAGATCCTGCACAGAAAAAGTTACAGGACCCTTTGGTGAAAATTGAGGCAGCCATGTGAACATCACGGTCTCAGAAGACAGTCCAGTACTAAACAAAGAAGGAAGACCGAAAGGTAGAAGGGATATATAGAAGAGCTATGTAAAGGAAAAAAGTTTGAGGTCAATATTACGGAAAGGGAAGAGGAAATGGACAAACATGAGATGGTGGATGCGATACCAAGAGAATAATTTGACAGCACTGAAAGATCTAAGTCGAAACAAGGCACCCGGATTAGACGACATTTCGTCAGAAAATGTGATCAGTTATTGTGTTGTAGCCTCAAAGTATTGTGAATTTGAAGAATATATTTCGTAAGTAAGCTATTTCTTTTATTAAAAAAAGGGACATCTTATTTCTTGCAGCTACTTCAGTAAATATATTCATTAATCGAAGGATTGTTGCGGCCGCTCTTTCAATACCATTTGTTTTCACAAACGACTGTTATCAATTGTAAATAGCAAGTAATTGAATGTATATGAGAATATTTACCAAAAAAAAAGTCTGGCGAATGCACGGAATTTCAGGTGCATCTCACTATTGCCGAATTCATCGAAGATTCTGTCTTTCATATCAGCGACCTTAGTTACTCGTACACCTGTTCTGTTAAAGAAAAATGACAATGGAAAGTTGGTCTGGTCATCCTATCAATTCGAAATATTCTGATGTCTGCTAGGGACGCGAAACTACGTCTTAAAGTCAAGGAGTATTATCTGCCAGTGAAATGTGTGCTCCATTCCTTAAAAATTTATTTGCAGTGAATGTGGTAAGCTACTGCAATTTCTCTAAATTCTGAAAGCATTCTGATTTACCACCATCCTTCGTCCGCCCCTTTTCTTATTTTATGCCATTATCAATTCTAGAGAGATAACTGACATTAAAAGGACTGTCACTGGTGGAATCAGATATTGTAAATAAATAAAAATATTATCATCTTCTCGGTGATGGCACAAAAACAAACGGCCTTTTATTTAGTTGCATACGTATACCACAGTTCCTAGATAATAATAACAATAGTAATAATAATAATAATAATAATAATAACAATATACTGGAACAGAACCATTATAACAGATAAAACAACACCACATAACAAACCTGACATCATACTCACCAATAAAAAGAAGAAATTAACACAACTAATCGAAATATCCATACCCAATACAACAAATATACAGAAGAAAACAGGAGAAAAAATTGAAAAATACATTCAACTGGCTGAGGAAGTCAAGGACATGTGGCATCAGGATAAAGTTGACATTATACCAATTATACTATCAACTACAGGAGTCATACCACACAATATCCACCAGTACATCAACGCAATACAGCTACATCCAAACGTATATATACAACTACAGAAACCTGTAATTATTGATAAATGTTCAATTACCCGAAAGTTCCTAAATGCAATGTAACATATACCACACAGTTAATAGGAAGTCACGCTTGATCAAGGTCCGCGTCACTTTCCATTTTCAACCAGACATAACGTCTGAGAAAGGAAAGAAATAACAATGATAATATAAACGAAACTAAATAACGACAGAAAACATATAATTGATGAAAATAAAATATTATGTAGTATTGACGTTTTATCTCAGTTAAATTATGAATATGATATGTAAAGAATGTCTGAAGAAATCCCGATATTCCTGACTTCGTGGAGTTGTTTTATTACTATCCCTGTAATTTCTCTAAAAGCATTATCCGAGTAGTTACTGAGAGAACAACTTTCAGGAGTAATGTCTTAAATCTCGTGATTACAGACAGTCTAGATCTCAGTCTCAACGCAGAGCAGGGAATCGGTGATGTTCAGGCAGCTACTAACATTAATGACGATGACTGTCAATAGGAATGTTAAGAATGATGTATGGTATTTCTGCTTGGTAAGTGCGACAGGAAACAGATTTCAAATTACTGAATTACTAAACAGTCAACGTTAAACTTTTTTTTTCTTTTAGACTCGAGTCGTTGAGCATCAAATAAGTGGACAATGCGCCTTAGACAGGTACATGCCTAGCAAAGTCACGAGGGATGGGGAAAATCCCCTGCAGTTCAACAGCTGCTCTGAAAGCAAAGAGAGTTTCACCACAAATTCAAGTGAAACCAAGGTCTTTTTGACAAACAAAAATAACTGAATTCATCCAAAATGAGAGCGAGAAGAGTAATGGGTGAAGTGTCCAAGAAATTCGAAAGTAAAATTCTGTCTAGCTACAAGACAGAAAAATTCTAAGCAGTTTTGGTTCTACGTTAGGGGGTAAACCAGGGTGACGCTCGATTTTGGAACCAATATTCATGATTTTTTCAGTAAAATTATAAACAAATTACAAAAATGAGTTCAGACCTTTATTGTACACCCTTAACATTGCATTGTGTATTTTTAAGTGAAAAACTTGCACAAAGAGGACACTGCACGACATCAACGAAAGGCCTTCGCAGAATGCGAGGGCGATTGGTGGGAGCTCTGAACGCCACAATTTTCAACCTAGAACAAAATTACAAAAACAGCTTTGAAACTGATGATATTTTCTAATATAGATCGTAGGGATATTTTTAAAAATGATTTTTAACAAAACGGCGGCACTTTGAATTTTTTCGACAAAAGAGTCGTTATAAAAAGCGTGCACCAAAAATTGAAATTAAAATATAGCACAAAAATCCTTACTACAGATGAAAAAACGCCGACTAACGAGTCACAAAAAGGTGTAATGCAATTGCATGTATATTTCATGAGTTATAGCTCCTGCCAACTTGGAAAACGTTGTATTTGTGGTATCGTTCCGACATTGTCGTGTCACATTGGTGAGCGTTTTCTGCAATACACCAGAACTAATGGGAGAGACTCCAGAAGACACGCCCTATGTTTCAGTATAGCAGCGGCCTCACACTGAGGTCAATACGGTATAGTGTCGAGAACGGGAGAGCTCAGCCTAGTTTGTGACCTCAGCTTCAGCAGTCAACAATATCATGAAGAAATAGTGATCGTGAAGTTTGAGATGAACATACACTTTAGCTAAAGTTGAATATTGTACTTCAAGAGAACAGTTTGTGATTGTTTGCATCAAGTGATGCTTTCATAGCCAATAACAGCCGTAAATATTTTATGCTCTTCTGTGGCAAAGAGCCTGACGATTATAGTTTCCTCTTTACACAAGCGTTTATAGTTTCAGCTTGTGCTTTTGTCATGTTGGAACAGAACAATACCAGCACTTTACAGTCTGCATTTTTTTCGGATGTCGAAACACTCTCATTTTGACAAAGTTCTATCGATCAAATGGGTTCCGATTACAAACTCCAGCGTTTTTTGCACTATTGGGACTACTTTTTGAACCTTTTCTAGCCGTATAAATACGTTTGCTTGTCATTTTCAAGCATTCACGTTTTTTTCGTATAAAAAACAAGCGAAATGGTAAGTTAAGCAGACGCGAGACGAGCACGTGCTTTCAGACTTTTTACCATAAACGAATCATGTTACGAGGCGAAATCTTGTTGAGAACAGTATTTTAGTTGATACTAGTGCCCTCTACGATACTCTCCGACACTAACAGGACCCCTATTCCATCGATAACTATTATAGTACTACATCAGTTGCATTCGAGCGCTCGGACGCTCTAGATCCCGATGCAGTAAATTGCAGTTTTAAAATGTTTTAATATTTAAGCCAATAAAAAAATTAGGCCCAAATAAAATTTCTACCCTGGTCTACAACCTTAACTCAGTAAACGGATCGAAGCCATCTATCGGGTAACGCCGTTATTATACCAGTACGGAGATTGACGATGACAGGGAGAAGGCAAATACAATAAAGTCCTTTTTCTGGAATGGTTTCACGGAAGAAGATTGTACCACGGTTCCTCCTTTCAAGCGACGAAATGACGCCAAAAAGATGCATGGAAATAAGTAACGGCGGGATTGAATACCAACTAAACCCGCTTAAACAGACGAAAGGTGTACACTATTCTGCATAGATAACGCGAAAGAACTTTCCCCTCTTCTCTCAACAGTCCATCATAGATTGCTGTAGGATCGAAGCATTCCAAGTTACTGGAAAAATGCTGATGTCAGTCCCAATTTAGAAAGGACCATCGGATATACACACACAGTTAAAGCTGACGCCGGTCTTACGCTTTTTATGCTCAAATATAGCCCTTTCTTGAGACAGGTAGGAATCGACATGAATTCCACAAACAACGATATTGTGCTACCTACCTGTTCTGTTCGCCCATCAGACCCCCTGCCACCCAGATTCTTTGAGTCCCCGAAGCGTTCGATACAGTTCATTACATGGCCTCGTGAACGAAATACGAGGGCACGGAATATGAATCGAGCCTTTTGATAGGACTGATGAGTTCCTAATACGTAGGACACAGCATGTCTTTCTTAACAGAGAGAAATCTTTACACGTAAGAGTAGCTTTGGGGGTACTTCAACAGAGTGTTCTAGGACCATTACTGTTAACAGTATACACTATCGGGTCTCCCCTTCGCCTTTACGTCGGCTTGAGATCTGCTGTTGACACTTACAATGACGCGTCTGAATTTTTATTGAGGAATGGCAGCACATTCTTCGCTAAGAGCTGAAACCAGAAAAGGTGATATTGGACATTGGCGTCTGGAGCTAAGTCGACGTTATAACTCGTCCCAAAGAATTCCATAAGGTTCACGTCGCGACTTTGAGCAGGCCAGTCCACTTCAGTAATATTATTGTCCACAAACCATTGCCTCACATATGCCACTTTACGACACACTGCGTTGTAATGCGAACACAGTCACTGTCCCCGAATTTTTCCTCTACTGTATGCAATACATAATGCTGTAAAATATTTTCATATCCTTGCGCATTTAACGTTTTCGTAAGTGCAATGAGGGACCCACACTCTAATCACGAAAAACAAGCCCATATGCTAGCACCACCTCCTCCGTACTTCATTATTAACATTACATATGAAGGCATGTGATGTATTACAGGCATTCGCCAAATCAAAATACTTACATCGGATTGCCACGATTTACAGCGTAATTCATCGGTACAAATTACTTATTCCCAGTCATCCATTGCCCAACTGCATCGCTCTTTACACCACCACAAGCGTCGCTTATCATTTACTACAGAAGCTTCGCTTATCTTTTACTACAGAAATGTGTGACTTGTGAGGAACTGCTCGACCACTGCATCTCGCTCATTTCAACTCTCTTCGCACAGTCAGTGTGCTAGTTGCACTGCAGGTGGCACTTTGGAACACACATGTGATTCCTTCTGCTGATTTCATGCAGTTTTCTACTCCGCAGTGTTCGATGGTCTCTGCCCGTCAGTACTGGTGTCTCTCTTGGTTTAGTGGTGGTTGTTCCTTCACGTTTCTATTTCACAATCGTATCAACAACAGTCGACTTGTTCAACTTTAGAAGGGTTGAAATGTCCCTGATGGATTTGTTACCCATATGATGTCTACTAAGTAGTCCATGTTCGAAATTACTGAGCTCTTCTAGCCAAGCTATTCTCCTATTACTACATCTCTACTGAAACACAACACTCCATGCCTCCTTTTATACTGGCGAACATCTAGGGGTAAATAAGGTGTCCAGTTGCTTTTCATCGCGTACTGTATGTACAATCGACAAAATAGAACTGTTCGCTTGTCTTGATAAGCTCGGGTACCTTCGGTAGAGTGCAGCACGCAACAGTGGTAATGCAACACACAACTGGCAACGGCGGCAGCACCACGTGTCACACACTTGTAGCACCATATTTGTTCCCTACCTACTTACAGACCTTTCTGGTTTTCTGCGATTGCACGTAACTACCAAGCACTGATTTATACATACATTATTACACTTATTTGATTCAGTCTGAAATTCTGAGGTGCTTCTACCATGAATAAAAAAATAAGAGAAAATATGTGTCAGCTGCGTCGCTGTGTTTGAGGCTCAGAGATTCCCCTGAAGTTATTAGGGTTTGAGTTCGCTCTAAATCGTACTTTTACATTGTATTGTTTGTTGACACATGTTAAGCCAACGGCCTTGCCACAGTGGCAACACCGGTTCTCTTCAGATCACCAAATTTAAGCACTGTTGGGCTGATGGGTCACGGTCCGGGCCTGCCGAGTGCTGTTGGCAAGCGGGGTGCACTCAGCCCTTGTGAGACTGATTGGGGAGATACTTGATTGAGGAACAGTAGCACCGGTTACGAAAACTGACAACAGCTGAGGGAGCGGTGTGCTGACCACACGGCCCTCTGTATCCACGTCCAGTGATGATTAATGGCTGAAGATGACACTGCAGCAGGTCGGTACCGTTGAGTCTTGTCACTGATCCCGCCAGAGCTTCGAGTCCTCCCTCGGGCATGAGTGTGTGTATTGTTCTTTGCATAAGTTAGTTTAAGTAATGTGTAAGTCTAGGGACCGTTGACCTCAGCAGTTTGGTCCCTTAGGGATTCACACACGTTCACTATCCGGACTCTGTTTGTTTGTTTGTTTCTTTGTTTGATATGTGCTGAGCGTGATCCGAATATAGCCGAGTTACGATGAACATGATAACATACTGAGGCACAGACATGCTTATGACAGTCATTTCCTGACACAATGTCTCACCATATGCAGGCCATGGCCATAACAGATAGCGTCCCGGCACTCGTCCAGTATAATTGATTCAGTGCGCATCGTAAGGTTCCTATTGTTTAGGGCAGCATTTTACTTTCTAATTCTTGCATTTTACAGTAACTCTGAAGCTAGTGGAGGTAATTCTCGGCCTTAACTAGCGCTGCGGCGGACAATAGCACCGAACGAGAAGCTGGTTCTCACGTAGGCACTGGTCTCGAATGGATCATGTGGCGCAAAAGTGAGTAATTGCGGGCACGTAATTCAGAATTTTTCTAGATTATGTGTCAGAGTCCACTTTTGGCACACCAAATACTAGGAGAAGCCAGCAGGTCATCAGAGCTGCAATACAGTAATGGCAGTAAACCATTCAAATCAGTAGACAAATGAATATTGTTAACCTACCAACGATGTGCGAACAACTACTGAATTTTGGAAAAAATATGCAAGAAATTTTAGCAGTATGCCAATCTCCCCATTCGATGATAGGCTGCACACATAAGTGATAGTCAGGGATAGGACGTATTCAGAACTTGTCCTTCGGTGATGGTCGGTTCTTCCATGCTCTCGAATTTCATTAACTTTTTGAGAGGAATCGTGTGAGATTATTTAATCGTAACTGTTTTACGGTGTTCATTCATAAATGCATCGTACTGACATCTTTGGATTATTTCAAGAAATATAGCAACCCACCCGTCAATCTATAATCACAGGTTGTCTAGTTGCATCTTCTAAAGAACTGAATGCGCTACAAGCACTGCTTCGTGAGATCGTGAGATAATATCAACGAGAGGCTCACAGAAGACAGGTGCGAGGAGATCCTAAGCATCAGTTCATCAAGATAACCAGGAAAGGGCTAACGTAACTTGCGCAGTCTCGGGTGGGAAGGCATGATTAGATGTACCGTACATCACCTACACCACTTTCTACGAAAAAGTGGCTAAACTGAGAAACTTTAAGGAGATTTGGTGCCGGAAAGAAATCTTGCACATTGCATCCCTTGTGCCAGAAAGGCTTGTTTTGCTGAAAAATGTAGATGAAATCTACGTAGGAGATGCAATTCGAAATCGAGTACTGCGGAAAGAGAAGCAGGAACGTGAGCAGTGAATTAAAAGTGACTGAAATCTATGACCTGCAGGTATCAACATCGAGTTGCAATTATCTGGTCACGGAGTGTAAGAAGGTGTCACGATCGTAATACGTTGGCCTCACGGTAACTTTAAATCGCGTCCAAGGATTACAAACATTTCGCGAGTGAAACATCACGATCGATCATCTAGGAGACGTCGTGAGGAACAAGAAAGAAGGCACTGACAGCAGACGTAGTAAACATAGTTACGTATCCAGAGGAGACATCGTTGCGCACTGAGAGTGCGCGGGAAGCAGTCCATCACAGCATCAACAAAAGGGAGAACTGGGGATACACTCGCAGAGCGGTCTTGAGTTCGATGCGCACGTGCAGCATCGATAAAGTCTACAGATAGCTACATCGTCCGAGGAGGAATGAAACTTGCTGAAAAGTAAGTTGAAGTTCACATCAGATACAGAAGATAAAAATAATAATAGTGTAGTATATGTGTAATGGTATGCTGCACTGGAGAGGTAGCACAAGCCGAAAAGTCAGAATGAGGAACTTAGTGGAAAGCGCACGGCAGAACGTGGTTCAAGAGGCTATGAACTATGCAAAAGGCATTAGTAATTATACACACTGGAGAAATCTAACAGAGTTCAGGGATGTGAGATGAGTCATTTAATGGTAAATGGGAGCACTAAATGGTTTGAGGGACTGTGGATTCAACAGGTAACGTAATTGAAAGAATTACTCAGTTAATGAAGATATAACCACAGGAAATGAATGTAACAAAAGTAAATGCGCAAAATTTATACCGCAGAAAATGCTACAAGCTTTTATGAATAACACTGAAGAACCTGCTTCAGGCACTAACAACACCATAGAAGAAAATGATAAACTAGAAGAATTTGCTAGAGTTACTAACAACAAAATAGAAGAGATTAATAACAATAAGCTGGGAGAATTTTCTGTAAAAACTAACCAAAACTTTGATGACATAAAGAGAGTTATTCAAGAAGCCAACAAAGAGACTATAAAAATTGTTGATGGTGCTACAGGAGATTGGAAGCTGATGAAGGGCAGGTCGGGAAGCAAAGTGAATACGAGTGAAATCCTTCTGGTAGAATATAGCAACGATATCAACGGAAATGAGAAAACTATTAATACTTTGCAGATTACGAACAGCCAGAATTTGACGAACACAAAAGGACAGTCTCCGGTGCATATAATAACTTAGACGCAGATTAAAAGTATACTAGCTGTTAAAGGAGATTGTGTTAAAAAGTTTGATGTCATTAATGCAAAGGAGGTGGCCGTGCAAGTAACTGGTGTTCAGCGTAAGGTCAGTGATTTTTATAACTTAGACCCTGAACTTTCTGCTGAAAATGTAAAGAATTCGAGACTGAAAAAATAGAGCTAAAGTAAAACAATAGTGGAAATGTTAACAAAGAAGACCTCTGTATGAAAAAGGTAACTTCTGCAAATCCGTCACCAGTAGAAAAGTACCCTATATCAGTAACCATAGAAAGAGAAATGAAAACGTCCTGAAGGCTTGGTGTTGAGTGGTTGCTTTTCCCGAAAAAATAAAGAAATGTAACGACTGGAAAGTCATAAGATAGAAGTCAAAGAATAATGGGAACGAAAACAGTAAAAAGGTAAGCAATGTTGCCACAAATGAAAATGAAAGATATAGTAATGGTTTCCCCGAAAAGGAATAGGTGGGGAATGAAGTCGTTCACGTTCTCGTGGCAGTAAACAAAATAATGATTGTGACAAAGAAAAAACTAATGAGAATTAAAATTTGCATGATGAGAAACAACATACCGAATATGACAGAAAGAATCTGAATAGGAGTTCGAAATTTCACGATATTAGGCGATAGTCATGAGTCGTGAGAAAGACAATATGGATAAGAGGAAACAAATTAGGAATGAGAATTAAGAGAATTATCAGTAGAATATGAGTGTTAATATTTTTGGTATGGAAACAGCAGTAATCATTGGAATCTGTATTAAATTAGTCACCATTGTAAATGGACGGTCTTATAGGCAGTCAATAAACACAGAGGGCGTACCAGTTTTACCAGTGCAGTGATGTTTTACCAGTGCAGTGATTTGTGGTCGTACAAGTCATTGAATTAAGAAACAAATACTTGTAAACATGAGATGTAAAGAAATAGGAGTATGAATTATAGATATGGTGGTATGAGATCAATGTCTCACTTTTATCGTAGGAAATGATCTGTTGGTAGATTATGCTGACGTCATGAATTCTGAATCAGGCAGTATGGTAAATGCTACAGATAACAAGGCAAAGTCTGCAAATATTAATGGCCCTTGCAGAGAAGCGCTAAACTGATGCTACGTGACGATTATGACTGAATGTTTTCAATAAGAATTCAGTAAAGATGAAATTACCTCACAAAGAGAAAAGAACAACCAAATTTTTATTGAAACAAGAGTGTTGAACAATGGAATAAAAGTAAAGAAAATTAAAATGAATAACAAAATGGTAAATAAAATTGATTTTGAGGTACCTGAACGTGTTTTGAAACAGAATAACCGTGATGAAGAGCGAAAGGTAAGTAACCAAAGTTGTTAACATAATAAAAATCTCCTTTCGAAACAACAAAACATGTTCTCGAAATACACAACATTAATGAAAAATGATGAGAAATCATTTAATATTAAGATGTTTCACGAGAATTTTGAAGGTCAGTGTGTACTGAATATGTTTTGTCACCAAAAGATCGTAGAAGTGGAACCTTCTGTAAACCAGTCGCTGAAGGTGTATATAAAGTAGTCGATGTTAACAGACATCACAGTAGTGACTAGAATGCAACTTGGTTATGATAAGCATGTATACCAGACACCGGAAGAAGCACCACTTTTGTAGATGAATAAAAAGATAATTAAAGGACCAGATGTGTCGTAACGTTGAATGTAGTTTAGTCGAACAGGGAGATGTGACTAGAAAGCAGCAAGTAATATTAAGGGATAATATATAACGTGTATTTTATCATATTATTATGTTTTCCAAATACACACTAGATTACGTGTTGAACGTCTAGGTGTATAACGAATCGAGCTGCTAGCGAGACATTTAAAGAGCCCTGAGCAGATGTGCAGTTCGGTGCTAATGGCCTCTTAGTAGATTCGCAGCCAGCTGTCAGCGCCAATGCACAAGGGAATGCTAAGGTGGCATAACCGAGAGTATGTCAAGACAAACGGTGTTACGAAAGCAGGACTTGTAAATAGTAATGTTGTCAGGCAACGTCAGTAAACAAATCTAATAAATATTGCTGTTTTCGTGGAATAAATTGTTCTATCTTATGAATTAGATTGACTGAGCAATATTGTTGTGATAACTATAGGAATTAAATTTATTAACTAATTATCTGGTAAGTTGAAAAACATTTGTGTGCCACTTGGGTAGAGAAAGAAAATAATTAATCATATACAAACAGAATGGAAAATTTTAAAAATTGTTAGTATGTTGTGTCCAAAATGTGTTTCTTTGTTAGAAGTACAAATAATAAAATTGATGACATCTTGGGTTGTCGGGTGTTCTGCCGAATATCAGCGTCGTACTTGCACGATATTTCGGTCACGTAGCTCGTAACCTTCATCAGGTGCGACCTGATGAAGGTTACGAGCTACGTGACCGAAATATCGTGCAAGTACGACGCTGATATCCGGCAGAACACCCGACAACCCAAGATGTCATTAGATCGCCGGGAAAGCCTGAAGAGTTACAATAAAATTGATGATGCCTGGAACCACAGTAAACTTGCTGCGTTGATAACCAGATGACCTGAGCCCGAAGCCAAAACCAGAGCCCCAGTCAATAAAGAAAAAGACGCATTTGGATACTGTATACTGATAATTGCCAATGATGAAACATTATGCGATACCAGCATCAGCACACTCGATAAATGAGTAAAAAGTGGCTTAACTAAACGTAATATTCCAGTGACGTGTGCTGTAAAAGAACGTATGTCATCTCGAAAGTGCTCGTTAAAAGTGTTGTGGTGAATGACCAAGTGCTGTTATAGAGTAAAAGGAGAATATATATCCAAGCGTAGTGTAACTGAATATCTTGAGCGATAATGAATCGCTGACAAAGGCACCTGTCTTCATATTTCGTGTCTACGTAATGCTAAAATGTTAAAGAGCACTCTTATGGATTTTTGTAGGACGTTAACGAAGCCGCCGAAAAATGTGAGTGCAGTGTAGCTGCGTCATCGCATAAGGTAGTTTTAGTGTGAATTTATGGCAGTGGATTGCAGCCGTACCCATAATTCAAGTAGGAGCTTGCTGATAATAACTTTGTGCAACGAGAAGCAGCGAAGTACGAACATCAAAAAAAGTTTTGCATCACCTCGGTTCCGAGAGTTCCGGAACCTGTATAGAAAATTGGAATATGGATCAACATAAACATCATTTCAGCCCTTTTTATTGCTCATGAAAACCATACATTGCATGTTGTACCACCATAGAGCGAGACCTTCAGAGGTGGTGGTCCAGATTGCTGTACACACTGGTACCTCTAATACCCAGTAGCACGTCCTCTTGCATTGATGCATGTCTGTATTCGTTGTGGCATACTATCCACAAGTTCATCAAGGCACTGTTGGTCCAGATTGTCCCACTCCTCAACGGCGATTCGGCGTAGATCCCTCAGAGTGGTTGGTGGGTCACGGCCTCCGTAAACAGCCCTTATCAATCTATCCCAGCCATGTTCGATAGGGTTCATGTCTGGAGAACATGCTGGCCACTCTAGTCGAGCGATGTCGTTGTCGTGAAGGAAGTCATTCACAAATGTCCACGATAGGGGCGCGAATTGTCGTCCATGAAGACGAATGCCTCATCAGTATGCTGCCGATATGGTCGCACTATCGGTCGGAGGATGGCATTCACTTATCGTACAGCCGTTACGGCGCCTTCCATGACCACCAGCGGCGTACGTCGGCCCCACACAAAACAGCAGGGAACCTCCACCTTGTTGCATTTGCTGTACAGTGTGTCTAAGGCGTTCAGCCTGACCGAGTTGCCTCCAAACACGTCTCCAACGATTGTCTGATTGAAGGCATATGGGACGCTCATGGGTGAAGAGAAAGTGATGCCAATCCTGAGCAGTTCAATCAGCATGTTGTTGGGCCCATCTGCACCGTGCTGCATGTTGTCGTGGATACAACGATGGACCTCGCCATGGACATCGGGAATGAAGTTGCGCATCATGCAGCCTACTGCGCACAGTTTGAGTCGTAACACGACGTCCTGTGACTGCACGAAAAACATTATTCAACGTGGTGGCGTTGCTTTCAGGATTCCTCCTAGCCTTAATCCGTAGGTAGCGGTCATCCACTGCAGTAGTAGCCCTGGGATGGCCTGAGCGACGCATGTCATCGACAGTTCCTGTCTCTGTGTATCTCGTATACGTCCAAATAACATTGCTTTGGTTCACTGCGAGACCCTGGACACTTCCCTTGTTGAGAGCCCTTCCTGGCACAAAGTAACAATGCGGACGCGATTAAACCGCGGTATTGACCGTCTAGACATGGTTGAATTACAGACAACATGAGCCGTGTGTCTCCTTCCTGGTGGAATGACTGGAACTGATCGGCTGTCGGACTCCCTCCGTCTTATAGGCGCTGCTCATGCATGATTGTTTACATCTTTGGGTAGGTCTAGTGACATCTCTGAACAGTCAAAGGGATTGTGTCTGTGATACAACATCCACAGTCAACGTCTGTCTTTAGGAGTTCTGGGAACTGGGGTGACACAAAAATTTTTTAATGTGTGTATATCGAGCCATTATGGGCGCAAGAGTTGCCGGCGGGATTGCAAGTAGCTTTCGCTGCAAACCCCCATCGAAACCACAGCACTGGCGCTAACATTATGTGTGTCAGTATAAGAGCTGAAGGGGTGCATTCGCAAAACATGTGCGCACTGCCGAGCGTAAATAGGGGGCAGTTAAATAATACCAGTGCCTTAAGTGTCACATCTCCCTCGGACGACGGTGCCGTGCTACACAGGCAGCCACATGAAGCTTCCGATGGAAGAACAGTTCCAGTGCCACGACTTGACCTTCTGAGTTCGAAAAAGGACTCGCAGCTAACCAGCAGCGAGCCAGACCAGGCCTTCCAGCAGCTCGGTCGACTCCTGTCCAGAGGCCAGGGGGTCGCATACCGGCTGTTGCAAAAGACATCCGCCTACCAGCAACTCCCTTTGTCGTCACGGTGAGTGGGTCGGTGTGCTGCGACTGCTACATGTCACCGGAGGCTGTCATGCAGCCGCCATCAAGAGAGTTCGTTGTTGGGGTAGCGTGCCTCGCCGTGGCTGTCACTGTGGGGTCATGTTCACTCGTCCCCTATGGGGTGGCTAAAGGATGCTGCATTCTCGGGATGCTATACAACAATTCAAGCAAATCACATAAACAGTTTTTATTTCAATAAAACAGATTGACAATACTTTACTACTTTACAACGGTGTCACACGCGATGGGCGACATGCGAACAATTAAAGTCTTTTGCTGAATACAAAGTCCGTGTAAGCAATTGGTATGGATCACACGTCATTGCTATTGTAGTGCTCTCCTAGTGCTGTGCTAATACTGTCTGGCCGAGGCTGGCAGGAGCGGCAGTTGTATTCACTTCGTCTAGATACCGCTCCTATCGTAGTGACGTCCTGGTCAGCGCGATATTGGCTGACATCGTCTCACCGCCATTTCTGGTCTTGCGTTCTTTGTCTTCGTGTCGGCGCTTGTCGACGCCAGAACATTCATTCCCCCCCACCAAACCGACGGACCGTCGTCGTGTAGGTAGTGCGACCACGGTGGGGTAGGCAGGAGTGTGGGCGCATCGCCAGGCCAGAAGCTGTGGCTGCAGGGGACATCAAGCTTCTGGTCGTACCCAGCCATCCGGCCTGCGCTCTGGTGGAAACGTCCCCCGGAAAACGACCAGAAGGGTACGCGTCCACCTCCTGCTGTCATGAACCAGGTGAAGAAGGTGGCGACTGCTGCGGTGTGAACGGGTCCAGCTCCATCAGTAGGACGAGAGGAAGCGGAGGAGGCGAAGGCTCCATCTCTATGGAGTCGTCCCGCGGTGTTGTGGCGACACCCTCTGGCGATTGCTGTTGTCGCGCTGTCCTCTGGGTCAGTAAATCTGCGAGAAGAGAGACAGAAAGATCGTCGTGTACATGACAGAGGCGAAGTTGATTTTGATGGCGGTGCTGCAAGCTTTCTGGACCTGAAAGAAGATACATGCAAGCGCAAAGTCGACGGACGATCTTGTCTCGCGCCCACCGTTTACTGCCGCTAAAAACCCTGTAAAAGACAATATCATGTGGCGTGAGGCGATACTTACGGCCTTCCATCGGCGCCGGTTGCTGAGCAAGGTGGAGCAGGCGGAGCAGTGTCCGATGGCAGCGGCCGTGAAGCAATTCCGCCGGCGATGATCCATAAGTAAAAATTATCAATATACCGTAATATTACATGCAACTGAGGAAGACAGGACCACAAAAAGTTGAAGATGTCGAGGGGGATCTAGTTTACGGGAGGTGTAGAGGATCCGTATCCGTTCGAGGAAAAGGAGGAGGTGGGGGAACAGGATAAGGTCATACAGGATCTGCGTGGGGGAGGGGAGACGGATACGATAGGCGAGGCGAAGAGCATGGCGTTCGAGGATTTGTAAAAGGTAGGAGGGGCAGAGATCCAGGCAGGGTGGGCGTAGCAGAGGATAGGGCGGATGAGGGATTTGTAGGTGTGGAGGATGGTGGAGGGGTCCAGACCCCATGTACGGACAGAAAGGAGCTTGAGGAGACAGAGTCGGGAGCGTGCCTTGGCTTGGATTGTCCGGAGATGGGGAGTCCAGGAGAAGCGACGGTCAAGGGTGACGCCAAGGTACTTAAGGGTGGGGGTGAGGGCGATAGGACGGCCATAGATGGTGACATAGAAGTCGAGGAGGCGGAAGGAACGGGTGGTTTTGCCTACAATGATCACATGGGTTTTGGAAGGATTGACCTTAAGCAACCACTGGTTGCACCAAGTGGTGAACCGGTCAAGATGGGATTGGAGAAGGTGTTGGGATCGCTGCAGGGTGGGGGCAAGGACAAGGAAGGCGGTGTCATCGGGGTACTGGAGAAGGTGGATTGGAGGTGAAGGCGGCGGCATGTCCGCCGTATACAAACGGTACAGAAGAGGGGAGAGGACGGAACCTTGGGGCACACTGGCGGAGAGGAAAAAGGTGTACGAATCTGTGTTGTGGATGGTGACGTAGGAAGGACGTTGGGAAAGAAAGTACCTGATCAGACGGATGTAGTTAATAGGAAGGGCGAAGGTTTGGAGCTTGAAGAGGAGACCGGAATGCCACACGCGATCATAGGCGCGTTCGAGGTCGAGGGAGAGGAAGATAGCGGAGCGACGGGAATTGAGCTGTTCGGAGAAGAGATCCGAAGCTGGCAGGAGCGGCGCTTATATTCACTTCGTCTAGATGCCGCTACTATTGTGATGACATCCTAGTCAGCGCACTATTGGCTGATGTCGTCTCACCTCCTTCTCTGGTCTTGCATTCTTCGTCTTCGTGCCAGCGCTTGTCGATACGCCACAACAGTAACGACTGGGCCACAGGCGTTGGGTCTGCATCCTCGGAAAAGCAGAGCGACCGAACTGCTGAGGGAGTGGAATTTGATGTGAGTGGGACGACGGACGTCTGTACCGCCTGAGGCAAAGGAAAATAAAATATTTTTCAGATAGCCACAGCATCTCTCTGCAGCCGTGAGCTGCCCTGTACCCCACCCCACAGCCTCCACTCAAGCCCCCTGGTACCTATGCCAACTGCATCTTGCGTCAGAGTAGTGTACGTCAAATGGTTCAAACGGCTCTGAGCACTATGGGACTTAACCTCTATGGTCATCAGTCCGCTAGAACTTAGAACTACTTAAACCTAACCAACCTAAGGACATCACACAACACCCAGTCATCACGAGGCAGAGAAAATCCCTGACCCCGCCGGGAATCGAACCCGGGAACCGTAGTGGACGTTATCTTTGCAGTATGGCATTCGGATCCACCACCTACATAATCTGCAAGAGCCATTCGGATACAGCAGTCGTAAGGTGTGGTGAGTGACGAACAGTTATGTTTAGGAATGTGTAGGTGGTATGGGAGGTTTTTTTAAGTGTTGTGTTTGCTGTTAAGGAAGAGTGTCATAAAGAATTTATATATTGTTTTGTTGTGAACCTTAGTGAGATTTGTAGTATGAGTAATCTGCTGTTGTTTCACAGTCTCACAGGGTTAGGAATCATGATCCTTTGGTATCTGTAAGATGTAGCCAGTGTAATTTGTGGGCCAATCTGCGCCTTGCACTGAGTTTTCGGCGCTAGACTACTATATTTATCGTCGTTTTGGCCATCATGCGAGTCAATGTTTTGAATCTAAGTAACTGTTTGAGTGGTTTACTATAGTAAGTGTAAGGAGGAGTGGGATGACCAGGCGGAGGAGTTTTTCTTTTTGTGGTTGTGCGTTTGTGATTTTAGATGTAAGAGGGTGAAAGTAACACAATGGCAGAGACAAGGATGCAAGGCATGTTGGAACCTGAGGCGGTACGGATTTTATTGGAAACGTTAGCTCAATTAACAGGAGATAATATGCATGTAAGTAATCAGTTAGCAGCCAGTTGTCGTTTCCCCAATTGCCACAGCAGGAGATAGGTCCAGCTGCAGCATGGCTGACTGTACCATTTTCGGATAGAGCTTCTGAGGATGTGCATTCTTTTGTAGAGGATGTAGAGATGTCGGCTCCAATGAATGATTGGACCGATAAACAGTTGTCGCATGTGGCTTTGTTGTAGTTAGGCGGAGAAGCTAAAACATATGCGAAGTGTTTTGAGATTTTGAGAAAGGCGACAGAGTTTGTACAGTTGAAGCAAGGTTGTTGCAAAGACATAAGAAACAGAATAGCGCACAGTACTTTAGGGAGACGTTGAATACAACGGTAAAGAGGCGAGAGGAAACGGTGGAGAAATTCGCAGATAGGACAAGAGATAACAATGGGGGTATGTGATAAGCGGACAGTGTTGTAACTAGTATAAATTGTTATAAGTGTAGTCGTATGGGACAAGTGCAAAAGCAAAGTCGCCAGCCGCCAGGGAATAGGGGTAGAAGTGGTAATCAGCCACATGGAGGATGGAGAGGTGGGCATGGTAATCTTAAGCAGTCGTTAAACAGCAGAGGGAGCCCAAGGTCCACCTAAAGGAGTTCCTGTTTAATTTCAATGCTACAAGTATGAATGCACAGGTGGAATATTCAGTGATAGGATTTATCGGAACCAGGAAAGTTAAGATTTTCTTGGTTCGCAGGAGTTCATGTGTGCGTGACTGGTAAGAGCCTAGTAGGTCAAAGGCAGTTGAACCCACAATGTTATATGTTGCGTGGAGAATGGGATGGGAAGGCCTCACAATTGGTGTCAATGGATGTGGATTTTCGAATAGGGTAGGTTCAATTTTATCAGTGCGTGGCGGTTGTATCACTTACGAGAGAAGGCTAAGACATGATCCTAGGGGTACATTTCTTGCTTCAGCATCATGCCAAAATTGACTTTCGACAGCAAACTGTGGAGCTTAGCGGAATGTTATTTCATTTAGAGGAAACGGTTGTCAACACAGAGCTGTAATGAGGGGTGTTCAACATAATGAACAAACCAATTGAACCATGTACATTAGCATAAAGGCTCAATTCACATGATTGTGAGTCTGGTGGCACCGGGAAATCACTTTGGGTGAATGTGGAGTCAAGTCTACCTGTGGGTGCAGTGTGTGTTGTTGAATCATTAGAAGAAAAGATGTCTTGGTTCCATTAGGTTGTTCTGTGAAACGTAGTATTGTATGAAGATACAGGAGGAAAATGGCGGGAGAGTAGTACCCATGAATGTGGATAATTATAGCACCATGGAAGCGAATTCTAAAGTCATTGAGTAAAGAAAAAGCGAGAATTTAAACTCCGAAGAAAAAACATCTATGTAACGCAATTTCTTTCAGCTTGATGGACAAATTATCTGACAGCGCCTCTTGCGTTCAAATAAGTGTCTGTAAAAAAATTATCATGCATTTGTGAATTACAAACATTTCAAACACGTTGAAGTAACATTAGAGAACGCAAACTTTCAGGTCCTTTTGCTCACATGTCGTAAAAAAACGATCTTTTTTATGTTCGACAACACCAAGCTATGGAAAGCCCTGCTTTACCAGTGCAAAGCTATATCACACTGGTGCTTATAAAACAAATCATGAGAGCCTATCTTCTAATAGAACCTACTATAAGATTTTACAGTATCTCTTCTCTTCTTCTACAACGAAACCAATTACTGTCTGCGTGCTTACATTTGACATTTTTGCTCCACAACTTCCCTCTACCAACATGTCTATAAAATTTCTAATCATACTGTAGATTCTTGTGTTCTAGTTTTGTAAGCAATTTCATCATCACGGCCTGTCTCACACAATCTACTCACACGTCGGGGGGGGGGGGGGGGGGGGGGGGGGGGGGGGAAAGACTACCATTTCTAGGTTTGGAACAATGATTTTACCTAGTACACATGTTGCATTGTGACCCGTTCATTACGAGTGCTGGTTTTTTCACGACAGTTTCGTTGTGTAATTATCACAGTGATGCATTTTCCATCAGTTGCGGTAGTGTGTATTGGCTTCGATTACCTGGGCTGCAAGGTGATTATCAACTCTGGCGTCAGCGATGTATACAGTCCTCAGCTGTATGCTTACAGGTAACACACTTATTAAACTCCTCTCTATCCAACACCAGCATCTCGTCAGTTGAATATATTTCCCACAAAAAAAAAAATAAATAAAATAAAGATAGTACCGTACACCCCAACCATTTTCCTGCTAGCTTCTAGGTGTAGGGTAGAGGTTGAGTGCGTCTGCCACTAGTTTTGAGTCGTATTATGAAATTTTATCCATCCGGATAACACCAGTTGTATGGAGTGTCGTTAATTTTTGAGCCGTATTGCGATTTTAGGCAGTCCTGGTGTAGCGCTATGCATATAGTTGCGTAATTACGCCCAATATTCTGACTAATTACGTAATTAGGACCAATCTTTACTTTAGTTTCCCATCTATAATAAACAAAGTACACTGATCTAACCTTCCTCTTCTGTATCTGGGGTCTTTCCAAGTGTTGATGGGCTGCACTTGGGCTTTCCGTCCAGAAGGACCAGGGTTCGAGTTCTGGAATGGGCACAGCCATTTTTAATTTTCCGCCAGTTCCAGGGTAGAGGATGGGGTGGGACGTCAGCGCGGCAGTCCTGGGACAAAGAAATTCCCACCAAAATGCGAAATTCCCGCCAAAACTCGAAATTCCAGCGAAAACTCGAAATTGTCACCAAAATTCGAAATTCGCGGCAAAATTCGAATTCCAACCAATAATGTAGGTGGGGGAGAGGGAGGGGTAGAGAAGGGGAGTGCGGGGATCCACGTACAGGCTGAGGAAAACGCATGACGTCATCCGGAGGTAGGGATGGTCGTGGTTGGGGTAATTAATTGATCAATTTAATTAATTTGCACATCAATTTGTTATCAAAACCGGGGTTGTGCCATCATCTCCCTACTACTGGAAACAAAGCACCAGTTTACCATAAACCCTATCATGTACCAAGTTATTTGCAACTGATAGTGGAGGATTTTATTAATCAGCAGCTAGCTGATGATGTAACAGAACATAGCAATAGTGCTTGGGGAGCTAGGATCGTGGTTGTGCCAAAAAAGTCTATGGATGGGACAAAGAAATACAGATTCTGCTGTGACTACGCAGAGTTTATAAATATTCAGTGCACTACGATGTTTTACATAGTATGCAAGAGATTTCAGCTGCATACTTATCTCGCCAGTCAGCAGTAGGATGTACTCGGACCCTGTTCTTGTATGATAGTCAGTGATAGGATGTACTCAGAGCTTGTCCTTCAGTGATAGTCGGTTTTGCTATGCAATCTAATTTCGTTAATGTTTTGACATGAATCGTTCAGACTATTTAATTCTAACTCTTTAACAGTGTCACTAATAAGTGCACTGTAATGGCATCCTGGGACTTAATTCAAGTAACTTAGCTACCCTTGTGTCGGCTCTTAATCGCAAGTTGCCTGCTTGCGTCTTCTAAAGAATCCAATGCTCTACAAGAATTGCTTAGGGACAATATCAACGATAGATTCACAGAAAACAGGTACGAAGGAATCCTGCACATTGATTCATTAGTATAATCGAGGAAAGGGTTAGCTAAAGTAGTGCAGTGTCAGGCAGGAAGGCACGATGAGTTATACTGTAATCTCCTACACCACTTTCTGTGTACTCGTGGCTAAACTGAGAAACTTTTATGGAGGCTTGGTACTGTGAGGGGCTCTTGCAGCATGAAGCAGCAGTCGGATGCGATGTTCAACTTTACTGCACCAGAAGCAGATAAAGCAGTGGCACAAGACAGGGGTATCTGGCTGGCTTCAGACGTCAGTCTTACGAAACGTGCCCATGGCTCAGTAAGACAACGTGGTAATTGATACTTGTATGGAACAAACATTTTTAAACACCGTCCACGTGAAGAATGAAACCAGTTTCCCTGGATGCTTGCAAACATATACGACTGCTTATGGGGTGCTGGGCTTGGAGCATACAGGGCTGCTGATAAATAGGGCCTCTCTGATGATCACACACTTTATAGGATTGCCTTCACTGAACTGAATGTAAATCGTGACTGGCATCACGTCATCTTTCCAGATGAGTTAATATTTAGCTCAGTGAGTGAGGGTCCAGTGATAGTCTGTATGCCACAGGGAGCACATTATGACCTCTAGCATGCAGTGCAACATCAATGTCTTGGCTGTATCACAGCTGGGGGTCAATCAGATGGGACAGGGATACTTGGTCAAATTTGCAGCCATCTCACTGCAAATCAGCATGTGCACATCATGAAACATACTATAGTACCAAGTGTTAGGATGTGCTATCCCAATGGACTGATCAAGTCCCAGCAGGACCACTCACGATTTTACAGGAGCAGAATCACTTAGCAACTATTTCTGGCAGCAGATTGACATCAATCTAATCGATTGGCCTGTTCAGGTGCCAGCCATGTATCCCATTGATAATTTGTAGATCAAAATGAAGAACCATATGACTTACACTGGCTGACATCATCTCGGACCTAGTGTTGGATTCATGGTGGAGTCTTGCAGGTGATGAGACTTATTTTCAAAGTCTGACCGCCTCCATGCATAGTCGGATGAGTCAGGTAACTGATGCCAATGGTGGATGGACCTCATACTAGCCTCATCCCAAATGCAAATCTTTCCTCTTCTCTCATTACTCCACTCTACGTTACAACATTTGATACAACTGTATGTTTGTTAGTTGGAAATGTACGTGAAGTAAATGTATTTTAAATTTCATTTGTTTGTTTACTTAATACATGTTAATTTGGAAAAGCACAAACAAGTCAATATCAGTCGAAATAGAAGTGGTGTCCCAGTATCAGACAGCCATAGAAAACACTTAATATCGACCAACATAAGAACGGTTTAACACCTAAAACAATAGCATTCTTTTCATTACTGCTTCTCCAACATTGTCTGTGTTTATTGTGCGAAAGTAGTGCACGAAAAAGCTCTTTTTCAAGTTAAAATTCTTCAGGAAACGAATGACAGCATTCATTGCACTGCGCCCTTTTCTCTACGTTAGCTTCAGAGAAAAAACCACTGTAGAATATGCATTCACTGTCTTCTTCTTCTGATTACACTGTTCTCAATTAAATTTGTATTAGGCTCCAAATGATTGTAAGATTATGTATCCTGTGTCTTTCTCAATGTATTTTTCCACAACAAAACTTTCCCTAGAGTGTCCCTTGATTCTGCAGCAACTTTCTTCTCTCTGAATTGTTTGAAATGTTCCATATATGATGACGTTGTTACACGATCTTAACAGATTCAGAACGTGCTAGTTCTACTAGAGCTGGTGTCTCTTTATATGGCTTGCACTGAACTCACGTACTGAAAAGTCACTGTCTCTAAGTATATGCCTGCTACATCGGAAGAGTCCCATTTTCTAGAGACCGTTTATAGCATTTTCCATTGTTACTGGTCTCAAGAAGGCCACTCCAAATAACCTCGTAATCAAACATGATGTTTCTGCTTTACCATGTTTATTTCCTCGCCAGGTTTCTGTTTCTCTGGGTAGTACGTTTCAAACGATCTCATGACTTCCACACAAGAGATTGTATTTTATGCTTTGAGTGAAGGTGACAAGAAGATGATGTAGACACGGTTTTCCCGTGCTTTGTTTACCACAGACATGTGGTATGATGTCCATCAAGTATTAGCACAATAAGACCGTCATCAGATGGCTTCACAAAGTTCACAATATTGTCAGAGCACTTAGTAAAAATATGAGTCTGGATCCGGCAACTAGGATGGCAACCAAAAGATATCCTAATATGATAATAGCGTGTCCTAATGTGCGACACTGTTGCGTATTGGGATATCCCTGGTAGAAAATGTTAGGAATAAGCCACCTTGCAATAGAAAGCCAACGTCATAGTTTCGCTGCTCTGTTTAAAGGACATTTCATTATAGCGAATGAAAGAGTACTTTGTGAAGAATGTAATCATATTAATATTGTTGCAACAGCTACTCAGTTTCAGATACATAAACGCAAAAAACTTGAAATTCAACACTTTTGAAATCAAGGATTATCGACAATTTTCAGCTCCATTGCGGTCTTATTGTCACTGTTCTACGCCTCAAGTGCTGAGAGAACTAAGTTTCGATGCTTCCCAATACGGCTTAGCACTTCCTTTAGTCAGACTCTGGCTGTCTCACATGAGCGAACTCTTCCCTAATATGCACATTTCCTCTATGTTCAAAATCAGTTTCAGTAATGGTTAGGATTACCAGATTATTTCATAGAAATGTAGCACACAAAAAATGTATGACATTTGACAAAAATGTAGCCTATGGCATTATTGGTCAGCGCTGAGGTACTGTAAGGTGATTTACCTTTGAGTGCAGGACACATAAGGCATTGTGCTTCTTGTCAACTTCTTCCTGCCTTGAAAGACTTATACTTTAACGACAATGCGACACTGAATTTGCATTTTCGTTTCGGCATTTCGACTTGTAACTAAGGCATTGTGAATTAACTGTTAACTTTCCATCATCTGATTCCTTGATAACCAAAATGCAAATGGAAGAGTGAGAGTAAAGCATAGCTTTGCCTTACTTCGCAGTGCAAATGCTGCAAATCCACGTCTCTCCTTCATTATTACTAAAACGTGAGTATGCTCTTTGACTGTAGCTGGCGTAGCCATGTTGCCACAGCGAGCTGTAGTTGCGGCTAGTAACCAACCAATTATTCACTTCTGTTTTCCCAGTTATGCAGTTTCCTACCTGCATATCTTATTCAGATCATCTGAATTTCAATAAATATTGTATCACAGATTTAAACATCTTATTCAGACTCATTAGGCTGAAGAGCTGATCTTATTTTTCCCCAGCATGTTTGTAATTTCCCTTCGTGATCATACTTTGTGGGCTCGTCGTTAAACTTACCGAATTTCATCTTAATCATTTTTTTAAAATTTGTCTGCTACTTCTGTGAATAGTCTTATGCATACAGATAAAACTTTCTCTTCGGCAACTTAATTTGGACCCGAGTGCTTTCGTCATTGAAAGCGATAGCGAATTTTACTGTTCCTGGATAACAGGGCAATAGGATTGCTGTTGAGCTTGGACTTGATTTTGAGTGTGTAATTTGGAAAAAAAGAATAACATTACGAATTTCTTTCGTTACAAAGAGCTGAATAATTATTTGATCAGTAATTTTCTCCTACATTTTAAATATCAACTTCGTAAGAGGTAAAATTTTGCTAGGAGTCTGATTGACCTAAAATCACTTACTCCCCCAAATAATAATATTCTCTATTTCTCATTAAACGAATTCCTTAAAATAATGTGGATATATTCATTGATACATTACTGCTAGTCTGTACTATAATAGTTCCTAGACTACAAGTAATAGCCACCCGTGTTGTACTCATCAACACAAAAGAAGCTACTACAGAAAGGCCGTTGGTACTTATCACGACAGGAACATAAGAAATATTGGCTAACTGTTTCAACGAGTAACGATCAGGCACTTCGACTGTAAACTGGTTGCACACCTCCTTCGGATAGCTTCTGGTGTTGCCGGTCAAATCACTAAATATTTCGCGATCGCTATCGACAACCTGCATTTCCGTGTATAATTTCCAATGTTGTGTATAGTACGTCTCGATTGTACGATACGACAATATGTTGCCGCTATATCCGAACATGGGAATTAACGAGACGAGAGTGTTGTCACCATCTGTGATGCGACTGTACACACCGAGAATACACGATGTGGGACTTACACATTTTTCGTGGCAATAGTTCTGTTTTGTTTACTGTACATGGCCTACTGGGTAAAGTCTAAAGCTTCATCATTATTCTCGGAGATTATGCTTTTGTACAAACAGAACTCTAAAAATTGCAGCGAAATCCAGGAAAACATGCAGAGGATCGGCGCTTGGTCCAAGTATTGGCAGTTGGCTTTTATCATAAGCAAATGTAACATGTTGCGCAAAACATAGGGGAAAAAACTTTTATTGTTTAAGCACATGATTGCCAATCAATCACTGGAAACAGTCACATCCATGAAATATCAGGAACTATGTGTACAGTGGAATGGCCACTTAAAACTACTGTAACCAGAAGAAAGGCAACGGCATTGGTAGAATTATCAGGAAATGTACTGCAACCACAAAGAGAGTAGCTTATAAAATCCTCGAACGGACGGTACCAGGTATACCTCCGTAGTTTAGGATTCTTAGAGGAAGCAGAGAAGATTCAAAGAGGAACAGCATATTTCATCATGTTTTTTTTAGTTAGTGTGAAAGCAGGAAGTGTTCATCCAAGTACAGTGACAGACACTATGAGAGGTGTGTTGTCCATGACGATGTGGTTTACTGTTAAAATTCCAAGAGCGAATGTTCCCAGAACAGTCACTCAATATACTATTTCCTCATACACCTACCTCAGGTTAAGACCGAGCACGAAAAGCAGAGATATTCGAGCTCGTATGAAGCCTCTCAACCAGCGCCGGTTCGAGAACATTTTTTCACACTAGCTACTTATCATTTGGCGCCCTTCCCTCCACCCCCTTTCCCTTCGTACAGTTTCAATCATGTTAGTTTTCGCTACTAATTGCGATACTCACTTTCTAAATAGCTTGCACTTGGGCGCCTATGGCTTGGACCTGGTGGCCAAAATTGGAACCACATTTTTTACAGCATACATCGGTTCAGTATTAATGCATTATTTATTTATTTATTATCATCCCAATGATCACATTTGTGATACAGGATTTGTCAGCGTACATTTTAACAACTATATAATATCTTTACAAAATTTGTATCTGTACTGAATTCATATTAATCTATCTTATGTTTAATACAATATACAACTAATAAGTGTTTTTATAACATAATTTCTTATGCACTGATGAAATTTCATTTGTCACATTAACTTAAACATATTTGTTATACAGTTGCGCAGAGATATTCACTTATGCTGTAATAACATCTGTCAAGCATGTGGTTCTTTATAACAGTTTTAAATTTATTCTCATTTTCCAGCTCTTTGATATATTTTGGTAGTGCATTAAAAAGTTTGATGCCTTGACTACATACATGTTTCTGACTTCGGGTCCTTGTTACAGCTTGTATGTGGAGATCTTTACATTGCCGTGTATCGTAATTATGGAAGTCTGTATTGGTTTTCATTTTGTCCTGATTTCTTTTGATCACCAACAGACATTTCAGAATGTATAATGATGGAATTGTTAAAATTTTCAATGCTTTAAAAAGGGGCCTACAATGTGTTTGAGGTGGGCTGTGGGTCATTATTCGAATAGCACGTTTTTGTAATTTGAAAATCTCATTTAGACGACAATTTGTTTTTCCCAAGAATACTATCCCATAGGATGCAATGGACTGAAAATAGCCAAAATATACTACTCTTGTACAGTCATTACTACAAACTCTTGAAATTATTCTAAGTAAAAAAACATGCTGAATTTAGTTTTAGTGCTAAGCTCACCACATGGTCCTTCCAGTTAATCTTCTCATCAATGTGCATACCCAGGAATTTTGCACACTGTACTCTTTCAAGTTGTTTGCCCTACATGGTGGGATTTAGGTCGTCCTGTTCACTTATTTTTCCATTTCCATATTGCACATAATTAGTTTTTTTTTTGCATTCAGTGTTAGCTTGTTAGCACTAAACCATTTTTGTATATGTTGTAGGACATGGTCCACAGTACTGTGCAATGACTGCTTCATATCACTAACTATTGAACTAGTATCAACAGCAAATAACATGATTCTAGCTTTTCTCTCTGACACCTGAATATCATTAATGTAAATGAAGAACAGCAAGGAGCCTAATACACTTCCTTGGGGTACTCCTACTGTGACCTCCCTTGGATCTGATCTTAGTCTAATTTTTTGATTAATATTTGGTGTTGTAATTTCAACCACCTGCATCTTCTTTTCCAGATAAGACTCAAACCACTTTTTTACCGGTCCTCTGATACCTATAGCTTCAAGCTTTCCCAAAAGTATGCTGTGGTCGACAGTGTCAAAGGCTTTTCACAAATCTAGATTTATCCCAACTACACTTTTCCCTCTTCCAATTCAGTGATTATTTCTTTTGTGTATTCGGTACTTCTCCCAGCTTGAAATCCATGCCGATTACTGTTTATCAGATTGTGCATATTAAGATAAAGTGTGACTCTATATTACATTAGTATCTCTAAAACCTTAGAGAAAGTTGGTAGAAGTGAGACAGGTCTATAGTTTTCTATTTTAAGTTTATCACCCTTTTTCAACAGGGGAATGACTTTAGAAATTTTCAGTTTTTGTGGAAACACGCCCTCAGCCATTGACAAGTTTGCTATGTGCGCCAATGATTGCGCTATTTGATTAGCTGTTTTCTTTACTAATACTATTGGCACCTCATCTACTCCATCTGACATCATGGACTTGAGATCTTTAATCACTTTTAAAACTTCCTTTTCGTTTGTTGGAACTGCCATCATACTGCTGGCTGCCTTGGGTGCTTCCATCTTAATCTGCTCCCCAAAATTTCTGCTTAATGCCTGGGGTACATTTAAAAAGTAATTATTTATACAATTAGGCACGGCATATTTATCTACCATTTTAGTCTCCTCATCTTTTAGAATAATTTCCTTGTCTTTGATTGGTATCCCGGTTTCTTTTCTCACAATTTCCCATGCTATTTTAGTTTTATTTTTGGACTGTTTTATTTCCATATTATTACTTAATAACTTTGCATTTGCAATTACTCTGTGGTATTTTTTCCTATGCCTCTTTACATATTCTATAAAATCAGTATCTGTACACTCCCTCAACTCTGAATTCAGTTTTTTCATGTTTTCACATGATTTCTTAATGCCAAGAGTCATCCAAGAACTTGATTTTATGTGTCCAGTAGACTTGATTCTGGTCAGTTTCTTTGGAAAACACATCTCAAAGTTCATTATATAAATCGATACAAATAGGCTATATGCCTCATCTGTACTTGACTGTTTCATAACATCTAACCAATTTTCATTTTCTAAGATACTTATGAACTGATGACAGCTGTCCACAGAGAAGTTTCTTTTGTAAATATTATTATTAAACCTTTATCTTCCTTTGACTTTAAAGGGATTTCAATGGTGAGAGCATTGTGGTCTGACAACCCTAAATCTATGTTTGTTACCTCTATGTCAGTTGCTGACATATTTGAGAAAATGTTATCTATGAGGCTATTGGAGGTGTTTGTTATTCTAGTTGAATTGTTTATGTGTGGTGACTTGTTGAAACTCTTTAATATGTCCAAAAATTGCCTTTTATTGTTGACTTTCAACTAGAAGATTAATATTGAAATCACCACAAAGAATAATCAGTTTCTTTTTTGTAAATAGTATTTAGCAACAATTATAATTTATCAAAAAAGACTTCTATGTTTCCACATGGTGACCTATACACTGTTATGACTATGACTTTTTTCATCAGGCCATATAGCTGGACAGCACCTGCTTCAAAAAACTTTTCAATACTTAAGTTCTCTGTTTCACATCTCTTTTTAAATTATAACTCTTGTCTAAGGTAAATACCGACTCCACCAGCTTTTGCAATTTTCCTACTATAATGATTTGCCAGTTTAAATGGATTAATATGAATACTACTAATTTCTTGGTCCTTACATCAATGTTCAGTAATACACAAGACATCAGGTTGGGTGTTACTTACTGCTATTTCAAGTTCACAATATTTGTTCTTGAGGCACTGCACATTTAGAGTCATACTCTTTAGAACAGGGGAGTGAGCACTGATGGTATTTCTCCTTTCGTTTAACACTGTTATCTTGGAGTTTTTATTATGGCTGGATACCAAAAATCCTGTTGTACCACAGGTTTCTTGTTTCTGTTGCTTTTCCTACTTGAAGTGGATGATGCTGATTGATTGTTTATACTAACTGTGGCAGCTAATGACATTTTAATATTCACTATAGCAGATGTTGATGTTTTTAGTGCTTCATCAAATGTTGCTCTTGTTAAGGTTTTCATTTCTTCTGCTTCTGCCCTCATTTGTAGTGGGATTTTAGGGAACTTTTCTACTGTTATACGGCTTATTTCTTCTAGTATCTTTTCACCCATCATCTTTTTTCCATAATAGTTCCTGTGCTGTCCATGCCTCGTGAAATGATTTCTCACTGAGCTGTTTGCATCCACAAAAGTTGCACACTTAAAAGCACAGCAGATCTTCCTTAATTTATTATTTGTTGACTTTATTTCTTTGTTTGCACATGATTCCTCGATTAGATCATGTCTGTGTGGCACACTTACAACGAGAACCTTTAAATTTAAATCTGACAGCTTTTTAGAGTTGTTTGAAGTTACCCTTGTTGCTAGTCGGCTTTCATTTTTGTATATGTCATTTGCTCCACCTATTAGCATACAGCATGTTCTAGTCTTAACTAAGTTTTCACAATTATTTACTATTTCATTAAGGGGAGCACCAGCTTTGACAATGGCTGTTACTCTGAATTGGGACTGCCGATCATTTATTATTTGTGCCACACCCTTTGCATGACTATCACCTAATACACAGACTTGATATTTGTTGTTCTCCAGGTGCCCTCGTTCCGTCGGTTTTATAGTACACTTTGAAGAAACGTTTCTCTCGTTAGAACACACAGGTGATCTACATTCACTTTCACTTGTCTTATTTTTTGAGTTCACATTTCGTCCTGTCGTGTCTTTATTACCCGTTTTTCTTTGCACTCTATTTATTGACGATTTCATACCGTCAGAAAGATTTCGTTTACTACTAGCAGTAGTTCTGTTTGAAACGAAAATTGCCGATATGTTTTCATTACACTCGTTTTTTAAATCGTCATATTTCCGTTGCTTTATCAGTTCCTCTAACTTATTTACGTAACGATTTGAAAGCACAAGGTCTTGCTGAAGCGATGCAGTAACACTTTCTTCTATGCAGTTATCGTATCTTGACAAAGCTACCGTTAATAGATCGCAGCATTCCATGCCACAGTCACATTTCGCGTCCCATTCTTCCGTTCCCGCGAAAAACTTTGCATGAATCCATTTTTGCGACACTGCACTTAACCTGATACCTTTCGCGATGTAGTTATTGCACTTTTATACAATTTATACTCGATATGTAGCCATTTACCGTGGAACTACTTATTCACACTTCTACACGCGACGCCATATCTACCAAGTTTCGCTGCCATTCGACAATTACAGCCTACACTGAACCTCTGCGAGTAGCTGCACAGTAATTATAACCACATGGTATGTGTAATTTAAATGACGCCGTATATGATTTTTATACAGTAAAAACTCTTCTTTCTCATGTCAGCAACGATGCAACATAGTATTTGTTCATCTTAGACTACATTAGGAGGAATGATAGTGGAATTCTGTCAGTGAAAGAACTTGATGGCGCTGAACACTTGGTTCAAGAATAGGAAAAGTATGTCGTACACATGAAAGAGCCCAGGAGACTTAAATAAATATCGGATAGACTACAAACTCGTGAGACAGAGGTTTAGGGGCAGCAGGAAAGACGCCTGGACTATGCCAGCTGATGGTGGCAAGTTGGATCACAACAGACATCAGTAAAATGTTGAAGAGGCTCCGATAGCATGGGAGGAGAAAGAGGTGGGACGTGGAAAAGCTGAGCAAGAACATTGGAGTAACAATTTAGTGAAGTAAGAGGTGAAAATGTAAGTGACGAAGTGCAGTGGCTAAATGTTAAACTAGTTTTGTTGAATACTTTAAAGAGTGAAGTTGGGAGGGAGGCAAACAGACCAAGGAAGCCCTGTGTCACCAAAAAGATGCAGGAGAAGATGGAGGCAGTGTAAAAATGTTAATGAAGAAGAATACAAACACTTAACACTCAGGAGAGAAACAGACAATGTGGAGGAAACAAACATATAATATAAGAAATGTGCAATGAAATATAAGAGCACAAAGAAGAAGAAGAAGGTATGAACTCTTGTACTAGTAAAGGAAGCGGCTAAAAGGCAGAGAGAACAAAGAAGTAAAGACCTTCAAAGCAGAAGACTCTAGAGAACAAATGGTTACTGAAGAGGTGAAGGTGCTGAAAATATGGGAAGAACACGTAAAGGAACTCTATGATAAAGAACATCATCCGCAAGACTCAAAAGAGAGACAGAGGAGGCAATAGACAACGACGAAAAAGGGCCCAGAAAAGGCGACTAAGGACATGAGGAGGAAAGCTACAGGAGGTGACAACCTAACGGTGGATTTGCTGAAACAAATCGGAAATGGAGGGTTGTAAGTGCTGATGCAACTCATCAACAAACCTGGGGAATGGCCTAAGGACTTTTTGGACATCACCATGGTTGCTCTTGAGAAGAAACAACAAGCCAACAAATGTAGTGATTACAGAACAACTAGTCTGATCTCACATGTGGCGAAGATCATTGCAAGACTACTCAACAGACAGCTGGAAAACAAAATTGCAGAAGTAATTGAAGAGAACCAGTTTGGATTTAGAAAATGAAAAGGTACCACAAGCACCATCACAATAGTGAAGATTCTGTGACAGAGTTTCGACTGTTAACAAAGAAATTTGCTCTTATTTTATGGACTGGCAGAAGGCCTTTGACAGATTCAACTGTAGAAAATTGATGAACATCTTTAAGGATATAAGAATCAACTGGTGAGTTAGGAGACTAATTCTTAACCTGTAAGTGGAACAAAGAGTAAAGGAGAGTCTGAACTATGGAGAAACAAACAGTATCAAATACAAGAGGAGTTGAACAAGGATGCTATCACAGTGTCTCTTCAACCTATACGGAGGATGACTGGTGAGAGAAGCTTTGAAAGGATGCACAAACTTCAGGAGAGGATGACTCATCAGTACCATCAAGTAAACAGATGACCTGTTAGTACTCACCAACAATCAAATACAACTGCAACACATGATGAACCAGTTGGTGAAAATTGGAAATGAATATGGCACAGAAATCGATATCAAGAAATCAAAAGCGATGAGGGTATAAAACTGTCGACAATGGAGAACTGGGGAATGTGATGCAGTTCAAGTACCTGGAAAGCTTACTGACAATGGATGCTCACTGCACAAATGAAATTCAAGCAAGAATCACCATGGCCAAAGTCAAATTCAACAAGAAGAGGACTCTGCGGAGAAGCAAGTTGAGTTGGAATTAAAGAAGAAACAGGTGAAGTTTCAACAGCATTGCACTGTATGGAGTAGAGATATGGTCCATGAGAAAAAATACCTGCAACGACTTGAAATGTGGTGATGGAGAACAGAGAAGATCAGGTGGACAGATTAGGTGACAAACAATGATGTACTGAGAAGTGTAGGAGAGAAGAAAACTATTTTGAACACAATACTTCAGATGAAAGCCAACTGGATCAGACACTTGCTCAGACACGAGGGGCTCATACATGAAATCATTAAAAGGAAGATCAAAGGAACTACATGATGAGGAAGAAGAAAAATTCAACACCTTAGAAGCTTAAGACAGGGAACATTGACGTCAGAAATTCTATGTGCAAAGATATGGACCTGCAAATAGTCCTCGGTTTGGCTTTGGGAGACTGGTAGTGTACAAAACTTCATTCTTTGTGTATAAATTTTCGACTGGATGGATTATCTATCTCCAATAGATGTTTGATCATTCCATGATGTTCATTATGCATCCTTTATTTTTTAGTCTGGTAATTTTTCCAGGGAAAAGGATGCCCTCAAACACAACCATCACAAACTGCCCCACTTGGAAGACATCTTTAGCATTTGTTTCCAGAATGTTACTGTTAGTTGAGAGAAACACTGATGGAGACTCTGTGTGCATGTTCAAAATCTTCATTTGATTCCATGCTCTCATCAGAATCGTGAAGAGAAAATGCATTACTGGTATTGTCAGTCTCATCATCAGTCGTCTCTGTAAGTACAAAAATTTTACAGGCAGGTGCTGGAGCTTTGCAGGAAGATTGTGTTTCATTATGTGTCACTTTCTTCCCAGGTGATTTTTCCATCATAAGTTCGTTGTTGATGGTTTTTTGAAAATCAACAGAACTGCTGGGAATTTAACATTTTGCGTATCTTGAGGTATATTTTGCACTACTTCCATCTTATTACTTAATTCCTGCAAGAATACTATATCTACATGATCAGTCATTACCCTGAAACTTCTTACAAGGATTGCTTGTGCAAGACACTCAAAAATCTTGCTCCTCTCCAAAATCAACAATTTTGGTCTTCCAGAATCCTGACCTCAAATTTTTCTTTATTACTGGGTACAAGTTAGTCATCAGTTCTGTGAGAAGATGTAGGAATTCATCATTCCTTTGATTTAGTGTGTGTATGCTCAGGATTTTTGGTTCCTCTGGAGTGTAAGCCATTTTGCTACTAGGATCATCTATCAAATTTTTTTCATCAAAATTCCCTATATTCTCAGGTGAGACGCCATGTAGCTCCTTTTCCAAGTTAGAAAGAAACATATTCACTGATTCCTTGTTTGTCCAAGTCCTTGAATAGATAATATTTTTGGATATTCATTGAGACAAAAGTGCCTTGTGATGTTTCATGAAAGACAGGGCTCACTTCTTTCCAGGAATATTTCCATCTTTAAACACAGGCATTCTTCTCCCCATTTTTCCAGATGTACTTTAACCACACACTGTAGATCAAAAGATGTAATCAAAAAAACCAAACAATGACATTGCAATTGCATGAGCTACAAACATATTTTCTTCCTCTTCTGTGAATGCAGATTGTTTACCAGGAGTCCTTCCAGGATTTCCAATCTTTTTTCTTCAGTCACAAAGTGTTTTATGAATTTACTGATACTTCCCTCAGAGACAGCCCATTTGTTAAGACCAACTGTACAGCTTCATTTAGGGTATCTTGCATAGTTTCAGTAGAAATGAGCACCTAGCTTACATCACAAACTAACCAATCCAACATCCTAGAGTTGCCCAGAAAGCAGTGCACCATATTGGTTTTCTTCAAAAATTATTTATGAACACAATGAAACATACACACAAGAAAGAATATTGTTTCTTATGCACTTCCTATTTTTCTATATAATCTCCTTCCGCTTCTATAGCTTTCCTCCAGCAAGACACTAGGGTATGTACACCCTGTCACTACGGCTCGTTCTGGTCACGAAGCCATTTTTTCACTGTTCAAATCATCTCTTCGTCATCCTCAAAATGTCTTCCATGAAGGTCATACTTTAATGGCCCAAACTAATAGAAGTCTGAAGGACTTAGGTCACAGCTGTAGAGTGGAGGAGATAAAACTGTCCAACTCTTTTTAGTGATTGTGTTCCGAAGTCATCAAACTTGTGTGACATCAAGCAGTACCGTGTTGAACTAATCACGTGGGTTGTTATGGCATTGAAGTTGTTGGAAGTGCTTCTTGAGTTTGGTTAATGTGGCCACATACGCTTCAGAAATAATTATGCTGCTTCTTAGCATCAGATCAATGAGTATGACATCATCACACTCCACAAAAAACACAGCAATCATGACTTTACCAACAGAAGCAGTGGCTTTGAATTTTTATTCTGACAATGGTTTCATCATCTGTCACAATCTAGAATGAGAAGATTTCCCCCTCAGCTTCAACTCAGAAGAAATGTTCTTTGTGAGAGACTTGTGTTCCATCATATGACAGCGGAGAACCCACTGTGCAACACTTCTGTGTAATCAAGAGCATCCACATTTCCTTTGCTGATTGACAGCTTCAGAGCGAACTGCTGAGTCATTATGTATCAGTCCTCATGAATGAGCACATCAGCAAGCTGCATCTTGTCAGGTGTAACAGAAATGGACTGTCTCCTTTCTCACTGCAAATGACGGACCTCTGCCAAACCAACTTCTGATGGCCCCATGCACTGTCCCCACCAACTAACCATACTTCTGTCAATTGCAAATGCTCCATAAACTGCATGCAAATGTTAGTGAATGTTCCCACTGGTTTCTTTCTCTGAAATGAGAAATTCAATGACGACACACTGCCTGTAATGTAAATCATTTAGAAATGCCATTTTGAATAGCTACACTATCTGTCAGAAGAAATGGAAAACTTGCATGCGCACTCCAGAAACTTCAAATAATGCATAACTAAAGTTTTGCATTCACACCATTTTCATTGACTGAGGTCAGAAAAATGTTGGGCAACACTTCTACATTAAAAATAAAATACTTGTATTAGTTTGTGAACACTGTTTGTATGTTTCACAAAATTATGTTTCCACATTTATACCAACAGCACAAATACATATCTCAATAATTACAATATTATCAAAACAACTACGTTCACTAAGCTTACAGCTGCAACCCACAGATGGCATGGGATGGTGGGTAGACTGCGCCATCGATTTTAACTTCTGTGGCCTAACGAACAAAGCATGTCATTCAAAATAAAGATAAAAGTTGCAATGTCACATCATAACCATGGGAGGTAAAAAGTAATGCCTCATTATGGTATATGTAAATGATCTTCTGCTACCAGTGCACATAATTTTGGAAAGAAAAATGTATAATTCTGCCTTCCAAAAGGGCAATTAATGAATTATTGAAAATATCAATATATAGTTCATGGCAAATGTATTATAATTAAAACTTTAACAAGATTCAGTAATTATATTACAACTCCACAACCAATAACAACATTCTAATCACACAATGAAATGTGAAACATATGTGGTGCTCAGACTTGGGGACTACAGATACATTAAAATCTTCATTGACAAACTCCCATTCTAGAATTAAAGAAGACACCCAGCTCATCTACATTTTCAACAGCTTAGTTACAGCTGACTTAAAAATTAAGAAATTCATTTATTCTGCAGGTTTCCATTCACTAAAGAATTTAGCAATATCTTTATGGGGTAACCCTTTGTAGACAGTATTTTCAGAATAAGGACACAAGTCAATTATAGCTGATGATGACGATGAGGTCCCATACTCCGAGGAGTGTAGGGGACGATGCGCGAGACCCACACCGCCGGCTAGGCAAGGTCCTAGCGGAGGTGGTTTGCCATTGCCTTCCTGTGACCATAATGGGGATGAATGATGATGATGATGATGATGCAACAACACCCAGTCATCTCGAGGCAGGGAAAATCCCTGACCCACCGGGAATCGAACCCAGGACCCCGTGCATGGGAAGCGAGAACACTACTGCAAGATCACGAGCTGCAGACAATTATAGCTGATACTCACTCTAAAACATAAGTTGTTGTTTTGACAACTATTTGACAACACAAATATTCTTTCATATCCATCATTGTTAGGAATGTTTCTCTTTTCTCAAGAAATAATGAAAAACATGATAATAATACTAGGATCAAGAACGCCGTTTTTAAGTCTTCAGAGATTTAACAACTCAGTTCCCATCCTGGACTTTCCACTGTTTAAACTTTATCAAGAGTAACATTTAGACAACTCACAAGTTGTGTCAGGCAGACATCAGGAAGTGGGACATTACTCTATATGAACTTGACAGCCTGCTGAGGAAACAGTGGTTCTGTAATGGCTAAGTAAGGACAACACTCTTGGAAACCAAAGTAACTAGCAGATGCTAGCATACAGCCAGAATATTCAAGAATATTCCAACATGTTCTGGAAGAATCTCTGCCCTTAGGAAGACCTTCAGAAGAGTCAGAGGAAAACTTCTCTGAGGGAGAAACTTGCACAAGATTTCCTGAAAAACCAATGTATAAGTGACTAGGACAGAGGGCCAAAAGACAGTCAGCAGTCAATACCTTGAGTTAGAAGAAGAAGAATCTCCTGAAACCAGTCGAGTTAGTAGTCATTGGGAGCAGTAACACTACCAAGCCATAAAGCCACTATAGTAACAACTCAGTGCTGCTGTAGTAAGACACCGTGAAGATGACACATTCAAGTTAAGATAACAGAGAACCCAATAAGTATCCAGCAGCAGTTATTGTCTTGTCTTCTGTCTGTTAAAGAAGAAGCACTGCAGAATTTGCCTATAGCAGCAATGAATAATGGTTGATACTTTCTGTATGTCAGAATATGGGGAGCAGAAAGCACTGTCTCACACTTGTCTCCTAGTGTGAATAAAATAAGTGACTGTGCATTGTCAGAATGAGTTGCAAACAGAGCTCTCATCTGTGATCCAGAATGACAGAATTCATAAACAGAGTTGTTGGACAGACCTAGCATAAAGGAGCGGTAGAGTGTACTCATTTGCAAAGATATAAGCCACTTCAGTGACACTCCTGTGAATAAGGTTGAACTATTGGGAATATAACTGTTCTTAAATTGAATCAGTATGTGTTTGCATCTTGATTCAGTTCCTACATATCAAAACTTCTCCTTTCTCTTCCAAAATAACCGGTGCTAACCATCCTAGGAGATTTCCCCCATCTCACTCCATTACAGATGATACAGTAACCACACTGTCATCAATGTCCTGATTGCCCTACACAGCTCACACCTACGTTCAACTTCGTGATACGACCTGCTCCAGCACGACACAGGCTGCAACACAATTAATAACAAAACTATAATCTTTCATGAGAGAATTTAATTATATTGCAGTTACATAAAATGTACATACTTGATTTCTTGTAAAATCCCAGTAATCTCTCTATGGGATCCATGACTTACACAAGTTCGTAGAACCCTCCAACAGTAATACTGGAATTCAATATGGTGTTGGCCCACCCTTAGCATTGATGACAGCTTCCACTCTAGCAGGCATACATTCAGTCAGGTGCTGGAAGGTTTCTCAGGGAATGGCAGCCCATTCTTCATGGAGTGCTGCACTGAGGAGAGTTATCAATGTCGGTCGGTGAGGTCTGGCATGAAGTTGGCATCCCAAAGGTGATCAATAGGATTTAGGTCAAGGCCAGTCCATTACAGGGATGCTGATTGATTGATTTTAACAGGAGAGCTTAAAGAGCTTAGGTCTAACCCGCCGCTGCCCGCACTGAAACTAGGTTTATTGTGCGGTATCGCTTCCTGTATATCTAGTAAAGCCAACCAGTGCCCTTAAATAGTGCAAGGAGTCCCTCTACCAGTTTTTTGTTAGACACAATTTCTTCAGGTCTAGTTGTCCCGAAGATTCTGTATCTTTTACTCTCCAATGCCATGCATTCAAAAATTAGGTGTGATGCAGTTCCTTCACCCTCATCACAGATCCTACATTTAGGGTCCTCTTCCATTATACCCATTGTGTGTAGGTGTTTTTTGAAGTTCCCATGGCCGGTCATCAGTCCAGTCATGAGTTTGATCTCTTTCCTGTTCAATCCCAGGATCACAGAGCTTCTTTTAAAACACGGCTTGGGCATCATTTCCTTACAATGTTTTTGTTGATGGACGTCGGTCCAATATCCTAAGTGCTGTTTCCTAAGCCAGTTCTGTAGTTCTAATTTGATCATAGCCTTGGTCATTGTCAAGACAGGTTCCGGTCCAATAAATGGAGTTGTTGCTCCCATCCTAGCCAATCTATCGGCTTCTTCATTGCCATAGGCCGGGGACCCACACTAGGTACACCCTATTGCTTCCCCCTAGCTCCACCAGAGCCCTGTGGCAATCTGCAACAATCTTAGATCTTGTTGCAGGAGCTGCCAATGATTTCAGGGCTGCCTAGCTGTCTGAATAGATGTAGATGCTACGGTCATTGTAGCACCTACTCATATTCTTCTCCACACATGCCCTGATTGCAGTAATTTCAGCTTGGAATACAGAGGCCAGTTTCCCTAGAGAGATGCTATTCTACAGTCTTGGCTGAAACCCGTACAACCCTGTCCCAATGCCTTGATCTGTTTTCGACGCATCGGTGAACCAAACGATGTCCCCCATACGGTGTCGAACTGTTTTCTCCCACCGCTCCCTACTTCCAATTATTATGTTGTAAGGCTTGTCGAAGCAGTTGGGAGTTATTATATAGTCGGCGGGCATTTCCCCAGCCATACCTATATTTACCTCACTCACTATGTTAGCGTGTGATTCTGGATATCCAAATGATACCCAGTTTTAAGTCTGTATGCCCCAGTTGCTGCTTCCATCTTAACCCAAAGGTGAAGTGGAGGCATATCCAGCATGGCTTCCATTCCAGTGGTTGGTGTGCTGCTAATTCCGCCCATTATGGCTAAGCAGGCCAATCTCTGCATCTCAGCAAGTTCTTTAGCAGCAACCTGCTGTTCTACCTTCTTCCACCACACTACGGCCCCACAGGAAATCCTAGGTCTAACCACTGTGGTGTATATCCAGTGCATACCCCTGGGGCTTAGGCCCCAGTTTTTGCCACAAGCCCTCCTAGTACTCACTAAAGTGCTTTTTGCCTTGGAGCAGATACTCTTAATATGAGGGGTCCAAGTTAGCTTCTCATCCAGGGTTACCCCTAGATATTTCACTGTCCCCTACACGGGTAGAGTTTCATCGAAGAGCTTTAGATTCCAACTTGCATACTGAATACGTCTCTTCGAAAATGGCACCACAACAGTCTTCTTAGGATTAACTCTCCGATCCCGTTTAATGCACCATTTTTGCACAATGTCCAACCCTCCTTGTGCCATATTCCTGAGTGTGTCAGTGAATTTGCCAAGTACTACTATGACAAGGTCATCTGCGTATCCTTGGTAGAAGCATTGTCTGGAATTTAGTTCCCCAATGAGTTCGTTCACCACTAGATTCCACAATAGAGGAGACAAAACTCCTCCTCGTGGGCAGTCTTTAGTGGTCTTAATTACCATCTTTTCATTCATCATGGTAGCTTCTACCTTCCTTCCACTAAGCAGGGCTCTGGTCCACCCACATATAGTGGTCCCCAGGTCATGTACCTCTGCTACCCTTACCATGGAATCGAAGGTCGTGTTACTAAAGGCCCCTCGATATCCAGGAAGATGCAGAGGGCTATTTCTTGGAAGTGAAGTGGTTTTTTCCACCTTCCCGATGAGTTGGTGGAGAGCTGTCTCACAGGATTTACCTGGTTGGTATGTGTGTTGGTTCAGGTGTAGAGGGACCCTACTTAGCCTCTTCTCCCCAACGTATACATTAACCAGTTTTTCCAATGTTTTGAGAATGAAGGAGGACAGACTGATTGGTCTCGTATCCTTGGCCTTGGTATGATCAATTCTCCCTGGCTTTGGAATGAATACAACCGTCACTGTCCTCCAAACATTGGGAATGATTCCTACTGCTAAGCTAACCCTAAATAGCCTGCATAGGATTCTTATAAGCTTTCCTCCTGCCTGTTGCAGGAGAGCTGGAAAAATTACATGTGGGCCAGGTGACTTGAACGGCTCGAATGTTCCCACCGCCCACTGGATTTTGTTGAAGTTCACACACTCCTTGGCCGATTCCCGGTCCTCTCTTCGAGTATCTGAGAACTGTTGTCTCTCTGGGGTCACATACTGATCTGTGTTTTCTGGCAGAGCATATTGAGGACGTGAGTTTTGAGGAGCAAGTCTAGCGTCTCATGTGCTGTCTTTGTATATTCCCCATCCTCCTTCCTCAATGTACCTCCTGGATTAGTTAGTATTCTTGTGAAAATCTTGTGAAGTCTGGCTTGTGCAGCAGTGCCTTCCACTTCTTCACAGAATGCCTTCAGGGATGCCTTCTTTGCTTGTCTTATTGCAAGCTTGTAACTGAGAAGGGCCTCATGATATTTAGCCCATTGTCCTTTATGTCTCACAATATTAAACAGGCTCTGTACCCGTTTTCTTTGTTTCCAATTTGTTATTCCACCAAGGAACACTCCTATTTGCGCACTTCCTGGTGATCGTGCAGTTGTCCTGATATGAGGTCACTATGGCAGAGGTAACAGCCTCTGCTACTTCCTCGAATTCTAGTGGTTTCCTTATCATGGTTTTAATTTCCGATAAGCCTAAGTCAAGGTCCCTCCTATATGTCTCCCAGTCCGTTTTCCTGGGACTTCTATAAGTCATGGTCTGTCTGATTCCTGTTTCAACCTTGAATTTAATGTACATGTGGTCTGATGAGAATGGCTCCAACACCACATGCCATTGTTTTTACATAGCTACCCATCGTCATGGAACCAAATGTTATGTCAATTACTTCTTCCCTTCTGCTATTCCTGAATGTATTGCCCCTATTCAGGACCTCTAAGTTGTTGTTGTTGTGGTCTTCAGTCCTGAGACTGGTTTGATGTAGGTCTCCATGCTACTCTATCCTGTGGAACCTTCATCTCCCAGTACTTACTGCAACCTAAATCCTTCTGAATCTATCTATTGGTTATGAATTGTAGATTAAAACTGAAGAAACTGCAAAAAGGTGGGAATTTAAGGAGATGGGACCTGATAAACTGACTAACTCAGAAGTTGTACAGAGTTTCAGGGAGAGAATAAGGGAATAATTGACGGGAATGGGGGAAAGAAATACAGTAGAAGAAGAATGGGTAGCTCTGAGGGATGAAGTAGTGAAGGCAGCAGACGATCAAGTAGGTAAAAAGACGAGGGCTAGCAGAAATCCTTGAGTAACAGAAGAAATATTGAATTTAATTGATGAAAGGAGAAAATATAAAAATGCAGTAAATGAAGCAGCCAAAAAGGAATACAAACGTCTCAAAAATGAGATCGACAGGACGTGCAAAATGGCTAAGCAGGGATGGCTAGAGGACAAATGTAAGGATGTAGAGGCTTATCTCACTAGGGGTAAGATAGATACTGCCACTAGGAAAATTAAAGAGACCTTTGGAGAAAAGAGAACCACTTGTATGAATATCAAGAGCTCAGATGGAAACCCAGTTCTAAGCAAAGAAGGGAAAGCAGAAAGGTGGAAGGAGTATATAGAGGGTCTATACAAGGGTGATGTACTTGAGGACAATATTATGGAAATGGAAGAGGAGGTAGACAAAGATGAAATACCCTCAGACTTCAAGAAGAATATAATAATTCCAATCCCAAAGAAAGCAGGTGTTGACAGATGTGAAAATTACCGAACTATCAGTTTAATAAGTCACAGCTGCAAAATACTAATGCAAATTCTGTACAAACGAATGAAAAAACTGGTAGAAGCCGACCTCGGGGAAGATCAGTTTGGATTCCGTAGAAATGTTGGAACACGTGAGGCAATACTGATCCTACGACTTATCTTAGAAAATAGATTAAGGAAAGGCAAACTTACGTTTCTAGCATTTGTAGACTTAGAGAAAGCTTTTGACAATGTTGACTGGAATACCCTCTTTCAAATTCTAAAGATGGCAGGGGTACAATACAGGGAGCGAAAGGCTATTTACAATTTGTACAGAAACCAGATGGCAGTTATAAGAGTCGAGGGGGATGAAAGGGAAGCAGCGGTTGGGAAGGGAGTGAGACATGGTTGTAGCCTCTCCTCGATGTTATTCAATCTAAGTTGTTAGCTAAGAGGAATTCAAGAAGGTACTCACCTCTACCGTTGGTGTCCTTGCTGCTCCACACTAGGTTGTGGGCATTGGTGTCACACACCACCAGCAGTTGGTCACCTTGCGGATGGCATGTCTCTAACAGTCTCCTCACCTCCAAGGGAGGGGGAGAACTGTCTTCATAAGGAAGGTATGCTGAGGCCAAGCCAATTTCCCTGCATTTTGATGGTCACTAAGTCCCTAGAGCAGAAATCCATCACTGGCATGAAAGAAATGCCGTTTCTAACATAGATGCATGTTCTGGAGTTTCTTAGATTCCTAGCATAGATCAGCTTACATCCAGTGCCTCCGAGGCCCGATACACTCCCTTTGTATAAATTGGGTTCTTGAATCAGGGCCACATCCACTTCCTGTCTCCCCAGGCAGCAGCTCAGGGCTACAGAGGCCCCTTTATTGAGCTGCAGATTAATCTGCAGCACCTCCAGGCTCTGTCTTACTGCCATCTTTGAGAACCCCGACGGTGACCTGTGAGAACCATAAAAACAGTTTCAGGTCCTACTCCCGCATCGCCTTCAGGGACTTCTCACCAACCTCCACCACCAGGGATCATCCTTCCAGAGCAACTTTCTGGTTAATCACTCTCCAATCCTCTCAGTCTTCTGTCGGGACTTTTGGGTTCTGGGCCCCCATTTTCCTGAACAGAGTCTTAGGAGAGACTTCCTTAGGATCTTGGGTACCCATAATGATATCTTTGCGGTCTTAAGAAGCTCTGCTGCCGTCTTGACCAGCAGCTTCACATTTTCCTCAAGGGAATATCATGGGCACCTTGTCCTTGAGCCATTCTACTGTGTGCACCCCCTCACAGACAAAAATGAGTGCACCACAATCTAGATAGACCCTCCTGAAGTTGGGACCTGGGCCAGCGTCCCGCCCAATCTTTTCAAAGAGGGCCATCTGTACTAGTTCCTCCCGCTGTGAGGTACTGGCCACCAGTGGATAACCTTCCCAGATAACTGCCATCCTAAAAACCAAGACTGCAGTACTATAGGTCTGTTTCCCTATTTCTTGCCTCAGTTTTTTCGGACACGCTTACCCAGGGAGGAGGGAGTCTTTGATTCCTCCCTTATCCGCTTACTACCTGTCTTTGAATTTGTGGGGGTCTGCGTGTCCCCTTCAACCTGAGACAGTTTTTTCCTGGGGGTCTTGGGTTCTAGTCCCTTTGCTTCCCTCCACTTTTGTTTAGGAAGCCATTCTTATCCTTCCTTTTCCCTCTGTTCCCTGAGTAGCTTCCTCCTTTGGGCCCCAGACAAGCCTTTGATCTTAATCTGGTCTAGCTTCTCGGTTACAGTTCCCACTTCTGGCTCAGGTCTAGACCTTGATTCAGTGGTTGAAATGCCTTCCATCGGTTCAGTACCCGATGTTTGGGTATCTGAGGTCTCAATTTGCCCTCAGTTTCTTTTTCTTTTTCTATAGTTATGTCCATGTTGGTCCCACGAGATTTGGGGATCTGGAAGGTCCACACCACGAATACCCCACACGGTGTAAGGCTAATTACTCAGGGAGGTTGCCCGGTATCCCTGAGGCTCCGTTTGCGACACATCTTCCCACGTGCCACGCACCCCTCACCATGGATCACATCACAGCTTGGGTTGGGTCAGGGAATAGGGTAGGACTAGGAGTGGATAGGGAAGATGGGACGTTGTGGGACACTCTTAGTCTGGTCCATCGGCTGAGGCCTTTCCAGCAGTAGGTCCTCTACCTTCGGCATAGCCCTCAGCTTCCTGCGGATACGCAAACCTCTCCACCTGCACGGACAGTGCTTCATCAAGGTGGTGTCCCCTGGAGACAGCCGGCCAGTGTGGCCGAGCGGTTCTAGGCACTATAGTCTGGAACCACGCAACGCTGCGGTCACAGGTTCGAATCCTGCCTCGGGCATGGATGTGAGTGATGTCCTTAGGTTAGTTAGGTTTAAGTAGTTCAAAGTTCTAGGGGACTGATGACCTCAGTAGTTAAGTCCCGTAATGCTCAGAGCCATTTGAACCCGGAGAGGACAGGGATGTTATTGTCATGTAACCAGTTCGCCACAGGCCGTGCATTATGAACAGGTGCTCAATTGTGTTGAAAGATGCAATTGCCATCCCCAAATTGCTCTTCAACAGCAAGAAGGTGCTTATAACATCAATGTACACCTGTGCTGTGACAGTGTCACGCAAGGTAACAAGGGGTGCAAGCCACCTCCAGAAAAACACGACCATACCATAACACCACCGCCTCCAAATTTTACTGTTGGCACTACACACGCTGGCATATGATGTGCACTGGGCATTCACTATACCCCCAACCTGCCATTGGATCGTCACATTGTGTACTGTGATTCGTCACTCCACACAATGTTTTTCATTGTTCAGTCATCCAATGTTTATGCTCCTTACACCAAGCGAGGCATCGTTTGGCATTTACCGATGTGATGTGTGGCTTACAAGCAGCCGCTTGACCACGAAATCCAAGTTTTCTCACCTCCCGACTAACCGTCATAGTACTTGCAGTGGATCCTGATGCAGTTAGGAATTCCTCTGTGATGATCTGGATAGATGTCTGCCTATTATACATTACGACATTCTTCAACTGTCAGCGTTTTCCGTCAGTCAACAGGTGAAGTCAGCCTGTACGCTTTTGTGCTGTACGTGTCCCTTCACGTTTCCACTTCACTTCACTATCATATCAGAAACAGTGGACCTAGGGATGTTTAGGAGTGTGGAAATCTCACGTACAGACATATGACACAAGTGACACCCAATCACCTGACCACGTTCGAAGTCCGTGAGTTCTGCAGAGTGCCCCATTCTGCTCTCTCACAATGTCTAATGACTACTGACGTCGCTGATACGGAGTACCTGGCAGTAGGTGGAAGCACAATGCACCTAATATGAAAAACATATATTTTTGGAGTTGTCCGGATAGTTTGGAGCACATAGTGTTTGTACATGAGGTTTGGCTGCTTGTGTGAATGTTTCCTTTTCTGAAGGAGGCTTTGGCTGAAAGCTCATGTGTGACAGTCTTTTTGATGTTCCTATCAACAACTCAACATGTCATCTTTATGGTGAGTAGCAACCTATCCTTTTCATAATATTGTTGATATTCCATTTTGTCTTGCTATTGTTAGAAGCCATACTTGGTGTGAAGCAGGGAACAGTATTAAAACCATTAAGATTACATTGTACATTAATAACATAGTAGGTTGTTATAATCAGTATCTGCAGATGATGCACTTATCTATGAGGAGTTTTAGCCATAAAAAATTAGTACTATCGATTTAGAACTTAACAATAACAGCCTAATACAAAAATCGGAAATATCTATTACTGTATATAAATGTGAAATTGTACACTTCATAAAAGAATGTAGCAGCATTTGATCATGCAATTGACAAATAACAACTAGTTAGTCATATCATACAAGCCCTATGATTAACAATGGGTGCAGATACAAAGTGGAATCATAATTTAAGCTCAGTTGAGGTAAAACAAATGGCCGGTATTGGTTTGTTAATAGGATAGTGAAAACCAACGGTTTGTCTACGAAAAAGATAACCTGCAAAACACTTCCATGAACCTTCATAAATATTGCTCGAGTATGGGCTTCATATAAAATCAGACTAACAAGGAGCATCCAATATGCATTAAGGATGGTGCAAGCAACTGGTCTCAAGTTGTTGAGAATTGTGAGTGCCTGCAACAGAAATACCGATAATGGGAACTATTGACATAATACAACAAAAAGTTACCTCTGCTACAAATTTTATGTTGATTCATTGAGTAGAGAATGACATAACTACCTACCCATTCACGAAAGATTGTCCCCTTTGCATCTAACCAAATTCTCTTTGCCCCATTTCTTCTGTACATCAATTGTATGTGCACTTGCATTCTGATCAGGATAGCCATCTCTCATGCAATATTGATTGCTGGTAATCTACAATCGACAACATACGATTGCTATCATACAGTTTTTTACAAACTCTATGTACATAATACAATCATTCACACTCCACAGTTCACTGATAAATGGGTGACAGGAATGAGATCACTTTTATTGTAACATGGGATTTCTGAATCTATGATTTCAACCAATTTCTCACAATTCTAATTTTTATAGGGATACCATACCCTACTATAGATTTGAGAAGTTTTATAATAAAATAATTTTTTTTTAAATTTTTTTTTCAGTTACAGCTTTCTATGGTTTCTTTTGCTCTCTAATTCACCTTCGGGATCCACACACACTGTGATAATGTGCATACTGGGCCACTTTCAAACTGTTAAATGGTGTCTCTATTTTAATGTATTTTATTTACCAATGGTTAAACTACACATTTCCCATTACTTTCTATACTTTGATAAAATTCATATCTTTTAATTTTCTTTTACATCGTGTTCTCTGAATAGTACCTTCAAAAGATTACTCTAGGCTACAATTACAGTGTTTTCTACAGCTTTTCGTAAGTCTAGTGTTCAAAGGTCTTCCCTGCGAACTCTCACACAGAAATTTAGCAAAAATAGATTGTTAAATCACAGCTGGAAGCAGCAGTATTTTTTGTTAACATATTGATTGCCGCACACTGTCGGCAGATGTTTCACTGTCTGGCCAGGTGCCCTGTGTGAGGCTCTGCTACATTTGCCAGCAGCCACATGGCATCAGGCCTGTGGTTCTGCTGTGGCCATCAGCAGCCACGCAATAGTCAAATATGTTACAGAAATTAGTGCTCCTTGGTCTCATGTTACCAGATGCATTCAAGGCGCCACTCAGCTGACGGTAATGATGCCTTCAATACTATTCCTGTGGGAATACAAAAAAACTCTGAAAGATACTTGATGCGTTAACACTGAGGATACAAGGATTAAGCAAGTGAAAATTTTATACTATGGCACTAGGTTGCAGCTGTTGTTGTTGTTGTCTTCAATCCTGAGACTGATTTGATGCAGCTCTCTATGCTACTCTATCCTGTGCAAGCCTCTTCATCTCTGAGTACTTACTGCAGCCTACATCCTTCTGAATCTGCTTGGTGTATTCATCTCTTGGTCTCCCTCTACGATTTTTACCCTCCACACTGCCCTCCAATGCTAAATTGGTGATCCCTTGATGCCTCAGAACATGTCCTACCAACCAGTCGCTTCTTCTAGTCAAGTTGTTCCACAAACTCCTCTTCTCCCCAATTCTATTCAATACCTCCTCATTAGTTATGTGATCTACCCATCTAATCTTCAGCATTCTTCTGTAGCACCACATTTCGAAAGCTTCTATTCTCTTCTTGTCCAAACTATTTATCGTCCATGTTTCACTTCCATACATGGCTACACTCCATACAAATTCTTTCAGAAACGACTTCCTGACACTTAAATCTATACTCGATGTTAACAAATTTCTCTTCTTCAGAAACACTTTCCTTGCCATTGCCAGTCCATATTTTATATCTCTCTACTTTGACCATCATCAGTGATTTTGCTCCCCGAATAGCAAAACTCCTTTACTACTTTAAGTGTTTCATTTCCTAATCTAATCCCCTCAGCATCACCCGACTTAATTCGACTACATTCTGTGGTGTCACCGCCAGACACCACACTTGCTAGGTGGTAGATTAAATCGGCCGCGGTCCATTTAGTACATGTCGGACCCGCGTGTCGCCACTGTGTAATCGCAGACCTAGCGCCACCACAAGGCAGGTCTCGTGATACGAACAAGCACTCGCCCCAGTTGTACGGACGACCTAGCTAGCGACTAGATGTACGAAGCCTTTCTCTCTCATTAGCCGAGAGACAGAATAGCCTTCAGCTAAGTTAATGGCTACGAACTAGCAAGGCGCCATTAGCCTTACAGTGATTGTAATTAAAGTCTCCTGTGTATAGTCAAGAGCGATGTACCACAATGATTGATTAAAGATAAGTATTAATCCAGCTACGTACTTTTCTTCATAGCATTAATTACGTAGCCTGTTCCAGTACTTCACACCCGTCTGCGTTAGTCTAGCGTGCATTTTCAGCCATCTCGATCTACAAGGTGTTGGCCCAGCTGCCGACACATCACATGGCGACGAGTCTACAAAGGATCTTGTGTTTTACTTTGCCGTAATTTATTTGTGTCATGGCTTCGCCAGATGTACTGTCCGAATTTTATCGCTTGCAGAATCAGCAGACGCAGGCGTTATTGGATGCCCTTGGACAGCTCGTCCAGGGTCAACGTGCCATTCAAACCGATGCGGCCGCCGCCGCTTCACCGCTACCGCAGCCACAACTCACAGTTGCACCGCCTTTTAGGCACTACGACCCGAACCACGAGACTTGGCAGGAATGGTCCTGCCAGTTTGCCTTCCACCTCGCCGCCTACAGAATTCAAGGTAATGAGCGGCAGCCGTTTTTGCTTTCTTGTGTCGGTGTGTCCACCTACCGTGTGATAGTGAAATTGTTTCCCCGACGCGACGTAGCAACTCTGTCCTACGAGGAAATTTTGTCTGCTTTAGATGCCTATTTCAAAGAAACAGTTAATGTGGTTGCAAAACGATATAAGTTTTTTCGTACAAAACGCACGGCCGGTCAAACTAATAGGGAGTGGGTAGCAACATTGCAAGGACTTACTAGGGACTGTGCCTTTGACTGTGACTGTGGCCTTTCTTATTCAGATACAATGGTGCGTGATGCAATTGCACAAAACGTTTCTGATGTTCGCATATGGGAGCAAATTTTGAAACTCGTTAATCCCTCCCTACAACAAGTGATAGACATATTGGATAGACAAGACACACTTGACTGTGCTCAGGAATCTTTTGAAACTTCGCCAGCAGTGTGTAACATTAACCGGCCTGCCGGGCGAGCTGCGCGGCCCGGTCAACTGCCATCGCACAAACAAACGCAGCTGCCGCCGTGCTTTAAGCCACGTGTGCCGCGCCAGCCCACAAATGTAGTGAAATCATGCCCGCGGTGTGCTACTAGACATTCGCGTGAACATTGCCCGTCACGCTAAGCTATTTGCTTTTTCTGCAATAGCAAAGGACATGTTCAAAGTGTTTGCCAGAAAAAGCTCCGATCAGACAATCACAATCATTCCAGGCCCTTTGCTTCGCGCCGGAATCGAACCAAGGACACTCAGGATCGTGGACCTTCGCCCATGGGCATTCATGTCGTTAATTCCACTTCGTCCAGTGCTACTTTCTCTAACAGTGACTGTGTTCGTTCCACAAAAACTGTGCGTCGACGTCGCCGGAAATCACGTCAATTAGCAAGTGATTCTGTACAAGTGTCTGTTCCAATTGCACAAAACAGTCGCTCTTGTCGTCAGCAGGACAATAAACTTTTTGTGGACTTAGACTTTGAAGGCAAAGTGATACCATTCCAGCTCGATACCGGAGCTGCAGTTTCATTGCTCAATCACGACACGTACAAACAACTGGGCGCACCTCCGTTGCGTGCCGCAAATGTTAAGTTACGTAGTTATTCAGGACAGACAATACCTGTGTTAGGACAGTGCACTCTTTTTGCAACATATAAAGGACAAACAAAACTTGTGTCGTTTTACGTTCTTCTACTGCAGTGAACTTGTTTGGCTTAGATTTATTTCAGTTGTTTAACATGTCTATTGTAAATCAGGTCCTATCAGTGAATCAGACTGTGCCTTCAGACAGTGTTTCTCGCTTATTGAAGGTCTTCCGCAGACTATTGTTTCCGACAATGGCCCACAATTCATGTCCGCAGAATTTCAGTCGTTCTGCCAGGCCAATGGTATTCAACATCTGACATCCGCGCCGTTTTCGCCTCAGTCAAACGGTGCCGCTGAACGATTGGTCCGGACTTTCAAGTCACAGATGTTGAAATTGAAGGAGTCGCATTCTCGGGAGGACGCATTGTTGCTCTTTTTGTCTTCGTATCGCTCTCAGCCCCGAGATGGTCGCTCGCCGGCTGAGTTGCTCCACGGTCGTCCTCATCGCACCTTGATGTCTTTGCTGCATCCGCCGCATCAGGTTCCTGTGCAGCGGCAGACTCCTGCTTTTGCTCCAGGCGACGTTGTATTTTATCGGAACTATCGAGGTTCACGGCGTTGGCTCGCAGGGCGCATTCTTCGCTGCCTCGGCCGCGCGATGTATTTGGTTTTGGGGGCCTCTGGTGAGGTGCGTCGGCATCTCAATCAGCTGCGCCTCTGTCGTCGCACGGGTTCTGCCGCTCCTCGTCTGCTTTCAGCGACGGTGCCGTCCGGTCAGCACCCTGGGGACCCATCTACTGGCTCGCCTCATCCCCAGGTGTTACCGACGATGCCTTCCATTTTGCCCCATGGTGACGCGCCGCCGCAGCAGCCGCTGCCGTCGCCGGTACTCCGGCCGGCGCCGCCCGCATTCAACGCTTCGCTGCAGCCGCCAAGCGCCTCCCTGGGTCACGCGCCGCCGATTGCTTCCCGTGACCAGCTGTCCTCCGCCATGGAACTCCCGCCCGCTCCGGACCACATGACGTCATCGTGCGTCGGCTACCCCGACGCAATGGAGGTCGACCCTTCGGCCCCTCCTGTTTCTTTACGGGCGCATACACCGCATGTAGACGTGCACCCTGGACTAGGTTTTCAGGCGTTTCCTAGCTCCCCTCGGACCGAATGGCCGGGTGCGGGTGGCACAGCCTCGCCTGTTGTTAGGCTCCCCACCTCATCGCCTACGTCAACATGGGGTCCTCCCCACGGCGGGCGGAAGCCTTATCTCACGACCGTTCGCCGATTTGCGGGGGAGGAATGTGGTGTCACCGCCAGACACCACACTTGCTAGGTGGTAGATTAAATCGGCCGCGGTCCATTTAGTACATGTCGGACCCGCGTGTCGCCACTGTGTAATCGCAGACCTAGCGCCACCACAAGGCAGGTCTCGTGATACGAACAAGCACTTGCCCCAGTTGTACGGACGACCTAGCTAGCGACTAGATGTACAAAGCCTTTCTCTCTCATTAGCCGAGAGACAGAATAAGCTAAGTTAATGGCTACGAACTAGCAAGGCGCCATTAGCCTTACAGTGATTGTAATTAAAGTCTCCTGTGTATAGTCAAGAGCGATGTACCACAATGATTGATTAAAGATAAGTATTAATCCAGCTACGTACTTTTCTTCATAGCATTAATTACGTAGCCTGTTCCAGTACTTCACGCCCGTCTGCGTTAGTCTAGCGTGCATTTTCAGCCATCTCGATCTACAAGGTGTTGGCCCAGCTGCCGACACATCACATTCCATTATCCTCGTTTTGCTTTTGTTGATGTTCATCTTATATCCTCCTTTCAAGACACTGTCCATTCCATTCAACTGCTCTTCCAAGTCCTTTGCTGTCTCTGACAGAATTACAATGTCAACAGCAAACTTCAAAGTTTTTATTTCTTCTCCATGGATTTTAATACCTACTCCAAGTTTTTCTTTTGTTTCCTTTACTGCTTGCTCAATATACAGATTGAATAACATCAGGGAGAGGCTACAACCCTGTCTCACTCCCTTCCCAACCACTGCTTCCCTTTCATGCCCCTTGGCTCTTATAAGTGCCATCTGGTTTCAGTACAAATTGTAAATAGCCTTTCGCTTCCTGTATTTTACCCCTGCCACCTTTAGATTTTGAAAGAGAGTATTCCAGTCAACATTGTCAAAATCTTTCTCTAAGACTACAAATGCTAGAAACATAGGTTTGCCTTTCCTTAATCTTTCTTCTAAGATTAGTCGTAAGGTCATGACTGCCTCACGTGTTCCAACATTTCTACGGAATCCAAACTGATCTTCCCCGAGGTCCGCTTCTACCAGTTTTTCCATTCGTCTGTAAATAACTCGTGTTAGTATTTTGCAGCTGTGACTCATTAAACTGATAGTTCGGTAATTTTCACATTTGTCAACACCTGCTTTCTTTGGGATTGGAATTATTATATTCTTCTTGAAGTCTGAGAGTATTTAGCCTGTCTCATACATCTTGCTCACCAGATGGTAGAGTTTTGTCAGGACTGGCTCTCCCAAGGCTGTCAGTAGTTCTAATGGAATGTTGTCTGCTTCCGGGTCCTTGTTTCGGCTCAGGTCTTTCAGTGCCCTGTCAAACTCTTCACGCAGTATCGTATCTCCCATTTCATCTACCTCCTCTTCTATTTCCATAATATTGTCCTCAAGTACATCACCCTTGTATAGACCCTCTATATACTCCTTCCACCTTTCTGCTTTCCCTTCTTTGCTAGAACTGGGTTTCCATCTGAGCTCTTGATATTCATACAAGTGGTTCTCTTTTCTCCAAAGGTCTGTTTCATTTTCCCGTAGGCAGTATCTCTACATCCTTACATTTGTCCTCTAGCCATCCCTGCTTAGCCATTTTGCACTTCCTGTCGATCTCATTTTTGAGACGTTTGTATTCCTTTTTGGCTGCTTCATTTACTGCATTTTTATATTTTCTCCTTCCATCAATTAAATTCAATATTTCTTCTGTTACCCAAGGATTTCTAATAGCCCTCGTCTTTTTACCTACTTGATCGTCTGCTGCCTTCACTACTTCATCCCACAGAGCTACCCATTCTTCTTCTACTGTATATCTTTCCCCCATTCCCGTCAATTATTCCCTTATGCTCTCCCTGAAACTCTGTACAACTACTGGTACAGTCTGTTTATCCAGGTCCCATCTCCTTAAATTCCCACCTTTTTGCAGATTCTTCAGTTTTAATCTACAGTTCATAACCAATAGATTGTGGCCAGAGTCCACATCTGCCCCTGGAAATGTCTTACAATTTAAAATCTGGTTCCTAAATCTCTGTCTTATCATTATATAGTCTATCTGAAACCTGTCAGTATCTCCAGGCTTCTTCCATGTATACAACCTTCTTTTATGATTCTTGAATCAAGTGTTAGCTATGATTAAGTTATGTTATGTGCAAAATTCTATCAGATGGCTTCCTCTTTCATTTCTTACCCCCAATCCATATTCACCTACTATGTTTCCTTCTCTCCCTTTTCCTACTCTCGAATTCCAGTCACCCATGACTATAAAATTTTCGTCTCCCTTCACTACCTGAATAATTTCTTTTATCTCATCATGCATTTCATCAATTTCTTCATCATATGCAGTTATGATTTTTAATTAATATTTCTCAGCAGCTTCTGTATTTATGTACACTATCATTCTAGCAAGTGGCAACACTAGCAATGGAGAGTATATAAAGTGTGTCAGGGGTGATGGGGAACATGGAAAACAGTGCAGTCATTGCCGTTATGCAGAAGCTGAGTGATTTACCTGACATCCAAAAGAGCATGATCAATGACTCTTGGGGTCAAGGGTGAAGGCATTTCCAAAATTGCTAATTTATAAACTCTTCATGTGGTGCTGTGGTTAAAGGATGCTGCACATGGCAAAATGTTGCTATCCAAAATCAGCATCGAGGCAACTGTGGTGCACCAATGGCCATAGATGACAAGGCTGAACAATGGCTGCAGAGAGTGTATAGGCGAATAGACATGTAACTGTTGAGAAACTGACTGCCCAGATGAACCAACAGTGTCTTCAATGACTGTTCTGTGAATGTTGCTGCATGTGGGCCTCCACAGCAGGCAAATGGTTCATCCACCCATGCTGACTGCCATTCATCAGCCAAGAAGGCTAGAATCTGCATGCCAGTACCACCCTGGATGACCACTGAGTGGCAAGAAATGGCTTTTTTCAGATGGATCATACTTTATGTGCCATCAGACTCAAAACTTTTGAAAGCAAACACCCTGCAACTATCATTGGAAGAGTCCAAGATGGAGACGGAAGCATTATGGTTTGGGGAATGTTTTTGTGGCATTCCCTGGGTGATCTCATCATTCTGAAAGACACTGTGGATCAACACAAGAGGGTCCAGAATGGAAGAGGAAGCATGATGGTTTCGGGAATCTTTTCGTGCCATTCCATGGGTGATCTTGTCATTCTGGAATGCGTAATGGATCAACTAAAGTACTAATCTATCTTTAGGGGTCACGTCCACAGCAAAATGCAGTTTCTTTTCTTTAGCACTATGTCATCTACCAGTACGACAATGCACGGTGTTACACAGTTTGTAGTGTGTGTGCATGGTTCGAAGAGCATCAGGATGAGTTTTCCATACTCTAAAAACAAGATGAAGAGATTAAAACAACAAAGCAGATTACCATGGCTTGCTGACCATGAGAATAAAAGAGAAGTCAGCCACGGTGCAACACATTAAAACCTCCACCCCAGAAGTACTAAGGTGGACACAGAGGGACAAAGGACATGTACTAAAACTTAGATCAAATGATAAAAACACACCCTCGTGAATAAAACATAAAACTAAATCAGCTGATGAGGCGTTGTCAGACAAAACTAGCAGCAATGAGTCCACTAACCCAAGCTTTCATTGCTGGGCAGTCAAAGTGGGACAGTGCACCAGAGTATGGGCCACTCTCAACCGGGTGCCATACCAACACTCAGGTGGTCTTCACAGTGCAGGAGGTAACTGTGGGTTGCCCAAGCATGGCCAACGCGGAGCCGGCAGAGGACAACTGATTCCCTGCGAGAGAACCACATGGAAGACTTCCGCACATTCGCAGTCTCCTTAATGACATGCAGTTTGTTGTGTGTACTGTTACGCTAATCCATCTCCCAAAAGCCGAAAAACCCTATAGCGTAAGTCAGAATGCAGGTCAGGTTCAGAGATGCTCATCTCCAGAAGCAGTTTCCACGTAGCCTGTTTGGTCAGCCTGTCAGCAAGTTCGTTGCCTGGGATGCCGACGTGTCCTGGGGTCCACACAATCACCACTGAATGACGGGACCAGTCCAGGACATAGATGGATGCTACCAAAGGATGGCGAGGGTAGCATTGGTCGATAGCTTGTAGGCTGCTCAAGGAGTCAGTACACAGAAGAAATGATTCCCCAGGGCATGAACGGGTATAGTGAAGTGCACAAGACATGGCAACCAGCTCTGCAGTGAATACACTGCAGCCATTGGGCAAGGAATGCTGTTGAAAATGGCTTCTGTGGACTTAGCGAAGCCAACATGACCATCAGCCATCAAGTCATCAGTGTAAACCACTTCAGAGCCCCGAAACACATCAAGAATCGAGATGAAGTGACAGCGGAGAGCGGCAGGAGTAACTGAGTCCTTAGGTTCATATGAAAGGTCCAGATGAATCTGCGGCCTAGGTGTACACCATGGAGGTGTATGTGGACGGACCTCGATGGGAAGTGGTGAAGGGAAGGACTCCAGGTCAGACAGAAGGGATTGCATGCGAACCGCAATCATTAGCCCTGACCTGGGCTGCCGATGCGAGAGATGAACTGCTGCGGGTGGAAAAAGGGGACAGTAATTCAGATGCTCAGAACTACGCATGTGTGCAACATAAATAGCGAGCAGTTGTGCATATCAGATCCGCAATGGAGGGACTCCGGCGTCCATCAGGACACTCGTCACCGGACTCATTCTAAAAGCTCCTGTCACCAGGTGAACGCCACAATGGTGCACTGGGTCGAGTACATGCAACGCTGAGGGCGCCGTCGAACCATAAATCAGACTCCCACAGTCAAGGCGGGCTTGACTAAGGGCTTTGTAGAGCTGCACCCCAGATGGTGTTGCTCAGGCAATGGAGAGCACTGAGGTCCTGCCAGCACTTAAGCTGACAGAGGTGGGGAAGCCAAGTCAATCGGGTGTCTAAAACCAGTCCTACGAATCAGTATGTCTCCACTACAGTAAGTGGATCATCATGAAGGTAAAGTCCAGTTCTGGATGAACAGTACGACACCGACAGAATTGCACGACACATGACTTAGCGGCTGAAAACTGGAAGCCGTGGGCGAGAGCCCGTGACTGTGCTTTGCGGATGGCTCCCTGTAGGCGCCGCTCAGCAACACCAGTACTGGTGGAGCAGTACAAAATGCAGAAGTTGTCTGCACATAGAGAGGGTGAGACAGACGGCCCTACAGCTGCTGCTAGACCGTTAATCGCCACTAAAAATAGTGATACACTCAATACAGAGGCCTGCGGGACCCCATTCTGCTGGATGTGGGGTGGACAATGGGAGGCACACTTGGACACAGATAGTATGAAGTGACAGGAAATTCTGGATAAAAATCGGGAGCGGGCCTCGGAGACCCCATCCGTATAAGGTGGCAAGGATATGATGTCACCAAGAGGTGTCATATGCTTTGCGTAGAACAAACAAGACGGCAACAAGGTGTTGGGATGGAAGACTCGAGGGACACGAGATTATCAGTGGTAGAGCGACCCTGACAGAAGCCGCGCTGACATGGAGCCAGTAGGCCACACGACTCCAGGACCCAACACAACCGCCAACACACCATACGTTCCAGCAGCCTACAAACAATGTTGGTGAGGCTGATAGCTATCCACAGCAAGCGGGTTTTTGCTGGGTTTCAGCATCAGAACGATTGTGCTCTCCCGCCATTACGATGGAAAGACACCACCTGGTTGAAGATGACAAAGGAGATGGTGCTTGTAGTCAGACAAGGGATGTTTAATCATCTGACTGTGGATCCAATCAGGCCCAGGAGCTGTGTTGCGGCAATGTGCAAGTTCGCTGAGGAGCTCCCACTCTGTAAATGTGGAGTTAGAGGATTTGACGCAGAGGCTCCAGCAAAGTGCTCGGCAATTGCGTTTGCGTCGGTACATACATTGATGGTAATGCCAGGGACACCTGTTGGGGTCTGGTACCCAAAAAGACGTCTGATCTTCGTCCAGACTTGGGAAGGTAATGTATGGCACCCAATGGTCGACATATACCTCTCCCAACACTCCTGTTTTCGTCGTTTTATAAGCTGGCGTACACGGGCAAGGAGCTGATTAAAGACTATCAGATGCTCTAGGAAAGGGTGTCACTTATGTCGCTGTACAGCTCACCGACACTTTGTAATTGCCTCAGCAACTTCCAGCAAACACCAAGGGACTGTCTTTCACCGGGGGGCACCCTAAAGAGCAAGGGATCACGTTTTCTGCTGCAAAAACGACTGTGGTAGTAACCTGCTCAAGCAACACATCGATGTTACTATGTGGGGCAGAGTCAATGGTGACCTCAGAGGTGAAAGCTTCCCAGTCCGCCTTGTTTAAAGCCAATCTGGGCAGTCGTCCGTGGGTCCGACGCCGGGGCAGTAACAGGAAGATGGGGAAGTGGTCACTACCACACAGGTCATCATGTGCTCTCCAGTGGATAGATGGGAGAAATCCTGTGCTTCAAATTGATAAATCAATGGCCGAGTAACTACCTCAAGCCACACTGAAATGTGTAGCGGCCCCAGTACTAAGAGGCAGAGGTCGAACTGAGACAGTAATGTTTCAACACTCGATTATAGTCGCTACGGTTCCTGTAATATCCCTTATAGCTGCGGAGGGCAGGGTTCCGCATTGCCAGGAACCAGGTTTCTTGGAGAGCAATGCAGAAAGCAGGTGTAAAGCTTGACATTTGCTGAAGCTCAGCCAGGCAGTGGAAAAACTGCTGCAATTCCACTGGAGGATGACGTGATTGTGAGGCATGGAACCTTCAACGAGGCCTTACACACAAATATCCCGCACGTCCAGGGCCTTGCTGCGATGGAGCACTTCCTTTCACGCCGATCACCTGCCACCCTACCTAAAACCTCTTTCCTCATTACCTTAGCCAGCTTCATCCTGACCCACAACTTCTTCACTTTTGAAGGCCAGCCATACCAACAATTAAAGGGAACAGCCATGGGTACCAGGATGGCCCCCTCGTACGCCAACATATTCATGGGTCGCTTAGAGGAAGCCTTCTTGGTTACCCAAGCCTGCCAACCCAAAGTTTGGTACAGATTTATTGATGACATCTTCATGATCTGGACTCACAGTGAAGAAGAACTCCTGAATTTCCTCTCCAACCTCAACTCCTTTGGTTCCATCAGATTCACCTGGTCCTACTCCAAATCCCATGCCACTTTCCTTGATGTTGACCTCCACCTGTCCAATGGCCAGCTTAACATGTCCGTCCACATCAAACCCACCAACAAGCAACAGTACCTCCATTATGACAGCTGCCACCCATTCCACATCAAATGGTCCCTTCCCTACAGCCTAGGTCTTCGTGGCAAACAAATCTGCTCCAGTCCGGATTCCCTGAACCATTACACCAACAACCTGACAACAGCTTTCGCATCCCGCAACTACCCTCCCGACCTGGTACAGAAGCAAATAACCAGAGCCACTTCCTCATCCTCTCAAACCCAGAACCTCCCACAGAAGAAACATAAAAGTGCCCCACTTGTGACAGGATACTTTCCGGGACTTGATCAGACTCTGAATGTGGCTCTCCAGCAGGGATACGACTTCCTCAAATCCTGCCCTGAAATGAGATCCATCCTTCATGAAATCCTCCCCACTCCACCAAGAGTGTCTTTCCGCCATCCACCTAACCTTCGTAACCTCTTAGTTCATCCCTATGAAATCCCCAAACCACCTTCCCTACCCTCTGGCTCCTACTCTTGTAACCGCCCCCGGTGTAAAACCTGTCCCATGCACCCTCCCACCACCACCTACTCCAGTCCTGTAACCCGGAAGGTGTACACGATCAAAGGCAGAGCCACGTGTGAAAGCACCTATGTGATTTACCAACTGACCTGCCTACACTGTGACGCATTCTATGTGGGAATGACCAGCAACAAACTGTCCATTCGCATGAATGGACACAGGCAGACAGTGTTTGTTGGTAATGAGGATCACCCTGTGGCTAAACATGCCGTGGTGCACGGCCAGCACATCTTGGCACAGTGTTACACCGTCCGGGTTATCTGGATACTTCCCACTAACACCAACCTATCCGAACTCCGGAGACGGGAACTTGCTCTTCAATATATCCTCTCTTCCCGTTATCCACCAGGCCTCAATCTCCGCTAATTTCAAGTTGCCGCCACTCATACCTCACCTGTCATTCAACAACATCTTTGCCTCGGCACTTCCACCGACTGACATCTCTGCCCAAACTCTTTGCGTCTGTTTATGTGTGTGTCTGCGAGTGTATACCCGTCCTTTTTTCCCCCTAAGGTAAGTCTTTCCGCTCCTGGGATTGGAATGACTCCTTACCCTCTCCCTTAAAACCCACATCCTTTCGTCTTTCCCTCTCCTTCCCTCTTTCCTGACGAAGCAACCGTTGGTTGCGAAAGCTAGAATTTTGTGTGTATGTTTGTGTGTCTATCGACGTGCCAGCGCTTTCGTTTGGTAAGTCACATAATCTTTGTTTATATATATATATTTATTATTTTTTTTGTCACTGTGCTCTTAAAATGCCTCGTTCCTTGAGGTGGTACTTTCATGACCACCATGGGTGAACACATATTATTCTTACTATTTGTTTTTGTGCAATCGGCATGTTCTTTCTAATAAATGGTTTCCCAGAAAATAATTCCGTAAGACATTACTCAACGAAAATATGCAACATATTTCAGGAGGTTGATTTATTTGTTTCCAAGACTAGCAATTATACGAAGAGCAAAAGTAGCTGAACTTATAGATTGACAAGTTCAGTAATATGCTTCTACCAGTTCAAGTTTTCATCAACCTGTACATCCAAAAGTTTGGACCATTGTACCCTACTTGATGACTCTTGTTCAAGTGCTACACCAGTTGGTGGTATGACTTATTTATTGTAAAAAATTGAATATTGTGTGTTTTCTCAAAATTAAGGGAGCCCATTTTCAAAGAACAACTTAATTCTTCGAAAAACATCATTAACAATCTCTTCTGATGCTTTCTCTCTGATGGGATTTATTAGATTTATTAAAACACTAGTATCATCCGCAGGAAGTACCACTTCTGTTTGTTGAATGTCAGGTGGAAGGTTACTCACCTATTTAAGGAACAGGAGTGCACCCAAAATTGAACTCTTTGGGATGCCCTTTGCAATTTCTCCCCAGTCTCTTAAATTTTCTACCTTCCCAACATCATTTGAATTATTCAGCACAACTCTTTGTATTCTGTGCAACTGTGAATAATATTTTCAGAACATATTTCCAAGACTGTAATTTGTCTTCATGTATGAAATTACACTGTCTTTTTGTACAAGGGTATCACCCACAAATTTTTACACTGGCAAGAAAGAGTTATCAGCTCTAGAGATGTGTGATAAATTATGTTCAAAAGGGGAATTCATTAGCTTGCAAGTTCTTGCAAAAAACTGGATAAGGTACCTATCTCTGCAACTTTCTACCCTGTTCTGCAAGTCTACGGGTGTGTGTTGCCATAGAATCACCATCCAGTTCTATGGATAATACAAAGATTGTGAGTTTCACTGAAATATGACAAGTAAAGCTGATTTTTCCCCTCTTCTCCGACCCCTTGGGGGGGGGGGGGGGGGGGGGGGGGGACAAGTACGAGCTGAGGCACTGCTACAAGTACGGCATTTAAAAAAACTGAATGAGTCCTATAGGCATATGCAGTGTGATTACAAGTATCCTGGAGATACCATCTTCTTCCCATTTCTCTAAGGCATGTCGGAGCCCTCTTCTGCACCTGCTTTAAACAGATATGGGATGTTTACAGCCTTCCAATGTGAGTAACAAGTTCGACAGGCTCAGTCCAAGTAGCACTTCATACTTGTTGGTAAGAAGGATGGGAGAGTAGTACTCTGGACTGTCCGCTTACACTGCTTTTTTTTTTTTAAACAGTGTATCTACTCCTGCCACCAACAAGACACTCACAACCAAATGGATTAGTCACTTTCATTGGCAGTAGTAGTAGCAGCAGTATAATGGACAGTACTATGGATAATCTGGGTATCCTAAAAAGTCTGTTCACAACAGCATACTGCAGCAGCTTCCAGCAGATTGACAGCTTTCACCTGTACACAAATTTTAATAAAATTGATCAACCTGGGAATGGTATTCTCAATGACATTCAATTTGGATGAAAATTACATAACTTGTAACCTAAAGTTATATTGTGCATATTCAAAAAGTAAGTGGTTGTTAGCTTATAGGTAGATGTTGTAAGCTCAGAACAAAATTGCAGTTTCAAGATAGTGGTGAACTCAAGACCACCACTGTTAACTGGTTCAGCCACGTGATGCAGAATTTCTATTCAAGTTTATTTGTGAGTTCTAGTCCTGAACTACTCTCAACCTGTGACATCAATATTGTGTATCAATATTACTTTTTCTTCTTCCTCTGTATTCTCATGGATGACAACAGGTTGCTACAATGGGGGAGAGAGAAGTGGAAGGATGTGACAGCAACATCATAGAAACAATATATATGGAAGTATCAATGAGTTTGTCCACATAATATTTCCATTTTCTAAAAAATGTAGTTTCTTAAAATTCTTATACAAAATGTGGTTAAAATAGGAAAGTTGAACTTTCGCATAACTTGTCATTTACAAGTGAGGGAATTTTTGTGTATTATAAAACAGTAATGTAAACTACAAAAATAAAGAAATGTCTCACACAACAGGTACTTTTCATACAATAATACAAAACAATATTATAAAATCTGTTTAGAAATGCTTTCACTAGTAAAAGTCTTCCTCATTTGGTTTTGTAGATCCTCCCTGATTTTTTACTTGGTCTTGATTTCTGTACATCTCGGCAACCTGATGACACAGATAAAGCATCAGGATTAGATTTTCATTGAAAATTGACAATGAGCATATGATCACATGAGGAAAAACAAAGACACTACCTGTGATGCACTGGTGGCCTCCTCCACTGATTTGTCTTCTCGAACCCTAAGGAACCTGGGGAAACGTAATGACACTCCCTTTTCTGGATCAACCTGCAAGAAAAATGCTGTTACCTGGAGACTAAAAATGTATGAACAACAAAAATGCTAATGTTGTCCATTTTTTCTCATAGTGGTAAACTCATGGTGGCATATTTTTGTAGACTATCCTGACAAATTATACAAATTAAGTACTGTTGAAAGCTTCATTCTATCAGAAGTAAATTTTGGGATGCTATTTTCTTACATGTAGCTAGATTCTGCTAAAGCTGAATCACATGAAATGGAAAACATTATTGACAGATTTATGTAAAGTAACAGTCATAACCATCCCAAAAGGAATCATCCCAGCATTCATCTGGAGCACGATATAAAGAAATTAAGTGAGAGTAATCACACTAAATGGCAGATGATCCTCCAGATGTAATCTTTTCACTACAAATTAATAATTTTTATCTTGCCTTCTTGGTAAGTATACTGCCACAAACAAATTACTGCTAATTTCCGTACATCCATCTCCTAATGGATAATGGGACAGCAGCTGTTTTATTTATGTGTAACAACAATAGACTCTGCAGACTAGTATTTTTTAATTGCAACCAGACACACCATACAGGGTAAGGTATGCACATGCCAACTGTTTCTGCTCGTTTTATTAGATATAGTTATGATGTCCATTTCAAGTGTGATTACCCTGTCTTGCAGAGGAACCCGAAGCTAGAAGTTTGTATCACAGAAAATTGCTGCAATTAAATAAAACTAATACATGACAGCTGATGGTGTTATTGTTGCTGTACGTAATTACTGCTACCACTACCAATGAATCACAGGCAGGCACTTATGTGCGATGAAAGATAGCAAGTGGAATGATAAGGAGATTGGTGAAAGAGGAAAGCAAGCATGTGGATTCCTGTAGAGTGTAAGAAGCCTATGTAGAGCAAGGATGTACCACCACAATGCAAACAAATGTTACACCAAGCACATTATGTCCTAGTACCCCCGTGTGCCTTAAAAGTGTTGGTAATGAAGAAAACATTGCTGAGTGGGATAAAAGCTTGCAAAATGAAATTTCAACAATGCAGGGCAGGAGTAAGCAGAATGGATATAGTACGGAGTGAGACAGTGACAAAATAGTGAAAGAAAAGCTCATGTAAGGAAAGATAGGAAAGAGAAGATTAAAGTAACAAGGACATGCTAAAAGAATGGGAGTTGACACAATACCAAGACAGTCTCATGAAATGACAATAGGAGGCAAGAGAACTAGAGGAAGACCGAGAGACAAGTGGAACATAAATAGTGAAGAAGTATGCGAATAAAAGATAAGAATGACACATGGTGGAGAGGGAAATGAGATGGGAGGAGAGGAGAAGCTGGAGAGGCTTGTTTCAAGCAGACACAGCTATGGGTTGCAAACTGCAGACAGTGATGACTTAAAGCATTTAGTTAACCATAAAATATATCATGTTCCCAACTTTCATCGAATTAAATACTTACTCTTCCAACCAAAAGTATACTCCAATTATTTTAAGAGTGCACCATCTTTCTTACAACCCATGAGCATTATTTAGTATAATCCACATTTAACATTTTGTCCACCTGAACATAAAATTTTGATTTAACCATCATATTACTTACAATGCCTAAAGCAGCTCTATGTGCTGGGGAAAGGGAAAGATCTGCACATTTAATTTCCCACACCTGAGATGCATCAAACCAATGGTCAGGTTCATGGCTACTGTCATATCTGTAATATGGGCGTGGCTTATCTATTACATGTTGTTTGAAGAATTCTGTATGCTTCTGTAGATCTTCTTCACTGAAACCAGTTCCAATCTGTAAAGAAGAAATGAAAATTACCCATATCAAGCATACATTGACAAAAAATATACATGGCTAAAATAAAGAAATTACTATTTATATATGAAACATACCTTACAAATACTCTGGTATTCTTCATTTTCTTTGTCATAACACGCCAGCAAAAAACCACCGTAAGTCCCAGTTCTCTTACCCCGCCCAAGGTAACCACCTATGACAACTACATCCAAAGTGTCTCCCACACCTTCAAGATAATCCTTCTTCAATTTTAGCCAGTTCCTTGATCGCTTTGCAATTTCATATGTGGCCTCTTCATCTAATGTTTTTACCATAAGTCCTTCACAATTTCCTGGAAAATGAGATGGGCACACATTTTGACATAGGGAAAGCTACTAAGCAGCTGTCTCTCCAGCTGCTTGTATTTTCGCAACTACGCATATAGTAACAACTACCAGAACTAGGTAAGGAAATTAAAATACCCTTCACAGATTCTTCCAAAAATACTTCCACCTCTTCCATTTTTGTGGTATCCAGATTTGTCGCAAAGAGGAACTCACCCTCAACCTCCTTCATATTGTCTTTCAAAAGCTTACGTCTTTCTGAAAGAGGTTTCCGTACAAGGGCTTCTCCATTTAAGTACAGTAGATCAAACATAAACAAACACACTTGTACTTTGATTTCAGATTCCGTTGCATCCTGGTTTGGGGGAAAAATAAATAAATAAATAAACCTTCCATGCCCTACTTCCTTGATAATGAATAATTTAACCTAAAAGAAACACACAATGTAATAATTGACATCAAGCATGAAATAGTTATAACTGTTCTACTGGGGAAGATGGTAGGCACAGTCAAATTTTAAAATAATCTCAGCCCTCACTATTTGCCACAACGGGGCCAAAATTAATGAACAGTTTTTGACAAGCACTGGAGAGCATATAATGACAAAACATTTGAATTGAAATAAGTAGAACTTTTTTTGTACTTCCAAGTATTTAAGTTTTAATGATGCTTTGTTATTTGAACCTCACAAAACAGAATGGCGGACATGCAAAGTTTATGTTCTCGCACTAAACCAGGGGTTGTAAACCATTTTTACCCACTGCCTACTTTTGTATCTCTGTTAGCAGACAAATTTTCAAACCCAATGTCTCCACAGCAACTGTGGTTTATAAAGTTGGAAAGAAACTTTACTTTATAAGATTTATAAAGTGGAGATACGACAACTTAAAGTACATAACAATAATTATTTACCTAACACGTTATGTCATAATTTTATGAAAACTCAATGAAGATGGTTTTTAAATCCTTACTGACTGCTGCCCACTAGCACGCAATAGGGAGCAGGTTAACACCACTGCACTAAACCAGAGTAATTTAAAGAGTTTTGCTGAGTGAAAGTCCTAACATTTTAGTCAGTGTTAATGTAGTATACAACAAGGCTGGGAGAGCCTCAATGGGAAAACAAATTAGTCATTATGCTTTAATGGTTTGATTGTATCACAACTTAAATAAAAGGCAATCCAAGGGACTGTAAACTTGTATTTTCATTTTCAGTATTTCAGATCTTCCTCAACATTTCCTGAGTTGCTGGTAGTGACGTGACTGAATATCTGGAACCATCACCCGCAAAGCACACTGAGCAGTAATTCAGGTAGATCTTGCAAAGACAAAGGAACTATTTGCAAAGTATATCACTGTGATTGATAAGAATATGAACTAGGATAGATTACTACTCACCACATAGAGGAGTCATTGAGCAGTGGACAAGCACATTTGAAAGTAGATTTAAAAGCAGACTGTTAGACAAAATAAGGCCAAGGCAATAGTGGCCTTGGGTGCGAGTGTTGTGTGTGTATGTAAATATGAGTGTGGGGTTTTACATCTGACAAATGACTTTGTCTGATAGCTTATTCAACACACTACTTGTAAATTGCCTGTCCATTGCTTCACATCTCTTCTCTATGTGTGGTGAGTGGCAATATATCTGAATTCATATTGTTATTCTATCCCAGATTTTCCAATGTTGCACTTGGTAAGAACTACAAAACTCTTGTCTCTTAAGTAAAAGCAAGACAGGTGCACCAAAATAATCTTATTTGTTTTGTTTACTTAATGTATGATGCTTCAATAAAAAATGACGTTGACGGAACAACAATGGTTTATCATATCCTACAGTCTTCCTGGGTCTTATGGTCACAGTAACTGAGAAACAATCTCAGCTGATTTTACAAGGAACTATGTAAGTTATTAGTTATGTACTAAGGTATGTCAGTCATTTAACTTTTCACCAGTGCTGAAGATGTACATGGAACACTAAAGAAGAGAGAGAGAGAGTGAGAGAGAGAGAGAGAGAGAGAGAGAGAGAGAGAGAGAGAGAGAGAAAGTACTGAACTGCAATGCAATTAGTCAAAAGTCTACACAGAATATACAGGGTGCCATACAGAAGGTACTTTATTTTGAATATATCATTTTTTGTGTCAATTTAATGTGAAGCTCATTACACCCTGAAACTGTCTTACATACCACAAACTGAGACACAACCCTAAAGAACTTGAATCACAGTGAATGCAGCTTACAGACATAACTGAACTGCTCTGACAAACGATTCAATGTGCACTAAATGTACTGAACTGAAATACATAGTCAAACTAAAGAATGAGTAATATAATGTCTTCACTATAAATATTCCATGTCATACTCTGATAAGATCAGATATCATAGTTGCCCATGGGCAAAAATTAAGAAGTATTTTACACTGTTGAACTGAACAACCAAAATATACTCACTTTCCTCTTGCGAGTACTAAGAATCTGGAATGGTAAAATCTGCTTTTTTTCTCGATCCCAAGCAACAGCTTCACAGTCTAATATGCAAGATTTAACTCCTTCCGTTAGTATTTTTGGCAACCTGGACAGAACATCTGGATATTTCGTTGTGTTGTTTTCTTGGTTTCGGCTGTATATACTGGGCTTTCCTTCTTCTGGTACATGGATCTGCGGAGAAGAAAATCCTATGCATTTTTTAAATCACATTTTTATGTTGTTAACAAATTGCAAAACAATCTATGCTTTTCACACTAATTAAGACCATGTAAGCATGGTCTTTTTTAAATGTACTTTTGGCCAAAAAGTGATTCTGGTATCTGGAGTCCAGAGTTTTTGTTAATCATACCTTTTGCATTCTTGTGGAGATATTTTCATAGCAACTTTCATCCCCTAAACAATATTTTTTTATATCTAACCAAGGAGTGAAACACCAATTTTCATAAATTTAACTTTAATGAAATGAAATAGTTTCTTAAAAATTTTCATCACTTACCAACTGTCATAGATGTAGCCTTAAAAATCCTTTAGCAGTTCTTTAGTAATTAGTTATTTTCAAAAACGCTTTCACCAACTATTTTCCCCCCCTCGTGGCTGAATTTCCAAAAATTCTGGAACCGGTACTTTTTTTATTTTCCGACTGAGAAACCAAATACCAGTTTTCATAGTTCCGCATTCAATATTCCCTTAATAGCAACATACTTTCACGAAGCCTTTCATCCGCTATTTCACCCCCACAGGAATGGAATCTCCAACAACTCCTTCTTCAATGATGCCTATACTGTAAGATCTACACCCTCTCCAAACTTTAAGGTTCTCGCCTTTGCAGTTTGGGCTGGGCAATGAGGAGTCAGTCACAGTCAGCCAGTCAGGACAAAGCATTTTATATACAGAGATAAGGGGCAGTCAAATGAAAATAAAACTGATGGAAACAAGTAAGTATACTGTTTGTTATTTCAGAAGTAATCACCATAACTATTAACACATTTATTTCACTGCAAGACAAGATGGTTAATGACTTTATGGAAAAATGTTTGCTGTTGCCTATGGGACCAAAGTTGTGCCCACGTGCACACCTCTTCATCCAAAGCAAATCGATGGCTACAAATTTTTTTCGTCAATTCTCCAAAAATATGGATATCAAATGGGGTGAAATCGGGACTTTATGGATGTTGCATAGGGGTTTCCCAGCGAAACTTCTGCAATGCAGTCGAAACAATCTTAGAAACATGTAGTGCCACTGGGAAATTTCGTTGGGAAGCCCTTAAACATCCTCCATACAGTCCCACTCACTTCCCAGGTGATTTCCATATTTTTAGAGCCCTGAAGAAAGGCATTTGAAGCCACTGATTTGCTTCAGATGAAGAGGTGCACACCTGGGTACCATCACAGTTCCATGAAGGCATTGACTGTCTCATCTCTAAGTGGGAGAAATATGTTAATACCCATGGCGATTGCTTTTGAAATAATGATCAGCTTACCTACTCTTTTTTTCCATTGTCTTATTTTCATTTGACTGCCCCTTATATCACAAACTCAAGTCCATCATCACAGACTAGGTAACAGGATGAGATGAGTAAGTTTATGCACTAGAATACAGAAGAAGTAATTATCTCCACTCTTCATTCAATTCTGGTAACACAAAAGACTATAAAACATTCATACAAACAAATTGCTCATACACTACAACAGGCAGTGCACACAAAAACAAAGAAAAGTTGTAGTTTTGCAGAAACTCTCCAGTAAAGGCCATGTTTCATAATAGCTCATGTGGTAGAAGTATGGTTGAAGTGAACAGAATCCAAGTTTCAAGGGGTTTTTAGTTCCACGTACAAACTGTCTTTTCATTTTGCTATGATCATCTACTACTTTAAAAGGGAGAGAGTGGGACAGCAGAGAAAGAGCCTTCCAAGATTGAATGTTCTTATCTACTTCACATGCTTTCCTCATCTTTCACAGCTCATTTCCCTCCTCTGACGGAGGATTCCAGTTCCAAAGCTGGGCTACAATGTTCACTTCCTTGTGTGTGTGTGTGTGTGTGTGTGTGAGTGAGTGCGCACTTCTAATGTTTCAATTAGGTTTACGGGGTGGGGGGGGCCCCCTCACTTTTAACGAATATTTCCTTCAGTCCCAGCGAAACTGCCACAAGAACAATGCCATTCTTCCATGATTTTAACAAACTCTACACTAAGAAAAATTCTGCTTTTAAGGAATAAACATGAAACTTTCTACAAATTAAATTCCAGTTTTCATGTAATTCGTAACATTTCTGAGTGAGTTTCTGATTTCTTTCAGTTTCAAACATGTCTTTCATGTTGTATGACAGCAGTACATAGTAACTGAGTCAGCCAACATGTATCTAGATCAAATTCCATTGTGGTAATATCGGAAAAAATGTTGAAGAAATCCGAAATCGATTTCCTTCCTGCCTGGTATGCCACCTGACACCAGAGTCATCACTGAGTAACGGAATGCAAACTGTGAAGTGCTGTCTTTGTTCCTGTCGAATTCATCAGTCTGACTCCTGTGGGGTTACGGCCTGAAAACATGGAAATCTTACGATTCAGAAAATTTGACAATCACCCAGAATGTTGAAGACGATCACAACATAATACTTTCCGGCATGGCAAAGAAGTATGATTTGGTGCAATCTCCTTTGTGTGGCATTCTCAAAAACAAGGAACCAGTGTTAAATGCAGAAGCTAGCAGTTCCTGTGGATACAAAAGGAATAAAATTAGCATGTTAACGTTCTGTGATGTAGAATCCATTTTTTAAAAATGGTTTCATAGAATGAGAAATGACAGCATTCCTGCAAATTGAAACATACTGCACAAGGAAGTGCAGCAAGCTGCCCTGACAATGTGTGTTGCAGATTTAAGTGTGCAAAACCATAGAAAAAGGCATAATCTCTTATTTCACAGTGCAGATGGGGAGAGTGAAGCTGTGGACAAAGGAAGCGTAAATCATTTGAAGAACATTACATTGCCATAATTAATACAGGATTGAGTCCAGAGAAGCTTTTAACACAGGTTCAAATGGCTTGTTTTACAATTTACTTCCTGCACAGACATAGTCCAATAAGGGAAAAAAAGTAAAGAAAGAAAGGCAGCACTATAGTATGTAAATAAGTGGCAGATGGAGAAGTTGCCTTTACTGATAAAGGGGAAATTTAAATCTCCCATGTGTTTGCAAACACAAAAACTCCACTGAACTGCAGAAGTCATCTACATGCTCCAGACCTGGGCACATTACAGAATGTAAATGTGGAAAAGAAAAAATAATACCTGGATTTCCCGGTTAAAAATACAGCTTTTTCACGTTGAAAATGCACTTTTTCCCAATGAAAATACACAACACCCTGGACGAAATTACATTTTTCCATGTTAATTGACAATATATTTTCCTTTGCAGCTGCAAAACATACCAGTAATTTGAATGGCAATGATTTCATACACTGGCATAGAACTTCCTGGCACTCACGAGGGGGGGGGATTTGGAAGTTTAGCAAATACAGTACGGTAGTTTCTGAACACAGAACACCGACATTTAAGAAGTGCGATGCCCATGCTATGATATGGAAAAAGAGGACATACTAGTTCTCCGAGATGCCTGGCATTAAACTTCGAATTCAGAAAAATATGGCATGATAATATGTATTCTTGCTTCGCGGAATACAACTACCAGATGTATTTTTCATCAAGAAAAGCTAAGCTTTTGCATAGAGTATTGGCCCTCAAAAAAGGTTTGCTGTTTTTTCCGAGCGTGTGGTTAAACAGGATCCTAAGAGCACAGCTTAAGATGCAGCAGCAGAATATTTTTGACAAGCATGATTGTATATTTCACTGATGTGCACCGAACATTTTGTGGGTTACCTGGCTGAATGCATGTTCCATCGTGCACTTCTACTTTCCTGTAGGAAAGGTGATTAAGTGTGAAATTGCTCAAGAATTCACATTGAACTTTAAGTATAATTACACTTTTTGTCATTGTTAGTGTATAATTTGTAACCTATGAAGGTATTACAATAAATATGGAAAACTAACCTTGAAGACTGGTCTTTTTAAGTACCTGTTGCCTTTAAGACAAATCAAACACAAATGTGCCAGCAAAACTTTAAATGACGGCAGAAATAGCTGGTTTGCTAGGAATGAATTTTTTCGAAGTGGTTGATTCTCGTGTGTTAAGTTTTGAAAGAGTCAAACGCTCAATGACTTAAGAAAGTCATCTCACACGTTCTTACAAATAACATAATTCATCTTGCATAAAAGGAAATTTACTGTGAAAGTAACGCTTCTCAAACCATCATTCGTACTATTTTCCCGTGACCTACTAGAAATGTAAACAGTTGGGACACCATGCTCATCGAATGCAGTTTCTTGGTACTTTCTCTTCAAGCCTCTAACAAAATTTGTGTGAAATCCTATGGGACTTAACCGCTAAGGTCATCAGTCCCTAAGCTTACACACTACATAACCTAAATTATCCTAAGGACAAACACACACACCCATGCCTGAGGGAGGACTCGAACCTCCGGCGGGATCAGCCACACAGTCCATGACTGCAGCGCCTTAGACCGCTCGGCTTATCCCGTGCGGAACGCCTCTAACACATTTTACTGTAGGTACATGGTTGTATGTGCACTGTGATTTGTTGTTCTTTGCAACTGAAGTTTTATTTTGTTGTTGTTCTCTCGGTTATGTTTTACTGCAGCAGTATTATTCTGATTGTACGGGCTAGTCATATTATTTGTCACAGTATCAGTTCTTACCAGCAATAATCATGGAAATTTAACATAAAACTAAAGTGGCAAAAAATTCCCAGAATCCTAGAATAATCCCAGGTATTTCCCAGATGAAAAAATTCCTGGGGCGTATACATCCTTTAATAGATTTTGTTAAAGCCAGATACAAAGTAGCAGTTGTCCTGAAGTCAATTACATTCCTTGAAAGGAAAAAAGTATTGAGATTCTACATTCTGCAGGCTATGCATTTGTTTATTACTACCTGGAATTGTGTAACACAACAGACTATGTTAAACTGCTTCACAAAGGCCGGTCATGGTATGTCAGTTGCTGTTGAAGACAATATTCCTCCTAAAGAAGGATGGGAAAGGATCAAAGATGTCCCTGATTATGTGACATTCCTGGATTTTATTGCTTATGATGACAACATTCTGACTTCCACGTCCAAGATGAATGTGTGAGAGATGTGTGAAATGCTAGTTGACGAACATTATGTAGTAGTAGGTGGTGGCGACTAAAATTAAGAAGGGGAGGAGGAGGAGGAGGAGGCCACTAAATTTGTAGCTTATTATAGATGAGTTTGTAATTAAATAGCTCTTGCATCACCTGTACATACTTGAATTATGATTCTTTGTCAGTCCTGTGTATCTATGCAAAACTCCAATTTAAGGAAAAATATTTAGGTCTCCAGGGATTTGTACGTATATAACAGTCTCAAGTCTTCCGATCTTGTGTGTCCTGAGAGCAGAACATTGTAGACCAAATCACACCTTTATTAACCAAACCAACTCTTTGTCTCATTCAATGCTCTTCAAAACTTTTGTCCCTGTGGAAGTTACACACGACAAACACTAGTCAATCGCCACAGTTTGCACCTACTACGATCACAATGTAAACCAGCACCTCTGTCATAGCAGCTTTCCTAATCTTCACAGAAATGTGATAACATTACATGATCATTACCACAGACTACATACAAAGTCTGTTCAAAAAATTCCAGAACTTGTACACAAAATTTTTCTATGCTTACCTTTTACTTATTGTGCATGGTTGCTTTTGAAATACTCTCCTCCACAACTGATAACCGGTCCCAATGCCTAGAATGTTCACAGGAGAGCTTCTGTGAAGTTTGGAAGGTAGGAGACGAGATACTGGCAGAAGCAAGGCTGTGAGGATGGGGTGTGAGGCGTGCTTAGGTACCTTGGGTGGTAGAGCACTTGCCCGCAAAAGGCAAAGGTCCCGAGTTCGAGTCTCGGTCTGGCACATTGTTTCAATCTGCAAGGAAGTTTTGGCCCCCAAGTCGTTTCCACTTCCGGAAGCAGTCTTTGTATGATTCTTGCTGGATCGCATGAAGTGCCGTCTGATGTCTGAGAATTTTCTCTTATCTCGTCTACTGTTGCAAATCTTTGCCCTTCCAATGGGTTTTCAACTTTGGAGAGGGAAGAAAACAAAACACCTAGGGGCCAGATATGGAGAGTATGGAGGATGAGGCAGCACAGTGATTTTGATTTTGTGCAATGATGAATGTTTGGGTGTGTTATCGTGAAAGAAGAGCCATGAATTGTCTAGCCACCTTTCAGGTGGTTTCCTTCTCACATTTTCTTGCAGGCTTCGCAACACATCCCGATAGTACCACTGGTTACCAGTTTGTCCCTGTGGCACAAATCCATGATGAACTAATCCTTCAAAGCCAAAGAAAACTAACAGCATGGCTTTGACATTTGACCTGACCTGATGAGCTTTTATTTAGTCTTGGAGAATCTTTCCCACCCCATTGTGAAGAATGAACCTTTGTCTCGATATCAGAACCATAAACCCATGTCTCATTACCAGTTACGGGTCTCTTACGGAACATCTTGTTCCCATTTGTGTGATCCAAAAGCTCTTCACTGATTGCGAGGTGAATGTCTTTCTGGGCTTAACTCACTGTAGGACGAACTTGGTGGCAACATCATGCATTCCCAGATGCTGTGTGAGTATTTCATGATATGACCCAACTGAAATGTTACATTTTGCAATCTCTCGAACAGCCACTCTTAGACTGGCAAGTACAATTTCATCATTGATAGATGTCGCAGATTCTGAACGAGGGGGATTTGAAAACTGTTTGAACCATTTGTAACACGTGTAAGGCTTAATCACTCATCAATGTATGCTTCCTGCGTTCAGAGACCTGTAAAAGGTGTTCTTTTAGTTTCATGCAAAATTTAATGCAGACATGTTGCTCCTGTAACTCTGCCACCTTGAATTCACAAACTGTTTGATATGACATTCTACTCAATACAGCACTGAACAAAAACTTACAGAAATACAACAATGAAACTCCTGGAAATTACAAATTAAACACAGGCATGTGCAAGGATACCAACCGCATTTCGCTCTAACACACCACTGGTGCAAAATTACAAATGTTCTGGAATTTTTTAAACAGACCCCACATATAATGTCTGCAGTGCCTGAAAATTTCATCCTATTAACCAGAGAGCTATTTTTTTTAACTGTAGGCTATGCACTGGTTGTCATGCAGTTCATGTTGTACCCACCAAGAAAAACCATTTGCCAATATTTTTTACCATCCTGTCCTTTAAACTCTTTTTTAAATAAGCCAAACCTAAATATTTTGTTGCTGCACTGTAAATTGCCTATGTTATGTCTAAGGTGAACAGGATGGTTTTGTCTGATTATAACTACAGAGTGGAGCAAAGCCTGCTGTTCACAAACCACCTGCTTTACCTTAATTCAATCAAAACTTAGGATAGACAGCATAAACAGATGTTACCTCTTATTCCAAAACAACAATTTATGACAATAGGCTACATACTAGCTTCAAGCACTAAAGTGCTATACTAACCATAGTCCTCAGCAGTTATTGGCTGTCACTGAACATACGGAAAGACTTCAGAACCAGTAGTCCGAGGCAAGAGATACAGGGTCCTTATAACAATCAATGAATGGAATTTTTGTGCAATGAATAAATAAGTCAAGTCAGTCATCAAAACTTTGTCCACTCACTGTTTATGAGCAGATAATTTTACACCCTGTCAGTGACATATTCCACAACATATTGTGTGTGCACATGTACCTGTATCTGCAGTTATCCCTTTAGAAAATTCTACACCATTTTGAATTTTCTAAATAATAATAAAAATAAAGAAAAACTTGCAGGTAGACATCCTGAGGACAAATTCTATCAACAACAACAATGAATAACAGAAAAATCAGACTAGGATAGGCTGGAAAGCAATACTACTTGATTAACTTTCCAGTACCCCCCCCCCCCCCCCCCCCCTCCCTCCCTTTCCCCAAAGCTCCTCCTCCTCTTCAAACTCCCTTGTAGGAGGTTCTCAATTGTTATTCATCCTGTATGATCAAATGCTGCATCTGAACTTTTCAAGCAGAAACACTTCTGTTATTGTAACCATTCTCCTGAACCAATGGAAACATTTGCCACTTGAGACAATGCCCAGGTATTCCACATTCGAGTGACCTAGTTGTGTCAATATGCTGTAGCTCTTCTCTTGGCAAAAACTTTTGACACTCTATTCTATAGTGCTCTCATTTACTTTGGAGCCTTGTAACTACACTGGTCTCTTACACTTTTTGTGAACTTAATCGGTGGATTCTTCTGGAGTGTTGAAACTTGTGCTCGTGATAAATTACTAGTTGTGTTATGGACTGTAATATTATGACCTTTACTGAATTATTGTATGTTCATGGTTTCGAGTATTTCAGGCTGTTTCGGCCCATAACTGGCTCATTACTGTTTATGCTGTGTCATTAAATTAGTGTTGATGAAAAAATCACTTGGTATGATACTAAATAGATAACTGTAACTGTTTGTGGCAAGAAAATGAAACAAAAGTGCTAAATTACAGTTGGATTTTATTTGCAATTTAAAGCACTAAAAGAGGACAATAAAAAGGCATGTTCCTGTCTACCAAATTTTAAGGAATATTTAGGGTAAAGTGAAAATGAATTACTTTTTACAATAGCTGATTAAATATTTTCTTTCTTTCTTACAAAAAATGTAAATACCTGTGCACGTTCTCCATCATATTTCCATTCACATGTAAATTTAAGGCCTTCAAAACGCTGCAGAACCTCTTGAACTCCTTTCGTTGGCTGAGCAAGCATGGGCTTCAGAGGCACCCCAGGAGTGATGTGGCAATGATCTGGCAGAGCCTTCACACCTTCTTTTAAGAGTACTGGTACGATTTTGTCATAGTTTGGACATTCACTGAAATTAAAAAGTTTATTTGAAATATAATTTTATAACAAAATGAAAACAAAAGAAAAGAAAAGAAAAACTAATCATACTCATAGCTTTCGTGTTATGTAAAAACAAACTTTCCTCTTTGTAGATTACAGTTTGACTACTTAATAATATTTGCAACACAAACTGAAAAATGAAAAAAACTCCAGTTTCTTAACTGTATTATAGGTAGTTGGGCTCCCACCAATACCACAACAGTAACATTTAACCTTTTCACACTTACTTACTTTATACACGGCATTTAAAAGACCTTATTTAATTAATCTTGTTGATATCATGAATAGGGACTGCAAACAGAGCCTACAAAATGATTTGAACATTTAATTAGTGGCACCTTATCATTACTTCATGTTGTATAAGCATTGTCTTAAGGAATTATTTGAAACTCATCAAGGGAAAGAAACAACCCAGACACATGAAAATTTTCAGATTTAACAGATGTTTTCTACAATTTTTTTTTTTTAAATCTACTACCTCTGTTCAAGAACTATTAAAAATGCATCACAGTGTACTATTCACATATAAATGACATTAAAAATGTTAACTGAGTTTCGCTCTCTTGTACTAGCACAAAGTGAAAGTACATGGGGTAACGTAACACACTTTCTGGAGTTGACAGTAAATAAATGGACAGAAAGAAAATGTACTCGGATTATTCAGTAAAGTGTATTCAGTTGAAAGTTTGTGTGAGTACAACATACACCAATGAAGATGAGGTAGGAATGCAACAATGATAGGACTGTTGTTATTCTTTATATACATGAATGGTTGGACAGGTAGGACGATCAGCAATTCATTGTTGTTTGCTGATGACACTGTGATGTACGGGAAGTGACTGTGGGAAGACACAAGATGACTTAGATAGAATTTCTAGTTCATGGGATGAAAGATTAAAAGAAAATGAATGCAGATGATTTGGAGAAATAATTTTGTAATGTTTGAATACAGTGTTAGTAGTGTACTACTTGACACAGTCACAGCAACTGAATATCTAGGTGCAACGTTACTAAATGATGTGAAATGGTAACAGCACATCAGGATGGTAGTAGGGAAAGCGACTGCTCAACTAAGTTTCATTGGGAGGATTTTGCGAAAGTGTAGCTCATCTATAAAGGAGACGGCATGCAGAATGCTTGTGCAACCTACTGTTGAATAGTGCTCTAGTGTTTGGAATTCCCACCATGTCAGATCAAATGAAGACATAAAAGCAATTCAGATTTGTTACCAATAGGTTCCATCAGCATGCAAGTATTAAGGGAAGCTTGTGAACTCAAATTAGAATCCCCGGAAGGAAAACTGTATCTCTCTTCACGAGGCACTATTATGGAAGTTTAGAGAACCATCATTTGAGGCCAACCGCAGATTGATTATACTGCCACAAACATACATTTTGCCTAAGGTCAATGAAGATAAGATGCGAAAAAATTGGGCTAATACAGAGCTCGTCTTTCCCTTGCTCTATTTGAAGGTGGAACAGGAGAGGAGATTAGCAGTGGTATGTAATACCCTTTGCCAGGCACTGTACGGTGGCATGTGGAGTGTAGATGTAGATGTAGGGTCTTGCCAGGATATCACTCTCTGTACAGCTGCTCTGCCTGAATAGCATTATGCCTACCATAAACCATAATAAAAGTGAAGTTATGAACATGTAGTTTTTAATCAAGGACTGCCTTTACTGTTCATTTCATAATGTCGGAAAGTACTACACTTCTGACCTACAGAACCCGTCTCATAAATAAGAAAATATTATTGTTTTACTTATTGTTAACTCTAGAAAGTGGTACACGAGAGTCAATGTCAGCTTTATGTTGCATTTTTAATAACATCACATTCATGTGATTGGAACACAGTGATATGTTCCAGTGTGGGTCTTGAGGAGAGGAAGTGGATTACTGAATAAAAAATACAGGATGCTACTTAAGAAATTACATACTGCTGTTCATTTGTTCTGTATCCAATTTGCAAGAAAAACAATCTTGAAATTTCCTGGCAGATTAAACCTGTGTGCCAGACCGAGACTCGAACTCGGGACCAAGTTCGAAACTCGGTCCGGCACACAGTTTTAATCTGCCAGAAAGTTTCCTATCAGCACACGCACTGCTGCAGAGTGAAAATCTCATTCCGAAAACAATCTTGTTGCCTAATGTCTCCTTGTAGCTAAACATCTGCTTGATACACTTTTCTTTTTCTTTTTCTTCCCCCCCCCCCCCCCCAGACAAATAAGTTATTTGGGATGGGAATGATAAATGGAACACACTGTATTAAAGTGCTGACAGCATATTGTCCTCAAATTACGAGAATGCTTTCTGAGTGAAACTACTGCTTGAAACCTATATTTGAACATGAAAACCAAACTGTCTTTATTACAACAGCAGATATTTGACAAAGGGCATATTTTCCACTGGCATGAAAACTTGCTATTTCACTAAATTCTGAAAGGATCTGTATCTCTTCAGAGTATCTACACCACAGAGACCTGTCATTCCATGTATATGTAACAAGCTCTTTGCCATACCATCATCAACAGACTTCACCATTACTACCCTGTAATTGTAACGACCTACTGCTGTGAACACAGAAGTTGTCAGGCTAGTTTGAAGCTGCAATGCAATGGCTTTCACTGTTTCCTTCAGTTCTGTCATAGCACCTAATGTTTTCCAAATGTTTGCTAGTTTCATCATTTAAAATATTTTTCCCATAACAATGCACTCATTTCAAATCATTTTAACTTGAAGTAGATGTTACAGTTTTAGCCACTGACATCGTATTTCCTGAAACTTCTGCACAGCAAACCGAACCAAAAATCACGTCTTTTAGAGAGAGATTTAGTCCTGCATATTGATTAAACCACATATTTTCGTAAGTCTTAAGTGTAAATAGCAAACAATCATAGCACAGAACACATGGCATTACACAAACATGTTTCTGGCAGTAGAAGAGAACACTGAAAATGTTTATCGCTGTATTTACTCTACTCAAAAATATTTTTAATATTTTGTGAAGTGACAATAGTCTGAGCAAAACGAGGTGCCCTGTTGATTTATGTGTTTGCAATGCTTAAGTACCGTATTTGGTGGATCTTTTATTTATACGTGCATACTAGGAAAATATGCACCGCACTAAAGATCTCTCCAAAATGCAACATTTACCCTACAATTTGTTGTATGAAAGGGTCAGAAAAGTTGACTTTGTTAGTTAAAGTTGTTACCTGCTGACGTCACACCTACGAAACAGTTTTTTAAACAGGAAATGAACAGTCATTTTCAGTTTATATACATATCTCAGACTTGACAACAAAATCAAGACCCAATGTAAAGATTAAATAACTATTTCAGTAAGAAGTGTACATTTCGTATTATGTCAGTAAAAACTACCGATTACTCGAAATTTACCGGTCGCTAGTAATATAACTACAACTGATTGTATGTTTACCACAAGACAAAATGGTGAAGGAATTCTTCTTTTGCTCACAATTTAACTCTGAAATGAGGACCTGTGTATGCCAAGCAGATCTGCAATAATTCTGGATTTGTGGAAGGCTTGGCTACTGGACAATATGCATGTTTCTACAACTAACTGAATCCTAGACTTTTACACTGTTGTTCCAATGGATGTATCTGATAACTCAATTTCTCCAAAACAAATTTTTACTCTGCTATGAAGTGCACGCTGATTTGAAACTTTGCCCATCACAAAAAGTCCTTTAGAGTTAATGGACTATACTTAAGAATGTTACAAATTTCAAATTTTTACACAGGACAGCTATTAATTTTGCTTTTGACTTTTATTTACATTTTAGATCCTTGCAAAACATTCTGTACCTTACGCGGTGTTATAAAAATTGGATATCATGGAAAGGACTTAGATTTTTATTTTAAAATGTATTAATTTTAAAGTAATAGTATGTAATAATCTTCAATTGTTATGTTTACGAAATAATCTATACAACTGCCATTATGAGAAAACTCTTAATATGAATGGTGTCACCTTCACTAATGAAGAAGTGTTCATCCTGTAATTTATAAATGCTATTTTGTTCTATAGTGTTTGGGTCTGATGTTCCACTGATGGTGAGGCCACAACAGAGTGATTGAAGGGAGATACTGGAAATTTTTACAATGACATCGTTTTAAAAACAAATTAAATTTTGTTATTGATGGGAACTGTTTTTGCACGTTTGGTGAGTTTTCATTCCATTTGCTCTAATAGTCTGTTAATTACCATCATTTAAAGATTCTGTGAGCACCAAACAGTGAATATGACTGCAAAACGTCTCCAGGGTATAATTTCATATGGTTATGAATTGTCATCAATGCCTACACAATGTGAAGATTGGCTTAGAAATGTATATGGCAAAGAACCTCCATCTCAAATAACAATTTTTAATCAGTACAGCGAATTCAAAAGAGGGAAGTTTTTTCTTGGTGATTAATTTCTTGAAGGATGCCAAGGAACTGCTGTTACTGATAAAAATATTACCAATGTTCGAGCAACGCTTGAAGAAGATCAACAGACATCTTATGAATTTATATGGATGACTCTGGGCATTGATTTGAGTCAAATCCAAACATTTTACGTCAACAGTTTCAATTGAGGAAACTTTGCTGTCAATGGATTTCAAAAATCTGACTCCTGAACAAATACAACAATGCATTGATTGGTGCAGAAGAACTATGGAAGAATTCCAATGCAGCACTTCAAATTTGGTTTGTAATATCATTAATGACGGATCACTGATTCAACATTATGATTCTGAAGTCAATTGGCTCAATGGGTCTTTTGAACAGAATTTACACCTGTAAGAATTCGATGACCTCACAGTGCTGGTAAGAAGATAGTTGCTAGAATTTTCTTTCACAAACTGCCCTTAATATTACAATAGCATTAGGAGATACTGTTACCATGTTTAGAACACAAATGATGTCTACTGCGTTAATTTTTGAAAAAGGTTTAGAGGAAAAAGGAAAATAAAGAAATTCATCACAACAATGCATCATCACACACAGCAAAACTAACAACTGGGTATCTGGATGTACTAAAGGTCAGCACCACAGACACTTCACCATAGAGCACTGATTTCTCTTGGTTTTCAAAAATTACAGATAAAATGCATGCAATCACTTTTTCATCATAAGAGGAAGCAGTGGAACATAATAAAAACTTGGATTCTGAAATGCCTCATGAAGAGCTGACCGATTTCATCAAATGAAAAAAATGTACTGATGTTAAAGGGAAATATTTTTGAGTACAATAGTCATTCAATTTTTTTAAGCTGTTCCTTTTTTGTTTTTCTAAAAATTTGTCAGTGATGCCCTAATGTGCTAAGTTTTGACAAAGTAAGTCATCCAACTATCTTCATGGAATGATTCGACAGTTCATAGAAACCTTAATCAGGATGATCAAAAAGTCATTCAGCACTGCATCCAACAAAATACAGCACCAGCATTTTGTTTCTATGCCACATCACATCACTTTGTTATGAATGATATCTTCACATTTTTGATTGGTCTGCAGTAGCATCCTGCAACTACACATACTGCCTTCTATTTGCAATCTCTAGTAGTATGACTTGAGAAGAAATTTCAAACAAAATTGTTTATATCACAAAACCTCCTTTAATGCAACACTGGAAAACAGTGATTCTGCTATTTAAGCAAAACTTATTTACATTTAAATCGCAAAGAGTGGTAATTCCTGACTATTCTACATATACTCAGAGCAAGACTTCTGGAGATGAATACCTCCATGGCCATTACAACAATCTGAATGTTTATTGAATAACTCTCACATCCGTGCTACAGAACACTTTTTGTATGTTTTACTGGGGAAGATTTAAATACAAACTATGCTCTCGGTCCATCCATATGCTGTCAGTTTGATCACTGAAAACACAATGGTCAGTTGAATGGTGGTTGAATGGTCTTCCATTAGGTACAGACAAATGTCATCAGTAGGTAACAAAACCCAGGAGAAAATCACACAATGTGGAGTCGTTGTCAATAGATATGCAAGAGATCATGATGTAAACATTAGCTGGACGACAGACGAGACCACGGCAATGCACAGCAATGCTTAATTCTGCTGCATGTGTTTTAGCACTTCACCTGGTGCCAGCAGATGTATCCTTCCACAATGCACATAATGACCTCGTTGGAGGTACCCATAATTATATAGGATTACAAGATCAAGGAATACTAAAAGGAATGTGGTGTTTCTGCTAAAAACTCCAATAATTTCAAAGATAAACTTCAAATCAAGGGAACATTAACATATGTATGGCAGTGACTGTACCTTGATGTTAACAGGAATGGATGGTACGGTTGATGTCATCTACCACTACTGTCTTTGTAACTGCTTGCAGAACTTCGCGTAGGATACAAAAGTGACATGCCATGTGTCACAAAGACATGCTATCATTACAATGCGGTGCAGACATTTGAGTCAAATGGTACACAATTCTCAGAGTGGGACATTTCAGAAAGGATTTTTCTTCTTTTTCTTTAGAACAGTGGCCTAAATGCATAAAAGATTGATTGAGCAATGGAAAGTCCAGGATGGACTGACAACAATATGGAAAGGACAGATTACTGCTCACATCGAGGGGGTGTTAAACAATGGAAAGTCCAGTGTGGAATATCAACAGTTATGAAAAGGACAGATTGCTACTCACATTATGAAAAGGATAGACTGCTACTCACAGTAAAGGTGACACACTGAGTTGCAGACAGGCGCAAGGAATAGATGTTACACACTTCCGTTTTGGCTAAAGCTTTTTTCAGGAAAGAAAGGAACACACACACACACACACACACACACACACACACACAAGTACTATCTCAAGCCGCTCTGGCCAGCTGGTGTCTCTTCGTTCTGCCTGTCTGCAACTCAAAGTGTGACCTTTAAGGTGAGTAGCAATTTATCCTCCTCATATTTTTACTATATATATATGTAAAGGCCTGCTTGCGTCTGTATATGTGTGGATGGATGTGTGTGTGTGTGTGTGTGTGTGTGTGTGTGTGTGTGTGTGTGTGTGTGTGTGTGTGTGTGTGTGCGCGCGAGTGTATACCTGTCCTTTTTTCCCCCTAAGGTAAGTCTTTCCGCCCCCGGGATTGGAATAACTCCTTATTCTCTCCCTTAAAACCCATATCCTTTCGTCTTTCCCTCTTTCCTGATGAAGCAACCGTGGGTTGCGAAAGCTTGAAATTTTGTGTGTGATGAGTAGCAATCTGTCTTTTCCATACAGTTGTTAAAAGCTGGACTGCATGTGTAAGATCAATAACTGACTAACTTCAGCAAACTGGAATAGCCTTACCTCACAACCTAAGTTTACACAGTATTTAATTTGAATATCAATTGTACATAAGACATGGTTCTGACACCACCATTTGTTTAACAAGAGACACACTAAATTATTAACACAGCAACTTTAAAACTTTTATTACTGCATGATGATTCTTCACTACAAAATTTTATTTCTGAAAACTACCAATATGCAAACAAATTAACTGAATAACATATACAAATATATTATTTTTAGTTTCAGGTTTTCTGGTATATGCAGTTACTTAGAATTTTTAAATACCGTCCTCATTTTGTCTTCTTGTGCCCAACTTCAATCAAACTGCAATAAATAGTGATTACATACCAAAATAACTGGCATTTTGTGAGGGACACTTTAAAATTACCATCTATGTATTTAAGTCTGAATCTGGCCTTTAGCTAAAAATAATGTTACTTAAAATATCTTTTGAACACATATACACTGAAGAGCCAAAGAAACTGGTACACCTGCCTAATATCGTGTACAGCCCTGTGAGCACACAGAAGTGCCACGTGGCATGGACTCGACCAATATCTAAAGTAGTGCTGGAAGGAATTGACACCATGAATCCTGCAGTGCTTTCCATAAATCTGTAAGAGTACGAGGGGGTGGAGATCTTTTCTGAACAGCACATTGCAAAGCATCCCAGATGTGCTAAATAATATTCATGTCTGGGAAGTTTGGTGGCCAGTAGGAGTATTTAGACTCAGAGGAGTGTTCCTGGAGCAACTCAGTAGCAATTCTGGACATGTGGGGTGTCACATTGCCCTGATGGAATTGCCCAAGTCCGTCAGAATGCACAATGGACGTGAATGGATGCAGGTGATCAGACACGATGCTTACATACATGTCACCTATCACAGTCGTATCTAGACATATTAGGGGTCCTGCATCGCTCCACCTGCACAATCCCACGTCATTACAGATCTTATACCAGCTTGAACAGTCCCCTGCTCACATACAGGACATAGGGATTCATGTGGTTGTCTCCATACCCATGCATGTCCATCCGCTCAATACAATTTATTTGAAACTAGACTTGTCCGACCACGCAACATGTTTCCAGTCATCAATAGACCAATGTCGGTGTTCATGGGCCCAGGCGAAGCGTAAAACAATGTGTCGTGCATTTATCAAGGGTACACGAGTGGGCCTTCGGCTCCAAGAGCTCATACCGATTATGTTTCGTTCGACGGTTCACACGCTGACACTTGTTGCTCGCCCAGCATTGAAATCTGCTGCAATTTGTGGACGGGTTACACTTCTGTCACACTGAACAATTCTCTTCGGTTGTCGTTGGTCCCGTTCTTGCAGGATCTTTTTCTGGCCTCAGCAATGTCGAACACCTGATTTTTTTTACCCGATTCCTGATATTCACTGTACACTCGTGAAATGGACGTACGGGAAATCCCCACTTCATCACCCTGGAGATGCTGTGTGTCATTTCTTGTGTGCCAACTATAACACCATGTACAAACTCATTTATATAATCTGCCGACCTAACAACTGCACCAGAGACTTTTCTTATATAGGTGTTGCCGACTGCGACGCCGTATTCTGCCTGGTTACATATCTCTGTATTAGAATATGCATGCCTATACCAGTTTCTTTGGTGCAGCAGTGTATTTTGAAGCAGCGATTATTTTCACTGTTCTATTAAAATGCCTTTTGACATAACTGTTGACAGGGCACACTTTTTCATTATACCTGCTTCAGACAAAATGAGAACTGGTTTCAAGTTCTCTTACAAATCAGATGTGTGTGTGTGTTTATCACTGTAAGAGTGAAATATTTTTAGGAACTTAATGCAGAGTTACATTTGTTTTGTTTACAATAATTGTGTTAACTAGACATTCAAGCAGTTGTGGCATTTGCCAGATATATAGTGACATGTGCCTAAAATGTATCATAACTAGAGGCACCTGTTTTTCGCAAAGTGTGAAATTGCGAAATTTTCACTAAATTTTACACATTTTGCTGAAAACGCGAAACTATTTACTTTTAAGCCAAATCGCGAAATAAATGACAAAACTGTGCAAAATCTCGTCATTTGAACTTAACCGCAGATATTCGATTGGAGTTATGGTAATACAATCTGGATATCAATTTACACAATTTCGATATATATAATATATCGAGTATTCCAAAGACTTTCTACATTGTTTTGGTGGTGTATTCAGTATTGCGTGTTGGAAATCATTGTGGATCGCCGGTGCATTGAGTGTAGTATTTTGTGTTTAGTTTTCGTGTTACAGATGATTAATATGGTAGTGACAGTTTTCGACCGAGAAAAGGAATTTTCGTCAGAAGGATTTTATGTTTTCGACAAAAGTAGGAAGATACTTATGTGCAAATACTGCAATATGGCAGACGAAGGACACGTGCCTGAAACACAGTAACAACAGTTCTTCCCATAAGAAGAACAAGGAGAAGGCGCTAACAACTACTGGTATAAAAAGACAAGACACGCTCACGGAATTCACTGCAGTGGCAAAACGAGTGAAAAATGATAAAGAAGAATTCATTTTATCGACTACTGGAGCTTTCATTGAGGCTAACATTCCGATGGAAAAAGCTGATCATCCAAAGCTAAGAGAATGGATGAACAAATACATACCAGGATTGTGTAATAATTAATTTACCGTCTGCTGATTGCAGCAACGATTAGGTAATCTCGAAAGCCATTAATTTTTGTTGGTCAGAATAGGCCTATATTAAAAATAATTTTTCCTCGAGCACCCTCTTAAAAAAGTCTTACGATTGGGTAATGTGGTAATTTAATTCATTACATAGTACTCCAATAGCAGTTCTATTGACATTTTTAGGGTGCTGGAGACTTACCCTCAGCTGGAAGACTACGGGAAGGTTACATACTTCGAATCATCAAAGTAGAAAAGGAAAGATTAAAAGAAGCCGTGAAATATGAAAGAGTTTCAATTCTTTGTGATGAAACGACAGACAGAAAAGGGCTGTGTGTGTTCGTGGTTCTGATAAAAGTACTTACAAGGGAACCTCCCCATCGCACCCCCCTCAGATTTAGTTATAAGTTGGCACAGTGGATAGGCCTTGAAAAACTGAACACAGATCAATTGAGAAAACAGGAAGAAGTTGTGTGGAACTGTGAAAAAATAAGCAAAATATACAAACTGAGTAGTTCATGGGAAGATAGGCAACATCAAGGACACTGGAAACGCAGGAGCGCAGTGGTCTCTTGGTAACGTGAGCAGCTGCCGAACGGAAGGTCCTTGGTTCAAATCTTCCATCGAGTGAAAAGTTTAATTTTTTATTTTCAGTTTATGTGACAAACTCTTATGTTTTCATCACTTTTTGGGAGTGATTATCACATTCACAAGAAAACCTAAATCGGGCAAGGTAGAAGAAACTTTTTACCCATTCGCCAAGTGTACAAGTTAGGTGGGTCGACAACATATTCCTGTCATGTGACGCACATGCCGTCACCAGTGTCGTATAGAATATATCAGACGTGTTTTCCTGTGGAGGAATCGGTTGACCTATGACCTTGCGATAAAATCTTGTCGGTTCCCATTAGAGAGGCACGTCCTTTCGTCTACTAATCGCACGGTTTTGCGATGCGGTCGCAAAACACAGACACTAAACTTATTACAGTGAACAGAGACGTCAATGAACGAACGGACAGATAATAACTATGCAAAAATAAAGAAAGTAAAATTTTCAATCCAGGGAAGACTTGAACCAAGGACCTCTCCTTCTACAGCTGCTCACGAGACCACGGCGCTCCTGAGTTAACGGTCTCCATGATGTTGCCTATGCCGGCCATGAACTACTCAGTTTGTATATTTTGCTTATTTTTTCACAGTTCCACACAACTTCTTCCTGTTTTCTCAATTGATCTGTGTTCAGTTTATCAAGGCCTATCCACTGTGCCAACTTATAACTAAATCTGAGGGGGGTGCGATGGGGAGGTTCCCTTGTTAGTTGTGGCGATGGTGCAGTTCGGAAATTATTTGTTGGGGGAGTGAAAGTTAATGCAAATGCTACAGAATGTGCGCAAGCAATTATGAGTGTAATACAGAAACTTGAAATTCAGTACAGAAGTGTAGTTTCTATAACTTCAGATTCAGCCCATTATATGGGTAAGTGTATACATGCAGTTAGGGTTTTAGTTTCAGAAGGGTTAGTACACACATAAATGAAATTTGGTTGGCAATGTGTGGGCTGTGGAACTTTGTGACTTGAACCATTGTGTTTTGCAGGCAAAACAGATCTTCCTTAATACCGGAAAGAAAAAGCATGCATACATTCAGTTCTTAGCTCAGAAATATGTAGGTGTACCCACAAAAGCTAAACTTTTTCCTATTCTTGTCATCACGAGGTGGAACTCCTGCTTTGAAATTGTCGAGTACCTTGGAGAATATCTCTGTGATATAGTAGAATTTGTTGAAACTGTTGAAGATGAGAGTGTAGCTGTCGATTATTTTAAAGCTTTGACTTCTGTTGAAGCAAAAAAACTTCAATGCCTAGCTATTTTTCTTGTTGAGCACTGCTCAAAATGTTGCAATTTGCTGCTGACATTAGAGGGCTCCAAGATACTGTTAATTCACCTTCTGCAGTCTAAGCTTGGTGACCTTGCATAGAGCTTTAAGTTACTAGGGGATGCATCCCCCCCTCCCCTAGACAACCACAGAAAAACTTCTTAAACTGCCAGAGCATATGCAAGCACAGTTAACATCACTCTTCCAGTCTGTAGGTAGAGCAAGTCTTACAAAACTAAACCACTTGATGGAGTGTGATACAGGAAAAATTGTCATTTCCTCTATAGGTAAATTTTTTGCTCCGAGAAACATAATAAAAGGCAATTTAGATAGTGCTGTAATCTCTCAGCTGATAAAGAAAATTCCCATTCTACAAGAACTTCAAATGTCAGAATTTCTATACACATTGTTTAGGGATTTAGTAGCTAGTTCTTGTAGAGAAGGTAAAGATGTTGATGTGATTGGTACTCTTCTTTCCCTGAAAGCAGAGTATGGACTTTTTGTGGAAGCTGCACTGAAGGCTTTGTGGATCCCAGTCAGTAATGTTGACAGTGAGAGATCATTTTCTAGATATTGCAATATAATGTCTGACAGAACAGCTCTGACTCCCAGTAATATGGAAGTCATGGTATCCTTGTCTTTCTCAGACAGACTTGTGTGTTGTATACATAGACTAGGACAGGATAAATGTTTTCCAAACTTTCATGATTTGGTATTTGTGTTTTAATAAGATTTATAATTTTTATGCTTTTTCAATTTATGTAAAATAAAAGATTTTTCACTGCAAATGTGGCATAAATGTATTTCCTTTACCTTTTACTGCTGATAAGTGGAAATAAAATTTAGCTAAATTATTGATGAAATGGAAAAAAAAAACTAGCGAAAAATATACCGAAATAACTTTTTAAATATGACGAAATCGGGCAAAAATTTTCACCACAAACAGGTGCCTCTAATCATAACTGGACAGCTAGGTCACATGGTGAGTGCGTATTCTCATATCACCTGAAATTTGGAAACCAGAACTGTTACAACCCAACAACACTTTTCTGTCCAAATATTGTTTCCTAAGCTGCACTTGGTATATATGTAAGTCTCAGCACAGCTGCTTTACGCACAAATCAGTTTGATGATAACAACAGACTGAAGCCACATTCTTCAAATTTTAATGAGCATTTAATGCTGCTGCCATCAGGGACAATTTTATACGTGAAGGTCTAATTTGGCTACTTACCAATAAGTGGTTTTAATAATCGATGCTTCTTCATCCAGGCAATTCTTGAACGTCTGAGATGACATATTTTTTGCAGCATTAATCACTTCAGGTGGGAAGGATTGTCCAGGTGGTGTCAGAACACAGGCCTGTGCCAAAGCCTACGAAAATATGACAGTGAGTCACACCTCTGGAGTAAAGGATTGAGTAACCAAAAGGCAGAGTCAGAAAGAATATGATAAATGTAAAAGGACAAGTTTCAAATACAGTGAGCAATGCAAAACATTTTACCTGCAGAACTGACTGCTCCGCCAATCCAATGCGTAGTTTACCAGCCAAGGAACGAATGAGATAACGAGCTTCACACTGCCGGCAAGCCACAAACATTGACTGAATCTTGTCAACCTTCTTGCTCATGGCCTTAAACAGAAAAGAAGCAAAGACATTAATGGAACCTCACTTATGTAAACACACACACATTCTCTTCTACACTGTACAAAATTCAGTCAATGACAGTACTACATCAACAATATTCATGGCATACATCCAACTCCATAGTAGACCATTGATCCCAACCAAAAATATGAAAACCACAAAACTTTCATATTTCAATCGTGCACATGAAACCAAACAGCCAAGAACAAGTTAGGATCAATATTGACGAAACCATGTCAGGTCTTTGACTCTCAGGGCCAGAACTACTTCAATTCAGACAGAAGGGTAGCTGACGGTTAGGAGAGAGGTGGCAAGTGTGTAAGACAGGAATGTGGCACACAGGTACTGGAGCTGTTGAGTTCATGATGATGATGATATAGAGTGGATTGGGAGAGAGTGACAAGTGAGATTGTTGCATATGAAGGTGTGGACACAGTGGGTTCGTAGAGGCTGATGGCAGAAGATTATTGAAGCAAAAAATTCGTTCCAAGGATAACTCCTGTCTGTGGGGGTGAAAAAGGTGGTGCTCGGAGGAGGGGGGACCAACACGTGAAACAGCCACTGACCTCTAGCATGTTTTGTGCAAGAACATGTTCCACCACTGGATGATCAACTCTGCTCTTGACCAGTTTTACGGTGGCCATTCATTCTGACAGACTGATGGTTGGTGGTCATGAGCATATAAAATTCTGTGCTGAAATTGCAGCAGAGCTGGTATACGACATGGTTCCTTTCACAAGTGACCCTTCCTCTCATGGGATATGATAAGCCTGCAACAGGACTAGGACATTTATATGCTGGGTGGGTGACTCGGGCAGGTCTTCCACCTGGGCCTACTTTTTTTCAGCATAGCAACTTTCTCTTCAAGTTACTAACGTTAAATTTCGCCAGAGCAATAACAAATCGTAAAAGTAGCTTAACAGTAACTGATGTTGCTTCACTATGTTGATGCATGCCACGACTCACTCTATAGCCCTGAAGGCTCTCCCACACAATATGGTCTACAGAAAATGTTGAATGGATGAATGAATCGATTACTCAACTGATCAGTTATATTACATTTATAAACATCAAAACATCAGCAAATAACTCTATAAGGCTTTTCATACCGCTTGACCGGACATCTGCGCAATGTCTTTCAACTTCTCAAATACTCCTCGTACTGTAAGTCTGGCAGGCTGGAACATCATACGCTGGTTGCTTCGGCTTTGTTCTGCTACAATTCCTAAGTCACCCGAAGCAGCAGCATCAGTTTTGATTTGGGCTAGAGTGCGGCCAGTACTCTGGGCTATCGCTTTCATCAATGTTGTTTCTGCAACTCCTAATTCAATTCCTGAAATTAAAAGTGAAAATGTTTAAGGAATGTAATAATTTACTTGGTGGTATGGCTGTAAATACTCTAGGCACAGTCACTGCCCCTCCAGTCCTCTGTACTGATCTTTCATTACAGTCTCTTGTCCTTACATTCATTGAGTGGTACCCGATGATGTTGCGCTTCAGTGACAATTTTCTCAACTGAATACACTTACATATAGAGCTGGCAGCTTTACTTAATGCATTGTAATCTTTTGTAAACAAATTTACAAGCAGAGACTGACCATCACCAACAGCACTCAATCACTGGTTCTCCTAATGCCTATAGATTTATATCACCATATCAAATATTTTGTGCTGCCGGCAGGTATGTTTTTCTGCTGCTAATTTGAAACACTACCTGGAATGGTGTAGTGAAGTGACAGAACTCTTGGATCACCTTTTATTAGTTTTATTATTATAATGTTTTGAACTAGTACATCACAAAAAAATTTCTAATTACATTTGGCAGTAAAAGACCTGCTGAATTTTGTACAGTTACTGCATACAATTTTTTATTTGCAGCACCTTATCAGCAAGAAAGCCATATAGTACAAGAAAACTGTTAGTATTTTGTGAACTCTATTAAGGGAATGTCAATGCACCAACTAGGGAGTAGCTTTAACAAGTGTAAGTTATGTAACAATTGAATAAAATAAACTGAAATCTGTATGGGTGTGAAATGCAAGGCACAGCACAGAAAAATACCATATATGGAAAACCAGTGCTCTCTCTGAACCACTTTGCTCTTTATATTAGGTCTATTGGAATAATCTTCTGTGCACACGCTTGTTTACTGTTTATTAAAAGCTATGTTTGGCCCCTATACTCCCTTTTCTTAGAACAAATTTTTAAACAATTTCTTTTGAAAGAGTTAAGGGTTTTTACCAGCTGATTCTGTTGCCACAAATGGAGATTCTACTGATAAGCAAGTACAGCATTAGCCATTGTTGTGTTTTTAACTTTGTTCTTTCTTGCTCAAGTTGTTGAAATGGTTATGTACTTCCAATATCTCTTAAATTCTTGAGGTAATAGCTGACTTTTAAGCCACAGCTTACAAGTCAAAGAAATGCATGATACAATCACTTAATTCATCTTCAGCCACTGCTGGACTTTTCATAAGTCATCTTGCCAAAGGCTTGTGTGTTGTGAAATGTTAGTAGTTACAGTACGTTCCATCATCCAAACGAAGTGTTTCCTAACAAGTTTGTTGAGATGAATGCTTCTGGAGGTATTTAAATTTGTGAAGTGAATAAACAGTTTACTGCAGATACACAGGACACAATACAGCCCACTACAATAGGATCTTGGTTACAAATCACTGTGCTGAAAATATGAGCAAAAAACTAAAAAAATCCTGCCAGTAGAAGAATGATTAATATTTAAGAGCAAAGAATCAGGGCAGATATGGCAAAGGCATCATCAGGGTTGCCACAAGTTTCCAAAGGTGAAATTCCCTGATATTTCCCTATTTCCAGACAAGTTTTAGCATTTTTCTCTGACAAATTTTGAGATCTCAAGGGTAAGTAAAGACATGCGTTGACAAAAGAAGGACTTCAGTACTTCTCCCTCGTGTGAACACAAATCTTACATCTTTTGTAATGAACTGTTTTTAGATGGAGAAAGCAAGCCCAATGGTATGTGTGTTTCATTGAGACCACTATTGTTATTTTATTTCAATAAAACAAAACACATTTTGTGGCAAAATATGCATTTACTTGGAGTCACAAGACAGATTTAAAATACCTTCACTGATTCCAGATATAATGCCAGAAAAAAGTAGGCCTCTTGAAAGAAGTGTATAAGATAGGGAAGAGTTGTGTAAACCAACACTATAGGTGACCACCAATAAAATGTTGGTTCTACTGTGTTATTATTGTCAGTTGTTATTCACTGTGTTATGTCCATTATTTTACAGGTATTGTGTTATTTTACAGGTACTGTGTTATTTTTGTTTCAAGAAACATATGAGTATATAGCGTACAAACTGCCACAGTCTTTTTCTTATTGTTAATATTTTCTAATACATAAATTATTTTTGAAGCGGCAATATGGCGGCCACTGAGTGACGCGCGTTTCTTCGGCTCGCGAGTTTTTCCGATCATTGAAGGTGTTACAGAGAAGTGCGGCAGTCCACAACGTGTGCATCCAACTAAACAAGTGTTACTTGCCGTGGTGTATTGTTTCTCCCTTGATTACCACAAGTGATAAGTGAGTGAAAAATGGGAAGAGCACGAGTAAGCGGCAGCAGGCGAGGCTACAGGGGCGCAGGCGGTGCGCGTGCCCGGTTTCCTGCGGCAGGTGAGGCCCCGCTTCCCGACATCGGGGAGCTCGTCCGGTCCCAGGTGAGTGTGGCGCTGCACAGCAAAGACACGCTAGACGTAATCGTGCAATCCATCACGGACTCTGTGACGGCCACGGTCATGGACAAACTGCAAGTCTGTCAGGCGCAACAGCACCGAAATCCAGTCTCTTAGAAAGTCCCTGGCCGCACAAGAGAAAAAAGCCGCCGACCTAGTAGCTAAACTGTCTGCTGCCACCGGTGAAATGGAGCAGTATCAGTTAAGGAACAGCTTGCGCTTGTTTGGGGTAGCTGAAAACGAACATGAAAACACCGATGACCTGGCCATTAGCCTCGTGCGTGAGAAACTTGGCGTGCAGATCGACGTGGCCGATATTGACAGGAGCCACCGTGTTGGGCGCAGGATACCAGGTGCCATGAAACCCAGGCCCATAATTATTAAATTTGTGTCATACCGGAAAAGAGCTGAAGTGTTTGCTCAGAAAAGAAAACTCGCCAAGAGTGGGGTTACCCTGAGGGAAGATCTGACGCGCGAAAGACTAAAAGTTTTGAACGCTACGATCACACAGTTCGGCCTTCAAAATGTATGGACCCAGGATGGCAGGATCGTAGTCAAGACGGAAGGAGGGAGGAAAACGGTGAAGAACATGTTTGAACTGAAAGACTGAGCGAAATCACGTGAGACACAAGGTCTCATATTGTACTCTGTCTAATATAAGTTAATTTTTGTTCTTTCTTTTCATTTTTTAGCTTAAATATTGCTCCGTTATTTCTGTAAGTACCATAAGTACTCTATTTAAAATCAGTCAATTGTGTCACATAAATTGTGGTGTCACCGCCAGACACCACACTTGCTAGGTGGTAGCTTTAAATCGGCCGCGGTCCATTAGTACATGTCGGACCCGCGTGTCGCCACTGTCAGTGATCGAAGACCGAGCGCCACCACACGGCAGGTCTCGAGAGACTTACTAGCACTCGCCCCAGTTGTACGGACGACTTAGCTAGCGATGCAACACTGACGAAGCCTCGTTTATTTGCAGAGGAGATAGTTAGAATAGCCTTCAGCTAAGTCAATGGCTACGACCTAGCAAGGCGCCATAGCAATTGATAGTTATCGTATGAAGCATGTCTCATCAAGAACGATGTATACAAATGATGGATTAAAGTTAAGTATTCCAGAAGCTACGTACTTTTCTTTATAGCATTCATTACGTATCCTGTTTCAGACCTCACGCCATCCTGCGTGAGCTTATAGTGTGCATTTCGGCCTTCTCTAGCAATATAACAAGTGGCGACGAGGCTTAAAAGAGGATTTCGCGTTCGTATTGCTCTAATTTACTTGTGTCATGGCTTCGCCACAATCTCCAGATGTACTGTCCGAATTTTATCGCTTGCAGCATCAGCAGACGCAGGCGTTATTGGATGCCCTTGGACAGCTCGTCCAGGGTCAACATGCAATGCAAACCGATGCGGCAGCCGCCGCTTCACCGCTACCGCAGCCACAACATGCTGTTGCACCCCCGTTTCGGCACTACGATGCGGAGGTGGAAACCTGGACGGAGTGGTCACGCCAGTTTGGATTTCATCTCGCCGCCTACAGAATTCAAGGTAGCGAGCGGCAGCCTCATTTCTTGGCGCATGTAGGGGTGCAAACGTACCGTGTGATAGTGAAATTATTTCCCCGACGCGACGTAGCAACTCTGTCCTACGAAGAAATTTTGTCTGCTTTAGATGCCTATTTCAAAGAAACAGTCAATGTCGTTGCAAAAAGGTATACGTTCTTTCGTACAAAACGTACGGCCGGTCAAACTAATCTGGAGTGGGTTGCAACTTTGCAAGGCCTTACAAGGGATTGTGCTTTTGAGTGTGAATGTGAACTCCCTTATTCAGATACTATGGTGCGTGATGCAATTGCACAGAACGTTTCTGATGTTCGTATACGGGAGCAAATTTTGAAACTAGTCAATCCCTCCCTTCAACAAGTGATAGACATAATGGATAGGCAAGACACACTTGACTTTGCTCAGGACTCATTTGCAACTTCGCCCGCTGTGTGTCACATTAACCGGCCCGCCGGGCGAGCTGCACGGAACGGTATACAGCCCTCGCGCACGTCCGCGCAGCCACGTGTCCTGCGTAAGCAGGCAAATGCAGTGCTAAAATCATGCCCGCGGTGTGCTACTAGACATTCGCGTGAGAATTGCCCGTCGCGCCAAGCTATTTGCTTTTTCTGTAATGAAAAAGGACATGTTCAGAGTGTTTGCCAGAAAAAGCTCAGATCAGACACTCACAACGATTCCAGGCCCTTTGCTTCGCGCCGGAATCGTACCAAGAATACTCAGGCTCGTGAACCTTCACCCATGAACATTCATGTAGTTAATTCCACTCCGCCCAGTGCCACTCTCTCTACCAGTGACTGTGTTCGTCCCACAAAAATTGTGCGTCGACATCGACAGAAATCACGTCAATTAGCAAGTGATTCTGTACCAGTGTCTGTTCAAGTTGCACGAGACAGTCGCACTTGTCGTCAGCAGGACAATAAACTTTTTGTAGATTTGGTCGTAAATGGCAACGTAATACCATTCCAGCTCGATACCGGAGCTGCAGTTTCATTGATCAATAAAGTCACGTACAACCAACTGGGCACTCCTCCGTTGCATGCCGCAAATGTTAAGCTAACTACATATTCAGGTCACACGATCCCTGTGTTAGGACAGTGCAGCCTTCTTGCAACATACAAGGGACAACAAAACTGGTGTCATTCTACGTCCTTCGTTCTTCTTCTGCAGTGAACTTGTTTGGTTTAGATTTATTTCAGTTGTTTAACTTGTCTATAGTCAATCAGGCCCTATCAGTGAACCAGACTGTGCCATAGAAGACTTGCCTTCGCCGCAGAATTTGAAGCAGCTACAGAGTGTGTTGGGAAAAATTAACTATTGCAATAAATTTGTGCCGCGCGCTTCTTCCATTTCAGCTCCGCTTCATCGTTTACGCCGTAAAGGTGTTCCGTTTGTCGGTTACGCCGTAAAGGTGTTCCGTTTGTGTGGACGACGGAATGCAAACGCGCCTTTCGCCAGTTGAAATCGGCGTTGCTTTCAAATACTTGCCTTAAGCCATTCGATCCCCAGAAACCCCTTTTGTTGATGGTAGATGCATCGGATTTCGGGATCAGTGCTGTGCTTGCGCACAAAGATGGCTCGCATGATCGCCCTATTGCCTTTGCGTCCAAATTGCTGTCGTCTGCACAAAGAAATTATTCACAGATCGAGAAAGAAGCTTTGGCTCTCGTGTTTGGTGTTACAAAGTTACATGATTTCTTGTATGGTCGTCACTTTACCATCATCACAGACCACAAACCTTTGACATTGCTTTTTCATCCGAACAAGCCTGTACCTCCACGTACAGCGCAGAAATTCACTCGCTGGTCTATTTTCCTCTCACAGTACCGCTACGGTATCTTGTATTGGTCCACTGTTAAGCACGGAAACGCCGATGCGTTGTCCCGTTTGCCTGTTGCTGAGGATAGAGCATTCGATTCTTCCGAACTTGCTTGCATGTTCCTTGATTCGGAAACCGATGACGTGGTCGAATCGTTTCCGATTGATTTTCGTCGTGTAGCTACAGCCACAGCTGCTGACCCTGTCCTTGCTACGGTTTTGCGTTTTGTTGCTACGCAATGGCCCTTGTCAAAGTCACGGATCGAGGATCCGTTGGTTCGCAGATTTTTTGCTCACAAGGAGAGACTTTTTGTACGACGTGGTGTTTTGCTGTTGCGTTCTGATAATGATCAGTCCAGAGTCGTGTTCCCACGTTCGTTACGGTCCTCTGTCTTACGGCTTCTCCAACAAGGACATTGGGGTATAGTGCGAACGAAACAACTTGCTCGTCAGCACTGTACTTGGTTCGGAATCGATGCTGCGATTACGAATATGTGCTCTTCTTGCATGGCGTGTGCCGAACAACAATCTACACCGCCGCGGAAATTCTTTGCATGGCCGAAAGCCACTTCCCCTTGGCAACCCTTGCACATCAATTTTGCTGGTCCATTCTGGAATGGTCAATGGTTGGTTGTTGTCGATTCCTTCAGTAATTTTCCTTTGGTTGTCCAGATGTCTTCCACGACGACATCTGCCACCATCCAAACGTTATCCGCTATCTTTTGTATTGAAGGTCTTCCACAGACTATTGTTTCCGACAATGGCCCACAATTCATGTCCGCCAAATTTCAGTCATTCTGCAAGGCCAATGGTATTCAACATCTGACATCCGCACCATTTTCGCCTCAGTCAAACGGTGCCGCTGAACGATTGGTCCGGACTTTCAAGTCACAGATGTTGAAGTTGAAAGAGTCGCATTCTCAGAAGGAAGCGTTGTTGCTCTTTTTGTCTTCGTATCGCTCTCAGCCCCAAGATGGTCGCTCGCCGGCTGAGTTGCTACACGGTCGTCCTCATCGAACCTCGATGTCTTTGCTGCATCCGCCGCATCAGGTTCCAGTGCAGCGGCAGACTCCTGCTTTTGCTCCAGGCGACATTGTATTCTATCGCAACTATCGAGGTTCACGGCGTTGGCTCGCGGGGCGCATTCTTCGCTGCCTTGGCCGCGCGATGTATTTGGTTTTGGGGGCCTCTGGTGAGGTGCGTCGGCATCTCAATCAGCTGCGCCTCTGTCGTCGCCTGGGTTCTGCCGTTCCCCGTCTGCTTTCAGCGACGGTGCCGTCCGGTCAGTGCCCTGGGGACCCATCTACTGGCTCGCCTCATCCCCAGGTGTTACCGACGCTGCCTTCCATTTTGCCCCATGGCGACGCGACGCCGCCGCCTGTTCTCCCGCCGGCGCCGCCCGCAGTGGACGCGCCGCTGCAACCGCCAAGCGCCTCCCTGGGTCACGCGCCGCCGATCGCTTCCCGTGACCAGCAGTCCTCCGCCATGGAACTCTTGCCCGCTCCGGACCATCTGTCGTCTTCGCCAGTCGGGTGCTCCGACTCGATGGCGGTCGACCCGTCGGCCCCTCCTGACTATCTACGGGCGCATACACCGCATGTTGGCGTGCACCCTGGACTAGGTTTTCAGGCGTTTCCCAGGTCCCCTCGGACCGAATGGCCGGGTGCGGGTGGCACAGCCTCGCCTGTTGTTAGGCTCCCCACCTCATCGCATACGCCAACATGGGGTCCTCCCCACGGCGGGCGGAAGCCTTATAACACGACCGTTCACCGATTTGCGGGGGAGGAATGTGGTGTCACCGCCAGACACCACACTTGCTAGGTGGTAGCTTTAAATCGGCCGCGGTCCATTAGTACATGTCGGACCCGCGTGTCGCCACTGTCAGTGATCGAAGACCGAGCGCCACCACACGGCAGGTCTCGAGAGACTTACTAGCACTCACCCTAGTTGTACGGACGACTTAGCTAGCGATGCAACACTGACGAAGCCTCGTTTATTTGCAGAGAAGATAGTTAGAATAGCCTTCAGCTAAGTCAATGGCTACGACCTAGCAAGGCGCCATAGCAATTGATAGTTATCGTATGAAGCATGTCTCATCAAGAACGATGTATACAAATGATGGATTAAAGTTAAGTATTCCAGAAGCTACGTACTTTTCCTTATAGCATTCATTACGTATCCTGTTTCAGACCTCACGCCATCCTGCGTGAGCTTATAGCGTGCATTTCGGCCTTCTCTAGCAATATAACATAAATATTGCTTCTTTATTTGTCTATCGTAAGTGCTCATGTATATTCATATTGTCAGTCAAACGGGAATCAACATTCTCCATTAACAGGAATCTCCTTACAACCGTCTTTCTATATCTGTTATTTTCATCCTCGTCACTACCACTACCACTACTACTATTATCTTTTTCGTAACCACTACTGCCACTTTCCATCTTTCTTTTCGCTCCCTTCTCCGATACTTCCAGGCTGTTTTTCACCTTTAGCCCACAGACGCTTGAGTCAGCCACGACCTTGGACACACCTGTAAATATGTCTTCCCCCGCGAAATACAGCTTTTGTCCTTCTTCTGGCCAGCAGGTAAACGGAGCGCACTCGGTCCTACAGGCGGCCACAATGGGACGGACCGGTTCCAGCGGCGGGCTCTTTGTGGCCCACGCGAACGCGCAGTCGCTAACGGCTCACTTCGACGAGTTCTGTGACCTGTTCTGCCAATCGCTGTTCCATATTATCCTCGTCTCTGAAACTTGGTTGAAACCAAACATTTCTTCCGATGCTATCTGAATCACTGGTTACTCTCTCCTAAGAGCAGATCGTGAAACACGACGCGGGGGTGGTGTGGGTGCCTATGTTCGCACTGATCTGACACCTACTGTACTATGCACATCGGATGCAAAGGGCGAAGGAGAAGCAGAGTTCTTGTTTTTCGAAATAAATACATCAAATCAGAAACTGCTAGTTGGAGTAGTCTATAAACCCCCAAACGTCGGTGCCATGTCCTCCTTTCAGTCTGCCCTGTCCTCACTCGTGACACAGTATGAACACATAATCATTATGGGCGACACAAACATCGACTTACAGTTAAAATCTCCCTCTGCAGAAAAACTAAGGCAACTGTTCCACTCCAATGATATGAGTTTAACACCGCTGGACCCAACTCATTACACGCCACACAGCCACACACTCATAGACATAATAGCAACAAAGCGACCAGATAAAATAATTCGCGCCAGTCAGACATCCGCTCCGGGACTCTCTGCTCATGACGTGATATTCTTAAATTACTCAATGCATACTACCAAAGAAAGATCTCACCTGGTAACCTACAGAAACTTAAAAAATGTTAACCATGACGCTCTTCGAAAGGATTGCTCAGACATCCCTTGGCATGATATAAGCAATGAACCGACTTTAGATGGAAAAATTCGGCAATTATGTCACAAAATTATTGCACTGTATGATAAACATGCTCCTCAACGCACTGTCAAGGTAAAGAGAGCTCCCACTCAGTGGCTCACCACTGCATTACGCCAGTTAATGAATAAACGTGATGCTGCACATAGGGCCTTCAAGCGTAACCCAACTCCCGAGGCGTACAAAGCTTATAGGAAACTCCGAAACAAAACCAAGCAAAGCGTGAGGAATGCCAAAATCGGACATGCCCGCTCTGTCGTATGCGGCATACCAACACCTGCTGCACTGTGGAAAAAGCTGCGCAGTTTCGGTATAGGGAAGCGAAGATCTGACGCTGTTTATCAAGCGTCTGCAGAAGAATTAAATGATTTCTTCTCAACAGCTGTAAACTGCCACGCAGCAACAAATTACCAGCCCCAACATATCAATCTCTCGAGACAAGTGTTTCCTAAAACATGTCACTACCGGCACTGTACACAAGGCAATTATGAGAATCTCTTCCAAGGCAGTAGGAAATGATGGAGTGAGCATTGGCATGATTAAGAACATTGTAGACACTATTATTCCAGTTATCACAGACATCTTCAACCTGTCTCTTGTCAGTAGTACATATCCTACTGAGTGGAAGCAAAGTTTAATTCAACCTATACCCAAGACTGACAACCCTAAGTCGCCAGGTGACTACAGGCCGATCAGCATACTACCTGCAATATCTAAAGCCCTAGAAAACATCGTCCATGAACAGCTGACGGATTACCTCAAAACTCATAACATCCATGACGAATATCAGTCAGGCTTTCGAAATCACCATAGTACAGCAACTGCATTAATCAAAGTAACTGATGACATTAAACATGCTATGGACAGACGTGAAGCTACCATCCTAACACTGCTTGACTTTAGCAAGGCTTTTGACACAGTTGACTTTGATATATTACTAATTAAAATGAAACAGCTGAATTTCTCAAACAGCGCAATACAATGGTTCGACAGCTACCTCAAAAACAGAAGTCAACAAGTCATTTGTGGGTCAGAAAAGTCATCATGGAAAAACATGCGCTCTGGAGTTCCCCAAGGCTCCGTCCTTGGTCCATTACACTTCTCACTGTACATTAATGATATTTCTTCAGTGATTCACTCCTGCAACTACCATCTATATGCCGACAACATCCAACTGTACATAAGTGCAAGCCCCAAGAACATTGCTGATGCAGTAGCGAGTACGAACGCAGTCCCTCAAATACTCCTCAATGGTACCCAACTACCATACCAAATAACAGTAAAAGACCTTGGAATAATCTTGGATGAACACCTAAACTGGGAAGAACAAACAGTCACAGCTTGCCGGAAATTGCTCTCCTCCCTACATGCAATTCAAAAATTTAGAAAAATATTTCCAACCCATGTTAAACAAAAATTAGTCCAAAAACTAGTCTTGCCTAATCTTTACTACTGTGATGTAGTTCAACACGGCACAAATAGTGAAAATTCTAGATGCCTCGAGCTGGTGATGAATGCTTGCGTTAGATACGTGTGCAATATTCGGTTGTATGATCATATCAGTCCTTCATACTCCCAGCTAGGGTGGATACGCCCACATAAGGCACGCGATCTCCACACAATGTGCTTACTTCATCGATTTCTTAGCCACTGGTGCCCCCAATACTTATCTTCTCACATTAAACACCTATCATCATTCCACAACTGCAATACCAGATCGGATACGTCTAGCGTCTTGGCTGTACCTTTACATAATACAAAATCTTTCTCCGTGTCATTCTCCATCTCAGCCATACAACTATGGAACGCACTCCCCTGTGATCTGCGTCTTATCCAGAACCAATCAACATTCAAGAGGGAACTCAAAACTTACATATTAGGGATGGTATAGCCACCATTGTTGTGCCCCTCTCATCTCTTTCTTTCTCCTCTCCATCACAGCTTCGAATTTTACCATTCTATTTCTCTTCCTCTAACCTATCTACCTCTTCTACATCTCTTTCACCCCATTCTATCGTCTTACGTCTCTGCTCGATGAGAATAACTCACAAGCTGCAAGAACGTAACGAGAAAATTCCCAACTAACAATAGGACTGACATTCAGAAAAGAAAAGTATGTTTACTTTCATATACATAGTCATTACTATTATTATTATTATTATTATTATTATTATTATTATCATTATTATTCTTGATTGTTATAATTATTTTTTGATTGTTATAATTATCATTGTACTACTGTTATAATCTCTATTTTTTTCTTTAACGTCAATACTGTATAATACGTTATATGTCCTTAATGTTCTGTAGAAACTGTAACTCGTTCAATCTGAGTATGCCTGGTTAGGTGTAAGAGAGGGCCTGAAGGCCCTAATCTTGCCAGGTAAAATAAATGCATAAATAAATAAATATGTACCAGAATAAATAAAATGTCTATAAAATGCTGCACTGTACAATGTCCTTGCAGTGTGACAGTCACAATTCATTAAATCCATTGCTCGGGGCCTCTGGCCTGCTGAGGAGTGCCGCAGTTCTGGGTCCTTGGATAAACCACGAAAATCCACCTCATTATGGCACACACAAACAGACCCGACCTGCAGCAGATCAGTGAGAGTGGATCCGATGGGCAGGGCTTGCACATTAGTGGGAAACAATGGGCTTTAGATTGGCAGGCCCAATTTGTTAGAGGTACCTACAGAAATGGCCTGTGGTTTTGGCCCATCATGGCGGTCCCCTCGTGTGGCCGGCTATTAACGTGTCACAGAAGCATGTTGATGGAATCACACCACAGCGATCAATCCATGCAAGAGATAACTTGCACAAATATTCTGTAAATCAATACTAATGAAGATAGGTAGCAACTGACCGTAAAGATGATCACTGAGTCACAGACAGGCACACAGAAAAGACAATCACCCTCTCTCAACTATATTTTCGACCATAGCCTTTGTCAGAAAACAATAACATTTGCACATTCAGTCACTCAGACATAACTCGTGCACACATGACGCGTATTTTCACTCTGTTTACAATATTTTAAAAATTTAGGAGGGCGGTCTCTAGCTCGATCTAGTTTTGATGTCTCACAGATTGACCGTAACCTAAAACTGTGTGCAATCGCTAACCAAGACGCCACTGCCTGGCAAAGTCATTACAGAAGAGGAACAGGAACAGGCAAACAGAGTCAATGCTACTGCGCCTGCGCCCCCTGGTTGGCTCTGAGCACTATGGGACTTAGAATGAGGTCACCAGTCCCCTATAACTTAGAACTACTTAAACCTAACTAACCTAAGGATCTCACACACATCCATGCCCGAGGCAGGATTCGAACCTGCGACCGTAGCGGTCGTGCGGTTCCAGACTGTAGTGCCTAGAACCGCTCGGTCATCCCGGCCGGCTGCGCTCCCTCCACTGTCATACCGTATGCGTGGGCAATAATTAAATTAAACTATGCAAGCTTTTAGATGCACGTACATTGTTTCGGTTTAGCTTTCTATTTACTTGTACACAGTTGAACGTGTTTACAACATGTAGTGTGCAACGTGTTGTGCGCAATGCCGCCCGAAAAAATAAACATTGTTTCGTGGATAGCTGACCATCCTGGAACATTTACGTATGACGGAACTGTTTTATATTGTCAAGATTGCGAGAAAAACAAGTCTGCAGGAATGCAGAAGAAAGGACCATGACAACAACTGACAACAGCAAGTTGCAGTAGCATGAATGTGTCCAAAGGTAACCAAAAAGTCGGTGTAACATGAATCTATGTGAAGCATTCATTGCAAGCAATATTCCCCTTCACAAACTTACAAATCCAATCCTCAAAGGTGTCTTGCACAAATATTGTTTAAATCAAAACATACCAGATGAATCAACATTGCATAAAAATTACATACTGACAATTTACATGAATGTTCTGGAAGAAATACGCAATGAACTCAAGGACAGCATTATCTGGATTTCAGTTGACAAAACTACTGGCACGTGTGGTCATTACACTGCAAATTTAATTCTTGGTGCTTTAAAAGAAGAGCTTTCTTCTTCCTATTTAGTGGCCTGCAAAGAACTTTAAAAAGTAAATCATTCTACGATTGCCAGATTTGTGAATGAGAGTACTAGAAAAATACTTCCAGTACCTTCTACAGACGAAGGGACATTTGTGTTTATTTTATATGCTGCTCCCTATACGATCAAAGCAGGAAAAGCCCTCAGAGTATTTTATCCCAATTTGATTCATGCGACATGCTTTGCTCATGGGGTACATAACCTTGCTGCAGAAGTACATTCCACATTTGTGAATGTAAATAAACTGATTTCATCCACCAAGAAAGTGTTTCTAAAGGCTCCTGCTCACATCAAAACTTACACAGAAAAAACTACCAAATGTGCCAAATGAACAAGTGGTAACCTGTTGGGGTCCATGGGTTGAAGTTGTGTTGTTTTACGACGAACATTTCCAGGCCACTAGAGGAGCAGTAAGTGACTTCAATAGTGCAGAGGGTTTGCCAGTTTGCCAGTGAAAGGAAGCATTTTATGATCCCGGTATTACGAAAGACACTGCTGTGATTAGCACTCATTTTTCCCCACATACTTGCAAGTATTAAAAAGTTTGAAACTGAAGGTTTAGTGTTGACAATGAATCGATTCAGTTAATGAATAAAATTATTCTAGTGAACTCCTCATTGTCTCAGGTATTCCCAAGAAAACTTAAAAGGAAAGTATGAAAACATTTGAAACAATAATCCAGGCTTTGAACCCTTGAGCCAAATTGATACTTTTATTAATGGGATGGGAGAACTTTTACCGGAAACAATAACTGTCAAAGTTCCTGGCAGATTAAAACTGTGTGCTGGACCGAGACTCGAACTTGGGACCTTTGCCTTTCGCGGGCAAGTGCTTTACTATCTGAGCTACCCAAGCATGACTCACGACCCATCCTCATAGCTTCAATTCTGCCAGTACCTCGTCTCCTACCTTCCAAACTTCACAGAAGCTCTCCTGCGAACCCCACGCTGTGTCTAAGCCATGTCTCCGCAATATCCTTTCTTCCAGGAGTCTTAGTTCTGCAAGGTTCGCAGAAGAGTTTCTGTGAAGTTTGGAAGGTACGAGATGAGGTACTGGCAGAATTGAAGCTGTGAGGACAGGTCATGAATCGTGCTTGGGTAGCTCAGATCGTACAGCACTTGTCCGCGAAAGGCAAAGGTCTCAAGTTTGTGTCTCAGTCCGGCACACAGTTTTTATCTACGAAGAAGTTTCGTATCAGTGCACACTTCACTGCAGAGTAAAAATTTCATTCTGGAAATAACGGCCAACATAGCACCCAAATTCAAATACTGCCCAATTACCTCAGTTGATGTAGAACAGTCCTTTCTGCTTACAAAAGTGCTTTGAGTGATCGAAGACACAATCTTATTACCGAACATTTGGGACAGTACTTGGTCATTTATGTTTAAAATAGTAGAGAAATGTAAAATAAATTTTAAACGGTGCTTTGGTCCAACAGTATTGATTAAAAGTTAATGCTGTTCAAAAAAGTTCATTACTGCATGATTTGTTTTTTAAATAAAATATTACGGAGTTTTTGAGAGTGCCCCTATGCGTGCAATATATCTCGAAGTTGGTGCTGTAAATATTGAATGTTTTGCTGTGACTCCCTCGCATTGCAACCGCTTGTTACCGACAACAACAGTAAAGAAGGTCCAATTCTTGAAACATGGTATGCGTCCCCATTTCGCAAGTTTTTAAAAAATAATCCCAAAATGGCCCCCTTCCTAACCTCTACCAGAAAGTATTCAGAAAAAGGTATCATCGTTCTAAATGAACTGATCTTTTGCGTGGCTGGCCCTCTTCCTCGTAATTGATAATTACAGGTTCAACTTTTGAGACATAATGCACGCAGTAACTACCATGTTTTTTAAATTATAATTTGATCTTGCATATTATGACAGTTTTCATGCATTTTTAAGCATTTTTCACGCATGTTTGCGTGCATATTATAAGGTTTTTATGGTGCATACAATCCAGTCTCCAGTTATAACATTAGTTGACATGCAATCCACATGCCTTGAAAGGAAAAAAAAGAGTAATGGCATTCAATGTTAACCATATGTCTTCTGGTAATTCTACAATAGTTTTAAAACTACTACAGAAAAGCAGTTAAAGGGTTCTTCCATGACCATCATGGATTTTGGATAAGTTTCATATGAACATTCACATGTGTTCCCAATAAACATACTTCTGGAGGTATACTCATTTTTTTGACTCCACAGTGCAGCTATCAACAGTGCTCCTATGAGTTTTCAGCCACTTTGAGACATAATATCTCCAGCAATATTTTCACATAAGAAACAAAATTAGACCGAATTGTGCAATTTTTTGTATTTTCTTAAGCAAAATGGTAAAAAAGGCTTCATGAGCAATTTTCATATGGATAATTTGCAGCAAAAATAGACGCTACAAAATAAGGTAACATTTAGCTTTTTATATCTCAGGAAGTAATTGCAAGATAAATCTAAAACATTGCATGTCTTAACTTACAAATACGAGGTATTACAATATAAAATTTCATTCTCCTAGAGAAAGTGGTTCGGGAGAGTAATTTACATCTATACAATGGTCTCCGATTCGAACAGAGTGAGGTAAAACTCCTGGCTTATGCAGATGATATAGTGTTGCTGAGTGAAACTGAAGAAGAACTGAAAGACATGTACAGATCTCTCAGGCAGAGTGCCAGCAAAATCGGGCTCTTGATTAACCAAGAGAAAACTGAATATATGGAAATAGGTCAAGTCATAAACCCAAATCCTTACTTTGAAATTGACCAACATTCTAAATTCAGAAAAGTTCTCCAGTTTAAATACCTTGGATCATGTTTCAACAGTAAAAATATCATAACAATGGATATAAATGAAAGAATAGCCTCAGGGTCAAGATGTCTATACTCACTAATCAGCCTACTCAAAAGTAAAGCTTTGTCAATCACCACAAAGATGAAGATATACAAAACTATTATCTGCCCCATAGTACTGTACGGTTCAGAAATCTGGACACTTACAAAGAATGAAAGAGAAAAATTGAATGTTTTTTAAAGAAAAGTAATGAGAAAAATCTGGGGACCTTTGTTGGAGAATGACGTATGGAGAACTCGAAAGAACAATGAAATTTATCAGTTAATGAAGCAACCCTCTATCATCCAGAAATTAAAAAGTAGGAGACTGCAATGGGCTGGACATGTGGCCAGAATGGAAAACAACAAAATCACCAAGAAAGCATTTGAAGGAACTCTCCAGGCAACAAGACTATTGGGCCGACCTCGTACAAGGTGGAAAGACGACATAGAGAAGGACATCGCAGCATTAGGAATTTCCACAGGGTGGAGAGAGGCTGCGAGAGATAGAAGGCAGTGGAAGCAGATCGTTGATGCAGCGCGTGGTCATAGGGTCTGTGATCGCTGAGAAGAGAGAGAGAGAGAGAGAGAGAGAGAGAGAGAGAGAGAGAGAGAGAGAGTTTTTCAGTAGTTTACAAGCTGAGGATAAAATTAAAGATTTCTTCTAAAAATGGCAAAAATGGCTATCTATCGTCCGCTTTGAAAAAGTCTTCTGTAAACTTTTTAAAACCATTTTCATTAGAAAGACCACGCCTTAAACCATCTGAAAACTAGATTTGGTTTTGCAATGTGAGCATATTCAGCCCTAAAAAACATCAAGCTGGAGATGCATTGAAAATGGGCCCATATTCAAATGGTACTCACAGCTGACATCTCTTATTGTATTCTACAATTTTTTATTACTCTCTACGAAAGGCGATATCGGAAGTCTTAAGGGTCAGGAAGTGCGATAAAGTCCAAATAAATAGAAAACCTTCATAAAAGAGGGGTCTCTTGTCATGAATCATCACGATATATTTCAGTCAGTTTTTCTACTATCACTACAGAATTAAACAGCTTATAAACTTCACAGGTTAACTAAGAATTACCAAGGCAGTGGAGGAAACCATTGCAGCAAAATTGTTGCACAACTGACAACTGCTGCAGTACACACTGTATAAATAGTCTTCATGTTTTACATCACTGTCACAATGTGAAATTATGGTAAAGTTCACAGCAGTCTTCTGTACATTTTTTGGAATGAATTCACTTTATCGAGGATTATTTGTATGTCCGTTTATTGTGCAATGCTACTGAAGTGCTAGCTGAATTCCAGTTTAAGATACAGCGTACTTTGTGTAAGCACAGTATGCAGTTTTATGTGGATTATTAGTGTACTGATGGAAATAATAGCAACGTGTTGCTACGGTAGCTTAACCACTGCTGGTTCCCTTTCAGGTGAGAAAACGAGCACTCCATTTACTCTCGGGTCCATGCCCGACAGCTGTGCAACAGCAGCCGTGGGTGGGTTAGTTTACTAGAAGTTCCAAATCCTGATAATGGTTTCTCTATGCAGGCTCTCAAGCCCAGACGCTAAAGTTAGAAGCGATCTCTTTTAGGATCTTAAGCTTATGTTCACTTCAAGCCACTTAAAATTTTTACAGGTTTCATTAATTTGCTGTAGAATGTCATGAGGAAAAATCTAATACCAGCCAGATGTGTCACTGATGGAATAGTTTGAGAAGAAATTTTGATAAGACATAATCTAAACAATTAAATTTATCTATTGTGACTGCCTCAAATTATTACAGCCAGAAAAAGAGAAAAACTATTGTTTTAAGGGATCCTTTATTCCTTTTCATTTTTTATACAAAATAATTTTGTGGAGTTAAATGCTGTGAAGATGTCTAAAAAACCACTTATTTGCAGTTCTTCTGACTGAAGTTCATATCCTAGTGATAATAACTTTTGATGTTACCTTCCACAGAGAGGGTGTTACCTTCCACAGAGAGTACTAAAGAATTGTAGAACATATGTTAGATTTGAGTATAAATGGAATATGGGCCCATTCTCAATGCGCCTCCATCATGTCATCATTTTTTAGGGCCTTATATGCTCGCATCCAACACCAAATCTAGTTTTTACGTGGTTTAGGACATGGTCTTTCTAGTAAAAAAATAGCCACTTTTGGCACTTTTCGAAGAAGTTGTCAGCTTTAACTTGAACTTGTAAGCTATAGTAAGTCAATAGGAGAATGAAATTTTATGATGTAAGTCCTTGTATTGCTAATTTATTACATGCAAGGTTTCAAGTTCATCCCACAATTATTTCCAGAGATATAAAAAATTAAACTTTAAATTTTTTTCCGAGCATCTATTTTTTGGCCAACTTTGTTTAAAATTAAACACATGGAAATTGATCAGGAAATCTATTATTATTATTATTATTCTTTCACTTACAAGAGAGCAAAAAGTTGTACAAGATGGCCTAGTTTTGTTTCTTTGAAGAAAATACTGCCAGAGGTATTATGTCTCAAAGCTGCCGAAAACTGACAGGTACACTGTTGATAGCTGCGCAACCAGGTCAAACAAATGACTTCATCCCCACAAGTATGGAATTGGTGATCCTGAAACTTTACCAATGTTTACTGGGAACATGTATGGATGTTCACACAAAATTTCAGTGAAATCTGTGGAGGTCATGTAGGAACTTTTCCCGAAATTAGACCATTTGACCTGGAATCGACCAGCTGTGTACAGTTAAATGAACATACCTTCATATGCTGGAGCCAGCTTGTTCAAACACAGATAAATACTTGGAAGTAGATCTTCTGGACTCAGAACTATTACAGACCGAAAATAGTTAGCAAGGATCTCAATGATTTTAAGCCTTGCTGAAATGTTCTCAATTGATTCAAAAGTTTTTGCAAGTGCAAGGTATGGGACCCTGGAAATGGGAAAAAAGTCATTAGCTTATACTGTTTCATACAGAAGAGGAGCATCTAGTCATCAGTTGCGGAAAGGTGGAAACAAATATAACATAGCAGCTCACATTACAACACTGCATCAAGAAACCACCTCTTCTTGAATGAACTTTAACCTTGCGTTAACTCTCAAAATCCAGAATTTCCGTGGTTGCAAACATTTTCATCGAGCAATATCTCACATCTTTCTAGCAAAAGATTTTAACTATCAACTCATATCCTACTAATCAGTTATGTGACAATTCACTGAATATGAGTGACAAACGAAATTTATCATTATTTCTTGATAGAAACACTTAAACATAGAAAACAATATGCCAAGCTTCTGGAACTGTATGTTCCTTCTTCAGGAAGGAAAGAGGCACGGGAAATGTTGCTGCTGCTGCTGCTCTGTGTGTGTGTGTGTGTGTGTGTGTGTGTGTGCGCGCGCGCATGCGTAGGAGGGTGGGGGTCGTGTCAGACCTTAAACTGAGGACCCATCTACTGACGACAAAAACTTGCCCCAATGAAATTGTCTTTCCTCCCAGAAGGACAAAGGTATAGTTTCGAAAGCCAGGAGAATCAATTTCTACTGATAATTCTGTTGGAAATACTAGGAGTTGAATCTCCTGACATACTGGCAATTCTATTGTCTAATTGCAATTTTCATAATTTTTTTCAAATGAATTTTTCATTTTACACCAATATTTATCAAGACTGTTTATTGATACCTGGCTAACATGATGAGAAATTACAATGTAAAATGTATTGACTTCATTTATGCCTTTGCTGATGCAATTTCAACTCTTAGTGAAGACAAAAGGCTTCACAACAGATATCAAAAGTTTAGTGAATGAACTTTAGGCACTAACTTCACAATCCTCAGTCTATATTCATATTAGCTTCACAAGTATGACATACATCCTTAGTTACACAATTTCAGATAAAATAGTTCATTGCTCTTCGTTTCCTACAATAAAATATAATGAAACTGGATAGATAAAAAAAAATCTTTTCACCAAGCAACAGCATGAAAACACACATTAAAAAAAAAAGTTTTATGTATGCAAGCTTTCTCAGACAGTGGTTGCTTCCTCCAGCAGAAGGGTTGAAGGGGAAGGAAGAGGAGTGAAGTAAAAGGACGGGAGAGATTTAGGAAAAAGGTTATAGTTTGGGAAAGTCACCCAGGACCCTGGTTGAGGGGAGACTTGCCGGACAGGATGAGAAGGGAAGTTTTTCCATTTTCAATATACTCACTTTTCTCCTTGTTTCCAGAATGCATCTTCGATAGGGTGATAATCATTTTTTGTGGGTTCATAATCTGACACAGACTCAGATTTTAATCCAATCATAGGTGTACCTTTTTTGCTTCCAGTTTCACTTTTTTCTTCTGTAACTGGACTGCTCTGTTTTGTTTCATCAGTTTTTGCTTTCGCTTTTGTGGGAGCTATAGAAAACATTACATGTGAGTCACAAATGCCATTGATCACAGAAATAAATATGACAAAGTTGTTCCAGAACATTTCAAAAGAAAAGAGAGTATCGTAAACACAAGAAAAACTGTTTTAAAACAGTTTACACAATTATATGTGGATATTTTTATCATAAAAGACTGGAATGAGAAATCAGAGGCAGCAAACAGTATTACAGGGCACCCAGACACCACTCTCAGCTCATCTTATTTTCACTCTTCTTTCGTATTTGCAATAAGTCTGCTGTACAGTCATCTATAAGCAGCCCAGTATGAACTGCACTATAGTGATACAAACATGTGGGAACCTGAACATCTGTTGGCATATATGAGTAATCTGAGTGCAACACAAACAACATTAAGCTTTAGGTTAAAGCCTTCTCCAGAAAAGGAAACAAACACACAGTCATTCACAGAAATACACACACCTCACTCACATGACCACTATCTGTGGTTGCTACAACCAGAATGAAACTGTTGCGTTGGACAACAGTAGGGTGAGACCAGGAAAATTTCTATAGTAGAGAGTGAGCTGTAAGGACAACTCCTGTCTGCGCAATTCAGAAAAATATGGGGGGGGGGGGGGGGGGGGGGATCCAGACGGCAGCCAATAAATCATGCATGCCATGTTCAGCTGCATGTTGTGCCACAGGGTGGTCTAATTTGTTCTTGGCCACAGTTCGGAAGTGGCCATTCATTCTGGTGAACAGCTGGTTGGAGGTCAAACCAATGTAAAAAGCTGTCTTCACATGTGGTCCAGCCTCTGATGGCGTAGGAACGCCTGTGACATGACTGGATTATGAAGTGCTAGGTGGGTGGATTGGGCAGGTCTTGTGCCTGGGTCATCCACAGGAATCATAACCCTGTGGCAAGGGATTGACCATGAAGTGCCATAGAGATGGGCTGGGATGTTGTGGAGTTTGGGTGGGCGATGGAACATCACTTTAGAAGGGGTGGGAACGACCTTGGGTAGTATGTCCCTCAGACCAGGACGTGATGATAAATAACCAATGCCCTGAAGAAGGATGTTGTTCAGTTGCTCCAGTCTGGGATGGTACTGGGTGATGAAGGAGGCACTCCTTCAAAGGTGGTTCTTGGGGGTGGTGGGAGGATTGTGGGTGTTTGGGGATGTGGCACAGGAAATCTATTTGCAGACTAGGTGCCTGTATATAAGGCCTCTGTCAGATCCTCAGCATACTGGACAACGGAGTTCTTATCATTGCAAGTAGTCATCCATGGGTGCCCACACTGTGGGAGGGATTTTTTGGTGTGTAAGGGATGGCAGCTGTCAAAATGCAGATACTGCTGGTGGTTTTAATGTGGACAGAGGTGTGGATGGAGCCACCATAGAAGTGGTCATTGTCTAGGAAGGTGGCACACTGGGTTGAGGAGGGCCATGTGAAGTGGACAGGAGAGAAAGTGTTGAAGTTGTGAAGCAATAAGGCTAGACTGTCTTGGTCCTGAGTCAAGATAATGAAGATATCATCAATGAACCTGAACCAGAGCAAGGATTTGGAGTTTTTGTAAAGCTATGAAGGTTTCCTCTAGATGGCCCATAAACAGGTTTGCATAGAAAGTTGCCACGGAGGTGACCACGGATATGCTGTGGATTTGTTTCTATACCAGTAGTTGGGTGTTATGATACATTAGTAAGATAAATGAGCAGTGTTTTTGAAGTCTGAAGACGCTGGGAGAGGTAGTGTTCCACAGCAGTGAGACCGTGGGCTGAGGGATGTTGACGTACAGGGAAGTGGCATCAACAGCAACACGTAGTGATCCAGGAGGCAAAGGAATGGAAGTGGTTGGTGTCTTTGATGTGGAAGGCTAGATTTTGAGCAACTGCTTGGAAGTGTTGGTCAATGAGGACTTAAATTGATACTATCTCCCAGACATAGTCTACAAACAGATTACTTATGCCATATCGCCAAACACCCCTAATCCTCCCACCATCCTCAGGAACCAGTTACGAAGGAGTGACCCCTGACTGAAACAACTGAATATCCCTTGTCAGGGCTTTGATTATCTATCACCCTGCCCTGAAATGAGGGGTATACTACCCAAGATTCCTCCTATCCCTCCTGAAGTGGTGTTCTGTCACCCATCCAACCTCCATAACATCCCAGTCCATCCATATAGTAGTTCCAATCCCAACCCCTTGCCACAGGGATTATATTCCTTTGGAAGACCCAGGTGCAAGACCTGCCTATCCATCTACCCAGAACTTCCTGTTCCAGTCCTGTCACAGGTTTATCCTATCCAATAAAAGGGTGGGCCATGTCGTGTTACATCTCAGCTGCAATCACTGCACAGCTTTTTCTGTTGGTTTGACCACCAACTAGGTGATCACCAGGATGAATGGCCACTGACAAACTGACCAAAAGCAAAGTGATCCACCCTGTCCCAGCAAAACATACAGCTAAACACAATGTGCTTGATTTCAATGGCTGCTTCACAGCCCAAGCCATATGAATCCTCTCGCCTGCCACCAGCTTTTCTGAGCTCTATATATGGGACTTATCCTTACAACACATTCTGCACTCTTGAAATTACACTGACCTCAGCCTATGGTAACCTACTATCCCCCAACTTCCAGCCAATAGTTTCTGCCCATCACCTCCTCCCAATTCATGTTCCCTCACCCTCATTGTGTGCTGCTCTCTGGTAATGCACCCCTTCTCTGCTCCTCTCCTGTTCCACTGCCCACTCCACGTCCTCCCCCACAGCCTCCCAACACTTTGCCCGGCACGGTTGTCCTGGTCCCATCTAGTCCCTGGATACATCCCCCCCCCCCCCCCCAAACTGTATCCTGCTATCCCTCCCCTACGCTGTCCTACTCTGGATTGCTGATTTCATTCTGGTCACAACAGCTGGAGATAGAGGTTACATGTGACTGCTTGTGTGAATGTGTGTGTGTTTTTTTAAAGAAGGCTTTGGCCAACAGCTCAATGTGTAACAGTCGTTTCGATTGCCTGTCTGCAACTCAAGAGTGTCATCTTTATGGTGAGTACCAACCTATTCTTTGTATGATATTGTTGATATTCCAACCTAGACTTTCCACTGTTTGATTCATCCAAAGGAAAAATCAGAAAAATGTTGCACAGCATGAATACCATACCAGACCAAGAGGGTCCAGCAGTTGGAAGGAATTTAAAGTCCTTCTAAACTCAACCACAAACATAGAAGCAAGATTCAGGCTTGTGATATTTCCTACGTCTTGACTGACAACAGTCAAACCTCTCTACACTGACAGCCGAATAGCCACCCACAGTTTAGCTCAAATAGCTAAATTTACTTCAAGATTTCACTGGGAAAAAATTACAGGAGTATTATTTAACTTATTACTGTTGCTATATTGAGGAAAAATTCTCTTCGTCGTTATCCTAAGATCTCAGAGAATAGTCAATGGTCTATGAAAATCAAGTTAGTGCAGTCATACTTTGGTTAATCATGTTACAAAAATTAAAAAAAGTGAATTTGTCATGTGTTCTAACAGAGGAATGTCTGTATGGAATTTTCAGTTTCTCTAACAAACACCAAAAACTCTTCCGCACACTCAAGAGAAGCATCAACATCGTCCCTTTAGAAATGGGAGAAGAGCAGGTTATTTTTGAGGAGCTATTACCCATTTTTTTCAATTCGCTTGTCCACATTCTCATTTTTATTATATACTACAGTGTAAGTCCAACATCGTTTTATGGCCACGACTCTCTCTCACATCCAATGGACAACGCTGAACTATTGAAAGGCTTCTAGAATAACTGACTGCAGAACACAAGACTAATTTCTAGACTGATGTAGTCTTGCCAAGAAAGAAAACCTGTGGATAATGTCTAAGAAAACTTAACAAAAACATAAGCCCCAAACAAACAGTTCAGTGCTAAGTCTAAAATCACATCCAGTCAGCTCCTTGTGAAATGTTGGGAAGTTCTGGTCCTATGAACAAAGTCAATGACAGGTTTTAAACCTTCCATTCAGACTGTATTAAATGAGTTTGGTCACCAATGGCAACAGACAAAAATACACTGCAGTGCCAAGAAAACTGGTATAGGCATGCATACCGAAATACAGAGAGAGGTAAACAGGCAGAATACGGAGCTGTGGTCACAACGCCTATATAAGACAAGTGTCTGGCACAGTTGTTAGATTAGTTATTGCTGCTACAATGACAGGTTATCAAGATTTAAAAGATTTAAGGGTGTGTGAATGTGGTGTTGCTGTCAACACACAAGCGATGGGACACAGCATCTCCGAGGTAGGGATGAGGTGGAAATTTTCCTGTACAACTATCATCAAATCTCTGACATTGCTGCGGTCGGAAAAAGATCCTGCAAGAATGGGACCAACAATGACTGAAGAGAATTGTTCAAAACGACACAAAGCTTTATGCCTCGCCTGGGCCAATCAACACCGACACTGGAATGTTGATGACTGGAAACATGTTGCCTGGTCAGGCAAGTCTGGTTTCAAATTGTATCAAGTGGATGGACATGCATGGGTGTGGAGACAACCTCATGGGTCCATGGGCACTGTATGTCAGTAGGGGAATGTTCAAGCTGGTAGCAACTATGTAATGATGTAGGGCGCGTGCAGTTGGAGTGATATGGGACCCTGAATATGTCTCGATACGACTCTTGACAGGTGAGTGAAACGTACGTAAGCATCCTGTCTGATCACCTGCATCCATTCATGTCCACTGAGCATTCCGACGGACTTTGGCAATTCCAGTAGGACAATGTGACACCCCACACATCCAGAATTACTACAGAGTGGATCCAGGAACACTTGTCCGAGTTTAAACACAGCCCCTGGCCACCAAACTCCCCCGGCATTATTGGGCATATCTGGGATGCCTTGCAAAGTGCTGTTCACAAGAGATCTCCACTCCATCATACTCTTACGCATTTATTGACAGCACTGCAGGATTCATGATGTCAATTCCCTCCAGCACTACTTCAGACATTGACTGAGTCCATGCCATGTCATGCTGCGGATCCTTCAGCATGCTCATGGGGACCATACACGATATTAGGCAGGTGTAACAATTTCTTTGGCTCTTCTGTGTATAAAGGCTTTTACCATGCCCTCACTGCAGCTCTCAAATATTGAGGGATAGACATTTTAACTGTTTACACCAAAGCTGCTAATTATGTATTAACTGACAAGATACAGGCTTTGTCCATTTTCATAAGCCACCTATTACGAAGAATGAAGTTTTTTACAAATGGATGCATCGATTGTGGATACTAAAAGTATTGAGATGGTAATTATTTATGTAATTTGTATCTGGGACATACTAGGTGTGGACAGTTCTATTAATGTCATCACACTTTATATGTCATTCAGTTCTGTGTTAAAGTATGTCACAATTGTAGCTGTAGTACGTCACTGTATGAGTATAACATATATTTGTTTTAATTGTGGCACTTTCAATATCCAGCAAGATGTGATCCATGTGATAATGATATTTCATATATAATGGAGAATTTGTTCTTGTTGGGAGTCCACTGTGTGTCATGCTGATTTATTTTTGTGTTATCATAATTTTGACAGCTGCTGATGCAAAAATTTTTATTATATTGTCTTGTGTAATCACTGACATATTCAATTTACTCTGTGATTGCATTACAGGGTGTATACATGAATGAATAAAGAAAAAAAAAATATATTCGATTTTCCCTGGATTTTCCAGTTATAGATGCACTTTTCCCCATTTGAAAATACACTTCTTCCAAGGTGAAAAATATACTTTTACCATGATAAGTGACAGTATACTTTCCCTCGGGGGTGTAAAAATATCAATACCTTGAATGGTAAAGGTTTTATACACCAGTGTGGAACTTTAGCGAAGAAAAACTCGGCAGAAAAAAAGTTTTGGAGAGATCTATGATGTGTTGCAAAATTCATGTTGCATATTTTCATATTACGACATGCTGCATATTTTTGTATTTGTATTACAAAAATATAGATTCGAAATAGCATGTTAGTTTCCGAAGCACTGATATCAAGATTGAAGTGTGCTTTTGTAAGTGAATCACAGCTCATATCATGTGATTTCCACCAGCCAATGACAGCAGATATTCAGAGCATAGGACACGTGATGCAGTCAGCCAATAGCAACATCACTGTTAAATAGTGTGAACACACAAATAGGAAAAAAATTGTTTAAATTAACGTATGTAGTGTAGCTACAAGGAAAGTTAAGCTTTTACATATAATATTGGTCTTTTTTGCGTGTGTTACACTTTAAGATACATTACACAAATATGCCAGTAAAGTTTTAAATGACGATATTAACGTCTGATCTTCTGGGCTCAAAATTCTTCCAAGTGGCTAGTCCTCAATTTGTTAAGTTTTAAATGAAAGTCAAATGCTCTGTGATTTAAGAAATTCATTGCACATTCGCACATGTAACATACATCTTGTGTAAAAGGAGATTTACTTTGAAACTAATGGTTTTCAAAGCACCATTCACAATATTAGAAATAGCTTCGTTTCAGCAGTTGCCAACGAGCACCAGAAAACACGCGTTACTGTGCATGGGCAGCTATGACGATGTAGGAAGTCCATATGTTCGTACATGTATAGAATTACGAGATCTTACATGATTGGGGAAAAAAAAATTACTCCCAAGAGCATTGAAATTTTGTAACACACACAAAACGCATGATTTGGCTTGAAGTGCACACTCATATGTCCAAATTAAAATTGAAATAGGCCCCAACCTAATATTAAGCTTTTCAGTATGGTTTTCAGGATGCAAATTTCCTTGAAGTACCAGTACTGTATTACCTCATATTTGGTTCTTTATAATGGAGTAATGCCATATGTGCCAGAAGATGAAACCGTGCACTTGAAATTCAGTGAACAGTTGAATCTAGCCAAGTGTGGAACAAAAACTTGGTTTCTAATAAACTGACTGCCTCTGGGGAAAAGGTTAATAAAAGCCACATTTACTGAGCAAACCGACAAAAATAACTTCATTGTTCTGCAAGGCAATTGCCAAAAACAAGGAAATAAAATGAAATCAGAAAACTGAAACTAATAACATAGGTTAGTCTTTCGTACTTATGTGAATGTATTTTAATTCACTTGGTGGGAATGTATTTTAATTCACTTGATAGCTCCCAACCACAGAAATTAGTTTTGTTTTCATTTGATGTGAGAAGTGTAAACAAAGAGGAAACAGCAAAATCACTAATTGTATACATGGCTTACAAGGAGACTAACACCCTCCCCACTACAATCCAGACTGCTATGCCCGTGTGCGAATATGGCAGCTTGGGCATGCCAGAAGTTTTTTTCTGAGCAGCACCTGGCTGCTTGTTGCTATTGCTGATACAACTAACATCCACACTTCCAAGTACCCACAACTCAACTGCGCATGCGCATGAGCGCACGGACAACTGCTCAAACGAACTTAATGTAAACAGTTGTAATGTCATGCTCGTCAGCAGCAGTTTATTGTTATGAAGTTTCCACAGTCTTCGTCCTAAAGCCTTTGAAACATTTTGCTGAAGACTAAAATGACAAAAAATTCCTAGAATTCTAAAAAATTCCCGGGTGTTTCCCGGTTTTCTCCCAGATGAAAAAATTTCAGGGTTTTTCCCAGATTTCCCAGTTGTCCCGTAGCATATGTAACCTGCATTAACATCACTGACTATATTCAGTGTGAGAGACTGTGTTATCTTACATTACAGTTGTACAATAAATTTTCATTTCTATGAATTGCTTTGAATCTAGTATTTGGTGATTAATGAAGAATGGAGTCGTTAAGCTGCTACTGAAATTTTCTATGAATTTTTTGTTGCACAATTCTGTTTGTTTAACATTTGTTCTGTGAACTTGGTCGTGCAAATGTAAATTTCTCTCTCTTCCAAATCGTCCACGTCACCTGTGAACCATACTTCTGATCAGCGGTAGATCAAATCAGCAAATACCCCCTCAGCTACACAAATATTAAACCAGAACTAAATATGTTCACGACTGGCAATCAGTAATGGCTGTAAACCAGAGCTAGTCAACAAACCACATAAAGAGAAAAGCATTATAGTAAGAGTCATGTTGATAAAGATTAAAATAAGCAACAATAATAAATTTGTACTACTTCCATACTGGAGACTTTAATCACGCAGGACAAATTTTGCTTTAAAGAAAGCAACTCCTAAAACAGGGTTCTATACCAGAAACACTTTAGGAGCTAACATCATTCATAAAACAGGCAAAGCACAATGATATAATCATTCTGGTGTTTACTAAGTTGAATGCAGTGAATGTCATAAAGTCTATATCGAACAAACAAATCATAGAGAGTACATAAATGTTTGTGAAAATAATCTTTCAGCTTTTGGCAGACACCTCAGAGAAAATAAACACTCCACTGAAAACATAAAGAGAAACTATTTCACATTATGCTTCCAGTGGCCAACTAATCGACATTTTGGAAGAAACGAAAATCTACATTCAAACAACTACACATTCAAAACAAATGTTGAAGAAACAACCAGGCTCGTACAACAAAAAAATTCACAGAAGATTTCAGTAGCCGCTTTATCAACATATGAAACGCACTTGATCTTACAATGATCACCAAACACGTGACTACAAACAATTCACAGAAATTAAAATCTGTTGTACAACTGTAAAGTAGTAAAACACTGTTCTGACACTTAATATAGTCAGTGACATTAATGTGGTCACATAGTACATTGGATATTTCAGAGATTGTATAAGACCACATAATGAAATTCTGTGTGTTTTTTGCGGGTTTAATAAATCAATGCATGGAGTAATCATTAACATGTGCAGCACTGCACTGCCTTTAATGCTGGAATTCACCACTCCCCCTTTAGTGTCAATGATATTTCTTGTTGAATCAGACATGCAGTCCAGCCTAGGTCACAACGGGTCTTGTGCAGGCTGCAGCCAACCACCATCATTCATCGTGGTTTATCTGTGTCGGGCAGTGGAGCGGCTGTTATGTTTGAGTAAGTGTTGGGTGTGTCTGTGGATGAGACCAACCAGTGAAGAGTGTGCTGAAATCTCGTTTGGGCTTGCCAATGGTGGTGATCATTGGGTGCCCACCATGCCAATCTTGAATGTCTTTTCCCCCCTGCTGATAAAGTGGTACAGTCTGTCGTAAGGTGACTACAGTGGTTTATGCTCTGCATCATGCCATACAAAAAAATAATCATATCTCTGTAGCTCGTTGAAAACAAAGGGGCAACAGGTCTGCTGCTCCCTCAGAGCAAATGGACGTAGCTGCCGGACTTCTGTACACAGATCATGCACAGAGTCTTGATGATACAATGTGGTCATCTGACAAGTCAAAGAACTCGCCACGAGGTTGTATTGGCTAGCCATATACAAGTTCTGCAGTCATGGATTTCAGATTTTCTTTTACTGATGCACAGAGACCCAGAGGACAAAGAGGAACGTCTCTGTCCACCACTATGATTTGTGGCACCAAAGAGCACTTTCAGTTGGCAGTGCATTTGCTCAACTAAACCATTCACTGCCAGGTGGTAAGCTGTGGTTCTTATGCACTTCATACCCAATAGGATGGTGAGTGCTTTGAACAAGTTATAACTTGAATTGCTTTCCTTGACCTGTCGCAACGTGTAGTGGTATAACGAAAGGGTGATCTATCCTCAGAAGAATGTGGTCACGATGATTTTGGTAGTAATGTCGAACACAGAGAACACCTCCAGCCAGCATGTGGAATGGTCAATGGCTGTAAGACAGTTGGTGTACTGTTCCGATGCCAGGAGCAGTCCGATGATGTTCAGATGCACATGCTCATAACTTTGGCTCAGTGGAACAAATGTGCCAAGAGGTGCCCCAACATACCGGCTAACTTTTTGCAGGCCATACACTGGCACTCTTATTACTTACAATCATTGTCCACATTTGGCTACACAAAAGCTCGCTTCACCATGTTCTTAGTGCCCCATACTCCAAGTTGTGACAGGTCATGTGAGGAGGTGACTTGTTGCTGCCGAAAGTCAACCGTCACAAAGAGTCACAGTTGGCAATTGTGACATCACAATGCATCAGTGCGTTTAACAGCGGTACTGTAACATGACAGAGCTATAGACCTCACGGTTGTATCAAAAATTATTGCAGCTTGCTGTCTGCTTGTTGCACTGCAGCGAGAGTTTCAAAATCAACTGTATCGGCAATCACTTTGACCCAAGGGAGAGTGTCCATTGATACATTCAGATCTTTCTCGGTACGGACTACGTGGGTGGTGAATTGTCCAATATAGTCTAGATGGCGCAGCTGATAAGGCAATGCATTTCTCTGGATGCTGGTAGAAAGTGTGTGTCAGCAGCTTGTTGTCCGTGATTTGGCAGAAATGCGGTCCCTCTAGCACGTGGCAAAACTTGTTAATGGAGACATACACAGCATGCAGTTCACAGTCGTGTGTGGACCGGTTGCACTGTTATGGTGATAGCTTCTGACTGAAAAAGGCCAAGAACTGCCAGTGTTCACCTGTTGCAGTGCAGCACCAACTGCAGTGGTAGACATGGCAAGAATTAGGGCGAGAGGCACTTGTGGAACTGGCTGCACTAAGAGAGTAGCTTCTGTTACGGATATCTTCACCTTGGTGAACACCAACTTGATCTCGGTATTCCATGACAGTTTGTCCTTTGGTCTCTGTGCTTCATGCAAGGATTCATTCAATTGTGCAGCCAGGACGGCACAGTTGAGAATGGAATGGCAATAGAAATAGGCGACACCAATTAATCACCCTAATTCTTTGTCACAGTATGGGGAAATCAACTACAGCTTCGACTTTCACCTAGCATGGCTGAATACTTTCAGCACTGATAGTATAGCCTAGGAACTGAACCTCAGCTGCGTCCAAGATGCACTCCGGTGGGTTGATAAGGAGGCCATATGCACGAAGACAAGTGAAAATCTGTCACGAGTGTGGCACATGTTCTGCCTCAGAACTCAACATGATCGAAACATTGTCAATATACACACAGCAAAAGTCTACGTCGAGTGTATCTTCATCCATGAATTGCTGCAACATTTGGACCACATTACGAAGTCCAAAAGGCATTCTAGTGAACTCAACTGTCTGCACGGTGTGGTCTTAACAATGTTGTCTGGTGTCAAGAGATATTTGGTACAACACTTACACTAAATCCAGTGTAGTAAAAATGCGCTTACCTTGAATGTCGAAAGCAAAATCTTTACAATATGTGGTATTGGACCAGTCGGGAATAATTCTGACGTCGAGTTGTCTAATCTCCACACAGGCGCCATCCATTGTTCTTATTTGGGACCACACGCTGTGGATGCGACCAACTACTGCTCGATAGATGGCACATTCCCTGTGCAAACATTAATGAGAATACCTGCTTCGCTACCTTCAGTTTCTCCCGTGTCAGGCAGCACGAACGAGCACGATGTAGAGGTTCTGATGTAGTTAATACATAGTGTTTAGTCAAATGCTGCTCAGGTGCTACTGTGGGTGGCTGGTGTGTAATCTCTGGGAACTGCTTGAAGAGCTCTACGAGTGAAGAGTCACCAGTTAATACAGGCCCGGCAGTGTCATCAACACGACACACTCACCTTTGGCTTAACAGTTTGGCAGTGGTATCAAGAAGGTACTGATGATGGGCACCGATGACAGGTCAGGCAGGAGTCCCTACAACGAAAGGAAGTCAGTTCCGAGTATGTGGTGTGATATGTCCGCTATGACGAATTGTCAATCAAATTTGCATCGCAGACCTAATTTTAATGTTAATGTGACTCAACCGTATTTTGAGATTGTGAAATCAAAGCTTGCAAAAAGGTGCCAGTCATTACATTTGCAGCACAACAGACAGGCAGGTGGATAAACTAACTTTCTGCATATAAACTGACACATCAGCACCCACGTCTACCAGAAACAGCAGCTTCATAGTGAGTTCTGTCACGAACAGTCAAGGACTGATATCTGGAGAGCCACTAGTCATCATCACCTGATTTCCAGTTGAGTGATTCTCACTTCAGCATCAACATCTGTCAAAATTACACCTACGAAAAAGTCGGCTTCACACACAATAAACTCCATCGAAAGCAAATTCTCAGTTATATGAAATATTGCTGTCACATGGATCATATCTTGCTGGATAACAAAGGCACCACATGGGAAAGAACTATGTATTATGCTCATATACTGACATACTACAGTAAAGTGTAACTACAACTGTGACACATTTTAACTCAGATCTGAGCTACATTTGAAGTATAATGGCGTACATAGAACTGCATTGCATATACAAAATACTTAAGTAGTTACCATGTGGGCCATATTATTACTGATACTTTTATATCCCATTTGCCGCACACACACATTCACATAAAATCTGGGGTCTCTTATAACAGGTGGCTTGCGAAAGTGGCCATGCCTGAAACTAGCCAGCCAATAAATAATTATAAGCTTTGGTTTAAAAATTTAAATATGTCTTTTCTTCAAGAAAGAAATCCAAAATATTAAATTCTGCATTTAAATATTCTTTCACTTATCAGCTCCCAACTACGGTATCATCGCGAACAAAGTCATCATTTTGAAAAACAGTAAAGAACACAACGAGCAATCCATCAGACCCTGACAGAATTACAATTAGATTTTGACAATGAATATGTTGAGGAATTGGCCCCTCTCTCAAACTTACAGATGCTCTATGCCAAAGTTATCAGCTCCCTTAAACGCACTGAAAGAAATGAATGTGGATAAAATACCTAAAATTGTTGTCACACAATGAGGAGGATACCTATGACACTCACTCACTCACACCCACCTCATTCACTCACACCCACCCCACTTGCATTGATCCACAAATCTCACTACCTCAGAGGCCTCAATACAACGGAGAAGGCTGAAAGATGCTATTTCTGAGATTAAAACAAAAGTAAAATCATAGAAGAGCTGAAAGAATAGCACAAGGAGCTGTGACTGGCTGACCACTTACAAAAAACATGGGTGATCCAGTCACCCTGTTAACACATTAAGTACATCTTCCTAAAATTTTTGGAAACAAGTTGGACAAATTAAAAAAAATCTTAAAAGTCTAACCACATTCATTTCAAATTCACTTAAAATACAGTGTAGATTGCTGGAAAATCTGCCGCTGCCCTTTGGTTCAAAAATAAAACACAGTCTAGTAAAATGTGGTACACACTGCTCTGTACGCCACAAGCACCACACATGGGAGAATCCTCTTGCTGGTGCAAGAAGCCATGTGACCAAGGACTGTGGCCTTCATGAAGACAAACAAGCAGGATCTCACCCCGTCTTCAAGGCTGAAAGGAGGTATGCCCATGTAATGGGCTTTACTAGACACAGCCTATTATCTGTCACTTCCGGCCACTTGTCTTCTGATCGACATATGACTCTGTACTTCATCAGTGAAATGATTGCATGTAGGGGGATAACACATTGAAATAACTGATGATCACTACATGCCTTCTTGGCTGCTACATCTACCTCTCATTCCCTGCAATACCCATGTGTCCTGGTACCCAGCAGCAGAAAGACACCTCCTTCCCCAGCCATTGTAGTTGAAGGAGGGTGTGCCGGATACCTGAATTACTTTATCTGCTGGGTACAAGCATTGCAGAGGGCAAAGGGCACTCAGAGAATCAGAACAAACACAGAACTTAGCACTCAAAGCATGCTTCACCTGCTCAGTGCCCACAAGATCACATCCAGTTCTGCATCAGAGACAGTAAAGTCATGAGGCAGTTGAACCTTGAGGTAGTGATTGGGTAAACAACAGAGCAACCAATAGAGTCCCCATTTCACCCCATCCGAAAGGACAGCTGTAGGGTTGTGGTTTCCAGTTAAAAACACAGATAAATAAAGTATTAAAAACATGCAACAACGGGCCTATGCAGTAACCGTGGTGGCAAGCTGTTAAAACACTAGAATTGGGGTTGTATGTATTCCACACCGAGTAACTCCTGCACCCATTGCAAGGAGATCCCAAGCGGCATTGTTGTTCATGGACAATTGGAGAAAAGGCGTTTCGAAGATGGACAAACAGCAGCATGATATGCAGGTGAATTCAGAGCTGCGTGGAACTTGCATGCCTCACGCACCATGAGCAGCAGTCACTAGATGTTGAGTGACAGTTCCCCAGCCTCAGCACAGAGACTGTGTACACTGCTTGTCCTGTAAGCACCTGTGGCCAGCAGGATCCCCTCATGATGGACAACATCAATAATCTTAAGGTAAGAAGGCCTCACTGCCCCATACACTGTGCATCCACTGTCCAGCCATGAATGCACAAAAGCACTATAAAACTGGAGCACATGTGCCCTGACAGCTCCCCAAGATCTGTGGCTGGGGCACTTTATTACATTCAGTGCCTTCTGGGTTCTGGACATCAGGTTTCTCAGCTGTGGTAACGACGACAATTTGGAGTAAAAAATGAGACTCGTAAAACTCACTGATTGTTTAAAATTAAAATGGTATCCCTCATATGCAAGTCAGTTACATTAGAAATATGACGAGGATGATTAAAATGACGCACACACTTTTTCTGCAGAAAACGGAAAACCCATCTTTGCAGCCCACTCCTGTATCCTCTGCACTGTCAGTTGCAACTGACAGATCACTGTTTCAACACTGGAGGAGAAACAGAAAACAGCAAAGTCATCCACAGATAAGGAGCACTGTACAGAACTCCTTACCATAGGCATGATACTGTTCATAGTTATAGCAAATATGGGAAAAACTTAAAACACTGCCCTAAGGAACACCATTCTGCTGCTCAAAACAATGCATCAGCATGTCACCAACTTGACACCTAAAAAAGAGCTTAGCAGTCCATTGGCTGTGAAGCAGAAGCAGCACAATGACGTCAACATGGTCTGATGGTTTATCACCTGTTTTCGTCCATCATGGAAGCTTCCCATTTGCTTTTTTTGGTCTGGGAGGGCTCTGTAGGAGCTACCACTGGTACGGTCAAGGCAGTGCTAGCTTTTTTTAGCAGGCACTGCCTTGGGATATACCGGGTGCTCCGCAATGGTGGCAACTGTGGCTTTGTCTGATGTTCTCAGGAGGGCTATGGGCTCTGAAACAACTGCCACTTGACAAGTGCACTGACAAACACAGGTACTAGTGGTGACACTAGGAACTTCTGTTTGTGTAGAAGTGTTGGCTGCCAAAATTGACTTTTTAAGGGCTGGAGTAAAAGATTCAGTAACTGGGGGAGGCTGTATGCTCTTTTAGAGCTTCTTGGTCTCACCATACAAGTACCGGATGTGTTTCATTCAAAGTTTTAATTTCCCGTATCTTCCTTTCTTCGAGGAAGACACTGCAGTCCCAACTCCGTTACATACAGCTTTCTCATATCTGCCGCAAGTGGCTTCATTCTCACATACATAGGTGGAGCCCAAAGTGCTGGCATTTAAAACAGTGCATTGGGTTGGGGACATACGGCCATACACTTGAACAAAGGAAACCTGCCTTGACATGCTCTGGCAGTTTCGTGCTATTGAAAGTAAAGATTAAGGAGTAAGATTTTATGATACCCCTTCCATCATTTTTAATATATGTTACACATCAACGATCTCTTCTTGAGCCCATTCATCTTTCACACTTCCTCCTTCGTAATGCTGACTAGATCTCTGCACAGCACAACACCTTTGATGTAATTCAAGATGTTGTGGAGTTCCATTTCTGTGGCATATTCCCTGAAGCATTTAGCTTTCCGGAGGTTTGTCACTTGCTGGAAACTAGCAGTTTCAACTAACAGTCTTCCACTACAAAATCCTTGACAGGTTTTAATGTTCCTGCGATGCCCTGTAAACCATTTTTAAAATAAAAAGATGAAACTCTCTCAAAGCTGGCGTCCTTAAGTTTCACAATCAAAAACACATTATTATCAGTAGCATGCGTTCTGTTACTATTGCTAGAACTCTATGGAAGTCATGAGTCTGGAGGACTGGCTACATGTACCCTCTTACTAGAACGGGTGTTGGTACATACCAGTAGTCCACCCTTTCCGCTGGGAGGAGGAAGAGGAATTTTCAAAGGATTCATCTCAATCTCACAAGCAGCTAGGAAAATAAATAGATAGTGTGTCACGTGCCTAGGTAAGCCTTACACAACTGTGGTGCAGCAGGTTCCCCAGAGGCTGCCCGCTAATTACTGTTTCACCCTAAAAGTCACGCATTTCATCACTGTGCAGAGCATCTTAAGATTGATATTTTTTTTATAGACGTTTTTATCATCCTCACAATCTGGGCAGTCAAGTGAAGATACCCATCCTCTGTGGCACACAACATTCCACTGCCGCAACACACAGTAGTCACTCAAGTATGGCCAGTGCTTGCGGTGACAGAGGAATGGCGATGCTTAACAATCCCCTGCTCAGGAACCCCCAGGATCGCCATGCCCGTACCCTGCAAACAAATGCTGAGCCCCAAGGGAGCCTCTATTATTGCTCATATTTATGAAAAAAATCTTTTTTTTGAAAGATCCACATGGGTTCAGGAAAAGCTGCACATAAATATTGCTTGCTTTATTCATACACTATATCTCGCAACAGTAAATTTAGGAAAATGGCTAGATTTGTGAATGACAACATTTTCCCTAGGTGACTGCCTGTGGTGTGATACCAAATTTATTCAGGGTGTATACACAGACAAGGAAAATTAATTCCTGGACTTTCCAATTAAAAATAAATTTTTTTCAGTGCGAAAGTACAATTTTTTTCCCCGAGTGAAAATACACTTTTTCCATGTCAAATGACAGTATACTTTCTGTTGGAATTGTAAAACTTATATATCCTTTAAATAGTAAAGATTCCAGACAGTGGTATACAACTTCCCAGCGTCACAGTGCTTGCACAGCTACGATGACGCAAGAAGCCCACACGTTCATATGTGTAAAACATTAAAAGATCATACATTATGGCATAAAAGAAACAAGACATCACAGGATACTCCAAGAGCATCAGAATTTTGTGAACCATACTAAAATGCATAATTCAGCTTAAGTGCACATTCATGTCCTGATACGGATGTAAATTTTCTTGGAGTACCAATACTGTATCATCTCATGTTTGGTTCTTTATTATGGCATAATGTCATGCATGCTGGATGATGAAAACATACACTTTTGAAATGAAGCGAATAGTTGAAACTAGCCAACAGTGTGGAATTAAATACGTTGTTTCAAATAAAATGACTGCCTCAGTGGAAAAGATTAATAAAAGCCAAATTTCTTTAGCAAACCAACAAAAATAACTTTACTGTTCTGCAAGGCGATTAATGCTTGATTGTCAGAAAGGTGGAAATAAAATAAAATCTTAAGCTGATGACATATTTTAGGCTTCCGTAATTATGTGAATGTATTTTAATTCACTTGATAGCTCCTGGCCACAGAAATCCGTTTTCATTAGACATGAAGAGGAAACAGCAAAATCACTAAACGCAAACACAGGACACGTGGAGACTAACCACCTCTCCACAGCAACTCAGACTGCTCAGTGTATCAGCCCAGGATCAACAATATTCCTGAACCACTGCAGTACTAGACAGTGGTGCTTCCCCCCACCCCGAGCATTTGATTTAGGACACCAAAAATTTAAAAAATTGACTTTTCAAAAATACGTTCACTTTGCAGCACACATCTTTCTGAAGAGTCTGATATATAAAACATATGTGTTCGAGGAAATGTCAGACATGTTATTTGGATTTCAGTGTGCCAAAGTGCAGTGCCACGCCTCTTCACACAGCATTCTTCTATCGCATGTCACTATATTTCGCTATGTGGAACTCAAATGTGTAATATTTTGTAAGGGACAGGACAGTGGAGATAAAAATGTCCTGGGTTTCCTCTCCTGCTCGGCCAGTTTGATATCCAACTCCTCCTCTTTTTTTAAAAAAAACTCGCAATTAATATTGCAGGAAAGTTTACTTCTAGATGCAACAGGGATTCCCCTGTAGAGACATGACGCACACTATGCACACATTCAAAAATCAACTTACAATTCATTCAGAAATAAACTTACAATATGTTCAAAAACCAACAGGGATGAGCTTCAAAATTATATGAATAACCAATAGATCAACATGCGCTGGATACTAGGCGCTTTGTGAAACAAGATTTTTCTCCTCAAGAATATGAATTTGTCGCGGAGGAGGAGGAGGAGAAAAACACCACGGCGGATAATTTAGTAAAGAGAGGCTAACTTTTTATTATGGTGTAATGAAAGTGGAACATAAAAGTTGGTGACATTAATAACTGGAAAAGCGAAGAGTCCACAATGCTTTATAAATGTGAGGACATTTCCATCCAAATATACAGCTGATGCAAACACATGGGTAAAAATGACCATACTCTAACAATTCTTGTGTGCCTGGGATGCAAGGTTGGGTGTTAGAAACATGAAAGTCCTCCTATTTATTGTCCAGTGTGCAATGCAGTCCCCAAGATGTCATATCCACAAAAAATAAATGTATTGTTTTTTCCTCCTAATTGTACAAGCCATCTTCACCCACTTGACCAAGGCATTACAAATGCCCGAAACAAAAATACAGGATGATTCTAACACGGAAGAGGCTGGAATGTCTTGACACTATGACAAGCAAGGTTACATGTAAGAAAGCACCATCCTGTCAAAAATGTGCTAACAAGATTCCACTGTTATATTCTTCCTGAAGTGCTTCAAAGCTGGCTGGCTTTAATCAGGTGCTTATAGAAGCCATCACGCCAGAAAATGAAGGAATAGCAACTGAATAACAGCAGCAAATAACGGAGTAAGAAGAATATGCCATCTTAGCTTCAACAAATACGTTGAATGTGACAAAGGTGCTACCATTCTCAGTCCTATTGGTAACTGGTGAAGTCTTGCAATAACAGATGGCACAGAAACAAGGAGAAAGTGAACATAAGAATGAACCAGAACTTTTGTTGCTTCCTACTGTGTCAAGAGCTACTGAAACAACGGACACAGTTACATGTTATGTTTCAAGTTCTGATGTCGATGAAGAAGTGATGAATGCGTTAATTAAGATGAGCAATACAATATTAAAATGGACAAAAAAGCAGTCAACTATTAACATGTTTTTCAAACCTTCGTGAAAATAGGTCATAGTGTGGTTAGGATAAAAAGATTATGCTATGTTGAAATGGTAACCCCTTTTCAACTAATGGCTGGAATTCACTAATGAAGAGATGCAAAACAGCATTCATCTGTTTTTGGAGATGTTTTATACATGTAAGCTGAGTGATGGGTGGATATTCAAACAATAGGCTATAATACCTCTAGATATTTGCCTACATCCAACTCAGGACAGAACTGCTTTTAGTCTTGTGAAATAGTATTGAGGCAAATGCCACGAATAAGAATCAGGCTACTGACTATTGATTTTCAGAAAGTTTTCCAACATCTAAGATAGCTAATAAAGTTGTGCTCTATATAACAATACCTTGGGTGCACAACTTTGAAATCCACATAGGTAACAATAATAATGGTGTTTTTATATGTGCTCTGGAAATATGGTTTCTGGTGGTGTTACAGAATTCACACTTTGTTTGTATAGACATCTAAGTGTCCCACAAAACACACTGAAAAAAAAGAAATTTGTGTTTTTTGGTGAACAAGAATAATAATTGTATCTGATGCACTACATTCTTGCACTGGCTGGACTTTTGATTTCGCAGAACGTTATTACTCAGTTCCAGGACATACCTTTTGTCTTCCAACAGTGACTCTGTTGTAATTGAGAAAGAGATTACAAAAACAGGCTATGTCTTTAAACCGGAGGACTATTACAGTGTGGAAGAGAAGCCCCAAGTGAAGAACCACTTCCTTGTGCACAGGATGACAAAGAAAGATTTATAAAATTTTTAAGCAGCAGCTTCAAATCTAACTAGGAAACAGCCATGCACATCTGAGCAGAAGGCGGAATTCCGAAAAATTTGGGCCATGGAGAGCAAAGCCAGGAAACCTGGCATTATCGAATTTAAATAAAACGACTCTCCATTGGCTTTTTGGGAGGAAGATGAGGTTTTTCACAAAAGCAGTGGATGACCTTGTTAACACGGAACATTAACAGATTTCATCCCCATCACAGCTTATTCACACTTACAAGCTGTGTGAGTACTTTTGTCCAGGTGGCAGAAAGATTGCTGTTGCAAAACACAAGGACTTTATCTCCTGGCTCTCTTAAATGCCTGAAAAATATTCTCTTCAACCAGACACTCGTGGTGAAAACAGCGAGAAGGAGGGGGAACCATACCGATAAAAGTACGGATTTTGATGCAGATGCATACTTAGAGCCAGTGTGACTTGAACCCCAGACACTACTAGTAATTCTTAAATGCAACAAGGAACTCATGTCCAAGTAAATCTGAACCTAATTGCATTTTAACAACTTAGTAATGAAAATTGAGCTGTCATAAAAGTTAGCCTTTCTTTTAATTTCATTATTCATATTTGGTAACATTTTACAATAGATATTAGAAGCCGATTTTAATTTTCCTGTAAATAACTGCTTATGAACTAAAAAGATGACTGTTAATGTGCTCAATTTCATATGAAAAAGATAAATGAAAGTGCAATTCCATACTTTTGTAATTCAGATTCCTCTCACACTCTAGCAATCAAATGCAGTGACTGTGATAGTAGCTGAAGGAGTGTACGTTTCATTTTAAATGCCTCAATGTTAATCAAATCAGATGTTTGGAAAAAGAAATACATTTATTAAACACAGGCATCGCCTGCTGGGGACACAGTAATTAATGTACAGATAAACTGCCATAGATTGGGTATTACCTGATTTGATTGATTCAGCATTGGTGATGATGATAATGATAAGCAGTACATCAAACAGCTAACATGAATATCTGAGGATGCTCACGTCTGAGAGCAAAACTTTTTCAAATAAATAATAATGACATGTAGCATTTTACCTATATATTAAAAATTAAAATAGTTCATTATACAACACTGTGCACAATATCATTCTGGCAAGAGTGTTTAAAAATTAAATGTTATATTACCTCCAACACGACCATGAGAGATGTTCAAATAAATAAACAAGATGAAAATTGATTTATGATTTTCCAGCTGAAATTCATCCTCACCTTTTAGACACAATAAAAATAACACACTTTACAATGAAATAGCCTGTGGTTGAAAATATGCAATTCCCCCCCCCCCCCCCCCCCCTCCACCTTCCAATGGGCCTTTTGTTCCTAACGTAATAACTTTAATTTCAGCCTCCTCTCCCAACCACTTATCATTGATGTGTTTAATTATCTACTTTTGTATTTTACGTAAATAATTACAGAACACAAATTTATTTTTAACATTACTGCACATCACTGTTCTATTTGAATCAACACTGAACGAAAACTTCAAGCATGTATGTAAGTATTATGTTACTGTTAATGTTTCATCAGCAACATATGCAATGGAAAACTTTGATTTCCTTTTTTCTTCTTTATAACTCAAGTTACATTTCAATCAACTATAAACCATATGTGTTGCTGTCAGTGATTAATTTGTGCTTTCCTTCAATTTCTTCTACAATGTGAATGATAATCCTCCTATTATGTAAGATATGGCATGAAGGAAGATACATAACTCACAATCAAAAACTTAACTTACCGAAAAAACTGTGTATTTTCTTTGATGGGGAATCCTTTGTTGGAGAATCCTTTGCTGGAGAGCTTTTTGTTGGTGAACTCTTTGTCGGGGACTTTGCGCCATCTTCTTCTTCCTTTCCACTGTCACTATCCTTTGCTAAAGATTTTGCAGTCGTGGATTCTTTTGAGCTTTTGTTTTCCTTGTTGGTATCTTGCCTCTTCTTTTTCCCTTTTTGTTCTTTACTCTTTCTGGATGGAATACTCTTTTCACTTTTGTCTCTCTGCTGAGAAAGGAAAAGCATATAACAACACAAATAACCCAAGCTTCCTTTACATGTCATATATAAGAATACATCACTCTCAGATGGAATCAAACAATCTGATTTACTGTGGCAGCTATGGACCCATATACTTCATGGTAACAAAATTTTCCCCAGCCAAAAATATAGGTAAAAAGCACGTGTTAAGAGGAAAGATAAAGTTATTCATAACAATGTGACATTTCACTTGAGAAAAATGAGATATTACAAGGAAATCGAACAGCGCAACACATCAATAGTGGCAGCACTAAAATGAGCGTAGTTTGAACATATTATTTGAAGCCTTGTCTAAAACCAGTTTGAAGTAAATGATAGGTTACATGTAATTTTCGTTTCACATCCAGCATGTCAGAAAAATGAGATGATGACAAAAATTTACAAAGAAAAACTAGTACACTAATTTACCTTCCAAAGACATCAAGTGAAATGGTCCTCATGAACATAAATAGATCTTAAACATATTTTCATTTAAAAGATAATAAATAATTTACCACAAAACATGTAAATGTTCAATACACTGAGATACCTAGGATAATTCTTAAGCTATTGTAGTCATCACGTATCATCAAATAGAAAACTCAATTTACAACACTTACTTTCAATGATCACATTACAGCACTGAATTTGTACGGAGATCAGATTGATTTGTACGGAGGTCAGATTGTACAAATACTCACATTACTTGATATTATTAGTAGCATATACTGTCAGTCAGTTCTACTAAGAAGTTTATCACTGGAGCAGGGGGTGGCAAATAATAAATCCTTACAGCTCCTCTTGGTTATGACTGCTGGCTAGTTAAAGAAAATGTGTGTTCCTGAGTAACTGACTCCTTTCTGGACCAAAGTTAAGAGACTTTAGATCTTTGTAAAGTTTATTCCTATTTTTAGTATTAATTCCATGAACTAAACTGTTGGTTAAAAATAACTACTGTATTTACCCGATTATAAGACGAGCCTTTTTCTCAAATTTGTCATTCAAACGATACACCCGAGAAAGGCAAAAGTCCTGAGGTTGAGTCTCGATCCGGCACACAGTTTTAATCTGCCAGGAAGTTTCATATCAGCGCACACTCTGCTGTAGGGTGAAAATTTCATTCTAGAAACATCCCCCAGGCTGTGGCTAAGCCATGTCTCCGCAATATCCTTTCTTTCAGGAGTGCTAGTTCTGCAAGGTTCGCAGGAGAGCTTCTGTATAGTTTGGAAGGTAGGAGACAAGGTACTGGCAGAAGTAAAGCTGTGAGGACGGGGTGTGAGTCGTGCTTGGGTAGCTCAGTTGGTAGAGCACTTGCCCACGAAAGGCAAAGGTCCCGAGTTCGAGTCTCGGTCAGGCACACAGTTTTAATCTGCCAGGAAGTTTCATATCAGCGCACACTCCGCTGTAGAGTGAAAATTTCATTCTAGAAACATCCCCCAGGCTGTGGCTAAGCCATGTCTCCGCAATATCCTTTCTTTCAGGAGTGCTAGTTCTGCAAGGTTCGCAGGAGAGCTTCTGTAAAGTTTGGAAGGTAGGAGACGAGGTACCGACAGAAGTAAAGCTGTGAGGATGGGGCGTGAGGCATCCTTGGGTAGCTCAGTTGGTAGAGCACTTGCCCGTGAAAGGCAAAGGTCCCGAGTTCGAGTCTCGGTCTGGCACACAGTTTTAATCTGCCAGGAAGTTCCTTATCTTGAAGAGTTCTGAAGGGTAGAGCTTAGAAAACAGTACTTTCATCCAAATAGGCTAGAGTTTTCCCAACACGCAGTACCACTCAACACAGTATCGATCTTGCTCTATCAATCACGTTACATTTGACTTGCAGCATTAGTGTGACTGGATACATGAGAAACTATGAATTGGGCACTATGACAGTCTAATGCTCCACTTAAAAAACTGACAATTTTGCGAAACACAGGAGGAAAGAGCATGAAATAGCTTTAAATTCTATCAACTCACAAGCTTTTGTTGTATTTGAATACGTCTGCAATAGAAGTTATCATATATATCATACACTAGTTATGCTGGTGTATACACACTTATGCTACTTTTTAAGTAAAGGTAACATTCAAAGTTGAAAATTTTGTCCTTCAAAAAACATTACATTATTCTGAACCCAAATCAGTATTTTATTTGGTCATGAGAAACTGATGATTTATGAACTGCATTGCAAATGAAAATTTGGTAGCTGTTCACATGTTCCAATACCATGGGAAAATGTTACTACCTTTTAATCGGTTTTAGAACAAGACAGTGATATTCAGAAGAAATGAGAAAGAAAATTAATACAGAATTAAATGTCTAACAAATACTACAAATCACATTAAACTGACTGCAATTGTTATTGCAAGCATAGGTTAAAGCGGAAAGACTCATGGTAGGGGTAGCACCAACAGGTGATATTAAATCGTGGTACGAACGAAGTTTGAGAATTAGACTCAGTCATTATTGCAATCTTTTACTTATGTATTATTTGCTATTGTTACATATGACCTGCACCTTAGAAGACAGCGCTGTCCATGTTCCACTGTTGCACAAGCACAACACTATGGAAGGCTTAGTGGCGAACAGTGACATGAGCTTACCTGGGAATTATAAGCATTTGGGAGGGGGGGGGGGGGGGGGTGTAGCTGGCAGCAAATTTCATCTTGCCGCCAACCATGGGACTCTATACTGTGTACTTTGGCTTTTTATGAATGTCTGCCATGTCTATGAATTTGTACTTGGAATTGAACTGACTTTAAAATGGGACAAATACTCAACAATGGCATGTGATTCTGCAAGAGATGCAAGAGTCTAGAATGGGGGCAGTGGCTTGCTTACCTGTTTTGTGCAGCAATGTTGTTGATGCTCACTGTGTGGCATGATGCAACTGACTGGGATTGGAGTAGCTTGTTCTATACAGCCAATGAGAGAGCAGTGGGCGGACAATATGTTTTTGTAGCAAAAGATATAACATTCTCACATTAGTATAGAAGCAAAATCCGCTATGTGATAAAAAAGTTGCAACATACACGGAAGAAACAGCTAAATATTTGTGACAAAGAAGATATGTTTCACAGTTGCCCTGTTAGGATGACAACAATGATGATTAAAAATATAGTGGTACCACAGTTGACAGGCTAAAAAAAGCAGTGAAGATAAAAATTAATGCAAACAAATTATTTTCGTTTATTTTCATATTCCTATTACTATCAAAATGGAGACAACTAATAAATGACGTAAGTTTACAATACATGTAATGGTAACTTTTTAGGCAGATACCCTACACCAATAAAAGTTTGTAATTTTGATTAGTCAAATTATCAAATTATGTTAAAAAATAAACTTTTCTCAAGGAGCATCTTTAAAAAAGGGATCACCTTACATTCAGGGTTGTCTTATACCCAGGTAAATATGCTACATTTTTATGACACACTAAATTTATTCAGGAGCAGTAGCTAGTATCTGGACGTTCGAGTTCACGCCATGAATAATTTGTATTATGTTTTTGGACTCACAAAACTTTAGCTTGGCTTGATGAGTTAAGCCATGACATTATAAAATGAAATCAAACACAGCAAGCTAGCTTGTTTTACTTTTAAATCATATATGCCTGACAATGTTTGCATTGCAAATAAACATTTGTTCACGCACTTCAGCAGATTTGTGGTATACTCTAATTGAACTTACTACTTGTATTAATCCCAAGACATAACACTGTAAGCTAATTCTATCCGTTTGTTGTCATATTTTAGGATATATTGCTGGGAAACTTATTGCAAGTTCTAGATTACATGTAGTGTGTGTTTTCATAGTTTAGTGGGTAAGAATGGGCTACTAACCATTCAATAACGTCCATGACAATTTATCTAATACTACTTACTGCAATGTTTGTATCATTTGAAAAGAGAATAAACTTGGCATCTGGTAATGTTACAGATGAAAGTCACTGACATATGCAAGGAAAATTAAGGACACTAAAATGGACACTTGTGGGAGAGTCAAGGTTTCAAAATGCCATTCAATGAGAATTAAAACTGCTAGACAAAATCTGTTGCTACATTGCAAGACCAGGACACCCACTTCAACAACTGCAGTCAATAAAGGAAAAACTCTCTATAACTTTCTGTATCAGTTTTCAGCTAAGGCATGACAGTCTTTTTCTTCTTTTTCCTAAACTAAATGATGGATTTGTGAACACCACAATGACGCCAATGCAGAAATCCAGACAGCCGTCAGAACACAGTTCAGGAGTACTAGCTGGATTTTTTCCCATATCACCTTCAATAAATCATTCCAGCAGTGAGAGAAATAACATCAGTTACTTAGTAAGTGTGAAACTAAAGAAGGTGTGCTACAACAAATATCAAATGTGTGTAAGGGTCAACTGCTTGCACGCAGCCGTACAATACGTTAACACACGCTTGCCAGCCGATCTGTCTGGAATGCTGACGATTCGCTTGGTCAGTAGACGTGCATCCGGCCACACTGTGATGGGGAGTATGCAACTGGCCGCTGTCCACAGCGCGCTGTATTAACTAGCGCAGCCTCAGGTGTGAATATTTCACTTTTCTTAGCTCACCATGGAGCCTTTCGATACAACCGTAATTCGCCGGTGTTAGACACAGTGATGATGGGTGCGCATAGCGTGCATGTTTTATAATCCGCCTTTGTTAATAAAACTGTTGCAACAAGCAGAAAGGTAAAGCGAACAACAGACAATCTGCCAGATCTTTAAATGAGTACGGGGATGTATGGGCCACCGCTCCGTCCACCCCTTGTCAGAGACAGTGATTCCTGTTAGTTCCAGGGAAAATCAGACCGAAAATGACTTTGTGATAGGTGCTGTATATCGTGGGAGAAACATCAAACTACTTATTGACACAGGAGCACAGACTTCATTAATGTGGTGTTGCATAGATAAACGGGATAAATTGAAACTGCCGCTATTAAAACTGAGGGGGTTAAATGGAGGAAAGCTATGTAACTATGGGGAAATTGACGTAGAGTTAATTCTTGGCCAAGGACAAGATGAAGGTGAAAATAAAGATAAAGATAAATACACAACAAGGGTGCAAGTAGTTTCAAATAACGGAATGCGTTATGACGGTGTACTTGGATTTGATTTCTTGTCCGCTAACGAGGCAAAGATATTTGTTGCAGAAAGAAGGATCAGACTAGGCCGTAGTAACTACAATCTAGGAAATCGTTCTTCAGATCGTACTCAAAGGAGCAGCAATACTGACATCACGGGAATAGACCGCCCAAACGATGCATTGGTTCAAAGCGTCCAAGTCGATGTTCAAATTAATCAGCCTCAGCAAATTCCCAAGGGAGCAGGAAAGACAATCTACGTTGAAGTTAAGTCACCCCGAAGCAAGGAAGGAACTCTGTAATTGGCTCTGAGCACTATGCGACTTAACTTCTTAGGTCATCAGTCGCCTAGAACTTAGAACTAATTAAACCTAACTAACCTAAGGACATCACACACATCCATGCCCGAGGCAGGATTCGAACCTGCGACCGTAGCGGTCGCTCAGCTCCAGACTGTAGCGCCTAGAACCGCATGGCCACTCTGGCCGGCAACTCTGTTATTAATTGAGCGATCCGAGAAAAGTGAGTTATTGGATACAATGCATTGTTATGTTGCTAGAAGTGTAGGTGTCACTACAATGGTGAGAGAGAATGTCACAAAAGTCCCGGTTACAATAGCAAATATGAGCAATGAGGATATTGTTTTGCCACGAGGAATGAAATTTGCTAAAGTGTCGAATGTAAAGTGAGGTAATACAGCTTCCAGATGAGATAACAAATACTGCAGTTATAAATAGATTTCTGTAACAGTACCGCAAAATTACAATGAGGAGACGATGTTAATAATGAACTGAAGTGCAAGATTTGGAAGAAGATAGAACATTTGACAGCTGATGAACAGAAGATTTTAGCGCCTGTTTTGTTGGAGTACGCAGATTTATTCTGAAAACGTGCAGCCCCAATCACAGAGCAACCTTACCAAATACAATTCAGTCGAAGAGAGTCAGTAGAAGACATGGTCAAAGAACAATTAGAAGCTGGAATTATAAAACCAAGAGATCCTTCAGACCCATCATGGAGTTTGCCTGTTGTAACTGTAAAGAAGAAATCAATTTCTGGAGAACCACATTTCTGTTTTTGTGTTGATTACCAATCTCTGAATGCTATGACCACACCCAAAATTTACTCCTTACCAAATTTAGTGGAAACCTTGGATTACTTGGGCAGATGTCGAATTTTTTCAGTATGTGATTTAACAAGTGGTTATCACCAGTTAACAGTGCATCCAGATGATCAAGCAAAAACTTCATTTGTAACAGCAACAGGAGTATACAAGTATCTTCGTATATCATTTGGACTTCGTAATGCTCCAGCTACATTTCAACACCTGATGGGTTCAGTTTTACGAGGGCTCACCCCAACACAAGCTCTTGTTTACCTTGATGATGTAATAATTTTTGGTGAAAACATGAAGCAGCACACTGAGATACTACAAGCTGTTTTTGAGTGCATAAGAAGTGCAAACCTGTCTTTATCAATAGATAAATGTCATTTAGCACAAAGTAAAGTTAACTATCTTGGTCATGTTATAACCAGTCAAGGTGTTTGACCTGATCCAAAATTAATTGAAGACTTCAAGAATTTTCCTGACCCACAGAATTTGAAAGAACTACAATCATTCTTGGGATTGTCAAATTTCTACAGGTGATTTATAGCCGGTTATGCGAATATAGCATGTCCAATGACACAGCTACTGAAGAAAGGAGCCACATTTAATTGGTCAACAGAATGCAATAAGGCAATGGAAGAACTTAAAACTGCTCTAACCACAGCATCAGTGTTAGCCTATCCAGATTTCAGTACACCTTTTATTCTTTCAACAGATGCATCCAATTTTGCCACAGGTGCAATCTTGTCTCAAGAAGTTGATGGTCATGAACATCCAATCTCATTTGCTTCCAGACAATTAAACAAAGCAGAATGTAATTATACACTACCATTGAGAAGGAGCTTTGTGCTTTGGTTTTTGGTATAACACATAACAGATGTTTCTTAACAGGAAGAGATTTTACAGTTACTACAGATCATGCCGCACTTAAATGGTTATTGAGCTCAGAGGATCCAAGTTCCAGATTAACAACATGGGCATTAAGACTGAGTGAGTATCAATTTAAGGTTATTCACTGACTTGGTAAACAACATGTGAATGCTGATGCAATGAGTCGAAAAGTCAATGTTTGTGTTATAATAAGTCGAGAAGAAGAGTTAAAGGCAGTTTAGGAAGAAGATCCACAATGCAAATTATGGATAAATGATCAACGTTTTGTCCAAATAGATGGATTATTGTATAAAATCACTTGTAAAGGAAACCACCTAGTTATTCCAGAAAGCATGAAAGAGCAAATCATGAGAGAACAACAGAATTCTTTATTATCAGGACATTGCGGTAAAAAAGCAACAAACATTAAAATAGCTCAAATGTTTTGGTGGCCGACCCACAAAGCTGACGTTTTCAAGTTTGTTTCACAATGTGATTCCTGTAACAGATTGAATAATGTAGGAAAAGTAGAGCACCATTGCAAGAACTGCCAGACAAGTGAACAATTTGAACGAGTAAGACTAGGTGTCTAAGACTAAAGATGGAAACAAACACACATTGACAATTTTAGATCATTTCTCTAGATACCTTCTCATGATACCAATAGCTGATCAGAGTGCTGAGACTATAGCTAAAGCTTTTGAAAAAGAATGGATTCTTAAGCTTGGATCACCATTAAGTATAAATAGTGAAATAGTGATCAAGGAACGAATTTTATGAGTGAATTACTTATAAACAGACTTGTAAGCTCAAGCAAATAACTCAGTTAAGGACAACACCAACACACCCTTAAGGAAATGGAAGAGTCAAGCAAGTCCACAGAACAATTATTAAAATGGTTAGCCATTACGTGAGCAGCAAACACGACAATTGGGATGTCTGTTTACTGTACTTGGTAAGTTGTTACAATGTCAAAATGCACAGCTCAACTGGCCTAAGTCCATATGAGATCGTCTACGGACTTTGCACGATCGACTGCCGGAATCAGCAAGGAACACGTAAGGGATCTAGCACGCAAGCTAAAGGAAGCATGGCGGGGAGTGAAACAGCAGAATCATCAATCCTTCCTTCAGCAAGCAAGACAACATGACCACCAAGCAGCAGTGCCACAGTATCGAGTTTGAGATCTTGTGTATCTGAGCAACATGGTGCTAAAGAAGAGTCAAGTCAAAAAGTTTAAGAAGTTTTGGAAAGGACCATATACAATCTTGGAGGTGTTGTCGCCAGTAACTCTTAAGCTCCAACCGCCTTCTCATTCGATTGTCGTTCATGTCAATCATGTAAAGCCATTTCTGGGTAGATTACCAGTAGTATCGCAAGACGACGAGGACCGACCAAGAGGCAGACCTGCTGTTCTCAAACCCAGGAAGCAAGAATCGCGAGGTTGCAGTCCAGACTTCGAGGCCGAGGCATCGCCACATTCCGAGCGATCTTGTTCCAGACACCACTAGTGTGTGAGAGTGCAATGCGTGTGTTTATTTTAGCCTTGTGCTTATGTGAATGTGTTGTGAAAATTTAGTATTGAAGCTATTGCACGAGTGCACAAGTGAAACTAAACCTTTTATTCCACAGGTTACCACAAGAAACTCATTTTTTTTTCATTGTTAACTCTAGTATTTAGAACTAATTAACCATGTTCATTTTTATTCTAATGCTGGCTATGATAGCGTATTCTACTAATGCTGTAGTAATAGTACCACAGAATACAGGTGTTTTGTTTGAACCACGATCAGACATGGTAGTTTCAACAACTAATGCAAAACTTGTCCTCAAGTACAATCTGAGTGAAATCCGGCAGCAGTTCAATTCTGTAAAGAAGCAAATTGACCTAATTTGTTCTATTAAGGGTAATGATAAAATTTTGGAAATGGGTACATCTTGGTATAATAACTGGATCACAGCCAAAGTGCAGGTAGTCTACATTTGCTAATTATGAGCAAGAGATTTACTGTATTTTAAAGCTTTTGCCACATGAAACTTTAATTAGGGATAAACGTGTCTGGTTTGATTTTGGAAGGAGTATCCTTCGTACTGAATTTGGTACTTTAACTAGTCGAGATCTACTGGAAGTTAAAGGCAAAATATTAGCTCTTGAACAACAGTCCAGTAGAGATTCAACTAACCTCTCTCGTGAAATTATTGTAGTAAAGAGTATGCAAAGAACCATTAATAACCACAGTTTTCATTGAACAGATAGTAAAGCAATTTAGCTCACATTTCCACGTACTTCGTAATGAAACAAATGCAAATATCCAATAGCTATTCCAAGGATTAAATGCTGTAAGTGAACACTTAGATTTAAACACTCTTTTGTTAAGGATTACTTACGTTTATCAAATGCTAGAATTGATGCCATTAACTTAAGAACAGCCTTAGAAAGTAGTTCAAATGATTGATTGAGCAGTGTACTACTACACATCCAGAACAATATTTACAGATCCTACTACCAACTGAACGTAAGCTAGATGCAACATATACTATGATTTACCCTGTTAACTCTTACAATTTATATGCTTATCACAAGTTAACCACCACACACTCTTTGATGATTAAAGATGAATTAACTGTTACTGTTTCTATTACCATTGCTAGATCAAAGCATAATTTTGAAATGTAAAAGATTTATACTTACCCTGTGAAATGGAGACAGGCAGGTATTCATGTAAAGTATGTACTGAATGATTATCTACTGATCAGCATGGATCGAAGATATTTTGTGTCCTTAAATGAAAATGACTTGCATATGTGTAAACGTAGTCATAAGTTTATTTGCCCTGAATCGGCAGTTTTCTTAGACAGAAGAGTGTACAGCTGTGAGAAAGAATTATTTATGAATCATCCCCCAAGAGATGATTGCCCTAGAATTTTAACGTATCTTTATCATCACTTTCTTAAACGATGTTCTGAAGGTATAATTTTCTCATTTAACTCCACCCTTGATGTCACATTTACATGTAAAAACTATGATACACCAGAGCTACCCTTTATACTAAAATTGAACAATGGTGGATTAATCTTGACTGCCACACATTGTGATTTATCATGTGAACTATTTGATATGCCTAGTGTGTTGCCAACTACATTTCATGCAACTGGACATTTGACATTAACTAGAATGTTATCTGTTTATTACAATGATTCATATCTACTAACATATGGAAAACATTCCTTATCAAGTTTTTCTGAAGACAATAATTTAATTAAGGACAGCCATGAAAATGTAATCTCTTCCAATGAGTTAAATTTCATTGAAGCAGCAAATAGAATTAAGTCCTTCGATTCCTCCAGTAATGTTAATGCATACTTGATTGTCAGTATTGTGTTTTTATTGCTTTTAATAATTTGTCTTTTGTCAACAGCATTTGTCATGTATGAAATTGTCATCTTGAAGGCACACTTCTCTGTACCAAGCGTTACTGTGTCTGCAAATGAAATACATGTTGCACTGCCTTCTGATGCCACAAATGGAGAAATAGATTCATAACGCCCAGGTCGTTTTGAGCCACCTATGGTTGCTCTTTTTCTCTGGGGAGAGTGATGTAAGGGTCAACGGGTTGCGCGCAGCTGTACAATACGTTAACATGCACTCACCAGCCGATCTGTCTGGAATGCTGACCCCGATTCGCTTGGTCAGTAGACGCGCGTCCAGTCGCACTGTGACGGGGAGTACGCGACTGGCCGCCGTCCACAGAGCGCCGTATTAACTAACGTAGCCTCGGGCATGTCTCTTTTCTTAGCTCACCATGGAGCCTTTCGTTACAACCGTAATTAGCCGGTGTTAAGATGTCAGACACAGTGATGATGGGTGCGCGTAGCGTGCATGTTTTGTAATCCGCCTTTGTTAATAAAACTGTTTAAACTTACTTCTCGTGTTCGCATACTGCCGTACCTAAAGGACCCACCACTTACAAATTCTGACAAAATATTCATGTAATCATCATCCGGGGCAACAACACAAGCTATACCCCCTTATATGTGGTTCGATTATGAAGTAATTCTCACACAGTCAAATAACACGTAACAACTTACGTGTAACTTATCAGTTCCATTACATCAACTGTTACCTCTAATTCTCCACACAATTTTCTCTACACATCCTCAATTTACAGTCAAATTCCTCTTATTCATTTCACATCTGCAATCTGTAACAGTGATCGAGTGGAGAAAAATAAAAAAATGAATAAGGCAATAGAAATTACCTTATGTCTACATTACTTTCGTCATTACAAATGTTTCATTTCCCCATACAGTACGTTAATTTATGAGCATCATCTGTTACGAAAGACACAACTGTGGTACAAGAAACAGAACATTCTCAATAGAGCACTGGTCCTAGGATTACGCAATTACGAGAACCTTGTGAACATTTATCAGTAGGAAAAGAATGGGTTTCAAATTACAGTTCTCTGGGAAAAGAATCTGGTATGCGAAAACAATATATGAGGGTTGTCCAGAAAGTAAATTCCGATCGGTCGTGAAATGAAAACCACTGGGAAAATCCAGTAAAGCTTTGCACAGATGTGTTGGGCAGTGTGTCTAGTATGCTCATCAATCGTGTCATGTTGCTCTTTTCAGTTTTGAGTGAACAGTGAGCACATAAAGATGCGTAGGGAATAGCGTCTCCCACTAAGTATGAGGGCCTGGTTAGAGATTTTGCCTGTGTCATGGAGCCCACATAACACAACTGTCGAGCAGTTCCTTCTTCATGCCAATTCTCGACCGCACATTGCAGGGGCAATGAAGACACTCCTGCAGTGTTTCCGATGAGAAGTGTTTGATCACCCACAATACAGTCCGTAACTGGCTCCCCCTGAGTCTCATCTCTGCTCACAAGAACCACAGGCTATGAAAACAAAATTTGTTCACAGAAGAGCTGCAGACCAGTCCAGATAACTGGCCAAAAGCACAGGCAGCTGCTTTCTATGATGAGGATATTGGAAAGTTGATAAAACACTACGACAAAACTTGAAGTTGGAGCAGCGAGTACATAGAGAAGTAGGTGGAAGGTGTACGTAGCTGTTGCAAATAAAACGTTTCTGGTTTTCACTGTGGTTTCCATTTCGTAACTGATCGGAACTTACTTTCTGGACAACCCTAGTACTATGAGTCTTGCTACAGAAAGAAAACAATGACATTTTTGTGATCTCTAAAATTAGAGCTTCAGTTGCAAGATTTAGTGTAAATATTTACTGAACTGTCAAACTTTATAGAACAGTCTCGTAACTCTGTCCTTACATTTGCTTCTGGGGTAGATGCTTTAATAGATGCATCAGTAGCACTGTTCTTGGTAGTACTTCCAACAGACTCTGCATCTGAAAACAACAGTATTTTGCTTTAATTTTATGGAAAAGTTCATTAAAAACATAAAAAGCCATCAATTTCATGACAATATCATCTACCTTTTACTGTTTTGCAATTAGTTCAGTATTTGCAATTAGTTCATTGCTCATATCTCTCACTTGCAAGAGATGGATACATGTAGTGAATACAATATTTTTGTGTGTTATTGCAGTCATCATAACTAGTCACTTTCATTTTTCCTCATTTCTTTAAAATCATAATTTCTTTTTAATGAATAAACATTCATCCTGAAATTGCTGTAACATGCAACAATGCATACCTACTACTAGCCATCAACTGTGTAGCATAATTAGCAACCTGAACAAACGTCACAAGTAAAAGGGCTGTGAATGTGATATGCATATTATGGCTCGGCCATCAGAACATGGCCTGCATAGACTGAGGCATTTGGTAGTAGAGGAGGCCATTATGAGAGTGGATGGCTTCAACAAGTGTCGATAGTTGTGTCATTTGTGGAATTTTCGTGACAGCAGATGATTTTGCAATAAGACATAGGAGATGGTATCTTTATGTGAGTGATTCTGTCTGCTTGATTTCTTCTGGAAAATAGGTTGTGACAGTTATCATGCAATGTAATTACATTTCATTTTCTGTTACAGGGTACAAATTTCATAGAGAAATGAGCAGCTCATATTAAAGCTTCAACACTCTACAAAGAAAGATAATGTCTGGTCCATGAAGTCAATATGAAGTAAAAAAATCAAATGTGTTTACAACCTTGTGTATCACATGAAAACAGCTCTTTTATAGCATTATTATATGTCACAAGAAAGTTTTGAGAAACCACTTCACATAATAATTGGGAGCACTGAGAAGCACTCAACAAACAAGAAAACCAACTGAGACAAACAAAAGACCTACGACTTGCTTGAGGCAAGTTTCACCCTTTACAATCTCCTGAGCCTCACACAAAAGTCAATTTTTCCCATTTAATTTTTACTGCAGCTGAGTGACAATACCTCTCCCTGCAGCAGATTCCTTTGAAACATTCTTGTAGTTTAAATCATCTTTGCTAGACAAGATGTACTATTTGATAAGCTTGTTGGTTCGCATATTTCCACAGCGTGCACTATACAATGACTTTCATGGCAAATCCATCGTTCAATAAAGTTCCCACATCTGGCAGCAGTAAGTACGTGGCAACATTAAATGCACCCTCCTTGTGATTGACCCAATACAACAAAATGCACTTAAAAGGCAGCTTTACTGCTGTAACCTTCTGCTGCAGGCCGGATTCTGTGTAATTAAGTCTTTACAACTTGTTTAGGTGATGGCAACAGCATGTACAAATTTTAAACAATGAGTCACTCCACATCAAGGGTGACCAGGGATCCCCCACTCGACCATCTCCAAGTCTAATGAAATTTGGCGTTCTATATGGTCATTGATGGTCGTATACCAAATTTCAGTCCAGTATCTTCAGTGGTTGAATTTTTAGGGGCTTTTAAAGAGAGGCTACTCATCTTCACATCACATACGAACTTGAAAATGTGCTAAGTTTGCCTGGGTTTTTTAGAAGTTCTAGGAAACATTTGATCATTTGCTTTAATGCACATAGACATCTTTTTATGCTGGATCACGCCATGGAAAAAATTAGGGATTTAGTCACACTTCAAAATGTATACAAGCCTCTAAAGTGGCTAAAAAGTTTGTCACGCTATTCTGAGACCCAAGGTTTGATCGAACATTACTACTTTTAATATGAATGAACCAATCACACCAAAACTTCAGGGAGTTATTCTTATCTGTGATGTCTATATATGGATCACATTTAATTAACATTGGGTGACTAAATGAAAAGATATGCATCTGTCAATTTGGTCAAAATTTTCCATGTGCGAATTATTATTCAATGTGTCTTGTCCCATCCATTTTTTCTTCCCACGGCCTGAAACAGCATGCTTTAAGCTTTCAGAGCTATATTGTTTAATTTCTGGATCTTGTATACTGATGAGTAAGAATACATTTCATAAATTATTATTTTAGCATTTCAAGAAGATAGAAAAGTGAAATATTTTGCTCATTAAGCATTAAGTCTCATAATGAACTTTTTTTATCCTGCTATATAAATCAGTTTCAAACATTAATTTAACAGATGGCATAAAAACAAATGTAATACACAACACACCAAATTTGCAAAACAAAATAGTAACAAGTCAATTCCAATCTTGGTTAAACAGTTCTACAATATTGTCAAGGTCAGATTGTGAATACCTGTATTGTCTTCCTGACGATGATGATGATCATGCTTCAACAGTCATGAAAATATGTTGCTCAGGAATCCAGCAGGTGTCTTTAGCAGTTGGCCAGTGAAGGGAACGAGCAGAACCATGTGGGTGCATAAAGCTGATTAGGACATCATCTTGTTCATGTGAAACTTTCCACACACTGCCAACCCACCAGATTTGTCATACATACATGCAACATATTGTCCTGGTTGTAAACTTGCAATTGAGATTGTTCAAATTAATTTCGAAGGCATGAACTTGAATGCTGTAGCATCACTGGAAACTGTGTTTGCTCTGAACTGATTACAACTAATTTTCTTAAACTGACGACTCTCTCTTGTTCCAGATATTGTACATCCCATGGCAACCTTGTTTCTTGACCAGGCTTGTTTCTTTCCAATATTTTCGTTTGGTACATAAAAAAACTTTATGCCTGGAATATTATCATCACAGAATTTGAACAAATCATATGGAGTCAATATTTGCCTAAGGGGCTCTGCAGACTAAAACAGGCCGCTAGTATTTTTACCATTCCTCCAATGCCATCACAAGGCAATTTACCGTGGCTTGTTCCAAAAAAATTCCATTCAGCTGTGATGCCAAAATCCTTTTCATGACGACATAAATTGATTAATTTTTTAAATTCTTATACTGAGCAGCTGAACCATCACTAAAGTAATAAATGTTCTTAATATTTTTAACATTTGTCTTTAAATACACTATTAACTTTATTTGGAAGGCATGAACAGCAATGGTACCATGACGGAGACAATTAGTGATCATGCAAATGCGAATACTCTGACATTCCTTGCCACCAAAATAGACAACAAACAGATGTATTGTGCCCTGCCTACTCTCCCAATAAAATCCTTGAACAACAAATAAATAATTCTCAGCAAACTCAATCAATATAATTAATTCATTTTCTGCAAGAGTTCTTTTTAGCTGCTTAAAGTACAAACTTTGGAGTTTTCACAAGAAGTGATGGCGCCTTAAACAGGTAATTTTCAAAATCAGTGCCTCCATAAAATCTTCAACAGTTCTCTGACATGTCTCTAATGTGTTACTGTCAGTATGGACCACAGCTTGTATTCCATTGTTTCTTCAGAGTCATCTTCTTTAAAAGCATCTTCAAGAAAAAGCCTCTAGTTGCATTTATCCTGGACATTCCTCACAATGTTGCAGCAAACAAACTTTTGATTCCAAACTGCATACAGCTTTTTTCATCAAATTCTTGTAGTCATCTTGGATGGATGTTGCTGAAGCCAACATTAATTTGACATTGATGAATTGCACATACACATACAGAATGTGATCCACAAATACCAACTGCAGTACAACATTTCGGCCTAAGCTCACAAAATTTAGAGGATCTCAGTTGATTTCCATATTGCTTGCAATAAAAAATGAACATTTCTTTCAGGTTATAAAGGAGCAGGAATTTCTGCTTGGGAATCTTTTCCCCATTTATTCTTACTGCAACACAATCCTTTTTGCCTGAACATAAATGAGAAAACTCATCTTCAAAAAGATGAGGACATTTTGTTTTACTTCAACGCTGACCTTTTCACTTTTCAGTTTGCAGGTGTTGCCAAAAGTCCACCTTCCATCTTTACTTTCCTAGCCTTCATCACCATTTTAGTTGAAACAGCAAATTCTTTAGCCTTTTTTCAATAGGCCAGCCATTTGGGGCGAGGGTCAAAATTTGAACTTTGCTGCAATTGCCTGAAGTTTGAAGCTTAATCTGAAGTTGTTCAATTAAGATGATCATGTCTTTAAATTTTTTTGGCAGTCTTCCGTTTGCATATGAGCAACATCTACTTGGCTCACACTAGCAGCTGTGGCAGCTACTTTAGCAATGCTGCCTTGGGCTTTCAGAACTTTGCTCTTTATATATCCCATAGAATCCCTTTTGCTGATCCGTTGAAGCTTTAATGGTGACACTCCAATTGATGATAATGAAGTATTAGCAGTAAAGCAAGCATCAACAACATCCATGTCTTCACTTGGCGGCGATTCTTGCTTATCCTGGTGGGATGATTCTTTTTGGGCCACTTCATGTTTACATTTTGTACAAATTTTCCAACCAGATTTAAAAACTTCATTAGTCAGTAACTTCAAACTGTCAAGACATTGCAATGGTTACTGATGTTAAAGCATTCTTCATCACATGTTTTTCTTTACGAAATAGGTTGCAGCAATTCACTTGCAGAAACTGAGATTTTGTCATCAACAAGGCATTATGGTATGGACAAATTTGGCCACCTTCAGTAAAATCAAGCCCAAACCTATGTCATAGAAGCTCCTTGTCCACTGAGAACATTTCCTTAACTGACTGCAGTTGACTTTGCCCATAACAGAAAGGTTATGACTTATGACAATCAGCTCCGACTGATCCATCAAAGTAACAGGGTGCAAGGGTCTCTTGGTTCATTTTATACAATAGTTTATTAACCTATAACACGCAATTCTGAAAGCTCATGAATATCTTGGTTTGGAGTATAGCAGATTCAGACTTGTTCGTATATAAAATATACAAATTAGCATATCAAAACAAACTGTTTTAGTGCTTACCTTCAGCTACAACAATGATTATTGATTATTCAAACACTCAGTACTAAACACTAAGATTGTACAATGTCAACACCAAAGATTACATCGCACAGAAGACTGACATTATGAGACTGGGAATATTGACGGCAACAATTCAAAATGGTGATTCAGCAATGTAGCACTGCTGCGAGGACAGAGCCTTAAAAACCTATTGCTGCTTTATAATGGCGATGGAAACTAAGTGACAATGCATACCATCCATTGTAAAACATTCTAAAGCAACATGCGTTCCATTATGATCTAGATTTTATAATCTTAAGAGCATTTTTTTAAGTTTTATTATATTTATTTGTATACTGTAAAATAATGTAAAAACACTTCTTATTAGCATAGTTGCATTCCCTAAACCAAAGGCTAATCTTATACTACTAAAAGACGCTACAATTATACATCTGACATACAACTTCAAATTGTATTAATTTTTTGTATTTATCAATAATCCATTTTTCTTAGTTTTGATAGGTAGCCTTACTAATCAGTACACAATATCAAGAAATTAAACAAAATAGTTTTGAAGGTTTAGGCATGCTATTTCAAGCTTTTGGCAACGTGTGTGTGTGTGTGTGTGTGTGTGTGTGTGTGTGGGAGGGGGGGGGGGGGGGGGGGAGGGATTGAACAAGACACAGTTGAGATATTGCCCCTCAAAAATACCCTAAAATTTACAAGCAGAAAATTTTGGAAGCCTTGGCTCTCAGAATAGTTTGACTAATTTTTTACCACTTTAGAGGCTTGTATCTATATTTAGGCGTGGCTAAATACCTAATTTTTGTCGTGGTGTGATTCATCATAAAGCACTGTCTATGTAGATTTAAGCAAATGAAGAAATGACTGCTAGAACCGAGCGAACTTGGAACAGTTGTACCTTCATATGTGATGCTATGTTTAAGAGCCCCTAAAAATTGAACCACTGAAGATACTGGTCTGAAATTTGATATATAACCATCAAAGAGCATATAGAACCTTCACACCAAATTATTAGATTTGGAGATGGTCGAGTGGGGACACTTTTTAATATTGCCCCTTTGAAGTGGAATGGCCCAGAATACGTTTCCAGTATGACACTATTTCAGCGACTCAGCAATACTGACAGGAATTTGCATGAACAATTGGCAATCAAAACTACAAACCTCCTAGTGTATGCATGACATATTATGAGTCCACAAATATTAGTGACACAGGTCAATTACCCTTTTTTTGTGTGGCATGGAAGAAGACCTACATATAATGGAAGAGCTCCTGGATATGATTTCGATGAAGGGCACTGCTGTTGGTGTGGATATTTTAGAATCAGTTGGAATGGTAATTGAATAGGACTCACTTGGGAAAAGCTGTTTTACGTAACCAAAATCCAGCACGATGCAGTAGAGTAAAAGTGTTTATTGACCTACTTCAGGAAATGTTTAACATGCTGAATTTACCTTTCGCTCATTGTTTTGAACAACAAGGGCCTCTTTATGCAAAAGTTATTGATTATCAAGATGTGATGAACTTAGTGGTGCAATTCATGAACTATACTCATCCTCATAGGCTCATTCATTGTCAGTTCACAGAATTTTTTATTTCATTTGAAGAGGATTAATGAGATATCCCCTACCACGCTGAGGTACGCTGGTTGAGCAAAGGAAAAGTGACTTCTCGAGGTTTTAGATTGTGCGACACTGTGGTTCTGTTTTTGGAGGACTTTTGCATGAATCTGAATGGGTAGCTGATTTAGGCTTTTTAGCAGTCATTGTTGTTCTTTGTTGTGGTCTTCAGTCCTGAGACTGGTTTGATGCAGCTCTCCATGCTACTCTATCCTGTGCAAGCTTTTTCATCTCCCAGTACCTACTGCAACCTACATCCTTCTGAATCTGCTTAGTGTATTCATCTCTTGGTCTCCCTCTACGATTTTTACCCTTCACGCTGCCCTCCAATACTAAATTGGTGATCCCTTGATGCCTCAGAACATGTCCTACCAACCGATCCCTTCTTCTGGTCAAGTTGTGCCACAAACTTCTCTTCTCCCCAATCCTATTCAATACTTCTTCATTAGTTATGTGATCTACCCATCTAATCTTCAGCATTCTTCTGTAGCACCACATTTCGAAAGCTTCTATTCTCTTCTTGTCCAAACTATTTATCGTCCATGTTTCACTTCCATACATGGCTACACTCCATACGAATACTTTCAGAAATGACTTCCTGACACTTAAATCAATACTGGATGTTAACAAATTTCTCTTCTTCAGAAACGCTTTCCTTGCCATTGCCAGCCTACATTTTATATCCTCTCTACTTCGACCATCATCAGTTATTTTGCTCCCCAAATAGCAAAACTCCTTTACTACTTTAAGTGTCTCATTTCCTAATCTAATTCCCTCAGCATCACCCGACTTAATTAGACTACATTCCATTATCCTTGTTTTGCTTTTGTTGATGTTCATCTTATATCCTCCTTTCAAGACACTGTCCATTCCGTTCAACTGCTCTTGCAAGTCCTTTGCTGTCTCTGACAGAATTACAATGTCATCGGCGAACCTCAAAGTTTTTATTTCTTCTCCATGAATTTTAATACCTACTCCGAATTTTTCTTTTGTTTCCTTTACTGCTTGCTCAATATACAGATTGAACAACATCGGGGAGAGGCTACAACCCTGTCTTACTCCCTTCCCAACCAGTGCTTCCCTTTCATGTCCCTCGACTCTTATAACTGCCATCTGGTTTCTGTACAAATTGTAAATAGCCTTTCGCTCCCTGTATTTTACCCCTGCCACCTTTAGAATTTGAAAGAGAGTATTCCAGTCAACATTGTCAAAAGCTTTCTCTAAGTCTACAAATGCTAGAAACGTAGGTTTGCCTTTCCTTAATCTTTCTTCTAAGATAAGTCGTAAGGTCAGTATTGCCTCACGTGTTCCAGTGTTTCTACGGAATCCAAATTGATCTTCCCCGATGTTGGCTTCTACTAGTTTTTCCATTCGTCTGTAAAGAATTCGTGTTAGTATTTTGCAGCTGTGACTTATTAAGCTGATAGTTCGGTAATTTTCACATCTGTCAACACCTGCTTTCTTTGGGATTGGAATTATTATATTCTTCTTGAAGTCTGAGGGTATTTCGCCTGTTTCATACATCTTGCTCACCAGATGGTAGAGTTTTGTCAGGACTGGCTCTCCCAAGGCCGTCAGTAGTTCCAATGGAATATTGTCTACTCCGGGGGCCTTGTTTCGACTCAGGTCTTTCAGTGCTCTGTCGAACTCTTCACGCAGTATCGTATCTCCCATTTCATCTTCATCTACATCCTCTTCCATTTCCATAATATTGTCCTCAAGTACATCGCCCTTGTATAGACCCTCTATATACTCCTTCCACCTTTCTGCTTTCCCTTCTTTGCTTAGAACTGGGTTTCCATCTGAGCTCTTGATATTCATACAAGTCGTTCTCTTATCTCCAAAGGTCTCTTTAATTTTCCTGTAGGCGGTATCTATCTTACCCCTAGTGAGATAGGCCTCTACATCCTTACATTTGTCCTCTAGCCATCCCTGCTTAGCCATTTTGCACTTCCTGTCGATCTCATTTTTGAGACGTTTGTATTCCTTTTTGCCTGTTTCACTTACTGCATTTTTATATTTTCTCCTTTCATCAATTAAATTCAATATTTCTTCTGTTACCCAAGGATTTCTAATAGCCCTCGTCTTTTTACCAACTTGATCCTCTGCTGCCTTCACTACTTCATCCCTCAAAGCTATCCATTCTTCTTCTACTGTATTTATTTCCCCCATTCCTGTCAATTGCTCCCTTATGCTCTCCCTGAATCTCTGTACAACCTCTGGTTCTTTTAGTTTATCCAGGTCCCATCTCCGTAAATTCCCACCTTTTTGCAGTTTCTTCAGTTTTAATCTACAGGTCATAACCAATAGATTGTGGTCAGAGTCCACATCTGCCCCTGTAAATGTCTTACAATTTAAAACCTGGTTCCTAAATCTCTGTCTTACCATTATATAATCTATCTGAAACCTTTTAGTATCTCCAGGGTTCTTCCATGTATACAACCTTCTTTCATGATTCTTAAACCAGCAGTCATTATGGCTCTCCTAAATAATTTAAGTCTCAAACTCCAAAAAGAAAATAATCTCATCAATGACATAGTAACTGATATATAAATTTTATGTTAATACGGCAACAGGATTTTTAAAAGTGATTTGTTCAAAATGATTCTAAGGTTTTGCTTGACAGCATCTGTGTGAGAAGAAATACACTTTGAAAAAGAAGTCAGTGTATTACAACCCTTTGAAAACGAATTGAAACGACTTTAGTGACCGATTCCAGGTGCTGTACCGGTGTATCACTAACAGCAAAATAAAGTTGGTTTTGTTAAATGTACAAGGGATGTTACATAAAAAACAATAGTCTGCAGACCTGCATATTAAAACATATCACCTTTTAATACTTCAATGCAATTTTATCCATTACTTTCATCTATTAACATTTGGTTATGTTTTTGTTACAGGAAATTACTAACGTACAGCCAATACCTGATGTATTTGTAAGTCCCTTTTCAATGACAATTGACATTGTGTCTCACGATTTACATTTTGAACAAATCAATTTGCAATTGGATGATCACTGAAAGATTTATTTTACAATACCAAAAATTCGCTCAAATTCTACCAGAATTTGTCAATGCAAGAATTTTCTAAGCTGCACAGAGAAGCAGCAAAGATTATTTCCATGTGTGGTTCCACACATGTATGTGAAAGGTTATTTTGTTTTGTCTTATACAAAAACTAAACTGCAATGCAAGTATTTTTGAATGTAAGTAAAAAAAAAAAAGCTCTAAGAATTGCTGTCAGCAGAGTCCTTGCTCCAGATCTTAGTAGCATAATTTAGAAAAATTAAAAATTATTATTAATATTATTATTTAAATCTCTCTTGCACTGGTCCATCTTGTTCCACCAAACTAAGTTCTCCACCCAGTGCACATAAATATTTGGCAATGATGAAGAAAACAGAGGTAAATCTTAGAAAAGGTCAAGACAGGCAGAGTGAGCTAGACAAGCATAGGAAAAAGAGAGGGGTAGTGCTATTGCACAGAGTGAAGGAATGGTGGTTTGCACGATCATCAACGTAGTGAAGCCATCTTCTGTACTCTGCATGGTGTGATGCACTGTGCAAACACCTTGAGAAGCCCTGCTCTAGTGGATTACAAGAAATTCTGAAACTCTTTATTGTCAATTACTCTCAAATGAGGGGTCACCAGTGTGAATGGCTACAGGGAGCGTCACCTGGGACCCTAACCTGCAACACTGTATAGGTGGTTTCAAATAATCAACCCCATCCCTGGGAGCTTCTCCAAGCATGTATTTTAATAATATGGCTAGTAAAAGTGCTGAAGCCACAGAGCAACTGTATTCTCTTAACAACCAAGCTCTAAGCTTCAAGCAGTTAGGTTCATTTAAGTCACAACTAAGAAAAGGGAGGATGAAGGGGTGGGGGACAATTCACGTTTAATCTGTAAATACTGGATGTATTTATGAGGTTTCTTTAGGAAGGATGCACATTACAGATGATCTAATTATACATTATTTAGTTAGCACAAAATTAACTTGAAATTCATGTGATTTGAAGAGGTTTGTCGATCAGTTACACAGTTTGATATGACGCAACATTTTTACTATTTTTGTCATCATTAAGTGATGTATTTGTATCTAAAGTAAAATGTGATTATCTGGTAAGTACACTTGTTAAGGAAATGCAGAAAACCTTTGTTGATTGTGTGGTGTCACCGCCAGACACCACACTTGCTAGGTGGTAACCTTTAAATCGGCCGCGGTCCGTTAGTATACGTCGGACCCGCGTGTCGCCACTGTCAGTGATTGCAGACCAAGCGCCGCCACACGGCAGGTCTAGAGAGACTTCCTAGCACTCGCCCCAGTTGTACAGCCGACTTTGCTAGTGATGGTTCACTGACAAATTACGCTCTCATTTGCCAAGACGATAGTTAGCATAGCCTTCAGCTACGTCATTAGCTACGACCTAGCAAGGCGCCATTATTATTTGTTATTTATCTTGGGATGCATGTACAGTCAGACCGATGCTAACCAATTATGGATTAAAGTTAAGTATTCCAGCAGCTACGTACTTTTCTTGATAGTATAATTACTTTATCTGTTCCAGACCTCACGCCAGCCTGCGTGAGCTTAAACGCGTGCCTTTCGGCTTCCTCCAAACCCCGTGAATTGGCTCCTGCCAATTCACAACAGATTGTTTGTACAAAAAGTTAATAATCAACATAAATGTGTCTGACTTTTCACATTGAAAACAGCAACAATGAAGTATGTGTACATTAAAGTTAGTTTTTCAAGCTTCCAGTTGTTGAGACATTGTCATAAGACGGACTTACAAATCACATAAAGCAAAACTTAGTTTTTCAAGCTTCCAGTTGTTGAGACATTGTCATAAGATGGACTTACAAATCACATAAAGCAAAACTTCACTAATTTCTAATAAACTATTACAACTGAGGGAATGTGAAGTAAGGAGCTAGGAAGATTAAGACTTAAAGTCCTGATGACAGAGACACTGATCTAATGCTTCAACTAGATAAGGAAAGGGTAGGAAATTGTTCATGTCCTTTTCAAAGGATTCAACCAAGCAATTGTCTTCTAGAATTTATGGATACAATGGAAAATTTAAATCTACATGGCCAGACAGAGATTTGTCCTCTGCAGCTTCTCAACCAAATCCAGTGTATTAAAGCACCACCTCACTCAGTTGAATTGGAAGATTTAATTTTGATAACTTCAAGATGGATAGTAAGGGATTGCACTGAAAACAAGTGTCAAAGAGCCACTGCTCCCAAAAGGAAACAATCAAACACAGAATGCTTGCACCCCAGTCGCAATGTGCAGGCTGAACCAAAGATGCAACACTACACAAATAGAAAGAAATCAGAACATGAGAAATACTAGGTTTTTTTTTTTTTGTCATTAATGTGGTTGACTGGCAGACCTGTCAGTGATGAGAAAGATGAGAAACACCCAACATCGAAATAATGTTGGTCAATTCAATTTAATACACCTTGTATGTCTTCTATGATAGGAAATAATTACTTTGTGATTTTACCCAAAGTATAACCAAGTGATTATGTATGTATTTATTTTATTTTCCTTCCAGTGCAAAATACTTTATGCAATACTCACCATCATCAGTACTGGCATCTCTCTCTGCTGTTTCAGCACCACCATTCTCAATAGGTTTCTGTTTTTCATTTTTCTTATCAAGTGACACACCTTTATTACCTTTGGTGGCTGTTTTTTCACCGTTGAGAATCTGATCTGATTTGTCACTTAAAGCTGCCTTCTTTGTGGTTGGGGGTGACCTTGATTATGAAAATAATTAAAAGAGTTAACTGAACAATCTGACCAAAGTTGTTATTAAATCTGAAGGAACAAACTACAGGAAAATAGGAGAAGAAGACAACAACACATTTTTAAATACAACAAACAATTTTTCAAGAGAAACGACAATTTCGATCATGCTGACGAAAAGTCGTACTGCATCTCAGGTAGGTAAAAAACAATGGAAGTATGTGATATTCTTTAATATATTAAAAAAAAGGCACCGGGATGAGAAGGGCTTGTCTGTTATGAGGATGAAGGGAGATGACGAGGGAAAGGGGTTAGCACAGAGAGAGAGAGAGAGCAGTAGATGAAAGTTTAAGTTACGTCCTACTCTCTCTGACACTACACCGGCCTTCCTCATCTTTCTCTCTCCTCACTCCACAACAGGTGGGTCTCTCTCACACTGGCATCTAAGTGACCTCCCAAAACTGACCCTCATTTCTCCGCAAAGAAGGACCTATTAGTTCCAAAAGCTATGATGGTGTTTGTACTTCAGGGTGAAAAAAAATTCCTGAGCTTCCAGGTTAAAAATACACTTTTTCCAGGTGAATATATACTATACCCCATGTGGAAGTATATTTTTTCCACATTAAGTGACAACATACTCTCCCTCAAAGCTGTAAAACTTTCTAATCTTTTGAATAGTAAAGATTTTGTACATTGGCTTAGAACTTCCTGACACTTTACGTCACGAAACCTAGCAAAAACTCAAAGCTTTTAGAAGATATCTTTGACACGTGGTAGCATGTGTATCGAATATCACAAAAGCATAAATACGGATTTCACCAAATATAGCAAGGCTGCTTCCGAAGTACTAAATGGAGATCACGTTATGTGAAGCCCTTTTGTCAGCCAATCATAGCTCATGTCAAGTAATCTCACCAGCCAATTACATCAGGTATTCAGGGCATAGGAAATGTGATGTACTCAGCTGACAGCAACATCAGTGTTAAGTAGCGCAAACACAAAAATACAAAAAGTTCATGGTTTAAATTAATATACAAACAGTATAGCTTGACAAAAAGCTAAGCTTTCACATATAATGCTGGTCATCAAAAATGGTTTGCAGTTTTTTTCTGAGGGTGCGGTTAGGCAGTATCCTTACATCACACCTTAAATTGCTGCAGCTGAATTTTTCTGACAAGCACAATTATAAATTTCACCAAACATTACACGGGTTACCTGGCTATATATATGTTCCACCGAGCACTTCATTTTTTTTCACAGCAAGCCAATTACATGTGTAATTGCTCCAGAATTCACATCACACTTATTTTCGAAAGATAATTACAGTTTTTGCCAACATTATTGCATAATTTGTAAGTTATGAAAGAACTAAACAAAATATGAAAAACACCTTCCTTGATGCTTGGTCTTTTTTTAACACGTGTTACCCTTAAAGATATACCAAACACAGATGTACCAGTAAAATTGTAAATAATGGCATAAACGGCTAGTCTTCTGTGCCCGAAATTTTTCTATGCGGCTGGTCCTCAAACTGTTAAGTCTTGACTAAGAGTAAAAAACTCCATGATTTAAAAAATTCAACGCACCTTCTCAAATCTAACATAACTCATCTTGCATAAATGGAAATTTGCTTTGAAAGTAACACTTCTCAAACCACCATACGCACTATTTACTGGCAACCAATTAGAAACATAAACAATTGTGATGCCACACTCATCGATGGCAGTTTATTGTTACAAAGTATTGCATAGTATTTGTCCTAACCCATGCAGGTGGGCCCGGGTTCGATTCCCGGCTAGGTTGGTGATTTTCTCTGCTCGGGGACTGGGTTCTGTGTTGTCCTCATCATCATTTCATCCCCATCACCAGCGCACAAGTCACCCAATGTGGCGTCAAATGAAATAAGACTTGCACTTGGTGGCTGAAGTTCATCGGATGCGGCCTCCCGCCCAACGATGTCATACGCTCATTCCCATTTTTTTCTTTTTTGTCCTGAAGCCGTTGACACATTTGGCTGTCGGCAAACACTTGTGTGTGTGTGTGTGTGTGGTGTGTTTTGTCGTTGTAAATGGCAAATTTTCTTTGCAACGGAAGTTTTATTTCAGTGTTATTCTCTCTCTGTTATTGTCTCATTTATCTTTTATTGCTGCAGAATTATCCTGCAGTAGCAGACTAAGGTAAAAATCAGTTCGCACCAGTCAAAATTGCATATAGTAAATGATGAAAAATTCCTTGAATTCTAAAAGTTCCTGGGGTTTATCCAGATTTTTCACAGATGAAAAAATTTCCTGATCATCCTGGGGCATATAAACTCTGTACTTTTATTTGTGTCTGTCAGCACCTCTTGAAGATTAGTACTGGTTAGCAATTTCATCTCATAATTTTATAGTTAGTTTAAGAAAGTTAGTTTTTTTTATACAATTAACACGTATTACCTATAATAATCACACAACCATTCTAGTTGGGAGAGAGGAACAAAGAAAAAAATTTCAGAAAGACTGAAATCCCACTAAACGTAAGACTTAATAACTTGATACCTCATGTCTAGATGATTCAGCTGACTCTGAATACTAAGAAATTAATATTTGAAACATGGTAAATCTAAACCATAGATGATTGGTTGATTCGGGGGAATGGAGCAAGCAGTTAGGTCATCGTACCCACCGGATTAGGGAAGGGTGGTGAAGGAAGTCAGACGTGCCTTTCAAAGGAACCATCCCGGCATTTACCAGATACGATTTAGGGAAATCACGAAAAACCTAACTCAGGATAGCCAGACGCGAGTTTGAGCCATCGTCCTTCCAAAGGCGAGTCCAGTGTGCGAACCAATGAGCCACCTCACCCGGTTTAAATCACAAATAAAATCCTGTATCAAGGAGTCAAAATGATAATACTACACCTACATCCACATTCATAATGTGCAAGCCACTGTACGGTGCATGGCGGCAGGTACCCTGTACCACTACTAGTTATTTCCTTTCCTGTTGCACTTCCAAATAGTGAGGGAAAAATGGCTGTCTGCAGGCCTCCATACAATCCTAATTTCTCTTATCTTATATTTGTGGTCCTCAAGCAAAATGTACATTGGCAGCAGTACAATATTCTGCCATCAGCTTGAAATGCCAGCTTTCTAAATTTCCTCGGCAGTGTTCCTGGAAAATAACATCACCTTATCTCCACAGATTCTGTTTTAAGTTCCATAAGCATCTTTGCAATACCTGAGTTTTGTTCACACTTATTTGTAACAAATCTAGCCTCTTTAATCTGACCCGGCACAGATCCCATACACTCGAGCAATATTCTTCGCCTACAATCATTACATGCTTGTTCCGTTTCATATTGTTACAAAATGTCACTCCTAGATATTTAAGCTATGTGGTTATCACGCACCACATTAATATTCGTATTTGTTAATTATGGGTTGTTTTTCCTACTTATCTCCATTAACTTATATTTTTCTATGTTTAGATCTGGCTTCCACTCATCACACAAACTACAAATTTTGTCTAAGTTGTCTTATATCCTGTTACAGTCATTCAACCATGACAATTTCCCATACACCACAACTTTATCAGCAAACATCTGCAGATTGCTGCTCACTCCATTCATCGGACCATTTACATATATAGAAAATAACAGCAGTCCTATCACACTTCCTTGGGGCACTCCCAACAATACCATCATCTCTAACAAACACTCACTGTTAAGGATTATGTACTGGGTTCTGCTTCTTACAAAGTCTTCAAGCCATTCAAATGTCTGTGAACCTACTCCATATGCTTGTACCTTCATTAACAGTCTCAAATGAGGCATAGTATCAAATGCTTTTCATAAACCTAGAAATATGGAGTATGCTTGTTGCCCTTCATCCGGAGTTCACAGGATATCGTGTGAGAAAAGGGCAAGCTGAGTTTCGCATGAGCGATGTTTTCTAAAACCACACTGATTCGTGGACAGAAGCTCTTCTATCTCTCAAACATTTATTATATTCTAACTGAGAACATGTTCCAACAATTCTGCAGCAAACCGATGTCAAGGATACTGGTGTGTAATTTTGCGAGTCCATTCTTTTACCCTTCCTATATAAAAGAAGTCACCTGTGCTTTCTCCAGACACTTGGGACTTTGTGCTGGGCGAGAGATTAACAATAACTGCAAACTATGTAAGGAGCCAATGCCACCGAGTACTCTTTGTAAAACTGAAGTGGGATTCCACCCACACCAGGTGACTAACTTGATTTCAGCTCTTTCAGTTGTTCCTCTATGTCACAGACGCCTGTTCCTATGTCCTCCATACGGGGTTCTGTGCGATGGTGAAATGACCATATGCCTGTACAATTCTCCTATGTCAACGATTTTTAAAAAGCAAAATTTATAACTTTGACTTTCCTTTTGCTACTTCCTATTGTCACACCACACTGTTCAACAAGTGACTGGATAGAAGCCTTAGAACTGCTTAGCAATTTATGACCAGAATTTTCTCGGGTTCTCAGAAAGATCTTTTGCTGGGGTATGATGGTGGTAATTGTATGCTTCATGCCTTGATCTTTTTACAGATGCACAAATCTCTAATAACTTTACTGTGTCATCACTTTCAAATTCTCTTTTGAACCAAGAGGGCAACAGCCTTTGCTTTCTCAGCATTTTCCTGATTTGACTGTTAAACCCTGGTGGGTCTTTTCCATCCTTAATCAACTTCCTCAGCACATACTTCTCCAGAGCAAGATTTACAATCTGTTTAAACTTTGTCCATAATTCTTCCCTCTATGTCCATCATACTGAAACAAAATCGTGAAAATTTAGTATCTAAGTAGGTTGCTAATAACTGCTTATTTTCTCTTTCTAGAATATCTGTAATCATTGTTACATGAAAAATAATTGTTCAAATTTGTACAGCTACTTACACATTTACTGATCACATCACCTTAGCTAACAAATATTGTTAGAGAAATCTTTATTCATGTGTGTTAAATGTTTTACTGTGTCACTAACAATATTCTTTTCAGAACCCACTGGATCTAATGGCATAATGAGTAATGGCGAAAGGCAAGTACCTTTTCTGGGCATGGGAGGAGTAATGTAGAGAAAGACAGAAAGAAAATGTAGTATTAAGGGCAAGAAACTGGAAAGGACACTGGAGGAGACCTAAGCCAGCGTGAATGTCAACACTATTGATATGCTGGATAGCCACTTTTCCTTATGCTGGGATGGAGGATCCATGTGTGAAAGATACTCGTATTATTGTGTTTCCTCATTTGTCATTTACCACAACACTCCTCCGCAGTCCAAACTTTGTACGTACTATAAATGCGTGCTTACTTTTCCCCGCCAACCAGTCATAACAAGGGCACAGAATTACTAACGAAATTTCATACAAGGAAACATTTAATAACATTACACAGTGAGATGATAGCAATGTGAAGAAGAATGAACAAATTATTCATTGCAAACTGTGGTAAAAAAAGGAAATATGAAAACAATTTCACTATGCATCAATATGAGAAGAGATCAAGTTGTGGGAAGTAATACTAGGAAGATGGCTATAAGCGGAAAGTTTGGAAAATAACTGAGAAGTTACATGGTGTTACATAGAGTGATTTTCAAATAACATGATTAATCTACTTTAGAGGTTCACAACAGATTCAAAGCTAGTCATAACAGGACAATAGTAGTGCTATGTGGTGTTAAAATTCAGATGTTAGCAATGATGCTTGGTATTTCCAAGAAAAAACTGCAGCAAGTAAACTGAAACAAAATGTTAAGTAAAGACAAGAGCCAACTGTGATCAACTAAGATCAATTGCAATTACTTTATAATGATATTGAACTACTAACTAAAAAAATGCCAAAAATAATTTAAACAAAATTCAAAGTTATCTCTTGTAAAATTAATATGCAGAAAAGTGATAGTAATAACAATACAGCCAACTACAAAGACACAGAATTAATATTATTAACTACAATCAAACTGTATTGTAAGCCAGACAGCAAAAATAATTAAGACATTGTTATGGATATACATTTCACATAATTCTGAATTGAGAACTGTAGTATTTCGACATGCTAACTGTTTCAGACTCATTGCAATGAACTGTAAAACCAAATTTCATAACCACATTTGTAAAAGCATTGAAATGTTAATGCAAATTCAAATAACTTTTGACTGAAACAATGTACAATGTAATTTTGCAATTGATGGTATTTATGTGAGGAGTAAAGACAGTAACCATGGAACATGAGTTCTACATCATGTTTTAGGCACAAAACCTGTGTCACTTTTATGAGTTTTGTGAGGCAATAAACTTATTTTAAGAGTATTTCGACAGTTTCAGCTACATTATTTATTTCATTAACCCAACAAAAATTGCTTGACATACAGAAATTGGACCCAGATGTTATTGCAGGTGGAGGAAATGTACAGACCTAAATCAAGATTGTTCATCAACAAGTTAAGTAGTTGAATTATAACCTGAAAGCTGGCCACTTATTATACTGACATATCAGACTATCTAGTGCTAGTTATGAAGTACTCTTGTAAGGCAAAACTATACACAGTTACAAACATACATGTTGCATGCCAACTCCTGCAACAGTGTAAATCTGCAAGACTGAATAAGGTTGGTTGGTTGGTTGGTTTGTGGGATTAAAGGGACCAGACTGCTATGGTCATCGGTCCCTTTCTCCAAATACTAAAAACACCCACAGAGAATAAAAAACGATCAACAGAAAAGATGACAGACGACACAGAACAAGAGAAACTAAGACAAAAACCAGACAAAACAAATTAAGTTCACAAAGAGTGTGACGGTGGTTGGCAGACCATAGAAACAAAAAAAAGGAGAAGCCAACCACCGAAAGAAACATTAGAAACTCAGTTTAAAACCGTACGCCAAAGGCCAGAATCAACACAAAAAAACAAACACTCAAATTAACTGATAAAAACCACCCGCCCGAATAAAACGCAAAACTAAGCCTGCTATGGCAGAGTCATCAGTTAAAAGGGCAGGGAGCGTATCAGGCAGCGCATATGTCTGCCTGAGCACAGCAAAAGGGGACAGGCCAACAAAATGTGGGCCACTGTCAAAGCCGCCCCATTGCGACATAGAGGAGGGTCCTCCCAACGCAGTAAATAACTGTGTGTCAGCCGTGTGTTGCCAATGCGGAGCCGACAAAGGACATCTGACTCTCTGCGATTGGCTCGCATGGATGACCGCCACACAGTCGTCGTCTCCTTAATAGCATGGAGTTTATTGGGTGTGGTCAGATTGCACCATTCAGCGTCCCATAGTGCAAAAACTTGGCGGCGTAAGAAGGCTCACAGATCAGTCTCCGGGAGGCCAACGTCCAGCGATGGTTTACTGGTGGTCTCTTTCACCAGGCAGTCAACATTTTCATTGCCGGAATGGTCCCCTAGAGTTAGAGCATAGCCGACCCGACCAGCAACCATCGGACCGTCAGTGTACACAACGCCCGAGCCCTGATAGGTGGCTAGGATGGAAAAAAAGAGGTGGCAGAAGGCCTCCGGAGGGACAGAGTCATTCGGGCCCTGTGCCAGTTCGAGCCGAAGGCAAGGGCGAGGCACACACCACGAGGGTGTATGCAGAGGGGCCCGAAAAGGAGGTGGAACAGGGAAAACCCCAAGCCCAGAGAGAAGCTCTCGGACACGGACGGCAATCGTACAACCCGACCGGGGCCGACATTCTGGGAGATGGATGACTGACTGCGGGAACAGGAGATGATAATTTGGATGCCCGGGCAAGCTACAAACATGGGCAGCATAAGTGGCCAGTAAATGTTGGCGCCGTAACCGTAGTGGAGGGACACCTGCCTCCACAAGTATGCTGTCCACAGGGCTGGTCCAGAAGGCACCAGTGGCAAGTCGTATTCCGCTGTGTAGGATTGGGTCCAGCACCCGCAACGCAGATGAGGATGCTGAGCCATAAGCCAGGCTCCCATAATCCAGACGGGACTGGATTAACGCCTGGTAGAGCTGTAAGAGGGTAGATCGGTCGGCGCCCCAGCTGGTGTGGCTCAAGCATGGCAGCGCATTTAGATGCCGCCAACACATCTGTTTAAGCTGCCGAATATGAGGCAGCCAAGTCAACCGGGCATCAAAAACCACACCCAAAAACCTATGTGACTCCATCACAGCAAGAAGTTCGCCGTCAAGATAAAGCCGCGGCTCCGGGTGAACAGTGTGTCGCCGGCAGAAATGCATAATGCAGGTCTTGGCAGCCAAAAAATGGAAGCCATGCGCTACAGCCCAAGACTGCGCCTTGCAGATAGCGCCCTGCAGCTGACGTTCAGCAGCTGCAATGCCAACGGAGCTATAGTAAAGGCAGAAGTCGTCAGCATACAAGGACGCTGAGAGAGACATTCCCACCGCCGCTGCGAGATCGTTAATTGCTATTAAAAACAGGCAGACACTTAAAACAGATCCCTGTGGCACCCCGTTCTCCTGAACTCAGGAGGAACTATGGGAGGCCGCGACGTGCACACGGAAGGTTTGATGCGACAGAAAATTTCAGATGAAAATCGGCAGTGGACCCCAAAGACCCCAACCATGAAGCGTAGAGAGGATGTGACGACACCATGTCGTATCGTACGCCTTCCGCATGTCGAAAAGACAGCGACCAGGTGCTGACGGCGGGCAAAGGTTGTACGGCTGACTCAAGGCTCACCAAATTGTCGGCGGCAGAGTGGCCTTTACGGAACCCACCTTGAGACGGAGCCAGAAGGCCCCGAGACTTGAGTACCCAACTCAACTGCCGGCTCACCATCCGTTCAAGCAACTTGCAAAGAGCACTGGTGAGGCTAATGGAGCAGTAGCTGTCCACCTCCAAAGGGTTCTTGCCAGCTTTCAAAACGGGGATGACAATGCTTTCCCGCCATTGCGATGGAAATTCACCCTCGACCCAAATACGGTTGTAAAGGTCGAGGAGGCGTCGCTGGCAGTCCACTGAAATGTGTTTCAGCATCTGACAGTGGATGTGATCTGGCCCAGGAGCTATATCAGGGCAAGCAGCTAGGGCACTGTGAAATTCCCACTCACTGAATGGAACATTGTAGGATTCAACATGGTGGGCACGAAAGGAAAGGCTCCGACATTCCATCAGCTCTTTAATGGAGCGGAAGGCCAGTGGATACTCCACAGAAGCGGAACTCAGAGCAAAATGCTCTGCCAAGCGGTTTGCAATTACTTCGGCATCAGTACAAACTGCTCCATTCAGTGAGAGCGCAGGGACGCTGACAGGGGTCCGATAGCCATAGAGGCGTCTAATCTTGGCCCAGACCTGCGATGGAGAGACATGGAGGCCAATGGTGGACACACACCGCTCCCAGCACTCCTGCTTGTGTTGGCGGATAAGGCGGCGGGCCCGCGCACGGAGCCGTTTAAAGGTGACGAGGTTTTCCAAAGAGGGATGCCGCTTGTGACGCTGGAGCGCCCACCGGCGATCGCAGGCAACCACCAAGGCACAGTCCCCCGCCGAGGGGACCCAGAAGAATGGGGAATGGCAGATTCTGCGGCAGTAACGATGCCGGTGGTGACCGAGTGAACCACCGCATCAATGGCATCATTAGAGAGAGGCTCAATAGCGGCAATGGAGGAAAACAAGTCCCAGTCAGCCTTATTCATAGCCCATCTGCTAGGGTGCCCAGAAGAGTGACGTTGTGGCAGTGACAGAAAGATCGGAAAGTGGTCACTACCACACAGGTCGTCATGCACACTCCATTGGACAGACGGTAAGAGGCTAGGGCTGCAGATCGAAAGGTCGATGGCGGAGTACGTGCCATGCGCCACACTGAAGTGTGTGAAGGCACCATCATTTAAAATCAAAAGATCGAGCTGTGCCAATAAATGCTCAATGGTGGCGCCTCGACCTGTTGCCACTGACCCATCCCACAGAGGATTATGGGTGTTGAAGTCGCCCAGTAACAAGAAATGTGGCAGCAACTGGGCTATCAGCGCAGCCAGGACATGCTGCACGACATCACCATCCCGTGGAATGTAAAGACTGCAGACAGTAACAGCCCGTGGCGTCCACACCCGAACAGCGACAGCCTCTAAAGGTGTTTGTTGAGGGACAGACTCGCTGTGAAGAGAGTGAAGGACATAGATGCAGACGCCACCAGACACCCTTCCATAAGCTGCCCGGTTCCTATAATAACCCCGATAGCCACGGAGGGCGGGGGTTCGCATTGCTGAAAACCAAGTTTCCTGAAGAGCAATGCAGAAGAAAGGGTGTAGGCTGATAAGTTGTCGGAGCTCAGCTAGATAGTGGCAGAAACTGCTGCAGTTCCAATGGAGGATGATGATGTCCATGGCTGAGAAAGGCGTGAAGGAACTGGGAAGGCAGATTACGCCGCTGGGTCACATGCTGCCTCCGATTGAGTACCTGTGCTAGTGCTATCCATGATGTCTGAGGAACCGGCGAGATCGAGGTCCTCAGTGGACGCCAGAATCTCCTCCTCGTCCTCAGACGCAGAGCTTGTAGGAAGCGGTGGGACCGGTGCCACCGCAATGTCGTTATTCTTGGGACTTTCTTCTTTTTCTGCTTCTCTCGCTGTGCCTGCAGTGGTTCAGGCTTGGAGGGCTTCACTTGGTCAGTCTCAGGGATGGACAATGACCATAAGGCCCTACGACCAGGGACTGGTGGTTGTTTCAGCCACTTGCGCGTGTCTGCTTTTCCGTTGGTCGGAACTTGCGAAGGGAGGTCCCCAAGGGACCCCTTCCTGGCGAGAGTAGCCAAAGAAGTCTTACTCTTCTCCGGCTGGGAAGGGGGAACTGATGTCCCCGATGGGTGGGGGGGAGGGGGGGGTGATGTTCCTGAAGTAGATGGAGCAGGAGCAATCAAGGGGGCTGGTGGATTCTGACTGATCACAGATCCAACCGTACAGGACGACACAGGAGATGGGAGAACAGTCGTTGCAGCAGCGGCATAGGTCGACGTCATTGGCACAGGATGGAGCCTCTCATATTTCCGCCTAGCCTCGGAGTAGGTCTGGTGGTCCAGGGTCTTATATTCAATTATCTTCCGTTCTTTCTGGAATATCCTACAGTCCGGCGAGCAGGAGGAATGGTGTTCTCCGCAGTTAACAAAGATGGGAGGCGAAGCACATGGAGTATTGAGATGCGAAGGACGTCCACAATCTCGACATGTGATGCCGGAAGTACAGCAGGATGACATGTGCCCAAACTTCCAGCATTTAAAACACCACATCGGAGGAGGGATATATGGTTTCACATCACAGTGGTAAACCATCACCTTGACCTTTTCGGGTAAGACGTCACCCTCGAAGGCCAAGATGAAGGCACCGGTGTTGTTGTTGTTGTTGTTGTTGTGGTCTTCAGTCCTGAGACTGGTTTGATGCAGCTCTCCATGCTACTCTATCCTGTGCAAGCTGCTTCATCTCCCAGTACCTACTGCAACTCACATCCTTCTGAATCTGTTTAGTGTATTCATCTCTTGGCCTCCCTCTACGATTTTTACCCTCCATGCTGCCCTCCAGTACGAAATTGGTGATCCCTTGATCCCTCAGAACATGTCCTGCCAACCGATCCCTTCTTCTAGTCAAGTTGTGCCACAAACTCCTCTTCTCCCCAATTCTATTCCATACCTCCTCATTAGTTATGTGATCTACCCATCTAATCTTCAGCATTCTTCTGTAGCACCACATTTCGAAAGCTTCTATTCTCTTCTTGTCTAAACTATTTACTGTCCATGTTTCACTTCCATACATGGCTACACTCCATACAAATACTTTCAGAAACGACTTCCTGACACTTAAATCAATACTGGATGTTTACAAATTTCTCTTCTTCAGAAATGCTTTCCTTGCCATTGCCAGTCTACATTTTATATCCTCTCTACTTCGACCATCATCAGTTACTTTGCTCCCCAAATAGCAAAACTCATCTACTACTTTAAGCATCTCATTTCCTAATCTAATTCCCGCAGCCCCCGACTTAATTCGACTTCATTCCATTATCCTCGTTTTGCTTTTGTAGATGTTCATCTTATATCTTCCTTTCAAGATACTGTCCATTCCGTTCAACTGCTCTTCCAAGTCCTTTGCTGTCTCTGACAGAATTACAATATCATCGGCGAACCTCAAAGTTTTTATTTCTTCTCCGTGGATTTTAATACCTACTCCGAACTTTCCTTTCGTTTCCTTTACTGCTTGCTCAATATAAAGATTGAATAGCAACGGGGAGAGGCTACAACCCTGTGTCACTCCCTTCCCAACCACTGCTTCCCTTTCATGTCCCTCGACTCTTATAACTGCCATTTGCTTTCTGTACAAGTTCTAAATAGCCTTTCGCTCCATGTGTTTTACCCCTCCCACCTTTAGAATTTGAAAGAGAGTATTCCAGTCAACATTGTCAAAAGCTTTCTCTAAGTCTACAAATGCTAGAAACGTAGGTTTGCCTTTCCTTAATCTTTCTTCTACGATAAGTCGTGGGGTCAGTACCGCCTCACGTGTTCCAATACTTCTACGCAATCCAAACTGATCTTCCCCGAGGTCGGCTTCTACCAGTTTTTCCATTCGTCTGTAAAGAATTCGTGTTATTATTTTGCAGCTGTGACTTATGAAACTGATAGTTTGGTAATTTTCACATCTGTCAACACCTGCTTTCTTTGGGATTGGAATTATTATATTCTTCTTGAAGTCTGAGGGTATTTGTCTCATACATCTTGCTCACCAGATGGTAGAGTTTTGTCAGGACTGGCTCTCTCAAGGCTGTCAGTAGTTCTAATGGAATGTTGTCTACTCCCGGGGCCTTGTTTCGGCTTAGGTCTTTCAATGCTCTGTCAAACTCTTCATGCAGTATCATATCTCCCATTTCATCTTCATCTACCTCCTCTTCCATTTCTATAATATTGTCCTCAAGAACATCACCACTGTATAGACCCTCTATATACTCCTTCCACCTTTCTGCTTTCCCTTCGTTGCTTTGAACTGGGTTTCCATCTGAGCTCTTGATATTCATGCAAGTGGTTCTCTTTTCTCCAAAGGTCTCTTTTAATTTTCCTGTAGGCAGTATCTATCTTACCCCTCATGAGATAAGCCTCTACATCCTTACATTTGTCATCTAGCCATCCCTGCTTAGCCATTTTGCACTTCCTGTCGATCTCATTTTTGAGACATTTGTATTCCTTTTTGCCTGCTTCACTTGCTGCATTTTTGTATTTTCTCCTTTCATCAATTAAATACAGTATCTCTTCTGTTACCCAAGAATTTCTACTAGCCCTCGTCTTTTTACCTACTTGATCCTCTGCTGCTTTCACTATTTCATTCCTCAAAGCTACCCATTCTTCTTCTACTGTATTTCTTTCCTCCATTCCTGTCAATTGTTGCCTTATGCTCTCCTTGAAACTCTTTACAATCTCTGGTTTAGTCAGTTTATCCAGGTCCCATCCCCTTAAATTCCCACCTTTTTGCAGTTTCTTCAGTTTTAATCTACAGTTCATAACCAATAGATTGTGGTCAGAGTGTCTTACAATTTAAAATCTGGTTCCTAAATCTCTGTCTTACCATTATATAATCTATCCGAAACCTTTTAGTATCTCCAGGGTTCTTCCATGTATACAACCTCCTTTCACGATTCTTGAACCAAGTGTTAGCTATGATTAAGTTATGCTCTGTGCAAAATTCTACCAGGCAGCTTCCTCTTTCACCTCTTAGCCCCAATCCATATTCACCAACTACGTTTCCTTCTCTTCCTTTTCCTACTGTCGAATTCCATTCACCCATGACTATTAAATTTTTATCTCCCTTCACTACCTGGATAATTTCTTTTATCTCATCATACATTTCATCAATTTCTTCATCATCTGCAGAGCTAGTTGGCATATAAACTTGTACTACTGTAGTAGACGTGGGCTTCATGTCTATCTTGGCCACAATAATGCGTTCACTATGCTGTTTGTAGTAGCTTACCCGCATTCCTATTTTTTTTATTCATTATTAAACCTACTCCTGCATTACCCCTGTTTGATTTTGTATTTATAACCCTGTATTCACCTGAACAAAAGTCTTGTTCATTCTGCCACATAACCCTGTATTCACCTGACCAAAAGTCTTGTTCCTCTTGCCACCGAACTTCACTAATTCCCACTATATCTAACTTTAACCTATCCGTTTCCCTTTTTAAATTTTCTAATCTACCTGCCCGATTAAGGGATCTGACATTCCATGCTCTGATCAGTAGAACGCCAGTTTTCTTTCTCCTGATAACGATGTACTCTTGAGTAGTCCCTGCCCAGAGATCCAAATGGGGGACTATTTTACCTCCGAAATATTTTACCCAAGAGGACGCCATCATCATTTAACTACACAGTAAAGCTGCATGCCCTTGGGAAAAATTACGGCTGTAGTTTCCCCTTGCTTTCAGCCGTTCGCAGTACCAGAACAGCAAGGCAGTTTTGGTTAGTGTTACAGGGCCAGATCAGTCAATCATCCAGACTGTTGCCCCTGCAACTACTGAAAAGGCTGCTGCCCCTCTTCAGGAACCACACTTTTGTCTGTCCTCTCAACAGATACCCCCCAGTTGTGGTTGCACCTACGGTACGTCTATCTGTATCGTTGAGGCACGCAAGCCTCCCCACCAACAGCAAGGTCCATGGTTCATAGGGGGAAGGCACTGGTGGCTACCTGATTATCCCTTGGACCCCGATGGACGCGCCGGACAAAGTGAACACCTCGTTGTTCTAGGTTAGCGCGTAGTTCATCGTCCGACTGCAGGAGAAGATCCCTGTGGAATATAATACCCTGGACCATGTTTAAACTCTTATGGGGCGTGATGCTAACTGAAACGTCCCCTAACTTATCACAAGTGAGCAACCTCCGTGACTGGGTAGAGGATGCTGTCTTGATTAGAACTGAACCAGAGCGCATTTTGGATAATACCTCCACCTCCCCGAACTTGTCCTCTATATGCTCCACAAAAAACTGGGGCTTGGATGACATAAATGATTCACCATCAACTTGCGTACAGACTACGTACCGGGGAGAATAATCTGCACTGCCTTCTTTAGCCATACATTCCTCCCATGGAGTGGCCAGGGAGGGAAATGATCTCGGATCAAATTTCTTCCCGTTGAGGTTAGACCTCGATCGCTTAGAGACTGCTTGTGGAGGCCCACCAGCGAGAGATGATGTACCACACTTCATTGCGGGTCATCTGCCCTGATGCCACCCACTCCGACCAGGGGCTCTCCCCACAGGCGCCACCCAGCCACAGCAAAGACCACCTGGCAGGATGGCCTTTGCTGTGAGTCCTGATGCCCCAGAGGGATAGGCATCTACTCCTCGGCATACGTGGGGAGGTAGCAGCTCAGGCATCAGCAGTGCGATCCCTGTGTAGTCAGGGAGCTACCACCAAGAGCGTACATGACGACCCCACCATACCGGACTGGCTACCGTGCTGGTTGTCAGGTGTCGAATATCCATTAATAAAGGGAGCAAAGATGGAAGTGCGCAATGGAGAGAATGTAGGCTACCTGGAACACACTGCAGCCGATGTGGCCGGAAGCTCAGTGTAAGTCCAACTCCATGAGAAAAACGAATATGCCAGATCTTAGGGTAAAATTATATATAAATACAAAGATGAGGTGACTTACCGAACAAAAACGCTGGCAGGTCGATAGACACACAAACAAACACAAACATACACACAAAATTCAAACTTTCGCAACAAATTGTTGCCTCACCAGGAAAGAGGGAAGGAGAGGGGAAGACGAAAGGAAGTGGGTTTTAAAGGAGAGGGTAAGGAGTCATTCCAATCCCGGGAGCGGAAAGACTTACCTTAGGGGGAAAAAAGGACAGGTATACACTCGCACACACGCACATATCCATCCACACATGTCTGTATGTGTGGATGGATATGTGCGTGTGTGCGAGTGTATACCTGTCCTTTTTTCCCCCTAAGGTAAGTCTTTCCGCTCCCGGGATTGGAATGACTCCTTACCCTCTCCTTTAAAACCCACTTCCTTTCGTCTTCCCCTCTCCTTCCCTCTTTCCTGATGAGGCAACAATTTGTTGCGAAAGTTTGAATTTTGTGTGTATGTTTGTGTTTGTTTGTGTGTCTATCGACCTGCCAGCGTTTTTGTTCGGTAAGTCACCTCATCTTTGTATTTATATATAATTTTTCCCACGTGGAATGTTTCCTTCCATTATATTGAGATCTTAAAGTAAGATGGATATAGAATGCATCACATAAGGCGTCCTTCCCAAAATGGTACGCACTAACGGAAAAATTTGGAAATGGAGTGTTAAAAGCCCTTAGGGGACCATCACATTAAAGGCCGAAACAGCTGAGACTCCTTTTAGTCGCCTCTTACGACAGGGAGGAATACCGCGGGCCTATTCGAACCCCCGAACCCGCAGAGGGGAGCAGACTGAATAAATACACCAATGATATGAATAGGAGAGTTATATGCTCCCATCAAGAAACTTTCAACATTTGGTGTAACCAAAACTACAATAATTTTGTATGCCATTTTCTAAATCTCACAGTACAAAATAATAGTGTCTATGGAAACATAAGTTTAAATGAGTTCAGTATAAATGACAGAGATCATAAATAACAGAAACACTTACCGTTCAGTTTCTCCTCCACTACCTTCACTATCACTCTCAATTCTACATCTTTTCTTTGTTCTTGTTGCCTTTACTGGTGAGTCAATATTGTCTCCAGGTTTTTCTTCGACACTGGGCAAGAAGATGCATAGATATCGATTTGTATTATTAAAAATTATTTTTGTTTCAACATGTTGCAAACTACATTTACAGTTTACAAAACTGTAATTAAAATTAAATTTGCAGAATGGCTTAATGGAGGCTGAGAGTAATCTGTGTTGCCCACAACAGATATGTTGTAGCTGGTATACTCTCCTTCCATATTTCAAACAATTTTGCATCTTTACTGCATATGTGTTTATTAATACCACAATGTGTATACCATTACATACCAGTTCTTTTCATCTGGTACGTCTTCATGTTTTTCACTGTCTACCTGTTGAGGTTTGACCTTGAAAAATGATCTGTAAAAAGTTGTTTACAGTATTAATAGACATTAATCTCTGAAAGAAACTGCACACATTAGAAATATATGTTTTAAAAACTATATTTTATAATTAGAAATTTAACATCAGAGTGCAAAAAAGTATGATTATCATTACACATGACACAAAACAATATTGAACAACTTGCTCAGGAAATTCAATGTGCCAATGAAAAAAATTAAAAAGAAAACCAAAATCTTTCCACTTCTCAGCTCCCTCTATCCAATAAACAATTTTCAGAATAGATTTTATCTACACACCAAGAATAAAACTGAATATGAATACTATTCATATCAATTTTCAGTATGCAGTCACATAACAATCCAATGTGATGTTTTATTTTACTAAAATCAATTTGTATATACGAAATGGAAGTATGAGAAAATGAGGAAGTACACAAAAATGATTTGGCAACAAAATACATCGATTACTTTTATGCACACAGTTCTGACAATGTCGTCCATGTATGACATCAAGGCACGACTAGCAATGATGGCTTCATATTCAAGTACTCGGTATGATCATCAGCATTACATACAATGACAACTATCTGAACATTCCAAATGCTTTCAAAAACAAAGTCCACATAACCACAAATTTTCATTTATAATATACTGCAACTTCAAAACTGCTACTGTTAAAGTGTACGAAATGGAGGAATTGGAAGGGAGTTTAAGGATTAACTGGAGCATTCGATACTGCTGCATCAAATCACAACCAAACTGTCACCTTCAACCTAACTTACACCTTCACCTTCATTACTGATCAGTAAGTCGTCATATATAAAATCTCACATTGACATTTACTGGCTTCGCCAACTCTTAACCAACCTGCAACCTTCTAATGAAAGACAGTCAAATGAAATATAGACCTCAAGCGATGCTGCAGATCAGTCTGTCACAGCAGCCTACATTTCAAAAACTAATATACACGTAACAGAAATATTGTCAGTGCTCTGACATCACACGCCAAATAACCATTACATTACAGGGCTGACAAGCATTTCTATTTTATGCAATGAGTGGCAGTATCCCTTAACTGTGCAAACACAAGTCAACAAATATTATGATGATGATGATGACGACGGCGACGACGTTTGGTTTGTGGGACACTCAACTGCGTGGTTATCAGCGCCCGTACAAATTCCCACCCTTTGCTCAGTCCAGTCTCACCACTTTCATGAATGATGATGAAATGATGAGAACAGCACAAACACCCAGTCATCTCGAGGGAGGTGAAAATCCCTGACCCTGCCGGGAATCGAACCTGGGACCCCGTGCTCCAGAAGTGAGAACGCGACCACAAGCTGCAGATTCAACAAATATGAGTAGGAAAAACAATTCTGTAATGTTTGAATACAGTAATAATGGTGTGCTGCTTGACACTGTCATGTTGATTAAATATTTAGGCCTAATATTGCAAAGTGATATGAAATGGAACAAGCACACAAGCACAGTAACATAGAAGGCGAATGCTCAACTTCAGTGTATTGGGAGAATTTGACGAAAATGTAGCTCATCTATAAAGAAAATTATGTATTGAACATTTGTGCAACCCACTCTTCAGTACTGCTGAAGCATTTGGGATTGATATCAGGTTGAATTAAAGGAAGACATCAATGCTATTCAGATGTGTGCTGCTAGATTTTTTACTGGTGGTTTCAATCAACATGCAAGTATTGTGGAGGTGCTTCAAGAACTCAAATGGGAATCCCTGGAGGGGAGACGTTTTTTTCGTGAAACAATACTGACAAAATTTAGAGTGCTGGCGTTTGCAGGCTCTGACTGCAGAATGACTCTACTGTCATTTTTAACTTCCTCTTTTGTGAGTGGAAAGGAAAAAGAAATTATTAAAATGATTAGTAGTGCTACAAAGTACCCTCTGCTATGCACCTTACACTGGCTTGTGGATTATGTCTGTAGATGTAGAGGCTGGCATCCAGTACCGTTAGGTTCAGTTGACCCGAGTTTAAAATGCCAATGCAGTTGAACATGGCTTATCGTGTAGAATTAAGGATGAATGAGCAACCCTGATGCCAACAGAAATCTCTGTCCTGTCAACTGTTAATGTACCTTGGCTTCCAAACACATGATGAGAAAAAATATACGGGAAGCACATGTTACCCCTGTTTAGACCCATTATATGAACAAATGTAAATTCATGGTACAAATAAATGTATATAGTAGGGGAACACAATAAAATGTATACACAGATGTCCCAGTAAAGAAGCAAAACTTCTAGCACCTGACCTGCTCATTCCTCTAGCTTCTTAAACATTGGCTGCAATTAACAATCAATAGTCACAGACAAGGGTAGAAGATAAAAGCTAATAAACAATCCACATATAAGTAACAATAAAAAGGTATTCACATTGTGCCAAAATACTGTCAGTACTTTAGAAGACTGATATTTTAGATTATACCTGGTGGCATGCCATTCTACTGACACACTAGCTGGTTGACAGAGAAAGAGGCGAAGGTAACAGCAGAGGCATACAATAGCCAGTTGACTCTTTAAGTACCAAATGTAGTAACTGGTCCAGCGGGCAGTGTCAAGGAAGCAATAGGATCACCAGAAAGTAATCACTGTCACAATGATTGTCAAGTGCGGTAGTGCACACTTAAGTACCCATCTCCAAGTAGGAGAAAAGAGAAGGGGGAGGGAACTGTTGGATTGAGGTGCTCAACTCAATGTAAGTAAATAGCTTGTCTGTTACAAATGGTGGTTACTGTGGTCATTCAAAACTGCAATGCTATTACTTCAAACTTGGTTGGTTGGTTGATTAGGGTTGAAGGGACCAAACAGCAAGGTCATCAGTCCCTTGTTTCAAAGGTGGTCCATTAGGATGGATTTACATCTCAGAAGTAAGGTAAGAGGCTAAAAAAAATGTAAAAGTGCAGTCGTGTTGTCAATGGTAAAAACAAACGGAGGGAAGTGGGGAACCCCAAGGCTATGCTGGAGGCAGGAAATATCCCATCTCTGATGCAGTACATGCAAGACCACCTGCTATTCAAAAGCGTTCAACCTCTACAACGTAAAAGTGGGTATTATAAAAGGAGACTAACAAAATCTAAAAAGTGATAAAAACACAGTAAAAGGGAGAGAAAAGAGGATCTTGGCCATGGAAGGGAGTCAGGAATCTCCAAATACAGCTTACTGTGGGAGACACCCCAACCCTCACTGCCCTGCCCCTACTCAAGAGGGAGATTAAAAACCTTAGAACTGAAAATAAAAACCACTTTCACGGAGGAAACTGAGAACCAGTTCAACCATCCGGGAATCGTCAGCCAACATTAAAGGTAAAGTGCGGGGAAGTCTGTACATAGCACGCAGAGCCAAAAGGGGGCATTCCACGAAAATGTGGGCTACTAAGTGGAAGGCTCCACAACCACAAAGTGGGGATGGCTCATTACACAAAAGAAAACCAGGGGTCAGCCCAGTATGGCCGATGCAGAGACGACACAGGGTGGTCCTTTCGGGAGAGGTGGAAGGAAGAATGCCACGGGGCAGGTGTCACCTTAATCGCATGAAGTTTATTACACAGGGAGGTAGCCTCCCAAGAGTTGCCACCTTGATTGTGTGAAGTGGAATTTGATATGAAGCCATAAATCCGCCTCAGGCAGGGATACAGAGAAGTGGGGTAAGTGACTGCTCCCCCAGCTAAACAATAAGCAAGCTTATTACCTGGGATACCCACATGGCCAGCGACCCAAAGGAAATTAACGGGACAAGCAGCATGGTGAAGATCAGCGAGACGGTCATGGATGGCCGACACCAAGCGATGTCAGCAAAAACACCGATCAGTAGCCTGAAGGTCACTCTTTGAGTCCGTACATAACAAAACGTGGTTGAGTTGGGACTGTTTCATAAAGGTGCGGGCCTGGGAAATGGCCATCAATTCCACAGTAAACAACCCACATACAGTTGGCAGGAGGTGATTTTCCATGCAAACAGAGGGCGTGAAGGCATATCCCGCACGATCAGCAGATTTAGAGCCATCAGTGTAAAAGAACAACAGCATCCCCAAAATTCGGCCGGAGGGGGGGGGGGGGGGGGGGGGGGGGGGCAGAACACCATCGGGGAAACGTAATCTTTTGGACCTCGGTGGAGATCCATCCAAATCCGGGGCTGAGGAATGAACCAAGGAGGGGGGGGGGGGGGGGGGGGGGGACGTGGGAGACAGGACAAAGCAAGCCGAAAATCACGGGAAGAGACACAAGGCGGAGCCCAACCGGTAAACCCGCCAGGTGGGCGACATCCTTGGTCTGGGAACAGGATAGAATATAGGAAGTATGAGTGGGAGAGGAACAGACAGTGACTGCATAAGAAACCAGAAGCTGGGACTGCCAAATAGAAGGGGGGGGGGGGGGGGGGGCATCCCAGCTTCAACCAGGAGAATATCAACAGAGCTAGTAGGGAAGGCACCGGTGACCAAACGGATACCACGATGGTGTATCGGATCCAGGAGGTGCAGTGTGGAAGGAGCAGCCAAACCATAAACCTGACAACCATAATCCACGTAAGACAGCACTGAAGCCCAAAAAAGCGGAGAAGAGTGGAACGATCTACACCCCAAGAGGTGTGGGCAAGGAAGCAAAGGACACTGAGTTACGGAAACATCCTATCTTCAGGAAGTCTGATATGAGGCAACCAAGTGAGCTTGTTGCCGAAAAAAAGACACTTGAAACGAAACTGTGGTACCACATGTAATCGTTGTGCATTGAGATAGAGCTCCGGATCGGGATGGACTGTAGTACGGCGACAGAAGTGGACCACCCGCGATTTTAAAGGAGAGAATTGAAACCCATGTGAGAGGGTCCATGCAGAGGCACGCCATAAAGCACCCTAGAGCTGCCACTCTGCAGAGGCCATCGAAGAGGAACTAACCCAAATGCAGAAACCATCCACATACAGAGCAGGGGTGACCAAAGGACCAACAGAGGCCACAAGTCCATCCATAGCAATGAGGAAAAGAAATACACTCAGTACGGAACCTTGTGGGATGCCATTATCCTGGGGCCATGGAGAACTAAAAACAGTACCAACCCCAACCCTGAACGACAGATGGAACTGGAACTGGTGGATAAAAATCGGGAGTGGGCCCCGAAGACCCCACTCATGAAGTGTAAGAAAGATATGAGGGCGCCAAGCCGTGTCATACGCCTTGCAAAGGTCGAAAAATGCTGCAACCAAATTGCTGAACTGCGGATTCCAAGCGAAGTAAATGATCCATCGGAGGCCGTCCCTCTCGGAAGCCACACTGGTAAGGGGACAATAGAGGACCCAATTGTGCCAACGGGCAACCATCCATTCAAGTAACTTGCAACCAACATTTGTCAGACTAATTGGCCGATAGCTTTTGACAAACGGGGTTCTTACCAAGCTTAAGTACGGGAACCACAATGCTATCCCTCCATCGGGAGAGGAAGTCACACTGGAGGCAAATACGGTTAAGCACCCAGAGAAAATGTTGTCGTTGTGGAGCATTGAGATGCCGAAGCAATTGGTTATGAATGGAGTCTGGGCCAGGGGCCGTATCATGATAAGAAGAAAGTGCAGAAAGAAGTTCCCATTCAGTAAAAGGTTCGTTGTAAGATTCTCACTGACAAGGGGTAAAACATAAGGTGGAAGCTTCGGTTTGCTGTTTCTAGTGAAGGAAAGCAGCCGGATAGGAGGTTGATGCTGATGCTGTTGCAAAATGGGTCGCAAGCTGTTTCGCGAGAATCAACGGGTCCGTGCAAAGGCCATCCGGGAGGGCAAGGCCTGGGAGGGTAATAAACTGCCGATGGCAACCTTGGAGAGAACGAAGTGTAGCCCATACCTGTGACAGAGGGACAAAGCATTCCCAACACACCCGTTTGCTCCATGTGATTAAGTAACGAGCTTTGGAGCGAAGGCATTTAAAGGTAATACGATTGACAGCAGAATGGTGCCTCTTAAGGTGTCGCAAAGCTCGACGGCAATCACAGATTGCAATGGCAATGGCTGCACTCCACCACGGGACTTGCGGGCGGCAAAATGACCCAGATGAGTGTGGGATAGCAAGGCTAGCAGCGCGAACAATCGCAGCAGACATGTCACGTAGGACATCATCAATACAACCCGACAAAGAGGGAGAAAAAACGACCTCTGCAGTATATAGAGGCCAATCGGCGCGTTCGAAAGTTGAACGAGGTAACCTGTCCATCAGGGAGCGGGAAGGTAGCGAGAGAATCAACGGGAAATGGTCACTATCGCAAAGGTCGTCGTGTGGCGACCAGTGTAATGAAGGGAGGAGGGAGGGAGAAGAAAGAGAAAGGTCAATGGCAGAAAAGGTACCATGACCGGCAGGGAAATGGGTAGGGGAGCCATCATTAAGAAGGCACAAGTCATGGTCTGCAAGAAACTGGTCTATGGTAAGACCCTGACTACATGGAAATACACTGCCCCACAAGGGGTGATGAGCATTAAAATGCCCATGAAGGAGGAGGGGAGGAGGAAGTTGCTGGAGAAGGGCAGTTAAGGCAGCAGGTGTAAGAGTCCTGTCAGGAGGGAGATAAAGATCGCAAACTGTGACCCCAGAGTCCAGATGGACCCTAACAGCAACCACTTCCAGTGTTGTTTGAAGAGGAATCCATGTGCTATCAATGTCCAGACAGACCAACATACAAACGCCAGCCGCATGGGGCCGACCCGATTTCGGCAGAAAGCACAGAACCCACTGAGGGTCGGATCAGTAAAATGAGATTCCTGTAGAACCACACAAGATGCAGAGTAAAATAAAATGAGGGACTTCAACTCCGAAAGGTGACAGTAATATCCATTACAATTCCATTGGATAAGAACAGAATGATGATTCAAATGGGAAGTGAACAGGCTAAAGCCAGGTCAGAGTAAAATCGCGAAGGTGGGGACAGGAACTCTGGCGACACCAGAGGCTCCTTGTCCTGGGACTTATGAACGGAGCCAGCTGCAGCAAGATCTGGATCAAAAAGAGAGTGAGCAACCCAGGGGCCAACAGACCGTGGTTCTCGTGGTCGTCGTGTGGCAGCAGACCTTCGGTCTGGAAGGTGCCGGGAAGAGGGGTCCCGGGAGGGGCGCCCTTGACTGGCAGACGCCGAAGAAGTGGGACACTTCTCCGGCTGGGGAGGGGGAGCGGCACCCTGAGGGGAGGGTGTGGGAACCGCAGGGGGGGGGGGGGGCAAGGAGAGGGGTTCGGGACTGGGGTAAGGAAGAGGAGGAAGGGGTGAAGATGTAACTAAAGCATAGCTAGACGTCATTGACAGAGGATGAAGACGGGCATGCTTCTTACGAGCCACAGTGTAGGTTAGACGATCAAGGGACTTATACTCCTGTATCTTCTTTTCCGTCTTATAAGCCGGGCAATCCGGTGAACATGGAGAATGACTGCCATGACAATTAAAACACACAGGAGGAGGAACACAGGAACTCCCCTCATTGAGTGGACACCCACAGTCACCACAGAGAGGGGTCTGCGAACAGTGGGAAGACGTGTGTCCAAACCGCAAACACTTAAAACATCTCTTAGGTGGTGGGATGTAGGCTTCAGGTCACATCAATAAATGATAATCTTGACCTTCTCAGGGAGAGTATCCCCTTCAAAGGCCTGGATAAAGGCACCAGTATCAATGTGTCCTTCGGGCTCTTCCGAACACACCGAACAATGTGAACACCCACCGAACAAAGTGAACACCCCGCCGTCCTAGATTGTCCCTAAGTTACTCATCAGTTTGAAGGATGAGGTCTCTGTGAAAATTTACACCTCGAACCACATTCAAAGACTGGTGGGGGGTAATGAACACAGGAATTGTGCCAAGATAGTCACAGGCACGAAGGACCACAGACTGGGCAGCTGAAGCAGCTTTGAACAACAACGAACCCAACCGCACCTTGGTCAGTGTGTCCACTTCGCGAAACTTGCCTTCAATGTGTTCCACAAAAATTAAAGGCTTGGTATTGGTGAATGTATCCTTATCAGTCCTGGTGGAAACCAGATAGCAGGGGAAAGGTTTCACCCCTAGCCGATGAGCCTGACCCTCCTCCCAGTGGGTAGCCACTTAAGGGAAGGCTGAAGGAGCAGGAGAAGCAGCACTAAAAGAATCAGTTCCATTCAAAGAGACGGCTGTAGAAGAACGGCCAGAGTTCTGGACCCGTATGCATTCAATTTGCATGGCATCCACCTCGATACCACCCACTCCGATCAGGGGCTCTCCCCACGGGTACCACCGAGCCACAGCAAGGGCCATCTGGCACGGCGGCCACTGCCGGGAGTTCCGATGCTCCAGGATGACAAGCAACCACTCCTAGTAGGTCACAGCTCAGGTATCAGAAGTGTGATCCCTGTGTGTTCAGGGGGCTCAAACAAAAGGGTATATAGTGACCCCATCACACGAGCTTGCTACCATGCTGGCTATGTACCCTAGCATCAGACAACAACTTGAAAGAAAAGATGGAAGGAACTAGGAGGGCACACACCGGAGACACTAGATAAGGTGCTACTGTCCAAATGGCTCACACTATGGAATAGAAATTTAGTAATGGAGTTCCCCAGAGGGGGCCAGAGGATGCCAAAAGGATGAGGTAATTACTCAACAAAACCAAATCGCAAAGCCAACATAACCAGGAGGATAGCAAGGGCAACATAAACAAGGACACCAAGAGAAGGAGAGGAGAGGGCAGAGGGGAAGGAGCAAGGACAGGAAAGGAGGGGAAGGGAAGGGAAAGGAAACACAGCCTGGGAAAGAAGGAAGGCTGCAATAGCTCAGGGGCCCGTGCTCACAACGCATATATTCACGAAAGGACCATGTGCCCCCTGGTGGTGTTCAAACTTGGTAGACACTCACTGATGACATCTGTGTGAACCAATGTACAGACCCCTCCAGGCGAATCTTGGGGTCAGCACAGTTCCTACAGATGCATAATAACCATGGAGCATTGGGGGATAGTCATCAGTGAAGTACTTTTCTTGCAGAGCAATGCAAACTACAGTTAAAAGGAAATAATGTGTTGTTCCAGAATGTGGCAGTAATATATGTTAAAGTATTATTGAATGATCATGTTGTGGGTGTGCAGGTTAGGGGTGAAGGGATGAGCAGAACTGGTCAGGCCTCAGGATCACTGCCTGTCACCAGTGGGGATGGTACCACATCAATGAACATTGGTTCATAATGCGACTGTATTGGGGGTATCTGGTGCCTCCAAGGTCACACGAGTAGCTGTGTCCCATTTGATGTTGTTTTCATCCTCCTCATCTCCCTTCTTTGCAATATTGGTGGCCAAGATTCTTTCAAGGCCCTTTTTGCAGTGGGTATGGGAATGGAAGAAGACTGTGCAGCTCTGGACCTAAAGGCAGTAGCTCCTTACGCGATTAGCTGGTGTCTGGCATCTGATCTGTTGGTTTCCAGTGAGAAGGATCCCAAGATGGAGCCCTGTCACTGGTGGATGTCAGAGGAGGAAGCTGATCTATGGTAGGGTGTAGGAATTGGTTCCCAAAGACGATGCTGCAGGAATCATCAAACAGGAGGGCAATGGGAAACCTGGTTTGGAAAAAACTGAGGTGGGGGGATAATGGCGGTGACTTCTGCATAATTGAGTGTCATGTCAACAGGATGAAAGCATTCATATATTTTTTCGCATGTCAATATATGACATGTATTCAATAGATTTATATTCCTGTCCCTTCCTTTTTTCTTTAAGACTATGCAAACTGATGCATCTGAAGGGTGGTGTTCCTTTCAACTGACAACTAAGGTGGTTGTGTGTAAGGAGTGATGGTCCACAGTTCCCACACTTACGATCCATGGCGCAGCAGGATGATCTATGACCAAAGCATAAACATTGGAAACGCCTTATGGGTCGTGGGACGTCAGGTTTCACGTCACACCTGTACACCATGGCTTTAACTTTTTGTGGGAGGCCTTTCCTTCAAAGAAAGTGCCTGTATCTGTTTCATCACGTGTGGGATCTTTTTGTATGCACCAGACAAAATATACACCTCACCATTGGAGATTAGCTTGTAGCTCCTCGTCTGTCTGGAGTGTAAGGTCTCTGTGAAAGATGACTCCTTCGACCATAACACAAGTTTTATGTCAAGCAATGGTCACTGGTATGTTATCCAGACATTCACAAGTCTGAAGAACTGTAGACTGTACAGCGGAGATGGGATTACTCAGCAGCAATCCATTGTGCAATTTTTTCACCTATGATTCAACTTACTCACATTTATCTTCAACCTGTTCCACAAAAAATAATGGTTTCATCGTGGTAAACGTGTCATCATCTACTCGGGTACTCAGTTTTGGTTAAAAAAGTGATTCATTGTTTTAGCATCCAGAGTACTCTGCTAGTCCACAAAGAGTTACTCTACAACTGACATTGCAGTTGGCAATGAATAAGTTTCAACCCTATTTATATAGCAGCCCATTCACTGTTGTAGCTGACCACAGTTCTTTGTGATGGTTAACATCATCAGGATGACTGGCAACATGAACTTTGAAGCTTCAGGAGTATGAAGCCATAGTAGTACAATAAAAGGGAAACAAGCACAAGGATGTCAACTGCCTGATTCACTGGACAAAACTTACAGCACTGGTGATATTCTACTCGCCAACAACCGCTACAGCCGAACAATGGAAGGTCCGGCATAACTGAATCCCACAGGTGCCTTGAAATGAAGAAGCAGTTAAATCTGAATTCAGACTAATATATGGAACATCGTATACATTGGATTATGACCGAATGTGATGGAAATGGCTGCTCATCACCCCAGTTCCTTTACAACCAGCCACACTGTCGTATTTTCACAATGCTCCAAAATCAAACCATCCAGGATTTGGGAACAGCCTAGATATAATCATGAGAATAGAAGGCGCATTGTGTTCACCAACTGCCTCACTTGCTACACTATCATCAAGGCTGTACTTACTGCTGGACACAAGAAACTGTATATCCGAACATACAAAAGTGTTTCTGTCAAAATTGGTGTCATAAATGGCTTCACGGTGCAACATCATCCACAGAATGACAACAGTCAACCACCAAAAGGCAAGTAGCCACATGGAAAATTTTAACAAAATGATATATATGTTCTTCATGTACAATGATATCAAAATATACAGGGCAAGGTACTACCCATCATGCATTCATATACAACACAGCAAAGAAGTCACTACAGGTTTCATGCCACATTTCGCAAACTATGGGCGAGAAGCTGAAAGAACAATTGTTCAAAATGGATGATGCAGAGTATTAATGTATCAAACAAGCTCATCACTACAACTGCAATGGCAGGATAAGGACATGAATGTTATAAAGCCAAAGACTAACCAATAAGCTACAACCCAGTACATTTTTAAGCCCCCCTAAAAGGTAAAAGAATCAGAAAAATATTTCAAGTCCTCACAAAATTATATGTCGCTCGTCAAGCATCACTTATGAAGTTGAGAATGATCCTACAACAAGGACACACAAGCACAGAGATATCATCACCCTTATATTAGGTGCAGATTAATGATAAGAGGGAACATGAAGATCAGCCTGTCAATAGCAACGCCACCATGGAGATAACCCCATCTGAGTGTCACAGTGATCATAAGGACATGACAACATGACTAGAATGGGAGCACGTATCATCGCCACGATAAGAAGGATCACTGACCACACAAGAAAGCCACAGTTTACTCTGGAACAGCGAGGCACTGTTTTGAGAGGAGTGGGAGGAATGGCGTTGGCTAAACATTGACCAATGAGCTGTAGTGGGGTCTCTAGTTACGACTCATTAATCCTGTAACCACAGAAAGCCATACTATTGCATTTTGTGAATTTGACAATTTGCACTTCTCTACATTAACAGCTAGTTGCCAGTCTTCAACTATGTTGATGTTTTCATGATCTAATGGGCTACTACAGTTACTCAGGAGAATTTCATCAGTTAAAAATATGAAATCGTGACTGATTTATTAGTATATGTAACATGAAAAACAATGGTCCCATTACCTTCCCATGGAGCACACCTGTCAACTATTCATTTGAATTTGAGTCATACATCCACAAGTTTTCTATCCAAAACAAATGATTCGATATTCCCATTAGAAAATGTTATAACCCTTCCTTATCCATTTTGTGAATATGTTGACTTTTCTGTTTACCATTCTTGCCCTTTTTATCTTTGCGTCCATTGTCGTTACAGCTGAATCACGATAAATGGTTGTAAGATACCACGGGTCTGCTTTAACTTGTGACGCAGTTGCACTACGCCTCGATGTGTTGTGTGTCACCATAGAGAAACAGTGTATTTGTTTTGGAGTCGAAGTGAAATGTTTTTGCGGAGGGCACAGGGTATCAAGAGGTGACATGCTCTAGTGGTCTAATCATGTGATGGCAGTATGTTCGTGAGGTATATTATTGTGTTCCATTTAATACACTACAGTCGTCATGTGGCGGAGTGTACCAAAGTATGTGTTGTCGCAATGGAATATATTGTACAGACTGTTGTCATATAAAACAGATTATGTTGCAAAACTTAACCTGCACTCTTAGGTGGCCGCATAACCACTGTGTACTGGATCACTATTTTTAATTAAAGCATGGGAGAAGGTAGATGGATCAATGTTTATTAATATATCAAACATGTAACACTTATCATCTACCTTCTTCCACAATTTAATTAAAAAACACTGGTCCACTTACGACAGTTTTCAAAAACTATTTTCTCATGGGATCCCGGCTCATCCTAACCGACTCCTCATTTGTCACGTTCACTCCCCATCATTCATCGCAAATACACAAACTACTGCAGCAAGCAACACAAAAGCCTCTGACACCACAAATTGGTATTTTGATCTAGGACTGAGGTATGATATGTTCTGCTCTAGTAGTTGTGATGGCGGTTACTGGTACTGTGGTCTAGGGTTGAGTTATATACACTGAAGAGCCAGAGAAACTGATACACCCACCTAATATTGTATAGGGCCCCTGCGAGCATGCAGATGTGCCACAACACAACGTGGCATGGACTCAACTAATGTCTGAAGTAGTACTGGAGGGAACTGACACCATGAATCCTGCAAAGCTGACCATAAATCCATAACAGTATGAGGGGGTGGAGATCTCTTCTGAACAGCACGTTGCAAGGCAGACCAGATGTGCTCAATAGTGTTCATGTCTGCGGAGTTTGGTAGCCACAGAAGTGTTTAAACGCAGAACAGTGTACCAGAAGCCACTCTGTAGCAATTCTGGACACGTGGGGGTGTCAAATTGTCGGGTTGGAATTGCCCAAATCCATTTGAATGCACAATGGATATGAACGGATGCAGGTGACCAGACACGATCTTAAGTAGGTGCCCCCTGTCAGAGTCGTATCTAGATGTACCTAGGGTCCCATGTCACTCCAACTGCAAACACCACACACCACTGCAGAGACTCCAGCAGCTTCAACAGCCCTTGCTGATATGCAGGGTCTCCATACCCGTACACGTCCATCCGTTCGACACAATCTGAAATGAGACTCATCCAAGCACACAACATGTTTCCACTCATTAACAGTCCAACATCGGTGCTGACGGGCACAGGCGGGATCTTTTACCAGCCACAGTGATATCGGAAATTTGATTTTTTACCAGACTCTTGATATTCACAGTACATTTGTGAAACAGTCGTATGGGAAAATCCCCATTTCATCGATACCTTGGAGACGGTGTGTCCCACCGCCCGTGCGCTTACTATAACACCACATTCAAACTCACTTTATTCTTGATAACCTGCCCTGTAGCAGCAGTAACTGATCTAACAACTGCATCAGACACTTGTCTTATGTAGGTGCCGCTGGGCCCAGCACAGTATTCTGCCTGTTTACACATGTCTGTATTTGAATGTGCATGCCCATACCAGTTTCTTTGGCACTTCAGTGTAGGTTAACTGGAGATTTGGATACCTTGATCTTATTGAGCGCTTTGTTGGATTTCATTTTTCAGTGCTTTTGAGTGTGCCCCTTCCTGAGTGCTGTGTCTTAAGAGTGTTGTTGTTTTTATTACTGAATTTTTAGTTTGTCTACACCCAAACCCCCTTTGCTCCGCAGATGCCCTGCTAATTTTATTGATGGTTCAATTGGTATTTGTATTTCTGCAGGTGTTATGATTGATGTTTTCGTGAGCAAGTTGGACACACTCGAAATGGGTGTTCGGCATGGTGATGACATCATTGCTCAAAGCAAATGGGTGGAATCCCAGCCTCCAGTAATTCCCACAACTGCTACCCAATGGAGACTTTATATTATGTGTACAAGTAGCTTTGCCCGAAAGGTCACATTCCCAACAATGTCTGATTTTGGATTAAATCTTGGTAAAGCATATTACATGAGTTTCATAATTGTCCGATTGTGCTGCAAGCTCTGGCACTTTTTTCTAAATGCCACAAGTTATCAATAATCTCTCGATATTCTCATTTGCGGGAGAGGGAGGAGGGGGATTTCTCGAAGTGTGATATGAGAATTTCGGAAGTCTCAGCAGCAAAGTTTATTCTATCTGGACATAACATCACTTGTTCCCAAAAAAATTTTGTGAATACCACACAATTGCTCAATGCTGTGGCACAATTTTATCAAGTCATCAAACTCTCATTTGGGCATAACAGTTACCCCCAAACCAGAAGTCCACGGCCACACTACTACAGACTTCACAGCTTCGCCGGAACACCAGAAGCAAGGCTGGTTGCTTTCACTTTTTCTCTCATTCATTGAAACGATACAATTCCATAAAACTCTTTAAATAAATCTGCCTGGCGTCAACATCCCTCCCTCCACTAACACCTAACAAAGACACCAAACTAACACCTAACAAAAACGCTAAACATGTAAACAAAAAAAATTAATTCATAACTCACTGAAGAAACTTGCAAACCTTACACCCTGAACTACAAACACTGCCAATGATGCATCCACTGACCTCACAGAAGGATCCTATCCTTCCTTGAAGTACATCAGATGCTACATTCACTTCCAAATTACTCAATTATATTTGTCAGTCAGTCTTCAATGCATTTACATCTATATGACTACTTTGCAGCTCACACCTGCCCTCATGTTTACTAGGCAATAGTGTGGACCTGCTCAGCAGGGAATTACGGAAGTGTCCGATTACACCCGTCTGCTTTGACCCATGACGTCATGAATATGGTGGAAATAGCTAGCCTATTCCAAGTGCCTCTAATATGGTGCCTATGATGTAGCTACATACACACGGCAAAAACATGATAATACGTACAAATAAGACAATAACATCTCCCTCCAAAAATACAATCAAACTAACGGGATAACTGCGGGAAATTGGTGGTTTTTGGGAGGGGACAAGCTAAATATAACAGTAAAGAAAAACACACCACGATCCCAAAACATACAAAATGGCGGAAAAAAAATTATTAGAAATCTACAGGAATCACACACTTCCCTTGGCCTATATAGGTCAACCACAGCTGACGTTACCAAAACACCAACGCCTGCAGGAAAAACTATGCAAATTTGAATCAGACATTTCCCTTGACCACAGCTGATGATACCAAAACGCCAATACTTACACATAAAACTATGCAAACTGTAATCGGTCATTTCCCTTGACCTATATAGGTCAACCATAACTATTGATATGAAGAAAGCAACACCTACAACTACGTAAAACAGAACCAAAGTCACAACACCTCAAAAATTCAAAAGTCAAACATCCCTGCGTAAATTAAAACACTTTCAATACACAATAAATACACAAAACATTACAACCCGAGTAAAAGAGTCCCAAAAAAATTTACCACCAACAAATTCGCCCTCCCCCCCCACACACACAGGGCCCCATCAAACACAACAAACCCACATCTACAAATACAACCAACTCATAAACTCCCAGCCGTAATGACGTCACACACAACACCCTTACGTCATGGGGCAAAGCAGACGCGTGGAATCGGACGCTTCCGTTGGCCTCTGTTGAAGAGTTGATCTTGTTATCTCAACACTGAGGTGAATGCTAATCAGCGATACTGACTGACCTTGGAATCCAGCTTGGTCCATGGCTTTTGAACACTGGTGGTAAATAGTGTGTCTACAGACTTCTGTGTTGTAATTTTCAATAATGAAAGACTACAAATATCAATGAAGCCTCTGTTGCGTATAGGCTCAAAACTATAAGTAGTAACGCAATGGTAGGTGAAAATTACAGTATTTTAATCTTGATACTGTGCCTACAAATTTCCAAACACAAAACAAGTGATAAACGTTAGAAAAATGTAGTGAAGCTATGGCACATTTAACGAAAACGGTTTATAACTGACATAATTAAGGACTGACTGTATCTCCCTAAATACAAACGCACCGAGTATCTTATATACAAAAGTACAAGGCTGAGTTCAATCAACAAGGGAGCTAACACTCCCGCTGTTGAATATCCGAAACCCGCAAACGGTGTTTCAACAATATAAATCATTGGCCATACGAACGATTGTATTACATTAAGAAGTAGTGAATATTTGAACGTATCACACATACATAATCATGACACCCCAAACAGTATGCAAACCTCTGCACAGGAAAACACACACTACTCTAAACGAAAAACTTAGGTTAAAATAACTGGTTGTCTTGACAGACTGATCTGTAACATTGCTGGAGGTCCCGGTTAGAATGGAAGGTAACAGTCTGGTTGAGAGTTGCCGAAGTCAACGAAAATGATACTACAAAAAACCTACTTGTGGTGGTATGCACCTTAACCCCTTTTAAAAAATCGTCATTAACAACACGTTACTGTCGCCGTATTGTTTACTTGTCACATGCTTCCTACGTCACTAGTCAAAGCATAAGACTCGTATCGAACATTCTTCTATATCGGGACATATATGTCAAGAAAACAATTTCACAAACAGCCTTCTGGCACAATGAAATATCAAACACTAATCAAGCTAAGCATCAACAATACTAATCTTCAATGGCACAAGTGTGAAAAACACCACTGAAAAGTGTGATAAATATTTATTTATGCAACGTACTTACGTAATTGATTTTTGAGACATTTTGCTTTCACTACCTTTTCCCGCCACATCAAAACACACGCATTACTGAGATCATCAACATGAAAGATGTAAATACTATGTTTGCGCCAGACAATACAAAACTTCATCTTTGGTTAGCAATCGATAAACTCAAGGTACGCGTATAATTTAGAAGCTAGAAATGAGACAATTACTTATATTTTGAACTCTAAAGAACTGTAGTGGCTGCTCCGCTATGGACAGCGGAGTCTTAATCAAAAATATTAAAACATTGGCGACTATCGCCAATGTTGCACATAGCCCATAACAGGCGGCTATGTAAAGGCTAAATGGAGGGGGACTGTCTCACGCAGTAAAACGCCAGGTTGAACTAACGTTTCGGACCGGAAATAGACATCACGTGCTTGTACCCAACCCGCTACAGAGAACACAAGGCTGCGCGTGTTCTACCATTCTCAACGTAGCCGCTAACACGTATGCTACTCTTGCCTAATGTCATATCACCTGCTTATTCTGGTTTCTCTTGTTTTCTTTCTTTTTTTGCTAGTTGTTTTATATTTGCTGTTGCAATTTACAAATTTTTGTACAGTTTACAACATCAAAGAGATAAATACAGTAGGCAGGTTCAAAATGATGTAGGTCGCAGTAGTTATTCGGAGCTGAAGAGGCTTGCACTGAATAGCGTGGACAGATGCATCAAACCAGCCTTCGAACTAAAGATCGCAACACCGCTTGTTAGGGCCATAATTGTCACTGTTTAAATAGTCTGCTATCCATTGCCTATAACGTCAGTTTTAAAAAAAGGAAGTCTTCATAACGTAACAGACAATGAACGTAGAATACCTAAACCCTTAAGTAGGCGATTACATGAATTTCTAAGTTTGCGCTCTTTATGATCTTTTTCTGTATTCTGAAAACTTGTTTAGCTGCTGCTAAATCACCTCAGCGAATGACCCCACATTTGAGGTGGGAAATAAAACAAGCATAATAGAAATTCTTATTTGTTTTTCCACATGATATCTGTACTCTAAATTACACTGAAGCTGATGCTGTTTACATTTTCCATCAAAAAACTCAGTGACAGTATTAATAAATATGTTCACTCAGACAGCTAGTCATATACCTAGATCTCAAACTGAAATCGTTGGCACACACTTAGCAGGTCTATAGGAGACTATTAAAGGTGGGTTCATCCTTCACAAATTAGGAACATTTGTAAGAGAAAAAGTGTTACTTACATGCTACACTTTCTTCTGTTAAAATTTTATCCTTTGTATTGGTACCTGTTAACCATTTGGATTTTGTAGAGATGAAAGTGCAAATCTTGGAGTAAAATTCTTCTAAACTTTCTGTTTGAAATCACAAGAGTAGCGCGGTGCCGACGAGCTGAGCGACAGTGGTTTCTCTCAATGGCAACTCTTACACATTCGATGTTTTCAGGTATGTGCACAGTTTTGGGTCTCCCAGTTTCCTTCTTCGCCATTGACGCCATCTCCTCAAAGTTCTCAACCCACTTTTCAATCGCACAGGCAGACGGCACCGGCCGATTCCGTTTAATGTTGAAGTGGTTGCGGAATGCACGATGTACTAGCTGGTACGAACTATCGTTTTGATAAAATGTTTTGACAGCATACGTACGATGCTGTGGGGTCCAGCGCTCCATTATAACTACATGCTACTTCGCGCCAAACGTAACTGATGCTATCCTCTCCACCTCTCTCCGATGCAGATTGATTCACGGTCTTTTTAAAATCGCTCGATATTATGCATCACCCTATATAACCACTCGAGAGAAATCTAAGAAAATATTGATGCCTTTCTCTTTCACATATATTTCTACTGTGTGATAAATCTGTATGTCATTCGCACTTACTAGGGCAGTAATACAGTCAGTTGGTTCTAGTTATGATATAATTTCATTTGCTGCATCTGGTATTTGCATGTTAGTATTACATGATATACGTCAGCTTTTTCTTCACTGTATGACTGTTCGTTAGTGAACCGGAACTTTAATTTTGTAAACATGACTGGGGTAACCGCCATGTTCTAATCGTATTCCTGTTATGGAGTTCTGGTGCTGTTTACTCTCTCTGATTTCATTAAACTCCCTCAGGAGTTCCAACTAAACACAGGCATAAAATCTTTCTTTGTTCATTTGGGTAATCGTCCACTTTCTCCTTTTTTCTTCCTCTGCTTGGAGGTGGAATGTGCCGTGAGTTGTACTTTCTTTGCTATATCTGTCGGATGTTTTGTTTCCAACGTCATTTGATCTGCAAGACGTTTACATCAACATCAATTTTTCTTGCAGTATGAATCATACTCAATATACACTGGCAGAAAAAAATCGAATACAAAAAAATTATTAGTGCAGAGTAATGAAATTTCGGGAATACATTTGTCTAGGTAACATATTTATGTGATTAATATTGCAAGATCACAGGCTAATGCCATGCTGGTATATCAGTCTAACGTCCAGAATGTTGAATGAAAGCATGCAAACGTGCATGAATTGTGTTGTATGGGTGCCAGATGTCAGTTTCTAGGATGGAGTCCCATGCCTGTTGCAGTTGGTTGGTCAATGCAGGGATGGTTAATGCTATTAGTGGATGATGCTGGAATTGTTGTCCGATAATACCCAATATGTGCTAGACTGAAGACAGATCTGGTGGTCAGGCAGACCAAGGGACATGTCGACACTCTGTAGAGCATGTTGGGTTACAATAGCGGTTTGAAGGAGAACGTTATCCCGTTGGCAAACACCCCATAGAATGCTGTTCATGAATGACAGCACAACAAGTCGAATGACCAGACTGACATACAAATTAGCAGCAGGGTGCGTGGGATAACCACAGGAGTACTCCTGTTGTCATACGAAATCGCACCCATGACTACAAACCCAGGTGCAGGCCGTCACTGACACCGAGACAGAATCAGATTTCATTTTCAAAATAACAACAGACCTCCACACTGCCCTCCGTTGAGCTCTGGCTTGTCACCACTGAAGTCGCAAATGGTGCTGGTTTGGGGTCAGTAGAATGGACGCCACAGGACATCGGACTAAGAGCTGTCCTTGAAGTAACCGATATGTAACAGTTTGTTGTGTCACTGTGATGCCAACTGCTACTCAGATTGCTGCTGCAGATGCAGTACCGTGTGCCAGAGCCAAATGCCAAACACGATGGTCATCCTTCTCGGTTGTGCTACATGGCCGTCTGGAACCAGTCTTCTCCCGACAGACATTCTCTTGAACACTGCTGCCAGCTGTCATGTACAGCAGCCACATTCCTACCATGCCGTTATGCAACGTTGCGGCAACATATAGCTTCTCGTAGCCCTATTACACGACCTACGTCAAACTCAGTGAGATACTGATAATGGCTCTTTGCTGTCTTGACGAACATCAGCTCACCACATCCAACATCACAACCGTTACAGCGTGTGTTTAAAGAAAACCTGATTTGCATTATCATAGTGGTGGCGCTACGAGAGCCACTTTTACATGACTTGCACTAAATATGAATAGACATCAACTTTAAGAAGTCTAAATACGCTCACTAACTTTTGTTTATATCACACAATTCCTTCTTGGAGTTGAGATTTTTTTTCCCGTCTGTGTATGTTGTACATAACCAGGAGTAGTTGCGTTCTGATATGAAGTTCGCATCCTCAAGAGAGCACTTTTAGAATCTTTTCAAATAAAAACTTTTTGAAATTCATTCCTTATTGAGTAGGTGGCTGCCTCACAAATTGCTAGTATTTCCACAGTATAGATGTATGTTTCATTGGATATATCATACTTCCCCATTAAGGGTTTAATGGCTGGAGCTGACTATAGCGTGGTGTACGAAAATTTGTTCTGTGATTATGTTTTGTATCTTTGTGTCACATGATTTGATATAACCATTGTTTTTTCCTGATCGTCATCTTACTGGATTTGGTGTCGCTTTAGTAAGTATTTCTCTGCTAGTAATTGTCATCGAATGTAGAGTGCATTTGCTTCCCCTTTTACAAGGACTGTCTGGTTGGTGATAACATAGCCCTTATACACATTCATGCTGATCAGTATTGTAGTTTGTCCAATTCCTTTAATTCTTATTTTGGAGCATTCCCATAGGACACACATCCATAATCTAGTACAGAAAGTATTAACAACCTGTGGGGAATCACAAGAGTCTTTTTCCCAGCTCCCCACTACATGTGTGTGGCAGATTAGAGCACGTCCAGTGTTTGATTAATTTTTGACATTACATGGTCCATACTTCTATGTCAATATAATCTGCTGTCTAGATATAGCCCTAAGAACGTGACTGATAGTTTATTGGGAAAAAAATGTGGACACAATAGCATATCATCTGGTGTTGATATCAGCATTTTCCTTGTGATTTCTCTGCTGATAGTATGAGCCCATCGTTTGGTGACTGTTTGTGTAATGCTCTTATTGCATCATTAAGCCTCAAATAATTGTCCCTTAAATATGATGAGTTCACAAATGCAGGTACCATCTACGTAGGCAACACTTTTGTATTAGAAGAAAATATATTTTTGGGGCCAGCTATATCCAACATAAACAATATAGGGCTAAGAATACCACCTCTGAAATTGTCCTTCAGTAGAATTGCGAGGACCAAAAAGTGTTTAATCCTGCTGTCGTACATACTGTATCCATTTCTACAGTATGACATAGATACTGTGGTACATATTTTTGACTCAAATGTAATTTTGAGTTTTTGCGTAAGGACTGGAATCTCCACACTGTCAAATGCTCCGCTTACATCAAGGAAAGCTCTTGGTAAATCTTTTTGTTCCAGAAATGTCTGTTCAATGTCTAGTTCAGGACACTGAGATTATCCATAGCGTTTCCCTTTTTCCGAAAACCATATTCTGCTTGTGGTGTCTGGGTGTTTTTCTAACCAGCATTCCAAATACTGATAATCCATTCAGACATCTTACACAGGTGCGACAGCAAGGAAATCGGCGATAGGGAGAGGCAGAAGTGGATCCTTTACCAGTTTTAGGATAAGGGTGACTATACAGGGTGATTTACGAAGATATGAAAATGTTTTAATATGTTATTCCACAAGTAAAACTAAAGAAAAAAGTTCATATAAATATAGTTCCGCAATTGTTTAGCTACGGAGTTATCGCTAACAAAAGATTTTGACTGAAATTTAGCAACATCGCTAATACGAAGCCATTACAAAACTGTACATGGTTAAAGTAAAGCATGATTCCCATTTATTTTGTTATTGTTGGTCTGGTGAATCTAATAAAACATGTCAAAGACATGTATCTGCAGTAGTTTTCCAGAACATCCAGACAAGCAAAGGTTATTATACAAGTAAACTCGTTTACATTCCATTAAGAATGTAGAAACGTTTATGTCATTGTTGGCAACTGTTAGTGAGTTATTCCAGTCATTTCCTAACCTTGGAACAAGTTGGTATTCTGTATTGTTCAGTGAAAGAACATAATAACAACACTGTATTTAAGTGTAACCACATAGTAACTGTTGTAGTCTGTAGATTATTTATGAAATAGGGATGCCTTTCAAATTTACGAAAGAGGAATATGCTGATATGGTGTTTGTTTATGGCAAATGTGATGGTAATGCTACAGCTGTATTTAAGTGGAATTAAAAAAACAAATAGTTGTAAGTAGCTAATAAAGTAAAAATTTTCCGAAATTACTTCTTTGATTCCCTCGATATTCTGAAAAATTACCGCAGATACACGTCTGGGACATATGTTATTAGATTAACCACAACAATAACAATAAAATAAAAGGAAATCATGCTTTACTTTAACCTTGTACAGTTTTGCGGTGGCTTCATATTACCGAAGTTGCTAAATTTCAGGCAAAATCTTTTACTAGCCATAACTCAGTAACTAAACATTTGTGGACCTATGTTTGTACTAACTTCCTTCTTGAGTTTTATTTCTAGAATAACATATTAAAATATCTATATAGCTTTGCGAATCACCCTCTATGTGTGATCTCCTCTGACGGAAAAGTAGTGGTACTCCACAGCACATTGGAGATCTCAATGAGCAGCTTTTTAGTAGACCTCAACCGTCTAAGAATCACTGAGCAGTTTAGATGATCGATTCTCGGTGCAGTATGGGCCCTTGACTTCAGCCCTTGTTCCAACTCTGCTACAGCAAATGGGTTTTTCTAATATTTGTGCTGGTTGTCTATGGGTCGACGGCTCAAATGCAGCATCCTATAGGTGATAATTACAGGTGCGAGTCTGTCTGTGAATCACCCAATGAAATATGTCAATGAACTATGTTTATTTGGTGTTGTCTTCACATATTTGACCATACAGCAGATAAAGGAGTGTCTTTATTGATTTTCTGACAAAATCACGCCAACTACTTCGCTTTAGTTACTTGATTGTGCGTTTCGCTAGTATAGCTGCTTGTTTGTATGTAATAAAGTTTTCCCACATAGAAATTTTGTTTGAATGTTTCAGAGGCTTCATTCCACTTTCTAATAACGATGTCGCAATCTTTATTCCATGAGGGTAACGATGTTCCTCTCGGTACGTGGGCTGGATTGATTGTAGGACTAGGTACGGTCACTGCAAATTTATGTCAACTTTCCATCGGTAAGAACGAAATGATTAGCGTATTAATCTGGTCTCTAGTATTCCATGGTATTTCCCCAGGTCTACTTTCGCTGATGTCCCAGTTTCTTGGAGTGTTAGTGGATGTTGATTTCTGTACTGTAGTGACCTGATCCCATGGGATAGTCGATGATATTACACTGGAGATGTAGCGAAGTTTGGTGAATACAAAGTTACGTCGACTGCAGACAGTCGTTTATCCAGCTTCGAAATCAATGTTGGCAGTTCATCATGCAAGCCATCCACAACTTCAAGTGCAGCTACTCCACAACTTACCAAGTTTATGACGAAATAGACTCTGTTCAAGATACCCACTGTTATGACAAGTAGAACAGCTAGGTGTTAGGAATACTGAGGAGAGAGACCTGTGGGACTAGAGCTGTCATCCTACTGAAAATCCTGAAGAGCGTGAGTGGTATCAAAAGTATAACTGTGATCTGCTGTCACAGAACTCGACAGCAATCTATGGGTGAAATTGAACAGAGCTCAGACTGGGCATTGCCGATGCGAAGACTCTCTTTGAAAATGGGGTTCTACAGAGTCTCTGGTTTATGACTGTTGGGCTTCAAACTAGACACTCAAGCACATTAGAGATGAATAATCCTTGGATTTCTACCCGGGGAGTTGGAGCGACGCCATGAAAGCTGATGACATAGCTCTTATATGGATTAGGAACCTAGATATTGACATTTTGTTTGTTTTATGTGTAGTTTTATATTTTCATATTCATATTCATAGTATTACTAATGTTGTATATCTCCAAATTTAAACTGCATGTGAGCCATGTGAATAAGTAATTAAGGAAGAGATACTTGTAATTTTTAATTAATTGAGAATAATTAATATTCTGATGCATGTGAGAGGAGGCAGGCAATTCTCGCCAGGGATCCCTCAATTTTACCTGTTGTTCGTGAGATTCTCAGACAGGTTAACTTTAATTTAATATTATGTTTTGTTCGATCTATCAATTTCAATGACAACGATGAATGTACTAGGAATTTAGATTAAAAACTTCTTTTTTTCTCGTTGTACGATCAAACTTACTACAGTCATTGCCTTCATATTATTCACACACTAGCTGCATTTTTTGGAGTCAAATATGTGAAGAGGTTCTGCAGACATGTGTCTTGGTGAGTTCTGAGCACCCACAATGGTCTGCTGGCTCAAAGCCCACCAGAGTATCATATTGGACATCCCATTAAGCAGGAACTGCTGCCCTGGGAAATTGGTATCTGGAAAATGGGACAATATCTTTCAGAACATTCTTGGTAAATACAGCAAAAGTCTTCCACTTACTTCTTACTCTCTTGTTTTGCAAGCTCAGGACATTCCTTAGCATGTCACAACAAAGTTTCAGGGCTCTTTCCATGCATGCTAGACTGTAGATTGGCCAACCCATATTTTGCAAACTATAATTATGTGGCATCTAGGAAGCCTGCTTGCTGGGGTCGCTAGACAAACATTCAAACAACTCGTATTAATGAGTTTTCTTACAAAATGAAAATGACGGTACTTAACTTTAGCAATTACACAGTTGGCTGTAGTGGCAGGGAGAGAGCTCCTCAACAAAGTTCAGGAGGGAAGTTAAGGGAAATTCGAAAGGATTCTCTTTGTTCAGACTTTGTTCAGTTAACACACTGTTATTCTATGCTTAGTCTGGAGCCAGCACCACATTTGCCCTGGATTCGGAGTCCTGTGACTTAGCCGAATTTCACTGATGAGTCGCAGAGGCATGGGGTGCAGTACGTCTGCTGCCACAAACAGCTGCCCAGCTTGTCCCTGGCATGATTTTGTCGTTTCTAGGTTATTAGAAACGTAGGATCTTGTGAGAATCATTGGAGGACTTTTTCTTTATCATTAATTTGTGGGAAATTTTATTTTTATCTCAATGTTGGTTAAAACCGAGACCAATGTTTGAATCTAAGTTTTAGGGAATATGTTAAAATACTTTATTTTTGCGTATTGCAATAAGTTGCTTGCGCTTTTCCTAACCCATGTGTTTAGTTTCAGCTCGTGGATCTGGTCCACTTTGTTGTCGCATTCTGCGTCGTGTACACAGGGGCGTGAGAGTTTTCATAGTTGAGACATTGAAGAAACTTGCAGGGTTCAGTAGTGACTTAGTAGATTTTGTGTGAGTGTTGACTAGGAGCCATATTCGAAGTATGGCAGAATCATATAACAATGCTCAAGCATGCAGAGGCAGACGATAGTGTGGAGGAACTAATCGTAGAGGAAAGGTGAAAGCTGATAGATGCAGATAGCGATGGCACTGAGTAAGCTACAGGGAATGTCGAAAGGAGAGGAACAAATATGAAAGGATTAATTATTAAAATCTCATATATATGTGTTTTTGGTTGTTTAATATTTCGTGGCGGCCATAAACGTTTTTCCTTATTTGTTGAACCTCAGTGGGGAAATAATAATAATAAAATGATGAGGTTCAGAGTAACTTTAGAAGGGATTGGAGGCAATGAATCGCTCCTGTCCTATTGAACTGGGGCACAGGCATCACTGTGCAGAACTAAGTCTTTCTAATTTTTAAATACTTTATTTGCAAGCTTTGTGTATGCAGTGTCCAATGCCATCTCCTGAAGGCAGTTAACCACCTTTTTTTGCCTGATGCTTACAGGTCAGGTGTAAAGGATGATGAATGCTTGAAAGCTGAAAGGGGTGTAATTATTTGTCACAGCCTTGGTAATGAGATACGTGAGACCGTAAATCAACAAGGAGGTTAGCTAGCAGGTTATAATGTTAATGAGAGTGGTGGCAGAGACGAGGCAGTAACGGAAGTGCAGTAAAAACTGGTAGATTCAGTAATGAAAAGAATGGATTAAGTAGAGGGAATCGTGAACCAAATTCTGGATAATGCGGAAAGGCAACTAGCAGAATTTGCGGCACAATTCAGTATTAGTTATTCAGGAAAGAACAACTTCTGCAGTAATGATGTCAGAGACCCACGAGGGTCTTAAGGAGAATCAAGAATGAGTAAATAGGCAGAAAAAGCAAAGAGTAGATGAAATTGATACAAAATTGGGCCGCATTAAAGCTAGAGTGTCAGGAGCCTTAAGAGACGAAAGTAAGATTGCGGAAGATGAGTGTCACTATAGGATCGGACAGGCTCATTCTGTGGGTGGCCAGGGGCCCTGTTCTGAGTTTTTACTGCCAATCGGTTCGGTACACGAGCGCACCGAACGGTCTTGTCATCGAAGGAGAGCCCCAACATTACTCTATAAGCATTTCGGAAGCGATGCCGTACGGTCATAGCGAACCGAAACGCTGTGGTCAGTTCTCCTTGCGCCATCCAGTCAAAATCAATCTGCCTAAGATTCACACATGCGCCACAGAGACTGAACCCGAAGCGGCTAGCAGCCGACACAGGCACGCTGTTCTTCACAGTACCGAAAAGTGTGGTTAGAGTACATAATACTGTTCAAATATCGCTGACCACAGTCTTCCATGAATGCATGATAACGATAGACTATTGACTGTGTTCAGAAACTGTCATAAATGTCACATTATGTCATTTTATTCTCATTCACATCGATGTCTTGTTTTGAATTTTACGTTTCGGAATATGAGTTTGGAATGGATTGTAGTACCACATTGTACAAATGCATCCATAGAAACATTCGAAAAATTAGTCATTTCCTGTTTTCCGTCGTTCCTTACTTGCTTCGGAATTCATGGAGGTACGTTCCATATATGCAAGTAATTGAAGGCAGTTTGTTTATTGCCATATGCGTTTCGCTTCTTTTATTCAGCCGGTTGTGGTGTCCGAGCGGTTCCAGGCGCTTCAGTCCAGAACCGCGCGACTGCTACTGTCGCAGGTTAGAATCCTGCCTCGGGCATGGATGTGTGTGATGTCTTTAGGTTAGTTAGGTTTAAGTAGTTCTAAGCTATAGCGGACTAATGACCTCAGATGTTAAGTCCCATAGTGCTCAGAGCCATCTGAACCATTTTCTTTTATTCATGAAGATTGCCATAAGCGTTTTGTTTACGAATAAACGATGCGAAACGCGTATGACAACAAACAAAGTGCCTTCAATTAGTTGCATAGACAGAACACATCTCCACAAACCTGAAAAATTGTTTAAGACAGTGTTAAAGAATAAGAAGATGCATAGAATGTGTTTGTAATTCGCTCCTTGAGATCCAAATGATGAAGTAGCCTACTCCCCTATATGATACATCAACGATTTGGTTTATAAAAACAAAATTTTAAAAAACGCCTTTTCGAGAGCGTGAGGTGAGTGCAGCTACAGAAGTTTGTTGTAGTTCATAACCTGTATCTGATGAATCAAAATATTTCATGTATGGTCTATACAGTCAAAAAATATTGCGGCAGCAATCTTTCATTTCTGTCTACTGTTGTTGAGGATTCGATTGCAGATAAATACTTGTGACAAGCTAAAGTATAAAGACAATTGCTGCTAATGCCATTTGCAGTAATTTAAGTTGTGGTCTTATATTTGTGTCTGACCACACACTCGGAAATCACTGCGTATTCAAAGAAATATGGCGAATTATTTCTGACAAGAAAAAGTAGAAGTGTCACTGCCAGTTGTTCACACACACACCCATTTCATCCTTTATTTCTCATACATATGAAGGGCTTATTTCAATAGTGATACAAGTCCATTACCTCCACTTTTCTGTCTATAATGCTTCTGTGGTTAATGGTCCAAACAAACAGAAAGAAAGGTTCATCTCTAGCAGGAAGCCATATGCTTGAATATTTCTGGTGTCTCAACGGCAGATTTTTCAGCGCTCATTTAACTTTAGGACTCTATATCTCAGAATGAACAAAAGTGGACTTGTACCACTATCGAAATAAGCCCTCCATATGAAAGTCGCGAAATCGACGATACTCGTTACTGAGAAAGCGCGCTCTTACGTGTAAATAACAACGAATATTTCAGAAAAATGCCTAACTTGGCCCATTAACGAAGTCTCAGAATGTGTTACAAACACGAAGAGAAAGAAAATGTGTTCGCAACCAGTGGTATGCGAACTTAAGACCTTTGTTACAGCAATGAGTTGCCTTACCAACTTCGCTACTATGACACGCCTGGCTTCAGCCCTTTAAGCACACGTAATTACATTCGAGAGAGATGAAGGTGGCCATTGCTGAATGATGCGGGTGTAAGCCATAAATGCATGAAATTTTGGAAGGCTTCCTATATCAGGCTTCACAAAATTCCTTAGCATTGTTACTTAAAAGCTTTAAAAGCGTTTCGAAAATTAATAAGTCAACCATTTTCGGAAAACAGTATGCAAAGTCACTAGTAATTTCAGATAACACTCATGTGGTATACGTAAGCAGAGCCAACCTTTTGAAATTTAATGATTTTTAAACTCTTATTTACGTTAAAATAACAGGTATTTTGTGAGAATATTGACCCAAACTTTTTTATGTTATAATCATTCACAGTAAGAATAATGCAAACCACATTTCTAACAAAGGAAAATAGTCTATTACGAACTCAATTTCCACCCGGATGAGTCCTGGTGATTCTTCAGTAACACAATCACTAAATCCGAAGCTAAAAACTGCTCAATATGTTTGAAATAACAAATTCTAGGTGTAAATGCACCACAGCGAATCGAACAAGAGGGCCATATCGAAATTCAAAACCTCTCGGTACAGTTGTCGAAAAATCGGCAGGAGGATCGATCGGTAACAGGTCTCAGAAACTTACTGAATAGGAACTTCGGATAAAGAACAGAAAGTAATGTCACTACCAAGGTTAACCTACTGCACCGATCGGTACGAATGATGCAGAATAGGGCCCCTGGCCGCTGCTCAGCAAAATGAGCCAAGTGTTGGAGGACAGAACTTGTGACCATAAACTGTTTTTGAAGATCTGTAAATTCCAAGACCGTAGGGAAGATAACAGTTCTTTACATCCCATGGTTCTGATCCAACAATTCAACCATAGCTTTCCATGCATACAGTCAGCACAAAATAGGTTGGATTTTGCATGCAGTTACCTCAAAGTAGAAGCATAAAACAGCCTCCACCCTACTATTCATTGATGTTCGTCGTTTACGGTATTTAGAGAGATGTTTCTAATAATACATTGGTCAGTGGGGACACAAGTATGCATAAAAGATGAGTTGTTGTTTGGTCGAACTTCGTGGAAACTTGGGTCGAAAATCTTCAAGTTTATGTCTCAGAAAAATCTGTTCTTAGTCGCGCCATTCAGCGACGCAGAGCTGATAAGATACTGCTACATGAAGCTACCTTCAAACTTCGAGCCGGCACTTGCGGACAGGCGTTCTGACAGCGAGGAAACTTTCAAATCTCCGGAACAGGGCCTGAAATATCGCAATAGCGAGAGCAATGTGAGCAACTAGGAAAGCGAGAGTAAGTGCCCAGTTCGAGTGTATCAGAGAATCTATCATAAGCCCCAATTCACCGGACATTAAGGACTTCAGTATAAACTAAGCACAAATCAAATGTTGTTACATGTCATGTGGGGAGTTTCAGAGGAGAAGTTGTTCTTTACATATTTGTAATGCTTTATTACAATAGTATGGATGATAGTTGTTTTAAGTGTCCAGCAGAGCTCCATGGATGAGTGTGCAAAAACAGTGAATCTCCTGCAGTGGGCAAGCACTGCAACTCAAGGGTGACCAGCCAGCTGGATGTGTCATCAGCGGGTATGGAGTAACCATTCAGTTCCTTGAGGTCTGAAGACCCTGGGGACCTATCTCCCCAGGCTGTTGACAATTGACGTGTGAGCTGCATGGGGTAGCCGAGCAGTCTAGGGGCACCTAGTCACGGTTTGCGCGGCTCCCCCTTCTTCCCCCCGCCCCCCCCCCCCCCCCGCCCCAGTTGAAGGTTCGAGTCCTCCCTCGGCCATGGTTGTGTTTGTTGTCAGCGTAAGTTAGTTTAAGTTAGATTAAGTAGTGTGTAAGCCTGGGGACTGATGACCTCTAGTTTGGTCCCATACGGTTCAAATGGTTCAAATGACTCTGAGCGCTATGGGACTTAACGTCTGAGGTCATCAGTCCCCTAGAAATTAGAACTACTTAAACCTAACTAACCTAAGGACATCACACACATCCATGCCCGAGGCAGGATTCGAACCTGCGACTGTAGTGGTCGCAAGGTTCCAGACTGAAGCGTCTAGAACTGCTCGGTCCCATGGGGACGTACCACAAATTTCCAAATACGTTCACTGTGGCGACAGCTCAAAGTAGGTGCCTCGTCCTGGGAGCCACATGCAGTGCCCCTGGTCATGTAGAACGACCATGTACTAGTCACAGAACCTTTTTTAGTGAGAGAAACTACCATTTTCTGAGGCTGATAGACTTATCATCGACGTATTACCTTTGAAGTCTCCTTGTGAGGCACACCCAAATACTTCGAGTGATGTCGTCCAAGCACTTTCTGATCCCGGCGGAGGTTCGATTCCTCCCTCGAGCATGGGTGTGTGTGTTTGTCCTTAGGATAATTTAGGTTAAGTAGTGTGTCAGCTTAGGGACTGATTACCTTAGCAGTTAAATCCCATAAGATTTCACACACATTTGAACATTTTGAACAAGCACTTTCATCTTTGTATACCTTACGCAAATGTATTGAGAAAAGCATGAACTACTGTGTAAAACCATCATTACTGACACTACCAAATACCCATTCTCTTACCAGAACAACAAGCCCTGCCATGACTGAGAAAGCATATATAATGTTGGAGGTGTCACAACCACCACTCTCACAGATAATGCATGTTTCGTTTATGTTACACCCATCCTACAAAAGAACTTTATCAGGACGAATATTATATGCAACGACTTCACGGTCAAACATTGTGTAAAATCTGCGTGCAGTTATGTATATATTTGCGAGGAGGAAGTCACAAATTTGTTGCAAGGACCTCACAGCAAGGCAATGTTTTGTAATTGATCTTTTTATGTCTCTTTCCAGAAGACATTTCAGTTGTATTGACATAATGAAACACTTAAGACTACTGATGTGTACTCGGTAAAGGTTTCAGTATAACATGCAAGAGATCACTGATCAAGTTTTGTTTGTGTAATTTTCTGTGTTGTATGTTCTATTTGAGGATTTCTTTCGATTTTAAGTTTAACTTTTGCAGACGTGTTAGTCAGCAAATTTCAGTTGTTTTCAAATACTTAGTATTGATCTTTAACTATTCTAGGAACAGACCAAATTTTTCTTTCTTCTACTTGTTTGACCTTTTACTTTTCTTCAACTTTGGAAATTGACTGGAAAACATCATGCTGTGTTCATAATGCAATCTTGTCTGACAATAATTTCGTTTCCGAATGGGATGCGATAAGAGGTGCCAACCACCTCCCATTTTTACCTTTTCTCCATTTGTTTGTCAGACAGGTAAATTCTCATTTAATTTTCTACTTCATCTGATATGTCTACTTGAAAGACCGCAGAATGTATGTACTAGTAATTTAGATTAAAAACTTCTTATTTTTCTTTCTCATTATCCATTTACATTTACTACAGTCATCAGAAATTGATTTGAGAGCTGAAAGTGAAGTAGTTAATCCTACAGTAAATTCTATAATTAATCCTGTACAAGATACAAGTACTGCTCAGCTTTCTGGTTTAGTGAATATCTTGAAACAATTGACATTTCAATTATCTACTAGTAATTGTAATTCATCCTGCTTAGGTAATGAAATGTGTATTAAAATGAAATGACCACTTGATGTAATGAAATGTCTACAGAGGTTTCTACTAAACTGCCTGCTGATATATCAACTAGATGTGACAAACTGTGTGCAAAATTATTGGATGAAATTCCCACAAAAAATAATAAGGTATCAGGTCAGTTAACACCTAAAATGAGAGATAAAATTTGAACTGAAATAAATAATGAATTTCTAACCAAATGCAAGGAAATGCCATCTATTTCAGCTAATTTGTTGGCAAAATGTGTTGCCCACGAAGTTAAAATGTCAAATTAGTTGTCATCTAATTTGTCATCTGGGAAACCAACTTAACCAAAAAAAGGCTGTTAACTAAAGATAGGGAAAAATCTACTAACATTAATAAAATTTATTGCATATGGCAAAATATATGCCAACATTAGAAACATGTATGCTATGCATAATAAAATGACATCTAACATAAGAGAAATGACTTGTAACCTCCCTACAAAATATATTAAATGAAAATGGAAATGGAGCCAAGTGTAACCTCCCCCCAAAATATTGTTAAATGGAAATGTGCCAAGTGTAGCCTCGCCACAAAAAATAGTAATTAAATGAATTTTTCGAATATTGTAACCTCTGAACAAAATAGGCTCCTATTTATAGTCTGTGCGCATAAATGCATTCACACTTACTATTCCCACAAAATTCTTTTCTCATTTAATGTCAAGTTCGAAATAGAAAATTTCCTAAACACAAAAATAATAAAAAAGTTTAGTAACCTGATAAATTTGTAAGGACAGCAGCGCTGACCCTCGGCCCTGTATTCTGAATAAAAAAGGCAAAAATTTCTTACCTCAATAAAACTGCAATTATATCTGCTCTTAATTAGTCATTTTTTTTGACACAGCTTCATGCAATGCTAGCCTATATTTATTTGATTCTTGGATGCAATGATAATGCATTGGAAAAATTCTTTAAATTGAAATGAATGTTTTCTTTAAAAGAGTTGCTTTATATTATAAAAATTATTATTGGGGCATTTCTTTGAACAAATTAAATTACAATTAACATACATTATTAAATATGCGCAAGGCTGCTTCTTTACCTTCTACAACAATACTCATCCTCCAGAGTCCTGACCAGAGTCACGAGCAGAGCACACAGCCGACGCATGCCGACTCCCGCAGACTCACGCGGACTACTACCGACTCGCTACTAAAGCCAACCGACAGCTACTGTCGACTCGCGCAGTCAAGCGCAGACTAGCGACAAGCAACAACTAACGATAAACTACTCTCTGGTCAGAGATTCTGTCATGCCTCGCCCATCGCCGGCAAAGCATACGTCTTACATAATCCTCCACTGGGGGGCAAAAATTTGGCAGCGATGGTGAGTCAATTGGACTTGCCATGAGCAACAAATTTTTCTTAATTAACTAACTTTACAATCACAGAATACATATATATATATATATATATATATATATATATATAGGTGCAGAACATGAAATAAAATATAGTGTACATGCACTGAGTACAGAACATATCAGGCAATGACAAAATGTATGCACAATGAGTACAAAACATATTAACAAATGGCAAAAGTGCACACGCACTGTAATACAGAACATATCTGTGAATCACAAAAATGTATACGTAATGAATACAAATTATGTTAACAAAATGACGAAAGTGCACACGCACTGTAGTTCAGAACATATCAGCAAATCACAAAAATGTGTATGCAATGAATACAAATCATGTTAACAAAATGACGAAAGTGCACACGCACTGTAGTACAGAACATATCTGGGAATCATAAAATGTATACATAATGAGTACAAATGGCATAAAGTGCACACGCACTCTAAAAACATAATAAGTACAAATCATATTGACAAGTGACAAAAGTGCACACGTACTGTAGTTCAGGACATATCAGCAAATCACAAAAATGTATATGCAATGAATACAAATCATGTGAACAAAATGACAAAAGTGCACACGCACTGTAAAACTCTTTATCATTTTACAAGAATTAGGAAAGGAATGGGAAGGATTGTGTCGTGGTTGTAGCACTTTAGGTTGCACTCAGTTCCACTGAAAGTCCATATCTTTCTATACAAGCACAACACCAAATGAGACAATCTGTAGTTCTTTTCCTTGAAGTATTAATCAATGTAGCCAAGACACTGAAATGTTGTAAAAATATTCCATGTTATTGTTTTAGTAGTACACTAGGTACACCAAACAGTGGGACCATAATAATATCTCCATCGCTCAAGGTGGTGGACAGCATGTCGTGTCAACACAGCTCTTGTAAAGTAGACCAATGTAGAATTAGTGCAAAAACCAAATATAGTGCTCCATGATCATGAGGATAGACAGGACAAACGGATATTGCAGTAATCTCTGCTAATTAGGTCAGAAGGTAAAGGACATTAAGGCACATAGTAGTCTTCATTGAGAATTACACTAGTCTAACAACTGATTTGAGTAATTGGTGGCACTCATCGCCCAATTACTGAACATTTCTGTACCATGTATGTAGTATTACAGAATAATGTTCATAAATTATCTGTTTACAGAGAACATTGGCACTCATTGCCCAGATACAAACCACCAGAAGTCATCATTCAAAACAGGAGCTAATCAATGGCATAGTATTAACATAATTCACTTAATTATAGTAATCATTGGCATCATAGGTCATCTTATTACAGTAATCAGTAGCATTCATTGGCCAGTTACAAAGCAATTTTTTCGCATTATTCAGAAGTGATCATTCAAAATGAGTTAATTATTGGCATAGCATTTATACATAATTAATCTAATTATAGTAATCATTGGCATCATAGGTCATCTTACTACAGTAATCAGTGGCATTCATTGGCCAGCTACAAGGCATTTTTTTTGTGCTAGCAATGCATTGCGTTGGGATCGATAATTAATTACTGGGGGGATAACAATATTTGCTTTTGAGTTATTGCTGCAAATGAAGATCTGTAACGTCATTCATCATGAGTCAGCTGTAGAAAGGTTATAAAACAAGTAGAGTATATGTGATCACATTCATAAATGACATAGGTTTAATGAACAACACATTAATTTCATGAATAATTTCTCCTGCAAAATATACAAAATGGATTATTAAACTGAAAGAAGAAACGCATATTATGCTGAAAAGTAGTGAACTTCGAATTAACAGGTAGTGAAATGTGTTTAAAAATATATATATGTTCTCTAGCTGTCCTTTCCAAAACCTTCAGTCATCATACCATGCGATATAAGACATACTGTCAAAACGAACTGCAACAAATACTTAAATATCTACATAACATCTCTTAACTAACAGTAAATATATAAACTTCATCATTATCCTCATCTGTAAAGAAAAACTTCATTATTCATATTATCATAACTCCATTATTATCATCACCTGTAAAGAAAAACTTCATTATCCATAATAGCATATTCTTCATCATTATTCATCATCATTCGTTATCATCTGCAAAAAAGTCGCTTCATTATTCATTATACAACTATTCCTTATTCGTAGCATATTTCATCACTAAAACTAAGATGTGTAGTTCTGTGTGACAGCCTTCATCAATTGCCTCGTATTCTGAAAGAAAAAATTAGTTAAGACTGCTATCATACGATGTGTATAGTATATTCTTGTTAACGCTTGTTAATTCTGATCCATTTACTCTTCGTCATGAGGTATTGTATCGTCTTTCGTTCATTCCGAAGGTGAAATTCCCATTTCTGTTTAATTTATTTCGTTTACACATTATTTCTTTCTGAAAATGATGAACAAAGATTATTGTCTTGCATTTAATTCATATACCCATTAAATAAAAACTGGTTTATAGTAACATAATTGAGCATACAGCATAGCATGACAGAAAACGTAATATGCCAAAAACATCGACAGTGTTCAGAAGCAAAAATGTACACAGTGTATCACAATGTAGCAGCAAAAAAAAAAAAAATGTAAAGTAGTCACAATGTTGAGATATCATATGGCAAAAATGTTAAAGTCAACTGGTGTTTGTTATATCTTAACTATTTCATAGTGCATACAAACAAAACAGGAAAACAATCATACATACATGAAAAATGGAAAATATGCACGGTCTGATGTGTAACGACAAGAAGAGCGACCTGCTAACCTTACCTTGCCGGGCACCTGCTAAGAAAAAATACGACAATCATCAGTAAGTAGTCTCATAAATATAATTGCATAAGTGGTCATACAAAATGTGTAAGTTCATCTGGAAAAATATGCACGGTCTGATGTGTAACGACAAGAAGAGCGACCTGCTAACTTTACCTTGCCGGGCACTTGCCAAGAAAAAATACGATAATCATCAGTAAGTAGTCACATAAATATAATTGCATAAGTGGTCAAAAAAATTAGGAAATGGCATTACAGTGTGATAAATCATAAAGTATGTTCATTCAGTAAAAGGTCTGATGTTCGATATGTGGTGGTTCCCTTTGGTTTTTCTGGTTCTCAAAGTTTCGACGTGTACTACATTGGGGTGAGGAATGCTGCGAATCCGATATGGACCTGCGTATAGAAGTTCAAATTTACTGCACCTACCTTGTCCTCTGTTGGATAAATAGTGTGTACGTACTAATATCTTCTGTCCAATGTGAAAGTCACGACGTGTACAAACCTGTTTTTGCTGTCTTCTCCGGCGCTCTGCGGCACATTTGATGTTGTTCAGCGCAATGTCAGTTATTTCATGGTGTCGTAGTCGACAAGATGTAGGAAGGGTTACCAATTCTTTAATTTTGTTAGGTGGTTCAACATTTTTCAGTATAACAGACAGAGATAGCATAGTAGATTCATTTGGTATGGAATTAATTACATCTTGGAATGAGAGTATGTGTGTGTCCCAATCAATATGTTTTTTATGGCAGTATATTCTACACAGTTTACCAATTTCTTTCATTAATCGTTCACAAGGGTTCGAAGAAGCATGGTACCTGGATATATAGATCGGAGAAATGTTTCTAGCTCGTAACATACGTGTCCATATAGCAGATAGAAACTGTGGTCCATTGTCGGAAATTACTTTCAACACATGCCCTACATGAAATAGAAAATGTTTTACAAATGCTTTCAAAACAGTTTTAGCAGTAGCTTTGCGTAACGGAGTGAAGGTAACAAATTTTGAAGTGAGTTCAACAGCGACAAAGATGTAGCAAAAACCTCTATTAGTTCTGGGAATCGGACCAAAAATGTCTACAGCGGCCATATGTCTCAATTTAACAGGTACAATGGGATGTAATGGAGGAATATGTGAAGTCGTGTCCGATTTAGCTTTCTGGCAGATTTTACATGACGCTAAAACTCGTCGAATACGTTTCTCCATGTTGGTAAAATAACAGTTCTGTCTTAGTATAAGAAAACGTTTTCTGGCTCCGTAGTGTGCGTAACTTAAATGAGTATACCAGATTAATTTGTTAACAAGTTCGTCAGGAATGCATAATAACCAATTTCTGCTGTCAGGATGAGAGAGGCGAAACAGAATGTCATTGCGTACAGTGTAATGATTTCTAACGGTAACATTATTCCTATCTTGCCAAAAGTGTTTAATTTCTTTCCATACGTTGTCTTTACTCTGCTCTTGTGCTATGTCTTGTAATGACGACGAAATGAAATTTTCAAATGCAACTTGTTGAATGTACATGGCGCTGAAATTTGCTTTGCAGAAGTTGGTTGCGATGTCTTGCTGATTGTTGCTGAGAGAACGGGATAGTGCGTCTGCTACAATATTTTGTGTGCCGTGAATGTGAACAATTGTAAAATTAAATTCCTGCAAATAAAGTTCCATCTACTTAATCTGTCGTGTGTAAATTTAGCGCAAAGTAAAAACTGTATCGCTCTTTGGTCTGTGTAAACGGTAGTGTGTCTTCCATAAAGAAAATGCTTAAATCTGGTAAAAGCCCATACAACACATAATGTTTCAAGTTCTGTAACAGAATAATTTTGTTCAGCAGGTGACAGAATGCGACTTGCAAAAGCGATGTTTTTAATTACTGTACAACCGTCTTCTTCAATTTCCTGAAAAATATGTACACCTAAAGCGGTGTTAGAACTGTCGGTGGCAATGGAAAAATTTCTGGTAAGATCTGGATGCGATAAAAGTGGTGCATTCAACAAAGCTTCTTTCAGGTTCACAAATTCAGAATGTGCTTGCCTATCCCAGGACCAAATACTGTTTTTACCTGTCAATTGACATAATCTAGGGGTGTCTAAAGCAGAGTAATGAATAAATTTAAGAAAAAAGTTAATTAAACCCAAAAACCTGCGTAGTTGTTTCTTCGTCGTAGGAACAGTAATGTCACGTAAAGCTTGAAGTTTTTCCGGGTCAGGCATAATGCCCTCTGCTGAAATTACATGTCCAAGAAATTTTATAGAAGTTTTACCAAAGTGCGATTTACTGAGATTAACTGTGAGTCCTTGTGCACGAAAAGTTTGCAATAGTCGTTCAAGAATCAGATTGTGTTCAGACCAATTAGCTTCTGCAATAAGAATGTCGTCTACGTATGTTGTGATTCTGTCTTTAAGTTCTGTCGGAAGTATAGTATTCAAACCGCGAACAAAAGCTGCTGAAGAAATTGTTAAGCCGAACGGTAATTTACAAAATTGATAACAGTCACCAAAACAGAGAAATGCTGTGTACTTTCTGCAGTTCGGATGGAGCTGAATTTGCCAAAATCCCGATTTCAAATCTAATGTGGAATAAATAGCAGTACCATGAAATTTCTGTAGAAGTTCTTCTAGTGTCTGTGGGCGATCTGTTTCATTAATAATAATGTCATTGATGTGACGCGAATCCAGTACGAGGCGAAGTGAACCATCTTTTTTCTTAACAATATGGAGCGGGTTTATGTTCGGACTAACTGCCGGTTCAATAATTCCTTGGTCAAGCATAGCTTGCAATTCTTTCTTAACTTGTTCTCTGTGAATATACGGAATGGGATAATGTTTGGCTTTAAATGTGTCGTGCTGTTTAACTTGAAATTCATACATAAAACCGGACATAGTACCAGGAAAGTTGTCAAAAACTGGAGGTTGCTGTAAAAGAATATTGCGTAGTTGCGAGCGTTCGTCGTCTGTATTTGCACTGCTCTGTTTAACTTTATCAGAAATCGTCTCTATAACGTCATAGTCGGTTTCGTTTGGAGTATTATAGTTGTGTACGTACGTATCTGTGAACAATGTGGAATTACAGTCTATGTTACGTGATGCGGAAATGTCCTCTGTACGATTAATTGTTTGTTCTTCTGCAGATAAAGAGTGCTGAAATTCTAAAGCCAGTTGTACATTTTCATCCTTCAACATTAAATAGGAATTTTGAAAGTCAATAATGGCATCATGTTGTACCAGAAAATTCGTACCTAAAATAATGTCTGTCGTCAATAACGGAATAATCCAAAAATTTGTGTGAAATGTATGACCTGCAATACAAAATGATAAATGTGTCTGTAATTTTACATTTACTCCTTTACTCGATACTGCTCCTTTTACTTTCGTTTTGCCTAATGGTAACGTAGGATAGGTATTCTCTTTGTTACACTCGTTGAAAGTTTCTTCATTTATAACTGACAGGTGATCCAGAATCGATTACTGCTGAAAATTTCGATGATCCAATTTTAACTTCGATGACTGGGTGTGAAATGGTTTTTTGAACAACTGGTTTTTCCTGAAAAAGAGTGTTTCGGATGTCGTCAAAAGTAATAACATTTTCATGAACAACATTCTGTGTATCTGAAGTATTGCTTACGTTGCTGGAAGATGCAACCTGTACTGTATCTAGTCAAATTCTATCTGACGTGTTATTATTTTCAGGAGGATGCTGTGGCATTTCGACTATTTGAACTGTTCTGTTATTTCTTCCAGACGTATTACGTTCTGGATGATACCTACTATCTGGTTCATTCATGATAATATGTTGTTGCTGATCTTCTTGCTGCTCATAAGATCGACTGTTATTAAATGTACGCTGAAAATTTTGCTCATTATTTTTTCGTCTGTCATGATAGTCATTTCTATACGGCGCATTGCGATAGGAATTGAAGTAGTGTGTTTTCTGTACGTAGTTATTTCCTTGTTGCTGTGCGTTGCTATTTGTTGGAGCTGAGACTATATTTGCACGCGGCGAAACATTAAAGCCTGGTTGACCTTGTAGACTGCATTGTTGGTTAGGTATGCTAACCGGTTGGTTTTGTTGTTGTTGTTGGGAAAAACGTCTATTGTTACCAAAATGTGGTTCTTCTTGCTGATAATTTTGTTGATACTGATAATTAAAATTTTGTCTGTTATTAAAGTTCTGGTGGTTATCGTTCCTGAAGCGTCTATTAGCTTTGCTATTGAAATTACGTGGCTGATCGTAATTGCTGTATGTTTGTTGACCTTGGTTATTATATGAAAAATTTTTGTTTATAAATGAATAATCCGATTGCTGCACTTCCAAAAGCTGTAACAGATCTCTGAATGCAGAAATATTTTCTTTCTGCTGACCCGTTAAAAGTGACACTCTTAATGATCGTGGTAATTTAGAAATACATAACTGAATAAGTGCAAATTCACTATATGGTTCACTTAAGTACTGGTTTTGTTGGACCATGTGTTCAAAAAGTTGCGTGACAGTGGAAAAATTTGAGTTCTCATAATTTGGTAAACTAATTAGTTGATCCAATACGCTGACAGAAAAGCATTCTGAAATTCTTCTACCAAGTAGCATTGTCTCGCGATCGGTCTCATACGAGTTGCCGGTTCACCTTCCAAAAAACTGCAAATAAATTCAAGTTTGTGCGTTACAGGCCAAGTCGGTGGAAAAGCAAAGCTAAATTGTTGTATCCAATCCAAGGGGTGAATCTGTGTTCTGTCATTTTTAAATACTTTAAATTTTCTCAGTGATAGAAAATGTTTATAATCAACATTATCGTCTCTGTATGTCTGAACAGGTTCACGATTGTATGAGAATCTATTTGTCTGTGACTGTTCGGAATCTAACTCACGTACTCTCTGTAAATTATCTAAACTATACTGGCTGTGTGAGTCTGACAAATGTTCGCAAAGTGGCGTCTGCTGTGATGTGTTAAACGCTGAAACATTTTTCATCTCTGTTACCTCTTGCTGTAAAGTTGACAATTTTCTACGTAATGTATTATTAGACGAATCTATCTCACTGATTGTCTGCCGTAGATTTTGGAATTCAGGTGTTTGATTTAACGAAATCGGTGAAGTATCGTCTGATTTGGTGTCATTATTACTTTCAATAACGTCAATACGACTCGCCAATTCGTCATATTTTTCAGTCAGTATTTTTATCTGATCATCGTTTTTAGTGTCAGAAGCATTAATTTGTTTTTGTATTTTACGTGTGGTTTCGTTCAATTTTTTAACGTCGGCTTTGATGACATCGGAATCCTGTGTTATTTCTAATTGTTCGAGTCTGTCGGTCACTGTCTGAAAGTCTACTGTGTGTGTATCTGTTTTTGTTTTAGGATCGGAAATTTCATCACGCAATTCTGTGTTCAACTGTTTGATTGTATTAATTTCGTCTGATACAGTAGCAATATTGTTGTCTACGTATGTTTTTGTTTTCGTAAACAATTTACGTTTATCTTCCTGTCTCTGAGCGGTAATTGTTTCCATGACTTGTCGTTTTACTTTATTCCTGTATAAATTTACGGAAACGCGTTTCACTGTTTTGTAGGTGGTGATTAAAACGTTCGTCAATTTGATTGTTCTGTTGGTCGAATTTCGCGTCTACTTTTGCATCCAGTGTTCGCGACAGTTCTGCTGTCATTAATTTAAACTCGTCGTGTAACTGTGTTGCTTTTTCAGAGCATTGTTTACCGACTGCACTAATTTCGTCTCTAAGTGAGTCTGTTGCAGCTGTTTGCATATCCCTTAATTCTTGAGCAACAGATCTAATTTTATCACTACTTTTCCTAGCACAAGCCTCAATTTCCTCAAGTAATTGTTCTTTAGTATCATGACATTGCGCAGCAACAGCTGTAATCTGTTCACTAAGCTGTTTGGAATTGTTATCTAGTTTTTCATTAAGTTGTTTGTTCTGTTCACTAAGTTGTTTGAAATTTTCATTAAACTGTTTGTTATTATAGTCTTGTCTTTCATTCTGTTGTATAGAATTTTCATTAAGTTGTTGTTTGAAATTTTCACTAAGTTGTTTGGAATTGTTGTCTAATTTTTCATTAAGGCTGTCATATTTTTCACTCTGTTGTTTGAAATTTTCACTAAATTTTTGTCTGAGATTCTCGTTAAGTTGTTCGAAATATGCACTATGTTGTAGCAATACTGCCATAACTTGATCCAAGCCAATACTACCTTCTCTATTCTCTGTGCTGTTTGATGGCATACCTGCAATTGTCACGTTTTGTGTAACGATTTGGTTATTCTGTGATTCTTGAAAATGTTTGCCAATCGGATGTGCACTGTTAATCACTACACCGGAATCTAATAAATGCCACACTGTTCATTTTCGTTAGAAATAATTATCTGTTTGTTACGTACATTTTGCAAACCGGGTGTGTCAAGCTGGGCAGCGTTCATTGTAACAGAATGTCCCGTGTCATCAATTGTCGTTATATTAACAAACGACACAATTGAATTCGTTTGTGCATCATTAGGATAAAAATCATTACAAGTGGTTGGTACGCAGTGATTGTCTGTAAATGGAGGATTGTCATCATTACACTGCGTGTCGCAAGTACTATTGGTCAAATTATTCGAGTCAGTTATTTCACTCATTACACATCGCGATGTACTGTTAACAGTTTTTCGTGGCATTTCCACTAATCAAAATTATTCACAAATGAAACAAAGACAATTCAAAATGCAACAAACACAATCAACAAAGAGCAACAAATTGCCGATGATCTGTGAAAGAAAGAGTGACAAATTAGTAAATGCGTTGCGCCAGATGCAAACTACATTAAGTAAATAAGAGCAGATATATGACTACTTCTCAGAAGATTCACAAAGAAATACGATCCTGACACAGATTTCGCCAAGTGTAACCTCCCTACAAAATATATTAAATGAAAATGGAAATGGAGCCAGGTGTAACCTCCCCTCAAAATATTGTTAAATGGAAATGTGCCAAGTGTAGCCTCGCCACAAAAAATAGTAATTAAATGAATTTTTCGAATATTGTAACCTCTGAACAAAATAGGCTCCTATTTATAGTCTGTGTGCATAAATGCATTCACACTTACTATTCCCACAAAATTCTTTTCTCATTTAATGTCAAGTTCGAAATAGAAAAATTCCTAAACACAAAAATAATAAAAAAGTTTAGTAACCTGATAAATTTATAAGGACAGCAGTGCTGACCTTCGGCCCTGTATTCTGAATAAAAAAGGCAAAAATTTCTTACCTCAATAAAACTGCAATTATATCTGCTCTTAATTAGTCATTTTTTTTGACACAGCTTCGTGCAATGCTAGCCTATATTTTTTTGATTCTTGGATGCAATGATAACGCATTGGAAAAATTCTTTAAATTGAAATGAATGTTTTTCTTTAAAAGAGTTGCTTTATATTATAAAAATTATTATTGGGGCATTTCTTTGAACAAATTAAATTACAATTAACATACATTATTAAATATGCACAAGGCTGCTTCTTCACCTTCTACAACAATACTCATCCTCCAGAGTCCTGACCAGAGTCACGAGCAGAGCACACAGCCGACGCATGCCGACTCCTGCAGACTCACGTAGACTACTACCGACTCGCTACTAAAGCCGACCGACAGCTACTGTCGACTCGCGCAGTCAAGCGCAGACTAGTGACAAGCAACAACTAACGATAAACTACTCTCTGGTCAGAGATTCTGTCATGCCTCGCCCATCGCCAGCAAAGCATGCGTCTTACAGACTTCTGGAATAAACACATTGATGAATTATGTGAGTGATGGGATTGAAAAGTGAGAAGTAACATTCAATGAACTGTTAATGAATCACAAAATAAATGTTGATTCAGAAATGACACACATAGTACAGACATCAACTACTGAACTGAGTGTGATCACTAATGATAACAATGGAATGGTTTGGGGATGACATGGAAAATTCAATAAAGATGCTATGTTATAATTATGGTAAAGATATGAGGTAAGAATTAGCTACAAATCAGTTTAAAAATAGTAAGCCAAGCAAAGAGATTGTACAGGTTACCATACAAGTAGTGGTAGGAGGTATAGCAACTGATGTTGTGGTTGATATAGGGTCTATGGTAAGTATAATGTTAACTAGTTTCATAAGTAAAGTACCCGTGGTTACTAAGGCACTTATGTATCCTGCACAGACCTGTAGAATCCTGAGATCGGCATTAAATCGCGAAGTGTAAGATTAAAAGCGCAGGTAGAAGTAAGGTTAGTAAATGGAGTAATGGAAAGGCCACTCTTAATCACAAATGGATGGTTGATAGTCAGTGTATTTTGGGCCTAGATATTTTACAAGAGAGGGACACAATAATCGACTTCTCTGTGGGTAAATTCTATTTGAATGTTGATACCCAAGGAATCATAATAGATCTAATAAAGACATTAGTAAACTATGCCTAGTACTGATAAGGGCTAAAACCAAGATAGCAGACAGCCTCCACCCCTTAATATATCTACATGAAGTAATCAAGCTGCAGCTATTGAGCTCCAGATAAGGATCAAAGTAGTGATGTCTACCAGTCTACCACCACTGATTCATCACAAGGAACCAAGTTACAAAATTTGTTATTAATACATGTACATGTATTTATCAAAAATCCTGGTATTTTAAACACTTATCAGTATCATATGGAAGTATTCCCCCAAGAGATTTATTGCTACAATACCTATTCAATCCCATGGTATAAGAAAGCAACAGTTAATGGGGAAATAGAAAAGATACTTGAGTGGCATATAATAGAACCATCTTAGTGGCCCTATTGTAGTCCACTGTTGGCTGTTACAAAATCTGGCAGCGATGGTCATTTGGCCTTGGTTGTGAGAATAATTAACAAGAGTATTGTTCCTGCATGAACCTCATCAAGAGAGTCTGAAAGAACAATTATAAAAATTTCTTTTGTTTAAATTTCTCGCTACTATCGATATATAAAGTTTGTATTGGCAAGTAAAACTCACTGAAGAATCTAGGAAATAAACTGCCTTTATTGTTAGTGGAAGAAGCTATCAGTTACGTGTACTGGCTTAAATGTGAGTTTGGGAGTACTTGTCACTGCTCTGGATACTCTTTTAGGATCTGAACCACTTGACCAAGTTACACTACATCTTCGTGATATTCTAATAGTTACACACACATTGGAGAAACACACACAACTATTAGAAGCAACACTACACAAATTCTCTGTGGCAGGAGTGTCAGCGAATTTACAAAAATATAAATTTGTCATAGAGAAGGTTAAATTTCATTGTCACATCATCACCTATACTGAAATAATATCTGGCCCTGATAAGATTAATGGCTTCAAAAAAATTGCATATAGCAACTTAAAGCATTCTTAGGCTTATGCTCATTTTTTAGTCAAATGGTATCCAGCCAGCTTTTAAACGGTGAACTTGCTAAGTATTTTGAAGAACAGTGCACAACAGATAGGGCAAATGATTGCAAGAATGATTTTAATCCAGTAAGAAAGATTTCAATAAATTTCGACATTCTGAATCATCTCACTATGAATAAATATTTCTGTTTGGTTAATGAGGCCTCATTCTCTTATTAGGAACCTACCTATTTCAGATACCTTAGGAAGAGGACAGATGAGAAATTCAAGTCATAAGTTTTGCTAGTTGCATCTTAAATCAGTGCAAAAACTCGTACTTTGCTACTAATCTAGAAACTTTAACAGTAATTTGAGGATTTAGAAAGTTCAGCTGTTACATTTATGGAAATAAAATAAAACTCTCTTGTGAACATTAGGCACTGAACTGCCTGATGTAATGTAAATTGCTACACTACTGCTTATCATGATGGATTAACTGAACAAATCACTGACTATCGAGCACTGTTAAAGCAAGACTTGTATTAATGCGAAATTTACTTACAAAGGGGAGGCCACGACGTTGGGATTATGGATTTACCTCGAACTTCATACACCTTTAACGGGTCATTAAAACAATATAATGTGCAACTAGTAAGGTCCATCACATTGACAAATCTGAGAAAATAGCAAGAGACGTTTTACACGTCTATTATGTGGCTTATGTATCTGTGCATAGGTGCTGAACATTCCTGGTAGTCAAGTGATTAGGGTTCGCGCTCTGCAAGACGTTCGTGGACGAGGCAATGGTTCGAGTCTGCTAAAACTTATTTTACAATGTATATTTCTTTCATCACTGATCACTTTATTTAATTTATATGACATTTGGGAGGTAATATAATGGAAAAAAGCCCATGTGCATTTTCATGAAGTTTTAGTGAATTTCATACATTATTTGAGTGTTTACTATTTCTAATTCAATTTTCAAGGACGAGGGACAGGCTTCGAAAGCCCAAGTCAAACGCTATTAAATAATGATGTAAATAACATTATTCACAATCAGTGACATAGTAAATCATAGTGTTCCAGAGCACAAGAGTAATGTACAATTACTCATCAGAGGTGCTCTCGGCATTAAACGTTGCAGGACGTTATTTGTCATATAGACATAGAAAACGTAAATTGAAACTTCATACAAATACACATGGTTTTCTCCATAATATTAACTCCCAAATCTGATATAGAGTAAATAATATGACCAGTAATTAAAAAAATATCAATAATTAAGTTTGAGTGAGAGTCAAACCATCTCCTCATACATGTTTGTCTTACAAAGCTCGAGTGGCTAACACTTGACCACCAAGAACCCTAATATCCAGTGTTTATGCATATATACATCAGTTACATAATAGACATGTAATACTTATATTGCGGTTTCTTCGAAATAACCAAAGCAGTGCTCCTTACTACTTGCACATAGTGCTGTTTTAATGACCTACTAAAGGTATACAAAGTTTGGGGTAAATCTGTGATCCCAATGTCATGGACTCAACTTGTCAAACATATGTAGGAACATGGCTGATTTACAAAATGCAGATAGTTGGTGGCAGAAGATAAAAATATGATTTTAACAAAATCCATTAAACAAACTGATCCAGCACTACATGATACAGAATTATGTCGTGTTCTATAGACGAAATCCTAAATCTGATGCTTGATGTGTTTGCATTCCTAGCAAATATGGTATGTGGATAATGCTTGGTGTCATTTTGGTGCATCTAAGTGTGTACAGAAAATTAACTTATACTGTTACATTATAAACATGAGAGAATGAACACAATTATTAAAAATTCAAACCCACCAATAAACCATGTCACACAGAGTTACATCCTAACATATCAAAGCAACCACATCAAATGGTCTGTTCGGACATTACAGGTCCTCTCCCCTCTGTAAAGGTTGGGGTTAAATACATTGTAACCTTATATGATATATTCACCAAGTATCTTAAGTTGTAAGCTACATACTAGACAGCAGCAGTTCCAATCATCAGGCCCCACTGCTTCTGCGGCGCGCTCCCAATAGTGACCTCACCTGCAAGAAACACATGAAAAATAAATCACAAGAATATGACAGCAAACATCTTGTGTCTGTTATAAAGGATGATCTTGAACTGCCTAAGGATGCATTTAGCAGTCTGAAACTGACAAAAAATAACAAGGCAGTGACAGAATTTGTAATGTCGATGTTCGGGACTGTTCTTCTGTCCACATAATTTACCCTGGAAGGAACACACAACAAGGATTTAGTTAATGGTTAATTCGGATCTGGGAAATGAGGATGAGGAACCTCAGGCTGCAGAAGAAGAAAATGTGCATGCTGAACTGCCACCAGCTGAAGGTGACAGTGGAGATGCTAAATGTGTGCTACTGCTAAAGACTGAATATCATTCCTCATTCTATGAATGCTGTAATTTATGACTGCAATTATCTGTCACATTTTTATGTTATATCACTGAAAGCTAGCCATATTTGCTACTGTTTTTGTGGAATAAAAAAAAAATACTGGGTACCAATATATTTTTTCCCCTCTTCGTGTTTGTAACACATTCTGTGACTTCGTTAATCGTCCAAGTTAAGCATTTTTCTTGTGTATTCGTAAGAGCACGCTCTCTCAGGAGTGAGTGAATTTGAATTCGTAACTTCCATTTGTTTAAGAAGTGAAAGATGAATTTGCTGTGCGTGAAACAACTGACAGTGACATTTATACATTTCTTGTCACAAATAATTCACCATTTTTTTCTGAATACGTAGCGATTTCCGAGTATTTGGTCAGACACGAATCTAAGATCACAACTAAAATTACTACGAATGAAACTTGCAACAATCGCCTTTATACTTTAGCTTGTTACAAGTATTTATCCGCGACGAATCCTTAATGACAGTAGACAAGAGAAGAAAAAATCCTGCTACAATATTTTTTGACTGTACCACCATATACGAAACATTTTGATTCATCAGATGTATGTTATAAACTACAACGAACTTCTATAGCTGCACTCACCTCACGCTCTCGAAAAGGCGTTTTTTTTTAATTTTGTGTTTATGAACCCAATCGTTGATGTATCATGTAGGGAAGGAGGCTACTTCATCATTTGGATCTCTAGTAGCGAGTTAAAACCACATCCTATTCATGTTCTTGTTCTTTAACACTCTCTTAAACAATTTTTCATGTTCATGGAGATGTGTTTTATTTGTGAAGCATCTTCACGAAAAAAAGAAACGAAACGCATATGGGAATAAACAAAGTGCCTTCAATTACTTGCGTTGACGGAACGTACCTCCATGAATTTTGAAGCAACTAAGGGACATCAGAAAACAGAAAAAATGACAATTTTTTGGGGTGTTTCTATAGACGCATTTGTACAATGTGGTGCTGCAATCCATTCCTAACTCATATTCCGAAAAGTAAAATCATAACAAGACGCCGATGTGAATGAGAATAAAACGACATAATGAGATATTTATGACAGTTTCCGAACACTGCCAGTGTTCTTCGTTATCATGCATTCATGGAAGACTGTGGTCAGCGAAATTTGAACAGTATTACATACTCTAATCACACTTTTCGGTGCTGTGAAGAACGGCATGCCTGTGTCGTCTGCTAGCCGCTTCCTATTCAGCCTTTGTGGCGCATGCATGAATCTGAGGCAGATTGCTTTTGATTGGGTGGCGCAAGGAGAACTGACAACAGTGTTTCGGTTTGCTAGGACCGTATGGCATCGCTTCCGAAATGCTTCTAGAGTAATGTTGGGGCTCTCCTTCGATGACAAGACGGTTCCGCGCTCTCACGTACCGAACCGATCGGCAAAAATGGCGGAAGGGCACAGAATAGAGCCCCCGGCCACCCACAGAATGAGCCTGGCTGATCGTGCAGTAACATTAAACTTCAGAAATTTTATTTTCATCTCTTAAGGCTCCTGCTCCTCTCGCTTTAACGAGGCTCAGTTTCGAATCAATTTCATCTTCTCTTTGCTTTTTCTGTCTATTGACTCATCCTTGATTCTCCTTAAGTTGTACCAGTTACTGTACTTCGTGGGTCTCTGATACCATTACTGCAGATGTTGTTCTTTCCTGAATTACTAATTCTGAATCATGCTGCAAATTCTGCTAGTTCCCTTTACATATTATCCAGAATGTGGTTCAAGATTCCCTCTGCCTAATCCATTCTTTTCAATACTGAATCTACCAGTTTTCACTGCACTTCAGTTACTGCATCGTCTCCACCATCACTCTCATTCACATTATGACCTGCTAGCTCATCTGCTTGTTGATTGTCTCGTGTGTCTCATTACCAAGGCTGTGACTAATGATTACACGCCATTCAGCTTTCATGCGCTGAGCATCCTTTCACATAACCTGTAAGCACCAGGCACAAAAAGGTGGTTAACTTCCTTCAGGAGAAGGCATTTGACACTGCATACACAAAGCTTGCAAATAAAGTATTTAAAAATTAGAAAGATTTAGTCCTGTGTGGCGATGCTTGTGGCCCAGTTTAATAGGACAGGAGTGATTCATTGCCTCTGATCCCTTTTAAAGTTAATCCTGACTTCATCATTTTATTATTATTATTATTTCCCCACTGAAGTTAAAAATAAAAAAAGGGAATAAAGTTTATGGCCCCCACGAAATTTTAAGCAACCAAAAACACGTATATATGGGACTTCAATAATTAATCCCTTCACATTTGTTCCTCTCATTTCGACATTCCCAATAGCTTACTCAATGCCATCGCTATCTGTATCTATCAGTTTTCAGCTTTTGTCTCTGACTGGGTCTGCCTCTGCATGTTTGAGGATCGTTATACGATTATGCCTTACTTCGACTATGACTCCTAGTCAACATTCGCGCAAAATGTACTATGTCACCCCTGAACTCTGCAAATTTCTTCAACGTCTCAGCTATGAAAATTCTCACGTCCTTTTGTACACAATGCACAATGTGATAACAAAGTGGACCAGATCCACGAGCTGAAACTAAACGTATGGGTTAGGAAAAGCGCAAGCAACTCATTGCAATACGCAAAAATAAAATATTTTAACATATCCCCTAAAACTTAGATTCATACAGTGGTCTCGGTTTTAACTAACATTGAGATAAAAATAAAATTGGCCACAAATTAATGATAAAGAAAAAGTCCTCCAATGATTCTCACAAGATCCTACGTTTCGAATAACCTAGAAACGACAAAATCATGGCAGGGACAAGCCATTTATACGAGACGCTGGGCAGCTGTTTGTGGCAGCAGAACTAATGCACCCCATGCCTCTGCGACTCATCAGTGAAATTCGGCTAAGTCACAGGACTCCGAATCCAGGGCAAATGTGGTGCTGGCTCCAGACTAAGCATAGAATAACAGTGTGTTAACTGAACAAAGTCTGAACAAAGAGAATCCTTTCGAATTTCCCTTAACTTCCCTCCTGAACTTTGTTGAGGAGCTCTCTCCCTGCCACTACAGGCAACTGTAGGGCAGGGCCCAAACGCCCCTGCAATAATAGAATTGTTATGGTGTAAAGTCAAGTGCTGGCACGCCAGTCGGGAACGATAGAGAAGAGATGGCAGTGAGAAGACATCAGCCAATCACACACTGACCTACCCTTCTCCAGTATGACAACGCAGCAGCAGCGGCTCCTATGTGAAGAGGACATAAACACCGTGACCAACTGGTGACGGACCAGTTCAATAGCAGCTTCTGTATTAGGCACTTGTATAGCAAGTCAACTCTGTTCACTTCGCTTGTGTCAGCGGCTCGTGGTCCTTCAGTAGCGTTCTTGCTTCCCGCGCACGGGGTCCCAGGTACGATTCCCGGCGGGGTCAGGGATTTTCTCTGCCTCGAGATGACTGGGTGTTGTGTGTCTTTCATCATCATTTCATCCTCATTCACTCGCAAGTCGCCGTAACGGCGTTAAAGAACTTGTGGAGCGGCGGCTGAACCGCCCCGCGAAGGGTCTCCCAGCCACCAATGCCATACGCTCATTATTATTACTTCGCTTGTACTCTGTTTCTAGCACAGACTTGGATTTGTTCATACTGAAGATTTTTGATTATTTCGTATATCGCCCTTTGCTTGCGACACATCTGTGTAATTGCTAAAGTTAAGTACCGTCATTTTCATTTTGTAAGAAAACTCATTAATACGAGTTGTTTGAATGTTTGTCTAGCGATCCTAGCAAGCAGGCTTCCTAGATACCACATAATTATAGTTTGCAAAATATGGGTTGGCCAATCTACAGTCTAGCACGCATGGAAAGAGCCCTGAAACTTTGTTGTGACATGCTAAGGAATGTCCTGAGCTTGCAAAACAAGAGAGTAAGAAGTAAGAGGAAGACTTTTGCTGTAATTCCCAAGAATGTTCTGAAAGATGTTGTCCCATTTTCCAGACACCAATTTCCCAGGGCAGCAGTTCCTGCTTAATGGCATGTCCAATATGATACTCTGGTGGTCTTTGAGCCAGGAGACCATTGTAAGAGGATTGGTGCTGATCACCACATAGGGTAGCTTCCTTTATTGGCATAGCAATTGGTGCTCGGGACTCACCAGGACACCTGTCCGCAGAACCTCTTCACATATTTGACTCCAAAAAATGCAGTTAGTGTATGAATAATATGAAGGTAATGACTGTAGTAAGTTTGATCGTACAATGAGAAAAAAAGAATTTTTTAATCTAAATTCCTAGTACAGTCATCGTTGTCATTCAAATTGATAGATCGAACAAAACATAATATTAAATTAAAGTTAACCTGTCTGAGAATCTCACGAACAACAGGTAAAATTGAGAGATCCCTGGCGAGAATGGCCAGCCTCCTCTCACACACATTAGAATTTTTATTACTCTCAATTAAGTTAAAATTACAAATTTTTCTTCCTTTTTTTGTTTATTTATTCATATGCCTCACGTGTGGTTTAAAATTACAGATATATGACATTAATAATGCTACATATAACACAAATATGAAAATATGAAACTACATATAAAACTAAATAACTGTCAATATCTAGATTCTTAATCCATATAAGAGCCATATCATCAGCTTTCATGAAGTCACTCCAACTCCCTGGGTAGCAACGCAAGGAGTATTCATCTCTAATGTGCTTGATTGTTTAGTTTGGAGCCCCACAGTCATAAACCAGAGAATCTGTAGCACCCCACTTGTAAGGAGAGTCTGTGCATCGGCAATGCTCAGTTCGAGCTCTGTTCAATTTGACCCATAGTTTTCTGTCGAGTTCTGTGACAGGAGTATCACAGTTATACTTTCGGAACCACTCACGCTCTTCAGGATTTTCAGTAAGTTGACAGCTCTGGTCCCACAGGTCTCTCACCAAGTATGACTGGCATCTGCTTGTCATAATGGTGGGTTTCTTGAACAGAGTCTATTTCGTTGTAAACTTGATATTCACACATATCCATACCCGAGGCAGGATTCGAACCTGCGACCGTGGCGGTCGCGCGGTTCCAGACGGTAGCGCCTAGAACCGCTGGCCAACCCGGCCGGCGTGCTGCAGAGAAATGAAATACATCGCATAAATCTTCGTTTGTCTAAAGGAGGGTGCCGAAACAGGTTTTCTATTAATGGGCATATTTCATCACACATGCATTGGAAGTTCTTTGCTGTTGCGGTAAGTGGAGGTTCGCTGTTAACTATCACAGGCAGATAGTGCTGCCGCGCGCGGTAGCCGCTTGGCCTTAGGCGTCTTGTAACGGTTCGCGCGGCTCCACCTGTCGGAGGTTCGAGTCCTCTCCCGGGCATGGGTGTGTGTTGTCCTTAGCATAAGCTTGTTTAAGTTAGATTAAATAGTGCGTAAGCCTAGGGACTGATGACCTCAGCAGTTTGGTCCTATAGTCCTTACCACAAATTTACAAATTTCCAAATATCCAGATAGTGCTCCAAGTCACACACAGAACACGCAGTTGTATAAGAGTCAAATGTACGTTACACCACAAATCGATACTCCCTGAGAGAACAACACAAAACATTGGTTAAATGCGCAATAAAAGACCTGCAGGAACCTTTCCCTCCCTCTACAATCCATCAACGGTCTACCATAACATCCTGTGTCGTTACAACCCAATCTCAACCGATTTTTCCATCCACTTTCTATCATCCGTTAACGCAGATGCAAATCACCTTAGAGGCAGATGGTTTGCTTTTCCAGGAAATCATCAAAGACAGCACTCAACTTGCATGTATCACTATTACCTCAATAGATGCATGCACTGGACCCGTCCCCCGCCCAAGCCGAATGCCATTTAGCTACAGAGAATACTTTTATTTAACGTCAACACACCTCCTATAAGCTAGCATCTATTACAAAGAAAAAAATAAATATAACACAATTGCTGCGATACTTAATGTCCTCTATCCACAAAAATAGGCGCAGTCCATTTTCTTCTAGTTTTATGAGCAAAATCAGTATAGCTTTTACGTTCGACTCAGGATAAAATTCACGTCTCTCTCTACCCCCCGCCTTCCGCCATTTTGCGACATCCAGCTAAGTGAAAAAAAAAAATTATTACAGCACTGGCGCCAATTACAGATGACCGAACTGCGGAGGTCGGAGTGATTTCTTTGATTTTGATGGACGAAATTGTATGGCTTGAGAACATGCCTCACATTCAGATCAGTGTCTACAAAGAAACTGTCATGCGTATGTGTATTACAAACATTTCAGAGATGTGAAATAACGTCACAGAATATAGTCTTTTATGCCATTTACTCACATGTGGGAAAAAACACAACAATTCCACGTTCGACAACAAGCTATAATTCAAGAGGACGTTACTGTTTTGTACACTATGGCAGGTCCCGTTTTACTAGTGCAACGCTATATTGCATAGGCGTTTACGAAACAAATCGTGAGAGCTTGTCTTGTAACAGAACCTCCTAATGTCACCTAGCAGAGAACCATATAAAATTCCTCCGATACATCGAAAATAAGTACTGCATGTGTAACGACATCTGACATTTTCTGCTCTATAGCTCGCCTCTAGCGACTTGGGCGCAAATTCTCTGTCATCCAGCTGACAAACACTTGCAATAGTTGCACATTCCTGTCTTCTAGTTTCATAAGCAATTTGATTAGTACAGAAAAGCCCGGTGTAGTTTGAGAGCACTACGTGTGTTCAAATTACAAATTGTCATGCGCAACGGCATATCATTCATACCGATACAGATCAGCATCTCTACAGTCATTCAGTATCTTTGAGAACACTCATCGTCGTTATTTTGTAACATTCAGAGTAAGTAAAATGCATTGTTAATGGATTTTATCTCTGCTTCTTCGAAAGCATTGAATAATTGGTTAAGTACTGGTTGACAACACTACATGACTGTTTCTTGCTTTTTGGAAGCAATTCTACTGAAATGATAAAATGTAGCAAGAAAAAATTTACTCTCTTTTCTAATTAAGCTGAACTCTGCCTTCCAGCATCACCTTGACCTGTTCTATATTTTAAATTGCGTGCACAAAAATGTGAAACTTACTAAACTTTTAAAATTCATTCAAGTTGTGTTGTAAAATTGTCTCTTATACAGAGAATTTATTCAGTCCCCAAAGTGAAATTAAATCTCACAGTCTTGCATGACTATGGCAAAACTTCAAAACCATATATACTCACCGTAAAAAATACATAAAACATAAAGGGAATTGCTTAGTCATCTTCAGCACACATTCTCACTGAATATACTTCTTACGATCTTGTTGATGATAAAAGCTCTTTAATTTTCATTGACTCAGGATAAGACAGCAAGTAACTCCCTTCATATGATATTCTTATAATTTTATATGGACCTGCATACAATAACTGCCATTTCTTTCTTTTTTTTCAGAAGGGAGAAGTTGTAATATGTTCGCTGTACCTTTCCTAGTTTCTTCTCATAAGCTGTTTTTCTAACAATTCCAGTCTGGCTTTCACCAGAACAATTATTTTGTTCATATATCTCGCGCCGAACACAAAGCCCACACCACCGCCCGCTTTGGTCACAGCCAATAAGGGGTTACTGCAGGGCGAAAGGGAAGGGTCTGTAATGCGCCACTGTCGCTTCTTTTGATAGCCTCCCTCTTCGACCACGGGACGGAATCGGTAGCATGGCAATATGTTTCTGTGGTACTACTGTCATCCTGTATACATAGTGTCTTATCATGCCAGGATATTGTGAAAATACTGTGGCATATTGGCTCTGAGCACTATGGGACTCAACTGCTGAGGTCATTAGTCCCCTAGAACTTAGAACTAGTTAAACCTAACTAACCTAAGGACATCACAAACATCCATACCCGAGGCAGGATTCGAACCTGCGACCGTAGCGGTCTTGCGGTTCCAGACTGCAGCGCCTTTAACCGCACGGCCACTTCGGCCGGCACTGTGGCATATTCTGCGAGTAGTATGTACAATTCATCTCAATGTTCTTCTGACAAAGTTTTCGCCTCAGCGGGTTTACTTTGAACAAGAGAAGAGTTTATTTCATCTGGGCAATTGTTTTGCAGTCCAGGTGCAAGCTCTGTGTACTGTGAATGATCCTGCATCCACAGTACTCATTCCTAATAATCTTATCTGGTATACATTGACAGAATCTGCCAGGTTTCGATTTGGTTTTTATAAGGTTCAAAACAAATTCTTCATCTCCTGACTTTAAACATCACTTCCCACGCTAGAGGTCGATCTTTATGTCCCTTTCCCGCATGAACTCCATGCCTACGTGGGAGGGCACTGTCAAATTTTTAACAACGGCAAATGTGCATACTCTCCTCCGCTCTCGAACTTAGTAATTATCTGCGCCTGCACGGTTATGTACGGTTTGGCCTCTGGCACCAGTTTTGGACTGTTAGCGTAGGAATTATGACAGACGTAACAATCTTTTAAAAGAAATTAGCTTCAATAACATTTACACTTGGACCTGTGAGTAATGGGACAAACTATGTAACACTCCACTCTGCATTGTTGCCAGATGTATCCAATATGGCGGCGATGACGTCATCCAAGATGGCGGTGTGTAGACTTGGCAACAGTACATGTCATCCAGTATGGCTGCCATGACATCATTCAAATTGGCGGATTTTGGCGGGAAGTTTGAATTTTGGCAGGAAAGTGCCACACCCCCCTCCCCCACAAAAATGGCGGGAAATTCAAATTCCAACAGGATAATGGGTTGTTTTCGGAAGGAGACCAGACAGTGAGGTCATCGGTCTCATTGGATTAGGGAAGGATGGGGAAGGAAGTCGGCCGTGCTCTTTCAAAGGAACCATCCCGGCATTTGCCTGGAGCGATTTAGGAAAATCACGCAAAACCTAAATCAGGATTGCCAGATGCGGGATTGAACCGTCGTCCTCCCGAATGCGAGTCCAGTGTCTAACCACTGCGCCACCTCGCTCGGTCCAACAGGATAATGCATCACACAACGGTTATCTCTTATAACCTAAGAAATTGCAGGAAGATAGGCCGCTTGGGCTACCTCCACTAATCTAAATCACCTGACTGCCACTTCTTCCTATGAACTGGTGCCAAGTTTGAATTTTGGCTCTAAACAAAGGTCAATTCGCATATCTCTACTAAGCTAAGAAAATGGCGCAAAAGAAAGGACACTTTACTACCCTCAGTCATCCGACCGCCACCTCCTCCTAAGGATTCGTGGGAAAAGGACTTGGACATAAGTCTTTATTTAATCATTTTCATGCAGTATGGCCATCCAGTGTATTCACCACAAGTTCCGGACTCCAACTGACTTGGTACACATTGCCACCACCAGAGGGCGCTCTCATCTGTGAAGTAATCCAATATGGCGGCAAAGATTGTGTTAACCATGAGGTCTAGGCCTAGTACCCGGTACTGGCGCGAGAGGGTGCTGTCGTGACATCAGGTGATGACACAAGTACCGTTATCCAAGATGGCGGCATACAATGTGCTGTCATACGTGACATCATCTGATGATGCGACTACCGTTTTTCGAGATGGTGGCATACATTGTGTTCACCACGAGGCCTAGTACATATTGACACCACCAGAGAGCGCTACTGTGGACATGGAATGAATTTTCGCGAATGCCACACCCACCTGGACTTGGAAGGAAATAGTTAAAGTCTCCACCACGATCCTCGACCGACCACCATGTCCCCTCTCCAGCCCATGTTGTCGGGCTGATGTGCACTAATGTGTACTAACGTGCACAGTGCATGATGTAATCCAATATGGTTGGGGGAAATGGCGGGAAAACGACTCTGCCTATGATGGACATAAGTTTTTATTTTGCAAGCAATGTAAACAACACAAGATCTAGACTCAAATTGACCTAGTACACATTACTGGCACTATAGAATTATCTAGCTGGGACGGCGTGAGGGAGTAGTAAATACCGTTTACATACCACGTTCCTTAGCCGACTCACTTTCAGAATGTGGTAATTTTATCACGAGGTTGCATCGTGGGCTAATAATACACATTCCTACGATCAACGTCACGGTATCTGTGCGGAAAAAAATCCACCTCATTCAGAAGTAATGTCATACCTCGATTCGTAAAGCGGGTATGGCTTTTAACATGGATACTTGTGTGCACTTGTAGAGCCAAGATCGCTTGTGACAGAAACATGTAGTAGTTGTTGCGATCGGGTTTTATTAACATCTGGTTGATTACGTCTCTCTTTCTAAGACACTCGCAGGAAGAAATGTAAGAGACATGCGCACCCATCGTTGATTTTTGGTCAGTATTATTTTGTATGGTAGGCAATCGGCTATTGACGAAGTATTATACTTAGTAGTAGGGGATGCGTGATATGTTCGCATTTGAGCATGCGGTTTATTAAGTATGTGTTTGTGTAAAGGAAATGACTATGTCCAGTCGTAAGGAAGGTACATATATTTCCATTTCCAGAGCCACAGCCTTCAGCAGCGTGTATTTCTGATACTTCGCTCATTGTCGAATGCCGTTCAATTGAGACCGCAATCATAACATTTAATTGTAAGTATAATTATAAGAAATATATGTAACCGGTTTTCTAGAGTGATTCAGTGCATGCATGGCCTGTTGTGGGAATGATTCACGTTTCCCATTAACGGCAGCATACTTCCGAATGCGAAGGCCTGTTGGAGTGTAGGAATGTATCTGAGTTAACTTTGCCATCCTCTAGACGACCAAATAGCGAACCAATACCTAGTATGTGTCGGATAGCTTTCATGATCAAGTGGAAATTTGAGAATTAATATGGAGGTGCGTTTGCATTGGATTGTTATTGCCTTCAATGTAAATTGTTCGGTTGACTGCTTCTGAAAATTTCGCTCCATTATTTAGTTGAGAGAAAATCGATTATGGGATGTGCATCTAGCAGGTGAAAGAGACATTTCCTTGTTCTCTTGACATGAGAAAAAGCTTATTTTGCTTGTAAATTATAGGTATGATTTGGAATTTGTTACATCACCCAGATCAATATTTGCAGGTGGAAATATCATTTTTCATGTGTTTGCTTCTAGTTACTCCGTGGTCTAGAGCACACTCCACCTAGGTAAAGTTTCAGGTTTGTAAAGAAATAATTTCCAGTGTATATGTTCGGAATTATGGTGCGTGAGCCATTGGGAGGCTACTACTTATGCTTGATATGGAGAAGTAACGCGAAAATGATATAAAATTATGGTAAACCATGCGAAAATACTTGTGTTCTTGTATTCGAGCTATTATCATCAGTGGGAGAGCTGTGTAATTGAGTAAGGGTCTCTCCGCATTTGACGATGTGTATGGCACTTTGCGAGGTTTAGTTGTCGCTGCAATATGGTGATCAGTGTAAAATAGTTTACTGCCGCTGAAAGTCTCGTCTGTAGAAAGAAATAAAAGGTGGACGGTGCTTCCCTAGAACTGAGGACCATCGTGAGATATAGCGGTGTGAGTGTAGGTATACCACAATTTTTTCGGGTGCTGTACAGATATAAAAGATAACTGCACTGTTCGTGTAAAATGTGTATATATTGCATTGTAAAGTTAATGTGGCTTATATTGTGTAAAATGTGTGTATATTGCATTGTAAAGTTACTGTGGTTTATGTTGTGGCATGAGTAGAGAGGATGACTGTGTGTCCTATCGTGAGGTACGTATAGATTCAGCACATCAATAACCGTGAGAGATTTTTTACATGGAAAATTATGTGCGCTATAGAGAGTGAGATTCGTTCCAGAAGCACAGCCGTCAAAAGGAGACATTACATGTACATCGATCGGTGTCAGACTGTAGCAGCCCTTGTAAGATTTAATTGTAGTTACACTGGTAAATATGTACCTGGCCTCCAATATCCTTGTGAGTCTCCTATGTATTTGATGATCTATAGACAACTTTAAGGATTTAACTGTCAATGCACTTTAGCGATCTGTGCAAAATAATTTTACCGCTGAAAGTCCTGTCTACAGAAAGAAAGAAAAGGTGGATGGTGCTTCGATACCGACGACAACAGTAATTCAGAGGGTAAATTCGATAAGAGCTAGTCATAATGCTCGATTCATTCAGATCTTTGTGTTGGGATATAGGAGCGTCTACATAGCGGTGAGAACATTTGCGTAAGTTGAGAGCACGAAGGGTAACACGTGATGGAGTGGGTACCACGTTAGGAGCTCTGGGAAGAGTTCGCTCGACGTTATTCTGCGCTATTTTCGTAAACAGGTTCTGTTAGGGCAAGAATTTTCGTGCATATAAGCTGAGACATCAAGAAAGCGAGCGTTAACTGTTTCTGGGACACTATACAATTTTTCGCGAGGTCGAGTCAGTTCTTGTTTCTTACATAGACACGTCACATGAGTATAAGATTGAGAACCTTTTAGATGGCGAGTCGCCATGCGGACGTTTCGCAGGGAGGTGTCAGTCATGCTGGGCTCTTTAAGCAGGGTTAAACAGGTGTGTCATGTTGCGCTAGGAGCAATGCGTCCTGTGTTACTCTGTCATCAACGGTAAAGACAAGTACTGTCCTGAGATGTCTCGCATATAGGGACTGCGCCTTGGAGTTCTGTGACATCAGTACAACAGTGGCTGTATACTCGAAAAGCGGTCTAAGGCGCTGCAGTCATGGACTGTGTGGCTGGTCCCGGCAGATGTTCGAGTCCTCCCTTGGGCATGGGTGTGTGTGTGTTTGTACTCAGGATAATTTAGGTTAAGTAGTGTGTAAGCTTAGGGACAGATGACCTTAGCAGTTAAGTCCCATTAGATTTCACATACATTTGAACATTTTATACTCGAAAAGAGAGGCAACTTTCACCTGTGTCGGGCGGTGGCTCGCGGCTACACTCCCAACCGATCACGTCAGCACTAGTGTCTAGGTGCACACATATTGTGATAGGAATTTCTCTGGTGTCAAGTTCGAAAGGGATGTCACCACCTCATGCCTGAGGGTACCTGTGTGTAGTTTCACAGCTGACGGCCGCATCAATTGGTAGGGTTGCCGCTAACCTCCTGCGCGCTCTACTGGACAGGGGGTGGCGGACGGTGCTTGTGCATGTCTTCGTTGTATTATTTCCCAAGCAGGTCTGTAAGCTGCGCTGTGCATTATTTGGACAGTTTACGAGTTGATTTCGTGTCTGCACATCTATGTACTGCATTATTTAGGAGGAGTCTACATGTCTGTACTGAAACTATTTCGCAAAATTAGGAGTTGTTTGAGTGTCTGCAGACTGTGTATTGTGATACCAGCACATCAAGGAGAGTGCTTTGTGTCAGTGTGATAAATATGCTCCATCCCTAAATAAAATGTTCCAAAATAAATAGAGTGCACTCCTTCCTTACTGTCCCCAGCTGCCCAGTGCCGCCTGAGTCATTTTCGCGCTATTTTCCCCCTACAGACCACCATCTGGGATTAGGTCAGAGGAGGGATGACAGTACCCTCCAGTGGCAGTAATGTGTACTAGGTCAGTTCGAGTCTAGATCTCGTGGCGGAGACATTGCTTGCAAAATAAAAACTTATGTCCATCATAGGCAGAGTCGTTTTCCCGGCATTTCCCCCCACCATCTTTGATTACGTCATGCACTGTGCACATTAGTACACGTTAGCCTGACGACATGGGCTGGTAAGGGGACGTGGCAGTCGATTGAAGATCATGGCGGAGATTTTTAACTATTTCCTTCCAAGTTCAGGTGGGCGTGGCATTCGCGAAAATTCATGCCAAGTCCACAGTAGCGCTCTCTGGTGGCGCCAATATGTACTAGGCCTCGTGGTGAACGCAATGTATGCCACCATCTTGAATAATGGTAGTCGCATAATCAGATTGATGTCATGGTGCCGGTACTGTGCACTGTCAGTTGGAGTCTGGAGCTATTGGTGAACAGCATGTATGCCATCATCTTGGATAACAGTACTTGTGTCATCACCTGACATCACGACAGCGCCCTCTGGTGCCAGTACTGGGTATTAGGTCTAGACCTCATGGTGAACACAATCCTTGCCGCCATATTGGATTACTTCACAGATGAGAGCGCCCTCTGGTGGTGGCGATGTGTACTAAGTCAGTTGGAGTCCGGAACTCTTGGTGAATACACTGGATGGCCGTACTGCATGAAAATGATTAAATAAAGACTTACGTCCAAGTCTGCTTCCCACGATTCCTTAGGAGGAGGTAGCAGTCGGGTGACTGGGTTAGGACAAGTGTCCTTTCTTTCGCGCCATTTTCTTAGCTTAGTGGAGATATGCGAATTGACCTTTGTTTAGTGCCAAAATTCAAACTTGGCACCAGTTCATAGGAAGAAGTGGCGGTCAGGTTACTTACATTAGTGGAGGTAGGCCAAGTGAGCTATCTTCTCGCGATTTTCTTAGCTTAGTAGAGATAACCGCAGTGTGATGCATTATCCTGTTGCGGCCACATGTAGTAAGCGTTGCATCACACCTGGCGACCGAGGCGTTGCAAAGTAGGCAGGAACAAATAGCCTTGCTGACAGCAGTAGTCTACCAACAGACTGACGCAACGACTTATGTGGGATACCACAATGGGTTAATGGATGCTACTACGTTCACAGAGTTGGCTGAGGGATTATTGCAAAGGTTTAGGAAACAAAACAGTGCCAGATCTTTTAGAAATAAATTGGGGAGGATGATGCAAAAAACGGGTGAAACAGTACTAGAATTTTCAGATAGGATTAGGGGAACGAATGCACACACATATGAGTTAACGCAAGATACGAGTGCAAATGAAGTTCTATTGAAAGAAGCAGAGAATAGAGTTTTAGACGCATTTTTGCGAGGGGTCTCGCCGGATTTTTCACGCCGGATACGGATGGAAAATCCAAGCAACTTAGCAGCAGCATTGCGCGTAGCTACACATTTGCAGGAAGTGGACAGCGCCACTAGAAGTCGCAATGACAAGAAAATTTTTTCGTCTTCCAAAGAGTGTTACCGTTGTGGGAAACAAGGTCATTTTAAGGAACAATGTCGAGAACCGCAGTGTTTCAATTGTCAGAAAATAGGGCATAAGGCATGGCAGTGTAAAGCCAAGAAATGAGTTAATGATACAGCAGGTTGTTGTTGTGGTCTTCATTCCTGAGACTGGTTTGATGCAACTCTCTCTGCTACTCTATCCTGTGCAAGCTTCTTCATCTCCCAGTACCTAATGCAACCTACATCCTTCTGTATCTGTTAGTGTATTCATCTCTTGGTCTCCCTCTACGATTTTTACCCTCCACGCTGCTCTCCAATACTAAATTGGTGATCCCTTGATGCCTCAGAACATGTCCTACCAACCGATCCCTTCTTCTGGTCAAGTTGTGCCACAAATTTCTCTTCTCCCCAATCCTATTCAGTACCTCCTCATTAGTTATATGATCTACCCATCTAATCTTCAGCATTCTTCTGTAGCACCACATTTCGAAAGCTTCTATTCTCTTCTTGTCCAAACAAGTTATCGTCCATGTTTCACTTCCATACATGGCTACACTCCATACAAATACTTTCAGAAACGACTTCCTGACACTTACATCTATACTCGATGTTAACAAATTTCTCTTCTTCAGAAACACTTTCCTTGCCATTACCAGTCTACATTTTATATCCTCTCTACTTCGATCATCATCAGTTATTTTGCTCCCCAAATAGGAAAACTCCTTTACTACCTTAAGCATCTCATTTCCTAATCTAATTCCCTCAGCATCACCCGACTTAATTCGACTACATTCCATTATCCTCGTTTTGCTTTTGTTGATGCTCATCTTATATCCTCCTTTCAAGACACTTTCCATTCCGTTCAACTGCTCTTCCAAGTCCTTTGCGATCTCTGACAGAATTACAATGTCATCGGCAAACCTCATAATTTTTATTTCTTCCCCAAGGATTTTAATTCCTACTCCAAATTTTTCTTTTGTTGCGTGCTCAATATACAGATTGAATAACATTGGGGAGAGGCTACAACCCTGTCTCACTTTCTTCCCAACCACTGCTTCCCTTTCATGTCCCTCGACTCTTATAACTGCCATATGGTCTCTGTACAAATTGTAAACAGCCCTTCGCTCCCTGTATTTTACCCCTGCCACCTTCAGAATTTGAAAGAGAGTATTCCAGTCAACATTGTCAGAAGCTTTCTCTAAGTCTACAAATGCTAGAAACGTAGGTTTGCCTTTCCTTAATCTTTCTTCTAAGATAAGTCGTAAGGTCAGTATTGCCTCACGTATTCCAATATTTCTACGGAATCCAAACTGATCTCCCCCGAGGTCGGCTTCTACCAGTTTTTCCATTCGTCTGTAAAGAATTCGCGTTAGTATTTTGCAGCTGTGACTTACTAAACTGATAGTTCGGTGATTTTCACATCTGTCAACACCTGCTTTCTTTGGGATTGGAATTATTATATTCTTCTTGAAGTCTGAGGGTATTTCGCCTGTCTCATACATCTTGCTGACCAGATGCTAGAGTTTTGTCAGGACTGGCTCTCCCAAGGCCGTCAGTAGTTCTAATGGAATGTTGTCTACTCCCGGGGCCCTGTTTCGACTCAGGTCTTTCAGTGCTCTGTCATACTCTTCACGCAGTATCATATCTCCCATTTCATCTTCATCTACATCTTCTTTCATTTCCATAACATTGTCCTCAAGCACATCGCCCTTGTATAGACCCTCTATATACTCCTTCCACCTTTCTGCTTTCCCTTCTTTGTTTAGAACTGGGTTTCCATCTGAGCTCTTGATATTCATGCAAGTGGTTCTCTTTTCTCCAAAGGTCTCTTTAATTTTCCTGTAGGCAGTATCTATCTTACTCCTCGTGAGATAAGCCTCTACATCCTTACATTTGTCCTCTAGCCATCCCTGCTTAGCCATTTTGCACTTCCTGTCGATCTCATTTTTGAGTCGTTTGTATTCCTTTTTGCCTGCTTCATTTACTGCATTTTTATATTTTATCCTTCCATCAATTAAATTCAATATTTCTTCTGTTACCCAAGGATTTCTACTAATCCTCGTCTTTTTACCTACATGGTCCTCTGCTGCTTTCACTATTTCATTCCTCAAAGCTACCCATTCTTCTTCTACTGTATTTCTTTCCCCCATTCCTGTCAATTGTTCCCTCATGCTCTCCCTGAAACTCCGTACCTCCTCTGGTTCTTTCAGTTTTTCCAGGTCGCATCCCACCTTTTTGCATTTTCTTCAGTTTTAATCTACAGTTCATAACCAATAGATTGTGGTCAGAGTCCACATCTGCCCCTGGAAATGTCTTACAATTTAAAACCTGGTTCCTAAATCTCTGTTTTACCATTATATAATCTATCTGAAACCTGTCAGCATATCCAGGCTTCTTTCATGTATACAGCCTTCTTTTGTGGTTCTTGAACCAAGTGTTAGCTATGATTAAGTTGTGCTCTGTGCAAACCTCTACCAGGCGGCTTCCTCTTTCATTTCTTAGCCCCAATACATATTCACCTACTACGTTTCCTTCTCTCCCTTTTCCTACTACCGAATTCCAGTCACCAAAGACTATTAAATTTTCGTCTCCCTTCACTATCTGAATAATTTCTTTTATTTCCTCATACATTTCCTCAATTTCTTCGTCATCTGCAGAGCTAGTTGGCATATAAACTTGTACTACTGTTGTAGGCTGGACTTCGTGCCTATCTTGGCCACAATAACGCGCTCACTATGCTGTTTGTAGTAGCTTACGGCACTCCTATTTTTTTATTCGTCATTAAACCGACTCCTGCAATACCCCTATTTGATTTTGTATTTATAACCCTGTATTCGCCTGACCAAAAGTCTTGTTCCTCCTGCCACCGAACTTCACTAATTCCTACTATATCTAACTTAACCTATCCGTTTCCCTTTTTAAATTTTCTAACCTACCTGCTCGATTAAGGTATCTGACATCACACGCTCCGATCCATAGAACGCCAGTTTTCCTTCTACTGATAACCACATCCTCTTGAGTAGTCCCCGCCCGGAGATCCGAATGGGGGACTATTTTACCTCCGGAATATTTTACCCAAGAGGACGCCATCATCATTTATCCATACAGTAAAGCTGCATGCCCTCGGCAAAAATTACGGCTGTAGTTTCCCCTTGCTTTCAGCCGTTCGCAGTAACAGCACAGCAAGGCCGTTTTGGTTAGTGTTACAAGGCCAGTTCAGTCAATCATCCAGGCTGTTGTCCCTGCAACTACTGAAGAGGCTGCTGCCCCTCTTCAGGAACCACACGTTTGTCTGACCTCTCAACAGATACCCCTCCGTTGTGGTGGCACCTACAGTATGCCTATCTGTATCGTTGAGGCACGCAAGCCTCCCCACCAACGGCGAGGTCCATGGTTCTTGGGGGGGATACAGCAGGTAAAAAACTGTTAAACGAAAAATGGAGTGTTCTTGCCGTCGGGAGACATTCCCAGTAAAGAGAGGTACTCAGAGAGTGCACGAAGAGGCGGATTGTAGTTTGAAGGTCTGGATAAAAGATAAGTGGCGAAGAGTTTTGGTGTATACTGGAGCACACGTATCAGTTGTGAGTGTGGACCTCGTGGGCAAGAAAGGATTGGAAGCTCCGAGATACAGATTGCGCTCAGTAGGTGATAAAAAATTAGATGCACTAGGGTCAGCACAGCTCAAGTTTATGATAGGGAACGTGTGGTTCTGGGAGCGAATGGAGGTGTTGTCAACTGTGGGACAGGGATTTTCAGCGATACTTGAGTTGGACTTCCTGATAAAACATCACGCCAAAATTGACCTTTTGCAACATATGCTGGAACTCGATGGGAACTTGTTCTCAATGGGTACAGCTGTTGCAAATGTTTCAGAGTCGCAAGGTGCAACGATAGCTAAGGTGATACCAACTAAACTGCGTGCAAGTGATTTAAGGTGATTTCGTTTGACAAAGTACGAACAGATACAGGGAAGTAGATCTGGGTACCGGTGGATGTCGGTGTGCCACAGCAGGGGTTATTCTTGGTAGAGCCACTAATGAGTAATGAGGTTTTAGACGAAAAGCATTGCTTTATTCGTAGGAGTGCATCACAGGTAACGGACATAAACGGCCAGTTTATGGTTCCGGTGAGTTTAGATAACTTAGGGCGTGATGATATCGATCTGCCGAAGGGATTAGTAATAGCCACAGTAGAGTTAATGGACGATGAGGACATCGATAGTTCGAGGCTAGACTATGATAAAAAGCAAACCGTCAGCATGTCTGCACTTCGTGACAAGGTAAATCATTTGAGAGGAAATGATCGTTCGGATATGGAAGCATTGTTACTAAAGTATAAAGCATTGTTTGAAGCACAGGGTACGTTACCTGCTACACCAATAACACAGCATCGTATTCCGACAGGGAATCACGCTCCTGTGTAGAGATGGGCAAACTGAGACACTTAACTGTTTCGAAACAAATGAAACAGTACAATGCAATGTTTCGATACGCTGTTTCGAAACAGTGAAACAGATTGTGTTTTGTAATCTAATAAACCTACACATTTTATCATCTTGAATGTCTACTGTATAAGTATGTCCGTATAAACACAAATGAGGTGCGAGAGCGCTAATCATATCGCAGAAAGTATGAAACTATCACTTAGGCGTATTGGCAGTTTCGTATTTCCTGCAGCAAACGCACTGCTTTAGTGTCGTGTGACTTTCATACTTTTCAATTGGCTGAGGACAGCCATAGCTGAAGACAGAAGAACCACCACGAACGGAACTGGAGGTGGGAGCAAACTGCAGAAATTACGGATATACTACTGGGATTCCCACATTCCGTTAGTATGGGTAATTTACCCATCCTGCTAATTTCCATGCGCACAAAGGGAATCATTGTGGATAATAGGCACATTGACTATAGACTCACAAATAACGCTAAATAATTCGAATAAATAACAAAATACAATAGAAAAATTTTTTGTCTTTCAAGGTGTTTCGAACCGTTACTATAAATTCACCATGCTCCCCAGCACTTCCCGTTCACCATTACACTATAAGTGATATGTCAGACAGATTGATTGCAATTATACCTACATCAAATTTATGTATATGTCTAATAACTGTCACTCTACGCCTTTTTTTATTCAAAATGTTGTAGGCTTGCTTGCGTTTCTTAATACGATTACTGTACATGAACGGAGAAGCGTATGTTATAAAAAAAGTGTAATTTATTTGAACGATTTTCACATATTTATTATTTTGAATGTGAATAGTATGCGTTGTTTTATTGTTTGGTTAGTGTTTATAAAGCAGATGTTACGCCATTTCGGAATAGGACAGTCAGCTAGAAACGAAGCTTTATTTTCGGATATCTTAAGCTTCATGCTATTGCCTGTCAAAAAGATTTCGACACTCATTGAAAGTGTTTCATGAAGTGGTATGTTGTGTTTCAGTACCTGTGCCGAGCCCGAATCTCGTCCGACACAGAGCGGAATGAAACATCACTGTTTCGATACAATTAGTCCGTTCCAAGCACAGGTGGACTGAAACAGCCTTATTTTGAAACAACGATACAGTTTCTGTGTCTCGCTCGAGATCGAATCCGAGACAGGGACGGAATGAAACACCATTGTTTCGAAACAGTGAACCACAGCCGTTCCGAAACACTGAAACAGTTGCACGTATCGATACACTGTATCGAAACATAGAAACAGTGGCCAAGTCTACTCCTGTATATTGTTAGCCATACAGACTACCGAAACAATTACTACCAGTAGTAGAGCAAATAGTAGAGCAAAAACTGGAAGGTGGTATAATCCAGTACAGTAATAGTCCTTGGTCTAGTAGCGTGGTCCTAGTTCCGAAAAAGACACCGGACGGGTCGAAAAAATTTCGCTTTTGTTGCGATTATAGACATTTGAATGAACGGACGTATACCCGATTCCGAATAGGGCAGTGTAAATTTTTCTCCACTATGGATTTGCGAAGCGGTTATCACCAGATTGAAGTATGTCCGGAGGACAGGCCAAAAGCAGCATTACGACGCATTGTGGCCACTTCGAGTATAAAGGAATGCCGTTTGGACTAAAAAACGCTCCAGCAACATTTGAGAGGTTTTGGACGGAGTCCTTCGCGAGTTGAAACTGAAAAAATGCATGGTGTATCTGGATGACATAGTTTTTTCAAGAGATATAGAGCAGCATGTGGAACGGTTAGAGGAGGTGTTTAAAAGATTAGAGGCAGCACGGCTAACATTAAGTTTGGACAAATGCCATTTTGTGCAAGCACAAGTAAATTATCTCGGGCATGTTATCAGTCAGGACGGGGTACGGACAGATCCTCGTCTCACTTCTGCAGTACGAGATTTTCCGGTTCCGCAAACGGTTAAACAACTACAATCGTATATTGGTCTTGCGAACTATTATCGAAAATTCGTACAGGGGTTCGCAGAAATAGCGAGGCCACTTACTAAGTTGCTAAGAAAAGGTGTTACCTTCCAGTGGACGTCAGAGTGCGAGAAAGCATTGCAAGAGTTGAAACGGATACTGACATCAGATCCAGTTTTGAAGTTTCCAGACTTTTCGAAGGAGTTTATACTACAATGTGACGCGTCTAATCACGCGGGAGAAGAGCTACGGATAGGCAGATAGCGGAGAAGTTTTGCTGGAGGACACGACGTCAAGACGTGAACGAGTACTTCAGGAATTGTGTGCCATGCGCACAGCGTGCGGACTTGAGCCATCAAAAGGTTCAGCTTCAGAGATTACCAGAGGCAGACAGACCTTTCCAACAAATCGGAATTGATGTATTAGGCCCATGTAATAGGAGTGCAGCAGGGAATAAGTATGTGTTAACAGTGATTGACCACTTTTCTAGGTATTTAGTCATGGTCGCATTACCAGATCAGAAAGCAAGTTCGGTGGCACAAGCTTTAGTTAATAATTGGTTACTCAGGTATGGGATACCTCAGTCCTTAATCTCGGGTCAAGGTACTAATTTCACATCTGATCTGATGAAGCAACTGTGTAAGTTACTGAAGGTAAAGAAATTACGGACTAGTCCATTCCATCCGCAAGCAAACGGAAGAACGGAGAGAGTGCATCGCACTATCGCTAAGATGTTGAGTCACTACGTAAATAGTCAACACACCGCCTGGGATGTGTACTGGCAATTCGTAACCAGTGCATATAGTAAGGTACATACGTCAACAGGATTGTCGCCGTACGAAGTGGTGTATGGGCGGAAGATGCCATCACCTTTAGACATGCTTCGTCCAAGGCTGGGAGTGGAGGGCGAGCATGTAAGGCAATTTGCGAGAACCATTAAGGAAGTATGGCAGAGAGTTAGACGAGCTAACACGAAAGCGTTGGAACGACAAGAACGGATGGGAGGTACAACGAGGAAGTTGCCACAGTACAGAGTAGGCCAATGAGCGCTACTAAGTAGTCCGTATGTTCCAAAAGGGAGAACCAAGAAGTTCACAAACAAGTTCCAGGGACCGTACCAGGTAGTGGAAATGACCTTACCCGTCAATGTAAAATTACAATTGCCTACCAAGACAACGGTGGTTCACGTTAGTCGTGTTAAGCCGTTCCAGGGAGTAGTAGATCCGTGTATATGTACTTCTCCTTCTGACAGAAAGCGAAAGGAAGCGCCAGAAGCAGACAGTAAACCGGTTATTAAGTATAAGTTGCGTTCGAGGGATGTGTAGTTAGCAGTAATTATCATGTGTGTATTATTTTTGTGCACGGACTAGGGCTATTTTATTGGTATTAAGGGGTAGTGATGGGAGTTTTTTCCTTCTCTCTCCATTCTGTAGGTGACGCAGGATGGGGTACAAGTGGATAGTATGGGGCGTAGTCCTCTAGCAGCTGACACAAGCTGGCCAGGTACAGGATATGCCGTTGCGAAGTGGGGTGTAGTCCAGGAAACAACCGGATGTGGTCCTCTAGAGTCACGAGTGGACGCTTCGGCTGGCACTCAATACCCTGCAGGTAAGGAACGAGATGTGGCAGCTACAGGAGGTGGTGTCGAGTGTGGAAACGGTTGCATATAAGAACGGAATATTACGGGACATGCAAGAAGAGTACGAGGCTTTGGATAGGTCATGTAAGGAAATAAGGGAACAACTGCGCCAAGTCGTGAACATGATTCCAGGGAGGAGAAAGAGAGTAAAAAGGTGTTGGTTGAATGCAGGTGGGAAGCTGCTAAAAAAAATTTTTGGAACAGCGGATAGAGGCGATATTGAGGATCTGAATAATTCTTTAACAGTTACTCGCGACAGGGAGGAAAGCATAGGGAAGTTAGTGGATATACACACAACAGAGATACGCGGATTAGGTACAGAGTTGTTGAATGTCACACGTGTGGTGCGTGGGATAGCTACAGGGTTACGAGCATATGTAGAACAAACACAGAAATTATTGAATACGGATCTGGAACAGGTACAAGCGCGATTGGATATAGAGGAAAGGAAGCTGGAAATGACTACATTGCTGTGGGAAGTGGTTAACAGCATTGGTGATGCACGAGTGAGGATGGATGAATTACAAGAGGCAGTACATCACGCATTGCACAGGCAGGTGAGTGTGACGTTGATGTCACCAGAAAAATTCAGACGGTCTGAAGCAGGGAGAGGGAGAGTTTCCAGAGGGGGTAGAGCACTTGGAGCCGATAATTGAAGCGAATTGTCACTTTTTTATCATATGTCTAGGATTAAGGTAACAACGGATCTAGTTAAGATGTATATAGATATTAGATTTCTAGTAACTAGTGTGGGGAGACAGTATCACTGTTTCACAGTGCATCCTTATCCGGTCAGATGGGAGTACATGGGGCAGGGTGTACAGTTCAGGACACAGGAGGTTTTATTAATTTCTAAGGAGGGGGATACTCATGCTACAATGTCGAGTTTAGAGTTGAGTAGATGTCTAACGGAGCCAGTTTCCATTTGTCCATCACAGGTTGTTTTCTCGGGCAAGGGATCGTGTGAGATCCAGTTATTTAGAGCAGAAGCAGAAGCTTCGGAGTGTCGGAGAATAATTGTGAAGCCTACGCCACATTTTCAGCAAGTTGGGAGGCATTGGTTGTATTCAGTATTTGCTACGGAGAGGATATCAGCCAAGTGTTATGACAATGGGAATTGGACAGCAACCACGGAGATGGAATTACAGGACAGTGGTTTGCTAATCAACGGGACAAATTGTGAAATAGTAGGGGATCGTTTCAGCTTACCAGCGACAGTCACGGGTGTCACCAAGGTTACAGATACTCATCTGACGTTGTACTGGCCAGATGCGTCATTCAGCATCGCTCCAGGAGAAAATTTGACATATATTAACAACACCTTGGATGCTACACTATTGCAAACGATAGATAAACTCGTAGATTCAGAGAAAGGTCAAATTTCAATGCAGCAATTATCAAGGCATGTGGAGGAGTACAATACCTGGCGGAAACGTAGCATAGTGACCATTGGTATTTCAACCAGTACTATTACCAGGTTGATTGTATTTATTGGTGTGGAATATGTCTTATTAAAACGGAGGATTCAGCGTGTTAATGCAAGACCGCTCCATGAGATTCCTGTAGAATGGATTACCAGTAGGGCATTAGTCAGGGCAACCTGGATGTATATAGGGAAGAAGTAGAATATACGATAGAACTAGAGTTAACGTATAGGGTAAATTCGGGGACGAATTCAATTTTTAGGAGGAGGCAGTGTTGCAGCCACATGTAGTAAGCGTTGCTTCAGGCAGTGGAGAATGGCAAAACAGAGGCACGCTGGCAACCGAGGCATTACGAAGTAGGCAGGCACAGACAGCCTTGCTGACAGCAGCAGTCAACCAACAGACTGACGCAAGGACGCACACAGACCGAGCGCCGAGCAAAGCCTGGAGAGTGCTGAGTAAGGAGAAGTGAGGCCAGTACGGTAAGTTACACTGCAGTATACTGCGGGAGTAATAACAAAAGCTGTCACCGAGGGTGGCATATCCTGCCAGATATAAATAGTGGAGCGCAGGCAGCAACGGACAGAAGCAATTAGGAAGCAGTTTAGATCTGAGGACAGACGTGGTCCGTGTCCGAATGTTCAGTCTTCATAGGTGACGATTCCAGAAGTCTGTTCCAGCTCACAGGAGTCATCCGTTCGCCGCCAGATGTCAACTTCAGCTCTGGAGGTCGGCCCGAGTTTGGTCAGCACCATGGCAGACTAACTACAGCGAGAACTTCTAGCAGGACCAGCCGCAGCGCGGTCTTGGTCACAGGCGCCGCCGGGGCTGACGCCCGGACTTCACGGCAACCCAGCCCCACGACGCGTGGTCCGTCCATGACAGGACCTTGTGGACATTGCCGCCGGTGCAGCAGGCGTTGGCAGCTGACCTAACGGCGACTCGGCTCCATGGGGCTCCGTGCGGCGACAAGTTCATCTCAACCACAGGGCATCCTTGCTTCAGCGGAGCACTAGTGGCCTGAGGCTCCCGAGTGCGATCAGCGGCGCGCGTTACGTGCATTGTCAGAGAATCTACACAGCAGCAACCAGGCGGAGGGATCCGCAGGGCTGGGCAGCGACGACGAGGGAGAAATTGTAAAGGAAGTTCAATGAATAATTGTAAAACTCCACGCCGTCTCAGTCTTTGGCTCAGCCACAGTGTCTGCTGCTAACAAGTGGTGCAGAAGTCATAACAATCCTGTTGGAATTTAAACTTCCCGCCATTTTTCTGGGTCGAGGTGGCAGTCGAGGGACTGAGGTTAGTACAAGTGTCCTTTCTTTCACGCTATTTTCTTAACTTAGTAGAGATACTCAAATTGACCTTTGTTTACCACCAAAATTCAAACTTGTGCCAGTTCATAGGAGGAAGTGGCAGTCAGGTGACTTAGGTTAGTGGAGGTAGGCCAAGTGGCCTATCTTCCTGCAATTTTCTTTGGTTAGTAGAGATCACCATGGTGTGATGCATTATCCTTTTGGAATTTGAACTTCCCGCCATTTTTGTGGGGGAGGGGGGCGTGTCACTTTCCCGCCAAAATCCACCATCTTCAATGACGTCATTGCAGCCATATTGGATGACGTCATGCGCTGTTGCCAAGTCTACACGCTGGCATTTTGGATGACGTCATCGCCACCATCTTGGATACATCTGGCAACAATGCAGAGTGGGGTGGTACATACTTTGTCCCAGTACTCCTGTGTCTAGAAACAGAGTGGCATGTATACCACCCGCAACTGAATGAACAGCAGCCTGTACGTATTCTGAGGGATTTTCTGTATCATTGGCTACCTCATTAAGCAGCTCCTGACCGTTATCAGTATCATCATTGTACCTGAGCATATGCATTTGCTCGTTACAAATATTGCCCCCATTCTGCCCCAGGACTGTCATCAGGGAGCTCGATGATGTCGCGTCTAGGCTGATGCCCTGGAACTCAGCAATTGTTGCACTTCAGCCACCTCGACTATCCGTATGTCGTGACTGTTACTTCTATTCCAGTCATGTGGTGGTGTATCATTATTTCGTGATCCAGTGTTTCTTTCATGATTTGTGGGTGGACTTTGACCTTGGAAATTCTTCAGCCACTGGTCATTGTGATCTTGTTGTCTGTGGTTCCTGTTATTTTGGTGCTGGTTCCTGTTCCCATTGCCTTGATATCTGGGATGATACCGATTATTGTTATTGAAGCGCTAACATAGAAAAAAATGGTTGTTCGCCTTGCATATTTCCATTATTGTTTTCATTAATTTGGCCGGCTTATGGCGTGGCTCTGTTCTTCCGAGACCCGCCGTTGTGGCTATTATTGTGCGAACTGTGGCGCATTGTTGCCAGCACTGCTTTTTGCGTCTTCCTGAATGAAGTCATTTGTGTCTAGCACTGAGAGGAAATATTCAAGATTATATCCGGTACAGTGATCAGCTTTCCTCGTGTGTTTACAGGCAGTTTCGCCTTTAAGATATCCAGCACTTCTTTTTGAGTGTCAGGTTCATCCCTGTACCTTGTTGATATACTTTTCGAAGTGTTTTCTCAGTCTACTCTGTTTCGGATTCTAGACCTCTGGGCTGAACGCCTTTTTTCGTATGCACTCTTGTACATCAACTGACCAATATTTTGCCACAAAGACTTTCTCAGATTGGTCATAGGTTACGCAATTTTCGACCTCGGTTGCCCATAAGGCACGTCTCCTTGTATGTGAGAAGCCACAAATTGGATCCTTTGCCTCTCATTCCAAGATCTATGCAGTACATTCCGGAATGAACGGACAAATATCACTGGGTGGACATGTTTCTTGTCCAGTATGAAAACCTGAAACTGAGGTGTTTTAGCAGACTTCGTTCGAGAAAATTTCCTGTTAAGGTTGGAGCTGCTCCCTTCGCCTCATGCGAGTGTGGCACTTTGGGACCAGCTGGTTGATAGGCTCCGTAATATGGTCCAGAACTTTGTGTACTGCATTTTGTGTATCTAATGTAGGAGTGTTGCGTTGCAGCTGCTGTATTCTTTCAGAGGCGCGACACCCTTTCATGACTTGTGTCAAAACTTTGTATCGCCATTCGGGAAGATCGTGTTGTAGCATATGTTTTATGCTGTCTGTTTCAGAACGGAGGGTTTTCTTTGCTGTGCCGAGTTCGGCAACTGCTTCACTCCCTGCGCGTTGAATAGCTCCTTTACATTCTAAATTAATTTTGCTTTTGAGCATTTCGTCCTTTTGCTGTAACCACTTAGTAATTTCATTGTTTAGTCTCTCACCACGCTCATTTAGCCGGTTTTACAATACTGTCTCCGGTTATAGGGACGAATTTTCAGCATGTTGAGTTAGTTGCGTCACAGTGTTTTCCATCGTCTTTTGTGCAGTTTGTGAAGTTTTAATATATTTAGCTAATTGTGAAACAACTTCTGATAGACCTTCATATGCCTCTTTCAAAGTAGTAATTTATGAGGCTGCTCTAAATAGACCAGTATTTCCTTTTGTGGCTAAGGTATTGTTTATAAGAGAAGCAAGGGCTTCATCACATGCATTCATCATATCAGCACTACCACAAAGAGATCTATTGTTGTTGGAGGAATTTGTTCCTCTGCATGTCCTTGAATATTAGCTTCTGCCTCCAAAATTGTATCGACTGATTCTGAGTTAGTCCGATAGGTGATATTATTACAGCCGTCTACATTTGTCTCTACATTATTACCATCTGTGGAATGCATATTGTCAAATTTTCCTATTTTCGTCATAACAAATTTTGTAACTATGTTTAGGCGTAAAACACGCGCCAACACACAATAAATAATTTACGTAAATTATGCAGAGGTCAATTGTTGGAGTAGCGAGATGACGAGATAGATGCTCAAAACTAAAACAGTACCGATACACTATCACTCGTTTCCATCTTGTGCAGACATAGCTTAAAACTAGCCATTTCGTTTCAGCTAAACTACAGGTTTGCAAACTACATAATATATGGAAAAAGTGAAGTTTGATCATGAATTATTCAATCAATGTCTTGCAGACTACAAAAGCAAAAGCAATAGATATCATGGTGCTAACCGGATATTATTTCCGTTTTTCAGCTTCGTGTCTGTTTTCTCGCCAGTCACATCAATTATTGTACTATAGTTCCATTTCCGTCCACAGTTTATTTTTCCCTTGGAGCTCTCCAAAATCTGCAATTCTTTTGGTAATAAGGAGAAAAATCAACTGTGGTTGGAAACCAGCATCAGAAACCATCACCCATCAAGGCAACAGAGCATTGAATTCACAGGAGACAAGGCCTTTCTATGTAACAGTGTCACTGAATGGCGTTTCCAAGCACAGGTTCCTAAACTCAATTTGTTCCTCAAGACATCCTCTACAACTCGAAGTTTGTCGATATTGTTTTTTAGTACCCTGTATGTAACAGAAGAAGAGCAATATGCCATAGTGGAAAGAATGTGTCATGAATACTGCCCACAAAATAACTTTAGTAACTTTATAATTGTTATCACTGGAAATAAGCTGAGGGATGTTTACCTGTTTTTAAAATTTATAGAGAAATTAGCAGTATGCAGGGCTGTGTGATTTAATTTCCTTTAATGCTTCAATTGCATTACTGCAAATAGAGCAAAAGGATGTTTAATTCTTTTCTGAAGTTGGTATTTGTAAAGAAACTAATGGAAATTTTAAAATTTGTTATAATAATTGTTGTATTAGGACAATTCAGTTGTCGGTCTGGTTGCGAAAATTGTGCAGTCACGAGCATGGAGCTAGGATGAGATGGAGACTTGGCCAGGGAGTGAAGAGAGATGGACCCACGTGTTGGCAATGGCCGCCAACATACTGACAGTGGGGCAGAAGGTCATCAGATGGCAATTAGTTACAGTGGCTCATTCACTTTTGCTGTCAACTGAAGAATGAAAGGTGGAACAGCGGGACACTGGCTCATATGGTGGATTGTCCCAGGGTTCTGGAGTTGGAGAACCGCACAGCACAAGGCTTGCTTTTCCATCAAAGCACAGTCATACCATAAGTTGAGATGCTGCAGGTGTTGATGCTTAAACGAGAAATCTCTTGTTACTTGTCATGTCCACTTTCTGGACACTAGAAAATATAGTTTCTCTAGAGCCCTTCTTACACAAAGGGACTACGTTAAAATTTGATGAACTGATACATTTTTCCTCCTCATGAGAGATTTACAACACAGCCAGTCTGTACCACTTTGCAGTACTGTGCTACATGTCCAGTGTTCATTTATAATTTCTTCTCGTAGGAAGAACACCCAGATGCTATCATCCATAGCAGTTGGTATTGATCAACGTATCCACATCGGTCTAAACACATGGACAGCAGTATATACACATTCCTGCTATACCACAATTAAAATCTATTCAGCTCTTGATGGAGCCATTAGGACCTCCCTGTCATCGTACAATCGATTTGACAACCACAGAATGACAAACATCCATTAGTAGTACACTGACCTCTGGGTGGAGCTACAAACACTCCATTTTGACCATAAGCATATGTTACCTTCAAACCTATACCTAAGAGAAGAGAACCCACAGACCTGTCATCATTTGAATACTTGTAGCAGTGATCCACGCCTTTCTCCAGAACGTTTGGTGACAATGTGAAAGCTCCCCTCCCCTCTCGTGTTACAAAGTGAATGCCTCACAGTTCTCATGTGTCAATGTAGAATCTTCATTCTCAACCCAGATTCATGTTCAGTATCGTTTGTATTTTGCTCTAGCAGACTTCCATTTTTCTATCACTAATTTGTCATTTTTTACATGATGCGTGTACTTAAGTTTCTCTTTCTGTGGTAGCAATGATTTATGGCTTATACTCAACAATTGTCATTACGATATCAAATATATGCACTAAGTTTGGACTCAGAGCTATGGAACTGCAAAGATAAGAATGAGAGCATAGATTTGTTTCTTTTGTTTTATGCTTATACTTAATATCACAGTATAGAATGTTAGTTTATCCTAGGAATATTACACAACGTTTGCAAGTAATAACACATTATGTTTAATGCTGGTTATCTTTTGCTGTCATTATTAAAGCAGATTAATTTACACATTCAGTGGTTTCAGATACCTCTTATTAGATTTATGTGTTTCATTAGTTTTCAGGTATTGTGTTTATTATTTGTAGAGAGCTGAAAATATGAATAGATATAAGCATACAACTGAAGAATTTTTATACAAGAGTCAAAGTGATGGGTTTATGTATTTTGAGTTAAGTTATGTATGACACACAGTATTTGTATAGAACATCTTTTCAGTTTCATCCTGGTTATGATTACTTAAATATTCAGCTAGTAGATCTTTGACGATCTTTACACTTTTATTCTGAGACATAATATCAGAAATAATAAAGTTCTATTTTTCTATGGTTTCCCTGTGGATGAATGTGTTTTCTTTAGATTTATAGAACCTTTATTTCCGTGTAGTTGTTAGCAAGGATACCTACTTGCTTTGCCCATTGTTCTGCCAATGATATTGGTTGTCATCTATACAAACTTCCAGACCTCACAGGGTACAGCTCATCTAAAATTTGCGTTTGAAGCCTATTACCGTTCCTTAGACGGACCCTGCCTGCACAAAATTTTTGTGCTAGTAAGAGGTGCTGAAAAGTAGTAAGCATGTGGCTCATCTCTTTTCATTTATTTATGGTTAGTAGAGTGACTGGAAGAGAGTTGAACTAGTTTAGATGGATTAATGAGATTACAGTAACTGTTTTAATTTCCTCTTTCTAAATTCATTACTCTAATATAGTACTGAATATATAAGTCGTACAGTGGCCAATGCGAAGTGACTGGTTTGCGTCCAAAGCGCTGAGTGGGTTCATTCGTTTGTTCAGAAGGGGGGACCAATAAGTGTTTTCCACCTTTTGGCAGTCAGCAATGACAGAATCGCGACTGCACCCTGCAGTCCTTCTCAAACGATTTTACAGAAACTATTCGGTAAAAAATTTCATTTTTCCTTTACTGATAGTTTAATGTGTTAGGTTCAAGATGACTTGCCCATCATTCCTTTAATGGTCATAGATATTGTGATACTTACATAAAAGTAAATACTGCCCGAAATTTGAAAAAATGTGCAATGAAAAATAGAGGCTGTTGTGCTTTTCCATTTGGTGCATAATATATTGTTGAGTATGAAATTTAGCTAACATGTAGAATTTCTCTTTGAACTTTGGTAGAGGTATCAATCTGTCACCTATGTCGAGAAAATTAATCTGAACTAGCAAACTCATTTGCGATCGCGCCACACAAGCGATAAAGCCAGAGTGAAATATCCACAACATTCCTTGTGCCTCACAAACGGTTTCAGATATCGAAATGTGATTTTGGCAAATGGTAGCATGCAACAAGGAGAGTATTTTACCATTATCTAATTGTTTAAAACTTCATTATCTACCATGTTATTCTAATAACTACATACTTTTCCAGTGAAAGTATGTAATTTTTAAGGACCATCAATATACGTGAAGACATTAGGCACAAACCACAGTTTCAGAATTCTCTCGCAGCACAACATGTTAGTGAACTAAGACAGTGTCAACTCCGCTTTTTTTTTGGCAAAAGAAGTAAATTTGACATGTCAGCCAGGGAAATGTGTAGGTTTTACTCAAAATTCGCCTCTCATGGCGCTTCTCTGAAAGTTACAAATGGTTAACAAGCCAGGCAAAAATAAATTGCTGCGTTTTCGGCGGAATTCTTTTTAGATACTAACGAAAGCAGAGGTGACAGTAGATATTTTTGGTCACCATTCATATGTGGGTGTGGAGGGACCCCACTTAATATTTACAAAAAATATAACCATACGCTTCAAGCTTAGAATGGCACTTCCCCTCCAGCACTACCACTACCACTACCACTGCCACTCTCCCCATGCTTCCCCATCCGACTGCGCATCTAGCGGCCACGGCATTTTGCGTGCACCATATTAATTGGTTTTCTGGGTGGGCTGTGGAAGAGAGGAGCGAGACAGGTATGGAGCAGGCGATGTGTAGAGAGACTCAGCTAAACGAATCGAGGTATGTTGAAAGAACACTACCTGTGGACAGGGGATTGCCAGGTGTAGCTGCTCTAGGATTGTCTTGAGGGAAGCTGCCTCAGCCAGCATCAAGCTAGTGCTAGCCTGTTCTGCAATTTATCCACTTTGGATGGCCAAACTGAAGGCATTCGTTCCAGATGACAAAACTATACTAGCAGGAAGTACGTGGTCAGACCTTATTAAGGACAATGCTTTCAGCAGATGACTATCTCACAGCTTTCCAAAACACATGGCAAAACAGCTCTCATGTACTACAGGTTCAGAAGATGGTGCAGAGTTGGTGGCTAGCGTCGATCACAGCTTTTTAACTCTCCTCAAGACTAGTAATGTGAGCCCAGCTGATGGCTGAGGGTGCACTGATTGGTGAAATAGAAGTGGTGTTAGGAGGATGTAACACATAGTGGGAAGTTTTTTAGTAAAGAGGGGAGGAAACTGAGATCATTGGTCTTTTCACAGCTCACCTCTGCTTGGTTGGATATTTTGTTAAAGAAACAATTACTCAATTGGTGGACCAATGTAACTTTAGACAGGATTGGTGGTTGAGTTTTTTTATGGGAAGATGAGAGCAATTAGTTATTTACTGAACTAGAAAGAAGGACTTCGTCTCTGGTCTTGGCGCTGAACACGTCGCTAGTCCACAGACTGCACTCTCAGCTGGAGGAGCCAACAGGGGTCCAATGTTCGAGGCTTCAGCAGAGTGATGCTCATGTCGAACTTCATGGCAGCAAGATACAATGTCTCCACTCTGCTTATATTACAGCCAAAATTATGCTGAGCGTAGCTCTCAGCTCTAGCATGTTAGGGCAGTCAAGAGTTTGAAGTTCAGATTCCGATAGAGTTCACTGTCCCATGTTCATAAATGCATCCTTGTATCTATGGGTTTCTTCGGTTCTCTATTCAGACAGTCACTGTAATCATTATGTAGTCAGGTTGAGATACATTTCACAAAGTCAGATGTAATATTACTAAGCACTTCCAATGTCATCAAGCAACTTTGCCAACCATTAATTCCAGTTTTGTGTTGTTGTGATTAATTCTGTGATTGTAACTTTAGTAATTTAATGATTGCTTTGGATGCTTTGTGATTCAAACACAGAGTTCATTTAAATCTTGAGTTTCTTACCACAATTAATGTTTTTAAATGATAAAATGCAAATTCCCTGCTAGGGCCAAAATATTTCATAGAGGTAATCATTTCACTGCATATATTAATCCCAGCATTGGGTCTCAATGGTGTGCCTGTATTACGAATAATTCTGATTCAGTAAAATTCACTTATACACATCATTCTTTGCAAGTGTTTTACTGTATCATAAAACATTAACAAATCCTGCAGATTACTAAATGATGACAGTGGAAGAACCTCAAAGTGTGAGTGCCACGTGATTGGTTCTAATGATTATTGTCGATTGGTGGGATAATGAGACTTCTTTTTATGATGTACAAGCTTGCATAGGATTTCTAAATCTTTTTCTGATTACTGTTAATATCATTCCTTCAACAAGGGTCAATATGCTTGAAGTGTTCTGCCTGTGAAGTTTACGAGTGTCTGGAGATGAATGGGGAAGTGACAGAGCACGAAAAAGTGTTGGAATTTTGACTGCTTTGAGGGATATCGAAATATGTTCTACTGTAATAAAATATTTCTAACACTCATAGAACTTAGAACTATTACAGCTTGTGGGGAGTCTGATTTTAAGAAGGCTGCTGTAAAATATTTCACATGAATTTCAGGCTTTGGATATGTTACATGATTCGGGATTGTGGGGGAAATTCACCAATGTACCTGTTGATCAAAGGAACCACGTAACACCTAATCTTTTACAAAACTCCCCATTTTACAGAAATAATTGTAGCAAAACACATGATGTTACAGCTGAATTGTAACAAAATTCCCGATGCCAAAGTGAATTGTAACAAAAACCTTCTATCACAACAAAAATCGTAACAAAACCCCTCATGTTAGTGCTGAGTTGTAACAATCTGAGTCATGTTATTGTAAAATTGTAACAAAATGCCCAAAGCTACAGTAAAATTGTAACAAATGGCTCTATGTTACAGTGAAATTGTAACGAACTATTCTATGTTTTAGCAAAAACTGTAATAAAATACCCCTTTAAAGTAAAAATTGTAACAAATTGCGCATGTTACAGCAAAAATTATAACAAATAACCTAATACAACACTATGTTACAGTAAAATTCACCAAATACCTGCGAACTGTGGATTTCCATGAGAGCTTTAGCACAGAGCTAGTACAACAGGTCGGTACAAGATCAGTGGTACCCACATATTACTTATACTGACATGGCGCTATTAATAGAGACAATGTCATAGTTTCACAAGTGACTGGTGCTATCACCAAAGACCTCTATAGTTCCAACACAATTGTATTCTACTTGGTTTTTCCATGCTGCATCAGTGGAAATTGTCACGTGCATAAATCCAAGATTACAATCCATGATGACAGACCTATGAGATCACAGTGCAATATGATGATCCAGGACATCGTAAGTTATGGCAGAACTCAGGACTGTGATCAGGATGGCTGACCCGGGGAAAGTCTGTAATGTTACCAGTTTCCCTGTTACTGTAGTTGTATACCCCCTACCACTCATATACAGTGTCTAGGCTTACTAACCCTAATGCGGACTCAATGAGTGTGTTCAATACACCCTAGTGAAAGGCAGACAACCATTTGTCAGAGATCCAAAACCCTCAAGCTGAATAAAAACAAGTGCATATAGGTGAATGTAGGTATTAATACCTTTCAGCGTTTTATTATTATTATTACTGTTATTATTATTATCTTTATCGAATATGTGTATATAGATATGTGTATGTGTTTTTATGATTCTTGTTCATTATTCCATTTTGAGCATGACTGCTCCCTGACAGTGCAGTGTGATACATTTGAGCAGCAGCAGAAATCAACTCAACATGCTGACCAACTCCCTGATTTATCACAGCAAGATACAGAATTATTACCAGAATTCGAGTTTCCTTTATATCCAACGTATGCACCAATCATCGAGTTAACAGAATCACATAGTACAGCTGACACACTGGAGCAAAGCAAAAATGAAGTCAGCATCCAGAATTGTTGCCAGACTTTGAGTTTGCTCTATCACTAACATCAGCACTATGAGCAGTGGCTAGAGCATGTAAGACTGTGGTGTTATTCGCAGCAACATACAAGGTGAATGAGAGTGACACTAAATGTGTTGTTGTAGGCTTAGCATCAGATCATGAATTTAGTGTGGTGGTAATTACTGAATGTCCATAATTTAATGATATGAAAGTTGCACTTTCAGACTAAAAATGGTATCAATTACTTCTGAATTCAATACAGATAACAGCAATGTTGAATGTCCATATGCCAGCAGTGTTATTGGATTTCTGTACAGTATGTGTTGGGGGCTACCTAGAAACAATGAAAATTTTCAACAGTGAGAATGCCATGCAGTGCACTCATTTCATGAATTTGCATTCAGACCCTTGATGTTTGTATACTAGCTCAGTTAACCAGTATATGGTGTATGATCCTCTTTGGTGGTAGCCTTATGTGTATGGATTTTATTGAAATGTCAGACTGCTACAAATTTCGATGGGTGTTGTGCTTCAGTACACAGTATGTGTAACACATCAGCATCACTACCTGATATTGGTGAAGATTAATGTGAATATTTGCGTTTATTTGTATATCTCACTAGGTTATCCCAAACTTAAAAAAGTGAAAAGAAATGATTATTTATTTGTCTCAACTGTGTTTCATTAGACCAAATGACCTCATACATGTTGACTGAAATGTGCAGTTAAGATTACTAATATACAAATGGCAACTAGAATGATTTACATGATCAGAATCTAGACGAAGAGGCAGTCCAGACATGTCTCAAGGAAGAACTCGAAATGTTTACCTATGGGCAGGAGCATGTAGAAGAATTGTAGCTCAAGTTTAAACGAATAACTGTCCATGCACAGGAGACATATGTACTTACTAGAACAGTTCTTCACGTGACAGAACATGACCTTACAGTCCATTTATTGCTATTTACTTTTACAGTGTTTTGCTGTAATAAGATGTTTTGTTACAACTGTTATGATCCTCTCATTCTCTGACAATGAAATAGCTGAAGTCTTAAGTTTCATGTTTGGTAAAAATGAGCTAAGTTCCTTTGACACAACAACTGTTCCACTAGATGTGTATGTATGCTGTGCATGGACAACTGATAGTTCTTCCACATGCTCCTGGCCACAGATAAATGTTTACATTTCTCCTTAAGATACCAAGTAGTGATGCTGATGCATTGTAAGCATTGTGTGTTGAAGCAAATCATGCATCAGAAATCGTGGCAAAGATTTCTTCTGAAGTTTTTTGATGGGTAAGCCTTCTAAGTCAATGCAAGACAATTTCCATGGAGACCATTCACATGAGCCACCACCAAGGACACCTATACAGTCCCCACTGGATGGATCAGCTAGCATATGTCAAGTTACTGGATGTAGATTCCTGAAGGTGAGTAGACTGTGTAGTATTCTCATTGCTGTAAATTTTCTCTTTTCTTGGGTAGTCTCCAACAGATATTGTATGGCAGTCCAGTAACACTGCACGTGTTTGAGCATTGAACATTGCAGTTATCTCTGTAGATTTCTAACATAACTGATGCAATTCACAATCTGAAAGCACTAGTTTAACGTTACTGAATCATGGATTTTCAAAAAGTACAACTATGTTGAACATATGGTCTGATGCCAAGCCAACAACAACATATTTACTGCTAGTTGCATTCATCTTGTATGTTGCAGTAACACCACTTTCATAGATGCACTGTGCCATGCTAGCAGCTCAATGAATAGTGCAAATGTTGCTGATAGAGAGACATTTTAAGTCTCAAAACAATTTTGTGTCCTGCTTGGAGGTCTCAATTGTCCCACTTATAGGGAGGATGATTGGATTTTAACTTATCATCTACATCAATATCCGTCACATTAAGGTCGAAACATAGCGAGATTCAGTGTTCATTAAAAAATAATACTTCCAGCTATCAAACCAATGTGTTGTGATAGTGGCGCATGTGGCTAAGAATCTATGGTTTAGATCTCTTACTCTTTCTACTACTGCTACTATGACTACTACTACTACCACTGTCACTGAAAATACATATAGTTGCAAATCTATCTGAATATATAGTCTAAATCTACTTGCGCTAGCTTACTGAATCTGCCTTGCTACCTTCCTGCACAACCACCCTTATAATTAACTCTAGTATAAGTCATAAAATGTGCTACAGTGGCTTAAAGAGAGCTCACGATGATGGCTTAGCTATCAGATTCGTCTGATCTGAATGCCTCTGTTGGATATTAGTCTACAAGTGAAGTTCAAGGGATTTGTGTAAACATGTAATGTTAGATACCTCTGGAAGCCTAAGAGATTAATCTGAATCGCTACTTCATCTGCTGAAAATTGTACACCTGCATGTGGAATCCAGTGTAAGTCACAACAACAGACTTCTTCATCATGACCATCCATACCCTTGGCCAGCCAAAGTCTTACCTTGTTGAAGGATGCATACCTGGATTCATTCGAAATTCTTTAGAAATCGTGAGGAAACGTGATGTTTATATTGCACTTACAGATGTGTATCCACCAGATCAAAGCTTCTAATACCAGTACTCATCATAAATGTGTATGTAACTTCCACCTTCCTAATGGTGATGATTTTGAGTCTGTGATAGAAACAGGGACATCCTTAATCCTCAAGCATGTGCGCCATTTTTCATAACACGAGCAAATGCGTGACACGTTTTGTACATATGTAAAGAGTAGCAGACTTTATGTTACCAAAGTACTCATGTATGAACTAAGTTACAGTTTAATTTTAGTTTAATTAAACGACAATAAAATAAACTGACTTTGTTTGAGCTAAATCACAGTTTAACCAAACAAAAAAATAAACCTTTCGTTGTATCATTCTGTTGCCACACACAAATGTTACTTCACAGTAATGACCAACTTGAAACATTAAATGGCACAGTTGTATCAAATCAATACCAATCGCTTGTTTGGCTACAAATTATCTCTTAGACAGCTGACTCACTAAGGGGTTGTGCTGCTAACTCGGAATCTGGGTGATTTTTTGCATGGGTCGTAAATTTTTTCTTACCTAACTTGCCATTTATTTTGTATTACTGCTGCTCAGTTGCATGTATGACAACACAACTTGTTATTGTCTTAACTGAGGCAAAAATTAAGGAACAGGTACTGCCACACAATTGTAAAACAACGATCGAATTGTCCAAAAACATTATTTGTGATTGGCGCACTTTATACACAGGCACGTCCTCTTGAGTGTTAACACGATGATTCAATGGGTGGTACTGCCACTTGTCAGAACTACACCATCTAATTTCTTCCTTTTCTACTATATGTGCTGCTCTCAAAGAAATACATTTCACTGACATCCATGCCCAACTTTTCAGGGATACTATGCATTTGTCTGAATGATTTAAAATCATAATTGCCAAAACAAAATGTAATGAGGTTATCATAAACTTGCCACATATCTCCAGAAATCTATTATGGGCTTGTGTCATGCTGAATCGTCACTGTACAGTATGTAAAATGTATATGAAAATGTAATTAAGCCAGTGGGTATAGTGTTTTGGCTGCTCTCCATTGATGCTCATGAAGTGTCCACTTTCATCTTGACCATCTTGACTGCATGTTAATCAGCTGGACTTTTGGATCCCTCAGATGCCTGTAATGTCGCCTAACTCCAACACAAAGTTGGACTCTTTACCACCTATTCAAACAAAGCATTTCGCTAAATGATGCAAAAACTAAACTACATTTCTTGGTTATGTTTGTGACAATTTGGTGAGAAAATTGTGTTTCATTCAGTAGTAGTTAGACAGTAAACAAGTAAAAATTAGCAATATGCCGTAATATTATACGCAGCTAGGAAGACAGGACTACAACAGTTGAAGATATATTCTGGATTGTCCCATTTTGTGTTTTCCTGTCTTTTATTTTCAGTAAGGTTCATTTCAGAAACATTAACAATCAATTGTATCATTGTAAGTACCATAGAATGTTTTTTGGAGTATGTATGAGATTTTTTCAGCGTTTATAAGGTTTAACCACTCAAGATTATGGGCTGTAGAAGTATCGTTACTCTGTACCTAGCTGGATTGCGGCAGCACTGCATGAGACAAGTTGGCAGAGAGCATACCTGTACCGTAGAGCACCTTTGGCAGATACATGGAGCTAACCCAAGAGTTGATATGCGTGAGTCGTGTATCAGGAATCTGTTTACAGATGTACTGCAGACTACTGTGAAACAGTATGTTAAACATCTCTTCACCAGCTGATGGTAGATGACTTCATGTCACGAAGTGTCTAGCAGCCCATTGTAACCGAGCTCCATTCTCGTGTAATTGTTATTCTTTGAGAGGTCTATATTTGTATAGGTTTGATGTCATCTATCGACTTGTCACTTCAGAAAAACGTATTTTGTTCTTGATGTGCCTAATACATGTATGAGGTGTATAACTTCACATCTGCGAGGAATGGCTAGTGACGTAGCGGTCACCAATCTTTCATATTAATTTTTTGTGGCGAATTTTCCATGTGTAATACCTGAATGTATTTTTCTTGGCTCCTGAGCCATATGTCAATTTGTCTGAGAGGGCTAATGTGCCTGAATTTTTGAATTTCCCTACAGAACGTCTGCGTAGGGTATTGGTTATTTTAAATTTTCTGCAATTTTAAACATAGGACATATTGCCTTTTGGATTCTAAACTTGAGGATTTGTCATTTGTCTAGAGACAGAGTTGGTGTTGACAGTGGTACAGAGAGGGAATTTCCCGCCAATTTACGTTTAGCATAAGTGTGGTCTTGGGTTCTAAACTTAGGAGTCGGTTTTTGTGGTCTGCAGGGGCATCTGAGGTGGTGGATTTGGTGTGGCTGCCGGTTGTGGCATCATCTTGTAAAGGGGTCTCATGTGTAAACTTACTGGTGATGGTGTGTGCAGGTAGGCTGTCGCTGACCCAGTACAGCTCAACAGCTACTAGTGGTGTGTGCAGATGGAGGAAAACCAATGTTTTTTTTTTGTAATTTCCCTCCATTCTAAATTTAGGACTGGATTCTGTACTTAGCACAAGTGACACAGCAACCTTGCTAGGTGTGCATTGACCTGAGAAATCTGACATCCATGCCGATCCAATATCTTTAATTGTACTGAACTGTTGTGATAATCATGCGGACTGTGCTAGTATCCAACGAGTCACTATCTTGGCTTTTATACTTAGCACAAACAAACTGACAACCAATCAGGCTGTACCAGTATCCAACAAATCACAGTATTGGTTTCAATACTTGGCAGAAGTGATCTGACAGCCATGAAAGCTGTGCCAATTAGTCCACCAACTTGTATTCTGATGTCATAGGGTTTGGGGAAGATATGACGATCATGCAGGCTGTATCAGTAATTAAAGGTCTGCCATCTTGAATCAACATCTTCGATTACGACGGCACAGAGCTGTGCCAGTATCACTAGGTCTACCATTTCGGATGAATAAATACAAAAATAAATAACTCAAGACAGAGAAAACTGAAATTCCTGCAAATATCTTTTCCCAGTACCTCCCAGCTTCTTTGCAATGCTTTGACAAACACACAGCTGCAAGATATTATGAATTTTCTCCCCTTTGCGTTGTAGGACTGTCAGATGAATTTTTACCCAGATGTATTCACTTATTGTGAATGAACATCTATGCAACCATTGGTCTAAAGCACTATGATAACTAAGATCCTCTGTTTCCATCTTCGAAAAAAGGGAATCCGTTGCCCCTAGCATTGGCAGTGACTGGAATCCAGTCATGAGTGATGTACTGGCAGGGATTTCTGTTTCTCATTGTAAGCACAAAGACCATATCACACTCTAGGAAACTATGCCCTATAGCGAAGAATTTCTGGTCTAAAACAATGAAATATTTACAGATGACCAACTTATGGAAAGGGAACCATCCACCATGTGTAGTTCTGCCCAGTATTGCAGTCAGTACAGATTACCAGATTCTGAACCTCATCATCACTGAGCGGATTGAAATATATGAGACCTTACTTCAGAAAGTATGAAAATATCACCACTAAGCCTCTCCTGGCATTTTTTGGTCAGAAACACCTGAAAGTCGAGTTGCTATCAGTATTACACATTTTCAGGTTGTAAAAAGGTCACTGCAGTTGACAAAGTGCGGCAGAATCATGCGACAGTGTTACAGAAGAGTATTTTATGAGGATCAGTACAAAAAGTCACGATATTATGCATTGTTAAGCTTCTTGTAGTATCAGCAACATATGGTTCATATGCTGCTTCAGCATTAGCATGGTGAACTGCACTTTCCATTTCAGCTTTTATAATTCCTTCAGCAAAATCTGCACTAGCCATCTACATAAAAAATTGTGTAACAGGAATGTAAATCCAACCTTGGCACACCAAATGTTAATTTCAAATAACATCTCTGTACATATGTTTACTGATTTTAATGTCAGGGTACTTCTACCGGAAAAAGAGTTTCTGCTAGCTCAGATCTTAACTTCGTTGCGCGGTTATTAAGTTCGATCAACACAGTTTGGTTTAAGAACGGTTTATTCCATATTCTATTCTACCATTTATTCACAAGATATGAACTACTCAGCAACAAAACGTATTACAAAGAGTTCTTATAAACATCAGTTTACAGTGAACCTTTAAAAGTTTTTCCTTTTATTGCTACACTTCCTTCAAAAGAAAAAAATCAACCAAATAAACAAATGAATAATTACTGTTTCACTTCCTGCACGTAGTGAATTAAATATAATCTTTCAAGTGGCTTCTTCAGAAGATCATCCAACTGGTTCATTCCATCGATTTGTTCGAACATAGTACATGGTCACAATGCTGGTTGTTGAACATCTTGTCCACTTGTCACCAACAAAATCAGCAGAAACTGTAGGATAGGAAAAACTTTTAATGCAGTAAATCTTGTTTATGAACATCTGTGTGAGAAAGGTGAGCAGGAAGAGGAATGTTGTAATGTGGTCAGCTTGTTCGCCTGATTTAACTCTACTTCATTTCTACTTGCAGAACTATGTTGAAAACCTTGTTTATGGAACACCTTTCGAGACTGAAGACACTGACTATGACAGTGATCGAATTTGAATAAGTATGACAAAACCCTTTGTGTCTTTCTTTGTAACTGGGGATGACAATTTTAAGTCTTATTGTGAATGTAATTTCTTGTGCCAATTGTGGAGATAAATGAAGTTATTATATATATATATGTATACACTTGCATTTTGATGTAGTGTCAGGGAAGAGATTTGGATGGATTTGTTATGTGATGTATACTGATATTTCACAGCATAAGGAAATTAGTTACTTATTGCATTTACACATTCAAAATATTCAGTGTATGGAGTTATTAAATTTAATACAGTCATTCTTGAAAGGACCTTACTCCAAAATCTTATGTTTTCAGGAACTAAGGAAAACATTCTGTGAGTGTATGAAATGTAACAGGATGGGTTTTTCCATGTTTAAACAACAAAATAAAACGGGTATTTTGCCTTTACTGCAGTTGCTAATTTTTGCAATATCTTTTGGAAGAAAATCAAACTCTTGGTATAAGGTCCTTTCGTTAAGGAAGTAATTCATTCACGTGGTCAAGTTACATTTTTAGTAGCGTTTCAAGTTTTTTTTACTCATGCATTTCAACAGTATTGTAACTCTAATCGAAGGGTACATATAAAATGGTTTCACTGATCATATCAGCACCAACAGAAGCCATTTCATCAAACCATCAAAAAATAACTGTATTCGTGTGGAACATACTTAAATAAACATAGTATGTCTTGCATTTTGTTCCTGTTAATAACCGCTGGGCCAATGTAAGCCTTTTCAAAATTAAAAACAACAGACAATTAGAGGAATAAAAGATTCCCAGTACTCTCATTGCATTCCAACTCAATACTTGACGCTATTTTACATTTCAGAGACTATTCAGAAATAACACGTGAACAACTAAAAGTGTATAGTGAACTAGGTATGCAAAAATGATCACCATTGAAAGGGTGTTATTTCAGGAGTAACCTTTCGAAAATCATCTCAATGATGTAGCAGTTTCAAAGTCGCAAAAACACGTGTACAATACGTGGAATAAAGCCCTTTTAATGCAGAAACATGTATTTGTGTGTACAGAATCTGAGACCATTCTTAATGACATTTTGTCAGAATTAGCAGAAAGCCCATTTCAAAAATGACTGTACAGTTTGTAATGTAAGTATTCTGTATCATTGTAGCAAATGAGGAATCAGAAATAAATATGTTTATAATGCTATGTTTTCATCAGTCTAATGTTCGCAATTATTTGTTATATGTATTCTAATCTTCGCCTTCCTCCACCAATTTTGGTCTGTAGTACCATGAAGGTGAGTTCTTGATGTCTTAATAAATGTACTATACTCATATTCTCAGCTTCTAATATGTGTTTATCACTGTTTCTGCAGAGAATTTGTCATTTCTTAATTGATTAGTCCACTTAACCTTTAGCATCCTCCTCTGACATCACATTTCAAATGCTTCATCCTCTTCTTTTCCATTTTTCTGACAGTCTATTATTCACTTTTGTACTATACAGTAGTCCAGATGTAAATTCTCAGAAATTTATTCCTCAAATTAATGCATATCTTTGACAATAGCACCACTTCTTGTGGAGAATAATAGTCTCTTTGCCTTTGTAGGTTGTTTCTTATGTCTATCTTGCTTCATCCATCAACTGTTATTTTGCTTACAAGGTATCATAATTTCTCTACTAAGTCTATTAATCTGCAATTTTTATGTTAAGTTTATTGAAATTCTCATTTCTGCTGTTCTTAAAAATTTTCATCTTACTTTGGTTTTCTGAAAGGTAAGTCTGTGCTCAATGTACTGTTGTGCTCAACATACTGTTCAACTCATTCAGTGAGTGCTGGAACTTTTCCTTACTGTCACAGGGGACAGTAATGGCAATAGTAAGTAATGTCACTGATATACTATCAACCTGGACGTTAGTCCAACTTTTAATGTTACATAATATTAAATGATCGCTAGACAGCTGAAGAAATTGGCACCTTACATTGGTTCCGCTAGTGCTTTTCAAATATTTCACAAGCTTACTGCTTTTGAGATAATTTATGACGCTTGATAAAATTTGAGTGCTGCGACAAGACAAAAAGTGAACAAACTGGTTTTGTGTTAGCACTGATCTCGTTTATGAATTCATAGAGTTTTGTATAGTTCTGTCAACAACTGTGGTTTGTCCTTAAATAAACAAGCATTTCTACAACAGATGAGACAACATTTGAGACTGACCATTCAGGTTATTCTGATCAAAACTAACGTATTGGAGATTTAAATCATTGTACGATTACACTTATTATAGTGTTTTCATCACTTTCAAATAATTATTTTTATGCAAAAAATAATTTTAAAGCCAAAATATGTTATTAAAATGTACTAGTAACCATTTAAAAATATTTGTGCACCTTACATGCAACCTACAATTTCTTGACGGAATTTAACTACACAACATTTTGATGCTATAACATTTAGCTTGATTTTTGTTTATTGATGAAAAAAGTTTCTTTCTATTAATTTTATGTCCTATAAATTCACAGTATTGTGGTTTTTGTTTTTAGGTTGTAAGATTACAAGCAGTTACTTGGGGAACAGTTATAAATTCGATGATAAATACAGTAGTAGTCCTGCTGTGTGACTGTGTTAAAAAATGACTACAAACAGGCAAACGTTTAGCCCTCTGCACAATCTGAAAAGCGCAAGATATGTTCTGTGTTTAATACTCGAGGATCCTGTTACTCAAGCTATTTGCCAGTTAGCTTTTCTTGTACTTTGATGTGTTACTCTTGTGGATCTATGCTGATTATAAATGTAACATCAATGCAGGTAACTTTTGCTGGCAGTAAGAAAAACGGCAGATACTAAAATGTGAATGTAAAGTCTAATTTTCGTTGTTTGCATGATTTCGCATCTCGGAGTTTGGAAGATATTTAAATAAGTTTCAGATTCAGCACGAGTTGCCTCAGTCTTCGCTTTTATCCCTTCAGTGAAGCCCCATAATGCAATTTATTTGTGTTTTTATTCACCCAGAGATCAACTCACAACGATACAGGATTCGTCATTATAATACCATGAAAATTCATAGCTCACAATATAAATACACAAACATGTTTTTTGAGGACACGCGTCTGGTCAGCTGTGGCCTTGATCCAAGAAGTGTGCCACCAGTTGCGTAAAATGATTTAAGAAAGCCATGGAAAACATGATCAGGATGGAGCAAATTCTGTTCTCTCGAATCTGAAGTCATGTCTTGACAACTGCACTGCCTAATTCTGGTGGTTACTGTTGTATAGGTGATACAATTATATATAAAAATTCAAATTGTTGTTGTTGTTGTCTTCAGTCCAGAGACTGGTTTGATGCAGCTTTCCATGCAACTCTATCCTGTGCAAGGTTCTTCATCTCCCAGTACCTACTGCAACCTACATCCTTCTGAATCTGTTTAGTGTATTCATCTCCTGGTCTCCCTGTATGATTTTTACCCACCACGCTTCCCTCCAATACTAAATTGGTGATCCCTTGATGTCTCAGAATATGCCCTACCAGCCAATCCCTTCTTCTAGTCAAGTTGTGCCACAAACTTCTCTTCTCCCCAATCTTCTCTCCAATTCTATTCAATACCGCCTCATTAGTTATGTGATCTACCCATCTAATCTTCAGCATTCTTCTGTAACACCACATTTCGAAAGCTTCTATTCTCTTCTTGTCTAAACTATTTATCGTCCACGTTTCACTCCCATACAAGGCTACACTCCATACAAATACTTTCAGAAACGACTTCTTGACACTTAAATCGAAACTTGATGCTAACAAATTTCTCTTCTTGAGAAACGCTTTCCTTGCCATTGCCAGTCTACATTTTATATCCTCTCTACTTCGACCATCATCAGTTATTTTGCTCCCCAAATAGCAAAACTCATCTACTACTTTAAGCATCTCATTTCCTAATCTAATTCCCGCAGCACCCGAATTAATTCGACTTCATTCCATTATCCTCGTATTGCTTTTGTAGATGTTCATCTTATATCTTCCTTTCAAGATACTGTCCATTCGGTTCAGCTGCTCTTCCAGGTCCTTTGCTGTATCTGACAGAATTACAATGTCATCGGCGAACCTCAAAGTTTTTATTTCTTCTCCATGGATTTTAATTCCTAATCCGATTTTTTTTGTTTCCTTCACTGCTTTCTCAATATACAGATTGAATAACATCGGCGATAGGCTACAACCCTGTCTCACTCCCTTCCCAACCACTGCTTCCCTTTTGTGCCTCTCAACTCGTATAACTGCCATCTTTTTCTGTACAAATTGTAAATAGCCTTTCGTTCCCTGTATTTTACCCCTGCCACCTTAAGAATTTGAAAGAGAGTATTCCAGTCAACGTTGTCAAAAGCTTTCTCTAAGTCTACAAATGATAGAAACGTAGGCTTGCCTTTCCTTAATCTATCTTCTAAGATAAGTCATAGGGTCAGTATTGCCTCACGTGTTCCAACATTTCTACGGAATCCAAACTGATCTTCCCTGAGGTCGGCTTCTACCAGTTATTCCATTCGTCTGTAAAGAATTTGTGTTAGTATTTTGCAGCCGTGCGTTATTAAACTGATACTAAAATAATTTTCACATCTTTCAACTCTTGGTTTCTTTGGGATTGGAATTATTATATTTCTCATGAAGTCTGAGGGTATTTAGCCTGTCTCATACATCTTGCTCACCAGATGGTAGAGTTTTGTCAGGAATGGCTCTCCCAAGGCCGTCAGTAGTTCTAATGGAATGTTGTCTACTCCCAGGCCCTTGTTTCGACTCAGGTCTTTCAGTGCTCTGTCAAACACTTCACGCAGTATCGTATTTCCCATTTCATCTTCATCTACATCCTCTTCCATTTCTACAATATTGTCCTCAAGAACTTCGCCCTTGTATAGACACTCTATATACTCCTTCCACATTTCTGCTTTCCATTCTTTGCTTAGAATTGGGTTTCCATCTGATCTCTTGATATTCATGCAAGTGCTTCTCTTTTCTCCAAAGGTCTCTTTAATTTTCCTATAGGCAGTATCTATCTTACCCCTAGTGATATGCGCCTCTACATACTTACATTTGTCCACTAGCCATCCCTGCTTAGCCAGTTTGCACTTCCTGTCGATCTCATTTTTGATACGTTTGTATTCCTTTTTGCCTTCTTTAATCTACAGTTCATAACCAATAGATTGTGATAAGAGTTCACATCTGCCCCTGGAAATGTCTTACAACTTAAAACTTGGTTCCTGAATCTCTGTCTTACCATTACATAATCTATCTGAGAGCTTCCAGTATCTCCAGGCTTCTTCCATGTATACAACATTCTTTAATGATATTTGAACAAAGTGTTAGCTATGATTAAGTTATGGTAAATTCTACCAGGTGGCTTCCTCTTTCATTCCTTAATCCCAATCCATATTCACCTACTACGTTTCCTTCTCTTTCTTCTCCTACTGTCGAGTTCCAGTCACCCATGACAATTAAATTTTCGTCTCCCTTCACTATCTGAATAATTCCTTTTATTTCATCATACATTTCTTCAATTTCTTCGTCATCTGCAGAGCTAGTTGGCATATAAGCTTGTACTACTGAGGTAGGCGTGGGCTTCGTGTCTGTCTTGGCCACAATAATGCGTTCACTATGCTGTTTGACGTAGCTTACTCGCATTCCTATTTTCCTATTCATTATTAAACCTACTCCTGCATAACTCCTATTTGATTTTGTATTTATAACCCTGTATTCACCTGACCAAAAATCTTGTTCCTCCTGCCACCGAACTTCACTAATTCCCACTATATCTAACATTAACCTATCCATTTCCCTTTTTAAAGTTTCTAACCTACCTGCCCGATTAAGAGGTCTGACATTCCACGCTCCGATCTGTAGAACGCCGGTTTTCTTTCCCTTGCTAATGACATCCTCCTGAGTAGTCCCCACCCAGAGATCTGAATGGGGGACTATTTTACCTCCAGAATATTTTACCCAAGAGGATGCCATCATCATTTAACCATACAGTAAAGCTGCATGCCCTCGGGAGAAATTACGGCTGTAGTTTCCCCTTGCTTTCAGCCGTTCGCAGTACCAGCACAGCAAGGCCGTTTTGGTTAGTGTTACAAGGCCAGATCAGTGAATCATCCAGACTGTAGTCCCTGCAACTACTGAAAAGGCTGCTGCCCATCTTCTGGAACCACTCGTTTGTCTGGCCTCTTAACAGATACCCCTCCATTGTGGTTGCACCTATGGTACGGCTATCTGTATCACTGAAGCACGCAAGCCTCCCCACCAATGGCAAGGTCCATGGTTCATGGGGGGAAATTAAAATTATACAAAATATTAACAACAGTTTCACGTGAGAGCGTGCAGCTGAAAAGTACAATCAGTTGTTTTTCTACTATTATACCTTCATGAACGTCCCTTACCGACATGAAATCACTAGTTACAACAGGAGTATCTTGTGCCAGTAAAACGCCTGGCTGCCCTGACGTTTTAGACCAGAAATTGATATCACATGACCCCACCCACTGCAATTGTATACTCTTGTATCACTTCCTTATTCTCGTTGCACTTGGTTTGTTTATTATCTTTAGGGTTCCATACCTCAGTCAGTAAAAATAGAACCCCTATAGGATCACATTGGTGTACGTCTGCCTGTCTGTCTTTCTTTTTTCTCAGGAACCAGTAGACATATCAAGTTTTAATTCTAAATACTAAAGCCTGCAGAGCCTTGGCGGTAAAAATCGAAGCTTCTAAGTCGATGTAACCAAAACATGTGGCCACTTAGGTCATATATTTTGATATTCGCATACTCACTCATCAAAACCTATAGGTTACTTCCTGTTGACCTAGAATCATGAAATTTGGCAAGAAGCAGCTTTCACAGTGCAAGGAAAAGGAAAAATCCGAAATTGTTAATTTGCAATTATATCATACAAAAATATTTTAGTCATTTGTCTGTCTGAATTGTCAGACTTCAATGTCTTGAAATCCCTGGAGCTTATATCTTGCCAGTATCAATGTCACTAATGACCAAAAATAGTCGAGTCTCGATTCCCAAAATGCATGAGGAGTCTTTGTATGTAATTTTGTACAGGACGCTCAGTGCACAAGCACTACTCACACGTGGTCAGTTTTTTGTTTTTCTTCCTGTTGATTCATATTTGTTGCTCGAATTTACTTATGTCTTATATAGGTTATGCTGTTGAAGAGATGAAGGATATAAGTTGCAGTAGTTATTCAGAGATGAAGAGACTTGCACAGGATAGAGTGGCGTGGAGTGCTGCATCTAACCAGACTTCAGTCTGAAGATGACAATAGCAACAACATTGTTAACGTGATGACTGTCACTGTTTAAATAGTCTGCTAAGCATTGCCTATTACCTTAGTTTTAAGAAAATGAGAGTCTCTGTAATGTCATTACATAATAGAGGTAGAATAAGGCATAATAGATATACTCAATTGTTTTTTTTTACATGTCATTCACATTTGAAAAAACACTGAAGTTGATGATATTTACAACCTTCCATCACAAACTCATTGACAGAGTTAATAAGTATGCTGTCAGCCATATGACTAGTCATACACTTAGATTTCAAATTGGCATGCTAAGCACACACTCCCTAGGTATATAGCAAGGTATTGAAAGTGATCCATCCTTCACAAATTAGAAGCCATTGTAAGAGAAAAACAGTTGCTTTCAGTGAAAAATAATTGCTTATGTGCTACACTTTCTTCTGTTAACATCTTGTTCTCTGTGTTGTTTCTGTGGAAACAATACTGTACACAAACAGTATTGATGTGGAGAAAAAGAAAACAGAACTATCAAAGAAGTGTTTAATACCATACATAACTGAGTCATATATACCATCCTTCTCAGTGAATTACAAAATTAATTCTACTACCACCACATGCTAAAAAATGCCTTATTACAAAAGTAAACAAAAGTAGGGTGAGTCATTATCATTAAGTTGTGATGCACACAAGGAAGACCCTGTGTATGATAATAATCTAGATGACGCTTTTAGGCGAAATATATGTTAATAGTTTTAAACTCGCTAGGAGGAAGATGTCAATGAACTACTTTTACCTGTAGTAGATACACCTAGAAAAAAATGAGAGGTTGACATGCAACACCGAGCACCAACATAAAAGCGTTTGTGAAATTTGAAGGCTTTTTTTGCTTGGCTTAGACAATCAATTATACAACATTAAAGTAATTTAAGGGCATTGAGTAATAAATAAATTTAAAGTACATGTATAAATGTATTTATAGTAATCCCAAGAGTGTCAGTAGTGTATGTATGGTCTTGCTTTATTTATTTTGCCTGGAAAGCTTTAGTATCGTAATATGTGTCTGAATATTTAATACACGATGATAGTTGATGTAACTACGTAACAACAAATGTTAACTAATGTTTAATCACGAGTCTACATCTACATCGGGATCACACACATGTGTTACAAAAACAGCAATGTTATGCTTTCTTTCTGTCAGGCGAAAGCTATTAAGCGCAACCGAAATGTAACTGGCTCCATATTTTTCACCTTAACAGCAGTTATACTCGCAATTTCTTTCGTGCATGTAGATAACTGACAGATGAAACTAAGGATAAGTACTTACACGAAGTTTACGGTTATGAATATACAATAACATTCACTTGAGCATAGAGTTCCGCGTCAAGCGTTCATCTCTCGTGTCAGCCAGAACTGTACTGCAGCTAGTCACGTAATGCTGGTTTCCGGTACGAAACGTGAACGCAGCCATGCGTTTTACTGGCGCGAGACACTTCCTAGTTACGGCGAGACTATTATTGTATGTCTCTGGGTATGGTAGAGTAATGTCTTTGCGCTGAAGTAAAGTTTCCTTGGTCGTCTGCAGTGGTCTAAGTGTTTCGTTTCGTATTGTTGTTGATTTGTTTCTTAATCAATTTGTTGTAACCTTCAGGTATGCTTTTTAATCCCGAAAAAGCGTGTTTAAGATATTTTACGTAATATTGCTTAGATAGTTTGGTTCATGTTGTAACAATTTCACTTCTCTTATTGAATGTTACACTATTTAAGCCTGTTAATTTGGGAATGGGAAACACTGTAACAGCCGCCCAGGTGGCGGCTTCCCAAATAACTGGGCCATACGACACAAAGGGTTCAGTACAGTCAGATGGTTTCAATAAATCTGCAAGGATGAATGGCAATCCGCCGGCAGGCTGCCCCATGCACAAGGAAGAAGAGGCAAAGGTATGTAGTACTGCGATGCTACCCTGCGTTAATTATCAGGTAATTTAAAGCTGTCACTGAAATGTCGTATGTGGGTTTCAGGCAACAGTATCCGAGTGCCCCGTGAATCATGGCGATTTCGAAAACACTGTCAACCCACTCAACATGGTGAGTACACAAAAAGGATAATGAGGGTCGTGGCATGCAACATTACCATCCCCACGTAGATCATTAAGTACGTCTCAATTTGATATTCTATGCGCTACAGGTTTCACAAGGAATGTGTTTCAGATTTGTTCCTGCCTTTTTTTATTTTATTTTATATTTTTAAATGATTTTTGATTATGTTGCGTAGAATGCCTTAATTTTTTTGTTACATGATTTAACCACTAGTCCTGGAATTATACTTTACGGTCCAAATATTATGTATAATATACCGTTTATTATCTGTTGCGCCAGTCAGTGTGCATTGTGGAAGAATTAGTTGTTACGTTTGCTTTGTCGTGACATACACAGTATGGTATTTACTTTGTCCGTGTTGATCTGTTGTAGTTATTTGTGCTTGCTTGCTCTCCTCTTCCTGATAATTTACTCATTGTCTAGTTCATTTCATTCTGTAATCGTACCACCTGTGGTCTACTTGCTTGGAATGTAGGATATGGTGGAAGTAGGATGACTTTGGAGTGGTTCGGTTTTTTCCTGCTTCTTGCTCTTATTTGGGTAGGAAGCAATACAGCATGCTGTAGCAATGTAGCAAGGTATGGATTGTGATTGCTGCATTGGTTACACTGCTCTGCCTACCCTGTAAATATGATGCGAGTCTTTTTTCCCCCGCGTCTTTCCTTTGCTGGCAGCAGCCTACGCGCTAGATGGCAGTCACATGCTTACACTCCCAGATCCATCAAGTTCCAAGTGGCATTATGTGCGTAGTACATGAGTATGCTATGAATTTACATCTGGGGATAAAACTCAATTTCTTGTTTATCATACTCTTAATTTCAGTGTTTTGTGATGATATAATTAATTGATTTCATTTTTGTGCTTGTAATTAATTTTGTATCCCCGCTGGTCTACCAAGTGATAATTTCCTCTGAGGGAACGTAGTAGAATTCATTTTCTGTTACTTAAAGTACTGTGGAGTATCATACACATGTCAGTTGTACCACCATTGTAGTGTTCCAGCAGCTTCTGTTTGCGTGTTGTTTATAGCATATTCAGTAACGTCTGTATTATAATTCACACTTAAAGATAAGTTATCTAGGTTATTGTAGTTGGCAAACACCTCATGTAACCTCAGGGCTGTGCAGTCAAAGCTGGTTATATTATAATTAAAATTACTTTGTGAATAACATTTCAGTGAGTTGAGTGCTATGGGCCATCCACCATCCATGATGCCTATTGTGTTGTCTGTTTGATAGATATGTGCATTGCCGTGTGAAGCTCGGCTGGCTGCATGCTTGCAACACTGCCCCTCATCGCTTTCTCTGCAACCTGCCCATCACTAAGTAATTGTATTTGGAATATAACACTTTCACTTTAATAATGAAGTATTTGATGCAATTATATGTGGTAAAGAAAATCGTCCAATATGAGGAGAGGGGAAGGTGCAGCATAGGGGACTAACTCAAGTATTCACAATAAGACTGTCACCTTTCAACTTAACCTAGACATCAGGCTATTTTACAGATAAGTCTGTCACAACAACTTGCATTTAAAAAGAAACAATAGTTGTCAGTGTTCTGTTATCTTTCTGTTTGCGCACTATGAAGTCACAAATTACATCATTGGATTGAGAGAGATGAAGCTGACATCTGGTGTTGGTAGATTCAGTCAACCCATTTTAGGCCGTCTGAATTCCTGTTCGGGTGTTACTACGAGGGTGACTCAGACGAAAATCTAAAATATTTTTTTTAAATATTATTTATTGTGCAGTAGTGGTACAAAGCTGTATCACTTTTCAATGTAATCTCCCCCATGTTCAATGCAAGTCCTCCAGCACTTACAAAGTGCATAAATTCCTTTCGAAAAAAATTCTTTTGGTAGTCTGCGCAACCACTCATGCGCTGCATGGCGTACCTCTTCATCAGAGTGGAACTTCTTTCCTCCCATTGCGTCTTTGAGTGGTCCAAACATATGGAAATCACTTGGCGCAAGGTCTGTTGAGTATAGTGGATGAGGAAGACACTCAAAATGCGGGTCTGTGATTGTTGTAACTGTTGTACAGGCAGTGTGGGGCCTTGCATTGCAAAAGGACACCTACTGACGGAAATCCACATTGCTTTGATTTGATTGCAGGCTGCATATTATTTTTTAGGAGATCTGTGTATGATGCACTGGTGACAGTGGTCCCTTTAGGCATGTAAAGTGGTGTCACCGCCAGACACCACACTTGCTATGTGGTAGCCTTTCAATCGGCCGCGGTCCATTAGTATACGTCGGACCCGCGTGTCGCCACTATCAGAGGTTGCAGACCGAGCGCCGCCACACGGCAGGTCTAGAGAGACTTCGTAGCACTCGCCCCAGTTGTACAGCCGACTTTGCTAGCGATGGTTCACTGACAAATTACGGTCTCATTTGCCGAGACGATAGTTAGCATAGCCTTCAGCTACGTCATTTGCTACGACCTAGCAAGGCGCCATGTTGTTACTATTGATATTGTAAATAATGTACAGAAAAGAGCTACGTTCAACATTAATGGATTAAAGTTAAGTATTCCACCAGTTACCTCCTTTTTTTCTGAAGTCTAAATTCCTTGTCCTGTTCCAGACCTCACGCCAGCCTGCGTGAGCTTAAACGCGTGCCTTTCGGCTTCCTCTATTAATACGGGTTGGCTCTCCTGCCAGCCCACAACATATAATGCTCCAAAATGACACCTTTTTTTGGCCCGAAAGAGAGTCAGCATATCCTTCCCTGCTGATGATTCTGTTCGAAACTTCTTTGGTTTTGGTGATGTGGAATGGCACCATTCCTTGCTCGCTATCTTCGTTTCTGGTTGGTGGAAGTGAACCCAGATTTCGTCCGCAGTAACGATTCTTGCAAGGAAGCCATCACCTTCTCGTTCGAAGTGCCGGAGAAGTTCTTCAAAAGCATTAACACGTTGTTCTCTCATCTTGCAGACTTTGTGGAACTGGAGCACATCATGCACAATGGGGTGTGCTGACCCGTGACTAATCTGTAAACATGCTCCAATGTCATTCAGTGTCACTCAGCAGTTTTCCTGCAATGTTCTGTGGAGTCACAACTCATTGTGCCTGACCTGGACGAGGAGCATCTTTCACTGAAGTCACACCATTTGCGAACTTCCTACTCCATTCATAGACTTGCTGCTGTGACAAACATGCATCACCGTACTGAACCTTCATTCGTTGATGAATTTCAATAGGTTTCACACCTTCACTATGCAAAAAACGAATAACAGAATGCTGTTCTTCCCTGGTGCAAGTTGCAAATGGGGCAGCCATCTTTACACTGATACTGCGACAGTGCGTGTGCATCTGCACTATGCTGCCACATACAGGCCATTCTGCACGCTGTTTGTGTAGCACTCTGGCCGTGGAAGCCTATGCAATTATATGAGTTATCAGTTGGTTTTAATGTTCTGACCCCGTACCAAAAAGAAGCTACACAGATCTTTAAGTCAGACTTGCAGTGTTAGGAGTTTTACTGCTAATGTTTTCTGACACCATATCATACTGTCTGAGAAAAAAAAGACTATTGTAAATACAGTATGATGCAATTATTGTGTGGTAAATGTGCAACATTTGTGATCTGAAATTGAGATCTTTTTTCCACTGTTGATTAGGGATGCCACCTATCAAGAAACTCTGGGCTAGACTTCAACTTCTTGATGATAGGGAATGGAGAAAATGCTGATAGCTTACTGCAAATATGATAATATAATGAATTTGTTGTACCTATAATTTCTAAACATGTCAAAATTTATTTGTAATGCTGCATTAACACAAGAATAAAAAATAAAGTTGTCTTCTTTTCATTCTTATCTGTAGTGTGTGAATTTGCCATTTAAACACGAAATTAATTTCTAAGTGAACATTTACGAGCAATATAATAAGTTAAATTCAAAGTTCAGATAAGAGGGAGATAAAAAAATCTCGAAGAAAATGACCAACAGTAACATCACTGTATTTTTCAGTGCATATTTGATGTTGCTCTTTGCTGCTTTCAGCCGTCCATCACTTTTACTTGAAGTTTTATTTTCTCTAAGGCCATGACACCCATCATACTGAGGATATGAGTTATTGATAAGAAATGAAAATACCTGCGATATAAGACTAATCAGTTGGGAGTGGGAGACGCCAATTGTGGTTTGCTGCTTCGAGAAATCTACCCTAATCTGGTCTCCTGCTCTACTTTTAACAAGTCCAGCATATTCATTCCGAAAATGGCAGAGTCCATTGTATAACTGATACTCATCCAGGCTGACATTCAGTTTGTTGGTAACCTGGAAAACATAATGCCGTTACAGGTGAAAATCTTGTTCTTTAAGTGAAAAACGTGTATGCAGACTCAACATATTGTTCTCAGAAAAGTAACTTCTGGAAAATTAATCAATACAGTGTGACTAGAAAGATTGTGCATCATTTTCAAAACTTGGCCTCTGTGATTTTGATAGTTATTCCAGAATTTCGTAAACTTCCTTTCCCAAGAATTTATTTTGTTTCCTTCTCTGTAGTTTGCTCTTACGGTCCATTATTATTATGTCCAGCTCAACAGAAGGAACTGAGTTGTTTTCTGATTCAAGTTTCAGGTAGGGGCAAAATGTGCTGCAGAAAACTTAGATAGCTTTCAGGAAGTGAATGTTCAGTATCTTCAGCATCATGCTCCCCATATGATGTCACAAACTGCCAAATCAATCTTGAACAATCTTCCTCAACCTTTGAATAAAATATGACTTTATAGCATGCCAGCAGTAAACAATTCTGTCAACTGCAGGAAGAAGCGAGTGCCATATTGCAAGGACACGCTGTACTGTTTCCTTAAACCGTATCTCTACAAACTGTGAAAATTCTGTGACTGAACATTTGATGCAGAGAAACCAGATCCCTTGTAGATTTTGAGAACTATTCCCTCTGCACTAGAATGAAATTTTTATGACCATGTGTTGCAGTATTATGGCAGTTGCAGTTTGCTCTCAAAATGGATAGATTTTCGTTTTTCAGTTAGACAAGAACCAAATTGTTTTTGCTGTAGTTCATTGGAACATTGTCAGCACTGTATGCACTTACTGGATTCAGATGAAAGCCTTTAGATACTGTAACATTCTTTATTGCATGCAAAATGTCTTTGTCGGTATTTTGGAGTCTTCATAGAAACATGGCAGTCTCTGAATAAGGAAAGCAAATTTGTATTTCATCAGTTCCTAGCATCCGAAGACCTCGTATGACTACATCTTGACTGTAAAGGCCAAGTACATTTATCCATTGCCTTAGTTATTTCACATGAAATTTTAGATGCACTACTATTTCTCTGGAAACTAGGCATGACACAATTTCATTTGGCAGTGCAATGACTTGTAACTAAAACCATGTTTTACAATTGATAAACAAATGCAACTTTTGCGTATATCATGGCATCTTCTTCAGGCATATGTTTCTTCCCAAAAAATTTTGCAGTTGTTTTATTTTTACAATACTGCTGTTTTGCCAGAATGTGTTTTTGCATCATCTGATGATGCAGAAAGAAAGGAGACCTTATAAGTAAGGTTAATTTTCAGAGACTCCACCAGATTTTGCTGGTCAAATTAACAATCTACCTTAGTCAAATGTCTCAACAGGACAGCCTTAACATACTAGGTGCTAGAGTACACTCAAACTGAATTTACAGAAAAAATGCTTTGTTTGCTTAGACCAATACACACTACCATGCAATACAGAGCAGGAATATCAGTTTGACCTCCTTTAACCATTTGGAGATTGTAATATTTTACACAGTAATTGTCTCAGCCATTTTTATGAAGTACTCAGCCAGTCACATTATCAACATCATTTATCACATAAATAAAAAATCAACAGTGCACTACTGGCTAAATTTCACAATGGGCTGTCCGTGCACTACTCGTTTGCATATGGAGCGGATGTTGGAAATGCCTGTGCTAGTCAGGCTGGTGGCACTCAGTTACAGGGTAATATGTAGTAGCCAATGATGAGCTGTACAAGGCGAGCTACTCACATTATTTCTTTACCTACTGCTTTGGCCACATGTTACCATTTCTGATATGCAGGACGTTCAATTTATTTCATGACTGCATGCCATAGGCTATGTTTGCCGTCCACTAGAGCCACACAGGCAAGTCAGATGGGTCCCATGTCTCCCTAATGAGGCAGCACTACGTGCCTGTTTGGCCAGTGTTATTCCAATGGTGAAACAGACATCATGAATAAAACAGTAAAGTCTGCGAATGCAACAATGGCAAGATCAAGTTACTCCATTCCACAACAAATGTCTATGTTTCGTATGTGCTCGCAGAGTCCACTCATATTGTCCAGAGATTGTTCAAGCAGAAGTTTCCAGGTGTTTAGTCATGATGCTTTCCCCAAATTAGTGAACAAAATTTTGTGAAACAGTAAGTGTACATGACAAAAAGCATAAATGAGGACATACAGTGCTCACAGAAGCTCATGTCAGAGACATTGCACCATGCATGGAAAATTCTTGTAAAAAGTCTGACATCTTTCACAGTGAATGCAAATTTCTTGCACCTCTCTACAAAGTGTGCTAAGTTAATTGGGCAAAGTAACAGTGGAGCAAGAACTTAAGCCTGGTGATAGTGCATACAGGGTTATGTTTGCTATTGAGTTTTGAAAGAAGTGCATGGTGGTGAACTGGATCCTCATTCTATTTTCAGAAGATGCTTGGTTCTGTTTTCATAGGTATGTTAATCCTCAAAACTGTCAACACTGAAGCCGTGGGACATGGCCTCTGATCCGTTAGTCAATGGAGTGCTCGTTGCCCACCGTCTACTGTGCCGTGCATGTGCTCAGCTGATAAATGGAACACTATGTGTATCTGTATAAAGATTCCTTCTGGGTATTTCTGTAGTTAATGTGTACATGACTTTTATGATTTTGATTTGAAACTAGCGAACCTTCACAATTGCTAAATATGTGTGGGTATTAAATATACATAATAAACTCCCCCTGCCCCCGTGCTATTGAATTTCTTCCAACTACCATCAATCAATTCAATTTTCTGAGTCAGTGCCAGTATCATAAGCACATTTATTACTGTGAGGAAGTTTTTTCAAAACAACTGTAGTTAAGGCAGTTTTGCACAGTAATTTTCTCTTCCATATTGTAAAGCAGCAAACCATTTCCGTAGAAAGAATAGTTAGAGATTGAACTTTGCAAATTTATTTGAAATCTTGTGGTACAGCATCAAAGAATGTCATTAATAATGTCAAATTAAGGACCATTCAGCCACTCCGGGATCAGAAAGAGCTGGTAGTTGAGAGGGGTCAGGTCTAGTTAATAGGGGGATAAGTGTGTCAAATTGGAAATTCAGGGCAAACACAACTGGGGATGTGTGTGAAGGTGCGTTGTCTTACAATTAAAGGATCATTTGGTCAACTTACCATTGTTTTTCATCTTAATTGCTGGATGAGGCGGCTAGTGTAGTGTTGTCTAGTTATACCGCATTCCTGAGGTAGGTGGTCTGCTTTTTGATATTGTCTTCTTCCTAGAAAGTGGACATTCTGAATTTTTCGTCCTGTTCATAGTTACAGGACTTGTGGGACCAACTATAGTGCCATTCCTTTGACTGATCATCAGCTTTTTGATCAAAATGTGGAGTCAGAAGTCACCCTCTGTCACTAACCTAGCAAAAAAATCCTTTGTAACATTGAAACGCTCCCAAATATCTCAGAGTGTCACAGGTTGTGGCTTATTCGGTTTGCTGTTCAAACATTTTGGCATCTGCTTCACAGAAAGCTTTCTAATGTCTAGACCATTGGTAATAGTGAAACTAGTATGCTCCCAGGAGGTATCTAGTATGTCATCTTCCTTTTGGTGGTTATTCACGGGTCCTCAAAACTCATCAGTCTTGAAATGAGACACTCAGTTTTTGCCAGTGCTGTTGGAAGAACACTTCTGTCCAAGTGTTTTTGATATCCCACTGTGCATGTTATATACAGATTTTTCTTGGAGAAACAAAAACTTTGACACCCTGTAACTACATAGATATGATGCTTAAGTTTATGGCATCTCATGTTCTACTTGAGATAAGATGTAGTTATGAAAATAAGGGACATGTGATAGTGCAGTTACACTTAATAAGACATCAATGTTTCATATAATACCAAATTCAATTTTGGTTCCAAGTGGAAGGGGACAAAGCCAGAGACTTTTCATTGTGTGCGTCGTCCCTTTCATAATTTGATATTAGTCTTGTTGGATATAATACGCTCATTCATTCATCATGTTTTCTCGATCCCATGTACAAGGAGAACCTTCAGGAATGTGAAACAAATAACGGTATTTGACTTCTTTTGACATGTGCTGCAGAATACAAGCACTGGTATGGGGAAAGACAGAGGGTTAACATTATAGATTATGTATTCAGTATGTGACAGATATCTGTCTGCTTGTTAGTGCTTCTTGTTCTCATCTTAGTGAATTCTGTTTGTAAATTTCAATGTAGATATTTTGGACTGTTTGTTGTTTTTTGAGATCTTAACTCCTGTTTAAAAAATCTTTCTAGGATAGTCTTTAATAAATTATTAGTTGCTTGTCCCATCAGAACGTCTCTTACTTATAAATCTGTTCAGAAAGGAAACATGCTGTATAAATTTAGATTTCCATGTTATTCTTTGTATTAGTGAATAAAAAATGTTGTATTTTATAAAAAGTTGAGAAATGCAATGTGGGTCAACATATTGAGGCTAAACACACAGTAGAATATTACTGAATGTCTAAGCACATTAGAGTCTGTTTGTTCACAGCATATATAAATTGTTAAAACAGTTAAATAATACTGTCCACCTGGCTTTTTAATATTTTCAGATGCCCGCACCAAATCAGCACCCAGCACCAGATCAGCCATTCCCGCTTTCAACACAGAGGCAGACTTCATCTATACCTAAAGCAGGCTCTGAAAATGAATATTGGGTCTATCCATCAGCCCAGGTATTTGCTCCCTATTCCTCTTAAGGTACTCTATATAATTACAGTGAAACCCCCTTTTAACAAATCTGAGGATCCAAAAATTTTCCCCTTAAATAGGGGTTTAGCCAGAATGTAAATTAGAACTTCTTAGGTGATGTAAATGTTATTATCCACGAGCTCTCATGTATTGGAAACTAGACTGTAGCTTAGCATGGACTCAGTGGATTTCCACATTTAAATTGCCATGTAAAGCCATCAGTTTTTAGTAGAGTAATAACAATATTATGAAAAGGATAGATTGCTACTCACACATAGAGAATGTGTTGAGCTGCAGACAAGCAGAATTAGACTGCTAAACATTTAAGCTTTCAGACAAAAGGTCATTCTTCCAAAATAACACGCACATTATCTCTCTCTCTCTCTCTCTCTCTCTCTCTCTCTCTCTCTCTCTCTCTCTCTCTCTCACACACACACACACACACACACACACACACACACACAAATGGCTACTGTCTCTGGCCGCTGGGAGCTGACAGTGAACCATGCCTGTGACTACTGAGATATGTAGCAATCTGGGATGGATGGTGGGGCAAGGAGAAGGCTTGGGACGAGGAATGGGAGAGGTAGCAGATAAGGAGTGGGAGATGATTTGCTGCTTGTGGGAGCCTGCAGGGACACCGTGGAGAAGGGGCTGCCAGATGCAGAGTAGGGAGGCTGTTTATGGAAGGGAAGGGGGAGGAGTGAAGGGAGACACGTAGGGGGAAAAATGTAGGTTTGTTGGTGGACTATTTAATGCTGGAAAAGAAGCAGGGAACGGAATAGGTAGGGAGAGGACAGGGGCTAGCGAAGGTTGAGGCCAGGGAGACTATGAGAGAAAAAAGAATGTTGTTGGCTAAGTTCCCATCAGTGCAATTCCGGAAAGTCAGTGTTTTTAAGAAGGATCCAGATGGCACAGACTATGAAGCAGTCATTGAAGTGAAGCACATCATGTTGTGCAGTATGTTCAGCAACTGGGTGGTCTAGCTGTGGCCGTTCATGCAGACAAACAGCTTGTTAAATGTCATACTCACATAGAAAGCAGCACTGTGGTTGCAGCTTAGTTTGTAGATCACATGACAGCTTTCACAGATAGCCCTACCTTTGATAGGATAGGAGATGTCTTTGACAGGAATGGAGTAGCTGATAGGATGTGTGGGACAGTAGTGGGTAGGATATTCCTTTCAGTGTTCGACAAGAGGTAAAAAAAATCCTGGCAGAGAATGTGATTCAGTTGCTCCAGTCATAGGTGGTACTGAGTCACCAGAGGCATTCTCTTTTGTTGCTGGACAGTGGTTATTTGGTAGGTAGCTGGAGAGACAAGGCAAGGGAGATCTTTTTTCTGGAAAAGGTTGAGAGGGTAATTTCGGTCTGTGAAGGCCTCATTGAGACTCCTAGTACATTTGGAGAGGTACTACTCATCATTGTAGACCAGATGAGTACACATGACTAGGCTATGTGGAAGGGATTCGTTAGTATGGAAGCTATTGAGGTGGAGGTATTGGTGATTGTAGGTGTGATATGGAAGGAGGTAGCTTTCCTTGAGGTGATGGGGGTCAACATTGGAGGTGGCTTGTTGGTCTGAGGAGGACCATATTAAATGAATGGAAGAGAAGGTGTTGAGGGTCTGGAGGAATGTGGATAGGATGTCCTCACACTCGGTCCAGGTCATGAAGATGTCATTATTGAAACTGTATCAGGGGATGGGATTGTACATGGCTAGGCAGGATTCCTGTAGATGTGCATGAATAGGTAGGTATAGGAAAGTACCATGTGGTTGCCCATTGGTGTTCAACGGATTTGTTTGTCAGTGATGCCTTCAAAAGGAGAAATAATTGTGCGTGAGGATATAGTTGGTCATGGTGATGAGGAAGGTGGTAGGTTTGGAGTCAGTTCGGTGTTGATAAAGGTAAAGTTCAGTAGTGGCAAGGCCATGGACATTCGGAATGTGTGAGATAGCATCAACAGTGACAAGCAGAGTGCTAGCTAGTAAAGGAAGAGCAACTGTGGAAAGTTGTTGAAGGAAACAGTTGGTGTCTTATATAGAAGGGTAGGTTATGGGTAATAGGCTGAAGGTGTTTATCCATGTCAGCAGAGATTCTCTCAGTGGCCACACAGTAAACAGCCACAATAAAGCACCTTCAGGAAACATGTAGAAGTTGGAGTGTGGGGAATGGTTGGGCTGGGAATGAGAGTGAGGGGAGAGGAAAGAGATTAGATTAGATTTGATTCAGTTTTTGTTCCATAGACCCCCCTCACTCACAAATAAAAAGATGATTCTCGTGGGTGTGGAACATATCAGATAGTATAACATTAAAACATTTGGATATAATATTTAATACCCTGATCATTTGTCAGGAGATTGTTGAAATAGGTGAACACAATGCGGTAAACTGGAACAGCTAATATTTACAGAATTAACACGCTGTCTGAATCAAACATTGTTATGCACTATTAATCAATTTATCATACACAAAATATCTAATGTTGACCGTAGTGACAGTGTTGTCAAAACTGAAATCTAACAGACATTTTTACTTAAGTTGGCTTGACAGTCTCTGTTAAGATATTCATCTGTAGAGGAGGAGGAGTTTGCACTGTGCTTAATCTGAAACCTAGTTTTTAATGGTTGCTAGCAATTTATTGAAATTGGACCCCTTTTCGGACCAAGGTAAGTGATTTTAGGTCTTCATGTAGATTGTGCATTTTCAGCTTCTTGCGGCGTAATGAATAATCCATTAAACTTCGGGCACGCAGCTGTGCAAATAAAATTTTCTCCACTGATATTTCGGCCGCGTATCGTCCGGCCATCCTCAGAGTGAGTCACAAGACTGATGAGAAGATGCCAAGCGTGGCCTTATATGCTCCACCGCGGCGGTACTGTGCATGCGGCGGGTCACAGGTGCTGGTCGGCGGCATAGACATATGCTTACACATGCGCTGCCTGTGGCGAAGGCGTACAGACATTCGTTTCTCTTATCGATGTATGATCATCGGCGGTAAATTAAAATCATTATCTCTATTTATTAGATTGTCAGCTAATCTAATTTCTATAGCTTCCTTGAAGACAGAATTCCAAAGGGAAGGGGTGGATGTTAAAATCTTCACATCAGTGTAATCAATGGAATGCCCTGTATCAATACAATGTTCAGCCACAGCTGACTTGTCTGGCTGTAATAAGTGTGTGTATCTTCGATGCACCACACACCTCTCATGAACGGTGCGTGTAGTTTTACCTATGTATGACGTCTCACAATTTCCACAAGGAATCTGATACACACCCACTTTACGGAGCTGTGAATCGTCCTTCACAGAGCCGAGTAAAGCTGCAATCTTCGTGGGGGGCCAGAAGATCACCTTAACACAGTGTTTCTCAAGAATACGGCCTATCTTTGAGGAAAGAGCACCCACATAGGGCAAAAACGCACTAGATCTGAAGGAATTACTATCTTCTTCCCCATCACATATTTGATTGTAACTTACAGACCAGAGTTGTGCAGAGTTGATGGTTATGCTTTTGTTAGTACAGTGACCAGGTAGCTACAGTTTCCTTTTGTTCTACTACAGATATGTGATTATTGAATTTAATTTATGCTGTGAATTTCAGAACTCATTGAATATTTTGAAGTATCTCATCCTCAGCTTTGAAAACTAAACAACATTACTGCATGAACCAGCTAGACAAACACACCGAAGAATCTTATTGAGTGAATTTACTGCAGTTAATCCTGATATTCAGGGCACTGTAGCAGATGAGATGCGATCATATGACAAAGTTCCTCAGCTATTGGATCCCTGCACCCAGCAAAGTATGCAGGACTCCCTTCTCTGCATGTAAAGGCATTGGATTTACATGCCACCCAGCTGTCTCTTAGGCAGTTTAACAATTGAACTTCATGTTGCTGCCGTTAGGAAGACCACTAAATGGAATACTGTAACAAACAGTGGAAAGTCCAGGTTGAAATATCAACAGTTATGAAAAGGATAGATTGCCGCTCGTCATAAAGCTGGCATGTCAAGACTGTTATTGAGCTCTCCACCAAATCCTCCTCCAGAAAAGAAAGGAAAACACACATGTTCACATCAGCAGGCATATGTGCCCCCCCCCCCCCCCCCATATACACGCGCACATATACACGCGCACACACACACGACACTGCTACATCTGGCAACTCTGGGCAGACTGCAGCTGTTGCGTTAAATGAGAGCAGCAATCTAGAGTGGGGCAGGGAAGGGGAAAAGATAGCAAGGTAGCACGATATGGGTTGGTGGAGAGAAGAGTGCTGTCTGGCAGAGCATGCAGGGACTATAAAGCAGCAGGACAAAGCTGCCAGATGTAGTATCGGAAGGTTGTGGGGGGAGGAGGCAAATGCAGAGAGGAAAAAGAGAGGAAGAGGAGCAGAGAGGGTGGTATGTTCACAGAGAGCAATGCACAATGAGGGTGAGTGGATGTGGATTGGGAGGATATAGTAGGACAGAGGATGGAGAAGCTGTTGAGTGGAGGGTGTGGGGACAGAAGATTATTGTAAGTTTAGGCCAGGATAATTTCAGGACTGGAGAATGTGTTGTCAGGATGAGCCTCATCTCCAAAGTTTAGAAAAGCTGATGGTGGAAGGGAGGATCCAGAATGGTCCAGGTTATGAAGCAGCCATTGTAGCCTAGCATGGTATGTTCAACTGCATGCTGTGCCACAAGGCTTGTCCACTTTGCTCTTGGCTACAGTTTGACGATGGCCATTCTTCCTTGTGAACATTTGTTTAGTAGTGATAGTTTTATAAAAGGCTGTGCAATGATTGCAGCCGAGCTGGTATATGACATGTCTGCTTTCACAGGAGGCCCGGCCCGGAAGGGCTAGGATAAGCTTGTGACAGGACTGGTATAGGAAGTGCTTCGTGGGTGGATTGGACAGGTCTTGCCCCTGGGTCTTCCACAGGGAGGTTGGGTCGGTGATGGAGTACAGCTTTTGGGGAGGGGGGGGAGGAGAATCTTGGGTAATATGTCTCATTTCAGCATGTGATGATAGATTATCAAAGCCCCGATTAACCACCACCACCACCAGCAGCTTTTCTGAACTGCACAGATATGAGTTATCCATACAACAGATTCTACGCTCATGAAAATCTTGGCCTCAGCCTGCGATAACCTACTGTCCCCATACTCAACAGTTTCTGCCTGCTCCATTCTATCACATCATTCCGATTCACGTCTCATCACACTTATTGTGGGCAGTTCTCTCTGCTCCTCCTCCTCTCCTTTCCCATTCCCATTCTGGTCCTCCCCACAGCCTCTTGATACTGTGCCTGGCGGCTTTGTCATGCCACTTTCTAGTTCTTGCATATTCCATCAGACAACACTTACTCTGCTATCCCTCCCCTTCCCTGCACCACCCCAGACTGCTGCTCTCTTTCAGCACTTACAGTCTGCCCAGTGTGGCCGGTGATAGTGAGTGTGTGTGTGTGTGTGTGTGTGTGTGTGTGTGTGTGTGTGTGTGTGTGTGTGTGTGTTTTAATTCCTTTCTTTTTCGAATAAGCTATGGCTGGAAATTTTGTGTGAAACAGTCTTTTTGTGAAAAGCAATGTATTTATAGTGAGAAGTAATGTATCATTTTCATAGTTTTTGAATATTGTAACAAGATATGCTGTTTCACCTAATCCACTAGTGAATAAGATGTCTTGTAACAGAGGGAGGAAGAATATATGGTGGTGCAGCTAATTACTATGTGGCCACTAAAACTCACAGCTCCATATCATGATGTACCTATAGATTCCTTCTCCAGTGCAAGGGCCTGTTGTTACAAATTGTCCATGGTAACTTGATGATATTACTGGTGTTACCTGAAATGGAGCAAATGAGCACTAGTTGAAAGATATCCATTTGTCTCAGAGTGCTGCCATCACTAAGCTGCAGACATATTTTCTTCATTTTTTAAAATATGAATTTTATACGCACTCCAGCATCAATCAGTTGTTGCTGTAATGTAACATTTTGTAGCTGGATTTTAAGTTTTAACTTGGTATGAATAATTGAATACCGTTGGCAAAACTGTTATTCTGGTTGAATTTGTGTCTTATATGTTAATGGAGAAATGTACCTTGCTTTACAGATGTTTTGGAATGCTATGCTGCGCAAAGGATGGCGATGGAGAGAAGAGGATATCTCGGAGAAAGATATGAATGATATTATTCGTATCCACAATGCCAATAATGAACATGCTTGGCTGGAAGTTTTGAAGTGGGAAGCTCTGCATGCTCATGAATGTGGTAAACCAAAGTTAAAGAGCTTTGGTGGACGAGCCAAAGATTACTCTCCACGTGCTCGTATACGAAGCTGGCTTGGGTAATAATTTTTTTAAACATGTCTTATGTTAACTGTGTACATAATTAATAATAAGCACAATGTAGATGGTCAATATTACTGTCGGAAAACATTGCACAATATTGCTGTAGTTCTCTGTAGACTCGTCAATAAAAATATGCAATATTTAGTCTGGTTCAAAATAGTGGGTATTGAGATGTTGCCAAAATTGAACAAAGCTCCAGGACCCAATCGAATTCCTACCAGATTATGTACCGTATTTGTGGATGTCACTTCCTGTTCTAACTATAATATACTGCAGATCCATTGAACAAAAAACGGTCACAACTGACTAAGTGAAGAGTTGTAGAAGTGCTCCACAAAACTACCATCAAAGTTCCTCGACATCCATTTTCTTGCAGAATTTCATAACATATTCTGATCGCAAATGTAGTGAGGTCTCTTGAAGACAGTGATGTCCTTCATGCAATAGCATGAATTTAGAAAACATCGACTAGCCAATTTTCACCTTTCTCATAACATCCTGAAAGCCATCGATCCCATAGAGCAGCCAGTTAGATGCAGTATTTCTTGAATTCCAAAAAGAATTTGACCCACACTTACATTTACTATTGAAAGTACAATTGTATAGGGCATCAAGCAAAATTTGTGACTGGTTTGGAGATTTCTTGGTAAGGAGGATGCAGCATGCATTATGGGATGGAGGGTCATCAGCTTATGTAGAAGTAACTTCAGGTGCACGCAAGGGAAGTGTTTTGGAACCCTTACTGTTCATGTCATAAAGTAATGACCTTGAAGACAATGTTAATAGTAACCTTGGACTTCCTCCAGGTGATGTGTCATCTGTAACGAAGTACTGTCTGAAAAAGACTGCACAAGTTTTCAGTCAGGTCTTAATTTCAAAGTGATGCAAAGATGGACAACTTGCTTGAGATGTTCAGAAATGCAAAATAGTGCACTTCACAAAACTAAAAAGCATTTCAACCTCCTTAGGGTTGAATGTTGAAAAATATTGAAACATGTAATTTTTTTTTTACTTGTAACTGAGAAGTCAAATACCAGCTTTCATAGATGTGATACTTCAGTGGTTCTTTATTATTCATTTACTTTCAGAATAATTTTCTCCCACTTTTTCATCCCCATAGGGACTAAATGTTCTAAAATGGTGAAACACTTGTCTCTATTTCTGACCAAGAAACCAAATACCAGTTTTCGTAGGTACAGCTTCAAAATTACCTAAATAGCATTAATTTTCAAAATATCTTCAGCACCTGTTTCAACACCTTGAGGGTGAATTTCCAAAAATCCCTCCTTAAATGATGGCTACAGCATAAGATCAATGTCATCTGCAAATTTCAAGTTCCTATCCTTGGTGGTTTGGGCTGAATGATGGTGAGTGAGTGTCAGTTAGTTAGTCAGGACATTGCTTATTATATATGAGAGATTAGCCACTTGCTGTTGCACTGTAACTAAGGTTGTGTGACATATTTCCTCATGGCAGCAGCCATGCCACTTTGGAATGTCACAGGATTCAGTGCAATGGAATGCTGAAATAAATTTACAAAAATCAATTTTAATTGGAAAGGACTTCGTAGATTAGGTCAGAACACTACTAAATGATAAGAATTTAAAAATCACTTTTATGTTTCCCTAGACATATGTTTACCGATTATAACAGAGCAATCATATTAGCGATCTATCTAATTACATTCTTAATATGAATTACAATACTGACCTATATTTTGGAAAGAACAGAAGATAAATTCTATTTATGTCTACCACTTTCACTACCAAACAAAATATATTCACATAGATAAGACATGTACTGCTATCAAATGACAGCTTTTCAAAACTAGTATGTCCCAGGCTCATCAAAATACTGTGCCTAACTGATAGTAATTACGGTTCTTGTTTCTATTACATTGCTATTACAGAAGCCAGCTACTTCTGCGGCAAAAACACTAGGCTACATCTTTTGTCAAACATGTGAACTTCCCCAAGACAGACCAGTGAAAGAAATGAGGATGGTTTTTCATGCAGTAGTGTCAGTAAATTCTTCTTGACTTAATGTTGCCAGTTCCCTTCTATTTTCCAGTGATGTGTTGGCTCCTTTGTGATGCTTGTGCTATGCTCAAATGTAGCCAGTGTGTACCAGATGCCGCTTAGATTGTCCAGATTCCCTGGTCCACCTGCTGTCATATATACGCTCTTGTGCTTCTGCTGTGTGCCATTTTTTCTCAATTACTTTTTGTGAAACATAAGAAATTAAACTCTTTTTACTACACTATGGTATTACAAAGACATCCAAATTTTAAGCTGAAAAAATAACAAATATACTCATTTTTACAGTACAAATTATTATTTTGTAGCATGATAGATCAGTGTGAAGCCTTGTGACTGATGCTCCCAAAACAGGATGTTACTAGGCTTCCATTAGAAACAGAACAAATACAACTGCATTTGGTGTGAAGGGCTGCTTGTTAAATTTTCATAGAGGTATGACAGAGCCATTAAAACAGAAAAAAGCCGCCTGCCGCCTAGCAATTTTAAAGAATGACCCTTTATTCTTTGGCCATTACAATTTGACACCCCACTGAAGAAAATAGTTTCAATATGAATAAGGAGTCCACACAGCCCATTATAGATTTCATTTATTTTTATTTCATTGCATTCCCTTTTCAGTTTATTTATTCCATGTGCTCTCTTTGTTTTAGGTATGAGCTTCCTTTTGACCGACATGACTGGATTGTTGATCGCTGTGGAAAAGAAGTCCGATATGTTATAGATTATTATGATGGTGGGTCTGTCAATCCAAAGGATTATACATTTGCTCTCCTTGATGTCCGTCCTGCAATGGACTCGTGGGAGAACATCTGGGATCGTATGAGGGTGGCGTACTGGCGATGGATGTATAGCAGTGAAGAAACTGTCACTGAAGGGGCATCCAAAGTTGGAAACTGATGTTAGTTAAAGAGCGTTCAGTGATTTAGTATAAACTGTCTGTACACTTGTACTTACTAACTGTTAGTCAGTTTTGTGTGTTTGAACAGCACTCAACTGGCATCATAGGTATTTTGCCACTGGCAGACACAAGCAGTATTCGTTGTGGATTAATATTTTGCAGTTATGGGTCACACATTTTTGTGATTTATTCTTTAATGTAGCAATGGATCTTTTTACAGTAAATTCATTAGTTGACAATTTTATGTAAAATGATGGTTTTTTATCAACATGATTTATTCTACTGGATCCACTTGATGCTGTTCTCATTATTTAAAATAAATTGTTCTAAATGGATTATGATAACACAGCTAAAATAACTGAACAGAACTGCATAATGTTACGAACATATTGCAATGAGAATCTCCATGACTCTTCGGGCTCAGTTAACTAATAAGGTAACTGAAAAGGAGACAAAAAGAACTTTAGCAAAATACATACTATAAACTAGGTGTTTGATTGATTGAATGTACGTCATGAGAGAGAGAGAGAGAGAGAGAGAGAGAGAGAGATTAATGTTTATCAAAGAATTATAATGACTTTATTCATGTAGGTGATAAAGTTTGTATTTCATTCTTCTCAGTTTTAAAATAAACATGTTTGTTTTCATGTTAAAATTTTGCAACACATGAATTTTTAGATTTATATAGAGTTTAATGTTGTTTCTGGCAAATGGAATTAAATTATGGTATTGTAAGAAAATGACTGTGGTTACAGTTAAATATAACATGCAAGTGTATTCTCTAAATCATAAATGCTGTTAATTATGATGTTCTGTCACTTCTGTGAATGGAAACATTGTTATTTAAGCAACAGCTTGAGTAACACTTTGTTGGTTCTCTTTTGTGTGACCCCCTTACAGGTCAGTCATAAATGATTCTGTGGTGTCTGCACCTGGTTTACAAGCCATCTCAATTATTCCATTTCTAGTCTTGTACAATTATAATCAGTGGCATAACTTTTCAAATAAAAAGTACAGTTATCATTTGTATGTCTTTCCAATAACTCCTAAGTGCTGCCTTACAAAACAGATTTCCCAATACAAGCACAAAATGCAGTGTTTCCAAATTCCATCAAGACAACTGATTCATACAAGAGCTTCACTATATAAGGATGATTGAAAAGTTCTCGGCCATGCCCAGAAATCGCAGCACTACACATGTGATCCCCCCCACCCCACCCCTATGTTGGTACACATATTAGTCGATGCCACATAAAATTGCAAGACATTCCAGGTAGCAGTTGACTGTAGACAGTTATTTGAATCAGGTGTGGTGCACATGGTGTTGAAAATGAAAAAAAAAAAAAAAAAAAAAAAAAAAAAAAAAAAAATTGAGTACCTTGCAGTGATCAGATTCACTGTAAAAGGAGGTTTAATACTGAATGAAATCCATTTGTGATTTGTCAATACGTATCTCAGCTCTTCACCCTCAGTTTCTGCTGTGAAGAAATGGCAGGCGAGTTTAAAACATGGCAGTGAAAGCATCAAAGATGATCCATGAAAAGAACGTCCACAAGTTTAAGCATACCAGAAATCATTGACAAAGTCTATGATATGATTTTGGAAGATTGGCGTATAAAGGTGCGTGAAATTGCGAATTCTCCAAGAATGTGAAAGGAAAGCTTTGTGCAAGGTGGGTGTCATGTCTACTCCCTATGGATTACATATGCATTTGTACAACACTTCCCAGAAAGTGTTTGGTGCATTTTAAGAAAAATAAGACTTTCTGCATTGATACATGTCAATGGATGAAACATGGGTTTACCATTACACACCTGAATACAAATAGCAGTCTATGCAGATTCTTCAGCTCCAAAGAAGGCAAGGACTGTGCCATTGACAGGAAAGATCATGGTGTCAGTGTTTTGAGATGCAAAAGGAATTTCATTGATTATCTTGAAAAAGGTAAAACCATAATTGGAGAATACTACTCTCAACTTCTAACAAAACTGAACATGAGCATTTGTGAAAACAAACCTGGCATAAACAAGGAAAACAAAAACATCTATCAGGACAACGCCCTGCCCACAAGTGTCTTGGCAATGGGGAAGTTGAGGAATTGGCACTATGAAGTGCTGGAACATCCACTGTTTTCCCAGAGTCGGCCTCCTTGGACTTCCATCTGTTTTGAAAAACTGAAGAAATTCCTTGCTGTTCAGCACTTTGTCCAATAGAGAAGCCATAGTGCCTGTGAATGTATTGATATTGAAGGACATCGTTACAAAAATTTCAAAAGCATAGATCATCGTTTTCACTACCAGGACAAGAACTTTACAGACTGCCCCCATACATTGTAGTTACTATCAACTTCATGTAATTGAAAAGTGTAAACTTCAGCATTCATAAGAAAGTATTATGCCAGGGATGTTCCAGAAACTTCTGGAATAGTAGTGCCATGGACAGGGCTTGCATTATTACATATTGCTGTCACTGAGGGTGTGTTAAGCAACTCTTTACAGTGTCTGGCCGTAGTCAATTTTTGTTTGGCGCCTCATCATTTTTCCATTAGTGTGTGTAAATGGACAATGTGAAGCTCCTAGACTTTGCATCTTGGTTGAGAAATAGTCACAAAATGTTCAAAAACAGCTAACCAAGATACCACTGTGGAGGACAGCTCAATTGCAAGAATTGTTCTCTCTTTGACCCCTATTGCTAGTGATTAATCAGTTTCGTGTTTACAACTCCAAAACCAAGCAACAATCAAGTCAATGTAAGATATTTTAACTGCATGCTTCCCCCTCCCCCACCGACAACCGCCCTCTTCCCCACACATGAACACCTTGCTTGCCTGATGCGCCATGTGATTTTGTCTTATTTCTGTGCGTAAATGAGACACGAAAGGACACCCTCAAGTGACAGTAGAGAAAGGAGAGAAGTAAATCTTACCTGCTGAATATTACCAAAACTTAAGGTCTTGTATGATATTCCTAAGTAATTTTTGAGAATTATTATTTCCGTAAACCTTTTGTATCTTTTACTAGATGAAGGAACCTGTTTACAGAAAATAATGAAATTTTGATTACATGTGACTGTCATGGAAGTCGGACTGTAAGGAGAAGTTGTTTTCAGTCTATATTGAAAATAGTTTCATCTTGATGCCATTTTTCTTAGAGATGTCTACACACAGAATGATTCGTCAGAAAAAGTAACGTGCAACCACTCATTTTCCAAGAATTGTGAACAACACACAAGCACAGTTAAGACTCTGACTGCCACAAAACCGCCAGGAGCGACAGCAGATTCTTGTGCCTGATGCCAAGTGTCCACTGGCAGCCATAGCAGAGCCTCATGCCTGACGGTATGGCACCTTGCATGCAGCAGTCACAATGTTAACATAAGCTAGTTGTAAATGCTTGTGTGTGGGGTGGGGCAAGGCAATGGTATGATTAATGCAGTTGTTTGATCTATAAGTATGCTGTACAAATCACTATTCATTAGCAGGTGAATGAGTGTCTGTGCAATGTTGAATGATATGCAGGGTATTTTAAGATTTTGGTATGTTATGGTAAGAGCCATTTTACTTGTCATGAATGCTCAGTAATCAATGGCATATACTGTATTCCTATTGAAATGTATTTCTCAGTCCTTATTGGCTGCATTTGTCTTTATGCACAGCCATTTGAATGTGGTTCTGTCTAGCACTTTGAACTGAGCCCAATATGGGTTGTGGTCTTCAGTCCGAAGACTGGTTTGATGCAGCTCTCCACACTATTATGTTCTGGGCAAGCCGCCTCCTAGTCCCTCCATAACTACTGCAATCTACACCTAGTCGAATCTCATTAATAGTTCTCGTCTCTTAGTCTCCCTCTACAGTTTTTACTCCCCACACTTTCTCCACTACCAAACTGACAATTCCTTGATCCCTCATGATACAACCTTATCAACTGATCCCTTTTTTTAAGCAAGTTGTGCCATAATTTGTTTCTCCATTTTGATTTAGTACCATCTATGAGTTATGCAATCTACCCATCTCTTCTTCGGCACTCTTCTATAGCAACAAAGTTTCAAATCTTTTATTCCCTTCTCTGAACTATTTATCACACAAATTCCACTTCTATAGAAGACTACACACCAGATCAGGCCCGTCCAAACCACGACCCGAGGGCTGCATGTAACCCAAAGCGTGTATCAAAGTGACTCAAGAAGCGAGCATCTATCATAGGATTGGAAAAAAAAATCCAAAAAACTTTGATGATGTAAAGTTATTACAAATTGAGCATTTTCAATATGAAAATCCTGCTATATGATGCTTATCTCGCATTGGTCCATTCCAGTTTTTTTCTACTCCACTCAGTGGTTGTTGTTAGTGTTAGGTTATTATCCTTTGTGCAGCCCAACAATACTTTTCTTCCAGTATGGTCCAGGTAAGCTAAAAGGTTGGAAACTTGCTTAAGTCAAATACTTTTAGAACAGAATTATTAACATACACATTTATATTCTATGTTGACAAAATCCTCTTTTCCAGAAACTGTTTTTCATACAATTTCCAGTCTGCATTTTATATCCCGCTTGCTTTGGTATTCATCCTGTAATCTCTCTTCAAAATACTATACATTCCATTCCACTGCTCTTTTAAGCCCTTTGCCACTCTGACAGTCATCAGCAAACCACAAAATTTTTATTTCTTCTTCCTGAACTTTGATTCCCTTTCCAAATTTCTCCTTGGTTTCTTAGCTCAGTGGACAGATTGAATAAAATTGGGAGTAGACTACAAACCTGTCCCATACCCTCCTCTGTTACTGCTTCCTTTTTATGTCCTTTGACTCTTATAATTGCAGTCTGGTTTCTATACAAGTTGTAGATAAACTTTCACTCTCTGTATTTTATACCCCCCCCCCCCCTTTTCGAGAATTTTTAAGATTGTATCATGAACTACTTTCTCCACATCTACAAATGCTGTAAACATAAGTTTGCTTTTCTTTGGTGTCTGTTCTAAGCTAAGTCTTAGGGTCAGTATCTCTTCACACGTTCCTGCACTTCTGCGGAAACGAAACCTATCTTCCCCCGAAGTCAGCTTCTACCAGTTTTTCCATTACTTCACAAGTAATTCATTTGAGTATTTTACAACACTGTCTTATTACATATATGGTTTGCTAGCATTCACACCAATCCCCCTTCGGACTGAAATTATTATGTTTTTATTATAGTCTGATGTGTTATTTCACCTGTCTCACTTGTCTTGCAAGCAAATAGTGTTGTCATTCTACCTCATTTCAAGAATATCAATAATTCTGAGGGAATGTCATCAATTCCAGGTGCATTGTTTCACCATAGGTGCTTCAGTGCTCTGTCAAATTACTCTTGCAATATCGTGTGTCTTATCTCCTATTCATCTACTTCCATTTCCCTTTCTGTACACTTTCACCAGTTTTGCTTCCCTTCTATCTGTTCCTTCTGCCATTCAGACTTCCCTTCTTTGCGTAGTACTGGCTTGCCATCTAAGCTTTCTATGTTCATACAGCAGCTTTTCCAATTTTTCCCCAATGGTGTTTTTATATTCCTATTGGTGGCAGATACCATTCCACAGCCAATCATGCTTCTACAGCTTCGCATTACTCTACTTGTCATTCCTGCTTTACTACTTTGAAATAACTTTGTCTCATTTTTCAGATGTTTGTATTTCCATTTGTCTACTTTGTTTGCTGTGTTTTAGTAATTTCTATTTGTGAAGTATCTTGTGCCATTGAAGGATTTATACTGGTTCTTGGATTTTTCCCTATGTGATCCTCTGCTATCCTCACTCTTTCATTTCTCAGAACTAACTGTTCTTTTTTAATTGAATTCTTTTCTCCTTTACCAAGTAACTGTTCCCTAATGCTGCCTCTGAAACACTCAGTGACCTCTTGTTCTTTCAAATTTTCCTTTATTTTTTACGTTTTTGCAGTTTCTTCAGTTTTAACCTGCAGTTCATAACCAATAAATTATGGTTAGTGCTCATCTATATCTGGAAATGTCTTACAGTTTAAAATATGGTTTCAAAAATCTCTGTTTTATCATTATCTAACTGATCTGAAATATTCTGGTGTCTTTAGGTCTCTTCCATGTATACATCCTTCTTTCATGCTTCTCAAGAACCAACTGTTAGCAGTAATTAACTTATGCAATGTGTGAAAATCTATGAGCTGGCTTCCCTTTTCATTCTGTTCCCTAGTCCAATTTTTCCTACTATTTTTTCTTCTCTTACTTTCCTACTATCATATTCCAGTCCCTCATCACAATTAAATGTTCGGACTCCCTTAACTATCATCTGAATAATTTCTTTTATCAAACAATGGAATATCCAGGATGGAATGTAACAATATTATGAGAAGGAAAGTTGCTACTCACCACATAGCAGAGATGCTGAGTCGCAGATAGGCACAACAGAAAGATTTACACACTTAAAGCTTTTGGCCAATGGTCTTTATCAACAATAGACACACATGCGCACAAAAACACTCACCCAAACCCAACCCACACACACTACCGCAGTCTCAGGCAACTGGCAGTGTGGTTTCAGTTGCCTGAGACTGCAGCTGTTTGTGTGATCTGCGACTCAGCGTTTCCGCTAAATGGTGAGTAGCAACTTTCCTTCTCATAATAGAATTTATTTTATCTCGCCTTGGATGCTTTAAGTCTCTTCATCTGGTGAGCTAGTTGTTGGCATACAGACTTGTGCTACTGTGCTGGGTGTTGGTCTTCATCTCTGTCTTCGCTACGATAATGTGTTCACAATACTGTTCGTAGTAGCTGCCCCGCATTACTATGTTGTTCATCATCAGACCAGCTACTGCACTAGTCCTATTTGACATCTGACCTTAAAATATCCAATCTATTTTTAAATTCCATAACCTATGTACATCTACGTAAATACTCAAGCCATGGCATGGTGCATGGTGGAGAGTACTGGGTATCACTATTAGCCATTTCCTTTCCTATTCCACTTGCAAATAGACTGAGGGAAAAAGGACTTATCCACACCCCTCCACATGAGCCCAAATTTCTTTTATATTTGTGGTCCTACACAATTAAGAGACCTATAGTTCCATGATATGTCCTGTAAACACCATTTTTGTTTTCCCAGATGATGGTATCCTTTTGATTAGTTAACATCTGGAAATCTGGAACTGGGGCTAGTTAAGCTCCAATATATTTTACCTAAGACAATGCCATCATCGTTAAGCCGTAACGTAGAGCTGCATGCACTAGGGAAATAGGATAACAGTAATGTCTACTTGGTTTCTGCCATTTGCAGTACGAAGATAACAATGCCATATGGGCTTCTGTTATAAGGATAGATCCAGACTTATGCCCCTGCAACTATCGAAAAGGCTGTAGCCTCTCTTTAGGCACCATATGTTAAGTCCTGACTCTCCACAGATACCACTTCATTGTAGATGCACCTATGGCATGGGTGTCTGTAACGAGGCTCATTTAATGCGTATTTCATTGTAAAGGTTGTTAATGAACATAGATTTGATACTTTATGATTTATTTACATTTACTTTAATATTTCTTTTTTTTATTATTTGTGTTTTGATTAGAGTAGCTTATTTAACTTCAGTACAGCAAAGGTTTTTGATTAGGCCTACATCCAAACTCATAAAGGTTCTATTAAGGCACGGTTCACTGCTGTTCCTCAACCTTTTATTGGTGCAATTATATTAGTTTGTAAAGAACAGCTAATTCTTATATTGTCAAATAATGTAAGGTACTTTATTATTTTTCTCGTATTTTGATTTAATGATGTATTTAGCACTATGAGTCATTTTTCCTTATTTGGCCTCTATATGTCCCCTCATTTTTTATGTACTAAATTAGGTGTTTATGCTGTAATAATTATCCTCTACTTTCAATTATTTCTTATTAGGCTGTCTGTGTCCTGTTGCTTGAACTATTTCATAGGGTTTTAATTTTATTGTCCTTTATTATTTTAGTTGGTAGGTATAATTATAAACTGCCAACTTCACGGTTTATTTGATGTTATTTTTTTCCCTTTATCTTCAGCCAAATCGAAATATTTTCAACTTTGCTGAAGAAAAATCTTAATTAGTTTTAGAGCTGAACACTGAGTTTGCTGCTGTTGGTTTCACTGTTCACTTTTACATTTTTTAGTAACCTTGCTATTGTATCTTTAGGATTTGGATTCATGAGATTTTACAATGTTTCCGTTAAGATAATCCTATATATTTAGCTTGAAAAGTTTTGTTCCTTCCATTCACTTTCTTTATTGGTTTAAAGATGTTATTGATTTCATTTATTTAGTGAAATTTTTGAGAATGAAATACTTAATAGAGGAGTTAAATTTTATATTTTCAAAGCATGTGCTTTTCATAAGGCAATTAATTATTATTTAAATGTAGTTTTTAATTAACTTATGTCATGCATTTGCTGCATGAACATTAAGTAGAAAACGGGAAAAGTAAATGATAGTTAAAATTTTTCTTATTGTAACATGAGGTTCTCTTCCAGTAATCGCTTTACAATTTGTCTTAACAAAACAACAATTAGCACAATTGAGAATAAAATTCGGCTACTGGGGTAAAATTGAAGATGTCAAAATTGTGTTTTATTATAAAAGGGCAAAGCCATAATTAATAAAAATTAAACAATAACTGCTCCTAGCGTTTTTAGAATTGACCATAAAATTGCATTGGCAAATAAGGAGTATTTATTATTCTGGTTGAATATGCACTAGATTGACAAGAGAATATGTTGGTACGAAATTATCTGTATCTCCGTAAAGATTAATTAGACATAACGATATTTGTAACATACATATGATTCAATCCTTAAATTTAAACTAAGGGTGAAATGAAAGTCTCTTTAGTGGGATTAAAGGGACCAGACTGCTATGGTCATCGGTCAAAAGTCTCTTTAGTATTTCTGTTAAGACCTAATGTGTTATTTGATCATGTTTGATGTAAGAAGAATAAATCGATTGCAGCCATAGCTGTAATAACAAATAACACAAAATGGAAAGTGATAAAATGATTCAGGGTGGCATTATTGAACTAAATCTGTTACTAATAAGGAAATACTGATAGGTTTGTAATTATTGTTGCCCCTCAAAATGATATTTGACCTCAAGGTAGAACACCTGTACTAATATAACAAACGTGATAGTAACTTCATCTGCTATGTTTTCATGACTGTAGTGCTGAGTCGTTTTTGATGTAGTTGGTATGGAAATAGGGTTGAACCCTAAGGAAGAACATATAGGCCACTTTTGGGGATCGACCCATCTAAGGGTGAAATAGTGATACAGACAACACTTGAGCAAAGGTCAGAGACTTGGAGTGCTTAAAAAGTATTCTGTGGCAGTGCAGATCCAAAGTTTATTCATGCATGCAGTTTCTCAAATTTGAAAAAAATTGTTGCGGCATCTGGCAAAGCTTATCCTGAACTGCAAATGAATATGAGAAATAAAGAATGATGATGTGAAAGGGCATTTTGGTGCCAACTATTGAATTTGTAGGATGGATGAATGAAAAAGTTGTCACAATAGAAGGAGAAATTGTAGGATATCTATCTGCTGATAATAACAGTTTTACAGACACTGAATAAGTCACCTCATAATGTACAGAGTTTCTTAAACTCTCTGGACTTGTCAGGAGTGCCTTCTCGTAATCTGAGGTTATAGGTTGGCTCTACAGTTCTCTTACTGCACAGTTCTCTTAATGCATAGTCTTGGTATGATCAGATTATATAATGATACATGCTTATAAATTGGACAACCACGGCAAAATATTGTTAAGGGTATTATAATTAGTGGCAAGCTGCAAGAGAAAGTTTTGACATTCCATAAATTCAAATTATGTTGATGGGTTTGCCTTTCAGGTTAAAAGACTGCAGTTCACACTAAAAATTACTGAAGGTCAAACACTCAAAGTGGCTAGTGTGCTTTTAGAGAAACCATGTTTTTCTCATGGACAACTCTATGTGGAATTCTTGCATGTGTCTAACCCATAAATTCCTTAAGTACTTGGAAAAGAAGGCAAGACCAAAAACGTAGTTCATAGAACTGTGTGTGTTAAGATCATTAAATAAATAATTGATATGAAAGAAAAAATGTTGTAGTTTCAATAATATCTAACCGTGATTCGACCTACAGCAAAATAATAGAAACACATCCATCTACACTTCTAAATGCTATCTCAGTATTTGAAGTTTAATGTACAGCTAAAAATAATCCAGTTAAGATTTGTATCAGTAAATGTAATCATAACAGCAATTCAAAATGTCATTAAAATGAAACATTTGTGAGTGCTGGTAAATCAATTAGAAATTACTAATACTTTTAAATAAGAGGCCAACAGAGCATACAATTGATAAGAGACGTACAAGCTCAGCTGCTATTAATGTTTAAAGATTCACATATCACAAACAGGAAGAAATTTCAATATACTATTCTCTGAACTCATGGGTGCTCTTTGCTTATATGTTGCTGAAGACAGACATCCAGTGACAGACATAGCATACAATCTACAAGTATTACACATTGCTACGGAGCCATAAGATAAACCTGTTTGAAGAAATATAACTCTGTTTCCACATGAACACATTCCCAAGTGATCAGAGTTACCCAACAAAATTTCTACGAAATTTCCATAAATTAATGATACAACCTATACATAAAGTGGTCAGGACATACTTCATTATGAAACAACTACATCCAATGTATTTTTTCTATTTCTTTTCTTTCCTCCAGCATATTTTGTAATGAAAAGGGAATGAGTTATGAATAAATACTCTAAAATATTATAAATAAGATAAGGTCCTAAAATTATTTGTTTTCTTTGAGGTTTAACTACAAGGGCATGACTGCCTGAAAGATACATTATTGTGTGCTGGAGTTGCACTATGTAGACAATGTGATAAAAGAGTGCCTTGGATCTGATCAGTGACAGTAAGTATGGTCTCAGAAAAATCCCATTACAGGTGGACTGTGAAGAAAGTGTGATCACCTTGCACCCTTGTGGTGGAAAATTTGAAGCTTAATATGACAAACTAAGTGAAGGAAACTTCTTGGGAATTCTTGAAAATATACTAAATTTATGGAGAACTGAGATTCTTCTGTGACATATTCAAATACAAAAAAGTATTACCTGTACCTACATAAGTACTATCACAAACAAAAAATCTGAGTTTCTTTGTTGTTGAACTTGCCCATGTTGAGGTTTAGTTTAAAACAGGAAGGTGTTTAAATAGCATTTGAATTGTTTGATCATTAAAATTGCTTCTAAATTTGCAAGTAGGAATCTAGAAAGAGTAGTTAATTTTTTTTAACAAATTCCAAATAGCTTCAGAATTTTGATAAACAGTAATATGATATTGAAACATTAATACAAGTTTTATTCACATTTTATGAAGGGGTCACTACAACATGAAAAGAATATAAGTATTGTATACATTCTTAGTTACGTTTTATGATTTAGTCATGTAAAATAGAATAGCCAACAGTTCTAAACAAAGCGACATACTTCATTATATACTGTTTTCAGTTTTCCTTGGATTGAGTAATTAGTGGTGGGTAAACAGTTACTAGCAGACTTTCCAGTGGCTGTGAAATGTACAATAAGCATGACACTACGTTTCCAGACTCGAATAGAAAGTCTCTTAAAACACTGTTTGGAATTCTATGAAACTATGGAACCAATAGAAGTACTTTGACAAAAATAATAGGCTAACTAGAACAGCGATAATTTATTTTATAGTTTGTCTGGGTTGTGCAATTGATGTAATGTTTTCACAGAACACAGAGACTGAGAAAGTTAATCGACAGTGATAAAGGTAATGATTAATACCACTAAATCTTCATTTCTTAAATTGTACAATTGCTGCTTTTACTATACATGTCATGCAACTGTCTATGTTTAGATCATTACAGACAGAGCACTAGCACTGACTGGAAAATGCTTGGGCACAGAAGTGGCCATGTTGAACAAAAATGAATTGAGTCGTGGGCCTCGTGTAGAACTAAAAATAGAATAGTTGGATGAGCATCTGAATTTCACTGATTTGATTTTTTATTGGTCCAGTTGTATCATACAGCACAAATTGTAAAACTGATATTGGACAGGTCAAAGATAGATAAAAGTCAGTTACCCTACCAGTACTATCTAAGCTTCCAAGGTTGATACATGGAGTTTTTTACTTGTAGATAGAGACAGAAATTGAGGTTGTATGTAGGATTGCTTGGGCAAGATTCAGTATCAGGGGTGGGCATAAAGTGATAATTGGATCCTTCTATCACCCACCAGACTCATCTCCTGATGTAACCGAGAACTTCAGAGGAAACCTCAGTTCACTTGTACATAAGTTCCCCAATCATACTGTAATCATTGCTGGAGACTTCAATCATTTAACAATAAATTGCGAAAATTGCAGTTTTGTTATTGGTGGGCATAAGACATCCTGTGAAACTTTACTAAATGCCTTGTCTGAAAACTACCTAGAATAAATAGTTAGGAATCTAGCTCATGACGGAAATATATTGGATCTAATGGCAACAAATACACCAGCTGTCTTTGAGGATGTCCACATCGAAACGGGTATCAGCGACCATGATGCGGTTGTGCCAACAATGATTACCAAAGTACAAAGGACAACTAAAACAAGCAGAAAGATGTGTGTTCAGTAAACTAGATTAAAAATCTGTAGTGTCGTACCTCAGTGAGGAACTTGAAACTTTCAGTACAGGTCAGGTGTATGTAAAGGAACACCTGCTCAAGTTTAAAAGAATAGTTGACCACACACTGGACAGATACATGCCCAGTAGAACATTTCATAATGGGAGGGATCCTCCATGGTATACAGTCACTGTAAAGAAACTTCTAAATAAACAGAAGTTACTGCATAATAGTTGTAAAATAAAGCATAGGTCTATAGATAGATGCTGAATTACGCATTTGGCTGTCATGAGAGAAAGGCATAATACCTTCAATGTCTACCATAGCAGAATATTGTCAAATGACATTAAAAAAAAAAAAAAAAAAAAAAAAAAAAAAAAAAAAAAAAAAAAATGGTTGTATGTAAAGGTTGTTAGTGCCACAAAGTTAGTGTCCAGTCCCTAGTCAATGAGACAGGAACTGAAATTGAGGGTAGCAAATTAAAAATTGAAATGCTTAACTCCATTTCCAAATGCTCCTTTACAAAGGAAAAACCAATGAGAATTGCACCAGTTTAATCCTCTTAGCACTGTAAAGATGAATGGAATAAGTATTAGTGTCAGTGCTGTTGTGAAACAGCTGAAACCATTAAAACTGAACAAAACTCCAGGCCCACATGGAATCCTCATCAGATTCTGTACTGAATTTTCGGCTGAGCTAGCCCCAGCTTCTAACTATAATCTATCGCAGCTCCCTCAAACAAAAAACTGTGTCCAGTTCTTGAAAGGCACAGGTCAAATCTGTCTACTAGAAGGGTAGTAGAAGTGATCCACAGAACTATTCTCCAGTATCTTTGACACTGATTTGTTGTAGAATCTTAGAACATATTCTGAGCTCAAACACAATGAGGTATCTTGAACAGAATGACCTTCTCAGTGCCAATTATCATGGATTTCAAAAACATCGATCACGTGAACCCAAATCACACTTTTCTCACATAACATACTGAAGGCTTTTTTTTGGATCGAGGCAACCAGGCAGATACAGTATTTCTTGATTAGCGAAAAGCATTTGACTCCAGTACCACTTCTATACCTATTGTCAAAAATTTGGTCATACGCAGTATTAAGTGAAATTTGTGACTGGATTGAGGACTTTTTGTTAGGAAGAACACGCCATGTTATCTTAAATGGAAAGTCATCGTCAGATGCACAAGTAACTGTGAACATGTACCAGGGAAGTGTGTTGGGACCCTTGTTCATATTGTATATTAATGACCTTGCAGACAATGACAATACTAAAATCAGGGTTTTTGCAGATGATGCAGTTATCTATAATGAATACTACATGCGAGAAGCTGCATACATATTCAGTCAGATCTTGATCAGATTTCAACGTGCTCTACACTTAAGAAAACGAAAAAAAAAAAAAAAAAAAACCATAGTATCCTATGACTATAATATCAATGAGTCCTGTTGGAATCGGCCAACTCGTACAAATACTTGGGTGTAGAACTTCATAGGGATATGAAATGGAATGATTACATAGGTTCATTCGTGGGTATAATGAGTTGTAGACTTTGGTTTCTTGGTATGATGCTGGGGGAGTGCAATCAGTCTGTAAAATTGATTGCTTACGCATCACTCGTGCGACCTTTCCTAGAATGTTGCTCAACTGTGTGGTATCCGTAGCAGGTAGGACTAAAAGGGGATACTGAACGGATACAGAGGAGGGCAGCACGAATGGTCACAGGTTTGTTTAATCTGTGGGAGAATGTCACAGAGATACTGAAGGAACTGAACTGGAAGACCCTTTTCACAGAGATACTGAAGGAACTGAACTGGAAGACTCTTGAAGACAGGCGTAAACTATACCGAGAAAGTCGATTAACAAAGTTTCAAGAACAGGCTTTAAATGATAACTAGGAATATATGACCATCTACGTACCGCTCACTTGAGGATATGATTAGAATAATTAGAGCACGCACAGACGCATTCAAACACCCATTCTTTCCGTGCTCCATACGTGAATGGAACATGAAGAAACCCTAATAACTGGTACATTAGGACGTACCCGCTGCCACGCACCTCACGGTGGTTTGCTCAGTACAGATGTTCATGTAGGTACCGGTAATTGCATTTGTCTTTAGTGATGTACAAATACAGCACAATGTAGATAAGTATAAAATTATCACGCATGTCACCAAACATTAGCACTTCTTCGGAATTTTATTTATTTCTCCGGGCATGTGTTTACATTTCTCTAGATACTGGTTCACCATCGCACTGCGCTTCATTACTCTATCCGAGTTTGTCAGTGATGCGTATTTTCCTTAAGCATTTGGTAGCTTTAACATTAAAAGTATATGGTAAATACTATGACGAGTTATAATTTCTTAAAACTCGTATAGTTTTCAATATTTTACACTTACAAATACAGCTCTGTTTGCGATCCACAGATAACATTGTTCGTATGGGACTAGCACTGAACTTGAATAATATACTTGATATTGTTATGTAACATGTTAAAGCTGTTTGATAAATGCGTAACTTTTCGTTACAGTATATAATGCAGGAAATAACTGTAGCCTTCTCGTTCCTTATAATGACGAAATTTATTTCTGAAGTACTGTCATAATTAAGAGTTGGCCATATTGGATTGTCGCCAGACCACTTGTTGTATCGTCAGTGACAGCGCGTTACTTGTACGAAATAAACCGTGAGGCGGGGCACCAAGTATTGTTCTATATCTTCACCATGAACGGGTAATTAGCACGGCTTTCCTCAAGCAGTAGGAATTTGGACGACGAAAAGGCTTTCAACAGCGCTCGGGAATTTTTTTTCTCGATTACATAGTTTTTAAAATTTCAGTAAATCCCTCCTGACAATATGTTACCAGAGGTTCTCACAAGAAGTCGAGAGGCAAAAGATTCTTCTTCGCAAAAGCAATTTGTGATATTGTTGAAACAGAGAAAGTCGACTTAGGCATGCATGATTTCATGTATCAGCTGTCGTAGTTAAGGTTATGTTTCAACTGGGAAAATTGACGAGGTTTAAGGTGTACTGTCATTTTAAGTTTTGCCGTGATGTTTTGTCTGCATAATTTTACGGTTTTCGTGTAATGACGTAACGTTGTGCTTAACAAGACTACTGCTAAAGTGCGTGTCAACCATGACATTCAAAAGACGTTGTTTACGATCGTCCAGCAGTGTAAACTTTTTATTTATTTTTATTAACATATATGTTACTTGCTTTTGACAGCAGCTAACATTCCGAAATTCACGTGCCAAGTGAGGAGAAGAAAATATTTATTCGGTATCTACTATACAAAAATGTTTTCATCTAGGTGAAGTGTCATTTTACATTCAGAATTTTCTGATTAACGTGTGTAGCATCTTTTGCGGGAGTAGGACTTGTTGACGTGGAGTACTATTTGTAAACTTTTGCCATTGGCCATTGAATAATACGTGGTGCTTGTAAATGTTTGGTGCCTCTCAACAACCGAGGGAGAATAAAAGTTACATTGGGGTGATGAAAGGAATGGGTTAATATTGGCATCGGGTCATGATTTTGAGTGTGATCAGTGCTGACATGTTTTAAAGTCATTGAAATGTGTTTATTCAGTGCATACTGAGGGAGAGCACAGGAATGTGGCGACTGTCCTTTCACAATTCCTTTTTTTTTTCTTCCAGGTAAGTCAATCCACAAATTAGTGTGACAGAAGGCGAAATCTGTTGCTGTGGTGCTTTTGTGTGGGCCACTGAGGTATGTGTGAAGAATATATATATATATATATATATATGCAGCTTTCTTCTGCTGTGGTGTATCATATAATGCCATTAATAATGAAATTATCTTTTCATATGTAACGATGAGCTTGGAAGGTTAATATGGATGTTTAGGTGCATGTATTTGCTGTTTTAACAAGTGAAGTGCACATATTGCTTTCTTTAGTAATTTTACTGTTAATAGTGTTTGTAATGTAGTTGTATGGTATGAATGAGAGGGCTGTACATGAAGTTCATTAATTCGATTTCATTAAAGTAAATTGGAGCTCTGTATATCAAACATTTGTCTATCTGCTATTAGCTGCTGTAAGGAATTTCTTATTTGGGAGTAGTGTTTAGGAGCTACAGGGTTTTTATGGGAAAATTTTGAATGGGATTTTTTTTTCCCGTATAGTGTCACAAAATAGAGACTGAGTTATTTATCATTCTAAATCTTTTAAGTGAAATAAGTTAACTTCATGTACTGGTCTCAGGAACTGGTGTAGAGAGCATGTTCTGTGCACATGCTTTGCAAATTCCAAATGCATGTTGTTTCTCTTCTGTGTATATTACATAGCTTCTAAGACTGTGATTCTATTGTATAGGTGATCCAAAGAATCAGAATTCCAGAAAATAGGGGAAATTGTATTGAACCTTCCATGTCAATTTCAAAGAATATTGTTTGATAATGGCTTATTGTTTGAATAAATACACGATTACATTTACGGTTTTCTGAATATTCTGGCACTTAAAATTTGTTAAAGACAGTTTTCATGATTTATTCTCCAGTACAAACTATTGAGCAGATGTAAGGTCTTCTCACTTTCTGCTTACGTGCACAAATGAAAAACTTGACATTGTCATTGGTTTGCTAAGTGGTACAGGTGTTGGATTATTTGCTCCTGTTAGATGTCCATAAAGCCATAGTTTATTGATTCTTCAAATATTCCCATCACTTGGAAGAAATGGAAATTAAATCAGCTCTATACTGCCAAGGCAGCTGTAAATGGGCATACAAAACACACGGACAAATAATCAGTGTGATGTGGCATTGAAATTGTTATTAAATCTGTTGTCACCATCCTGTTATACTTTCCATTGTGTACAGTAACAAAATTTGGTTTCTGTTAATCATTATCATGCGTAGGATCTTCCATTGCTTAACCTGGTATCGTTTCTGTTAGTTTTGTACAATTATTGGGGGTCCATTTCTTTGTCTTTAAAAACTTCATGCTTTTATATGATTTGATAGTAGAATATTTTGTTTGTGGAGATGCAAATATTGGTGTTGGGGGAAAATCTATTTCAGTTTGCTCATTACAAACATGAACAACTTCCAGGGACCTATTGGTGGTGGGATTTGCAATCATTAGTGCATCTAAGCTGTAACAAAATAGTTTATTGCTATATCTGTTTGCATTTGATTTTTGTTGATGTCATCTGCTGAATATCTTTCCAGAAAGCAGGTATCTGTGTGGTAGTTGTCATCATTTCTAAAGACCAAATTTTTCAGAGGGGAGTGTTTATTCATGAACTCATGTAAAAGATGTTAATTTAGGGTGTATGGTGATGACTCAGTTGTGTGAAAAGATCGATGGCCTATAAGGTAGATCTGTTTACTATAGCAGATTACTGAAGTGCATTCACTGCAAAGCACAACTTCAACTGTTTCTACACTCTGTTGATGTAGGTCATGTGTGCACATAGTTAATTTTAGTGAGTGACATACTAGTATGAAAGTTAATAAAAATGTTTTCATGATGGAAACTTTCTAATGAGTTAAGTTTTATGTTGGTAACATTTGAGCTAGATGCTACTTACTAGTGTCAGTAGTAATCTCAGTGACTAGAATTGTGTTCATTGGATTGGTGGATATCATTTTTTTGTATTTCTGATGTTTCTTTTACTGCAGTTGGTTTTTTGGTAGATATTTGCTCTTTCAATCTCTAAGAGTAATTCTTTATTATTTGCCTATGTTATAACTCATGTTATGCATCCCTTACTAATTATCTCACTTCACATAGATATTTATAGCTTGATAATAAATGTGATATTGTTAATGTGAGTACATGGAAACTACCTTCTGCCTGTGTAAGTTTTTATACTGTTATGCTTGAAGTTTCATGCTCACGTTTCAGTTGTGTTACTGTCTTGCTTTGATCTTTGAAGCTGATGTGGCCTTTCTTCTGTCCTATTGTCTTTGCTGTATTTATTTTAATTACTGCTAATATAATCAGTCAGTGGTTCATTTTGTAGTCAAGTGTTATGCAGGCTTGAAACTTACAGCTGAACCAACACAGTATATGCATCTTTAATTTTTTATTGTGATGTGATAGGATGGGAAGGAAATCTCGGGTGTTACTTAGTGGATCAGCTGATTTTGTATCCTGCACTGGTTTGTGTGTCCATTTCATTTAATAGTAGGTAGCTGTGCAGTTTGTTTGTTGCATTGTCTTTCCATGTACATTACTATTTACATGTGACTTATTCTTCCTCTTCTTTTTCTTCTTCTTCTTCTTCTTCTTCTTCTTCGGAGTCTTCTGTTTAACTTTTCTTTTTCTGACTTAACAGCCGTCTCTTTCACTCTTTATTCGTTGGTCTTCTTATACTGTCCTTTCATGTTTTAGATAAGTCATGTTAACATGGTTATAATTCTTCTATAATATTATGTAAAAGAGAGAATCTTTAGTGATCAGTGTTTTTCTCTGAACTTTCCGTTTGCAAGATTCCAATAGGTCCATTGCTCAAGTGGAAAAGAGTGGAAAAGCTGTTGAATGGTGACATCAAGTAGAATGGTATGGTGCAGCCCATGCCGCTAATCGTGAAAACGAGAATCATCATTGCTCATCCTGTCAAGACATCTACTTGCACTTTGCTAAAGAAAGAACAAGATATGTTTTACATGTCACTGACAAGAGATCTTAACACTTATTTATTAGTTTTAGTAAGAAATATGAGGTGTGATCATAACATATCATGGTTCATGATAAATTTTGATACTTGAAGTTGTTCCAGGTAGTGGCATTGTGCTAATAACTAATGTACTGAGGTAGTGAAAATGTTTGTTAGATAATAGCTCCTTCAATGTTGCTGATTGATGAAGCAGTCTCATTTTAAAAAACTGCATTGTGTAATTGTTACATGTTGTTTATGAGGATGGTTGTTGTAGATCTCTTGGGAATTGCTGAGAAAATGTTGGGTTAATGAATTTATGCACATATTATTTGGACATGAGTGATGATCATCTTTTGAGAGTCTTAATGCTTTTAGTATCAATCATTTCAATTCAAGGCACAGGTGATAAAACAAATTGATGGGTAGATTCTTGAAGATAAACTGACAGAACATAAATAATGCTGTTGAAATAGAAAATCACTTTGTGCAGTTGTTCAGAATCGGTATTTTGCACTTTGTTTAAAGGTCTGGCAACAGTTACTGCTATTATCTGTAGGCAAGTTGTGCAACTTTATTTCAGCTGTTGTATTTATTTCAACCATGTGGTAACATTACACACAGCCAACGTTTTATCACTTATGTTTTGAAGAGTTATTTTTGGTTAATGCACAGTCCTACTTGGAGATTGCCATGAAAATAGCACAAGGCTTGGCTGATTGTGAATGGCCTGTCTTCCTGGTAGCATTCCCATGAGCCTTATGAAAGGCAGCATTCAAGTATGCCACAAGATTTTGTAGAATTTTCACTTCTCCTGTCCAAGATGACTTTGAATGTAGATGATCATACTTGCATTGATAAATGTTATGACTTGTTCTGAAACTGAAAAGATTCATAAATTAAAAGGAAATGTGCCAACACAGCTGTTGACTGTGCCTGTGAGCAACATGAGAACCCTCTGTCAATACTGCAGGAACTTCTAAGTACTTCTTTATAAGCTCTTTTGCAGGGGAATATTATGCAGCCTTGATACTGTTTGGTCACACCTTGTTGGACAGATCTTTATGTAAGTGTACGTTGGAAACAAACTTCCTCTATGAAAATAACTTGTATAAAAATCTGTATGAATGTTGCACTGTTCTTGAACATTTTTTTAATTTGGGAACAGTAGGATAAAGGTTTGAAAGTATTTTGATAGTATGAAGTCCTTAGGTTGTATAAGCATGCAAATTTAATGGAAAACTAGCTACCAGAAATGTTTCTCAGTTTACATTGTAAATAATTTGGAATAGTGAAATGAACGTGCATTTGAGTCAATGGTCATGTAAAATCTTGGCATAATAAATTTGATAAAGGAAGTGATAAGAATATCTTGTAAGCCAATGGCATAAAAACAGTAATTTGCGTACTTCCCCTACCAGGTGTTTGTCATCCTGGTTTCGTAAACATAGTGCCGAGCTTTGAACTGTTAGCGTTGGTAGCAGTTGTATGCATGTTATTGAAGTCAAATTCCTAATATACATTAAGCATGTTAAATACATTCACTGCCACATGCTGTATTACAAAGTATAAGGAATACCTGATAAATGAGCTTGTAGTGCTTTATTTTTTAGCATTTTGATACTTTACTTTTGCAGTTATTTTTAATACATGTATTTATGCTGTTACATTGCTGATTTGGTGCTATCAGTGAACAATATTTAGCTGTTTTTTGCTTACAAGATAATGTGTTACAAGCAGAACTCAAATAATTGTATAGTGTTTTACTGTACAATATTTACACAATAAATATATTAATTTTGTATGTATTAATATTGTAACATCATTGCTTTTATAAGTTCAGTATTGGTTACTAGCTTATAACATGATAATAAATTTTTTTGAGTTGTCATTGCTTTGCAACTCTACTCATTACACAATTTTGACTGTAAATAATTATTGATTTGACCCATCCAGAAACATGGTAGCCCAATTTGGCATTTTATGATCATATTAACCAAGTAATTGTTCATAGTGAGAGGTGAAGTACTGTTACATTCTTCCTTGTAGTTTTTACACATAAAGTGAATCCAAAAACTCCGTGATTGTTGTGGTGACATATTGGAATTATGTCAAGTTGAGTAGCTAAGAGAAAGATTGTCATTTCTTGTGTATGGAAGAAGTTTTTATTCGTTTCTCTTAAATGCCACAAAGTAAAATTGACAGGTCTGCTTTACTTCAGTCAGCAAAAAATTGTTGGTGGGTGGTGGTGGTGGTGGCGGCGAGGTGATAATGAACATCGTAATAATGGTTTGAGCAGTCCCCTTCATTCTGCCTGCCTTTTGTGGAACTTCACATTCAGCAGGTTTTTGATGTGTTATGGTATGCAAGTCTATTTTATTTTGGTGGTGAGTTGCTGTGATGTAAACCAGTTGGCCTTCACAAAGTGCCATTAACAGTACTCATCATATACACAAATTACAGTGGGAGCTTCTTGATTTAAACAATTATTCATGATGGTGTTATTAGTCTGATAAAGAGACAGTTAATACAGAGACAAGTAAACATCTCACTAACATAGCTGTTTCAGAAACATTGGCACTCTTAGTTCAAAAGTAACTGGGATGAATTGCCTTATTTACCTATGTCATCAGTGCAATTCACATTTTATGAAGTGCTGTGCACTGGATTTGTAACATCTGCAAAATTTTCCTTAAAAAAAAAAAACCCACAGTATAAATAAATGGAGACAAGCTTTTCATCATTAACATTTCCATAACAAGGCATGATAATGGCAAGTTAGATTAAGAAGGTTGATAGGCTTGCGATAACTACTAGAAAATGGGTCGTTTTTCATTTCATGACCTGCGATTATTCTTGGAGTTGACAGTGTGGGCTTAAAAATAACTGTAGTATATCCTCTTTACTACTACTACTACTGCACAAATACCTGTATGCTGTGCTGTCCAGGTAACTTACCCAGGCGCATTCACATGTACTGTGTACGAAACAATGGGTTGTGTGCCTCCATACGTCCCCTAAATTGATCATTGTTTTTTTTCCATATTATATATTTGTAGGGCAGAGAAATAATTTCCCAGAACCATCCTTTTAAACATACAATTAATTGTACTTATTTGAGAGCTATCTGGAAAGTAAATTCAATTTCATATATCGTAGAAAGTAGTAGGGGAAACAGAATGGTCGCTTCACTACCTCCCACAGTAGATCACTTTCCTTAGAGCTGCAGTAGTGAGAAAACCAAATTGCTTCTGATTAATTATTCAAAATGGTCATCGCAACTGAAAATTCCATCAAATGTAAAATTCGTTCTGTAGTAGCTTTTATAGTGGTAAGAAATAACAAAGCTGTGACATTAATTGTGTATTATGTTCTGTATATGGACCATATGTAATTAGTGAAGGTGTTGCACATTCATATGAATATTCATGCAAAGGTATTGAACAACTATAGTCAGTAACAAAATGGAGCAAAAATAGCAGAAAAATCAGTGAAAAGGTGCATTTAATGACCTCTCAGTTGTTTTACAATTTTCCAGATATTTTTGGGAGTAATTTGTGGTCAGTGGATTCCAGGACTCATTTCTGAGGACCACAACAGATGACTGCTTCTCTGGATTTAACTGTTAAAATGTAAAATGAAAAGGCCTACTGAACAGAATCATGACTGGTTACTTGTTATAAAGTTCCCATGCTCACATAGAGACAAAACAGTGGGCAATAGATTGAAGGGCATTAAAGGAACATCTGCCACAGCCCAAATGTGGTTCAAAGTGATTTCCACCTCTTCAGGCACAAAAAAAGTGGCATGGCTCTAAACACTGTTATTCCAACAAATAACATAAAGATAATGGCACTAGCTGGCTGAAATCTCAAGTGGCAGAATTTCAAGTGGAGAGAATTTGGCACATCATTAAGACATAAAATGAATTCTTAAATTTCAGTGGTGATTATGCAGAGGGGTAATATAGAGGTGAAATATTAAGATTCTTGTAATAAATTCACTGTAGCTACTACAGCATTTTATTTATTGGTTAATGGTAGTTACTCTCCGGATACTGCGTCCAGGAAATCATCTGCCTATTACACTGTGATAAACCTGAAAAATTCAAGCCCTACAGTTAGTTATGTGTGAAGGGTTACAAGTGGTCATTCATACATATATTGCTTCAGTATTTATTCTGAAGTTTCTTTACTGAGCTCTAATGATTTATGATGCAATAGCGAAAGAACATAGTTTTTTCGTGTATGTTGACTCATTACTTTCATTTTGATACTGTCAGTGCACTTTTTATAAGCCTGCATGTTTTTGTCAACAGTAAAGTGACCATACTTTCGGAATCGGCAGTCTCATTGTTGAATAAATGTGAAAGTGATTGAAGTTATGTAATACATATTTAATGTGTATCCAATCAATCCTGTAAGATTATTCTGGGTATGAGCTGCAGGGGCTCTATTTCATAGTATTTGGAGTGTAGGGGAGAAGTTCAGGTTATTTGCAGCTTGGAGTTGAGCTGCGGGGTGTAATTAGGTCGCTTGGGCAGTGAGAACTTGACACATAGAGGAAAGAAGTCTCAACTTTGCTCACAGTTTCAAACCATCTCAAAGTTCAAATAGACTGATCACCCACAACATTATGACTACCGTAAAGATTTAAACATGGCTACTCAGTTCAGTGACTGTTTACAAATTAAAGCAATTAGAGTCCTTGGTCACAAAATTTAAGTCTTTTGACCAGGTTTCAACACTTCTATGAGTGCCTTCATTAGAAATTAAATATTCAAATTGGCCTATAACATAAGTACAAATTTACGGGATTTTTTTTTATATAAATAAGTGTTAGTACTGACTAAAAGTACAAGAAAGAAACAGTACTTACATGTCATGTATAAGATAAATATCAAGTGAGAAAGGCTTTAGTACAAAAATTTAAAAAGAATACTTGGAAGGCAAGCCACTATGGGCTGCTCATACCTGTAAAGCCACAGGTAGCAACAACTGAACATTACACCAAGAGTGCCATCTAGTAGCCGTCAATATAAGAAGGCTACTTAACATTTAAAATATAGACAGCTGAATATTAAGAGGAACAGTATTTAGTACATGAACTAAGAGGCAAAGTTTTATTTGACAACAGCAGACATGGTAACTTTTTATTTATGTAAAAGCTTAGAAATAGTTTGAAGACTGAAAACTGATTAACAGTACAAAAGGATGCAGCATATACAACTCACATATAAAATAAATATTAACTGAAAAAGCTTTAGTCACAATCGTGAAAAAAAAGTGACTAAAGCTTTTTCGCTTAGTATTTATTTTACAAGTGATGTGTAAGTACTGCTTCTTTTTATACTGTTAATCAGTTTTCGGTCTTCAAACTGTATTTCTAAGCTTTTTTGTAAACAAAAAGTTTCCATCTCTGCTGTTGTCAAATAAAACTTCGTCTATTAGATCATGTACTAAATACTGTTCATCTTAATATTCAGCTGTCTATATTTTAAATGCTAAGTAGCCTACTTATATTTACAGCTACTAGGTGGCACTCTACATGTAATGTTCATCTGCCCGCACTTGCTAATGCGGGCACTTCAGTCTGTTGCTACCTGTGGCTTTATAGGTATGAGCAACCCATAGTGGCTCGCCTTCCATGAATTCTTTTTAAATTTTTGTGACTAAAGCCTTTTTCAATCGATACTTATCTTATACATGACGTGTAAGTATTGTTTCTTTCTTGTATTGTTAGTCAGTACTTACACTTCTATATAAAAAATTTTTCCCATAAATTTGTGCTTATGTTACAGGCCAATTTGAATATTTAATTTCTGATGAAGGCACTCACAGAAGTGTTGAAACCTGGCCAAAAGACTTAAATTTTGTGACCAAGGGCTGTAATTGCTTTAACTTTAATTATGACTACCTATCCAATAGTGTGTTGGTGCCTCCAGAATGCAATGTATTTACAATTGTATTTGGCATGGATTCAATAAGTCTAACATTTCATATAAATTACAGGCCAGTGGTTTGTGGGTGTGGAATTAGTGCTTAGTAGTCACCCAGATGTGTTTCGTCGGGTCTTATGATGCATTTAGTTCCTGTCCCAACTCCCATGGAAGCCCAGATAAATGTTCCCTGTAGCATAGTACCACCCCCACCAGCCTGCATACAAGATGCGAAGCATGTCTCTGAGCGGCAGGCATGTAGGACACAGCCATAAATCCAGTGTAATAAGAAACTTAATTCAACTAACCAGGTGACATGTTTCCATTGATCTATGGTCTAATGTAAGTGACACACCATTTGGTCGGCTTGGGAGCACTATGTTCGACAATGTGTGCTTCAAAACACTTGTTCCTGCACCAGCACTACTGTGTCTTCAGATCTGCCACGGATTGTCACGTATCCTGCTCAACAGACCAAACAAGCTTCCTACTGCCACATTCTAAGAGGCATGGACACTGAACACCTTATCACCAGCTCATTTTTCGCTGTCTTTCAGCCACTTTCCATAGGTACTAAATGGCTATAGCGTTTGTACAGCCGACCATCTTTCCATGCACTGGGCTGTAACAATCTATCCTGTGTCAAAGTCGCTTATGTCAATGGATTTCCATATTTCCAGCCCATATTGTTGTTAGAATGAGTCCCGAGACACCTTTTCTCTGCTTACAGTTGTATTGTATGATAACCGGGGACCTAGAAACGACGGAGAGGGTCCATCCCTGCCACAGCCGCAGTGGTCCACAACCCCACTACAACTACTGCAGTCCACTTCATCTCTCTGCTGCCCCACACCAAACCACTCTTTCAGGGTTATTGTGTGGTACGGCCCCCACCCCACCCCCCTCCTGACCCAGGGAACATCTTACACCAGACGAGTGTAACCCCTATGTTTGCGTGGTAGAGTAATGGTGGTGTACGCGTATGTGGAGAACTTGTTTGCGCAGCATTCATTGAGGTGGAATGAGGGGAACCAGCCCGCTTTCCCCTAGGCAGATGGAAAACTGCCTAAAAACCATCCCCACAGACTGAAAGGGTCACCGGACCTCGACACAAGTCCGCCGGGTGGTTTTGTGCCAGGGACCAGGCGCTCCTTCCCACTCTGGAAAGCCTTTGTTAGACTGCATGCTGCTTACAGTTACTTACTATGACACTTGCCTATGCAATGCCACCAAGCTGATTCAATCTCATGATGGGCAGTCAGTGATGGTAATATTTTGGCTCATTAGTGTATGTAGTAATTGGCAGAGAATCTTCTTTCAAGTATTAGTTAGGACTGAGTGACATTTAGATGCACACTTTGAGGATAGATGCAGTTGTATTTAGCATAATAAACGTACTGAAAAGCAGATGAAGTTGAAAGACTGCAGACACGCATTTTTGAGGAGTAACTTATAGGGAACCTTGTTGATTTGTTTTGGGAGCTTTGTGACTGAGAACTTCGAGGGACACTTATTTACCTACTAAAATACTTGTTTGAACCCATTTTTTGTCAATATCCACTATCATTTTCTTAGATGTGTGGGCAAATCAATAATTTCTGTGAATTAATTGTCTCACCACACCTCAGCAGCTATTGAGCATGAATGTGATGGAGAATAGAGAAGGTACACTAACATATTTAATCTGTTATCAGTCATTGGATAATTGTTTGCCAGTAGGCGTTCAGTGTGAAGTGAAAAGGTAGTACTGCAAGATTCTCCTCAGGTGCATATGCAAAACATTGCAGTAAGGCTTTTACTGAATTGTAATGTGTAATGCAGACATTCATTTCTGTGCACTCCATAGCAGAATGTGATTTAAACAATATTCAGTATCCCTTGGAGTCCTTGAAAAACTTTTGCTATTGAAATATGATAACTATAAAATTCAAACTTCTGTTGTAAAGGAGTGATGAAATGAAAAGTTTTAAAAACTGGATTCTTGTGGAGGGTGATAAATTTGCAGACATTGCAATCATGAGGAGTAGGGATTCAGTCAATGCATTAACTGTTACACACAGAGTGATAGATATTTCACTGCCAAGCTGGGACACTGCATCAGGAATAAGCACAGTGCAAGGCTTTGCTGTAGCTGCTGGTAACCTTCTGGCAGTCAGTGTGTCAAGAAGGGTCATTTGAGTGATGTGGTAACAGGAGTACTAACCAGCTGAAACAGAAATAACAGTTACTGAAAGAACCTTGAGAGGGAGGAAAGAAATGTGATGGAAGTGAAATGAAAGAGGAAATTTTAGTCATTGTGTTAAATGAGGCATGTCCTCCAAAGGGGGAAAAATATAATTCTGCACAAATGAAATAATGAAAGGGAATGATAGTGTTATAACAAACAAGGGGTATGTAGAAAATAATGAGTATGAATGTGGCATGAACAAAATTAATCTGAACTAAATTAGAAGACTGGTTGGAGATTTGGGTCAGAACCATTGCATAATAAAATTATAAATAAAGTTAGGTGTGTCGAAGAGTACTGAAGGAATACTTTTGTATTCAATAGACTGTTTATGTGGGTGAAAATTCCAGATAGCATGTGTGCAGTGTAACTTGGCATGTGTGTACACAAATGATGGTTTGACAGAATGGGAGACAGTAGTACTTTGGTTTCTGTTGCATGCAGACAATGTGCAATTGGAGAAGTGCTGAACTCTCAAATGCCTCTTGTGAAATGAAAGTAATAACATTACACACAGCCTGATATGCCTATCTTTCAACTTCTGTCTCTATGTCTGACATGTGTGGAGTCCTTTATGCCATACTGTGGAGCGTAGAGGTAGCAGTAACTGAAACACAATGGCTGATCCTTCAGTAGTAAGAGACGCATTTACCTGCAGGGAGTAATTGAGTCTTACATGCATAAACTGTCTTTTTTGTGTGTTATCTATTTGGTTCTTTATCTTGTTTACTCTGTTTACATCACAACTATTCTATAGTGGTTCATAACTAAGCAGTTTGGTTAACTCGTAGCTCTGTTATTTGGTATTTGGTCAGTGGTACCAATTCTGCTACTTCCACCACTTCCATTTTGTTAAGCTTCAGTAAAAGCCCTGACTGTTAGTAATGGATTAAAACAGTTTCTTTGCTGTAACATTTAGTTTGCCTTCCTATATCTATGACCATTTCTTCTGTACTTGTAACAAGCAGCTGTGCATCCTCATTTACAAAATAGGATTTGCTGATTGTCAGTTTTTACTACATAATTATAGATGTTCTAAGGAAAAATGGAGCACTTTGTAAAGAATATCTTGCTGCAGATGCTGACAATTAGTTGTACGAACATGTAAACTTTCTGTATAACATCAGTGAGACAGTAGGCTGAGTGCATGAAAATTGAATTGTTTTTAGAGTATGGTAGTTAAATTGTGTGTACTTTAGAGTACTGTAGTTGGGTTACCCATGAAAGAGTGAGCAACTAAGGTTATATATGAACCTCTCTCTAAAATTTAACGAGGGTCTGAATATTTTAATCTCTTGGAAGCAGGTTGGAATGGCCTATAGCAAAATTATGTGAGAACTGTTGTGTGAGTTATTTTATACTGCTTTTTCTACATCATTTGCTCTAAACCCATAAAAGTGTATTCTCATTCCGAAAATTAGAGAATGAATATTTTGAGAAGTAACAGAACATCTGCACAGTTCTATAAATGAGATCAAATGATTAGCTAATGTATCTTTCATAAGGAGAATCTTGGTTCATCATCCTCAAAGTAATATACCTTTCATCTAGATTGGTACAGCAGGACAAATGTTGCAACTGAGGTGTTACTTAATGAGGTAAGTCAAAAGAACACAAAGATTCTAGACTTAATAAATTGGTTTGCAGATCACAAAGTTTTCCACAAAAACATCATGTCCAAAATCTTACAGCAACAGCAGAACAAAAACAGCTTTACAACTGCATTACTACTATTGGCTCACTTGAATTTAATGTTAAGTTGGTAATATCATATGATGTAGATATATTTTAGAAAATATTCACAATGTAAGTATGTCAGCTAGTCAGGCATTCCTTGTGTGTTACTGGTAACCATCTTTGTGATTGTGATGTTCTACAGTTGAAGAAATGTTCATGATTGAGTCATTTCTCATATTTGAGAGCTGCACTGGTCTGAAGGCAACAACTGAACAATGAGCAATCTGGAAGGTGTTTCTTCTAATGCTAGTTCATAATTGGATTTGACAATGGCTCAAAGGTGGTTGTTGGAAATTTATAATGTTGAAAGTCAAATTTAGAGAAGATGACACTTTACTAGAGAGTCGATTCTCATCGACTGAAGTATACTATATTGTAGCACTGAACAAAATATGAAGGCAGAAAAAAAAGGTCACACTTTTGTAAAACCATAGCCTAGACTGTAGATGATGAACATGAAAGCTGTCATTAATATTAATGTAGCAGTGTAGCTTAGTGTAATACATACTGTAACAGTGAAGAAATGAATTGATCCCATCACTACACTCATTTCTGCAGCCACAAATTATCACGTGAGTGCCAGCCCACCATTACATTACAGAGATCTTCATTAAATTTGCTTATCCTTGGAATGCTATATTTGATGACCTGATATAAAGTGGCGTTCATGTAATAAGGCAAATAATGGGGTGAGTTGAAGGAGGAAGAGACAGTGTACAACACGAGACAACATCCAATAATATTACTGTTTCATCTGCTTGTGGTTTGCACCTTTCGGTCGGTGTGGTGAACAGAGTTATCTACTATTTCTCATGTAAAATAATAATAATAAACTTTGCTCTTTATCTGTAGCTCATGATTGACAAGTCAACAGAAATAAAAATAATAAAGTCACATGTAATATGTTCACTTAAAGATTTCATGGAGCTGTCTCATCCAGACAAAGTGCATTGATCACAAAATGATAGAAACCTGTCAGTGAAAGAGGGTAGTAACTCCGTATACAGCTGGCTTCCTCATTTGGCTGGCAGCACTACTTGGTGAATGTCAGTGAGTGAATGCCACATACTTTCTGTCATACGTAAGTTTCAGAAGTGCTGTTGTATCGGCACATAGCGTACCCAGCACTGCAAGAATTTTTCTTTTCTGGGAGGCTTATTACGTAGGAATTTTCAAGTGAGTAGCATACTAGAAATACACCACGTTTATTGCCTAGCAGACAGTGACACTGAACTAATGTGTCATAAAAATAAATAAATAATGATTTCTGAAAGCAGAGCATGTGTATGTGTGATAGAGAAAGGACCACAGACAAGCTCAAGAAGATGTGATAGCTAAATTGCAACTTTGTTTGGCACAGTCTTATATAAACAAAGTATCTGAAACTTCGTGGTAAATTAAAACTGCATGTTGGACAGGGACTTGAACTGCGGACCTTCGGCTTCTGTGGCAAGTTGTCTAAGACTGTGCTATCTCACCACGACTCACAACCCACCCTCACAGTTTCACTTCTGGTAGTACCTGTCGGCTACCTTCCAACATTCATTGACTTTTTGCAGCTATGAGGGCAGGTCATGAGTTGCGACTGGATGCTCAGTAGATGGAACACTTTCCTGCGAAAGGCAAAGGTCTCCGGTTCAAGTTCTAGCCGTGCATGAAGTATTAATGTGCCAGGGAGTTTCGAATCAGTAAACTTTCCGCTGCAGACTGGAATTCATTCTGGGAAGTACAAGCTATGTGTTTAAAAATTTTGTCAGCAAACTGTGAAGAGTGTATGAACTCTCAAAAAAACACCTGATTCAGTACTAAATCTATGCTTATTATTGAAAGCATACTCGAATGGGGTATTGAGCGACATTTGTAAGAACGTTGAGGATTTCTTGGTGAGGTGGACGCAGAATGCCATCCTTGATGGAGAGACGTCAACAGATGTAGAAGTAAGGTATACCCCAGGCAGGCACAGATCCTGTGTCCAATTCATGGGAATCTTATATTGTTATTAGTTCCCCCACCACGGGCGTTAAATGCAGTCATGAGGGCGCTGGAGCAAGTATGTAAAATAGGACACCCTACACCTCCTACGTGTCTACCGCATCTTCACCCCATTAACAACTCAACAAAATGTCGTCCACACATTGTCTTTCATAAACAACCCCTACCCCCCTTTTCCCTCACCCACATACACGCTAAATTACACCATTATCTCGGTCACTCTCCTCGCACTAACGTCAAAGAGTGATATAAATGAGAAAAACTTAAAAAAGGCCACTCTGTTTTAAGTATTTTGATCAAGTGCAATATGATCTTAAAAGATTTACCTCCATCTACACATGAAAGAGTTGTTCTTTTCTGCATCACTGCACATAATAAATAATGCACACTACCAAAGATAACTGTTAATAAAGTACGGCACCAAACCATTTCTTAACGGGGTAGCTCTCTTCGATCCCATGAAAAATAGGTGATTTTCATGATGTCTTTTTCAAGTAAAATAAAAAGTAACGCCAAATCTAATGAAATAGTTTTATTTCTTACACAATTGTCTTTAGGAAATAATTTTCGTCCCCACATCGGACACTCCCCGTAATCGCTGCACCAGGTGGGAGGACCCTTTGCAGCCGAAACGTCGGCGGGAATTCCCAAAGCCCCCCGATTGGACCTATTACAAAATAATTATATATTGGTTATTTTCACAATATTTTGTGACAGCATACAAAGTATCAAAATAGCTATGTACACTGATAGAGAACTTAATTTAGAATGTCAGCATCCACTTTTGATCAAAATCGTGTATACCGTTCGTAAGTCATGTTTCCCGCCAATATGGAAAATACGTTTTCGAGAAAAACGCATTTGAAGTTTTGGGCTACATTTTTTGTAGTTAAACAGACCTCTAGACAGCGATCTGTGGACCATACTGGAATCTCAGACTCAAAATGAGGCCCTTCTCCATCTTCGTGGCCATGGTGGTCCTGTGGACCTCTTTTTCCTGCTTCTGTCACTCGCTGCTCCGGTCGCTCGATAGGCTTTGCGTCCACTTTTGTGGAGAAGTTGGAATAGGCTGGAACGATCTCGAGTTCTAGTACGCTCATAAGTTCCATATCTGCTGGGTCGTCGTTGAAATTACGCTGGCCGCTTTGTCGACTATGTTTTTCCCGCTGTGAATGGTTTTCAGAGGCACGGGATTATCACTACAATAACGTAGATATCCCAGAGAACATTTTAAGTCAAAACAAAAATATCGATTTTTTTTTTAAATTTTCGAAGAGGACTCTCCCATCTACAAGTCCTGGAAGTTTGTAACGGGTATCTGCGAACATCCTGTACACTCAGGTAACTGATTTTCGTATTCTAATGCAGAATGAGCTTTGGCATTGGTGAAGGAGGTAAACGATATGCATGTCTTACCTCAGTATGATGTTTCGTTATTTTAACTTAGCAAAAGACTTCTCTTGACTGGTCGTAAGTGTAAAATCCATCCACAGGCCCTTTCGGTCTGATCGGTACCGACCGACCGCCGTGTCATTCTCTACCAGTGGGGCCATTGAATAATGGGGTACGGTGTGGCAGGGGGGGGGGGGGGGCTCAGCACACCAGTATCCTAGTCGTTGGTAGTTTTTGTGATCTGTCTTGACTGATCAAATTTACTAAATTTTCCACTGTCCTTTCTCCGATTTCCATTTTCCCTCGTTTTTTTTTTTTCCTTTTGAATTCCAGAGGCACCTTATCTTCGTAGGCATTGCCCCATTAGTCCCTGCCATTATTGATAGATACTTTCCTTAACCGAGCAGAGTAAACAAACACATCACGACGTTCTCAACAATAGAGGGCCCCCTGAAGCGGCCCGCGCCGTTGCTTAGCATCAGTTGAAGATGGGGCAACTGGCGAGCAACGTGAATGTTTCTGTCCCTATTGAGCAAAATCTTAAGAAAACCGTGAAACGCCGTAAGAACACGCAGCAAAGATAGCAGTCAGAAGGTAAGTCATCAAGAAACACCTGAGTTCTGTCAGTCGGTGACATCCAAAACGCAGGCGTCAAAACAACTGCACCTTTCTACGGACGATCAACATAACATTCTCACAGACATGCATTTAATAAACGTGGAGATCTTTGACCCTGCAGTTAAATTCAGGGTAATTTGATGTTACAAATCTATCATCCAGACTGATCCCCAGTGTTTATCTGAGGCAGTTTGTGTTGGAAGAGCATGAAATTTATAAATTGTACTTATAGGAAGATAGGAATACTATAGATTATACATTCTCCAACGAAGTTTCCGTGTTAAGTGATGCCTGTGTTTGCTCGTATATACATTGTTCAGCAAGTCGAGTGTATCGCCGTGGTGTTATGAAAAACTCGTTTTCCATGTACGTATTATAAGGTAATACATTTTATAATATTTTCTGAATATTATAGACGAATTTCAAAAATTAGTCAATATTTGTTTCAGAGAAGTAATTAATTTTTTAAGTAATAGATGTGTAGTAAATGGATGAAATGGGATTTGAAACTGTCGTTTCCGCTTACATGTAATTGAATAAGGTGGTTCAGCCTTCGTCTTGGTGCCACTTCATCTTGTATCTTCAGTTTCTGTATAGTGAGCCCATATTTTCTTGGCTTTTCCTCTCCCTAGCACTAAATAGGTAGAGGCAACTTGAATTAAAGTAATATGTTGATTCTTGTTGCTATCAACTTCGACGATCAGATGATAGTGTGTGTAAGAGACCTGACACTACAGTACAGTCGTCTTTGTTTAATACTGTGTTTCATTTTGCTAACAAGTAGTCTGTAACAGATTAGCACATGAACTCTTACGCCATCACGTATCAATAGTTAAATCTTGGAGCAGACTGAAGTTACTGTTCCGATAGAACTTGGGAGACCGTTTATGAGTTCGGATTGATATTGATTTGTTTCTAGTCGCTACCATTCTCAGCTTTCATTACTGTGTGCAGACAGTTTTTTCACTGAACATATCAACAAATTTAAGTCACTTCAGATTCAACTGTTTCAATACCGGTGATGTTTCTGTGATGTTTAACTAAATGTGTCACAAATGGTTTTCTTTAAAGTAGACTCATGCACTGAACACAGTATCATATGCTGACTAAAGCTGACTAAAGGATTCACATTCCTTAGGTCAGAAATATTTGCATAACCCACTTTGATTATTTTAATATAGGGAGAGACTTCACTTGACTGATGTAGTTTACTAATTTTTACTCGGTTGTTTTTCTTTTCTCTCTTAAGGGCTCCAGGAATTCTTTTTCTCCGGGGGCACAAGGATAATGTCCCGGTTGCCACAGCCTAATTACTCCTGTCTCCCCCCCACCCCTCACTCCCCAATAAAAATCCCCTCTTCTCCTCTTTTAATATGGTTGTAATAATATATTAAGCTATTAATAATATATTAAGATATTAATAATGCATTTAGGCAAATGCTTAGCACACTGCTTTAAAATAAATTCCAAGAAACTGCAATTCAGAAAGATACATAATTTGAAAAGTATTCGTCCAAAAATTGAAATATAGATTTGTAATACTATTGATTTAAGAACTATAATAGCAACAAATTCTCAAAACTTTGAGAATGTCCTAATTATCAAGATATAAAATCGAAGTGAGTGTTCATCGCTTTCAGTATTTCACTATATTTTAGCACAGGTCTGTGGTCATGACTGGGCAAGTGTGTAAATGAGAGAAGTGCTGTTAAAGAATAGTCGCTTCCATCCACATCTGACAAAGTTAGTCATTGTAATTTTTTTCCTTGTACCCGTATACAGGCGGATCAGTCCGCCAACTTGTCTGCTGAGTGGGTCTGCCCCAATCCATTCGCCTTTGTATGGGTCGCTGGCTCGCGGTTGCTTCCATGGTCCAAGTCTGTGTGCTGGACCAGTGAACCTCCACCTGCTAGCGCCAGCCCCCCTTCAGTCAGTGCAAACAGGTAGGCCCCACTAAGCAGTCGCTGGTATTCGCACAAAATTGGGCGGGTCAGTAAACAAGTTGGCTTGCCAGTTGGGCTGTTTTCGTTCTTTCCTTTGAGGCTCCCGTTCACAGTCTGTTCACCGACCTGTCTGCTGATTCACTAGCTGATGCATTTGCCTGTGTGTGGAAACTAGTGACTGCTTGGTGGCTCCTACCTGTTTATACTAATGGAGTGTGGCCTGGGAGGTAGCTGTTGGGGACAGCAAATAGAGGTCCGCCGGTCAAACCAATGGACACGGATCACATATCCGATTGTGAAACTATCACCCACACACAGGTGAATGGGTCTGGACAATCCTGCTCGGCGAACAATTTGGTGGTCTGGCTCGCCTGTGTAAGTGGGCGTTTATTGTCTTGCCTTACTCAGTTTCCTGTTAGTTACTGGTTCGACTTGTGGAGTGACAAAGCATGTCGAGTTTGTTGTAGGCAGCAGGTATGATCAACCGATGTATGAGCGCCTGTACCTGGTGAGAATGTTCTCTACAGCTGGTCAGGCAGCAATCCTATCCATGCGAGCAGGAACTTAGCAAGCAACTGGGTAGTGCCCTTTGTTAAACATAGCTCCTAATTTTGTAGTATCCCTGGAATTTTAGAGACTTTTTTTTTTTAAGGTAGAGGGCTGGGGGATTCACGATTCCTATGAGCTCTCCTTCTCCCCCTCCTCTGCACACTGAACTTGGATCCGTGCTTGTCCCCTGGGGAAATTTTCCGGGGCTCTTGGTGTTAATGCTGTATATTAATGACCTTACAGTCAATATTATTATTAACGTCAGACTTTTTGCAGATGATTCATTGATCTCCAGTGAAGCACTATCTGGAAAAAAAGTGTGCAAGTGACAGTGAGATCATGATCAGATTTCGAAGTGGTGCAAAGACTGCTTTATGTGGCCAGAAACGTAAAGCTCTACACTTTACAAAAAGCAGAAACTTTGCGTCATATGACTAGAAGTCTGTAAGTCAGAACTGAAATCAGGCAACTCATAAAACACATGGATGTAACAAACTGCGGGAATGTGAACTGGAATGATTTCACAGGCTCGGTTGTAGGTAAAAGCAGGTAGCAGACTTCGTAACGTTGGTAGGCTACTTAAATAATGCCATCCGCCTACAAAAACTATAGCAATCGTATGGTCCACCCTATAGTAATGCTCAAGCTTGTGATATCCATACGAAATAGGACTAGCATTGAATACTGAATACATACAAAGTAGGGGAGTATAAGTGGCCACAGGTTTGCCTGACTCAAGGTTCAAAATGGTTCAAATGGCTCTGAGCACTATGGGACTTAACATCTGAGGTCATCAGTCCCCTAGAACTTAGAACTACTTAAACCTAACTAACCTAAGGACATCACACACTTCCATGCCCGAGGCAGGATTCGAACCTGCGACCGTAGCTGTCGCGCGGTTCCAGACTGAAGCGCCTAGAACTGCTCGGCCACTCCGGCAGGCCCTGACCCAAGGGACAGCGTCACAGAGATGCTAGAAAAACTAGACTGGCAGACACTTGCAGATAGGCAAAAACTGTCTCGTGAAAGTCTAATACAAAGAATCATCTTTAAGAGAGGAGTTCAGGAATATACAACTCCCAGTATATCGCTCTCTTGGGTATCACGAAGACAACTTTAGATTAGTTACAGCATGCAAAGAGATATTTAAAGAATCATTCTTCCCTCAGTCTATTCGGGAACAGATCAGGCAGAAGATCTAATGACCGGTATAATAAGAAGTACCCTCTTCCATGTACTTGACAGTATTTTGCAGAGGACAGCATAGATGTACATAAGACGAGATTATATTGATGACTGCTAAGTCCTGGAAAATGCCCTTTTCATTAATACAAAAAGTTCGACAAGTGATGGTATATTCACTATACATAACGCCACTTCTGGTATACAGAAAACACTCGTTCCATAGCTGGATGAAAGAATCAGGTACCATATTCGGGAGTGTAGGTCTGGTGCTGCATGGTTGTTAAAAAATTAATAGGATCTGATCTCGGTTGTCATGTGCAGACTATCTAAGATTCCTACAGGAGAAACTGCCAGAATTATTGGTTGACGTGCAATTGGCTTCAAGACTGAATGTGTGATACAAACAGAGGGCTCTTCTGCTCATATTAGCAGACAAGTGAGGCACAACTTTAGCTCTATTTTTGGCAATAATTGGTAGAGGTAAATCCCTGGATTTGCTTCCACAGTCTCCAGATCTAGTCGCACTCGCTTGCTGTTTGTGGGACCACTTGAAAAACCTGGTGTATGAGAGAGAAACAGCAAAAGCTACTGAAACGTTGCGAAGGATACACCGTGCATCTACATTACTTCGCGATTTTACAGAGTCATGTTCTTGCGTGAATCCATCATGAGATGAATCGTAGAATGTTTGGTTTCTGGATGTCATTCCTACATGGTGTTTCACTATTTATGTTACACACCTCTAGAAATTGTAGAGGGGACTTGGTAGATCAAGTTTTACGTAGGAACCACGTCCAGAAACGTCACCCATTGACGCCACAGCGTGCCTAAGTTAGACAGTAGATGCCGGCACCTTGTAGATGGTGATTCTGTGATGCTGTTACATACTTTCAAGAATGATGGCGAAAGATAGAAGTATCAATTTGAGGAAGGGTCCCTGTACCAGAAACGAATGAGTAGAAAGCTATAAGCAAAAACTATGCAACTTTCAGAGGTTGTAGTATGGACGAAGACAAGAAAAAATGTCTAGTAATCATGGGCTCTAAAAGGCCTAGAGTCCACACAGAATACCATGGCCGGCAGATACGCAGTCAGCACAGCACACGCGGGGGAGTAGTGGTAGGGGTTGCGGGCAGGCGCTGTAGGGGAAATGTCGAGCACTGGAGGGGAAGTGCCACTCTAAACTGAAGCCCACGCTCACATTTTTTGTGAATATTAAGTGGAGCCCCTCCACTTCCACTCTTGCATGGTGACCATTCAGAAAGATCTGTCACCTCTGTTTTGATTAGTATCTAATAAGAATTCCGCTGAAAATGCAGCGATTTATTTTCGCTTGACTTGTTAACCATTCGTAACTTTCAGAGAAGCGTCATGATTGCGAATTTTGAGTAAAACCTACACATTTCTCTTGTTTCCATGTTGAAATTTGCTCCTTTTTCCAAAACAGCGGAGTTTACTCAGCGTCACCTCTCTAACATGTTTTGCAGACGAAACTGTGAGAGAATTCTGAAAAAGTGGTTTATTAAATTTTTTGAGTGAGGAACTGGGGAAAAGTAAGGTCAGTAGCTTATTAAAAAAAGTACCTCCTCGGTACAAAACAACCGTGTAATTGCTTCACTAATGTTGCTCCAAAAACCATAGCATTTCTCATTTCACCAGCTATCGACGGCCCCTAACGATTACATTTTTTTAATGCAAAAGTCTGTAATTAGTAGAATAACGTGGTAGATAATGAAGTTCTGCATAATAACCATGTGATACGATACTCTCCTCTTTGTGTGCTATCATTTGCCAGAATCTCATTTCGGTATCTCAAACCGTTTACGAAATTTGTGGAATGCTGTCGATATTTCATTCTGGTTTTATTGCTGGTGTGACACCATTACAAATGAATGTGCTGTATGAGATCAATTTTCTCAAAATTGGTGACAGATACAGACCTTCGCTCAGGTCTAAATAAAAATTTAATTTGATAGCTAAATTTCAAACGGAGCTACATATTATGTAATTTGCACCAAAAGCAAAATCTAGCGATCCCCATTTTTCATCGCAAACTTTTTCGAATTTCACGCAGTGTTACTTCCATGTAAATATCACAATAACTATGACCATTAACGAAATGATGGGCACACCGTGATGAACCTCACATACGAAGCTATAAGTAACGCAAAAATGATTTTTTTTTTACCGGCTAGTTTCTGGAAAATTGTCTGAGACAGATTGCAGGGCATGCGCCACGATTCTGTCATCGCCGACTGGCCAAAAGGCTGCAAACAATGTCGGCCTCCCCTTCTGAACAAATGAATGAACTTGACCAGCGCTTTGGACTAAAATTGGCCACTGCGCATCGGCCACCTTATCCTGCACAGACTCTACCATAAGAGCTATGAGCACTTGTTCAATAGAGGAGAAGTGTTCCTCACCATCAAACTACTCTCACCCCTCAGGTGTGCATTTTAGAATCCATGTTTACTAGACATCTTGTCTTGGTCCATTCTACCACCTCTGAAAGTTGTGTAACCTACATTCTTAGCAACAAAGTACTGGTACAAGTATTTTACTGTCAGAGGTATCAGAACGATTTTCGCTGATAACTTTCGACTCGCTTACCGTTATCTCAAGTTGATATATCACATAGTCACCCTGCAAATATATACATTTAGGAGTAGAGGTGCCAACGCCTGTAACTCTGAAGCTCTGTAGTGTCGTTGGATGACATTTCCGGTCATGGGTTTCTATGTAAATCTTGGTCTACCAAGTCTCCTCTACAAGCTTTAGAAATCTGGAACATGAGTTGTGAAACACCCTGCACAAAAACTTTGAAATTAATTGCTCACTAGAACTTTCTCACCGCGTCAAGCATACCACAGTGCTGCCTATTGTCATGGGAGAGAACAGTTCAAGAATGTAAAATGAATGTACACTGGTGGTGCCTCAAAGTATTCACTGTCTCCCTATACACGGAGACAGAATACATTTGACGACCGTGTTTTCGGTACACTGTACAACAGGACAAGACCAGCTTAAAAAAAAAAAAAGGCATCAGTCCCCTAAACTTAGAACTACTTAAACCTAACTAACCTAAGGACATCACAAACATCCATGCCCGAGGCAGGATTCGAACCTGCGACCGTAGCAGCAGCGCGGTTCCCGACTGAAGCGCCTAGAACCGTTCGGCCACAGCGGCCGGCAGAGGCCTGCTCAATTGAGTAATAACTGCCATAAAATCAGAGCAAAAATTCACTTGTGTTAGTAACAGCTGTTGGAACTTTAATAAGGTGAAATATAGCGCATCTGAGAATCTGATCATGTGATGTAATCTGTTGGGAGCTTGTTGTTTTGATTTCAATATACCAAATTCTAGGAAAGACGTTAAATAACCTTAGGTTTACTAATGTTATTGTTCTATCTGAAATGCATTCGCAGTTGCGAATATCAACCATCGGTTGTATAATGGAATGACGACAATGAAATTTTGTGCTCGTCCGGGAATCGAACCCGGATTTGCTGCTTATCGCGAGCGGTCGCCTCACCATTACGCTACCGGGGCACGCTTCACAGCCAGCCCCAAACTTCCATGTGGCGTCAGCCATGTTTTTTTTTTCAACCTGCACTCGTACATCCAATAAGTATATTCCCATACAGGGGAGACATTTTAAATGAAAGTCGGTTGCCCGATCTGCCTGCGTTGTTCAGAAGTGAGATGCAATGATCCTATGGACATGCATGGATGACCGAACCAACAGGCAATGCGGCGACTACAGCCGCTATGAAATGTATTCGCAATTGCGAGTATGGACAGCAGTCAGCTGTATATTGGAAACACAATAGTGAAAATTTGTGCTGGAGTGGGAATGTAACGTGGATAAGAGGGAAGTACGGGTTCGAGTCCCGGTCTATCACAAATTTTCATTGTACAAAACATTCTCCGATAATCTTTTATACAACAGTGCCGTCGTGAAAGACTTCGTTCTCACAAATTTTCATTGTCGTCATTCCATTATGCAGCCGACGCTTGGGCATGTACTCCATAACAGCAGGAGCTGCCGCGTTGCCTGTTCCTTCGACATGCATGCATATCTGGAAGAACATTGCGTCCTGCTTCTAAATAACACAGGCACTCCGATATCGTATTTATCCACCGACTCTGGGCAAGCGACTTTCAATTCCTGGTTCTACATCTACATTTACATCTACATTTATACTCCGCAAGCCACCCAACGGTGTGTGGCGGAGGGCACTTTACGTGCCATTGTCATTACCTCCCTTTCCTGTTCCAGTCGCGTATGGTTCGCGGGAAGAACGACTGCTGGAAAGCCCCCGTGCGCGCTCGAATCTCTCTAATTTTACATTCGTGATCTCCTCGGGAGGTATAAGTAGGGGGAAGCAATATATTCGATACCTCATCCAGAAACGCACCCTCTCGAAACCTGGACAGCAAGCTACACCGCGATGCAGAGCGCCTCTCCTGCAGAGTCTGCCACTTGAGTTTGCTAAACATTTCTGTAACGCTATCACGCTTACCAAATAACCCTGTGACGAAACGCGCCGCTCCTATTTGGATCTTGTCTATCTCCTCTGTCAACCCGACCTGGTAAGGATCCCACACTGATGAGCAATACTCAAGTATAGGACGAACGAGTGTTTTGTAAGCCACCTCCTTTGTTGATGGACTACATTTTCTAAGGACTCTCCCAATGAATCTCAACCTGGCACCTTACCAACAATTAATTTTGTATGATCTTTCCACTTCAAATCGTTCCGTACGCATACTCCCAGATATTTTACAGAAGTAACTGCTACCAGTGTTTGTTCCGCTATCATATAATCATACAATAAAGGATGCTTCTTTCTATGTATTCGCAATACATTACATTTGTCTATGTTAAGGGTCAGTTGCCACTCCCTGCACCAAGTGCCTATCGCTGCAGATCTTCCTGCATTTCGCTGCAATTTTCTAATGGTGCAACTTCTCTCTATACTACAGCATCATCCGCGAAAAGCCGCATGGAACTTCCGACACTATCCACTAAGTCATTTATATATATTGTGAAAAGCAATGGTCCCATAACACTCCCCTGTGGCACGCCAGAGATTAAATGGTTCAAATGGCTCTGAGCACTATGGGACTCAACTGCTGTGGTCATCAGTCCCCTAGAACTTAGAACTACTTAAACCTAACTAACCTAAGGACATCACACACACCCATGCCCCAGGCAGGATTCGAACCTGCGACCGTAGCAGTAGCGCGGCTCCGGACTGGAGCGCCTAGAACCGCACGGCCACCGACGCCGGCCGCCAGAGGTTATTTTAACGTCTGTAGACGTCTCTCCATTGAGAACAACATGCTGTGTTCTGTTTGCTAAAAACTCTTCAATCCGTAAGCTCTTACTTTGTTTATCAGGCGACAGTGCGGAACTGTATCGAACGCCTTCCGGAAGTCAAGGAAAATGGCATCTACCTGGGAGCCTCTATCTAATATTTTCTGGGTCTCATGAACAAATAAAGCGAGTTGGGTCTCACGTGATCGCTGTTTCCGGAATCCATGTTGATTCCTATAGAGTAGATTCTGGGTTTCCAGAAATGACATGATACACTAGCAAAAAACATGTTCTAAAATTCCAGAACAGATCGATGTCAGAGATATAGGTCTATAGTTTTGCGCATCTGCTCGACGCCCCTTCTTGAAGACTGGGACTACCTGTGCTCTTTTCCAATCATTTGGAACCTTCCGTTCCTCTAGAGACTTGCGGTACACGGCTGTTAGAAGTGGGGCAAGTTCTTTCGCTTACTCTGTGTAGAAACGAATTGGTATCCAGTCAGGTCCAGTGGACTTTCCTCTGTTGAGTGATTCCAGTTGCTTTTCTATTCCTCGGACACTTATTTCGATGTCAGCCATTTTTTCGTTTGTGCGAGGATTTAGAGAAGGAACTGCAGTGCGGTCTTCCTCTGTGAAACAGCTTTGGAAAAACGTGTTTAGTATTTCAGCTTTACGCGTGTCATCCTCTGTTTCAATGCCATCATCATCCCGGGTTGTCTGGATATGCTGTTTCGAGCGACTTACTGATTTAACGTAAGACCAGAACTTCCTAGGATTTTCTGTCAAGTCGGTACATAGAATTTTACTTTCGAATTCACTGAACGCTTCACGCATAGCCCTCCTTACGCTAACTTTAACATCGTTTAGCTTCTGTTTGTCTGTGAGGTTTTGGCTGCGTTTAAACTTGCAGTGAAGCTCTCTTTGCTTTCGCAGTAGTTACCTAACCTTGTTGTTGTACCACGGTGGGTTTTTCCCGTCCCTCACAGTTTTACTCGGCACGTACCTGTCTAAAACGCATTTTAGGATTGCCTTGAACTTTTTCCATAAACACTCAACATTGTCAGTGTCGGAACAGAAATTTTCATTTTGATCTGTTAGGTAGTCTGAAATCTGCCTTCTATTACTCTTGCTAAACAGATAAACCTTCCTCCCTTTTTTTATATTCCTATTAACTTCCATATTCAGGGATGCTGCAACGGCCTTATGGTCACTGATTCCCTGTTCTGCACTTACAGAGTCGAAAAGTTCTGGTCTTTTTGTTATCAGTAGGTCCAAGATGTTATCTCCACGAGTCGGTTCTCTGTTTAATTGCTCGAGGTAATTTTCGGATAGTGCACTCAGTATAATGTCACTCGATGCTCTGTCCCTACCACCCGTCCTAAACATCTGAGTGTCCCAGTCTATATCTGGTAAATTGAAATCTCCCCCTAAGACTATAACATGCTGAGAAAATTTATGTGAGATGTATTCCAGATTTTCTCTCAGTTGTTCTGCCACTAATGATGCTGAGTCGGGAGGTCGGTAAAAGGAGCCAATTATTAACCTAGCTCGGTTGTTGAGTGTAACCTCCACCCATAATAATTCACAGGAACTATCCACTTCTACTTCACTACAGGATAAACTACTATTAACAGCGACAAACACGCCACCACCGCTTGCATGCAATCTATCCTTTCTAAACACCGTCTGTGCCTTTGTAAAAATTTCGGCAGAATTTATCTCTGGATTCAGCCAGCTTTCTGTGCCTATAACGATTTCAGCTTCGGTGCTTTCTATCAGCGCTTGAAGTTCCGGTACTTTACCAACGCAGCTTCGACAGTTTACAACTACAGTACCGATTGCTGCTTGGTCCCCGCATGTCCTGACTTTGCCCTGCACCCTTTGAGGCCTAGTCCAACACAAATTTCCTCTGTCTTGATTCCATTATACCGCTGATGGTTGTCCACATTCGCAACTGCGAATAGATTTCACGTACTTCATAATGGTGGTAGCCGCTGCAGTGCCTGCTCCTTCAGACATGCATGTAATATCGTAGATATTGTTCTACTTGGAAGTAATGTGAAAGAACTTCAAATACTGTTTAGCGAACTTGAATTAGTCTGCTCTGAAGTTGGCATAAAAATGAACCACGAGGAAAACAAGATCATGGCGAATGAATGGACGCTGGAGGGAAATAGTCGTATATCTGCTGGAAGTACTCATCTGCAAAGGGTCATAGAATATGTCTATGAGGGTTCAACTTGTAAACAGGAAAGGAGACCCAAAACCTGAATTTTTCGACGTGTTAAATTAGGCTGGCAAGCTTATGGAAGACACTCTTCAGTTTTGGAGTCTAAGATGTCGGGTGAACTGAAGGAAACAGTTTTTGACCAACGTATACTGCCAGTAACAAATGGCTGCGACATAGTAATCCAAAGAGGAATGGAAAGATCAACGTTGGGCTATACAAAGTAAGAGAGAAAGAGAGGATGTGATATCAGACGGATAACAAAGGTCAGTGACATAATGGAAAGGACGAATATCTTGAAATACACTCCTGGAAATTGAAATAAGAACACCGTGAATTCATTGTCCCAGGAAGGGGAAACTTTATTGACACATTCCTGAGGTCAGATATATCACATGATCACACTGACAGAACCACAGGCACATAGACACAGGCAACAGAGCATGCTCAATGTCGGCACTAGTACAGTGTATATCCACCTTTCGCAGCAATGCAGGCTGCTATTCTCCCATGGAGACGATCGTAGAGACGCTGGATGTAGTCCTGTGGAACAGCTTGCCATGCCATTTCCACCTGGCGCCTCAGTTGGACCAGCGTTCGTGCTGGACGTGCAGACCGCGTGAGACGACGCTTCATCCAGTCCCAAACATGCTCAATGGGGGACAGATCCGGAGATCTTGCTGGCCAGGTTAGTTGACTTACACCTTCTAGAGCACGTTGGGTGGCACGGGATACATGCGGACATGCATTGTCCTGTTGGAACAGCAAGTTCCCTTGCCGGTCTAGGAATGGTAGAACGATGGGTTCGATGACGGTTTGGATGTACCGTGCACTATTCAGTGTCCCCTCGACGATCACCAGTGGTGTACGGCCAGTGTAGGAGATCGCTCCCCACACCATGATGCCGGGTGTTGGCCCTGTGTGCCTCGGTCGTATGCAGTCCTGATTGTGGCGCTCACCTGCACGGCGCCAAACACGCATACGACCATCATTGGCACCAAGGCAGAAGCGACTCTCATCGCTGAAGACGACACGTCTCCATTCGTCACTCCATTCACGCCTGTCGCGACACCACTGGAGGCGGGCTGCACGATGTTGGGGCGTGAGCGGAAGACGGCCTAACGGTGTGCGGGACCGTAGCCCAGCTTCATGGAGACGGTTGCGAATGGTCCTCGCCGATACCCCAGGAGCAACAGTGTCCCTAATTTGCTGGGAAGTGGCGGTGCGGTCCCCTACGGCACTGCGTAGGATCCTACGGTCTTGGCGTGCATCCGTGCGTCGCTGCGGTCCGGTCCCAGGTCGACGGGCACGTGCACCTTCCGCCGACCACTGGCGACAACATCGATGTACTGTGGAGACCTCACGCCCCACGTGTTGAGCAATTCGGCGGTACGTCCACCCGGCCTCCCGCATGCCCACTATACGCCCTCGCTCAAAGTCCGTCAACTGCACATACGGTTCACGTCCACGCTGTCGCGGCATGCTACCAGTGTTAAAGACTGCGATGGAGCTCCGTATGCCACGGCAAACTGGCTGACACTGTCGGCGGCGGTGCACAAATGCTGCGCAGCTAGCGCCATTCGACGGCCAACACCGCGGTTCCTGGTGTGTCCGCTGTGCCGTGCGTGTGATCATTGCTTGTACAGCCCTCTCGCAGTGTCCGGAGCAAGTATGGTGGGTCTGACACACCGGTGTCAATGTGTTCTTTTTTCCATTTCCAGGAGTGTAATTGTGGGCCGGTAATGTCGCTCGAAGAAAAGATGGCAGATGGTCAGAACAAGTGCTAGAGTGTAGCCCAGTTTACCAATAAAGACTAAGGAGAAGACTATTGGACAGATGGGACAGAGACAAGAAAGACAGCTGGGTTGAAATAGCAACAAGAAGCTGAAGAAAGGCAAAAATGGAAGAATCTGCAGCGGCCATCTGCCGCATGCCGACTCAAAGAGGCCACATCACCAAGTGATCGAAATGGCTGATGATGATGATGCTGATGCTGATGATGGTGATACATAGACTGAGGAAAAGGCAGAGTACTCAGAAGGGGAACAGGAAAGGAAATGAAACTTATTGGATTGAGAGGATATACGATGTTACTTGAGTGAGTACAATATCGAGGCAAGTTTGCTAAGAACTTGGCAGTATGAGCCCACTTGTCAGTATAATGTTGCTCGACCTCTCAGCTGGAAGCATGCACTGATTCGGTTGGGAAGCGTGTCATAAAGCCATTGTATTCTCTCTTGAGGGAAGCTGGCACACAACTGTTGTAGCTAATCCTTGACATCCAGGACGCTGTTACTGGAACAGAGATGACATTGGAACTGGTTCCACACATGTTTTGTCAGAGACAGATATGAGGTTCTTGCTGGGCACGGGAGTACCTCAATACGACGCAGTCACGTCATAGGGATGCGTGTCACGTGTGGACGAGCGTTGTACTGTTGAAAAATGGGACGCTGATACTGTCACATGAAAGATACCACCTGAGGACGCAGGGTGCCATGACGTACAGTTGTGCCATCAGTGTTCCGTCAATCACTACCAACCGCGGCCTGAAATCATAGCCGATGGCTTCTCACAACATTGAGAGAATGGGAGCTCTCTCCATATCGCCGCCATACTCGCCGACGATGATTACCCTGGGTAGTGCAGAATTGCGATACATTGCTGAACGCACTGCCACGCCATTTGTCAGAAATCCATGCTTCTCGTTCATGCCATTATTTCAAACTCAGCCGTTTGAGTTTTGGTGATAAACACAGCCTATGCATGGGACGTTAATTCCCTAGTCTGACTGCTGACCAATGGTGCAGGATGGAACTGAACATTTCAGCGAAGCGTTACTTATTCTCGAATGGCAGGCGCAGATGTGAAGGAGGCACGATATGCTTGTGCACAGTATCGTGCCAAATTCTTTCGCGTTACACTGTCAAAATCCCGAGCTGGTTGGAAGGCCCTGCACGTAATGCTCCATATGTTCTTAATCTGATGACCTTGCTGGTCAAGGTAGGATTTGGCAAGCACGAAAACGAGCAACAGAAACTCTCAGTGGTTACGGGTGTGCATTTTTTGCTGAAATGTAAGCCCCGGATGGCTTGCCATGAAGGGCAACAAAACGGGGCGTAGAATATCTTCGAAGTACCGCTGTATTGTAAAGGTGTCGAGGGTGACAAACAAAGGGATCCTACTATGAAAAGAAATGGCACCACAGACCATCATCACTCCAGGTTTTTGGGCCCACCATTGTTCAGGCCATCTCCAGACACGTCTTCGAACTGGATCTTCATTGACCGGAGTAGAATTGTCTTCAGTGATCAGTTCCGCTTTGAAATGAGCCCTGATGACCAGCAGGGATGTGCATGGGGACGCTCGAGAGAGCAGTGGAATACGAAACTGACTGTCGCCCGCGATACGGCCCAACAACTAGGTTTGGTCGTCATCCGCGGCTCTCTTACAGCACAGCGGTACGTCGACGACACTCTGTGCCCCGTTTTGTTGCGCAACAAGGCGAGCTATCATGGACTTACATTTCAGCAACATAACATCCCCGCATGGGGTGAGAGTTTCTTTGCTTGTCTTCGTGTTTGCCAAACCCTGCCTTGGCTAGCAAGGTCGCCGGCTCTCTCCTCAGCTGAGAATGTTTGGAGCATTATGGACAGGGCCCTCCAACCATCTTGGGATTTTGACGACGTATAGCGCCAATTGGACAGAACTTGGCACAATATTTCTCAGAATATCCAACAATTCTGTTAATCAATACCAGGCCGCAGAACTGCTTGCATGAGGGCCAAAAGTGGACCAACGCGTTACTTATTTGCTCAGTTTGAGAAACTCTTTCTCTTGAATAAATCATCAAATTTTTCTTAAACTGACGTACATCACATCTACCGATTTCCGCCCCATTTGGATAATTCCATCGTGGTCAATCGTCTTTTGTCTTGGAGTGAGTTCAGCTGTGTAACTCAAGTGCAGTTTCACAACATCAACTTCAAAGCAACAATTATAATTGATAAATAAACCTATAGCAGCTGAACTACCAACACACAAAATGAAAACGTATTTCTGTAAATAGTTGTACCTCTGTACGAAATATAAACTGGACCCATGTGATATGGAATGTTTTACACCAATTAGTTTACATTATCACATCCTCCAGAAACACCTATTATATTTCTCACATACTTCAGCTTTCCCAGCTTTGCTTAGTATTGGCTTACCATCAGAGCTATCTACATTCATACAGCTGCTTCCCTTTTCTATCAAGACGTCTTTAATTTTCCTATTTGGAGCATCTGTCTTTCCCATAGTTATGCACACTTCGACAGCCTTGCGTTTGTCCTCTACCTGCTTAGCTGTATTGCTCTTTCTGTCAGTCTCATTTTTAGATCTCTGTATTCCCTTTTACCCGCTTGTGCTGCATTTTTATGTTCTCTTCTATCGCCAATTAAATTCAACGTACCGTCGTCATCCAAGGAATTGTCTTTCTAGCTATTTGATCATCTGTTGCCTACACTATTACATCCCTTAAAACTACCCAGACATCATCTGTTGTATTTCTTTTCCCTGTTTTAGTCAATCTTTGCAAAACTCGCAAAATATTCTGGTTCTTTCAATTTATCTAGGTCCCATCTCCTTAAATTCCTACCTTCCTCCAGTTGCTTAAATTTAACCTGCAATAAACCGATAAATCATGGCCAGAGGCCACATCTGCGTCTGGAAATATTTTTCAGTTTAAAATCATTCCATGGTTCATTTGAAAACGAAGTTCAGCGTTTCGTTGCTTTGCTACCCTCAGTTTCAATTCCTGCCTAGTCCAGGTATGTCTGCACACTAACTTTGGTACCACTAAGAGCCTTTACACACAACCAGAATTTCTTTGAGTTTCGTGAGAGATCCTTCGATAATATCCTGCTTCGGTAGTAATTGAGGGCTTCACACATTGCTTCATTCAGCTTCTCCCTCTCTATAGCCCTGCGCTTTCTTTTACACCTATTACGCAGTATTCTCTGTATCCTCAGAAGTGTATTTATAGGGATTGTATACCGTGGAGGATCTCTGTCATCATGAAATGTTTTACTGCTTATATATCTATCAAGAGCATGGTCAACTATTTTTCTAAACCTGAGCCATAGCTCTTGTACATGCTCCTCTCCAGAGCTAAATGTTTCGAGTTCCGTATTGAGATAAGGCACTACTGTCTGTTTACCTACACTGCGCGACAAAAAATGGTTTAACACCCAAAATACAGTGATAGAGGGTAATGAAACTTCGTACACAAACGAATGATTAGAGTTGGAATTCTGTGTGACAGGTAGAACGGCCATAAGTGTGCATTCATGTTGTTTGTGTTGAGTGTTGATACCAGGTATACAAGGGACGTGAACAGCTCCGCGTCTTGAGTGATCGCTGTGAAGGACACAAAGATACTGCATACTTTTCTGAGACAGCGTTATCATCACCCGACAAAGTTTAGATGGTGCCTCGTTGTGGGCCTCGTTTTGCTCGGCTTTTCGTATCGTCCAATATACATTTGGGTCATTCCAGCGGAGATCGTCAGATGGGGGAGGGGTGATGCATCATGGTTACAGATTTCAATGAAATTTGGTACAGTTAATACCTACACTAAATTAAGTTCATATCTAAGGTATTGAAATGTGAAACCCTTGGGGGGCCGAGCTAGGCCCTCCCAAAGTTACAATTTTGGTCGTTTTTTCAAGAAACATGCTACCATGTGCGTCGTCCTAGCTCCTGTACTAAGTCAGATACAGCCAAAAGTTTAGACTCATTTGGAAGGTAACACCTCTCCCTTGTAGGAGAAAGCAATGGTTCAAGGTTCGAAAGTAATACATAGCCAAACATCAACACAAGTTATCACATTTTTGCAAGTTTCCAATATTTTTATCTAATTTGTGAATTATTGTACTGAAACAATATTTGAAGTGTATAGAGAAGTGGTAAGGCTGAATTCACAAAACAAATTTGATTGTGTTACTTGCATGCACACACTGACTTTTTGGATTTTGAAAATTCCAAAATTGTCGTTAATTACCATTTGGAACCTCCCCAAATGCACTATGTGCAAGGTCACAGTGTGCTGCATACTGCTTCGTTATGTAACTTGTATCTAAGTCTAATTACCCCCAAAATATCTTTGTGTTACTCCCATTTATTGTAAGTCAGTTAACAATGCCCTGATACTGATACACCACATATTATACCAGGCATTCTATGAGTGAATGAGCCTAGGAGTGGAAGTTCAAAAGGTGAAACTCATGACTGTGAAAAGTTTCAGTGAAATTCAAAGGCACTGAAATTACATGTAGAGAATAGAAACATTCTGCACCTTTTTTGCCTTTCGTTTATTACCATCGTCTTAGAGAAATTACACTTGTGGTGGCAGTGGTAAATAGTAGGTTGTCAAGTTGGCAATGATTGCCCACCTTATTGACAAACAGTTCATTATTAAGTTGCTTCCAGTAGAAAAGCTTAGTAGGCATGGTCAAGTTCTCTTGCATTAATTTCTTTTTTACAATGAAAGCTCTCCTATATGTCACTAAAATCTTGCATTGTTTTTTTCATAGTAAAGGAAACTCTCATTTCATTGAGTCACTCTCAGGATCTACTGAATTCTGTAAGTTATATTTTAATTCAAATTGTTTTTTCATACATAAACACTGAGATCGATAGACACTGTGATGGATGGCACATGCTACTTCTGATGAATGGGACAATTTATATGAAATAATTAAGTTAAAACCTATGCCCTAAAGCATGAAACCATGGCACTGCTATCTTTCTGGGATGCTTTCTGAAGTATCCAAAGTGCATTAAGTTAAATTCAACATTAAATTTTTGACTTTTCTCTCGGTTTTATTTTTATGGTGTTAATCCAGAACTATTAGTCAAAACTGCAGACAAAAATAGTGGTGAATTACAGAAATTGCCCATTAATCTTGTCTATCAAATAATAAATGTTTGAATTCCAGCTAAAGAAATCAAGGATTTAAATTAAACATTTTATTTTGATTTCTCTAACTTCAAATGTCCTATCCATCACATGTGGAAAGCCTGATACATGTAGTAATAATCTGTTGTTTTTACATACAGATAGCAACCTAACACACCACCTGCAATGCAGTTCTGTCAGTACAAGAATCCTAGTTGGTCCACCACCAACATCCAATCACAGCTGTGCTGTCATTGTGCACAATATTGTATCATCTTATGAGGAATGTGCCTGACAGTACAGTTTAGTATGGAAGTGATTCGTGAAGTGTATGGTCAGTGTGTGGACGACATGGAGAAATGTTTTCTTGGTACAGCATTAGGACAGGAGTGTCATAAACTATCCTACTGTAGACAATCAGAACTCAAACATGTGTGACTACAGTAAAAAGCTGTTGCGTAACGATTTGATTCACGGATCCAGTTATATGGCTCCTTCCGTGTATAGCGATTTTACGACTATGACGTGTGGCGCCTGAAGATGACATCAATGTAATGCCGAAACTGGTTGCACATAAGAAGTTCATAAAATAAATTTTTGTATACATACGGCTGTTGGCAAATTATTGCATCAAGAAAAACACCTGTTGGCTATTCGTACAGGATTACAAGTTGATGATGCGGAAACTTTGTGCTACCATCATGAGAAGGTATACTCGGACAATTTTACACACAAATTTGTGGTTAAGTATGTTGTGACCCATTGTCTCGTCACAAGGCTGTGGTCAAAAAATTTCTGAGACTTACTTCCACAGAGATGTGTAGGCAGCTTTCTGATAATGTTAATCTTACACCTGGCAAATCTCTGAGCTCAAAGTGTTATTGCGTGATTAACACCAGTATAAGAGGCAACCACGAGAATGAATGGTCAATAGATACAAGTGACAGTTTTCGGCCTGAAGAATTTGTAGCTGTAGTGAATACGGCCTGCAGTGCTCTCAGTGTGACACCACTTGAGAAGCGGCGTCTGAGAAGTAGTAAAAAAAGTATCACATGGCAAAACGAAGTACAAGAAAATCTGCTCTGCTGTTCTTAAGCACATGAAAAAGTGTCTCGAAGTTACAATACCTAATGATGAGTATCTTATCCCTTCAGCTTCCACCTAGACAGACTTAGCTGATCTTATTGAACAGCTGAAAGAAAAATGTAAAACGGCTACCTATGAAATAAAAATCAAGATTATCAGCCTCCTTCCTTCGAAGTGGGCAATTGTGTATTGTGCTAGGGAATTTGGGGTGACAGAATATTTGGTTCGGAAGGCCAGGGCGTTGAAGGATAAACGAGGAATCTTGCCTGATGTTACGCATCGTGGTCGTACATTTTATGAGGATAATGAGTACAGTCTTTTGTGTCCAGGGATGAAAGACTTCGTATATGTCGGATCGGAATGTGATGTTAAAGAACACAAAGAGAAACACCCTGTTTTAGAGAATTTGAAGTAGCTGTATGCAGCCTTAAAAGAGAAGTTTGCCACTTATAAAATTGGTTTCTCGAAATTTGCACGGTTGCGACCCAAATGGTGTGCACTCCCGGGTGTTCATGCGACCCATGTTGTGTGTGTTTGTATTCATCACCAGAACGTGAAGTTGATGACAGATGTCGCCAAGCTTAGTGAGACAACTACAGACTTACTTGAGAAGATTGTCTTCTCTATAGAAAGCGAGGACTGTATGTTATGTAAGTGTGATAAGTGCCCTGGAGTGCAATGCATTTCAGTTCCTCTTGCAGAATCAGAAGCACTGTGTTTGGCTGAAGATGTCCAGCATATGCAGTGGATCACAGTAGATCGGTGTACATTGATATCAGTGGTGGAAACAGTTGATGATTTCATACACAATTTTAGCAACAAACTGGAACTGCAGAAAAGTTATCATTTTATGACAAAACAGCAATCAAGTTTTAGCTTCATTGAAAGAAGCGCTTGGCCCAACAGAGTGTATTGTGATTGGAGATTTTTCTGAGAATTACTCGTTTATTGTACAAGATGCACCACAAGGATTTCACTGGCAGCAATCCCAGGCCACAGTGCATCCTATTGTAGTTTACCTACCGAAATCAGGGTGAGCATCATCAACTGTGAAGACAATGTGCATAATAAGTGACTATCATTCATTCAGCAGCTACAGTACATTATTATCAGAAAACCAATATTCCCCATATAAAATATGCAATGCCACACTTAGGAAAAATTCACTACTTTCCAGATGGAGCATCATCTCAATGTAAAAACCGGAAAAATTTAAAAAATCTGAAACTGCATTCTGAGGACTTCAGAACTGATGCTGAGTGGCATTTCTTTGCCACTGGCCACGGGAAGAGTGCCTTTGATGGGGTTGGGGGGACAGTCAAAAGTCTGGCTGCCACGAAGAGTCTTCAAGAACATCACCCAATCCGCGCTGCACCAGCACTTCTCGAATTTGCATTACAAGAGATAAAGGGTATTCAATTTTTCTTTGTGTCCTCAGAAGACATTGAAAATAACAGTGCAATGCTGCTGAATGAAAGATTTGATCAGTGCAGGACAATTCCAAACACAAAAACAAATACATGCTGGAAAGGATGTTGTTAAGATGTATCGAACTTCATGCTCCGTGTGGTATCATATGGATTGTCTCACACACAACGCAGAGGGACAACAGTCTCCAGTGCAATACCAAGCAGTATCATTGCAGGATATCAGGCCGTCTTCTTACATTATTTGTGTCTACGGTTCTAAGTGATGCCTTGCCTTTGTTTCGTACTGTTCTGAAGAGAACCAGGATGTTTTGGTGAAGTATCTGCATCCACTTGGACCAGCTAAAGCTTCCTTTTTAACTAACGAAGTCAGCAGGGTGAAACTCGGGGACTTTCTGAAACCAAATATTGTGCCAAACGCTGTAACAGGCAGACAGTATGCACTGGACCCGAAATTGAAATACTCCATTTGTTTAACAACTTTCAGCAGCCCAAGTGAGGAAAGGCACCGATCTTTAACGCATGTGCAACTTTCTATTTAGATAATGATTGATATGTTCAGAGTGTGTGATACGTATTATTTATACTAATTCAGGCTGAATATTTTGCAGAATAATGGGTCTGTTGTGTCAAATTCTGTGGCACTTACAATAATGTCCTTATCGACACGTACACGCTGTTAAAGAGTACTATAAAAAAGTTATGCGTTGGAGTAACTCAAAGATATTTTGGGGGTAATTAGAATCAGTTACGAGCTGCATAATGAAGAAATTTGCAGCATGCTGTGACCTTGCACATAGTGCATTTGGGGAGGTCCCAAATAGTGATTTTCGACAATTTCGGAATTTTCAAAATCCAAAAAGTCAGTGTGTGCATGCAAGTAACACAACGAAATTTGCTTATGATTTCAGCCTTACCACTTCTCTATACACATCAAATATTGTTTCAGTACAATCATTCACAAATTAAATAAAAAATATTGGAAACTTGCAAAATTGTGATAACTTGTGTAGCTGTTTGTCTATGTATTACTACTGAACCATGAACCATTGCTTTCTCCTACAAGAGAGAAGTGTTACCTTCCAAATGAGACCAAACTTTTGGCTATATCTGACTTAGTACAGGAGCTAGGACGACATACATGGTAGCATGTTTTTTGAAAAAACGACCAAAATGGTAACTTTGGGAGGGCGTAGCTCGGCCCCCCAAGAGTTTCACATTTCAATACCTTAGATATGAACTTAATTTAGTGCGGGTGGTAACTGTACCAAATTTCATTGAAATCTGTAACCATGATCAACCCACTTTGACTAAACTATGACGATTTTCAATGGAATGACCCATTTTTGTGTTGCATTCAGATGCGGCAGTGGCCCGATGTTGGACTGATTAGAAATGTGAGGTGGGCGTATTCGTCGTTAAGGTTCAGATCAACCACATCTGTCCACCACGTGGGAGGACCGCCGTATTGTGCACCAAGCATATCCTAACCTAGCTGGCGGCTACACGGGTAGCGGAGGCTGTGTGGCGTGGACTGGGCGGTTTTTTACGTTAGAAGGTCTCGGGAAAGTATGAGGTGGGCTGCAATCTCAAAGGGTGCATGGCAAATACAGGACGTCGCAATTGTAGTTGTAAATTGTTGTAGTTGTGCTGGGAAAGTCCCTGAGCTTCAAGCGCTAATAGAAAGCACAGAAGCTGAAATCGTTATGGGTACAGAAAGCTGGCTAAAGCCTGAAATAAGTACTGCAGAAATTTTTACGAAGTCTCAGACGGTGTTCAGGAAAGATAGATTAGGCAGAATTGGTGGTGGAGTGTTTGTGTCTGTCAGTAGTGGTTTATCTTGTAGTGAAGTCGAAGTAGATACTCCGTGCGAATTGGTATGGGTGGAGGTTATACTTAACAGCCGAATGAAGTTAATAATTGGCTCCTTCTACCGACCCCCAGACTCCGATGATATAGTTGCTGAACAGTTCAGAGAAAATTTGAGTCTCGTAACAAATAAATACCCCACTCATACGGTTATAGTTGGTGGGGATTTCAACCTTCCCTCGATATGTTGGCAAAAATACTTGTTCAAAACCGGTGTTAGGCAGAAAACATCTTCCGAGATTGTCCTAAATGCTTTCTCCGAAAATTATTTCAAGCAGTTAGTCCACGAACCCACGCGAATTGTAAATGGTTGCGAAAACACACTTGACCTCTTAGCCACAAACAATCCAGAGCTGATAGAGAGCATGATGACTGATACAGGGATTAGTGATCACAAGGTCGTTGTAGCTAGGATCAATACCGTTTCTTCCAAATCCACCAGAAACAAACTCAAAATAATTTTATTTAAAAAAGCGGATAAAGTGTCACTAGAAGCCTTCCTAAGAGACAATTTCCATTCCTTCCGAACTGACTATGCAAATGTAGACGAGATGTGGCTCAAATTCAAAGATATAGTAGCAACAGCAATTGAGAGATTCATACCTCATAAATTGGTAAGAGATGGAACTGATCCCCCGTGGTACACAAAACAGGTCCGAACGCTGTTGCAGAGGCAACGGAAAAAGCATGCGAATTTCAGAAGAACGCGAAATCCCGAAGATTGGCTAAAATTTACAGACGCGCGAAATTTGGCACGGACTTCAATGCGTGATGCCTTTAATAGGTTCCACAACGAAACATTGTCTCGAAATTTGGTAGAAAATCCGAAGAAATTCTGGTCGTATGTAAAGTACACAAGCGGCAAGACGCAGTCAATGCCTTCGCTGCGCAGTGCCGATTGTACTGAAGGCAGTTATTGAACGCAGTTTTCCGAAATTCCTTCACCAGGGAAGACGAATGGAATATTCCAGAATTTGAAACACGAACAGCTGCTAGCATGAGTTTCTTAGAAGTAGATACCTTAGGGGTTGCGAAGCATCTCAAATCACTTGATACGGGCAAGTCTTCAGGTCCAGATTGTATACCGATTAGGTTCCTTTCAGATTACGCTGATACAATAGCTCCCTACTTAGCAATCATATACAACCGCTCACTCACCGATAGATCTGTACCTACAGATTGGAAAATTGCGCAGGTCGCACCAGTGTTTAAGAAGGGTAGTAGGAGTAATCCATCGAACTACAGACCTATATCATTGACGTCGGTTTGCAGTAGAGTTTTGGAGCACATACTGTATTGAAACATTATGAATCACCTCGAAGGGAACAATCTATTGATACGTAATCAGCATGGTTTCAGAAAACATTGTTCTTGTGTAACGCAGCTAGCTCTTTATTCGCACGAAGTAATGGCCGCTATCGACAGGGGATCTCAAGTTGATTCCGTATTTCTAGATTTCCGGAAAGCTTTTGACACCGTTCCTCACAAGCGACTTCTAATCAAGCTGCGGGCCTATGGGGTATCGTCTCAGTTGTGCGACTGGATTCGTGATTTCCTGTCAGGAAGGTCGCAGTTCGTAGTAATAGACGGCAAATCATCGAGTAAAACTGAAGTGACATCAGGTGTTCCCCAGGGAAGCGTCCTGGGACCTCTGCTGTTCCTGGTCTATATAAATGACCTGGGTGACAATCTGAGCAGTTCTCTTAAGTTGTTCGCAGATGATGCTGTAATTTACCATCTAGTAAGGTCATCCGAAGACCAGTATCAGTTGCAAAGCGATTTAGAAAAGATTGCTGTATGGTGTGGCAGGTGGCAGTTGACGCTAAATAACGAAAAGTGTGAGGTGATCCACATGAGTTCCAAAAGAAATCCGTTGGAATTCGATTACTCGATAAATAGTACAATTCTCAAGGCTGTCAATTCAACTAAGTACCTGGGTGTTAAAATTACGAACAACTTCAGTTGGAGAGACCACGTAGATAATATTGTGGGGAAGGCGAGCCAAAGGTTGCGTTTCATTGGCAGGACACTTAGAAGATGCAACAAGTCCACTAAAGAGACAGCTTACACTACACTCGTTCGTCCTCTGTTAGAATATTGCTGCGCGGTGTGGGATCCTTACCAGGTGGGATTGACGGAGGACATCGAAAGGGTGCAAAAAAGGGCAGTTCGTTTTGTATTATCACGTAGTAGGGGAGAGAGTGTGGCAGATATGATACGCGAATTGGGATGGAAGTCATTAAAGCAAAGACGTTTTTCGTCGCGGCGAGATCTGTTTACGAAATTTCAGTCACCAACTTTCTCTTCCGAATGCGAAAATATTTTGTTGAGCTCAACCCACGTAGGTAGGAATGATCATCAAAATAAAATAAGCGAAATCAGAGCTCGAACAGAAAGGTTTAGGTGTTCGTTTTTCCCGCGCGCTGTTCGGGAGTGGAATGGTAGAGAGGTAGTATGATTGTGGTTCGATGAACCCTTGCCAAGCACTTAAATGTGAATTGCAGAGTAGTCATGTAGATGTAGATGTAGATCTGCACCTGCCATCCGAGAACAAGTAATGCCCTGCTTGAAACATTCTGTGTCTTTCTACACCATTGGTCGGTGACCTGCAGCAGCTGGACTAGGGACTCAAAGTCCCATGCATAGGCTGCCATTAAAACCACAACACTAACGGCTGCATTTAGAGTGGTTCCGTGCCCAAGAAACATGGACTACTGATAAATGTCGTAGCACTGTGTTCACAGATGAAATGTGGCTCTTCAGCCGGCCGCGGTGGTCTAGCGGTTCTAGGCGCTCAGTCCGGAGCCGCGCGACTGCTACGGTCGCAGGTTCGAATCCTGCCTCGGGCATGGATGTGTGTGATGTCCTTAGGTTAGTTAGGTTTAAGTAGTTCTAAGTTCTAGGGGACTGATGACCATAGATGTTAAGTCCCATAGTGCTCAGAGCCATTTGAACCATTTTTTTGTGGTTCTTCACTATCCCTGATGACCATTTTCCGCGAGTGTGGCGGCGATCTGACGAGAGATCCCAATCGTACCATGTTCTGGAGAGGCTACATGGTGTGGCGAACCATAGGGTATGACTTCTGGTAGATTCTGGTGGTGATTGAGGGAACTCTGATGGTACAATAGTAAGTCACGGACTTCCTGCGTCATCATATGTTAACTGCTCATGTGGTAGTATCGCGGTGCCATTTTTAAACAGGACAGTGCTAGTCCACACACGACACGTGTCGTCCCTATGAACTGTCTGCGTGATGTTGAGGCACTCCTGTTGCCAGCGAGATCCTCAGATATGTCCCCGATAGAACAAGCGTAGGACCGTCTCGCGCGTCAACTCCACATCAGCGACAGAATGCGATTTATCAGCGACCAATTACAACAGTTATGGGTTAGCTTGTCTCAGGAGAGGAGACAAGTGCTTTATGACACCTTTCCCAACCAAATATGCGTATGCATCCAGGCCAGAGGGGATCAACATCATACCGATAAATGAGTTCACACTGTCAAGTTCTTCATAAATTTTACTAGATTTTGCAATCACTGAAATAATATCACATACCCTCTCATCTACATCTACATGCATACACCGCAAGCCACCATACGGTGTAGGGCGAAGGGTGCCATTTACAATTACTACTCATTTTCTTTCCTGTTCCTTTCGCAATTGGAGTGAGGAAAAAACGACTCTCTACATGCCTCTGTATGAGTTGTACTCTCTGTTATCCTGTATTCGTAAACCTCATGCGAAATGTGCATGGCGACAACGGAATCGTTCTGCAGTCATCTGAAAATGCCTGTTCTCTAAACTTCTTGAATAGTGTTTCCTACCGAGAAAGGTGGCACAGTAACCAGGACAATGAACTCCCATTCGGGAGGACGACGGTTCAAACACGCGTCCGGCCATACTGATCTATGTTTTCCGTGATTTCTCTAAATCGCTTCAAGCAAATGCCGGGATGGATCCTTTGAAAGGGCACGGTCGACTTCCTTCCCCAGCCTTCCCTAATCCGATGGGACCGATGACCTCGCTGTTTGGTCCCCTCACCTCAGTCAACCAACCAATCGACTGACAGTGTTTTCCAAAAAGAACGTCGTCAACCTACCAGAGATTCCTATTTGTGCTCACGAACGTAACGGAAACAAATCTAGCAGCACGCTTCTGACTTGTTTCCATATCTTTCTTTAATCCGACGTGGCGGGAATCCAAACAATCGAATAGTACTCAAAAATGGATCGCACAAATGTCACATACACTGTGTCCTTTGTAAATGAGCTACACTTTCCTGAAACGCTCCAAACAAACTGAAGTCGACCATCACTTTCGTACTTACCACACTTACGCTTACGTGCTCGTTCGATTTCATATCGCTTTGCAACATTACGCGTAGATATTTAATCGACGTCACGCAGCACGCCACCGAGGCTGCATTCGGATATTACAGGATTGTTTTTCCTACTCATCTGCATTAGCTTACATTTTTCTGCGTTTAGATCAAGCTGCCATTCATTATAGCAAATAGAAATTCTGCGTAAGCCATCCCGTTTCCTTGTACAGTCACTCAACGACGATAATTTCGCGTATACTACAGTATCATAGCAAACAGTCACAGAGTGCTGTTCACCCTATCTGTCAAGCCTTCATGTATACTGAGAACAAGAGCGATCCTATAGCACTCTCTTGGGACACTCCTATCGATACGCTTGTCTCTGATGAACACCGGTCGTCGAGAACAACCTCCTGGGTAGTACTATTTAACAAGTCTTCGTGCCACTCGCATATGTGGGAACCTATTCCGTATGGTAGGACCTTCGTTAACAGTCTGCAGTGGGACACAGTGTCAAACGCCTTCTGGAAACCTTCATCCATTTTTTGCATCGTATCTAGCGAGAAAACGGCAAACTGAGTGTCACACGAGCGATGCCTCTTATATTCGTGCCGGTTTGTGAACAGAAGCGTTTCTGTCTCAAGAAAATTTATCATATTTGAGATATTTTCACGAATTCCGCGCCATACCGACGCTAAGTATATGGGTCTGTGAATATGCGGGTCTGTCATTTTATCCAGCCGCTTGGGACTGTGCACTGGGTGAGAGATCAGGTATAAATGCAAGTAAACGGCCATTGCTGTAGAGTACTCTCTGTAACACCGAATTGGGATTCCGTCCCGACCTGGCGACTTATTTGTCTTCAACTCTTTCAGCTGCTTCTCAACCCCAGGGGCGCCTATTTACATGTCCTCCATAAGGGAGTCTGTGCGATGGTCAAACGGTGACCTGTCTGCACGATTTTCATGGGTGAACGATTTTTCAAATGCGAAATTTAAAACATCTTTCCTTTTTGTGTCTCCTGTTGTCCCACCAGACTGATCGAAGAGTGACAGGGTTGAAATCTGCGGTCCGCTAAGTGATGTTACGTATGAATGAGTTTTCTCCGGTTCTCAGCAAGATCCGGGCTAAGGTATGACGGTGGAAGCTCGCGGTTGTGTGCTTCGCGAATCTATGTCTTTAAACATGAGCGAATTTCTACTAACTTCTGCCTGTCGACATTTCCACGTTCTTTTTTGACCGGAGGGTGATGCAGTCTTTGCTTTCTCAGCGTTTTCCGAACTATGTTATTAAACCACGGTGGGTCATTTCCATCGTAAACCCACTTTCTCGGCACATACTTCTCCAGAGCCGATTTACAGTTAGTTTAAACTTTGCCAATAATTCCTCTACGTCGAACATAGTGGAACTAAATGATGCTTATTCGCAGTCTAAGTAGGATGCTAACTACTGCGTATCTGCTCTTTCCTGCATACGACTCTCCTTGAATTCTTGATTGATTGATTGATTGATTGATATTAGTAAGCACTGTCGGTGTGATGACATCATGATCATTAATCCCTGTCTCTATACTGACACTGTCGATAAGGTCATTTCTGTTTGCAGTTACAAGGTTCATTTCGTTTTCTCCCTGCCTTCTGCTGCTTCAACTTCACTTTCTTTTCTGGCGTTGTAGTTTGCGGAAAATACAAATCCTTCTACTTTTTTTATTTGCTTGTAGTACTTTGGTAAGTACTGTGTCTTGGTCATGATGCCAATTTCTATCTGGACGCCCTCAAATATGTTAGGTCCATTTGGTGCTATTAGATCCAATAATCTTCCTTCGAGAGTAGGCTACCGAACAATCTGTTCTAGCCAGTTCCAAGAGAAACATTTAGTAAGGTTTCTTTTGACATCTTGTTACGTCCCCGCTTACTAACTCTGAATTCTCCAATTGAGTTTTGGATGAATTTGAGTTTCTTACCCACTGCGACAAATACACTAACCCCATTTACCGTTTCCTTCCCCTTTTGATACACACTTATATCTCCCCCAAATATCCCTCTGGTATCAATTTTGGGTCTTAATCAACTTTCTCTACCTAGTATAATGTGAGTTCCACGTCTTTTGAAGAACACTTCAAATTCTGTCCCTAATGCTTCGGCAGTTAATTATTAGGATTTTAATACTCTCACCTGTAGGGGACATTTCTTCAGACTTTTACTGACACTTCCATGTCCTCTACAGGTGTCGTTATCTGGACTGGATGGAGAGTCGTTTAATGTAAAAGCCCTTGTGTACACCCCACACTCAGCCAGCTACCAGGGTAGCAGCCTCTGAAGTATAGTCCACATCTGGCTCATTTAGTGGGGCCCTACAGTTCTCAACCTTATGGCGTATATCCAGGAAGTCGCAGCCCAGCTTGTCACGAAACCTTGGAAGTCTCTAGTTCAGTCCTTCTACTCGACTCAGAACTAGGAGGCCACGATGAATTTTGGGGAGAATGTTGTGAACTGTGAGCTTTGTTGAAACTCTGTGCGCAAGGCTGGCGTTCTTAACCTTCTCTGCCAGTCTCTGGAAAGATCCAAGTATGGCTGCAGGCCTAGAGTAGTGGCAACGCGTTTTCCAATGAACACCAGATCTGGCAGTTGGTTGCACCGTGTTAGCTGGAAAAGTCTCTTCAACATACTGAATAAGGCCCTAAGTGCACCTGGTTTTCCTCCCCACCCATTGCTGCCATTTCCCAAAGGGGTACCTTTATTCTCCACACATTTGAACTGCCAACGATTAGTTGACTCCTACCCTTTTGCGTTTGGCTCCTCTTGACATAGGTCACAGGAAGTTTTCCATTAGGTGAAGCGAATCTCACTGGCTCAGTTTCAGTTTCAGTGCAAGACAGGAATCGATGCAATACCTAGAGTTCTTTCTGATCTGCAACTCTGATATGATTGACACGCCATGCAATCAGGCTGGACGAGTAGTGATGGATCCAATACTTCCTGCAGAGTGGGTAGTATCCACAAGAGAGGGTCCTTTGGTATCCCTGATACACAACTCTCGGGAACTGTCTCGACGCACCCATTCACAGCAGCTTCCAGAGGTTTGGCGGTAGCCAGTGTTGTGTACTGCTTCGCACAAAATGGTAAGGAGAGGTGGGCTACAGAGTGGTGTGCAGAAGCTGGACAGGAACAGAAATGATTAGCGAACACGTAAATTCACTAAACGGAAGTTTTACTTAACTTGTAGCTTCCTCCAAGCATTCCAAAGAAACTTTACAAAAGAAAAAAACAGCTATAAAGTTCGGTTATTACAAGAAGCAAACTAAAGCACCTTGCAGTGTGAGGCTCCCACTACTAATGCACGAGCAAACTGTCGAAGGCTGAGTAAGACTGAAGACTGTTGAAAACTGCGTCTGAGACTCGGCGTGTAGCTGCCGCCGGCCCTCCTATAACGTGGCCGCAGAGGGCGCTCGTAGTCAAAGCCGCTGAGGGCTCGGACCAGCGGGCGCGCACCATGGGCTCCGCACGACCACTATAGCCGTTGTCGGAAATTCGCGTTTCCATTGACGCCGGTGAGGATGGTATCGATCTATGATACCACAATTAAGGCAATTTCTAGCTACTTACGAGCATCAACTAACTCATCCCCTGCATTTGCAGAGTGGCAGGTGCATAGTTTTACAGAATAGTAAATAAATAATTTTAAAATATGACTACTGATTATCTCTTAATTTCTGGATCTGTTGAGTTGAAAGCATTACTGATTCGCGTAAAGAACTCAGGCAATTAGTACAAAAAACTTGATTTTTATTAAGGCAACACAGAAAACCTAGGCAAAAAATTAGTAATTTCCTGAAACTTTTTTAGATGTTATAGTCACTAAAAATTAGAAAACAGAATTTACGATAAGTGCAGGAATATACACTCCCGCTGAAAGGAAAAACTAAATGTAACACTATATGTTAGTTATGCTACGTGCTGTTGTAAGTTAATCAGAGGTGTCGATTTACTACGAAATACATTATTCAGACCACGCATAAATTCCGAAAAGTTTGAAAGAGGTTCATTTATTCGCCTCGATGTGCACTTAGATTTGAGATAAACGTTTCTTTGAACGACGATACTTCTACTAAAATTGTATAAAACAATGTTGATTACAATTGATGCTTTAGCACAAAATACGGTTTTTGCAGCAAACAAAGTACATAAACGTATACAATATATCACGTCATACGCTCGAGTTTTCTTATAATAAATTATACGCGAAAAATACGTTTAAACTGTACGTGACGTTTTCGAGGCGAATTTATCTGACACAAGTGATTTTACGTGAACACAAATGACGTACTGGAAGTCGGCTTATACACATGAAACATGAAAATTTCACGAATGTTGCATTTAGCTGGCTTCGTGCCATCTTTTGCACTGGTGTGCCAAAGATGGACAGTGCAGCGTCAGTATATCTCATTAAAACGACGTAAAACGTGGAACCGACAAAGTACGTTTTCCAATTGGAGCGGCTATCCCTTTAGAGGGAATGCAAATATCTAGACCTTAATGTAGACAATAAGTTAAATGCGAAAGCGCTTTGAATACTTCGTGCCACAGTGGGAAACTCAGGGAGCATGGAATCTGTAATAGCTTTATGTATGTATTGCCCGCTTCTGCGACTTCACCTACATTACCTCTGCTTGTTGTATGGCACAGCTTTCAGGTAGTTGCTGCAGACACTCGACAGGAGCTCCAGGATACATTGTGGTGACAGCTCTGTTTGTCGAAATATGGCAGCATTGCCAACAACGCATTTAGGTACATAAATCAACACCACCACTTGTGGAAGAATTTTCACCAGTATGAAAATATCAGAACGTCATTTGAAGAACACATCTCATACGCTGCTCTGAGAAAGAGTAAAGAAATGAGAATAGGTACTGACGTTCATATTAATACAGACTACTCGGAAAGTCCAGTAGTTAATAACAGCGGTTTAGAAACCCTCCTCTAACAGCAGCCAAGTGCTGCGTGTGTGTACACCAACTGGTCTAAAAACGATAACTCCGTCGGCTGTGGTTACGTAGATATCAAAAACAAAATGAGTGGACCACTTAAACTACAGAAAGAGGCGTCAGTTTACACAGTTGAAGTTCTAGCTATTGAAAGGGCGTTAAGATACAGTATGACCATCACAGCTAACCATAGGGGCCTATAGTAATAATAGGGGACTCGCTCCCCACGGTGCAACAACTTACACTAATTGGTAAAGATAGTGGGAAGCTTTTGAAATGAGGTGCTACAGAAGAATGCTGAAGATTAGATGGATAGATCACATGACTAATGAGGAGGTACTGAATAGAACTGGGGAGAAGAGGGGTTTGTGGCACAACTTGACTAGAAGGGATCCGTTGGTAGGACATGTTCTGAGGAATCAAGGGATCACCAATTTAGTACTGGAGGGCAGCGTGGAGGGTAAAAATCGTAAAGGGAGACCAAGAGATGAATACACTAGGCAGATTCAGAAGGATGTAGGCTGCAGTAGATACTGGGAGATGAAGAAGCTTGCACAGGATAGAGTAGCATGGAGAGCTGCATCAAACCAGTCTCAGGACTGAAGACCACAACAACAACAGTGGGATTGCTATTTACCATACCTACAGCTGCTGCTATATCAGAGCTGTGAAGAAACGGTGTGGAGGTACCATTTGTATCCACCAAGCTGATAACTGGGTTTGTGAGGAACGAGAAAGGTGGTTGGCAAAGAATGGGATACAAGAGCGATGTATTGCTACGGATGAGCTAATAGATGTAGTCGGAGGCATAACCAAAAACGAATGGTGTAAGTAGTAGGAGATTGAAGATTTGCGCGAGGGCACTTGGTACAAACAAATCCACCAATATTTAACAAAGGCCCAATGTTCCGTTGAAAAGCGGAATATGAAGTGTAACTGAAGTGGGTTAGGGAACAAGAAGCTTTTGGCAAGCACCAGGTCGAAATTCCGCCGCAGCTGCTACCGTCAACACTTTTGTAAAATTCACGTCATATCATCTCCATACTTCTACTTACGGCAGATGAGGGACTTCAGACAATTATACATTGGCTGCTCTGGATATAGAAGACAATCACACTTGATGCTTACACAACTGGACCAAATGAATCAAAAATTTTTCTCTTGCCCACTGATTACTTATGAGGCTACTGTATTTATCATTTGTGCTATTATCCGAGTCAATGAAATTTGTATTTTAAATTCCTCAGAAACTTTAGAAAAGATAGACTGATGCCTGCAAAGGATAGACATCGCTGTATGTTTGGACTGACCGTATTGGTGTACCAAGCGGCCAATAAAATGAAACAACCTAGTGCGCTCAGGTCAGTCAGACTTGCAATTACAGCATGTAACATAGTGTAAAGTAACATTTACACTGTCGCTGACAGTTGTGCCGCATTACGAAAAGGAAATACGTGTTGTGTATTTTCCATCTGGACTACCAAAGGTTCCCGGGTTCGATTCCCGGCGGGGTCAGGGATTTTCTCTGCCTCGTGATGACTGGGTGTTGTGTGATGTCCTTAGGTTAGTTAGGTTTAAGTAGTTCTAAGTTCTAGGGGACTGATGACCATAGATGTTAAGTCCCATAGTGCTCAGAGCCATTTGAACTATTTGAGCTACCAAATCCCAAGCTTCGCACTGCCTCATTGTCGGTTGTGTCTCTTGACTAGCTGAATTGAGAGCACTCCTGGAAATGGAAAAAAGAACACATTGACACCGGTGTGTCAGACCCACCATACTTGCTCCGGACACTGCGAGAGGGCTGTACAAGCAATGATCACACGCACGGCACAGCGGACACACCAGGAACCGCGGTGTTGGCCGTCGAATGGCGCTAGCTGCGCAGCATTTGTGCACCGCCGCCGTCAGTGTCAGCCAGTTTGCCGTGGCATACGGAGCTCCATCGCAGTCTTTAACACTGGTAGCATGCCGCGACAGCGTGGACGTGAACCGTATGTGCAGTTGACGGACTTTGAGCGAGGGCGTATAGTGGGCATGCGGGAGGCCGGGTGGACGTACCGCCGAATTGCTCAACACGTGGGGCGTGAGGTCTCCACAGTACATCGATGTTGTCGCCAGTGGTCGGCGGAAGGTGCACGTGCCCGTCGACCTGGGACCGGACCGCAGCGACGCACGGATGCACGCCAAGACCGTAGGATCCTACGCAGTGCCGTAGGGGACCGCACCGCCACTTCCCAGCAAATTAGGGACACTGTTGCTCCTGAGGTATCGGCGAGGACCATTCGCAACCGTCTCCATGAAGCTGGGTTACGGTCCCGCACACCGTTAGGCCGTCTTCCGCTCACGCCCCAACATCGTGCAGCCCGCCTCCAGTGGTGTCGCGACAGGCGTGAATGGAGGGACGAATGGAGACGTGTCGTCTTCAGCGATGAGAGTCGCTTCTACCTTGGTGCCAATGATGGTCGTATGCGTGTTTGGCGCCGTGCAGGTGAGCGCCACAATCAGGACTGCATACGACCGAGGCACACAGGGCCAACACCCGGCATCATGGTGTTGGGAGGGATCTCCTACACTGGCCGTACACCACTGGTGATCGTCGAGGGGACACTGAATAGTGCACGGTACATCCAAACCGTCATCGAACCCATCGTTCTACCATTCCTAGACCGGCAAGGGAACTTGCTGTTCCAACAGGACAATGCACGTCCGCATGTATCCCGTGCCACCCAACGTGCTCTAGAAGGTGTAAGTCAACTACCCTGGCCAGCAAGATCTCCGGATCTGTCCCCCATTGAGCATGTTTGGGACTGGATGAAGCGTCGTCTCACGCGGTCTGCACGTCCAGCACGAACGCTGATCCAACTGAGGCGCCAGGTGGAAATGGCATGGCAAGCCGTTCCACAGGACTACATCCAGCATCTCTACGATCGTCTCCATGGGAGAATAGCAGCCTGCATTGCTGCGAAAGGTGGATATACACTGTACTAGTGCCGACATTGTGCATGCTCTGTTGCCTGTGTCTATGTGCCTGTGGTTCTGTCAGTGTGATCATGTGATGTATCTGACCCCAGGAATGTGTCAATAAAGTTCCCCCTTCCTGGGACAATGAATTCACGGTGTTCTTATTTCAATTTCTAGGAGTGTAGCTAGCCAATCAGAACGTTGCGCGCGCAAATTTAAGCGGCTCGCCAGATACGATTAGTGTCACTTGTTCCCGTAGCGTAGATGACAGCGCAGAAGACTGCTCAACGTTCGGCTCGGGTTCTATGCTTACAACCACCCCTGTCAAATTTTTGTATCGCTCTCTTGTTCGGTTTTAGGAGACTAATTGAAGCGCTCGTTTGGCGACTCCGTCTCTCAGGGTCAGCTTGGAGTTGCGCCCGCAATGGTTTGGTTAGCTATCTTCAATACTGATTAACTCAGAAACTGCGCAGCACATCGAATATTTTCTTAACAATTATTTCTCAGCACAACCTACCTTGTGACACTCTTACAAGCTTTTCAGACTGTTTCTGACCACCCTGTATGAACACGTCCTGCCTCACAACAGTACGAGGCTTCACTTGTGTTTCACAGTGATCACTCAGCTTCTGACGCCGTTCACGACCCTTATATACCCTAGGAGGCCTGATGATAACACTACGCACGAAAAACACTCTCGCAATCTGGTGTCATTTCCACCTGTCGCAGACAGTTACAACTCTTAATCATTTACATACCCGCTATTGGTGTGTACGTCTACGGCGTTACACTAACAGCAGACAGTGTCTTCTGGGTGCTTCACTCTTTTTGTCAGGCACTTACGAGGGCTGATCAAAAAGTAATGGGAACTTTTTAATTTCGTGGACTTTATACGTCCGATTTTAAATTTTTTATCTTATTGGTACACATGATTCTGATGTATGTTTGCATTTTCAGGTGTTTTGAATATTTAGGTTACTGTTGACAGTCGAACCGGTTATAAGTGTTTTGAGTGCTCGGTGATTTTTTTCTTTCGAAAACGATAGATGAAAGATTTGCATTAAATATTGCTTGAAGAGAGGAATAAAGTGCAGCACCGCATTTGAAATGTTGACTGTGGCTTTTTACGAATCTACTACGAGTAAGACAAGAGTATACGAGTGGTATAAAAGTTTCAAAGAAAGTCGAGAAGACGCTGAGGACAACAACTGTCCTGGACGCCTTAGCACATCAAGTACTGACGAGAATATTGAGGGAGGAAAGGAAATGGTTCCGGAAAATCACCGAATCATCATCAGAGAGGTTGCTGATGATGTCGGGGTATTCTTTAGCTCATACCAAGCATTTTTTTCGGTATTTTTTTTTTTGCATGACACGTATAGCAAAAAAGTTTTGTTTCGAATTTGTAGAATTTCAACCAAGAACGGGTCATGTAGACATTGCACTGAATTTACTGATTTAAGTCGAAAACGATCCAGAACTTCTAAAGAGGATTATAACAACTAACGAAATATGGGTATACTTTGTCGAAACCAAGGCCTAATCGTCCCAGTGCAAACTGTCTGAAGAGCAAAGACCGAAAAAAATTAGACAAGTTCGATTACATGTGAAGGTTCTTCTCAGTGTTTTCTTCGATTACACTGGGACAGTGCTTCATGAATTCCTGTTTTACAGGTCAGGTCAAATGGTTCAAATGGCTCTAACCACTATGGGACTTAACATCTGAGATCATCAGTCCCCTAGACTTAGAACTACTTAAACCTAACTAAGCTAAGGACATCACACACATCCAAGCCCGAGGCGGAATTCGAACCTGCGACAGTAGCAGTAGCGCGGTTCCCGACTGATGCGCCTAGAACCGCTCGGCCATAGCGGCCGGCTTTTACAGGTCAATAATAAATACTACCTGGAACTTATACGCCATTTGCGTGAACCATTTTGAAGAAAACGTCCAGAACCGTGGAAAAACCACTTGTGGAAATTGCGTCACGTTAATGACCCCGCTCACACTTCAATGCTTGTTCATGATTCTTTGATAAAAAACAAAACTGTTATATTGCCTCAGCCACCGTATTCGCCGGACATGGTCCCCCTGGGACTTCTTTCTATTCCTGAGGCTTAAGACAATCATGAAAAAAACGGCGCTTTGCTACCACTGATGAGATAAAAACAGAAACGCCGAAGGAGCTGAACATCGTAGTGAAAAGTGAGTTCCAGAAGCGCTTCCAAAATTGAAAAAAGTGGTGGCACAACTGTATTATATGTAAGGGGAATTACTGAGGCTTAAGACAATCATGAAAAAACGGCGCTTTGCTACCACTGATGAGATAAAAACAGAAACGCCGAAGGAGTTGAACATCGTAGTGAAAAGTGAGTTCCAGAAGCGCTTCCAAAATTGAAAAAAGTGCTGGCACAACTGTATTATATGTAAGGGGAATTACTGAGGCTTAAGACAATCATGAAAAAACGGCGCTTTGCTACCACTGATGAGATAAAAACAGAAACGCCGAAGGAGCTGAACATCGTAGTGAAAAGTGAGTTCCAGAAGCGCTTCCAAAATTGGAAAAAGTGCTGGCACAACTGTATTATATGTAAGGGGAATTACTTTGAAGGGGACAAAGATGATGATAATGAATAAATAAAGTTTTTTTTAAGGAAAACAAAAATTTCTGTTACTTTTTTATCACACCTCGTATTTCTTATTACTGTCTTATAAGGCTGAATACGGTATAAATACAGAAAAGAAAGTAGCTGCTTTTTTAGCAAACAAGACTTGAATAAAAAGTGTCATTGTCTTAACAGATTCTACAAACAGCTGAAAAGATTATCAAGGCTTCAGCAACCAAGACTGTGGAATGAAACGTCTCACTTAAATTTATTACAAATTTTCACCTTTTGAAAAATCTAACATTAAACTGAAATTTTAAAAATTAACAAAATCTGTCGCACAGTAAGCATAATTCTACGTAAAATGGGAAACAAGGGACTGATATCTAACTCCACTAAACAACGCAGGCCCCGTACTATGACTGGAGTAGAATTATTGGCCATAAATAGGTAAGTCACAAGTTGAATGGAAGCCGTCAAACAATTTATACATTCCAAAAGACGAAGTCATGAACTGTCATCGAAATTAGAGGGAGCTTATGGAACAAATAAAAGTCACACCTTTGACAGAACGTATTTACAGATATCAGAGAAGGCAGATCAAAGAAACCATGAAAAAAAGACAAGATGACTCTGGAATCAGTTAGAAATGTTCAGTTAATGAAGTAGATAGTGAATTAGATATGAAGTTTTACAATTGTTGTTTTATACAAAAACTTCTGAGAGTTCAAGGAATTTAGCTGAAACTTAGCGTTGGAGGACCAATAGGGTACAATCTCGATTTACTTTCAGATCGGATCTCGGTGTACCTTTTCCCTGTTTCCTAATGTTTCTATCTCCAGTATCAATTATTTCGAATATTTATGTTGCCCTGAATTTTGTATTGTTACTGCAACATGGTTATCAAGAGAGTAACGATGAGTGTCGCAGCGTACCTTCGGAAACCATTGATTATTGTTCGTCGACGTTTTTGTAGTTCCGGTATATCCAGCTGTGAAGTTAGGCGTGGACTGCGGAATGCGATATAGTTCATCGTTAGATGGAGGTTGGTGATGTGGTTATGTAACTGTGAATTCGAAGCGTAAGAAGCCGTCAAACAATATTTCTATGGCCAGACCGTAAGCGAGCTGTTTGCAATATTTGATGATTCTTTTTGCCCCAATGTGTTTTAATTTCCCACCTTCTCACTGTTTACACATTCCATATGATGATCGAAGCAAATGAATACGGAACTAAAGTTTTACAAATAAAACACGATACCTAAAATAAAATGATGAGCCAGAATTACTTTGATTTCGGTCAACTTCATGGCCGAAAATTTTGAATGTTCGCCTCGTTATGTTTTTGAGGTTGTTACTTCGCTCTTATTCTGAAAATGAAGCCAGTGTTATGAACTTTATGCAAAAGCGCTTCTAGTCACGAAATTTGCCAAAATTTAAGCAGAATTTATCTCAGTCCTTGTATTGTTTTGAACTATGTGAACACCCTGCAAACTGATTTTTAAATAATTTTCTTTTCTTTTTGTTTGTTCATCGAATGTACGGATGTATTTATGCACAGTCAATCAGGCAGGGAAAGAAATGGCGAGTAAGAAAAGGAATTCTTCTTCTTCTTGAAAGAAGGAAAGGTAACAGTCTAAAACAGGGCCAGTGGCGTACTTACAAGTTTTGTGCAGGAATGCTGTCAGAGAATGATTTCGATTTCGGTGCTAGAAATACACTGTTCTTCTCTTGGTTACGTGAACGTATCATCCCGCCTAGCTACACAAAACTGACACGTTGCCAACCTACGAGCGGTAGATAGGTGCCACCGTGACTGCCGCTGTCACTGATCTAGACTCTAGCCGGAAGGGATTTGAGTGTAACGTCCCGTTGAGACGAGGTCATGACAGATGAGATCAGTCTCAGATTGTGGAAGGATGGAGAAGATATTTGTCTGTGTTCTTTCAAAGGAAATATCTCCTTATTTTCCTTAAGCGATTTAGAGCAGCAACGAAAAATCTAAATATTTCAGGAAGAACAGGTCTTTGAACCCCCGCCCTCCCGAAAGAGTCACCTCTCTCTATTTTTGTCTTCAAGGCATTGCCTCTAAAATATGACAGGTGTTAACTGCTGAAATGAGCAATAAGATTGTACGAAAATCGACGCAGGCTGTTCTAAATACTTAACTGTAAATTATAGATTGTAGCAATCAGTCGTCCTTTTTAAATTTTAATATGCAGATCCAGATTTCGGCTAGCAGCTAGCCATTCTCAATGCACTATTATTTTCGCTCAGTGCATGTCAGTCCCTGTTGATCGGGCTTCACCCACAGTTCATTGAATACATGCACTGAGCGAAAATAAAAGTGCGTTGAGAATAGCTAGCTTCTAGACGAAATCTGGATCTGCATATTAAAATTTAAAAAGGACGACTTATTGCTGCAATCTATATTTTACAAGTCAATATAACAGTGGCTGAGAGCAACCGCTTTCCAAATGGAAGGTAACCTGATGAAATACTTACTTTCTTAACGACTGTACGAACAAGTATACAATTTCTCTGTTGAAAATATTTATAATATTTCCCGCAAAATTATTGAACGATTTGGTAATACTGTTTTAAGGAAATTTAAGTAATTGTCTCTTTCAATAATTGTAGCTTGTGGAATGGGATATTTACTAAATTATCAGACCATTATGTAGATTAATAAGTATCAGAGCGATTCTGTACACAAATGGCCATATTCATTTATTAATTTCCTGATTCTATATCTGAAGCAAAAATTGAGAAGGTAACAGACTTAATATGAATTCATAGAAAATCCCAAATACAATTTTTGTGATATTTGACGTCCACCGAAAGAATACACAGTTTATTCCCCAAATATGCAATCTCGCTCCAAGAGCTTTTGCAGGTGCCTCTACTTTTTCCTGTACAATAAGTGTTGACATTACTTTCTTCGATTAGATTCAGTTATTCCATCTCCAACGATAATTTATGGTCAATACCAAAGCCTGGTATAATGGTTGTCAAAATAGTAACCATCAGCTAGAGGCAGTACATGTATGGAACATACACGAAAGTTATGACTTAGCTCTTTCGTTCTTGAAGTGACATTTGTGCAAATTGCACTACATGTATTGCTCTGACAGAAATGGAAAGTGTTATACCACGATGCAGCAGTCCTATATGTAGCGAACTTTGTAGAGATGTTTTTCAAATAACAGGTATGATATTATTAAACTTACATTCCATTATGACTTGATGTCCATCATCAACATAAATGTAAGGTGTAATGAATACAGACACGAATACTGTCTGGCATTCTTTGTGACACGGAACAAAGCAGTCTGTGAAAGCCATCTTGAGGAATTTCTTCTCATGTCTGAAACACATGGTGTCTAAGGTGATGAAGATTGTTGGATAAAGGCTACCTGTGAAAGTATCGGTCATAGCATCGTATCCTGGACACGCTCTGTGAATGAGAGATCGGGGGAATGTACGCTCCAGTCAAGGATCTGTACATTTCTCAAGGCGTTTGTGGTGTGATCTGCAGCATGGCGTCTTGTGTTATCCTGTTGGAATATGGCGTTTGGTACCGTGGTCATAAAGAGCAGAATAACAGGATTTGCATCGGTGAAGGAAAACGCTGTAACCCACAGTCGCAGCTAGGACTTGATTTCTGGGGGATTGAGGTTGGTCCGCAGCTCGTGGTCGTGCGGTAGCGTTCTCGCTTCCCACGCCCGGGTTCGATTCCCGGCGGGGTCAGGGATTTTCTCTGCCTCGTGATGACTGGGTGTTGTGTGATGTCCTTAGGTTAGTTAGGTTTAAGTAGTTCTAAGTTCTAGGGGACTGATGACCATAGATGTTAAGTCCCATAGTGCTCAGAGCCATTTTGGATTGGGGTTGTAAACAAATAGACATCGAAACAAAGTGGACTCGAAATTGAACACAAAACGGCGCTACTTATATATACCCCCCGAAATCAAATCCTGGCTACGCCTATGGTTTCCTTCAGTGATGTAAAGCTTGTTGTCCTACCGTTTGTGATCGGGGCACCAAATGATATATTGCTGCAGGATAACAGAAGACCCCACACGCCAAATCACACCAGAAACGCCTTGAGAAATGTTCCTATCCTTGACTGGCAATATACATGTGGAAGGTGGGTCTGCGTTTGAGCCCTTGTCTCCCGAATGCGAGCCTAATGCAGTTGGTACTACACCTATATATAAGTTACGGTATATATAAAGCTCAAGAGGGGCTTATATATATATATATATATATATATATATATATATATATATATATATATATAAAGTTTTTTCCACATTTGTGATTTTAAGTCTGCATTGTTTCAAAAATCCGCTTTATTCAGATACTGTTTACTTCTTTCTATTCACCCAGGCACGTTTCGACACCTATGCATGATCTTCTGCAGATCAGATTTTATTTCTATAATGTATAATATAAAGTTACAATCATTTATCTATTGTGGTCCTAAAAATTATAACGTTTGCATCTTGTATGACGTAGAACACCATAGCTACGTCTCGATAAGTATGGAGACAAAAGTGAGTGCTAAAATCACGTTTTGTATAAAATACGTGTGAAGCAAACTTATGAACGAAATTTTATAAATAACAGTTGGCAAACAATGTACTCAGTAGCAATAGATGGAGATACCCAACAGAGATACGCAACGGGACGGAAATCGAAGTATATTAACGTACATAACCGCTACCGACGAAATAGTACTTCAGAAATTCGCAAAGAATTTTCTTCATAAATGCTTTGCAAATGGCATGCTGTGAAAAACGACAAAAAAGGGCACCAAAACCAATCTTTAATAACGCACTTTAACTTGCAGTGTAATTTTCAGGTGAGCAACCAAAACAAACCAGACACATGTTATAAGTTTTAGACCTAGAATAGATAAATAAATGTAAACTTTATATATTATACTTCACTAAAATAAATCTGACTCACATATAAGCATCGAAACACGTTTGGGTGAATGGCATATAAGGTTTTAAAAACCTTAAACACAACAGAAAGAGAGAAGATATAAATAAATAGTACTGAAGAAGAACAGTGGATAAATCATTACAGCGAATTGTGGTATGATCATACAGCACAAGAAACTGAAATTGTAGAACGAGACGAGAAAGGATTAGATGAAATACAGTCTGACGAATTAACATCTGCACTAACATCACTTGAGATCAGAAAAGCAACAGGAAAAGACGGGGTTAATGCTGAATTATTAAAATATGGTGCAATGATGCTACGCCAACGACTGCTACATCTCTTCAACGAATGTTGGAAGAAGAAGAATATTCCCAAAGACTGGAAAACAGCTAGAGTGATATCAATTTTTAAAAAAGGAGATAAAAGCCTATGCAGTGATTACAGAGGAATAAGTTTACTGGACTCAGCATACAAGGCGTATGCTAAGATTTTAAATACAAGACTTAAAAACATAGCAGAAACAGTACTGCATAAGGAACAAACGGGTTTCAGGAAAGAATGCTCCACAACAGATGCAATTTTTATTATACAGCAACTAATAGAAAAACGGAGAGAGTATAATAAAGAAACACACATTAATTTTATTGACTTTAAAAAAGCTTTTGACAGTGTCAATAGACAGGAACTTTGGGAAATAATGACGAATCGCGGATATCCAAAGCATCTAGTAAATGCGACAAAAAGTTTATATCAAGACACAAATATCACTCTAGATCTCATTGTTAAAAGCAACTAATGAGATACCAACTAACAAACTGGTACGACAAGGTTGCTGCATCTCTCCAGCTTTGTTCAACATCTACGTCAATGAAATAGTACGTACATGGAAATCAGAATTTCAGAAAGGCATATACCTAGACAGGATCATTCTTTTAAATAATTTACTATATGCTGACGATGCAGTGATCCTAGCAGATAAGGAAGATGACCTTCAGAAGCAGATGAGGAAGTTGACCTTCAGAAAGGAATCTACTTGCTAAAACAAAAAAGTGCAAAATTTAACAGGAAATTTCAATAGAAAAGACAATGGCCTTCATGGGGAAAGAACTAATCAGAACCAAAATAGTCACAGATCAGAAGATTTTAGAGCATTTCAGTTACCTCGGATGTGAAATGACATATGCCTACAGCAGAGATATCGAAATTAAGCATGGTAAATTCAGTCGGGTATGTGGAACAATCAACAGGAACCTAAAAAACAAAACCAGGGAAGACACTGAAATTAAATTTTACAAATCTACTGCAGTTCCCACGCTGCTCTATTGAAGTGAGACCTGGGTGATTACCTAGAAGCAAGAAAGCCGGATTCAGGCACAAGAAATGAAATTCCTTAGAGGTGTTAAAGGTTGCACAAGAGAAGACAGGCTAAGAAATCAAGATATTAGAGAAGAACTGCAAATCTTTAGCCTCAATGATAAAATTCGACATTACAGAAGAAAATGGAACGAACATCTGCAAAGAATGGAGAGCGAGAGACATCCCTTAAAGACAAGAAATTATAAGTGCCATGGGAGAAGAGACAGAGGAAGACCGCGACAGAGATGGGTAGCGTAACAGGCAATTCCTGTCTAATACCTGAAGGCAAGATGAAGATGAATACTCTTTGCACTGGGCGGATATGAAGTTTAAATTATTGCGGGTCATAAATTATTGTGGGTCATTTACGTAATAAATCAAAAAATTCATCATCAAATCGAAATCAGTCGGTAAAATTCTTTTGCGATCGTATCTCCATACCATTTCTGTATGTCAGTAAACGTTGTTTAGAAATGGCAGTGAACATTTTCCCATGCATGCCGGCAATCCATGTCTTTTTAACAAGTAGTATAGTTTCAGACAATAATGAATTAGTGAGCGGCAAAATAACCACGACGAAAGGAGTGGTGGTATATGGAAAAGAAATATTCTTCTTGCTCAGTGCTGATGACAATACGAGTACACGCAAGGCTTTCACTTCGTAGGCACATGGATCGTCTGCTTTGGTAGAAGTAAGGAAATAAGTTTGGTGTTTTATGTGTCGTTGACAGCTAAGATCATCAGAGACAGAACATTACTAGCACTTATTAATATTGGAGGGAAGGAAGAAGGTGATCTTTTCAAGGAATCATGCCGGAATTCGCCTAGAGTGAACTGGCAAACCACGGAAAACCCTAATTTAGATGGTTGGTTCTGGGGTTGAACCCACGCCTGAATGCGAGACTAATGCATTAGGCGCTACACGTATTCGCTCAGTGCTATGCTAGAAATGACAGATTAAGCTTACAAGGTTTTACGAAAGGGCAGAATATGAATGTTTACATTCAAATACAGGACTTATTAATAGTAATGAAAATGAAATTAAATTAAGCATGTTGTAACATTGTCAGATCACTAACGTTGTCAATGACCGCATCCTGCACGAAGTTCACCAAATTACGCCAACACATGGTCCTAGTGATATGTATTACTGTTAGCAAAAGTTTTCTTGGCAATTTAGCCTCCTATTTGTGATCTATACTTATCGGTAGAAGTCGAAAATCTTCGTGCCGTTTGTGTTCTGTTTGAGGTCCATAAGCAATAAACTGAATGATTTATTAGAACAGTATTAATTAATGTGATCCTCATTACCACAAATAAACACCACATTTTGGCAGTGAACATATGTATAATGAGCTTTTACGAAACACTGTTACTTTCACGTTTTCAATGCTACACCAGAAAACTCTAGGTTTTCACCGCTAGATAAACACTTGTTTCGTCGCCATAAATCGGCAGTATCTGAGAATTGGTAAATCTGACGGAAAATTTCTGGGAGAAAAGTTGTAGAACATTAAGATGGATTTTCAAAAAGTCAGTCAAATTGTCGAGAACCTAATTCATTTGTAAATATCGCCATTTATCAGTTTAATGTAAATCGCGTGGTTAATGAGCGTCAACTTCTTACTTTTCGTTCAGTGGTTTGTTTTCCAATAGCAGTACAATCATTCTCTGGATTTTGATGCTCCTCTGTCAAAAACTCGTGCGTTCTGATGGGTCTTATACTGACCATTGCTAAATCTTGCAGTGTAGGTGGCATCGACTGCCCATTGTTTAGTTACATTCGTCAGTGGAACTTAGTGTGTCGTCTGAATTTGTCATTTGTGGTGGAAGTGTTGCAGACGGTGTAGATCTGACAAACTGAAGGAAAAAGACGTACAAACGTTTATTGAGTGGATTAAGCAAAGATCGTTGTTTTGATGAACTATGCCGCTGTTATTGTTGACAAAGAGTGCAAGAAATCTTATGAGAGGTATCATTATGCTAGAACGGATATCGTGGAAAATGAGTCTCACATTTATCGATCATCATTTCAAGAATTTTACCTTAAAACAAACGATTTTTGGGAGAAACGTGTAACAGGATTATGTGAAAAACGAGGCGAAGAAACAGATTGTTTTTTTAAAAAAAATTGACACGACGTTACAAAGACATTTTCAAGCTCATTAACGGAGATGGAGACAAAACGAAGTGACGACTGAGGAACTCAAGTAAAATTTCGAGGAGGGCACGCTGAAGATCTTCTTCTTGTTGAAGATAGATACCATGTAATTGTGGGAAAAAGTTTTTCAGATTTGATGTTCAAGTCCACAATAGCAATGGACGACCAAAAGGTGATGAGGTATCTGGCTGGGTGAATCTCATTTGTGAGCATTTGGAAGCAAATAAAGATGAATGATAGTTCGTATTCTAAGACATTCTGAAGAATTATAATCTGTACTTCCCAAGATCGAGGCGATACAAAAGAGACTGTTCTAAAAGTTCTATGAAATTTGTTATTCGTTGGAAAAATAAAGCAGCACTAGAGAACCACGATACGCTTCGAAACACAGGCTATTCCATCTTACCTGAACGTATGAGATCAGAAACAAAGACCAACAAGAGGAACGCATCTGAAGTGTTGAAACTGCTGCTGTGATCCTGGAGGACATTAGATCATGAGTTTATGAAGTAAAGACGCATCCCCTTCAGACATGTTCTTAAATAATGCTGAAAGTGACATCCAGAATTACTGAAATTAGTTCTTACGTCCAAGAAAGAAAGGAGATCCTTCAAAGGTAAAGACGGCAATCAATTCCCCTTCACATTCTGTTATTTCAGTTGCAAATCGGGATCCTTCGTTTCTAATACAAAAGTAGGTCTTGAAAAAGTAGTATATAAAAACATGAATCAAGAGAGTTTGCGAATGTGCTATCTCCTTTTATATTAACCATTCAATGCTGACAGTCAGTTTGAAGTATCCAGTATGGCAAAAAAAAAAAAAAAAAACGGTAAAAATCCTTCAATTCTTTTATCCAGTTTGTGTACAACATTGTGGGCGACCATACTGATAACACTATTAAAAAAAACATAACCAGTAGTAAAAAGACTTTTTGTCTTTTATTTGATGTTACTCTGTTAATCTTATTGTTTCCAAACCTATTACCTTGATTCACGCGATTTCTATTAAACTGATAAATAGCAATATTTACTTACGAGTTAGGTTTTTCGTCACTTTCTTAGAATTTTTGAAAACCCAGTTTGATGCTCCACAACTTCTCTCTGACTCAATTTGCGTCAATCTCTCAATTCTCATATATTGCATCTATCATGTAAATGTAGAAAATTAAACGTAAGAAACAGAAAGATGACCATACTGCACACACTAGCCGTTCCACTCTCCTTCGTAACATTACTTAAAATAAACATGTAAAAAATACACGTCACAATAATAACTATGTCCGCAGTTCCCAGGAAGCACGCTGATATATGATAGTTCTTAGCTGGTGGCGTGTGAACGGAATATCTTCTCAATGCGCCCAGCCTCAACAACTGTGAGGGTAGCCCTCATGCGCAGGCTGCACTACCTGGACTTACCAAGACTCCAGACAAACCGCACTCAGTTGACGCTTAGTGCACAGACTGATGTCAATATTGTTGCCAACGCTGGCTCATTGCTACGGGTAACCCCTCGCGCGCTACGCCTTACTGGCAAAAGCCGCCATTTGAAAACGCGGTAATTTTGAAATAAAGGTTACATCGCAATCGATTTTTAAGTCACTTCTCCCTTTTCTGTTTTAGCTTTGTCGATGTTTCGGGAGGAGGGGTGTGTGTTTGAACCCCCCTTCCCCCTCCCCCCCTCCATAAGTCCATATTGCAGCCAGCCACACGTATTGATGTATAATTTATTTTCCCATAGCTAGTTTTGGGCCAGGGCTCATCGTCCGATGGCAACAATGATTTCTTATACAAATTTCACATTATTCTGGTCCTGTTATATAAAAGAATATTCACTGTCTTTTAGTTCACAGAAACTTATTCTTCACATCGAAATTTTAGTTTACCTGCTTGAGGCAGGGTTTTCCTGTATTCATTGCAACGTAGTGTGCATTAATTTTAAGGAGCATGCTGAACCTGAGTTTGACTAAAGACAAGATGATGGTCACATGTGTTTCAGTCTGATGCCACAACAGCTAGTGATCGGATTGGTTGTACCAAAGAAGAAGATTGTGCAATAATTACAAAGATTCTTAGCCTAAACTGTTATAGACACTATACATTTCTCTACTTAAAAATAGTGGCAATTCAAAGAGATAGTTTTTACACTACGAGGCTAACCGTGGCAGTATACGTATTCTCTCCATCAGCATAGCGTTACGGAAGTTGGATGAAGTTTTGTATGTACATTTGGTCATTCGACATACAGTTAGGTTTGTTTTGAAGGCGGCTGAATGTTTATATTTCTTTGAACAGATTCACCTGTACACCTTTCTCAATGAAATTTAGCGTTTATTGGTTTTATTACATGTCTATGTCACTAAGCCGGCCCATGTGAATACAAAAAGTTGATTTATTTAAGTTTTTAGGCAGAATGCATCCATGTTTTCTCTGTTGAAAGTTCTACCAGCACGGCCAATATAAAATTTAGGGCATACAGAGCAATTCAGTTTATAAATACTAGCATTGTTGTATGACTAATTTTTAAGATTCAATTTATGAATTAGTTTATCCACTACTTTATTATTTGTGGAGAAACTAATGTGGATTTTTAACACAGAACGATTTTGCTATTTGATACGACACTTTTCCAGTGAATAGTATGCAGACATAGCTCACAGAGCTTTGGAATGGTGGCTGTACTTAACTGCTATTTGTTGTAGGTGTTGAGTTATTTTTGTTATTGTATTCGTTTAAATGTTGTTATGAAGCTTATTGCTGGTGGCAGATGTATAACCATTATTGTGAGCTATCAAATTAATTCTGCTAAGCTTTTTTGTATATCTTTAGCATCGAAAAGAACTTTTTCCAGGCTAGTAAGTGTTGACCTATAGTAAGCAGTTTGTGTTGCATGGGATGACATGAAGTGCTATTAATTGTGACGTAAGTTGTAGTGATTTTTCCGTATATTTGAAATTTATGTTTGCCGCTATTTTCGCTAATCTTTGAATCAAGGGAGTTTAAAGCATTATCAGTTTCGTTTTCTACAGTGAATTTTATACTACGGTGTAGTTTATAAAGTTCTTTGCAAAATAATCTAATTCATCTTCTGTTCCATCATACAGGATAAGTGCATCATCCGGACATCGTTTACAATATTTAAATTTTTTTGCTTATTAGTGCACCAGCGTTGAAGAAAGATGTTTGTAAATGGTTTATGTAGATGCTGGACAGAAGCCTAGCTATACAGCTGTCCCTTGCTAACCCATCTTCTTGTATACAAAATTTTTCATTAAAATTTTTTCATGAAAATAGTTTTGCGATAGCACCAGTTTTAGTACTTTCAGAAGTCCACAGATTTCTGTCAAGCTGAGTCTTTTATATTTCAGCAGATTACTTGAAATTAATGAGACTGTTTACCAGTAAATTTGTGTACAAGTTAACTATGTCGAAAGATGAGGATCGAGTAGTGTTTGAAACGAAAACACGTTTTATACATTCAGTGAGCTCGTAGCTATTTACATAATTACCTTCAAATCTGTACACTTTAGAGACAACCTCATTACGTTATTTACTAATGTAAAAAGGCCTCTTTTGTGCGTTGACAGTTTGCTTTGTGAATGTTAGGTTGCGACTATAGTTTTGGAGTCGCGGAATTCATCAGCGTGCCTTTAGATTTTTCATTTGAGGATAAGAGAAAGTTACACTCTTTCAGCACTGTTTTAAGTTTCGCCTGTAGTTTGATGGTTGGATCAGAATGAATTTGTCTTATGCTGTTATTTTTGAAAAATCTTTGTACATAATTACTACAGAGTTTCTTTCAACAGTTTTGAATATAAGTGTTTAATTGTCTTCAAGTTTCTTGTTTATTTTTGTGAGCAGAACTGACTCAGCTTAAACTTTTACATTGAGTTCTTTATGGCATTCGACTTAGCTTGAGTTTATCGCGAATCTCTCGCTCAGCCCAAAGTGCCAAGCGATTGGGAAAAAAAGCGCAAGCCAATTCTGTGCATGACAAAGATAAAAGAACAGACTCGCAAAATTACAGACCAATATCGTTTACATGTTGCAGTATTCTTGAACATAATCCCAGTTCGAATATAATAAATTTCCATTAGGTGGAAGAGGTTCTGTTCTCAAATCAGCTCGCGCGAAGCTCAGCTTGCCCTTATCTTGTATCATACCTAGCGAATCATAACTGAAGTACAACAGGCAAATTGCGTAGTCCTAGATTTCCGAAAAGCGTTTGACACGGTGCCCCGCTGCAGACTGTTAACGAAGGTAGGAGCACACGGATTAGGTTCGCCGATATGTGAGTGGATGGAAGACTTCTTAAGCAATAGAACGCAGTGTGTTGTCCTTGTTGGCGGGTGTTCATCAAAGACGTATTGTCCGATGTGCCTCAGGAAAGCCTGATCGTACTGCTCTTATTTTCTGTGTATACATAAATGAGCTGACCGACAGGTTGAGCAGGAACTTGGCACTTGCTTTTTGAAGAATACCACTAAGAAAATTTTGAGAACTGCTGTCTTAAGCGGAGACCAAAACGGTCCTACTGCAGCCAACGCACATTTAGAGTAAGGACCTCAAAGATATGAGAAATTAGGGCCCGTATGGAGGCATGTAGACAGTCGTTTTCCCCTTTGGTAGTGGAACAGGAAAGGAAATGACTGGTAGTGGTATAAGGTACCTTCCGCCAGGCGCCATACAGTGGTTTGTGGAGCACGAGATACAGATTAACACGCTAGACAGATTCTGTCCGGAACAAGCACGCTTCCCCACGTACCCGAAGCGACGCGTTAACGTCCTTGGCCATTCGTGCTCCTACCCCTCGTACCTCATTCGGCATTAATTTCTTCATAGAGTGTCACTTACGAGAAAGCATATACCTATGCCATCTCTGGCCACTCTTGACACTTACTGTCGGTACGCTGCTGTGTAATAAGCTTCCCTGGCGTAGAGAAACAACTCAAAGAATTAAAACAGACAAGTCGCCAGGTCCGGATGGAATCCCAAATCGGTTTTACTAGGAGTACTCTACGGCTTTGGCCCTTTACTTAGCTTGCATTAATCACGAATCTCTCGCTCAGCACAAAGTCTCAAGCGATTGAAAAAAAAAAAAAAAAGACAGGTGACTCCTGAATATAAGAAGGGGAAAAGAAAGAAGCGGCAAAATTACATATCAAAATCTCTAACATAAGTTTGCTACAGAATCCTTGAACACATTCTCAGTCCGAATACAATAAATCTTCTTGAGATCGAGAAGCTTAGGTCTACGAATCAGCACAGTTTTACAAAGTACCGCTCGTGTGAAACTCAGCTTGACCTTTTGTCAAATGATGTACTGCGAACCCTGGATGGAGGGCTACAGGCCGTTTACATATTTCTATATTTCCGGAAACGGCTTGACACGATGCCTCACTGAAGGCTAGTAACGAAGGTACGAGCGCATGGAGTAGGTTCCCAGATACGTGAGTGGCTCGAAGACTTCTTAAGTAACAGCACCCTCTATTATTTTCTATACAGGGTGCTTGGGGAGGAAAGGTCTATATTTTAAACAGTGGTCGTATAAGTAATACTGAACAAAAAATGTTATATGAACATAGGTACTCAAATGTTTCATTAGGGAGTTACGGATATTGAAAGGAACTTTAATTCTGCAAAATTGATGTGCACAACGTGAGCGTATACGCAATACAACTGGACCGTAATGTGATTTTCTTGTAAACAATGTACGGGTACATGCCATGTTTACGCTATGCAACCTACCACGTATTATAGTCATGTGATGTACGTAGTACAATCACCCATTGTTTGCGCAGTTGTACCCTGTAAGCCGCATTGTGTAGCGTACCGGCGACGGATCGGTTAGCTGTGTAGTGTATGGTGTTCTGTGTTCGTACAAGCGCTGCTAACAATGCGACATGTCTACAATAATCAGGAATACGTAGATATGGTGTACGTTTATGGCTTCTGCGACGGTAGTGCTACCGCTGCAAGAGGAGAATAAAACAGGCGCTTTCCGACTCGACGATTACCTGATAGCAGGGTGTTTACCGAAGTGTGTATCACTTCGCGTGCAACAGGCTCTCTTCCAAGTAGACATTTTTCGTCCAAGTGTGCACGTCAACAAACTTTGCAACAACAGAAAGAAATTATCGCAAGTGCTGAGCGAAATTCCGGTACGACGATACGAAGAATGTCCCTGCCCATGAATGTCGCACAGACACGTGCGTAGGAAACATTACAAGCGGAAAACTTGCATCCATTTCACATACAGCGTGTCCAAAGTCTCCACGTTGGCGACAATGCCCAACGACTTCAATTCAGTCACTGGGCAATAGAGAATAGTCGTTTGCTTCCATATATACTACTCACTGACGAAGTCCAGTTTTTACGACATGGAATAAACAACACACGCAATAATCATCGATGGTCACAGGAAAATACACACGCTTCAGTGGATAGCAATATCCAAGTTCGTTTTGCCATAAATGTTTGGTGCGGCATCATCGGTGACCTTTTGATAGATCCATTTATTATTAATCAGCGATTGACGGGAGAGAGGTACCTGCATTTTCTGGAAAATTCATTTGAGAAACTGTTGGAAGACGTTCCTTTAGCCAAGAGAACTGGAATGTACTTTCAACATGACGGTGCCCCTCCTCATATTACCTTACGTGTGAGGGACCATCTCAACCGCACCTGCCCTAATCGCTGGATTGGCCGTGGCGGTGCTGTTAACTGGCCTCCAAGATCACCTGGCCTTACACCTTTAGATTTCTGTTTATGGGGTTGGACGAAATCAGAGGTGCACAAAGTGAAGGTAAATACACGCGATGAACTGCTTCGTCGCATCATGGACGCTGCTGAATTGATTAGGAACCAATCACAGGCAATTGAACAAGCAACTCAACGTTTTATCGCTAAAGCGCAAAAGTGCATTGACGTTCATGGTGGGATATTCGAAGTTGTTCTGTCACCTATACAACATCTATACGATAAGTGTTAAAGCCGTTTCTAAAAGAAGTGGTACGTCTTTTTCAACTGAATACATGTAACAAGCATGTTGTAATGCATTATGTATTAAATGCAAACTAAGAAAACATTTTGTAAAAATGTGTAACATAACGGTACTTCTCTGTGACATTGCTTTCAAGAAAATCACTTTACTTTAAGTTGTATTGCGTATACGTTCACGTCGTGCACATCAGTTTTACAGAATTAAAGTTCCTTTCAATACCCATGCCTCTCTAACGAGGCATTTGCGGACCTGTGTTCATATAACATTTTTTGTTCAGAATTACTTATGCTATCACTGTGTAAAATATTGACCTTTTCTCACCAAACACCTTGTATATATATAAATGTGAGCAACTATCTGCGGTTGTTTGCTGATGGTGCTGTGAAAAACTACGACAAGGTGACGAAGTTGAGTCACTGTAGGAGCATACTTGATAGCGTAGACAAAATGTCTAGTCAATGTGATGAGAGGCAGGTTGTTCTCAATGTAGAAAAATGTAAGTTAATGCGGATGAGGAGAAAAGACAAACCTGTAATGTTTAGAGACAGCGCTGGTAGTGTCCTCCTTGACACAGTCACGTGGTTTTATATCTGAGCTTAACGTTGAAAAACGATATGAAATGGAACGAGCCTGTGATGACTGCGGTAGGGAAGCCGGATGGTCGTTTTCGGTTTATTGGGAGAATTTCGGGAAAGTGTCGTTCATCCGTAAAGGAGACCGCATATAGAACGCTGGTACGACCTATTCTTGAGTACCGTTCGAGTGTTTGGCATCCTTGCTCGATTGGGTTAAATGACGATATCGAAGCAATACAGAAGTAGGCTGCCAGAATTGTTACCGGTAGGGTCGAACAACGTGCAAGCATTACGGGAATGTTTCGGGAACTCAAATGGGAATCCCTGCAGAGGAGGCGATGTTATTTTCGAGGAGAGCTATAGAGAAAATTTAGAGAATTGGCGCTTGAAGTTGACTGCCAATGTACGTTTCGCGTGAGGATCACGAAGATGAGATACGAGAAATTGCTGCTCTTACAAACACTTGTAGATAGTCGTTTCTCCCTTTCGCTATTTGCGAGTGGAACAGGAAGGAAAATGAAAAGTAGTCGTACAGAGAATCCTCTGCCACGCACCGTACAGTAGCTTGCGGGAATATGTATGTACACTACTGGCCATTAAAATTGCTACACCAAGAAGAAATGCAGATGATAAACTGGTATTCATTCGACAAATATATTATACTAGAACTAACATGTGATTACATTTTCAAGCTATTTGGGTGCATAGAGGGGGAGCAGGATATTAGTGTTTAACGTCCCGTCGACAACGAGGTCATTAGAGACGGAGCGCGAGCTCGGGTGAGGGAAGGATGGGGAAGGAAATCGGCCGTGCCCTTTCAAAGCAACCATCCCGGCATTTGCCTGAAGCGATTTAGGGAAATCACGGAAAACCTAAATCAGAATGGCCGGAGACGGGATTGAACCGTCGTCCTTCCGAATGCGAGTCCAGTGTGATAACCACTGGGGTGCATAGATCCTGAGAAATCAGAACCCAACACAACCACCTCTGGCCGTAATAACGGCCTTGATATGCCTAGGGATTGAGTCAAACAGTGCTTGGATGGCGTGTGCAGGTGCAGCTGCCCATGCAGCTTCAACACGATACCACAGTTCATCAAGAGTAGTGACTGGCGTATTGTGACGAGCCAGTTGCTCGGCCGCCATTGACCAGACGTTTTCAGTTGGTGAGAGATCTTGAGAATGTGCTGGCCAGGGCAGCAGTCGAACATTTTCTGTATCCAGAAAGGCCCGTACAGGACCTGCAACATGCGGTCGTGCATTATCCTGCTGAAATGTAGGGTTTCGCAGGGATCGAATGAAGGGTAGAGCCACGGGTCGTAACATATCTGAAACGTAACGTCCACTGTTCAAAGTGGCGTCAGTGCGAACAAGAGGTGACCGAGACGTGTAACCAATGGCAACCCATACCATCACGCCGGGTTATACGCCAGTATGGCGATGATGAATGCACGCTTCCAATGTGCGTTCACCGCGATGTCGCCAAACACGGATGCGACCATCATGATGCCGTAAACAGAACCTGGATTAAGCCGCAAAAAGGACGTTTTGCCATTCGTGCACCCAGGTTCGTCGTTGAGTACACCATCGCAGACGCTCCTGTCTGTGATGCAGCGTCAGGGGTAACCGCAGCCATGGTCTCCGAGCTGACAGTCCATGCTGCTGCAAACGTCGTCGAACTGTTCGTGAAGATGGTTGTTGTCTTGCTAACGTCCCCATCTGTTGACTCAGGGATCGAGATGTGGCTGCACGATCCGTTACAGCCATGCGGGTAAGATGCCTGTCAGCACGACTGCTAGTGATACGAGGCCGTTGGGATCCAGCACGGCGTTCCGTATTACCCTCCTGAACCCACCGATTCCATATTCTGCTAACAGTCATTGGATCTCGACCAAGACGAGCAGCAGTGTCGCGATACGATAAACCGCAATCGCGATAGGCTACAATCCGACCTTTATCAAAGTCGGAAACGTGATGGTACGCATTTCTTCTCCTTACACGAGGCATCACAACAACGTTTCACCAGGCAACGCCGGTCAACTGCTGTTTGTGTATGAGAAATCGGTTGGAAACATTCCTCATGTTAGCATGTTGTAGGTGTCGGCACCGGCGTTAACCTTGTGTGAATGCTCTGAAAAGCTAATCATTTGCATATCACAGCATGTTCTTCCTGTCGGTTAAATTTCGCGTCTGTAGCACGTTATCTTCGTGGTGTAGCAATTTTAATGGCTAGTAGTGTAGATGTAGATGCACACCTCTCCAGAATTTGGCCTTATTCGAACTATTCTTTCTGGACGTTGCGATTTCCGCAAACGTCAGTACAGATTATGGCGCACTTGCCTCGGGGCGTCAAGTGCAGTAATTGGGCAGTGGTAGCCCGCTCTCACCGCCTCTTAATAATTCGAGCTGAAAGCCACGGATTGTCCAGCAAGAAGAGGGACTACCCAGAAACACACCCTGCCCCCCGTGCTCTGCACAGAGCTGCAATAAATTAACGCCGCAGCACTCGGACCGCACAAAGTCGTTGGCGTTGCGAACGAATTAATTTCCCGCTCCCTAAACCGGGGCGTATTTCGGGGGGATTAACGAACTGGCTGCGAAAAAAAGGCAATGTAATGCAGTGACATCGGCGCAGGCAACACACGTACACATGCAGATGCACATGCACTCACATATATATATATATACACACACACACACGTCGCGGAAGTGACTGCCCCGTTCCCGTAGTTAATTACTTGGTCCTGGGTGACGCGGGAAGTATTGAAAAAAGTGGCGGCTCAGCGCATTGTGGCGCACCGGTGTAGTATTAAAATAGAGAGCTAATGATTGATGCTACCTGATCTGGGCGCTGATACTGTGTCGTTAGGCCCCCATTCAGCTGTTCCCGGTAATCGGAACAGATTTCTGTCGCGCACAATGGGGTCGAAATCATGCGTCCGGGCACTGTATAAAGGACCTTATCTGGATGCATATTTGAAAACCCCCTTTTGTCAGACACCACTGCGCGGGGCCTCGTCCCAACCCTTGCTGTCTCCTGGATAAAGGTGAGCTTTTTCGAAGTGCCATTAAGCAATGGGCCGGTCGCTCCGGGCAGCCTATTCATGAATATTAAGGGAGGATGCTAATTTGCTACGGAGGTCGTTTCCATTCAAAACTCGGACCAGCAAGAGGAGTCTTTTTTATTTTTTTTTATTTTTCGTTATTCTGAATGCATGGGTTCTGTTCCTCGACAGCGTGGGGATATTAAATTAGCTATTAGAAATTATCCTCGTGGCATCTTTGCAGACTAAAGTTCTTGTTACAAAGTGATGGAGTTGGACTGCTATCGATATGTATTTTGAGAAGGGAAAGTATATGGCCGATCTGTTTTAAAAGTGAAAAGAAACACCCTACCTAGTCACAGTTTAATTTCTAATGACATCTGAATCATTTTCGCAATTTAATACTTCATCATCCTATGCATAGAAAGGAGGTATTAAATCTTAAAATGGGTAGTACGAAGATAATTCATTTTATTGCAGCTGGCGACATGGCTTTTATACTCTCGCCTTACACAACATCAGCGTCATAACGTGCTATTTCTTTTAATGATAATTACAGCATTAATTTGAAACCATATTCTGTCTTCTGAGATATTTGTCAATTAATTTTCCATCTATGGATTTCCGAAAAAAATTTATGGTAGCTGGGTTAGAATAAGAGAAAAAAAGATACGGTAATATAAATGCAACTCCAACTTCCTCATTAATGCTTTCTCATGCCTTCATATTTTTCTAACGTTTGTCACACACTTTCTATGCAAGCTGTGCATTTACTAACATCACTATGGAAGCAATCGCAGTCAAACAAAAAAAGGAAAAAGTCTTTAGGGCTCCTAGATTTCATCTGAATATCTTCAGGTAATCACCGGAATGAATATTCGGACTGAGAGAGACGAATTTGTTTTACAATTCTATGTATTTGTCAGATTCGAGGTGTAGGTCTTCAGCCGATCTCAGCAATAGGAGCTCAGATAGATATAGGCTTACAGATCGGCAGATAGGAAGGAAGCTAGATAGACTGGTAGGTAGCTACAGGGAGAGGGAGAGAGAGAGAGAGAGAGAGAGAGAGAGAGAAAGAGAGAGAGAGAGAGAGGGAAAGGAAGGAAGAGAAGGGAAGAGAGAGAGAGACAGAGAAAGAGAGAGAGGGGAGTATCTTTCACGAAGTCGTAAAACTCTTTTAGAAATACTCTAAAGAGCTTTTTCTTCAGATAACAGTGAATGAAGTGAAAGGAAAGATGAAGTAATAATTCAATACATGGGGAAGAAATAGTGATTTCGCATACCGTAATGCTCTTTTACTAAATAAAGCTTAAGGGACTGATCACAATTACACGTAAAAAAAAGTTATTACAAGCATCAGACCATGAAATTAGTAGCGTATGCAACACTACTAGCATACTACGATAGTCACTGTTGAAGAAATGAAAGAATTCTGCTGCATATTGACTAATTCCGTGAAAGTTGACGATTGAATTGATGGCATAGTATGCCTTATAGAAACACAAAAGACTATCGGTGTAGAGAGAAGCTTAGAAATAGGAATAAACAGCTCTTATATTTACGTGTCTCACTTGTTCAGGCTTGTTCATTTTACCCCTCCAGGCACCAGTACTATCTATCCACTACTCCATACATAAAGGCACAGCTAAAGGCGCGAATTTGGAGTGTTGTCTGAACGCCTGAGGGAAGGAGAATCCTAAATTTTTGTGTATCTTTTATGGCACAAGAACAAAACAATGTTTAAATTTTCAGTGTAAGAGCTCCAGAGCATACAAAGCACAGGAATTCTTTGATAAAAAAAAAACTATCGTGATTGTCTGTGCAACCACTCAGACATCGTTTTTTTTAATTTTATTTTTATTTTTAGAATGGAACAGTGAATTGTTTGTCGCAGGAGAGAATAACAGTAACTTATTCTGCTGATGGGTGTGATCGAAGGATCTACGAACTGGTTAGCAGAAATGTAGCCCTTTCTTTTTCGGTCTCTTTGTTTGCGATTGATAATTCAGGTGCTCATACAGGGTGAAAAAAGAAAGATACAGCAATAACGGAGCACAGAAATAAACTAGCATTTGAAGAGGTTCGATACAAATAAGTCCACTTCCACCGGATGAGCTACTCATCACATCCTATATCTTTTTCGTTGTTGTGTTGGTAAACATATCTGAAAAGTATAATAACTGTACAGTGTTAGCCACAAAGGATGCTTAGCCTGTTGTCAGCTGTCAAAAAGTTACATATAATTTCGTATAATAGGCTAGAATTTATTTTGCATAAAAAATGAATGAGAGAAAAGCAAAGTTTTAGAAAAGTTAAATATTGCACTTCGCGAGTCTGCTATGAGAAAAGCAAGGGTTCACGAATGGTGCAATCGTTTCTTAGAAGGCCTTGACAATGTTGAAGCTGACTAGCACCCTGGACGCACCATCCCATGTAGTTGTGGAAAAAGTGAAAAAAATAATTATAAACGATTCCAGCGTAAAAATCAGAGAAACTTCTTTTGATGTTGGCATACCGACTGGTTCATTCTATGACTTTTTTGGATGTTCTTCGTATGGAACGTGCGAGAGCAAATTGTGTTTAAAAACAGCGGAGAATGCACGTTGCTCAGGAGTTCCGCTAGATGCAGTCAACAACGATGCAAAATTACTGAAACGTGTCACAACAGGTGATGAAGCCTAGGTATGTGACATCGAAACTAATGTTCAACTGTGTCAGTGAAAGTGTTCTGGATCGCCAACACCAAAAAGTGCTCGTCGAATGCTGTCAGACCTACATCTACAACTCTGCAAGCCACCGTACGGTGAGTGGCGCAAGGTAGCCTATACCACTACTTGTCATTTCCTTTCCTTTTCCACTCGCAAGTAGAGCAATACAAAAACGACTATCTATATGCCTCTGTATGAACCATAATTTCTCGTATCTTATCTTCGTGGTCCTTACGCGCAATTATGTTACCGGCAGTAGAATCGTTCGGCAGTCAGCTTCAAATGCCGTTTCTCTACATTTTCTCAGTAGTGTTTCTCGAAAAGAACATAGCCTTCCCTCCAGGGATTCACACTTGAGTTCGTGAAGAATCTCCGTAACACTTAGGTGTTTTTCGAATCTATCAGCAACAAATCTAGCAGACAGTCTTTGAATTGCTTCGATGTTATCCTTCAATCCGAGCTGGTACGGATACCAAGCACTCAAGCAGTACTCAAGAATAGGTCGCAGCAGAGTCCTATTTGCTGTCCCCTTTACAGGTGAACTACTCCTTCCTAAAATTCTCCCAGTAACCGAAGACTACCATTCGGCTTCCCTACCACAGTTCTCGCCTGCTCGTTCCATTCTTTATTACTGAGTCGTCCATACGGGAGTCTATCCGATGGTCAAATGATGGTATGATTTTTCCATTCTCCTGTGTGAACGATTACTAGAACGTGAAACTTAAACTTCGGCTTTCGTTTCGCTATCTTCAGTTGCCATAGCAGACTGGTCGACAAGGCACTAAATGGAAGCCTCAGACCCGCTTAACGATTTTACGTAAGACCAAAATTTTCTAGGGTTCTCTGCCAAATCTTTCGCTAAGATGTGCCGATGGTAGCTGTATGCTTTGCGCATAGGAATTTTCACAAACGCACGAATCTATATTAATCTTTGCTTGCCGTCATTTGTGCGTTCCCTTTTGAACCGAAAGTGCAACAGACTCTGCTTCCTCAACATCCTCCGAATTTCCTTGCTAAACCAAGGTGGGTCTTTTCTATCCTTAATCCACTTACTAGGCACATAACTCTCCAGACCAAGATTTACAATCTGCTGAAACTTTTCCCATAAATAGGCAGTCCGCAAGTGTTGGAAGAAACACCCGCACAGTTTTCTGATGACAATATTCGGAGAATATGTGCAACGGAAATTGTGCCATATTTGCTCGATAACACTTGCCAAGTTGCGCTACCAGCCAAGCGGGAAGACAGTATGGTTTGCTCTCTCTTGCATGGTTCCCCACTGAAACTTTTCGTGTATTGTGCGACCAACGTGCTTCGTTTAGATGAAGCAGCTCTGTGAAATCTCTACAATGCGATCTTCTAGACAAGAATTAGTTTCATGCTCTTCCGAGTTGTTATTTGTGCGATACAGCTACGTAAATATGGTTTGCGTGAAAAATGAAAATTGTGACGAAATACTGCAACACTGGAGGATCGTCGGTGATTGGTACAAAGACTAACATGTGGCACCCAACACAAATAAACGTGACGTAGTGCGCGCAGATTGACTGAAACGCCCGATGTCATTTAACTAAAAGAACAACGTTCAGTCACTGTCATTAGTCACAAACTTCGACTAGAAGCACAGGATGCAACAAAAATGTATGACCAAACTTTCAGGAAGAAAATATGTCGCAAGGATATGAGTCCGGAAACGGTATATTTCCATGTTAGAGCTAATTTTTTGCTTTTCTTCATAATCACATTAATCGTGGGAAACACACAGAAACAGAATGCACCAACATTACATGAAATGTTCAGAAAATCTGCTCAGTTAAGTTTCGTTAGAACTTTAGTTAATTCTTAGGTTCATCGCCAGTGTTTGCTGTTCAAAGTGAACGAAGATAATGTTGGCATGTGGCCCACTTCATTGCCTATTGGACGGATGACTTACTTCATTGCTCTACTAGCTTCAAGCACGTAGCATAAACCGTTTAGCTTTCGTCACGGACTTGGTTTCCCTTACAGTGCATTTCAAGTATACGTAAGTGCGGAGTAGGTAGGTGTCCATTTGCTACTCGGATTAACAGAGAGTAATGGCCGTGGCGTTCAACGTTTGTCTCGGGAGGGGTTTCCAAAACGACAGTGCCCCAACAGGAGGACATCTGAAGCAATTAATCGTCGTCTTAGGAAGCGTGGGATGTTTAAGACTACTACTCTTGACTGGGGGAGGTATAGAAGGACGAGGACACCTCAATTGCTAACGTAGAAGTAAAGCGTTTCTGGACCCACGTTTATATAACAGAATGTATTCCTCTGTGCGTGAGGTATTTTTTATGTAAGTTTTGGCCATACATTTTAATTGCATCCTGTATGTATCCGTTATAGTTTAAAGCGGAACTAACAAAGAAATGTAGACACGGACAAGCCAAACAACAGGGCTGAGACTCGTTAGAAAAATGTTAACGCGGTGTGATTCATCCATTCCAGAGATCGATCTCACCATAGGCTCGGACAGCTTTGTCACAAGTCAACACTCACCTTGCTTTAACCCGTCAGTTGATCGTAGTGCCTTCACTGTGGAACAACAACTGTGGTGTAACTCTACGCCCCCGTAATTAGTGAATTTACAAACGTGAACTTAGAAGATGCGTTGCTTGAGGCTCTTTTTTTCTTTATTATTATTTCATCCCCCCACGCCCCATATGGGCGGGGGGTGGGCTGTCATCGGCACAATACTCCACTCTTCCAAGAGTGCTCATAAAAAGAGAACAACAGTCATAGAAAAATAAAAATACGAAGATTGATTACATTTTAAGTTAAAAAGATTAATGACAAACAGCTAAAAGGTCGAAGAATATAAACAATTTAAAAACGTAGTTGCGATGAGGTGAAATTCTTCAACGAAAAAACACTGGAGCACTGCAATTTCACTTAACATCTGAAGGACCTGCACAGGGTGAAAAAGTATTCAAGGCAGAGATAATATGTTCCATAGAGGTTCTTTCTCTGCCTGGGGACTGGGTGTTTGTGTTGTCCTCATCATTTCATCATCATCATCAGCATCATCATTCGTGACAGTGGCTTGATTGGACTGTGTAAAAATTTGGACTTTGTACGGACACTGATGACCGCACAGTTGGGCGCTCCACAAACCACCATCATCCACAGGGGTTCAGGGGGTGGGTAAGGAGATAGGGGTCTGTTAGGCGGGGTTGGCGAAGCAGGTAGTTAGAATACAGACACTGGGAAGGACGGGAGGGGGGGAGGGGAGGAAGAGTAATAGCGTGTGGGGAGAGTAATGGCACAGGAAGAAAGGGAGAGGTTGGTGTAGAGGGAAAAGGAGAGATGAGCCCTGATGTGGAGTGGGATAGGTGGGGAAGGATTAAAGTTGGTAGGAGGGATAAATGTCACAGCGGATCTCATTGTCTGGGAAAAGAAGTTGATTGAAGTTACGTTGGGATAGGATATAGTGTGTGTGGGCACATAGGGTCGGAGAGATGTGTTAGGAAGGCACGGCAGCAGACCAGGGTTGGCAATCAGAGGGGAGAAAATAGGGTTATTGGAGCCTAGTTTGCGGTCAGTATAGGACGCATAGGTGTTCAATGTGGGTGAGGAGGGGTGGGACTTTGATGAGATGGTAGAGGATTCAGCTAGACAGGGTGCATGGTGTTCGATAATTTGGAGGGATTTAAACAACTTTAGTGGGGAGGAGATCCATGCAACATTTGCATAACAAAGGATGAGTCACATCAGGGTTTCGTGGGTGGGAAGAATAGTGGAGGAGTGTAATTCCCATGTCGGCCTGTTAGTAGTTTTAGTAGTTCTAGTCTATTGTGGGCTTTCTGTTTGATGATTAATAGGTGGGGTTCTATGTTAGTTGCCGGTCAAAGGTTAGTCCAAGGCATTTTAATGTTAGTTAGCTAGATAGGACACTTGTAAATCTTATAATTATTAGCTGGGTATTGGAGGGGCTGATCTTGAGAAGCCATTCGTTACACCAGTAGGTAAACTGATTGAAGTGAATTTGGAGGGATCGTTAGGATTTCTGGAGTGTTGCTAGAGGGCGAGGAAAGCAGTGTCATCAGCATACTGAAGGAGGTGGACTGATGGAGTGGTTTGGGCATATCAGCAGTGTCGAGCAGATAAAGGAGAGGAGAGACGGCACAACCATGTGTAGGGGAGACAAAGGAGAAGAGAGAGAGCAGAACCTTGGGAACTCCTGCAGTGGGGTGGAAGGTACGAAAATCGGTGTTGTTAATAGTGTCAAAGGATGGGAAATTAAACAGGAAGGATGCAATAAAGCGTATATAGATAACTGGAAGTACGTATGTCTGGAGACTGAAAAGAAGACCGGAATACCATATACGATCATAGGCTTTTTCTACTCCGAGGGAGACAAAAATAACGGATTTATGGGAGTTGAGTTGTTGGGATAGGAGATGGGTGAGATGCAGCAGCTGGTCATCAGAGAAGAAATTTGGACAGAAGCCACATTTATTAATGGGAGGAAGGTGGTATTGGTTCTAGTGTTGATGGATGCGCAGGGACGCAGGGAGAGGATGAATTCGAAGACCTTGCTAAACAATGAGGTGAGGCAGATGGGGCAGTAGGGGGAGGCATCAGTAGAAGAATTTTAACCTTTTGAGGAAAAGTAGGATTTTAGAAGTTTTCCATTGTTGAGGATAGTAACCTGTATAGAGGATGTTAGTATAAAGGACTGTAAGAGTGATCAGAAAGGAGAGAGAGCGTTCTTTGAGGCGTCGATAGGTAACGCAGTCATGAGTGGAGGAAGTGTTGCGTTTTACTTCGCCTGCTGTAATTGGTGTATTTATTTCTGCGTGTGGTATGTTGTCCAAGCACTGGAACCTGGGAGAAAGGGGTGGGAGAGCAGTATATTTACTGTCATGGACGGTAGGGAAAAGAGAACAATCAAAATGTTGGTCATCAGGGATGGAGAAGATGTCAGACAGGATGCAAAGTGGTTAGGTGTGCTCAGGTTGTCAGGTAAGGGATGGTTATCGTCGAGAAGCGGTTGGTATGGTATGGGGTTAGAGCCAGTGAGTCGATGGAATGCTTTCCAGTACTTGTATGAATTAATGGGGAGTGTAGCATTGACTTTGATGCATGTCTGGCGCCAGTACCGGCGTATTTTTGCATTTAATAAATTCGTTATATGTCCCTGTATTTGCCTGTGACGTGTGAGGGGATCACGGTCACGAGTCTGAAAAAAGGAGCGGTACATACGACAGATTCTCGGAGGAGTAGTAGGGCTTGTGGGGTTGTGGGGGGAGAGAGGGGCGTTGGGGATACATGGTCTTGATAGGAAAGTGAGCGGATATAGAATCTGACAAGGTCTGCTGCAGGAAGGACGCAGCATGAGGGATATCTCCAGGTTGCTGAAAGGACAGAGAGTGGCTTCCAATCTGGGTTTCTATGGATTCCTAGAAGGCATTCCAGTTGGTGAGGGAGTAGTCTGGGGTAACTCTTGGTTGGAAATTCGGGTGGGGTGCAAGGACATGAAGTTGTGTGAAGGCGATGGTGAGGAGTACAGGTAGGTGGTCACTTCCAATAGGATAGAGGACTTCTGCAGTGAGGCGTCCAAGGAGATTGGGAGATGCTAGTATGATGTCGGGGGTGGTGTGCTTTCAGACTTGAAGCTTTTCTGACAGGTTCAGGGGCGAGACGTGGGTGGTCGTTTTGAAAATTCCACAATATTGCGTCCGCGCAGTCGAATGACATCTTCAGGTGCGGCGAACACGTTGCTCAAACTGTGACCGAAGCCTCTATTTATGGCACTCAGAGAAGAAACTACACAGCGTGAACGCGCCAAATTTCGTCGACCAATAGCGCAGATGTGCAGATCTGTAGCGAGAGAGACAGCTACGTCAGCTGTCGGACGATGAACGCACACACAGAGCGTCGGCCGCCCCAGCGCCCTCTTCCGGGAATCACCTGCCGGAACGCGTTTCCGCGCTGGCGTGTGCCTGTCCTCGCCGTCAACCAAATATCTATGTCACCACAGCAGCGTACGACGAACGGTTTCTTTTTTTTGGGGGGGGGGGGGCGGGTTCGCTGTTATTTTAACATTTCCGACGTTGGATCTCACGCTGGTATCCTGTGCCTCTGTTAAGCAAACTAGTCGAGTTGCGAATTTCCACTGCTTCTTTAATAACGCTGTCCCAATACGAAGACGTTGACGACGACAAAATTTCGATGTTTTTATTTTTCATGCAATGTCCTGTACCGAGGCAATGCTCGGCCACTGCTTGTTACTCTGGCTGATCCAGATGTGTGTGTTGTCGATGTTCGACACATCTATCCTCCATGGTGCGACAAGTTAGTTCAATATATGACATCTCACAGCTACAGTGAATCTTATAGACATCCGGTCTTCTTAATATATCATCTTTTACTGAGTCTAAAAGAGCTCTGAGTTTCATTGGCGGTCGAGAGACGCATTTAACTATATGTTTCTCCACTAATCTCCCTATTTTCGAAGAAACACCGGCGTCGTATAACAAAATGACCATTCCTCTTTCTTCATTACTTTCTTCTAGTTCCTCACCCTCTCTAGGACGCGCTGAATGTAAGGAACGGTGAATATCCCGTTCAGAATATCCATTTTCTAAAAGCATTGTACGGAGGTGGTGTAGCTCATCACTCAAGCTGTCAGAATCTGATATGGCTCATGCTCTGTGGACGAACGCCCTAAGCACGCCACTTCGTTGTGCAGGATGGTGACAGCTGGTGGCTTGTAAGTATAAGTCCGTGTGTGTACTTTTACAGTACACAGTGTGACCTAAAGTGCCATCCTCTTTTCTCTGCACCAGCATGTCCAGAAACGGTAGTTCACCGTTTCTCTCCATCTTCATCGTGAACTTGATGTTTGAATGAAGAGAATTTAGGTGTTGCAAAAATGAATCCAGTGACGCAGGGCCTTTGGGACAGGTGACAAAGGTGTCATCCACATATCGCCAGTAGCACGCAGGTTTCAACTCAGCTGGCTGGAGTGCTGTCTCCTCGAAATCTTCTAAAAAGATTCGCCACAATAGGTGGCAAGGGACTAACCACTGCGATACCATCAGTCTGTTCAAAGTATTTGTCACTGAATAAAAAGTGAGCCGAGATGAGTACATGCTTAAAGAAATCAATACGTTCCCCTTACAGCTTCTCGTCAGTGAGCAACAGTTATTCCTGTAATGGCACTCGAGTGAAAATTGAGACTGCATTGAAATTAACGAGAATATCTGATGTTGCAAGTCGCAGATTCTTAAGCCGAATGTGGACTTACGAATGTGGTGCTCACATTTTCCCATTAAACGGCTCAATTGCGTTGATAGATGTTTAGCCAGGGTGTATGTTGGCGCCCCAGTATTGCTAACTAATGGTGGGAGGGGCACAGGATCCTTGCGAATCATAGCCAATATGTATAGCGTGGGGCGAATAGGTGCTTGTATATGGAGTCTCTTGGCCACAACCTCCAAGATCGTGCTCTTCTTGAGAAGTTCTAAAGTTCTCCGTTGTATTTTGGTCATGAGGTCCTTGTTTAGAAGGTGATATCCAGAGTTGTCCAGTAACTAGTTCGTCTCGTTTAAGTACATATGTTTGGAGAGGATAAGAGCTGCATTGCCTTTATCTGCCGGTAAGATTACAATATTAGAACCCTTACGCCGGGATCGAAGCGCTGATCCCTCTGGAGCAGAGATACTGTTACAACCACCTGAGCTCAGGGGTTGTAGTATGACAGAAGAACCGGGAGGTATGGTTTGAGAGAAAAGGATGACTCACGCCAAAGCTTGCAGAGAAACACAGGAAGTGTATCATTGACTTTATTGTATTGAAAGTTCACAACAGACCTTGTGCTGAACTCAGCGATGGTGCCGCGCAGCGTGCGTGGGTCAGCGCCAGGCGAATGCCGGAATCTGCAGCGTCGGCGTCCGGTTGCCCAGTCTTGCGATCCACATTCATTATCGGCACTGAAATATCGTATGGTAATGACGGTTTACGATTCTATTCGTCTTACCTGTAATAGGCTATTTTTCAGTTTACAGAGTGTATGACGCTCCCGTATGTTTTGGAAATCTAATTCTGGTTTATTGGTGTGGACGAGTATTGAATTTAAGGAATTGGGAGGTTCAGAAATACTTTATGTACCCTCTATATCAAGTAGTCTGATAGTACAGGGACGCACGTCGAGGTAGAGGGGGGGGGGGGGGAAGGGGAGCATATTCCATGTCGTAGCCTGCAGAGGAAGTTATGCTCAGACGCATCTGTCTTCCCAATGCAACCCAGTTTGATTACGGTGAATGTCAGTGAGGAACTACTCACTTGCCGTCTTCTGTAGATGTTGAACCGTCTTATAATAAAAAGTGTGAATTTTCTGAAATGCTGGCTACTTGGTGAACTATCAGTGGCATCACCTTCTTCTTCCTCTTTCTTCTGGTGTTCTCTCTCGTGGATCTACATAATCTGTTCAGTCCAAGGTGTCCTTATGATAGGGGTGGTAATATATAGAATTTTTATTGTGTATCGGACCGTTCTTTCATTTATCTTCCGTGTCGCCTTAGTGCGTCTACACTGAGCTGATAAGCTGACCTGGTCACTGCGACCTGAATTGTTCTCTGGTAGTGCCTGCTCCAACTAAGACGGCATTTTCTCGGCCATTGACTTCGCACCGCTTTGTTATCAGTGCTGCTATTTATCTATATCTTCGTATACAACATTTTTTAAAAAGCGGGCAGGAATCCTCGGTGACAGACTCTCAGGGCCACACAGTTTACCGAACGGATTAACAAGTACTATGTATCACCGATCTCTGCCCGATGAATTACCAGGGCTACCGGACGACGTTATTCTTGTAGAAAGTCAACGACTGTGATCCATTCACGACAGGGCACCACCCCATTTTCTACATATCGTGTGACAGTACCTCATCGCAACTTTTAATGGTTGATTGATTATTCGAGGTCCGGTGGCATGGCCTTCCCGTTCACCGAACCTGAATCCATTTCCGGATATGGGGAGATTTAAGGCCATTGGTGTATGCCCAATCCATTGGCAATGTGCAGACTTTACTGGAGCGTGTGACAAATGCACCTAACGCAAACCGAATGGAGGAAGGTGTACGGGTACTTGAAAGAGAGCGTGATTCACTCGAAGAAGAACTGAAGGATGTGTCAAGATGCGTAGTAACCGCATGCAGCACTGCCTATAATGTCATCTTCTACGTAACAGACGTAAAACAGAGGACAGATTGGCCCGTATCTCAACGGTTATTGGTATACGGACATATCACCATGGGGACTTTTCTTCTAGTTCTCACCAATACTACCTCCTGCAGGAATACGTGATCCCCTGTTTTTTAGCACTCTGTATACTCCGCAAGCCATTGTACAATGGATGACGCATGGAACTTCGTACCAGTAGTGGCTATTTTCAGCTCCATTATATTTAGTTATTGAGCGACGAAAATATAACTGACTGTATCCCTCTGTGCACCCAATAACCTCCTTTTGTCTTAGTATCATCACAACTTCTCGAGATATACGTTGGTATCAGCATACTGGACCCACAGTCATTCTCGATTACGATTTCTCTAAATTCACCCAACAGGGTTTCAGAACAACTGCAACGCCTTTCCTCTTATGCTTTTATGTGTGCTGTACCGATGTGCTGCGAATATAGCAGAGCGTCTCTGATTTCGTTCGATGTCTCCTGTTACCCCTGCTTTATAGTGTCTCCAAAGGTTGGTAAAAATTCTCTATAGAATACACTACACTTTTCCAGAACTCTTCCAACAAATCTTTCATTCGTCGTCCCTAATGCTGGTTTTATTAGATCGTCCCAAGTGAAATAGCTTCTTGTTTTAAAGTGCACTCTCCTACAGTTGAGACATATAACTATTATATAGTCACTTTTAGTCAGTGTGTCACTGTTGATCTAGCTTCTGCTGTTCTGCATGATTCATATCAACAATTCCTCCAGTGTAGATTTTCTGAAACTACTACACAAACAAATCAGTCCAGATTCAATAACTCTTATTTATCACAAGTCGCAAGTCACAAGTCACAAAGTCCTCCAGAGACTAAGTTTGTATCTGAAATGCTGCACTGTGGCTGTTTAGTAAATGGTATATCCCAGTGAGGCATCTATCAACAGTCTACAATAGATTATGGTAACTTCGTAACTACGACTACAGCTCGACCCGGAGTAGAACTGCAACTGCCTCTGCAGCCCCTAAGCCGCGGGAGGTAACACCATGCGGATCACTGCTTCCGAACCGTGCGAGTGGCTGACACTGTTGGAGATAATGAGCTGCTCGCCCATTGGCTCTCCTGGCAGCATGTTGTTGTCGTAGTGTCTGGCTGGTGTTAGTAGTAGGCGTGGCAAACTGTCTGTCCGCTGTAGGTGAGCTCGGTGAAAGCTGCTGAGGCTTGTGTTGGTGGTGGTCTCACCTGCGGGGGACGCAACCTGCAACACAAAGGTGCTAGGAGGCATGTCTGTCGGGCAGGAGTAGCCAGAGTACGCGACACCCCTGAAGACTTAAACTGAGGTGACTAAAGTCGTGGGATTCCTCCTAATAACATGTCGGACCTCCTTTTGCCCGGCGTAGTGCAGAAAATCGTCGTGGCATGGACTCAGCAACTCGTTGGAAGTCCACTGCAGATACCCCGAGCTACGCTGCCTCCACAGCCGCCCATAAGTGCGAAAGTGTCGCAGGTACAGGATTTTGTGCACGAACGGACCTCTCTATTATGTTCCATAAATGTTCGACATGGTTCATGTCGGGCGATCTCGGTGGCTAAATCATTCGCTCGAACTGTCCATAATGTTCTTCAAACCAATCGCGGACAATTGTGCCCTGGTAACAAGGAGTATTATCATCCATAAAAATTACATCTTTGTTTAGGAATATGATGTCCATGAATGGCTGCAAATGATCTCCAAGTAGCCGAACGTAACCAGAGAACTCTGTCCATCCATGTAAAGACAGCCCACATCATTATGGAGTCACCACCAGCCTGCACAGTATCTTGTTGACGAACTGGGTCCATGGCTTCGTGAGATCCGCGTCACACTCGAACCCTGCCATTAGCTCTTGCCAATTGAAATCGGGACTCACGTGACCAGGCCACGGTTTTCCAGTCGTTTAGGGCCCAACCCCTATGGTCACGAACCCAGGAGAGGCACCGCTGCCGAAGTCGAGCTGTTAATAATGGCACTCGCGTCGGTCGTCTGCCGCAATAGCCGATTAACGCCAATTTTCGCAGCGCTGTCCTAACGGATACGTTCGTGGTGTGTCCCTCATTGATTTAGCGGTTATTGTTGCTTGTCTGTTAGCACTGACAACTCTACACAAACGCCGCTGCTCTCAGTCGTTTAGTGCAGACCGTCGGCCACTGGGCTGTCCGTGGTGGTAGCTAATGCCAAAAATTTGGTATTCCCGGCACAGGCTTTACACTATGGGTCTCGGAATATTCACTTCTCTAACGATTTTTGAAACTGAATGTCCCATGTGCCTAGCTCCATATACCATTTCGCGTTCAAAGTCTGTTAATTCACGAGTGTGGCCACAATCACGACGGAAACCTCTTCACAAGAATTACCTGAGCACAAATGAAAGCTCTGCCCATGAACTGCCTTTTTATACCTTGTGTATGCGATACTAACGTCATCTGTTTATGTGTGTATCGCTATATTCCTTGACCCTTTTTTTTGTCATCTCTGTTGTATGATGTACCATGCTCAAGATCTTCACTATTAATCTTGTAATTGAATACTGTCGATTTATTTCCCTTTGTGATCGCTATTATCTTCCATTTATCTACATTTAAAGGGAGCTAAAATTTTTGTCCATGTCTTCCTGCTTCTCTTTATAATCACACACAGCAGCACTGTTAGCAGTAAACCTGATAGTGTTGTTGATTCTGTTTGATAACTCATTTATGTAATGTTAGATGTCCTATTACTGTTCTTTGCTGCACGCCTCATGTCACTTCCCTTTTTGTTGAACATTCGCCGTCCAGTATAATGTACTGGGTTCTCTCTGTTAGATATTCATTGAATAAATTATATACCGTATGTGTTCTGACAAAGGTGCTCCTCTTACCCTACAGTCATCAGCATATCCATAACATGGAAGGACTACTCTGCAGTTTTCGGCGTTGGCCGACGTTCTCAGGCATACACAGCGGCAGGAGTAAGACTGTTCGATACACTGGACTTTATTTTGGACAGGAGTTTTTGTGTCACACAGATCTCCAGTAATTTTACATATCTGAATTCATGTTTCATTGACTTCGGGCCATGGATCATCATTTGTGCTGCTCAGTAGCCCAAGTAACGAAAACTTTCAACCCTTTCTTGTGCGATACAACTTTATGTAATGGAACCAGGGGTTTGTACGACTTACAAGTACCTGGACGTGTTGGCCTGTGTACATAAACCAAGTTCTGCAAATTAATGATGCAGTTTTCAGTTAATTGTTGCATGTTGTTCCTGGTAGCGGTAGCATACACGTCGACGTAAGCTTACCGGTAAAGCAAAGGGACTTCCTGTAGGTCATACGTGATAGAGTCCACGAAAAGAATAAACAGTCAAAGAAAAGAAATGGGGCTCCTGATGTACGCCTACTGTCTTAGAGGAGCTTTCCGACAGAACTAGAGCCAATTTTACTCGTCTCTTGCACTAATTTGTATAATATCTTTATCCGATTGTAGATCATAGACTTTTCCAGAGCGAGTCATGCTCACGTTAACGAAGCAAAGTGAACCATTACATCCAATCCACACAAAGGAACAGTATGTTACGAAACAGAGAAACTGAATTCCGTTAACAGATTCTGACAACTGATGAAATGACGAATCGAATTACCGCGATCACTGGTCGATTACGTGTATAATAAACAAGTGCATTAACTTAAAATGCAGATATCTCCCGATAAATTGATAATGCATTTAATTCTGAAAGTGCAGAAGTTTTGTGGAAGAATAGGACAATCATACAGTGATGCCAAAATAATTATGTAATTACCATAAATCATTTTTACCAAAAATCTCCATATGCTGTTGATAAATAGGAAGAGCTGTTTCCGTTCAAAACTTGTTCGTAGCCCGTACGGTCGCGGAGGGAGATGGTTTGCTACTTTTCATCTCGGTGGTACCACGTCGAGAGGACAACCCTAGAACTGAAAAAGTCCTTGCTTCCCATGTAACGATGTAACATGTGTAATTAAGTGCAGCTACCCTTTAGGAATGGCAATGTGTATCACGTTTTTAACCATGGAGTCGCACTACTCGGGTTGTAAGCGGCTGGAGACAGGTTGCTCCGCCTCATTCGTTGCTCGATCGTGCCTTGTTCGTACGGGCCTAGTTCATTTATCGTGGCTTACTCGTTCTTTGCTAACGTGAACACTGGCAGAGCAGTTGGTGCCATGCGAGATAACAACAAGCTCTGTTCTCCATTACCTTGGAGTCAGAATTTCTGTTAAGTCCGTAGTGTGACGAGAATTTGGCATCGACGGACACCAGAGTGGAGGCTGCCTACGTTTGGGGTCGACGCTATGAGTACCTAGCCACCTGCGTGGTGTTGCTAAACTGCTAAGCGCTACACCATGGGTCGTCTGATGTGGAGTCCCTTGTTCAACAATGTAAGCTGAACTGTGTGTTCCGAAACGCTTGCGCCTACACCAGCATTGCACTTTATTGTCAGATGTGCCACACATCACGCCTATCCTGCTTTATAGAGAGGGCAAGCCTCTAACCTCCACGTTCTGTGATGAGGGATGGACGTCTAACACCTTCTCACCTATTCGAGATGTCACTGTCCTTCAGCCACTTTTCATAGGCGCTCACGACAACAGCAGACCAACTTCGTTGTTCCCTAGGCTCTCGTTCCCAGGCTCCGGGCCACAACGATCTGCCCTTTGTCAGACTCGCTTATGCCAGTACATTTCTTCACTTGTGGCCCGTATATTTGCTAGAATGATTCCACATTCGTCTCTGCTCTCCTTATAGTATACAGGGTTTGGACAAGAAGACGTAAACACCGCGAGGAATGCTTGCTTGAAAGTGAATGCTTTTGCTAGCCAAGCCTGCAGGTTGCGTTGGCCAAGCCTGCAGGTTGCGTTATTGTATCTGACCACGAATGGCGCCTGTCCAATGTCCTCAATACGTTGCCCAAGTGTCGGTCGTGGCCAGAACAGTGTTCAGTGTAGTTGTGAATGCCTTATGCGGAGGTAAGTGAATTCGAACGACGGTAAACTGTTGCTGCTCGCATGACGCCTGCTTCCGTAACCACAAGGCAGCCGAGGTGTTTAGTTTCCCATGAAGGTTTATATCACATAAAGGGAAAGTGGAGCCGTCCGCTGTGGCCGAGCGGTTCTAGGCGCTCCAGGCCGGAACCACGTGGCTGCTACTGTCGCAGGTTCGAATCCTGCCTCAGGCATGTATGTGTGTCATGTCCTTAGGTTATTTCGGTTTAATTAGTTCTAAGTCTAGGGGACTGATGACCTCAGATGTTAAGTCTCGTAGTGCTTAGAGCCATTTGAACCATTTGAAAGGGACAGTGGACAAACGCCATCCGCTAAATCACAGTGCGGCCGAAAGGGTGTATTGAGTGGTCGTAGGAAGAGAATTGTGACTAAAAATAAGGAACGACAGCAGCAAAAGTCACTGCAGAGCTGAATGTTGTACTCGCCAACCCTGTCAACAAAAGAGAAACACGAAGGTACCTCCGTAAGAGGGGATTTGCAGAGCGAGGTGGAATTCCAAAAGCAGTCATGACACAAATGCCCGTAACAAGAGAACGCGGTGACAAAACTATAAAACCTGGGCTGTGGAGCAATGGAAGAAGGTCATTTGGTCGGATGAGTCTTGTTTCACGCAGTTCCCAACTTCAGGTCCAGTTTACGTCCCAAGAGTGAAACACAGAGTGGATTCGGTGATGATTTAGGCAGCCAAAACGTGATAATCCATAGGCTGCATGGTTACTCCTACGTTGCATCAGTGCCACGGAATATCCGACTATTCTGGCTGATCAGGTCCACCCCATGCTACAATGCTTGTTCTCCAATGATGTTGCTTTCTTCCAAGACGACAGTGCTCGTGTTCACACAACGCTCATTCTCCACTACTGAGCCGGCCGGTGTGGCCGTGCGGTTCTAGGCGCTTCAGTCTGGAACCGCGTGGCCGCTACGGTCGCTGGTTCCAATCCAGCCTCGGGCATAGATGTGTGTGATGTCCTAAGTTCTAGGGGACTGATGACCACAGATGTTAAGTCCCATAGTGCTCAGAGCCATTTGAACCATTTTTTTGAATCCACTACTGATTTTGTAAGCACGAGGATGAACTGTCGCATCTCCCCTGGGCAGCACCGTTACCAGGTCTCAATATTACTGAGCCACTGTGGCTACTTTGCCGGGAAGGGTGCGTGTGCGTGATCGCAAGCCAGCTCCCTCATCGTTACCTCAATTTGCCACTATTTTGCGGGTAAAATGGTATACGAATCCCTTGAAAACGATACAGGCTCTGTATTTATCCATTATGAGACAACTGGAAGCTGTTTTGAATGCCAGCAGTGCACCTAAACCATACTAGGTACAGTAATGTGTAGTGTTTTTGGCTGTTCCATATTTTTGCCCACTTTCTGTATTTAGCTTAGTGCGTCACGTCCGTGCAACATCTCCATGCGGCGTATATTTCACTGTGGGCACTTGTCGTATTGTTTAGGCTAATTATTGCCTATTTCTCGTCGTTTTCTCTAAATCATTTTAGGAAAATGAGGGAACTGCTTCTTGAGTAACTGCAACTGATTTGGTGCCTCTTCCCTGGTGATTTCGATGGTGTTGTCGACAGTATACCAAACTGCACTCTTGTGCTATTCTATCTGGACACTCATCTGTCCCGTAGCCTCCTTTTGCTCCGCAATCCGCATTTACGTTGATGAACGTGCGTTCTGTAACAGAGGTTCGATCGTCCATAATCTGGGAAGAGCGCTGCTGCTTTCAACTTATTAACTGCGGCTCAGGAGATGCCTAGATTGTCGGCACCGAAATGAGCCTGACTAGATCGCTAGCGGTGATGAGACGGAGCAGTGTTGCTAGGAGACAGCGGGGGATCTGTGCAGGGGTGGTCCGGCCTGTCCGGATGCGGTTGACGTGGCGCGGGGCAGGTGGGCGGTTTAGCGGCGCGTCCCCCGGGAGCGGATGTCTGCTGCTAGCCCAGCAGCGCAGCACGGCGCCCTGCGCTGTCAGATAAGGGAGCGCCGGCAGGCCACTGTTCTCTGCTGCAGGAAGCCCACCCGCCAATAGGCGTCACTTTGCGCTTCGCCGCCCGACTGTACGCCCCTGCTGAGTGTCTCCTCTTCAGTTCTCGGGTCATCAGCCTTTCGATTGACATCCAGAAGCTTGTCATTGTCAGAGGTGACCGAGCAACAGACGCCAATGCGAGTGGATTGGGAGTCAAGGTGGTGGGAATTATGAACCCTCCCCCCCCCCCTCCTCCCGCTCCTTCCCCTCAGTAAAAATGTTTATGTAAAAGTGTTTATGTTTTTACGTGTATCAATTTCCAAATTTTGTAGCTTACTTTAGTAGAATAAGGAGGCATGAAAACTGAGAGCGTTTAACATGACAAGGAATCTAGAAATTACAGTCTGCATATGGATGGTTCATTGTTTAAGGAGACCAAACAGGGAAGGTCATCAGACTGCTGTTCACCACACAGGACGGAAAGAGTATAAAATGGTTCAAATGGCTCTGAGCACTATGGGACTTAACATCTGTGGTCATCAGTCCCCTGGAACTTAGAACTACTTAAACCTAACTAACCAAAGGACATCACACACATCCATGCCTGAGGCAGGATTCGAACCTGCGACCGTAACGGTCACGCGGTTCCAGACTGAAGCGCCTAGAACCGTTCGGCCACACCGGCTGGCGAAAGAGTATACCTGTCCTGTCTGCATGTAGAGTAAATTCTGTGTGCAAGAGCGAGAAAGTGTTTTCAACGTTTGCGTAGAGTGTAATCTGAGGCGGAACACGAGAACCAGGCCGGCAGTCATCACTGTTTTGTGTGAAACCGCCTAAAAGCCACATCCAGGCTGGCCGGCACAGCGAAGCCTCGGCGCTGATACGCCGGAGGGCTTCGATTCGTAACAGACCGTATCTCCCCGTCGGGGAAATGGTCGCATTAACAGGCGCTGTTAACCGGGCAACTATTACAAACTGCCGTTAACACACGGTACTTTTCAGTCAGGTGATTCTGGCTGTGCACAGACCCAAATATACTTGCTCCTGATGTGGTCAACGGCGCACGCCGTCCCTTTTTTTAAATATATCACCCGCGCGTAGTGGTCAATATTTGAATCAGATCAACTGTGGGTGGAGGAAAATATAGGTTAATTTGGTACTACAGCATTTTCCTTCCCATCTCCAGAGATTGAGGACTGTCTATGACTGCTAACCTAGATCAACCATAGGTGTTGTTAAAAATGCTTGACAAAACACTCATGCCCATAATGTGGCATCCGACGAGATATTTAAAGAGGCACGGAAATTATTTTCATTCCTTCTGATAATAATAAGAAACCCTTTATCAAAAATTCGTAGTTCCATTTCTGTACTTTAAAACCAGTTCCTGTATACAATGCACACGTTTTTCAAGTTCGTTGTTGTATCAGTGAGGACTATACGTATCATACGTACATTTTAATGTAGGTAGTTCATCTGAGTTTGACTGATACCGTCAACGATATTATACAAACGTGGTTGTGTTCTGTGAAATGCGTCACAAGCACTGGTTGTTCTTTCAGAACTTGGAAGCCCAAACGTGGGGCGGAAGCCCTCATTTTGAGTTTGTGACTTTCATTGCTAAATTTCTTCCAACAAAGATCAACGTATGGACTCTTTCTCTTATTATACGCTCTACAGGAAAGTTATAATCAATTCGTAACTTACTAGTCACACACGAGGAGTAGGAACTGGCAGACAAAGCACAGAACTCAGAGAAAGTGCTCAGTGCAAACATTACTAAACAGCAAATAAAGCACTGACGTACAGTCGAACGTTTCTAACATACCCCATAGCGCGCAATCGACCTATTTACTGAGGTAATGCTGAACCTGCTCTCGCGCAGTAAATGTTGACGCGAGCAGTCGGTGCCCAACCTTTTCAGTTGATGTCCTATCCACATGGACAGATTTGTGGCAGGCCGGTTATATTCTAGTCTGGCAAAGGCTCATATTCTTGGCCTGGTCATACCTGCTGTCAGCAACAAATCCGACGGGGTTCTTGAGTCCACTGTTAGAATCGACAAACCACAGGAAGCTGAATAACATAGGACAGAAGCCGTAGGTCGAGCCATTTAAAAAAGACAATCTATCTGAACGTAGGCGGGAAACGTCTTTTTCCTGGCCTTATACCCTGTCTTTCGAGGCTCGGCATGTTAATTTGGATTTGGCAATGTTAGTGGTGCAATGTGACCGGATGCACTTCCACTTGCCATCCATTGCCCCCTCTCACGGAGTCTTTGTACCACATCTATCTCCGTCTAGTGTTAACCATGCGAAAGCGGGAGACGTTTTCGAAATGTTTACGAATCTGTAAATGAGGCAGTACGTGGGTACCAGCCCTGTATTCACTTAGTCATGTGTGGGAAACCGCCTAGATACCGCATCCAGGCAGCGCGGCACACTGATTCGATTCCGAGGCGGCACGGCCTCCCCGAATCTCGGAAACGTGTCAACGCGCTCGGCTATCCGGGTGGGTCTGGGATGTAGGTACAAATTACTGAAAGGAACAATGTTCTTCACATTTACACATTCCCATAGCCGAAGTTTGCAGGCCTGTGTGTACAGTCGTAGTGCTTATTGAAATGCTGATTTATATTGTATAACTGACGACGTTGTCAAAGTTGTGAGAGTGTTTGTGTTATAGTTTTTAAATTAACTGAATGATGCATGTACATCAAATTTGGCGGACGTATGATTCTGCAGTGCTGTATTTCTCTGAATTGCAGCTTCGGGGACTCTCTGCTATAGTAAAGTACTAAGCACTGATCTAAAGAAGTTTCTGTTCTTATTATATTAATTTTTTAAACGTGTTTTGTACATGTTTGGTCAACTGAGGACCGTATGAAATAACTTATGTCTTCTTTCTTGTCTCCTTTTTTCCTTTCCAGTTGTTTTTCATACTTTCTCCGTTTTGTTCTCTCCTTTCTTCGGTCCATATTCCACTTGCCTTTTTCTTTGGTTTCTGCTGAAAGCCCTTGCAAGTTTTTCCTTTTACTCTAAACTTTTCTCTTTTTTTCATTTCTTCCTCCTTTATTTTCATTTTCCTCTGGTCTCTTTTAACGCCTTTGAGCCACCTCTTTGGTGTTTTTGGGTTTCTGTCAAAAACGCTATTTTTTTATTATCTGGTCTTTTTAAGTGGCCACAGAATACAACTGTTCTCTTCCTCACTGTATCCAGTATTTATTCTGTTCTTTCATATACTTCTTTATTGTACCTTAATTTCCATTTTCATATTTTGGTCCCAATATTTTCCTGCCCATTTTCTTTTCCTTTTTTCTGTTACTCCTAAATGTTCGGTTGTATTTACCAAAAGGCATTCTGAAGCACAGAGGCAGTCTGGCCTAAAGACAGTGTTGCAGTGCCAGAATTTTCCATTTATGGATAAGGATTTTTTGTTATACAAGTTTTCTGTTAACTGAAAAGCAATTTCCACTTTCCTTGCGCTTGCTAAGTTACCTTCTGTGTAAAAGCATTCAGTTGTATTAATTCACCTAGATATTTAAAGTCTATTTTTTCAAGAGATATACATAGGCCTACTTTTGAAGATGTCTCTTGTAGCGTATTTATCTGTATTGTTGCATGAACTGTAGATTCACCTAAATGGCGAAATCATCGGCAAAATACAGCCAGTCAGTTCTTAGATTACCCTCTTTTTCTCCCATTTATGATGTTTTTACATTCCTTCTTCTTATCTTCTTTTGTTACTTGTTTTTCTTGTGTTTTATATATTTAATTTTTATTATTATTATGATTGGCAAACAGCCTACCACAGTGGTAAGACCGGTTCCCATCAGATCGCCGAAAGTGTCGGGCTTGGCTAGCACATGGCTGAGTGATCGTCCGGGTCTGCCGAGTGCTGTTGGCAAGCGGGGCGCACTCAGCACTTGTGAGGCCAGTTGAGGAGCTACTTGGCTGAGAAGGAACGGCTCCGGTCACGAAACCTGACAAGAGCGGTGTGCTGACCACATGCCCTTCCATACCCGCATCCACTGACGCCTGTCGGCTGAGGATGACACGTTAGTTGGTTGCTCCCACTGCGCCTTCCGAGGACTGTTCGGACTAATTAGATTAGATTAGTACTTGTTCCATAGATCTTGAATAGGACACTTTGTAATGATGTGGAACGTGTCAGGTTAATAACAGGTATCTATACAGGATGTTACATTACACAAAATATTACATGACACTTAATATTTTTAAATTTTTTGTGGGGGTTGGGGAAATTACCCACTTACTATATTCAAAAATTCGTCTAATGAGTAGAAGGAGTTGCCATTAAGAAATTCTTTTAATTTCCTTTTAAATGCTATATGGCTATCCGTCAGACTTTTGATGCTATTAGGTGAGTGACCAAAGACTTTTGTGGCAGCATAATTTACCTCCTTGTGAGCCAAAGTTAGATTTAACCTTGAGTAGTGAAGACCATCCTTTCTCCTAGTGTTGTAGCCATGTACACTGCTATTACTTTTGAATTCGTTCGGATTGTAAATAACAAATTTCATAAGTGAATATATATATTACGAGGCTACAGTGAAGATCTGTAGCTCTTTAAATAAGTGTCTGCAGGATGATCTTGGATGAGCTCCAGCACTTATTCTGATTGCACGCTTTTGTGCAATGAATACTCTTTTACTCAATGAGGAGTTACCCCAGAATATGATGCCATACGAAAGCAGAGAATGGAAGTAGGCGTGGTAAGCTAATTTACTGAGATGTATATCGCCAAAATTTGCAGTGACCCTAATAGCATAACTAGCCTAACTCAAACGATTCACCAGATCTTCAGTGTGTTTTTCCAGTTCAACCCCTCATCAATTCATACACCTAGAAATTTTGAATATTCTACCTTAGCTACCGATTTCTGATCGAAGTCTATATTTATTAATGGTGTCATTCCATTTACTGTGTGGAATTACTATTATTATTATTACACTCATGCTACGTCTGCAAAATATTAACGCGAATTCTTTACAGACGAATGGAAAAACTAGTAGAAGCCGACCTCGAGGAAGATCAGTTTGGATTCCGTAGAAATGTTGGAACACGCGAGGCAATACTGACCCTACGACTTATCTTAGAAGCTAGATTAAGGAAAGGCAAACCTACGTTTCTAGCATTTGTAGACTTAAAGAAAGCTTTTGACAATGTTGACTGGAATACGCTCTTTCAAATTCTGAAGTTGGCAGGGGTAAAATACAGGGAGCGAAAGGCTATTTACAATTTGTACAGAAACCAGATGGCAGTTATAAGAGTCGAGGGGCATGAAAGGGAAGCAGTGTTTGGGAAGGGAGTGAGACAGGGTTGTAGTCTCTCCCTGATGTTATTCAAACTGTATATTGAGCAAGCAGTGAAGGAAACAAAAGAAAAATTCGGAGTAGGTATTAAAATCCATGGAGAAGAAATAAAAACTTTGAGGTTCGCCGATGACATTGTATTTCTGTCAGAGACAGCAAAGGACTTGGAAGAGCAGTTGAATGGAATGGATAGTGTCTTGAAAGGAGGGTATAAGATGAACATCAACAATAGAAAAACGAGGATAATGGAATGTAGTCGAATTAAGTCGGGTGATGCTGAGGGAATTAGATTAGGAAATGAGACACTTAAAGTAGTAAAGGAATTTTGCTATTTGGGGAGCAAAATAACTGATGATGGTCGAAGTAGAGAGAATATAAAATGCAATGGCAAGGAAAGCGTTTCTGAAGAAGAGAAATTTGTTAACATGGAGTATAGATTTAAGTGTCAGGAAGTCATTTCTGAAAGTATTTGTATGGAGTGTAGCCATGTATGGAAGTGAAACATGGATGATAAATAGTTTGGACAAGAAGAGGATAGAAGCTTTCGAAATGTGGTGCTACAGAAGAATGCTGAAGATTAGATGGGTAGATCACATAACTAATGAGGAAGTATTGAATAGGATTGGGGAGAAGAGAAGTTTGTGGCACAACTTGACTAGAAGAAGGGATCGGTTGGTAGGACATGTGTTGAGGCATCGTGGGATCACCAATTTAGTATTGGAGGGCAGCGTGGAGGGTAGAAATCATAGAGAGAGACCAAGAGATGAATACACCAAGCAGATTCAGAAGGATTTAGCTTGCAGTAGGTACTGGGAGATGAAGAAGCTTGCACAGGATAGAGTAGCATGGAGAGCTGCATCAAACCAGTCTCAGGACTGAAGACCACAACAAGAACAACATGCTACTTGGCTGAGAAGGAACGGCTCCGGTCACGAAAGCTGACAAGAGTGGTGTGCTGACCACATGCCCTTCCATATCCGCATCCACTGACGCCTGTCGGCTGAGGATAACAAGTTAGTTGATTGGTCCCACTGCCCCTTCCGAGGACTGTTGGGATTGAATTATTGTGATTATTTTTATTACACTCATAAGCATCTTCCGGTAACGAAACTCTGCATTTAGAATGTGCCGTGATTGGGAAGCATGGACTGTTGATAAATGGCGTCGCATAGTGTTTAGCGAAGAATTGTGGTTCTGCACTAAACCGGAAGACCATCGTCTGCGAGTATGACCGTAACGAGTGGAGAGATCTTATTCTTCCACTGTTTTGGAGAGGCACAGCGCTGTCACTCTGGACGTCACGGTGTTGGAACCCATTGACTACGACTTCAGGTCACGGCTGTAGATCTGAATCAGAGGCTCAGACTGCTCTGCGAACGGGCAGGCTGCAGATTCCTCGACTTGTGCCATACAGTGATGCGGTTTCGGGTTTTGCTAAATAGGTCAGGAGTCCATTACAGGCAGGAGGCGGCTACACGGGTAGCAGGGGTTGTGTGGCGTGGACTGTGTGGTGTTATAGCTTAGAGGGTCTCGGGGGTCACAAAAAGGGTTTCAGTCTCAAAGGGTGCAGATCGAAGAAGGTAGATGTAGGAACCATCGGTGTAACGGTTGTAAATTGTCGTAGCTATGTTCGGAAAGTAGCAGAGCTTCAAGCGCTAATGTAAAGCACTGGTGCTAAAATCGTTATAGACACTGAAAGCTGGCTGAAGTCAGAGATAAGTTTAGCCGCAATTTTTGCGAAGGACCTAACGGTGTTTAGAAAGTAGGCTAAATACAGTTGGCGGTTGCGTGTTTGTTGTTGTTGGAAGCAGTTTATCTTGTACCAACACTGAAGTAGATAGCTGCTGCAAGTTAGTATGGATAGAGGTCATTCTTGGCAACCCGGATAAAATAATAATTGGGTCCTTTTACCAACTTCCCAAATCAGATGATACAACTGTTGAAAAGTTTAGACAAAAATTGTGTCTACTTTCAAACATTTACCCTCTTCATACAATTATAGGCGGTGGTGACTTTAATTTACCCTCAATCTGTTGGGAAAAATGCATGTTTAAATCCGGAGGTACGCATAAAACAACATCCGAAACTGTGCTAAACCAATTTTCTGAAAATTATTTCGAGCAGTTAGTTCATGAGCCCACTCGAATAGTAAACGGCTTTGGAAACACATTTCATCTCTTAGCAACACATAATCCGGAGCTAACAAGGAGCTTCAAAACGGATACAGGGATTAGTTAACACAGGGTTATCGTAGCGAGACTGAATACCGTAACTCCCAAATCCTCCAAAAATAAATGGAAAATGTATCTATTCAAGAAAGCAGATAAAAACTCGCTTCACGCTTTCCTGAGAGGCAATCTCCACTCATTCCAAAGTAGCAATGAAGAACTGCAGACCACATATGGCTTGAGACCAAAGAAATAGTATCGACAGGAATTGAGAGATTTATGCTAAATAAATTAACAAACGAGGGAGCTGATTCCCCATGGTACACAAAACAGGTCGGAACACTGTTGCAGAAACAACGAAACAAGCATGTCAAATTTAAACGAACGCAGAATCCCCATTATTGGCGGATTTTTATACAGAAGCTGAAATTTAGCCCGGGCTTCAGTTCGACATGGTTATAATAGTTTCCACAACGAAACTTTGTTTTGAAACCTGACAGAAAATCCAAGAAACAACCAATGCCTTCTCTGCGCGATAGCAATGGAAGTACTATGTTGACACTGCTGCTAAAGCAGTTATTAAAGATAGCCTTCCGAAATTTCTTCACCAAAGAAACTGCAGTAAATATTCCAGAATTCGCGTCAGGAATAGTTGTCCACACAAGTAACTTAGAAGCAAATATCCTCGGACTAGTGACGCAACTTAAATCACTTAATAAAATCAAGTCTTCCGGTCCAGATTGTATATCAGCTAGGTTCTTTTGAGAGTGTGCTGATGCAATAGCTCCTTACCTAACGTGATATAAACCGCTCGCTCGCCGAAAGATTCGTACCAAAAGGTTACAGCTGCACGGTTCACACCAATATTCAAGATAGGCAACAGGAGTAATCCCCTAAATTACAGACTCATGTCATTCACGTCGATATGGAGCAGGATTTTGGAACATATATTGTGTTCGAAAATTAGAATTACCTCGAAGAGAAAGGTCTATTGACACAAAGCCAACACCGATTTAGAAAATATCGTTCCTGTGAAATACAGCTATCTCCTTATTCAGACGAAGCGTTGATTGCTACCGGCAAGGGATCCCAGATTGATTCGTATTTCTAGATTTCCAGAATTCTGTTGACGCCATACCTCACAAGCGTCTTCTAACCAAACTGCGTGCCTATGGAATATCGTCTCAGTTATGCGACTGGATTCTTGATTCCCTATCAGAGAGGCAACAGGTCGTAGTAAGTGACGGAAAGTCACAGAAGTGATTTTTGGCGTTCCCCATGGTAGTGTTATAGACCCTCTGTTGTTCCTTATCTATATAAACGATTTAGGAAACAAACCGAGCAGTCGTCTTGGGTTGTTTGCAGATAATGCTGTCGTTTATCGTTTTGCAAATACATCAGAAATCAAAACAAAACTAATTTGTTAAACGATTTAAATGAGATATCTGTGTGGTATGAAAATTACTAACAACGTAGATGGGAAAGAACGCATAGAAAATGTGGGGAAGGCGAACCAAAGACTGCGTTTTATTGGCAGAACACATAGAAGATGCAACAAATCTACTAAAGAGGCTGCCTACATGACGCTTGTTCGTCCTCTTTTGGACTACTGCTGCATGGTGTGGGATGCTCACCAGATAGGACTAACGGAGTATATCGGCAAAGTTGAAACAAATGCAACACGTTTTGTATTATTGAGAAATAAGGGAGAGACTGTCACGGACATGATACCTGATTTGGGGTGGACATCATTAAAACAAAGGCGTTTCTCGTTGCGGCGGGCACCTCTCACGAAATTTCAATCACCAATTTTCTTCTCCGAATGCGAAAATATTTTGATGACACCGACCTACATAGGGGAATCAGATCTCACACGGGAAGATAAAGGTGTTAGTTTTTTCCGCGCGCTGTTCGAGAGTGGAATAATAGAGAATTATTGTGAAGGTGGTTCGATGATCCCTCTGCCAGGCACTGAACTGTGTTTTACAGAGTATCCATGTAGATGTATTTCCTTGCAGGTTCAACTGCCAGTCCCTACAAATATCGCCAAACTTCTGTAGGTCTTCCTGTGTTTGGCTGCAGTCGTCTGGGGTTGCAGTTTTTCTGTAGACAACAGCAAAGTCCACGAAATGCCTCACAGATCATCCGACGGAACCAAACTGATCGCACATACAGATACTATCCCTGTTTTTTCCTACGGATGTTAAGTGTTTTGTTGCTAGTTTATACTTTACGATTCCAGTGAAGAAATGTTTGTGGATCACGCTGATGTTTTTCAGCAGTAGCGGTACAGCGGTCAGTTCGCTTGGCGTTCGTGGCGTTTCGTGAAGGTTCCACGTGAAGCATCGCCTCTTTGGTGACAGGCGGCTCTCGATGCGCTGAAACCGGACACGCCCCGCCCCGGCAAGTGGGACAGGCGGCGTGGCACGCTTAAAGCAGACGGCCCACGTGTCCCCCAGATCGTTAGCCTGCTTACCGTAGCTGCAGCTGCGGTCACGCGTTTCCGACAAACGCACCACCGGGCTAATTCGAGCTTGAGATACAGTTGCTACCATTACCCTATGCGGCATATTCCATTGTAAATAACGATTGTACGAAAATAAGGAAGGCTTGCAGTTTGCGCTGTTGTATTCGGCTACGAATGACACTTGTGCAACGTCCTCAATAGATTGCAAGGGCGAGTCGCAGTTAAGTGTGTTCGAGCGTGGGGAAAATGTTAGTACTCCTATGGTGGGTGTTCGGTAACCAAGGTATCCGAAGTGTATGGTATTTCAAGAGGCACCGTATCGAAGATTTGGACCGCACACAGGAAATGTGCGAAAACCTCATCCGTCAAGTCACAATGCGGACGAAACTGTGTGTTGAGTGATCGTGGCTGACGGTAATTGAAGAGGATTGTGACGAAAAGTAAGAGGACGGCAGTTGCAAAAGACACTGCAGAACTGCACGTCGCTCCCGCGAATCTTGTCAGCACTAAAAGCCAAAGGGAGCTCCAAAGGCAAGGAACTGCAGAGCGAGCTGGAATCTGTGATGCAAATGCCGTAACGGGAAAACGTGGTACTGAAGCCATATAACTTGGACTATGGAGCAGTGTAAGAATGTGGTTTAGTAGATGAGTCTTGTTTCGCATTGTTTCTAACTTCTGGCCGAGTTTACGTCCCGCCAGAGAAATATGGCAGGGTTTGGTGATGATCTGGGTAGCCATATCGTGATATTCTAGGCGCCCCATGGTTACTCTGGGAGATGGTTTTACTGACAAGGATTATGTGCCCATTTCGGCTGATCAGGTCCGTCTCATGGTACAATGCTTGTTCCCCAATGGTGAAGCTGTGTTCCGAGACGGCAGGGCCCCTGTTCACACACTCGCATCGTCAAAGACTGCTTTTGTGAGCGCGAGGATAAACTGTTGCATTTACCATGGGAACCGTAGTCACCAAATCTCAGTATTATTGAGCCTTTGTGGTCTGGGTTGAACAAAAGGGTGCGCGATCCCTGTCCAGCTCCGTCATTGTTACCTGAATGTGCCACTATTTTGCAGGAAGAATGGTATAAAATTCCCTTTAAGATCTCACAGGACACTCATTTACCCATTTCTAGAACATTGGAAGCCGTTTTGAATGTCAGCGGTTTTCCTACACCTATTAGGCATCGTAATATATTGGCCTTTGGAGTTTTTATACGTTTGTCCACCCGATGTGCAAATCTAACTCCATAGCTTTCTCTACGAAAACAGAATATCAAGCTACCTTATGTTCAAAATTATATTTACGTCGACCTCTGTATTACATACAAATCTACATTTATGTTTTGCAAAACACGGTGAAGTGCAGGGGAGAGGCTAATTTTCACTACACCAGTTATTAGAGTCTCTTTTTTTTACATCCGTGTATTGAGAGATGGATGAGTGACTGCTGAAACTCCTCTTTCGGCGCCTCCGTTAGACTAATGTTGTCTTTGCGGTCCCTACGGGAGCGTTGCAAAAGATGTTGTAGTACATCCCTAGGTGTTGTTTGTTGTTGTTGTGGTCTTCAGTCCTGAGACTGGTTTGATGCAGCTCTCCATGCTACTCTATCCTGTGCAAGCTTTTTCATCTCCCAGTACCTACTGCAACCTACATCCTTCTGAATCTGCTTAGTGTATTCATCTCTTGGTCTCCCTCTACGATTTTTACCCTCCACGCTGCCCTCCAATACTAAATTGGTGATCCCTTGATGCCTCAGAACATGTCCTACCAACCGATCCCTTCTTCTGGTCAAGTTGTGCCACAAACTTCTCTTCTCCCCAATCCTATTCAATACTTCCTCATTAGTTATGTGATCTACCCATCTAATCTTCAGCATTCTTCTGTAGCACCACATTTCGAAAGCTTCTATTCTCTTCTTGTCCAAACTATTTATCGTCCATGTTTCACTTCCATACATGGCTACACTCCATACGAATACTTTCAGAAATGACTTCCTGACACTTAAATCTATACTGGATGTTAACAAATTTCTCTTCTTCAGAAACGCTTTCCTTGCCATTGCCAGCCTACATTTTATATCCTCTCTACTTCGACCATCATCAGTTATTTTGCTCCCCAAATAGCAAAACTCCTTTACTACTTTAAGTGCCTCATTTCCTAATCTAATTCCCTCAGCATCACCCGAATTAATTAGACTACATTCCATTATCCTTGTTTTGCTTTTGTTGATGTTCATCTTATATCGTCCTTTCAAGACACTGTCCATTCCATTCAACTGCTCTTGCAAGTCCTTTGCTGTCTCTGACAGAATTACAATGTCATCGGCGAACCTCAAAGTTTTTATTTCTTCTCCATGAATTTTAATACCTACTCCGAATTTTTCTTTTGTTTCCTTTACTGCTTGCTCAATATACAGATTGAACAACATCGGGGAGAGGCTACAACCCTGTCTTACTCCCTTCCCAACCTCTGCTTCCCTTTCATGTCCCTCGACTCTTATAACTGCCATCTGGTTTCTGTACAAATTGTAAATAGCCTTTCGCTCCCTGTATTTTACCCCTGCCACCTTTAGAATTTGAAAGAGAGTATTCCAGTCAACATTGTCAAAAGCTTTCTCTAAGTCTACAAATGCTAGAAACGTAGGTTTGCCTTTCCTTAATCTTTCTTCTAAGATACGTCGTAAGGTCAGTATTGCCTCACGTGTTCCAGTGTTTCTACGGAATCCAAACTGATCTTCCCCGAGGTTGGCTTCTACTAGTTTTTCCATTCGTCTGTAAAGAATTCGTGTTAGTATTTTGCAGCTGTGACTTATTAAGCTGATAGTTCGGTAATTTTCACATCTGTCAACACCTGCTTTCTTTGGGATTGGAATTATTATATTCTTCTTGAAGTCTGAGGGTATCTCGCCTGTTTCATACATCTTGCTCACCAGATGGTAGAGTTTTGTCAGGACTGGCTCTCCCACGGCCGTCAGTAGTTCCAATGGAATATTGTCTACTCCGGGAGCCTTGTTTCGACTCAGGTCTTTCAGTGCTCTGTCAAACTCTTCACGCAGTATCATATCTCCCATTTCATCTTCATCTACATCCTCTTCCATTTCCATAATATTGTCCTCAAGTACATCGCCCTTGTATAGACCCTCTATATACTCCTTCCACCTTTCTGCTTTCCCTTCTTTGCTTAGAACTGGGTTTCCATCTGAGCTCTTGATATTCATACAAGTCGTTCTCTTATCTCCAAAGGTCTCTTTAATTTTCCTGTAGGCGGTATCTATCTTACCCCTAGTGAGATAGGCCTCTACATCCTTACATTTGTCCTCTAGCCATCCCTGCTTAGCCATTTTGCACTTCCTGTCGATCTCATTTTTGAGACGTTTGTATTCCTTTTTGCCTGTTTCACTTACTGCATTTTTATATTTTCTCCTTTCATCAATTAAATTCAATATTTCTTCTGTTACCCAAGGATTTCTTCTAGCCCTCGTCTTTTTACCTACTTGATCCTCTGCTGCCTTCACTACTTCATCCCTCAAAGCTACCCATTCTTCTTCTACTGTATTTATTTCCCCCATTCCTGTCAATTGCTCCCTTATGCTCTCCCTGAATCTCTGTACAACCTCTGGTTCTTTTAGTTTATCCAGGTCCCATCTCCTTAAATTCCCACCTTTTTGCAGTTTCTTCAGTTTTAAGCTAAAGGTCATAACCAATAGATTGTGGTCAGAGTCCACATCTGCCCCTGGAAATGTCTTACAATTTAAAACCTGGTTCCTAAATCTCTGTCTTACCATTATATAATCTATCTGATACCTTTTAGTATCTCCAGGGTTCTTCCATGTATACAACCTTCTTTCATGATTCTTAAACCAAGTGTTAGTTATGATTATGTTGTGCTCTGTGCAAAATTCGACCAGGCGGCTTCCTCTTTCATTTCTGTCCCCCAATCCATATTCACCTACTATGTTTCCTTCTCTCCCTTTTCCTACACTCGAATTCCAGTCACCCATGACTATTAAATTTTCGTCTCCCTTCACAATCTGAATAATTTCTTTTATTTCATCATACATTTCTTCAATTTCTTCGTCATCTGCAGAGCTAATTGGCATATAAACTTGTACTACTGTAGTAGGCTTGGGCTTCGTATCTATCTTGGCCACAATAATGCGTTCACTATGCTGTTTGTAGTAGCTTACCCGCATTCCTATTTTCCTATTCATTATTAAACCTACTCCTGCATTACCCCTATTTGATTTTGTGTTTATAACCCTGTAGTCACCTGACCAGAAGTCTTGTTCCTCCTGCCACCGAACTTCACTAATTCCCACTATATCTAACTTCAACCTATCCATTTCCCTTTTTAAATTTTCTAACCTACCTGCCCGATTAAGGGATCTGACATTCCACGCTCCGATCCGTAGAACACCAGTTTTCTTTCTCCTGATAACGACATCCTCTTGAGTAGTCCCCGCCCGGAGATCCGAATGGGGGACTATTTTACCTCCGGAATATTTTACCCAAGAGGACGCCATCATCGTGTAATCATACAGTAAAGCTGCATGCCCTCGGGAAAAATTACGGCTGTAGTTTCCCCTTGCTTTCAGCCGTCCGCAGTACCAGCACAGCAAGGCCGTTGTGGTTATTGTTACAAGGCCAGATCAGTCAATCATCCAGACTGTTGCCCTTGCAACTACTGAAAAGGCTGCTGCCCCTCTTCAGGAACCACACGTTTGTCTGGCCTCTCAACAGATACCCCTCCGTTGTGGTTGCACCTACGGTACGGCTATCTGTATCGCTGAGGCACGCAAGCCTCCCCACCAACGGCAAGGTCCATGGTTCATGGGGGGGACATCCCTAGGTACATCATTTAAAACTAGTTCTTGAAATGACCTAAGTAAGCTTTCATGGGACAGTTCGTGTCTCTCTCTTGAACTGTCTGTCCCTCCAGTATTTCCAGTGTCCTCGCGACACTCTGTCATGAGTCCAACGAACCGTTCACCATTCGTGCTGCCCTTTTGTAAGCGAACTAATTTGGTTGTCATGGCGTGAAGGAAGATGTATATTTAATGACCATGTGCTTGTCCCACTTGTCTGTCCTGTAGAGTTCTCGTTCACTTCCTCCTCCGCAGTACTGAACTGCAATGAAGCTGAAATATTACTACGATGTCCGCAGCTCGTGGTCTTGCGGTAGTGTTCTCGCTTCCGGCGCACGGGTCCCGGGTTCGATTCCCGGCGGGGTTGGGGATTTTCTCTGCCTCGTGATGACTGGGTGTTGTGTGTCTTTCATCATCATTGACTCATAAGACGCCGGAGTGGCGTCAATTAAAAAGGACTTGCAATACGGCGGCCGGACTTCCCCGCATGGGGCCTCCAGGCCAACAATGCCATACGGTCATTTCATTTCATTACTACGATAACGCATAATTGCAGGGGGAATAAAGGAGATGTTACACGAGCGCTTCACATAACACGAGTTCGACAGAACTTAGTAATATTATTGACTTGTGCACTTAACAGAGCTACACTGTCTGCATACTAAATCACGCTATTTCTTGAGATCACATTCACATCCATTCGCTGCAATCCATCAAGGCATTGTTCGTGGTAATGTGAGTAATCCAATCTATCCATTCACCTGGCGTGGGGGATGCACTCTGGTATTAACTCGTATTTCTCGCGGTACTATTCAATGTTATACGTTAGGTGATGGTTCAAATGGCTCTGAGCACTATGGGACTTAACATCTGAGTCATCAGTCCCCTAGAACTTAGAACTACTTAAACCTAACTAACCTAAGGACATCACACACATCCATGCCCGAGGCAGGATTCGAACCTGCGACCGTAGCTGTCTCGCGGTTCCAGGCTGAAGCGCCTAGAACCGCTCGGTCACTCCGGCCGGCACTTTACGTGATTGACTCATGTGAATACATATCAGTGAGTATATAATTTCGTGACCCGATTCTTCGGCGGGTTCGTCGCATGAGACAGCAAAGTACCCTTTTTTGTCGTATTTGGCACAGGTCCCACACACTTGAGTAATATACGGGGATGGATCGCAAGAGGTATTTTGCAAGTAATATCGCTTGTGAACCGACTGTATTTCTACGGTATGCTACCAACGAACCGAAGTCTGCCGCTTGGTTTACCTATGGATCAGTCTATGCGTCCATTCCATTTCATTTTTATTTATTTATTTACACGTCAAGTTCCGTAGGACCAACTTGAGGAGCAAATCTCCAAGGTCATGGAACGTGTCAGTACATGAAATTACAACATAAAAGTAATAAGAGATAAAAATGAAATGTTTATGAACCTGAAAAATGTCAAGCCATAAGTTTAAGAAATCGCAATCAACATTACAACAAGAATCAGCTTAATGTTTCAAGGAACTCCTCAACGGAATAGAAGGAGTGACTCACCAGGAAACTTCTCAGTTTTGATTTGAAAGCGCGTGGATTATTGCTAGATTTTTGAATTCGAGCGTTAGCTTATTGAAAATGGATGCAGCAGTACACTGCACACCTTTCTGCACAAGAGTTAAGGAAGTCCGATCCAAATGCAGGTTTGATTTCTGCCGAGTATTAACTGAGTGAATGCTGCTTATTCTTGGGAATAAGCTCATATTGTTAACAAGAAATGACCACAAGGAATATATATATTGAGAGGCCAATCTCAAAATACCCAGACTCGTGAACAAGGCTCGACAAGAGGTTCGTGAAGTTACACCACTTATTGTTCTAACCGCCCGTTTCTGAGCCAAAAATATCCTTTTAGACTGGGAAGATAGCACTCCGTCATCAGGCCACAAGTGGCCCATCGGGACCATCTGACCGCCGTGTCATCCTCAGATGAGGATGCGGATAGGAGGGGCGTGTGGTCAGCACACCGCTCTCCCGGTCGTGACGATGGTTTTCTTTGACCGGAGCCGCTACTATTCGGTCGAGTAGCCCCTCAATTGGCATCACGAGGCTGAGTGCACCCCGAAAAATGGCAACAGCACATGGCGGCCCGGATGGTCACCCATCCAAGTGCCGGCCGCGCCCGACAGCGCTTAACTTCGGTGATCTAACGGGAACCGGTGTATCCACTGCGGCAAGGCCGTTGCCAGACTGTGAAGAGTTACCCCAAAATATAATACCATACGGCATAAGCGAATGAAAATAAGAAAAGCAGACTAATTTTCATGTCGAACGGTCACTCACTTCAGATACCGTTCGAATTGTAAAAATGGCAGCATTAAGTCTTTGAACATGATCCTGAACATGGACATTCCACGACAGTTTACTGTCTATCTGAGCACCTAAAAATTTGGACTGTTCAGTTTCACTAATCATATGCCCCTTCTGTGAAATTAAAACGTCAGGTTTTGTTGAACTGTGTGTTATAAACTGTAAAAACTGAGTCTTACTGTGATTTAGCATTAGTTTATTTTCTGCTAGCCATGACCTTAGGTCATGAACTGCACTATTTGAAACAGAGCCAATGTTGCACACAACATCATTTACTGCCAAGCTAGTGTAATCAGCAAACAGAAATATTTTAGAGTTACTCTTAATACTAGAGGGCATATCATTTATATAATTAAGGAACAGGAGTGGCCCCAACACTGATCCCTGGGGCACACCCCACTTGACTGTACCCCATTCAGAATCCACATCACAGCCATTTTCAACATTGTGAATAATGACCTTTTGCTGTCTGTTGCTAAAGTAAGAGGTGAACCAATTGTGAGCTACTCCCTGTATTCCGTAATGGTCCAACTTCTGAAGGAATATTTTGTGATCAACACAATCAAACGCCTTAGTTAAATAAAAAAAATATGCCTAGCGTTCGAAACCTTTTGTTTAACCTGTCCAGTACCTCACAGAGAAAAGAGAATATAGCACTTTCAGTTGTTAAACTGTACATTTGATAGGAAATCGTGTGATATAAAATGATAATTATCCTTATATACACAGCCTTTTCAATACCGTAACTTTAGCAAACACTGATGGCATAGAAATAGCTCTAAAAATAGTCTCCATTATCCCTCTCTACCTGTTTGTAGAGCGGTTTTACTGGTGAGTACTTTAATCGTTCGGGAAACTGACCACTCCTAAAGGAAAAATTACAAATATGGCTAAATACAGAGCTAACATGTGCAGAAAAGTACTTTTAATATTCTGATAAGCACTCCATCATGTGCATGAGAGTCATTAGTCTTCGGTGATTTAATTATTGACTCCCAACTATCTGTATCACAGAGAAGTATTTTAGACATCAATCTCGGAAAGGCATTTGCCAAGAAAGTTGTATGATTCCCTGTAGAAACTAAATTTTTATTTAATTCACCTGCAATGTTCAGAAAATGATTGTTAAATATTGTACATATATCTGATTTATCAGTAACAAAAATATTTTTACTACGAACTGACTTTATATCGTCGACCTTGGGCTGCTGACCAGAAATTCCTTCACAACTGACCATATGGTTTTCATTTTATCCTATGAATTAGGTATTCTATTTGCACCTTGTACAACAGAGGGTGCATTTTGCTGGTGTTACATGGCAGCCGGTGCTTTGTAGCAACGTTGTGCGGTGAAGGGTGCTTCGTACCAATACTGCATGGTGAAGAGTTCTTTTTACAAACATTACAGGACAGAGGATGCTTTGTACCAACGTTGTGTGGCAGAGGGTACTGTGTACCAAAGTTACATGGTGGAGGGCACTTCATACCAACGTTGTATGGCAGAGAGTGCTTTTTACCAATATTGCGTGGCAGAGGGATGCTTGTTATCGATGTTGTGTGGCAGAGCGTGCTTCGTACCATGTTGTGAAACGAGTGGCACTGTCTCCTGGATGAGTGTGGTAGAAGGTACTTAGCACCTATGCACCATGGCAGAGCATGTTTCAAATTGGTGTTTTATGACAGAGGGTGCTTCACACCAATGTTTTGTGGCAGAGAGTACATCCTACCGATTTTGCATGGCAGAGGGTGCTTTGCAGTGGTTTACATTGGGAACTGCGAGAAAACGTAACACAGAAAATTTATCTCGTGCAGGACTGCGTTGGAGTCTAGCAGCCGACAAGTGACATAGCTCATGGCAAACTCCACTTCGGTCAGGTGGACCGTACCATAATGACACTGCAGTTAGGCGGCTGGCAAATGTCCATAGTATGTGTGAAACTGGCGATGCAGCTATGATGACTGAGGGCTATGGCAGCTCGCGGCTCCCCTCAGTGCCCAAGATGGCAGTCCAAACGCTAATTAAAGATGGAACAGATAACGTTCGTGCCTACTGAGAACTGTCGTTGTGTGTGCTGCTTAAACTGTTTGAATTCTAAGCAAATTACGATATTCAGTTACCTAACTTTGTTCTCTGAATTTTTAATCATAACTCTACCCATAGTTCTCACACAGCTCTCTAAACAAAATTACTGCTGTGCCAGATAAGTCGTGTGATCGTAGACGCTTAGTGATAACTGTCAAGGCTCGGATGGGTCGCTAGTCTTGAAATAAATCAAAAAGATGATACATCCCAGGGAAGAAAAGCCAACTTACTTTTCATAATTTATTATTGTTGTTATGTTCTTCAGTCTGAAGACCGTTCTTTAGCACCTCTCCGCGCTAGTCTGTCGTGCATAAGCCGCTTTATATCTGTAAAGCTGCTGCAACCGACATCCACTTGAATCTGTTTACTGTATTCGAGCCTTGGCCCCGCTCCACAAATTCCCCCTTCCCTTCCACCATCCTGATGACATCGCTCACGCCTCGTCCTTCCTCCAGAATACAATCTCTGATGCTGTGGCGGCTCACGTTCTCATCAAACCTATGCATCCGCACCATCCTACCCTTCCTCCACAGGCCGTACTCCTCCGTGAATCCCGCCGGCTCCACCATTCCTTCCTCTGCACTTGTGACCGAGACACACTCATCCGCCACTGGCAGTTACAAAGATAACTTCGAAATCTTCTGACAGCAAAGAAACGCCGGAACTGTCGTCATACATGCACACGACTTAACGCCAACGTCCCTGTCAACTCCTCCAAGTACTGGTCCACCATCCACCGCCTTACTGGTAGCCATCCCGCCCCGCATTATCCACTCCTCCATGACACTCACCCGTTCCCTGACAACCTCAGTAAAGCTAACAATTTTGCTTCCCATCTCTCCGAAATCTTCTCCATACTCTATGACCCTCACTTTGATTACTTTCTCGTTCTTGATGTCCTTTACCGCACTGATACCACTGTCCCACCACTTGCTCCCAGATTCCAGTACTTTGACCAATTGCTGCCCTCAGAATTGAACACTACTATCTCAGCACAAAACATTAAACTCATCCTTCACTCCAAAACTAACCCTGCCCCTGGTCGCGATTGCATCACCTACTGCCACCACAAGGAATGCCCTCTCTCCTTTCTCGCCGCTGTTACCAACCTGTACAACACCATCCTCTCCTGACCTGTGGAAGACCTCCCACATCCTGTTGTTCCTTAAGCCCAACAGACTCCCTTCTGACACCTCCTCCAATCGCCCTTACGCCTCACCTCTGTGTTCAGTAAGGTCTTCGAGTCCATCCCTTCCCGCCGTGTCCATCACCACCTAGATAAACACCATTTCGTCCCTCTTACCCAGCGTGGTTTCCAGCCCTCCTTCTTCACTGATGAGCATCTCCTTAACCTTACCCATCTCCTCTCCCACCAACTTAACTTCGTTGTTCTGCTATTTTTATTTCCCTTGACCATATGGCATTCTGGCCTCCTTCCTCTCCCCCCATCCTTCCTATGTCACCACTGATAATATCAATTCCCGTATCTTCTACCCTACTGTAGGTGTTCCCCAGGGCTCTGTCCTTTCTCTTCTCCTATACCTCCTGTACACCGCTGCTATGCCCAAACCACGCCCACCAATTCATTTCCTTCAATACTCTGAGGACACTGCCTTACTTGCCCTCTATATTGCCCGTCAGTGGTCCGGCTCCCTCCAAACCCACCTAAACCAGTTTACTACTTGGTGCAACCAGTGGTGCTTTCAAATCAATCCTTTCAAAACCCAGGCAATTGTTATAGAATGTACCACCTCCTCCTTCTGGCTCCAAGATTTCTACCTCACCATCTATGACGCTCCTATCCAGCTTACTCCCACCTCGAAATACCTTGACCTCACCCTTGTCTATCACCTCACCTGGACTCCCCATTTCCATACCATCCAATGCAAAGCCCACAATAGACCCCACCTTCTGAAACTCCTGTCTGGTTGCACATGGGGTCTGCATCCTTCTACCATCCATCATACTTACAATTCCTTGGTCCATCCCATCCTTTGTTACTACAGTGTCACCTGGATCTCTGTCCATCCTAAACTCTGTAAAGCCCTCCAAATCCTTGAATGCCATGTGCTCCACCTCACTTTCTGTATCCATCTCCCATCCCCCATGAGAATCCTCCACGACCTCATCCCTTACCCACACGTCCTCCTTTTCCCTGAACACATCTGCATCCTCTACACCAACTGCTGCCTTGATCCCCCTCACCTTCTGGTGTCTCCTTTTCTCTACAACTGCTGCGCCTCTACTGACATGTCCCACCCTCTCTCCATCTCCGCATCCTCTCCCAAAGAGATTTCCAGCATCTCCCCATTACAGATGATGTGCTTTGCCCCAATATTTATCCTTCCTTCCAACTCTGACCCTTCTCTTCCTCTCCCCTCCTCCATAGGGCTCCCTCTCTTTCCCCTCCCCCCTCTGCTGTTTCACCCTTCTACTCTCAGTCCTTCTCACCTCTCCTTTCTCAGTTCTTACACTCCTTCCTGGGCAGCTCCATCTCCACCCACCCCATCTCCTGTCCCCTGGTGTACTGCCGTCTGCCCCCTTTCTGCCCCTTCCTGCCCTCTCTCCTCCACTGACTCCCCCTTCTCTCTTACCTCTCTCCTTCCTCTCTGACCTCCCCTCCTTTGGCAGGTCCTTCAAGTTTTAATCCAGTTAATGTTTGAAACTTCCTGGCAGGTTAAAACTGTGTGCCGGACCGAGACTCGAACTCGGGACCTTTGCCTTTCGCGGGCAAGTATTCTACCAACTGAGGTACCCAAGCACGACTCACGCCCCATCCTCACAGCTTTACTTCTGCCAGTACCTCGTCACAGTTTTAATCTGCCAGGAAGTTTCACATCAGCGCACACTCCGCTGCAGAGTGAAAATCTCATTCTGGCAGTTAGTGTTTCTCCGAGCATAGGTGCTCGCCGTGTATGTTACGTAAGTGCAGTGTGTGTTCAGTGTCATTGTGGCTGCCATACTGTGAACGCCGTTTATAATTGAGCTCTTCGTGCCACTAGTGTTTATGTGCTACATCTTCATCGAGTGCCATTTTAGTTATGGATTTTATGCCTCCTGAAACTACCCATTTTTTATATTTTAACTTCAATTGTTTCCCCTTCTCATGAGTAAACTTCATATTTTATCCCCATATGTTATGTATGTACCTTTCTCTTGTGATATTTTATGTAGTCTCTTGGTTGAAGAGCGGTGAACTGCACCACTGCCAGCCCACGTCTGCCCGCATGGAGCGGGGGAATGAAATAACAATAAAGAAAAAAAAGCTCCACGAATTTTGCCTCTCGCCATTTCCCTCCATTAGCAGATTAGTGATCACTTGATGTCTCAGTCTGTGTTCTGTCAACGAATCACTTCCGTTAATCAAGTTGTACTCTAACTTTTCTTTTTCCTCATTCGTTCGGCATCTATCTAATCCTTGGCATTTTCTGTAGAACGAGTTTCAAGAGGTGTTTATCGCCCACGTTTGACGTCCATATGAGGCTGTAGTACAGAGAAGTACTAATAGACAATAGTTCGTAATACAGTCAGTATTTTATTAGTTCTTGAAATATTTCTCTTTTTGAGAAAAGTTTTTCTTATTATTGCAAGTTTGTAATTTATATTCTCTTTACTTCCGCCATTGTCAATAATTTTCTGGCGAAACAGCAAAAGTCATCTGCCACTTCCAGTGTATCACTTCCTGGTCTAATTGCCTCAGCATTACTTGACTTAATTCAACTACACTCCATTACCTTTGTACTCGTACTGTGTTTGTTGATGTTCATCATATAACATCTATTCAGCCGACCTCTGACAGAATTACCACCTAGTCAGCAAAGCCTCAAAGCTTTTTTTTATTCTTCCGGAATATTTATTCCCTTTCAGAATTTATCTTTGGTTTTATTTACTGGTTACTCAATGCAAGGATTGAATAACATGGGCCGGCCGCTGTGACCGAGCGCTTCTAGGCGCTTCAGTCCGGAACCGCGCTGGTGCTGCGGTCGCAGGTTCGAATCCTGCCTCGGACATGGATGTGTGTGATGTCCTTAGGTTAGTTAGGTTTAAGTAGTTCTAAGTTCTAGGCGACTGATGACCTCAGATGTTAAGTCCCCTAGTGCTTAGAGTCATTGGAACAATTTTTTTGAGACCGCTGGATTAGCCGAGCGTTTTAAGGCGCTGCAGTCATGAACTGTGCGGCTGGTTCCGGCGGAGGTTCGAGTCCTCCCTTGGGCATGGGTGTGTGTGTTTGTCCTTAGGATAATTTAGGTTATGTAGTGTGTAAACTTAGGGACTGATGACCTTAGCAGTTAAAGTCCCAAAAGAATTCACACACACATTTGATTTTTGAACATTTTTTGAATAACATGAGGTGCACGCTAAAACCCTATCTCACTCCCTTCTTAATTAGTGCCTACCTCTCACGTCCTTGGACTTAGAAAAGTTATACGAAATGTACGGAGGGGGGGGGGGGCGTGCCATATTGAATTACCGATTTACACTTTATTTTTTTCTGTCATTTACGACGCACCATTTGACTCATCATTAGAGTTGCAAGTATGTAGTACTTTGGCGTAATCGTAGGTGACAGGACAATTACGAATACTAGTAGTGTAATACCTTCACAGTGCATTCAATTTTGCCAGCTGCTGTCTTTACGTATGCGGACAACATGGAGTGTGAGATTAATGACAGTGTTGGACGACGTACTTTTGTGGAAAGAGGGTGTAAAAGCTACAGATGTTCGCAATCGATTGGTGGCAGAGTGTGTAGAGTGTGCAAAATCACGAGAAATGCTCTTGCAACATGACAACGCTCATTTCCATAGGAGTCGGAAAACCACGGCTACCATAAGTGAAGTGGGATTCCAGGTACTGCTACACCCACCGTGTTCTCCTGATGTGGCCCCTTCTAATTATGTCCTACCGGGGGTGTGAAGAAACCTTTGCGCGGGCGTCATTTCGCATATTTCCAGGAACAGCGAGCAGGTGCCCTGCATTGGGTGCGACAGAAAAATGGTTCGAGGATAGTCTACATAAGTGTAAGGGGGCCAAGTCAAAAGAATGCAATGCATGTAGTAGTACACGGATACCAATCATAGCGACAGCAGCATTAGTTTTCCAACTCGTATGACGTCGTCGAGTTGCAAGAGCACTTGCGGTGACGGTGCACACGCTCCACACACTGCCACCAATTGCCTATGAATATCCGCAGTATTCACACCCTCCTTCCACAGGAACCACGCCGTCTAACGCTGTTGTTGATGATCACACTCCATATTGTACTCTCACGTATGCAGCAGTTGGGAGACGCGGTTGTACTGTGCAGAGATTACACTTCTAGTGATTAGCCTGCCTCTTACGGTTAGACTTAAGTGCTAAGTATTTACAGTTGAACTGATGAGTCAACAGATGTATCATGAACGATGAAAACAAAGTAAATCAATACGGAACGTCCTTCGTATTTTATCCAAGCTTTGCTGTCCTTTAGGTTGTTGCGATGAGGCAAAATTTTAGCTTTACTTTTACTTCAGTAAAGTGTGCACTCTCTGGGGCATGCTGGCGCATCGCCAGCCGCCGGCAGTGGGTCTCCGTATGGCTCCAGCCATGCGTGACATCCTCACAACGAATCCACTTGTCCTTTCCCCACATTCATCTGGTAGAAGTGCTTGCTTTTCGGTCCACATACTTGCGTGGCTACAAACGTTCTCGTCTTTCGAAATTCAGCTCTGTATCCCACTACACCAGTGCAATACATCGTTCTTCCGAAGTTCAATATGTTACGTATTTAAGTACAGGTGCAATTCGAGTGTTACGAAACATCAAACTAACTCTTTAGAAATTCTGCCACATCCCAAATTTCAGTCGCAGAATGCTTTATGTGACGGCGGCGGAACTGTAGATTACCTAGCTTGTAATCAACGCGTTTGCAATAACAAATAATAATAACAGGTTCCAGTGACGACATCGACAGACTACACGTGACACATAAGGAAGGAGGGCGAGGTATGAGGCAAGTAGTGGTGCGTATTACGGATATAATGTTGTAGTTGAATGTGGCAGGTATGTGACCCGGCACGTAAATGATCCACTAATGAGTCAAATAATACTGCCTGAGATGGCAAATGGAAACAGCGAAATTACCGCCCAGACTAAGACGGTTGCAAGAAACCTCCCAGAGAATTCAAAAAGTACTGATGCTGACGCGATTTTACAACTTAACAATAATACTGAATCTCAGAAGAGGCTAAAACAAACCTGCAGACAACAATCTCTGCGTGGTCAGTGTCGAAACCTTCTGTATTGCTTTAACATTTACTGAGATCAGACGCATCTGTGGCTTACATGAGGAAACATGAGGGCACAGTCTCATAGACGAAGAGTTACAACTTTGGAAAAGTAATTACAAAAATCACTTAATGGGATAGATGTCGGATTTGTGGACCGCACTCTGAGACAACGAACCAGGTAATATTAGGTTACCCTGTCTTGGTGAAGAATGAACTTCTGAAAGGGCACAACCAACTGGCAAACATGCAGAGCTGCAAGAGTATCACATCTTCCAATGTATGACACGACCCCACACATAAAGCGCTCACGACAGCTCGTCGTAACGTAGCCCTGTACGATTGACAAGTATATACCAACCGAACGGAAGCTCCTAATATGTCTGACTTTGAAGCACCTCAGGCAGATAAAAAGGCCATGCCTCTTAATTGAATTTCATTTTCCTGTGATGGAAACATTAATGCTAAGGCGGCTCAGAAACAACTGACATATGAGGATGTGACTAGCATCGAGGTCACTCGAATGTGGAGTGTACGGAGTGACGTCATCCTCTCGTCGTTGGTATTCTGGGATCAGCATTACGTAACTTGAAGAAATCACTGTCTAGTATAGCAGAATGTAGTGAAAGTCAGTGAAATACAATATATAGTACTGTTTGGAACTACACGTATCTTGAGTAAAGTATTGTAAAATCAGTCAACAGCCCTAATCCTCAGGAAGCTGAAAACATCCTGGCTTAGACTCGTCTATACCCACGAACGTAATCACTGTTGTGAAAAATAAGGAAAATTACAACAACAGCAATAATAATACCAATAACGATGTATAGAGTTGAGCAACTGTGTTATAGGTAGCTGACATGTTGAAGAGGTTTCGGGCATCTGTCACTTTTTCAAATGTTAGCACTTTTTCAGCATTTCTCTACACATAATCAGCAGCTGTACATAAGAGCATTACAGCATTTTGACTAATCGAGGTGAAAATGTTTAATAAACAAGGAAATCAGAGAGAAAGAGAGAGTTGCCGAGTTGGAAAGAGAACGTTCCTGTCGCAACGTTAGTTAGAATAGATCGATCAGTTACATACTGATAACTGTGGTATATTATAACTGGGATGTAGTCAGACCTTGTATCTTTCGTTTTTCGCCTGGTTCCATATAGTACAACTAATTTTTCCAGTTTGTAACGATACGGTAGGGAAAAAGTTGGTTTAGAGCATGGTCGGCCAAGATTTCGAGTCACAGGCTGTGCCCCGGCATAAATCCCATAGCTCTCGCCCTTGCTACATATCCCCCCCCCCCACCCTCCCCCCCCCCCCCCCCACCCACCCCCGCGGCTACGACCCGCTGTCTGAGTGCGACGAGGAGGAAAGGGGGAAACTGCGAACGCACCGCATTTAAATGGCATTGCAGTAGCGCTTCATACAACTTGGTTTTATATTTAAATTTCTCAACAACATAGGTTACAAACAAAGCAAATTTACAGAATTGTTTAATTATTTTCGGTGCGCTGAAGACATAATATAATTTTTATCTGGTACAAACAGTCGGCATACGGACTGAGGCAGACAGTTCCGCAGATTTTCGCAATTAAGTTGCCACGTAATTGTGCCTTCTTTCACCAAATATGTCGATAGAAGTATTGTAGAACTTCTCCTACCTCACCACGGAGACGTGGAAACTTTTCCCGAGGGCAGCAATGTAGGCGCCCGGAAAAGTTTACCGTAAACAGATTTGTCATTAAAACAGGAATTACTTTGGAGGCCAGTTGGTTACATTTTACTATGCAAAAAGTCGCTTTCAAGTAAAACGGCAAACTCTCTGGAAAACAGATGTAAGATTCAAAGTGTCCTCAAAACGTTTAGGAAACTATCTTCGTAATTATTTTATGGTCGCAATGATTTCTTTAAACCTCGCTGTCTCCTTAACGGCAGTGAGGTTAGGGAACTGGAATGTCTTTGTCAGAATGTTATAAATTATGCGTGTCCTTTGGATGTCAGATCTGGAAGATGGAAAGATTGAATAAGAGACCCTAACCGTTCTTTCCACCAACCTGTCGTCTTTTACCAGTGCACAAGACAGCGCGTCGATCGTGAGATCTTCTTCGGCGGAGGCTGCTATGCCGTCATCTGGAACCTGTGGATGGTTTTCCATCTGCCTCGGCGAATGCGGGCTGGTCGAACTTACTCCGCCTCAGATGCACTATGTCGTCGATTGCTGCGCAAACACTGTCTCTGCGTACGCGTACATCATAATTAGTCTACCACGCAAACATTTGGAGTTACACTCGTCTGGTGTGAGACGTTCCTGGAAAGGGGGGGGGGGGGGGCACGAGGGGCCGAATCGCACAATAACCCTGGGTTCGGTGTGGGGCGGCGGTGGGGTGAATGGACTGCTGTAGCCTCTTGTGGGGTTGTGAACCACTGCGGGCTACGGCGGGGAAGAAGCCTCTTCGTCGTTTCTAGGTGCCCAGTTCAATACAATACAATATAAGCTGCCAAAGTCGACTGTTGGTGATGTGACAGAGAAGTGAAAACACGAAGGCACAATCAAAGCTAAACCAAGACCAGACAAACTTCATGTACAGACATACAATGACCGTCAACCACTGCGGAAGCTGGCTGTAAAAAATTGCATGAAATCAATGAAAGGCATCACTCGTGAGTTCTAAAGTTTTGCTGAATAACTGTGCTTAGGGAGTTAAAAATCCTGGGATACAATGGTCGAACAGCTCCTCATAATCTTTGAAGAGTCGAATTTTCCAAAATTTGTTAGATCAAACTGCCAAGCATTGCATGAATATTGAGTTGGGAATGATCAGAGCCAGGGACTGTAAGGGAGTTACAATTCCCTGCGTATCGAAGCGTTCTTTGCCTGGGGACTAATCTGCCCATGTTATATTGTTATGGTCTTAAGTCCAGAGACTGGTTTGATGCAGCTCTTCATGCTGCTCTATCCTGTGCAAGCTTCTTCATCTCCCAGTATCTACTGAAACCTACATCCTTCTGAATCTGCTTAGTGTATTCATCTCTTGGTCTCCCTCTACGATTTTTACCCTCCACGCTGCCATCCAGTACTAAATTGGTGATTTCTTGATGCCTCAGAACATCTCATACCAACCAATCCCTTCTTCTAGTCAAGTTGTTCAACAAATTTCCTTCTCCCCAATTCTATTCAATCCCTCCTCAATAGTTATGTGATCTACCCATCTAATCTCCAGCATTTTTCTGTACCACCACGTTTCGAAAACTTCTATTCTCTTCTTGTCCAAACTATTTATCGTCCATGTTTTACTTCCATGCATGGCTACACTCCATACAAATACTTTCAGAAATGACTTCATGACACTTAAATCTATACTCGATGTTAACAAATTTCTCTTCTTCAGAAACGCTTTCCTTGCCATTGCCAGTATATATTTTATATCCTCTCTACTTCCACCATCATCAGTTATTTTGCTCCCCAAATAGCAAAACTCATTTACTACATTAAGTGTCTCATTTCCTAATCTGATTCCCTCAGCATCGCCCGAGTTAACTCGACTACGTTCCATTATCCTCGTTTTGCTTTTGTTGGTGTTCATCTTATATCTTCCTTTCAAGACACTGTCCAATTCATTCAACTACTCTTCCAGGTCCTTTGCTGTCTCTGACAGAATTACAATGTCGTCGGTGAACCTCAAAGTTTTTATTTCTTCACCATGGATTTCAATTCCTACTCCGAATTTTTCTTTTGTTTCCTTTACTGCTTGCTCAATATACAGATTGAATAACATCGGGGAGAGGCTACAACCGTGTCTCACTCCTTTCCCAACCACTGCTTCCCTTTCATGCCCCTCGACTCATATAGCTGCCATCTGGTTGCTGTACAAATTGTAAATAGCCTTTCGCTCCCTGTACTTGACCCCTACCACCTTCAGAATTTGAAAGAGCGTATTCCAGTTAACATTTTCAAAAGCTTTCTCTAAATCTACAAATGCTAGAAAAGTAGGTTTACCTTTCCTTAGTCGATCTTCTAAGATAAGTCGTAGGGTCAGTATTACCTCACGTGTCCCAACATTTCTACGGAATCCCAACTGATCTTCCCCGAGGTCGGCTTCTACCAGCTTTTCCATTCGTCTGTAAAGAATTATTCGTGTTAGTATTTTGCAGCCGTGACTTATTATACTGATAGTTCGGTAATTTTCACAGTTGTCAACAGCTGCTTTCTTTGGGATTAGAATTGTTATATTCTTCTTGAAATCTGAGGGTATTTCGCCTGTCTCATACATCTTGCTCACCAGATGGTAGAGTTTTGTCAGCACTGGCTCTCCCAAGGCCGTCAGTAGTTTTAATGGAATGTTGTCTACTCCCGGGACCTTGTTTCGACTTAGGTCTTTCAGTGCTCTGTCAAATTCTTCACGCAGTATCATATCTCCCATTTCATCTTCATCTACATCCTCTTCCATTTCCATAATATTGTCGTCAAGTACATCACCCTTGTATAGACCCCTCTGTATACTCCTTCCACCTTTCTGCTTTCCCATCTTTGCTTAGAACTGGGTTTCCATCAAAGCTCTTGATATTCATACAAGTGGTTCTACTTTCTCCAAAGGTCTCTTTAATTTTCCTATGCGCAGTATCTATCTTACCCATAGTGAGATAAGCCTCTACATCCTTACACGTGTCCTCTAGCCATCACTGCTTAGCCATTTTGTACTTCTTGTCGATCTCATTTTTGAGACGTTTGTATTCCTTTTTGTCTGCTTCATTGACTGCATTTTTATATTTTCTCCTTTCATCAATTAAACCCAGTATATCTTCTGTTACTCAAGGATTTCTACTATCCCTTGTCTTTTTACCTACTTGATCCTCTGCTGCCTTCACTATTTCATCTCTCAAAGTTACCCATTCTTGTTCTACTGTATTTCTTGCCCCCATTCTTGTGAATTGTTCCCTAATGCTCTCTTTGGAACTCTCTACAACCTCTGGTTCTGTCAGTTTATCGAGGTCCCATCTCCTTAAATTCCCACCTTTTTGCAGTTTCTTCAGTTTTAATCTGCAGTTCATAACCAATAGATTGTGGTCAGAGTCCACTCATGCCCCTGGAAATGTCTTACATTTTAAAACCCGGTTCCTAAATCTCTGTCTTACCATTATATAATGTATCTCAAATCTTCTAGTATCTCCAGGCCTCTTCCATGTGTACAACCTTCTTTCATGATTCTTGAACCAAGTGTTAGCTATGATTAAGTTATGCTCTGTACAAAATTCTACCAGGCGGCTTCCTCTTTCATTCCTTACCCCCATTCCATATTCACCTACTACGTTTCCTTCTCTTCCTTTTCCTACAACCGATTTCTGTCCATATCTGATTATTAATGTTGAACTTCAACAGGCGTCTCACGCCAGGTAGGGAGTTATATTTTGCCTTTGGCACTTAATTCTTCAGGTAGAACGAGCACGTGGCCTGGAAGAATAATTTCTGGCTATCCTTGGCGTGCTGCTATTTTATAAAATTTATGATCTGTACTGGCGTAGTTTCAGTTCTTCGCTGGAGATATATGCTACGTGCATCTATCTTGACTGTGTTTCATGTTGAACTCACGTGGATTTCATACTTACCATACAGAAAATGCAATAAAGAATTTGTAAGCATCCATTTTGTCAAATGGTATTCTTGGGCGTTCAGGCATCTTTATTAATAATATATTCACGTGTGACGTAGTCGACTCAACTGTGTTTATCTTGATGTTTGTAGGTAGAACATGTAATTGATTTCAGAACCCTGTAACTCCAACTTCAGCCTTACCTTTGGCTGTCGAGTCAGTCGACTATGAGGTACAAAGAGCAACTAACGAGCACAAATGTAGAAAATACAACGTACAAGCCAATTTCATGGTCATGTAAGTAATAAGGCACCAGCAATAGATATAGTATTGTTGAGATATGTACTGTACTTCTACCGGAAAAAACTGATGGTGTTATGAAGCATGTAAATCAAGAAGTCAGTTCTGCACGTACGCGCACACCACCATTACTCTACCACGCAAACATAGGGGTTATACTCGACTGGTGTGAGACGTTCCCTAGGGGGGAGGGAGGGGGTCCACCGGGGGCCGAACCACACAATAACCCTGAAAGAGTGGTTCGGTGTGCGGCGGCGGAGGAGTGAAGTGGACAGCGGTAGTCGTCGTGGGGTTGTGGACCACTGCGGCTGTGGCGGGGATGGACCCTCTCCCTCGTTTCTAGGCCCACGGTTAACATACAATAAAATACAACACAAATCAAGAAGTCAATACGAAATTCTATTAATGTCGAGATAAGCTGTCCTGTTTCATCTGGTGGTTGTATTTCACAGTCATGCGACTGGCTAATCGCGGATGACTGAAGATGGAGAAGAACAGGATGTTCATAAATAATAGGGAAAACTAAAACAGATGAATGTACCAGGTGTTGTGGTTATCTTCATTCTGAAGACTTATTTGATGGAGCTCTCTATGCTAGTCTAATGTGTGCAAACCTCTTCATCTCTCGATGTCGACGCAACGTTAAACCCAAATCTTTCTTCCTTCTTTCTTAATTTCTACATAACTACCGCAACCTGATCCCTTTGAATCTGCTTACTACATTGAAGCCTTGGCCTCTCGTAACTATTTTTACTCTCCCTTCCCACTTCCTCCCATTGCCAACTTGACAGTTCCTTGATGTCAGAGGATGTGTCCTATCACCCGATAACTTCTTTTAATCAAAGTAAGCAGAAAATTTCTTTCTTCCCCCATTCGAATCAGTATCTTCACATTTGTTATTCGATCTACCCACCTTATCATCAGCATTCTTCTATAGCACCACATTTCAAAAGCTTCTATTCTCTTGGCTGTCGTCCATGTTTCACTTCCATATAAGGATGCACTCCAGACAAGTACTTTCGGAAAATGCTTCTTAACATTTAAATTTACATTATGTATTAAGAAACTACTCTTTATCAGAGAAGGTTTTCTTGCTATTTCCAGTTTGCATTTTGTGGCTCCTCTACCTCGGCTGTCATAAGTTATTTAGGTACCCAGCTGGCAAACCTCATCTCCTACTTTTAACGTCTCTTTTCCTGATCTATTTCCCTCGGTATCAGCCTGATTTATTCGAGTGCATTCCATTACCCTTGTTTTAATGATGTTCATCTCAAAACCTCTTACTAAAACACAACCCATCCCGTTAAACTGCTTATCTAAATCGTCAGTCATCTCGGAAAAAATTACTTTTTTGTTGGTATCCCGCAAAGTTTTTATTTCTACTCTCTAAGCATTAACTCCTTTTTCAGATTTCTCCTTGATTTCCTTTCAGCTTGCTATTTCTGGGTTTCTTTCTGCTTACTCAGTGTACAGATAAAATAACGTTAGGGATAGGCTACAACCGTGCCTCAATCCCCTCTCAACCATTGCTTATCTTTCGTGTTCTTCAACACTTATAACTGCAGTTTGGTTTTTGTACAAGTTGTAAATAACCTATCTTTCCCTGTAAATTTTATCTCAGCTATTTTCAAAATTTCAAAGTATGTAATCCAGTCCACATCTTCAAAAGCTTTCTCGAAATCAACAAGTGCTGTAAATGTAGGTTTGCCTCTGTTCAAACAGTGTGGAAGATATGTCGTAGGGTAAATATTGCACCGCGGGGTCTTATATTTCTCCAGAACCCAAAGAGATCTTTACCGAAGTTAGCTTCGATCAAACTTACATTCTTCTTTAAATAATTCGTGTCAATATAGTGAAACCACAAATTATTAGATCGTGGGTTCGGTAGTATCCACACCTGTCAGCATCTTTCTTCTTTGGAATTTGAATTATTACATTTTTCCTGAAGACTGATGGTATTTGCCTGTCTCATATATCGTGCACGTCAGGTGGAATAGCTTTGTCATGGTTGGCTCTCCCACGATTATCAATAATTCTGAGAAATTGAGGTCGACTGAAGTGATCTTTTCCCATTCAGGCCTTTCAGCGCTCTGTCAGATTCTTCTCCCAGTATCATATCTCCTATCTCATCATCACCTACTTCCTCTTCTCTTTATATAATATTGACATCAAGCTATTTCATCTTGTATAAACTCTCTGTATACTCCTTCTACCTGTCAACTTTCCCATCTTTGCTTAGTACTGCCTTACCATCTGAGTACTTGATATTTATTCAGTTGCATCTATTATCTCCACTGGCTTCTTTAATTTTCCTATCAGCAGCATTTGTTTTTTCTCTAGATATTCACTTGTTCGCTAGCAATTCCTGCTTAGCCCTTTCGCTCTTTCTTTTAATCTTGTTCTTAGACGTCTCTATTCCCTTTCATCTTGTTCATTTTTTGCATTATTGTATTTTCTCATTCCGTCAATTAAATTCAGTATCTTCTGTATTGCACAGGAATTTCTAGAAGCCCTTCTCCTTTCATCTAAGTGATCCTCTGCTGCCTTCCCAATTTCATCTCTGAAAGTTACCCGTTCATCTGCTATTGTATTCCATTCCCCCGTTTCAGTCCAACATTGCCTAATACTGCCTCTGAAACTTCAATGTATCCAGAGTCCACCTCTTAAATTTCCAGCCTTTTGCAATTTCTTCAGTTTCAGCCTGGAATTCATAACCAATAAATTATGGTCAGAGTTTACACGTGACCTCAAAATGTATTGCAGTTTAAAATATGGTTTCGAAGTTTCTGTCTTATTATATAATCAATCTGAAACCGTCTAAAGTCTCCAAGTCTCTTCCACGTGTACGATCTTCTTTCATGATATGTAAACCAAGGGTTAGCGGTGGTTAAATCATCCTCTGTGAAAAATTGTACCAGGCGGCTTCCTCTTTCATTCTTTTCTTCCAGTACACGTTCTTCTACTAGATTTTCTTATCTTCCATTCGTTACTACCGATTTTCAGCCACCCATCAGAATTAAATGTCCATCTCCTTTAACTATATAAATAATTTCTTTTATCTCTTCATACATTCTTTCAGTGTCTTCGTCATTTGCGTAGCTAGTTGTCGTATAAACTCGAACTACTAACTTCGTCTCCATCTTTGCTTAAGCAGTTTTGCTGTAGATGACAGTAGCGGTAATTCGTAGTGCAGGTGGTAGGTCCTAAATGTTATACAATAAGCCAAGGCACTTCTAAACACAACGCCATCAAAATATTATCGATTTGTGATTGCATTATAAAACTAATCTCGGTTGCTTATGTAAACTTACGAGCCCAATTTTCGTTGTTCGCGGGAAGTTTTAATTTTCTGCTTTAACATGAAGAAATCTGCTGGTGAGGCTCTTACAATGCTGCTTTAGACCTTTGGTGAAGCACCTGTTGGTGAACGAACTTACAGCGAATGGCTTCATCGCTTCAAGAACGCTGATTTTGACGTCAAAGACCGGCGTGGCGTCGGAAGAGAGAAGGTTTTCTAAACTACTGAAATCGACGGAAAGAATCACAAGAGATCATTACTGAAAAAATTTGATCAATTTGAACAGAGCATTGAAAGGCAAACGGCCACAATACATGAAAACGTGATTCTGCAGCATGACAATGCTCGAACACATGTCCGAAAACCCGTCAAAACATACATGGAAAGCTTGAAATGAGAAATCCTAGCCCACCCGCCGTATCGTATTGTCCAGACATCGCTCCCTCTGACTACCATCTTTTTCCATCAATGGCACACGGCCCAGCTTACGAGCACTTCTGGTCATATGAACAAGTGCAAAATTGTATCGATTCATAGATCTCCTCAAAAGACACCCACCTCTTCTGCCGCGGGACGAAGTAGTGGCCAGTGATGGCCAACAATTTGAATAGCACATTTTTGTAAGTTGTTCACAACAAAAGCCACACACTTCGAGTAAAAACTTCTGAAGAGAAGCTGTAGACCTAATACGATAATGTACTCACTATGCTGTTCACAGTAGCTTAGTTGCGTTCCTATTTTTTATTCATTATTTGGCCTACAGTATTGACCCTGTGATTTCGTGTTGATAACCCTGTACTGACTTAATCAGAAGTCCCAATCTTCCTGCCACCGCACTTTACTAATTCCCACTATATCTAACTTGAACCTGTTCATTTCCCTTTTCAAATTCTCTAACCTATCTACCCGATTAAGGGATCTAATATTCTTCCTCCGACACGTAGAGAGACAATTTTTTTCCCGATGAAAACCGACTAGCTCGCCCAGAGTTCCGACCTGAACCCCATGGAACACTTTTGGGATGAGTCAGAATATTGACATCACTCCAGACCTCAGAGTCCAACATCTCTGCCTTCTCTGGTTTCGACTCTTGATGAAGGATGGACAGCTATTCGTCCACAGACATTCAGACACCTTACTGAAAATGTCCCTAGCAGAGTTCAAACAGATGGCCAAGTGTGGATCCACATCAAATTAATGTCCACTAATAAGTCTTCCAGATACTTTTGACTAGATGGGGTATCTGCAGTAAGCTCTCTATTCATCTGGACAGCATCGCAAGGCGATGATGTCGAGGATGCGAGGGTGCTGGGGAATGAATCAGATGGAGGGAGGTGGCAGTGAGTCATCGAGAGGAGTTCCCGGGGGTGTTGCGCTAAACTGCTTGAAGTGGTCACCATACTATGTGCGTTCGCGGGCAGGGCATTGCCTCGAGAGACCAGGAAGAGACCTGTTCGGCCGAGTCGTGGGTGGGGCACGGTGGAGACGGTGGACTGGCCGTATCGACCGGATCGACCAGGGTCGCCTGTCGAGGGGAGCCGTCAGTGTGACGCCGCCGCCGCTGCCCTCGAGCGTCCGTGGCCGCGCGCGCTCCGTCGCCTCCTCCCCCCCCCTCCCCCCTTCCCCCATCCCTTACTTTCACGGCGCCGGCCTCGCCCGATCGCTCCCCTTTACTGTTCCTGGCAGCAACTTGAATCGCCGGCTACTTGGCCGGAATTGCACTTGCCGTACTCTCGCGTTACGTGCGGCCGACGGAAACTGTTGTTCCAGTGACACAGGAAGCGTCAACTTGACGAGAATTCTCGCTACCCAACTGCGAAGTGCGTGGCGGAGATAACTTTCAGTTTTAACACCTATTAGAGTATCTTCCCACACCAAAGGCGTGTGGAGTGCGGGAAGAAGTGCTAAAAAGACAGCGCTAGGCGGAACACGAGAAACAGTCTCCACTGTGCTGATCAAAAGAGTTGACTTTACTACCACCTCACTCCTGCTCTCTCAGGTAGTTTTTAGTTGAAAACAAAATTAACCCTTCTACTGCTATGATTTTTTTGTTTCACTGGGCCACATTGTGGCCATAAAAACCCCAAATAATTTATTCGGTATACATTGGAAGTATTTTAACGACCTAATATAAAAGTGTACATTAGAGCTGTTACGCGCAACAGTCATCACTGTATTTTCATGAATGTTACATTCAAGAAATAAAAAAGAAGTATAGATTGAAGTACTAAGTGCAAAAAAACCTAGCCGGCCGCGGTGGTCTAGCGGTTCTAGGCGCTCAGTCCGGAACCGCGCGACTGCTACGGTCGCAGGTTCGAATCCTGCCTCGGGCATGGATGTGTGTGATGTCCTTAGGTTAGTTAGGTTTAAGTAGTTCTAAGTTCTAGGGGACTGATGACCACAGATGTTAAGTCCCATAGTGCTCAGACCCATTTTTTTTGCAAAAAACCGTGAATACATTTTAATGCGTCGTAAGTATAAATCCGAACAAAACAAAATTAATACATCTGACTCAAAGGGAGAAAGTCATCTATTTTGAAAATTATACCTTCGAAAACGAGGGAGATGTATATTTCCAGCGTGCTTGTTGGGTCATGTTGACCCTCTTTGTACTAGGAAGAACAAAATAGCTGAGGCAAGGTGCCGTAACGATGAGTACCAAAATGAGCTGGAAGTAATATTTTGATTGTTGCAGATGTTCCATATGACAGCTGTTCAAACGTATGTCATTATTCTATTTTCAAAACTGTGACATTCAAGAAACAAACAATTTAAACTGGTGCCATATTGATCCCAGTAGCAATCAGTGCAAAAACCATGAATAAATTTTAATGTATTGTAAGTATAACGATTAACAAAACATTGCTGAATACAGCTGAGTTAGAGAGAAAAAAGTCTGAAATTTTGAAAAAAGGGAGATATGTGTTTCCAATGTGAATATGGAGTCATATTGACACCAGTGGTACTAGGAGGATTAAATAAATTTCGCAGTCACCCCACTCACCGGCGTTTTCACACCGAGGAGTTGACAGGGTAGGTAGGAAGAGGTTCGTTATATCATAAACTTTGAATATATTGCCGTTCGGAGTAAACCAACCAACACAATGAATTATATGAAGGCAAGTTGATCGATTTGTTGAGACGCACACAACACGACCAATAAAAGAGTTGTAAATGAACTATTCCGTATCGTGTTGGTAGTTGACTTACGTTACTGGCCCACAAGTAACAAATTTCATCGATACTGATGCCATGTAAAAATTTTTTCGCCATGTCCTGTACTTGACTAGCATCATTGAAATATCAGTCTGCAACAAAAACTGACGCGAATGTGAGGTTAACAATGTTATTGGTGTTGAGAAACATGCATTAGTCGCCGTAAGATTATACGAACTTTTCTGTTGTATTATCCGTCAGTACAGGCATATCAAAAACAAAATTTATTTTTCGTTATTAATTATTATTTGAAGTTAACTGACGAAGCCTTCTACTCATTTCAGTCATAGGTAAAACTTAACAATAGATACGTACTGCACATGGAGTTCTCAATAATATTTGTCGCTATTTCAATTTTCTCTTTCATCGATCTCTGTGATGCAATGGCGCTTATCTCTGGATGCAACCTAATATCACTCGTTAGCACAATGCGCATGGCTTCGGCTTTCCCATTAGTGACCGTTACTAACGGTTTGTTCAATGTCAGCAGTCGACGTCGTATCACTGCAGGCGAACTGGAATTACGAGATAGAAATTTTTTTCGGCTCTATCGAAACGAAAATTAGATGACTCACAAACTACGCAAAAAACAAGATTTCTATCCTCATTTAATAAAGGCAATGCATTTTGAGTAAAGTTATCATCAAGACCTATTGGCCTATTTAGCTTCGGAACTGTTTATTCCATCATTTTGAGAGAAATGGACACAGCTGTCTCCATATATAAGCCCGAATCAAGTAATAACGTCCAAAGCTAAACTGTTCTACTCACGAAAAGAATTTAGGTTCAGTTCAACACGTTGAACTGCTGATTTAATAGTACTACGTAGATATACTCCAAGGTATCCATCGATCAGAATAACAAAGTGCTTGACTTTGGAGCATGGAAAGAGGGGACCTTGTCGGTTCGTTGCTGCCCATAAACGCTCTATGTTTGCCGTAGCAACAACTGTGCACTCCCCTTCTGATGCGTTCATATGTGCCCTATCGAGTTCGGTTTGCAAGCTCTTGAGAGTCTTAGCACTTCGCTGTACCTTTTCGCCAGTAGCATCACGCAATCCGTGAAAAAGACACACTACACAGAGAAACAAAGTATTTAAGAATAGATCACTATAATTCCCGTTAAAGGCCAGAACTGTCGTTCGTAGCTGATTGGCAACTGGTAGCTGCGATAGCAGAGCGATTTGACAGTGGAGGACGGAACAGAAGGTGCGACCAAACAAGTGCGCTCATTAGCTGCTGGTATGACAGCTGTCCTGTAAACAATTAGCTGTCTGTAATTTTGTTACTCTGACGCAGGTAGACTGTCACGAGGGTCAGAAACAAAGGAAAATCTATTAATATCTGAGGGTATGGGGCAGTGGTGCGGGGAGGGGGGAGACGGAGGGAGGGGTGATCGTGGCTCGTGGGTGGAGGAGGGAGATGGGTGCCGTGCGCATAGAAGCGCAGGGACGAGATAAGTGAATTGAAGGTAACTGACAGACCTCATATCGTGAGGACTACCCCCACGTCGCAACGCTGAGCATGCCAACAGAAACTCTACCGAATCACAATGAAGGCTGTGTGCGCAGGTACATCCCTGAACCTTGATCTTCCTGGTCAGAATAAAAACTTAGTGCAATCCGAAAATAATCTCTGCGCTTCGTAAAAGGCCGGCCCTGGTTCCAATGGACTCTCAAGGTTCTTAATTTTTCAGTAATTACCAACACTACTGATGGAAGATGACTAGAAATCGCGATTCTTTATTATTCTTCCTCTTATAACGAAGAGGAAGACCAATTTCAATGGAAAATTATTTAATTTACTCACCGCAATCTTAGTAAAACTACCGTTTTTTTATATTTTGCATGCTTTCAGAAGGACGACATTTGCAAGACCAGTTCTTACTTTTGTCGATTCAAACGCTGAGTTCATATTTGGGAGTAGCGGGTTCACATCCGCCTCCTGCTGTCGTGGCGCACATTTTTCAAAATTTTCTTTAATATCTAACGCGACTGCTAGTATAAATTCTTAGTCACGACTGCCATCTCTCGCTGACATACTCCGTCTGAGTTGGTGCATTGTCTATATAGCGTTGACAATGACGGACATGAATTCCAATTTTACTTCATTTTCACAGAAAGAGACAACCACTTGGCCTTTACTGCCTGCTAAAAATTAATAAACCTAATTCTAATAGCTGCGACGAATTGAATTTAGTTCATCTGAAGCACATTTTTAACTGGAAAAGTGACCATTCACCTGTAGAGTATCCAGCACGTATACCACGTCAGTCCAAAAGTTTCTAGACTAGATTAAGAAAAAACAGAGAGACGTTAAGATGGCGGTTTTAATGCTTCAGGTGATCTACGTAAGTCTTCCCCACTTAAGTACAACAAACAAAACGTTCACACAAACCCGTGAAACTGTCGGAAGAATCCTTCTTTCGGATGTTGTTCAACACGCATTTGCCTTTAGTTTGAATGTCGATTAAGCGTCAAAGCGATGATCCTTTATGTGCACTTTTGCATTTTGTCGTTATGTGGAGAATTCGTACAGATAAAACCAAGTTTGCCCACGCCCGAAAATTTTTTCCAGGAAAGAACTGTTTGTGGTTTGTATTTCAGTCAAGTCGCTGGAGGCATCCACGTGTCGTGGTTTTTGTTGGGGGGGGGGGGGGGAGGAGGGAGTGAATATGTGCAAGACAAACTTTGAAGACACTTTTCTTTTCTTCAAAACAGTCTGGAGAGTGTCTTGAACACTTGATTTAGAGAGGTTGTTCCACTGCCATTTTTGACACAGCAATGTTGACACACTACGGCAGCACGTCTACAACTTAACTCTGCTTGCTCAGCAACAGACTGGTAGAAGGCATGTCTGTCGTTTACAGTTGTTAGTTGAAACTGCCACCGTAGTCACTGCATTAACGCCGCTTATACGCCGGTAGTGAAATTAGCCTCGGAACTTCTTGGGCAGTTGGTGTAGCAGGACACTGAATGGACGACGCTAGGCCGCTGTTCGGGGACGAGTGTGTGCATGTAGAGCCATTCGGCTGTGCATCGGCTTTGATGGTGGTCAGGTTATCAGCCAAATGGGGCCAGTCAACCTTTTGATTAATGGCGGAGGCAAATGTCATTAGTAATCAATTAGTCGTCCACGGTTTCGAGTCAGTCGCTTTAGGTATTAATATAGGTCAATGAACAGCGTTGGTGAATTAACTGGTGAACTAACTGGTGAAATTGTAAACGATGTTTTTCAGAAAATCATTAAGTGGTTCTCTGCAAATGGGCTTTCATTACACTGTGACAAAACACAGTGTATACAGTTCCACACAGTAAATGGAATGACACCATTAATAAATATAGACTTCGATCAGAAATCGATAGCTAAGGTAGAATATTCAAAATTTCTAGGTGTATGCATTGATGAGGGGTTGAACTTGAAAAAACACACTGAGGATCTGCTGAAACGTTTGAGTTCAGCTACTTATGCTATTAGGGTCATTGCAAATTTTGGAGATATACATCTGAGTAAATTAGCTTACCACACCTATTTTCATTCTCTGCTTTTGTATGGCATCATTGAGTAAAAGAGTATTCATTGCACAAAAGCGTGTAATCAGAATAATTGCTGGAGCCCATCCAAGATCATCCTGCAGACACTTATTTAAAGAGTTAGTGATCTTCACAGTAGCCCCACAATATATATATTCACTTATGAAATTTGTCGTTAACAATCCGAACGAGTTCAAAAGTAATAGCAGTGTACATGGCTACAACACTAGGAGAAAGGATGATCTTCACTACTCAAGGTTAAACGTAACGTTGGCTCAGAAGGGGGTAAATTATGCTGCCACAAAAGTCTTTGGTCACTTACCTAATAGCATCAAAAGTCTGACAGATAGCCATATAGCATTTAAAAGGAAGTTAAAAGAATTTCTGAATGGCAACTCCTTCTACTCATTAGATGAATTTTTGGATATACTAAGTGGATAATTTCCCCAAGGCCCACAAAAAAAAATTAAGAATATTGAATGTCATGTAATATTTTGTGTAATGTAATATCTCGTATAGACAACTTTTCTTAACCTGACACGTTCCACATCATTACGAAGTGTCGTATTCATGATCTATGGAACAAGTACTAATCTAATCCAATCTGAGAACATTTGTAAAAACACAGAAAATAAGCGGCCTTGTCTGATTGTAATATCTAATAATCTGTTATCGTAACAAATTTTTCTTTTGGAGGAATCACAGTTGCAAAAATGCGGTTATAGTAAATTTCACCGTGATCTATTTATTCTTTCTTTACTCTGACAAAAATAAAATAAAAAGTAAACAGTTCGAGATGGTGCAGTGATAGGTCGCTGGGCGAGTGTGCTGAAGGACGACCGTTCAAATTCCACCAGGCCATCCACATTTAGTTTCACCATGGTTTCCCTACACCGGGATGGTTCCTTTGAAAGAGCTTGGCCTATTTCCTTCCTTATGTTTTCCCATTACCAGATTGCGCTACGTCTCTAATGACTTTGTTACCGACGGGACGGTAAACTCTAATCTTCCGTCCTTCCTTTTTCACTCTGAAAAGAATGTAAAAATGCCGATTCCTATCGTGTTCCAGAACGAAAAAGTTTTATTGCAGCTTTATTTCAGTAAGGGATATCTGTCAATGTATAAATTTCTGTGTGAGTGGACTGACTGTTACAACGTATATTGCATGGATGGAAAACCTACTTAATTCATTTTGTAGACTTCAATGTTGAATGTTAAAGCGAAATAATGCTACTACCTATCTCACAGTGGTTCCACAATGTACTACTAGACCAAACATTAAGAGAGACTGAGGTTTCATCATTACATGACTTTAATTTTCGATAAGCAGCAGACAAATGAAGATTGGAAATGTCAAATGTCTGAAGTGCCCTTTTTTCACAAAACCCATTTTCAGTGCTTTTGTATTCATTGTCCTCTGTTGTATGTCCCTAGACTTGCTCCAAGTGTCAAATAGTGGAGAAAATGTTTTGAACTTTCGTTTCGAGATAACACATAGTCATTGTGCCGAGAAGTGCCATGCGTTTATGATGACGTTTCTGGTAAGCCTGGGATGATTTAAGAAGATAGCATACGAACTTTTTAGTCAGCGAGCATAGCTGTATACTATTGCAACCTTTAAATAACAATGTCCTCATTTGGAGACATGTATAAAGTTATAAATGTGTCACTTACCTTTCGTTCCGAAAGCCGGCTTTAGTTTTCACCTTGAAGAATGCACCTTTCTATGCAGAAATACTTTTTTTTTTTACCTAAACTCAGAAGAAATTAACCGACTGATGGGAGGCACAAAGATTATTGGGAAGCGTCCACGTGACTGTGCACAATCAGTTTTGTTTTGTGGTACCAAAAATTGACAGGAGGTGTCAACACTTTCCTCAAATAAGCTCTCTGCTTGTGACGATATGAACACAACAATTATAGATGGAAAAATTTAATGAATTTTAATATACTAAGCATTTGTTTAGTTTGTCAAATGGTTCAAATGGCTCTGAGCACTATGGGACTTAACATCTATGGTCATCAGTCCCCTAGAACTTAGAACTACTTAAACCTAACTAACCTAAGGACATCACACACATCCATGCTCGAGGCAGGATTCGAACCTGCGCCCGTAGCGGTCGCGCGGTTCCAGACTGTAGCGCCCAGAACCGCTTTGCCATCGCGGCCGGCTTTAGTATGTCCTTATATGAGGAATCCATGACCGAATGGGTTAACTTTGTTATATTCTGTTAAAAAATGGAATGAAATGAGAAATTACAATATTATAAAATTACTGACGTATTTCTTTACTTGTATTATTACAAACAAAACGAAGTGCCTTTCATTAATGGGACTTGGCACAAAAGCTTTCTTGTTATCACTTAGAACCAGTCAGTTTCCTGGTATGACACGTACAATGTTCTTAATAAATTATTTACTTTCCAGTTTGTCTCGTTATGTTTTGCAGTGATGAGTTGAGCAGTGTAATGCTGTGGCATTAGAATACAAATAAGTTAGATATAAGAAATACATAGTTTTTTGATTCTTGATTCGCCTGACAAATGCGAGATTTGAGTCTTAGAATGTTTGACATTTCCACACTTCAAATATGCCAACGATCATCTTACGTCCAGAGCAACAGATATTGTATTTTTCTTTTGCTTTATTTTATCTTCTTCAGTCACTTACTGAAACACAATTTTAGGCACTATCTACATCTACATCTACATTCTACATCTACATGGTTACTCTGAAAATCATCTTGAAGTGCGTGGCAGAGGCTTCATCGAACCACCTTCACACTAATTCGCCACTATGACCCTCTCGAACACCCGCGCGGAAAAAAACGAATTCCTATAGCATCCCGTGCAAGCTCTGATTTCCCTTATTTTGATATGATGATCGTTTCTCCCTATGTAGGTCGGCGTCATCAAAAATTTACGCATTAGAGGAGAAAGTTAGCGATTGTAATCGCATGAGAAGATCCCGCCGCAACGAGATACTCCTTTGCTTTAGTGGTGTATCATGTCCGTGACACTCTCTTCCCTATTTCTCGGTAATTCAAAAGGTGTTGCTCTTCTTCTTTGAACTTTCTCGATGTACTGCGGTAATTCTATCGGGTAAACGTCCCATACCGCGCTGCAGCACTCCAAAAGAGGACGGACAAGCGTAGTGTGGGCAGTCTCTCTAGTAGATCTGTTGCATTTTCTAAGTGTTCTGCCAATAAAACTCAGTCTTTGGTTAGCCTTCCCCATATTTCCTGTCTGCTTTCCAATTTAAGTTGTTCATAACAGTGATTACTAGGTATTTAGTTGAATTTCCAGCTTTTAGGTTTGACTGATTTATCTTTTTAGTACTTACGTGGATGACCTCACACTTTTCATTATTAAAGTCAACTGCCAATTTTTGCAAGATATCTAAATCGTTTTGCAATTAGTTTTGATCTTCTGATGACTTTACTAGACGGTAAACGACAGTATCATCTGCGAACAACCTAAGATGGCTGCTCAGGTTGTCTCCTAACTCGTTTATATAGACGAGGAGCAGCAGAGGTCCTATAACACGACATTGGGGAACGCCAGAAATCATTTCTCTTTTACTCGATGACTTTTAGTCAGTTACTACGAACTGTGACCTCTCTCACAGTGAACCACGAACCTAGTCGCATAACTGAGACGATATTCTATAAGCAAGCAATTTGATTAGAAGCCGTTTGCGAGGTACGGTGTCAAAAGCCTATTGAAAGTTTAGAAATGCGGAGCCGATTGGAAACCTTTTGTCGATACTTCGTGAGAGTAAAGAGCTATCTGTATTTCACAACAACGATGTTTTCTAAATCCGTGTTGCCTATCTGTCCATAGATAATTCTCTTCAAGGTAATTCATAATTTTCGAAAGCAATATATATTAATAAACCCTGCTGCATATCGACGTTAATGATATAGGCCTGTAATCTAGTTGACTACACCTATTGGTGTGACCTCTTCAACCTTCCAGTCTTTGGGTACGTATCTTTCGTCGAGCGAGCGGTTGTATATAACACACTTTTAATTTAAACAACGTTGTTATTCATCCTGAATACATATCACAAAGTGACCTCGTTCCATAAAGACAAGACGGAAAAATGCGTAACGCTCTTCACTTGGTAAAGTATTGTCCCATCTACATTTTCATCTGCTTTTATACATAGCAAGCAGTGTTAAGGTGAACGAAGAGGGTATTCCTCGTACTGGAAAGATTAACATTTTTCCTATTGCAGTTACCAATGGTAATCTGTCGATAAACCTCAAAATGAGTTCTAATGTCTCTGATCTGATCATTATAATGCTTTCGCGAGAAGTATGTAGGAAGAAGTAATATGTTGCTTGACTTTTGTTGGATCTTACTTTCTCGGAATTATATCAGCATCTCCGTGAAGTACAACGCCTATCTTGTCGCCTGCAATGATATTACCTACTCAGTTATAAGAGTGCTTCACGCATGGATAGGTCAGTCGGTAAGATCATTGCCCACAAACGCCAAAGGTTAGAGGTTCAAGTCTCGATTTTAACCTGCCAGCAAGCTTTACAAAATTCCTAATGTTGCTCGACCTGACGCCTATTGCGGGAACCTCAGCAACGTTTGAAGCGACTTAAGTCCAGAAATTGTTCTTAGGAGCCGCAGTCGAAACCAATCCCGCAGTAACGTGGACGATACAATGATCTTAAAGGTGCCAACAGTTATAGCGAAGATATGTGGAAAGAAGACTTGTAAATGAGGTTGTGCTTGCAACACAATGCGTTAACCTTATGCTGTTTTTAATACCTCGTAGAGAGTAAAAACTGTAGGGGAAGACAGAGATTGGAATATATCCAACAAACAACTAAGAACGTAGGCTGCAACTGGTATTCTGCGATGACGACGTTGGCACAGGGAAAGAGGTCGTGGCGGGTCGCATGAAACCAATCAGATGGCTGATGATGAAAAAAAGAAAAAGTACTTATTTCGGGAAACTGACGACCTGCTCATACAAATTTTCTGTTATCTATTGTGGTCTTTAGTCCGAAGACTGGCAATCTACCCTGCGCAAGTCTTTTCATCTCCGCGTAACTATTGTAGCCTGCATCCATGTGAAACTGCTGATGGCCTGCAAGTCTCGGTCTCGTTTCACAATTATTACCCTCTACTCTATTGAGCAAGCAATAAAGGAAACAACAGAAAAATTCGGAGTAGGAATTAAAATCCATGGAGAGGAAATAAAAACTTTGAGGTTCGCCGATGACATTGTAATTCTGTCAGAGACAGCAAAGGACCTGGAAGAGTAGCTGAACGGAATGGACCGTGTCTTGAAAGGAGGATACAAGATGAACATCAACTAAAGCAAATCGAGAATAATGGAATGTAGTCGAATACAATCGGGTGATGCTGCGGGAATTAGATTAGGAAATGAGGCACTTAAAGTAGTAAAGGAGTTTTGCTATTTGGGGAACAAAGTAACTGATGATGGTCGAAGTAGAGAGGATATAACATGTAGACTGGAAATGGCAGGGAAAGCGTTTCTGAAGAAGAGAAATTTGTTAACATCGAGTATAGATTTAACTATCAGAAAGTCGTTTCTGAAAGTATTCGTATGGAATGTAGCCATGTATGGAAGTGAAACGTGGACGATAAATAGTTTAGACAAGAAGAAAATAGAAGCTTTCGAAATGTGGTGCTGCAGAAGAATGCTGAAGATTAGATTGGTAGATCACACAACTAATCAGGAGGTATTGAATAGGATTGGAGAGAAGAGAAATTTGTGGCACAACTTGACTAGAAGAAGGGATCGGTTGGTAGGGCATATTCTGAGGCATCAAGGGATCACCAATTAAGTATTGGAGGGCATCGTGGATGGTAAAAATCGTAGAGGGAGTTCAAGAGATGTATACACTAAGCAGATTCAGAAGGATGTAGGTTGCAGTAGGTACTGGGAGATGAAGAAGCTTGCACAGGATAGAGTAGCATGGAGAGCTGCATCAAACCAGTCTCAGGACTGAAGACCACAACAACAACAACAACCCTCTACTCTTCCCTCTGATACCAAATTTACGATTCCCTGATGCCTCAGCAAGTGTCCTTTCAAGTGATACATTTTTTTCTACATATACATCTACATACATACTCTGCAAGCCACAGCACGGTGCATGGTGGAGTGGTGCCCAGTACAACTAGTCGTTTCTTTTCTTTTCCACTGGCAAACAGAGTGAGGGAAAGGCGACTGTCTATATGCCTCCGTACGAGCCCTAATTTCTCGAATCTTACCTTTGTGGTTTGTACGGCAAATGTATGTTGGCAGCAGCAGGATCGTTCTGCAATCAGTTTCAAATGCCAGGTCTCTAAACTTTCTCAAAAGTGGTTCAAATTGCTCTGAGCACTATGTGACTTAATAACTGAGGTCATCAGTCCCCTAGAACTTAGAACTCTTAAACCTGACTAACCTAAGGACATCACACACATCCATGCCCGAGGCAGGATTCGAACCTGCGACCGTAGCGGTCGCGTGGTTCCAGACTGAAGCGCCTAGAAGCGCTTGGCCACTCCAGCCGGCTGAACTTTCTCAGTAGTGTTTTTCGAAATGAATGTCTTCTTGCCTCCAGGGATTCCCACTTGTGTTCCAAAAGGTTATCTGTAATACTTGCATGCTGATCGAACCTACCGTAACAAACCTAGCGGCTCGCCTCTGAGTTTCTTCGATCAATTCTTTCAGTCCGACCTAGTGTGGATCCCAAACACTAGAGCAGTACTCAAGAATAGGTCGCACTAGCGGCAGGGAGCTGCGGCCTCCTTTACTGATGAACCACACTTTCTAAAAATTCTCCCAATAAACCTAAGTCGACCATTCGCCTTCCCTATCATAACCATCCTTTTAACCAGGTTGTATTTCTTTCCCCCTCTCCGATTTAGCACGCACTAATTAATTATTAGTTATTCTGACTCCGTAGGTGAGTGACCAGCGCGGCTGACTGGCAAGCAGAGGATTTGGGTTCGATTCCCGGTACTGCCGTGGATTTTTGCTGGGTGGGAGGACTAGTAAGGGGCGCACTCATCTTCGTGAGGCCAACTGAGGAACTACTTGACCGATTAGTGGTGTTTCCAAGGTCAAGAAACCCATCAATTACAGGGGAAGCCGTGTGCTGACGACACGCTGCTCCATGCCGCATCCAATGACGACATTGGCGGAGGATGACATGGTTGCCGGTCGGGTCCGATTTTCCTATTTAGAGCAAGAATGCAGAACTCTACATTTACCATTAGTTTTGCGATCTACCCATGTAACCCGTAGCATTCTTCTGTAGCAAAACACTTCTAAAGCTTCTATTTTCTTCTTGTCTGAACTGTTTCACTTCCATACAAGGCTACTGTTCAGACGAATTCCTTCAGAAAATACTTTATAACATGTAATTTTTTAATGTACTCTTTGTGGAACATCTGAAATCTTTGTGCCACAACCACAACTGTTGCTAAATTTTTTCATGACGAACAAATCCGTTGAATTGTACCAAGGTGTCTCGTTGCTGTAGTCTGTTGGCCGGTCTTGCTGGGCGTCCACGACATGCGGCGAACTGGGCACTTAATGGAGAGTTCTTTTTGAGATTCACATATTGGAATTCTACAGCATTGATACCTCCATTTTACTTTCTTAAACTTATGCCAAATGTCTGGCTGGACGAAGTTGGTTCGTAGTTTACATTAGTCAGGCAACGAGCGCTTGTTTGTCGATTCATTCGTCGTTTTCTCTGTTAGGAGCGTTTACCCAGTGTGGTCCTCGTTGACGAGAAGGATCTTTTCATGCCTCACCCGTACGGGATCTCGCATGCTACTTGATAAATTTAATCGATATTTTACATGACTGGCACGATTTTCTGCAGCCCATTCAAGGTAAGACCTATTGTTCACATTTGTATGGACATTTGCAATGTTAATTAATATTATAATATGCCTCTTAGTTTCCCTTGGTTTTTGTAGCGCCTGAAGATGAGATTTATATCCTGAAAACCGGGTCATGCGTTCGATTTTATCCAAACAAAAAACAATGGAGTTGACAAGTGCAACTTAGCGGATTTGTTCATTACAAAAATTTTCAATTTGTATTAGATGTTAACAAATTTCTCTTTTTCAGAAATGCTTTACTTGCTATTGCCAGTCTGCATTTTATATCCAGCCCAAATAACAAAACTCATGTGCATTTAGCACCTCATTTCCTAATGTAATAGCCGGCCAGTGTGGCCGAGCGGTTCTAGCCGCCTCAGTCTGGGACCGCGCGACCGCTACGGTCGCAGGTTCGAATCCTGCCTCGGGGATGGATGTGTGTGATGTCCTTAAGTTTGTTAGGTTTAAGTGGTTCTAAGTCCTGATGACCTCAGATGTTAAGTCCCATAGTGCTCAGAACCATTTGAACCATTTTTGAACCTAATGTAATACCCTTACCAACGCATGGTTTAACGCGACTACTACATTTATTTCCCCTGCTATCCATTCCGTTCAGCTGTCTTCCAATCCCTGTGGTATCTCTGACAGAATTATCGTGTTATCAGAAAAACTTCAAAGTTCTTATTCTTCTGTATACATACAACTGCAACCAGTCACATTTTTGGATAATTATTTATTATTCCACGAACCGGTTTTCGAACCTTTTCAGGTTCCTCTTCAGAGGTTTTCTGGAAGTTACATCATTGTTTCTAGCATAATGGTGAGTGCTGGCTCTGTGACAAGAAGATGTAACATGCTTTAATGTATCGTCGTGAGTATTGTTTATCTGTCAATATGGATGCAAAATTTTTTAGTTTTGTACTTACTGCGACAGTATGGGCGGTTTTTTCCCGTTAGTGTCCATGTGGTTGCTTCCATTTTGATGGACAGTTGGTGCATAACTTCACAAGCTTTTACACAATCTGTATGCATTTATACTGCGATAGCGAAACTTTGCCTGCGTCCATATGTGCTATACAACTGTTGCTTGTTACAAAGATTTTTGTTAACAAGCAACCGTTGTATAGCACATGCTGGATCTTTGTTAACTAGCAACAGTTGTATAGCACATGCTGGATGCTGGCAAAGTTTCACTATCGCAGTATAAACGCATACAGATAGTGTAAAATGTGTGAAGTGAGGCACCAACCGTCCGTCGAACTGGTTCAAAATGTTCAAATGTGTGTGAATTCCCAAGGGACCAAACTACTGAGGTCATCGGTCCCTAGACTTACACATTACTTAAACTAACTTAAGCTAACGTATGGTAAGAACAACACACACACACACACACACACACACACACACACACACACACACATATGCCAGAGGGAGGACTCGAATCTCCGACGGGAGGGGCCGCACAGTCCGTGACAGGACGCCTCTAACCGCACGGCCACTCCGCCCGGCCGTCGAACTGGAAGCAGACAGATGGACACTAACAGAAAAAGCCGCCCATACAGTCGTAGTAAGAAGAAATCTAAAAAAAAATTGCATCCATATCGACAGATAAACAATACTCATGGCGATACATCAAAGCACGTTCCATACGCTTGTCACAGCGCCAGCACCCAGCAGTATTGTAGAAATAGTGACGTAACTTCCAGAAAACTATCTGAAGATGATCTTGAACAAAGTTCGAAAACCGGTTCATGGAATAATAAAGAACCATTCAAAAAAGTGACAGGTTTTAATTTTATGTTTTACATTCAATTAACAGTCACGGGTTCTAAAACATCCGTAGTGGATAAGCTTAGTCTTATTCTTCTTCCTGAACTTTAATTCCCTCTCCAAATTTCTCTTTCGTTCCCTTCCTAGCTTGCTCAATGTACGGACTGAATAACATCGTGGACAGGCTACTGTCCTATCTCACTCCCTTCTTGAGTAGTGCTTCCCTTTCACATTATCGGACTCTGATAACTGTAATCTGGTTTCTGTATATCGTCTTAGCTACTCTTTGTATACGCTGTTTTATACAGCATAATTTACTCTTAAAAACCGATTAATTCCAAGACTATGTCATAACTCAACTGCCCGTCACAGTTTGCTTAAATCTGAGTTACTTTCAGACGATCTCAGTCTACAGAATGGTACATTTTCAACAATAGGAGAAAACTGTGTAATTGTAAACTGAAATAACCCCCAAGTAGTCTGATTCGTATCTCGTCATTCTTACTGGCGCGTCGCAGTGGTACGCCAAGCTGCCTGTTGCTGGTTGTTTCCCTTCTGTCGCTGCCCATGCGCTGCGATTTCCGCTGCGTCAGCTCGCTCAGCTTCTTCTCTCGTCAGGCAGACGAGACTTGGGACGGTTTGCTTTCTTTCTTACTGCAAGCAGTCCTTTCTCTCCTGCCCCTGCCCCCCAGCGCGTTCTGCCCGCAGCAGCCTTGCTATTGACAAACGGGCGGCAGGAGGACCCAGCACTCGAAACTTTTATTTCAGTTCTTCCGGCTGTCCCGGATCTGCGACAACACTTCAGACACGGGAGGGACTCGAGGCACTTGCAGATGCAGCTTTCTAACTGGCGAGCAATGGATGCAACAGGCACTCGCTACGAATAACTCGCAAGAATTTCGTGACTGCCGCAGATAATTTGTGAAGCGATACAGAGAAAACAACACGAAAAATGCTTTGTTTGACACAAACATTAATAATTCAAGCAAGCACTGTGGGTATTCGTAGGCACGACTTCCGTCAGCAACGTTTTGCGTGTTTATAAAAAATGGTTCAAATGGCTCTGAACACTATGGAACTTAACTTCTGAGGTCATCAGTCGCCTATAACTTAGAACTAATTAAACCTAACTAACCTAAGGACATCACACACATCCATGCCCGAGGCAGGATTCGAACCTGCTACCGCAGCGGTCGCGCGGTTCCAGACTGTAGCGCCTAGAACCGCTCGGCCACTACGGCCGGCTTTGCGTGTTTATCATGAGAACTCTGTTCATTCCCTACAAGGACGATTGAGGGAAAAATGACCTGGACTACTTTCGTTTTCTTACTTCTCTTGGTGGTAGTGCTGGATTTGGTCGCAGCTATTTGTCGTGTCCGTGTTCCGTCGACCGCACATCGAAAAACACTAGTTACTAGCTCTCAGAGCATTTGGTGTGAAGAGACTGCTTAAATCATTAACCCAATAGAAATGATAACGAATACGACCTTTTCACCCTGTAGGCATGTCGCAGTGTGCTCAGTTTAGTAGGGAAACCTTGTCACAAAATATCTCTGTCAGGAAATGGAACACGAGACGTACGTATTAGTCTTCACCATAATGTACTGGTAAGCCTAATCTGTTAATAGCGTGGCAATGCCAACAACGCATATGAGGTCTGCATGCATAAATAGGTCACCTTTACATTTAACTATGGTCGTCAGAGAACTAAACTAAAGTAGCAAACAATATCAATTAATTAACCCCCACAAAAACGAAGACAACGCTGGTGCAATGAAATGCAGATGCAGAACAAAGTACGTATAGCTATTACCATTACCATACATTTAATACGAACAGCATTCCTAATGTATACTAACGAAATGGTCACTGTTGGGCTACATGGCTCTATCAAAGACAAACAGTTCTAGTAACTGCGTGCGTGCAATGTAGCAATACCATTTCGTATTTATAAATGTCTTTTGAACTTTATGCATGTCTCTATAAGCATCCACTCCCCCCCCCCCCTCCCCCCTCCCTCTTCCCACTTAAGGTTTCAGTGAATAGACAACTCCTGGTCTCCGTTGATAATAAGAAAGTATAATAGCGGTGGCTGTGGGCGGGTGACAAAAAGGTGTGGCGAAGTGGAATCTATCTATTTTTAACATTCATTTTCTTATAGGAATATTTTGAGTAGCGTAGTGCGCTAGTGAGTAGCGGAGAGATTAGAGCAGGACAGAAACAGACGATGTTCGAGTACGACAGAATGTTCTAGTATTTCTTTCTCGAATCTAAAGTTCTAGACGGTATGTTCTACAAATTTAGATGCTGAGAGGTATAAAAGCCAAAGTCAGGTGTGCCATTAAGACAGAATGTTCTAGAAAGACCTATAATTTTTAGGAGTTTTTTTGGAGCGGAAATTATGTAATATGTTATGTTCTGTAGATGTCGATCTCGGGAGGTACATAAGCGAAATTCAATGCGGGAGTAATATAGAATGTTCTAGAATTTCCTAGAAATATTCCAGAACCGGAAACTGTAACTCTGCTCGGTGGAAGACAGTGCAGCTACACCTAAATACTTATAGTTACCGGAATAAGCCGATATTTCTCTCCTACCTTGCCCCACGAGTTTGTCTTCCGTCTCTAATGATCTCGAACCGTTTTAAGTAACGCATTGGTTAAGGCCTGGACATTATGGAGGAGTCAGGTGGAAATCCCTGTTCGATCATCCAGTTTCGAGTTTCCTGTGGTTTCCATTAATCGCTTGAGACGAATGCCGTAATTCATTTAAAGAGGATGCGACCCCTTCCATTCTTGATCCTAGTACTGCCATAACGTGGACTCTGCTTCTACTGACATATTCTTGCACAACAGGTAAACCGTATTCTCCTGTTTCCTTCCTCGGCGGGATTTTGCACGATAAACATCCCCCCCCCCCCTCCTTCCCCTGTCTGAGGGCGCAAGGTGGCTCAGTTCAAATGGTTCAAATGGCTCTGAGCACTATGCGACTTAACTGCTGTGGTCATCAGTCTCCTAGAACGTAGAGCTACTTAAACCTAACTAACCTAAGGACATCACACACATCCATGCCCGAGGCAGGATTCGAACCTGCGGCCGTAGCCGTCGCGCGGTTCCAGACGGTGGTTCAGTACTCCACGCATTCGTGTTGAGGAGAGAGGTTCTAATCATTTTTCGTTTTTATTGATTTAATTTTTCCATGGTGTCCCCGCACAATGTAGATGTATCTATTGTTTACTTATTTTCATTTTATAATTTTCTATGACGATATTCTTTGGAGCATCTCTGTGCATTCACGACGAATATTCTTTGCCCATAAAAGGGCAATTACAATGATCTGCAGGGTCAGTTAGCATACTACAAGTTTGGTGTGGTTTAAGCATTTTGGAATTAACTCTACTGTTCTTGCACACATATCATCCCCCCCCCCCCCCCAATAGTATATAGTATAATATGGACTGATTTCAAAGGGACTGGAGCACTGACTCAGTTCCATCAAAGTTCTATGGCCAAGGAACTTAACCATTCAATAACCTTTTGGAGCAGCCTTTACGAAGTCATTCCAGTTCCCTTCCAAATAATTCTGCTGGGCAAGATGTGTACGCCATCATGTCACTATCACACTCTTGGTTGTGTATAAAATACCCCATTTATGAATGGATACCTGGCTGGCATCTCGCGTACTTGTTCTTATGTTGTTGAACTGACTCCAGATTTTTCTTGGCAGTTGTACAGCTGTAGTGATTGTTTCTGTCTGATTCTTCAGGCCTTGTCCAGAAAACTGTGTCCAATTAGCTCATCAGGCCACCCAGGCTTTCTAGATTTAAGCGCAGTAAATGGAAGATAAGAAAGATATTTTTATTGCAATGTTTTTAGTAACCAGTCTGTTCCAAAAATTATTCCATTCTTAGTCCACACTCTGTTGTTATACAAGATCCGGTGGTGCTATATTACACGAGACATGAAACGTGGAAACTTGTGTTTATTTTATTTTCAGTGTGTTGTTTGGATGGACATCAATCTCGTTGAGAACTTGCTGCACCCATATAGAAGCTCAGTATCTGCTTACAGAAACACAACTGATAATATTGCTGTATATTAAAGTGTCTGCTTGTGCTCTACCCCGCCCCTCCCCCCCCCCCCCCCCCCACCAGCTTGTTCCAGTAAACTTTTGATAATGCAGTTCCTAGTTTCAATAGTTTGTCCAGTTATTTCAAGATTTCCTCTAAACATTGGAGAATGATCAAGTATTTCACCTAAATATTAAGTGCATAGGTTGCGGTTTAGCTATCAACTGCAGCATCTGATACTAAGTTTTATTTCAGTGACCTTGTTCTTTAAGTGGAATATACACATCTTAATTCTACTGGGTATAGGACAGGGCCTCCACTGTTTATAATGTGCATTTTGTGTACCTTGATCTTTGTAGGGTTTTCTTCTCCTTCTTCATGAAATTACTTGTATGGCTATATATTGCATTATCATCTGCATCACAGTATTTTTGATATGTTCTTGCCAATATCTTGGCTGTATATAATTCGAACAATATGGGAACCGCAACCACCTTGTGGCATTCATTTTCTGTCTCTCATGATTTACTTGAACATTTTCCTACAGCGATTCTGAATAAGAAATTTTTAAACACATTACAATAGTTATGTGAGTTTACAACACAAATGACTAAAATTACATAACTGTATGTGTAATGGAATAAGATGTTTATAGGGAGTCTCACTCCACGCAGTTATAGTCAAGGCTACAAAGCCGAGTAGTTGCGGGAAGACCATGACAAAGACGTTGACCAACCACATCCACAGACATTTGATGAAATACACATCAAGTAAATATGCACTTAAGCAAAGTAACGGAAGCAATGTTTCTTTGAAAACAGCTAACAAATTCCTCACCATATATGCCAAGACATTCTCCTGCTGAAATATCGTAAATGAATTCAACTGACCTTTCTGATGTAGTGGATGCTCTTCAGAATCCATCAATATGCAAGGTTCTATACTATGCTGAATCCAAAGTCACTCAAAAGAGTCCACTAAGCTACTGAATGATACAGGCTACCAAATCGTATTCAACATTATTGTATCTAACACCTACACAGTCATGGTAAGAAGATTCTTGCAAGAGGGTCATCGGCCGATGTTCTTCACAACCGAACCCAACATAGCTAACGTTCAGTCTCCTGTGACCAGAAAACTTACCTCCTCCAAGTCGAGCGCAGTGGAGCATCTGAACGACATCCTTAGAGCGATATTTGCACGAGCATGTCAGGAGTTCGGGGCAATGGTAGCGGAAATAAAAAGTAGATGGGGCGTCAAAAGTTTTACGTAAGAGACACTCACGGCCGGATTTCGTTACTGGCATCTCCTTCCTGGGTTTTGTGCATGTCCCACAACGGCTAAGACCACCGAGCTACGAAAGGGAAGAATGGAAAATTTTTCATTCTACGACCTTTCGGAAGGACGTTTATGAGCTTTAGCGCAGCGGATTAAGCTATTAAGCTGAAAAATATGGCAGCGCTAGCGCGTCTCGACACAGCCCGGAGTGCGAGGCAGAAAGCTGTATTTCAGTTTCGTCTTGCTTGCTTGCCAGCTTCGCGTTGCGTCTTAACAGCGCATGAATTTCTTTTATTAAGCGTTGTACAAAGAAAGAGAAAACTGAGAACGCGGGCTCAAGGCCTGCATCTTAAACAGAAGAACAGTGGGTGGTCTGCGAATGTATTGTCTCTGCTTGTATTTGGTATAAAATTGCTGAGAATTAAGGATAGAAGATCCTCCTCCGTAAATACGCAGTCAGGGGATCTGGCTGCTGCGTTTAAAACCCTGATTTGATCATTAGGGCAAAGAACTGCTCCGGGCTGAACAGGGCCTATGAATACCTTTCAAGTACGACTAACGGGCTGTCGGAAAGAGATGCAGTGGGTCGGTTTCGAAAGACGACATTATCGGCTTGGAGTGTTGTATACTCCACCATGTGGCTTTCGACTACTGCCACTGAGTGATTCCTAAGGAAAAAGATAAGGCAGCGACATCTTAGCAGCCTAGACCCTAACTAAGTTCAGTTTATGAGCAGAAGGATTAATACGAATATCTCATTCCTGTGTGCCAGCATAGTAGATTTTCGCGAGTTCACATTTTCTTTTTCTTTCATTTCAGATGCTGGAAATATTTTTCTAATACCCTCATTCACAAATCTGGTTATCGTAGGATGATTTACTTTTTCAAGTTCTTTGCAGGTCGCTAAACAGGAAGAATAAGGCTCTTCTTTTAAATCACCAACAATTAAATTTGCAATGTAACGGCCACAAGTGTCTAGTTTCGTCAACTAAAATCCAGATAATGCTGTCGTTAAGTTCATTGCGTGTTTCTTCCAGAACATTTACGTAAGTTGTTGGTATGTAATTTTTACGCGATGTTGATTCATCTGGTATATTTTGATTTAAGCAATATTTGCGCAGGAAGCCTATGAGGATAGGGCTTGTAAGTTTGTGCAGAGGAGTATTGCTTGCAATGAGTGCTACATGTTAAACCGACTTTTTTGGTTATCTTTGGACAAATCCGTGCTACTGCAACTTGCTGTTGTCAGAAGTTGTCGTGGTCCTTTCTTCTGCATTCCTGCGATATGAAGACTTGCCCTGACATGCTGGTCTATTTGAATTTTTTTTTTGCCCGGAACGTTTTTCTCGCAAACTCGACATTATAAAAGAATCCGGTCATATGTAAATGTTCCAGGATGGTCAGCTATCCGCTAAACAACGTTTCTTTTGTCGGGCGGCATGGTGCTCAATACGTTACACAGTCCACGTCGTAAACACGTTCAACTGCCTCTAGTAAATAGAAAGCTAAACTGAAACAATGGACGCGCGTCTGTAAGCTTGCGTAGTTTAATTGTTGCCGACTCGTATGGTATGAAATGGGAGGGGATTAACCAGGGGCGCGGGCACAGGAGCATTGACGATGTCTGCCTGTTCCTGTTCCTCTTCTGTAATGATTTCGCTAGGCAGCGGCCTGTCGGTGAGGGATTGCACTCAGTTCTAGGTCGCGGTCAGTCTGTGAGACATCAAAACTAGATCGAGCTAGAGACCGCCCGTCTAAATTTTTAAAATATTGTTAACGTAGAGTAAAAATATGCATCACCGTATTTTTTTAGTTAAAATATGCAATAACCAGTGAAAAGGAAACAAATATGCAAATGCATATGCAACGGCTCGTGGTCGTGCGGTAGCGTTCTCGCTTCCGGCGCCCGGATACCGGGTTCGATTCCCGGCGGGGTCAGGGATTTTCTCTGCCTCGTTATGACTGGGTGTTATGTGATGTCCTTAGGTTAGTTAGGTTTAAGTAGTTCTAAGTTCTAGGGGGCTGATGACCATAGATGTTAAGTCCCATAGTGCTCAGAGCCATTTGAACCTTTGTAATTCTCACACAACTTCAATATCCTTTTTCTTTATTTAATGATGGTATAATAAATGTTTCATCCCAATCTTATGGTATGTAGCCAGTTAGCCAACAAGAATTGGCAAAGTCTAGTGGAATCCGGGCTTTTAACGGCCTGTATTTGCGTCCTTGTTTTATGGGCGTTAGGCCTCGGTTCAAGACATATTTCTGTGCCTGGAGACTTCGCAAGAAGCTAAAAAGACTGAGATAGTAGTTTCAAACATAAACAAGCTCAAAAAAAATGGTTCAAATGGCTCTGAGCACTATGGGACTTAACTACTGAGGTCATCAGTCCCCTAGAACTTAGAACTACTTAAACCTAACTAACCTAAGGACATCACACACATCCATGCCCGAGGTGGGTTCGAACCTGCGACCGTAGCGGTCACGCGGTTCCAGACTGACGCGCTTAGAACCGCACGGTCACACCGGCCGGCAAACAAGCTCAGCAAGCCGAACTGTTTGCATCAATCCACGCAACGGTCGGGTCATAACGTCATCAGACTAAGATCACCGATTCGTGCCGACCTGTATTATTGAGCTTGTAATGGGGAACAGTTGGCCCTGTTTGCCTCAGGGAGCACTAAGCCCCGCAACTTGTCTAATTTCGGACCTTCTTCTTTTCTGTTTAAGCTGTCTGTATGCTTTTGTGTTTGTATGGCCTCTCTGTACATCCTGTCACAGTAATGATTCGATACTGATATAACTGTAGTACTGGAGACATGAATTTGGTGATTCCAAGATTATATTGCATGATCTGCACACGTCGGCGCGAGTCCTTGGTTTTAAGTTGCTGTCTGAGGAAGTCAGGACCAAACGGTTGCTTGGATAGGTATAAACAGTTGGGCTTGCTGAGCCTTTTTACGTTTGAAACTGCTGTCTTGAGTCTTTATATCTTCTGACGATATTTACAGCATCAGGAGATGAAATGTTACGTGCAGAAATATTCCTTGGACTGCGACCTAATGTCCACAAAACAAAATTCTCCAACGTCTAGCAGTCTTTTAAGGAAGATCGATGGATATTATATCATTCCATAGAGTCTGTAGGTGGTGCTAAGTTTCTCGTTTCGTAATAAAGCAACGATTCAGCAGTTATTGTGAAACAGGTCTCTGTGATCGGAAGACATTACTCTTTGCACAGAGAACACCTTACAAATTAAAGCTTTATCCGTCGTATGCGTATTCGAGCCGCGTAGAGCAACATAAAATATGCAAGAAGAACAAAAGCGAATAGGAATGTGCAGCATAATAAACCAACCCAACTCCCTTGTAATCCATGCACTTCCAGCATTGCGCAAAGCATTACGGAACCACAGTCCTGCAGGAGAAATTCTTCTGACGACTGCGCCTCGGGGGCCAAGTAGGAGGAAAGAACGGCAAAATAAACAGAGCGGGCGAGGCCGCCTTATCTTAATGAGGCCGTTAATTCGCAGCGGCGTACTCTGAATACGCAGATGGCGATATTAACGTATAATATGCCGAGTGACGACGGTTATTCGATGCAGCCGCGACAAACTTTGTCTGATAATTAAACCAACTGGGACCGAGACCTCTGTCTGAAAGAGACAGAAGGCTTTCTCGCCCGCCGGCTTAGGGGAAGAGCCAGTTTGCGTTCGCGACCCCCCCCCCCCCCTCCCTGTCCCCAGAACTCCGCCTGTTGCTACGCCTCGCTTTCTTTTAGCATATATTCTGTCGTTACCATTGGTCCCACAAGCTTATCTCCAATCGTGCCATCCTACCTTCCATTCCTGGTACACTGTCGCTATGTACAAATCATTATCAGCTCTGGCCACCGCGAAGTTATTGCGAAGTTTAATGCTGCCTGGTGGTGTTGCGCACGCAGGCGCGGTAAGGAAAGTGTATAGGCAGAACAGAGTCGAATGGGGAATCATTCAAGTGACGATACGGGTCGCAAATGCGCAAATCCACTGCCCCCGGAGTGACCCTGACAAAGGGCAGATCGCTAAGACCTGGAACCTACCAATGGGCATTTCAGAAGCGGCGAAACTGTTCTCCTTTTCGCATGCTACTGTCGTGAGCGTCTATGGAAAGTGGTTGAAGGATGGCGAAACCACGAGTAGGTCACAAATGTCCTCGACGTTCACGACCTATGACAGATCTGACGTCAGAGTACAATGCTGGTGCAGTCACAAGTGTTTCGGAGCATACCGTATACGACACATTGCCGAACTGTGGTTCCGCAGCAGATAACCCGTATTTGTTCACATGCTGATGCAACGACATCGTCAATTACGATTGCAGCGGCCTCGGGGTCATAGAGACTGAACTGTGGATCAATGGAATCGTGTAGCCTGCTCGGATGAATCACTTTCCTTCTTACTCCTGATTGTTGATCGCGTCTGGACATGCAGTCACGGCAGCTCGGAACGTGCACTGCCTAACAGAAGCAGGCCGGTGGGAGAAGTATTGTGCTATGGGTGACATTCACGTGGAACCTGTGATGGTAATAGAACACACCATAACAGCTGTGAACATTTTTATGGACCTTTTGAATGCCTTCATGCTTGATGTCTTCCCCAGACGGCGATGGCATATTTCAGCAGCTTAACTGTTTGTGTCACAAGGCCAGAATAGTGCTGCAGTGGTGTGAGGAGCATGATAGTGAAGTGATGTTGATGTCTCGGCCAAGAAACGCGCCTAATCTGAACTCGATAGAATACTCCTTGGACGCTATTGGCCGCCAACTCACTACCCACAAACCACTGGACCTTAATTTATGGGTACTTTATGAGTTGTGCGCAGAAATCTGGTGCGTCATACTTCCGAATATCTACCAAGGACTTGTCGGCACACAAATTCTCTGCTATATTGCTTTCCAAATGTGGACCAGCGCGCAATGAAGCAGGTACTCGCACCTACCTATCTTCCTATATCAAGGCACCGAGCGAGATGATACCGTAGTTAACATACTGGGCTCACGTTTAGGAAATACGAAGCCATTTCCATTTACATTTCCCGAAAAAGATTTAGATAAATGTCAGAATGGTTTGTTTCAAAAAGACACACTCGATTGCTTTTCTCATCCTTGTCCATTTCGAGCTTGCGCCTCGCTTTCAGTGATTAAGTCGTCAACAGGACAAACTGCGTCCTACTGTCCCTTACATCAGTGGTATTTTTCTGTCTGTTTATTTCATTTCCCTTCCTTTCCTCTGTATCTATTACATCTATATTCCATAAGCCACCTTATGGTGTGTGGCAGAGGGTACTGTATGCTCCCCCCCCCCCCCCCCCCCCGCTCCCCTTCCCGTTTCCAGTCACCAATGGTACTCGAGAAAAACGAATAATCTGTTTTGTTAGCCTCTCGGTGAGTTTAAATCTCTTTAATTTTATTTTGGCGGTGTTCATAGGGGAGAGCAATATAATGGTTGTCTGTTCTTCGAGCGTACACTCTCTGAATTTTAACAGTAAAGGAAATTAAATGATTACGTGGGATTGTTGGCGGGCAGTCCCCGTTTGGTGTTGTTCGGCTGTCGGGTGAAAGTCTTTCTATTGGACACCACTTTGGCGAGTTGCGTGTCCTACTAAAACGAGATGAATGATTAGGACAACATTTACACCCAGTCATGAGCGAAGAAACTCTCTGACACAGCCGAGAATCAAATCCGGTACCTCGCAGTCTAGAGGCAGCAACAGTAACCACTAAGCCACATCGTGACGCACAGTGCCTCCCTTGTAGTGTTTGACACTGGAATTAGATGAACTTCTTCATCAATACTAGTCTTTTTGTTACGATTTTTTGTACTACGAGTATTTCTGCCTGTTAAAATCCCGTCTGGGACGCCAAGTGCGATTACGTGGTTGCTCTTGCGTTTTCACTGTCTTTGAATATTAAAGTGCTAATTTTTAAATTTTATCTTTGCAAAGAATTTTTAAATCTGTTCATATGACGTAATCTTACTGCAATTAAATGTCAGTGAGAGAATATGGCCGGCCGGGGTGGCCGAGCGGCTCTAGGCGCTACAGTCTGGATCCGCACGACCGCTACGGTCGCAGGTTCGAATCCTGCCCCGAGCATGGATGTGTGTGATGTCCTTAGGTTAGTTAGGTTTAAGTAGTTCTAAGTTCTAGGGGACTGATGACCACAGCAGTTAAGTACCATAGTGCTCAGAGCCATTTTATTGAGAGAATATGCGACATGTAAACTTTAACTTTGATCACTGCAATTTCCGAGTCTTTATCTTGAAACTGTGTACTGATGTATTTTCTGCTCTGGAGAATCGTACTGCTACACTTGCGTATAATCTTCTCTGTGTTACCTTCAAGATGGTTGTGAGTTCCGTTTGACTGGGTCGATCTGTTCTTGACGTTGATTCGTAGGACAAATGATTAAATGAAATAGTACACCTGCAGTTGCTCCTTAGTTATAACTTTATCTTTCCTCCTTGTTTTTCGGCACCAGCTGTTGCCATACATCGTTACCATTGATTGCACCACATTATTTCAGTACACTGACTACTTCGTTAAAATAAAGTAAATAAATAAAAAAAAGGAAATTCAGTTGTCATGCCGATCCTGTGCCGTCAGTATTCTGTCAAAAACTGTTAGTTACCTCAATAATTCTACAGCACTCTCATATCTTCCGCCGTCGTTCATTCTTACATCCACCACACTTGACAACGGAGGGCACTCTCTCTTCGCGTTGTGTTGTGGTACTACGAGGAGCCCTTTCCAGCGGTTCAATGTCCCTTCGATGCACGCTGTTCTTTTGCACCACATGACTTCACATGATTTGACGATAATTCCATTATTTTTCCTAACAATTTCCTTATCCCACCGGTGCTTCTACATAAAACTGGGTATGAGTTCAGGGTGAATTTAATTACTCATTTACCGGTACAAAAGTATTAATTACTTTTCAGTTAAAAAATATGAGGTGACATCGACGGTTTCCGAAGATTTGGTTATCTTACTCCGCGACGCTTTTGCGCTTACTGAACGAATCTGTGACGAAACGAGGCGTCCTTCTTTATATCTTCTCTATTTACTCTCTCAACACCATCTGATCCTGGTCTCAGATTGATAAGCAGTAGTCAATTATAAGTCGAATTATGGTTTTGTAAGCTACCTCCTTCATGGGTGGACAACAGTTCCTGAGGATTCTTATTGCCAGTCTCATTCTCGCAGCTGCGTTTTCTACGCTTAGTTTACACGTGGCCTAACTTACATCTGTTAATGACCTCCCAACTAACACAACTTCCTTTCACACACCATTAATCGATCTACCACCGAATTCCATTCCACTCACTCCATCGAAACCCCACACAGAACGCCATCGTAGAACCAATCAGACTTTTCTCTCCCAACCTGTATTGCGCCAATGTGAACCCCAGCAGCTTATTGCCTCATGTATCATCTCGTGGTGTCGTGGTCGCGCTCTCGCTTCCCGAGCACGGGGTCCCGGTTCGATCCCTGGCGGGGCCAGGGATTCTCCCTGCCTCGAGATGACTGGGTGTTCGTGTTATCCTCATCATTTCATCATCATACACGAAAGTGGCGCGTTTGGACTGAGCGAAGCTTGGGAATTTGTACGGGCGTTGATAACCACGCAGTTGAGCGCCTCACAAACCAAACATCATCATGTATGATCTCCACCATATTATGGCATCGCTTTAAAATGCAATATTAGCATTGTGTAATTTTTAATATCTTTGATAACATTGGAGATGCGTGAATATAGCAAATGGATACGTCCCCTGCGGGGAACGCAGCGCACATCAGTAATTAATGAAGAAGAAACCGCCACATGTCACGTTTTACTTTATTACTTGTTTCGCTCTACAAACGAGAACACCTTTAGATATTCATTGCCCTTACAGGAACAAGTTAAAGGTTCAAAGCTCTGCTGAGAGTGAATCTAATAAAAAAGCAAATGATACTCTATGAGCCGGCCGAAGTGGCCGTGCGGTTAAAGGCGCTGCAGTCTGGAACCGCAAGACCGCTACGGTCGCAGGTTCGAATCCTGCCTCGGGCATGGATGTTTGTGATGTCCTTAGGTTAGTTAGGTTTAACTAGTTCTAAGTTCTAGGTGACTAATGACCTCAGCAGTTGAGTCCCATAGTGCTCAGCGCCATTTTTTTTTTTTTTTTGATACTCTATGCGTGGCGGTTTGTCTGTATATTAATGACTTATCAGTAGTTTAGTGTTTCCACAATTTAAAAAAAAATGTCTTATTCTAAAGAACCTTCTAGGTGATTGATGGCAAATTACACTGCAGCCAGTCCACCTTCGCCTACAAAAGACGATGAACTGAAATAGTAAAAGAGGGGTAAAACAACCTGCTTACAGTCATTTTCGTTGAGACCGCTACCGATTCGCTGACCTGAAAACTAAAACCAATGTTGCAACACTGACGTTTGATTTGTCTTGCAGGCCTGAGAGGGCAAACTCACCCCGCCGCCAGAGTTCTCAGAATGACATATGATTACTCAGGCGTCAGCAAGTGACCCATTGTATACATTCAAGTGACTGCAACGAAAGGATTTTCCGATCTATGGCTGAAATATTTGACTACAGCATCAGATTCGATTTTTACTATTGCATTCTGAAATACAGAAGGTCTCACTCTTCGCCTTTCCAACTATGAGGAGCTGTTTGTTTCTACGTGTGCTGTTGTTGTGGAGGGAGTTTCAGGACCAACATCGATATAGCTCACACTATGGAGCGTCATTGCAATATTGCGACATGTGGCTCAGTGATAAGGATGCAGGATACACATCTCAGAATCAATGGCATATGACTTGTGTGGCATTCGTTTGCCGATAGTGTGCAAGCTGTGTTGCCTTTACATACTACGGGTGACCGGGTATGGTAGTCACATGGGTTGGTTGTCACATAGTTGTCCCATAGTTAATAACTCGGCCACCAGATGTCACACTGTACCGGAATGACTTTGTTAAGAGTGGCAGCACTATCTGCATCTGTTGTGTGAAGTTCCAGTTATTTCCGTCTACTGAGTGAGGATCTGTCCATATCTTCCCGCTACTAGTGCTGGTGAGTAATATTTAAAGTATTATCGTTCGATTTAACCACAGAACTTTTTTCTGCACTGATGATAGGAGTCTACAGCCATGTAGCGTATAATTAAATATATTATTTGCGGTCTTTCTAAATGGTTGTCAAATACACGGTGCTGGATACTAGCTAAAGTTTTCAAAATGGCGTTTCTGGTTTACTTTCCATAAAACCAATGAGGATGGCTGTCACGCGGGATAGTCATCCCCGCGAAAGTATTTGAGTTTCAAATTTTGAACCATCCTATCCTTTCTTGTTTTAAAGATCAAGATACCTAGACATTTCGAAAGGAAAGCAGGTAAAAGTCTAACACCCGTTGACACTATGCTGAAAGCGGCTCGAATGGTGACATTGAAAAATAAATCCATACACAGTGTTGCCAAAGATTACAATTTAAATTACCGGACTTTGGCTCGTCATTGTAAAACGTTTATGATGAGGATATAAGAAGTGACGTGACCTGCCCTTCACTGCACGTAGGCTACGATCCTAATAGACTTATTCTGACAGTTGCTCTTGAAAATGAGTTGGCAGAGTACATCAGGATGTGTCCAAAAGAAATGCGAAAATTGTGTTGTGAATTAATTATTTCTAATAGGTCACAATCACCAGCAAAATGGACTGAAACTCGACAAGATGGGGGGTGACTGGTTTTCGGGGTTCATAAAGAGACACAAAGGTTTGTCAGTTAGAACTCTTGAAGCTACCAGCTTAGCTCGCGTTTCTCGATACAAGAAAACCAACGTTGACGCCTTTTTCGATAACCTCGTTACTGTAATGAAACGCTACAACTTTGAACCGAAAGATATTTGAAAGATGGACAAGACAGGCACTACAACGTCGAAAAGCCAAATCGAATTGTGTCACGAATAGGTTTCAAGCAAATGGAGTCGATCACATCTGCAGAACGAGTATCGTTGTTACTTTAGCCGCTACTGGCAACTCTATTCCACTATGCTCCATTTTTCCCCGGGTGCACTTCAAAGAACATTTGATTCGTGGTGGGCTAGTGGTCTGCCGTGGAGAGAGTAACCTTTCGGGGTGGATGATGGAAGAACATATCTGAGAATTTTTGAAACACTCCGTTGCTGCTCTAAACATAATCCGTGTCTTCTTCTTGATAAAAATAGTTCTCATCTGTTGTTTAAACGGCTCAAAAATGCGAAAGATAGCGGCACTGTTTTATTGTCATTTTTTTCTCACTGTTCTCACCGACTGTAAGCATTAGGTCGGACAATGTACGGACCATTGAAGAAGTACGTGAATACTGCAAGTGATTCGCAGATGTTGAATCATCCAGGTTCCACTATGAAGATATATGGCATTCCAGGAATAGCAACTTCTCCATATCCTCTTGCATTTACGCCATCAAATATCCAAGCAGAATTCAAGACTTACGGCATTTGTGCCTCGATAGAGACTTTTCTGCGACAGTGAATTTGCTCCTGGTTTCGTAACGTATAGCCCAAATCCTCATAGGCCTACTACCCTAAGTGCTGGCACTGTAGAAGAAGGAGATAATCAATTTCAAACATTGGATGTCTCCATGAACCAAATTAATGACACCGGAAAACTGGCAGAGTCCCAGTTTTCTAGCAGTGGGTTGGAGAACGTTCAGTCGAGGCCCATTATTGTTTCTCCAAAAGACGTAAGACTTTTTCCTAAAACTGGAGAAAGAAAACAACGAAGGAACAACACCCGAAAGAGATGCTCGATTGTCCTCACGGACACCCTTGTGAAAGAGGAACTCGAAAGGAAAAAAGAAAAAGCAATGTTCCATGGATGCCAAGAAGAGCCTTTTTCCAACTGAAAAAATAAAACTGAAAAGCAGAAACAACCAAAGAAATCTCAGAGCAGTGACAGTGAAGAAGATAACTGTTTTTTTTTCATTTTCCAATAGCAGCTCAATGGCAATGTGGATACAGTGTATAGACTGCAAGAAATGGGCACATGAGAAATGCATGTCAGGAGGTGCCCATTTTGTTTCTCAAAATTGCCAGACTGATTTTTCAGATAAATTTTGTAGAGTTGAGGTGTAGCGCCGTATAACGATCCTGGCTTGGAGGCAGTTAGGAGATGTGTATCAGAGCTGGATAGTGACAGATTGTGACGTGAGACTGGACTTGCACGTAGTTTATGTATCAGCCGATAGAGGACAGTATTGGTTAGGGGAACTGTGATTTTAGTTTCGATTGTGCCCAGTAGAGTGCACTAAAGTAATAGAATGTTTTTCATAAACTGTTCTAGTGTTTTCATAAAGGGTTATTATTTCTTTTTGTGTATGTAAAATGTTATAAATGTGTTTTAGCAGTATGAATGATTCGTGAGTGTGGTTTAAGGTTAATATGAAGATAATTATTTAACGAGTTATGTAGTAGGATTTAGTGTGGGAACATTTCGAAGAAGTATGGATATGGACAAAGGGGATTTTTGTAGAATAGATTTGTTAAGTAAGTTTATGGTAAAGGGAAAGTTAATTCAGGTATAAATAACAATAGTAAATAACTTTATACAGAAGCAAAACTTCAGCGTATTAGATAATTACGTCAGTAAAAAGTGCAGTCGTTAGATTTACTATTTTGCGATTGGTTATTGATGAAACGCGCGGACTGACGCGGGAGAATGTTGTTTTGCTATTGGCTGTTTAGTAAACTGACCAATGGTAAAGCAATATTGTTCGCGCGCCTTTCTCTGTTGGTAGAGAAGACTTAGAGTATTCTAGGGAGGAGTCGAAGCCTAGTCATGAAAGAGATCAGACGTGTGCAGTAGTAGTTCCGATGGAAATTATAAGTTGCCGGATCTAGCAGTGTTTCATACATCAAAAGTGTTGGAAAGTGACGGCATAATTATTCCGATGTGTGTGTAGAAATTTCGGAATTTTTAAGTGAATTTTGTGACGAGAAAAGACATATATTCCGCGTGGCGTACTGAGCAGGTCGGTGGCAAAAATCTGTGACTGCATTTGGTACCGACAGACTTTATATTTGGCGAGCATTATCAATCAAAAACAATCAGTATTTTTGTAGCTATTACGTTTTCGGGAAATGCACCACCATAAACTTGCTAACGTGAGTGAAAGGGATTGTGAGTGACTGTGTTAAGACTAGTACGGGCTTGGCAGTGATACTTGTTCACCTAAGTTTCAGAATATATTAATTGAAGACAAAATTTCCAACCTTTCATTTCATATGAAAACTTTCTCCCGAAACGTAGATTAGTGACTTCAATTGCAGCCTGGTCCACGTCGAAATACAGTAGGTTTTACTCGGCTTCCCTACTGATGATCTGCTGAGACAATGTTCACAGGTAGGTGCAGGTCCGTCGTAAAGGGACGGAAAGAACCGCGCCGCCGCAGAGTCCTAACAATTTTTATTGTAGGGCTGTTGTTAATGGACAATTTTCACTGTAGTCTATTGTTGTAGGCCTGTGATATTAGCTTTTCAGTCATTTTTTCCTTCTGTATGTTGTATTGCGTAACTGTTTGTATACAATCATCACAATTATTTTGTTAGTCTTTGTGTAATTAGTGTTAAATGGGATAGTTACATTTTAATCTTGAATGCTCCTTTGGCATGAAGTAATTTATATGAATATAGGAAGGATTTAGATTCTTCAAACACCTGTAATTTTCACGTAATGTTAACACGTGACAAGCAACCCCGAGCCCCGTGACAACCATCCCAGTCGCGGTGACTGTAGTCACAAACATCGCATAGCAGAAAAAGCCATTGAAAATATAGACTAAAAGTTAGCTAAATAAAAGTGGTGGCCGCGTAAAAAAATTGAAATGAAAACATGTGACTACCATACCTGGTCTCCCCTAGAGTGTGCAAAAGGTAAGGACGAAAGTATCTTTCGCTTGATGTGTCCCTGCAAAATAACAAAGCTCCATGAAACCTGAACCGTACCTAGAAATAACTGCTGTAGTACAGTATAGAAGGTCACCGAAGAAAAGCAAAACCCCATGAGACGAAGAGAAGTGCCACATTTGTTCAAAGACAATAATTACGCTGAAGTCACAGCGATTTACTATGGTACCTTGGACACCACAAAAGACGGAACGTTGTTCTTGATAGGTTGTGCGATCACCATGTTAAGTCCCATAGTGCTTAGAACCATTTGAACCACTTGCGATCACCACGGCCGTCAAATGCATGCTGTACAACGTGCTCCCATGCTGTTCACAAGGTTGCTAAGGGATTCTTGCGCCAGGGCGTTCATTTCCTCCACCTGCGAGATTGACAAGTGCTGAATGGTCGTTGGTGTATGTAGATGTAGTGGAATACTTCCCTTCAACGCATCCCCAAACTGCCCGAGGGAATTTTAGTCGGGGAAACGGACAGACCAGTCCATTTGCTGCATATCCTCTAGTTTCAAGAGCTGCTCCACGTGCCCTGTTCTACACTGTAGAACATTTTCATTCGTAAAAATGAAGTCAGGAGCAAATACATCCTTGAAATGACGCGTATGGGGAAGTAGTAGATTGTCGCAATAGCGTTGATCATTGAGTGTACAGTGTTCATAGGTTTGGAGGGCACTGATCCTACGCCTCACATCACAGCACGTGGACTACCAAAACGACTATTTCGACAATTCTCCTGGGTGAACTACGTGTTCCCTTCTCCAAATCTCTGAAGACGGTGCACCCACTGGTGTGCGTTATTGTGTCTCTGCACTCCTTCCCCATGTGCGTCTTTTCGTAGGTGCACTCTGTCCTGAGTTTCTTTTATATGGGTGACAATACGCGACCGTTTTGGACTGCGCAGGTGAAGGAGCTCTCGAAACGACATGATTATAGGTGAATGGACTGCCCCACGGTTCCCGCAACTTAAATCCCATCGAGCACGTGTAGGATGCGTTGGGGAGACGTCTATCAGCACGTCGACATGGACGAACCATTATCCAGTTGCTCAATTGGCTCTGAGCTCTATGGGACTTAACATCTGAGGTCACCAGTCCCCTAGAACTTAACTACTTAAACCTAACTAACCTAAAGACATCACACACATCCATGCCAGAGGCAGGATTCGAACCTGTGACCGTAGCAGTCGCGCGGTTCCGGACTGAAGCGTCAAGAGCCGCTCGGCCACCGCGGCCGGCATGTGTCAGTCGCGTCAATGGTGGAATGAAAAGCACTCACACAGAAACTCATTACCATCCTTGTGGTCAGTTTGGGAACACGTTGCAGAGCATGCATCGCCATCCGTGGTGGTCACAAACCCTATTAAGCACCACGTCGCGCCTTTTGTAATGTCCAGGGGACCATAATAAATTGATATGAATTCAGTGTAAATATTGTCTTTGAATAAAAGTGTCGCTTCTGTTCCTCTCATTGCGTATTTTTTCAATTACCTTCTGTTTTATACTATTTACTTCGCTCCTCCTTAAGTTTTGCACAACAGTGTAATACAAAGTGCACTGTTGCTGTTTACCAGAGCGCTCGGCAAGCCTTGTGCTCTTTGGAGGCCAACGACGGCTACTGTTGACAATGTTAGGGAAACAGACCATCGTCCTCGAGCGTTACATCGATGTTCAACTGGATTAAAATCGCTGGGTTTGCTGACTGCCATTAAAACTACATCAGGAAACATCAGAAAAAAATATAAATTTCAGTTATTTTGCTTAAATAACTCTAGGAATGTTATGTCTTACGTTTCACTTCTTTCACGTGTGACAGCGTATGTTAATGTGGAAAATGCCGAGTTACAGCATGTTTAGAATTTCACATTAAACAGTTGGTGCTCAAGGAACTGACAGGTTAGATCAGTTCAAAGGTCGGAGGAAGGCAACGACACACAACCTCCAGTAGGAACACGTCTAGTAAAGCACTGTGGTGTTCAAAACAACCTGCAGGTTGGTGCCAATTTATTCACTGATTTATGCGGTGTAGCAGGAAGAATACACGACTAAATTTGTCGGTGATTTGGAGATATACAGGGTGCGAAATTCAGTGCGTAGGGGTAGCACTTCCGGCATCAACAATGGCTCTAATCCGGCTGGGTATCCAGTCGAAGTAAAGCCAAAGCTTATCAAATTGAGTCGCTAGAGAATGATAATGTCCCACTCTCCCAACCGCCCGTGGCCGGATGTTTTGTTTTTCAGTGGGTGGAGGGCTGGAGAAAGTGCACTTCTGGATGACAGTCGAACTTACTGCGCCACGTCAGGACAGCATGGGAAACATACAATCTTGCATCATCTTGTTGGAAGGCAACGTCATGGACACCTCCGAGTTTGGGCACAGCCACCGGCCTTAACATGTCAGAAGTGTAACAGCTATTGTCCATATTACCGGCTTCGCAAACCAGACATTATCGTGTTGTGTTCCCAATGACACCCCATATTACCATCACACCAGGTGCTGGGCCCGTATCACGATGACAAATGCAAACTAACAACATCGGGTGGCCTCGGAGCCTCTACGCAGGGATACATCAATTTCGATGCTGTTTACAGAATGGAGACGACACAGTGTCCAGTTTTGTCGTTGGGCCCGTCTCTCTCGGCCCGCTCCTCTCTCCTGCCGCTTGTAGGCTAGCTTCATGAATCATCAGAAGTCGCCATGCTGACAGTCTGTGGTGCTCCAGGTGTCGCCGAATTGTCTGTGTAGATACTTGTATTGCTGCCCGCATCTCGTGGTCGTGCGGTAGCGTTCTCGCTTCCCACGCACGGGTTCCCGGGTTCGATTCCCGGCGGGATCAGGGATTTTCTCTGCCTCGTGATGGCTGGGTGTTGTGTGATGTCCTTAGGTTAGTTAGGTTTAAGTAGTTCTAAGTTCTAGGGGACTGATGACCATAGATGTTAAGTCCCATAGTGCTCAGAGCCATTTGAACCATTTGAACTTGTATTGCTGCAAAACTCCATTTTCTGACTCACGATACGTAACTTTGGTGTTAGATTCTGCATGGCCAAGCGATCAGTATGCAGGCACTCTCTCGCGCTAGTCGCGTGGAGCTGTTAAGATCGTAAATGGCCTTACTGAACCCATCGATTCCGTAATCGCATAACAGTCGTAACCTGACCAACGCGAGCAATAATATCGCGGTACGATTAGTCTTTGTCTTTATAAACCAGGATCCTGTCACTGTCGAATCTGACACCTGCCGGTAGACGGTTCTCCTTTCTACGCGAAGCATAACGTAATGTTCCCTACTACAACAAGCTTTCAAATGCGATATCTAAACGAGAAACTTGCGCATATATGCCGAATGTAGGTGGTATTACTGCTGCCTTATTTGTGCGGCTGGGCTGAAATGCTGATCATTTACGTACCCAAGCATGTAATACACTTCATGTCAATTTGACGTTAGTCACATGGCGCCTGCATGGGTTCCAATTGTAATTGTCCTTTTTCACAATATTGGCAAGGGTCTATCGTGTACTAGGGGCGCACCCAACGTACAGACGCCGAGAACCAGTCTCCTCGCTAAATTGCGATGTGTACTTCAGCAGGGCAATACGCCATTAATCATGGATATACTCGCGGTGAATACTGCACCCTATTTGCCCAGCCAGATTGTGTCTTAGTTAATAGCGCGTGTATCAGGTTGGTCACCGGTAACCTCTTGATATCGTCGCTGTCGGACAGAAAGCACACTATGTGATCAAAAGTATGCGGACACCCCCAGAGACATACGTTTTTTCATATTACGTGCATTGGGCTGCTGCCCACTGCCAGGTACTCCAGATCAGCGACCTCAGTAGTCATTAGACATCTTGATAGAGCGGAATGGAGCACTCCGCGGAAGTCACGAACTTCGACAGTGATTAGGTGATTGGCTGTCACTTGTGTCACACGCCTGTACACGAGATTTCCACACCTCTAAACATCCCTAGATCCATTGTTTCTGATGTCATAGGTGGAAACGTGAAGAGACACGTACAGCACAAAAGCGTACAGGCCGACCTCGTCTGTTGACTGACAGAGACAACCGACAGCTTAAGAGGGTCGTAATGTGTAATAGGCAGACATCTCTCCAGACCATTACATAGGAATTCCAAACTGCATCAGGACCCACTGCGAGTACTATGACAGTTAGGCAGGAGGTGAGAAAACTTGGATTTCATGGTCGAGCGGCTGCTCATAAGCTACACATCACGCCGGTAAATGCCAAACGACGCCTCGCTTGGTGTAAGGAGCGTAAACATTGGACGATTGAACAGTGGAAAAACGTTGTGCAGAGTGACGAATCTCGGTACACAATGTGGCGATCCGATGGCAGGGTGTGGGTATGGCGAGTGCCCAGTGGACGTCCTCTGCCAGCGTGTGTAGTGCCAACAATGAAATTCGGAGGCAGTGGTGTTATGGTGTGGTCGTGCTTTTCAAGGAGGGCGCTTTCATTCCTTGTTGCTTTGCGTGGCACTATCACAGCACAGGCCTACATTGATGTTTTAAGCACCTTCTTGCGTCCCACTGTTGAAGAGCAATCCGGGGATGGCGATTGCATCTTTCAACACGTTCGAGCACCTGATAATAATACACGGCCTGTGGTGGAGTGGTTACAAGACAATAACATCCCTGCAATAGACTAGCCTGCACAGGATCCTGACCTGTATCCTGCAGACCACCTTTGGCATGTTTTTGAACGCCGACTTCGTGCCAGGCCTCACCGACCGACATTGATACCTTTCCTCAGTGCAACACCCCGTGAAGAATGGGCTGCCATTCCCCAAGAAACCTTGCAGCACCTGATTGAACGTATGCCTGCGAGAATGGAAGCTGTCGTCAAGGCTAAGGGTGCGCAGCACCATACTGAATTCCAGCAATACCGACGGAAGACGCCATGAACATGTAAGTCATTTTCAGCCAGGTACCTGGATACTTTTGATCACATAGTGTATATGAATAGGAGCTGCCTTGAGGGCGCTTGATAGACAAGCTTCCGTCCTGGTTTTTATGTCTTTGGGCACTTAATGAGAGATAGGGATCGTGGAGCTGGGTTGTAGCGTGCACTGTCGTTGAATATTTCCTCTTTTCTGCAATCGTCTCCACTGCCATGAAACCATGGTGTGTGCGACGTTCAGCTCCTACCTCATCTTGCGTTGACCTCGGCTGAGCTGTTACTAATCAATTGTTTGACAGCGTGTAATAGTATTCAAATGCGTTCACAGTGCTGTTCTGAGTCCCTACGACTAGGTTTGGCAACAGTAGAGTACAGTGGAAAACGTACGACTCTGATAATCTCTGTTATACTCTTCGTATCGCACAGTCAGATCAAATACGTCAGCCTGGAACTTAGCATATTATCGTCACCAAATATTGTACTCTGGCTTGCGTGTTGTCCTGTAAATGTGGTTCATGTAGGAGTGTCGCATTTTTTGGGACGTGAACTACTGTTACAAGACCTCTTATGACGTCTTTTGTTCTCCTTCCTACAATTTTTTTGTCACACTAACACTTTACATTTCAGCTCATCACATCATTCTTCAAAATTGCCGGCCGCGATGGCCGAGCGGTTCTAGGCGCTTCAGTCCAGAACCGCGCGACTGCTACGGACGCAGGTTCGAATCCTACCTCGGGCATGGATGTGTGTGATGTCCTTAGGTTAGTTAGGTTTAGGTAGTTCTAAGTTTAGGGGACTGATGACCTCAGCTGTTAAGTCCCATAATGCTCAAAGCCATTCTGAGCCTCATAATTGACTTTAAAATTTTTTTGGAGATGTGCAATTTTACCGAAAAGTAACCGTAAGCTACGAAATGACGGTAACGCCTCTGTGACTGGCGCTGTAACGCTCTCTTCTACTGTCACGGTGCCATCCTCTGTACTGCAGCTCGATTCACAAAGCACGTAAAGTCTTCCTGGACGCGAATACAGCACACTGGGAGAGCAGCGTCCCATGGCTTTGCACTTAAGGTCAGGCCTGCTTGTGGCCTAGTCATATGCTCCTGACCTTTTCCGCCAGCCAAAAATGCCGTGTCGAGCCTGTGGTCTGCCTTACTCCATCACAAATTGAACTTCTTCTGCTAAACTAAACTGAGAAGTTCTGAATATTTCACGCTGGTTTGACATTCTGCTATTGACAATAACCGATCTCAAACAAGTAGCACAATGCGCATATACGTTACCAATAGTAGACAGACACTCTTCCCAGAACTTATCAGAGATTGTTGACAGTCGTGGATCCAAGGGGAGGGTGGTGATCCTAGGGATCGCGATAGCCTTTCCCCAAATCACGCCCTTTCCGCTCCCCTCGCCCTTCCAGTTAAAAATTAAGTAAACTAGTTTAAATGTTTACAAGTGTCTGCTTTCTTTTCCTGTCTTTAATCCTGTATCTTTACGAGATCGTCATGTTAATGTTCGGACTTGGGAATTTTGATGGTACCGGGCGGCCAGATGCCCTTCCTATCACCATAACCATACCATCCCCTCATTCTCCTCTTCCATGGGACAGAATTTGTGTTCCCAACTGTCTGCGCCTAGTGATATCCCACGTGGAATTGTTCAAACGTTTTCTAAATGTTTGCGAATCGTAAACACGTGTCGGGACGTGGGTACTAGCTCAGTATTCACCTAGTCAGCTACGGGAAACCGCCAAAAAACCGGACTGGTCAGCATATGGGTTCTTGTTGAACCCCCCCCCCCCCACCCTCCACACCCCTCCTCCCCACAGTTGTCCAGTTGGGTCATATCTTTACGTGTATTAATTTACACATTTCTCACCTAACTTTCAGAGAATTAAGTAGAATGAAAGCTAAGAATCCCAAAAATTACCGGGAATTCTAGACAGCTACAAAAAGGATACCTCTCAGCTTCTAGCCCACGTGGGCGGGCTTGCATCTTTACTGCCTGCGAAGAACATTCGAGCCTAGTAAAGGCGCCCTTCCACGGGCTGATGTGGGCTTTCCGACCGTGGGCTTGGTGACCGGTGACGTCAAAGTGGCGTTTCAACAACAAATATTTTAGCTGCGGGTTTTACGACCGTCAAAATAAGCCGCAACAAGGCTCTGCCGAAGGTTTTGTGATAACAGTCCTTCACATTTTATTCAGGCTTTGCACTGGCTATGTACATAGTACATAGAAATGTTCAGTTGTTGTTTATTTTAGTTTTTACCTTTACGTTTTTTATTTATTTACTTTTTTAACTTTTTGCTTTCTACAACAAAACTGCAGCGAATGATCAAACGTCTTTTCTTATTTTATGAATTTTAATTTCTCTTTAAATTATTTGTAAGAAGGCCAGAGATTTTAAGCATGTTCTTTTAACACATTTTACCGTTTTGTCAAGATCTGTGTGTCTTTTTCTTCTTTTTTGAAGAATTTGTCAGTTGGAACCTTTTCTTAATTTCAGATATATTATTTACTGCTTCCTCCTTAAGTTTACTTATAAGAAATGTACGCTAGGGTGTACTTGATTTATTGAGGTGTTTAGTTTCCTTCACCAACCTTCAACAGCATTCGTGATCCTCTGCCGCTGGTTAAAAAGTTCCAACATTTCAGTTCGCATACTAGGATTTTCCACCAATCCATTACAGCCTAAGAATTTCATGACGTTTTCTCCACTGGGCATTTCTTACATTATTACCACCCACGCGTCATCAACACTGCTGAATGGAAGACGTGCCACTACAGTATACATTCTACGAAACAGTCGGACTTCTTCTCCATCCCTGTATTCCTCCGTTAATCCTAGTTTTTGTATTTTCTTTCACAAACGTTAGATAAAGCAAAAGTTGCAACCGGGAAAGGTTGTTTTGGTGAATGCTTTTTTCATAGATACGATAGTGTCCATTTCAAAGTCTGGACCCTCAGTTTTCGGTGACCACCCAGGCTTCATATTTTTCGGTACAGAAAAAAGGTTTTTCGTATGTATTTTGACTTTTGTTTAGAAGAAAATCAAATAAAACAGAAAATGCCTTCGTCTTCTCCAACAGATTAGCTTCGCAGATTTGAATCACTCATTTCCGGCCCGTGTTACCCTGTCTAAAATTGTTATTTTTGCACTTTTCCGTCATCCCTGAAACTTTGTATCATGATGATGGAAACATCACGTAACAGAGTGTAGTTCTACAACCAAAGTAAATACATGTTGTGAGGCCTAAAAACACACTATCTGAACAAAATCATTCGGACACCTATTAGTGGATGTTAATGTGGCGTGTGCAAGCTCTTCACTTTCTTAACAGATTGAAATCTTCTGGGAACACTTTCAATGAGATGTCTAAATGTCTGTTGAGGAATGACAAGGCACTCTTCGTCAGGAGCCGAACGCAGAGAAGACAGTAATGTTGGACGCTGGTCTCCGAGCGAAGTCAAAGTTCTAATGGTGTACCATTGGGTTCAGGTTAGGACTCTGGGCAGGCCTGTCCATTTCAGGAATACTAATGTCAACAAACCGTAACCTCACAGATGGTGCGTTATGACAGGTGCATTGTCATGCTAATACAATCATCGTCCCTGATTTGTTCTACTGTACGCAGGACACAATTACGTAAAATGTGTTCCTGTCCTTGCACATTTGGCATTTTTAAGCTCAATAAGTCAACCACGACTTAACCACGGAAAACACCCTGAGATCATAACACGACCACCTCCGTACGTCGCTGTTGGCGCTACACGTGATGGCAGGTAGCGTACAACAGGCATTCGCCCAACTCAGTGTATAATGCGGTTCATTATTCGAAATCACTCGTTCCCAGTCATCCACTGTCCAGTAGCATCGCTCTTTACATCACCACAAGCATCATACACCATTGACTATGGAAATGTGTTGCTGCTCGACCACTAAACCCCATCCATCTTAACTCCCTGCATACAGTAATAGAGCTAGAAGGACTGTTGGCAGCGCTTTGGAATTCACAGTGATTCCTTCCGCTGATTTCATGCGATTAATTACAACCACCGTCCGCAAATCGTGGCTGTCTCTATCTGTCTCTCTAGTACCTGAGGTCTGCCTCGATGTGATTTGCTGCGGCTGCTCATTGGTGTTCCCACTCCATAATCATATCACTAACAGTCAACTTGGACAGTTTTCGATGGATAGAAGTGTCATTCATCGATTTTTTACTCAGGTGACATCCACTGACTAGCCCACGGTCAAAGTTACAGAGCTGCCCTGACTGACCCAATCTGCTGTTACTGCTTTTCTACTGACGACGCCTCTTTTCACACTGGCGGATATACATTATGTGATCAAAAGTATCCGGACATCGGGCTGAGAATGACTTACAAGTTCATGGCGCCCTCCATCGGTAATGCAGGAATTCAATATGGTGTTGGCCCATCCTTAGCCTTGATGACAGCTTCCACTCTCGCAGGCATACGTCCAATCAGGTGCTGTAAGGTTTCTTGAGGAATGGCACCCCATTGTTCATGGAATCCTAGACTGAGGAGAGGTATCGATGTCGGTCGGAGAGGCCTGGCACGAATTCGGCGTTCCAAAACATCCCAAAGGTGTTCTATACGATACAAGTCAGGACTCTGTGCAGGCCAATTCATTATAGGGATGTTATTGTTACGCAACCACTCCATCACAGGCCGTGCATTATGAACAGGTGCTCGATCGTGTTGAAACATGCAATCGCCATCCCCAAATTGCTCTTACACAGTGGGAAGCAAGAAGGTACTTAAAACAACAAAGTAGGCCAGTGCCGTGATAGTGTCACGCAAAACAACAAGGGGTGCACGCCCCCTCCATGAAAAACACGACCACACCATAACACCACCGTCTCCGAATTTCACTGTTGGCACTACACACGCTGGCAGATGACGTCCACCGGACATTCGCCATACTCACATCCTGCCATCGGATTGCCACATTGTGTACCGTGATTCGTCACTCCACACAACGTTTTTCCATTGTTCAATTGTCCAATGTTTACGATTCTTACACCAAGCGAGGCGCCGTTTGGCATTTACCGACGATCAAATGGTTCAAATGCCTCTGAGCACTATGGGACTTAACTTCTCATTTCATCAGTCCCCTAGAACTTAGAACTACTTAAACCTAACTAACCTAAGGACAACACACACATCCATGCCCGTGGCAGGATTCGAACCTGCGACCGTAGCGCTCACGCGGTTCCAGACTGCACCGCCTAGAACCGCTCGGCCACACTGGCCGGATTTACCGGCGTGATATGTGGCTTATGAGCAGTCGCTTGGCCATGAAATCCAAGTTTTCTCACCTCCTGCCTAACTGTCATAGTACTTGCAGTGGATCCTGATACAGATTGGAATACCTGTGTGATGGTCTGGATAGATGTCTGCCTATTAAACACTACGACCATCTTCAACCGTCGGCGGTCTCTGTCAGTCAACAGACGAGGTCGGCCTGTACACTTTCGTGCTGTACGTGTCCCTTCACGTTTCCTCTTCACCATCACATCTGAAACAGTGGACCTAGGGATGTTTAGGAGTGTGGAAATCTCGCGTACAGACGTGTGACACAAGTGACACCCAATCACCTGACCACGTTCGAAGTCCGCGAGTTCCGCGGAGCCCCCCATTCTTCTCTCTCACGATGTCTAATGACTACTGAGTTCGCTCATATGGAGTACCTGGCAGTAGGTGGCAGCACAATGCACCTAATCTGAAACACGTATGTCTTTGGGGGTGTACGGTTAGGTTAGGTTAGGTTAGTGTTGTTTTAACGTCCCGTCGACAACGAGGGGTGTACGGATACCATTGATCACGTAGTGTACCTCTTGTTGGACACCTACTGGTCAATTAAGCATAGCATAGGGATGCCCAGATACCTTTGATCACATAGTGTATAAAGCCTTTTACTTCTACATTTTAATGACAAAATCACATGAACACTTGAGAATGCTGTAATATGTTTCGATCAGCTAGTGGAAATCTCCGTACTGTCGATAGATGAAAATAAGGTACAAATAATCATTATATATTCTTACAAGTAAGTGTCCACGTAGCGAAAAACCTAAAGGCAGGTAGTGTTAGCAGTTACTATTCAGTTGATAACTATACTGAAGTCAACAGTAGATAGAGATCGAGGCTTTGTAGGTGGAGTGAAATCCATTCTTCGTGTGTTCTTACGTGTTTATATTCGCGTAGATAATACCTCCTTCTACAGATTTTAAATTTACATTCATTAAATTAATATAATATAATTTTTCGAACGATCCTTGTGAAATAAAACATTTTTGACATTTTTTTAATTTCAGGAGTTGTGGTGAGGGGTAGACGGAATGTTGGGTAAGGGGAGTGGTTTGCAGAAATAATATATGCGCTAGAGCTACAGCTTCCATTAAACTTCATCAGCACATTCGTAGATAAAGAATTGAAAAACGGGTGAGGCAGGTGCATTCCAAGTCACTGAATCTATTATTAGTAGCCCTAGAGGAGAAACGAAATTAGAATGAAATATAATGAAACATATCTGAACCATCTTCGTTTTGATTACGTACGACATTTACTGCATGTGTCTATTATGGGAATTCAGGTCTACCTGTTATGCAAAAAACTGTTGTTAATAAATATCTAAATATGTTTCAGAGGCTCTGTACCATTATAAGTTCTGTGAAACGCAAACATATTTTAAGTACTAATTAATCGAACGAAATTTGGCCTAAAACAGTTCGTCTGCTTCGGTTATTACCTTATTTTCCAATTTTGCACATTGTTAGGTTCTGCAGGTCTATCTTCATTGTACTGTATACTGGTAGTCTGTCTTCTCCATTTCCAAATTTCTCTGCCGACTTTCGGGAAGAAATTAGCATGAATGTAAAGTGTCTTAAAATGGCAAGGATTTCTAGAAAATGACAAACTATGTTTAACACAGAATACTTTTCAATAGTTCATGTGCAGATAACAAGCTGCCGATGTACAAATTTCATCTGAGTGATTAATACTCAAAAAACGTTTGCATTTCATAGAACTGAATAGTACTCACTGACGATTGCACAAAGGAACTGAAACTTGTTTAGACATTTATAAACAACAGTTGTTTATTTAATAGGCAAACTTGAATTGTCATAATTTAGTCTACAGACACGGATGCTTATGGAGAATTAGTTGCACATCACTGTCGTGTATCATAAAATCGTTTAATCCCTATGTAGATTTCGTATTAGACTTTGAAATAGGATAGTACAGAAGCCATTGCTATATCTTAATTCATATTATGTATAACCTAAAAAAATATATAAAATTGTCATTATAGGTCCTTATGCTACGAATGATACAGAACCCAAACCTGGGCCTATCAGATGAGTGACCCTGCGTACAAGTGCACTGTGGAAGTTCACATGAATATAACAAATTAATTAATTAATGTATATGCTAATCTGTTTAGTAAAACATACGGCTACCCTGTGTGGCAGTCTGTCATCCTACCCAGAGCTGGAGGCTATTTAACCTTTGTGTAGTGTATTAAACTAATATCATTCAATAAGGCTTATGATGGAACAATACGACAGGGAACGTTAATCTTTTGAAACTAATTAACTTTTGCAACCTAATGCAAACAAGAGTCAATGTTCAATGCACCAAGAGTTTTTTCTATTCTCTCCTCTGTATCACTACAGATGACATATGCCTGACCACATTTAGAGCGTGAATGCAGAGCGTGCCAGAAGTCTAGTTGTACTCTACCACATCGCAGCAGAACACACAGTTTCTAAGACTGTTCAACCCCAATGTGTTTTCTACAGATGTCATTGGCAGAAGCAGCTAAAGTAGCTCCAGGATCTGTGTTTCTTTATGTGAGATTGTAAGGAACTGTTTATAGCAATGGTTCCTAACCTGGTTGTAATCATTTCATGAGTGGTAAAATGAAATTTTGTGAGGGGTAGAAACCAAGGACTTTCGAATGTGTTTTGGTCACGAACCTGAATTACTTTTAAAATATCATTGTTATTATCATTATTGCAGAAAACTGTAAAACAGATTATGTGTGGTACTAATAATCAAATTTCTTTCAAATACTTGTGCTAATTGTAACGCAATGTGCTGGAGGTTACAGCTTGTGAAATTAATATATGAAAAACATATTCCGGCGTAGTTTCCCAATGCACACATACTTCGTACTTTTTGCCGTGGACCTATGACAGGAAAAATGATAATAAGAAATATACATACATGTCATATACGTTTAAATATCTCATGAACATGCTTTCTTCAAGTTTTAGGTAGTTCTGCAGTGGCCCGCAAATTCCTGCATTATTCATTTCGCGACAAATAAAAGAAATAATTGACAGCACAATACAGCAATTTGTATGTAATGGTAACACAATGATGTAGGCCCTTCTCATTATCATCAACATTATTATTATTATTATTATTGTTAGTGGTAGTGGTCCGACAAAAAGTGTTGGCAACGTGAAAGTCTGCCAATTTCTGCCAGTTCTGAAGTAAGGAGTCGAGCAAGCAAATGATTTACAAACAACAAGTATAGGACAGAAATTTTAACTTGGCCGATTTTAAACTCACAATGTGGATAGTTAGTTTCGTTTCTGGGAACGAAGTGTAGATAGCACTTGTTATGCACTGAGAACTGTTTCATCATTCCATAAAAAATGTTAGAAGTAAGCGGTAGCAATCGTCTCATTGACTAAGTAGCTAAATATTATTTATCTTTCGTTATTTCAAAAATGAAAGTTTTCAAATAAAATTCTTTTTCATTCTAAACTTTAGTTAGGCCCACTGTAGATGATGGTGTATATGTGTGTGTGTGTGGGGGGGGGGGGGGGGTCGGGGATCTTACTACCTAATATCTCATTACAGACAGTGGTTTGGAAACCATTAGTCTAGTGAGTGGGCTAAGGCCCTCAGTGCTGCGAAATAGGCAGTCAAATTTCAATCAGATACGCCAGCGGCCTTTTTAATGAACACACGAATCATATACAGACATACCCATAGACTGGCAACAAGCGATACTTTACAAGTAATGAATTTTAAATACTTAAGATGTCTATCTTTGGTTATAAAAATTCACGTACATACGAAAACGAACTTTATTTTTACGCGTACTACTCTGCATTGCCGTACAGGCGCACTATTGAAACGCACTCAACCAACACGCTGTCTACGTAAAAAGTGAACTCGTCAGCCCTAAACACTGCAGCCGGTGTGCATTGATGGCGCGCCGTATGCTCACCAAGTGCTTCGTCCGCCTTACCATAGGTACTAGCGTTATTAAAAGAAAAGTCGTAATGAAAAAAATCTGAATATTGTGTACGACGCCTTACTACTGAGAGAATCGTAGATACGACATTCAAGAAAAACAAGACTCATTAAACACACTTCCGAGTCACAGTAATGTGATAACCAGTCAAAAACCTGAATAACCATTTTCCGAGTGCGGGCCGCTGCGGGACTTCCAGAAAAAGATTCGATGAGCTTCTGAAAGGTACCAACAGGGATGTGGAGCCAAGCCGAGTCGATATTTCGCGGCTAAGCATCCATGGCGCAAACAGCCTGATGGAAGTGTTCCCACAGATCCTCGATTGGGTTATAATGCGGGGAATTTGATAGTCAGGAGAGTACGGTAAACTCATCCTGGTGCCCTTCGAACCACTCACGCACTGCGTGCTGTGTAACGTGTTGCATCGTCCTGCTGGTAGATGCCATCGTGTCGAGGAAAAACACTCAGCATGTACGGGTGCACATGGTCCCCAAGGATAGATGCATGCTTGTGTTGATGTATTGTGCCTCCCAGAATGACGAGATCATCCACGGGATGGCACGAAAACATTCTCCAGACGATAACGCGCACTCCTCCGCCCTGGACGCTACCGACGATTGTCACAGAATGTTTGCTTTTAGACATTTCACGCCATACACGCCAATGGCGACCTGTCCAATAGAGCATAAAACGTGATTCATCTGAAAAGGCCACCTGTCGCGTCTCACTGGACGTCCATTTGCAAATTCGAGCTTTCGTCGCCGATGGACAGCAGTCAGTCTGGGTGCACGAACCACTCGCCTGCTGCGTAGGCCAATATGCAGCAATGTTCGCTCAATGTTCGTTGAGGAGAGCCCATGGTTCACCTGGGCGGTCAGTTGCTCAACAGCTGCACGTCTATTCGCAGGTGCACATCTCCGCAGCCGTCGATCACCCCCTCCCCCTACCCCTTGTCGTACACGAACCGTGATGTATCACAGATGCCTCGACGCGGGTTTTGGATAGCAGCATTTGTAGCATGCACGGTATAATTTAACCACGGCGGCACGTAAACAGCTGTTTCGGAAATGCTTCCACCCTGACCCGCAAGGCAATGATCATGTCCTTTTGGACGTCAGATGATTCGCTCCATTTCCTCGTTACGACAACGACTGCATTGTTCTCCGCGTCACTCAGACACGCTTTATACACCATCCCCTACTGGTGCTGCCACCTGCCGTCTGCTAGTGGGTCTTGCACGGCGACGTCGCACATAGGCGGTGCTGAAATTAATGTGGCTGGGTCATGTATAAGAAACGTTAATGAACGAAAGACCGTTTGCACCTTACACCTCTCTTACGCCATAGTTCAGCTAACATTTACACTATGTGATCAAAAGTATCCGGACATCCCCAAAAACATACGTTTTTCATATTAGGTGCATTGTGCTGCCACCTACTGCGAGGTACTCCATATCAGCGACCTCAGTCATTAGACATCGTGAGAGAGCAGAATGGGGCGCTCCGCGGAACTCATGGGCTTCGAATGTGGTCAGCTGATTGGGTGTCAGTTGTGTCATACATCTGTACGCGAGATTTCCACACTCCTAAACATCCCAAGGTCCACTGCTTCCGATGTGGTAGTGAAAAGGAACCGTGAAGGGACACGTACAGCGCAAAAGCGTACAGGCCGACCTCGTCTATTGACTGGCAGAGACAGCCGACGGTTGAAGATTTCGTAATGTGTAATAGGCAGACATCTATCCAGACCATCACACACGAATTCCAAACTGCATCAGGATCCACTGTAAGTACTATGACAGTTAGGTGAGAAGTGATAAAACTTGGATTTCATGGTCGAGCGGCTGCTCACAAGCCACACATCACGCCGGTAAATGTCAAACGACCACTCGCTTGGTGTAAGGAGCGTAATCATTGGACGATTGAACAGTAGAAAAATGTTGTATAGAGTGACGAATCACGGTACACTATCTGGCGATCCGATGGCAGGGTTTTGATATGCCGAATGTTCAGTGAATGTCATCTGCCAGCGAGTGTAGTGCCAAGGGTGAAATTCGGAGGCTGTTGTGTTATGGTGTGGTCGTGTTTTTCATGGAGGGGGCTTTCACCCCTTGTTGTTTTGCGTGGAACTATCACAGTACATTCCTATATTGATGTTTCAAGCACCTTCTTGCTTCCCACTGTTGGAGAACTATTCGGGGATGGCGATTGCATGTTTCACCACGATCGAGCACCAGTTCATAACGCACGGCCTGCGGCGGAGTAGTTACAAGACAATAACATCCCTGTAATGGAGTGGCCTGCACAGAGTCCTGACCTGAATCCTACAGAACACGTTTGGGATGTTTTGGAACGCCGACTTCGTGCCAGGGCTCACCGACTGACATCGGTACCTCTTCTCAGTGCAGCACTCCGTCAAGAATGGGCTGCCATTCCCCAGGAAACCTTCCAGCACCTGATTGAACGTATGCTTGCGAGAGTGGGAGCTGTCATCAATGCTAAGGATGGGGCATATTGAGTTCCAGCATTACCTGTGTAGGGCGCCACGAACTTGTAAGTCACTTTCAGTGAAGTGTCCGGATACTTTTGATCATATTGTGTACCTTCTTAGTTATGAAGTAAGGTTTGAAAGTGAATACGGTGGCTCACAGAGCCAGAATTGTCACTGGCTTTGTTTTTATGAAACCTACTGACAAAATTACAATATTTTCTAAACTTGTGTGCAAAGAAACTGTAGAAAGATCGATTTACGAAATTTTGGGGGAGGGAGGGAAGGGGGACGGATGCAGCTTTGATCGCCTCTCCGACTGTGGACAGCTAGGGACTAAGGATGCCGGTTATCGTTGAAGCAACCGGTTTTCGATTACATAGGATTTTTTTCACGCCCGTTTAACCTGGCTGTTAAATTGCTCAAGGCAACCAGTTTCTCAAATAACTGATTTTCGTTTTTTTTTGTTCCTATTATTTCGTGTAATAAACGTAGAATCTAATAAAGATGGTAAAGTTTTGACCCTCTCTGTTTTAAGATACAGAGAAACAAAATATTAAATTAAGTAGGCAAATAAAAGATAGCTTAGTCCGTTCACCGTTTGCTGCTTTTCTTGAAAAACCATAAATGGTTGAACATCACAAAAAATCATTTCAAAAAGATTTTCTGAAACTCTGCTCATATCTCATGTTATAATCAGAGATCATAACGACTACTCGTATTTTGTGCGTTATGAAAATCACTGCTAAAGAGCGAAAACTGATGTTAAATAACTGTGTTTTTCGTCTTAATTTGTCCGTTTTCAAGGGCTACTAGCAGATAAAGACATACTGTACAGACACAGGCACCAGACCAGCTATTTTCTATTTTAATTGTATACTATGAATGAACTGCTGTCAAGTTTTTAATTCATTACTGTAACCATAGTTTCCTTTCTGTTATTATTCCATACAAAAGCGATATAAATCTTCAACCTTTTAAAGCAAGTGAACCATCGTGTTTCATTGCTACATCACTCTGTAAAAATATTTCCAGATTAGAGTTTGTGCCATTTTGCAGTACAACGGATATCCGGTAGCGAAAGCGAGAAAGTATCATACAGACCAGGTGGGGACAAATCTTACACATTACGCATTCCCGCGTACGACACCTTAAGCCACGACACGTGGCAAGAAAGCCTTTATTGTCTGAGCAGTGCTGTTCCAATTTTTATGCCATGTGTTTGTTGTCGTTCCTGCTGTCGTTATTAAAAAAGCAGTGATCGCTTATCCCATTTTCTATTACACAGTATTTCAAACCAATGCAAATTTTATGAATTTCTCCATTCTTTAAAAAAGATTTGTTTAAAAATGAAAAATTTTAGCACTGCTTCTATGGTTAAAATTGATAGTTCCACGAGCTGCGACATATTCAAAAGAAGTTCAACAGGGATCCAGGAAATATTTGTTTTGTTATAAACACAATCATGGATCACAAAAATTTTATTAACCATGTAACTATACTGGTGGAAATAAATATCGCAAAGTGAAAAGAGAAATGTTGTAGGGTAACGATATTTCTCGAATACATTTATCTAGGTAACGTTTTCAAGTGATTAACACTGTAAGATCACGGGTTAATGTAAGCGCCAGATAAGCCATTGCAAATGTGAAATGCTGCTACATTAATACTGGTGCAACCACCGGAATGTTGAATGCAAGCGTCCAGACGTGCGTGAGTTGTGTTGTACAGATACCAGGCGTCAATTTGTGAGATGGATTTCCTTGCCTGTTGCACGTCGTCGGTCCGCTCAGGGTCGGTTAACGGTGTTTGTGGATGAGGCTGAAGTCGTCGTCAGATGATGCCCCATATGTGCGTGGCTGGACATAGATCTGGTGATCAAGCAGGCCAAACAACTTGTCGACACCCTGTAGAGGACGTTGGGTTACAACAGCGGCATGTGGGCGAGCGTTATCCTGTTGGAAAAACACCCTGGAATGTTGTTCATGAATGGCAGCAAAATAGGCCGAATCACCAGACTGACGTACACGTTTGCAGACAGAGTGCATGGGAAAGCCACGAGAGTGCTCCTGCAGTCATACGAAATAGCACCCTAGACCATAGTTACAGGTGTGGGTCAGTGTTTGTAGCACGTAGACAGGTTCAAGGCAAGCCCTGAACTGGTCTCCTTGTAATCAACACACGGCCAAAAGTGGCACAGATACAGAACCAGTTTTCATTAGAAAACGCAACAGACCTTAACCCTGCCTTCTAATGAGCTCTTGCATGACACCACTGAAGTTACAAATGGCAGTGGTTTGGGGTCGGTGGGATGCACGCTACAGGGCGTCTGGCTCTGAGTTGTACTTGAAGTAACCTATTCGGAACACTTCGTTGTGTCACTGCGGTGCCAACTGCTACTAACATTGCTGATGCAGATGCAGTACGATGCGCTAAAGCCATACGGCGAACATGATGGTCTTCCTTCTCAGCAGTGCCACGTGGCTGTCCCGAGGCCGGGCCTTTTTCCGACCATACATTCTCGTGACGATTGCTGCCAGAAGTACAGTGGCTGCATTCCTGCCAATCTTTTCAGCAATTTCCCAGAAGGAATATCCAGCTTCCAGTAGCACTGTTACACGATCTAGTTCAAACTCAATGAGACGTTGATAATGGTATCTTTGTCGCCTAAAATGCATTCTCGACTAAAATCAACTGACTATATCCAAGTTCAAAGGTAACTAACGCTCACTATTGTTACAGCGTTTATTTAAAGAAAACCTGATTTGCATCCACATAGTGGTGTTCCTAGCACCATTATTGGGCGATTGGCGCAAAATTTGAATAGGCATCACCTTCCAGATGTAGAAACACGCCTTCTAAATTTCGTTTATGTAGGACAACTCCTTCATGGTGCTGCGATTTTTCTTCTATCAGTGTATGTTCGGTCAGCTATGATCACCTTCAGACCTAAAAAATATAACATTTAGAGCTACGCTGATGTACAATGACTTCAAATCATATAAAATATGGACTCATAAATCATTATTATTAAATGACATGTTTGATGATAACAATAATTATAACAAAACCGTCGGTTTTTTACTCAGTTATTTGTAAAAAATAAAAAGAAACACCTGTTATAACCGAGACCAAACAAATACCGAAAAATACCGGTTACTGAGAATTAAAATACTGTTAACAGTTCGAACTACTCCGATGCCCCGTCCCTACTGCGAATAGGGTAGGGAAAAACCGACCGGTTGGTTTTTGCCATCCCTATTGGGGGCTCTGAATGGGAAAAATCGACTGGTCAAATGCGATACCTACATTTAGTGCTGAATAACTGGTATTTTTCGTACTTCTTTAGTCTTTGTTATAACAAGTGTATTCTTTTTATTTTTTACTAATAACCGACGAAAAAAACCGAAATATCAACTAGCCATAGAGCAGAGGGAAAAATTTTTCGTTCTTGAATAAATCTTTTTTTTTAAAGGAGTAAGTTTTATTCGTAAAATTTGCATTGGTTGAATCTATTGCGTTATTATAGGAAACGGGAAAAGCGATCATGCTATTTTAATAACAATACCGACAGCAATGAGCAGCAAACACGTGGCATAAGAACTGGTGCAGCAGTGCTGTGACCATAACGTCCCTTTTGCTGTGTGTCGCAGCGTAAGAGATCCGTGTACGTACAGTGTGCAAAACTTGCATCCACTTGATATATACAGCAGTTTCTCGCTGTCATCGCCTGACGTCCGTTATTTTGCAGAATGGCATCAACCGTTCAAAAATGGTTCAAATGGCTCTGAGCACTATGAGACTTAACTTCTGAGGTCATCAGTCCCCTAGAACTTAGAACTACTTAAACCTAACTAACCTAAGGACATCACACACACCCATGCCGGAGGCAAGATTCGAACCTGCGACCGTAGCGGTCGCGTCTTTCGAGACTGTAACGCCTAGAACCGCTCGACCAACCCGGCCGGCGCATCAACCGTAGTCTGGAATTTTTTTTACAAAGCGACCTAGATATGAATTATAATGTTTCATTTGCTTTAAGAAATGCACGATTTGTCTGTCACATCTATTGGATAATAGAAGACGAAGGAAATGATGGTAACAGTAATAAATTACAAACTTAGCTATTCATTCATCTATCTCTCTCTCTCTCTATTCATTTAGTCAGTTCTGACTCTTCGTGACCCCATGAACCAAATCACGCCACTTTTTCCTGTCTTGCACTTTCTCTCGTAGACCTTCCAGGTTGGAACACATTGCTTCTGTGATGCCATCGATCCATCTCATCCTCTGACGTCCTCTTCTTCTAGTTCCTTCAATCTTCCCCAGCATTAATGTTTTTTCCAGCGAGGCATGCCTTCATTCATAGTATACAATAAAAATAGAAAGTAGCTGATCTGCTTCCTGTCTACATAATATGCCTTTATCTGCTAGTAAACCCTTGAAAATGGACACATTAACATGAAAAACAGAGTTGTTCAACATCAGTTTTCACCTTTTAACACTGACTATTCGTATTGACCAAAGAGTGGTACAATGCCCGATTACAGCACGATTTTTGATCAGAGTTGGTTCAAAATGGTTCAAATGGCTCTGAGCACTATGAGACTTAACTTCTGAGGTCATCAGTCCCCTAGAACTTAGAACTACTTAAACCTAACTAACCTAAGGACATCACACACACCCATACCCCAGGCGGGATTCGAACCTGTGACCGTAGCAGTTTTGATCAGAGTTTCAAAACTTGTAATCAGTATGCGAATACTGGTGTGTTTTTTGTACTGTTCGATCACTTATCGCTTTTCGAGGAAAGGAACGACTGGTGGATAGAATCTTTTTAATTTAATGTTATGATTTTGTGTATCTTGAAACTGAGTCAAAATTTTTCAATCTTTGTTCGATTTGTACGGTTATCACAGGAAATATTAGGAATAACAAGACGAAAATCGGTTGTTTTGGAAACAGGTTATTTTAAACGGTTTTAACATTCAGGTTAGCCGGCCGGGGTGGCCGAGCGGCTCTAGGTGCTACAGTCTGGAACCGCGCGACCGCTACGGTCGCAGGTTCGAATCCTGCCTCGAGCATGGATGTGTGTGATGTCCTTAGGTTAGTTAGGTTTAAGTAGTTGTAAGTTCTAGGGGACTGATGACCTCAGAAGTTAGGTCCCATAGTGATCAGAGCCATTTGAACCATTCAGGTTAAAATGGCGAAAAAAAACGATACAACCGAAAACTGGTTACTGGGGACTGGAAGAGGCATCCATAGGTCCGTATGGAAACAAAGCGACCAACATTTGGCAGCGCAGGCGGAGCAGTGCGGGCGGCGGCGGCCGGGAGGAGTTTTGAGCGCCGCCCTGCGGGAGCCCCGCTGCAGCACTTATGCCGGGCCGACCGCAGCTGGGCGTGCGCGGCGCACTCCCGGCTAATGCCGCTGCCCGCGCTAATAGAGCGAGAAATCCGGCGCGTAATTACTGACTCGGCCAGCGGCCGTCCCGTCCCAGGGCGGCGCCAGCGGGCCGTTCCATGTTGCAATGCCCAAAAGACCGACTGTACCCACCAATTACCCACCACGCGGTCTGTCACCCCCCTTTTTTACTACTATTATTTATTTTTTTGTGCAACAAAAATTGAGTGACAGTGGCGACCGGAGTAACGGTTCATTAATTTCGTTAAAAGTCGGATAATTTACGTGTTTTCCCTGGCGTGTTTCTGCCTCTGCCCGAACCAAACAATAAATAAACAGAAACCTCTTTTTTTCGGCCCTTTTTCCCCTTCAACCGCCCCTCTCCCCCCCCCCCCCCCCCCCCACACCACCGTGAAATTGAACAGTAGTGGTCGGGGTGTAATTCGATATGTGCCGGTCACTTCGTGGTAGTCACAATTAATTAAAATTGGCGCGCATCATTAATCAAAGCGGTTTCCCACCGGTCCGGGACCCCCAGCCGCACACTCTTCCTCTTCCATGCCCCTCCCTCTCCTCTCTCTCCCCACCCCCTCCGCAGGCCCGCATTGCCCACACCATCTTTGGGTTCTGCGCCAGCGCCTGCGCAGTTGTTCCATCTCCCGCGGCGGAGCTGCAGTTATTTTACTTTCCGTTTCCTCTTTTTTTATTTTGTGGCGGCTGAATGATGAATCGGGACAGCGCAATATGCTTCCGAACGGAGCGCGAGCGGCCAATTTAGCGGCGCACATGCTACACCGGAGCTGCGGGTTGCCGGCTTGCAGGAGCCGCACAGAGCGCTGCGCCGACAATCCAGGCGTGGGCACGAGGGCATAGCTTTCCCCTTGCGGACCAATGTCACTGACGTTTTTGGACATATAGACTTTGTCGCTCGGTATGTCATCAGTTCCAGGAACAAATAATGCCACACAAATAATACAGTATGTCACTTTCTTATAGTATAATGAACAGAGACAGACTATAGTTTCAGTGTTAAGGGAAGACTAGAAGTCCATTACCAACGTATTAAAACTCTCGAGTGGCGGTGAGTCCTACGGAATTTTTGTTCCCTTAGAGTATGTCTCAAAATATGTGTTTTTGTACGTTCTCAAAACTTTCAAGCCGGCCGTTGTGGCTGAGCGGTTCTAGGCGCTTCAGTCCGGAACCGCGCTGCTGCTACGGTCACAGGTTCGAATCCTGCCTCGAGCTTGGATGTGTGTGATGTCCTTAGGTTAGTTAGGTTTAAGTAGTTCTAAGTCTAGGGGACTTAGATTCGAATTCGGTTTTACAGAGAGTACTCTACTGCATTCGCTCCTTACTAAGCTTGCATTTATCGCGAATCTCTTGCCCAACGTAAAGTCCCGAGCAAAAAATGGTTCAAATGGCTCTGAGCATTTGGGGGACTTAACATCTGTGGTCATCAGTCCCCTTGAACTTAGAACTACTTAAACCTAACTAACCTAAGGACATCACACACATCCATGCCCGAGGCAGGATTCGAACCTGCGACCGTAGCGGTCACGCGGTTCCAGACTGAAGTGCCTAGAACCGCACGGCCACACTGGCTGGCAGTCCCGAGCGACTGGAAAAAAGGGCAGGTGGCGCCTGTATATAAGAAGGGTAGAAGGACGGATCCTCACAATTACAGACCAATATCCTTAACATCGGTTTGTTGCAGGATTCTCGAACATACTCTCATTTCGAATATAATGAATTTCCTTGAGACAGAGAAGTTGCTGTCCATGCATCAGCACGGCTTTAGAAAGCATCGCTCCTGCGAAACGCAACTCGCTCTTTTTTCGCATGATATCTTGCGAACCATGGATGAAGGTTATCAGACGGATGCCATATTCCTTGACTTCCGGAAAGCGTTTGACTCAGTGCCCCACTGCAGACTCCTAACTAAGGTACGAGCAAATGGGATTGGTTCCGAAATATGCGAGTGGCTCGAAGACTTCTTAAGTAATAGAACCCAGTTCGTTGTCGTCGACGGTGAATGTTCGTCGGAGGTGAGGGTAACATCTGGAGTGCCCCAGGGAAGTGTGGTAGGTCCACTGTTGTTTTCTATGTACATAAATGATCTTTTGGATTGGTTGGATAGCAATGTGCGGCTGTTTGCTGATGATGCTGTGGTGTACGGGAAGGTGTCGTCGTTGAGTGACTGTAGGAGGATACAAGATGACTTGGACTGGATTTGTGATTGGTGTAAAGAATGGCAGCTAACTCTAAATATAGGTAAATTTAAATTAATGCTAATGAATAGGAAAAAGAGTCCTGTAATGTTTGAATACTCCATTAGTAGTGTAGCGCTTGACACAGTCACGTCGATTAAATATTTGGGCGTAACATTGCAGAGCGATATGAAGTGGAACAAGCATGTAATGGTAGTTGTGGGGAAGGCGGATAGTCGTCTTCGGTTCATTGGCAGAATTTTGGGAAGATGTGGTTCAACTGTAAAGGAGACCGCTTATAAAACACTAATACGAGCTATTCCTGAGTACTGCTCGAGCGTTTGGGATCTCTATCAGGTCGGATTGAGGGAGGACACAGAAGCAATTCAGAGGCGGGCTGCTAGATTTGTTACTGGTAGGTTTGATGATCACGCGAGTGTTACGGAAATGCTTCAGGAACTCGGGTGGGAGTCTCTAGAGGAAAGGAGGCGTTCTTTTCGTGAATCGCTACTGAGGAAATTTAGAGAACCAGCATTTGAGGCTGACTGCAGTACAATTTTACTGCCTCCAACTTACGTTTCGCGGAAAGACCACAAAGATAAGATAAGAGAGATTAGGGCTCGTACAGAGGCATATAGGCAGTCATTTTTCCCTCGTTCTGTTTGGGAGTGGAACAGGGAGAGAAGGTGCTAGTTGTGGTACGAGGTACCCTCCGCCACGCACCGTATGGTGGATTGCGGAGTATGTATGTAGATGTAGATTCAGGTGTAGGGGACTGATGACCTCAGATGTTAAGTCCCATAGTGCTTAGAGCCATCTGAACCAAAACTTTCAAAATGCTTTGCAATTTACAGAAAGAAACTGGAGAAATCGCACTTTATCAGGCCAACGCCGTTAGCAATCAAGGGATTTTTAGCAGCTGAAAGTAACGACACGTGTTTCGCGTCCTAATTTCGTTCGTGAAACTCTTGCTTGGTGTGTGATACGTTACTATATTCTAGAACTCTCTTCTAAGACATATACGGCTGTAGCATGACTTTACTGCAGACAGGCCCGGATCTAGGGGGGTGGGGAGGTGGCAGGGGGGGGGGGAGGGACAAACCGTGATATCTGCCCCGGGTGGCAATGCAGGGTATGCCACATTCAGGTTCTTGAAGAGACAAACCTCCTCTCACAAAGCGAACAGCATGGGTTTGAAACGCATCCCTGTTGGTTTTCGAACATTTTTGAACACATTCTAAGTTGATTTCTGGACGAGTCATAAGTTGATTTTTTAATGCGTCCATAGTGTACGTGACGTCTCTGCCAGGGGTATCCTCGTAGCATAAAGAAATAAAAATATTTCCTGTAGACGATAGGGGACGGGGCAATAAGAGCTGAGCCGAATAAACCCGAACTGGTGAATACCAATCGCTGTTTGTTTGTGTGGTGATTGGGTGTGAGAATGATAAGCGTTGTTATAATTACTAGCGAAATCCATAGATTCAAACTACCAGAGTGGAAATAAACGACTAACAGGAATAACAGGTAAAAAAGATTGCATAGTATCTTCTCAGTGTATCCAAGAAAATGAAATTTTGGCAGAAAATTTTTGCTGGGTCGCTGCACTTCTAACGGCAAATTGTGCAGTCCCTGGTTAGCAGCCGCTTCAGTTCTATTCTTGGAATAGTGCGGAAAACGCATTGTACGGACACGTAATAATGCCTAACCGAAGAATAAATGCGGGATACCTAAACCAGTGATGCTGCCAGGGTTAGTGAGGTTAACGGGAGAATAAGTTTCGTCAGTAACAGGAACAGTTACAGAATTAGTGATGACGAGACTGGTAGAACGAGGAAGGAGAAGAAAGGGAAAATCACACAAACTGTATGGAACAATATGACGATTCCAAATTAGTATGAGAATTTTGTACTACTACAACTTTCCGATATCATTCTCGAAAAACTGGAGCATATGAATAAAATGCGAAACTATTTCCCAACATAAAACTTTATGCTTGTTATAGGCCTAATAGGCATTTAATATTGGTACTTCGTGAATTATATTCTGTCGTGTTATTTATGTAAATGGAGTAGATAAAAATGACCATTTGTGCCCAAAAGTCTCGCTATTTGGCGTGTGTTACAACTGCTGCAATATTAGAAAGGCCTATTTAGTTTTATCTAGCAGACAGTGAGAAAAAAGTCGTAAATCAAATCGAGAAACCACACCACTCTTGGGTACTATTGATATTAACGGCCTCTTTAGTATTAGACAACGACATTTTGATTTTTCATGTAGCAAAGCGTTTGACGAATTTTTATGAGGTAGTAAATTCTTTCGCAGAAAGGAAAGCACGCCAGCACGCCATGGAAAGCTGTATCAAGATTAGAGAGAAAAAATGTAGGGACCTAAGGACTGAAGAAACATGTAGTGTCTTACTTGTCTCTTGTCTTTACTGGTTTTATGCTTCCTACATTTAATGTTATATCATACAAAAGAGAAAGTTATTGGTTAGTGGATAAGAAAGAGTGCAAATTATCTGAAGAGTTCTTATTCTCCCGGTCGCAAATAATCCCATCAAGTTTTTTTTAAGGGGGGTAGGATGTTAGACCGGCCGACTGGGTGTAGGAGAGACACCATAGGACATTTTAATTTCCACTGCCCTGAATATAGGTTTGATGGCTTCCATTAGAAAATATACACGTGTAATTCCACAGAGTGAAGTACAGTGACGTGAGACAGAAGAATGCTGTGTGAAGAGGCGTGGCACTACACTTGGACACACTTAAGACCGAACAACATGTCTTACATTTTCTCGAACATATATGTTTCATATATATCAAGTCCGCCCCGGTTGCTGAGTGGTCAGCGTGACAGACTGTCAATCCTAAGGGCCCGGGTTCGATTCCCGGCTGGGTCGGAGATTTTCTCCGCTCAGGGACTGGGTGTTGTGTTGTCCTAATCATCATCATTTCATCCCCATCGACGCGCAGGTCGCCGAAGTGGCGTCAAATCGAAAGACCTGCACCAGGCGAACGGTCTACCCGACGGGAGGCCCTAGCCACACGACATTTCCATTTATATATATCAAACTCTTCAGAAAGATGTGCGCTACAAAATGAGCATATATTTGAAAAATCGATTTTTTAAAAACATTGTTGACGTCCTACCACAAACGCTCGATAGGGGGGTGGGGGGAGGGGGAGCGGGTGCCGGCGAGTTTTTTGTCGTAGATCCAGTTCTGACTACAGATGGTAGATTTGCCAATTACAGCACCAAAAAACGTGTTTTAACACGACCAAAACAGTATTAAACGTCGATGAATTATGAATCACAGGATAATAGAGTGATATAAAGACAGGGATTCGAGAAAGGAGGATCAGTCTCCGTGTTGGACAGGTATTGGAGAACGGAGCATCGGTCTTTATGTCGATTTTCCTTCCTTGAAAGCAGCGGAACGTAAAAATCTTGTGGAGGTTGGTATCACTCTCTTAGGCTCAACGACGTGAGCCTTCTAGAAGTCCGTAACAGCTGTATCCCGTAGAAGGCACGCCACAGACCTCTACTACAGGGAGCTAATCTGCCTTTCAAGGCTGCACAGCCTTACGATTAGGCACTGTCTGTTTGGAAAACACCGCTCTTGTTCCTTGATTTCTGGAAAGCATTCGATACAGTTCCGCACTGTCGCCTAATGAACAAAATACGAGCGTACGGAATACCAGACCATTTTTGTGATTGCTTTGAAGAGTCTCTAGCGAACAGAACGCAGAATGTCATTCTTAACGGAGAGAAATCTTCAGTAGTAAAAGTAACGGAATGTTATAGGAGTGTTAATTTTCTCAGTGTATATAAATGAAACAGTGTATAAAGTCGAAAGCTCTTCATGTTGCTGTTATATACACGGAAGTCGTAGTGAAATGCAGGAAAATTCCTAGAGAGGATCGACACTTGACGGAAGGGTTGCCAGCTGACTCTCAATATAAGCCAGTGTAGCATATTGCTCTTAAATAGCCGGAAAGATCCGTTATTACAAGACTACACGATTAATTAACAAATTTGAGAAATAGTCATATCCATAAAATATATGAGAGAATGTGTACAGAGCGATTTAAAGTAGAAGGAGCACACAAAACTAATTGTAGGAAAGACAGTGGCGAAAATGAGATTCATTAGAAGAATCTTCGGATAGAGTAGCCCCCAGTGAAGGTGGTAGCTCCCAGAAACCTATCTCGATCGATACTTGTGTATTGCTCGTCAGTTTGTGATCCGAACCCGATATGACTGATACAGGAAATAGAGAATATCCGAAGAAGAGCAGCGCATATCTTCACAGATTCATTATGTATGCGCGAAAGCGCCACAGAGATGCTAATCCAGCTCCAGAGGCAGACTCTAGAAGAGAGACGTTGTGCATCACGGCATGGTTTAGTGTTAAAATTCCTTCATAGAAGAGTCAACTAGCATCTTGCTTCCGCCTAGCTATATCTCTCGAAAAAACCGTGAAGGTAAAATAAGAGACTCAAGCTCACAGGGATCCTTATCGACAGTAGTTCTTCTCACGCATCATCCGTGACTGTAACAGAAGGGGGACGGTGGGAGGGGGCCGAGTAGCGCTGTCCAATGTCCCTAAGTTCGCGGGATTTCACAATTTGTAGGGATTGGCATAACCCATCTCGCCTTTTGGGCACTGTCAACGTATGGAAATAATGGTCATCTACATGAAAGTTCTGATATGGTGATAAACAAGGAAGTTACAATGAAGCTCGCCAAGAGTTAGCGACGTATAGAGATGATCTAGTAGAAAGCGTCGGAAGCTCTATAACACTGGTCGCAGATGATGCGGTGGTCTGTAGGAAAGTAGCAACGTCATAAGACAGTACCGATTTGCAGAATGATCAGCAGAGGACTTGATGAATGGTGCAGGCTCTGGCAGTCGACCGTGAACGTGAATAAAAGTAACACAGGAAAAGGAATCCTCTACTATACAAATACACTATTAATGACAAACTGTTGGAAAAAGCATTTACAGTAAAACGTGTACGAGTAACTATCCAGAACGACCTTATGTGGAATGACCGCATAAAACAAATAGTAGGAAAAACAGATGCCAAACTAAGTTTAATAGGAAAGATATTAAGGAAATATAACTAATCCACGAAGGAACTAGCTCACAAGGTGCTTGTTTGACCGATTCTTGAGTGCTGTTCATCAGTCTGGGACCCTTGCTAGAAAGGATCAAGTGATAAGCGGCGCGTTTCGTCACGAGATAGTTTAGTCGGCGCGAGAGCATTACAGAGATGCTCAACAAATTCCAGTGGCAGACGTTACGAGAGAGGCGTTGCGCATCACGGAGAGGTTTGTTATTGGAATTCCGAGAGCACACTTTCCGGGAAGAGTCGGACAACATATTACTTCCTCCCACACAAATCTCGCGAAATGACCACACCGGGAAATGCATAGGCTTACCGATAATCATTCATCTCACAAGTCATTCTTAAGTGTAACAGGGAGGGGGGGGGGGGAGGGAGGGATCAGTTAGTGTTACCAGAAATTCCCTCCACCACACATCGTTAGGTGACGCGCTGAGTATGATATATTTCCAGACGTAAAGGGACGCCTGAATGCGTGCCAGAACTATACGCTTCGAAAACACTCAGTCGAGTGGCTTTAATTGTTGTAGTATTACAGCCATGCCGTTGTTTTCTGAACAGTTCGACTTCTACCCCCTCTTACCCACCGAATGGCCGTGGATTCCAGGTGCGCCAGTTACTACTTACGTTCCATGCTACTGGCCACCCCCAGCATTCGCCTGCTTGCTTGTTTTGTTCGTAGTAAGAAACAAGACGTTGGAGATTCTCAATTCAGTCAGTGGATATACGACTAGTATGTGATTTGTAGACTATGGGTGTCCACATATAACTCCCACTGTCACCTAAAAAATGATAAATTAGGGACTGAGCTGAGCATCGTGTTTCTTTGTAAAACGTTTAACAGCTCACAAAATTTATTTCTGTTATGCAAGAATTTCAGTGTGGTACCCAGGCGTCTCTCGTAAGACTCCAAGGCGACGTTCGATTTCTGCCCATGTACGGGTCAGTGTTGCAGCATCAGCGGTTCTGATTTATTCATTGATTCGTGCACGAAGTATAGCAGTATCATTGAGCAGTGTTGTCTACATGCAGTCCTTGATGTAACAGCACAAAACGAAGTCCAAGGGCGTGACATCAGGAGAGCGCGGTGGCAAAACGATGGGACCATGACGACCCGTCCACATTACGGACAGCTGATCTTGCTTCCCACAGTTCGCGTGGTCCACGACGGATTAACTTCCGGAGGCTGCGATGAAATGCTAGTAGTACACTGTCAACATATGCTTGAGAAACAGGAGGATGTACGCTTCCAGGAAGGTCTCTGACGCTGCATGTCTCTTTAAAGGTTTTGAACCACCTCCTTAGGCTTGCTTTTGCCAGTGGCACCTTCCTGCAGTGGCGTCGATAATGCACAGTGCCGTTGTCACAGATTTCAATTCCGCATACCGGATGACACATTTCGCCTTCTACTGGTCCGTCGTCATTTTGATGCACTCCAAGTCAAATCTGCAGCAAAAGAAAGAGGAAAATAATTTTGAGAGCTGATAACTACGGTTCTCTACTTTTAATAGTTTCTGAGTTATGATGTTTTGAAATTATAGTGAGTCTTTAATGACGCCCTGTAAATATTTATTTTGAAACACAGTAAATACAAGGAATCTGAATGAATCTACTTATTAGTTAGATGTATTAAGTAACTAGACTAACGAGCCTAAACATAAACCCGTTTAAGTAGGTAACACAAAGTATACAATTTTTTTTATTATGCGTGTGTTCCTTTGCATTGAACACTTAAATATGGGTTTTCTGTATGAAGTTTTTTTTCTAGACTAACTGTAGAATCGTAGATATTAAGAAGACTATAACGAAAAAACAAAATTTATTTTATGAAAAATATAATTTTTTTTACCTGCCTGAAAATAATAATTTTCATGAATAGAACACAGCTTTTGAGTACAATTGCACCAATGCATCAAATTTTTTCATACTATATTATAAGAATATACCTACCCGATAACTAACTTTGTATCCTCTTTTGGACTTCTAGGCCCTTGTCCTGCCGATTTTTTTAGATTACCAGCCCCTAAGTCCGATTTTATGTAAATGGATCAAGCAACACCAGCGACAAGTACAGTGGTACAGAAAGTACGGTCCACCGCATATCTTAACGTGGCCTGCGGAATGTAGATGTAGGTCTAATGGATGCAGAGGAAAGTGCAAGAAATGAAGAAAACAGAAATGATAGGACTCTTGATTTAATGGAAGAAAGGTGGGGGTCTTAGTCCCGATGACGATTAAACGCACACGGTGTCTTAAGTCCCTTTAACACGATCGACTTTTTTGTCTCAACTGACTACTCGAGTAAGTGAGACTACTACAGCGCCCTAGCGTTTTATTCCCGTGCTGACTCTCGTTTGTTTCGAGCGGTCGTTTTCGTTTACATGTAAGCGCCAAAACTGCGTGTGTTGTGAGAGCTGCCTGCTGTACAGTTTGGCATCTGAACGGTGAAACTGAGGTTAACAGGGACTATACTTTTTTTAAGAAAAAACAGAAATATACGGTAGTAACGTAGGTAGGAGCGAAGCAGAATTCGTAGTGATAGTTCTTGTCAAAGGTCGTGTGGTAAATTCTTTATACTGCTGAGAACTGAGAGAATAGGAAAGGTGTTTTCAAACATTTCAGAACATATATATTTATTTGTTTGAGGCAATATACGGGGTGTCGGGGGTATAACTGCAGATATTGTTGTTGGTGAGTGAGGGCAGTGCAGTGAACAACACTGCATCAGTATTTACTTCAGTTGCAGACTGACACCTGTAGCTATTTGGGGTATTATAGTTTTAGGTTGGTTAGTATGTCAAAGTAGATGTGGCAAGAGTAAGCCATTAATGTTTATTTTCCCCTGGGTAGCGGTCAGATGTTGAAGCGCGGACGTCTGTTCGCAAAACGATTAGTCTATATACTGACTGGCGTAGTGTACTTGGTAGTGCACGTACAACCGTACATCAAGTAGTAAATTATGTAACGTGTTTGCAGGAAGACCGTTAGACACAGAGAAAAAACAACTAAAGAGCTGAAGTGGGAACAAATTAAGGTACCAATGAAGACAATATCTGCCTTTATACCCGTAATTGGTAGTGACCGGGCCAAATATCTCGCGAAATAAGCATCAAACGAAAAAACTGCAAAGAACGAAACTCATCTAGCTTGAAGGGGGAAACCAGATGGCGCTATGATTGGCCCGCTAAATGGCGCTACCATAGGTCAAACGGAAATCAACTGCGTTTTTTTAAATAGGAACCCCCATTTTTTATTACATATTCGTGTAGTACGTAAAGAAATATGAATGTTGTTGTTGGACCACTTTTTTCGCTCTGTGATAGATGGCGTTATAATAGTCACAAACGTATAAGTACGTGGTATCAGGTAACATTTAGCTAGTTCGGACGGTATTTGCTTCGTGATACATTACCCGTGTTAAAATGAACCGTTTACCAATTGCGGAAAAGGTCGATATCGTATTGATGTATGGCTATTGTGATCAATATGCCCAACGGGCGTGTGCTGTGTGACCTGCTCGGTATCCTGGACGACATCATCCAAGTGTCCGGACCGTTCGCCGGATAGTTACGTTATTTAAGGAAACAGGAAGTGTTCAGCCACATGTGAAACGTCAACCACGACCTGCAACAAATGATGATGCCCAATTAGGCGTTTTAGCTGCTGTCGCGGCTAATCCACACATCAGTAGCAGAAAAATTGCCCGAGAATCGGGAGTCGCAAAAACGTCGGTGTTGAGAATGTTACATCAACATCGATTGCACCCGTACCATATTTCCATGCACCAGGAATTGCATGGCGACGACTTTGAACGTCGTGTACAGTTCTGCCACTGGGCTCAAGAGAAATTACGGGACGATGACAGATTTTTTGCACGCGCTCTATTTAGCGAAGAAGCGTCATTCACCAACAGCGGTAACGTAAATCGGCATAATATGAACTATTGGGAACGGGAAATCCACGATAGTTGCGACAAGTGGAACATCAGCGACCTTGGCGGGTTAATGTATGGTGCGGCATTATGGGAGGATGGATAATTGGCTCCTCATTTTATCGATGGCAATCTAAATGGTGCAATGTATGCTGATTTCCTACGTAATGTTCTACCAATGTTACTACAAGAGGTTTCACTGCATGACAGAATGGCGATGTACTTCCAACATGATGAATATCCGTCACATACCTCGCATGCGGTTGAAGCGGTATTGAATAGCATATTTTACGACAGTTGGCTTGCTCGTCGAGGCACCATACGATGGCCCGCACGTTCACCGGATCTGACGTCCCCGGATTTCTTTCTGTGGGGAAAGTTGAAGGATACTTGCTATCGTGATCCACCGACAACGCCTGACAACATGCGTCAGCGCATTGCCAATGCATGTGCGAACATTACGGAAGGCTAACTACTCGCTGTTGAGAGGCAAGTCATTACATGTATTGCCAAATGCATTGAAGTTGACGGACATCATTTTGAGCATTTATTGCATTAATGTGGCATTTCCAGGTAATCGCGCTATAACAGCATGCGTTCCCAGAAATGATACGTTTACAATGGTACATGTATCGCATTGGAATAACCGAAATAAAATGTGCAAACTTACCTACGTTCTGTATTTTAATTTAAAAAACCTACCCGTTACCAAATGTTCGTCTAAAACTGTGAGCCATATGTTTGTGACTATTACAGCGCCATCTATCACAAAGCGAAAAAAAGTGGTCCAACTAAAACATTCATATATCTTTACGTACTACACGAATATGTAATAAAAAATGGGAGTTCCTATTTAAAAAAAACGCAGTTGATATCCGTTTGACCTATGGCAGCGGCATCTAGCGGGCCAACCATAGCGCCATCTGATTTCGCCCTTCAAGCTAGACGAGTTTCGTTCTTTGTAGTTTTTCGTTTGACGCTTATTTCGTGACATATTTGGTCCGGTCACGATCAATGGATCACCCTGTATTTGCAGATACATAAAACAATATTCAGAATTAACTTATTGGCGCCTTCTTGATTTTTCATTTGTATCTTCTTTTTTTACTAAGTGCCAAATAACTATGAAAATTATTTCTCTCTTCAAATAATTCTGACTTTTTCACTGTTGGAATAATTTTTATTAAAGCATAATGCAGGTTTTTTCTCTACAAAATGTAAATACCTTTTTGCTTTCAGCAATTTCGTTTCTGTTGTAGGAGAAGCCTAGTAGGCAAAATACCAAGACCTTGTGTGACTTTTCCTGTCACGAAAACAAAACAAACATTACAATACAGATTAAGAAGACACGAAAGCACGAAATCCAGTCCTACACGGTTCAGTCACATTAATGTGATCACCGCCTATCCTCGACGTCGTCGTGCAATAATAACCACTCACAGACGGCAGGTAGCACCACTACGAGTAGAGGGTATACAAAGCGCGTCTGGTGGACGCGAGTAACAGTGCAGTCGTCGCAGTGCGGAAACGGGACGATTTATCTGACGGCAAGAAGGGCATTATCATTGGCCAAGGGTGAAAGCATTTCCGAGGCTGCTGGGTATGTAAACTGACCGCGAGCCGCCGTGGTTAAAGTATACCGCGAATGGCAAAAGGCGCTACAAAAAACCGGCGTCGAAGCAACTGTGGCGCACGAAGTGCCATAGATGAGAGGGGTGATCGACGGCTGTGGAGATGTGTGCGGGCAAATAGACGTGCAACTGTTGAGTAACTGCCCGCCCAGACGCACCAAAGGCTTACCAACCGTGTCTCCTCAACGACAGTTCAGCGAGTGTAGCTGCGTATGAGCGTCTGCAGCAGGCGGCCGGTTCATGCACCCATGCTGACTGCTGTTCATTGGCGAAGCAGGGTGGAATTCAGTACAGCACTTGTACATCCATTGAGTGGAAACAAGTGACTTTTTCACATGAATCATATTCATGCTCCATCGGACTGCAAACAAACACCCTGCAACAATCGTCGGAAGGGGCCAGGAAGGAGGAGGGAACGTTATGGTGTGGGGAATGTTTTTGTGGCTTTCCCTGGATGATCTTGTCAGTCTGGAAGACACAGTGGTTCGAGTGGTTCGACACAAGTATGCTTCTATCCTCGGGAACCATATCAACCCTTACATGCAGAGTGTTTTTCCTTGGCGCGGTGGCATCTACCAGCAGGAGAGTCCAATACATCAAAGAGCGCGCAGTTTACATGCGTGGTACGAAGTGCACCAGGATGAGTCTACCGTAGTTCCCTGGCCAACAAACCCCCACATTTAAACCCATCAGAAAATTTCTGGGACCCTCTCGACCGGGCTGTTTGCGCCATGGATCCTCAGCCGATAAGCCTTGCACAGCCACGGCACTGGAGTCGGTGTGGCTCAACATTCCTATAGAACCTCATTGACCTCTTTCTGCACGTATCGCAGCGGTTCGCGCCACAAAAGGTGGTGATTCAGGCTTTTGACAGGTGGTCGCATTAATGTGACTAGACGGTGTGTAATAGGGGTGAGGTCGGCCAGAATGGATTAACTTCCTTTGTTAGCAGAGGCCTTCTCAGTCCCTTGTTTCTGCACTTACTCAATTATGTAGCAGACTCGGAAATTTGGGAAATTCACATTCGGCACGATCTATATCTCTTTGACATCATAGAAACACTCGCGTCACGATTAGTTGCTGAATTAAACGCAGGCACGAAAGGTGCACCACTTCGGATAGTTGGGTTTGACTAGAAAGTTGCTCGGGTAGAATGGGCTTTACTAAAGTGCGCGTCATTTACGACGGCGGCCGAGTTTAGGTTCGTTCTGCGCAGCTGACGTCACAAAACACAGTCAGCCAATGAACAGAGAACGACGTTGCCAGAGCTCGACTGCAGTGCAGAGCACGGACGAGTGTCTTCAGTTTTAGAAACGTTCAGTCATAAAGTAATTGAACAAAAGCAATGTCTTGATAGCAGACTTTCTTTTATAGGAAGTTTGGAAAAATCATTCTTTATACCAATTGCTTCATATTATATTAATTAATTAAACCAAACAAGCAATAAGCCTCCTAATTCAGGCGATAGCAAGGAAATTCATTCTCACTAACCACTTTTTCGCAATGAAGAACAGCGGTAATTGTTTATCTCCTATTGTACTTCGACGAAAGGTGAGTAATTGATAGTCATACCAACAATGTTTGTTGGTATTTAGCGTGATACATTAAGTACTCCAGGAATTCTACTAAATGATGAGCTGCGTTAGCGTAAGGGGTAAGGTGTTTGGCTGCTAAGCAAAAGGCTCCGAGTTCAAATCTTGTTTGGTGCTTTATATTTTCTTTATTTAAAATCAATATCGAAGTGTCTTACTTCATGAATTTTATTCGTTTTAATGTAATTTTTTGAAATTTCTAGTGACAACTAAAATCGACCATACGGAAAGTATACTCTGTGGACTTTTACCTCTGCAAATTCTTCAAAATTTCGTGCAATGGTTTACTATATTTAATGCTGCACAATAACTGGGTTGAACATCGAAACAAAATTAAGTCATTTATGGGGGGAAGGTATCAGTCAAGAAGATGAGTAAAATTTTTGTGAAATCGAACGATAAGTAGAAGTGAACTGTAGTTGCTGAATTAAACGCAGGCACGAAAGGTGCACGCACTTCAGATAGTCGGTTTTGACTAGAAAGTCGCTCGGGTGGAGTGGGCTTTACTAACAACTGTTCCTCCCGCTCACCATTCGCTGTTGCAACTTGGAAGAAAGGGGAGAGGGGCAGTGAGCTAGAGTGGTTCACGAAGTGTTCTCCGCCTCACACGAGGTTGCTAGTAGAGTGCAGATTTGGAAGCTCTAGGTATTTTGGAAAGGATCCGCTGCGAGCTGCATTAGGCGCGGCTCGGTGCGCGACCCCACTTGTTCGCCGCCCAGAGGCGCTCCACCCTGGTGGCTTACGGCGTCGCTCACGCGCTCTCGACGCAGCTGAGCCCTGCCTGGCTGACTCGGCTCTGCGCTGACAGACAGCCGTGACGTTATTAATTAACACTGGCTGCGGGTAATGTTTGCCCGTCTGAGTGACCGCCACGCATTGTGCGGCGCGAAACAATGGCTCAGCGCCTGCTCAGAGCCCGTGCGCCCGGCCCGGAAGGGCTGCGCCCGCTGGAGCAAAGTGACTTTTGTAGCGCCGCCTAATGAATGTGAGCGAAATTCGCGGCTCGCTGCGCGTGTAGAACAGCCGACGCCAAGTGGCCGCGGGGGATTGGCCCGGCTGCTGGCTCCACTGCGCCGCCGCTGCTGGGGATCGGCGGTGTTCAGCGGCACAAATGATCAACATTATCGTCGACGATTTCACACCCTCTGCCGTATGAAAAGTCTTGCAAATATGCTTCATATCCTCATATACCCCTACACCCCCTCCCCAATTACGGTGGAGTGGAATGGAGTACGTAGTCGGGAGAGCGAAGCAGGAAATAAAAGTGGGTGCGGACGTTTGTGACACTCGCCTCGCAATGTGGGGTTGGGGTTGTATGGGGGAAGAGACCAAACAGCGAGGTCATCGGTCTCATCGGATTAGGGAAGGACGGGGAAGGAAGTCGGCCGTGCCTTCTCAAAGGAATCATCGCGGCATTTGCCTGGAGCGATTTAGGGAAATCACGGAAAACCTAAATCAGGACGGTCGGAAGCGGGATTGAACCGTCGTCCTCCCGAATGCAATCACAATGTGTATGGGTTGCCCTTCATTTTTCATATTTATGTGAACAGTACTACCAGACGAATTCGGTAACGACGACGACAAATATTATAAATGTTATAAACTTTCGACTTTCTGCCCTCGTGTAAACTTTGCCCGACATCTCTCTGTTACCAAAGAAGTTGTTCGGCAGAAACACGAGACAGCAGGTAACAATTTATCTTTAATTTGCGATTGAAGTGGCACAAATACTTACAGGTAAGCGCTTTTGGCACCGGTCAACAGTTATCTGTAGGCTGGGACAAAAATAAATGTCCTATGATGGCGGAATTCACGTCAGTAGTCGCCACCGAAAACGATATCCACTTAAAGCCACCTCTAGACTTTTTCCCGTATTATAGTTTCAACTGGACGGGTTACCGTGGCCTTTATTTTTCCAATTTCCTAGAGGTTCCCCTCCCGACCTCGTTACCTTGTTCCATTGAACAAAGAAATAATCCGTGCAAAATTTTAGCTTAATCCAACGACTGCAGGAGGCTCCCGATGATCAAGAAGTTCTGAAACTATCCACAGGAAGGAGGAAGGTAACTTTTTTTCAGCTTTGTTTCGTCATTTCATTTGTTACCACTTGTAAAAAATGGATCAAATGGCTCTGAGCACTATGGGACTTAACATCTATGGTCATCAGTCCGCTAGAACTTAGAACTACTTAAACCTAACTAACCTAAGGACAGCACACAACACCCAGCCATCACAAAGCAGAGAAAATCCCTGACCCCACCGGGAATCGAACCCGGGAACCCGGGCGTGGGAAGCGAGAACGCTACCGCACGACCACGAGATGCGGGCTTACCACTTGTAGACGCTGTGTGGAGTCATGATTACTTCTAATAATAACTCTACGTACGAAGCTGTCAGACAGTGTCAATCATAGAGTGTTATTCAGCCCCAGTGCTATGAAGATATACGAAATTGAGCTGACTGATATACAATTTCCGTTGACTGGGAGTCAATTAGAGGTACAGGACTGAGTATTACGATTCATTTATTTCCTGTCAAGCTCCAATTAGAAGTAGCCTGTGAATTAACGTCAGGAACCTCAGCTTGGCTGCACGGCCGTGGACGCTTACATCCCCTGGGCTAACGTTCAAAAATGTTCAAATGTGTGTGAAATCATATGGGACTTAACTGCTAAGGTCATCATCCCTAGGGTTACACACTATTTAACCTAAATTATCCTAAGGACAAACACACACACCCATGCCCGAGGGAGGACTCGAAGCTCCGCCGGGACCGGCCGGCACAGTCCATGACTGCAGCGCCCTAGACTGCTCGGCTAATTCCGCGCGGCGGGCTCACGTCGGGTGCGCGCGGCCACCGGGGCCCTTCCAGCCGTTTCGGACACAATGCGCGCCCGGAATGATTAACGGAACAGCTCAGGCCCAAAGCAAATCTCACTTCCCCAATTTACCGTAAGGAAGTGCCCTTGCCGGAAGAGTAGCAGTCTCTGATGGCTCTTAACAGAGAGGCTCTGCTCCCAAAACGTACACTTTTCCATCTTTTAGCCACGTAGAAAGGAATCTAGAACCAGGGGATTTTTCGCACTTGAAATGCAAGCTTCCCAGTCGTTAACAGCAACAAACTGTCAAGTAGAGAGGGTCGGAGATAGTCAGAGGGTGGGAATGCAGTTGTAACCAAGAGGACTGGTGGTAAGTAGGAAAGTAAATGTTAAACTTGAACCGAACCCCGCCATTGTCTGGGGACAACGCAGTGGGGACCGGGAAGACATTTACGCTCCCTGTGGTTAACTACGACAAACAAAAATATAGGAAGGAGAATTTTATAAAAACAACAACAATTCTGATTCGGTAAAGTCCATCTCGCCTAACTTCAAAGGCAGCTCGCTCCTATAAACCGAACTGAGAAGGTAAATCTCATAACTTCAGAAGTGGCTCTTGTTGCTACCGTCGAGTAAGACAGTTGTGGCTTGTCTCGTCCGAAAAGCGCCGCTCAGCAGCTGCAAGAATTGTCTACCGCCTTGGTGCTGTGCAGCCCTAGCGAGACTATAATTTTACCCATGCGATGTAACTCTTCCCAACTTGCAGCCAACTCATGCTTCGGCATCTCAAGAGATAATATGGTGAGACCGAACCAGCAGCCATTAGGGCGTAGAGAATTTTACTGGACGAGCAGTGCTCCATAAACTTCACTTACTCCAGTTTAGAGTCCAGATTTAGACTTAAATTTGCTAATGACTTTTATTTCACCTACAGTTCGTTCCATTCATTTTCGTCAGATTCGTCTCTGAGATGCGCATTGTATTCAGTTAGCTGCTTCCAACTGATTCCACCGTCAATCACAGGTGCCTGTTTGTCGGACGGAGTGGCCGAGTGGTTCTAGCGCTACAGTCCGGAACCGCGCGACCGCTACGGTCGCAGGTTCGAATCCTGCCTCGGGCATGGATGTGTGTGATGTCCTTAGGTTGGTTAGGTTTAAGTAGTTCTAAGTTCTAGGGGACTGATGACCTCAGAAGTTAAGTCCATAGTGCTCAGAGCCATTTTAGAACAGGTGCCTGTTTATCTTTATAGTCAGATATAATAACCTCAGCAGTTGAGTCCCATAGTGCTCAGAGCCATTTGAACCATTTATAGTCAGATAGCGTTTTTGAGTGTTTGATTTACTTTGAAGTCAGATAGGACTTCGAGGATATTTAAATTTCGAAAGTTAGATTATATATCAGGAACCATTAATTCTAATTTAAGATCAGATTGCATATTAGATGCCCCGACCATTATTACAAGCACATCTGAATACTCTGACAGTAAGGTTTTATGCAGTTATGTTCTTGAATGCAATTAATCAATAAATTATATTGTACAGGGTGTCTCAAATAAGACGTAACACCTCTTTTATTTCGTGAACGGTTACACATATCTAAACACAGTTTTCGTCAAATGTTAGAGCGTCGATGGCCACGTGTACTTTTGTTTGATTTATGTTTTTAGCGCTGGTATCAACGGAGGTATTGAAGCAACTACTTTTTAAACAGAACCGTATACTTTTTATAGCTGCATTCGATAGCTCTTGAGAAGACAGTTACAGTGATATAGCGTTTGTTAATGTTGACGCTGGAACCGCGTCGTAAAAAATTTGAGAAATGTCCTAGAATTTGAGAGCACCGCCAAGCACAGCTCTCATGCTACGCCGTGTCAGAATGTCAACACATTTGTCTGTTTACTTGTCTGCACCGCAGACCGCTCATTTCTGCTTCGACATTCGTTGCGTGCTGACGTGTACACCAATGAGGAGAAGTTGGATATACTAATTTTGTATGAAGAATGTAAAATAAATGCTGTAGTAACAGTACTGCGGTATAGGGCTGTCTATTCGGATCGTCAATGTTCGACATGCGAGGTAATTGCACGAATTATTAAGACGCTATTGCGGACAGGCTGCTTCAACGTCAAAAAGACGACTGCAACTGACAGAGAACACGAAGAAGCTGTTGTGGCTACGACGCTAATGAATCCTCACAGTGGTATGAGATATATTGCCAAGGAATGTCGAATCAGCTAGACAAGTGTCATGCGCATCTTGTGTTGACAGAATTTCGATCCCTATCATCTGTCACTACATCATTCACTCGACGACCGTGATTTCGAACATCATACAGGATTTTGTTTGTTTGCGCTTCAGTAGCTGGGAGACGACCCTCCGTTTTTCCAAAGTGTGTTTTTTACCGATGAAGCAAGTTTACTTGAGACGCTTATGTAAATTTGCATAACAATCACTACTGGGCAGCCGAAAATTCACATTGGCTTCGTCAGGCCCAACATCAACGGCCGTCAAACGTAAACGTATGGTGCGGCATCATAGGAAATTACACTGTGGGCCCTTACTTCGTCTCAGGAGTTCAAAATGGACATTCGTACGCCCACTTTCTGACGAACATTCTGCCGGTTCTTAGAGAGGAGGTACTAGTGGATGATGGACAGTGTATGGCACTGCAACACGGCAGTTGTACAGCTCACTCGTACCGAGTTGTAAATCAAATACTGAATGAGAGAACTTTGCTGGACGTTGGATAGGACGAAATTCCGTTGTCAAATGGCCTACGATGTCCCCCGATTTCATTCCTCTTAATTTCTTTCTTCGAGGAACACTCAAAGATACAGTCTATGAAGACGCCACAAATGCGCCAGACGATATTTGTCGTCGAATCGCCAGAGTATAATCTACCATATATCCAGTGTAATTACATTTTATCGTTCTTTCGAATGGTAATTGCAAATACACCTTCAGTCCATGGTCAGCAGTGTGAACACATGCTTTGATAAAGGATGAAGTTATTTTTGTTTTTGAAGACAAAATTTATGTTATGTAATATAGATGATTACCAAATCATTGTTAGTAAGTTGTTTATCTCATCTACGTATGTACGAAACTGCATCTCAATGTCAAATACGTCGACAGCGTATATTCCACGTAGATAGCAACAATGTCATTACGTGCTTATGTCCAGCATGATACGACGTTTCATTAAGAAGAATTTTGATTTTTCGGTGTAGTGGTGGTCACCAAAGTGTTTTTAATAAAGTGATTAGTTCAACGAATGTATATAATGTGATACAATTCAGAGCAGCATAGGTAGACAGTTGTTCCGCAGCATGTCTTTTATCTCTAAGAAGCAAACAGCCACGTACAGGAAAAGAGAGATCAAATCTTCCTTCTGAGATTAGACAGTTAATACAGTAGCTGCTTTTTGTAGCGTATGAGACCTCTTTATTTTTGAAGAATGAACAATTGCTTTCTCTGTTTCAGCTCACGTAAATCTGGGAGGATGCACAAATGTGAAGTAGTTTTCCTAAGCTCTTTGAGATGCTCTAGATTCTAGCCTCTGTCATATTCCCGAGAACATTCGTAGGTGAACCTGCATCTAGGTTGGAAAGTTGGTTCAAGGGGTGTTAAAGCTTTATTCTCATAGCGCAGGCCCACCTTTCGGTATGCAACTACGCAGCCTGGTACGAAACGCCCGCTTGGCTGTGTTTGCACCGCAAATGCCGTTTCCGGCCACCGTACTCTCAGATTGTAGAACATTTCTCAGTTTTTTAAAAACAGGTTTCAATACCAACATTAACAAACGCTAAATCACTGTAATTGTCTTCTCAAGAGCTATCGAACGCAGTTATAAAAAGTATGCGGTTCAATTTCAAAAAAACGTACTTGATTCAATATCTCAGTTTATACCAGACCTAAAAACATGAAGCATAAAAAATAGTACGTGCCCCTAATATTTGCCGGATATGTATAACATTTTACGAAATAAAAGGAGTGTTACGTCTTACGTGACTCACCTTATATATCAATTTACAATCATTCTCCCCATTCCTTTATCAACAAAACCTCCTACAACTGTTAAAGGAAATTAACGCGTGTTTTGCGTAATGTAATTTACATGTAGTCTTTATTTCCTGTAACTTGTGATTTGCTGTTGCTACGCTGAAACTAAAATGTCTCTGAACACTTTCCTTGATAATTATCTTACGAATTTTTCATAAGTATTATGAGATAATCTTAGACAGTTCTTTTTAGAATTATGCTGTTATTATTATTTAATAGATTTATTTTATAACACCCTTATTTTTAGAATTACTATAAATAAAATACATAATATTTCTTAAATTTTGTATGTTTCTCGTGAAATTATTGTAAATGTATTTTTTTAATAGATTCATTGGAAAAATATTCAGCAGTTGTAGTCCACCCACCAAGCGTGTATCATAGGAAACCATCATTATATCAGTTATTGAATGTTGCCCCTCAGTCTACGATCCTTACAAGGTGGGATTGTCAGAGGCAATAGAAAATCTAAAGGAAACCAACGCGTTTCGTTACGAGTTTGTTTAGCAAACGCTTAAGACTCACGGATATAATCATACAACATCTGTGGCAGACGCCACAAGAGAGATGTCACGACGTCACTTGCTGTAAAAATTACAGGGTCGTGCGCTGCGTCACCATCGCCACCGCCACTACGTGCCTCTGTCCTACGTATATGAGGGCACTGAAAAGTAATGGGCACGAATTTTTTATTTGAAGACTCATAAAGATTTTCAAATAAAACAAAACAAACATTATTAACATTGTACATCTTTATTCTTCATGCCTACATGTTTATTTCTCAACATACCCACCTTGCCGACGCCTACTTTCCTGTCAGCAATAAACTAGTTTCCTGATAACCGTCACAGTGGAATGCTTGATTTCGTTTACGCAGCCACAACGTCACCTCTGCTTGTACGGCTTCATCACTATTGAAGGGAATCCCTCGAAGGTGTTCTTTAAGTTCCGGAAACAGTTGGAAATCGGACGGGGCCAAGTCGCCACTTCACGGAGGAACACCAATGGCAGTGAACCCAAGGTGTCGGACTTTTGCAGAGGGCGCAGCGCTCGTGTGTGGTCTGGCATTATCAGGCCAAAGACGAGGGTGCGCCGTATGTGGACGAATTCTTCTCTTGGAAATTCTATTTCTGCACGATTTTTCTCACACACCGACGAAGTTACATTACACACCGACTTGTTACATGCAACAATTCGGAACTGTCTAGCGGCAGAGGGTTGCAGCTTAAGTTAGTGGAGTGGGAACGTCGACCTAGTAATATGCATGATATACACTATGTGATCAAAAGTATCCGGACACTTGGCTGAAAATGACTAACAAGTCCGTGGCGCTCCCCATCGGTAATGCTGGAATTCAATATGGCCTTGATGACAGTGTCCACTCTCGCAGGCATACGTTCAATCTGGTGCTGCAAGGTTTGTTGGAGAATAGCAACCCATTCTTCACGGAGTGCTGTACTGAGGAGAGGTATCGATGTCGGTCGGTGAGGCCTGGCACGAAGTCGGCGTTCCAAAACATCCCAAATGTCGTCTATAGGATTCGGATCAGGACTCTGTGCAGGTCAATCTACTACAGGGATGTAATTGTCGTCTACCCACTCCGCCACAGGCCGTGCATTATGAACAGGTGCTCGATCGTGTTGAAAGATGCAATCGCCATCCCCGAATTGCTCTTCAACAGTTGGAAGCAAGAAGGTGCTTAAAACATCAATGTAGGCCTGTGCTGTGATAATGCGACGCAAAACAACAAGGGGTGCAAGCCCTCTCTGTGAAAAACACTACCTTATCATAACACAACGGCCTAGGAATTTTACTGTTGGCACTACACATGCTGGCAGATGACGTTCACCGGGCATTAGCCATACTCACACCCTGCCATCGTATCGCCACATTGTGCACCGTGGTTCGTCACTCCACACAACCATTTTTCACTGTGCAATCGTACAATGTTTACGCCCCTTGCACCAAGCGAGGCGTCGTTTGGCATTTGACGGCGTGATGTGTGGTTTATGAGCAGCCGCTCGACCATGAAATCCAAGTTTTCTCACCTCCCGCCTAACTTTCATAGTACTTGCAGTGGATCCTGATGCAGTTTGGAATTCCTGTGTGACGGTCTGGATAGATGTCTATTACACATTACGACCCTCTTCAACTGTCGGCGGTCTCTGTCAGTCAACAGACGAGGTCAGCCTGTATGCTTTTGTGCTGTACGTGTCCCTTCCCGTTTCCACTTCACTATCACACTGGAAACAGTGGACGTAGGGATGTTAAGGAGTGTGGAAATCTCTCGTACAGACGTATGACACAAATGACACCCAATCACCTGGCCATGTTCGAAGTTCGTGAGTTCTGCGGAGCGCCCCAATCTGCTCTCTCACGATGTCTAATGACTACTGAGGTCGCTGATTTGGAGTACCTGGTAGTAGGTGGCAGCACAATGCACCTAATATGAAAAACGTATGTCTCTGGGGGTGTCCGGATGCTTTTTGTCTCATAGTATATAACACCTCAACCAATATTCAGAATAGAAAAAAAAAATTGGAAGGCTTTACTTTCTATCACACCTTCGTATATTTCTTATGAATCTCGGTTATCTATGTATGTTGGACAGCTTGCCTCACATCTGAATTGACCTCCTTACAAATCTTTGAAATTTTGCTCACTTGTTAAACTCTGTTGCTAAAGAAATTCTATCCACAAGGAAATGGAGTATCCGTTTTCAGCGTGTTAAGCGCTGGGGTATCTGTTAATGAGCACCATTAACTTCAGTGCACAGCGGATATCGACGCACAGGACGTCCAATGTTCGATGGAAAATGAGTGGCTTTTTCTGTATGTGTGTGTCCGCTATTATAATTCTTACAAAAATTTCTTCCTGAGTTCACAGGAGTAGAAAGCACTTCGGTTTACTTGTAGCTCCAGGAAAATAAATTTAAGGGGGTGAGGTTCGCGAAGGGATCAATCTACAGGTCTTCTTGGCCGATCCACTGATTAACGAAAGTAGGGTTAACGCTGCACATACTGGTTCTAAAAGTGTGCCGGTCCCCACCAGGCTGGAACCATATCCTCCCTCTGATACGCAGGAATGCCATTCCTAAAACGCCCACAGGCGTAAGGACAGTCTTTACATTAGCTACCTGAGTCGAGGAGGCAACACGTATGGTCGAAGCAAGTAGTTGCCCACAACACCGACCCACATGTTTACTGGACTTTGTCTCTGATAATCTCGTATAATTTTCGTAATTAGGTTCTCACCCCCCCCCCCCCCCTCGCCATAAAACAATTGTACATTTTTTTCCCCAGTAATTCGAGCTTATCCGTATACATAAACAATCGTACTCATGCTTGCTTAGAGGTCACTCAATATCCGCTACAGACACCTAGTTGCTTAACGAAATGTATTTGATATTGGCGCCGTTGTAATATCTGTCAGTTTAAACAGCATATCATAGCATCATTATTATCATCATCACCATCAGCCAATTCGATCACTTGGCGATGTGGCCTATTTGAGTCGGTGTGAAACATAGGATCCCTGTAGTTTCTCCATTCCTGCCGATCTTGAGCTTCTCATTGCCAATTCAATCCGGCTGTCTTTCTTAAGTCTCTTTTCCATCTGTCCGGTGGTCTTTCCCTTGCCCTCTTTTGGTAAACCAGGCTCCAATCTAGTACTTGTTTTGACCATCTGCCATCTTTGCTTCGAGTGATATGATCACCTCACTGATATTTCGAGGTATTCACTCTTTCCATTATGTCACCGTCCTTTGTTGTCTGTTTGTTGTCAGCTGCTTTGTTTCTACCCTTCGTTATGTAGCTCAACTCTGATCCTTCCATTCTTCTTTGAGTCACTATTAGTTTTCTAACAATGAATTCATTCAGTGTCCACATCTCACAGCCGTAAGTTATTGCTGGCTAGTATACGTTGGTTAAAAACTGTTTTCTTCAGCTAGGATGACATCTTACGTTTCAGAACTGAAGAATATCTTTCGTGAGCTTTCCAGGTTAGTTTAATGCATCGAAATATTTTTAGTTTTAGGTCTCCTTTCGTATTTACAAGCTGACTCATACAGACATGTTCTGTGACCCATTGCAGATGCGTACTTCCAACAGATATATTTCCTCCCAGTGTCCATTCATTCAACATGACCTTGGGTTTATCATAGGTCATTTTCAGATCAGCTTCAGAGCACAAAAACGCCAGTCCACCAACCAATATTTGAAAATCTTCTACACTATTTGCAAATAGAACAATGTCATCAGCAAACCTCATGTTATTTTCTCTTTCCCCGGATTTGGATTCCCTTTCTTTCACCATCCAAATTAGACATTCCTCTTTCTAGGACTGCTCAGAATATTTTTGGAGATATAGGGTTCACAACTTTTTCAATGGGAAATAGCATGGTCTCTTCAACAACATTTACAAACGCTGTGGAGGTTTTACGTACTTTGTATAAGGTTTTTATAGAGGCCTGTTCTATTCGTCGTTCTGTTAGAGCCTCATCTGGGTAACAGATCGAATCAAATGAATTTTCAGAATCTATAAAGGCAAAACAAAGTGGTAGATGATATTTATTTGTTCTACTGACTGTTTCGCATAGGGCGAGGATATAATCAATTGTGCCTGCTCAGAAGCCACTTGCTCAAAGGGCTGAGGCAGATCAAATGTAGTGCTCAATATGGTAGTCACAATTCTAATAAAAACTTCCTACAGTATGGACAGACTGCTTATACGGCGAGAGTTCTTTATATCTTTAGTACTATCTTTCTTTCGTGTGAGAATTATTTTGGTTTTATTCCAGTCTCTTGGTAATTTTTCACTGTGCAAACAAGTTGAAGATATGAAACTCCCTGGTAGATTCAAACGTGTGCCGGACCGAGCCTCGAACTCGGGACCTTTTCCTTTCGCGTCAAGTGCTCTACCGACCTTTTTTTTTTTAATCTCATGTTGTTCGTGATTGTTAGCTTTATTTGTTCGGGGCGGACGTCCTACGACGCTTGTTCAAGTTCATAGTCGTTCCATTAACTCAGTTTTTTTATTACAGAAGACGACTAACCCTCTGACCGAACACGCTGAGCTACTGTGCCGGCGTACCTAAGCACGACTCACGACCCGTCCCGACAGATTTACTTCCGCCGGGATCTCGTCTCCGACCTTCCAAACTTGAAGATATTTTAGCTAGACGCTTTCTTGATTTCTTATGCATCAGCTTTAAAATATCGACTGAGAGGTCATCACTGCTGGGGCACTTCCTTTTTTCAGCTTGTCTATAGCACGCTTGGCTTATGAGGGAAATATTTCTTTGGATTTGGAAAACACTAAGTTTTTTGAGCCCACCGTATGTTTTTCTGTAGTTAGTTTATCTAGGACCTATATCAAGTTTTATTATGATTACTCCAAGTGTTCCATAGTTACGCTGAAACACATCCACCCAGCTGAACACATTATATATGCTTACATGCATTGGGCGTATAACTTCACTTCCACCGTTTTTACGAGGCTTTATTGTGAAAAAGCTACAAAATTTTCCTATTCAAAGTATCGGCCATCGGTATTGGCCATCGCCGGCCACTACTTTTTCCCGTCTTTCGGACAGCATACGGATCCCGCGGCGGAAGAACTGAGCTCCATTTGAGGAGATCGATGAATCAATCCAATTTTATACTTGCTCATATGACCTGAAGTGCTGGTCAGCAAGGCCGTGTGCCGTTGTTGGAAAAAGATGGTAGTCGGAGAGAGTAATGTCTGGACAATACGATACTTTTCCAAGTATGTTTTGACGGTTTTTCCGACATGGGTTCGAGCATTGTCATGCATCAGAATTACCTTTTCATGTCACCACTGTATTGTGGCCGTTTGTCTTTCAGTGCTCTCCTGTGATCGTTTCCGTCGGTCTCAGTAACTTCGAAAACCTCCTCGCTTCGCCATCATGCTGGTCTTCGACGTCAAAATCACCGTTCTTGAGGCGTTGAAACCATTGTCTTAATGTTCTTTCACTAATAGGTGCCTCACCGTACGTCTTGCCCAGCATTTTATGAGCCTCAGCCGCAGATTGTTTCAAGTTAAAGCAGAAAATTAAATCCTCCCGTAAATGACGAGAACTGGGCCCATAAGTTGACGTATTCAGTCGAGAATAACTTTATGAGGCAATGAGAAATCGACTAATATATATTTTGACGGTGTTATGTTTACGTATGCCTAAGCTTATTGAATGACACCTATGACCTTCCACCTGCATCACCACTTGCCACTACAGTCATCTATTGCAAACCGGTAGTTACAGCGTAACGGTGCTGGAGCCTGAGAAACAGCGTGCTGTAACTCTTCAGTTACAAAGTCGATTTCGTCCACACAAAGAGCACCGTCTTCTTCAGCATGACAGTGTCAGACCGTACGCGAGCTCTGTGACACGCTATGTATTTTGTTAGAGTGGACTGACGAGTGTTTGCGTGTGTTTCAACGTAACTACAGAAAACTTGAAGCAATCACAATCAAACTTGGTAAATGCCCAACATTGGACTGACTCTATAGAAAAAACATACAGTCCGCCCACAAGCGGCCACTATGCAGGTGTGAGGCTAGGAAGGTGGTGTCGTGTAAAAACAGTTAGGAAATACAAAATACTAGCGACTTTGCGATCACTAGCTGGTGACAGTCCCTATGACTAATAACTCCAAGGATGAAACGGATAGAACTTTGTGAAACCTGCTGAAAATATTTAGAAGCAATTCGATTTCTACCGAAATTTCTAGAAGGAATTAAACGAGCACTGAATTTTTTCTCATGCCTTTATTACTCAGAAATCATTGATGATCATCATGAAGGAATTAAACGAGCACTGAATTTTTTCTCATGCCTTTATTACTGAGAAATCATTGATCTTCATCATACATCATACGTCATAACCACAAACACCAGCATGTGTAAATTGAGATTGGAGCATTCGGGAGGAAAGAAAAAATGGTGAGGGGTATATAGGCAACCGAGAAACGCCAGATAATTGAAAAAGTTATTTTAAAGACGTATTCCTCTCTCTGCTCTTTCTCAATAGCGCATTATCACACTACTACGTGTTGATGAGTAGCATGGTGCATTGTGTGAAATGTCGTGGAACTAAGCACGGTGTTCGTCAGTTTTGAAGTTTCCATGGTTTTGCCAACTCATTTCAGACGAAATTGGCGATTGTTTCATCAACAAATGGCTCTGAGCACTATGGGACTTAACTGCTGAGGTCATCAGTCCCCTAGAACTTAGAACTACTTAAACCTAACCAACCTAAGGACATCACACACATCCATGCCCGAGACAGGATTCGAATCTGTGACTGTAGCACTCGCGCGGTTCCAGACTGTAGTGCCTAGAACCGCTCGGTCACCCCGGCCGGCGTTTCATCAACAGTTCCACCACTGATTCGATTATTGTTCCCTTCTTCCGTCTCTAATTACCTCTTCGATTATTTTTATTCCATTTCACCATTATATGACGAAACCGTAGAAAAACTAAATTTGGATGATCGGCTGGGGAAATGAACACCGCTCCTTTCCACTTAAGTCCAATGCCGTTACTATCACTAACTGGAATAAGAGGTAATTGTTTAGCATGACAGAAATCTATTCATTATCGTTGATTAATCACCACTGTCCACTTTCCTTCATATTAACAGTTCATGCTGTAGGAGAAATCGTAATAATTCTAGCCATCTACACCTACACCCATACTATGCAAATGACTATAAAGTGCATGGCACATGGTGCTCTTCGTTGTAACAATTGTAACTTCTTCTTCCCGTTCCATTAACGTTTGGATCGCGGGAAGAATGAACGTTTGAACGCATCTATGCACGCTGTAATGAGTCTAATCTTGTTATCACGATCCCTACGAGGTGATTGAGATTGTAGTGTAGTTCTAAAGTCATCAGTTAAAGATGGTTCTGGAAAGTTTCAGTATAGCGTAGGCTTTCAGGTGATAGTTTACATCCATCTCCAAGCATATGCCAATAGATTTCTTGATCTGCATCCCTGACGTTATCCCGCAGTTCAAACAAATCTGTGATCATTCGTGCTGCCCTACTCTGTATTCGTCCAGTACCAGTTCCACACATTTCTGTAATATTACAGGCTGGGTCGCACGAGGGTTCTCTAAGAAATATCTTTCGTTGACTGATAGAATTTCCCAATAAACCTAAGCCTACCGCGTTCCTTACCTACGGCTTATCCTACGAATTCGTTCCATATAATACACCTACACAGTGTTACATCCAGTATTTGTATGAGTTGACCGATACCATTTGTGACTCGGTGATACTGTAGACATAAGGAAGATTTTTTTTGTGAAATGAAAAATGATACATTTCTTAACATTTGAACAAAGTGCCGTTCTTAATACCACCTCCAAACCTTATCAACATCCAACTTTGAACAAAGTACCGTTCTTAATAACACCTCCAAACCTTATCAACATCCGACTGAATAACCGGGCAGTTTCTTTTGTACAGTACTTCGTTACAGATGATTTCATCATCTGCGAAAAGTCTGATGCTTCTATTAACATTATTGGCAAGTTCATTGTAATAGTTCATGAACAGCAAAGATCCTAACACACTTTCATGGGGCAAACCTGAAGTTATTTCTACATGCCACTTCATCCAAGATAACATGCTGCATTCTTCCTACCAATAAATTCTCAATCCTGTCACAAATTTTGCTTGATTCGCCATACGGACGTACTTTCGACAGTAATCGTATGTGTGGTACTGAGTCAAATACTTTTCAGTAATCAAGAATTACTATGTCTACCATACTGTCTTGATCCATGGCACTCAGGATGTTATGTGAGAAAAGATCGGGTTGGGTTTCACTTGATCGATGTTTACGAATTCCATGTTGGTTGGTATGGAAGAGGTCACTCTGTTTGAGATACCTCATTACATTTGGTCTCGGAATATGCTCTAAGGTTCTTCAAGGAATGGATGTCAAGGATATTAGAAGTCAATTTTGTTTCTCACCTTTGTTGCCCTTATAGCCGGGAGTGACCTATGCTTTCTTCGAGCTACTGGGTACGGTTTTTTGTTCGAGGGATCTATGGTAGATGATGGTTAAAAGAGGGGCTAATGCAAACGTAAACTCGATGAAGAATCTGTTAGGGATTCCATCGGGCCATAGAACTTCGTTCAGTTTTAGCGAGTTCAGCTGTTTCTCATTTTTCATGTTTTTACACGATACTCTAATAAACATTCGGACAGACATAGGGTGCATACTTCTAAGACAAGTCGTAGTTTAACGTTGTTACCAATAATCACGAAAAGTTCGTGACCAATTTACTTCAAATTCTTGCAGGATATTCTAATAATTCAGGCGGACGTGCGCTACAGTTTTTACTACATATAGTATATACACCTATACTACCATATAAAAGCAGGTTGTTGTTTAAAGTTATAGCCAAAAATCTCGAAGAATTCTCGAACTATTTGCTCCACCTTTTACACGATGATCTAATAAACATTTGGACGAACACAGACTATATATTTTTAAAAATATGCCTTTCTTACTTACTGTATAAGTACAAGTCATTGATTGAGGTCGTTACAAAAAATCTCGATAAGTACTTGACCGATTTTCTTCAAATTTTTACACAATACTCTATAAACGCTTTGAGGACATAAGCGACATATTTTTCAATATGTAGGATATATTAATCTCTATATAATATGAAACGAAGAAACTTCGAAAGTTCTCAATCTACTTTGTTCAAATTTTTACATGATACATTAATATGCTTTTGGATGGATATAGGTTACCTGTTCCTTTAATATACATGGTACATGAATTTGTGTGTAACACGTAAGGCGAAACGTTGTTAGGAAAAATCTCGAAAAGTTACTGAGCGATTTATTTCATATTTTTAAACGTTATTTTATATATGACCATAATTTCTTTGGGTTTTGTAAGATATACTTCGATAATATTCTGCTAAAGCAGTCACTGAAGGCTTCACGTACTGTCCTCTTGACAACCAAATGCGTTTCATTCAGCGTCTCCCTGTCTCTAGTCCTATGGCTTCTCTCACCCTACTATGAGGTAGCCTCTGTTTCTTTAGAAGCTTCTTTACAGTCACTGTATACCATGGAGCGTTCCTCTCATCATGAACTATTCTACCAGATGTTATTTACTAGGTGTAACTGATACAAGTGCAGATATTTTTGTATGTGGTAACTTAATATGCACACACATCAATGCGCTAGCTGTTTTTTTCAATGCATCGAACAGTCTTCCCACAAACACCTCACGCACTTTACGACTTAATGTTTTCTGCACAGTCGTAACTGCGCCAATAAGTGAACTACGCCGTTCAGTATAGACTAACAGTTTTGAATTCATACTGTCCACACTTCAGCATCTGACCTGCTGCCCAAAGGACAATAAGCATTAATGGTTTGCTCTTGTCACAAGTATATGGAGGTACTAACCAACCTAAATGCATACAACTTGCAATAGATAAAATTATTAATCTGCAAGCGACATAAACACTGATGTAATATTGTTCAGTACACCGCCCTCAGTCACCAATAGTAATAGCTGCACTTATACGTGTCGCACACCCTATCAAGCGCAAGATCAGCTGTTCTAAATCTTAACCACAGTTCTTTTTCATGTTACTTTCTAGAGCTAAATGACATGCGCTCCTTACTGAAACACGACGCAATTACCGCTTCATTTACTTTGCTGAACATATAAACACTTCTACTTGTTCAAGTTGTTTTTCTATTTTAGTAATCGTCGTTGCTGTAACTGCCTCATGGTCACTGATATCTTTTTCGGTGCGGATATCCTCAAAGGGATCAGGCCTATGTGCTGCCATTAGATTCGGTGTGTGATCAGATCCTGTAAGTGAAGTATCTGTGACTGACTTATTGCAAGGTATTATTTTTTATTTTTGACTGAGTCACTTTTTTATGATATAGTCATAGCCAATTTAGGCCTTCAAAAGCTAACATAAAAATCTCGCAGCCGGCAGAAGAATGCTGTCGAGCTGCAACAAAGAACTTCCCTGGTCGTCCATTCCGTGTCGTCTTCCCTGAGCCTGTGTGTATTATCAGCCTGAAGTGCAGCCCTACCTGGTACCAAAACATGTACCACAAAGACTGCTACAGTTTCTCTCATACTGTAAGGCCCTCACTTTGTTCTAAATAGATTTTACTGTTTTAAAAACCTGTATTTACTTTCGTATTTCATGCAGAACTGACTGAAATATTATTGTAATAAACGTCATATTGTATGGATTTTACTACTGAAAATTGTCTTACAGAGGACGCGCTTATCTAGCGCGAAGAGTAGGGAAGAAAAAGTGCACCTGTTTGTATGTATACAATTTCCTTATTTCTGATTTCCGATTTTATATTTGGTTTCCTTATTTCTGATTTTATATTTGGTTGACGACGCATGAGCACTTGTTAATCAAATGCCGCTCACAGGTATGGCCCATATGCATTGTTATATCACTTTACTATGTTCGCAAGTGGATCTAGTGAAAATAATTGTACTCGTCCAAGTCTATACTGAAGCTTTTCTGTTCTCTATTGAAGAATCTGAAGATGGCCTTTGAAGGCCGAAACCGGTTACGAATTACCATAAAAAAGTAATTGTACAGGGGTACCTTTTGTATGTATTATCAATGAAAAATACCTTACTACAGAAGCATGTCACTTGGAGTGTACGATTTGTTCTCAGGAGGGCGTACATTTTGTTCCTAGAATTCACAAGTCTCGACTGCTGGAAGGGGATCGAACATTTCATTTCGTTCGTCTGCGATCAGACAACAGTGAAAATACACCTCCTGCTGAAACGAAACACCAGCAGACCTACATCCACCCTGACTGCTGAGCGAACAACTGCGTGCTGTTGAGTATAAACATTTGAGTATAAACATTTATTGCAACACGCTCGAAACGCTTCGTGTGCGCTGTCACGGCCGAGTCTGCCGAGACACATTTGTCGTGTTGCATGCCGACAGTCACACCGCCCTCTGGGGGAGCGTCGCGTGTCGGCAGGGCATTACGGGTGTTTGTTCCTTCGTGTCGATGCCACCGGCAGTCTGCCATCGCCCTTGCTTGCGTCAGCTATTTGTCAACGTATGTGTGGAAACTGCCTGTTACCGGAATGCAGCAACGAATAATCTGACGGAACGTTTCGACAACAGCGCTCATCGACTCTCCCGTTCACTTCTGGCTAATGGGGGAAACAGCATGTTCCCGTGATATGGAAAAAAATTGTGGTAAGGTCTAACGGGACCGAACTGCTGAGGTCATCGGTGCCTAAGCCTACACAATACTTAATCAAACTTAAACTAACTTACGCTATGGACAACATACACACCCAAGCCCGAGGGAGGACTCGAACCTCCGACGGGGGGAGCCACACATACCGTGACAAGGCGCCCTACACCGCGCGGATTATCCCTTGCTGTGAACAGTGTGTATGTGAGGCGTCTGTGGATGGTAATCGAAGCTGTAACGACAGTCATGGGGCGCCTCGCTTGACCTCTTCCCCAATGAAGACATCACCTTAAAATAAGCAAGAAAAACTTAAAAAACTGCTTATATTAATTTCAACACTTAAGTAAAACGGAATTTAATCTGGGGCTTATTTTCTATGGTATATTAATCCTTGAAAAATTACTCCTCTCCTACATCACTGCCGATAACTTGTCCCAGATCGTTTGGCGAATGTTCAGTTTGTTGAATCTGTTTATAACAATGGTTTGTCTGTCAATATTACTAAGGACGTAACCAAATTATTTGTTTAGTGAAACCCTAAAAACATACACTATCTGTTCAAAGGCGCTGACGCTGAGAAGATAAGCCTGTGCTTGGCTCGAGATGGTGCAGTTCAGACAAAACTGTCATTCGTGCGGTTTCTAGGGGGGAGTGAATAGATATTACCATTCTTGTTGATTTGTCCTTGCTGATGGAGCCTGTAAAAGAGTTGGGGGATTAGTAAAACTTAATCCCTCAGCAGGTCAGGCCAACGCGTGATTGGCCTGTGGTGAGGTTGTTGGCCCAGTCCTCGGATGACCCGGTTGCGGGAGTGGCCCGCTTTCTCGTATAACCTCTTGACGATGGCTCGAATCCTATCTCGGAGAGTCAGGATCTCGGTGTCCTCGTGAAGTTGGCGCGACGAGTAGCGCCTCGGAAGATGCATGGCAGTCTTCAGGGGGCGATTCTGTATCCGCTGCAGAGTCACAATGTGAACATCTGCGGCTTTCCCCCAGACCACGCCGCATACTCTTAACAGTGGGCGGACCAATGTTAGGTATAGCGTGATGCCGTGTTGCGGTGGCAATGACGACTGCGGGTTTACCGGCGGATATAGGGTCCTATTTCTCTCCCTCTGACATCACGGATGTGATGCTTCCAGGTAAGCCTGCGGTCTAGGGTGACCCCTAGGTATTTCACCGTCCCACTCCACGGGATAGGTTCTCCCAGGATTTCGACTGGTGTAAGCCGTGGCGGCAGAAGTCTTCGGGTGAAGACAACTGCCTGGCTTTTCGTGGCGTTGAACTTCAGACGCCGTTTCGTTGCCCATGAGCCCAAGGCGTCGCACCCGCGTTCGACGCAGTTTCTCAGCACTTTGGCGTTGATGCTGAGATAAACAGGGCTGTATCATCCGCGTACAGCGCCAGTTCAACTCGTGCCACTTTCGGGGCGTCGGCAGTGTACAGGGAGTACAGCGAGGGGCCGAGTACCGATCCCTGCGGCACTCCTGCAAGTATCTGCCGGTCTGTGGACGTACCGTCGTCGGCCCTCACGTGGAAGGTTCGTTAAGACAGGTACGGCCGCAGTAGTGATATGTGGGACGTCGGTATCCCTTGTTCAAAGAGGTTGAACTCGAGACCGTCGTGTTACACCTAGTCAAACACTCGGGAGACGCCGAAGAACACTGCCCCAAGGTATTCCCTTGTTTCCAGAGCCCTCATCACCGGTTCTACCACCCGCAGGAGCTGGTGGGAATTGGCATGATCTTCTCGAAACCCAAACTGCTCGTCCGGGATTATGCCATCCTGGGTGACGTGAAGCATCAGTATTCTCGCTTACAGCCTCTCGAAAACCTTGGAGAGGGACGGAAGCAGGCTGATGGGTCGGTAGCTGGTTGCTTGGCGTGGGTCCTTCCTGGATTTCAGAATGGACACAACCTCCGCGTGTTCCCACGCAGAGGGGTAGACACCTGATCAGAGGATCTCGTTGAAAACATCGGCAAGTTTCCGGTGTAATCCCGGCGGAAGGTTCTTCAGCAGGAGGTTTGTGACGCCATCGCTGCCTCCAGCCTTCTTCAGCGAGTGAAACTGCACAGCAACTTCTTCCTCCGTTATTGGCTCGTTAACGTCACCTTCCTCCCTTGCGGCGCGGAAGGTTGGTAGTTGCTCGTGGACCCGCCGTATGTGGTCCACGTCGATAACATCGGTCACCGGTGTGAAGTTCGCTGCGAATACGTTAGTCAGAGCGGCTGCTTTCGCGTCCGGGTCGCTGACGAAGTCGTTCCCGACCTGTAAGTGCGGTATTCGCTGTCGCCGGCGCAGGAAGGATTTTACCACCCTTCATGCACTACCATACTCAGGACTGAGAGTAGACACAAGATGTGCCCATTCCTGGTTCCGGTGTTGCTCGACTGCTGCCTTAATTTCCCGTCTCATGCGGTTTAAGCGTCGCTTCGTGTCTGGTTGGCGAGTGAGCTGCCATTCAAGAAACAGTCGGTTCTTCTCGGTGATCGCGTCCAGAATAGGGCGCGGTAGCTGTCGCGAGAAGTCTCGTGGCCCTCGGCGATGTCTCGACGTGGCTTCATCTGCTGCTCGGAGTATTCTTCGGGTGAAGAATGCTAGGGCAGCGTCTGCCCCTACCTCAGCGGGGTTTGGCGCGTCCTCGAGAAGTTCGTGGGCTTTCGTCCGAAAGCGCTCGGCTTTCAGCCTGCGATAGTTCGAACGGCTCTCTGGGAGAGAACCTCTGAGGCCAAAAATGGCCAGTACGTGGTCAGAGGACAGGACGTTTCGCGTCTCGGCTGTCACGAATTGCCCGATGCCCTTGAGAAGAGCAATATCGAGCACGTCCGGTTGTTCCCGTATAGGGAAGATCGTGGGGTCAAACAGTCCCACGGTGAACAGCGCGGGAGAGGCGGCGCCCGTTGCGGTCGACAATTTGCGAATTCCATTCGGTGTGTTTCGCACTGAAATCCCCAGCAATGAAAGCTTACCCCTCCAACGACAGCAGGGCGTCGAAGTTGGCTTCATCTAGTGGTCTGCCAGGCTGCCGGTACACCGACACGAAAAGAATCTTTCCAGCGGTGGCGTTGACGGCCACTCCTGTGGCCTCCAGCGCATTAAGCGCCGGCAGTTGAACCCGGTGGTGGCGCAGTGACTTCTTCACGTAGATGACAGTGCTGCCCCGTCGATGGTTCTGTCATCTGGGTAACAGCAAAAATTTGCTGCTCGCACGTCGACCCCGGGTTTGAGGAAAGTCTCCTGCGCAAGACAGATGTCGACCGCCTCGTCCTGTAGGAACTGGCGAAATTCGCCCTGCTGGGGGTGGAGGCCCCTAGCGTTGAACGTGCAAATGGTTAACCCATAAATATGGTCGTTATCCATTTTAAGGCTGGCTTCTCCCGGCAGTGGCTTGGAGGGCTGCTGTCACCGCTCCCACGAGCACCGGTAGCTGAGTCATCAGCTGGTTGAGGGACCGCTGAAGCGCAGCCAGCTTTTCCAATAGTCGGCAGCCTTATATATTGCGCAATTGACCGCTACACGTCGCGGGAGGAGGGGGGATGGATCCGGGGGGGGGGGGAGGGGGAGCAGGAGGCATCCGCAAGCATAAAAGGAGGCAGGGAGTATTGCGTTGACAGTAGTGAAACAGCGACAGCAGAATGGGTCGATCAGGAGAGCTCAGTGACAATGAACGCGGACCAGTCGTTGGATGTTGCCCAAGTAACAAATCCATCAAGGACATTTCAACCCTTCGAAAGCTGCTCAATTCGACTGTTTGATTTGATTTTAACAGGGAAGCTAAAACAGCTTAGTTCCAACCCATCACTTCCCGTACCAAAACTGAGTTTATTGTGCGGTCCCTAGTAAAGCCAACCAATGCACTTAAATAGCACAAGGAGTCCCTTTACCAATTTTTTTGTTAGACACAATTTCTTCACGTCTAGTTGTCCTAAAGATTCTGTATCTTTTGCTCTCCAATGCCATGCATTCGAAGATTAGGTGTGATGCAGTTTCTTCACCCTCATCACAGATCCTACATTTAGGGTCTTCACCTCGCGGGATTAAACGAGCGGTCTAAGGCGCTGCAGTCATGGGCTGTGCGGCTGGTCCCGGCGGAGGTTCGAGTCCTCCCTCGGGCATGGGTGTGTGTGTTTGTCCTTAGGATAATTTACGTTCAGTAGTGTGTCAGCTTAGGGACTGATGACCTTAGCAGTTAAATCCCATAAGATTTCACACACATTTGAACATTTAGGGTCTTCTTCCGTTATACCCATTGTGCGTAGGTGTTTTTTGAAATTCCCATGGCCTGTCATCAGTCCAGTCATTAGTTTGATCTCCTTCCTGTTCAATCCCAGGATTACAGAGCTTCTTTTAAAACATGGCTTGGGCATCATTACCTTACCATCTTTTTGTTTATGGACCTTGGTCCAATATTGTACGTGCTGTTTCCTAAGCCAGTTCCGTAGTTCTAGTTTGATCATAGCCTTGGTGATTGTCAGGATAGGTTCCGGTCCAATAAATTGAGTCATTGCCCTATCCTGACCAATCTGTCGGCTTGTTCATTGCCACAGATCCTTGAGTGGTCAGAGACCCACACTAGGTTTACCCTATTGCTTCCCCCTAGCTCCACCAGAGCCACGTAGCATTCTTGTTGCAGGAGCTGCATGGCTATCTGAATAGATGTAGATGCTACAGTCATTGTAGCATCTACGCATATTCTCCTCCATACTTACCCTAACTGCAGTAATTTCAGCTTGGAGTAAAGAGGCCAGTTTTCCTAGAGAGATGATGCCCTCCAGTGTTGGCTGAACCCCGTACACACCTGAACCAACTCCTTGGTCTGATTTCGAGCCATCGGTGAACCAAACGATGTCCCCCATACGGTGTCGAACTGTTTTTGCCACTGCTCCCTGCTTCCAATTATTACACTGTAAGGCTTGTTGAAGCTGTTGGGAGTTATTATATAGTCGGCAGGTATTTCCCCAGCCTTTCCTGTATTTACCTCACTCACTATGTTAGTGTGTGATTCTGGATATCCGAATGAGACCCAGTTTTTGCCAGTTTTAAATCTGTATGCCCCAGCTACTGCCTCCATCTTGACCCAAATGTGTAGTGGAGTCATGTCCAGCATGGCTTCCATTCCAGCGGTTGGTGTGCTGCTAATTCCGCCTGTTATGGCTAAGCAGGCCAGTCTCTGCACCTTAGCAAGCTCCTTAGCTGCAACCCGCTGTTCTACCTTCTACCATCACACTATGGCCCCGTAGTAAATCCTAGGTCTAGTCACTGTGTTGTATTCCAGTGCACACCCCTGGGGCTTAGGCCCCAGTTTTTGCCACAAACCCTTCTGGTACTCAATAAAGTACTTTTTGCCTTGGAGCAGATGCTCTTAATATGAGGGGTCCACTTTAGTTTCTCATCTAAGGTTTCCAACTTGAATGTTGGATATGCCTCTTCGTAAATGGCACCACAACTTTCTTCTTAGGATTAACCCTCAGATCCTGTTTGATGCACCAATTCTGCACAATGTCCAATCCTCCTTGTGCCATATTTCTAACTGTGTCAGTGAATTTGCCAAGTATCCTTGGGAGAAGCATTGTATAGAGATTAGTTCCTCAATGAGTTCGTTCACCACTAGATTCCACAATGAAGGAGACAGAACTAATTCGACTGTTGCTGATGTAATTGTGAAATGCAAACTTGAAGGAACAGCCACAGCTAAACGAAGACCAGACAGACACCATGTACTGACGGACAGGAATCGTCGAGCTTTGCTGTAGATCTTTGCAGTTGAAATATGGTTACAGCGATGATGAACTTCTTGAAATAGGTTTCCTGCATTGACCGTTTTTTAGATCAATTTTTTTTAAATTTTGTTTACTAAGGCGTTTCGGCTGTGTGATCATTTTCAGGTAATTGCTTACATGTCACAAAAACGTGTTTGGAGTACAAAATAAAAGCTCACACTGGTTATACTCACCTGTATAAAGACAGTTTAAAAGGAACACTGACAATGTGGAACACGTCAAGCACTTATGCTTTCGGTTACAGTCATATAATTTCACTGGTGAGCCTTTTTGGCCTGAGCACATAAAGTAAAATAAAATCAAGAACTACTTAAGTAACGTAAAAATGGAAAGAAAGTAAAAGTTGAAAAACATCATATAATGAAATGGTTTACCATAATACCGGGCTTGAGAGCTACAGCCATGATATCCATTGCAGTAGAATCAGTAGCACACAGCCAAGCTATACACTAGCGTGAGAGAGCTCAGAACTGCGTGCAGCAACACCTCGTGACGAGCTAGTCAAAGATAAACATTGCAACGTACCTACAACTACATATGTAACTTAGCTACAGCAAATATGCCTACGTTCGTCAGAGAAAATGGACTCGGTAAGCAACCTGAGCTATCAGTAATCGGAATCTAACCTGCATAGCACTGTATGCCTGTTGTATGAGTGTCAGTTTCACTTTCATTTAAGCCCTCAACAGATCGTTACATGAAAAACTTAAAACTAACATTTGGACAAGCTGTCTGACTGCGATTTGAATATGAAAAACTATAGAAACAAATGTACCTGTAACAATGAATACCTAAACTATCTGACTGCGTTTTTGAACAAGAATTTACAAGTGATACAGAATATGGCTTGTGCAACGGAATTTAGTGGATTAGAGTAGATGACATGTTGTGGTGTGTCAGTGTCTCTGTTTTGGCCCTACGTTTTGCATTCACCTCTTTAGATGACTGCCTTTTTCCATGTGGTTTACAGCAATTCGCAGCCGCATGCAGCAGCAGCGGCTAAAGTTTATTGTTACTAAGAATGACTTTAATAAAAAAGAAGTTTGTTTAAGTCCTGTTAGCTACTAAATAACTTGTGAGAAGGGATTTCATAAATTAAGTCTGTTTAAAACCTCAGATATCATCATGACCAATAATAGACATTGACAATTACATAAGTATCAATAATGGCTGAGTGACAGATTAACTAATTATTTCAATTTCAAAGTTACATTCACATTTAATAAACACAGCATATTTATTAATTAGATATGGAGAATAATCATTATTATTTGGAGTATAGGGAGGCCTATTTAACTGAGACAAAACATAGGATTATTGCAAACTCGGACTAACAATCACGAGCATGACCCTGCAATTGATTTTGCGCTGTGCTTACGAACTTTACATTGAATTCCATCATCAAGCGTAGTTAAGCCATCTAGTTCTCTCCTGGCTATATAAATGAATCAGGCCTTGAGTGTGGTAAAGATCTGCCATCGCCGACGTGAGGGCGACGTGATACATCTTCTGTCTCCGAGCTGTCGACCGACACTACCACTTCCACTCTCGCAGACAGACCTCATCTCACAACAATGCGTAGAATCGTGGTCCCATATTTCGCCCTCAGATTGGTACTATCGATATCTGAGTGCTTATTTATTTCCACTCTTACACACTGCAAAGAATAGCGTTAAGTTGGCTATATTGTTTTCAATGTAATGGAGAGCTCTGACTCACTCCTTATAACCTATGTTGACAGGAACTGTATATTTGTGTTCTGTGCTACCCAAATCCTTCGGAGGTGCTGTATAAATATAAATTGTTACGACAGCGCCATTTTTAACAGTAGTTTATACAGTCTAAAACAATAAAAATGAAGTAGGATCATGTACAGTTTCCCATATTCCTTCTTAAAAACAAAACTCTTAGAAACAGTAGGATAAAATGATTGACAATATAGCCGTGACACTACATTCGTAATATTTTGGTTTGTCATCCTACAAAATAACAAATACAGGCCAAGTGTACGCTTGTGCTCCTGCACATTTCTTTAACACGACAATCAAGAAAGAAACTCCGAATTAAAGAATCAAAACTACAAAGATAAAGCTATAAAATACAAAAAATAAATTTGAAATAAAAACTAGTCTTAGACAAGGGGGAAGTTAATCACCTTTTTAGTGTAAGTGCTTTTCAGAAAAATTCTAAGGTCTGGAATTTTGAGCTAAAAAATCACAAAATTGAACCAATAATTGCATAAAGGAATACAAACGGAATTAAGATAAACTGCCTCGATTTTGCAGAAGATTTTGCAATAATTTAAGAATATTTTACGGAAGGAGTTACTCAAATAAACCTTCTGGAAAAAAGCGAATTGTCCTGGTCTCAAACGGGCTAGAAAGATCTGCGACAGATGTAAGAGTCAATAAAATGAAAAGAGTATATTGTTTGGCAAGAAATATCTACACAACAAATGCATATGTAGAAAACCAAAAATAAAAAAAACTAAACCACAGTGGTAAGACCAGAAAGTTCATATGTGTGTGAATGCTTGTCGATGATCTATAAGCTGGACAGGATAGAGGTACTTGAAACATGGTTTATTAGAAAAATAATAGCTGCAATACAAACTACAGGCGGTTGGAAAATGAGAAATATCCAGAAGATATACAGCTATATAGAGGAAATATCAAAAGTAACAGCAAAGCGAAGGTTAATCTTCTTTGGCTGTAGGGGACTAATTTTTTCACGAAGTTTGATAGGATCATCGACCGGAAAGACAAAGTTCCAGATTCGGATTGCAATCCGGCACAGAATTTTAATCTGTTTTTGATACAAACTGCATGTTACACTCGCCATAACAGTTGGAAAATTAAAATATTAAGTATATGGGAATGTGCAGGGTGTTTAAAAAAATTCTTCCACATTATTGTAAGAGATAGTATTCATCAAAACTAGATAAATTTCCATCGTTACAGCACTGAAGCACTGTAACAAATATATATGAAAAAATCGTGCGCAGAATCGCAGTTTGAGGGATGTCTTTGTGCTCGGTTCCTATTTGAGATAGGAACATGGGGTAAAAGGTTTCTGTTTTAGCGCCGAGCAGCGGCCATTTGATAGCAATTCGAACATCTGCCTTACTGTAGCTATTTTTTTTGAAATGAATACACCGCCATTTGACTGTATTGTTGTTTATTTAATTACGACCCAGGTTCCGGAATTTTATGCCATTTTCAGGTGACTGAGTTTATGTCATTAACATGTATTGCAGAACGTCAAGCTCAAAACTGGCCATAAATTAAGAAAAATATTCGGTCCCCACGAAATTTCAGATGTAAAATAATCATCTTCTAAATAAGTGAGAGCACTTCATATTTAATGAAACATGTTTCGTTCGGTGTATAAAAGATGAGTCGTAATTAAGTAAACAACAATACAGTCATATGGCGGTGTTTTCATTTAAAAATTTTTGTGTGACTGTTGCTCAGCAACATCAAAAACTGATTACTATAGTCATGTTACTGTATATCAAACAAGGTTTGAACGACGAAGCAGACCTGGCACCCAGACAAATTGTGCGAACCATTAAATCTTTTTGAAAAAGATGTTAATTAGACTGAAATTAATGTTCAGCTAATGGCACCATTTGCATGTGCACCATTTGGATTTTACGTGCTAGACTGTTACCGTTATATAACTCCGGTCTGGAGCGAGTCTATTGGTTCAAATTTGGTCCACCGGTGTCTCTGATCTTGGGTGTAAGATAATTTTCAGTCATTTGAAAAAAGCTTACTGTATTTTGATTTAACATGAAAAAAAAGCGTTTTTCTGGGAGGTTTGTGAAGCTTGCCACTTATAAACCCTGAACTTGCACGAATCGGTTCCAACTTTGCGGGACGATAGATAAATGGATAAAGTCAAAATGAATTTTTTTCATCCAATAGTCTTTATCCGTTGTCGAGATACGACGGTTTGAATTCGAGCTAAATGTAGCATGTAAAAGTCGTTCTTACGTGAAGTTAATGTGCCAGAACCGTTTAAAGTGAATGAAACAAATAAAAAAAATATTCTTGCGATAAAATTGAAAACTCGCTTTCAAAAATCTAGCTTAATTCCTATTTTACTTGAAAAAAAAACCTCGTTTTTTTTAAGAGCGTCCGATCTATGTTTCGGAATTGGGAGAATCGTTTCAAATTTTGAAAGACAGTAGATAAATACATTTAATTATCGTTCACCCTTTCGTTTTGTATAAGCTTTATCCGTTACCACGATACAGCGAACTAAGTTGAGCATAAAATGCACGTAAAATCCGGTTATAGGTGAACCCCACGTCCTGAGACGGTTTAAAATGATACTTTAATAACGAAAAACTTATAACATATTCTTACGGTAATCGTAACGTGCCTTAAAGTCATTGAAAAATCTTTGGACGTGCAAAACAATGCATGTACCAAATGAGAATTATGTCCAGCCCTGTACAAAATGATATATTGGTTCTAGCGGCGTTTGCTTAGCTTTAAATATTTGTTATTGCATTCCTTAAATAAACAATGACAAGAATTTTAAGAAAAGCGATAATAGCAAGTTGTACGCTCTTCAATCGTTTGTTATTTGTTGCGCGAATCGTTTAGCTTGCGATATACTGTAGCTTATAAGCTTATAAGTAATTTCATCTATGCAATATGATCGTAGCGTAAGTTTACGTAATATGTACTATTTACATACATTATTATCATAACATTCGCTCAGTATTTAATATTTGGTTCCACATTGTATTTATGTTTGGTGTCATTTTGTGCATTTTATAAAGTGTTTATGGTTATTTTTCATGTTTTTCAATGGTTCAAATTGCTCTAAGCACTATGGGACTTAACATCTGAGGTCATCAGTCCCCTAGACTCATAACTACTTAAACCTAACTAACCTAAGGACATCACACACATCCATGCCCGAGGCATGATTGGAACCTGCGACCGTAGCAGCAGCGGGGTCCGGGACTGAAGCGCTTAGAACCGCCCGGCCACAGAGGCCGGCTTTCATGTGTTTGCGAGTACAGTTTTATGTGCATATGAACAAATGGTGTGCAACTATAAAACAAAAATATTTAAAAAAACAATAAAAAATGAAGCAAAATTAAATCAATTGAAAATGTAAAATAAAATAACAAAATAATGAATAATACGAAAAAAATAAAACACAGAACCTCCTGCGAGCGTGTTACCTTGACGTTGTGGTGAGGATTGTGTGATCTGTGGAGGCACTAGGGCAGGCTGTACTGGACACGTTCAACCATACTAGGCAGGTAACCGTAGAGGAACCAGACTAACGATGCCGAACTTAAGAAATGTGGATAGAGAGACAGTAAAAAACCTATACCAGATCAGTCGTCGCCTGAGTCAACAAAGATCTACATCGATCGCCAAGCTTTTGTGGTCCAAAGTCAAAATTATGGTAGAATAAAAGTTGGAAACCAAAATAGAAAACGCTCCTGTCATACCACAAGAAAATGCGAATATTTCCGAGCGGAGTTAGGGCAATAAAAGAAGGGAACTAGCTTTTTGAGTTATCTGGCAGCTTCGAAAACATTAAAATCAAATCATCTTGACATAAGAGAGCTTTTTTACGAGTTAACCCTACTTCTCCAGCGCAGTGAGCTCTCTTAGATGCAAGGTGTTGGCACACCTGGATCTTGCAATTTTTAGGCTAAAGTTCCGGATCCTGTGTCCAAAATCCAGAAAATTCGCCAGCCATAGTAAAAAATATATAATATACAGTAGTATGTCTGGAGAGCATACATGTAATAGCTAAAAACGATTTTCTGGGCTGGGTAAAATGTCTGGGTGTGGATTTGTTCCTGGGGTGACGCTAAAACAGTTTTTTGACTTCCGTTTGGGGGGGGGGGGGGGTCAGTTTTCCGCAGAGAGGACCATTTAGCCCCAAAATCTGCCCCTTATTCCACGTGTGGTGAGGGTTGGAAGAACAAGTAGACTCAAATTTAAATGCTTCTAGTGAGTGGGATGTACCTAGCAGAGGAAGTATCCGAGCGTGGTGGCGCATCCATTATGGGAAGTATCCCAGAGTGGGAATGCATGCATCCTAAACTTTAATGACACGTTGTCATACTGCACAACATAAGAAATGCGATGCTGGATGACATGATGGCATGTGTCAGGTTATACGACATGACATCATGTATCATTACTTTGCTTGACATGGTGTATGATGTTGCATATGATGAGTACTATTGCTAACAAGTAAAAAAAAAACCTCAAGTACGTCAAGATCCTTGATTTAAATGTCTTTGAAGCTGCTAGATAAGTCGAAAAGCTCCTTTTAAATCCCTAACTCAGCTCAGGATATATTCGTCTTTTTTTGCTGTGATGTAGCATTTTTCGTTTAGGTAAATGTTGTAAGACGTGTATATTTCTATTGTCTATTGTCAAACCAGAATTTATGAAAGATGTTTATATTTTATTAATAGGACTAAGTTGGAATAATTAATATTTGTCATGTTGGAAATAATTGTGGTAGCAGGGAATGTCTGCACCAAAGTGTTGTTGGCAGGAGAGACCGCACATTGATATAATTTTAAAAAGGGCGGTAGAGACCGCGTATGGATACATTTTAAGAAAAGAGCGGGAAAGACCGCTCATTGATACATTTTGTAATGGTAGCAGGGATTGTCTGCACCAGAAAGCATTGTTGGCGGGAGAGACCGCACTTTAGCATTCGTAGGAAGTCAGTAGTAAGCGAGATGTGAAGCGAGTCGGTAGCAGGTCTGAAGCGAGAGGATGAGAGGAGCGGTGTGTCTGCCGCCACCAGCTATGATTTACAAGAGATTATAAACGGATGTACAGAGACATCAGCTAACTATTATCATAAGATGAACTAATATTATTGAATTATTTTTTTGAGGAACTCAAGACTACTGAAGGTATGTTTGCGCAATGCTAGTTGTAAGATTATTGTAAAAAGTAAGTCCCATTTGAGCGTTTGTAAAATCATTTCATTCAGAATATAATTAATTTTTGCCAGCATTATTGCATTACTGATTATAATCCATCCCAAAAACCATCAACGTAAAACTTTGAAAATTTTTATTGTTGTCAAGAAAAAGTTTAACTGTGAATGACGTAACGTCAGTCAAATTAATTAAAGAATAACGTCAGCTTTGCTATTAAAGAATAACGTCAGCTTTGGTAATAAATACAGCCACTTATTATGACAGCCCACCAGCAGCTAATAAAGTATAGTAAAACAGAGTAAGTATATTCATGTCTCAGTTCAATGTAGAAGAATCCAGTAACAGTAAAAAAGGTAAGAAACAGTTTTGGGTTATTGCAGATAACGACTGAAGGCCACGACGACGACACATTCTATGTTTCGTCGAAATAATCAGAAAATCACTTTTAATAAGCAGCAATTAAATTTGTATGCGAAGATTGAGAAAGAGAATAAATTTCAAAGGGAAGATTTCATTTGCTATTATTAAGCAAGAGAAAGCAATCCTAAGGGAAGGTTTCATAGGTTATTGTAAAAGGGAACATTTCACTGTAACATAAGGGTATAGAGGAGGCGGGAAGGTTTCAACGTATGTTCGGTACCGAAACACTTCTGTAATTACCATACGTTATTACACATCCATCATACCTTTGGCTGAAATAATCTTGAAATCGTGCAGATACAATTGGCTGCCCTCGGATTTGATCGCATGCATCGCATACGATGTAATGGGTGTGGTATCAATGGGTGTGGTATACAACTGGTGCCAAAGCCAGAAGTCTAAGGGATGAATGTCAGGTGAAGGAGGAGACGTTGCTACTAGACCTCGTCGACCAATCCATAGCACACTAACCGTTTGTGTCAGGCAGTGTCGTACGGTGCATTGAAGACTGAGTGGTGCCCCATCGTGCATAAACCATGCCTGTTGTCTTAAGGCAAGTGTAATTAGACGTGCTGAAACTGTGGATAAATAGCACCTGTTGAACTGTTCAGTAAAATGCATGATACCATGAGTGTGTAAACAGCAACAGTTCTTCCTATTCATTGACAGCATTGCGAACCTGATGATTTGTTTCCGTAAACCACTCGATCCGTCTGTCTACGGGTAGTTGTGGTGTTAATTTATTATCCTTACCTATGTGAATCTCGACTCTCAGTAAATAAAACGCAAACTGTGAACTGCGAATCTGTATCGCGTAGAATTCACTGTGGTAACTGACATGGTGGTCCTGTGGCCTGAAGCTTGAACACGCCGTAGGTGATATCGACCACACTACAGAGTGATTTATGCTTCCAGTAGAACCACTTCTTCGGGTACTTGTTTAAACGGAACCACCTACCACACGTCACAACACTAGGTCCACCATATCCGGTGTTCGATTGTGACAAGTCTACCGCGACCATTTCTTCCGTGCCCGTAAGTCGCTGGAACACTTCAATGAACATTTTCTTTCAGATGAAATGTGGCGTTGGGAATGTTATTCGGCGTAAGGGACACGTGTCTGTCCATTTACGTCATTGACTAAATCATAACACAAATTCATGTCTGCCGTTTCCCATGTGAGATAATAGGACTGCTTTTAATTATTTACGCCATATCACTCCTCGGAATCATTAATCTTTCTTTAATGCCTCTTCAAAACAGTAAGTACGACATGACTGATGCAGGCGACAGTTGTGTGCTATGTCTGACAAGAGCATCGCAGACGACTACTACTCAGTCACGAAGTTATTGCACTTGACCTTCATCGGAAACACACGGTGGCGTTACAGCAAGCAAGTACAATCGTGGCTAACGAAAATGCGTCGCTCTGTCAATGCTATCAGACTAGTTGTGGATGGATATATTATCAACTCCGATTACGCGCGTCTGCAGCTCGTGGTCTAATGGGTAGCGTTGCTGCCTGTAGATCACGGGGTCGCGGGTTCGATTCCCGGCCAGGTTGGGGATTCTTCTCTGCCCGGGGACTGAGTGTTTGTGTTGTCCTCATCATTTCATCATCATCATTCGTGACAGCTGCTAAACTGGACTGAGTTAAAAACTGGACTGTGTAAAACTTGGGATGCGCTGATGACCGCGTAGTTGAGCGCCTCACAAACCAAACATCATCAACACCGAATACACTCTGATTCACGATAAGCGGACCGCATCGCTGTCAGTCCCACGTGAAATAATTCCTCCGTGGTCGATTAATAAGTACAGAGACAGAGACAAGCAATATGAAATGAGCAATGAACGCCAACAGGAAGACAACTTACGCTAGCCAGTATTGCGCCTTCACTATGCAAATAAAATGACCCATATGTCACAAGAATTTGTTTCCGGTCATATGTTTCCACATATTTTTTCCGGTTTTGAACTTTATTATCTCCAGCCAGCACGTGGGACACGTTTTCTGAAATACCCTCCTTATACAAGACCGTGAAATGAAATGTAAAAAAGAAACACAATCCGAGTGTCCTCATCAGTAAGCAAATATTTACTAATTTTAATTTAGTGCAGTTAAAGCAAAAGGCTTTTGTTACGCAGTATAAAGAAACAGCCTTGTAATTTTGTCGTAACTTGAATATGTGAAAAAATGTCATATCGGTTTGCTGACCTCAAAGATACGATGACACTTCGTGCAGATGTCCTTAGATCGCAACAGTTGTCGTCGATATTGAAATATCGATAGGTCGAACTATGATTTGTTTTGATGCACCATCTGTATCAGTTTGCAGTGGTGTTCTGTGTAGTGAAAACATATGTGTGTGGAAATGTGATAACGCAAACGTGTGCAAGAAGAAGAAAGTAGTATTACGTGAGCTGCTGTTAATGAACACGGTGACTATCACAACGAAGAAAGAACAGCGTTGCACAGGAAATAGATCGAAGACTCGACATTGTAAGTGTGACGTCAGATGTACTTGTATTCACAATAGACCCTTACATAAAGTCATACTCTCTAAGACATGTCATGCCTCTCTTTCTCTCCACATAGAGGATTAAGTCGTCTGTCAACACCAACCATGGCGATCGTGCCATTAAGACAATCAGGACAGAGTTACGTTGAACATTTTTAGTCTCCTAATGAATGCATGATGATACGCTCGTGTCGCGTAGCATGAGTAACCTATAAGTAAAAAGTTGAAGAATTATGATTGACGATGGTTACAATAATGCTTGCTTTTGTTGCTATAGTATTGTCCCGACGATCCGCATATGTCGGTTGAACCAATCGATACCTGACTGCTGGTTTGATTCGTTACGTCCTGATATCGTTATATAGAGACATACTTGAGGAAAGAGATGGAATATGCAATAGTTATTTTACGCTTGTTTTATAGGTCACAATACTGCTATGATCAGCGATGTTCTCATTGATAACGTTTGTCTGTTTATTCTTTAATGTTCGACCGTAGCTGAGTGGTCAGCGTCCTACGGGCCCGGTTTCGATTCCCGGCTGGGTCGGGGATTTTCTCCGCTCAGGGACTGGGTGTTATGCTGTCCTCACCATCATTTCATCCCCATCCGGCGCGCAAGTCGCCCATGTGGCGTCGAATGTAATAAGACCTCCACCAAGTCGGCCGGACCTGCCCCACCAGGGGTTCCCGGCCAATGACGGCAAACGCTCATTTTTTTAAATTCTTTAATGGTGGCTGTGAACTGGTGAAGTCAATTAATGAGTGAAATGAACAATTGTTGTTTTTTATTTTAAATTGTATTGACGTAATTATGATAATTCGGGTCATGGTCTAGATTAAGTCGGACGATCAGTCTGACTGAACTGGCGAAATAAAGAAACCTGTCAGAAAAGCATTTTTTTCTTGATGAACTGTGTGTCACAGTGATTCGTAGCATAGTGCGAGGGTTAGGTTAGGTTGCAAGGTCAAGGTCATTGGTCGCAGTTTGGTGAAGGGACCTTATGTTGCATGACTGTCTCTTTAAATATGGGTTGCGGGTTTTATAGTTAAATTTATGTCCAAGATAGAAACCACTGTTTTCCACGTCTAGTCTGGTATGTTAATGTGATTGAAGCTGCGAACAACAATAACATCCCTACACAAAATAACTGCATTCTCACAGGTGAATCGATACTATTGTAATATACGTGATTCTATGAAGTTATAGTAACAATAGTAGATTATAGAGTCATTGGTCAAAGCTGACGGACTGTATCGCATTCCTCAATACTTCCCAGTTGTGTGATTTTTAACATCCTATCTTAGCATCCTACCAGTAAATTGTTCCTCCCTACTAGCAGATACGTTCACGTATTAGATTATAGCCATGTTGTACACATTTATGACATACTGCTGTTTGTTATTCCTTTTAGATAGATAAAGCTATATTGGCTTCTGCCTCGGGTTCTTCGGCCGATGTTTGTTCGATGATTTTTCTGACGTTTCGCCAGCACGGGTAGGTGGCATTGTTAAAGCTTCACACACCATTGTGGTGGAGGACTGGATTCGAGCTCGCAGCAGCAGATTATATGTACCTCTTTCGTCAACTTATAGATCGTCTTTACGCCTTGTTTACGCAGTGTACGGTCGATTCTGCCCGTCACTCTGGGAATGTATGGCAGAAAAGCCGTACCCGGTATCGCTTTTTCCGATGTGTCACTTCGCCGAATGTGTGACTGTGACATTTCTTATGTACTTGGTGGAGCTCCCGTTGCTACTCAGAATGCTTTCTAGATGTTACATTCCGCGTCTGAGGTGCTGCGGTTCATATATTGGTGTTCGCGCGCTACGAACATGTTAATAGCCGGCCGCGGTGGTCTCGCGGTTCTAGGCGCGCAGTCCGGAACCGTGCGACTGCTACGGTCGCAGGTTCGAATCCTGCCTCGGGCATGGATGTGTGTGATGTCCTTAGGTTAGTTAGGTTTAAGTCGTTCTAAGTTATAGGGGACTGATGACCACAGCAGTTGTCCCATAGTGCTCAGAGCCATTTTTGAACATATTAATAGCTCTTCTTTTGACAGATTATGCAGATACCGTTCCATGTATGCGCCAGTTTTTCGCCATCCCTCGTAAGCAGCACATGTAGAAAGGATAGCTGCTGATTCTTTTCTACCTCCACGTTAATGTTATGGTGGCCTGGAGACTGTTCATAAGCGGCACTGCAGGCTGGGCAACGCACCTGCGGTGAAGCATGCACCGTATAAGACCAAAAAATAATAACAATATCAACTGACAATACAAACTACTGTGGCCTGACACATTTTCTGTACTTCCCATTGTGAGTCTTACAGGATTGTATCTCTGTCTTCAGGAGGATTAATTTCAGTTAATAAAGCATAGACGCTTTATATGTATGGCTGTTTGTGGGCAACCTGTGGTACTGCCTCGCGAGAGAGAGATAGATAGAGAGATAGATAGAGAGGGAGAGAGAGAGAGAGAGAGAGAGAGAGAGAGAGAGAGAGAGAGAGAGAGTGAGAGAGAGAGAGAGAGAGAGAGAGAGAGAGAGAGAATGAATGAATGAATGAATGAATGAGAGAATATGATAACAACAGAACCGGGAATTGTTACACGGGCGCCCGTGCTCGTGCTGTACATCGGTCTATATAAACATAAATGAAAGAACCTTGTGCACAAAGTTGTCGATGTGGGGATGCATGTAGAACATACAAATCGTCTGTGTTTTAGTAATTAAAATAAGTTCATGTGATGGAGGTACAGTCCTCCAAAACACGTAGTGGAAGAATAATAAATGTGACAGTTTACAGCAGTTGATATACGGTATACAGCCCAACCTGAAGTGTTCGCATTGTAAGTTAAGCAGCGTCGGAGTTTGTGTTCAGTTTACTATTACCCGGTAGAGATTTATTCTGTAGATGCTCACAGCGCTGTCTCATTACAGCAAAAGGAAATAAAAAGTTTTCAAAACTGTGTATACGGACCATACGTCGTATGCGCCTCCGAGTATCTGTTTTGGACAAACAGTACCGCAGGATGTTATTCCTGTCCAAACGTGTTAGGTAGGGCCGAATGTTTGCGCAAACCGGAGGGAATCGTGTTATTGACTGGCTCATTTTTGATGTAAATTGACAGCGCCAGAATTGATTGTTTATGCAGTGGTGAGTGCCTGCTATTTACAGGAGCGATGAAATTCTCTGCAGATCTATTCCGTCTCTGTCGCTGTCTATTGGTCGCGTGTAAGCCATGTGATGCGGCTGTACGCTTACGGAGTCATAGACACTGTCCTATTGTTTTCCGATTCTTATCCGACAGTAGATAATGGGCCTTTGCAGACTTCTCCGCATGTCACTGATTCGAATATTAATCCATTGAAGAATTTACGCAGTCAAGTTTTCGTAAATTCATCTGATTAAATGCGTAATGCATCTTCATTTCAAGTGTCAGTATAGCCGGGTGGGGTGGCCGAGCGGTTCTAGGCGCTACAGTCTGGAACCGCGCGACCGCTACGGTCTCAGGTTCGAATCCTGCCTCGGGCATGGACGTGTGTGATGTCCTTAGGTTAGTTAGGTTGAAGTAGTTCTAAGTTCTAGGGGACTGATGACCTTAGAAGTTAAGTCCCATAGAGATCAGAGCCATTTGAACCATTTTTCACTATAACGTTCTCGCTCTCTTCCGTTTCTCGTCCGCTTTTTCTTGAGTTCCTGCCTTCGTTATTCTCAACAGGCTTCTTACAATAATTTATAGAGCAGCTCTAAGATTTTGAAACTTGCAAAACATCTCTAGAATACTGAAGTACTGCGTTCTTAAGAAAAATTATTCAATTTTACACGAACAGCGTGCTAATGGTAAATACTTTTGCTTGTTTCTTCCCGTTTTCAGGTGATTTTATTTAGAGGAGGGACGCAAGAAATTTAATTATTTCCATTATCTTATACAGTAGCTTTCTACAAAAAAGTTCTATATACCTTCCACCGCAAAACATGTGTTCCCGTTTCATTATTACCACATCGCTTGTTGGCGTCTATTTTTCTAATAATTCAGAAAATTCTGGGAGCTTCAGCGTTCACAAATGAAATTGGAAATGTGGGTACTCGCACTTCCGTTGACCTGTAGCAATCCACAACAAGACAACTGCGTTGAATTATTAGAGCTTTTGCTAACTGTCACAGCACTAGATTTTGCTACTCGCACTGATCGGGTCCCACGACTGTCGTACGAATATGGAATCTATGGGTGTAGGAGGCCTGTACTCAACGTCGTCCGGTATTTCAATCACCCCATGTTATTAGCGGCCAGAGGAGAGACTTGTCGTTCGCTTGGCCGTGCAGGATAGTACAGCTACATCACACACCTTGCGTCACAAAATGTGCATGCTTGCAGCAGGACTACCATCACCACGGATAGCATGGCGACGTCTGGAACAACACGGACAATCAGCAAGGTGGTTTTTTGGCGGCTTTCTTTCTTCCTACTGTACTGAACAGCCGGCCATAGTGGCCGAGCGGTTCTTGGCGTTTCAGTCTGAAACCGCGCGACCGCTACGGTCGCAGGTTCGAATCCTGCCTCGGGCATGGATGTGTGTGATGTCCTCAGGTTAGTTAGGTTTAAGTGGTTCTGAGTTCTAGGAGACTGATGACCTCAGAAGTTAAGTCCCATAGTGCTCAGAGCCATTTGAACCATATACTGAACACTGAGGTGACAAAGGTCACGGTATAACGATGTGCACATATACAGATGGCGGTGGTATCGCGAACACAAGATGTACAGAGACAGTGCATTGGCGGAGCTGTCATTTGTTTTCAGGTGATTCATGTGAAAAGGTTTACGACGTGAATATGGCCGCATGACGTAAAGTGACAGATTTTGAACACGGGATAGTAGTTGAAGCTAGAATGATGGTCCATTCCATTTCGAAAGTCGTTAGAGAATTCAATATTCTGAGACCCACAGTGTCAAGAGTGTGCCGAGAATACCGAATATCAGGCATTACCTCTCATCAAGGACAACACAGTGGCCGACGGCTTTCACCTAATACGATATTGCAGTGCCTTTGTTATAGCGATGACAATGCAATGTTCCTACGGATATGCATGCATGTCCGAAGGGACAGTGCATAGTTATTAGGAATAGCGCAGGAACTGCAGTATCGTAGTTACCCGCCGACACCGGGCAAGAGACTTTCAAGTAGGGGAATATACGTAATGGACGTACGAGTACAGGCTGCAGACGCATGGTTGACGACATATGGAAGTTTGGATCTGGCCATGAATCGTGCTCAGATAACCAATGGGTAAAGCAACCGCTCGCGATAAGTGGGAAATCGGAGTTCGAGTTCCAGCATGGCACAAATTTTCATTGACGTCATTCCATTACACATCTGATGGTTACCTGTATTCGCAACTGTGAATTTATTTCATACCTTCATTCAAAGACCGAGGCAGCGGCGTTTGCGTAGAGTTGTCAGTCCTAACAGGCAAGCAGTACTGCATTAAATAACCGCATAATCAATGTGGGACGTACGACGAACGTATACGTTAGGACAGGGCTGCGAAATTTGGTGTTAATGGGTTATGGCAGCAGACGACCGGTGATAGTGCATTTGCTATCAGCACATCGCCAGCAGCGCCCCTCTTGGGGATCGCGACCATATCGGCTGCATCCTTGGAGACTGGAAAACCGTGGCCTGGTCAGATGAGGCCCGATTTTAGTTGGTAAACGATAATGGTAGGGTTAGAGTGAGACGCAGGCCCCACGAAGCCAAATTGAACCGATCATTGACTGGAAATGGTTATGTTCTGCTACGTGTTGACCACTTGCTGTCTTTCATGGACTTCATATTCTCAAACAACGATGGAATTCTTAAGGACGACAACGCACCGTGTCACCGGGTCACAACAGTTAGCGATTTGTTTGAAGAACATTCTGGATGGTTCGAGCGAATTATTTGGTCACCGAGATCACAGTCGAGAGGTCAGTTCGTGCACAAAATCCTGCACTGGCAACACTTCCGCAATCATGGACGTCTATAGAGGAATGATGGCTCGATATTTCTGCAGCTGACTTCTAACGGTCTGTTGATTCCATGACACGTCGAGAGCTGCACTACACCAGGCAAATGGAGGTCCTTCTCGATAGTAGAAGGTATCGCCTGAGTTTCGTCACCTCAGTGAATTAAGACTAAATCGCTTAATGCAAATACCATTGTGACTAAACTGCAGAAGGAAATTCCAGGGTGGTTTTCTCGGAAACAACATGGGCGATTTGTTACCCCCCTCCTTGTGCTGTATGAGTTGATGACTGATCCGTCGACGGGACCTTAAAACTTACTCTTCCTCAGATAACTGGTGAAATGGTAATTCTGTAAGAGGCTTCAATCGTGGATGAATACAGTTACCTAGTGTTCTTCAGGTGAACGCTTATTTAGGAAACTGCGATCGTACTGGGTATCAAAGGAAATTAATGTCTAGATTGAGGGTTTGTTGGTGGGGATGAGGCAGAATGTTGGTATATGGGATGGAGAGCCCTCGACTGATGTAGAAAATAATAGCAGGTAGTTGGTTGGGATACTTGCTGATCCAGTTGCATATTAATGACGTGACAGACACTGTAAGTACTCGTAATGTACTGGAACAGTTTTCAAATAATGTCTAAAGTAGCATAAGAATTAATTTTGAAATTTCTAATAGAAACTGCCGTAACAGGCATTTTACGTATAAAAAAAAATTTAAAAAAAGGCCAGCTCAGAAATACCGTAAGCTATTGCCACTACTCGTGTCTCGTAAATTCCAATTACTGCAGTGCAGTGAAACGCATTTGATTCTTTTTCTCACCCAAAAGGTTAATTATTGAACACAATCAAGCTATTATCAGGGCTGGTTGTGACACTGGCTTTCATCATTACGTAATCACACAATAGGACACAAAAATCATATTCCCGCCAAAATAATTCATACAAGAATATATATATATATATATATATATATATATATATATATATATAAACAAAGTAAAGTTAATTAAAACTATTTTCATGAAAATGCAATTTAAATGAGCGTAAAGCTTTGCAACGCCGATCCTCAAATCCGATTCACTCAGAATGCGGCAATATCACAGCAAATAAAACGCAGCAGTAAGTCCAGATAAATAGACACACTTTCACTCTTACACTCGTGTCAGCACAGTCAGACTGTATTTACGTGCTCGCAATTGTACTACGTTGATAATAAATAATTAGGATGTCATTTACATAAACACAATTTAAGGACAAAAAATTACATCGTAACTCCACTGTACAAGTTGTCAGCTGCAGTGCAACGCAACTTCTTGATGTAATTTTGAGCCAGTAATTATGTGAACTCATTTTCAATACTTCAAGTCATTAAATATTGAAACTACTATGTCTTATAATTCTCGTTATATTTCAGGACAAAGGAACCGATTTTAGTCTGGGATAAAATATTGAACAGGGACGAAACACGGGCAAACCTCATTTGAAGCACTGTTTTCTCAGTTGAATTGTACGGCGTGTTCGAGAATTCCCGTTACGAACTTCTAAGACCTGTAGTGGTGAGTGAGTAGAGAATATTCTGAATTGGAATCCATGTCCGGAAACGCCCCGTTTCCGTGCTGCAGCCGTTTGAAAACATGTTAGCAACGTGACCACTTTTACAAGTAATTTATTAGGCGTGACCCAGTACATCACTTGTTTCACAGTGCCACTCATTAATAACCAAAGAAACATGAGCAAATACTCTGGGACTCCTTGACGGGCTGTCTTCAACGTGGTGCAATACGGCCTCGTCTAATTCGCGTGTGCCGCGTCTCCTTGGAGCATCACAGTCCCGCCTGCTGACGAAGCCGTGGCGTAATTGTAGCGAAGGGCATGCGATGGAGTCGTACGTTACGGATAACGATTTTGAGTATGACGACGAGCAGATCTTCCATTTCCGTGACCCTTCGCCATATAGAAGGGTCATGTCGGTGCAACCGTGTATTCAACCATGTTGTTCCAACACTCACAGACATGTAAATGAACCTCGAACCAGGTCAGAGAGGTAGGATGGATGTTAAATGATATCGGCGGATTCGACTTGAGCGTCACCACCACCACCACCACCACCACCACCACCACCACCGCCGCCGCTACCATGACTACCGCGTTGCATACCTACCTAGCAAACATGTTTTCGAACGCCTGTAGGACGGAAACGATTTGTTTCCGGACATGGGTTCCAGTTCAAAACATTGTGTACTCACTCCCCTCTACAAGTCCTAGAAGTTTGTAATTGGAATATAAAAACACCCTGAATATGAAGTTACTGAGTGCTCAATCTAGAAAACTGAGTGGCGCTTAACTGACACATAGCAATTCCTCAGCATTTTACGGTATTTGTTCAGACGTAGAAAGGTATCCCAGCGCCTTGAGCTTCGTTAGTAAGCAAATTCACACTTGTTTAATCGCACTATGGGACTTTATTTTCTGTTTTGTATCTCCTAGACGTGAGCTGTGCGTTAGAGTGCGATCTAATTTCACTCTCAAGTATTTACACTTATCCTCGTGTCTGATGCGCTGCCCGTTCCTAGAGAGTTGCAGCTGTCTATTTTTACTTCTATTGGTTTGTTAGGGTTTTGATGTAGATTCCACTTGGAGTAGTAGGTGTTCAGCACTTACAGGTCTGCATTCAACCTCTTGTCAAGGTCGTTAAAATTTTGTGCTTTGATTTGCGACGGCCAGGTCGCCTGCGTACTCAAATTTACTTGATTTTATGTCTGGTATAACTGCAGCATATAGACTGAAAAGCTTAGGTACTAGTGCCGAACCCTGTGGCAGGCCGATTTTCAGAACGATGCTCTTGATGTTCATGTTATAAAGTCCAGTACTGCTACAGAGTGGTTATAGGAACATTCTTGTGAGTTTTAACAGTAACGCTGGTCACAAAACTCCACAGACGTGAACATAATTGAGTACCTGGGATGCCTTGCAACGTGCTGTGCTCCGCTCCCTCGCAGTCTTATGGATTTATGGACAGCCCTGCACTACTTCAAACATTAGTCAAGTCCATGCCACATCGTGTTGCACTTTTGCGTGCTCGTGGAGTTCCTATACGATATTAGGCAGGTGTACCAGTTCAAATGGTTCTAAGCACTATGGGGCTTAGCCGGCCGGAGTGGCCGAGCGGTTCTAGACGCTACAGTCTGGAACCGCTCGACCGCTAAGGTCGGAGGTTCGAATCCTGCCTCGGGCATGGATGTGTGTGATGTCCTTAGGTTAGTTAGGTTTAAGTAGTTCTAAGTTCTAGGGGACTGATGACCACAGATGTTAAGTCCCATAGTGCTCAGAACCATTTGAACCATTTTGAACCACTACGGGACAACATCTGAGGTCATCAGTCCCCTAGACTTAGAACTACTTAAACCTTACTGACCTAAGGACATCACACACATCCATGCCCGAGGCAGGATTCAGGATTCGAACCTGCGACCTTAGCAGCAGCACGGTTCCGGGCTGAAGCGCCTAGAACCGCTCTGCCACAGCGGCCAGCGTGTACCACTTTCTTTGACTCTTAAGTGTAGATTATTTCGTTAGATTGGGTGCACGATATGGACAGGACGTATTGTATGGGCTAGGTAGAAAATTATTTGAGGCATCTAAACGACTCGTTTTGCGCATTACTCTTCTCAACCTGTTGCTGATTTGCAGTTGTCAGTAACTGCCAGGCGTGTACGATAAATCTTGTCAAGTGACAAACGTCTTGCGTTCAAGAAACTACTGCAGAAACCCTCTCTAACACCCAAACATAAACAGGCTAGATTAGAGTTCACTTAAACACTATGTCATGGACTTCGGAATGGGATAAAGTGATCTTCAGTGATGAGAAGCAGTTTAATTTAGATGGGTCGGATGTATTTTAATATTATTGGCATGATCTGAGAACAAAGTAGCACGTAAGAATGGGGAAAAAAATTCATGGTGGAACTGTTATGTTTTGGGCAACTTGTTGCACTCAGTGTAAATCGTACATTGCTTGCGTGAATTCTAGAATGATCTCTAACATGTACACTTTGAAGCTAGAGACAGAACAGATCAGAATGTATGAGGACCTAGGCAACAAAAGACTAATATATCAACAAGATAATGCACCTGTGCATGTTTCAGTGGTTGATGGTTGATTCTGGGGTGGAGACCAAACAGGGAGGTCATCGGTGCCATTGGATTAGGGAAGGAAGTCTGCCGAGTCCTTTCACAGGAACCATCCCGGCATTTGCCTGAAGCGATTTAGGGAAATCACGGAAAACCTAAATCAGGATGGCCAGACGCGGATTTGAACCGTCACCCTCCCTAATGCGAGTCCAGTTTGCTACCCACTGCGCCTCCTCGCTCGGTGTGGTTGAAAGGTAAAGATATCGGTGTCTCGCCCTGGCCTTCACGCAGCCCCGATATGAATCCCGTGGAAAATTTTTGGTTAATATTTGCAGGGCGTGTTTATCGCAATCGAACGCAATTTGAGGTCTTATGTGAGCTTAAAAATGTGATACGAGAGGTCTGGTCGACAGTTCACTTTCAAGAACAACAAACGCTGACGAAATCAATGCTGAAGAAAATTTTCGAGGTATTTAGGAAATTGGAAATTTGTGGTAAGTTCTATGGGACCAAACTGCTGAGGTCATCGGTCCCTAGGCTTGCACACTACGTAATCTAACTTACGCTAAGGACAACACACACAACCATGCCCAAGGGAGGACTCAAACCTCCGACGGGGAGAGCCGCGCGCACAGTGGTTAGTCACCCTAGACCGCACGGCTACCCCACGCGGCTTGTGAGGTATTTAGGAAAAGAGGTCGGACAAAGTATTAATAATGCAATGAAACAACAGGCTAGTGAGTTCCTTTATACCAATTTCCATCCAGGAAACGTAAATGTCTTATTTCATTACTATTGTTATGAAAGGAAATATGTAATTCCGTCTTACACATATCTACTGCTTTCATAATAAATTAGATACAGTATGCTACAGATACTGTACCATTACTTTCGTAGGGACCCTGCATTTATACTGATTTCCATTACCGTATGTGAATCAAGCAGGTTTTCTCTTATCTTGGAAGCCTTTCTCAGTATAGGTTGAGAGGTACAGCACCTGGTCGTAACATTTTCTACCCGCTTGAAAACCCAATTGGTATGAAGGAAGACTGGATTCGATGTTTGGAGTTAACCTAGTCAGTAATATTCTCTCGAATAATGTGTAGAAGGGAAATTGGTCTGATATTATCAGGATTACCTTCAGACTTTCTGGATTTCAGCATCGCGATGACTTTCTCTTCTTTCCGTATCTTAGAGAGGGAGTGCGCCCTTTCTGGTGAATTCTGTGCAGAGTTTTGCCAACCACATTCTTCGTAAAATTCCTAGTTGTTTCAAGGATTCTGGTAGGATCTCGTCACGTCAAGCCCTCTTTCCTGTCTTCGACAGCTTTGAGGGCTAGGTAATCTCTTCTGTTTGCACTTGTTTCACGATGACCGTGTTCATTGGATTATTAAGTAATACGAGGGAAGATCTGAAAGTATCTCACAATAATTTTATTACCAAAGAGTTTAATAGGTAGCAAAACAAAAGAATCACAGTTGACCTTACATCTTGTACCTATTTTTTTACATAGTCACCATCGTTCCCAACACATTCCTCCCATCGCAGTACCAGCTTCAATGTGCCCTGTTCGTAGAAGTCCGTTTGGTTGGAGTATAGCCAATACCCATCTGCGAAATGCTGATTTCATGTACGCATCAGTCGTAAAGCGTTGGCCAGCCGGAAAATTCTTCATGGAACCAAACAAATAAAGTATGACGGTGGAAGGACAGGACTGTATGTTAGATACTGGAGCACCTGCCACCAAAACTTGGTTATTTTCTCACGAGCAGGAGCAGCAACGTGGAGCCAAGCACTGCAATGTTGTGGCGTTTGTCACGAAGGTGGCGACGGTTCTGATGTAGTCTGCAGTATTCACAGTGGTCCCGTGTTGAGAAAAGTCCACCAATAACACCGTGCATATCCCAGAACACTGTCACAAACACTTTGAATTTTTTTCATACTGGGGAACCGGCATGTTTCCACTTCATAGACACCTAATTGGTTTCAGGCGTATAGTGGTACACCGACGACACATCACCAGAGACTATTCCTTTCGAGAAGTCATGCCCTTCTGCGACGTAACGCGTTAAGTGATCACAACTTGTGATCATTCGCTGCCCCTTGTGGTTGTCTGTCAGTGTCTTAGGCACCCAGCGAGCACTAACTTCACGGAATTTCGTCGTGTCATAAACAGTATTGTACATCGCACCATAGGAAATGTTGAACTGCTGCGATAGGGTTCGCTGCTGCCCACGCCGGTCGTTCAAAATTACTGCCTCCATGGCTCCAGCATTCTGCGGGGCTGCAGCTGCTACCGGCCGCCCGCAGCGTAGCGAATCACTAAGGTTCACGAGGCCATCTTGGGAGAACGTACACTACCTGGAGACACTTCTAAGGTACAAAAAGATCGTCCTCATTACATGCAAGAATGTCCCTGTGAGTTTCACTAGACCTTTGGCAAATTTCAGCATTCCAGTTGCAGCACCAAGGGAGATAAAAGTTATTGTGCGTTACTTTCCGATCCTCCTTGATATATTCTTCAGTTTTCTGAAAATCTCTTTCTCTTCAGTTCGCACCAATGAATACATTTCTGTGCGTACAGCAGGTGATGGCCCGCAATGTGCCATAAACGCCACAGTCTTCGCATAATCGATTGCTCCTTGTCCTCCTCAGCTGTAACTAAATAACCGTACTTAGGAACCACGGCAAGAAGCGTGTGCTGGGCGTCGTGAAGCGACCGCTTTAGTGCACAGTGGAGCACTGACAGCGCTAAACGCGGCGGCCGCCCACCGTTACGGCGCGCCGCTCGCTGACTGGGCGCCGCGGGATTACGACTGCGCCTCACCTGGGATTACACGCTGGCGCGCCAGCACGCTTAGCATGGAAATTAGCCCGCCACACACTTGCTACTCGCTCGTAGATTGCGCCCCCACTCGCTCCTGTGCGTGTCTTCGCAGACTACTGCTTGTACCGCACCCGCTCTTACAAGCACAGCTAACAGTCAGCCCAACTAATGACGAGCGCACTTGTTGAGATACGCCCGTACAGGTAACGAGATACACACTGCACTCCGTTGCAGCTTCTCCCCTTTCCGTCCGCCTCATCTACACTGAGGTGACAAGAGTCACGGTGTAGCGATATGCGCATATACAGATGGCGATAGTACAGCGTATACAAGGTATAAAATGTCATTGCGTAGGCGGAGCTTTCATTTGCGCTAAGGTGATGCATTTGAAAATCCTTCCTACTTGATTGTGGCCACACGATGGGAATTAACTGACTGCGAACGCGAAATTGTAGTTGGAGCGAGACGCATGGGACATTCCATTTCGACAATCGTGAGAGAATTTAATTTTTCTACATCCACAGTGTCAAGAGTGTCCCGAGAATGTCAGTTTTTAGGCTTTACCTCTCACCACGGGTAATACAGCGGCCGACGGCCTTCATTTAACGACTGAGAGCAGCGTCGTTTGCGTAGAGTGGTCAGTGCTATCAGACAAGCAACACTGCGTGAAATAACAGCATAAATCAATGTGGGACGTACGCTGAACTTATCAGTTAGGACAGTGCGGTGAAACTTGCATTAAAGGGCTATGTCAGCAGAGGACCTACTCGAGTGCCTTTGCTAACAGCACGGCATTGTCTGCTACGCCTCTATGGCGGCTCGTGACCATATCGGTTGGGCCGTAGACGACTCGAAAGCCGTGGCCTGTTCAAATGAGTCCCGATTTTAGTTGATAAGAGTTAACGACAGGGTTCCAGTGTGCAGTAGACACCATTAAGCCATGGACCTAAATTGTCACAAGGCACTGTGCTAGTTGGTGGTGACTCCATGATTGTGTAGGCTGTGTTCACATGGAATGGACTGGGTCCTCTGGTCCAACTGAACCGACCAATGACTGGAAATGGTTATGTCCGGCTACTTGGGGACCATTTGCAGCCATTTTTGGACTTCATGCTCCCAAACAAAGATGAAGAAAAAAAAGGTTCAAATTGCTCTGAGCACTATGGGACTTAACACCTGAGGTCATCAGTCCCCTACAACTCAGAACTACTTAAACCTAAATAACCTAAGGAGGTCACACACATCCATGGCCGAGGCAACATTCGAACCTGCAACCGTAGCAGCAGTGCGGTTCCCGACTGAAGCGCCTAGAACCGCTCGGCCACAGCGGCCGGCGGTACGGTAAAATATGTATTTGCTAGAACGATGAAATTAATTTAAATGTGGAAGAGAGAAATAAATTTATGTTCGAAGCTGTGTTGAAAAGTAATGCCTCCCAATTTTTTATGTGGAAAGTCTTCAAACTCGTTAAATAAAACGAACTTCATTAGCATTCCATATCGTTATTCTTCATGTCTACATATTTATTTTTCAGCGTAGTCGCCCCAGTGGAGAGCAGATTTCTGCCAGCGAGAGTCCATTTTGTCGACACCGTCACCGTAGGATGTTTGTTGACGGAGTCGCAACCTCACTTCTGCTTGCATCTCTTCATCACTATCAAACTGAAGTGCTCGAAGGCGTTCTTTAAGTTTTAGAAACAGATGAAAATCGGATAGGCGAGGGAGGATGGTCGATGACAGTGAGCCCGAGGCGTCGAATTGTTGCAGATGTGGCAATGCCCGAGTGTGCTCTGGCGCTGCCTTACTGAAGGAGTGGGTGCTCCATGTGCAGACGAACTCTCAGAATTCGTGCTTTCACTTTTCTCAGGGTCTCTCAGACCCCGGCCACACAGCGCCACTTTGCACACTACGATTCGGAGCCCTCGAGCGGGCCGGGCGGAGTGGCTGAGCGGTTCTAGGCGCTTCAGTCTGGAACCACGCGACCGCTACGGTCGCAGGTTCGAATCCTGCCTCGGGCATGGATGTGTGTGACGTCCTTAGGTTAGTTAGGTTTAAGTAGTTCTAAGTTCTAGGGGACCTCAGATGTCAGGTCCCATAGTGCTCAGAGCCATTTGAACCAACCCTCGAGCGGCAGAGGGTTGTAACTTGCATCAGTGAAGTTTGAAAGTCGACCAAGTAGTAAGCATGATATGTAATATATTGACCTATATTACAAACGGAATAAAAAATTAGGAGACGGGATGCCCCCGTAGAGTATTACTACACTACTGGCCATTAAAATTGCTACACCACGAAGATGACATGCTACAGACGCGAAATTTAACCGACAGGAAGAAGATGCTATGATATGCAAATGATTAGCTTTTCAGAGCATTCACACAAGGTTGGCGCCCGTGGCGACACCTACAACGTGCTGACATGAGGAATGTTTCCAACCGATTTCTCATACACAAACAGCAGTTGACCGGCGTTGCCTGGTGAAACGTTGTTGTGATGCCTCGTGTAAGGAGGAGAAATGTGTACCAGCCTATCGCGATTGCGGTTTATCGTATCGCGACATTTCTGCTCGCGTTGGTCGACTTCCAATGACTTAGCAGAATATGGAATCGGTGGGTTCAGGAGGGTAATACGGAACGCCGTGCTGGATCCCAACGGCCTCGTATCACTAGCAGTCGTGATGACAGGCATCTTATCCGCATGGCTGTAACGGATCGTGCAGTCACGTCTCGATCCCTGAGTCAACAGATGGGGACGTTTGCAAGACAACAACCATCTGCACGAACAGTTCGAAGACGTTTGCAGCAGCATGGACTATCAGCTCGGAGACCATGGCTGCGGTTACCCTTGACCCTGCATCACAGACAGGAGCGCCTGCGATGGTGTACTCAACGACGAACCTGGGTGCACGAATGGCAAAACGTCATTTTTTCGGATGAATCCAGGTTCTGTTTACAGCATCATGATGGTCGCATCCGTGTTTGGCGACATCGCGGTGAACGTACATTGGAAGCGTGTATTCGTCATCGCCATACTGGCGTATCACCCGGCGTGATGGTATGGGGTGCCATTGGTTACACGTGTCGGTCACCTCTTGTTTGCGTTGACGGCACTTTGAACAGTGGACGTTACATTTCAGACGTGTTACGACCCGTGGCTCTACCCTTCATTCGATCCCTGCGAAACCCTACATTTCAGCAGGATAATTCACGACCTCATGTTACAGGTCCAGTACGGGCCTTTCCGGATACAGAAAATGTTCGACTGCCGCCCTGGCCAGCACATTCTCCAGATTTCTCACCAAATGATAACGTCTGGTCAGTGGTGGCCGAGCAACTGGCTCGTCACAATATGCCAGTCACTACTCTTGATGAACTGTGGTATCGTGTTGAAGCTGCATGGGCAGCTGTACCTGTACACGCCATCCAAGCTCTGTTTGACTCAATGCCCAGGCGTATCAAGGCCGTTATTGCTGCCAGAGGTGCTTGTTCTGAGCACTGATTTCTCAGGATCTATGCATCCAAATTGCGTGAAAATGTAATCACATGTCAGTTCTAGTATAATATATTTGTCCAATGAATACCCGTTTATCATCTGCGTTTCTTCTTGGTGTAGCAATTTTAATGGCCAGTAGTGTAATTACTAAACTACTAGTCCTTGAAAGATTTCCGATATATGGTTGAGGGAATAATTTTTCTTGTCTTGGTGTGAGAAATTGGCTGCTGAATTTTACAGACGTATTACCTGTACACTACTGTTGGCGAAACATTCAGAAGGAGTGACCTGGATCAGTCCGAAGTCGGATTGTGTGTAGATCAGCGGGACTGTAATAAGTAATGTAACACTGAAGAGAGATGGTGTGGATGTAGGTCCAGCAGCGCTCTCGTTTGTGTGACCAGGCAGATCAGTGTTACGCCACGGTCATTCCGTCCAGAGGCATCAATGGAAAAGAAAAGGTGGAAGCAAATGTAGGTAAGCCTCGGCAACGCCAGAGGGCGCAAAGGCGGCGTGTTCGAAAGGGGAAGAATGGTCTTTCGAAAACGTGTTTGTCGTACCGTGACATTTCGACTCGTACACGGCACGCTGCTACGACTGTGAGGAATGTGTGGAATCGGTGTATAGAAAAATTTCGCATGCAGCGACGAACGGGTACTGGACGACTCACGTGTGACCACAGCAGAGGATGACCGCCATCTTGTCTGCATGACAATACATTCGTGTACAGTACTGGCTCGACGTTGCAGAGCTGCAACGACAGTGAACGTCTCTATATCGACGTTTCGACGCTATCTGTTGACGGCTGGAGTGAGGGCATGCTTGCTGTTGTGTCGGCTTTTCCTGCTGGCAATCTATCAAAGCCTCAGATGCAACATCCTCGTGAACACCGCCAGCGGAGTGCTGAACTGCAAAACGTAGTGCTTTCGGACGAGTTCCGCCTTGACTCGTCCTACAGCGATGGCCGTGTACGCTTTAGATGCTACCGTGGCGATCGCAGTCGGGCAAACTGCACTGCTGAGCTGCGCAGCCAAGTTCGGTGGGCTATTAGCTATAACGTGCGATCTCATCTCCTATACAGAGATGTCCAGAAAAATGTTGACGCTCTTCGATAGTTAATATCTTTGGGCAAAAGACACATAGTTACAATTTTGCGCTGTAGCGTAGTCCATTGTTCTCTCAACAGATCTTGCCGTGCGTTTTCCAGCAGATGACAGTGCAGCAATGAATAAAGTAAGATTGTCGTTTGAGCAACGCAATACCATGTTGAAGTACTACTGGAAATACGAAAAAATGATACAGGTACAACTACAACGGCGTAATGTGCATGGAACTTAGCCACCGACACGTACAACAATTTATCGAATTCTGGATAGCTTTGAAGCTGACGGTACTGTTAAAGAGGTTCATAAGGAAACACCTGGCCGAATTGAAACATTAAGTGCAGCTTCCAGAGCTTCTGTGTTGCAACATTTTACTAGTCATCTAAAAAATCTGTAAGCAGTGTGTGCTTGAAAGAGGGATAAGCTGATCAACCGTGCGACGAATTCAGAAGGCTACACAATGGACAGTCCAAGATTGCTGCACTCTATGATCAAGGATGACCTGGATCGAAGGATGGAGCACTGGTAGTGGTTTGAAGGAACGCTTCGCGAGGATGGACGGCTTGTAGCGATGGTTGTCTGGTTTGACGAGGTGCAATTCAAACTGAACGGTACTGTAAACCGCCACGTTACTGGGCTCCTGACAATCCTCACGTTCACGCGGACAAACATGTTAATTTACCTAGTGTTAATGTATGGTGTGGTCGGTCATCGCGCTCTTTGATTGGCCCATCCGTCTTTGGAGGTACCGTAGCTGGGGATATGTATCTTCATATGCTGCAAACATCTATTTTACCTGCCATCCGAGAGATGTTTGGAAATGAAAAAATGGTTCAAATGGCTCTGAACACTATGCGACTTAACTTCTGAGGTCATCAGTCGCCTAGAACTTAGAACTAATTAAACCTAACCAACCTAAGGCCATCACACACATCCATGCCCGAGGCAGGATTCGAACCTGCGACCGTAGCGGTTGCCCGGTTTCAGACTGTAGCGCCTAGAACCGCACGGCCACTCCGGCCGGCTTGGAAATGAAAGATTGTACCTACAATAAGATGGCGCTCCTCTTTACTACCACAGAGATGTCAGAGCCTCCATGGATGAAAATATATCTGGACGATAGATAGGTCGAAGAGGAACTGTTGAATACCCATCAGCGTATCCAGACCTTACACTTCCTGCCTTCCCTTCCCTTCTGTGGCGGACCTTGAGAAATAAGGTTTATGAACAGAAGTCACCTACGCTGAACGAGCTACCAGAAACTATCGAGACGTCCTCTGTGGCGATCGCACCGGCAACACTGACGGCCATAGTTTGGTTAACATTTCGGCGGCATTGGCGATGTTTAGCTGCTAATGGGGGTCATTCTGAACACACAAAATAACCTTCGCCCCCCCCCCCCTCCCCCGGTGCAAGAATTGTAACTGCCTTGCCGCAGTGGTAACATCGGTTCCCGTCAGATCACCGAAGTTAAGCGCTGTAGGGCTGGGCTAGCACTTGGATGGGTGACCATCCGGTCTGCCGAGCCCTGTTGGCCAACGGGGTGCAGTCAGCCCTTTGTAAGGTGTCAGGCACATCCAACACCTTCCATGAAAACCCTGACATGATAAGCAAATCCAGTAGTATGTCACATAGCTCCGAATAAATCGCGACATTAAATTAACCAAATTAATACGAGTAACGAATGAGCAAATGGAATACCACAGACTAACACAAGAATACCTAAATGCATGTCATACCTTCCCACCGTGAGACAGACGCAGTTCCGAGGGGAGAAACGAGAACAGAAGCCGAGAGCAGAACCGTGTTAAGCTGGAAGGCCCTACGATAAGGGATGGACACCCACGTCGCCAGCTAACCGCTAGGACCACACCCCAGCCGCAAGTTTTAGCGTGAGACTTTTTCGCGTCTCTGTTACGTTAGGACCACCCCCTAGCCCATGTTAAAATCTAGTGCCCTCCAGAAGAACAGTATAGATCTTACGATAACACAAAAAAGGGCCACCCCAACCGCAAGTTTTAGCGTGAGACTTTTTCGCGTCTCTGTTACGTCAGGACCACCCCCCAGCCCATGTTAAAAGCTAGATCCCTCCAGAAGAACAGTATAGATCTTACGATAACACAAAAAGGACCACACCAGCTGCAAGTTTTAGCGTGAGACTTTTTCTCATCTCCGTTACGTTGCAAACTTTAAAAACATGAAAAGTATAACGTTTCTCATTGGATAGACAGAATTTTTGTAGGCGGAGCTTAAGGTTAACATTGAGACCCTGATTGGTCAGATGATAACACAGCCAGATAGTTTTTTTTAAACCAACTTCGGTAAATTGTAGTAAGGAGAAGTTAGAAGGGAGTTGCTTCGGAGACGGCGAGGTGAGCGGAGCTGTGCTGGCTGCCGCCCCCTGATGAACACCGACAAGGTAATGAACGCACGCGATGCCGCATAACAGCGCATAAAGCTTCACTCAGAACTGCAGAAGTCTCATCTGTTACACCCCCTTTTTGCGTAATACTAGTGTCAATCGTCAATTAAAGCTCATGGTGTTCACATTTGCCACTTGAAGTAAAAATCTGAAATGCGATGATTTTTCTGTTATATAGTTATTGAGAAGCCACATCAGCCACTGTAATTTACGACAAGTTAGATAAGTAATTAAAGATAATTGAGAGTCACTGTAGACCATTTTGACAGTTTTCTCTTTTGTGAAACTTGATTTAAACCTAGATTATTGATGTGATATGGCATAGGTCATCCTTCGATCCATTGTAGAACTTGGAAACCCACTCAGGGAATATTCGTTCACATTTTTGTTGAACGCAGTTAGTTTTTATCATCCTGTATTAAAACATTTCCTTTTATCAATAGTGAAATTTATAGACAATGTTTTGTGAGTAGAATAAAATTTCTAATGGTAAACTTAACTGCTTTTTCGACGTTATTTTACCAGCTAACTAAAAATAGGTAAGCCTTGAACCCCTTCCACTAAATTTAGTTAGTATTAGGATTCTTTTACAAGGAGTGCAGTGGAGCTGACGCTGAAATCATTAAGTATTTGGTTATATCATCGCTAGTCTCACTGAACTCTTCTGAACTCTACATGTCATGTGTCGTCTGGCGTCTCCTTACCAGCAACAGGTCCCAGGTTCAAACTAGTCAATTCCCTAAAAAACACGCTCAGAGCGTCGTTGCGCGAAAGTGGTAGGGAGACACGATATACAAGGTGATTCAAAAAGAATACCACAACTTTAGGAATTTAAAACTCTGCAACGACAAAAGGCAGAGCTAAGCACTATCTGTCGGCGAATTAAGGGAGCTATAAAGTTTCATTTAGTTGTACATTTGTTCGCCATTTCAGCCAATAAAGTTTTTGGTCCCGTTTTCTTCGAAGGTGCTACTGTAACTGGACTACAGTATCTGGAGATGTTAGAGAATTGGCTGTTCCCTCAGCTCGAACAAGAAGCACAAGAATTCATATTTCAGCAGGATGGAGCGCCACCACATTGGCACTTATCTGTCCGTAACTACCTGAACGTCAACTACCCGAGGCGATGGATCGGCCGCCAGGCAGCCCGTGACAGAGCACTTCATCACTGGCCTCCAAGAAGCCCTGATCTTACCCCCTGCGATTTTTTCTTATGGGAGTATGTTAAGGATATGGTGTTTCGGCCACCTCTCCCAGCCACCATTGATGATTTGAAACGAGAAATAACAGCAGCTATCCAAACTGTTACGCCTGATATGCTACAGAGAGTGTGGAACGAGTTGGAGTATCGGGTTGATATTGCTCGTGTGTCTGGAGGGGGCCATATTGAACATTTCTGAACTTGTTTTTGAGTGAAAAAAAAACCTTTTTAAATACTCTTTGTAATGATGTATAACAGAAGGTTATATTATGTTTCTTTCATTAAATACACATTTTTAAAGTTGTGGTATTCTTTTTGAATCACCCTGTAGAACAGACAGACACCACGCAGAATGTTAGAGCTTGTGAGGCAAACCAAGGAGCTACTTGATTGACAAGTAGCGGCTCCGGTCTCGGAAACTGACATACGGCCGGGAGAGCGGTGTGCTGACCACATGCATATCCGCATCTGGTGACGCCTAGGGTCTGAGGATGACACGGCGGCCGGTCGGTACTCTTGGGTCCGCCAGAGCCCTTGGACGGAGTTAACGTTTTACAATGTGGACTATCAGAGAGTGTCTACATTTTTCTGGACCCCTCGTATATTAAGTGCAATCAGAATAGCGATCGCTACATCAGAGAGGTTTTAGAAACCAAAGCACTGCCGCACCCGCATGTACATCCAAATTCACGAGGACAATGCCCGACCACTTCTGGCAAGCAATGTGCAAGCCTTCTTCGGAACAAGACGGACACCACTGATTGTCTGGCCTGCACAGTCGCCTAACAAGTTTCCTAGAGAAACATGTGTGGGTTCGGACGATCAGCCACGTGTTCGTTTTGGTCCTCCTGCAACCACTGTTACAGCTTTGTGACGCATTTACAAACAGCGTCGCAATGTGTTCCCCAGCAGCATATCTCATATGTAACCGCGTGCAACGACGATGGAGTCGGAATTGTAGTAAATTTCCGCTTCACATATTGCTGCATTGCCACGGTCGGAGTGCATGAACGGTTCTACAGTTCTAATTGTTTGCGTATTGTCATATCCCAACTCTGTGGAATACATGTCATTGTTATCACATGTCTCGTCCTTGGCGTTGCAACTATCACAAACGGTAATGTACTTTCTGATTTTGTGTTGCCAGTGTCCGCAGTGGCTTTACAATTACTGTAGGTATTTAAAATCTGTCTTTGCTACTATAAAAATTTAGAAAACTCCTCTCGTTGATTTAAAACATTCGTCAGTGACAGCATTTTTGTCTTATATTCAATTACAGCAATAAGTTCTTTCTGTTTGCCCGTTTAGCCTGGAGAAAGTAAACAAACACTGCTGGTGCCCTACTTCGTCGTATTTCACACAATATATGTGTTGTGTTGCTGTGCAACCTGGAATGATAACAAAAACATCACTTCATGAACCTATAAGATACAGCAAAAAGGAATCAGCAACTTATTTTCTTTTATTAAAACTACTTTATTTGCGAAACCATCGAAGTTGAAATTGGAAATATCTTCTGTAACATATTTCAACGCGGCAAGGACAAGTGACACAGTTCAAAAATGCAGTACTTGAGGGTACTACGCTTAAAGAATTAATTCTATAAAACTTACATCGATATGGCGTAAGCTTCACACGTGTTTTTTCAATTTCACAAACTAAAGATGCTGTTTTTAGACTTTTCCTGCCGAATTGCGATGATGAGTGGTTCTTGTCAACACAATGAGGACCACGTTGGCAAGAAACATTGATCATATTTCGTAGGCGATCTGTACATGTTACCTACGATTGCCGATTATGGTTATTTGCAAATGCGCTGAATGTACTGATTGTATGGCGTTTCAATGCTTACGATGAAGGCCATGGTTTGAAAATGGACATTATGTCAGCATTAATAAAGGGTATTTCTCAATGCGACATCGACGGCTTCGCAAAACGTAGTTATAAAACACCGTTTTAGTAGCTGAAAATAATTTTATTAATTTATGATACACTTTGTACTTACAATTCCTGCTTAACGCAAAGTCTTCCCTGTCGACAAAAGATTAGGGAGCCTTCTATACGACGTAATGCCATATGAGCGCGAGAATGACTCGTTGGCGCTTGCTAGTGGTAGGCCAGCGGTATCCGCAAACAATATTGCTTTTGTCGCCGCATTTTACGCTGCGGCGTCATATGCTAATGACGGAAATATGTTAATGTCGATTAAGCATGCCTAATGGAAATTGAACGCGAGGTCGTTAACTCTCTTACATTTACATACCGACTTATTTAATGGCGCCCGCCGCTCGCATTTCGTTCGATTAAACTCGCCGCTATGTAAGAGAGAGCTCAAATTTAAAATTTATGGCGCCTGGCCCATTAATGGTTTTAGTGGTTTGGTTTAAACTGTAATTTTGTCGTAGTGCAAAATAACACAGCAGGAACATTTAACAACGCGGCCGGCGTAACAACAGACTACACGCGGCGGAATTCGATCGCTCTTTATTCAGGCCGGGCGTTGTATCCACGGTCTGTAGTGGCTTAACGCGTTGACAGCTCCGATAGAGTTGTGTGTTTTGCGTGGCAGTGGACTTACTGAAACGATTATCACGCCGAAATCGGCGTAATTTATGTGGGAAACTAATTACGGTACTCCTAAAAAAATTCTGTCCCAGTTTTTTTCCTTTGACACTGAATTTCTTTGCACTTCAGAATGAATTGAAAGTTTCAAGGTGTTATAGAAGCAGCTTAAAGAATGAATAACACAGATAAAATATAAGCATGCCTGAGACGTATAAAAGTAAGAAAGAGCGTGAATTGATGGAACTGTTGGGAAAGTAAACACAAGTGAGGCGACAGACATTCGGTAGTGTAGGCGTCCCGTGACTTCTCTAAATGAGGCGTTTTATTTATGATTTCTGATGGTTAATATAGTAATTACACTCAACCTACTCTAAGAATTCAGAACGAAATTTTCAGTCTGCAGCGGAGTGTGCGCTGATACGAAATTTCCTGGCAGATTAATTCTGTGTGATGATTCAAATGGTTCAAGTGGCTCTAAGCACTATGGGACTTAACATCTGAGGTCATCAGTCCGCTAGACTTACAACTACTTAAACCTTACTAACCTAAGGACATCACACACATTCATGCCCGAGGCAGGATTCGAACCTGCGACCGTAGCAGCAGCGCGGTTCCGGACTGAAGCGCCTAGAACCTCTTGGTCACAGCGGCCGGCGCTGTGTGCTGGACCGAGACTCGAAGTCGAGGCCTTCGCCTTTTGCGAGCAAGTACTGTACTGACTGTGTTACCCAAGCATGACTCACGATCCGTCCTTAGAGCTTTACTTCCATCAGTGCCTCATCTCCTACGTTCTAAACTTCACAGAAGCTCTCCTGACTAACTCGCTTTAAGAATTATTTATTATCGCCTAATCACAAGCAGGCGTGCGTACAGCTCACGGCTCGTTTCTGTTATCGTTACTTAATACACTTTGTGTCCCTACAATAAATTTCTCTACTTTACTCATCGGGTACAAATATCAAGGATTGAACAGCGACATTATTGTGTCTGTTTCTTCAGTGTGTATGGGTATGACGGCTTAAGTTCATTTCGATGATCATTGTGTCCCTGAAAGATTGAAACTGTCCACTTTGCATCCACTTTGTTTCGTCTGCAAATCAAAGAGTGCTCAGAATTTCAGCACAGTCTCTTTATTAGCAAACTAAGCAATAAAACAGCTCTGAGTGAAGGCGGCCTATACTAAAATCCCGTACCGTGTAGACGAGACTTCTAGGGCTTTTGTTAGTGTCAGGGGATCAACTCGAGAGCTTTCAATTCACACAACAGTGTAACAAAGTGGTTCCATCTTTCCCAAGCTGTTCTTTGCCGTCATGGAAATGGAAATGTCAAAATCGCACTGGAAAGATGAAGGAATTTGATATCAACAGGAAGAAATTTAACAACTTGTGATTTGCAGATGACATTGTACTATTGGCAAATGATTTTGAAGAACTGAAGACCTTCGTATCTCATATCGCCTCGGATTCTCAGTCAGTGGAACTGAACATGAACCTTTCCAAGAGAAACGTTATGTCTAATAAACGAAGCACGGTAGGAAACGTACAACTCAAAAACGCACTAATGAACGCTGTCAGACAATATTTATGTATCTTGGTCAGTTCTTGAAAATATGATGGTAGACATAGGTTGGAAATCTTTCGATGCGTCGTGCTAGTCTGACAAGCATTTGGAAGACATTTAATTATATTCAGGTCAAACATGGCAGTAAGATTGGAAAAACAGATTTGATCAGACTGTGATAACTATCGGCTGTGAGACCAGGGCACTTCTTGAATGTACAAGAAGGAAACTTGTAACTGCACTGAGAGGCATACTAATGTCTACTTTGTTTTGATATTTACAAGGAACGCAAAAAATAGGGAAGTAGATATTAGATCAGTCATCGAAGTCAACGACATCCCAGTGAGAACAGGTACTATGACTGCCAATGGACGAACCATGTTGCCAAAAGAAATGGCGAGCGATGGACAAATGTGTTACTAGAATGGAGTCCGAGAAGCAGAGACAGACAGGCACACTACGAGGAAGACCGTCAGCCCGGGGTAAAAGGACCTACGAAAGATCGTTTTAGTGAACTGGCAGAATACACAGCTCAGGACTTGTGGAAGAAGAAATTGCTGACACCTCTGAATTTAGTACCTGAAGAGGCTATATCATTTAATGAGGGAAATAGCAGCATCTGATGATGATTATTATGAAAATGTGATTACCAATAACACGTTGTGCTCTTACGTGTCAGCAGTATTAAAAATGAACGATTTGGACAGAATTTGTGTGTTTGATAACCGTGTTTGTTGTTGTTGTTGTCGTCACTCCAGAGACTGTTACAGTTCTCCATGCTACTCCATTCTGTGCAAGCTACTTCATCTCCAAGAAACTACTGCAACCTACATCCTTCTGAATCTGCTTAGTGTATTCATGCCTTGGTCTTCCTCTACGATTTTTACCGTCCGTCCTTCCATCCAATACTACATTGATGATCCCTTGATGCCTCAACGTGTCCTCCCAACCGATCCCTTCTTCTGGTCAAGTTGCGCCAAAAATTCCTCTTCTCCTCAATTCTATTCAGAACCTCCTCGTTAGTTACTTGATCTACTTATCCAATCATCAGCATTCTTCTGTAGCACCACAGCAGGCCGAAGTGGCCGTGCGGTTCTAGGCGCTGCAGTCTGGAACCGCGAGACCGCTACGGTCGCAGGTTCGAATCCTGCCTCGGGCATGGATGTGTGTGATGTCCTTAGGTTAGTTAGGTTTAACTAGTTCTAAGTTCTAGGAGACTAATGACCTTATAAGTTGAGTCCCATAGTGCTCAGAACCATTTGAACCATTTTTTGTAGCACCACATTTCGAAAGCTTCTATTCTCTTCCCGTCTAAACTATTTATCGGTCATGTTTCACTTCCATGGATGTCTACACTCCATACAAATATTTTCAGAAAAGACTTCCTGACTCTAAAACTATACTCGATGTTAACAAATTTCTCTTCAGAATCACTTTCCTTGCCAGTGCCAGTCTACAGTTTATATCTTCTCTACTTCGACCATAATCAGTTATTTTGCTTCCCAAATAGCAAACCTCATCTACTACCTGGAGTGTCTCATATTCTAATCTAACCTGATTTAACTGGACTACATTACATTATCCTCGTTCTGTTTTTGTTATTGTTCATTTTATATCCTCCTTAAAAACACCATCCATTCCGTTCAACTGCTCTTCCAGGTCCTTTGATGTGTCTGACAAAATAATTATAATGTCGTCGCAAACCTAGAAGTTTTTATTTCTTCTCCATGTATTTTAATTCCTACTCCAAATATTTCATTTGTTTCCTTTACTGCTTGCTCAGTATACAGACTGAATCACATCGGAGATATGCTGCAACCCTGTCTCACCCCCATCTCCGCCACTGCTTCCCTTTCGTGCCCCTCGACTCTTATAACTGCCATCTGCTTTCTGTACAAAATGTGCAGATCCCGGCCACCTTCAGAATTTGAAAGTGAGTATTCCAGTCAACATTGTCAAAAGCTTTCTCCAATTCTTCAAACGCTGGAAACGTAGGTTTGCCTTTTGTTAATCTATCATCTAAGGTAATTTGTAGGGTCAGTATTGCCTCACGTGTTCCTACATTTCTACGGAATCCAAACTGGTCTTCCCCGAGGTCGGTTTCTACCAGTTTTTCCATTCGTATGTAAAGAATTCGTGTCAGTATTTTACAGCCGTGTCTTATTAAACTGATAGTTTGGTAATTCGCACATCAGTCAACATCTGCTTTCTTTGGTATTGGAATTATTATATTGTCCTTGAAGTCTGAGGATATTTCGCCTGTCTCATACATCTTGCTCACCAGATGGTAGAGTTTTGTCAGGGCGGGTTGTCCCAAGCCTGTCAGTAATTCTAGTGAAATGTTGTCTACTCCTGGGGCCTTGTTTCGACTTTGGTCTTTCAGTGCTCTCTCAGATTCTTCACATAGTATCGCATCTTCCATCTCATCTTCATTTACGTCCTCTTCCATTTCAATAATATTGCCCTCAAGTACATCGCCCTTGTATAGACCTTCTATATAGTCCTTCCAACTTTCTGCCTTCCCTTCTTTGCTTAGAATTGGTTTTTCATCTGAGCTTTCGATATTAATACAAGTAGTTCTCTTTTCTTCAAAGGTCTCTTTAATTTTCATGCAGGCAGTATCTACCTCACCACTGCGATACATTCCTCTACATCCTTAAATTTGTCCTGTAGCCATCTCTGCTTGGCCATTTTTCACTTCCTTTCGATCTCATTTGTATTCTTTTTTGCCTGCTTCATTTACTGGATTTTTATATTTTCTACTTCATCTATTAAATTCACTGTATCTTCTGTTACCCAAGGATTTCTTCTAGCCCCCGTCTTTTTACCTACTTGATCCTCTGCTGCCTTCACTATTTCATCTCTCAAAGTTAAACATTGTTCTTTTACTGTATTTCTTTTCCCATTCTTGTCATTCGTTCTCTAACTCTCTACAACCTCTGGTTCTTTCAGTTTATCCAAGTCCCATCTCCTTAAATTCCCACCTTTTTGTAATTTCTTCAGTTTTATTCTACAGTTCATAACCAACAGATTGTGGTCAGAGTCCACATCTGCCGCTGGAAATGTCTTACAATTTAAAACCTGGTTCCTAAATCTCTGCCTTACCATTACATAATCTATCTGATACCTTTTAGTATCTCCAGGATTCATCCATGAATACAAATTCTTTCATGATTCTTAAACCAAGTGTTAGCTATGATTAAGTAGCCGGGCACTGTGGCCTAGCGGTTCTAGGCGCTTGAGCCCGGAACCGCGCTGGTGCTACGGTCGCAGGTTCGAATCCAGTCTCGGGCATCAATGTTTGTGATGTCCTTAGTTTAGTTACGTTTGAGTAGTTCTAAGTCTAGGGGACTGACGACGTCAGATGTTAAGTCCCATTGTGCTTAGAGCCATTTGAACTATGTGACTAAGTTATGCTATGTGCAAAGCTCTACCAGGGGGATTCCTGTGTAATTTCTTACCCCCATTACATATTCACCTACTACTTTTCCTTCTCTTCCTTTTCCGACTATCGAATTCCAGTCCCCCATGACTATTAAATTTTCATTTCCTTCACTAACTGCATAATTTATTATATCTCAACATACATTTCTTCAAGTTCTTCGTCATATTAACTTGTACTGCTGTGGTAGGCGTGGGCTTCGTGTCTATCTTGGATACAATAATGCGTTCACTATGTTGTTTGTAGTAGCTTACCCGCACTCCTATTTTTTATTCACTATTAAACCTACTCCTGCATTACCCCAATTTGATTTTGTATTTATAACCCTGTATTCACCTGACCAGGAGTCTTGTTCCTCGTGCCACCGAACTTCAACTAACTCCCGCTATATCTAGCTTGAATCTATCCTTTTCCCTTTTTAAGTTTTCTAACCTACCTGCCCGATTAAGGGATCTGACATTCCACGCTCCAATCCGTAGAACGCCAGTTTTCTTTGTTCCTGATAATGATGTCCTCCTGAGTAGTTCCCGCCCGGAGATCGGAATGGGAGACTATTTTACCTTCGGAATATTTTACCCAAGAGGACTGCATCATTATTTAACCATACAGTAAAGCTGTATGCCCTCGGGAAAAATTACGGCTGTAGTTTCCCCTTGCTTTCAGCCGTTCGCAGTACCAGCACAGCAAGGCTGTTTTGGTTAATGTTACAAGGCCAGATCAGCCAGTCATCCAGACTGTTTCCCCCTGCAACTACTGCAAAGGATGCTGCCCCTCTTCAGGAACCATACGTTTGTCTGGCCTGTCAACAGATATCCCTCCCTTGTGCTTGAACTTAGGGTATAGTTGTGTGTATCGTTGAGGCACGCAAGCCTCCCTACCAACGGCAAGGTCCATGGTTCATGGGAGGTGTTTCTATGTTCGAATTCGTCCTGCAGCAGAATACTATAGTTCGTTATCGATAACATAAATAAAGATATACAGTTATCCACTCTAGACACTACTGTACTTTTGTGTTTGAATTAAGTGTCCTATGCGTGAAATGGAGTTTAAGATTCGTGAGCTACTTCCACGCGTAAAACAGCTTCAAACATTAGATCACGTTACAAATGAATTAATGTGTTAAATATCAGGCGTGAAGGAAGTAAACGAGAGAAAGCTGAGAAAATGTTTGAAATCGTGTGTAAAAATTGTTTAAAGTCGCTAAGTGCCCTGTTCATCATACACTAGATGAGCATTATCTGGATAATTTGCGCTCCATTTAAATCAAAAGCTAGTTTTATGCGAATCTGTCTGCAAAACGAGTCGCTATTGGAGTTAAGAGTAAAGCAGTAGCCGGGCGCTGTGGCCGAGCGGTTCTGGGCGCTTCAGTCCGGAACCGCGCTGCTGCTGCGGTCGCAGGTTCGAATGCTGCCTCGGGCATGGATGTGTGAGATGTCCTTAGGTTAGTTAGCTTTAAGTAGTTCTAAGTCTAGCGGACTGATGATCTCAGATGTTAAGTCCCATCGTGCTTAGAGCCATTTCAACCATTTTTGAGTAAAGCAGTAACATATTAAAACGTCGTGCCTGATGCTGAAATTTTACTACACGGACAGTGAAAACACAGTAGGCGATTAACGTTTTGCCTTGCGTCATGTGTGAGAGTTGTCAGCGAGCAAAAGGTTCGTGAAGGATTGACATTATGTGTAAAGTGTGTTGGAAGTCGCTAAGTGCCCTTCCTCTCAAATACTGTCTGAATGTATTTACGCGTCTTGAGATATGCAGCCTCAACACGCGCGCGCGCGCGCGCGCTCGCACACACACACACACACACACACACACACACACACACACACACCCTGTTTCTATCTGTGATACTTGTTTTATTGTGTTAAACCTGTAACATAAGATTATACCTCTTAATTAGTAGATTTTTAAATTTATAAATTAGTTGAAATATTCTATGAAACTTTGACAGTAAGGAAGAGATTCGTTGCCCCTGTACGTCGTTAGATAGGCACTCTGCAACTTGGGATGGGTTACCGTGCCGCAGGTTAGCCGCTTAGTAATATAGATGGTAGGCCTTTAAGTTCGAAAGCTAGTCGAAAAGCTGATTTTCAGTGAGCGAAGGAGAGTTGCATGTTGTGAGTTGCTAGGAGAGAGGGAGAAACAGACAAATGTGTCGGCAATCATACTTCCGCAGAAGACGTAATTATGCCAGCGAAGAAAATGAAATAGAGCTGGGTGGTTTATGTGGTGGGTGGAATGTGTAACCAGCCTTAGGGAATGGTGGATGGGTCAAAGAACTTCTCTGCCGGATCCCAAGAAATACGAAAAAACTGAGACGACGGTCTGACGCAAAACATATAGGCAGCCGGAGAACATGCGGCAGTGTCAAAGATGCATGTAGCTGGAGAGCGCCTTGTGTAGATAATTCTCATGGGGCTTTTACTCGGCAGTACATGACTGTTCATATACATTCAGTCAACTTGGTTGTGCTGCTCTGAAGTTGATCTAAAAATGAACTATGACAAAACCAGAATAACGATGAATACGTATACGGTGGAGGGAAATATATGTGTCGGAAACACGCAAGTGCAAAGGTCACGGAATATGTCCATCTGGGATTATTCTTCTTTCTGTGGGTTTCCTGTAGCTGTAGTCGCGTCGGGCATATCTGTCAACATTGGTTTCTAACTTCCCATGCTTCCTTGTCTTCTTCTTCTTCTTCTTCTTCTTCTCCTCCTCTCTCTCTCTCTCTCTCTCTCTCTCTCTCTCTCTCTCTCTCTCACACACACACACATTTCATATTGCCTCCTTTACTCCATTTAATACGGCTGCCTTCAGTGATCCTCTTCATTTTCTTCACTGATAATGACACACCAGTGTATTTTCTGGTTGTCTGCAATTCGCACAGTATGTTTATAACAGGGTCTTCTTCTATTCTACCTGCGATGCATTCTTCAATCTGGATCATTTCCCTGATCATGGTATTTCTTGCACAGTTTCGCCGAAGGATCCTACATGATCTTCTGAGATAGTCCATTTCTACAACTCTTAGTTTGTTTTTATTTTTGCAGTAAGCTTCCAGCACTAGCTTCCGTAGGTCGCGATAGGCTCTACAGTATCTCTGTAGAGCATCATCCTTACTTTCCAGTTTAGAAAACCGCAACCAAGGATTTAGCTTCTGGATTACTGTTTTCTAAAGGGCTACTCCTTACTTTGTTTCCCAGTTACTTGTTCCGTCTTCCAACGCAATGCTTACCAAATATTTATATTTCTTACGTACCTTGATGTGCCAGCCATCTACTACTATGCTTTCTACGTTTTTCCCACAACCACAGCGGACGGGTATCTGTTGAGGGCCAGACAAACATATGGTTGCTAAAGAGGGGCAGCAACCTTTTCAATTGTTCCAGCGGCAACAGTCTGAATGACTGAGCGATCTGTCCTTGTCACACTACCAAAACGGCCTTGCTGTGATGGCACTGCGAACGGCTGAAAGCAAGGGGAAACTACAACCATAACTTTTCCCGAGCGCTTGCAACTCTACTGTATGGTTAAATGATGGCACCTTCTTGGGCAAAATACTCCGGATAAAAAATAGTCCCCCATTCGGATCTCCGGGTGCGGACTACTTAGGAGAATGCCGTTACAAGGAGAAACAAAACTGGCGTTCTACGGATCGGAGCGTGGAATGTCAGATCCCTTAATCGGGCAGCTGGCTTAGAAAATTTTAAAAGGAAAATGGATAGGTTAAAATTAGATGTATTGTGAGCTAGTGAAGTTCGGCGGCAGGAAGAACAGAACTTTTTGTCACGTGATTACGGGTTTATAAATACAAAACCAAATAGTGATAATGCAGGATTAGGTTTAATAATGAATAAAAAGATAGGAACGCCGATAAGCTACTACGAACATCATAGTGAATGCATTATTGTAGCCATGACAGACACGAAGCTCACGCACACCACGGTAGCACAATTTTATGGGCCACCTAGCTCGACAGAGGACGAAGAACATTAAGAAATGTATGAGATAAAAGATATTATTCAGGTAGTTAAGGGAGACGAAATCGATAGTAGGAATAGGAAGTGTACTAAAAATAGTAGCTGAATGTGAACTGGGGGGGGGGGGGGAAGGAATGAGAGAGGAAGCTGCCTAGTATAATTCTGCACGAGGAATAATTTAATCATTGCTAAAACTTGGTTTAAGAACCATGAAAGAAGGTTGTATATATAGAAGAGAGATGGAGACAACGGGAGGTGAGGTTTCATGTCACACAGAGATTTCGGAAACAGATTTTAAATTGAAAGACATTTCCAGAGGTAGATGTGGACTCTGATCACAATTTATTCGTTATGAACTATAGATTGAAACTGAAGAAATTGCAAAAAAGGTAGGAAATTAAGGAGATGGGACCTGAGTAAACTGAAAGAACCAGAGGTTGTTGAGAATGGGAGCATTAGGCAGCGATCGACAAGAATAGGGGAAAGGAATACAATAGTAGTGGTATGGGTAGCTATGAGACATGAAATAGCCACAGCAGCAGAGGATCAAATAGTTAAAACGTCGAAGGCTAGCAGAAATACTCGGATAGCAAAAGAAATGTAGAATTTTATTGATGAAAGGAGAAAATATAAAAATGCAGTAAATAAAGCAGGCGAAAGGGAATGAAAACATCAAAGAAAAGATTGTCAAGAAGTGCAAAATGGCTATGGACAAACCTCAGAAGCATATTTCACCCTACAGGAAAATTAAAGAGGCCTTCGGAGAAAAGAAACGTAGCTGTATGAACTTCAAGAGTTCAACTGGTAAACCAGTCTTAAGCAAAGAAGCGAAAGCTGAAAGGTAGGAGGATATGGAGGATCTATATAAGGGAGATGGACTTGATGGAAGTATTATAGAAATGGAAGAGGATATAGATACTGCAAGAATAATTTGACAGAACATTGCAAGACCTAAGTCAAAGCAAGGCCCTGGGAGTAGATAACATTCCGTTAGAACTACTGACAGCCTCGAGAGAGCCAGCCATAACAATACTCTTCTATCTGGTGAGCGAGACTTATGAGGCAGGTGAAATACCCTCAGGCTTCAAGAATAATATAATAATTCAAATTCCAAAGAAAGCAGGCGCCACCAGATGTGAATATTGTCGAACTATCAGTTTAATAAGTCATGGTTGCAAGATACTAAGACGGAGAAGCCGCCGAGACTGAATGGGCAGCCGCCCAAGAGAGCAGGTGAGGAGGGTGTCTGATTGGTTTGGAAGCTGCCAGCAGAAGAGAGCGAACGGTGTGTGCGCTCCCGGCAGCTGGCCGCGGTTCAACCCCCACTTGACCACCTCCAAGCCTCCCTATTGGTCGGTCAGGTCGTAAGACGCGCAGTTCGGTAGCGTTACCTCGTCAGCAACACGTGAGTATAGCTGCTGATGGTTCAACACGTGAGTTTCAGGGTGGTTCTATAGGGTTCTGGGCAACGTGACTGAGACGCTGCAGCTTACCGCCAAGCAGAAGGCACTGACGAACATAAAATGAAAAAATATAAATCAAACTTTATACTAATAAATCCATTCAGTATCGGCCCTCACTGTACAGCCATTAGTTAATTAACCTGTATCGGTATGTAGATGCCCAATGAAGACTGTAAATTATCATTTGTTACGCAAGCATTTTTTTATTAACGCTAAATTATGATGCTACGGACTTTAATAGGGTGATAGAATAGTGACACAGAAATTTAATTTTGTGACAGGTGAGATATGTATATATTGAAAGCCAAAGTTACCATAAGTTCTATTGCTTGTTATAAATCCTCATACAAATCGAGTGCAATATTTGCGTTGAATTATAACAGGAACATGTTTAATATCATCCCATTCACTGACAAATTATCACAAGAACATGAAACAGTTACAATCAACTAAGGTTGGCGGAGATTCAAGGCAAAGAACCAATGGTAGGTTCGTAAAATTATGTGTGCCAGAAGGACGTCTTGCTCCTACTCATCAACACACTATTGTTACCGAGTGCGTTACGATCTATACATGCCAAAGGCGATTACGAATCTTACCTTTTTTTTTTTTTTTTTTAAATAGCGTCACTGTGTTATCCACTCGTGCTGCTGTTGTCGGCTACTCTGTTGGATACGATGCCTGTGAATCCCGAAAAGCACCCTAATGCAAATTATACATCATGCTCCAGTTGGAGCTGCAACGTGAAATTACTGCTTCTCACACCGAATTATGCGAGTAGAATTCGAAGTAATTCTGTCAGTAGCCGCGAACGGAGTGTCCTTAGTTCCTCTTCTCTTCCCTCGCATTAGTCTTCGAGAGCCAATCCTAGCCTCTCACGAGCAGTCATCCAGTGACAAGTATTAATTCTCCTGGAGCATTCTCCCACTTCTCAATAATTTTCCGAGACTACTACGTCAGACCAGGCTGACCAATGAAATTCCCGCTTTTTCGCACCCGGAGGCATAGAGGTAAAGAAAGGAATGTGTTTTGGCTCCGTCCTGTCGGTACCTCAAAGTAGCGCTTTAGCATGTTGTTTCCTACGACCTTCGTAAGGTTATTGTCTGCTTTGTCTATATAAGGGGCCAGTTACAGGTATTTTTGGGACGAGAAAGTTGCAGTCTCACACTTATACAATCCTGACACATCGCCTGGCGTGTTTCGCCGAGAGCATAGGACCGTAAGTACCTGTAGATTTCACAGTCTGCGTAATATCCACCGGTATATTGCTCTCCTATCGACAGATTGCATAACACTTCCGTCTGCTACTGCTATACCATAACCTCTAAGCTGGAGGCAGTTTGTAAAATAAAACTATCTTATTAAAGCAACTATCGTATAACGCACCAGAGAAGTGTTACCCTCTGTGAGGAATTTTGTTACGTTGACCGTGTTGTACCTAACGGAGGTGGCTTATCGGAAGTGAAAATCAGAATTACGTAAATATTTAAACAGTAATAAATAATGTTTTACCTAGCTACACTGTTTAAAGAATAAGGAAAACGGTCGCCAGCCCAATTAGGCAAGAGAAAGATTAACGTTCTTGTTTAAGAAAGTAGGTGTGAGTAACTTTAACGGACAAACACAACCTATATTTTGCCACACGCGACTGCAATGAACTCTGATACCTGCATATTTTCACGGTTAAGATTGGAAGCTGACAGAGCAAGTCAGACTATTTGCATAAATATAACAGATAATGAAACACACTATTACTTTCAGTGCTTATTCAAACTGAATGGTCTTTATAACATTACTATTAATATTCACTGTAGAATCATAAATTGGACATAGGTTCAGTATTATTGTTCAAACATTTTCATAGCTGACATAAAATTATAAATGTAGTTCACTGCAAAATTATGAACTGGTCACAGATTAAATATCTCTCAACTAAATACTACTCTATTTAGAATGAAAGTTTAATGAAATTCACTAACAGGTTACTTCTCACTGTCTTTTGAATAAAGAAATTATTGTTTTCATAAATAGTGGTAAAGGATAACCTGTGGATCTTGTTACACTATTAATATGCACTTTCAATACCCGAAAGAAACAAGTGCTTAACAAGCAAATATAACTGTCCACAAATGCAATTCACGACTTTTGCTGTAGTGAGACACAATGTTGACAAATTTACAAGAAACTGACTCACCTTTTATAATTTACTACAAGCAGCACTATGATCATTAACTAAGCAAAACTTTATAAGCCTCAGCTTTAAGAACTTTTAATTTTTAAAAGAAACAGCAAATTGTCTTTATTACCACAGTCTTCTACTTTCAAGTAAATTATTAAATAGGTATCTTTGACACTCAAAAAATACTTTAAATTGGACTGTTTCCATCACTGGGAGGCTTTCATTTTTTCCACAAACTAGGACACTCGGTAATCATAGTTCTTATGGAGAGGAACCTGAGAGGTGTTGTGATAGGGAAAAAATAAAGGTAGGTACATAAATTCAGTTATAAGTTACCTTATAGTTGTGCACACTAAAACATCCAATAAGTGATCCTTCACTGTACATTATTATAGTATTCCGTTACAGTGATTGCGCAGTGTGATGGCAACTGCATGTTGGTAGGTGGATTTGCAGGCAGAATTGCTGCACTCTGTCCCTTCTTGCTGGCGATGATAGATACCAATTCCAGAATAGTTCCAGCTATTTATCCACCCATCCGAGGCATTGGTAAGCGGCAGGATAAGCCCCTCTCGGAACCAGCACAATATACAACTTTCACATGGGCAGTGCACAGTTTGGTAGCTCGTCCCCGACTGACTCTTGGGTCCACCTTTTCTACCTAGGCCAACCACAATTTGCGCTCGATACTAAGTTCCGTTCGCTAGGGGAACCACACTACCTCTTACATACCACATAACTAAGAATCGAAAATGAAGGTCAGAAGTTTACATAACAGCAAACAAACATTTTAAATCAAACAGAACATTTGCACATATTAGTATTTCTACAAAAAAATATTCAACCAAATTCCAAATGTATACAGTAAGTTTTGTCTCCCTCCAATGGAGACAAAGAATTTAAATGACAGGTATACTACATTGCATGTATCAAATCATGACATCAAAGTTTTAACAAAGAAAAGAGTATACAACTTTGTGTTATCGATTCAATCGAACACATTTACAGAAGCTCAACGATGTAACATTAAATAAAATAAAAGGCAAAATAAATCAGTAGAGTATTAGAGCTGTGGTGTTACAACTGGCGCGGTCTTCTCTGCATCCTCCACCCAAGGCTCATTGTTTTCCGCCTGCCAGGACCTTTACTGTTGCCGGCCGGTGTGGCCGTGCGGTTCTAGGCGCTTCGGTCTGGAACCGCGTGACCGCTACGGTCGCAGGTTCGAATCCTGCCTCGGGCATGGATGTGTGTGATGTTCTTAGGTTAGTTAGGTTTAAGTAGTTCTAAGTTCTAGGGGACTGATGACCACTGATGTTAAGTCCCATAGTGATCAGAGCCATTTTTGAACCTTTACTGTTCTTTACGACGTGATCACCGCATAGAAACGCTTTAGGAACTTGGAAGCAGCGGTAATTTCTGCAGAATACCAACGACTTTGCGGCCGTCTGGACAGCCACGGCATTACCTGAAGTCTGCACTGTGTAGGCTAGCGATGTGCGTCCCCTCGCCCTGACCAGTACACAAAACAGCGGACGCTACTCTACCTGGCGCCGGCGTCACGTTTAACAACCTGCGTTAAGTTAATGGTGCGCTTCGACCCGCTTTGATCTGCTGTCTGTCTGTGAATTTGACGGCCCAGCCAAATATAATTGCCAAGAAATAAAACGTCTGAAAATCCTTCATATACTGGCAATCACTATCGAATAATCTTTTATAAAAATAAAGGAATACGCTATATGTATATCGGTAGTTTGAAAGCGGACAAAACCGTCAGTTTCACCGTGTTTCACAGTTTTTGATAATGTTGACTGGAATACTCTCTTTGAAATTCTGAGGGCAGCGGGGGTAAAATACAAGGTGCGAAAGGCTATTTGCAACTTGTACAGAAACCAGCATGAAAAGGAAACAGTGGTTGAGAAGGGAGTGAGTCAAGGTTGCAGCCTATCCCTATGTTTTTCAGTCTGCACATTGAGCAAGCAGTAAAGTAAGCAAAAGAAAAATTCAGAGTAGGAATTAAAGTTCGGGGAGAAGAAATAAAAGTTCCGAGTTTTTCAGATGACATTGTAATACTGCCAGAGACAGCAAAGGAATCAGACAGCATATTACTCCCACCCACATGCATCTCGCCTATTGTCCACGAGGAGAAAATTCGAGAAATTAGAGCCAATACGGATGCTTACCGACAATCATTCTTCCCACACATTATTGGCGAGTGGAACAGGCTTGGAGGGATCAGATAGTAGTACCGAAAGTACCCTCCGCCACACACCATTAGGTGGCTTACGGAGTATGATGCAGGTGTAGATACAGATGTACATGTCTGTAGCATTGCCCACGAGTTACCTCTCGGAGCTTCATATACAGCCGCTGACTCTCTGAGTTAAGAATTCTTATTGGATAATTGCACAGCTGCAAAATACTAACACGAATTGACGAATGGAAAAACTGGTAGAAGCCGACCTCGGGGAAGATCAGTGTTTGGATTCCGTAAAAATGTTGGAACACGTGAGGCAATACTGACCCTACGACTTATCTTAGAAGAAAGATTAAGGAAAGGCAAGCCTACGTTTCTAGCATTTGTAGACTTAGAGAAAGCTTTTGACAATGTTGATTGGAATACTCTCTTTCAAATTCTGAAGGTGGCAGGGGCAAAATACAGGGAGCGAAAGGCTATTTACAATTTGCACAGAAACCAGATGGGAGTTATAAGAGTCGATGGACATGAAAGGGGAGCACTGGTTGGGAAGACAGTGAGCCAGGGCTGTAGCCTATCCCCGATGTTATTCAATCTGTATATTGAGCAAGCAGTAAAGGAAACAAAAGAAAAATTCGGAGTAGGAATTAAAATCCATGGAGAAGAAATAAAAACTTTGAGGTTCGCCGACGACATTGTAATTCTGTCAGAGACAGCAAAGGACTTGGAAGAGCAGCTGAACGGAATGGACAGTGTCTTGAAAGGAGGATATAAGATGAACATCAACAAAAGCAAAACGACAATAATGGAATGTAGTAGAATTAAATCGGGTGGTGCTGCGGGAATTAGATTATGAAATGAGACGCTTAAAGTAGTAAATGAGTTTTACTGTTTGAGGAGCAAAATAACTCATGATGGTCGAAATAGAGAGGATATAAAATGTACACTTGCAATGGCAAGGAAGGTGTTTCTGAAGAAGAGAAATTTGTTAACATCGAGTATAGTTTTAAGTGTCAGGAAGTCGTTTCTGAAAGTATTTGTATGGATTGTAGCCATGTATGGAAGTGAAACATGGACGATAAATAGTTTGGACAAGAAGAGAATAGAAGCTTTCGAAATGTGGTGCTACAGAAGAATGCTGAAGATTAGATGGGTAGATCACATAACTAATGAGGAGGTATTGAATAGAATTGGGGAGAAGAGGAGTTTGTGGCACAACTTGACGAGAAGAAGGGACCGGTTGGTAGGACATGTCCTGAGGCATGAAGGGATCACAAATTTAGCATTGGTGGGCAGCGTGGAGGGTAAAAATCGTAGAGGGAGACCAAGAGATGAATACACTAAGCAGATTCAGAAGGATGTAGGTTGCAGTAGGTACTGCCAGATGAAGAAGCTTGCACAGGATAGAGTAGCATGGAGAGCTGCGTCAAACCAGTCTCAGGATTGAAGACCACAACAACAACAACAACAACAACAACAACAACAACAATTGCACACTGATGACTTAGTGCGGTAACAGTCTAGTTTTCGGTGTCTCTGCTGCCATTTACCAACCTTTTGGGGTGAGGCATGCAATTCTTAATTTGTGGTGTTATACCCGCCTACGAAAAGTGCCCAGCGCAGTGGCGGGACGTAGCCGCGCGCTGTGCTGGCTGTTTGCGAGTGTGCCCGGTGATCGGTGTGGTGTGGTGTGGTGTGGCCGCAGCCCAGCTCATGCAGAAGCGGGACATTAGCATGCGCGCTCACATGTGCGGTCGCGGCGCGCCGCCATGCCGCAAAGCCCGCTTTTTGCCGTCTGCCCGGCCGGCCGCTGCCGCGTGGCGTGGTTTGTGCGAATAAAGTGCACGGTATTGTTGCCGGCGCTCTGCTGCAGAGGGCGAAGTTATCGCAGCGAACTCGAGCACCGCGTGCCGCGCCCGCTGTCGGAACTGTTGTCCCTTTCTGCTTTCACATTTAATGCCTGTTTCTGTGGTTATCTTGCTCTGGTCGGTGGAAAAGTTTTCAATGACCTGCTCAGCACATGCGTGATCGGAGATGTTACGGTGCCATCAGTAGTAACGCAAACTGAAATTTGGTATGACGTTGCGGTTAGCAACTTGCTAGCCTCAAATTTGGAAGTTGTTACGTGTAGGGTACTTCAAGTACACTCGGGCTAGCTATTTTATTACATTTTCCCACTTGCTTTTAAGTACGGCAAGTCGCAATCAAAAACGGTAATTAATGCACTTGAATGCAGAATTTACTGTCAATGTGTAATGATTATAAAGGGTGAAATTACTTAAATCGACATATTCTGGGAGGTTGGGTGGGACACCGGAACAAACAGTTTTCGCTCTAATGTACGGCAAGAAAAAATGAATACAAATGAGATAGTTTTAAATACTTTCATCCTTCTTTACGTCCTCTGCATTACTGCAGATGACGTGTCACTGAGCACATTTGTACTGTGCATGCAGTACACGTGAGGTGCCTAGTTGTTTCCACTGCCCTGTGTGGAATACATAAGTTATTGTACACTTCAATAACCTGCTGCCTTCATGATGATGATGTCTCCAGCGCAGAAAACAGCACGCAGGTCGTGGATTCTTTTTCTTGAGGCTGAAATTAACTTCGCTAGGAACTGCTGCTACGAATAAACTATAGCTCATTTGGGATGCCACTCCCGTTTTTATTGATATAGACTCGAGAAACCGTTCTTGATCACTACGTATTGAACATATCTTTCCACAGTCATTATATCTGGCTAAAATAACATTAAATACATCCTGCCACACACAACATGTCTGTCTACTGGAACCGTCAGAACTGGAGAATAAAATTACATGGATCAAATACTACTATTACAGACAACATGTCTGTACCTAGCGACGGTAGGAACTGTAGTAAATAAAATTGCATGAAACAAATACTACTATAACAGACAACATGTCTGTCTACTGGAACGGTCAGAACTGGAGAGCCGGACTGCCCGAAACACTTCGCGCGCCAAGCCAGCAAGGCGTGACCCGAACGCCACCGAAGTGCATCGGCAGTAATATCGTCAGTTTTTGTTTTAGTAATACTTTGATTTTAATAATTTTGAAATGACTGATTGATAGCTGGCTTTTGAGAGATGCTTATTAAAAAAATAAAGTAATTTGGATGGCAGGTTTAATTAATAATAACTGAAGTTTAACGTTTAGGTGCCCTACCGCCGAACACAGCAGCCAATCACAGAGCAGCAGCATAATGCAGCCGGTCTTTCTCACGGGAATGGTACCGAATTTAACATCTGTTACCGGTACTTCATCCCACATTGCGTCATCTCTATTCTTACTGCATCTCCACTGCCCTGGGAATAGCTTCCTGGAGCCTAATATGATGGCTGAATAAGCCAGAAATATTACAATGTCATAATTACCTACAAGCATTTTTTAATCCGGTAGAGAACGTAATCGCTCTCAGCACTCGTGCAGTTGCGCATAACATGAGAATGAAAAATACGAATTTAAGAAACGTGCTTCAAGAGCAGTTCTTTATTCATTTCACTTAGTGTGTTCGCAATCTGCGACCAGATGATTATTCACTCAGAGCACATTTCTCGCAGTGGTACCTTGAACAGTGTCAAATGCATCCTACATATCCGTCCTTTGTACTGTTTACAGTGAAGCAATGTTCGGGTGTGATGGGGTCTTCAACAGCCACAATTCCCATTTTTTGAGTGAGATTAATCGACATGCCACATTTACTCGCCCTCATCGCTTGCGATTCTACGTGAATGTCTGGCTAGATGCTGTTGGTGACTACACTACGGGCCATTAAAATTGCTACACCAAGAAGATGACGTGCTACAGACGCTAAATTTAACCGACAGGAAGAAGATGCTGTGATATGCAAATGATTAGCTTTTCAGAGCATTCACACAACGTTGACGCCGGTGGCGACACCTACAACGTGCTGACGTGAGGAAAGTTTCCAACCGATTTCTCATACACAAACAGCAGTTGACCGGCGTTGCCTGGTGAAACGTTGTTATGATGCCTCGTGTAAGGAGGAGAAATGCCTACCATCACGTTTCTGACTGTGATAAAGGTCAGATTGTAGCCTATCACGATTGCGGTTTATCGTACCGCGACATTGGTGCTCGCGTTGGTCGAGATCCAATGACTGTTAGCAGAATATGGAATCGGTGGGTTCAGGACGGTAATTCGGAACGCTGTGCTGGATCCCAACGGCCTCGTATCACTAGCAGTCGAGATGACAGGCATCTCATCCGCATGGCTGTAACGGATCGTGCAGTCACGTCTCGATCCCTGAGTCAACAGATGGGGACGTTTTCAAGACAACAACCTTCTGCACGAACAGTTCGACGACGTTTGCAGCAGCATGGACTATCAGCTCGGAGACCATGGCTGCGGTTACCCTTGACGCTGCATCTCAGACAGGAGGACCTGCGATGGTGTACTCAACGACGAAGCTGGGTGCACGAATGGCAAGACGTCATTTTTTGGAATGAATCCAGGTTCTGTTTACAGCATCATGATGGTCGCATCCGTGTTTGGCGACATCGCGGTGAACGCACATTGGAAGCGTGTTTTCGTCATCGCCATACTGGCGTATCACCTGGCGTGATGGTATGGGGTGCCATTGGTTACACGTCTCGGTCACCTCTTGTTCGCATTGACGGGACTTTGAACAGTGGACGTTACATTTCAGATGTGTTACGATCTGTGGCTCTACCCTTCATTCGATCCCTGCGAAACCCTACATTTCAGCAGGATAATGCCCGACCGCATGTTGCAGGTCTTGTAGGGGCCTTTCTGGATATAGAAAATGTTCGACTGCTGCCCTGGTCAGCACAATCTCCAGATCTCTCACCAACTGAAAACGTCTGGTCAATAATGGCCGAGCAACTGGTTCGTCACAATACGCCAGTCACTATTCTTGATTAACTGTGGTATCGTGTTGAAGCTGCATGGGCAGCTGTACCTGTACATGCCATCCAAGCTCTGTTTGACTCAATGCCCAGGAGTATCAAGACCGTTATTACGGCTAGAGGTGGTTGTTCTGGGTACTGATTTGTCTGGATCTATGCGCCCAAACTGCGTGAAAATGTAATCACATGTCAGTTCTAGTATAATATATTTGTCCAATGAATACCCGTTTATCATCTGCATTTCTTCTTGGTGTAGCAATTTTAATGGCCAGTAGTGTATTTGGGCCATATTTCCTACCTGGGCCATTAAATGACGGGCATTATTAAAACTTCCTTGCCTGAGCCTTGGCAGAGTTACTGGATGACGTGCCACTGCCTACATCACAATTCATGTGGTTCAGCATAAATGGGCGCCGGCACATTTCATTCGTCCTGTGCGTCGATTTTTGAACTTTTACTGTTTCCAGAAAAGTCGACTGGCAGTCGTGGTCCTGTTCCACGGCCTGTGTGTGACGATATATGGGCAACCTTATTTAAAAAACCACCGTTGAACCAGAAGAGGATTTGGTTGCCCGGATAGTAGCAGCAGCACTAGGAATTATGGACATTCCTACAGCCTTAGGCGTTGTTAGACAGAACATGAACCTCCGAGTAATCTGTTTACTGGTCAATGGAGGCATTTTTGAACTCTATAGTAACTGAAGTAATTGTGTTCTGGTAATGTTTTTGTCCCTTGTAATAAAGAAATAAATCTTGTTTGCGTTACGCGCAGGAAAACACATTAGAAAATGTGTTTTCATTGATCCATGCAAAGCCGTTGTGACCGAGCGGTTCCTAGGCGCTTCAGTCCGGAAGCACGCTGCTGCTACGGCAGGTTCGAATCCGCCTGGGGCATGGATGTGTGTGGTGTCCTTAGGTTAGTAAGGTTTCAGTAGTTCTAAGTCTAATGGTAAGAGAGAGATTTAGGAACTAGGTTTTAATTTGTAAGAAATTTCCAGGGGCAGATCTGGACTCTGACCACAATCTACTGGTTATGAAGTGTAGATTAAGACTGAAGAAACTGCAAAAAGGTGGGAATTTGAGGAGATGGGACCTGGATAAACTGACTAACCCAGAGGTTGTACAGAGTTTCAGGGAGAGCATAAGGGAACAATTGACAGGTGTGGGGAAAAGAAATAAGTTGAAGAAGAATGGGTAGCTTTGAGGGATGAAGTGCTGAAGGCAGCAGAGGATCAAGTAGGTAAAAAGACGAGGACTAGTAGAAATCCTTGGGTAACAGAAGAAATATTGAATGTAATTGATGAATGGAGAAAATATAAAAATGCAGTAAATGAAGCAGGCAAAAAGGAATACAAACGTCTCAAAAATGAGATCAACAGGAAGTGCAAAATGGCTAAGCAGGGATGGCTAGAGGACAAATGTAAGGATGTAGAGGCTTATCTCAGTAGGGGTAAGATAGACACTGCCTACAGGAAAATTAAAGAGACCTTTGGAGAAAAGAGAACCACTTGCATGAATATCAAGAGCTCAGATGGAAACCCAGTTCTAAGCAAAGAAGGGAAAGCAGAAAGGTGGAAGGAGTATATAGAGGGTCTATACAAGGGTGATGTACTTGAGGACAATATTATGGAAATGGAAGAGGATGTAGATGAAGATGAAATGGGAGATATGATACTGCGTGAAGACTTTGACAGAGCACTGAAAGATCTGAGTCGAAACAAAGCTCCAGGAGTAGACAACATTCCATTACAACTACTGACAGCCTTGGGAGAGCCAGTCCTGACAAAACTCTACCATCTGGTGAGCAAGATGTATGAGACAGGCGAAATACCCTCAGACTTCAAGAAGAATATAATAATTCCAATCCCAAAGAAAGCAGGTGTTCACAGATGTGAAAATCACCGAACTATCAGTTTAATAAGTCACAGCTGCAAAATACTAACGCGAATTCTTTACAGACGAATGGAAAAACTAGTAGAAGTCGACCTCGGGGAAGATCAGTTTGGATTCCGTAGAAATATCGGAACACGTGAGGCAATACTAACCCTACGACTTATCTTAGAAGCTAGATAAAGGAAAGGCAAACCTACGTTCCTAGCATTTGTAGACTTAGAGAAAGCTTTTGACAATGTTGACTGGAATACTCTCTTTCAAATTGTGAAGGTGGCAGGGGTAAAATACAGGGAGCGAAAAGCTATTTACAATTTGTACAGAAACCAGATGGAAGTTTTAAGAGTCGAGGGGCATGAAAGTGAAGCAGTGGTTGGGAAGGGAGTGAGGCATGTTTGTAGCCTATCCCCGATGTTGTTCAATCTGTATATTGAGCAAGCAGTGAAGGAATCAAAAGAAAAATTTGGAGTAGGTATTAAAATCCATGGAGAAGAAATAAAAACTTTGAGGTTCGCCGATGACATTGTAATTCTGTCAGAGACAGCAAAGGACGTGGAAGAGCAGTTGAACGGAATGAATAGTGTCTTGAAAGGAGGATATGAGATGAAGAATATCAACAAAAGCAAAACGAGGATAATGGAATGTAGTCGAATTAAGTCGGGTGAAGCTGAGGAAATTAGATTAGGAAATGAGAGACTTGAAGTAGTAAAGGAGTTTTGCTATTTGGGGAGCAAAATAATTGATGATGGTCGATGTAGAGAGGATATCAAATGTAGACTGGCAATGGCAAGGAAAGCATTTCTGAAGAAGAGACATTTGTTAACATCGAGTATAAATTTAAGTGTCAGGAAGTCGTTTCTGAAAGTATTTGTATGGAGTGTAGCCATGTATGGAAGTGAAACATGGAATATAAATAGTTTGGATAAGAAGAGAATAGAATCTTTCGAAACGCGGTGCTACAGAAGAATGCTGAAGATTAGATGGGTAGATCACATAACTAATGAGGAAGTATGGAATAGGATTGGGGAGAAGAGAAGTTTGAGGCACAACTTGACTAGAAGAAGGGATCGGTTGGTAGGACATGTTCTGAGGCATCAAGGGATAACAAGTTTAGCATTGGGGGGCAGCGTGGAGAGTAAAAATCGTAGAGGGAGATTAGGAGATGAATACACTAAGCAGATTCAGAAGAATGTAGGTTGCAGTAGTTACTGGGAGATGAAGAAGCTTGCACATGATAGGGTAGCATGGAGAGCTGCATCAAACCAGTCTCTGGACTGAAGACCACAACAACAACAACAACAACAACAACAAGTCTAGGGGACTGATGACCTCAGATGTTAAGTCCCATAGTGCTGAGAGCCATTTGAACCATTTGTTCCATGCAACCTCACAGAGCGTTAGTGTAATTTTCATCCAGAGAATAACCCCTTAACCGTCTATAAAATCCTTACGGAATATATGAAACTAGAGGAAAAAATTATATTTCAGTGTCCGGTGCAGCCTCCCATAGTTTGTCAAAAATGTTCAAATGTGTGTGAAATCTTATGGGACTTAACTGCTAAGGTCATCAGTGCCTAAGCTTACACACTACTGAACCTAAATTATCCTAAGGACAATCACACGCACCCATGCCAGAGGGAGGACTCGAACCTCCGCCGGGACCAGCCGCACAGTCCATGACTGCAGCCCCTTTGACCGCTCGGCTAATCCCGCGTGGCATAGTTTGTCAGTTTAAATAATTTTCACCCTGTATACAGGAATGCACGGATCTTATTTTGATTTGAGTAATTTGTACGAAGACGCGAGGAAATACTGACCCTACGACTCATCCTAGAAGGTAGGCTAACTAGAGGCAAATCTGCTAGTACAGCATTCGATTATTTAGGAAAAGCTTTCGACGGTGTTGACTGGAGTAACGAAATAGTTCACTGGTGAATATCCTAACGCCAACGTCCAATGGGCACAGTATTTGCTATTAGCAGGTGCGCTGATGAACTGACCGCTTGTGAGCCGGTGCGGCGCTTTTATCTACGCCGCCCTCCCCCTCCAGCCGGTATGGCGTTCCATTCGCCGTCTGCCCCAAGCCTTTCCTCTCCACTCTTTCCAGTCACACATCGCTCTGACACTGATGATGTTAACAATGTGGCGTAAAAGCATTCCATCTTTGTGAGCTTTCAGCATTCCACAAAGTCTCGGTGGAAATGATGCTCTCTGTCGTAGCTTCCTAACTACTTGGTATTGCTGGAGGGATTATTTGAGAAGCACCACTGTCTTCCTATCTACACTCTTGGTATGGTCAGTGTCGGTCTTCCGGTATGCATTGTTTTCTAACAGGCCCTGCAAATGATACTGGCGAGATAGGACCACAGTTTCATTGCCTTTGTTGACTGGTCGGACCACGACATCTGGATCTTCTCTTAGTTTCCTTATGACTGCTCTCTCCCTGTTATAGATGTTTGGTTTCATAGATCTTACTCGAAAAAGAGCCCGATAGGTTTCTCGATGTCCTTCAGCGGGTTCAGATGGAATTCGTGCAGCTGGCAGTTCCACTGCATTGACGATGTCCGTGATAGTTGCGGATTTAGGAGTGTGTGCAAAACTAAGTCCATTCTTAAGAACTTAAGCTGCTTCCTCATCCAACTGCTTGGTCATGAGATTGATTATAGTCTTGCATGGGGCATCATAACACTGTCTCTTTGATATGGCTGCGAATTTTGATGTTTAACGTCGTGCGGCCTGCCTTTTCGCGGATTCCCATGTGGTCCATGTGAGATCACCAGCCCATTTCCACGTCAAGGAACTGAACCGGTTTGCCATCTGTAGATTTAATTTGAGAAGTTCTTTGTTAGTCGAGACCAGTCACCACAGTGTAAAGAGTACTTTTTCCCATATCATGGGTGGGCTACCACGTTTCTTGATTCTTCTGGCTGCCGCAGAGCCGATCTGATGTCTTACCTTGGTGAAATTCGGTAGCACACGTTATTCATTGCATCTCAGAAGGAATCTAAATGCACTCAGCAAATGGCTCCTCCAGTGAAGCAACATGTGAAGTCTTCATGGTGCGTTGCCTCTCCTCCTCGTAGCGGTATGTGATGAGATTCTTCAGCTTCTCCTGGTGCACTTTATAACGAAATAATTGACGGGTAAAGAGTCGAATGTCAGTGTCTAAAGGGCACAGTATTTCGGCAAGCGACCACGTTGCCATCATCAGGTGTGCTGATGAGATGACCGCTTCCTCTCCTCCCCCTTCCCAGCGATCTGCCGTTCTATCCGCCGCCCGCGCGCAGCGTCTTCTCCTTGACTTCTCTCACTGACACATCGCTCCGTCCTAGATTCGCGACCAGGTACACCTACTGCCGGCAGCTCTGCTGTCACTCCACCTCTTCTGAACCCAGTTCGTTGTGTGGGGTAATCCCGTCCTCTTATTAATCGTACTAATAACGGGTACCCAGGACTTAATAGAGATGTAGCCGCTATCATTATTGATCAGCTCTTCCCTTAGTCGAATATTCGTAGAAATTATATGACTGTTTCAGATCGTTAGTGTGGTCGTAATCCATTCCGTGTAAGTCGGCAGACACGGGACATTGCCTACTGGAATTTCACAGAATGGATTACGGCCATTAACGATCGTGATACAAACGTAGGACTTTCAGAACTTCAACTTAATGACAGCTGACAGAATAAACAATGCGCTGTTTGCTTGTGTTTCCATTTGTTTACTGTCAATTCCAGCAAGTGGAAGAGTTATGTTACCAAGGGTAGCAACTGCACTTTGTGCTAGTACTGGAGTGTCGAAGTCAGTTTTGCTCTGTGGTACGTTTATTGAACAGGTCTCGAAACAGTTCATTAACGAACTGGTGTCCATATGTTCATAACAAACAAAGCTATAAGAAAGTCAGTATGCTATTTAGGATTCGCCTGCTAGCTAAACAATATTTGTTTGAAACTCCTGTTATTCTGATTTTGGACAAAAAGTTGTTTGCGATGGTAAGAGATAGCTGATATATCATGTACACAGATAATGAGATTGTGCAGTATGTAGCCCTCCTCTCTGTTGCGCATAGTAGTGGCAAAAGGAATCTAGGGCGAGTGAAACGGGGTTTGCAGTCACGAATTCACACACTTCTACAGTGAAACCTAGAGTGTAGGAGTGGCTGTGCAACTGGCATGATACCTCATGCAGCGCGCCAATAGTATCCGGAGGTAGCAGAACGTAAAAGTATCGGAGAGGCTGCAGGGGCGCTGATAAACGCGCAACATCGCAGCACTGACATCACGAGCGCCAGGGTGGTGCCCTGTGGGAACACGCGACGGCACTGTACAGCCGGCGCAGCGGTCTGTTTACGACGCCGTAAAAGCGGACTGGGTGGCCGCGTTTCTCTGGACATCAGCACTAAGCGTAGGCGGAACAGCCCGTCTCCTTCTGCACGGCCCGACGTCTAGGCGATGATTAAGAGCTTGCAGGGTTGACTGCCATTGATTTGTGCTTCATAATTAATTACCATGAACCAACGTACAGTGGGTTCGCTTTCTTCAGGCATGTCAATGGGGCATTGGATAAAACCTGTAGGGCACGGGTGTGCAGACTAGCTAGGACCCTGGCCGCAAACCCATCGCTGTGACACCGTAAGGGTCCCAAGTAGAAAAATAACGTGCTTCCAGTGTCACATGATTTCTTACGGAAATTCTTCCACCAGATCACTTATGTCACGGCACGACCGATAACCGAAAGCACTCACCCTCCCGGGCTGCCGCAGGCTGTTCAGTTGCAACTCATCTGTCGGTAGCGTCTTCAACAGCTGTCTTCAGTGTCACACACATCATCGGCCGGACGTCGACCAGCACAGCCCATGACTCCTAACAAGATACCGACCAGCGTCTACCCTGACAAGCTGACTATCAACCTCGACCGTCGTCTACGACACCAGCCAGACACCAGCCTCCTATCAGACACAGACCCAGGACACCGAGCTGGACAATAGTAAGGGACATTATCATTCTACCAGAAGTGGATTTTGTTTCTTGTTTGATAGCTGAGCTGTGAACTGTTGATTTCTATGTTTACTAGTAAAGTTCTCCTTTCGTTGCACCAGTGAACCAACATTATTATATGTTGTCGTTGCCACCTCATAATGTTCAAGATACAAGAATGGCAATAAGGTTTGTTTGGCCCCACAGTGAACACATCTCTCCACTAGGACTCCCACTTTTGCAACTTTACTAGTTACAGGGAGGCGACCAAGCGAGGTGGCGCAGTGGTTAGCACAGTGGACTCGCATTCGGGAGGGCGACGGTTCAATCCCGCGTCCGGCCATCCTGATTTAGGTTTTCCGTGACTTCCCTAAATCGCTCCAGTCAAATGCCGGGATGGTTCCTTTGAAAGGGCACGGCCAACTTCCTTTCCCATCCTTCCCTAATCCGATCAGACCGATGACCTCGCTGTTTGGTCTCTTCCCCCCCAAACAACCAAACCAAACCACTGTTTGGCCCAGTACACTGCTCGCCTAACTCAGCACTTTTTGGCGATAATATTTCAACATATTATGGATGGAATAGGACCGCTTCTGCATCACATATGGCACTTTCTGCACGCTACTGAGCTTCTTTGACAGCACGTCATCTGTCTCAACCTTATCCCTCCCTCCCTCCTTCCACTGCCTGCCTCCAAGTTACTGCCTCCACTTCCTCCAGAGTTTGACAATGCTTGGGTACTGTGGCCCACATTCTTTGCACGGCTGCATCACATTCTCCACATTCCTATACCTCCTGTTGTTTCCTTCCTGGCTGCCTCCAGCTCCTCTACCTATGGCATCACTACCTGCAGCGCTGTTTCTGGTGCTCTGCCCTACTCAAATGCATCCTCAGACTCCAGTACCCTCTCATGCTGTAACACATCCTCAGGCTCCACTGCCCTCTAGTTCTGACACTTCATTTGATGTCACCACCCTCTCTGACTTTCCTGCCTCATTATGCTCTGCCACTCCCCAGCTTGGAAGCCTCCTCCAAACTGGCTCCTGCACCATGAGCCCTGCCAGTTCCTGCACCATGAGCCCTGCCAGTTCCTGCACCAGGGGTCCTGTCACTTTTTACATTGAGGCCTCCACTGGTTCTGGCCCCTCCTGCTCAAGTGCCTACCACTGTGGCATCTCCTGCTCTGGTGCCTACCACTCTGGTACCTACCATTCTGGTACCCTCGCCACTGGTCCACTCAATGCTCCCCTCTCCACTGGATCTTGTCCTTTGCTTCCTGTGCCTTTATTGCCTGCCCTCTATATTAACCCTCTGTTCTTCGTCCAGTAGTAGCATTGTTCTACTCTCTTCCATGTCGTGCTGATCTAGGCATGTTGTTGCACTCCTGACATGTTGTCCATTATTTTGCCTGCCACTGAACTTCTATGCCTGCCTCCAATGCTTTCCTTCCCTTACTGGGCCACCTCCCTACTCAGTATTTTTTGTTCTACAGTCTTAGAAGTTTCACAACAAGGCCTAGTGGTGCTTCGTGTTACCCACTTTAGCGACCTGGCTACCGTTTCCTGACGGCTCTGCCTGCTTCTTCCCATCCAGGTCTATGTTTTGCTTCATCTTCTCCTCTGATCTACATTGTGGCTGTCTTCCTGACTTCCACTGACTGCCCTGGTGCTTCACCCATATGATGCACCTATGGACAGGCCACCTCCTCAAGGATGACTCCAAGCTCAGATCTTTGCCATGTCAGAAGTCTGTCAGTGTTTGTGAGGCACTCTTCACTGCACTTGGCCTTGCCCACTGCTCAGTTGCTGCTCCCTCTGGCTGTGAGCCTGATGCTCTTTCCATCCTTCTATCCCACTGACACAAGGATGCAGCTGCGGCCTGCCACCCTTCTGAGAGTGACTCTCTATATCAAGTAGCATTGAGGTGCATTCTTCTCACCATCCCTAGCCTCCCATATGGCCAGCCCTTTCTGCACTCCACACACACACACTGTGATGATGTCTTTCCCATTGCCTCTGGCCTCCCTCAGGCCAGCCCTCTTCACACTATACTTCATCAGACGCCTGTCATGCCCTTGTCATGGTACCATGCTGATCACCTGCTGAGCCAGCACCTGCATCTGCCTCCACACCCGGCACTAGGCCTACATCTCTTGGCATTGATCTGCATCTTTTACCCACTCCAACACCAGCTTTCTAGAAGGGTCTTCTGTTTCCTTTTCATGTCTCATTGATGCATGTGTTATCCTTTATTCTTCCTTTATGCACAGGTTTTCATCTTCCTTCAGTTCCTTTTTTTCATATTCACCACTCCATTCCATCCTCAAGTGTCACTGACACCACAGTCTTCACTGGCTGCTCCTCTCTGAAGTCCAACACCACAGACCCCTTCTCTGCCCTTAGGGATCCTTATGTCCTTACACCCCTTCTTTACTTTTTTCGGCATCTGCAGTGCTTCATGTACCCAGTTCCCTTTCTCTCTCCTCCTGTGTGTCAAGTGCCCTCCAGCCATCTGCACCCAATGGCTTCAAAAATCTGCCTGCTCACCTCCACAAGTACTACATGGAACACATCCATGGCTTCTGGGTTGCTGTACCCCTAGGCGTCTTCTGCTGAAGCTAAGCACACACTATCATACACACTCCATGCTTACAATCCATGGTAGATGTCAACAGCAGCATATTTCTCTGTGTATACACCAGACTCCAGTGGGCTCTATAAGGAGTACTTGCATCACCCACTATCAGTGCCTGCAGCTGACAATGGCACTGCGAACATGGCACTACATTTCGTTGAGGCACCATGAGATATGTCTCTGCATTTCACATGCCACCTTACGGAAATAATTCTTCCAGATCACTTAAGCGCTGCATGACTGCTAGCCAACAGCAGTCATGCTCCGGACTTAGCGCCAGCTGTTCCCTTGCAGCTAATCTGTCGATAGCATCTTCAGCAGCAGTCTTCGGCAGCGCCTAGTTCATTGCCCAGATGTCGTCCCAATGTGGCCCAGGACTCTAAGACACCTATCAGCCTGTACCTGACTGAGCTGGACACCAATCCGGACCACTATCCAGGGCACTTTCTAGGACACCAACTGGGCACAAACCAAACTGGACATCAACTGGACTCTTATCAGACATTGAACAAGGACGCCAAAGTGGACAACAAGGAGGCGTTATCGTTCTACCAGAAGTGGATCTTATTTCCTGTACACATCAGAATTGTGAACTTTTCATTTGTCTGTTTACTAACAAAATACTTGTTTCATGGTACCTGTGGACCAATATTCGTATATGCTGTCCTTGCCACTTTGTAAGGACCAAAATATGGAAATGGACCTCTTTCTTTCTGAGCATGAGTTTTTTCGAGAGGAAAATAAGTCACCAGAAATTCAAGTGTGAATTGCTGTAGAAAGCATCTCAGTCAACGAAACCACTTACTCTATCCTACAGCTGGTAGTGCCATATACGTGCAGCAGGCAGCACACACACAGCCCAGAAGCATGACATCCCCATGACATCGTGTGCCCTGATACCCTGGTCTCCAGAGCGGGATGAGGCTGCTCGTAGAGTGATAACAAGCCAGTGTCGTGTTCAGTCTAAATGCCTACAGTGTACACACATTGTACATACTGCCTGCTTCTTGACGACCTACATTCGAGCTGTGTTTAGAGTTTTACTCTAGGTAGATTTCTCATAGCAGTGTGATGGACTTGGACTCGACATGGACTTGCAGTATTTCGGAGTATCGGGTGATGAGTGGTGGTGACAGGGAGTGGCGCCCAGGGCAAACACTGTTAACAGTTACAAAGAACTCTTACTGAGGCAGGCGCACATCTTCTCGTTGACCCTGGCCGGTTTTGATGAATTGGCGGTGGCTTTTGCCTGGTGATGCTGTACCGGTCCCGGCGCTGTTGAAGCCGGCAGCCTCTGTAGGCCACGGCTGTTGACGTCAGTGACGCCTCGTGTTGTGCTACAATGGTGACCCAATCAGGAGATGGCCCCTTGGATTTTCACGCGCCCTGTGTAGACTGCTGTGTGCAAGGTACTACCTGCTGCCGTCAGACAGAAGACCGTCAGTGAGAGGCACTGTGGCGCTGAGTCCCACTAGGAACTCGGCGTTGATGGCGGCTGGCACATACAGCAGGTCGGCAGGGCTGTGACACCAAGTCCCGTGACGGTCTTAGTGCAGATGGCAAACGTAGTAGGATTAGGGAGAAGGGTACACCCGAGCACTCAAAATCAGAGCATAAAGAAAACCACCAGCCCTACAAATAATACTGCTCCTTGACTGAATGCATTCTTAATTCGTAAATCACAATGGTCAGGAGTTTTCACATGTGCCAAATAGACAGAGGGAAGCTGTTCCTTCTTATGGCCCAACCCGCACCACTGCCGATCGGAGTGGCCGTGCGGTTCTAGGCGCTACAGTCTGGAACCGAGCGACCGCTACGGTTGCAGGTTCGAATCCAGCCTTGGGCACGGATGTGTGTGATATCCTTCGGTTAGTTAGGTTTAATTAGTTCTAAGTTTTAGGCGACTGGTGACCTCAGAAGTTAAGTCGCGTAGTGCTCAGAGCCATTTGAACCTGCACCACTCCAGACGTCTTTTACTTTTCGCGTGGGCAGCATGTACAATGTCTAAGTTTGCAATTCTTTTTGATATTAGTCACACGAAATAGCTGGAAGTGTACTACCATCTTCCAAACAGACTACAAACAAAAAAATGGTTCAAATGGCTCTGAGCACTATGGGACTTAACATCTGAGGTCATCAGTCCCCTACAACTTAGAACTACTTAAACCTAAGTAACCTAAGAACATCATACACATCCATGCCCGAGGCAGGATTCGAACCTGCGTCCGTAGCAGGCGCGCGGTTCCGGACAGAAGTGCCTAGAACTGCTCGGTCACAAAGGCCGGCAAACGACAAACAAATGAGACACTGTAAAAATGGCGGTGACTGTGAATTTTTGGAATGTGTATGGGAATCGTGGTAAATGTATTACATTCTCGAATAGTAACTGTGAGCATAAAATTAAAAAAAAAATTGATGTTGGGTTTTCATTTTTCTGCACTGTGTGTTTGCGTGATTCTGTAATGCTTGCAACCACTTGAGGATAGCTCCTAAAGAATCCCGAATAAGCTTTTTTTTAGGTAAATTTTAATTTTCTGGAAGAAGCATTCACATTTTTTTTTTTCGAAAGTTGCCCTGTGCACTAGCATTGATAGACAATTCCATTTAATGAAATAGATATGCTAGAGTATTCCCTAAAATTTCAGCCCATCCAAAATACAAGAAAGTATCATTCGTTCTTTGGGTTATTAGTCACTGCATGTCTGGAAATAGCTGCCGATTTTCGAACTCTGTTCTCTTGCTGTGCAAAATTAAAAAACGTGGCTATAATGCTGAGCCTCATTCGTTTTAGGGGCTTAGTGCTGAAAGTCTTTCCCAATATGGGTATCCAATATAATCTAATGCTGGTTTCTGGATTAGATTCATCATCTGCATGCAAGCCGCAACAAAGTATGTTTATCTTCACAGAAGCCTATTTATGGTCGATCCGTTTCTCATTTGAAACACTGATTTTATTTCTATACGGATCAAAATATCAATGTTTTAATGTGATGATAAAATTAACTGAGTATACATCATAAACATTTCTGTAAGGAAACAGAACGTTCTTATTGATATACTGTGAAATGGCAAAACTTCGGATACGGTTTCAGAATTTAGTAATTTTTAAAAAAAATTGACAAATACGAGAGGTTGTGTTATTGTAACTTACTCTCGAGAAAATTTTAGTTGTGAATATCTTCCGTTGTACAGGAGTTCTCTTGGTGGTAGTGTTTTCCCTCACAGTATGTGGTATGACCTAGCTGTACTTTACACTTCAGTGGAACACAATTGAACCGTGTGCGCTCCATATCAGGGCAACTCACTTATATCGATAGTAGCCATTCACAGTGAATTTCTGACGGACCAGTTCCTGAGTAACCAAAGTACGCCTTCATGCCAGAGGACAGCGAGGCAGCAATGTATGGATATGGACATGTGTGGTATACTCGGGAATCTTGTCCTGTAGGCGGAACTGCGCATAGTTTGGGGTCTGCTGTTGCTGCGGAAGTGTTGACGTCCCTGAGGGCTGAACATCTCATGAAATCTGTAGTCTGGCTTGGAGTGTATGCTGCTGGCGCCGAGACGCCGACTGGAATTCAAACTGTCAGCCACTAAACCATTTGGAGGAAGCAAACTTGGCATGGGAATCGATCTCACCTCAGGACTGTTGATTTTGTGGGGATTACGCACTTCGAGCTACCGGCAGCAATTTTGAATTTGATAAACAAGTGTTGAGAACACAGGTGTCCCGGTTCTCTTTCTAGTTTGCAAGTGGCTGGTCTGATATACTGTGGGGCATGTACACTACCGGTCAAAAGTTTTCGATCACCTTTGAGAGAAACTATATATATTTAATGTCAATGTACAAACACATCATATAAACTCAGTAGATAGATAAAATAAATATTTCCCCTTTCTATCATTAAATACAGTACAATATGGTTTAGATTTTACCCTCTTCAAAGTATCCACCTTGCCAGACGGAACGGTATTTTTGGTCAGTATCCTGTGAAATCGTTTCTTGTTTAATGTTTCATTAATGCTCACTAGATCACTAACTTTATGATCCGAAAAACATCCCCACTCCATGAGCGACCCTCAACCACGCTCCATCATTGCCATCACATACAGACTCATCATATGTTCTCCATGAAGTCGTGGAACAAACAGCCGACGATGGCCTCCAAATATTTCAAACTTAGATTCTTCCGTAAATCACATCTTGGACCATTGTTGCACGCTCCAGTTTTTATGTTTCGGTATCAATTGAAATCTTTTGACCCTAATTTGCTAGCATAATGCGGCTTTTTGGTCGCTATGCACACATATAAACATCGTTGACGAAGACGGCGTTGCAATGTTGGGACAAAGACTGGAGCTTCTCCAATACTGTTTACTTCCTTGCGAGTTTCAGGTGCAATACGAGCCCTCTGACGTTTAATCTGTACACATATGAACTGATCTTCATTGTATGATGTTACCTGGGGTCTTCCATATCGCGAAACACTCGTATTAGCAACAGTTTGAATGAAATAAGGCTTTTTGCTGGTGATGCACTTATCTGAAAGAAGCTGCATAAATATTCAGTCAGATCGTGATAATATTTCAACATAGTGCAGAGATTGGCGACTTGCTCTAAATGTTCAGAAATGTAAAATTTTGCATTTCTAAAAACGAAAAAACATAGTATCCTATGACTATAACAGCGATGACTCATTGTTGCAATCGGACGATACCTGGTTGTACCACTTTGTAGGGATATGAAATGGAATGATCACATAGATTCAGTCGTGGTCAAAGCACGTGGTAGACCTCGGTTTATTGGTAGAATATTGGGGAAGTGCAGACCATCTACAAAAGAGATCCTAGAATACTGTTCAAGTGCATGGGTCCCGTGCCAGGTAGGACTAAGAGGGAATTTTGAACGTGTACGGCGAAGAGTAGCACGAATGGTCACAGGTTTGTTTAATCCGTGGCACAGTATCACAGAGATATTGAGGGAACTGAACTGACAGACTCTTGAAGGCAGACGTAAACCATCCTGAGAAAGTCTGTTAACAAAGTTTCAAGAAACAGCTTTAAATGACTGCTGCAACCCCCTACGTGTCACTCGCACAGGGGTCGTGAGGATAAGATTAGAGTAACTGCCACACACGCAGTGGCATTCTAACAATCATTCTTCCCGCGCTCTATACGTGACTGGAACAGGAAGAAACCCTGATAACTGATGCAATGGAACGTACCGCTGCCATGCACCTCATGGTGGTTTGCAGAGTATACATTCAGATATAGATGTTTGCCTGAACCACTGCAGTGTATATACCACTGTTGATTGACCTACGCCAGTCTTTTTTGCTGTTGTCCTACTCGAATAGCCTTGATGATCCGCAGCTATAACTACAGCATGTTTTTCAGTTCCAGTGTCCTGCTTCCGTCTCCTTAAGAGGTAATATGGCATGACCCTGATCACGTATACAAACACATTGTTGTATGCACGCAATGTACTCTAAACCAATCCGAACTGACTGCTGCACAGACAACTGAAGTACAGGCTTATACGAACAGAACCATCTTAGGTAACAGTACGTCAGTGTTATTGCAGATACTCATCGGTGCCCCTCTATGCGAACAACTAGTCAAATACACAATGGGAGCACTTAGTCTTTACATGTTTGTATTTGTTTTATTATCAAAACGAGGATATGATAGAATATTCAAAACGAAATTTCTGTTGTTTGTTTCTGTACTGGGCTGTCTCCAGCCGTTTTGAGCACTTTCCGCGACTTATGGCGAACTAGGGCTAACCCTTAAATTTACTACCGACAATCTGTTCTCATTCTGCTGGGTGGTGTGGCTTGTTAGTGACTGTACGAGCCCCACGTTTCCATATTGTCTAGGAATCTGCGTGCTCGGGTAATTCCTCTAATATTTTCTTGGCGTTTGTATATCTTGTGCTCGCAAATTTTGCGCTACTCGTTGGTGCATATGTTTTCTAGTTTTAGGAATACTAGGATTAATGCAGTTTGTATGTTTCAGGGGAACTAATAGTCACTTCAGAATTATTACTGTGTTGAATGCAAGAGAGGACCCGGAAGCGGGACCTGCTGTATTGTCCTGTGTGCCTCCGAGTGGAACGAAGTTCACAGCTAATTAAAAAACAAAACGGAAAAAGAGGCACCTCGGGGTTATGTTTAATCCTTCATGCACCATTGGATAGAGGAATCTTACTGCTTTGTGAAGCCACTGGCTACATAATTTCATCTACGCACTTGACTACAAGTTGTTTACTGTTATACTGCATATGAGTGTTCCCGCCTCTCGTGTTGCTAATGCGCTGCGTGTTTGTTTCCCTCTGCAGCCCCAGTGGGATAAGCTGATGTATGTAGTGCCAGTATTGTTGGTTGTATACAGCCATTAACTGTATTTACTGTTAATTTCTCTAACTGAACATTTAACGCGATTTAGTTGCCTTAAGGCGGTTCTGCTTTAATTTCACTGCCGCGTTGGCAAGTGACCTTTCGCTACAGTATCTACTAGGGCTCACAGTTCATTTTATAACGTAGTCAATAATCTGAACGACTTGCACTAAGCTTAATTATTTACGGTCGATGATTTCAAATCTTCCTGCTAAAGCTACACTACTGGCCATTAAAATTGCTACACTAAGAAGAAATGCAGATGATAAACGGGTATTCATTGGATGGATATATTATACTAGAACTGACATGTGATTACATTTTCACGCAATTTGGGTGCATAGATCCTGAGAAATAAGTACCCAGAACAACCACCTCTGGCCGTAATAACGGCCTTGATACGCCTGGGCATTGAGTCAAACAGAGCTTGGATGGCGTGTACAGGTACAGCTGCCCACGCAGCTTCAACACGATACCACAGTTCATCAAGAGAAGTGACTGGCGTATTGTGACGAGCCAGATGCTCGGCCACTATTGACCAGACGTTTTCAATTGGTGAGAGATCTGGAGAATGAGCTGGCCAGGGCGGCAGTCGAACATTTTCTGTATCCGGAAAGGCCCGTACAGGACCTGCAACATGCGGTCGTGCATTATCCTGCTGAAATGTAGGGATTGCATGAAGGGTACAGCCACGGGTCGTAACACATCTGAAATGTAACGTCCACTGTTCAAAGTGCCGTCAATGCGAACAAGAGGTGACCCAGACGTGTAACCAATGGCACCCTATACCATCACGTCGGGTGATACGCCAAAATGGTGATGAGGAATACACGCTTCCAATGTGCGTTCACCGCGATATCGCCAAACACGGATGCGAAAATCATGATGCTGTAAACAGAACCTGGATTCATCTGAAAAAATGACGTTTTGCCATTCGTGCACCCAGGTTTCGTCGTTGAGTACACCATCGCAGGCGCTCCTGTCTATGACGCAGCATCAAGGGTAACCGCAGCCATGGTCTCCGAGCTGATAGTCCATGCTGCTGCAAACGTCGTCGAACTGTTCGTGCAGATGGTTGTTGTTTTGCAAACGTCCCAATCTGTTGACTCAGGGATGGACGTGGCTACACGATTCGTTACAGCCATGCGGGTAAGATGCCTGTCATCTCGACTGCTAGTGATACGAGGCCGTTGGGATCCAGCACGGCGTTCCGAATTACCCTCCTGAACCCACCGATTCCATATTCTGCTAACAGTCATTGGATCTCGACCAACGCGAGCAAAAATGTCGCGAGACGATAAACCACAATCGCGATAGGCTACAATCCGACCTTTATCAAAGTCGGAAACGTGATTGTACGCATTTCTCCTCCTTACACGAAGCATCACAACAACGTTTCACCAGGCAACGGCGGTAAACTACTGTTTGTGTACGAGAAATCGACTGGAATCTTTCCTCATATCAGCACGTTGTAGGTGTCGCCACCGGCGCCAGCCCTGTGTGAATGCTCTGAAAAGCTAATCATTTACATATCACAGCATCTTCTTCCTGTCGGTTAAATTTCGCGTCTGTAGCACGTCATCTTCGTGGTGTAGCAATTTTAATGGCCAGTAGTGTATTTATTCTGTGATCGTGCTATTGAAATGTCTAAGTCGGTATATTACTGCATCTGCTGACGGCAGAGTGTTTTAAAATCTAAAATCATTTTCACGTTCACAGAGAGCATCACCTTCACCTAAGTTCAACACCCTACGTATGTCTATCGTTCTGAGAGGTTTCACTTGTTACAGACATATGACTGGTCGTGGGCCGGGAATTAAGTTGTGTTAAAAAAGAAAAATGTAGCCGGTTCGCTGGCAACGGCGTATTCAGGACATATTTCTGTGGGCCACCTTGTATTTCGGTGAATTACTCTTTAACGACGTAATTGGACCAAGGCCACCTATTTAGATGTTAGAGATTATTATTATTATTATTATTATTATTATTATTGTTATTGTTGTTGTTATCACTTGATCTGAAACACTTGGACACAAATTGGTAAGGCTGTTTCGACTTGTTTTTGTAATTTATTTTAGGCGCTATCGTATTTAAAGTATTGTTCTGTGAGTTAAAAGTTTTGAAAATTGTACTTACTTACTTTTGTGTTAATTTTCTACTTACAGGTAATCTACTCTTACACCTTCGTTGTTATCTTTCGCTATTAATAGAATGCTTCATCGAAGAGATAATAAACCGTTATTTATGGAAATATAATTTAATTTGTCCTACACCTTACCACTCACCAACCAGCTCCCTACCCCTTTAGCAATTTTATCCCTTACCTCAAATTATGAGAAACCACAAACTGTAAATTTTGATACAAATTAGACCTACCAAATATACTGGATTTATGTTAACAGAATCTTCCTTTTGTTCTTGGTAGAACAACATTATAATAAATGAAAAACACCAGTTTGCTTTTATTCTACAATATTACTTTTATTGTGTTAATCGGTTTTCAGCTTACACGGCCATCTTCGAACATTTACTGAGTATTGTCACCAAAGAAGTTACAATGTTTGCAAACAGCATTGCAAGAGAAGTAACACTTCTAGACTGAAGCAGAAACATACAGTAAATAACATCTTTGACAGTGTGGTGGTAATGCAATGAAGAAGTAGAAATTGAACAGTAAATAAATAAAAATGGAGTAGACAGGAAAAACTTTAACACAAAATAGGAACAGCATGCCTACATAACAGTTTCTATTAATAAACAAAACTAATAAAATAAAATAAAATTAGTCCTTGACAAGGTTACATCAGGAGGTATAAAACATGGAGAGTGATAAACAAACCAATTAAAAGAAGAAACTATTATTCATGTAACTACAGAATACATAAGTAACTTAAGTAATATCAATAAGATAAACAGAAATAAATAAATGCAGGAAAATGTAAGCGTTTGAGGGAACATACAGAAAACGCAATCTTTGAGAGTGTGGTGGTACTGCACTTAAACATTAATATTATATTGAAAACTGTGGCTACGTAACATTTTTCATTAAATATATGAACCTAGTAAAATATAAACAATATTTGATGAGACAACTACAGGAGGTGTTAAACATGGACAGTAATACAAGTACCAGTTAAAAGAAAACCTTAACAATTGAAACTACAGTCTATATGGAATACATAGACGACTTAATTAAACAAAAGAACTTAATGAATGCAGGAAAATGGAAAGATGTAGGAACAGATAATGTGCGAAATAATCAACAACAGAAATGATTATATGAAGTTTAGGAGTCGGAGGTGTTGAGCTGTGTATGGTCATTTAGGATTCGATCTGGACTGTGAGCAAGATGTTTGTTAATTTCCATGGATTCCGGCAGGTTGAGTTTCTGGCCTTTGTTCGCTAAGTGAAGTACATAGTTGTGACCCTCACTCAGTACATGCTCAGCAAATGCGGAGTCAGAATTCTGCAACATCCAGCTGTATTCATGTTCAGCCAGCCTAGATGCTATGTCTCTGCCTGACTGACCGATGTGAAATTGTCAGAATCAAAACAAGTCATTTTGCATACCCCACTGTTGGCTAATAACTGGATCTTATCTTTTCTATTAAAAATACCCTGGGCTGTCGCGTTCTTAACATAGCAGGAGAGCCTATACTTGCAGGCTATCAGTGCTTCGTCTACAATCTGTAATACCTCACCTAGATATTGTAGTGTACACCATTTATTGCAGACAGTGGATGGGGAAGCAGGTGGGGCATAGAGAAGGGGTATAATTTTCCGTTTTTGTTTCCTGTGCAATATATGGTCAATACGAACTGGACTGTAGCCATTGGCTGTGGCAATAAATTTTATTGCTTCTAACTCTACTTTAAAATCATCTCTGGACATGGGGATAGATATGAGACAGAGTACCATTGAGTGGAAAGCTGTATGTTTTTGAGCTATGGGGTGTTGTGAGCAAGAAGGTATTATTGTGTCTGTAGTTGCACTTTTTCTAATTTTATTTTATTAGTTTTGTTTATTAACAGAAACTGTTATGTAGGCATGCTGTTCCTATTTTGTGTTAAAGTTTTTCCTGTCTACTCCATTTTTATTTATTTACTGTTCAATTTCTACTTCTTCATTGCAATACCACCACAATGTCAAAGATGTTACTTACTGTATGTTTCTGCTTCAGGCTAGACGTGTTAGTTCTCTTACAATGCTGTATGCAAACATTGTAACTTCTTTGGTTACTATACGCAGTAAATGTCTGAAGATGGCCTTGTAAGCCGAAAACCGGTTAACACAATAAAAGTGATATTGTAGAACAAAAGCAAACTGGTGCTTTTCATTTATTATACTGGATTTATATTTGTGTACCAACCACCATTGTATCGATTGTCGCCAAATATTCTCCATAAAATTAAATATTGCATGCCCGATCAATGTAAAATCAAAGAAATTGTACCAGTATCTCAAAAATTCTCATAACAAACAATTCTGCCAACTTAAAATGCATTTAAGAATATGAAAATACAAATGGAGATAACTGTAAAAGCGTTTGTGAAAAGCCGAACTGCAAATGGTAACATGGGCTATATCAGTGTACTCAACGTCGTCGGAATAAGACTGCTTGTGAGGAAAGATTTCGTCCGTTTTACTGAATGCCTGAGTGTAGATTCCACCAGGACGCTGTTGGCCATGATGCCATAAGCAGTATCACTGTCGTCGTCGTCGTCGTCGTCGTTGTGCCACAGAAGCGGCTTGTAGTGAAATTGCGTGTCAGTTATGTTGCTGGATTTGTGATTTCCTGTCAGAGAGGTCACACTTCGTAGTAACTGACGGAAAGTCATCGAGTAAAACGTAAGTGATTTCTGGCTTTCCCAAAGGTAGTGTTCCAGGCCCTTTGTTGTTCCTTACCTATAGAAATGATTTGGGAGACAAGCTGAGGCAGCCGTCTTAGGTTGTTTGCAGATGACGCTGTCTTTTATCGACTAATAAAGTCATCAGAAGATCAAAATAAATTGAAAACACGATTTAGAAAAGATATCTGAATGGTACGAAAATTGGCAGTTGACCCTAAATAACGAAAAGTGTGAGGTCATCCACATGAGTGCTAAAAGGAATTCATTAAACTAAGGTTACGCGATAAATCAGTCAAATCTAAAAACCATAAATTCAACTAAATACCTAGCAATTACAATAACGAACAACTTAAATTCGAAGGAACACAGAGAATATGTTGTTGGGAAGGCTAACCAAAGACTGCGTTTTATTGGCAAGACACTTAGAAAATGTAACAGATCTACTAAAGATACTGCCTACACTACGCTTGTCCGTCCTCTTTTAGAATACTGTTGCGCGGTGTGGGATCCTTACCAGGTAGGACTGACGGAGTGCATCGAGAAAGTTCAAAGAAGGGCAGCACGTTTTGGATTATCGCGAAATATGGGAGAGAGTGTCACTGAAATGATACAGGATTTGGGCTGGACATAATTAAAAGAAAGGCGTTTTCCGCTGCGACGGAATCTTCTCACGAAATTCCAACCACCAACTTTCTCCTCCGAATGCGAAAATATTTTGTTTACGCCGACCTGCATAGGGGGAAACTATCACCACGATAAAATAAGGGAAATCAGAGCTCGTACGGAAAGGTATAGGTGTCGAATGCGAAAATATTTTGTTTACGCCGACCTACATAGGGGGAAACTATCACCACGATAAAATAGGGGAAATCAGAGCTCGTACGGAAAGATATTGGTGTTCGTTCTTTTCGCGCGCTATACGAGATTGGAATAATAGAGAATTGTGAAGGTGGCTCGATGAACCCTCTGCCAGGCACTTAAATGTGATTTGCAGAGTATCAATGTAGATGTAGATCGTCATGACTACGATCATCATCGTACTCGACTTCTCAGTCTCCGTGAATTCTGTTAAGAATTATATCGTTCAATCTCAAATAGCCACTATTGCGTCACCGTTATACAAAAAACAGAGAGTTAATCGCATAAGAAAATATCCAAAAGTTTGCTTACTATGTAACGTGACAATTTTATATTTATTTTTGCAAATATTTTTAGGCTCTATAAGGCTTTTGCAAAAACAAACGCTGACGTACAGACTATTAGTTGCAAATAAAACAACTGCTCTTTATATCTGGGAAAGCACAACTACAGAAATACTAGGAACTCAGTCGCCCTGATGCTGCTTGTAAAATTTAGATGCTTTCTGAAAAAAATACGCTCTTAGCGTTGTGGACTGCGCTTTCGACTACTATAGGATATTGCAGTGACTGTGTTGTTCAGGAGTACAATGAAAACGTTCGTTCGGTCATGCATGAAAAACACAGGCACTGCCCGACACCGGGCAAGCGACGTTCAAGTAAAATGTGTCGCTTGTACGAGAACACACACAATGGATGTACGAGTACACGTTACAGACACATGACTGACGACGTACGAGACTTTCGGTCTGGGCGTGGGTCGTATTAGGATGGCCTAACGGTAGCCGGCACGGTAGCTCAGAGTGTTCGGTCAGAGGGCTTGTAACCTCCCCCTCACTTACCGGCCTTAATGACAGTGAAAAATGAAACCGCGTGTACCTAATGGGAGTTTTGGAAAAGCAATCGTCACCGAAGTTAACCTGTCGGTAAAGAGGGAGGAAAGGGTTACATCTAAATGAAAGGAAATGTGCTAATGAAACTGGTGGAAATTAATTTTGAAAAGGGGTAAAGTTAATAAAGAAAGTAAATGTGCGGCCGTTACGTTAACAATTAACTAGCGGTAATTAGATATTTGAGATTTGGGGGAAATCACGGTCGCCAGTCCTAAGGAGAATTACTATAGTAACTGAAAAAGAAAGGTTATTACACATATAATTAGCACTAGAAGCGTGGCAACTGAAGGTTGACACGTGTAGTGTGAAAACTGAAAGTTTGTCAGAAGTAATAGATTTCGCTACACCCTGACTTAATTTAGCAAAAGAATTAATAAAACCGGAAAATCGAAAGTTAATTTAGTGACTGAAGTTAATAGTGAGCTTTCTTTCTGAAGCACATCGAAATTCAGTAACATACAGTTAGTCTTGGACTACCTCAACAATCATTTCAAAAGCTACTTGAATCTACGCAATTTAGAAATAAGAGATTTAACTTTGATCTTGAATTAAATGATTCTGAACAATTAACAATAGTAAAATGTAGTACGTACCAAGCTGAGCTGCAGTCACAGGTAAGCTAAAATACGGTAACAAAGCTCGCACTCTTAATTCGTGCTTGTGTAATCTGAATATTGTAGCCAGCTCTGAGACTTTAACTGAACTTTGAAATTAAAGCAGCGAAATAGAATATTACTTTAATGCTGGCGTTTGAATTTCAATGACACTCGGGTTCATTCCGGAAAAGTAAGGGACTCTGCTTGGTAATGCAATTGGGACAATGAGTAACAATCGTTCATGCTAAGTTGCTGTAATTATAGTTACGAAAATGGAACAAGATTAAAAGCTGAGGTCTGCCATACAGCTCTAAAACTTTACGTGCTTTTAGTCTTCCTTGTTGGTTGATTGAAGGTTTGAAGCCGTCGATCGAGGAGGTGGCGACAGTCACTCATTGTCGGCCGTCGCTGTTGCAGAAGCTGGATGTTGGCGCGCCTTCTTCTCGACACGGTCACCAGGCGAAACGGGCTCTTGATGTGCGCCAGCTAATGCTTCCCGTCCGCGACACCATGTCAGAAACTATCATCGCGAGTCGAGCGCAATTACATGCTGCCAAACCCCGAAAGCGCGGCAACTCGCCGGAGCGTCACACAACACACCTGCTCCACTCGCTACTCCCGCCAGACCCCGACTGCCCAGCCCGCGCTCCACGCGGCAGAGTTAACACTACTAAAGATCCTACACACTTTGATTCTTCACACGACCTATCGACGTAATCGTTCGATAGCAGTTTTCCCTAGGCAAGACCCAGCGTAAAAATACAAATAATATTTACGAAACAAACCAATTATACATCGACATGAGTGCATAAATATAAATATATCCAAACAGTAAAGCAATTACAATATATAAAGAGACAGAAATGTCATATCTTGAGGTAACAAAACAAGGAAAAAAATAATAGTACAATAGATGGAAATAGGAGGATATGCATTTCCGGCGTTACAGGCTGACTCCTCTCTATAATGATAAAAAAAACCGAGTTGATGAATCAGCGATGAACTTGAAAGGGCGTCCAGTGACGTTCGCTCAGACCAAATGCAACGAACAATAAATCCGGGTTTGAGTCCCGATACGACAGATCTTCACTGCCATCATTTCACCACTATACAGCTGATGGTTGTCTATATTCGCAACTGTGAATATATTTAATGTAAGACTATTATACTATAACAATATTTTAAATAAAATACATAACTCGTTGCGGCTGGAAAAGGCATCCACGCAACTCCCGTTTTTACTGATGATATAGTTTTTGCATTGGTTCTGGCTTCCAAAGTTTTCTTTTTCCTTCATTATCATTTGACCATCGCCATACAGCCATCCATCACATTTACAAAATATCTTTCTTAATGGTATTCTCCCTGCCATGACCCATGGACCCTGCCGTTGGTGGGAAGGCTTGCGTGCCTCAGCAAAACATATAGTCGTACCGTAGGTGCAACCACAAGGTAGGGGTATCTGTTGAGAGGCCAGAAGGTTCCTGAAGAAGGGCAGCAGCCTTTTCAGTAGTTGCAGGGCCAACAGTCTGGATTACTGTCTTATATGCCTTGTAACACTAACCAAAATGGCCTTCCTGTGCTGGTACGACGAGGGCATGCAGCTTTATTGTATGGTTAAATGATGATGCCGTCCTCTTGGGTAAAATGTTCCAGAGGTAAAATTGTCCCCCATTCGGATCTCCGGGCGGGGACTACTCAGGAAGACGTCGTTATCAGGAAAAGAAAACTGGCGTTCTACGGGTTGGAGCGTGGAATGTCGGATCCCCTAATCGGGAAGGTTAGTTAGAAAATTTAAAAAGGGAAATGGATAGGTTAAAGTTAGATATAGTGAGAATTAGTGAAGTTCGGTGGCAGGAGAAACAAAATACTAGTCAGGTGAATACAGGGTTATAAATACAGAATCATGTAGGGGTAATGGAGGAGTAGGTTTCATAATGGATAAACAAATAGGAGCCCAGGTAAGCTACTACAAACAGCATAGTGAACGCATTATTGCAGCCAAGATAGACACGAAGTCCACGCCTACCACAGCAGTACTAGTTTCTATGCCAACTAGCTCCGCAGATGACGAAGAAATTGAAGAAATGTATGCTGAGATATAATAAATTATGCAGTTAGTGAAGGGAGTAGGAAAAGGGAGAGAAGGAAACGTAGTAGGTGAATATGGATTGGGGTAAGGAATGAAAGAGGAAGCCACCTGGTAGAATTTTGCACAGGGAATAACTTAATCATAGGTAAGACTTGGTTTAAGAATTATGAAAGAAGGTTGTATACGTGGAAGAGGCCTGCAGAGATTGGAGGGTTTCAGGTAAATTATATAATGGTAAGACTGAGGTTTAGGAACCAGGTTTTAAATTGTAAGACATTTCCAGGGACAGATGTGGACTCTGACCATAACGTATTGGTTATGAACTGTAGACTAAAACTGAAGAAACTACAAGAAGGTGGGAATTTAAGGAGATGGGACCTGGATAAACTGAAAGAACCAGAGGTTGTAGAGAGTTTCAGGGAGAGCATAAGGGAACAATTGACAGGAATGGGGGAAAGAAATACAGTAGAAGAAGAATGGTTAGCTTTGAGAGATAAAATACTGAAAGCAGCAGAGCATCAAATAGATAAATGATGGGAGCTAGTAGAAATTCTTGGGTAACAGAAGAGATATTCAATTTAATTTACGAAAGGATAAAATATAAAAATGGAGTAAATGAAGCAGGCAAAAAGGAATACAAGAGTCTCAAAAATGAGATCGACAGGTAGTGCAAAATGGCTAAGCAGGGATGGCTAGAGGACAAATGTAAGGATATAGAAGCATATATCACTAGGGGTAAGATAGATTCTGCCTACAGGAAAATTAGAGAGACCTGCGGAGAAAAGAGCACCACTTGTACCAATATCAAGAGCTCATAAGGAAAATCATATAACAGAAAGATAGAAGGCGTATATAGAGGTTCTATACAAGGGCGATGTACTTGAGGGCAATATTATGGAAATGGAAGAGGACGTAGATGAAGATGAACTGGGAGATATGATACTGCGTGAAGGATTTGACAGAGCACTGAAAGACCTGAGTCGAAACTAGGTCCCAGGAGTAGACAACATTCTATTAGAACTACTGATATCTTTGGGAGAGCCACCCTGACAAAACTCTACCATCTGGTGAACAAGATGTATGAGACAGGTAAAATACCTTCAGACTTCAAGAAGAATGTGGTAATTCCAGTCGCAAACAAAGCAGGAGTTGACAGGTGTGAAAATGATCGAACTATCAGTTTAATAAGTCGCTGCTCTGCAAAATACTAACACGAATTCTTTACAGACGAATGGAAAAACGTGTAGAAGCCAACCTCGGGGAAGATCAGTTGGGATTCCATGGAAATATTAGAACACGTGAGGCAATACTGACTCTACGAATTATCTTAGAAGATAGATTAAGGAAACGTTTAAATGGTTCAAATGGCTCTGAGCACTGTGGGACTTAATATCTTAGGTCATCAGTCCCCTAGAACTTAGAACTACTTAAACCTAACTATCTTAAGGACATCACACACATCCATGCCAGAGGCAGCATCCGAACCTGCGACCGTAGCGGTAGCGCGGTTCCAGACTGAAGGGCCTAGAACCGCTCGGCCACATCAGCCGGCAGATTAAGAGAAGGAAAACCTACCTTTCTAGCATTTGTAGACTTAGAGAACCCTTGGACAATGTTGACTGGGACACAGTCTCAAAATTCTGAAGGCGGCAGGGGTAAAATACAAGGGCGATAGGTTATTTACAATTTGTACAGAAATCTGATGGCAGTTACAAGAGTCGAGGGGCACGAAAGGGAAGCAGTGGTTCAGAAGGGAGTGACACATTGTTGTAGCCTGTCTCCTATGTTATTCAATCTGTATATTGAGCAAGCAGTAAAGGGAGCAAAAGAAAAAAATATAGTGCAGGAATTAAAATCCGTGGAGAAGAAATAAAAACTTAGAAGTTTTCCGATGACAATGTAGTTCTGTCAGACACAGCAAAGGATCTGGCAGAGAAGTTGAACGGAATGAACAGTGTCTGGAAAGGAGGATATAAGATGAACATCAACAAAAGCGAAACGAGGATAATGGAATGTAGTCAAATTAAATCGGGTGACGCTGAGGGAATTAGAATAGGAAATGAGGCACTTAAAGTAGTAAGGAAGTTTTGTGATTTGGGAAGCAAAACAACTGATGATGGTCGAAGCAGAGATTATATAAAATGTAGACTGGCAGTGGCGAGGAAAGCGTTTCTGAAGAAGAGAAATTTGTTAACATCGAGTATAGATTTAAGCGTCAGGAAGCCTTTTCTGAAATATTTGCATGGAGTGTAGCCATTTATGGTAGTGAAATATAGACGATAAATAGTTTAGACAAGAAGAGAATAGAAGCTTTCGAAATGTGGAGCTACAGAAGAATGCTGAAGATTAGATGGGTAGATCACATAACTAATGAGGAGGTACTTAACAGAATTGGGGTGAAGAGGAGTTTGTGGCACAACTTGACTAGAAGAAGGGATCGGTGGGTAGGGCATGTTCCGAGGCATCAAGAGATCACTAATTTGGTATTGGAGGGCAGCGTGAAGGGTAAAAATCGTAGAGGGAAACCAAGAGATGAATACACTAAGCAGATTCAGAAGGATGTAGGTTGCAGTAGTTACTTGGAGATGAAGAAGCTTACAAAGGATGGAGTAGCATGGAGAGCTGAATGAAACCAGTCTCTGGACTGAAGACAACATCACAATGATATTCTAATATGCACTTCGTTAATTAATGTTTACAAAGAATCTGGATATGAATAATTGACTGATAAATGGCACCACTAGAAACAAATCATAAAGTGATTAAACTAAAATAATTAAAAATCCGTATAAGAAATGCACAGTATGTTTACGAGTAGATAGTTAGATCACACATGTTTAAGTGGTTGAGCATCGCAATTAGTGTTAGTACTGCTGCTGATGTTGGAAGAGGAATCTTTGTGTTAATCAATGCGGCGATAAAGGATTTTTGATGTTTGTTATAACTGGTACTCCCCATGAACCATAGACCTTGCCGTTGGTGGGGAGGCTTGCGTGCCTCAGCGATACAGATAGCCGTACCGTAGGTGCAACCACAACGGAGGGTTATCTGTTGAGAGGCCAGACAAACGTATGGTTCCTGAAGACGGGCAGCAGCCTTTTCAGTAGTTGCAGGGGCAACAGTATGGATGATTGGCTCATCTGGCCTTGTAACACTTGCTGTGCTGGTACTGCGAACGGCTGAAAGCAAGTGGAAACTACGGCCGTAATTATTCCCGAGGGCATGTAGCTGTACTGTATGGTTAAATGATGATGCCGTCCTCTTGGGTAAAATATTCCGGAGGTAAAATAGTCCCCCATTCGGATCTCCGGGCGGGGACTACTCAGGAGCACGTCGTTATCAGGAGATAGAAAACTGGCGTTCTACGGATCGGAGCGTGGAATGTCAGATCCCTTAATCGGGCAGGTAGGTTAGAAAATTTAAAAAGGAAAATGGATAGGTTAAAGTTAGATATAGTGGGAATTAGTGAAGTTCGGTGGCAGGAGGAACAAGACTTTCAGTCAGGTGAATTCAGGGTTATAAATAAAAAATCAAATAGGGGTAATGCAGGAGTATGTTTAATAATGAATAAAACAATAGGAATGCGGGTAAGCAACTACAAACAGCACAGAGAACGTACTGTTGTGGCCAAGACAGACACGAAGCCCACGCCTACTACAGTAGTACAAGTCTATATGCCAACTAGCTCTGCAGATGACGAAGAAATTGAAGAAATGTGTGATGAGGTAAAAGAAATTATTCAGATAGTGAAGGGAGACGAAAATTTAAGTCATGGGTGACTGGAATTGGGTAGTAGGAAAAGGAAGAGAAGTAAACATAGTAGGTGAATATGGACTGGGGATTATAAATGAAAGAGGAAGCCGCCTGGTGGAATTTTGCACAGAGCACAACTTAATCATAGCTAACACTTGGTTCAAGAATCATAAAAGAAGGTTGTATACATGGAAGAAGCCTGGAGATACTGATAGGTTTCAGATAGATTATATAATGGTAAGACAGAGATTTAGGAATCAGGTTTTAAACTGTAAGACATTTCCAGGGGTAGATGTGGACTCTGACCACAATCTATTGGCTATGAACTGTAGATTAAAACTGAAGAAACTGCTAAAAGGTGGGAATTTAAGGTGGTGGGACCTGGATAAACTGACTAAACCAGAGGTTGTACAGAGTTTCAGGGAGAGCATAAGGGAACAATTGACAAGCATGGGGGAAAAAATAGAGTAGAAGAAGAATGGGTAGCTTTGAGGGATGAAGTAGTGGAGGCAGCAGAGGATCAAGTAGGCAAAAAAACGAGGGCTAGTAGAAATCCTTGCGAATTTAATTGACGAAAGGAGAAAATATAAAAATGGAGTAAGTGAAGCAGGCAAAAAGGAATACAAACGTCTCAAAAATGAGATCGACAGGAAGTGCAAAATGGCTAAGCAGGCATGGCTAGAGGAGAAATGTAAGGATGTAGAGGCTTATCTCACTAGGGGTAAGATAGATGCTGCCTACAGGAAAATTAAAGAGACCTTAGAAGAAAAGAGAGCCACTTGTATGAATATCAAGAGCTCAGATGGAAACCCAGTTCTAAGCAAAGAAGGGAAAGAAGAAAGGTGGAAGGGGTATATAGAGGGTCTATACGAGGGCGATGTACTTGAGGACAATGTTATAGAATTGGAAGAGGATGTAGATGAAGATGAAATGGGAGATATGATACTGCGTGAAGAGTTTGATAGAGCACTGAACGACCTGAGTCGAAACAAGGCCCGGGGAGTAGACAACGGCCTTGGGAGAGCCAGTCCTGACAAAACTCTACCGTCTGGTGAGCGAGATGTATGAGTCAGGTGAAATACCCTCAGACTTCAAGAAGAATATAATAATTCCAATCCCAAGGAAAGCAGGTGTTGACAGATGTGAAAATCACCGAACTATCAGTTTAATAAGTCACAGATACAAAATACTAACTCGAATTCTTTACAGACGAATGGAAAAACTGGGAGAAGCCGACCTCGGTGAAGATCAGTTTGGATTCCGTAGAAATATGGGAACACGTGAGGCAATACTGACCCTACGACGTATGTTAGAAGCTAGATTAAGAAAAGGCAATCCTACGTTTCTAGCATTTGTAGACTTAGAGAAAGCTTTTGACAATATTGACTGGAATACTCTCTTTCAAATTCTGAAGGTGGCCGGGGTAAAATACAGGGAACGATAGGCTATTTACAATTTGTACAGAAACCAGATGGAAGTTTTAAGAGTCGAGGGGCATGAAAGGGAAACAGTGGTTGGGAAGGGAGTGGGACAGGGTTGTAGCCTCTCCCCGATGTTGTTCAATCTGTATATTGAACGCAGTGAAGGAAACAAAAGAAAAATTCGGAGTACGTATAAAAATCCATGGAGAAGAAATAAAAACTTTGAGTTTCGCCGATGACATTGTAATTCTGTCAGAGACAGCAAAGGACTTGGAAGAGCAGTTGAACGGAATGGACTGTGTCTTGAAAGGAGGATATAAGATGAACATCAACGAAAGCAAAACGAGAATAATGGAATGTAATCGAATTATGTCGGGTGATGCTGAGGGTATTAGATTAGTAAATGAGACACTTAAAGTAGTAAAGGAGTTTTGCTATTTGGGGAGCAAAATAACTGATAATGGTCGAAGTAGAGAGGATATAAAATGTAGACTAGCAATGGCAAGGAAAGCGTTTCTAAAGAAGAGAAATTTATCATCGAGTATAGATTTAAGTGTCAGGAAGTCTTTTCTGAAAGTATTTGTATGGAGTGTACCCATGTATGGAAGTGAAACATGGACGTTAAATAGTTTGGACAAGAAGAGAATAGAAGCTTTCGAAATGTGGTGCTACAGAAGTATGTTGAAGATTATATGGGTAGATCACATAACTAATGAGGAGGTACTGAATAGGATTGGGGAGAAGAGGAGTTTGTGGAACAACTTGACTAGAAGAAGGGATCGGTTGGTAGGACATGTTCTGAGGCATCAAGGGATCACCAATTTAGTACTGGAGGACAGCGTGGAGGTTAAAAATCGTAGAGGGAGACCAAGAGTTGAATACACTAAGCAGATTCAGAAGGATGTAGGCTGCAGTACGTACTGGGAGATGAAGAAGCTTGCACAGGACAGAGTAGCATGGAGAGCTGTATCAAACCAGTCTCAGGACCGAAGACCACAACAACAACATAAGTGGTACAGAGAATAGTAGATTATTCACGTCTTCTCCTTCACTGCATGCATCATATAGTATATATTCTTTCAGTCCTAAGTGCAACAGGGTTTTTGGTAATTTTCCATTAATTAAGCATGTGCTCGCAATCGTTGTTACGAACTGTCTGTTTCTCTTTCAGTCGTTAACACAAGAAGATAATGCTAGTTTGGGGTGAAGGTGGCGTTAAAGTACGGTTTTCCTTTTGAAAACTTGGTCGGATCTCCCTCCATCTGCCAGTCGTTTCTCGCCGTTACGTTATTTAAGCTCAGCGTATCTTGATAAGGAAGTGAGATTCGCTTCAAAATTAGTTTACTTGCAAGTTTTTCTTTGTTATTGTTATTGGTGGTATTCTGGTTTGGCAAGGAGAACATTCGTAGGTGTCGGTAGGGTAGCTCCAGTGCATGTTCGAATACAGCGGTATTCAAGTTGTCCGGCTTCGATATCGAATTCATGCACCTACATGTGCATAATTACCGCGTATTTCGCAAGTAATTGTCTGGCGTAGGGTTCATCGAACCCCCTTAGGGTACTTCTCTACCGTTCCACTTTCAAACAGCGAACGGTAAAAACGAACAGCTACATTTTTCCGTGCTAGCTCTGATTTCTCTTATTCTGTTATGTTGATCATTCCTCCCTATGTAGACGGGCACCAACAAAATATTTTCACACTCTGAGCAGAATGTTGGTGATTGAAATTATATGATAAGGTCCTGCTGGGGCGAAAAACGCCTCTGTTTTAATGACTGCCACCCCATTTCGTGTATCATATCCGTGGCACTCTCTCTCCTATTTCGCGATAAAACAAAAAAGTTCTTTGAACTTTTTCGACGTTTTCAGTCAACCGTATCTGATGCGGATTCCACACCGCACAGCAATATGCCACTAGAGCGCGGACGAGTCTAGCGTAAGCAGTGTCTTTAGTAAATATTACATTTTCTAAGTGTTCTGCTAATAAATCGCAGTCTTTGGTCTGCTTTCCCATGACATTACCTATGTGGTTTTTCCAACTTAAGTTATTTGTAACTGTAATTCGTAAGTATTTAGTTCAGTTGACAGTCTTTAGATTTGTGTGTGTTATCGTGTAACAGAAATTTAGTGGATTATTTTTAGTGTTCGTGTGGATGACTTCACACTTTCCATGATTTGGAGTTAATTGCCACTTTTTCACCATGCAGATATCTTTTCTAAATCATTTTGCAATTCGTTTTGATCACCTGATGAGATTACATGACTAATTGACAGCATCATCTGCAAACAGTCTAACAGAGCAGTTCAGATTGTCTCCTAAATCTTTTATGTAGATAAGGAACAGCAGAAGGCCACTAACACTTCCTCGGGGAACGTCAGATGTTACTTCTGCTTTACTCGATGACTTTCCCTCATTTATTACGAACTGAGGCCTTAACTGACAGGAAATCACGAGTCCAGTCACACAGCTTGCCCCATCACGATAAAACATGTAGCCATACTCAAAGAATGATCTCACAAGAGTCCTATAGAAGTTGAGTAGAATTTTCGGGCGATCTTCCCCTCGCGTGTTGGCCACACGCCTCAATGCATTCGTCTTTGTCTGTATCTTCAAAGAGATATCATGTGAGTGAGACAGATCTGTTCGTAAGTCTGGGTCTGTTATCACGCTGAGAAATTTATCTTGACTCCTGAATAGGATATTTATTTCACCATACCTCATACTATTCAATGTGGAACTCTTCGTCGCGTAAAACTCACTATTAATGCTTTACTATACACAACACAGCATAAGGCACCGACGGATTAGATTATAATATGATTAGCCAAATTCTAGTGTTCGATAAAGCATGGTCGACTCTTTCTTTGGTGCTTGAAAGAAAGAAGTGGTCTAACTCAGGCAAAGATCATCAGCGAATAGTAAGGTAGATACTCTTGCCGAGAAACATTTTTCAAGATATCCCGCATACAACGAATACAGGAGAGGTATCATTTCGGATCCCTCAGGCAGACCTTTGTCGACTGTCCGAGACCCGATGGGATTTCTGTTGTACCTAACATATTCTTTTTTCTGAGAGAAAAAATTTAATTCGGCAGATTAATTTCAGAGGTTATCCGGTTAAAACACGTTTCTTCCCAGTACGGTGATTCTCACTTTATCGGAGGCTCGAGCTATTTCACAGAATAGCGAGAAACATTTATTCGTGAGATCCGTTGAATGTCAATTGTCAAAAGCCCTATGTTGTCAAGGGAACACTTTCCCTTCCGAAATGCAATCTGGGTCTTGGAAAGAACATTATAACTTATCCATAAATCATTCTATTCTGTTTTGAACCATCCGGTCAAGCGTCTCTGATAAAAATGGAGACAGTGCGATCGGTCTGTAAGACGACGGGTTAAGAATATCTCTGTTTTTGGTAAGGATAGGAATTAAAATTTGCGTCGTCCATTTTTCAGGTACTGTGCCACACATCCACATTTCATTGTAAAACCTTCGTAATATAGAAAGTGCCTCATATGGCAAGTTTCGGATCATATTATAATCTAATCCGCCGATGCCTGATGCTATATTGTGTGAATATTGTAAATCATTAATTAGTTCTTCTTCTGCAAAAAGATGCACAAATGACGCCCTGTTTTATCATCAAGGAAGTAAACAGTTTGGTTGCAGGTCGAAGTTTTCTGTCTAAGAATGGCTGTAAGCAAAGCGTTTGTTACTCTGTTGATTTTGTATCTCACTTCTAAAATATCTGAAATTTTGCCAGATCCCTATCATGCTGGTACCTATTCGCATCGGCTCGCAGTATTGCGTCCAACTTCCCTCTTCCGCGCCTTCTAAACTTTCTGGTTTTGCATTCGTTTGCTTATAATGCAAAACAATTTCCAATGTTCTTTCTTTATTGTGATAGAGCTAATCCTCTTCTTGCCAGCCCCATTGCAGTTTACATTCCACCAGGAAAATGCCGTTCGTTTGTGTTTCACTTTCATTTTCTTGTATCTTCGTCCTGCATAGACGCAGGGTCGGCATGGTTAGTAAACGGATGTGGCACGTTTAGTTTAAGCGGTGACCGGATGCCCTTCCTGTTGTCTCCCCGTTACCCTCTGGCAATAAATATGTGCAACCCGACTGTCTGTGTCTAGTGATGTTACTTTGAAACTCAACGACAGTTTTCTAAATGTTAACGAATCACGTAACTGAGGCCGGACTTACATACCAGCCCTGTATTCAGCTAGTAGGCTGTGAAACTGTCTGAAAGAAGCACCTTTAGGCTTACCAGAACGAAGTTTTATGTGACCAAAGATACCGCCTCAACGAATTGACTGTGGGTATGAAAAATGACCAGCCCTTGCTAATTTATGATAGCTACTTGATCCAAAGAGATGATAAAGTCCCCGAATGAAGGGGATGTAAACTAATAACTGAAGCGCCAAAGAAACTAGTACAGGCATGCTTATTCAGATACAGAAATACGTAAACAGGCATAATACGGAGCTGCAGTCGCCAACGCCTGCATAAGACAACAAGTGTCTGACTTAGTTGTTCAGTCGGTTACTGCTGCTACAATGGCAGGTACGTTTGAACGTGGTATTATAGTCGGCGCACGAGCTATGGGATAAGCATCTTCGAGGTAGCGATGAAGTGGGGATTTTCCCGTACGACAATTTCACGAGTGTACAGTGAGTATGAGGAATCTAGTAAAACATCAAATCTCCGACATCGCTGCAAGAATGGGACCAACGACGCCTGAAGAGATTCGTACAACGTGACAGAAGTGCAACCCTTCCGCAAATTACCGCAGATTTCAGTGATATGCTATGAACAAGCGTCAGCGTGCGAACGATTCAACGAAACGTCATGGATATGGGCTTCCGAAGGCGAAGGCCCACTCGTGTACCCTTGGTGTCTGCACAACACAAAGCTTTTCACCTCGCCTGGGCCCGTCAACACTGAAAGTAGACGGTTGCTGACTGGAAACATGTTGCCTGGTCCGACGAGTCCCGTTTCAAATTATATCGAGCGGGTGGACGTGTTGGGGTATGGAGGCAACCTCATGAATCCATGGACCCTCCATGTGAGCAGGGGACTGTTCAAACTGGAGAGGCTCTGTAATGGTGTGGGGCGTTTGCATTTGGAGTGATACGGGACCCCTGATACGTCTAGATACGACTCTGACAGGGAACACGTACCTAAGCATCCTGTCTGATCACCTCCATCCATTCATGCCCACTTCGACAATTCCAGCAGGACAATGCGGCTCCCCTCACGTCCAGAATTGCTACAGAGTGGCTACAGGAACACTCTTCTGAGTTTAAACACTTCTGCTGGCCTCCAAACTCCACAGGCATGAGCATTATTGGGCATATCTGGGATGCCTTGCAACATCTTGTTCAGAAAACATCTCCACGCTCTCATACTCTTACCAATTTATGGACAACCCTGCACGATTCATGTTGTCAGTTCCCTCCAGCCCTAATTCAGACATTAATCGAGTCCTTGCCACTTAGTGTAGCGGCACTTTTGCATGCTCACCGGGGCCCTACGCAATATCAGGCAGGTGCACCAGTTTCTTTGGCTCTTCAGTGTATAATAACTACGAGTTTGATAAGGTTTTATTCAAGACGAAATCAGGTACATCAGAAAACGTCGTGAAGGAAACACACGAGGTATTGAAATATGGCTTTATTTAAAATGGTTCAAATGGCACTGAGCACTATGGGGCTCAACTGCGTGGTCATAAGTCCCCTAGAACTTAGAACTACTTAAATCTAACTAACCTAAGGACATCACACACATCCATGCCCGAGGCAGGATTCGAACCTGCGACCTTAGCGGTCGTGCGGTTCCAGACTGCAACGCCTTTAACCGCTCGGCCACTCCGGCCGGCTGGCTTTATTTAACAGGATGTATATTGAATAATTAATTACCAATGGTCGCCACCAGCATTACACAGGACAAGTCGATTGAAATGGCAGCCATAAAACAATTTACGGGCACACAAATGATAGTGCCAAACATGGTAGAAAAAGAGTCAACTTAGCATGACATCAACGGAGTATATAGCTGAAATGGAATTTGCAATTAAAGAGTTTGAAAATTATTAGAATAGTCGAGAGGACTATATCTGACAACAACATCAATTATTGATTCTGGAATGGTTAACGACCGAAAATTCCCAAGAATAGAAAATTAGCCTTCTATAAAAACAGACGATGACTTTAAATAACTCAGGTTTGCCTCAGGTACCCCAACTGAGCTGTAAAGCAAGGTTAAGCTTCTCTTTCTTCACTCTGCCACTTAACGAGAAATTGGAAGCACGCGTCGCAAACGGCCGCGGTGGTCGAGCGGTTCTAGGAGCTTCAGGCCGGAACCACGCGGTTGCTACGGTCGCAGTTCCGAATCCTACCTCAGGCATGGATGTGTGTGATGTCCTTAGGTTATTCAGGTTTAAGTAGTTCTAAGTCTAGGGGACTGATGACATCAGATGTTAAGTCCCATTTTGAACCACGCGTCCCAGTTTGTTGTCTTAGCGTGGCCGCAGTAATAGTAGCCGAAGGTGGTGGCATCGACTGCTGAGACGTGAGAGTTGCCAACACAGTCTGCCTCTGATTTTATCACGTTGGCTGCGTGAAGCTGAAAACATAATCTTGCCGATATCGACGCGGTTGAATGATCTCTAAGTCGCGAACAAGCTGAAGTATGACTCTGGAATTTCTTTGCAGGTGGTCAAAGTATAGTCCTCTCATCACTCGCAGCGTTTTCAGAACCGCCTAGCAACCAATTGCCCTCTCCGGTCTGCGAGACTCCCTCCTTAACTCGGAACAGCACTTGCTAAACTCCCCCGGGATCAGTCAGCAAAAAAGTGCCAAGTGAATCGGCAGTGAAACACCTAGAAACGGATAATTAATTGAAACCCTCAGCTGCCGACAGGTGTTGTCGATATACCTCGATAGGGACAGCTGAAAATTTGTGATATACCTCGATGGGGACAGCTGACCCCATCGAGGTATATCAACAACACCTGTCGGCAGTTGAGTGTTTCAATTAATTATCATTTATTCTAGAGAAGCTGCACGGTCATCAATGCTATCTGTTCTTTCGAGAACAGTTACTATCTTCATAAATATAGTTAAAGGCTACCCAGCCATTGACCTTCGTCTGTACGAATACGCACAGGTTGCCCGAACTCTAACGGGAATCGTCACCTTAGTGTGGGCGAGTAATGAGTGGATGGGCAAATATCTATTAGGTACATTACGCATGTAGATTGTGGACAATTGAGAATGTGGTTCTCACGGGAAGAGTGCAAGGGATAAGTCCCTGCAGTTGCACTATTCATCTGTGTCCTCGGTGGCTCAGATGGATAGAGCGTGTGCCATGCAAGCAGGAGATCCCGGGTTCGAGTCCCGGTCGGTTTACACATTTTCAGCAGTCGCCATCGACGTATGTCAACAACACTTGTCGGCAACTGAGAGTTTCAATGAATTATCGTTTATTCTAGAGAAGCTACACGGTCATCAATGGTATCTGTTCTTTCGAGAACAGTTACTATCTTCATATACCTAGGAACTGGTTCTGTGTCTCGCATCATGTAACTTAACATGCAATCGGCCAATTAAAACCATAGGTTCTCTAGTTGGTACGGATTGGGCGAAGAATCCGATGGCAGGTTCTCCACGATGCGATGTTCTGAAAATTTTAGGAAGGTTACCAAGGAAGGAGCGCTGAGTAGTCCCTTGAGTGCACGTGTGGCAATTATTCTGGCTTTGCAAAACAGCACCACAAGAGCGTACATAGCAGGACGTTTCATTGTGGACGGCCAAGCCCATCGATGCTCCAAACGGGGGCAAGGGCTGAGCCCGTTCACCCATAGCGTACCGGTGGCTGTTGTACAGAGAGCTCTCCTGAGTGCCTTCGGCCACTGAGCAGGCAGCCAGTGGATAACCTGCGAGCCGCCCGCCGCCACAGTGCCGTCTTCTCGGGAACACAGACACAAGGGAAAAGGGGAAAACGGGACTTAACTGACGTGTTTGCAGAGCTTGAGGAGGTTGCCGTGCCTCAGAAGAAACCCCGGCGCCGAGCCAAGATAACAAAATCCAATGTGATCATATATATTACTATCAATCACGTCCTAACCACTCGTGAGGTACATCCGTAAATCTGCGAGTAGTACATGATAAACAGAGAACGATTCGGAAAGCAAGAATGAAGAAATAAAATTTTGGTTCGCTAATCGCGTGTGCGAAGCAAGATAATGTATGAGGTAAGGTCTGGAAGGACGCCGCCTCACAGGCTGTCCGGCACATCGACCCTAATCGTTAATCCTCCGGACAGATTAGATCCAGGGTCGGAGAACCTCCCCGTCCGGGAAACAGCTCTTCAACACGCATGGCTATCCGGGTGGGTGCCAGCAGTTTGTATTGGTTTTTATTAGCGGAGGGATACTGGATGCTCGTTCGAGTAGTGGGTCCAACTACCCACACACATCAGTTCGCTTGGGAGTAATAAAAATTTCGTGATAACGTTGCCCGTTTGCTTTTCTAACATTCCATTTTGCAGTATGGTTTGTATACTGATAACGACTACGTTCACACCCGCTTTTCAAACTCATAGGACAATGATCCGACTTTAGAGCATCCTGGCGTACTTGGAAAAGCATGGGGAGCATAGTTTTACGTCTGATGCAGATTTTTCTCTCCCAGAAACAGTAACTGTTGTTGGGGAGCCGTGGTTCATAACGGCGATATACTATCCAACAACGCGAGGACGGATTCGCTCATTCTGTCATCATATGTGCAGCTCCAACTAATATGAGCTTTGCCGGATTAAGCCCACGCGGGAACTTCAGCGATTGTTAAGAAGGAGCCCTTGGTTTGCTTTAAGCTTCAAAGTTGACGATGAGAAATATGACTTCTCTTTACAGAACAACTTTTCTCGATTTAATTTCTACAAATTTGGAGATAACACTGGTCACATCATGTCTCTAAACAAATCAAATTCTATGTCCAGTAAGGTGAGGTATTTTAAACATTTCTGTCCTTTGGTACTCCTTAAATCATTTTTAATGCGCTTCAGTGTTGAAAAAGAACGTTCTCTACTGCAAATGATGATAATTAAAGACAAGTAATTGCGTAAGACTACCTGTACATTGGGGAAACACTACTCTAATGAATTTTCCGTTAAAAGTTTATAAAACAGCAGTTTCAGTGGCTCGTGCATTTTGCTGTCAATAGGAGAAGTCACGTCTAGTCTGAGCAGTTCATAAAAGTGCACTATTTGGTCACTTAGGCTTTGTTTGAAACTGTCTAGATATGCACTAACGATAAATATAGTTTTTTTAAAGATCTCTTCTGATGTTCAAGATTGAAATTGCCAAAGTATTCCACATACACTACTCCTCCACTTCTATCGTCTTTGTCAGCCCTGCATGTAGCATAGCCTTTGACTAAAAATTGTTTCGTAAAAACAAAGAACAACCGCCTTCAGCTACAAATCGTGATTTTATTAAAATGCACGATGCGTTCCTGGGGAATGTTTATGTACAAATTCACACAAAACAAGTTTTGAATTATGTTCGGAAATGCGCTGTGTCAAAATTTTTTCTGCAAATATGCTGCTTAATTGAAAGCATGTGTTTCTAGACAAACATTCTCCAGAACGATACGCCTATAGTAGAACTAGCCCAGAATTAAACGAAATGTAAACTTGATGTAGATAGTCAAAGCAGCTGAAGATGAGCTTCCAGGGCTCGAAATGTATCGTGCATTTAAAAAAAAAAATACGAGTTGTAGCTGAAGGTGGTTCTTCTTTATTATTACAAAAGTAGCACAGTCATGGAAGGAACACTGCAAACAATGGATAAAATTAAGTAAACATTGTTTATTTGGTGGGAACCATGTTCCTGATATTGCTACTGCCTCCACGCAACACTAAACGTTCTTTATTTGAGATAACGGAGCGGATGTTGCGCTAAAAATGTTAACCGCCGTAACTTGGTATTAGATGGTTAACAATCGACAATTTTACTAAAGACGACTGTATGTTTCCTTCACTTCGTATTTGTTCTATCGAACTATGTAGCAAATTGCACAGTTTTCCAGCCAGAATATCACTGAAATCCTGAGAAGTTCAGTCTATGGTTTTAATACCGAAGAGCGTTTGGTACTTGGGTCGCATTTCCAAAACTTTCTGTAGGGTCTATTAACAATTGATGTGAGTTATTCCTTTAATACCTTTCTTTCTTTGGGCGAAGTGTGTTCCTTGCCTGTAATACTGCTCTGGGAGTGAGTAATTTGCAGTTTGTTGATGTACGTCACAAGTATTACACTGTCTGACTCTGGGAGCCTCAACAATCCTTTTTGTTTCTGATGAAGCTCTTGTTGGAAGAATTTGGAGGTGGGGGGGGGGGGGGGATCCAATTCTGTTCTCATTTCTGTATGTCCATATGGTTCAATCTGAGGTACGGTTAGTATTTGCAGACACAAGGGAAGACTGAACAGCCTGAGAATACGTTGCATTTCATAGATAACTGTCAGTCTCTTTAAAGCTCCAGCTGTTTTGAGATGCTGTTTCATTAAATTCCTTCCTAAACAGAAACACTCTACATTTTTATCCGTCGGTCCTTGCCCATCACCGCAATGTATGCAAGATATACTGGCCTTGTGACAATGGTCCCTGGTATGTTGACTGCCACATCAACACCAACGATATTAACTGCGATATTGTCTGGTTATATGCTCGTAAAGTAAACACTGAAAATATTGTTTCACTGCTGGTACATATATATGAAGTATTAGAAGTGAAAGCGCTTGCTATGAATATTGTAATCTACCTGTAGCTATGTGGGCCCTATGTGTGTGTGAGGGGTGGGGGGGGGGGGGTGGGAGGGTGGGGGGAGGGGGGGCAGGGGAACTATGTGGACATCCCGGGTGGGTGGGTGGATGCTGTCTGATTTAAATGAAAACTTCCTCCACGGCGATGTCAGGAGAAACGATGTGCCTCACATATAAGTGTGGCTGTTGGTCTTGGTTAATTCATATTCAAGTGACATGGGGGTTAACTAATTTTCAAAATGATATCGAGAGGAATTTGATTACTTCCACGCTTATTTTTTCAAGATTTGCATCTATAAAAAAACTGAACATGGCGAAATAACAAGAAATACATTAAGTAATAAGCGGCCTCAGTTACAAGTAATGCACATATGATGGGTTCACAAGGTATGGGGAAACAATGTGTAAAAGAGGTGTTACTTCCAGAGAGCGCAACTGTCTTGCATTTAAATGGTAATTAACTATGCATAGTGTTACGGAGAATTAATACGTGCATCAGGTGAGTCAATGAAGAAATCAGTGCTAACTCAAGATTTACTGTAACAAACGTTGAGAATCAAACTGCAAAAGAATTTAAATAAAAACTTAAGAATCATGGCTTCGGCTGTGAACGACTCTGACTAGATCAGAAGATTTCTGAACCTCACGTGATACCGTTCTCAGATCTTAGCACTGCAGCGAGAATATTCACCATTCTGGCTGCTGTCTCGGATCTCGAACGACGACCAACTAGTCTCCATCAATCTCCGACATCGAGTCTTCTCTCCATCGCACCCTGGAGCAGAATGTCTTTTCTATAGTGCCCTCCGCGAGAGAATGTTCTCTGTGCTGCTCTCCGAAATCGAATATCCCCTGTCCTTTCCGCTTCTGTAACTCTGGCAGCTCAACAAAAATAATTCCGCAAAGATTTCGCGTCACCCAACCACGGCTTGTGGTTATTTGTTTCATCCATCAGAAGAGGGAAAATATTCCACACGACTCTCCTTCTCTCATTTTATGAACCTCAGAGAGATCCACGCCACATGTTAATGGTCAGTGAGGGCTCTAGTCTTGACCTTATCCTGTGACACATGAGCAAATACTTGTTTCTCCCCCTACCATCCTGACTATTCTTCGAAAGCGTCATAACTCTTCCCCCGATTTTGGTAAACATCAACTTTGGCATCAGTATGTCTGCCTGGGGCCGTAACCTCCTACTTAATTAGCAAGCTGTCAACCTTCGACAGACGCCGGTGTGTCTCCTGGAGAAGTAGAACAATCATTGTTTCTGAGCTGTCTCTAGGGGCTGGAGCCAGTGAGTCTGCCAGAGGCGTGTCTGCACCGTTTATTAGTGAAGTGACATCCGTGGAACATCAGCCGAAAAACGAACGTTGACGAAGCCCTGTCGGGTGTGAAGAGGGACGGCACCAGGCAGCGGTTCTGCTGAATACTTTACTGGAGTCTTTACTGTCCACAAGGGACGACGGGCCTCGTCTTGCTGGAAGGGGCGCCCAACTTGCGTGTGAAATTCAGGCGTCCGAACATTACTCCATACGAAAGAAAAACTGCTGATTCAATATGATATGACTTGCATGTTCCTCGACCTGTTACGAGGAGTATCAAATTGTATGTCTAAATTTTATTAAAACGAGATAATTACGAGGGTAGCTGAAATTTTTTATACTCTGTTCACTCTCTTACTGTAGGAACTAGTTTTAACTAACTTTGAATCACATCAGGTGGATGTCTCGGTGAGTGCAAGGAATGGGCCACACTCCAGCAGCTTCCTGTGTTCCTTTCATTAATCTTTCTCTTTGTCGTCCGTCGTCAGTTGGGATTTTCATATTAGTTGGATTTGGAAGGAAGTGAGGAATGTGACACAGATTTTATCATTTAATAAACAAGTAAACCTAAAGTAAACAAAGCCACACTTCTTTCCGAGAGACTGGTTATATTCGCAAACATTTAGTAAGTGTCCAAAAGCCAATGGACAGTTCACAAAACAAAAAAGATATGAGGGGGATCTGACAGATTTCTCTGAATATAAACATGCTGCGAAAGGACTTGAGTATCAACAATGGGGATACAGGCCTGCAAATTTGTAACATGGCATACGACCTTTTGCCTGACACATTTCATCTGTCGCATAATTTCGACGAAACGAACATTGGATATTGTTGGTTCCATGATTTCTGCTTCAGAAAGTTCTGTATAGACACCTCGAATTACTGCTTGTTTCAACGTCGTATGGTTTGGAATACACTTAGTGACAAATGTCATGGGATAGCGATACGCACATATACGGACGGTGTTAGTATCCCATACGCAAAGTATAAAAGAGCAGTGCATCAACGGAGCTGTCATTTGTACTCAGGTGATTAATGTGGAAAGGTTTACTAAATGATTATAGCCGCACGACGGTAATTAACAGACTCTGAACGCAGAATAGTAGTCGGAACTAGATGCATGAAACAAATAATTGCAGAAACCGTCAGAGAATTCAATATCTTGAGATACACAGTGTCAATAGTGTGCTAAGAACATCAAATTTCAGGCATTACCTTCCACCATGGACAATACGGTGGCCGGCGGCCTTCACTTAACGACCAAGAGCAGAAGCGTTTGCTTAGAGTTATCAATACTGACAGACAATCAACAGCGCTTGAAACAACCGCAGAAATGAATGTGTGAAGTACGAAAACATATCCATTAGGACAGTGTGGCGAAATATGGCGTTAAAGACCTATGGCGTCAAACTTCAAATGGCTCTGAGCACTATGGGACTTAACATCTGAGGTCATCAGTCCCCTAGAACTTAGAACTACTTAAACCTAACTAACCTAAAGACATCACACACCCATGCCCGAGGCAGGATTCGAACCTGCGACCGTAGTAGTCGCGCGGTTCCGGAATGAAGCGCCTAGAACCGCTCGGCCACCGCGGCCGGCCCTATGGCGGCAGACGACCGATGCAAGTGCCTTTGCTAACACCAAGATATCGCCCGTAGCACCTCTTCTGGGCTCGTGGCCCCATCAGTTGGACTCTAAACATCTGCAAAACCCTGACCTGGTCAGATGAACCCCAATTTTAGCTGGCAAGAGATGATGATAGGGTTCGAGTGTGGCGCAGACACCAGAAAACCATACAACCATATTGTCAATAAGGCACTGTGCAAGTTGGTGGTGGCTCCATAATGGTGTGGGCTGTGTTTACATGGAATGGAACCGATCATTGACTGGAAATGTTGATGTTCGGGTACTGGGAGACCATTTGCAGCCATTAACGAACTTCATGTTCCCAAACGACGATGGAATTTTTGTTAATGACAATGAGCTGTGTCACGGGGCCACATTGGTTCGCGATTGGTTTGAAGAACATTCTGGTCAGGTCGGGCGAATGATTTAGCCAACCAGATCGTCCGACATGAGCCTCATCCATCACTGATCGAACACAGTCGAGAGATCGTACGTGCAGAAAATTCTGCACCGGCGACACCTTCGAGATTCTGGAGCGCTATCGAGCCAGCATGGCTCGGTATTTCTGCAGGAAACTTCCAAAGACTTGTTGGGCTCTTGCGACTTCAAGCTGCTGCAGTAAGCCGGGAAAAGGCAGGTTCAACACGATATTAGGAGGTATTCCATGACTTTGGTCATCTCCGTGTTTATGAGTTGCTACACTTGAATCTGTGGCTAACGGTTCCCGATCTACCTGCATCTCATTTTCCAACAAAAGCACACTATTATTTTCAGCCATAATGGCTATGTTTGTGAAACGTGACTGTGTGGGACAATTATTTATTTCAAGTTTCTGCTACCAGTCACATTTTATTTTATGCTTAATTTAACATAATGCAACGCATTTCGAACATGTTCTGTTCATCTTCAAGCGTTTATGCATACATACATACATAAAGAAATGTTACTTAAAAATAGACAGTCTTAAACTAGATTAATCTAGAACACTTTGTCCATTGTTTTTTACTGTAGCTGCTGGTGTGTCATTTTGGGGGGGGGGGGGGGGGGGCAGTGTATATCTAGAAATCGAAATCAGTGATGTCTCCTGCTGGTTTTCTTCTTTGTCGTTGACTATGTATATCACAGCCTGTATCAGATGCAGATAGATTTGCATCAGTTATGTGTTACGAAAATAGTGTGAAAGGCTTTAATATGACAGTTGATCAAGTTTCGAGAATCTTTTTTAAATGATGACTCTAGGAATACACTACAACCCCCTACGTATCGCTCCAATGGAGATACTCGTGACAAGATTGGATTATCTACGGCATGTACGAGTGGTATTTAAACAAAAATCTTTCCGCGTTTCATACTTGAATGGAACGAGAAAAGACCCTAATAACTTGTACAGCGACGTGCGATCTGCCATACTCGTCACAGTGATTTGCAGAGTGTAGATGTAGATTACAATTACCTTGCCCCCGCAGCTGTTGCTTGCTGATTCTTGTGTAATAATTTAACAATATCAACTGATTTAAGCTCGTTTTTGTTCATTAATAATACTAATGTTAATAATCATGACGAGAATTACGTCGCAGTTAACGTGCAGCAACCATCTTTCCGAAGATCTCTCACTACTTATGAAAAAAGAATCTGTGCTCAGTAAACATGAATTATTTATTTTTTGGCTTATGAAAGGCGCTTTCACTTTACTTAGACCAGAATTAAAGAAAAGGGTGCAAGTGAAACATTTTCGACCATAATTTTAGCAGAGGGTAAACACCTGCCTCGAATCAGCTCCAAACTGGAACTGAAACTCTCTAATAGCGCTTTTCGCACCATTACATTGTTTCTAACGAGAAAACACGGTGATTTCTCTCCAGGCACCAGCGTTGCGTAATCTTTGGAGTTTTTCTGTTCTATGCCAAACAGGAGCAGGTCTCCAATGTGTATGCTACTCTAGCAACAGCATGCACTCTCCAGGAGTGCCGGATGTAGAAATCTATGTTTCATGATTACTTACTGGCGATGAACAAACACTATAAAATACTGGCCACTGCTGATGTATTTGTTCCTTGGAGTCCAACAGTCACTCGTAAACGAAGATTTATACTGTGCACTCAGTTGTCACATACAGACAATCATGTTTAGGTATCCGCAGCCACGACATGAGAGCCGAACTGTGTTATACAGCGATTGGTTACTTATTTTTGAACGTGAATACAGTAATCATAACTAACAGATTACTTCACTATTTGAAAGCAAACTAGTACTGGAGTTAAAAGGCTCATCTTCACGCTTTTGATCCTAATATGTGCAGAAAAATAACTGGAGCGCTACGAATATAGGTTTCAAATTTTTGCAGGTACAGTGTACGCTATTTACTTCTCGCCATACCGTACGAAACATGAGAACAGTTTCATTAGAACTGTCTGTTCTCCGCTTTCGGTGTTCCACTGCAATGTTATTTATAAACGATTTGACGTCTCTTTGACGGAGTGCCGCCTTATAATATTGGCGGAAACCGAGAACATCTGCTGCGGTGCGATCGAGTTTCCCGATTCGCCGCGTTTTGATATGATGCTACGAAAAACCGAAAGGAGAATGCCAGTACCTCGCAGTTAGTTATTTCGTACTGTTGCGGCAGGCAGAATTGAGAAACACAAAATTACCGGTTGCCTGAACATTCTTGCGATATCGCATTTCGCAGGCAAATTAAGTAGTCTTCTGTTTCGCTATGGTTCGTCTCTCAGAGGAAGGCTCGACAGATTAAATTACAGTAATTAGAAACTCGAACTTCCTGGGTAGATCATCTCTCAGCTGCATGGTACAGCGCCTACCACAAACGTTCTCCCTTCCTGCGGAAGGAGGGGGCGGATCTCATGCGTGAAATGAGCAGAGGCTCGTACAGACTGTAGTTCTTAAGTAGCTGCAACCGTTGCAGCCTACGCCGGCCGACGGTAGTTCTATTTCTATTGATGTATGAGGACAGCACATGACATTTTCACAAATAAAATGCTTTCGTTGAGGTTGTATGAAATAAAATGTGCTTACGACATTTTTGTCCGACAGTTCCCATCTGGGTGTCTTCAGGCGCATGGTGCAAGTCATTTTATTTGATGCCACTTCGGCGACCTGTGCGTTGATGATGACAGTGATGATGATGATGATAGAGATGATGATGATGATGATGAAATGATAATGAGGACAACACACACACACCGAGTCCCAAGCGGAAAAAATTCTCTACCTGGTCGAGAAACGAACCCGGGGTCTTGAGATCGAGTCAGCAACGCAAGACCGCTGCTGACATTTAGGTTTCAAATCAAACGGAATCAGTTTTCAAACTTTAATTCTGTACCGCCGATTCGTATAACGAGGAGCATTCAATAAGTAATGTAACACTTCTTTCCTTGTCCAGTTTCGGTTGAAAAAATGCAGAATTTGTTGTGGGACCAATTAGAGCGTTCCCGCTTCAGCAACTTAGTTTCACGAAGTTTCGATAGGTGGCGGCGTTACATGTGGCCTTCAAAACGGCGTCTGCAGCACAGGTGCTGTTTCAAGCAGAAAGCTGTCATTGAGTTTCTTTTGGCGGAAAACCAGAGCATCGCATGTATTCACAGGCGCTTGCAGAGTGTCTACGGACTCCTGGCAGAGAAGAAAAGCATGGTGAGTCGTTGGGCGAGGTATTTGTCATTTTCGCAACGAGGTCATGCAAAACTGTACGATGCCCCGCTTGCCTGTTGGCCGCAAACAGCTGTGCTACCTTCAGAAAATTTAGTAAATACTTTAGTGTGTTCATCGCCACAAAAATGAAACGAACTTCTCCGTGGCAACGCAAGGCCTCACACAAGTCTGCGCACCCGAGATGAGCTCACAGAACTTCATTGGCCTGTTCTTCGCTGAATGGGGTCGCCGTGCAGGGTAGGGCGCCTTGCCACGGTTATCGCGGCTCCCCCCGTGGGAGGTTCGAGTCCTCCCTCGGGGGTAGGTGTGTGTGTCGTACTCAGCTTAAATTAGTTTAAGTAGATTAAGTAGTGCGTAAGCCTAAGGACCGATGATCTAAGCCGTTTGGTCCCATACGAACTTACAAAATATTTCGAACATTTGATTTGCCTCTCACTCTCGAACTCCTACCATTTATTGCCTAAATACCTCGTTGGGTCCAGTTCATGTCTTAATATGACCTGTTCCCAGTGTGGTCTCATCCACCCTACGACCCGGATCTCACACCTTCCGATTTCCATCCGTTTGGCCCAATGAAGGATGCACTCCGCAGCAAGTACTCGGATGAAGGACAGGTTACTGATGAAGCAAGACTTTAGCACCGATGTCGATCAGCAGAGTTTGTACCTCGCGGCCATACAGACCCTTCCAGTAAAGTAGCCAATCCACAAGTAAACAAAAACAGCCAACTTACCAAGCGAGGGGCAGGGTTGAAAAAGCTGGACTAGTACTCCAGAGTACTGGGGCTCAAATCACAAATTCGGCAATCCACATTATGGTTTTCCGTGATTTCGCTATACAACGCCACTCCATCCTTGTCCAAACCCAGCTTGTACTCGGTCTCTAATTACATCGCTGTCAACGGGACATCAAACTCGAATCCATCTTCCCTTACCACCAACGTGTTACATTCTAATGTGAGCAGTACCGCAGATATTCTAACCGCATCAAATGTTGTGGAACGTCAAATGTTCGCAAATATTCGTCATCGTCATCAGGAGAGAGGTGTTTTTTTTTTTTTATTTTTCCAGACGAAGGCAACGCAGATTTTGTCGAAGAATTAAATGTTAAAATAACAGCTGATAGTGCCTACCTTTTCTGCATTAGACGGGCAAGATCTTCAACAGAATTTAGTTATTGAAGTACAGTTTTATGTAAACGATATTGTGTATTTTTATGTTTCAGTATGTGTTGCCTTCTGTTTACTAGGCATTTTAAACCTAAAAATTGTTGTTCGAGTACATCCCGGTCAACTAATCATGCGGATTTCATCTATAATGACGCACGTTTCTTCAATAAGTGATCTGTGAGTGTGTGAATAAACAATTTTGTAATACACTGAAGAGGCGTAACGCTATGACCACTGCCCACTGCGAGATTGGATGCCATCTGTTGGGGTTGCGGGCGTTTCACGTGGTTATAACGACGATACCAGCCAAAAATGTGGAGATCCACTGGTATGAGGAACTTTTGCAAAGGGCAGATTGTTACGGCCGGGCCCCTCGAAACGAGCATCTCGGAAACGGTGAACCTAGATGGCTGTTCGCATGCTTCTGTCGTAGTCTTCTACGAAAATTGGCCGAAAAACAGTGAAACTACAAGCTGGCACAGATCATGGAGGCCGGTGGCTTATCAGCTGCGTAAAGCAGGACAGGCGGCTATCTTCAGTGAATACGATGACAGAGTACATTGCTGCTTCAGGCAGAGCAGTTTCGGAGCACACCGTTCCGCGCACATTGTTGTGCATGGGATTCTGTAGCACAATACAGGTGTGTATTCCCACGTTGACCCAACGACACTGTCAGTTACAATTGCAGTGGGTTCGGATTGATCGATATTGGTCCGTGGATCATAAAAAATGTGTCATCTGGCCAGAAGAATCGAGTTTCTTGTTATACCAGTTCGATGGTAGTACGCCGTCATCTAGACGAAACGTTTCTCGACACCTGCACCGGTCCATGGACTCAAGCCGGTATGGACAGTATTATGCTATGGGGGACTTTCATATTCGATTCCGTGATACCTGTGGTAGTAATCGAATGCACGTTGACAGCTGTGGTCTTCCGAACGTTACTGCGGATCACCTGCGATGGCATCTTCCAGCAGCTTAACCGTCCCTGTTACAAAGACAGAATCCTGATACAGTGGTTTGAGGAGCATAGTAGTGATCTCACGTTGACGTTTTGCCCCTCAAACGCACCAGATCTGAATCAGATGGAGCACATCTGTGACTCTATCGGATGTCAGCCCTACACTCACATACGACAGACCTATAACTTACGGGAACTGCGTGACCTTCGCGTGGACATCTGGTCCCACATACCACCGGCAACCTACCAAGAACTTGTCGAATCTGTATCACGCACAGTCGTTGCTGTATGGTGTACAACAAGTGGGTGAGCAAAATATGAAGCAGGTGATTATAACGTTCTGGCTCATCAGTGTGTATTGGAGATGGCTTTACGATTAAATAATCGATACAAATATAAAAAAGACAGATGCAGATGTAACCATTACTCCACATGCATTCGTAGCCGCGATCCAAAAGTACTGTACGAGCCCGACAGTGAGTGTAGGATGGACGAGTGGAGGTGCTGTGGTGGAGTCACGTGGAGCGCCGGGACGCTAATGAGACATCCTTCAACTAACAATAATTTAACAGCAATAATTTTTCATTCACTCTGTCTCCTTCCTGGAGCTTCCTAGAGAAGCTGTGATTAAGCTCAGTCCCAGATATCTGCATGCCTCTGTTGTCGGTTGCTGAAATGGCCTGTAGGTGGAAGACCCTGTAGTGACATAAAAGACAGCTCGACAGTTGGTCCCAGCGTACAGCGGGTAAGGTTATACTTGTACTGCTCAGGAGTGGCGGCACAGGTGCCCTGCTCTGAAGCTGAACAGCTCGCAGATGGCTGGGTCGGTTATTCATCCACGAAAGATTGGCCTGCCTCTCAGCTTCCACCAGTCACCATTGTGACCTCCAGGAGTGCAGCTGGCAGAATCAAAGTTTCTTCCACAGGCAGCCAGCAGCAGACTCATGCAGAGGACTCCAATATGGCGGCGGCTATACACACTCCATTGTATTCACTATGGCATCCTGAAATTATTAGAACCGATCTTCCGCTGGTTTCTGTGTTGCAGAGGGTTTGGCCTGACTGAGAGTGTGTGGAAGGAAGGCGAGGGTTTTGTGGCAGTTAATGACAGGTGACCGAATGTCCTCCCGTTTTCTGAGCCTGTCAGCACTCTTGGTTGCCCCGATGTTTAACTGCAGGGCTTCAGAGCGTTCCTTTATACAAAGTTTGCAGTCTGAAAGGCGTTCTTGCGTCATTCCTAAGCGGAGTTACTACATGTGACTTCGTTATAGATGAATGTTCTGTCTGGTCTGCACTGTTGTCCAAGTGCTGAATCACTGGTTCCTGGTGTCCTCTCTCACGCTATGAGACAATAAGCTCTCTATATGTTTGTACTTCAGTTCTTCTGCGCGTTGAGACCGGTTATGCTACTGCTGCATACCCGGCAGACGTGTTCCACTTAGCATTGTTCTATCCAGTTCTAACAAAAATTTATTTCCATAGTTAATTACCCTTCCGCTGTGCAAGAGCACGCTTGTGCGATGGCTCTCGACTTGGGGAAAAAAGGAAGGTAATGTTTAACATCCTATCGACAACAAGGTAATTACAGATGGAGCGCAAGTTCAGACTGAGGAAGGATGGGAAGGAAAACTGGGCTTAGTCATGGAAAGGAACCACCTTGATATTTGCCTTAAGCAGTTTACGGAAATTTCGGAAAACCTGAATCGGTGTGGCCAGACGGGGATTCAAACTGCTGCCGTTCCGAATGCGAGTCGAATGTGTGTCTAGTGCGTCACTTCATCCGACCTCTCGACTTAGCGTAGCCAGTTCGAATCCCAGTGCGTGCAAAACCTCCAATGCCAGTGGTTGGGTGCCAAGGAGGGGAGAGAGAGAGAGAGAGAAAGAGAGAGAGAGAGAGAGAGAGAGAGAGAGAGAGAGAGAGAGAGAGGCGGAAGGTTCCTGAAGACTGGACCTTTCGCCGTTCATCATCTACTTTGCAAACACTGCACTAGGTTCCACTCTGTTGGCTGAACTCATACGGGATTTCCCATCCAGAAATGTATTACGCCATTTATATTGTTCACTACAAGAGAACGTTTGACGCCAAATAAATCAGACGTGAACGTAATAAAGGTTAATAATGCACTTGCCTGTCAACACAATTTCGGGATTCGTCGAAAACAGATTTACTTGCGAAAAATTCGTTTTTCTTTGGGCAAAAAGAAGTCTAGAAATAGGAAAAACAGATAAGAATTGGTAAAAACTTTATTTGGGGTAAAAGATGTGATGCCATTTTAACGACTTGAACTAGGAAGGTTTTCTTTGTATTTGATGTTAACGCTTCTGATATAAGGATTTAAACGTCTCCCATTAAACTGGAGTTAGAGATTTCTTGATCAGTTCATACAGCCGCGCGTTGTAGCACGCCGCTTCCACGATTCGGGGAGACGCACCGGACCCGTACCGAATCCTCCCACTGGGTGAACAGTCAGAGCTGTTGTGGTGACAGGCCGACCTAGATGGAATTTTTAGGCTGTTTCCCATAGCCGAATAGGTGAATACCGGGCTGGTACCAAAGCGCCGCCTCACTTACACAATTCGCAAGTATTTGGTAAATGTTCTCACACTTTTACATGGAATAACACTGGACACAGACGGATGGAGTACACAGATTCCGTCCAGGCGTGGAAGGGGGCCGGGAGAAGGAAGAACATCCGAATCGGACCACCCTCTCTACCAGAAACACATGCCGACCCCGTAAAGACATGGGATTAAGGCCTAGAAAAAACAAGGAGGATTTATATTTCTTTCCAAATAAGAGCAAATTGCCCCTATAATGATAGCATTAATTACTTCATTAGAGCTGCTGCTGATGGATACAAGTTTATGGAGGATAAGCGGAATTAGTATCAGAAGTGGAGACTTTGTGAATTTGTGCGCCTCAGTGATGCACGAGGTATTATATCGTAGGTTGCAGCTCTGTACATTCTGCTTACACAGCCTACCGTGTCAGGGCGTGAGTATACGTAAATCAGGATCGATATACGTTAAGGGTAACAAACTCATTCGTTCTTTGTTATTTGTACGGTACAGTTTCATGTTTCACCTAGAAATTAATGTCCGTTTAAAGCAGATAGCTTCAACAGGGTAGCGCTGCCACTGTCGATCGGCAATGGGAAGTTTCACAAGGTAAGATGTATAAATTCCTGTTAGTAGATGCCTCTTTTTTCGCAACAACTTGCGGTTCCTCCTGTCGCATCGGTCAATTTCACTTTCATTTTCAGTGCATACACAGTGGACAGCAGTTAATTCATTTTGTGTATTGCGTGCTTTGAGATTTTCCCCACTGAGAAAAATGGCATTTCGCGAGGCTTGCGAGTTGTAGTAAACTGTAGGACTGGAGACATTCAATCTGTTGAAGACTATCTTCCACCACATCTCATACAGTAAAATAATGCACGAAGGTATGACGCCAAAGCCGCAGTAATAACAATTATTAGTTCCTCCATGTTTAGAGTCATTGAATAACCACTAAAAAATTCTTTATTTCAGTCCACAATTGATTTCGGCTTTATGTTGAGCCATTTTCATGAAAAACTAATTTTACGCGTTTATATTGTACGTACATCAACAGAAAACAAAAAAGGAGAAAAATAGCTTATATCGAGCTGTGGTGAAGCAATGCCAGATGTTTATGCAAGTAAGAGTCAGATCGATAAAAAAGTGATGTGCTCAATAATAACGTAGGAAAAATGGGTGTGTTATAATTACAAAAACTTTTGATTTTCATGCGTTAAAAGTATTAGTATGCCTTGGAATTAAAAGAAATTCTGTTCTAATATTTTCAAAACTTTAAATTACATGCTTTACCCCTGAAAAGCAAAAGATTGTAATTTAGATTTAATACAATTCTAAAATAGTTGAAGTGGTCTGTGGGCTCAAGTCAAGCGTCAAGTTTCGTCATTTAGCGTGAAGAAGCAAAGTTAAGACCACTGGGAAACGTAGGGGCCGCTAACATATCTCGGACGGAACGTTGACTGCTTAATACATAAAATTGTTTACTTACATTGAAATGCAGCCGCGATCTTGCGGAAAGCCTTTTAAGAGAAGCTATCAGTAACTGTGACGACAAATGTCCAACAAATTGATGTTTCTTTGTATGAGCCGTTGAGCGCCTTTTCCGTAGATTTCTTCCGAAGTGGGCACGTATTTCTGTTTCTTCGAATTGTTATGCCGCAAATAATTGACTACGCACAGCTGAGTTAGATTAAGACACCTACCACAGCTAATGCAAGTGGTCACAGAAGCGGGTCACACCAGAGATGATCGAGCGTTATTACTACGTATCGGAGTTTTAGATTTTTATAAAATGTATTTTAGCCATTTATTTTCTTGCAGTAGCACTTTTTAGTTTTAAATAAACTCTTTTAGCCTTTTTGGGGTATTTTAATAAAAAAATGATGATGTCTTACATTTACATACATATTTTGTTATAATTTCGGCACCGTTAATCTAGTTCTTTGTGCAAAGCAAACAAATAACTATTCATTACAGTGGCAGCGAAGAAAAATCATAAACAATTGAGATATTTATCCTTGCTACAATTACTTTCTCTGTTTATAATACTTTAATGAAAAGTATTATACAGAAAAATTCCATTCGCGTTTCATTCGTATGAAAAACACAGACTTCAGATGTGCACCTACACAAGACAACAAACCATGCCCATACGCTACAACTAACAAGAAGTTTTATATTACATTTCACTGTTGCTATACACTGATAACCACTTTTGTAAGTTTTGCAAAGCTAAACTTTTTCTTGTCTCTCAATGTACTTTTGTAAGCTGGGAAAATAATGACGGTCTCTTTCTTTATACATTCATATCCGCGATTCCTCAGATGAATATTACTTAATTTTGTGACGCATGCTGTACCCACTAAACCAGGCATTTCCTCTAGATAAATCTACGCCTCGGAGAACATGTCTACAGCATCTTTCAGTGGTACAGATGCGGATTCTAGATGTCGAATTGCAATAGGTAGATGTAGGAAGACAACTCTTAAGAATGCCAAGGATGCAACATTAAAGTTATTCTTCAGGGCTGTCTTGGCTGTTTCAATAAAAGCTGTTTTGCTAGAATAGAATATTTCTGCTACCTCTTTCACTTTTCTGTAGTGATAGGCACAACATAAAACTGCCAAGAGTCAGGTGTACCAGCGTGTAAATACGGGTGCAAATGGGAGTGGAATGTTGAGTGTGGTGTCACCGCCAGACACCACGCTTGCTAGGTTGTAGCCTTTAAATCGGCCGCGTTCCGTTGGTATAAGTCGGACCCGCGTGTCGCCACTGTCAGTGATTGCAGACCGAGTGCCGTCACACGGCAGGTCTAGAGAGGCGTCCTAGCACTCGCCCCAGTTGTACAGCCGACTTTGCTAGCGATGGTTCACTGATAAATTACGCTCTCATTTGCCGAGACGATAGTTAGCATAGCCTTCAGCTACGTCATTAGCTACGACCTAGCAAGGCGCCATTATCATTTGCTATTTATCTTGTGATGCATGTACCGTCAGACCGATGTTCACCAATTATGGATTAAAGTTAAGTATTCCAGCAGCTACGTACTTTTCTTCATAGTATAATTACTTTACCTGTTCCAGACCTCACGCCAGCCTACGTGAGCTTAAACGCGTGCCTTTCGGCTTCCTCTCATAGTGACTTGGCTGTCTTGTCAAGTCACAACATGTAGAGCCGTTTCCTTAAAGAACTGGAGGCGCGTAGGACCTTTGACAGATACTATTTTAACACAGGGAATGACACTGTTAACCCCAGGAAAATTATTTCTGACTTCCTCTGCTAGACGGTGTGGACCATGGACAAGGGTAGTGCAGTGAATCAACCGGAATAGAATTCTTTCAGTGTTTCCACTTTTACCATATACACTCCACAGTCTGTCTACCAACAGCGAAAATTTTTCATCCCCATCTTCTGTCCATAGGATGCTAGGGCATCACTGCCAGTGCGAGCTACAGTACTGTGATTTATCTTCCCCAGTTCTTTACGCAGGAGTGAGTAGGGGTTTGCTGGTGCTGTGCAATCTAATTTGTTTACCACGACATTAGTTGCTTATCTGCCACAACTGCCAGTGGTCTCGTCGACTAAAATCCAAATGCTACTAATATTATAAACTGTTTCAAATAACCTATTCTTGCTGTAGATTTATCTGGCGTAATGCAGCTCTCCAGGAACCGCTTAGAAGTGGGGCTCTTTAGTACGTGCCGTGGCATTTTATCTGTCACTAAAACTGCACACATGTCTAAATTAACTGTGCACTTCACTGTTTGTCTTAGAGCAAATTACGGCTAAATCTGTTGTTTGTTCTTCTTGCTAGTGACACTCGTGATGTGACTGCGGAACCTTTTTTTTCTTTTTTTTTGAAGGAAATGTGGCGTTTTGTCATGGCATACGCAAACTTAAAACAAACGAACACTAAGGAGACGGCAGTAACTAAAAAAATGAGAACGTGGTAATGTAAAATGTGAACTTCAGTTGAGTCGCCTATACATGTCAGTAACCTAATTTTAAATTTCTGCTTGTAAATCCGAAAAAAAGACTAGCAAAGAAGACTGGTTGATTAAATGCAGCCGGCCGGTGTGACCGAGGGGTTCTACGCGCTTCAGTCTGGAACCGCGTGACCGCTACGGTCGCAGGTTCGAATCCTGCCTCGGGTATGGATGTGTGTGATGTCCTTAGGTTAGTTAGGTTTAAGTAGTTCTAAGTTCTAGGGGACTGATGATCTCAGATGTTAAGTCCTATAGTGCTCAGAGCCATTTGATCAAATGAATGATAGAAATAGCCGGCCGCGGTGGTCTAGCGGTTCTAGGCGCGCAGTCCGGAACCGCGCGACTGCTACGGTCGCAGGTTCGAATCCTGCCTCGGGAATGGATGTGTGTGATGTCCTTAGGTTAGTTAGGTTTAAGTAGTTCTAAGTTCTAGGGGACTGATGACCACAGATGTTAAGTCCCATAGTGCTCAGAGCCAATGATAGAAATAAACTGTGTTTGCTTACTTGTTTTTGACAGTGTCTGCTAAAAAATTACCCGGCCGTCAGCTGTGAAATTGGAATATTTCTGTTTAAGTGTGGCAAAATTACACTTAAAGTGCACTTCTCAGTATGTGTCAGCACTCCACGCAGCTTTACTTAGTAGCTACAAATGTACATACATTCAAACGTCAATGCTTTGTTGCTTTAATATATGGTACCTCTCTATTGCCGGACAATACCTACGCAAAAGCTAACTGGGTTTGTCTCAACGCGGTTGGGTATGGTTATATTCTCAAAGCGACAGCACGGCGGAAATGCGTCATACCCAGTGTCGATTGAGTGAGGGCTATTTTTCTTATACCTTGCGAACTGTAAAAATAAGTAGACTTTTCTGTCACCGATGCAGCAGCATGCTGAGACGATATCAAGTTCTGCAGACGGGTGACATTGCACTAAAGACGTTCTTGATTTCAGTGCAGTGTATAAATTTATTATGCCTTTTCTTAAAACTTGCAAATTCACGTTATTGATAACCCTTAGTATTTATTCAGGAAAGGTACAGCCCTGTCACATCGATGTACCCCCCTTTCAAAAGCCCGAATAACCAAATTTTGCAACGCGGGCCTCTGCGAGACGTGCAGGACTGGAGCCAATGAGGTTCTGGAAGGTGCCGAGAGAGGAACATGGAGCCATGTCGACTCCAGTGCTGTGTGGCACGTTGCATTGTCCTGCTGGTAGATGCCGTCGTGCCGAAGGAAAACAAACTAGGTGTAAGTGTGGTCCCAAAGGATAGGTGCATTCTTGTGTTGATTCATTGTGCCTTCCAGAATGCCGCAAAACACACCCCAGACAATAAGGCTTCCTCTTCGTTTGCTTTCGGACGTTTCACGCTGTACACACCAAAGGCATCTCTCCGATAGAGCATAATTTGTGATTCATCTGAAGAGGCCAGATTTCGCCACTCAGAGGACGTCAAGTTGTGTTACTGCGGTCCAAGTTTCAGCCTTCGTCGTCGATGAACAGCAGTCAGTATATGCGCACGAACCAGCCGCCTACTGCAGAGGCCCATACGCAGCAACGCTCGCAGATCACTGTTGGTAGCCCCCTGCTTTATCTGGGCAGTGAGCAACTCTGCAGTTGCACGTCTATTCACCCGTACACGTCTCAGCAGCCGTCATTGACCCTTGTCATCAATGGTCCGTGGTGTACAACAGTTACCTCGACGACGTTTCGAAAGTCACAATTTTGCTACGCACGTGTACTTTAGCCACGGCTGCACGTGAACAGTTTACAAACGTATCCGTTTCGGAAATGCCTCCACCCTTGGCCCAGAAGCTAATGTTCATGCCCTTTGGGACTTCAGATAAGTCGCTCCGTTTCCGCATTACGACAAGGACTGCACTGTATTCTGCGTCCCACCAACACATTGTACATACCCTCCATTGCTGGTGCAAATTTTTGATTCCGAGCCCTAGTTACTAGATCGGAGGCTGTTTTCTGGTACACCAGGAACTACACTTATGCTCATAAATTAGGGATAATGCTGATAAATGATGGGCGGTTTGCGGGTTTAAATCACCTCGGGGTATGGTCATCTGGTGCATTTGCCCTGTGGTCGTCGCACAGCGGCGCTGGTAGCAGCCCACATACGCAGAGGTGTGTTGGTGCATGTCAGAGAACGGTGCAGCGAGTAAGTGTGTAGACGTTTTCAGACGTGCTAATGGTGACTGTGTGTTGAAAATGGCTCAAAGAACACATATCGATGACGTTATGAGGGGTAGAAAACTAGGGCGACTGGAGGCAGGTCAAACACAGCAGGTCGTAGCACGGGCCCTCCGTGTGCCACAAAGTGTGATCTCAAGGTTATGGCAGCGATTCCAGCAGACAGGAAACGTATGCAGGCGCTACAGTACGAGACGTCCACAGTGTATAACACCACAAGAAGACCGATATCTCACCATCAGTGCCCGCAGACGGCCACGGAGTACTGGAGGTCGCCTTGCTCGGGACCTTACCGCAGCCACTGGAACAGTTGTCTCCAGAGACACAGTCTACAGATGACTGAACAGACATGGTTTATTCGCCCGGAGTCCTGCAGGGTGCATTCCACTGACCCCTGGTCACAGGAGAGCCCGCAAGGCCTGGTGTCAAGAACACAGTACATGGTCATTGGAACAGTGGTACCAGGTTATGCTCACGGACGAGTTCAGGTATCGTCTGAACAGTGATTCTCGCCGGGTTTTCATCTGGCGTGAGCCAGGAACCAGATACCAACCCCTTAATGTCCTTGAAAGGGACCTGTATGGAGGTCGTAGTTTGATGGTGTGGGGTGGGATTATGATTGGTACACGTTCACCACTGCATGTCTTTGACAGAGGAACTGTACCAGGTCAGGCGTATCAGGACGTCATTTTGCGCCAGTATGTCCGCCTTTTCAGCCGTGCCGTGGGTCCCACCTTCCTCCTGATGGATGATAACACACGGCCGCACCGAGCTGCCATCGTGGAGGAGTACCTTGAAACAGAAGATACCAGGGGGATGGAGTGGCCGGTCTGTTATCTAGACCTAAACCCCATCGAGCACGTCTAGGATGCTCTCGGTCGACATATCGCTGCACGTGTGTTCAAATGTGTGTGAAATCTTATCGGACTTCACTGCTAAGGTCATCAGTCCCTAAGCTAACACACTACTTAACCTAAAGTATCCTAAGGACAATCACACACACCCATGCCCGAGGGAGGACTCGAACCTCCGCTGGGATCAGCCGCACAGTCCAAGACTGCAGCGCCCTAGACCGCTCGGCTAATCCCACGCGGCTCGCTGCACGTCTTCAAGCCCCTACGACATTTCAGGAGCTCCGACAGGCACTGGTGCAAGAATGGGAGGCTATACCCCAGCAGCTGCTCGACCACTTGATCCAGAGTATGCTAACCCGTTGTGCGGCGTGTGTACGTGTGCATGGTGATCATATCCCATACTGATGTCGGGGTACATGCGCAGGAAACAGTGGCGTTTTGTAGCACATATGTTTCAGGACGGTTTTCTCAACTTATCACCAATATCGTGGACTTACAGCTCTGTGTCGTGTATGTTCCCTATGTGTCTATGCTGTTAGCGACAGTTTTGTGTAGTCACACGTTATGTGGCACCACATCCTGCAGTTATCCTTAATTTATGAGCATGAGTGCATTTTTACAACGTCAGGCAGGTACAGCTGTTGAGTTGATGAACAATAAATCAATTTTTTAACAATGAAAGTTCTACGACTATACGCCGGTCGATTACCAGGCATCCACTCAGGGCTCCACTGCTACCTCGCCCAAGGTAGTGGTCAATCGGCATACTGACCCCCAACTACCCTGTTCCACCACCTACCATAGGGACCTACCACCAAGCCCGCTATAATATTTGTCCATAAACCATTCCTTCATCATTTACGAAGAATTACGAGGCTATTCTTGATAACATGCACCGTGTGACTACCTTGTCTGAGGTGAGCAGCAAAGGCGGATACACTTCCTATGCTTTTTAACATTTCATCTCTATGTATTCCTTGTATCGAGTTTGAAGATTCCTCTCAGTTTGTACGTATGTAGCTGCCCTTACTGTCAGAGGAGTATGCCATCGTCTTGGTATAAGTATTGGGTTGGGTTAATGTGGTGTATTAAAAGACATAGCAAATTTAAAATTTCTACGTAGAATGCTAACAGCCCCATGTGAAGAATCCTGCGAAATCTCTAAGGGAGGTGGCATTCGTTTCATGAATTCGCTACAACATTTTGTGTGTGAAAGACTATTTGACATACTAATGAAAATGGCCGACAGCGGGTAACTGACTGTAGCCGTAACTAATGTAAAATTTGGCTGAAATATAATTTGTTAGCGTCTACACCACAGTAAAGTCGAGCTTTGGTGGTAGCGATGTATATTTTGCGAGTAATAGCTACCAAATTTCCTATAGTATTTGCCATTTTGATACTTTGATAGGCTTCCACAGCCAGTGTCAACGAGAATAAAATATTTTCAGTTGTCAGGCCGTGTCGTTATCAAGCACTAAATCAACTATAAAACCGACGTTTGGACCTTCTATGCGGTAGTCCTCTTGAGAGCGATTGAAGTATTGGGCAGTCTCTAGTAGGTGGCGAAGACCATCCTCAGAATCTACCAGGGTAGTCCCTGCTGAAGAGGACCGCTTGAGAATATACATGTAAATTGTAATATACGAAGAGGAAGTACCTAAAGTACAGATAGTGAAACTACTTACCATATATACTGACAGTTCTAGATACCTTGTGTAGCCCATAAATATGGTGAATGCAGAGCCCTAACTCGGCAGTATAATTTTATATGCAAGGTATATTATACAATGTATATGTAGTTGTTGTAGTATAAATAACTTGTTCTAAATTGCAGTAGTTCAAAAGAAAAACGCCTTTTGCATGCTGCACGTCCGTATCTTGACAAGGTCTATACTCTCTCACACGACTGGTTTAAAGGTGTTTAATTACCACTGATAGCGAGGTCCATAGCGAGGAGCACCCGTCCTATTGAGCAAAGTTAGACTAAATAGCTTCCTGTCACTCTTCCAAAATGTGAGAATGCACAGTAGATCGAAATGAACAAGTTCAATCAGCTGCTAGAACCTTCTTTCTGCAGGAAATTTTTATAGTGCGATATTACTGTGTGAATGCCTTCAGAAGTCCCAGTACCTTGTAACAGCTGAATTTAGAAGTAAAATAACCAATGGAATATTATTAACTCTGCCAGTGATACTTCAGGAGTGGTTTTGTTATAAGAGATATTAAAGGCATTGCGTATTTGCTTCACACATTTATTACCTCGTCCATGCAATAAAATGGACATCCATAGATTAATCATCAATTACTTTTCAAAATTACAGTCATGTTATATTCACAACAAAAAGATTTAAAATGTTAAAAGTAAGTGATTAACAATTTTATTGATTGTTGTACTGCATTATGTCTTATCTCTTGTTTGTCTATCGTATCCAGAATTTGTCAGAAGATGAGCAGGTAAGTCGCAAGTATTTGCAGAATAATAAAACAAAAATTTCTAGCAGCCTGGTGTGGTTACTTTACAAGAATATGTCCTTTATGAAAGCTGTATCGCACAATTTTAAGAAGATTTTATGATTTTGCCTTAGTACTGTGTGTTATGTGGCGCTCTTAAACGCTGTAATACATTGGAATAACGATGCGGGACTTACTACGATATCTTAACGTGCCGCTATCCACAATCGTGCTACAGGGATACACTAAATGACGGTAATTAATTCTGGTGATATCCTCTGCGGCAGTAAAGTATGGGATATGAAGTCACGAAGAAAACTGCATTCAGTTAAGATTGGATTCAATGGACTCTTGGGTGAAGTAGGTTCCTCAGGTGCTTGCAGCCACAGCGTTTAGTGCAGTTTATATGTTGTTGTTGTTGTTGTTGTTGTCTGATTAGGGCGCTCTGTACTGTGGTTATGAGCGCCATAGTGCGGTTCACCTCGGCCAGGACAATTGCAGTTATCAATATAGTTGCTATAAAAAAAGCATTCTTGAATGTTTTTCTTTATTTTTAAGAGTACTGTGTATAAGTGTATTTTCGTATTTGGGTTCAATAAATGAGTGAGACAAATACGAAATGCTTTTAATGTCCCTTATAACAAGGTATACAATCGAGGAAAGGACGCCAGAAGTATCATTTGGCATTAGCTTTAACTGGCAGAGTTAGTAATATTCTGTTGGTTATTTTACTTCTAAATTCAACTGTTACAAGATGCCGAGATTACTGAAGGCATTCTGGTGACAAACGTGTTATATTTTACACAGTAATATTGCACTATAAAAATTTCCTGCAGAAAGAAGGTTCTAGCAAAAGACTGAACTTGTTCATTTCGATATAACGTGTGTTCTCACATTTTGGAAGAGTGACAGGGAGCTATTTCGGCTAACTTTGCGAAATAGGACGGGTGCTCTTGTCTACGGACCTCGCTATCACTGGTAATCAAACATTGTTTAAACAGAACCACTGGAAGGAGCTGCATAGATATACGCGTAAAATCGACATAAAAAGGTAGTGACAGTAAAACCGTGTTTGATCTTTTACAATTTACCAGCTTTCGTCAGAGACAGCGTACATCTAGAGGTATACTGAAACAAAACAAATGGGATGGGAAACCGTGAAAACTACCTGCCAGTAGGTGCAGAATGTCTTAAATAGAATGTCTATCTGATGTGATAAACGTCAGTTTCTTCTAAATGTGGAAAATTCGATTTAATGCAGATGAGTAGGAAAACAAATCTTCTAATATTCGTATGAAGTACTAGTGGTGTGCTGCTTGGCGCAGTCATGTCGATTAAATATTTTGACATACCGTTGCGAAACAACCTGAAATGGAACGAGCACATATGGTCGCTTGTAGGGAAAAATGGCTCTGAGTACTATGGGACTTAACTTCTGAGGTCCTCAGTCCCCTAGAACTACTGAAACCTAACTAACCTAAGGACATCGCACACATCCATGCCCGAGGCAGGATTCGAACCTGCGACCGTAGCAGTCGCGCGATTCCAGACTGTAGCGCCTTCGGCCTGCGGGAAGGTGAATGGTTTGTAGAGGAATTCTAGGACAGGGAAGCTCATCTGTACAGGACACTAATGCGATTCACTTTTGAGTACTGCTCGAGTTTTTGGAATCCCCAGCAAACCGAACTGTAGGAAGACATTGAAGTAAATCACAGGCGAGTCGGTAGATTCGTTACCCGGTACGTTCGATCAACACCCGAGTATTACTGTGATGCTTCGTGAACTCAAATGGAAATCCATGGAGGGAAGACGACCTTCTTCTTTCGAAATGTTATTGAGAAAACTTAGAGAACAGGCATTTGCAGCTGACAGCAGAACAATTCTACTGCTGGCGAGGTAAATGTCGCTTAAGGAGTACGAAGTCAAGATAATGAATTCGTTAAATATTCGCCCTTGACTGTAGAAATTATATGTTTCACTACTGCCCTTTCGGCCTTTGGGCCATTGAAAATGGACTTGTAGAAGGATTTTGAAGTCTGACATGCGCTCGCTGAAGCAAAATGTTTTGCACTTGAGTATGAGCCAAAAGGCGGAAATTGCATTAGTGAAATAAATAATTTCTACGGTCAGTGGCGAATATGATGTCCAATAACGATTTTACATGACTGTGAACTCCAACTCCATGAGAAGTTAACAAGGTAATGACATTAGGACTTGTACAGTCGTTTTGCTCTGGCTCTATTTGCAAGTAAAACATGAAAGGGAAATGAGTCAGTAGCACAAGACAGCCACTACCCTGCACAATATGATAGCTTACAGAGTATGTAAGCTTATGTAGATAAAGACTTAAGGATCTTTGGTGCATCCGCTGTATGTAGTGATAGAGGGGCAGCCGCAGGAGGAAAAAAGCCGTGCTTGAAGCAGTAGGGAGACTAATGGCAGGAAACGTCTTCTGTAAAGCTGAAACCAAAAGCGAAAGAGAAAGGTCATCTCTTGAAACATATGTAGAGCGCAATTTAATTCTCAGCTCAGAAAGTACACGAGACGCATTTGGAAGTAGCAAGCTCTATCCCATATCTTACCGGCGGGCAGACCGAGCTTGAAAATTCCATGCTCCGCCTTATGGTACTTCCTGCCTCGACGCGCAGATGCAACAGGTAGGGGCGTTAGGGAGATGGAGGGGAAAGATGAGGCACCAGGGGACGTCTTCAAAGAGAATAAGCAGGTTTATCGCGAGTAGCTGTAACGCAATATCGCGGAGACAAGGAACTCGGCATATATCCCACTCAGGAGCTCACGCGGAGAGGCCAGGCCGCCTGGCTCTTGCGCGCTGTTCAGAAAGCAGCGGCGCCATAAAGGAAACATACGACCATAAAGCTGAGCGCCTAGAGCTCAACAGCAGAACTTCTTAAGTATATCAGTAACGAAGTACCGTGTCCGGTTTTGATGCAGCGGCGCCATAAAGGAAACATACGACCATAAAGCTGAGCGCCTAGAGCTCAACAGCAGCACTTCTTAAGTATATCAGTAACGAAGTACCGTGTCCGGTTTTGATGCATTCGGTTGTTAACATACATGGTTAATATTTGCAGCTCTCTTTACGCTACATGTGAAACGCTTGTGCATGTCACTTGATTTCAGAAATCTTACTGAAGCCTGCGCTATCATCATTTACAATTACATTCCAGTCAGTCTACTCGATAATTCTTACAGTGCATAAGTTTACGAGATATTCAGTTTTGAGGGAAGTGGATCTACAAGGCTTTGCGAAGAGTCGATTGGTTGAAAAGAAGTGGAAGGGATTAAGCAGTATGTGCTTGTGAATTAATACTGAGAAATATCTTTATTTCAATTATAACTGTATAAACGTCCTCAGTGAGAAATTTGGGTTCCTTATAATACTATCTGTCAGGCAGCAGCAAGCAGCTGACATCAGTTTAGATTTTCTAAAGGATGATAATAGTAAAGACAGCCCGGAAGCCTTCTTTGGATCCTATAATTTGATCTCAGTAATTAACTTTCCAGCACGGGTGGATACAGAGAGTAGGATCATAATTGATGCTTACTTTGATGACGCTCACAACTATAAAATAACTGTTTACCCAGTAAGAAATGCTCTCTCTTTGGTGATGGCGCACAGTTACTTAGCATTATTGAGGTAGTACCTTACAATACAGATACTTCTCAGTGGAGATCAGTTACAATAATTAATAACTCCAGAACAAAAGCTTTTAAGAATACTTCGTGGTCCTTAGGCGCAATAAATGTTGGAGGCAGGAGAACCGTTCTTCAGTCAGCTTCAGATGTCGGTTCTCTAAATTTTCTCAGGAGCGTTGCTCGAAAAGGACGTCGCCTTCCCTCCACGAATTTCCATTTGAGTTCGCCAAGCATTTCCGTAACACTTACGTCTAGTTCTAACCTACCAGTAACAAATCTAGCAGCCCGACTCTGAATTGTTTCGATGTCTTCCTTTACTCCGACCTGGTGCGGATCCCAAACACCCTTGCGGTACTCGAGAATAGGTCGTAATAGCGTGCTACACGCGTTTTCCTTTACCGATGAACCATACTTTCCTAGAATTCTCCCACTCGACTTACATTCGGGAGGACGACGATTCAAACCCGTCTCCGGCCATGCTGAATTAGATTTCCATTGAATTCCTTAAGTTATTTCAGGCAAATGCCGGGATGGTTCCTTTGAAAGGGCGCGGCCGATTTCCTTCCCCATCCTTTCCTAACCCGAGCTTGTGCTCCGTCCCTAATGACCTCCTTGTCGACGGGACGTTAAACACTAATCTCCTCCTCCCTCCTCTTCCTAGAATTCTCCCAATAAACCGAAGTGGACCATCCGCCTTTCCTACTACAGTCCTCACATGCTCGTTCCATTTCATACCGCTTTGCAAACTTATGCCCAGATATTTAAACGACGTGACTGTGTCAAGTAGGATACTACTAATGCTGTATCCGAACGGGTTTGTTTTTCCTACTCGTCCGCATTAACTTACATTTTTCAATACTGAACTAAATGCTGACATAAAAAGTTATCGTTCCATGAGAAAGTCTTGTCATTACTTGAAAACAGCTTACCGCATGAGCTAATTAGAAAAGTCGTTGAACAACTGTAAAAAACCGGGGCTCACTAGAAGGATGAAGTTAGATCGTGAAAGAAAAAGCGGAATGTATCTTTTGGCAAGAACAAATAGAGATCCTACAGTAGTTGCACACAACAAAAACTACTCACAATTACTTAGAACAGTTATGAAAAATTAAAGAACATGCATATAATGTCAGAAATCACTAATTCCGACAACGGACACAGTCTTGGACGTGCATATTACCAGCCACTGAGTTTCCCGTTAATGAAATACACTATTAATCAGATGCCGGAATTTATTTATTTCAAGATATGACCCAGGCTTCGATACCGCTAAGTGTATCTTATTCAGAAGAACGTAAAGTTACAATACATAAAGCATGTTAAATCCATCACCAGCTGAGGCGCTCAAATCATATACAGACAATGTGAGTAAAATATCCAATAAAACTATAACATTAAAACAGGTATTTCTGTCGAACAGACAAACGCAAACGAAGTTAGTTTAATGAATATTTTATTCACATTGTCTGTATACGACTTGAGAACCTCGGTTCGTAATGGCTATACCTTGCTTTGCGTAATGTAATCAAAGTAACTCCTCCTTATTCTGAAGAAGGTATCCTTAGCGGTATCGAAACCTTGTTCAAACCTAAAAGTAAATTAATTCCGGCCACTGACTGGCTGTGCACGTTATTAATTGGAAACAGATTTATGGTGATGGTAAGTCCTATTGGTTCCTGCTGAAGTCATCAGACCCTAGCCTTACACACTACTTAATCTAACTTAAACTAGCTTGCACTAAGGACAACACACACACCCATGCCCAAGGGAGGACTCGAACTTAGGACGGGTGGAGCCGCGCGAACCGTGGCAAGACGCCTCTAACCGCGCGGCTACCCCGCGTGGCAATTGGAAACAGACTGAGGGTTATATGCAATATAGTGAAAAGAAAGCCAGGACAACCAGCGACAGATCCGGATAATGTCACTATTGAACTGAATGGAAGGGCTACAAATGATGAGTCACAGATATCAAATATATTTAACAATCTTTTCTTAAATGTAGCAGGAATTATAACTTGAAACAGTTCAAGATAAAAAAAAACAAACCACAGCAGTATGTTGGAAAAATCAACTTCCATAGAATTCAGTCATATGAATGAGTCACCAACATCTCCTTCTGAAATTAAGAAAATTATATATTCTGTAGAAAACAAAGCTCAACTGGATTTGACAGTGTTTTCAATAGAGTACTAAAGATTTATTTCTATGTAATTAGTCCTGTCTGATCAGAAATGTGGCATATATTAGTAACTGAAGGCATTTTCCAAAGAGCGTAAAATACGCTGTTGTTAAACACCTCACTAAGAAAAGTAAAAGGAGAGATGTCAATTAACTAAAAACGTATTTCACTACTGACATCGTTTTTCAATACTTCTGAGAGTGATGTAGTCTAGAACAGCGTCTCACCTGAGCAACAACTATGTCCTCATAAATCACAATTTGGATTTCAGAAGAGTTGCTCTATTGAGAATCCCTTAACATGTTCATGCACCAGATTTTACGAGCATTAAACAACAAAATAGCGCCGTTTGGTATTTTCTGTGATATATAAAAGGCGTTTGACTATGTGAATCTCAATATTCACCTAGAAAAACTCATGTTTTATGAGACCGGTGGATAACGTCATATCTAACCAAAAGAACGGAAAATGTTGTACTAGCAATAAAACCAATGTAGTCCGGGGACACTATTCTGACTGTGGAGGAAACACGTCTGGGGTCCACTATTGTTACTAATGTATGTAAACAATCGTCCGTTTGATATACAGGAAGCAGAATTAGTTACCTTTGCAAACCAAACATTTGTAATCGAATCAAGCATACATACAGCAACAGAAGAAATGTTGAACTATATTTTTAATGGCATCGTTGACTGGTTTTTCGCGAATAGTCTCACTCTCTATTTTATAAACACACAACATGTTCACTTCTGCACCTCTAGGGATGCTAAGCCAATAATAAGTGTAACACATTGTGAGTAAATACTAAATGTGATGGAAACTTGAAAATTCGTACGATTGCGTATTGATGAGAATTCAAACTGGAAAAAGCACATTTTGGAACTCCTAACACAAGTTAGATGAGACACGTTTGCACTTATAATCATTGCAATCTTGAGCAGAGACGTATTTTCCTTCGGTACTGTCATATGAAATAATGTTCTAGGTAACTATTCTGTCAGAAAGAAAGTCTTCATTGCTCAAAACCGTGCTGTAAGAATAATATGTGGTGTTCACCCACGATGGCCTTGTAGAGGCCTGTTTAAGGAGTTAGGTATTTTACCTTCTGCTTCACAGTATATTTATTCCCTGACTAAGTTTGTTATAAATAATTCGCTACAGTTCAAAAACAACAGTGATGTACATATTTACAGTACCAGAAGAAAATATGACATTCATTACACCACATTAAAGTTGTCTGTAGCACAAAATCACAAAATGGGGTGTTGAATGATGCAACCAAAATTTTGGATCATTTAGCTAGTGGTATAAAATGTATGACAGTAAAGTAAAATTTGAAAATAAATTGAAAGACCCCTACTCCGTAGAAGAATTTGTACACTGTCCAGTCACATTAATATGAGCACCAGTCGAAAGTCTGAATAACCAGCTTTAGCAGCGCGGACCGATAAGACCTGCAGGAAAAGAGTCAGAGGTGGTCGATGGTACCGACAACGATGTGGAGCCATGCCGACTCCAGTTCTGTGGCCTGCTTCGCTAGTATCCATGGTGTGTACAGCCCGATGGGTCCCACAGATTCTCGATTGGTTTAAACCCGGGGTTTAAACTCATCGTGGTGCTCTTCGAAACACGCGCGTACATTGCGAGCTGTGTGACATGTTGCATTGTCCTGCTGGTAGATACTATCGTGTCGAGAACAAACAAACTGCGTGTTGCATGCTAGTGTTGGTCCATTGTGCCTTCCAGAATGACGAGATCACCCAGAGAATTCCACGAAAACATTCCACAGACTATAACGCTCACTCCTCCCTCACGGAACCTTTCGGCGATTGTTGCAGGGTGTTTGCTGTCAGTCGTTTCATGCCGTTTACACCAGCGGCCATCTATCAGATGGAACATAACATGTGATTCATTTGAAAAGGCCACCTGTAGACACTCAGTGGGCATCCTGCTGCGGTATTGCTGTGCAAATTCCAGACTTCGCCGGCGATGAACAGCTGTCATCGTGCATGAAGTGGGCCCATACCCAGTAACGTTTGGTGAACGGTCGTTGAGGAGACAGTGTTGGTAGCCTCTTGGTTCGTTTGGGCGATCACTCAACATTTCCGCATGTATTCGCCCGAAGACAACTCCACAGCCGTCGTTCCCCCCTGTCACCTATGCAGCCTGTGGTGCACCACAGTTGCCTTGGAGCCAGTTTTGGATAGCGCCATTTTGTCATGCACGGTAGACCTTAACCACACGAACAGTTTACAAAAGTAGCCATTTCGGAAATGCTTCCACCCTTAGCCCGGAAGCCAACGATCATGCTCTGCTGGAATTCAGAAAGATCGCCCCGTTTCTGCTTTAGACACCCTACATTGCTAATGCTCCCACCTGCAGTATGTGAGTGGTTATTACACACTGGCATAGAACATAGGCTGTGGTGGCAATAATGTCACTGGCCTTGTATTACTGTAACTGTAGCGCGGGTACTCACATCCGCTACTTTTCTTTTTTATTAGGAAAAGAATAAAAAGCCTTGTCAGTGATCAGAATGTATGCATACTTACAAAACAATTTGTGGTATGAATATAAAATACTCACTCGTTGCACATCATTAAGATTTATCGTGTAAATGGTCGACAAAAAATGAATATCTACCAATGAGGGCGCGTAGTAGTAGTGACCTGCGGCACTAAACGGAACAAAATTGGCGTTCAGCAAATATGATTCGCTTGTCTGGATTTCTCTTTATTTGTTTTAAGACATTAGTTTCCTGACTGGTTTGATGCTACCCGCCACGAATCCCTCTCCTGTACCAACCTTTTCATATCAGAGTAGCACTTGCAGCCTACCTCCTCAATTATATGCTGGATGTATTCCAATCTCTGTCTTCCTGCCGCGCGCCATTAGCCGAGCGGTCTAGGGCGCTGCAGTCAGGGACTGCGCGGCTGGTCCCCGCGGAGGTTCGAGTCCTCGCTCGGGCATGGATGTGTGTGTTTGTCCCTAGGATAATTTAGGTTAAGTAGTGTGTAAGCTTAGGGACTGATGACCTTAGCAGTTACGTCCCATAAGATTTTACACACATTTGAACATTTGCAGAATTTTATAAAAATAACAACAATTCTGATTCGCTAAAGTTCACCTCGCCCAACTTCAATGGCAGCTCGTTCCCATTAACCGAACCGAGAAGGTAAATCTCATAACTTCAGAAGTGGCTCTTGTCTTCCTCTACAATTTTTGCCAGCCGTGATGGCCGAGCGGTTCTAGGCGCTTCAGTCCGGAACCGCGCCACTGCTACGGTCGCAGGTTCGAATCCTGCCTCGGACACGGATGTGTGTGATGTCCTTAGGTTAGTTAGGTTTAAGTAGTTCAAAGTTCTAGGGGACTGATGGCCGCAGATGTTAAGTTCCATAGTGCTCAGAGCCATTGCCCTCCCTCTACAATTTTTATCCTGAGTAGCTCTCTCTAGTACCATGAAAGTTATTCCCTGATGTCTTAACAGATGCCCTGTCACACTGTCTCTTCTTTTTGCCAGTGTTTTCCACATAATAATAATAATAATAATAATAATAATAATAATAATAATAATAATAATAATAATAATAATAATAATAATTATTATTATTATTATTATATTTAACAATACATACAGCAAATGAGATCACTATGCTAGACATATTTTATCACTAGTCGAACGTTTCCCAAGAGTCCAGGACTGCGTGGCGCCTGCGTATCCCATTGATAATTTGTGCAGATCCCAGATAAGTAGCTTCCTCTAATTGGTAGATGGATATTTTATCAATGAAAATGATTTTCATATGCTCACAAAGATCTTTTGGTATTGATTCTAATGTTCTGAAAATCACTGGGGGATCACTTTCACTGATATACGTAAGAGTAACCTTTGCTGTAGATCGTTTATGGTGTTGCCTCAGTCTATTGCAGTCTGTTCGTAGCAAGTTTCCTCTCAAATTGCTTCGCCCACCATTTACTTTCAGCATACTCTTTCCTAGTTTCGCCGAACACTTATAAAAAATTAGTTGTTGCATATTTCTTTGGTTTTCCAACGTCTGTGTCTACTTACTGGTTAGGGTCCTGGTAGGTCTGCCTTTGACGGGTTTGGACAGTTTTATTTCGCCCGTACTGGATGATTCTGATCTTTCGACTTTCCTGGCTGTTGGAGTTATGGGTTGCTTCAATTTTCAAAGTGTCTCCCATCTTTCTCGTATTCAGCAAGTACGTTTTATTACGTAATTTTTGCTCTTATGGTAATTCGTTTTGTGCACTGTGATGTTCTTCAGCATGCAACCATTAACTCCAAGGATATTTATTTTCATTCCAGCCGAACTCACCACTTTAATTTTGCACTCGACGTTTTGGCGGGCTGTGATTGCACAAACCGCAGTTCTTCTGTTAGTACTGCTGCTCTGGTGTAGGTAAGCTGATTTCATTCTTCTAGTGTTGTCTTCAAAGGACAGCATTGACGATCTTCACCGGTAGAGCCAGTTGTTTTCGGCGAACAGTTTCCGAAGTTGGGAGCCGCCTCTTTTCTGCACTATGTGACAGGTGGGCGATAATTTCGCCTCAAAGTTCTTGTTGTCTTTGCGTCAGTATGCCAAGCTTTTTACTACCTCGGTGTTTATTAGAGACAAGGGCATCATCAGGGATGCTGCAGCGAAGTGTTATAAGACTGTTCTTGTTCTCCGTATTACGTAAACGATCTGACGGACGAAGGAGTAGCAATCTGCGGGTGTTTGCTGATGACGGCTTTAGTGTGCGGGAAATTGTTACCGTTGAATGACTATGGAGAGACGCATGATGACTTAGACAGAATTTCTATCTCGTGTTAAGAATGGCTGCTTGCTTTAAATGCAGCCAAATGTAAGTTAATGCGAATGAATAGGAATAGCAATCATGTAATGTTGGAATACAATATGAGGTCTGTGGCTTGACACAATCTCGTTGATAAAATATGTAGGCGTAACGTTGCAACGCGATTTGAAATGGACCGTAGTAAGGGAAACGAACGGTCTACTCCTGTTTATCTGTGTAGGATATCACCTTTAGAACATAGTGCGAACCATGTTCAATTGTTTGGTATGCCCAGCAAGTCGAATTGACGGTAGACATCGAAGCAATTCAAAGAATTTGTTATCGGCAGCTTCGATCAGCACGCTGGCATTACGGAGATACTCCGTTAACTCAAATGAGAATCCCTGAAAGGGGGATGATGATGATCTTTTTGCAAAATACTATTGAGAAAATTTAGGAAACTGACAATATGAATCTGACTGAAGAATGGTTCTACTGAAACCAACGTACGTTTCGCGTAAGGACGGCGAAGACAAGGTAAGAGAAATCAGAGCTCCCTCGTTCTATTTGCGAGTGGAACAGGAAAGGAATGACTACTAGCGGTACAGAACACACTCCTCCACTCATCGTACGGTGGCTTGCATAGTGTGTACGAAGATGTATATTTCGTGTTCTTTGCGCGGTGCAGTTATTTAAGTAACCACTTTCCATAAGGGCGCTTGATTAGATGTATCAGAAGGCCCATAGGCGCTAATACTGCGAATTAATATACTAATTGGAGATATAAACAAAAAATTAGACACGTACGTTGTTTCGTCGAGCTGTACTGTACGCAAGTTGAACGTATCACACGACCGCTGCCTGTACGTCTACATCTACATTTATACACCGCAAGCCACCCAACGGTGTATGGCGGAGGGCACTTTACGTGCCACTGTCATTACCTCTCTTTTCTGTTCCAGTCGCGTATAGTTCGCGGGAAGAACGACCGTCGGAAAACCTCCGTGCGCCCTCGAATCTCTCTATTTTTACATTCGTGATCTCCTCGGGAGGTATAAGTAGGAGGAAGCAATACATTCCATACCTCATCCAGAAACGCACCCTCTCAAAACCTGGACAGCAAGCTACACCGCGATACTTGAGTTTGCTAAGCATCTCCGTAACGCTATCACGCTTACCAAGTAACCCTGTGACGAAACGCGCCGCTCTTCTTTGGATCTTCTCTATCTCCTCTGTCAACCTGACCTGGTACGGATCCCACACTGGTGAGCAATACTCAAGTATAGGTCGAACGAGTGTTTTGTAAGCCACTTCTTTTGTTGATGGACTACATTTTCTAAGGACTCTCCCAATGAATCTCGACCTGGCACCCGCCTTACCAACAATTAATTTTATATGATCATTCCACTTGAAATCGTTCCGCACGCATACTCCCAAATATTTTACAGAAGTAACTGCTACCAGTGTTTGTTCCGAATCATATAATGATACAATAAAGGATCCTTCTTTCTATGCGTTCGCAGTACATTACATTTGTCTGTGTTAAGAGTCAGTTGCCACTACCTGCACCAAGTGCCTAACCGACGGCTTTCCATTCACAGGATGTCAGTAGGAGCGCGTCAGTTTTCCTGCGGCAGTGTGCACACATTGCTCTGTGTCAGAGAAAATAAATCGCTGCCCGCGTTCTGCCAGATCGGCCGGCTCCGGCTCGAAACGCCAGCCAGCTTCGCTCTTCCTTTTTTTTTTATCGCCGCTTTATAACCATTAATAGATTCCATTAAGGGACAAGTTTCAGAAAAAATAAAAGCGGCATTTAAAAGCTACATAAAATATGTAGGTGATTTCGGGAGCACATTTTAATGGAGATCTCCATTAAAAACGGCAGTAAAGAGCGAGTGGGTGAATGGAGGGACTGGTGGTGGGAGTGAGGTGGTGGGCGGGGGGGGGGGGGAGGGGGGTTGCATCGATTTAGTAAGCGAATGGAGCGAGGAAAGCGTGCAGTGGAGGTGGGCCGCGACGAAGAAGGGAGGCGGCAGCTGGCGGCAGCCGGCGGCAGCAACAGCCGGCCGGCAGCGCGGGGAGCACAGTGTTTCGGGCTGCGCGGCCGCCACTCGGCAATTTGTAGATTGGTAATTACATTCCGGTGCACGGGCGAGGCAGTCGCGGCATCTGATTGGCCGCGCGGGCAATCAGCGCCCGGGGACCTGATGGGCGCCGTGACGCCGTGCCGGGGGTGCCGCCCCCGCACTCGCCGCCTCCGCACTTGCCACCCCTAGCGCCCGCCGTACGTCACGCCGTCTGCCCGGCGTTCGCTTTTCCGGCCGCTCGCGGCCGTAAATCCGGCTGCTATAACCTGTCATAAATTCTGTTAGCCCCGCGTCCCGATCGCCGGTCGGACTTTGCCGCCCACCCCGATAACTCCCGTCGAGTGCGAACCTGGCGGGCCTTCGGCTCGGAGCGTAGCGTTACAACCGCGGACGACGCTGCGTCGGTGATGGTCCTCGCGGCAGTGGCGTGGCGTGACGAGACATACATTCGCTCTCCTCCGCCCCCTCCCTGATTTTTTTTTTAACCGTGTCACAACCAGCTATTCGCAGTGGAACGCGTGGACGCGTGTTTTGCCTGATTTTTTACGCGTGAGCGAGGTTTCTCGACTTCACAGCGAGCCAGAGGAGAAATAGCAGCATCGTTTCGGTGGAAGTCTGGCGGACAGAGTCCGATGGATGATTCTCTTAGCCTTCTAAACGATATCGTTGGCCAGGAGCCCCCGGCACAGCGAGGGGGGGGGGAGGGGGGAATAGCTGCGAACAGTAAGTGCATTTGGCGAGTCTCATTGAATAGGGGAAGAAGTTCTTGCGTCCGTTGTCACTATCTACAATGGCATTCGTGCAGAATTTTCTGTTGGTAAGTCTGGTGAGCGTACGATGATAGTTCATGTTTCCGAACCACTTGAGGTTTATGACATATTCGAGAAAAATGTCTTGCGTTGAGTTAACTGAGAATCCGATGCTGGATGCTGTCAACGGACTACTGTGAGACTTCTTAGGATGCCTCAGGGCAAATGTCCCGTACTGAGTCCGATTAAGGGTGCGATGTTGGATGCTTGCATCGCACCATAGTGAGACTTACAAGGATATTTGAGGGCAAATGTCTCGTGATGAGTCCAGTGAGAGTGCAGTGTTGGTTGCTGGATGATAGCATCGCACCACTTTGACACTCGTGAGGATATTTGAGGGGAAGTATCTCCTGATGAGACCGACGAGGACTGAGTGTTAGATGCTGACACCACACTGCTTTGAGGTACTCTGAGTGTGTGATATACGCAAATGTTCCATAATGACGCGGCCCTAATTCTTCCACGTGAACGAATGGTGTCATCTTGCCAAAAGACTTCATATAACGCCCACAATTTCACATAAAATGGACCAAATAAAATGAACACATGAAAAGATGTTGACTCTATAATGAACGTGTAACATGGTGATCTCATGGGTTAACACATTTTATTTCTTAAGCTTTTTCTTTCTTTCTCTCCTAATTTACATTTGTTACCCGTATAGTACGGAAGCTAGTTCATGCTATAATTTGAAGGCGATTCGTACGTAACTGTTAGGTATTCTATATGACAGACATTCACAACGTGGTTAATTTTATAGCAAATAACCCTTCCCATTGGCCAGAAAGTCAGTCTAGATATTTATTGGACACGCCTTTTACATTTATATACATTTATATACACTTTTTCCTTCATAATGGACCTAAAATTACAGCACTGAAATATCATGTGAAAGAGTATAGAAATGTGCTGAATAATGGTACGGGTATCTTTTGTAACCATTGAGCTTTTCAGTGCACATATCTTGAGTCGGTCGTACCTTACTGCACAGTAGAAATATTTCCGAGACCTCTGAGATTATGTAATGCAGTATTAAAAACGATCTGCATCTCCTAAAATAGGCCGTATATCGCTTTCCGTGCAAAAACTGCAATTCGTATATAGGACAGCCATGCGGAACACTCAAGGAAGTTTGCGAGGAACATCAGCGATAGACCCGACCGGAACAGCCAAATAAATCAGCTGTCACTGGACACCGCGTCGAATATGATTATGAAATTGTACAACTACAAACCAATTATATGATGGATCGTCAATATTTCAGTGACAGTGAAATTACAGAAACAATCGAAATGAAGTGTTGGAATATCTATAAAAGAGGCATAGAAGATCCAATTGAAGAGCATGGTATGAGGTTTAGATAGATCAAAAATGTTTCAAAAACATGACAGGAAAACAAATTTGCATCGACGACTGTAGAGGGTGCTGAAAGTCGGACTTCGTATTAATTACTGCGCAGCAACACCACTATCTTGAGCATATGGGAGGCGCTGAAGGACCATATAATTCACTTGAAACGGCAACAAAGAATATATTAACAACTCCCAGTTTTCTCTCCTTAAATACACGAAAGCACGCGTGTGCCACAAAACAGCCCTTTGCGGGACATGCGCTGCAACAACGCTACGGAGCTGTAGCACGGCGTTGAAGCAACTGATAATCTGAGGACCTGGACAGACTCTCAGCACTGCTGTATCAGGTGAACGTGTTTTGATGTGGTCTGAAATCTTTGATTTGGCCGGCCGGTGTGGCCGTGCGGTTCTAGGCGCTTCAGTGTGGAACCGCGTGACCGCTACGGTCGCAGGTTCGAATCCTACCTCGGGCATGGATGTGTGTGATACCCTTAGGTTAGTTAGGTTTAAGTAGTTCTTAGTTCTAGGGGGCTGATGACCTCAGATGTTGAGTCCCATAGCGCTCAGAGCCATTTGAACCATTTTGATCCTCACATCTCTGATCTTTCATCCCAAGATATTCTTTGTTGCGTTTTCAGATGACGTGTCAAGGAAATAGCTGGATGCTAAACTGTTGGTGTCGTACTTTCCCGTCCAGTGGTTAATCTTGAAATTTTGATAGAGATTAACAGTGTCTTATTTGAGATTCTTCATGTTATATCGCAGGTCAAATCAAAGATGACTGAAGCTCCTAGAACCGCACGGCTACACCGGCGGGCTATGTGAGGATCAGAAAATCACACCAAAATCACAGCGTTCGCGCTGAATAGTCAGTCACCCTTGAGCTACGTCACCGTAGAGTCGAGTGCAAAAGTAGCAACTGACCATCAGCTCACTGTAGCGTTGCTGCTGTTCTAAATTGTCATGGTCCTGCAGTAAAATACAAACGTTCGTCAGTCAAATTCAGAACTGTCAGCAGCATTGAATCGGGTAGTCTCAACGGCCTTACCTTCTTCTATTTCGATTTCGCAGCAAAACTTGAAACTTCTTAGCCAATGAGATCTGTACCACAAGAATGTTTGCTTGTTTCTCAGCAACAGTTCGTCTTATTTTTTCAACCCTTTGTGCGTCTACAATCAATTATCTATTGGATACTCTCTCGTAGAACAACAGCTCTTTAAACTATTGTTGCGAACGAAAGACAACAGTTCTTTTGACTCACCATTGTTGAAGTCAAGAGGTAGCCCTCGAACTCAGCATAGCATTCGCTGCTTATTGAAAGCTTCTCTGTGACCCACACAGCGCTCATATTTAAGGAAAACCCACTTCATATCTCCCACGCTTCCAAGAAAGGAAATTCAAAGTCGTGCGTGGTTCAAAACGTCCCATGAAATAACACCAAACACTTATACTTGTCTCAGTCACTGCGGCAGTCTGATAGGTGTCTACGCAGCTAGAGCATTTACACCGATGAGTCAAAAAATTTTGACCACGAGGTGGATAGCGCGTTGATCCACCTTTCGAACGTCCGCAGCTCGTGGTCCAGTGGCTAGCGTTGCTGCCTTTGGCTCACGGGGTCCCGGGTCCGATTCCAGGCCGGGTAGGGGATTTTCTCTGCCCAGGGACTGGGTGTTTGTGTTGTCCTCATTACTTCATCATCATCATCATCATCATCGTCATTCGTGACAGTGGCTAGACTGGATTGTGTAGAAATTTGGATTGTGTAACAATTGTGACTTGTAAGGGCGCTGACGATCGCGCAGTTGAGCACCCCACAAACCAATCATCATCATCGTCATCATCTTTCGAATGTAATACAGCAGCGATTCTGCGTGGCATGCATTCCATTAGTACTTGATTGGTTTACGGAGGGATGTGGCAGTAAAGGCGTCAAAGCACAGGTCACGCAATTCTGGTAATGTACGCACGGTAGGTTGTGGGCTCGAACATTACGCCACATAGTATCCGACATCTATTACAATGGGTTCAGATCAGGAGATTTCGTGACCACGACGCCCAAGTGAGTTCACTATCATGCTCCTCAACCACTGTAGCACTAATCTGACCTTGCGACACGGACAGTTATTATACTGGAACATACTACAACCATCGGGAAGACGTCGAGTGTGAAGGAATACAGGTGGTTCGCAGTAGCGTTCAGGTAATTTTCAGCTGTCACAATACTTTCTGTTATTCATACAGATCCCAGGGAATCCCAAATGAATGTCCCCTCTAGCATAAAACTGCCTGCACCCGCCTGCGCCCACTGCGCAGTGCACGTTTCGAGCAGTCATTAGCCTCCATGGCGGTGTATCTGGACACGACCAGCGACCTGGTGCAACAAGATACGTGATTAATCCGACCAGGTCACACATTCCTGTTGATCAACGTTCAGTTTCGGTGATCCCGTAACAACTGCAATTGTAATTGATTGTTTTGTTGGGTCAACATGCGAACATAAGGGAGTCGTCTTTTGCAGAATCCTATTACCAGTAACGTGCGCGGAATTCAGAAACACTAGTGCCTGCTCCATCAGTATGATCTGTTGTCCAAATTCCCACGGACCGTTGTATCCTTTTTTGCAGAACGCGGAATCCTCCAGTCCGCACATTCTGTGATGAGGCGTTGACAGTCTAACAGGTTGTTGTCAGCTCGTGGTTTCGGTGTCAGTCAACTACTTTCCTTAGATGCTCACTGCGGTAACGTCCAGAGACTGCGGTGCCACGTCAAAGTCGGCAACGCATATCGATTCCACAAATGTTAGCGAGGACTCCCTGCAATCAACAGCGACGTATGGGAGGCGCTTGTGAAGACCGCGTGTGCCCCCTCAGCACTGCAGCGCGCTCGCACCGGAACCGGAGGCAATATGAAGCCGAGCGTGGGAAAGGTCTGCCCAGTCCGTCACCTCATCTGGAGGAGTCAACATCACAGTGTAGGACCAACAAGTCGTTAAAGGCTGATGAACTACTGCACTTTGTACTGCAAGAGAAGTGTTCGTTAATTATTGCCTCAAGTGGATTGGGTTGGGTTGTTTGGGGAAGGAGACCTGACAGCGAGGTCATCGGTCTCATTGGATCAGGGAAGGATGGGGAAGGATGTCGGCCGTGCCCTTTCAAAGGAACCATCTCGGCATTTGTCTGGAGCGATAGAGGAAATCACGGTAAACTTAAATCAGGATGGCCGGACGCGGGATTGAAACGTCGTCCTCCCGAATTCGAGTCCAGTGTGGTAACCACTGCGGGCCTCAAGTGACACTGTGCTAGTCAATGACAGATGTGAGCTGTACAGTTCTCTTGTCGCAAAGAAGAGTGTCACAGTTAAGTAAATCTCTGATTCATTTACATAATACAGTCAATTAATGTTTCATGTGTTCAAGTTTGTGGGCCTTGATCCAGAGCAATCAAAGAATCCACAGGAGTTTCGTCTGGCCACGACACTAGCAGGCGAACAGCCAACCAGCTTGGCCGTTTCCGACACGCTCGTTCCCAGACGTCCGGTCATAACAGTCTATCCTTTGTCAAAATCGTTTACGCCAATTAATTTCTCCATAAGTGGGCTTTATCGTGGCTAGAATGAATCTCCATTCGTCTCTGCTCCACTTACACAGGATGTCCCAAGAAGAACGCCTAATATTCAGGGATATGGCAGGAGCGGCCACTCGAAGCAAAAACGTCTAGTAAACGTGGAATCTAAAACGCATGCTTCAGCGTCTATGATCACTTCTTCATCTTCGATACTATGGAACCGTTTCTACTGCAAGATCTCGGCTTTCCATGTTTTGTAAGGCGCTAGTATGGACCAAAACAAGATAAAAAAAATCAAGTAAATACGGTCTCTAAAATGGGTAACGTAAAAGGTATGTCACTTGTTTATTAGAAGAGATGAGTACCACAGTGTAAATTTTCTCTGTTTAATAAATCTGTTGAACTGAACCTGGACTGAACTGACCTAAACTGAACTGGACTGGACTGCTTTTCTTTATTACTCCTAGATCTGTGTTGTAAAACGCTATCTGGTAAAATGAGTCACCAAAAGTGTCTGGAACTCTATTACTGTATTTTTAATTAGCTGTACCGAAGTGATTAGAAGACATAACTGTATACTATATAAGCCGTTCTGTGAAATTCTTTTGTCCAGGACAGTCGAGTGCCACAGTTCGTGACTTAAAATTCCAGCACACAAGGTAGTAGAATAAAAATGCTACATAAGTTACCAGTCGAATTTTTGAAAGAATCAATAACCAAACTGTTTCTACAATAATACCCTCAAATTTAGCTACTCAAAACTGACTAAGCAAATTTTCAAATACTGAATACTCCACACGCATATGTAAGACGGTCTGTATGCGAGGTGAAATCTGAAACTGTCTTTACCTAAACCGTATCTGGTAATGAATTCTGAAGAACAAAGCTGACTGTGAATGATCTATCTTTAATCTGACTCTACCGTAAAATTGGCCCTAATAAATTTCATATGGCTTACCTGTGGCAACGGGGACTTGGTAATGCTCGAAGTGGTGAACATAAAATATGCAACGCAGCAGCAAGCAAGCCGAGTAACAGCACAGCTTTGTGGAAGTGCAGTGCGAGGACGTGCAACTGTTCTAGAGAGATCATGTCTCAGTTTTAGCTACTGTGTTCGGCAGAGTGTAGTGTGGCAATACACACAATCAGAAAATATTAAATTCTTTTGTGACGTCACGGTGGTGGCATTTGAACTTGCTAGTTGCTCAAAGGAAAATTGACCTTCAAAAGACTGTATAATAAAAAATGAAACTCACTGCCTGACTGTTACAATTACCTTTACAAAAAGTTATTTTTACTCGTCCAACAAATATTTCTCTGTCATCAAATTAGTTGGTGAATTGGGAAGGGAATGATAAATCTATTATCTCTGAGTGCAAGCCACGCGAAGAGAACTTTATTTACTCACGTCTGAATAATTAAACAGACTAACCCGAACCAATAAAGAAAAATTCCACGAAGAGAGCTATGCAGACACATCTTATATTACACGAAAGAGGACAATGCAGCAACTACTGTTCCTGGAAATCTTCACTTGTTAAATTTTACCAAGTCATATTTCACAATTCATCATCCCCTATGATTTTCTTTCTGCGCTCTCAGACTGTTTCCATCTGCTCAGAAGCATAGCCAACATCTGACTCCCTTACTAGCTGCTCTTAGAATGCTTGATCCAACTACAATATTACTAGCAACCAGAGCTCACATTGCTTGTATTCAGAACCTGTGTGATGTACCGGGTGATCAAAAAGTCAGTATAAATTTGAAAACTTAATAAACCACGGAATAATGTAGATAGAGAGGTAAAAATTGACACACTTGCTTGTAATGACATGGGGTTTTATTAGAACAAAAAAAAGTATTGCTAGACGCGTGAAAGATCTCTAGCGCGCGTCGTTTGGTGATGATCGTGTGCTCAGTCGCCACTTTCGTCAGGCTTGGCCTCCCAGGTCCACAGACCACAGTCCGTGCGATTATTGGCTTTGGGGTTACCTGAAGTCGCAAGTGTATCGTGATCGACCGACATCTCTAGGGATGCTGAACGACAACATCTGACGCCAATGCCTCACCATAACTCTGGACATACATTACAGTGCTGTTCACAACATGATTCCTCGACTACAGCTATTGTTGAGGAATGATGGTGGACATATTGAGCATTTCCTGTAAAGAACGTCATCTTTGCTTTGTCTTACTTTGTTCTGCTAATTATTGCTATTCTGATCAGATGAAGTGCCATCCGTCGGACATTTTGTGAACTTTTGTATTTTTTTGTTCTAATAAAACCCCATGTCATTCCAAGCATGTGTGTCAATTTGTACCTCTCTATCTACATTATTCCGTGATTTATTCAGTTTACAAATTTGTACTGACTTTTTGATCACCCGGTAGATGTCGACTATTGAAAACCACTGTTTGAAAAATATTCATTGTAAACATATTAAATATGACATATCGAATGAAAACTCATTTTTCTTCAATACCGAAAATAAAATACTTGCGGAAACGGAAAAGTTCTCATAGCTTAAAGGTATGCACTTTAGAGCTCATTTTTACTAGCTGTTATTTCTTCGGAAGATCGTTCCTGCATATTCGTGAATAATGACCAATCCTCTTGGGTCATTCTGTATACTTTCCTTAAGGCGTCATGTGCCTGAACCATCAGGAGCAGGCATTTAACGTCACGGTGTGCAGTGGTCATGATGCTTTGGCTCATTGGTCACCATATCACTTGAAGATGAAGACAGTCGTGGATATATTCTGCGCAAAAGTTGAACCTGGACAGTCGGTGACGTACGTACTGTCTGCATCCATTATTGTCTAACGTCGTCAAAGTTAAAGGTGCATAGAACACCTCTGCAGCAACTAAACTCTGAACCCTCTCGCTCATTTTATGTAGAGGTGCCTTTTCTGTTCGAGCGCGCTCGAAGCCAACAAGAATACTTGTTGACGTCAGTGAGGGAGCCTGGAAAGGAAGGAGAACACTGCACGGAGTGAGATAAAGAGCGTCCTCCAGTCAATGCTTGTTTGTAGCACGACCAGAACAACAAAGAAGAGGCGTGGTACTGGAGCGGAACGGACACGCCCACGTGCTTTGACAGTGCCTGCTCGCTAAGTTCAAGCGTTCCTGCACTTATCATCTACGTCTACGACGCAGCCAGCTGACGCGCGCTAACAGGATAAACACAAAGACGGCAGGCTGACGGGATGCCGTGACGCCACTGACGTGCTAATTAACAGCGACGCAGACATCAAAGCGGCGGCAGGCTATCACGCTGAGCCCCTGGCTCCTGGGAAGCTGTCACAGCGGACGTCAGGGGGACGGGGTGCGCGGTGGTGGGGCCGCCAATGAGCTCCAGACACAACCACCTGTCGGCAGGCGATTGCAGGGGTTGCTGGTTCTCTCCCGATAGTGCTCCGAGATAAACCTGTTTGCAGAGCTTAGCTGCAAATTGGTGCTAGCGACACTCTAGTGGACCAGGTCGTATCTGCGTTCCCTCGGTGAATTTACACCTCAGGAAACTCAGTGCTCTGCTCAAAACTGTGTTGTAGGTACGTAGGTACTCAATGATCCGTCTGCTTTCTGGCGGATTTCAATCTGTTTACACATATTTGGAATTGACAACCCTTCTTTATTCCAATGCAAAAATGTATGTCCGCAAATGCAAACTGAATCAAGACAGAGACTACAATAAAAACAACAAATATAAACAGGTACTGCGCAGTAGAAGAAGGGAAGCCATTGTCTTGATGAATATCTGGTCTATAAATCCAATGGTATACGTACACTGAGGTGACAAAAGTCCTGAGATACCTCCTAATATAATGTCAGACGTCATTTTGCCGGGCGCACCGAGCGAGGTGGCGCAATGGTTAGCACACTGACTCGCATTCGGGAGGACGATGATTCAATCCCGCGTACGGCCATCCTGATTTGGGTTTTCCGTGATTTCCCTAGATCGCTCCAGGCAAGTGCCGGTATGGCTCCTTCGAAAGGGCACGGCCGACATCCTTTCATATCCCGATGAGACCGATGACCTCGCTGACTGGTCTCCTCCCCCAAACAACCCCTTGCCGGGCGCAGTGCTGCATCTCGACGTGGCATGGACTCAACAAGTCTTTGGAAGTCTCCTGCAAGAATATTGAGCCATGCTACCTACATAGCCGTCCACAATTGCGAAAGTGTTGCCGGTGCAAGATTTTTTACACGAACTGACCTCTCGATCAGGTCCCATAAATTGTTGATGGGATTCATGTCGGGCGATCTGCGTGGCCAAATCATTCGCTCAAATTGTCCAGAATGTTCTTCAGACCAATCACGAACAACTGTGGCCCAGTGGCATGACACATTGCTATCCATAAAAATTTTATCGTTGTTTAGGAACATGAACTCCATGAATGGCTGCAAATGGTCTCCAACTAGCTGAACAAGAACATTTACAGCCTAAGACCGGGTCAGTTTGACCAGAGGACCCAATCCATTGCGCGTAAACACAGATCACTTCGTTATGGAGCCACCACCAGATTCCAAAAAAAAGGTTCAAATGGCTCTGAGCACTATGGAACTTAACATCTGTGGTCATCAGTCCCATAGAACTTAGAACTACCTAAACCTATCTAACCTAAGGACATCACTCACATCCATGCCCGAGGCAGGATTCGAACCTGCGACAGTAGCGGTCACGCGGTTCCAGACTGAAGCGCCTAGAACCACACGGCCACACCGGCCGGCACCAGATTGCACACTGCCTTGTTGACAACTTGGGTCCGTGGCCTCGTGGAGTCTGTGCCACACAGGAACCCTATCATCAACTCATACCAACTGAAATGGGGACACATCTGACCATTCCACGGTTTTCCAGTCGCCTAGGGTCCAAACGATATGGTCACGAGCTCAGGAGAGGTGGGACAGGCGAAATCGTGCTGTCAGCAAAGGCACTCGCGGCGGTCGTCTGCTGCCATAGCCCATTAACACCACATTTCGTCGCACTGTACTAACGGACACCTTCCCCGTACTTCTCACACTGATTCCTACGGTTACTTCGTGCAGTGTTGAGTGGCTCTTGGTACTGACAACACTACGCAAACGCCGCTGCTCTCAGTCCTCTGTCGTTAAATAAAGCGCGTCAGTCGTTGCATTGTCCGTGGTGAGAGGTCATCTATGAAACACGTATGCTCGACACAGTGTTGACGCTGTGGATCTCGGAATATTCAATTCTCTAACGATTTCCGTAACGGAATGCCCTACTACCATTCCGCGTTTAAAGTCTGTTCAGATGGTTCAAATGGCTCTGAGCACTATGGGACTTAACTTCTGAGGTCAACAGTCCCCTAGAACTTAGAACTACTTAAACCTAACTAACCTAAGGACTTCACGCACATCCATGCCCGAGGCAGGATTTGAACCTGCGACCGTAGCGGTCGCACGTCTCCAGACTCAAGCGCATAGAACCGGTCGGCCACACCGGCCGGCTTAAAGTCTGTTAATTGCCTTCGTGCGGCCATAATAATTTCCGAAAACTTTTCACATGATTCAACTCAGTACAAGTGACATACAAGGCACTGCCCTTTTGCAACTTATTACGCGACGCTAACACCACACACACACACACACACACACACACACACACACACACACATATATATATATATCACCTCAGTGTGTATAAACATAGTTGTGTAGTTCTGCGTGTGCATGTGTTAATTACCATTTTAATAATACACCTCTTGTATCCGTATTCGCGTGAGTGGGTGTGATACTCGGCTTACGTTTGTACAACTTTTGAGCACTTGGAAAAATTTTAACCAGATTGTTTCGTACGTGACTTACTATCTACGATAAAGTAATTTCGGGGTAAGACACTCATAGCACTAATTGGGAGAGGAGGGGAGCGGGGAATTGGATCGTGTGTAAAATAACAGAAAAAGCTCTACGCTACAGTCGAATTCATGGGGTTGCTGGACTAATTATTACAATCCTATTTACGTTTAGAGACTGGGGATGACATGAAAACCATGAATATAGAAAGCTATGAGCAATTCCAACCAAAGTTGGTCATACCTGTACCTGTATGTGACTTCGTATGTGGAATAAATAAGGTCTCATATCCATTATTTTCGGCTTCGCTACTCTACATATGTTCTCTATCACAATAACTAAATCAAAGGGACGGTCTATTAAGCACCTTGAAAATAGTGAGAAATCTTTAGGCATCTCCCATGCTACTTCATGTTGCTTACTCAGAAGCTGGTTCGCCGAAGAACTGATTTACTCTAGCATCTGGAGTGATTACTAAAATATTGTATACAATTAATTTGTAAAAGCTGTTAAATTCAATTTATGTGCTACATTAAAACCTGTAAAAACATGTAAATAAAGTAAATTTGATGTTACGCTTTAGAGGGTGTCATTTCTTTTCCTATATTTTCATGACTGAGATAAATAAGCAATGAGACAGTCAGATAGAATACAAAAAAAGGGGGGCTGAAAATAAAAGAATTGTTCGATGGAATTCGAGATAAGACCTGAGATATTAATGACAGCCGGCCGTAGTGGCCGAGCGGTTCTAGGCGCTACAGTCTGGAGCCGCGTGACCACTACGGTCGCAGGTTCGAATCCTGCCTCGGGCATGGATGTGTGTGATGTCCTTAGATTAGTTAGGTTTAAGTAGTTCTAAGTTCTAGGGGACTGATGACCACAGCAGTTAAGTCCCATAGTGCTCAGAGCCATTTGAACCATTTTTTTATTAATGACAGTTGTTTCAGGAACAGAGTGATGAATACGTGGACTCAGCCAGAGAGTGAAAGATTCAAACGCTAGAAACATAGAACTACTGATCACCATTGATATTAGCTGGCAGAAGGACGTCACTGTTCCTGAATTTTTAATTTATTTATTTTTTACCATTTTTAGCTCTGAAGAGTTGGGAAGCCCCTGAGATCTTCAGGTCTATTGGACCTAAAACTTGCGGAAATGGAAACTGCAATTGGTATATGGTTTTCACAGAAAGTATTAGTAGTCAGGGCCTCCTGCTGCTAGCCAATAAACATATTCGAATAATACTTAGAATGCTTATTTATTCTGCAAACATACATTCTTTTTTAAAAATGGAACAATTCTTATTAACATTAATAAAGCGCGGGTCGTTTACAAGATGTCATGTTTTGAAAAGCTTCCACAACGACACTTGGTTTTGCCATTCAAACTACATAGTTGCTAGGTATGATGTTGTTACGTTTGCTTACAGTATGCGTGTGTGTCTCCTGAGTGCACTGTCGCTTGGGAGTCAGTCAGTGTGTGACAGCCCAAGCAGTGGTCGGTGGGATTTATCAACGCAGAAAAAGCTGACATGCTCATGATGTATGGAGAGTGTGGGAGGAATACAGTTCGTTCTTGCATGGGATATGCAGCAAAATATCCCAGTAGATTTCAACCATATGGCAATTATTTATCGACTTCAACTAGTTGGGTGAATGTTATAGTATAACACCTAGACAACGTAACAGAAGGAAGCAAGTGACACAGAAGAGGGGGAAATTAATATTCTTGCTGATGAAGCAGTTGACCCACATATTGCCTCCCGTGCAACTGCACGAGAAAGTGGCATGAGTCTTCATTCTTCATCGACATACGTCAGTAGGAGGGTAAAGCTGCTAAGTGTGCAATATTCTTTGTTGCCAAATTTCCTCCCCCAGCCTGGTTGTAATGGTAAATGTGGCAATGTTGCAAACTTAATTACGCTAATTAGTCGATTTATTTATGCAAATTAACCCTCCACTTCCCACTCCCCCCTCCCATCCCCATCCCCCCTCCCCCTCCCATCCCCCCTCCCCCTCTCCCACCTGTCCTATTGGCGGGAATTTCGAATTATGGCGGGAAATTCAAAATTGCTCGGAATGTCAAAAACGTCGGGAATTTCTTTGTGCCAAGCCCTTACCGACGTCCGACCCCACCCTCACCAGGCACTCGGCGGGAACTTCAAAATGGTGGGTGCCCTTTCCAGGATCGAGCACCAGTCCTTCTGGGCAGAAAGCCGACGTGCGACCCTCCGCCCCCTACACAGGGAAACTCTCGGACTCGTCCAACTGCGGGAGGGGAAGATTGGGTTAGTGTACTTTATTTATTTTTGGTGGGAGGCTAAAGAAAAGGTCGGTACAAACTACATAATTAATCATAAAGATATGCTCTAATTATACATCTACATTGAAAATCCAAAGAAACTGGTACACCTGCCTAATATCATGTAGGGCCTCCACGAGCATGCAGAAGTACTGCACACGATGTGGCATGGACTCGACTAATGTCTGAACTAGTGCTGGAAGGAATTGACACCATCAATCCTCGTGTGTACGAGAGGTTGGAGATCTCTTCTGAACAGCACGTTGCAAGGCATCCTAGATGTGCTCAATAATGTTAATGTTTGGGGAGTTTGGTGCCCAGTGGAAGCGTTTAAACTCAGAAGGGTGTTCCTGGAGCCACTCTGCGGCAATTGAGGACGTGTGGGGTGTCTCATTGTCCTGCTGGAATTGCCCAAGTCCGTCTGAAAGTGCAATGGACGTGAATGGATGCAGGTGATCAGACAGAATGATTACGTATGTGTCACCTGTCTGAGTCGTATCTTGACATATAAGGGGTCCCATACCACTCCAACTGCACACGCCCTACTCCCTTACAGAACCTCCACCGTCTTGAACAGTCCTCTGCTGGCATGCAGAATCCATGGGTTCATGAGGTTGTCTCCATACCCCTACACGTCCATCTTCGCAATACAATTTGAAACGATACTTGTCCGACCAGGCAACGTGTTTCTAGTCATCAACAAAATGGTTCAAATGACTCTGAGCACTATGGAACTTACCTTCTAAGGTCATCAGTCCCCTAGAACTAAGAACTACTTAAACCTAACTAACCTAAGGACAGAAACATGGACGATAAATAGTTTAGACAAGAAGAGAATAGAAGCTTTCGAAATGTGGTGCTACAGAAGAATGCTGAAGATTTGATGGGTAGATCACATAACTAATGAGGAGGTGTTGAATAGGAGTGGGGAGAAGAGAAGTTTGTGGCACAACTTGACTAGAAGAAGGGATCGGTTGGTAGGACATGTTCTGAGACATCAAGGGATCACCAATTTAGTATTGGAGGGCAGCGTGAAGGGTAAAAATCGTAGAGGGAGACCAAGAGATGAGTACACCAAGCAGATTCAGAAGGATGTAGGTTGCAGGAGGTACTGGGAGATGAAGAAGCTTGCGCAGGATATAGTAGCATGGAGAGCTGCATCAAACCAGTCTCAGGACTGAAGACCACAACAACAACAACCTAAGCACAGCACACACATCTGTGCCCGAGGCAGGATTAGAACCTGCGACCGTAGCGAGTCATCAACAGTCCAATGTCGATGTTTACGGGCCCAGGCGAGGTGTAAAGCTTTGTGTCATGCTATCATCAAGGGTACATGAGTGAGCCTTCGCCTCTAATAGCCGATAGCGATGTGTCCCAGATCTTCTGTGTTGACTGTAACATCACGTTCAAACTCACTTAAATCTTGATAAACTGTCCAGTATTCTCTCTCGGTCGTTATGACCGATCCTTACCCCTTGCCACGCACGGACATATCTGACAGAAATGAAGTGCCTGTGAACCCAGGCCCTGCAAGGTACGGAGATCCCATATGAAGTCATGGTTAGACATTAGAATAACAGCCGTCATACATGCAGTAAAATATTTCAGTGAGGGAGGGGTAGCGTCTGCTCTAGAACACACAAAAAACTGTTAACTGCACAAAATCTTTTTATTACAGAGTCACCATACACATTGGGTTAAAGTGCGTAGTTGGTGACTTTGGAAAATCCTTTTTAATTAGGAAGATCCTGAGAATGAAGTCACAAAGCAAATGAAATGAATCGTGATAAACATGAACACATAACAACCTTTTAAAAGCGTTCATACAATGTTAAAGCCATATGGTTTCCGAAGTATTAGAAATGCGGAATGCAACGCTCTCAGTACTCTAATGCAGGACATATATGTACAACATCCGATATACAACCACTGTGAAAGTTTTCTACCTCAGTCTGTGCGGTGACAAAGGTTAAGATGATGAGTCTACTTCCTCCTACACTATTCTGGTGTCCTAGGAAGTGACTGAGCTGTTCCTCACTACGAAGGTATCGTCGGTGTAGATCCGTAGCAAAAACTGCTTATAAACCAACTAGAATGTAGTTGGGAGTCTGCTGTTCCGTCCCTTAGGAAAGTGAGGGATTTTATACGTCTCTTTAAGTCGGAAACGTACGTACCTCAGTCACATTTCCTGTGTCAGTAGTGCTTATTAGTAATAGTCGTGGTTTTGACGGATGCGGTCATACCACTCTAGGAAATAGGGCGAGGAAAGACGAAAATACGACATTAATATTTTCGTTAGTTTATCCATTGAGTTACCACCCACACCCTGCTTCATGAAGATGCACACAAAGAAATAGGGGCTTCATAAGATGGATTACAAGTCGCGATCAGCAGCCGAAGGAGACGTAACAGTCTTATTGCTGTTTACAGTAGCATCACCACGGTCCTGATAGCCTCCCTCTTATACACAGAAGTAATGATCTGACGTTACGTAGACATGCAAATACCCTCATATAAAATCAAACAACGCTTGGGTATGTCAGCAGTATCACCATATACATACGGAAAACTATCGACAAAAATATGAAAAATGACTTAAAATCGGTAAAAATCGAGTAAAACCTGGTATAATTACGATAGATTGATGGCTAATACGTGAAATTGAGGGAAATACGACGAAATATGTAAAATCGTGAAAACCTTGCAGAATTACATTAATTGATTGAGAGTACATAAAATTAGAGAAAGAATACCAGAAATGCTGGGAATTGACATGGCTTGGAGGTACCTGGACACTGTAGACCAAGAAAATCTTAAGTTATACTCTTTTTGCATTCACTTTTTAGCCGATTCCTCCCTCTATAAGCTAGATGGGTTTTCATAACGCATACTTCAATAAAGGCGATATAAGTATTACACACAAGCGCTATATTAAAGCAGGCAAAACATATGTATTCCAATCCAGGAAGGTGCTCTTATACATGCAATCGAATGTAGGTTTTACCGAATTGCAGTTGGTCCTCACAAGTAATGTAATTCCCTAAGTATTAAGGAGAAGAATCAATGTATTTAACAGACTTAAGCTATTGCCTAGCGTGTTCTGAGAGAGAGAGAGGACTGACGCCACATATATCTGCCTTAATAGTGTGAGAAGGGGGTACAATAGAAACGTTGTGTTACTGTAAAATTGCTATATTAGCAAAACAACCTGACACCAGACATGATTTCTGTGTGCAAGAGGAAGGCTACCACGGCCATGGCGATGCTATTGTAAACAGCAATAAGACAGTTACGTCTGCTATGGGTACTAATCGTGGTGTTTACTCCCTTGCACGATGTCGCACTTTTTTCGTGTGATTCATTCTGCAGCAGTGCGCGGATGGTAAATCAATGTATCAACTAAAGAAAATATCCGTGTCGTGTTTTCGTCTTTCCTCTCTCTATTTCCTAGTGAGGCATGGTCGAATCCGTCAAAAACCGCTACTACTACTACTACTACTACTACGCCCGACTGACACAGGAAATGTGATTGAGGCTAGTTACACTTGCGGCTTAAAAAGACGTATAAAGTCCATCAGTTTCCTAAGAGACAGAGCAGCAGACTCCCGAATACATTCTAGTCGGTTTATAAGCAGATTCACCGGCGGTTACGTGTACACCAGTGATACCTTAGTAGTGAGCAGCAGCTCAGTCACTTCCTTGGGCACCAGAATAACGTAGAAGGAAGTACACTGAGGGGTCAAAGAAACTGGTATAGGCATGTGCATTTAAATACAGACATACGTAAACAGGCAGAATACGGTGCTGCCGTCGGCAACGCCTGTATATGATAAGAAGTGTCTGCCACATTTGTTAGATAGGTTACTGCTGATACGATGGCAGGTCATAAAGATATAAGTGAGTTTGAACGTGGTGTTACAGACGGCGCACGAGCGATGGGACACAGCATCTCCGAGGTAGCGATGAAGTGGTGATTTTCCCGTAAGACCTATTGGCGAATGTACCGTGAAAATCAGGAATCCAGTAAAACATCAAATCTCTGACATTGCTGCGGATGGGAAAAGATCCTAAAAGAACAGGACCAACGACGACTGAACAGAATCGTTCAGTGTGACAGAAGTGCAACCCTTCTACAAATTGCTGCAGATTTCAACGCTGGGCCATCAACAATTATCAGGGTGCAAATCATTCAACGAAATATCATCGATATGGGTTTACGGAGCGTTTGTATTTGGAATGGTACGGGACCGCTAATAGGTCTAGATACGACTGTGACAGATGACACGTACGTAAGTATTCTGTCTGATGACCTGCATCCATTCACGTCCACTGTGCACTCCGACTGACTTGGGCAATTGAAGCAAGACAGTGCGACTCCCAATACACCCAGAATGCCTACAAAGTGGCTCGAGGAAAACTCTTCTGAGTTTAAACAAATTCACTGGCCTCCAAACTCCATAGACATATACATTATTGAGCATATCTAGGATGCCTTGCAATGTGCTTTTCAGAAGAAATCTCCACCCTCTCGTACTCTCACGGATTTATGGACAGCCCTGCAGGATTCATTGTGTTAGTTCCCTCCAGCACTACGTCAGACATTAGTCGAGTCCATGCCATGTCGTGTTGCGGCACTTCTGCGTGCTCGCGCGGTTCCAACACAATATTAGGCAGGTGTGCCAGTTTCTGTGGCTCTACAGCGTAGTTTCATCATCTTAAAGTTTGGGGCGATTGGGGTAGAAAACTGGCAGGAAGGTTGATTGTCCGGGATTACAGCATTAAGAGCATTGCATTCCTCACATCTGATACTTCAGAAACCGTATGGCTTTAACATCATAGAGTTCTTAAGTGCCGAACTGCGTAGCTTTAGCAGTGTGTGTTTATGCTCTACTTGCCGGTAACTTCTTGGTACTGACTCCAGATACTGGAATAACACTCCAGAAATGATAGCGCAGTTGATTTACGTAAAATGTTTCAAACTCCGTCCGTCTGCAGCTCTATCATGCATAAACTACGCGATTCTTCTTAACCATATGTTATATCACCACAACAGTCTCATGTCTACTATACACCATTAAGGAATGCTAACCACCTCGACATGCATGCATCAGGAGAGATCTTGTGCACTTGGAAGTGCGCCGTGAGTAAGACTGGTGCAGAACATTCCCGGCTGAACATCAGTTATGCACTCTACTGGCTTTGTTAATTCACAAGACGTGGAATGTAGAGGGTATAGTACCACCCTACTTCTGTTCAGTTACAAATTAAATAGGTGACAGTGTTGCAGTGGGGGTTGGTCAAGGACAATGGCCGGCCGGAGTGGCCGAGAGGTTGTAGGCGCTTCAGTCTGGAACCGTGCGACCGCCACGGTCGCAGGTTCGAATCCTGCCTCGGGCATGGATGTGTGTGATGTCCTTAGGTTAGTTAGGTTTAAGTAGTTCTGAGTTCAAGAGGACTGATGACCTCAGATGTTGAGTCCCATAGTGCTCAGAGCCGTTTGAACCATTTGAACCAAGAACAATGCTGGGACATCTTTCAATCTCCTTCTTTATTCTACGAATGCGAGAATACTCTTATGATTCCCATCAACATTGGGAAAAGCAGTCAGTCGTAATCGTAAATTCCGCAGTGTGACCGATCTGCTACAAATACACTCCTGGAAATTGAAATAAGAACACCGTGAATTCATTGTCCCAGGAAGGGGAAACTTTATTGACACATTCCTGGGGTCAGATACATCACATGATCACACTGACAGAACCACAGGCACATATACACAGGCAACAGAGCATGCACAATGTCGGCACTAGTACAGTGTATATCCACCTTTCGCAGCAATGCAGGCTGCTATTCTCCCATGGAGACGATCGTAGAGATGCTGGATGTAGTCCTGTGGAACGGCTTGCCATGCCATTTCCACCTGGCGCCTCAGTTGGACCAGCGTTCGTGCTGGACGTGCAGACCGCGTGAGACGACGCTTCATCCAGTCCCAAACATGCTCAATGGGGGACAGATCCGGAGATCTTGCTGGCCAGGGTAGTTGACTTACACCTTCTAGAGAACGTTGGGTGGCACGGGATACATGCGGACGTGCATTGTCCTGTTGGAACAGCAAGTTCCCTTGCCGGTCTAGGAATGGTAGAACGATGGGTTCGATGACGGTTTGGATGTACCGTGCACTATTCAGTGTCCCCTCGACGATCACCAGTGGTGTACGGCCAGTGTAGGAGATCGCTCCCCACACCATGATGCCGGGTGTTGGCCCTGTGTGCCTCGGTCGTATGCAGTCCTGATTGTGGCGCTCACCTGCACGGCGCCAAACACGCATACGACCATCATTGGCACCAAGGCAGAAGCGACTCTCATCGCTGAAGACGACACGTCTCCATTCGTCCCTCCATTCACGCCTGTCGCGACACCACTGGAGGCGGGCTGCACGATGTTGGGGCGTGAGCGGAAGACGGCCTAACGGTGTGCGGGACCGTAGCCCAGCTTCATGGAGACGGTTGCGAATGGTCCTCGCCGATACCCCAGGAGCAACAGTGTCCCTAATTTGCTGGGAAGTGGCGGTGCGGTCCCCTACGGCACTGCGTAGGATCCTACGGTCTTGGCGTGCATCCGTGCGTCGCTGCGGTCCGGTCCCAGGTCGACGGGCACGTGCACCTTCCGCCGACCACTGGCGACAACATCGATGTACTGTGGAGACCTCACGCCCCACGTGTTGAGCAATTCGGCGGTACGTCCACCCGGCCTCCTGCATGCCCACTATACGCCCTCGCTCAAAGTCCGTCAACTGCACATACGGTTCACGTCCACGCTGTCGCGGCATGCTACCAGTGTTAAAGACTGCGATGGAGCTCCGTATGCCACGGCAAACTGGCTGACACTGACGGCGGCGGTGCACAAATGCTGCGCAGCTAGCGCCATTCGACGGCCAACACCGCGGTTCCTGGTGTGTCCGCTGTGCCGTGCGTGTGATCATTGCTTGTACAGCCCTCTCGCAGTGTCCGGAGCAAGTATGGGGGGTCTGACACACCGGTGTCAATGTGTTCTTTTTTCCATTTCCAGGAGTGTATGTGGATAATCTAACTGCATCAGTATAGGACGCTGTCTGGTTTTCTGTGGTGTACATGACTGAATAGACTTAGCGCAGTCATCTATCTGCTTTCACACTCTAGTATATGGTACTCAGACAGAAGTGGACACGTGGTTTAGCAATGATACAGAAATTGGAAAGCATGCAGCTGTATCATTGGCTGGCGTTGAAATTGTGGAAAAGCAGGTAAAATTGCTAAAATTTATCACGCCATCAACTGTGGTGTGTATAACGGTACATTGTCCCATATCAACGGTGTCTTTTCCATCCTAACTTTGCAGTGGTACGCTGTTGATCACGGCATGATGACTGACTGACTGACACCACTTGTGTGAGACGGAGAGAAACTTGGTGGAACACTGGATATTTGTTACCAGTCAGTGCGGAACATGGGATTAAATGTAGAGGTCATCACCTCCAGATAGCTGTTTGGAAAAATTCCTCAATGCTGCAGACTTGACATGTTTTCATATGCTATGATGCTCACCACATTTTTTTTTACCTATAAGATATCAGTATCTCTTTTTATTTCTACTACCCCATGAATGTTGTTGAGCAGCAAGTTCCGGGAATGGTCAACACTGGAACTTTGATCACGTACGTGTATAATATAAGCATGTAGTGCTCTTGGCCTTTTTTAGACGTAACACCTGGATATCTGTTACCTGTTGCTGTAACACGAGAATCATTTGTTGCCAATGATAGACTGCACAGGTGACAAATCTTTACGCACAGACGTGTAGGTCCTTGGAAGCGAGTTATGGAGCAGTTATGGCTGATGGCAGCATGCTGGCGGTATTGTTTCTCGATATATCATGAGAGACATGCGGTAAAATGTTGTAGGGTGATATTAGGAGATTCTGTTGCAAGGAGAGATATAGCAGGTTAAAGTTTAAATGCAGAAAGTTCATAGTTTTTTTTTACCTACTCTGGATGTTCCAAAATAACAAAGATAAATGCTCTCGAAAGTGATAAATGTCTGTATAGATGCTGATCTGTATCGGTGTTTCATACGTCTGAAATAAAACTAATGCCCAAGTGCATGCTAATTTGTAATTTGAACACATTTAATGCTCTCAAATTACACCGATTTTGCTCACAAAACTAATAGAAATCAACTGTATCTATTTTCATGGGATCATGACTATTTTCATTATTATTCACACGGTTGTATATTTAAAACTATGTATTACCGCAAGTCATGTGTTGTTTCATTCTTTATAATCTCTAATGATAAAGCAGCCACTGCTTGAATTATAGCTCGTTGTGGGACCTAGGAATGATAGTGTTTATCCCGACATGTGAGTAGATTGCGGGAAACAGGCTGTTCTGCGATGCTCAAATTGCTTACAAAGCTACAACGTAAGAATGATGGTCCGCTGAGTGTGGTCTTCTACTACAAATACGGCTGACAGGAACTTCACACACTGATCGGTAGAGGTGAATTATGGAGCGAAAATATCAGATGTCAGCACGCAGACAGCATTTATTTACGACGTACCGGTGGAATCTCTACCAGGTCACGCTAGGAGGTTCTGTTGCAAGGCATGCTGTCACGATTTGTTTTTTACCTTTCGTAAACACAAGCATGATACACCATTTCATTGGTAACACGGGACCTGCCATATGTATAAAACAACAATGTTCTCTTGAATTATACCTTGTTGATGCAAAACGTAAAATGACTGTGGTGTTTCCGACATGTGAACAGATAGCTTGAAAGACTGTGTTCTGTATTGATATCACGTGTCTGAAACGCTGGTAACATACATGTGGATGACAATTTATCTACCGACACTAATTTGAACACCAGGCACACTCTCTAACCATATAATTTTGTTCATCAAACTGATATAGATGTTTCGTTAGACTGTGTTTTTTTTCTTCGGAGTTTAATTTCTCACTTTTCCCTTACTCCAGTGGCAGGTTCGAAATAACGAGGACGTTCTGCAAAACAGCCCCTAGTCACGATAGCCATAATTTATCTCACTTTGTTCTGTGGCCCACAGGAGTGACAGCCTATTGTGTTTGTGTAGCTTTTGTCGGCTTTGATAGTGCTGACCGCCCCCAGCCACGTGCTCGGTCGGAGACAATCCCTCTGGCTGTGGCTGGTTGAAGACTGTGTGTGCTCTCAGCTATGGCACTTGGCGGTGGGTGGTGGATGGCGGTGGCGGGTGACAGCCAACCTTATAAACAGCGTTCTGGAGAGTCCTCTGGAATGTCGTTGTTCCAGGTGGTCCAGTCTTTATGAGAAATACATTTAATGGCTTACAGGAAGGTTCCTGTTCTTGAGTCTTTGTCCATCTGGGACTGATACCTGCAGACCAGACAAGACCAGATGGATCTCTTTGTCGATTATGAGAGAAAGGGTAGAACAGGCCTGTATCTGTACTTACGGTGAGGAGAGGGAGGGATGAGGGGTAGTAGGAGGGGAGGTAAAAGTGGTTCTAAGCTGGTTAGTTCATGACTGCACATCAAGTCGAACACACGTGCATCTGCCGCCTCTCTCTCCTGGTGCGATCTTTTCGGATAGCTTTTTGCTGTAGTAGTGTTTTTACAATGATTTTTTTCCCGGTACATGTGTTGCACTATGACTCATGGTTAGCGAGAGCTGGTTTTTTCCCCGACAAGTTCGCAATGTAATTCGAACAATGAAGCATTTTCCATTGGTTGGTTGGTTTAAAGGCGGGAGAAGGGACCAAATTACGAGGTCATCGGCTCCTTGTTCCTAATAAAACAATGCCAAAAGTTCAAAAATATGTTCAAATGTGTATGAAATCTTATGGGATTTAACTGCTAAGGTCATCAGACCCTAAGCTCATACACTACTTAACCTAAATTATCATAAGGATAAAGGACAAACACACACACCCATCCCCGACGGAGGACTCGAACCTCCGCCGGGACCAGCCGCACAGTCCATGACTGCAGCGCCGTAGACCGCTCGGCTAATCCCGAGCAATGCCACAAGTGTGAGAATGAAACGGACGAAACATATAACACAAAACGGAAAGAAAGGAAAAGCCACAAGAACGAAGGGAAGGCAATGAACACCAAAAGGAACAAAATAGGGCAAGAAAACAACAGAGAGACGCTAGAAACAGAAGAGAGTAAAACATGAAAGCAGTTTACAGTGGCTGGCCATCCACGAGAATAAAAAGGGAAAGCCAGCCACTCTGCAACACATTAAAACCTCGACCCTAAAAGCACTAGGATGGAGGACACAGAGGGACAAACGACATGCTAAAACCTACATAGAAGTATAAAACCCACTCTCACGGATAGAACGTAAAACTAAAGCTGCTGTGGAGGCATTGTCGCCCAATACCGAAGGCAGGGTACTGGGAAAGTTAAAAGTCTGCGCACAGCGGATAAAAGTGGGCAGTCCAGCAAGAGATGGACGACTGTCATTTGGGAGCCACAGTGACACTGAGGTAGGTCCTAGCGACGGAGTAGGACGTGTGGCCAATGCGGGGCTGGCAGAGGACAACTGAGTTCCTGCGAGAGGCCTGCATGGAAGACTTCCACACATTCATAGTCTCCTTAATGACACGCAGTTTATTGTGCGTGCTGTTATACCATTCCATCTCCCAAAGCCGGAAAACCATGAGGTGTAAGACAAAGCGCAGGTCAGCTTCGGAGATGCCTATCTCCAGAAGCGGTTCCCGCGTCGCCTGTTTGGCCAGCCTGGCGGCAAGTTCGTTGCCGGGGATTTCGACGTGTCCTGGGGTCCACACAAACACCACGGAACGGCGGGACTTTTCCAGGGCACAGATGGACTCCTGAATGGACGCTACCAGAGGGTGGCGAGGGTAGTACTGGTCGACAGCTTGTAGGCTGCTCAGTGAGTAAGTACACAGGAGAAATGACTGGCCAGGGCATGAGCGGATGTACACACGAGCACGAGATACGGCCGCCAGATCTGCAGAGAAAACACTACAGCCAACCGGCAAGGAGTGCTACTCAATATGTCCTCCATGAACATACGCGAAGCCTACGTGACCATCAGCCATTGCGCCGTCGGTGTAAACCACTTCAGAGCCCCGGAACATGTCAAGAATTGAGAGGAAGTGGCAGGGGAGAGCGGCGGGGCATTTTCCATTAGGTGTGCTATTGTGTACTGGGCTTCCTTACACTTCAGTGATGGTTTGCTGCCCTTCCCTTCTTACTATGTATCAGTGAACAAGTTACACAACAGCTATACCACGGTGATCTCTTGGGGGCAGTGGAATAGGATGAAGTTGTTGAGAAATGAAGAGAGGACCGTTTATTTGAAGTTCGAGCACAAGTGTTCAGGTGTGTTCGTCTAGCAATGTAGTGGAAGGCATCCGTTGTGAATGCCGATATGAAAGTGAGAAACACACACAGGGTCGGAAAAAAGCGATTGCTGTGGGTGCGCGAAGTCGTCTCCTGCACTGTGGATTGACCGTGAAACGTGAACAGCTCCAGTACAGGCAATAGCCTCTATGAGCCGTGGAATGCCCCTTCCGTCCGTCCTGCTGCATGACAATTATTTTCTGTAATGTATTCCCACTATGCTCGTGCATTATCACATCCTTCATGCAGAAGGGTATAGACACAGTACTCATCTGTGTGCTTACGTGTAATCCACTTATTAAATTCCTCTCTGTCCAACGCCAACATCTTATCAGTTGAGCACATTTTCCACCAAAAATATAGATAATGCCTTCCACTCCAGCCTTCCTCCCACCAGTTCACAAGTGGAGCAGAGAGATTTATTTCGACTTGCAGGGAAAGGGATCATCCTATGTAAACGTACTATTTGTTTTTAGTACGTCGAGTGGTGATGTGAAATGTTTTTCCCAGTAGGATAGCGCCAGTTGTATGACATCGTCAGTTTCTGAGATCTATTGCGATTTTAGGCGCTCATTTTTTTAAGAGCTATGCATAAAAATTTGTAATTATGTCTGATATTTTGGATTAATTATGTAATTAGGACCCATCTTTGTTTCAGTTTACCACCCAAAATAAATAAAGTACACTAACCTAACCTTTCCTGCTGTACCTGGCCAGAGACTGGCCATGTCCCTGTGTAGGGCGGTGGATTACTGCTTTCCGCCCAGAAGCACTGGCCTTTGAATCCTGGAAAGGGCACTTGCCATTTTGATGATGATTATGACGTTTGGATTGCGGGGTGCTCAACTGCGCGGTTATCAGCGCCCGCACAAATTCCCAACCTTCGCTCAGCTCAATCTCGCTACTTTCATGAAGGATGATGAAATGATGGGAACAACACAAACACCCAGTCATCTCGAGGATGGAGAAAATCCCTGACCTTGCCTTTTTGAATGCGCTACGAAGGGTGCAGTGGGACGTCTGCATAGCCTTAGGACAAAGAAGTTCTCACCATTTTCGAAATTCCCACCATTTTTGAATTTCCCACCGTAATTCGAAAATCCCTCCACTAGCGCACATGAAGGAGGGAGATGGGATGGGAGGGCATTCTTGGGGGAGCGGTTGGGGAGAGCTAATTTGCGTAATTAATCTGATTAAATTGCATAATTAAACTGCGACATTGCCATGTCTACCCACTACAACCCTGTAGTAGGCTGGGGGAGGGGGAGGAAATTTGGCAGCAGTGCAGATGCACCCGTAGCGGCTTTATCTTCTACTTATGTTCTATCCCTGTCACATCTCTCTCCATCAATAGCTGCATGAAAACGATTATGAGAATCGTATTAACTTCTGTCGATGGACATTAAGACAATTTACTCCAGTCTACCATCTATCTTGGTTATTAATGGAGCCACATTTACGAATTTTGGCCAAACAAGCCCCGAAACATGCAGTACTGGTCTGTTGACAATGTTAGCTGTCTTCGTCCGGTGTAACGTCAGTGTCATGGAGTGTAAACGAGTGGTGTGAGATAGTGAACCACCATCACAAAGGCCTATACTTCATAGATGGCACACTTAACGTGCACAGGAATAACAGCTTCTTAACTGACCATCTTCCACGGATGCTAGAAGGCGTTCCCCTGAAGACTGGGAGGAGCCTGTGGTACTAACATGATGGCTCTTCAACCCATAGTTGACGAAGTGCTACAGTCTGTCTTTAAGATTTGTTTCCAGATCGTGGGACTGGACGCGGGGTGTGGGGTGGGGGGGGGGGGGTGGGGGAGGGGCGGCGTACCTTGGGCGGCCCATTCCCCAAAATTTGACACTTGTAGACTTGTTTGTGAGGAAAAATTTGAAAGGCGCTATCTACAAAGACTACACCCGATGATATGCAACAATGTATTACAGCAACCTACTCGGACATCTCTGCTAAAATGCTAGAACATGTGCAGCATTTGTTCCATGCCAGACCGGAAGCGTGTGTTGCCGCTGCCGGTGGTCATTCTGAACACAGATGGTTCAAATGGCTGTGAGCACTATGGGACTCAACTGCTGTGGTCATCAGTCCCCTAGAACTTAGAACTACTTAAACCTAACTAACCTAAGGACATCACACACATCCATGCCCGAGGCAGGATTCGAACCTGCGACCGTAGCAGTCGCACTCTGAACACAGCCTGTGATGGTTAATTGCCTCGTTACTGGTCAGAATCCACATTAGTATAAGTAGTGCATTCACTTGCGCTGTTCTTTAGTGTGCGCTACCACGAATAGTGTGCAAGGGCTGTTTGGGCACTTTTGAAAACACAGTAGCTGGTAAATGACGACTGGCAGTAGAATTCTGCAATAGAAACAACTGACCTTCCGATTTGCCATACTTCTAGTTTGTTAATGTCAGACATTGTCAGGCATTGTTCCATTTAAAAAGGTATGTGTCTGCAAAAAATACACTTCGTAAGTATTACTACAATCTGTTGATTGACTAACAATACGTGCCCCTGGCTACCATTCCATTCTGTGAAAACTGCAAATAAATAGCTCTTTCAATTCCCACAATATTTGCTTTGCGAACTTCAATTGATACACGCCGTGTAGTCTACGTAATTGCAGACACTACCCCACACCTATTCCTGCTCTTTTTAAATAAGAGAAACCAAATCAAGAGCATGATATGGAAACCACCTAAAAAATAACGGCAACGACATGATGTATGTCTTAATGATCGTACAAAACGAACAAAAAAATAAAAAAATAGCTACAGTATAGCCATATTGAAGGATCAGTATCTCAGGAGGATAAGAGAGGATGGAAATGATTAAAAGTTTCATGTTAATACTGAAGCTCGTGTTTTTAAGTGTCAAGCTGGTGTCAAAAAATTTTGTAAAACTTATTTTGATATCAAAATATGTAAACCTTCGATCGGGTTGATGGGACTAAGTTAAGAATTGAACGGAAGTATGTGAAGATGACGCTATGAGATGCGAAATTCAGACTATCCGCTACATCAAACAATTCGCCTGCGAGAAAGCAGTCCGTTTTCAAAGAAATTTACGTATACTATCCGACTGCAAAACAAATGACTCAGATTAAAATGTTGGCGCTGAATATAGCTTATTTTTATGTTAGTCTTGTAAACAATCACCATACCAGAACTGTTATTGCAATTAGACAGCAAATAAAGATAAAAATTAACGCATCTGACTCTGATAAAACTGCTTGAAAATTCACAAGATAACACTTTACTGAGCTCTTGTACTGGTGTTAAGCCTCTCGAGTGATATATTATTTTCACAAGTAACACTCTGACAATCACTGCCTTCCAATGGACATTAAGTTTGATGGTAATTAAATTGTGCGCGCGGAACGCTCGTCTGATCTGGAACTTGTCACTATTAGGAAGATTGATCTGAATGCCCTAAACTAAATTTATTTTGCCGTAGTTGCGATGTGCAGTGCAAGACGATATCTTACCAATTTTTAGAAACAGTGCTCCTTGGTACAGAACTCGCGGTGTGCAATGCCAGTATACAAACAGAGTCATGAACGTAAAGAAAGAAAAATGAGGGACTAAACTTAACGACTGATAAATGAGAGCAAGTACTCCAAGTATAACTATGCTCCGTTAAGCCGTGACAACAGTACACATATTCATAAAGTTCACACACATAGGCAAGTTAGCAATATAATTCTTAATAATTTCCCTGTGTACAGTTACTTTGCTTGACACTTGTTTCAACTACAGAACAAAACCATATGCTGGATCATAAAATTTCTACTGCAAACTTCAGCTATACGCAATAAGAAGCTATACTGTTTCAAAATATAAAAAATGCTGTATTACCTTGAAAACTGCTTTTTTGACATTCTTCTATTGATGTAATCTCGTTTTCTTTCCTCAAAACATATTACCACAAAATCCTTCTTACACTACTGGCCATTAAAATTGTTACACCAAGAAGAAATGCAGATCATAAACGGGTATTCATTGGACAAATATATTACACTAGAACTGACATGTGATTACATTTTCAAGCAATTTGGGTGCTTATATCCTGAGAAATCAGTACCCAGAACAACCATCTCTGGCCGTAATAACGGCCTTGGTACGCCTGCGCATTGAGTCAAACAGAGCTTGGATGGCGTGTACAGGTACAGCTGCCCATGCAGCTTCAACACGATACCACAGTTCATCAAGAGTAGTGACGGGCGTATTGTGACGAGCCAGTTGCTCGGCCACGATTGACCAGACGTTTTGAATTGGTGAGAGATCTGCAGAATGTGCTGGCCAGGGCAGCAGTCGAACATTTTCTGTATTCAGAAATGCCCCTACAAGACCTGCAACATGCGGTCGTGCATTATCCTGCTGAAATGTAGGGTTTCGCAGGGATCGAATGAAGGGTAGAGCCACAGATCGTAACACATCTGAAATGTAACGTCCGCTGTTCAAAGTGCCGTCAATGCGAACAAGGGATGACCGAGACGTGTAACCAATAGCACCCCATACCATCACGCCGGGTGATACGCCAGTATGGCGATGACGAATACACGCTTCCAATGTGCGTTCACCATGATGTTTCCAAACACGGATGCAACCATCACGATGGTGTAAACAGAACCTGGATTCATCCGAAAAAATGACGTTTTGCCATTCGGGCACCCAGGTTCGTCGTTGTGTACACCATCGCAGGCGCACCTGTCTGTGATGCAGCGTCAAGGGTAACCGGAGCCATGGTCTCCGAGCTGATAGTCCATGCTGCTGCAAACGTCGTCGAACTGTTCGTGCAGATTGTTGTTGCCTTGTAAACGTCCCCATCTGTTGACTCGGGGATCGAGACGTGGCTGCACGATCCGTTACAGCCATGCGGATAAGGCGCCTGTCGTCTCGATTGCTAGTGATACGATGCCGTTGGGATCCAACACGGCGTTCCGTATTACCCTCCTGAACCCACCGATTCCATATTCTGCTAACAGTCATTGGATCTCGACCAACGCGAACAGCAATGTCGCGATACGATAAACCGCAATCGCGATAGGCTACAACCCGACCTTTATCAAAGTTGGAAACGTAATGGTACGCATTTCTCCTCCTTACATGAGCCATCACAACAACGTTTCACCAGACAACGCCGGTCAACTGCTGTCTGTGTATGAGAAATCGGTTGGAAACTTTCCTCATGTCAGTACGTTGTAGGTGTCGCCACCTACGCCAACCTTGTGTGAATGCTCTGAAAAGCTAATCATTTGCATATCACAGCATCTTCTTCCTGTCGGTTAAATTTCGCGTCTGTAGCACGTCATCTTCGTGGTGTAGCAATTTTAATGGCCTGTTGTGTAAATAATGCTGCTTTCACAAGATGGCAAGCCAGCTTCCATCCTTTTCAAACAACGTACGTTGCCAAACTGTATAAAGACACTTCACACTGCTACTCTCTGACTTGATCTAACATATTTGCTGTCAAACACAGACTTACAGAAAGTATGATTATATCGATACTACAGATGTCGAGCACATTTATCAGATTCTCTACTTCATTCACAATTACTTGCAAAACTTCTCCAAAATTGTTCTGGCAATAAGATAACCTCAACACGAAACTTAGGTATAAAGTACAATTAAAGAAAAATTCATGAGTACAGGCTATTAAACGAGAATGTTCCATATTCTGAGAGGTACTATGGGCCAAAACAAGACAAAAATGTCCAATAAACATGTGCTCTACGATGTATATCTTAAGAGCTATATACATTTGTTCATCGTCCCCCAATTTTCTCTAAAATGTCCGAGAACACCTCATACAGACATTCATTGGGGAACGGTCCGGTCGAGTGGCCGGGGGAGTGGTGGGGGGGGGGGGGGCGGGGCGCAGGGGTACAGTACGTTAATCAACTCGTTCTCGTGATCTTAATCGCTTGAATTTTTGGATGTGCGAACGCCTGAAATCTTTGGTGTATGCAAACTTCCATTTCCGAGGCATAAACGATACAGGAATGTGTCAGCATATCCGTGACAAACCTGGAGTTTTCCAGAGAGTGAATAATTCCATAAGACATCGGACAGAGGCATGTCTTAATATGATTGGACAATGTATTGAGTACCTGATTTGCGATACGTCGAAATTTCTTTGGATTTTCTCCCAGATTTCGAGACAGAGTTTCTTTGTGAAAACTATTAAATCCTTTTGGCACCGAAGTCCGCTCCAAAGTTCTAGCTTCTCTAAATCATCACCAGGCTAAGAGATTTTGCGTTCTTTTAAATGTGGCATGCTTTTTAGTTACTTCTGCAATAGCGTCCTGGGGGATCTGTTCCGCCTCAAAGTAATTTACTTGGGATCAAGCTCTCAGCTTTGGCGCCAATACTGTTACCTTGAGTTCAAACCACATCTGGTCGCCGCTTACGTAGCTAGTCTGGAAGGAATGGGCACTGTCTCCTAGGAACGTGTAAAGCGAATTTTTAACTTATTTTAAACGCATATATTTATGTTTTTGTAAATGTGTTATGTCATTCAAACGTTTCTGTTCAGTAGATATTGAAAGAGAACAGATGGATGTGGTTATGGCTTATTCACATTTACTTTTCTTTCTTACAGGTAAGTGAACCTACAAATTAGTGTGAGTGAAGGAGAAATCTCTCGGTGTGGTAATCTTGTGTCGGCTACTGAGGTAGGTGTTAAGAATATTTATTTGCAGCTTTACTCTGCCTTATAAATCATATGTCTTTGGTAATAAAATAATCATTTATAGTGAGGTACTACATGTTCATATGGATGTTACGATGGGCATATATGCCCTTTCAAGAAGTAAAATTCATGTACCGCTTTCTTTACTAACATATACTGTTAGTAGTATTTGTTATGCAGTTGTGTTATATGCCTTGGCTGCGAGGGCTGTACACGAAATTCATTAACTGCTTTCCGTCCAAAGAAATCGACATCTATGTGTATTAAACTTTTCTCTGTGCGCTACTACCAGTTATACGGATTTCTCATTTGAGGAGAGTACGTAGGAATTACATAGAGTATGGTTGATGTAGCCAGTCCTCTGGTAGAGTCTGAACTATACTCATCGGACATATTCACGAAACTGCAGCCGTCATGAATCTATTCTTGCCCGTAGACTCACTCGTAATGACATCGGTCGCAAGTTACCGCGGATCACCCTCGAGCACCGTTTTTTGAATTTACTATGATTTTACATGAGTGTCATACTGAAAGCCGAGAGCAGCTTATTGTTAAAATTCCAATCCCTGCAATGTAACAAAAGAGACTGCAGGATCGTTATCTGCAGACTTTAACCCACATGTTGCCATAATATTGTGACGTGATAAGCGTCTATAACGTGACCACAAGCACTACTTCCAAAATGGCCGACGTCAATGCTTCGTTTCGATAGCGTACTGTCATTGAATTCCTAGTAAAAGAGGGAAAATGTGCTGCTGAAATTCATCTCAGTCTTGAAGGTGCTTGTCGAGATGTCCACATGGGTGCTGGCAATGTTAGGTGATGATTGAAACATTTTAAAGACGGAAACACGAATATCCATGATCGTTAAGGAACAGACGTGCCGCCAACGGTACAGAGCGATGCAGGATGTTGGACAAGCAGGGCATTAGGGTCTCCAGGAAGCTGGAGCGGAATTATGTTGTAAGGGTATCTTCAAGCGATGGCAAAAATGTGTTCAAAGAAAGGGAGGATTTGTTGAATAGTAGCAGAATGTATATAAATTGAGATGGTGTTCTCTCTTTACCTCAGAAATAAAGATTATAAGTATTAAAAATCATTTCTCATTACTTTCCCTATGACTCTCAAAACATCTATGATATTTTAAGATGGCTATGACTTCCTAAAGAGGAGTCCAAACGTTGTTTACTGCGGCCAGAATTGCAGCTTGAAGAAAATGTCTCGTGTGTTACCAACGTTGAAAGCGTATTTTGTCACCGTTGGCCTGTAGCATTAAAGTAAACAAGTTTAAAACAAAGCTGTTGGTTTGTGGCAAAGATGGGCAAGCCCAAATATCTGATCGTGACAAGCCACTGCTACAAGTTGAGTCATTCATTTAGGATATAAGATCCCTAGAGATAAGAAAAACAAGAAGAAGTAAGCGTTGCACGTACAAGTGTGCCGTCAATAAAACTAAGAACATATTATCCTCAACAGTACCAACAAAAAGTACCAACAATTCAGAAAATATTTATATAAGCACCTGATAGGAGTATGGCATTGTATGCCTATAAAACTTCACTGTTCAGACCGAGAAAAGTAAATGTGTAAGTTCTTTTGAGATATGGAGTTAGAGATGCATCCTGGAAATAAAGTAGAATGATGAGATTTAGAATGAGAACGTTCTTAAAATAGTGAGAGGTAAGACGAGATCATGAATGCTATTGCAAAAATAATAGTTTAGATCATTATTCATCTATGAACAGGTGAGAGGCTCATAAAAACAATAATAGTTAGGTACCTCAATGGGAAAAGAATTAGAGGAGGACCAAGGCTGAAGTACGTGTATCACGTTATAAAAGGTGTCAGCTGTAGTTCCTGTTGCCAACGAATAGTCAAACTGAGCAAGGAAGGAAGGAAGGAAGGAAGAGGAGGGAAGTTTTATCTATTTCGTCTAAACAAGAATTTATTTTGTGTTCTATGAGGTCTAAGGCGTGTTTGAAAACATTTTCCATCCTTTGCTTAAACTTAGAGATATTATACAGCCGGCCGGTGTGACCGAGCGGCTATAGGCGCTTCAGTCAGGAATCGCACGACCGCTACGGTCGCAGATTCGAATCCTGCCTCGGGCATGGACGTGTGTGATGTCCTTAGGTTGGTTAGGTTTAAGTAGTTTTAAGTTCTAGGGGACTGATGACCTCAGATGTTAAGTCTCATAGCGCTCAGAGCCATTTGATATTATACAGTCTACATTTTACGTCATCTCCTACGTACATCTCAAATTTCCAAGGGTTTTTCGTGCGAGCTCAAACACAACCAGTAAACCATGGTTTTTGAACCCTACCCAACGCACGAGTCACGTAATTCATATATTTTTTACTTCATATTTTTGGGCATGGTAACTACAGCTTTTCTGTGCTGTAGTGTTCGCTAGACTTTCATAATTTTGCAGTCGTGTGTACTGAATGAAACTTATAGAGGATTATGAGGAGAACATGCTGGTGTAGGGCGCTGCAGTCATGGACTGTGTGGCTGGTCCCGGCGGAGGTTCGCGTCGGGCATGGGTGTGTGTGTTTGCCCTTAGGATAATTTAGGTTAAGTAGTGTGTACGCTTAGGGACTGATGACCTTAGCAGTTAAGTCCCACAGGATTTCACACACATTTGAACATTTTTTTGAGAACATGCTGAAGAATGCGAAATAACACACATGATGTCTACGGCAGTCGTGAGGGAATTATTAGGGTGCAATAGGTTTAATTGAAATGAGTCATCCCGGGTTCGATTCCCGGCGGGGTCAGGGATTTTCTCTGCCTCGTGATGACTGGGTGTTGTGTGATGTCCTTAGGTTAGTTAGGTTTAAGTAGTTCTAAGTTCTAGGGGACTGATGACCATAGATGTTAAGTCCCATAGTGCTCAGAGCCATTTGAACCATTTTTGAAATGAGTCATTAAACCTGAGGAATAATAAGTTTGTAATAGAAATGAATATTTCTAGCCATATATTATTTACGTCAGTTGCAAATGTTTTCCATTGTAGAGATAAAACGCGTCTATTAACAAAAAAACTTTGATTACACTGAGGTGCCAAAGTCATGGGATACATCTTAATACGCTGTCGGACCTTCTTTTGGGAGGTGTAATTCAGCAGTTTGACGTGGTATTATTTAATAAAGTCGTTGGACGGCCTCTGCAGAAATATTGAGCCATGCTACCTCTATACCCGTTCACGATTGCTAAAGTTTTTCCGGTGCCGGATTTTGTGTACGAACTGACTGCTCGATTACGTCCCAAATATGTTCGATGGGATTCATGTCGGGCGATCCGGGTGGCCAAATCATTCACTCGAATTGTCCAGAATGTTCTTCAAACCAACCACGAACAACTGTGACGGTGACATGGCACATTGTCATCCATAAAAATTCTATCATTGTTTAGGAACATGAACTCCATGAATAGCTGCAAATGGTCTTCAAGTAACCGAACATACCCACTTCTAGTCAATGATCGGTTCAGTTCCGTGTAAACACATCCCATGCCATTAAGGAGCCACCCGCAGCTTGCACAACGCCTTGTTGACAACCTGGGTCCATGGCTTCTTGGAGTCTGCGCTACACTCGAACCATACCATTGGCTCGTACCAACTGAAGTTTGGACTCATATGACCAGGTCACGGTTTTACAGTCGTCTAGGGTCCAACCGATATGGCCAGGAGTCCAGGAGATGCGCTGCAGTCAATGTCTTTGTGTTAGCAAAGGCACTCTCGTCGGACGTCTGCTACCATAGCCCAGTAAAGACAGATTTCGCTGCACTGTCCTAACGGATATGTTCGCCGTACGTCCCACATTGTTTGCTGCCGTTATTTGTCTGTTAGCACTGTCAAGTCTACCCAAATACCACTGCCCTCGTTAGTGTGATGGCTGTCAGACTCTGCGTTTTTTGCGGAATTTGGTATTCTCAGCACACTCTTGACACTGTCGATCTCGGAATATCGAAATGTCAAACTATGAGGGTTATTCGGAAAGTAAGGAACGATGGATCGCGATTTGGAAACCACACTGAAAATCTGATGAAGTTAGGTGTGTTGGGCAGTGCACGCAGGGAGCACAGTAGAATACATAGAACAATAGTGTCTCCCGACAAGTACGAGGGCCTGGTGAGAGATATCGCCTGAAGTTATGCAGCCAACATTACACAACTGTCGTGCGTTTTCTTCTTCAAGATAATTCTCAGCCGCATTCTGCAGGGGCAATGGCCAGCCGAAGTGGCCAAGCGGTTCTAGGCGCAACAATCTGGAACCGCGCGACCGCTACGGTCGCAGGTTCGAATCCTGCCTCGGGCATGGATGTGTGTGATATCCTTAGGTTAGTTAGATTTAAGTAGTTCTAAGTTCTAGGGGACTGTGACCTCAGAAGTTAAGTCTGATAGTGCTCAGAGCCATTTTTTGAACCTGCAGGGGCAATGAAGATGCTCCTGCATCGTTTTCAATTGGAAATGTTTGATCACCCACAATACGGCCCGTAATTGTCTCCCTCTGAGTTTCATCTCTGCTCACATGAACCGCTGGCTATGAAGACAACATTTTGGCACAGACAACGAGCTGTAGGCCAGCGTAGAGAATTGGTGGAAAGTACTGGCGGCTACCTTCTATAACGAGGGTGTTGGAAAGTTCGTACAGCGCTAGGACAAACGCCTACGTCGGATCGGCGACTAAGGAGATAAGTAACTGGAAGTTGTAGCTAACTGTTGCAGATAAAATAGTTTTGATTTTCACTGTGGTTTCCATTTCACGACCTATCGCTCCTTACTTTCCGAACAGCCCTCGTATTTCCAAAATGAAGTGCTCCAGCTGCAACTACCATTCCACGTTCCAAGGCTATTAATTACCGTTGCGCAGCCATGATCACGCCGGAAACAAGAGTTTAAATGACAGCTCCACTAGTGCACTATCCTTTTATACCTTGTGTACACGATACTAACGCCATGTGTATTTGTGCATATCGCTGCCCCATGACTTTCGTCACATCAGTGTATAGACATACTCCATAGGAAATAGAAATTTAGTAATCCCGTACGTTGGCTTCACATTAGGCGTGTTATGGCACTACTAATCCACAGAAAGTATTGCTTCCAACATCTCATAATAACTTGATGTATTCAAAGAGGAATGAATGCTTAGGTGAAGAAGCCAAGCAAGAGTCGTTAGTTCGTCCTCCTCTGTTGAGAATCCGCTGATTCAAAATATTGCGTCAGTGTTTCGAACACGAGTAAAAGTACTAGCGATAGAAACTTTGTAATCTCTCAGTAGGATGAAGCATTCGAAACAGAACACGTAGCATAAGAACCATGACCGCCAGCTGGCATCGCCTTCCGTTTCAGACGAATCTCGCCGACTTCTGGCATCATCTGAAGATGCGCCAGGATCGCCGTTCTCCACGCAGATCTGTCCTAATTGTGGACGTGACGTCATCGACGTGTAAACATTGGTCCGAAATAACAACGGCGCCGTGCTAGAGTGACGCTGTGACGTCAACGTTCAAGGGCGACAGGTTGCGTTTGTAACACGGCAGCTTCCAACAGAGCCGCTACCCCCCATCCCCCCCTTCATTCTTTCGTTCACGACAAGTTGCTGTCAACACTAGAGCGTAACAATGGATGTTCATCTGTCAGCTCCGAAATCTAATTTCACCTCTTCTACATGTCATGGCGAGCGTTTCTGATTTTGATTAATGAAGGTTTCCAGCCACGATATCACCAGCCTATTTCTCCTGTGTTCTGTGCCGTTTCTCTCACTATTTGCTGTTCTAATTTCCTTATAGTAGTCTATATTACTTCGTAGCATTACTCATTTATACGCAGTAAGGACCTGGTAACATCAATAGGTTGAAACATAAAGCTTTTCAGAAAGTCACACATACGGGTAGATACGAATTATAATCATCGTCCACAACAAAGTAGAAGTGTCATAAAAAGTATTGGCGACAGAGAAAAAAGAATCCGCACACTGAATGCCAAATTAAAATATCTGAAGCAGACATTCGAGAAACACGGCAATTTAGGAAAAAAATTAAGTGTAATAGTACGACCAGTAGGCCGAACGACTTCATAATGGAGGAACATATATTCTCTACCTTTTATTAAACCTTTTATTAAAAAAGCAACTGATCAAATGGGGAAGATTTTACATAGGCATAATATCAGACCCGTTTTTATACCAACGAAAATAATATGCCACCCCTCAGACCAGTAAAGGACAGGAACCCTCTTCTGTCGGCATATGGTATACAGGGTGTTACAAAAAGGTACGGCCAAACTTTCAGGAAACATTCCTCACACACAAAGAAAGAAAATATGTTATGTGGACATGTGTCCGGAAACGCTTACTTTCCATGTTAGAGCTCATTTTATTACTGCTCTTCAAATCACATTAATCATGGAATGGAAACACACAGCAACAGAACGTACCAGCGTGACTTCAAACACTTTGTTACAGGAAATATTCAAAATGTCCTCCGTTAGCGAGGGCACATGCATCCACCCTCCGTCGCATGGAATCCCTGATGCGCTGATGCAGCCCTGGAGAACGGCGTATTGTATCACAGCCGTCCACAATACGAGCACGAAGAGTCTCTACATTTGGTACCGGGGTTGCGTAGACAAGAGCTTTCAAATGCCCCCATAAATGAAAGTCAAGAGGGTTGAGGTCAGGAGAGCGTGGAGGCCATGGAATTGGTCAGCTTCTACCAATCCATCGGTCACCGAATCTGTTGTTGAGAAGCGTACGAACACTTCGACTGAAATGTGCAGGAGCTCCATCGTGCATGAACCACATGTTGTGTCGTACTTGTAAAGGCACATGTTCTAGCAGCACAGGTAGAGTATCTCATCTGAAATCATGATAACGTGCTCCATGGAGCATAGGTGGAAGAACATACTGACGAAACTAAAATGAGCTCTAACATGGAAATTAAGCGTTTCCGGACACATAACATCTTTTCTTTATTTGTGTGTGAGGAATGTTTCCTGAAAGTTTGGCCGTACCTTTTTGTGACACCCTGTATAAAGTTTACGTGTGGGAAAGTCTCAATTTGAACTTCCAAGAGAAGGGTTGTGGTGTGTGTACTGTAAGACCTTCAGTACACACACCATCAGATTATTTGAGTTGTCACTCTAACGAAGTAGGCGAGTGTCAGCAATATGTCTCGTGGTCTTATCGTGGCGTATTTATCTTCTGCCGTTAGGTCAGACGATAGAAATGCCACTTGCACGCTTAGAGTAGCAGATTGACGGTGACCAACTTTAAACAGAACTTGATTAATTTTCACACACATTTATTAAAGTAATAACAAGCATAAAAATTACTTAACTTGGTTCTGGATGCTATTTACAATTGACAATCTGAAGTTCCTTTGGTATTGGTAAGTTAATCATATTCTCACATATATCTCTGATACTTGACAAAAGTATCTATACATTTATCTTCACGGCTATGTACAGGAATATGGTAATCTTATTAGGTGCAGACTGAAACTTGACTATAGACTGGTACAGACAAATGTAGAACTCGTACAGACTGATACAGACTAATGCAGACTGGTACAGACTGGTGCAGACAATTGCAGACTGACTAATCGGAGGTCTGTACACTCGTTATAATACCTCGCGCGTTTATGTGTCACTGCGCGAGTGTGATCCACGAGGAGAAAAGGTTCTACGTTAGCAGCAATCTCATTGGCTGCGTTACGTATTAATACGTGGATTGGCGGAAGCAGAATTTGGTCCGTCTCTACGGCAGCGCCGTCTCGTAGTGCGGAGACGGACGAGCGCTGCGCCTGATCTGTTGTACTTAGCGGGGCGCGCTCTAGTGGGAAAGTTGTGTATGCTTTGACTACGCCGAACCATGTACACAACAAGGGTGAATAAACGTCTTTGTCGGCAACGGTAAGTAGAAAAACAAGCTGCAGCAGGGCATGTTCATCAGTCTGCAAATTATGAAAAGAAGTTTTCAGAACCAAAATTTTGTCTGACGAGCTATTGTAAGTGGGTCAAATCAAATGGTTCAAATGGCTCTAAGCACTATGTGACTTAACATCTGAGGTTATTAGTCCCCTAGACTTAGAACTACTTAATCCTCACTAACCTAAGGACATCACGCACATCCATGCCCGAGGCAGGATTCGAACCTGCGACCGTAGCAGCAGCGCGGTTCAGGACTGAAGCGCATGGAACCGCTCCAAGAATGTATCAGACTATGCAGAGTCAAAGACCGTGCCTCGACGAGACCAAAGACTGTTTAACAGTAACATAACTTGCTCTCTGTCTGATGTGCACATCGGTAACATCCAAAAATCACAGTGACCTGATCACTTTTCACGCTGAAGACCACGGTGCGCCATTCCATCTCTCAAGTGATCCTGTGACTGCACCAATCGAGCCGTGAATGTAAATGCTGTGGCGTGAGTTAACAACAGTTTGTGTTAACACGTCTGGGCTCAAAAGCCACCTGACCTGTGCTGTGGTGGCTGTACGATCTGCCACTGCTGCCGCCACAATACGACTCTCCTGGAGGGCGTCTGTGTTAGGTGGACGTCCAGGACCTCGTCTATAGGTGTGAGGATGTTCACGTGGCCACTGATACCAGCATCGCTGCACAAGTGGCAGAGCACGTGCAACTTGTGTGGCAGTTCACCGAAAGGATGTCCCCGCCACCCGGAAGGCTACAATTTGACTCCTTTCAATTTTGCTCAGTTCGCGGTAGGAAGCACTAGTGCGTCTCCGTGTCAGTGTTGCCTGCCTGCTTGACACGTCTGCACCACACTGAGCCTTCTGGCTGTGAACATTCTCTATTAAAGGATAGACACATATGGCGTTCTGGTAGCTATGCCACTATCCAATCTATTGGAGGATGACGTTGAAACCATTGTCAGTATATCTACTATCCCGCAGGTGGCATCGCATCAAAATTGACGTCATCTCGACAGGTGTACCAATTTTTTTCTGGCAGTTGTAAGCAGGCTGTTTAGGTTTTTATGTTGGTAACGTCACGTAGCGCTCTGTATGAAAATCACTGGCTGTGCTGTGTGCAGTCTGTGGCTGTTTGGCATTGTTGGAATATTCGCTATTGTAGCGTTGCACAGTCGGAGGTGAGCCGCCAGCAGTGGTAGATGTGGGGAGAGAGATGGCAGAATTTTGAGAGCGGACAATCTGGACGTGTGTCCATCAAAAAGAGTAAATTTGTAATAATGTATATCATGAACTGATATATACATTATGACTTTTGAACACTATTAAGGTAAATACATTGTTTGTTCTCTATCAAAATCTTTCATTTGCTAACTATGCCGATCCGTAGTTAGTGTCTTCAGTAGTTAGAATATTTTATTTAGCTGGCAGTATTGGCGCTCGCTGTATTGCAGTAGTTCGAGTAACGAAGATTTTTGCGAGGTAAGTGATTCATGAAAGGTATAGGTTATTGTTAGCCAGGGCCATTCTTTTGTAGGGATTATTGAAAGTCAGATTGCGTTGAGCTAAAAATATTGTGTGTCAGCTTAGTGATGATCAAAATAAGTAAAGAGAGAAACGCCTGAGTACGTTCAGTTTTGCTCAGCTGTTTGAAAATCAAATAACGTAAGGGATTTACCAGCACAGTAATTCATAAATTTTTCTAAGAGGAGATTTCACAGTGTGTATTTGTTACTGAGTCTAGTACGCTGAAAACATATATTGATGTATGACATGAATCTTTCAGAAAGCTAACACACCTCCAAACTATCACGACAAAGTTTTACAGATATATCGAACCTCGACAGAATTCGCGCACTTTTCGAAAAGTAATCGATTGAGAGGTAGATTGTTTTAAATGTCATTACTTCCTTTTGGTTTGTTAGAGGATGCAAAAGCATCGAAAGTAAATGCATCGAGCAATGACAGGACGAGTGGTAGCAGCTATTCTGTTCTTGTAAATCTTTTAAAACAGATAAATTCTATAAATTAGTGAGGGACAGAGGCACAGGCCTCACAAAAAGCGGATTCAATCTCTCGCAAACAGAGACGAGAGCTGGTGATAGAGTTGCCAGTTAGCTTATCCCGCTTAGTTTATTAAGCGTAGGCAGTGAATAATTAATCTTCGTCGTGCAGACGAAATTACGAAGGAGGTCTCCTCCCACCTCACCTTAAAGGAGGGCGATGAAAACCAGCTGAATCTGAATATTTCGTTCCTCGTTGACTATCTCAATTCTAAATGCAGAGCATTTCACAGGAAGCACACAACAAGAGGGGGTGTGAAAGTGCGTAGTACCTGCCGAAAAAAAATGGTACTGTTTTCAGAAGGGAAGGCTCGTCGTAACTATGGATAATGTCTTATTCCATCTAACAATAAGCTACTGGATTTACGTGCAAAGGAATCGCTCGAGAACACGATACTTTTGACTAAAACTGTTTAATTTCTAGTTAAACTTCCTGTTAAATAAAACACCTCGGTCGGCATCAGGATAGATTTATAAATTCACTATCCACAAAATTTAGTTCGTTCGTGAGTTAACGTAATGCCACCACAATAGAAAATTTCGCATTAGGTTATTCAACAGTTGGATAAGATCCTGTAGCCATATTTCCTCACATTGGGGCTGAAGATATTGAAGAAACCTCCATCAGAAATGTGCCAGAGCACTTCGTAAGATAAAATCTATTCCCATAAAAATGTTTGCTTAAGTATAAAGACAAACTCATTTATGAAATCGGTTTTAAACCCTAGAGCTGCCCAGTAAGGCCAAAAATTAGTATTGTTTTCATTAAAAATCATGGTCTCCGTTATATACTAGTAACAAAAAGCACGAGAAAGACGAACTGCTGAACTTTTCAAAAGGTGTCGTATTTTATTACTTGACGTAGTGTTGGCCGGGGCAGACCTGTGGGCTAACGGCAACGTCTTCGACTAGACCTTCGTCCCGGGCTCGATTCAAAACACAGTTTAAATTTTGTATGAAATTCATGAAGAATGACGGTGAATGACTTCCGTTATAAGGAGCCACCGTCATACTCTCAAACGGTCTTGCCAAGAGGGTGGAGGACTAAACACAGTTTGTGAAACCTACTACCCTTTGGGAAACTGCCGCTAAAAAGCGCTAGAATCAGCCATCAATCTTCGCACGAGGATGCAGAAGGCAACGGAAACTATTGTATTAAATAATTTAAATGTGTCATAAAGTCATGCAGAAGGCAGGGGACCATTATTATAATGATTACTAGTTCTGCATTGAGGCTGGCATGTGAAGCAAATAGGACATAAAAAACAGACTAGAACAGGCAGAGAGGCATTCACAGCCGAAAGAAGCCCACTAGTCTACTAGTGCCAAACATAGGCCTTAATTTGTAGAAGGAAATCTGTGAATGTTCGTCTGGAGCAAAGTACTGTGTGGTAGTGAATCATGGACTGTCGGAAAATAGGAAAAGAATAGACTCTAAGAGTTGTAAATGTGAAGCTGTAAATGGTTATTGAAAATTACTGACCGGACTGATAAGAAATGAAGAGGTTCTCCGCAGAATTTATCTCTGTGCTTGGTAGAATTACTGTTGTCATAATAATTGCAGTCATATGCTACGGCATCGGTTCTGTGTGTAGGTACTTTGTGCTTAACATCCAGTGTTAATAGCCTGCATTGTACCTGCAGATGCGCTAGGATTAACACATGGCACATGGATCAGTTACTTCAATAACCATGCAACTCCTCGAGAAATCAATGACATAATAATTAGACGAGGTTTGTTATCAGTGGGTGGGCACATATTCTGATTGACAGACTCGTAAGGCTATATGTTTGACCATGAACATTAACGGAAGGTATTTGTCACTAATTGCTTTACGACTAATAATATGCTGCGCTGCTGGAGAACGTTAGCCTTGCTGGAAGACAACCGATGCGGTTTATGCATGACTGAGCGTATGTTATTCCCTACACTTCGTAGACAATAGCTAACCAATCATTTAATTAGTGATAGATTAGTGGGGAACATCAAGTAACGCAGCTTTCCTGTTCGTCAAACGTCACTACTTTAAGTTTCTACTTATGGTGCATTTAAAACCATTGGTGTATGCCACATCCATTGACAAGGTGCCGTTGTCATCGGAGTGTGTGTCCTATAGATGTGATAAAATCCAAAGGCACTTAAGTGTGCTCACGCGAGTTAATGATTCTCTGAGAAGAAAGACTTAGAACGTGTAAGAAGAATGACAGCTATACGGAAGACCGTGTGTAATATCAGCAGACCGGTGGCTAACAAGCAGCAGAACTGCACATATCTTTGTTCTAGGAATATGGTTACACGAATTCTGTTTTTTAGTTTTGACTAATACTGTCTTATGCAAGACAATAGGAATTTTTTCGTCATTACATTTTACTTATTATCTCGCAGAAATGAAGCTACGACGATTAAACTTAGTATTTCACTTTCTCTACCCATTTGTCTGTCAATGAGACACACATTTCCCAACGCTGCATGTCTTCTTGGAGATCTTCGTCGCAGAAGACTGCATTTTGGCTGTTGAGAAAAAAATTCCATCTTGGAAATTCCATCTTTGTGATTCTGAAAATGTCTGCCACATAATAGATTTTTCATCGGAGGAAAGGAGAAGAAGTAACGAAATACTTAGGAAAATATGGGGTTGAGACAAAATTTTATAATTATAGAAGGAACATCTATGAGCATGTTTAGTGCAGAACGAGCTAAGTCACTGTAATGGAATAAAAACACAGTTTCGTACAGCTTCCTGCTGTGTGTTCGTTTTGATAGTCTCCCGAAACCTCGATTGGAGATTTTAGTAGTATGCTCCTGTGACAGTTTGCCTCTTGAAAATACAATCTGTTCGCACTACGGTAAAGAGCAAAGGGAGTTGTAGGCCAGATAATTTATGGCCTGTCATCTGTACCTTATCAGTGATTCACGAACACCCTCCCCTCCCCTCCCCCCCCCCCCTCGCCTCACCCTCCCTCACCCCTCTAGGCCACTTGGTCTGTTATATAGGCTTTATTATCATTACCAATACAATTTACGGTCCCACTGGAACTGCCCTTTTCCTTATCACTATAACTTATTACCCTTATCAATATAATTTATCACACAGTTACAACTACCATATTCCCTGTTGCTATAATTTGTTATCCATACCGCTATAATATAAAAACAAATTATCCTATTAGGACTACAGTTTTACTAATTGCAATAATTTACTACCAAAATTATCCTTGTCACTAAAATTTAATATCCAATTTATTATCAATATCACAGCAATTTATTACCCAATATGGCTGCAGAATATAAGTCTGCCACCATCTATATAGCTCCACGTAAAACGGTCGGAAATGGAAAAAAAATCCTAGTGAGATAGCTTGCACATTGCGTGAACCATTTATTTAGTAACATTTAGGTCCTTCCAGACATGTGTTAAAATTTTCTGCAGATCACCCAAGATATTGCAGGTACTGTGCAAAGTACAAAAATTAAGAAATAAAATACGTGTGAGACAGCTTGTTTCACAGTTGTATATGACACGCTTCGTTTACAGAAATATTTCAACGTTTGGTACACTGCAACACACCACACGTTTTAAGGGGATGTTTGTAGCAATCTTTTTTAAACAATATACGCTCTTTCTACATAACAATTACATTTTGGAGATGTAGAGTCATTTTTAAACTAACTATACTAACAGAACCAGTTTCCACATTTAATAGTCACCACAGGCTTTTTATGCACTTACATTGTGTCCGTACCAATTCCCAGGGTCCACACCAGGAGTGGTGGGAGGAAGTGAGGCACTGGCCGTAACCCTCTGCTATTACCTGCCGCCACTGTGCCTGCAGTGCGAGGGAAGGAATCCAAACAACCTTGGCGGCAGGCCTGTTTCACTTCTCGAGCCCTGCCACACGTGCACCCTGTGCCAGGGGCGACGTTTTTTGTCTCCATACACGAAGAGGTCCCTGGTCCAGCACAGGATATTACAGAGTTTCTCTCACCCAAGAAATTTTTGTAAAAATTCACCTTCCTGACTTTTTCATTAAGGCTGGGACTCAGTTCACGTTTGACATGTTTTCAGATCATACAGTGGTGCATCTGGAATGCAGAAAACATAATGGAACAGCTTGTGTTCACGAGCTGTTGCACTATCAGCGTGCCACAGCATCTGGTATGTCCGCTGTATGGTATGTGCACTGTTCCATGAGTCGCCTGTCATTTTACAGGGCGCTTGCGCATAAATAGGTCGGGTATTTTGTTTCAGCACAGAACAGTCTATAGCATTTGCTGCACAATCTTAAAAATTGACTGCATCGGTCACACGACATCACCTTGGTTGTGTATCCACAGATGCAGAGAGATTTTTTAGTGTTTATAATATTATACACAGTCCAGTCACATTGATGTTATCATTTGGCAGAATTCTGGCTAACCACTTTCTGCAGTGTGGACCACTGCAAGACTTGCAGGAGGAGAGTCAGTGAGGTTCTGGGAGGCACCGACGGGAATGTGGAGCCGTGCTGACTCCAGAGCCATGGCCAGCTGTGCTGGATTTCGATGCTGAGGGCGGTCCCACTGATTCTAGAATTGGTTTAAATCCGGGAGATTTGGTGTCCGGGGGAGGACGGTAAACTCATTCTAGTGCTTTTCAAACCATGCATGTGCGCCATGAGCTGTGTGACATGTTGCATTGTCCTGCTGATAGGTGCCACTGTGTTGGCAACAATAAACGGCATGTGGGGGTTGGACGTGGTCCCGACGAATAGATGCATACTTGTGTTGATCCATTATTCCATCCATGGCGAAATCACCAAGTGAATGCCACGAAAATATTCCCCAAACCATAATGCTCCCTCCTACAGCCTGGATCCTTCCAACGATTGTTATAGGGCCATACATGCCAAAGGCTGTCTGTCTGATGAAGCATAAAAAGTGATTCGTCTGAGAAGGCCAACTGTCACCACTCAGTCGACGTCCAGTTTTGGTACTGGCATGCAACACACAGTCTTCATTCCCGTTGAACAGTGGTAGGAATGGGTGCATGAACCAGGCCCCTGCTACAGAGGCACACATGCAGCAACGTTCACTGAACAGTCATCGTGGAGACACTTCTGGAAGTTCTTTTTCATCTGGGTGGTCAGTTGTCATGCGCTGTACATCTGTTTATCTGTACAAATATGTGCAGCCATTGTTCACCTCTGCCAACTAGGCCCATGGTGCACGGCAACTGCGTTAGCGACCGTTACGATAGCGCCCTTTTGTTATCCACGGTATGCTTTAAGCATGGGAGCAGGCAAACTGTTCACAAACTTTGCTATTTCGGAAATACTTCCGCCCTTGGCCCAAAAACCAATGACATGCCCTTTTGGACACGAGATAAATCGCTAAGCCTCTGCATTGTGACAGTGACTGCACTGATTTCTGCGTCCCCTGGACACGCTTTATATACGCTCCACTGCTAGTGTTGCTACCTGATGTCTGTGAGTGGTTATTGAGCGTTGACATTGACGATAGGCGGTGGTCACATTAATGTGACTGGACTGTCTAATTATTACTGCATTCGGTAGACAACAAAACCAATTGTGTATTGTATAGGAATTTAAGTTAGTAACTATTATACAAAGTATCGTATTGCATACTTAGGCCAGCATTATTTAGTAGAATATCATCTTCCCACAATGTGTCTGCACACAATGCAAAACTACTTTAAGAGTATGCAAAGATTTAGGTTCTTAATACATCCATTGTTCATTTTTCCAATTTGCTGTTTAGGAGTGAAATGGTCGATACAGCTGATATCGGGTTTCAGCTAGCGATTATTATATATCTCCTGCCACTTGGGTAGCGCAAATGTGCAAACTTGCTCCACTCGTAGTTCCAAATTCAAATGGTTCAAATGGCTCTGAGCACTGCGGAGGTCATCAGTCCCCTAGAACTTAGAACTACTTAAACCTAGCTAACCTAAGGACATCACACACATCCATGCCCGAGTCAGGATTCGAACCTGCGACCGTAGCGGTAGCGCGGTTCCAGACTGTAGTCGTAGTTGCATGTAGTGTGCTGTGTGATCTGTAGGGTGATTATAATTAAAATGAAACTTTTAAACCGCTGTACAAATACCACCACTGATCAAATTGCAACGGAATATTTTCAGAGGAGGAGGAAAACGTATGACAGAAGAAAAATTAATAGTTACAAAATGTAGCATAGATGGCGCTGTAAGCATCATACTTTAATAGTGGTCGACTACAAATGAGTCATATAACAATGCCTAAAATGTACGATTTACGTTAAACAAACTGTACTACTCAGAGTGCATGGGCGTACAGGTCTGGTACTGTTCGTTACAAAAGCCCATCCACCACGGCAAGGTCATATCTTATCGCATGGCGAAAATCAGTTTTTAATTGCCCTGAGGCCAAAAACCGCATAGGAAGCATCAGCCAAAATCAAATCGGATTCTTAATTTCCGCGTGACTGACGCAAAACATGTTCAATATGCTGTCCACCGTTTTCTGCAACAAGTTGAAATCGAGAAACACCATGTTCCACAACTAATCGAAGTATTTCCAGGGTTACGTTCAGAATGTGTTGCGCAGTGCATGCCTTCAGTGCAGCTAAGCTTGCAATCGGAACACTGACACAACATCTTTGAGATTGCCCCACAGCCAGAAGTCACACGGATTAAGATCAGGTGATAGGGACGGCCAGGCTGTAGGGAAATGGCGGCTGATAGTTCTAGCATCTCCGACATGTCGCTTCAGCAGCTGCTTAACTGAATATGTAATGCGCGGAAGAGCGCCATCTTGCATAAAAATGACCCCACTCACGCTGTTGGTGAGCTGGAATGATGTGGTTGCTCAAAAGACGCTCATAACACTTACCAGTGACGGTAGAGGTAACGTGACCGGAAGCACCCGTCTCTTCAAAAAAATATGGCCCTATGATAAATTATACCGTAAACCCACACCACAGAGTAACCTTTTCAGGATGAAGTGGTACTGGTTGATTTGCGTGTGGATTTTCCGTTGACCATATTCCACAATTCTGTGTATTCACATATCCTGTCACATGAAGTGGGCTTCGTCTGCCCACAAAGTCTTCCACTGCTGGTCATTGTCCACTTCGATGTGAGCAAGAAATTCTAAAGCAAAGGTCTCTCTTGCTGGCAGCTCAACAGGAAGCAACTAGTGCAAATGGGTAATTTTGAATGGGTAGCAAAGAAGGATGTATCGCAGGATTTTGCACACCGTGCTTACGGGTATGTCCAATGTTCGGGCAATTCTCCGTGCACTACACGTTTCCACACCACCACTCGTCTCCTCCTGCATTGCTGCGCACTGACGTCGAATCAATTCGTTCTCTCCCTCTACCAGGTTGCACACCAAAAGAACCCGTCTTTTCGAATTTCCAGATCATTTTCTCCAAGACCACGGCAGTCATCGAACCAACGCCTTTTTTCAAATTCTTCAGTGTCCGGAACTTCTGCAGAGCGACGTGTGCACAGTCATCATTCTTGTAATACAGCTTTAGAAGCAGAGCGCGATCCTGCATTTATACAGTCGTGGCGAACGTCGCAGACGCGAAATGAGGAAAAGCCGTGTACCCGGCGTGTTTATGCCAACTTCAATTGGCCGTGCGCTTGACAGGTGTTCTCATTTCATGACACATACAGCGCATTCTATTGATCAGTTTACGCACTACTTTTTTTCTTTTGTCATACGTTTTCCCCCTTCACCGATAATATTCCATTGCAATTTGACGTCATTCTGGGCTGTGGTGTTATTTCTACAGCGTTCTGAAAGTTTAACTTTAATTATAATCACCCTGTACATTGTGTATTCACTACCTGATCAAAAATATCTGGACGTCTACTAATCGACATTCGTATGGAGAGTGTACAACAGTCAAAATTCACACCATAAACCTTGGCTGGCAAAAGAAAAAATTATTTTGTGTAAGAAGCGATTTCTTACATGTGCAGGATTTGCGACAATTTGTCTGGCACAGGTCAACCTGAGAATTGTTTTGGGTGGTTCCTGACTTCCACATACGCAGTTCCTATACTGGTTTCTCATCTGTGTATTATAAACGTAATTGTGTACGTTTTAAGTGGTCTGTTTTCTAGGAAGTGTACTTTAAGATTCTTGATGGTTCTCTTGGAAATCCATCATGATTTTTAAGAAAAGAGAGAGAGAGAAAGAGAGAGAGAGAGAGAGAGAGAGAGAGAGTGAGAGAAATTCATAAGGATGATGGCGAGGAAATTAGTCGTGACACATGCCGCACCTTGACTCAAGCTTCATCTAAGAGGTCCAACTTTAACATCACCTCAGCTGAAAGAAATGCTCTACGAGACTTGAGAGAAGATCAAGACATCGTCTACTTGCCTTCTGACAGAGAAAATGCTACTGTGCTTCTCTAAAGCACGGAATACAACAGCAAGATACACAAATTGCTCGACGATCCTGCACATAGTAAATTAAAAAGTGATCCGACTGGTAGGTTCCAGAGAGAGACTGTGGAACTCATCAGGAAGAACTCCATTCCGGCGAAAGTCGCTAATGGTTTGCGTCAACAGGCTGCAGTTCCTCCTAGACTCTACGGCCTACCCAAGATCCATAAGAATAGGGTGCCTCTCTGTCCCGTTGTAAGTAGTATAGGAGCACCTACTTATTTTATTGCCAAGTACCTGACATCACTATTGGGACCTCTCGAAGGCAAGTGCGACCATCACATTCGAAACTTTGAAGATTTCATTGGTCGCCTGAAAACTCTTAGATTGCAATCATCAGATCTCTTAGTAAGTTTCGATGTTGTCTCTTTATTTACAAAGGTGCCCTTGCAGGACTCTTTGGATCTCATTAGCAACAAGTTTGAGGGGGACATAGTAGCATTATTTAAACACGTGCTTAGTTCAACATACTTCTTATTTCATGACCAATATTTTGAACAAGAGGACGGTGTCGCTATGGGAAGCCCTCTGTCTCCTGTGGTGGCCAATTATTTTATGGAGGACTTTGAAGAAAAAGCATAACAGTTAGCCACTCTCAAACCCTCAAGTTTTCTGCGTTATGTGGATGATACATTTGTGGTGTGGCCACATGGACTTGATACTCTACCTACGTTTCTTCAGCATCGGAATTGGCTCCATCCGAATACAAATTTCACATTGGAAGTGGAAAAAATGGTACTTTACCTTTCCTTTATGTTTTGGTACGAAGGAAAGCAGATGGAACCTTGGAACACAGCGTCTACCGCAAGTCAACGCATACAGATCTATATCTGCAGGCCACAAGCTGCCATCATCCTGCACAATGCGGTAGTGCATTACGTATGTTAGTTGGCAGAGCTCATGTCGTATCTGATCCTGAAAGCCTATCGAGTGAAATACAACATTTGAAGACAGTGTTCCGACAAAACAGTTATTCTGAGAGACAGATATGTAATGCATTCAGGCCCAGGCGAGTTCAATTTATGGAGCAGAATGAAGATAAGAAGGCACCCACCACTTTGGCTTTTTTGCCATATTTTGGTGCCATGTCGTCAAGAACCGGAAGATTCCTCCGAAGATATGGAATTCATACGGTTAAAATGGCTCTAAACACTATGGACTTAACATCTGAGGTCATCAGTCCCCTAGGCTTAGAACGAATTAAACCTAATCAACCTAATGACATCACACACATCCATGCCCGAGGCAGCATTCGAACTGCGACCGTAGCAGCAGCGCGGTTCCGGACTGAAGCGCCTAGAACCGCTCGGCCACAGCGGCCGGCGAAGTGGAATTAAGTGTGTTTTTCAACCATCTGCAAAATTGAAAAACCTTTTGGGTTCAGTTAAGGATGACCTTGGCCTGAGGAAATGTGGTGTGTACAAGATTCCTTGTCAGTGTGGGGCAGCGTATATAGGTCAGACGTGCCGCACAGTACAAGAACGCTGCGATGAACATCAGTGTCATACACGCCTTCGTCAACCGGAAAAGTCGGCAATTGCGGAACACTGTCTGATTACAGGACATCGCATGATTTATGAAAAGACGGAAGTTTTATCCGCGGCATCATCTTCCTTGCATTGCGCCGGCCGAAGTGGCCGTGCGGTTCTAGGCGCTGCGGTCTGGAGCCGCGAGACCACTACGGTCGAAGGTTCGAATCCTGCCTCGGGCATGGATGTGTGTGATGTCCTTAGGTTAGTTAGGTTTAACTAGTTCTAAGTTCTAGGGGACTAATGACCTCAGAAGTTGGGTCCCATAGTGCTCAAAGCCATTTGAACCATTTGAACCTTGCATTGCGTCATTAAGGAAGCAATACATATCCGTACAGCCGATAATCTCATCAACAAGGATACGGGACTTCAACTGAGCACAGCCTTGAACTCTTCATTGGCTGCTATTAAATCACGAAACGATAATCAAGATTCTTCGATAACAGGCCCGTCATAACATTGGTCTAGTACAGCCGGTGGTGAGTAACGTCTGGCCACAATTTTGGCAAACGTAGCGTACAGCGCACATGCAGGAGTGCCGCTCTGCAATTTTCGGCAGAGGGAGTTTGAATATGATATCATCTACCTGAAATCATTGCGCATGCCAGATTTCCGCGCCTGCGCATTCTTCGCGCGCGTGTTCTAGAAACGGGGCGTCGACGTGCGGATACCGTTAGTCGTACCTAGCCACCAGCAAGGTTGAACCACCTGAAGATGTCGGACAGTTGCTCCGAGGAAATATTGTGGAATTTGCACAACGTGATCCGGCAGCAAACCCGTGAAGACTATTTACAACACATCCACCGGGAAAGCCTGAAGAGTCACGACATGTGTTTACATCATTTATTGAACCCATTCACTATGTAACTGTTATAGAACTTAGAATGACTTTGTTTTCCTCTAATTATTTTTTAGCATAAATATAAGGAAACTTCCATCTTTTGAAACTGCAATTTCAGTAGCAAAAGGCGGAAATTTTTATCTTTATGATAAAATACAATTGAAGTTATCAACTGAAGAAAATTGTTGCAAATACTAGCTACATGTCTTTCCTCTATTAAAGTGCACATATTTAGTGCCATTTCCATCTTGTATATAGTGTCTGCATTAAAGCCCCACATTTTGTTTTGCTAATTCTGACCACTTTCTTTTTGTACTGCTTACTTTTCAAAGTTTATCTGTACTTCAGTCTGATCTTATTAATGTGGGAATTATATAGGATTATTATATGTAGGTGTAGGCAGTAGCCGGCCGAAGTGGCCGTGCGGTTAAAGGCGCTGCAGTCTGGAACCGCGAGACCGCTACGGTCGCAGGTTCGAATCCTGCCTCGGGCATGGATGTTTGTGATGTCCTTAGGTTAGTTAGGTTTAACTAGTTCTAAGTTCTAGGGGACTAATGACCTCAGCAGTTGAGTCCCATAGTGCTCAGAGCTATTTTTGTAGGCAGTAAAATATGACTGTTATGTTATGGAGAATTTGTGAGTAACGGAATTAGAGTTTTTCCATAAGATCCGTCGGTACGTGGTATGACAATTGTTGGATGGTAGCAGGAAGTGAGCATCTGGCTTGTCAAGTTAATTTTGACGCAAATTCAGGGCCATATAGTTTCCTGATTCAGAAGTGGATTTTTATTTGCTCTAAGGGGCACAGTTGCATTCTCCAGTGACAGAGGGCTGCCGCAACCAGAATGGGAGCATATGCCCAAAAAATGGAGGAGTGTGGAAACAGGTGCAGTCAGGGCGAGAGCTGACAGGCAAGAGGCCGTCCCAATGGTATCGTGGCGCTCTTGCCAGTCCGCTCCGAGTCCCGATGTGACAATTTCCAGCCCTTCCATTGATATGAAAGTGGTATCTGTTCTTTCGGACATGTCCAAAAGAACAGATACCATCGGCTACCGTGCAGCTCTCTAGAATGAAATGATAATTAAATCAAGACCTTAAGCTGTCGACAGGCGTTGATATACATCAACGGGGAAAGTTGTAAATGTGTGCCCCGACCGGGACTCGAAACCGGGATCTCCTGCTTAAATGGCAGACGCTCTATCCCTCTGAGCCACCGAGGGCACGGAGGATAGTGCGACTACAGGGATTTATCCCTTGCACGCTCCCCGTGAGACCCACATTCCCAACTTAATGTCCACTCATTACATTCGTAGTGCCCCTGCCCATTACACTCATTACTCGCGGCAGACAATCTTACCGAGTCCCGTAAGAGTTCGGGCAATGCGTGTGCATCCAGCACAGAAGAAGAAGGTCAATGGCCGGTTAGCCTTAAAGATATGAAGATGGTATCTGTTCTTTCGGAAAGAATTGGGAAATGAGGTTTACAAACGTATTTTTTTCGCATATAGTCTAATGTAGTAAAAGACCTCCAACCCATCATTTTTTATAAGTACGCGAACATGTGATCAGTCTCTGTTAGTGAATGACGACATCTTGTATTCGCCATTCGTATCAATATTTTATCCATATACCAATAGTGTGTTTAAAGTAATTGCTTGCACATCGTCAATGGCCAGTTTCTTTCAAGTCGCAGTTTATAGCTTTCCTTCATGGCAAGTGCTTTCGCAAAAAAAATATATTTTACGTTCGAACCTTACTCCGGGTGAAGGCAGGGCATCCTAAATTAGTGATAAGTACTGTCACAAAATAGGAGCGATAGAGCCACGGTTATGGCACGTGAAGTGGTGTGGCAGTCATTACAACACAGGCCTTTTTCGTTGCGGCAGGATTTTCTCATGAAATTTCAGTCACAAAGTTTCTCCTCAGAGTGTGAGAACATTTTGTTGACGCCTATCTGCGAAGGGGGAATTATCATTATAATAACATAAGAGAAATTCGAGCTCGCACAGTAAGATTTAAATGTTCGTTTTTCTTACGCGCTGTTCGAGAGTTGTTCGGTAGAGAAATGAACCCTCTGCTAGACACATAACAGTGAATTGGATAGTAACTCTGTAGATGTCCCAGATAAGGATGTCAGATCATAAATTGTCTGTGTCAGAATTGCCTTTGCTCCGTACTGACCACACTAAGGTAGTGTCACAAAATATTCTGCATCATCTCACTCACTGATGGCGATGAAGCCACGTATTTCTACTATCTGCTTTGCGCTTTTGCCTCGGGCTCATAGCGACAAGCCCAGACCTCCTTCGTGGAAATTAAATATGTCTGGCCTGACACAGCTGCAAACTGCCGCTGCTGTGTCGGCCTGGCAGACTGTTTGAATAGGTGAGAGTGGTCGGAAAACCCACCGGATGGCGACCTTTGTCTTGTCCAGAGTGTCATGTAAGATGTGAAAACTGATCCATGATTGTTTTCCTCTTTTTCCAAGTATCACCTCTTCGTTCTACGACATTCAGAATCGTTTACCACACTCTAAAAGTCTACACTGTCTAACCACTGTGTCATGTGATGGTACATTGTCGCCGTACTCCTCCTCCAGCTTAGCATGGACTGTTGCACCGTTGTAACCCTTCAAATGCAGCAAAGACAAATTACCGCTCGATGCTCCACTTCATCGGTTGGCTGTGTCATGATGCTGAGGCCTTTCTAGCGATGTACTACGGTACTATGTCGCGGGGATTTCAATCGATATCAGGACTGCAGGTGAAAAAAAAGGTTACGTACCTTTTTTTGAGATTATACTTAAAACTACCCTCGTTTGTTATACACAAATAAGGAATTGTGCGACATAAATGAAAGTTGAAAGTTAATGGTTGTGTTTCTACATCTAAAAGATGCTGTTTATTCAAATTTCACACTAGTCACGTGAGAATGATGCTAATAGCGCCGCTATGATCAAGCACATCAGGTTTTTATTAAATACGGGTTGTAACAGTCCTCAGCGATAGTTACCTTTGAGATTCGACGTGGTGAGTTGATATTAGTCATGAACGTCTTTACGGCTACAAAGACGCCATAATCAAGACTTCACTTTGTACGAGGTCGTATAATTGGGCTTGATGTTCCCTCTGCGATACTGTAGAAAGACTTGCCAGGATTATAGCCAGTATACATTATTGCTAGCAGCGGTGGTCACGAGAATGTGTGGTCTGGACGACCACGAAGCACTACCGGAAGGGAAGACCATCGTGTTCGGCGTGTGGTGGTATCACATCGTAGTGATCTGCAACAGCAATATGACCAGCAATTGGCACCTCATTGAGACAACAGACTGTTACAAATCGGTTACTTCAAGCACAGCTCAAAGCCAGACAAGCTGTTGCGTACATTCCACTATGCCCGAACCACGCCATTTGCGACTTCAGTGGTGTCAAGGGAGAACCCATTGGAGGGCAAGGTGGAGGTCTGTTGTGTCTTCGGATGAAAGCTGGTTCTGTCTCGGTGCCAGTGATGGCAATGGACCTTCACGTGGAGTTATGGTGTACGATGCGATATCGTATGACAGCAGGATCACTCTCGTGGTTATCCCACGCTCTCTGACTGCAGATCTATATGTCTGTCAGGTGATTAGACCTGTTGCTGCCATTTATGAACAGCATTGCATGAACAGTTTTCCAACAGGATAACCCTCGCTCACATACCAACCCAAAATGCTCTACGGAGTGTCGACTTGTTGTCTTGGCCTGCTCGATCACGAGATCTGTGTACAATCTAACACTCATGGGAAATAATCGGACAGCACTCCAGCGTCACCAACAAAGAGAAAAAAAAATGGTTCAAATGGCTCTGAGCACTATGGGACTTAACATCTGAGGTCATCAGTCCCCTAGAACTTAGAACTACTTAAACCTAACTAACCTAAGGACATCACGCACATCCATGCCCGAGGCAGGATTCGAAACTGCGACCGTAGCGGTCGCGCGGTTCCAGACTGAAGCGCCTAGAACCGCTCGGCCACTCGGGCCGGCAACAAAGAGCATTAACCGTCCATGCAGTGACCAACAAGCGCAACAGGCATGGACCTCCATCCCACAAGCTGATATCCGGCACCTGTAGAACAAAATGCATCCACATCTGCAAGCTTGCTTTCAATATTCTGGCTGTTACAGCTTTATTAATGTAACACCATTTCGCGCTAACACTAACCTGTTATCTTGTAATGTTAATCATTTAAATGTGTTACCTAGACAAACGTTTTTCGGAATTTCATTACGCTCCATTAATTACTTTTCTGATGTTGCGACTTTTTTTCGTCATTGTAACTAGCCCTCTTATATTGTATTTTCCAAAGCTTGAGTGGGTGGTAAGCATTTCAGGCAAGAAGAAAATAGCAGCTTTTGGAATGTGGCACTGCAAAAGAATGCAGAAGATATAAATAGGTAGACCGCAAAGCAGAATCTAATTGGGCAAAACAGAATTTGTGACACAAAAGCAGGGATCGGTTGACAGGACACGTCCTGAGATAATAAGCAATAGTCAGTTTCGGAACTGAGGATGTTTCTTTATTTTGGGTGGGGGGGGGGGGGGAATTAAAATTGTAGAGGGAGACTAACAAGGAGACGGCACGACCGTGGGGTCGGGGATTTGTCCGAAATTTTGTGTGGTGAAAGAGGACCCCTAACACCTCACGTGGTTAATGTATTAGGACGCACTACTCGGAAAATCCCGAGAAAAAGTGATCCAAAGTTTCTTAGGTGCCGTATGAATATAAAATGTTAGTCCATTCCCGAGTCGCCGTTTGGCCTACATGGATAGCGCTCGGACCCTTACGCCAGAGGTCTCGGGTTCGATTTCTCCTCCGGCACTTTTTTTTCCTTCTGTTTCTTGCAAAATTGCAGCGCATTGTTACATGAAAATCGTGAAATTAATTCCCGTGGAGATTGTATAAAAATTCGTTCTATAATTCACCATCAATTATCGTCACCAATATTCCGAGACACGATTCAATATTCCTGGTTTGCCTCAAAATTATCAGAAACTCAAAACATTTTCGTAAATGTTAATGAGGCATGTTCTTGTAGAGATTTATTGCAACCGCCCTGTGATTGTGAAAAATCCGCTTTTATATGTTGCGCAAGATGTCACAAAAAATTATTGCTTTGTTTGTTTTTACGATAATTACCACTGCGGTTCTTGTTTATAATTATTATATGAATAAAAATTGAATGTTTCCCAATCGACTTTGTTATTCTGATTAAAAACCAATGTTTTTTCCTCATATACTTTACAATGATAAATGGAAAACCCAACGCCATGAATTGTGTTGTTGGACAAAAAGAAAATAATTTTTATTCAATAGTGTAACTAATTTGTTAAAGATAATGTAGGTTTGGGAAAATTTCTGAATAACTGGTGGGATAACAAAAGAAAATGAAACAGAAGGGAAAAAAGTACCGGAAGAGGAATCGAACCCGAGACCTCTGGCGTAAGAGTCCGAGCCCTAAACATCTACGACAGACATCGGCTCGGCAATGCACTAACATTTTATACTCATATGGCACCTAAGAAACTTTCGATCGATTTTTCTCGGGATTTTCCGGATAGTGCGTCCTAATATTTTAACCACGTGATGTTTAGGGGTCCTCTTTCACCACACAAAATTTCGGACAAATCCCCGACCCCACGGTCGTGCCGTCTCCTTGTAAGACATGAATAGCATAAGCAGGTTCAAAAGAAACTTCCGACTGAACATCACAATTAAAAACAACAGTAAGTACCCTGATTTGCAAACTTCATATTCGGACCGTTTTTTGCTGATACAAGGAGAGTTGTATTACGATTTCGCCACCAGTGGGTAGTTAGCACTGAGATTAAATGCAGACGTACTGACGCTGTTGCTGTCTGACACGATGTCTATCACGTCTGTCAGAAAACCCAAACGGCGTACGGCGGAATGTGAGGCGGGCGGTCGGGTGCGGCAAGTGGCTGCGCTGCGGCGCCCTCGGCTGGCGCGGAGTGGCGACGCCTTCGGCCGTCACCTGGCGGCCGCTCCTCAGTGACGGGCCGGCCACGTGCCGTATTGATCGGCGTTGTAGCGCCAGTTTGATTTGACAGCGGCGTGGGTGGGTCGAGCCAGCCAGCCCGCCCGGCCGCCGGCTCGGCGCGCCTCACACGGCCGGCGCCGGGGCTGCCCTCAGCGCCGAGGCTCACGTTTCGCCGCCCCCACGCCTCCAGCGGAGGCCGCTGGGGCCGCCGAGTGCTCTACAGGGTCTTTGCAACACCTAGAAACTGCGTAACACACGGCTAAATTTCCGAGTGGCTGTATACCATCTGAGCTGTCTGTCTGTGTTTCACGTGAAAACACCAGTTCACCAATATCGGACTAGTATTACGTGCAAAAACACAATCCTTTAAAGACCTTTCCCCAAACACTGTTAGCCTTTTTTTTGTCATCATCAGTAGGGCTTTAATATACTTCATATTGTGGTGAAAACAACGGTGTTGAAGAATTAAAATTAACGCATTATTTATTCACGACGCTCGTTTCGCCATATACAAGGCATCTTCAGATTGACCTACATTAATTACAGTTATATTACAAAGGCTTGATCCTAATTTACAACTGGAAACATTACAAATTTCTCTTGTTTTTTTTTTAATTAAAAACTTACCAGTTTAGTGTTGATAAGCGGGTTTTTGGTGCCACGATTAATGCATCATCAAAAATATGCTGCCCTCGCCACACACAGTAAAATAAATCGAAGCAAGTACGTGCTCGTGTCATGTATTAATAACGTAACACACGAAAACCTATGGATAATCAAAATAAATCAAAACATAGGAAAAAATTATATCGGATGGTATTATAATAAGGCTTAGAAACAACAGCCGTAACACTACGCTACTGAACTGACGGTGCACCAACGCCATCTGCTGTGAAAAACGGACACTAGCAACAGGAACAATGTGTCACGGTGCTTTGCAGAGTGCATCACAGCGGAGAACGGAGAACGCTGCCTCCAGCGTATTGACGGTGTGACGGATGATGTAGAGGCCTGATTCTGTCTTGAATCCACTGGTCTAAGGCACACAGACCTACAAAGTAATCAATTTACATCTTCTTCCGTTTTCTTACAGGTACGAACCATAGCCATCGTAAAACCGCCCGCTATTAATTTTCAATAAAACTTTTTTTTGTATATTTATAGACGCAATCACATTCTTATGACATAGTCATAACCGATTTCTACCATACAATGACCATCTTTACCTTCTATAACAATACAAAAGAAAATTTATATTACAACCTAAAAATAAGTGCAATATTTAACCAGGCTTGTTAATAATCTACCTGAATTTGTGCGACATAGTTATAGTTCATACCTTTAAGTGGGAGGAGCGTGCCATTCACCTGCAGCAGAGTACTACACTTGTCATCCTGCCCATGTCGTCCCTGCCGTAATAATGGACAACGGCCGGCCGTTGTGGCCGAGTGGTTCTAGGCGCTTGAGTCCGCAACCGCGCGACCGCTACGGTCGCACGTTCGAATCCTGCCTCGGGCATGGATATGTGTGATGTCCTTTGGTTGGTTAGGTTTAAGTAGTTCTAAGTTCTAGGCGACTGATGACCTCAGAAGTTAAGTCCCATAGTGCTCAGAGCCATTTGAACCATTTTTGAATGGACAACGGCATAAACAGGCAATATCTTGAAATATAGCGCCATCGGGCGTCAGAAATACATTCTAAAAGTGCTATTACTATTTTCATCTATAGCAATGTTTTCGCCTTGTTCTGAAATGTTATTTCACTGATTTAACGATTTATTCTGTAACTTTGAATTTTATATACATTTGACCTAAATATTAATAGTAAATTTGTCATATTTTAGGCTTTTGAAAAATAAAGACTATCTTATAGAGGACGAGCGCATCCAGCCCAAAGAGGGGGTACAAAATCTAACAATTTTTTATATCTATATAAGACTGGTGTTTTGCATTTTATAGCTAATTTGAAAACGCATGAACCTGTGTTCAGTGTATGCCGCCTTTAGGTATGAACTATAAGTATTTCGCACTAATTCAGGTAGATTACTAATAAGCCTGGTTAAATATTGCACTTATTTTTAGGTTTTAATATAAATTTTCTTTTGTATTGTTATAGAATCTGAAGATGGTCATTGTATGACCGAAACCGGATATGACTGTGTCATAAGAATGTGATTGCGTCTATAAATAAACAAAAAATTTTTACAAAATGATCAATCACTCACCCCATTGACAAAATATTGTTTCTTCCAAAATTAATTTTCAGTATTTTAATTTATTTATTTGTGCATAGATTTTTGGGTGTTGCTCTCTTAATATATTACGTGAGAATATACTTGCTTCGATTTCTTGTACTATATATGCCAGGACGATCTATTTTTGCCGACGCTCTGATCGTGCCACCCAAAACCCAACTGCCAACACAATACTGTTAACTTAAAAAAAAGGAGTCTTTACAGTTCTAAGTTGGGATCAAGCCTTTCTAATAAAATTGTAATTAATGTAGGTCAATCTGAAGATATCTTAAATTTGGTGAAACGCACATTATGGATAAATGAAGCAATAAAATCAATTTTGCAACCAAGACTGCAGTTTTCACCATATTCTGCATACTAGTTGCCATTAAGTGGAAATCCTTTCCTGTATTTCATATTGTCTGATTACCTGTCGTTGGCCAGTTACTTACTTATCTCAATCTTTAGGAAAATGTATGAATGAAATCTGTGTACGGTGTAAAAATCTTTGTTGAGTTGTGGTTAAAAGTGTACATATAAAATAAGTTACAAATTAAAATATATACAAATTCGTTGGAGTAATATTCGTAGTTTTAAATTAATTAAGCGTCAGCCCCTTCTCATCCCCACAACTACAGCACTCCCAGTAATAAAATGTCATAGGAACAGTCACCAATCACATCGACTCTGAAAACAGTTCAACTGACATTGATCACACTTCTTACGGAATATTTTCGCCTGTCATTCCGTACCCATTCATACACACAGCCTGAGAGGTAAAATGTCAGCAGCACCGTTACCCGTAACTTAAACAACGCCGACAACAACAAACTCGACATTGTTAACAAGTTCTCCAGTAATTTTGACACAGCACCTTCCTTGTAATCTCACACCAGCTGTTTACTGTGCTAGGGGCCTGCTATTTTTACCGAATTGCGCTATCTGATTAAAAACATCCGGGTCCCTATTAGTGGACATTAATATGGAGTGTGTCCATCCTTCGCCTCTGTGATGGTTTGAACTCTGCTGGAGACACTTTCAATGAGGCGCCTGAATGTCTGCCATTCTTCCTAAAGAGCCGAAGCGAAGTCAACGTCCTAACCCATCCCCAAGGTGTTACAGTGGATTCAGATCGGGGCTGTGGATAGCCCAGCCCATTTCAGGAATGTTGTTATCCACAAACCATTGTCCCACAGATGCTTCCTTACGACAGGGTGCATTTTCGTGCTGATAAAATCAACCACTGTCTCCGAACTGTTGCTCTGCTGTACGTAGTACACAATGCTGTAAAATTTGTTTACATCGTCTCGTATTCAGTGTTTACTTAAACAATAGCTGGACCACGTCCTGACCACGAAAAGTACTCCCTTTGCATACTTCACTGTTGGCACGGCACGTGATGACAGGTAACGTTTTCTAGGCATCCGCCGAACCAGAACCCTTCCATCGGATGTCCACAGGAAAGAGCGTGATTCATCACTCCAAATTACTCGTTTCTTATCATCCACTGTCCAGGGGAAACTGCACGATTTGTCGGGTGTTCGAGGAGTGCTGTGGTGAGTGTCTTCAACACGTAGCGAAACGTGGAACCTCGTCGAAACGTCGTGGGGTTTCACGGTCATCCCTCATTAGAGATGTCGGACGGACGTCGTACGTTGGGCAGACTGGCAAAACAGGACAGGCGGCAAACTGTGGCGGGACTAACGTCTGACTTTAATGCTGGGTGTAGTACTGAACTCAGTGCACCAAACACTTCTAACGATGGGCCTCCACAGCCAGCGACCCATGCATGTGTCAATGTTAACACCACGACACGGGCAACTACGACTGAAATGGGCACATGATCATCGGCACTGGACGTTGGCGCAGTGGCAGGACGTTACATGGTTTTATGAACCCCGAAATGTTCTTCATCAATCCGACGGGAGGGCACGAATCCGTCGTCTTCCATAGGAACAGCTCCTTGGCACCTGTACTGCGGGATGGAGACAAACTGGCGGCGGCCCTATTACAGTCTGGGGAACATTCACGTGAGCATCCATGGGTCCAGTAGAGCTCGTGCAAGGTACCGTGACGACCAAGACCTATCGTACACTGGTTGCAGACCACGTTCACCAGTTCATGACGATCATGTTTCCGGACGGCTGTGGCGTTTTCAAGAAGATAATACGCCATCTCACAAGTCCAGGAGTGTGGTGGAGTGGTTCAAGGAACACAGTGGCGAGTTCCAATTGACGTGGTGCCCCCCCCCCCCCCCCAACTCGCCATGTCTGAATCCGATCGAACACACCTTGGATGTGATTGAACGTGGCGTCAGAGCACATGGCCCCCTTCTCCGGAATATGCGGGAATTACTAATGATCCATTGTAGGCGCGGAACAACGGCTGGTCAACTATTTAACAAGGAAATGAGCCAAACAGCTGCGAAATTTGAAAGATTATTTTATTCTATTTTCACAACCAGTTTCGCCAATTCAGTATTCCATCTTCATGCACCTTATGGACCTCGTGTAAAGACATTCAAACATGTCGATATTGGCATACTGGAGCCATCAGTATTTGGATGTCGTGTATTCATATTTCAAGTGTGTCCTTCCAAGACTTTGCAACAAGTGCATACTGGAGCCGTCAGTGTCTAGATGTCGTGAATTCGTATTATAACGTTTCCTTTGAAGACTTGACAACAAGTTATTGTCAGATCTTTGAAGGCAACAATTGAAACACGAATTCACGACATCCAGATACCGATGGCTCCAATATGCCAATGCTGCAAGTTTGAATGTCTATACAAGAGATGCATATGAGGCCTAAAGATGGATGCCGAGACTGGTTGTGAAAATAAAATAAAATGACGTCCCAAATCGTACGGCTGTTCGACGATTTTCCTTGTTAAAAACTGTAATTAGGTGACTTTTGTGTGCAGATGTGGTGCCAACTCCCTCCAGCGACCTGCCAAAACATCACTGTTTCCATGCCACGACAAGTCGCCGCTGTTATCCGTGGCAAAGGTGGATATAACGGCTGATAGGTAGGTGGTCACAGTGTTCCAGGCTGATCAGTGTCTTTACTGGATGTATTCCAATCTCTGTATTCCTCTACAATTTTTACCTTCTACAGCTACCTCTAATATCATGATAGTTATTCCCAGATGTCTTAACAAATGTCCTACCATCCAGTCCCTTCTTCTTGTCAGTGTTTTCCATGTATTCCTTTCCTCGCTGATTCTCCGGTACATCCCCTGATTTCTTACCTTATCAGTCCACCTTATTTTCAACATTCTCCTGTAGCACCACATTTCAAATGCTTCAGTTCCTTTTTGTTCCGGTTTCCCTCAGTCCGTATGCAACTACCAAAGAATGCTGTGCTCCAAACGTTCATTCACAGAAATTTCTTCCTCAAATTAAGGCCAATGTTTGATACTAATAGACTTCTTTTGGCCATGAATACCCTTTGTACCAGCGCTAATCTGTTCTCCTTCCTCCGTGCGTCATTAGCTATTTTGCTGTCTAGCAGAATTCCTTAACTTCATCTACTTGGTGATCACCAATTTTGGTGATAGAGGTTGTCACTGTTCTCATTTCTGCTACTTCTCCTTACTTTTGGTCTTCGATTTATTCTCAATCCATATTCTGAACTCATTAGACTGTCCATTCCATTCAGAAAAACTTGTATTCTTCCTCACTTTCACAGAGGACAGCAATGTCATCAGCGAATCTCATAGTTGATATCCTTCCACCTTGAATTTTAATTCCACTCTTGAACCTTTCTTTTATTTCTGTCATTGCTTCTTCGATCCATGGAATGAACATTAGGGGCGAAACACTATTTCCCTGTCTCACAACATTTTTTATCGGATCACTTCGTTCTGGGACTTCTCTTATTGTTCACTCACTTATGATTAACTACACAAATATGTGACTTATGAGAGGCTAGTCGACCTTTGTACCCCATTATCTTTAACCCCCATTGCGCAGCCATGCTAGCTGGACTGCTGTAGAACCCGATGCAGAGGGCCAATGTGGAGACTGCCCGCCTTGAGTGAGTGGACAGGTAAACGCTCCTTCAGCATGATCCGAGCTGGCACACGGTGGGAGCTAGTTACTGGGAGCTCCAGTGTTAGGTGCGTTTTGGAGCTCTTTAGCCAGATAGCGTTCAGTGCTGGAAAGAAAGCCAATATCCACTCGGTATTTCCGCGGGGAGCCTCATCTGAGATGTTGAGGCGGCCTTGTCTGTGGCTATCGAGCGTGCAGGGTTCTGAGGAGATCCCCAATTCGTAAAGGCGGCTGGTGGAGGTGGTGAAAACTGCTGGCCTCGCGCGCGGGGTGCATGCAGGGCTCGCAATTTGCAGCATTCTTTCCGGAGTTGATTGGGGCCCTTTGGTTTGGAACCGACTGGAGCGCCTCAACCAAAAGGTTTCGTCGACTCTGTGACGGTCTTGGCTGCAGCTTTCTAGATTTTCTCTGTGGAGGGCACAGGAAGATTATTTTAGGCTAGAAGGAACTGTAAGGTGCTTTGATGAACACTCGCCGTCGATTCAAAGCAAGGGAGGTCAAACAGCGTTCAGAGTAAAGACATTTCGACTGTCACAATTTTATCAGTAAATTGTCGGATTATTCGTAAGGAAGTTTCTGAATTTACTGCCCTCCAGGAAAGTTCTAGCGCTCAAGTAACTCTTGGGACCGATAGCTGGCTGAAACCCGAAGTACAATCCTCTGAACTATTTAGCGAGTCTTGGAAAGTATATCGGAAAGAAAGATTAGAGGCCATATGAGGGTGAGTGTTAACTGCAGTTGACAAAAATATTGTCTCCATTGAGGCCGCAGTTGAGAGTGACAGTGAAGTTATCTGGTCGCGTTTAACAGGTGTAGGTGGAACAACGTAATTTAATTGTTGGATTTTTTTAACGGCCACCTAATTCTGCTGTGACAGTTCTAGAGTCATTCAAAGGGAGTCCACGGTCAATAGCGCATAAATACGCAGATCATGCAATACTAGTTGGAGGCGACTTTAACCTACCAAGTATAGACTTGCATGCGAAATACGTTTGAACATGTTTTCCGAAAATTGTCTTCAGCATCTAACTCCGCAGCCCACACGCAGTCGAAATATCTTCGACCTTGTAGCTAAAAATCGGACGGAGCTTATCTAAAATGTCAGTACAGAAACGGGGAGTAGCGGTTATGATATCAATATACCAACTGTGATTACGAAAGTTAATAAATCAATCAAGAAGGCTAGGATAGTGTTTTTGCTAGATAGAGCAGATAAGCAGTTATTAACATCTCACTCAGAGAATTAATGGGCATTAATTAGTTCCAGTAAGATGGATGTAGAAGAATTTTGGACAAAGTTTAAGCAGACTGTAAATCGTGAACTGGAGAATTACGTGCCCAACTAGTGAATGGAAAAAATCACAACTGTTTAATAACGAAATTCGGCAGATGCTGAAGAAGCGGAGGCTGTTGGAATCTCTGTTCAAAAATTAGTAGAGATTAGTGCGTCTGTGAAAAGGTCTATGAGTGAAGCATAGAAGAACTACCACCGCCGCATCTTCAGCAGAAGATCTGGCAGAGAACTCGAGAAAAATCTGGTCGTATGTAAAATCGCTAAGCGGGTCTAAGGATTCCATTCAGTCCCTTGTTGATCAGACTGGTGTGGCAGAGCAAAACAAAAGCCGAACGTTTAAATTACATGTTCAAGAAATCGTTCACTTAGGAGACTCGCAAAAAACATACCCTCGTTTGATCATTGGAAAGACTTCCGTATGGACGACATGGTAATAAGCATACTTGGAGTAGGGAAAGAACTGAAAGATATCAAAGCAAATAAATCACCAGGTCCGGATGGAATCCCAGTTAGAGTTTACAAAGGGTGGTCTACGGCATTGGTCCCGTACCTAACTTACATTTGCCGTGAATCTGTCCCCAAACACAAAGTCACAAGTGACCGCAAAAAGGCGCAGTTGACTCCAGTGTAGAAGAAAGGTAAAAGAACGGTCCCGCAAAATTACAGACCAATACCACTAAATTCTGTTTGCTGCAGACTGCTTGAACATATTCGCATTCAAATATTACGAAACTTTCTTGAGACTGAGAAGCTTATGTCCACGATTCAGAATGGTTTTAGAAAGCATCGCTTGTGCGAAACTCAGCTTGCCCTTCTCTCACATGATATACTGAAAACTATGGATAAAGGGCAACAGGCACATTCCACATTTCTAGAGTTCCGGAAAGCATTTGACACGGTGCCCCATTGCAGGCTGTTAACGAGGGTACGAGCATAGGGGATAAGTTCACAGATACGTGAGTGTTTCGAAGACTTCTTAAATAATAGAACCCAGTAGGTTGTCCTCGACGGCGAGTGTTCATCACAGACAATGGTTTCATCAGCTGTGCCCCAGGGGAGTGTTATAGAATCGATGTTGTTCTCTATACACATAAATGATTTGACGGACCGGATTGGCAGCAATTTGCGGTTGTTTGTTGATGATGCCGTGGTGTACTGTAAGGTGTCGAAGTTGAATGACTGTAGGAAGATACTAGACGAGTTAGACAAAATTTCCAGTTGGCGCCTTGAATGGCAGCTAGCTCTACATGCGGTTGAGCGGAAAAACAAACCCGTAATGTTCAGTTACAGCATCAGCAGTGTCCCCCTTGACTCAGTCATGTCGTCTAAATGTCTGGGCGTAACGTTGCAAAGCGATATAAAATGGAACGAGACTTTGAGGATTGTAGTAGGAAAGACGAATGGTCGATTTAGGTTTACTGGGAGAATTCTAGGAACTTGTGGTTCATCTGTAAAGAAGACAGCACACACGACGCTAGTACGATCTACTCTTGAGTATTACTCGAGTGTTTGGGATCCGTACCTGATCGAATTAAAGGAAGACATGGAAGCAGTTCAGAGGCGGGCTGCTAAATTTGATATCGGTAAGTTAGAATAACACGTAAGTGTTACGGAGATGCCTCGGGAACTCAAGTGGGAATCCGTGAAGGAAAGGCGACGTTCTTTTCGAGAAACATTGTTGAGAAAATTTGAAGCTGACTGCCGAATGATTCTACTGCCATCAACATTCATTGAGTGTAAGGATAACTGAGATAAGATACGAGAAATTAGAGCTCACATGGAGGCGTACAGACAATCGTTGTTCCCTCGCTCTGTTTGCGAGCGGAACAGGAGGTGACAAGTAGTGGTACAGGGTACCCTCCGCCACGCAACATACGGTGGCTTGCGGATTATCTATGTAGATGTAGAACTATGGCAGTCAGGGCTGATTCTTTCCTCTGATTCATGTGATTTTTTACAACTACTCTTCGGAGTGCTTGAGGAGCCCTGTCCTTCATTAAATGAGGTCTGTGTCTGGCCTTGGTTTAGCTGCCACTGTTGCCAATCGTTTCCTCTTCTCAGTCACATCACTAATAGTCGACTTGGACAGCTTTAGAAAGGCTGAAATTTCCAAGAAATAAGTTCACGATTGCGAATATGATTGGACGGTAACTGCACAATGTACGAAGTGCGACAATAAAGTAATGAAACTGTCGTGAAAAAAATGTTGCTTACCGTTTTAGTCAAGTTTAGTGTTGTCTCCTTCAAAGTCGTTCCCTTCTGATAGCACACACTTTTTCCAGCGGTTCTGCCATTGATGGCAACTTTTCTGGAACTCATCTTTTGTAATATCATCCAAGACCCTCGTCACAGCTTTTTGGACATGTTGTGTTGTTTGAAAATGGGGTCCCGTTTTGACTCTTGGAAGTAGAAAGTCGCACGGAGCGGTATCTGGTGATTAAGGTGGCTGTGGTAGTACTGAAATTTGCTTTGAGGTTAAAAATTGCTGTACTGACAGAGCAGTGTGGGATGGGACATTATCGGGATGCATATCTTCAGGTATTATTAGACGAACCGTTTCTCGATTGATGTCCAGTTCTTCTGCAATCATTTTCACGGATAATCTTCGATCAGATTGTACGAGTTCACGCACCCTGGCCAAGTTGACATCCGTCCGTGAGGTTGATGGTTGTACACTACGGTCTTCATCGTCAACATTCGTCCTGCCTTCACTAAACATTTTATGCCAACGAAAAACTTGAGCTCTTCACATAACGTCCTCTCCAAAAGCCTTCTGAAGCTTACTGTGAGTTGTCGCGTTTTCACCCAATTTGACGCAAAAAGAAATGGCATACCGTTGCGCAATATTATGCGGTTCCATTTCCGTGACAAGTGACAGTAACACGTGTTAACTTATTACAGCACAACTCACGACTGAGCAGTTGCATCGATGTGTCACTTGGACGAGAAGCAGCTTATAGACCAAGGTCAAAGATATTGTGCCTACGCAAGCCTGCAGGGTAATACTGGCGGATCCACCTCTCGTGACATCGTAGTCAGTTCGGCATTACGTAGGCACGTCTGGACACTGTTGTGCATTGTGTATTGAACTGGGGACCTAGAAACGACGGAGAGGCTTCGTCCCGCCGTAACCCTCAGTGGTTCACAACCCCAAAAACAGCCCACAGCAGTCCATCCACCTCACCGCCGCCCCACACCGAACTCAGCGTTATTGTGCGGTTCGACCCCCTGTGAACGTCTCATACCAGAAGAGTGTGATCCCAATGCTTGCGTGGTAGAGTAATTATGGTGTACGCGTACGTGGAGACAGTGTTAGCGCAACATCGCCGACATAGTGTAACTGAGGTGGAATAACGGGAACCAGCCAGGATTGGCCGAGGGAGATGGAAAGCCGCCTTAAACATAATCCACATGCTGGCCGGCACTCCGGACCTCGACACTAATCCGCCGGGCGGATTCGTGCCAAGGACCGGCACGTCTTCCCGCTCGGGAAGCAGCGCGTTAGACCGCGCGGCTAGCCACTTGGGCCTCTGAATATTGTTGACCAGACAGTGTAGTAAGTGGCACGTGTACTAAATTTGATTCCAGTTTCTCCAGGATATCTTGCAAGCCGCCTCTTTTTACCATCACGCTCACCACTAATCGTTAAATATCATTAGGAGCGCCACGAATCCATCTACAGACCCGACACTGATGTATCTGACTTTCTTTTTTTACACCCATATTTCCACATTTACGAGAGTTCTGGGTGTCTTACCCCCAGCTATTAGTGCAAAGTCACTTGTGTGTTAAGTCCGGTCGAAACTGTTCTAGCGGTTGAGATACGCACTATCACCGTCTCCCCACCACTCACCCCCACTCATCCCCTCCACCCCCCACCCAGCCCACTCCAACACACATATCGATTTCTAAATATTATGGTGTTTATCGCGTGAAAACGCGATGCCCCCTACCCGCCAGAATTCTTTTTATCAATAGAACTCGAAATCGTTAATGTCTTTTATGCATTACCATTCGTGTGTACTACTCGCGTGATCGTAGTAAATAAAGTAAGGTCGTTATGACCAGTGCCCACTATGACGTTGAATACCTCTTGATGGTGTTGTGTGCACTTGAGGCGCAAAGAAAGACATGTAACCTGAGACGAAAGGGGAATTATTGTATCGAAGATACGGGCACTGAAATAAGTGACTTTCAGAACGGGCAGACCGTTACGGCCAGGCGCCTGGAAATGTCTCCCTCGGCAACGGCGAAGCAGTTGGTCTGTTCACGTGCTTCTGTGGAGTTTGCTACCTGGAGTGGCCCGTAAGTTTTCCGTTTATCCGCATTCATACACGCTTTGAATATTACACCATGTCTTGCACATTACTTCTTGCAAATTATTTGTCCCTTCGAGTTAATGACGGAGATACATTTGTACTATCCTCAACAGCGAACATAGCGTCAGCTTGTGATGCCTTATCCGCTTGTCAAAACACTCAAGCCGAGTACCTGTAATGTTAGGTTTAAAAGTTAGTGTGATCAAATATTTTTTCCATTATTATTCCACCCGGTGCGACCCAACAATCCAAGCAATTACGGGTCTTAGGGCCATTAATTTCATATTCCGCTGACGAGGAGTGCTGGCTCACATCTTACTGGCCTATACCTACACAAAGAGAAAAATAGTTATGTTCTCGGGGACAGGCAGAGAGAATGAAGTAGGAAGCTCCTTACGATCTAGTGCAATGTAGTGGAACGGCGCACCATTGTACGATCTGAAAAAGAAAACTTCTAAGAATTACAAGTCTCAAAAAAGTTGAAGTAGATACACGGTGAAGTGCAACAGCATTTAGTGGAAAATTCTGTCGCAAGATTATTTACAACTTTCTATGAACTAAACTCGTTGTCTAGGAGTAGCGTCTTTGATTGGCAATCAATACGTCCTCCGTCCCGGATTCGAGACCCATCATCGCTTAAATTTTGATTAATAAGACTTTCGGCATAAGAAGTCACCCTCATTCGGCCAACGGCCTTGTCAAAGAAGGCGGAGGACCGGACGGAGGTTCAGAGCACTCTTGCCCTGAGGTGGGAAACTGCCTCTAAAGGCGGAATAATTAGAAATTATCAACGGCATGAGGATGCAGAAGGCAATGGAAACCCCTACATTAAAGACACATAACGTGTATCCACAGGTCAGGTGGCCTGTAATTGAAACAGTGTAATGATGATCGCTCCATTGGCAAAAGATTATTTCGGAATAGTCCCCATTCGGATTTCTGGGAGGGGCCTGCTAAGGGGGAATGACCTGAGAATGGAAAGGGGCAGGATGATAGGACATCTGTTAAGACATCAGGGGATAACTTCCATGGTACTAGAGGGAGCTGTGGAGCGCAAAAATTGTAGAGGTTGGCACAGGAGAGGGATTCGTGATGGGTCGCATCAAAGCAGTCAGAAGATTATAATGAGGACATAATCCACGTAACAGAGGGATGTGGACTATGTTATTCAGAGAAAGGAGAGAAAGGAATTGCCCGAGAGGAAGTTTTTCAGTTCAGTCTTAAACGGCACCTCATTCCCCATAAGACAGCAGATTGGTAAAGAAAAGTGTAACCACGTGTTTCACTACTTTCTGTAATAATGTTAAGATCTTGAAATCTTGTTAGAGATTGCTTTGGTCTTAATATTAGGGTTATCTTAATGTTCTGAACCGTTTGTTGAGCAAAGAGAAATACTGTTAAAGGAAACGAGATGTATGGTGAAACAATTCTTTGGTGCTTCTCTGCAGAATGTTGTAGAAATAACAGCAGTTAATTCTTATATCATGCGTCTGTAGGTGACATGTCAAGTCACAAAGCATTGTCAGTGGTAATAATGTCTGGTTCACTGACTTTTGTAAATCATGTGGAAAGATAACTGCAGCCTTCGTAGCTGGAAGGTTTTTCTCTGAAAATCAAATGTTTAACAGCTGAGATTGTGTGAACTTTTACAACTGATATTCTTCTTCTTCACAAATTAGGTTAATGAAGAATAAAGAAAGAGCAAATGTGAACGGAACTGCACTTAAAGTGGTATTAAAAGTTTCGGTGGTCCTTACAGACGCACACATCGCTGACAAAAATACGAGGCATCAACACTTTGCTTGTTCTGTAATTAACCTATTACGGCAGGTGCGCTCACTGCTGTTGCATGTGGGGTGTAATTACAAACGTTGCCATTAGAGATGGTCAGGTGATGCGGTTGACCTGTAGCGAAATTGGAGATCTCGACCAGTGAGATGTACTAACGTGGGTGAAGAAATGAGGAAACCGGAGCACAGCCAGAGAGACTCGTGGATACAGCAAAGACAACGGACGCACTTCGTCACATGACAGGCTGGGCTATGGCGGGTAAAAGCACCTTGAAGAGTCAAGTTAGACTTTATGTGAGTATGCGCAGCTCTTTGTAAGAATACTCTGTAGTCAGCTGAACGGAATGGGTAGTGCCTTAGAAAGAGATTATAAGATTACCATCCACAACAAAACAAGGATAATGGAATACCTGTACTAATATATAAAGACAAGTTGTAGTTTAACGTAGTTACGAAAAATCTCAAAAAGTTCTCGACCGAGCTGTTTTAAATTTTTACGCGATAGTCAATGACCGTTCGGATGAACTTAGACTACACGTTTTTGTGTATATGGTTTGTAAATATGTATGTATATGTTGTATGAAAGGGAAAAGTGCTTAGCAAAATTCTCGTAAAGTTCTTGAGCGATTTACTTCAGATTTATCCCGGATAATCAAATAAACGTCCGGACAGACAGAGGATACATATTTTTAAATATAGCAGAGGAGTTATTGTTTGAATAGTTCTTGAGCGGTTTACTTTACATTTTTACGTAATACTCTAATAAACGCTCTGACGGACATAGGCTGCATATTTTTCAATTGATATGGAATATTAACGTAAGTACGTACTACATCAAGAGGAAACGTTTTTTAGTCAAAGTGTCGAAAAGCTCTTAACCGATTTGGTTCAAATATTTACACAAAGCTCTAACACGTTTGGAAGGACGTAGGCTACTTATTTCTTTAGTACATTTGATATATAAATGTATATATAATACACTCCTGGAAATTGAAATAAGAACACCGTGAATTCATTGTCCCAGGAAGGGGAAACTTTATTGACACATTCCTGGGGTCAGATACATCACATGATCGCACTGACAGAACCACAGGCACATAGACACAGGCAACAGAGCATGCACAATGTCGGCACTAGTACAGTGTATATCCACCTTTCGCAGCAATGCAGGCTGCTATTCTCCCATGGAGACGATCGTAGAGATGCTGGATGTAGTCCTGTGGAACGGCTTGCCATGCCATTTCCACCTGGCGCCTCAGTTGGACCAGCGTTCGTGCTGGACGTGCAGACCGCGTGAGACGACGCTTCATCCAGTCCCAAACATGCACAATAGGGAACAGATCCGGAGATCTTGCTGGCCAGGGTCGTTGACTTACACCTTCTAGAGCACGTTGGGTGGCACGGGATACATGCGGACGTGCATTGTCCTGTTGGAACAGCAAGTTCCCTTGCCGGTCTAGGAATGGTAGAACGATGGGTTCGATGACGGTTTGGATGTACCGTGCACTATTCAGTGTCCCCTCGACGATCACCAGTGGTGTACGGCCAGTGTAGGAGATCGCTCCCCACACCATGATGCCGGGTGTTGGCCCTGTGTGCCTCGGTCGTATGCAGTCCTGATTGTGGCGCTCACCTGCACGGCGCCAAACACGCATACGACCATCATTGGCACCAAGGCAGAAGCGACTCTCATCGCTGAAGACGACACGTCTCCATTCGTCCCTCCATTCACGCCTGTCGCGACACCACTGGAGGCGGGCTGCACGATTTTGGGGCGTGAGCGGAAGACGGCCTAACGGTGTGCGGGACCGTAGCCCAGCTTCATGGAGACGGTTGCGAATGGTCCTCGCCGATACCCCAGGAGCAACAGTGTCCCTAATTTGCTGGGAAGTGGCGGTGCGGTCCCCTACGGCACTGCGTAGGATCCTACGGTCTTGGCGTGCATCTGTGCGTCGCTGCGGTCCGGTCCCAGGTCGACGGGCACGTGCACCTTCCGCCGACCACTGGCGACAACATCGATGTACTGTGGAGACCTCACGCCCCACGTGTTCAGCAATTCGGCGGTACGTCCACCCGGCCTCCTGCATGCCCACTATACGCCCTCGCTCAAAGTCCGTCAACTGCACATACGGTTCACGTCCACGCTGTCGCGGCATGCTACCAGTGTTGAAGACTGCGATGGAGCTCCGTATGCCACGGCAAACGGGCTGACACTGACGGCGGCGGTGCACAAATGCTGCGCAGCTAGCGCCATTCGACGGCCAACACCGCGGTTCCTGGTGTGTCCGCTGTGCCGTGCGTGTGATCATTGCTTGTACAGCCCTCTCGCAGTGTCCGGAGCAAGTATGGTGGGTCTGACACACCGGTGTCAATGTGTTGTTTTTTCCATTTCCAGGAGTGTACATACAGAGGAAACTTTGTTAGTAAAAGACTCTTCAAAATGAATGTCATTGGATTTATATGTTTTAAATGCATGTGATACGTATATTTAATATATAAAGGGGAACCGTTGTGAGCAAAACACCCTAAAAGTTCTTGATTGTTTCTATGTCAAATTATTACAAAATGCTCTTGTCACATTCACACGGACATTGAATGTATATTGTTTTCAACAACAGTGTACAGATTTTCTATTGAAATTGACTGCGAGAAAGAAAATGCTGTGCTGCGAAAAAGCTTTAGTCCGGTTTCTTTCTCAAAGTCAGTTTTAACTTAGATATCCGGACATTTAAACCACGATACAAATGCTTCTTCCACATATAATTCTCCCTACATATAATTTTAAACTGAAATTGTGTCCACAACAGTGTGCTGTTTTGATTTCTTCCTCGCCGTCAGTTTTAAGAGGAAAGTTGTACTTATGGCGCCGGCCGCTGTGGCCGAGCGGTTCTAGGCCCTTCAGTCCGGAACCGCGCGACTGCTACGGTCGCGGGTTCGAATCCTGCCTCGGGCATGGGTGTGTGTGATGTCCTTAGGTTAGTTAGGTTTAAGTAGTTCTAAGTTCTAGGGGACTGATGACCTCAGATGTTTAGTCCCATGTGCTTAGAGCCATTTGAACCATATGAATTTATGGCATATCAGATTGTGATTAGAATGCTACTATGGAATGTGGATCATCCGAAACTTTGCAATCCTACCTGTTCATTAATTAAAACTATGAGAAAGACTATTGCTGAAGCTACTATCCTCACAGACACAGTAGCTTATATTAATAATCCCTACCCATTTATTTGCAGTGACTTCGTTTCCAAATCAAGGTTCCTGTTGCAGTAACAATAAACGAGGCTCAGGGTGAGAGATAGAGGGTAAGAGGAGATGTGCAAAGACAGAAAGAGAGAGAGATAGAGAGAGAGAGAGAGAGAGAGAGAGAGAGAGAGAGAGAGTTCAAATGGCTCTGAGCACTATGGGACTCAACTGCTGAGGTCATTAGTCCCCTAGAACTTAGAACTAGTTAAACCTAACTAACCTAAGAGCATCACAAATATCCATGCCCGAGGCAGGATTCGAACTTGCGACCGTAGCGGTCTTGCGGATCCAGACTGCAGCGCCTTTAACCGCACGGCCACTTCGGCCGGCAGAGAGAGAGAGAGAGAGAGAGAGAGAGAGAGAGAGAGAGAGAGAGAGGGGGGGGGGGGGGGAGGAGAAAATGGAGATAAACTGGGGTGAGGAGGAGATGGACAGAGAGAAGAGGGAGAAGCAGATTAGGATATATGTACCATTCCAGTACATATTTATAAATTACGAAGCATTTTCGGGCTCGCTTGTGATCAAATAAAATTAAGCGATGCAGAAGCGGTTACATCATGAAATGAGACACTAATATTAATAAACGAGTTCTACGATTTGCAAAGCAAAATTGCTGTCCATCGCAGAAATAGATAGGAAATGAAGTGCAGATTGGTAATCCCAGGAAAAGAATTTCTGAAAAAGAGAAATTTGTTAATATCGAATATAAATTTAAGTGATAGGAAATCTTTTATGCACGTATTTGTATGTATGTACCTTGCTCGAAAGTGAAATGTGGACCATAGATCAGGCAAGAAGAGAACGTAAGCATTTGAAATGTAGTGTTAGAGAAGAATTCTGAAGATTAAGTGGATTGATAGAATAAGTAATAAGGAGCTAGTGAATCTCATTGCGTAGAAAAAGAATTGTGGCACAACTTAACTAAATGTTGGGATGGGCTGATAACGCACATTCTGACGCATCAAGGTATTGTCAATTTGGTAATGAAGGGAAATGGGGATGGGGTGAGGGAGGGGGCAAAAATTGTAGATTGATGCCTACGCTAGACTACAATAAGCAGGCTAAAGTGATTGTAGGTTGCTGTAGATATGTAGAGATGAAGGGTCTCGCACTGAGTAGACTAGCGTAGAGAAGTGCATCAGACCACTCGGCTTGAAGGCCACGATAGGAACACCCTAGAAGTGTTTTCGTTAAAATAAATGACTATTGGGTGTCCCATAATGGCTGTGTAGCGTAGATTTTTCTAACCGTGTGACTGAAACTTAAATTTCACACTAGTAATGACTACCGCAGAATGCCACTGAAAGGCTGAGTGACATTCCTGCATGGTACTTGTGCCATAGCGGCCTTCCGAGGTGCCTCAGCACTCTGTCATATGCCTTCTCAAGATCGATAAAGGTCACATGCAGTTCGGCTTGTACTTCTCTGTGGCTTGCCATCAGTTGCTTAGCGCAAATATTTGTTCCTCTTTCCGGCATAAACGCAATCTGTTCCTCACATACTGCGTCTAGAAACTGATGTATGCGAAGAACAGTTTGGGTTTATGCGGGGAAGAGGAACAACCGACGCAATATTTGCACTAAGGCAACTGATGGCGAGGCACAGAGAAGTATAAGCCGAACTTCAGATGACGTTTATCGACCTTGAGAAGCCATATGACAGAGTGCCGAGGCAAGAGATATGGAGATACCTGAGAAGTAAATGACTGTCAGAAAAATATATCAGTGTGGTCGAAGACTTGTATGAAGGTGCAATGACACAAGTCAGGAGCAGTACAGGTGCAACAAAGGCATTTCCAGTGAGAGTAGGACTACATCAGAGATCTGCTCTCAGCCCATATCTCTTTGACCTTGTCATGAGTGGACTAGTCAAAGATGTGAAAAAGGAGGCACCTTGGTGCATGATGTTTGCCGATGATGTTGTAATTTATGAACCCATCGAGGAGGCACTTCAAGACAAGCTTGAACAATGGAGAAAAGCTCTAGAGGAAAGGGGAATGAGAATTAGCGGGGTGAAAACAGAGCATATGAGTACAAAGCATGCCTGCAAGGAGAACAACTGACGCTGGTCAAGAAATTTAAATACGTAGGCTCTTACATGCAAAGTGATGGAGGACTGGAGGCCGAAATACAGCACAGGATAAATAGTGGATGGATGAACTGGAGGAAACTGAGCGGAGTACTGTGTGCTAAGAAGGTTAGCTGCAGAATGAAAGGAAAGCTTTACAAGTCTTTGGTGAGGCCTGCGATGCTGTATAGCGCAGGAACGTGGTCAATTACGAAAGCCCAAGAGAAAAAGGTGGAGGTGGCAGAAATGTGAATGTTAAGGTGGATGGGTGGGATGACACGAAAGGATAGACTAAGGAATGAGTACATCAGGGGAACAGTGAAAGTGGGGCCCATAGGGAGGAAGGTCCAAGAAAGTGGGCTAAGATGGTATGGACATGTGCAGAGAAGAGGGGAGTACTACTGGGGAGAGGAATTGAAGACCTAGAAATCGATGGACCAAGGAGAAGAGGAAGACCGAAATGAGATGAAGGACAAGGCAGCAGGAGACCTACAGGAGAAAGGATGGCTCAGAGAAGAAGCACTGGATAGACATTTATGGAAGAGAAGAATCCAGCAAAGCAACACCGACCCCACATGACGTGGGAAAAGGCTGAGATGATGATGATGATGATGATGATGATGATGATGATGAATGAAGTAAAGTTGTGGTATTTTTGCGTTGTCGTTGTTTCTGGTCAAATGCAATTACAAGGACAAGTCCTCTCCCGGGAAGTAAAGGTAGAAAATCGATTTTTTTACGGTAGCCAGCTTTTCTCCTATTTTTTTTAATGAATAGATTGAATTCCGGAAGAGCCAGTCTGTATTGTCTGCACAACATCCAGCTATGGGTATGGTGTCATCACTAGTATCGAAATATTTTTCAGCCCAAGCTTTATATAGATGTGGAAATAGGTGGAATTCAGAGAACACTGAATGTAATGAATAAGAGAGATGTTTTATTAATTCCTAATTGAAATCCACCAGATTTCTCCTTGCCGAGGCACATTTCATTCTTCTAAAAACTCTGCCTTGGAAAACGAGATGAGCTTGAAGTTCGGCAAGTCCGATGTTTACAGTTGCCAATAAAGAATGAGTAATATGGACGGAACCGAGCGAGGCGGCGCAGTGGTTAACACACTCGACTCGCATTCGGGAGGACGACGGTTCCATCCCGCTTCTGGCCATCCTGATTTAGGTTTTCCGTGATTTCCCTAAATCGCTTCAGGCAAATGCTGGATGGTTCCTTTGAAAGGGCACAGCCGACTTCCTTCCCCATCCTTCCTCAATCCAATGAGACCGATGACCTCGCTGTTTGTTCTCTTCCACCAAATCAATCCAACCCAACATGGACGAAATTGGTAAACGGTACAAATAATAATATACAGTTTTCAGAATTGACTATATGGTCATTAATGTAAATTAGCTTTCAGTAGATTAACACGGAATTGGATCGCTACTAGGTTATGGGAGGAGAAGTGAAGCATTATGAAGTATATCCAGTTCCTTCGTCTATTTGTGGACATTTAAAAGAACACAGTGAAATGTAATACAAAGAATTCAATATCTCAGGTGTCCAAATATTTCAACGAGACTATGCTCTAATAAATATGGATAGATTACTATTATTGAAGAATGAGTGCCATAATAGCTCTCCAACTGTCTTAAGACACCATTTCAGTCACTCGACTTAAACTCACACAACATCTCTGAGCGGTACTGGAGAGAAAAGTAGTCGTGCATAAACCAAATAGCACGGTGAGGAGAACTATAACCCTCAGCTCACACGTGCAAACGTCTTGTTTAGCAAATCCAGCGTTGGTACTGGTGTGTCCCGTTCTAGGGAGACATCCAAAAAAGAAGGCAAGTAATCAGAGTAACGCAAACTTATTGATAAACACAGTTTCAAAACTTCTAAAGTTCCTGTGAGTCTGAATAGAACAGAAGTCTTCAGAAACAAAATAAATGAAAATTCTTCATCAGTGAAATTAGTTCAAAGTTGCAAGTTCACAGAACAAATAATTAAGTTCCACAGTACATGAAACAGTTCATCACTTTAAAAAACCAACAAACAGAGAAAAGGCTTTCCTCAGCTCGGTTTTAGTAAAATAGTCTGCAGATAAGCTCAGTTTATAGGGAGAACAAACACTTCACGAAATCTTATGTAAGTACTTCACTTGCTGTATTATCAAGAGTACAACAGTAAAGAAAAGTAAATGTCAGTACGACAAGTATAGAAAACTTTAAGCCTAACATATCTTGTAAGTCAGTAGAACAATAGAACAAATGATGCAAAGTCCCAGCGGGCACGTCACCAAATACTTTAGAGTCCCAGGGCAGTGGATGGTGCTGAGACGCTGGCGAGATGTAGGCGAAGGTCTTCCACTTGCTGGCTGCGACGGAACTGCTGTCTGGATCTCGTTCACCGGCCTAAATGCCCGCCTTACGGATGGATGCTTCAGGGCCTATTTTCAGCACGTGACGCGGTGGATGCATGAAGAGGTGCAGTTTCTCAACGACCTCGATTGCCACTGTGTGCGCCTCCTGGCCGGAGCGCTGCTCACGCCGTCTGCTGGCCTGGCTGCTGAGCTCCGGGGTTCCGAAGGGGTGGAGCTTGCTGCAACCCGCACAACGTATACGTTGCGCGTAGTGTTGTTGGCGCCTACTGTCTAGGTCGCCAGGACAGGTTCCACATATTCAATGATGAAAATATGTAACCTTCTCCTCATTGTGATCTGCAAGGACTAAACAGTCTGGCCCAGTGCTTGGTCTTGCCGGTTCTCTCCTGCCCGTAAGTCGGTATCTACAACCTTTGAGACAGAGACGACGATATACAGTCAGTTCCGCAAGTAAGAGTACGCCGTTATCTGCATGAAATAAAAGGCACTATTATAATATATGTTTATACAAAAATACGTTATATTACTAACTGCACAATTACCTAATAGTTAATCCAGTCCCCGCCATCATCGCTTATAGCTTGGAACCTTAGCCCTCTCTCCGATAAATCATTCACGTTTACAACCTCTAAATATCGTTTGACCCACATAGCAACGAATGTCTCTGACTTTCTAAGAATATTAGCGGCATCTCCATATGAAAGTTTCACTCCCTTTGGATGATTTACAAGGAACGCTGCCTCGTGAAGCTTCAAATACCGACAGTACGAAACATTCAACTCTTTCATTTTTTAGCTATTCACTGTCCAAAAGCGCATTGATTACAGATTCTTCGAGACCACTACCAGGGACGTAGCTGCAGATTTTACATTTAAGATAATAGCGTACACTTTCTTGTGAAACTGACTGTAAAAGTCACATAATCACTTCTTACATTACCCTTTACAAATGAACATAGTTATTTGTGTGTCTTTATTCTTAGAATATCGCTCAGCCTGTAGACGAAACATCATTCCAGAAGACCGAATTTTTGCAGTTTGTTTTCATAAGTGTCTTTGTTTCTCAATAGTACAATGCTTGTGTCATTGTTTAGTACTGCACTGTTCCGAAAATTTGACAGAAAATTACCGGTTTTTATCATGGTATCACCATCGCTATTTTCACGTAATGTCCATTCTAGATACTTGAATTCTGTCTTTTGTATAGCAGCATACAGACGATTACCCTGGAAGGAAATTACTTGTTTTTTATGGGTAAGTTCAAGAAAATTATAACTGTGCAGATGTGGGTATCCCACTGAAACAAAATATTCGTACATCCACAAATCAACGACTTCTATCTCTTGAGCTTTCAGTTTGTTGTCTGTTGTGGATATTCGGGTCCATGACAGTTTTTCAAGTTTTGGATGTTGGTTTCTTGTTGTGTGACTTGTTTATTTCTCATTTCCAAACATGTGTAATCTGTAACACGACATATTACCAGAATCTTTCCAACATAAAATCTCTGCCATGTGTAACGCCTGTGGCAATCATAAGGCCTCACCCTGTCGTGACATGTACTACCTACATTCAGTTGAGATATCTTCTTTTATTCTGACACCTACATCAGTTATTAATTAATACGATGTTAATTTAGGTGAAGACTATTTTACTGTTTGGTTTAGCACTCCATAATAAAAAATAGGACTCTTCCACAAGTTCCAGTGCTATAAGTAGGAAAATCATGTGTGTAAGACACTGACTCAATCGGATTCATGTATTCGTAAGGATACACTATATGACCAGTAGCATCCAGAGACCCCTATGTAATGCGGAATTGACACTAGATATCACGAGAGCTGCACCCGGCAGTATAAAAGGAGACGGGGAGTATTTTGGTATCAGTAGAGAAATAATAACTATACAATGAATGTGTCAGGACAGTTCTGTGACTTCGAATGTGGACTAGTGTTACGATATCGGGGCACTATTCGTATTAGGATGTGGTCTCTTTATTGCGCTTAAGAAAATGCTAAATGCGGTAAGATGTGAGCAGATTCCACCGTACTGTGCACAGTCCCGTAGCGAAAATTATGGAATGATTTGATATGAGTCAGAATGTTGACTTCGCTCCAGACCCCAGCGTCCAACATAAATATCTTTGCTGTTTTCTGCTGTTGAGGAAGAATGGGTTGTCATTGCTCCACACAGACAGACAACTCGTTGAAAGTGTCCGCAGTAGAATTCAAGCCGTTATAAAGGCGATGAGGGACACACCCTGTATTAGTGACTTCTAACAAGTGTCCTATTACTTTTGGTCAGATAGGGTTCAAGTGCTGAAAACACAAAGAAGAAATTGTACCGTAACATTATCCAAATGAAAATTGAATGGAATGTTGTAGCATGGGATCTAATGGTATAATCAAGACAAAATGAAACTGGAATCAGACTTTGCCTAGGCAATGTGCATGAGCAGTAATTTATGTTTTCATGGTGACGTTCTAATTTACTTACATTCATTTAAATGTGATCTTTTGTAGGAAACTAGGTATCTTAGTTGAGGTATTTTTAACCTTCTGTTTCGATTCAGGTAGGTCAGTTACTTCAAAAGATGGTGTATAAAATACATCTAAAACCAAATAGGTTTGGCGAAATTACCGCCTGGAAGCTGTCTCCACAAAAACTCTTACCTCACTGCAAATAAAAGGTACTACTGAGCACCAATGAGTGTGAAAACCGTTAGCCATAATTTATGAGAAGCGAACCAAAAACATAAAAGTTAGTCATATGATAATTAATGGATTAAATATGTGCAAAAAGTTGTATTTTGAGATAGGAGATTAATTTCATCCATCTCTCCACTTTCTGTTTGTTTCTCTTAATCATTGAATACAACGATGTATTTCCCCCTTGCTTTCAGCCGTGTCACGGTGCCAACGTAGCAAGACCATGATGGCTAATACTATATGGAAGGTTCACTCAATTCACTAGATTGTAGACTCTTATATCCTTGTAGCTACTGAAAGCTGCACAGTAGGTATGACTATCTGAACTGTTCAAGGACCCAAACCTCACCTCCAGGTGAGATACATGGTTCATGGCGTCGATTTGAATTGCGGCATGAAAGAGAGAGATAATTTTGACCCATATTAAGTAGCACCAGAAAGTGTGTATTATGTTATAACTTTAACTGTGTGAAAATGTAGAGAACCAATGAACTTCTTCTGTGAAACAGTCGGTCAGTTATCGTTCGAGAGTTTGTTAAAGATTTTTTAATGTTGACACCAGTGGGTGCATGAGGATTACATCACAGCATGATGCACTTTCGTGGGAATCACAGAATGCAGGAACAGGACAGGCGAATTGAATTTTCAGCCGCAGTCCTCCTGAATGAGACTTCATGGACTAAACTACCACTGTATACCTCTTGGTGTCTGGCAGGTAGGCACTTATATCAGTTACGTATCGCGTGATAATTGATTTTCTTAACAACGTTGCGGGCTTTTAAAAATAAATGATGAAAGGATGTGAGGTGGTGATGTTGGAATGAGGTGGCCCTCAGAGTTGCAATATTAAAATTTTTAGCTGGTTTCTTTGCCTAGGGACTGGGATACGTAGTTGCCGCATTACAGGCCAAATACTGCTGAGTCTACAGTATACGATAAGAATCCACAAATGAATCGGATGGTCGAAGGTTTCTATCACTCGGCAATTGTGAATTCTGAATGTAACATATAAATTTATAAATGAAAGATTGCAATTAGATAAAACCTGCAGGTACTACCTTAACGACTTTAAATGGTGAGTACGATAAGTAGTACTTTTGAGAATGAGGTATATTTCTGCAAAACACTTTTTGGTGTCGATGGTCCAGCAATTAAATAAAATATTAGTTGAATAACAGGAAAACAATAGATTCCTACTTCACGTAATTAGTTATGAACAACAAGATAGCTCACGAGATATTCACTTCTGAACGCATACTATGTCTTCACTGCAGAAGCCACGGAAAGCACACAGGAGCACAGGACGGCACTCCGAAATATTTCTATCCTCCACGACCACGCGCGAACTGCTCCACTGTCCAAGTCTTTCCGCCGACTGTCCCTCTGTCGCGCCGTCACGTCCAGGACCTCCCGTGTCCTGTGCCGTACTGTCCCGAACTGCCGCACTGCCCAGAACTCCCTCGTGTCTCCAGAAACGATGCTCCTCCCCAGCCTCCATACGTCTCTCTTAGTAATGAGCGCTGTGATTGGCTAGAGCGCTCTCTCCAAGTCTCCAAGCCAACGTGCACTCACAAACATATTGAAACACATAAGAAATACTAGATTTAAATTTAAATAACTTGAAATTATATAAACATTCCTACGGATGGACCATAAACACGCTCTAACACACATTATTAAATATATAAACAAATTAAATAAACATATATCAAAGGAATAGCAACAAAAGGTATGCCAGTAGCCTAATGTCTCTGTGCTTTCTAAAACACAGTAAATATTTAACCAATTTCTTCATGAATAGTTTATATCGGATACAAACAAAGACCCAGCTGAATAAATATATTTATAAGCATGCTGCTACCGTTTTTTAGTGTGACTGTGGAGTACTTATGGCATGACGCGATCGATAGTAATCGGCCACTTTGACCTCCAATAACTAATGTACTATTTACGTTATGTGCCTGTAATTCATACCAGTTTAGGCTTAAATTAATAACTTTCTAAACACCCGTAGATCGACGAAATCGGACGAACTGTTTAGATTCTGGAAATTCGTTGCTGGGTGTTACTTGTATAATTTATCGTCAGATACTAAACTTTAAACTTATAAATATATTGAAAATCTGATTACACCATCAGAATCGTCGTGCAAATAATGGTAATGTACATGTTTCTTTTTGAGGTATCATGATTCATCTGGCTACTATTAATTTCTATACGAACTGTGAAATGTCTGCCATTAAGGTTTCACAAAGTCCGCCATCATTGGCACTCCCAGCGTGTCTCTTTCATCGACACAGCGTCACAATGGAATTCCCAGCCACGTGGATGGACCGTGCGCTGGGGCTACCCCTCTCGTCCGGCTAACGTTCTGCACCACGTGTTTTCTGCCGGGGCCCGGCTTGCCGAGCGGCCCGTGCGGCCACACCAACTCCGAATGAGACAGAGATTGAGAAACTAGATATTAAACCGCAAAACATTTCCAGGATCAGATGTTGACCCTGACTACAATTTCCTTGTTATGAACTCGAAATTAAATCTGAAGAAATTGCAAAAAGGTTGAATATTATGGAGATGGGACCTAAATACGTTGAAAGAACCAGAGGTTTTTGAGAGGTACATAGGAAGCGTTAGGTAAAGATTGACTAAAACAAGCAAAAAGAATGCAGTAGATACTGGGTATCTTTGACAGATGTAATAGTCAACGCAGCAGAGGAGCAAATAGATAAAAAGACAAGACCTAGTAGAAATCTTGGATACCACAAGGGATTTGAATTTAACTGATGAAAGAAGAAAATATAAAAATACAGCAAGAGAAGCAGACGAAAGGGAATACAGACGTTTGAAAAGGAGATTGACAAGAAATGTAGAGTGGCTAGATGATAAATGTAAGGATTTAGAACCATATATCAATGGAGGCAAGATATATCTACAATTAGAAAGGCCTTTGAAGAACAGAGGAGCAGTTGTAGGAATATCAAGAGCTCAGATGGAAAACCAGGTCTAAGTGAAGAAGGAAAACCTTTAAGCTGGAGGGGTATGTAGAGGGTCTATGCGAGGAGATGAAGTGGTAGGCAGTATTATAGAAAGGGAAGACAACTTAGATCAAAATGAGATTGGAAATACGACACTGTGAAAAGAATTTAACAGACACCTAAGCCGAAAGAAGGCCTCTAGACAAGGCGACGTTCCATCAGAACTACTGATCCCTCGGGAGTGCCAGCCAGAACTAAACTATTATATCTGGCATTCAAAATGTACGAGACAGGCGAAATAAACACAGACTCCAAGAAGGATGTAATAATTCCAATTCTAGAAAGCAGGTGGTGGCAGGTGTAAATATTACCGAAGTGCCAATTTAAAAATTACGGTTGAATAATACCGACGCGAATTTTTTACAGAAGGATGGGTAAAAACTGGTAGAAGCCGACCTCTGGCAAATGTAGGATGCACGAGGCAGTTCTGACCCTACGACTTAGAAGAAGAAAAGCTAAGAAAAGGCAGATCTCCATTTATAGGATTTGCAGACTTAGAGAAAGCGTTTCACAGTGTTAACTGGAAAACTCTCTTCGAAATTATGAAGTATCATGGGTAAAGTAGAGGGTGCGAAAGGCTATCTACAGCTTACACAGAAACCAGACAGCAGTAATAAGAGTCGAGGGGCATGAAAGGGAGGCAGTGGTTAAGAAGGGAGTGAGACAGTATCGTAGCCCATACTCGATGTTATTCAGTCTGTACATTGAGCCATGTATGTAAGTGAAGAAAATCAAAGAAAAATTTGGAATGGGAATTAAAGTTCAGCTAGAAGAAATAAAAACTTTGAGGTTTGCCAATGAGAATGTAATTGTATCAAAGGCAGCGAAGTTCTTGGAAGAGCAGCTGAACGGAATGGACAGTATCTTTAAAGGAGTATAGAACATGAATAACGAGAAAACCAAGACAAGTATAAAGGAGTGTAGTGGAATTGAATCAGGTCATGCCGAGGGAATTAGATTAAGAGACGAAACACTTAAAGTAGTAGATGAGTTTTGCTATTTGGGCTTCAAAATGACTGATGTCGGGTGAAGTAGACACAGTATAAAATGAAGACTGACAATGACAAGAAAAGCGCTTCTGAAGAAGAGAAATTTGTTAACATCGAATATAGATTTAAATGGTAGGAATGTTTTTCTGAATGTATTTGTCTGGAGTGTAGCCATGTATGTAAGTGAAAACTGGACGGTAAGCAGTTCAGGCCAGAGGAGAATAGAGGCTTTTTATATGGGTTGCTATAGCAGAATGCTGAAAATTAGGTGGGTAGATCAGTTAAGTAATGGGAGAAAAGAAATTTGTGGCACAACTTGACTAAATTAAGGGATTGGTTGAGAGGTCACATTCTGAAACATCAAAGGACGACGAATTTGGTGTTGGAGGGACGTGTGAATGGGTAAAAATCGTAGAGGGGGACCAAGAGATGAAACCAGTAAGCAGGTTCAGAACGATGTAGGCTGTAGTAGCTATTGTGAGACGAAGAGGCTTGCACAGAATAGAGTAACATGGAAAGAGGCATCAAACCAGTCGTCGGACTAAAGACAAGCACAGCAATAACAACAACAACAACAACAACAACAAGTACAACTACTGCTTCTACTTCTTTGCACAGCGATATGAAATCCAATGAGTACGCAAGGTCGGTAGTCGGGAGACAAAAGGCTGATTTCGTTTTACTGGGAGAATATGAAGAAAGTGCGCTCATTTATAAACAGTATCGCGTGTACAGCATTACAGCAATCCATTCGTGAGGACTGCTCGAGTGTTTGCTGTCATCCATTCTTGAGCATTGCTCGAGTGTTTGCGATCCCCGTAAGATGGGATTAAAGAAAGACATCGAAGTAATTCGGAGGCGTGCTGCAAGATTTCTCATCGGTAGGTTCGAGTAACTCGCGGGTGTTATTTAGGTGCTTCTTGAAGTCAAATGAGAAACTCTAGAGGCAATGCGGCTATCTTATCACGAAGTACTACTGAGAAAGTTTAGAGAATAGGCATCTGCAGCTGACTGCAGAGTGATTCTACTGTGACTAGCATAGCTTTCACATAAGGACCACGAAGACAAGATAGGAAAAATCACCACTCGTACGGAGGCATGTAGACAGTAGTTTCTCCTTCGCTGCATTGGCGAGTAGGGGAGGATAGGAAATGACCTGTAGTGCTACAAGATACCCTCCGCCATAAACCGTATGGTGGCTTGCGAAGATATATGTAGCTGTAGATGGAGACAAAACTTAATTCATCCGCGAAAGGAGTGGCTCGCAACATATTCCTTTGATCAGTGCTTGAGTATTGTCGGTCAGCTTGGACCTTTACCAGTTAGAACTCATAAAAGAGGTAGAAAATAGCCAACGAAGAGCGTCGCGTTTCATCGCGGGATCGTTTGGCCTGTGCAAGACCATAATGGAGTTGCTCAAAAACTCCAGTTGCAGACGCTAAAAGAGAGTAGAGTACGTTTAAAGGATAGTAGGGAAACATGTACTGAGGAGACAAAGAAACTGGTTTACCTGCCTAATGTCTTGTAGCGTCCTATCGAGCAAGCAGAAGTGCCGCATCACGACGTGGCATGGAATCGACTAATGTCTGAAGTAGTAACAGAGGGAACTGACACCATGAATCCTGCAGGGCTGTCTATAAATCCGTATGAGTATGAGGTGGTTGGAGATCTCTTCTGAACAGCACGTTGCAAGGCATCCCACATATGCTCAATAATGTTCATGTCTGGGGAGTTTGGTGGCCAGCGGAAGTGTTGAAACTTAGAAGAGTGGTCCCGGAGCCACTCTATAGCAATTCTGGACGTGTGTCGTATTGTCCTGCTGGAATTGCCCAAATTCCTCGGAATCCCGAATGCACAGTGGACATGAAGGCATGCAGGTGATCAGACTATCTAGACGTATCAGGGGTCCCCTATCACTTCACTACACACGCCCCACACCATTACAGAGCCTCCACGAGCTTGAACAGTCCCCTGCTGACATGCAGGGTCCGTGGATTCATGAGGTTGTCTCCATACCCGTTCATGTCCATACATGCGATACAATTTGAAACGAGACTCTTCCGACAAGGCAAATTGTTTCCAGTCATCAGCAGTTCAATATCGATGTTGATGGGCCCTGGTGAGGCGTAAAACTTCGTGTCGTGAAGTCATCAAGGGTACACGAGTGGGTCTTCGGCTCCGAAAGCACATATAAATGATATTTCGTTGTACGGTTCGTGCGCTGACACTTGTTGATGGTCTAGCATTGAAATCTGCAGCAATTTGCCGTAAGGTAGCACTTCTGTCACGTTGAACGATTCTCTTCAGTCGTCGTTGGTCCCGTTCTTGCAGGATCTTTTTCTGTCCGCAGCGATATCGGAGATTTGATGTTTTACCGGATTCCTGATAATTACGATACACCTGTGAAATGGTCGTGCGCCGACTGTAACACCACTTTCAGACTTACTTAAATCTTTATCACCTACCATTGTTGCAGCGGTAACCGATCTAACAATGCGCCAGACACTTGTTGTCTTACATAGGCGTTGCCGACCGCAGCGCCGTATTCTGCCAGTTTACATATCTCTGTATTTGAATACGCGTGCCTATACCAGTTTCTTTGGCGCTTAAGTGTATTACTTACACACGCGTTGATGAATAAAACACGACAGAAAATCAGAAACATTTGAGAACGTATGCAGATTTACTGAGAGTCAGTCTTCACACGCACCAGCCCCAAAGGCCTTAGCAAAGAAGGGGATTGATAGAGGTGTTGAAAGTGCCCTCCGCTACTCACCGTAAGGGGCTTGGGAGGTATAGATGTAGAAGTAAACGTATGACAGGGACGAACTTGCTAAATGGGATGCAAGCTGCAACAATCTTAGTATGAAGGGGAGATGACTGCGTGGATTCTCGAGGACGGAGGTAGTCATCTGACCTGCAGGCGGTGGATCAGTAGCTGATCCTCTCCTCCTGTCCGCCTCCCACACTTTCAGCACGCCGCCTTTCCTCCGCTATTTCCGAGGCTGCTGGCTGCTCCGTTAAGTAAGCCGGAGCTTATAAATGAAGGCCCGGCCACAGTACATCCACCGACGCGGACCTCAAACCGCTGTCCGACCTCGGCGGCCCGAAACAACACGCAGACGAGCTGCGGGCGGACACGGGCCCACTCTCTCTACTGCGGATTTTAATAATATATTTTGCTTGCATTCGTACATGAGGGAAATCACAGAGCCCGCATTAAAAGTTTCATTTCGCCGTGCGGAATCATGTTTTGGATAATTAAAATGTTTCGTTTCGCCTTTCTGGCCGGGACCCGTCTCTCTCTCTCTCTCTCTCTCTCTCTCTCTCTCTCTCTCTTTCTTTCTCCCCCCCCCCTCCTTTTTCCCTTCTCTTTTTTTCTCGACTTCCCGTTCTTCATCTCGGTGCTTCCGGTGCGATTCTGCGGAGACCACAGCCGGCAGGCAAGGTTGCAGCGCGAGCGGCATTAAAGAGGATGGTCGAAGCGGAAGCATCACAGGTACTGGCGAAACTACCTGCCACTCCTCGCGGAAAGTGTATGACACGTCGCCCCACTGCAGACTGCTAACGGCAGTCCGAGCATAAGTATTAGGTTCCACGATACGTGACTGGCTTGAAGAGTTCCTAAGAAATAGAACTCCGTACGTTATCCTCGACGGCTAGTGTTCATAAATGACAAGGGTATCGTCAGGAATGCCCCAGGGACGTGTGGTAGGAGTGCTCTTATTCTCTATGTGCATGAATGATCTGAGCGATAGGGTGAACAGCAACCTATAGTTACCTAGTGATTGTGGTGTGGTGTACAGGAAGGTTCCTCGTTAAAAGACTTTCGGGGGGTAGCAAATGACCTACAAGAGGACCGAAGGGCAATCTGAAGTTCGGAATTTTTTATATGTTGTTGTTGTTGTGGTCTTCAGTCCTGAGACTGGTTTGATGCAGCTCTCCATGCTACTCTATCCTGTGCAAGCCTCTTCATCTCCCAGTACCTACTGCAGCCTACATCCTTCTGAATCTGCTTAGTGTATTCATCTCTTGGTCTCCCTCTACGATTTTTACCATCCACGCTGCCCTCCAGTTCTAAATTTGTGATCCCTTGATGCCTCAGAACATGTCCTAACAACCGATCCCTTCTTCTAGTCAAGTTGTGCCACAAACTCCTCTTCTCTCCAATTCTATTCAATAACTCCTCATTAGTTATGTGATCAACCCATCTAATCTTCAGCATTCTTCTGTAGCACCACATTTCGAAAGCTTCTATTCTCCTCTTGTCTAAACTATTTATCGTCCACGTTTCACTTCCATACATGGCTACTCTCCATACAAATACTTTCAGAAATGACTTCCTGACACTTAAATCTACACTAGATGTTAACAAATTTCTCTTGTTCAGAAACGCTTTCCTTGCCATTGCCAGTCACAATTTTATATACTCTCTACTTCGACCACCATCAGTTATTTTACTCCCCAAATAGCAAAACTCCTTTACTATTTTAAGTGTCTCATTTCCTAATCTAATTCCCGCAGCATCACGCGACTTAATGCTACTACATTCCATTATCCTCGTTTTGCTTTTGTTGATATTCATCTTCCCTCCTTTCAAGACACTGTCCATTCCGTTCAACTGCTCTTCCAAGTCCTCTGACAGAATTACAATGTCATACACTGTCCGTAGTGGGCATATGTATAGTACGTGAAGTTCAGATCTCAAATATTAATCCCCAGGTAAAGTTCGATGCTGCCATAAAAAATGTTCACGAGAAAATCGGCTTTGAAGTTTACAGACCGTCTTCAATAATATCTTAAAGGAAGGTCAATTTTTCTCGGTAGGCTGTCAGACCGTGTGACAGAACGCTCGTCTGCCACCTATGGGTTTTAGGTTCGATTCCTGGCTAATGCAAATGGTTAAACGGAGGTGCCTGACCTGATAACAGGTCCGTGAAGTTTAAAATACATAAAGATGCAAAAACATCAGGAGTGCTCGAGACTGGTAATGCTGCTTTCAGTCTAGTTTTTGTCATTTTTTTCGTCTCGGTTTCATTCAGTTCGAATATCTACGTTATTTAAATATAAAAATCATTAATTATATTCTGACAGATAACTAAGATCTATATGTGGTGTCTGTTCTTTCAGACATGTTCGAATGAAAGGACATGGAAGAACTAATGACATTGGCTGTGAGTGGGCATTGATTTAAATCATTGGGGGAAGTTGAAAATTTCTGCCGGGCTGGGATTCGAATCCGGGTCTCGTGGTCAGATCACAGTGTAGGACCAACGAGTTGTTAAACTTTCAGATGGCCTTTTATTGTTGTAAATGTCGAGGTCATACCTCAAGAGAACAGTTTGTTAAACTGTGCATCAAGTGGTGCTTTCATTATCAATGAATTTGTAAATTATCAAGCAATCCTGTGGTAAATAACTGTGTCAAAGTTAAGTAAATCTTTTATTGATGTATGTAGTAAAGTAAACTAATATTTCAAACGTTTAATGGGCTTTCTCCCACAGCAGTCAAATAACACACAGCTATGGCCGAACGAAACTAGTTCTTCCGGTCACAGCAATAATAATGAATGTATTTCCTCGACCGTACTGCCGTTTGTCCTTCGTTAAGTGCGAATAATGTGTCGTAAACGTAACTGTTTCCTTCTCTTCTCTTCTATCATGGGTTTGAGCGGATTTAAAAGCGGATCGTTTGAAATTCAGTCCACCATAGAGCTTCAGTTCTTTTTAGACAAATGCTAATTTATTGCTGTCCATTGTCAGAAAGAGATAGATAGATAGATAGATAGAGAGAGAGAGAGAGAGAGAGAGAGAGAGAGAGAAGAGGAGGACTCGAAAAATGAGACCCAGAACCAGTAAGTAAGCTGTTCCTCTTAAATAGGACGAAAGACGCTGGTAAGTTAAACGTCTCCATCCGACAGCTGGCTTATCACCTACAGTGGTTAATGATTCACTCTGAGAGCCACTACTAAAAGGTTTAGTGTTTAATAGAGGATTTTCCTTGCTGATGGATTAACGTTGAACTTCTCACAGCCCAGTTTCGTAAGTCGGGAGGATGGAAGGAAGAAAGGAAGGAAGGAAACAAGGAATAAGGTAATAAAGATGAGGGTTTAGCGTCCCGTCGATGAGTTCCTTAAAGAAGAATGAGCACAGACTCGGAGCGCAGAAATTTAAACGTTTAACTGTTCCTGACAAGCTCACTGGATTGCAGCTTAGGTTCATTGTTAAGCTCACTGACTGGTCAATGCGAACACATTAGGAACTCGGTGGACTAATTACGCCTCTTGCAGGCGTTGTGAATATTTTTTAATGACAACTGAAAATTTGTGCCACGCCATGACTCGGAAACAGATAACCTGCTTTCCTCGAGTGATCACCTCACCTCCAGTCCTGACAGGTTCAACATTTATAACCGATTTGAAATGAAGAATTTCATATCATCGCATCTTCACTGATTTTATCGTCTGCGACCTATTCATTTCATTTCAGTGCGTTTAATTGATTTACTCGTAATTAGTAGGCTATGACGTTATTTTTCGCTTTACCCGAATCGCTCTGACTGAGTCGCTGATTTTAAATGAGAGTAAAACTTGGCGAATCACTAGCAAATTAGGAAATACTTACTGGATGAAAGGCCGGATGTCAGCACAAATTATGATGTCAACGTGGTCGCTTGCCAATAAATATAATGCATATTGGACGCATGAAATAACGCCAGGAGAAGCTGAAGAATTACACTAAGAAATTTGTTTCTCCATGTATTGACCTCCACTCTTCTGTCTTGCAGTCAGCTATTTGAACACGCTTACGGTGTGACAACAACCTTGTCTCCCATAGTCGTCCATATTTTTATGGATTATGTTGTTGAATGGTAGCTTTAGTCTTCGAATTTAAAATTTTAGAGTTTCTGGAAATACATCGATAACGCATTTGTGATATGGCCTTCAAGTAGTGAGACTTGTAAAGATTTTCGACCATTCTAAACACCCTCCATCTTTGTATTAGATTCGTTAAAGGAGCTGAGAAAGATGGATGTCTCCTCTTGATCGAGGTGGACGTACGTTGGGGGCATGGCATGTATGGGATTGTCTCACACACGTATCTGTGACTTCATGACAGCAGTTGCCAGCACCCCATAATACGGAAAGGAGTGCTCCGTACGTTGAAGCACAGGGCTAATACTATCTCTGACCTTCAAACTCTGCCGAGTTGGCCAAACTTAAGAGCACCTTCTGGCAGGACGTTCACACTGAACGACAGCTATGAAGCGCTTCGTATTATCGGCCCAGTGAAATTCTAAAGATGAAACGGTGTAGGAGGAAGCTTGTAAGTAGGCTGTTTATGTTTTCTCTATGTAAGTAGGCTGTTTATGTTTTCTTATTGGCAATGTTACGTAGCGCTCAATATGAAAATCACTGGCTGTGCTGTGTGCAGTCTGTGGCTGCTTTGCATTGTTGTCTGCCATTGTTGTGTTGGGCAGCGGCAGCTGGATGTGAACAGCGCGTAGCGTTGCGCAGTTGGAGGTGAGCCGCCAGCAGTGGTGGATGTGGGGAGAGAGATGGCGGAGATCTGTAATTTGTCATGAACTGCTATATTTATACATGATGATATCAAGGTAAATACATTGTTTGTTCTCTATTAATATCTTTTATTTGCTAACTATCCCTATCAGTAGTTAGTGCCTTCAGTAGTTTGAATCTTTCATTTAGCTGGCAGTAGTGGCGCTCCTGTATTGCAGTAGCTTGAGCAGCGAAGATTTTTGTGAGGTAAGTGATTTGTGAAAGGTATAGTTTAATGTTAGTCAGGGCCATTCTTTTGTAGGGATTTTTGAAAGTCAGATTGCGTTGCGCTAAAAAAAAAAAAAAAATATTGTGTGTCAGTTTAAGCACAGTCATGTAAAATTGTTCTAAGGGGACGTTTCATATGTCGACCCTTAGCCTAGGATACCTCACTGGAATCTTCTGATTTTTTCTTGTAGTTTGTGTATTTAGTGTAGCTTTTGTTTATTGCTAGCGCGTAATTGTAGAGAGAATCCCCTTTGTAGTTGTAGCCTTTCATTGTTGTACAGTAAAACAGTTGTGGCATGCATATAGATTTGCACCAAGTATTTCGCAGCTACGCTTGCAATTAACTAGATATTATTTTCAGTGCTATGTTAATGTGTTCTCCTATTTTTACACTTCAAATTGTGCTTTTCTGTGTTATCGTGTGAAATATTGTGACAATTATGGCGTGTGAAAAACGTAACACTAGGCTCCAGAGTAAATTGAGAAATGATAGTGACGACGAGCGTACCTTGCCAGCATCACTGGGTAATGAATTAACTAATGTTCAAAGTAGTAATTTGGTAATTGCGCATAGGGAAATGGAGCGGGCGGCAAACAATGGTGTAGACAGTGAAACAGGTAGTGAACAGGGAAGCGTTATCGATAGATTGGTCGGCAACAGCTCGCCTCAGGAATCGGGAATGACAGAACACAATATTGCAAATACTGCAGACTCAGGTTTTGGGTTCTCACCGTTTTCTCAAATGAGTCAAGACACATTTTCCGCTTGTCAAAATGTGAATGTTGCCGGTGCAAATTCACTGCCGAAAAGCACTGAGGAACATGTTTCAGACACCAGTGCATTGTTATTACAATTAATGCAACAAATGGGACAAAAGCTTGAAAAGTTAGACACAATGGAACAACACCAGAGACAAACACAGCAACAGTTAGACGCAATGGGACAAAATCTTCAAAAGTTAGACACCACACTTGAACAAACACGTGAAGATTTAACTAGTGAGTTACATAACATTGAATCGAAATGTCAAAAAGTCTGTAATGACATAAAAACACAAATTTGTGAGCATTTTCAACCCATTTTTTCGCGGCATGTAAATGTTTTACAGAATCACGAAGCAGCCATAAAAGAACTGCAAACCATTGTTCATGAAAATCACAAGACCTTGCAAGCTAAAATTGACTCAGTTGCATCTACCGATTCGGTTACGCAACTTGCAAAAACTCAAGAAAACTTAAAGGACACAGTAGATACGATTTCAACACAAATGGACACTCTGAAACTTGGTTCAGAAAAACACTCTGAGGAAATGTGTTCACTATCGGAGAAAGTAGCCGAACTTTCGGATAAGGTCACTAACTTATCTACAAAGGTAGATGATGATCTGAATGACACAAGACCTGTAGCCTTCACTGACACAGAAGAGTATGAACAAATTAGAAAATTCAAACAGAATCAAAATCAAATCAATACACAGTACAAAAGAGAAATCCGAGAAGTACAAGATCAGCTGACACAGGTAATACAAGAATTACGTATTTCAGAGGATACTCGCGCCCCAATACGGGAAGAGGGACACAGAAATACGGAACAGCCACAAAATAATAACACAGGGCATTTCGGAAGTTATGAAAGAAATTGGCAATGTGCACCGAATTTTGAGATGGAACGGCCGACACGACCTAACAGTGACCGATATGCGACTCGCCGACATGATGATTTTGACTATAAGCTGTTCATTACTACACGTAAATTCAAAACATTTAAGAATTCTGGCAACGACATTCATCCACAAGCATGGCTTCATCAATTCTCGCATTTTTTTCCTCCCAACTGGTCGTTAGAACACAGATTAGAATTTATGTGTGGCTACTTGGAGAATGAACCAGCTGTAAGAATGCGATCGGTAATTCACGATTGCCACAGTGAAGGAGAGTTTTACCATGCCTTCCTCTCAGCATATTGGTCTCAAGCCACACAAGATCGAGTAAAACATAGCATCATAATGATGAAACGTTTCGAACAATCTGAATTTTCCAGTCTTATGAAATATTTTGAAGACATGTTGCACAAGAATCAGTACCTGTCAAACCCATACAGCCCCTCAGAACTCATCCGCATTTGCTTAATCAAATTGCCTGAACATTTACGACACATTATTTTGGCAGGACGTTGCAAAGACGACATTGAAGCATTTCAGGGACTTTTACAAGAATTTGAAATTGACACTGACAATCGCGGAACGCGAAACCGGGAACACAACAATTACAGGTCATATCCGTCGCAATTCCGCGATGAAAGAAGTAATAACTTGACACGACAAGGCTATTCTTACAACGCAAATCGTGACCAATACAGACACCACCCATATGACAACCACTGGCAGAGTAATAATAGTTACAGAGAAAGATCGCATTTCTGTAGTAATGAATATGACAGAGATAACCACAGAAACAGACAATATGGGAACCAAAACAATTATTACCAGGGGAGACAGAATAACTTCAGACGCAACAGTTCAGCGCGGAGTTACGATTCAGGGAGAAATTCTCCGCCACGTGTACGACAAGGAAGAAACTACGGAATCTACCGACATGACGACAGACGATATGATCATAACGACAGACGTCAATTTCATCAGAACTGGCGGGGTTCTAACACGGCTGGGCCCTCTCGTCACGGTGAATTTGTAGAAGTTAAGTCTCCAAATCCCAATAACGACGCGCGCCAATAAAGAGACAGACAATGACTCGCACCGCCGGCAGCCGCGTGCGCCGGCTGGCTCAGAGAAAAATAACAAAGACGCGAACCTTGAGAAAAGATTTAGCATTCCTTACCGACGTGTAAAACATGACAATTGCTTTGCAGTTGAAAGTCTGCGTACCAGGAAGAGTAAAGGTTTACACGACATTTCACATGTAAAACCGTTTATTGAAAGATAATCTGCTTTTTAACTTTGTCATTGCCTTAAAACTTTTCACTTTACATTACTAGTATGCTTGTCAGACTTAGAATCTGTTAACATGCAACAATGTTTGAAGTTAAATATCCAGTCAAGAACCAAGAGAACTTATTGAAACAGAAATGACGAATGCATTGTTATAGTGAACAAACGTCACAGTGTTATTGTGTGTGTACATTCTTGCTTGTTAGTTGAACGATTATGGAACGACTATAAGGCTTACATACTTAGAACATTTACCAGTACTGCTAATGAGATTTTAATGCAACATTTTGGTTTACTTGAAAATATATTCAGGATTTAAAGTACTTTCAGTGAGATACCAGATGGCACAGTGGTTAGTTTATGTGACAGCTACACGATTTTAACACGACGCTACTAATGAGTGACAATTTACAATGTTGCTTTTGCAGTGTTTCTATTTTATATCTGCACAGTTTTCTGTTTTATTCTGGAAAGTAAAACAGGTTTTAGTAGTAACTTTTGTGGTATAGCTACAATGAAACTGCCTTTTCCGTAGCACAACAATACGTTACAGCACAGTACTTTCCTCATCACGGCAATAAGCGTAATAACTAAGACATTTATACGCAAAGCATTTCACTTTTGTGTATTATGAGGTAAGTACATTGACTTCTGCAGAACTTAGCTTTCGGAGGACGATAACTACGACACTTCCACACAGATTATGTTGCAACAAGACGCACATTTAGCGCTACAGTACACGTATTTGAGTGATTAATTTTGTACTTAAAACATTTATTTTTAAAGGTTTTTGAATTACAAAGAAAGTTTTCCGTGATACATTTCATTCCATTGCTGTAATCTGTAACACCTGAGGGTATAATTACATTAATCCTCAGGGGGGTTCACGCTTACTTTGTGTACCATGTGTGTGGCAACCACAAGGAACCCTAGCTAATATGGTATTTGCTTATACAACTTTACACATCGGTACCATATTTCTCTAACACACAAATTACACAGCTATCTGATCATGTAACTGAGAGATAAACTTTTTTTTATTACATCAGTGACAGATGTTTACGCAATTACACAGTTGGATAACTTCACACTTATGAAATTGTATTTTGTCTGTACTTTGTGAAATGCTCATATTTTTTCGGAACCATTGTGATACTATGAGAGCTTTGAATGATATATTTGGTAAGGGAGCATGATTTTAAAGTACGTTTGAGGTAGATGACACTATTGAAATGAGCAGAGAATTTTTTTTAGGTTTTGAAATTATTGCAGAAAGATACGACGTTTTTGAGATTTGACTGAGGTGTTATGATGTTATTATTACGACGACGATGTGTACTAGCCTGTTGAGATATGTTTATGATCAATAACATGATGCTACCGTATATGAGGAATAAGAAGTATGTTGAAAACCAAGAATCGTACTTTAAGAGTTATGAAATGTGCGTAAATGCGTGACTGTATCACAATGCTGACGAATATTTTATTTGGACACTTATATTTATAGGATTTTCTTTCTACAGATTTGCAACGCTAATTCTTGACCTGTGAAATATTTTTATGTGAGACTGTCACTGTAGCGGAAACTGTTGTCGTAAATATTTCCGTAAGAAAGTTAAGTGACCACCTGCACGTAATGCGTCGCGGGCACCCACCTGGGCGACAGCCGCCCGAAAAATAGCCATTAGCCTTTCAGCGGCACAGGTAGAAAAAAAAAGGGGGAGGCCATTATCCTCGCTATTGACATTTCCTTGTTGAAAGCATACTGTGGAGCTCGTAATTTATGATATTTACTGAAATGCCTAATGAAATGACGAGAAATATTTTTACATCTGCACACCTGATTACGACAAGCATCTTTCTACGAGAGTTGAGAGAATTTCTACTAACTTATGAAATGTCACATGACTATTGAATGATATTTTTATGCTTTGGTTTGCGTAATTGCTTATTTCATTTGATACCTGTTTTCCAGCTGTGTTACAGCATTAGTTTTATAAAATAAACTTAGATGCATTTGCTAATGTGAACACTTTCTGTCAACAGATCTATTAAATGATAATTTTGTAATCCACATTCTTTTAAAAAAAGGAGCACTTGGAAAGGAAAGAACAATAAGAAGGGACTAGTAACAGTAACTGGACACATAATTTTCTTTTCAAGTACATGGTAATATTTTTTTTACAATAAGTTGTTGTGGTGCACCACTTTAATTTACATAGACATTAAGATGTGAATATACACTTCCCTTATCTGCATTGTTGTTTTTACTGTAATATCTTTTCTGCTTGAGCTTTGTCATGTATAGATATAAGTTTTATATTTTTTATATTTTTTATATTTGCTGCTGCTGTTTGCCAGGCATAGTGCTACTGAATTTTAAATTGTGTTACTCTGTTAAGCTAGTTTTACTACTGACTTATTTTTCTTGCTACTGTACATTGGCTCATATTAGTTGTAATGTTGCATTGCTTGGTAATTTATATTTACTGTAGCTTGCTTTGCAATTTTCCATTTTTTTGCATTGCTGTTTGTGTTAATTTGTTATGTGCTGCTGCATTGCCTCGTCCCTTAGTTTAGCATCTGAGCTCAGTAGATTTAAGTTAGCTGAAGAGGGGTAGACTATATAAGAAACTGACTATGGAGAGTAGGTAAAGAATGCGTTGCGAAGTTATATGAAACAGACTTGGGCCAAAATGAGTATTGTGCACTGAGAAATAATTATATTAAAAAAAATATGAATAGAATACAGAAAGCAGGTATAGATAGGACTTTTGGGAATAATGATGAATGAAGGGAGATCTCCAAGAAGCAAAGAAAGTTTTGTTTGCAATATACTGCAATGAAACAAACCCTGTCCTTTCCTTTTGTGTTATCCCACTATATGTTTGTGTTCCCTTGTGTATTTGTGTTTTTCCTGTCGTTATGTGTGTAGCTAATACGATTTATGTTGTAGAATTTTTCTAGTACTAAGCTATATTCACTATGATGAGGAATACTGTTATCCTCGAATATAATTGGCATTAATTATATGTTATTTACCTTATAAATATGCTTACACATTATTAATTCTGTTTTGTTTCAATGTTCATGTGTGAAATTAATGTTTCAAAAACTATTCTCATTATTTTATATATTTACTTATGTCATAATTCCTCTAACACTGACGTATATGTTTATTTCTATTCTTTTGTAAAGCCCCTATTACTACAAATGTTATCTGTATTATTATGTTTTTAATGATGTATTTTGTACCATTGTTATTTTATTCTTATTTTATAAAACTGAAATTGACACCAGTTCATGTTATTATTAACTTGTAAGTTACATTTCACTGCACACGTTTCTGTTGGTCATAGTATATGGACAATATGTGAGAAGTAGGGACTGTTAGTGTTTGCACGTGTGTTAATAATTCAGCAAGGGACTGGATAACAGCATTGCTGGTTCTAAGGACAATTCCAAAAACTTTGTGAGTGCACAAGTGGTGGTTATGGACTTGCTATATCATCCGCAAGACTCTTCAATGGTGATTGTGCACCTGCACAGTCACAACAGATGGCTGCTGGCTATCTCTACAAGGACTACAGTGGGTCTGCATCTTTGATGACCCACCAATACCATTATCTCTACAAGGACTACAGTGGGTCTGCACCTCTGGTGGCCCACCAATACCACAATCTCTACCAGGACTCCAGTGGGTCTGCTCTGTGATGACCTAACTACCAATATTCTTCAAAACGTCGACTGACTCTGCTGTGGGTTTACTCTGTTGTGGCCCATTACCTGTCTGCATGTCGAGTCAGCACTGTCTTTCTGTTGGAAGGACAACACTACTTCTTCAAGACTGCATGGAAATCCACTACTTCTGTGTGCATTTTCTTTTACTGCTCAGACTTTGAGAAAAACTCTGCATTTTTACTGTGATGAACAATCTGGACTGTCTTTATGGACTGTGAGAAATTTTTAGCTTTTGACCAACATTGTATCAATAAGTGTGTGCATTTGATATCTTTGTTATTGCAATTATGAAAAATTTTTTCAAATCTGTATTGGCCACTGCCCAACCCAATTTGTAAAATTTTTTGTGGGGAGCATGGGGGCTATGTGAGTAGGCTGTTTATGTTTTCTCTATGTAAGTAGGCTGTTTAGGTTTTCTTATTGGCAATGTTACGTAGCGCTCAATATGAAAATCACTGGCTGTGCTGTGTGCAGTCTGTGGCTGCTTTGCATTGTTGTCTGCCATTGTTGTGTTGGGCAGCGGCAGCTGGATGTGAACAGCGCGTAGCGTTGCGCAGTTGGAGGTGAGCCGCCAGCAGTGGTGGATGTGGGGAGAGAGATGGCGGAGATTTGTAATTTGTCATGAACTGCTATATTTATACATGATGATATCAAGGTAAATACATTGTTTGTTCTCTATTAATATCTTTTATTTGCTAACTATCCCTATCAGTAGTTAGTGCCTTCAGTAGTTTGAATCTTTCATTTAGCTGGCAGTAGTGGCGCTCCTGTATTGCAGTAGCTTGAGCAGCGAAGATTTTTGTGAGGTAAGTGATTTGTGAAAGGTATAGTTTAATGTTAGTCAGGGCCATTCTTCTGTAGGGATTTTTGAAAGTCAGATTGCGTGCGCTAAAAAAAAAAATATTGTGTGTCAGTTTAAGCACAGTCATGTAAAATTGTTCTAAGGGGACGTTTCAAGCTTCCAAGACACTTGGAATGGAATTGATACTCAAGAAACGATAAGAACCAGTTTCTTTTAAACGATGCCCTAGAGCAAGTGGAAATACACACTTTTTCAATTCATTTATAAGTCATGTTTCTGATTGACTGATCGTCTCCTGTCACGCCTAACATTAAGTAGTCATTAACAGAACAAGTAAGCCTCTGAATAAATGCTTCTGATATCATTTCTTGTCAGTAACAGCGTGTTGTCCCTGTACATCCAGAGAATAACCTCAGATGGCTTACAAGAAACGGTAAGAAGCAAGCATAATTTCAGGAAGTTTAAGAAAAATGGAAACGTTGCCATCTACTGCTATAAAGCTCATAGTAGTAAAGTAATCTGTTTTGACATTAGAATCTCATTCATTCAGAATAACCGCAGTCCTATGCTCTTTTCCCACCGGTTTTCTTCGGCCAAGATCTACCCATGTGACTTGCTAAATATGCAACCAGCCTTGTTGCTGTAGTTGGAACCCTTTCAACTCTCTCTCCGTTGATTCATTGACAGAAGGAAAATCTGTGGTGCAGACACTTAGATACTCTTGGACTGACAGCTTGACTTAACACAGACCTCGTCCTGCGTATTTTACAGACTTTCTAAAATTCATCGAATCACTTTGTCACTTCTATCCTTGTCAAATGTGAGTTAGCTCTCCATTCGGAGTCATCTCGCTTCCGTCGGAACTTGCACATCTCATCTTTCCATCGCTCTGACAACAAATTCAGCACTTACATTAAGCCAAAATTCCGGCGTTTATATTTGTTCAACTTTCAAAGATGACGATTTTTCATGACGATGACTTGAATGTCGCGATATGGTTTCTAAAAGAGGGAGTGGAACTTTTTAACGCCAAAATATTACAATTGATAAATCTGGTATAAGTGGTTGATGAAACCTGGTTATTACGACAAAAGAGGAAGACCAAGAGGAAGAGGAGGAGGTGGAGAACTAGAGGAAGAGGGGAAGAGAAGAAGAGAGGAAAAGAGGAAGACTAGAGTTTGTTTCGTCGACGATGCAGGCATTAATGACAGGACACAACCTCGGATTTGGGAGAGTGGGAAAGACTGTACACCATATCCTTCTCCATGATCTCGGCATTTACCACCAGAGGTTTAAAGAAACCTTAGCTAATCTAAATCTGAATGGCCACACAGAGATGTGAACGAAGATCCTCCCAAATGTAAATCCAAGTCACAGTCTCAGTGCGACCTCGCTAATTGTGGATATCTGATACAAGCAGTAAGTAAGACAAAACAACTTTTTGACCTAGACTCTACAGGGTGTTACAAAAAGGTACGGCCAAACTTTCAGGAAACATTGCTCACACACAAATAAAGAAAAGATGTTATGTGGACATGTGTCCGGAAACGCTTAATTTCCATGTTAGAGCTCATTTTAGTTTCGTCAGTATGTACTGTACTTCCTCGATTCACCGCCAGTTGGCCGAATTGAAGGAAGGTAATGTTGACTTCGGTGCTTGTGTTGACATGCGACTCATTGCTCTACAGTACTAGCATCAAACACATCAGTACGCAGTATCAACAGGTTAGTGTTCATCACGAACGTAGTTTTGCAGTCAGTGCAATGTTTACAAATGCGGAGTTGGCAGATGCCCATTTGATGTATGGATTAGCACGAGGCAATAGCCGTGGCGCGGTACGTTTGTATCGAGACAGATTTCCAGAACGAAGGTGTCCCGACGGGAAGACGTTCGAAGCAATTGATCGCAGTCTTAGGGGAGCACGGAACATTCCAGCCTATGACTCGCGACTGGGGAAGACCTAGAACGACGAGGACACCTGCAATGGACGAGGCAATTCTTCGTGCAGTTGACGAAAGCCCTAATATCAGCGTCAGAGAAGTTGCTGCTGTACAAGGTAACGTTGACCACGTCACTGTATGGAGAGTGCTATGGGAGAACCAGTTGTTTCCGTACCATGTACAGCGTGTGCAGGCACTATCAGCAGCTGAATGGCCTCCACGGGTACACTTCTGCGAATGGTTCATCCAACAATGTGTCAATCCTCATTTCAGTACAAATGTTCTATTTACGGACGAGGCTTCATTCCAACGTGATCAAATTGTAAATTTTCACAATCAACATGTGAGGGCTGACGAGAATCCGCACGCAATTGTGCAGTCACGTCATCAACACAGATTTTCTGTGAACGTTTGGGCAGGCATTGTTGGTGATGTCTTGATTGGACCCCATGTTCTTCCACCTATGCTCAATGGAGCACGCTATCATGATTTAATACGGGATACTCTACCTGTGCTGCTAGAACATGTGCCTTTACAAGTAAGACACAACATGTGGTTCATGCACGATGGAGCTCCTGCACATTTCAGTCGAAGTGTTCGTACGCTTCTCAACAACAGATTCGGTGACCGATGGATTGGTTGAGGCGGACCAATTCCATGGCCTCCACGCTCTCCTGATCTCAACCCTCTTGACTTTCATTTATGGGGGCATTTGAAAGCTTTTGTCTACGCAATCCCGGTACCAAATGTAGAGACTCTTCGTGCTCGTATTGTGGACGGCTGTGATACAATACGCCATTCTCCAGGGCTGCACCAGCCCATCAGGGATTCCATGCAACGGAGGGTGGATGCATGTATCCTCGCTAACGGAGGACATTTTGAACATTTCCTGTAACAAAGTGTTTGAAGTCACGCTGGTACGTTCTGTTGCTGTGTGTTTCCATTCAATGATTAATGTGATTTGAAGAGAAGTAATAAAATGAGCTGTAACATGGAAAGTAAGCGTTTCCGGACACATATCCACATAACATATTTTCTTTCTTTGTGTGTGAGGAATGTTTCCTGAAAGTTTGGCCGTACCTTTTTGTAACACCCTGTATATGAGATCACTAACTTTCATGTGTTTAAAGGAACTATACAGGGTGTTAGGTGTGTAGTTACAAATATTGCGATAGCTGGAATCTTAATATGTAACTATTTCAATGTGTTATTTGTTTCTCCTCTGCATCGTACAATCGTCCCGCAAACACGTCACATATTTTACTAGCATATGTTTCCTGCATGCTCGTAAGTGTACCGTGAAGTGGACTAAACCTGTAATTATACACTATCAATTTTGTATCCATGTATCCACACTTCAGTGCTTGACCTGCTGCTTTTGCCACTCTGACTTGGAGATAATAAGCACCCTAAAAACCTTCTGCTGGTAGTAGCTGTAATTATTAGTCTATAAATGAAGTAAATACATACGTAATGTTGTTCAGTACATTTTCCTCAGTTGTCAGTAGAAATATCTGCACCTTACTTATAACGCTCCATATATTACAGGGTATACTGAAAGAGAGAACGTGATTGTAATTTGTGTAAAGTACATTCAAATCTGCATTTATTTATAGCGTTTATAGTTTTGCAGTATTTTTGTGACTCACTCCAGATTTTGAGAGGTCAGCTAACAAACCTCACATAGTTTTGTTCCAAACCATCTTTAATCCTGGCATGCCCTATAAACCATCACCTGTCTTCTTCTGACTTTATTTCCAACACAGCCGAGACATGAGTTGTGGAAAAAAATTTAATTTTTGTCTAAAGGAATCTTTTATATGGCAACATAGTATAATCAGTGATGGTTGCTTCTGACGGAATGAAATTAAATTCCAAACTGGTAATCGGATCCAGACTACCATAGACTTCGAATCTGTAGAGACCCTCTAACCTTTTTTTTTTTAGGTTAGAGGGTACCAGAGCTCCAAGCGCTAATAGAAAGCACTGATGCTCAAATCGTTATAGGCACTGAAAGCTGGCTAAAACCGGAGATATGCTCAGCCGAAATTTTTGCAAAGAACCTAACGGTGTTCCAAATGTATAAGCTAAACACAGTTGGCGGTGGCGTGTTTCTTGCTGTTAGAAGTAGTTTATCTTGTCGCGAAATTGAAGTAGATAGTTCCTGTGAGTTAGTATGGGCAGAGGTCATTGTTGGCAACCGGAATAAAATAATAATTGGATCCTTATACCGACGTCCCAGTTCAGATGATACAGTTGCTGAAAGGTTCAAAGAAAACTTGAGTTTGATTACAATTACGTACCCGACTCATACGATTATAGTTGGTGGTGACTTTAATTGTTGGAGAAAATACACGTTTAATTCCGGAGGTACGCATAAAACATCATCCGAAATTGTGCTAAGCGCTTTCTCAGAAAATTATTTCGAGCAGTTGGGTCATGAGCCCACGCCAATAGTAAACGGTTGTGAAAACACACTTGACCTCTTAGCAAAAAATAATTCTGAGTTCATAGCGAGGATCAAAACAGATACATGGATTAGTGACACAGGGTTGTCGTAGCGAGACTGAAAATTATAACCCCCAAATGCTCCAAAAATAAACGAAAAATATACCTGTTAAAAAAAAGCAGATAAAAATTCACTCGACGCATTTCTGAGAGACAATCTTCACTCCTTCCAAATTAACAATATGAGTGTAAACCAGATGTGGCTTAAATTCAAAGAAATAGTATCGGTAGTAATTGAAAGATTTATACCAAATAAATTAACAAAAGACGGAGCTGAACCTGTTTGGTACACAAAACGACTCAGAACACTGTTGCAGAAACAACGAAACAAACATGCCAAACTGAAACAGACCTAAAATCCCCAAGATTGGCGATCTTTTACAGAAGCTCGAAATTTAGCGCGGACTTCAGTGCGAGATACTTATAATAGTTTCCACAACGAAACTTTGTCTCGAAATCTGACAGAAAATCCAAAGAGATTCTGGTCATATGTGAAGTACGCTAGCGGCAAGACGCAATCAATGCCTTCTCTGTGCGATAGAAATGGAGATACTATCGAAGAAAGTGCTGCCAAAGCAGAGTTACTGAACACATTCTTCCGGAATGCCTTCACAAAAGACGACGAAGTATATATTCCAGAATTCGAATCAAGAACAGCTGCTAACGTAAGTAACGTGGAACTAAATATCCTCGGAGTAGTGAAGCAACTTAAATCACTTAATAAAAGCAAGTCTTCTGGTCCAGACTGTTTACCAATTAGGTTCCTTTAAGAGTATGCTGATGCATAGCTCCATATTTAACAATCATATAAACCGTTCACTGGACGAAAGATCAGTACCCAAAGACCGGAAAGTTGCACAGGTCACACCAGTATTTAAGAAAGGTAGTAGGAGTAATCTCTAAATTAAAGACCCATACCGTTAACTCCGATATGCAGCAGGATTTTGGAGCATATATTGTTTTCGAACATTATGACTTACCTCAAAGAAAACTGTCTATTGACACAATGTAAACATGGATTTGGAAAACATCGTTCTTGTGAAACACAACTAACTCATTACTCGCATGAAGTGTTGGGTGCTATTGACAAAGGATTTCAGATTGATTCCATATTTCTGGATTTCCGGAAGGCTTTCGGCACTGTACCACACAAGCGGCTTGTATTGAAATTGCGTGCTTCTCAGTTATGTGACTGGATTAGTGATTTCCTGACAGAGAGGTCACAGTTCATAGTAATTGACGGAAAGTCGTCGAATGAAACAGAAGTGATTTGCTCTCCAAGGTAGTGTTATAGGCCCTTTACTGTTCCTTATCTATATAATTGATTTGGGACACAATCTGAGCACCGCTCTTAGGTTGTTTGCAGATGACGTTGTCGTTTATTGACTAATAGTCGTCATAAGATCAAAACAAATTGCAAAACGATTCAAAAAAGACATCTGAATAGTGCGAAAATTGACAACTGACCCTAAATGACGAAAAGTGTGAGGTCATCACATGAGTGCTAAAAGGAGTCCGCTAACCTTCTGTTACAAGATACATCAGTCAAATCTAAAGGCCGTAAATTGAACTGAATACTTAGGAATTACAATTACGAACAACTTAAATTGGAAGGAACACACAGACAATGTTGTGTGGAAGGGTAACCAAAGACTGCGTTTTATTGGCAGGACATTTAGAAAATTTAAAAGATCTACTGAGAAGACTGCCTACACTGCGCTTGTCCACCCTCTTTTAGAATACTGCTGCGCGGTGTGGGATCTTCACCAGATAGGACTGACGGAGTACCTCGAAAAGATCAAAGAGGGGCATCACGTTTTGTATTATCGCGAAAGAGGGGGGAGAGTGTCACTGCAATAATACAGGATTTAGGGTTGGACATCATTAAAACAAAGGCGTTTTTCGTTGCGGTGGAGTCTTGTCACAAATTTCAATCACCAGCTTTCTGCTCCGAATGCGAAAATACTTTTTGACACCGACCTGCATAGGGAGAAACGATCACCATGATAAAATAAGGAAAATCAGATCTCGTACGGAAAGGTATAGGTGTTCGTTCTTTCCGCGCGCTGTACGAGATTTGAATAATAGAGAATTGTGAAGGTGGTTCGATGAACCCTCTGCCAGGCACTTAAATGTGATTTGGAGAGTATCCATGTAGATGTAGAGAAAGTTTGCAGGGAGATGGATTGTATTTGGAACTGTGGCTAATCCAGTGCTGGTTACACCCATTCTCAGCCACTTTGCCAAATCCGTTCTGCACCATGCTCCTTCTCCATCAAGTCCACAGGCGACAATCACTGCCAAGTCCATTCCCTGCTGGACCCATTTCCTGCCAGGCCCGTTCCCTTCCAGCCCCATTGCCTACCAGGACCATTCCCTATTGGATTCATTTCCTGTTGCGCCAATTCCGTTTTTGTCATGACCTTTCCTTTCTCTCGCGTGCACACTGCTTTCGTTGCACTAGGTCAATTCTCTCCCTTGGCATAGTCGAGCATTCCTCGCCAAGCCCCTCCTCGACAAGTCCGCCGATGGAGGCAGATCGTTCTCTACAATGCTCTTTCTCTTCTCTGGAATACCCTTCCCCTTTTGCAACACACTGCTGCTACACTTGTCCACTTTCCCAGTAGTATACAAAACACCCTCTGTCTTGCGCTGTAGAGTAAGAGATACTTCCAGAATGAGCTTCAAATTGATCCAGTGATTAAAGGCGTTTGCATGCCTCAGGTGGTGGAGAACTGCCTCCAAAGGTAAAAGATCCTAGTCAGAATCCAAATTTAACTCATACGTTTATACGAACTTTAAACCAAAAATTAGCAATATATGGTGTCAATAAATGTCTACCCTGATTTCAGGATTAAATATTAATTATATATACGGTGGTAACGTATGTTTTTGGTTAAAGGTCTAATACGGAACCCATGGAGTTTCTGTACAACTGTGTCTCATTCAAGACTTTAGCCATGAGGAGCGCTTTGACAGCTACACTGCTTGCCACCGTAAATGCAACACCAAGAAAGATAAGAGGTAGCACAACAAGATTTATTTTGTAGATAACATGTTGACCAAGTATCAAATGATTACGTTTACAGACGTTTGTGACATGTGGTTATTGCCAGAATCAGTAGCCAGAGTAGCCGCCATTGTTGGAGATCACCGCTGCCACACGTCTCGGCATTGAGTCAAAGAGACGTTGGATGTGTTCCTGGGGTACAGCAGCCCAAGCAGCTTCCACACGTTGCCAAAGATCATCTGGTGTGGCAGCTGGGGATGTAATCCGGGTCACTCGTTGAGCAACCATGGACCACATGTTTTCTATCGGCGAAAGATCCGGAGAGCGAGCCGGCCAGGGAAGCAATTCAATCTGGTTATTGACGAAGAACCTTTGGACAATTCGTGCCACGTGTGGTCACGCATTATCCTGTTGAAATATGGCTGTGGTCGAGCCCTGAAGGTAAGGAAGGACAACTGGCTCCAGCACCTCGGATGTGTAGCGCCGGCTATTTAAAGTACCGGCAATGCGTACTAGAGGCGTGCGAGAGTAATACCCAATACCTCCCCATACCATAATACACGGTGCAAGACCAGTGTGGCGGTGCATAATGCAGCTGTCCAGCATCCTCTCTCTACGGTGTCTCCACACTCGAATCCGACCATCGTGGTGCTGCAGACAGAAGCGTGCCTCGTCAGTAAAGACAACGTCATTCCATTCTGCCGTCCACATCCGTCTGTCATCACACCATTGGCGACGGAGACGTCTGTGGTTCTGCGTCAATGGTAGACGAAGCAATGGACGTCTTGCGGACAGACCACTCTGCTGTAAACGGCATCGAATGGTACGCGCAGACACTGGATGATGCGTTACAGACGCAATGTGCTGTGCTGTGGTTCGGGATATCACTGAGCGATCCGTCACTGCCATGCGCACAATTTGCCTATCAGCACGTGCAGTGGTGCACCGAGGTGAATGCAATCGACCACGTCGGTACGTCGTACCCTCCTGCATCCAACGGTCACATATCCGCATTACAGTTGTTTGGTTTCGTCCAACACGACTAGCGATTTCTCTGTATGATAATCCACAATCTCGGTAAGCCACTATCCTTCCTCTGTCGAACTCGGATACTTGATCAAAAGATATTCGCTGTTGTCTACGAGGCATAACTGATCGTCTTGTGAAACAACCACACGGTAAACACACGTGCCGAACGTACACTCGTCGAAATCGCCAAGCCTTAAATGGCGCTGTGAGGTGGCGCCACAGTCGCGCGTGATGTGCGTCTGTGCAGAAATTCTAATCAGTTGCATATCTCATCGCTGCAAACCCATGGTGTAAATTTCACTTGATTCGGATGCTTCCTTCAGGGTGTTGCATTTACTGTGGCCAGCAGTGTATATAGTAAACATGGCTTCCTCCCAGGAGAAAGCTCAATATGTCGTGTGGATAACAGGAACCAAATCTCCGATTACTGTGCAGCGAAAGTTTATGTCCCATTATGGAAAGAAAGCATCTGATGTCAAATTAATGACAACAAGGCTGGAAACTTTCTTAGCAACGGTATCGGTCTAGGAAAGGACAAGTAGTGGCAGACCATCTATTTTGGAGAAGACCGTGCAGGCAGTTGAGACGGCATTCACGAGGTCGCCACAGAAATCATTTAGACAAGCTTCCGTGAGCTTCCAGTGTCAAAGAGTAAAGTACATAAAGTGGTTCCGCAAACGTCTTAAATTCTATGCGTGCAAGATCAAAATTGTTCAGACTTCACAGCCAGATGATCGACCAAAATGTGAGCAATTTACAGTGGACTTGCTGAACCGTTTGACTAAGCATTTGTATTTTTCCGATGAGGCTACATGTCATGTTTGTGGGTCACTTAACCTCCATGACGTCCGGATCTGGGGATCAGAGAATCCTGATGCGCGAAAACACATTCGGGACAGTCCAAGGCTTAATGTGTGGTGTGGGTTTCTTGAAAGCAATCTAAGGGGATATGTTTACCTATACAGGTTGGTGAATATGCCATTGCCCAGCTACAGGATATGGAAGCAAGACACTGTCATTTTTCAGCAAGATGGCGGTTCTCGTCATTGGACTCTAGAAGTCAGCGATTTTCTTAAGGAAACCTTCCCCAACAGGTGGATTGCCAGAGACGGCCCAGTTCTCTGACCCTCGAGGTCACCTGACGTTATTCCCTTATATTTCTTAATTTGGCGGTATGTGAAAGATATTGTGTACAATGCAGCAGTTCCTGATGTAGTGATATTGCAACAACGCGTCAGACATGCCATTGGCACAATCACACCAGACATGTTGCAAAATGTGTGGCAAGAGATTGAACACCGGCTTGATATTTTTCGTGTTACCAGGTGTGGACATGTTGAAGTGAGTTAAATGTTTAGATGTACTACCTGTATTGAATGTTTATGTAAGCTTCAAAACTTAATAAATAGAGGCGTATGCGGTATAAAGCATGTTCCTCTTACTGTATCCAATAAGAGGGTCATTGTTTTGTTATCAGGGTAAACATTTACGAACTATCACAACTCACAATATTAAGCATTTTTCCTGCTACACCCTGAAAACATAAATGTTTCGGCAACACAACGAGCAGAGAAGCTAGAGAAAAATATCGACCTGCAGGAACAGTAATATCGGCGCACAGATAAGCCTCTTTAACAGATGCGCCGCTGTGCTGAGCTGTTTGACTTGGTGTTTGACTTCGCGCGCGACATCGATCGCGAAAGTTTGCGGCGCTGCTTCTTCCACTCGGGAGTCCTCTCATTACTCTGGGGCTCAGTTCTGGGTCACTTGCGGCAGAGTCTGTGCGCCGGAGACGCCGACGGAAATTCTCGGTCAGCTGTACACACAGCAGACCGCGGGAAGCAGTAAGGTGCGACAAGGTCAGTGAGTGGGTTTCTGTCAGCCCTCATGGTCATCGGTGACGGAGAATTAGGAGCATTCGGCTTTGCTATTTCTGTAGTTGAAGTCTCAGGAATTCCAAAGAAGTTTTCTCCTCACTGTTTCCATCAGTGACTGTGCTTCTTCCGATAGTGACCAAATTTATAAATTTTTCTGGTGTCAGTACATAGAGATTCCATTCCTTGCAAGCGAGTTTGACCGTCCTCGCAGCTACGCTATCAGTTCGGGATCTGGATTCGAAGAGTGATCCTGGGCACTATCAAACACGGTAGCGCCTTACTGCCATTCTATGAAGCCTGAACATCGTCCCACCTTACGGCACTGATTCAGTACAACTGGTTGGCACATACACACCACATTACTGCCATAACTTAGACGTCAGCGGTGAAGAATAACATGACCGCCTGAAACCAGTTCTATACCATCGCAAAGCCGCTGGAAAATGGTCATTATGCTCTTTTACACCCAGATAATGGGTTACTTGGTTGATTTTTAACCCCCTTATCAATAATTCTCAGCTGTTTAGCTGTATACAGTGAGGTGACAAAAGTCATGGGGTACCTCTTAAAATCGCACTCCAACCCTACCATCAGCTCTTAACGACATAAATCGTCGTTCATCTGACCAGGCCACGGTTTTCCATCCGTCCAAGGTCTAACCGATATTGTAACAGGCCCAGGAGAGGCGCTGTTGGCGGTCACGCTGTTAGCAAAGGCACTCGCGACTGCCTTATACCAGTAACGCCAAATTTCGCCACCCTGTGCCAACGGATACTTTCATCGTTAGTCCGACATCATATCTGCGCTTGTTTCACGCAATGCTGTTTATCTCTTAGCACTGACAACTCTTCCTCAAACACTACTGCTCTCGATCATTGAAAGCCGCCCGGTGTGGTCGAGCGGTTCTAGGCGCTTCAGTCTGGAACCGCGCGACCGCTATGGTCACAGGTTCGAATCCTGTCTCGGGCATGGATGTGTGTGATGTCCTTAGATTAGTTAGGTTTAAGTAGTTCTAAGTTCCAGGGAGCTGATGACCTCAGACATTAAGTCCCATAGTGCTCAGAGCCATTTGAACCATTTTTTTCGATCATTAAATGAAGGCAATCGGCCACTACGTTGTCCGTGGACCGTGGTTAGAGGTAATGCCTGAAATTTGATGTTCTCGGCACTCTCTTGACACTGTGGATCTCGGAATACTGAATTCCTCATCGTTCCATTTCCGAAACGGAATGTCCCATGCGTCTAGCTCCAATTACCATTCAGCGTTCAAAGTCTGTTAATCCCCATCGCTCGGCCATGATCACAGCGGACACTTTTCACATGAATCACCTCAGCACAAATGACAGCTCCCCGAATGCACTGCCCTTTTATATCTTGTGTACGTGATACTACCGACATCTGTATATAGGCGTATCGCTATCCCATTAATTTTGTCACACAAAGAAAAGCCTTCATATTTGAATACTGTTAGAATTATCAAAACAACCTTCATTCCTTGTTGCATAGTGAATAGCACTGCATTATTAATATGATTTAGTGGGAAAAATATATTTAACTTGCACTATCAGGTAGAAGTATTACACTAACAATGTCTCATTTGATTCGTGTATGTTACACTGTATTTCGTATTATCGGTTTCTCTAGTAGTCTGGGAGACATTACTATTACTTGAACACGAAATCCGTTGGGTATGACGTGTAAAATAAAATAGTCGTGAAATCGAGAGAAATAAAATGTTTGTTCTTATGTAATAATTACACTGTTGCGCTAGAAACCTACAGTTAGGTTAAAATCTTACAGAATTATAGAGTAAAATTAACGATGAAGGTGATAATGATAAAATAATTTTATACTACAAGCGCGTAACAATTTTTAAGAATGGAGAAGAAAAGAGGGAGGTGACGGCCTTTTCGTATTGATAGAAACACCCTTTGCATTTGCATACCGCGTAGTTATAATTAATGTGCAACTACTCGCGGTGGTCCAGTGTGGGCTGTAATTATCCTATGGCAGCGAAACTTGGTACATATGCTAAAGCCTTATTGCGGAAGTGATTTACGCTGAAAAACGAATTAGTTCCAATTTTGGCCACCATGTGCAAATCTGGCGCTTTACACTGTTCGTATGACGATATGACTTGCAGGCTGTCATTTAACAAGCCTTGACACGAGTCAACAATATGGCTATCGAGAAGAGTGACCATGCGCTGTTAGTGAAATTGTTTTACGAAAATGCTAGTAATTGCAGTGCCGTATTAAGAGATTACGGCTGACTGAAAGATCTGAGGAGAGATCTGATGTTATTGAATGGTTTAAAGTGGATGTTAATGAAATTAGGCCGGTGGGAGTTGCTGACGAGGTTGCTGTTGCTGTAACTGACTACGCAGTGGGGGCCCGGGTAGTGCCAGAGCTCGTGCAGTGTCACGAGAACTGTCCATCCCATGGTCAACAGTACGGAAAGTTTTGTAATATTTTTACAGTGGTACCCGCACAAGATGCAGGCTGTGCAACAACTGAAACCTCATAATCTGCAGTAATGTTCTGAATTTGCTCTTCAGTTCCTGGCACGTATCGAAGTTGTTGATATGTGGCCGAGCAATATTCTTTGAATGACGAGGCATATTTTACACTAAAAGCTGCACTGAATACACAGAACTGCCAAATATGGAGTCCTGTTAAACCGCTTATTGTGCATGCATAGTCATTGCACACATCGTACGTGACACTGTTGTATGGATTTACTAGAACGTGAATTCTCGGTTTGGTTTTTGAAGAGAATACGCCCAGAGGGCCACTCGGGTGTACCATGACGCTTGCACGTTATCGATATCTCCGTGTTCAGCATTTTATTCCTGCTTTGGAAGAGAGCTACTGTGTGGAAGTCACTATATCCATAGAGGATGGGGCAACACCTCATGTCGCTCGCCGAATGAAAGATCTGCCTCATCCAACATTCCACGACTGTGTTATCTCCAGATGTTTTAGAGATACATGTGGCTTGCACGATCACATGATCTCAATCCACGTTCTTGGCTCTGGCGATATGTAGAAGAACGCGTTTACCAGGAAACTATCGGTCTTTACCTGGTCTGAAGGCCAGTATACAGGAACACGTTGCTCAGATTCCACCGGATGCAGCATCTCGTCGACGTGCTCGTATTGACAAACTGTGTAAGCAACGGTTAATAATAAAATCAGTACGCCTTTCTCATCTGTTTGACTTTTCCTGCGTACATCTCGTTCCTCATCCATTACACAGGGAAACTTTGCTGTACCTCTTTCTTGCATTCAGAGCATCAGATTTGCACCTGGTGGCCAAAATTGGAACGACCTTTCTTCCAACGCAAATCCGTTCCGCATTAACGCGTTAGCATACTTACCAAACTGATCTGCTGTACGATAACTATAGCCCACACTGGACGCTTCTGACAAGCTGCACTTTGATTATAACCACCCAGTAATTATAATCAATTTTTCACATTCAATTCATTTTAGTGAGTTACAGTTCCCGTAAAAAATCCGAGCGGACATAAAATATGTAATGAAAAACTGTTTGAAATTTAATAGGACGCTCTGGCATTCTGTCACTGTGATTCGTGGGGCTAAATATGATTTCCGCGGTGCACTGATATCCATTAATAGCAATTCAAATGCACATGAAGACCACTGTTGCCGTCTTCGGATTTCTGTGTTTGGGTTACATTCATCGGCGCTGAGAGCTTGAATTGCTGTCTTCGGGTAGTTTCTGATTAGAGAGGAATTGGAAAATCAGGAATACTAACACTTTTTCTATTATTTGTTTGCATATTCACACTTTTGTTGTTGTAATTATCACAAATAAGATTAGCTCAACATTTGTTTGAATTCAAATTTACGAGCTAGGACATAAAATACCCCTTTTGTACGTGGTAAATGTAACTCAGATGACGGAATAAGCTGAAGCATAATATGTATCAGTAACTTCTCAATATGAATGTTATCTTTATAATGAAGCTCGCCATACCAATATAGTTAAAAAAGGTCTAATCTTAAATTTTCACTTTCACTTTGTTTCTTATGTTTGTTTACAGATGTGGAAGCAGACAGATTCTACAAGAAGTGTCTTGTTTACTTGTTTCATGGATTTCTAAGATTTGTCTTTTTCTTCCGCTTGGAGTGAGGTTCGTACCACAGAACATTTGTTAAGAACGCCATTTGGAAGGTTGTTGTAATTCCTTGGATCAAACAGCAAGAGAGACAATATTCTTGTGAACATATGTCACACAATGCGCAACGCAACGTAGCATGATAATATGTGTGTTCTGGAGATAGCTGTAACATACAACATGCAGCACAAAGCAAACGTTTCTCAGAGTGTAGTATATAGATGGCGCTTACGGTAACTCACAGTCTGCTTGCGGCGTGGAGGTGGGATTGCACTTTACCACATGGCCAGCGAGGAATGAGTGGTGCAACAGATCAGGCAGCTGGTAAGGTGAGAGAAATGGTGACTTATCCACACCGAGGAGAAAGCGTCATTCTGTTGATATTTTGTTGTACAGATGCGAACGAGAAGTAGACATCATTATCTGGAGCATTTCATACAGAGATACCAAGCGTCATACAAAACAATTGCCGCAATGTCTAGTCTCATGACTGATACAAGCTTACTCATTCATTAATTCAATCAGACAGTCAGTCATTATTTTATTTTATTCATTCAGACATTACGTTCCATAAATACCATTTGGAGAGAGTCTTCAGGAATAAGGAACAGTGAACTTCTATTGGATGAACACAAAATCTCTATGTCTTTCTGTGCAATTATAGCTGAATCGATTCAGTTCAATCTGAAGTGACAAAATGATCAGAACAGAAAAACGAACAGCTGTTGTTTGTGACCGTTTGCATGGGATGATGTAGGCACAAGTGCTGAAGGATATTTCCGGAATGAATTTTTACTCTGCAGAAGAATGTGCACTGATATAAAACCCCATGGTAGATTAAAAACTGTATGCCGGGGATCTTTGTAGGAGAACTTCTGTGAAGTTTGGAAAGTAGAAGACGAGGTACTGGAGGAAGTAAAGTTGTGAGGAAGGTTCATGAGTCGTGCTTGGATAGCTCAGTTGATAGAGCGCTTGCCCACTAAAGGAAAACGTCCCGATTTGGAATCTCAGTCCGGCACACAGTTTTAATCTGCTAGGAAGTTTCAAGTGCTGAAGGAATTCATCTTAAATTTAGAAAGTCTTGTCCAGCGCGACTGTCAGTTAAGAATTTGGTTAGCAAATTCAAACATTAGTGTAAAACTGGCAATGAGACGAGGTACTGGCAGAAGTAAAGCTGTGAGTACCGGGCGTGAGTCGTACTTCGGTAGCTCAGATGGTAGAGCACTTGGCCGCGAAAGGCAAAGGTCCCGAGTTTGAGTTTCCGTCGGGCACACAGTTTTAATCTGCCAGGAAGTTTCAATGAACAACATTCTGGGAATCCATCGTAACTTGAGGAAAGGTGCGACTCATAGAGGTTGCGATCGATCGGTTTGGAAAACCATGCGAAACGTATTTGAAAAAAATGCGCATTCTGATACGTTGAGCACCGCAGGAACCGCAATGAGAATGCTGCCCAGGTAACCAGTGAGGAATAGTTCTACTGGAATATTAAAGAACATGAACGAATATCCGCTCGTGGAATAAGTTGGTTACAAGTGAAGAAAATGATTAATAAGATTCCGAAGGCAAGAACAACAGAGGCTTGTTGGTTTAGTTGTTTTAGGGAGGGAGACCAGACAGCGAGGTCATTGGTCTCATCGGATTAGGGAAGGACGGGGAAGTGAGTCGGCCGTGCCCTTTCAAAGGAACCATCCCGGCATTTGCCTGGAGCGATTTAGGGAAATCACGGAAAACCTAAATCAGGATGGCCGGACGCGGCATTGAACAGTCGTCCTCCCAAATGCGAGTCCAGTGTGCTAGCCACTGCGCCACCTCGCTCGGTGGGTTTGTTGTCTAGATTCACTGAGTTGGACTTAACTAGATTCAGTGCAGACTATCATTGAAAATGTTCAGAAGCTAACCACACCATCAGTACTTAGTTAGCTTATGGAAAAGTCTGATGAAGTAAATTCACTCTCGTAAGCTCGATAGAGATTCGACGATAAAGCGACTGTACCGTGATGATTCCATAGAGAGCTTGTGATTGATGCGCTACAGAGCAGTCGACGTCTGACGCAGAAAGCTCCAAGAAATAGCTGGCTCCTTCTGGGTGTGAAAGGTGTAAGGCCAGTGTTTATCCTTGAGCATTTACTGCATCTGCAATGTGAAGTACGGCTCATTTATGTCTTCAGTGTCATCTCGTGAGCGCTATTGACATGGACTGCAGAATCCCAGTCTGTCTGTCTCAAATGAGGCTACGGACTGCCGAATGTGGTCTCGGTCGTCATTACGTCACCCAGTTTTGCAGATGGGCGGGGAGGGCGGATTACCTTGTCTTCTCGTACGTCCTGCTGGCGTGATGTTGGAAACTGGCCCTACATTTCTTGTGTTTCGTCATCTAGAGGCTTTGGCAGAAACAATCGAGGTACATCAAATACCTCCTGCAGTGCGGCGTTCTGCGTCTGTTATAGAGAGCGTAGTATTGGTCACTGTGCCCCATGCCACGCCAGTGATCATCGATTCTTAGGGGAGGCGGTGTCATCTACATAAACCACCCGAGTAACTTGAAACTCCCTGTGCAGATCCGAAGAGTAGAGTGAATAGAGGAGCAACCTAAGGACTGATCCTTGCGGGACATGTGCCTCGACGTGGCTGACTGTAGATGCGGCCTCATCTGCTTGGACTAGGAAAGTCCTCCCCTGGAGATAACTTTCCACCAGCGAACACAGTGACCATGAAACCCAAAGACGAAAACTTTGTACAGTAGACCTGGTTGCAATATGCTGTTAGACGCTCCCTTGACGCTGAAAAAGGGGGCACTGCAATATTCCCTACAGTTGAAGGAGGTCGTGATCTCTTCAACCACTCGAAGGAGTTGGAGCGCGGTTATCATTCTCTGAACCCAAATTGTTCCAGGAGTAGAAATCCGTCTTCCATAAGTTTCTGCGAGATCCGTAACAGGGGGATTCGTTTACTCAGAACGAGATGTAGGCAAACAAACAACAAACCTATAGTTCTTTGCCTGGTTTTAGAACAGCAGCTGTGAGAGTATGTAACCAGGGCTGAGTGAACGTCTTGCTACAGTTGATGGGGGTAAATGCAATTACGGCGTCCCTCGCTAGCGCCCTCAGTGCCCGACTCGGTACTGTATCATGGCCAGAGGCCTTGGAGATGGGCAGAAGCTGAAGATAGAAGTGAAATCCCTGCAGAGCAACACCCGGGGAAGCAAGGTACGTGGTGAGCCTGCCCTCAACCATTTGTACATGTCGAACGTACTATGTTTCATCGATAGGGCGGTAGTTTGCTTCAGATATGTCCACAAAAGCATTCGTCTTGTCCTGTGGCTCCCAGACTGGGCCAACTGGCGTCTGAAGCGGTGGTAGGCGTGCTTGTGAGCGCAGAAAGAAGCGCAACATTTCTCAAAATGTGACGTCGGCTTTCAAGTTAGCGACTTTGTTTCCCCGTTGATGGTTTCTAACTTCTTCATAGTAGGATCGTGTGTGAGTCGCCAGTCATTCTGGAGGCGGTTCGTGTCACGGATCATGGCGAGAACTTCCTGTGGCAGCTATGGAACTGTGCGGTTAAGTCTTCTGGTGGCGGCGGCGCACCCTTGACGCCGGTCGTGAAGAAGCTGGTCACCAGCCGTCCACATCCTCGGCGTTGACTGGTCATCACTCTTGCAGATTGTGGAGGACATCGTCACGAAAACAGAATGGGTCGATTCTCCCAAAGTACAAGCTCTTCAGCAACCTGGAAGACGACTGGGAGATTGTCTTGGGACAGCTCATGGATCATTTCGGTGGAGATGAGGTTGCGAAAACCGCTCGCATTACCGAAGTAATAGACGTTTGGTTACGTGCCATTTCTCAGGTAGTGCGTGGGTTCATCGGGGCCAATGACTTGAGCCGCAGCGTGGTTCGCACCGTGGAAAGCGCGGCATCTGTGGCTGTTCGTCAAGCGGTAGTTCCAAGCCGCGTGTTTCGGGTTGAAATTGCCTGCAGCAAACAGTCCACCCTGCCACGGGAACAGTGCTCCCGCGTCGTCGACATTAAGTGGTTTTCCAGACCTAGTAGACAGATAGGGACGTCACATTGACTAAGAGGTCATCACGTGTACTCTGCAGCCCCCATCGCTTGCAAGCAGGTGGTGGACTAGTACAGTGTTGTGGCGAGGAGCGCACATAGATAGCCATGCCAGCGCTCGCCGTGAGTCTGTTGTTGCGAAAATAGACGTAGTTCGCAATATTGACGCGGGTCCCTGGCTTGAGATCGTTTCTGTCACCAATTATATGTCGGCATCATGTTCCATCTCCAATCGTCACCTGAGGTTGCCACTATTTTGCAGGAAGAATTGTGTAAGACTCCCTCGAAAATCGTAGAAGGCCCCTATTTGTCCATTCCGAGACCAGTGGAAGCTGCTCTGAATGCCAACGGTTTCAACACATTATACTAGACAAAATAATGTGTTGTGTACTTGGTGTTTCCATATATTTGTTCACTCTCTCTGCACTCTATATACACACGTTGCCCTAACTACTTGTAATATTAGCGTGACACAAAAAGATAAAGCGGCTGGAAGCAAGGTCCATACAAGACCAGAATCGTAGCCGAGAGTTATCGTAACATAGCTGTCGGCGCATCGATTGTTCCGTGAGTCCGAACCCAGAAGATAGCGCTCGCTCCCGTCTGGGGAAGCAGAGTCACAGAGTCCGGCCACATTACGTGACGCGACGTGATGTCCAGGACCGTGGCGTAGGCAGAGAGCGCCGCCTGAGGTCAACGCCCGCTGACCGCGGAGCTCCCCGGTGGTAAGGAGCGCGTGTGACGGTCGATCTGCGACAGCTGAGGCAATTCCATACCGCTGTCGGTGTAGGTTCGACTACGAATATACGCGTGTGTGTTTGGTAATAGCTTATTTGGTTAGACTTGCTCGGATTGTTATTTTTCTGTACTCCTAATACTAACAGTCTTTTGTTTCAGATTTTATGTTTACACTCCTCCTTCTGCATGAAAGTTTCTTTCTATTCTACATGGCGAGAATTGGAGTAAATGAAATCGAAAATAATAAAGTTAGTTAACTTTGGTTTGAACCGCCGACTGATGTTAAATGCTATTATATTTGCTTACCGAACGGTCCTCCTATGATCTAAGGAATCCTGCTATTTTTTGATCCATTGGTCATAAACGATAAATTTCGATTTCCTACAGGTGCCAATACTAAGAAATTACTGCGGACAAGTTAAGCTCTTGTACGACGCCTATCTCTTACGTCTATAGCCGCCTCACGTAATTTATTTGGTTACCAAAAAAAAAAAAAAAAAAACAAAGAAATTACGATGCAAACAACACGCATTTATCAGGTCTTGAACATTACTAGCATAAAAAACACTGCTTTTGATACTCGTGTCTCTTCCCGAAATCAAAAAACTTCCGTGCCGCCTACACGGACGAATTGTCTCGCGCCGACAGTACCTCCCGTTCCATAACAATAGCGGTGTTGCTTCGTTGGCTAATAACATTAATTTCTATCTTTAAGTTTCCACGAACGGCTTTTTAGAGTCTGAGAAGGTAGGGATAATGGATTTGCAGAACAGGGATGACGTTTGTGATATACTAGAAGTCTATCTGTCGTCAACGCCATTAATTAAATCACCGGCTGAGCGGCACAAAAGTTCTATACAAGGTTCAAAAATAGTAAATCAGATTCTTCTCTTTTAGTTTTATCTTCGAGTGTCTGAGTAGTTAATTAAACTTTGGTCGTACGAAAGACCCGAGATGATGATTTCGGTTTGCGGGGCGCTCAACATCGTGGTCATCAGCGCCCGTACAAGTTCCAGTCTTTCCATTGCCAATCTCGCCACTACCCGAATGATGATAATGATGATCATGAGATGATGAGGACAACACAGACACCCAGTCCCTGGGCGGAGAAAATTCCCGATCCGGCCGTGAATCGAATCCGGCACCTGCGAAAGAAGCAAGAAAACATCTCTTTGGGCTCCGCTGTATAGCAAAATTTACAACGCGTTTTTCTAATAAAAGTTAATTTCCGTCTCCTACACAAGATTCAGTAAATACAAATCCAGAGCAACTATTGTTTTCAAGTTTTAATAAAGATTTATTTGTGTTATGAGCTTAGTACATCAGAATGAACAAGACAATGTGATAAACGTAGCTCCATTAAAGCCAGTTCCAATTAACGTTCGTTACTAATCTTAAAATAAAGAATTCGCGGAAAAAGAAGAGCGAATATTTGATCGTTGTTCTGAGGGACACTGACCTCCGGCACCTTACACCTTGTGTCCAGATGGATATTCAGCGGCGCGGCAAGTCTTCAAAGACGTCGTGCATTCTCCCCATAATCAGCCGTTGTATGAAAGATAAAAATACTGGTTCTTTAGATACCAAAAAAAAAAAAAAAAAAACATATTTTAATGTGTAGTAGAACTTGTGAAACAGCTTGTACGTACATGGGTCAGCGAAGATTTCATGACAGTACACAGCTTAAAAAATTAAGAAAAGATTCCTTTTAACTTGTCCTCCTGTCGGCCTCCGTAGTGCAGCGGTAGCGTTACCGCCTACCACGCAAGGGGGCCCGGGTTCGATTCACGGCTAGTGACTGGCTGTTGTGTGTCCTTCATCACCATTTTCAACATCACTGACACCCAAGTCACCAAGTGGCGTCAACTAAAAAGACTTGCCAAACGGCGGCCGAACCCCGAAGGGGACATCCCGGCCAATAAATGCCATACTATTATTTCATTTCACTTGACCTCCCAACTTACATATAACTGTTTACATTGCTAATCATACTTCTGAGCAAACAGACTAATAAAGTTTAATATTTATGTTCCTTATATGTGTAGCTGACCTGATGATAGAATCGTCACAATGCACTTCTACTTGAAAGGTGTCTGCTTGTCAGCCATCTTTTGTGTGTTCCATTTATTTACATGTGGATTACGAGCACGATTTTTCGCTTTTGTATCGGTAACACTCTGGTGAATTTCCGCATCTTATTTGCTGAATCGGCTACACATAGGTCTTCGTCTGTGGTCTTTCGAGGGAGCTTGGCTCAGGCAATGAATCGAGGATGCGTGGTCGCCTTACTTGGGAAGAAACAGTTGGAGAACAGTAATCAGTCGGAGTATATTTGTTGTTGTGGTTGCTGGCAGGCAGTGTGTGCAGGCCAGGAGGTGGTCGCTAGTCCTTGTATGTGATGGTCGGATAGTTGTTCGATGTCTTCTGTTTTGACACTGTCGTGGATAGAAGGCATGACGTTGGCATCAATATGTAATGAGCTTCGGTACATTGAGATGCACTGAAAGGGAGAGAGAGCTTTATGTGAGCACAGTAAATGAAACAAAATGTTGTGTGGCTAGGGCCTCCCATCGGGTAGGCTGGTCGCTTGATGCAAGTATTTTTAGTTGACGCCACTTCGGCGACTGGCGTGTCAATGAGGATGAAATGATGATGAAGGCAACACAACACCCAGTCCCTGAGAGGAGAAAATCTGCGACGCAGCAGGGAATCAAACCCGGGCCCCTCGAATGGCATTCTGCCACGCTGAGCACTCAGCTATGGAGGCGGACAGTACAGTAATAATTTCGTATTGAAGACGTGAGAGAAACAAGCATATACCTCCCCTCTCTCTTTGTCTACTCAGCAACACAAGGTAAGGTGTACTTTTTCTTTCCGACTTGGCGTGTAACATTGGAGCAGTGTTGTTGCTTAGGTCTTCATATCGCATGTTTAGCAGACTGGCACACTAATGGCTATGATCAGTGTCTGGAGGATCTAGTTGTGTTCATCAACTGAATTCAACTTATGATCGAGTGTAGTAAGTTGGTACTTCATTCACAAATTTTATCTTCCACTTCTCGTAGCATTTTCAAACCATTATTTAGGAATCAATAATTGTATGACTATGGTGAGATCAGTGGGTGTTTCTACAGTAATCAGATAAACTGAGTGACGCTTTTTTAAATTTTAAGGTACAATAATAATTATAAGTTAGCGTAAATTCATATTTTAATTTCAAAATCGCACCCTTCATAAATTTAATTATGTGATGCATCATTGTCATCACACAGTAGAGGAGACCAAGCGGGGGGCATAGCCCATGGCCTACGAGCAAATATTCTCGTACCTAATCCAAGTCAGTTTTTTTTCGGTCAAAAAAGTTCTGCTGGTACTAAGTGCCCACAAAGAACAACTTTCTGGATTAGTGAATTACGAGGGCGTGCTGAAAATTAAGGCCTACGATTTTTTTATCCTGATCGCAGTATCGTTTGAGGTGTTACACGTCATGCCGGTTACTCGGTCAACATTCCCGCTTCGCTGACGCAATTTGCAACCCTCTGCTGCTAGAGAGATCCCAATTGCTGCGTGCAACGCTGCCCAGTGTAATGTAACTATATACACACACGTGGTGTCTGTCCTTTCGGACATGTCTGAAAGAACAGACGCCACATATGTATAAGTAAGGCGTGGACGGCCAGTAATATCTTCCGTGCCGATGTACATCATGCTCGAACTCTGACGGGAATCGGCGAAATGCTACGAGTAATGAGGATAATGGGCGAAGGCCAGTATATTAGTAGTGTGTGGATAAGTTGAGAATTTGGGTCTCACGGGAGGCGTGCTTGGGTATTTCGTGCAGTTGCGATGTCCACCGATGCCGGATGGCTTAGCGGCCGGAGCATTTGCCTGTTAAGCAGAAGACTCAGGTTCCAATCCCGATTCGGCACAAATTTTCAACTTTTCTCATTGATTTAAATCAACGCGCAGTTACAGGCAATATACGTAATTCCTTTGTGTCTCAAAGTAACTATGTCGGTGCGTGAGAATCAGGGTGCTACGATCGACATGCGAACTGCCGAAAACGTTTTCCTTCAGCATGACAACGTTAGGCCGGATACGAGAGCTGCGACAAATGGTTCAAATGGCTCTAAGCACTATGGGACTTAACTTCTGAGGTAATCAGTCCTCTAGAACTTAGAACTACTTAAACCTAACTAACCTAAGGACATCACACACATCCATGCCCGAGGCAGGATTCGAACCTGCGACCGTAACGGTCGCGCAGTTCCATACTGTAGCGCCTAGAACCTCTCGGCCAGAGCTGCGACATCTGCAGCAACCCGATGCCTTGGTTTCACTGTCATCGATCATCCTCCATACAGTCCCGACTTGCCCACATCCTTCTTTCATATGTTTCCGAAACTTAAAGAACACCTTCGAGCACTCCACTTCAATAGTGATGAAGCGGTTCAAAAGGAGGTGAAGTTGTGTTCCGTCAACTAACTACAACATTCTGCAGTGGCGGTATCAACGAATTGATCTCTCGATGGGACAGATGTGTTCGTCGCCAGGGTGATAATGTTGAGAATTAAATACGTAGACATAAAGAGTAAAGTGTGTTTTAATTGAAAATCTTCAAAGTTTTCATAAAAATAATTCAGAGGCATTATGAGACAGTAAATGAATCAGTATAATGTTCTGCAATGCATAAATAAATGTGTCAGTACAACCGCAAGTGAGAATAGTCGGAACGCATTTTGTTAATTTGGGCCTTATTCATTTTTGAAGGATGACATGCATGTATATGCGTACAATGGATACACTCTACACACTGAACAATTTTAGGCATCTGACGGCAATGTTTCCGACGCTCAGTGTGATACTTTGGAATATCAGCCTCTGGTGTTTGGAAAAAAATCTATTTTAGCAGTCCAACTATAATCCAGTCAGATACGGAATCGTGAAACAGAACCCACGTGAGAGAGAGAGAGATCTATCCCTCTTCACGCGATCTATACTCAGTTGGTAGCGAGATAGAAAGCGTTCTTACAAATAGGCACGGTTTGCTGCGTTTCGTCGCTTCACGACTGTGGCGGAGGATGTTACGCGTCGCAGACCCTTAAATATTTGAGCCTTCTGTACTGCCATTTGCGCAACAAACGGACAAACGGAGGGAAAGGACACAGCTCGTGTGTGCGGAGCAAAGCAAACACCACGCGCGGCATGCAGACCAGACAAATAGCACCCATCGGCGTGTCGTCTACACACGCATTTGCGTGACGGAGCAGATGACGGCGGTTCTGTTTGCATGCTTTTGACTTTGGGTGCTTGTTGTCGCTGAGCTGCCGATGCAAATTTTCGCTACAAATAACGAATCCGTCAGCCTAGACTCACCGTACTTCTAATACTGGTTTCGTTTCAAATGTGCAGGTAAGTTACGGTAAGTTATTTAAGACTTCCTAAGCTCTCTGTAATGGAAGAGACAGGTTGTAGATGTCAGCAGGTGATTTCTGCAGAGGAGGACATACTTGTAATTTTCTTCGTGGTTCTAAAGGGCGAAAGAAAGGGAAGAAGCAGAGCCAGTTTCGCTGACATCCGTCTTAGCGGTTGCCCTCATATTTTTGTAGCGAGTTGCTACATGTACGAGGGACGTTCCGAAAGTAAGCACCACGGCATCATAAACTAAAAGTCTTTCACTATTTTTAGACCCAGTCGTTGCAGACATTGAGAGATATGTCGCAGCATGCCATCTGTTTCACCAAACTTCCTGGCAGATTAAAACTGTGTGCCGGATCGAGACTCGAACTCGAGACCTTTGCCTTTCGCGGGCAAGTGTGCTCTACCATCTGAGCTACCCAACCACGACTCACGCCCCGACCTCACAGTTTTACTTCCACCAGTACCTAGTCTCCTACTTTCCAAACTTCACAGAAGCTCTCCTGCGAAACTTGCAGAACTAGCATTCCTGGAAGAAAGTGTATTGCGGAGACATGGCTTAGCCACAGCCTGGGGGATGTTTCCAGAATGAGATTTTCACTCTGCAGCGTAGTGTGCGCTGACATGAAACTTCCTGGCAGATTAAAACTGTGTGCCGGACCGAGACTCGAACTCGAGACCTTTTCCTTTCGCGGGCAAGTGCTCTACCATCTGAGCTACCCAAGCACGACTCACGCCCCGTCCTCACAGCTTTACTTCCGCCAGTACCTCGTCTCCTACTTTCCAAACTTCGCAGAAGCTCTCTGGGTAGCTCAGATGGTAGAGCACTTGCCCGCGAAAGGCAAAGGTCCCGAGTTCGAGTCTCGGTCCGGCATACAGTTTTAATCTGCCAGGAAGTTTCATGTCAGCGCACACACCGCTGCAGAGTGAAAATCTCATTCTGGTATCAGTTTCACCAGTTTGGTAAGACTCGGTGCCCTTCGATGCAACGAATTGTCGCACAGCCAGATCCACCTCTACAATGCTTTGGAAGTGATTTCCCGAGAGTGCTGCTTCCAATGCAGGGAACAGGTAAACGTCCGATGGGGCTGTATGCCGGGTAATCCAAACTCTCCCACCCGAAGTGACGAATCTGATCGTTAGTGAGCCTTATTTTGTGTGGCTTTGCCTTGTCGTCCAAGAACACATAACCTTCACTCAAGAGCCCTGGTCTCCTTCGTCGAATGCCGGACCTGAGTTTGGCGAGGGTGTCACAGTAGTGTGCCCCAATGATGGTCCCTTGTCGGAGGAAATTAAAGAGGTGCACACTTCCCGCGTCCCAGAACACGCTGGCCATAATATTTCCTGCTGAAGGTAACACTTTTAATTTTTACCTGGGATGCTACCACGTCATTGAGGCGGCCTTGGATACTAAGGTAAAGTGATGCGCACATGTCTCATCGCATGTGATGGTTCCGAACAGGAATGCATTTCCCTCTCGTGCATACCGCATCAAATGATCGAGGCTCATTCCCATTCTTGCACTCATGCTAGGTTTCTCGGCACCTATCTTGCTGACACTTTTCGGTGACCCAGCACATGGTGGAGGATGTGACTGCCCGCCGAATACGCGGTATGGAAGCCATTATGAGCCTTTCCACTACCAACGTGTCCTGTACTCAAGCAATGTTGCTTTCTTTCGTGGATGTGGAAGAACGCCCACTTCGACCTTCATCCTCCACATTCTGCCTTTCTTCCCCGAACATGCAAAATCAGCGACCAAATATTTGACGAGACAAGATCTCTTCACCACACACGGTCTGTAGGCATTCGTGGATGACTGACACACTAGTCCTACGCGCCCATTCACACCGCATAACAGCACACAGTTCGGCGGCCACGTTGTCAGTAAACGTCCGTCTGCCGAAGTGACGTGCAATCCAGTAACACAGGGCACGCCAGTCCGCTGCTACTCTCTCTTCTTCGGCGCTCTGCGGATGCATGATTTGCCCTCCGCCCTCCGCTGACGTCCGTTCCGTCGTTGAACTAGGAACGGGTGTGGATTCATATGGCGTTTGTTTGTGTCACCTTGTGCACCATCTTCTCTTTCAAAAACAATGACGAAACTAACTTTCAGAACATCAAAGACACTTCTACATTTCGATTTAGAGAAACGCTTTGCTGCATGTATTTTTGCATTTCTAAATACTCTACACCAAACATCTAAAACACGAAAATGCTTAACATAAGACTCTCATAGTAAGAAGGTAAATGTATTTCTTAATGTTTTCCGGTATTGAAATATTTCTTTTTTCATTTTTTCGTATGTTAAAATATTATAATATCTTCAAGGGAAGTCGGTCATAAATTACAACCACTTGACCCAATGATACATTTTGGAGTAAAATACGAATGCGTTACAGACAGACTGCCTACCCAAAAGTGCCAGTATTCTCAGAATAGTACATAGCAAGCGTCGAATCAGAAAATCCATAATACTTACTCTGAGCTATAATTCCTTTGAGAGCTCATAAGTGAAGTGACGATTCCATGATTTGTCACGTCGGAATCCCTCGTCCGGGTTGAGCAGATTCTCTGCTGACTGTGTTTCCACAGCTCCCTTAACAACTGAAGCCCAATAGTATGAAGCTATGACCACTATTTAGACTCTCCCATAATCCATGGAGTGGCCAGTGGAAATACGATCTTCAACCACAATTACTTTGTTGGGCTATTGAAGAACTGAGAGTCCCTTGTGTTGGATGCACCGCTCTTGTACAGTGCGTGTCGTTTGTCCTATGTAACTTTTACGACACTGACAAGGAATTACGCCTTCCGTAAAAACAGATTATCTTTCACAGATCCCAGAAGAGCTGCCGTCTTGGTCAGTAGGAGGAAGGTTACATCTACTTTATGCTTTTTCGTAATTCTGCCAACGTTTGCAGAAACATTTCCATATAAGGAAGAAAGGTAGTAGACTATCCGTCTCTCCCATCTTCCTCTTTCTTTGGTTGGCGTGGCGTTTTAGTTTTGTAGAGTTTTCTTAATCTAGTGTTTTGTGTGCCCGTTTTTACTGGATATCTCTTGTCTGCGACGCATGCGCATTTTGCTCCACAGTATATCAATGTATCAAGTGGTTTTAACTCCGCTTTATGATGAAGATGGGCGTACGATTAACAGCCAAAATATTGGAAGTCTATATGCGGCTGTCCCGGACGCAAACCCTAAATGTGACGGAATATGAAGGCAAATAGCTTAGAGAATTTCACACAAAATGAAACCTAACTAAATAATTAGTAAACTAAGGGGGAGGAAAGGAACTGAAAAAGAAATAAATATTAAGTCCTGTCGACCCAGGATCTCCATAGATGGGCATAAAGTGAACGGTGGAAGGAAGGGCAAAAGTGTGGATGTGGGGGGAGGGGGGGGAGGCTGTGATTGCAAGCATTCTGTTTCATCGGCATCATCATCAGAAACAGTTTCCAGTTACTACCAGGTCGATTTTGCTTGTAGGCCTCTCCATTTCGTTTTTTACTCCCACCACCACTTTGCCATCACCCCGTTCGACTTCTCGCCTTTTCTACGAATGCACTTGGTATTCGTCTTACTACTTTCTGTTGGAACCACAATTCATGCATTTTCCGTCGTATTCAGTCACCTGTGTAGTCTTCAGATATCCGCACAACTTGAGCTCTGCCGACTCTATGCGATACTATAAAAGTACTTTCTTTACCAGCTCACTGATCACTTATTTCTGTTTACGAAACTATAATGGAAGTAGACTTCAGAGATATTTACGTAAATTATGGGGAAACTGCATCAGTATGGTTGAACGGGAAACTTCATTCTGAGTACTGTACTGTTCCTGTCCTGGCTAGAAGGGAGCCGCTTATGCTACGTTACGTTTTATATCATGACCATGGGACCGTAGACCACATAAATAAAAATCCTATTTTGTTTTCATAGAACCACAATAACGGCTGAAAGCAAGGGGAAACTACAGCCGTAATTTTTCCCGAGCACATGAAGCTTTACTGTATGATTAAATGATTATGGCGTCCTCTTGGGTAAAATATTCCGGAGGTAAAATAGTCCCCCATTCGGATCTCCGGGCGAGGACTACTCAAGAGGACGTCGTTATCAGGAGAAAGAAAACTGGCATTCTACGGATCGGAGCGTGGAATGTCAGATCCCTTAATCGGGCAGGTAGGTTAGAAAATTTAAAAAGGGAAATCGATAGGTTGAAGTTAGATATAGTGGGAATTAGTGAAGTTCGGTGGCAGGAGGAACAAGACTTCTGGTCAGGTGACTACAGGGTTATAAACACAAAATCAAATAGGTTTAATGCAGGAGTAGGTTTAATAATGAATAGGAAAATAGGAGTGCGGGTTAGCTACTACAAACAGCATAGTGAACGCATTATTGTGGCCAAGATAGACACAAAGCCCATGCCTACTACAGTAGTACAAGTTTATATGCCAACTAGCTCTGCAGATGATGAAGAAATTGATGAAATGTATGACGAGATAAAAGAAATTATTCAGGTAGTGAAGGGAGACGAAACTTTAATAGTCATGGGTGACTGGAATTCGTCAGTAGGAAAAGGGAGAGAAGGAAACATAGTAATGAATATGGATTGGGGGGAAGAAATGAAAGAGGAAGCCGCCTTGTAGAATTTTGCACAGAGCATAACTTAATCATAGCTAACTCTTGGTTCAAGAATCATGAAAGAAGGTTGTATACCTGGAAGAATCCTGGAGATACTAAAAGGTATCAGATAGATTACATAAAGGTAAGACAGAGATTTAGGAACCAGGTTTTAAATTGTAAGACATTTCCAGGGGCAGATGTGGATTCTGACCACAATCTATTGGTTATGACCTGTAGATTAAAACTGAAGAAACTGCAAAAAAGGTGGGAATTTAAGGAAATGGGACCTGGATAAACTGAAAGAACCAGAGGTTGTACAGAGTTTCAGGGAGAGCATAAGGGAACAATTGACAGGAATGGGGGAAAGAAATAAAGTAGAAGAAGAATGGGTAGCTTTGAGGGATGAAGTAGTGAAGGCAGCAGAGGATCAAGTAGGTAAAAAGACGAGGGCTGATAGAAATCCTTGGGTAACAGAAGAAATATTGAATTTAATTGATGAAAGGAGAAAATATAAAAATGCAGTAAATGAAGCAGGCAAAAAGGAATACAAAAGTCTCAAAAATGAGATCGACAGGAAGTGCAAAATGGCTAAGCAGGGATGGCTAGAGAACAAATGTAAGGATGTAGAGGCTTGTCTCACTAGGGGTAAGTTAGATACTGCCTACAGGAAAATTAAAGAGACCTTTGGAGAGAAGAGAACCACTTGTATGAATATCAAGAGCTCAGATGGCAACCCAGTTCTAAGCAAAGAAGGGAAGGCAGAAAGATGGAAGGAGTATATAGAGGGTTTATACAAGGGCGATGTACTTGAGGACAATATTATGGAAATGGAAGAGGATGTAGATGAAGATGAAATGGGAGATAAGATACTGCGTGAAGAGTTTGACAGAACACTGAAAGACCTGAGTCGAAACAAGGCCCCGGGAGTAGACGACATTCCATTAGAACTACTGATGGCCTTGGGGAAGCCAGTCATGACAAAACTCTACCATCTGGTGAGCAAGATGTATGAAACAGGCGAAATACCCACAGACTTCAAGAAGAATATAATAATTCCAATCCCAAAGAAAGCAGGTGTTGACAGATGTGAAAATTACCGAACTATCAGTTTAATAAGCCACAGCTGCAAAATACTAACGCGAATTCTTTACAGACGAATGGAAAACTGGTAGAAGCGGACCTCGGGGAAGATCAGTTTGGATTCCGTAGAAATGTTGGAACACGTGAGGCAATACTAACCTTACGACTTATCTTAGAAGAGAGATTAAGAAAAGGCAAACCTACGTTTCTAGCATTTGTAGACTTAGAGAAAGCTTTTGACAACGTTAACTGGAATACTCTCTTTCAAATTCTGAAGGTGGCAGGGGTCAAATACAGGGAGCGAAAGGCTATTTACAATTTGTACAGAAAGCAGATGGCAGTTATAAGAGTCGAGGGGCATGAAAGGGAAGCTGTGGTTGGGAAAGGAGTGAGACAGGGTTGTAGCCTCTCCCCGATGTTATTCAAACCGTATACTGAGCAAGTAGTAAAGGAAACAAAAGAAAAATTCGGAGTAGGTATTAAAATCCACGGAGAAGAAATAAAAACTTTGAGGTTCGCCGATGACATTGTAATTCTGTCAGAGACAGAAAAGGACTTGGAAGAGCAGTTGAACGGAATGGACAGTATCTTGAAAGGAGGATATAAGATGAACATCAACAAAAGCAAAACGAGGATAATGGAATGTAGTCAAACTAAATTGGGTGATGCTGAGGGGATTAGATCAGGAAATGAGACACTTAAAGTAGTAAAGGAGTTTTGCTATTTAGGGAGTAAAATAACTGATGATGGTCGAAGTAGAGAGCATATAAAATGTAGACTGGCAATGGCAAGGAAATCGTTTCTGAAGAAGAGAAATTTGTTAACATCGAGTATAGATTTAAGTGTCAGGAAGTCGTTTCTGAAAGTATTTGTATGGAGTGTAGCCATGTATGTAAGTGAAACATGGACGATAACCAGTTTGGACAAGAAGAGAATAGAAGCTTTCGAAATGTGGTGCTACAGAAGAATGCTGAAGATAAGGTGGGTAGATCACGTAACTAATGTAGAGGTATTGAATAGGATTGGGGAGAAGAGAAGTTTGTGGCACAACTTGACTAGAACAAAGGATTGATTGGTAGGACATGTTCTGAGGCATCAAGGGATCACAAATTTAGCATTGGAGGGCAGCGTGGAGGGTAAAAATCGTAGAAGGAGACCAAGAGATCAATACACTAAGCAGATTCAGAAGGATGTAGGTTGCAGTAGGTACTGGGAGATGAAGAAGCTTGCACAGGATAGAGTAGCATGGAGAGCTGCATCAAACCAGTCTCAGGACTGAAGACCACAACAACAACAACAACAGAACCACAATAATCTCTCTCCTAAATGAAAAGTTAATAGTGATTTATATATTTTCTTTCTCTTCACCACGATGGAGAAAAACCTGGTAGTGGCAAGTACGACGATAGTAACTAACTTCTTCCACATATGCTACCGCCAGTTTAAATCATATACATGCCTCTGATCGGGACAAGCAATATACATAGTAAATACAGGGTGGTCGATTGATAGTGACCGGGCCAAATATCTCGCGAAATAAGCATCAAACGAAAAAACTACAAAAAACGAAACTTGTCTAGCTTGAAGGGGGAAACCAGATGGCGGTATGGTTGTCCCGCTAGATGGCGCTGCCATAGGTCAAACGGATATCAACCGCGTTTCTTTAAATAGGAACCCCCATTTTTATTACATATTCGTGTAGTACGTAAAGAAATATGAATGTCTTTGTTTGACCACTTTTTTCGCTTTGTGATAGATGGCGCTGTAATAGTCACAAACGTATAAGTACGTGGTATCACGTAACATTCCGCCAGAGCGGACGGTATTTGCTTCGTGATACTTTAGCCGTGTTAAAATGGACCGTTTACCAATTGCGGAAAAGATCGATATCGTGCTGATGTATGGCTATTGTGATCAAAATGCACAACGGGCGTGTGCTATGTATGCTGCTCGGTATCCTGGACGATATAATCCAAGTGTCCGGGACCGTTCGCCGGATAGTTACGATATTTAAGGAAACAGGATGTGTTCAGCTACATGTGAAACGTCAACCACGACCTGCAACAAATGATGACGCCCAAGTAGGTGTTTTAGCTGCTGTCGCAGCTAATCCGCACATCAGTAGCAGACAAACTGCGCGAGAATCGGGGATCTCAAAAACGTCGGTGTTGAGAATGCTACATCAACATCAATTGCACCCGTACCATATTTGTATGCAGCAGGAGTTGTGGTATGGCGACGACTTTGAACGTCGTGTACAGTTCTGCCACTGGGCACAAGAGAAATTACGGGACGATGACAGATTTTTTGCACGCGTTCTATTTAGCGACGAAGCGTCATTCACCAACAGCGGTAACGTAAACCGGCATAATATGCACTACTGGGGAACGGAAAATCCACGATGGCTGCGACAAGTGGAACATCAGCGACCTTGGCGGGTTAATGTATGGCGCGGCATTATGGGAGGAAGGATAATTGGCCCCCACTTTATCGATGGCAATCTAAATGGTGCAATGTATGCTGATTTCCTAAGTAATGTTCTACCGATGTTACTACAAGACGTTTCACTGCATGACAGAATGGCGATGTACTTCCAACATGATGGATGTCCGGCACATAGCTCGGGTGTGGTTGAAGCGGTATTGAATAGCATATTTCATGACAGGTGGATTGGTCATCGAAGCACCATACCATGGCCCGCACGTTCACCGGATCTGACGTCCCCGGATTTCTTTTCGTGGGGAAAGTTGAAGGATATTTGCTATCGTGATCCACCGACAACGCCTGACAACATGCGTCAGCGCATTGTCAATGCATGTGCAAACATTACGGAAGGCGAATTACTAGCTGTTGAGAGGTATGTCGTTACAAGTATTGCCAAATGCTTTGAGGTTGACGGACATCATTTTGAGCATTTATTTCATTAATCTGGTATTTACAGGTAATCACGCTGTAACAGCATGCGTTCTCAGAAATGAGAAGTTCACAAAGGTACATGTATCACATTGGAACAACCGAAATAAAATATTCAAACGTACCTACGTTCTGTACTTTAATTAGAAAACCTGTCTGTTACCAACTGTTCGTCTAAAATTGTGAGCCATATGTTTGTGACTTTTACAGCGCCATCTATCACAAAGTGAGAAAAGTGGTCCAACTAAAACATTCATATTTCTTTACGTACTACACGAATATGTAACAAAAGATGGGGGTTTCTATTTAAAAAAAAAACGCGGTTGATATCCATTTCACCTATGGCAGCACCATCTAACGGGCCAACCATAGCGCCATCTGGTTTCCGCCTTCAAGCTAGACAAGTTTCGTTCTTTGTAGTTTTTTCGTTTGACCCTTATTTCGTGAGATATTTGGCCTGGTCACGATCAATAGACCACCCTGTATATGCATACACACTGAGGTAACAAAAGTCGTGGAATACCTCGGACCTCCTTTTGCCCGGCGTAGTGCAGCAGCTGGGCTTGGCATGGACTGAACAAGTCATCGGAAGTCTTCTACAGAACTATTGAACTACGCTGTTTCTATAACCGTCCAAAATTGCGAATGTGTCGACGATAAAGGATTTTGAGCACGAACTGACCTCTCGATTATGTCCCATAATGGTTCGATGGATTCATGTCGACCGATCTGTGAGCCAGATCATTCACTCGAAGAATGTTCTTCAGACCAGTCAAATGGTTCAAATGACTCTAAGCACTATGGGACTTAACGTCTGAGGTCATCAGTCTCCTAGACTTAGAACTACTGAAACCTAACTAACCTAAGGACATCATACACGTCCATGCCCGAGACAGGATTCGAACCTGCGACCGTAGCAGCAGCGCGGTTGTGGACTGAAGCAGCCGACTTCACACCAGTCGCAAACAGTTATGGCCCAGTGACATTCTTAGGAACATGAAGTCCATGAATAGTTGCAAATGGTGTCCAACTAGCCGAAGATAATCATTTCCAGTCAATGAACGGTTCAGCTGGACCAGAAGACGCAGTACATTCCGGGTAAATACAGCCAACACCATTATAGAACCGACAACTGCTTGCTTAGTGTCTTTTTGACAACCCAGGTTATGGCTTCGTGAGGTTTGTGCCACACTCGAACCTTACCATCCGCTCTTACCAACTGAAATCGCGACTCACCTGACAAGGTCTGACACCAGTGCATGCTCCGCAACATGCTTCAACGCTGGACACAGGGTTGGGTATGGAATGATTGTGTAGGGCATTATATTTCTCCATCAGCGCCGTTAGATGGTCGTTAGTGCATGTGCACGTGCAGCAATACGTCTCCCCAAAACATCGCAGGCAGGATCGATGGGATAAAAGTCGGGGGAAAGAGGAGGGTAGCCGATTCGCCTGATGTCGTCTCGTTCCAAGAGCTACTCCATCTGCGCTGTTTCAATGCAGTCGCACATTGTCATACATAAAAACGAAGTCAGGGCCGAATTCACTCCTGAAAAGGTCGCACATGGGTAAGGAGTACAGTGTCATTGTTACGTTGAGTGATGGTTGTCCCATCTCCAAAGATTTGGAAGCCAGTACGCTTATACAACAGTATCTCTCCCCAAACCATAACACCTGGGCCACTAAAACGATTATGTTCAAGAATGCTGGACATATCCTCATACCGTGTATGGCAGGAGGTGGGAGCACATGATGCACTCACGAAAGCTGTCGAACATGATGCTTTTGGTAGCCCAGTTTTTATGGTATGGGGAAGCATGTTGCATGGGTGCACTGGCCTTCAAATGCTTGAGCGCGGTGCACTCATCGGTCAATATTATTGTGACGCTGTGCTCCTTCCCGATATGCATTCTTTTCAGGGGTGCTCTGGTCCTGGCTTAATTTTTGTCGATTGCAGTGAGCGACTGTATTGAACAGCGTGGGCGCGGGACGTCCTGGAACTGGAGTATATTCAGCGAATGAACTGGCGTTCCCGTTTTACCGACTTAAGTCCCACGAAGCACGAGTGGGATACGCTGGCGAGACGTATCGCAGCACGTCCACATGCACCAACAATGACCATCCAGTGGCTGTCAACCGCTCTGTGGAGATACGGAACGCCCTACCACAAGAACTCGTTGCCGACATTGTGGCCAGTACGGGAGAACATCGCACAGCATGCGTTGCCGTCCGTGGTGGTCATCACATTCTTCGTTAAGTGCCGTGTCTCGCCTTTCGTAATGTCAGGAGGACAACCATGGATCGCTGTGACGTCAGTGTAACACTGCTTGCGTATTTGATTCATTTTGCTTCTGTACTGTACTGCCGGCCTGTGTAGCCGAGCGGTTCTAGGCGCTTCAGTCTGGAACCCCGCGACCGCTCCGGTCGCAGGTTCGAATCCTGCCTCGGGCATGGATGTGTGTGATTTCCTTAGGTTAGTTATGTTTAAGTAGTTCTAAGTTCTAGGGGCTGATGGCCTGAGAAGTTAAGTTCCATAGTGCTCAGAGCCATTTGAATCATTCTTTTGTACTGTACTGTAACGGTTCTTTCTGTGGAAAGTCCACGTTTCATCGAATTATATTAGTTGGCAGTGATACATCAAGCGAAAGTTACTTTTGTCCTCAAGTTTTGCATACCAGTGTTCTTAGTAACCTTAAATTGGGGTGTTGAACGCTGAAAAACGAGTGTCGCAAAAGATTTTGTGACACTACAATACAGGAGCAGCCGCTGACGTCATTAGAAAGGGACTGGAACGATTAGAGAAAGAAATTGGTAACGATGTTTTCGGAAGAACCATCGCGGCATTCGTTCTAATTAATTTATGGAAATATTGCAAACCTGAATCTGGACAGATGACCTGACGGCGATGGAAATTTGTATTTCTATAAAGCAAGCCCAGTGTCTTAACCACTGCGGCACGACGCGCCATTCACTAGAAGACGGCAACGACGCAGAGAAAAAGAAAGGAAAGTATGCTAAAAAAGGATGAAATGTAGTGGAAAGAGGAGTATGAGATGTCGATAAGCTTACAGAGAAGGAGACATTTCAGTCCTTGATGACTTGAGAGAGTGAAAAACGAATGACAGTCTTCCAAAGCACTACAGTTTCCGTGGGGAATTAGCAGCATCACGGCTCATTTAGCAACGAACAGTGGGCGCAGGGAATAACGGTTGTGACAACAGTCGCTCATATTTACTTGTTTAACCTTAATAGAGCTGCAAATAATTAAAAAATAAAGGACGCGTGGCGCTGATTATAGCTGTAATGCCACCTCAGTGCTTTGCGTGCCAGTTTCGTAATTAATGTACCCAAGCAGCTTCTCATTTGGCATCCCCAGGGTGACTGGGCCCAGTTACAGATTTTTCCAAAAGAGAAAAATTTGTGGCGGCCACAGGGAATCGAACACGAACCAGTCTGCGATGGGGATCATTTTCTTTTTTTTTTCTCGATCTCATTTTGTTCTACATTGTTCGTTGACTTTATTCGGGGTATACGTCCGCTGACACCCGTTCAGTTTTTTTTTTTTTTTCCAGAGGGCAGCTAACCCTCTGACCGAACACACTGAGCTACCGTGCCGACAGTCATTAGGCCATAGAGGTTGGCCGTCGGAAGACCTCTTGAAAACATCATATAGATATCGTGTGAACGCAGATTTACTGGCGGCATCCAGAACGACTTCATAAATCATAATAATATGATGCAAAAATAAAACGTTATTTATCTATACTAATAATAAATCAGTAAAACTGTCGTGTGTGTTTGTTTCTCTCTTTGAACACGATTCTACAAAACTACCACACGAATTTTCGTGGTGTTTTTGTAGTTAAGTTGAGGATAGCTTTGTGCACCATACAGGCTTTAATTTATCAAAATCAGATCACGGAATAAAAGATGTCGGGATTTCAAGTTTTATCTAAAACCGTCGCACCTGTCTGTCTGTCTGACTTTTTGGACACCCTCATCTCTTTTGTGAAGTTTTCACAGGTAATTTGAGTATAGATCAGGGTACTAATAAGCTTTATTTCATCATACGCGGATCATGAAAGATAATTTTCGTAACTGAAATTTTTATCTATGCTAATATTATAAATAAGACAGTAACTCTGTCTGTTAAGTTTTCACAATTAACTTGCTGAACCGATTTTGATGAAATTTGATACAGAGATTATTTGAAGGCTAAGAAGGGACATAGAGTCCTTTAGAAAGCGTGTTGTTCAAGAAACGTACTGATTTGAAGAAGATTACGCGAATTAGGGAAAATGTTTGCTCTTTTGAAAACCTATTACTCTTTGATTTCTGATTTTTAACATATTTCTGAAAATATATGCTTTGTGATACGATTGAAAATAATGAATGCAATTGTTACACAAACCGTAACTGTGTTTAGTCCATACTTCCTCACTATTTGCTACATAATTTACACGTTGTATTATGTGTAGCTACTTCAGTAGTGTGATGTGTAGATGGGTGCTCCTACCGATGCTGCTTTGTACGCATTCCTTGGCAGCGACGTTGCACATATCGATATATTGTGCGTTGGGACGGCTTGGAGAGGCGAGAGTGGGGGTGTACATCAAGAGCTATGCTAAACTAAGCATGCAGACATGTGAGGGCAGCTGCTGTTATTGCACGTACAGTAGCTTACTTACTCATATCACTCATAACAAGACTACTGATATATGAGTGCAGCTGTGGATAACAGCTAGCAGTTGATAAATGATAATACAGTTGCCTAGATCGCCAAAATATCATGCTGTTTCATCTGACTCACTATAGTGATTTTTCCCTTAATTTTGGTATTCATCTTAGGTATCTATACACTTAATTTTTCTCTTGCCTATTTTGGGCCTATTTTCTTTTTCGTGCTATGTGCGAAAATATGTAACCTCTATTTCTTCCCTTTTTGTCTTCAGACAGAGCTGATGATGGCAATCAGTCGGACGCAGAATCAATGTGGATAAATGAAATGCTATACAGACAGATAATTCTGCGTAAATGTTTTGTCATGGTAGTTGACCTATATAATGATACTCCGTCTTCAATTATCTTCACAATCATTTTAACAGCACTACAACATGTTTCAATAAATCTCGCTGTGATTCCCAGAAACCTTAAAAATACTGGTCTACACTTAGTATTAAACAGGAATAATTTGCAGCACTGCAGTGACATACTAGCAGGATGAAAACTTTGATAGCTCATTGGATAAAAGCATTGTGCATATTAAACATAGGGTTTGATTTTGAGCGCTGGACTGTAACACAGTTCTAAACTTCTGGAATATTTATTTGCTAACTGTAAGCAAATGGTTGGCAAAGTTACTAGAAAGGCCTTGTAACGACCCAGAATGACTGTCATTCAAAATAACACACAACTATTTATGTGTAATTATTTTTACGAAATAGTGGAAGCTGACTTCATATGGTAAAAATAGTTATCTAGCAACAACACAGCCCATTACAGGACAGTAGGACTTCAGTAAAGATTGCTGATACTTTTCGAACTAAGACTGAGCTGGAGTCGACGCCTCACATGCCTTCAGTGACGTCTATACCTGCGGAGAAGGTGCACAAGTCCCACTGTGCTAAAGATACCTGACAATATTTGCAGTTCGTCGGCGGGAGCGGAGGGGGCTCGATGCGGACAAATAAAATTTTGCTTCTGTGCATTATCATATCTGCCCATACATCATCTACAGCAAAGACCTTGAACTTCCTCATTAATTTCACAACGGTGAGCCAGCACTATGTTTCACTGGGGGAAGTAGAGTGGCTAATGTGTTTGCAGCTCGATTTATTCTGTTGCACTTGTCATCAATATTCACGTCAGTGACGAATGGAAAAATCTGAGGATACTATCTTAAATTCCTTGTCTCGTTAAGATATCATACAGTGCTGTGGACTGTTGCCCGATGCACTTAAGACATTACTTCCAAACACAGATCCACCTTTTTACCCCATAAGACATTGGACGCCACTAAAATTCCATTTGACACAGTTCGATCATTCACAATCTCATCGCGAAACCCAAGTCCAATACTCCTCCTTGATATTTACACGAAAAGTTGAGATTTCACATCGGGCGCGCGGCTGCTCACCGCTCAGAGACTAAGTCCCGCGCTACCACACAACGCGAAATTTTGTAAGTCGTTTCATTTCCTAGCTGCCCAATGACCGACTGTTTGCTTTCGTGCCTCAATCCGATCTGTACCCTTTGGTGTCCAGACCAGAACTGTCCACTTTGGTGTCTCCAGCCGAACTGTACGCTTTCGCGTCTGCACCGGCACTCTCTCTGCTGTCTCCGGCCGCGTCTCCCGCGTGCCGAACACCGTCGTCGTCCATTTGCCTGGCTACAGCCTATTCTACGTTATTTTACATTTTAACATATTCAAATAATCAAAGCTTGACCACTTTCACGTTCTAAATAAAGTAACAATAATATCCATTACATAATAAACGTTAAATTCTTTTAGGTAAAACCAATACAATTTTCTTTTTAGCTTTGAATGCCACCGACAGTAGCCTTCCACCAGTGTGCTTTCTGATAAATAAATATAGAACAAAAGTAACTATTATGCACTAAACTTTATAACAAGTATTCTATTACCTAAAGATTCAATAAGGTGTCATGCTGTCATCGTTCAATGTATTTTGTGTGGAGGAAATGATGATCTGATACTTAACTGAAAAGTGTTGCTTATGAGGAACTCTTTGACCATTGTACCCAGTTCTTTTTAACTGCCTATGCCATTCATTGTGCTGCCTGGACTACTGGCAGTACTATAGAATTCACGAGTGATTATTTTCGCTGATTTTGTGTGATTTTTTTGCAACCACTTGTGAGTTAACGAGCATTTCGCTCTCATTTAAGTATATGGCCGAAAGAGACAGCCTTCCAGAAATTGTGAAACGAATCGTGTCGTCCAGGACCGTGTGCCACAAAGAGCGCAGATTCGCCACGAGTTGGGGAAAGTCCACAGGTGTCTATTGTGCTGAATGAGGCCAGGCAGATCAAGGCCTAAGCGCTGTAGTGTGCGAGTGAGACAGACAAGAGCCTACGTCATAGGGAAACCCCGTAGGAGCTGTTGTGCCCAAGGAGGTGGTGGTGGTGTTGTTGTTGTGGTCTTCAGTCCTGAGACTGGTTCGATGCAGCTCTCCATGCCACTCTATCCCGTGCAAGCTTCTTCATCTCTCAGTACCTACTGCAACCTATATCCTTCTGAATCTGTTTAGTGTATTCATCTCTTGGTCTCCCTCTACGATTTTTACCCTCCATGCTGCCCTCCAATACTAAATTGGTGATCCCTTGATGTCTCAGAACATGTCATACCAACCGGTCCCTTCTTCTTGTCAAGTTGTGCCAGAAACTATTCTTCTCCCCAATTCTATTCAATATCTCCTCATTAGTTATGTGACTACCCATCTAATCTTCAGCATTCTTCTGTAGCACCACATTTCGAAAGCTTCTATTCTCTTCTTATCTAAACTATTTATCGTCCATGTTTCACATCCATACATGGCTACACTCCATACAAATACTTTCAGAAACGACGTCCTGACACTTAAATCTATACTAGATGTTAACAAATTTCTCTTGTTCAAAAACGCTTTCCTTGCCATTGCCAGTCTACATTTTATATACTCTCTACTTCGACCATCATCACTTAATTTGTTCCCCAAATAGCAAAACTCCTTTACTACTTTAAGTGTTTCATTTCCTAATCTAATTCCCTCAGCATCACCTGACTTAATTCGACTACATTCCATTATCCTCGTTTTGCTTTTGTTGATGTTCATCTTATATCCTCCTTTCAAGAAACTATCCATTCCGGTCAACTGCTCTTCCAAGTCTTTTGCTGTCTCTGACAGAATTACAATGTCATCGGCGAACTTCAAAGTTTTTATTTCCTCTCCATGGATTTTAATACCTACTCCGAATTTTTCTTTTGTTTCCTTCACTGCTTGCTCAATATAGAGATTGAATAACATCGGGGAAAGGCTACAACCCTGTCTCACTCCCTTCCCAACCACTGATTCCCTTTCATGTCCCTCGACTCTTATAACTGCCATCTGGTTTCTGTACAAAAGTGTAAATAGGCTTTCGCTCCCTGTATTTGACCCCTGCTACCTTCAGAATTTGAAAGAGAGTATTCCAGTCAACATTGTCAAAAGCTTTCTCTAAGTCTACAAATGCTAGAAACGTAGGTTTGCCTTTCCTTAATCTAGCTTCTAAGATAAGTCGTAGGGTCAGTATTGCCTCACGTGTTCCAATATTTCTACGGAATTCAAACTGATCTTCCCCGAGGTCCGCTTCTACTAGTTTTTCCATTCGTCTGTAAATAATTCGCGTTAGTATTTTGCAGCTGTGGCTTATTAAACTGATTGTTCGGTAATTTTCACATCTGTCAACACCTGCTTTCTTTGGGATTGGAATAATTATATTCTTCTTGAAGCCTGTGGGTATTTCGCCAGTCTCATACATCTTGCTCACCAGATGGTAGAGTTTTGTCAGGACTGGCTCTCCCAAGGCTGTCAGTAGTGTTAAATATGGCGGACCATAAAAGGAAACATTTATGAAAACTATTTAATTCTGTAGTAATTCAGGGAATGAAGCCACAATTCTTAAATTTTCATGGTCATCCCAATAAATCTTGAATATTGATCATATCTATAATAGTTCAGGATTTGCTGTCAATGTGAAACTAACAAGTTTTGTAACAAGGACCTGAATGCCAAATTCTGAACGCTTTGGTCTATCTTTTAACGATCGACGTTTCATATAATGGTGCATCATTAAAATGACAAATTTTGTAAATATCAACCGTGTATTTCTTTAAAAGACATAGTAAATTTAAATTATCAGTGCTAAGAGACACTTGAGATAACGTAAAGACTGGCGCCACTGGACAATGTATGACGAGAAACGAGTGATTTGAATCACACTATATCTTGTGCCAATTCGGTGGAAGGATTTGTGTTTGGCGGATTCCTGAAGGACTTGAGCTGCCGTCATGTGTAGTGCCTATTGTAAAAGTGCTGAGGAGATGGTGTCACGGCATGGTGGTGATTTCGTGGTTAGGTAGTGTTCCCCATATTTCACTTACGGAAACACTAAATTTGGACGAATATTAACAAATTTTCAAGCCTTGTGTACTGTGTATTGTGGAGGAACAGTTCGGTGGCGACGATTGCTTCTATCAGCCTGAGAATGCACTCTGTCTTGAACCCAATGGAATACCTTTGGGATGATATGGAACGTAGACTTCGCTCCAGATCCAAGAATCCGACATCACTACCTTCTCTGGTTATTGCTCTTGAGGAAGAAGGGGCTTCGGCATCTCACTGAAAGAGTGTCCAGCGGAGTTCAAGCAATCATAAAGGGGAAGGGTGGAAACGACCTTTGTTAGTGTCCACAACTTGGTGTCCATATACTTCTGATCAAATAGTATGCTCATAAGCAGGTTATGTTCACCCGGCAAGAGCATCATATTGGCAGTTCTAATATTGTTGTACATACCTTTTTATGCCTTCGACCCTGGTCACCAACTTGATAAATGTCTCAGGAATGCAAGTGTTTTCGCCGGCCGGTGTGGCCGTGCGGTTAAAGGCGCTTCAGTCTGGAACCGCGTGACCGCTATGGTCGCAGGTTCGAGTCCTGCCTCGGGCATGGATGTGTGTGATGTCCTTAGGTTAGTCAGGTTTAGTTAGTTCTAAGTTCTAGGCGACTGATGACCTCAGAAGTTAAGTCGCATAGTGCTCAGAGCCATTTTGCAAGTGTTTTCCCCCCATAATCATCACTGCTGTACATATAACTTCTCGGTGAGTACTCAGTATTCTTTCTCTGGAATTACACACACAATTCTGTGTACTACCTGGAAATACTGCCTTTTTTATATCTGCACTGCACCTGCATCTGCTTCTGCCAGTCGCTGTGAGGCGCATAACACAGGGTGCTTTCTGTCGTACCTTATATTAAGGTTTCTTTCCTTTCCACCTATGATTGGAGAATGGCAAGAACGACTGCTTGTACGTTTGTTTCTTATTATTTCCGTAATTTTTTCAGTATGATATCTAGGGAACAGATACGTAGTGGGAGAAGAGTATTTGTAGTTTATGCTCTGAAAAACGCTTTCTGAACTTCTCTAAGCTGGTGCTCGTTAGGTGTACAGCGTCTTCTTCTGAAGTGCAACATTCCTCTTACCCTTTCCCTCCCGCCCGCCCCTCTCTCTCTCTCTCTCTCTCTCTCTCTCTCTCTCTCTCTCTCTCTCTTAGTCGGATTAGCATGTTACAATTCGCACCCACCTTCTTTGTCTACATTCAGTGCTTCGTTTAGATCATATAAACCCCCTCATTTGGGCAGCTTTCAAGTATACGTCGTACAGATATTTTACGTACAACTGCTTTTGTAGAAAAATTGCATTTTCTTTGTTTGCTTTACCTACAACTAATCATATCTGTTCGCTACAAGTCATATCTCTACATATTGATAGTCCCAAATATTTTTGTGACCTGACTGGTTCTACCTAGGATAAATCTTCACTCAGTGACTTATTAATCCTGTAATCAAAGAATATCGTGCTTTAAGTTTTGTGAAGTTCACAGCTATGTTTTTCTCTATATCAAAAACTGGTTGCAATCTTAGCTGAATGATGTCGACTCAAAACGTAATTGGATATACTGCAATTTTTACCGCTAGTTTTTTCTAGTGCGTAACTATGTCATCTGCGAGAAGCCCGAGATTGCAGCTAATGCACTGCGCAAATGTAGTATCATTTTTTCGAAATCCCGTAATTGTGTCCATTTCGACCCATAAATTTGAAATTTAGCTCAGAACTGCATAGGGCCTTCTTCCTACGTAACATTACAAAATCATGGCCCCTCGGGCTCGGCAACGCTACAGAGAGCAAGGCGTCGACACATACGAAAAAAGGTCACAATTCGGAAGTTCATGTAAGATAGTAACTTGGGTTAATGATGTGACATTAGCACCGAATTTCAGCCACCTTTGTTGTGGACGTGTCACACGATGGAAACATCGTCACACCTACCCTTACCATTTACTCCTTCTTCTAATGCCTCCACGGTTGAGGTCAAAAACCGTGATATCCGTAGTTGAAATCGCGTGGGTTTGTTACGGGCGGCTGAGAGAAACATTTCAGACGCACCGCCGCTCTGAATTGACAGGAAAAGCCCTCAGGAGATGGCATAAAAGACACAACGCAACCATCCCTTCCCTTGGGGTGCTCATTCCCATACATTTAGGGGCTGAAAGCGACAGTTCATAGTGGGATAAGCAACAGGAAGGCGTTCTTGACAGCTTTCGACACTGCTGACACCCACCCCTTCCCTCGGACGGTCACCCCCCCCCCCCCCCTCTAAAGGCGCGTTTACACCTGGGCGCCTTGCGGCTGTAGGTTGCCCCACTCGGAAGCAGAGGCGCCCAGTGTGAACACAGGTGCGAATAGAATCATAGAATCACTCGCACGCACATGTTGAGGAAGAGGCATGCGACCAACACTCGAGCGTCTACTTGCATGTGGGGCAATCATAGTCGCACGGTGACAAGGGGCAAGGCGCACAGGTGTAAATGCACCTTCATACAACCTTCTCGACATCCCTTAGATAGGGTTGCCTACTCTCAGGCGCTAGAGCAGCTGCGAGACACCGCTCAGCTGAATGGGTGTCGAAGTCTTCCATAGGTACAGTTTTATGATGCTCAGCAACGTTGCGTGGATTGCACAAAGGGTGTTGCCAAGCTGGGTTTTTACAGGGGCCCTTTGCAGTTTTGTTCACACACATGGCAATGTTGCATCCCTCCATGATCACGACACAGGCGGGCGCAAAATAGGAGGGCTGAGAAAGCATAAAGAACCTTTGCTGCTTTGGATCACGTTCACATCTGGTCGAACGCTTTTGAGTGGTCCCTATTCGTTACATTCTGTATACCAGAACAAAAACTGAAGTTGTATCACGTTCCAGAGGGGTCAGATCACGTTCAATGGGCAGCTCCACGATACCCTTAGAGTTGGATTCAATCGCCCAGGAGGTGCTAGCAGTGTTGAGCGTTTTCGAGAACGTACTCCTGTTGCCTACCTCCCGGGAACTGTCGTATTAGGCCTCAAATGCGTGGGCGTCAACTCCCTGAAGGAAGAGGAGTTTTCATTAACGAAATTTATGCCACTTCCTGAGGACTTTTCATGTCGATTTTGAGCCGCAGTGTGTCTGGAATATACTACTGGCCGTTAAAATTGCTACACCACAAAGATGACGTGATACAGACGCGAAATTTAACCTACAGGAAGAAGATGCTGTGATATGCAAATGATCAGCTTTTCAGAGCATTCACGCAAGTTTGGCGCCGGGGGCGACACCTACAACGTGCTGACATGAGGAAAGTTTCCAAGCGATTTCTCATACACAAACAGCAGTAGACCGGCGTTGCCTGGTGAAACGTTATTGTGATGCCTCGTGTAAGGAGGAGAAATGCGTACCATCACGTTCCCGACTTTGATAAAGGTCGGATTGTAGCCTATCGCGATTGCGGTTTATCGTATCGCGACATTGCTGCTCGCGTTGGTCGAGATCCAATGACTGTTAGCAGAATATGGAATCGGTGGGTTCAGGAGGGTAATACGGAATGCCGTGCTGGATCCCAACGGCCTCGTATCACTAGCAATCGAGATGACAGGCATCTTACCCTCGTGGCTGTAACGGATCGTGCAGCCACGTTTCGATCCCTGAGTCAACAGATGGGGACGTTTGCAAGACAACAACCATCTGCACGAACGGTTCGGCGACGTTTGCAGCAGCATGGACTATCAGCTCGGAGACCATGGCTGCGGTTACCCTTGACGGTGCATCACAGACAGGAGCGGCTAAGATGGTGTACTCAACGACGAACCTGAGTGCACGAATGGCAAAACGTCATTTTTTTCGGATGAATCCAGGTTCTGTTTACAGCATCGTGATGGTCGCATCGGTGTTTGGCGACATTGCGGTGAACGCACATTGGAAGCGTGTATTCATCGCCATACTGGTGTATCACCCTGCGTGATGGTATTGGGTGCCATTGGTTACACGTCTCGGTCGCCTCTTGTTCGCACTGACGGCACTTTGAACAGTGAACGTTACATTTCAGATGTGTTGCCACCCGTGGCTCTACCCGTCATTAGATCCCTGCGGAACCCTACATTTCAGCTGGATAATGCACGACCGCATGTTGCAGGTCCTGTACGGGCCTTTCTGGATACAGAAAATGTTCGGCTGCTGCCCTGGCCAGCACATTCTCCAGATGTCTCACCAATTGAAAACGTCTGGTCAGTGGTGGCCGAGCAACTGTCTCGTCGCAATAAGCCAGTCACTACTCTTGATGAACTGTGGTATCATGTTGAAGCTGCATGGGCAGCTGTACCTGTTCACGCCATCCAAGCCCTGTTTGACTCAACTTTGGAAGTGAAAGAAAGTCCTCAGGGGCCAGGTCTGGTGAGTACGGAGGGTGAGGCAGCACGGTGAGTTCGTTTTTAGTGCGATAGTCACGCATCAACAGGGATTGCTGGGGCGTTATCGCGAGGCAAGAGCCATGCATTGCCTCGACATAATTCAGGCCGTTTCCTTCTCACATTTTCTCGCAGGCCTCGCAACACGTCCCAATAGTACCACAGATTAACACTTTGTCACTGTGGTTCGAATTTATGGTGAATTAATCGTTTAATGTAAAAAAAAGAAAAAAACTATCAGCATGGCTTTGACAATTGACCTGATCCGACGAGCATTTCTTGGTCTTGGAGCTTTCCCACCACATTGTGAAGATTGAATCGTGGTCTCAACATCATAATCTCAGACCGCCGTCTCATCACAATTTATGATTCTCTTACGGAACATCTCGTTCTCATTTGCGCAGTCCAAAAGCTCTTCACAGATTGCGAGGTGAAGGTCTTTCTGGTCTTGACTCATGATCCGTGGGACGAACTTGGCGGCAATTCGATGCATTCCGAGATGCCGTGTCAGGGTTTCACGACATGATCCAACTGAAATATAACATTCTTCTGCAAACTCTCGGAATGTCAGTCTTCGACTAACGTTCCTGACATGACCGTTGTCGGTAGACGTCGAAGGGAGTGCTGAACGAGGGGCACCTTTAACTTCTGTCTGACCACTTTTAAACCATGTGAAACATTCCTAACACCGAGTACGAATTAAGCACTCATCACCGTCGGTTTCCTGCGTCATTATGTGTGGCTCTGTATAGGTTTTCTTGAGTTTCATGCAAAATTAAATGTAGACGCGTTGCTCCTCTAACTCTGCCATTTCGAAATTCGCAAAATGTGCGACACAACGTTCCACTCAATACAGAAATGAACAGTAACTAACAGACATACAACAATGAAACTTGCCGCAATTACACATTAAACATAGGACTGTGCAGGATTGCCAACCGCATTTCGCTACAACACACCATTGGTGCGAAATTACGAATGTTCCGGAATTTTTTGAACAGACCTCGTGTTAGGAGATACCCCATTACTTTTGTCTCCTCCAGATAGATTGTCTCTCTTGTAATGTCTGCTACTGGAGTTGGCAGAGCATCTTTGTGACACTTTCGCTCTTACTAAATGCTTTCGGTACGAAACGTGCTGCTCTTCTTTGAATCTCCTGTATCAATGCTATCTGTTACGGATCCCAGGCAGACGAGCAATATTAAAGTTAAGCTACCTTGTTTGCCAGTGCACTACATTTCCTGAGGTTTTTTCCAATGAGTCTTTCGTCAAGCCTATGCCTTCCTTGCAATTATTTTTATGTCGTAGTTGCAGTTAAAATCACTCTGTACGCATACTCCTCGATATTTTGTGGAAGTGAGTGCTTCCAGTGATTGTTATGAAGTCGTGTAATCATACAAGAATGGCTCGTTCTGCCTTTTTTATGCTCAATACGTTACATTTGTTTATGATGAGAGTTAATTTTCAGTTCCTGCAGCGTGTGTTGATCCTCTACAGGTTTTCTTTCATTTCGCTACAATTTGCTATTTTCTCAATGATTTGTTAGGTCGGTCGCTATTTGACTCAGTTGGGTTGCCCAGAAAGTAATACACTGCATCTTTTTTCTTCAACAATTATTTATTGAACATAATGAGAATTACACACACCAAGGAATGGTCTTTTATCTACAGACCCTCTTCTTCCACGTAAACTCCATCCCATTGTACGGGGCCTTCTTCTAGCGTGGAACAAGTGCGTCTATTCTCTGTCAGTACCAAACCTTGTCCTGGTTGCGAAGTCAGTGCTTCACTGTGTGAATCACCTCTTCATCGTCCTCAAAATTTCATCCACGAATGGCACCCTTTACTGGCCCAAACAAGTGGAAGTCCGAGGAGGCTACGTCAGGGCTGTAGGGTGGACGGTCTTCCGACTGCTGCAAATCGTGGAGCTCCGCCGAACCGACTAATTATAATTATGTCGACAGCAGGTTCTCCGTAGACTTTGCACAAACGTTTGCGAATATTCCTCACAATTTATTTCTCTGCAGTCAGATGTTCAATGACGGCACGTTACTTGTAACGTACCTCAGCTACAGACGCCATTTTGAAACTGACAGACGGCCGGTGTGGCCGAGCGGTTCTAGGCGCTTCAGTCTGGAACCGCGCGACCGCTACGGTCGCAGGTTCGAATCTTGCCTCGGGCATGGATGTGTGTGATGTCCTTAGGTTAGTTAGGTTTAAGTAGTTCTAAGTTCTAGGGGGCTGATGACCTGAAAAATTAAGCCCCATAGTGCCCAGAGCCATTTGAACCATTTTGAAACTGACCTGCAGCTTCGCTAACTGTCGGAAGTGACGGAAACTTGGCGCGCTCACTAAGGAGACTTTAAATAATGAATAGTAACGTTTCGCATTCATAGCATTGTTTACGGCTGAGAAAAAAAATGTGGTGCATTACTTTCTGGGCAACCATCGTATAGTGAATATACTGCCACCAACGTGCATTTTGCCCAAGGACCACGATGACGAGATGAGAGAAATCAGCGGCTTATACGGAGGCATATGGACAGTAATTTTTCTCTCACGTTTTTTGCGAGTGGAAAACGAAACGAAATGACCATTATCGGCAAAAGGTACGAGGTACCCTTCTACATGCACCATACGGTGACATGCGGAATGTGTATGTAGATTTAGATACTGTATAACTCTAGCGAAACCACCTTTGAAGGTTATCTTCTGTGGTGAGCGTACTGTAAGACCTTCAGTACACACACCATCAGATTATTTGACTTGTCGCTCTAACGAAGTAGGCGAGTGTCAGAAATATGTCTCGTGGTCTTATCGTGGCGTATTTATCTTCTGCCATTAGGTCAGCCGATAGAAATGCCACTTGCACGCTTAGAGTAGCAGATTGACGGTGACAAACTTTAAACAGAACATGATTAATTTTCACACACATTTTTAAAATAATAACAAGCATAAAAATTACTTAACTAGCTTCTGGATGCTATTTACAATTGACAATCTGAAGCCTTTCCCCAATGTTATTTAATCTGTATATTGAGCAAGCAGTAAAGGAAACAAAAGAAAAATTCGGAGTAGGTATTAAAATTGATGGAGAAGAAGTAAAAACTTTGTGGTTCGCCGATGACATTGTAATTCTGTCAGAGACAGCAAAGGACTTGGAAGAGCAGTTGAACGGAATGGACAGTGTCTTGAAAGGAGGATATAAGATGAACATCAACAAAAGCAAAACGAGGATAATGGAATGTAGTCAAATGAAGTCGGGTGATGCTGAGGGAATTAGATTAGGAAATGAGACACTTAGAGTAGTAAAGGAGTTTTGCTATTTAGGGAGTAAAATAACCGATGATGGTCGAAGCAGAGAGGATATAAAATGTAGACTGGCAATGGCAAGGAAAGCGTTTCTCAAGAAGAGAAACTTGTTAACATCGAGTATAGGTTTAAGTGTCAGGAAGTCGTTTCTGAAAGTATTTGTATGGAGTGTAGCCATGTATGGAAGTGAAACATGGACGATAACTAGTTTGGACAAGAAGAGAATAGAATCTTTCGAAATATGGTGATACAGAAGAATGCTGAAGATAAGGTGGGTAGATCACGTAACTAATGAGGAGGTACTAAGTAGGATTGGGGAGAAGAGGAGTTCGTGGCACAACTTGACTAGAAGAAGGGATCGGTTGGTAGGACATGTTTTGAGGCATCGAGGGATCACAAATTTAGCATTGGAGGACACCGTGGAGGGTAAAAATCGTAGAGGGAGACCAAGAGATGAATACACTAAGCAGATTCAGAAGGATGTAGGTTGCAGTAGGTACTGGGAGATGAAGAAGCTTGCACAGGATAGAGTAGCATGGAGAGTTGCATCAAACCAGTCTCAGGACTGAAGACCACAACAACAACAACAAATCTGAAGTTACTTTGGTATTGGTACGTTAATCCTACTCTCACATGTCTCTGATACTTGACAAAAGTGTCTATACATTTATCTTCGTGGCTATGTACAGGAATATGGTAATCTTATTAGGCGCAGACTGAAACTTGACTATAGACTGGTACAGACTACTGCAGACTGGTACAGACAAATGCAGACTGACTTATCAGAGGTCTGTACAATGCTTATAATACCTCGCGCATTCATGTATCACTGCGTGAGTGTGATCCGCAAGGAGAAAAGGTTCTCTCACTGAATGCGTTACATATTAATACGCGGATCGGCGGAAGCAGAATTTGGTCCGTCTCTATGGCAGCGCCATCTCGTAGTGCGGAGACGGACGAGCGCTGCTTCTGCGCTGTTGTGCTTAGCGGGGCGTGCTCTAGTGGGAAAGTTGTGTACGCGCTGACTACGTGGAACTATGTATACAACATCTTCAACGACACTGTTCATCGAACATTTGATGTTAATCACTTTCCGCTGGCTACACTTCCTAGACTGCTTCACACTGTCGACAGCGTCCACGTTGTAACCGGGTTATTAGATTGCTGCGAGAAACTGGTACATTCGCAGGCAGGAGGACTGATGGTGGTGCTCCACAGACGCGCCACAAGCTTGACCTGGAAAACGGTATCCTTCGTTACGAAGAAGAGAACCCGATGGCGAATACTGAAACCACCTCCAATGCCACTGGCTCCTGAACAGCACACACATCTGAGCTCATTGCCTCCGCTGTGTGCGAACCGTGAAGCGAGAGATTTGAAATCTATCGATATTTATTTCACCACCAAAGAGTCAGTCCCTGGTAGCTGAGTGGTCAGTGCGGCAGAATGTCAATCCCAAGGGCCCGGGTTCCATTCCCGGCTGGGTCGGAGATTTTCTCCACTCATTTCATTCCCATCGACGCGCAAGTCACCGAAGTGGCGTCAAATCGAAAGACTTGCACCCGTCGAAAGGTCTACCCGACGGGAGGCCCTAGTCACACGACGACCACCAAAGGGCAAATTTCCGGAAATGAGTTTCTCATGAAAACTTTATCTACCAAGTCCCCTCTACAACCCTTAGACGCCTGTAATAGAAATTGTGAGACAGAGTCGGTAGACACTCAAATACTGAATGAGAACTTTCTACGCAGCGAAACGCAGAGTGAGAAATATTCGCAGACTGTATCAGCAGAGGCGTCTGCGTATGTGTAAGAGGCAGCAGGCAGGCGCTTATCCATATTCATATGGATTTGGAGGAAGCGGCGTGGCGCGGCAGCTCCGCTACTGGAGGCGGCGGCTCGGGAACTCACTCCATCGGGGGCGGCGCGTCACGGCAGGGACGTCACAGGAGCCTGATAAATATGCAAAGAAACGAGGCGGCCACCTGCAGAGGAGAGAGAAACAAAGGCGGAAGCGTGGGTGGGCGCGCGAGGTGTCGCGGGCGCCTGCAGCGAGCCGACGCGGCGTGGCGGCACGAGAAAGGAGCGGCGGTGAGGACATCGCTCGTGGCTGGCGGGAAGTAATGCCTGCTGGAATGCGAGTGTTTGCCGTCAACAAAAACACACATGAACTTTACCAAAACTTTTGAGCGTCTGTGAGTCCCCTTTCCTTAAAAGTGGCTAAATTCTAAATGACGTGAAGAGGTTGCGGAAAGTATTACACTGTTCGACAGCAGGATTAGTACTACCCCGACGGAAATGGATCCATGAAGCTCTAGTCCGACGTTAATCAAGCTTTGTAGAGATGTAAATCATGTAACGAGTATTCACTTCATTTGGAACTGATGTCCATCATCATTATCAGCAGAAGGTGTGAACGCCAAAGACGTTAAAACACTCTTGCATTCGTAGTTTCATAGAAGTAGACAGCCTCCAGAAGTCATCTTGAGGAACTTTTTGCGATGCCTGAAACACATGCGGTGTCAGTTATGATTTACGTTGGAGGCTGTTATGAAAGTAGGGACTGGTTACAATTAGACTATCTCTGCTGGAGAAGGCCTCTATCACAAACGAATGATCTTAGGACAATGAAACATTGTGGAAACATTTATTAGGAGATTTTCACTTAATAAAAGCACGTCTTCTGGTCCAGACTGTATACCAATTAAGTTCCTATCGGAGTATGCTGATGCATTACTCCATACTTAACAATCATATACAACCGTTCGCACGACGAAAGATCAGTACCCAAAGACTGGAAAGTTACACAGGTCACACCAATATTCAAGATAGATAGTAGGTTCAAATGGTTCAAATGGCTCTGAGCACAATGGGACTTAACTTCTAAGGTCATCAGTCCCCTAGAACTTAGAACTTCTTAAACATAACTAACCTAAGGACATCACACACATCCATGCCCGAGTCAGGATTCGAACCTGCGACCGTAGCGGTCACGCGGTTCCAGACTGAAGCGCCTAGAACCGCACGGCCACACCGGCCGGCAAATATAGTAGCAGTAATCCACTAAATTACAGGTCCATATCGTTAACGTCGATATGCAGCAGGATTTTAGAACATATATTGTGTTCGAGCATTATGAGTTACCTCGAAGAAAACGGTCTATTGACACACAGTCAACATGGGTTTAGAAAACATCGTTCCAGTGAAACACAACTATCTCTTTATTCACATGAAGTGTTGAGTGCTATTGACAAAGGATTTCAGATCGATTCCGTATTTCTGGATTTCCGGAAGGCTTTTGACACTGCACCACACAAGCGGCTCGTAGTGAAATTGCTTATGGAAATCGTCTCAGTTATGTGACTGAATTTATGATTTCCTGTCAGAGAGGTCACAGTTCGTAGTAATTGACGGAAAGTCATCGAGTAAAACAGAAGTGATTTCTGGCGTTCCCCAAGGTAGTGTTATAGGCCCTTTGCTGTTCCTTATCTGTATAAACGATTTTGGAGACAATCTGAGCAGCCGTCTTCCGTTGTTTGCAGATGACGCTGTCGTTTATCGACTAGTAAAGTCATCAGAAGATCAAAACATACTGCAGAACGATTTAGAAAAGATATCTCAATGGTGCGAAAAGTGGCAGTTGACACTAAATAACGAAAATTGTGAGGTCATCCACATGAGTGCTAAGAGGAACTCGCTAAACTTCGATTACACGATAAATCAGTCTAATCTAAAAACCGTAAATTCAGCTAAATACCTAGGAATTACAATTACGAACAACTAAAATTGGAAGAAACACATAGAAAATGTTGTGGGGAAGGTTAACCAAAGACTGCGTTTTATTGGTAGGACACTGAGAAAATGTAACAGGCCTACTAAGGAGACTGCCAACACTACGCTTGTCCGTTCTCTTTTAGAAAACTGCTGCGCGGTGTGGGATCCTTACCAAATAGGACTGACGGAGTGCTTCGAAAAAGTTCAAAGAGAGGCAGCACGTTTTGTATTATCGCGAAATATGGGAGAGAGTGTCACAGAAGCGATACAGGATTTGGGCTGGACATCATTAAAAGAAAGGCGTTTTTCGTTGCGACGGAATCTTCTCACGAAATTCCAATCACCAACTTTCTCCTCCGGATGCGAAAATATTTTTTTTTGACACCGACCTACATAGGGAGGAAAGATCAGCATGATAAAATAAGGGAAATCAGCGCTCGTACGGAAAGATACAGGAGTTCATCATTTCCGCGCGCTATACGAGACTGGAATAATAGAGAATTGTGAAGGTGGCTCGAAGAACCCTCTGCCAGGCACTTAAATGTGGTTTGCTGAGTATCCATATAGATGTAGATGTGGAGATGTGGAAGACAACTAATAAATCACTGAAATAAACATATTTTAATTTTCTCATGAAGTCGTAACATTTGTTAATTGCATACCACGTTTAAGTTCCAGGTTACAGTGTAACGACCACGTGCATCCACGACTGCCTGGAACCGCGCTAGAGATTGATGTGCTGCTGCCCGAAACAACGCAGGACTAAGCAACGTTCAGCTGTCGTGACAAAGTTCGTGCACGGCTTGAAAGCTGCATATTGCGTCCAGTATTATTAGCGACGGCAACAGTAACTTGTTCAACGATTTATGTCGCAAGTTGGCCATCTGCCTATCCGAGGAGCTGCCAGTTAATTCGAACTTCCGAATCATGTTCTTCACCCCGGTGCGGAAGAGGACTTGCCCGTATTCCTTTAATCTTCTGATATCCGCGAAGAGCAGCGGCACTATAAGCTGTTGTTTTGATAAATCAGCTCTGCCCACCTTGTCCAAACCCATGTTGACTGTCTGCAGCTGTAATGCACACTGATGCTTGTGTTTCAACCCTACGTCGTCGTACCACTACAGGCCCTTAACGGCAAGTCACGATTCTAACACTACCAACAACGCAAATCCTGCAGGGCACAGTCGGAACTTCATTCCCAAAAGTTGGGTGCCCATACGGTACATAGTTTTCCGCCTACACTGGCTTAAGTAGCGAAAGTTTAATTACAGCCACTCTTTAAATGTCTTCCCGTCGAATCACAGGCGTGCTTTACGTATAGGGCAGTGAACGATCAGTACATGTCTAAAGGCGCCTGTGGTGGAAGAAAAAAAGGTGTATATATGGAGTCTTCGCGGGTAGCCGAGTAGCGTCGTCCTCTCGTAGCAACGTTTCGATGGAATGCGTCTCCATCATCTTCAGGCGAAGAATCTTCTCCTGTGCATGTCAATTTCCTTAAAGTTATGCGAAAGCGATATAATAAACAACGGCTGAAATAAATTGCTATATTAAATCATTTTACTTACTTTATCCTTATTATCCTATGCTTGCTAACACTTGGGGTAATAGCAACTGAAAGTATTAGGGAAGAGTGGATGGTGAGACTCGGAAAAATATGGACTTGCTAATCTACAGTTAAAATAACCCGAATACTCAGTAAAAGAAAAAAGTACGCCTCTGGAGGGGACTTAGGCGTCACTCTCATCCCCGATATCTGCAACAGAGACGACACAGGTGAAACACATTTTGAAGACGATTCTAAATCTCTTACAGACTATGACCCCCACCACAAATGTACTCTGTGTCCGCGCCTGGTTTTAGTCATGTAAATAATTGTTTATTACAAACTGGTTTTCGATCCCTAAGGTACCATCAGTTCAGAATTGACTGTTGTCCACGTAATTAAATTTTCTGAGACTGTACAGGTTGGGCAAAATAACACTGGACTTGAAAGTGTCTTTGAGTTTGCTGCCGGATCCTAAATTTAACATAATTCAATATTTCGGTGATCCAACGTCCGCCATCTTCAGGAGAATGCCGCTGCTGGAGAGTCCGCAGAAAACAGATGCCAAGGCTGCAAATCGCCCTCTTATGTAGGTCTCCTTAGCGTACACGGTGCGCTGCCCATCACAGTTGCTGCTCCCCAAGACGGGGCTGGCAGTGCCGCCCTTAGTAGAACACCGGCAGCAACGATGTATCGCACCCAAACACTATTTTCTAACACCCATCCTGGTCGCACTGAAGAACACACTGTTTTTACGTGGGTTAGTGCAGCGTTCCACGTTCTGCTAAGAGGAAAACCCTTGTGTATATTAATCACATTGTCTGCCAGCGTTATATCAATTGCGCCTTATAAACAATGTTACAAAAATCGGAAGCGTTTGCAACTGCAACAGTCGTATCGGATTTCATCCTGTCTCTGTCTTACACGTTGCAGTGTTCTGGTATCGTGATTTTTCCGACTGATTTAGCCTCGTATGACGGCGATGTTCCACGTACCTGTCCTGAATTGTACGAATCGGACGGCATGTGTAAGCTTTCCACCACTGACATTAACTTTTATATATGCCAGGCGTCCTAAGCCCCATGTCGTCTTTCACAGAGCCGAGAAGTGCCCTAATCTTGGAAAGAGGGTGGAACACGCTCTTAATGTTAAAAATCCTTAAAATTCTTCTACTCTTGAATGATACGCCCCAAGCGTAAGGAATAAAGGCCATAGTTGTATTAGTATTGGTTTGCTGTTCTACCACATATGGACTGGAAGAATTTCCATAGATGTATGCTCCTCTTCGTGCACGTCCGGGTATGGTCCAAACTTGATAGCCTGACGAATCTACTACTCAGATAATCCATTTCCCTTGAAAACAGCCATAAAATATAAAGTTATATATACTAACATGGTCTCTGTTCTTTCGGACATGTCCGAAAGAACAGATACCATCTTAGTATATATATAGTTAAGGCTCACCGGCCACTTGACCACCTTCTTCTTCTGTGCTAATGCACAAACAGTGCCCGAACTCTTACGGGAACTGGCAACGCGCCGCGAGTAATGAGTATAATGGGCGGGGGCACTACGAATGTAGTGCGGGACAATACGTTGAGAATGTGGGTTTCGCAGGAGGCGAGCCAGAGATAAATCCCTGCAGTCGCGCTATCCTCAGTGTCCTCGGAGGCTCAGATGGTTATGGCGTCTGCCATGTAAGCAGGAGATCCCGGGTTCGAGTCCCGGTCGGGGCACACATTTTCATCTGTCCCCGTTGACGTATGTCAACAGTCCGGCTTTCGCCGCCGTGCAGTGTGGACGTGTTGTTATTTCCGCCTGCGGAGCGCGCGCGCTCGCTGTTGTTTACATTTCAGCGGCCGTCACTTACGTGTCGCTTACGTGCACTAGAATCATGGCCAACCGTTTTCGAAAATCAACTTTACGTTTCAACTTCTGCAACGACTACGCACGACCAAAGGCCTTGGAAGTGGAATGCTTCCTACGCGACGTTGCTAAGATCCCAGCTTCTGACATCTTGGGCATACATTTGTCCATATTAAGCAGTACTGTGTACGTCAAAGTCGTCAATGACGCGGTATGTGAAAGAATACTTCGTGATACCAACCATGGACTACGCTTCTGCCACGCCGACGGCAATGTCGGAGCGGTCACTGTCGACCATGCCGGCTTAGGAATGCGCACCATACGAGTTTTCGAACTCCCGTTCGAGCTCCCAGCGGAAGACGTTATCGCGGCTTTCCGTCCCTATGGCACTGTACATGGCCACACTGCCGAACGTTGGGCGCAATTCCAAACGTACCCTGTTCTTAACGGTGTACGGCAGATCACCATCGACCTCCATCGCCACGTGCCATCTTACCTGCAAATTAGCGGGTGCCGCGCGGTTGTCATATACGACGGCCAACCCAAGACCTGTCCCGGGTGCGGCAAAGAAGGCCACCTCAGATCTGAGTGTCTTCAGAGACGAATCACCCAACTGCCAGCCGCTACCGTGGCACCTCCGGCACCGACGACGGTTTTACCGATCACCTACGCATCGGCGCTCTCTTCTCCTCCCACCGGCCGCCGCCCATCGGACCATGCACCGGTGACCCTTCCAGCTGCTACGGATACCGCTGGGGCCGACGCGTCGCGCTCAAAGCCTGACGCTACTCCGGCGCCACTACCAACAGCGACGACTTCTGACACCCCCCGCCTGAACATATGGACGCCCCTTCATTGGACGTTCCCGCGACGGCCTTCCTCTCAGAGCGACGCGACTCCCTCCCGTCTTCCGACACGGAGGGACGAACCCGCAAACAACGTTCACCTAAGAGGCGCAAGAGGAGGCGCCGTACGGTCTCGGAACGAGACGGATCACCACCCCCCGATGCTCCAGAGGCCGTCCGACACGACGAGGCCTCGGAGAACCTGCGCGACGATACGCATGACGACAACATGACGCCGACTGTGGATACGTCGATGCCTACTCTACTGGCTCGCTCAGGTGCTCCTGAACCAATGGACTCCACAGATGCGACTGCCGCCGAGACGTCCTCTGCCCCTACGACCGAAGTGGAACGTACGACCATCACAACGACAACGCCTTCAATGGTGTGGAGTGAGGACGTCGATGAGGACCCGGACCACACGCTGGGGACAGAGTTGCCCCAGACGGAAGCATCGTTACGCCGCTGATAATGCCGTCGGGTGGCGTACGGCACGACTCACCGTTGCCTCGTCCCTCTTCATCCTCCGCCGGTGGAGTTCCCCTCCACGGCGGGGTACGGCTCCAAACCTACCGAATAGCGACGATCAACACTAACACCATTAGCTCACCCGTGAAACTTCAACTGCTGCGAGAGATGATATGGGCGTCGGACGTCGATATCGCACTACTACAGGAAGTACACTTGGCCACACTTCCAGACATCGCGGGATATAACACTTATCCTTCTCCTGGTGATCACCTGGGACGGGGCGTAGCCATCTACGCCAGAGAAGGTATTCCAGTGGCCGATATCACATACCTTCCATCTGCCAGAGGCATGGCCGTCACCGTCATGGGGACGCGTATCGTCAACATTTACGCTCCGTCAGGCTCCACCCGCAGACGCGACAGGGCACTCTTCTATTCAGAAGACATCGCTCCTTTGTTTCTTGGACGCTGCGACCATTACTTGCTTGGGGGTGATTTTAATTGTGTCTTGCACCCTAAAGATCAAGTGCCCCACTACAACACCTGTCAAGAACTGCGTCTTGTCGTCCGAGATCTGTTGCTCCGCGACACTTGGGAAGTTCGGCACGGCGACGCGCCTGGACATACTTACCAGACGAGTCACTCCGCGAGCCGCCTTGATAGAATTTACGTCTCTCGGGAACTCACACCTGCAGTCCAAGGTGCAGAACTTTGGCCCCTGGCCTTTTCGGACCACTGTGCCTACATCTGCAACATTCTCTTCCCCAAGCAAGTGGTCTGGCGTAGTCGTGCACCCTGGAAGCTAAACACCTCCCATCTTCATGATCCCGAATGTCTTCAACGTGTTACCGAGACATGGGCCACCTGTGAACGTCGCTTACCTCAATACTGCACGACCTTGACCTGGTGGCTAGAATGTGCCAAACCTGCCATTCGACGTACTTTGATTCAGTATGGAAAGGAAGTTGCTATGTGGCGCCGGCACACTACCGACTATTTCTACGCCGTTCTCCGCGACCTGGACGCCCAACCGCCCACCCCCGACACCCAGAGCAGCAGGATTAAGGCGCTAATTGTAACTTTGACACGCCGTAGACTGCAGGGGGCTATGGTGCGAACCCGACGTCAAGATTTGGCGGAACAAGAACATCCGACCATGCATCATATCGCCTCCGATAGGAAACATCGACGACAACTCATCACCGAGATCACCACCTGTCGCGGCCAGCACGTCACTTGCCAGGCCGAAATCGTCAGTGCCTTTGTCGACCACTACCGCACAATGTACCAGGAGGAGACTACCAACAACCACGCTGAGGAGTCTGTGTTACCACACGTAACTCGCACCCTCACCAGCGACGAAGCGGACGAGCTGATGGAGCCCATTACGCGCGACGAAACCCACGATGCAATCAAAAAAGGTGCTCTGAATAAGTCACCTGGTGTCGACGGATTGCCGATAGAATTTTATCGCGCTTTCTTCACACTAATGGCGTCACGGTGGACAACGATGTTTAATGTACTGCTGACGATGGGGAACGCCGTACCGCCGTCCTTCGTCACGGGAATTATTATACCCATCCACAAACCGACACCAGGCGTGACGACAGCACATTACCGTCCCCTGACTCTGCTTAACGCAGACTGTAAAATTTTTACACGCCTACTGGCAACGCGATGCCGCAAGATCCTGCCTAGCATTCTATCCCCGGAACAGACATCTCCGGGCGGCTCAGTTAATATACAAACGGCCACAGGAGAATGTCGCGATTTAATTGCACTGGCAGCGGCGTGCAGACTCCGCGCCGCAGTGGTTGCCATCGATTTTGACAGCGCATTCGACAAATTGCGGCATCCTTTTCTGTTCTCAGTGATGAACCGCATGGGTTTTCCACCAGCCTTTATCGACGTGATCCGGCGCCTGTACGGCACCGCCGAATCTCTGATTCAGGTTAACGGCCGTGTGGCGGGACCAGTGGCGATCCGGCGTTCCGTACGGCAAGGCTGCCCACTTTCGACCCTACTGTATGCCATAAGCCTGGAGCCACTCATCGGGAGTCTGACGAGCCACCTTTCTGGTCTCACTTTGCGACAGCACAGTTTTCGATGTCGTGCGTATGCGGACGACCTCCTCCTCTTGATCCGCTCACGGAGTGAAACACACACGGTACTTGATTTGATATCAACGTACGGCATTGCAGCGGGCAGTAACATGAATGTGGCTAAATCCGCGGCGATGCCCATTGGACGCGGCCTCTCACACGAAGACCTAGCACCTGTCCCGTGTGTACAACAACTACGATATCTTGGTATCATTTTCACCTCCACCGTGCGCCGCTCCGCTGCCATCAATTTTCGGCGTGCACTCCAAACTATCCGCACGACGGTGCGACAAAATCTTCTCCGACGACTCGATTCTTTACAACGTGTCCAATACCTCAATCAACATGTGGCGGCCAGAATGGTCCACATCGCACAGGTCCTCCCGCTGCCATCACTATTGGACGCAGCCTCCAGGCTGCCCTCGGATACTTCCTTACGGCCGGTACGATCTTTAAGGTCCGCTGCGACACGCTCACCCTTCCCCCGCGAGCAGGAGGCCTCGGCCTTGCCAATGTGCGACTCCGAGCGGCGTCCTTGTACATGTCCACCATGCACAAGCAGTGGCACGGGGGCACCTCCCTTACGCGCAGCTTGCTGGAAATTCTTGTGCCCGCGACCATAACACCACCAGTACCAGTCGGACACATCAAGCATCATTTGACGCACGTTTCTGATTTCATCGTCGACTTCAGTTATGCTCACACACACTTACCGACCACGCGTTCTCCTCGACCTAAAGATTTTTACACCCCACTCCTTCGTTCCATATCCAGCAACAATATCGAACTCAGACATCCGTCCAAGCGGTGGCCCACGGTTTGGCGTCATATCCACCAGCCTTTTCTTCCCTCCAACGTCCGGGCAACATGGTACCAAGTCGCAAATGAAAAATTCGCCACAAACCATCGCCTTCACGCCATCGGACTACAGGACTCTCCACTTTGTTCCATTTGCCACCTCGTGGATGACGATGTCCATCAACTGACTTGTACTGCCACCAGTGACGTCTGGAAACTTGCCCGACAGTTCGTTGCCTGTTACCTCCGCGTTCCGCCGGACTCGATTGACCCACGGACTTTTATCCATCCTGAGAATACCTATTTCCCCGCCTCCAAAAATCATGCGATTGTATGGGTCAAGGGATGGACGATCAACTACATGTATAATGGTGGCGACAAATCACGCCTTGATTTCTGGCAGTACTTACAAACCGCCCACAGTGAAGTCGAACAGCAACCGCGCTACCGCGCCTTCTTCGCCAATTACCTACATGCGATCTTTACTTCACCCCCGCTCAGTTGGATGGTGCCACACACCGACAGCACTCCCGCCCCCCTGCTGACATCTGAGACTCCCCGCGCTACTTTCTACATTGTAACCCACAGTGGAGTAGGCGCATGGACACGCGCCTCCTTTCTTTAATGCACTACCCCAGACAAGACTGGTCTTTCCCTCACTCCACTGTATATTGCTTCACACCTCTTTGATTACATCAGAATTTTTATTCTTTTTTTTCCCTACACCTTGTTCATTAAAAAAAGAATTCCTCGCCTTGTACGAGTATATTGTCTTGTGTTATTTTCGCCGGTAGGATGGCATTTCTGTTGTATTTAAGTTTGTACCAATAAAGAGCTTTTTTCATTTACCCTTAAAAAAAAAAAAGGATGGTTATGGCGTCTGCCATGTAAGCAGGAGATCCCGGTTTCGAGTCCCGGTCGGAGCACACATTTTCATCTGTCCCCGTTGACGTATGCCAACGTCTATCAGCAGCTAAGGGTGTTCATTTCATTGTAAATATAAAGTTCTTGGATTGATCTGTCCGCTCCGGGAATGGCATATGTTCTATGTACCAGACTCCTAAGGTCGCCACTGCGTTGGTATGGCGGATGGCAACTCTTAGCATGCTGATACCGATAGGCGTGTGTCGGCTTTCGGTAAACACTATGTCCCAGAGTACCGTCTTATTTTTTTGTAAACCATGACGTCCAGAAATGAAAGAATTGTTGCGATATATCGCTGCCGCCGAGAGTCTGCTATGGGCGGTGCCAACAGCCCAGTCTTGGAGGGCAGCACCTGCGATGGGTGGAGTATACACCGTGTACGGTACAGAGGCCTACATATAGGACGATGATTTGCAGCCTTGGTATCAGTTTTCAGCAGGGCTTAGCAGCAGCAGTAGCATTCTCCTGGAGACGGCAGACAGCTGGATCGCCAAAATATTGAAACTTGTTGATTTCAGCATCCGGCACCAAACCCGAAGAGACTTTCAAGACTTATTATGCCGTGAGAGCCTGCGAAGTTCCAAAATAACATTGCTCCGGAAAATATTTGATCCACTTTAAAGTAGGCAACTCAACTCACATTTTCCAGATGGGGATAATGTATGTTGGGTTGCATACCTTAAAGGGCTCGAAATATTTTCCGGGCCAGTTTCATTTTGTATACAGGGTGTTACAGAAAGGTACGGCCAAACTTTCAGGAAACATTCCTCACACACAAATAAAGAAAAGATGTTATGTGGACATGTGTCCGGAAACGCTTAATTTCCATGTTAGAGCTCATTTTAGTTTCGTCAGTATGTACTGTACTTCCTCGATTCACCGCCAGCTGGCCCAATTGAAGGAAGGTAATGTTGACTTCGGTACTTGTGTTGATGTGTTGACATGCGACTCATTGCTCTACAGTACTAGCATCAAGCACATCAGTACGTAGCATCAACAGGTTAGTGTTCATCACGAACGTGGTTTTGCAGTCAGTGCAGTGTTTACAAATGCGGGGTTGGCAGATGCCCATTTGATGTATGGATTAGCACGGGGCAATGGCCGTGGCGCGGCACGTTTGTATCGAGACAGATTTCCAGAACGAAGGTGTCCCGACGGGAAGACGTTCGAAGCAATTGATTGGCGTCTTAGGGAGCACGGAACACTCCAGCCTATGACTCGCGACTGGGGAAGACCTAGAACGACGAGGACACCTGCAATGGACGAGGCAATTCTTCGTGCAGTTGACGATAATCCTAATGTCAGCGTCAGAGAAGTTGCTGCTGTACAAGATAACGTTGACCACGTCACTGTATGGAGAGTGCTATGGGAGAACCAGTTGATTCCGTACCATGCACAGCGTGCGCAGTCACTATCAGCAGCTGACTGGCCTCCACGGGTACACTTCTGCGAATGGTTCATCCAACAATGTGTCAATCCTCATTTCAGTGCAAATGTTCTATTTACGGATGAGGCTTCATTCCAACGTGATCAAATTGTAAATTTTCACAATCAACATGTGTGGGCTGACGAGAATCCGCACGCAATCGTGCAATCACGTCATCAACACAGATTTTCTGAGATCGTTTGGGCAGGCATTGTTGGTGATGTCTTGATTGGGCCCCATGTTCTTCCACCTACGCCCAATGGAGCACGTTATCATGATTTAATACGGGATACTCTACCTGTGTTGCTAGAACATGTGCCTTTACAAGTACTACACAACATGTGGTTTATGCCCGATGGAGCTCCTGCACATTTCAGTCGAAGTGTTCGTACGCTTCTCAACAACAGATTCGGTGACCGATGGATTGGTAGAGGCGGACCACTTCCATGGCCTCCACGCTCTCCACACCTCAACCCTCTTGACTTTCATTTATGGGGGCATTTGAAAGCTCTTTTCTACGCAACCCCGTTACCAAATGTAGAGACTCTTCGTGCTCGTATTGTGGACGGCTGTGATACAATACGGCATTCTCCAGAGCTGCATCAGCGCATCAGGGATTCCATGCGACGGAGGGTGGAATCATGTATCCTCGCTAACGGAGGACATTTTGAACATTTCCTGTAACAAAGTGTTTGAAGTCACGCTGGTACGTTCTGTTGCTGTGTGTTTCCATTCCATGATTAATGTGATTTGAAGAGAAGTAATAAAATGAGCTGTAACATGGAAAGTAAGCGTTTCCGGACACATGTCCACATAACATATTTTCTTTCTTTGTGTGCGAGGAATGTTTCCTGAAAGTTTGGCTGTACCTATTTGTAACATCCTGTATACGAGAAAGGAAAGCCGCCTCGCAGGCGCACAGTGGAGAGAGCCGGCGGGTTTCGCCTCGCGTTGCGGTGTGCTGTGCTGTGCTGTGCTGTGCTGCTGTGTTGCGCCCGCGGAGTGCCGGCAGGCAGGCCGCGTGCATAATTAGGCGCCTCACGTGTCCAGCCGGCTGCGCGGCCGCGCGCCCGCGTGGTATCGCGTTCTGTAATGACCGCCGCGCCGTCCTACTGGACGCCGGCTCCGACTGGCCGGTCGCTCTCTCGCGTGTCAGCGCGCCCTTTGCTACTCGCAACTGGAGCCGCGCCCGCAACGCTACACCGGCTGGCTGGGTAGGCGGCTGGAGGCCCAGACCGTGACACCGCTGCCTTTATGTATACAGCGATCAAGTACAACGCCGGGATTATCTTCACTCTAGTACAGAGTCGTTTCCCTCCCACAGCGGCGTGGGCAACTATCGAAGATTCGCTCCCGCTCTTTCTGCGTGCAATACACAAAGTGTCTACTGCTGTAGGAAAAAATCTTTTAAGAGGCTAGCATTACGGGAGATTGAGAATGCTGGATAGAGGGAAAATGACTGCTCGTTGATTGCATATATGGAGGCTGTTCCAGCCTACATCTAATACCCAGCTCACCATCTGATGGTGTGTACCAGACGGTACTTTTAGACCCGCAACATTGCCCCACTCTCATTTTCATTGTCTGTATCTCTCTGTACGAGTCCCAGTTTTTCTCAATTCGTCTTCTCGGTTGTTGGGCGAGACGTACGTCGACGATGATGCTGTAGTATACAGAGAAGTTGCAGCATTAGAAAATTGCAGCGAAATACAGGAAGATCTGCAGCGGATAGGCACTTGGTGCAGGGAGTGGCAACTGACCCTTAACATAGACAAATGTAATGTGTTGCGAATACATAGAAAGAAGGATCCTTTATTGTATGATTATATGATAGCGGAACAAACACTGGTAGCAGTTACTTCTGTAAAAGATATGGGAGTATGCGTACGGAAGGATCTGAAGTGGAATGATCATATAAAATTAATTGTTGGTAAGGCGGGTGCCAGGTTGAGATTCATTGGGAGAGTCCTTAGAAAATGTAGTCCATCAACAAAAGAGGTGGCTCACAAAACACTCGTTCGACCTATACTTGAGTATTGCTCATCAGTGTGGGATCCGTACCAGGTCGGGTTGACGGAGGAGATAGAGAAAATCCAAAGAAGAGCGGGGCGTTTCGTCGAATGGTTATTTGGTAACCGTGATAGCGTTACGGAGATGTTTAGCAAACTCAAGTGGCAGACTGCAAAAGAGGCGCTCTGCATCGCGGTGTCGCTTGCTGTCCAGGTATCGAGAGGGTGCGTTTGTGGATGAGGTATCGTATACATTGCTTCCCCCTACTTATACCACCCGAGGTGATCACGAATGTAAAATTAGAGAGATTCGAGCGCGCACGGAGGCTTTCCGGCAGTCGTTCTTCCCGCGAACCATACGCGACTGGAACAGGAAAGGGAGGTAATGACAGTGGCACGTAATGTGCCCTCCGCCACACACCGTTGGGTGGCTTGCGGAGTATAAATGTAGACGTAGACGTAGACAGTACAGTCCTTCAGCAATCATCCGCAAATGCGCGTTCTTTTAAGTCCTAGAAAACGCACGTTACCTTTGCTCTGTTGAATTTTACACATTTATTCCGGCCAGATTCTGTGGTCCACCATCATACAGGGAAAATCGAGAAACAATACCACTTTTATATTTTATATGTCACGCTACAGACGAATGCCATATTAAGATGCACATGAACAGTAGTCGTTCACTGCGCATACTCAGTAGTATGGCATTCGTCTGTGCCATGATAAATAAAACGTAAAAATTGTGTTGTTTTTTGCTTTTCCGTGGATGATGGTTGAAAACAGAAACGGGTCGGAATAAGTATGTAAAATTCAGTGCAGCAAAATTAACAAGCGTTTTCTACGATACATTCTTGCCGAAGACGGCCGCGTTAAAAATGTTGGATCTTTTAAGTGTCTCTGTAGTATTACAGGAAAAGAACGCCATCTTACCTCCAAGGATTCGCATTTGGTTTCACGAGGCACCTCGGTAATACTCGCGTGTTTATCGTACCTACAGGTGACAAATCTAGCTGCATGCCTCTGAACTGCGTCGATGTCTTTCTTTAATCCCATCTTAGAGCGATCCGAAACACTCGAGCCGCACTAAATAATGGGTGAACTGTAGTCCAGTCGGTGTCAGAAAATCCCTGAAGCTAGCATCGCTGATGTCAGTTTTCATCTGCGAAATGCAATGGCTCCAGGCGAAAACAAGAGCCAAAAAGAACAGCCACATATAGATCTGCCGACAACACTGAGGCGTTGCCATAGAGACGTTTACAAAATAGCGACAAGTGACTGGTGGAGGTAGGCGCGCGAAGCTGCTGCGGCTAGCCCACTGCAACTGTCAGGGTGCTTCTTAAGCCGACTCGACTATAGTATGCTGTAGCGACCTCCTTTCTAGATGTTTTTGGATAAAATTATTTTGGGTATACGACCACGTCACTATAAACTACTAAAAAACTCAATTGCCGACGTTTCGACCGATTTGCTACCGTCCACTTCGGCTGTTTAGGTGTTTCAATGCTTTACAATGACGCAGTGTAATATCGATAATGATTTATTACGCCTATATATTTTATCGAAGTGACATTGTCAAGCCCATACTACAAATGCTGTATTCGAACGTGACGGGTCTGCTTTTCTGCCAATCTACATTAGCTTACGTTTTTCTACATTTTGAGCAAGCTGCTAGTCATGACACCAACTAGAAATTTTTTGCATGTCATCTTATATGCTCCTAGAGTCTCTCAACGGCGACACCTTCGCGTACACCCCAGTGTCATTAGCTGAACTTCGGAAAATTCTGCTCACTATCTAGGCCATATCAGCTACGTAAGTAGAATAGAAGGGCGTCCTCTCACATTTCCCTGGGGCACTCCTGACAGTGGCCTTGCCTCTGATTACCACTTGCTGTCCAGGACAATGTACTGGAAATAAACATTAACAGTCTCGATCGCAAGAAACCTTTATTTTTGTGGTTACATGTTTCAGTCAGTTACTGACAATCTTCAGACCTCATGAGATGTTGCTAGGCGTTGGCGGTGAACGGAGCAGGCGCTACGCACTCCACGGACTTCAACTGCTCATACTGCTCAACATGATACCGTTTATGTTCATTTTAAAGAACTAAGAAAAACCGCTGTTATCCACGATAAATGTTCTCAAAAATTACTACAACATACTGTGTCCTCTTACTTAAGAATTCTTCGAACCACTTACATGTCTGAAAACCGATTCCATATGTTGGATCTTTCGTTAACAGTGTGCAGTGGGAAACTGTGTCAAAAAAATGGTTCAAATGGCTCTGAGCACTATGGGACTTAACTTCTGAGGTCATCAGTCCCCTAGAACTTAGAACTACTTAAACCTAACGAACCTAAGGACATCACACACATCCATGCCCGAGGCAGGATTCGAACCTGCGACCGTAGCAGTCGTGCGGTTCCGGACTGAAGCGCCTAGAACCGCTAGGCCACCGCGGCCGGCGTGAACTGGGTCAAACACTTTCCGGAAATCTTGAAATCCAAGGGAACCTTTTGGCTTTCATCTGGGGTTCGCAAAATATCATATGCGAAAAGGCTAACATCTGGGGTTTGCAAAATATCATATTAGAAAAGGCTAACCTAAGTTTCACATGACCGATTTTTTTCTAAATCTGTGCTGATTTGTAGTTTAGTTTTTCCTTCTCACGAACATATATTGTACTCGAACAGAGAAAATTTTCAAGAATTCTGCAGCAAACCGATGTTAAGGATATTGATCAGCAATTCTGCGGTCCATTCTTTTCCGTTCATATATATAGAAGTCAAATGTGCTTTTTTTCCAATCGATGGAGTCTTTGCGCTGGGCGAGTAATACGCGATAAATGCAAGCCAAGTAAGGGACGAATACCGAAGCGTACTCTCTGTAAATTAAAGAGACCTTTGGAGAAAGGAGAACCACTTGCATGAATATCAAGAGCTTTGATGGAAACCGAGTTCTAAGCAAAGAAGGGACAGCAGAAAGGTGGAAGGAGTATATAGAGGGTCTATACAAGGGCGAGGTACTTGAGGACAATACTATGGAAATGGAAGAGGATGTAGATGAAGATGAAATGGGAGTTATGATACTGCGTGAAGAGTTTGACAGAGCACTGAAAGATCTGAGACGAAACGCCCCCGGAGTAGACAACATTCCATTAGAACTACTGACAGCCTTGGGAGAGCCAGTCCTGACAAAACTCTACCATCTGGTCAGTAAGATGTATGAGACAGGCGAAATACCCTCAGACTTCAAGAAGAATATAATAATTCCAATCCCAAAGAAAGCAGGTGTTGACAGATGTGAAAATTACTGAACAATCAGTTTAATAAGTCACAGCTGCAAAACACTAACGCGAATTCTTTACAGACGAATGAAAAAACTGATAGAAGCCGACCTCGGGGAAGATCAGTTTGGATTCCGTAGAAATGTTGGAACACGTGAGGCAATACTGACCCTACCACTTATCTTAGAAGAAAGATTAAGGGAAGGTAAACCTTCGTTTCTAGCATTTGTAGACTTAGAGAAAGCTTTTGACAATGTTGATTGGAATACTCTCTTTCAAATTCTGAAGGTGGCAGGGGTAAAATACAGGGAGCGACACGCTATTTACAATTTGTACAGAAACCAGATGGCAGTTATAGGAGTCGAGGAACATAAAAGGGAAGCAGTGGTTGGGAAGGGAGTGAGACAGGGTTGTAGCCTGTCCCAGATGTTATTCAATCTGTATATTGGGCAAGCAATAAAGGAAACAAAAGAAAAGTTCAGAGCAGGTATTAAAATCCATGGAGAAGAAATAAAAACTTTGAGGTTCGCCGATGACATTGTAATTCTGTCAGAGACAGCAAATAACTTGGAAGAGCAGTTGATCTGAATGGACAGTGTCTTGAAAGGAGGATATAAGATGAACATCAACAAAAGCAAAACGAGGATAATGGAATGTAGTCGAATTAAGTCTGGTGATGTTGAGGGAATTAGATTAGGAAATGAGACAAAGTAGTAAGGGAGTTTTGCTATTTGGGGAGCAAAATAACTGATGATGATCGAAGTAGAGAGGATGTAAAATGTAGACTGGCAATGGCAAGGAAAGCGTTTCTGAAGAAGAAAAATTTGTTAACATCGAGTATAGATTTAAGTGTCAGGAAGTCGTTTCTGAAAGTATTTGTATGGAGTGTAGCCATGTATGGAAGTGAAACATGGACGATAAATAGTTTGGACAAGAAGAGAATAGAAGCTTTCGAAATGTGGTGCTATAGAAGAATGCTGAAGATTAGATGGGTAGATCACATAACTAATGGGGAGGTATTGAATAGAATTGGGGAGAAGAGGAGTTTGTGGCACAACTTGACTAGAAGAAGGGATCGGTTGGTAGGACATGTTCTGAGACATCGAAGGATCACCAATTTAGTATTGGAGGGCATCGTGGAGGGTAAAAGTCGTAGAGGGAGAGCAAGAGATGAATACACTAAGCAGATTCAGAAGGATGTAGGTTGCAGTAGGTATTGGGATATGAAGATGCTTGCACAGGACAGAGTAGCATGGAGAGCTGCATCAAACCAGTCTCAGGACTGATGACCACAACAACAACACTCTCTGTAGTTCCGAGATGGGATTAAGTTCGGTCCTGGCGGCTTATTTGTTTTTAATGCTTTCCGTTTTTTTCTCAACACCAGGGATGCTTATGTCTGTGTCCACCATACAGGAGACTGTCCGCCCTCCACAGGTGAGTGGTCAGCGCGACAGAATGTCAATCCTAAGGGCCCGGGTTCGATTTCCGGCTGCGCCGCAAATTTTCTCTGCTCAGGAACTGGATGTTGCCCTAATCATCATCATTTCATCCCCATCGACGCGCAAGTTGCCGAAGTGGCGTCAAATCGAAAGACTTGCACCCGGCGAATGGTCTGCCCGCCGGGAGGCCCTAGTCAGATGACACCTACTCTGTACAGGAGACTGTGTGACGGTCAAAGGGCGATGTATCTGTACGATCCCCCCTCTGTGAATGTGTTCTTAACAGCTTTCCTTCCGCTGTGTGCTATTACCACAACAGACTCGTCGACGAGGGACTGAACAGAAGCCATCGAACTGCTGAGTGATTTTATGTAGGAGCAGAATTCCCTCGAGTTCTCTTCATTTCGCGAATGGAACCCTTGAAGAGCGACTTTACTGAGTGTGAGTTCTAATTTCTCTGAATTTTCTGGTCATGGAAATTTAGTGTGATGTATGCAAAATGAAATAATGTTTAGATTGATTTTCCTTTGAACATATGCGCTCGAAATTATAATAATAAATCTCTGTGTGATACATAACGCTCTATTCCAGAGTTTACTCCTGGACAGTGGAGCGTCTCTGCGAAGCTCTCTGTTTGCGAAACCGCGTGGAAACAGCGTACTCGTCTTCAGAGTTTCCTGCTTCCTGCATAAATCCTTTCTTGTGACGGTTCAAACCTGACGTGCATTACTGAACACTCGGTCGGACAAGCGTCTTATAACCCAGTTCTTTCGAAGATGAATTTCATTTCCTTTGTATGTTTACACTGAATCTCAGCCTGGCATCTGCTTTCACTGTAAATATTTTCACATGGTCATTCCACTTCAGGCTGCTCTAGACGAACAGTGGTGGATATTTTACTGTTGGTACACAAGATAGAAAAGCATCTGAGTCAGTACCACGCTTATTATCAAAAGTACGACATATGGAGTATCAGACGAAATACATGACTAGATTGAGGATTTCTTGGCAGGCAGGACGCAGCATGTTATCTTGGATGGAGAGTCATCGACAGATGCAGAAGTAAGTTCTGCTGTACCCCAGGAAAGTTTGTTGGGTCTCTCGCTGTTTATGTTGTATATTAATGATATTGTGGACAATATTAATAGCGGTAAATTTTGGAAATCTGTGGGAAGGTCTTATGGGATCAAACTGTTGAGGTCATCGGTCCCTAAGCTTACGCACTACTTAATCAAACTTGAAGTAACTTACGCTAACAACACATACACACCCATGGACTCGAACCTCCGACGGGGGGATCCACGCGGACCGTGACAAGACGCATCAGACCGCACGGCTACCCCACAGGGCTATATTAATAGTAGCCACAGACTTACGGAATGCGGTGGCCGAGCGGTTCTAGGCGCTTCAGTCCGGAACCGCACGACTGCTACGGTCGCAGGTTCCAATCCTGCGTCGGTCATGGATGTGTGTGATCTCCTTAGGTTAGTTAGGTTTAAGTAGTTCTAAGTTCTAGGGGACTGATGACCTCAGCTGTTAAGTCCCATAGTGCTCAGAGCCATTTGAACCATTTGAACTTACGGAATAATGGAGTTACCTATAACGAAATACAGTCTTAAAACGAAGCTGTACAATTATTCAGTCAGAGCTTGGTAAGATTTCGAAGTGATGCAATTCCTTCCTTTAAATGTCCAAAAATGGAAATGGTGTGCTTCACAAAATTCCTATGAATATAATATTATTGAGTCTGTAAAGTCACACTAATAATTGGGTGTGTCACTCAGTAGAGACATAAAGTGGAACGATCACATAGCCTCAGTCGTGGGTAAAGGAGGTAGCAAACTTAGATTTATTGGTAGAATACTAGAGAAATGCAGTTAGTCTAGAAAGGAGCTTGCTTACAAATCACTCGTGCCCTCCAACCTAGAATATTGCTTAAGAGTGTGGGACCCGTTCCGAATAGGACTAGCGGGGGATACTGAAAGTGTACAGAGAAGGACGTCACGAATGCTCACTGATTCATGTGACCCACAAAAGAGCGTCTCAGGTGTTGAAAGATAGACGCAAACTATCCCAGGACAGTTTACTGACAAAGTTTCAAGAACCAATTTTAAATGATGACTCTGAGAATATACTACAACCGCCTACTTAGAGCTCCCACAGGAATCGTGAACATACGATTAATTACAGCACGCACAGCGGCGTTTAAACAATAATTCCTCCCACGTTCCATACGTGAACAGAACAGGAAGAGCGTTAGTAATTGGGTTAGTGGGGCGTACCCTCTGTCATGGTCTTCACAGTGATTCGTAGAGCACAGATGTAGGTACACATGTGGAAGATTCTTTTTCACCTCTTAATCTCACAGATATACTTCTCCTCTTGTTTGAGGCATTCTGCTGGCACCTGCCTATTTGTTTCTGTAATCAGAATACTTATTTTGTACCTGTCTATATTTAATGCTGTCTTCCTTCGTCATCTCAAGCCTTAGAAGGTAGACTATCGTAGGCCAAATCTACATAGTAACATGAATCGTGAACATAAGATTAATTACAGCACGCACAGCGGCGTTTAAACAATAATTCCTCCCACGCTCCATACGTGAACAGAACAGGAAGAGCGTTAGTAATTGGGTTAGTGGGGCGTACCCTCTGTCATGGTCTTCACAGTGATTCGTAGAGCACAGATGTAGGTACACATGTGGAAGATACTTTTTCACCTCTTAATCTCACAGATATATTTCTCCTCTTGTTTGAGGCATTCTGCTGGCACCTGCCTATTTGTTTCTGTAATCAGAATACTCATTTTGTACCTGTCTATATTTAATGCTATCTTCCTTCGTCATCTCAAGCCTTAGAAGGTAGACTATCGTAGGCCAAATCTACATAGTAACATTATTTCATTTGCTTGGCTGTATGGGCTGGTATATCACTTTCTTCGCGACAGACGACTCGATGTTAGTCCGTGCAGCTGGAGTAGAACAGGCCGGTGAGGGCAGAATTACGCTATGAGGTGCACTGAGTTGGGCTTCCGTCCGATCTGTGGTGGTAATCGAAGGCACCGTGACGGCAGTGAACTATGTAAACATTATTGCGGACCACCTGTATTGCTTCATGCTTGAAGTCTCTTACTGCGGTGATGACATCTTCCAGCAGGACATGTTCGAATACAGCATTTGTAGTATGGACATCACAAAGTCACTTCGATCAAATACATAGGCGTAATAAATCATTATCGATATTACACTGCGTCATTGTAAAGCATTGAAACGCCTAAATAGCCAAAGTGGACGGTAGCAAGGTGAGAATCTTCTTACAGTGGTTTGAGGGACATTATAGTCAACTCACATTGATGTCTTGGTCATCACATATGCCTGATCTGTACGCATTAAAACATATATCTAATTTCAACTGCGTGCCAGTAAAACACCATCCTGTAATTTATAGGAATTGCTTGATCTGTGCTCAGACCTCTGGTGCCACATACCTCTGGAACTGTATCAAGGACTTGTAGAATGCATGCCAAGCAGAATCTCTATTGTGCTGTGTTTGAGAAGTGGAACTACACACAATTAAACAGACGATCATAATGTTTAGGCTCATCTTTGTGTGGTATCACCAAGATCTGCCGGCGGCTAGAAAAGTACTATCAACAGTGCACTTCTTCTGGCGCTGTATAACAGTAGTTCTGCAAGTTTCGCAGGAGAGCTTGTGTGATGTCTGGAAGGTAGGAGACTTGGTACTGGCAGAATTAAAGCTGTGAAGACGGGTCGTGAGTCGTGCTTGGGTAGCTCAGTTGGTGCCTACACGGTAGCTCAGCGTGTTCGGTCAGAGGCTTAACTGCCCTCTGCAACAATAAAAGAGTTAATTGGTCAACGATGAACTTGAAAGCAGTAACGAACAAAATGAGATAAAGTTGATAGAGCACTTGCCCATGAAAGGCAAAGGTCCCAATTTCGAGTCTCGGTCTGGCACACAGATTTAATGTGCCAGGAAGTTTCATATCAGCGCACACTCCGCTGCAGAGTGAAAATCTCATTCTAAAAAGTCATTTTCTTTTCATCTTGGTTTTAAGTGAACTGGGAATATCGACCTTTTCCTTTCAGGGAAATGATAGGCAAACATATAGATAAGAAACAGGTCGCAGATACGTTGTAATGTTGAGATTTTGGAACTTATTTAAAGACGAAGCGGAAAAGGATGGGAAGAAATGCTTGACAGATGTTCGACGTGCGAGGGTGGGGCTGTGGCTCGCATCGGCTTCCAAGATAAAATATGATTCACATGTATAATAGTGCATTTTAAACGAAAATATTCATTGAAATTATGTGAGAATTCGTCACGCTTCGTCTCCTATTTTTAAAAAATCACCAAACTATGGGTGGATACTCCACAAACCCGATAATCTGCACCCTCATAATTGGGTCCTGTATTAGGTTCGACCGAGCCAGATTACCATATTTGTGTCGATTTCATTCGTCACCACTACGTCTGCCAGCACTACCACCACCCATTTGTCTACCACAGCTGAATAAAGGAATACTTCCTAATCAATTCTTCCAATTCATTACAATCTCCTTTTTTTACAAGCGTCTTGATCGCATTTGGTGGATATATTGCTATTAATCGGTTTCAGCTCTACCGAGTCACCAACAGAATTAAAGATCTAGACACGACAGAAATGCAAATTACTACTGAACACAAAACAATACGAAAATGAGAGCTACATCTACGTGACTGTGCTGCATTGCACACTTAAGCGCCTGGCAAGAAGGTTCATCGAACTACTTTCACCCTAATTCTGCAATGTTCCACTCTCGAACAGCGCGCGGGAAAAACGAACACTTAAATCTTTCCGTACGAGTTCTGATTTCTCTTGTTACATTACAATGATTATTGCCCCCATGTATGGGGTGTCAACAAAATATTTTCAGGTTCGTAGGAGCACGCTGGAGATAAAAAGTCAGTGAAAAGATATCGCCACAACGAAAAACGAATTGTTTTAATGACTGCCGTCCCAACTCGCTTATCATATCAGTGACACACACTCAGCTATTTCACTATAATAGAAAAGGAGCTGTCCTACTTTGAACTTTTTCGATGTCATCCTTGAATCCTGTCTGATAACGATTCCATACTGCACTGGTTGCTCGGTTTTATCTCATTACTCGCTAAAGAAAAAGTTAAAATAAAAACGTGCTCGGTATGTTATAATGGGAATAATCCGTCAGATCTTCATCAAGCATACATTGTGACCACTTAAAATCCACTGCCGCAATTGCAAATGCTGGGATTGCTAGGTTCGTAGAGAGGATGTGAGCATGCTTGCTTTCGCATGCGAAAACTACGATTTAAAAATTTATTTATGTTTAAAAAATTACAACACTAACTATTTTTTATATTTTTATGATTAAATGATGATGGCGTCCTCTTGGGTAAAATATTCCGGAGGTAAAATAGTCCCCCATTCGGATCTCCGGGCGGGGACTACTCAAGAGGATGTCGTTATCAGGAGAAAGAAAACTGGCGTTCTACGGATCGGAGCGTGAAATGTCAGATCCCTTAATCGGGCAGGTAGGTTAGAAAATTTAAAAAGGGAAATGGATAGGTTGAAGTTAGATATAGTGGGAATTAGTGAAGTTCGGTGGCAGGAGGAACAAGACTTCTGGTCAGGTGACTACAGGGTTATAAACACAGAATCAAATAGGGGTAATGCAGGAGTAGGTTTAATAATGAATAGGAAAATAGGAATGCGGGTAAGCTACTGCAAACAGCATAGTGAACGCATTATTGTGGCCAAGATAGATACGAAGCCCACACCTACTACAGTAGTACAAGTTTATATGCCAACTAGCGCTGCAGATGACGAAGAAATTGAAGAAATATATGATGAAATAAAAGAAATTATTCAGATAGTGAAGGGAGACGAAAATTTAATAGCCATGGGTGACTGGAATTCGAGTGTAGAAAAAGGGAGAGAAGGAAACGTAGTAGGTGAATATGGATTGGGGCTAAGAAATGAAAGAGGAAGCCGCCTGGTAGAATTTTGCACAGAGCACAACATAATCATAGCTAACACTTGGTTTAAGAACCATGAAAGAAGGCTGTATACATGGAAGAACCCTGGAGATACTAAAAGGTATCAGATAGATTATATAATGGTAAGACAGAGATTTAGGAACCAGGTTTTAAGTTGTAAGACATTTCCAGGAGAAGATGTGGACTCCGACCACAATCTATTGGTTATGACCTGTAGATTAAAACTGAAGAAACTGCAAAAAAGGTGGGAATTTAAGGAAATGGGACCTGGATAAACTGAAAGAACCAGAGGTTGTACAGAGTTTCAGGGAGAGCATAAGGGAACAATTGACAGGAATGGGGGAAAAAAATAAAGTAGAAGAAGAATGGGTAGCTTTGAGGGATGAAGTAGTGAAGGCAGCAGAGGATCAAGTAGGTAAAAAGACGAGGACTAGTAGAAATCCTTGGGTAACAAAAGAAATATTGAATTTAATTGATGAAAGGAGAAAATATAAAAACGCAGTACATGAAGCAGGTAAAAAGGAATACAAACGTCTCAAAAATGAGATCGACAGGAAGTGCAAAATGGCTAAGCAGGGTTGGCTAGCGGACAAATGTAAGGATGTAGAGGCTTATCTCACTAGGGGTAAGATAGATACTGCCTACAGGAAAATTAAAGAGACCTTTGGAGATAAGAGAACGGCTTGTATGAATATCAAGAGCTCAGATGGCAACCCAGTTCTAAGCAAAGAAGGGAAAGCAGAAAGGTGGAAGGAGTATATAGAGGGTCTATACAAGGGCGATGTACTTGAGGACAATATTATGGAAATGGAAGAAGATGAAGATGAAATCGGAGATACGATACTGCGTGAAGAGTTTGACAGAGCTCTGAAAGACATGAGTCGAAACAAGGCCCCGGGAGTAGACAACATTCCATTGGAACTACTGACGGCCTTCGGAGAGCCAGTCCTGACAAAATTCTACCATCTGGTGAGCAAGATGTATGAAACAGGCGAAATACCCTCAGACTTCAAGAAGAATATAATAATTCCAATCCCAAAGAAAGCAGGTGTTGACAGATGTGAAAATTACCGAACAATCAGTTTAATAAGCCACAGCTGCAAAATACTAACACGAATTCTTTACAGACGAATGGAGAAACTAGTAGAAGCCGACCTCGGGGAAGATCAGTTTGGATTCCGTAGAAACACTGGAACACGTGAGGCAATACTGATCTTACGACTTATCTTAGAAGAAAGAATAAGGAAAGGTAAACCTACGTTTCTAGCATTTGTAGACTTAGAGAAAGCTTTTGACAATGTTGGCTTGAATACTCTCTTTCAAATTCTGAAGGTGGCAGGGGTAAAATACAGGGAGCGGCAGGCTATTTACAATTTGTACAGAGACCAGATGGCAGTTATAAGAGTCGAGGGACATGAAAGGGAAGCTGTGGTTGGGAAGGGAGTAAGACAGGGTTGTAGCCTCTCCCCGATGTTATTCAATCTGTATATTGAGCAAGCAGTAAAGGAAACAAAAGAAAAATTCGGAGTAGGTATTAAAATCCATGGAGAAGAAATAAAAACTTTGAGGTTCGCCGATGACATTGTGATTCTGTCAGAGACAGCAAAGGACTTGGAAGAGCAGTTGTTCTGAATGGACAGTGTCTTGAAAGGAGGGTATAAGATGAACATCAACAAAAGCAAAACGAGGATAATGGAATGTAGTCGAATTAAGTCGGGTGATGCTGAGGGAATTAGATTAGGAAATGAGACACTTAAAGTAGTAAAGGAGTTTTGCTATTTGGGGAGCAAAATAACTGATGATGGTCGAAGTAAAGAAGACATAAAATGTAGACTGGCAATGGCAAGGAAAGCTTTTCTGAAGAAGAGAAATTTGTTAACATCGAGTATAGATTTAAGTATCAGGAAGTCATTTCTGAAAGTATTTGTATGGAGTGTAGCCATGTATGGAAGTGAAACATGGACGATAAATAGTTTGGACAAGAAGAGAATAGAAGCTTTCGAAATGTGGTGCTATAGAAGAATGCTGAAGATTAGATGGGTAGACCACATAACTAATGAGGAAGTATTGAATAGAATTGGAGAGAAGAGGACTTTGTGGCACAACTTGACTAGAAGAAGGGATCGGTTGGTAGGACATGTTCTGAGGCATCAAGGGATCACCAATTTAGTATTGGGGGGCAGCGTGGAGGGTAAAAATCGTAGAGGGAGACCAAGAGATGAATACACTAAGCAGATTCAGAAGGATGTAGGTTGCAGTAGGTACTGGGAGATGAAGAGGCTTGCACAGGATAGAGTAGTATGGAGAGCTGCATCAACCCAGTCTCAGGACTGAAGACCACAACAACAACAACAAATATAATCAAATGCAATGTAGAATATTGAAAGAAACTTTGATAAATGGGGACCACGCTGCATTAAATGAAAAGTCCACATTATCGACTGTGTAGATTGTTTATCTTGTTGTACTGTCATGATTTTCGACTTTGGCCGTTTTGAAGTATCACAAAGTTAAGCATGATCAGACATCGGTAAACTAACAGTGTGACTTTAGATAATGCACAGGCAATGACTGTCTTTGGTGATTATTTTATGGCATAGGTACGAAATGTATGTCAAACGTGTTCGTTCTATTTCTGCCAGGCGCTTTGTGGATATGTTCTCATTTTTATGCTGTGTTCCTTCATAGCCAATCAGCTTACAGTTCTAATCCTGAATATCCAGAGTCTAATGCTTTGTACCAATCACATTGACGATATTTCTTTAAGCCAGTTTATTAAATAATTAGTTTCGAAAAACTCAGTAATAGCAAATTATTATCTGAGTACGTTTCTAGACTCCCTAATACACTCCTGGAAATTGAAATAAGAACACCGTGAATTCATTGTCCCAGGAAGGGGAAACTTTATTGACACATTCCTGGGGTCAGATACATCACATGATCACACTGACAGAACCACAGGCACATAGACAGAGGCAACAGAGCATGCACAATGTCGGCACTAGTACAGTGTATATCCACCTTTCGCAGCAATGCAGGCTGCTATTCTCCCATGGAGACGATCGTAGAGATGCTGGATGTAGTCCTGTGGAACGGCTTGCCATGCCATTTCCACCTGGCGCCTCAGTTGGACCAGCGTTCGTGCTGGACGTGCAGACCGCGTGAGACGACGCTTCATCCAGTCCCAAACATGCTCAATGGGGGACAGATCTGGAGATCTTGCTGGCCAGGGTAGTTGACTTACACCTTCTAGTGCACGTTGGGTGGCACGGGATACATGCGGACGTGCATTGTCCTGTTGGAACAGCAAGTTCCCTTGCCGGTCTAGGAATGGTAGAACGATGGGTTCGATGACGGTTTGGATGTACCGTGCACTATTCAGTGTTCCCTCGACGATCACCAGTGGTGTACGGCCAGTGTAGGAGATCGCTCCCCACACCATGATGCCGGGTGTTGGCCCAGTGTGCCTCGGTCGTATGCAGTCCTGATTGTGGGGCTCACCTGCACGGCGCCAAACACGCATACGACCATCATTGGCACCAAGGCAGAAGCGACTCTACTCTCATCGCTGAAGACGACACGTCTCCATTCGTCCCTCCATTCACGCCTGTCGCGACACCAATGGAGGCGGGCTGCACGATGTTGGGGCGTGAGCGGAAGACGGCCTGACGGTGTGCGGGACCGTAGCCCAGCTTCATGGAGACGGTTGCGAATGGTCTTCGCCGATACCCCAGGAGCAAGTGTCCCTAATTTGCTGGGAAGTGGCGGTGCGGTCCCCTACGGCACTGCGTAGGATCCTACGGTCTTGGCGCGCATCCGTGCGTCGCTGCGGTCCGGTCCCAGGTCGACGGGCACGTGCACCTTCCGCCGACCACTGGCGACAACATCGATGTACTGTGGAGACCTCACGCCCCACGTGTTGAGCAATTCGGCGGTACGTCCACCCGGCCTCCCGCATGCCCACTATACGCCCTCGCTCAAAGTCCGTCAACTGCACATACGGTTCACGTCCACGCTGTCGCAGCATGCTACCAGTGTTAAAGACTGCGATGGAGCTCCGTATGCCACGCAAACTGGCTGACACTGACGGCGGCGGTGCACAAATTCTGCGCAGCTAGCGCCATTCGACGGCCAACACCGCGGTTCCTGGTGTGTCCGCTATGCCGTGCGTGTGATCATTGCTTGTACAGCCCTCTCGCAGTGTCCGGAGCAAGTATGGCGGGTCTGACACACCGGTGTCAATGTGTTCTTTTTTTCCATTTCCAGGAGTGTACTTATTCCTTAATTCACTCAACAAGATAACAAATCGAATTGGAAATATTTACTATGAAATATGAGTATAATATAGGATTTCATACGTAAAATCAAATAGTTTACAGTAAACTGTTTTTTCCTTCTTACCGAAAAGATACGGGGAGAGTTCAGTAACTCAACACTTTTTTTTCTGCAAGCAAGTTGGTTTTATTCAGGATTCTAATACAGTATTAATCCCCACTCTTCTGGCTACGAAACCATATTTTTGCACATAATTTCCGTAATTAAGGCAGACATAAAATTTGTGAACCAAGCAAATATATAAACATAATAGTTAAAGACATAGAATGCATCTGTCAAATATGATAGATCTTCGCGAATAAAAGAGTGTTTATTAGAAATAGATCGTGTATTCCAAGTTGATTGTGTTAAATTCCGTTACAATCTTCAGCCAATGATTCTTTCTCTTAAGTAATTTCGAATTTTATTCACCCACCATGAATTAAGTTGTCACTACCTGCTATTTTTGTAATAAAAAGGAAGCACTGAGGTGCGTTGTTCTTAATAATATCATTGCCTGTTTCTAGATAATAGCACGGTCATGCTCGAACATGATGAGCCACCATCTTTACTAGTTCGTACCTGTCCACTTTCAAGCAGCGAGGAACGTAGCCTCTCGTAAAATGAAGCACTCTCTCTCTCTCTCTCTCTCTCTCTCTCTCTCTCTCTCTCTCTCTCTCTTACTGAGCTCATTTGTAGACCTAATTAGACGCACTCCAGTGAAGACTCCCTGCCGAAACCCGATACAGATTGGTGGACGAGGAAAGCGAATAAGGGGGAGAGGTAGAAAGCCCTCGGCAAAGTGCGCCTAATTAAGTCTAACAAATAAAACGGAATAAGAGTGTCGACGCTGGATCCTAAGAATAAGAAAGTGACTGCTTCATGAAGTGGATACCTTTCTTGGCCGTTTGACTCGTGACCGCACACTTTTGCGTCTGCAGCTGAATGAAGCGAGTACGATGCCGAAAGAAAGTAGGTATCGGCATGCCCCGGGAGAAAAGGGTGCGTGCCACAGGGGCCCTGCGGAAGGACGGTTTAATTACGCGTCGCTTCAGCCTACGGTCAGACAGTGGGGGATGATAGAGAGGCCGGCAAACAGACAATACAAACATTCCTTGTGCGCGGTGTTTCGTGTCAGCGGCATAATTAGCGGCTCAGCTTTGTGCGCTCCCGCGGGGCGCAACCTCTCGAACGATAACGTTGCTCGCGCGGGGCTCGGCCTGCACCTGTCCCTGATGAACGAGTGCGTCGCGCCGGGGAGCGGCGCGGCTCAGCCCCGCTCCGCATCGCTGGACTCTGACGGCTTTGCTATCGATTGGCCTCCAGCTTCTGACACTGTCTGTGCGACGAATTAAAGTGTCATCGTGTTAATTCCTGAAGATGGCCTCAAACGCTGAAACGTCTCTCGCTCCCTTTGATGGAACCACGTGTTGACTGCCGGCGGGGACCGGCTTTCCGCCCGTTTGGAGTGACTACTTGACCGCTGACGAGAGGGTGACGTGGCATTTCAGATGACACGGCTGTAATCGTACTCGGTGAGCGGAGTGGCGACGCATTCGCTGAATGCTGCACTGAGCCCTCATGTGGATCTGTCTGTACTCTGGTTTCTCTCGCATTTCGTACTCGGAGGTGGACTGAGTGTGGACGCCGTTCTGTACCTTCCTTTTGGCGTAATGTTGCGGTGGCTCTGTTCGATGCCTACATAGAGAATTGTTAACTCTCCTTCCGGTGATCTTTTTCTGCAGCACACATGACTACCACGAAGCTACGAACAGTGCTTTGTTGACTGGAAAATCTGAAATGGAAACCAGTCGCACTAAACTATCTACAGGCTACAAGAATCACTCTTCCTAACTATAAAATGAGAGAAAGTCAGCGAATGAGAATTCCGATATAATCTCACTGGTTATATACTGTCTCTAAAAACTTTTGGGTCAGATTCAAAAAGACGTGATAGTGAGACCTCAACCGATTATACCGATATAGGGAACCAATGATCAGAAATGCATGTTTATTTGGTTATGGACATACACAGCGTACACCGCTTAGCAACAATGTAGCTCGTAATAGTTGTTCAAAGTGACAACCACCAGTCTCAATGAATTCATGACAGTGGCGCATGAAGTTTCAAACGATCTAGCAGTGTTCAGAATGGATAGATTAAATACAGTTGGTGGTGGAGTATTTATTGCTGTCAGAGGTGGTTTGCCTTGTAGCGAAATTGAAGTAGATAGTTCATGTGGAATAGAAAGGGGAGAGGTCATACCCCGACTCAGAAGACATAGTTGCTGAACAGTTCAAAGAAAACTTGAGTATTATTTCAGATAAGTACCCCGCTCATACAATTATAGTCGGTGGTGACTTCAATCTATCCTCGATATGCTGGAAAAATTATACGTTTACAGCCGGCGGCAGGCATAAAACATCATCCGAAATTGTACTGAATGCTTTCTCAGAAAATCTTTTGAATAATTAGTTCATGAGCCCACTCGAAGAGTAAATAGTTGCGAAAACATACTTGACCTTTTAGCAACAAATAGTCCTGGACAAATAGTGAGTGTTGTGACGAATACAGGGTTAGCGACCACAAGGCAGTTGCTGCTAGGCTGAATACCGTAACACCTACAACCATAAAAAAGAAACGCAAAGTATATCTATTTAAAAAAGCTGATAAAAATGCTCTTAACGCCTTTTTAAGAGATAGTCTTCACTCCTTCCGATCTGATCATGTAAGTGTAGAAAAGTTGTGGAATGTTTTCAAAGAGAATCAACAGCAATTGAGAGATATATACCACATAAATTAATAAGTGATGGTACTGATCCCCCATGGTACATAAAATGGGTCAGATCGTTGTCGCAGAAGCAACGAATTAAGCATGTCAAATTTAAAAGAACGCAAAATCCCCAAGATTGTCAAAGTTTTACAGAAGTTTGAAATATGGCACGTACTTCAATGCGAGATGCTTTTAATAATTTCCACAACGAAACTCTGTCTCGAAATCTGTCAGAAAATACAAAGCGATTCTGGTCATACATAAAGCACACCAGTGGCAAGACACAATCAGTCCCTTCACTGCGCGATAACAACGGTGAAGTCATTGATGACAGGGCCACTAAAGCAGAGTTATTAAACACAGTTTTCCGAAACTCCTTCAACAAAGACGACGAAGTAAATATTCCTGAATTCCAGTCAAGAACAACTGCCAAGATGAGAAACATAGAACTAGATATCCTCGGAGTAACAAAGCAGCTTAAATCACTTAATAAAGGCAAGGCCTCCGGTCCAGATTGTATACCAGTCAGGTTCCTCTCAGAACATGCTGATAAAATAGCTCCATATTTAGCAATTACATACAACCACTCGGTCACAGAAAGATACGTACCTAAATACTGGAAAATTGCTCAAGTCAAACCAATACCCAAAAAGGGAAGTAGGAGTAATCCTCTGAATTACAGACCTATATCACTAACGTCGATTTGCAGTACGGTTTTAGAACATATACTGTATTCGAACATTATGAAGTACCTCAAAGAAAACGATTTATTGACATATAGTCAGCACGGATTCAGAAAATATCGTTCTTGTGAAAGACAACTAGCTCTTTATACTCATGAAGCAATAAGTGCTATCGACAGGGGACGTCCAATTGATTCCATATTTTTAGATTTCCAGAAGGCTTTCGACACCGTACCTCACAAGCGTCTTCTAATCAAACTGCGTGCCTACGGAATATCGCCTCAGTTGTGCGACTGAATTCGTGATTTCCTGTAAGAAAGGTCACAGTTCGTAGTAATAGACGGAAAGTCATCGAGTAAAGCAGAAGTAATGTCCGGCGTTCCCAATGGAAATGTTATAGGCCCTCTATTGTTCCTGATCTATATTAACGACATTGGAGACAATCTGAGTAGCCGTCTTAGGTAGTTTGCAGATGATACTGTCATTTACCGTCTTGTAAAGTCATCATATGACCAAAACGAATTGCAAAATGATTTAGGTAATATATCTGTACGGTGCGAAAAGTGTCAATTGACCCTGAATAAAGAAAAGTGTGAAGTTATTCACATGAGTACTAAAAGAAATCAGCTAAATTTCGATTACGCGATAAGTCACACATATCTGAAGGCTGTAAATTCAGCTAAATACTTAGGGATTACAATTAAAAATAAGCTAAAATGGAACGATCGAGTAGAGCAAACGAAAGACGTCGATTCATTGGCAGAACACTTAGAAGGTGCAACAGGTCTACCAAAGAGACTGCTTACACTACGCTTGTCCGCCATATTCTGGAGTTCTGCTGTGCGGTGTGGGATCCCTGGTGTTTATTGTGCACTGGAGTAAGCAACGGGTCATAAACAGCGTGCACCTCTGACAACCAGACACCAGGGACGGTAGTAAGCGTGTGGCTCAGGTTAATTCACCAGTGTGGCGTATGTGGTCGTCGCATGACAGATGTGCTATGAGCTAAGTGGTGTACAGTATGTCTGCTGGTCAGGGGTGTACGCTGTTTATCACGTGTTGCCTGTTCCAGTGTACAACAGGCACCGGGAATCTTGGCGAGATTGCGACAGAACTTCATACACCATTGCCACGCCTTCACTGAGACTGGTGGTGGTCACTTTGAACAGTTACTATGAGATACGAAGTTGTTGTGCGGTGTACGCTGAGTATATATTTCAATCATTTCAAAGAGCTGTCGAACGCCGGAGTATCTGCGTAGTACACTGGACACTGCGTGGTACATCCTATAACATAGATACTGCCAATGCTACTGCTTTGCTGAAGGAATGACCCGCCACCTCTATGAAGCTAACTTCTGACTGATTCTGTATGGCGCTACGCTAAAATATGTGGCTAATGTGTCTAGGCGGCTAACCGAGTCAGTGTGAAAATAGAGAACCAAGTCCGTACTTCGACTGTTTAACCTTTACCGCTCATTTAACCTACGGCCTTTGATTGTCATAAAGTAAAACAGTAATCAGAAAGCGTATTTGAACATAAGATTCCTGTAAACTAATGGGTTACAGTGTCGGAGGGCTGTGTTGGAAGAGTGCTGCCAGGCACACTTGAGAAGGCTGTGTATGCACCTGAAAAGAAGGCAACACCACGAGCGAGAGATAACTACAATTGGCTGGCGCCTCGTCGCTACCATTTCAGTCGCTGAAACGTCAATCACAAAGTTGTTTTAATCGAGGTATAGGCTGGATCCCATTAGAGTTGATATGCCCTTACCTTCCTCCAGCTTTTGGATTGACTTCTCCTGTCAATTACAGGGAAACATGGAACTTACAGTGGACTTTGAAGCGCTGCACGGTGTGACCTTTTTCTCATTAACAGATCGTTGTCATAGGTGAAAGCAGTGAAAGCTGGCAGACGGAAACCCAGGCACTAACTTGAGAACTGAATACCTTATTTTTGGGTCTGTTAGCTGCACTTGCTACCTTAATTACTGGACAGCCAGTGATTTGTGTATGTGAAAAGTAGCCACTTTTATCGTGAGTCGCTGTTCATCTGTGTAGCACTCTAAAACTTAAATTTTCTGTTTTTTGAGATCCACAGCCTCCAGATGTTCAATAAACGTAACCATGGTCCGTAGCAATAATGTTCTATCAAAATGTGAGGTGTGCAAAGTGTTATTTATACATGGCGATGTTTTCAGACGGTGCTGTGTTTTTCCATATTGGTTTTGCAGGTGCTTAACAATGACCAATAGTCGAAATTAGCTAATCAAACGAGTAAATGAAAACCGCATTACAACCTACTACGGAACATGTTTACGTTTATTAACCCCTGAAACTGACAGAGGCCGGAAAGAGGCATCGGTTTACCACATCCAATAGGACTTCGGTGTTGAAACCAAATTTCAGGTTTAGAATAACTGTACTTTACACTAGATATTGGTTGGTGGTTGGTTTTGGGGGAAGGAGACCAGACAGCGAGGTCATCGGTCTCATCGGATTAGGGAAGGACGGGGAAGCAAGTCGGCCGTGCCCTTTTAATGGAACCATCCCGGCATTTGCCTAGAGCGATTGAGGGAAATCACGGAAAACCTAAATCAGGATGGCCGGACGCGGGATTGAACCGTCGTCCTCCCGAATGCGAGTCCAGTGTCTAACCACTGCGCCACCTCGCTCGGTCACTAGATATTGATCTGAGAAAACCTTGTGATTGGACATACCTCAGATTTCCAGCCTGTTCAGCTGGAGGGTCTTCAGAGAGAAAACGGAACTGGTACAGTGTATCTGAAACACTGCAACGAATTTTTTTTCGCGGCATCGGACTTTGTTGGTGGATGCTAAAAGCTTTAGAAGTAGACACTGCTTCGTGTTTGCTAAGGAATGAGTGTGGAATTTCTCGCGACATAGCTTTGGCATGGGATTAGATGAAGCGTTCGATTTTCAATCTAACTTTGGCCTCGGGACACGTTAGAGATCAATCTGTCATCACAACTTAAAACTGTAAATTTTTTTTTCAAGGTCCGATCGGTTACACAATGAAAACCACAAGGAAAATCCGACGAAGCTTTGCACTGATGTCTCCACACTTTTTAGTTCTGAGTGTGCAATTAGCGTGTGAAGATGCCTAGACCAATTGAGTCTCCCGCCAAGAGTGAAGTGCGTGCTGTCATTCGTGTTCTTCATGCTGAGAGGTTCTGCCTAATATCATGTGGACCACATAAAGAAACTGTCTTGTTCCAGAGCAAAGTGCAGGAACGTTTAAGCAGGATGTGCAGTTGTTAATGATGCAGGTGGCCAGGGAACGAAGTGAGTGTCAACGGATGATTATGTTCAGTGAGTGGATCAGGCCATTCCAAAAAAAAGTATACGAAGGGCAATTCAGAACAAGCGAAGAGGAATGTTGTCATCAAGCGTTGTTCTTCTCCATGACAATGCTCAGTACGCACTGCAGGTGTAACTAAGGCGCTCCTGCAATGTTGGCCATCGACATGAGTTTCCTCATCGTGCTTCAAGACTAAAGTGTTTCTAACAAAACATAGTCCCACCAATAATTTTAATAGAAATGCGATTTAAAGAACGAGGCTGTGGCAACGCTGTAACTGCGTGCAGTGTGGTCAAGAACAGGTGGTAAGAGCTCTGTGCTGTGCAGGAGTTGCCCGATTAGCACACTGAGACGTGGGAATGCCGTGGCGGACGGATATGCACATTCATCGACGTTGAGTCGTTCTAGCACCAAACTTTTATTTTCAATTAAAGCATCAAATTGTCTCTAATTTACACCTTCAAAATGCGATATCTTGTGTATTTCTTTCTGTTACTGTTACCTTTATTTGAATATTAAGACGTAACATGAACTACTTACAGACGCAAACAACCACGTTGCTTTTTCCATGACACAAATAAAGCCAACAGAAAATAATAGAGAATAGAGTAACATCGTCTGTATACACTGCGGTGTAAAAACTCAGTAGGAAGGCTACAATAGATAGCATATTATGCTACGCACAATAATTTCGATCTCTACGTTTGACGTCCAGTATGTACAGAGCCAGTATATACAGGTACGAACAATGTTCACTTTAGAGAATATGTTCTGCGCGACCACCTTACGTTTGCAAACACTACGCCTGTTGCTGGATCATACTTTGCTGGAACCTGCGCAACACATCTGCATCCTCCATTGCGGAAGCACATGCACGCAACCTATTAGGTCGTGTACACGCTTGGGTGCAGTACTATAAACTCGTTCCTTTAAATGTTACGACACATGAAAATCTAATCGATCAAGGGCTATGGAACATAAAGGCCAGAGTACTGGATATCCACGACTAATCCATTCACCTGGAAACACTTCGTTTAAATAGTTATGCACTTTGATTCCAAGCTGTGGCTCTGCACAATCGTGCTGAACCCTATAACTGCCGCTGAACAAGTGGAACGTTTTCTTTGCGTCAGGCAAAGTATTGCAAAGAAACATACAATACAGGGGCTTGTTCAACGTGTCCTGCAATAGGTAAAAGCTCACCAAAGCATGACTGAAAGCCACATTCACTGGTGACATGTGGGTTGTTTTCGACCAATAATGGCTGTTGCGGAGGCTGAAAAAGCCTTGACGAATGAATCTAGATTCGTCATTTTTTTTTAATAGAGGTGGAGCCCCTCCACGCCCACACCGGCATGATGCCCAACACAAAAGGTCTACTGCCATCTCTGCATAACGGTTAGTATTCACTAAAGTGAGGTGTCGCAGGATGTGGGTACTGCGATGTTTGCGTACGTCTGGTTAGGATTAACCATTAATACGCGCTCATCTGGAGATAGATTGGTCGAAATCTGACGAAGGGTAGCGGTTTGAAGGGCAGAGGAAAAAAAGTGCCAAAGCAAGAGCCAAGGGGAAAAAACCTCTGAGAAAGTTAGGTCGGGCGGCAAGAGCAGTAGCGGTTGTCTTGCTGCCTGCGATAGGTTGTGCAAGGATAGGCTTTGTTAGTAGTGGGTATCATGCATGTCGATACCTTGACGTTGTGCGTTTGTGCTGCTCGGCGGCTGGCGCTGGGTGCTGGTACAGAGTCCTCGTTCAGCGTCCTGCAACCTGCAACAGTTAGTTTTGCTATCGGTCTTGTGTCCGATAGGTCATATACCGGAGGCACAGTGTGAGCATATTGTTCGTGCGTCTGTGGGCGAGCTCGTCGGTGTCCCTGCTGTGGCCTGTTGGTCGGCTCTAATAGCAGCTGGTAGTTGCCAGTCAGTGTTGCTGATATGCAGGGGCTTACCGGCGTTTGTCGCTGTTTGCGTATGTTAGCTTACCATAGGTGGTTATGCCCTAGCTAGCAGTGTCTTTGGCCGCTTGTGTTTCCACCTGTGGTTGTGATCGTAGTTTCCCAGAGTGAGGATGAAAGGATTGTTCGAGTGTCTCGAGTTCCTGTATAGTCGTGTGGCGCGTTTCTTGAATACTTCCTTGAGGGTATCAAGGCGGTATTCATGGTGAAGATCCACGGTGCGTGTGTCTAGATTCGTCAATCCATATGACGCTATTTATAAAGAGTTCGGTTTCTTACACTTTGTACAGAAGCTATTCACAAAAATGTACTCGTCGAATGCGGTCTTCCGGCCGCTAGTGTCGAATTAAGGTGTAATAATATGGATGAAGCTCTTCTTCGTGCAACACTTCAACGACCAGTCTTTGAGATATCTGGAAGTGCCCTGCAATATCACGGGTACTTCGCGAAGTGATTCTTGAACTGTTTCAAGAATCGTATCCTCTGTTTGTGGAATGGATCTTGGACTGCCTCTGTCTGTTACTTCCGGACGAAGATTACCGATTACCCGAAGGCGTTGCTCCAGGCGATGAAAAACGTTTTTTATCGGGATGATACCTTTGAGTGTACCGTGCAGCATACTCACGAGCAGCAGGAGCGGAGCAGCAGCAGCTTGGTTACTGAATGCACCCAGTACCGCAAGCATTCGACATAGTCATCGTTTGTGTACTACATCAAGAAGCATCCCTACATGAACTTCATAGGGCCAGTTATGGCTACAGGCTGCGCATGCAGTTTGATGGATCCCACTGTCATGTGGTAGGCTATTGTCATGTGACAAAATGATGTCCTGATTATAAACGACGAAACTAGGGGATGGGCCCCTAAAATATAAAAAACGATCTTGACGAGAACTCGAACAGTAGCTCCAAGGTGGATGTGGGTTTTAAGTCCCAACAATCTACTCAGTAAGCAACGACGGCTGGTGCAATAGTGCAGGGTGATACTCGTTTCCATCTCGAAATGTTGCCAGCAAGCCGTTTTCGCACATATGTTTCCAAAATGCACACGATATCATTTTCGTAGATAAACTTTTGTCTTCAATCGCATTCCGACCTCCAAGTGTGGCATTTTTTCTTCAGCCTTTGTACGAAGGCACATATCAAACCAAAGTATGTTGCGGGACGAAGCTAACATGCGGTATCGGTAGGTTAGGTAGACTCTTGGAAACACAGATAGTAAACAACACATATATTAAACACTTCGTCCATAACGGATTGTTCTTAGAGGGTTACAGCTGCCTACATAATACAATAAAAATTTTAATTTTTCTCCTTTTCTCACACTTTGTTTAAAGTCTACTACTCATTTGGATGGTCATGCCATCAGAATCAGGCGTATTTCGTCCTGTGTACCTTACAGAATGCATTTGTGGCATACACATGTGATGTCTGTTTGATAGACAGCTGTAAGACGAGGACGATGTGAGTTGAATTGCTCTAGCGGTGAAATATTAGCACAAAACTCTGAAATCTACCTACCTGTTCTTACTGCGTAAAATATTAAATTTAGTCTGTTGTAGTGTGTGGCGATACGACGTTCATTCATTAATATGAAGGGCTTATGTCAATAGTGGTACAAGTCCATTACCTCCACTTTTCTGCCTATAATGCTTCTGAAATTAATGATCCAAACAAACAGAAAGAAAGGTTCATCTCTAGCAAGAAGCCATATGCGTGAATATTTCTGGTATCTTAACTGCAGATTTTTCAGCGCTCATTTAACTTTAGGACTCTGTATCCTAAAGTTAGGACTCTGTATCTCTAAATGCTTCCCCCATGAACCATGGACCTTGCCGTTGGTGGGGAGGCTTGCGTGCCTCAGCGATACAAATGGCCGTACCGTAGGTGCAACCTCAACGGAGGGGTATCTGTTGAGAGGCCAGACAAACATGTGGTTCCTGAAGAGGGGCAGCAGCCTTTTCAGTAGTTGCAGGGGCAACAGTCTGGATGATTGACTGATCTGGCCTTGTAACATTAACCAAAACGGCCTTGCTGTGCTGGTACTGCGAACGGCTGAAAGCAAGGGGAAACTACAGCCGTAATTTTTCCCGAGGACATGCAGCTTTACTGTATGATTAAATGATGATGGCGTCCTCTTGGGTAAAATATTCCGGAGGTAAAATAGTCCCCCATTCGGATCTCCGGGCGGGGACTACTCAAGAGGACATCGTTATCAGGAGAAAGAAAACTGGCATTCCACGGATCGGAGCGTGGAATGTCAGATCCCTTAATCGGGCAGGTCGGTTAGAAAATTTAAAAAGGGAAATGGATAGGTTAAAGTTAGATATAGTGGGAATTAGTGAAGTTCGGTGGCAGGAGGAACAAGACTTTTGGTCAGGTGATTACAGGGTTATAAATACGAAATCAAATAGGGGTAATGCAGGAGTAGGTTTAATAATGAATAAAAAAATAGGAGTGCGGGTTAGCTACTACAAACAGCATAGTGAACGCATTATTGTGGCCAAGATAGACACAAAGCCCATGCCTACCACAGTAGTACAAGTTTATATGCCAACTAGCTCTGCAGATGATGAAGAAATTGATGAAATATATGACGAGATAAAAGAAATTATTCAGGTAGTGAAGGGAAACGAAAATTTAATAGTCATGGGTGACTGGAATTCGTCAGTAGGAAAAGGGAGAGAAGGAAACATAGTAGGTGAATACGGATTGGGGGGAAGAAATGAAAGAGGAAGCCGCCTTGTAGAATTTTGCACAGAGCATAACTTAATCATAGCTAACACTTGGTTCAAGAATCATAAAAGAAGGTTGTATACCTGGAAGAATCCTGGAGATACTAATAGGTATCAGATAGATTATATAATGGTAAGACAGAGATTTAGGAACCAGGTTTTAAATTGTAAGACATTTCCAGGGGCAGATGTGGATTCTGACCACAATCTATTGGTTATGAACTGCAGATTGAAACTGAAGAAACTGCAAAAAGGTGGGAATTTAAGGAGATGGGACCTGGATAAACTGAAAGAACCAGAGGTTGTAGAGAGTTTCAGGGAGAGCATAAGGGAACAATTGACAGGAATGGGGGAAAGAAATACAGTAGAAGAAGAATGGGTATCTCTGAGGGATGAAGTAGTGAAGGCAGCAGAGGATCAAGTAGGTAAAAAGACGAGGGCTAATAGAAATCCTTGGGTAACAGAAGAAATATTGAATTTAATTGATGAAAGGAGAAAATATAAAAATGCAGTAAGTGAAACAGGCAAAAAGGAATACAAACGTCTCAAAAATGAGATCGACAGGAAGTGCAAAATGGCTAAGCAGGGATGGCTAGAGGACAAATGTAAGGATGTAGAGGCCTATCTCACTAGGGGTAAGATAGATACCGCCTACAGGAAAATTAAAGAGACCTTTGGAGATAGGAGAACGACTTGTACGAATATCAAGAGCTCAGATGGAAACCCAGTTCTAAGCAAAGAAGGGAAAGCAGAAAGGTGGAAGGAGTATATAGAGGGTCTATACAAGGGCGATGTACTTGAGGACAATATTATGGAAATGGAAGAGGATGTAGATGAAGATGAAATGGGAGATACGATACTGCGTGAAGAGTTTGACAGAGCACTGAAAGACCTGAGTCGAAACAAGGCCCCCGGAGTGGACAATATTCCATTGGAACTTCTGACGGCCGTGGGAGAGCCAGTCCTGACAAAACTCTACCATCTGGTGAGCAAGATGTATGAAACAGGCGAAATACCCTCAGACTTCAAGAAGAATATAATAATTCCAATCCCAAAGAAAGCAGGTGTTGAGAGATGTGAAAATTACCGAACTATCAGCTTAATAAGTCACAGCTGCAAAATACTAACACGATTTCTTTACAGACGAATGGAAAAACTAGTAGATGCCAACCTCGGGGAAGATCAGTTTGGATTCCGTAGAAACATTGGAACACGTGAGGCAATACTGATCTTACGACTTATCTTAGAAGAAAGATTAAGGAAAGGCAAACCTACGTTTCTAGCATTTGTAGACTTAGAGAAAGCTTTTGACAATGTTGACTGGAATACTCTCTTTCAAATTCTAAAGGTGGCAGGGGTAAAATACAGGGAGCGAAAGGCTATTTACAATTTGTACAGAAACCAGATGGCAGTTATAAGAGTCGAGGGACATGAAAGGGAAGCAGTGGTTGGGAAGGGAGTAAGACAGGGTTGTAGCCTCTCCCCGATGTTGTTCAATCTGTATATTGAGCAAGCAGTAAGGGAAACAAAAGAAATATTCGGAGTAGGTATTAAAATTCATGGAGAAGAAATAAAAACTTTGAGGTTCGCCGACGACATTGTAACTTTGTCAGAGACAGCAAAGGACTTGGAAGAGCAGTTGAATGGAATGGACAGTGTCTTGAAAGGAGGATATAAGATGAACATCAACAAAAGCAAAACAAGGATAATGGAATGTAGTCTAATTAAGTCGGGTGATGCTGAGGGAATTAGATTAGGAAATGAGGCACTTAAAGTAGTAAAGGAGTTCTGCTATTTGGGGAGCAAAATAACTGACGATGGTCGAAGTAGAGAGGATATAAAATGTAGGCTGGCAATGGCAAGGAAAGCGTTTCTGAAGAAGAGAAATTTGTTAACATCCAGTATTGATTTAAGTGTCAGGAAGTCATTTCTGAAAGTATTCGTATGGAGTGTAGCCATGTATGGAAGTGAAACATGGACGATAAATAGTTTGGACAAGAAGAGAATAGAAGCTTTCGAAATGTGGTGCTACAGAAGAATGCTGACGATTCATTGCAGAACGTAACGTAATCCATGCGCTTTGATCATGGTACCACTCCAAACGGAGCCGTTTGTTTCGCGTTCTTAGCGGCAGCCTACACACTGGATGTTTGTTGGTCTCCGACCAGTGGTGATGGATGACACGTAATGTTCTTGGGGGCCTGTTACTTGTTCTCGGATGGCAGACACAGATGCAAAGGGGTTGGGATATGCTTGGTGCACAAAACGGTGTTTCCCCTTGTCGTGGCCAGACGACAACGATCGGAACTTTAACGATGAATACGACTGTCCTCACATTACTATGCAGTTCAACACCGGGCCACTGGCATACCCAAATGTCCCACAAATGCACACTCGACCAGCCAGGCAAATGGAGACAATCAGGCTTCTTACAAATTCTTTCAGGTGCTGATACGGCCGTCTCACTCAAGTATGTTGCATCTCCGTGTCCTTTAAGTGATCAACATCAGACGCTGTTCACGCCCCCTTATATACGCTACAAGGTTTGGTGACCACATCAGTGTACTCTGGTGACCCTTATAGCCGTTAGAGAGAAATGAAAACTCTAATCCTTTAAAAACTTGTCGATGGTGTGTATGAGTACGGAACTACTTTGACATCCGGCCACGTCTTCTGAGTGCTTAACTTGTTTTGGTCAGTCACTGTATCTTGACGAGCCTGTTGGCGTAAAACAATTGAACCGTGATTTATTTTCAAAGAATATCCTTAAGAATTTATTTTATTTACTAGCGATCTATCAAGAACATTAACACATTTACTCACACTATGTAAGCATGGAAGTAGTTGCCAGGGAGTAACTGATGAAATCATAACCAAATTCCTTTTAAGAAATGGGAATTTTATTCACTTTAATAGTGCCTAAAAGCATTTTTTAAAAGAAACAGATGTAAAATTATAATCAGAAAGCACCCTCTAAATATCAAAGTTACAATTTATTCAGAGGCAGAAAGAAACAAGTTTTGACTGCATGAGCTTTCGGGCACAGAACCTTGCCGCTCCCTTCTGACACAGCCGTAGTTACGACCACTCACAACAGCCTCTGAAAGACTACACTGGTGCAAATCTGCAACACACCAGATAACTTTAAACTAAGAGTTTTAACAATTTACACACGCACACAAACTATGCACCCCTCCCCCCCCCACCCACTCCGTAGGAGGGATGGAAATCGTACAAAACACTAACAATCAAAATATTAACCTTGCCGCCGAAGGTGCAACTTGATTTTAACTCCTAAGAGAGGTCTTACAGTGAAAGGGTGGCAACTTTATATACTAAAATGGGCATTTAAATAAAAGCCCATGAAACGCAATCTTATATAAAATTCTACAAGGTTGGCCAAACAATAGTTAAGAAGCTCTACAGTACACAGATACCGCTTCTCAAGATCATAAGCAATAATATCAAAGTTTCCAAAGATCGAAACATATTTCAGGTATTAGGCCGTTACACTCCAAGCAATAAATTCGTTAACACACCAAATCCGACAACATGACAGAGGCAGCTACTAATGTACGGTAGATTGATAGGGAGATTACCGAATAACCCGAACCGCAGGTTGCTCTAACCCGCCCCTACTCCACAAGGGAAAAACGGATCACCCAATTTATAAACAACCACCTTCCCGCGGGTGGGCAAACGGAGAAGAATGGTCGGACGACCCCAAAGCAAAACGGCTGGTGACCTCACCAAGAAAACAAGTAGAATTTAACAAGTAAATCAAACAACATATCACCAGTCACTTAACTTATAATAAACTGGGATTTCTCGAGAAGACCTGGTGCAGCACCCCCAAATCACTCTCCCGAACTGTCCGCTGCCAGCCGCTTCAACGGACGCAGGAAGGCGCGCCGATCTCCTGTCTCACGGCATCGCAGCTCGCACCGGCCAGGCTGATGTCGTGAGTTGACTCCTCTTGCTCTCGTGTCGACCGCGAAGTCACTATCCCTCGTTACAAGCCGCGGCCCACTGGACTCACGTGGCGACCTCACATGCGTCGACGCTCAAGACGAACAAGTCATCTTGTGCCTCAGTGCGCGACCGGCCAACAGATCGATCCAACCACCAATGACCATTGCCTGAGCAAACTCTAGCAGACTGGCGGCCTAACGCGCTGACTCAGATGCAGGAACTAAGTCCCGACCGGGCGACCGTTTGCTGAGTTCTCTTACTGGCGGAGTGGAAAGACTCATTTTTCCGGCTTTAAAGGTTGATCCGAACGATAGACATACTAGAACTCCGAATGACAGACAGACACTAACTGCCTAACAAATGTGGACGAGAGACAGACTAGCAAGCTGGGGACGAGAGATGATCCAGACTGACCCACTGGCGAGCTCATAGCGCCCCTTAAATGCACGTGAGCAGGCTACTTTTCCCCTTTCACACCAGAGGGAGACACCAAAGCTGCGATTGCCACAGCGGCGCCACTGCCAGAAACGGAGGGCGACTGCTTCACACTACGCGCTGCGGCGCGCTCTTCAAAACAGCAATTTTTACCTCGGCTCAACAATATCTGAAGATGGCAATCAAATGCCGATTTTTAAGCAGTCTTGGACGTAATAAATCGTTACATAAATATTAAAACCTCTCAACACGTACCATTATAGTATATTAAATCAGTTTGTCACTACACATTTGGAAAACAGTATTTTGCAGCTCATGCAAGACAAAGACATCAGCTGTCACAACAAAAATTTTAGACATCATAGATACTGAATCTGATTAAAGTCATGGAATTCTTAATTCAGTATAATGTAATCCGTTAAAATAATATGAAAAGAGTTATTTGAATTTCTAAAACTAAATGAACTGTGAAGAAAATTAGCGGTATGAATCCGTACATTATTGATGCCGTTTTTGTTAATGTATTCGTAATATTAAGACGGATGCTATGGACCCTGCCACGGTATAACGTTGTCGTCCACAGCAGTATCAGCTGTGGCCCATACATTTGTAGAATATATAGTGCATAAATCCTAAATACTTCTTGAGAGCGCATGTGAGCCTCTGAGCTATTCCAGCCTCTTCTTCCTTCCCTGACTACATTTCCTTCACACTGTCCCTCCTTCCCTTTTCTTGCTCTTTCCACGCTGCTCCCTCCTTCTCCTCTCACGGTGTTCTGATTTATGTCGACCTGGTTATCCACCTAGTTCCCTGTCTTGCTTGTAATTTAGTTCCTCTTGCCTGTTATCTTTAATCCTTTCTGGCGTTTAGGTTCAAATGGCTCTGAGCACTATGCGACTTAACTTCTGAGGTCATCAGTCGCCTAGAACTTACAAATAATTAAACCTAACTAACCTAAGGACAGCACACACATCCATGCCCGAGGCAGGATTCGAACCTGCGACCGTAGCGGTCGCTCGGCTTCAGACTGTAGCGCCTAGAACCGCACGGCCACTCCGGCCGGCAGCGTTTAGGTCCCCACTTGAGGTTTGATCTCTACTTCTAAATTTTTTGTTTCTAGTGTGAACCGTTGGGGGAAGAATTCCCTCGCTAGCGTCTACAGCGTGGATTGCTCTCCCCAGTTCCTTCCCTCTTCATTTCCCACCTTACCCCCCTCCATCTCGCCATGTCACCAGCATGTGTAGCCAGTGTGTGATGGGGCTGTTACGTACCCATCTGGCTGAGCCCAATGACAACGTAGGAATGACACTCCTGATACCTGAGCTGTTACCTCCCTATGTATGCCAAGGAGTGGTTACTTGCTTTCCTGTAGCATCATAGTTCCCAGCAACTGCCGCCGCACCAGGCAGCCCTTGCTGTGGATGGGTGGCGCTCATGGGGAGAGCCCCTGATCAGAGTGGGTGGTATCAAGGCGGATGCTTGGCGCATGAAGCATATCATGCTGCAAAAATGTAGCTGTTCTCAAATGGCTGTCTCTTCGAATGGCGAAGGATCATTGAATGCTGCTTCATATGACCTGGTACCCGGAAGTTCCCTGGTTACACCATGGGAGGAGGGCCAGGCTCGCCATCTTGGGGTGAATCACTGTCCCCGCTAGCTCAGCTATACTAGGACGGAGAGGGACACATTCACTGCCACAAAGCCATAGTTTTTTGTAGAGAATGTCGAGGACAAGTTGGTGAAGTGAAATCTCTAAGTAAGACGCAGTCTGGCTCCCTGATGATCAAAGCTTGTTCTGCAGCCCAATCTGCAGCTCTTCGTGCTTGCAATCGTCTTGGCAATGGCTCAGTGTCCATTACCCCTCACCAGTCATGAATATGGTATAGCAAGCGATTTTTCATAGAGACCTCATCCTGCAGACCGATTAGGGACTCTGGGCTAATCTGGAGCAATGCGGCGTTCATTTCGTTCGACATGTACAGAAGGGTCATGAAGACAACCGCACAGATTCTAGCATCTTCATTCTGGCTTTAGAGTGGGATGACCTCCCAGTGAACGTCAGGGTTACTTGCTACAGATATGACTTTAAGCCATATGTCCCACCACCCATGAGGCGCTTTTGGTGCTTGCATTTTGAGCATTTGTTTTTCTATAGTATGGCTGTTCCTCTGTGTGGTGACTGTGGATACTCATTCCATGCCATGAGCGAATACCTATGTCTGGCCACAAGCGTGTGTCAGTTATATGACCGCCACTCTCCTAGCTCACCAGATTACCCAGCTTGCAAGAGGCAAAAGAAGATCTAACTCCCTGGATTGCCTATCTTATACTGAGGCTCGCCAAAAATCTCTTTTACATCCTTTCTCCCTCCTACCTCTTCCTTAGCCCTGCCCCAGCCCCCTCTTCCCTCTCCCACCCCCGTAGTTCCTACGCCCTTCACTCCAGGAGTCGCATCCCCTTCCCAGCTGAAGAATGCCTTTACTGCTATCGATCTCATGATTTCCTCCCCCACTCTCGTGGCTTCACTACACTGGTCGCCCTGTGGTGATCTTTGTGACAGTGACCACTTTCTGGTGGTTTTATCGTTCCCCTTCCGCTGCCAGGCAGACAGGCCTCCACGTTGGGCATTATGCAGTGCCAATTGGTCATTAAATACGTCTGCTGCGCACTTTGACACCTCTCTCTCGAACTGCTTTGATGCTGTCATACATGGCATCTCTGTCACTATTCTTCATGCTGCTGGCAAAGATGCCACCTCATCATCGACCGGTACCATGGTGGACCAAGGTAGTAGCAGTCACTGTCCAGGACTGCTGATGGGAGTTGCAGTGATTTAAACAACATTATTCACTGACGAACCTCCTCGCCTTTGTGTGCCTCCATTCTAAGACTCGTTACCTAATTAATCACAGTAAAAAGAAATACTGGAACGCTTTGCTTCCTCCCTAGGATATATGCCTTTTCATTGCATGTTTTGTGCAATGTCCATAGCCTCCTGGCCCACCAGTGTCAGTCAACTGTCCAGGGTCTTATCCTCCAAGGTGCTCTGTTTACGGATCCATTGGTCCTTGCAGAACACCTCATGACACACTTTACGACAGCATTAGCGTCCTCTTGGTATCCTGCTATCTTCCTCTGGCAGAAACGCTCAGTTCAACAGACCCCCCTCCGTTTCATACCCCACCAAGTTGAACCCTATAATGAACCATTCACTGAATTGGAATTCTTGCAGGCTCTTACCTCTTCACATGACATTGCCCCAGGTCCGGATTCCATCTATGACCAGATGATCCAACGCTTGCACGTTTTCCAGAAGCAACACACACTCTGGGCCTTCAACTGCATTTGGCTCCTGGGTGGCTTCTCGTCGCAATGGCGAGACAATATAGTTACCCCCGTCCTTTCGCCTGGGCGAAACGTCTCTCGACTGTTACCATCCAATTAGCCTAATGAACGTATCTATTTGAGAGGATGGTTAGCTTCTGGTTACTTTGGGTCCTCGAATCTTGGGGCCTTTTGTCCCCAGAACAGTCTGGCTTCTGGGAAGTAGCAATCCGACAGCCTTTTACTAACTGCCAGCACCTCTTTGAAGTAGTCTTTGGCCTAAATAAGACATACGACATGGTTTGGCGCCATTACGGTTTAGTTACCCTCCATAAACGGGGCTTTCGCGACCCCTTACTGATTTTTATCTGTGAGGTTTTATACCACTGGCTCTTCTGGGTTCGAGTTGGCACTTTACTCAGCACCCCTCTGATTCAGGATTCTGTGTTAAGGGTTACACTCTTGCTCATAACTATCAATGGGCTTGTAACCTCTGTTGGTCCTCTGATTACCACAGCATTGTATATCGACGATTTTTGTATCTTGTGCAGCGCCCACTTGGTAGCAATTGCTGAGTGCTGGCTGCAAGGCGCCATTCGAGATGCCTCTTCATGGGACATCTCCCATGGCTTCCAGTTTTTTTCCTCCGAACCGCGGGTTACTCATTTTTTCGTCGATCCGCAGTACACACTGATGCAGGAGTTTATATAGGCAACCAGCTCCTAGATGTTGCAGCACAATCCCGTTTCATGGGCCTTACTTTGATAAAAACTTATGAGGCTGCCCCATATTCGCAACCTGAGAACTACATGCATGTGGAAGCTTAATGATCTCTGCCTCCTGGGCCACACATCTTCTTGTACAAGCCGTGCTACACTCTCCATCTTTACCATGCTCTGGTCTTGTCCAGACTAGATTTATGGTAGTCAGATTCATGGCTCAGTGGTTCCTTCCTCTCTAAAAATACTTCACCCTGTTCACCATTGTGGGGTGTCTCTGGCTGTTGGGGTCTTTCACACCAGTCCCATTGACAGTCTCTTCTCAGAAGTGGGGATTCCCCCTCTACAAATACGATGGGGCCAGATCCTGTTTCTTATGCAAACAGAATTTGCTTATTCCTTGACGATCCCATGTACCCTGTCCTCTTTGCAAACGAGGGATGTTTTCCTCCTGATAACCACCCATGGGTGGGATTGTCAGTTGGAAAGCATCTCACTTCCCTCTGTCTGGATCTCCATCTCCACTCACTGGAATGCGCCCTCTGTATTTCCTACTACAGCTCTTTTGGATGGTTCCTAGACCACGGATTAGGACCGATCTATTCCACGGTCCTCGGGATTCTGTCGCCCCTATGGTCTTCCAGCGTCTTGTACATTCCATTCTTGCGGAGTTCCAGGGTGCCACCATCTTCTACACTGATGGTTCTAAGACGATAGAAAAGGGGGGTTCGCTTTCACGTCTTCTAGTGTCTTAGAACACTATTTTCTGCCTGGATCATGTACTATGTTTACACAGAGATGCTATCCATTAACAGGGCCCTCCATTTTGTTACTCAGGTTTCCTTCCACAGTGTATTCACACGTACCAACTCAGTGAGCAGTCTGCAGGCTATCGGCTGATGCTACTCTTGCCACCCTTTAGTCTCTGCTGTCCATGACCTTCCCTCTGCCCTTGGCAATGCCACCTGCTCAGTTGTCTTTCTCTGGGTCCCAACTTATGTGGGCATCTCAGGCAATGAACTGGCTGACCGTTTGGCTAGAGAAGCACTTACCCCACCCCCTTTCATGATTCCATGTGTGGATCTACGTCAGATTTCTCTTTGCCCAAAAGTGGAGTGACATCTGCTGTGCTACTGCTCTCAGTATTAAACTCAGCTCAATCATGGAGTCTACTGCTGTTTGGTGCTCTTCCTTCGACTCCTATCATAAGAAGTCCACTGTCTTATGCTGTCTACGCACTGATCATACCAGGCTTACCCACTGTTTCCTCATGTGTAACGAACCACCCCCACAATGTGGTTGTGGAGATAGACTAAGGGTATCCCATATGTTGCTGGATGTCACCTTCTTTTAGTCCTCTGTACTAAGTATAGTCTTGCGCACTCCTTACATTTAATATTAGCAGACGATTCATGGATGGTTGAACTGGTCCTCAGTTTCCTCCATAAAAGTGGTTTTTGTTTCAGATACAAGGTTTTGCTTTACTCCTGGAGTAGGAGTAGGGTGATCGTGGTTGGGGCCTCTCTTCATCTTTTCTCGATATGGGACACATGACCGCTTCCCTATGCAACGACCGCTCTTTTATCCCTCTGTTTTTCCAGTTTTTAGATTTGGTCTACCCTTTCATGCCTTCTGCTGTGTGTTTTAACTTGCTCGTTTTATTGTTTGACCCATCTGACTGGATCCGCCCACTTTTAGCGGAGCTTCTCTCTTCCGCGAGTAAGTCTGAAATCGCAGGACTGATGACGTCGCCGTTTAGACCCACAACCGCTCTAAATCAATCAATCAGTCAATCAATTAGATCTTTAAACATAGCTTTTTTTCTACCGAAATATTTATAGAGATATATTGATGGCAGTTTGGTTCTGACTTGTAAGGTCCCTGTCTTTGATTTAACATTTAATCAGTGGAATGCGATCAGAAAGCAAAGGGGTATAAAAACGAACATTAATTTTCATTAAAGACAATCACTTTCTGTCCTGAATCAGACTACCTTCGATTCCTCTGTACCACACCAAGAAGCTAATGTGTACAATGACAGCAACTGCTGTCATGGTTCAGTATACACACTCCAAAAAAAGTCGTAGAACACAGATATTGATGGCTGCTGTTATGCATGCATCGATGTATCTGATTGTCTTACATCGATTGCATACGGGCCTGAAGATGGCATTAATGAGATGCCGAAACCAGTCATCTAAATAAAATAATTTCTGAAAACATTTGGCGGATTGGCGATTTTTCTTTGGTAAATATCTGACCAGCTGCAGTCCTGTATTCGTGACGGATTAACAGAGATAATTATTGGTTGCCACCAAGATGGCCATGATCGTTACAGGGAGCACATTGGTTTGAAAAATAACGCCAGGAGCGCAAGACGACATTCCTGGGAACTACTTGGCATTTGGGACTAGCCAGATAATGGTAACCTAAGTGATTTGGAGAGTTCCCTCAGAACTCGCCGATAATACAGACATAGCTTTTTGCAGGCAGTTCAGGGTGGCAACAGAAAACCGTGTGCACACTGACTGAACCGTGGCGCCATTGAATTAGTAGGCTGTTCTGTCTGGCGCCACCGGCTCAGGTGTAATATCGACTATCCCTCTTACGGCCCCATTGCCAATATCTATGAGGAAGAGTTGGTATCTTTGGGTGTGTCCTTAGAAGGTCTTTGCTTGCGGACCGCCGGCCCGAGGGGGGCGGCGGGAGGCACGACGTTAGGGGATTGGCGATAGCGTCGCGACAAGAGGTGGTCACGAGGTCCGAGTGGCCGAAGCTACGGGCTACGCAAGGAGGGCCTGCGCAGAGCGAAGATACCGGAGTACTTCACTGGGGTCAGCGTCGACTACAAGCAGCAGGCCGACATCCCGCCTGTTGGTTGGCAACATTCGTCTCGGACGACCGCTCGTGACCTGGCTGCCCTCTTCTACCTGGCTTTCATACGCACCACTCAGTAACCGCTGGGACGCACCGTGGATCCATGGAAGTGCTTGCTGATAAGGGGAAGTAACATTCTGTAATCCTCGTGGTGGTTTGTTTCATTGTCTAGGTAGACAATCTCTTGGTCGTAAATACAGTCTTAATAATTGTACTAAGGCACAGGTTCCCGTTAAACGAAAGAGGGGCCTTGTGGTTAGATTTAGCTGTGAACCGTTTCAGTTCTCTGATTGTAATTGCATTTCTGAGTCATTAGTTATAATATGAACAACCTGTTGCACTAAGCTGTTCGTTTCTGTGTTTGAATGACCGAGTCGTTATTGGTGTAGTTTAGCTGGATCGTGTGGTTCCGCCGAGTGCATTCTCTTGTAATAAGTGTTCACAAGTAATGTTTTAAGACGTTACTTCAGAGTGGTCTTAATAACTGACAATCATTTTAACTTTGAAAATATTAACAGCCGACTGTCACCAGGGCTTTAGTCAAAATAAAATTATCGGAAGGGACGGGTTGGGATCCAGTCGCACCTTGGTTGCCGATTGAAATTAAGAGGTTGGTAAGCCTTATCGTTGTCATATTGTTTGCTAATCTGTTTAACCTTTAAGCACAGGTGCGCATCTTAAACCCGAACTTTTCGACATACAGCTTTCGAATTAAAAGTTCAGTCATCTGTTTCGAGTAATATAATAGTTTTCATGTGTTGCAGAGGGGCATCTAATAAGACAGACTGTTCAAGCACGGTTGAGAACACCGCTGTTTCACCAGATAAGGGACGGGGCGCAGGTCCGGCCATCTTGTAGTTATTGTCATATTGTTTGCTGTTTTGCACTACAGCACTTCAGATTTATTTTGAAAAGATTAAAAGCTTATTCAACTTCAGGTTTAAGGTCAAAAGAATTTTGCAAATTTGTTCATTTTGTTATAGAAAATTTTATGGTTAAATGCTTCGATTATCTGTAAAACGCAGTTTATATATCGTTAAATAACACGTTGTGTGAAAAGAAAGTTATAGTGGTGGACCCTCCCTTGCACGTTTTCCTTAATTCCAGTAGTATCACGTATCACTGACAGCTGTTTTATCGCTGGGATCGAGTTTTTGAGTAAGATCTATTAGGGTCAACACGTAGCGTTCGTATCCATGGCAGAGAACCTCGTGGACAATCGCTAGCCGTCGTCAGCGCAAGAAGCCACAACCTACAGACTGCGTAAAGTCTACATCTACATCTACATTTATACTCCGCAAACAACCCAATGGTGTGTGGCGGAGGGCACTTTACTTGCCACTGTCATTACCTCCCTTTCCTGTTCCAGTCCCGTACGGTTCGCGGGAAGAACGACTGCCGGAAAGCCTCCGTGCGCGCTCGGTTCTCTATAATTTTACATTCGTGATCACCTCGGGAGGTATAAGTAGGGGGAAGCAATATATTCGATACCTCATCGAGAAACGCACCCTCTCGAACCTGGACAGCAAGCTACACCGCGATGCAGAGCGCCTCTCTTGCAGAATCTGCCACCTGAGTTTGCTAAACATCTCCGTAACGCTATCACGCTTACCAAATAACCCTGTGACGAAACGCGCCGCTCCTCTTTGGATCTTCTCTATCTCCTCCGTCAACCCGATCTGGTACGGATCCCACACTGATGAGCAATACTCAAGTATAGGTCGAACGAGTGTTTTGTTAGCCACCTCTATTGTTGATGGACTACATTTTCTAAGGACTCTCCCAATGAATCTCAACCTGGCACCCACCTTACCAACAATTAATTTTATATGATCATTCCACTTCAAATCGTTCCGTACGCATACTCTCAGATATTTTACAGAAGTAACTGCTACCAGTGTTTGTTTCGATATCATATAATAATGCAATAAAGGATCCTTCTTTCTATGTATTCGCAATACATTACATTTGTCTATGCTAAGGGTCAGTTGCCACTCCCTGCAGCAAGTACCTATCCACTGCAGATCTTCCTGCATTTCTCTGAAATTTTCTAATGCTGCAACTTCTCTGTATACTACAGCATCATCCGCGAAAAGCCGCAAGGAACTTCCGACACTATCTACTGGGTCATTTATATATATATTGTGAAAAGCAATGGTCCCAGAGGTTACTTTAGCGTCTGTAGACGTCTCTCCATTGAGAACAACATGCTGTGTTCTGTTTGCTAAAACCTCTTCAATCCAGCCACACAGCTGGTCTGATATTACGTAGGCTCTTACTTTATCAGGCGACAGTGTGGAACTGTATCGAACGCCTTCCGGAAGTCAAGGAAAATGACGTCTACCTGGGAGCCTGTATCTAATATTTTCTGGGTCTCATGAACAAATAAAACGAGCTGTGTCTCTCACGATCACTGTTTCCGGAATCCATGTTGATTCCTACAGAGCAGATTCTGAATTTCCAGAAATGACATGATACGCGAGCAAAATACATGTTCTAAAATTCTCCAACTGATCGATGTCAGGGATATAGGCCTATAGTTTTGCGCATCTGCTCATCACGACCCTTCCTGAAAACTGCAACTACCTGTGCTCTTTTCCAATCATTTGGAACCCTCCGTTCCTCTAAAGACTTGCGGTACGCGGCTGTTAGAAGGGGGACAAGTTCTTTCGCGTACTCTGTGTAGAATCGAATTGGTATCTCGTCAGGTCCAGTGGACTTTCCTCTGTTGAGTGATTTCAGTTGCTTTTCTATTCCTTGAACACTTATTTCGATGTCAGCCATTTTTTCGTTCGTGCGAGGATTTAGAGAAGAAACTGCAGTGCGGTCTTCCTCTGTGAAACAGCTTTGGAAAAAGGTGTTCAGTATTTCAGCTTTACGCGTGTCATCCTCTGTTTCAATCATGTCCCATCATGCTCCACTGTTACTTCTCACTGGTAGCACTTCTCCGTCTCACTCGTCTCAACTTTATAGCGACTTCATTCTACATCTACATCAATACTCGGCAAGCCGCTTGACGGATTTCGGCGAAGCCTACTTTCGGTACCATTAACAAAATCCCTCCATTAAATGTTCCTCTGGTGAATGGCGCGTGGGAAGAATGATTGTTAGTAAGCCTCTGTATTATCTATAATTTCCCGTCTTTTCTCGGCGTGGTCATTTGCGTAAAGAACTCGCTCGAAATTTCGATAGTAAACTTCTCCGTGTGTAACGCCTCTCTTGTAGCGTCTGCCATTGGAGCTCGTTGAGCGTGTCCGTAACACTCTCTCTCGGAACAAACGATCCCGTGACGGAAACGCGCCGCTCTCCGTTGGATCTTATTTATCTTTTGTATCTGTGATACCTGGTAAGACACCCAGATTGACGAACAATACTCAATAATCGGTCGAACAAAGGCCCTGTAAGCTACTTCTTTCGAGGATGATTTACATTTCGTCAGGATGAATATATTTGATTGATAGTTGATAACATGTGATCTCGATATGGAACATTGATGCACGCTTTCATCCCGATTTTAAAGCCTAATATTCGTTTACTGTTGCCTTGTAATATTGAATCAGAATTTATAACAATTAGTGAGTCGAATTTGAGCTCTTCCCACTGCTATAAATGTGCTACCGTCGCTCCCGTGCATCTACAACTCCATGACAGCTTCTATTAACCAAGGTTCAAAGCCGCGCGGGATTAGCCGAGCGGTCTAGGGCGCTGCAGTCATGGACTGTGCGGCTGATCCCGGCGGAGGTTCGAGTCCTCCCTCAGGCATGGGTTTGTCCTTAGGATAATTTAGGTTAAGTAGTGTGTAAGCTTCGGGACTGATGATCTTAGCAGTTAAGTCCCATAAGATTTCACACACATTTGAACAACAAAGTTCAAAGTGACGGCTGGATTGGCAACTGCGAGTAGTATCGAATCGGATGCTTCTAAGCTCACACGACATGGCATCGCCTTCATTCGATTCCATCTGTTAGCGGAAGCGATGAACAGGCGAAATTTAGCACCACAGACTGTCGCGTATGTACTCCGTAAGTGTATTTCCTTTTTCCATGTTTTGGTCGTTTGTGTAACGTTCATTTGTACTTCAATAACAGGCAAAGTTTACTGGCAGAAGAGACAAAATTATTGATTCTCTGCCTATAAAATGTTACGATTTCGAAATAATTACCGAGGCATCGCGGACAGCCTGTAATTTTAGCTGTGTAGTGCAACGCTTCTGCAAATAAATGCGAGTTAATGTGTACCAGCCATAAACGCGAAGTATCAATAAATCGGAATGGATCATAAAGATCGCGTATAGCAAAGCAGTAACTCTCGGCAGCACCTCTCGCGATGACCATCACGGCTGGAAAAGGCCGGCGACAGTGACGTTGCAGTGTGTTCCGCAGCCGGGGACGGCCGTCGGAAAGCACGTAACAAACACTTTGGTACCAGAAGTGGAAAATCCAAATGAATGGATTTCATTTCCACTGCTCCCAATTTTCTCTGGGCACCTTATGAACATTAGTAAATCTCCCGAGCCACGGCGTTTAACAAAATTTACAAATTATATGTAGGTAAGTACGAGAGTAGAAAACGAGTGGCGACGGCTGGTTTTTAGTCGGTTGCAGTGTGTACTGTCTCAAAGTGCCTGAGGCCAGTACAAGCACCCTAACAGTATGTTCAGGAAAAATAAAGAATTTGCGCCGATCGAGATTGAAGTGGCATGTTGTATGAGTGCACACAGTGTTTTCAGAGACTGCATGAGGTGTGCGATGATGTAGCATTGCCATATCGTACAGCGACGGGATGGGTCAAAGTGTTTCGGGACGGCAGGGATGTCATTCAAGATCGGCCCAATAAATGGAAACGACCTGGTTCTCCTCACCCACGGAACATGAGCTGTGAATCAGTTGGTACCAAAGTGATGCTCATTGCGACATGATATCCGTGGTCAATACTGCATCACGTTGTACCATAGGGGCAGACAGTCACTGCACCTACTACTGGTGTTTCTTGTAACACCTTCATCCCGCACTGACTAGACGCATGCAACAGCATCTTCTTCGCACTGAATCCCATCGTCCTTGACATTCATCGCCACAAAGCCATATCGAGGACAAGTATGGTTAAGTGGAGTCTCTTAGTAAGATGCGGTAGGGCTCCCTGTTGGTCAAAGCTTCTTCTGCCACCCAATCCGCAGCTCTTCGTGCCTGTGATCGTCTTGGCAGTATCCTGGTGTCTATCACTCCTCACCAGTCGCTGAATATTGTCCAGGGAGTAATTTTTCATATGAACCTCATCCTACAAACTGATGAACTCCGGGGTAATCTGGAGCAGCGTGGCATTCATTTTGTTCGACGTGTGCAGAAGGGTCGCAAAGACAACCGCACCGACACTGGCGCCTTCATTATCTCTTCCGAGGGGGATATCCTCCAAGAGAAAGTCAAGGTTATGTGCTACGGATGTGACGTGAAACCGTACATCCCTCTACCTATGCCATGTTTTCGGTGCTTGCGTTTTGGGCTTACGGCTTCCCGTTGTACGGTGGACCCTATGTGTGGAGACTGTGGCCGCCCACTCGATGAGGGAAGCCCCTGTGTTTCGCCGCCTGTGTGTGTCAATTATGCTCCTCCTCCTCGCCGGCCGAAGAAGTGCCCGCCTTCTGCAGCATCTGCTGGCTATCGGCCTCCCTCCCGAGGCCCCTCTCCTCGCTGTCTCTCGGGCCAGAAGACTGTTACCACCACTCGGCCACGAGGCGCACAATCTGTGAGCCCCAAGGTCGCCCACTCTCATTCGCTTCTAGATCTTGCACAAGCCTGTACTCCCACTGAGTCCTGCCCTCCTCCACCTCAGAGAGAGAAGAAGGCAGGCCGCAGTGGCCGAGCTGTTCTAGGCGCTTCAGTCTGGAACCGCACGACCGCTACGGTCGCGGGTTCGAATCCAGCCTCGGGCATGGATGTGTGTGATGTCCATAGGTTAGTTAGGTTTAAGTAGTTCTAAGTTCTAGGGGACTGATGACCTCCGAAGTTAAGTCCCATAGTACTCAGAGCCATTTGAACCATTCTGAAGAGAGAAGAAGAAGAAACATAAATCCCAGGAAAAAACGCCCCCGCAGTCCCCGAAGGTGCTATCTCCACCCTCGCAACTTGAGTCTGACATCTTATTTATAGATGTCACACCATCATTGTCTGTAACAACTACTGACTGAGTAAGCTGACCTCCTTCTCAGCTTCGTCATGTCTACCTTGGACTCACGCTACATGATCATCCAGTGGAATTGCAACAGATACTATCGTCACCTCCTTGAAATGCAACGTCTTGTCTCCTCTTATTCTGCGTTCTGTCTCGTTCTTCAAGAAACACATTCCGTGATGACCACTCCAACTTTTCGTGGTTATCGGGCGTTCTGTCGGAACCACGCAGGCTCCAGTATAGCATCTGTTGGGGTCTGCACTTTGGTTTGTTCCAATGTCATTACTGACTGGCCTACGTACCACCTTAGAAGCGATAGCGGCTCGAGTGCAAACGACTCTGGCAGTCACCACTTGCAATGTCTACCTCCCCTCCAGGTAGGCCACTTGCTTACAATGCACTGTCTACATGAATCCAGCAACTCCGGCTCTCGTTTCCCCTCCTTGGGGACTTCAATGCCCACCATTGTGGAGGAGTGTCACTTCAACAGGTAGGGGTATCCTAATTAACCAACTTATTATGGACCTCGATTTGTGTCTCCCCAATGATGTTTCCCGTATGCACTTCAGTTCCACTCATGGCACCTTCTTTCCTATCGCTCTCACGATCTCTTCCCCCTGCCCTCGTGGCTTCCCTACATTAGTCATTCCCATGATGACCTTTGTGATAGTGAAAACTTTCTGGTGATTCTATCGTCCCGCTGCTGCTGCCAGGCACACAGGCTCCCATGTTGGGCATTCTGCAGGGCCAGTTGGCCTTTATAAACGTCTGCTGTCCACTTTGATACCCCCTTCTCGAATTCCATTTATGTAGTCGCGCAAGGCACCTATGCCACTATTCTTTATGCTGTTGGTACTTTTTCTACCAATCCACAAGTCCCCCTCGTCGTTGGCCGGTACCGTGGTGGACCAAGGATATCGCAGTTGCTATCCAGGACTGCCGACGGGCGATGGAGCGATTTAAGCGACACTCTTCACAGACCAACCTTTTCACTTTTAAGCGTCTCCATGCAAAGGATCGTTACGTTACTAAGCAGAGTAAACTGAATGCTGGGAGCGCTATGTTTTCTCCCTGGAAACTTATGCCTCTTCATCGCAAGTTTGGTCAAAGCTCCGTAGCCTTCTGGGCCACCAGCTGTCCAGGGTCTGAACCTCTAAGGTGCTCCGTGCACTGATCCATTGGTCTTTGCAGAACACCTCGTGACACTTGGCGACAGCATCTATGTCCTCTTCCTAAGCTACTACCTTTCTCTGGCAGAAACTCAGAGTTGAACAGACCCCCCTCTGTTTCATTCTGCACCACGCTGAGCCCTATAATGCACCCTTCGCTGAATTGTTGCAGGCTCTTAGCTCTTCATGAGGCAGCCCTAGGGCCGGATTCCATCCACATCCAGATGATACAACACTTCAACATTCCCCAGAGGCAACAGCTCCTCAGGGTCTTCAACCACATTTGGCTCATGGTGCTTTTTCGTCACGTTGGCGAGACAGTTTACTTATCCCCATCCTTAATCCCGGGAAAAACCCAACGTCTCTCGACAGCTACCGCCCAATTAGCCTTACGAATGGACTTTGTAAACTACTCGAAAGAATGGTGAACTTCAGATTATGTTAGGTACTCGAATCACAGGGCCTGTTGTCCCTGTATCAGTGTGACGTCCAGGCAGAGCAATCTCCATCTGACCGTTTACTCCGATTGGAATCAGTCATCCGACAGGCTTTTACTCATTGCCGGCACCTTGTCGCAGTCTCATTTGACCTACATAAGGTGTATGATATGGCATGGCGCCATAAAATTTTAGTTACCCTCCATGACTGGGGCTTCTGTTGTCCCCTTACGATTTTTATCCACGAGTATCTTACCGGCTCTTCCGGGTTCGAGTTGGCCCTTCACTCAGCGCCCCTAAGATTCAGGAGAATGGTGTCCCACAGGGTTCTATGTTAAGTGTCACACACTTCCTCATTGCCATCAGTGGCCTTGCTACCTCTGTTGGGCCTCTGGTTACGCCAGCGTTGTACTTCGACGATTTTTTCATCTGGTGCAGCTCCCACTCGGTAGCGTCTGCTGAGCACCAGCTCCAAGGCGCCATCCGACGGGCCTCCTGTTTTCTCTGTCCAAAACGCGGGTTAAGCATTTTTGATGTTGACCCACAGTACACCCCGATCCAGAACTTTATTTGGCAACCAGCTCCTCGATGTTGTAGCACAGTCCCGCTTCTCGGGCCTCATTTTTGATAACAAGCTAACATGCTTGCCCCACATACGCCATCTAAAGACTACGTGCATGTGGAAGCTTAACGCTCTCTGCCTCCTGGCCCACACATCTTGGGGCGCAGGCCATGCTCTGCTCTTGTCAAGACTAGATAATAGTAGTCAGGTTTATGGATCAACAGCTCCTTCCATTTTTAAACTCCTTGACCCTGTCCGTCATTGTGGGGTGAATCTCGCTATTGGTACCTCACTAGTCCTGTTGATAGTCTCCTAACGGAAGTGAGGATTCCACCTCTACATATCCGACAGAGCCAACTAATTGTTTCTTACACAATCGCCATTCTCCAATTCCCTGACCATCCTGTGTACCCTGTGCTGTTCGCCAATGAGGGATGTCTCCCTCCTAACAGCTGCCCATGGGTGGAATTGCTGGCTGGTATGCATCTCACTTTCCTGTGTTGGGATCTCCATCTCTACTTATTGGACTGCACCCCGTGTATTCCAGGGTCCTAAGATCTCTGTTTCTCCTGTGGTTTTCTGGCGCCTTGTCTGTACCATCCTTGCAGAGTTTCAGGGTGCCACATCTTTTACACCGATGATTCGAGGACTATTGATGAGGTAGGATACGATTTCACGTCTCCTACTGGCTTCGAGCACCATTTATTGCCGGGGTCATGTAGTGTGTTCATAGCAGAGCTTCTATGCATTCACAGGGCCCTCCTTTTTGTTTCTCAGGCCTCCCTCCTCAGTGTTTTATTTTGTTCAGACTCCGTGAGCAGTCTGCAGGCTATCGACTGATGCTACTCTCGTCACCCTTTGGTCTCTGCTATCCATGACTTCCTCTCTGCCCCTGAGCGAGCCGCCTGTTCAGTCGCCTTTCTCTGGGTTCCAAGTCATGTGGGCATCCCAGGGAATGAATTGGCCCACCGTTTGGTTAGAGAAGCAGATACATTCCCCCATTTCCTTCCGTGTTTCCAGTTGCGGAAATGCGGATCTACGTCAAGTCTCTCTTTGCCCAAAAGTGGAATGCCATCTAGAGCGCTACTGCTCATAGTAATAAACTCCGCACAATCAAGGAGTCTATTGCAATTTGACGCTCTTTTTTCCGCTCTTCTCGGAAGGAGTCCACTGTTTTGTGCTGACGTTAGTCATACCCGTATCACCCATTGTTTCCTCCTACGTAACGACCCATCCCCACAATGTGGTTCTGGAGCCAGACTGACGATATCTCACATATTGGTGGAATGTCCCCGTCTTTCGGCCCTTCGTGTTATGTATAGTCTTCCTGATTCCTTAAATTTAATTTTAGTAGACGATCCACAGATGGTCGAGCTGGTCCTCGGTTTCCTCCATTTGCAGATATAAGGTTCTCCTTTAGTCTTGGAGCATGTGCAGGTTGGTTGTGGTTGGGACATCTTTTAGTTTTCTCTTTCTGTGACCCCATGACCGCCCCCTTTTTTTCAATTTTTAGATTTGGTCTCATCTTTTATGCTTTTACTGTGTGTGTTTAATGTTCATAATTTTATAATTTGACTCCCCTGACTGTATCCGTCCACTGTTAGCAGACCCTTTTTTTTCTGTAACACACTTCGGATTCGCGGGACTCACGACCTCGCCGTTTGGTCCCATATCCGCTCTCAATTAATCAATCAATCAATCAATCCCCATCGTCCTTCATGACAATGCACGAACCACATGGTGAACCGCATGCTGGAGCTCCTGCGTATGTTGCGTGTGGGAGATACTGCAAAACTGGCATATTCACTCGATGTGTGTCCATGCGATTACGACATGTCCGCCGAAATGAAGAAAACTTCTCATGATGCGTATTACAACAGAGGAGAAATATCATCCGTGGGACAGAGTAGTCCTTGTCAGACATCGACAGAGGAGATGTGGGCGATTACACTGAGAGCATGTAATACAGTGAACGTCTGTCAATAAACTGAGATATGTAGAATAACTGTGCTGCTACTACTTTTTATCAAACCTTTGTATCTCCTCAAAACACACTGAAACTGTTTTTAAAACCAGTGTAAATATGGCAAGTGATACAGTACGTTTGCGAATACAGATTCGCAACTTAAGAAACAGGAAGAGGAACTATGGGAACAGAAAGAGGCCAGAAACAGTATATAGTAATAGAAGCATTTAGAAATCTGCCACTGCAAAACAACTGCATATTATGTTATGCCATAAATCTTTTTCGATGCAATTGCCTCACATTCAGCTTTAAATCCTGTGTTTATGTCTTGCAAAACATTTTTTTAGAGAAGAGAGGTATGTCAAATAAATAAAGGGCAGCCATTGTTGATGATGCAACTGTACCGAAACATGTTTAAGACATCATAACTGAACCGTAATTTATTTTCAAAGAATATTCTTAAGAATTTATTTTATTTACTAGCGATCTATCAAGAACATTAACACATTTAATCACACTATGTAACCATGGAAGTAGTTGCCAGGAAGTAACGGATGAAATCATAACCAAATTCCTTTTAACAAATGGGAATTTTATTCACTCTAATACTACCTAAAAGCATTTTTAAAAAGAAACAGATGTAAAATTATAATCAGACAGCACCCTCTAAATATCAAAGTTACAATTTATTCAGAGGCAGAAAGAAACAAGTTTTGACTTTATGAGCTTTTGGGCAGAGAACCTTCCCGCTCCCTTTTGACACGGCCGTAGTTACGACCGCTCACAACAGCCTCTGAAAGACTACCCTGGTGCAAATCTGCAACACACCAGATAACTTTAAACTAAGAGTTTTAACAATGTGCACAAGCACAAAAACTATGCACCCCCCGTAGGAGGGATGGAAATGGTATAAAACACTAACAGAATATTAACATCGCCACCGAAGGTGCAACTTGATTTTAACTTCTAAGAAAAATCTTACGGTGAAAGGGTGGCAACTTTATATACTAAAATGATCATTTAAATAAAAGCCCATGAAATGCAATCTTATATAAAATTCTACAAGATTGGCCAAACAATAGTTAAGATACTCTACAGTACACATATACCGCCTATCAAGATCATAGGCAATAATATCAAAGTTTCCAAAGATCAAAGCATATTTCAGGTATTAGGCCGTTACACTCCAAGCAATAAATTCGTTAACGCACCAAATCCGACAAACATGACGGAGGCAGCTACTAACGTACGGTACTCTGAACGGGAGATTACCGAACCGCAGGTTGCTCTAACCCGCCCCTTCTCCACAAGGGAAAAACGGACCACCCAATTTATAAACAACCACTTTCCTGCGGGTGGGCAAAAGGAGAAGAATGGTGGGACGACCCCAAAGCAAAACGGCTGGTGACCTCACCAATAAAACAAGTAGATTTTAACAAGAGTAAATGAAACAACATATCACCAATCACTAAACTTCTAATAAACTGTGACTTCTCGAGAAGACCTGGCGCAACACCCCAAATCGCTCTCCCGAACCGTCCGCTGCCAGCCGCTTCAACGGACGCAGGAAGGCGCGCCGATCTCCCGTCTCATGGCGCCGCAGCTCGCACCGGTCAGACTGATGTCGTGAGTTGACTCCTCTTGCTCTCGTGTCGACCGCGAAGTCACTATCCCTCGTTACAAGCCGCGGCCCACTGGACTCACGCGGCGACCTCACATGCGTCGACGCTCAGGACGAACAAGTCATCCTGTGCCTCAGTGCGCGACCGGCCAACAGATCGATCCAACCGCCAATGACCATTGCCTGAGCAAACTCGAGAAGACTGGCGGCCTAACGCGCTGACTCAGATGCAGGAACTAAGCGACGACTGGGCGATCACTCGCGTAGTTCTCTTACTGGCGGAGTGGAAAGACTCTCATTTTTCCAGCTTTAAAGGTTGATCCGAACGACAGACATACTGGCACTCCGAACGACAGACAAACACTAATTGCCTAACAAATGCGGACGAGAGACAGACTAGCAAGCTGTGGACGAGAGACTGACCCACTGGCGAACTCATAGCGCCCCTTAAATGAACGTGAACAGGCAACCTTTCCCCTTTCCCAACAGAGGGAGACACCAAAGCTGCTATTGCCACAGCGGCGCCACCGCCAGAAACGGAGGGCGTCTGCTTCACACTACGCGCTGCGGCGAACTCTTCAAAACAGCAATTTTTACCACGGCTCAATAACATAAACACAAAAGAGAACTGTTCTACGAAGGCCGGTCTTCATTGATAGATTTGAATCCAGTAAATAAATTTCGATAAGGAAATTTTCATCTCCCTAACAATTATCTGACAAGACTCTGTGATTCCTGTAAGTGCGTGATGTGGAGAAATCATTGTGAATTTAATTACGAAAACCTAATCAGCTGGAATAAAGTTACAGAAATAAAACAAAGGAACGTCTGTTCACGTCTAAGCTATTACTGCGTACCTCTACGTACCTCTGTCTATCAATGTTGCCATCTGTTCTGTTTCGTTACAGTATCTGCCATGGCTACGTTGTTCCCTGGTCAAATCTACAACTACTGTATCTTCATTACTCACAACTGAGGCACGTCCCGCGGAGAAGTCAAATTTCATGTCCCTTTCCCGGATTACATCAATTCCAAGGATACAGTCCTCAATCAACCGATTTATAACTAGGAACGCGCACTGTGTGGCTGCATTTCCTATCCTTAACTCAATGAGAGTCTGTACCTTAATAGTAAGTGCCTGGGTGCTTATTGCAAATGGCTTCAAATGGCTCTGAGCACTAAGCGACTTAACATCTGAGGTCATCAGTCCCATATACCTTAGAACTACTTAAACCTAACTAACCGAAGGACATCACACACATCCATGCCCGAGGCAGGATTCGAACCTCCGACCGTAGCGGTCGCGCGGTTCCAGACTGAAGCGCCTAGAACCGCTCGGCCACACCGGCCGGCGCTTATCGCACCCACAACTTGAAATCAGTGACCGGGAATGTCGGCAGATTCTGGTATCTCGGTAACTGATCATAGAGCGTACTAGATATTGCGTTTACATTAGTTCCAGTGTCGAAAATTATCTTTATGAGCTGTTTTATAATGGGTTCCAACAAAATAAGAAAGAATAAATTTTTAGATTTTTCACAAAATTGGTCTGTGTCACCACAGTGAGCAACGAATACAAGAAGAAAGTGAGAAAACTTGAATATCCTACATTTTTCAACTACCCAGTTCATGGGATATTTCTGAGAGCAATACCGCATTTGTCCTAGGCACAACCCCACATCTTCGAACGTGCATGCACTTATAATGCCTAAAACAAATTACAGTCCTAAATAACAAGCAAAACTGGGCCTAAAATTTAATAAACCTATATCACAACTACATACTGCTCCAGTGGCTTCATTTCGAATCCACTCATGACAGCAGCAGTACAAGCTTACATTTGCGTTACGATAACTTTAGATATACTTACTTGCACTGTCAACGACCTCCACAGAATGATCAATAATAATAAAAAAAAAGTTGCACGCAGCTCAATCTTCGGACTGAGTGTCGCTTCGAACACTGTAAGTGACGGCTACAATGCAGCACATTCGTGCATGTCTCTGACTAGCGGTAGCATTGGTAGTTTCATGCGAATGGGACTGGTACTTAAAATGAACAAAATCGGGTTTCAGGCAAAAACCGTTAGTACTCAAAGGGTAGTTCAGATTTTGTTCGGGAGTCGACTGGGTGGATAAAATTAACTTCATAACCTCTAATGAAGTCGTATCATAGAAGGACGCTGTTTTACAAGTACAATAGGATGTAACTTCAAAGCAGTTCCAAAAATAGGGCCTTTTGTTGTTGATTAACAGATTTCAACTATTGTTCACGTATGGGATAATTACAATGAACTGAATATAAGATTAGGAAAGGTTTAGATAATACTGACTTCTCTTTTCATCATTAGCTACTCAAGGGATTTAGTCGGAAAAATAACCGATCTGTTTCCGGTTCGAAATAGATTGCCCCAGACATTGCCTTGTCTGCGGCAAACTGCCTATTGGCTCCTGTCTCTAGAGAGAGGATTTTGATGTTTAATGTTGATAGATGGAACTATGTTTGCCTCAAGGGCTTAAAAAGACTCTTGCGCATGACTGGTTGTGAATCCAGCGCTACTATCGTGTTACCGGTTAATTTGAGCAGCTTTGTGACTTCTCTAAATATTCAACCAAACTTTTAATAGTCGAATTGCGCAGCTTACTCCTTCGCCTTGTGGAGCCATTAAATTAAAAGGAAGATCGTTATTATGCACTTGATTCATGAGCATTTATAAATGTGACGTATATTTAAGAAAATGGGAAAAAGAATGTAATGAGGCGCCAGCGCCTGCAGTGGTGGTGACGGTTTGTTTAATAGAAAACTCCAAATTAGAATTTGAGATTAAGAGAAAAATTCCTCATGCCGGTATACAAGGTCTTTGACCTTTTTATAATTTTAGTCTTATCTAACTTTATTTCTTTGAAGAATAAAAAAAGGAGATAATTATTGCGATTCTGGAAGATCAAATAACTACAAAAACTTTAGACATATAACAACCCAAACAAAAGAAAAAGAGTGTTTCTGTATCGCGGTCAGATAAATTACCGGCTTTTATCCACTTGTGATGTTTAGAGAAACGAAAAAGTAACAAAGCGCAGCCAGATGTAAATTAATAAGATCAGTTTGTACGAAAAGGAACGATAATTAGTTTAAATAAACAAAACATTTTAAAAAATCATCGTAATATGATGATCTGTTACCACAGAATTATTGCATGTCTGATTTGTTACTACGTTATTGGCCAAGATAAATATATTACGAAAGTGTTAGCTTACGTAATGTTAACGTATTAAGATTGAAAGGAAATTTTAATTATGGAGGAGTAATAGCACAATATACAATTAATTCTCGAGTGAGTAACATAAAATCTGTGTACTTAGTCCAGCACGCTAAAATATTTTGTGCATATTACATTAGTTATTTGCAAAAAATTTTATGTGTGTAACCGTATGAAGGTAGTAATTGCTTTAACCTAGCATCAGATCATCACATTCTTAGGAAATCATCGAAGCAGTCGTATATAAAGAATCAAATTCGTTGATAGAAGGTTTTGATTTATTATTGATGACGTGTAGGCTCCGTATATAGAAGAGAGAATTTGTATATTGTTTCGGAAGGTAAAAATGAAGCAGGGAAGAGTCAAGGCATATTTGGTGTATATCAGTAGCTATACCTTCCATGTGCAAAAGGCCATTGTTTGGCTGCAGTCACGTGTATGTTATGGTAGTTTTCTAAGTGGGAAATGTATTTGTCATCTTGGCACAAAGATTACTTGATGACAATGAATTTTTTAAATATGTACATGAAGTCATGAGAAGTTGAATGTTTGAGTCGGGCCAGCTTGTGTGGTATATAGCGTAATGTAAGAACAGTGAAACACGTATTGTTTTCATTTCTAACCGAGAAGCCAAATACCAATGTTCAAAGTTGCAGCCGCGCCGTCTGGGGCGTCTTGTGACAGTCGGCGCGGCTTCCCCCGTCGGAGGTTCGAGTCCTCCCTCGGGCGTGTGTGTGTGTGTGTGTGTGTGTGTGTGTGTGTGTGTGTGTGTGTGTGTTGTCCTTAGCGGAAGTTAGTTTAAGTTACATTAAGCAGTGTGTAAGCCTAGGGACCGATGACCTCAGCAGTTTGGTCCCATAAGATCTTACCACATATTTCCAATTTCAAAGACGTAACTATAAAAATGCCCTCACCATGAAAGATTTTCACAGAACATTCACCCGCTATTTCACCCTTTCAGGGGTTGAATTTCCAGAAATAGTGAAATGCAATTTTTTGCTTCTAACAGAGAAGCCGAATACAGATTTTCATAGCTTTAGCTTAAAAAATGCTTGCATAATAAAATAGTCCCACAAAACCTGTCATCCCCTATTCCTGCTTCACCCACATGAGAGTTGGATTTCCAAAAATGCTGGAACTCTCATTTATTTCTGGGTGAAGAACCAAATACTAATTTTTATGCTTATAACTTCAAAATTGACTTAATAGCGAGATATGTTCAAAAAAATCTTGTATCCCTTATTTCATTCCCTTAGGGGTAGAATCTCGAAAAATCTCTTCTTGAATGACGCCTACAGAACAAAATCAACAACGTCCGCAAATTTTAAGTTTCTACTTTTAGTGCCTTGGGCTAGGCGATGGTGAGTCAGCGAGTGAGTGATGGTGTCAGTCGGGACATTGCCTTTTAGATTCAGAGATTGGCACAACTCGATGAGAATTTATTATGAGACTGTTGGCAGTGTACCCCATTTCATTCTTTAAGATAGTACAACTTTTAGCCTAATGTCTTGTTTTGTTTTACCGCTGGCAACCTCATGATATTTTAAAAGAATGCTCCGGAAGTTACATGACAGATGTTTATTGACGCAGCTGTAGTGGCTTTTATTAATGTTAGTGTCAGTCCTCTGTGGAGCTCAACATGATCGAGATTGTAGGTAGCAAAAGTGGCTTGGCTGTTGCCTGACAGCAAAGAGAAAGAAATCGCTGAAACACTACGGCATTTTTGTGAGTGCAATTGAGAACGGAACAGAGCGAGAAGAAAATGAAACCTCCGAAATTATCTCTAATTCCCTCGGGCTGTCAACCGAGCTTCGCAGATCGACAGGTCCAATTATCAATTAGCAGGCGAACCACAGTAGCAAACACGTTAATCGCATTGGCTGACTGGCAGCAGTTCGCAGTATCTCGCTGGAAAGTTGGCAGCAACGGGCGCTCAGTTGGTAGGCATGGCAACCGGAATGGCTGGGAGTGGTGCGGGGACGGGTAGGAGGAGGAGAGCAGCCGGAAGGGATGAACTCTGCGGCGGCAGAGGCGAAGGCAGCCACCGCACCGGATAATGGCTTTGTACATTTCACGGAGGATTTCGTTTTAAGCTACATGCAGAGTGTTTTGGGGCTGAGCGTTATTTGCCCAGCGGGCTTTGTGCCGCCGCTGCCGCCAGGGGATTTTCGCCGCCAGGGACGTTGCCTACCTGTGCGGCCCCGCAGCCGCGACGCAGCCAACCTGCTCAATCCATCCGGACGTCTAGTTTCAACAGGGAGAGAGAGGCTCATCGTTGTGCATTAGATCTACGAGGCACGCAGTGTCGGTCGCAGGGGTGGGCAAGAAATCAAGTATCTGTCACAAATCACCGTAACTGTGAAGTTGCAGTTTTTACAGTAGCAACTTTACAAGATCTGGTTGCGATTTTAGTGACAACTAGAAGTCGCAAGTACCAGTTACAAGTGGCATTTAACAGCCAACGCAGGTGGAATCTCTCGGCCGAAGTTCGTAGTACATTCTAAGACACTAAGGTATTACAGTCTTCGGCTGCGAGCAAGCACTGCTTTAACGCAATGAGGAAAACTGAAAATTTGTGCGGAATGTGGTTTCCAACATGGGTTTCCTGCTTACTGGGCAGATGCGCTGACAACCACGCTATCTGGACATGGTGGTTATCGCAACTGCACGACCATGCTAGCACACCTCCCTCCCATCACATCCAAATTCTCAACTTACCCACGCACTAATGTAGTGCTCCTTGCCCATTATCCTCATTATTCACGACATTTAGCCGATTCCCGTAAGAGTTACAGCCTAATTCGCATCAGCACTGATCGTTGACCGTCCACGCCTTAATTACATAGGGTGCGTAATAAGCGCTTTAAAGCTTTCGAATGATGTAGCAATTTATTGAGATAACTTACAGAATCGGCATGTGCGTCTTTTTGGCGTAAATAATCACAAGTTTTACATCGAGTATCGTTTTGGATCGATGTGATTACCATCTGTGACGTGGCAATCATCCCACTCGTGAACAGTTTCTTTCCACACTCGTTGCAGTAAATCGGGAGTAACTTGTGAAACGGGAGCGTAGATTCGATTTTTCATGTCGGCTTAATCGTTTGGTAGGGGAGAAACACACACGGTCTTCAATGAAACCCCGGAGTAAGAAGTCCAATCTTGTTAAGTCTGGGGAGCGGATTGGCCATGCAGCGAGCACACTCTGCACCAGTGAAAGTACGCTCCTGGTGGTGGAATGGGATACAGCCTGAGACTGATAGCTACAAAATGACACATCTACAGACTTTGTAAGTTTATGTATCATTCTAAAGTTGCGAAGATTATTTTCCACTCCTCTATATATACAAAGTGGTCCATTGATAGTGACCGGGCCAAATATCTCACGAAATAAGCATCAAACGAAAAAAACTACAAAGAACTAAACTCGTCTAGCTTGAATGGGGAAACCAAATGGCGGTATGGTTGGCCCGCTAAATGGCGCTGCCATAGGTCAAACGTAGATCAACTGCGTTTTTTAAAATAGGAACCCCCATTTTTTATTACATATTCGTGTAGTATGTAAAGAAATATTAATGTTTTAGTTGGACCACTTTTTTCGCTTTGTGACAGATGGCGCTGTAATAGTCACAAATGTATAAGTACGTGGTATCACGTAACATTCCGCCAGTGAGGACGATATTTGCTTCGTGATACATTACCCGTGTTAAAATGGACCGTTTACCAATTGCGGAAAAGGTCGATATCGTGTTGATGTATGGCTATTGTGATCAAAATGCACAACGGGCGTGTGCTATGTATGCTGCTCGGTATCCTGGACGACATCATCCAAGTGTCCGGACCGTTTGCCGGATAGTTACGTTATTTAAGGAAACAGGAAGCGTTCAGCCACATGTGAAACGTCAACCACGACCTGCAACAAATGATGATACCCAAGTAGGTGTTTTAGCTGCTGTCGCGGCTAACCCGCACATCAGTAGCAGACAATTTGCGCGAGAATCGGGAATCTCAAAAACGTCGGTGTTGAGAATGCTACATCAACATCGATTGCACCCGTTCCATATTTCTATGCACCAGGAATTGCATGGTGACGACTTTGAAAGTCGTGTACAGTTCTGCCACTGGGCACAAGAAAAAGTACAGGACGATGACAGACTTTTTGCACGCGTTCTATTTAGCGACGAAGCGTCATCCACCAACAGCGGTAGCGTAAACCGGCATAATATGCACTATTGGGCAACGGAAAATCCACGATGGCTGCGACAAGTGGAACATGAGCGAGCTTGGCGGGTTAATGTATCGTGCGGCATTATGGGAGGGAGGATAATTGGCCCCCATTTTATCGACGGCAATCTAAATGGTGCAGTGTATGCTGATTTCCTGTGTAATGTTCTACCGATGTTACTACAAGATGTTTCACTGCATGACACAATGGTGATGTACTTCCAACATGATCGAAGTCCGGCACATAGCTCGCGTGCGGTTGACACGGTATTGAATAGCATATTTCATGACAGGTGGATTGGTCGTCGAAGCACCATACCTTGGCCCGCTCGTTCACCGGATCTGACGTCCCCGGATTTCTTTTCGTGGGGAAAGTTCAAGGATATTTGCTATCGTGATCCACCGACAACGCATGACAACATGCGTCAGCGCACTGTCAATGCATGTGCGAACATTACGGAAGGCGAATTACTCTTTGTTGAGGGGAATGGTGGTGGTGGTGGTTGTTGGGATGTTTAAGGGGGACTAAACAGCTAAGGTCATCAGTCCCCCATTCCAAAAAAAAGGCGAGACAGAAATGCACGAAGCAGGTAAAACCCCAAGGGGAAGGAGACTCCCCCCCAGGCCCTAAAAGAACACAAATGCGGTAACGAACACTACAGACACGAAGACACCAGACAAAAGGAAACAGAACAAAAGATGATGACCGGAGATTGGTTGACTGACCACGACAACAAAAAAGGGAAAGAGTCAACCAACTGACTACACACTAAAATCTGCAACCAAATATGAGAGACTCGAGGACAAGAGACACACAAAGGGAAAGGTGCAGGACCACTCTAAATGGAACCATAAAAAGGACTAGCACGGATAAAATGTAAAACACTGTCAGCCATGGAGGCATCGTCGCATAAAATCAAAGGCAAGGTGCCCGGGAGATTAAAAGACTGCCGAAGGGTGCGCAGTCGGGGACACTCCAATAAAACGTGGGCGACCGTCAGCCGGGACCCACACCGACACAGGGGGGGATCCTCCTGACGCAAAAGATGGCCATGCGTCAGGTATGTATGGCCGATGCGGAGCCGACACAGGATGACAGAGTCCCTGCGAGAAGACCGCAGGGAGGAGCGCCACACATCGGTCGTCTCCTTGACAGCCCGCAGTTTATTAGGCACTGTCATGCCTCGCCACTCAGCAGACCACATCCCAAGCACTTTACGGCGCAACACCAGCTGCAGGTCGCGAGCTGTGAGGCCGATCTCCAAAGCTGGGGCGTCGATCGCCCCTTTGGCCAGCCTGTCAACACGTTCGTTCCCCGGGATGCCAACGTGACCTGGCGTCCAAACCAAGACCACCGAACGACCAGAGCGGGCAATGGCGGAAACAGACTCCTGAATAGAGGACACCAGAGGAGAAGAGGGATAGCAGCGGTCGATGGCCTGAAGGCTGCTCAGGGAGTCACTGCAGATGACGATGGACCTACCTGAGCAGAAACGCATATGCTCAAGAGCGCGCAAGATGGCCACCAGCTCTGCAGTAAAAATACTGCAGCCAGCCAGCAAGGAGCGTTGCCCAACATGGGCAGCGTGAGCAAAAGCGTAGGCAGTGCGACCATCAACCAGGGAACCATCAGTCTAGACAGGCTCACAGCCCGGAAATGAGGCGAGGAGCGCAAGAAAACGGCGACAGAGGGCCACAGGCGGAACCGAGTCCTTAGGTCCCTGTGCCAAATCCAGATGGACGGACGGCCGGGACAAACACCAGGGAGGCGTAGGTGTACGGACCCGTAAGGGAGGCAGAAGAGGGAATGACCCCAGTTCTGACAGCAGGGACTGGACACAGACAGCTACGGAAAGCCCAGACCTAGGTTGCCGTTCGGGCAGATGGAGGACCATGGCAGAGAAAAGCAGGCGACGATTGGGATGGCCTGGCGAGCAATGCACGTGGACAGCATAGTCGGCGAGCAGACGATGGCGGCGAACCGGCAGCGGGGGAACCCCGGCCTCCACCAGTAGACTATCCACGGGGCTGGTGCGAAAAGCGCCAGTTGCAAGCCGAACCCCACAGTGGTGTATGGGGTCTAACAACTTCAACACTGAGGGGGACGCAGACCCATAGGCCAGGCTCCCATAATCAAGCCGGGACTGCACAAGGGCTCTGTACAATCGCAGCAGCGTGCAGCGATCTGCACCCCAAGACGTGTGGCTAAGGCAGCGGAGGGCGTTGAGGTGCCGCCAGCATTTTTGCTTCAGCTGAGTAACATGAGGAACCCATGTGAGCCGGGCATCAAACACGAGTCCCAAGAAGCGGCAAGTGTCCACCACTTCAAGCAGGTGGCCGTCGAGGTAAAGGTCAGGATGAGGGTGGACCGTCCGACGCCTGCAGAAGTGCATAACTCGAGTCTTGGCAGCAGAGAACTGAAAACCATGAGTCACAGCCCATGATGCTGCCTTGCAAACGGCGACTTGCAGCCTGCGTTCGGCGACTCCCGTAGTCGTGGAGCTAAATGAGATGCAGAAGTCGTCGGCATACAAAGAAGGAGACACTAACGACCCCACTGCTGCAGCCAGACCATTAATGGCCACTAGAAATAAGGAGACGCTCAACACCGAGCCCTGCGGGACCCCATTTTCCTGTATATAAGAGGAACTAGAGGTGGCACCGACTTGCACCCGGAAAGAGCGGCGCAATAAAAAGCTTTGAAGAAAAGCCGGGAGCCGACCACGAAGACCCCACTCATGCAACGTGGCGAGGATATGATGCCGCCATGTGGTGTCATACGCCTTCCACAGATCGAAAAATACAGCAACGAGATGCTGACGTCGGGCAAAGGCCGTACGGACAGCAGATTCCAGCCGCACCAAATTGTCCGCTGCAGACCGGCCCCGGCGGTAGCCACCCTGGGATGGAGCGAGGAGACTGCGCGACTCAAGGACCCAACACAAACGCCGCCCCACCGTACGTTCGAGCAATTTGCTCAAAACGTTGGTGAGGGTAATGGGACGATAGCTGTCCACCACCAGTGGGTCCGCACCGGGCTTCAAGATGGGGACAATAAGACCCTCTCGCCATTGCGACGGGAACACGCCCTCGCTCCAGATGCGGTTAAAGATGGTGAGGATGTGTCTCTGGCAGTCCCTGGAGAGATGCTTCAGCATCTGTGCGTGGATGCAGTCTGGGCCTGGTGCTGTATCAGGGCAATCGGCGAGGGCAGCGAGGAATTCCCTCTCGCTGAAAGGAGCATTGTATTCTTCAGAACGACGCGTGCGGAACGATAACGGCGTCTGCTCAGCACGCTCCTTGAGAGAGCGAAAGGTGGGGGGATAAGTTGCAGTCGCAGAGCTCTTAGCGAAGTGCGCAGCAAGATGTTCAGCAATGGCGGCAGCGTCCGTGCAGACAGCGCCGGTCAGGGAGATCCCAGGGACACCCGTAGGGATCCGCCGGATCCGGGACCACACGAGCGAGGGGGAGACACGGGTGCCCAGGGATGAGATGTACCTCTCCCAGCACTCCTGCTTACGCCGTGCAATAAGACGACGGGCGAAGGCACAGAGCCTCTTAAAGGCGATGAGGGTCTTCAGAGACGGGTGCCGCCTATGACGCTGAAGAGCCCGCCTACGGTCGCGAATAGCCTCAGCAATGTCCGGCGACCACTAGGGGACAGCCTTCCTCTGAGGGAGGCCAGAAGAACGGGGGATGGAAGCCTCGGCCGCTGAAATGATGGACGTGGTTAAAACACAGACCACCTCGTCAATGTCACCCTGTGGGGGAGACTCAATGGTTGCAGCGGAAGTAAAAGCCAGACAGTCAGCCCTGTGGAGAGCCCAGCAGGGCAGGCGCCCAGAAGAATGACACTGGGGCAGTGACAAATATATGGGAAAATGGTCACTACCACACAGGTCAGGATGCACTCTCCAGTGGAGGGATGGGACAAGTCCAGGGCTGCAAATAGAGAGATCGATGGCCGAGAACGAGCCATGGGCCACACTGAAATGCGTGGGAGCACCGGTGTTCAAGAGGCTAAGGTCGAGCTGAGCCAACACATGCTCCATGGCCCAACCGCGGTCATCGGAAACAGTCCCACCCCATAGAGGGTTGTGGGCATTGAAATCGCCCAGCAGCAAAAAAGGTGGCGGCAGTTGGGCTATCAGAGCAGCCAGGACATGCTGCGCGACAGCACCATCAGGTGGAAGGTAAATACTACAGACGGTAACAGCCTGTGGCGTCCACACCCGAACAGCGACAGCCTCTAAAGCTGTTTGTAGAGGTACAAACTCGCTGTGAAGAGAGTTAAGGACATATATGCAGACGCCACCAGACACCCTTGCATAAGCTGCCCGGTTCTTAAAATAACCCCGATAGCCACGGAGGGCGGGGGTTCACAGTGCTGGAAACCAAGTTTCCTGCAGAGCAATGCAAAGGAAAGGATGACGGCTGATAAGTTGGCGGAGCTCAGCTAGATGGTGGAAGAAACCGCTGCAGTTCCACTGGAGGATGGTATTAGCCATGGATGGGAAAGGCGTGAAGGGACTGGGGAGGCAGATTACGCCTCCGGGGCCCCTGCTGCTACTGAGTCACCACCTGGACAACAGCTATCTATTGCATCCGAGGGACTGGCGAGATCCATGTCCTCAGCGGACGCCAGAATCTCCACCTCATCCTCAGACGCAGAGCTTGTAGGAAGCGGTGGAATGGGTGCCACCACAATGTCGGTAGCCTTGGGGAGTTTCTTCTTCTTCTGCTTCTCGCGCTGTGCCTTTGGTGGCTCTAGCTGGGAGGGCGTCACTGGGTCAGTCTCAGGGACAGACGACGACCGTGTGTCCCGACGACCAGGGACCGGCGGTTGTTTAAGCCACTTGCGGCTTCCGGCCTTGGTACCAGTCGGAACTTGGGAAGGGAGGTCCCCAAGGGACCCCTTCCTTACGAGAGTAGCCAAAGAAGTGTTACGCTTCTCCGGCTGGGAAGGGGGAACTGATGTCCCCGATGGGTGGGGGGGGTGTTGCTCCTGAAGTAGATGGAGCAGGAGCAACAGTGGGTTTAGTGCCCCCCACCATCAAGGGGGCAGGTGTGGGACTTCGACTCTGAGAGCTGACTGGAGCGGATGGAACTGTAGCAGGAGTGACAGTTGCGGCATAAGGAGCTGTCATGCGCACTGGATGAAGCCGCTCATATTTCCGCTTCGCCTCAGTGTACGTCAGGCGATCGAGAGTCTTGATTTCCATGATCTTCCGCTCCTTCTGCAGAATCGGACAGTCTGGCGAGCAAGGCGGATGGTGCGCACCACAGTTCACACAGATTGGAGGCGGGGCACAGGGATGATCAGGATGGGATGGTCGACCGCAATCGCGACAGACGAGGTCGGAAGCACAGCGTGAAGACATATGGCCGAACTTCCAACACTTGAAGCACCGCATCGGGGGAGGGATATAAGGCTTGACATCACAATGGTACACCATCACCTTGACCTTCTCAGGTAACGTGTCACCCTCGAAGGCCAAGATGAAGGCACCGGTGGCAACGTGACGATCCCTCGACCCCGGTGGACACTCCGGACGAAATGGACACCGCGGCGCTCCAAGTTGGCGCTCAGCTCGTCATCGGACTGTAAAAGGAGATCCCTGTGGAAGATAATGCCCTGGACCATATTCAGACTTTTATGGGGCGTGATAGTGACGGAGACATCCCCCAGCTTAGTACAAGCGAGCAAGGCCCGCGACTGGGCGGAGGATGCCGTTTTTATCAACACCGATACAGACCGCATCTTGGACAAGCCCTCCACCTCCCCAAACTTGTCCTCTAAATGCTCTACAAAGAACTGAGGCTTCACGGATATAAAAGATTCCCCATCAGCTCTGGTACAGACAAGATATCTGGGCGAATACGTCTCACTTTCATGCAATGCCTTTCGTTCCTCCCATGGTGTGGCGAGGGAGGGGAACGATTTGGGGTCATACACATTAGCCTTAAAGTGAGCTTTGGAACGCTTAGAGACTGCTGACGGCTGGCCGCCAGCGAGGGATGATGTACCACGCTTCATTGTGGGTCATCCGCCCTGATGCCACCTACTCCGACCAAGGGCCCTCCCCATGGGCGCCACCCAGCCACAGCAATAGCCACCTGGCAGGATGGCCATTGCCGGGAGTCCCAATGCCCCAGGGAGATGGGCATCTACTCCTTGGCATACATGGGGAGTTAACGGCGCAGGCATCAGTAGAGCGATCCCTGTGTTGTCAGGGGGCTACAACCAAGAGGGTACATGGCGGCCCCACCACAACGGACTGGCTACCGTGCTGGATGTTAGGTGACATGTGGTCCATGGGCGTCGTCAGTGCAGAAAATGGCCCTGCACAGTGCTTGTCAGAAAGTGCACGCAGGAGCGCATCCATGCCCAAGCGATGGAGAGCGGACAAGACTGCAACGCAACGACCAATAAGATGGCGAAAGTTCTCAACACAACATGGACACAATGCACCAAGTAAGGCGCCCTTCCCCAATCGGCTCGCTCTTCGGAAAAATTTGGAGATATGGAGGTCAAACCCGACAGGGGACCATCACGTAAGGCCGAAACGTTTGAGACTCCTTAGTCGCCTCTTACGACAGGCAGGAATACCGCGGACCTATTCTAACCCCCGAACCCGCAGGGGGGGAGGAGAATGTCGTTACACGTATTGCCAAATGCATTGAGGCTGATGGACATCATTTTGAGCATTTATTGCATTACTGTGGTGTTTACAGGTAATCACGCTGTAACAGCATGCGTTCTCAGAAATGATTAGTTCACAAAGGTACATGTATCACATTGGAATACTAGAAATAAAATGTTCAAACGTACCTACGTTCCGTATTTTAATTTAAAAAACCAACTTTTTACCAGCTGTTCGTCTAAAATTGTGAGCCATATGTTTGTGACTATTAGAGCGCCATCTATTACAAAGCGAAAAAAATGGTCCAACTAAAACATTCATATTTCTTTATGTACTACACGAATATGCAATAAAAATGGGGGTTCCTATTTGAAAAAACGTAGTTGATATACGTTTGACCTATGGCAGCGCCATCTAGCGGGCCAACCATAGCGCCATCTGGTTTCCCCGTACAAGCTAGACAGGTTTCGGTCTTTGTAGTTCTCTCGTTTGTCGCTTATTTCTTGAGATATTTGGCCCGGTCACTATCAATGGACCACCCAGTGTATGTGGTGTCTGTTCTTTCAATCATGTCCGAAAGAAGAGAGAGCACCCATATATAATTTAAGCGTGGTCGGCCAATGATCTCTTCAGTGCAGATGCACACCAGGCTCTAACGCTTACGGAAATGGGTGAAATGCCGCGAGTAATGAGGATAATAGGGTAAGGGGCACTACGTTAGTAGTATGTGGATAAGTTGGGGATTTGGGTCTTTAAGATGACCACCGTGTCCAGATGCCACAGTGATCAACGCATCTGCCTAATAAGCAGGAGACTTGGATTCGAGACCGAGCGAGGTGGCGCAGTGGTTAGACACTGGACTCGCATTCGGGAGGACGACGGTTCAATCCCGCGTCCGGCCATCCTGATTTAGGTTTTCCGTGATTTCCCTAAATCACTCCAGGCAAATGCCGGGATGGTTCCTCTGAAAGAGCACGGCCGACTTCCTTCCCAATCCTTCCCTAATCCGATGAGACCGATGACCACGCTGTCTGGTCTCCTTCCCCAAAACCACCACCACCACCACTTGGATTCGAACCGCAGTCCGGTACAAATTTTCAACTTTCTCCATAGTTTTAAAGTTCCTGTTCTTTCGTAGATGTCCGAAGTAACACACACACGCGCATCTAAGAATCTTGTGTCATGTTATCGAGTGTGGCTGCGATTTTAGTGACAAGTCGCGACTAGAAGTCGCAAGTAGAAACTAAAGGCGACATTAAGCGTTCACCTCTGTGTGTTATCTGTTGACCAAATACTTCGTTCTAGCCAGTGGCGGCTCGTAGGCATACATTATAGGTGTTCACGAATTTTTAAATTCAGGTAAATATGAGAGTGCGAAATTAATAGCATCTGCTGTAAAAGAGTTACACTTATCAACATACTTACACAACTCCAGCCTCTGTCAATAATAATAATAGTAATAATAATAATAATAATAATAATAATAATAATAATAATAAATCTCGTGGAGGCCCGGGAAAAGAAAAGGCCTCCGGTATGTTCTGCCAGTCGTAAAAGGCGACGAAAAGAACAAACCACTAATAGGGCTAACCTCCCTTTTAGTGTGATTACTTGGTTCAGGACAGAACTAAAGAAGCCTCGGACAAGCGCCGTCATGGTCGGGGGCGACGCTTGAACCCTATGCCCGCCCACAACGGTAACGACACTGCTAGCCAACTGGAAAATGATTCAAATCCAAATAGAGGTGTTTTGCAGGATATGCTTCCTGCAAACACCCTAGAAGGAAAACAAAGTCAGAGGATTAGATGGTCAGATGAAGTTAATCGACACTTCATGTTCTGTTATTACCAAGCAACAAACTTAGGAACCAACACAACTGGATACAGATCACAAGTATACACAACATTTATTACCAGATACCCAGAATTAAAATTTTTAACAGAACAACGACTAGTTGATCAGATCCGTGTAATAAACAAAAATAACAAGGTACCCCAGTCAGAATTAGAAAACATCAAACAACAAGTACAACAAATACTCGAACAAAATAATGTGCAATCAGAAGAAGAAGAAAATACAGTAATGGACTCAAACATCCCAGAGCAAACAAAGAACAACACGCATCAATTAAACAGTCAGAGGAAAACGAAATCTTAAGACAGCCACCAGAACAAGCACAAATAGAACACGAAGTGACACACATGTTAGATATAGAAGAAAAATTTCAGCTGACATATATAGAATACAAAGACACAAATACAGACATTAGACCATTCTTGCATAGACCGCCAAATAACCCACAAGTCGAAACAACAATAAAAACTATCAACACAATCATACACAACAAAATAAATGAAAACACAACTATGGAAGAGTTACAACTACTGGTTTATATAGGAGCACTCACTACACTAAATATACACACTAGGCAGAGATCAGAACCAACCAACACACAGAAGAAACCCACAAAACCAGCATGGCAACACAGGCTACAGATCAGAATAGAAAAACTGAGAAAAGACATCGGACAGCTAACACAATTGATAAGAAATGAAATGTCAGAAAAAAAACGAAAAAGGTTAGGTAAAATCTCACAACAAGAAGTGATAGAGCAATTAGATGAAAAGAAGCAGAAATTACAAGCATTGGCCAAACGACTTAGAAGATACAAAAAAAGTGAAAATAGAAGGAAACAAAACCAAACATTCAACACAAACCAAAAGAAATTTTACCAGACAATAGATAACACACACATTAAATAGACAATCCACCAAACATAAGAGACGTGGAACACTTCTGGAGCAACATATGGTCCAACCCGGTACAACATAACGGGCATGCACGGTGGATACAAGCAGAAACAGATACGTACAAGATGATACCACAAATGCCTGAAGTGATAATTTTGCAACATGATGTCACTCAAGCAATTAATTCTACTCACAATTGGAAAGCCCCTGGAAAAGATAAAATAGCAAATTTCTGGCTAAAGAAATTCACCTCAACACATTCACATCTAACTAAATTATTTAACAGTTACATTGCAGACCCATACACATTCCCTGATACACTTACGCATGGAATAACTTATCTGAAACCTAAAGATCAAGCAGACACAGCAAACCCAGCAAAATATCGCCCCATAACATGCCTACCAACAATATACAAAATATTAACTTCAGTCATTACACAGAAATTAATGACACATACAACACAGAACAAAATTATAAATGAAGAACAAAAAGGCTCTTGCAAAGGAGCATGACGATGTAAAGAGCAACTGATAATAGATGCAGAGGTGACATATCAAGCTAAAACTAAACAAAGGTCGCTACACCATGCATACATTGATTACCAAAAAGCTTTTGATAGTGTACCCCACTCATGGTTACTACAAATATTGGAAATATACAAAGTAGATCCTAAATTGATACAGTTCCTAAACATAGTAATGAAAAATTGGAAAACTACACTTAATATCCAAACAAATTCAAATAATATCACATCACAGCCAATACAGATTAAGCGTGGAATATACCGAGGAGACTCATTAAGTCCTTTCTGGTTCTGCCTTGCTCTGAACCCACTATCCAACATGCTAAATAATGCAAATTATGGGTACAATATTACTGGAACATACCCACACAAAATCACACATCTGCTATACATGGATGATCTAAAACTACTGGCAGCAACAAATCAGCAACTCAACCAATTACTAAAGATAACAGAAGTATTCAGAAATGATGTAAATATGGCTTTTGGAACAGAGAAATGTAAGAAAAATAGCATAGTCAAGGGAAGACACACTAAACAAGAAGATTACATATTGGATAACCACAGCGACTGCATAGAAGCGATGGAAGAAACAGATGCCTATAAATATCTAGGATACAGACAAAAAATAGGAATAGATAATACAAATATTAAAGAAGAACTAAAAGAAAAATATAGACAAAGACTAACAAAAATACTGAAAACAGAACTGACAGCAAGAAACAAGACAAAAGCTACAAATACTTATGCTATACCAATATTGACCTACTCATTTGGAGTAGTGAAATGGAGTAACACAGACCTAGAAGCACTCAACACACTTACACGATCACAATGCCACAAATATAGAATACATCAGATACATTCAGCAACTGAAAGATTCACGTTAAGCAGAAAGGAAGGAGGAAGGGGATTTATCGACATAAAAAACCTACATTATGGACAGGTGGACAATTTAAGAAAATTCTTTATAGAACGAGCAGAAACTGGCAAAATACACAAAGCAATCACTCATATAAATACATCGGCTACACCACTGCAATTTCATAACCACTTCTACAACCCTTTAGATCACATAACATCAACAGATACGAAGAAAGTAAATCGGAAAAAGAAAACATTACATGGCAAGCACCCGTATCATCTAACACAGCCACACATTGATCAAGACGCATCCAACACATGGCTAAGAAAAGGCGATATATACAGTGAGATGGAAGGATTCATGATTGCAATACAGGATCAAACAATAAACACCAGATATTACAGCAAGCATATTATTAAAGATCCCAATACCACAACAGATAAATGCAGACTCTGCAAACAACAAATAGAAACAGTAGATCACATCACAAGTGGATGTACAATACTAGCAAATACAGAATACCCCAGAAGACATGGCAATGTAGCAAAAATAATACATCAACAACTTGCCATAAAACATAAACTAATAAAACAACATGTTCCCACATACAAGTATGCACCACAAAATGTACTGGAGAACGATGAATACAAATTATACTGGAACAGAACCATTATGACAGATAAAACAACGCCACATAACAAACCTGACATCCTACTCCCCAATAAAAAGAAGAAATTAACACAACTAATCGAAATATCCATACCCAATACAACAAATATACAAAAGAAAACAGGAGAAAAAATTGAAAAATACATCCAACTGGCTGTGGAAGTCAAGGATATGTGGCATCAGGATAAAGTTGACATTATACCAATTATACTATCAACTACAGGAGTCATACCACACAATATCCACCAGTACATCAATGCAATACAGCTACATCCAAACGTATATATACAACTACAGAAATCTGTAATTATTGGTACTTGTTCAATTACCCGAAAGTTCCTAAATGCAATGTAACATATACCGTATAGTTGAAAGGAAGTCACGCTTGATCAAGGTCCGCGTCACTTTCCATTTTTAACCAGACATAACGTCTGAGACAAGAAAGAAATAATAATAATAATATGCGTAACATTTCTGCAAAAGGAAAGAACTGTTTTTGTGGAAATTCGTTGTTTTGTTGTTTGGTGCTACAGAAGAATGCTGAAGATTAGATGGGTAGATCAAATAACTAATGAGTAGGTACTGAATAGAATTGGGGAGAAGAGGAGTTTGTGGCACAACTTGACAAGAAGAAGGGACCGGTTGGTAGGACATGTTCTGAGGCATCAGAGGATCACAAATTTAGCATTGGAGGGCAGCGTGGCGGGTAAAAATCGTAGTGGGAGACCAAGAGATGAATACACTAAGCAGATTCAGAAGGATGTAGGTTGCAGTACGTACTGGGTGATGAAGAAGCTTGCACAGGATAGAGTAGCATGGAGAGCTGCATCAAACCAGTCTCAGGACTGAAGACCACAACAACAACACAATTAAGTACAGTTTATGGCAAGAGCGAAAAAATGTTTAAGCTTTCGCTACTCTCCGTTGCGCGTTTTTATATAAGTGGGAGTTTTCCTGCTTTTTTTATTTTGTCGGACAAATGTACAAGATTCCTAAATCATGTACTAGTTAACGAATTAACTTCTGATCTGAAAAATCGAGTATTCTTACGTTGCAAACAAACAAAAACTAACGTTATTATACACTACTTTGTTAAATATTAGCTTGTAGCCGCGCTTGTATCATTTTGTCACTTTCTCAGGCAACGGATCTGGTCTGGAATGGTCTAGTTTCTTTGCGGCTAAATTTTTCTGGTAATTTTCTTTTCTGTTAGCGCTTAAGACAGGTCCAAGACAGTTCATAGGAAAGCCGATTCTTGCACAGTAGACAATCAACTCCAAACACAAACTGCCGTTTGCGGAAATGATTAAATTCAAATAGTACTATGTACCAACGAGGTCACTTGATTAGAACACAAATGAGGCACTGAGAGCCATAAGGGCCACTAGCACAGCGTCTTCGACCCCCAATATTTAAGTGAATATCAGAGAAACCGAAGAGACAGCTTTTCGTTAATTTTCCGACATATGTACAATGTGGACCTACAGCACTTCCAGATAAACCTGACCCATCATAAGATCAACGGATGTCAGAAGCATGAATAAATGCTACAGTCTCACAATCGATGGTAGTGTGCTTTATGCTTCTCAGTGCCCCAAATGGATTACTCTATGAAAAAATCCAAAAATTAATGTACTATATCTCATTTAAAATCCCCAAAATAGGTTTTATTGTCAGTATTACTATAACATATACTGGTGTCCGATCTAATTTTACTGTATAGTGAGTGAATTCGCGTATGTGTGGAGTGTGCTACCGTGTAGCGGGATTTATCCTAAGCGAACGAAGACAAAAGTCTACTGCAGAGTGTTACCACCTGGTGGCACTGACGTAAATTTGTAGTTAAGTGGTAAGAGCTACTAGCAGTGCGCTTCGTGCACCATGCACATTGTTTACCAAATCCGTATGTATTTAGCCTGTAAGGCAATTACGTCACGCCAGTTGCGTATGCACAGAAGCTCCTTAAAATGTGCACAAGTGAAGATGTGCTCGCGCTCCTGATGCCAAGCTTCATAGTCTAGAAGAGTAATATGTAGCACAAAGATTATCGCATATACATTGCGTTTAACAGCTAATTTGCTCAGAGAAAAATTTACGCTTGTTATATTACCTGGTAACAGCACCGAGCGAGGTGGCGCAGTGTTTAGCACACTGGACTCGCATGCGGGAGGACGACGGTTCAGTCCCGCGTTCGGCCGTCCTGATTTGGGTTTTCCGTGATTTCCCTAAATCGCTTCAGGAAAATGCCCGGATGGTTCCTCAGACAGGGCACGGCCGACTTTTTTCCCCATCTTTCCCTAATCCGATGAGATCGATGACCTCGCTGTTTGGTCTCTTCTCCCAAATAAACCCAACCCTTGGTAACAGCATACCTTTTACAACTTAAGAGAGCTAAAACTGAAAGGCGAATTCCGAAAACGTATGTTAGAGCCTTTAATGATGGCTCTCGATCTTCCACCATTATCGAGTCCATCAACATGAGGTGTCAAATATGAGGTAGCCAAGGAGGTGGAAACGTGAGTTCTACTCTGCCAATACTGCTTCGCAGCTACATCAGGAAAACACAATTAATTAGCAGGAGTACAAAATAAGAAAGTATTTATTACTTAACTTTGCTGTAATCCATGATCAGTTGGTTGACAATTACAGAAGATGCGACTACACTAAGCGGCTGTAGAAAGACATAATTTACAACTCACAAATCTTGCAGTGACGAATTAATCTCTCGTAATATTGAACGTCGAATCCGGTGAATTTGAAGACTAGCTTGGAACGGAGCTACAAAGACTTGAGGGCAGCAATGACTGAGCTGCAGACGATGACTAACATCGGCGCTGGATGACCACAGAGCGCGGCTACGAACTGTAGACTGGCACAACTGCACTACTCTCCTGCTGCACATCAAGTGGCCTAGCAGCGCCTCGCGGCGAGCATAAGTACTGCGACTGGCCGTGTACTCTTTGGCTAAAACACCCGTTATTCTGTTCCGTTTATCGAGAGAATCGCATCCGGCGGATCGATCTCTCAGGCGGCGGTGTGGTCGTATGATTGACGACATCACATTTAACATGTCGGTTACATTCTTTTGAATGTTCTCCAGAGTCCCATAATGACGTCCTTTTCACACATTTTTCAGTTTCGGGAAAGGAAAAGTCACAAGGACTCAGATCAGATGAATAGAGGAGTTCCGGAACGACAGGAATACCTTTTGACGTAAAAAACTTCCGTCATGGAGTGACCGTGTGACGTGGGGCGTGGTCGTGATGCATCATTGACGTGTCTGCAGTGTCCGGTCTCACTCGATTTACCTTCTTCCTGAGCCGTTCAAGGACATCTTTGTAAAACACTTGGTAGACCGTTTGTCCTGGAGAAACAAATCAGTTATGCGCAATATCCCTATTATGAAAAAAAACAGATCACCATTGTTTTTGCCTTTGATTTGCTTAATCGAGCTTTCTCTTCGGTCAAGGCAACGTCTCAGTGTGCCTCTCCTCACTTTGCCGCTTTGTCTCAGGATCGTACTCAAAAACCCAGGACTTATCACCTGTGATCACATGATTGAACCATTCGTGGTCACTGGAAATCCTCTCAAGAAGATCAAAGCACAAGTTTCTTAGATTGTCCTTCTGATCCGTTACGAGGCTTTTCGGTACCGATTTGGCACAAACCTTTCACATGTGCAAACCTGCAGTCAAAAGTACGATGTACGGTGAAAGTGTTCAAGTGTAACAGTTCACTCTTGTCGTAATGGTAAAGTTTGTCTGTAAAATGAAGAGACAAGGAAATTTACCGTTTGAATGAGAATCAAATGGGTGACTCGGCCACTCTGTCGAGCGAAATTAACAATTTTCCGATTTTTTCCTCTATTTGAACTGTGGAAGATTGCTTATTGTCAAATTTTATTATTTTAGGTCAACGGAAAGTACCCTAAGGTTTCGATGAATGAGGCCGCAAGTATCGAAATATGTGACATAAATGGACGTATCTGTTGGGTGCATTGACTTAGACGCTTAAATTTTTGACACCAGAAAGGGGCCGTAGACCTTAGTATGTGACATAAATTTCAACTCTATTCTTGAACCCGCTCCAGAGAAAATAGGATCTTCACCTATCGACAGATGGACAAAGGGATCCTATAAGGATTCAGCTTTTACCGTGTGAAGTACTGAAACCGAAAAAGGTATTGCGAAAGAGCGGGTATACTAAATGAAATATCAAGTTAACCCTGTCTGAGACACGAAGATACTTGGGTATTCGGTCATCTTAAGACAGTCTACCGAACTCCTTCCTTTCTTTGGAGCTGCAACAAATGAAATACGCATGATCAGGACAGACACGGTATTCAATCTATTTTCTGACGACGCAAGGAAATTAGAGAGATGTTGCGCCCATTAAAAGACAGCCTTGGTCTCATTGTTCCTAGAATTTATAAATTTTTTATGAATAGTTTCGCAGTTACCTTGGTCAATCTGTGGGTACTATTTCAGAACGCTGCACGGAGCACCAACGCCACATTAAATACCGCGATATCGACAAACCTGCTGCCTCCGGCCTCAGCCTCATGAGTAAAAATACGATCATGTATGACCAAACGGAGATATTGGGTTGCTGCCTAAGTTCTTAGCGTCTTTCCATAAGCTTAATAAACACAACAGGTACACATAACAGAGACTTTAATGGTAAATAATATATCCTCCATCACTATTTACAACGGCCTGCCAACTTTTCGATTCCGCGTCTGTAGGAATCACATGGTTTTGAGGCGAAGAACTCATCGAGCCATGCTCGGAGCGCTTTTCCATACGGAAAAACGTTCTTTGCAGGTTGTTCGAAAGAGAGCGGAAAAGGTGAATAAGGTGGGAGTGGAATGACTTTCCGACCCAACTCCTGTATAGTGTTTTTTGTCAGTCTAGCAGAATGCAGGCCGGCGTCATCGTGGAGAAGCATCACTTCACGCAGTCTTTCTCTTTGCTGTTCTTGGATTGGGTCTGTTTTTGACAAATGTCAGCAGTGATGGTTACACCTCTGGGAAGCAACCACACCATAGCTGTTCCTCAAGATGCACAACATTATCTTTTGTGGTTGCGCGCAGGTCTTTGCACAGGAAGTTGCTGCTTTGTTTGGTCTCAAAAATTCCTTTCTTTTCCTTGTGTTAGCATAAAGACACCATTTCTCATCACCAGTAACGATGTAAGATAGGAACGGTCGGAGTTCTTCACGAGCCAGTTGATGACGAGCAAGCAGATTCACATATGGCCACCCACAGACTTTTGTGACTCTGGATTACAACATACTGTATCCATACTCCCGATTTTTGAGTCCTTCCCCATTGCATGTAAATGTCGTACGATGGTGGAATGATCACAGTTCGTCACATTTGGCACTTCACGAATACTCTGACGTGTATCATTGTGAATTAATGCATTTAAACCATTTTTATCAAATCCCGAAGATGTTTCAGAACGTGGAGAGTAACTAATGTAAAAATGGTCCTGCTTAATATGATAAAACCATTTTATTGTCGTGCTCTGTCCAATAGCATTATCACCATACACGGCGCAAATGTTTCTGGCTGCCTCAGCTGCTGTCGCCCCTCTATTGAACTCAAACAGAAGAATATGTCGAAAATGTTCCTACTTCTGCATTTGACACTCCATTTTCCAGCGACCACATCCCCACTCACTATCTCCAAATGATAAAATAACAATATGCAAACTCAAATAGCAAAAATGAACTACAAATAAAAAATGACAGTCGATAAATAAACTATAACAACTGGACTGTCAACATGCAAAACAAACGCTACTGACTTATGCACAAAGCTAATATTATTCCACGTATCAACCTGCTGGGATTGTCTCATCGAAGACGATGTTGAGGTCAGAATGTGCGACAACAACTTCAACCGAGACAATGGCTGTATCTTTAATGGTGCAGGGAAAGGGCGCTTTACGCTGAAACGCAACAGAAAAATAAGCTGAACAATCCACCATGGCTACCAATGCCCCTCCTTCATAGACGCGGACACAGCCTCTCGCAGTATGCGAAAGTCCCGTGACTTCGTGACGTTTCCATGGCATAATTAGTCAAAGTAAATAAAATACTACAAAGCCTGCAGATAACTCCTGACGTTGGCGATAGAGATTACATACTTATCTGAGGCGACAAGAAATCCGTGAAGCATTTAACAAAGAAAGTCTCCTCGAAAAACTGCGTTCTAAATTCAGGTACTGCAACTGAGTAGAACAGTTGCCGTCATCAAAAACGCCTCGTAATATTGTCTTAGAATCATTGGTGATGTGTGATCTTGCGTTTAGGCCTTTCCTTTAGCTCTTAGTTCGCTGAAAAAGTTGTTGTATATTGCTATGTACCTATCAGAAGTCAAGGTCTGGTGGAAGAGTATTGGTCTAAGAAGAGGTGCTACCCTGGTGGCAGCCACCCACCTGCCCCCCTTCCTCCAGCCGATATTTTCACGTCATTAGATCATGAAGAGCCCCATGGTATAACTCATGATTATTTTAGAGAGGGCTTCCGCGCCGGTTGTTCTATGCCTTCGCGTAACCTCAGAACATTAGATAAGCATTATCAATAAAAAGATGATTTCAAGATGTTCCTTCCCGTCATACAAATACTCCAGTATGGACAGCTGAATTGCCGGCACAGTATCTGGTTTGATCAGACGATCACTGCAATTTCTTTTTGGGACTTCCATGCTTGTGTTCGTGGCAAACTCTGTATACAGATGCTAATCGTAACACTCCCGCCGAAATGGCAGTGTCACATTAATACTCATACCTAGTTTCAGTCCTAACCTACTTTTCTACAGATTAAGAATCACAAGCCTTCATTTCCTGCGTAACAAACTGCGTGACGTTTGAATGACACTTGGATAATTTCCTCAGGATCGAAGATACGAAAGATGAAGGCTACACGTTAGGACGGTTATTTAAGGATAACGAACTTCTTATTGCATCGTTGTTCCACAAAAACCAGTGATCGAAAAAATGCATATTGTTCGGAAAACGTCAGTGTTTCATGACCTTCACTAAATTATTTTAACTGAAACCTTTATCAACGAAATACTCGGTGCTAATATTTAGTGCACTTTCTAGCGTCCTATCAAGAGCAATCAAGTTTTTGATGATATGCCATGAGACACACAGCAGCGACTATGCGTATCATGGACGCTCCCGATAGTGGTTCGGATGAGCTCGAGATTTTCCGATACGGCGCAGAGCTCGAAACCGTATCGAATCTGTTCGAACACCCACGTGACAACTGACTCGCTCGCCGCGGATGCAAGGGATAGGCTAATGTGAGAAAATTAGACTAGCCACAACAAGCGGCTTAGCTCTCCTTAAAATTTGACAATTTCGTGAAACATGTTGAGGAAATACCACTAAAGCCTACCAACTTAGAGACTTTTCTTGTGTTTCAATAAATTTGCAATAACAGTTCCTGTAGAGTATCGATGTGTGTGGATGTACAAACATTTAAGCTTCTTTTTAAGTAAAGGTAACAGCCAAAGGTGAAAACATCGTCCTTCAAAAAATATTACTTGATTCTAAATGAAGTATAATATTTTACGTGATTATGAAAAGCTGTAGGATTTACTAAGTGGATAGCAAATGAAATCTTCCATCCCTGTTCAGGTATAATAACGGGAACTGGATTTTAATCACCTTGAAAGGAAGATGGCAACATTGAGATTGAACAGGGAAGAAAATTAATCGAGAATTAAATGACTAACTAATGAAATATTCTGTCTATACCCCACAGACTGTGACTGATTACTATCTCGAGAGTAAATTAGTGACAAGACCAGTTGTGGAGATTGATCAACAGGCGACGTCATTAGATTGCGGGACGTGCTCGAAAGTTGGACTGAAACATGATTCCGACTGCTACGGTCGCAGGTTCGAATCCTGCCTCGGGCAAGGATGTGTGTGACGTCCTTAGGTTTGTCAGGTTTAAGTAATTCTAAGTCTAGGGGACTGACGACCTCAGATGTTAAGTCTCATAGTGCTTAGAGCCATTTTTTTATTTATCCATATGTAGGTCGGCCACAAAAAATATTTTCGAACTCGGAGGTGAAAGTTTATTGAAATTTCTTTAGAAGATCCCGTCGCAGCGAGAAACGCCAAATCGTTTATCATATTCTCTCCCCTATTTGACGATGTTACAAAACGTGTTGCCGTTTTTTGAACTGTTTCGATGTACTCCTTTAACCTTATCTGGTAAGGATCCCACACCGCGCACGGACAAGCGTAGTGTAGATAGTCTCGTCTGTCTGGCACATCGGTTGCATCTTCTAAGTGTTCTGCCAATAAAACGCAGTCTTTAGTTAGCCTTCGCCGAAACACTTTCTGTGTGTTCTTTCCAATTTAAACTGTTCATAATTTTAATTCCTCGGTATTTAGTTGAATTTACGGCCTTCAGAACTGATTGACTATCATACACCGGAAGTTTAATGGATTAGCACTCACGTGGATGGCCTCATAATTTTCATTATGTAGAGTCAGATGCCGAGTTTCGCACCATACAGACATATTTTGTAAACCGTTTCGCAGTTCGTTTTGATCTTTTGATGACTTCACCATACGGTAAACAACAGCGTCATCTGCAAAGAACGCAAGACGGCTGATCGATTGTCTCCTGAATCGTTTATATATATAAGGAACAGCAGAAGCTCTATAACACTACCTTGGGGAACGCCAGATATCACTTATGTTTTATTCGATGACTTTCCGTGAATTACTACGAACTGTGACCTCTCTACAGGAAACTCTTCTGAATACAGAATTATTTGAGGTGATCAAAAGAAATGAGAGCCCGCGGCCTTGCCGCAGTGGTGACAGCGGTTCCCGTCAGAGCACCGAAATTAAGCAGTGTCCAGCTGGGCTAGCACTTGGATGGTTGACCATCCAGTCTGCCGAGCGCTGTTGGCAAGCCGGGTGCAACCAGCCCTTGTGAGGCAAACTGAGGAGCTACTTGACTGAGAAGTAGCGGCTCCGGTCTCGTAATCTGACATACGGCCGGGAGAGCATGTAAGTAGGCTGTTAAGGTTTTTTTATTGGTAACGCCACGTAGCGCTCTGTATGAAAATAACTGGCTGTGCTGTGTGCAGTCTGTGGCTGGTTTGCATTGTTGTTGGCTATTGTAGTGTTGGGCAGTTGGCTGTTAACAGCGCGTAGCGTTGCGCAGTTGGGGGTGAGCCTCCAGCAGTGGTGGATGTGGGGAGAGAGATTGCGGAATTTTGAGAGCGGACGATATGGACGTGTGTCCATCAGAAAGAGTAAATTTGTAATATTGGATATCATGGACCGATATATATATATATATATATATATATATATATATATATATATAATGACTTTTGAACACTATTAAGGTAAATACATTGCTTGTTCTCTATCAAAATCTTTCATTTGCTAACTATGCCTATCAGTTGTTAGTGCCTTCAGTAGTTTGAATCTTTTATTTAGCTGGCAGTAGTGGCGCTCGCTATATTGCAGTAGTTCGAGTAACGAAGATTTTTGTGAGGTAAGTGATTTGTGAAAGGTATAGGTTAATGTTAGTTAGGGCCATTCTTTTGTAGGGATTATTGAAAGTCAGATTGCGTTGCGCTAAAAATATTGTGTGTCATTTTAGTGTTGATCAGAATAGGTAAAGAACTAAATGCGAAATGTCCAAGTACGTTCAGTTCTGCTCAGCTGTTTGAAAATCAAATAATGTAAGAGATACATCAGCACAGTAATTCATTAATTTTTCTAAGGGGACGTTTCAAGCGGAGTGTTGACCACATGCCCTCCGTACCCGCATCCAGTGACGCCTGTGGGCTGAGGATGACACGGCGGCCCCGTCGGTACCGGTGGACCTCCATGGCCTGTTCGGCGGAGTTTAGTTTTAAGATAAATGGGAAACACTTTATAATTTCGACCCTAAATGCCTGAGAGAGACTGGTACTGCGCGTACTATATTTTACAAGAATCCTCGTTCAATGCCCTTATTTGGTCACAAAGTGTAGGAGTCGTCACAAATTATTTGGCGATCAACGCTGAACGTCGTCAGTGTAGGAAACAAAGGTTATGAGCATGGGCCCTTTCCGCCGTTTGCGCTGAGAGCGCGAATTCCGGACAGCAGCGTTTCTTTACAGACTTGGAGCTATTCCCTGCGGCATACTTGTCGCTACTTTGTGTTGGCAAATAAGAACAGGAGCCCCACCGGATCGCGAAGCGCGCAGTTGCCTTGGCCGGCCTCCAGGCTCTAATGAGTGTGGACAGCGTGTGAAAATATGCGCAGTGTGAGAGGTCGCGCCACTGACACCTGTTACCACGGCGTGGCGACAGCTTGAGCCAGGTTAGTGTTGGCTCCCTGCCTGGGCCCTGCTGCTGCTGCTGGGCCATGCGTGCGGTAAAGAGACCGCACACTTGTTGCTTTCTGTCTGTGTCTTGCATGGTCCTTGGGGCAGTGGTGTTGTAGCAGATCCTGTCGAACAACGCTGAGCTAGGTGTATAAATCACTATCAGCTGCGAAGTTACTGCTGGAAGATAACAATACTGTAAACAATGCTTACAAGGGAACCTCCCCATCGCAACCCCCTCAGATTTAGTTGTAAGTTGGCACAGTGGTTAGGTCTTGAAAAACTGAACACAGATCAATCGAGAAAACGGGAAGAAGTTGTGTGGAACTATAAGAAAATTAGGAAAATATACAAACTGAGTAGTCCATGTGGAAGATAGGCAACACCAAGGACAGTGTGCGCGCAGGAGCGCCGTGGTCCCGTGGTTAGCGTGAGCAGTTGCGGAACGAGAGGTCTTTGGTCCAAGTCTTCCCTCGAGTGAAAAGTTTAATTTTTTATTTTCAGACAATTATCAAAATTCAGGCACTCACACACAATCAACTTCGCTCTCCAAAATTTCAGGACATGTTCAGATTTGCTTGGACATATGCAGGATTTGACGGTCTACACACGGAAAAATTTGAAACGTTAAAAACATATGTTTTGACAGAGCACAGGGAAAACTGTGCGACTGTGAAACTGTTGCATTCATTTGTTGCAGTTGATGTGACAAACTCTTATGTTTTCATCACTTTTTTGGGAGTGATTATCACATCCACAAGAAAACCTAAATCGGGCAAGGTAGACGAACCTCTTTACCCATCTCTTTGCGAAAATAAAGTAAACCTTTCACTCGAGAGAAGACTTGAACCAAGGACCTTTCGTTCCGCAGCTGCTCACGCTAACCACGGGGCCACGGCGCTCCTGAGCTCACACTGTCCTTGATGTTGCCTATCTTGCGCATGGACTACTCAGTTTGTATATTTTGCTTATTTTTTTCATAGTTCCACACAACTTCTTCCTGTTTTCTCGATTGATCTGTGTTCAGTTTTTCAAGGCCTATCCACTGTGCCAAATTATAACTAAATCTGAGGGGGGTGCGATGGGGAGGTTCCCTTGTTGGTAGATGAAGTTTGACGTTTGATGTTTGATGTTTGAGAAAACATTCAACGACGCTAGAGGGCGTCGAAGTTTTAGGTGCCGGCGCCTGTAAATGTATGCAGGTGATTCCGGGATGATGTTACCGACTTTCTAGGACGATGGCGAAGGATGAATGTAACAATCTGAGGTAAGGCTATCAGTACGGGAAACGAACAAGTCGAAAGTTATAAGCTAAAACCGTTCTGATACCCCTGACAGTGGAATACGTCTGCTGTTGCTGTTGTTGATAAGATTTGATGGTAGGCAACTTTCAGAGGTGGTGATATGGACGAAAACTAGAAAAAATTTAAACATGGACTCTAAAATGCATACCTTAAGAGTTATGAGCACTTGCTCAATAGAGATTTGTTTCACAGTAGCGAAGATGGTTCAAATGGCTCTGAGCACTGTGGGACTTAACATCTGAGGCCATCAGTCCCCTAGAACTTAGAACTACTTAAACCTAACTAACCTAAGGACATCACACACATCCATGCCCGAGGCAGGATTCGAACCTGCGACCGTAGCGGTCGCGCGGTTCCAGACTGAAGCGCCTAGAACCACTCGGCCAGAACGGCCGGCGTAGCGAAGATGAACAAATGCTTATAGCTCCTCAGGTATGCACTTTAGAACTCATGTTTGCTGGACGTTTTTTCCTTGTTTTGGTCCATACTACCACATCTGAAATTTGCCTGCCCTACAATCTCAGCAAGACCAGTACCGGTACATATACTCCACTCTCAGACGTTTAAGAACGATTTTCGCTTATAATTTTCGACTCATTTGCTTCTGGTACCAGGGACCTTTGTCTCAAATTCATGCATTTATCCTTCTCCATCATCTTAGAAGGTTTGTAAATTCATCATGGGATCACCTACGTGTATTTATAGGCGCTGTCTCCCATAATTTCGGCGCTCTGCAACGATTCCGGAGCTGGATTGCTACGTAAAACTTGATCTCTAAGTCCCGCCTACAACCTCTAGTAGTCTGTAACATGAATTGTGAAACATTCAGAACTTTAATCGATTTCCAGATTCAAATGTAATTATCATGACTGTTCTTTAACTTGGGTGACACGTAAGTTAGTGAACGTTGGGGCTTGTTTGAAAGGATTGCGTACTAATTAGTACAATGCATTTTCTAAAATGCAGAGGAAGTAATAAAAAAACGTAGGTGATCAAAGTTAGCATGAATCTGGGGATACATTGACCGACCTATAGTTCCATCACAACTTCAGCAACCATTTCATTTGTGGCCCGTGTTTGAAAAACACAATGAAACTTTGACCACCCAGAAATAAATACATTGATCTAAAGTTTTCTTAAGTGCTTTATTAAGTCTCATAAAAGAAAAATCTAGTACATTAATCAAACAGTGTGATTCATCATGAAAACTGCAAATATTATGAAAGGTACCACACATGTGACCCCAAATTTAGCTAAGCATCGGACCTTCAGTTTCATCCAACTTAGACTTAAATCCTCGTTTCAAAATATCGACTGCAGTTAGAATTACTGTTATCTGTTCTTCATTTATCGAGACAATGTCTGGCACTAGTGGCCAAACAAACTTCATTCCTTGAATCGGTAGCTACTTGAGATTATATGTTGTATCTGAATTACTGCCTGAACCACAGCAGCTTGCAATTTGTTTTTATTCATTGTAGGCACGTTAGAGGTTACAAATGAGCCTTCGTCTATATACCAATGTATGTCTGTATTCCTTAGCTCTACACTGCCACTGACATCAGGACTGTTTAATAAACTGTGTATCTGTAATCCTGGGGTAACAATGACCAGTGGTAATAAACTGTGTATCTGTAATCCTGGGGTAACAATGACCAGTGGTCAAAGTAGCCCCGAAAGAGAAAAATCATGCAGAAGACTTCAGGTCGCGTAATATAGTGGCAGATGTATACACGTGCAAAAACCCAATCAGTGGTTTGTTTTGAGGATTAATCGAGTAACATACATGAAACAAACACCTTCGCACCTTTTCGTATACAATTATCAGTTGCAACAGGTTCACCAACTGCTGGCACTGTTGCCAAGAAAATCGGCACGAAATGGAGCCATTTAGTGTATATTGATGGGACTCTACGACAAAACACGTATACTAAACACCCAACTGAGAGCCAAAATGGCTCAAATGGCTCTGAGCACTATGGGACTTAACTTCTGAGGTCATCATTCCCCTAGAACTTAGAACTACTTAAACCTAACTAACCTAAGGACATCACACACATCCATGCCCGAGGCAGGATTCGAACCTGCGAGAGTTGCGGTCGCACGGTCCCAGACTGTAGCGCTTAAAACCGCTCGGCCACCCCGGCCGGCAACTGAGAGCCAGCAAGAGGCCTGTACAACTTTTGGTGTATGAGTGGCCAAAATAACCAAGGCTGTCAAAGGATACCAGTTTTGTTGTACTAATGAAGTCTGTAAATCTTAGCTGCAGTGATATGTAATTTCTTACATGTAGAGAAATTCTCTTATCGTCATGAGCGTGGCAGCGTTGGACTCCTAGTCTTACTGCAGATGATTTTGTCAAAACTTGCGGTGTGAATATATTGGGACATGTGAAACGATTACCACCGAGAAACAGTTGGTAAAATTTTTACTTAATTTGAATTTATTCTTCAAAAGAGATGGTCGAGGCAAATTTTCCGTTTTGGGAGACACTAATTCCGGGCTATACCGAAGGCGTGGCGAGATAGGTCACTGTCACGGGCGCAGACAATGACGAAGAAATAAAAAAAGAAAGGCAGTGCGCCAGTTTTCCTACCCCTCACGTTCACCTTTTCTGCCTACTGATAAGCGTCAGTTAATTGCTGGACCTTAACATCTCATTTGATTCAAAACCAGTACTTTCTGAACTTTATGCCTATCAGTAAATAAAATATTTAATGTTTGTTATCAAGAAAGTTAGTGATTGTCAGCAGTAAGCCATATTACTTCCTCGTCCTTCCTCATGATTGTTTTTGCATGTAATTTTCTCTGTCGTTTGGTTTAGTATGTGACGAGCCTGGGTGGACACAGTGGGGCAGCAGGTGACTTGATGTTCGGACTGACCGCCCAGGGAGCTACGACTGGCTTTTCGGAGGGAAAGGCGGGTAGCAGTGACTGCCCTGGGCAGGGACTTGCCATCGAACCAGCCTTTGTCAGCGATGGCGTAAGCGAGTCGCGTCCCTGTAGTTTTTCACATCACGCACCTTGCGCGATGTGGGATCTAGGACTACATTCACGGAAATTTTTAAAGTACGTGTTGAACACCTGTACTCGTAGAGAGTCTCAGTGTTTACAACCATAGTCATCTAGCCAAAACACATTTCAAAGGAAACTGTTTTGTACCAAAAAGTCGGCTTCCAGAAATTCCAAATGAGGGGCAGTCAGTGATAGATAAAGATCTTGGCATATCATGAGAAGCGTCTGGGCTGCACTGTGAACAGGAATTATTTTCTGTTTGTAAAGCGATGGGCTGACTTTGTCGCCACATTATACACTGTGACTAAATTCTGGCCTAAAGAGTTGTTAGAGGGCTTCGCACTGTCCAATCTAAAAAAAATATCAGAGTAGGAACAGATAAGAAACCAATTTTCCACAAGCGCTGACGTGGAGGTGAACGTATTGGCTGAAGTAATGAGCTTAACGGGGGAGTGGGAGAGGAATTGAAAATTGTTCAAGACCTGCTTGTATCAGTTTGTAACGACTGGTTAATGTTGTAAACTTTTTTCTACGTAGGGAGACAGCTGTCTTGGCCAGGTTACAAGGGAGCTATTTTTATTGGTGCACGAGAACTCCGCTCACTGATAGAATGGAGGAAGAACTCTGTGTTGGTGGAGAACTTACTTCGTCTGAGTAGACAGAGCAATCTGTTGGTAGAGAACACACTTCAGCTTGGGAGAAAGAAGAGAACAGACTTCCTTTTGAGATACGGAAGAGAACGCTTGATCCCGAGACTTCATCATGAGGAAAGCTGATTGTTTCTGTCGGCAGATTACTGCGCCTACTGCGCTCCAGTCACCTTAGTGCCGAGTACGGTGAGATATGGCAGCTTGGGCGGGCAGGGTACGAGAGTCACTGTCCATTTGTTTGCGCGATGTTAGGATTAGCCACATTTCACGATTCCAACACATTTTCTCGAATGATTGAAGGCTTATTCGTGACTCAGTCGCCAATGTTAAGAGATGTATGTGTAGTTTTTCATTCTTATGGTGGATCTAGGCAATCACTGCGTGACCACTGCGCATTTGTCTTCCCATTACAAAAGCGTGTACTTCAGTCTCACCCTGACACCTAATTCATCCAGGTTTAGCAGTGGTAGTTAGGAGTTAGATTCGTACTGGTCCATGTCAACAGTTGTTAATTTCCTTATTCTCTGAATCCCTGTATCCTAACAGAGACTGTAATGATTTGTTATTCACGTATGCCCGCAGAAGCTTTGTAATAAACACTGTTTGATGTGGACCACTGTTTCATATCGTAGATAAACAAGATGTTTATTTGTCTTTTGTGGAGTACAAGACCCACGTCTCATATTTGCTAGGGCCACCCCTGTCCTATTAGTTATAAAATGCCTGACACTTTTTTGATGGAAGGCACGCTAGCTCACGGCGAGCGATCTGACTATTGGCTAGTCCAGCTGCCGCTGACAGTTCTGATATCCACAGGAGTATGTCCAAGGCTCAGCTATACACTCACACCACGACAGGAAGTATTTTTCTCGACAAGAGAGTGTAAACGCACTGCGCTGCCACAGTGTCATTTTCGTTGAAGCAGTGTCATAAAGAAACGGTTAGTACCGAACACTCCTCTTGTCGCTACCATGGCTTATTGGTCAATCTTACGCTTGGTTCACGGAGCTGCCACCTTCTCAGTATGCTCAACACTGGAGTTCTTGCTGTTAGTTCCCCGCGCTGTTGCAAGTTCACAAAGGTCGGCAAGCGGATGCTTAAGCAAATATGGTTTTAGATTGAAGACTTCCAGAATTTGCCGATTTCAGCCGAATGAGGACTAATACCAATTTATAAGGAACATATAAAATCATTTTTGTCGTACTTCATACGAAATACAGATTTATCAGTATTCATGTCCACCACAGATTCCTCTTTCATATACTTGTAACAATATGAAAATACACAGCAAAAATTGCAGTCAGGTCATGAGAGTCCTATGATTTTGTTGCAAGTGGCGCTTACCAATGCATCGACAGCACGTAGGTGGGCGGCCTCATAGCATTATCCCCAGCCGCCATACCCTGGAATCTGTCGTTGCCATAATCTTATGCCACCGCGGAATTAATACACTGAAGCCCCAAAGAAACTGGTGAAGGCATGCGTATTCAATACAGAGATATGTAAACAGGCATAATACGGCGCTGCGGTTGCGAACGCCTACACAAAACAGCAAGTGTCTGGCGCAGTTGTTAGATCGGTTACTGCTGCTACAATGGCAGGTTATCAAGATTTAAGTGAGTTTGAACGTTATTTTATAGTTGGCGCACGACCGATGGGAAGAGCATCTCCGAGATAGCGAGGAAGTGGGGATTTTCCCTTACCGCCAGTTCACGAGTTTACCGTGAAAATAAAAAATCCGGTAAAACATCAGATCCTCGACATCGCTGCGGCCGGAAGAAGATCCTGCAGAACGACCGAAGAGAATCGTTCAGTGTAACAGAAGTGCCACCCTTCCGCAAATTGCTGTAGATTTCAATGCTGGGGCATCAACAAGTGTCAGCGTGCGAACCATTCAACGAAACATCATCGATATGGGCTTTCGGAGCCGGAAGGTCAACTCGTGCACCCTGGATGACTGCACGACACAAAGCTTTACGCAAGGACTGGGGCCCATCAGTGCCGACATTGAGCTGTTGATGACTGAAGATATGTTGCCTGGTCGGACAAGTCGCATTTCATATTGTATCGAGCGAATGGACGTGTGCGGGTATGGAGACAATGTCATGAATCCATGGACCCCCCATGTCAGCAGGGGACTGTTCAAGCTGGTGGAGGCTCAGTAACGGTGTGGGGCATCTGCCGTTGGACAGATATTGGATTCCTGATAGGTCTAGATACGACTCTGGCAGGTGACACGTACGCAAGCGTCCTGTCTGATCATCTGCATCCATTTATGTCCATTGTGCGTTCCGACGGACTTTGGCAATTCCAGCAGGACAATGCGACGCCCCACACGTCCAGAATTGCTACAGAGTGGCTCCAGGAACACTCTTCTAAATTTAAAAACCTCCCCTGGCCGCCAAACTCCTCAGACATTCACCCCGTCGTACTCTTACGGATTTATGGACAGCCATGCATGATTCATCCTGTCAACTCCCTCCAGCACTACTTCAGGCATTAACCGAGTCCATGCAACGTCGTGTTGCCACCCGTCAGTGTGCTTGCGGGTGCCCTACACGATGTTAGGCAGTTGTACCAGTTTCTTTGGCTCTTCAGTCTAGTAAACCTGGACGCTGCGAGTCTGATTCCAAGGTAATGGAAGTCAGAGAAAGCAGAGTGGTGCACCCGTGTACACGTTCACGGGAAGCGAATCAGACGAATGAGACGAAACGAGAGGGTGACCTCTGTGAGTGAGCCGAGTGAGTCTTGCGGAGCATGGAGTCTCCAGCAGTTTATAACCTCGGTACTGTGCCTCTATAGCTAAAAACATAGTCAGTTTCCAAACACTACAGGGTACTTTTATTTCCTATCCATGTTACGTCTTTATGACGGGAAAAGGGCTTTATTACTGCTATGGTTGCGTTTTCCATATGACACTAGCAGGAAGACATGGAGATAAATTCTCTCTCTGCGGCTGCGTGGGGTACTAACAAAATTTGTATGTAAACAGCTTTCTATAATGGCCACCGCTGTATTGGGATTTTTAATGGAAGTGATTTATGGTAATAAAATAATTATTCTGATATAACTGCCTGATAGTCCATTCCTTCATCAACCAATTTGCAGTATCAGAACTTCACTCATAATTCATTTAGTGGGGGAGATTTACATATTAAATTTATTTAATCGACCCATGATTGTGGTCATTGGATTTGTAATTTCATCAACTGTCACAATTTCTGATCTAAAATTAATTGTCTGGATTTATAAAATGCTGCTTCTCTGCATGGTCTGGAGGAAAGAGATAACTTCGTGTTGCCAACATGAGCGTGATTTGCACTGGGTAATTCTGCGGTCTACAGGGTGTTCCATGTGATAATATTTGCTCTATCTACTTCTAGATCCAAACTACTCACGCCGCTGTATGGTGCGTGGATAATGGTTTAAAGTGTAGACAACCTAAAACATCATCACCATAAATCATCATCTCATCTCTAAAACTCCATCCCCTTTAATTTCATAAAAGTTTTAAGATGTAGAAACGAGGTTTAGAGCAAATAGTAGTAGGCAGAGCATTATGTAATTCCATTGTATGGGTGTTTTTTGGGTACTTATGTTCAAACATATATGTTTTTCTTTTAATGGATCGATGTACTTCTTTCTAGCGGTATTTGACCGTTCTTGGGAACACAAGTACATTAATGCACTCTAAGACAAAAAAAAAAAGACGCATCACGGAGGAACTGTACAGGTGGGATGGAAATCGGTGGTTGTGACGAACCTGTACAAGCAAATGACAGTGATTTCAGAAAAACTGGATGATTTATTCAAAAGAAAGAGCTTTACAAATTGAAACAGTCAATAACGCATGGTTCATTTCTGATAATTATGCAAGTAATTATACGATTTGGCGGTAATTGACGGAAGTTTTGGATGTCCACCTTACGATATCGTGCCAAATCCGTTCAATTGGCGCGTGAAATAGTCAAAATATCCAACTGGTTGGAGGACCCTGCCTACAATACGCCAACCGTTCACAGTTGGGGAGAGATCCGGCGACCTTGCTGTCCACGGTAGGGTTGACAACCACGCGACAAACAGCAGAAACTCTCACACGAGCCGGTGGGCATTATCTTGCTGAAATGTAACCCCAGGATGGCTTGCCACGAAGGGCAACAGAACGAGGAGTGCTGTAAGAGTGCTTGGATGACAACCACAGGGGTCCTGTTAAGCAAACGAAATGGCACCTTAGACCGTCACTGCTGTCTGTTGGACCATGTGGTGGGCGACAGTCAAGCTGGTATCCCACTGATGTCCGGGGCATCTCCAGACTCGTCTAAAGTGGTCATCAGGGCTCAGTTCGTAGCTCAACACATCACTGAAGACAGTTCTACTCCACTCAGTGAGATTCCCGGCCACAATATGACAAAATTATGCATCTATTTGTCTATTATTGTTTTCCAAAAGTGTTGTTACAGTATCTCGATCTATTTACGAAATAAAAGGGGTGCCAATTTTACGTGACCCGCCGTTTATAGCACACACCACTGTCGGTTTTCCTCATTTTCTTCCATTCACAAGAGTTCCTGGTGGCATATCGACATTTATAGGCCCGGTTATATTGTCACGTAGAACAAGGCGTAATTAGATGAATAACGAACACTAACTGCACATAACGAAGGTTTATTCAGTACTTGTTCATACAAGAGCGTGGAGCGAACTGCCTCCGGCCAGAACACATACGGTATACACACAGTTACAGAACATTCCAGTACAATGACTCTTGACATTTGTGGATACCAATTATTCAAAATGACAGTCACAATCGCATTATTTTTTTGCCGCCACCTGGTTTCAACTCGCGATGGGATCATCTTCAGGGAAATTTACACTGTAAAGTTATAATATTAATAAGTAATCATGCACGTAATCTACAAGCAATTAGTCAAAGTTACATAAATAAGCAGATTTTTATACCAATTTGGTCGCTCGCTGGAGTCGTCACCCTGCCTGTGCACGGTTGGTAACTATACATGGTTGGTTCTCTGCATGAGCTTAAATAACGGCCAACAACACGTGGGCAGACGGTAACGCCCTCCACGGTGACCAACGATAGTTACATGCTTAAGCAAGAAATCGTAAATTTTAAAGTTTATTCCAGTTGTAATATAAAACATAATAAATAATAAATATAACTAATTAAATCTCGATCAATTTACAATTATTTAAAATTCAGGTAACTGTTGTCCCACTCATTTTTCACATCATTTGTGGATAGAGTAGAGCCCTTTATCTTTTGTGGTAGGGACGCCGTTGCCATGGGCGGTAGTATAAATCAAGCGCCCCCTTGTGTGTTGGAGCGCTGTCGTCTTGGTAGCCCCTTCGTATAAGTCGTCTGCTATAATACCATTTTTGAGCGGCGTTCGTTGTTACGGTAACGGCGTACCATAACCATTCTTCCGTCGTTGTGACCGAGCGATTCTAGGCGCTTCAGTCTGGAACCGCGTGACAGCTATGCTCGCAGGTTCGAATCCTGCCTCGGGCACGGATGTGTGCGATGTCCTTAGGTTAGTTAGGTTTAAGTAGTTCTAAGTTCTAGGGGACTGATGACCTCAGATATTAAGTCCCATAGTGCTCAGAGCCATTTGAACCAAGGTACGCTGATAATCTCAAATGGTCCATTGTAAATGAATTCAGATTTTGAAATTTCATGGTCGATCCCGCTTGACTTTTCGTGTGCTTTAACAAGTACAATCGCCAATAGCAAATTTGGCAAACCGCGCTTTAGCGTCATGACGCCGTATTCGCGCTTCAGGTTCCTTTTTCATCATTTCTCGCAGGTGTTATTTCTTTACTTCGAGGTTAATATCAACTCTCGGAGAGAAATGAATCATTTCTGCCACCAAACTTAAAGACTTATGGTCTAATAGTATTTCTTATGGAGTGTAGCCCGTGCATTCATGCGTCAAGGCATTCATTCATTATTTTCTCGAATTCACCGACGTAATTGCCCCACGATCTGTGATTGTGGTGACAATACGTTCGGCAAAGCAGACCTAATTGACGCATGTACCGTTCTGCGGGATAGCCGCTTGGGGAATAGGCCGAAATGTGTATTACTTCGATTCCATTGCTTTTCATTCCTTCATTCCGTAATTTGGAAGTAAATTGCGCTCCGTTATCGGACAAAACCGCTTTTGGTTTGCCGACGTGCACAAAGTAATCATTAAGAAATCTGTTACAAACCGCTCTAGCTGTTGCCTTTCTTATCGGTTACAACTTGATAAACTTAGAAAATGTTTCTAGCACCGCTAATATGTACGCGAAATTCCCTGAAGTCTGCCGGCCGCGGTGGTCTCGCGGTTCTAGGCGCGCAGTCCGGAACCGTGCGACTGCTACGGTCGCAGGTTCGAATCCTGCCTCGGGCATGGATGTGTGTGATGTCCTTAGGTTAGTTAGGTTTAAGTAGTTCTAAGTTCTAGGGGACTTATGACCACAGCAGTTGAGTCCCATAGTGCTCAGAGCCATTTGAACCATTTCCCTGAAGTCTTGGGGACCATAGAAGCCCGTACAAACCAAATCCAGCACATCGTTAGGTCTTATGCACTGCATAGGGCCACGCCTCGACCAGTTCGTTACCATCACCCTCTGGCACTTATCACATATCTTTATTCTTTCAGCAACCCTTTTTTGCATATTATTAAAATTTACAACTTCCTCTAGTTCTCAGTGCACTTCTTTTGTCCGCAATGACCATAATATAAATGATAGTAGTCAGTTATCTCTGTGACCTACTTGGCTGGCTAACACAGTCGCCTGTTATTGCTATCTTCACCTTTACATATGTACAAGATATGGTTATATATTTTGTAATACTTCCTCAGTTTCTCCGCCCGCCGGAGTGGCCGTGCGGTTCTGGGCGCTACAGTCTGGAACCGAGCGACCGCTACGTTCGCAGGTTCGAATCCTGCCTCGGGCATGGACGTGTGTGATGTCCTTAGGTTAGTTAAGTTTAATTAGTTCTAAGTTCTAGGCGACTGATGACCTCAGAAGTTAAGTCGCATAGTGCTCAGAGCCTTTTGAACCATTTGAACTTGTCATACCTGTTCTTAACAATTATTAAACAGTCGTCCTCGTTTTGATGACGACGCATGTGTTTACAGGTGCTCTCTATTCTTTTACGACCTTCTACATCTTGAACGCAGTATAATTTCAGTAAGCCTTCAAACTCGTCCTCCACAAGCCGATGATCGGTTTCAGGCAAACGTGAAAGCGCGACCGTTGTACAGTTGTCTGATCCTCTCACGTAACAAATGTCATAGTAAAACTGCTGCAAGAAGAGAGACCACAGTGTCAATCCTTTAGATAAGTGAGCGCCTTGTGATCCGTGTGAATTATCACCTTTCGGTCCCACAAATAACCTTTAAAGTTTCTGAAACCCCATACGATAGCGAGACATTCTTTCTCAGAAATCGTATAGTTTAGCTCACATTTCGTCAACGTTCGGCTTGCGAACGCGACTGTTCTGTGTTCTTTACTTTCTCCTTCTCCTATCTCTTGAAACAACTCTACTCCTAATCCATAATTAAATGAGTCCGTTCCAATATGAAATGGCAACGCAAGATCAGGATGGTACGATATACTATTGTGTAGTAATTCATTTTTCAGCCTTTCAAATGCGACCTGACACTCATCAGTCCTCACAAACGGTGTATTTTTTCTCAACAAATTGTTCAGGTTTGGATCGTTGAACGCATGCCCCTGCACGAACTTGCGATAGAATCCTGAGAGCCCTAGGAAACTCTTTAACTGTTTACTAGTCTTCGGCGGAGGACAGTTCTCTATTGCCTCCACTTTCTGTCGATCTTTAGTGATGCCCTCTGTTGGCACAACGTGACAAAGAAAATTCAGTTCTTCCTTCACGGAGTCACACTTCTTCAGTTTCAGCGTCATTGCACTATTTCGTAACGCACTGAAAACTTCATCTAACAATCCGCAATGTTCTCGCCACGACTAATCCGCCAGCAGCAAATCGTTCACGAACACTGTCAGTTTTGAGCTCAGGGCAGCACCTAACACCTTATCTAGGGCCCTGTTAAAGACAGAAACAGATGTATTCAGGCCGAATGGCACTACCTTGTACTGGTAACATCGGTCTGAATATGCGAGTAAAACGCCGTATATTTCCTACACTCTTCTTCTAAGGCTATTTGCCAGTACCCAGCTGTCAGGTAAAGGCTAGTCATAAACTGTACATTGTGAAATCTTCGCAGTCTATCTCTTCCATACTTCCTGGTCTATCCGTCTCATGTTGAGTGACCTTGTTCAATATGCGTGCGTCTATTACAATCCTGACACTACCATGTCTCTTTCCTACTGTTATTAAAGGATTGTTATAGGGGCTGGTACTCCTCTCTATAACATTCCATTCTAACATACGATCTATCTCTTGTTGGACAGCCTTACCGCATATGGTCTTACAAAGAATGGTTCATGGGGTATTACATTTAACTTGCGCTGATACCCAGTACCAAGCACCGGTTTATTTCAAAACACATTCTTGTTTCTCATTATTACGTCATATGCTCTCTAATTCATCTTCCAAACAGTTGTTGATGTTCATACTGCGGATACCACAGTATTCCATTTTTCTGCCTAAACCAGTCTCATGAGGGCAAGTAACAAGATGAATAGGTTTTTATTCACTACTCACATCGTCACTCGTTTCATCAAAACTCACATTTACTTCGGTATTGTCTTTGGAAATGCACTTCATGGTCTTATTATTGCGGTTAATAATTGCACGATATTTTAACAACCAATCTAAACCCACAATAATATCGGTGCACAAATCTGGCAAAACGACAAATTCCTGTTCGAATGGTTCTCCTTGAATCTCAAAACATACAAATATTTGGGTTGTTATCTGTTTACTATTCCTTCCGGTAGCACCGATTATTTTGACGCCCATTACTGGCATTACTACTACTTCTGGTTTGTCTTTCAGTAATTCAAAAGTTTTTCCCGACATAGTACTTATCTCTGCCCCTGTATCAATTAAAATTTGCATTTGTAGGCCGTACATATTAACGGGTACTACAATCTGTCTACACCTGTCATTATCAATGGTTTGGTGTTCCCACAACAAATCCTCATCCATCTCCAGGTCTTACCAGAAAAATCCGCCAAGTTCCGATGCCGACAGCGGTTTATCCTACGATTTTCTAATTCTCTGTGTTTGAACGTTTTTGATCTCTATTTGTCTGTCCTGTTGTAGTCGGAACTTGTTTTGATCTTAACACCGTAATCTTACTATCAGTGTCATCGATTAATGAACTTTGTTTAACCAATAGATCGCTAATTGTCACGTCAGGTAGGTATTCTTAGGAAAGATGGCTGTCATCTTCCGAGACTTTTGGAGAAAAGTGCTCTGTTCTCTCTTCCATCTCATTTCCCGAGCTCACGGACTCCTCATTACTCTCGTCTGACTGTATAACGTCAGTTTTGAGCTCGTAGTTATTGTAATCTAATTGGCTTTCAATTATTTGTACCTGGTGATTATCGCCAAATTCATCTCGCCCTCCTCGCAACATCCGCCTCTTGTAATGTCCCCACAGAAAGTACTCTCTACCACGCACCAATTAATCATTTTCAATCAAACCATCCACATTCATTCACTTTGGAAAAGTTATCTGATCTGATTTTCTCGTAATATATGCGGCGACAGCTCGACGACGCCAAAGTATTTTCTAGTGCGTTTATTCTTTGAAATAACAAAGATGCATATATGCATTCTCCATGGTTGTTAGAGTGGTAACTAGGACAGCTTCTGGAGTATCTGTTGAGGGATTAACGTGTTTCAGAGAGATAAATATTCTGCTTTTCTTCTCGCTAAAGCGAGCCAATTAACATTTGTGCCGCTAGCGGTTTGTTTGAAGAGAAAGAGACTGTAAACGGAAAATAATTAAGACGTGGAATCACCGGAGATCTGGACATGTAATGGAGATGGATTTAATACACAATTTCCTTCATAAATAAGGTTTGTGACTTTTTTGTTCTGGAGTGAATGAACGAATGAGTTTTTTCTGAATCATTTGATGATCACGTTAGCCCTGTAATTAGTGGGGAAGTTTCAGCTGTGTCGAAGAGAGCCTGCAATCACTGCGTCTGTGTTAAATCGTCCAAAAAGGCTTCGTACACATCTTGAATTCGCAATCTTTCGTAAAAGGAACAAATTGTCCACACGATTGATTCTCTCGACTGACTGCAGTGTTTAACAGTAATAATAAATTTAAAGATCTCTTACAGCAAGCCAGCCGCTGATTACCAAGAAGAAGGACTCCACCAAAGATTCTATTTGGCTGATTTCACGTAATGAAAAATTATATTAAAACCTGTACATAGATAAAGGAGAGACAGAGAGCGAATGAAAATGGAGATAATACTAATAATCCTCCATTAGTCTAATTTTTTGCCTGTCTTACCACGGATCAGCCAAGAACGGGGAGGGCCTTACTTTACTGTATAGATTTATGTGTGAAGGTGAAGGGATCTTAAAGGCAACAGATACACGTCTATACAGACAAGACAAGACAATACACGGAGATAGCGGCTAGCTGCATTCATCATCTATTCTTAGATAAAGAGACGGCAACTTATTATCCGAACATTTAAAAATGTTGAAATGGCGACCGTGATAATAAGTTGCCGTCTCTTTATCTAAGAATAGATGATGAATGCAGCTAGCCGCTATCTCTGTGTATTGTCTTGTCTGTATAGACGTGTATCTGTTGCCTTTAAGATCCCTTCACCTTCACACATAAATCTATACAGTAAAGTAAGGCCCTCCCCGTTCTTGGCTGATCCGTGATACTCTGTTTTCAATAGGACTAGCGTCGCTGCGTTTGGCTACTTCAAAAACTTCATTTGGACAGGCCTGCCGTTCAGGTAGAGAGCTTTCCGTTTCAAAAACGCTAATTTCTTGCGGGCTGAGAAGCATCAATTTATGTCCGCTCTCCCCATTAGCACACCTCCCATACAATCCTCTATAACTTTTCAGTTCGTCGGACATCCGACCGAACTGACCTAACCGCACCTCCTCGCGTTCCGCATTTCCGTGCTCGATAACGGAAACTTTATTCGAGATCGGCTCTATTAGTTCCGCTGGCGACTCATATTCTACTGAAACTTGCGTTAACCGTTGTTGCTTTAACAGCGGCCGCTTCCTTCTCCCTTACCGGGACACTAATATCATTATTAATTATACGAACAGTCACAGCTGCGTCGATTGCCGTTTCCAGCTCAGTTATCGTCACTCTAGGTCCGTCGCTCTCTTTACTCTCTAGCACATTCTCCCATCGCTGAGTTATCCTTTCGGATTTATCGTAGAGGTATTCTCTAGGTTTTCGTTTGGGCCGCCAAGGTCTGCCTATGTCCAGTGGGCCCCTAACTGGCGCGGCTTGTTGTTTCTCTGACTAATTCCGTCAAACCTGTTGCTACCAGACTGCCGTGATGTATCATTCCGCTCATGTCTACTATCATTCCTCCAAGGACCACGTACCATATTTACTTGATACTGGCCCCTATCATTTCTGCAGTTGTGGTTATTGTTACTATGAACATTATTGTTATAGTGCTGTGGATTGTTATTACCATGGTGGTTGCTACCATTATTGCCATGGTTATTGTTATTGTTCTGGTTGTGACTATGGTGGTAATTGTTACCATTCCCACGGTTTTTAACATTTTCGCGGTTATTCCGCCAATTGTCTTCGTCTTCTACTTTCTCTAAAAACGCAGCAAACGTTCTCGAACTACTGCCGATATATCTCTTGGGGTCATCTGGAAGCTTCTGCCACAGCGCCCAGACAATCTCCGATTCAGTTTTCCGATCGCGCAAATATTGCAATTTGCGGATCCAGTTTTCACAAAATTCTTTCATGGAGCCGCGCGGGTTTACATCGTAGGGCCTCGACACTACAAAATCGCGCCATACACACTCTTTTTTTTCTGCTCTGACCAATACTCTTTCAAGAATGTATTTTTGAACTCTTGAAACGTCATGTTTGTTATATCGAGGTTTAAGCCCCATCGCTTAGCCTCTCCAGCTAACACGTCGATTACTGCATTTATTTTTCTCTTGTCTCTCCATGATTTTATCAATACCCTTTCACAATTTTTAATGAAATCAGTAGCGTGCAGTCCACCCTGCTTTTTGAGGGGATCGAAACGCTCCTCCTTCGCTAATATTCCAGCGATATATGCGTAGTATGACACATAGTGCTGATTTTCTCCTAATCGTTTCTCTAACTCATTTATCCTTGTAACTACTTGGCAAGTGGTAATTGATAACGTTTCCATCTCCTGCTTCTTTCATTACACACAACCGATTGGCTACTTACTTTAGCACCTAATTCGGATTCTAAAGTCTGTAAACTCGTTATTTTCTCTACATCCTCTTCTCGAGCTACTTTCACTTTTGTAACTACCTTGCTCTCTACCCTGGGACCAACAGTCTCTTCCAGTTTCTGTTCGATTCTCCCTACTTCAGTTTCGAATTGACTATTTATGTCTCCTATCTTTGTTTGGGCTTCCTCCACGTCACGCTTCAGATTACCGATTTCGGTACTCAATGCTACTACTTCTGCTCCAATTTTATCTATCTTTGTGTTAACAATTCCAATATTACCGTTAACAGTTTTAATTGCTTTATTCTGGTCATCTATTTTTGCTGATTGGGCATCCATTTTACTGATTAACAAACTGAACAAATCATATTTCTGGAAATCACAGTTTGCAGCACTGGTTCTGCCGTAATAGATTCCTCGTATCCGTCATCAATAGGTTCTGTTTTACTTTTTATTCCGTATTCCGTAGCATTTGCAAGTGCCTGGAATTTCATTTCTGCCATTGTTCGATTTTCAGAAGCAGCGCCTGTGATGCTAGCTGCCTAACTCTGAACAATGGGTCCCACTTCCTGAGTTGTGCATTGTCCGACCGATTGTTCCGCATTTGGTACAATCAAATTACTCGTTTCGCCTAATTTATTCATGTTTCCCAGTTTGCTGATTACTGTGAAATTTAAATGTGTGGCTTAATTCTGCCATTTACTGTTATTGTATGTGAGCGACTTTGTAACAACAAGTGGTTATTCGCTGCAAAACTGCACAATGCAAATTCGTGTCTAGAACAATACCAAACTGATGTTGTCCTGTCACCTGCGTCGCCACGGGTAACCTCCCCTTACTAATTGGCCTATCCTATTTGCGATATAAAATATGACTGTGGATAGTGTGTATGTCTAATGAATTTTTAGTAATTGGATAAGGCTATCTTTCCCGAAGAAGTAATAACGATAAGTAGGAGGAAAGTGTACAATCGACCCTTCTGATGGAAAAGTCTACTAAAATTAAAAGTAATTAAACTGAACAGGGCTATAATTTTGAAAAAATGAAAATTATTTTCTGTATTCGCTCACAAACAACACTGGACAGAAAAGGGGTACCACTGATCATGAATCCAAAAGTTACACTAATGAACGAAAAGGAAATAATTAACGGTCGCCAGCCCACTAGGGCAATTTACATCCAAAATCCTGTACAAGATGATGGGAAAGAAAAACATGTATTATCAAACACTGATGGGGCAACTGTAGGTTGTCACGTTTTTTGACACTAATTTTAAGTGAGTATGTAATGATCAAGAAATCTGAGAAATTACTCTTACCTTATGTTTGGCATTAAATTTTGGAAAAGGCAGTCGAGTAATGATTTGAAAATATGCAATTAAACTATATGTTAGTATTGAAATTTGCTACGTGAACAATGACTTTCAGTGACCTCAACATAACGTCATCAAAGAAATTTAGAAAAAAACAAGCACTTTTTACTTTGCCATTACTTATTTTGCAAACTGCATTTCGTATTATTGTCTGAACAACTGAGCCTTTTTTTCTGGCTTGAACAGAATTAAATACTAGAAAACGTACCAAACCAAACACCCATGTGCTCCAAGCTATGTGTAAAGTAAATAAAACTTCCGCACTCTTAATTTGTGCATTTTCTTTAGATTTGGATTTTTTCCACGTGACAGATTCTCAAACATGAAAAAAATGAAATTGCTTTACTTTAATCAACAGTTAATTGAAAGTAGACTGAGGCAAAAATTCTTAAAAGTGAAATTATTCATTAATAAACTGGCTGTAACTATTCAATTTGTTTCTTATGACACTCGTTTTGCATATAAGGGAAAATGTCTGGGGGGAAATGAGGACACAATCGCCTTAGTTTAACTGATTATTATTTAAATAAATTTTATCAATCAAGTCACATTAAGTTGTGCTGCTGGGTTAGCCTTTAATACTTTCTACCAATGAACGGTCTTACTTCAGTGCTGTGCATACGACGAAACTCGGAGCCCGATGACGAAACTGTGTTGCTGGAACTGCTGCTGTTGTTGAAGACGGTAGCATCTTGTGGAGCCACGGGTAATAACAGGAATGGGCAGTCATAATTAATACAGCCTCTTCCGCCCGTCCACTGTCCGTACTCCTGCTACTAGACATTTGGCCGGCGCGCCTACGTGATGCCACCGAAAATGGTACACTCTACTGCGAGAGCGTTAACCACACTTCCGTACTCTACAAGCGCTGGAACCTGTCTCCCTGTCTCTCTACGCAACAACTCCCTACCCAAAGATTTTACAACGCACAAGCACTGCTATTATCGTTGCTAGTCGATGCAAATAACCATTCCTTTGGGTCTTTCCCAGAGCTTGTAAGTTTCACAGTAAGACACAGATAAATAGAATGAAACGTCAACAGACTTCTACCTAAATTTACACATACAATGAAGCAATGTCCTTACTTATTAAAAGAAAGCATTTGAATTACAAATATTTACATACAATTCAGAAAAATATTATGTATCGGTAAGAGGTGCCATGCATCCTGCATTTTCGGTGTTACAGTATGTTAATAACGCAGCAAATAAAAGAAATACGTCCCAAGAGGCTTTGTGTTCGTCACTACACCTAGACGTAAGTATAATACAAGATACAAATCTTATAGTACTGTTACATAGACGTAAAATAAAACGATTTATAAATGTAACATCCACAGGAACAATTGAAAATAGTACAAATGCCGAAACTAGCTTTCTGTCTACGTATGTAAAAACAACAAGAAATAAACTACACTCCTGGAAATTGAAATAAGAACACCGTGAATTCACTGTCCCAGGAAGGGGAAACTTTATTGACACATTCCTGGGGTCAGATACATCACATGATCACACTGACAGAACCACAGGCACATAGACACAGGCAACAGAGCATGCACAATGTCGGCACTACTACAGTGTATATCCACCTTTCGCAGCAATGCAGGCTGCTATTCTCCCATGGAGACGATCGTAGAGATGCTGGATGTAGTCCTGTGGAACGGTTTGCCATGCCATTTCCACCTGTCGCCTCAGTTGGACCAGCGTTCGTCCTGGACGTGCAGACCGCGTGAGACGACGCTTCATCCAGTCCCAAACATGCTCAATGGGGGACAGATCCGGAGATCTTGCTGGCCAGGGTAGTTGACTTACACCTTCTAGAACACGTTGAGTGGCACGGGATACATGCGGACGTGCATTGTCCTGTTGGAACAGCAAGTTCCCTTGCCGGTCTAGGAATGGTAGAACGATGGGTTCGATGACTGTTTGGATGTACCGTGCACTATTCAGTGTCCCCTCGACGATCACCAGTGGTGTACGGCCAGTGTAGGAGATCGCTCCCCACACCATGATGCCGGGTGTTGACCCTGTGTGCCTCGGTCGTATGCAGTCCTGATTGTGGCGCTCACCTGCATGGCGCCAAACACGCATACGACCATCATTGGCACCAAGGCAGAAGCGACTCTCATCGCTGAAGACGACACGTCTCCATTCGTCCCTCCATTCACGCCTGTCGCGACACCACTGGAGGCGGGCTGCACGATGTTGGGGCGTGAGCGGAAGACGGCCTAACGGTGTGCGGGACCGTAGCCCAGCTTCATGGAGACGGTTGCGAATGGTCCTCGCCGATACCCCAGGAGCAACAGTGTCCCTAATTTGCTGGGAAGTGGCGGTGCGGTCCCCTACGGCACTGCGTAGGATCCTACGGTCTTGGCGTGCATCCGTGCGTCGCTGCAGTCCGGTCCCAGGTCGACGGGCAGGTGCACCTTCCGCCGACCACTGGCGACAACATCGATGTACTGTGGAGACCTCACGCCCCACGTGTTGAGCAATTCGGCGGTACGTCCACCCGGCCTCCCGCATGCCCACTATACGCCCTCGCTCAAAGTCCGTCAACTGCACATACGGTTCACGTCCACGCTGTCGCGGCATGCTACCACTGTTAAAGACTGCTATGGAGCTCCGTATGCCACGGCAAACTGGCTGACACTGACGGCGGCGGTGCACAAATGCTGCGCAGCTAGCGCCATTCGACGGCCAACACCGCGGTTCCTGATGTGTCCGCTCTGCCGTGCGTGTGATCATTGCTTGTACAGCCCTCTCGCAGTGTCCGGAGCAAGTATGGTGGGTCCGACACACCGGTGTCAATGTGTTCTTTTTTCCATTTCCAGGAGTGTATATGCAGCTCATTTTGTAAAAGTATAAAGGGGATGTCATGTTTAGATTTCACTGTGACACGTGACCGACGCTCCTGTTTTGTCTTTGTCCAGATTTCTGTGGGAGTGGCAAGGAACTAGTCCAATTTGAAACCTGGAACTTTTTTTTAAAAGCATCTAGATAACTGCGGCTTATTTATCTTTGGAATTGAAAAGGTAACCATTTTAATTTTGTTTGTAGTCCAAACAGTAGCTAATGGCACTTGTTAAGACTATTTTATCGCCAGCACCACAGTGACATAGTTGCATTCCATATGTCCACCGCATCGTCGACCTTATTCTGTATGCATATAACCAAAGCGTTTTTATATGAACTGGTACCTCAACTTATTTGGTGTGGGACATTGAGTGGTAGCTTTATACGCCAATTTATTACTATGTGATACTGCCTAATTATCCTATACAAATTTTACAGACGGTTTATCTTTGTCTTCTCGCTTGTTAGGAGAAAACATGGGGTGCAAATATATTTTTATTTTGTGAGTAAAACGTTATTTTCTCCGTACCTCCTACATTTCCCCAGATAATTCCTGCAAAGTGTGAAACTGTGAGCACATGTGGTTAAATCTGCCGGTCAGGGATGCAGAGAGATTCTAGTATATTCTGGTCTGGGTAATGTCAATATCGATGCTTTCCCTGAGAGGTCTGGCAGAGTGCTTCTTTTTAACCGAAGCATTACGGTGGTTCTTCTCTCCGCATCATTACCAATGAAAATCATCTGCAATTCCTTACTAAAAGACTGGTCGCAACAGCAGTCTACTGTTCGCTGGTTCTTTTTGAGAGGTTGACAAGTCTGATTCTATGGACCATTTTTTCCCTCCGAGTGGCAGGAGATTTTTATCCTCCTCTAGCTTAAAAAATGGTCTGCGTTATCTATGAACTCTATTCATTTTTGTGAAGCGGCACTGGACATCCTGCTGCTACTTTCTTCGTAAGATATCATGTCCTTGGAATATACCTTGGTATAATTTTGTTCCGGTTAGAGCATTTAGTTCCTTGTTCATTATCAGAGTGTCATTTCATTCAATTCATCTAATATTCGGAAGTGCTTTTTGGTTTGTCTGGATTGTATTTTTTAAGTTATTGTCATGAATGATGCTCAGACTGGTTCTTCGACTTTGTTCACGCCGAGGCTGACCAGTTGCCACCAGCAGTGGCCTCTGCTTGATTAATAATGTATCATGTTTTGCTTAAGAGTAATTCATTCTATGAACTCATGGAAGCTACCACGTGATTTCTATCATTTCCGGCGTTTCAAGGCATTCTGAGATTTTTCGAGTGATGATCGCTGTACAGACAGAGTAATGATGCTGCGTGTGCAGACTACCATGTTGTGTAGAACACCATATTCCGTGCAGAATGAACGCCATACTTAACCAATTTACTGCATCGGTTTGACGATTACACATTTTATCACCTTCAGTGGAAAGCTTCTGATTTTCTCTCTCTGACCTGTCTGGTTCATTGTTGCAGTTTCAGTGTGGCCGAATCAACTGTTTCCCTTCTCTTACCGAGTTTCGTGTAACATTGTTAAATGGTAAGTACAGAGTATTTCTCAGTTTCCAATTTTTCGTGTCCCTGCCCTGAAGTTCAATACGTCGGATTTCTTTGTTGATACCTGTAGCTCAAACGTGATCATTACGTACTATAATTTCATTTATAGTTGCAATATTGGATTACCATCAAAAAACTTTTATCAGTCAATATCATTGTTTTAGGAATATTGCACCCCACCTCACAGTTTTCACTTCCTAAATAGAACTTTCTCTCTAAAGATGATTACGAAGACGTTTAAACCCAACGTGAGAGCTAAGGCAGTGTATAAGAGGAATGCATATATGAAGTTGGGCCGAATCGTTGAAAGCTTCCCGCTGCGGAAATTAATATCAGGGTTTTCTTTCGATGAACAATTCCGATCGGTTAGCATAGCATATACCCTAGACATGAGCACGGTGTAGTTTATCTTAGTTACTTGTCTCTACTTTCTTAGGTTATTTTAATTTAATTCTGTGGCAGTATATTGCAAGGCGCCCACTCCATCTTTAACTTCTGCATCCTGAAACTGGCCCGCTAAGTGAAAGATGCTGCTTCTTCTTTCGTTACATAAATGGACTTGGAGGCTGTGACTGAATTTTATGTTGAGTAGTCAACGCCGGCCGCGATGGCCGAGCTGTTCTAGGCGCTCAGTCCGAAACTGCGCCACTGCTACGGTAGCAGGTTCGAATCCTGCTTCGGGCATGGATGTGTGTGATGTCCTTAGGTTAGTTAGATTTAAATAGTTCTAAGTCTAGGGGACTGGTGACCTCAGATGTTAAGTCCCATAGTGGTCAGAGCCATTTGAACCATTTTGAGTAGTCAACATAGAATTCAGTCACAGCCACCGAGTCCATTTTTGCACGGAAAGAAGAAGCAGCATCTTTTACTTAGCGGACCTTTTTCAGGATGTAGAAATTAAAGATGGAGGAGTGGGCGCCTTGCAGTATACTGCCACGGAATTAAATTAAAATAATTGTCATCCCTACGATCTGACCACAGTTTTCGGGAGATTGTTCTCCCCTGTCGTGCAAATGCAGTAAATGGAAATCTGTTCCCAAATATTCCCAATGAGACTCCCTGTGTGTTATTACCGGGTCATCTGCTGTTTGACTGAAAGGTCCCTGACTGTCCAATGGGTCATCATTTGAACAGCTTGCTCTACATATGGAATCAAAAATATATTTAAAAAAGTGTCTCAGTGCGGAGAATTGATGTGAGTCGGTCGATAAACATTACCTTGTCTAATCGGTGGTGTAATATACTGCAGAATTTGCATCGCATGCCATGCATCTCAGTGAACATACAAATACTAGCTGCGGACGCGTTTTAACTTATGGCAACGCCTCGACACAACGAAGGAAAAGTCAGTAAACACTTCGGAAGCTGTTAGTGCCACAAGAAACGCCCTAAAAAAAGACCCATTTTTAGCGATAATGTAATTTAGCTTCATGAATACTTTATTTGTATCATGAATAGCTTTGTCTGGCAATGTTTCTTTTGAAAAACTTTTCTTACCGAGCAGTGTAGGTGGAACAGACCAGTCTTGCGTATTCAGTTACGTTGTTTACGAACGAAAGGTTCAAAATGGTTCAAATGGCTCTGAGCACTATGGGACTTAACATCTGAGGTCATCAGTCCCCTAGAACGTAGAACTGCTTAAACCTAAGTAACCTAAGGACATGACACACATCCATGCTCGAAGCAGGATTCGAACCTGCGACCGTAGCAGTCGCGCGGTTCCGGACTGAAGTGCCTAGAGCCGCTCGGTCACCGCGGCTGGCTCGAACGAAAGGGAATCAGAAGCAGAAGGCTACTGTGAAACGGATAAACCAGAATTCTGTAAAAACACACAGCACGGCGGAAGGAGCTATCAGCAGTAAATGCTACGAATGTACCGGTCGTAACGTTTGTGAGCGCGCTCTCGTCGGGTTGCTTTATGTTGCGAACGGGAGAGCGGCTGGCGCTTACGTCACATCACATCACACAACAAAACAGCAAATCTCATCTCTCCTCGGAGCTTTATGTGGTCCGAGATGACTCCCGCGGCCGATCGTGACGCAACTGTCCACTCACTCCTCGCTGTTAACGTGCAGTCACCATCCCAGTCCCACGGCGGAATCCAATTTTGGCTGCCTGCTACACGGGGAGCCTATTTACGAGGGAGTTCTGAAAAGTAATGCCTCCGATTTTTTTATAAGAAAACTTTTAATGCTTTCTAAATACAGTAAACGTTATTAAAATTTTACATCTTTATTCTTCATGTCTACAATCATATTTGCAGCTAGATGGTTCCGAATTGTAGCATGTTACATGGCGTTGTGTAACTTCTGTGCGTGGGAAATAGCATGCTGTTATCTGATTTCGAATTCGAAGAGGTCGTCCACACACGGAGCACCCTCTCGTCCAGCATGACCACACACGAGCGCTGCGATTTCTGCAACACGCCTTCCCTCCACTGTCATCGATCATTCTCCTTACAGTCCCGGCTTGGTACCATGCGATGTTAATCTGTTTTCAAAGCATGAAGAACACGTTGTAGGACTTCGCTTTGGTAGTGATGATGCGCTGCAAGCAGAGGTGAGGTTGTTACTCTGTCAACAAATACAAACATTCTGCAGCGACGGTATCAATAAACTCGTCTTTCGTTGGGAGGAATTTGTTCGTCGCGAGGATGACTATGTTGAGAAATAAATGTGTAAACGAGAAGCATAAACATGTAGATGATGAAAGAGGAATACCGGTGTCAGCCACATGAGAGCATTCAAATAATTCAATGGCGACAAGTGAAAATCTGTGCCTGACCAAGTCTCGAACTCGGCTGTCCCGCTTTACGTTAGCGGTCGCCTTAACCGCCTTAGTTGCCCGAGCACGTTTCACGTACAACCCAAATTCTCATCTTGTCGCACACTACTTCCCACCTGCCCACCATCCTCATTACTCGCAGCATGTAGTGCGATTCCCGCAAGAGGGAGGAATAGGCTGCATTCACGCTAAAGACATATTTCGAAATGGGGTCAAGGTGTATAGATATTTCTATTACATGTGTGTTGTCCTTTCTGACACGTCCGAAAGAACAGCGATCACACATATGACTGTAATAATAAAAATGTACTATGTTAATAACATTTGTTTTACATACAAGCTTTAAGATTTTTCACATACCATAAAAAAATTCTTTTCAGTGCGCCCTCGTATTTACCTCCTGAGCTGGGCCTTGCTAGAAAAACCTACATACTTCAGTATATTTACTCCATGGGCTAATATGCACCCCAGACAAATAATTTGTCACTTCCAAGAGACATCAAGCTAATACCGAGTAATACTACCCCTTGCTGTAGTAACGATGAGGGTCGACAACTTTCTCCACGTACGTCCTATATACACCTGGAGCTGCCAGATTGCAGGGGTGATGCCATGTTTCACCAGTTTTTTCAGATAGTCCCACACATCTTATGTACTATTAATTTCGGGTCATTTAACAGGCCACTCGTAATGCGATATGATGCCTGAGTGTTCATGAAAGTAGGAGCCTAAGTTCCCAGCAGGGCCCATGGGACGTACGGGCCCCATAACGAATTTGTGACGTCGCTCTAGTTGACTGAGGTGACGAAAGTCATGGGGTAACTCCTATGACGTGTCGGACAACCTCCCCCCTCCCCCCCCCCCCCCCCGACTCAGCGTATTGCAACAGCTCGACGTGGCATGGACTCAATAAGTAGTTGCAAGTCCTCTGCAGAACTATTGACTCATGCTGCCTCTGCAGCCATCTATAATTGTGAAAGTGTTGCTGGTGCACGATATTGTGCGAGAACTGATCATTCGATTCTGCACCATAAATGTTCGATGGGATTCATATCGGGCGATCCGGGTGGCCAAATCATTCGTTCGAAACCTCCAGAACGTTCTTCAGACCAGTCAATAACAACTGTGGCCCAGTGACGTGGCGTATTGTCATCCGTAAAAGTTCAATCGATGTTTGCGGACGTGAAGTCCATGAAAGGCTGCAAATGGTCTCCAAGAAGAGGAAGATAACCATGTTCAGACAACGATCTGTTCGTTTGGACCAGAGGACCTAGTCCCTTCCATGTAACTACAGACCACACCACAATGGACCCACCACCAGTTTGCACAATAGCTTTTTTGCAACTTGCGTCCATGGCTTCTTGGGATCTGCGCGACACTCGATCGCTACCTTCAGCTCTTACCAACTGAAATGGGGACTCATGTGACCAGGACACGGTTTTCCAGTCGTCTAGGGTGTAACCAGTATGGTCGCGAGCCCTTGAGAGGCGTTGAAGGCAATGTCGTACTGTTAGCATAGGCACTCACGTAGGTCGTCTGCTGCCATAGCCTATTAACGCCACATTTCGCCGCACTATCCTAACTGATATGTTCACAATACCTCCAACATTGATTTCTGTGGTTATTTAACGCAGTGTTGCATGTGTGTTAGCACTGAAAAGTCTACTTAAATGCCGCTGCCGCCGGTCTTTAAGTGAAGGTTGTCGAACACTGCGTCGTTCTGCTATACTCACACTGTGGACACTGCTGGATCTCAGATATTGAATTCCCTATACATCTAGCTCCAACTACCACTCCGCGTTCAGAGTCGGTTAATTTTCGTCGTGCGGCCACAACCACATCGGAAACCTTTTCACATGAATCAACTGACTACAAATGACAGCTCCGTCAATGGTCTGCCATTTTATGTCTTGTGTACGCCATACTACTGTCATCTGTATACGATATGTTCGTATCGCTATCTCATGACTTTGGTCACCTCATCACGAAAGCTCGGCTACGGATGGGGCCAGGCGGGAAATCAGTTTGTCAACGGAAAACTTTGTGTTCTGCCTTACGGCCGGTCTTGTCATGGGGGAAGCCTCGTCAGACGCATGAGCGTCTAGGGAAGTGATTCCAGTGGTGGTTTCCCGTTGCCTTCCACTGATGATGATGAAATGATAATAAGGGCCGCTTGGCGTTACAGACCGCCGCGCTGACCTCTCAGCTATCGGGGCGGACTGTCAATGGAAAGCTACCCCATAAAGTCCTTAACGTTGCCACATTTTATCGAGAGTGTGAGTCTATTTGAACGCCCAGCTACGAAGTTTTAATGTTGTCTCAAATAGAAACTCACTCCCTGCTGGAGACGATTGCTGTAAGGACTGTAGTGTCACGTACTGTGACTCAAACCGCAGGACCCAAATACGTCGTTGGCCCCGATCGACACCTTTGAAGACCCCTGTTGTTTTCTGAAAGGAGTGTCCTCAGTACAGTCAGCATGAAGATGTAGAAGAAAGAGCGAGACTTGGGTATATATTCGCGGTAACCTGACGTCAGTCGTCGTACGAAACCCCCCTCCCCCCCCCCTCACGAATATCTTTGGCGTGAACTACATCCTCCAGACATTGCGGGTTAAACATATCATTGGGCTGTCGGTGCACTAAGTACCTTGTGTCATTCAAAAGAGCCGAAATCACGACTCGTCGAATCACACTACATATTTCCATTCAGTTATAGTCCAGTTTCGAACACCTATAGATTTATGTGCTGCTGTGAGGAATGACCTTTTATCACTCCATATGTCAAGTGCATGCAATTTCCTTCACTTTGTTCGCTAGGGAACTGGTTGAGACGGACCTGCATTCACCGATCGCAGCAACGCCAGTCGGGTTTCAAAACCGAGTGTCACTGACAAGGCATGGGACTCGGCTCCGTTTCCCTTGCGTAGGATCATTGTACGACCACTGTTCGTCAGCTGTGTTACGTGGCTGTGAGTGATACACCATTCCTTTTACACGTACTGGACAGTCCTTGTTGATATACAGACAAATTGCGCACTTGTTGATGTGGTTATGGGCACGTCCAAACGCGATAGCTCATTTCTGCGTTCAGTCACGTCCACTCGTCTTACTGCACTGATACCGCACAACCGACAGACACAAACCGGCCAGCCGGGGTGGCCGAGCGGTTCTAGGCGCTACAGTCTGGAACTGCGCGACCGCTACGGTCGCAGGTTCGAATCCTGCCTCGGGGATGGATGTGTGTGATGTCCTTAGGTTAGTTAAGTTTAAGTAGTTCTAAGTTCTAGGGGACTGATGACCTTAGAAGTTAAGTCCCATAAGTGCTCAGAGCCATTTGAACCATTTTTGAACACACACCATTGACTACCACGACTTACTTGGACGGTGGGAGGTAGCATTAGCGCACTGTACCAGTTCTAAGTCAGCTGCAGCATTCCAAAACCACTGGAGTGCTCTTCTATTTTAAACGTATGACCACTTCTTCCTCCGCGTGGCTTACATTTAATACATTGGTGTGTAACTGAGAAACGAGGAAAAAGGGGAGGGGAGAGGGAATATGAGGTCTCACATATATCAAAAATGTGCTTCTAATAGGCATGTTACGTAAAGGTAACAAATAAAAAATATCTAGCGTGCATAAAGTTGCAGTTAAATCTGCACATACGCTGTGAGGAGAGTATGGTTTACTGACGAAGCTGATCACACCATGTCCGAGAACCGCTACGAGACTTCCGTTATAAACATTTTTTAATGAAAAAAACGTAACTAGATGGCACTAACTGAGATGCAACTTTACTGCTTTAAATACAATGATGAGTCAGAACATTATGACCTGCTATCGATATAAACCCATTTAGTCGATGGTAGCGTCACCTGGCGAGGAATGAGTGCTGGTCAGACACACGTACGGTGCATGTAGTATCAGTGAGGGTGCTGTCTATGTGTAGAATGGAGAATTCGCGCGATCAATATGAGTTTGACTGAGAGCAAAATGCCCCCGGGGGCTCAGCATTCATTTGCTGGGTACGGGCTTGGCGACCCCGGGTTTCCTGGGCTGGGGACTGGTAAGCGCCGCCAGTCCCTTGTCACCGTAAGCTCTGGGCATACTTCAGCGACCACCGTGCGGCGCGGCGGTGGCATGTTGTGTGTCTCAGAGAGTGGGGATCTTGGCTTGACCGCCCGGATCGCGAGGATGGAATAAACCTCTATAAACAACCCCTCAATCTCATGGTGTGCTGAGCGCTGATGAGATGCATGGCTGTTGAGGTGGAACAGTCGTTAGCGGGCAACCTCTGGGGAACCTGCCGCACCTCAGTTGTATAAGGCTTACCTAGGCACGCGGGGCTCTGTCTAGGTGGACTTCTAGTTCCCTAGCTTCTCGTGGGACCGAGATGGATCCTTCGAAATCCTCTTTTCTTCCTCCCAGTGGAAATGGTGGGCCGCTGAAAGGTTCTAACACCCAGTCTCTTAAGAGGGCTCGTGCAGTCAGTCCCCCTGACTCCGGCACTTCTTTGACAAGTCCAGTCTTAGGTAACAGAATGCATTCCAGTAATCCGAATGTGTTTCTCATTGTGAAACGGAAGGAAGGTACTTTCGAGAAGGTTTCGCCCTTCTATATACAAAAGGGATTGGAGGGAATCTGTGGCTCCTTAAAGTCGGTGAAGCGCTTACGTAATGGGACCTTGCTAGTGGAGACTTCCACTTCCCAGCAAGCAACTAACCTCCAATCTGCTAAACGCCTTGGAGAGTATGCCATAGACACTGAACTGCACAGCACGTTAAACTACAGCAAAGGTGTTGTGACATGCCGGGATCTAGTTGACATTCCCAAGGAAGAACAACGTGAGTGGGCTCCGGAAGGTATCGTTGATGTGTTGGACATCATGAAGAGGGTTGATGGCAGTCTTGTAAAATCCGACTCCTTTATTCTGACCTTCAGTAGCACAAAACTTCCTGAACATGTTAAAGCTGGCTTCCTTCACCTTAGTGTGAGGCCTTATTTCCCAACTCCAATGCGCTGTTTTAAATGCCAGCGTTTTGGGCATACCACCTTAGGATGTAAAGGCGAAGCGACTTGTGGAAACTGTGGTAAGGCTGCTCATGAAGGAGTTGGTTGCTCGTCTCCGGCTAAATGTATTAATTGCTTTGGGAACCACCCTGTTTGGAGTAGGGACTGCCGAATATTTCTAGAGGAACGCAAAGTCCAGGAAATAAAAACAACCAAGCGTATCCCCTATGGTGAGGCCAAGAAGATCTATAAGTCGATGCAACCTCCCACATTTGCTACATCTTTTGCATCCCTGGTTCATAAACCTACTCCAAAAGTCGATGCCTCAACGCAGACCGAGGTGGTGACTGTTGGCACTAAACGCCTGCAGCTGTCAGTGCACTTGCAACGCAGCCAGTGTTTCAGAGCCAGTAGCCCCTACTCGAACGGCAGACAAAGGTACAGTGGCAAACTTGGGCCAGCCCCTGGCGCCTCCAACAGCTGAGGCTGTTCCCAAGCCCAGTGCGCCACTTACCACTCCCACATCAGCTCCCCCAAAGCCCACCAAACCACAGAAAGCTCCTGTACAGCAGCAACAGCGGGTCAAATCCCGTGGTAAACCATCTGACCATGCGGATGTTGTTTCACGTGAGGCTTCATCTGACTCTTCCCCGGACTCGATGGAATTCAATGTATGTCTGGGGCAATCATCTCGTCCCACGCTTGCCCCTCCACCTGCTGCGGTCTCTCCGCCCCGTCGGAGAGACAGGATGAAGGTGCTACCCCTAACATAGATGGCTCCCATACTTCAGTGGAACTTGCAAGGGTTCAGGACGCATGTGGAGGAACTTCGTCTACTCTCTCAGGGTAGACCACTATGTCTATGTCTCCAGGAGACGTATTTCCATCCATCATACTCCCCTGAGATACGAGGCTATACACTCCACAAAAAGGACGACCTGCGTGGGGAGAGAGCTAGAGGCGGCGTAGGTATTTTCGTCAGGACGGACTACCACTCCTCGCCTCTCTCACTTACGACGACTTTACAGGCCGTTGCTGTGTCCGTGCACGTGCGTCATCCATTGACTGTATGTTCACTTTACTTGTCCCCACATGATGCACTTGATGAAGTGGCCCTCACCGACCTTCTTACACAGCTCCCCCAGCCATTCATTATTTGTGGTGATTGTAATGCCCACAATGTGCTTTGGGGCTCTGCAATTACTTGCCCCAGGAGTAGAGCAATTGAGAGGGCTCTCCTGTCATCCTGTGCCTACTTGCTCAATGGAGGACAGAGTACTCATTTCTGCACAGCGACTGGGTCTTTCTCTGCCATTGATCTCTCGCTTTGCTCTCCAGCTCTTGCCGCCAGTGCTCACTGGGAAGTGGTTGCTGACTTGCACGGCAGTGATCATTTCCCAATTTGGATTCACCTGATAGATGGCGTGGGCCCCGAAAGGAGACCACCACGATGGGTGCTCAGTGGAGCTGACTGGACACTTTATAGTCAGTTGGCCCAATTCGAACACTGTGCGAATGTTGAGGTGTGGGTGGATCATATTATCAAAATGGTCCACCACGCCGCTGCAGCATCCATTCCACAGTTCACAGGCTACCGGAAGAGGCCACCTGTGCCTTGGTGGAGTGCCGAATGCCGTTCTGCGATCAGGACCAGGCCTGCGGCTCTGTGTCGGTTCAAGTGTCGGCCGACTGCTGAGAATCTTGCAGCCTTTCGGGTGACGAGGGCAAGATGTCGCCGCATTATTCGTGAGAGCAAGAAGAGGTCATGGCAACAGTTCCTGAACACCATTAATCGTTCCACCAAAAGTTCCATTGTGCGGGAGACCATCAGGAGAATTTCTGGCAGAGGAGGGAGGTGCCCCATAGCTGCTGTAATGAATAACGACACTCTCCACACGGATCCGCGAGACATTGCCCAGACTATGGCAGAGCATTTTGCCACAGTTACTGCAACAACCAGTCAGGATCCAAGTTTCCAGAGCCATAGAGCCGTTGCTGAGAGATGTAGTCTGAACTTCCAGTCCACCTCTCATGAAGTTTACAACTGCCAATTTTCTATGTGGGAGCTGGATTCTGCATTGTCTGGAGCTCGTGACACATCCCCTGGTCACGACAGGATCCATTACAGTATGCTATGGCACCTCACAATGTGCAACAAAGAAATCCTCCTCGCACTTTTTAATGCCATTTGGGCGTCGGGTCACTTTCCTGACACGTGGCGTGAGGCAGTTTTAATTCCTTTTTTAAAACCTGGGGAAGACCGCACGAACCCGAGTAGCTACCGTAGTGTTGCCCTCACTAGTTGCGTGGGGAAGACCTTGAAGCGGATAGTCAACCGCCGCCTTGTCTGGATGTTAGAATCGCGGCAGCTCCTTAGTCGCTTTCAGTGTGGATTCAGGATAACCTTGCCCTCCTGGAGGCGGCTATACAACAAGCTTTCCTACGCGGTCATCACCTTCTAGGTGTATTTTTGGACATCGAGAAGGCCTATGATACCACTTGGAGGCTTCTCATCCTGGAGCAACTTCACGAATGGGGTTTTCGTGGTTGTCTTCCTATTTTTATTCAGTCTTTCCTCTCGCCACGATATTTTAGATACTGAATTGGTGACGTCCTGTCTGATCGCTTTGAGCAGGAGGACGGTGTCCCTCAGGGTAGCGGTTTAAGTGTGACTCTCTGTGCCATCGCTATCAATAGCATTACGTCCATAGTGAAAAGTCCTGTCCAGTGTTCCTTGATTGTGGATGATTTCTCTTTGTTTTGCTCGTCTTCAAGCCTTGCAACGACGACGCGTCAGTTGCAACTTACTATTAGACGTTTGGATGACTGGGCGCAGGCGAGTGGTTTTAAGTTTTCCACCGAGAAGTCTGTATGTGTTCTTTTTAACCGTTCTCGTTCGATTTTAACCTTTCCTGAGTTGAGGATGAGGGACACTATTCTTACTTTCAAAGACACGGTGAGATTTCTGAGGCTCATTTTTGACTCGAAGCTCACGTGGTTACCTCATCTTAAAGACCTGAAACGGCGGTCGCTTCAGGCTTTAAGTATTTTAAAATGTCTTAGCCACAGTACATGGGGAGCTGACAGGACTTGTCTGCTCCAGTTTTACAGGGCGTTTGTGCAATCTCGGCTCGATTATGGGTGCACGGTGTTTGGGTCTGCGAGGCCTTCTTACTTAAAGATGTTGGACGTTGTGCACCATGAAGGGCTTCGGTTGGCCACTGGGGCATTCCGAACTAGCCCCATACCAAGCCTCTGTGCAGAGGCTGGTGAACCGCCACTTCATATGCGGCGACGGCTACTTACAGTACGGCAGGCATATAAAACTTTGTCCACACCATACACACCTGCATACCATACCATTGCTCAGCCTCCTCTGGCACGGTTCTTTCATAACCGGCAACGTGCGACGCAGCCCTATGGGATTCGCGCACAGGATTGCCTCGCTGCGATGTCTATGGCTGGTCTTCGTGTTTTACGTCGCGGTTGGAGCAGATCTCCACCTTGGCTCCTCCGGAGACCCAAACTTATTTTAGACTTGACTAATTTTAAGAAAGATAGCACACCAGATTTTACATTCCAGTGTCTGTTTTTTAACATTTTAGATGTGCATCACGGTTTCACTGTTGTTTACACTGATGGCTCCAAACAGGAGAATTTCCTTGGCTGTTCTGTAGTGTTCCCTGATCAAGTTACCCGGATTCGCCTCCCTGCTGAATATACCGTTTTCGCAGCGGAGCTCCACGCGATCCTGAAGGCACTGGAGCAGATGAATCGTGTTCGGGGCGATCGATTTCTTCTCTGCTCCGATTCTCTTAGTGCCTTACAATCACTGCAGAACCTGTACCCGACTGAGGAGGTGGTCCAGCTGATACATGACCAACTGTACTTGCTCCGACGGCGGGGTAAGGAGGTGTCCTTCTGCTGGGTGCCTGGTCATGTCGGAATATGGGGCAATGAACAAGCCGATCGGGCTGCCAAGGAGGCGTGCAGACAGCAGGATGTGGTCCAGTGTCCTATCCCCTTGCAGTCACTCATCGCTGCACTCCACAGGAAGTGCATGTCGTTGTGGGACGACGAATGGCTGGCGGTGACGGCCAATAAACTGCGGTTGGTAAAGTCAACCACTCGGCCGTGGCGTTCCTCCTGCCGGTTGCTCAGGCGGGAAGAGGTGGCCCTCACACGTCTTCGGATCGGGCACTGTCCTCTCACACATAGCTTTTTATTACGGCGGGAGGATCCTCCGTTTTGTGATGCTTGTGGTGTGCACATCTCTTTCCAGCATATTTTAATAGACTGCATTTTATACCGTGATGCAAGGGCGGAAGCACAAGTTGATGGGGATCTGGCTTCTGTTTTAGCTAATGATGAGACGCGTGTGTCTAGGGTTTTTAAGTTTTGTGATGTGTCTGGACTCTGGCCTAAACTTTTAGGCTGGAGGTTTTAGTGTATTGCAGAGTGGCTGACTCCTCCCCTTTTTTCCTTGCGGTCAGCCAGCCACTTCCGTCTGCTACATTGTTTTAGCTACCTCTATCATTTTCTCCCTGTGTTGTCCATGTTTTACTGCTGACACCCTGCTTCATCCCACGCTTCGGTGTGGGTGAGCACATATTTTTCAACGATTGCTCCCCGTGTTTTATGTTCCGTTTTATATTCCTGTTCTGGGATTTTTCTTGACACCCGTCTCACTATGTTACTGAACGGGCGCTGAAGGCCTTGCTGTCGTGCGCCCCAAAAAACCCCTCTACTACTACTACTACTACTGAGAGCAAATTGTAATATACTGTTGGCTGGGCACGAGCATTTCGGAAACTGCTCGACTTGTCGGATATTCGAGGAGTGCTGCGGTCAGTGTCTTCAACATGTGGCGAAACGAAGGTCACGTTCAGACGTCGAGAGGTTGACCGACCATCCCTCATTAAAGGTGTCGGACGTCGTAGCCTGGGCAGACTGGTAAACCAGAATAGGCGGCGAACTGTAGCGTAACAAATATCAGACCTTAATGCGCGGCGGGGCAGAATTGTGTCTGAACACACATTACACCCAACACTCCTAACGATGGTCCTCTACAGCCGATGACCAATGCACGTGCTAATGTTAACGCCACGATATCCGTAACTAGGACTGAAATTGGCACGTGATCATCGGCACTGGACGTTGGCGTAATGGCAGAGCGTTGCATGGCCTGATGAATCCCAACACCTTTTTCGTCATCCCGGTGGGGGGGCTCGAACTCGTCGTCTGCCAGGGGAACAGTTCCTTGAAACTTCTAATGTGGGACGGAGACAAGAAGCTGCTGGGGGGGTTCCATTATGCTCTGGAGAACGATCACGTGGGCATCCATGGCTCGAGTGAAGCTCACGCAAGCATCATCACGGCCACGGAGTATCATACACTGGTTGTACACTACGTACACCGTTCGTGACGACCATGTATCCCGACGGTAGGGCATTTTTCACCAAGATAATGCGCCACGTCCCAAGGCCAGGAGCATATGGAGTGGTTTGAGAAACACAATGGAAACTTCTAATGGATGTGCTGGTCGCTGAGCTCTCCAGATCTTAACCCAATCGAACAAATCTGGGATGCGACTGAACGTGGCGTCGGAGCTCGTGGCCCCCCTCCCCGGAATTTACGGGAATTAGCTGACTTGTTGGTGCAGATGTGGTGCGAACTCTCTCCAGCGACCTACCAAGCCCTCGTTGCTTCCATGACACGAAGCGTTGTCGCTGTTATCTGTGCCAAAAGAGGAGACACTGGCTAGTAGGTAGGTGGTCATAATGTTTTGGCTGATGGGCGTAAGTCATTTATTGTTGTCCAAACAGTGGTAACTCGGCTGAGTAGTTTGTTTACAAGTGTACCTCAGTTTTGTACAAGGACTTCATAATTTCGACGCAGGTGTGTACGATGTTTACAGCGACAGCTTTGCACGAGTAACTCTAAACGTGAGTGCAAACTGTTTCACTCTTAGAGACCGAACTGAAGCTGTCATTCTACAGCGGTTTTGCGTTGGTATAGGATGCTAATACTGTAATTTTCCGCACAAAGGGATAATTGAAGAAACAGAGCTGGTGTAGTTTACTGAATTGAACAGTAAAGGTATTGTTTGTGAATAGACAGAGATGTTTGATTTTGAAGTGACTTTCTAATATTCATACTTTATGCAGAGATTGGTGAGATGGTCTAGCACATTTAAAGAGCCAGTCGTAATTTAGATGGATATGTTAATGTTGTATTTTTCTCGTCCTGTGGTCAGGTCGCAGAACTCTTTGCAAATCGGACGGGTTTCTGGAGGTTGGTGGTAACTAATGTCAGAGTTACGACTTTCTATTCTCGAGTACAAAGCGAGTCCCGCTTCTCCCATCAAAAGCTGTTTTATAAGCTTAGTGACAGAGTACGCAAATTAACAGTTCCTTTCCTCACAGTGGGATCGCGCATGTTCAAAAACACGGGGCTCATGGAGCATGGAACGGTCCTGTTTTCGGGTCACCACACCGTTAAGAAGAGGAGAAATGAATTGCTTCAACTGTTCTCATTGCTTCGCAACAGACAAAATAAAGTAAAACAAAAAAATTCAAGGCGGTTTTTGATAACGACGATGGTATAACCTTACACATCCAAGTGTGTCATTTTACCAATGTGGTACAGTCTTCAATCAGGTAACATGTTTTGAAGCGTAAATACAAATCTGCATGTTTCTCACTGATGTGTGTGAGTATATATATCGGTGAGTAACGTCCAGATTTGTACTTACCCTTCAAAAAATTTCATGATTATATGACTATATTGTCTCGGTCACATGTAGTGCGTCGGGGTTAGGCTTGTGTAGATACTCCATAGTGCAGGTGTTTGGAAACAGCTCACACTGCAAGATGTGGGGTGGTAGTCTGAAGGGGTCCACATCACACAGAGTCCGTTTATCCAGGAGGCCCCATCTCCACATGTCTTCTTTTTTTTCTTACATCGCAGCGCAGCCTATTGAGCCAGGTGGTCCACTCCCCAGTGTGGTCCGGAGGGAGCTCTTCTGTGGGTGATGCGAAGGCAATGAGGTGCTCGGTTTCAGCTTCCCTTAACTGCAATCTTGTGCGTTGTTGTGGATCAGCGAGGCTCTGTGTGGTGCACGGAGAACTTTTCCTAAATTTAAGCAGTTGATGGGCTGGGAGGTGACCATACAGCGGGTTCCTCGACGAGGTCAAGGCCTTTGTTTTTATCCTGCTTGCCGCTACTTCCCGTCTGTTTTCTGATGGTGCAATAACAGCAAGAGCGTGCAGATTCTCTGCTAGATTTCACCTCAGGCATTCTACTGATACCGCATCTTTCGTTGACATGACATACACTATGTGATCGAAAGCATCCGGACACCCCAAAAACATACATTTTTCACATTAAGTGCATTTTGCTGCCACCTACCGCCAAGTCATTAGACATCGTGGGAGAGCAGAAAGGGGCGCTCCACGGAACTCACGGACTTCGAACGTGGTCAAGTGAATGGGTGTCACTTGTGTCATATGTCTGTACACGAGATTCCCACACTCCTAAACATCCCTAGGTCAACTGTTTCCGATGTGATAGTGAAGCGGAAACGTGAAGGAACACGTACAGCACAAAAGGGTACAGGCCGATCTCGTCTGTTGATTGACAGACACACCCGACAGTTGATTTGGGTCGTAATGTGTAACAGGCAGACATCTATCCAGACCATCACACAGGAATTACAAACTGCATCAAGATCCACTGCAAGTACTATGACAGTTAGGCGGGAGGTGAGAAAACTTGGATTTCATGGTCGAGCGGCTGCTCATAAGCCACACATCACGCCGGTAAATGACAAACGACTCCTCGTTTTGTGTAAGGAGCGTAAACATCGGACGATTGAACAGTGGAAAAACGTTGTGTACAGTGACGAGTCACGGTACACAATGTGGCGATCCGATGGCAGGGTGTAGGTATGGCGAATGCCCGGTGAACGTCATCTGCCTGCGTGTGTAGTGCGAACAGAAAACTAGGAGGCGATGGTGTTACTGTGTGGTCGTGTTTTTGATGGAGGGTGCTTGCACCCCTTGTTGTTGTGCGTGGCACTATCACAGCACAGGCCTAAATTGATGTATTAAGTACCATCTTGCTTCGCAATGTTGAAGAGCAGTTCGGGGATGGCGATTGAATCTTTCAACACGATCGAACATCTGTTCATAATTCACGGCTTGTGGTGGAGTGGTTAGACGACACTAATGGACTGGCCTGCACTGAGTCCTGACCTGAATCCTATAGTACACCTTTGGGGACTTCGTACCAGACCTTACCGACCTGTCGGTACGTCTTCTCAGTGCAGCACTCCGTGAAGAATGGGCTGCCATTCCCCAATAAACCTTCCAGCATCTGATTGATCGTATGCCTGCGAGAGTGGAAGCCGTCATCAAGGCTAAGGGTGGGCAAACACCATATTGAATTCCAGTGTTACCGATGGAGGACACCAAAAACTTGTAAGTCATTTTCAGCCAGGTGTCCGGATGCGTTTGCACACATAGTGTAACTTGTGCTGCATCAGGCACAAAAACACTGTTGGTAGATGAAGGTATCTATAAATAAAAGAAAATGCCCAGACTGGTCCCAACTCTATTTTTGATTTTTTAAAAACATGAAATATTAAAAATGTTGTGTTTTTAAAAGCATGTAATGCTTACTTGATAGTGTTATGCACCACTTACGTTTTATTCTTAGAAAACACAATTAAAATTTGTTGTAAAAATTATTTTCAAAAACCTTGCCTTAACGGAGTTTAGAAAATAGTTGCCAAAATTTGTTTCCTCCTAAAAACAATCATGACAGCGTTAAAAAAAGTTGGAAAGAAGGTATGAAATCAGAGAAAACATAATCTGGTTTGAAAGTAAGTGTAATGTAACATCTTTCAGAAGATTATAGGATTTCTCTCTGTTTTCTTTGCCGAATCCAAGAGCTCTGGTACAGGATGTTGCTGTAGGCTTTTCTTCTGACATTTGATTTTGTCGGCATTTAAGAATAGTGCTAACCTACTTTTTCCTAACAGTTTCGTCTTTGAAATGGTGTTCTACACAATTTTCTCTATCAATTGTACGGTCATTCTTTGCAAGTCGTTACGAGTAAGGTCACAGAAAGATGGTTCCATATCAAGGTAGGTAATACATCAGCTCTTCACCAATATCTTCATCCAGAGTTGTAGGTCTGCCTCTTTTTCTTTATTCGGCTTCTTCAGATGAATAATACTTCCTGCTGGACCGCCTCATAAATGTTGTTTTTGAAACATTAAATTGTTTACTGGACTTGTAGCAGCCCGTCTTCTTTTCCTGAACGGCATCAACAGCTTTAGTCTTTGTAGACAGACTCCACTTTCTCTGATTAACCTTCCCTATTATTCCCTTTGGAATGTGCAATAGAACTAAGGGACATAACCTAACGTAATAAAACAGAACGATTTTGAACATAAAAAACTGAGGGGACCAGTTTAAGCAACCGAAGGGGTTAATTTTGCTGAACTGGAGCCTACATTTTGTTAATAAAATAAATTTTTAACTAAACATCTAAATGAAACGGTTTAATCATAACCGTTAACCATAAGCGTGTGCGTGAGTGAATTCCTAAGGGACCAAACTGCTGAGGTTATCGGTCGCTGGACTTACACACTACTTAAACTAACTTGTGCTAAGAACAACACACACACAACCATTCCTGAGGGAGGACTCAAAACTCCGGTGGAAGTGGCCCCGCAATCATTGACATGGTGCCTCTAACAGCGCGGTCACTCCGCGCGGTTAACTTTAAACCTAACTGTTCAAGAACACTTACAATTTGAAAGGCTTACCTGCCAATGTGTAGGAGAAATGACAAAAAATCTAGCACAGTATGAAAATTTTTTCCAGTGTCAAAACATATAATGACGAACTGATAAGTGACAATTGCACTCTGCGACAGCCTGGATGACTCCCAAACCACTGTTTAGAGTTGATTTTACAAGATATCAGGAGAATGCAGGGCCAAGAGACCAGGGACCCTCAGTTTAGAGCACGTTCCTCTACTAATTTATTTCTTTTATCTCTTCTGAGTGTCAAACTGACAACTAAGGCGTTCAATTACTCCTAGGTGTTCAACTGAAGCAAATGTAACCCCCTAGGGCAATGTTGCTGGAACAGTCCTTTCTTTTCTTTCATTTGTACAAAAACAGTTGTAACAAGTTCGCTGCAGTTTGCGAGTCTGACGCACAGCACAAGCTTATGGCTGGCTAAAGTCACGCCAAGAACGAGCACTGTGAAATACGTGCGTCCGTGAATAATGCTCAACTCCGTTGTACAGCTACGAGAAATCCAGCCACAGTCAAACGCCAAACATTGTCAAAGGTCGTGGAGTAGGTAGTAGCAAGAGGGCTACTGAGGTAAGCACACAGAGTTAACACGGCATAGCTTGTTGTTACTGCGCAGACAGCATTATGCCGCTTCAGAGAATGTGGTACTACGCTACGTAGCTTGATGTGGCGTAGGAGGGCGCATCGCCAGCCCGTTCTAGTGTGATCACTGATTGCTGCCTGTATGTAGCGCTGTCAGTTGTGGGAGTCAGATATGTACACATTGCGCTTTCAACGTGCCCAATGCTTGCCTGTTAGCCAGGAAGACACGTGCCGCACGTTATCAGCTGAAAGGACAGGCTGCTTTACTCCCATCCAAGCCAAGTGATGCCCAACCCTGGCAGGCTAAAGGAGTCTCGCTTGCCTGCCTGCGGTGCTGCTATACGTAGCAGTTTATTCTGTACGCTTTCATTTTAGTTTTATGAGGAGTGATCGGAAGATTTTTTTTAACTGAGTATCGCAAGACGATGTCCAATATAATACGAGGTGCGACAATAAAGTAATGAGACATATGAAAAAAATGTTACTTGCCGCTTTAGTCAAGTTTAGTGTTGTCTCCTTGAAAGTAGTTCCCTTCTGATCGCACACACTTTCTCCAGCGCTTCTGCCATTGATGGTAACATTTCTCGAACTCATCTTCTGTAATATCTTCCAAGACCCTCGTCACAGCTTTTTGGACATCTTGTGTTGTTTGAAAATGGTGTCCCTTGACCGCCGTTTTGACTGTTGGAAATAGAAAAAAGTCACACCGAGCGATATCTGGTGAATAAGGTGGCTGTGGTAGTACTGAAATTTGTTTTGGGGTTAAAAATTGCTGTACTGACAGAGCGGTATGGGATGGCTGATTATCGTGATGCAGAATCCAATTATCAGCAATGTTGGCACGGACACGAAGAATTCTTTTACGAAGTCCTTCTAAAATTTTTTTGTAGTAATATTGGTTAACTGTTTGGCCAGGAAGCACCCACTCTTTATGAACAATTCCCTTGGAATCAAAGAAACACACAAGCACGCATTTCACTTTTGACTTTGACGTGCGAGTTTTTTTGGTCTGGAGTGATCCCTTCGAGCACCATTGCGAACTTTGGCGTTTTGTCTCTGGATCTTATTGAAAAAAAAACTTTCATCACCAATGATAACATGGCTCAACAATTCTGGATTGATTTCCATTTGCTCTGACAGATTGGCTTCCACATTTTTCCGTTTTTCTCGCTGTTGTGGTGTGAGAATTTTGGGGACAATTTTTGCACAAATGTTTCTCATAACAAAATCTCCAGTTATTATTAGACGAACCATTTCTCGATTGATGTTCACTTCTTCTGCAATCATTTTCACAGATAATTTTCGATCAGATCGTACGAGTTCACGCACCCTGACCAAGCTGACATCCGCCCGTGTGGTTGATGATCGTCCACTGCGTTCGTTTTCTTCAACATTCGTTCTGCCTTCACTAAACACTTTATGACAACGAAAAACTTGAGCTCTTGACATAACCTCTCCTCCAAAAGCCTTCTGAAGCTTACCCTGTCGCGACTGCTACGGTCGCTGGTTCGAATCCTGCCTCGGGCATAGATGTGTGTGATGTCCTTAGGTTAATTAGGTTTAAATAGTTCTAAGTTCTAGGGGACTGATGACCTCTGATATTAAGTCTTATACTGCTCCGAGCCATTTGAACCATTTTGAGCTTACTGTAAGTTGTCGTCGCGTTTTCACCCAATTTAACGCAAAAAGAAATGGCATACCGTTGCACAATATTATGCGGTTCCATTTCCGTGACGACAGACACAAACATGTGTTAACTTATTACAGCACAACTCACTACTGAGCAGTTGCATCGATGTGCCACTTGGACTTCAAGCAGCTTATAGACCAAGGTCAAAGATATTGTGCCTACTGAAGCCTGCAAGGTTGCCGCTCCTTGCAAAGAAAATCAGTCTCATTACTTTATTGTCGCACCTCGTATATCTTCATTTTGGGTCATTGTAGCCCAGAAAATTGTGGACTTTATTTGTTCTTTCTTTCCTTTCGTCGTACTTTGGGCTTATTTATTTACTTCGGTATGAACGGATTTCTCTGCTTCTTCACCTCTTTCGACTAGTACTGGCTATTTTTAATTCGAATCATCATCTGATCACTGTAATACATGTTTTCTGTAGTAAGCAGAACTATCTCTGAAAGGCGAATTCCTTTGCACATTAGAAGTGTTTTCCTCGTAGTATATTTATTAAACTTCGTGGGAGTTTTTCTGTTTAAGAGATTTAATCTCGCTTTTTTTAAAAATATATATTCATTCAGTCTTTAACGCAATAGTTGCCCATGTGTTTTGAAAGTAGCCGCCCGTTCATTTAGTAAGCCAGTCTGTCAGGCTTCAGCTCTCAGGTGATATACAACTACAGAGCGGCAAGTTAAGGGTTCATCTTTTTCTGTGTTTCTCTCGTAGTGTATTTACTAAACCTGTAACGTGTTTTTCTGTTTAAGAGGTGTAATCTCACGTTTTTGTAAATGTAAATTAATTCAGTCTGTAGTGCAGTGGTTGATCACTGAACAACCAGCTACATAGCTCATTAGCGCATCATCTCCGTTGGTGACACACCAGGAGGGTAGCAATTTGAATATCCAAGATTCAGTCTGTTTTTATAGTTACTTCTTCAGTTAGTCTTGCTAGGAAGCTTAGGATGTGTGCATGCTGTGTGTGGATGCAGGAGGAGCTGGACGCAGTTCGCGAAATCTTGAATGGGCTTTTGGCTATGGTAAGTCACTTTCAGGCTGCTACCTCGGAATGTAGCAGTGGCGGAGAAACTGACTTACAGCATGGGGTGCCGGCCGAAGTGGCCGTGCGGTTAAAGGCGCTGCAGTCTGGAACCGCAAGACCGCTACGGTCGCAGGTTCGAATCCTGCCTCGGGCGTGGATGTTTTTGATGTCCTTAGGTTAGTTAGGTTTAACTAGTTCTAAGTTCTAGGGGACTAATGACCTCAGCAGTTGAGTCCCATAGTGCTCAGAGCCATTTGAACCATTGTTTAATAGCATGGGGTACCTCAGGTGTCACTTGTTTTGCCCACGGGCTCTGCTTCCGAGACAGCTCCTAGTACCTGACGCGGTGGCTACGTCCTCACAGCACGGTGAGTGGGCGGGGGGGGGGGGGGAGGGATGTGGTAACGCGTTTTGCGTCGCTCGAGGTGAAGGGTGAAGGGCCAATGCTCAACTGGCCACCTGGCCTCGCCCCTTCACCCTGTGAAGGTGGCCGCTCCTTCAGTGCAGACGCACGAGGGGAGGGGATTACTAATTATTGGAAGCTCCAATGTTCGGCGCGTTATGGGGCCACTTAGTAAGATAGCGCCCAGGGCTGCAAAAAAAGCCATTGTGCACTCCGTAAGGCTGCCTAGGGGGTTCATTCGAAATGTGGAGGCGGCCTTGCCTGCGGGTATCAAGCGTGCACGGTGAACTCGTGTACAAGGTGTGGCTCATGTCGCCACCAACGACGCCTGTCGCATCTTTTCTGAGGACATCCAATGTTCATACAGGCGACTGGAGGTGGTGGTGAAGACTGCTGATCTCGCGCATTGGGTACAAGTAGACCTCGCAGTTTGCAGCATTGTCCCCAAAGTTGACTGGGAGTCGAGAGGAGAGTCTTAACTGAAGTTTTCGTCAACTCTGCGACACTCTCGGTTGCAAATTTACAGACCTGCGTTATCGTATGGTGATTTGTATGACTCCCCTTTATAGATCAGGTGTGCACTACACAAAGGAAGCAAATACTCGGGTAGCAGAGTATTTGTGGAGTGCGCTTGAGGGTCTTTAGGCTTTAGTGGTTTGAGGTGCTCTGATGAACACTCGCCTGTCGATATGAAGCATGGGAAGTCAATCGGCGTTCAGAATTAAGACAGAATTTTATCGGTAAACTGACGAAGTATTCGTTATAAAGTTCCGAATTTACTGCCCTCTAGGAAAGTTCTCGCACCGAGAGCTGTCTGAGATTTAGCGAGTCGTGGAACGTATATCGGAAAGACAGTTTAAAGGCTGTAGGAGCGAGAGTATTCATCGCAGTTGAGAAAAATGTTGGTCTATTGAGGTCGAAGTTGAGTGTGACAGTGAAGTTATCTGGTCGCGTATAGCAAGTGTAGGTGAAAACAAGCTAATTGTTGCATGTTTTTAGCGGCCACCCGATTCCGCTGTGACAGTTCTACAGTTATTTAAAGAAAGTCTGCTGTCTATAGCGTTGGACGCGACTTTAACTTACCCAGTATAGACTGGGATGTCTATGGATTCATTGTCGGGGGGTGCAGACAGAGAGTCAGTCGATTTAAATTTGAACACGTTTTCTGCAAATTATCTTGAGCAGCACGTAATGGAAATACCTTAGACCTTTTAGCTACAAATAGGCCGGACCTTATCGACAATCATTACAGGAACGGGGGTTAGTGATCATGATCTCATTTATATCAACTATGATTACGGAGGTTAATGAATCCATGAAGAAGGCTAGATATAACGGATAATCAGTTGCTAGCTTCACATTTAGGCAGTAGACTTATATCACTTAGTTCTAGTGAGATGGATGTAGAGGAATTACGGTCAAAGTTTAAGCAGATTGTAAATCGTGGTCTGGAGAGTTATGTACTTAGTAAGCGGATAAAGGATGGAAAAGACCCCCCATGATTTAGTAACGAAATTTGGAGGATGCTGAGGAAGCAGAGGTTGTTGCGTTCTCTGTTCAAAAGGAAAAAAGCAAATATTAATAGTGATTCATGCGACTGTGAAAAGATCTATGCGTGAAGCATACGACAACTACCAACGTCACACCTTAGCGAAAGATCTGGCGAAGAACCCAAGAAAATTGTGGTCTTACGTAAAAGCGTTGGTCTCTTTTTGACCAGTCTGGTGTGGCAGTTGAAGACAGCAAAACGAAAGATATACTCCCGTATGGACGACATAGTAATGAGGATCCCTGTTGTAGAGAAGCAACTGAAAAATCTGAAAGCAAATAAATCACCAAGTCCGGATGGAATCCCAGTTCGATTTAACAAGGAGTACTCTACGGTACTGGCTCCTTACCTAGTCTGCATTTATTGTGGACTTGTCGCCCAACACAAAGCCCTAAGCGACTAGAAAAAAGCGCAGGTGACTCCAGTATATAAGCAGGATAAAAGAACGGAGCCGCAAAATTACAAACCAATATCCGTAACTTCGGTTTGCTCCAGAATCCTTGAACATATTCTCAGTTCGAATACAACAAACTTTCTTGTGACTGAGAAGCATATATCCACGAATCAGCGTGGTTTTAGAAACCACCGCCCTTGTCAAATCCAGCTTAACCTTTTCTCGCTTTATCTACTGCGAACAATGGATGAAGGGCAACAGGCAGATTCCACATTTCTAGATTTTCGGAAATCATTGGATGCGGTGGGCCATTACAGGCTGTTAACGAAGATACGAGCATATGGAGTAAGTTCACGAACACTTCAGTGGCTCGAAGACTTCTTAAATAATAGAACCCCATATGTTGTCCTCCACGGTGAGTGCTCATCAGAGACACAGGTATCGTCATGAGTGCCCCAGGGAAGTGTGATAGGGCCGCTGTTGATCTCTATGCACGTAAATGATTTGGCGAACAGGATGGGCAGCATCTGAGGTTGTTTGCTGATGATGCTGTGGTGTACGGTGAGGCGTCGAAGTTGAGTGACTGTAGGAAGGCACGAGATGACTTAGACAAAATTTCCAGTTGGCGTGATGAACGGTAGCTGGCTCTAAATGTGGTAAGATGAAGGTTAATGCGGATGATTAGGAAGATCAAACCTGTAATGTTCGGATACAATATTAATAATTTCCTGCTTGACACAGTCAAGACGTTTAAATATCTGGGAATAACGTTGCAAAGCGACATGAAATGGAACGAGCATGTGAGAACTGTGATGGAAAGGCGAATGGTAGACTTCGGTTTATTGGGAGAATTTTAGGAAAGAGTGATTCACCTGTAAAGGAGACCTCATATAGGACGTTGGTGTGACCTATTCTTGAGTACTGTTCGAGTGTTTGGGTTACGTACCAGATCGGAACGAAGGAAGACGTCGAAGTAATTCGGGGGCGGGCTGCTAGATTTGTTACCGGTAGGTTCGAACAACACGCTTCGGAAGCTAAAGTGGGAATCTCTGCAGGGAAGGCGACGTCCTTTTCTAGAAACACTATTGAGAAAATTTAGAGGCTCGGAATTTGTAGCTGATTGCCAAACTATTCTATTGCCGCCAACATACATTGGGCGTAAGGACCACGAAGATAAAATACGAGAAAGCAGGTCTCATACAGACAGTCGTTCTTCCTTCGCTCTACTTGGGAGTGGGACAGGAAAGGAAATGACTAGTAGTGGTGCGGGCTACCGTCCTCTAAGCACCGTGCGGTTGCTTGCGGAGTATCAGTGTAGACGTAGCCGCGCGGTCTGACGCGCCTTGCCGTGTTGCGCGGCGTCCCCCGTCGGAGGTTCGAGTCCTTCCTCGGGCACGTGTGTGTGTGTGTGTGTGTGTGTGTGTGTGTGTGTGTGTGTGTGTGTGTGTGTTTTGTACTTAGCGCAAGTTAGTTTAAGTTAGATTAAGTAATGTGTAAGCCTAGAGACCGATGACCTCGGCAGTTTGGTCCCATAGGAACTTACCACAAGTTTCCAATATGGCAAGGTTTTGGAAGTCTAGTTTTTCATATTTCGTTAATCTAAAAAGTACAAAGGGCTTTCAAATAGTTTTGCCCTTTGTACATGTCTGAAAGAAGTAGTTTTCCTTTCTTACTACGCTTCTCTCGCACTACATTGCAAACCAACAGAATTTGGTTTTTAATGTCGACTAAGCCAAATTTCTTTGTTGTTTTAACCAATGTTTGCCCTAAATTTAGAAATTATATATGCTGCTTAATGTCCTCAAGTCCTTAGCGCACACTTCCATGCACTTATCAGCCACTAAGTCTTTATCCTCTTTCAAAATTTTTGTGGTGTGAAGAAACTACTGCTCAAATTTACAAACATGTCGTAACATATTCGAGGTTCCTGAAAGAGTGTTTAGTAACTTTTTACGCAATTTGCTTTGTTAGAGACCTACCCATTTATTTGGAGCTGCGTCATAAACACACGAAAACTTTTCTCATGCCGAACTTGGGCTCTGTTTGGTGACTGGTATGTGTTCCCCAATTCTCGATTTCTTCACAGTCTCCTATAAGTATGGTTTGTTCATTTTCCTGCTCCCACCGTTAAGACAGCTTAGCTGCTGTGAAAATAACTACGCCGACATACACTAATGAGTAAAAACATTATGACCACCTGCTTAATAGCTTCTTTGTCAATCTTTGGACCGAAATACATCACTGATCCTGCGTATCAGGGATCCGACAGTTTGTTAGTAGGTTTGATGAGGTATGTGGCATTACATGTCAACACATCAGGTTGAGTTCACTGTAGTCCGCCTCAAACCACTGTAGCACGGAGCCGACTCCAAGACACGGACACTTATCCTGCTGAAAGATAACATCGCCGTCGGGGAAGGCGTCAAGCATGAAGGGATGCAGGTGGTTCGCGTCTGTAAGCATATCTTCGATTACTATAACAGGTCCCATGCAAGAGCAGGAGTGTATCTCTCCTGGTACAATACTGCTCCCAACAGCCTGTGTCCGTGGCGCGCTGCACGTTTCGAGCCCCCAATCGCCTCGATGACGCCATTTGTGTAGACGAATAGCAAAAATGAGATTCACCCGAAGAGCCTACACGTTCCCATTGATCGACGGTCGAATCCCGATGCAATCGTAATTGACGATGGCGTTGGTTGAAGATGTGAACACGCAGGGGTAGTTGCTGCAGAGCTCCATGTTCGACAATGTGCGATGAACGGTGTGATCTGAAACACTTGCGCATGCACCGACATTGTGTTCTTTCGGCAGAGTTGCCACAGATCACCATCTATCTTACTTTACACAGCGAAAAGCCTCCCGTGAGGCAGTACTCTTAGCATCTTGTTTAACCGGTTGCTGAACAGGAATCCTCTCCCCGTCCTCTCTCTCCAATGGCAAAGATTGGCGATGAGAATCTCACAGTACAAGCTGTGGAACAGGCCGTTCTCGCAGAGATTGCACTGCATGGGAAAAAAAAGTCCGGTCTGCTCTCTGTGTGGCTGTTATCACCTCACTAATGGCCGCATTATGCGCTTCCCGGTAGAGCCGCTCGCCCGGACATTAACGGCACGCCGAGCGTTTAGCAGGTGGTCACCCACCTTGCTTTACGAGATAACGCAGCCCGCCAAACAGTGTGAGACCACAGGCGAGCGAGCTCGCGCTTGGTCTGCTTTTTTCTGTTTCGTGTATTTTTTTCCCTTGCTCTCTTCCGTTTACCCGTTTCGCGTCCTCTGTTTTTACCAGTTAGGCGGCTTGCCCTCTGTGCGTGCCGTTCGCCGGCCTCGTTTCGCCAGAGAAATGGGACAGCGATAACCTATTAAAATGGAAATTAGTAGCCGCGGCGGAGGGGGGAGACCGTCGCAGGGACCCACCTGGCCCCGGAAACAATTTGCCGGTGACGAGGAAATGGCCGCCTGCAGCGGGATTAGGAAATTGCTGCTCGCCTGCCTTCGCTCTGGCCGTCAAACAGTATTCGCCCACTTAACAATATTTAATTACACGCAAACGGATGGCTCGAAGGAGGGGAAGGTGATGGTGGTGATGGCGGTAGCGGTGATAGTGTTGGTGGTGGTGGTGGTAATGGTAGTGGTTGCGGCTGAGGCTCTGTGAAGCGAAATGAGGCGATCTGTTGCGATGCGTCGCGATCCGATCCGTGCTATCGGCTCGTCTGCAGAAAGCGCCAGCAGGTAGGCCGAGAGGAGCTAGCGCCGCGGCCGCCGATGGAAGCGAAGGGAAGCGGAGGCTAAGTGGGCGGCTGTTGAGTGCGCCTGCCAACGCTGCCGGCGTAAGTGCTTCACTTTGGCCTCGGAAACGCCAGCAGTGTGTGGGAGAACGGTGAAGCAGTACTCCATTCTCGTTTAAGACAGTGCAAGTTGTCTCTTTGGGCTGTTTCACACTACGCCAGTAAATCAGTCGAGTGACGATGACACAGTAGCCAAAGCTGTGTGGATAATAGCATTCAGTCAAAGAGATTAATGAAATAATTTAATAGGTCGGATAAAATTGTTAAACCCCACCCGTCACTTGTTTGGTTTTGACGTGTGTTCGCCCCAGCTAATTGATTAACAGATCAACAGAGAGTGCAAAACTGCCGCAATATCGGATAACGCAAAAAAAGTAATAAGGCCCTGTGACTCCTGATTGAACTGCGGTGGCAGTGTTGATATTAATTGATTCATAATTGATCACTTTTGATTAAAAAGGGGTGCACATTGATGTTATATTCAGCTATTGAACACCAGATGTAAATGTTGAACATCAAGTTAATTAAGAAAGTGACTTTGGATTTCAACTACTTGATTGAAAACAGATGCAGTCGATTAGCACAAATTTATTTTATCTCCCGACCTTCAATCATCACATTACAAGACTCTCCTATCAGGCAGTGGTAATAAATTGCGTTTGCGTGGAGTAAAGTGTGATAAATCAAAAGTAATTTCTATCGACCCAGGCATAATGCGAAGTGCGAGAAGAATTCTACAATACACGGCCCATGAAACCTTCGAGAAAACTTTGCCGACGTGATCCAACAAATTAATCAGTGGTCGGAGCGGGCGCAATATCACCGAATACAGCGTGGCGGAGCGTCGTCGTTGTGCAGACGTCGGCCGACCTCGTGGTGCTGCAAGGCTGCACTCGTCTATTCACTCCTAGCTATCTTGCTCAGCACATAGCTGAACCAAAACTTATCATCTCCAAGCTCAATCGTTCCATTTGCCAAGTCCTAAACTGCAGAGATGCTCACTCTTTCTCAGGGAAGCTGAGTAAAGAACGCCACGTCCGCACTCTAGGCAAGCTGGGAACGGAAGACCACTACGGGGACTTCTCCCAGTTTGCTCTTTGCCTCGGTTTCTCCTCCAGCAAAAACCCCTTACGCCAATTGCAGTGCAAGTCGCGTTAATTATGCGTCGCTTCCCAGTGCCGACCAATGCCTGCTCTTGGAAGTGAAAAAATTCCCACAAAATTTCCCTTCCTCTCAACTTCTGCTATTTAGCTCCTCCCAGGCCACCCATCAAGGTTAGCACCTGCACAAAACACCAATTTTTCCGGAATTCTGACTCCCACGAGAGTACTTCAAATTCCGTGGTCCTATGTTCCCATCAGAGGCCAGCCTATTTCATTCTGTCGCTCTTCATCTGATTTACTTCAGACTCTGCGGACTGTGTATTCAGCGTGAAGTTGCTATAGTCACGAACACGCATATTTTGGCCTCTGTTGACCGCTCCACCGTAGCTTTGCGCAGCTTACTTGCATGTTTCACTGAAAACGGGACTACGGACATTTATCAACAGGTGTACAAGTTATCCGTCTGCTTTCCAGTACACCAGCATGGGGTCAACCACCCACTCACTGTCACTCATCTTAAGGCAGCTGGAGGTCACACCCCGTTACCGCTTTCTCAGAGCTTGAGCTGCCCTAAGCTGCCTATTGTCGCTTCCCATCGGCAGTCCCCAGCCGGCCACAGCCAACTCGAATACTTCCCTGGGATAAACTAGCCTCCAGTAAATTGACGCATTTCCACAAAGTTTTCATGTCATGTGAATTACTTTAAAACCATCACCCAACATTAATTATTCCAAAACGTCCATACTATACCCTCTACAAGATGCATTGTGCCTTGTCAATCATTTTTGTTCAGCCCTACTGTTCGCTCAACATGAGTTAGGTGATCTTTAATGACTTCATGTAAGGGGCATAGTTCTTGCCATCTTACACAATAAGTTGGATAATACCTAGTTCTGCTGTCCGTCCTATCCTGACGTCAACTACAGGCTGCTGCAACGAATTAGCTGATGGTTAAGCACTTTTATTTCTCGAAAAATTGCTGGTGTGACTGTGTGTCGCCATGCTGTAGCTGCAAATCATAGTACAACCAAGACTCAGACGAACCCGCAACAATATTCATATTACTCAAGTCATCTTCTACTTAAATACGATTCTTTTATAGAAGATCGTTTTTCGCTAAGAAGGAGCAGATTTGTGGGCCACTTGGACGTATGATGTTGAATTACGTTCGTGGGAAAATTTGGCGATATTGTGAAGCAGACGAAGACACCATACATTGATGTTCCAAAGAACTTCTGTAATGACAGTATTTAACGGTACGACTTTTCTTGAGCATGTAATCGTTTGAATAAGTCACTTCAAATGATACCATTAACAGAACATCAACACAAATGTAAATATCAGTGTTCACGCCAAAGATAATTGCTGGCAGAGATAACACTTTTGTTGATCATCCGAATAATGCATGTTCAACCTCACTGAAGGAAAAAATAGAAAGAGCTAAAAATAATTAATGTAGAGTGATGAAATTTCTAGGTAACATATTTAGGCTAAATCACAAGTTAGTATAAATGCGAGATAAACCATTGCAAATATGAAATGCTGCTGCATTAATATCCGATGTAACCGTCATACTGTGAATGCAACCAAGCAAAAAAGGATTCACTGTCTTGTATAGGTGGCGGATGTCAGTTTGTGGGATTCAGTTCCATGCCAGTTGCACCTGGTCGGTCAATACACGAACAGTGAAACGTCCCCTTAGAAAAATTATACACGACTGTGCTTAAACTGACACACAATTTTTTTTAGCGCAACGCAATCTGAGTTTCAGTAATCCCTACAAGAGAATGGCCCTGACTAAATTAACCTATACGTTTCACAAATCACTTACCTCACAAAAATCTTCGTTACTCGAACTACTGCAATACAGCGAGCGCCACTACTGCCAGCTAAATAAAAGATTCAAACTACGGAAGGCACTAACTACTGATACGCATAGTTAGCAAATGAAAGATTTTAATAGAGAACAAACAATGTATTTACTTAATAGTCATAATATATATAGCAGTTCATGATATCCATTCTTACAAATGTACTGTTTCTGATGGGCACAACTCCAGATTATCCATTCCCCAAAATCCGCCATCTCACTTCCGCACAACCACCACTGCTGGCAGCTCGCCTCCAACTGCGCAACGCTACGCACTGTTAACATCTAGCTGCCCAACACTACAATGGCAGACAACAATGCAAACTAACCACAGACTGCACACAGCACAGCTATTGATTTTCATACAGAGGGCTACGTGGCGTTACCAATATAAGAACCTAAACAGCCTACTTACGTAGCCCCCATGCTCCCAACAAAAAATTTTACAAATAGTTTTGGGCAGTGGCCAATACAAATTTGAAAAAAATTTCATAATTACAATAACAAAGAAATCAAATGAACACACTTATTGACACAATGTTGGTCAAAAGCTAAAATTTTCTCACAGTCCATAAAGACAGTCCTGATCATTCATCACAGTAAAATTGCAGTGTTTTTCTCAAAGTCTGAGCAGTAAAAGAAAATGCACACGGAAGTAGTGGATTTCCATGCTGTCTTGAAGAAGTAGTGTTGTCCTTCCAACGGAAAGACAGTGCTGACTCTTCACATCCAGACAGGTAATGGGCCACAACAGAGCAAACCCACAGCAGAGTCAGTCGAAGTTTTGAAGAATATTGGTAGGTAGGTCGTCACAGAGCAGACCCACTGTATTCCTGGTGTAGGTTGTGGGATTAGTGGGCCACCAGAGGTGCAGACCCACTGTAGTCCTCGTAGAGATTACAGTATTGGTGGGCCATCAAAGATGTAGACCCACTGTAGTCTTCGTAGAGATGGCCAGCAGCCATCTGTTGCGACTGTGTAGGTGCACAACCACCATCGAAGAATCTTGCGGACAATATAGCAAGTCCATAAACCACCACTTGTGCACTCACAAAATTTTTGGCATTGTCCTTAGAACCAGCAATGCTGTTAATCAGTCCCTTGCTGAATTATTAACACATGTCCAAACACTAACAGTACTCTTTTTTCACATCTTGTGCATATACTATGACCAACAGAAATGTGTGCAGTGAAATGAATGCTTACAAGTTACTTAATTTGATGAACTGGTGTCAATTACAATTTTATAACATGAGAATACAATTACAAAGATACAGAAAACACCATTAAAACATAATAATACAGATAACATTTGTAGTAATACAGGCTTTACAAAAGAATAGAAATAAACATATACATCAGTGTTACAGGAATTATGACATAAGTAAATATATAAAATAATGAGAATAGTTTTAGAAACATTAATTTCCCATATGAGCATTGAAACAGAACAGAATTAATAATGTCTAAAGATATTTACAAAGTAAATAACATATTATCAGAAATATTCTACAACGTAACTCTTATGAGATAAACACATAAAGACAGGAAAAACACAAATTCACACAGTGTAATAACACAAAAATACAGGACAGGGTTTGTTTTCAGTGTGACATTTGGTACTGCAGTCCAACCCAAAATCTTCATTCCATAGATCTTTCGTCTTATTTCAACATTTGTTTCCACCAAAAAAATCCTTGCTTGCATGCTTTCTGTATTTATATGTTCACATATTTCTTACCTCATTATTTATTTTCCATTATCTTACCTCATCATTTATTCCCAAGAAAATCCTACCTAAACCCGTTGTCCCTAAACCTTCCTTTTTTGTTCATATCCTCTTTCAAAATACTTTTTGGCCAAACCATTTCCTTACAGCTTCTCAATGCATTTCTTCCAATTCATCACGACTCGTTCTCTTATATAGCCTACCCCATCTTAAGCTAACTTAAATCTACTGAGCTCAGATGCTAAACTAAGGGACGAGGCAATGCAGCAGCACAAAACAATTAACACAAACAGCAATGATAAAAAATGCAAATTGCCAAAGCAAACAGCATAAATTAGCAAAGCAAATGCAACATTATCACTAATATGAGCCAATCTGCAGCAACAAGAAAAATAAATCAGTAGTAAAACTGGCTTAACAGAGTAATACAAAGTGAAATTTAATAGCACTATGCCTGGCAAGCAACAGCAGAAAATGCAATAACTTTTATCTAAACATGACAAAGCTCAAGCAGAAAAAATATTACAGTAAAAATGGCCATGTTTAATACCTATGTCACATCTTAACACTAGAGTGATGCATCACAAAAACTTATTCTGCAAGAAAGTTACCAAGTCGTTAAAAAAATTATTTATAGAATTCCTGTGAGAGGAAATGTCTATCTTAAAATTATTCTTCACTGGGTCTGTAGACAGAAAATAGTAATATTAGTACATCTATTAAATTTTATTATAACCAATGTTGCAGTGCTGCAGCTACAAACTAGATATTAAACAAAATGAGCAATCGCTTAACTAAAAGGACAATAGATGTAAAATATTTCTCATCATTTCATTTCAGTAAATATCATAAATTAAGAACTCTACAGTGTAATCATGTTTTCAAGTTTGAGTGTGTCGTATTTGCGATGGTTTCTACAAAGAAATGTCAATAGCGAGGATAATGGCCTCCTTTTTTCTCCACCTGTGCCTCTGAAAGGCACACTCTAATGGCTTTTTTCTAGGCGACTGTCACGCAGCTGGGTGCCCACGACACATTACATGAAGGTGGTCACTTAACTTTCTTACCAAAATATTTATACACCAGTTTGCACTACAGTGACAGTCTCATATAAAATTTCACAGGTCGAGAATTTGCGTTACAAATGTGTAGAAACAAAATCCTATTAATAAAACAGTGTAATACATTCACGCATTTACATACATTTCATAACTCTTAAAGTATGATTCTTGGTTTCCAACATCCTTTTTCACAAGTCAGAGTCCCTAACCACTACTTATTATTCCTTACCTTATTACACATATACATATTCGTCGACGCTTCTTCAGTATTTCATCATAATAAATATGTAGCATAATCAAATTCCTCATATAGCATCAGCTTATTGATCATAAACATACCTCAACAGCAAAATACACATGGTCGTCGTAATAATATCATAACCCCTCAATCAAATCTCAAAATCGTCGTAGCTTCCTCCAATAATATCAAAACCTAAAGAAAATTCTCTGCTCATTATCAGTGTCATCTACCTCAAACGTACTTTAAAAATCACGATCCCATACCAAATACATCATTCAAAGCTCTCATAGTATCACAATGGTTCCGAAAAAATATGAACAGTTCACAAAGTACAGACAAAATACAGTTTCATACGTGTGAAGTTATCCAACTGTGTAATTGTGTAAACATGTGTCACTGACATAGTAAAAAAAATGTATATCTCTCAGTTAATTGATCAGGTAGCTGTGTAATTTATGTGTTAGAGAACTATGGTACCGATGTGTAAAGTTGTATAAGCAAATACCATATTAACTAGGGCTCCTTGTGCTTGCCAAACACATGGTACACAAAGTAAGCTTGTACCCCCCTGAGGATTAATGTAATTACACCCTCAGGTGTTACAGATTACAGCAATGGAATGAAATGTATCACATAAAACTTTCTTTGTAATTCAAAAATCTTGAAAAATAAATGGTTCAGGTACAAAATTAATCACTCAAATGCGTGTCCTGTAGCGCTAAATGTGCGTCTTGCTGTAAGGTAATTCTGTGGAAGTGTCGTAGTTATCGTCCTCTGTAAGCAAAGTTCTGCTGAAGTCAATGTACTTACCTCACCATAAACGAAAGTGAAATTCTTTGCGTAAAGATATCGTAGTTAAACGTACCTTACTGTGATCAAGAAAGCACTATAATGTAACATATTGTTGTGCTATGGAAAATGCTGTCTCATTGTAGCTATTCCACAAAAGTTACTATTAAAACATGTTTTACTTTCCAGAAGAATTCAGAAAAACTGTGCAAATATAAAACAGATACATCGCAAAAGCAAAAATGTAAATTGTGTCACACATTAGTAGCGTCGTGATATAATCGTGTAGCTATCAAGGAAACCAAATGTTAAGTCATCTTTAACCTCACCGAATGTACTTCAAATAAAGAATGTCTTTTCATGTAAACCAAAATGTTGCATGAAAATATCATTAGCAGTGCCGGTATATGTTTTAAGTGTGTGAGCCTGATAGTCGTTACGTAATCGCGCAACTAACAAGCAAGAATGTACAAATAACAACACTGTGTCATCTGTTCATTATAAGAATGCATTCGTAATTTCTGTTTAAAAATGTTCCCTAGGTTCTAAGCTGGATAGTTAACTTCAAAACATTGTTGCACGTTAACAGTTTCTCAGTGTGACAAATTGTACTAGTAGCGTGAAGTGAAAAGTTTTATGGCAAAGACTAAGTTAAAAAACAGATTATCTTTTAATAAACGGTTTTACATGTGAAATGTGGTGCAGTCTTTACCCTTTCTAGTGCGCAGATTTTCAACTTCAAAGTAATTATCATGTTGTATACGTCAGTAAGGAATGCTAAAATTTTTCTCAAGGTTAGCGTTAATGTTATTTTTCTCTGAGCCAGCCGGCGCACGTGGCTGCCTGTGGTGCGAGTCATTGTCTGCTATCTCTTTGTTGGCATGCGTCGTTATTGGAATTGGGAGACCTAACTTCTACAAATTCACCTTGACGAGAAGGCCCTACCCTGTTTGAAGCTCGTCAGTTCTGATGGAATTCAGGTCTGTCGCTTTGTCGGTAGTTTACATAGTTTCTTGTTGGTCGGTTATGTGGTGGAGAATTTCTCCCGGAATCGTAACTGCGTGGTGGACCGTTGCGTCTGAAGTTATTATGTCTCCCTTGATAATAATTATTTTGGTTCCCATATTGTCTGTTTCTATGGTTATCGCTGTCATATTCATTACTACGGAAATGCGATCTTTCTCTGTAATTATTACTACTCTGCCAATGGTTGTCATATGGGTGGTGTCTGTTTTGGTCACGATTTACATTGTAAGAATAGCCTTGTCGTGTCCAGTTATTATTTCTGTCATTGTGGAATTGTGACGGATGTGACCTGTAATTTTTGTGCTTCTGTTTTCGCGTTCCGCGATTGTTAGTGTCAATTTATAATTCTTGTAAGAGTCCCTGAATAGCTTCAATGTCGTCTTTGCAACGTCCTGCAAAAATAATATGTCGTAAATGTTCAGGTAATTTGATTAACCAAATGCGGATGAGTTCTGAGGGGCTGTATGGGTTTGACAGGTACTGATTCTTGTGCAACATGTCTTCAAAATATTTCACAAGACTGGAAAATTCAGATTGTTCGAAATGTTTCATCATTATGATGCTATGTTTTACTCGGTCTTGTGTAGCTTGAGACCAATATGCTGAGAGGAAGACATGATAAAATTCTCCTTCACTGTGACAATCGTGAATGACCGATCGCATTATTTTAGCTGATTCATTCTCTAAGTAGCCACACATAAATTCTAATCTTTGCTCTAATGACCAGTTGGGAGGAAAACAATGAGAGAATTGATGGAGCCACGCTTGTGGATGAATGTCGTTGCCAGAATTCTTAAATGTTTTGAATTTACGTGTAGTAATGAACAGCTTATAGTCAAAATCATCGTGTCGGCGAGTAGCATATCGGCCATTGTTACGTCGTGTCGGCGGTTCTATCTCAAAATTTGGTGCACCTTGCCAATTTCTTTCATAATTTCCGAAATGTCCTGTGTTAATATTTTGTGGTTTTTCTGTACTTCAAAGTCCCTCTTCCCGTGTTGGAGCGCGAGTGTCCTCTGAAATATGTAATTTTTTTATTACTTGTGCCAACTGATCTTGTACTTCCCGGATTTCTCTTTTGTGTTGCGTATTAATTTGATTCTGATTTTGTTTGAATTTCTTAATTTGTTCATACTCTTCTGTGTCAGTGATGGCTACAGGTCTTGTGTCATTCAGATCATCATCTACCTTTGCAGATAAGTTAGTGAACTGATCCGAAAGTTCGGCTACTTTCTCCGATAGTGAAATTATTTCCTCAGTGTGTTTTTCTGAATCAAATTTCAGAGTGTCCATTTGTGTTGAAATCGTATCTACTGTGTCCTTTAAGTTTTCCTGAGTTTTTGCAAGTTGCGTAAATCGGTGGATGCAACTGAGTCAATTTTAGCTTGCAAGGTTTCATGATTTTCATGAACGATGGTTTGCAGTTCTTTTATGGCTAATTCGTGATTCTGTAATGTATTTTCATGCCGTGAAAAAATAGGTTGGAAATGCTCACAAATTTGTGTTTTTACGTCATTACAGAATTTTTGACATTTCAATTGGATTTTATGTAACTCAGTAGTTAAATCTTCACGTGTTTGTTCAAGCGTATGTTCCACTGAGTCTAACTTTTGAAGCTTTTGTTCCATTGTGTCTAACTTTTGAAGCTTTTGCTGTGCTTGTCTCTGATTTTGTTCCATTTGTTGCATTAATTGCAATAATAATGTATTAGTGTCTGGAATCTGTTCCTCTATGCTTTTCGGCAGTGCATTTGCTCTGGCAACATTTGCATTTTGACAAGCAGAAAATGTGTCTTGACTTATTTGAGAAAACGGTGAGGACGCAAAACCTGAATCTACAGTATTTGCAAGATTGTGTCCTGTCATTTCGGATTCCTGAGGCGAGCTGTTGCCGACCGATCGGTCGATAATGCTTCCCTGTTCACTAATTGTTTCACTGTCTACACCATTATTTGCAGCCCGCTTCATTTCCCTATGCACAATTACCAAACTACTACTTTGAACATCAGTTAAATCATTACTCGGCGGCGCTAATACACTGCTTTCGTCTTCACTGTCATTTCTCAGTTTACTCTGGAGCCTAGTATTACGTTTTTCACACGCCATTATTGTGAGAATATTTCACACGACAACACAGAAAACCACAATTTGAAGAGTAAAATAAGAAAACACATTAACATAGCATTGAAAATAATATCTCGTTAGTTGCAAGCGCAGCTGCGAAATACTTGCTGCAAATCTACATGCATGCCACAACTGTTTTACTGTACAAGAATGAAAAACTACAACTACAAAGGAAATTCTCTCTGCAATTACGCGCTAGCAATAAACAAAGGCTGCACTAATTACACAAACTACAAGAAAAACTCAGAAGATTCCAGTGAAGTATCCTCGGCTGAGGGTCGACATATGAAACGTCCCCTTAGAAAAATTATACACGACTGTGCTTAAACTGACACACACTATTTTTTTAGCGCAACGCAATCTGACGTTCAGTAATTCCTACAAGAGAATGGCCCTGACTAAATTAACCTATACGTTTCACAAATCACTTACCTCACAAAAATCTTCGTTACTCGAACTACTGCAATACAGCGAGCGCCACTACTGCCAGCTAAATAAAAGATTCAAACTACTGAAGGCACTAACTACTGATAGGCATAGTTAGCAAATGAAAGATTTTAATAGAGAACAAACAATGTATTTAACTTAATAGTCATAATATATATAGCAGTTCATGACATCCATTCTTACAAATGTACTGTTTCTGATGGACACACGTCCAGATTATCCATTCTCAAAAATCCGCCATCTCACTTCCCCACATCCACCACTGCTGGCGGCTCACCTCCAACTGCGCAACGCTACGCGTTGTTAACATCTAGCTGCCCAACACTACAATGGCAGACAACAACGCAAACTAGCCATAGACTGCACACAGCACAGTCAGTGATTTTCATACAGAGCGCTACGTGGCGTTACCAATATAAGAACCTTAACAGCCTACTCTTTCGAAGGTGTCTCATACGTGCTCCAGTGGAGACAGATCTGATGACCGAGCAGCCCAGGCAACACGTCGACGTTCTGTAGAGCATCTGTAGTATTATCCTGTTGGAAAATACCCCATGGAATGCTGCTCACGAATGGCAGCACGACAGGTCGAATCACCAGACTGACAAACAAATTTGAAGTCAGAGTGCGTGGGATAAAAGCAAGAGTGCTCCTACTGTCATACGAAATCGTACCCTAGACCATAACTCCAGGTGTAAGTATAGTGTGTCTAGTACGCGGGGAGGTTGGTTTCACGTCCTCAAGTGAACTCGTTCAAACCAAAATACGGCCATCACTGGCACCGAGGCAGAACCAGCTGTCAGCAGAAAACACAATAGACCTCCACCCCGCCCTCCAATGGGCTCTCGCTTGGCACCACTGAAGTGGCAAATGGCTGTGGTTTGGGGCCAATGGAATGCACGCTGCAGGTCGTCTGGCTCGGAAGCTGTCCTTAAAGTAACCGATTTGTAACAGTTCGTTGTGTCACTGTGGTGCCAACTGCAGCTCATGTTGCTGCTGCAGATGAAGTACGATGCGCCAGAGCCATACACTGAACACGATGGTCTTTCCTCTCGGTAGCGCCACGTGACCGTTCAGTGTCCGATCTTCTTGCGACCATACATTCTCGTGAAGGAACATCCAGCTTCTCGTACCCATAGAGAGGAGTTCATAATGGCGTCGTTGCCGCCTTAAAATCTTTCTAGACTAACATCAACTCACCACGACTAAACTCAAAAGTAACTAAAGCTCACGACCGTTACAATCTGTATTTAGAGCAAACTTGATTTGCACCCTCACAGAGGCGCTATTAGCGCCACTCTCATGCGACTGGTGCGAAATCTGAATAACATCATATTTTAAGACGTAGAGACAGACCCACCAACTTTCGTTTAAGTCGTACAACTCCGATTTTTTTTCGTTAGTGTATCACTCCAGTATTAATTCTGACTGCTCACGTATGGCAGCACGACAGGTCGAATCACCAGCACCAGCGGTCTACCAAAAGTCACAATTAGATCGTAAATTGTTCAAAAACACCTAAGTTTCATTAATAATTCTACTCGGTACACCCGGCGTAACACACATGCACTAAATTCACAAAAGTTGCAATATTCGTTCACTAATTTTCTCTAACTATCAGATCACCATTAAGCCGGTTAAACAAGCTTGAACAGTTTGCAAAACTACGTTAGGGTTCAGCACGCTTTGTAGGCTGAAGTGCAAAATATTCACTCTGAATCTTCGCAGTATTAACTGTGAGAGGTATTGTTACGCTTCCGATTCTATTCTGTGAGTAAGAACCCTTTATGTCACTTAAAGGTCCGTCTATACCTCTAATAAATTCGATTGAGCTGTAAGAATAGTCATTTAAAGTTTAGAGGCTAATCTCCTAGTAGCTAGAAAGTCTCAAAATTAAAGACTTGCGTATCAGTCATTTCTCGCAGCTAAACAGTCTTAGAATGTCTTCTCAGCGCTTATTTGTTGCAAATCAATCAGCATCGGATACACATCCGATATATCACAACTTTCATGTTAACAGTCGGACTTCAGTTAGGGAAGTGAATACAATTTCGTGTTCACTTATTAGCTAGACATTAAAATTAGTCTCGACAGTGTCTTCCAGTTCGTCTGTCGCCTCTGGCCGCCGGTTGTACCCCAACCTTCTGTCGCGACGTGAGAACAGCACTGGAACATATTGACTAACTCGATCGTGGGTCATGAAATAAATACAAAACAAACATTTTCAGTAGAGCAACTCACATAAAATCTATACTACAAAATTATAATGTATATTCTTCCCCGCCCGGCGTGGCTCAGGAGAACCTATCAGTGTTTGTCGCGATACATCTTAAATACTACACAGTCACGGGCTTGCCACTGGACGTGTGTGAGCATAATCCGTTTAGTGGAGTATATTAGCTGTCCACCATCGTTTCGCTGTCTCTTTTCAGTCCCATCGACAAAATTTCGGATATTTTCTGAGAATTTTGGTGTAAGGGACCCCGTGGTCTCTTGTGATGAGATACTTAGTACTTATATTCTCCTTGATTTATTACTTTTACTTGTCTTTGTATACGTATTGAACTGAAAATAGCTGTAAGCAGTCGACAGTATGCGCTGCGTGTCTTGCTTTGAAACAGATAATTCATTCACGAAACTCATGCCACTTTAACCTTCGCCCTTAATCGTGCATCCAGTACTGTTCGGTTCTGTATCGGTTTTGTTTTTCCGGCAGCGTTCGCTGTACGTTAATAGTGATACACAGCAGTACGGGCAGGTTCATAGATGAAAAGTTGGCAGGTACGCACATCTTCCGCGGCTTAAATGAATGCATTTGGAGAGCGGCACAATGCCGCTATGTTGAGCTGTTCCCGCAGCCATGGCAAACATTTCACAGTATTACTGCATCTCTACATCGGCGCCTAAGAGAACGCGGATGCTTTATTGTTGGAACGGAATATACTGCCGCGTATAAAGGCCTTTTTTTGGTGTAGTGAAGGCATTCCCAGCTAAACTAAGGTACCTGGGGAAACAAGTCCAATAATTCGTAATTGCATTAGAACCGTTTAGCGACCCACTGGGGACTGTGAATCCCTGGTATCAAAATACTCATAAATATATTCCTGAATACCCCTCGAAATTTTGTCAGTGGAATTCGTTTTACCCGGTTTAGAACAGGAATGTTCTCTGAATCTGATATGTTGTCAGTTAAAATGAAATAAAGCAGCCAAGGCAGCCACAGTCGCTTTGGAAAGGCGATTTCGACAGAAGGAAATTAAGCAACAAATTAAAAGTTTTTTCAGGCTACCAGAAGGAAGAAGGTGCACTATTGCCCACAATATTGTTGCCCCAGGTATGTCTTCTCTTACAGGAATACCGGTATCCTCGATTTTACTAAGTACTTTTTCCAATAGAACGTTGAAGTAAATTTCTGAGTTTCCAACTACGAAAAAGTATTGTTCGGGGTCTTTGGCTGCGAATACTCTAACAAGCACATCTCTTCACCAATCCATTTCCATAATCATTTTATCCCCATTATGTAATTAATCTCACCATCCACCTTTTACTGGTTAAACATCGCTGGAAGATTCTTTGCCTGATTAATCCTCGCTCTCCGAATCACTTTGCCGTACACTCTTCACAGTAGTCGACACATCTACACTTACATCTGCATGACAACCCTGCTATTCACAATTAAGTGTCTGGCAGAGGGTTCCTCGAACCACCTTCAAGCTGTTTCTGTGCTGTTCCACTCTCGAAGAGATCGAAGGAAAAATGAGCCCTTATATCATTCCGCGTGAGCTTTTTTTTTATTTTATTACAATAAAAATTTGTCCCTACGTACGGGGCGTCAACAAAATATTTTCGCATTCGGAGGAGAACGTTAGTGATTGAAATTTAGTGAAAAGATTTCGCCGTAATGGAAAATGCATTTTCTTTAATGACTGCCACCCCAGTATATCTATGATATACGTACACTGTGTCCCCTACTTTGCAGTAATATAAAACGAGCTGCTCTTATTGAACTTCTTCGATATCTTCTGTCAGTCCTATCTGATATGGATCCCATACCGCGCAGTACTATTCCAGAAGAGGACGGACAAACGTAGTATCGGCGGTCTCTTTGGTAAACCTGTTGCATCTTCTGTGTATTCTGCCAATAAAACTCAGTCTTTGGCTCGCTTTCCCCACAACATGTGAGTGTTTCAATTTAAGTTTTTGTAATTGTTATCGGTTGAACACGAACTGAACTGCATGTGAGGGTACTCAAACCAATTGAAATTTTCTCGTTTAGTAGAGTTACTATGGAAAGGGGGGCGGGGAGGCGGGATGTGGAAAAAATAAAGATGTTTATTGTTACCCCCTTTCAGCAGAGTATGTAATTTTAACTAGACTCCGGATTGGGCACTGTCCTTTTTGCCATCGACATCTTTTAAGTGGCGATTTTCCGCCGCTTTGTCCCCACTCCTCTCAGTAGTGGACGGTTGGACACCTTTTACTTCAGTGCCCCTATTTTAATTCGCTACGCGCCCATTTACCGCTGTCGCCTAATATGTCTTCCCTTTCAGCAGATGACACGCGCTCTGCCGATCGCGTCCTTGAGTTTATAAGTATTAGTGAGATGTCATGGGTCGTTTTAAGCTCTTTTCCGGGAAACAACCCCACGTCAATAGAACTTCCGTTTTTAGTTTCCCTTCTTCTTGAGTTTCGCTCCCATTGCTGCTGATTTAAATTTCTGTTTTTACCCTACCCTAAACCAGAAAAAAGGAATCTGACTGCCTTTTGACAATGATAGGTGTTAATGAGGAAGATACCCAAAACCTGACAGCTTTGAATACAGCTAAAGGAGACTGAAGCTCAACGTATTTACTTGAATGATGTCCCTACTTTGCCGTGCAGCGATATCATCGTACGTTGCAATTGTAAATGAGAAAGCCGTCTGCTTGCTGCTGCACAAAGGCCTGTGGCTGCTCTCACCGGTGCTGAAACGCTCCTATGCACTTGGACTAAAGCTTGTCCTGTAAAACTCCTAATTAGAACAACTATCATACAATGTAAGCTTTCACGGCCGGTATTGTTTTCATTTAAAACTTCCGGGCTGATAGGCCGTGGTCGAAATATAACACTCTCTCCTGACGTTTCGTCTCTGACTACGGGAGACATCCTCGGAGGTAAAGCGGCGAACTGCGAAGAGAACTCGAGGAAGCGCTGATTATATAAGCAGTACAGAGGGCGCCACAGTCGATCACGTAGCGTCGGGTATGAGATTGTCTGTGGTGATGCCAACATTCTCGATTGAAAGTAATCGATCGTCACGCTTGCGGTCGGAATAATGCCACAATATCGGTAGGAAAAATATCCGCTGTGTATAAGATAGCTTTGTTTACCGTAATGATGGTAAATAACGACACAACGTGAAAACTGACGAGGATATCATCCGGGCCCATGCTCGTTTCCTTTAACTTGTCAATGAAATGAGCTGAATTTTTAATATGACTGTCCGTCCTACCAACATAAGGCTGCAGCATTGAGGCAAGGTGTCTAGCTAACTCGTGTGTTGGTCCACCTATAGCGCTGACAAATGGCCTCAACGGAATCCCAGGTTTATGAACTTTGGGTAAGCCATAAAGTCTAGGTGGGTACGCTTCTGTTTTACAAAGCAGCTTCTTATCGTCGGAGCCAAATGAAGACGCTTTCACCAGTCGATTTGTCGTTCTTAAAATCTTCATAGTCGGACCTTTCTGGAGTTTTTTGTAATTGGAGGGAACCAAAATATCATTGATTTTTCCATGATAGTGCTTACTGTTCAGTATGACGGTGGCATTACCATTATCTGCATTAAGAACAATAATGTTTTTATCTGCATTTATATCCCTCAGCGCCTTCCTTTGAGCCTGCGACAAATTACTTTTAGGTGGCTTACATGTATGTAAAATCCTAGCCGTTTCCATTCCAGCGAGACAAGCGTCATATCAAAAACCTCGCATTATTATGCACGCTTGTATAGAGAGGCTATCGAGATTGATAAACATTGTAATAATTTTAACAGGAAAGACGAAGGTGTTAAACTGGATAAAATTTGGATGTCAGCGTTGAACCGCAAGCGTGACGATCGATTATTCAATCGAGAATGTTGGAATCGCCACAGACAATCTCATAGCCGACGCCACGTGATCGACTGTGGGGCCCTCTGTACTGCTATTATAATCTGCGCTTCCTCGAGTTCTCCTCGCAGTTCGCCGCTTTACCACCGAGGGTGTCTCCCGCAGTCGGAGACGAAACGTCAGGAGAGAGTTTTATACTTCGACCACGGCCTATCAGCCCGGAAGTTCTAAGTGATAGAACAACTATTTTACCCTTACGTAAGACAGTGAGATCTACTGCTTGCCCACAGGTCACACACAGGCAGTGATTCACTGCGAGCACTGCAGTATAGAAGAGTACTGCGAATGCGTCGACTGCTCATAAAGGTTATTAAATTCGTCACCCTGCAAACGAACTGACGAATGTACAGCCCTCTGAGACCAGCTAGCACATTAACCAAAATTCATAGTCAGTCATGCATCTAACGTGAGCAGCCTAGAACGGAGAGGGACAGAATCCTTCCTCAGTCGGAGAGGACCCAATACTGACTGCCCCGCGCTTCTGCCCCCACAGCAAGACAAGGTCCCACGCTCTAAGCTACACCATGGAGCTTAGTTTCACCGTCCAATGACAACTCTTGTCTCTGAGATCGTTATCTCCATCCTACATTACGCCAGCCAATCGGCGTCCACGTTATTTAGCTGTGTCGTGGAAAATTTTCCACCTCAGCTGCTAGTTTTGCGATCAAATTGAAGCCAGGGTCATGGTTCCTCTGTCCTTGTCGCCCAGGCGCCCTCTCTATCACTGCCTCACTCCATTATTGCATGAGCCCCAGCGGTCACTTCGCTCTAAGCGAGGCGCTGGACCAACGGTAAAGCCGTGGTCCACCCAAGTGGCCTCGGCTATATTTGCTCGGGCTATGAAGAAAAACTGCTTTCTCTCCCCCTCGCTTCCCCTAGGCTCCTGGCCGCTTCTTGCGTCATTTCAAAACTTTGGTGTGTATTCCGGGCTGCTTATTACCTTATCATGCATTTATGAAGATCAGAAATGCCATCCCCATTGTCTGTATGTAAATAATAGTCTCCTTTGGTTCCCGTCATGAAAATGTACAAATTGACTATACTGTTTAATTTACGGAAGCTTCCATTAAAAACCGACGTCTTGCGACTAAATCACTTGCCGCGTGAATAAGATACTGGCCTGGTATGAATCAGTCTTTAAATTCAGTAACATTGAAGGAACTATCAATTAAAAAAATATTTTATGTAAAAAAGTACCTAGTAAGTGAGGCCAGTTTTATTATGGCAAGGCCTTAATTTCTTATATCTCTCGGCATCACAATCAGCTCGATTTACTACGTGTAGGGGACCTAAGGCTGTACGTGGAATGCAGAACATTTGGTAATTTCATAAATTTTCCAGTTCTTCTCCAATTTGCAGAGAATGAAGAGTTAACATATGTCGAAGATGTTCTTCGAATTAGTAAATGCTGCATAATAAACTCTGAGGCAGATCAGAACGTAGTGTCAGACCACGACTTGAACCTGGGACATTCGCCTTTCGTCGGCAAGTGCTTTACCAACCGACGTGTCCTGGTACGAGTGATGAGCATTCCTCATAGTTCTACTTCCGCCTGTCCCTCTACCATACACTGAAGGACGATTGCCAGAAATCCACAATTTAAGGAATAGAAAGTTTCCCTTTCGTTTCCTGTGGTCTTCCGGCGTTACCTTGTACGTGATAGAGACAATCAAAGCCTGCAGTAAAGTTCCTATGGCACACAACGGTGTATGAAACCGATGGGATAAGCGGTTGCAGAACAGTAAGAGAAGATTCCCCAATTTGAATCAAAACGATGGAGACAAATATTTAAGAAATATAGTGGAGTGCAGATGAGACATAAACTTCACTATTGCCCACACCTAACCTGCGCGTTACTGGTTCAAGCAAAGGAAAATTTCTCAGAAAAAATAGTCGATCTGTGAGACACCCCGTCGCAAACGAGCCAAGAATGTTAACTGTACGCTAAATGAGGTGCATACGGTAGTACATGGTTGTGCAATTTAAGCAGAAAGAAACATTCAACGATAGGAAGCTGGTCAGGGGTAGGACACTTGGAGTACCACGAACAGCCTTTAAGCATCGTGAAGACAGTATTGACGATTCTTGTGACGCCGCAATGTGTATTTTAAGTTAAGCCATTAGAGCGTGAATGCCATAATCAAGTAAGTCAGGTTTTCTGAAAGGACAGTGACATGTGGTTCAAGATCGCTTTCTACGTCCCAGGCAAGAATGAGCCGATTCCGTACCGCATTATATTGTTTTGAGGCTGAAATTTCGTGTTTGGTAAGTATTGCATTACAAGCTCAGTGCTATGATAGAAAGGTGTTTCAAGGCCCCAGCATATTAAATATTTAAGAAATTATTATTTCCAAATGCGATCCATAGCCTAACTAATAACCTTCTGTTGAAATTAAACTACTAAATCAATTCAAATTACTAGCGATGCATGAAACTACGGATGTAACTGAAACAAACACCAATGTTTGGGAAACTAATAACTACTGCTTCATTTCGTTTCTATAGGGTAAAGGATATGTGCAGTGTTTTCCTGTAAGCTGGGTCCGCGATCCCGACTGTGGCAACGGGAGGACTACAGGGGTACAACTGCAAGCGAGTCATGACAAAGGTATTCTGGCCAGGGACACACTGAACGGATGGGCTCTGTCAGAGAGTGTGCCCGCCATTGCGTTTGCAGAGGGCAGGATGCAGCATTCGGCAGGCTGTTAACCTCCACTGTGAGAAGCAGCATGAAGGTGCTTTTACTCGTAAAACAATAGAGAACAGTAATCCGATGGGAAAAAGCGAGGCACTCAAAGCAAGAAGAATACAGGGCGTATCAAAACGAATCATCCGATTCCGCACGTCTATATTTCTGAAACTAGTAAGCATATACAATGAATTTTGTTTTTTGATGAGTGGGAAACTGAAAAACTTTTTTTCACATCTTCTCGTAGGCGACCCATATGCCCCGCATGAGATGCACGGCATATGTCAATGCGGTATTCAATTGTTCCCACATTGCAGCGACATGTCTTGAGTTACAGCTTTCACAGCTGCTGTTACGCAATGTTTCAGTTCATTCACAGTTTCTTATAAACCCCAAATGGTTCAAATGGCTCTGAGCACTATGGGACTTAACTTCCGAGGTCATCAGTCCTCTAGAACTTACAACTACTTAAACCTAACTAACCTAAGGACATCACACACATCCATGCCCGAGGCAGGATTCGAACCTGTGACCGTAGCGGTCGCGCGGTTCCAGACTGTAGTGCCTAGAACCGCTCGGCTACCCCGACTGGCTTATAAACCGCCACAAGAAATAGTCACATACAGCCAGCTATGGTGATCTTGGAGGCCAGTAATGTAAAGCTCAATAATTTGGCCCAGTGCGACCGGTCCATTGTTCAGTAATCCTTTGATTTAAAAATTCCCGTACTTAAAGATGCCAGGTGGCGGTTCCCGATTCTGGTGGTAGACGAAGTCTTTCGAATCAGTCTCCGTCTTTGAGAAAAGAAAATTTTCGAGCATATCCAGATATGTGCTTCCTGAAACAGTGTTCTCGGCAAAGACAAATGGATTTTCCCGTGAAACTGCACAAAACACATTAAATTTTGGAGAGTCCCTCTCATGTTGTACAACTTCGTGTGCTTGTTCCGTACCCGTTATTATGATGGTTAACCTTTCCGTTTAAATGGAATGTTGCCTCGTCACTAAACACTAAGCGTGAAAGAAAACTGTCATTCTCCTTCTTGCCAACAAAGAAATTGCAGAACTCCACTCGTTGTTGTTTGTCACCTTCACGAAGAGCTTGCAGTAGGTGAATTTCGTATGGTTTCATGTGTAGACTTTCACGCAAAAACTCGCCAGATGGACATCGGGGGCATGTTGAGCTGTCGAGCTGCACTGCGAACGGATTATTGCAGACTCCTTGTGAAACTGTGGCGGATGCGTTCGACGTCCATGTTACACACTCAAGGACTGTAGTAATATCGTAACATTACATGATGACCTTGAAAATATTCCAACTGGTTCTCCTAAGGAACCTGCTGTGATTAACCAGTAGCACACATTTCTTTCTTAGCGTGGACGCCCCGGCGATTTGCCTATACACAAACAACCTGTTTCTCGGAATTGTTGATGTAATCGTCTAGTGCCCTGTACTGTAGGGGGATCCACACCATACCTACTACAGTAGTTACGCTGAACAGTTACTACTGACCCGAACTGCGCAAAACGCAGAATACAAAACGCTTTCTGTTGTCCCGACACCATTTTTACTCGAAGTGAAGTGGACGCTCACTGCTGCTACCTAGCGGGAAACTCGAGAGTTTGCACTTTCTAATAAAACGTTGTCCACGCACGTATCTTAAATAAAAAATAGCTATGATTTTTTAAAAATCGGATGATTCTTTTTGATACACCCTGTATATTGGGCCCAAACGAGGCTAGCAGTAACTTATGTTTAAATTTTGTGTGGGAGCCCTGGATTGGTTCAACAAAATTATTTTCGTACCGGGGATGAAGAATCAAGAGTGGATGTGTACAGCTGCTGTCATTGTCCGAAAGGTGAGCCGGCTGGAGTGGACGAGCGGTTCTAGGCGCTACAGTCTGGAACAGCGTGACCGCTACGGTCGCAGGTTCGAATCCTGCCTCGGGCATGGATGTGTGTGATGTCCTTAGGTTAGTTAGGTTTAAGTAGTTCTAAGTTCTAGGGGACTGATGACTTCAGAAGTTAAGTCCCATAGTGCTCAGAGCCATTTGAACCATTTGTCCGAAAAGTGAAACCACCCTCATAGAGGAGAGAATTTCTGCTTTCTGGTCCACGCTAAGGAGTAATAAGTGCTACGGGTTAATCACAGCAGGTTCCTTAGGAGAACCAGTTGGAATGTTTTCAAGCTCCTTTTCATCATGTAATGTTACGATATTTCTACAATCCTTGTAGGGGTACCTTTCGTCCATCTCGGATAAAGGCTAAGGTTGACGTAAATGCTTCACAGGGGATCGTTATTTGAAATTTCAATTTTTCGTCTGTTTCGGAATGTGTGCTATTGCGTAACTTTTCGAAAGATCAGAACTATGTGACGGAATGGAACTAGAACCCAGAAACTTAACTTTCACAGGTAACAATAATACCAATAGAGCAACTCTGGCATGGGTCACAGGCCGTCCTCAAACCTGCACGTATGCAAGAGAGTTTCCATATATACTTTGGAACGTTAGAAAGAAGGTAGCGACGAAATGGAAACAGTGAAGACAGGTCGCTAATCTTGCCTGGATGAAGCAGTTTAGAAAATCATTGTCTAAAAACAGCAAGTTTCTGGGGTCGAGTCTCAGTTCAGTACTGCGTTTTACTGCCAGGATATTTCGATTTACATGTCAGAAGAGCAATATTATTCTAGGGCAAACAACATGAAGTGGGTATATATTTCATATACTGTTAATGAAAATGGAACGAACGGAGCTGTCAGCAAGACGTCGTACACAATAGAGCCTATATTGTATATTGAGAATCTGTTTGGTAGCGTCCTAGCGCCCTTTGATAGCGAAATAGAGCAATAAGATACTTGTTTTGATTCTTTTCGAATAAGTAGGGAGCGAATGTGCTAACTACACAGTGTGCCTTCACAACAAAATTTCATCAGCTTGTCAAGCAATATATTCTAATAGGGAACAATGGGAGTCCCACTATTCTCACACATTTCCCACCCTTTCCATAGTAGCTACCTCAAATAATACGATGGCTGTTCGGAAAGTAAGGTGTGACCGGTGGCGAAATGGAAACCACTGTGAAAATTAAAAATGTCATCATAGCCGGCGGTTCATGTGAGCAGGGATGAAACTCAGGGGAGCCAATTACGGATTGTATTGTGGGTGATGAAACACTTCCCATCCAAACATCGAAGAGATTGTAGAATAATATTCATTGCTCCTGCAGAGTGCGATGAGAATTGTCATGAGGAAGGAAAAGCATGACAGTTACGTCATGTGGGTTGCATGACATCGGGCGAAATCTCTCAACAGGTCCTCATACCATTTTCTAGCCACCTTTAGGTGCTCACTGTGAGCTCAGAACTGGAAAGAACGACTTGACAGCTTGACGGGCACACTGGAGGCACTGCACAACACATATCTGCAAAGCTTCGTCGGACTTTCACTGTAGTTTCCATCTCATGCTGTAACACTCCCGGGGGTACAAATGGGGGTGGGGGTGCCTTTAAACTGGTTGTCGGTTCGACCGTCCGCCCTGTCCACACCACGTACCTGATAATCCCGCGGCGGTCGTATGGTTCTGCTTCTCACTGCTGCTGGCTTGCCTGAAATTATCTATCGAAATATGCAAGCGAGTAAGGGGAGCCACTCAACGTTAAGCACAACACTGTTCTACGTCTGGTATGAACATCTATATTCTGAGGCGATATGGAAATCACAGGTTGCACTGTTTACACTCTAAGTCGTAAATGTTTATCCCAATTGACAGTCTTGATGATTATCTGTCTACAATATCACTTGGACGAGCGTACGCATACCGAACACGGCACGGATGATTGTTGATGATGCGAAAGCCGAGTAATCGAACGAAAGCTCTTAACGCTCGCCACGCATACACAGATTTATTTTGATACCAGTCCTCCTTGACACTAGTAATGATATCACACTGTCTGTAAAGTTAATTTTTCAGCTCTCAGTTCTCACTTGTACGAGCGTGCGCGTAACCGTCGCTGCGCGGCTGATTGTTGATAATGCGGAAACGCGATGATCGAATGCACGTCCTCACGCTCGCTACAAGACACTGGCACTTGTTTGCACTCTTTTATGGTAACTAATTTTTGCTGATTCACATTAGTTCATTCTGAGAGACCGAACACGGTGCGGATGATTGATACTGTACGGTACGACACGCAACGAGAGGATACACAAATACGTCATCAGCAGCACGGCTCATTTTTAAATTACTTCTTAACGCACTTTCCTCTGAATCACTTGCATATTTTATCACTTTATTGTAATAACACTTGTAGCAACACTTCAACTTCCATACTAACACTGCTTCTTACATGCAGAGCTACACACAACACAACATAACAGTTCCGTGTCCCGTGTTCGATTCTACAGACGCGGCTGCCCGGAAAGATACTCCACAACTAAGCTAGCGATATGAGAATACGCTTAAAGTGCCACTTCGAACCTTACTTTCCGAATGGCCCTCGTATTTTCCACCTATTTGTTGACAGTACTTAGGTGGCAACAGGTTAACTTTAGAGAATGTGTGTTACATCACCACTAATTTGATGTACATATTGCCATATACTGCACAGTGGCTTCTGGAGAATGAAGGTGCGGGGCGTGAACAAAAATACGGAAACACCACAAACACTAACACAGTGTGGGAAACCGTTTGCATTCAGAATAGCTTTCGGTCGTCTCTAAATGGATAAATACAGGTCCTTTATGGTTTTCAGTGGAGCATTTACCATTGTTCCTGCAAAACAGTGGCAACTTCAGGTAACATTGATGGAGATGGACAGCATCCACACGCGCTACTCTCCAAAGTAGACCACAACATTTAAGTAATATTGAGATCTGGTGACAGTGGTTGCAGGGGGAGATAGGAAAATTCATCCTGATGCTCCCAAAAACAGTCCTGGACGATGCGAGCTGTCTGACAAGGGGTGCTGTCGTCTTGGAACGATGCATCACCATTGGGAAACAAACATTATACCATGGGATGGACCTGATCAACTAAAATAGTACATAAACCTTGGCAGTAATGCGACGTTGCAGAATACTGATGGGGCCCATGCGACTCCACCGAACTCGCAATCATGTATTATTCTTGGAACGTAAACTCGGCAGGCAGTTGGAAATAGAGTGAAATAAGACTCATACGAACAAATGACGTTCTTCCATTACTCCATTTCCAGGTTTTATCACTTTGGCTCCACGTTTTCCTGTTATGGGCACTTGTATCACTGACTCCAGCTCGCCCTGGACTTTAGAGCTCCCTTTGTGTTTCTTGGCCCCGACAAGGTTCGCGAGTGCGACATTCAATTCTGCGTTGGCTTTCCCACCTGTCGTCCTGTTATTTTCCGTCACAATGCGCCTCAAGAACCGTCCGTCACAATCATGAGTCCTCACCTTTCAAACACTGATTGTGCACATAGGCAGAGTTTTCTAATAACGTGGATGGGTGGAGAAACATACAGATATCCGCATTTTAAAATCATTTTTACTTGCATTTGGCTGCTTCAGCAGTGGTACTTCTCTTGTTTGTGTTTCAAATTCTAGAAGGCGGCGGTTCAAATCCTCATCCGGTTTAGATGTTTTCCCTAAATAGCTCAAGGAAAATACTGGAATGGTTCCTTAGAACGGGACGAGGCTTTCTTCATTCCTCCCCAATCTGAGCTTGTGCTTCGTCTTGCAGTATTTTGTTTAACCCTTTGCTGAGATCTGCCAAATCTGAAACACAATGTTGTTTTATTAGGAGAAAGTTGTAGCAGCCAAATAATTCGGTGTATGGAAAGCTGTAATTTTATGCAATACGGAATAAGCTTAACCGATCCACACATATCGCGTCATGATCCCTCGCTTGGAGCGTGGGCAAACACGAGAAACGTCTGAAAAATACATTTCTCGTCTCCCATCGGCACAAATCAGTACGCCCTTATGGCGAAGCGTAGCATTTTCTGGTCTCTGATTGGCTAGCATTCGAGAATGGTCCTTACAGGGTAGTCACGGAGCACGAATGGTACACATGCCACAGAGATAGTCCTTGCGTTAATAAATGAAAAGTACTATATTTCATATGTTCAACAGCCTTAATACGAGGGTCACGGCAAAAGAAATGCACACTAATTTTGTAAAAATACAGTTTTTATTGTGCATGTGTGAAAGTTTTACAGTGTGTAGATACATCCTTCCCGCTTGTTTTCAAACTTAGTTCAACTTGTTCCCGTGAGTGGCACCGTCACAGCATGTCTTCAAGATGGCTGCTACACTTGACGGTCGTCAGAAGCAACGTGCTGTCATAGAATCCTTGTGCTCTGAAAACGAGACAGTAAGAAACATCCACAAGAGGTTGAAAAAGGTGTATGGAGATGCTGATGTCGATCGCAGTACAGTTAGTCGGTGGGCAATTTGAGGATTGTCCTCGCAGCCGCCAGCCACGTACTGTACACTCCAGACAATGTGCAGAGAGTTGTAACGAATTGGTGACTGCTGACAGACGCATCACAGTGAACGAATTGTCACGCTACTTTGGGATAGGGAAAGGAAGTGTTTACAGAATACAGAAAGTGTTGGCGCTAAAAAAGGTTTGTGCCAGGAGGATTCCCAGGATGCTGGCAGTGGCTCACAAAGAAACAAGAAAAACTGTATGCAGCGAACATTTGGAACAGTACGAGAATGATGGAGATGAATTTCTTGGAGGAATTGTGACAGGTGATGAAGCATGGCTCCATCATTTTTCTCCAGAGACGAAGAGGAGATCAATGGAGTGACATCATGCAAATTCACCGTAGAAAAAAAAAATTAAAAGCCACAACTTGCGCTGGATAAGTTATGGCTACTGCGTTTTTCGATTCCGAAGGACTCTTCCTTGTGGACATCATGCCAAGTGGAACCACCATAAATTCTGATGCATATGTGACGACAATGAAAAAACTTCAAGCTCGACTGAGTCGTGTTCGACCTCATCGGCAAAAGCAGGGTGTTTTGCTGTTGCACGACAATGCACGGTCACATGTCAGTCAAAAAACCATGGAAGCGATCACAAAACTCGGATGGATAACACTGAAATACCCGCCTTATGGTCCTGACCTGGATCCATGTGACTATCATCTCTTTGGGAAACTGAAAGACTCTCTTCGTGGAACAAGGTTTGAAGATGATGACTCCCTTGTGCACGCTGCCAAACAGTGGCTCCAACAGGTTGGTCCAGAATTTTACCATGCGGGTACACAGGCTCTGCTTCCAAGCTGGCGTAAGGAAGTTGAGAGGGATGGAAATTACATGGAGAGATGAAAATATTGTTCCTAAAGGATGTATCTACACACTGTAAAACTTTCAAACATGTAGAATAAAAAATGGATTTAAAAAAAAATAGTGTGCATTTCTTTTGGAGTGACCCTCGTATATTCCATTAACCGGTTTTCGGATTCCAGACTCATCTTTACGCTTAACTATTAGCTTCAAAGAAACTACAATATTTGCAAACAATATTGGAAAACATGTTACTCACGTTGACACAGAACATGTCGTCTTTGACAGTACAGCAGTAACGCAATTAAAAATGTAAAAAGTTGAATAAGTATAAATATAAAGGAAGCAAATCAGGATAAACAATAAGACTAAACTCGAAAGACAGTGCCTACATAACAATCGAAACTAAACTAACAATCGTCATAAAATGAAAATGTACTTGATAAGACTACTAAAGTACAGCCTGAAGAGGTATTACATACGGAAAGTGATACAGAAACAGAGTAAAAGTTAGAACTGACAGTTGTAACAACAGAATGTATGGAGTACACAGGCAATCACAATAAAATAAAAATAACTAAATGCAGGTAAATTTAGGAAAGGGCAGTAATAGATAATCTGGGAAGCAGAGGAAAACTGATAGGATAATGTGAAGCTTCTATGGACCGGACGTTTATTGATTTCCACATCACCCAGCAGGTTGAGTTTCTGACCATTGGTTGCTAAATGAAGAACATGGGTCTGTGTCAGGTAGCTGTGGTCCTCACTCTGTGTGTCGATGCCGAGAAAATTTGGAGTCATAATTCTGCGGCCTCCAGCTTCGTCTGTGTTCAGTCAGCCTAGTTGCCATGTCTCTGACTGAGTGACCAATATATAACTTATCACAAACAGGAAAAGCAATTTTGTATCTCCCACTGGAGCGTGTTATTTTTGATACTAAAAACAGAAAGGGCGTGGTGTTCTGAACATACCTAGTAATCCTATAGTTGTAGATTTCTTTGTTTTGGCAACACTGTGTGATATTTGCACTATATGTGGTACTGTACACCATTTCCTGCAGCCAGTTAAGTCTGAATACGGTTTTGTGAGCCGAAAGCCGGTTAACTGAATATATTGATCATGTAGAACATGTACTATACTGTGCTTTCCATGTATTATTTTGTTTTTCTACCAAGAAGCGATAGAAGACTCAGTCCTCAGTCAGCATGAAAAATTGTATTGGCATCCCTAAAAAGTGTTTGAGAACTCATTGCTAATGCTCAAGTAGCTATTTAATCACTATTTTGTTCCGATCTTCACTGGATCCCAGATGAATGCTAGTAACAGAGATTCGGCCGTGCAACTGTCCCGTCCGTAGAAGACGCAAGTTGAGTAGAAAGAACGTTCGCGACATGTACCTCGTGTTTACATGTCCACCTGCAACACCGGAGTGAAATGTTTAGCCCTTACGATCAGCCCACACCGCCACGTAATGACGAGTAGAGTTCTTGAAGTCTCTAGTGATCTTGTCGTCGACGGGGACGTTAAACGTTCACCTCCATTGCTTCCTGTATATATTACTGTTACTTTTTTATTAAACCTGTGCAGTTCGTGCTTTAGGTCATGCCTTAAACCAGCGAAGATAGTGAAAAAAGTTACACCTGTGACAACGGTCGCGCTGTCGACTGAAGTTAGGACGGTGACTCAGTAATCTGTGTATTGCCCCGCGTGTGTCACACCGCGGGCACCTGCGTATCTTAGCGGCGGGGCGCCGTCCCCTTTCTCTTATAAGACGTCGATTCGGAGCGGATCGCTAATTCCAGCTGAAATCCCGGCGCGACGATGATGTATATAGCCCGTCCGGGCGCGGCTGCCGGCGGCAGGAGACGGTCTGAAATTGCAATCTTATTTTTTTAGGGCCTCATCTGAATTGTAAATCCGAGGAGATGAAATTGTGAAAGGGAGCTGCGCGATGAGGTTACTTTAAAAGTCGTATGCTGATATATTAATTTTTCTCTTCCCACGACGCGAAGACGACGCGGACGTCGCTGGGACGGAGGAATCAATTTTGTCTATTAAATTAACGTTCTCGAGCCCGGTGACGGGAACTGTTTTGCAAGTTTAAAGACTTTTATCTCGGTGCGTTGCGCGCGGGGCCTTTCAGCTTTGTTTCTTTTTGAAGGAAAAAAATGAAAGGCTGGGGTGAAATGCAAGAGTGACACCAATCGTGTCTTATTACAATACCAAGGAATATGTTTGCTTCATATTTTATGAGCCATGAATTTTTTATGTTTCGGAATTTCTTAAGGTTCACAGGCCAGAGCAGTGGGGTTCGTGTTTCAGAATGTCATCATACCGTCCAGTTGTTTGAGTTAACTGCTTCCAGCTCGAATTAATTCAGTCATTGTATGGCGCTCCACATTTCAGTTCTTGAATACTGCTTGTATTTCTACAGGGAACTACTTCCTTTCATTTGGTATTGTCTTACGCAACTCCAACAGTTCAGGACAAGAGCTCTATCTCGTTCACACGGTGCGTACAGTTACTTGACACCTTATACCAAATCGCAGGAAGTAAGAGTACGTCTTTGCCCAAGACAGAAACTAGACTTTTCGTGCTCTATGCGATACCGAAGTTCACGAGTGTTGAATTGCCTGTTTCTGTGAATACCTTACCGTCAAAGGCAGCCCTACGTGCAGAATTTAAATAACTATAGATTAGAAGTCCCATGCGCATTTACAGGAAATCTTATGCAGAACAAAAATAATGACTGTAGTTCATTATCCGACTTTTGGTTATTTTTATTTAATCCAGTCGTATTTTAGTTGCGTTTGATAGGAAAAGAAGAAATCTGCTGTATTTCTGTTACTACTCATAAAGCTTGTTTCTAAGTTTGACTGAAATTCCTTCAGATGCATCATACTCATGCTTACATGTATTTCCCTTACTTCTTACCTTTTTTAATCTAAGAAGACGTTTGTGAACCAATTTAAGTCGAAATTGGAACACTAATTTCAGCGTTATGTTTTAGGCATCCCCACTCTCACCTCCGTTGGTGAAATGCTATCGACACTGTCAGCAGTAAGCGCAGCAACACCGAAAACTATGGATTTGTTACTACGCTAGTATAGTTCGCTTTCACATCCGCACCACGTCTCGAAGAGTGCTGGGGGTGTTTTGCTCCAAAAGTTTATTTCACCTGATGATGAATTTTGATTGAAATAGTCCACAGTACTAAATGCACATACACATACACGCACGCATGCACACTTTTGACAATTTTGTATATAAAGATAAAGGAATTAAAAAGTTTAAACATACACGGTACCCCAATTTGAATAGTATTCGTATATAAATAAAATGGTTGAAGCACTCATTAATGTTTTACATTACAGATACATAATTATGCAGGGGGGTGTCCAGTAATGCGTATAAAATTCATTTTAGTGAAAATGGATCTGTAATGTTGATGATGTTTTTAATGTTAAATTGCCTGTTAGATGTTCAAGGGCTTCTTGTTTTGAATGGCGCGCATGCCAGAACTTAAAGCCGGTAAGTGTTGTTAACAAAATTAACTGCCAGAATGCATGGACAAATCTACACTCCTGGAAATGGAAAAAAGAACACATTGACACCGATGTGTCAGACCCACCATACTTGCTCCGGACACTGCGAGAGGGCTGTACAAGCAATGATCACACGCACGGCACAGCGGACACACCAGGAACCGCGGTGTTGGCCGTCGAATGGCGCTAGCTGCGCATCATTTGTGCACCGCCGCCGTCAGTGTCAGCCAGTTTGCCGTGGCATACGGAGCTCCATCGCAGTCTTTAACACTGGTAGCATGCCACGACAGCGTGGACGTGAACCGTATGTGCAGTTGATGGACTTTGAGCGAGGGCGTATAGTGGGCATGCGGGAGGCCGGGTGGACATACCGCCGAATTGCTCAACACGTGGGGCGTGAGGTCTCCACAGTACATCGATGTTGTCGCCAGTGGTCGGCGGAAGGTGCACGTGCCCGTCGACCTGGGACCGGACCGCAGCGACGCACGGATGCACGCCAAGACCGTAGGATCCTACGCAGTGCCGTAGGGGACCGCACCACCACTTCCCAGCAAATTAGGGACACTGTTGCTCCTGGGGTATCGGCGAGGACCATTCGCAACCGTCTCCATGAAGCTGGGCTACGGTCCCGCACACCGTTAGGCCGTCTTCCGCTCACGCCCCAACATCGTGCAGCCCGCCTCCAGTGGTGTCGCGACAGGCGTGAATGGAGGGACGAATGGAGACGTGTCGTCTTCAGCGATGAGAGTCGCTTCTGCCTTGGTGCCAATGATGGTCGTATGCGTGTTTGGCGCCGTGCAGGTGAGCGCCACAATCAGGACTGCATACGACCGAGGCACACAGGGCCAACACCCGGCATCATGGTGTGGGGAGCGATCTCCTACACTGGCCGTACACCACTGGTGATCGTCGAGGGGACACTGAATAGTGCACGGTACATCCAAACCGTCATCGAACCCATCGTTCTACCATTCCTAGACCGGCAAGGGAACTTGCTGTTCCAACAAGACAATACACGTCCGCATGTATCCCGTGCCACCCAACGTGCTCTAGAAGGTGTAAGTCAACTACCCTGGCCAACAAGATCTCCGGATCTGTCCCCCATTGAGCATGTTTGGGACTGGATGAAGCGTCGTCTCACGCGGTCTGCACGTCCAGCACGAACGCTGGTCTAACTGAGGCGCCAGGTGGAAATGGCATGGCAAGCCGTTCCACAGGACTACATCCAGCATCTCTACGATCGTCCACATGGGAGAATAGCAGCCTGCATTGCTGCGAAAGGTGGATATACACTGTACTAGTGCCGACATTGTGCATGCTCTGTTGCCTGTGTCTATGTGCCTGTGGTTCTGTCAGTGTGATCATGTGATGTATCTGACCCCAGGAATGTGTCAATAAAGTTTCCCCTTCCTGGGACAATGAATTCACGGTGTTCTTATTTCAATTTCCAGGAGTGTAACTGCTAGAATCCTAAGAGAATCAAGTCCTGTCTGAAACTTATTGTTATCTCAAAATGTTGAGTTCCATAACTTACTTGCCACTATACGAGCCAACCAGCGGCAGTTTGAAAACTGGGCAAGTCAGACTGTCTGGTATAATCTTTCGGGAAACATTGTAGTTGTGTCTGCGGAAGCGGACTTCCCAGGTCCTTTGTGTTCGCAGGTAAGCTGGTCCGTTGTTGTCAGCGGCCAGCAGGCAGCCCGCAGACTCAGCAGCCAGCAGATGTATGTCTCGCCCAGCCAAGAGACGCAACTCGCGGGCGCCTTGTGCACTTGTTAGATATTGCTGAATAGCACCTGTAAAGTAATACAGAATAAAGTATTAAGATATCAGAATGGTTATCTTCCGTCTAATTAATGTGAACGGAAACAAGAGGAAGAGAGTGAGTCCTCTCGCACAAAACGCTCAAAACTGAAATGCACTATCGCAGGGCTAGAGGTCTGCAAGTGAACGTGCGTACACAAAATGTAACGAAGAACTTTGATGAATAACGGATTAGTTTGAGTCTAAGATTGGTCTCTGTGAAATTTAATTATAAAAAGAGACGTTTTCTACACTATTTGGTTTACCTGTGTCGCATTCTACAACGTCGTCTAAACCGCTGTCGTAGCAATAACGCATCTCGATAACAGAGCTACGAAATCGATTTACTGAGATACATAAAGGTCAAATGCGTTCTTTAAAATCGTTCCTATTATCATTCGTTAATAATTTTTGATAATGGTTTTAAATAAATGGAAATTAATTAACTCTTGGAATGTGGACAATGAGTCTGTGTTAAAAGAACTGAGATGCACTTGACTTAATAAAACTAACTGAATAAAACTTCAAAAATAGTTAACCTCTCTCTGAAGTCACCTAACTATAATCCCAGAATTACAAAAATTAAATTTCACATATCAAATCTTTCCTTAAACAAAACTATACATTCCTTTCCACATGAGTAATTGATGTTTATAATGAACGATATGACTTTTCGGACCCATTAAACAGGAATTACGCAATTTAAGTTTCAGGTTGCAAAACACCATCTCACGTAGCCAGTCGCTGCTCACACCACCGGTACGCTATTGGCTTCTGTTAAGCCGCTGTATATTTTGCAAATGGTGTCTAGGACGTATAGTAACGTGTGTTATAAACGTTGTTCATTTCGTACATGCAGCAGCAGTCTGTAAAATGAAACCCAGTTGTAGGTTGAAAAATATCGTTCCCATAGATGGGATTCCTTGAACTGTCGTAACAGTGATCAGTTTCGAATTCAACCCGAGGTCGCAAACTGAAGTGCCACGTTTCGCGCACGGCAGTTCCAAAGCTGCAATTGTTTCGCTTGCCGGCCTTTAGTTTGGTGAGCACTGTTCTCAGCACTGGCGACACAAACAAAATCTCTGAAAGAACCACAAAAGGAATACATGGAACTTTGTCACCAGCATGGTATTACAAGCTACGATGAATATTAGGCGATACCAAAATAATAATGTTGCACAGCAGAATTAATTCAGTGCGCACGCCTAATTTTTTTGAAGCTTTTACCCGGCGAGCTGAGAGCCAAGCAGGCCAGCTCGTATCTAATATGCCAATCAGTACGCCAATACGGCGTACCGCCGATGTGGCTCAAGCCAAGGCCCTAATGAAGCCTTGCCGCACAACCATCAAGCGAGGAAAGCAAAATACCAGATACCCACTACATCATAGCAGGTCAGTATGAAGTAACGCTATTTGTAGCTCCAAGTACCAGAGCGCAACTGTAATACTCAAGCGTCACAGACACCCAAGCTCGACAACCAAGAATAGTTACTGAGCCACTGCAACGATTCAAGGAACACTGAGTCCAATAAACCAGGGCCAATTTGGTCATCCATCTAGAGCCATCGCGACATAGGTGTGACCCTAGTTATTTAAATAAAATGTCTTTTTGAGTTCATAGGCACATCCAGTCACGCCGCCTTTCACCAGTACCAGAGGAAATGACAGCCTAATGAGTTTCGGTGAAACCACGACAAGCTGATCGCTGACGGTCTGCCTGCTACCTGTTTGCTGACTTCCACTCTAAGACGCAACCACTCCGATGCAAGCCACAGCTGTGGTCTACCATTACAGCCTACTTGGACGTTGTTGATGATGAGAAGACAGGTGTGGTGCTAGCTCTCTGTCTACTGAGGCGGGCTGTCTTCCCCACCCATCCAGGCATGGTGCGTCCGAGCAGCTCCCTGTACATTCCGAGAGCATGTGCTGCATCCTTGGTCGTCCCATGCTTGGAGACCAGGGCTGTCTTTCACGACAACCCTCGTCTTGGACGACCCCATCAGGTACACCCACCTAAGTGCGCGCCGTCCACGGAGGCGCTGAGGTATAGAGCTGCACTGTGCTGCAAAAAGTCTGGTAATGCGCAACGCCTACACATTTCTCCCGGTGCAGCGCACACGCCATCACGCCGACCACCGCTCACTAACCTGTGACTCCCGTGTCAAGACTCGCTGACGTGGCGCGTCAGCACTTCTACATCTACCACGTGATCAAAAAGTCAGTATAAATTTGGAAACTTTATAAACCACGAAATAATGTAGACAGGGAGGTAAAAATTGACACACATACTTGGAATGACATGGGGTTTTACTAGGAAAAAAAAAAAGTATTGCTAGACGCGTGAAAGATCTCTTGCGCGCGTTGTTTGGTGATGATCGTGTGCTCAGCCGCCACTTTCGTCATGCTTGGCCTCCCAGGTCCCCAGACGTCAGTCTGTGCGATTATTGGCTTTCGGGTTACCTGAAGTCGCAAATGTATCGTGATCGACCGACATCTCTAGGGATGCTGAAAGACAACATCTGACGCCAATGTCTCACCATAACTCCGGACATGCTTTACAGTGCTGTTCGCAACATTATTCCTCGAGTACAGCTATTGTTGACGAATGATGGTGGACATATTGAGCATTTCCTGTAAAGAACATCGTCTTTGCTTTGTCTTACTTTGTTATGCAAATTATTGCTATTCTGATCAGAGAAATGGGAATACGATAATGGTGCCAGACGTAGCGTCCTCCAGACATATTAAGGTGGCTTGCAGAACGTTGATGTAAATGTAGTCTAGACAGACCTTTCGATAAGAAATGCTTTGCTGGACCTTTTGTTTATTCAGGTTAAGTGTTATAAAAAATGTGTGTGAAACCTTACGGGACTTAACTGCTAAGGTCATCATCTCTAAGCTTACACACTACTTAACCTAAATTATCCTAAGGACAAACACACACACACCGATGCCCGAGGGAGGACTCGAACCTCCGCCGCGACCAGCCGCGCAGTCCATGACTGCAGCGCGTCAGACCGCTCGACTAATCCCGCGCGGCCACAATTTGTTAGTGGGGGTTGCAAATGTATTATTTTCCTTTGACTGAAAGGTCCTTAACCTATTGTTATGCTAAGTGTATTATGACCCTCTGGGGATAATTCGTCCTTGCAAGAAATACCCCACCCCTTCCCGTCCACCTCCGCCCCTCCTCCTCCCCCTCACCCTTCTGGGAACTCCCCTCACTGATATAAGTACACTTCTAGGTCTGAGTTATTCAAGTAGCCCCCTCCCACTCTATCAGTTTGTGCAGCTATTTAGCTAAATCTTTCAGATAATTACCTGCTCTCTCCTTTCCCCACTTCCCTGCTCCCCTTCCCCCACTTCCCCCACTTCCCCCTCCCCTCCAACCATCTGGAAATTGGTGATAAAAGGACTCAATCTGTGCTGGAGAGGAAGGATATCATGACAGGAAATTCAAATCAACATAAGTTACATAGAAAAGGATACACTCTTCATTTATGAAATACGGTTTGCGGGGGTTGGATCTCTCTTTTATTTGGTGGGAAAAGATCACATCCAGCAACTACATGTCCTATTTACATAATTACGCTGCTGCAGATTGAAGGTGTCGTCTTGTTGGAAAATGTTAGTGTGTGTGCTCACCTTGACATGCAGGAATAGACTGAGGTAGTGCACAGTGCCACCACCAGAGGATGTCCCACCCCGACCTCTAGCCCCCACCTTCCCACCCCTCCGAGAAAAAATTGGCGGGAAAAAGTCTCACTCTCTGCTGGAGAGGAAGGGTCTCACGACACGAAATCCAAATCAGAGTCAATCATATATTTATACATGTTATTTATTTAACCAATTTGTGGGAGATAGGGCTCCCGCACTTGGTTAGAGAACACATCTGCACCCCTCACTTCCACTTCCAATGAGGTAATAACTATAACCACCGAGGAATGGCATGAAGTGCGATATAGTAGCCACCGTTTGGGATCTCCTGCGTGTACGTCTATCGTCTGGGAGCCGCCACGAAGATCAAAACCAACCAATGTCCTAATAAGAGATCACGTTACTAAATAGCATTGACCACGGACCGGATATCGACCTCCTTTGATCTCGCAGCCCCCAAACAAAGCATCAAATGGTGGCCTTCTGTTGATCCGGAAATTACAGACTTGCTTCCTACCTCTGTCTCTCTCAAGAGGCCACTCTGTTTGCATGTGCGAACTAACATCTCCATACAATTTGCCTACAACACTCACCACCACTTTCTTCGTAATAAAACATATTTTCAACGTTTGACTATCACACGCAAACATTATGCAAATCAGGTAATGAAATTTCCTCCATAAATAGATTGTAGCGCTAAATATATCTGAGGTCTTGTATGCACCAACGTTTGAGAACGCAAACACCTTACTACATCACAACATTTCCACTAAACATATCTAGTGCATAAAAAGTTCTCGGTTTACTTGCCGCTTCAAATTTGGATAAAATTCCAAGCTTTCGATGACTACCTCCGTCGTCTTCGTCAGGGGTAAAATTGACTGTCGTGGACAGCTGAGGCTTCCGGTTTTATAAGCAGTGGACGGCTTCTCATTGGCTGGATGAGTCACAGTGAAAACGGTCTGAGAGTACCGGTAATTTACAGCATTACTTGCGAATGTGGGAAAAATTATGTGGACCACTCTATAAGAACTACTGCCGATCGCTGTGTGGAACATCAGCGTCACCTGAAATAACGGTACCTAGAAAAATCAGCGGTGGCTGAGCCCAGTTTGTCAAATAAACATAACGTTTTATTCAATGAAACAAGACTACTTGCTCACGCTTCAAACTATTGGGACTCTGTCATCAGGGAAGCAGTTGAAATTAGACTCTGTGAAAATAATTTCAACAGACTCCGGTTATGCACTCAGCAATGCATGGAAGCGCGCCATTGATAAAGAAAGAGCGCAGAGGGAGACTTCTTACATTCCTCGCAGTTCTCCGCCTGTTGCGATGGATGGCGCTGCAAGCAACGCAGGATAAAGCGCGCAAACAAAATCTATGGATATAGAGGCCGCCACCTCGGTACGCGCCGTTTTCACCGTGACGTCATCCAGCCAATGAGAAGCCGTCCACTGCTTATAAAACCGGAAGCCTCACCGGTCCACGACAGTCAGTTTTACCCCTGACGAAGATGACGGAGGTAGTCATCGAAAGCTTGGGATTTTATCCAAATTTGACGCGGCAAGTAAACCGAAAACTTTTTATGCAAGGGCTCCGTCGCGAAAGACTTCGTAGTCAAACATATCTTGTGAAAAAAATCCTACTGATCGCGACGAGCGCGCCGTCCTCCGACTGTCCCATTCGCGCCGGCCGAGAGAGAGCCGCACCCGCGCCGGCCATGACGGCAGCTGCACGCCCATCCCCCAGCACCCACACACCTGCCGTACTGAATGCCCAGAGGTCATAACCAAGCAGTGAACCGATCAGTTTACTTGAGGGGAATAACTGCCCAGCACAAGCACCCATCATATTGAATCTTCTCATGCAACACACACGCCCACTTCTGTAGCTGATCACCCAGCTCACTGGTCACTTCAGCAGCCCCCGCTGTCATGGGCAGGGTCAGGCAGGTCGGCACATTCTTTGTATCTTGCCCCCCGTCATAGGCTGAACTAATCCACAACTGCTGGCCGCCGAAACCTCTTGACTACTTCTACTGCCAGCCGTGGAGCACTGCAAAACAAAGAGCTGCAACTTGGCTGTACATACTAGCTCTAACTAATTTCTCACCGACATAGACACACCTATTTAAAAAAAAAATACACTTTACCCAATTCCAGACAGTGCTATTGTTGACCAAACACCTCGAATTTCTTACGCGAAATGTAGATTTCTCCCTTTTCTATGAGTTTTATATTCGAAGACAGAAGAAATTGGGGCACACACTCGTTTTCACATCGCTCAAGTACCGTTACTTATTATGAAAATCCTATAACAGTATAGCATAGGCCATGTTCCTAAGTATCTCTCATCAGGTAAAAAAAGTCTGTTCTAATCAGCTTAATATCTTACATCTTGCATCACAGGACTAGAGTATTAGACTCATTTTTGGCTCATGATGGAGTCCTAAGATCCACATCTTTCACAGAGCGCCTCCTCACGTTCGAACTCCGTTAACGTAACCAAATGCTTCGCCATATACAAAGTCCCTTAAAGTAACAGCACAGAGAAGTAGTAAATATCAGTTTTATGCTACATATCACCTCATTAATACATCTGATTTTACTATGATAGTCGTCTCTCTCTGTGCAGGCGAGAGATTGAAATGTCGTTAAAAGATATCGCTGCAACGAAAAAACGCCTGGTTACCACTCCCATTTCCAAATCATATCCGTGGTACCGAAGCCACGTCACTGATACCAGATTGATAGACTAATTAATTAAACTGATCATGAGACTCACTTTGCATGACGAGTAATTTTGTTTTCAGCAGTCAGAGTACATTCACCAGGTACCTGAAATGGGAATCCCTGGAACCTACTGAAAACTGACATTTTAAGCTGACTTCAGAAGGGTTTTACCACCGGCAACATACGTTTCACGTAAGTACCGCACTACTAAAAACACGATCAAAACAACTACAGCCGGCCGCGGTGGTCTCGCGGTTCTAGGCGCGCAGTCCGGAACCGCGCGACTGCTACGGTCGCAGGTTCGAATCCTGCCTCGGGCATGGATGTGTGTGATGTCCTTAGGTTAGTTAGGTTTAAGTAGTTCTAAGTTCTAGGGGACTGATGACCACAGCTGTTAAGTCCCATAGTGCTCAGAGCCAAAACAACTACATCAATGTCACTCTGCACAAAAGGTGGTCTTGGTTCTATAGGCGCCCCCAAGTATCGCTAATGATGCCCATGTTAGAAATTATGTATGCTTTTTTAAAGCGAGGTATGGTATCGCTTCCGAAGGAAGAGATCTTCCACACAAATACCGCGACATTGAATATAGGCAGTGATTGTGGGTTGTGTATTTACAGACAGAATGGGGAGTGCATGTCACCAACAGTGTAAGCTCGTAATAAAATCACCCTTCTAATTTAAAAAGTGATTCTGCTCAGAAACGTGATATTAAGACGATATTTGCAAGATATTTTACCATGCTAGCAAACAGTACTCTACCTCAGTACCAAGTAGACAGTGTAACAGAGGTTCTGCGATATATGCACGGGGCTATAGGCGAGGGAGGATGCTGATTGATTGAGGATGATCATATACAGTAGACGGTGTGCCGTGTGAGGAGTCACTTCAAAAATGCGACTCTAGATTTAAGTTAAAAGATATGTACAAAATCCTATGACAAATACACTTCGAGTCTTCAGTTTCATATAGGTATGAAGCGACTGTTAATATACTTTTCATGATCATCCTATCCTAAATGCATGCAAGTGGATCTTCGGGGACAGGGCAAGTCTTAGGATTTTTTAGCAGGTTGGTGTATAAGATGCGCAAATAGAAAATCAAACAACACGTGGGTATGTTAGCAATATGACCATTACATACGGAAAACTGTAGAAAAAATATGAAAAATGACGTAAATCGAGGAAAACCTGATATAATCATAAGAAAGTCTTGTAAAATACTTAAACATTTAAGGAAATACGCTGAAATAGGTAAAATCACGGATACCTAGCAAAATTATGGAAATTGACCGAGAATACATAAAATCAGAGAAAAATAACATGAAATTAATACTGAGCGAAATCAATAAAATTGCGTATTCTGGAGGAGGAGAGTAGACTGGTGCTATAGATACACACCTTAATAGTGGAAAGAATAGGATTTCTAGAGATGTGCCGTCCAGGCGAAATGGCAATACTGTCCAGCACATGAGCAACACCACCTAACATCTGACCATGACTTCTGTGTGCGAGAGGGAGATTACCAGGGGTGGTGGTAAACTGCAATAAGATTGTAACATCTCTGGCTATTGATCATGATGTTGATTTCTTCGTAAGATGCCATTAATGCACTTTCAGCTGCCGTTGATCATCTTACAGGACTGTTGGGAACATATTATAATTTCTGAGCCATAACTGGGCTTGAACTTCATAAATAGCAGGCGCCACCCATCTCTGTAGATCTATGTAGTGTTTGTGTTACAAAGGATCGATGTTTTCTTTGGTAAGCAAGGCAGTTGTTCCTTCACTTTACAGTTTGTCGCCATAATTTATCACAGAGAAACTTGCAGGAGGGATGCACATCAATTGTTGGAAATATGTTTCTTACATTTGAATGGTAACAGCGTTGCATTCCACACGACTAATAGGTCGTAAAATGCATCATTGCAGCCCCATCATGCATAATCCACGTTTCTTCTTAACCAATTGTTACATCATCACAGCACTCTCATTTCTACTATACACTGATAAGAGATGCTAACCTCCTCAGCAAGCACGCATCTGCAGAGGTCTTGTGCATTTGGATGGGTGCCGCGAGTAAGACTGGTGTGAAACCGTCTTCGTTGAACAGCAGTTACAGACTCAGCACGTTCTGTTCCTTCACGAGGCTTGGAATGTAGGAATCTAGTGGGTACAGTAACCTCCTACTTCCTGTCAGCTGCAAATTGCATCGTCGACAGTTTGTAAGGAGGTTTGATCAAAGACAATGCAGGAATATCTTTCAATCTCCACCTTTATCCTAAGAGGATGAGCAATTGTAATCGTAAATTGCGCACTGTGATTGAAGAGCTAGAAGTATGTAGATGACACAATTACATCGGTATAGGTCGTTGTCTCGTTTACTATCGCATATATGTTTGAGAATTAGCCGTGAGTGGATGTACTGCATAGTAATCTATCTACATTCGCAATCTAGTATATGGTACTTCCGAAGTGGCGGAGGAGTGGTTTAGCGATGATACAGAAACTGAGAAGCATGCTGCCGTGTCATTGGTAGGTGTTGAAATTACGGAAAAACTGAAAAAATTGCTAAAATTGATCGCACTGTCAACTGTGATGGTTATTACAGTACATCTACAGTGTCTTTCCCATTTGTTTGAGATGGAGGAAGGCTTAGTGAGAGCAACACCTTATGGGGATGGCCAGCATCAGTGATCGCAAACATGGATGCAATACAGGGAATCAATGCTTTTAATCGCTTCGAAATCGAACTCCTACACATCTGCTATCCCATCACTGTGAAAGGTGACATTAAATGTAGAGGTCATCACCTTTAGGCTGCTCTTTGGAAACGCTCCACAGTGTGCAAACTCTTCTAGTTTCCATACGTTGTGATGACTTCTGCATTTTTGTCAGTAAGAAACACTGCCTCTGTCTTTTATTTCAATCATCCTGCGTGTTGTAGGAACAGCATAGTTTACACCTTGTAATGTCCAGCTTTCTGCGAAAGCTAGTGGATCGAAACATGTTCAAATTTGCGTGAATTCCTATGGGACCAAACTGCTGAGGTCATTGGTCCCTAGACCTACACACTACTTATACTAACTTAAACTAACGTATGCTAAGAACAACACACACATCCATGTCCGAACCTCTGGCGGGGGGGATCGAAACACGTTAATGTTGGTTTAGCACCTGACACAGACCTCAAAGTCGTAGTGGATAAACCAAATATATGGCGGGGTACAAAGGTGTACTCATATAGTGCTTATATGTGGTACAAGAGAAAAAAAAGTATGTATCAAACTGCTTATGAAAGAGCAACACAGGGACCATCTCTTGCGACTGACAGTCTGTGTGATATGGTCCTCCTACAGTAAAGGGGATGAAACTTTATACAGGTCTGCACTAGCGACTTCGATCCAATGTCTCACTATCTCTATATTTAATAGGATTTCCAAATAGGCTAAGTGCTAACACGCAGACTGTATTTGTTTTCGCTATATCGGAAGAATTATAAAATGATTGACACGATATCTGCATTGTGCGAAAAATGGCGGTTGACCCTAAATAAAGAAAACAGGACGTCCGTTAATTGAGACTTTTTCTTTAAAATTTGCCCTCCCCCGCCCCCTCTCCCACTTGGTGAGATGCTGCGAAATTTGTAAAATTTGTTTTAAACATCGATTAAAACACTTTATTTTAAACTGGCCAGTGAATAGTATTCAGACAGACACAGACAGAAACAGACGGACAGCAAGGCTCCACGAAGGTGGTATCGAAGGTTTTGTCACATACCTGAAAAAAAAACTGCCCTTTTATGCGTATAAGCTCGTGGTCTCGCAGTATCGTTCTCGCTTCCCGAGCACGGGGTCCCGGGTTCAATTCCCGGCGGGGTCAGGGATTTTCACCTGCCTCGAGATGACTGGGTGTTGTTGTGTCGTCATCATCATCAATCCCCATTAAGGTCGGAGGAAGGCAATGGCAACCCACGTCCAATAGGACCTTGCCTAGTACGTCGGTGCGGGTCTCCCACATCGTTCCCCTACGCTCTGTCAAGGGGTACGGAACTTCATCGTCGTCATCACATCGGAAGAGAGGGATATGATAATATTTTATAGAGTTCTCTGCCAGGAGATGTTAGTGGAGTTTTTGTAGTTCGTAGTTTTTCTCTGTTGGGTGCTACAAAATAACGAGGATAGAAGGAATGTTTAGGTGACAGACATGACTGCACCCTGAGGGATGCAGATCTCTTCAGACTGTCCTATCTGAATCTAATTTGGAGACACACCACAATGCAGTAGCAAAATCCTCATCCATCTTCCAGTTCCCATGTGATGTGGAGTCTTCCTAATTTTCCCGAAAAGGGATACAACTGTAACTGCTCATACTGTCTTTTCTACTACCAAGTGCTGCAGGAGAAAACTATGACAACATGTTCTCATTTCCATTGTGTGGTCAAAAAAAAAAAAAAAAAAAAAGAAAATGGCTCTGAGCGCTATGGGACTTAACTTCTGAGGTCATCAGTCCCCTAGAACTTAGAACTACTTAAACCTAACTAACCTAAGGACATCACAAACATCCATGCCCGAGGCAGGATTCGAACCTGCGACCGTAACGGTCGCGCGGCTCCAGACTGAAGCACCTAGAACCGCTCGGCCACACCGGCCGGCTGTGTGGTCAAAACACGTCCTGTCACATTAACTCACCTCACTCTGTTTCTGACTTCCACATGGACGAAGTTGCAGGTAGGGTGGGGCACAGAATGAGGAAGAGTTACAAGATGCAGAGGATCTGTCTAAAAAGACATGCTGGAGTTCTGCTGTATATGGGGTACTTAGCAGATAGGTTCGAAAAAGGTGACTCTTTTCGAGATATGAAAGTGCTGCGAGTATGATTCATTGGTGGCTCTACTCATTAAAAGGCGTCTCCATAGGATCCAATGCAAGTATGTGGCTGAATGGAAAGACTTGATTCCAAGTCGCAGAGAATATTTCTACCAGAAAGTGTAACACTATACATTGTCAGTGTATTGGTCATAGGATTTTGTACTTTTCTTGTGACTTCAATCTAGAGTTGCATTTTTAAAGTGATTTCTCACACGGCACACCATCTACTATACGCGATCATTCTCAGTCAGCCGTCATCCTCCCTCGCCTATAACATCATGCATATATTGCAGAACCTGCCTAGTAAGCAGGAGACCCACGTTCATGTCCTGGCAATAGCATAAATTTTAAATTTATTGCTTCAGCTTCTATTCTTATCGAAGTTGTGAATTCTGTGTCTCCAGAAAAATGTTATTCCACCAGGTTACGCTTATACACTATCGTTAGAAACTGTAACTCGGATTATGCTTATTAAGGAATTTATTCCTAAGTACAGTGTTCGCCAGATCATCGTTACTAACTATAAAAAGTCAATAGTGAAAAATTGGTTGAAGCATGACTACTAACGTTTAAAACCATCGTTCCAAATGGCGTCTCCCGATCTGTCTCCTTCTCTGATGACCTTGATGGCGATGGGACATTAAAACCTAATATTCTTTCATTCCACTCTATCTGAAGTTGGGTATACCAAGACAGGCAGACCCTTGCTTCAGTTCTGCCGTTGCGCTGCCTTGAGAACCACTCCTCAGACCTGCTTCCTCGATCGTCTGGCGCAGTGCAGATGGAATCCGGTGCCCGGAACGAAATGTAGAAGTGTTTCTGTGAAGAAGCGCCAAGAGCTGGAGGGCGAACAAAGGCGCGATGGAGGGCTCTAGACGGTTGCTAAGGGCGCGTGAATTGGACAGCCAGGTGGGCGGAGGGAAGTGGTGGAAGAGTGAGTCAGCGGCTCCTACTCTGCAGCCGGCGACGGCCCCGTCCGGGAGACATGCAATATGCATGGCCGCCGGGCGTGAAGCGCCGGCCGTTGTTTATTCCGTTTGTGCCGCGCGGCTGGAAGCCGAGGCGGCGCCGCGAATTAGCTGACTGCGAGCCGGAGGCGAGGGGCAGGCTCTCGCCCGCTGTGTGCGTAACAGCCGGGGGCGGTTGGCGGGAGGAGTTCAGTCTGTGTGTGCGCGGTTGTGTATGTGTGTGAGGTCCGTGGCGGAGGCGGCGGCCGGGATTAGGCGGGCTCGCTCTCTCCGCTGCCCGGTAGCCGCTGGGATTTGCAGATGACCAGTCGGCGCTCCCGTGTTTGCGGTCGCTCCGCACATCCTGCCTCGCGCGGGTGTACCAGAGAGCTCGCACCGACCTGAAAGCGAGCGTGGGTCAGTCGGCGCCACAGGCCTCCTTGCCAGTGCTGCCACAGTCACTTGGCAGTGACAGGCGTGCCGCGCCCGCTGTTTGTGTGCCAAAGCGCATTAAACTTGTGCAGCTCACGTTTCTCGCGGCTTATGAAATGTTCAAACAAATCAAGGTAAAGCAGCTGGGCGAATACTTCGACACTGATATTTCTATAATATTCAAAATTAAAGCAATAACAGTCCTCGGTCGAAAAAATGTAGTCTTTTTCACCTAGGTTTAGGCCACTTCTAAGAGTGCCTTCATTGATTTAAACTGGCCTATAACAAAAGTACAAAGTTTTAGGAAATTTTTTTTTAACTGTAAGTAATGCCTAGCAGTATAAAAAGAAAAGGCACAGTACTTAGATGTCACGTATAAAATAAATATCAATTGGTAAAGTTTTAGTCACAAAATTTTAAAATATAAAACATAGAAGGCAAGCCACTATGGGCTACTCACACATGTCGATCTGCGGCAGCATCAAACTGAGGTACCCGCGTTAGCAATTGTGGGCAGGTGAACATGACACCCAAAGTGCCATGTAGTAGCCGCAAATACGAACAGGCTACTCAACAAATGTTTCAAATGGCTCTGAGCACTATGCGACTTAACATCTGAGGTTATAAGTCCCCTAGAACTTAGAACTACCTAAACCTATCCAACCTAAGGACATCACACACAGCCAGTCGGGGTGGCCGAGCGGTTCTAGACGCTATAGTCTGGAACCGCGTGGCCGCTACGGTCGCAGGTTCGAATCCTGCCTCGGACATGGGCGTGTGTGATGTCCTTAGGTTAGTTAGGTTTAAGTAGTTCTAAGTTCTCGGGGACTGATGACCTCAGCAGTTAAGTCCAATAGTGCTCAGAGCCATTTTGACATCACACACATCCATGCCCGAGGCAGGATTCGAACCTGCGACCGTAGCGGTCGCGCGGTTCCAGACTGAAGCGCCTAGAACCACCCGGCCACACCGGCCGGCGGCTACTTAACATTCAAAATACAGACAGACGAATATTTTGATGAACATTATTCAATACATGAAGTAAGAGGTAAATTTTATCTGACAGCAGCAGACATGGTAACAATTTGTTTACATAAGAGCTTAGAAGTACAGTTTAAAGACTGAAAGCGCCATTACAGAATTACGAAGGGAACTGAATAACTCAACTAGTAGAAAAATGGTATAACATGAAATGCAGTTAATATAAACCATTTAATGAACAAAAATTTATGAATCGACTTAGATGGAAATAGACTTGGGGCCCATCTCCTATCAGCTTCAACGGCTTCTTCATAATAAATACAACTGCAATGTCGCCTTTTCAACCAATAATAGCTTGAAAAAAATGATTCATAAATTAAAATAGAATTAGAAATTTTTAAACATCTTTCTCGAAAAGATGGCCTCCTTTTTACTGAGCAACTACAATTATATAATAAAAGCTTCTTCAACGGTATAAAGCACTTACTTGATACTTAATTTGTGTTCCCTCTTGCAGTTACCGAAATATATTTTCTATCTAAGTCGATTCACAATTTTTTGTTCTTAAATGGTTTATATTAACTACATTTCATGTTATATCATTTTTCTACTCGTTGAGTTATTCAGCTCCCATTGTAATTCTTTAATGGCGCTTTCAGCCTTTAAACGGTATTTCCAAGCTCTTATGTAGACAAATTGTTACCATGTCTGCTGCAGTTAGATAAAATATTGCCTCTTACTTCATGTATTAAATAATATTCACAACAATATTCGCCTACCTGTATTTTGAATGTTAAGTAGCCTGTTTGTGTTTGCGGTTACTATATCGCACCTCAGCTCGGCATGTGTGAGCAGCCCATAATGGCTTGCCTTCAATGTTTTCTGTTTTAAAATTTTGTGACCAAAGCTTTGTCACTTGATGTTTATTTTATACGTGACGTGTAAGTACTGTGCCTTTTCTTTTATATTGATATTGTTGTTGTTGTTGTTGTCGTCACCCCAGAGACTGGTTTGATGCAGCTCTCCATGCTACTCTATCCTGTGCAAGCTTCTTCATCTCCCAGTACCAACTGCAGCCTACATCCTTCTGAATCTGCTTAGTGTATTCATCTCTTGGTCTCCCTCTACGATTTTTACCCTCCATGCTGCCCTCCAATACTAAATTGGTGATCCCTTGATGCCTCAGAATATGCCCGACCAACCTATCCCTTCTTCTAATCAAGTTGTGCTACATATTTCTCTTCTCTCCAATTCTGTTCAATACCTCCTCATTAGTTACGTGATCTACACATCTAATGTTCAGCATTCTACTATAGCACCACATTTCGAAAGCTTCTATTCTCTTCCTGTCTAAACTATTTATCGTCCACGTTTCACTTCCATACATGGCTACACTCCATACAAATACTTTCAGAAAAGACTTCCTGACACTTAAATCTATACTTGATGTTAACAAATTTTTCTTCTTCAGAAACGCTTTCCTTGCCATTGCCAGTCTACATTTTATGTCCTCTCTACTTCGACCATCATAAGTTATTTTGCTCCCCAAATAGCAAAACTTCTTTACAACTTTAAGTGTCGCATTTCCTAATCTAATTCCCTCAGCATCACCCGACTTAATTCGACTACATTCCATTATCCTCGTTTTGCTTTTGTTGATGTTCATCTTATACACTCCTTTCAAGACACTGTCCATTCCTTTCAACTGCTGTTCCAAGTTCTTTTTCTGTCTCTGACAGAATTACAATGTCATCTGCAAACCTCGAAGTCTTTATTTCCTCTCCACGGATTTTAATACCTACTTCCAACTTTTCTTTTGTTTCCTTTACTGCTTGCTCAGTATACAGATTGAATAACATCGGGGAGAGGTTACAACCCTGTCTCACCCCCTTCCCAACCACTGCTTCCCTTTCATGTCCCTCGACTCTTATAACTGCCATCTGGTTTCTGTACAAATTGTAAATAGTCTTTCGCTCCCTGTATTTTACCCCGGCCACCTTCAGAATTTGGAAGAGAGTATCCCAGTCAACATTGTCAAAAGCTTTCTCTTAGTCTACAAATGCTAGAAACGTAGGTTTGCCTTTCCTTAATCTTTCTTGTAAGATAAGTTGTAGGGGCAGTATTGCCTCACGTGTTCGAACATTTTTACGGAATCCAAACTGATCTTCCCCGAGGTCGGCTTTACCAGTTTTTCCATTCGTCTGTAAAGAGTTCGCGTTAGTATTTTGCAGCTGTGACTTATTAAACTGATCGTTGGGTAATTTTCACATCTGTCAACACCTGCTTTCTTTGGAATTGGAATTATTATATTCTTCTTGAAGTCTGAGGGAATTTCGCCTGTCTCATACATCTTGCTCACCAGATGGTACAGTTTTGTCAGGACGATCACTTAGCGGTATAATAATGGCCTTAACTTCTGATAGTACTTGCAAACCGCCAACAATGAGATCGAGCACCGACCGCCCTACCGTGTCTTCTTCGCCAATTAACTTCGCGCGATCTTTACACCCCCGCTCAGTTGGTTGGTGCCACACATGGACGACACTCCTACCTCCCCTGCTGACGTGTGAAACTCTCAGCGCTTAATTTCTATATCGTACCACACAGCGGAGTAGGCGGATGGACACGCGCCCCTTTCTTTTATGCTTTATACCAGAGCACGCTGGTCATTTCCCCTACTCTAATGTCCCCTCCACCTTGGCTTCTGCCCCCCTTTCGGACGCTTCTTCTCGGTAGTGGTGCCGGGAACACCGTGGCCGGGCATCGCATATTGGTCCATGCCCGCTCTGTCTGCACTCCCCATCTGCCGAGCAGAGAGATGCCTGCAAATCTTCTCAGACCTCCGCACCTTCCACCCTGTTTGTTTACGGCCTGAAACCTCTTAGCTTCTTCTTTCTTTTTGGTCATCAGTCTTCTGACTGGTTTGATGCGGCCCGCCACGAATTCGTGTCCTGTGCTAACCTCTTCATCTCAGAGTAGCACTAGCAATCTACGTCCTCAATTAGTTGCTGGATGTATTCCGATCTCTGTCTTCCTCTGCAGTTTTTGCCCTCTACAGCTCGCTTTAGTACCATGGAAGTCATTCCTTCATGTGTTAACAGATGTCCTATCATCCTGTCCCTGCTCCTTATCAGTGTTTTCCACATGTTCCTATTCTCTCCTCACCTTATCAGTTCACATAATTTTCAACATTCGTCTGTAGCACCACATCTCAAATTCTTTGATTCTTTTTTGTTCCGGTTTTCCCACAGTCCATGTTTCACTATCATGCAATGCTGTACTCCGGACGAGCCGGCCGGTGTGGCCGAGCGGTTCTAGGCGCTTCAGTCTGGAACCGCGTGACCGCTACGGTCGCAGGTTCGAATCCTGCCTCGGGCATGGATGTGTGTGGTGTCCTTAGGTTAGTTAGGTTTAAGTATTTCGAAGTTCTAGGGGTCTTATCACCTCATATGTTAGGTCCCATAGTGCTCAGAGCCATTTGAACCATTATTTGTTCTCCAGACGTAGATTCTCTGAAATTTCTTCCTCAAGTTAAGGCCGCTATTTGATATTATTAGACTTCTCTTGGCCAGGAATGCCCTTTTTGCCGTTGCTGGTCTGCCTTTGGTGTTCTCCTTGCTCCGTCCATCATTGGTTATTTTGCTAGCTAGGTAGCAGAATTCCTTAACTTCATCTACTTCGTGACCATTCATCCTGATGTTAAGTTTCTCGCTGTTGTTCTTTCTACTACTTCTCATTACCTTGTCATCAGGGAATCGTATCATTGATATCCTTTCACCTTGACTTTTAATTCCACGCCTGAACCTTTATTTTATTTCCATAATCGCTTCCTCAATGTTCAGATTGAACAGTAGGAGCGAAAGACTACATCCTTATCTTGCACGCTTTTTAATACGAGCACTTCATTCTTGGTCGTCCACTCTTATTATTCCCTCTTGGCTGTTGTACATATTGTATATGACCCGTCTCTCCCTAAAGCTTACCCCTACTTGTTTCAGAATTTCGAACATCTTGCACCATTTTACATTGTCGAACGCTTTCTCCAGGTCGACAAATCCTATGAACGTATCATGATTTTTCTTTAGTCTTGCTTTCATTATTAATCGCAATGTCAGAATTCCCTCTCTTGTGCCTTTACGTTTCCTAAAGACAAACTGTTCGTCATCTGTCGTATCCTCAATTTCCTCTCCATTCTTTTGTATATTATTTTTGTAAGTAACTTGGATGCATGAACTGTTAAGCTGATTGTGCGATAATTCTCGCACTTGGCAGCTTTTTCCGTCTTCCGAATTGTGCGGATGATGCTTTTTCGAAAGTCAGATGGTACGTCGCCAGACTCATACATTCCACACACCAACGTAAACTCATACATTCTACACACCAACGTGAAAAATCGTTTTGTTGCCACTTCCCCCAATGATTTTAGAAATTCTGATCGAGTGTTATCTATCCCTTCTGCCTTATTTGATCTTAAGTCCTCCGAAGCTCTTTTAAATTCTGATACTGATACTGGATCCCCTGTCTCTTCTAAATCGCTCCTGTTTCTTCTTCTATCACACCAGACACATCTTCCCCCTCATAGAGGCTTTCACTGTATTCTTTTCACCTATCCGCTCTCTCCTCTGCATTTAACAGTGCATTTCCCATTGCACTCTTAATATTATCACCCTTGCTTTTAATGTCACCGAAGGTTGTTTTGACTTTCCTGTAAGCTGAGTCTGTCCTTCCGACAGTCGTTTCTTTTACGATGTCTTCACATTTTTCCTGCAGCCATTTCGTCTTAGCTTCACTGCACTTCTTATTTATTTTATTCCACAGCGACTTGTATTTCTGTATTCCTGAGTTTACCGGAACATTTTTGTACTTCTTCCTTTCATCGATCAATTGAAGTATTTCTTCTGCTACCCACGGTTTTTTCGCAGCTACCTTCTTTGTACCTACGTTTTCCTTCCCAACTTCTGTGATGGCCCTTTTTAGAGACGTCCATTCCTCTTTAACTGTACTGCCTACTGAGCTACTCCTTATTGCTGTATCTACAGCCTTAGAGAACTTCAACCGTATCTCATCATTCGTTAGTACTCCTGTACTCCACTTCTTTGCGCATTGATTCTTCCTGAATAATTACTTGAACTTCAGCCTAGTCTTCATCACTACTATATTGTGATCTGAGTCTATATCTGCTCCCGGGTACACCATACAATCCAGTATATGACTTCGGAATCTCTGTCTGACCATGATGTAATCTAACTGAAATCTTCCCGTATCACCCGGCCTTTTCGGAGTATACCTCGTCCTCTTGTGATTCTTGAACCTCTATTCGCTATGACTGGCTGAAAATTGTTACAGAACTCAATTAGTCTTTCTCCTCTCTCATTCCTCTTACCTTACTTCAGTATTATTGTTATTATTTTTTTCACCCCTTGTTAATAAAAACTTTTGCTCGCCTTGTTCTAGTGCAATGTCTCAAGTTGATTCCACCGGCAGGATGGCCTTTCTGTTGTATTTATGCTTGTACAAATAAAGGTGTTTTGTTTACTTAAACCGTTTCTGGTTAGAAAAAAAAACCTAGAGGGAGCGGTTCAGAGATGGGGAAGGGAGAGGCATCGTGACCAGGCCCCGGGTTTTAACACCTGCCCACTCTGTCTCCACCAGCTCAAAACTAACTACTCTACTCTTCACTTTGAAAAATAAATAAATAAAAATGAAAAAGAGGCAGTAATATATAAAAAAATATTTAAGACGCCAGCTCTCAACGGCTGGGGAATCCGGGTCAGAGAACCCAAAAAAAAAAAAAATCGATAGAGCACTAGTCCCGCTAAAGGCAAAGCTCCCGAGTTTGAGTCTTGCAGGTAGTTTCATATCAGCGCACACTGCGGTGCAGAGTGAAAATTTCATTCTGGAAACATCTCTCAGCCTGTGGCTAAGTCATGTCTCAGCCTTATCTTTTTTTCCAGGAATGCTAGTCTTGCATTGTTTCGCAGGAAGACTTCTGTGAGGTTTGGAGAGTAGATGATGAGGTACATGCGGAGGTATAGCTGTGAGGTCGAGTCGTGTATCGTGTTTGGGTAGCTCAAAAGGGGACCATACGAACTTACCCTCGCCGATTTGATTCGTTTTGTCAGGATGTATACGGAACGGCTATGACTTTAACATGTGTAAACAGAAAGCCGCAGCTCTCAACCGTTTTCGAGAAAATCTAGTTTGAAAATTACAGGTCTGCTTATGCTGCGTGCCTTGAAGAAGCGCTAGGGTTCTCTGAGTCAGCAGCCGAGCGAGTAAGCGCCTAGTTTCATAAACACGAGGCCTGTGGATCGAATCTAGCTGCGAGTTAGCTGCACCAGTATTAGATACTATGCTTCGATACTGTGTGAGACCAAGAACAGTGTATAATTGTAAAGCAAGTTTGTTTTGCAATAGATGCACTGAAAAATTCCATGGACATGCAAAAAAAGAAAAAAAATCGGCGTTAATTACATCTGCTGTATGTCGCGATGACTATGATTCTGCGATCAATATTCTCCTTACTCATGCAGTGCTCGTAAGTTACACACTAAACACGCCACAAATTTAGATGCAATAATATAAATAAAACGACTACATTGGGCCGGCCGGGGTGGCCGAGCGGTTCTAGGCGCTACAGTCTGGAACCGCGCGACCGCTACGGTCGCAGGTTCGAATCCTGCCTCGGGCATGGATGTCTGTGATGACATTCCGAACTGACTATGCAAATGTAGACGAGATGTGGCTCAAATTCAAAGATATAGTAGCAACAGCAATTGAGAGATTCATACCTCAAAAACTGGTAAGAGATGGAACTGATCCCCCATGGTACACAAAACAGGTGCGAACGCTGTTGCAGAGGCAACGGAAATGCATGCGAAGTTCAGAAGAACGCGAAATCCCGAAGATTGGCTAAAATTTACAGACGCGCGAAATTTGGCACGGACTTCAATGCGAGATGCCTTTAATAGGTTCCACAACGAAACATTGTCTCGAAATTTGGTAGAAAATCCGAAGAAATTGTGGTCGTATGTAAAGTACACAAGCGGCAAGACGCAGTCAATACCTTCGCTTCGCAGTGCCGATGGTACTGTTACCGACGACTGTGCCGCTAAAGTGGAGTTATTGAACGCAGTTTTCCGAAGTTCCTTCACCAGGGAAGATGAATGGAATATTCCAGAATTTGAGCTAGCATGAGTTTCTCAGAAGAAGATACCTTAGGGGTTGCGAAGCAACTCAAATCGCTTGATACGGGCAAGTCTTCAGGTCCAGATTGTATACCGATTATGTTCCTTTCAGATTACGCTGATACAATAGCTCCCTACTTAGCACTCATATACAACCGCTCGCTCACCGATAGCTCTGTACCTACAGATTGGAAAATTACGCAGGTCGCACCAGTGTTTAAGAAGGGTAGTAGCAGTAATCCATCTAACTACAGACCTATATCACTGACGTCGGTTTGCAGTAGGGTTTTGGAGCATATACTGTATTCAAACATTATGAATCACCTCGAAGGGAACGATCTATTGATATGTAATCAGCATGGTTTCAGAAAACATCGTTTTTGTGCAACGCAGCTAGCTCTTTATTTGCACGAAGTAATGGCCGCTATCGACAGGGGATCTCAAGTTGATTTCGTATTTCTAGACTTCCGGAAAGCTTTTGACACCGTTCCTCACAAGCGACTTCTAATAAAGCTGCGGGCCTATGGGGTATCGTCTCAGTTGTGCGACTGGATTCGTGATTTCCTGTCAGGAAGGTCGCAGTTCGTAGTAATAGACGGCAAATCATCGAGTAAAACTGAAGTGATATCAGGTGTTCCCCAGGGAAGCGTCCTGGGACCTCTGTTGTTCCTGATCTACACTCCTGGAAATGGAAAAAAGAACACATTGACACCGGTGTGTCAGACCCACCATACTTGCTCCGGACACTGCGAGAGGGCTGTACAAGCAATGATCACACGCACGGCACAGCGGACACACCAGGAACCGCGGTGTTGGCCGTCGAATGGCGCTAGCTGCGCAGCATTTGTGCACCGCCGCCGTCAGTGTCAGCCAGTTTGCCGTGGCATACGGAGCTCCAGCGCAGTCGTTAACACTGGTAGCATGCCGCGACAGCGTGGACGTGAACCGTATGTGCAGTTGACGGACTGTGAGCGAGGGCGTATAGTGGGCATGCGGGAGGCCGGGTGGACGTACCGCCGAATTGCTCAACACGTGGGGCGTGAGGTCTCCACAGTACATCGATGTTGTCGCCAGTGGTCGGCGGAAGGTGCACGTGCCCGTCGACCTGGGACCGGACCGCAGCGACGCACGGATGCACGCCAAGACCGTAGGATCCTACGCAGTGCCGTAGGGGACCGCACCGCCACTTCCCAGCAAATTAGGGACACTGTTGCTCCTGGGGTATCGGCGAGGACCATTCGCAACCGTCTCCATGAAGCTGGGCTACGGTCCCGCACACCGTTAGGCCGTCTTCCGCTCACGCCCCAACATCGTGCAGCCCGCCTCCAGTGGTGTCGCGACAGGCGTGAATGGAGGGACGAATGGAGACGTGTCGTCTTCAGCGATGAGAGTCGCTTCTGCCTTGGTGCCAATGATGGTCGTATGCGTGTTTGGCGCCGTGCAGGTGAGCGCCACAATTAGGACTGCATACGACCGAGGCACACAGGGCCAACACCCGGCATCATGGTGTGGGGAGCGATCTCCTACACTGGCCGTACACCACTGGTGATCGTCGAGGGGACACTGAATAGTGCACGGTACATCCAAACCGTCATCGAACCCATCGTTCTGCCATTCCTAGACCGGCAAGGGAACTTGCTGTTCCAACAGGACAATGCACGTCCGCATGTATCCCGTGCCACCCAACGTGCTCTAGAAGGTGTAAGTCAACTACCCTGGCCAGCAAGATCTCCGGATCTGTTCCCCATTGAGCATGTTTGGGACTGGATGAAGCGTCGTCTCACGCGGTCTGTACGTCCAGCACGAACGCTGGTCCAACTGAGGCGCCAGGTGGAAATGGCATGGCAAGCCGTTCCACAGGACTACATCCAGCATCTCTACGATCGTCTCCATGGGAGAATAGCAGCCTGCATTGCTGCGAAAGGTGGATATACACTGTACTAGTGCCTACATTGTGCATGCTCTGTTGCCTGTGTCTCTGTGCCTGTGGTTCTGTCAGTGTGATCATGTGATGTATCTGACCCCAGGAATGTGTCAATAAAGTTTCCCCTTCCTGGGACAATGAATTCACGGCGTTCTTATTTCAATTTCCAGGAGTGTATATAAATGACCTGGGTGACAATCTGAGCAGTTCTCTTAGGTTGTTCGCAGATGATGCTGTAATTTACCGTCTAGTAAGGTCATCCGAAGACCAGTATCAGTTGCAGAATGATTTAGAAAAGATTGCTGTGTGGTGTGGCAGGTGGCAGTTGACGCTAAATAACGAAAAGTGTGAGGTGATCCACATGAGTTCCAAAAGAAATCCGTTGGAATTCGATTACTCGATAAATAGTACAATTCTCAAGGCTGTCAATTCAACTAAGTACCTGGGTGTTAAAATTACGAACAACTTCAGTTGGAGAGACCACGTAGATAATATTGTGGGGAAGGCGAGCCAAAGGTTGCGTTTCATTGGCAGGACACTTAGAAGATGCAACAAGTCCACTAAAGAGACAGCTTACACTACACTCGTTCGTCCTCTGTTAGAATATTGCTGCGCGGTGTGGGATCCTTACCAGGTGGGATTGACGGAGGACATCGAAAGGGTGCAAAAAAGGGCAGTTCGTTTTGTATTATCACGTAGTAGGGGAGAGAGTGTGGCAGATATGATACGCGAATTGGGATGGAAGTCATTAAAGCAAAGACGTTTTTCGTCGCGGCGAGATCTACTTACGAAATTTCAGTCACCAACTTTCTATTCCGAATGCGAAAATATTTTGTTGAGCCCGACCTACATAGGTAGGAATGATCATCACAATAAAATAAGAGAAATCAGAGCTCGAACAGAAAGGTTTAGGTGTTCGTTTTTCCCGCGCGCTGTTCGGGAGTGGAATGGTAGAGAGATAGTATGATTGTGGTTCGACGAACCCTCTGCCAAGCACTTAAATGTGAATTGCAGAGTAGTCATGTAGATGTAGATGTAGATGTAGTTAGGTTTAAATAGTATAAGTTCTAGGGGAGTGATGACCTCAGAAGTTAAGTCCCATAGTGCTCAGAGCCATTTTTTTTCTTTTTTGGCTACATTGGTCTGATTGAAAGTCCTCGTGTATCCTTTTTCATTTCCAACATCTCGAAGAAAAAGAACTTTTTCTCTCTCTTTCATACTAAAGAATACAAAAATATTAAAGCAATTATTATTTGCAGGTCATAATAAGTCTGTTGTTGGAATTACGTGGGAATAAAAAAAAAGTAGCGAGATCGATCCAGAGACCTCGGACTTAAGAATCTTAACGTTGAGTCGGTCAGATGCAGACTCCGTGAAGTCCCGCAGCCCTAGAAGGCATAGAGCTTAAGTACGCTTACAATTTTTAAACTAGATTTTCTCAAAAATGATTGAGAGTTACATATTCCTGTTGACATATGTTGAAGTCCTAGTCGTGTCCTGTATGCCCTGTCACTATTAATCATATCGGTGAGGGGAAGTCGGTACTGTTGCCTCATCAGTCGGTAGAGCACTAGCCCCCGATATGCAGAGCACTTGAGTTCGAGTCTCGGTCCAGCACAGAATTTTAATATTCCAGTAAGTTTCATAATACATGATACCTTGTTACAAGTAACATGGTGATGTCATTACACACGAACTAGTCTGTTTTCGGGGCGGTCTTGGCCTTCATAAAATATCGTCTGGTCACGGTGGTGATGACGATGGACGAATGGATGGCTGTGTTGCTGCAGCCCGTAATTCAGCTACGGAATCACCAGGTAGGCACTTTTACACAACGGCCTGCGGAGCTATCACGGTGGAGCCGGTGCATTAGATACGCCGCGACATATCCAAATTAAGCATATGTTGCCAAAGTGTAGTACATAACTTGACCGGACAAAATATTAGTAACTCCCTTGAAATAACACACTGGTCTATTTCGAGCGCCGTAAATGGTGTAAAGCAGGTACAGGATGGTCACGTGACCCTCTACGACTGTCATAAGTCATGGCAGTGAAGGAGGATGTTCGTGCCACTCAGCTGTGTTTACTTAGCGCAGTTAAGATGGATCAACAGAATGGCAGCAACACAGAACACCGTGAATTAAGCTCCCTGGTTTGATGGTGTATCACGGAGTCTGTACAATGTGTCTAAGAGGATTGCTGTTTCATTCGCAGCCGGGTAACATGGTGTAAGAACAGTATCAGTTATAATATTCTAACGGATAGGGAAGGGAGACGAGTGCCAAGCCCTGTTAAGTCGCTTTTAAAACCCGACACGAATTTTTGCTGTTAGTGAAGGCAAGTCAATCTGGACCAGTTTCCAAGAGTGCATTGCGAAGGGAACTGCATGCAGTGGACATTTGGAGGCGGGTAACTGCACCACATAAACCTGCACGTCTTCATCGGACTAAACAACTCAGAGAGATTTGGTTGTACGGGGGGGGGGGGGGGGGGGGGCGTCCCGTAAGTAATGCAACATCTTTTTATTCTCCAATTTCGGTTGAAAAATGCGGACTCTATAGTGGAAGATCGTGGAATATTCCCGCTTTAGCCCCCTATAATTTTATGAAGTTCCGATAGATGGTGGCAGATAGTTGTCATTTAATTCCTGTTAGAGGAAAAACAGAGAATCTTACATAGTCATAGGGGCTTGTAAAATGTCAACGAATACCTGACAGTGAACAAAAGCACGGTGGGTCGTTGGGCAAGGCGTCTGTCACATCGGAATAAGGTCACGCAAACCTGTCCGATTACCTGCGTGCTGGCCGGTCGTACACATCTGTAACTCCTGCAGTTTTGGAACGTGCGGACACTCTCATTCGAGGTGATGGACGTATCACAATCAAACACCTCGCTGCACATCTGCTGGTACTGCAAACTCTCTCGCCCACCATTTGATGAACTCAGTTATGTGCCCGCTGGCTTCCTCGCCGCTTAACAGAAGTCCATCCTGAGCAACGAAGAACCATCTGTGTGGCATTACTTGCGCTTTACGACGCTGATTGTGAAATTTTCGTCAAACATCGTCACAGGCGATGAAACATGCGTTCATCACTTCGAACCGGAAGCATCCATCTTACATCCGGATCTCTCACCTTCGACTTCCATATGTTTGGCCCAATAAACGATGCAATCTGCTGGAAGCGGTACATGCATGATGGGGATGTTATTGATGCAGCAACATATTGAGTCCAACGTCGTCCGGTAGAGTGGTACCATGCGGGCATACATGTCCTCCCAGTAAGGTGACGTAAGGCCGTCGCATTGAATGAAGATTATGTTGAAAAATAGGGTTTTGTAGCCAAAAGAGTGGGGTATAATATGGTATTTTGGAATACTGAAAAACCTGCTTTGAAAAAAGAAAGTGTTGCATTACTTATCGAACTCCCTTGTAGCTGACTGGAGGCGTGTAGTGTGCTCCAACGAATTGTCATTTCATTTCTTTTCAAATGATTCAAGGCATCCATTGTACCGAAAGCTTCGATTACGCAATGAGTCACACAAACCTGAAAGCTGTAAATTCAACTAAATACTTAGGGATTACAATTACAGATAACCTAAATTGAAACGATCACATAGATAGTGTTGTGGATAGAGCAAACCATAGATTGCGATTCATTGGCAGAACACTTAAACTACTAAAGACACCGCTTACACCACACTGTCCGCCCTATTCTGGAGTACTGCATCAGGTGGGACTGACGGATGATATCGAAAAAGTGCAAAGAGGGGCATCTCGTTTTGTATTATCGCGAAGTACGGGGGATAGTGCCACATACATGATACCTGAATTGAAGTGGCAATCATTAAAACAAAGAGGTTTTTCGTTCCGACGGGTTCTTCTCATGAAATTTCAATCACCAGTTTTCTCCTCCGATTGCGAAAACACTCTTTTGGCACCCACCTACACAGGGAGGAATGATCATCACGATAAAATAAGAAAAATCAGGGCTCACACAGAAAAATTTAAGTGGTCGTTTTTTCCGCTCGCCGTTCGAGAGTGGAACGGTAGAGAGACAGCTTGAAGGTGGTTTATTGAACCCTCTGCCAGGCACTTTATTGTGAATAGCAGAGTAATCACGTAGGTGTAGATGTAGCTCAACGCGGCATTTAATCCTCAGTGTGTGTAGGATGTATTTCTGGCCGGAAGTCGGTCGTTTGTTGCTTGGGGATGTTTCTCGTAGCATTACTTCGGCATACTGGTTGAAGTTACCGTGAACATGAACCAAGACGTTTATTTTAACATTATAGGTGACCAAACGTTGGCCTTTCTTCTAATTTACTTGATGAGTTTGCTATGGATACTTCGCTTTTACAAGATGACGACAGCCGTATTCACAGACTGGACGCTTGGCTTACTGTGGTTGCATCAAAAATATTTGGACTCTCTTTATGTGTCTGTTAGTCACAACGGTTTCGAGAAAAGAGTAATGTTAACGTATATCTGGAAATGGCTCGTTTTCGAAATGATATTGAAATAAAGTTTTTATGAGGTTTACAATGCTCAAACGTCACGCTGGAATCTCCCAGCACATTCCACAGATCATTTTCACACACGTCGTATTGTTGGCACGTTTTACAACGACTCTAGTGACAGGACTCCAGTACATTTCGTCACATTCTAGTGGGATACACAGCCTGCAATCTTTCCGATTTTTGTCTGTGGAACATGTGGCGAATGTTCAATAAAACTTCTCTAGGCTTGCGACAGCGTCGTCATGATCTAAGGACCAAAAGTTCGGTGATCCTCTACCAGGGTTCTGAAGACTACTTGCAAAAGTACCTGGAAGGTTGAGGTATAAAGAGCATTCAAGTGAAAACGAGATAGATTGGAAGCTGTAGGAAAATGTTTATGATTTCAAATGTAATCGCCGTAACTGTTAATATATTTAATCCTCTGAGAGTCAAGACAGTCAATCCTTCCATGGAAAATTTTTTGCGGCTGCCTATGGAGCCATGATAATACACGACTCAGGCGTGCACCTCTCCGTCCGAAGGAAGTCGATAGCCACGAATGTCTTCCATCAGGACTCCAAAAATATGGAAAACTTACGGGGAGAGATCAAAACTGAAAACATGGAAGGAAGATTTGGTTTAACATCCCGTCGACATCGAGGTCATTAGAGACGGAGCACAAGCTCGTATTGTGTCAAGGATGGGGAAGGAAATCGGCCGTGCCCGTTCAAAGGAACCATCCTGGCATTTGATTCGGGAAATCACGGAAAACCTAAATCTGGATGGCCAGACGCGGATTTGAACCGTTGTCCTCCAGAATGCGAGTCCAGTGTGCTAACCACTGCGCCACCTTGCTCGGTGAGATCAGAACTGTGTAGAGCATGTGTAAGGACTTCCCAGCGAAACTTCTGCAGCGTAGTCGAAATAATATTGACAACATGTGGGCGTCCATTACGTGCAACTGAATGATGCCATCCGTCAGCATTCCTGAGCGTCTGGACTTGACGGCGCACTTCAATTTTTGCGTCGTGTTCCAGGTAGCCACTGAGCAGCGGGCACGTGCGGTCAAAGAAAAAAGATCATCATAACTTTCTCGGAACTGGCACGCACACCTTTTGATTTTTTTGGTGTGGGGGGAGGGGGGGGGGTAAATCCAGGTTCTTCCATTGTTGGCTCTGACGTTTGCTCTCCGGCTCTAAACAACGATACTATTTTTCTTCTGCCGCGACACTACGGGACTGGAAACGATATTCTTCCTCCGGATACCGTTCCGGGTGCTGCAGCGAAGTTAACGTTCCGTTCAACATCAGCTCCTCCGTCATGCTGTGGGAATCCCACTGCGCACAGATTTTGCGGAATTTCGGATGATCTGTCATGATGGCGTGAGCGGGACCGTGACTGATGCCCAACATAAGCGAAACGTCTTCCACCGTCGGCAGTCGGTGATCTCTGATGGCAGCATCCACAGCAGACATGACAGGAGTGATGATATGTTGAACCTATCCTGGCCGACTGCTGTCTTTCAGTGACACCCGATCTTCTTGAAATCGCTTATTCCACGCTGTGCTCGCCGTACATGGCTGTGTTCCGGCATGACTTTCATTTCCTGACACTCGTTCCGCCTTCAAAATCGCAATAAGCCTCGCGGTTCCTTTTTCCGGACCTTCATAGTGAAGTCGGACCCACACGACCCGCTGACCTCACGTTGAGCTCGCCCAACAGCGCTGGACGTTCGTGCTGTACCTTTTCGATTCCCAACAGAAGGCACTTCTAACACACTCACATCTACCAGCGTCACATACGTCCGCGCCATGCTCGTTATACAGTCTATCTAGTTTTTATGTGATTGCGCCTTATGTTAAGCAACATGGAAACGCGATCACATTGCAGAGAAACTCTTACCGAGATTCAGAGCAACCGGTGAAATCTGCGCTCGCACACAAAAATTCCATGTCCATCGAGCATTCTAAGGGAGGGACATCCTAACAGTGTGGCCCGTAAGCTGAACACCCCTTTGCATCGTAAACAGCGATGTTTTGCTGTTGTGGTCTTCAGCCCAGAGACTGGTTTGATGCAGCTCTCCATGCTACTCTATCCTGTGAAAGCTTCTTCATCTCACAGTACCTACTGCAAACTACATTCTTTTGAATCTGTTTAGTGTATTCATCTCTTGGTCTCCCTCTACGATTTTTACCCTGCACACTGTCCTCCAATGCTAAATTTGTGATCCCTTGATGCCTCAGAACATGTCCTACCAACCGATCTCTTCTTCTAGTCAAGTTGTGCCACAAATTTCTCTTCTCCCCAATTCTGTTCAATACCTCGTCATTAGTTATATGATCTACCCATCTAATCTTCAGCATTCTTCTGTAGCACCACATTTCGAAAGCTTCTATTCTCTTCTTATCTAAACTATTTATCGTCCATGTTTCACTTCCATACATGGCTACACTCCATACAAATACTTTCAGAAAATACTTACTGACACTTAAATCTGTACTCGATGTTAACAAATTTCTCTTCTTCAGAAACGCTTTCCTTGCCATTGCCAGTCTACATTTTATATCATTTCTACTTCGACCATCATCAGTTATTATGCACCCCAAATAGCAAAACTCCTTTACTACTTTAAGCGTCTCATTTCCTAATCTAGTTCCCGCACTATCACCTGACTTAATTCGACTACATTCTACTATCCTCCTTTTTCTTTTGTTGATGTTCCTCTTATAGCCTCCTTTCAAGACACTGTCCATTCCGCTCAGCTGCTCTTCCAGGTCCTTTGCTGTCTCTGACAGAATTACAAGGTCATCGGCGAACCGCAAAGTTTTTATTTCTTCTCCATTAAAAATTCATACTCCGAATTTTTCTTTTGTTTCCTTTACTGCTTGCTCAATATACAGATTGAATAACATCGGGGATAGGCTACAACTCTGTCACACTCCCTTCCCAACCACTGCTTTCCTTTCATGCCGCTCGGCTCTTAAAACTGCCATCTGGTTTCTGTACAAATTGTAAGTAGCCTTTCGCTCCCTGTATTTGACCCCTGCCACCTTCAGAACTACAGTATTCCAGTCAACATTGTCAAAAGCTTTTACTAATAATGGAATATTTACGTACGTACGAACACGTTATATGTTGTTATTCTCAATGGGCGTGTCGAAAATGTACAGGATGAGTTGTATGGAGTGAGCAGCCTAATGAGTACGGAATTTGAATTGAGCGAAAAAGTAGTCATTACTAATAATGGAATATTTACGTACGTACGAACACGTTGTATGTTGTTAAAATAAGTCTACAAATGCTAGAAACGTAGGTTTGCCTTTCCTTAATCTATTTTCTAAGATAGGTCGTAGGGTCAGTATTGCCTCACGTGTTCCAACATTGCTACGGAATCCAAACCGATCTTCCCCAAGGTTGGCTTCTACCAGTTTTTCCATTCGTCTGTAAAGAATTCGTGTTAGTATTTTGCAGCCGTGGCTTATTAAACTGAAAGTTCGGTAATTTTCACATCTGTCAACACCTGCTTTCTTTGGGATTGGAATTATCGATATTATCGCTTTCGCCTTCTAGTGTCTCGCCAATCATTGCGAACGCTGTCAGAACTTTGGCTTCTTAAAAAATGATCAAAGAGCAGTAAAAGAATTTAATATTAGTTCCACAATTAGAAACAAGCGAAAATATTGTGAAGCATAAGTTTATCCCTCTCCTCCTCCTCCTCCACCCCACCCCCGTCCGCGTTGGAATATAAAGGGAATGGCTGACGAGCTCTGAACAAGTGGAATGAATTTTAACGCGAACGCACTTTATCTACCAGTAACTGGTACCCTCACATGGTAACTATGTTGGCGATTCACTGTTTCGCTCTCTTCGTTCACGTTCCGAAAGCTTACACATTTTTCTCGTTACGGCGTGCGCCCGCGCTGACATTCCGCCGGCATTTAATTCGGCAGTTTGCCATCGCGGATGTTTACTCTTTTCAGCGGCTCTTGTAAGGCCTCGCTTTAATGAGCTCGATACCTGGCTAGGCCGGTAGCTTACGCGCGCGCACGCCCTGTCCTATACAGCAGAAAGCCGCCAGCAAATCTGCAATTAACGTCCGACTCGCTCTCTCTATTCAGACGTTAATTTCGATGGAAACCATGGCACGCACACAATACGCCCGCTCCTACCGTATGTTTTGTGCTACGAATACCTTTCGCATTGTAGCGTTCAATCAAAAGCGTTCCATTGAAGCCATTGTTGTCGCGCACTGAAATATAAATTTCTGCACGGCGGACAAAGGGCGCCAAAAATAACCGGATGCCGCCCAAAACTGTGTGGCCCCGCGTTAGAATATCAAGCCGCCGAGATTATTTTAATTAGCCGCCTGTTTCTGATATTAGTGCCAAAGAAGCCGGTTTAATTAAATCTTTTGTCGAGATGACTGCGCGCTATTGTGTACGTGTATGTATGTGTGTGTGTCTGTGACGGGTACTGAGTGGAAGAGAAATTTCAAACGATAAACGGCATGAAAGCTTTGCCACTAGTTTAACCAGCTAAAATGTATGACTCCATGTAATGCCGTGGACCCAAACGACAAGTGGTAAATTTGTTGCGGTGCGCGACACCCAGTACGTTTGGCAATAAATGACAAGTACGATAGACACCTGTTTTTAAAACTGTATTTTTGGAAATAACAAGCGACGAAGTAAGAAAACATTGGAGTAGTTTTCAAGGCTAAGGATCATCTTTCAAGAGAAGGGTTTGGTCATGAAAACTAAAGCTGCGATGAAACATTTCTCTATACCTATCGCTTGTTGCCTATCTGCTTCTTTCCATTGTATCTGTTGCCACTTACGTAGCTAACGATATTGCGCACATTGTCATGCCTATCTATCGCATCCCAGCTCAGACATTGAGAGTCGTCGAAGTCCTTGCTGTTCCGAAAGACCCTTTACCATCACCGCCGAGGAAAACAGTGTTAGTAGAACTTGCCGATACCCGTCGCTAAGTACCGGGTGATCAAAAAGTCCGAATAAATTGGAAAACTTAATAAACCACGGAATAATGTAGATAGAGAGGTAAAAATTGACACACATGCTTGGAATGACATGGGGTTTTATTAGAACAAAAAAAAGAAAGTTCACAAAATGCCCGACAGATGGCGCCGGACAGCAAAACGTCAGTGATTGCGCATGACAATCGTGTACAAAAGGAGCTGTAATGAGAGAGAGAATCAGATGCACCAGCAGTCGCAGCATGTTGACGTTACCTGAAAAGGCGCTTTTAGTGAAGCTGTATTATCAGAATAGGGAATGTGCTAGTTGAGCGTTACGATCTTATCGCCATAGAAAGGGGATTCGAACGGGTTAAATGGTTCAAATGGCTCTGAGCACTATGCGACTTAACTTCTGAGGTCATCAGTCGCCTACAACTTAGAACTACTTAAACCTAACTAACCTAAGGACATCACACACATCCATGCCCGAGGCAGGATTCGAACCTGCCACCGTAGCGGAACGGGTTGACAAATGAAGCTGTGGCGAGAATGATTTCTAAGCCACGGGTTGTTTAGACTATAGACCCCGTAGTGGCCGACCGAGCACAAAGCGTAAAGCTGCTGAAACAGTTCAGGAAGAAATGGAGAATGTAGCGGGTTCGTCTATGCACGGGGAAGTCAGCGCTCGTGCAGTCACACGTCACATCGGCATTCCATACACTACTGTTTGGTTGGCACTGAGGTATACCCTCCGATGCTATCCGTACAAAATCCATCGGCGTCATGAACTGTTACCTGGCGATTTAGTGAAGCGGAGGGCATTTGCGGTGTGGGCGTTTCAAACGATGGCGGAAGATGACGATTGGTTGAGAAACGTATTGTGGACCGACGAAGCTAATTTCACGCTCCGAGGGTCTGTCAACACCCACAACTGCAAAATTTGCGCTACCGAAAATCCTAGAACTGTCGTGGAAACTCCATTGCTCGACGAGAAAGTCACGGTATGGGTTGGATTTATCACATCTACCGTTATCGGGCCTTTTTTCTTCGAGGAAATGCGTGATTCTGGTTTTGTAACTGCTACCGTGACGGGTGAGAGGTATGCCGGTATGTTACAGAATCGCATCATCCCCAGCCTGGCTGATAAACACCTGCTGGAACGTACGATGTTTATGCAGGATGGTGCTCCACCCCATATTGCTAGACGCGTGAAAGATCTCTTGCGCGCGTCGTTTGGTGATGATCGTGTGCTCAGTCGCCACTTTCGTCATGCTTGGCCTCCCAGGTCCCCAGACCTCAGTCCGTGCGATTATTGGCTTTGGGGTTACCTGAAGTCGCAAGTGTATAGTGATCGACCGACATCTCCAGGGATGCTGAAAGACAACGTTAGACGCCAATGCCTCACCATAACTCCGGACATGCTTTACAGTGCTGTTCACAACATTATTCCTCGACTACAGCTATTGTTGAGGAATGATGGTGGACATATTGAGCATTTCCTGTAAAGAACATCGTCTTTGCTTTGTCTTACTTTGTTATGCTAATTATTACTATTCTGATGAGATGAAGCGCCATCTGTCGGACATTTTTTGAACTTTTGTATTTTTTTGCTTCTAATAACACCCCATGTCATTCCAAGCACGTGTGTGAATTTTTGCCTCTCTATCTACATTATTACGTGATTTATTCAGTTTTCAAATTTATACTGACTTTTTGATCACCCTGTATATAAACCAACTCAGCATAGTCCCTATTAGCGCGTATAATGTGTGCATTTGCTGCTGTTCTGGTGATAAACATTAAACCATTGTCACTTAAGAAAAGTTCCGCAAAATCATTGCCGTCTTGGACGAAGTTGCCACTAATGTAACACGTGAGCTGAGAATTTTAGTTCCAGCACAGCAAACTCATCAACACTCACAAACAACAAATAAAAGCATAACCTTAATATATTAGTAGCTGTGGTCACTGCGACTTTTGCTCGTTCGTTCGATCACGATGTTCGAATGTCACCGAGTTCATGAAATATTCCTCGCAGCCAAAATTGTACTGCGTCAAACTGACCTGAAAAAATATCTTAAAATCTTTCTAAAGTTTTCGTGAATAATACTTACCGGAGAGCATCGGAATTCACACGACTTGGTAACAGAGGACATACCTCCAGACACACACACACAAAAAAAACATAAAACTTCAGTTTGCTTGTACCTTAAACGGAACATTAATGCGTATTTCCACATTAATTAATGTCAGAAAGACAGAACAATACTATTTATCATTTACGTAGAGAAAAAAAAACTGTGACACAAAGTTGGTTTAATCCGAAACTTCTTTCATGTTTACACAGAAACTTTTTGAAGATTTTATGTTTAGCAATTCATTTCTAAGGCACTTGTGTTCTTTCTTTTAAAAAATCTCAATTCGAGGCCAGAGGCAAAACAACACACAATATTCATTTAATATTACAGTATATTCATTTTCACAAGGAATCATTTCAATATAACTTCCTCAAGTAGTTGGTTGCTCCGTGAAGAGTTTAAATTTTTCGGCTTTCAGGTAATAATTTACGCTGTTTCCAGTTCTTCTTCCTGTTGACACTGCCTACAGCTTCGTCTGTTGCATGATATTACTCACAGAGTGCGCTTTCATTGACTGGCGAAAGGTTCTTTTCGCACTCCGCCCCATAATGTACTCTTAGCTAAAAAGAAAGAAACAGAAAATGAAAATTTTAATTGTCGTCTTCTCCCATTTCTTACACTTATTTAAAGCAGCTTTCTTTCTTTCCACATTATTATCGTATTAACAGCGTGCAACGACATTCACTCTTGACGAAATGCTGTGGAGGAAAGGAAGGAAAAAATATGTTGTTCCTCCCTATAAAGCTAGTTAAAGCATGTTAGGACAAGGTATGCCCCGACATGGGCCACACGCTGCGGCATCTACCCATCCACCATCCCTCCAGCTATAGTCTTCCGCATGGACTCGTGTCTTAATATGTGACCCAACATTCTAACTCTTCTATTTATTATAAGTTAACTTGCCTCGGGCATGGATGTGTGTGATGTCCTTAGGTTAGTTAAGTTTAAGTAGTTCTAAGTTCTAGGGGACTGATGACCACAGAAGTTAAGTCCCATAGTGCTCCGAGCCATTTGAACCATAAGTTAACTCCGTGATTAGAAACAGAGGAGCACGCGATGCCGACCAGTCACCGTGTCATCCTTTGTAATATGGCGTCATTCGGATGAGATATGAAGGAGCGTGGAGTCAGCACATCGCTCTCCTGTCCGCTGTCTGCTTTCCAGACCTTACCCAATTAACTCTTCATTTGGCAGAACGGGGTTGAGTGTACCTCATTGCAGTTCTCCAACCAACGGAATAATCCATGGCTGTACAGGTAACTGAGCCAGATATCTCGCCAAGGCAATTTGACACACTGACCGCTCTTCATTATGCTCTTTGTTATGCATTTACTCTTGCCGTGTCGTAGCAGAACGTTTTCAGTCCTGAATCAACCCATTTAATCTTCAACAGCCTCCTGTACCGCCACACTGAAAGATACCCAATTGTTTCATTACTGTCTATCCCCATTGTCCTGATAAGAAAACTTTTGCAGCAGCAAATGTAGAGTGGAAGTGACTGGGAGTTGTTGGGGCGCAAGTATATAGTACCTGACAAAAGAACTTAAGCAAACAGATGAGACTGGCGGATGTCAATACTACTTGGTACATCTACACACCGTCAGGGTTGCAATTCCCTATAACAAGTAGAACGGTCTGCGGACTGAGTTAGTATTGTTCCGGTCTAGTGTTGTTATCAGGTTTATTATCAAACATAAAGGGCGTGAACAACGTCAGATGTTGAGTGATTACCGTGAAGGACACACAGATACAGTTTACTTGTATGAGACAGCGTTATCGGCACCTCTGCGCCTGCCATCCGAGAACAAGTAGTGGACGCCCAGCAATACTCTGTGTCGTCCCGAACCGTTGACTGGGGACAAGCAGAAACTGGAGTATGGAATTAGCATCCCACGGTTAGCTGCCGTTAACGCCATGAGAACAAGGGCCGCGTCTGGTGTGACCAGGAAGCATATGCTACCGATGAGGTACCTCGCATTGTGTTAAGCGATGAATCGCGGTTTTGCACTACCTCGGGTTGTCATCTTCTGACAGTATGGCGGCTTCAACAGGACAATGCTCACCCACACAAGGCGCTTATCTCTGTGGATATTGTGTGTGATCAGTACAACAGAAAAACAGTCAAAGTTGCATACTGCACTTTTATTTACAATACAGGGTGATTAAAAAAGAATACCACAACTTTACAAATGTGTATTTAATGAAAGAAACATAATATAACCTTCTGTTATACATCATTACAAAGAGTATTTAAAAAGGTTTTTTACACTCAAAAACAAGTTCAGAGATGATCAATATGGCCCCCTCCAGACACTCGAGCAATATCAACCCGATACTCCAACTCGTTCCACACTCTCTGGAGATGTGGCTGTTCCCTCAGCTCGAACAAGAAGCACAACAATTCATATTTCAGCAGGATGGAGCGCCACCACATTGGCACTTACCTGTCCGTAACTACCTGAACGTTAACTACCCTTGGCGATGGATCGGCCGCCAGGCAGCCCGTGACAGAGCACTTCATCACTGGCCTCCAAGCGATTTTTTCCTATGGGGGTATGTTAAGGATATGGTGTTTCGGCCACCTCTCCCAGCCACCATTGATGATTTGAAACGAGAAATAACAGCAGCTATCCAAACTGTTACGCCTAATATGCTACAGAGAGTGTGGAACGAGTTGGAGTATCGGGTTGATATTGCTCGAGTGTCTGGAGGGGGCCATATTGATCATCTCTGAACTTGTTTTTGAGTGAAAAAAAAACCTTTTTAAATACTCTTTGTAATGATGTATAACAGAAGGTTATATTATGTTTCTTTCATTAAATACACATTTTTAAAGTTGTGGTATTCTTTTTGAATCACCCTGTACTTGATGACTGCTTTTGGGTCTTCTATTTTGGGAAATACCATTTTGACCATCTGGATGATTTGAAAATGGGCCCTGATCCGAAACTAGTCATAAAGTAAATAAAAGTGAAATTTGCAACCTTGACTGTTTTTCTGTTGTGTTAATTAACACAAGTTGCTGCTCTGCAATTAATTCAACACGCTAGAAATTCGTTTTCGTGTGATGTGCTCTCGCGATTAGCAAGATCTCCAGATCTGCCCACGATGGATCAAGTGTCGGACCAGCTCAGACGTTAACTCTGCACTCCCACTGCCAGCAAACAGGATTTAGAGGACCAGTTTAAACAGCTGCAAGCCAGCTTGCACCAGGAGAGGGGAAGGCGGATAGTCGTCTTCGGTCCAGTGGTAGAATTTTGGGAAGATGTGGTTCATCTGTAAAGGAGACCGCTTATGAAACACTAATACGAGCAATTCTTGAGTACTGCTCGAGTATTTGGGATCCCTATCAGGTCGGATTGAGGGAGTACGTAGAAGCAATTCAGAGGCGGGCTGCTAGATTTGTTACTGGTAGGTTTGATCATCACGCGAGTGTTACGGAAATGCTTCAGGAACTCTGGTGGGAGTCTCTAGAGGAAAGGAGGCGTTCTTTTCGCGAATCGCTACTGAGGACATTTAGAGAACCAGCATTTGAGGCTGACTGCAGTACAGTTTTACTGCCACCAACTTATATTTCGCGGAAAGACCACAAAGATAAGATAAGAGAGATTAGGGCTCGTACAGATGCATATAGGCAGTCATTTTTCCCTCGTTCTGTTTGGGAGTGGAACAGGGAGAGACGAAGCTAGTTGTGGCACGAGGTACCCTCCGGCACGCACCGTATGGTGGATTGCGGAGTATGTATGTAGATGCAGGATCCAACGACTTTATGACACCCTTCCGAACCGAATCATTGCTTGTATTTTTCCATAGGGAATCTTCATAGTGTTGGTGGATTGGTAGTGCCAAGTTGCTTGTATATTTATCTCTATTTTCTGATCACTGAAGTAACATCACATAGTCTCTCAACACGTGACGTTTTATTTCGTTTCCTTCTCCACTGCTGGGAGCTTCACTTCTTTGTCAGGCAGTATACTTTCCTAGGTTGTTGTTGTTGTTGTGGTCTTCAGTCCTGAGACTGGTTTGATGCAGCTCTCCATGCTACTCTATCCTGTGCAAGCTTTTTCATCTCCCAATACCTACTGCAACCTACATCCTTCTGAATCTGCTTAGTGTATTCATCTCTTGGTCTCCCCCTACGATTTTTACCCTCCACGCTGCCCTCCAATACTAAATTGGTGATCCCTTGATGCCTCAGAACATGTCCTACCAACCGGTCCCTTCTTCTGGTCAAGTTGTGCCACAAACTTCTCTTCTCCCCAATCCTATTCAATACTTCCTCATTAGTTATGTGATCTACCCATCTAATCTTCAGCATTCTTCTGTAGCACCACATTTCGAAAGCTTCTATTCTCTTCTTGTCCAAACTATTTATCGTCCATGTTTCACTTCCATACATGGCTACACTCCATACGAATACTTTCAGAAATGACTTCCTGACACTTAAATCAATACTGGATGTTAACAAATTTCTCTTCTTCAGAAACGCTTTCCTTGCCATTGCCAGCCTACATTTTATATCCTCTCTACTTCGACCATCATCAGTTATTTTGCTCCCCAAATAGCAAAACTCCTTTACTACTTTAAGTGCCTCATTTCCTAATCTAATTCCCTCAGCATCACCCGACTTAATTAGACTACATTCCATTATCCTTGTTTTGCTTTTGTTGATGTTCATCTTATATCCTCCTTTCAAGACACTGTCCATTCCATTCAACTGCTCTTCCAAGTCCTTTGCTGTCTCTGACAGAATTACAATGTCATCGGCGAACCTCAAAGTTTTTATTTCTTCTCCATGAATTTTAATACCTACTCCGAATTTTTCTTTTGTTTCCTTTACTGCTTGCCCAATATACAGATTGAACAACATCGGGGAGAGGCGACAACCCTGTCTCACTCCCTTCCCAACCGCTGCTTCCCTTTCATGCCCCTCGACTCTTATAACTGCCATCTGGTTTCTGTACAAATTGTAAATAGCCTTTCGCTCCCTGTATTTTACCCCTGCCACCTTTAGAATTTGAAAGAGAGTATTCCAGTCAACATTGTCAAAAGCTTTCTCTAAGTCTACAAATGCTAGAAACGTAGGTTTGCCTTTCCTTAATCTTTCTTCTAAGATAAGTCGTAAGGTCAGTATTGCCTCACGTGTTCCAGTGTTTCTACGGAATCCAAACTGATCTTCCCCGAGGTTGGCTTCTACTAGTTTTTCCATTCGTCTGTAAAGAATTCGTGTTAGTATTTTGCAGCTGTGACTTATTAAGCTGATAGTTCGGTAATTTTCACATCTGTCAACACCTGCTTTCTTTGGGATTGGAATTATTATATTCTTCTTGAAGTCTGAGGGTATTTCGCCTGTTTCATACATCTTGCACACCAGATGGTAGAGTTTTGTCAGGACTGGCTCTCCCACGGCCGTCAGTAGTTCCAATGGAATATTGTCTACTCCAGGGGCCTTGTTTCGACTCGGGTCTTTCAGTGCTCTGTCAAACTCTTCACGCAGTATCGTATCTCCAATTTCATCTTCATCTACATCCTTTTCCATTTCCATAATATTGTCCTCAAGTACATCGCCCTTGTATAGACCCTCTATATACTCCTTCCACCTTTCTGCTTTCCCTTCTTTGCTTAGAACTGGGTTTCCATCTGAACTCTTGATATTCATACAAGTCTTATCTCCAAAGGTCTCTTTAATTTTCCTGTAGGCGGTATCTATCTTACCCCTAGTGAGATAGGCCTCTACATCCTTACATTTGTCCTCTAGCCATTCCTGCTTAGCCATTTTGCACTTCCTGTCGATCTCATTTTTGAGACGTTTGTATTCCTTTTTGCCTGTTTCACTTACTGCATTTTTATATTTTCTCCTTTCATCAATTAAATTCAATATTTCTTCTGTTACCCAAGGATTTCTACTAGCCCTCGTCTTTATACCTACTTGATCCTCTGCTGCCTTCACTACTTCATCCCTCAAAGCTACCCATTCTTCTTCTACTGTATTTATTTCCACCATTCCTGTCAATTGCTCCCTTATGCTCTCCCTGAATCTCTGTACAACCTCTGGTTCTTTTAGTTTATCCAGGTCCCATCTCCTTAAATTCCCACCTTTTTGCAGTTTCTTCAGTTTTAATCTACAGGTCATAACCAATAGATTGTGGTCAGAGTCCACATCTGCCCCTGGAAATGTCTTACAATTTAAAACCTGGTTCCTAAATCTGTCTTACCATTATATAATCTATCTGATACCTTTTAGTATCTCCAGGGTTCTTCCATGTATACAACCTTCTTTCATGATTCTTAAACCAAGTGTTAGTTATGATTATGTTGTGCTCTGTGCACAATTCTACCAGGCGGCTTCCTCTTTCATTTCTGTCCCCCAATCCATATTCACCTACTATGTTTCCTTCTCTCCCTTTTCCTACACTCGAATTCCAGTCACCCATGACTATTAAATTTTCGTCTCCCTTCACAATCTGAATAATTTCTTTTATTTGATCATACATTTCTTCAATTTCTTCGTCATCTGCAGAGCTAGTTGGCATATAAACTTGTACTACTGTAGTAGGTGTGGGCTTCGTATCTATCTTGGCCACAATAATGCGTTCACTATGGTGTTTGTAGTAGCTTACCCGCATTCCTATTTTCCTATTCATTATTAAACCTACTCCTGCATTACCCCTATTTGATTTTGTGTTTATAACCCTGTAGTCACCTGACCAGAAGTCTTGTTCCTCCTGCCACCGAACTTCACTAATTCCCACTATATCTAACTTCAACCTATCCATTTCCCTTTTTAAATTTTCTAACCTACCTGCCCGATTAAGGGATCTGACATTCCACACTCCGATCCGTAGAATGCCAGTTTTCTTTCTCCTGATAACGACATCCTCCTGAGTAGTCCCCGCCCGGAGATCCGAATGGGATCCTAGGTAACACAACTTTATTACAAATCAAAATTGAACGTTAACTTGAATGCATTTACATACAAAAATGAGCCTGTTATTAAGGAACAACAATAAAAAAGTAAGAATAAAATATGCTCGAAAGCTAAAATTCAGGTAACGGAATAACCTAAGAAAATCACATTAGACGCTGTCGGTGTTGTAACTAACTTCAACAAGAAATGTGCCCAAAATCACTATAAAATGCAATAAGAATAGTAAAGCACATAATCATTAGACGTTATTGAAAAGCACCAAAAGTAGGCAAAGTTTTATGCGTTAATTATAACATCAAAAAGTTATTAGTTTAAGTGAGAAAGTTACCGACGATGTTGTTGAGTTCGTCTGTCTGAAGACTGGTTTGATGCAGCTCTCCATGGTACTCTATCCTGTGCAAGCCTCTTCATCTTCGAATAGCTACTGCTAACTAAATCCTTCTGAACCTTCTTATTGTATTCATCTCCTGGCCTTTCTCGACGATTTTTATTCCCCACACTTCCCTCCAACACTTCATCGGTGGTCGTTTGATGTCACTTCCCTTCAACACTTAATCGATGCTTACTTGATGTCTTCTATCAACCGATCTCTTCTCACAGTCAAGGTGTGCTACAAATTTCTTGTTTGCTGAGTTCTGTTTACTACCTCCTCATTAGTTACGCGATCTACCCACCTAATTTCAGCATTCTTTTGTAACACTAAGTTTCAAAAGCCTCTGTTCTCTTCTTGTCTGAACCGTTTATCGTCCACATTTCACCTCCATATAAGGCTACGGTCTAGACCAATATTTTCAGAAAAACTTCCTGACACTTAGACCTGTATTCGATGATAACAAATTTCTCTTCTTCGGAAACACTTTTCTTGTTATTGCCGATCTACATTTTATATCCAGTCTACTTCGGCCATCATCAGTTAATTTACTGTCCGAATAGCAAAATTCATCTACTACTTCTAATGTCTTGTTTCCTAATCTAATTCTCTCAGTATAACCTGACTTAGTTCTATTACATTCATTGTCCTTATTTGGCTGTTGTTCATGTGCATCTTATATCCTCCTTTCAAGACTCTGTCCATTCCGATCATCTGCACTCCCAAGTCCTTTGCTGTCACTGATAGCACTACTATGCCATCGGCAAACCTAAAAATTTTTATTTCTTTTCTTTGAACTTTAATTCCTACACCAGCTTTTTCTTTTGTTTCCTTTACTGGTTGCTCAGTGTACAGTTCGGTTGTAGTAGGTGGTCATTAGAAGCCTACAAATGATTAGTACTACTTAGTGGCGTTTTGATCTCAGTAGGTTGATGATACTGTTATATGAGGTGGTTTGCTAATGTTGTGTCTGTGTTTCCACTTTACAGTTTTTTGTGTGTTAAGAGTGTCATGTTATAAAATTACATGTAAGTTGATAGACAGTCATTCAGAATTAACTGACATATATCTGATTTGCTGAATTTATTTGAAGCTGTGCAGAGTGCGTGTAATTTTGCTTTTAAGTGTCATCACAAATCACCTCGTACATGTAATAGAACGTATCTCCCTTCATCTCGCGTATTTTTAAAACGTGACTGGTTATTAGATTAAGTGAGGAAAGACTGTGCAGTACTTTCCACTTTCTTTTCGAGACAAATATAGCTCATTCACATGCAATCAGCGTCTTTTTTAATAGCAAAAGCTGCAATACAGCGCTTTCTCAAGCACAGACACGACATGAAACCCATACCACCCGTAGAGGTTAAAATAGATTTCAGCCTCCTTCATATATAGATTGTAACCTAAACTTCTCGATCCCTCCAAAAACTGGCGAAGGAAGTCACACACACTGTGACCAAGCTGTTAGCCGATGTTATCTGGCGACCTCTGGCGACGGTGTCTGGCGATCGTTGTCGATGTTGCTGTAAACGCAGACTAAAGGTCCCCATATACAAGCCTGCTGATCATACGTGACATACTGGGAGTGGGGGGTGGGAGAGCAGGACCTCCACTGTGCTGTGATTATTACGGTTCAGCCAACTATTCGCACATGCAGACGAACTGTGCCATCGTAACTTCAAGGTTTATATTTTTCGAAGCTAGTGGCTGCTTCCATTTTACGAAATTCTGCTTAATTCGTGGAATCCTTGATACTGTGTCTTTCTTCCGTTGTCCTCCCGTAGCTGCTGCTTCTTCAGGAGTCTTGTCAAGTATACCGTGTAGCCATCCAGCATTTTCAAGTTCTGCATGCACCATTGTCTTAGTTTTCTAGTTTTTTATGTATGTATTACACCTAAGAGGTGGCACACGTTTAATTTCATTAAACACCAGACTCAGCGCAAGTTCATCCTCGGCAACCAATGCTGTTTTATCATGCCATTTTTCTGCCCATGACAAATGACTCTCACTTCGAAAGAAACTCTTACTCACTTTACTATTTCTTGAATAAACAATTAATTATTGGTGGCGCCACAGCTATTCGCGCTTCTAGAAGACATTTGACTTGATGGTGTGGAAACGTGTGGAGAACAAATGGAAAGCTAACTGCTGTTTTGTGATTTTTTTCTATTTCCTGTAAGTAAATTTATCTTATGTTAACAAATACACTCTAAGACATCAGAGAGAGAGAGGGAGAGAGAGAGGGAGAGAGAGAGAGAGAGAGAGAGAAAGAAAACACAGCACCACGAAGGAATTATCCAAATGGAACGGAAATCGGTGGATTCGACGTACATGTACAGAGAAACAAATGACGTCACTTTCAGAACAGTTAGATTATTTACTCAAGACAGAGTTCCACGAATTGATTAAGTCAATAATAACACATTGGTCTATCTTTGGACCTTATTCAAGCAGTTATTCAGCTTGTCATTAATTGATAGAGTTCTTGGATGTCCTCTTGCGGGATATCGTGACAAATTCTATCCAATTGGCGCGTTAGATCGTCAAAATCCCGAGATAGTTGGAGGGCCCTGCCCATAATGCTCCAAAAGTTCTCAGTTGAGGTGAAATCCGGCGACCGTGCTAAGGGTGCCTGCTGTGAAAAGAAATGGTACCCCAGACCATCACTGCTGGTTGGCGGGCCGTATGGTGAACGACACTCTCTTTGGTGTCCCACACCGTCTAGGGCATCTCCAGACACGTCTTCGCTGGTCATCGGGTCTCAATTCCAAGAGACACTTACCACTGAAGACAATTCTACTCCAGTCAGTGAGACTCCAGGACGAAGACGCGTCAGGAGGTGTCCTGGACGGCGGAGAAAACCAACCTGAGTGTCGTCCGCCATACAGCCTGACTACTATGGATAATGGTCTGGGGTGCCACTTCTTTTCATAGCAGGGCCTTTCTGGTTGTTATCCGGGGCACCCTTACGGCACAGCGAGACGTCAATGACATTCTACGCCCAGTTTGTTGCCGTTCATGGCATGCCGTCCTGGGTTATATTCTAGCAAGATAATGCCCTCCCGCGCAAAGCGAGTGTTTCTATCGCTTGTCTTCATGCTTGCAAAACCCTACCTTTGCAATCAAGGTCACTAGATCTGTCTCGAATTGAGAAAGTTTGGAGCATTATGGGCAGGACCCTCCAACCAGCTTGGAATTTTGTCAATCTAACTCGCCAGCATTACAGAATTTCGCACGATATCCCTCAGCACAACATCCCCAACACTCTAAACCAGTGACAACGACTGCTTGCATGAGGCTCAGAGGAGGACCAAAGCGTTTTGACTTTGAGAATTGGTGAGGCTCTTTCTCATGAACAAATCGTCCAGTTATTCTGAAATTGTAATTATTTGTTTATCTGTACGTGTACATCACATCTACCATTTTCAGTTTCTTCGGATACTTCCTTAACGGCGTGTCTTCCTTTTGTCTTGGAGTGTATGTGAGGAATATAGGTTCAAAGACAGCCAAGTCAACTTCTTGTCGAAAGTGATGTCTGCTGAGTATATGTCAAAAGTTCACTATGTAACATGCGCCTCCACTGTCCATAATCTGTTTGAAATGGTGACACAAACAGGTCTTCCTTTTATCAGTGTCGAATATAATGAGCCACAAAGCTCCGACAGTTTTTCCGCAACTTCACTACTGCAGCGCCACCAAGCGTTTGGCATGTATGAACACAGTGCGAAATGATTGTGTGTATGGAGTGGAACAGCACATTCAGTGTGCAAATGATGTCATATATTGGAGTTTACTCTGAATCTCGAAACTATAGCAATCGTAGCAACTTCAGTTGAATTTGATATACATGCAGGACTGTTATTGTTCAAAGTGAACAAGTATTATGTTTGTTCTAAATGTGACGACATATGTGCTAGGTTTAGTTTAAGCTATGCAATACATAAGAAGAAAGTGACACGAATGGTCGCGCTGCAGCACTAACTGTTACAGCCGGAAAAGAGAATCTTGAAGAGATATATACATTTTGATACCTGGGAAGCAGAATAGATGAGCATGATAGTTGTATGCAAGGTATAGAAGCAAGGACAAGGTCACAAGGACTTTTATAAAATTATAGAGACTACTGTCCAATAACGTAAAAATTGTGCCCAAGATTGAATGTAAATAAATAAATAAATAAATAAATAAATAAAACCCTCGTAAAATGAATTGGACCTTTGGAAATTAAGCGCATCAGGTTACAATTAATTTCTCGTGTTAAGGTGTTGTCATTAATACGATTACGACTCTGCTACTGTGAACTGTACATATTGCATTGCTCTGAGATTTTATTATTGTATACTGACATTAACAGGAGACCACGCAGTACTTTAATTACGTTTTTCTATTCGTATTCTGAAAAATCACCACCACGTTTAGTGCCAGAGAAATACGGAAGTAGCAGCATTAAAAATAGCAAGTTCTCAGTTTATATCATGCCGTTTTTCTGTCACTACATGCAAGACGCTTGGGACGCTATCATCACTTCAGCTGTTCTTTTTTTCTTCCCTAAAGAATCTCCTGACTGTTTGTCGTAGATTGTGCTTCTATTAAGAAGTTTGTCCAAATATTATTGTTTGCATAGTGGTCAATAAATGTAAAACTGGTCAAAAGCTCGAACTCCGTCTGTACAGACCCCAGAAAGTCCAACGCTACTGACCGACTGCCGTGTCATTCTGAGACTATAGGGGTCACTGGATGTGTGTACGGAAGGACATGGGGTCAGCACACCGCTCTCCCGGTCGTTGTCAGCTTTCGTGACCGGTCGCTACTTCTCAGTCAGGGGGCTCATCAATTAGCATTACAACGGCTGAGTGCAGTCCGATTCCCTATAGCGGAAGGTCACCGACCAAGCACGACTTCGGTGATCGGAGGGGAACCGATGTTCCACTGCGGGGTTGTTATGACTTATTCCCCTAATGGTAGTGATATGTGTCACATTGCAGTCCTAAACATATATCCTGGTTTTATGGCCGTCCTGAAAAATAACACTTGACTATTTTTTAAGTCGGAAGCTTCATCCATTCATGGTTGTAATAGCACATCTGTTCTAGCATGTGTTAATAAGAAAGCTTGCGAGAAATGATCAGAAAATAAAGATTATTCTACTGAACATTTTGGAACGGTAAACCTGAAGTCTCGGGAGCAATACTAGCCTATATGTTAAACAGACTATGTGCAAATAATTGTAATAGCTATACCATGAGATGATTATAGCAAAGTTACTGCTGTTGTGTACATAGCTGTATACTTCAGTTGCGATCTTTGATTACTATATTAGCACGTCACGGTAGAACTAATTTCCAAAATAATAATGTTATTACAGAAGCTGGAAAAATTGTTTGGCAACGACTTATTCACTGCGAGTAATATCGTAATTTCCTCTGCAGCATAGAATCTATTTTCTTTTAACGGTTTTTTGTAATAATTATTACTGTTCGAAAGAAACTGACTGTAAACTATATCAAAGTGTTCCGGCTGAAATGCTATTATGTTTGCGTATTTACAATTTCTGTGGTTCGTTGTGGAAATGGCTTACTGCACTAAGATGTCGAACCTGGTTTTTCTCTCTCATCTGTGACTGTAACAGCGATACTGATTGAATGGGAAGATCGCTAACTACGGCTCAGCAGTTGTTTCGCTGTAACGGGAAGATGCTAAGATGTTTTGTGATTTAACAAATTAGTTGAAAATATTAATTACTCCTACTGCTTCTTCGTCACTTCGTCCTATTTCGGAAACTTCTGCAGATGTTTGGAATAGAATATGGAGATAGAATTCAATTGATTGTTACATAAATACACACACTTTTAAGCACAACAGTGGATACTCATGAAATAATATATTTAACAGTTTTGGCGTCAGTTTTGTTTAAGCTTCCACATTGAAACTTACTGCGCCGTTGTCAATCTGTTTTCTAGCATATGAAGTTTGTGCAACCTCACTTCCCACTGCACAATCTACACTACTGGCCATTAAAATTGCTACAACACGAAGATGACGTGCTACAGACGCAAAATTTAACCGACAGGAAGAAGATGTTGTGATATGCAAATGATTAGCTTTTTAGAGCATTCACACAAGGTTGGCGCCGGTGGCGACACCTACAACGTGCTGACATGTGGAAAGTTTCCAACCGATTTCTCAAACACAAACAGCAGTTGACCGGCGTTGCCTGGTGAAAAGTTGTCTTGATGCCTCTTGTAAGGAGGAGAAATGCATACCATCACGTTTCCGACTTTGATAAAGGCCTATCGCGATTGCGGTTTATCGTATCGCGACATTGATGGTCGCGTTGGTCGAGATCCAATGACTGTTAGCAGAATATGGAATCGATGGGTTCAGGAGGGTAATACGCAACGCCGTGCTGTATCCCAACGGCCTCGTATCACTAGCAGTTGAGATGACAGGTATCTTATCCGCATGGCTGTAGCGGATCGTGCAGCCACGTCTCGATCCCTGAGTCGGACGTTTGCAATACAACAACCATCTGCACTAACAGTTCGACGACGTTTGCAGCAGCATGGACTATCAGCTCGGAGACCATGGCTGCGGTTACCCTTGACGCTGCATCACAGACAGGAACGCTTGCGATGGTGTACTCAAAGAAGAACCTTGGAGTCATTATTTCAGATGAATGCAGGTTCTGTTTACAGCATCATGATGGTCACATCCGTGTTTGGCGACATCGCGGTGAACGCACACTGGAAGCGTGTATTCGTCATCGCCATACTGTGAAACGTCCCCTTTCAACAATTATACAAGACTGTGTTTAAACTGACGCACAATATTTTTAGCGCAACGCAATCTGACTTTCAATAATCCCTACAAGAGAATGGTCCTGACTAACATTAACCTATACCTTTCACAAATCACTTACCTCACAAAAATCTTCGTTACTCGAACTACTGCAATACAGCGAGCGCCACTACTGCAAGCTAAATAAAAGATTCAAACTACGGAAGGCACTAGCTACTGATAGGCATAGGTAGCAAATGAAAGATTTTAATAGACAACAAACAATGTATTTACCTTAATAGTCATAATATATATAGCAGTTCATGCCATGCAGTCTTACAAATTCCAAAACTCCGCCATTTCTCTCCCCACATCCACCACTGCTGGCGGATAGCAGTTCATGCCATGCAGTCTTACAAATTCCAAAACTCCGCCATTTCTCTCCCCAAATCCACCACTGCTGGCGGCTCACCTCCAACTGCGCAACGCTACGCGCTGTTAACAGCCAACTGCCCAACGCTACAATGGCGAGTATTACAACAACGCAAACCAGCCACAGACTGAACACAGCACAGCCAGTGATTTTCATACAGAGCGCTACGTGGCGTTACCAATAAAAAAAAACCTAAACAGCCTACTTACATAGCCCCCATGCTCCCCACAAAAAATTTTACAAATTGTTTTGGACACTGGCCAATACATACTTGTTAAACATTTTGTTTCACAATTAGAATACCAAAGAAATCATATGCACACACTTACTGACACAATGTTGGTCAAAAGCTAAAATTTTCTCACAGTCCATAAAGACAGTCCTGATCATTCATCACAGTAAAATTGCAGTGTTGTTTTTTTTTTCTCAAAGTCTGAGCAGTAAAAGAAAATGCACACAGAAGTAGTGGATATCCATGCAGTCTTGAAGAAGTAGTGTTGTCCTTCCAACGGAAAGGCAGTGCTGACTCTCGACATGCAGACAGGTAATGGGCCACAACAGAGCAAACCCACAGCAGAGTCATTCGAAGTTTTGAAGAATATTGGTAGGTAGGTCATCACACAGTAGACCCACTGTAGTCCTGGTAGAGATTACGGTATTGGTGGGCCACCAGAGGTGCAGACCCACTGTAGTCCTGGTAGGCTGGTAGAGATTGTGGTATTGGTGGGCCACCAGAGGTGCAGACCCACTGCAGTCCTTGTAGAAATAATGGTACTGGTGAGTCAGCAAAGGTGTAGACCCACTGTAGTCCTTGTAGAAATAATGGTATTGGTGGGTCATCAAAGATGCAGACCCACTGTAGTCCTTGTAGAGATGGCCAGCAGCCATCTGTTGTGACTGTGCAGGTGCACAGTCACCATTGAAGAGTCTTACGGATAATATAGCAAGTCCATAGCCACCACTTGTACACTCACAAAGTTTTTGGAATTGTCCTTAGAACCAGCAATGCTGTTATCCAGTCCCTTGCTGAATTATTAACACACGTGCAAACACTAACAGTCCCTACTTCTCACATGTTGTCCATATACTATGACCAACAGAAACGTGTGCAGTGACATGGAACTTACAAGTTAATAAGATGATGAACTGGTGCCAATTATAATTTTATAACATAAGAATACAATTACAAAGGTACAAAATACATTATTAAAGAACATAACAATACAGATAAGATTTGTAGTACAGGCTTTACAAAACAATAGAAATAAACATTTACATCAGTGTTACAGGAATTACGACATAAGTAAATACATAAAAGATCAGAATGACTTTTGAAACATCAACTTCACACATGAGCATTAAAACAGAACAGAAAAAATAATGTCTAAACATCTTTACAAAGAAAATAACATATTATCAGAAAAATTCTACAACATAACTCTTATTAGCTAAACACATTAAGACAGGAAAAACACAAATTCATATGGTGTAATAACACAAAAATACAGGACAGGGTTTGTTTTCAGTGTAACATTTGTTACTGCAGTCCAACCCAAAACTTCATTCCATAGATCTTTCGTCTTATTTCAACATTTGTTTCCACCAAAAAAATCCTATCCAAGCATGCTTTCTGTATTTATATGTTCACATATTTCTTACCTCATTATTTATTTTCCATTATCTTACCTCATCATTTATTTCCAAGAAAATCCAACCTAAACGTGTTGTCCCTAAACCCTACTTTTTTGTTAATATCCTCTTTCAAAATACTTTTTTGGCCAAACCATTTTCTTATAGCTTCTCAACGCATTTCTTTCCATTCATCACAACTCGTTCTCTTATATAGTATACCCCATATTAAGCTAACTTAAATCTACTGAGCTCAGATGCTAAACTAAGGGACGAGGTAATGCAGCAGTGCAAAACAATTAACACAAACAGCAATGATAAAAAATGCAAATTGCCAAAGCAAGCAGCATAAATTAGCAAAGCAAATGCAATATTACAACTAATATAAGGCAATGTGCAGCAAACAATAAAAATAAATCAGTAGTAAAACTGGCTTAACAGAGTAATACAAAGTCAAATTCAGTAACACTATGCCTGGCAAACAGCAGCAGCAAATGAAATAACTTATACCTAAACATGACAAAGCTCAAGCAGAAAAAATATTACATTACAAATGGCCATTTTTAACACCTATGTCACATCTTAACACTAGGGTGATGCATCACCTTAACTTACACTACTAAATAAGTTACCCAGTCATTGACAAAAATTATGTATGCAATTCCTGTGAAGGGAAATGTCTTTTTATGCTCTCTTTTCTAAGAAAGTATATCATAAACGTATTCTTTACTGTGTCTGTAGACAGAAAATAGTGATATTAGTACATCTATTAAATTTTTTGATAACCAATGCTGCAGTGCAGCTAGAAACTAGATATTAAAGAAAATGAGCAAATATGTACAAAGGAAGCCATGAAACATAATTCATTAGCCATATGCCATTTCATATGGTAGTAAAAAAAATCTCTCAACTAGAAAGACAGTAGTCATAATCAGGTGTATAGACATAAAAATATTTCTAGTCATTTCATTAGGCATTTCAGTAAATATCATAAATTAAGACCTCCACAGTGTTATCATATGTTTTCAAGTTTGAGCGTGTCGTAATTGCGATGCTTTCTACAAGGGAATGTCAATAGCGAGGATAATGGTGTCCTTTCTTTTTACCTGTGCCTCTGAAAGGCACATCCTAATGGTTTTTTTCCAGGCAACTGTCGTGCGCAGTCTCATTGTAGCTATACCACAAAAGTTACTACTAAAACATGTTTTACTTCCCAGAATAATACAGAAAAACTGTGCAGATATAAAACAGATACAGCGCAAAAGCAATAATATAAATTGTGTCACTCATTAGTAGCGTCGTGATATAATAGTGTAGCTGTCAAATAAACTAATCACTGTGTCATCTGATATCTCTCAGAAAGAACTTTAAATCCAGAATGTATTTTCAAATAAACCAAAATGTTGCATTAAAATCTCATTAGCAGTACCGGTACATGTTCTAAGTATGTGAGCCTTATGGTCGTTACGTAATCGTGCCACTAACAAGCAAGAATGTACACACACAATAACACTGTGTCGTCTGATCACTATAACAATGCATTCGTAATTACTGTGTAAATATGTTCCCTAGGTTATAGACTGGATAGTTTATTTTAAAACTTAGTTACATGTTAACAGTTTCTAAGTGTGACAAAGAGTACTAGTAACGTGAAGTGAATAATTTTATAGTAAAGACTAAATTAAAAAGCAGATTATCTCTCAATGAACGGTTTTACATTTGAAATGTGCTGCAATCTTTTACCCTTCATAGTACTCAGAGTTTCAACTTGAACGCAGTTAGCATGCAGTATACGTCGGTAAAGAATACTGGAATTTTTCTCAAGGTTAGCGTCTATGTTATTTTTCTCTGAGCCAGCCGCCGCACGCGGCTGCCTGCGGTGCGAGTCATTGTCTGTCTCTTTGTTGGCGCGCTTCGTTATTGGGATTAGGAGACCTACAAATTCACCTTGCCGAGAAGGCCCTGCCCTGTTTAAATCCCGCCAGTTCTGATGCAATTCAGGTCTGTTGTTACGAATATATCGTCTGTCGTCATGTCAGTAGATTGCGTAGTTTCTTCCTTGTCCGTCACGTGGTGGAGAATTTCTCCCTGAATCGTAACTATGCGCCAAACTGTTGCGTCTGAAGTTATTCTGTCTCCCTTGATAATAATTGTTTTGGTTCCCATATTGTCTATTTCTATGGTTATCTCTATCATATTCATTACTACGGAAATGCGATCTTTCTCTGTAACTATTACTCTGCCAGTGGTTGTCATACGGGTGGTGTCCGTTTTGGTCACGATTTGTGTTGTAAGAATAGCCTTGTCGTGTCCAGTTATTATTTCTGTCATCACGGAATTGAGACGGATGTGACCTGTAATTGTTGTGTTCCTGTTTTCGCGTTCCGCGATTGGCAGTGTCAATTTCCAGTTCTTGTAAGAGTCCCTGAAAAGCTTCAATGTCGTCATTGCAACGTCCTGCCAAAATAATATGTCGTAAATGTTCAGGTAATTTGATTAAGCAAATGCGAATGAGTTCTGAGGGGCTATATGGGTTTGACAGGTACTGATTCTTGTGCAACATGTCTTTAAAATATTTCACAAGACTGGAAAATTCAGATTGTTCGAAATGTTTCACTATTATGATGCTATGTTTTACTCGGTCTTGTGTAGCTTGAGACCAATATGCTGAGAGGAAGGCGTGATAAAATTCTCCTTCACTGTGACAAACGTGAATGACTGATGGCATTCTTTCAGCTGGTTCATTTTCTAAGTAGCCACACATAAATTCTAATCTGTGCTCTAATGACCAGTTGGGAGGAAAACAATGAGAGAATTGATGGAGCCGCGCTTGTGGATGACTGTCGTTGCCAGAATTCTTAAATGTTTTGAATTTACGTGTAGTAATGAACAGCTTATAGTCAAAATCATCGTGTCGGCGGGTAGCATATCGGTCATTGTTATGTCATGTCGGTGGTTCCATCTCAAAATTCGGTGCACCTTGCCAATCTCTTTCATAATTTCTGAAATGCCCTGTGTTATTATTTAGTGGCTTTTCCGTATTTCTAAGTTCCTCTTCCCGTGTTGGAGCGCGAGTGTCCTCTGAAATATGTAATTTTTGTATTACTTGTGCCAACTGATCTTGTACTTCCCGGATTTCTCTTTTGTATTGCGTATTAATTTGATTTTGATTTTGTTTGAATTTCTTAATTTGTTCATACTCTTCTGTGTCAGTGATGGCTACAGGTCTTGTGTCATGCAGATCATCATCTACCTTTGTAGATAAGTTAGTGAACTGATCTGAAAGTTCGGCTACTTTATCCGATAGTGAAATTATTTCCTCTGTGTGTTTTTCTGAACCAAGTTTCAGAGTGTCCATTTGTGTTGAAATCGTATCTACTGTGTCCTTTAAGTTTTCCTGAGTTTTTTCAAGTTGCGTAACCGAATCGGTAGATGCAACTGAGTCCATTTTAGCTTGCAAGGTTTCATGATTTTCATGAACAATAGTTTGCAGTTCTTTTATGGCTAATACGTGATTCTGTAATGTATTTTCATACCGCGAAAAAATAGGTTGGAAATGCTCACAAATTTTTGTTTTTACGTCATTACAGACTTTTTGACATTTCGATTCAATGTTATGTAACTCAGTAGTTAAATCTTCACGTGTTTGTTCAAGCGTATGTTCCACTGAGTCTAACTTTTGAAGCTTTTGTTCCATTGTGTCTAACTTTTGAAGCTTTTGCTGTGTTTGTCTCTGATTTTGTTCCACTGTGTCTAACGTTTGTAGCCTTTGTCCCATTTGTTGCATTAATTGTAATAACAGTGCACTGGCGTCTGAAACATGTTCCTCATTGCTATTCGGCAGTGCATTTGAACCGGCAATATTCGCATTTTGAAAAGTAGAAAATGTGTCTTGATTTATTTGAGAAAACGGTGAGGACGTAAAACCTGAATCTACAGTATTTGCAAGATTGTGTCCTGTCATTTCGGAATCCTGCGGCGAGCTGTTGCCGACCGATCGATCGATAATGCTTCCCTGTTCACTAATTGTTTCACTGCCTACACCATTATTTGCAGCCCACTCCATTTCCCTATGCACAGATACCAAATTACTACTTTAAACATTAGTTAATTCATTACATGGTGGCGCTAACACACTGCTTTCGTCTTAACTGTGATTTTTCAGTTCACTTTGGAGCCTAGTATTACGTTTTTCACAGCCATTATTGTCACAAGATTTCACACGACAACACAGAAAAACACAATTAGAAGAGCAAAAATAAGAGAACACATTAACATAGCACTGAAAATAATATCTAGTTAATTGCAAGCGCAGCTGCGAAATACTTGGTGCAAATCTACATGCATGCCACAACAACAATGAAAGACTGCAACTACAAAGGAGATTCTCTCTACAATTACGCGCTAGCAATAAACAATAGCTACACTAATTACACAAACTACAAGAAAAAATCGGAAGATTCCAGTGGGGTATCCTCGGCTAAGGGTCGACATATGAAACGTCCCCTTAGAAAAATTATACAAGACTGTGTTTAAACTGACACACAATATTTTTAGCGCAACGCAATCTGACTTTCAATAATCCCTACAAGAGAATGGTCCTGACTAACATTAACCTATACCTTTCACAAATCACTTACCTCACAAAAATCTTCGTTACTCGAACTACTGCAATACAGCGAGCGCCACTACTGCAAGCTAAATAAAAGATTCAAACTACGGAAGGCACTAACTACTGATAGGCATAGTTAGCAAATGAAAGATTTTAATAGAGAACAAACAATGTATTTACCTTAATAGCAGTTCATGCCATGCAGTCTTACAAATTCCAAAACTCCGCCATTTCTCTCCCCACATCCACCACTGCTGGCGGCTCACCTCCAACTGGGCAACGCTACGCGCTGTTAACAGCCAACTGCCAACGCTACAATGGCGAGTATTACAACAACGCAAAGCAGCCACAGACTGCACACAGCACAGCCAGTGATTTTCATACAGAGCGCTACGTGGCGTTACCAATAAAAAAAACAACCTAAGCAGCCTACTTACAACTGGCGTATCACCCAGCGTTATCTTATGGGGTGCCATTGATTACACATCTCGGTCACCTCTTGTTCGCATTGACAGCACTTTGAACAGTGGCCGTTACATTTCAGATGTGTTACGACCCGTGCCGGCCGAAGTGGCCGTGCGGTTAAAGGCGCTGCAGTCTGGAACCGCAAGACCGCTACGGTCGCAGGTTCGAATCCTGCCTCGGGCATGGATGTTTGTGATGTCCTTAGGTTAGTTAGGTTTAACTAGTTCTAAGTTCTAGGGGACTAATGACCTCAGCAGTTGAGTCCCATAGTGCTCAGAGCCATTTTTTTTTGTTACGACCCGTGGCTCTACCGTTCATTCGATCCCTGCGGAACCCTACATTTCAGCATGATAATGCACGACCGCATGTTGCAGGTCCTGTACGGGCCTTTCTGGATACAGAAAATGTTCGACTGCTGCCCTGGCCACTACATTCTCCAGATCCCTCACCAACTGAAAACGTCTGGTCAATGGTGGCCGATCACCTGGCTCGTCACAATACGCCATTCACTACTCTTGATGTACTGTGGTATCGTGTTGAAGCTGCACGGGCAGCTGTACCTGTACACGCCATCCAAGCTGTGTTTGACTCAATGCCCAGGCGTATCAAGGCCGTTATTACGGCCGGAGGTGGTTGTTCTGGGTACTGATTTCTCAGGATCTATGCACCCAAACTGCGTGAAAATGTACTCACATGTCAGTTCTAGTATTACATATTTGTCCAATGAATACCCTTTTATCATCTGCATTTCTTCTTGGTGTAGCAATTTTAACGGTCAGTAGTGTACTCTGTGATAATTCACTATCTCTCCGCTTCTCTAGGTTGAGATAAAATTTATTATCCACTCCGTACACAGAAACTGTTAATGTACGATTCACTCTCATTTCTTTGATGAACTCTGTACAATTCTAGCTCGTCCGATGTCGTGAATTCTTAGTGCGTCTGTCGTCTTCTGCGTCGGCCCATGCATGTCCAAGGAAACTTTGCATCGTATTCAAATAACACAGGCACTGCAATAGCGTATTTGTCTGCCGATACCGGGCAAGCGACATTTAAGTACAACGTCTAACCTATACGGGAATATGCACAATGGATGTACGACTACAACTCGTAAACGCATAGCTGACGATGTATGGAGGTTTGGCTCTAGCCGACAGTCGTGCACGGATAGCCACATGATAACGCGATCTCTCGCAATAAACGGGAAATGCGGGATCGAGTCCTGGTCCGGCACGAATTTTCATTGTCGTCATTCCACTATACAGCTTATGGCAGTTCATAATCGCAATTGGAAGGCTCCATGTTGAAATACCTCCGCCGTCGGACACTTTCACTGCATCCCAACGCCAGTGAGTCAGGAGGAGGGGGAGGAGGAGGAGGAGGAAGTCGGATCTCATACAGCGACCGTCGTAGATCCGGACATAGTGGAATTCTGACCCTAAACACACGAGGGTAGGCTTTCAGATGCCCTCGGCTCACATAAGAATAGACATATTGTGAAGGGCCTGGTGGACGGTAAGAAACGTGCCACTAATTCGTGGATCGCTGCAGGCCTCAGACAAAGTGCATACACAAAAGTGTCAGGAATGCACATGTGGAGGTGGGTGGCACTATGGAACGGTGGAAGAAGACTCATCCTGCTTAAAAAAAAAAAAAAAAAAAACGAAAAAGAAAAGTTTGCTGGACGTGGAGAAGGCTGCTTATAAACACGAACGCCAGCAAGTTCTTTGATGAAGCACAAATATAAGACCGTTCAGGCGTCAAGCAGAGACAGCCGTTATAAAGAAGTACTGTGTGGCTGCTTTCACAGTAACTAAGGAATGTGGAAGTACATCAGAGCAATGTGCCGGAATAATTGAGACCAGTTCTGGGAACGGCGTAGAGAGTGAACTTTTGATAAAACCGCCGGTTCGTGAGTCACTCACCAGTCCATGCAAGATGGAAAATGTGCACCCTGCACTGGGAGACGTGGTGACGAAACGGCATTGCCAGTCAGTGGGTGGAATTGCAAAGTAAGTCTGCCAACGACAGAGCCAAGAGGAGGAAAAATTCGAGGAGTCTGTGAGCTAAGGAGATTCAAGGCAAGCGAATGGACAGTAGGTGTGACAGCGCAAAAACAAGAGGACATGCAAGCCCTTCGGCCCATTGTCTACTCAGTCCTTTGCCTTTGATTCTGATCCCATCCGAATATTCATCGTTACTTTCAGACTTACTCTTTTCCTGATCCGTATTAAATGGATGAATCACTACGGTCTAATGTTTGGGAATGAAGCACTCCACGGAGTATTAGAAAATCCTCGCCTAACATTTGTCTCCCAGCACCATGACAACGCTACCACAGCTACACAACCCACTGTCAGCAGGTAATATGAAGACCGTTCCACGGCCTTTCCGCAAAGCCGCGGAACACCAATGAGGGATGACTCGCTGCCACACACAAACGATGCGACGCGCCTGATCGACCCACTATCGGCCGCCGCCATAACCACACGGCAAATGACTACGAAGAATGATGAGATGATTCATTTTGCCCTCCACACCCAGGCAAATTGACAGTGAGATTTGTAATTTTTGTAAAAGATACGGTAATGAAAACAAACATTTCGTGATCTACTCTTGTAATTAATCTGTTCCATTTGCATATCAACCCCTAAACGTCATAACATTTTACTGTTTAGTTCACTGTGTGACTGTAGTATTTGTACATATGTATGTATGAATCCGGGGACCTAGAAACGACGGAGAGGCTTCGTCCCGCCGTAGCGTCAGTGGTTCACAACCCCACAACAGGCCACAGCAATCCACCCACCCCAACGCCGCCCCACACCGAACCCAGGGTTATTGTGCGGTTAGGCCCCCAGCAGACCCCTCCTGGGAACGTTTCATACCAGACGAGTGTAATCCCAAATGTTTGCGTGGCAGAATTATTATGGTGTACGCGTACGTGGAAACGGTGTTTGCACAGCAAGCGCCCACACAGTGTAACTGAGGCGGAATAAAGGGAACCAGCCCGCATTCATCGAGGTAGATGGAAAACCGCCTTAAAAACCATCCACAGGCTGGCCGCCACACAGGACCTCGACACTAATCCGACGGGCGGATTCGTGTCGGGGACCGGCACACCTTCCCGCTCGGGAAGCAGGGCGTTAAACCATGAACTTGGGCCCCTGTAGCAGATGACGTCTACGTATTCCCAAAGCCGGCCGGTGTGGCCGTGCGGTTCTAGGCGCTTCAGTCTGGAACCGCGTGACCGGTACGGTCGCAGGTTCGAATCCTGCCTGGGGCATGGATGTGTGTGCTGTCCTTATGTTAGTTAGGTTTAAGTAGTTCTAAGTTCTAGGGGTCTGATGACCTCAGATGTTAAGTCCCATAGTGCTCAGAGCCATTTGAACCATTTTTGTATTCCCAAACTGTGCCAACAATATCGTCGATTACGACTGCAGTGGACACGGAATCATAGGGAATGATGTTTTTATCAATGAAAAATGGTCGCTAGGACGGATCAAGCACGTTTCTAGTTACACCAGATCGGTGGTTGTGTCCGGACAGTCTGTCATGCAGGCAAACTGTTGCTCGAAACACGGACCACACCACCGGCACAGAACAGTGGCGGCAGTATTGTGCTAAAGGGGTAGCATTCCTCTCGGCTTTTATGGTATCTGCACTCGTAAGCGAAGGCGTCATTGAACTACGTGAACATTATGCTTGATGACATTCCCAAAAGCGACGGCCTCTCTCACTTGAATAACTGTCCTCGTCACAAGCCCAGAATCGTGCAGAATCGTGCTGGGGTGGTACGAGGAGTATGAGAGTGGACTCATGCTTGTCTTGGTCCCCAAGTTTCCCCGATCTGAAGAGGCAAGAGAGACTTGCACGGTGTAAAGTCACAGTGAATTGGCACGCCGAGTTGCATTCTGTGCTGTTCCCGCAGAATCTCGCTTCTGTTTTAGGCGGCCAGATCGACTCCAACGTGTTCGTTCATGATGTTGGGTCAGACGGAACAATGCGTCCTTGTGGACCCCTGGACACCCACCCCCCTCCCTCTCCATCCATATGTACGCATGTCCGAAGAACATAGCATAGTTCTTCTTAACAAAACAGGCACTGCAGTATCGTATATATCCACTGATATCCGACAGCGACTTTAAATTAAAATGTTCTCGCCTCGTATACAGAACTGCGAATACATTTCATGTATCGTCTTTATTATGTGACTTGATTTGCTTCGATATACCGAGGGTATCTATTTCTAAATTACTCACGTTGGCAGCTGCTCTTGGTTCGAATTGGGGACTGTTACTTTACCTTCTTTGGTGAAAGAATTTTTGGAATAATTTTTGATAGTTCGCTTTAGTTGTTCTATCATCAGGAACCGTATCATTGCTATTGCGCAGTGGAGGGATAGATTGTGTGTTGGCGCCGTTATATCTCACATACGACCAGAATTTCTTGGATTATCTGCCATATTTCTGGGTAAGTTTCTTTGTGGAAACTATTAAAACCATCTCGCATTGACGTCAGCGCTAACGATCTGCAAACCATCGCTTATCTTGGAGATTTGGCGTTTTTGATAACCCGCCATGATTTTTATCTGTTTCTGCAACAGCGCCCTGGGGGATCTGTTAAGTCTCTAATTAATTTACATGACATACATCTCTTAACTGCCGTCAAAACAACTTCTGTGAATAAAAGCCACAGCTTACATAGTTAATTTCGAAGGAATCGATGCTCTCCTCTAGGACCGACTAAAGCGAAATTTTATCTGCTTATTGAAATAGCTGTATTTGTGTTAATGTTTATGTACCTGTGTTATCCCATTCAAATATATCTATTCGGTACATACATGTTGTAGTAGAACAAGGGACGTGATGATGGTTTTTTCACATTTCCTTTTCTTTCTTACAGGTAAGTGCACCTACAAATTAGTGTGACTGAAGGACAAATATCTTCGTGTGATACTGTTGTGTTGGTCGCTAAGGTACGTGTTAATAACATAAATTTGCAGCTCCACTTTGCTTTGAGAAATCATTTGATGCCTTTAGTAATTAAAATAATCCGATTATTATTAGTGATGTATTTCAGGCTTCATATGGTTGTTATGACAGATATACACCCTACTTCAACAAGTAAACTGAATTGCAAGCACTCCTTTTTTTTCTTGGTAACATGTACTGTGAATAGTTTTAGTAATGTAGTGGTATTGTATGCCATGAGTGGAAAAATTGTACAAGAATTTTATGAAGTCCAATTCATCTAAAGTAATCGGCAGTTGTGTGTATTGATTTTGAAAGACTAGAGATGGGACGTTCTTATTCACAGAGCATGTACAGCAATATGTTCTGAAGGAATGATTAGCATTTGAATCATGTCGGTCTGCAGGTTCAAAGTCAGTGTCGATATTGCGGTCCAAAACCATCTACCGGTAAAATGTACCTGCGACTCTCGTTGTCACTGTAAAGTAAAATAAGGAAATTGGATTGTTTTGAAAATCAGCCTTACGCAAAGATAATTAGTTTTTTATATTTACCCAGACATGTTTCTACACCTATCTGTCATCGTCTGTGGGTCAAATTTTTATTTCTGTAAAGCACAATATCAAATTTATGACAATTTAACTGTTTTACTCCAAAGAATTACAATATGTGCAATTTGCTTTGTGTTGTTTAGACGCTCACCTTGAAATTACATTGCTAAATGAACTGCATTATTATACACCGATTTTTGTGCTCTTTTTCGTCGTTTTTTTTTGACAGCATGTCGTCTGCAAACTACCCATGAAGAAAGTTATTGTGTATTTGTGAAGAATTGTTTCATGGGTAGAGGTTATGTGCGTTTCCGTACTTCCATATTTCATGCTGTTGCGTGACTCTGTTTGGTGTCTCGATCACCTGCTATTTACTGCACTGTTTCCACACAGTTTTTCACAGACTTTTCGTTCACTAGTTCACCTCGCATGCACTTTCACATAATGTGGCGAAACGTGACCTGAGCAGACACTTCTGACTCCATACTCAGTGAGAGGTGTTATGTTACTGTCGCTGCCCACTTGTTCATCGTTGGTCTTGTGTTTGTTGTGGCGCTAATTGTGAATGTTTCGTCAGAACTGGTGTGGCGTGTCTGCTTGGAGAGGACAGAATGTGTGTGTGTGTGTGTGTGTGTGTGTGTGTGTGTGTGTGTGTGTCTGCCGGTGTATGAGGAAAAAGAGGTTGGGAAGAAACCGAGAAAACGGAAGTCATTTTTTGACTGTTTGATTGTTATGTTTTATGTGGGAAGGTGCCTTTGTGTAGTTTATTGAGTTTTCCAAGCAGTGTTTTGTTGCACAGTGTTGTATTTTCATTGAGGACACTTCTTGTATTATTGCTTTTTGTATGTGGCAGTTCTCCTACATTGTGAGTTTTTGTTAGAGACTGGTCTTTCCCTGCGGATCTTAAGATCAGTCTCCATGTTTTTTGGATGGTGGTTTTCTTGTATTAGATGATCTAAAAAAGTGGAGTGTGTACTATCACTTCTTAAGGCACTGAGTTGTTTAGAGTACTTCGTTTTGAAATTTCTGCATGTTCGGCCTATGTAGACCGACTGGCATGAACTACTGGTTAAATGATATATTCCAGTTTTGGAGGATTTTCTGCAGAGATGTTCTTAGCGCTAAGATTTTTCTGTACTCTGTTATTTGTGCGGAACGATATTTGTAGCCATGCTTTCTTCACTCTGTTTCCCACCCTGTGGACGTTTTTGTTACTGTATGTTAGTATGTGCCATGCTGTTCCCTGTTGTGGCTGGTGATTTGTTCATGGTTTGTTCTCTTTTAATTTGTTTTTTAATTTTGTTGTTCAGTTGGTTTATCATTTGTGTGTTGTATCCATTCTCCCTGTCTGTTTGGTGTATCGTGTTTAGTTCCTGTGTATAGTTGAGTTTGTCCAGTGGATTTCCGTTGAGCCTGTGTAGCATGTTTCTGAAACTTGAGAGTTTGTGTGCTTGGTGGTGGTTGGAGTTGATGAGAATGGTTGTACTTGTGGCTGTAGGTTTTCTGAAAATTCCAAAATTATGTTTTTTGTTGATTCTGTGTGTGGCGATGTCTAAGAAATTAAGGTTTGTTTCCTCTTCTGTCTCAATGGTGAATTTTGTTTTTGGGTGAACTGTATTTATGTCACTGTGTAATTGTTTTATTCTGCTGTCTGTTTCGTCAGTCAAGTAAATGATGTAATCCACATATCGGTCCGTACCAGTATATAATATTGTAGTATTTTGGATGTATGATTTCATTGAATATTTTGTTTTCAATGTGGTTTAGGAGTATGTTTGCAAGTAGACTGCTGCTGAGTGAGCCCATTGGTAGGCCATCTTTTTATAGACAGAACTCCTTCTTGAAAGTGAAGTAGTTCTGTTCTGTTATTATCTTCAGTGTGGCTTCTGTTTCGTCTATGTGTGCACTTATGTCCACTTGATACTGCAGCTGTTTTTTAACAATGCTGGTTGTTTCCTCTAGTAGCACATTTGTGTACATAAATGTGATGTCAAAAGATACCAGGGTTGCTGCCGATGGAACGTTTACATCTGTTATCTTTTCTATCAGTTTACTGGTATTTTTAGGTTTCTGTTTGTGAAAGTGTATAATTTCTGTAGCAATGTATGTAAGTGTCTAGCTAGGTGGCAAAATGGTGCATTTTTGAAATGGATTATGGGCCTGATTGGACAGTTATTGTTAAGTATCTTCGGTGAACTATTGAGGCTGGGCGCTTTGGGACTCTTTTGTGTTATGTATTTGGCTCGATTTTCCATGACGGTGACTTTGAGAGTTTTTAAGAGTTTTTTTGTATGTTTCTTTGGCATCTCATGGCAATATCATTGATAAATTTGTCTGTTCTATAAATTCTTGTGTTTTCTTGATATGCTCTGTCTCATTCTTAAGTACACGTGTGTTCCCTTCCTCTGTTCTGGTGATGACTGCATTGTGTTTTTGAAGTTTTTTGTTTAGTTTTATGGATATATTTTGCTCTGTTGTTTTTGAGATGATGGGGGTCATGTTCTTCTTGAATACGTGTTTTATCTCTTCTGCTACAAGTTCCCTCGTCAGGTTGGCATTGAAATTAGGGTTGTCCAACTTTTCTTCTAGCTTTATTGTGTATTCTGTCTCTGTTTCAGATTTTCTATGATTTTGTGTTACAGGTTGTGTTTATGTTGTTGTTCGGCCCTCTTTCAGGTAATTCTCTTTCTTGTTTTGTTAATTCTATGTCAGTTAAACTGCCAAGTCTGGCATGGAACTTGTGTTGGGCCCCTATACTGTCTTCTTTGTCTACTGTTGTGGCAGATCTCAAGAGATGAATCAGTTTTTTTGTTTTGTGTTTCTTCCTTTGTGTTAATTAGTATTTCTGTGTAAGATCTGATTTCTTCACTTATGTCATCGAAATAGGCTGGTGTTTTTAAGAGATTACCTAATTCAAGGTGTGTTTTTTACAACTCAAGATTAAGCTGCTGTTTTTTCGCATATACGAAAATAATTTCTTCTTCTAACCAAAAAGTTTCTGCTTTTCTTTTAGCTATTTGTGCTGCAGGTAATTTGCTGTTTACATTGACTTTTACAAAACCACGTTCAAATGGTTCAAATGGCTCTGAGCACTATGGGACTTAACATCTATGGTCATCAGTCCCCTAGAACTTAGAACTACTTAAACCTAACTAACCTAAGGACATCACACAACACCCAGTCATCACGAGGCAGAGCAAATCCCTGACCCCGCCGGGAGTCGAATCCGGGAACCCGGGCGCGCAAAACCAGGGATTGTGTTATTACATAAACAAATTTTGTTAAACCTGATGTTGAGGATAGTTTTGTGCAGCTCTACTATTATGTTGTTGAATTTGTTGTAGAGTTTCGTGGAAAATGCTTGGCTTGGCTTCGAGATACTCATTTGACTGATGTTTGAAGCTCTTCTTGATGTCCTTAAGTGTTAGCGATTTAAAAATTGGGTTGTTTTCAAAATCAGCCTTCTGCAAACAAAATTATTTTTTTATATTTACCAGAGATGTTTCGACACCTATGTGTCGTTTTTTGTGGGTAAAATTTTTATTTATGTAAAGTACAATATCAAATTTATAACAATTTAATTGTTGTAGGCTTAAGCATCGTTAACACGGAGGAACATCAAGAGGAGCTTCAAACCTTAGTAAAATGAGAATCAAATCAGTGAGTTTGAAAGAGGGCACATTATTGGCGTGAGAGAATGTGATGGATTCATGCGGGAAATTGCTGTTCGTGTGGGACGATGTGTTTTGGCAGTGCAATGGGTGTGTGAACAATGGTTCACAGAAGGCCGCAGAGCACGACGAGATGAGTCAGGTCGCACCACCCAGATCATCCACCGAGAAGATCGACACCTCTTACGAATGGCATTACAGATCTGCGTCCTCCTCGGCTCTGGCGTATCAATGGAACAGTGTAGCACATCGTACACTATCAGGGGTGACAGTCCATCGCTATTTATTACGGCATTGGTTACGTGCACGTCGCCCACTTCTCCACCTACGTTTGACGAACGTGGAGAAATATGCCAGGCGGCAATGGTGTATGGAACGACTTCACTGGAGACAGGAATGGCATCAGAAAGTATTTTCAGACGAATTCACTTTCTGTTTGTTTGAAATGATGCCTGTAGTTTGGTTCGCCAGAGACAGTGGGAGAGGAATCGCAGTGACTGCATTCGCACAAGACGTACAGCTCCAACTCAAGGCCTTATGGTGTGGGGTGCTATTGGGTAGAGCCACAAATCACAGCTGGTACGTGTCCAGACACTGTGACCAGCGCGTCACAAGTGACTGACATCCTGCGACCTGTAGCCATACCATCTCTTCACAACATCCCAGACGCCGTTTTTCAGCAAGACAATGCACGACCACATGTTGCTGCACGAGCACGAGCCTTCTCGGTGTCGCAGGATGTCAGCATTTTGCACTAGCCCGTCAGATCACCAGTGTCGACAATCGCAGATGTATAGGTTATGGTGAAACGACGGGTGCATCGCTAACCACCACAGATTATCTTTGGAACCAGGTGAATGCACTATGGATGGCTGTACCCCAGGACGGCATTTTCGCCTGATACGCGTCGATGCCATCATGCAAAGAGCAAGTTTTCAAATCCCACAGCGGAACCTGTGACTGTTAGGCTGACCCGAGGTGACTGAAAAACTAATCAGTTCTGCAGAACACACTAACGTGCGTGTCGTGTGAATATGGAGTTCTATCTCTAGTCGTTCAAGGTGGTGTGTCTTTTCTTTTTTTTTTGAAAAAAAAAGTGTGCTCCCTGCCGCCGTTGGATAAGCAGCTGCAGCAGCAAGTCGTATACTCCTAGCTCACTCATTTGTTACATAGTTTAATTCTTAATGTCTTTGCGTGTTTTTGGTACTTGCATTGTCTAATTCATAAATTTCGGGCGTATTATAGTATTTGAGAGTTGTAGCATCGCGTTTTAGTACCTGAATAGTGTAAAATCGCGTAGTCTCCTTCCGCCGCCGAGCAGTGTGTCAGCAGTGCGCAAGTAGCAGCATTACTGCATTTACTAGGCAATCTTGTATTTTAATAACCGTTTAAATTTTGTGTCGATTTGTTTGCGCTCTCTGTAGATTAGTTCAGACGTTCTTTGCACAACAGTTTTTAGCATGGATAGGGACTGCAACTGCTGTGTTGGGATGCAGGCTGAGTTGGCATCCCTTCGCTCCCAGCTTCAGGCAGTGTTGGCTTCGGTCACACAGCTTGAGGCTGTTGCCAATGGGCATCACTGTGGAGTTCCGGATGGGGGTTTGTCGGGAACGGCCAGCTCGTCCCACGCATCCCCCGATCGGACTACGACTGTGGTTGCCCGGGATACTGCCCGCATTGAGGCTGATCCCTCACCTGGGGTAGAGTGGGAGGTCGTCTCAAGGTGTGGCAGGGAGCGAAAGACATTCCGGAGGGCTGAACGGAAGGCCTCTCCAGTTTGTCTGATTTGTCTGACGAACCGGTTTCAGGCTCTGTCTCAGGCTGATACTGATCTTCGGCCTGACATGGCTGCTTGTCCTGTTCCAGAGGTTGCCCCTCAGTCTGCAAGATCCGGGCGGTCGCAGAGGGTGGGCTTACTGGTTGTTGGGAGCTCCAACGTCAGGCGCGTAATGGGCCCCTTAGGGATATGGCAGCAAGAGAGGGGAAGAAAACCAATGTGCACACCGTGTGCATACCGGGGGGAGTCATTCCAGATGTGGAAAGGGTCCTTCCGGATGCCATGAAGGGTACAGGATGCACCCATCTGCAGGTGGTCGCTCATGTCGGCACCAATGATGTGTGTCGCTATGGATCCGAGGAAATCCTCTCTGGCTTCCGGCGGCTATCTGATTTGGTGAAGACTGCCAGTCTCGCTAGCGGGATGAAAGCAGAGCTCACCATCTGCAGCATCGTCGATAGGACTGACTGGGGACCTTTGGTACAGAGCCGAGTGGAGGGTCTGAATCAGAGGCTGAGACGGTTCTGCGACCGTGTAGGCTGCAGATTCCTCGACTTGCGTCATAGGGTGGTGGGGTTTCGGGTTCCGCTGGATAGGTCAGGAGTCCACTACACGCAACAAGCGGCTACACGGGTAGCAGGGGTTGTGTGGCGTGGGCTGGGCGGTTTTTTAGGTTAGATGCCTTGGGCAAGTACAGAAAGGGCAACAGCCTCAACGGGTGCGGGGCAAAGTCAGGACATGCGGGGACCAAGCAGCAATCGGTAAAGCTGCGTTGGTAAAGTACCGGAACTTCAAGCGCTGATAGAAGGCACCGAAGCTGAAATCGTTATAGGTACAGAAAGCTGGCTTAAGCCAGAGATAAATTCTGCCGAAATTTTTACAAAGGTACAGACGGTGTTTAGAAAGGATAGATTGCGTGCAACCGGTGGTGGAGTGTTCGTCGCTGTTAGTAGTAGCTTATCCTGTAGTGAAGTAGAAGTGGATAGTTCCTGTGAATTATTATGGGTGGAGGCTACACTCAACAACCGAACTAGGTTAATAATTGGCTCCTTTTACCGACCTCCCGACTCAGCAGCATTAGTGGCAGAACAACTGAGAGAAAATTTGGAATACATTTCACATAAATTTTCTCAGCATGTTATAGTCTTAGGTGGAGATTTCAATTTACCAGATATAGACTGGGACACTCAGATGTTTAGGACGGGTGGTAGGGACAGAGCATCGAGTGACATTATACTGAGTGCACTATCCGAGAATTACCTCGAGCAATTAAACAGAGAACCGACTCTTGGAGATAACATCTTGGACCTACTGATAACAAACAGACCCGAACTTTTCGACTCTGTATGTACAGAACAGGGAATCAGTGATCATAAGGCCGTTGCAGCATCCATGAATATTGAAGTTAATAGGAATATAAAAAAAGGGAGGAAGGTTTATCTGTTTAGCAAGAGTAATAGAAGGCAGATTTCAGACTACCTAACAGATCAAAACGAAAATTTCTGTTCCGACACTGACAATGTTGAGTGTTTATGGAAAAAGTTCAAGGCAATCGTAAAATGAGTTTTAGACAGGTACGTGCCGAGTAAAACTGTGAGGGACGGGAAAAACCCACCGTGGTACAACAACAAGGTTAGGTAACTACTGCGAAAGCAAAGAGAGCTTCACTCTAAGTTTAAACGCAGCCAAAACCTCTCAGACAAACAGAAGCTAAACGATGTCAAAGTTAGCGTAAGGAGGGCTATGCGTGAAGCGTTCAGTGAATTCGAAAGTAAAATTCTATGTACCGACTTGACAGAAAATCCTAGGAAGTTCTGGTCTTACGTTAAATCAGTAAGTGGCTCGAAACAGCATATCCAGACACTCCGGGATGATGATGGCATTGAAACAGAGGATGACACGCGTAAAGCTGAAATACTAAACACGTTTTTCCAAAGCTGTTTCACAGAGGAAGACCGCACTGCAGTTCCTTCTCTAAATCCTCGCACAAACGAAAAAATGGCTGACATCGAAATAAGTGTCCAAGGAATAGAAAAGCAACTGGAATCACTCAACAGAGGAAAGTCCACTGGACCTGACGGGATACCAATTCGATTCTACACAGAGTACGTGAAAGAACTTGCCCCCCTTCTAACAGCCGTGTACCGCAAGTCTCTAGAGGAACGGAAGATTCCAAATGATTGGAAAAGAGCATAGGTAGTCCCAGTCTTCAAGAAGGGTCGTCGAGCAGATGCGCAAAAATATAGACCTATATCTCTGACGTCGATCTGTTGTAGAATTTTAGAACATGTTTTTTGCTCGAGTGTCATGTCGTTTTTGGAAACCCAGAATCTACTATGTAGGAATCAACATGGATTCCGGAAACAGCGATCGTGTGAGACCCAACTTGCTTTATTTGTTCATGACACGCAGAAAATATTAGATACAGGATCCCAGGTAGATGCTATTTTTCTTGACTTCCGGAAGGCGTTCGATACAGTTCCGCACTGTCGCCTGATAAACAAAGTAAGAGCCTACGGAATATCAGACCAGCTGTGTGGCTGGATTGAAGAGTTTTTAGCAAACAGAACACAGCATGTTGTTATCAATGGAGAGACGTCTACAGACGTTAAAGTAACCTCTGGCGTGCCACGGGGGAGTGTTATGGGACCATTGCTTTTCACAACATATATAAATGACCTAGTAGATAGTGTCGGAAGTCCCATGCGGCTTTTCGCGGATGATGCTGTAGTATACAGAGAGGTTGCAGCATTAGAAAATTGTAGCGAAATGCAGGAAGATCTGCAGCGGATAGGCACTTGGTGCAGGGAGTGGCAACTGACCCTTAACATAGACAAATGTAATGTATTGCGAATACATAGAAAGAAGGATCCTTTATTGTATGATTATATGATAGCGGAACAAACACTGGTAGCAGTTACTTCTGTAAAATATCTGGGAGTATGCGTGCGGAACGATTTGAAGTGGAATGATCATATAAAATTAATTGTTGGTAAGGCGGGTACCAGGTTGAGATTCATTGGGAGAGTCCTTAGAAAATGTAGTCCATCAACAAAGGAGGTGGCTTACAAAACACTCGTTCGACCTATACTTGAGTATTGCTCATCAGTGTTGGATCCGTACCAGATCGGGTTGACGGAGGAGATAGAGAAGATCCAAAGAAGAGCGGCGCGTCTCGTCACAGGGTTATTTGGTAAACGTGATAGCGTTACGGAGATGTTTAACAAACTCAAGTGGCAGACTCTGCAAGAGAGGCGCTCTGCATCGCGGTGTAGCTTGCTCGCCAGGTTTAGAGAGGGTGCGGTTCTGGATGAGGTATGGAATATATTGCTTCCCCCTACTTATACCTCCCGAAGAGATCACGAATGTGAAATTAGAGAGATTAGAGCGCGCACGGAGGCTTTCAGACAGTCATTCTTCCCGCGAACCATACGCGACTGGAACAGCAAAGGGAGGTAATGACAGTGGCACGTAAAGTGCCCTCCGCCACACACCGTTGGGTGGCTTGCGGAGTATAAATGTAGATGTAGTAGATGTAGAAAATGAGTGTACATAAAATGTGGCGGATGTAGACGGTGATCTAACAGAGTCTGAACTAACTCATCAGATGTATTCAGGAAACTGAAGCTCTTACGAGTCTACTCCTGTACGTAGACTCATTCATAACACCTTATCCGTAGACTCCAGTTGCATGATGCCGTTTGCAGTATGGCGTTGTGCATCTATAGTACCTCAAATGCGAAGACGGGGGGGGGGGGGGGGGAGAGAAATTCTTTTGAGATATGATGCTAGAGGCGCTTCCTGTAAATAAATGGGAATGAGACAGAGGAAGTTCCTAAAGTAGTAAGAGGAAGGAGGAGGAGATGAAACGCTATTATAAAAAAGAAGAATTTAGATTGCTGTTCCCCTATGGTGGCTCGAATGGCTCCTGAAACCAGTACTAGTGGGGTTTGTCAATGGAAAAAGAATTACGGAGGATCACGACTGCAGAACACAGATCAAATTGTACAAGGTGTCGGCTGTAGTCCCTATGCAGAAATCACGATCGAAACAGCAAGACGCGAAGACAGAAGGCGCACTGCTATCGATAGTATTCCCAGCCAGCCTAGTGTAAACGATTCGTCCAACTGAAGAAAAAAGGAAGGGAGGAACAGTGAGAGATAGTTCATTGATTTCGTCTAGACAAGAATTTATGTTGTGCTCTGTGGGATCAAAGACGTGTTCTGGAACGTTTTTCATCCTTCGCTGAAACTACACGAGATATTATGCAGTCTACATTATAGCAGTTAATAACGTATCGTATCTTACGTAGACCTTAGACTTTGACGTATTTTTAGAGTATAACCAATATACCACGGTTTTCAAGACCCTATCGAACTCATTAGTCACTTGAGTTGTACATTTTCTTAATTGAGAAATTAAACATGTACGTGGTAGCTAGTTAGCTACAGTTGCTTTGTGGTCAGTATTCCCTAGAATTTTATAACTATGTAGTCGTGCGTACAGAAAAGAATTTCCAAAGAACTCAAAGGAAAACATTTTGAAGAATGCAAAATAACGCAGTCGTGAGGAAATTATTAGGAAGCGGTAAGTTTCATTAAAGTTAGTCATTAAAGCTGAGGAATAATAAGTTCATAATCGAAATGAACTTCACTAGTCATATATTATTTACGTAAGCTGTAGATGTTTTTAGCTGTAGTGGCAAAACGCGCCTTTTAACAAAAAACAAGGACTCTAAGATGCATATCTTAAGAACGATGAGCACTTTTTCATCTTCGATACTGTGAAACAAATCTCTCCTACTGCAAGGTCTTTGGTTTCCGTATCTTGGTGGGAGAGAGTGTGGATCAAAACAAGGAAAAAATATACAGTAAATGTGGGCTTCACAATGCATATCTACAAAGCTCTCAGAACTTGATCAGTACAAGACAGGTGTTGCATAGCAGCGAAGATGAACAAGTGTTCACTATTGAGGGATTCACTTTAGACACCGTATTAACTGGCCTTTTTTTCTTATTTTGTACATACTAACGCCTCTGAAAATATGGAATACTTTTTTACACCTTGCAGATATAAAGCAGAAATCACGTGTATGGAAAAAAAACTTCACAAACATGTCTCAGCCTCTCTGTCCTTTCTCCCTAAAGACATAAATAACGCAGGAAAAATACGAAAGCGGAAATTTTGTTCACTCGAAACCACAACGCTTGGCTAAGTCGTTTTAACACAGGTTTGGACAGTTGCAGTCGATAACGGACGGTTTTGCGACAGCAGATAAAAGGGACTGTCCGTCCAATGAAGAGTTAAAACAGTGCCTCATTTTGAGTCGGAAAACACTATGATGACTTGCAGAATAATGTATATAGTGCAGTTTGATTACAACATGCCCATGTTATTACTGCTGCAAGAGCCATAGACATTCGAGCAAGTCTGCTAATTTCCTTGAGTCGTACGTCATAGGCTAAAACGATACTTCAATAACGAAGTGTTATCAACTCATAACATAGCACTGCGCTTTCCGTGGAAAACTGCGTGTTATGACAGCTGACACGAAATATTCCCTGGTAGGCCCAGCCGCGAAGCACTTGTTGATTCAAGCGAGCGCTGATAGATGGTGCTAGTGGTCGTGGGCCGCAAGCGGCTGTCCGCAACTAGTTCGCTCGCTTCCCGTAAAATCACAAAAGCACGTGCGTTCTCTCAGAATGGAAACACGATGATGGGGCGTAGTTTTCTGAGAAACCGTTTTGGTTCTTTCCAGTCAAGAGAAAACAACTGCATACAACAATAATGTGATAAAACTGACACATTTTACTATAAAATGCTTATCAATTAAATTAATTTTTGCGAAATATTTTTACTAAATAATGTAACGCTGATAATCTCACCGTTGAGCGCCCGTATCTCCAAAGACGTGAAATACTGTATACTGCAACAGTCACTCGCTATTAATATGTTATTAGCATTAGGCGTTTCAGCAGAATGCTGCCAACATCAGGTGCATTTACAGTTACTTTTTACATTGTAGTTAATATGGAAAATTTATGTTTTTATAAGCGTGACAAATTTATTAGGTGACATATTGATTCGACTGATTTACCATTTTAAAAAATAAAGGCGACACAAATATTTTACATGTGAAAGATTTCTATTTGTAATTACTGAAATTCACATTTGGAGATGTACGTGGTCGTCTGCTCTGCTTCGTTGAAGGTCACAAACTTCTGATAGGCCGTCACTGATGTCGTTTGTTGTGGCTATACTGTAAAGGTAGAATACTGTATTGCATACGGAGCAGTATTTGTAACGTTTCTTATGTTTACAAGCTCTTGGTAAAGATCTTAAGGGGCAACGCTCTGCTCTTGGGTACAGTGGAAGTTTCATTACCGCCGCACATGTGCCTCAAGCTGCGATCAAAACGAACACACACACACACACACACACACACACACACACACATCGTCTTTTCGATCGCGATAACTCAGATGCAGATAATAATTTTATCTGAAGTAGGTTGTGGTATGACGACTGTCCATATCAATCTGCTTCAACGATTTTTGTGTTTATGGAACTGTAATTTGAATCACCTAGTGCCAACCAAGGTAAATATTAAAATATAAAAGCAAGTAATGAATTTGCAATGGACATTTTTGTCCACTGTAAGTAGTGCAGCACCTCTCAGTAATGGGTGTTGAATTTAACATTGATTTAATAGAATTTGTACCTCGCTGATTTTTTTATGTATCTTCATAAATTCTAAATTAAATCATAAATGTAAACGAATCCAACGTAATTTGTTGATATCTGTTTTGCTATGTTTCATGTAAATGCAAATTTAAATTGTTTATAATATTGACTGTAAATATAAGTGCTATGGATGGTTGGGTTATAGTTTTATCTGTCTAATTAGAAAAATATAGGGATATACAATTTGAGAAGGATTGAGCGTTCAGAGTAAGTTTTGTCAGAGTCACGTTGCGCTAGTTATTGATTTTGGTAATTACGTAATGAAAAGTTAATTTCGAGTCAAGAAATGAACAGTGACGAGTGTATTGGATCCAGAAAGAGGGACGATTTAAATAAGGAAGTAGACTGAAACAGTAACCTGAAGATCATCATAAGAGTAATGAAGGAACTTTCAGAGACTGCAATTGTAATATTAACTTTTATGTACAAAAGGTAATAAAGCGCTGAAAGAAAAGAAAAGAATAAATGAAGATATCGGCTGAATAAGAATTATGTGGGTTATCGTAAAAGTGTGTGATTGTGACTGTGTACCGAGAAGATACTGTATCAACTATTTTTTGTGACTGAGAGACAGAAAGTGTCTGTGAACTATATTGACAGCGGAAGGTACACGGAAAGTAATCAAACTACGGAAACAGACTTGGATTGGTCTGTCAGTTGTCAAAGTTATTTATTGTGAGGGCCAAAGCACTGATTAATGTGAGAGAGGCAGTTTGAATAAATTGATGCTACGCCACGTGTAGATATTATTGTGTTAATTGTTGAAATTAACAACAGTGTGTTCATAATACAATCAAGGTAATTCTCACTTCTGTACTTCATCTGATGTGATTCCACCCGTCTATGTCATCGAATTATTGTTTTTCGAACAGCTGTTTTGAAGGAGAATGTATTTTATGTAATTTGCGATACTGGAATTGACAAAACAGCGGCATGTCGCCACTAGATTCAACGATCATCTTCTGCCTCAGCAATGACATTTGCAATGTATCCCTCAACGAATGACTGTCTAGTAACATAGTTGAACGCTAATACTCACAAAACTAATTGTTTGGAGTTGGGACACACCACAGTGATCACGGCCGAAGACGGCTCCATTACCTGCCATTTTTTAATTTACTTTAGAGTCAGGCACGGAGTAGTCATTTGGAGAGCGGAAAAAATTGGTGACGGCGGACCGTTATAATAATATATGTTATCTTTCAAATCAGCATTACTTATTCTCAAGGGACCATACAGGGACGAATGAGGTGTCGTTAAAGGTTTTTAAACGTCCTCTAAAACGGCACACCGATTTTACCCTAAAACTTACTACTTGTGGAAAATTATAACATAAAAGAGACTTTCAACTATCATAGACAGAAGGGCGTCATGGGTATCCAGCTTCATACCTGTATTTTACGAAGCTAACTTACTAATCACAAATAATAGACGTCCTCGTTACGAATACCATTTTATTTGTTTTATAGTAATTATTAACTGGGTAATTAGGATACAGCATTGCCATAGATCATAGCCGTGGAACCTGTAGTGATACATTATCTCTGCCTGTTGCACAAGCTGATTTTTCTAAACCAATATACTTACCGAAACGACAAAAGTATTTGTCATTATCGCCTTGAATTATGGTTTACCTATTGCTACTACGGCCTAACGTACTTACTGTAACTGTAAATGATTGTCGAGTTAAAATTATAGGCTGTTTGACCCTGGTGACACTTCCTAATCTCTGTCCTACGTACAAGCCAGTACAAACATTCCCGATGCAAAATACATTTTTGGACACATTTTTTGACAAAAATATATATTTGTAATTCTATAGAGCAGTTATGCACTGATACAACAGCATAAAGTACGAAGTGCCATTAAAATCCCAAAATATAGAGGTTACTGTGACTTTACTGATATACCAGGGAAGAAGCAAACGGTACGTTCTAACCTATACATTTCGCAGGGACAAACGCTTCAAAGAGCAGGACTGTATTTACTATTTACCAAATTCCATCTTTACTGACGGACAATTATATACAGCCTTTTCAAGGGTGACTAAATCAATTTTTGTGTGTTACTTAAAGAAAATTAATCCAAAAAGTACACGAAGGTTACATTCTTACCTCAAATATCGTTTACACCTACGTATTGTGATGATCTGTAAAGAACTGGGGACTGATGACCATAGATGTTAAGTCCCATAGTGCTCAGAGCCATTTGAACCATTTTGTAAAGAACTTTGTTCAAAATTATGTGCATATAAATGTATATACGAGGATCCATCATCAATTCATGATTATCATTTCACGTTGTTTTCAGTTTATTTTTAAGAACTTTTCTCTTCATTTAACTACCGTTATCCCAATGACTCCACTTATTCGAAATACCGCCATTATTTAAAACTAAAAAAATGAGACTTTCGCACGGATCCCCTGGTATAAAGTGTAATGCAACAGATGATCTGCATTTCGCAGAAACGATTATTGGACTAAGCAATAAGAAATTCAGATTGTAAGACTCGACTCTTAAAAGCAAATGTATATATAATAGTATGCTGATGGCGCATAATCGACTCGTCACCAAACCACTCGCTTCCCAACGTAGTTTAATAGCTGAAAGACAAAGGACTCTGTAAAGAAATATGGACATTACGAATACTGTGACTTGCTGTACATCTCAGGTGAAAGGAATGACTTACGTCTTTCGACAGCCATTTTCATTACAACGAACATCTCAGCTTGTACATGTGAACTTCGCAACACGCCGAAGACGGTATTTCAACATAGTCAGCAGCAAAGTGTATTACAACAGCGATCAATATTACGAAAGTTAATAATAAAATTAAACAAATTTTAGCCAACAGAAAGCCGGTCGGTGTGGCCGAGCGGTTCTAGGCGCTTCAGTCTGGAACCACGCGACCGCTACGGTCGCAGGTTCGAATCCTGCCTCGGGCATGGATGTGTGTGATGCCCTTAGGTTAGTTAGATTTAAGTAGTTCTAAGTTCTAGGGGACTGATGACCTTAGATGTTAAGTTCCATAGTGCTCAGAGCCATTTAGCCAACAGAAAACCAATCAAAGTTAGAAATTTTACCGCTTTTTTTATTTAGAGGAGAGTTCTCCAAAGCAGGGTAGTCGGGACAAACCAGATATGCATTTATTTTTGTAATCGCTGCCGTTATCTTGCGAATACAATCAGAACTGTTAGAGAGTGCCATCTAGTGGTGTATGAGTTGAGTTTCACGAGAGGATCACTTGTAGTTTAGTAGTGATGGTATTTTGAAGATTTCGGTCGAAACTTCTTTAATTCTGTGCTCTGTATAACCATGTTATACTTAACTTTATACTTCGACAAGTATGAGTGCTTATTTAGTGTTATTTGACGCACATTTTAATGTTAAAACGAATCTCTCATTGCTTGTATTTGGTTTAAAAATACCATTGTTCCTTTTTCTGGCACCGATGGGCAAAACCGGGCATTGCGAAAAGACTAGTAAATTTGAGCTGTACCCGGTTTTACTCCACCATTTAAAATCTTTCTGGACAGTAAACGTTTGTGCTATTAAGTTAAAACATGAACAATCTGCATTTGCGTTGTGATTTCTGGCAGTATCTAGGTTTTTTTAAAGGCGAAAAACGACGCGACAGATTGCTTACGCACAGTTTTCTCTAATGAACAAGAAATGGAAATTGTGAATCAAATATTATTTTTGGAGCAAGGATTGTTTGGCCTAACCTTGTTTGCACTACGCAGCCTATCTTATGAACAGGCTGAAAAGAATGGCATTACACATAATTTTAATTAGGATAGATCAACAGCAGGGAAGGACTGGATGTAGGTGTTTCTAGCAATACATACACAACTATCGCTGAGAAACCAAAGAAAACGTCACTGGCACGTGCTAAAGGTTTTGCCGGCCAGTGTGCCCGTGCGGTTCTAGGCGCTTCAGTCTGGAACCGCATGACCGCTACGGTCGCAGGTTCGAATCCTGCCTCGGGCATGGATGTTTGTGATGTCCTTAGGTTAGTTAGGTTTAAGTAGTTCTAAGGTTTAGGGGACTGATGACCACAGGTGTTAAGTCTCGTAGTGCTCAGAGCCATTTGAACCATTTTGCTAAAGGTTTCAATAGTAGCACAGTGGGGAAGTCGTATGATCTACTGGAGTCAGTCTACAAAGAACGTAACATTTCACCAGCAAATATTTACAACGTTGACGAAACAGGAATTACGACAGTTCCAAACAAACCACCCAAGGTCCTGGCTCTTCGAGGCAAGAAACAAGTAGGTTGTAAACCTCTGCGGAAAGAGTTCTTGTCACTATAGAGATATGCGTGAGTGTATCAGATCAATTTATACCTCCCATGCATGTTTTCCCGCGGAAAAGAGAGAACCAATTGCTATTAGACGAATCAATTCCTGGCTCTTTTGCTTACTATCGTGAAAGCTGGTGGATCAACAAAGACAGTCTCTGTTATCGGTTCCAGAAGTTCATTGAGTTTTCTAAACCCTTGGAACCCTTTGATTTTAGATGGACTTACACTAAAGCGCCAAAGAAACTGGAATAGGCATGTGTATTCCAATACAGAGATACGTAAACAGGCAGAATACGGCGCTGCGATCGTCAACGCCTATGTAAGACAAAAAGTGTCTGGCGAAGTTGTTAGATCGGTTATTGCTGCTACAATGTCAGGTTGTAAAGCTTTAAGTGAGTTTTAACGTGGTGTTATAGTCGGCGCACGAGCGATGGGTCACACCATCTCCGAGGTAGCGATGTTGTGGGGATTTTCCCGTACGACCATTTCAAGAGTGTACCGTGAATGTCAGGGTCCGGTAAAACATGACATCTCCGATATCGCTGCGGCCGGAAAAAGATCCTGCAAGAACGGAACAACGACAACTGAAGAGAATCGTTCAGCATGACGGATGGGCAACCCTTCGGCAGATTGCTGCACATGTCAATGCTGGGCCATCAACAAGTGTCAGAGTGAGAATCATCCAACGAAACATCATCGATATGGGCTTTCGGAACCGAAGGGATACTCGTGTGCCCTTGATGACTGCACGACACGAAGCCTTACGCCTCACCTGGGCCCGTCAACGCAGACATTTGGACTGTTAACGACTGGAAACCTGTTGCCTGGTCGGACGAGACTCGTTTCAAATTGTATCGAGCGGATGGACGTGTACAGGTATGCAGATAACTTCATGAATCCATGGACCCTGCAAGTCACCAGGGGATTATTCAGGCTAGTGGAGGCTCTATAATGATGTGGGGCTTGTGCAACTGGAGTGACATGGGACCCCTGATACCTCTAGATACGACTCTGACTGGTGACACGTAGGTAAGCATCCTGTCTGAGCACCTGCATCCATTCATGTCCATTCTGCATTCCGAAGGACTTGGACAATTCCAGCAGGACAATGCGACATCCCACACGTAGAGAATTGCTATAGAGTGGCTCCAGCAAACACGCTTCCGAGTTTAAACACTTCCGCTGGCTACCACACTCCCCAGACGTGACGATCATTGAGCATATCTGGGATGCCTTGCAACGCGCTGTTCGGAAGAGATCTTCACTCCCTCGTACTCTTACGATTTTATGGACAGCCCTGCAGGATTTATGGTGTCAGTTCCCTCCAGCACTACTTCAGACATTAGTCGACTCCACGCCGCATCGTTTTGTGGCACTTCTACGTGCTGACGGGGGCCATACACGATATTAGGCTGGTGTACCAGTTTCTTTAGCTCTTCAGTGTAGCTCCCTTGTCAAAAGTGTAAACCTTCTCAACTTGACTCAAGAAAGTAATGTTATGCTACTACGCTTACCTCCTCGCATGACTCATTGCCTTCACCCACTGCAATATCCTTCATGAGTCCTTTAAGCAAATGTAATGAGACAGTGGTTACTAGCACATCCTTAATGCAATGTTACAAATTACCAAGTCGGAAAGCTCTTCAAAGATGCATCTGCATTTAGTGAAATCGACAAGCCACCTCATAATGACCCATGACACGCCAGAAAAATGTATGAGAAACGAAAACACTGCAGTCGTTGAAAGGTCAAAAGACCCATAGTCATTGTTCGATAAACCAATTATGCAACCACAGGCGTCAACATCCAAAGAATCTTTGCAGTTTCTTCAAATTTTCTTATGCCTGTTCCACACGCATTTGAACAAGGTGAAAAGCTATGAACCATGAAAGACGAAAAAACTGCGATCTTAACCATCTCTCCATACAAATAGCCTTAGAAGAAGAAGAAAATAAACAGACAGAAAGAAGCAGAAAATAGCGAAAAGGAAGTTGTCCTACATCAGGAAAAATATTATAAAAGAGGGATAAATAGGGATAAAAAAGTAAGAAAGAGTATAAACTAAAAATAGGGCAATAGAAAACAAAAGAAAGAAGAATTCAACACCTAAGGAAGATAACACTGCAGATTTTTCCTCCGCGGAAGAAGACACTAATGAAGCCTGCATTTTCTGCTACGAGATCTACGCTCATTCAGTATCCAAGGAAGGCGGGTTTCAGGGCTACAAGTGCAAAGGATGGGACCACGAGGCATGTTAGAATGCAGAGGAGGAAGACGATAGTTTTATGTGTGACTACTGCATGTGTAATGAGTGCTCGAATAAGTTCCTGAAAACAGAACTTGAATGCTAACATTATTTTATTATGTTTGTGGAAAGCAGGAAAACAATAATTAATTTAAAATTTATGTTTTTCCAATGGTAATTTAACGCAAGTTGATACCATATTGTAATTACTCAATTTCAGAACTAAAATTAAAATCACTGAATTAGTTTACTTTTTTCCCATTGATTTCAGTGTGCAGTACATCCGGTTTTAGCCCACGCATGAGATAAAATCGGCTTTTTACGTAGTTTGAGGAAAGACGTAATTTCATATATTTAAATACAGGTTCAAGCCTTCATAGGTTGCCAAAATTGTTTGCAGATCTATAACGAACCACAATGTTCGATATTTCTTAAATATTGCTAGTAGCAGATGAACAGTTACTGTTCAGAGTTACGGTACCCAGTTCAACTCTGCTTTACACTACTTAATGACAGTCTTGGGCCAGGACCCATTATCAAATCATCCAGATATTCAAAACGGTATCTCCAAAAATACAAAATCCATGTCAAGAATATGTACGTATTGTAAAACGCAAAAGAACAGTTACAGCGCTTATAGATGAAGAAGTTGCTGATTTGCAATTATTCCAGCATATTGAAAGTTCGTAAATAAATTTTATTCTGAAGAGAGCGTTAAGACATTACTCAAAGTCAGTTGCTTTGCATGGCTGTATAAAAATCGAGTAGTAAAAGCTTATTTTCTTGAAAGATAAGGGTCTGATCGTTCAGTACTGAGTAAAATTCTGTTGACAGCGTAACTATGTTTGGAGATTAGGTCACCTGTGACGATATGTTGTTATATTTAATGAAAGACTACACTTGTAATACGTGAATACTTACACAGTGTTAGGAAATTTGTTATTGCTGTATCACATTACAGTTTCAGTTCAGCTATAAAAATTATGCATATATACACTCCTGGAAATGGAAAAAAGAACACATTGACACCGGTGTGTCAGACCCACCATACTTGCTCCGGACACTGCGAGAGGCCTGTACAAGCAATGATCACACGCACGGCACAGCGGACACACCAGGAACCGCGGTGTTGGCCGTCGAATGGCGCTAGCTGCGCAGCATTTGTGCACCGCCGCCGTCAGTGTCAGCCAGTTTGCCGTGGCATACGGAGCTCCATCGCAGTCTTTAACACTGGTAGCATGCCGCGACAGCGTGGACGTGAACCGTATGTGCAGTTGACGGACTTTGAGCGAGGGCGTATAGTGGGCATGCGGGAGGCCGGGTGGACGTACCGCCGAATTGCTCAACACGTGGGGCGTGAGGTCTCCACAGTACATCGATGTTGTCGCCGGTGGTCGGCGGAAGGTGCACGTGCCCGTCGACCTGGGACCGGACCGCAGCGACGCACGGATGCACGCCAAGACCGAAGGATCCTACGCAGTGCCGTAGGGGACCGCACCGCCACTTCCCAGCAAATTAGGGACACTGTTGCTCCTGGGGTATCGGCGAGGACCATTCGCAACCGTCTCCATAAAGCTGGTCTACGGTCCCGCACACCGTTAGGCCGTCTTCCGCTCACGCCCCAACATCGTGCAGCCCGCCTCCAGTGGTGTCGCGACAGGCGTGAATGGAGGGACGAATGGAGACGTGTCGTCTTCAGCGATGAGAGTCGCTTCTGCTTTGGTGCAATGATGGTCGTATGCGTGTTTGGCGCCGTGCAGGTGAGCGCCACAATCAGGACTGCATACGACCGAGGAACACAGGGCCAACACCCGGCATCATGGTGTGGGGAGCGATCTCCTACACTGGCCGTACACCACTGGTGATCGTCGAGGGGACACTGAATAGTGCACGGTACATCCAAACCGTCATCGAACCCATCGTTCTACCATTCCTAGGCCGGCAAGGGAACTTGCTGTTCCAACAGGACAATGCACGTCCGCAGGTATCCCGTGCCACCCAACGTGCTCTAGAAGGTGTAAGTCAACTACCCTGGCCAGCAAGACCTCCGGATCTGTCCCCCATTGAGCATGTTTGGGACTGGATGAAGCGTCGTCTCACGCGGTCTGCACGTCCAGCACGAACGCTGGTCCAACTGAGGCGCCAGGTGGAAATGGCATGGCAAGCCGTTCCACAGGACTACATCCAGCATCTCTACGATCGTCTCCATCGGAGAATAGCAGCCTGCATTGCTGCGAAAGGTGGATATACACTGTACTAGTGCCGACATTGTGCATGCTCTGTTGCCTGTGTCTCTGTGCCTGTGGTTCTGTCAGTGTGATCATGTGATGTATCTGACCCCAGGAATGTGTCAATAAAGTTGCCCCTTCCTGGGACAATGAATTCACGGTGTTCGTATTTCAATTTCCAGGAGTGTAGTTTAACAGAGTTTCAGTGGATTCAGAAGAAGACGAACATTTATAGTTTTATGTACGGTGTTTATGTATGAGTTTTTGAGTGTGTGAGTGAGATGTAAGGTTTATCTCTTGTTAGCAAATGAAGACGAGAGAATTGGTCACATATTAGTCCAGAACAGACATTTGTCCAATTCTGATTATTCTGGTAAAACAATAGCCAATGAAGAGACAGTCGGTCGAGTTTCGGTTAAGAACCGTGATTTTTGGAATGCAATTCACACATACATAATGAAAGAACAGTATTTCAGTGTTAAGAGCTGTAATAGCCCGGCACTAAGGTAATAACAGTTTCAAATTAAGTAATAAAATACTTCACTGGTGATGATACAGCAATACTGAAATCTGAATTTTGATAAAACCGTGTTGGGTTATATGAATTGTGATAAAATCCTGTTGGGTTTTAGGGCGCATCATTATGAAAACTACAGCAACAATGAAACCGACATTTCGACCGTGCTTGCAGCGTTCCTCTTCAGTGCGACTAAAGAGTGTAATTGTGTTGAAGAGGATCGCCGCAAACACGGCCGAAACGAAGGTTTTATATTTGTTTAAGTTTTTCGTAATGACGTGGCCTAACATCAAAAAGGCTTTCATTCAAGTTGGCATTAAGAGATGTTCGTGCTGCAAATAAAAATAATTGAAAAAGGTTTTTTGCACAAGGTGATGACGCTGAAGTAGGTAATTGTCAACTAAACACGAATCTAATAATGTATTCCAGCAACTTCGAGATTATTAGTCATGCCCATATCTGAATTGACTTCTTTAATTCCATTTTTATTATAAAAAAAGCATATGTTATGCAATCGAAATATTACCAGAGCAGTTACTACTGAGAATTATGTTCAGCATGCATCAAGGAAAGCAATGAAACCATCTGCAATTAACAGTTCCTTTCGTAGTCATATTTACATCTGAAGTTTTTATAGTACTTTGTGCTGCAATTGCTGTCTGATAAAAGTCAAATTCAACAGAGAGAAAAACTTCTGTACAAAGGAAGGAATACAACTTCTAGAGCTACTGTAAATTTCTTATTTTTATTTGTATAATCACATTATATGTCATTATTAAAGCACTTTTTGGGACCATAAAACCTTAGTACACCAGCACAAGAAACTGGAAAAGGAAAAGAATACTAATAATAATGTGTGACGAGGGCCTCCCGCCGGGTAGACCGCTCGCCTGGTGCAAGTCTTTCGATTTGACGGCACTTCGGCGACTTGCGCGTCGATGGGGATGAAATGATGATGATTAGGACAACACAACATCCAATCCCTGAGTGGAGAAAATCTCCTACCCAGCCGGGAATCGAATCCGGGCCCTTAGGATTGACAGTCTGTCGCGCTGACCACTCAACTACCGGGGGCGGACATAAGAATATTATAAAGTACTAACAACAATATCGGGCAGGTTTTTGACTGAAAATTATGGGCATTTTTCGAGAAAAGATATTATTCAGGTTAGACTGGAGTCTGTGTCCTTTTGTCACATAATCAAAATGTGTAGCAGATCATCAAATGCGTGGCGAGGACCAGTGGCAATTAAGCCATTTCAACACCATTATAACGTTTAAAGTATACAGCTCAAATGTAAAATTTCCTACGTATACTGAATTATGAAGTGAATGTATCAGTTATTTATGATAGGTGTTTACCATTTCTTCCATTAGCCAAATTCTCTTCGTGTGTGTATATATAGCCAGTGTCTAAATATTGATATTCTGCTGTAAGGTGGGTATAATTTCGCACCTTACAAGAACTCACCCACATACTTTGCCGTGATCTACAAACGCAATTAGGTATCATGCGATAGTTTGTATGTCGTATATATGAATATGAATATATAAAGGAGACTGACATTGTCACGTACGTCTTGTAAATAATTGCTAACGCTTATTGCATGAAAGGTGAGGAAGAGTCTTTATTATAAAAACGGTGTAATGAATGATTGCCTATACTAGTAGAGGTAGGAACGCCGGTGGAAATGAAACGGCTGGCGGAACTGAAGCCTTGAGTAGAAGGCCCATACAGTGTGTTTGTCCTTCTTAAACACAGGAAATAGCAAGACGGACGTCGTAGCACCTAAGCGCTGGAGCACAATAGAGTCGCGACCGGCCCGTATTGTAGTCGAACCAAAAGGATTATGCTTCGGAAACGCTGAAAATCTTGGATGCAGGTGAGAGGAACAAAGAAGTGGCACCTCGGAAACCATGCAGGCTAGGCTATTTCCAAGGATTTTTACTCAGAAGCGTACCATTGTACGAGTATATGTTTTTCCTTGCAAACTTTCCGCTCTGGACGACAAGAGACTAAAATATGGTAGGTCGGCGTTCGAAAGAATCTGTGGAGAGGGAGAATATTCCGTGGTTTCGGGAATACGATTCGTTTTAGAAATTACGATGGTAGGGAGCCGAGCCTTGCTGGGAGGCCAGCGGTGGAGAGTAGTAGTCTTCCGTTGTGAGCGCCCGTGTGTGACGGTCACTCAGTGTCAGCTTTTGTTAGTACAGACGGACTTGCTGTCTTTGCTCTCAGGAGGGTTTATAGTTAGAAGAAATAGGCACTGTACTTTTGCGAACTTATACGATTCTGGACTTCACCTCCAGGTTGGAAGTGGTTGAATGCACAGTGTTCAGTGATTGAGAGCACTTCTTCTGTCTATACTTACGTTGAGACGTTATTAGAACTCCATCATTGTGGGTGCGAGTTCACGTTTCTCGTCTGTAGAACACAGAGAGGAGAAGACACTATTAGAGTGTATTAGCCAGAGGACCGCCTTCTGCCGTCCTAGTGTTTGAAATAGTTTTATTTTGTGGCTGGAGTTTTTCTATCGACACAGACATGTACGAGAACCAACACGCCGACGCACTAGACGCAGTACATGCAGTGATACCGCAAATTGCTTCGGCTTATTAGGGCTATAAATGCTAATCAGCTGTGATCACATTAGTTTATTTCCACTGAGTTTCACACCAACGTAGATCATCTTTGAAAGTAGTGTCTTCTGGTGTTTGGTACGTAGATGATGTCCGTCATTTCGCGTTATTGATATTAGACAGCCGGCCGAAGTGGCCGTGCGGTTCTGTGCGCTGCAGTCTGGAACCGCGAGACCGCAACGGTCGCAGGTTCGAATCCTGCCTCGGGCATGGATGTGGGTGATGTCCTTAGGTTAGTTAGGTTTAACTAGTTTTAAGTTCTAGGGGACTAATGACCTCAGAAGTTGAGTCCCATAATGCTCAGAGCCATTTGAACCGTTTGATATTAGACCGCGCAGTCATAATAAGGGGCAGAGTTGGGCAATTGATTGGTATTTTTGCTTAGGAAATGTAAACATCATAATATAAAGGTTTTTTTAATCTATAATAAAAATATAAGCAGGAACACCGTTTATCATTTAGTAGTATTAGTTGCCTTCATCATTCATGTATGTTTAGTTTGTAATTTATAGAATTCAGAGATCCTAAGATCTGCTTCAGGGAGTAGTCAGAGAGAGCCAAATCTTCATTGTAGCGTTTATTATTTTCCGTTGCCCACATTCTTTAACACCCGCCTGTACTAGCATCGTGGACTGCTAATACCTACTAGACTGAAGAACGTAGTTACTGTTTAAGTTAATTCAAAGTAATCGTTTAAGCTGAACAGTAAGAGGCGCACCTTAATTTTCTATACACAGCTGCTTTCATTACAGAGGGAGAAGATGGAGATGGACGGAAAGGAGGGGAGGAGGAGCTGGATTGAGGGAAGGGGGAGGAAGAGATCGACAGAGGAGGTGGACAGAGGAAGGGATGGAGGAGAGGGACGAAGTTGGGAAAAGGAGGAGATAGACAGACAGAGAGGGAAGGAAGACATGAAATAAACGAGTACTGGAACAAATACACGCCCGGGCAACGCGGGGTACTCAGCTCTCTCTACATAGACGCAGAGAACAAAAAGTCTGGGGACGTTGTTTACAGAGACGTCTTGCAGTAGATTTCTGGCTGCCATACGCATCAAGAAAATGATGACCTTTTCCGTACTAGGCATGTTGCACCCTTTTCTAGCACATTTCATAAAAATCTTTACCGAGAAGTAAACGAGTGAGTTGCGAGCGACATGAGTTTTATCGGCTCCTCTCATCGTCTCAAAATGTAGTGTTTTTTTCCGATGTTACGTCTTTCTCTGGGCCACAAGTGGCTCACTCCAGAAGACTTCCAAGAGATAACTTTTATAATGCAGTATACGCAGGGATAATGAGTTTCGGCATTACATTTTATTTACTAGTTATTTTTTAACAACAGGTAACACCGCGGGACGCTGCTAGTATCTCTATAATGTTAAAATTATCATATTTGATTTATCCCCTGGAAAATGCGTTCTTGTGGCTAATGACTATTATATATATATATATATATATATATATATATATATATATATAAATGTACATATTTTGTCTTTGTATACGCTATGCTACACATATTTTGCATCTTCCACTCAATAATATCTAATGGATATTCATTACACAAAAGCAAGCAGTAAGAATAATATGTGGTCTTCACCCACGGACGTCCAGTAGGTGCCTCTTCAAGGAGCAAGCCTTGTTACTGCGCCATCACAACACTTAAATTGTCTAATGAAATTCGTCATAAATAATCCATCACAATTTGAGAACAACGATGTCCATACCTACAACAGTAAGGGAAAAATTACTTTTATTACCCATTATTATAGCTATTAGTGGTTCAGAAAAGAGTTCTGTATACAGCAACAAAAAGTATTGATCATTTGCCCAATAACATAAAATGTCTAACAGGTAGCAAATCAAATTTTGAATTTAGCATAAAATCATTTCTCATGGGCAACTCCTTCTATTCCACGGACGAATTTCTATATCAGAACTGCTAGCATGTAAGAAAGACCCTTATGTTTAAGTGTAGTTGCACGAGTAGAACTGAAAAACGTGTTAATTAATGTTAACACCAGTCATGTACACGTATCTTGTAAACTAGCTCGTTGTACATCATTTCGCTAAACGAAGCGTTCAAATTATCTAGGAAACTAGCTAATGAGCCGAGAAATTTTTTTACTGCATTCTGGAATGATGCGAAAAGTGGTTCACAGAGAAGATATGTAGCGGCTTGGATCGACCAAGCCTCTAACGGCGTTTAGCCGAGGAATGCGAGTCACGCTTGCTGGGACCTCAAAGAAACCAAGAGGGCGCTAAGGGTAGCGGCGCGTCGCGAAGTATTTTAATCAGCGCTCGGCCCATTAGGGCGGGTCTGGGGCACTGGTGTTGCGCAGGCGCAGGGCTGGCTAGGGCGTCCGTTCGAGACGTGGCCCTTCTCCCCAAACCTGTTAGCTATGTGCCCATTCATCCGTGGCTGCACATTCTGTGTGATGCTATTGCCTATGGGTATATAGCCACAGGTTTGTTGTTATTTGATGTACCTGAGTAGTTCAGACGCAAGCAGAATTTGGTATTATGGTGTTCTTCACGGGTATGCTGCTGGATATGTTCGTCTTGAATACACGAAATTTCGGCGATTCATCTGGTCGTCATCTTCAGGTACGATCGGTGAGACACAGTCACGCCGGAACTGAAAAAAACATCAGAATTGGCGGCTCCTTTATACCCTGGGTCCAAGTCACTGCGCCTGCGCGAAAAGCGGAATAGCTGCCCTCTGCGAAGCGAAGCTGCGCCGACGGCGACAGAAACTGGCGAAAGTGATAAGTCGCAAATTAAAATGTAGCGGGTCGAAAACCAGACCGTTGTTTTACATCAGATAAAATAGGGTTCCAATATCTCGCTTAAAGGAAAACCTCTGTCTCTATTAATAATGTCATCCGATAATCGTATTTTGATAGATTTCTTGAGTACACAATCCCAGTAACGAGAAGCCAGAGCAACAATTTGTGTCTCTTTAAACGACAAGTTGTGCGCTTCGTTGAGACAATGTTCGGCGACGGCAGTTTTTTCAGGTTGGAGCAGACGTATGTGACACTGATGTTCCACACATCGGTCATGAACAGTGCGAATAATCTGTCCAATATAGGCCTTTCCACACTGACAGGGAATTTTATAAACTCCAGGCTGAAATCCAAAGAATTTCTGGAACTTAGAACTTTCTTCTTGTCTGTGTCCCCCATCCTGGAAGTGGGTTGAAGAAGCTTCGTGGGCCTATTCGGATTCTACGCAGAACACCACTATCAAGAAACAGTCTTCGAAATTTCTTCGAGTTCGCCAACAACCGTTCATATACGATGACATTACTCGTCGTCGGACTGTTATTAATTTAACCGACAAGGAATTGGATTATGCTACTTTGTCGGTTTTGGAGAAAGGTATGAACTTTGTTCCTACACCAAGGAACCTGCCTACCATTGATTTTATTAGCGCTGCTGAGCAGGCCGTTGCTCGCTTTCCTGAAGATGTGGCAGAGGAAATTAGACAGGATGTTTCTTATCACCGTCGTGCACCGGCACCACAGTGTAATATATCTTCCAGTCAGAGAAAGGCCATTCGGTCATTGAGGGAAGATAAGGATCTTTTAGTTGTTCCTGCTGATAAATGTAGTGCCCCTGTTCTTTAGTCTCGTGAAATTTATTTGGCTAAAATGGTTTGTTTATTGGATGATTCTGCTTACCGTCAACTTCGGAGCGATCCTACGGACCGGATAAGGCGGAAGACCATTTCACGTATTAAGAAGAGCTCCCTGCCAAAGGACGCCATCAAAAAACTTCAGCCAAGGGCGGTGGTACCACCCAGGCTGTATAGTTTACCGAAGGTGCATAAACCTGGAATTCCTCTTCGTCCTATTGTTAGTAATTTGGGCACTCTCACTTAACAATTTAGTTAAATATCTTGCTTCCATCCACAGCCCTTACGCTGGGAAATGTGAACATCATTTATCCAACTCGACTGATTTTATTCCACAGTTGAAGTCTTTATGCATTGGAACAGCTGACCATTTAGTTACTTTTGATGGGGTTTCTGTTTTCACCTACGTACCTTTGGAAGAGTCTCTGTTATTAATTGGTCAAGTTTTGACTGAGAAAACTACTGAGCTGTGTCGCCATGTGTTGACATAAACACATTTTTTTATTTAATGACGTATTTTTTGAACAAACTGACGGTGTGGCTATGGGGAGTCCTCTTTCCCCTACTGTCGCCCAACTTTTTATGGAAAATTTTGAAGATATCGCACTCAGAACTTCTCTACAACCTATATGTTTTTGGAGATACGTGGATGATATTTTCATTGTTTGGTCACATTGAATGGAAGCTCTTCATATCATTTTAACTGTCTTCATCCACGCATCAAATTTTCGATGGAAATAGAAAAAGATGACAAATTATCTTTTTTGGATGTTTTAGTAGACAAAAAATAAAATGGTACCTTGGGACATGAGGTATATTATAAACCAATGCATACGGACCGCTGTCTTCATTCTACGAGCTGTCATCCACCACATCAGGGCATGGGAGTTCTACGTACATTGGTCACGAGATTTTATGCCACTTCTGATTCAGAAAATTTGACACAGGAGCTGGATTATCTTAAGGCTGTCTTCAGACTCAACGGATATACCGATCATCAAATTAATCGTGCTTTTCAGTTTGGACCATCACGTGAAGCATCGCCGGGTACTAGTAAATCAGTCGCTTTTCCACCCTTTGCTGGAAGTATTTCTTCAAAAATTTCTAGAATTCCCAAGAAATATTATATTAAAATTTTTTTTGCCAAGATTAGAGCCCTGTTTGGATCTGTTAAAGATGATTTGGGATTGAGAAAGTCTGGAATTTATAAAATTCCCCGTCAAGCTGGAAAGGCCTGTCAATATTGGACAGACCATTCGCACTGTTCATGACCGATGTGTGGAACATCAGCGTCACATACGTTTGCTCCAGCCTGAAAAATCTGCCGTCACCGAACATTGTCTCAACGAAGGGCATAACATGTCGTTTAAAGAGGCGCAAATTGTTGCTCCGACTTCTCGTTACTGGGGATTGTGTATCCAAGGAATCCATCGAAATACGGTTATCCGATGACATTATTAATAGAGACAGAGGCTTTCCTTTAAGCGAGATATGGAACCCTATTTTATCTGATATAAAACAACAACGGTCTGGTTTTCGAACCGCTACATTTTAATTTGCGATTTATCACTTTCACCAGTTTCTACCGTCGGCGGCGCTGCAATTCTTACCTTCTCAGGAGGCAGCTCTTCCACTTCTCGCGCAGGCGCAGTGGCTTGGACCGGGGATATAAAGGAGCCCCCGCTTCTGACGTACATTGTGTTGCGGCGTGGTTGTGTCTCATAGATTGCATCTGCATATGGCGGACTTACGGATCGTTGAAATGTCGTGTATCGAAGAAGATTGTATCCAGCAGCATACTCGTGAAGAACATATTCATGAAAGACGCTGCGTAAATCTACGCGATTACAGATTTTGGTATTCATTGGATAGAACCCACAGGTTAACGCTCGTTGACGCTGGAACGAATGGGAGCCAACACAAGGGAATGAGAATTTGCAGACAGTTAGACAAGGTTCCCCACATTTCCCTTCTACTTGGGAACAAGCGATTACATTGGAGGGAACGGAAGAGGAACATGAGAGAACGAGTACAGCGTGCCAAAGCTACGAACGCTGCTTCATTATTTTTTTGGCACTAGCAGTGTCATTCAGGTTTCACTAGTTCGAGCAGCAAAGCGAAATTTTGATTTTCGGAGAGGGTCATCTTGGATGGCGAGTGCACTGTTTTTGACTTAAATTGGGCAGGAAAAGAAGAATGTAGGTGTGTGAATTTGCACCTAATCGAGAAAATCGTGGAGGTGGTGCAGTACTAACTGCATCGCAGCACCAGCCCTCCTTAGCACACGAATTTCCTGTGGTGGTTCGCTAAAGGACCGACACACAGGGGAATGCGGGTAAACACCAGCGAATGCGAAAGAAGATGAACGACGGTGGTTTTCTCGCGCTCTCCTATCATTTACACTAGGAAGAATTCTCAGTCACTAATGAGTCAGCTTGTGCTCAGTCCGGAGTAAACCAGGCCTAAGGCAGTCGGCACATCGTCAACACTTAGTTTGCCGTGTCCCCTGCGACTAAAATTGAGTATTATGTTCGATGCGACAAAAATGAATAATATTAGAGTTAGTCACGTTTCGTCAGTTAAAAAAGTAAAAATAAAATAAATCAAATAGAACAAGTAATCTATCGAAATACAGAGAAAATACAGTAAGTAATGGGAAAGTGACTGTTCATCCCTCGTGTACGCCTCAACCAAATCAATGAGAAGTGCCTAATGAAGCAAATATATATGTATTTCCGGAAAATGGAATCAAGAGTAGCAGGATATCAGGAATGAGAACAGAACTAGAAAGAGACAAAATCAAAGAAACGAGAAGCACCAGAAAGAAACTTATGTAAGAATAAAATTTTAAATTTACAAGGTCTTTCAAGACTATAAACAAGAAATCAGGAAGAATATGAAAAGTATGGAAATCAGGAATAACATGGAAACTATGAAGAAAAAATATATGGAAAAAGAAAAGAAAAAGAAGAACTGAAGTTGTTACGTGGTGAGTGTAAAGAAATTTTTTTTTTAAATTGTGCAATATTTGCAGTTTGGAAGTACCAAGAACCACACAATTCATGTACATAAATTCAGAAACAGAAAAACAGTATTGCCACGTGGAGTAGCCGCGCGGTTTGAGGCGCCATGTCAAGGATTGCGCGGCCCCTTCCGCCGGAGGTTCGAGTCCTCCCTCGGACATGGGTGTGTGTGTGTTGTTCTTAGCATAAGATAGTTTAAGTAGTGTGTAAGTCTAGGGACTGATGACCTCAGCAGTTTTGTCTCTTAGGAATTCACACACATTTGAACATTTGAAGAACAGTATTTACCACTAAGTAAAACCTTACTACTTCACAGTTTACAAAGTTCACTTAATCTTACTCTGATACTCAGTTCGTTTATTCTATTTGACTTCAACAGTTTTCTTGCATCTAAGACAATTGCTTTTTCTGTTCAAATGGTTCAAATGGCTATGAGCACTATGGGACTTAACATCTGAGGTCACCAGTCCCCTAGAACTTAGAAGTACCTAAACCTAACTAACCTAAGGACATCACACACATCCATGCCCGAGGCAGGATTCGAACCTGCGACCGTAGCTGTCGCGCGGTTCCGGACTGTAGCGCCTAGAACCGCTTGGCCACCGCGGCCGGCACTTTTTCTGTTGAATGAGTTTAGAAACACCACCCACGTAGAATGTTACGAGATTCTCCAACAGAAGAAGCGCTATCTTGTGTACAGACAGGACCTTCAAGCCTGAAACATATTGACCCTGTGCAGACCGTTTAATTCTTTTTTAAAATTGTTTTAAAGGCCTAACCATTGTGCATGCTGCAGCACCAAGTAGTAGTGCTCATTGATAAATTTCAGGTAGAACTGTCACTGAATTTATGCTCATTTTATATCAGAATAGAATTCTGAATTTACGTTTTCAAATTCACAGACATGAGAGTTCGCGTTCCGTACTACGTGCTAAACAGGCTATGGGACGGAGATACACTCCAAATTGTCTAAGGAGCCGAATGTTTCCTCTGTTTGTGCAATTGTATTGTGCAATATACAACTGAGTATAACTTTCTTTAGATGGGTAGACACGAAGTTAGCACGTTAACATCGCGGTAGATGTGACTGACAATCTGCAGTGACGAGTGAGACTGTTATTGGTGCAACAAAAATTGACGGGATTGGTGTTGTTTTTGATTCGAGAAAATAATTAAAGCCAGAAGCACTATTACACTCTAATATTAAAATTACTAGGCATTTTAATAAAACAGATAGTTAAATTCCCCATCACTCTGCGAGTACAGAACTAAAAACAGTTTAATTTTGACATCCCATAATTATTAATAGCAGTGATGTCCGTATGCTGCAGTATTCATATAAAATCGTACTATTTTGACTGTGAGGAAACAGATATGTAATATTTATTCAGCAGTGTGATAATATGTTCTGAATGTTAAAAGTATAATGGAAGATGAATGCAGCATGTCACTAGAACCTTACGTGCAACAGGTGTCATTGCAAACATAATAGATGACAGAAGCCGATTTATACTTCCAATTAAAATACTATTATGTGGTTAATAAACTAGTTTGTAATATGATTGCTCAGATCTAGTCACGATTGCTCAGATCTAGTCACGTCCCTAAAACTGCATATAGCACTCTAAGTTAGTTATTTTTAATGAGTAGGCTATGATTAGAAACCAAATATTCTGCTCAACTTAAGCATAAGTCTTCAGTTAACAGAACAGTTTCGGATTTGGTATGGGGGGCCAAAGCATTCAGCGCCGTTTGTGCAGTTTGTATAGGTAACCATTTTGATAATAGATTTCCTGCAAACATGGGACGGCAAAAAGAGACATTTGCGAGATAATTTCTAGTTTGTGATGATGAGCTGCCACTGAGTTCACCTTTAAATTTTGTCATAGTCATTACAAATGTCCTGAAAATTAAACTTTCCGACTAAGTGCCCATATGAAATGGGCTCATGTTTGACCCGTGACCCATGGTTCGAGAATCTGTTACATAAATTGTAGGACACCAGCATATTTTGCTGGTCATGTAAAACGAAATCTAACGCGGCAATATTTTCCAAGATGGTTAGTTCAAGCAGGAACTGTACCTTGGCCTCCAAGATTACCTGACTTCGATCTTCTGGATAGTGTGGAATCATCATAAGAGTGTGCAGCACTCCCGTTGATAAGACTGAAGAGCTGAAGCAGTGAATTGTACAGTGTTGTCTACACTGTACAGAGGATTTTGGTGTATTTGAAAGGGTTCATATCTTACGTCAGTGACAAGTCCAGTATTGCGTCATTATGAGAAATGACACGGGAAACAAATATTTTAACAGGAACGATTGACAATAAATTGTATCACACAAGGTGCAAGTATAAAGTGCTGAAATAATATTGTATTCTTGTTCAGGTAGGCCACTGGTGAAATTTGAGCTCAGTTAGACGGAGATATAAAAGAGAAGTGTGGTTTGGAATACGTAAATGATATCTTGTTGTATTCTGGTCTTTTTTCCTGTGACTGGTTTCGTGCAGGTCTTCACGCTCGTCTGTTCTCTGCGTTACTATTGCAACTTCCATCCGTTTGAACCTGCTTACTGTGCTCAAATCTTGGTCTCTCTTATCGGCCAACCCCTTCTTTTCTTCCAGTTATGTCACAAATTTCTTTATTCCTTACATCTGTTCAGTAGCTCTTTATTAGTTATTCGATCGACCCATGAAATCTGCAGCATTCTTCTGTAGCACACATTTCAAAAGCTTCTATCCTTTCTTGTTTGAACGCTCAATCGATCTCGTTTTACTTCTGAACAAAGCTACACCCAGACAAATACTTTCGGAAGAGACTCCCTAGCATTAAAATTTATGTTCGATATTAACTACTTGATCTTCTCCAGATCTTGATCTTCCTGTCACTAGTCTGCATTTCATAACCTCTCTACTTCGGTCATCGTCACTTATTTTGCAGCCCAAATATAAAAAATCGTAGACAGATTCTTGTCTCATTAACCAGCGTTGTACTACTTTGTTGATGTTAATGTAATAATCTCTTTTCAAGAGAGTATCCATTCCCTTCAACTGCTGTTCCAACTCCTTCGCCGTCTCCCCGACAGAATCACGATTCACCGTCCAGTCTCATAGTTTTAATTCTTCTTCCTGAACTTTAATACAAGTTCCCAAATTTCTGCTTGGTTTGATTTACAAATAATATAACATTCTTGTATGTTATACCATACAATCAAGTTTATACCCTATTCAGTTCCAAATTCTTTTCGACATTTCGTTACTTTTTTGGCGTTGCTGCTTTCTGATGTATAGTTTTTTTACGACGTCCTGCCCTCGTTGTGAGCGTGTTCCGGGAGCGGAGGAAGCAAACTCCGCCTACGGAAGGCCTGTACATTGACAACTACTGGGATGGGGAATTATGCGAGTGTAACAAGGATCGCCTTTCTCGGGCAGTGCCGATGTTACACTCGTGCTTACTGGTTTGGCACGGCACGGTGCGATAATCACTTCGTGATAACTACGGTACGCACTGTTACTGTAAGTGTTGGACAAAAATATGGAAACACCCGATAAATGCATGCGTAAACATAAATACAGATGCTAGCTAAGCCTGCAAGTTAAGCTGTTGTATAACCGCGAACGGCTCCTGTGCTGTATCCTCATAGCAAATGTTAGTCGTGGTCAGAATATTGTTCTGTGTAGCTGCGTGCGCATTGTGCCGGAGCTAAATGAATTCGAACGTGGGTAAACTGTTGCTGACTGTGTGGTGTGTGCTTCTGTCATCATGGTAACCGAAGTTTCGTGTTTCAAGAGGAAGTGTATCGAAAATTTATGCCGCACATATAGTAAGCGGAGAAACATCCGCTAAGCCACAACGCGGACGGAAGTGTACGTTTGGGGATCGTAACCGACGGTTGTTGAAGAGGATTGTGACGAAAGGTAAGGGGACGAAAGATGCAAAAGTCGCTGCAAAAGTGACACGAAGGGCACTTCATAAGATAGGAATGGGATATCAAAATCAGTGATAAGTGATGTAAACGTCCGAACAAGAAAACGCTTTACTCTACTGCATTGGCTCCTTACTTAGCTATCATTTTTCGCGAATCTCTTGCCCTACGTAAAGTCCCGAGCAACTGGAAAAAAGCGCAGGTGACGCCTGTATATAAGAAGGGTAGAAGGACGGATCATAAAAATTACAGACCAATATCCTTAACATCCTTCTTGCAGGATTCTCGAACATATATAACATATATAATGAGATTCCTTGAGACAGAGAAGTTGCTGTCCATCCATAAGAACGGCTTTAGAAAGCATCGCTCCTGCGAAACGCAACTCGCCCTTTTTTCACATGATATCTTGCGAACCATGGATGAAGGGTATCAGACGGATGCCATATTCCTTGACTTCCGGAAAGCGTTTGACTCGGTACCCCACTGCAGACTCCTAACTAAGGTACGAGCATATGGGATTGATTCCCAAATATGTGAGTGGCTCGAAGACTTCTTAAGTAATGGAACCCAGTACGTTGTCCTCGATGGTGAGTGTTCATCGGAGGTGAGGGTATCATCTGGAGTGCCCCAGGGAAGTGTGGTAGGTCCGCTGTTGTTTTCTATCTACATAAGTGATCTTTTGGATAGGGTGGATAGCAATGTGCGGCTGTTTGCTGATGATGTTGTGGTGTACGGGAAGGTGTCGTCATACAGTGACTGTAGGAGGATACAAGATGACTTGGACAGGATTTGTGATTGGTGTAAAGAATGGCAGATAACTCTAAATATAGATAAATGTAAATTAATGCAGATGAATAGGTAAAAGAATCCTGTAATGTTTAAATACTCCATTAGTGGTGTAGCGCTTGACACAGTCACGTCGATTAAATATTTGGGCGTAACATTGCAGAGCGATATGAGGTGGGACAAGCATGTAATGGCAGTTGTGGGGAAGGCGGATAGTCGCCTTCGGTTCATTGGTAGAATTTTGGGAAGATGTGGTTCATCTGTGAAGGAGACCGCTTATAAAACACTAATACGACCTATTCTTGAGTACTGCTCGAGCGTTTGGGATCCCTATCAGGTCAGATTGAGGGAGGACGTAGAAGCTATTCAGAGGCGGGCTGCTAGATTTGTTACTGGTAGGTTTGATCATCACGCGAGTGTCACGGAAATGCTTCAGGAACTTGGGTGGGAGTCTCTGGAGGAAAGGAGGCGTTCCTTTCGTGAATCGCTACTGAGGAAATTTAAAGAACCAGCATTTGAGGCTGACTGCAGTACAATTTTACTGCCGCCAACTTATATTTCGCGGAAAGACCACAAAGATAAGATAAGAGAGATTAGGGCTCGTACAGAGGCATATAGGCAGTCATTTTTCCCTCGTTCTGGTTAGGAGTGGAACAGGGAGAGAAGATGCTAGTTGTGGTACGAGGTACCCTCCGCCACGCACTGTATGGTGGATTGCGGAGTATGTATGTAGATGTAGATGTACCGGTGCCGTAAAAACTGGACTGTGGAGCAACGAAAGAGTCGTTTAATCGGATGCGTATTGCTTCGCACTCTTTCCAACTTGCGGCCAAGTTTGCATCGAAAGAGTGAAACATGGCGAGATCTCGAAGATGATTCCGGCTGCCATATCGTGGTATTCCGTGCACCCTGCGAGGTCACATTAAAGCCATGAATTATGTGACCGTCTTGACTGATTAGATCATCCCGTGGTGCAGTGTTTGTTCCCCAATAGTGACACTGTGTTCCAAGACGGCGGGGCCCCTGTTGACCTAGCTCGCATCGTGCAGGACTGCTATTGTGACCATGAGGATGAGTTTTCACTTCTCGCCTGGTCACCACAGCCCCGAGGTCTCAGTATTACTGAGCCATTGTGATCTACGTCGGAGAGAAGGATGCGTGATCGCTATCCAACACCACGTTACGTCCACTTGCCATTCTTTTGCTGGAAGAATAGTATCAGCTTCCCTTGAGACCGATGTGGGACCTGTATTTATCCATTCTGAGAATACTGGATGCTGTTTTGAATGCCAACTGTTTTCCTGCAGCGTATAACGCATGGCAATGTGTTGCGTTTTCGGTGATTCCATATTTTTGTCCAGTCCCTGCATGTTGTTTATTCGGCACTGCTGGCAGCAGTCAGACACAAACACACGTGCCGTGAAGTCGAGCCAGCTTTAGCTGATCCACGGCTAGGCAGTCCTCATTGACGCCGTTGTGAACAAACTGTAACACGTGCTCTTAAGCCAAGCTGTGCAACAAAATATTCTTCCACTGAAACCGATTGCTTATTAAAGCGTTTTTAACTAGAGCTTATGGTTCTGACGTCACTGTCACATATCGCTATGGGACATGGTTTCATTCCCTGCCACTATTTAATGGTTAATATTTTATGAGCACTGGACCTGTGTGCTACGCGTTTTTCTGGCTGGGACTGTTTACTACTCGCGTAGTCTCAGAGTACTGTTGTTGACAAAAGGCAGTCATTGAATCTCATTTCGACAGGAGCACCTTCCTAGGGAGAGTCGCAGTTTTCGTGGATGCTTCGTTCTCCTGGCCTAGTTGTGGGCAGTGGGCACCGTGCCGCCTGAGTCATCCCTATAGAACAATGGAGTGTGAAATTTTAGCCTTCTTCCATGGACATCAAAGGCTGAGACGCTGCGACACTGACTGACCAGCTTGAAACGACAGTTGCTTTCTCTCCAAAATTTTGGTAGTTCAGTCGAATTGAGTCGCCCTCACACCTACCTTGGTGCGAAGGGCCCGTGAAATCAAGAAAACACACCTCCAGGCGGATGCCCATCGTGGTTGGTAATGTGAACTTCGTACACCAAGAGCGTGAAGTTCCTGCAGTTTGCCGGCCTTTGTGACCGAGCGGTTCTAGGCGCTTCAGTCTGGAACCGCGCGACCGCTACTGCCTCAGGTTCCAATCCTGCCTCGGGCATGGATGTGTGTGATGTCCTTATGTTAGTTAGGTTTAAGTAGTTGTAAGTTCTAGGGGACTGATGACTTCGGATGTTAAGTCTCTTAGTGCTCAGAGCCCTTTGAACCATTTTTTTCTGCAGTTTCTGCTGCGTCCCTCCCCCTTTTTTGTTTTTGTGAAATTAGCGATATTCTCGCTCATCACATTGGTAACAGCATCCAGTCGTCCCCTCTACGCAGAACTTAGATTCTGGGCATTCGTCTCCAGGCTGTTGTTGACAGGGAGTCGTCGGTAGCCACCGCCAGTAGCGCAGTCTACATTTCGACCATCTCGTTACTTGCTTGCTTTGCCATTCGACTTGTGCCGTTTAATTTTGTTACAGTTCGTAGCATCTTATTGTATAGGTAATTTGGGTTTCGCGAGCTACTCAGATGAGAAGACCATGTTGCGCTTTCTCCTTACAGTCTTCCACACTTTTTGGTACCTCCTCCAAGTGTTAGCCATTATCTAACACGATGTGAGTTTTAGAGAACGTTGCACTTCGTTAATTTTAGTGTCACTTACGTCAATCATAGCGAACAAATAACCGTTAATCTCAGTCTTGACTTAGATTTCAAGATATCTCATTGTCCTACGGCTTTTCCATGTTGAAGTGATCCACAAATGACAAATACAGTCCGGAACTTTTTCCAATTTATGGCAGCTCGTTTTAGCAACCAATAATAAAAGTTTGTCAGCAAAACAAGCTTTATTTTATATTTTGACAATAACGCGTTTCACCTTGTTTAAAATATCTTCAGATTGGCCTACAAAGAAAAATACAAACTTTTGTTAGAAAGTTGGTTCAATAAAACTTTGGGCTACCAAGGAAAATATTAAACCCAAGTTACTGGCATAACAGTTGTTAAACACATATACCGCTTTCCAAGCCATTGTCTTGGCAGGGGAACACCTTTATCAGTAATTTAAGACCATTGCGTGTGCTGCTTAAAAGTAAGGGGGATATAATAGCCGAAGTATCCAGAGGCCAGTAACTGACCTTGTTCGTCAAATACATAAATACACACAAAAGAAAAAAAATTAAAACAACTTACTGATAAAAAATAAAATTCAGTGCACGGGAAGTCGTGTTTAAAATACATAAAAAATCTCAGTGGGTGGGTGTCCTTGTCGTATTTTAAGTCTTCGTGCTGTGCCTTATTAAAATAAAACGAACCAAAAGACAGCCAAAAAGGCATTCAAGGAAAGCAGTTGGTTATGCCTCTAGGTTTAGTACTGAAAAATACAAGGTATTAGATTGTGTTGTAGAGTATATGGCGCAGTCCAAAGGACACCAGAAACGAGCAGGTCTACAGAAATGCATCAAAAACGTAAACATATAAGAAATGTCGGCGTTATAGAAAACGAATTACGACAGAGTTGTTTTAAGAGCCAAAGGTAATGAGAAGTTACAGAAACTAACAATAGAAAACCAACAACATTCCTTATTAAAAATGCAGAAGATGCTTATGTAATTAGGTTTTAATAAGAAGGAGTGAAAAAAATTAAAATGTATAAAACATGCACTATAATAGCACATGGTCCGCAGCTCGTGGTCGTTCGGTAGCGTTCTCGCTTCCCGCACCCGGGTTCCCGGGGTCGATTCCCGGCGGTGTCAGGGATTTTCTTTGCCTCGTGATGACTGGGTGTTGTGTGATGTCCTTAGGTTAGTTAGGTTTAAGTAGTTCTGAGTTCTAAGGAACTGATGACCATAGATGTTAAGTCCCATAGTGCTCAGAGCCATTTGAGCCATTATGAATAGCACAGGGGAGTAAAAATATATGAAAGAACCTTGGGAAGTAATTTTAGTGGATTAATTGGAAGACATCTTTATAGCATGCCTTCCTCTCCGCAAATGGGAGGACACCGATATACTGGAAAGGCGTCCTACGATAACTAGAAGCCCAAAAATACTCAGAATGAACCAAAGAAAAACATGTTGTACACCCGATCTTTTGTCCTCACTGTGGTGGTGGTTTCGTTGCGTACAATGGCCAAACTCAGCGATCGGTTTCATTAAGAATTCTGAGAAAAGAACGAACATTGTAGTCGCTCTTCTTGTATGTTCAAAGTTTTTATTTTATAACGAGCATTGAAATTAAGTTTCTCGAGTCACATCTGGGGCACTTCAGACCCAACTTTCACAATGTTAAATTACGTTACTTCTAAGCTTTATCAAAGCAGCCGAGCACTACCGACGGAAACATTTTGCTTCAGTGTGTTTTCAATGTCTGCTTCACTTCCTGCTTAAACGTGTGCAAACTAACTTCTGCTAATCCGTCGGTGCTGGAGTGTCGAGTGTTTGACTTGGCGAAAGCAGGTGCCAGGTGCGTTAATGAACCAGATCTACTGAACTGAGGTTGCTCCGCAAATGCTGGAGTAGAGCACACATCGCAGCGGCGGAGAACGGCGAAAACATACAGCAAGATGGTGTTAAAATGTTATCCGCTGGCCCTCAGATTATGGCACTATTGCACTGGTTTGTTCATATATTGCCTGTAGCGTAGATTACGTGGGAACCTCGCCGTGCGAAGCGTAAGATAAATGCGGAGGGCACCGCAGGGGACTTTGTTTCGGCACGCACGCGCTTGTGTGTGTGTGTGTGTGTGTGTGTGTGTGTGTGTGTGTGTGTGTGTGTGGGTGTGTGGGTGTGTGGGTGTGTGGGTGTGTGGGTGTGTGGGTGTGTGGGTGTGTGGGTGTGTGGGTGTGTGGGTGTGTGGGTGTGAGTGTGTGAGCGAGTGTGTATGTGTGTACCCTGCGACGTCAGAACGCCCATGCTTCACACACACACACACACACACACACACACAAACGGGTGCGCGCGTGGGCGCCAGCGCGAGGTGTGGAGTAGGCGACGCAGTGCAAATATTTGTCGTGGGGGTGGACAGGGCCGTGTGCGCTCGGTACGCCTCACCAACGTCGCCGCCGCCGCCGCTGCGACCGCCGTAACGCGGGCGTTCACCTCCGAATTAGTTCGGGGAACTTACGAGGCGGGAACCCTTCTGGCAAGACAGAGAGCCGGTCCTTTGAGCACTTAAATTAAGTCGGCACGGCGAGACGATAATCGGCTTTATTAAGTTCTCGAGCCGAGTAGCGGAGAGATTTTCGTATTTAAAGAGCTGCAAAGTAAGGGAATTGGCGATTACGTGGCGCGTTGCCGCCTTTGTAGTCGGGTACGTGATGATGGAGCGAAATTTGCAACGCTGACGGCTGTAGAAAATACCACGATAAGGGCAATATGTGATCGGTCGCGTATAACAGACATCGTTGTACGACTAGTCATGACTTCTACGAAGCAAGTGTAAAACATTGGTGAGTGGTCTCAGATTCAGAAGGTAATCGTATTTGTCTCTGAATCATCGTCCAACGACTGTTTGACGATTTAGCTGACATATCGCCAGCACGAGTGGCTGGCATGTCGAAGGTTCACCCTCCATTGCTGGTGGCGCACTAGAGTCACGTCCGCGACCGGAGACACTATGTACATGTCGCTCCTATGTCTGACGGTATGCATGTGGTGTCTTTCCGTTCGGACATGTCCGAAAGAACAGACACCATTTTGATCCTGCATCCACTATGACTCAGGTCACAAAGGAATTAAAGACATTAGTTGCCAGTGGGTGTTGAATTATATCAATGAGACAAGTTGAAAGTTGTGCCGGACCGGGTTTCAAACCTAGGTCTCCTGCTTAGTGGGCAGATACTCCATCTGGACACTCTGGTCACCACAAGCACAACTACATAGATCACCCTAGCACATATCAGAAAGAACAGGCACCATATATATAATTAAGATGATGGTAGTCAACGATCCTTTCAGTGCAGATGCACACCAAACTCGAAATCCCACGGGAATTGGCGAGATACTGCTAGTAATGACGCTAATGAGCAGGGGCACTACATCAGTAGTGTTTGGTATAAGTTGAGAATTTACGTCTAAGAGTGTTGTAGTGACCACCGCATCCGGATGGTGTAGTAGGCAACGCATCTGCCTAGTAAGCAGGAGACCCCAGTTCGAATCCAGCTCCTGCATAAATTTTCAACTTGCTCCATTGATATAAATCAGTGCCCACTGGCAGATTACGGCTTTAGTTCCTTTCAGTCCTGAATGTCTGAGGGCTTTCCCCTGGCCATTACCGCGCTGGTTCTAGCTTGTTACCTGCAACGACCATTCTCTTCAGCACGGTATTCCGTGACCCATTTTACCATGAGGCTTTCTTCTTAACAATCGAGATCATTCACGTTTCTGAATTTCTATGGCATCCGTGAATAAAGGAGCTTGGCGGTTTTCCACGATATCGAGAACCTGCATGTTGTTGAATTTTATTATGTGGTCGGTCCCACACAGCGTGTGGTCCGCCACTGACTATTTCTCCACCTGTTCCAGCCTGCAGTGCCGTTCGGTGATGGGGTGCTGATAGATCGCCCAGTCATCCCCAAGTAGATTTTTCCTCCTGTGCAGGGTATGCGTTATGCACTAAGGTGAAAAAAGTCATTGGATAGCTATATGCACAGATACAGACAGCGGTAGTACAGTACCTAGTACTCAAGACATAAAAGGGCAGTGCGTTGGCAGAGCTGTTACTATTACTGAAGTGATTCAAGTCAAAAGGTGTCCGATGTGATTATAGCCGAACGATGGGAATTAACAGACTTTGAACGCGGATGGTAATTGGAGCGAGGTGCATGGGACATTACATTTCGGAAATCGTTAGGGATTCTAGTATTCCGCGATCCACTGTGTCACGAGTGTGCCAAGAATACCATATTTCAGGCATCACTACTTATCACTGTCAACGCAGTGGTTGAAGGCCTTCAATTGACGACCCAAAGCAGTGGTGTTTGCGTAGAGCTGTCAGTGCTAACAGACAAGCAACACTGCGTGAAATAACTTCAGAAATCAGTGTGGGTCGTACGATGATCGTATCCGTTAGGATGGCTCGGCGAAATATGGTGTTAATGGGCTATGGCAGCAGAAGACAGACGCAAGTGCTTGCTAACTGCACGTCATCGCCTGCAGCGCATCTCTTCCGAGTCTTGACCAGTTCCGTAGGACTCTAGACGACTGAAAAACTGTGGCCTGGTCGGATGAGTCCCAGTTTTGTTTGGAAAGAGTGGCTAGTTGGGTTCGAATGTGATGCAAACCCCACGAAGCCATGCACACAAGTTGTCAACAAGGCACAGTGCAAGCTGGGTGGCTCCATAATGCGTCAGCTGTGTTTACATGGAATGGACTAAGCACTCTGGTCCAACTGAGCCGATCATTGACTAGAAGTGGTTACGTTCGGCTACCTGGACATCATTTGCATCCACTCATTGATTTCATTTTCCCAATCGTATAACTGGGCCACAATTGTTCGCGAGTGACTTGTAGAAAATTCTGTACGATTCGAGCAAATGATTTGGCTTTCCACATCACCCGACATGAATCCCACCCAACATTTCCTAGACATAATCGAGAAGTCAGTTCGTCCAAAATATCCTGCACCGGAAATACTTTCGCAATTACGGACGGCTGTAGAGACAGTACGGTTCAATATTTCTGCAGGGGAGTTCAAAGGACTTGTTAAGCCCATGCCACTTCCAACTGCTGCACTAAGCTAAGAAAATGGAGGTCTACCATGGTATTAGGTGGTATCTCATGACTTTTTTTACCTCACTGTACCTGCAATGTATATTTCAAACGTTTGGTTAGACATATTGTTAGCTAGAGGTATTGTCTGTTCGCTTTTGTCTCTGGAACTTCATTCGACGGTTGTTTGACGATTTTCCTAACGTTTCGCCAGCACGGGTGGCTGGCATGTCGAGGGTCCACCATCCATTGCTGGTGGCGTGCTGGAATCGAGCCTGTGGGCGGAGATTATAAATAACTGTCGCTTCAACTTCTCAGGACTCTTGCCTGGTCACTACCGCGTTGATTCTCTCCTTGTTACCTGTAAGACCGGTATAGCACTAGAACCCATAAACCACTTTACCATTAGGTCTTTTCATTTTACTTATTAAAAGTAGTTGTCGTTGCCAAATTCTACAGCATCTCGGAACAAACGGGCATGGTAGTTTTTCTCCTCATTGAGAAACTGTGTATTTTAGAATTTTAACATGTGGTTGGTCCCACACAGCGCGTGATTCGCCACAGATAATTTGTCTACCTGCTCCAGCCTCCAGTGCCGCTTATGTTCGGTGATCTGGCGTTGATAGATCGTCCAGTCATTCGCACATAGACTTTTCCTCTTGCACAAGGTATGTGGTGTATTCCCGACCTCGTAAATGGGTCCCTTCTGTCCTTTGCCGATCCGAGACAGTCTTTGATCTTTTTGGTTGTTTTGTAAATAGGGATTACGCCGTGTAAGCGCAATATACTACCGATTCTGACTGTGCCCACGGAGATGTGTGGCAGAATTGCCGTAGCCTACAGTTCTTCTTCTGGCGTGTCACTTTGCCGACCGTTGGTTTTCGTGACCCTTTCTACACAACTGGTGCAGTACCGGTGCTGCTCAGAACTTATTCCATTGCATGCCACGCCCAAATTGCTGTTACTCGCCTATTCGTCTTGCACGCGTTACGAACACTTTAGTCATGCCTATTTTCTAGTTCGGTTTACGATTCGAAAGTTCGTGCAACTATCGGTCCATGCGTGTCGGTCCACCCTAATAGTATGTTTAGGCTCCATGTGAGGTCCGGTACCTGTTCTGGCATACAGTGAAGGCTGGGGGAGGCGCTTTGTGATTACTTCCATATGCTTTGCCATGCCGAGTTAACTGTCAATCTGGAATAACCTTGTCATCGCCGGGCCGTTAAGCGCTAATAATTCTCTTTTTTCTATAAACGTGCAACTTTTGTCATTTTTTAAGATGCAGAAACGCGAACAGTTGTACAAACACCAGATCAAGGGAGCGCGGAGGATGGCCGAAAAGTCCATGCTGGACTAAGAAATGGAGCACGCGGATTGCACAGTGCTCAGGCACGTTACGTGGGCTGGTAGTCACGGCAGATGCGCTATTTTTTGTCAGGGAGAGGTGCCACATTTCTAGTCTGTACTGGAGTATCTGCAGTGATGCACGTTAGTGGCGAGTTAAAAAGAATAACCAGGCATCGTAGCTTCTTCGGGCAGTGGGCTGCCGATATCTTTATCCAATTTCGCTTCACAGAGCGACTCAAAGCTTTAGGCCTTTTCTGTTTCCTCTCCGTGCATTCGAAACACTATAGGGGCTTTCCGACGAAAATGTAGGATTAGTACTTCTGAGAGAAACGATATTTCCGACAAATCTCCTTTTTGTGGAATATGTGCTGCGATGGATGTGCGTGTCAAGTGAAAAGTGCGCGATGGATTTGTTTGGCTTGCGTAGTACAAAATGTAGCCAAGGGAGAGCGTATTATTTAGAAATTTACAATCCTAGTTCTCTCTCTCTCTCTCTCTCTCTCTCTCTCTCTCTCTCTCTCTCACACACACACACACACACGCACACACACACACACATAGACACTCAAAAATTATTTTACAGCTACATTTAGTGCATCGTACAGTCACGAAGCTGGGTGCCGCAATGCTAATGCAGTGACTCTTATTGTGGAGGACGGTGCTTATTCAGCTGTCGGTTTTCTATAGCTTCCCTAAATTGCTGAAGATAAATTTTGAGGTAGTTCCATTGAAAAGGATACAGCCGAATTCGTTCTCTGTTCTTCCCCAAGGTCAATTATGCATTTACAGCTCAGTCTTCTTTCCTTTGATTCGCTCGGTCTACAGATGTGGAATAGCGAAGTTGGAGTATCAATATAGTTTATTTATCATCAAAGATAAAAATGCTAGTTAAATGTAAATTTTCACTGTTGAGAGGGATCTGGCACGATCTTGCGGCTACCTTTGCGCCTGCATTACAGATCAATATACACTCGTTCCTCTAACAGGGCAATACTGACGTAGTTCGCCTTGCCCGACTACTAGGTCAGTGGCGAACACACAGGTACATTGAGGAAGTCCAGTAAGCATCGAGAACATGTAATGTCCGCGCAGCTGCTTTTCAATTATCAACACCCCAATGTCACATTATTGACACCTGCAATCTTATTTGGGTCTCTTTCGCATAACTGGGCTACCAGAACGTTAATAATACGGAGATAATCCATGCCACGGTTTTATATACAGGGCGATACAAAACTCCACCGACAAACTTTCAGAGATGATAGTATGGACCAAAACATGGAAAAACGTCAAGTAAATGTGGGCTCAAATCTGCATGCTTTAAGAGCTATGAGCACTTGTTGATCGACGCCACTGTGAAACCTTTCTCTTCTACTGAACAAGTACTGATAGATTTTGAGGTGTTCATTTTATGTATCCATGTTTACTAAGAATTTTTTTCTTGTTTTGGCCCATATTACTACCTGTGAAATTTTTTCGGTGGCGTTCTGGTTCGCTCTGTATATAGGCTTTAAGAAACTAAGTTAAATTTAGGGTGTTTAGAGAAAACGCTTCTGTTATGTGACAAAAATGACACAAGTGATCATTTCCCTGATTGGGGCTATATCATCCCTCTCTCTTCTCTAGTATTAAAATGTTTTGTTTTTAGTGTAAGATGTGATCGGGATTGTTGGGAAAAAGGTAATACACTGTTGGCATGGTGTATATTCTGCTCGCACGTAAATGCGGTTTACATATACGCCGACGATAATCAAGGTTGTTACGCAGGTACAAATATTAGTAAAAATGGGTACAGTCTTGCTTGTAATGGTTTAATTACGTTATCTAAATTAGTTCAAAGATAATTAGAAGTAACATAAAACTATTATAGTTGTTACCAGCTAAATTAATTGTTGCGAAGAGAGAGGCGATATAACTACCTAGGTAACGCAAAGATTTGTACTCCAGATAAATAATTTCACTGATAGTAAGCTGGCTTCATTTTAGGTTAAGCGTTTCCTAGCAGAAATAAATTTTATTGTGAACTCAAAGGTATTGTGAAGAGAACTAAGCTTTGTTGCCAACTTCAGTTAAATCTATTCACGCAATTCCGTAAAAATTATGGTAAAATGACCTTAAAAATATTAATGCTTGAAAATTATCAATATTCAAAGTACTTATAATGTTAATTTGACGGTGAATGAAGAAATTCCGGTACAGTTGCTAAATTTCTTCTCAGCACTACCAGACAAAGTGATTAAGCATAGGAATGCTCCATACGGACTAACTACGAATACTTCTTTTTGTCGCCGTTATGTTTATTTTTTCACCGTACATGTTCAGTGACTGAACAGAAAGTAATTAGGTGAAATATTCTCTTTGAAAGAAAATGTTAGCGAAACGGGGCTCGTCTGAACCACGCAGCTAAACGCCGAACGCCTCGAGAGATACGCGCGTAATTGGTTGTCGGTGTGTATGCCACTCACGGTGGATCAATAGCTCTGGAGATTGGTGCCCCATCTTATCCGCTAATTAGCGGGCTCGTACCTCCTCGAAGGTAACTGACACCATACCAACTGCCAGCCATTTTCCCCGTGCGTATAACTTGTAGGTCCAGGGAATTCTCACAAAGTGGATTTGAAGTTACCTGTAGTTGAGAATGGATTACAACTGAGTTACATTCTGTTTTCAAAGGAACAATAGAAAACAGTGTGTGCATCATACTACTACGATACAACATTTCTGAGAAATGAGTAACTTCTCTGTGGGTAGGCTGTTTGTTTGAAGACTTCCGAAGAAATAGATCTTGATGGTGAACCATCGTCCGAAACGAAAACAGCTGCCGGTGACGCTATTCTTTAGTCGTATAATTTGTAGTGTTCCTCATGCTCTTCAGATTGTTACGACATTCCGGTTTTCGCTTATGAAGTTACCGTCGTGAGTTGTGAACCTGAGGAATTACATTGTATGCACAACATCGTTGATGATTACAGTGCCTGTACCTCAACATTACGCTGTCCTTCAGACACGCATGCATTATTCCCATAAACTAGTATTCGAGCTTTTTTTTGGCTCATCTTCAGATAGGGCTTACAGAAGTTACATCATTAGTTTCCTAACGTTATGCTGGGTACTAGCTTGAGGCAGTGAGGATAACAATGTAGTTGGGATCTACCAGGATGCTTTCATTTTAATCGCCTGTTGGACACAGAGTAATGATTCTTCACGGTAAGTAGTGGTTGTCATTATAAATAAGCCAGCATCAAGCATGTGCAAGAATGATAAATTAGTTCGCATCCTTAGTCTTAGAATACCACGGAACATTCACAAGAGTGTCAAGTGCTCGCACAACGAAGTCGTCTATAATGTTATTTCTCTTGTAATATTGATAGCTTGAAGATGTTCCAATACAGACCAAAATCAGATGGTAAATAACAAAAAGAAACAAATGTAGCTGTTGTACATAGTATCAAATTCCCCTAGTTCTCACTATTGTCAGCGACCACTGTCAGAAAACGTTACGAATGTATCTACTGAGTAGTGCTCTAACGTCGCTCAACTGCAGCCCAAAGAGTAACTTTAATCCCAGACTAAAACTTAACCGACATAATGAAGCTATAAAATCAATCACTTGTTGACGCCAGCAACAGGTTTACTGTCTCCTGCATGGGGCAGTTCTAATCGGTGGACGAATGGAGTATGTAGATATTTACGTTGCATAAACTCCTTAGAAAAAAGCATGAGGCCGTGACCAACTTGTTTGCTGATCTTATCATTTATGACACTTCATTGGTCTTAACAAGCGACACAATGACTAGACGCCACATTCCGTCACTTGGGATGGAGTGTTATGAACAGAGCTGTTTGCGTTGATATTATACATTTCGCACACGGTTTCGTATTACGTAAGACGGCAGAGTTCAAAATTTGGTGAGATTTTCATTTGGAGTGGGTTGGATGAGGGAAAAGAAATGTAAGTACGATTAATTTTCAGTTCCAGGCGATCGTATGTGGCTGCTGCCAAATAAGCAGACAAATCTTATTGCATGTAAATTGACTATGGGCCAAATGGCTATAATTTTTATTTTATGTTATAACACAAAGTGGGGATTTATATATACCATATGATCAAAAGTATGCTGGCACCTACTAGTGGACATTAATTGGGCTGTGTGCACCGTTCCCTTTATTACAGCTTGAACTCCGTTGGGGATGCATTCAATGAAGTGCATCAAAGTATGTCGAGGAATGGCAGTCATTTACCCGAGACAGGATTCGAACCTGCGTCGGTAGCAGTCGCGCTGTTCCAGACTGAAGCGCCTAGAACCTCTCGGCCACTACATTTTATGAATGTTACTGCCCACAGACCACTGCCTCACTAACGCTGCTTTATATCAGGATACACCATCATGCTGGTACAAATAATCAATTCCTCCGAAGTGTTCCTCTGCCACGTGGCCGCTACGGTCGCAGGTTCGAATACTGCCTCGGGCATGGCTGTGTGTGATGTTCTTAGGTTAGTTAGGTTTAAGTAGTTGTAAGTTCTAGGGGACTGATGACCTCAGAAGTTAAGTCCCATAGTGCTCAGAGCCATTTGAACCATTTTGTTCCTCTGCAGTGCACAGTACACAGTGCTGTAAGATGTATTCATATCGTTTCACATTTAGCGCTTCCTTGCGTAGTAATGGAACCACACCCGTATCACAGTAAAGGACTCCACAGCGTAAGATCAATTCCTTTTTACTGTACTTTTGTCACTACATATCATGGCATGTGATGTTCTCCATGCGTTTGTCAAACTCAAATCCGTCCATCGAACTGTCGCAAGCGTGATTCATCACCCAAAATCCTTATTTCCAGCCATCCACTGTTTGGTAGCGTTGCTATATATGCCATTACAACAGTTGCCTAGCACTGGCTAGAGAAATACGAGTGGCCTATAAGGAGCTCCCCGATCATTATACCTCGTCCTTTTCACCTACTTGCACACATTTATTGAGCTAAGTGGACTGCTAGTAGCACTTTGAACTTATGAGTGATTCTTTCCCCTGACTTCATGATATTTTTACATTCATTCTACCACCATGCTTGACTGTTCCTGTACGTCAGAAAGTGAAGGCTGCCTGGTCTTGGTTTAGCTGATGTTATTCTTCTGCGTTTCCATTGTTGTTCTTTCGCATTTCCACTTCACAAGAATATCATCAAAACTGGACTTGAACAGCTTTAGAAGTGCTGAAATGTGCCTGATGGCTTTGTTACTCAGGTGCCATCCAACGACCAGGCCATCTTCGATTCTGTTGGTTGCTTGGTTGGTTGATTTGGGAGAGGAGACCAAAAGTGAGATCATGGTCCCATCTGTTTAGGGAAGGATGAGGAAGAAGACGGCCGTGCCCTTTCAAACGAACCACCCCGGAATTTGTTTGAAGCGATTTAGGGAAATCACGGAAAATCTAAATCAGAGTGGTCGGACGCAGGTTTGAACCGTCGTCCTCCCGAATGCGTCCATTCTGTCGGTACTGGAAACACGATACTTTTCATCTCCTTCTGTACTGGAAGTTCCGCCTCTTGTGTCATCTTGTTGTCAATATAGCATTGCATAGGAGTGTCCCAATATTTTTGTCTCGGACAGAAGAAATCTTCTCGCTTTAACTTGACGAAACAGGAGTTGGTTGATAGAACACACCTCGATTTAATTTGGTGTGTGTGAATCCATAAGGGACCAAACTGCTGTGGCCATCGGTCCCTAGACTTACACACTGCTTATAATAACGTAAACTAACTTATGCTAACGACAACACACACGACTATGCCCGAGGGAGGATTCGAACCTCCAACGGGGGGAACCGCGCGAGTAATGACAAGATGCCTCAGACCGCGCGGCTATCCCGCGCTGCTTCCAGTGGTCTCGTAATGGATAAATACGGGTCCTGTATGGTTTTCAAGGCAACCTTATACAAAAGTACCAGTAAAGCGGTGGCCAGTTCAAATAATGATACTGCAGGTGGATAGCGGTCACGTACATTCTCTCCGAAGTAGAACACAACGGCTATGTGATATTGAGATCTAGTGACAGTGGTGGCAGGAGAGATACCATAGTTATTCTTCATGCTTGCCAAAGCAATCCTGGACGATGCGAACTGTGTGGCCAGGGGCCATGTCGTCTTGGATCACATTATCTTCATTGAGGAACATACTTCGTACCATAGGGTGGACCTGATCAGCCAGAATGGTCACATACTGTGACAGTAATGTGACCTTGCAGCGTAACCATGGGATCCATGGAATAGCACGATATGGCTGCCCAAATCATCATGCAACACCCAACATGTTTCAATCTTGGGACTTGAACTTGACCAGAAATTGGGTACATTCTGAAACAAAGAGTCATCCAGATAAATGTTTTTCTCCCATTGGTCCATAGTCCAGGCTTCACCACCACGTTTCTCTGTTACAGGAATTTGTATCACTTATGAGTGGTTTTAGAATTCCAGGTCGCCTTGCAATTCCTTGCTTACAAAGTTCCCTTCACGTAGTTTTGGTGCTGATGGTGCTGACAGGGTTCGCTAGTGCGACATTCAGTTCTGCAGTTGCTTTTACGGCTGCTGTCTTATTTTTCGTTACAGTCGTCTCCAGTAACCGTCTGTCACGGTCACTCAACATTGACTTTTGTCCGCGTTGTGACATAGTGGGTGACGTTTTCCCGCTTTCCCTGCAAGCGATATAAATCTTCGATACGATTCCTCTTGAAACACTATACACTTTGGCTCCCTTGGTTACAGAAGCACACATCTTACGAGCACGAAAAATTTTCCCCTCGTTCCAACTCACTTATCTCCTACATAACGCACTCACAACTGCACAGAACACTGTTCTGATCACCACATGGAATTCCAATGTATTGAGAACATTGCATAGGTGCAGTACAACATGGCAACACGCAAGATTGGCTAGCATTGTTGCCTAAGCATGCTTTTCCAGCTGTGTTTTGGTATTTTTGTGCAACCCCTGTAATTCACATTGGGAACCAATCACTGCAGTGAACTTAGTGAACGTCCCTGCCTGTGGAGTTATTCTGCCTCAGGGTCTCACGCCTCTGCCAGCGTTGCCACATTTCAGGACTGACACCCCGTGCTGGAGTGGGCGCTGTTGCCATTGTACCCAGTGGGAAAGCTGAGCTGGTGAGCAGTAAGCATCTTACTGGCGGGGCCGCGCGCTTCCGCAGGGCAGGAAGCGGAACCAACCACTGGTCGCGCGGCTTCCCCTGCGGTTTCCGGTAACGAAGAGCTGCGGAGGGGCCCGCCACCAAATCGCGCTTTCTTCCCAAACCGCCCTCCCCCCTCCCCCAACCTGCTGCCGGCTCCCCTCTCCACCGCTTCCGTTTCCTCGGGCGCCAGCGCCTCGACATTTTCAGTCAACCGCTAATACGATTTAATTTCATTAACTTGTTTCGTCGGTACAGGGATATTTACTTAATTCATTAGGGTGGCAGGGTGGCGGCGGCGTCGGCGGCGGCGGCAGCGTAGGCGGCCCCCAGACGCTTCCAGCCAGGGGCTGCAAACCGGGTCGGCCCTCGCGCGGCACTACATCAATCATTGCGAGTCCATTACTGCGCGCCGAGGTACACACACACACACACACACACACACACACTCATGCACACTAGACTCAGAGTACTCTGGCCGTGCCCCAGGGACAATGGCGGCTCGCCGTCAAGGCACCGGGCACCTGCCTTCGACTGCCGCCAGTAGCGCACCTGCGGCGAAGTCGCGGCCTAATGCATCTCGAGTGGTGTCGACGTCAGTGTCTGGGCACTCACACAGGCGCAAGATCATGTCGCTTGGGACAAAACGAATTGCTCCGAGAATCTTACCAGACAGACTAGTGTTGCAGTGACGTTGCAGGATCCTTCGGCCGTTTTGAGGCTAACGAGAAATCAGTGCAGCGTTGACGAAGCAAATTTTGGCCATATAAGGGATTGTTCAGCTGCCTCTACCGATCGGTCTTATGAAGCTCGCAACGCCTTGAAATACCACACCCAAGTTTTTTTATTCTCTTGCACAGTGGTCCTAAAGAAAAAATGAACAGGACCTTTCTGTAGAAAATTTAGTGCATTTAAATTTTGTGCTGGAATATGTTTCCTCTAGAGGTCGTAGTTTTCGAATTATTATTAAAAAAAAGTTCGAAGTGACCTTCAAAGGCATTTTTCTTGAATAACCTGAAAACCTTGGCCTCCAGCTAAAACGTATTCAAGTACAAAATTTAACTACATCAAATTTCCTGCATAAATGTCCTGTTCATTTACTCTCTAGGATTAACAGTTTGTGCATAGTGAACGAGAGACTACGAAACCCTAGTGCATGAATTTTTGAAGGTATTGTGGGTTCCATAAAATCCTGCTTGAGTGGTTGCTGAGTCACCATGTATTTCGTGGCTTGAATACAGAGCTATATTACTATACATCTTGGGCAGCTTAATCGAGTTTAAGAAGAGTAGTCGCGAGGTTTTAATAACCACATCGAAAAAACAAAGATACAATTTTAATATTTTGTTTGTTTGTAGTATATGCCTGCCGTAACAGTTTAGACGTTATACAGGTGATTTTAATTAATATATCGCGTTCTCAGAAAGCCCACTTGCCATGTTAAGAATTGCTACACATAGTAAATACCAGTAAAGCACCAATTCTTTAAAGCATCGAATTTCTGTATAATAAACTGCTTACAGCTCCAAAAGCTTGGTTACTTTACGAAAGAGTTAATGTGTTAACCATTTCACCTTAATCATGTAAGCGAGGAACAGCTTAGGAAAGGCTGTAAAGTATTCTTAAAGCTTGTTGAAGGTCGCTAAATGATCTCCATCTTAAATGGTGAGCCATGCACGGCTCGCGTTATCCCATTTATTGTTTGTCATCTTCTATTACGGTACTGCCACCTTGTTTTCTTATTTCATTTAGTGGCATCACTAACTTCCTGCCTTACATGCCCGTGAGCGGCAGCAGCAGCGCGCATCTATAGGTGCACTGTCGTACCATCTCTGGAGCGACCGATAATATTTCCGGGACGTCGTGTGTCTGTCAGTGAGTTAGAGACGGACCAGCAGTGCAGTCGGGACGCAGCAGCAGTGAAGTCGGGACAGAGAGCCGGTGAGGCGCCGACAGGCAGTGCTCGCCGACCGCTGGCGACACACATGAACTGTCCGACAGAGGCAGATTGGAGTGGGATGACCGTTGGTTGGTCGTCTCGTCGGCTGACGATATTTGGTCCTTTCACCGTTTCCGGGCCTCGGCAGTTCGTCGGTTGGCCGGGCCCACTGGCAGCCTCTATGCAGTGTGGGAGTGTGTGGTCCTGTTCCCACTGCTACGAGGTTAGTGGCTCACTGATACTGGACATGAAAGTTGAGTTTTGAATTGATCTACCAGCAAGTCACGACTGTTCACATTGTGTCGTTTGGAGTTCGTTGTCGGCTGTTGGGATATTCCCACGAGTAACAACATGTGTTTTCAAGTTGGCAAATTTTAGCCACCCTCCAGTGCAGTTTAACTGTACTTGGTTATTTGAATCGAAGTGCACCAGCGTAATCTTCTGCCTTGTGGCCGTTAACGTTCCGGTTACCTGACGTAAATTCGGGCAGTGTATTTTCCTCACCGTGTTGTTGCTGTCCAGCACAGTGTGTAGTTTGACAGCTCCATGTATAATTGTTGTGCGTGCCAATACCTTCTACGTTGTTCCATTGACCTCCTTGTTGTGTGCTGGTTGGGTGAAGCGGGGGGTTAGCTTGTCGGTGGGTCCATTGACTGTGTGTCGGTTGGGTTGTCGTCGGATTGACAATGGTTGGCTGACTGCCTGTCTCAACTAAGTGAGCGTTAGTGTTTCAATTCCGGGCCGACTCTCGGAACTTCTGACCGCCCTTGGGTGTACTGCCTTTTCTTGTTTGTTCTTGTTGTTCGTACTCGTATGGCTTCTAGCCGATTTTTAGATTAAGGTTGTTTTGCCTTTAAGGCGTAAGATGGTTTGGGCCTTCAGCCTAATTTAAGAACTGTTTTACGTAAAGCCTTCGGCATTTTTAAAATTAATATTATTGAGTCTTAAGTGTTGGGCTTTCAGCTGGTTTTGAATTTCAGTTGTTTTTCTCTAAAATTGTCAGATTTTTGAGGCCTTCAGAAATGGTTCAAATTACTCTGAGCACTATGGGACTTAACATCTGAGGTCATCAGTCTCCTAGAAATTAGAACTACTTAAACCTAACTAACCTAAGGACGTCACACACATCCATACCCAAGGGAGGATTCGAATTCGAACCTGCGACCGTAGCTGTCGCGCGGATCCAGACTGATTGAGGCCTTCATCCGATTTTGAATTAAAGTTGTTTTGCTCTTAAAGGTGTTAGATGGTTTGGGCCTTCAGCCTAATTTAAGAACTGTTTTACATAAAGCCTTCGGCATTTTTAAAATTAATGTTATTGAGTCTTAAGTGTTGGGCCTTCAGCCGACTTTGAATTTAAGTTGTTTGCTCTTAAAGTGCACATTCTTTGGGACTTCAGCCTAATTAAGGAACTGTTTTAACATAAGGCTTTGCCTTTTAAATTTCTGATTTTGGTTGAACTTTAAGTTATTGGCTTTCAGCCGTTTTTAGATTAAAGTGGCCTTGCCCTTAAGGCATGAGATTGTACGGCGCATTCAGCCGCTAATTAAGTTCCAAAACTAAAGCTGTGTTTTTTTTTCAGTTTTTCTTGGCTCTTGTAATGTTTGATCAAATAAAAGGTTGTATGTTCAAATGTAACTGACAGCCGCTTATTTTGACCCCTTTCCACAACTTAAACTACCTGTCCTGTCCTGCAGGTTTAGCAGGGCGTCTTAATGAAGTCCTGGTATTGGCGCCCCGTCAATTACGCTGTCTCAAGACAAATACACAGTTCCCAAGTGAAGTAATTGTCTTGTTGTGTTAAACTTCAAACATAGCTAATAATAAGAAGACTGCGAAAGCTTTTTAAATGTTTCCATTCGGTCAATAATTACGCGGAAAGTAAGATGTTTCCCCTGGAAAGTGTTACATAGGCAGCCTGAAAATGGTACTGCCTTCTTGCTTACTGGATATTGCTTAGCGATACAGACAGCACAATGATAAAACTGGACAATTTGCCGTGCATAGCGCTGTATCGCGATAAATGCTCAGCTTCAGACTGTGACTCTACTTTTTTATTTTTTGTTGTCTGCAGTTGTACTTTGTAAGGCTTAGTAACATGGTAGCTTTTGCCGTTCTCCTCCGCCTCGCTTAAGGAAACCTCATCTCCCTGCATTTCACTAACGCGCTCTCTCTCCCTCTCTCTCTATGCAAAGGACCCTTCCGATGTTACGCGGAATATAGCATTAGTTGTTGTAGAGGTTAACGAGGTCTGTGCTACATCAGTGTTGTCAGCAGTGGAATGTAAGCTGTTCCTTAGAGGGTGTAAGGATAATTGATACACTACACCTGAAAGTCGACAACATTTTGAACTGTTTATCCTGAAACAATCAAACAATATAATGGTAAAAGTAATGAGGAACTGCTGCCGATTGTGGAACAGCATGGAGAAAATCAACAGAGCTCAACACCGGACGACAGAACAACATAAGCCGATTGAGACACATTACCTTGGTTGACCAGGTTAAAACTGAAGTCCAGCGGGCACTCTGATGTTCGATGACGTGAGCTTGTCGATGTTCGAAACTCTGTAGGTCGATAGGGGCGGACGCGAGCGCGAGATTTCAGAGTCGGCTGCTATGTTGTCCACTGATTGTTGTTCAAGCCGCAAGGTTAAGGCGTTTGAGAATCGTGCTTCAGTTTGAAGTAAGCAGTACACTTCCTTGCTGATGCCATTTGTGTAATAATAATTTTGATGTATGTAATGCAGTTTCTTTATTAATAACTTTCCGTTATATCCACTTTTAACGTGTTAGACGTACCTATGCTTTAATAATGATAACAACACGCTTATAATAACAAAAATAATAAAACATGTAAGCCGCACCCATATCGGCGCGTGCTAGCACGCTGCTCCCAGGATCCAAGCAGATACGCCAGCTGGACAGATTAACGATGGGGGCCCATATGCTGGCCAGCCTGGATGAGGTTTTCAGGCGGTTTCTCACATACAACTAAGTGAATACTGAGCTGAAACTAAGTTCCGCCTCAGTTACAAGATTCGCTAACATCTTCAATACATTCGCAGCCTTTCTCATGTGAATAACACTGCATGCATTTAGCTGGTACATTCATTCCCTCACAAGCGGTAATGAGGTAACGACAGGAAAGGCATTCAGCCACCCCTTAAATTAATCATGCCAAATTGAGTAACAAGCATGACAAACCCAGACATATTTTTTGTATAAAAGTAATATTTTATGTAAGGGTTTAGTACGTTTTAACTTAACGTGAAAGGAATTCTGACCCAGAGAAATACAGGATTTGAAAAGCATTCCTTCACAACTTTGCGAAGTAGGTGTGTTGTGCAATCGATTTAAAAACTATAATAGTTATTGCTATTGTACATACATAGTAAACTGTTCAGTTGAAGAGCAATAGACATCTCAAAAATAGCAGTTACAGTCGCTCGGCAGACAAGTAAAGTAGCGTAATGGGATAGTAAATGAGAAGCAATCTGGGATAACTGAAGAAAGAATTACAAAAATGCTTAAAAAACGAACAATATAGCAATATAAGTCACGTAGGAATGAAATATAGAGGAAGTGCAGAGCAGCGAAGGCGAAAAGGCTGCAGAAAAGATGTAAGGAACTCGAAAAGGAGTCGTCACAAGGATTGCCCCAGCAAACAGAAAAGTTAAAATAACCTTCTGTGAAATTAAAAGCGAGGGTAATAGCTTTAAGATCGTAGTAGGAATTCCACTATTGGACATATAGGAGAGAGCAGATAGGTGGAAAGGGTACATTGAAGACCTCTACAAGGAGGAGAAGTTGTCTGATGACGCTATTACAAGAGGAAATTGGAGTCGATTGGAAGACATAGGGACTCGAGTATTAAAGACGAATGTAACTAAACTTTGCAAGACTTGCGATCAAATAAGGCACAAGGGATAGATAGCGTTCCTTTGGAATTTCTGAAATCAGTGGGGGAAGTGACAACAAGACTATTCTAGTTCATGTCTAAAACGTATGAGTCTGGGGAAATACAATCAAATGTTTTTTTTATTCCAGTCTTTGATCACAATTTATATTGTGATCAAAGACGGGACTAAAAAAACATTTGACAGTATTGGATCACTGTTGATATTTGTGACAAAAAATGGTTCAAATGGCTCTGAGCACTATGGGACTCAACTGCCGAGGTCATTAGTCCCCTAGAACTTAGAACTAGTTAAACCTAACTAATCTAAGGACATCACAAACATCCATGCCCGAGGCAGGATTCGAACCTGCGACCGTAGCGGTCTTGCGGTTCCAGACTGCAGCGCCTTTAACCGCATGGCCACTTCGGCCGGCTATTCGTGACAATGTCGCAGCTTGTGAATACCATCATACTTTCGGAAAAATATCATCAACACAATCCCACAGATAGCAAGGACAGATAATTTCGAGATCAACACAATCCCACAGATAGCAAGGACAGATAATTTCGAGAAGTACCGGACAATCAGCTTAACAGTTCATGCATCCAAGCTGATGACAAGGATAATGTACAGAAGAATGGAAAAGAAAAACTGAGGATCTGTTAGATGATGATCACTTTGCCTTTTCGGAAGCGCAAAGGCACCAGAGAAGAAGTTTTGACTTTGCATTTGATAACGGAAGCAACACTGGGGATAAATAAAGACAGTTCATGGGATTAATCGACGTGGAAAAGGCATTCGACAGTGTAAAATGGTGCAAGATGTTCGAAATTCTGAGAACAAGAAGAGTAAGTTGTTTGAAAGTCGGATAATATACAATACGAACAAGAACCAAGAGAGAACGGAGTACTCGGATTAGAAAGGGTGTAAGACAGGGATGCACTCTTTCGCCCTTAGTGTGCAATTTGTATATCGAAGAAGCAATGACGGAAATGAGGGGTTGTAGAGTAGCACTAAAATTCACGGTGAAAGAATACCAATGATTCGATTCACTGATGACATTGCTATCTCAGTGAAAGTGAAGAAGTGTTGCACAACGTGTTGAATGGAATGAACAGTCTAATGAGGACAGTGTACTGAGTGAGAGTAAACCGAAGAAAGGCGAAAGTAATTAGAAGTACCAGGAATGACGTTAGTGATAAACTTAACATAAAAACTGTTGAATACGAAGTAGACGAAGTTTAAAGAATTGGAAGCAAAATAATGTATGACGGACGAAGCAAGGACGACGTTTTATGCACACGCAAAGAGTACTTTCCTGACCAAGTGAAATGTGCTCGCATCAAACGTCGGCCTTGATCCGAGGAAGAAATTTCTGAAAATGTGCGTTTCGAGCACAAAATTGTATGATAGTGAGTCACGCACTGTGGCTAAATCGGAACAGGACAGAATCGAAGCGTTTGAGATGTGGTGCCATCGAAAGACGTAAAAAAGTAGGTGGACTGGTAAGATCAGGAATGAGAAGGTTGTGCCGTGATTTCGTGGTACAGTTAGTGTTTCACCATGATCGCGATTTGGCGCCAAGGCTGAGGCTATCGACCCGCCACGTCAAAGAGCGTGCTGGGCATCAAAGCACAAAGCACATGAGCACAGCACCTATGCAGTTGATGAGGAGGCGAATGCGCCAGGGTTAAGGAGTCTTGTATCGGGCGGGGGACCGATCGGAGCATGATGTCAGCGCCTGGGAGGATGACGGGGTTGCTCGTCGATGACACAACGATGGCGATGTCGATTGCACCAAGGATGCGTCTTCCGTTGTTGTCTTGGCTCGCGGGTGGTCTATTGCTGGAGTTTTATTGCGAGCAGGGGCATGGGTAGCTGATGGGACGATATACGGATAGCGGCACCGAGTGCACAAGAGATGAGCCGTTTGGTGCTGCTTCGCTTCCGGTAAGTCTACCGTAGAGCGCGGCACAGCGTGAACTGAAAACAAAGCTGAGTGGCAGTTGGCGGCTGTTGACACAGAGAGTGGCTTGAGACACAACAAGGGAGCCGCGATTCCCGGGAAGACTGAACCTGGAGTGCGCGAACGTGACTACGACTATTGCTGTTTGCCATATGCAGGGGATTGCCCAAGGAAGCTTTCAGGCTTTAGGATGTTCAATAATCAGATCTTGATACTTGCTATGGATTCAGATGCACTATTTAATTGTTATTTCATACTCTTAGGTTTGTTGCTCATTACTGCCTGACAGGCGATTGCAAACGCACTATCTTCAGCGAGATTTTGCTGATCATTGGTCTAAAGAGACGAAACACCGAACGCCATCATTCTCCTGCTCACCGATTAGCACGATATCTGTCTGCATCTGCAGTTAATAACGTTTGCAAGTGTGAGATTGTGTTGTAAATGTGTGCGTGTTGTATATCTGAGGCGAGCTGTGGATATCAGCCTGTTATTCAGTTAGTGAGATGAGGGAAACCGCCTGAAAACCACATCCATCCTGGCCAGCAAACGGACCCTCGTGGATAATCGGCCAGGTGAGTTGTATCTGGGGCTGGAGCAACTGCTGTCCTGGTAGTAAGCGCTTCTACACTCGCGGCTATTCGGGCAGGCGCTATAATTACCACACATAGAGCTTGCCTGTTTGTTCTGTGTCATTGGTATTTGTTCCTGGGAAGGCCTAGGAGTAGATGGATGGTCATGCTGTAAGGGTTTGTTATAAGCTTACGACCTGATGTTGTACATAATGTTAGATGACATGTGTTTATGCGTGCAAGTAAGAAGGTTTTTAATTAGTGTAATAGTGTGACTCAAGCTAGAATTGTGGTGGACCTCGTTGCTTATTACATATTGTATTTATTCTGTAAAATTTAAATTTTTATTGTGATATTGAATTATGACTCTTACGCTAGAGTTTTATTGTCAACTTTTTGATTAATTCTTTGACTCGGTGTTCCTAATGTGGCAACCCAAACACAATTAACCAGAACACAGTCAGGAATTGCTATATAAGATACACTGGGGAGTGATTTAGGTTCACTATTAGCAAAAATTTATAATGTTATTTCTCTCATTGAACTTTTTCCCGTACTGCTGTTTTACTATTGTAATTATTAAACTAGGTCCAGTAAGGTCTTTCTTATAATTATTGCGCTCTTTTAAATAACTACTTTTGCAATATTTTACTTAATATTTTAGTGACTGAGTGGTGTTCTTAATAAGCGGTATCATTACTAAATTGCAATTACGCCTTCAAAACCCCTAGCCATGTCCACTCCACAGCCACCGTTGCTGCTAAATCTCACCACATCAACTTACTCCGCAGAATCAGCGAAGAAAGGAACGTAGAACGTCAACACGAAGAAACATAGAACGATAGGTTAAGATATCCGATAATGTCTTCCATAGTACTAGAGGGATCTGTAGAGGATGACAGCTCTAGGGAAGACAGAGGTTGGAACACATCCAACCAATAACTGACGACGTAGGTTGCAAGTGCTACTCTTAGGTGAAGAGGTTGGCACAAGAAAGGAATCGCGATGGGCCGTAAAAGAAAATGAGGCTACTCAGGCGTGGCTCGCTGCATGTAACCACAACATTGTTTTTAGGGTGTTGTTAGTTTAATGGCAAATATGTGACATTTGCTTAGCTGATTCGTTTGTTTTTTGTCCTCAGTTTTATGGAAGTGTTACGTTTTCGTAACTGATGGTAGCTGTTGTGCAATAAGTTCGCTGAAAATATTGCGTTTTCCTCAGTACTAGCGTGTGTCGTCATTGTTGGGACACGTTCGGCGCTCTTTTTGTGTGCTGCGAGTGACGTGCCTGCAGGTGTGGTGGAGTCCGCCCAGGGGCCGCCACGGCGGCAGGGCGTCGCCTTTGGCAGCGCAGTGTGCGCCATGCTGCGTGAACGACCTTTGCTGGCACGGCGGCCACGTTATTATTGGGTCGTAAGCTTCTTCCTGCGCCGCCGGCGAACGTTCCGCAGCGAGTAACGGCCGCATCAACGGCGACCCGCTGTTTCGTTCGCCGTCAGGTGTTGCCAACCTCACTTTCTGTACTGGGCTGCGCCGTGAGGGACGCTGAGCCAGAGTATCCGGCACATCACATCCCCACAGTGATCGCTAAGTACACAATCTGCGGAAAAGTATTCGCACACCAACATGAAATGCGGAATTGACCACTAAATCTCACGAGAGGCGATTCCCCATTATAAAAGATGTCTGGGAGTATTGTGCCGTCACCAGATAAGCAGTGACAGCGGAATGGGTCAGTTTGGGAAGCTCAGTGTCTTCGAATCGAGCAGGGACACTTCAACCCTAAAGCAAGATCAGACAGACTTGATGGGACAGGGACCGCCGATCATAGCTGAAGGTGATTGTAAAAAGAAAAAAAAGGGCCACATGAAATTAGCGGAGGAAATCAGTTTCAAAGCGCTGCCAGCAGTCGAGCTACCACAATGCATATGGAGTTAAAAGAAAATATGGTGCAATAGTCGAGCAGCTGCTCATAAGAGCGACGGCACTAGACAGTGAATGGCTGGAAACGAGCGATTTGGAGTGATGAATTAAACTGCCCCCTGGCTATCTGACAGAAGGGTTTGGTTTTGGCGAATGCCTGAAGAACGTTACTTGCTATTATGTTTAGGGGGGCGGTCATGTTTAAGGGATTTTTTTGTATTTAGAGTGTGGTTCTCTTCTTGCACTTACGAAGAAGCCATGTCAGACGGCTATCAATACATTTTATAGCACTGTATAGTGCGTATAACGGAGGAATAGCTCGGACACGATGGTTGTTTGTATCAGCATAAAAATCCACCCTGTCATAAAGCAGTAACTGTGAAATAACGGTTGCTGTTGGTAATATTATTAAAATGGGATGGCCCACCCATTATTCCGACTTGAACCCATTGGAATCCATTTGGGATGAGTTAAAACTTCGACTTGACCCTAAACGGTAGAGTCCATCCTCCTCTGGTTTCGGCTCTAGAGCACGAATAGGATACCATTCCTCCACAGACACTCGGAGACCTCACTGAAAGTGTTCGTAACAGAGTTCAAGTTCGTCATAAAAGCAAAGAGCGGAGACACCCCATTTTAAAGTCCAGTAACTATTCCCTATACCACTGGTTCCCAACAGGAGGTCCGCGGAACCCCAGGGGTCCGCGAGCTATGCCAAAGGGGTCCGCAAGACGCTACTAGAATAAAAAAAATATGTTAAATACACTCCTGGAAATTGAAATAAGAACACCGTGAATTCATTGTCCCAGGAAGGGGAAACTTTATTGACACATTCCTGGGGTCAGATACATCACATGATCACACTGACAGAACCACAGGCACATAGACACAGGCAACAGAGCATGCACAATGTCGGCACTAGTACAGTGTATATCCACCTTTCGCAGCAATGCAGGCTGCTATTCTCCCATGGAGACGATCGTAGAGATGCTGGATGTAGTCCTGTGGAACGGCTTGCCATGCCATTTCCACCTGGCGCCTCAGTTGGACCAGCGTTCGTGCTGGACGTGCAGACCGCGTGAGACGACGCTTCATCCAGTCCCAAACATGCTCAATGGGGGACAGATCCGGAGATCTTGCTGGCCAGGGTAGTTGACTTACACCTTCTAGAGCACGTTGGGTGGCACGGGATACATGCGGACGTGCATTGTCCTGTTGGAACAGCAAGTTCGCTTGCCGGTCTAGGAATGGTAGAACGATGGGTTCGATGACGGTTTCGATGTACCGTGCACTATTCAGTGTCCCCTCGACGATCACCAGTGGTGTACGGCCAGTGTAGGAGATCGCTCCCCACACCATGATGCCGGGTGTTGGCCCTGTGTGCCTCGGTCGTATGCAGTCCTGATTGTGGCGCTCACCTGCACGGCGCCAAACAAGCATACGACCATCATTGGCACCAAGGCAGAAGCGACTCTCATCACTGAAGACGACACGTCTCCATTCGTCCCTCCATTCACGCCTGTCGCGACATCACTGGAGGCGGGCTGCACGATGTTGGGGCGTGAGCGGAAGACGGCCTAACGGTGTGCGGGACCGTAGCCCAGCTTCATGGAGACGGTTGCGAATGGTCCTCGCCGATACCCCAGGAGCAACAGTGTCCCTAATTTGCTGGGAAGTGGCGGTGCGGTCCCCTACGGCACTGCGTAGGATCCTACGGTCTTGGCGTGCATCCGTGCGTCGCTGCGGTCCGGTCCCAGGTCGACGGGCACGTGCACCTTCCGCCGACCACTGGCGACAACATCGATGTACTGTGGAGACCTCACGCCCCACGTGTTGAGCAATTCGGCGGTACGTCCACCCGGCCTCCCGCATGCCCACTATATGCCCTCGCTCAAAGTCCGTCAACTGCACATACGGTTCACGTCCACGCTGTCGCGGCATGCTGCCAGTGTTAAAGACTGCGATGGAGCTCCGTATGCCACGGCAAACTGGCTGACACTGACGGCGGCGTGCACAAATGCTGCGCAGCTAGCGCCATTCGACGGCCAACACCGCGGTTCCTGGTGTGTCCGCTGTGCCGTGCGTGTGATCATTGCTTGTACAGCCCTCTCGCAGTGTCCGGAGCAAGTATGGTGAGTCTGACACACCGGTGTCAATGTGTTCTTTTTTCCATTTCCAGGAGTGTATTTACAAATTTAATTTGTTTGTTATCATTCAGTGTAATGGCTGGTGTTCCAACCTTGAAAGATGACATCATTTCTGTCTTTTCAAACGAGATCCGTAGTCCGACTTTTGCTGCTATGTTTTCGAGTTCTTCAATTTCGCGTTTAGCTTCTTCCACGCTATTTGCGTGCAGCGCTAGATCAGCAGCAAAGGCCAGGCAATTGGGTTTGATATTTGTGCCAGTCTTGGTTGGCATTTCTTATTCCACTCCCACATGACTTCCTCCAGTGTGCAGTTAAATAGTAGTGGTGAGAGACCATCACTCTGTCGAAGTCCCGTGCGCATCTCAAATGATTCAGATAGTTAGCCTCTGAATTTAACTTTTCATTTAGTATTCTTAAGGGTGAGTCCAACAAGATTAACGAGTTTCAGGTGCAATCCAAATTCCGTGAAGATTTTAAGTAATGACTCATGATGGATACTGTCATGTGCTTTCTTGAAGTCAACAAAAGTGGTGACCAACTTCTTGTTTCTCACTCTTTGATGTTTCATGATCCACTTATGTCTGATAATTTGATGTGGACAGCTTCTTCCAGGACGAAATCCTCCTTGATGTTCTCGAAGTTCTTGGTTGAGTTGTTCCTGAATTCTTGCAAATATAATTCTAGGCAAGATCTTATATGTGACATGAAGCAGCGAAATCCCGCGATAGTTGTTTGGATCCGATCTATCACCCTTTCTGTGTATTTGGTGGATTATAGGTGTATTATACTCCTCTGGAATTTTTCCAGAATTCCAAATGTCTACTACGTGCTTATGGAGGTTCTGAAGTGTTTGTCTATTTGCGTTCTTCCACAGCTCTGCTGCCAGTTGATTCTCCCCTGCTGCTTTGTAGTTCTTGAGTCACCTCGTTGATTCGATCACTTCACTGAGATCTGGTGGTGTATTCTTCTCTGGATGTGTTTTATTTTTTGAATGTGGTTCTAAAGTTAGGTTTTTTTGGTTCCTCGGCATTTAGTAATTCTTTGAAGTGATCAGATAGAATGCTGCTTTGTCTTGATTATTGTGCGCTAGTTTCCCATTTTTATTTTCATCATGAGTGTGGGTGGAGTATACTTTTATTGATATTTTCTGAATGTCCTGTAATAGTCCCTTGTTTTATGTTGTTCGAATTATTCCTCTATGAAGTTAGGGGTTCTTGGTGATGGTCTCTTTTGATTCTTCTGATGTCATTGGCCGTTTGTCTCTTGGCAATGGTTAACTCTTCTCGAGATTTTTCAGTTTTCTTTTTCTGATCATTCAGCCATGTTTTGTGCCTTTTCTGTATTGCTTTATCTCATTCTTCATTCCACCGGGCATATTTCTTTCTTCTTCTGACAGGGGCATTGTCTTCGGCAATGTTTTTCAGTTTATCAATAATCGTTTCCAGTTCGTCGCTTGGAAGTATTTTGGATCTCTCTGAATACAACACATTATTTATCAAATAGCTGGGGTCATATTTTCTCCCCCTAGTGGATTTTGATGGTTTGTTTTTCATTCTTGGGCTTAACTCAAATTTTGTCTTTGAAATGTAATGATCTGAATCGATGTCCACCCTACGAAGGACTTTGACGTTATAGATTTCCTTGTTATACTTTTTATCCATTGCGATATGGTCTATTTGGCACTCTGCCGTTTTAACATTAGGGCATTTCCAGGTCATTAACTTGTGTGGTCTTCTCTTGAATCTTGTAGTTTCGAGAATAAGTCCATGATCTGTGCAAAGTTCAATTAGTCTTTGACCATTCTTGTTTGTCAGTATATGAGCTGGCCATTTAGCAACAACAGTGCGATATTTTCTTTCTTTCCCAATTTTACCATTGAAATCTCCAAGCAAGATTTTAATATAGGTGTCAGGGATGTTTTACATCAGTTGGTCCAGTTCTTCCCAAAATATTTGCGTTCCATCCTTATCTTTCATGTTTTTGTCATTTTCTGGGGCATGGACAGTAATCGGTGTATATATTTTGTTGTGTACTTTGATTCTCAAGGTTGCCATTCTTGGGGAGCTCGACGAGAAGTCCTCCACTGAGTCTAATATGCTATTATGAACCAGAAATCCCATTTCAAATTGTGGGACACTTTTTATTACTCTTTTTCCCGGAAATGCTTTGTAGAGACGGTATCCCTCAGATTCAAATAGGTCCTGATCTACGTTTCGAAGTCCCTGATGGGCTGTTATTAGAATTTTGTGTTGTTTCATTATGTCTGTTAACTGTTTCAGTTTGCCAGTTTTCATTATTGAATTTATATTTATTGTTGCAAAGAAATATAATTTTCCGGGTTTGCTGAATTTAAGTCTCTGTCTGCCTTGTGTCTGCTGGGCTGCCAGGTGCTCCGACTCACCACAATCATCTAAGTGGCACCCCACCGTATCCGAGTGGTGTCTTTTCTGGGACCGACGATGCTGTTTATCTAAGAGGGTGGATTCTTTCGTTAGAAGACTCTCCATGTTGGGTTGATTGCCTAATCAACGATCAGAGTTCTGACCGTGGTCAGGATTTACGATTCCAGATGTGATCTGGAAAAGTGATAAATCAAATATGGTGGAATGATGAATGATATTGTGCAGTGTATTTACGTATTTACTCATACACTGTGTATAGAAACTGCTTACTAGAAGTCACGGGAAGAATTTCCCCATTTGAAAACTTACCGAGCATGACTTCGAATTGCAGCGCTGCATGGGGCACATGGCACTACCTAACCACCGACTTCGAACATTCAGTGATAATCATTTCAGAATCCATGAATGATAAATAGATCCCGTATTTTTTGTAATTACATATTCTTTTCCTTCGCCTCTACGCACCTGAAAAAAGTGTAAATGTTCACAAATAACATTGCCTTCCTTGATACATTTCACTTTATCGTTACATGTTTTTACAAAATGTTCAAATGGCTCTGAGCACTATGGGACTTAACGTCTAAGGTCATCAGTCCCCTAGAACTTAGAACTACTTAAACCTAACTAACCTAAGGACATCACACACATCCATGCCCGAGGCAGGATTCGAACCTGCGACCGTAGCGGTCGCGCGGTTCCAGACTGTAGCACCTAGAACCGCTCGGCCACCCCGGCCAGCATGTTTTTACATATTTTAACTTTATATTACCTAAAAAAAAACACTTCGTCATCAGGCCACAAGTGGCCCATCGGGACCATCCAACCGCCGTGTCATCCTCAGATGAGGATGGGATAGGAGGGGCGTGTGGTCAGCACACCGCTCTCCCGGTCGTTACGATGGTTTTCTGTGACCGGACTGTTCGGTCGAGTAGCTCCTCAATTAGCATCACGAGGCTGAGTGCACCCAGAAAAATGGCAACAGGACATGGCGGCCCTGATGGTGACCCATCCAAGTGCCGGCCACGCCCGACAGCGCTTAACTTCGGTGATCTGACGGGAACCGGTGTATCCACTGCGGCAAGGCCGTTGCCTTATGTTACCTAAAATTATACATAATTACATTTCTACCTTTCTCCATATTTCCCTACGCACTTAGCAGACCGCTCCCTTAGACAAAAATATCCGGATCCGACTTACCATAAAATGTGAAGACTGGAAGTAAGTTATCTCTAAATATCACTTTCTGGCGCAATAAAATGTGGTTAATTACTCTTTTAGTTTGATTATGGAGGATGTCTTCTGTTTGATTTATGAGATTCTTAATTTCAGTTGTCAAAGCAGTTGTAACAAGAATACTGTGCTTAGTATTGCAGTAGTTATTATTGTGTGCAGTAAGGAGTTTCATTTGGTGTCGAAGAGTGACTGTGGGGAAACAAAAGACTAGAGGCCTGACGTTTTCTGACTACTATTGAGCCGCACCGATTCAGAACTGGGGAGTAAGTGTGCCAAGATATCTTTATGATATCTGCTGTTGCATCATAATCAGGTTACGGCGGACGAGGCTTTCGCTACTGATGGAGAGATGTTGGTGTGTAGATAATCCAGTAAACATATTGGATGCTTCATAAAGTCCCAACTCCAGAATTAAGTACATAGTGACAAAGCAGTGCGATCTGCTAAGAAACAAATGATGTTGTCGCAGAAGTTTACGGGTCTGAACTCCGTAAATGAATTTTTCCGTTATATATGCTCCGCTATGGTTGATGCGAACATTCCACGACTCAGACTTCAAGTACTTGGATAGCGTGCGTTTCTATAAAAATGCTGTGTCCTGATGAAGCGGCGTCCTAAGGAAAAACTGTTTACATTTTCGTTACCAGGAGGCTCTGAAAAGTTGCGGTGGTACTAAATAATTACCATATACGCAGAAAAGTCGACAAACAGCGTAGCGTGCGAATATTTCATTGGCAGCCTCACTGTTGGCAAACTTGACGGTAATTCCTTGGAAAATGTTGGAACGCACAAGTCATTGATCAGTAGCTCGTTTTATGAATGGCAGTATTAAAGTGCTGTGGCCCGTGGGAATTAAGTAAGAAAAGATTCTTCTTATTTATTCGGATGGCTTGGTTCAAATGGCTCTGAGTACTATGGGACTCAACTTCTGAGGTCATTAGTCCCTTAGAACGTAGAACTAGTTAAACCAAACTAACCTAAGGACATCACACATCCATGCCCGACGCAGGATTCGAACCTGCGACCGTAGCGGTCGCGCAGTTCCAGACTGCAGCGCCTAGAACCGCACGGCCACTTCGGCCGTCTGTAATCGGATGCTGCGGCATAAGTGCTGAAGGTGGCAACTGCCCTACGCGTGTCCATTTCGCATTTAATCCACGTCATCTGTCTGGTCCATGAGCTGCAATGTATCACCAGAGGTGTGGCAGCTGCCTGGAAGTGAATAAAATAATTTCACACATGAAAATTCTTTTCAATGCGAGAAGTACCAAATATTACACTGAGTCGGTACCTGGGAATCCTCTGGCGTTCCTCATTAGTAACTTCGACTTACTTGTCAGCAGAATTAAGAAGTTGTTCAGAATGTCAGATGGAAACTGGCCGTCATTGGATGCGATGTTGGGCAGAGGATAGTGAATCAGTTTGACGATGGTTTGGGAAGAAATCCAGGCTACTCGACATGCTCTACCGTCTGCAATATCCTCAGTGGTAAAGAAGACGACGCTATAGCGACAGCTCTCCAAGACTATTTCATCTCCTAAAATTTACACCATCAACGCCCTCTCATGTGGATTGACAATTGCCCTCCTACAAAAAAATTCTTTCTCATCGGCGACATTCTATAAATTAAAGTTCCGCGTTCCGACTCTGTAGGAGACAACTGAACCACACTGACCCCCGTGTCACCCTCTGTCAGTAGCGTCATCGCATGCGGTATGGAGGGGCACGTGGCCAGGATACCGTTCCCCGGCCGTTGTAGTGTTTCCTCAACTTTGAAGCGCTACTAATAGATCGAGCAGCTACTCAACTGCCATCACGATGCTGAGTGAACCTCGTACCATTTCTCTCACCTATAAAAAAAACAGTGGCAGCACAGGGTATCGAATCCGCTTCCTCCGCATGGCAGTTAGCTGCACTGAATACCCAGCTACGGAGGCGGACTAACGAGACAGTCTATGACTGCAGAGAATTTGTAGAAATCCTCGTTGTTCACTTAGCTACAAAGCGAATGGTAAGGTAAGGCACTCTAGTAATTTCAGTGAAGATGTACATTGTCGTAAACAATATCACCAAAAATAACTTTTTTAAATTAGTACACCATGAGTTTTCAAAATAAAAAATTAAGTGACGTGAAATGTACCTTCCTAATGCGCTTTTGGTATTGCTGGTACGTTTAAATAATTATTGAGACAATGTGCACTCTCCAGTTACATTAATGCGACCATCTATCAAAGGTGTGACTAACCACGTTCTGCAGCGGACATAGCTGCGAGACGTGCAGGAAAAGCGTCACTAGGGTTCTGAAAGACAGGGATAACATCAAGAGTGCCCCAGGCAAGTGTGATAGGATAGTTGCTATTTTCTACATACGTAAATTATCTGGCACCAGGGTGGGCAGCAATCTGCCATTGTTCGTGAATGATGGTGTGGTGTACAGGAAGGTGTCGAAGATAAGTCATTATAGGCTGACACAGGATGGCCTAGATAAAATTTGTAGTTGGTGTGGTGAATGGCAGCTGGCTCTTAATGTAAGTTAATGCGGATGAGTAGGAAAAACAAACCCGTAATGTTCGGATACAGCATTAGCAGTGTCCTGCTTGAGACAGTCAAGTCGTTTAAATATCAGGGCGAAACGTTGCGAAGCGATATGAAATGGAACGAGCATGTGAGGATTGTGGTTGGGAAGGTGAATGGTCGACTTAGGTTTATTAGGAGAATTTTAGGAAAGTGTAGTTCATCTGCAAAGGAGAACGCATATAGAACGCTAGTGCGACCTATTCTTGTGTAGACCTACTGCTCAAGTGTTCAGGAGCCGTACCTGGTTGGACTGAAAGAAGACGTCGAAGTAATTCAGAGGCGAGGTGCTAGACTTTTTTACTGGGAGGTTTGATCAGCACGCAAGTGTTATGAATATTCTTAAAGAAATCAAGTGGGAATCCCTCGAGGGAAGAAGACATTCATTTGGAAGAACACTACTGAGAAAGTTTAGAGAACTGGCATTTGAAGCTGTCTGCAGAATGGCCCTCCTGCCACCAACGTACATTTCGCATATGGACCACGAAAATAAGATACGAGAAATTAGGACTCATACAGAGGCATATAGATAGTCGTTTTTCCCTCGTTCTCGAATAGGAAGGGAAACGACTAGTTGTGCCATAGGTTAGCTTCTGCCTCGCACCGTACGTTGGCTTGCGGAGTATGTGTGTCGATGGTACCGGCAGGAATGCGGAGCCATAACGACTCCAGAGTGCAGTGGATAGCTGCCCTAGGTTTCTCTGTTGAGGATCCATAACACGAACAGCCTGGTCGAAATGGTTCCAAAGATTCTCGATCAGGTTTAAATCCAGGGAGTTTGGTGGCCAGGGGAGTACAGTTAACTTATCCTGGTCCTCTTCGAACCACGCACGTACAGTGCGAGTTGTGTAACACCTTCCAGTGTCCTGCTGGCAGATGCCATAGAGCTGAGGAAAAATAGACAGCATCTACTGGTGGACGTGGTCCCCAGGGACAGATGCACGCTTATGTTGGTCTACTGTGCCTCGCAAAATAACGAGATCAACCAGGGAATGCTCTACGGCCTGGACCCGTCCGGTTGTTGTTGGAGACAGTTTGCGTTTAGGGGTAACAGGTCGTACACGCCAGCGGCCACCTGCCACTCAGTGGATCACCAGCTGCGATACTGGCATGCAAATTCCAGCCTTCATCGCCGATGAACAGGAGTCAGCAAAGGTACATGAGCCACGCAACTGCTGCGGCGGCTCATAGGTTCGCTAAATGGTTAATCTGGGCGGTCAGTTGCTCAACAGTTATACGTCTACTCGCCCGTACACATCTTCACAGCCGTCGTTCACCCCTGTTAACTCGTTTACGGTAGAGGACTGTAGCGCCATTCCCCCTTTCAATTATCGAACAAACGAAAGGATGGCTGACATAGTGTTTAGTGTATCTGGGATTGTAAAACAGTTAAGATCCTTAGACGCCAGGAAGGCATCTGGCCAGACGGTATCCCCGTAAGATTTTATGTCAACTATGCTACAAATATTGCACCATTCTTATCCATCATCTATCAGAGATCATTGGAACAGCGGTAAGTTCCACGGGACTGGAAGAAGGCCCAGGTCATAGCAATCTATAAAAAGGGTAGAAAATCGGATGCAAATAATTGACGGCGAATTTCACTGACATCGATTTGTTGTAGAATCATGGAACATACGTTATGTTCAGACATAATGACGTTTCTAGACTCTGAGAAGCTCATCTGCAGAAACAAGCTCGGTTTTAGGAAACAGCGGTCATGCGAGACACAGCTGGCCATCTTTGTGCATGATATACAACAGGCTGTAGATACCAGGTCGCAGGCTGATTCTATATTTCTGGACTTTCGAAAGACGTTCGATTCAGTTCCGCACTGTCGATTGCTACAAAAAGTGCACGCTTACGGTCTATCCGATGACATATGCGGTTGGATAGAAAGTTTTCTAACAGACAGGGAGCAGTATGTCGTCCTGAACGGGGTGACTTCAGCAGAGACAAGCGTAACTTCTGGTGTGCCCCAGGGCAGCGTGGTAGGTCCTCTGCTTTTTAAAATTTACTTAAACTATCTGGTTGATGGTACTGACAGCGGCCTTAGACTGTTTGCCGATGATGCTGTAGTCTACAGGAAAGTAGTATCACACGAAAGTTGTGAACAAATCAATGAGGATTTGCAGAAAGTAAATGCATGGTGTAATGACTGGCAGTTATCTCTCAATATTAGTAAGTGTAACTTACTGCGTATAACGAGGCGAAAATCCCCATTAATGTACGAGTACAAAATAAATGCCCAGTGTTTGGAAGCGGTAACGTCCGTCGTGTATCTGGGTGTGACTATTCGAAATGATCTCAAATGGAATGATCAGATTACACAAGTAATGGGTAAGGCGAACTCTAGATTGCGGTTTATTGGTAGAATCCTGAAGCGATGCAGCCCTTCAACAATGGAAATAGCTTACAATACGTTAGTTCGTCCAGTGTTGGAGTATTGTTCGTCTGTATGGGGCCCTTACCAGTTGGATCTGATTCAAGAGATTGAGAAGGTCCAAAGACGAGCAGCAAGATTCGTGACTGCTACATTTAGGAATCGCGAGAGCGTTACAAATCTCATAGAAAGTTTGATGTGGGACACACTTGCAGATAGACGGCGCGCTAAACAGAAGGGGCTGCTCACTACATTCCGAAATCCGATCTTCACTGAGGATGTAGAGCATATATTATTACCACAAACTTTCAAATCGCGCAATGATCACCATTCGAAGATAAGGGAAATACGAGCTCGTAATGAGGCGTTCAGACAGTCGACTCCGTTTTGGAACAGAGAGGGGGGTGGGGGAATATGATTGCATGGCGTGAATTTTGCCCTTGTGCCCTCCGCCACACACCGCTTGGTGGCTAGCGGAGTATGTATGTAGATGTATGGCCCATGGTGCACAACAGTTGCCTCGGTACCGTTTTTGGATACCACCATTTTTCCATTAACGATGTATTTCAACCACGGTGGCACGCGAACAGTTTACAGACTTAGCCGTTTCGTAATTGCTTCCATCCTTGACCTGCAATCCAATGATTATGCCTTTTTGGACGTCACATAAACCTCTCAGTTTCTACATTACGACAACGTCTGCACTTTTTTCCGCTTTCTTCCCGCACCGTCCCATCGGCACGCTTTACGTACCCTCTTCTGCTAGTGCTGCGACCAGCCGTTCCTGCGTGGTTACGGCACGTAGAGGTCGGCCATAGGCCATGGTCACGTTATTGTGACTGGACGTGTAGTATGCCGTGGTATAACACAGAAATTGATTTCAGTTGAAATTATTATCTTACGTCAATGTTTGACACAGAATTTTACTGACATTATGCACTGTCGCCTGATAAACAAAGTAAGAGCCTACGGAATATCAGACCAGCAGTGTGGCTGGATTGAAGAGTTTTTAGCAAGTAGAACACAGCACGTTATTCTCAATGGAGAGACGTCTACGGACGTTAAAGTAACCTCTGGCGTGCCACATGGGAGAGTTATGGGACCACTGCTTTTCACAATATATATAAATGACCTAGTAGATAGTGTCGGAAGTTCCATGCGGCTTTTCGCGGATGATGCTGTAGTATACAGAGAAGTTGCAGCATTAGAAAATTGTAGCGAAATACAGGAAGATCTGCAGCGGATAGGCACTTGGTGCAGGGAGTGGCAACTGATCCCTAACATAGACAAATGTAATGTATTGCGAATACATAGAAAGAAGGATCCTTTATTGTATGATTATATGATAGCGGAACAAACACTGGTAGCACTTACTTCTGTAAAATATCTGGGAGTATGCGTACGGAACGATCTGAAGTGGAATGATCATATAAAATTAACTGTTGGTAAGGAGGGTGCCAGGTTGAGATTCATTGGGAGAGTCCTTAGAAAATGTAGTCCATCAACAAAGGAGGTGGCTTACAAAACACTCGTTCGACCTATACTTGAGTACTGCTCATCAGTATGGGATCTGTACCAGATCGGGTTGACAGAGGAGATAGAGAAGGTCCAAAGAAGAGAGGCGCGTTTCGTCACAGGGTTATTTGGTAAGCGTGATAGCGTTACGGAGATGTTTAGCAAACTCAGGTGGCAGATTCTGCAAGAGAGGCGCTCTGCATCGCGGTGTAGCTTGCTGTCCAGGTTTCGAGAGGGTGCGTTTCTGGATGAGGTATCGAATATATTGCTTCCCCCTACTTAAACCTCCTGAGGAGATCACGAATGTAAAATTAGAGAGATTCGAGCGCGCACGGAGGCTTTCCGGCAGTCATTCTTCCCGCGAACCATACGCGACTGGAACAGCAAAGGGAGGTAATGACAGTGGTACGTAAAGTGCCCTCCGCCACACACGGATGGGTGGCTTGCCGAGTATAAATGTAGACGTAGATGTAGATGTATATTGTTACATATTTCATCCATTTTCATCACAAAAATCTGTAATATTTTGAACTTGATATTACATAGAAATTCAGGCTCTACTGATAACATAAGACAGATCACACGAGAATTCGGTCTTTCGTTATCAACGGAGTCTAGACTGGATCATCACTATAACATAGACAATGCACTTCCCCTCTGCAAGTCTGTTCGTCTCTGCGATATATAAGTCTATGCTAAACTTAATGGTTCAAATGGCTCTGAGCACTATGCGACTTAACTTCTGAGGTCATCAACCGCCTAGAACTTAGAACTCATTAAACCTAACTAACCTAAGGACATCACACACATCCATGCCCGAGGCAGGATTCGAACCTGCGACCGTAGCGGTCACGCGGTTCCAGACTGAAGCGCCTTTAACCGCACGGCCACACCGGCCGGCTTGCTAAACTTACTGGAGAGAAATTTTATTGCAAAAGCACTGCATTCTCTCTAACATCGTTAGTAGAAAGTTTTCGTTTGAAACGTAGCTATCTCTCTTTGCCATCAAGGTTAGAAAAAATAGTTTACATACAACAATTTTAAAGGTACTTTACTCAATTACAAGCATTACAATTAAAAATATCACATGTGTCCTGTGTGCATGACAGAAAGTACTTCTCATTGTAAACACATAACATTACCAAGTAATAGCTGAATAGGTATCAGGTTAGTCAAAACTACGCAGCCAACACCATAGAGCACGGAGCGACTGAAAAGCGACTGGTTGCCGACGTGAGTTGGTTAGGGATCGGCGGCGTATCACTTCCTGTGAGATGGCTCAAATGGCTCTGAGCACTATGGGCCTCAACTGCTGAGGTCATAAGTCCCCTAGAAGTTAGAACTACTTAAACCTAACTAACCTAAGGACAACACACACATCCATGCCCGAGGCAGGATTCAAATCTGCGACCGTAGCGGTCGCGCGGTTCCAGACTGAAGCGCCAGAACTGCTCGGCCACCAGCGGCCGGCTCCAGTGAGATAACCAGGGCTCTGCAGACAGCGCGACTGCAGGGAAACTCACCAGAAAATGGCTTGCAACGTGTTGCCAACCAGTTACCAGCTTTTCGGCCAAGCGATCTGAATTGCCTCGTGTCCTCGAACACAGCTCTAAATTGTTTCTGCCGCGCGGGATTAGCTGAGGGGTCTTAGGCGCTGCAGTCTTGGACTGCGCGCCTGGTCCCGGCGGAGGTTCGAGTCCTCCCTCGGGCATGGGTGTGTGTGTTTGTCCTTAGGATAATTTAGGTTGAGTAGTGTGTAAGCTTAGGGACTGATGACCTTAGCAGTTAAGTCCCATAAGATTTCACACAAATTTGAACATTTTTTGAATTGTTTTAATTTGAAGATGAACGAGGAGATTGTGAAGTTATCTATGTGGGAGAAGTTGGAAAAAATACCATTTTATACAACTTCGAACTCCTAAGCTACTGAAGGAAATATTTGATAGGGAAAGAGGGGTGTGGGAAAAGAATTTCGTGTGCCCCACAGCCATCATAAAGTTAGAAACGGAGCTGCAAGCTTCCTTCAGACACCACTAGCTGTTGTGCAGGTTCCAGTGGACCCAATGATGCGTGACTGCTGCTGGACAACTGCAAGAGCTCAGTACCACGAGCGCCCTCTGCCGCCGTAATATAGGATGGCAGACGGCAGTCACGCATAGTGATGGGCTAAACTGCGATTTTCCGATATCAGTGATTTCTGTGAATGCTACTTTTCAGTATCTGTTATTCTTAACTGTGATTTGTCGCAATTAAGAGTCGCAGTTAAGGAACCTAGGTCGTGTATCCCTCCGCACTCCACCTCTATTTCTGCGATTTCTGCTACTTCTGCGATTTCTGGGACTTCTGCTACTTCTGCGATTTCTGCTACTTCTGCGATTTCTGTGACTCCTGCGATTTCTGCGACTTACCACCGTATGAAAAAGTTACATCTGTCCAAACAGAAAATTGCATCTCAACAAACCTGTCATTAGTAAGTATGTTTTACGTTTGTTCTTCCGTTGGCTTTAATTTTGTATTAAAGAAACAACTGCGAAAATATTAATAGTGTAATTAATATGTAAGTAGCCATACAGTACCGTAATAGTTCGTGTTTAGAAAGTGAATTCTAACATATTGTTACGTTGACAGGTACCCGAACGACATTTCAGTCACTCAGTAAAGTGATAACTCAAAATATCATTGTCAACAGATCTGGAGAAATTGCCACTGCGTCTTTAGACCGTTTTCGTCAGACGAGAGGTTAGTTTCTAAGTGTTTCGATAAACTTAATTACTTAAGTGAGGTCGTTTTTGCAAATGTGAAGTAGGCCTATACCCCATCGAGTGGCTTTCATTACAGCAAACATTAGCAATCTACTCTGTCAATTATATTGCTTGTGATAAGTGACAGCAAAAATTGTTTAATAATCCTTGTGATTTTGCAGACACAGTTCTGATTGTGATTACTGGTTGCTGTACGTATCTATCCACATCAAGGCTGTTGAGGGAGACTCGTAAATATTCAAGACAGCTCTTAGAGCATTAGCAGTTTAAAAGTGCCATAATTTTGAATTAAGTGTGCATATGAGTGATTAAACTGTGTTTTTTTTGTAGTTGTTGTGCGATTTTAAAGGAATAATAAATGTTAAATACAGTGAGTGAATGATGAAAATCTCATTTTCCACATGTTAAGCCGTCCTATACCCGTAAATTTTCCGCCACTTATTTATTGGTAAACACTTGTTGGAGAGTGACATGCCGCCCCCCCCCCCTTTCTCCACAATCGTTGTGTGACACTGACCTGTAACACATCCCGAAGTCTACAATATGCATTTTGAGGCTGTTGATATGAAAGTGGGAGTACAGATCTTCAGTTAAATCAGGAATAGCTTAAGTGCATTACTTGAAAGTAACACAGGAAAAGCTTACTTATGCAGGTGGTAGTAGTGTCGGCAGAAAGTTCTTGTGTGTGAAGTTGCCATGTAGAACACCAGGTGTAAAACTTTTCTCCCGAGTCTTGAACTGTGTCGGAACAAAAGTGAGGCATTCATATGACTCAATAATACTGTTTTCACTTCATTACACTTACACAGATGTCTGAGTTCTGCTGTGTTAACATTGCAAAGTCCTGTAGGCATGTGGAGTATTAACCAAAACTGTCGTATTGGAAGCAGAATCAAACACATTTGTTACGTTACATGATATATTCAGGCGAAAAAGGCAATGTTGCTTCTTATTAATATAATACATTCAGAGTCACAGCTGTGTTTGGCCAACCATAACTGATGCTGAATGCGCATGTCGTCACATAATATGAAGGGCCTATTTCTATGGTGTCACCGCCACACACCACACTTGCTAGGTGGTAGCTTTTAAATCGGCCGCGGTCCGGTAGTATACGTCGGACCCGCGTGTCGCCACTGTCAGTGATAGCAGACCGAGCGCCACCACACGGCAGGTCTAGAGGGACGTACTGGCACTCGCCCCAGTTGTACAGCCGACTTTGCAAGGAACGGTTCACTGACAACTACTCTCTCATTTGCCGAGACGATAGTTAGCCTAGCCTTCAGCTACATTTGCTACGACCTAGCAAGGCGCAGTATTCAATTGATATTGAGATTGTATTAATGTATCATCAAGAGCGATGTTCTACAAATGTGGATTAAAGTTAAGTATTACAGCAACTGTGTCCATTTTCTAAGTTCTCATTTCCTTTTAACTGTTCCAGACCTCACGCCAATCTGCGTGAGCTTAACGCGTGCCTTTCGGCTTCCTCTCGTTGTGACTTGGCTGTCTTGCTAAGTCACAACAATTTCAATAATGGTACAAGTCCATTAACTCCACTTTTCTGTCTATAATGCTTCTGAAATTAATGATCCAAACAAACATAAATAAAGGTTCATATCTAGCAAGAAGCTATATGCTTGAATATTTCTGGTTTCTCAACTGCAGATTTTTCAGCGCTCATTTAACTTTACGACTCTGTATCTCAAAATGAACAAAAATGGACTTGTACCACTATTGGAATAAGCCCTTCATATGCGCACACAGCACATCGCTCTCGTGAGGCACAAGGCTCTCATAACGAAGTACGTACGTCAGTCAACAGATGGCACTAGGAAAAAAACGTTAACTGCGCTTTCTAATTGCTACTTGCGACTCTTAGTTGCGACTTGTCACGGAAATCGCATTTGGACTCGATAGCGTGTCGCAGAGATGAGAGTAGTACGAACTTTGGCCAACAGATGGCACTGTTAACTGCGCTTTTTAGTTGCTACTTGCGACTTCTATCCGCGACTTGTCACTGAAATCGCAGAAAGCAGTACAGAATTCGGCCAACAGATGCCTCACGGCGTTGAATGTGAAATGCTACTTGCGACCGCTGACTGTGACTGAAATCGTAGTTAGCTTTTGTAAAGTTGTTATTGTAATATATGTAACTTCTCAAGCACTGAGATTTCTAACAGATACGAGATTTCCTGCCCACCACTGGTCACGCAGCCCATTCGCACTTGGAGCCTCTTCGCTTGGTTACGCTATGCAGAGGCAGCCTAGTAGTGGCTCCGACACCATTGTGTTTGCTTCAGAGAGCCTCTACCTTATTGACGTTGAGAACTGGACTCTAAATCTTGCTGCAGTATTTATAATGAGTCTTTGTACGCTTGGAGAAATATAGGTTGAGTAAATCTTCTGTTTACTGTGTTAACTTCCTCGCTAATGATTTCTGCTCAGTTCCAGCTTTCCTACAATAGTTGCTGCACCATTATGTAGTTAAATGTTCAAATGTGTGTGAATCCCTAAGGGACCAAACTTCCGAGGTCATCGGTTCCTAGGCTTACACACTACTTAAACTAACTTGCGGTAAGGACAACACCCACACACATCCATACCCAACGGAGGACTCAACTCCGGTGGGAGGGGCCGCGCAATCCGTGACATAGTGTCTCAAACCACGCGGCCACTACGCGCGGCATTCTATAGTCCACTTCCCCTAACAGTTGTGTATGAAGTCGTAGCCAACAAAATCAAACATACAAAGGATTGTAAATTATACCGATAGTATTCTTCTGTGAGACTAGCATCTTTTGTCGTTCCGTAAACCTATGTCGTGAAGTGGAAACTAACAGTTAAAAATCCACAAATCTCCGATACCTGTAAATACAATGATGTTCACACACAAATACTTTAACAAGCAGAAACGACTGTCACCACATTTCCGTGTATGTAAATCTGAAGATACTTGGGTTTTCAAAATAAAAGCAAGTATTTGTTTCACCAGAAGAAATCACCTGCATCATGTCACCGTAGCAATGTTTAGTCGTTCTGCAGAAAGCTATGAATTTCAAATCTGTCTGTTAAGCTCCTTGACTGCCTATATTTAGCCTACCGTTTATATTTCTCTGGATGTGCGGATGAATCCAGAATATTCTTCGTTTTCTTATTCGTGTGTCATAGCAATAGAGAACCACATCTTCCTCTGAGCCTTAATCTGTGCTGGACATGACGAGTGTAACAACCGACTGTATTTTATGTAGCGACAAGAAAGTGCAAGCTGGTTTACCAGCAGACCTGTCATCAATGTTAGGTGATAATGAGCTGAATGTGGCACGTGTTTGGCGATTTCGTGTTTTGTTTTCCCTTCTACTTAAGCTCTTAGGCAGAAGCTTTTAGTATGTTAGAGAACGACTGGCTCATCCACTTACTATTTTTATGATCCGCCAATCTTCTTTTCTTGACTTGCCTCTTAGTGGCTGTCCAGAAAGGGATATCATTGTTTGTAAGGGTTTGCCTTGACTCGCTTGCTGCACTGTACCGTTCAAAAGAGTTGTGTGCGTTCGTGTAAACTAGAATACAAGCGACCGTTATGTGGTCTTATGTTGTACATTGGCTATCCTCATTTTATGTGCTATAGCCCCACGCACCTCCCACGGGCGGTGATGACGGCGATGTTGAGCGCCCTCCAGATGCAGCAGCAGCTGCAGCTGCAGGAGCAACAACAGCAACGTGTGTAACCAAAAGATGCTCAGGTGCGACAAACAATGCTTCGTCTCCTTTGTGCTCGCTCATATAAACTGCAGTTTTTCGTTTCTGAGTTGCGTCCATCTACGGAATTCCGTTGCCAGTTACATCGCAACTAGTTACCAATATACAGAGTGAGTCACCTAACATTACCGCTGGATATATTTCGTAAACCACATCAAATACTGACGAATCGATTCCACAGACCGAACGCGAGGAGAGGGGCTAGTGTAATTGGTTAATGCAAACCATAAAAAAAGCACGGAAGTATGTTTTTTAATACAAACCTACGTATTTTTAAATGGAACCCCGTTAGTTTTGTTAGCACATCTGAACATATAAACAAATACGTAATCAGTGCCGTTTGTTGCATTGTAAAATGTTAATTTCATCCGGAGATATTGTAACCTAAAGTTGACGCTTGAGTACCACTCCTCCGCTGTTCGATCGTGTGTATCGGAGAGCACCGAATCACGTAGGGATCCAAAGGGAACGGTGATGGACCTTAGGTACAAAAGAGACTGGAACAGCACATTACGTCCACATGCTAACACATTTTTATTGGTCTTTTTCACTGACGCACATGTACATTACCGTGAGGGGTGAGGTACACGTACACACCAGGTTTCCGTTTTCAATTACGGAGTGGAATAGAGTGTGTCCCGACATGTCAGGCCAATAGATGTTCAATGTGATGGCCATCATTTGCTGCACACAATTGCAATCTCTGGCGTAATGAATGTCGTACACGCCGCAGTACATCTGGTGTAATGTCGCCGCAGGCTGCCACAATACGTTGTTTCATATCCTCTGGGGTTGTAGGCACATCACGGTACACATTCTCCTTTAACGTACCCCACAGAAAGAAATACAGAGGTGTAAGATCAGGAGAACGGGCTGGCCAATTTATGCGTCCTCCACGTCCTATGAAACGCCCGTCGAACATCCTGTCAAGTGTCAGCCTAGTGTTAATTGCGGAATGTGCAGGTGCACCATCATGCTGATACCACATACGTCGACGGGTTTCCAGTGGGACATTTTCGAGCAACGTTGGCAGATCATTCTGTAGAAACACGATGTATGTTGCAGCTGTTTGGGCCCCTGCAATGAAGTGAGGAACAATGAGGTGGTCGCCAATGATTCCGCACCATACATTTACAGTCCACGGTCGCTGTCGCTCTACCTGTCTGAGCCAGCGAGGATTGTCCACGGACCAGTAATGCATGTTCCGTAGATTCACTGCCCCGTGGTTTGTGAAACCCACTTCATCGGTAAACAGGTAGAACTGCAACGCATTCTCTGTTAATGCCCATTGACAGAATTGCACTCGATGATTAAAGTCATCACCATTTAATTGCTGATGTAGCGACACATGAAACGGGTGAAAGCGGTGACGATGCAGTATGCGCATGACACTACTTTGACTCAGTCCACCGGCTCTCGCAATGTCCCGTGTACTCATGTGTGAGTTCATGGCAACAGCAGCTAACACACCAACTGCACCCGCTTCTCTTGTGATGAGCCTGTTACGGACCCGTTTGCGTGCTACGACCATACCTGTTGCATACAGTTGGCGGTAGATGTTTTGCAATGTACGGCACGTTGGATGCTCTCTGTCCAGGTACCGTTCTGCATACACCCTGCAGGCTTCAGCTGCATTTCGTCGACACTCGCCATAGATGAGTATCATCTCCGCCTTTTCAGAGTTCGAATACACCATGGTCACAGTTCCTACAACACTACACTATCACAGACATCTGGTAACATGGTGTACTACAGTTGGTCTGCGTGCGGAGACGAATGCAGAATAACAATAGCAGCAAGTGCTACATGCGGACACTGCGACAGCTAGACCAAACCACAACAGTGCACTACAGCCACACTCATAAACACGGTCGTCATCGTAAACATGTCCCTGCAGATGCTGCTCACCGACCGTGGCCCCTGTTTGTTACAACACTCAACTGAACGTCGGAGGTTTCAAGCGTCAACTTTAGGTTACAATATCTCCGGATGTAATTAACATTTTACAATGCAACAAACGGCACTGATTACGTATTTGTTTACATGTTCAGATGTGCTAACAGAACTAACGTGGTTCCATTTAAAAAACGTAGGTTTGTGTTAAAAAGCATACTTCCGTGCATTTTTGTATGGTTTGTATTAAACAATTACACTAGCCCCTCTCCTCACGTTCGGCCTGTGGAATCGGTTCGTCAGTATTTGATGTGGTTTACGAAATATATCCAGCGGTAACGTTAGGTGACTCACCCTGTATATCATCTGCTTGTTACGTTCGTTTGCAGTCGCTTCGTGTGCGAACGGGTTTATACTATATTTGCCACTGAGCTTTCTGCGCAAACTGTACAGTTTCGTAATGCGGTCACGGCGAGGCGGACAGGATAGTGCTAATCCTGTCTCGTGGTTGCACAGTGTGGCTTAGTAGCCACTTGCTGCAATGTAAAGCCTTCTATCTGTGAAATCCGTACGCTTGTCGCTCTTGTAGCAAAATGATCGTGCCACAGAGTGAATATGGTAACATATTTGGAGTTATATGCTGTCATCACGCTCTTTGACGAATCTAGTAGAAGCCAATGTTCACAGTATACCTAACACATGCAACAGTAACAAGTAATGTATAGGCTAATTTGTAGAGGATGCTGCGGAAGTACTGTAGTTGCGACCGACAGTGCAAAAGATTAATTTGGATTACAAGAATGAGAGAGTGATACCTAAAGGCAATATAGTAACCCTTAATGCCGAAAAAAATGCAACGCCCTCCCGGACAGCGTACAGCGGCAGATGTGTATCCTGGGGGTCATAATTTGAATGATTTATTTCTCGCGACCACAGACGATCCGATGCTGCTCCGGGCGCCTGTCTGTGCGTCCTCTGTTTTGCCTCTGTAGGCAGTAACTTTGTTGAGTTTAGAGGTGAACGGTATTTAGAAAATTCGTCCTACGGTACAACCATGCCCCACTGGAGAGATCGTACTCTTGCTGAACAGCTTCAGCGATTTAAAGGTGCTGGGTTGCATTGTTTCAATGCGGTAAGCTGGGTAGACGTATTTACGAAATGCTGCACATGTTCGGCATATTGTGTCGGCGATGCGTCGCCGCTTTCAACAGTGGTCTGTGAAACATTCCCACTACTGTAGACCAGGTTCTGGATGTCCGCGTTGTGTAGATGCACATCAAGATGAGGCATTGTGCGGACAGCGGTGGCCGACTGAACATCGTCCAGACATGAAAACCGTTCACAGGGACCATTGGGAACAGCCCGCTTGCAGGAGGATTAAGATCGGTTGTGTGTCTAACAAGCCCACCATTGACACCATGACAGCGTGAAACAGGAGAGTTAACCGGCGCTCTGCTGCCTTCAATGATGAGAGTAGGTTGTGTCAATAGACGAGTGCTACAGCTCGTGGTCACATTTGGTGTTTCTGCGTCGTAAATGACCAATGCCCGCTACATTCCACAGGTTGCTGTCCTGTACTACTGCCGTTTCATCGACAGGAAGGTCATGTACGTTTTCGGCAGGACAATGCACGTCCACGTAAGGGTGCTGCCACGTAACAGGCTCTTCGTGGTGTGCAACAGCTCCGGTGAAGTGGGAACTTATTCGTTCTCCAGAGCCTGCAAGAACCATTGCCTTTTTAATTGCAACAAAAGTTGCAAGATGCTTGCACCAGGATATAATTCCGCTTCTGTGTGATCGTTTACATGCGAGAATATAAGTTTGCGTTGTTGCCAAAGGGTGATACTGTGTATCAACGTTCGATACCACACTTGTTAGGGGTTGCAGATATCGACCCCGGTCCGTAATAGATATCGCTAGACCCGCGAGTCGCGACTAGCGCCGCTAGAGCCGCTCCGTGGCTTGTGACTAGTATCTAGCGAGCTGTCGTCCACTCTTGCTCGGGACGTCAACTAGGAATGTAGCATAGCCTTCAGCTGATAGGAAGGCGCTTAGTCAAGTATGGCATAAGTAATGCCTCTCTAGATATGTTTATAATTATACAGGGCTATTACAAATGATTGAAGCGATTTCATAAATTCACTGTAGCTCCATTCATTGATATATGGTCACGCCACACTACAGATACGTAGAAAAACTCATAAAGTTTTATTCGGCTGAAGCCACACTTCAGGTTTCTGCCGCCAGAGCGCTCCTTACCAACTTCACTGCCAAACCTGCAATATATGTTTCTATTTAGCATCGGCCACCTGTCATCATAACAACTAACGACGAGAATAATAACAGATACTCTGTGTTTTGTAACTATTTGGGCACTATTTACTGTGACATATGTGTTTCATTTGGTCTGAATTTGTCATCATATACTCCCACATTGATAAACTTACTGTCACGTCACTTGTTAAAAAGATGACTTTTGGTTGAAGCTGTTGTATTTTTTTCCGGCAGTGTATATGCGCTCCCAAAGGACCATAGGAGGAAACAAATAAAACAGGACAAAAATAAGGGGGAATCATAGCAGCGTTTTGATAGGAAATTCAGAAATATTATAACACGTGGAAGTGTATTTCAGTTAGGGTCGGAGTAATAGGTTGTAAATGGTGAGAGAAAAACTGAAGATATGACATCTGTGGGCACCATGATCACTTTTGATATAGTGAAGAAAGACGCAACTTGGGGTACGTTTTATATTTAACGAGATAGGTTTCGATCTTCATTTCAGGTCATTACTACGAATCTAATTACTACGAATTACAGTAATATAATGAAGAAAGACACTACTTGGGCTCCTTTTGATATTTAACCAGATAGGTTTCGATCATTATTTCAGGTCCTCTTGGGATCAACATCTAATTACTACGTATTACAGTTCGTCAGTAGGATGAAGGTCCGGACGTAAGTTCAGAATGTTAAAGCGTAGTTGTCCACATATAGCTGTGAAGAGACCACGTTACCGGTCTTGACAGACTGAAATCAAATATACAGATAGTAGAAGTTGGTAAAGGAGGATAAAATTCTCTGCATTCGATACAGTTTAGAAAAAAGTCTACACCACAGCATCGCATCGGTACCTTCAATTTGATTGAACATGAGTATTTGCTGTAGTTTCGCGTTAACGATACTTTTTTAAGTGAGGTACGACTTCGAAGGTTGCCTAGTTCTCTATGAGGGGTATTTTATCAGCAACACTGATAAACCCTTTCATAGGAAAGCTGTAGTCATTTTCAGATCATTGCACCATCAGTGAAAAAAGTAATGGTTGTGCCAACAAATTGTGATTATTTTTATTTTAGCTAAAGCCTCGGTCATGGTTAATTTTCTTGAACGATAGCGCCCCATTTGGCTGTAATCATTTTTATTTTATTGTTATACAATGCAGATTTCGGTCTTTGGCCATTTTCAAACACAAAAACTTATTTATATGTCAAAAGGTATCAGACTGGTCTGAAATACAAGTCCTAATCAGAAAAACATATCTGTTCATATAGTCGAGATCTGTAATTAATAAAATTGAGAACATCTCTAAAACTTCTCAATAAGTTGCAGACTTTCATTTCTGGGCCCTATAGCGCAGCTGTTATATTAAACAGGTAACCAATAGACGGGTACGCGTCTCGCTATTCTGTCTGAACAGCAAGGTCGAAATTTGCAAGAAATAAAGTAAAAAAAATGTATTACAGTCAGATGGCGGCAGTGTCATTGAAAGAATTGCGATTAATTTGAGCTTAAGTTAAGGCGTGTGGAAACCCTCTGTTCGTACAAAAGAAAATATCTTAACTATATTTTTTATTTATGGTGAGACTAAACAGATACGAGCGACATAAAATAAATTCGAGGACATTCTGATGAGGTCACTACGGAGCGTGACCTGATGTAAATATTGAATCTAGTATATAATTTTTGTGCATAAGAAACCTCGGTGCTGTGTTTCGAGCAAAAAGCAGTTCCTTTAGAAATCATTCCATTTTCCTGGAGCAAAGAGAAAGCGTTTGACGTTACGTGTTACGCATTATTCATGAACTGAGTTTACGAGAAATATGTAATAAGAAGCAATAAATCTACGACAACTGGAAGCAGCAGTTTACTAAATATACGCGGTTTAATAATGGAAGTTAAGACACCAAACTTCCTCGTAAAATAAATTGGAGAAATGTTAAGATAAATCTCTCGTTTATCCATTTTAGATAGCATACCGTATTAATTTTATTATGTAATTATCATGACAGCCAATAAAGCATCTTGTTACTGAGAAAAATAGCGGAAAACTGATGCTCACGTTGCCTGAAACCTCTTGTTCGCTCACCAAATTAACGGCTTGTCTGCGGTTTTTTTTCTCTGTCCTCAGCTCCCAGGTCGTTACTTGCGTCCTTCATTATACTCGATAGAAAAATTTCTCTCCTTCAGTATCGATAGTTATTAAAACTTAGCAAGCGAACTGCGAATGAACTTTGTGCAAGCTATGTCGAAACTCCTCTCTCGCAGGCCCCGGCGCGGAACATGGGAAGACGCTCTTTTGTGGTCCTGTAGGTAACTTCCTTGTGGCTCTGTTAGGGACTTATCAAGTTAGGACCGCCGGCAACAACCAACTTGTAATGCTCGAAGTGATCAGGGGCAAGTTATTCCCGCGCACTGTGGCCCACGCTGTCCTAATTGGCAAAAACAGTACCGGCGTAAATTTACAATGAGCCTCCAATAATGCCCAGGACCTGCAGAGCCATGCTGTGGGAGGGATGGAGGGATGAGGTGAAGAGGGGTGGCGGGGGAGGAGGGAGAGGCGGCTGCTAAATGTTAAATACGGCCAAAACTTAAACACGGCTGCTGACCAGAAACTGGACGCCCTGGAAGTAACAAAGAAGTCTGCGGAACTAAGAGGCAGGAATACACGCTTTAGAGGGGGGCCCACGAAGTTACCTGGGCAGTTAGTAAGATAGTCTTTAAGCAGAAATTTCTGCAGAGTGGGAGTGGTTGCTGAGCGAAGCCAGTGAAGTTTATGATATTAAGGGAGTGTTATAAATAGAACTTAGATTTGTAAACGCATTCCGACAGAGAAATAAGCAAATAAGCAAGAAAGTAGAAAAAGTAAACATCAATACGATAAAAGGAAATAAACTTTAATATCCAACAGATTTTCGTTCCGTATCCCAAAGAAAGCAGGTGTTGGCAGATGTGAAAATTACCGAACAATCAGTTTAATAAGCCACAGCTGCAAAATACTAACACGAATTCTTTACAGACGAATGGAAAAACTAGTAGAAGCCGATCTCGGGGAAGATCAGTTTGGATTTCGTAGAAATACTGGAACACGTAAGGCAATACTGACCTTACGACTTATCTTAGAAAAAAGATTAAGGAAAGGCAAACCTACGTTTCTAGCATTTGTAGACTTAGAGAAAGCTTTTGACAATGTTGACTGGAATACTCTCTTTCAAATTCTAAAGGTGGCAGGGGTAAAATACAGGGAGCGAAAGGCTATTTACAATTTGTACAGAAACCAGATAGCATTTATAAGAGTCGAGGGGCATGAAAGGGAAGCAGTGGTTGGGAAGGGAGTAAGACAGGGTTGTAGCCTCTCCCCGATATTATTTAATCTGTATATTGAGCAAGCAGTAAAGGAAACAAAAGAAAAATTCGGAGTAGGTATTAAAATCTATGGAGAAGAAATAAAAACTTTGAGATTCACCGATGACATTGTAATTCTGTCAGAGACAGCAAAGGACTTGGAAGAGCAGTTGAATGGAATGGACAGTGTCTTGAGAGGAGTATATAAGATGAACATCAACAAAAGCAAAACGAGGATAATGGAATGTAGTCGAATTAAGTCGGGTGATGCTGAGGAAATTAGATTAGGAAATGAGGCACTTAAAGTAGTAAAGGAGTTTTGCTATTTGGGGAGCAAAATAACTGATGATGGTCGAAGTAGAGAGGATATAAAATGTAGACTGGCAATGGCAAGGAAAGCGTTTCTGAAGAAGAGAAATTTGTTAACATCGAGTATAGATTTAAGGGTCAGGAAGTCATTTCTGAAAGTATTTGTATGGAGTGTAGCCATGTATGGAAGTGAAACATGGACGATAAATAGTTTGGACAAGAAGAGAATAGAAGCTTTAGAAATGTGGGGCTACAGAAGAATGCTGAAGATTAGATGGGTAGATCACATACCTAATGAGGAGGTATTGAGCAGAATTGGGGAGAAGAGGAGCTTGTGGCACAACTTGACCAGAAGAAAGGATCGGTTGGTAGGACATGTTCTGAGGCATCAAGGGATCACAAATTTAGCATTGGAGGACAGCATGGAGGGTAAAAATCGTAGAGTGAGACCACGAGATGAATACGCTAAGCAGATTCAGAAGGATGTTGGTTGCAGTAGGTACTGCGAGATGAAGAAGCTTGCACAGGATAGAGTAGCATGGAGAGCTGCATCAAACCAGTCTCAGGACTGAAGACCACAACAGCAACAACAACAACAGCATTATTATTTTACCTGTAGATTATAAAATACGTAACGAAGTCGGATACTGTTTTCGTCGTGATGCCTCTGCATCTGTCAGTGGAATACGTTCCCTAGAAGAGATCAAAGGTATATATGAGATTATTGATGATTTTATGAGGTGAATTACTTTTTTGAACCTTTTTCTTCACGTTGTAGATTTGAAATTGTATTGAGAAATAGGGATTTATCACTAATAAGAAACTGAAATTGATGTCTATGGATTTCTGATGCAATCATTTCGCCCGACAGAGAAATGAATGTTCTGAAGAAGTATTGTTAGCTTTAATTTCTAATTAATCTGATTTCAAAAGACTTTACCTTCTACATGAATGAGGGTAGACACTGGGGGTGAATTTTTGCTTATGTATAAGACTACAACGTTTTTATTTCCTAAGAACCATCCCATTTTACAAGAGTATATCTTTTACACGCTTGGTGGCCGAGCGGTTCTAGGCGCTTCAGTCTGGAACCGCGCGACCGCTACGGTCGCAGGTACGAATCCTGCCTCGGGCATGGATATGTGTGATGTCCTTAGCTTAGTTAGGTTTAAGTAGTTTAAGTTCTAGGGGACTGATGACCTCAGAAGTTAAGTCCCACAGTGCTCAGAGCCATTTGAACCGTTTTACACGCCTGCACATACAAGCGTCGGGTATTTTTTACAAATACGTTTAGGACAAATATTTTTATTTACTTTTCACAGTTCATGAGTGTTTTCCCAAAGAACGCACTACGAACATCGAGATGGCTGTCATACTCGTTCCATACGTTCCTGAACATGTCAGGAGTTAACTGTATAGAATTACCATGCTTGGCGACGTCGCAGTTCACGCAGGGGCGTTGGAAGGAGAGGCACACAGAATGATAATTCACATGCCGGTAAATGCTATCTGGGTTTTGCCATATGACAGTAAATAAATGTCATTCATTCAACAACAGACAGACGTAGTCTAAAAACCATCATTGTAACATTGCTAGCAACTGTGGGTTTACTAATTGCTATTTATGTTTGTAGATACACCATGTGATCGAAAGTATACGGACACACCAAAAACATACGTTTTTCATATTAGGTGCATTGTGCTGCCACCTATTGCCAGGTACTCCATATCAGCGACGTCGTGAGTGAGCAGACTGGGGCGCTCCGCGGAACTCACGGACTTCGAACGTGATCAGGTGATTGGGTATCACTTGTGTCATACGTCTGTACGCGAGATTTCCACACTCGTAAACAATCCTAGGTCCACTGTTTCCGATGTGATAGTGAAGTGGAAATGTGAAGGGACACGTACAGCACAAAAGCGTACAGGCCGACCTCGTCCGTTGACTGACAGAGACCACCGACAGTTGAAGAGAGTCGAAATGTGTAATTGGGAGACATCTATCCAGACCATCACACATGAATTTCAAACTGCATCAGGATCCACTTGAAGTACTATGACAGGTAAGCGGAAGGTGAGAACGATTTCATTGTCGAGCGGCTGCTCATAAGCCACACTATACGCTAGTAAACGCCAAACGACACCTCGCTTGGTGTAAGAAGCGTAAACATTGGATGATTGAACAGTGTAAAAACGTTTTGTGGACTGACGAATCACAATAAACAATGTGGCGATCCGATGGCAGTGTGTGGGTATGGTGAATGTCGGGTGAACCTCATCTGCCAGCGTGTGTAGTGCCAACAGTGAAGTTCGGAGGCGGTGGTGTTATTGTGTGGTCGTGTTTTTCATGGAGGGGTCTTGCATTCCTCGTTGTTTTGCGTGGCACTATCACAGCACAGGCCTACACAGATGTTTTAAATACCTTCTTGCTTCCCACTGTTGAAGAGCAATCCGGGGATGGCGATTGCATCTATCAACACGATCGAGCACCTGTTCATAATGTACGTCCTGTGGCGGAGTGGTTACACGACAATAACATCCCTGTCATGGACTGGCCTGCACTGAGTCCTGATCTGGATCTTGTAGAAAACCTTTGGGACGTTTCGGAAGGCCGACTTCGTGCCAGGCCTCACCGACCGACATCGATACCTCTCTTCAATGCAGCACTCCGTGAAGAATGGGCTGCCATTCCCCAAGAAATCTTCCAGGACCTGATTGAATGTATGCCTATGAGAGTAGAAGCTGTCATCAAGGCTAAGGATGGTCCAGCACCATACTGAATTTCAGCATTACCGATAGAGGGTGCCACGAACTTGTAAGTCTTTTCAGTCATGTGTCCCGATACTTTTGATCACATAGTGTACCACCACCACCATTATCATCACCGTTAGCGATTTTACATTCTCTTTTTGAACAAGCGGTGGAATCGAAATATAAATTACATATGCAGACACACGGATATTTTAAAATTTTTAATGTTTCAAGTGTCTTGTTTCCAGTAGTGTAACGGAAGACCGATTACTATAGGTCTTTACATCTATGAATTCACAAGTTGTTACACTTACTAAAGCTGAAACTCGATTAATAATCCATCCACCAAGCAGTTTTCTTATTGTTATGCGTTAAGTAGTGGATGTATTCATATTTATTTATGTTAAGCTAACTTTTTGCTCGCGGCTTCGCCCACGTGCGCATACGTAACAAATATTTAGCGCGCGCGTGTCCATACACACACACACACACACACACACACACACACACACACACACACACACACAGGCGCGCTCTGTATAAGGAATAGTGAAATGAAAACGAGACAGATAGAAAAACATGAAACTGTTTACCATCTGAAAAGTAATCTCCATAATTGTCAATACATCTATCCGCCTCTGAGAAATGGCGGTTAGAGCCTTCATGGCAAAATGTTTGCTGTTGCCTACGATACCGTGATTGTACCCAGACGTGCACCTCTTCACGGCAGCTAATCGACGGCCACAAATGTCTTTCCTCAGGGTTTCAAAGTTATGGAAGTCGCATGGGTGAGGTCAGCAGCGTAGATGAAACAACCGTGGAAACATGTGGGCTGACACACATCTGACTATTTCGAGTACGCTGCACAAGTTTTGCTGGGAACCCCTTACACATCCTCCATATAGTCCCTATGTCTCCGCATGCGACTACGATGCTTTTGGGGCCCTAAAGAGTAGTTTGGAGGAAGAGGTGCACGCCTGAGTACAATCATGATTTCGTAGGCCAACGCAACCATTTTTCCATAAACGCACTGATCGTCTTGTCTCCCATTGGGATAAATGTGTTAACAGTTATGGCGATTACTTTCGAAATATTAAACAGTTTAATTTTTTTTCCATCTGTCTCGTTTCCACTTGACTGTCCCTTAGACCAGTAGATAATTTTTCTCTTGAGTGTCACCTGAATCCAGAGGAAACTGTCTGGTTCTCCGCAGTTTTACACGAAGCGAATCCAGACAGGACATTAAATGTAATTGCGATATTCAGCCGTGTATCATAATACTGGGTCCCAAAACGTGCTAAGGAAATTACTGACTCGCTGCAGTGTTCTTTCTCTCTACCTGTTTAACTCACTGAAAAGCACAGGTATTTTTTTTCGTACACTAAAAGAACTTATTTAAGAGCAAATAGTGTCAAATTTAAATTTTCTTTGTTTTGTATACTTGGTGTTGTGTCTCTTCTTGTCGCACAAGTGAGTATTAGCGCCCCAGCAGAGCTTGTTCTTGAAAAAACTTCGTGACATCAGAAGTCCCGATAATCGCGATATAACCAGAAATTTTACATGACATAAATACAAAAAATTCTATTAAAATTTTCTTGATAGTGCAAAATTCGCTAAAAAAGACAGCTACTAGTATCATCAGTGTCTATTGTCGCAGTAAGAGTGTAATTAGAAATTTCTAAATCGTATTTAACTATCGCATTTCGTACTGCTCACTAATCAGATAGACGCGATCTAGGCCTAAATTTTCCAAGTTATAAACCCTTAAAAACCTAACCAAACACGCTTGATACGTAAATTCTCTAAAAGCAAAGTAATTACTAATTCATTCTTCTGCCTTTTATCTCTAAATCAGTACAAACACAACAACAACCGAACATAAGACCTTTGTGTCGTGTTTTGCTTACATGCAGCCAATCTCGCATCCTTGACAAATTTGAAACATTCTTTAAACTTAATTATTCTTTTGAAACTGGTCATGAGTGATAAATGTTGCAGCTGTTGTAGGGTAGTTAGTAGATGGATTTGTTGCTAATCTTGTAGGAAATATTTTCGCTGGGGGTGATGCAGTGGGGAGAAAGTTGGGAGAACAGAAGAGGCTCTCGCCTGGAACTGCAGAGTATGCAGTAGGTACATTTTGATTGGGGAACAGGAAAGGAAAATCTGTGCCCTACAGGCACAGTTGGAGGAAGCAAGAAAGGAACTTATAAGGATCAAGGGAGATAGGGGGAGGAGGGTGGTTCGGAACGGGCAGCTGGTAGGAGGATAGGACGAAAGAGAACGCGATATTACAGTTTTATCATCAACACCAAAAAGTGGTATCTACCACTGCCAGAGTTAAGTGGAGAAGAGCCTCAGGTAGAACGATTAGCAGGAAATGTGCAGCACACTTCAACCGAGGCCAGGAAGCCTAGGAGTGTACAAAGTCTTAGGAAGAAGAAAGTGCTGCTGCTAGGTGGTAGCCATGGCTCTCAGTTACAGGAAAGTTTAGTGCAGCGTACCAGACCACCAGTATCTCCAAGCCATATGCAGGGCTAAGCCATGTGGTAGAGGACTTAGGATATTCATGTAAGGACCATGTAGTGATAGTGGGTGGGACAGGAAACAGTTTGGACAGGGATGGGGCATATGACATAGGTGGTGACCTGGACAAGATAGCTCCCCTGATTCATGGCACCAAAGTACACCTTGTTGAGCTGTTCTGGCATCATGATCGGCCACACCTTACACCTTGATGGAGATGTGAGGCGAATCAATGTGGGGTTTGGGATGGCTCTGAGGGCAACCAACTTTGCTCATGTTTTTGTAGTGCCCATCGGGACTATCAACAGATGGGGTTTCACTAGGCATGGCCTACACCTAAACAGGGCTGTGAAGGGAAGATTGGTACAGCTGAGTCATGAAAGTGTAGGGGGTGGATCTCGGCCCGCACATGGTCAAATACTTGTTGTCATAGGTAGCAAAAGTAAGTCTTTTTTAGGATAAATCCAGACAATAGGTTCCCCTGCCTAAGGAATATCTCCAGCACTTTAAAAAATACTGAAACAATCACTCACAAGATAGATTTCAACACTCCAAATATCACACATACCAGATGTCACAAAGATAAACAAACAACTGGAAAGAGTAACATGGGCCATTTCACAGACTTAACAATCCTCCATCAAAACATGCAATCAATAAAAAATAAAATACAACTATTAGAAGTTGAGCTCCAGTCTTTGAACTGCACAGTTGTTTGTGTTACTGAGCACTGGTGTAGAGAGACAGAAATCCAACATGTAGTGTTATCATCTTATGAAAGGGCAAACTCTTACTGCAGAACTGCTTCAAGGGATATAGGATCATGCATTTATATCAAAAAAGGAACATAGTTCAAATCAAGACATGAACTCAGTACAGCAAGTGAAGACAAATACTTTGAAATATCAGCTATTCAATTAATAGGGCTTGATATCACCAAGAAATTAATAATTTTATATTTGTATAGATCTCCCATTGGTACTGTGGACACTTTTTTCAATAAATTAACAGAAGTTCTAGATAAAGTCTCAAGTACAAATGTCAACATAATTCTGTATGGGGACATTAACATCAACACTAATATCATAAATGAATCCAGCAGCTCCCTTAAAATATCCTTCAAAGTTTTGGCATGTCCCTATTGGTCTATAGTGCTACAAGGGTTACTACAGTGATGGCATCAGTAATTGGCCATGTGGTCACAAATGGTGACAGGGAAACCTGTGATGTTGCTGTAAAAGGTATCTCACTATCAGACCATCTATGTCAAATAACAACAGTAAAATCAGGTATCGAATCGTTCCCTAAACTACAAGACTACAAACGACATATATGAGAAATCAAAGGAATTAGCAAAACAAAGCTGGGATGAAGTGCATAAGGAAACCAATGTGAATATGAAATTCTCTAAGTTCTCGACATTATTTAAATTGAAAAGGCATTTCCAAAAGTATGCATGTCTGTATCAACATCTCACAAAAACAGATGGATAACAGCAGGTATTAAGAAGTCCTCCCAAATGCTTAAATACCTCAGTTCCATGAAAAAGTGTATCAATGATCCAGAATTCTTAAATTTCTATCATAGATACAAGAAGATGTATAGGAAGGTGCTGATTGCTGCAAAAAGTCATTTAATGACATAACAGTATATAATGCAGAGAATAAAAGCAAAGCAGTCTGAGATGTTATAAAAAGGAAACTGGAAGAGGCAAAGAAATGCAGAATAACATACTGCTAAGGGAGGTGGATAAGGTAATAAATGATCCACAACACTTAGCAAATCATGTAAATGAGCATTTTTCAAGTATTGCAGAGAAGTTAAAGCAAAAATTCCCCAAAACAGATACAACACCAATGAATAATGTTGCACTGAATACAATGACTTTACTTCCAACCACAGATAATGAAGTCAATAAAACTGTTCAAAAACTAAAAAATTAAAAGTCAGTAGCCTTAGATGAAGTACCAATGTGTATATTGAAACAATGCATAGAGATTATACAAGGCCCCTTAACAAATATAATAACTGAATACTTCACATCAGGGACATTTCCAGAGCAGTTAAAACAGGTAAGAGTTGTACCTTTGCTTAAGAAACGTAATGAAGAAGACATAGAAAATTACCAGCCCATTTCCCTGCTGTCGCCATTCTCAAAAATAATAGAAGCAATTATGAAAGACAGATTAATGAATTACCTGACTAAATACAATCTTTTAAGCGAATCACAGTTTGGTTTCCGAAGTGGCAAAAATATGGAGTCAGTCATAGTAGAATTCACAAAGATGAGAGTGTCACAGGCATATTTTAGGATCTTTCTAAGGCGTTTGACCGAGCGAGGTGGCGCACTGGTTAGCACACTGGACTCGCATTCGGGAGGACGACGGTTCAATCCCGTCTCCGGCCATCCTGATTTAGGTTTTCCGTGATTTCTCTAAATCGTCTCAGGCAAATGCCAGGATGGTTCCTTTGAAAGGGCATGGCCGATTTCCTTACCCATCCTTCCCTAACCCGAGCTTGCGCTCCGTCTCTAATGACCTCGTTGTCGACGGGACGTTAAACACCACTAACCTAACCTAACCTAAGGCGTTTGATGCAGTTGACCACAAGATTCTATTAGATAAATTAGAAGGATTAGGAATAAGAGGGCTAGCTAATGAGTGGTTTCGATCACACCTAGCAGATAGGGTACAAAGAGTAGAGATAGATCTAAACATTCAGTAAAACACTTATCAGAACCAAAATACAAGGTAGCGTATTAGGACCAATACTATTCCTGATATACATCATTGTCTTTCCCAGTAGTGTTACTCATGGTGAAAAAATTCCCTGATGACAGCAATATTATAATAATTGAGAAAACAAGAGAACTCCTTGCAGAGAAAGAAAATGAAGCTCTCAAGGAAGTTTACAATTGGTCAATAAGCAAGAAAGTGACATTGAACATAAAGAAAACTAATGCCATGAATTCCAGTTTGAAGAGGGAAAAATGACAATGTTAAATTAAATGTAGATAGTACATCTATAGACTGTATAAGAAATGCAAAATTTCTGGAAATGAAAATTGATTCTAAGTTGAAGTGGTTTGAACACACAAAGGTTCTTGCAAACAATGTCATCAGAATGTTATGCCCTTAGAATACTATCATCAGTGTGTAACATGCAGTGTTTTTCAGTTACATGCTATTCATATGTACACTCAATTCTTAGCTATGGCATTCTTTTTTAGAGAACAATGAACAAAATATGAACACAATTTTCAAACTCCAGAGTAGAGCCATAAGAAACATAACCAAACATTGTAGGCGAGCTCATTGTAAAGATCTGTTCAAAACACTGGGGATTTTAACTACTCCATATGATTACATTTACCAGACTTGTACACACATTGGTGATTGCTGCACAAACATTTCTGTCCATGACCATGTAACAAGACCTAGACTCAACTTACATTTGCCAACAAAAAATAAATATAAAACACAAAACAGCATTTTCTACCAAAGAATAAAACTGTACAATAAATTACCAAACAGATAAAAGAAATTGCAAAATTACAGTTATTTAAAAAGGCAGCTAAAAAGGACCTGTTATGCAATACTTTTTATACATTGATGGATTACTTAGATAAGACAGAGTAGGGGTTTGGCAAAAAAATGCTATACAAATAAATAATAATTATGATTATAAAATATCCAACATTCCACATAACACCTTCACACTATGGTTTTTCCCTCTTTTTTTCCTTTTCTAGAAAAACTGACCCCTAAGATATGCATTGGACAGTGCTAAGACCTCTTCCTCTTTCTGAGCTCAATATCTCACTCATTATAGAGGGATGCTAACTCAGTTTTTCAGCTTAATAAATGGGAAGTTGTGGTATAGAAAATGGCGCAAAGATCACCAATTTGTGTGTGTGTGTGTGTGTGTGTGTGTGTGTGTGTGTGTGTGTGTAGTGAGTGAAGGGTTATGAAACAATGTGTGTATAGTTGTGCAGTGACTGCTACTGAGATATGAGTGAACAGTGTGGGATTACATTATTTAATAAGTTATTGGTCAAAAAAAGTATTGTATACTAGGAGTAAATCTAATGATTGTAAGCGACATGAGTAAGCGACAAGATGTTTAACGTTCATTTCTCTTCACAGAACTTGAAGGTAGGAATCTTGTCCACTGCGTTTAGCCAGATTAACGGTGATCTGTGGCTGATACGTCGGCACAGACTATGATGCTGCTGTAAGCACAAGGTTTCGGAGCACGCCGTTCAATGTACATTATTGGACACTGGTGTCTGTAGCAGATCGGCTGGTCGGATGAGACAATTTTATTTTACATAGAGACGGTGATTGTGTCCAGATATGGCGTCAACTAGTGTTACAAAAACATTGATAAACTATCGACTAATCGATAGTATTTGCCCAATCATGGCTATCGGTAGGCTGGTTTAACCATCGATAGTCCTGTCATTTACAATGTGATTCGTTTTGAATGGCGCATGAAAAATTGTCGTTTCCTATTACCTCCATGGCGTTTGGAGTACAGACAGAAAGTAGACTGTGTGGAGGTATTTAATCAACAACAAATATGGTGGCACCTTAGGCAGTCTAAGTTGTTTATAATCTAAACTGCTAAGAGATTGGTCGCTTTGGAGGAGCGGTCGTGAAAGAGGGAATTTTCTTGTTTGTCTTTCAGTGATGACAGCTCACGGTCGTGCGCATCATGTACCGATCAGATGATTATGGTAAAAAGTACGCACTTAAATAATATGGATCCGTGAATGTACATTATACTGATTTGCATCTTCAAATGTGTGAGCTTGCTTACTTGTAACAAGGGATACAAATGTAAATAAGGCTGTTGTAATACGGCGCAGTCAGTAGAGGAAAAAATAATACTTTAAAGATTTGTTAAGTGTTTCTGATTGTACTGTACAAAGCATTTTAAAATAAATACCATTATTGCCGTTATTAATTAAACATACCTGCTGTTGTCCTCCTCTGTTTATGAGTTCTCATTGTACTTACAAGTGGTTTCAGTTGTACATGTTAAAATGTAAAGTGATTCGGAAACACAAAACACTGACGCAGTCCTAATGCCCGTGCGCCACTTCTGGTTTTTCAGAAGCACAAATATCATTTATATTTTGGTTGTCCATGTTGTGGTCGACTAGCGAAGCTTGTTTCTTCAAAAATATATCAGCTCCCGCAAAACTGAATATAGGAAAAGCACACCCCGTCGAGTGTCAAGTATTTTATTTGTATAATGGCTGGACACAATCATTAAAATATACAGCTGCATTTACATGCAATCTGCTTTCACAGCATTGGAGTGTATATTCATAAGTAATTTGGGCGAAATGTCAATGTTTCAGTGGATGTGAGACAAAACTAATCTTTTCTGGCCAATAGCTGACTGTGAATGTCCAGGAATGTTTTTGCAAAACTTCAAATCCTGTAGCTATTTCTTAAGCTCTTGCCCGTTATTGCTGAGATCCCTTCTCTGGGAGTTGTTCAGTGGATAAATTAGATCACCGTTATATTTTTTTCTTTTTTCAAGTTTACGTCATTCTGGAACCTGGTTAATAATTTTTCGAGCGTCACGAGGAGGAATTCTGCTTCTGAAACTTCTAGCTCTACGGGGTATCGTAGGAAGTCACCTCAATGCGCAAACAATGGCTTCTTCGTCACTCATTTCGGAATTTAAACGCTACACAACAGCAGCATTACTCTTTATTACGCAACTATAGTGCTACAACTGTTGAATGCTGTCGTTAGCAGCACTGAGACAAATAGCACAGTAGCGAAGAAGTGTTCCGAATGGTGCTGACATTAAACGATCAGTACTCTTCGCACGCCACCGATGGTCCCTGTTGGCTGAGGAAATTCCGCGCTTATAAGATTATTCTGTTTATGTAAGAGGTGCTTAAATAGAGCTTTTTGTTATTGTTTTGAAAATGAACCGTAAAAATCAATCATCGGTATGGAATTCTTTCAATAAAGTGGGAGATAATAGCCAGTTTGTAACGTGTGTAACCTCCCCACGAAAAATTTTAAAAGAAAAGGACGATACTAATTAGAAATGCTGATGGACATTGCTCTAAGCGTAACCTGCCCACAATGAAATGTACTGACAATGGCAACAAAAATGTGAAATTCGCAATCTGACTCAAATATAAAGCCTTCAAAAAATTAAAGTCCATTCAGTGACAAGAAAATTAAATTAAACCGAAATATCGGTCTTTGGCCCTGTGTAAAACAATCAGAATTAAAGTCTTACCTCAGAATAAATGGATGTCACATATCTGCTCTTGTTGTTGCGCACCGCTTCGAGGAACTGCATTGCAAATAATAATATTCTCTTTTTTTGTGATTTTAGTGGAGTTTTTCTTCAAAAGAAGTGGAATGAAATGGGAAGTGCAACGAAATCTTGAGTTCAATAAGAAATTAAATTTTTGAGAAAATGCTTTTGAAATAAAAAAATTATTATTGGGAGACTTGTTGGAGAATAATTACAATAAATAAAATTTTTCATTATCTAATGATTATATTAATTAACAGTATACCTTATTCCTCATCTTGACCAGTGTTGCCGACCGCCTACATCACACAACCGCACTGGGCTGCTACTACTGACCGACCGCTCTGCATGACGACTACAGACTGAGTACTGCTCTCAACTAGACAGAGCTACAGACTCGCAACGACTAACCGACCGACTCGCAACGACTACTACTAACAGACTGAGAACCGCTCGCAACACTCGCGCGGTCAAGCGCATACTCTCTGGTCCCAGATGCTACAATGTCTCGCCATCGCTGCTGCGTTACATACGTGTTTCATAACCCTCCACTGGGGGGGCAAAAATTTGGCAGCGATGGTGAGTCATTTGGACTTGCCAAGCGCGGCAAAATTTTTCTTTAATTAACAAAATTCTACAACTTACAGAATATTTAAATGTTGTGCACACGCACTAAGTACAAAATATACCAGACAAAGACAAAATGTGAATACAAAACATAGTAGCAAATCAGAAAAGTATATACAAATTATTTGACAGATAATAAAGTGCACAGGCACTGAAAAAAAATTCTTTAGCATATGCAGAACAAATAAACAGACTGGCAAGAATAATTAGATGTAGTACATAAAGTATATGTTGTGCACACGCACTAAGTACAAAATATATCAGACAAAGACAAAATGTGAGTACAAAACATAGTAGCAAATCAGAAAAGTATATACAAATTATTTGACAGATAACAAAGTGCACAGGCACTGAAAATTCTTTAGCATATTCAGAACAAATGAACAGACTGGCAAAAAAATATTATGTTGACAAGTGACATAGGTGTACTCGCATTGGAGTTCAGCGAATCGAAAAATGTATAACCTATGAACATAAATGATGTTACCAAAAAAATTTTTTCTTTATGTGACACGAATCAGGATAGGGAAGGGAAGGGTTGCATCATGGTTGTAGCACTTTAGATTGCACACAGCTGCTCTGAAAGTCCATATCTTTCCACAGAAGTACAACACCAAGTGACACAACTTGAAGATCTTTTCCCATCAGAATTTATCAGTGTAGCAAAGACACTGAACTGTCGTAGTAATGTTCCATGTTTTCATTTTGGCAGTACATTAGGTACACCAAACAGTGGGACCATAATAATGTCTTCATCGCTCATGGTGGTGGACAGCATGTCGTGTCAACACCACACTCTTACAAGGCACACCAACGTAGAATTAGTGCAAAACCAAAGATAGTGCTCCATGATCACTGGGATAAACAGGACAAATGGACATTGCAATAATTCAGGGTAGTCAGCTTATGAGGTGAAGGACATCAAGTCACATAATATTGACAGTTACAGACTTAATTAGCAGTTTGTGGCATTCATAGCCCAGTTATTGAACATTTCTGTACCAAGTATGTAGTATTACAGAAAAATGTTCATTAATTGTTGTACATAGAATCAGTAGCCTTCTTTTCCTGGTTACAAAGCATTATGAAATAATCGCATTCTTTTCAGTTACAGAGTATAATTAAGAATCATTAACCTTCTCCTAATTACAGTTAATTAATCATTTGTCATTCCAATAATCATTAGCCTTTGCCTAATTGCAGTTAATTAATCATTTGTCGTTAATTAATCATTTGTCTAATTACAGTTAATTAATCATTTGTCTAATTACCGTTAATTAATCATTTGTCGTTAATTAATCATTTGTCTAATTACAGTTAATTAATTGATCATTTGTCATTTCAATATAGTAAGAATTATTAGCCTTAATTAATTACAAAGCATTATTAAACAGTACCATAGTTAATTAATTAATTATGTGTCATTACAATCTATTAAGAATCATTAGTCTTTTCCTAATTACAAAGCATTATGAAACAGTCACATTCATTTCCAACAACAAAGTATCAACATTGGAAACAAGAGCTAATCAATGGCATAATTAATAACAATTCGTGGAGTGACATTAATTATTGGCACTCAGTGGCCAGCAAGTATTGAATAAAATCATCATTCAGTATTATTCAGATTATTACGAAGTCATTATTAAAAATCAGTTAATTACAGTCATAGCATTAATAATCATGGGCATTACAAGTACTCATTACAATAAACAGTGTTCCTCATTCAGTAGTATTCAGATCATTACAAAGGCATTATTAAAATCAGTTAATTACAGTCAAATCATTAGTAATCACAAGCATTATAAGTGGTAACATTACAATAAACAGTGTTCCTCCTTCAGTAGTATTCAGACCATTACAAAGTCATTATTAAAATCAGTTAATTACAGGCAAATCATTAATAATCACAGGCATTATACGTAGTATCATTATAATAGACAGTGTCAGTTATTAGCTAGTGACAAAGCATTATTTTGAATATAGTCTCATTAAGAGGTCATTAATCAAGTGCCATGCTATTCAGAGTTGATCAGTATTATTCAGAATTATCATAAACTAGTGACATTATGTGGGACTGGTAATACATTTTTTTTGTTAGCAATGCATTGCGTTGGGATCGATAATTAATTGCTGAGGCATAATACTTTTTGCTTTTGACCTATTGCTGCAAATGAGGATAGGTAACGTCATTCGTCATGAGTCAGCTGTAGCAAGATTATGTAACAAGGCAGTACATGTGATCACATTTATAAATGATAAACACAAATGGGTAAAAAATATAAAAATGCAAGTACTAGAACAGGTATAATAAGTAACAGGTTTAGTAAGTATCATGAAAAAAACTTCTCCTGGAAAAAAATACAAAAACGGATTATTGACCTGAAAGAAGAAACGCACACTATGCTGAAAAGAAGTGAACTTCGAATTAACAAGTAGTGAAATGTGTATAAAATGTGTTCCATAGCTGTCCTTTCCAAAAACTTTCCGTCATCCTACTATGCAATGTAACACCTGCTGTCAAAACAAACTGCAACAAATACTTAAATAACTACGTAGCATAAATACATAACTTCAACATTATCCTCATCTGTAAAGAAAAAAACTTCATTATCCATCACTTCATTATCCATATTATCATAACTTCATTATCATCATCACCTGTAAAGAAAAACCTCATTATTCATAATACCATTTCCTTCGTCATTATTCATCAGTATTCATTATCATCTGCAAAAAAATCACTTCATTACTCATTACATAACTATTCCTTATCTCTAGCATATTTCATCACTAAAACTAAGATGTGTAGTTCTCTCTGACAGCCTGCATCAATCACCTTGTATTCTGAAAGAAAAAATTAGTTAAGACTGCTATTCTATGATGAGTATAGTATATTCTTGTTAATGTTTGTTAATCCTGATCCATTTACTCTTCCTCATAAAGTTATTGCATCTCCTTTCGTTTATTCCGTAGGTGAAATTCCATTTATGTTAAATTTATTTCTTAGATTCATCATTCCTTTCTGAAATTGATGAACAAAGATTAATGTCCTGCATTTAAATCATATACCCACTAGATAATGACTGGTTAATGGTGACACAATTAAGCATACAGCATAACATGACAGAAAACGTAACGTGTCAAAGACATTGACAGTGTTCAGATGCAAAAATGTACACAGAATATCACAAAGCAGCAGCAAAAAAAAAAAAAAATGTAAAACAGTCACAATGTTGAGATGTCATAAGGCAAAAAAAAATGTCAAAGTCGACTGGTGTGTGTTATATCTTAACTATTTCATAGTCCATACAAACAAAACTGGAGTACAGTCATATACACAAAAAAAAATGGAAAATGTGCACGGTCTGATGTGTAACGACAAGAAAAGCGACCTGCTAACCTTACCTTGCCGGGCACTTGCCAAGAAAAAATACGATAATCATCAATAAGTAGTCACCTAGATATAATTGCAGAAATAGTCGTAAATGTGTAAATTCATCTGGAAAAATATGCACGGTCTGATGTGTAACGACAAGAAAAGCGACCTGCTAACCTTACCTTGCCGGGCACTTGCCAAGAAAAAATACGATAATCATCAATAATTAGTCACGTGAAATAATTGCATTAGTAAATGGCATCATAGTGTGTTGAATCATACAGTGGTTTCACTCAATAAACGGTTTAATGTTTGATATATGGTGATTGCCTTTCGATTTTCTAGTTCTCAAAGTTTCGACATGTACAACATTGGGGTGAGGGATGCTGCGAATCCGATATGGACCTGCGTATAGAAGTTCAAATTTACTGCACTTACCTTTTAATTTACTGGATAAATAATGTGTACGTACTAATATTTTCTGTCCAACGTGAAAGTCTCGGCGTCTACAAACCTGTTTTTGCTGTCTTCTCCGGCGCTCTGCGGCACTTTTGATGTTGTTCAGCGCAATGTTAATTATTTCGTGGTGTCGTAGGCGACGACTTTTGGGAAATTCTATTAATTCTTTAATTTTGTTCGGTGGTTCAACGTTTTTCAGTATAACAGACGGAGATAGCATAGTGGATTCATTTGGAATGGAATTAATTACATCTTGGAATGAGAGTATGTGTGTATCCCAATCAATATGTCTTTTGTGGCAATATATTCGGCACAGCTTACCAATTTCCTTCATTAATCTTTCACAGGGGTTCGAAGAAGCGTGGTACTTGGATATATAGATCGGAGAAATGTTTCTGGCTCGTAACATGCGTGTCCATACGCTACTACGAAATTGAGATCCATTGTCAGAAATTACTTTCATTACATGCCCTACATGAAATAGAAAATGTTTTACAAATGCTTTCGAAACCGTTTTAGCAGTAGCTTTGCGTAATGGAGTGAAAGTAACAAATTTTGAAGTGAGCTCAACAGCGACAAAAATGTAGCAAAAACCTCTGTTAGTTCTCGGAATCGGACCAAAAATATCTACAGCGGCCATATGTCTTAATTTAACAGGTACAATGGGATATAATGGAGGAATATGTGAAGTGGTGTCTGATTTAGCTTTCTGGCAAATTTTACAAGATGCTAAAACTCGTCGTATACGTTTCTCCATGTTAGTAAAATAACAGTTCTGTCTCAGTATAAGAAAACATTTTCGTGCTCCGTAATGTGCGTAGCTTAAATGAGTGTACCAGATTAATTTGTTAACCAGTTCGTCAGGAATGCATAATAACCAGCTGTTGCTGTCAGGATGAGAGCGGCGAAACAGAATGTCATTGCTTACAGTGTAATGGTTCCTAATCGTAACATTTTTCCTATCTTGCCAAAGGTGTTTAATTTCTTTCCACACATTGTCCTTATTTTGCTCTTGCGCTATGTCCTGTAGTGACGATGAAATAAAGTTTTCAAATGCGACTTGCTGAATGTACATGACACTGAAATTTGTTTTGCAGAAGTTGGTTGCTACGTCTTGCTGATTGTTGCCGAGAGAACGCGATAGTGCGTCTGCTATAACATTTTGTGTGCCGGGAATGTGAACAATCGTAAAATTAAATTCCTGTAAATACAGTTTCCATCTACTTAATCTATCGTGAGTGAATTTAGCTGAAAGCAAAAATTGTATCGCTCTGTGGTCCGTGTAGACTGTGGTATGTCTGCCATAAAGAAAGTGCCGAAATCTCGTAAAAGCCCATACAACGCATAATGTTTCAAGTTCTGTGACGGAATAATTTCGTTCAGCAGGTGACAAAATGCGACTTGCAAATGCGATGTTTTTGATTACTATTGAACCATCTTCTTCAATTTCCTGAAAAATGTGTACGCCTAAAGCGGTATTGGAACTGTCGGTGGCAATGGAAAAATTTCTGGTGAGATCTGGGTGCGATAATAGTGGTGCATTCAACAGAGCATGTTTCAGGTTCATGAATTCAAAATGTGCTTGCTTATCCCAAGACCAAATACTGTTTTTACCTGTTAATTGGCATAATCTGGGTGTGTCTAAAGCAGAGTGATGAATAAATTTACGAAAAAAGTTAATTAAGCCCAAAAAACTGCGTAATTGCTTCTTCGTCGTAGGAACACTAATGTCACGTAGAGCCTGAAGTTTTTCTGGATCAGGCGCAATGCCTTCTGCTGAAATTACGTGTCCAAGAAATTTTATGGAAGTTTTGCCAAAATGCGATTTACTGAGGTTAACTGTAAGTCCTTGTGCATGAAAAGTTTGCAGCAGTTGTTCAAGAATCAGATTGTGTTCATACCAGTTAGCTTCTGCGATAAGAATGTCGTCTACATACGTCGTAATTCTGTCTTTAAGTTCTGTCGGAAGTATAGTGCTCAAACCGCGAATAAAAGCTGCAGAGGAAATAGTTAAGCCGAACGGTAGTTTGCAAAATTGATAACAGTCGCCGAAACAGAGAAAAGCTGTATATTTTCTACAATTCGGATGAAGTTGAATTTGCCAAAATCCCGATTTCAAATCTAATGTAGAATAAATAGCTGTACCATGAAATTTCTGTAAAAGTTCCTCTAATGTCTGTGGTCGGTCTGTTTCATTAATAATAATGTCATTAATGTGACGTGAATCAAGTACAAGGCGAAGTGAGCCATCTTTTTTCTTAACAATATGTAGCGGGTTTATGTACGGACTAACTGCTGGTTCAATAATTCCCTGATCAAGCATATCTTGCAGCTCTTTTTTAACCTGTTCTCTGTGAATATATGGAATGGGATAATGCTTTGCTTTAAATGTGTCGTGCGGTTTGACTTGAAATTCATACATAAAGCCGGACATAGTACCAGGAATGTTGTCAAAAACTGGAGCTTGCTGTAAAAGAATTTTGTGTAATTGCGTTCGTTCGTCGTCTGTAATTGCACTACTCTCTTTAACTTTATCGGAAATCATTTGTATTACGTCGTAGTCCATTTCGTCTGGAGTATTATAGTTGTGTACGTACGTATCCGTTAACAATGTGGGATTACAGTCTATGTCACGTGTTGCGGAAATGACCTCTGTGCGGTTAATTGTTTGTTCTTCCGCAGATAATGAGTGCTGAAATTCTAAAGCAAGTTGTACATTTTCATCCTTTAACATTAAATAAGAATTCTGAAAATCAATGACTGCGTCGTGTTGTACCAGAAAATTCGTACCTAAAATTACGTCTGTCGTCAATAAAGGAACAATCCAAAAATTAGAGTGGAAAGTATGACCTCCAATACAAAATGATAAATGCGTCTGTAATTTAACGTCTACTCCTTTACTCGATACTGCTCCTTTCACTTTTGTTTTGCCTAAAGGTAATGTCGGATAGGTATTCTCTTTGTTGCACTCATTAAAAGTCTCCTCATTTATTACTGATATAGGTGATCCGGAATCAATTACTGCTGAAAATTTCGAAGAACCAATTTTAATTTCGATGACAGGATGTGAAATAGTTTTCTGAACAAATGGTCTTTCCTGCAAGAGAGTGTCTCTGATATCGTCAAAAGTAATTACATTTTCGTGAACAACATTTTGCGTGTCAAAGGTAGTGCTTGTGTTATTAGAAGATGCGTCCTGTACAGTATCTAGTCAGATTCTATCTGACGTGTTATTATTATTAGGAGGATTCTGTGGCATTTCGACTATTTGAACTGTCCTATTACTTCTTCCAGGCGTGTTACGCTCTGGATGGTACCTACTGTCGGGTTCATTCATGAGAATATGTTCTTGCGTATGATTTTGCTGTTGGTATGACCGACTGTTGTTAGATGTTCGCTGAAAATTGTCTTCATTATTTTTACGTCTGTCGTAATAGTCATTCCTATACGGTGCATTACGATAGGAATTGAAATACTGTCTTCTTTGTACGTAGTTGTTTCCTTGCTGACGTACGTTACTATTTGTTGTACCAGGGGCTATACGTCCACGCGGCGAAACATTAAAGCCTGGTTGACCTTGTGTATTCCATTGTTGGTTAGGTATGTTAACCGGCTGGTTTTGATGTTGTTGTTGTGAAACACCTCTATTGTTACTAAAGTGTTGTTCCTGTTGCTGAAAATTTTGACGGTATTGATAATTCGAATTTTGCCTGTTATTAAAGTTTTGGTAATTGTCGTTCCTAAAACGTCTGTTATCTTTCCGACTGGAATTACGTCCCTGATCATAATTGTAGTACTGTTGTTGACCTTGGTTGTTACTCAAAAAGTTTTTGTTTACAAAAGAATAATCAGATTGCTGTACTTCCAAGAGCTGTAAAAGATCTCTGAATGCTGAAATGTTTTCTTTTTGCTGGCCCGTTAGAAGTGACACTCGTAATGACCGTGGTAATTTAGAGATGCATAGTTGTATAAGTGCGGATTCACTGTACGGTTCACTTAGGTACTGGTTTTGTTGTACCATGTGCTCAAAAAATTGCGTTACACTGGGAAAATTTGAGTTCTCGTAGTTTGGCAAACTAATTAGTTGGTCTTTAATTCCGCGCTGTGTCGTCTTCGACCAGTACGCTGACAGAAAAGCATTCTGAAATTCCTCTACCGAGTAACACTGTCTCGCGATCGGTCTCATACGAGTTGCCGGTTCGCCTTCCAAAAAACTGCAAATAAATTCAAGTTTATGTGTTACAGGCCAAGTCGGTGGAAGAGCAAAACTAAACTGTTGAATCCAATCCAGTGGGTGAATCTGCGTTCTATCGTTTTTAAAAACCTTAAACTTTCTCACTGACAGAAAATGTTTGTAGTCGAAGTTATCATCTCTGCATGATGGAACAGGTTCAGGATCGTAAGAGTATCTATTGAACTGTGGTTGTTCGGAATCTAAGTCCCGTACTCTCTGCAGATTACCCAAATTATACGCGCTGCGTGAGTCTGACACATGTTCATAAAGTGGCGTCTGTTGTGTATTATTAACAGAAGTGTTTTTCATTTCTGTTACTTCTTGTTGTAAATTTGATAATTTCCTACGTAACGTGTTGTTAGATGAATCGATCTCATTAATAGTCTGCTGTAAATTTTGAAATTCAGGCGTTTGGATAAATGAAACCGGTGCAGTATCGTCAGATTTATTGTCATTAGCATTTTCGATAACATCAATACGACTGGCCAATTCATCACATTTTTCAGTCAATATCTTAACCTGATCATCGGTTTTAGAATCAGACGCATTAATCTGTTTTTGCAACTTGCGCGTAGTTTCGCTCAGTTTTTTAACATCAGCTTTGATAACATCACAATCCTGTGTTAGATCTAACTGTTCGAATCTATCTGTCACTGTTTGAATATTTACTGTGTGTGTATCTGTTTTTGCTTTAAGATCAGAAATTTCATCCTGTAATTCCGCGTTCAATTGTTCTATGGTATTAATTTTGTCGGACACTGTAGTAATATTATTATCTACATACGTCTTCGCTTTCGCGAATATTTTACGTTTGTCCTCTTGTCTCTGTGCAGTGATTGTTTCCATGACTTGTCGTTTTACTTTGTTTTGATCTTGAATAAATCTGCGGAAACGCGTATTACTGTTCTGTATGTGCTGACTAAAGCGCTCGTTAATCTGAGTGTACTGCTGTTCGAATTTCGCGTCTATCTTTGCGTCCATAGTGCGCGAAAGTTCTACCGTCATTGCTTTAAACTCGTCCCGTAATTGTGCAGCTTTTTCAGAGCATTGTTTAGCGACTCCGCTAATTTCGTCTCTGAGTGTTTCTGTTGCGACTGTTTGCATTTCTCTTAATTCTTGCGCAACAGATTTAATTTCTTCGCTATTTTTTTGTGAACACGCCTCAATTTCCGCGCGCAACTGTTCCTTAGTGTCATGACACTGCGCGGCAACAGCTTTAATTTGTTCACTAAGCTGCCTCGAATTGTCGTCAAATTTTTCATTTTGTTGTCTGACCTGTTCACTAAGTTGCTTGAGGTTTTCATTCTGTTGTTTGTTATCTTCCCTAAGTTGTCTGAAATTTTCATCATTTTTATTAAATTTTTTGTCCTGTTCACTAAATTGTTGTTTGATATCTTCACTCTGTTGTTGTAGCAATCTTGTCATAATTCGTACCAAGTCAAAATTAGCGTTTATATTCTCTGTGCTGTTTAGTGGTGGATCTAGAACTCTCTCGCTTTCCGTGACCATTTGGTCATTCTGTAATTTAGAAAAAGGTTTGTCAGTCGGATGTACATTGTCAGACACTGTTCCGGAATTAAATAAATCCGCCCTACTTTGTGTGATCTGTTCATTTTCATTAGACAGATTTGTCTGTACATTACTTGAGTTTTCCGAATCGGGTGTGTTAAGCTCTGCAGCGCTCATTACAATAGAGCGTTCTGCGTCATCAATTGTCGTCAAGTTAACAGACGAGACAATTGAGTTCGTTTGTTCATCATTAAGGTGAAAGTCATCATTAGTGGTCGGAATGCACTGATTGTTAGTGAACGCAGGATTGTCATCATTACGCTGCGTATCACAATTACTATCGGTCACGTTGTTTAAGTCGGTAATTTCATTCACAATACTTCGCGATACACTATTCACAGTCTTTCGCGGCATTTTTGCAATAGTCACAATTATTCACAAAACAAATAAGCACAATGCAAAAGCAACACACAAATACAACAAAGCAGCAAATTGCCGTTGACCTGTAGAAAGAAAGTCACAATATTATTAAAAGCGTTGCGCCAAATCCTAATTATCTAAGCAAATAAGAGCAGATATCTGACTGTCGCTCAAAAGACTCTCAACGAAATTCGATCCTGGCAGGGTCGCCAAGTGTAACCTCCCCACGAAAAATTTTAAAAGAAAAGGACGATACTAATTAGAAATGCTGATGGACATTGCTCTAAGCGTAACCTGCCCACAATGAAATGTACTGACAATGGCAACAAAAATGTGAAATTCGCAATCTGACTCAAATATAAAGCCTTCAAAAAATTAAAGTCCATTCAGTGACAAGAAAATTAAATTAAACCGAAATATCGGTCTTTGGCCCTGTGTAAAACAATCAGAATTAAAGTCTTACCTCAGAATAAATGGATGTCACATATCTGCTCTTGTTGTTGCGCACCGCTTCGAGGAACTGCATTGCAAATAATAATATTCTCTTTTTTTGTGATTTTAGTGGAGTTTTTCTTCAAAAGAAGTGGAATGAAATGGGAAGTGCAACGAAATCTTGAGTTCAATAAGAAATTAAATTTTTGAGAAAATGCTTTTGAAATAAAAAAATTATTATTGGGAGACTTGTTGGAGAATAATTACAATAAATAAAATTTTTCATTATCTAATGATTATATTAATTAACAGTATACCTTATTCCTCATCTTGACCAGTGTTGCCGACCGCCTACATCACACAACCGCACTGGGCTGCTACTACTGACCGACCGCTCTGCATGACGACTACAGACTGAGTACTGCTCTCAACTAGACAGAGCTACAGACTCGCAACGACTAACCGACCGACTCGCAACGACTACTACTAACAGACTGAGAACCGCTCGCAACACTCACGCGGTCAAGCGCATACTCTCTGGTCCCAGATGCTACAATGTCTCGCCATCGCTGCTGCGTTACATACGTGTTTCACGTGTACCATCTGCATTGAAGATTGTAAACATGATCAGGTAATAGGACTAATTTAAGAGACCACTAAAAAGAAAGCATTGTGGAAAACTAGTATCCACAAATTAGTAATAGATTTGAAAGGTGAGGGATTATCTTGTGAGCTAGATCAAGTGCAAGAGGTGCAAGCAAAAGAATCGAGAAGCTCTACAAAAAATTATTTTAACAGAAGTCAGTTGTACGATGTCATTTCAGAAGTAAAAAAAGAACTTGATTCTTTTTCTGCAAAAATGATTGCTATCGATATACTACCGTACAGAACTTCCAACCATCAAGGTTTGAAAAAAATCATTGTTTATGCCTAAGACAGCAGATATGAGTTGCCAGATAAAACAACATTTAAATGTTTACTGATCTCAAAACTATAGGAAGAGAGAAAAAATTAATTAGTGAAAGCCCTTAGAAAATGTAATTTGTGGGAAAGCAACGCGAATGAAGGTATACTGACATTGACTTGCCACTTGATTATAGACGAAAAATTGCTTCCACCCGTATTAAAAGTGACAAAAACTGCAGGTTATTACAAAGCAAAATCTATGCACATGTAACTAATGTTTTTTAAAACGTTTCTTTCTTTAACTCGTCAATGTCATGCTGAGTTTCGTTTCATTCTTGTAATCTGTACTTGTAGTTGTAAGTCAGTTCTTGGCAGTTTCACCCGTCCCCTCCCCGACCCCACTCCCCCTCACCCTTCTTGTAGATAGAAATCTGAAGCCATCACATCATTCGTGTTCTGTTTACGGACATTGCCAGCAGCAACAAATCATTGAATAATTGTGTTACAACAGGTTTAATATATTTTCTTATTCATTACTATAAGTAAGCAACACATTTTAACATCGCCCAAAGTTTTCACTTGAGAGTTTGTGCGAAAGCAGACTAACAAGTGAGAAACGAACGCGAACCCCAACACTGCCTGAACCAAAATTTATAGAGTGCAACATAATCAGCTGGCAGTGGCGTTACAATTACTGTGTTGCTGTCTTCCGAGTATATAAACAACTTGCTTTTGTGGCGATTTATGTGGAAGTGCCTCCATTGTGTTAGCGAATCAAAACAGGATTAAAATGTTTTCTGCGTATAAAAAAGCGTCAATATTAATGTATATATTTGTCAAAAGAGACTAACCATAGTAAGTTATAAATATAGGCCTTATTGACCGAATCTGAACTTTCCAGTGGTAATAGAAAACTCCTAACTATTCTGTAATGGAAGCTGTTGTATCGACGCTACAGTGAAGGCGATGAAACGCTATCTGTCAGGTTCTGTCAAGTGCAAACTTTGAGCGGCGTAGGTATATTACAGGAACCGGTGTGACTGGTGAAGATGCCAGCACTGCTGTCTCTCGCCGCACCTTCCATTATCCTTCGTGAAAACTATATTGTGCTTTTTGTGCCGCTCCGTGCGCTTACCCCTGACGAAAGGCGAAACACCCAACAAATTTTCTACAAGCTGCACACTTTATATCGATTGCAGTAAGATCACAAGTGCTGCCGATCTCAGCGATGTAGCACTGCAGTAGAGTGGTGGCCCTTTTGTTTTGTACTGAGTGTCAACTCAATTGAGAAAAAACATAATGAGTGAAGAAGGCACTCTTGATCTCTTCAACGCAGTTTTAATCTTGTTACTCCCATGTGCAGTTTATGCTGCATGTATTCGCAAACTTAATCATCAAAACGTATACGGTACTAACTGTTGGCCTAGAATAGTGGAGACCGGCAAGAAGCAAGGTTTCACAGTACAAGTGAAGGGAAAAATCTGAAACTGTTAATTTGTAATCGTATCGCACGAAAAAAAAATATTTTTTTTGTCATTTGTTATGCAACTTCAAACTAAAAATTAAAACATTCTCTAAACTCTCAGGATCTCAGGAACCAATATTTTGGCAGTATCAGTGTCGATAACAGACAAAAATCATAGAGATTCTCGATTTACGAGGCGAATGAACTGTCTATATACCTAATTAAGTCCGTACGAAATCCTCATAGCGCGAACCCTACTCACAAGCGACCAATTTCTTTTTTTTAAACCCATGTCCTTGTCAAACGGTCAAACCAGACGATCAGTACAGTCATCCTTCAGCAGTCATATTTCAGTCAGTATATACTACTAGTCATTAAAATTATGACACCAGGAAAGATAGCAAATAAAAAAAAAATACTTATTGCCCGTCTACAGTATTTTAGGGAAAATATATTATTAATTTTGCAGGTTTATGAGGCTATACTGGGAGCGAAATATAGTACCCAAACCCACCAACTATGGAGCAACAATGGCTCTAGCTAGGATGGGCCTCGAATCGCTACCTTGATACGGCATCACAGAGAGAGGAGCGATGAGAGTGGCGTGACCAATACTGGACACAGGAGTGGCACCCTCATGTCTTTTCATTCGAGTCCCGAATGGATGATAGGTACACGTTACTATGCAGCTTCAGCGTCTATCAGTTTAGTGGTTCTGTCGACCACCTATGTGGGCAAGAGATATGAAAAACGTGCATACTACGGCTTCTGTCGAATACTCTCTTGGCAGACGTAAGTGAGGTCAGAACGGACAACACGTCGGCTTGCGTTATCTTGTTGAAAGATAGCGTCACCGACACCTCTAAGAAACTTCATAGATACCGGCCTTAATATTTATGAATGTAATGGTTGCTGTCAAAGATACTGACTATGTGAATTCGAGGTGATCGTGTTGGATCCCAAATCATTACGCCAGGTGCTGGACCAGTTTTACGATGACGTATGTAACCTGGCATTTATCTCTTCTTGGAAACACGACACGCGGATGCCGCGTCAAGCGTAGCCACAACAATAATTATCTTGCTGTCAGTTCCTGATGCCCCGGTTGTCATCGCACTGTCCGCGTGGATACTTGTCTTTCTACAAAACAATCCATTTCCTGATATCACATACGTGACATGATTGTGGCATCCTGCTCGTCGGAGGGAACACTATGTTTGTCCTCTCAGAAGCTAGTCGCGTGGGACGGCTGAGATTAAGCATAGCATTTAATACGATCGTCATGAACCCATATTCACATGCCAGTCATGGTATCTTACCAACGACGATTCTATCGTTGTAGGATTGAGACACATACTGGCAGACGCTCCACAACACGATCGTCTTACAAACAACCAACATTCAAACACAGATTCGGGATGAGAAACTCACTCACCAACCTTTACTCATATCCAGATTTTTAAAAACGTTACTACTGCCTACTTACGTGATCTGCACGAACTCGTCATGTAGTGCACTTTATGTCTAATTAACGTTTGTTGCATGGCCCATTCATTTTGCTGTAATTTTAATGGTCAGTATCATATTAGTGTGTTTACGTATGTGTGAATATGTTTCAAATATCCGATCGCATTTGAGCTCCTTCCAGTGTCAGACTGTGGAATGGCTCTTCATTTTTACCTAGATATCCACAATCAAATTTGATTACTACACGAGCAAACTGATTGCTTGATTCACGCCTATAAATAGGATCGGGTACGAATCTTTCTCGTTACATGGAACAGGATCTTTTTAAACCTTTTAGAGGTACTGGAGCGCAGGTTTGATGTTGCATCACACCTGGAAGAGACAAGTAGTTTTCTCATCGAAATTCCTGACTTAGAATACTGATTAGCACGAGAAATGGAAGTCAAAAATTACACATATTCCGATTTTGCTGATGAAAACATCAGAAAAGTTAGTCTGCTTTGCGTACTTCGATTCACTGATGTCATGTGAATAATTTCCCGGGAAAAATTCACACACAGACACGAAGAAACAGAAACGTGCTTTTAGGATAATATCTGGTGTCCATCCTGCAACTCCTTGGGGACACCTGTTTATAAAATAGACACGCTAATAACAGCCTCATAATACTTTTCTAATGAAATTATTAGTGCAGAATTAGGCACAATTTCAAAACAATAGCAGTGTTAATATACATAACAACAAGAACAAAAATTGCCTCCCCTATCCACAACCTGAGATTTATCATGCATGAAAAGGGGAAAAACATGCAGCATACAAATATTTTACCAACTCTCTTCCGAATTAAGAGTGCTGGCAGAAAAAGAGAAGCTTAAAAACAAACTGAATCATTGCAACGAGATCAACTCCTTCTACATCATAAAATAATTTATGACTCGACTGTGTATATGTTTTTAGTCTAAACTTCACGGTACGACACCACTGACCAGAATGGTTGGTTGGTTTGTTGGGGGAAGGAGACCAGACAGCGAGGTCATCGGTCTCATCGGATTAGGGAAGGACGGGGAAGGAAGTCGGCCGTGCCCTTTGAAAGGAACCATCCCGGCATTTGCCTGGAGCGATTTAGGGAAATCACGGAAAACCTAAATGAGGATGGCCGGACGCGGGATTGAACCGTCGTCCTCCTGAATGCGAGTCCTGTGTACTTACCAGAATGACGCAAACCAACTGGCCTGGCTGCAGGCACATATTCTGCTGAGAAGGGCGTAATAAAACCGTTGTAAAGTCTCCTGGGGCAAGCTGGACCACAGCTGTTGTTCATGGTCCTTGATAACCTGGATGCTGGCACTGGGACGGTGTTGACTTCCGAGCTGGTCGCACACATGGTCTTTCGGTGACAGGTCTGGGGACCTCGCTGGCCACGGGAGTGTCTCAATCTCACGTAGACAGGTCGTACTGTCACATGAGAGGTAACAGACGAGGACGCAGGATGTCCGTGAAGTGGTATTCACCCGCCAGAATTCACTCAGTCACTACCATCCGTGACCTGAAATGGTACACTGTGTGTTGTATCTGTCTAGTTGTCAAAGGTGACGTATCTAGGAAACCTGCTTCTTGAGTCGCTCGACAACAATTCAAGCTAATCGTGTTAATGAATTTTATTACAAAAATTAAATGACAGTATTGTGAGAAAAACAGATGTGTCGCGAGCAAAGTGCGGCAGACAAAAAAAGAAATCTCTTCAGTATACTGTATACAATTCGTAATACAAGAAAAGTAATACAGTGAATGCTTCTATCCAGGTCGCTGGTCTTGACGCATCTGTCGAACTCGTATAGCTGGGCCACGGCCAGACGGGTGCAGCGCTTATGTTGTCTCCGTGTAGAGGGCGCTGCCGTCGCGTTGTCGTGTCGTCCTAGAGAGGGGTCGGTCTGCGTGCAGTTGGCTGACTTTACGCCGAACACTGTGACTCCCCAGGTCAGGAGTAAACTCTCTAAAACATTGAAGAAATGGGACCCCACGGCAAGTCGCCGCCATACTGGCCGACGGCAGTCCTCTGGCGATACTTCACTGAACGCAGTGCGACGCTATTCATCAGCAGTCCATGCTCCGTAGTCGCGGCACCACTCCAAACGCAACCATTTGTGTTGTGGTGTCAACAGCAGCCTGCATATTAAACGGAAATTCCTTAACCTGACCACTGCTAGTCTTCGACCAATGGCGGTGGATGACATACAAAATTGCAGGGAGTCCATTACTTGTTATGTGAGTGGGTTCGGCGGATTGTTAACCAAAGGGGCCGTATTCGATTCCTGGACGGGCCGGAGATTTTCTCCACTCAGGAACTGGGTTTTGTGTTGTCTTCATCTTTGTACTACAATAACTGACACCAACATCGCCTGCATGGAGTCGCATGTCAAATCTGAACCTCTGTAACTTCTTACCAGCTTATGGTTTGGTATTGTCGAAACACGCTGTCGTACCCTCCACTTCCGAAAGGGCTGTAAGGGCATGTCCCGAAAGTCAATTTAAAACAAATGTGAATGGGTCACGATGTGCCTGGTGCTTAATACGACGATCCCGTTTTGCGGTCATCAGATGTAGTTGACCGGAACCTTTTCCTTATTGTCCCATGGAGCCCATCATCGGGCCACTGCGACATCCAAATGCCACACAAATTTGGATATTGCGCTATTTGACCACCCAGTCAAATGCAGACGTTTTGAAACTGTTAGGTGCAGGTAATGCTGTCTCTCAGTTGTACGCAGCATCTCCGTGTCCTTCACGGTGGTTACTCAATTTACGACGATGTTCACACCTGTTATATACTTTAACATGTCTGGTAACCATACTTAACACAATCAATACTAATGTATAATCTCTGTCACAGAGAGTTGGATTCTAATGAGTTAGATACCAGCCGATGCTGCGTACATGTGTGAAACTACATTGCCATTCACCGATGTCTTCTAGGTACTTCACTTTTCTGTCAGGCAGTCTAATATCCAAGGTGAAAATTATTTAAACCGATTAATTCTGAGTGATTGTACGGGACACCGAAACAAACAATTTTCTCCCATTTGACAATCAGATCTGAGTATTTTTTAATGCGACGGAGGGCGTAATCGCTCACAGCACTCAAGCAATTATGCATAACATAGGGACGAATGAGAAGAATGTAAGAAACGTCCTTCATGAGCAATTGTTCATCCATTTCACTTAAAGCGTGTGCACAACCTGGAACCATGGAACCAGATGATAATCCACTCACAGCCGGGTTTCTCAATGGCACCTGGAACAGTGCCAAATGCAACCTACATTTCGGGACTCTGTGCTGTTAACAGATGAACCGACGTTCGGATACGATGAGATCTCCAACACCCACAGTTTGCATGATTTGAGTGAGATTACTCCACATGAGAAATTTATTGTCGCTCATTAATTGCGGTTCTACGTGCATGTTTACGTAGATGTTGCTGGTGACTGTTTAGCTGGGCCTCCTCTCCAACCTAGGCCACTAAAAGACAGACATTCGTACAATTTACTGACCGTATCATTGTCAGAGTTGCTGGTTGACGCGCCACTCGCTACAAGGTATCGCATGTGGCTCCATCATTGCGGGGCGCCGGCACATTTGATACGTCCAGTGCGTCGATTCTTGGACTGACAGTTTCCAGAAAAAGTGGATTGACGGAGATGGTCCTGTATTACGGCCTACTAGATTTTCTATTTGACCCCTCTGGATTTTTTTGTATGACGATAGATGCGCAATCTTGTTTATAAAACTCGTTTTGAATCAGAAGAGGTTCTGGTGTCCCGGATAGTAACAGCAGCAGTAGGAATCAAGAAGAATCCTGCAGTCTTCGACCGTCTTAGTCAGACCATAACTCACTGGTGTAACCGCTGTGTAGAAGCCAATGGAGGCATTTCTGAACCTATAGTACAACTGAAGCAAATGTGTTGTTTTTATGTGGTTGTCGTTTGGTAATAAAGAGTTAAAACTTGGTTCAAATGGCTCTGAGCACTATGGGACTTAACATCTATGGTCATCAGTCGCCTAGAACTTAGAACTACTTAAATCTAACTAACCTAAGGACATCACACAACACCCAGTCATCACGAGGCAGAGAAAATCCCTGACCCCCCGGGAATCGAACCCGGGAACCCGGGCGCGGGAAGCGAGAACGCTATCGCACGACCACAAGCTGCGATCGTTAAAACTTGTTTATGTTACTTATTGTCCTCAGAGGGAAACACATTAGAAAAAAGTGCTTCATTGTCCGATGCAGCCTCGTAGAATCTGTTAGTTCAATTAATTTTCCAGCCAGAGAACACTCTCTCTACCGGTTTAAAAAAATTCCTCACAGGAAAATATGACATCAGAGAAAAATGTTTGTTGCAATGTCCCGTGCAACCTCTGAGTTTCTTGGTTTGAATAATTTTCACTTTGTATAGTGCGGTGCTACTCAAGAGAATAGAAAATGCAAATTTCGCGTACTGTGGATCAAACTAAAATCATGATTATACTTTAAGAAATACGTGAATGTAAGTCTTCTCATTGTCATTGCTCGTCGTATAAGCTGAGAGGGCAGACCGTTTGGATGCAGCGGGGCAGCAGGTGTCGATTACTCCCCTCCGGTCCTCACTTCTCTTCCTGAAGCTGGAGCGGACCATTCTCCCGGGACTTCTCAATCGAACGTGGACTCGGTCCAGAGAGGGCAAGAAAGCCGAAGGGCAAAATTTCAATATCTCTTTTCTGGCTGTATCCGAAGCCTCTAGCAGTCGATCGAGTTATAAAAAAGAGTGTAGGTGGCGTGGGGTGGCGCTACTGAAAGGCGGTCCGACTGCACAAGGGGCACACAGGAAGTAAGGAGGAACGATATCCTATCGAGTGGCAACAGGTGGCGCGAGGCAGTGGAAAGGGGCTGGCGCGGACGCGTTATTGAGTGTGGCGACCAACTGGGGTGTGGTGTGGCGGTGGTGACGTGGGGGGGGGGGGGGGGGGAAGGGGGGCGGGACAGTATTCACACCCACCATCGCCCGTCGCTGCCGGTAGACCAGCAGCCAACGCTGGCACGACGCGATACGAGGGTAGCCTTGTAAAAGTTGAAGCATTACTTTTGTTTTAAAATTAGTCATATGTTATTCTTAAATGGACCACACTGTGGTTCAGGTCGCAGAAAATCGATATTCAGTTTTCGTCATATTTCGATAGATTAAAGTTTTATTTAATTACTCTGAAAAGGATTTTGCTGAGAAAAATTCTTTTCGAGCATTTAAAGAGCATTTTCGCACCACGTGTGTGTATGTGCCACGCCCACTTTTCTGTTACTCACTGTCAACCCATCCACTATCAACTCTAAGGCATATGGAGATGCCATTATTAGCAAAATAGAATGTGCAGACCATGTTCAAAAACGTTTGGGAACAAGGCTGAGAAAACTAACAGTTGATGTGAGAGGAAAAAATTAGAAGATGTAAAATTTTGATTGGACGGGGTCGCTTAACTAAATCTGAAATAGAAAACTTGTAGGCAGTTAGGAGAAATAAAGAAAATCTGGAGGCAATGAAGAGAGATGTATGGGCCACATTCTTCCATAAGTCTGATTATAAGTCTGATGATAAGCCTTGTCATGGATTTTGTCCATCAGGAGAAAATTCGTGGTGCAAATACAACAGGGCTCAGGCAACTGGAGAATCTTATTCTCACCAGCATTCTCTTCCTGCTGCTGTTATTACAGCAATTAAACCTATTTTCAGAGACTTGGCTCATCCTGACCTTCTAAGGAAATGTCTGCATGGGCAGACACAGAACCCAAATGAATGTTTCAACAGCATAATTTGGAACCGCCTTCCGAAAACTGTATTTGTAGGCATGCAGACAATGAAACTAGGAGTTCATGATGCTGTTATTACATTCAGTTGTGGTAATATTAGAAAGTCTTGGGTACTGAAAAAGCTGGGAATTAATCCTGGTGAAAATATGATCACTGGGCTGCAACATTGAGATAAAATGAGGATAGCCGATGCAGACAGGTCTGCATGTAATATGGCCAAGAAAGCAAGACAAACTTCCAGGAAGGTGAAAAAGAAGCTGGAAGACCTGCTAGAGGCCAAAGAAGGGCCATAATATGCAGCAGGGCAGTTTTAATTAACTGTAAGTAACAAATTTCAAAAGTTTTATCTTTAAAGTTAATTTCCCGCATACTAAAATTTTCAGTACATATGCCCCATTATATCAGAAACTATCATAGATAAATGAGTGAAACATAACATACAAAGCCACCTCTGGTATCACACTCATTAATATTCCCCTCTTAGGAAGTTCACAAAAATATTTTCTGCAGAAAAACTTAATATTTTTTGTTAATAAATTAAAAAAAAAGTATTTCTTAAAATGTATGAAATGGATAAAGTAGATTTTAGTAGAATTGAGTCTATTATCATCATGTAACATATTAAGGTCCTGCATCAAATAGTTTTTTCAGAAATGGGTCAGATATTCATCTAAATTAACATGGGTTAGATAGGCAGTGTGTGGTCCCCTTAAAGCAATGGCAACTTCGTAAATGACCAATTGATTTGCTGGCAGTAAGCATTTAATGAGGCAGTGCTGTAAACAAATGAAAATTTAACTTCAGGTTTTCTGATGGAAGTTTTTCTAAAATTTTCGTAAATACTTGAAACTGCTCAAAAATACTCAATTTCATGCGAGCTTTTCGAGATTTCTTTTTGTTGCTATTTACGTAAATGCTCAAAAACCACCTAAGTTTGTTTTTGCTCGTTTTCTTTGCATGCCTATACCATTCATCCGATTACGTTGAAAGTTTGATGAGTTATTGTGCACCCGTCCTCGAATGTTTCTGTGTGGCAAGACACACCTATAGGTGTGGAGGTAGGAAGAGGGTGACATAGAAGTTTACATCACAAACAGCTGGAGCAATCTGAAATAAATTTTCCATAAAGTGCGATCAAAATTTTCCGTTCGAATGCCGCACACTTCAGAATCGGTATAGCAATTTGGCAAAATCTCCGTGAGCAAAGAGCCAACCATCTCACCAACGCACCAGGTTGAAGATACCCGGTCGGTAAAACTCCGTGCCCTGTTGCGTGAAGAAGTCCGTAGCTGCCTGCTGCGCCCCCTTGTCCAACAGGAATCACTGACCCTTCAAGGCCTTTTTTAAAGGACTACATGAGTGGTAACAACATGTGAAGAGATCAGGAGTATAGGGTGGGTGCTCAGTTGTCTCCCACTTCATTTGGCGTAGCTTCTGAGCTACAACATTTGCGATATGGAGCCGTGCGTTCTCATGAAGCAGCAGCACCCCTCGTCGCGCAGCATTTCACAATGGTGGTTTTCGTCAGACATGCTTCCCCATAACACATTCTTCAACATCTGATTGTTGTCTGCCGCTGTTTGTTCTTCGGCAGCCAACAAAAGAACAACAGCACTTTGGTCCTGTTCGGACACATTTACTATTAGCGTCGCCAAAGTTAACGTTTTCGCGTTTACTGCATGCACGTCGAAAAAGAACGAGCGCCTCACTAATCCGTTGCCTGCATCTTCACAAGCTGCGACAGCGTCGCGAAAAAAACTGTGACCCGTATATGTAATAAGTTTCCTTTAATTTACGTCTATGGTCACAAACTTTTTGTTAACAGATTACCGGTTTCGGTCTTTAATGACCATCATCAGATCTGTTTCATAAAAACAATACATTAAGACTTTGTTTTTATGAAACAGATCTGATGATGGCCATTAAAGACCGAAACCGGTAATCTGTTAACAAAAAACAATACATTAAGACTTTGTTTTTATGAAACAGATCTGATGATGGCCATTAAAGACCGAAACCGGTAATCTGTTAACAAAAAGTTTGTGACCATAGACCTAAATTAAAGGAAACCTTGCCTGCATGTCGGAGCTCATTACCCACAGCGGAGTCGTGCTACGTTGCATATATGCTGCAGCAACGATTCAGACTGAAAAGTTTTGATAGCTCTTATGTATACATGACTCATTAATTGTATGACATTTATTTGCTTCAAAATATTTTGGCGTAATATACCCCAACCATCCCTGGCAATCGAACCCGTCGCATCAGTCTTCATCCTCTTACACTACATCGAACAACTGATTAATAAATAAATGTAAATGTCGTGTGACTAGGGCCTCCCGTCGGGTAGACCGTTCGCCGGGTTCAAGTCTTTCGATTTGACGACACTTCGGCGACTTGCCCGTCGATGGGGTTGAAATGATGATGCTTAGGACAACACAACACCCAGTCCCTGAGCGGAGAAAATCTCCGACCCAGCCGGGAATCGAACCCGGCCCCTTAGGATTGACATTCTGTCGCACTGACTACTCAGCTACCGGGAGCGGACAATAACTTAAATGATTTAAATAATGAAAAACATAACCAGTGGCCAGTTTTTTGGTGCTTAGCAGAACGCGTTTCGAGAATTTAACCGTATTTGAAAATGCATTTGTTTATATAAATATTTTTGCGATTCTTGAGGGTATTTTTGTTCTGTCGTTGCAACTACGAGAAAGGATATTGCGGAGACATGGCTTCATTCTGGAAACATCCCCCAGGTTGTGGCTAAGCCATGTCTCCGCAATATCCTTTCTTTCAGGACTGCTAGTTCTGCAAGGTTCGCAGTAGAGCTTCTGTAAAGTTTGGAAGGTAGGAGACGAGATACTGGCAGAAGTAAAGCTGTGAGGACGGGGGTGAGTCGTGCTTGGGTAGCTCAGTTGATAGATCACGTGCCCGAGAAAGGCAAAGGTCCCGAGTTCGAGTCTCGGTCCGGCACACAGATTTAATCTGCCAGGAAGTTTCAAAAAAATGTTACTTTTCCCCATAATCTCCGTCAATTTGAGTTGTATTTCACCACTACGGAAATGAGGACTGTACATCAGCAAAGTAGAAATCTGAATCAACATATTTCAGCAATTGTTTGGCAGCCTAGACAAGGGAGTCATCGTCTACATATCTCGTTCCGCGAAGGGATTGCTTCAGTTTACTAAAGAGGTGATATCTCAAGCCGGTAGATCAGGGCTGTACGTTGGGTGTTTTAGTGTTTTCTACCCACGTTTTGTGATCTCTCTGGCGGTTTTCTCGCTGACATTTCGCCGGGAGTTATCATGCAACAACAAAACGTCGTGTTTTTGCCGGTGTTGCCAAATTTGACACATTCGAGCATGAGGTTTTCAAGGTTTTCCTCATGATACATGACGCCCGGACATTAACTGTTCCAAAAGAAGTAAGTGATGATGATTGCGTGTGGCATGATGTCCACAAACAACAATTCGTCTGAAACGAAAAACACAGTAACCATCAATTTTCCTACGGAAGGCACAGTTTTGAACATTTTCTTCGTGATGCCACTATCTCGATTGCCTTTCCGTTTCCAGCTCAGAGTGACGCAGCCATGTTTAATCTCCCGTTACAATTCTTGCAAGCAAATCATCTCTAGAATTATCGTATAGTTCCAAAAATTTCTGTGTTTATCTGTGGGCATCAGCTTAACATCCTCGGAAGCCACCTGGTGCAAACCTTTTTCAACTTCACCTGTCTTAGTTTTCTGCACGCATTTGCATCTCCTACTCGTACTCAGACAGTTCGTTCGCTGTTACTCGTATGTCAGCCAAAATGAGACTGTGAATACACTGTACGATGTCAGGAGTCTATGCAATGCTCGGTTTGCCGCCGTGAGAGAAGTCCCCCGAATTTTGGTGTGCTCACTTTCATCAGACGGTCTGGCTGACCAACAAGTAAGTCTACAGCAATCAGTAGCGTCATCCCCAAGCACATTCTTCGATCCCCTGTGAATGTTTGTCATTGTCTCGTTCTCACTACACAGGAAAAGACTAACGTAAAACGCAACGGCCATCTTGACTGAGTGCCACGAGGGCGTAACTTTTGAAAATAAAATAATTATACTATGCCTCCATTAAAATCTAGATGCTAGGGCACATATTCTCTCTAAGAGCCACTTATTTTTTATTGGCTAATGCAAAAAGTTGGCAGTTAATTCTTTGGTGGGTAGCACAGGAACTTTTCGTAGCCACGAGCGTCTTATTAAATAAATACAATGTTTAATAGCGGCTGTCAGCCCCTGTATGCCAAATTGGTTGAAATTCCATAAATATGATTTGAAATTTAACCCTTGTTTCTACCGTAAAGTGTAACGGAAGTCTAGCTACAGAACTTCAGATTGACTGATCACAGACTACAGTTTACTGAACACTTCCTAATAACTTTCTCTTACAGATCACGTGAGATAGGAGGTCACAGGAGGAGGAAAGGCGTTGTGGCGAAGTTTAACGGACTAAAGAGCTGCATGAAAGCATTTATTCACAACGGTGGAGTACACTGCAGAAGCGCATTTAACACGGAGCGCATATGAAACGTGGTTTCTTACAAACAAACTGTATTTACTTAATGATCATTATCATTCAGCAAGGATTGGGCTGGCTAAGGAACGTAACATGGACGCACAAAAAGCTTACACATCAAAACTCAAACTCACAAAATTGTGATGTGCTGAATAGGGAAATTGAATAGGGGTCGAGGTCAGAGAGTTCCCGGATATATTATGTAACATAATAATTCAAAAATATAATGACTTGACGCTAGATAGGTATACTGATTCTGAAGGACAGAAAGAACCTGAAGGCGGCTGTTCAAGCAGTTCACGACGTTCGTCTCCAGAGTTACAGGAACAGTCCAGTCGAAGTGAGTATGAATTATCTCCGCCCAAAAAGTCGAGGCCCAGATACTGATGATAACGTACTGGAGAACAATTATGAAGATTATTATCACCGTGGCTTCAATTCCTACAGCAGACTAATGAGGCGCAGTAAATGAAAGAGAAGTAAATCATATTACAGATTAATTCTAAATTTTGTGTCTAGCAGAAGGCAATTACAAACTATGAAAATTACAAACTATAAAAGAGCATGAAATATCGCAATTTGATAGAGCTGTGAGGATAGTGGCTTCGAGGACAGTATTTGGCATAGTTTTAATATGCGAATGGGTAGGATTAAAAAGTTTTGGACAATTCAGATTATGTAGTGGTATTTCAATCATACCGGGTAACTGATACATACAACATTTCTGTTTTCCGTAAAACACGGGAAAGAACAAATTCAATCACCAAAATACTGAGTAAACAATTTATATATCGTCTTACGCTTTACATTCAATGGTATTGTAGTTGCAAGTGACTGGAGAAAGACCTCAGAAATGCACATTTTCACAGCACTTCATTTTCTTTCTCGCAGCTGATCTTAATAGAAAACTCATGGATCATCGTTTAAAAAATATATCTCTTATGTGTAATTGAGTATTTATTAGTGTATTGTGTAAAAACTCGAAATAATTCTGTCAGGAATATGTGGAGATTTTTAGTAGTAACATTTCCTCTGTATATGTTACTTGTGTATTGATATATATATTAAAAAATATTAGCCTGTGCCTGTCCAAGTATTCATTACGGTATCATGTAGATTGTTCATTACGTACCACGTAAACATTTGAAGTCAATTGATTAAGAACGTTTCTACATTTTTCGTAACAACGTTTCTCCGTTATATATTCCATATATATATATATATATATATATATATATATATATATATATATATATATATTACAAACCGAGGGGTTCTAGGCGCTACAGTCTGGAACCGCGCGACCGCTACGGTCGCAGGTTCGAATCCTGCCTCGGGCATGGATGTGTGTGATGTCCTTAGGTTAGTTAGATTTAAGTAGTTCTAAGTTCTAGGGGACTGATGACCTCAGCAGTTAAGTCCCAAAGTGCTCAGAGCCATTTTATGTTCATTAGACTACCTTGTAAAAAATTCTATTAACTTGTTCAAGAAGTTTTTGAGACTTTTAGCAACAATATTTCTCATTTCTATACTACATATTTATGATACATATATTAAAATATATAGCCTGTGTCCATCCTAATATTCGTTATAGTACTGTGTAATAATTCGATCAACTCGGTCGGGAACTTTTCGAGATTTTTGATTACAACTCTTCCCGTTAGTGTGCATACGACTGTCGTGTAAAAATTTGAAGTAAATCAGTCAAAAGCGTTTTGAGATTTTAGGTAACGAAGTTAAACAACAACTTGTCTTCATGTAGTAGTAAAGACTGAATGGATGTGGATCATTGAATTGCATTCTTTTTGATTAATAAATAAATAAGTTAGTTTCTTAATGTGGACAGTATAATAAATCCGTTACCACATAAACAGCACTGAAAATGGCTCTTAACAGTACACTCAGTGATACGGAATAAATTCGCCAGCCCGTAGTAATGCAACGAACATGTCAACAGGAGGCCAAGCAGGAGGAGGCAGAGGGAGCTCTAGGGAGGGCCAGTGGCCAGTGGCCGGTGCTGGCGGTGTCCCGGAGAGAGATGCACTTGCCAAGTTTGCGGTCTGACAGTGAAGACCGGCGGGAGAGGCCCGGCCGTAACGAGAGCCGCCCTAAGAGGTCACTGGCCGGCGGCGTCGCTCTTTGATGTGGGCGGCCGCTGCCGTGTCCGCGGGAGGATCTTGATTAAAGCCATTCACGACCTAAGTAGCTTGTTGCAGATAGCGGAGGCACGAGTGCGGCCGGCGACTTGTCGAGACTGAGTCGAGCGGCAGTGCGGCCATTGCTCGCTGCTAGCTGCTTGCTCGGTGCCGCTGCTGGCGCGGCCCCATCTCGGATTAATTAGCCTGCCCGCTGGAGGGGACGGGAGCGCCGCCTCCGGTGCATTAGGGGAGACGAGGCGGAGCCCGCCTAGCCTACCTGCTGCTTGCGACAGGTAGCCCAGGTCTCGCAGAGTGTTTCTACCGTGTGTGGAGTAGCAGCTGGCGCCGCCTACATGTAAATAAGGAACTGTAACATTGCACTTTCCTGGGACTGGATAAATCTGTCCAGTGTCAGTGACGAGCAATAATATTATTTTACAAAAGTCGCAGAAGACGGTTATAGTCTAAATTACTTCTATAAGGGACAGTCAGATCAAAACGAGGTAGACAGAAAGAAAATAAGCAAACTGTTTATCATTTCAAAAGTAATCACCATAACTGTAACCCTCAAGAGGGCACGCGGTTTTTGGTTACTCGACCCGACGCGGCGCACGTAGCACACATGTAGACTAGCTACACTACTGGCCATTAAAATTGCAACACCACGAAGATGACGTGCTACAGACTCGAAATTTAACCGACAGGAAGAAGATGCTGTGATATGCAAATAATTAGCTTTTCAGAGCATTCACACAAGGTTGGCACCGGTGGCGAAAACTACAACGTGTTGACATGAGGAAAGTTTCCAATCGATTTCTCATACGCAAACAGCAGTTGACCGGCGTTGCATGGTGAAACGTTGTTGTGATGCCTCGTGTAAGCAGGAAAATGCGTACCATCACGTTTCCGACTTTGATAAAGGTCGGATTGTAGCCTATCGCGATTGTGGTTTACCGTATCACGACGTTGCTGCTCGCGTTGGTCGAGATCCAGTGAATGTTAGCAGAATATGGAATCGGTGGGTTCAGGATGGTAATACGGAACGCCGTGTTGGATCCCAGTGGCCTCGTATCACTAGCAGTCGAGATGACAGGCATCTTATCCACATGGCTCTAACGGATCGTGCAGCCACGTCTCGATCCCTGAGTCAACAGATGGGGACGTTTGCAAGACAACCATCTGCACGAACAGTTCGACGACGTTTGCAGCAGCATGGACTATCAGCTTGGAGACCATGGCTGCGTGGCTGCGGTTACCCTTGAAGCTGCGACAGGAGCGCCTGCGATGGTGTACTCAACGACGAACCTGGGTGCATGAATGGCAAAACGTCATTTTGTCGCATGAATCCAGGTTCTGTTAACAGCATTATGATGGTCGCATACGTGTTTGGCGACATCGCGCTGAACGCACATTGGAAGCGTGTATTCGTCGTCGCCATACTGGCATATCACCCGCCGCTGTGGTATGGGGTGCCATTGGTTACACGTCTCGGTGACCTCTTGTTCGCATTGACGACACTTTGAACAGTGGAAGTTACATTTCAGATGTGTTAGGGCCCTTGGTTCTACCCTTCATTAGATCCCTGCGAAACCCAACATTTCAGCAGGATAAAGCACGACCGCATGTTGCAGGTCCTGTACGGGCCTTTGTGGATACAGAAAATGTTCGACTGCTGCCCTGGCCAGCACATTCTCCAGATCTATTATCAATTGAAAACGTCCGGTCTATGGTGGCCGAGCAACTGACTCGTCACAATACGCCAGTCACTACTCTAAATGAACCGTGGTATCGTGTTGAAGCTGCATGGGTAACTGTACCTGTACACGCCATCCAAGCTCTGTTTGACTCAATGCCCAGGCATATCAAGGCCGTTATTACAGCCAGAGGTGGTTGTTCTGGGTACTGATTTCTCAGGATCTATGCACCCAAACTGCGTGAAAATATAATCACAAAAAAAAAAGGTTCAAATGGCTCTGAGCACTATGGGACTTAACATCTTAGGTCATCAGTCCCCTAGAACTTAGAACTACTTAAACCTAACTAACCTAAGGACATTACACACATCCATGCCCGAGGCAGGATTCGAACCTGCGGCCGTAGCAGTCCCGCGGTTCCGGACTGCAGCGCCTAGAACGGCACGGCCACCGCGGCCGGCATGTAATCGCATGTCAGTTGTAATATAATATATTTGTCCAATGAATACCCGTTTATCATCTGCATTTCTTCTTGGTGTAGCAATTTTAATGGCCAGTAGTGTATCTTTAAGTTACCAAGGTAAAAATGAATGAGCAAAATCACAGATTAATTTTACTTTAATCAAACAACGATCAAATAATCTTACACTGTATGAGCTAAATCGCTGTTTAGTTTAACAATAATAAAATAGATAATAACTGTGTTCCAAACCGAGATTCGACCTTGGGACCTTTGCATTTCGCAAGCAAGTGCTCGTAGTGCACTTGTCCGCGAAAGGCAAAGGTCTCGAATTCGAGCCTCGGCCCGGTATATAGTTTTGATCTGCCAGGAAGTTTGATATCAGCGCACGCTCCGCTACAGAGCGAAAATTTCATTCTGGAAACATTTTCCAGGCCTCGGCTAAGCCACGTTCCTGAGTTACCCTTACTTCCAGGAGTGCTAGTCCCGCAAGTTTCGCAGGAGGGCGTTGTAAAGTTTGGAAGGAAGGAGACGAGATACTGGCGGAAGTAAAGCTGTGAGGACGGGCGCTGATCCGTGCTTGGACAACTCAGTTGGTAGAGCACTTGTCCGCGAACGGAAAACGTCCCAAATTCGAGTATCAATCCTACACACAACTTTGATTTGACAGAACGTTTCATATTAGCGCACACTGCGCTGCCGGGTGAAAATTTAATTCCTGAAATAAAATAAACTTTCACTATATCACTCTGTCGACACATCCAAGTCTTCTCGCATGATAATGACCCATTCGAAGCATTAAGCAGCGCAGTTGCATCAGATTCCTCCCCAACCGTTTATCTGATTATTAATTATATCGTAGAGAACTACACCATTGTGGGATTGTGCTGCAAGCACGAAATGTGGGTCATTTTCGTGAACGGACTGTAAATTTTTCCTCACCTACCTCACTGTTTATTTTATATCACGGCTGTTCATTTGGAAGTATGACAACAAAACTTATCAATTTGTTAGTGAAGTAATAATGAAGGAATAGGTACGCGCTCGAAATTGTAGAACAATGAAATGGTGCAAGACAAATTTACTTGTTATTGGCGCACTTTATACACGGGCGATATTGCACGGCCGGCCGGGGTGGCCGAGCGGTTCTAGGCGCCACAGTCTGGAACCGCGCGACCGCTACAATCGCAGGCTCGAATCCTGCCTCGGGCTTGGATATGTGTGATGTCATTAGGTTATTTAGATTTAAGAAGTTCTAAGTTATAGGGGATTGATGATCTTAGAAGTTAAGTCCTATAGTGCTCAGAGCCATTTGAACCATTTGAACTTGCACGAGCGTTAATGTTCATCCGACTGTGAGAAAAGTCAGTCAGTGTCTTCATGAAATAGTGTTTGCAGTTGCCTACGATATCTTGATTGTGACCAGCTACGTGCCTATTTGTCCGAAGCAGATCGATGACCACGAATGTCTTTCTTCAGCGCTCAGGAAATATGGAAATCGCATGGGAAGATATCGGGACTGTGTGGGGGACGTGAAGCGCTTCCCAGCGAACCTGCTGCTCTCTAACTTTCCGGAAAGCACCGCCAGAGCTAACGCACACTTTGCGATAAATGGTTCAAATGGCTCTGAGCACTATGGGACTTAACATCTGAGGCCATCAGTCCCCTAGAACTTAGAACTTCTTAAACCTAACTAACCTAAGGACATCACACACATCCATGCCCGAGGCAGGATTCGAACCTGCGACCGTAGCGGTCGCGCGGTTCCAGATTGAAGCGCCTAGAACCGCTCCGACACACCGGCTGGCGCACCCTTAGGTCTAAATGCCCAGGAATGTTAACGGACGACATTTTGTTGATGGATAATCCCCGCCTACGTGTTGTCAACTTTGTTTGGACTACGCTGCAGAAGTTTCTCTCAGAAGCCCTTGAACGTCCTCCATAAATTCCCGCTCTCTCCCCATGCGATTACCATGTTTTTGGAGCCCTGAATAAAGACATTCGTGATCGTGGATTTGCTACGAACGAAGAGATGCGCACCTGGGTACAATCATGGTTCTGTAGGCATCCGCAAACATTTTTCCATGACGGCATTGACCGACTTGTCTCGCAGTGTGATAAATGTATTAACAGTTTTAGCGATTACTTTTGAATTAATAAACAGGTTAATCATATTATATTTTCCCCTCAGTTTCGTTTTCATTTGACTGCCCCTTATGCAAAGTGGCCAGAAATAGTCTGAAAAGATTGTAAGGGTATTGCAAGGTAGGTTGTGTTGAGAAATAACTATTAACAAAAAAAAAAAGTATGAACGTTGTTTCCAACTTAATTAGTGTTGAAGTTAATCAGTCAGACCGTTGCGCTCGGAAATTGAAGCTTTGCAAACTGTTTCTGAAAACACTGTATAACTACGACTGGGAAAACAAAGATTAAAAAAAATGAACAAGTCCTTTAACGAAAGTAAATTTCCTTGGAAAATGTGACGTAGTGATACTGAATCTGGGTGCAGTGTAAATAATGTGAAATTATTAAAAGAGTCAAGGTGTTGAAATAGAACAGGAAGGTGACTCATAATACACTAACGACCAAAAACTTCGCTTTCAAAGTGTGCATCAAGGAGAATTTTCGAAGGTGCTACAAGGATCGTAGCATCTACATTCATTCACTCAACCAGGCAGCTCTGAAATCACTATACCATCATGCAGCTAGATCAAAGATCGCCGCAATTGCCATGAATCCCTTGTGAGGCTAGGAAAAAGCAACAGGGTAAACCTGCTGTGGTTCCCTGGTCACTCAAGAATTACTAGCGATGAACAAGACGATAGACTGGCAAGGGCAAGGCCGAAGACTCCATTCTTTGGAACGGAACCTATTTCAGCCGTTTCTAAAGAAATTGTAAAATCTAAACTACGAAGCTGGATCAGGAGACAGCACGTAAAATATTGTACTAAGATCCATAAATAAAAACAAGGCAGGTTAACAATAATAACGATATTATCGAAAACATGTTGTAGTTCAGCAATCCTGGCCTTTAGAAGGAGCCAGGGATAGGTCTGATGACGGGCCATGGGAACTTCAGGAAATCCCTGCACACGATAGATCTACAGAAAGAAGCCCTGCTTTCAAAGTATGTGGTGTTAGGGATGAAACCACACTACATGTAATCTTCCACTGCAAAGCACCTGAGGCTGAAACACACGAAAATATTTGGGTCACGAATTCCCGAAAGGATCGTGTCTAACAAAGATCTAGCAAAGAGTCTCCTGTTACTCTTCAAGCATATTGGTTGGCTTTACTAGACTCTTCAACAAACGTAATTTCGGTGTGGGCAACAGGAGGCTAAGTTAACTGTTTCTTTTCTTTTTATCTCTCCTTGGTTAAATCAAAATAACTCAAGCGTTACAGTACACTGGGATGAATAAACGATCAAATTTATTGGTGGCTTGGGGGTAATCGAATCCCACCTCGGGCATGGATGTGTGTGATGTTCTTAGGTTAGTTAGGTTTAAGTGGTTCTAAGTTCTAGGGGACTGATGACCTCAGAAGTTAAGTCTCATAGTGCTCAGTGCCATTTGAACCATTTTGGGGGTATTTAAGTTTCGAAATTTAGGGCACCGAATCGAACTAAGGATTACTGGAACGGATTCGATGATGCTTCACCTCTATGCCAGAGATGGCTGGAGAATGGTGACGTGCCCGTCTCTCGATAACCCATGATCAGGTGATTTCAGTTGGTCAGAGGTCTCGAGAACCTGCTGCCCAGGGCAGCGGTCGAACATCCTCTCTGTCGAAATAGGTCAGGGCAGTTTGCGCAACGTGAAGCCATGCGTTGTAGCATTGAAAACTAACGTTAATAATTGATCTGGAAGATAGGGCACAGCCACTAGCGTAATGACGTGCTTCTTGCGTTCGCCTTGCGGATCTATATAGCCACTTCACATAACTCGTGTCAGGAAATGGGCTCTTTTGCATCAAGAGAAGTATCCATACAGAAAGTACGACAACCGACGACTTGTGGGCTACCACGAACTTCAGTGCCGCTACCAGTGTTGCGGGTTTTCTTCGCTCTCCAGCAGAGTCAGGAGAGTCAACAGCGTTGTGCCCAAAGACAACATTTTAAAAGAGGTGCTTAGTAGTGAGAAGAAACATTTTGCGATTTCTAGGACAGGTTACGTTGACTGGGCAGTGTTTCTCAATCAAAAAATGGCTCGGAATTTTACGTGAAAGATAGAATCCCTGCCTAAGATGACTGATTAATGTATCTCACTATAACTCTCCTCAAAATGCTCTCTATTTCACCACATCAAGTGGATTTTGTTTTAGCGCCACGTAATGAGATACGTTGATTACACGTGAAGTAAAGAATGAAGAGTAACTAAGCTCTGTATATGTCTGCCCCGTGTGCAATGGCCGTGCCGGATCAGAGAAGAAATTAAACTGTATCACGAATCTAATTCGTCAAAAAATTCGTCCAATCAAACGTACAAAGACGTGATTCAAGTTTCATTATTTTCTTTGCAAGTAGAATGGAGTTCTTAATAATTGCTTTTCAAATCCTCAAACGTTAACTATCTCTTGAGGTACGGGTGGAAAGAGGAGGGGATGCTAACATCATTAAAAAGGAGATTTAACAGGCAAATATCAAACTTATAGTATTATACTTTTGTATACAAATGATGAAACTAACTAGTTACTGGAATTCACTCTATCCTCTCATAATTTACTCTGATCTAATTTGGCTGACACACACCTCAGCAGTGACATGTCTCTGGATAAGGATTGAGGTAAAATGATTAAGTGGAAAAAGGAAAGTACGTGCGGGTGCTTGGCCGTTACAGAAAGAGAATTACAATAGTGATTTCAAAGAACTGGGAATAATAAGCATGCAAACTACATCATTAGGAGAACTCACTATTTATCGGTTAGCAGAAAAAAGTGTCCTCCCATCCACATATTTACGTAACTTTCTCTAAAGTTCTTAATGCGATTTTTGGATCATTGGAAAGCAAAATTATTACTACTGTCGCCAACACAGATATTTATCAGTGAACACTACAGCAACGAAGCAGCCACTTGTCACGTGGTCTCAAAATCACACGCAAATCGAGAAGATCTTATCTCGGGATAAATTATTCGCTGGGGAATATTCACTTAGGTCACGAATTAAAGAGCAGGATCTCTAGAGGCAAAACTGATCACAACAAGCGCGAAAGGCGTTACTTAGCGTTTGTTACCCAGTGAGTTCACGCGTGCGAAAATTGAATAACGGATAAACCAAAAGCACAAAGTCCAAAGCGGTTCAAAACTAAGTGATTTTCACAAGCAATAAGTAGGAAAATATGCCAAGAATTTGCAGGGGAAGAAGAAAGCACTGATGCTTGCAAGTTTACTGATTTCTAACTCAAACACATCACGTCTTCATCTAATTTTGTGTCGACTAGGAACACACATGGCTACCGATCAGGAACTGGAACACAACTCTTCGTCACAAAACTCTATCCCTTGTTCACAGAGAAGGTAGAATTTAGTTTAGAAGAGGGAGGTGGCACACGTACAGCTAGGCGGTGAGGATTGGCAGAAAAGCCGCTAGAGATTCTTGCTGTTTAAGCATCCGACCCGAACCAGGCGGAAGGAACTGTGATACGCAAAAGCTGGTTCAGGGAGACCTCTTTGCTACACAAAAAATACGCGAAACGCGAAATTCTGAATGTTAGTACTGCTACTTGGGAAAATAGGTTAACGAATTCCTTTGGCCTCTACGAAGCATTCAAACCACTCTCTCATGCTTTCAAACTAAACAGTCAAGGTGGGAAACGAAACCATTATGGATGCAAGGAGAACGACTACTGAATTCAAGAAAAAATGTAACAAAACACCTTGCTCCCATCCTCCGTCAAGCATAAGCAGATTAAGAGCAACACGATCATGCAATCGTATGATTAAAGTGATATAAATTATGAAGTGAGTGCGAAAGAAGCGCATGCCTTTCAACTGGACACTGGAGCGGATCGACTTCGTCATTTCAGAAGAGTCTCGAAACTCCATATCTGAGCATGGAAGCTTAGAGGGAAAGGAACGTTGCCAGACCGTATTCATCATGGTCATACGAGTCCAGTATCCGACGTTTTGGTATGGGGTGCCATTGGATACGCAAGACGGTAAGCTGATAATTGGGACAGCAGTCTTTGGATTTCTGTCGTGTTAAGGCCCACATCTCTTCGATATGTTGGAGTACTCCGTGGCGTTATCTTTCAACAAGATAACGCAAGGTCACTCTGTCCCTATCTACCTCAACTGCGTTCCGCTGTTGTCTTGGAGACCTCTCACTCACTGAAAACGTCTGGTCGTAGGATACCGGGAGACTATATAAACCGGTCCCTGACGACGCCATAGGTACAAACACACAATGTCATACAACACTTAGAGAAATCCCACACAGACATTACAACACTGCAACTGGCACTTGTCCTTTTGCGCAAGCAGAGGTTGCACTAGCAATCTCAGAGCTCAAAAACAAGAAGGCACCTGGACCAGAAAGTATCCACTTAGAAACACTGAAAAATTAACATTGCAGATCATCCCGTTCCTAACAACGTTACCGAACGATGGCTTTCGGTGGGCAGAGTATGTACAGTACAGAAAACCTCCAAAGCAGTCATTTTTAAGAAATAAGCACACAGGAATACTTCAGATCCGATAACTTACAAGCCAAAATGCCTAATAAACACCCTAGCAAAAATTCAGGTGAAGCGACTGTATAACCGCTTGAAAGCCCTCAGAGCTCTCAGGGGCATGGACCAACACCATTTAGACTTCAGAATCGGCAGATCAACAGATGATGCCATCAACCACGCCCTACACATATTAAGCACTAAAACACAGAAATACGAAATGGAAATAGTGACTGATATTGACGGGGTATTCGATAACCTCCGGTGGCATGGACTCGATTAATGTCTGAAGTAGTGCTGGAACGAAATGACATCATGAATCTTATAGGGTTGCCCATAAATCCGTAAGAGTGAGAAGGGGTTGGAGATCTCTTCTGAACAGCACGTTGAAAGGCATTCCAGATATGCGCAATGGTGTTCGTATTTGGGGAGTTTGATGGGCAACGAAAGTGTTCAAACTCAGAAGAGTGTTCCTGGAGCCACTATGTAGCAATTCTGGTCGTGTGGGGTGTCGCATTGTCCTGCCGGAAAGTCCGTCGGAATGCACAATGGACGTGAATGGATGCAGGTGATCAGAAAGGATTCTTATGTACGTTGTCGCCTGTCAGAGTCGTATTTAGACGTATTAGGGGTCCCATGTCACTCCAACTGCACACGCCCTACACCATTACAGAGCCTCCATCAGCTTGCACAGTCCCCTGCTGACATGCAGGGTCCCTGGATTCATCAGGTTGTCTCCATACAATGTGAAACAATACGTGTCCGACCAGGTAACATGTTTCCAGCCATCAACAGTCCAATGTCGGTGTTGACGGGCCCAGGCTAGGCGTAAAGCTTTGTATCGTGCAGTCATCAAGGGTACAAGAGTGGGCCTTTGGCTCCAAAAGCCCGTATTGATGCTGTTTGGTTGAATAGTTCGCACGCTGACACTTGTTGATGGCCCAGCAATGAAATCTGCAGCAATTTTCGGAAAGGTTGCACTTCTGTCACGTTGAGCACTTCTCTTCCGTCGTCGTTGGTCCTGTTCTTGCAGGATCTTTTTCCGGCCGCAGCTATGTCGGAGCTTTGATGATTTACCTGATTCCTGATATTCAATGTACAGACGTTAAATAGTCGTTAAGGGAAAATCCCTACTTCATTGCTACCTCGGAGACTCTGTGTTGTATCGCTTGTGCGCCTACTATAACACCACGTTCAAACTCACTTAAATCTTGATAACCTATCATTGTAGCAGGAGTAACAGACCTAACAATTGCGCCAGACAATTGTTGTTTTATATAGACGTTGCCGACTGCAGCGTATTTGAATACGCATGCTTATAACAGTTTCTTTGGCGCTTCAGTGTAAGAATGTTTTATAGTATTATTTGTTCTGTATAGTTGACGGGCCATGTCAGTTTGGTAGGGTTTGAAGGCTCTTATCTGATCTAACTAAATAACGATATAAATAAATGCCTCTGTCACATCGCGATAATAACTGGCACTTCGCCGCCAGTTACTACTTACTTTGGCCGCCTACTTGGCTTACCGGCTAATGTTACTGAGTGGGGATGCGGAGATACCGGGTTCGATTCACGGTAACGTGCTGAAATCTACCCAGCACCCAGTGATACAAAATGAAAACAGTTAGTTAATGAAGGCATTTTAGAGCAAACATCATCTACTCTGCACTTAGAATTAGGTTAAAGTGAAATACATTCAATAACATTCAATAAATGAATGCCTATAATTAACTTCGGCAGCGTTTCCTCGAGGCTGATTTCTTCTGTTGACTTGATGTTAATAATGGACTGAATCATAATCGGTTGCTTGAATAAAACGGAAGCTCCCGTTTGGGCTGTTAACTCAACCCCAGAAAAATCTCTTCGTGTACTTTTGACATGGACGATACATTCCACTTTCATCACGAAAACAGTGAAATCAAGCTTTCTGCTCTATAAAACAGTTACTGTTCAGTCCTAAAATCGACTAGTACAGAGCTACAAGCATGCTAACACAATTCTTTTCTCACATTTCGTTAGAAACATACCGCCTCCACTAGCTTCCAAGACAAAAGACACACTTCTACCAAAGACGGGCTTCCAAGAAGTTGCATTGGTAGAAAAAATGTAGACTGCGACAGAAATTTTTGTATACTGAAAGGTAGAAATTTATGCGTTATTTCAAAATAATATTTACGTTAATATATTTAATTATTGTTATTGTTATTATTATTGTTATTTCTCTCCTTTCTCAGACGCTATGTCTGGTTAAAAATGGAAAGTGACGCGGACCTTGATCAAGCGTGACTTCTTTTTAACTGTACAGTATATGTTAGATTGCATTTAGGAGCTTTCGGGTAACTGAACATGTATCAATAATTACAGATTTCTGTAGTTGTATATATACGTTTGGATGTAGCTGTATTGCGTTGATGTGCTGGTGGATATTGTGTGGTATGACTCCTATAGTTGATAGTATAGTTGGTATAATGTCAACTTTATCCTGATGCCACATGTCCTTGACTTCCTCAGCCAGTTGGATGTATTTTTCAATTTTTTTCTCCTGTTTTCTTCTGTATATTTGTTGTATTGGGTATGGATATTTCGATTAGTTGTGTTAATTTCTTCTTTTTATTGGTGAGTATGATGTCAGGTTTGTTATGTGGTGTTGTTTTATCTGTTATAATGGTTCTGTTCCAGTATAATTTGTATTCATCATTCTCCAGTACATTTTGTGGTGCATACTTGTATGTGGGAACGTGTTGTTTTATTAGTTTATGTTGTATGGAAAGTTGTTAATGTATTAGTTTTGCTACATTGTCATGTCTTCTGGGGTATTCTGTATTTGCTAGTATTGTACGTCCGCTTGTGATGTGGTCTACTGTTTCTATTTGTTGTTTGAAAAGTCTGCATTTATCTGTTGTGGTATTGGGATCTTTAATAATATGCTTGCTGTAATATCCTTTCTGCTTAATGTGAATCTTTCTGTTGCCGAATGTATGTGATTTATTCTATATTTGTGGCATTGTGATCGTGTAAGTGCATTGAGTCCTTCTAGGTCTGTGTTACTCCATTTCACTACTCCAAATGAGTAGGTCAATATTGGTATAAGTATTTATAGCTTTTGTCTTGTTTCTTGCCGTCAATTCTATTTTCAGTATTTTTGTTAGTCTTTGTCTATTTTTTCTTTTAGTTCTTCTTTTAATACACTCCTGGAAATTGAAATAAGAACACCGTGAATTCATTGTCCCAGGAAGGGGAAACTTTATTGACACATTCCTGGGGTCAGATACATCACATGATCACACTGACAGAACCACAGGCACATAGACACAGGCAACAGATCATGCACAATGTCGGCACTAGTACAGTGTATATCCACCTTTCGCAGCAATGCAGGCTGCTATTCTCCCATGGAGACGATCGTAGAGATGCTGGATGTAGTCCTGTGGAACGGCTTGCCATGCCATTTCCACCTGGCGCCTCAGTTGGACCAGCGTTCGTGCTGGACGTGCAGACCGCGTGAGACGACGCTTCATCCAGTCCCAAACATGCTCAATGGGGGACAGATCCGGAGATCTTGTTGGCCAGGGTAGTTGACTTACACCTTCTAGAGCACGTTGGGTGGCACGGGATACATGCGGACGTGCATTGTCCTGTTGGAACAGCAAGTTCCCTTGCCGGTCTAGGAATGGTAGAACGATGGGTTCGATGACGGTTTGGATGTACCGTGCGCTATTCAGTGTCCCCTCGACGATCACCAGTGGTGTACGGCCAGTGTAGGAGATCGCTTCCCACACCATGATGCCGGGTGTTGGCCCTGTGTGCCTCGGTCGTATGCAGTCCTGATTGTGGCGCTCACCTGCACGGCGCCAAACACGCATACGACCATCATTGGCACCAAGGCAGAAGCGACTCTCATCGCTGAAGACGACACATCTCCATTCGTCCCTCCATTCACGCCTGTCGCGACACCACTGGAGGCGGGCTGCACGATGTTGGGGCGTGAGCGGAAGACGGCCTAACGGTGTGCGGGACCGTAGCCCAGCTTCATGGAGACGGTTGCGAATGGTCCTCGCCGATACCCCAGGAGCAACAGTGTCCCTAATTTGCTGGGAAGTGGCGGTGCGGTCCCCTACGGCACTGCGTAGGATCCTACGGTCTTGGCGTGCATCCGTGCGTCGCTGCGGTCCGGTCCCAGGTCGACGGGCACGTGCACCTTCCGCCGACCACTGGCGACAACATCGATGTACTGTGGAGACCTCACGCCCCACGTGTTGAGCAATTCGGCGGTACGTCCACCCGGCCTCCCGCACGCCCACTATACGCCCTCGCTCAAAGTCCGTCAACTGCACATACGGTTCACGTCCACACTGTCGCGGCATGCTACCAGTGTTAAAGACTGCGATGGAGCTCCGTATGCCACGGCAAATTGGCTGACAATGACGGCGGCGGTGCACAAATGCTGCGCAGCTAGCGCCATTCGACGGCCAACACCGCGGTTGCTGGTGTGTCCGCTGTGCCGTGCGTGTGATCATTGCTTGTACAGCCCTCTCGCAGTGTCCGGAGCAAGTATGGTGGGTCTGACACACCGGTGTCAATGTGTACCTTTTTCCATTTCCAGGAGTGTATTTGTATTATCTATTCCTATTTTTTGTCTGTATCCTAGATATTTATAGGCATCTGTTTTTTACATCGCTTCTATGCTGTCACTATGGTTATCCAATATGTAATCTTCTTGTTTAGTGTGTTTTCCCTTGACTATGCTATTTTTCTTACATTTCTCTGTTCCAAAAGCCATATTTATATCATTGCTGAATACTTCTGTTATCTTTAGTAATTGGTTGAGTTGTTGATTTGTTGCTGCCAGTAGTTTTAGATCATCCATGTATAGCAAATGTGTGATTTTGTGTTGGTACCAGTAATATTGTACCCATAATTTGTATTGTTTATCATGTTGGATAGTGGGTTCAGAGCAAGGCAGAACCAGAAAGGACTTAATGAGTCACCTTGCCATATTCCATGCTTAATCTGTATTGGCTGTGATGTGATATTATTTGAATTTCTTTGGATATTAAGTGTGGTTTTCCAATTTTTCATTACTATGTTTAGGAACTGTATCAATTTAGGATCTACTTTGTATATTTACAATATTTGTGGTAACCATGAGTGGGGTACACTATCAAAAGCTTTTTGGTAATAAATGTATGCGTAGTGTAGCGACCTTTGTTTAGTTTTAGCTTGATATGTCACCTCTGCATCCATTATCAGTTGCTCTTTACATCCTCGTTCTCCTTTGCAACAGCCTTTTTGTTCTTCATTTATAATTTTGTTCTGTGTTTTATGTGTCATTAATTTCTGTGTAATAACTGAAGTTGATATTTTGTATATTGTTGGTAGGCATGTTATGGGGCGATATTTTACTGGGTTTGCTGTGTCTGCTTGATCTTTAGGTTTCATATAAGTTATTCCATGTGTAAGTGTGTCAGGGAATGTGTATGGGTCTGCAATGTAACTGTCAAATAATTTCGTTAGATGTGAATGTGTTGAGGTGAACTTACTTTAGCCAGAAATTTGCTATTTTATCTTTTCCAGGGGCTTTCCAATTGTGTGTAGAATTAATTGCTCGGGTCACTTCATGTTGCAAAATTATCACTTCAGGCATTTGTGGTATCATCTTGTATGTGCGTGTTTCTGCTTGTATCCACCGTGCATGTCTGTTATGTTGTACCGGGTTTGACCATATGTTGCTCCAGAAGTGTTCCATGTCCGTTATGTTTGGTGGATTGTCTATTTCAATGTGTGTGTTATCTATTGTCTTGTAAAATCTCTTTTGGTTTGTGTTGGATGTTTGGTTTTGTTTCCTTCTATTTTCACTTTTTTTGTATCTTCTAAGTCGTTTGGCCATTGCTTGTAATTTCTGCTTCTTTTCATCTAATTGCTCTATCGCTTCTTGTTGTGAGATTTTAGCTAACCTTTTTCGTTTTTTGTCTGATATTTCATTTCTTATAAACTGTGTTAGCTGTCCAATGTTTTTTCCCAGTTTTTCTATTCTGATCTGTAGCCTGTGTTGCCATGCTGGTTTTGTGGGTTTCTTCTGTGTGTTGGTTGGTTCTGATCTCTGCCTAGTGTGTATATTTAGTGTAGTGAGTGCTCCTATATAAACCAGTAGTTGTAACTCTTCCATAGTTGAATTTTCATTTATTTTGTTGTGTATGATTGTATTGATAGTCGTTATTGTTGTTTCGACTTGTGGGTTATTTGGTGGTCTATGCAAGAAGGGTCTAATGTCTGTATTTGTGTCTTTGTATTCTATATATGTCAGCTGAAATTTTTCTTCTATATCTAGCATGTGTGTCACTTTGTGTTCTATTTGTGCTTGTTCTGGTGGTTGTCTTAAAAGATTTCATTTTCCTCTGATTGTGTAATTGAAGTGTGTTGTTCTTTGTTTGCTCTGTGATGTTTGAGTCCATTACTCTATTTTCTTCTTCTTCTGATTGCACATTATTTTGTTCGAGTATTTGTTGTACTTGTTGTTTGATGTTTTCTAATTCTGACTGGGGTATCCTGTTATTTTTTATTATTACACGGATCTGATCAGCTAGTCGTTGTTCTGTTAAAAATTTTAGTTCTGGGTATCTGGTAATAAATGTTGTGTATACTTGTGATCTGTATCCAGTTGTGTTGGTTCCTAGGTTTGTTGCTTGGTAATAACAGAACATGAGGTGTCGATTAACTTCATCTGACCATCTAATCCTCTGACTTTGTTTTCCTTCTAGGGTGGTTGCAGGAAGCATATCCTGCAAAACACCTCTATTTGGATTTGAATCATTTTCCAGTTGGCTAGCAGTGTCGTTACCATTGTGGACGGGCATTGGGTTCAAGCGTCGCCCCCGACCATGACGGCGCTTGTCCGAGGCTTCGTTAGTTCTGTCCTGAACCAACTAATCACACTAAAAGGGGGGTTAGACCTATTAGTGGTTTGTTCTTTTCGTCCCCTTTTACGACTGGCAGAACATACCGGAGGCCTATTCTTTTCCCGGGCCTCCAAGGGAAATTATTATTATTATTATTATTATTGTTATTATTCAGATCCATTTTAAATCAAATGTAAAGTATCTTTTTGGAGTAACAGCATTGATGTCTTCTGAGCATGCAAAATACACTCACAAAAAAAATTTCCCATTCTATCGTGCTGTTACACCAACCGATTTAAAAGTGTTTCAGAACGAAAACAGTCTCGGTTGCGATATTATTTAATGTCAGTAACGCGTTTCATCTTTTTGGGGCATCATCACCTTTTTACAAAAAGAAGAAACCAATGTATTAGATACAAATGGAGGAAAAGGATATGGTCCTATCTTGCACGGCTATGCGGACAACATGAACTAAAAGTAGTAAAAACTTAAGGAACTGTAGCTGCATAAGTGACCCATCAGTCATAAAATCATATATGATCGAAAATAGTAAAAATAGCTGGATACGTGGCCCATCACTCATAAAACCACATTTAATGTAAAATAAGATACCAAGGTAACAGGATACATAATTCAGCCGTCATGAAACTCGTAAATCATGAAGTGGACCGAGTGAAAAGAGAGAAACAGCTCGAATAAAACAGAGAAAGTTGAAATATTTCAGGGAAAAATTTACCGTATTTATCGTACGTTACCTTTAGCACACCAGCTGTCTCGCCACAGCAGTACAAGATCGGGCAACGCTTACAAAACCGCGGTACATGCCATACACGGCACTATGTGCTTACTGATGCGCAGACATTATCAAGTCAAGTACTGAGGTGACGAACATGACCGGCTTAGGGCACGTTTTAGAAAAACAAAAGTGCGTAAACTAGTAAATTAAAACTTCATATGCCATGCAGACACACAAACCAAACAATAAAATGAAATAAAAAAAATGGTTCAAATGGCTCTGAGCACTATGGGACTCAACATCTGAGGTCATCAGTCCCCTAGAACTTAGAACTACTTAAACCTAAATAACCTAAGGACATCACACACATCAATGCCCGAGGCAGGATTCGAACCTGCGACCGTAGCAGTCACGCGGTTCCGGACTGAAGTGCCTAGAACCGCACAGCCACCGCGGCCGGCCAATGAAATAAAATTATCGGTGTATAAAGAATAGGTAAAATTATTAGATAAAAAGAAATCAAAATATGTCGTTAAAACTCTTTCACAGGGAGTAAAATAGCTTAATTTTGGAGTACATTATAGCTATGCATTCTGAAACAATAAACTTCAAGATAGCAAGATTGGTGGTAGTCTTAAGTATCGCAAACAAGAGAGAAAAATGTTCTTAGTCGTTAAGATAAACAAACATAGGTGTAAAATACAAAGAGGCAAAGCCATTAGTGACAAAAAGTCATTAAAAATTCGCTTCAAAATATGGTTCTCCAACTTCTCACACAAACACCAACAAACAGAGTGACGCTGTCGACATAAAACAATCATTGTAGGAACATTCGTAATTGTATCATAATATATTTGAAATTAGACTTCTTTATAAAGAAAGAGATAGACCTAATGTTTTAGCGGTTATTGCTTGTTTTTCTGCTGTGAAGTCAGTTGATCGCTCAGACACGTGAGCGCAAATTGTAGCAGTTACGGAAGATTTACTGTTGTCCAGTTCACAGATGGAATAATGATGAGAATAGGCACTTCCCCTTCGCTGAGCGTGTAGTAAATCTAACGGGAACAGACTTAAGTTCACAGCAGTGGGACTTAGTAAATAAATGGCTCCAGTATAACATTCAACCACTGCTAGATGACAGGATGGTTACCTCTCGGGTGGCAGACTTAAAAATTGCGCTAGATGCGATCACATTTAACAAATGCAAAAAACTAAAATTAATGTGTAAAGCCAATAATCTTATTGAAGAGGCTACCCCTCAAGGTGGTTCTAAAATCTATTAATAAGAAGCTGAAGTCAAAAGAGGCATTAAATGTACAGGCTGATAGGGAAAAACTACGGTACTTGTTTATAGGAAAGATTATATTGTTGAAACATTGAAATTTTTTGTGGAGAACAACATACAAGATATAGATTACATGCCCACTAAAGAATACAGGATGGAGCTCAAGACATGTATAGACGGTTGTCCTAGTATTTTTTTCTACCAAAAATGAGAGTGATGGATCCTAGGGCAGTGGCCATGGCTCCCGTCTTAAGGCTCATAAACGTGGATTCCCGATAATTAATGTTATAGGAAGCCCAGCGAACCCGCATCTAATAACACATTACAGTTACTGCGAAAAAAATTGTTCTATGAAGAAAATTTTGCCGTCTCCAAAAGAAAAGATTCGGTTCGCCTTCTAGATGGTAAAACTTCTCAACTTGACTTCACTTTGCTCTCTTTGGATATTAAAAATCTGTATACTAATGTACCTCTGGATAAAACGGTCCTCATCATAAAAGAAAATTTCCTTGCACATCGGCGTCTTAGCTCAGAAAAATAACAGAATCAATTACTTTTACTGCTTACGTCCTACAGTTATTTTGCTTTTAACGGCCATTATTATAAACAGACTCATGGTCTGGCCATAGGCAACTATCTGGAAGAGTATCTGGACTCCATATTTTGGACAGAACACTGGTCTTTCTCAGCAGGTACTATTTTATCGTCGGTTTGTAGATAAAATTATTATTGACTTTCTGACATTACGTTTGTAGATGAGGAATATAATGCATTACACGAAAAAATGATGTTCACACACGAACCGATGGACTATAATGCTTAACTACTTAAACTTGCAAGTTCAGCTTGTTGGCGTAACTTTTCAGTTGGCAACTATCGCAAACTGACAACTGTTGTTGTTGTGGTTTTCAGTCCTGAGACTGGTTTGATGCAGCTCTCCATGCTACTCTATCCTGTGCAAGCTTTTTCATCTCCCAGTACCTACTGCAACCTACATCCTTCTGAATCTGCTTAGTGTATTCATCTCTTGGTCTCCCTCTACGATTTTTACCCTCCACGCTGCCCTCCAATACTAAATTGGTGATCCCTTGATGCCTCAGAACATGTCCTACCAACCGATCCCTTCTTCTGGTCAAGTTGTGCCACAAACTTCTCTTCTCCCCAATCCTATTCAATACTTCCTCATTAGTTATGTGATCTACCCATCTAATCTTCAGCATTCTTCTGTAGCACCACATTTCGAAAGCTTCTATTCTCTTCTTGTCCAAACTATTTATCGTCCATGTTTCACTTCCATACATGGCTACACTCCATACGAATACTTTCAGAAATGACTTCCTGACACTTAAATCTATACTGGATGTTAACAAATTTCTCTTCTTCAGAAACGCTTTCCTTGCCATTGCCAGCCTACATTTTATATCCTCTCTACTTCGACCATCATCAGTTATTTTGCTCCCCAAATAGCAAAACTCCTTTACTACTTTAAGTGCCTCATTTCCTAATCTAATTCCCTCAGCATCACCCGAATTAATTAGACTACATTCCATTATCCTTGTTTTGCTTTTGTTGATGTTCATCTTATATCCTCCTTTCAAGACACTGTCCATTCCATTCAACTGCTCTTCCAAGTCCTTTGCTGTCTCTGACAGAATTACAATGTCATCGGCGAACCTCAAAGTTTTTATTTCTTCTCCATGAATTTTAATACCTACTCCGAATTTTTCTTTTGTTTCCTTTACTGCTTGCTCAATATACAGATTGAACAACATCGGGGAGAGGCTACAACCCTGTCTTACTCCCTTCCCAACCACTGCTTCCCTTTCATGTCCCTCGACTCTTATAACTGCCATCTGGTTTCTGTACAAATTGTAAATAGCCTTTCGCTCCCTGTATTTTACCCCTGCCACCTTTAGAATTTGAAAGAGAGTATTCCAGTCAACATTGTCAAAAGCTTTCTCTAAGTCTACAAATGCTAGAAACGTAGGTTTGCCTTTCCTTAATCTTTCTTCTAAGATAAGTCGTAAGGTCAGTATTGCCTCACGTGTTCCAGTGTTTCTACGGAATCCAAACTGATCTTCCCCGAGGTTGGCTTCTACTAGTTTTTCCATTCGTCTGTAAAGAATTCGTGTTAGTATTTTGCAGCTGTGACTTATTAAGCTGATAGTTCGGTAATTTTCACATCTGTCAACACCTGCTTTCTTTGGGATTGGAATTATTATATTCTTCTTGAAGTCTGAGGGTATTTCGCCTGTTTCATACATCTTGCTCACCACATGGTAGAGTTTTGTCAGGACTGGCTCTCCCACGGCCGTCAGTAGTTCCAACGGAATATTGTCTACTCCGGGAGCCTTGTTTCGACTCAGATCTTTCAGTGCTCTGTCAAACTCTTCACGCAGTATCATATCTCCCATTTCATCTTCATCTACATCCTCTTCCATTTCCATAATATTGTCCTCAAGTACATCGCCCTTGTATAGACCCTCTATATACTCCTTCCACCTTTCTGCTTTCCCTTCTTTGCTTAGAACTGGGTTTCCATCTGAGCTCTTGATATTCATACAAGTCGTTCTCTTATCTCCAAAGGTCTCCTTAATTTTCCTGTAGGCGGTATCTATCTTACCCCTAGTGAGATAGGCCTCTACATCCTTACATTTGTCCTCTAGCCATCCCTGCTTAGCCATTTTGCACTTCCTGTCGATCTCATTTTTGAGACGTTTGTATTCCTTTTTGCCTGTTTCACTTACTGCATTTTTATATTTTCTCCTTTCATCAATTAAATTCAATATTTCTTCTGTTACCCAAGGATTTCTACTAGCCCTCGTCTTTTTACCTACTTGATCCTCTGCTGCCTTCACTACTTCATCCCTCAAAGCTACCCATTCTTCTTCTACTGTATTTATTTCCCCCATTCCTGTCAATTGCTCTCTTATGCTCTCCCTGAATCTCTGTACAACCTCTGGTTCTTTTAGTTTATCCAGGTCCCATCTCCTTAAATTCCCACCTTTTTGCAGTTTCTTCAGTTTTAATCTACAGGTCATAACCAATAGATTGTGGTCAGAGTCCACATCTGCCCCTGGAAATGTCTTACAATTTAAAACCTGACAACTAGCGATGCTATAATCCACGCTTCCTTCTGTCACCCTCACCAATACAAGTTTTCTCAGATCCGTGGTGTACCACGTTGCTGAGATATCTGTCAGCCATTCCTCAATAGAAAGAGAACTGGCAAATTTCAAATGCACTGCTGTAAACAACGCGTACATTTATGCAGTCGTTGATAAGAACAACCATCAGTAGCAGATCACAGAGATCTTCCCATCTCATGGCATTCGAGATCCAAATTTGTGAAGATCCGTTCGTGGGGTGCCTCTCTGATGATTTATCTAAGCTCTTTAAGAACCAGTGTTGTTTACACTACTGGTAATAAGGTTCAATATAATTATATTCACAAAGAACGCCCCCTTGCATCCCCCACCTCCTGAGAGATAAAAATGCAGAGTCAGGAATGAATAGACAGGAGAGTTGCGACAGTGAAAAGTACAGTGTAGGCCAGACTGGTCGAAGGTTCAAGTCAACGTTCGTGGAGCCTCGTTAATAAGAAAGGTCAGATTGAACAAAATTCATCATTTGCTGAACATCTTAAGTCCAGCGGATATCATTCCCCCACACTATAAAACCGGAGGATACTACGCCTTGCTCAGAAGGGAAATAAGTTGAATCTACTAGAGGCGCTGGAAATTGTTAAACATATCGATGTTGACAAAGACAGGGTGCTGAACGATCAACTGATTAGCAGTAATCAAATATATTATGATACAATATTACCAGTGTTCCGAATGTTTGCGCAATGATTATTTTATGTCGTCAGAATCCCTCTCAGTTTGTTGGTTTTTGTGTGGGTGAGATAGGGGAACTGTATTTTAAAGGGAATTTTTAATGACTTTTTGTCGTAAGTGTCTTTGTCTCTTCACATTTTATAACTTATGTTTCTTTATTTTAACGACTATAAACATTTTTGTCTCTTGTTTGCGATAAGTCACACAAATCTGAGGGCTGTAAATTCAACTAAATAGTTAGGCATTACAATTACAAATAACCTAAATTAGATAATATTGTGGGTTGAGCAAACCAAAGACTGCGATTCTTTGGGAGAACACTTACAAGGTGCAACAGGTCTACCAAAGAGACTGCTTACACCACACTTGTCCGCCCTATTATGGAGTATTGCTGTACGGTGTGGGATCCGCATTAGGAGGGACTGACGAATGACATCGAAAAAGTACAAAGAAGGGCAGCTCGTTTTGTATTATCGCGAAATAGGGGAGATAGTGTCACAGACATGATACGTGAATTGGAGTGGCAATCATTGAAACAAAGGCGTGTTTCGTTCTGACGGGATCTTTTCGTGAAATTTCAATCACCAGTTTTCTCCTCCGATTGCGAAAACATTCCGTTGGCACCCACCTACATAGGGAGAAATGACCATCACCATAAAATAAGAGAAATCAGGGCTCGCACAGAAAAATTTAAGTGCTCGTTTTTCCCGCGCGCCGTTCGGAAGTGGAACGGTAGAGAGACAGAATGAAGGTGGTTCTTTGAACCCCCTGCCAGGCACTTTATTGTGAATAACAGAGTAATCACGTAGATGTAGATGCTTAAGACTGCCCCAGATCCTGGTATTTTGACGTTTATTGATTCAGAATGCATACGCTATGAATGTACTCCAAAATTCAGCTGTATTACTCCCTATGACGGAACTTTAATGACATTTTGATTCGTTTTTCGTCTAAAGATTTTACCTGTTTTTTATATGGGGATACTTCTATGTTATTTTATTCTTGGATTTCATGTGTCTGCATTGGTTTACTTATATGGACTTTAATTTACTAGTGTGGGCACTTTTGATTTCGAAAGTGTGCCTTAAGCCGGTCATGCGCGCCATCTGGGTACTTCTTGCCGCACTACACGCAGCACATGTATGTCAAATTGTCATAGTATTGTTTGTGTGCGTGCCAATACAGACACAGTGCTGGATACGGCTTGTAACGCGGTTTTTTAAACGTAGCCCTATCTTTTACTGCCATGGCGGAGACGGCTGGTGTGCTCAAAGTAACATATGATAAACGTGGTAAATTTTTCCGTCACATATTTCTACTTTCTCGGTGTTATTTTAGCTGTTAATTTAATGGTTTAGAAATTTCATGACTTACGGATTATGTATCCGGTTATCTTGGTGATTACTTTACATTTTATGTGATTTTATTGTAGTCAAGATAGACACGAAGCCCACGCCCACCACAGTAGTACAAGTTTATATGCCAACTAGCTCCGCAAATTGAATAAATGTGTGCTGAGATAAAAGAAATTATTCAGATAATTAAGGGGGGAGAAAATTTAGTAGTCATGGGGGACTGCAACTCGATAGTAGGAAAAGGAAGAGAAGGAAAAGTGGTAGGTGAATATGGACTGAGGATAAGAATGAAAGAGGAAGCCACCTGGTAGAATTTTGCGCAGTTCATACTTTAGTATTAGTATTGGAACTGTTTATGATGATGAGTTTTAAAATAATTGGATTTTCAATTTTTGACGTTATCCCGGACGCGCACACTAGTCACTCTAGGTGTGCGCGTCGTCCGGGACGTCAGTCCAAGTGCAAATATGAAGGGTGAGGGTGACATATATGTTGATTTGCCAAAATCTTTATTAGCATTTTCAGTAACATGATATGTTCGGTATGCTATGATGTCACGATCAACAAAGCTTTCCAGTCCGGATACATTGGGTACACCTGTTCCACCACGTACAACAGCGACTGTTAGCCATCCATTTCCGTGGGTAAAGGAATCATTGATGTCGATGCTGAAATTCAGTCTGCATCCACAAAAGACTGCAGGTCCGTCCAGTAGAGAGTGTGCAGCAACAGCGACTGTTAGCCATCCATTTCCGTGGGTAAAGGAATCATTGATGTCGATGCTGAAATTCAGTCTGCATCCACAAAAGACTGCAGGTCCGTCCAGTAGAGAGTGTGCAGCAACAGATTTGATTGTATTCTTTTTCTTGTCGGCGGCGGATGTGGTCATTTCAACGTCTTCAATTGTTTTATATATAGTCATACAGAAGATACATTTTGGACTTAGAATAGTTGGCTTTCAATTAAGCGAAGAAAGTTAAAGTCCGTATACATGGAGTTCGGTATGGGACTTAGTCTCTGAAAATGATGATTGTTAATAACTACGTTATTAATGGTGCAAATTGTAAACAATTTGTAAGCTGTGTTATGTATTAGTATTGGCACTGTTTATGATGATGAGTTTTAAAATAATTGGATTTTCAATTTTTGACGTTATCCCGGACGCGCACACTAGTCACTCTAGGTGTGCGCGTCGTCCGGGACGTCAGTCCAAGTGCAAATATGCTGAGTCATGTTCAACTGAATTATGCAGTGGGGGGAGTACATAATGCCCCCCCAACCCCCCACATGCTTAATCAGACTAACGTAATGATGTGTAATGTAATTTAAACATGCGAGAGTGACTAGTGCCCGCGTCCGGGATAACGCTCTGCTGGCACTGTGAAATATTCTAAGTCCTTTATCTGTGACGCGCCACGGCGCGGCCATAAAAGCGAGCGCTGACCGCGGAGCGGATCATTCGCGCTGCTGCTGCTGCACAGGCAACTGCATTGAACGCTGCCAAGATGCCATACAGAAGATACAGGCGCCGTCGTCGTGCAAGACAAACTATATATAAAACAATTGAAGACGTTGAAATGACCACATCCGCCGCCGACAAGAAAAAGAATACAATCAAATCTGTTGCTGCACACTCTCTACTGGACGGACCTGCAGTCTTTTGTGGATGCAGACTGAATTTCAGCATCGACATCAATGATTCCTTTACCCACTATTACTATATATAAAACAATTGAAGACGTTGAAATGACCACATCCGCCGCCGACAAGAAAAAGAATACAATCAAATCTGTTGCTGCACACTCTCTACTGGACGGACCTGCAGTCTTTTGTGGATGCAGACTGAATTTCAGCATCGACATCAATGATTCCTTTACCCACGGAAATGGATGGCTAACAGTCGCTGTTGTACGTGGTGGAACAGGTGTACCCAATGTATCCGGACTGGAAAGCTTTGTTGATCGTGACATCATAGCATACCGAACATATCATGTTACTGAAAATGCTAATAAAGATTTTGGCAAATCAACATATATGTCACCCTCACCCTTTTCCTTGTATACACGTAATAGACGTAAGCTATCTGTTAATGAAACTGTTTTTATATGGATTAAAGGTAAAGGTACTTGTGAATATGTTAAATTTGTAGGTGATTGTACATTGTATTTTCACAAATAAATTGAATTGTAGCGCAGTCGTCGTGCAAGACAAACTATATATAAAACAATTGAAGACGTTGAAATGACCACATCCGCCGCCGACAAGAAAAAGAATACAATCAAATCTGTTGCTGCACACTCTCTACTGGACGGACCTGCAGTCTTTTGTGGATGCAGACTGAATTTCAGCATCGACATCAATGATTCCTTTACCCACGGAAATGGATGGCTAACAGTCGCTGTTGTACGTGGTGGAACAGGTGTACCCAATGTATCCGGACTGGAAAGCTTTGTTGATCGTGACATCATAGCATACCGAACATATCATGTTACTGAAACTTCGTTTAAGGATCATGAAAGAAGGTTGTATACTTGGAACTGACCTGGAGACATCGGAAGGTTTCAGACTGATTATATAGTGGTGCGACAGAGATTTGGGAACCAGATTTTAAATTTTAAAACATTTCCAGGGGCATATGTGGTATATGACCACTATTTATTAGTTATGAATTGTAGATTAAAACTGAAGGAACTGCAAAAAGGCAGGAATTTAAGGAAATGGGACATGGATAAACAGAAAGAACCAGAGGTTGTAGAGAATTTCAGAGAGAGCATTAGGGAACGATTGACAAGAACAGGGGAAAATGACACATCGAAGAAGAATGGGTAGCTTTAAGAGATGAAATAGTATCGGCAGCAGAGGAACAAGTAGGTAAAAAGACGAGAGCTAGTAGATATCCTTGTTAACACAAAAGAAACCGAATTTAATTCATGAAAGGAGAAAGTAAAAGAGTTCAGTAAATAAAGTAGGCAAAAGGAATATGAACGTTGCAAAAATAAGATTGACAGGAAGTGAAAAATGACTAAGCAGGAATGGCTAGAGGACGGATGTAAGGAGGTAGAAGCTTATATCACTAGGGTTCAAAAAATGTTCAAATGTGTGTAAAATCTTGTGGGACGTAACTGCTAAGGTCATCAGTCCCTAAGCTTACACACTACTTAACCTAAATTATCCTAAGGACAAACACCCATGCCCGAGGGAGTACTCGAACCTCCGCCGTATATCACTAGGGTAAGATGGATACTGCCTACAGGAAAAGTAGAGAGACCTTTGGACAAAAGGGAACCACCTGTATGAATATCAAGAGCTCAGATGGAAAAACAGTCGTAAGTTGCTCTGGCGTAACGCAAAGCGCCGGCACGAAGATGAAGAACACAAAATCAGTGAAGGCGGTGACGCGAGGTCAGCCAATAGCCCGCTGACAAGGACCGCACCACAACAGGAGCGGTCTCTTTAAGAGGAGAATATAAGGGCCGCTGCTGCCAGCCTCGGCCGCACAGTATTAGCACAATACTAGATCGGCACAGTATACGCACAATACTAGACTAGAGAGCACTACGATAGCAGTGGCGTGTGATCCATACCAATTGCTTACATGGACCTAGTGTATAGCAAAGGTCTTTGATTGTTTGCATGTAGCCCACGTAGTTGTAAATCCCAAGTATTGACAATTTGCTAAAGTTGTAAAAAAATATTAATGTTATGTTCTTGAATTGTTGAATAGTTATCCGAGAAGCAGCATCCTTTAAGCCCACTTTAAGCGACGAGTGGGCAGGACCCCACATTGGTGACGAGGATGAGATGCGAACCCACGCCTGCAAAGCGTGGAAAGCAGAAAGGTGGAAGGAGTATATAGAGGGTTTATACAAGGGCGACATACTTCAGAGCAATTTGTGGAAATGGAAGAGGACGTAGATAAAGATGAGATGAGAGATATGATACTGCGTGAGGGATTTCACAGAGCACTGAAAGACCTAAGTCGAAACAAGGTTCCGGGAGTAGAAGATATTCCGTCAGAACTACTGATAGCCTTGGGAGAGCTAGCCATGACAAAACTCTTCCATCTGGAGGGCGAGTAGTACGAGACAGGTGAAGTACCCTCAGACTTCAAGAAGAATATAACAGTTCAATTTCAAAGAAAGCAGGTGTTGCCAGTTGGGAAAATTACCGAACTATCTCTTTAATAAGTCACGGTTGCAAAATACTAACACAAATTCTTTACAGACGAATGGAAAAACTGGTAGAAGCCGACCTCGGAGAGGATCAGTTTGGATTCCTTAGAAATGTAGGAACACGCGTGGCAGTATTGGCTCTACAACTTATCTTAGAAGATAGGTTAAGGACAGGAAAACCTAAATTTAAAGCATTTGTAGATTTAGAGAAATTTTTGATAATGTTGACTGGAATACTTCCCTTCAAACTCTCACGGTACAGGGAGCGAAAGGCTATTTACAATTTGTACAGAAACCAGATGGCAGTTATAAGGGTCGAAGGGCAGGAAAGGGAAGCAGTGGTTGAGAGGGGAGTGAGACATGGTTGTAGCGCATCCCCGATATCATTCAATCTGTATATTGAGCAAGCAGTAATGGAAACAAAAGAAAAATTTGGAGTAGGAATCAAGCAAAGGACTTGGAAGAGCAGTTGAACGGAATGGACAGTGTCATGAAAGGAGATATAAGACTAACATCAACAAAAACAAAACGAGGCTAATGGAATTTTGTCAAATTAAATCAGGTGACACGATGCCATGTCTATGTCCGACCATCGGCACACAGCGTGAGCCGTGGACTGGGAAGTGGTACCGCAGTTGCGAGCCTCGCTCTGCGGGGGGCGTGTGTACTGGGCTCGCCTCCGGGGATCATTAGCGGGCGACAGCGTATAGAGCATAGATTACGTTTCACCTTGATAGTATCAACAGCGTTAATTGATTAACCATTAGGGCGCCCTCTCGCGCAGCGCGGGACACGCTCGGCGGCGTGAATGCGGCACGCGGACCCCCCGGTAATGGCTCCCGCCGTCTGCTCTGCGACCTGTCGCACTGACCGTGTTACGTCACGTGTCGGCGAGGCCGCCACGCTACCGCCCGATGGTCAGTCGCCATCGGAAAAGGACATTAGTAGAAACGAAACTGTGAACCACCACTACAAGTGACTGTCACAAGTCCCCTAAAAATCTCAAGTGTGCTGTCAGTATAGGGAAGGACTACCTTCACCGCAAGTTAATTTCTGCAGAACTTACAACCGTGTCAGATACAGCAGTTCCTAGAGATACTGTATCTACCCTGTAAATCACTGCGATGTGTACAGCTAATAGCAAAGATTGGTTGCCCATTCGACAAGTGGTACAGGGTATGCTTCAGGTTGTTTAAAAAAAGAACTTGTATATTTATTAAACTGTAAGACATACAAGTATGAAAATTGGGAGATCTATACAAATATCTCAAGGTTAATGTGAATGTATGCTTTCCCGGCGTATACAGCTGGCGAAGAGTTCTCGGGCTTCCAGCCGGGTGGCGGTGTCTTCAAACAGCTACGTTTCGACGAGTGACATACTCATCATCTTCCGGCGAAGTCACTTCGCCAGAAGATGATGAGTATGTCACTCGTCGAAACGTCGCTGTTTGAAGACACCGCCACCCGGCTGGAAGCCCGAGAACTCTTCGCCATCTCAAGGTTAGATTATAGGTATTCAGTATGTCCTCCACTAGTGACACGCACATCATCACATTGATACTCGTAGTCCTCCATACTCGACTAAGCATGACCATCGTCACTGAAGTTATTGAAGTGCGGACCTGGTTCTTCAGCTCTTCTAGTTTCTGCGATAGTGTTGGTGCATAAACATTGTCCTTAATGGTACCTCGGGCAACGGCCTTGCCGCAGTGGATACACCGGTTCCCATGAGATCGCCGAAGTTAAGCGCTGTCGGGTTTGGATGGCACTTGGATGGGTGACCATCCAGGTCGCCATGCGCTGTTGCCATTTTTCGGGGTGCACTCAGCCTCGTGATGCCAATTGAGGAGCTACTCGACCGAATAGTAGCGTCTCTGGTCAAAGAAAACCATCGTAACGACCGGGGAGCGGTGTGCTGACCACACGCCCCTCCTATCCGCATACTCAACTGAGGATGACGCGGCGGTCGGATGATCCCGATGGGCCACTTTTGGCCTGAAGACGGAGTGCTTGTAATGACACCTCACAGGAAGAAGTCACAGGTCGTCAAATTCGGTGACGGGGATGCGAACTTAGAAGAGCTTAGGAGCCGGCTGTTTAACGGCCAATCCAACGTCTCTGTAGAGTTCTATTCACATATTCACGCACTTCGACTCCAGTGAGGGGTGCACCGTCTTCTTCAAAACTGAAGTTTACTTTGTTCATCCTCTGAAACAAGCAGTTCTGTAAACAGGAAGATGCTGCTGACCATTAACCGTGTTTCTATCAAAGAAGATTGGTTCGAAAACAGATGGTTGAACATTACACAAAACACACTGAGATGCATCTCGTACAAGTTCAGTGTGTGTTACGTGGGTTATGTAGGCCCCACATTCGAACATTGTGTTAGTTGCTTCATCACTGAACACGATGCACTGTGCGCAAGTATTATCACTGTCAACAGCATTCTGAAGCTCATCAGAAAATGCCACAAGTTTGCTCGTATTGTCATGACGTGGAGCCTGTAACAGCTGTAATAGGTATAAATTCAAAACCAACCGATGCCTCAAAATACCCCAAATTATTTTAGTGAGCAGTTATAACTCTCGACTGACTCGATGACTTGATTTTACAGGATTACGTAGGAAAGCGGTCAGAATTTAATTAGGAGGGCGGCCAGGACTCCTTCCTTTACATGCAGGTCGTTCTGTGTCTAACTGTCAACACTATCTGTGAGTATTCCATCCATTCGGAGGACCAGTTCGATACCTCAATATGAAACGTCTCTGCACTTTAATCACAAAATTACACTTCGCAAACTCGAGAACACAAATGAATTCTGCTGCGGAATAGCCATTTTGCGACATGGGACGGTAACCGGGCAAACAGTAGATAACGGACATCTAGCGGAGATGAATATAAAGTAGACAACATTTTCGTTCCTCCAGTAACCCAATCGTGCCGCAACGGTCGATAGTTTTGACGATGTGACATTTTGTAATACGTATATTCGTTTTGAAACATCCTGTACATGGACCGAGAGTGTGGGAAGGCGATGAGAATAGACTGAGCTGTCTTTTGGCGACGACAGGTAGTTGGGAGTACCTTATCAGATTTAGTGCCACGGTACGTAGCTTTTACTATTAATATTTAATCTATAAACGAGGTGCGGCCAGGTGGGAAACTGTTAGGACAATGTTCTATGCGTAGAAGTCTATATTTGATTTCGGCAAGATGTGTGTGCCACGAGTGATTATTTCGCTTAATTAAATGTGAGTTAAAGTTCAACATCGAATCGGGGAACGTTTGTACCCAGTCTAGTACGCTATGCAGATGGTGAACACGTGTAGATCACGACTGCTACATTTCACTTAAGAAAGTAACCTACAGTTTTATTCTGGGTATTCTGAATAGTCTGAAGATTTGAGGTGAGGAATCATGTGAATTGTTACGGTGTATGTTTTATTAATGTTATTGTGTTCGAAGGACTGTCATCAGATTCCGTGACCGTTACTGAGATTAGTCAGTTCAGACTATAGTATATCCGGTTCCACAGTGATATACGCTAAAGAGGTAGATAGTCACAGTAACACAAGTATATTTCTGTATCAAAGCGTTAGTAAAATCCTCAATGTATTATGGAGGTAAAATATGTTTGAGCCTGAAATTAAACAAAGTTTTTCCACAAACGAACCAACAAACTATAGTTCTACAATGATAAGCTAACTAAAAGTTCCTGAATCCCAAAACAAATAATTAAGTTCCCCAACATGTGGAGTTAACCACAACACTCTTTAAAGACGAGTCTAATATTGTAATCTGAATAAAGTTGAGTTCAGCATGAAGCAAGTCGGTGTTTTAGGGTTTGAATATAAAGTCCACACTCTACTCGCGGAAAGAAAACACTTTCACAGCGTCTTGCAATAGTATTTCACAGTGGAAGCATCAACAGTGTAACAGTTTGGAACGGTTTGTAAACCTGGCAATGATAGACGCACAAAGGTAAGTCTTGGCATTATCTTGTCGGTGAAGAAAACGAATAGTAGAAATTACACCAAGCACCAGTTAGCACGTCACCGAGCACACTTAGAGACCAGACAGAGGAGGCGGAATGCCGTTCTTGAAGAAGGTGGTGAAGTTCCGAGCGAGGCGTAAGGGAGATCTTCTGGTCGCTTGTTCGCTGCGATGGAACTACTTTGCTAAGCTCGAGCGCCCGCATAAATAGCTGCCTTGTAGAAGGATCCATGTTGACCTATTTTCGGCACATGACCCTCATATGCAGGAAAAACTGTGATACGTCGACGACCCCTACCGTCTCTATGCATGCCACCTGGTGGCCTGGCCGTAACGCTGTTGTTGCCGCCCACTGGTCTGGAGCTCGCGACAACCCAGATGACTCGGATGTTGCGCGGGGTGCAGACGGCGCCTGATATGTAGGCCGCTACGGCAGACTGACTTCCTGTGTCGATTGTGTAAATGATTTTGGTTTGAATTAATATATGTGGTGGCACCCCATCTATCGAGACTTCATTGTAGCATTGTCGCAGTATAGCAGAAAGGCATCCAAAATTCACTCTCTAAATCACGTGTTACCAGTTCGTGCCACAGAGAAGAAATGCAATGCAAACATCGAGACTGATTTAGAAGAGATGAGATAATCAAGCCTTTACTTGGTTATCTAGGGAAGAACAGTGCCGTTTACTAGAACTTTCCTTTGTACTTCGTTCAACTGAGCGTACCACATATAATCTTCCGCAAACTAGAGCTTGTGCGCTTAGTGTGTCCTTGTGTGGTTATTGTGTCGCGGCACGAGTTTCTTCTCATATTGGCAGGGGAAGCAATAGAGGCTTTTGTGGGGTAGAATATGCGTATTTTCAATCGGCAGCCTATTAATGTTATTCAGAATTTCGCTGAATATTTTATTAGCAGATAATTTGTAGAGGGATGTATTTTCCCCATACCTTTACCTACAACTGAGGGTATTTGCTCATTGTATTTCATATTCCCATCAGCTGATACACCCACCTGTATGAATTGACCTCTTCTGGCTGTGACTCATTGATGTCGTAGTCATATAGCTTTAGAGAAAGCTTTTAACAATGTTGACTGGAATAAACTCATTGAAACTGAAGTCAGAGATAAAATAAACAGAACTGACTGTTATCTACAAGGAGAAGAAATAATATTTTGAGATTTGCCAGAGACATTGTAATACCGCCAGAGACGTCAAATGGCTTGCAAAAGCAGTTGAACGGTATCTTATAAGATGCATGTTAACAAAAGTAAAAGTACATGAGTGTTGTCGAATTAAATAAGGCGATACTGAGGGAATTAAATTAGGAAATAATACAGTAAAAGTAGTCAGTGAGGTTTGGTATTTGGACAGGAAAATGATGAACGGAGTAGAGAGGATGTAAGAAGCACACTGGTTGTAGCAAGAAAGGGAGTCCTGAGATAGAGGAACTGATTAACATATGACTTAAATTTAAGTGTAATCAAGTCTTTTCTGAAGATATTTATTTAGAGAGTAACCTTGTGCTGAAGTGAAACACGGATAATAAACAGTTCAGATAACAAGAGAATAGAAGCTTTTGAAATGTGTTACAGGAGGTTGCTGAAGATTAGATGGGTAGATAAGACCATTGTTGACGAGCCACTGAATCGAACTGTGTAAGGCTTCTAGCTTATTTTTAGTATTCAATGAAAATGACGTGTCCGTTTTTTTTTATTCGATGCTTCATACTTCGCACCTGTACACGGGAATATTTTTCAAGCAGAAGTCTTCAATAGTCGCTAGGTCACGCTAATGAGGTTCTGAGTACAAGCAATTTGATGTTTGGTTGTCAGTAGCATTGTCGTTGCCATTGAGCATTCAGTGAGAAGTAAGACAGGGAGTCGGGTGTTACGCTGCTCAGTGGACTGGAAATAAGTAACCGAACATAGAGATGCAAACGAGGAGTAAGTTGCTTTTTGGAAATAAGATATTGTAGAGATGGATTAGAGAAATAGGAAGATATTCACGTAAAGTTGTCGCTGCATTGCTTGCTCGTGTATGCAGATATTCAGGTAATGTTGTTACTGCATTTCTTGCTCCCGCATAATTTATCATGTGTTTGAAAATGGCCAATATTTAGCACGATTTTTTCTTGATAGGTTCGGGTCAGTTAGTTTGATTGTTAAGATGTGATAAAACAAATTTATGTGCTTAGATAACTAGGACTCAGAGTTAAAAGTTCACCACTTCTTTACCATTTCAGTAACGTGTTATATTAAAAAGTGAATTTTGTGAAGTTGGTCGTAATGATTAAGGAATAAGATTCATAATAAAATTTTGAATGCTAATCTCTTTCCAATCATATAGTAAGTGGCGTTTCTTCCATCGTCTGCCCACGAAAGTTTAATTTTGTAACTGTCGGTCGTCCCAATGCACTTAGCGGAACACATGATGTGCTTAACATTGTTACTTTTCCTTGCATTGCAATGGAAAAAATTTCTTCAGCTGGTTTGCTGCTACGCTTTCGAGTAGTAGCTCAAAAATGGTTCAAATGGCTCTGAGCACTATGGAACTTAATATCTGAGGTCATCAGTCCCCCAGAACTTAGAACTACTTAAACCCAACTAACCTAAGGACATCACACACATCCATGCCCGAAGCAGAATTCGAACCTGCGATCGTAGCGGTCGCGCGGTGCCAGACTGAAGCGCCTAGAACCGCTCAGCCACACCGGCCGGCTCTAGTAGAAGCGTGTTTCCGTTACCACAAGATAGTCATCAGAATTTGTTAGGCAGCTTAACGTCAGTCAGCGCACTGAAGCTTTATATTTCAATATTGCTGTCAGATTCTGTTCAGTAAAGTTTAGTTCAGATCTCATTTCCTTTGACAGACAATCTTATTTTTATAGCACAGTGTTAGATACGCGTATGCCTTTTGCTGTCCGGGATTTTATTTAGTCAGTTTCCTTTCATGAATGTACAGTGCACTTACACAGAATAATTTTGGATATTCAGTCTTCCATTATTTGACATGTAATTTTATGTAGAATTTTTATTCTGTTTGTTTCGTGTGTTGGAAGTGGAAAATAAGCTCCGTAACGTCACTCATTGTAGCACTGTTCACTGCAATGAACAATACGGAATTTCACAGGATAGTTTATATACTATACAGTTTTACGTTTTCTTGTTATTTTTGGTAAAAGTTAATTGCGACTTAGCTATACAGTTTGATGTGGATTTGGTGACAAACCACAACTAAACAGATGCAACAGGGGAGAAAAAAAGATTGGCACAATGTCACTGAAAGAAAGGATAGATTAACAGAATTTCCTGAGGCACCAAGGGGTTAACTTGGTAGTGGAGAGAAGTGCATGTGGAGAAAATTGTAGAGGGAAACCAAGGGATGAATACAGGAGCAGGTACAGGTTGCAGTAGTTATACAGAGAGAAAAGGCTTGCATAGTGTAGACTGGTGAGGAGAGCTGCATCGACGAGTCTTCGGACTTAAGACGATAGCGACAGCAGCAGCAGCAACAGCAACAACAACAACAACAACAACAACAGGATACTATTTATTTGCTTTTTCTGACGTGCACAGTCGTGCACACATGTTACTTACATCTGAAAAAAGTCAGTCACTGTAGCAGCCAGTAGTATGCTAGCTGTTGAACCCGGCCTTTACAGAGAGTGGACAAAAGTCATGGGATAACTCGTAATATCGTGTCGATCCCCTTTTGTCCGGTGTAGTGCACCAGCTCGACATGGCTTGGACTGAAGTCGTTGGAAGTCCCCTGCAGAAATATTGAAGCCCTTGTATCCGTCCATAATTGTGTTGCGTTGCAGGATTTTGTGTACGAATTGACCTCTCGATTATGTCCCATAAACGTTTGACAGGATTCATGTCGACGTTCTTGGTGGCCAAATAATTCTCTAGAATAGTCCAGAATGTTCTCCAAACCAGTCGCAAATACTTACGACCCTGTGACATGGCGCATTGTCATGCACTATAAGTCCATCGTTGGTCTCCAAGTAGCCAAAAGAAACTATTTCCATTCAATGATTAGTTCAGTTGGACTAGAAGACCCAGTCGATAACAAGTAAACACAGCCCACACCATTATGGAGCCATCATCAGCGTGAACAGTACCTTGTTGATAGCTTGGATCCATGGCTTCGTGGAGTCTGCGCCACGCTCGAACACCATCATCAGCTCTTTCCAACTGAAATCGGGACTCTTCTGACCATGGCACGGATTTCCAGTCGTCCAGGGTCCAACTGATACGGTCATGAGCCCAGGAGAGGCGATGCAGACAAAGTCGTACTGTTAGCAAAGGGACTCCCGTCAGTCGTCTGCTACTATGGCCCATTAACGCCAAGTTTCGCCGCAATGTCCTAACGGATGCGTTCGTCATTCGTCCCACACTGATTTCTGCTGTTATTCGTCTAGCGCTAACAACTCTACGTACTGGGTGATCAAAAATTCAGTATAAATTTGAAAACTGAATAAATCACGGAATAATGTAGATAGAGAGGTACAAATTGACACACATGCTTGGAATGAAATGGGGTGTTATTAGAACCAAAAAAATACAAAAGTTAAAAAAATGTACGACAGATGGCGCTTCATCTGATCAGAATAGCAATAATTAGCATAACAAAGTAAGAGAAAGCAAAGACAATGTTGAAACTTCCTGGCAGATTAAAACTGTGTGCCCGACCGAGACTCGAACTCGGGACCTTTGCCTTTCGCGGGCAAGTGCTCTACCAACTGAGCTACCGAAGCACGACTCACGCCCGGTACCCACAGCTTTACTTCTGCCGGTATCTCGTCTCCTACCTTCCAAACTTTACAGAAGTTCTCCTGCGAACCTAGCAGAACTAGCACTCCTGAAAGAAAGGATATAGCGGAGACATGGCTTAGCCACAGCCTGGGGGATGTTTCCAGAGTGAGATTTTCACTCTGCAGCGGAGTGTGCGCTGATATGAAACTTCCTGGCAGATTAAAACTGTGTGCCCGACCGAGACTCCTGTCAAAGGTCCCGAGTTCGAGTCTCGGTCGAGTACACAGTTTTAATCTGCCAGGAAGTTTCATATCAGCGCACACTCCGCTGCAGAGTGAAAATCTCCTGTCAAAGGTCCCGAGTTCGAGTCTCGGTCGAGTACACAGTTTTAATCTGCCCGGAAGTTTCATATCAGCGCACACTCCGCTGCAGAGTGAAAATCTCACTCTGGAAACATCCCCCAGGCTGTGGCTAAGCCATGTCTCCGCTATATCCTTTCTTTCAGGAGTGCTAGTTCTGCTAGGTTCGCAGGAGAACTTCTGTAAAGCTTGGAAGGTAGGAGACGAGATACTGGCAGAAGTAAAGCTGTAGGTACCGGGCGTGAGTCGTGCTTCGGTAGCTCAGTTGGTAGAGCACTTGCCCGCGAAAGGCAAAGGTCCCGAGTTCGAGTCTCGGTCGGGCACACAGTTTTAATCTGCCAGGAAGTTTCATATCAGCGCACACTCCGCTGCAGAGTGAAAATCTCATTCTGGAAAGACAATGTTCTTTACAGGAAATGCTCAATATGTCCACCATCATTCCTCAGCAATAGCTGTAGTCGAGGAATAATGTTGTGAACAGCACTGTAAAGCATGTCCGGAGTTATGGTGAGGCACTGGCGTTGGATGTTGTCTTTCAGCATCCCTAGAGATGTCGGTCGATCACAATGCACTTGCGACTCCAGGTAACCCCAAAGTCAATAGTCGCACGGACTGAGGTCTGGGGACCTGGGAGGCCAAGCATGACGAAAGTGGCTGCTGAGCACACGATCACCACCAAACGACTCGCGCAAGAGATTTTTCACGCGTCTAGCAATATGGGGTGGAGCGCCATCCTCCATAAACGTCGTAAGTTCCAGCAGGTGTTTATCAGCCAGGCTGGGGATGATGCGATTCTGTAACATATCGGCGTACCTCTCACCCGTCACGGTAGCAGTTACAAAACCAGACTCACGCATTTTCTCAAAGAAAAAAGGCCCGATAACGGTAGATGTGGTAAATCCAATCCATACCGTGACTTTCTCGTCGTGCAATGGAGTTTCCACGACAGTTCTAGGATTTTCGGTAGCCTACATTCTGCAGTTGTGGGCGTTGACAGACCCTCGGAGCGTGAAATGAGCTTCGTCGGTCCTCAACACGTTACTCAATCAATCGTCATCTTCCGCCATCTTTTGAAACGCCCACACCGCAAATGCCCTCCGCTTCACTAAATCGCCAGGTAACAGTACATGATGCCGACGGATTTTGTACGGATAGCATCGGAGGGTACGCCTAAGTGCCAACCAAACAGTAGTGTATGGAATGCCGGTGCGACGTGCGACTGCACGAGCGCTGACTTTCCCGTGCATAGACGAACCCGCTAAAGTCTCTGTTTCTTCCTGAACTGTCTCAGCAGCATTACGCCTTGTGCTCGGTCGGCCACTACGGGGCCTGTCGCCTAAAGAACCCGTGGCTTCCAACTTCGAATCCCCTTCCTATGGCGATAGGATCGTAACGCTGAACTAGGACATTCCCCATTCTGATAATACAGCTTCACTGAAAGCGCCTTTTCAGGTAACGTCAACATGCTGCGACTGCTGACACATCTGATTCTCTCTCTCATTACAGCTCCTTTTATACACGATTGTCATACGCAGTCACTGACGTTTTGCTGTCCAGCGCCATCTGTTGGACATTTTGTGAACTTTGTTTTTTTTGTTCTAATAAAACCCCATGTCATTCCAAGAACGTGTGTCAATTTTTACCTCTCTATCTACATTATTCCGTGGTTTATTAAGTTTTCAAATTTATACTGACTTTTTGATCACCCGGTGTATGCCGCTGCTCTCGATATGAAAGTGAAGGCCATCGGCCAATTCGTTGTCCGTGATGAGAGGAAATGTCTGAAATTTTGTGTTCTCGGCACACACTTACCACCGTGGATCTCGGAATACTGAAGTCCCTAACGACTTCCGATATGGTATCTCCCAGATGTCTACATACAACTACCACTCCGCGTTCAGAGTCTATGGATTCCCGTCGTGCGGCCATAATAACGTAGGGAAACTTTCGCATGAACCTCCTGAGTAAAAATTACAGCTCCGCCAATGTACTGGCCTTTCCTACCTTGTGCACGCGATACTACCTCCGTATGTATATGGGCAAATCACTGCCGCATGACTTACGTCATGTCTGTGTATTTTGTCGTCCCGCGTGTTCATTACGACATAGCTGACGTGCAGCGCTGCCCCGTGGATTAGGGGGTGGCCTCTGAGCAATGCGGAGGCCAGATAAAATTTTGATGCACCTCGCCGCCGTGTCGCGGTGTCTCCTCCCGCCGCTGCTGCTGCCCTCCTCTCGATCCCACAGCTCATTAGGGGCAGCTGCTGGCTTCTGGCTGGCGACACAGCAAGGCCTTTTAATTAGCGGCCACGCCGCCCAGGGCACACGCCGCGGCGGTTCCCAGCCCCGTACTAACAGCCTGCCGCCTGTACCCCAACCCACTGTAGCCACGCCACCAGCGTACTTTGCGTGTCTGAATTATATCGTTTCCTCCTCTTGTTATAAGTTGCGTATAAGCTCCGTTGGTGGACTACGCGCCTCAGTGTGGTATGTGTCTTTAATACAATGAAATATGTGTGGTCGTTTCATATTAAACCTTTCCGGAGGCGTTCTCCTACGTTTTGATGTACGTGACTGTTTCCACTGATGTACAGCAGTCGTTAAGTCAAATAATAATCGATTTTTCCATGTATTCAAGAGAAATACGATACATCTGTGAATTTCGAGGGTCAAGCGCTAAACCCAGAGCAAAGCGTCGATCCCCTGCAGATCTTCTCTCATTTCGCTACAATTTTCAAGTGTTGTCACTTCTTTTTACGCAACAGCATCGTTATCGAAAAGCCTCATGGCCGGCCGGAGTGGCTGAGCGGTTCTAGGCGCTACAGTCTGGAACCGCACGACCGATACGGTCGCAGGTTCGAATCCTGCCTCTGGCATAGATGTGTGTGATGTCCTTAGGTTAGTTAGGTAACTAGTTCTAAGTTCTATGGGACTGATGACCATAGAAGTTAAGTCCCATAGTGCTCAGAGCCATTTGAACCGGTTTTGAAAATCCTCGTGGAATTCCTGACGTTATACACTACAGCCCAGTCAATGAAAACCAAGAAAGGTCGAAAATTTTTGCACAAACAGTGCTGCCGGAGAAACAGCTGCAACTGAGCATTATAGCAGAGATTGAAAATAACGCTTCGGTTGTAAGCTTTCTTTTATTTTTCAATTCTCATACCATGACCAATTTCGGAACATTATATGCCCATCATTAGGTGTAATAATTATGTGTTTTGCTACCCCTAACGTCGTGATGGAGTCTATAGAAGGCGGTGTACCACCAGCGAACGCACAGCACGGACTCTGTGCTGTGCGTTCGTCAATGGTACAGGGCCTCCTATACTCTTCATTGAGCCACTGGGGGTAACAACACAGAATTATCAAACTTGATGATGGGCATGTAAAAGCCCGAAATCGGTCGTGGTCTGAGCATTGGAAAATAAAAAACCCTTACAAGTGAAATAATATGTTCAATGTTTACGCAAATTTTTACAACGGTAGGAGGGAGTGACGTGAAAAACATACTGACCGATGCTGTGTGTGTGATGCGCTGGTGGTGTGGGAACTCGTTTAAGGATCAGTTTTTTTTAAGCTTTTCCCCAATAATTCGAGAATTGCAGCTTCTCGCGTAAATTATTTCCAGTAAAAAATTAAACTACATAAAATTTTCTACAAAAGAGTGTCTTATCCACTGAGAAAAAGTAAGAAAACGTAAATCAGATTCAGTGTAGTAGCGGAAATCGGCAGAATGCCAGGCTTCACTCTACGGAGCGTACACAGCTAGCGCTAGGATGGCGGCGTCCACCAGATGGGATGAGAACGCAGCGGCATTACATTCTGTCATTGACAAGTATACTCAGTTCACGTACAGACCAAAATAATGGAAGGGAAAGTTTTCCGAAGTAAAAAAATGGTTCATATGGCTCTGTGAACTATGGGACTTAAGATCTGTGGTCATCAGTCCCCTAGAACTTAGAACTACTTAAACCTAACTAACCTAAGGACATCACACACATCCATGCCCGAGGCAGGATTAGAACCTGCGACCGTAGCGGTCTCGCGGTTCCAGACTGAAGCGCCTAGAACCGCTCGGCCACACTGGCCGGCTTCCGAAGTAACGGCGAGCACAGGGCTAGAACAGGATAGAGAGAGGTATTCTGGAAATGAAACCTGTATGCACGCGAACCCAGTAATAGTCTAGAAACGCAATACATGGACAGACTCTCTCCCCTTCTACCCAGCCAATGGAAAGTTAAAGTTTTTAAGGACGAGTGTAAATTAGAGCCAGTGAGGCGATAACACGCCTTCAGAATCACTTCATGTCAGACGGGGATGAAGGGGAAAGGCTGAACAAAACTAGGGAGCACGGCGCTCCTCGACAGAGTCTAAGAGAAACAGAGAAACAGAGAATTAGAGGCAGAGAGTCAGGGCTGCCGGAAGCTCGAAAAGGGGCTAGAATCGATGTACTCAGATTCCCGTAGAGTGGGTGCAATACCAATTGAGAGTGATATTCAGTATATTTGGAATGGTGCCTTCAAATCACCGCCTCTGTGTAAATAACTGATTTCTTCGTGGAAACGAAGCCCAACCAGTATTAGTGGCAGAAGAGAAGCCAGTTTAGGAAATAATCTAGGAATTGTAATGCTCTTCTTGTAGAGATCATTTCAAGCTGCCTTCCAGTCCTTATCCTATTGTGCAAGAAGGAATAGCAAGGTTAAGACTCCCACTGTGGGCCGGCGGGTTGGTTGTCAATAATAATAGAAATAATTTGTCATAGGAGGAAATTGTAATTGTTGTAAATACGGTTCGCCGTATTTTATGAGAGCATGGCAACTATTTCTGAGGTCAGCCAGAAAGGGATGGAGAATATACTGACCATAGTTCCCAGTCTGCAAGTCCACATTCTTGTCTAGCCTACTGTAAAAAATGTTTCTATTCTCTATTCGCTCAGCGGGATCAGGACTATGATTATAAATGATGATTTTGAGTTCTAATTGATGCATATATGTAGTAAAGTTTCACATGCACAACACTGTAATATTCACTATGTTCGTACTGACAGTAAATATCTCTATCCTAAGCAGCACTATAGGGGCCAACTCTACGGTAAGTTCCTACTAAATTGTCTTTCGTCCTGACTACTGATAATCAAAATAAATGCTTACCACAAAAGTGGAAAATAATTGTCACCACTTGCCACGTGGATTTGTTAACATTATGGGTGGCACACCAACAGTTACTTTTGAGAAATCTGAGCGATCGCGGACGGTGTACAGTCCTTGCGAGTTCACTTTCTATTATTACTGAAAATCAGCGTTTTGCAACAGACTGTCTTTGAAGTCATCCGGGGCAGCGCGCACTCCGGCGTTTGACTGAAGCTGATCTTTCGGTGCCTGGGTGCGAAGTTAAACCCAGTCTTGCCTCTCGGGTTGTATTTATATATGTGCCGCAGCGGACGGCCAAGGGAACACTTGCTGTCATCCGCCCTATGCACACACTAGCAGTCTCTAAACAGCTGCTTTCTCGGACACACCATATTTAATAACAATGTTATTAATCAATTTAGAATCCTCTTAATTTTTGTTTGCATGTAGTTAAGTTGGTTAAAATCACAGAAAAAGTTTTAGTTCGCCTGCATTTAAACTTTGCCGTCTAGAATTTTTAGATTGGAAATGACAGTAGAGCATGATCTCTGAACTACAACTTTAACAGACTTCGTATTGGTTGATATTTACATCAAGGTCCTAAAACTTGTTATAACTGTATTATTTGATAGGTTTCAACACGTGCTGTAACCAAAACTTTCTAGAATTATTACAGCAGATACAGGACGTTTCTGTTCCAAATTTAGTTTTAATTAAATTACTCGAAAACTATTAGAGATAGCTTAATGGGGTCACGTAGTTATTATTTTTGTATTGAACTGAAGCGTCATACAAATTTTCACATTTCTAAATTTAGTCTTTAGCGCCTTCAATTTTCCTTGAAAACGTGGATTCTGACCAAAATATTGCTTTGATCGCGTTGAGACTTCTACCAGTTAATTTTGACATACATCTGCATATTATGACCAATTTCTGGTTTCCTAGCTTTATTATTTACCACCACTTTTTTTTCTTAAAACGATGAATTTAGGTAAAAATATTGATCTAATCAACCTGAGACTTGCAGTTCAAACATTATTACACTAAAGCTTGTGTTGACAAAGTTTGAAAAAGACACTTTAACTTTTAATTTCATTCTTAATTATAGTGCAATACTTGTATGCTACGCACAGAGGCGTTATGGGAACGTGGCGCTACTAGCAGTGAACTGGGGTAAGTCTCGGCAAACCCGATCGCCTCTGTATCTCTCAAATGATACAGCGCTTGTTTCGCCACATCACTCTCATAGGTCAACCAACTAATTACTTCCAGCGACTCCTGTCTCTCAGTCCCCGAAGACACTCACGTTTGGGACACACCAAAAGTTCCTATTCGCTTGTTTTCTGCGACTAACGGTCCGACATTGCAGGGGATGGAAAAATCGCGTATTATTATAAATAGTGTTTTTATGCTATAAACTTAACATTTATTGACAAATGAAGTGGGTTAAAAAGAAACATTACATGTGTGTACCACGTTAAAGTGCAGTATAATCATGTTAAAGAATAAATTGTGGTCCAGTGATGCTTCAGGCTGAAGGAGGGATATGCGAGGTAGAAGCGAGAGGGAAGGGTGGTCGATGGATTGTTATCATGCACTTCCTCCTCCATAGGTCTGCAAACTGAAGATCTAACAGGTGATTTCCCAGTCTATCTACCCCATTACGTCAAAAGAAGCAATTACAGGGAGTTTCGCAAAGTGATACCGACCCTCCATAGTGCGTGTTATGAATCACTGGCGACTCACCGTTTGCTTTCTACTAAATGCCTTCACATTACATGAAATGCAGATATGAGTTACTGGTAACACTAACGTAGGAAACGAACGCCGATGGAATCTGTGTAAATCTCTGCACGCTACTCTACACTGCTAGAGGAGAAACTGATTTTTAATCAACCTGTACGGCAGCTCTAGCGTTCTCTAGGCAAAAGCAACTTCCCTCACCAAGAGTACCGCTCGCTTTCCAGTTTACAGACACACTATACCTCCACAGTATTTTCTCTCCAGATCGCTTTTGCGTGTAGACAATATAACCTCCCCCCCCCCCCCCCCGCGCCGATGTTAGTACCCCATTGGTCAGGATTTTTTGGTTAGAATGTTGTTCAAGGCAGCACTTCCCTCCCAGCATTGTAAAAAAATTGTCAACTGCACCAATTTTTTCCTCCACTTTTCCTTCGTTGAACAGACTATTAGGTAATTTATGTATTCGCATATTGCGCAGAATAAAGGACCTATAACACTTCTTTAGAGTTACGCTGTTATAGCCTTGATGATTCCTCTCCAATATGCGGTGTTCTTTTTGTAACGAACTCTTCAGCTCAGTCACAATGCTGGTTTGATTTTCCGTATGCTCGTATTTCGTTCATTAGATGATCCTGCAGAATTTTATGGAACGCTTGATAAAGTCAAGCAATTTTGATTCTTACGCAGGAAGTTTTAGGTCTCCAGAAAACGTAATACTTGAACCTTCACAGGTTTGGTCTGTAAAACTCAAATACCAACCAAGAGGAATGCAGTTGTTGAACCGGATATTACACATGATATGTGTGAAAACCTCGGTTAAAGCAGGTTGATACTGGGTGTGCAACATCCGGCCACACTGCCGTGTATTCATATTAGATGGAACATCAGCATCACGTCTCGTCGCACTTTCCATTACTGGGTGCTAATATAGTGGTGAGGTCTGAGCTCATGAAGTTCGAACATATTATAGCCTTACTAAAATCGAATTTATTATTTATATTGAATTTATTAATGTGTACGCCAAGTGATTGCCATATATTAAAGTACATATACTGATTATTACTGAAAGAAAACGAAAAAAATGTCTGAATATTTTCAACCATCAGTCAGTTGTTAGTAGAATTGTGAAATTACCGTAGTCTACCATAAGTAAGCACTGACTACAGTAGTTCGCCTAGTAGCTTTAGTCAGTTAAGGTCGGACCCACATTACCCGCACGTTGTGTGTGTTACATACCTATCGGGAGTTCGCCATAATGATCACTTTTCTTACGCATGCGATTTCTTGCTAGTTGTTGTTGTTGTGGTCTTCAGTCCTGAGACTGGTTTGCGGCAGCTCTCCATGCTACTCTATCCTGTGCAAGCTTTTTCATCTCCCAGTACCTACTGCAACCTACATCCTTCTGAATCTGCTTAGTGTATTCATCTCTTGGTCTCCCTCTACGATTTTTACCCTCCACGCTGCCCTCCAATACTAAATTGGTGATCCCTTGATGCCTCAGAACATGTCCTACCAACCGATCCCTTCTTCTGGTCAAGTTGTACCACAAACTTCTCTTCTCCCCAATCCTATTCAATACTTCCTCATTAGTTATGTGATCTACCCATCTAATCTTCAGCATTCTTCTGTAGCACCACATTTCGAAAGCTTCTATTCTCTTCTTGTCCAAACTATTTATCGTCCATGTTTCACTTCCATACATGGCTACACTCCATACAAATACTTTCAGAAATGGCTTCCTGACACTTAAATCTATACTCGATGTTAACAAATTTCTCTTCTTCAGAAACACTTTCCTTGCCATTGCCAGTCTACATTTTATATCCTCTCTACTTCGACCATCATCAGTTATTTTGCTCCCCAAATAGCAAAACTCCTTTACTACTTTAAGTGTCTCATTTCCTAATCTAATTCCCTCAGCATCACCCGACTTAATTAGACCACATTCCATTATCCTTGTTTTGCTTTTGTTGATGTTCATCTTATATCCTCCTTTCAAGACACTGTCCATTCCATTCAACTGCTCTTCCAAGTCCTTTGCTGTCTCTGACAGAATTACAATGTCATCGACGAACCTCAAAGTTTTTATTTGTTCTCCATGAATTTTAATACCTACTCCGAATTTTTCTTTTGTTTCCTTTACTGCTTGCTCAATATACAGATTGAACAACATCGGGGAGAGGCTACAACCTTGTCTTACTCCCTTCCCAACCACTGCTTCCCTTTCATGCCCCTCGACTCTTATAACTGCCATCTGGTTTCTGTACAAATTGTAAATAGCCTTTCGCTCTCTGTATTTGGCCCCTGCCACCTTTAGAATTTGAAAGAGAGTATTCCAGTCAACATTGTCAAAAGCTTTCTCTAAGTCTAAAAATGCTAGAAACGTAGGTTTGCCTTTCCTTAATCTTTCTTCTACGATAAGTCGTAAGGTCAGTATTGCCTCACGTGTTCCAGTGTTTCTACGGAATCCAAACTGATCTTTCCCGAGGTTGGCTTCTACTAGTTTTTCCATTCGTCTGTAAAGAATTGGTGTTAGTATTTTGCAGCTGTGACTTATTAAACTGATAGTTTGGTAATTTTCACATCTGTCAACACCTGCTTTCTTTGGGATTGGAATTATTATATTCTTCTTGAAGTCTGAGGGCATTTCGCCTGTTTCATACATCTTGCTCACCAGATGGTAGAGTTTTGTCATGACTGGCTCTCCCAAGGCAGCCAGTAGTTCCAATGGAATGTTGTCTACTCCGGGGGCCTTGTTTCGACTCAGGTCTTTCAGTGCTCTGTCAAACTCTTCACGCAGTATCATATCTCCCATTTCATCTTCATCTACATCCTCTTCCATTTCCATAATATTGTCCTCAAGTACATCGCCCTTGTATAGACCCTCTATATACTCCCGCCACCTTTCTGCTTTCCCTTCTTTGCTTAGAACTGGGTTTCCATCTGAGCTCTTGATATTCATACAAGTCGGTCTCTTATCTCCAAAGGTCTCTTTAATTTTCCTGTCGGCAGTATCTATATTACCCCTAGTGAGATAAGCCTCTACATCCTTACATTTGTCCTCTAGCCATGCCTGCTGAGCCATTTTGCACTTCCTGTCGATCTCATTTTTGAGACGTTTGTATTCCTTTTGGCTGCTTCATTTACTGCATTTTTATATTTTCTCCTTTCATCAATTAAATTCAGTATTTCTTTTTACCTACTTGATCCTCTGCTGCCTTCGCTATTTCATCCCTCAAAGCTACCCATTCTTCTTCTACTGTATTTCTTTCCCCCATTCCTGTCAAGTGTTCCCTTATGCTCTCCCTGAAACTCTGTACAACCTCTGGTTCTTTCAGTTTATCCAGGTCCCATCTCCTTAAATTCCCACCTTTTTGCATTTTCTTCAGTTTTAATCTACAGGTCATAAGCAACAGATTGTGGTCAGAGTCCACATCTGCCCCTGGAAATGTCTTGCAATTTAAAACCTGGTTCCTAAATCTCTGTCTTACCATTATATAATCTATCTGATACCTTTTAGTATCTCCAGGGTTCTTCCATGTATACAACCTTCTTTCATGATTCTTAAACCAAGTGTTAGCTGTGATTATGTTGTGCTCTGTGCAAAATTCTACCAGGCGGCTTCCTCTTTCATTTCTTAGCCCCAATCCATATTCACCTACTATGTTTCCTTCTTTCCCTTTTCCTACACTTGAATTCCAGTCACCCATGACTATTAAATTTTCATCACCCTTCACTATCTGAATAATTTCTTTTATTTCATCATACATTTCTTCAATTTATTCGTCATCTGCAGAGCTAGTTGGCATATAAACTTGTACTACTGTAGTAGGTTTGGGCTTCGTATCTATTTTGGCCACAATAATGCGTTCACTATGCTGTTTGTAGTAGCTTACCCGCATTCCTATTTTCCTACTCATTATTAAACCTACTCCTGCATTACCCCTATTTGATTTTGTGTTTATAACCCTGTAGTCACCTGACCAGAAGTCTTGTTCCTCCTGCCACCGAACTTCACTAATTCCCACTATAACTAACTTCAACCTATCCATTTCCCTTTTTAAATTTTCTAACCTACCTGCCCGATTAAGGGATCTGACATTCCACGCTCCGATCCGTAGAACGCCAGTTTTCTTTCTCCTGATAACGACATCCTCTTGAGTAGTCCCCGCCCGGAGATCCGAATGGGGGACTATTTTACCTCCGGAATATTTTACCCAAGAGGACGCCATCATCATTCAATCATACAGTAAAGCTGCATGCCCTCGGGAAAAATTACGGCTGTAGTTTCCCCTTGCTTTCAGCCGTTCGCAGTACCAGCACAGCAAGGCCTTTTTGGTTAGTGTTACAAGGTCAGATCAGTCAATCATCCAGACTGTTGCCCTTGCAACTACTGAAAAGGCTGCTGCCCCTCTTCAGGAACCACACGTTTGTCTGGCCTCTCAACAGATACCCCTCCGTTGTGGTTGCACCTACGGTACGGCTATCTGTATCGCTGAGGCACGCAAGCCTCCCCACCAAAGGCAAGGTCCATGGTTCATGGTGGGGGGGGGGGGGGGGGGGAGGGATTTCTTGCTAGATTTCCCTAAAAATCGGAAGTGATGAACAGTCTAAAAACGGAGTGAGGATACACACTGACTAACCAAAACATTATGATCACTGCCCACCGCAACGTTGGAGGCTGCTCGGTGACGCGGTAGCAAAAGTTTGTAAGCGGAGATGTGGGCTGAAAATGGGGAAATACATTGAGATAAACCACTTTAACAAAGGTCAGATTATTAGTACGCAGAGCCTGTGAACGGGTACCTCGAAAATGGCGAAGCTGGTCGAATGTTCAGGTGCTACTGTTGTGAGCATCTACAGAAAGATATAGGACAGTGAAGCCACCACTAAGCGCTAAATGGTTGGACATCCAGGATTCTTCACAGAACGTGGGCTTCGGAGGCTTGTTTGCTCTGTAAAGTAGGATAGATAGCGATGTGTGGCATCTCTGCCAAAGGAGCAAATGCTGGTGCGCGCAAAAAAGTTTCGCAACACATCGTTCATCGTACGTTGTTGGACAGGGAGCTCCGCAGCAGACCACCCCTACGCGTTCACATGTTGGCCCAACGACATCGTCAGTTACCATTGCAGTGGACACGGGACCATCGGGATTCGACCGGCGATCAATGGAAACGTGTCGGCTCTACGGGTGACTCACATTATTGTTACACTGGGTCGACTGTGGTCTCCACAAACGCCGTCATCGAGGCGAACGGTGGCTCGAAACGTGCAGCGCGCGACGGTTGCAGGCTAGTGGGTGCAGTGTTATGCTGTGGGAGACATTCTTCTGCGCTTGTATGAGACGTGTGGTAGTAATCGAAGACAGGCTGACAAATACGAAATATCTGCATCCTTTCATGCTTAATGTCTCCCCGGCGGCGATGTCATCTTTTAGCAGTAGAATTGTCAGTGTCTAGCAACCATACCCGTGCTGCAGTGGTTTGAGCAGCATTTTAGTGAACTCAAGTTGATGTTTTGGCGATAAAATGCGTCTGATGTAAACCCTATGGAACCCAGCTGAATCGCTATCTGGCGCCATCACCGTGTAAGCAAGTCAGCGGCCCGTTATTTACGCAAATTACATGACCTGTGCGTAGACATCTAATGCCACATACCTCCACAAATCTACCAACAAACTATCCGATCCCTGATACGCAGAATCAGTTATGTATTTCATTCCAAAGATGGACAGACAAGCTGTTAAGTAGGTGGTCATAACGTTTTGGCTAATAGGACTGGTAACCAGCAGAGCAGTTTTGTTCTGCACAGTTATCTTCCCGTCTGTTATTAAGAATAAACGGTATTTATAGCAAAACTGAACCTGTCCATGTTAATTACAGGCTTTATTCGAAAATTGTTGATTTGTAACGTGAAACAATCGCTTGTTTAATATAAACAAAGGAAACAATACAAATTTATGAAACAGTGTTAGAAACCGCAATTTCCTCAACAAAAAGACAAAATAAAAAAACCGCAAAACAAAAATGTATCAAACACCGCTTCAATACTTCATCGAACTTATATAAAAAAAATGTTCCTGTTATGCATAAACAACTTTCGCATTTATCAATAATAATGGGAAGCAATTGGCCTTGGTCATGATGAAGAACATTCTATTGAGTATAAAATAACAACGTAATTGCTTTGGTTACATGAAAGTGCAGATGTTACACAAAGAACTAATTTTTATTTCTTATAAAATGCAGTTCATATTCTGTTGTGGGCTAACACTAAACGATGTGCTATTCTAAGTACGTGTAAAACAAACAACCAAACAAAGAAGAAAAAAAAATAAAGAGAAACCGCCAGCTTCCATTTTCTCTCTTACATGTTCGTTTATATTTCTTTCCCTACGAATTTTACCAATAGTATAGGCAAAATTCCCATTTCCAGCGTCATTTATGTGGTGTACCAGAATTACCGAACTATAGTTTAGACAGAGCGCAGCTCTTCTCTTTATAAGACAATGCACATAGTTATGAAGGATAACGTATAGGAAGCGGAAGGATTTCTGTGACTTACGCAGAAACCAGACTGAATTTATAACAATCGAAGGACATCAAATGGAGGCAGTAATTTGATGAGAAAGTAGTGATTCAGCGTTTGTGAAGTGACGGCCTAATTGGCCGTCCTGTCGTATTTAACTCCGCAGTGATATTAATCACATTGAAGTTGATGCGATTTTGTTTCCATGTTAGCTTTAGTAAGTGAGTGAGTGACAAAGAGGTTCAGGGGTAACGTTTCTTCAGTAATGTCGTTTCATAACTCTACCTTGCAGTTAAGATTGCATGTCTACACAAGGGTAGCTTTCTTGCCTAGCGCCGGCCGATGTGGCCGAGCAGTTCTAGGCGCTACAGTCTGGAACCGCGCAACCGCTACGGTCGCAGGTTCGAATCCTGCCTCGGGCATGGGTGTGTGTCATGTCCTTAGGTCAGTTAGGTTTAAGTAGTTCTAAGTTCTAGGGGACTGATGACCTCAGAAGTTAAGTCTCATAGTGCTCACAGCCATTTGAGCCATTTCTTGCCTAGCGTTTTGGTACCCTTGGCTCTTCTGTGCGGGACAAATTGCAAATCAATTCTATGTTCGGCAGCAGGCCAGCCGCACAACACCACCGAAGTATGAGCTTGGGAAATGTGCAGTTGCGTTTACAGGCTACATGTGCAGCCAGCAGGGGCCTCGGAGACAGCAGTAGGTCTTTGTTCCTTACGGACTGTGTCCCACTGGCAGTCCAGGCCATCTCAGAGACGCAAGAGCAAACAGTGATGAGGGACAGAGATACGGCGTTAACTTAAGCCTCAGTTGCACGGACGGAAGATGAAATTTTATTGCAAATCTCTCTGATTGGAAGTAGCATCTCGCGTGTCTGCAGTGGTTGGTCGGGGGCTGCGATAGGAGGCAGTGCACTTAGGCTGGGTGGAGAGTAAAAGTCTTCAGGTGGAGTACATTCGGCCACGGGTTTTGGAAGAGATCGGATTCAGTGTTCGCAGCTCGGTTCAGCGTGTGGAGACTGTCGCTGGTCGACGGAAGCAGAGCTGCGGCTGCATCCCGACACCGGCTGCACTGTGATCTGAGTCGGATGCGGTAAGGTCTGCGCATTGCGGAGCCATGAGCGCACGTCGGAAGGAATAGAGACGGATTTCAGATTGGATAATCGCTGGCAACATTAAACTGCGGAAACGAGGCTAGCCAAGTGGTGTTCACTTTCTTCCTTTCGACTCGTAACCTGTCAGAGATGCACTGTGACTCGCTTACTGAAATCGATTTGCGAGATCGTGCGATGCAATGTTCCACTTTCTCAGTTCAGCCCCGGCCTTCCCTCCACTAGCTAAAAACAACGTCAGTCTTTAGCTGTTTGTCTCGCATTTTAAATTTATCCGTTTCACTGCATTAACCTTTTGAGATTGATTATACCATTCGCTAGATTAAAAGATAATGAATAAATGATGGAAATACAACCAGTTAGATGTTGAATTGCTCGCCAAAGTGTATATCACCACATACTGCCATATCCTGTACTCATTAGGGTCCCGTGTACTGTAAGAGAAGGTTGTGAGAACGACCTAGTTTCTCTCTGCCCCGCTACCACAAAATAAACATATCACCTATGTACCCTACTTTCCCTATGCCTGATCCTTGAATTTTGCCGTTAAGAAATTCGCTATAACTGGACTTAAGGGGCTCACCATAGCCACGCGATCTGTCTGTTCGTAGAACTCATCGTTCCGTTTGAAATACTTAGTTGTCAGGCAATATTTAAACAATTCTGTTATATCGAGAGGAAAAATCCGATTCAGCTGTTGCAACACCTCATTGAGCGGAACCATAGTAAAATAGCGATACCACATCAAAAGATGCTGTATACAGCATCTGTACTTTACGTATGCTGTATCCACTGGTATATGTTATTTTCCTAGTGTGTATGTGATGTCTGTGTTTGGCCACTCCTACATAAGTAGTTGTATTCGATACTCTTAGGTCCCCTAAAAATTATACATTCGTCTAATCGATAAGAAAACAAGTTTAAATATTTCTGTTAAGTCCCGAAATGTTGTTACATAATAGGACCAGAAACTCATAATGACGAAGATAAAAAACGAGATGGCTCACTGTTTGAGTGCCGTTGATAGAAAAAAAAAAAGATAATCGATTTAGCGGATCCGCACTCCACCACAATTATGCATATTGGTGTGTGCATATTTTAAAGCCATCAGTGTAAAAAGCTTGTGGTCCACCGCATATCCATTGCTGCCCCGATCGGAGTGGCACTCGGTTTTAATTACGTTTCGGATCAAGGACCATACGTAGTCTCCCAGTACACGAAACTCAGTACCGGAGTAACGTATACAGAGGAAGGAAGATTAAAGGTTAACGTCCCGTTGATATTAAGACCATTAGAGGCGAAGCACAAGCTCGTATAGGGGAAGAAAGCCGCCCGTACCCTTCCAAAGGGACCTCCACGATAATCGACGTAAACGATTTAGGGAATTCACGGAAAACCTAAATCAGAGCGGCCAGATGGGGATTTGAACTCTCATCCTGCCGAAACGAGCATCGTGTCTTAACCACTGCGCCACATCACTCGTTTATACGGAGGAAACCCGCGAAAGCTGTATCATGAATGTGTGAATGTCTGTTGTCGTGTTAAATTTGCTGTAGGTTTGTTAATGTTATACATCTATGGAGTCCTTCACAATGTAACAGGTAGATTACATTCCTCAACTGGAGCCAGGGCTCAGCATCTCTCCCCCCCCCCCTTTCCCTTTCACCCCTCTAACAAAATTTGGCAGTCGGAACGGACTTCGATAATGCACAGTCCGAAGCACATAAGCTTGTATAGTAGGCACACCTTGTCACACGTACTGCGTTGGTGACCATTACATGCTCCTGTGGCAGCTAGACCTGTTAAAAAAATGCTCAGTCTATAACCCACAAACATCTTACTATGAATCTTTCTAATACTCTGTACGCCATTAAGAACTGATGTTGTTTTACGAAGAGATTCAGTGCAGAATTTTGAATAATATTTTGTTTGTGCTTTCAGACCTGTAATTTCCGCAGTTGCACATCTTAAAGTTTCAGATGTCGTGATTTAATCGTTTAGAGTGGCAGGTGCATGTTAGGAGGACAGAGAAAAATACGGAATAATTAGACAGAGCAAGTAGCTAGTTCCATCTTGGCTGTTATATCGAATTAGGTGTCATTTAAATGTTATTTCTAATGAGAAACTTCAAATGGTTCAAATGGCTCTGAGCACTATGGGACTTAACATCTTAGGTCATCAGTCCCCTAGACTTAGAACTACTTAAACCTAACTAACCTAAGGACATCACACACATCCGTGCCAGAGGCAGGATTCGAACTTGCGACTGTAGCAGTCGCGCGGTTCCGGACTGAAGCGCCTAGAACCGGTCGGCCACAGCGGCCGGCTGAGAAACTTCACAAAGATGTTATCCACTCAGATTCGTTACGAAATTGTTAGATATCCTGCAGAGAAAAAGTAAACCATTGGGGATTAAAATTTACCAGAATCTCTCCATACCCTCCTGAGGTGCCTTTCTTCTGCCTCAGCTCTTTAGTTCATGTCAATAAACGCTGTACTCACATTTAAAACAGTATTTTTGTGGAATATATGTTTACTACCACACTAGTATACGTACTCTCATACCTGAATAGTTTACTATCCTCTCATCTTCTATTACATTTTCTAACTGAACCTACACAAGACGGCCAGAACGGTAGGTATCGTTCATATACATTGTACACCGTCGTAGCTTTTGGATTGCTGTTAAATACTAGCGGGGGTCTACACATCGTGATGCCTGTGTAAGTTTCAGATTGATCTGAGGATGGACATAGATTCCGAAAATAATGTTCAGTCCGCCCCCGGTAGCTGAGTGGTCAGCGCGACAGAATGTCAATCCTTAGGGCCCGGGTTCGATTCCCGGCTGGGCCGGAGATTTTCTCCGCTCAGGGGCTGGGTGTTGTGTTGTCCTAGTCATCATCATTTCATCCCCATCGACGCGCAAGTCGCCAAAGTAGCGTCAAATCGAAAGACTTGCACCAGGCGAACGGTCTACCCGACGGGAAGCCCTAGTCACACGACATTATTATTATTATTATTATTATTATTATTATTAATCCTATACCTTAGAGACGGCGGCGGAACAAGAAACTAATGATGCGTATAAAAATAAATTTCTTAGCATCTGTTTAAGATTTTATAGATGCTGATGACACCATACTCTCTGAAAAGACTCTTTGATTCTAAATTATTGTAAGGAACCGTCCATTGGCAGGCTCATAATAATAGCCCTCGAGAAACGAGACATGGGTTCAACCTATCTTAATATACTGAAGAATGAATATGTCAATGTTTACAATATCTATTCAACACGGCACTGATAAATTTAGATTTGAAGCAGGAGGTAGGAAAGGTAATCCGTATCGCCAACATTTAATTCAACAGCCCTGCGGGAATGTATAGTATTCTTAAAGAAGAAAACGAAGAAGTAGTGCGTTTAAGTAAACATATCTGAATCGTCTCCGTTTTTCAGCCGTTGCAACGTACCGGGGTGGTTCGCGGCAACACAATTATGAAGTGAAACTAATCGTCGGATAAGTAATTTGTTACTTTACAAACACTAAGGGGGGTAATACACAACCATATACTAATTTGATGGTTCGACTACAGGTCTTCTGGTCCGGTTGTTCATTGTTGTGCTCTACAAGAAATCTTTTGAATCACGAAGCCCAGCGTTAAGGAACAGTCAACGAATAAATAGTAAAACAAATAAATATGTAGTATTTCACCGTGAGACACGGACTTCCAATGCGAGACCAATCAAAAAATGGACGGTACAAGAAAACGATGAATACGTTATTGCAGCTATAGTCGGGTATCTTGCAGACGTTCCCTATTTTAAACTTCGGGGAAGAATTTACTCGCAAGAAAAGCGATGGACATAGTGAATCGATAAAAACTGGTACTATGTCGAAATGTAAGTGCATTTACGAGCCGAAGTTTACAGAATTTCATCATCACGACAATATTATTTGTTTTCTGTTGCATTTAATGTATTTAATACATTAAAATTCTCTTGGAACAGCCTGCTCAGACTGCCACGTAGTGTCTAGTAACACATTATTGAAGCCACACGAAGCATATGATTATGTTCTTTTATTTAACTTTGAAAATGTTCTGGAGGACCCCCCCCCCCCCCCCCCCACCAATGGTGGCAGATAAAACGGCTGCTGACAAGTGAGAAAGTCAGGATGGAGTTCCACTTCCCCTCTGGGACGTGGGCTGTGGATTTGGTTATGACAGAAATCCTACAGCGGGTGCTAGCAAAACATCATTAATCATTAGTTTACAAAGTCTTGTCAGTTTCAGGGACGGAATCACAGCTAGAGGGAAGGATGTCGTCTGTGACGTAGGTGACCACAGGCGAGGGGCGTGTTGACGTCAGCAATTTGCTTACGAGTCAAGCAGTGAGTGATGCTGACGGCGACTTTTGGCGTCAGCATGGCCTCGGAGTGCTGACGTTAAGATGGCATGCCATCGGCAATGAACGACAGAGATAGACCCTCACTGCTCGGCCGCTTGTGGTCTCAGCATACAGTGCACCGGGATAGACGGGTTCTCTGTGCAGTACGATCAAAAACGATGGTGTGTGCCTGCTTCTGGGCGATGATCAATAGTACTGTAGGCCTCCACGAGTTGGAGAACGGTGACATTGTAGCTGAGGAGGTAGCTGGACCAGACTCAAAACTCATGCATCACCAAGTGGAAGCCTGGAGCACCTGGTAGCAAAGTCTTCGGATAACAGCTGACTGCGTCATCTTGTACTGCAAGTGGTATCTGTTTCATAATCATCAGCAGGAATAGACTAAGTTGCTCAGCATATCGTATGCACCTGAACATCGCTGGGTAAAAGGAACATCTGAATGTGCAGGTCTAACTTTGGTGGTACATATGTGATGATGATGATTATGATGATGATATTTGGTTTATGTGGCGCTCTACTGAGCGGTTATCAGCACCCATACCGATTCTCAATCTTTGTACTGTCCTGTCTCACCAGTCTCCAAATGATGATGACAATAAAGACACCCTGTCCCCGAATGAGAAAAATCCCAAACCCGGCTGTGAATCGAACTCAGGATCCCGTGATCCAGAGACAGCAACACAAGTCACTTTTCTTCTATATTTATTTTTTTAATCTCATTTTGTTCGTGATTGTTCGTTCTATTTGTTTGGCGAGGACATCCCAGGACGCTTGTTCAAGTTCATCGTCGTTCCATTAACTCAGTTTTTGTTTTATTACAGAGGGCGGCGAACCCTCTGACCGAACACGCTGAGCTACCTTGCTGGCAAGCCACTAGATCACATACGTGAGCTGGGCTGGCTAGTGATTCCACGTTGGAGAACTTTTGCCTGGAAATAACAGGCTGAAGCTCCTGGTCATACCTTTCCAGCGGTTATGAATTCATTTGTTCTGCTTTTCTCATCTAGTAATCTCTTCCAGACACCCTGCCGCCACTGTAAGGTGCCTTTCAGACTTGGCGGCTGCGTATTCTGCAACGCACGATGAATATGGCTTTCTTTCTTCATAACGCCTGGCCTTCAGGCTGGCTGGTGCTTCTCCCTCCTCCTGCTGAACTGACGCTGGGAAGTTCATTACATCAGATTAAGTCATGACACAAGAGATCTGTGCTAATATTAAAAATCTATGCAGTTGCAGAGTGGTGCATTGGGCATTTTCGAAGAGACGGAGTGCAAGTTGGCGCACCGGGTGTTGTAAAACAGAACACCGTCCTGTCAGGGTGGTCGTTACAGGTGTTGTTTGGTGATGGTACGAAGAGAGTGATGGTACGAAGAGAGAGAGAGAGAGAGAGAGAGAGAGAGAGAGAGAGAGAGAGAACAGATATCACGAAGGGCTGAGACCCGGAGTCAGAGAGTTTGGCTTTCTGTCGTCCGACGATCCAGTTGCGTTTCACAACAAACACAAGATTTTACTTCCCTATTGGCTGTTGTGGTGCCGCGTGTGGCTTTTATCAGTCAGAATATTTATGGAAACAAAATTGGTCTGCTGATGCAGTACTTCCACTTTGAACATAGGCCACAAAGAAGGTATACTACGAGAGTGTTTCAAAAACGCCACGAATATTTAAGTAGAAGAAAACGTAAAATTAACAGTAAGAATTCGCGATCCCCACTATTCAGGAGAAGTGACCTGAGTGAATGCGTATAATGATTTGTTTATTTTTATGTTTACGGTGTTTGTAAGAACTGTTGGTTTAGGTGTAATAGGTATGTAATAAGAGAATAAATAATGATACGGGAAGCACCTCGTTTAGGGCACATAGCGGGGCGCTGAGTGAAAAGAGCTTGCGAATCACATAACGGGAGTACAACACCAGAGCTAGATCACAAGCTCCAGCGTCTGATTGTCATCTAACGCAAAGTATAAGCAGGACTGTAATAGATCATAGAACAGTGAGAGGCATTGTGTTCATTGTTTGTTGTGGTCTTCAGTCCTGAGACTGGTTTGATGCAGCTCTCCATGCTACTCTATCCTGTGCAAGCTTCTTCATCTCCCAGTACTTACTGCAACCTACATCCTTCTGAATCTGCTTAGTGCATTCATCTCTTGGTCTTCCTCTATGATTTTTACCCTCCTCGCTGCCCTCCAATACTAAACTGATGATCCCTTGATGCCTCAGAACATGTCCTACCAACCGATCCCTTCTTCTGGTCAAGTTGTGCCACAAACTTCTCTTCTCCCCAATACTATTCAATACTTCCCCATTAGTTATGTGATCTACTCATCTAATCTTCAGCATTCTTCTGTAGCACCACATTTCGAAAGCTTCTATTCTCTTCTTGTCCAAACTATTTATCGTCCATGTTTCACTTCCATACATGGCTACACTCCATACAAATACTTTCGGAAATGACTTCCTGACACTTAAATCTATACTCGATGCTAACAAATTTCTCTTCTTCAGAAACGCTTTCCTTGCCATTGCCAGTCTACATTTTATATCCTCTCTACTTCGACCATCATCAGTTATTTTGCTCCCCAAATAGCAAAACTCCTTTACTACTTTAAGTGTCTCATTTCCTAATCTAATTCCCTCAGCATCACCCGACTTAATTCGACTACATTCCATTATCCTCGTTTTGCTTTTGTTGATGTTCATCTTATACCCTCCTTTCAAGACACTGTCCATTCCGTTCAACTGCTCTTCCAAGTCCTTTGCTGTCTCTGACAGAATTACAATGTCATAGGCAAACCTCAAAGTTTTTATTTCTTTTCCACGGATTTTAATACCTACTCCGAATTTTTCTTTTGTTTGCTTTACTGCTTGCTCAATATACAGATTGAATAACATTGGGGAGAGGCTACAACCCTGTCTTACTCCTTTCCCAACCACTGCTTCCCCTTCATGTCCCTCGACTCTTATAACTGCCATCTGGTTTCTGTACAAATTGTAAATAGCCTTTCGCTCCCTGTATGAAAGAGAGTATTCCAGTCAATATTGTCAAAAGCTTTCTCTAAGTCTACAAATGCTAGAAACGTACGTTTGCCTTTCCTTAAGCTTTCTTCTAAGATAATTCGTAGGGTCAGTATTGCCTCACGTGTTCCAACATTTCTACGGAATCCAAACTGATCTTCCCCGAGGTCGGCTTCTATCAGTTTTTCCATTCGTCTGTAAAGAATTCGCGTTAGTACTTTGCAGCTGTGACTTATTAATCTGATAGTTCGGTAATTTTCACATCTGTCAACACCTGCTTTCTTTGGGATTGGAATTATTATATTCTTCTTGAAGTCTGAGGGTATTTCGCCTGTTTCATACATCTTGCTCACCAGATGGTAGAGTTTTGTCAGGACTGGCTCTCCCAAGGCCGTCAGTAGTTCCAATGGAATGTTGTCTACTCCGGGGGCCTTGTTTCGACTCAGGTCTTTCAGTGTTCATATAATCACTGAATATTTACTGCCTGCGATAAACTACCGATACAGCAGTTCATATGCCCTATAATAGAAATGCTGTACCTGAACAAAACGTGAAGCAAATTATTATAGGAAGACCAGTTAAATAGCTAAACACATAGTTTAAAGTACTTAACAATTCGCTGTATTGCTATTGTCTTCATCTTCCCCCTCCATCTCCACTCCCCTCCCTTCCCTTCCCCTCCTCTCCCTTTCCCTCCCCTCCCCTCCCCTCCCATCCCCTCCCCTCCCCCCCCTCTCCTTCGCCAGTCCTATTGGCTGGAATTCTGAATTTTTGTGGGAATTCTGAATTTTGGTGGGGATTTTGAATTTTGGGGGAAATTTCGAAAGTGACAGTAATTTCTTTGCCCCACCTCCATCCTCCACCCGGGAATTGCCGGGAAATTCAGAATGGCGGGTGCCCTTTCGAGGACCCAAAAACTAGTACTTCTGGGCGGAAAGCCCATGTGCCCCCCCCCCCCCCCCCCTTACAAAGAGAAACACAGTTAGTCTCTGTCTGCAGGAGAGGAAGGTTGGGTTAGTGTACTTTATTCATTGTTTGTGGGAAACTGAATTAAAGATCGATCCTAATTACATAATTAACCGTAAAAATTAATTACATATCTATATGCATAGCGCTACAAAAGGAACGCCTAAAATCACAATACGGCACAAAATTGACGATGTAATATAACTGGTGTTATCCTGTTGGAAAAAATTAACAATACCACTGGAAATCAGTAGCAGACATACAGAAAATAAACAGTAAATATATTTTGGATGATCCCTTCACCTACTAGTGTAAATAACTATCTCTGCTTCACTAGTGGCGGGAAAAAGACTGGAGTGGAAGGTACTATATTTTTTTTGCGGGAAATGTGTTCAATTGATGAGATTTTGGCTATGGACAGAGAGGTTCAAATGGTTCAGATGGCTTTAAGCACTATGGTACGTAACATCTAAGGTCATCAGTCGCCTAGACTTAGAACTACTTATACCTAACTAACCTAAAGACATCACACACATCCATGCCCGAGGCAGCATTCGAACCTGCGACCGTAGCAGCTGCGCGGTTCCCGAGTGAAGCCCCCCTAGAACCGCTCGGCCACAGCGGTCGGTGGACAGAGAGGAGTTTAACAAGTATATTACCTGTAAGCATACAGCTGGGGAATGTGTCTAAACCATCCCACATGAGGAATGGCAGAAGGTGATAAAGGAAGTGCGCATGAGAAATACTTTTCGACAAATAACCGTGACGCAGCGGGATGGACTGAAGACACATTTCACGACTCATAGAGACTTTGCCTGTGTTGGAGCTGTTCATGCTCCTTTACTACTTTAAGTGTCTCATTTCCTAATCTAATTCCCTCAGCGTCACCCGACTTAATTCGACTACATTCCATTATCCTCGTTTTGCTTTTGTTGTTGATCATCTTATACCCTCCTTTCAAGACACTGTCCATTCCATTCAACTGCTCTTCCAAGTCCTTTGCTGTCTCTGACAGAATTACAATGTCATAGGCAAACCTCAAAGTTTTTATTTCTTCTCCACGGATTTTAATACCTACTCCGAATTTTTCTTTTGTTTCCTTCACTGCTTGCTCAATATACAGATTGAATAACATCGGGGAGAGGCTGCAGCCCTGTCTCACTCCCTTCCCCACCACTGCTTCCCTTTCGTGTCCCTCGACTCTTATAACTGCCGTCTGGTTTCTGTACAAATTGTAAATAGCCTTTCGCTCTCTGTATTTGGCCCCTGCCACCTTAAGAATTTGAAAGAGATTATTCCAGTCAACATTGTCAAAAGATTTCTCTAAGTCTACAAATGCTAGAAACGTAGGTTTGCTTTTCCTTAATCTAGTTTCTAAGATAAGTCGTAGGGTCAGTTTTGCCTCACGTGTTCCAATATTTCTACGGAATCCAAACTGATCTTCTCCAAGGTCGGCTTCTACTAGTTTTTCCATTCGTCTGTAAAGAATTCGTGTTAGTATTTTGCAGCCGTGACTTATTAAACTGATAGTTCGGTAATTTTCACATACAGCAACTATGATTACGTAAATTAATAAATCAGTCAAGAAGGCCTAGGAGAGTATTTCTGCCAGACAGAGCAGATAAGCAGTTATTAGATAGTGAATTGGCACTTAGTTCTAGTAACATAGATGTGGAAGAATTACTGGCGAAGTTTGAGCCGATTGTAAATCGTGGTCTGGAAAGTTATGTGCCTAGTGAGTGGATAATGGATGGAAAAGACCTACTATGGTTTCTGACGAAATTAGGCTGATTCTGAGGAAGCGGAGGCTGTTGCATTCTTGGTTCAGAAGTTAGTAGAGATTCGAGCGTCTGTGAAAAGCTCCATGCGCGAAGCATACAACTACCATCTTCACTCCTTAGCAAAAAATTTGGCAGTGAACCCGGAAAAATTCTGGCCTTACGTAAAATCACTTAGCTGGTCTAAGGCCTCCATTCAGTCGCTTGTTGACCTGTCTGGTGTGGCAGTCGAATATAGAAAAACGAAATCCGAAGTTTTAAAAATCACGTTCAAGAAATCGTTCACGCAGGAGGATCGTACGAACGTACTGTCATTTGATCATCGGACAGACTCACGTAAGGCCGGCATAGTAATAAGCATACCTGGCGTAGAGAAACAACTAACTGAAAGATTTGAAAGCAAATAAACCTCCAGCTCCGGATCGAATCGCAGTTCTCTTATATAAAGAGTACTCTACATAATAGCCCCCTTACCCAGTTTGTCATTATCGTGTATTTCTTGCGCAGCATAAAGCCCCAAACGACTTGAAAAAAGCGCAGGTGACTGCAGTATAGAAGAGTAAAAGAACAGACTGGCAAAATTACAGACCAATATCCCTAACTTCTGTTTGCTGAAGAAACCTTGAACATATTCTTAGTTCGAATATAATAAACTTTCTAGACACTGAGAAGCTTATGTCGGTGAATCAGCATGGTTTTAGAGAGTACTGCTCGTGCGAAACTAGGCGTGCCCTTTCCTAACATGATATACTGAGAACTATGGATGAAGGGCAACAGGCAGTGTCCATATTTCTAGACTTCCAGAAAGCATTCGACACGGTGCCCCGTTGCAGGCTATTAACGAAGGTACGAGCATACGGGGTAGGTTCCCAGGTATGTGAATGGCCCAAAAACTTCCTAAGTAGTAGAAGCCATTACATTGTCCTCGACGGCGGGTGTTCATCAGAGGCAAGGGTATCAACAGGAGTGCCCTAGAAAAGTGATAGGGCCGCTGTTGTTCCCCATATACATAAATGATTTGGCGGACAGAGTGGGCAAAAATCTGCAGTTGCTTTCTGGTGATAGAATGGTGTACGGTAAGGTGTCGAAGTTGGGTGACTGTAGGAAGATACCAAACGACTTCAAATTGGTATGATGAACGGCAGCTAGCCCTAAATGCGGAAAAATGTAATGTGATACGAATGAGTAGGAAGATCAAACCTGTAATGTTCGGATACAGTGTTACTAGTGTCATGCTTGACAGTTTAAATATCTGGGCGTAACGTTGGAAAGCGATACGAGGCGGAACGAGCGTGTGAGAAATGTGGTAAGTAAGGCGAATGGTCGACTGTGGTTTAGAGGGAGAATTTTAGGAAAGAGCGGTTCACCTGGAAAGGAGACCGCATATTGGACGCTGTAGTGACCCATTCTCGAGTACTGCTCGAGTGTTTGGGTTCCGTATCGGGTTAGAGGAAGACATTGAAGCATTTCAATGCTTGCCTGCTAGATTTGTCACCGGTAGGTTCGAACAACATGTAAGTGTTACAGAGATGCTTTGGCAACTGAAATGTGAGTCCTAAGAAGGAAGGCGAAGTCCTTTTCGATAAACGCCATTGAGAAAATGTAGAGAACTGGCAATTGAAGCTAACTGCTCAACGATTCTACTACTGCCAACATATACTGCGCGTAAGGACCAAGAAGATAAGATACGAGAAATTAGGGCTCATACGGAGGCGTATAGACAGTCATTTTTCCCTCGCTTTATTTGTGAGTGTAACAGGAAAGGAACTGACAAGTAGCTACCCTGCGCCATGCACCATACGGTGGCCTGCGGAGTATCTATGTAGATGTAGCTAGTTGTATACTAACGAGGCCTTCGTAGTGAGGAACAGCGCGGTCACTACCTAGGACACCAGAATACTGTAGAAGGAAATAATTTTATCATCTTAAAGGTTGTCACCGTAGTGATTGGGACAGAGACTTTGCAGGGTGGTCGTATGTCAGATGCTGGACATGTATGTCCTGCAGTAGGGTATTAAATGCGTTGCATTCCACACGACTAATACTTCGGAAACCACAAGGCTTTACCATTATAGCGTTTTTAAGTGCCGAGCTGCGTAGTCTTAGTAGTGTCTGTGTTTATGTTCTACTTGCCGGTATCTTCTTGGTACTGACTCCAGACAATGGAATAATGCTCCATAATTGATAGCACAGTTGATTTACGTAAAATATTTCAAACTCCATCTGTCTGGAGCTTAAGCCACATGTTTATCCTTAACCATCCATTATATCATCACAACACTCTCATGTCTACTATACACCGATGAGTTGTGCTGACCTCCGCAACATGTACGCACCTGGAAAGATCTTGTGTACTTGGATGGGTGCTGTGGGTAAGACTGGTGCAGAACAGTCTTTGCTGAACAGCAGTTATGGACTCAGATCGCTCTGTACCTAGACGAGATGTAGAATGTAGCAGGTGTACTACCCTCCCACTTCTTGTCAGTTTAGATTAAATTGGTGACAGTTCCGCAGAGAGGGCTGGTCAAGTACAATACTACGAGATCTTTCAGTCTTCGACGAATGTAAGAATACTCTGTGACTCCCATCCACATAGGGAATGATGGCCAGTCGTACTCGTAAATTAGCATCGGTGTATGACGCTGTCTGGTATACTTTGGTTTAGCTGACCGAATGGACATATTGTTCTGCCATCTGTCTACATTCGTAGTCTGGTATATGGTACTCACAGGGTACTGGAGGGATCTTTTAACGATGACACAGAAATTGGGAAACATTCTGCCGAGTCATTGGCTGGCGTTGAAATTATGCAAAAGCGGCAAAATTTCTAAAATTGATTGTGATATCAACTGCGGTGCTTATTATAATACATCACCCCATATCGACAGTGTGTTTTTCATCCCATCAATCCACTGGCACACTGTTCATTTCGACGTTCGCGCCATTTTTGAAATTCCCACCAATTTTTGAATTTCTCGCCATAATTCAAAATTCCCCCCCCCTCCCCCCCAATTTGGATGGTGATGAAGGTGGAGAGGATGGCAGAGGAGGGTGAAGGTACCCAAGTGCATGCTGTGGAGAGCTCCTGACGTCATTTGGGGTATGGTTAATTGACCAATTAATTAATTTGCATAATGAAACTGATATAAATTTTGTATCAAAATTGCGCTAGAAACGGCTCTGTCCCCGTACTTACTTACACAGTTTGTTCAGTATTAACACTCGAGACATCGATGAGATGCTGTACAGTATCAGATTTGCATGTGGTGGCCGAAATCGGAACAATTTCTTTTCAGCGTAAATCGGTTACGCATTGACGCATTATTATACCTACTATGTTTCGCTGCCATACGATAATTACAGCTCACACTGCGCCTTCGTAAGTAGCGATACTTGCTTCGACTTATGTATGTCTAAGTGCAACAAAAGGTATTGAAATACTGATACATAAATTTCTCGCTTAAATTCTGGATGTTAAAGAATGTATCAAATGTAAAGATAGACTTTAATATGGGGTAACATTGTCCAACTTACAATAAGGAAAATTGAGATAATTTGCTGAGTAATTGTTCCGTGTATTTCTAAAATTGATGAGACGTTCAGTTTTTTAAGTATGATTTAGTAATGACCTACAAATGGCAAATTGCGACACGTTGCGTATGACTGATCATAGGTCCGACAACGGTCCTGCCAGGAAGGAAAATAATCTGTAAGCCTATAACCAAACGTTTAAACAAGCGTGTGTCGATGTGGACTTGTAACGCTTTGTATATCAGTAAGTCTAAATTGATACGGTACAATAGTATTACATAATACTTGCTTAAATTCATTTACTTGTTCCATTGCATTTTAGCCCCTTATCTATGATTTAAATATAGGCTGTAATGATTCTTACACAAATTATGCAATATTCATTAATACTTCACGGCGTCCAACACAATATACCTCCCATCAGCACAACTACATATGCTAATGAAGAACTATTTCTACTGTGAATAAAATCTACACGTACTACCAAATCTACGTCCGCTACTGTTATAATAATTTCAGTTTTTGTTCATCACATTCCACAACGCACTGCATTGCCCGCCGGTCCATAGGCACGACCTGCTGGTTCCTTGGTCGCTTGGAGGGTGCTGTGGTTGCATCTGCCTCTTCCATTATTTGTTGGTTCCCAGGTTGCAGGGACGGATTCCTCTGTTCCAAGGGATCACCTTTGTTGTCGCTTACGAGCGCAGCCACATACCGGTCCACGTCACGTTCTGGTTCCTTGGGTGACGAGACACGGACCACGGCCACGTTTCTCTCTGGTGTTGTTACGATGGCTGCGCATACGGTGTTGGCAGTTCTTCTGCCTCAGTTCTTTACTTCAGCTACCTTCGCAGCATTGCTTCTCGATAGTCTGTAGCAACCTCTTGTAGTGCAGTAGGCGGATGTTGGCTGGTAAGATAACACGCTACCTAAGCCTTTCTTGAAATAGCGACAGCAACGTAGTATAAGATTTGCCACATTATTTCGCAGAACAGTATCTCGTCGACATAGTCACCTGTTCCGGCTCAACTGCCGCCGACCAGAATCAGCAACATCGGCATACGGCGGACACCTCCATATAGTATGTTCTGGCGTTCTTTCTTCATCACAGCGCAGTTGATTAAATGCGCATCTCTCGATGGGCCCTACTTGTGTGCTGTGACGGCGCTAGGTAGATTTCATCCAATCCATTAGGTAGATAACAAACTGACCCACGGAAAAATTCAGTACTGAATATGAACGCTGCACTTTTCGTCGTGTGACAGAATCACATTTTGTTAGGCGAAATGTAAAGCAGATACACTGCAGTCTGCCTTCGTTATGGATGAACACGACAGCGCCTTTGTACGCTACAGAAAGGCAGATCTGGAAACTAGACGATTCCGATAACGAGCAGTGTAGGCGGTGGTCGATGTAGAGATGCGAGGGCGGTGGCTGCGAGGGCGGTGGCTGCGAGGGTGGTACCTGCAGGGACGGCGGCTGCTTAGTCGGGGGCGACGGTCCATCAAGGGGCTGAAGCTGGCTCATTTGCCGGCGGCGCACCTGCGATAGCGGCAGCCCTAATGTCGCACATCCGTCTCCGCTTGCTGCTGCAGGGCATTCGGGCTTGCAGAACAGACGCGGCCAGTCTTCATCTACAGCTGTATACAGTCTACATCATGTAAGTAACCTATCTCGTTCCAAATTCGGATTGCATACAAGTGTATCTGGAAAAAACGTCTCGTAAGCAAAGAAGGGAAAGCCGAAAGGTGGAAGAAAAAATGAGGGTAAATACAAGAGACATTAAGGTAATATTAGAGGCCTAGCTGTGGGGAAACAACTGTCCGGGTTTTTAGCTGAAGTTTTTACTAATCATCTCGAGGTCAGATTTTCTGAATTTTACCCTGCCCTAGCTGGTAACCCCCCATGAACCATGGACCTTGCCGTTGGTGGGGAGGCTTGCGTGCCTCAGCGATACAGACAGCCGTACCGTAGGTGCAACCACAACGGAGGGGTATCTGTTGAGAGGCCAGACAAACGTGTGGTACCTGAAGAGGGGCAGCAGCCTTTTCAGTAGTTGCAAGGACAACAGTCTGCATGATTGACTGATCTGTCCTTGTAACAATAACCAAATCAGCCTTGCTGTGCTGGTACTGCGAACGGCTGAAAACAAGGGGAAACTACGGCCGTAATTTTTCCCGAGGGCATGCAGCTTTACTGTAAGATTAAATGATGATGGCGTCCTCTTGGGTAAAATATTCCGGAGGTAAAATAGTCCCCCATTCGGATCTCCGGGCGGGAACTACTCAAGAGGATGTCGTTATCAGGAGAAAGAAAACTGGCGTTCTACGGATCGGTGCGTGGAATGTCAGATCCCTTAATCGGGCAGGTAGGTTAGAAAATTTAAAAAGGGAAATGGATAGGTTAAAGTTAGATATAGTGGGAATTAGTGAAGTTCGGTGGTAGGAGGAACAAGACTTCTGGTCAGGTGACTACAGGGTTATAAACACAAAATCAAATAGGGGTAATGCAGGAGTAGGTTTAATAATGAATAGGAAAATAGGAATGCGGGTAAGCTACTACAAACAGCATAGTGAACGCATTATTGTGGCCAAGATAGATACGAAGCCCACACCTACTACAGTAGTACAAGTTTATATGCCAACTAGCTCTGCAGATGACGAATAAATTGAAGAAATGTATGATGAAATAAAAGAAATTATTCAGATAGTGAAGGGTGATGAAAATTTAATAGTCATGGGTGACTGGAATTCGGTAGTAGGAAAAGGGAGAGAAGGAAACGTAGTAGGTGAATATGGATTGGGGCTAAGAAATGAAAGAGGAAGCCGCTTGGTAGAAGTTTGCACAGAGCACAACTTAATCATAGCTAACACTTGGTTTAAGAATCATGAAAGAAGATTTTATACATGGAAGAACCCTGGAGATACTAAAAGGTATCAGATAGATTATATAATGGTAAGACAGAGATTTAGGAACCAGGTTTTCAATTGTAAGACATTTCCAGGGGCAGATGTGGACTCTGACCACAATCTATTGGTAATGACCTGTAGATTAAAAGTGAAAAAACTGCAAAAAGGTGGGAATTTAAGGAGATGGGACCTGGATAAACTGAAAGAACCAGAGGTTGTACAGAGTTTCAGGGAGAGCATAAGGGAACAATTGACAGGAATGGAGGAAAGAAATACAGTAGAAGAAGAATGGGTAGCTTTGAGGGATGAAGTAGTGTAGGCAGCAGAGGATCAAGTAGGTAAAAAGACGAGGGCTAGTAGAAATCCTTGGGTAACAGAAGAAATATTGAATTTAATTGATGAAAGGAGAAAATATTAAAATGCAGTAAATGAAGCAGGCAAAAAGGAATACAAACGTCTCAAAAATGAGGTCGACAGGATGTGCAAAATGGCTAAGCAGGGATGGCTAGAGGACAAATGTAAAAATGTAGAGGCTTATCTCACTAGGGGTAAGATAGATACTGCCTACAGGAAAATTAAAGAGACCTTTGGAGATAAGAGAACCACTTGCATGAACATAAAGAGCTCAGATGGAAACCCAGTTCTAAGCAAAGAAGGGAAAGCAGAAAGGTGGACGGAGTATATAGAGGGTCTATACAAGAGCGATGTACTTGAGGACAATATTATGGAAATGAAAGAGGATGTAGATGAAAATGAAATTGGAGATACGTTACTGCGTGAAGAGTTTGACAGAGCACTGAAAGACCTGAGTCGAAACAAGGCCCCCGGAGTAGACAACATTCCATTGGAACTACTGACGGCCTTGGGAGAGCCAGTCCTGACAAAACTCTACTATCTGGTGAGCAAGATGTATGAAACAGGCGAAATACCCTCAGACTTCAAGAAGAATATAATAATTCCAATCCCAAAGAAAGCAGGTGTGACAGATGTGAAAATTACCGAACAATCAGTTTAATAAGTCACAGCTGCAAAATACTAACACCAATTCTTTACAGACGAATGGAAAAACTAGTAGAAGCCGACCTCGGGGAAGATCAGTTTGGATTCCGTAGAAATAATAGAACATGTGAGGCAATACTGAACTTACGACTTACCTTAGAAGAAAGATTAAAGAAAGGTAAACCTACGTTTCTAGCATTTGTAGACATAGAGAAAGCTTTTGACAATGTTGACTGGAATACTCTATTTCAAATTCTAAAGGTGGCAGGGGTAAAATACAGGGAGCGAAAGGCTATTTACAATTTGTACAAAAACCAGATGGCAGTTATAAGAGTCGAGGGGCATGAAAGGGAAGCAGTGGTTGGGAAGGGAGTAAGTAGGGTTGTAGCCTCTCCCCGATGTTATTTAATCTGTATATTGAGCAAGCAGTAAAGGAAACAAAAGAAAAATTCGGAGTAGGTATTAAAATCCATGGAGAAGAAATAAAAACTTTGAGGTTCGCCGATGACATTGTAATTCTGTCAGAGACAGCAGAGGACTTGGAAGAGCAGTTGAACGGAATGGACAGTGTCTTGAAAGGAGGATATAAGATGAACATCAACAAAAGCAAAACGAGGATAATGGAATGTAGTCGAATTAAGTCGGGTGATGCTGAGGGAATTAGATTAGGAAATGAGACACTTAAAGTAGTAAAGGAGTTTTGCTATTTGGGGAGCAAAATAACTGATGATGGTCGAAGTAGAGAGGATATAAAATGTAGACTGGCAATGGCAAGGAAAGTGTTTCTGAAGAAGAGAAATTTTTAACATCGAGTATAGATTTAAGTGTCAGGAAGTCATTTCTTAAAGTATTTGTATGGAGTGTAGCCATGTATGGAAGTGAAACATGGACAAGAAGAGAATAGAAGCTTTTGAAATGTGGTGCTACAGAAGAATGCTGAAGATTAGATGGGTAGATCACATAACTAATGAGGAAGTATTGAATAGGATTGGGGAGAAGAGAAGTTTGTGGCACAACTTGAGCAGAAGAAGGGATCGGTTGGTAGGACATGTTCTGAGGCATCAAGGGATCACCAATTTAGTATTGGAGGGCAGCGTGGAGGGTAAAAATCGTAGAGGGAGACCAAGAGATGAATACAGTAAGCAGATTCAGAAGGATGTAGGGTGCAGTAGTTACTGGGAGATGAAGAAGCTTGCACAGGATAGAGTAGCATGGAGAGCTGCATCAAACCAGTCTCAGGACTGAAGACCACAACAACAACAACTAGCTCGTAAAATTTCTTTCTACAGAAGGTACGTAGATGATACTACCATATTGTTCAAAGGTGATGTCGATGATTTCCTTTCTCTTAGCGACACACTGAAACGCTTCCTCCCGAAAATTAAACTCGTGTACAAAATCGGGAATTAGTGTCATGAACGTAGCTTCTTTGACCTGAAACTGCGGCTAACAGATGGGGAAATTAGCTCTGAACTCTATAGAAAACCACTACGACTCGTAATATCATCCATGCGTCTGCCTGTCATCCCTATAGGGATGAAAGTACATTCTTTCGTACTAAGTTTGACCGGATGTTTGAGATCCCTTTAACACCGTCCGCTGTGGTCACGGAACTTAATGGCCCCAAGCATATTGCTGTCAATAACGGCTATCAAGCCAACCACGTGGAAAAACTTTACTTGGCAAGAACTAATAAGAACTCTAATATACCTTTAATGAATAAAGGTGGTTCTATTGCAAGGAAATATTTTTCCATTCCATTCTTAGGTAATATTCCCCATCGGATTGCGATTTATTTAAAAAATACGACCTCAGTGTGGCTTCCCCCACTAATAATCTTATTAAGCTTCTTTTAATACATAACGAGAGACCACCCATTGATAAATACCGAAAATCTGGGCTATACAAAATTCAGTGCAGCCAATACCCTGGCTTTTATACAAAACAGATTGGAGGGGCATTTAAGACTCGGTTCCGTGAGCATTTATTGAATAAAGTTGGCGAGAATGCTTATAAGTCAATGTTCGCAGAACATCTTAAAGCTGAAAAGCACTTAACCCACCACTTTCGTTACTTAATATGGAAGTCTTCCGTTTAGAGGATAAAGGGTTCAAGATGAATCTTTTAGAAGAGACAGTAATTTACAATTAATCCCATCCGGGCTCCAAAGATCTGCTGAATGATCAGCTCTCGCTTGGAAACAGGTGCTGGCCGTGGTTCTAGGCGCTATAGTCTGGAACCGCGCGGCCGCTACGGTCGCAGGTTCGAATCCTGCCTTGGGCATGGATGTGTGTGATGTCCTTAGGTTAGTTAGGTTTAAGTAGTTCTAAGTTCTAGGGGACTGATGACCTCAGAAGTTAAGTCGTTCCCGGCGGCCGATCTCCACGTCAAGATACTTGAAAGTTGAATGTAGGGGCGCTTCTTCATCGGCCCACTACCAGCTGATTATTAAATAAGCCTGATCATTGTACCCATTCTTCAGCCTTTTTTTTCAAGCCATGACATTTTTGTGTCAAAATTTGTAGGGTTGATCAGCACTTTACGTAAGGTCTTAATGCTGTTTCAGTTCTTTAAGACTGACGTTCTGTATCGTTTGACATACGTTATAGACACAAGCACCCTTATTGTGCTTAGTCTTCGTAACCTTTTAGGCACCCTAGCGCTCGTTGCTTCTTATATAAGGGAAAGTCACACTGTCAGTCTGTTGGTGCTGGTCATGATATGTCTCGGGATTTTTTAGTATTCTACTTATGATGCAAAGCTTTTTTGTCGTCATATCTTCCCATTTCGCATTTTTTTAAGATAATTTTTAACTGATTTACTGTATTATGCAAAATTATTAAAAAAGGTACGTTTAGAATTGTTTATTGTTGTACGCTTATTGTTATTAATCTGCTGTTAATTGTAATACAACCCGGTAATGACTACATTCTTATTTTATAGACATCTTTTGTAGGACTCAATCTTCCAGAGTTTGCTTGACGATTGCTTTCCGATGTAAGCTTTATTGTATGATCTTGTGAGGATGGCAAATTAATTTGCCGAGACGAGTCAAGAAGTTAATTTAATAAAAATTTGTGCAGCTGACGACTGATTATTTCTACTCTTAAAATAATATTACAGAAGTAGACGAGGACACGGGAGAACTTGTGGTGGGAGATACAGTACTGTGGGAGGAATTTGCCAGAGTACTGAATGACTCAGGTCTAAACACGCCCCCCCCCCCGTAGTAGACGATATTCCGTCTGAATTACTGACAGCCTTTTGAGAGCCACCCGTAAGAGAACTCTTTCACATGATAAGCAAAATGAACGAGACAGGCGAAATAACCTCATACTTCAAGACGAATATAATAATTCCAACTCCAAAGAAAGCAGGTGCTGGCAAGTGTGTATATTACCGAAATATCAGTTTAATAAGTCATGGTTGCAAAATAGTAGCACGTATCCTTCACAGAACAATGGAAAAGCTCGTAGAAGCCAATCTTATGGAAAATCAGTTTGGGTTCTGGAGAAACGTAAGAACTCGTGAAGCGATACTGACTCTATGCTTGTCAGAGAAGATAGGTTAAAGAAATGTTTATAACATTCGTAGAGAAAACTTTTGACAACGTTCACTGCAATACTCTCTTTGAAATTATGAGGGTAGCAGGGGTAAAACACAAAAAGCTAAAGCCTATTTACAACTTGTATACAAACCAGACGCCATTTATAAGACTCGAGGATCATTGAAGGAAAGCTATGGTTGAGAAGGGAGTGACACAGGGTGGCAATGTATCCTCAATGCTAATAAAACTCTGCAAGAAGTTAAGGAAACCAAAGACAGTTTAAAGAATGAATTAAAATTCAGGGAGAAGAAATAAAAATTTGAGGTTTGCCAATCCCATTGTAATTCTGTGGGGGACAGCAAAGGACTTACAGGAACAGGTGAAAGGAATGGACGGTGTCTTTAAAGGAGGATATAAGATGAACATCAACACAAGCAAAAAAAGGATGACTGAATGTTGTCGCTGAGGCGAATTGATTAGGGAACGAGACACTTAAAGTAGCAGGTGAGTTTTGCTATTTGGGCAGCAAAAGAGTGATAGTGGCCGAAGTAGAGAGGATATAAAATGTAGACTGTCAATGGCAAGAAAAGTATTTCCGAAGACGAGATGCTTATTAACATCGAATATTGATTTAATTGTAAGAAAGTATTTTCTGAAAGTATTTCTATGCAGTGTAGCCATGTATGGAAGTGCAAAATGGAGGAGGAGAAAAGAAGCTTGTGAGATGTGGTGCTGCAGAAGAATGCTGAAAGTTAGATGGATAGATCACGTAACTAATGATGAGCTACTGAAGAATTGAGGGATGGGCGCTGATGACCCCGCTGTTTAGCGCCCGTAAATCTCAAACACACACATACACACACACACACACACACACACACAAGAATTGAGGGGGGGGGGGGGGAGGGAGGAGAAATTTCTGCCACAACTTGACTAGAAAAATGGCTCTGTTGATGGTATACATCGTGAGACATGAAGCGATTACCAATTTGCACTGGAGGGAGACAAAGAGATGGATACAGTAAGCCGATTCAGGAGGATGTAAGGTCCAGTACTTACTCGGAGATAAAGATTCTTGCACAGAAGAGAGTAGCATGGATAGCTGCATCAAACCAGTCTTTGGACTGAAGTCCACAAAAACAACAACAACAATAACTTAAAATAAAAAAGGAAGGTCAGCGTTGGTCGTAATATTGATGTTATTAATAGCAGAATCGATTTTCGATCACATAGTGATCACCTTCGGTGCTGTACAAATTAAACTCAGACACTGGTCAAGTTTAATATGTACAGCACCGAATATGATCACTATGTGATCGAAAATCGATTCTGCTATCAATAAAACATCAATATTACGACCAACGCTGACCTTCCTTTTAATTTAACATACATGGTCGTTGCGCACACAGCACTCCATGGAGTCGCCAATCAAACAACATCAACAATGAGGAGATGCCCTCTGACATTAAATATTTAAACTTATGAAATCGTGTGAAAACGCTACCTAATTTCACCCATCAAGAACATATAATAAAAGAAGAAGAGAAATTTAATAGATTTCGCAGCGTACTACAAATGGGAATGAAACAGAAAATTGATTGAATTCCATGAACGAATTAACTACTGATAACAAGCAGCCTAACATTAACAATGTGTAAGTAAGTCCCTTACAGCCAAAAGATGTACTAAGGCTTGTTTGACCCAATCTATTAGCCCATTCTTCGTATCTAGAAATCTAGCTATTGTAATATACTGGCGCTTATATTATACATCACGTAATGACCTGCCGTCTTTCTCTGGAATGCCGACTGATGATTTATCTTCTGTTTCGTAAAATCACGCAAAGAGAGTGAACGGGTCTATTGTTCAGTTTTACTTTAGTGACGAAGGATAGCAAATGGTTGGCCACTGTGTTCGAGCGGTTCTAGGCGTTCAGTCAAGAACCACGCTGCTGCTACGGTCGCAGGTTCGAATCCTGCCTCGGGCATGGATGTGTGTGATGTCCTTAGGTTAGTTAGGTTTACGTAGTTATAAGTTCTAGGGGACTGATGACCTCAGATGTTAAGTCCCATAGTGCTTAGAGCCGTTTGATAGCAAATGGAGTTGAGAATCTTTTAGTAAGAAAATTTATAATTATATTTAAAGTATGAATAAGGACACCATAGAGCACACAACATGAGTGAAAAAAATACGTGGAACAAAGAGCCACAATTGGTGCAGCATCTAAGCACAAGTAGATCGATATACAGCAGAAACTATGGAAAACTGCTTCCTGAGCGTGGATGAGGTGAATTCAAATGCCCTAATTTTCGGGTGGATAAGTAAAAGCCACATTGTGTACTCCTTCCATCCTTCCAGAATACAGTGATAAAGTAACTCCATACTCGGCGATCATATACAACGGCTCGCTCGTCGAAAGATCGGTACCCAAGACTGGAAAGTTGGGAAGTTGCACAAGTTACACCAACACCCAAAAAAGGAAACAGAAGTACTCCACTGAATTGACGCTTATGACTGACGTAAGAGCTAAGGGAGGTATTATACAATAATTATACAATAACAAGAGTACTCGGATTGAAAAGGTGTTAGACAGCGGTGTAGTCTTTCCCTTCTACTGTTCAAGATGTACATCGATGGTGCAATGAAGGAAATAAAAGAAAGGTTCAGGAGTGGAATCAAAATTCGTGGTGAAAGGGTAGCAATGATACGATTCGCTGTTGACTTGGCTATCCTGAGTGAAAGTGAAGAAGAATTACATAATCTGCTGATTGGAATGAACGATCTAATGAGTATAGCATATGAATTGAAATTAAATTGAAGGACGACGAAAGCAATGAAAAGTAGCAGAAATGAGAACAGCGCGAAACTTAACATCAGGATTGATGGTCACGAAGTAAATGAAGTTAAGAAATTTTGATACCTACGCAGCAAAATAACCAATGACAGACGGAGCAAGGAGGACATCAAAAGCAGATTAGCACTAGCAAAAAGAGCATTCCTGCCCAAGTGAATATTACTAGTATAAACATAGGCCTTAATTTGAGGAAGAAATTTTTGGAAATGTGCATTTGGAGCTCAGCATTATATGGTGGTGGAACATGGACTGTGGGAAAACTGTAACAGAAGAGAATAGATGCATTTGAGAGGTGGTTTTACAAACAAATGTTGAAAATTAGGTGGACGGATAAGGTAAGGAATGAGGAGGTTCTGTGCAGAATCGGAGACGAAAGGAATATGTGGAAAACACTGACAAGGAGAAGGGACAGGATGACAGGACATCCATCAGGGAATGACTTTCCGCGGTACTAGAGTGAACTGTAGAGGGCAAAAATCTGTAGAGGATGCTAGAGATTGGAATACATCCAGCAAATAATTGAGGACGTAGGTTGCAAGTGCTACTCGGAGATGAAGAGGTTAGCACAGAAGAGGAATTCGTGGCGCGTCGCAGCAAACCAATCAGAAGAATGATGACCCAAAAAAAAAAAAAACTAACGTCGGTTTGCAGTGTTCGAACATTATGAATTACCTCGAAGAAAACGATTTATCGACAAATAGTCGACACGGATTCAGAAAATACCTTTCTTGTGAAACACAACTCATTCTTTATTCTCACAAAGTAATGAGAATTGACTCCATATTTTTAGATTACCAGGAGACTTTTGAGACCGCTCCTTACAAGCTACTTCTGATAAAATGGTATGCCTATGGAGTACCCACTTAATTGTGCGAATGGATTCGTGACTGTGTGTGAAAATGGTCACAGTTCATAGAAAGCGACGGAAAGTCATCGAGTAAAAGAGAAGTAATATCCGTCGTTCCCCGAGGAAGTAGGCTCTGTGAGGTGCCTGATCTACATAAACTACATGTGAGACAATCCTTAGATTGTTTGCATATGACGCTGTCATTTACCGTCTTGAAAAGTCATGAGATGGTCAAATCTAGTTGCAAAACGATATAGACAAGATATCCGTACGATGCAAAAAGTGACAATAGAATCCAAATAATGAAAAGTGTGAAGTCATCCACATTAAATCGGTACTAAAAGAAATCCGAAAAGATTTCTTTTATACGATAAATGACACCAAATCTAAACGCTGTAAATTCAAATAAATGTTTTGGGATTACAGTTACGAATAACTTAAACTGGAACGATCACGCAGATAACGTTGTAGCCAAAGCAAAACAAAGACTGCGATTTATCGGCAGAACACTTAGAAAGTGCAACAGGTCTGCTAAAGACAATGCTTACACCACGTTTGTCCGCTCTGTTCGGGAGTACTGCTTTGCGGTGTGGCATTCGCATCAGATGTTACTGACGAAGGACATCGAAAAAGTCCATAGATGGGCAGTTCGTTTTGTATTACCTCGAACCTGGGGAAAGTGTCCCGCGAATTGGGTTGGCAGTCATTACAAGAAAGACGTTTCTCGTGGCGCATGAAATTTCAATCACCATCTTTTGCCTCCGATTGCGAAAATATTTTGTTTGTGCCCACCTACACAGGGGAAATTACCTCCATAATAAAATAAGAGAAATCAGAGCTCGCACGGAAAGATTAGCTGCTCGTTTTCTTCGTGCGTTGGTCGTGGTAGAACGGTAGAGAACTAGCTTGAAGGTATTTCGATGAATCCTCTGCCAGGCACTTAATTGTGCATTGCCGGGTAATTATGTAAATGTAGATGTCTCGAATGTTACATGTCTCAGAAAGCCGCTATCGTATTAGCATAGAAAGTGCTCAGTAAAGTTCCGTAAACACTGGCAATACCACCACACCATGCACTGCAGTACGAGTCAGGAAACAGCCACGCATTTATAGCATGATGTCTGTGAATGCACGACATCCTGTGACTCCAGTTCTACGTAAATTGTACTCAACTATAACAGCGTTTTACCACACCTGCATCTCTAGAGCATCAGCCACGAACCAGGCCAGCTTTGTCCATTCAAACCCAAGCATTACCCACCAGCCACGAACTGTGTTCGACTCTGATTGTCTTGCGTGACTCAATCAGAGCGTCTTAAAAGCAGCCTACTGAGCGTGGTCAGAGACAGCAATGCTTGGTACAGAATTTGTTTTTGCAAAAAATCTTCTATTTAAGATCACACGAAAGAAAATCAGTACTGTAAGTTGTTACTTTCATAGACAACTTCCAGTCTGTACTCCGCTAGCCACTCGACGATGTGTTTCGGAGGGTACTTCCACGTCCTTCGTTGTTCCATACGCAGATTTTTTCCCGTCGTGGTCGTTTCACGAGATGTGTGTGGGAACAGTGATGCATAATGCTCTCTTCTGGCATCTATCACTGAAGATAAATGAGCATGTCTGTAACGCTCTCGCGTTCACTAAACGAACCTGTGACAAAGCGTGCCGCTCGTTTTTCTACCTTCTGTATCTCTTCTATAACCTAATTAAAATGGACACCTATACACAACAGGGTCTTATAAGCGTTTTTCTTTAACGGATGAATTGTATTTTTGTAGGTTTTTTTCCAGCGATCCCGTCCTAGCATCCACGTTTGTTAATTATTTTTATGTAATCGTTCCACGTCAAAAACTTCTGTACAGTTACAGTTTTGAAATTCACAAAACGTAAGTTGAAAAAAAAAAAAAGGCTCTGAGCACTATGGGACTTAACATCTGAGGTCATCAGCACCTTGAACTTAGAACTACTTAAACCCAACTAACCTAAGGACATCACACACATCAATACCCGAGCCAAGATTCGAACCTGCGACCGCAGCGGTCACGCGGTTCCAGACTGAAGCGCCTAGAACCACTCGGCCACACCGGCCGCCTGAGAATTGTGAAGTAAGGGCGTGGGTCATCAAATACATGTGTATGTTTCTGCAATCAAAGGGGACAGGTACCACGAAAATAACGAAGTCATTACAAAATTTTGTCGCGAAATATTTTCACGCAACAATATTAAATTTATAGATGAAATGTTCTGTTAACTCACTAACCAAACAAAACAGCTTTCCGCTACAGATTGCAGATGGTGAACTGCATACTAATGTTAAGAAGAGCACATAAAATCTAACATTCTGAAAAGTAAGGTAATCATCATATCGATTCGGAACGTTTCGAAATGGGACTGTTACATAAAATTGTTGTAACAAAAGTAGATGACAGTCTGGGATCTCTGTACTGGTTTTCTGCGTGTTTTACCACAACGGATGACCATGCAGAATAGGGCAGTTAACTCGAAAATAATGGTAGAATATGATCGTGATTTATCTTCATACAACTAAATCACGTTTATAGCCTGCAAACACGACTGTTGTTAGAGATTCAAAATTAGACGATGATTCAAAAAATGTTCAAATGTGTTTGAATTCCTAAGGGACCAATCTGCTGAAGTCATCGGTCCCTAGACTTACACACTACTTAAACTAAGTTATGCTAAGAAAAGCACACACACCCACGACCGAGAGAGGACTCGAACCTACAGCTCGAGGAGACGATGATTGTGACTTGGAATGATTATTCATTGTAGCTTCACAAGTGACAGTTGAGGATGACATCAGACCTAGGTACATATGTGGTACAGTCGACTCTCGACAATTCGAAGTTTAAAGGCTCCAGAAAGTCCAAATAACTGAGGGTTAGAGATAGCGAAAGATTGACTGATTAAGGTGCAATCAAGAGAAAGTCGAAATAAGTATACCCTGTCAAACAAAAAGTTAAAAAAATAGTACTGTTTTTTCAATAATACTCGTATTTCTTTTCATAGGGAAGCAGAGAGTAACAATTAGAACTCGAATTAAAAGGATATTGTTTGTTTTTATATGTTTTTTTAATTTATATGTATTTTAACATTTGAAACGAAAGAGAAATAACCAATTTCAGAAACTACTTAACAAAACTCCAAATGCATTTTACAAAGAAATCAACAATTTATTTTTGATTCAGTTACATCAAGTGTGTTCGGACAACCGCATTTCCCATTGTGGCCAAAACCGGAAATACATTGTTACCTGCTTCTGTTCGTAGGATATACGTTACTGTAAAAGTAAGATAAATGGTAAATCCCAGAATTAACCGGTGAAACCTAAGACTTACCAACACGGTGCGGTAAAAGTCTGAAATTTCTCATTATATGCATAGATATCGAACTTTTACCAAGAGACGTGGGTAAATTTTAGGATTTACCAATGCAAACTGGTAAAAGCTGGCTCGAAGACTCTCGCCTTCATCGTGCAGGTTAAGACAAGTTTCACAGTTGCCAACTTTGTGTTCAGATAAGTTTCTCTGTTGGCAATTATGAGGTCTCAGTCCGCTCTCCGCAGCGTAGTTTCAGTCAGTGTCGAACATCGTGCCCCACCGTCATCTTTGCGACTCGTTTTAGTAGTATTTCTTTGCCTCTGAATGAGTGATGTTATTCATAACAGATTTTACGAACTCTCAAGTGAATTAGTGAATGAGAAGGACAGCAATTTTTATGTAACTGCTGTGCAGTATAATATTCCGTTAAATGAAGTGAAAAATCCAAAAATCGTTTCCAATAAAAAATCTGTTCGCTACAGATGTTCGAAGTGATGTGATGTTCTCAACATCGGAGGTGAAGAGAAAAATATAGCACTGGTGTCTGCTGTAAGAGAAGAAATTCGTTATTACGTTCGTTTTGATGAACTGTTTAACGTACTACATGAGACCCACATTGCTATACGCCATGGCGACCGAAGACGGATGATTGTGGAACTGAATCGTAAGCACAAGAATGTGACTGTTGAATCAATCGTTACTTTTTCTAGAGTATGTGAACCGTGTCAGAGAAAGCAAAAAACATTGAAAAGAAGTGTTTTAGTGAAACATATCATACACAGTGAAATGAATTCATGATGGTAAATTGGCTTAATCGACATGCAGGCAAACCCAGGCAATAAGACGAAGTTCATACTTGTATACCAAGATCATTCGACAAAATTTGTTATCCTCCGTGCTCTAACCTCGAAAAGGGCTGATAAAGTAGCATGTCATCTTTTGGACATTTCTACCACCTTTGGTATCCCATTCATTCTGATAACAGTAGAGAATTTTGTAGCCAAGTGATTCAAAGTTTATGTGGGTTGTGGAGTGACATAAAGATAGTACACGGGAAGCTGAGGCACACCCAATCTCAGGGATCAGTCACAAGAGCAAATCAAGATACCGAAAATATGTTATCAACTTGGATGGAAACAAATGAAACTTCAAAATGGTCTGAAGGGCTGAGGTTTGTGCAAGCAATGAAAAATAGGGCCTATCACGAAGGGATCAGATGTTGATCATATGAAACCATGTTTGGGGTTCCAATGAAAATGGGCACTATGACCTCAGTTGTTCCACGTGACTTAATAAAAAATATAAACACGGAAGAAGACTTAATGTTAAACACCCCTTCCACTAACTCACAAGAAATTGAAAATGACGACCAAGGAATTGGGTACCCTTGGTCTAGGGGTAGCGTCTTTGATTCATAATCAAAACGTCTTCGGTCCCGGGTTCGATCCACGTCACTGCCTAAATATTGATAAATAATCAGCACTGGCGGCCGAAGACTTCCGGCATAAGAAGTCAGCCTCATTCTGCCAACGGCCTTGTCAAAGAGGGCGGAGGAGAGGATAGAGGTTCAGGGCACTCTCTTGTCCTAGGGGTGGGAAATTGCCCCTAAAGGCGGAAGAATCAGCAATGATCAACGACATGAGGACGCAGAAGGCAATGGAAACCACTGCATTAAAGACACGTAACGTGTATCCACAGGACATGTGGCCTGTAATTGAAGAAGTATCATGATAATCTCTCCATTGGCAAAATATTCGGGAATATTCCCCCATTCGGATCTCCGGGAGGGGACTGCCAAGGGGGAGGTTACCATGAGAAAAAGATTGAATAATCAACGAAAGGATAACGTTCTACGAGTCGGGGCGTGGAATGTCAGAAGCTTGAACGTGGTAGGGAAACGAAAATCTGAAAAGGGAAATGCAAAGGCTCAATCTAGATATAGTAGGGGTCAGTGAAGTGAAGTGGAAGGAAGACAAGGATTTCTGGTCAGATGAGCATCAGGTAATACCAACAGCAGCAGAAAATGGTATAACAGGTGTAGGATTCGTTATGAATAGGAAGGTAGGGCAGAGGGTGTGTTACTGTGAACAGTTCAGTGAGCGGGTTGTTCTAATCAGAATCGACAGCAGGCCAACGCCGACAACGATAGTTCAGGTATACATGCCGACGCCGCAAGCTGAAGATGAACAGATAGAGAAAGTGTATGAGGATATTGAAAGAGTAATGCAGTATGTAAAGGGGGACGAAAATCTAATAGTCATGGGCGACTGGAATGCAGTTGTAGGGAAAGGAGTAGAAGAAAAGGTTACAGGAGAATATGGGCTTGGGACAAGGAATGAAAGAGGAGAAAGACTAATTGAGTTCTGTAACAAGTTTCAGCTAGTAATAGCGAATACCCTGTTCAAGAATCACAAGAGGAGGAGGTATACCTGGAAAAGGCCGGGAGATACGGGAAGACTTTAATTAGATTACATCATGGTCAGACAGAGATTCCGAAATCAGATACTGGATTGTAAGGCGTACCCAGGAGCAGATATAGACTCAGATCACAAAATAGTAGTGATGAAAAGTAGGCTGAAGTTCAAGACATTAGTCAGGAAGAATCAATACGCAAAGAAGTGGGATACGGAAGTACTAAGGAATGACGAGATACGTTTGAAGTTCTCTAACGCTATAGATACAGCAATAAGGAATAGCGCAGTAGGCAGTACAGTTGAAGAGGAATGGACATCTCTAAAAAGGGCCATCACAGAAGTTGGGAAGGAAAACATAGGTACAAAGAAGGTAGCTGCGAAGAAACCATGGGTAACAGAAGAAATACTTGAGTTGATTGATGAAAGGAGGAAGTACAAACATGTTCCGGGAAAATCAGGAATACAGAAATACAAGTCGCTGAGGAATGAAATAAATAGGAAGTGCAGGGAAGCTAAGACGAAATGGCTGCAGGAAAAATGTGAAGACATCGAAAAAGATATGATTGCCGGAAGTACAGACGCAGCATACACGAAAGTAAAAACAACCTTTGGTGACATTGAAAGCAACGGTGGTAACATTAAGAGTGCAACGGGAATTCCACTGTTAAATGCAGAGGAGAGAGCAGATAGGTGGAAAGAATAGATTGAAAGCCTCTATGAGGGTGAAGATTTGTCTGATGTGATAGAAGAAGAAACAGGAGTCGATTTAGAAGAGATAGGGGATCCAGTATTAGAATCGGAATTTAAAAGAGCTTTGGAGGACTTACGGTCAAATAAGGCAGAAGGGATAGATAACATTCCATCAGAATTTCTAAAATCATTGGGGGAAGTGGCAAGAAAACGACTATTCACGTTGGTGTGTAGAATATATGAGTCTGGCGATATACCATCTGATTTTCGGAAAAGCATCATCCACACAATTCCGAAGACGGCAAGAGCTGATAAGTGCGAGAATTATCGCACAATCAGCTTAACAGCTCATGCATCGAAGCTACTTACAAGAATAATATACAGAAGAATGGAAAAGAAAATTGAGAATGCGCTAGGTGACGATCAGTTTGGCTTTAGGAAAAGTAAAGGGACGAGAGAGGCAATTCTGATGTTACGGCTAATAATGGAGGCAAGGCTAAATAAAAATCAAGACACTTTCATAGGATTTGTCGACCTGGAAAAAGCGTTCGACAATATAAAATGGTGCAAACTGTTCGAGATTCTGAAAAAAGTAGGGGTAAGCTATAGGGAGAGACGAGTCATATACAATATGTACAACAACCAAGAGGGAATAATGAGAGTGGACGATCAAGAACGAAGTGCTCGTATTAAGAAGGGTGTAAGACAAGGCTGTAGCCTTTCGCCCCTACTCTTCAATCTGTACATCGAGGAAGCAATGATGGAAATAAAAGAAAGATTCAGGAGTGGAATTAAAATACAAGGTGAAAGGATATCAAGGATACAATTCGCTAATGACATTGCTATCCTGAGTGAAAGTGAAGAAGAATTAAATGATCTGCTGAACGGAATGAACAGTCTAATGAGTACACAGTATTGTTTGAGAGTAAATCGGAGAAAGACGAAGGTAATGAGAAGTAGTAAAAATGAGAACAGCGAGAAGCTTAACATCAGGATTGATGGTCACGAAGTCAATGAAGTTAAGGAATTCTGCTACCTAGGCAGTAAAATAACCAATGACGGACGGAGCAAGGAGGACATCAAAAGCAGACTTGCTATGACAAAAAATTCATTTCTGGCCAAGAGAAGTCTACTAATATCAAATACCGGCCTTAATTTGAGGAGGAAATTTCTGAGGATGTACGTCTGGAGTACAGCATTGTATGGTAGTGAAACATGGACTGTGGGAAAACCGGAACAGAAGAGAATCGAAGCATTTGAGATGTGGTGCTATAGACGAATGTTGAAAATTAGGTGGACTGATAAGGTAAGGAATGAGGAGGTTCTACGCAGAGTCGGAGAGGAAAGGAATATGTGGAAAACACTGATAAGGAGAAGGGACAGGATGATAGGACATCTGCTAAGACATGAGGGAGTGACTTCCATGGTACTAAAGGGAGTTGTAGAGGGCAAAAACTGTAGAGGAAGACAGAGATTGGAATACGTCAAGCAAATAATTGAGGACGTAGGTTGCAAGTGCTACTCTGAGATGATGAGGTTAGCACAGGAAAGGAATTCGTGGCGGGCCGCATCAAACCAGTCAGTAGACTGATGACAAAAAAAAAAAAATCAAGTGCTGGCACAGAAGGAACGGAGGTAGAAAGTACGGCTGCAGCAGGTGAGGAAGCACCAGAGACACAGGATTTGACGACAGTTAACAACGAGACACCGGCACCAGATGATGGTTGTGACGAGACGCTGACAACTTCCAACAGTGTTAATAAAGTCAAACGGATCCAATAAGCTGCCAAAGAAGGCCTTCAATTGCAGGCAAAGAAAATGAAAGCAGTCTCATGTAGTAAAATTCCAAAACCCTAAATTGGACGGAATGTGAAAATGAAGGGGAATTGGGAGGCCTATCCTGACATTGTTGACTTGGCTTCCCTGTATTTCAGGTACCACTGTAGCCACTATCTTGAAACTTTTACAGGACATTAAACTGTATGTTCTGAGCCTACTGAAGTACAATAATTGCATTTCAGCCACTGCTTTCGGAGATACAATTTTTTAATTTTGTGTATTTTTTTGTACGTTATCCTAAATAATTTTAATTATACATAGCATTATGTTCTTCTTTCAGTTCAGTAGACTCAGGATATGTATGTTATTACGCCCTGAAAATGTGAGTACTCTACTTGGAGTGGTTTCTGAGACTTAGGGAAAAATGCAACAGAAAATGTAAATTTTCAGGAACGGCTTCTAAAGTTTCGAAAGACTATAACTCACTTAATATATGCTTACTTTTTTATTTTTAGTCACTCAGAAGAACCATGCACCATACTGTATGTTATCCTCTTGATCTTTTTCCAAATTTCTTCTTCTTTCTGGACTCCTTAGTGACCAATTGTGCTGCATACTCCGCTTTATCAAGGCGAACGTTGTGCATCCGTTAAAGTCCTCTGATGCGATTTGTTCCAGGATTAATTCCCATACGCTGTAACACTTTCACCCTACCAACGTTGCCATCATTAAAAGCAATAACAGCATCACTCGCCCCCCCCCCCACTTTAGTGTCTTAATTCCAACAAAAACATTTTTTGGTAAGTGAGGCCATATAAGAGTATTGAACGACTTACTGGGATTTTGAGTCTGACCCTGCAGACACTTCTTCAGCAATTCAGGATTTGCCTGGTCTCTGTAAACAGGTTTTATGGTATCCATGACTGCTGCTTGGACGGAATGTTTATGGCTGTATGAACTGTTTGAGTTCTGGGAATTGCGGTAATTGCACCACGAATCATGTCCAGGAGGGCAAACGTGGTGCACTGGTTTTTCATCAGTTGGCAGTCAGTGGAAGAAGGTAGCTCATACTACGTGCTTCACTTTCAACAAATCCTCAGTATTATTTCTATTGGCTATCCCAAAATACTACTGTAGTTCATCAATCATTTTGTCTGTCAACCTGCCTCTTATGGTTTTGCCATCAGAAAGTTTCTTGTCTCTCAAATTTTGTTTCAACTTTCTCAACCTGGTGCCCATTCTCGTCTGGACATGACCTTTATAACACAGTAATCCACAGCCTTCTATACGAAAATTACCGATTTTATTAGATCTTGAAGTAATGCGCGTAAAAATTTTGACATTTACAACAGGTGTAAATTATATTTAAAAAATAAAATACTTCCCATGTGAATTTATCTTTTTATTCGAAAAATTGTAAATTTTATAATGAGATAAAAATCCGAAAATGTGAAAAAAATTCCGTTTTACTTCGGGATTGTGCTGTTTTCTAGACTGGGGAGTGTTGTAAGCTATTGTAGTGAAATATAGCTATGTCTCTGAATGGAAGGGAAGGTGTGACTGACATTTTGACTTGGTTTGGAGCTCGACTTGTAAGTGAACAGCTGTTGTTCAGCTTTCTAGTGGTTTTTTCATAACTTTGAGTGGATTTCAATCGGAGATAAACCGTTGACTATCAACTATACGACGCTCAATCTTGAAGCGCATGCTGTTCGCTATACATTAGTCATATAATACGTTTAAATACGTCAGTTATTATACTCCTTGAAAGTTGTTATCCTGAAATGTGCTCTTGAGGCGCAACGGGACGGGGCAGAATGGGATAATGTCCCGTTCCTACCAGTCATTTTTTGACGCAAGTAGATTTCCAACTGTATATTCCTTTCTTTCGCCTAGCTTTTCCGGACGGTGTGAACTTACATTAGAGGGACTAAAGACAGCAATGAGGTATCAAGTGAATGAAAATGGTGATTTTAAAAAAATGGTTCTAATGGCTCTGAGAACTATGGGACTTAACTGCTGAGGTCATCAGTCCCCTAGAACTTAGAACTATTAAACCTAGCTAACCTAAGGACATCACACACATCCATGCCCGAGGCAGGATTCGAACCTGCGACCGTAGCGGCAGCGCGGATACAGACTGAAGCGCCTAGAATCGCTCGGGCACTCCGGCCAGCTAGTGATTTCAGTCACGTTATCTTCTGAAATGGGAGTATCCAAATCACCGTTGGAAAAATACTTTCGTAAAGATAAGAATAATCCCAACTATACAGAGTTAACAAAGCAGACGGAAAATTTAAAAGATGTTTGACGCTGAACAAAAAGATGAGCAGTTGGCATACTGAAGTGAATGGAGAGCATACTCTTTGGTCCAATGATGAAACGCCTCACTGTGAGATAATTAGCCAAAAAATAGCACAAGGAAATGGCTTACCACACAGATGCGACAAGAAACTTATCTAGATGGGCAGGACTGGATTATAGAGTTTATTACTAAGCATCCTACCTTGTCTATTCGCAAGCCAGAAGACACCCAACATCCGTGGCACAAGCGATGGAAGTGAATAAAGTAATCGTAACAGTAACAGAAACAGCAATTCTGTGTTAAGCACTGAATCTTATTTTTCATGTTTCAAAATATTAAACTATTTTCTTATTGTTAACGAGTTTTTGAAGACTCTGTCTGTATTCCTTGTTCTAATCTGTTCATTAAACAACTTTATGTCTTACTTGTAAGATGATACTTCTCATAATTTCAACATCTATGCAATAATTTAACAAGAAATTGCATTATCCTACTGTGCCCCGTAGGTGGCGCAGAATGAGAAATATGAAAACATTCATATAATATAAAAAATACATAACATACAGTTTTAAGTGATTTTCAAGTAAGTTTACTTATTTTATACTACAAGGTGACTTTTCATATCTTTAAGAAGTATTTTCTTGGGATTCTTTATTTTATAAAAATTTTTAAAGGCTAAATATCCCGATCTGCCTCGAGTTACCTTACAGAGCGTCTGTGGGCGGTCGTACGTGGGTATAGGTTCGATTTATAGGGGCTGGCAAAACAGAAAGCATTTCTTCGATATATCGAAGCATTTTTTAAGGGGGCAATAAAACTAGTTCGATTTATCATGAAATTCGATTCACTGAGATTGGAATTAGCAAGTAGTAAATTATTAAATGCTGCCTCTTTGAAGAAAAGTTGTAGGAATTTTCTAAATATTTTTTACATGTTTCCTACAAGCGTGTTGTCGACGCACGTGCTCCTGTGCGATGCTGTCAGTCTTTGGTGCCGCTCCCGCTATTGGATGGACAGCGGGTCGGCGGCTGGAGCAGAGAGGTATTCCAGCGGCGTCGCATCTGATAAATTGCTCCTCTAGTGTGCCCGAATGCCTATCTGTGTACACGCGCAACACCAGAGGTTGCCGGTTCAGTACACGCCGTGCTGACCGCCGCCCCTATGTGCGCGCGTTCAGTGGCCGGAGGTTGCACCAGGGCCGGTGATTGTCCTGCAAGAGTGGAGGCGAGGGCCAAGTACCGCCTCTGCTGGGGTCGCCCACCACCGCCCACCGCCGCCCACCCTGTTAGTCAAATTGGACTCGGGCGCTCTACGTCGACCGCTGCTCCGGTTTAATACCGCGATACGCAGGTGGAGGTGCTGTATGCATACAGAAGGAGGCCCGGCCGAACACACACACACACACACACACACACACACACACACGGGACGTTATCCGACACGAATGCCGCCTCCTGTCTACCCCGGTGACGCTGGGTTTATCGCCTTGCCCCGTCGCCCGCCTGTCTTCTGCTTTCGATGAAGAGGTGTGCCTGTTACGATCTCTAAATACCGCTTCTCAGACGACAGTGTCTGCACGTGTGTTATTACCGCCTCCCACCACCCGTCACGCTTCAGACGACGAGACGAGCTGGGAATGAATTCCGAGCACGTAGACTGTGCGAACGACCCAGGTTGCTGTTACGGAAGGTTCCCGTCTGTTTGGACACACTACACACAACCCCTTCTGCAACATTGCTATACAGCTGACGGGAATGGGCACTTTTGGCAGCAGCCGTAAACATTAAATGCTGACCCTGTTACATGGCGGACATCGGATGCATACATGAGGGGTAGCGGAATAGTCGTCTGCTTGGTGACAACAGGTATAACGCGATCTCTACAATTCTGATCTGATACATTAGAAATCTGCTTCTTGGAACAGAAATGCAAATGAATAAAACGACGACACCCTTTTTAAATATTTCGCGAAATAAGTTTATAAGAAGGCAAAAAACACCGTTCTGGTTGAAGAAAGTTTTTTATTAAAACCACTACCGGTTCCGCATCAATTTAGGTGCATCCTCAGGTGATCTAATCAAGGATCAGAAAGGAAGTATTTTAAACGTTTCCTTTTTCCGCCGGCTTAGAAAATACTGCTATATGGATTACAATAGTCCTGTACATTAGGTATTTACCTAAAATATGTCTACAAAATTACTTTGCGCTGTCCTGAAGCCTCCACCTGTCCTTGATGTCTTTGATAAATTAAAACCAGCCGGAAGCGTTTGTCAAAATGTTAAGAGGATGTCCCTAAAAGATACGAAAATGAGTGTTTGGTGGAGAGAGAATGAAATAAGCCCTACGAAGCGTGCGAAAGTGTATGTAAGCACCAACAAAACCATACCATATTATCAGCTGGAGGCGATGCGGGTACGTACATAGGTAAGACTAAACTAGTTAGAGACCTGTGCAAGCAGCCATGGGGAAAACTACATTGGCCGTTGTATCCGAAAACCCATCGAAATAGTACGAGAGAAAGTGGGGCTATTGCACCGAAAGGGTAAGCGTGAAAAAGGGGGAGATGCTGTACATAAAAGTAAATTACAGTTTAAATCAGCAAGTGTTATACAACGCGGACGATGAGTGAATAGAAAACTAATACGGTAAATCCCATATGATTCAGACTACGTAATATTTACAACTGATGTGGAACTGGTCATGTTTTTAATAAAAGACCTTCAACAGCCACAGCGGTGCTTTTTGCCTTCCTATAAAAATATGGACTTTTGCCTGCGGTTGGCCGAAATACGAAATAACAAGTGTCTGAGACCGTATGTGGATGGATGGAAATACTGACTAAATGGCTATAAGCAAATTCACGCTTGCAAGATACTACTCCAGGCGGGTGTAAAATGAATGTGCGCAACGGAAAATAATAAACGCTACAATGAAGATTTGGTCCTGTCTGACTGACCCCTGAAGCAGATCTTAGGATTTCTTAATTCTATAAAATACAGGGTTATTACAAATGATTGAAGCGATTTCACAGCTCTACAATAACTTTATTATTTGAGATATTTTCACCTTGCTTTGCACACACATACAAAAACTCAAAAAGTTTTTTTAGGGCTTCACAAATGTTCGATATGTGCCCCTTTAGTGATTCGGCAGACATCAAGCCGATAATCAAGTTCCTCCCACACTCGGCGCAGCATGTCCCCATCAATGAGTTCGAAAGCATCGTTGATGCGAGCTCGCAGTTCTGGCACGTTTCTTGGTAGAGGAGGTTTAAACACTGAATCTTTCACATAACCCCACAGAAAGAAATCGCATGGGGTTAAGTCGGGAGAGCGTGGAGGCCATGACATGAATTGCTGATCATGATCTCCACCACGACCGATCCATCGGTTTTCCAATCTCCTGTTTAAGAAACGCCGAACATCATGATGGAAATGCGGTGGAGCACCATCCTGTTGAAAAATGAAGTCGGCGCTGTCGGTCTCCAGTTGTGGCATGAGCCAATTTTCCAGCATGTCCAGATACACGTGTCCTGTAACGTTTTTTCGCAGAAGAAAAAGGGGCCGTAAACTTTAAATCCTGAGATTGCACAAAACACGTTAACTTTTGGTGAATTGCGAATATGCTCCACAAATGCGTGAGGATTCTCTACCGCCCAGATTCGCACATTGTGTCTGTTCACTTCACCATTAAGTAAAAATGTTGCTTCATCACTGAAAACAAGTTTCGCACTGAACGCATCCTCTTCCATGAGCTGTTGCAACCGCGCCGAAAATTCAAAGCGTTTGACTTTGTCATCGGGTGTCAGGGCTTGTAGCAATTGTAAACGGTAAGGCTTCTGCTTTAGCCTTTTCCGTAAGATTTTCCAAACCGTCGGCTGTGGTACGTTTAGCTCCCTGCTTGCTTTATTCGTCGACTTCCGCGGGCTACGCGTGAAACTTGCAAGCACGCGTTCAACCGTTTCTTCGCTCACTGCAGGCCGACCCGTTGATTTCCCCTTACAGAGGCATTTAGAAGCTTTAAACTGCGCATACCATCGCCGAATGGAGTTAGCAGTTGGTGGATCTTTGTTGAACTTCGTCCTGAAGTGTCGATGCACTGTTATGACTGACTGATGTGAGGGCATTTCAAGCACGACATACGCTTTCTCGGCTCCTGTCGCCAATTTGTCTCACTGCGCTCTCGAGCGCTCCGGCGGCAGAAACTTGAAGTGCGGCTTCAGCCGAACAAAACTTTATGAGTTTTTCTACGTATCTGTAGTGTGTCGTGACCATAAGTCAATGAATGGAGCTACAGTGAATTTATGAAATCGTTTCAATCATTTGTAATAGCCCTGTACAATCTAAACATAAATGAATGATGAAGCCAGCTAATCCTACTAAATGATAAACGTTGTTCCTGCTTATAATTGTAAATTTAAAAAACTCTTTATATTACAAAGTTTACATTTCCTAAGTAAAATTACTGATCAATTGCGCAACTCTGCTCCTTATTATGACTGCGCGGTCTAATATCAATAGTGCGGAATGACTGACATCATCTATGTACCAAACACTAGAAGGCACTACTCTCAAAGCCGATCTACGGTGATGTGGAATCTCAGTGGAAATAAACTAGAGGTGATCATAGCTGTTTAGCTTTTATAGCCCTAATAAGCCGAAACAATTTGCGATATCACCGTATGTACTGTGTCCAGTGCGTCGATGTGATGGTTCTCGTACTTGTCTGCGACGATGGAAGAACTCCAGCCACAAATAAACTGTTTCGAACACTAGGACGGCACCGGCCGGAGTGGCCGTGCGGTTCTAGGCGCTACAGTCTGGAACCGAGCGACCGCTACGGTCGCAGGTTCGAATCCTGCCCGGGACATGGATGTGTATGATGTCCTTAGGTTAGTTAGGTTTAATTAGTTCTAAGTTCTAGGCGACTGATGATCTCAGAAGTTAAGTCGCATAGTGCTCAGAGCCATTTGAACCACTAGGACGGCAGAAGGGGGTCCTCTGACTATTATACTCTAATAGTCTTCTCCTCTCTGTTTTCTACAGACGAAAAACGCGAACTCCCAACCACAAGTACGGAGTTCAGATAACGTCTCAACGTAAGTATAGGCAGAGGAAGTGCTCTCAATTACTGAACGCTGCGTACTCAGCGACGACTTCCAACCAGGAGGTGAAGTCCAGAATCGTATATGTTCGCAACAGTACAGTTCCTAACTGTTCTAACTATAAGCTCTACTGAGAGCAAAGGTAGCAAGTCCGTCTGTACCAACAAAAGGTGATACGGAGCGACCGTCACACACGGGCGCTCACAACGAAAGACCTCATCCTTCCACCGCTTGCTTCCCAACAAGGATCGGCTCACAACCCTCGTAATTCCGAAAACAAATCATATTCCCGAAATCATGGAATATTCTCCCTCTCTACAGATTCTTCCCAACGCCGACCGACCACACTTTAGTCTTTTGTCGTCCAGCACGGAAAGTCTGTGAGGAAAAACCTATACTCGTACAATGGTACGCTTCCGAGTAAAAATCCGCGGAAATAACCCAGCTGGCGTGATTTCCAAGGTGACGCTTGCTCGTTCCTCTCGTCTGCGTCCACGATTTTCGTAGTTTCCTAAGTATAATCCTTCCTGTCCAGCTCCATTAACGACCGGTCGCGACTCTATTGTGCCCCAGCGCTCAGGTGTCCCAACGTCTTTCTTGCTACTTCCTGTGTTTAAGCAGGATCAACACACCTGTGTGGACCTTCCACTCAGGGTTTGAGTTCCGCAAGCCGTTTTATTTCCACTGTCGCTCCAACCTTTACTAGTATAGGCAATAATTCATTACGCTGTTCTAATAATAAAGACACTTCGTCACCTTTAATGCAATAAGCGTTAGCAATTATTTACAAGACGTATGTGACAATGTCAGTCTCCTTTATATATTCATATATACCATGTACAACCTATTGTACCTAATTGTATTTGTAGATCATGGCAAAGTATGTGGATGGGTGCATGTAAGGTGCGAAATTATAGCCACCTTACACGCAATGCTCCTGACCGGTGACATGTAACGATACAACTCTCCCGATCAGATATTAAAATACGTTAAAGAAATTACTCACTCGGATTCTGTGCGCTGCGTTTCCTGTGTTGGACAAGGCTGGAGCAACGGGCGGCCAGCGGTGCCACCACAGATCAAAGACACCGCCGATTCTCGGAAATGAGCACCCAGAATGCTGGAACACAGGTGTACGTAGGCTTTCGCGAGCGGCAAAGCTACCCGATGGTTCTCCCAATCAGTGGCTAGAAAAGGCAATGAACAAAAAACTGTCAGCAAATCAGAGAACAGAGATAATTTGATTAACGCACGAATACACTGAAATGCAAAACTTAAGGACGAAAGGAACTTTCACGTGACGTGTCACTTCCAAATAACATAGCTCGATAAAACTTGGGCAGTACGTAGAAAGAACTTCTACAGTACAATCCGGAAGGTAATTAAAGGAAATGAGGCGAATAGGAATGAAATTTTTATTCAAAGGCAGTAATTATACAGAAGCTGCCGCGATTCGTGATGGTCCCCTAAACGTTACAAAAAGCGGGACATGGCTCTTAATAGGATGCTTGATCACCACGGACGGATGTCGATGGTCTGGGTGGTAAAGAGTTCGTGTGGTAGGGCGTGCCACTTCTCCATCAGCAATGTCGAAAACTGTTGGATGGCGCACGTGTACATGCTGAAATACATCTTCACAACTAATCCTACAACTCATAGATGCGATTTGAGTCGTAGAACGGTCAGGACAGTCCATTCGCCGGATATCCTTTCGGTCCAAGATCTCCTCCAACTGCGCTGATAGATGCGGTTGCGCATTGCCATACATACATGCCCAATGTTTCCCTGAAAAGACGCACTTAAGGATGGAGTGCAATGCTCAGTGACGTTCGGCGGTCAGTGTTCTGTGTTCAACGTTTTGGAAGTCAGTTCGTCCATCAACGTTAGCCCCCCTCCCGCACGCACACACCACAATATCTGGGTCACGAAAACGACCATGCTGACAATCCTGGACGCACCCTCATGTGATGAGAGGTGAGAACACACAATGCGCCCAGCAACATTGTCGAACATGATCGTTTTGGTTGTGCTACTGTCACGGCATTCGGTGGTATAGTGTTGTATGGGCATACTGACCTCAAAATCTATGAATACGGCACAACGTGCAACTAACGAATGACAAGTATTGTTTGAAAAATTACACATCAGTGAATGTGAAAATGACTCGATAGATCCTAGCAAGAATTATTCCCTGGAATAGTAATCAAAGTAAAACCAACCACTGTGCAATGGAGTTAGGGGCTAATTCTGTGATCAAAACACTCACACATGAAAATAACTAACCACTGGTTAGTTATTTGAATGATGACGGCGTTCGGAAGAACTGAATGTGCCTGAACAACAACAAACCGGTGAACACATCGATAAAATACTTTCCGCAATTGTTAAATTTGTGGAACATGAATCCACATACTGTACAGAATCTGTCACACAGTTCTTCGCTCAGCCACTGGCGTTAAGACTTAACTCCACAGTAGAAAATTTGCATGCAGAGATCGAAATATTTGTTACCAGAAACAGGGAAACCCGTCTTAGAACTCAGTGACCACGTCGTCTTTGTCATGTGCCACAGGCAGATAGAAGGAATTTGACATTAGCATTGTGTGAATACGGAAAGCGGCAAACAAAGAACGGCTCAGGGTACACAGAGAACTAACTTTTCAATGAATGACTTAGAAAAATAGAAATGAGTAACGGCGAATTTAGTTGAACTCTGTATTGCCCTCAAATGAAACAAACGACACAAGCATCTTGGCATTCATGATACTTGCGCAACGTAAATCGGAAGTTCCATCAATCACAAAGACACAGATACATTTGGACGACTTCAAGAAAACATAGAATGACCTAAAATTAAAGGGAGAGTGACGAAATTGAATGCGTAGTGGTTCGAACAGATGACGAGAATACGATCGTGTAACCATCTTCAAGCTTACTTAAAGCATGAAGGCTTGGAAATTCTAACAATACGTGCCTAAATATCACCACACTTTCGCAATTCATAGCAAGTTTAATAAGCGAAACTAATGAAAACAAGCCATGGGGTCCAAACACCATTCTAATATACTGATTGCAAAATTTTGCCTATAATCATCCATTTCGAATAACTTAGTTTCTTACCAATAACAGCAAACATGCCGCATCGTATCTTAATCCCTATCGTCCATAACGTGCCTCTTGGAGCAAATTTCCAAAGCTGTGCCCCAGCGTGCACTTTCATCTGGGTGAACAGTATCTGATCATGATTTTAAGTGAGATAACTAGCATCTGAGTATGATTTTAAGGGAGGATTAAGTCGCAATAAATTTCTTTACTCAATTATTTCATATGATACGTAAAAGAACTACCACATGTTGCTTACCGTTTTGTATTATCTACGTGTTATTCGAATAAACCTTACGGAGGGTACGATAAATCAACTTTGGTTTTGATTTTTTGTCTTTAATTTTCGTTGCTCCCAAACTTTCTTCGTCCTTCGATGGTGTCGTCCCTTTTTTCTTGCGTCCCCTTCCTTCCTTTTGCAGACATCTTCCTTTCCTGGAATCCTGCCTTTGGTGCTGCTTCTCTAAAAAGTTTTCCGCGATCTATTATGTGTATTCCAGTACCAGCGTTTTTTTTATCTGTTTCATTTCGTTGAACCATGTCGCTTTTGATTTGTAGCTGTTTAATAAGCTGAAAATCTGCTTGGTTAGTCTGCTATTATTCATTCAGCATAAGAGCCCAAACAACTGTAGTCTCCTTTTCTTCACACATCAGTTAGCTTTACCATTTTCAAATAGAGCTCTGTGATTGATCTTAATTCGTATTCAACGTTACTATTATTTCTAGTTCCAAATATCTTCCTTAGAATTCTTCTTTCAAATTTGTCAGACTTTCAGGATCCCCAAAACTTGTTTGTTTAAATTTCTGCTGCAAACAGTGTTTCAGGCCTTAGCACTGTTGGGTAGTGTCTTCGTTTTGTGTTCTAGGACAAAGCATTTTTTGCTATATACGTTTTCTATACATTCTCCTATATATACAAAACAGTTTGTTTTGGACATTGTTCTGTTCTAAATTTTAAGATTCGAACGGACATCATGAAGTTAGTCCTGAAGTATGTTCCAAATGATGTTTTTAAACCTTTTTGTCTGCTCGTTTTTGTAGTTCTGTGATTTGTCCTTTGGCACTATCGAGTGAGACAGTAATTAATGCCATACCATCTGCAAAAGCTAGACAGTCTGTGAGGATTTTATTTTGGTTTCTTCTTTAGTATTGATGGATTTTCTCCATTCTTTCACTACCTTCTCTAATGCACGATTGAGAAGTAGGGGTGATAAACCACACCCCTGTCTTACTCCCGGTTTTATTACAAAAGGTTTTGACAGTTCCCCCATAAAATTTGCTTTGGATTTTTTTATTATATCAAACGCTATCATATTTTGTAATAAGTCCACTAACTAGAGAAATTTTTTAGAGTGAAAAAGTGTGTAATTGCGCTCATTTGTGATGTAAATTCAGGAACAGCTTGCCCAAAACCTGTTCGAAGAACTGTGTGTACAAACTGCTGCTTTTCAGTATACTTATCCGGTAATGAAGTTTATTGTAAGTAATATGTGTCTTTTTTGCATTACCTTGAGCCAAACCCTCTTTTGCCCTTGGATGAACTATCATAAAAGGACTATATATCGACAACAGTAGCTATTAGTGTACGAAAACCTTTCAAGATCTGTCAATCAGGGAATTTTAAATATCGATAGCACTTCGTGGAATTAATATTTATAACAGCGTTCATTGACATAATACGTGGGTGAAACAGACAGCCAACAAGGGAATCGGAAGGATTTTAAAAATAGCTATAATACGGAAGATGCCTGGAAATTTGAGATAGTTGGTCATGTACTTTCAAAGGTAAGCGCGCTGATCGGCTGAAAGCGCCCGGAAGCGGTCAAAGGTGACCTGGCTTCCACCGCAGCGTCTCGGAGCATCAACTCAAAGAATCTACAGTGTACATGCCAATAACGGTTACAGAGCATCTTTGAAAAATATCAGCAAAGACCAATTCGTGAGATACCGAAATCATACTACAGAAACATTGAAAGTGACGTTTAACACGAAACTTTCAAATGTAGACCATTTAATTCCGGAGATGGCAGTTAAAATCCCCGTCTCGTCATAAAAATTAGGTTTTTCGTGATGTCCCAAAATCGCTTAAGTAGAATGCCAGGATGGGTCCTTCAAAGGGTATGGTCAATTTCCTTCTTCACCTTTCCTCAGTCTGAGCGTCTCCAATGAACTCGTTGTCGACGGGACCTTAAAGTTTAATCCATCTTCCAGCTAATATTCTCTTCTAATCATAGCGTATGTGTTCCCGAATTGAGTACACCTCGACTTCGGAGGATTAAGGAATTTTAATAACATGGTCGCCCAAAGAACGTCAATATCGGTGATTTATTTGATGCGTTAAGTAGAATAGGTGGGAGTCTAAGCATTCAGAGAGATTCTTTGCGACGGCTTCAGCTATTTTACAACTCTGAAGCGTACTGACCCTTTATAAACGCTTACAGTTTTGCATTAGAGTCAAGGACTCCTCCTTTGTTCAGTGGCTCAAGGAAAATAAAACCATTAGGGAAATAGTTTACGGACACTTCTTCAACCTCATTTTAGCATTTTCGCTTTCTTAGAGTCATTTTCCACATACAGATGTGTGCTATTACGTGGGATGATTCCTTTCTTGCCTTGGCATAAGTTGCAGTCTGCTTTTGAAGTAAACTGACCTTGATGCCTCTGACAACTAGAAAGGAATGTTAGTATCATTTTGTGAAGTAAATGCGACATGACATTTTCTTGTAGTTTATGATGACAATTCTCGTAAACAGGAAATTTTATACAAACTGTCATCTTAGGTCAAAAGTTCAAAGCACGCTAGGTCGAGTAGGTTGCCAGTAAGCGTTTCATGAATCAGATGTCCACAAAATAGCAACGGGTTTGTAGCTGTCAGCTTCTTTTGTTGTTTGAGTTTCCGAAGCAAGAATGAATTACATTTCTTTACGGAATCTATTTTGTACAACAAACAACGGCGATTCTACCCGTATTTAAATTATGTATAAATGCAAAATTGTATCAATAGCCATGGGGGCAGCAGTGGATTTCTTTATTTCAGTGAACGAGATCTACATCTACATGGATACTCTTCAAATCACATTAAAGTGGCTGGCAGAGGGTTCATCGAACCACCTTCACAATTCTTTATTATTCCTTTCTCGTATAGCGTGCGGAAAGAATGAACACCTATTTCTTTCCGTACGAGCTCTGATTTCCCTTATTTTATCATGGTGATCGTTCCTCCCTATGTAGGTCGGTGTCAACAAAATATTTTCGCATTCGGAGGAGAAAGTTGGTGATTGGAATTTCGTGAGAAGATTCCACCACAACGAAAAACGCCTTTCTTTTAACGATTTTCAGCCCAAATCCTGTATCACTTCTGTGACACTCTACCATATTTCGTGATAATACAAAACGTGCTGCCTTTCTTTGAACTTTTTCGATATACTCCGTCAGTCCTATCTGGTAAGGATAGAGATATACCAATGGTTCCCAACCTGAGTAATTAATCCCGAGGGGAAGCGTGTAATGTTCTTAGGAGTAAAAACAAAAGGTAAATTATGATTTGGACTCGAAAGTAAATAATTTCTAAAAGATTATAATTTTTATCATTATTTCGTAAGACTACGACACTCATTACATAGCCATATACTGGCCTTAAGGCGTGACACAATGTGGCGGACGTTACAGCTTATGGAGCGAATGTATGAGCAACTTCTTCCTCACATCGTCCACACACTACTCACATATTTTGTACCACGAATCATCTGAGCCAGTGAAATAATTAGTACCATTTTTCTCACTGACTTATTAGTACGATGTTTAATGAAACATACGCGAGAAGTGAACATCATTTATCTTTCGTCGTTTTAAAACTGTAACTTTAAAAAAACTAAACTTTATTTAGGCTGTAATGTTGATGATTGGGGGGGGGGGGAGGGAGGAAGGATTAAACTAGCTACTATCCGATTGCACTTGTTGCACTTGGGAGGTAATGATCTCAGACTGGTTGGGGAACACTGGGATAAACAACAGTTTCGTGTCGGCTGTAGAAAGATCCGTGTGTATGCATACATGTGATGATTGAAGGTTTTTTCGAGAAGTTCTACACTGCTAAATAAAGTCCTTCATTTGGCAACAGAGCTATACCTATGGGCTATATACATGATCCGTTACTGATTATTGGATTTGAACCTGTCTTCCAGAGCCCCAGTTCCCTTGCCTCTAGACTATTTTGCCATGGTGTAAGGAAGCAGCCGTGTGATAACAGACGGATGTATTTGCATTTTTTTGTGCTTGACATCTCTCATTATCCATCTGCCCGGTGTCGACCAAATAATAACCGTCTGCAAGTCTGCTTAACTTCAGATTTTCGTTATACACAGACAGTGAAAATATCATCAGTGAAAATAGAATGACTGGAAAATCATGAAAATATTCCGAGTTCCAGGAGTAACTGCTGGATAGGATTTCGAATTAAAGAGGTGCAAAAATACAGCTACCAAATTTATCCATATTATCAGACGTGAAATACCCCTCCTAGTCATTAACAAGAGATAGCGACTGGTGTTTCTGTTTTACTCCTACACCTCAATACTTTCAGCAGAATTTCCTGATTTATTCCTTCTTCTGTAAGGTATCCTTAAACACTTAGCAAAAATTACTATCGTAGTGCTTGAATAAAATAAGAAATTTGTGGGCCCACGATTGCTTACGTATTACATTTTCCCGACTTATTGAGAGAACAGTAAGCTTGTATAGAAAATCAAATACGCGCTTAACCGACCATTATCCTTCCTTACAATCGAAATTAAGTAGTGGGTCCATTTCATATCGCTTTGCAACGTTGCACCTGGATGTTTCATCTATATGACTGTGTCAACCAGCGCACCACTAATACTTTATTCATCCGCTGCTTCGCTGTATGGTCTGCTTGGATTTTTATTTTATTTATTTATTTGCTTTCCTTTTATGGAATTTTTATGTTGTTCACAAATTGCAACAAGTTCTATACATTTCATGCAAATTAAGGCTGTAGAAACATTGTCTTCTTTGAAAGTACTAGTCACCAGAAAGCGATTTTGAGGGCTGGAAGCCAAGATTTTTGATGATCATGAATTTTGCTTTCATGTAGTGATATTTTCATCAAAACTTTCTTCTCCCTAACTCAACTTTCTTTATATCTAACCGAGAAGTGAAATACCAGTTTTCATAGGCTTAATTTTTTTAAATTTAATCGAATATTTTACTAAAAGTTTTCATTTTCTTTTTCATCTCCCTACTGGCTGAACTATCAAAAACTGTCAAACACGTACCTTTTTATTTCTAACAGAGAAGGTTCAAATGGTTCTGAACACTATGCGACTTAACAGCTGAGGTCATCAGTCGCCTAAAACTAGTTAAACCTAACTAACCTAAGGACATCACACACATCCATGCCCGAGGCAGGATTCGAACCTGCGATCGTAGCGGTCGCTCGGTTCCAGACTGTAGCGCCTAGAACCGCACGGCTACTCCGGCCGGCCTAACAGAGAAGCCGATAGTAATTTTTCATAGCGTCAGCTTTGAAAATGGTTTCGTAATGAAATATTTTCATATATACTTTCGCCCTCTATTTCACTCCCTTAAGGGTTGGACTTTCCAAAAACACTGAAACACTAATTTTTTAATTTCTAGCCAAGAAGTAAAATACTAATTTTCGTTAACGTAGCTTTAGAAATGCTTTAGTAATTTTCTAATAAAATTTGAATTATTTTTTCTTTAGTTTCTGAATGAGTAACCAAACACCAAATTTCGTAGTCTGCCTTTCTAATTGCCTTAATAGTGACATATTTTCAAAAAGGTTGTCATCACCTATTTCAGCCACTTAGGGACGGAATAGCGAAAAATTCCCTCTTGAACGACGCCTACAGTGTAAGAAAACATCCTCCGAAAATCTAAAGTTTCTGTCCTTAGTGTTTTGGGCTGGGCAATGATGAGTCAGTGAATAAGTCAATAAGTTGAAATAATGCCTTTTATATATAGGGTTTACGGGATTGTTTTTCCTCTCATCTCTTTTCGAAGAGGAGTGAAATAGACGACAAACACATTTATCAGGCGATAGATGCACTGATATTTCCAGGCGCAGTTACGTAGGCAACGTATCTTGTTTTTTTTCGATTTCTCTGTATCTTATGACAAGATTTCTGTGACAGATCTTCATTTTACGCAGATACGCGCAAAGGATTAAAAATGATAGGGAAAAGATACTCCATTTCTCGATTTTCTCTTTGACAAGTATAGGATACAATTCTACTGGTTTTCCGCCCTTTTGTGTTGCCTGCCTTTCCGACTTGTCAGTGGATGCTTCAGTTCGGCAGTATAAAGACGTTCCACGAAAATAATGCCCGAGGGGAATAGGCTAAAATTGGAAATAGGCGAGCCGAGCAGCCGCCTGCCACCTGCCACTAGCGATCGCGCGGCCTTAATATTTCAGAGAGGTGGCGCGCTTGTTAGATGGAGCCGTCACACACCTGGGCTGACGGCGGGCGCGCGTTGCCATGGCGACCGTCACAGCAGGCGCCCGTCTCATTATCCGACTTCCCCGCCCGCAACAGAAACTTCTTCCTACGCGGGGCCGGCTCTTAAATAAATTATAGACGTTGCCTCCGGATTCCAATTGAACGAATGAAAAGTTATTTCCAGCGGACAAGCGTTCTGTAGCGCATGATATTCAGCCTGTTTTCCGCTACCGGTTTCACTTGAATGATCTAGAGAGTTCTTTGTAAGAGCGGAACATTTGAAATAAGATCCTCAGAGCAAATGAGTTTCTGTTCTTGTTCTTACACATAAATTTATGTAACAGTGGAGTAGTTGGATCTCATATACTTCCAGCTACTAATACCTCCTACAGTCCACCGAGTACTGTGAAATACGTTGCCCGAAAAAAAGAAAAGTGAAGCCCCCAGAGCACGTGGTAGAATGTCAGTGTAACTTTGTACGCTTACACATCGTTGGCGGCTGTGTAAACGATTGGAGTTGCAATTCTTTGTGACACTCGGGGCTGCCACCAGGCTATATTAGTGGTATATAGGTTTCGTGTTTTTATGAAGCCTGGTAGGGTACCTAAGGGGCGTGAAATGCGTCAGATGTTGAGCGATGACTGTTATGGATACGGAGAGGCCGCGTACGCATGTGAGACGGGATCATTAGTACCTGACAGAGTTTGAAAGGGGCCCGATTGTAGGTTTCCACTTGACCAGATAATGCACTGCTGCGTAAGACCACCGTAAGGGAGGATCGCCGTTTTGTGCACACGAATCCCATTCACATCCGTGCCTTCCATCCGATAAGAAGTAATGGGGTCACTGCAACATTCTGTGTCATCACAGTATCGGTAGGATTCTGACAGCGGCCAGACTGTGGAATTAGCGTCCCATGTGTAGGACGCTGTGAACACCACAACACAAATGGCGGCATTGGTACCGCATCCGACAGGCATGGACTGCTGGTGAATTGCATCGAATTACGTTCACTGATGAATCGCTGTTCTGCACTTCCTCAGATCACATCGTCGACGAGCTTGGAGGTGATCCTTTTTTCCAATGATTTGGATAGGTATGATGATGTTACTTCTGGAGTCGAGGTGTTGGGAGCCAACGGGGAAAGCTTCAGGTCACGGCTGAGGTAACCCTGGCGGTAGAGTGGTGCATCATGGGCACCCAGCTCCCTTATGTGTTACCATTCAGGCGACATCGTCGTGGTACCATTTTTCAACAGGACAACTCCCCTCCACACAAGGAACGTGTCTGTATGAACTGTCTACACTGTCAAAACTACGGCTACTCCTATTCCAGCCGCGAATAGTGGATAGGGAGAATAATTGTTTGTAAGCCCCGGAGTGAGCTCGAATCAGCTTAATCTTATTTTCGTGATGTTTGCGCAAGATATACGTAGAAGGAAGTAATACATTGGTTCAATGTTCGAGCAGCTTATGCTCTCTGTATTTAAGCAGTAAACCATGCTGTGGCAACAACGTTTCTCTTCTAGCATTTGCTATTCCAGTTGGTTGAGCACGTCTGTGGTGCTTTCGTACTTACTACACGAATCTATGATGAAACACACTGCCGCTCCTTGGATCTTTGCTACTCATTCTTCCAGGTATGGATCCCAGACTGATGAGCAGTATTCAGGTACAGGTCGTACGAGGGTTTTGTAAGCACTTTCTTCGTAGGTGAGCTGCTTTTTCTGAGGATTCTTCCAATGAATCTATCTGATATATGCCTTTCCTTCGATTAGTTTTTTATCGTCTCTCCAAACAGCTCCGTACGCATACTCCCATATATGTAACGGAAGTGACTGCTTCTAGTCATCAGTCTGCAATCATTTACCCATACAGTAATGGTTTATTATGACTATTTTTGATTAATACGTTAACTTTTATTTACGTTGCGTGTCGAATGGGTGGTTTACACAGCGTTTCCGGCAGTTTTGCCTTTCAGCCACAGCTCCTGTATCACTCACTCGGTTTCTCAGCAGTTCTCAAATGAAGGTGTATTGTCCGATTAAAAAAAAAGAAAAGACTCATGCTTGCTTCAATATGTCGGTTGATAAAAGTGTTAGGAGGATGAAACATACAACAAAATTACGTGCCTGTCTGCATATTCCCATAATCTGAAGATCTCGTTCCAACAGCTTGAATTTATCACGAATTCAAATCATATGCAGGTTTTAGGTAATCCAGCCTCATCTATACTCATAATAAAATGGTAAAACCGTCGTGTCTGCCTTTCTTTGAACATGCTAATCTCCAAAGCTGCTACACGGATATTTACGGTGTTTTCACTCTTAACTTGAGAGCTTGCGCACCGTACAGGATACATTTCATGTAGATGGGATAAAATTGGTGAGTTGATGGGTGAACAGGGAACGTAGCTCATGTCTCGTAAGTAGTCAGACTATACTCATAAAGTACTTGAGAAAGAGAGCTCTTAATGTCTTACCACAAACCTTATATATAAATTCAAATCTTTACGAAGCTTTTTCTTGCTGACAACGGCCGCAAAATAATGAAAGGAAAAAAGTTTATCGCTTACTACATTTTTACTGTTCATACAGTAAAACCTTCGCATCAGACATGACGCTTTAACACTTAGCTAGAAACATAATTTTGCAGGGCGTTCTGGAGGACTTCCGCCTGTGAGGCATATATCAATATTTTATGAATTTTATTGTACCATTTTTTATTCTCATTGATCTAATGGTTGAGAGTGAATAAAGAATAGAAATTCAGACACTTAAGGACAATTCAAATATTTAAAGAAAAAATACGTTAATCTAAAACATTCTTTTATCGGTCTTATACATTTTTTAGATTTATAATGTTGTTTAGTAACTTGTTTGACTTAAAATCGCTTAGATCAGTACTATAAAGAATAAAATATTGTGAAATAACACTTAGCAACTGGAAAACCTTAAGAAATTACAATAAATGAAAACAGATCTTTCTCTACAAGCATATTACAAATGCTTTGTTGATCAGGATGCAAGGTATCAAAGTTTGTTGTCACAGATAGAGTTGTTCAGCCACATTGTCAGTAACGAAAAATAATAAATCTGCTTCGTTGTATCTGTTGTTCACAGTTTCATAAGGTTAACATCACACAATTTCTTGGAACTCTGCTAGCTGTTTGGGGTAATGTATTCGACGGATTTGTAAGAAGTCATCCTGTTTATCTGGTAAGGACAATATAAATAACTTTATCGTGCTTGAAGCTTATCACTCTTCATAGTAGTTGCAGTTAGCGATGAGGTCGTACTTGCACCGGTAGAGCACCCCAATTTCGAACAAATTTTTTCTGTAACAACTGTACTGATCAGATTGCTCAGTTCGTCGGTAATGTTGGGTATTTTCAAACGTTCTTGAACGTGATCCTTTGAAACAGAATGTCCAGGCTGATGTGTAGTCTTTTTTGAAACGTGAATAAACTGTGTATGCGTTGGAATCACCTCCGGCTATGAAATGGTAAAAAATAGCCAATGACCGTAGACACGTTCTTCGATTGGCACAGTAATTGCCGCATTTCATGTCTACTACATCAACACCAAATATTGTGGCATTGAGCTTTGAGATGATTTTTGGCTCTCCACTCACTGAGCTAGTATATTCTTTGTGGTGCATGGATGACAAGAGGATAACGGCCTTAGATTTCTTAGGGAATTACGACAAGAGTGTGAGCCCCTTCGTAAACCCATATAGCGCACAACTGACTTCTCTAGTTGTCTTTGGGAGAAATTGCGGAGAGATCTCGGCTTTATTCTTTTTCAGCGTTCCAACGATTGTCACACCATCGTTCCCTTAGCCATTTTGCAGCTTCTACGGAAGTGAACCAATTACCACACGTTATATTTCTGTGACTATCTTTCAGACTTTGGTTAAGTCTGATGAGGACCTGAGTGGGTTCTTGGTACTTCTTCTGTTCTGCAGTTAGCGTAAATCCACCACTGCCCTGTCTTGCGTAAATGTAGGAATCCGCCAGGTAGCTGTTTCTAGCATTAGTAAGTGCGACGATTTTAATGTCATACTTAGCAGGTTTTTGAGCCATATACATTTTGAAGAGCACCATCCCTCTAAATGGTACTAATGTTTCATCAACGCATGCATACAATAGCATAATTATTTTCGAAGTTCTTCATCAGTATTTGATAAATGACACTTGTTGCAGCTGCTGGGTCAGTTTCTAGCCGAGCTGAACGTCTAGAGCTGTCATAAAACCTCAGCCCTCCAGTAAAACGTGACCACGATTCTCGAACATTACGCATCTAAATATGGGTCGTTCAGTGTGTTCCGCAGAAAAGAGTGATTCGAGTGATTCTCGAGATGATTTGAAGATGCAGCAAAACACCGGAACTCTCAGGAGCGCGTAATCTCTCTAAAGTTTGTATTTTTGCAAGAAACATCTTCTGGATTTTTCAGATGCAGATGTATTGATTCCATTTCTCATTAGTTTTGAGAACAATTTCTTGTATGATGTCATCGATAAAAAACAAGCGCCGTGTTTCAGTGGGAGTTGGGTTTTCCCCTAAAGTGAGAACTGCACCAATGGGTTTTGAAAGTCGAATTTTTATTATGTCTTGGACTGATCTAGAGTTAGAAACAGAATGAGCCACAGAACTTCAAGTAAAACAGTTTCTTTTACCTTAGAAATAACGAACAGAGTCACTTTCGTAGTCCTGATGTGGACCAGTAGAAGAGCTGAGAGCCAAAGGTGAGTCTGGAGGGCCACGTTCTGTGCATTTTGAAGGTGACACATTATTGTGAGAACTGAGATTGCTCACAGTCACTGTCGAATGTTGCTGATCAACTTCACTTGGATTGTACACATTCTCTTCTTGAAAAATATCCTGACCTAGTTCATTTTCAGATATTTCTGAGGCAAAGTCATGTTCTGATGTCGGCAGATCACTTTCGTCAGGAACATAGGAGTCACTGGAGTCAACTTCAGAATCAGAATCTTCAGGAAACATTGCCTCCGTCATCTCTGCAATCCTTCTGCTTCTGTTTGACACATTAGTTGGTATTTTTCCAGCCTTTGCAGTCTCCAAAACAAACAATCTGCGTAAGGAAAAATTCATGCTAAAATTTTCTTACTGAATGAAATTACAAAAAAAGTTGTAAACACAATGGTCTATCTACCTGTCATCATAAAATGAAATAACAGTCAAGAATAAACGCTAAACCGATTAATGTCACAATAAAATGACTGTGAAAAGTGGTTAAATAGTGCAGAAAACATTTTGAAAGGTAACAATTAGTAACAATTATGATTCTACACAAAGAAAAGAAACACAATGGTATATTTTAAAACGTCTTTTGAAAGGGATTAGTTTGATAGTCGTGTTTTGTGAGCAAAATAATTCACCCCATATAGTCGCGAAACCTCCCTTAAACATTTAACGTACTCAAGGGACGAAAAATGAAACGCCTAAGGTCCTAAATAATAACATGGAATATCCGCCTGTGAGGCAGGTGGACAAATAGTGCTAGTTGAGGATACCAGTCTGTGCGGTGGGAAAATATTTGCTCTTACCTGGAACATCCGCCTGCAAGGTGGCGTTGGTCTGGAATGGACGCAAGCTACTATGGGTAATATGGCTTGACGAGACACTTAATCTTCCCTGCACAACAACTAAATAACAACTGAGCCTCTCGTAGCCGGCTACTTCATTAGGGTGATTATCAGAGCCTCTACAAGAACAAACGTAAATCATATCCGCCTCCCAGGCGGATATTCCGTCCTAATTGTTAATTTATTACTTCTTTATTACTTACTGTATGCGTGACACATTTCGTATACAGTATTCACACATACCACTGCATGTACCAGCAAAATTATATGATTGTACAACAGATAGTTCAGAGGAGAAGACGCCAAAAGCACTGAGATGCGTGAAAAAGGATCTGCAGGGCGGAATTCGCTAGAGATATGGGTGAAATATGTCTACGACTATTTGTTTTATATGTGTATTTTCTGTACTAGTAATGAAACTATAAAACCGTCGTGTTGGTTTCGTAGTACACTAAAAAACCAACAAATGACGCTGTTAGTTTTTTTTAAGTCAGTGACATGTGTTTTAGGTAGTTTAGTAAGTGACAGAATTATCTTTACGAATACAGAGTAACATTGAATTTATTTGGCTAGGGTATATGAATTTACTGATTTTGCTTATGTATTAAAAAGTTAACGCTCTTGCTTTGAATCTTCAGATAGGTTTTATGTATATCTTTGCTAGGAATAACAGATTTATTGAGTTTGCTTTGTAATTTGGGTACCTACTCATTACTTTTTGATTTCATTTTTATCTACGATAATGATGGAAGCAGAAGAAATTACTTATTTGTGTCACGATCGGGACTCGAACCCGGGTCTTGTTTTTTAGTAGGCAGAAACGCTAACTATTTCATCACAGCAGCACTATGGTCAACATTGCTGGATGAACTACCCAAGTCGAGTGCTCTCCCCAACACAAACTTCAGTTCATATTTCAACTTACTTTCACCTTACATTAATTGAAATTGGGGAGGACACTCGACTTGAGTAGCTCGTGCAGCCATTTTGATAATATCAGTACGGTGGTATCAAACAAAACTACTTTGAATGTGTAGCACAGTCGATAGCATAATCGAATGTAAATTATAACGTAGTTAGCTGTGGTGTAGAGGTAGCGTAAGATTCTCGGGATTAAGAGCTACAAAAAGGTCGTGGGTTCGATTCCAGCTATTTCTTAGCCGGCACGGTAGCTCAGCGTGTTCGGTCAGAGGGCTGCTTGGTCACAGTAAAAAAAAAAAAACTGAGGAAACCAATCAAAGATCAACTTGAACGGATGTCTTGTGACGTCCGCCTAGACCAAACGCAACGAACTATATCTAACAAAACGGCCACGCGGAATTAGCCGAGAGGTCTAGGGCGCTGCAGTCATAGACTGTGCGGCTGATCCCGGCGGAGGTTCGCGTCCTCCCTCGGGCATGGGTGTGTGTGTTTGTCCTTAGGATAATTTAGGTGCGTAAGCTTAGGGACTGATGACCTTGGCAGTTAAGTCCCATAAGATTTCACATACATTTGAACATTGGAACAAAATGGGGAAAAAGCCCCGTCAGTGGTACAAATTTTAACCGATTTCATCTGCTTCCATCATCATCGTAGATAAAGGTGAGACTTATATGCCTCGGCGTGAGTTTAATTATAAAATCTATACGATTTTGTTTTGTTTACAAATAAAAAGGCATATAAAATCGTCGAATACATAATTTCAAACCTTTACGAGACTTTTTGTCTCTGACAGCCTCCACAAAATTATGAAAAGAAATAAGTTTATCGCTTAGGAGGTTTTCGCTGTTCGTACAGTAAAGCTGTCGCATAAGGCATGATGTCATGACGTTTAAGTCGTTACTTCTTTGCTGCTAACTCTATTCGCAGCACGTTTAGCAGACGTTAACCACATATGCTGCTGAATGTACCTACAAAATTATACCATTGTACCGTACATAGTTGAGTAGATGCGAGCGAAGGAGGAAATGGACAGAGAGGAGGGTGGAGCAGCAGATGAAGAGAGAGAGAGAGACAGGAGAAGAACGATGGTGAGTGGGGGTGGGGAGGTGGTCAGAGCGAAGGCAGAGAAGGAGATGGACAGAGGGAATTGCAATAAATACATACACGGACGACGCAGGGTGCATGCTAGTACTGCATATTTAAAATTCATTTCCACAACACAAAGTAGAATGCTTGCTGTGAAGTGATTGTAATTACAGCCTTCAATTTTATTCGCACTGTGTACGGCACAAAAACTTACAAGTACATAGTAACATTTTCAAAAATATTCGAACACATACATTTCTTCCTAATAACACAAATCACATTTTTGTTGTGATAAAGAGCATAGAACTGACTTATTCAACACCTTTGTTCAATCTCCGGCCGATTTACTTCATGACTTAGATGCAAATTATTCTTAATTTATGCACTAGGAATGTATTGTTATCAATTTGGAATTAAAGACGTTATCCTTTTTTTAAATACACTGATTCCTTATTCTAATCACTCTTTTCTTCACTTTTCCAGGGACATCCTGACTTCCGGAACAAAGGTAAGTAAACTCCGATTACTTATATTGGACAGAAACCCGTACCTGTGTTTCATTTGTGACAGTACCGATGCACAAGTTTAATGAACATTATCAAGTAGCAGATGTATCTTCTGGTACGCTAGCTGTACACAAAAAAGAACGCATTCTTTCATGCGCCAGTACACATCGCTTGTTAACCAGTTCAAAGAGTATCACCAAATCGTTGTTGATAGAAACATCAACTAGAAGTAATAGTAAATCATTTCGAATGTACTTGTTTACAATGAGCTAATGCTTGAAGCAATTAACGCATGTAATCGTTTCACAAGACTACCGACAAACTACTAGGTCCGGCTTCAGTAGAGTACAACGGATGCGTATTTTTCACTATAGTGGTGGCAATCAATAAATGTGGATCTTTGTACAACAACTACTCTTTTTATAAGAATTAATTTTCAGTTGATTAACACTCGTATTCACTTACAAGGGGAGGCCGCCAATTGTGAAATTCAGATTCGATTCATACTGCACATAATAAAAGCTCATGGCCAGAGGTGTAATGTGGCAAAGCACCAAGATGCACTTCTCAGCCGTTGTCGAGAAAATCGACAGTTAAAAGAAACCGTTGCGGTGGAATACTCTCGACGATTAGTAATTTTCTACAGCGTCGTGGCGCAGCGGTAAGCGCTCGGGTTCGTAATCCGAAGGTCGCCGGATCGAATCTCGCGCCATGCAATTTTTTTTAATTATTAGATTTGTAATTCAAATATATATATAAAGTATTAATGAATTGCTTATGCATGTTGGTGAAGGCGGATCGCTCTCCAATTGTACCGCCTCCATTTTTCCATTTTTTTAAACAGGGTATACCAAAGCTCTCTCGTCCGCACTGATTTTCGACAATGTTATAAGTTGCGCTAGGGACCGCATCTACCTTCTTTCGAAGTTAGCAGGCAACTACGCTATTATGTGGCGGCTCGTTTCGGCCCATTCAACATCTGTCATTCAAGTGTAACGAGCGAGTAACGGAGTTTATATTTCATACCTGCCACAGCAAATTTGTGTTCATGGGGTCTCTATTCTAATTCGAACGTTTGACTTACGCTATACATATTCGTTTCGGAATATCGTTTCTACGTCTTCCGTTAACTATGCGTGGTTAACATTATGAAGACAATTAATAACATTTGTGAAATACAACTTTGTTTGCGGAAAACATAATGATGTTCGAAGTCGCCAGTTTTTCCACGACAAACGACTTTCAACAACTTATTATATGCATAATTGTTGCAACTGATTGCCGTATATATATATATATATATATATATATATATATATATACATTTGAATTATAAAAAACAAATACTAAAAAAAAAGGTTGCATAGCCCGAGATTCGATCCGGCGACCTTCGGATTACGAACCAGAGCGCTTACCGCTGCGCCACGACGCTGTGTAGAGTTATTAATCGTAGAGAGTATTTCACTGGAACGGTTTCTTTTAACTGTCGATTTTCTCGACAACGGCTGAGAAGTGCATCTTGGTGCTTTGCCACATTACACCTCTGGCCATGAGCTTTTATTATGCGCAGTATGAATCGAATCTGAATTTCGCAATTGGCGGCCTCCCCTTGTTAGAGACATTACAGACCACTGACACTCTCTCAGAAGGGAGTGAATTTATTGCTATTTGAAACTGACAGTGATAGAGATTTAAACCCTAAAATCACCAGCAACTGATGCAGTCATGATTTTGTGGGTCTTGCCATCGGTTGGAACACCTGTTGGATGCGTTCTTGAGAATCTTTTAACTTTCTTCGATCATTGTCCACTACTCACTGAAAATAAGTGTTGAAGAACAATACTAAATCCACGCACTAATCATCCGTCAGACTTTTGCCTGGCGAACGTATGAAAAAGGCAGGAATGTAACCATGCAAAGCAGGCACAAGCACAGTCACACAACACAGTGTACTACCGTTTGCCTTCTAATAACAAGTAGATGTAGGGATTATCGTTTTACGATGGCGTGAGCCGTGGTGAAAAGTAATGCTTCAAAAATTTTTATGTGAAAACACTTAAAGCTTTTTATGAAAAAGAAACGTTATTAACATGCTAAATCTTTATTCTTCATTTTTTCCCAAGCCCCGACATGGTCACGAATAAAATAGTGGCCCGAATATCGAATAAATTTCCTTTACTTTACTTCTATGGTCACAAATATTTTGTCATCAGACTGCCGGTTTCTGTCTATAAAAATACGTCCTAATGAACTGCAGCCATGGTGGCATCTTGAAATGTTAAACGCAAAATCAGCATCGACAGATGTATATAAATAACAGCATATGCAAGAGTCATCTTGTCAGCAGCACTACTGTTCAAAACAAACTGTCGTACAGTAGCCAAAAGATGTTTGTGTTGTCGTAGCTTACAGTTTTTTTTACCTTTAGTGACAAAATATGTTATCAAAAAGATTGGCTTTGAATGGGAAATAGTCTAGCTGATAATTCAGCAAATATTTTTGTGAACTATTTAGAATGTAAATTTCTTGCCAAGTTACCACAGCTAAAAGATAAAACGGTTTATTATGAACGGTATGTTGAAATTTTATTGCTGATTGAGGGCAACACCAGTGAGGTCAAAGCATTTGCCCAAGCAATAGTTAGCATGCACCCAAAATAACTTTCACTACTGAAGTTGAAGAAGAGGGCTCCATTATCTACCTTGACATTACTACACACACAAAAAAAGGGCTGCATCACCTCGGGTTCGCTAGTTCCGGAACCTGTAGAGAAAATTGGAACAGAGACCAACATAAACATCATTTCCGCCTTTTTTATTGCTCATGAAAACCACACATTGCATGATGTACCACCATACGGCGAGACCTTCAGAGGTGGCGGTCCAGATTGCTGTACACACCTGTACCCCCAATACCCAGTAGTACGCCCTCTTGCATTGATGCATGTCTGTATTCGTCGTGGCATACTATCCAAAAGGTCATCAAGGCACTGTTGGTCCACATTGTCCCACTCCTCGACGGCCATTCGTTGTAGATCCCGTAGAGTGGTTGGTGGGTCACGTCGTCCATAAACAGCTCTTTTGTATCTATCGCAGGGATGATCGTTAGGGTTCATGTCTGGAGAACATGCTGGCCGCTCTAGTCGAACGATGTCGCTATTCTGAAGGAAGTTATTCGCAAGATGTGCACGATGGGGGCGCGAATTGTCGTCCATGAAGACGAATGCCACGCCATTATACTGCCGATATGGTTGCACGATCGGTCGGAGGATGGCTTTCACGTATCGTACAGCCTTTACGGCGCCTTCCATGACCACCAGCGGCGTATGTCGGTCCCACACATTGCCACTCTAAAACAGCAGGGAACCTCCACCTTGCTGCACTCGCTAGACAGTGTGTCTAAGGCGTTCAGCCTGACCAGGTTGCTTCCAAACACGTCTCCGACAATTGTCTGGTTGAAGGCATATGCGACACTCATCGGTGAAGAGAACGTGATGCCAATCCTGAGAGGTCCATTCGGCATGTTGTTGGGCCCATCTGTACGGCGCTGCATGGTGCCGTGGTTGCTAAGGTGGGCCTCGTCATGGACGTCGGGAGTGAAGTTGCGCATCATGCAGCCTATTGGTCACAAAAAATGGTTCAAATGGCACTGAGCACTATGGGACTTAACATCCGTGGTCATCAGTCCCCTAGAACTTACAACTTCTTAAACCTTACTAACCTAAGGGCATCACACAACACCCAGTCATCACGAGGCAGAGAAAACCCCTGACCCCGCCGGGAATCGAACCCGGGAACCCGGGCGTGGGAAGCGAGAACTCTACCGCACGACCACGAGCTGCGGACCATTGGTCACAGTTTGAGTCATAACACTACATCCTGTAGCTGCCCGAAAAGCATTATTCAACATGGTGGCGTTGTTGTCAGGGTTCCTTCGAGCCATAATCCGTACGTTGCGGTCATCCACTGCAGTAGTAGCCCTTGGGGCCGTGCGGGATTTGCCGAGCGGTCTAGGGCGCTGTAGTCATGAACTGTGCAGCTGGTCCCGGCGGAGGTTCGAGTCCTCCCTCGGGCATGGGTGTGTGTGTTTGTCCTTAGGATAATTTAGGCTAAGTAGTGTGTAAGCTTAGGGACTGATGACCTTAGCAGTTAAGTCCCATACGATTTCACACAGATTAGATTTTTTGAGTAGCCCTTGGGCGGCCTGAGCGAGGCATGCCAGCGACAGTTCCTGTCACTCTGTATCTCCTCCATGTCCGATTAACATCGCTTTGTTTCACTCCGAGACGCCTGGACACTTCCCTTGTTGAGAGCCCTTCCTGGCACAAAGTAACAGTGCGGACGTGATCGAGCCGCGGTATTGACCGTCTAGGCATGGTTGAACTACAGACATAACGAGCTGTGTACCTCTTTCCTGGTGGAATGACTGGAACTGAGCGGCTTTCGGACCCCCTCCGTCTAATAGGCGTTGCTCGTGCAGGGTTGTTTACATCCTTGGACGGGTTTAGTGACATCTCTGAACAGTCGAAGTGACTGTCTGTGATGCAATATCTACAGCGAACGTCTATCTTCAGGATTTCTGGGAACTGTGGTGATGCATAACTTTTTTTGATGTGTATATTAGGAAAATTAACAACAATTTAGATTTTTAGAAAACCTACTTGTACAGACACTATCATCAATGCCAGTTCATGCCATCCTCGGAGATACAAAATGACCTTCTTCACCTCCATGGTTTACCGACTCCTTCGTCTACCTTTGGACGAAAGCGAAATACGTAAGGAACTCAGCATTTTAAAGCAGATTGTGGTAGCTAACGGATTTTCTGTAAACGACGTCACGTGCCCCTACAGTAGGCTAAAGAAACGTATAACAAACAGCAGGCACACACACACACAAAATAGAACCAGTAAAGAAAGAACGAAAACCATTCCTATGAAGTTTAATGGCAAAAATGTCCCTGCAAATAAAAAAATGTTTTAGGAAATCTGATATCAGATGTGGCTTTCAGGTTAACAAAACCCTAAAAATGCGAATAAAACATAAACTGAAAAGGGCGTATGGCAAATTTGATGCCTCTGGAGTATACAGGATTGATTGCAGTAAATAAATATTATATCGCTCAAACGGGCCGCTCTTTTAACTTAAGGTTTTAAGAACATTCTCAGCCGCGGAACAAATCTGCGTTCTGACAGCATTTATTTGAAACTGGTCACTCTATAAAGAGCATTGAGAATCATATGCGTATTCTCCAAAGGGCGGAAAAAGGCCGTGCTCTTAATTTGTTAAAGGAGCTTGAAATTTATAAAGCAAAAAAGAAAGAACCGACAAAGCTGCTTAACTGGCTGAGCGATTATGTGCCCACTGCGTAGTTTGTTTAATATGCGGCTCTACGGCCTACAGAAGAGTTAAAAAACACAGGAAGAAGATAGCAAACAATAAAAAACAGGCGATAAAATGGTGACTTTTTTAAAAACCAATAAAGACACACAGTAGGTAGACAGGCACAATTTAAAAAAAAACACGGCGACAGTCTGGTTTCTGTTTTCAAGAGATAAAAAACACACCTAGCGGCAGTATTGTTTCTGTTCGCAACACTTAAAAAAGGGGACGCACAACATTGAATATTCACTTAAACAGTACACTATAGACTAGACACGAAGTTAACACACCACAGCCTAAGGCAGATTGAGGGTTTGAGGGTGCGGAGGGGGAACCCTGACAGATGAGGGGAAAAGCAAAAAGGGGGGGGGGGACCAATGGAGTGAGTGGACACATAAAAAAGGGGGCAGAGTGGACGCGAGATGGATTGGGGAAAGCAGAGGAGGGGAAAACAAAAGGGCTTGAGGGAGAATAGGGTCAATGAGAGTGTAGGCTGGGACAACGGGAGAGAAAAGGGGCGGGGTTACTTTAATCACTGAACGCCTCTGTTACATATAGTTTGTTAATAGTTTTGCCTAGTATAGAGTGCCTTACATATTTACTTCGTTTTCGTATGTTGTGCTCATAACTCTAATATTTTCTTGCCCCTCTTTATATCATGTACTGCATTAACCAGATAATCTTGTTCATGCACTGGTGCGGAGTTTTATCATTCTTTTCTTGCAACGGCGTGCCTCCTGGTATGAGGGGCCCTCTGGCGGTCTCGTTCCTCTAACCACTTCTCGCCTATGCATAATTCTGGCGTTAGCGCTAACAGAGGTCTACATCTACATCTACATTGATACTCCGCAAGCCACCCAACGGTGTGTGGCGGAGGGCACTTTACGTGCCACTGTCATTACCTCCCTTTCCTGTTCCAGTCGCGTATGGTTCGCGGGAAGAACGACTGTCTGAAAGCCTCCGTGCGCGCTCTAATCTCTCTAATTTTACATTCGTGATCTCCTCGGGAGGTATAAGTAGGGGGAAGCAATATATTCGATACCTCATCCACAAAAGCACCCTCTCAAAACCTGGACAGCAAGCTACACCGCGATGCAGCGCGCCTCTCTTGCAGAGTCTGCCACTTGAGTTTGCTAAACATCTCCGTAATGCTATCATGCTTACCAAATGAACCTGTGACGATATGCGCCGCTCTTCTTTGGATCTTCCCTATCTTCTCTGTCAACCCGACCTGGTACGGATCCCACACTGATGAGCAATACTCAAGTATAGGTCGAACGAGTGTTTTGTAAGCCACCTCCTTTGTTGATGGACTACATTTTCTAAGGACTCTCCCAATGAATCTCAACCTGGCACCCGCCTTACCAACAATTAATTTTATATGATCATTCCACTTCAGATCCTTCCGTACGCATACTCCCAGATATTTTACAGAAGTAACTGCTACCAGTGTTTGTTCCGCTATCATATAATCATACAATAAAGGATCCTTCTTTCTATGTATTCGCAATACATTACATTTGTCTATGTTAAGGGTCAGTTGCCACTCCCTGCACCAAGTGCCTATCCGCTGCAGATCTTCCTGTATTTCGCTACAATTTTCTAATGCAGCAACTTCTCTGTATACTACAGCATCATCCGCGAAAAGCCGCATGGAACTTCCGACACTATCTACTAAGTCATTTATGTATATTGTGAAAAGCAATGGTCCCATAACACTCCCCTGTGGCACGCCAGAGGTTACTTTAACGTCTGTAGACGTCTCTCCATTGATAACAACATGCTGTGTTCTGTTTCCTAAAAACTCTTCAATCCAGCCACACAGCTGGTCTGATATTCCGTAGGCTCTTACTTTGTTTATCAGGCGACAGTGCGGAACTGTATCGAACGCCTTCCGGAAGTCAAGAAAAATAGCATCTACCTGGGAGCCTGTATCTAACTAATATTTTCTGGGTCTCATGAACAAATGAGGCGAGTTGGGTCTCACACGATCGCTGTTTCCGGAATCCATGTTGATTCCTACATAGTAGATTCTGGGTTTCCAGAAATGGCATGATACGCGAGCAAAAAACATGTTCTAAAATTCTACAAGAGATCGACGTAAGAGATATAGGTCTATAGTTTTGCGCATCTGCTCGACGACCCTTCTTAAAGACTGGGTCGCTGATTGTGTGTGGCAGTCTGTTTTCTTTGGCTTCTTTAGCTATTTGTTTTATAGTTCTATATTATTCTGTGCAATATGAAAACTATTTAATGTCATTATCTGTAACATTGGACTTGAGCAAATGTCAATTACTGTCTCTTAACTCTTGCTCTTTTTAACAATCTAACTTTTGTCATGTTTTATTTCATCGCTTTTTATTACTGTAATGCCTCTTATACCTTATAAGCCCATTACAGACTTTACCGATTGTATTCCCCCTTTAGTTTACGTTGTTCAATTAATCATTGAAGAATATGTGTATGCCTGCAGTAGCAACATCTGGTGAACTTGCAACACAAACATCTTGTGGCTACCGTATGACAGTTTGTTATGAACAGTAGTGCTGCTGACGAGATGACTCTTGCATATGCTGTTATATATATATATATATATATATATATATATATATATATATATATATATATATATATATATATATATATACGCTCCTGGAAATGGAAAAAAGAACACATTGACACCGGTGTGTCAGACTCACCATACTTGCTCCGGACACTGCGAGAGGGCTGTACAAGCAATGATCACACGCACGGCACAGCGGACACACCAGGAACCGTGGTGTTGGCCGTCGAATGGCGCTAGCTGCGCAGCATTTGTGCACCGCCGCCGTCAGTGTCAGCCAGTTTGCCGTGGCATACGGAGCTCCATCGCAGTCTTTAACACTGGTAGCATGCCGCGACAGCGTGGACGTGAACCGCATGTGCAGTTGACGGACTTTGAGCGAGGGCGTATAGTGGGCATGCGGGAGGCCGGGTGGACGTACCGCCGAATTGCTCAACACGTGGGGCGTGAGGTCTCCACAGTACATCGATGTTGTCGCCAGTGGTCGGTGGAAGGTGCACGTGCCCGTCGACCTGGGACCGGACCGCAGCGACGCACGGATGCACGCCAAGACCGTAGGATCCTACGCAGTGCCGTAGGGGACCGCACCGCCACTTCCCAGCAAATTAGGGACACTGTTGCTCCTGGGGTATCGGCGAGGACCATTCGCAACCGTCTCCATGAAGCTGGGCTACGGTCCCGCACACCGTTAGGCCGTCTTCCGCTCACGCCCCAACATCGTGCAGCCCGCCTCCAGTGGTGTCGCGACAGGCGTGAATGGAGGGACGAATGGAGACGTGTCGTCTTCAGCGATGAGAGTCGCTTCTGCCTTGGTGTCAATGATGGTCGTATGCGTGTTTGGCGCCGTGCAGGTGAGCGCCACAATCAGGACTGCATACGACCGAGGCACACAGGGCCAACACCCGGCATCATGGTGCGGGGAGCGATCTCCTACATTGGCCGTACACCACTGGTGATCGTCGAGGGGACACTGAATAGTGCACGGTACATCCAAACCGTCATCGAACCTATCGTTCTACCATTCCTAGACCGGCAAGGGAACGTGCTGTTCCAACAGGACAATGCACGTCCGCATGTATCCCGTGCCACCCAACGTGCTCTAGAAGATGTAAGTCAACTACCCTGGCCAGCAAGATCTCCGGATCTGTCCCCCATTGAGCATGTTTGGGACTGGATGAAGCGTCGTCTCACACGGTCTGCACGTCCAGCACGAACGCTGGTCCAACTGAGGCGCCAGGTGGAAATGGCATGGCAAGCCGTTCCTCAGGACTACATCCAGCATCTCTACGATCGTCTCCATGGGAGAATAGCCGCCTGCATTGCTGCGAAAGGTGGATATACACTATACTAGTGCCGACATTGTGCATGCTCTGTTGCCTGTGTCTATGTGCCTGTGGTTCTGTCAGTGTGATCATGTGATGTATCTGACCCCAGGAATGTGTCAATAAAGTTTCCCCTTCCTGGGACAATGAATTCACGGTGTTCTTATTTCAATTTCCAGGAGTGTATATATGACGATGATGTTGCTGATTTTGCGTTTAACATTTGAAGATTCCACTATGGCTACAGTACATTAGGACATGTTTTTATGAAACAGATATGAAGATGGTCATTATAGACCGAAACCTGTAGTCTGATGACAAAAAATATGTGACCATAGAATAAAGTAAAGGAAATTTACTTATTCATATTTTGATTTTTGAAACCCTCTTCAAATAGAGGGCTACGAGTTGTAACGCGTAATATGGCGGTGTGTAAAGTAACTTTGTCAGAGTTTGAGAAATAGCATGCTGTAACACAGTTTCTATTTCGAAGAGTCCACTCACACGTGGAGCACCCTCTGTTTCAGCATGAAATTGCCAGACCACTCACGAGTGCTGGGATATCTGTAATAGTCCGACGACTTGGGTTCATTGTCATCGATTATCGTCTTCTAGTGGTCACCCCAATGGTCAAAAATTTTAGTGGGCTTTAAAGTTGCGCAGGTGTGTTGGTGACGCTACTGGTCTAGGAGGCTGAGCTCAGTAGCTGGTGTGAATGAACGTCTACGGCCTACGGAGTCAGTGAAACAGCAGTGTCTGGAATAACGTATGTTTACTGCGTAAACTGTTCAGAGCTATAAGTGTCTTCAGAACTGCGGTCAGCAGCTGGGGCGCAGCAGAGCACACGCTGCGAATAAGTGCTGATACCTTGTCAGCAAGCGGTGAGGTCGCTGCTGTAGGTTAGCGCCATGGACACGTACTGTGCCAGTAGAGGCAGGGCAGGTACTAACCGAACACACACGTTCTGCGATGACCTAGGGCAGTTTAAACCTCAGTGCTCTCGAAGAGGGACGTCTCATTACGCGGGTGCCGGCACCGTACCGCAGACACTGGGTGTCGTGAAGTCAGAAACGACCCAGTACGGCTACACAATTTACACTATCTGATCCAAAGTATCCGGACACCTGGCAGAAAATGACTTAGAAGTTCGTGGAGCCCTCCATCGGTAATGCTGGAATTCAATGTGATGTTTGTCCACCCTTAGCACTGATGACAGCTTCCACACTCTCAGGCATACGTTCAAACAGGTGCTGGAAGATTTCTTGGGGAATGGCAGCCCATTCTTCACGGAGTGCTGCACTGAGGAGAGGTATCGATGTCTGTCAGTGAGGCTTGGCACGAAGTCGGCGTTCCAAAACATCCCAAAGGTTATCTATAGGATTCAGGTCAGGAATCTGTGCAAGACAGTCCATTACAGGAATGTTATCGTCGTGTACCCACTCCGCCATAGGCCGTTAATTACGAACAGGTGCTCGATCATGTTGAAAGATGCAATCGACACCCAGAATTTCTCTTGAACATTAGGAAGGAATAAGCTACTTAAAACATCAGTGTATGCCTTTACTGCGATAGTGCCACGCAAAACAACAATGGGTGTAAGCCCCATCCATGAAAAACACGGCTACACCATAACACCACCGCCTCCGAATTTCACTGTTGGCACTACAAACGCTGGCAGATGACGTTTACTTGGCATTCGCCATACGCACACCTTGCAATCGGATCGCCACATTGTGTACCGTGATTCTTGACTGGGTACAACGTTTTTCCACTATTCAATCGTCCCATGTTTAGACTGCTTACACCAAGCCAAGCGTCGTTTGGCATTTACCAGCGTGATGTGTGGCTTATGAGCACCCGCTCGACCATGAAATCCAAGTTTTCTCACCTCCCGCCTAACTTTCGTAGTACTTGCAGTGTATTCTGATGCAGTTTGGAATTACTGTTTGATGCCCTGGATACATGTCTGTCTATTACACATTACGACCCTCCTTAAATGTCGGCGCTCTCTCTCAGACAACAAACGAGGTCGGCCTGGACGCTTTTGTGCTGCACGTGTCCACGTTTCCACTTCATTATCACATCGGAAACAGCAGACCTAGGGATGTTTAGCAGTGTGGAAATCTCGCTTTCAGACGTATGACGCAAGTGACACCCAATCACCTGACCACTTTCGAAGTCCGTGAGTTCCGCGGAGCATCCCATTCTGCTCTCTCACGATGTCTAATGACTACTGAGGTCGCTGATATGGAATACCAGGCAGTGGGTGGTAGCACGCCTAATATGAAAAATGTATTTTTTTGGGGGTGTTCGGACACTTTTGATCACACAGTGTACAGTGAGGTAGGTAGTACTACGTATAGCCAAGGAGACGGTGCTCTGGTACCGTGCCCAACACGTTGTAGGCGAAAGTTTGCAGTCACTCAGTATTCCGTTTCACCACGAGAAGAGCCAGGCTTGCCCACACATTCTCCAGTAATGGCGACGGCCAGGCAGCAGCGGCTAACACCCACTCCATTTCGTTAGCTATGGTCTCGGAGGTGAAGTCTTCTTTCAGCAGCTGGCAACGCATCATGCTGACCGATTAGGTTACTCTGTAACTGACAAGCGGGTCATTCCGTTAGAATCAGAATTGTGTAGTGAATGACCACACATTGAGCGGGGTCGGTCGTGTTGCTATTGATTTGGCAGTGGCAGTTACAGAGGGTGGCCAGATTCCCTTCCAACCCCACCACGAACCCCCCCGCCCCCTCCCCCCCCCCCCAGACGGAATTAGTGTTCCCCAGCTGTCCGCATCTAGTGTGAGCCGTGGAATAGAGCGAACGTTTTCAAATGTCTACGAGTCGTGTAACTGAGGCGGAACGTGGCGACCAGCCCGGTATTAACCTAGTGGGATGTGGAAAACCGCCAAAAAACTACATCCAGGCTGGCTGGTATACCGACCCTCGTCGTTAATCCGCCAGGCGGATTCGATGCGGGGCCGGCGCGCCTACCCGAGACCAGTGTTAGCGCTCTCAGCTACCCTGGCGGGTACTGCAGCTGCAGAAACAGTCGTATTCAAAGTTGAACATAACGTCACTGCGGCTGACAACGCAGTCATTTGCCCTCATTATCCGAAGGTGTCAGTGGACTCGTCCCAACCGCGGTGGCTCAGTTATTGCCGTTCCCCGTGCCTTTGCACCTTCCACCCGTAGTTGGACTCTTTGCAGCGGCTGTACAAAGAGAATACACGTTACAGCTCCATAGTGAAAGCTCGCAAAACGACGTACTAGGTACTGTCATATTGCGCCACTTGCGCTTCTCGGTTATGACTCTGATCGATGTGGTAGTGTGTTATGAGTCGGGCTCTGCCTTCTGCAACACAGTGCTCCTTTTGTGCCACTGGTACCATTTATGAGAGATGGTTTGTGCTGGACCTGGTTCCTTGCCGTCAGCGCCAAGCAATAACTTTAAAAATTTATGTGCGCACTCGGGAATTGAATTTGCTGTGCAACAATCCTCCCTTTTTCAAGCAATTCGTCTCAACTTTTACTTTGGTGTACCCGGAACAACTACAATCTGTACAGATTACACTGACACCAGGTGGTACCATGAAATCATTGTTAATATCTCATGAGAGTGAGTTACATTAATTGTTTCCCTTTAAGTATAGGTCTCCTCCCCCCCCCCCCCCCCTCCCCATGAACCATGTACCTTGCCGCTGACAGGTAGGCTTTCGTGCCTCAGCGATATAGATAGCAGTACGGTAGATGCAACCACAATGGAAGGTTCCCTGTTGAGAGAGGTCAGCAAACGTGTGGTTTTCGAAGAGGGGCAGCAGCCTTTCTAGTAGTTGCAGGTGCAAAAGTTTTGGGTGATTGACTGATCTGGCCTAGTAACACTAACCAAAACGGCCTTGCTGTTCTGATACTTTTTTTTCCTAGGAGACCAAACTGCTGAGATCATGGTCACTAGGCTTACACACTACCTTCTCTGACTTATGCTAAGTCCAACACACACACCCATGCCCGAGGGAGGACTCGAACCTCCGGCGGGAGGAGCAGCGCAATCTGTGACATAGCGCCTCGACCTGTGCGACCGCTCCGCGCAGATGCTGGTACTGCGAACGGCTGAAAGCAAGGGGAAATTACAGCCGTAATTTTTTCCGAGAGCATGCAGCTTTTACTGTATGGTTAAATGATAATGGCGTCCGGAGGTAAAATAGTCCCCCATCCTGATCGGGCGGGGACTGCTCAGGAGGACGTCGTTATCAGAAAAAAAGACAAAAAAAAACTGGCGTTCTGCGAATGGCAGTGTGGAATGTCAGTTCCATTAATCGGCAGGTGGGTTAGAAAAATTAAAAAGGGGAATCGGTAGGTTAAAATTAGATATAGTGGGAATTAGTGAAGTTCGGTGGCAGGAGGAACAAGACTTCTGGTCAGGTGAATACAAGTTTATAAATACAAAATCAATTAGCGGTAATGCAGGAGCAGGTTTAATAATGAATAAAAAATAGGAGCACGGATAAGGTACTACGAACAGCACAGTGAACTCATTATTGTAGACAAGAGAGATACGAAGCCCACGCCTACCACAGTAGTACAAGTTTATATGCCAACTAGATACGCAGAGATTGTGGAAATGTACGATGTGATAAAAGAAATCATTCAGATAGATAAGGGAGACGAAAATGTAACAGTCACGGGACACTGGAATTCAATAGTAGGAAGAGGAACCAGAAGGGAATGTAGCAGGTGAATATGGACTGGGGGGTAAGGAATGAAAGAAGAAGCCACCTGGTAGAATTTTGCACAGAGCACAACTGAATCCTAGCTAACACTTCGTTTAAGAATCATGAAAGAAGGTTGTATACATGGAAGAACCCTGGAGATTCTAAAAGGTTTCAGATAGATTATATAATGGTAAGACAGAGATTTAGGAACCAGGTTTTAAATTGTAAGACATTTCCAGGGGCAGATGTGGACTCTGACCACAATCTATTGGTTATGAACTGCAGATTGAAACTGAAGAAACTGCAAAAAGGTGGGAATTTAAGGAGATGGGACCTGGATAAACTGAAAGAACCAGAGGTTTTAGAGGATTTCAGAGGCAGCATTAGCGAACGATTGACAAGAACAGAGGAAAGAAATACAATAGATGGAGAAAGGGTAGCTTTGAGAGATGTAACAGTGAAGGCAGCAGAGGAATAAATAGGTAAAAAGACGAGGGCTAATAGAAATCCTTGGGTAACAATGAATTTAATGGATGAAAGGAGAAAATGTAAAAATAAAATAAATGAAGCAGGCGAAAATGAATACAAACGTCTAAAATATGTGTTCGACAGGCAGTGCTAAATCGCTAAGCAGGGTTTGCTAGAGGACAAATGTAAGGATGTAGAGGCATATATCACTAGGGGTAAGATAGATAATGCTACAGGAAAATTAAAGAGACCTTTGGGTAAAAGAGAACCACTTGCACGAGCATCAAGAGCTCAGATGGGAAACCAGTTCTAAGCAAAGAAGGGAAACGAGAAAGGTGGAAGCAGTATATAGAGGATCTAAACAAGAGCGAAATCCTTGAGGGCAATATTGAGGAAAAGGAAGAGGACGTAGATGAAGATGAAATGAGAGATGTGATGCTGAGTGAAGAATTTGTCAAGGCACTAAAATACCTAAGTCGAAACATGGCGCCGGAAGTAGACAAAAATCCGTTAGAACTACTGATAGCCTTGGGTGAGCTACCCCTGACAAAACTCTACCATCTGGTTGAGCAAGATGTATGAGACAGGTGACATACCCTCAGACTTCGAGAAGAATATAATAATTGCAATCCCAAAGAAAGCATCTGTTGACAGGTGTGAAAATTGCCAAGCTATCAGTTTAATAAGGCACTGCTGCAAAATACTAACACGAATGGAAAAACTGGTAGAAGCCGACCTTGACGGAAGATCAGTTTGGATTCCGTAGAAATGTTTGAACACGCGAGGCAATACTGACCCTATGACTTCTCTTAGAAGCCAGATTAAGGAAATGCAAAACTACGTTTATAGCATTGTAGATTTAGACAAAGCTTTTGACAATGTTGTCTGGAATACTTTATTGCAAATTATGAAGGTAGCATGGGTAAAATTAAGGGAACGAAAGGCTATTTACAATTTGTACAGAAACCAGACTGCATTTACAAGAGTCGAAGGGCACAAAAGGGAAACAGAGTTTGAGATTGGCGTCTCCGATGTCATTCAGTCTGAATACTGAGCAAGCAGTAAAGGAACCGAAAGAAAAATTTGGAGTAGGAATTAAAATCCATGGAGAAGAAATAAATGTTTTGAGGTTTTCCAACAACATTGTAATTCTGTTAGAGACAACAAAGGACCTGGAGGACCAGTTGAACGGAATGAAAAGTGTCTTGGAAGGAGGGTTTAAGATGAACATCAACAAAAGCAAGAGGACAATGGACTGTAGTCAAATTAAATCAGGTGATTCTGAGGGAATTAGATTAGGAAATGAGACACTTAAAGTAGTAGATGAGTTTTGCTATTTGGCGAGCAAAATAACTGGTGATGGTCGAAGTAGAGACGATATAAAATGTAGACTGGCTACGGCTCGAAGAGGAAGTTGTTCAAACTGAGTATAGATTTAAGTGTCAGGAAGTCTTTTCTGAAAGTATTTGTATGGAGTGTAGCCGTGTGTGAAAGTGAAAGGTGGACGATTAATAGTTTGGATAAGAAGAGAATAGAAGCATTCGAAGTGTGGTGCTACAGAAGAATGCTGAAGATGAGATGAGAAGATCACGTAACTAATGAGGAGGTACTGAACAGAATTGGGGTGAAGAGGAATTTACAGCGCAACTTGACTGGAAGAAGGGATCGGTTGGTAGGACACGTTCTGAGGCGTGAAGGGATCAACAATTTGGTATTAGAGGGAAGCATGGAGTGTAAAAATCGCAGAGGAAGAGCAAGAGATCGGTACACTAAACAGATTCAGAAGGATGTAGGTTGCAGTATTTAATTCGAGATGAAGAAGCTTGCACAGGATAGAGTAGCATGGAGAGCTGCATCAAACCAGTCTCAGGACTGAAGACTACATCAACAACAACAAGTATATATTTTACTAATACTTTCGAGATTTAACTCCTACTGCTTGCTATTATACGACTACAGATATTGATACAGTTAGTTATGGCGTCAAACCATTCCACAGGGTTCTGGTGCAAAGACAGGCCTCAATTGCAGTCAGAGTTGCCGTAAACAATCACGGCTATGCTATCTCCATGTCTGTCCCTCTAAGCTATCACCAATTTTCATTTTTTTTATCATGTCGAGTGGTTTTTAACCTGTTGGTATAATATCCGGAACTTTGCCTCCAAAACAGAAGTTTCTCTTACGTTTTCTCAAAACACATATCCCTAAAACTATGCTTACACAATTGCTACTCACGGCGCTACCACTTACAATATACTGGTCGGTAACTCTAGCTACCTCTCCAGTTCTACGGTTACTTACAAACGGACTGCATTTCGCAGTTGCATGCTTGCTTATATCTTTCACCTTTACAACCAATTTCTTTTTGCTCTTCGGCATTTTAACATGTGCATTAAATCTTAGTGACGCCGTACACAGTTTAGCTGGTTCTGTTTGCGTAACAATAATAGATCGCTGCGACGTTGTGACACTTGCAACTGTTTCCTTCGGCTGAAACAGTGTCTTCCGAGTTCGACTATGCGTTTAAGAACAACTATATGACTTTTTTCTTACCCTCATTACCTATAACATTGCAGGTATCGACAAATCTACCTTGATCGTCACGTGCATATTCCTGAAAGTATTCAGTCTTGCGACTCTACTTTTATCCTCCCTAGCACTTTCCTGCCTTCTCTTTTCCTGCCCCCTCCTTTAGAGAATGTGCTTCGATCCCAAGTTTCATTGAATTCGCATCCTTCTCTATTAAATGTGTATGTCCTTAGACATCGTTCGCAACATTCTACACATAACAAATACCATCAGCAGCTTCATGTGCAATCTTCACAATATCCCCTTAAAATCATCGTCTGCTGTTCCACTCTGCACGACACAAACATTAGTGAGATATGTACGTCCTGTAGATGTAACCTATGCTCCAAGACCTCAAACTTAAGACATTATCATCCAGTGGCGTAGATACTACTGTACCTAAATCAGTATCACCCAGTCGCTAAGCACACACTTATTTACCTCCGTGCAAAACGTACGTAATTTTTTGGCACTTCAGATACTTCAGACTTTTCACAAGATATCGGAGCTGAAATTTCTATAGCATTTTCTGTTACTTACACAACGACAGTACTGTACGTCACATGTAAACTTACCGGAACTTGTAAAACTTTCAATTTCTGACAACTGTTCACCTTGTCTCAGACGAGCACTTTTCAACCATAATTCCTGCCTCCTCGCAGTGACAGCTTGTACTATTTCTGGATCAGCAATTTCGCGTTCTTGTATCCACCAAACATCCCATCCTTTTCTTGATTATTTCATTTGAAGCTGAATTCGCTTGCCTCTCGGTATGCAGTACCTCTACTCGGTCCTTGCTACTTTCTAATTCCCCAGCTTTCTGTTCGAGTGCTGCTGGCAACCTAATCTTCTTCGATAGAGCGACAATAGAAACGCGTGCACTACCGATACTACCGGCAACTTGCGTAATCTACTATTGCCAAAACAATAAAATATAAAAGGTAATGACATGACTTTCAAATTACAACGTATACAATGCACAAGAAATTACATGGTTTTGACGGCGTATCACAGCCCATCTACACTTATTACAATCTCGTGCCAAATGACGCCATTGTCGACGGCTGGTGGACCCTTCGTTCACAAAAACTGCGAAATGAACAACTGACAGGTGCTAAATATGACTCACGACAATTATCCTGAAAAGCAGACAAATGAGGAGGTTTTCACGACTGTCCAAGAGTTGCCTTGAGATTAAAATGAACGTCCCTATGGTCCACCACGAAGCGTGAATCACACAATTAAGTGGACAGTTATAAGATATACCAAATCCTTCTCACTCAACCCTCTGCATTGTGCGAAGAAATGACTGCAGGATGAGCGAAGCTACTGATCACCATTTGTAGTAGCGTGGTGCAAGGCCCACTTTTTTACCAGTTGTAGCTTGGGCAACCACTTCTCGCACCAGTTGCAGTTCCGCCGGCGTGGCCGTAAGACCCCTTCTGAACACCAGTACGATGACCTGTGCTGTCTTAAGGCCCAGTTTCTCACACCAGTCCTAAGGATGTCGGCGACCTTATGAGGCGTACTTCTGACCGCCAGTAATAGCGTGGGTAGCCTCTTCTGAAGTCAGTAGTAGCAGTCACCCTTCAGGTCAGGATTTTTAGTGGAAGTGGAGGTTGAGCAGGTGAGATGGCGATCTACTGTTATAGGAGGCTGAGTTCTGGAGTCAGTTCGTTTGGCTGTTATATGTCCTACAGCCCCAGAGAAACAGCAATATCTGCAATAACATTTGATTACTGCATAAATTATAAAGAGATCTAAATGTCTTCAGAGGTGCAGTCAGCGGCTGGACACAGAATCGCATGTGGTAAAAAAGTGGGCCTTGCACCACGCTACTACAAATGGTGATGCCTTGTGCTGATGCCTTGTCAGCTAGACGTGCGTGACGTTGCTGGTGCAGATCAGTGCCATGACCGCGTGCTGCGGTGGTGGCGCGATGGGGAAGGCACCACTCTCTCTGACTTTCCATGATGACCTTGTGTCAGTTCCACCTCAGCGCTCTCGAAGGAGGACATGTGGTTGGGCAAGTGCCGACAGCGAATCACAGACAGCGGGTGTCATGAAGGCAAAATCCCTGGACCAAAATCGGCGACACAACATAAAGCAGGGAGGCGATACTACATATAGCCAGAAAGGTAGTTCTAGGGCGTCACGCCCAACAGGTTGTAGGTGGAAGTCTGTAGTCACTCGGTATTGCCTTTCACCATGGGAAGGCCCAAGCCCGATCTCGTCTTCTTCAATAAACCGATAGCTGGACGCTGTGACCGAGCGGTTCTTGGCGCTTCATTCTGGAACAGCGCGACTGCTACAGTCGCAGGTTCGAATCCTGCCTCGGTCATGGATGTGTGTGATGTCCTTAAGTTAGTTAGTTTTAAGTAGTTCTAAGTCTAGGGGCTGATGACCTCAGACGTTAAGTCCCATAGTGCTGAGACCCCTTTGAACCATTTGAATAAACCAATAGCTGGGCAACAGTGTCGCCTTTCAGCGGCTACACTAGACCTGGCTGGCTGTAAAAGAAGCCTTTCTTCAGCAGCAGCAGGCAGTACGTCACCATTCGCCAGTCAGATTATTCTGTAATTTGCAAGACTATTATTCCGTTAGAAACAGATCTGTTTTCGGAATGGACACATGCTGAGAGTGAGGCCGCAGAAATGGCTGTATTTAAGGCTGGACATGAAGTCACTGGGACCGCTGTTCGGTCATTTATTCTTATTATCCGGAGGTGTCACTGGGTTTGTACCCTTTGTGACACCTCACCTTATTCCCTATTCCCCTTGCCTTTGCGCTTTTCCGTCCCCACTAGAACCCTGTGGAGCAGCTCAGAATGGAGGCAACATGTTACGGCTCCACAGTGCAAGGCTCGCAAAAAGATGTTCTGCACCGTTAGTTCTTCTCGACTACAGATATTAGTTATTCTCGACTACAGATAGGCTCGATGTGGCAATGTCTTACGATTGGTGCTCTGTCTTCTGCAACATTGCACTCATTGCGTGCCCTAGATAACAGTAGTGACACCATGGTGAGCCAGACCTGGTTCACTGTCAACCAAGCTAAGTAATAGCTTTAAATACTTACATGCGCATTCGAGAATCGGATTTGCTGTACAACACTGCACGCAGTTCCATCCAGGCTCCATCCAATCCTCGCCTGTGTCCAAAATTTAAAGAACACCTTATTCACATTGATAGTGATAAAGCGGTGCAAGCAGAGGTGAAATTGTGGCTCTGTCAACCAAGTCAGACATTCTATAGGGACGGTATCAACAGTGTCTTCATCTTGAGGGTGTCTATGTTGAGAAATAAAGATGTAAAATGTTGATAACGTTTGGTTTATTTAAGAAGCTTTAAAAGTGCGCTATTACTTTTCAGCACATCCTCGCATTATGGTTAACAACAATGAGTGTATCCTGAAAGGGAAGGCTATTATTGAGTTCCACGTTCCGGCAAGGCTTTTCTACTATCTTAAAAGATGAGCTGATATGTGACTGTGCATTTTTAACATCTCAGCTACTCCGAACTGTTGCAGCTGTTTTGCTACATTATCGAAGTTGAAAATCCAAGGTGGTGGCTGTTCTCCAACTCACATCTGCTGTTTCCCTTTAGTAAGACATCGATGATGCTACTTGTAACGTGTAAACTTTCTCCCAGGGACGATAACTTATTTCTTTATTCGTCTGTTCAGTGAATGTCTTTAGGGACAAATTGGTGATGCGAACCAACGTCCGGGAAGGTCATCAGCAATCCTACAGAGCGTCGAAGTTGAAGGCTGCGGTGCCTGCCGGTAGGCCGCTCCTTAGGCAGCAAACGTGACCGGTGTACAGGAGGAAAATAATTTGTCGGTGTGACCTTAATCCGAAACTGTTATCTAAAGACGCAACAGAGCACTGCATTCATAGGAGACAAGGCCTGGCTTCGCAGCAGGTAGCTGCATCTTTTCCACTGTAGATTGTGGCAATCAATCGCCATCACTGAATACCAAACAACTTTGCGGGACGCTCCTCATACGGACCGTCAGCATGCAAAGTCTCGTTTGCTGAAGAAAAGGGTGGCCTTGCTGCACGCGCTGCCACCTGTAACTTCCACGCTCTTTATCACTGTTGGATGACGTTTATGAACATGTATTCCTGTTCTCAATTTGTTCCTCAAGACAGCCTGTACAGTACCTCAAAGTTTGTCGGTGTTCTTTTGTGAAACCCTATACAATAAGTGTAAATAATGGTCGCCAGCTTTGCTTTGACCTGTGATGCAGACTTAAAATAGTCATTTCTTGTATGCCACTAATACATCTCTGTAGCAAACCAACTACGTTCAAAAGGATTTCGAAACCATCCCTGCACACAGTCAATACACTATGTCCAACTGGTTTATATTATCTCCTCGATAAACAACATCGAATAGCAATCTAAAGTTAAAAGGGTGACGAATGCACAAAAAACACCACATTTTTTCCATTGGAACAGATGGAATTTATTGTCATCTATAAAACTTCGTCAGGTCTGCTTCGTTGGTATTAAGCTCAACTTCAACCCAGCTGATGAATCGACATTTTGTTAGGGGACCTCTGTCCACTGGCCGAGGTCGCCTATCAAGTCGCATCCTTTCTCAAATAAACGGTGGACAGATACATTGATCACTAAGGGTCACTCACTTTCAACTTCGTACACGTATTACTTTCAACACTACAGCTCCACCTCACAGGGCCCATGACTCCAGTCCTACCAGCGCTAGTGCTGCAGACCGATTCTCCGAGATTTCGCGAGGTACGAAAGCACTCCAGAAGTCTGATGTTTAGGCATTTTAGCCATTCAGAATCACGAGCAGAATGTAGGTATTTTCATTGGCCGTTTCCTACACCCGCTAATAGAGTTTCTGTAACGTCCTGCCTCCTTTTCCTGCAACGGGTGTTCGAAAACACAGGTAATCGTCGGAAACCACAATCCTTTAAGCCAACTGTGTAGGATCCGGCAAAAACGTATTCTGGAGGTTTAAGAAAAAAAATGGCTCTGAGCACTATGGGACTTAACTTCTGAGGTCATCAGTCCCCTAGAACATACACTACTTAAACCTAACTAACCTGAGGACATCACACACAGCCATGGCCGAGGCAGGATTCGAACCTGCGACCGTAGCGGTCGCGCGGTTCCAGACTGTAGCGCCTAGAACCGCTCGGACACCCTGGCCGGCTTATGAAAACAGCCGTCTATCACTTTCATGTTGGTGAACGTCTCGTTTCAATGAATACTGGCTCTGGCAGACACAACTGCCACCTCATGGGAAGACAGGCGTGGACCGGGAATAATACAGGGAGGTCAGATACAGTTTGAAAAGCTTGTAAGGGTATTGCCGGTAGGTTTTGCTGAGAAATAAACGTTAAAAAAATCGTTTTTTTACTTAATTGAAGTTAGTTAGTCAGGCCGTTGTGCACGCAGATTCAACCTGCCCGCCAGATACAATTAGTGTCAGTTGTTCTCTTAGCGTAGCTGATAGCGCAAGAGACTGCTTCGTCTTTGGCTCAAGTTCGATCCTTACTACCGTCCCATGTTGAATCTTTATAGCTCTCTTGGTCGGTTTTAGGAAACGAAATGAAGAACACTTTTGGCGGCACCGTCTATAGCGGGCCTCTTGAATTTGCGTGCACAACGACCTGATTGGCTAACTTCAACGCCAATTAATGCGGTAACGGCGCAGCCATCGAATTTCTTTCTTAACAACTATTGCTCAGCACAAACTGTCCTGTAACATTCTCACAAGCTTCTCAGACTGTCTCTGACCACCCTGTATACTTCAGTGCGTCTTACCTCTCGTTATACCAATTGTTACACTCGCGGTAACTGCCTTCTTTTGCATTCTCTGTGATTACTGTCATAAACGTGGAAGGCATTTAGGAACTTACTATCCAAGACAACTAGAAATGAACACTTCTTTCCGGGATCAATCTTCTTAACACTGAAAGCTATCTCTCTCTCTCTCTCCTCTCCCTCTCCCTCTCCCTCTCCCTTCCCCTCTTCCTATCTGTGTGTGTGTGTGTGTGTGTGTGTGTGTGTGTGAGAGAGAGAGAGAGAGAGAGAAGCATAGGCTACTCTCAAGGTATTGACAAATAAGTCCTGATACTTTGAAGATATGCAGATATGCAGAATGTAAATTTCTAATGCGCAAAATAACAAATTTAGCAACGTCATCTGATCGAAAAATAACTAGAAATAGTAACACAGTTTCGTAAATTCAGTGCAACGAAGAGAAAAGAGGGCCTGCTTGTCTAAGATGTGTAACGTTCGTGATTGCAATAGATTACTTTAAAGCGTCCAGCTGGCTATGGCACAGTTTCCCTTTTAGGCACACATGAACTTACACTACAGAAAATAGTCACCTCTGTGGGTACTTACAAATCCAGTTCGTTTCGTACATAACATAGCATTAGAGGAGTGACGCGACGCAACAATCCGGCAGTCTGCAGGCCGGCAAGCGCCGATCTGTCTTTCCTTTCATCAGCATCTGAAACCTCACTGTCAGGCACAGAGGTTCTACTTATTATTGTTTTTAATTCTCAGGGAATACTTTGTACGTACGTGGTGATTCATTAGTGTGGATAAGACTAGTGTATTTGACTTTCGTATCACGACAATATGGCGGTCCACCACCAAGGCATATTCAAGTACATTAAATGTAGAGAATATGGTTGTGGCAAATGAATGCCACAGACATGAGTTTAGCAAAGAATGTATTGACCCTAAAGACAACAAAAAAATTTACAGCTCTTTAAAGATAGCCCATCCCACATCCAATTTTACAAGTAAAGGCATCACCATCTCAATTTAGTAACCCTGACTCAGTAAAAAAATCTTTAATCACATGAAGAATTAACGGCGATGAATTTTGAACAGCACGGAACTGAATAAATCAATCAGTGATGTCATGACTAGGTTCCAAGCGTTAGTGGTAGTAACCTCTGAGCGCGTAGTGCAGTGTACAGAATCACACGATCAGCTACCTACGCGCAGAGTAATACTTGCAAGTCTTCCAAAACGAATCTCACCACGTAAAACTAACCATCACAGAAAGCTAAACTGAGATCGTATCACTATATCCTTATGAACTGGAGTGCCTGCTCAATGTCGTGGAGTGCTGGCGAACTACTTCAAACAAACAAGAACACGGGTTCCTCATCCGCCAATGAGCAGTACTGGTAGAGAGCATAAACCGAAGAGACGAGAGCTTACGTTTTCATAATGATCACACAAACATGTATCTGAAGAGCTACTGTTAATATATCTGAAGAGATTAGAGCAAAATCTCATTTAATGTAACAAATATAAACATCTTGCTACATTAAAAGGCAAAAGATAGTGTGAGGAAATAAAAGTGTTGATTAACAGGCACCTTTGAACACGTTGGCATGAATTATAATAATTTCTAAGCTCAAATGCAACTTTGTACAGTAAAATTTTTATCCATTTCACAATATAGTTTATATCCTGTAATGCACGTTGGAGCACGTGTAGCAATGTCTTTGTAGAATTGTGTAATGAACATTATTGGAAAACATAAATAATGTTTTCCAAAGTGATTTATGCACCGGATTAATCCTGTGGAATCAGATAATTCAACACAATGGGCCCAAAATGCAATGAACGAACACTGAGAACTATGCTATGAAGGCCACTTCAAACTGGTAACGGAAAAATAAGAGTACCATCACGATGGACGAGAGGATGTAGTCATTTCAGAACACCTTTACCCTGTTTAGTGTCAGCTGTCACGCTTTTGTAAATAGCGAATACTTTGTAACTTTATTATAAATGTACAGCAGGCGACAGCTACTGAATGTATTCCCTACAATTTGTCTGTGATTCCTTTTGCATAGCTTTCTGTGCCTAAATTCTCGAGTTTTTACGTTAATGTTGGCGTAAAAGCTACACTTCGTGTGAATATCGATTTATTCACTGTGAAAATCTTTGTTTGAACGTAACCTATATATTCTTAGAAATTATTGCGTGTTACGAAAGAATATGCCACTTCTGTGTACCTTTTGCTTCGCCCAGAGAACATATTTCATCATATCTAATTTCGATACTGTCCTACGTATTATAATTTGGATATGGAAAATAGATAATAGTGATTTCATTCAAATGAAAATCTTTTGGACGCGTATTCTCGAATTAATGTCATTCTTAGTAACTATGGGTTCTGCGGCGAATATTTTGTATTTAGATATTAATCTTTGAACACATTGTCCCCATTTGTATTCTTCCTCATTGCATATAGGTGTCTCAGGATAGTATATTTGATGGGAAATATTAGCGTTTCAGTAAGTAAATGACATGCAGCTTTTGTGGGTGATTAGCATTTTTGAAAAAGAGGAAAGCCTATTGCAGGCATGTATGTACCAAGCGCCACAATTTGTTCTTTGTGTTTACAATGAGTACTCATTCTGAAGAGCTAATTGTTGTACACAGCATATTACTGTTACGAGGCGTCCTCCGAGTAGATCTCAGGGTGAGGCAGTGTGCAATTCTTGCATTATGCTAACTAGGAATTCCACAAAGTATACCCTTGATATGACTCCTATATGCAATATCCGACTTTTATTTCCCTACTCCTCTTGAAGAATCATGGCAGATGACGCACATCGCACATATTATAAGAATAAATTTAATAAAATCACAAAAATAATCCCCCAAAAGAACGAATGGATTGAGGGGACTGTATGGGTAATTTTTTAACTGAAAGCCAGAAATTCTGTGCAGAATGAAACAAATTTTTATGAATACTAGGTTTTTTACATCAACATCTCAATAAGCATGATGCGTTGGTGCCTCCTGATAAATTATAGCACAATGTACGCAGATAAAAATGGCAACTAACATCAGACTACTAATTTTTTTTGCAGTTTTCAATACGGATTGGCACCCCTCCCCCCTCCTCCCAAATCACTGACGGAGCGCGCGAGATTCTAGTTGACTGATCTATCTACATGATGGTTATTGACATAGAGAAGAATACCACTCTTTGAGCGCACACTGTAGTGCATTTATGGTCGACAACTAGCCTCGGCAAGAGCGATTTGAATACCTCCGGAGCTGGGTATATTTATCCTGTGGTGTTGTCTGCTAAGTCGAAACCGCAGCTGGCGGCCCCCTCGTGGTGTCGACATGTGGATCAGCGTCTTGTTACAGCTGTGACTGCCCCACGCGATCGCTTATGTGCAAAACCAATGTCCAGGTATCGTTCTTGCATATTATACATAAAATGTGTTGCACCACAGTGAACCGACAATGCAAGGCGGCGTGCTATCTGGGCCATGCACTGCAACAGCAAGGCCCGCATTATCCGCCAATTTGCATTTCTATTACTGAACTGAGAGTTGCCATGGCAACGAGCGAAGTGCGGAGATCAAGTTAAGGGTTCCGCACGCATAATTATAACTGTCACAGGTCTATTAAAACGCACAATGAGCACAAGCTGTAATTCGGTGAAGATCACGTATTATGATGAACTCTTCCATGGCTTGGTTCCTTGCCGGAAACCACTGCAAGTGGGGTCGTTGCTGAGCAACAGGGTGGAGATTTTATAACACCCACAGAGGGCCGCCCAAGTCGGCATCCTGTGCGGAAGCGTCCCTTTGATCTTAATCTGGACCGGACGCCCATAACAGACAATGGCGGCGCCGTCGCCAGGCAGCAGAGGGGCCTTCCGTGAATTCTGAAAAAGGCGCCGGTGTGACGCACGGGGCAGTGACCTCAGACAACGGGCGCCTCCCGAAAGCAACGCCGACTGGACTGCCGCAGAGTGCATAGACAGCTAGCGGAAGTGACGGTGATTGTGTGGGTAGTTTGCAACGTACGGGAAGTTTATTGTATAATTATCGATATATTGAAAAATATTTATTGGTAGTCTTAGTCGACCTTGAATTGCTATCTGACTTAAGTTGGCTCTGTTTAAACGCGCGGTTATGCCCACAGTATCATTTGCATCGAAATTATCATTACACTCTAATTATTAAACAAAAATATGGTGATTGCTAGCTACGAAATCAATAATGCGGTGATTAGCATATGATACCAAATTAAGATTTATTCAGAACAGATAAGCAATATTACATAATACACTCGCTAACCTAACTAGCCTATCATTGGCACAATTTATCCTCTTTTCCTAACTGCTTAAGTCAACACTGACCCCGCAAGTGACTCTATTGCAGTTCTGCCTGAACGGACACAGACTCAGAGAGCGCCAGTCAAAGAGCTAGCGGAATACGAACTCATTTAGAATTACAGTGCCCTACTTTGGCTGATGATTGCCAATATCACCGTGATTCTCCGTGATGATTACGACGGTCGGCCCAGCCAACGTCGTGATGCCGCCTTTCCTGTGAGCGAGCTTGGCTTTAATCTCCAACGTGGACGTGGTTTGTGCCCGTAAACTCCTGTACGTAAGTGTTCAATTGCGGAGTCCGTCACTAGTCAATGCTCAAGCTACTTGCACATATGCCAAGAGTAGTTGGTCGACTCAAGTGCGCAGCAGCAAAGGTACACTTCAGATTGCATATGAACAGCACAAGTTAGTACAAATCTGTTTCTCTCCTCAGAGGAACAGATAATGCTACGTGTGTGGAGCCGTATGCTCTGAACTATTCTGACTTGGAGAATAACCACTGGATTCAGTGCCGGTGACTTCTCCAACCTACTTCTCTCCACGCTCTCCAAGCAGGGCAGCCAGACACGGCGACTGCTCTCCTCCACACTCGACCCCAGAATCCTCCTTCAGAGTTTTTGCAAACCTGGCCGTTCTTCGTCGCATGGACCCGTGCGCGTTGGTAGCCAATCACGACACAGACTTCCATGTATCCGTGCGCGTTTGTACCCAACCACGACACAGAATGCTCCCGCGGTTACTGTTGCTGCCAAACTTTTAACGCGTATCTCTACGCGCTCTGCGCCAATCCCGTCACAGTCTTCCGCAAATTTTCCACTGTGGCGCGAAATCGTCTTTCTCTCTTTCGCATATAGCTCCTTTTCGCTTCTTGTTGTGATGGCCCAGCCTCTCCCAACGTCTTTGGTGGTCCGAAGTGCCAGCCGACAAAGGGGTCTGGCTGCGCCATCCCGTTACTTTGACATGACATAAACGCCTTCCTTAGGGGTTCCGGCCGTGTTCCAGCCTCTGAGCCCATTTCGTTAATCTGATATGACAAACACAACTTCCTTTTCTGTGTCCATTATCTCCTACCGGTGAGCCAATTATCAATTATTATTCGGTGTATTAGTACCGATTTAGCATCATGTAAGATGCAAAATCTGCTACCTTTCAAGTTTATAAGAAAACTGTTACTGTTGGACAGGACCTGATAGTTACAGAAATTAATGATTTGCGTTTTGGCTTCGAAGGGAAGCAGTCGGGAAATTAATGACTTCCGTTTTGGCTTCGAAGGGAAGCAGTCGGTTTTTCTCCGCTCCGTGCGTCTGAGTAATAGCTAAGTTTTGTATGTCGTCCGGCACCCCGGACATTGATTTTGCACATAAGCTCTGGCGTGGGGCAGTCACAGCTGTAACAAGATGCTGATCCACATCTCGACACCACGAGGGGGACGCCTGCTTCAATAACATGACGTAAGGATCTCTGAGATTTGCGTTTTGCATATCTGCGGTACCGTTTAGCCTCCGCCCCCACCCCTTTCAGAGGTAGGTGGTTCTAACCCTCACACTGTTTCTTTCCAGCTGCTAAGTGGAGTGCGAACTAAGTTTGATTAAAATCGATCCAGTAGTTAAGTAGAAGATGTGGTGCTACAGAAATAAATACATACATTTCATAGTTTAGAGAGATGAGCAGTTTTTTTGGGGTTTTCAGCGATATATGGAAGCTGCGCAGGGTGTAAACGAGAACTGTTTACAATGAAGTTGAGACAAACAATGTGTGTAAGACACGTGTGGTCTATGAAGGTCTATGAAGCTGGGAAACAACCTCGAATTGACCTACAAAAGCCCAATAAGTTAGAGCGAATGTGCGCCACGTCAGATTTTGACTAAAATCGCCCTTAAATATTAAAAACCCCTTGAACATGCACTTACAAAATGTAAACTTTATCTCACAATACTGTGAATTTTAACACTGAAAAATTTTGGCCTTCTTACTACAACACAGTTGTGTTTTTAAGGGCTAAGTTTAGACCGAATCTAGGACGTAATTAGGTTTCGCATTAATTGTTGAAGCATTTTCATCACCCTCACGGGAAAAGTTAATTTACTAACGTTAACGAAAGACGGTGGAATAAGGAGGCGGAAGGATAGTCAGCTTCTCTCGTTGCGAGAAAGCGCTGTAGGTTAAGTGGATTTTGTAGGCCTGTTTAAGGTTTCTCCCTGGCTTCATAAAAGTGTCGTGTATCAAATTGTTCGCCTCGGCTTTCCCCGCGTCACTACGGTACGGTGTAAATAGTTACCGTTTGCCCTAGCGATGGCGGTTATCACTAAAACAAACGGTTTTAGCTTATATCGATTATTTTGCATGCCAGTTTAACCTGTTAAAACTGCTCAAAATAACCGATTACTGAAATAACCGATTTTCGGTTTTTTATTCCTGTTATTTTCTATAATACACTCAGAAACAGAGCAACGATTGAAAAAAATTGACATTCTCAGTTTTAAGATATGTAAGATGAAAGTATCAAATTCAGTAGGCAAATGTAATAAAGCTGATCAGTGGCTGAATACTAAAAAACATCACCAATTTCTGCTACTGATCCTAATGTTTTGCATATCTAGTCAAAAATCATGTAATTGGAGATCACACCACTTTCTAAGCTTTACGAGTAGTCAGTACTGAAGCGGTTGTTAATTTGTCCGTTTTAAAGGCCTACAAGCATATAAAGGCATATTATGTACACACAGACACCAGATCAGCTACTTCTTATTTTTACTGAGTACTATGAATGAATTGTTAAGTTTTTAATTTATTACTGTTGCCGTAATTTCCTTCCTCTTGTATGATTTCATAGAAATGGAAGATAAATCTTTAATCTTTTAAAGCAAATGGTTCAAATGGCTCTGAGCACTATGGGACTTAACATCTATGGTCATCAGTCCCCTAGAACTTAGAACTACTTAAACCTAACTAACCTAAGGACATTATACAACACCCAGCCATCACGAGGCAGAGAAAATCCCTGACCCCGCCGGGAATCGAACCCGGGAACCCGGGCGTGGGAAGCGAGAACGCTACCGCACGACCACGAGATGCGGGCATTTTAAAGCAAATGAAGCATTGTGCTTCATTGCTGCGCCACTTCATGAAAGTGTTGGTGCTATTCTGCAATACAACGGATGTCCAGCGAAGACAGTGAGAGACTACTTTATAGACCAGGAGGGGTGTAGTCTTGTACACTGAATATACACACGTTCCTTAAGCCACGAAGTACGGTAACTGGGCCATTATTATTTCAGCAGTGCTGTACCAGTTCTTATGACATGTGTCGGCGTTGTTATTAAGACAGCATTGATCACTTTTCCCATTTTCTATAATAACGTAATATTTCAAACCAATGCAGATTTTACGAATAAGAACTGTTCATTTTTTTCAAGAAGGCTTACTTAGAAACAAAAAGAGTTTAGAACTGCTGCTATGGCTTTGCAGCAGTTCTATTGGGAGGCGTGATAGATGGATGGTGTATCAGGAGGCACTCTCCCAGTTCGCCACTTGCCGGTTCCTCAGGGAAGAGGAGGCGGTTGTAACCTGTGTACGCCGGTGGGCGCAGTAAAAGAGGAGTGACTTTTAACCATTTATGTGTTCAAACACCTCTCTCCTTTAGCGATGCTACGGCGGTCCTCTACCGTTGCTTGTGCGGGTGCGCGGCGATTGCCCGACAGCTACTCAGGGAGTGGATGCTGCGTCTCAACCCTCCGCATTCGAAGAAGGTGGCGCGTGCGCATGTGGCTTACACACGTCAGCCTAGGAGCTCCACGATCCCCTCCCGTTACTGTGCCTCGTCTTTGCCCTCTGAACCGCGGCCCAAGTCGACACGGAAGACCACCAGGCCTTCCCATCTGCGTCGGAAGTTGTCAGCAGCGCCGAACTCGTGACTAGTGCGTACGGAGAGGAAGACATCCTCCGGCGGCTGTTGGCGGTGTTGAGTACGAGCAGGAAATCTACAATAGACTTGCACCCAGCGTTAATACCGTGTCAGGGAACAGAGTGCGCGCGTCCTGTACACTGTCGGTCCTTCTGACCAACTCTTCACTTCTGAACTCAAATGGTGGAGTATTTATAGTGTGAAATGTCGGCTGGCTTTGACCCAACGTCACTTGCAATGACAGAATAGGCTTTACTAATACGAATGTACCAGCGATTCATACTGCGCCCTACTTGCTTAACACGATTGTTATACCAGCAGACAGGCCCATAACAATATTCAGTACACCTTCTTGCGTTAGCGACGCAGCTTCTTACTTTACGTAGACAGGTGACGTGATACTTCTAAGTCGTATTGCTTTACTAGGCTCCTGTAGTTCGCACAAAGCGCTATGCCCCGCTTTCCGCCTGACCTGCTAACGTGATGAAACGCTGCCGTTTCCTGTCGCGCTTGTTGACACTCCCGCCAGGAACAAAAAGTGAACGAGGTCTCGCAATTATGAAATTCTGCGGCCAGCTGCCTGAGGAAGGGTTGGTACGTAACAGCTTCTTGATATTTCAGTTTGCTTTTACTCTGTTATTATTAAAAAAATAAGGAAGAAACCTTTTATAATAGAGACCAAACAAATACCGAAAAATACTGCTAATTCAAATCTAAAATACGGGTATCGGTTTTAACCAATCGTTTTTTTTTTTCCATCGATAGTTTGCACTTGTATGAGGACAACGGCCATGGTGGCCTGGGTCAGTTCCTTTTGAGAGATCCATGAGTAATGGCGTGTGCCGATAAACATCGCGTGTCTCGATTAAAGTGTTGGATGATGATGATGATGATGTTTGCTTTAGTGGCTCTCAAATGCTCGGTCATCAGCGCCCGTACAAAGTCCCAATATTTTCACAGTCCAGTTTTGCCACGAATGATGATGATGATGATGATGATGAAATGATGGGAACAACATAAACACCCAGTCCCCGAGCAGAGAAAATCCCCTGAAGTGTTGGACAAAATGGCTCTGAGCACTATGGGACTCAACATCTGAGGTCATCAGTCCCCTAGAAGATAGAACTACTTAAACCTACCTAAGGACATCACACACATCCATGACCGAGGCAGGATTCGAACCTGCGACCGTAGCGGTCGCGCGGTTCCTGACTGACGCACCTAGAACCGCTCGGCCACACCGGCCGGCTCTGAGTGGTGACAAAGAAAATTTAGACCCCCAGCATTGAATGTAAATTTTGCAAACTTTGCTCTGAGTGGTGATGGTTCAAATGGCTCTGAGCATTATGGGACTTCATATCTGAGGTCATCAATCCCCTAGAAGTTAGAACTACTTAAACCTAACTAACCTAAGGACACCACACACGTCCATGCCCGAGGCAGGATTCGAAACTGCGACCGTAGCGGTCACGCGGTTCCAGACTGTAGCGCCTAGAACCGCTCGGCCACACTGGACATTCTGCGGATGATAAGTCTAGGGACCGTAGAATTTCTGCGGGAGTTCTGGGACTTTGAGAAGTTTTCGAAAGTTGCGCTTGTGTACTTTAACTCTGGACTGCAGAGCGGAGTTAGCTCAGAAACATTCTATATAGGTTTGTGTGCTTTAATTCTGACCTGAAACGATGTGTTTAAAGATTTATTCAAATAGTTCAAATGGCTCTGAGCACTATGGGACTTAACATCTATGGTCATCAGTCCCCTAGAACTTAGAACTACTTAAACCTAACTAACCTAAGGACATCACACACATCCATGCCCGAGGCAGGATTCGAACCCGCGACCGTAGCAGTCGCGCGGCTCCGGACTGAGCACCTAGAACCGCTAGACCATAAAGATTTGTGAAATTTCTGATTAGGTACGTGGACTTTGAACTGTATCGTCGTATTTATAGACATGCGAAATTCCGTATTTCGAAAAATTTTCCACAAGCGATTTTTGGAAATTTAATATTGAACAGCAACATAGTGAGCCGGAATTAGTACTTTTCCGATCGATCTCGTGACTCATTCTCTCGTTGTACTTACAGTATGATGCAAGAGTTCAATAATACCTACTGACATACTGAATACTACTCAGCTTGGGTTTAGTGCATTAATTCAATTCTACATCCGAAGTCTGCCTCTCAAGTTTAATCAAGTCTCTCCAGTTTAATCAACTTAAAGGAAGTTAACTGGTCAATAACGAGGTAATTCAATAGGTGTCTGGCCGTTCCCTAGGCACATACAAAATCAACAAACTTTAAAAGTCGTTCACACACTTTGTTAAGACCTTTAAGACAAAAAACAGTGTGTAATAAGCGATTTTAGTGCGTTGCAGCACTTGCCTTGCCATCTTGTACCTCCTTCCTGTCGCTATTTTCCACATTTTCTTCTCCTCTCCCATTATGCTGCGGATCTCCTGACTTTTTTTCCTTTCCGGCCCACCTAATATTCAACATCTTTCTATAGCTTCACGACTCCAGCGTTTCCAAATCTCACCTTTTCCGATTTTTTCCACTATCCACGTTTCACTTCAATACAGTTCTGTGTTCCAGACGCATTTTCTCAGAAGTTTCTTCCTCAAATCAAGGCTCATATTTGATACTAGTAGGCTTTTCCGCCAGGAATGACCTTCATCCTGTGCCTGTCTGCTTCTTGTCTACTACTACTTTCGTCTGTCATAGGTTTTTCCTTCAATTACATGTTTAAAACATATACGTCACTTCCTTTTGGCGTGTAAACCTCTGCAAGAAAACTCATATTTTCGCTTCTTTATTTACTGTAGATGCAATTGTCAGTTTAGTCACTGATGTGAACGCATTAATCACTGATTAGCATCCAGTTGCCCAAAAATTTAAATTTACTGCGTAGAACTGCTGATAAGAAATTAAATATGCGTACGGATATTCGTGTAACCGAAATGTACTAAGTATTGTACTTCATTTAAATTATTTAATTCGAACCAATACATTCTGGTTCTGAAGGTGTGTATTGTTTTTTGTAACGTAAAATTGTGGCTCTGAGTATTTCAGTACTCTTGAAGAAATTTAATAGAGGCTAGAAGAGCGACGGAATGAAATTTTGTTGTATACTTGCATATTGATGAGAAAGGAAATAAAAGTATGTGTTTTCTCTGACATACGCACCTGCTGTAAACGTATTCTCTCTGTGTGTGCACAAATATAAAACACGTATTAATTCATATTACATTTTAATTTGTAATTCATTTTGTTACGTAATTCTGTAAAATTGTTTCACCACACGGATAGCTACATTAAGTAATTAAATCAAATTTATTAAATAAATTTTTCAAAGTTTTGTCGTTCTTCTGTGGCTGTCGAAATAATGTTAATGCCTGCGACGCGAGGGGAGTAAAATATGGGATGGTGGTGCTTGTTATTTCATTTTCAGTTGAAACTGTTTGCGTTGGCGACAGGCTCATGCTACATTACGACAAAACAAACGAGGCACCACGAAATTTTTCTTCAAATAGGTCAGAAATCGGTGGATGTGATTTACATGTTCAGACAGACAAATTATTATAATTTAAGAAAAATTGGATGATTGATTCAACAAAAAGAACTTCACAAATTGAGAAAATCAGTAACACGTTGATCCATCTCTGGCTCATCGGGAAGCGATTATTCGGCTTAGCAGTGACTGTCAGAGTTCTTGGATGTCCTCCTGAGGGTACGGTACCAAATTCCGTTCAGCTGACGCGACAGGTCGTCAGAGTCCAGAGATGGTTGGAGGGCCCTGCCTGTAATGCTCCAAAAGTTCTCAACTGGGTAGAGATCCGGTGACCTTTCTGGTCAGGATAGGGTTTGGCAACCGTTATGACAAGCGGTAGAAACTCTCGGTGTCTGCGGGCGGTCATTATTTTGCTGAAATGTAAATCCGGGAGAAAAACGGGATGTAGCATATCATCAGCTTACCTCTGTGCTGTAAGTGTGCCGCGCTTGACAACCAAAGGGGTCTTGTTAGAGGAAGAAATAACACCGTAGACCATTACTCCGGATCGTCGGGCCATTTGGTTGGCTACGGGTCAAGTTGGCATCCCACTGCAATCGAGGTATCTCCAGACTCGTCATCGGTCTGGTAGAGCTGTCTGTAGTGGTGAGTCCCGATCGCCAGTGAAGTTACTGTGGAAAAAATGTCCAGAAAACATGTACCCTAAAACGCATACCTTAAGAGTTATGAGTACTTTTTCATCATCGCTATTTTGAAACATAACTCTTCTAATGAACAAGTTCTCATAACTTTTAAAGTATGTATTTTAGAGCACATGTTGACTGTACGTGTTTTGTTTTTTTGTTCCATGCTACTACTTCCCAAAATATGGAAAGCAAAGAGTTTGCAGCAGAAGAGATTTGTTTCACAGTATAGAAGATCAAGAATTGCCCATAGCTCTTAAGATATGCATTTTATAGCCTATGTGTACTTGACTTTTTTGTTTCGAATGATCATTCCTGTCATATCCCTGAATGTTGACCATCGCCGGCCGGAGTGGCCGAGCGGTTCTAGGCGCTACACTCTGGAACCGCGCGACCGCTACGGTCGCAGGTTCGAATCCTGCCTCGGGCACGGATGAGTGTGACGTCCTTAGGTTAGTTAGGTTTGAGTAGTTCTAAGTTCTAGGGGACTGATGACCTCAGAAGTTGAGTCCCATAGTGCTCAGAGCCATTTGACCATCACTTCTGAAACACTCTTTATTGTAACTAGTGGGTCTACACGATAACATACATATTTGTGGTAAAGTATGTTTGATCCTAAGGGTCTAATTTTCAGGCTATAAAACAGATCAATACTAACGTCTTTGTTTTCACGAAGGATGTGTGGCTACCGATATTTGACTTCGAGCTAATACGTCAGCGACGACCAATAGTGATTTGTTGGTTGCGCGGTACACGTTTTGTCTGTCCACTACGACACCTGTAGTGTGATTCTGGGCAGATTAAAACAGTGTGCCAGATCTGGGTTCGAAGCTGCAACCTTTATCTCTTGCAGGTAAAACAAGCTTTGAAAGAAGAAGAGCGATAATGGCGGAAATAAAGCTTAGATGGTGGCGAGTCAACCTTGGATAGCTCAGTCTGTAAGAGCATTTCTCGCAAAAGGCAAGGTTCTGGTTTGCCAGGAAATTTCAAATTAGCACGCTCATAAAATTGAATCCCATGTTCAGGTTATGAGCAACAGGGTTACTCGCTGGACTCCTGCGTAGCCCTCCTGGGCAAGGAAATGAGTTTTTGATGCCTTCCTCCGACCTGTTATGAAGCCCTAAACATGTTGTGGATGGTTGGAAATGAAAGTGTGGAACATGATGTCAGCACATATCTTACACCTCTCGAATAGCAACAAGGCGACCGCCGAGTTCAACTTCGCATTCGACAACTGATCACCATCAGCAACGGCACACCATTCGAACCAACTAGCTTCACGTTGAGTACCACACCACAGGCATGCGTTTGCGACATCTAAGAAGGCAAGTCATTAGTATTTTAATCTGTAAGATTTTGTGAATTAGCTAACCTATTAGATAACATGTCCTTGGAACTTTTAGCTCATCTATTTAATGGTTCAAATGGCTCTGAGCACTATGCGCCTTAACTTCTGAGGTCATCAGTCGCCCAGAACTTAGAACTACTCAAACCTAACTAACCTGAGGATATCACAAACATCCATGCCCGAGGCAGGATTCGAACCTGCGACCGTAACGGTCGCGCGGTTCCGGACTGAAGCACCTAGAACCACTCGGCGACACCGGCTGGCGCTCATCTATTTACTTAGGGCTTTTTTAACAGGCATTAAGAAACACAGTACTTCGCCATGGGAGATCTTGGTATGGTCTAAACCGTTTTTGATATCTGCATTTGCGATAGTAAATCTCATACATTTTCGGATTTCATTCTAAATGATAAAGTACTCTGATCTACGAATGTTAATCGCATTCCTCGTAGCATTTTTGCGTCATTGGACTTTGCATGAAAACGTATCAGACTACCAAGAAACGATACTTCAGCGAGCGAAAAACGAGTGTATGCTTCCGTACAACTCCTGATTTCTCCTGTCTTCAAACTCCTTACGCAAAATGTGAATCGTCCTGCAGCCTGTGGCAACTGTGTTTTCTGTAAACTTTTGGGTTATTGTTTCGCAAAGAGAACCTTCACACGTCTATGAACTGCTACAATGCCTTCCGTTCATTCGATTGTCTTGTTACAAAATCCATTGTGTTATTTTACATGACAGTAGAAGTAGAAACGTCCTGAATGTCAGCCTTTGTAATTTTCCGAGTATTTTCATCGCAAAAAATGTTAACGAAATGTTATATCCCTGCACTCCAGTTTCCTCCTGTTCTATAACCTGTGTTGCTCTTCTAGAAATACATTTTACTGCCGACCCATTTTCGGCGTCTTCGAGGTAACTGTACATTCCACTGGGCTGACTGAAAAATATCAGAACTACCGAACCAGAATCTCAGGAAATTTCGTAAACACTTGCTGCTATATACGTCCAGAAAACCTACCAAAGCCTTTTGTCACGCATATTCGTCATTATATTGTACGCAAAAGGTAGACTATCACGCTATTAAGCAACCATCCCCATTTTCAAGAACTGTCACCCAGCTATTGTGTACAACTTAAGGTGTGTATAGATATCGTCTGTCGGCTGTGTAATTTTGGAACAATTATTATGACTTTTCTGGAGACATTGTATCAGTATCCATTCCATAAACGATAACTGTGTGGAAATCGGCTCGGACTATTTGACCCCTAGACCTGGAAGTCACTACATGTCAACGTCTAGGTTGATACTACGTTGCTGTTTTCACATAAACAAAATATAGAATATCGGGACTGATTTGTGATAGGACTGAAAGAGTTCCAAAGAAAGACTATGTTCCTAAAGAAGAGGAAGGTTCAGGCTTAAAAGCACCGTTATGCATTCCTTTATTGGATTGTTACACGGGGTGGGGCAAATAAAAGTGGCCTGGATAAGTGGATACGATGGACGTAAATGTATGCATATATCCACACCCCCTGACGCGCACACCCTGAGACCATACCCGTTCAGAGCGTAGTGAGGGCTATGTGGCTCTGAGCACGAAGGGACTTAACATCTGAGGTCATCAGTCGCTTAGAACTTAGAACTACTTAAAACTAACTAACCTAAGGACATCGCACACGTTCATGCCCGAGGCAGGGTTCGAACCTGCGACCGTAGCGGTCTCGCGGTTCCGGACTGAAGCGCCTAGAACCGTTCGGTTACCAAGGCTGGCGCGGGCTATGTCATTGTGAGTAGAGCAGTGCAAAGGGGTCCATAATACTCACAGTGGAGCAGCGGGTGTTCGTTGTAGAAAGTTACGTGACAACGAAGTTGTGGAATCACTGTGGTCAGTTATTTGCTCAGAAATTTAATGGTGTCAAAGTGCCAGCAAGGAGTGGCGTGCAACGCTTAGACCGAAAATTGAGTCAGACAGGATGTCTTGAACAAGTCAAAAAAACATTCTGAAATGTGCATGCACACCAAAAAAATGTACCTGCAGTTCACCAGAGAATGCTTCATAGTCCTACGAAATCAACCAGACACTTGTCCCAAGAGACCAGCATATTACGTCGATCATGCGGAAGAACATTCCACTGGGTTTTTCGCATGCATCCCTACTGAGTGGCTGTTGTTCATGCATTAAAACTAGCAGTTTTTCCTCAGAACCTCCAGTTTTTTTGAGTGACCTTTTACTGTGGTTACAATGAATAGCGATGTATCTGCGCTAGCAGAATAGAAATGCGGAAAACACAAGTCCGATAACAATTTACTGGACTGACCAAAACGAAACAACAATACAATCTCCAAAGGACAACAGACTCGATCCCAGCTGTGGATTGTCACCAATATACAATAACAAATAATAATAGAAAAGATCCGACTCTTCACGGGGAGGGATCATAATCAAACAATTATACAATGTCAAGATGTTCGCCCATTATACCAAGTCCATCTGCAAGGGATCGTCCAGCTAGAAGAGGCGTTCGGCCGTGGCTGCCGGGGTGGCAACTCTCTAGACTTCCAAGCGTGCGTCGAATGGCCCATCGAAGGCAGTGCGTCGCCTGTAAAACCCGTTTGGCGGATGTATCTAACGGAACTATTTGCGCCCGCATCTCGTGGTCGTGCGTTAGCGTTCTCGCTTCCCACGCCCGGGTTCCCGGGTTCGATTCCCGGCGGGGTCAGGGATATTCTCTGCCTCGTGATGGCTGGGTGTTGTGTGCTGTCCTTAGGTTAGTTAGGTTTAAGTAGTTCTAAGTTCTAGGGGACTGATGACCATAGATGTTAAGTCCCATAGTGCTCAGAGCCATTTGAACCATTCGAACTATTTGCGATCACGTGCCTAGCAGAGCAAAGTAGTTCCTCGAATATCTGCGACCTCTAGTGAAACTGTTCTGCTGGCTCCGCGAACGGGTATCGGTCCCTGGTGGCCGTTGGTGGAGACCTGGTATTGTGTTGTGTTGTGCCGGCTGGGATGGCCGAGCGGTTCTAGGCGCTACAGTCTGGAACCGCGCGACCGCTACGGTCGCAGGTTCGAATCCTGCCTAGGGCATGGATGTGTGTGATGTCCTTAGGTTAGTTAGGTTTAAGTAGTTCTAAGTTCCAGGGGACTGATGACCTCAGAAGTTAAGTCCCATAGTACTCAGAGCCATTTGAACCATTTTGTTGCGTTTTGGCTGCCGGTAACTATTTCTGTGGACAACACAGACCACGTAGGTTTTCCTGTTGAATATACGCCCTGTGATACAGGCATCCCGTGATGTCTGCAGTGGGCGGCCACAGCAAATATCTTGGACATGTTTGATGAAGCCTGGTTCCATCTGAGTGCTTACGTCAGCTCACGGAATCACAAGTTCTGGGCAGCGGAGAATCTGCATAACCTCCACTAAACACCACTGCATGATCAGAAAGCTGGTGTTTGGTATGCAGTTTCTGCACTCCGCGTCTTCTTTCATAAGAGGCTGACTTCAGCACGTTACATTGCCAACATTTTGAAACCATTTGTGGCAGGATTAACAGAAGAGGAAAAGACCCACAGTTACTTCCAACAGGATGGAGCAACGGCCCATATGGCCGCACGAACTTGAAACACATTTACATAATCTTCATGCCTGGCAGAGTTGTTGGCAGAGGTCAGTCGGGACGCGGCCTTAGATAATCTGCCAGTGTTGGGAGCCCTTAAGTCTAAGGTGTATAGCAATAACGCTCACAGACATCAACAACTGCAGCAGAGCATTTCAGATGAGACTGCAGCAATTCCAGCAGTCCATCTTACATCCTCCTTCAGGAACTATCTCGCCAGGACCCAAAAGTGCCAACAGATGAATGGTGGTCACTTTCAGTAACTGCTATACTCAGGCTTGTACTGCATTTCCTTTCCTCTGGTGTGTTTGTTTTTCTCTGCCGCTCCCTGTAGCATCTAGCAGTGTTGCAGACTAGCGCTGTGAGCATGATGGTGTCGGATCCTGTCTCAGTGCTTGACCTGAACGTTCATCGATGTCGTAGGCCGCCTTCAGTCCTAAAATTGAGGTGTGATTAAGACCCTAGGAATGTGTCTGTGTAAGCATCTGCTCGATGGAGACCCATGTTGGAGGGTTTGGATGGTACTGCATGACACAAAACGAACATCATGAGGATATGGAGCTGGGTGAGTGCAGCTGTAGACGGGACCACAGAAAATTGGCAAAAATTATGGCGGTTAAAGGTAGAGGTAGTCGAGGAAGTCTGTCTTGTGAAGCTGAATAGGATGCCATACAGTTCTAAAATTAGAGCATTTCCCTTTGACTGGGACACACTACCTGAAGCATAAAACAGACGACCACTTGAATTCCATACTGCAGGTATAGATTCTTCAGTGCAAGTGTCTTATGCTGTGGCAGCTGAATGCACAAACATCATAGAACATCGTACGGAGTGCAGTGGAGGTCAAGAGTAACATTGGCTCTGAGGTGAATACGGGGAGTTGGCTTGAGCCTACAGATCTTAGGACACCGGCGGCAGCAGCAGCAGGAAAGCGCATCAATCGGACGCACTGATTCACTCAAGCATGATGTAGCGTGGTGCGTCGATGGCTCGCAGAACGCTGACGGCTCTCAGTGGTGTGGTGTGATGTTTCTTAAGGGTCGCCGTGTTTAAATGAAGATGCTGGTGTGTACCTCTCCAATTCATGTTATGCTACATATGATAGTGGTAAGTGTCTATACATACAGCAACGTGAGTTATACAGTTTCAAAGTTATTACGACTGGCCTATTTGTGACAACCAGATGGCTTCCCGCCATATTGGACTTGGGGTAGGTGAGTTTGTGATTGGCAACCGATTGAAATTCTCTCAGAGTGTATTATGTCATATGTGGTTTCCATTTTCAAGAAGGGGAATAGAAGAGACACTAACTGCTACAGAGGCATTAGTGTGAACTGCACGATTAGCCGCTTATTTGGTGAAATTGTGCATGAGAAAAAGACCAGAAGGTTAGCCGTAATACTGGGGGAGATCAGAGTGAGTTTAATCAGAACAGATCTTGTACAGATAACTTCATTATTTTACAACAGCTAACGGAGAAATTTATAGCAGTAGGGCACAGTACCTTTGTAGATTTTGTAGAAGCTTATGAAAGATTTCCTAGAGCGAAACTACGGGAAGCTCTGAAAGATATAAATATGGATGACTATCTTTTATAGGTTATTGGTGAAATGTTCAGAGATAATAAAGTATAAATTAAAAGAGATCAAAATCAGGAGAAGCTACTGATGTCACAAAAAGGTTGAGACAGGGTTTCAGTACATCATATACAGGGTGTTACAAAAAGGTACGGCCACACTTTCAGGAAACATTCCTCACACACAAAGAAATAACATATGTTATGTGGACATGTGTCCGGAAACGCTTACTTTCCATGTTAGAGCTCATTTTATTACTTCTCTTCAAATCACATTAATCATGGAATGGAAACACACAGCAACAGAACGTACCAGCGTGACTTCAAACACTTTGTTACAGGAAATGTTCAAAATGTCCTCCGTTAGTGAGGGTACATGCATCCACCCTCCGTCGCATGGAATCCCTGATGCGCTGATGCAGCCCTGGAGAATAGCGTATTGTATCACAGCCGTCCACAACACGAGCACGAAGAGTCTCTACATTTGGTACCGGGGTTGCGTAGACAAGAGCTTTCAAATGCCCCCATAAATGAAAGTCAAGAGGGTTGAGGTCAGGAGAGCGTGGAGGCTATGGAATTGGTCCGCCTCTACCAATCCATCGGTCACCGAATCTGTTGTTGAGAAGCGTACGAACACTTCGACTGAAATGTGCAGGAGCTCCAACGTGCATGAACCACATGTTGTGTCGTACGTGTAAAGGCACATGTTCTAGCAGCTCAGGTAGAGTATCCCGTATGAAATCATGATAACGTGCTCCATTGGGCGTAGGCGGAAGAACATGGGCCCCAAATCAAGACATCACTAACAATGCCTGCCCAAACGTTCACAGAAAATCTGTGTTGATGACGTGATTGCACAATTGCGTGCGGATTCTCGTCAGCCCACACATGTTGATTGTGAAAATTTACAATTTGAATCGAGGAGGTACAGTACATACTGACGAAACTAAAGTGAGCTCTAACATGGAAATCAAGCGTTTCCGGTCACATGTCCACATAACATCTTTTCTTTATTTATGTGTGAGGAACGTTTCCTGAAAGTTTGGCGGAACTATCTATTTTAAATTCTGACTTCAAAAGAAGACTAATAGCTGTGGAAATGGATTATTTAGCAAAAGTGGCAGAATATCAAGAATGGAAAAAAAACTAATTCCGAATCAAGAACCCCAATGAGGGCAAATGAAACACTAATAGAATTGAAAGAGGATCAGCGGTATGGGAATTTATTGAGATTGCTTGGTCATCAGTAGCCAAAGAAAATTTTTGAGTTGAAACCACCTGGCAGACGTAAATGTGACAGACCACAACATTCTTGGAACAGCCACATCAACAAAATAATAGAGCATTGTCTTGTATACAAAGATGGTGCCCTGAACAGAGAAGCTCGGCAGAAGATAATAGGAATACAGCAAAATTTCGTTATTAATTGATCTTTGTATTAATTATCCTGTAATAATAATAATGATAATAATAATAATGTACATACATATCTCGCTATTTTAAGCTTGGATGTGAATTTTAAACTTAGAGACAAGTCGAACCTCACTACAAGCATTGCATCACAGGGGGGGAAAAAACGAAGAATTTTTTTTAATTTCCTGCCATTTCATAAGCCTCTTAAACTTAGAACATGGAATGTAACGACTATAGAGGCTGTGCTAATGTTCACAATACTGCACTGTGATGTCTTTGGGCTAAGGAAAATTGATAACCATGCAGGCTGTGCTAAGTTCCGCTGTCTTGGATTATGACTCATAGGGCTGTGAGAAGGTCAGTAATCATGGATTTTCAAGCGACAGGATAATTGTCCATCTTGGGTTACCCACCAATTCACACTTAGGACAACTGGGCTAGGTCTGTCATCTTGGACTGCACCATTTTATATGTAGCAAAATTGGGATGTTTTTGAATGTTGTGCTAAATTTTGAATTTCTGGTGGTTTTATACATGAGACAATTGGCGTTTGTAAGGGCAGTGGTATGACATCTGGCAACAGCGCTTGCCATAGGTGGGAGGAAAAAAGAGAATCTGGGAACACTGCAACCTGTGCTGAAACTGTTATAGAAGTGGGTAGACTAGTGGTTGAATTTGGCCTATCCTATGGATCGGAACTATGGATTTTAAATTCTGACTTCAAAAGAGGACTAATAGCTGTGGAAATGGATTTTTTACCAGAAGTGGCAGAATACCAGAAATCGAGAAAAAGCTAATGATGAATTAAGAGCTCTAATGAGTGTACCATTTTAATATGACTGGACGCAAAATTCGAACTGGTGCTTATACCTCCAAAATTTCTGGTGAATCTTTGTGCAATGTAGATATTTTGCCCAAATGAAACATACTCTCCCGCGTATTTGTACTTTGAAGCACGTTTACAATTTCCATGCAATTCACCCACTCACTGTGCGCACAGCTCATCTGTATAACAGGAGAACTGTGCCTGCAAAAAGTTCTCAGCATATTCTCTCTCCTGATATTGTGCCACGCTTGTTATGCAGTGGTAATGTAATACACATACATGAGGGCCATCTGTAACTACTGAAGGTTTAGTTTAAAACCAACCTTTTGTGCTCCCAGTGACACCGAACAAAAATCGTCATTCATACCTGATATGACAGCGGCCATGTTTCTAGGGCTTGCCCTTAGATAGAAACTGGGTAGCGTCAGTCCATAGATGGTAGTTGCAAGAGTGAAGTGCAGAAGAAATATCATGGATATACGAGCACAGTGAGAAAAGCAATGCACTATAGATGAAGTCCTGGGGACACCAGAGAGCATATTTTTCCGTGATAAGTTCTCCAACCCACACAGATGACTATAAGACATCTAGTTTTGATGTAGCTGCCGAATCGTAGTGTTGCACCATTTGCAAAATTTCTGTTCCAATTTAATAAGTAGTATGTCAGAATCAACAATATGGGAAGCCTGCTGAAAGCGTGCAGTGCTAAAATGATCGTTTCACGGTTTGCCAATGGCTTGTTTTATTCTTATTATCCCATATGAAATGACTGGTATCTACCGCGACAGTTGGAACGGTACGGGAGGATCAGCTCCACTACCTGTTCTTCATACCGACATTCGGCCTTTGAATTTTTGTCTTTGAGGGCTCTTAGACAATAGGTTTATAAAGCAGACAAACCGGATCCAGGAACTCTTCGACGCCGTATCGTGGAAACCTGTGAAATCATTCCACATCGTCATGGAGTATTTGGAAGTGTGTGACAGATGATGATTCGACGAGTGCATGGATGTGTGGAATAAGAGGAAGGCTTCTGAAAGTGTATTTTGAGTTTCGTAGCTGATGGCACTTTCAAAATGACATTATGCAGTTTCTTTAAATTTTCGTTTATGAACTATGTATTTTTGTTCGAAAATGACTGATTATTTCTCTTCGAGAAGGTGTCTCAGGGACAAATTTGTTTAATCTACATTTTAAAACACTTCTGTCTGCCAGACATATTATCTCCACTGGTAGCTGTCAAGGAGAGAGTTTTGTAGATATATATTTCGCATATTTCTGTACCAAAGTTAGATTCATTCAAACATAATGCAGATGATTTTCGTCCTAGTTTTGTATTTGAAAATATCCCTGTTATTCTCAAGCTTAGATGGATTCTTGCCAAGAAATTTTAATTTTATCAGAGAATAAATGTACTACGAGACAGTAGTTCGTATTCCCAGCTGCTTAAAGACATGTCTGCGAGATGATCGTGTATGAATCACATCTGCTTCTACATGATTACTCTGCAATTCACAGTTAATTGCCTGGTACAAGGTTGATCGAACCACCTCCAAGCTACTTCCCTACCGTTCCACTCTCGAACAGCGCACGGGAAAAATGAACACACAAATCTTTCAGTACCAGCTCTGATTTCTCATATTTCGTTATGATTATCACATCTCCCTGTGTATATGAGTCACTTGATATGAAGGCGGCGTTCTCTAAGAAGAGGAAATGTGAAAATATTGAACATTCACGTAATGGGCCATCGATTGCCTTCCACTCTTTCTCCGACGCCACATGCAGCAAAGCTAAGTCCTGGGTAGACGAGGTATAAGGGCTGTTTTCCGATCGCGTAAGAAGCTAAAGGAGATGCTGCAATTAAAGGGGCTATAGAAATAATGTGTGAGAAGATTAACTGGGACAACGGATATAATCTCAGCGGTGCACGGAAGCGAGCTGTCGTGCAGAAAAGAGCCAGAGATATTCGTCGCAGTATGGTGGCGCCAACAGTGCAGATGTTGACACCATCTGCAACAGCATTACATAATTACCGAACATTTAGAAGCTGTCTATGGGCTATATAAGGCCACCACAGCAGCAGTTTTCACACTCAGTTGCTCCTGACAAAGGCAATGGCAGTAATCGTTGAAAGTTCGGCGTTTTACCCTGAACTGATGCGCCAAGATGTCCGAGAGTGTTTAACACAGCGAAAATATGCGAAGTTTACAACTTTCTCTGTCGACAATGTTTCCCTCCATTTCACAACATTTACTGTGTTAGCTGAAAACAAGACTAATTTTGCTTCCTGATTCGAATAAAATAGTAGACCATTAACGTAAGGCACGGATAGTAGAGATCTAACGCTGTGGGTCTTCCATTCTAAAAATGAAATGATCGTGTGGCATTGTTGGCGTGGAGATCCCGTGCAGGGATGTTCGGCCGGTGAATTGCAAGTTTTATTCCAGGTGACGCCACAATGGGTGACTCGCGTGTCGGTAAAGATGAAATGATGATGAAAACACAACACCCAGTCCACGTGCGGAGAAAATATCCAGCCAGGGTCGGAATCGAACCCGGGTCCGCTGTATGTTGGGCAAGCACGTTACCACTTTTTTATTATTATTTTAATTTAATTAACAACTCGGACACCTTTTTATATATTTTTTATTTTTTTAAAGCCCCTTGGGAAAATGGAACTAAAAAAAGAAACTAAGTACCACCGCCACTTTTCATCCTATAACAAAAAAATCTGGTCCACTTCAGGCGTTTGCTCCTGACTAAACCTACCCCAGAGCACTGCCTATATACCAGGGGAAATATGGGAATTCAAGGTTAGGGCTATCCTTACAAACAAAACAAAATCTTCAAAATGGCTCTAAGCACTATGGGACTCAACTGCTGAGGTCGTTAGTCCCCTAGAACTTAGAACTAGTTAAACCTAACTAACCTAAGGACATCACAAACATCCATGCTCGAGACAGGATTCGAACCTGCGACCGTAGCGGTCTTGCGGTTCCAGACTGCAGCGCCTTTAACCGCACGGCCACTTCGGCCGGCAAACAAAATCTTCCTTTTTCTGAATTTTATTTTTATTTTTTTGTTTATTTTTTATTGTGTAATTAGTCATAGGCCTTCTGCATCCCGCTGGTAATATGTTGAGTCACGTCTTCTCGAAATTGATGTGTTCCGTTCAATTGTTCAGACTTGTTCATTGGTTCAAACATGAAACCTTCTTCTCTCTTGGCTTAACACATTCCAGCTGCGAGGCGGGTTGTGGAAAGCACGCCCAAGGAAGTGCGAGAAAAATTGTCTGTATTTTGGGTGACGGACAACGACATAATGATGGTCATTGAGGTATGTCCAAAAATCGAGTACGAAATCTACAGTTTGTCCATATAGGTAGTGAATGGCATGTCCGCGAATCCAATTCACAGCATTGGTCTTTGTCCGAGGAAAATAGTCACGTTCCGGAAATAATAATGAATGGGGAGTAATCCGATCGGGAATGTCCCGCGTTAGAAAAGCCGCAGTACGACGAATCAATCGGCAAACCTCCGCCGCCGGTCCGCAAACAAACCGATGTTCGTCACTGTCTGGCACTCTACACGTGGAACGTTGAGGTGATTGGGCGAGGTGGATACGATGAAGGCGAGATTGGTTGATTTGCTTACCATTGACAGTTAGTTAACAGACAGATTGAACATTCGTGTCAAGGTAACAGGCGAACACCGCGCGCCATACATGACGCCAGTGTACCTGGGGGAACTTTTTTGTTCAATCGGGTTGGGTGGACGACCTAATCGGAGGACACTGTACATTGCGTTTGTCTTGAATAAAAGCTGTCTTGGTAAGGTGAGGCGTAGATAACTGAGTTGAAGAAAGAAGTATCTTATATAATGGAACTGGTCCGGAACATCCGAGATCATCACTGGGCTGACGTATATGCCGACCAGTGAGGCTCGTTGGGCAGTGTGTCCATACCGTCATCTGGGAGCTGACAAATAGGGCGCGAGCTCTATCCGGCATGTGAAACAGACCTATCCCACCTCGTTCACGGGGAAGAGTAAGGGTTGCATAGTTAACTTTGAACAACAGCCCAGAGCTGACGAAAGATGCCATCGCTGCCAACATGCGAAGTGCAACAGTTAGCGGGAAAGGTAGAACTTGTGCTGCACGGGGAACTCGGGATGCGATTTATATGTTGACATATCGAGCCCGTTGGAGAATATCTAGGGATCGAAGGCGATGGTCCATAAGACCTGCTCTGATCATTAAAAGGAGGCGTCGGCAGTTGATGGTGGCTGAACGCCGGAGATTAGATGAAAAATCTATTCCCAAACAGCGAATGGTTTCAACGGTGGTGAGAGGTGTAACGCAGTCCACGGGAAGTCCCGTGCCAATGAACGTAACTTGTGACTTACGCCGGCCGAAGTGGCCGTGCGGTTAAAGGCGCTGCAGTCTGGAACCGCAAGACCGCTACGGTCGCAGGTTCGAATCCTGCCTCGGGCATGGATGTTTGTGATGTCCTTAGGTTAGTTAGGTTTAACTAGTTCTAAGTTCTAGGGGACTAATGACCTCAGCAGTTGAGTCCCATAGTGCTCAGAGCCATTTGAACCATTTTTTTTGTGACTTACGTACGTTTAAAGAGCTACCCGACGCCTCACCACAAGTCGCTGCCCACGTCAAAACAGCTCGAACATCGTTGGCATTAAGTAAACAGATGACTACATCGTCAGCATAGGCCTTGCAACAGAATCGGTAGCGATCTATTGATAACCCTACCAAACATTGTCGTAGCCCACATAGCAAGGATTACAAGGAAAAGGCGTACAAAATCGCTGATAGAGGGCAACCTTGACGTACGGATCGACTTATTGTTGTCGGAGGAGTGAGTCTGCCATAGTACATAATCCTGGATGAGGCACCCCACACAAGGCGCATCACTACCGTGATAACGGCGACTGGGACACCCATATGGTGGAGAACGGCCGTAAGGAACGAATGGTCAACCCTATCAAAAGCTTGACTAAAGGCCAAAGACGTAAGTGCCCCAGAGAGGCGTTGTGCCTGGGTAACAGCGATCATATCCCTGTAGTGGCATAAAGCCGTGCGGATATTATGATCTCCATACCACTCAACTAAGCAAGCGGACTCTTCTATTGTAATTTCTCCTCCTGCTGATGATGTGGTGTCTCTCTTTGTCTTAATCTAACATCCTGGGATAAGTTTATGCAATCTGCTTCTTAAATTGAACGCAACACGTGCTGAACTGTTAATTCAGTGTCCCCAAAGTATGAAAAAATATTTTAAATCACCCTGTATATTAATTTTTAGCAAATGGCAAGCAACATTGTAGCCAGAAGGATGACGCACAGCCCAGTGCGGCTGTTCGGAGGCAGCCGCTGGCCGAACGCTCCCTGCCGACAGAAGCCGACTGCTGTGCCGTCTGTGGCGGCAGTAATGAGAAAACTCCGATAAGAGGCGGCAGCTTAGCCAGCACAGCATTAATACGAATATCTCTCTCCCCCTCACCCTCACCCTGTCCCTTCCTCCGTACTGCCGATAAGCCGCCACAGCCCAGACACTGCGCATTTTTCACGCCGGTCCGAGAGGGATGGGTAACCCGCTTCCACTACTACGAGTTACGCGAGTTTCACTGTGTACACACACACACACACACACAGGCTACATCTTTTTCCGCGTCAAGAGCTTTATCCTCAGTTAGAATCAGGAACAGCCTGCGAATGTCGCAGCGTAAAGACTTCCCGTTAGCACTGTTGGCACGCCTGCGGATTGTCCATACACAGCAGCTTATATTCCGCATTTTTCTCGCACGGCTGCAGCCAATTGTTCCGCGCTGAGTGGTTCCGCAACTAGGGGTGAGATAAACGCGGAGGGGTATTTTGGCGCTCGCATGTAACTGTTGTGCCGCATCTCTGGCTCTCTGAAAAGAACCTTGACTGTACATGGAGTGTACTTCGTTCATAGCGCAGCTGCCGCAATGGTTCATAACGCTGGCTTTGTCTCATTTCCCGTCCGACAACTTGCGAAAACAAGTTCCTTTTTGAATGATGTCAAACTCTACTGCGGAAATGAAAGTCGTCTCACATGTAGATGTGAGAATGCGAGAGCTGCTTGCTCAACAGCATAATAGTTTTCAGCGGTGAGTTTTTTACGTCGATTCTGAATCCATTTTGTTCCCCTCTTGTAGAATCAGCATGCTTTTGACGAGGACGTGCTCACTCGGGTGATTGTCGGTATAGAATCTGCCCACAAGAAGCCGTGTCTAAAAGGAATCAGCAAGTGTCAATAGAAAAGAGACTAGTATTAAGCTGTCGTCATTCAGAAGGGAACTAGAAACATGCGCTACACGTCAAGGATCCATCTTATGGCCCAAACCTTTCCTTGTGAATCCAGGGTGAGGCAGGTAAGACAAACCATCTAAGAAATATTGTACAGGATACGCCGGCTTGGGAGGAAAGCTTTGCGTTTTTCGTGCTGAGAGGTTCACCGCTGTTGCGGTCTCACGGTACTGTTATAGGCAGGAGGCAGTCAGTGAATTTCATTAGGGGAGGTGAGCCTGCCTAGGGAGATCGGCGTTTTCCTTGGAAGTGAGCCTGCAGCCTGCTTTGAGCTTTTGTGGGCGGAGCCATCATCTGATGTTACTGTCGTCCCCAGAGAATAACTAAGTATGGCATTTTTGCCTTTTATGTACAAACGACACAGGTCGAGATACCGCAGTGCCACACAGCCAGCGTGAGAAAGACTGTTGCTTTTGCTTCGAAATTTTAGTCATCCAATCGAATTGAGCCGCCCCATCATCATGCTTGGGGTGACGATACCAACCAAACGAGGAGATATTACTCTAGGACAGTACGAATCTCACCTTTATTAACGTGCGTTTTTTACGTTGAGAATGGAAATATTCTACTGTGTTTCCCTATTTTGTCATGAAATAAGTAATATTCTCATCCATCACGTTGGAAATAGCACTGAGTCGTCCCCTGCCTTTAGAGTTCTCTGAAAGTAGAGGGATGAGGGGGGACAAATAAGTTCCATGGCGTTTGTGTTCCAGCTGCTGTGCAATCAGTCTCATAGCTGCTATCTAGCGCTGATTGGGTGTACACTCTGTTGATTTTGGGGAAATGTACGTGGCCCAATCTGCGGTAGTGCGATCTATACTCTGAGCAGTCTGCTTCTTACTATTTCTGACATGCAACTTGAGTTGCTCATTTGATTATAATTTGTGATTTTGTATCATTAATACTGAACTCACATGATGCCCAGATAACGATAATTCGTTCCGTAGGTCCATGTTGTCTTACGTACAATTTGGTTCCTGCCCTAAACGTTAGTACCAGTTTGTGTAAATTCTATTCAGATCATTGGAAAATTTTACTCTCTGTTGATTACTTGTGTATTTTGTCAGATTTGGTTTATTTTACGAGATACTTTAAACTGTCCTACAACTTTTTCACCTAAGCACACCTGAGGGCCGGCCGGGGTGGCCGAGCGGTTCTAGGCGCTTCAGTCTGGAACCGAGCGACCGCTACAGTAACAGTTTCGAATCCTGTCTCGGGCATGGACGTGTGATGTCTTTAGTTTAGTTAGGTTTAAGTAGTTCTATGTTCTAGGTGACTGATGACCTCAGATGTTGAGTCCCATTGTGCTCAGAGCCATTTGAACCATTTGAACACCTAAGGCTGTTGTTTTCACTGTGACGGTGTTAACGTTGTGCATGGTGGCAAACTCGACTATTATTCTTTTGTTATTCAGTGAAGCTAACGAGCATGTGACTTGGGGAAACTGGGTACACTTTCTCTTGGAATTTAAGTTTCGTGTGTGATGTTTTATGACAGTTTGGCTAACGACACTGCAGTATTCAGACGTTATAATTTACAACATTTCGTAGAACACCATACCAGAAAGCAAGCATAGAGTTAAAGAAATCACACAACAGTTTAAATTAAGATGCAGTTTCTGTGTGCACTTGGTCTGTGCTGTGCTGTTGTAGCGACTATACAACTTGCTTTCTACGCAAGCAAGTGTAAAATTGATAATTCATCGTCTTTCATTATGTCAGCAAGTCTACAGACTAAGGATATTTATAAGTGAAACGGCTATGGGATATGGCACAAGAATTGTTATAACATCAATACTGTTCACTAAATTTGAAAAAGTCGAAATTCTCACGATTCTGATCACGAAACGAATTTGTAGTCAGAAAAATGAATTCCACTGAACAGGCTATGGCAATAGGAAATGCGTGTGTTGATGAACGAAAGAATAATGGTTTTAAATCACATCGATTAGCTGGAAGAATACTGCTGTCCAGAATTGTTTCAGTCCTTGAATATTTTGCATTATACTATAAATATGTCATTTTGCTACTATTTCCTGTGAGATAAAATCTGTATACAAGGTCGGCTCTAGAACGCAGAACATTGCCTATAGTGAACAATGCTATTACCGACTCAGATCGACGTTTTTCGCGGCGGCAACATTGTTTAAAATCTTCTCGGTGTTCAGACTGCATCACATCGAAGTTAAAACTCGAGCTTTCGAAGATTTTTCGTCCGGAAATGACTGACTGTCACGAGTGAGGTCTACTTCTTTTATAGTGGCGTTCAGATTTTTGTTTGATAGGGTGACGAAACTTGGAATTATAAATTCTACTGGCTGTGACGTCATCTGGAGGACGAAATTCGCGTGCACAAATGCAGGAAATTATAACGCGGCGTATGCCTCCCTCCCCTACCGTGCGAGGTTAAGGGGTGAAACGTGAATGGAGATTACTCCCAGTGTCACCTCTCCCCTTAAAAATTATGCTTTTTGATTTTATTTCTTTGAAGGCACTATGTCTCCAGGGCTTGTGTCCAGGGCTCGTCTCTAGGCACCACTCGGATTATAATCTTCTTCTGTGTTCAAATTGTTACTGCACATGAAGATTTCCACCTCTCCTTTTGTTATGGAATACCAGTAGGCCGATGGTTGGGAGAGGACCTTCCATTACTCAGAGTTGATCCGGTGCCCCTCTCTAAGACTGTGTTCTGCTGTCACTGATTTCTCAAGATTTCGTCTGTTTTCAGTGCAGTACTCGATTACGGTGCAGACTGGCCACCTACCACACCCGCATCCACGTGGCACACTGTACATACCAAGTACAATTCTCTCAAATCCAGGCTCTCTCTCGCCAGAGGCAACAGATCCTTAATTTTATGCGGAGGTCTTCTATTAATATTTTGTTTTTCTCTTCTTTTAAATCTCAATTTGCCTTCTTGAGCTAGACACAGGATTATCATATGGATAACTTATTTTATTTTTCTGCTAGTATCTCTTCTACTTGCCTGAGTTAATTTTCCGTAAACTTCAAAGACACATTAAAAGAAGTCTAATTGAGCTATGAAATTCAACATGAGTCAGAACCCTTCTTCTGACTCTGGAATGTAAAGTACGCAGTTCAACACGTGCAGATGAAAAACAAACAGGAGAGGAAAAAAAAAAAAAATTTTACCTAGCCTAATATCGTGAAAGAAAACAGTTTACGTTCAATGCAGCTCCAGTCGTCTCGGAATGGATAAGCGCAGGTCCTGTATGGTTTCCAAGGGAATCATACACCATTCTTCCTGCACAATAATGGGAAGTTGAGATACTGATGGTGGAGCTCGATAATGAAGACGCAACCTACTCTCCAAAGTAGACCGCAAAGGCCAGATAATATTGAGATCTGGTGAGTGTGGTGACCAGAGAAGATGGAAAATTCATCCTCGTGCTCAGAATACCAGTCCTGGACCCTGTGAGTGGAGTCTTGTCGTCTTGGAATACAGCATCACCAGTGCGGAACATACATTGTACCATGGGACTGAAATGCTCAGCCAAAATGGTCATATAATTCTTGGCAGTAATGCGACCTTTCAGAGTTACCATAAGGCTCATGAAATACCACGATACAGCTGCCCAAACTATCGCCGAACTTCCGCCAAATTCCATTCTTGCACGTGAATGAGGAGAGAACATGGAAACAATGTGAAACAAGACTCGTACGACCAAGTGACATTTTTCATGGCAGTTTTAAATATGGCTTTTTCTCAGCAACCGTGTATAATTTTCAAATATAGGAATCACACAGCCACCTGGTTGCAAATAACTGTTTGGTACACTGACCTAGGTTCCGACACCTCTAAGGATGTCTTCATCAGGATGAAGTATTGAGAAACCGTGAAAATACATTGCGAGAAGGCAACGGCCAGAGTTTAGAGCAGATATGTTCAAGTAAAAAATTAGATAAAACACTTTCCAGTTTTCGACACGTATGCTTAGCTAGGAACAACATCAGACTGATGAAGACGTTCTCAGATTTGTCGAAACCTAGGCCAATGTACGAAACAGTTATTTGCAATCCAGTTGGCTGTGTGATTCGTAAGCTTGAATTTTCCATCGCTTCGTAATACAGGTTTTTACGCTTCGACATCACATTTTCCTGATATGGCAATTTGCTTTACTGATGAGTGGTTTTCGAATTTCAGCCTTCCTTGCAATTCCTTGCTTCTGGAGTCCCCTTCGTGTTGTTTTGATGCTGACAGGTTTCGTGCGTGCGAATTCAATTCTGCAGTGACTTTTAAAGCTGTCGTTCTCTTGTTTTTTTTTCTTCACAGTTCTCTTCGGTAACCGTCTGTCTCTTCCATGTAACACACACTTTCCTCCACATTGTGACCTAGCAGATAATGTTTTTTCGCTTTCCCGCATACGGCATAAATCTTCTACATGGTGGCTCTTGAATGCCAAACACTTTGCCCAACTTCGTTATGGAAGTACTCACAACAATGCAGAACATTGTTCTGACTATGGCTTACACTTGCAACGCACTGAGGACATTGCACAGGTGCCGTTCGTGGTCAGAAACAACAGGCAAGTTGAAGGCTGGGTCAGCATCTGCGTTTATGTTAAAAACATGCAGTTTTTGCTGTGTTTCCAGATGTTTTACCAAATCCCCGTACTGATTTATTTACTTGTAGAGGAAATTCATTTGACTCCTCCAGGTGGTGATCATCGGCTATTTTGGAAACACGGTTTTAATTCTTTAAATTTTATTTCAAATTACTCATACACTGAAATTTGATACCTAATATTAGCATCAGAACCTGTAATGAGGTAAGTTCGATAGGTAATGTCGAATGAGAGGTACGTCGCTCTCTAGCATTTTGTGGTATTCCAGTTGCAGTAGAACTTCTTTGTCAATATCGTAACCGGAATAGAATAATGTGGTGCAATACAAATTACTCTAGGTTTAATTATTTATAACGGGTTCACAAAGCTTATAGACATTGGTGTGTTCTGTACCACCGCGCTGCGTGCATGAGGTTACTCATGAAGTCATTTTGGGGGAACAAATAGCATTGATTTAGACATGCTTTTAAAAACAGCAGCAGCTACTTAATGTTAAATGTATCACCCACTGTATCGGCGCCAGTGAATCAATGACAAACGACCCTTCCATCAGGCGTTATCAGCTGGCCCCGTAATATACGGCCCGGAAAATATGACTGGCGTAAATAATTAGGGCCTTATCAGTCAGCCTTGGGCAACAGGTCAGCCATTATCTGCGCCGCAGACGGCGATACAAACGACCCGTAAAATTAGCCTCACTCGTTAGGAAAAACTGGCGCACACGTGATGCTGGCAAAACCAGATTCTGGCCGTCATTCGGTGCTGAACGTTTTTCGTCCATTACCATTAAAGCAGTACGATACGGTGCAACTCGCAACAGATTCATTATATTCAGTGCCAACGTCGTACTGTATTCGATCTTAATTTGTTATTTTATGAATAAAACCGTCTAGATCAATAGAGAACATGCCTTTATTTATTATGAAATTTCGATGTCTGCCATCATGAGGTATCGAAAAACATGGAACTTGCGGAACAAGGTTCAGTGCCAGTATTAAAATCTATACCTAATCGGGAAATTGTCTTTTGAGCTGTTATTTGAGTTGTTAGATGTGTTGTGGGTTGGCAGGAGAGCCAACACCGTATTATTAGAGGAAGCCGAAAGGCACGCGTTTTAGCTCACGCAGGCTGGCGTGAGGTCTGGAACAGGACAAGGAAATTAGACTTTAGAAAAACGGACGTAGCTGGTGGAATACTTAACTTTAATCCATTAATGACGAGCGTCGCTCTTGACTATACATGACTCAGTATCAATAGTAACTGGTAATGGCGCCTTGCTAGGTAGTAGCAAATGACGTAGCTGAAGGCTATGCTAACTCTCGTCTCGGCAAATGAGAGCGTATTATGTCAGTGAACCATCGCTAGCAAAGTCGGTTGAACAACTGGGGCGAGTGCTAGGAAGTCTCTCTAGACCTGCCGAGTGGCGGCGCTCGGTCTGCAATCACTGATAGAGGCGACACGTGGGTCCGACGTATACTAACGGACCGCGGCCGATTTAAAGGCTACCATCTAGCAAGTGTGGTGTCTGGCGGTGACACCACAAGATGATGCCTCTATCTCCAGATTAGCTGTAGATTTTAATATTGATACTAAACCTTGTTTCACAAATTCAAATTTTCTCGATATCTGATGATGGCAGACGCCGAAATGTCATAATAAATAAAGACTTTTTTTAGCGATGTACTCTGTTTCATTGATAAAATATTTATTATGATCGCGGAATCATGCAGGGAATTTGTTTCTTTTAGTAATCAGCTCCTAATTTGGTTTCCGTATGACTCAGTACAAATCCAGAACTATTAAAAACCACGTGTGCTTCATAACAAAAATGTGTGTGTGTGTGTGTGTGTGTGTGTGTGTGTGTGTGTGTGTGAGAGAGAGAGAGAGAGAGAGAGAGAGAGGAGAGGGGAGGGAGAGGGAGGAGAGGGGAGGGGGAGGAGGGGTAACTAAGGGCGGGAGGAGGGGGGAGGAGAAGGGGGGAGGAGGAAGGGGGAGGGGGGATGGGGGAGAGGGAGACTGTTTGTTGTTACGTATTCACCATTACAACTTATACACAACATGCAACAAACGTCAAACTGGTGTGAAGTGTGTTGATGCTTGGATATCCTAATAATTAACATTCCAGTACAACTACACAAAGTAGGGAGCAGTAATGCCATTTACATTCTAGATATATGTAAATATGACACAGCAGGTTTCTTACTCAGAAATCTCAATTGACTGTTGATGGTTAGTGTTAACTCGTTATGCTTCGTGAAATAAACAGAAACTTCTACGATCGCTTATAAGAATTTTATAGTGGCAGGATGCTAACCTATCGACACTGCGGTTTATCGTTCCATGCTGTCGCTGCTGGCGCTGGATGGGATCCGAAGTCTGTCTTGCGAATATGGAAGCGATTGGTCCAGGAAGGCCACATTCAAGCCATGGGAAGAGCTCAGCGCCGCTACGCAACTAGCACCCGAGAGGACAGAGATACTGCCCGCTTGGTTACGTAAGATCGTTCAGCCAAGTCACGTACCTACAATCAGGAAACTGTCTTGTTTGCAGCCAAATGGACATTGTGACGAAGTCTCCAGCACCACAGACTGCCAGCATGACAACCATTCCTTGTCGCGGCAGCACTGAGGCTCGCTGACAGTGGGGCGCTCAACGACGTATTTCGATGCAGCAGTGGCACCACTTTGTCTTTTTAGACGACTCCCTTTTCTGCGTATAGCATCGCGATGGGCTTTTTCTTGCGTGGAGGCTCCATGGAGAACGAAAGTTGCCGCAGTTCCCGTGGCTACTCTGCAAGATCGCATTATTGCCAAGGATTATATGACTATTTCGGCTGATGAGGCCGATCTCGCGCTACAGTGTTTGTTCCCCAATGTTGATAGTGTGTACCAAGGCGACAGAGTCCCTCTTGACACAGCACACATCATCGAGGGCTGGTTTCATGAGCAGCAGGATGTATTGCTCATCTTTCCTGGCCACCACAGTCACCATATACCAATATTATTGTAACTTTGTGGTCTACTTTTGGAAAGAAGTGTGCGCCATGGCCGTCCACCTCCATTATCGATAAATGAACTTGAAACTATTTAGCAGGATAATGGTATAAGATCCCCTTGAAGACCATACAGGACCTGTAGTTACCGTTTGGAAACGATTGGAACCTGTTTCAAATGACAAAGTATTTCTAACACCGTTTCATGCGTTGTAATGTGTAGTGTTTGTGGTGTTTCCATGTTTTGGTCCACCCTTTGTATGTCATAAATAGTTTGTGCTATCTAAACCAGAAGAGGGGAGTATTTGGTCACACGCCAAACATGCGAAACTTCCTTATCTACAATAATGTTCAAGCAACTACAGACTTTTTTCAGTGAAATAATGTAGTTTTTAAAGTCCATTGACAGATGATGAAACGAGAATAGCTGTGGGTTTTGCAACAATGTTAGTGAAAAATAACGCGTTTATCTTTATATAGAAACTTGGCCTTATCATGAACCAGTGGTTTCGCTTATAGGAACCGCCCGCGTGTGATTGTACAAGCCAGTCAACGCCCTACAGTTCAGTGACGACATTGAAGAAAAGAAAGATTGCTGAGAGGTCAACAATCATCCGTTCTGTGGGTGTTTTAAATATATTAATGAGCTTGAAAAATATTTCAGAGTTACTAGACTAACTAATTTGGTGCTGCTACCACAGAAACGACCGATGGATTGAGGAGCCGCCACTAACAAGGGGCAGCTGACGGTGCGACGATAATACGACAGGCATTTAAGAATCCCAGTATACTGCGGCCGAAAATTGACGTTACACATTTATATTGTTGAAAAGTCAGTCCATGCTTACATTATAAGGGAAGATCATTGCGACATACTTACACATTTAATACTGACTGACAGTATTAAGAGTTCATCTTCACGTAGATCAGGAATACATACACTGGACAAACCAGAACACTGTGATCCCCTATCTAATAGTATGTCCACTTTTGGCATGGATAAGAGTGGCGACGCGGCGTTTCATGGAAGGAATGAGGCTTTGGTAGGGTGTTGGATGGAATCGGCACCAGGTCTGCACACACAGGTCACCTAATTCCCGTAAATTTCGGGGAGGTGGCATTGAGCTCTGACGCCAAGTCCAATAACATCCCAGATGTGTTCGATTGGGTTCAGATCTGACGAGCTGGGGTGTCAGCCCATCAAATGGGACTCGAAGCACTTCATGACGCTCCTGGCCTTGTGACAAAGCGCATTATCTTGCTGAAAAATACCACTGCCGCCAGGAAACATGATAGTCATGAAGGATGTAAGTTGCTTCCAAACAATATGCGATACTCCTTGCCTTACACGAGCTCCACTGGACTCACTATTGCCCACGTGGATGTTCCCCAGAGCATAATTCAGCCGCCGCCAGCTTGCCTCCATCCCGCAGTGCAGGTGTCAAGGAGATGTTTCCATGGAAGAAGACGGGTTTGCGCCTTCTCATCGGCATGATGAAGAAGGTATCGGGATTTATCAGACCGTGCAGCACTCTGACACTGCGCTAACGTCCACTGCCAAAGGTCACGTGCCCATTTAAGTGGTACCTGCCGATGTTGTGGTGTTAACATTGGCACATGCGTGGGTCGTCGGCTGTGGAGGCCCATCATTAGGAATGTTCGGTGCACTGTGTATTCAGACACACTTGTACTCTCCTCAGCACTAAAGTCTGGTGTTAGTTCCGCCACATTTCACCGACTGTCCTGTTTTACCAGTCTCCCCAGCCTACGACGTCCGACACGTGTAATGAGGGGTTGCCGTCCAACTCCTCGACGTCTGGACGTGGTGTCACCCAGATTTCGCCACTTGTTGACGACACTCACCACAGCACTTCTCGAACACCCGACAAGTCATGCAGTTTCCGAAATGCTAGTACCGAGCCTCCAGGCCATCGCAATCTGCCCTCGGTCACACTCAGATCGCGCGCCTTCCCTATTCTACACATGGACAGCACACTCACTGGTACTACATGCAACGTGCGTGTGTCTGAGTAGCAGTCATTCCTCGCCGGGTGATGCTGCTATCGCTTGGACGGTTTTATGTCGACAGCAGGTCGGTGGTCAGAATGTTCTGGCTGACAGTGTAATGGCGCAACCACTGTATGTCATTATTCGTAACATATGAAGATTTGTAACATATTTGTTTGTAACTAGAACCACTGAAGTATTAGTTTTGTTAGATGGGTGGGACCGATTATTTAAATTGAGTGAGCGTAATATTTACGCAGAAGCTAAGCTGCTTCTTACTTGGATTTCATGTAACTTTTAAGAGTTTGGTGATTTCACGTAATCATGCTGGATACGATTTCCATGGATTTCTTCTGATTAGTCCGATTCTTTTATCTTAGGGTTTGACATATGCTTAAAGATAGCTTATTTTAGGTGGAGTATATTAATGCCGCTAACGTGTGGCATTTCCCTAAGACAATAACGTTCTGTCAGTGGTCTCAGATTCTGGTGAGCCATTTGAAAACACTAACAGCTAATCCTGAGGATAGTAAAAGTGGCTAGATAGAAGGTCCCCCACAAACTCTACTGTGTTTTGGCGCGAGAAGGAGAGTTTAACATGGTAAAGAAAGAAATTTCATATTACTCAAAACCCATCAGTGATAATGTTTCCCTGAAAAAAAAAATAAGGAGTCTGGAGAAATGAATCACTACTTCTATTGAAATTTTGACGCAATCCTATATCCCAGTGTATTTTTAATAACGAGTGATGGGAGTGAAACTGACCAAAGGGTTCTATTTCTTTATCACAGTGATCTGAAAAATATGAAAACATTTCATTTGCAGAATAATACAAACCATGCATCAAGATGTAAAAAGATAATCTGTATCTTTGATGATAAAAGGATATTTGTGGTGAAAAGTACAGTTCTTCACACTGTATAGGGATCCAAACTGAAATATGGTATCTAACGTGCTACGAATTGCTTCCGTATTTTTCAGGTAATTGAGATCTGTAAATGGAATCCTTTGGCCAGCTTCAGTACCAATCATTCAATATTAAAAATAGACTGTGATATAGAATTACTACGAAATTTCAACGGAAGTAACAACTTATTTTTTTCAGACTCCTTATTGCTTTTTTTCAGAGAAACATTATCAGCAATGACTTTTGAATAATTAGTAACTTCTCTAGTTACCACGTTAAAATAGGCTTCTGTTTCCAAAATGCCTCAGAGTTTATAAATATTCATCTGCTTAACATTCTAGTGGAGTTATAACTGTGACAGAATCTTCAATGTCTATATTATTAAGCTAGCAACTGAGAGTAAGAAAATAGTTTGCGAAAAAGCCCACTTTCGGCATAGAAATAAATGTGCAGTTTCTTCACCTTTTTTGTTGGAAAAGCCTCAGCAATTCTCTTTTCATTCGCTAACGATGGCCTTCAAAAATTATATTGTACCATAAAAAATATGTAGTTGCATGAATATCACAGTAGCTATGGAAATATCGCAGATGTACCACATGTCAAAATATTCTCGTCTTTACATGCTATAATTTGTCAAAATCACCTTTCGATATCTCAAACCGCTTATAAGACCAAATCGTGCTTACTATGCACGTATATCTACATCTACATCGACATAAATACTTAGCACTACTAGTGATTTCCTTTCCTATTCCACTTGCAAATAGAGCGAGGGATAAGCGACTGTGTGTATGCCTGCATATGATCCCTAATTTGTCTTATCTACCTGGTCATTACGCTCAATGTACTTTGGCGGCAGTAGAATTTTTCGGCAGTCAGCCTCAATTGTCGGTTCTTTAAATTTTCCCAATAGTGTCTCACCCAAAAGAAGGTCGCCCTCCCTCGAGGAGTTCCCGAGGCATTTCCATAACACTTGCGTGTTTTTCGAACCTCCTGGTAATGAATATAGCAGGCCGCTTCTGGATTGTTTCAATGACTTCCTTCAATACCACCTGGTACGGGTCCCAGACACTCGAGCAATATTCAAGAATAGGTCCCATCAGCGTCCTTACGCGGTCTGAACTGAAGTTGACCACTCCCCTTTCCTACCACAGTTCTCACATGTTCGGTCCATTTCATATCGCTTAGTAACGTTATTAAGGTATTTACACGACGTGACTGTGTCAAACTGTACACTACTAATGCTGTATCCAAACATTACAGGTTTGTTTTTCCTACTCATCCGCATTAACTTATATTTTCCCACATTTAGGGCTAGCTGCCATTCATGACACCAACTAGAAATTTTGTCTTAGTCACATTGTATTTTCCTAGTCGCTTAACTGCGACACTCACCTTACAGCACAGTATCATCAATAAAGAACCGCAGATTGCTGCCCACCCCATCAGCCAAACAATTTATATACTCGTATATAGAGAACAACATCAGTCTCTTTAACACTTCTCTGGGGCACTCCTGACGATACCTTTGTCTCTGATGAACACTCGCCGTCGAGGACAACGTACAGGGTTCTATTACTTAAGAAGTCTCCGAGCCACTCACATATCTGAGAAATTATTCCACATTCTCGCACCTTCGTTAACAGCCTGCAATAGGGCACCGCGTCAAATGCTTTCCTGAAATTTAGAAATGTGGAATCTGCTTGTTGCTCTTTATCCACAGTTCGGAGTATATCATGTGAGAAAAGGGCAAACTGAGTTCCGCACGAGCGATGATTCTTCACCACAAGTTTCTCAGCCTCCAGAAAATCAGTTTTATTGGAACTGAGAATATGCTCAAGAATTCTGCAGAAAACCGAAGGTAGGGGCATTGGTCTGTATTTTTACAGTTCCGTTCTTTTACCCTTCTTATATACAGGAGTTATCTGCACTTTTTTTCAATCGCTTGGGTCTTTGTGCTGGGCGAGAGATTCGCGATAAATACATAGATGTGCATGTAGATGTTAATTCGTCTGTCGGATGGAGCCTGTAGGTGGTATTCGAGAGCAGCACTATATGTGCCAGAATCGGGTTTCACGACACTCTCCCTTCTTTCTGTCGTTGTCATCAAGCACAGAAGTCTCACTCTCGACAGTTAGACTTCCGACACAACACACACGCATCGCACTACATTTAACGAACACCTTTAAAATGTACGGAAATACTCATATGCATTTTATCGCTGGAATAATTGTTAAGTTTCACAGGGTAATGAGCATCAATTAAATCATAATCAGTGTGTAAGAACTAGGGATGTTTTGCTCAATATCTGACCTACATATAGCTACGCATCTAGTGAATTAGTATCAGAATACATTGAAAAGTGTAGGAATTAGAAGATCTGGTTATGAAAGCTGTATATATTATGAGAAATGACGGTTTGTTTGGTAAATTTGACCGTTTACTTGGAAGATTTACCGCTGTGAGCATCTTTGCATGCTGAAGACATCGGTGATAATTATTCTTTGGCTACCAAAGAGTAGAACTCAATCGAGCGAAGAAGACAGAAGCAGTTGTCGGCTAGAGAGCGTGAGAGAGTTTTGAATCATGATTGAAAGAGGGGTTTGGGCAGGACCCACGAGAAATACGGACCACGCATGAACTTGTAACGTCACTCTCCTCGAGCGCTCGGTTTCGTGCAGGACCCACGGGAAATCAAATGCGATTCAAAAGGTACCCACTAAAGGTCGTAACTCTGCCGTGCGCTATCGAGAGCTTGCACGCATTTAAACAAGCAGTCAAGAATTACTAAACTCGTCTGAAATAGTTACTCGCCCCCAGCCGGAGACGGCTGCTGGCAGTCGGATGACCTGCAGTGTCACGCGCTGTGACGTACGCACCACGGCCTGTCTTTCTGCGCGCCTCGAGTTTGGATTGCCGACGTACCGCACAGAGAATCGAAATGCTCCCTGAAGTGACTGAGGATAGAGAATATTTTGACAGAGACGGCACTTTTGGAATAATGTAATACATATTAAGTCTATTTTGCTGCAAGAGCTACTGTAGTGTAAAGATTTCATTGTGTCTAACAATATACACGTATTGACAGTGACCCATCCGTCGGATGAAGTCAATAAACTTAGCGGTCCTCTTGGTGCTATTCGCGAGAAATAAGCTTTGTGCCAGCACTGGGTTTCACCTTCTCCCTACTGTCATCATAATCATCATCATCATCATCATACAACACAGACATTAAAAAGGACAACTTCGAACCTCTAATTATTCCATCAAGAAAAAAAAATGGATCAACGAAGATCTAATTTCCAGTGTTCCTTTCATATGGATTTTCTCTTCTAATGCCGATTGGTCGGAGATGAACACAAATGCCTTACTGAACAATGAGATAAATTCATTAATCCCACCTACACATTTTATATCCGATTCCTCAGTTTGCTGCGAATCGTCAAAAAATTGTTAAAATTTCTTTATTTTACGTGTTCCAATTCTGTAACACTGTCTGAAGTAACGCCACCACCACTGTTTCCCTTGAGATCAGTGTAAACTATGTCGCACTCGATTTGATGTGCACAGCGTGGTAGGCCGCCGTCATGCACGTCCTCTAAATTGTGTTGAGCGCCTTGAAACACAGTTTTTGTAACAAGTGCGCCTTGTCCTCCGCCGAATATCAGTAGTTTATCTTACGCACTGTACGGTCATATTGTAACCCACTTATTCGAAATGTGTTCGTTACTGTTGTTTTACTACGCTGCAGATGATCCTCCTTGTACGTAATTATGTTTAGTACCCGCTCCTTGGGTAGCGATTGTCCTTTACTAAGTTTTACAAGAGACGGGGTTTGTGAGTCTCTGTCCGACAAGGATGATGAATACGTGGCTCGACACCCGCTTCAATATCAGTTTTCATTGTCTCTTCATGTACATTGTCCACACAGTCGAGCGTATACTACACCAGACATTCCACTAACTCATCTTGCAGAAATGGTAATATTTCATCTGCCACTTCTTTCTCACTCAGGAAGTTCCTTGGGTTCCTTTCTGAGTAAACAGCTATTAAGAGCAGCACTCTCGCCTACATTTGATGACTATGGAGGTGATGGTCAGCAACAATAAAAATGTTTTTTTCTTTTAAGTGTATTTACATTATAAAGTCGTCCTTCGGGCAACATTTCATTACTAAATATTTATTTGGTTGTTTGAATAACTGGCAATTAACAGCCTGCGTTTACACAAAGTTTTCTAGCAGGGCACTGGATTTACGTACCTTCCTCCTTCGTCGAAAAAAGCCCATTACTGCGTTTTTTTTTGAACGCTGAAGCTGAGCGAACCCCGCAATATTCATTGGATATGAAGCTTTGAAATACTCCGAATTATTTGGCGACAACGTTCATATATTCAACTTACAAGTTCTTCGATGTTCTTCTGAATTAGAAGCCGATAGAAACATTCGTTTTAGCTTCAAATATCGAATTACATTTTTTTTAATAAGAGTGACGCAGATGGCAGTTCTGTACAGGACAAAGAACTCTAGCTGCTGCGGCGAGACAGGATGTTCTAAATTAGAAATGGTGACTTTTCTTACAAGGAGAGCGAGTAATCATTCGTATTCTCCACTTCCGTGGTGTGGCACAATTAAATTCATTGCTAGTCAATTGAGACAACTAGTGATTACGTCACGAATGTAACAAATGTGCGTTCGTGGTTGTGACATTTCAAATAACGTCTAACGCCCTCTGGAGACGAACCAAACCAATCTCGTGCTCACACCCAACGAATCAGCAACATGGTCACCCGAGTAGGGACAATTCTTTTGAAGAATCGCCGAAGGGCACTATGGTGTCAGTTCTGAGATACCAAGACGTTTTGAAGAACAAACTCCTAGCAACATTGCGAGACAAACGGCAAGAGAAAACTGCATGTTAGTCTTTCACCAAGATATTGGCTTGGCTACTCGAGGGAAAGGGACGCACGAGTTTCTCAGTGGAAAAAACTTTGGTTTCTCATACTCTTTACTCACATGTTGTATATCCTAGGGATATTTGGCTAGTTACAACAATGAAACTCACCTTCTGAATCGCATATTATCCAGTCAGGCCTTTATTACATAGGAATTGTTGCAGTATTCAAAACAGACTCCTAAAGAAGCCTTTGCAGCGGCCATGGAATCAAGGCGTCGACGATATGAAAAGTGTGACCTGTTTCAGAGAGATTACATTGAGAAATGACGAAATCTCCATTTCTGTTAATGTTTTGTGTGTGGAGATGTTGGAACTTGAAGATAATTAGCAAGTAACCTGACGTTGCCCCCCCTTTCATGGTTATGTGCTAAAATTTCCTTGCGTAATCATTATTTTGTGCGTTGCTCTTTATACGACTCTAGGAAAAAAAATTAGAAAGCTTTTAAGCCCTGGTCGATAGGCATTAAGTGGTATCACACTGCATGAGGTAGAAATTTTTTCGGTTCTTAGGATGACTTACATAAAACTACAGCGGTACAAATGATTATCCATAAATAAGAGGCACTGCAGCCTGGATAGAGTGATGTAACATTGTAGGATATTTATGTGGAACAGTAATTAAACTCCACCATAAAAACCAGTATATCGAACAGTTCAACGCTTTGCCGCTGCGATTGGCAGTGTATTACTCCCTGTCCCAAAACGACACTGACTAATCGACTACACTTTGATGGAAAAACCAATGCTGTGTCTGATAAGTGAAGTGACTTTGACACACCACGTAAAACAAGCATCAAGGGACTAAACGTCAGTGTGAAGACAGTCACCGAGAAAATGGCGTCATCGAAGGACACGTACAGACAGTAACTCAGGTCATAGTAAAACAGTCTACATAGGACTGCGGATGGAAGGAGGCTGCAAGGAAGACGAAAGAAACCAAGAAGACTAATTTAAGAAGTGCATATTGATAACTCAGGTTCAAAAGACTCATTGCTTAGAAACAAGTGGCAAACGTTGATCTACATGCCGAGCTCTATTTCAAGAGGAAAGAGTGTGAAGAATAATATTGTTATTTACGTAACTTTATTTGAAATTTGGTAATTTCGTAGTTTTATCCATTACCTTTAGATGGCAAACATTCCATATTCATACGAGGGGCGTTCAATTAGTAATGCAACTTTTTTTTTCTAAAAGCATGTTGCTTTTCAAGAATTCCAATACACCAAATTATTTTGCAGTCTTTTGGCTACAACACTCTATTTTTCTTCATAATATCTGTTCAGTGCGACGGCCTTACGCCATCTTCCTGGGACGACCTACATGCGCGCATAGTTCCGCTCTACTGGTCGATGTCGGAGTCAACGTCGTGTTGCATCAATAATCTCCTCATTATCCACGTACTACTCTCAGCGAAGTTCACCCTTCCTTGGGCCAACAACTGGACGTCGGAAGGTGCGAGATCCGGGCTGTAGGGCGGGTGAGGAAGAACAGTCCAATGAAGTTCTGTGAGCTTTTCTCGAGCGCGCAACTAGGGTGAGAAATTGCACTGTCACGGAGAAGGAGAAGTGCGTTTGCATTTCTGTGGCGATAAACATGACGAAGTCGTTTCTTCAGTTGCATGAGAGTAGCACAATATACTTCATAATTAATCTTTGTACTGTGAGGAAGGACATCAAACAGAATGAACCCTCCAGAGTCCCAGAAGACCGTCGCCATGATTTTAAAGGTTGAGGTAGCGGATCTCAACTTTTCTTTCGGAGAAGAGGTGGTGCGGCGCCACTCCACGGATTGCCGTTTTGTTTCCGTTTCGAAGTGCTGAACCCACGTCTCATCTACTGCGACAATCTTCGACTGCAAATTGTCACGATCAGCCTTGTAACGCGCAAGCAGTTCCGCACAGATGATCCTTCGTTATTTTCATGGTCTTCTGTTAGGCGGCGAGGAAAGCAGCGGTTGCACACCTTTGAGTGATCCAACTAGTGGATGAGTGTGTCAGTACTACCAACACAGATGTTAAGTTGCGCAGCGATGTGTTTGATTGTGATCCGTCCATCACCGCGAATGAGAGTGTGTGCACGTTCTAGAGTTGTAAGAGTCACGGCTGTGTGCAGCCGGGAGGCACGCGAGAGATCGGACAGGCTTGCGCTACCTTGTTGGGACGATAACAGTAGTCTCGCCCAACGACTCAACGTGCTTTTGTTCACTGCCAGGTCTCCGTAGACTTCTGCAAGTGCCTATTAATATCTGCGATGCTCTGCTGTTCCCGCAAAAGAAACTGACTGACAGCTCTCTGCTGTAACGCACCTCTGTTACACACGCCATTTTAAAGGCTTCGTAATAGCGATGCCACCTGTAGGAACTTCATGAAACTACAGCGGCTGAAGCGGGAATATTCCACTATGTCCCACAACAAATTTTGCCCTTTTTCCAACCGAAATTGGCCGAGAAAAATGTGTTGCGTTATTTATTTAACGCCCCTCGTATTTCATACCTTCAGTAGCACAGTTGATAAGAGATGCCACGCATTCACTTATAGGCAGACATATTCACGTTTTGAGCCAAGAAATTACCTTTATAGAGGCACACAAAAAAGACCCCAGTGTGTCTAATGGCGGGAGAGGGCGTATTTCAGAGATACGAGTCGTCACTATCGTACTTCAGTTTTCCGCAAGAAACGGTATTTTTCTTCATCGTTCTCCCAGCGTTTACCTCGTATAGTACAGCGTTCGCTTTCCCAGGATTTGACACTCCTGTCGTCAAGGTAACCTAATGGAAATAAATCGTGTGCGCCACCAGCCTGGGAATCATATAAACTAATCGTGTTTTCTGCGTGTTATCTATTTTAACAGCTTGTGTATCCTGTTCCATGCTGGCGAATTTGGTGGGCGCTAAACGAGCGCGGGAAACAGCCACGCGGGTTCGATCCGGATCTGATTCACGTCCGTGTCTTCAAAGTTGACGCATAGCGTGTTAAGTTTCACGAGCAGATATAGTCAGATTTCTGTAGAGTTATGAACAACAGTACTTTCAGTGTTTATGTGTTACATAGCTCAGACAGATATTCTTGAAGAAAGGCTTCCTCTTCGCAGTTCTGTAGTTCATCGTGTTTATTTCTTTAAATTTTTTTTTCAGGTGGGTAAACGTGTTGGGTACTTAGTGATACTAAATTACTCACTCCGTTCTCCCTCGCATATTAGTCAACTTTTGCGTCCGTTCGCCGTATTGCTTGAAATTGCTAAATGCCCTCCTAAAACGACAAGGATGGTTGGCTGATTCGGGGGAGGGGACCAGACAGCGAGGTCATCGGTCCCATCGGATTGGGGAAGGGTGGGGAAGGAAGTCGGCCGTGCCATTTCAAAGAAACCATCCCGGCAACTGTCTGAAACAATTTAGGGATATCACGGCAAAACCTAAATCAGGATGGCTGGTCGCAGGTTTGAATCGTCGTCGTCCCGCATGCGAGTCCAGTGTGCTAACCACTGAGCCACCTCGCTCAGTGGACAACGACGCATTTTGGGACTAAATGAGGTGTATTTGCTCCAGAACGACTACATTACTCTTTGTTTTGTGTTCCTTTTCTGGAGGGGTAAATAACCCTTAACTGGCGAGGTGTGATCTCTCACGTTGCGCAAAACATTTGGATGTCGCCCTCCGAGGTCAGTTCTGGCGGAATGCCTCTGTATCCCCCATACTCTTTTTAAATAATAAATCCTACAATGATTTGTTATTGGTTGCATTGTCACCATCTTTGTTTGTTGTTGACACGTCCTACTGACACATGGTGAGGTCTCCTAGACCACGCCTCATGAACTACAAACCTGTTTTGTTCAGTATACTATAAAATCCATTCACAGCCACGTTTCCGTTTTAGTGATAATAAGTTTGACGAAATTGTTAGTCGGTCAATGGATGAAGATGTCAAAGATATAGGTCAAAAAACAGAAGGCTAAGAAAACGATTTTACAGTAGCTAGTGATCACGGTTCTGCTAGCAAACAAGGTGATCATTCAGAGGAAGAACTTCAGGAGAACTGCGATGGGGACCTTTTTGTTTTCCAATAAAATACATAAGCTATTAGTTAAAATAAAATGTGCTCTGAGTGGTGATAAAGAAAATTTAGACCCCAGCATTGAATGTAAATTTTGCAAACTTTCCTTTCCCACATACCGAGTGGCAGTTTTACGTACAACATTTAAACTCTGGAATTTAGTATATCTTTCCAGAATGCTAGATTGAGTTCTCTGACAGTTCGTTTAAGTGTACTACTTACTATACAGTACAAGAATATGTGATTTTGTGAGATAAAAAGGAAGATACGGCGAGTGTTATTTGGAGCAATATTATCCACAAGGAGTATTTAAACACCGCAAACTATATGAAAGGGTGTATCTTACTTGTTACTGAGGTTTTCATTTGCCCCCTGTTGTGCTCTGTGTTCTTCCAAAGCTCACCACGGAAGAATGCAGTTCTCATCTCGAGGGACGGAGCCAGGTAGTGCAGTAGTAACACAACGAAATATGCTTGGAAATAGGCTCATCAGGGATTCAAATCCAACGTGGGATGTAGGTGGTCTTGAGACTTGCGGTTATTGTAAGTTAGGCTGCGTCCATATCTATGTCACTTCTGTCGGTCATATTGAAACAAATCGTTTTTGTTGTTGTTGTGGTCTTCAGTCCTGAGACTGGTTTGATGCAGCTCTCCATGCTACTCTATCCTGTGCAAGCTTCTTCATCTCCCAGTACCTACTGCAACCTACATCCTTCTGAATCTGTTTAGTGTATTCGTCTCTTGGTCTCCCTCTACGATTTTTACCCTCCACTCTGCCCTCCAATACTAAATTGGTGATCCCTTGATGCCTCAGAACATGTCCTACCAACCGATCCCTTCTTCTAGTCAAGTTGTGCCACAAACTTCTCTTCTCCCCAATCCTATTCAATACTTCCTCATTAGTTATATGATCTACCCATCTAATCTTCAGCATTCTCCTGTAGCACCACATTTCGAAAGCTTCTATTCTCTTCTTGTCCAAACTAGTTATCGTCCATGTTTCACTTCCATACATGGCTACACTCCATACAAATAATTTCGGAAATGACTTCCTGACACTTAAATCTATACTCGATGTTAACAAATTTTTCTTCTCCAGAAACGCTTTCCTTGCCATTTCCAGTCTACATTTTATATCCTCTCTACTTCAACCATCATCAGTTATTTTGCACCCCAAATAGCAAAACTCCTTTACTACTTTAAGTATCTCATTTCCTAATCCAATTCCCTCAGCATCACCCGGCTTAATTCGACTACATTCCATTATCCTCGTTTTGCTTTTGTTGATGTTCATCTTATACCGTCCTTTCATGAATCTGTCCATTCCGTTCAACTGCTCTTCCAAGTCCTTTACTGTCTCTGACAGAATTACATTGTCATCGGCGAACCTCAAAGTTTTTATTTCTTCTCCATGGATTTTAGTACCTACTCCGAATTTTTCTTTTGTTTCCTTCACTGCTTGCTCAATATACAGATTGAATAACATTGGGGAGAGGCTACAACCCTGTCTCACTCCCTTCCCAACCATTGTTTCCCTTTCGTGCCCCTCAACTATTATAACTGCCGTCTGGTTTCTGTACAAATTGTAAATAGCCTTTCGCTCCCTGTATTTCACCCCTGCCACCTTCAGAATTTGAAAGAGAGTATTCCAGTCAACATTGTTAAAAGCTTTCTCTAAGTCTACGAATGCTAGAAACGTAGGTTTGCCTTTCCTTAATCTAGCTTCCAAAATAAGTCGCAGGGTCAGTATTGCCTCACGTGTTCCAACATTTCTACGGAATCCAAACTGATCTTCCCCGAGGTCAGCTTCTACCAGTTTTTCCATTCGTCTTTAGAGAATACGCGTCAGTATTTTGCATCCGTGACTTATTAAACTGATTGTTCGGTAATTTTCACATCTGTCAGCAGCTGCTTTCTTTGGGATCGGAATTGTTATATTCTTCTTGAAGTCTGAGGGTATTTCGCCTGTTTCATACATCTTGCTCACCAGATGGTAGAATTTTGTCAGGACTGGCTCTCCCAAGGCCGTCAGTAGTTCTAATGGAATGTTGTCTACTCCCGGGGCCTTGTTAACAAATCGTTAAGCATGCTGAATGACTGAGTAGCCGAAAGACAACGACAAAAATGTACTATTAATTTGCTTTTGGGATAAAAGTATTCAAATCCCCGGCCGTCCTGCTTTACTGTTCCGCTGCTCGCCTAACTTTCTAAGGTCAAATCCTAGTTTCGTTCACTGAAAAAGTCTGTGGTCTAATTCCCGCCAAAAAATTGTGTGAGTGGGCATTTAATGTGATTATGACCGTCGTCGGCTGTACTTACAGCTCTTGCCTTCGTTTCGTCTTCCATCATCAGATTAACATTTCAACCTGCGCTGCGAAATGTGTTACAACTTCTATTACTTTTTTCAGTATAACTTTTACCTCAGTTCACATTTGAACTGTGTGTCTGCGTGTGCGTGTGTGCGTGTGCGTGTGCGTGTGCGAGAGAGAGAGAGAGAGAGAGAGAGAGAGAGAGAGAGAAAAAGAGAAAGTACTTCATTTAAAACAACAGCCGTGAATTACCTCCAATACAGCTGTGTATGTTACGCAATTGTATACTGGTGCTTTATATTAAAAGAGTTCGCTTCTTTCCTAATTCCATAGCCAGGTATTATTATCGCTGCGTCCATACCTGTTAACGTACGTAATGTTTGCTGCCGTCTACAAATATTCCGTATTTTCAGAGAACTGCAATGTTTTAATTCTACTAATGGCTTTGCGTGAGATCGAAAGATTGTAGCGAAGCGTAAACTCAAGGCAACCCATGTACCACTACACAAAATTCTCTGTCAGAATACTTTTACATAACAGAAATTCTTATCGGATAGGTATTTTACTTTTATCTCTTTGTGTATTTGATGTATTTGCTCTTAAACTACTTTTAATTATCGTGCCATCACGTTAAGCTTCATACACATAGTCTCTTTCGCAGTTCGATAAAGGCTGATGTCTCTATACTACATCAGCTTTTCTGTGTGTCAAACAGAGTTCGGCGCATCCTTTGTAAACGTGTTTGGAGCCCCGAACAGATCTTTTTATATGATAACGCTCACAAAGTGACGCTAAGCATTCTGCTACGAATAATTCAGTGAATTGTATTTTTGCACCTACACAGCTGTGATCGTATATTTTGATTTCATTTATGACAAACAGAATATGGTTTATAGAACAGAACGTCGCTTGTTTCCCTGCGAGTATTGCACAAAATGTTGACAATAGTGTTGATCAGGAAAAAATCTTTCTAGTTTGCTGATTATTTATAAAACAAGCTACACACATTATAAAACATATAGAGAAGATTTAAAAGAAGTAGAAGAAGGAGAAGAAGAACTTAACAACATAAATACTACAAATGTATGATCGTGAATAATAGCTATTACTTCAGCATCATATTACCAATTGTTATTTTAAACATTTCTTGGCTAAAATGTTATTCTTGTTTACAAACACGGGTTTTCTTTCTCATCACTCAGCATTTAGTTAATTATTAATTGATATCTCATAGGTATTTATTAACACTCACAGAAATTTATAAATTATTATTGTGCCTATGTAAAAGGTTTAGTGATTAGATTTATATTACTTACTTAGGTTACAGTTTTGTTCAACAGGTTTCTGCATTATGCTGATACATGATTATGATAACTATTATTCACTCTGCGGTATGTCTGATCATTATTAGTTACATTTTGGACTCCTGACAATGAAGTATGTAAAGCAGAGTATCTATGTATGTGTCTGGGATCTCGTCTGGATCCCTGGGTCGATTTCAAACAAATTTGGCACAGGCACTGCAGGCCTTATGAGTATTAGCACTGTGGGGTTGAAACTACCAGCTCAAATAGGAGCAAAGATCGAGGTGGAAACGTGTTTTTAGTTGGCCCTGGCATAGAGGCTGCCCTGTAAGACAGGCACATCGTGTTGGATGGCATCGACCTGATTTATCGACTTATTTCTGCCATGAAAGCTGTATGTTAGGGGCAAATAAATGATATTCAGGCCCCTGGTGTAGCCTAGCCTGAATGACAGGAATATTATGGGAGTACTAATTGGCCTGCTTTATTGAACTATACTGCAGAGCCTACACAAGGTGATGAGCATAATTGGGAACAGGTTGAAATGAACACAGGAGGGCACGGACAGAACAAGGGGAAGGAGGAAATGGACAGAGAGAGGGGAGGAAAGGGAGAAACATGTGGCAGGTGAAGGTGTAAATAGGTAGTGGGTAGGTGGAACAGTACTGAGGCAGGAGGATATGATCAAATGGAGAGTGGAGGAAGATATGGTAAGAGAGAGGGCGTGAAGGAAGGAAATGGACGCAGATAGAGGGAGAGGAAATAAGGAGAGAGGAAGAGAGAGAGAGAGAGAGAGAGAGAGAGGGAGAGGGGAGAGAGGAGAGGTGGGGATACACAGACAGACTTGGGAGGATGAATTGGAGAGACAGAGGGAGGAAGATGTTTGATGAATGCATACGCAAGGGGAATGGGGAAAAGGGTTGTGTGTGTGTGTGTGTGTGTGTGTGTGTGTGTGTGTGTGTGTGTTTGCGTTTGTAGTGTGCTTGAAGACGAACCGAAATTCTCACACTGCGAAGCCACAGTGTGACTTCTTGCATAGCAACAGTCCACAAATGTCTACAGAATTTCATATTGTGCATATTTCCACTACAAAATGGGTGTCAAAGGAACGAAATGACATATACAAGTATTTTGATTTAGTATGGTATAACTGTACCTCCCGGTTAACTGAAGTTGGTGGAGTTCTGTGTTAGAATATTCGAATTCAAGACTTCGATTCCATGTCTATATGTGATTTTTTTTTTACAGCTGCACAGTACTGAATGAAGACACTCATCATACATTTGATTACAGAGTTGCTAGACCTTCTTCCTTTGATTTCCACTAGGACGAAATTTTGTTAGAGACTTTCGTTGTACAGTTAATAGTATACAAGAGTGACCTTAAAGGGAGTGGGTAAGGGGTGACCTTGAGGGCGGGGAGCGAGTGGAACAGGGTATGGGCCCCAATGATATGGTGTTGTGGGGTTTGCAATCCGTACCACCTATGTAATGTTCCAGATTACAAATATTTTGGTCGTTAGTCTTGCGATCGTCGAAGGAAGGCGCAGCAGTGGGAAGGCTGTGCCGACCGTTCGTAATAAGAGGCCCCTTCAAATTTTATGCAAGCGTAGACCTGGCTGTGAACATAGTGCATAGGCATGTTTTTCTATTTTTTAATTTCACCCTCTTATTGCAGCAAATGTTTAAAAAATCTTGACGTATTTTATGAATTTTTATTTTTCACAAAGTATTTTGTAAGAGAACCAGAGACTTTAATGATGCTCGTACGTCGCCAAAATCGTCGAATATTCTTACATTTTTCAAACTTTTGTCAAGATCTATGTATCTTTTTCTTCTATTTTGAAGAGGCAGGCTAATGGACTCTCTTTTAAATTTCATACAGCTTTTTCCGCTTTCTCCTTCAGCTTATGTATCAGAAATTATACGTTCGGATGTTTTTGAATTATTGAATTGAATTTCCTCTGCCATAATTGGACAGCATTCTGGGTCATGTGAGTCTGGTTAAAATCGTTCCACTTTTAATTTAGTGTACTAGGATTTTCTGTCCATTGATTGACCACATAGCCCGTGAATTTCATGACCTTTTCTCCACTGGGCATTACCTCCATTATTAGTATTCACGATTCATCAGCGCTGTTTGGTGGAAGATGTGCCACTGCAGTACATATATGGCAAAAACTCGGACTTCATCTCTATACCTGTATTCCTCATTTAATCCTAGTTCTTGTAATTTTTTCCGCAGGCAATGGTTGAAGTGGGAAGTATAACTGGAAAGGGATGTTCTGGACAACACTGTTTTCATAGTATGAATTGTAGCCATTTCACAGTATAGCAGTTAGCTGTCGGTGAGGCCGAGGCATCTCATTTTTCAGTCCAAAAAAGTCTTTCATATTTAGTTCGGCTTTTGTGGGAGAAAAGGATATAAGACAATAAATGTCTTACTCACTTCTTCTGTGCCTCCAATCTCATTCCATATGGTGCAGTTGTTCGAACTATTTTGAATGGCATTCGAATGTCCTGACTGTAAGAACAGTTCCATTTTCTCACAGGACTTTCTCCACTTCTTCACAACCGAATACCAGGGTTCTTTTCCCAGAAACAGGCCCACTGACAATTTTCTAACAATTATTTATTAACTTCAGTTAAATTCAAAATGTCGTCGCTCAGCTTGTAACGGAACTGAAATGATGGTGGGCTGACAGTAATTTGGAGCCCGCGCGTCGGAAACGGGCGTGCTGGTGTGAGACTGCCAGGGAGTGCACCCTGATGCCATCTATTGGCGAAACTGGGAATTAGCGCTACCTGTCAGACAATACACTAAGCTCTCGGAGTCAAATGTATTCTTTTTCTTGGTAATTATAAGTTATTACTGTATAATTTAATGTTATAAAGCGCTAGTAGTTAATTATTATGACTGGTATGAACTCCAGGGTAATAAATATAAATATTCTTAAATACTAAACGATTTCGGTGAAAAGGTGGTAGGGGAACGCCCCCACTCTTGGTGATACGAGCGTAGCTAGAGGTAGCTGGAGACACAGGGACTGAACAATGGAATGGCCTGGGGAGTGTTGACGTGATCGGACGTGAGTAACTGTGCTCACGCAAAAGTGATTGTGCAACAGCGAAGAGGCGAATATCGTCGCCGTTTGTGGAGTGGAACGCGACGATTGGTTGTCGAAGCCGTCTCTATGCCACTGGTGCTGATTGTAAGAGTTCCTGCGCCCAGATTTTATGGCGGACGTGCAATAGCTTATACGAGTGCTACAGCTCGTAGTTCCAGCCGCCATTAAGGGCATGAGGCGTGAAGAGCTGCGTTAGCCACATGCATCTCACCACCAGCACCGACACGTCTACCCAAGGCAAGACTGCTTGCAATTGTTAAGTCGAACTTTGTATACATGTAAAAGGAGAATACCAGTTTTCTTTTATGCAAGTGCAGAGGACAGAATATAGTAATGAGTAAAATTACGACGCATGTTGTTCATTGTAAAGTGTAGTAACCTCAAACATAGTGTAGTGAAATCAGACTGAGGCCACCATCGCCTCTTTCATTTACAATTCTTTTGGTTGTAGAATACTTTAGCGTATAAGAATGTTGAAAAGAGCAATGGTCACACCAGAATGAGTCGCCTATTTATAGTTACTTAAATTTTTCTGAGTAACTTTTCAAGTAAAGTCACTTAACTAATTCTATATCAATTGTCCAAAGAGTAATATCCAAAATCATTAAATAAGTAGAAGGATAGGATTTTGTTAACCTAAGTTGCATAAATTGTCTTGGTAGTAATTACCAAGCCAACTCACAGAAATTGAGAGAGTATTTGCTTTGTAGAATCACCTAGAATGATCAGAAATAGTAATATTCAGAATTAAGTTTAAATTCAACTCAAGCCGTTTCACTTTGAAACGAGCCAAAAAATTGATTTATTCTTTCGCTCCTTCAGAGCTGGCGACCGTAGTTATAAGTATTTTCAGGAGGATTCGACGGTAAGTCTGCTGCTCTCGTCGTGCTGATAGGATTATCCACTGCTGCTAGCAGTGGTGATTGGATACATAAGCTCACTACCAAGTTAAGTGGGTCAGGTAGGCAGTGCTACCGTGTGAACTGTAGGGCACTGTAGGCCGTGGATCGAACCCGTTCAATCATCGCAGCTCTTTCGGAAATAGTCCGGTTAGGAGTGTACTAATCATTAGGTAAATACTGGCGAGTAACGGTCAAAAATGTATACGCAAGTGAATTTAGCAAGGTCCATGTAGCACCTAATTAATGTGGTGCAATGGCGAGGGTAGGAGTGGAGTAAAAGTGAGCTGAGCTTGTGGCAGCTGTGCTGTATTCGACGATTAACAACGTGAATTCACTACTACCTCTTACCATTAGGACTGAGTTATTTACGGTTAAAATACGTAGCAGTAAGCGCAAAGGCGTGACAGCTACAAGTCCGTATTGGCTTTATACATACGGAATTAGGAAGCGGGTCATTCCGTCAGTGGAGGGGGTTAAAACAACCGAGTCAGTTGAGAACATACCCCATTTGCTGATGGAAAGATTGGGCGGTTCGGTCGCAAGCTGAATCACCGAATAACTGTCAGGGTTCCGGGGCGACCCAGTAGCTTCTCTTCACGATTTACACAATGCAATTGTAGGCCTCTCATGATATGGCATATTTGCGACAAAATCTAAACTTTTATATTTGAAGTCATGAAATTGCTCTTTAAAAATTTGCGAACAACCACAGACTTTTGCTGCAGTGACGCATTCGTTTCTTAATATAGACATTTGGTTCGTCAGGTGCGCAAGAATGTTGCTGTTCAGCCATGCTTCTGACATTTTCAATTTGTAAACGGCCTCAGCCCTTACTCCGTTCATAGTTCACGTACAGCCAGTTCGTATACTCATTCATTGTCCGTGCACACGCTAGGGTCCACCGTCCTGAAGAACACACGGCTTCCCTTTTATTTGTTGCAATTATTTCCGTTACTCTCAGTGTGCACAGAACTCAAGCAGAGTACGAAATTGTATGAAAACGAAGGCTGTCAGTGAGGGCACTGCCTGACTGACGCTGACAACAAACTCGCTGCTTGAGAACGGTTGGCGTAAGTCAGCAGTGTGTATGTGGCTGAGAGGGGAGGGGGAGCTATTATACAAAACTGCCTGGACGGAAGTTCTACGATACAAAAGGGTCGAAAACACCACGGTCGCAAAGTCTACGTAGCCCATGATACTGACGTTGGGTGACCTTGTAGGAGGAGGATGACGGAGGTTATGTAATGTATGAAATGCACATTTGAACCATCAGGTGCTTTTATTTTAAACCCAAATATCAACCGGTTTCAGTCTTGGACCATCCTCACAGACAAGGATTAAAATGGTTTAAGCCACCACATTACATTAGTCATTACTTAAATAATGTAGTGCATGCTATGAATATCAATAGACGGCACAGGAATTTTAGCAGCAATAGCACAATGAGTGTCTGGCACAGTTGTTAGATCGGTTCCTGCTGCTACAATAGGGTTGGTTATCAAGATTTAAGTGAGTTTGATCGTGGTGTTATAGTCGGCACATGAGCGATGGGACACATCATCTCTGAGGTAGCTAGCGATGAAGTGAATCTTTTCCCATGCGACAATTTCACGAGTGTACCGTGAATATCAGAAATCCGATAAAACATCAAATCTCCGACATCGCTGCGGCCGGAAAAAGATACTGCAGGAACGGGACCAACGACGATTGAAGAGAATCGTACAACGTGACAGAAGTGCAACCTCTCCGCAAGTTGCTGCAGGTTTCAATGCTGGACCATCAGAAAGCTTCTGCGTGCGAACCATTCAACGAAACATAATAGAAGACCCACTTTTGTACCCTTGATGACTGCACGACATAAAGCTTTACGCCTCGCTTGGGCCCGTCAACATCAACATCGACATTGGACTGTTGATGACTGGAAACACGCTGTCTAGTCGGCCGAGTCTCGACTCAAATTGTATCGAGTGGATGGACGTGTACGGGTATGGAGACAACCTCATGGATCCACGGACCCTGCGTGTCAGCAGTGGACTGTTCAAGCTGGTGTAGGATCTGTAATGGTGCAGTGTATGTGCAGTTTGAGTGATGTGGAACCCTTGATACGTCTAGATACGTCTGTGGCAGGTGACACGTACATACGCATCCTGTCTGATCACCTGCATCCATTCATGTCCATTGTTCATTCTGATGGACTTGGACAATTACAGGAGGACAATTCGACACCCCATAGATTCAGAATTGTTTACAGAGTGTCTCCAGGAACACTCCTATGAGTTTAAACACTTCCACCGGCCACCAAACTCCCCAGACATGACCATTATTGAGCGTATCTGGGATGCTTTACAGCGTGCTGTTCAGAAGAGATCTCCAGCCCGTTGTGCTCTTACCGAGGTATGGACAGCCCTGCAGGATTCATTGTGTCAGTTCCCTCCAGCACTACTTCAGACACTATTCGAGTTCATGCCACGTCTTGTTGCAGCACTCTGCGTGCTCGCGGGGGCTCTACACGATATTAGGCAGGTGTACCAGTTTCTTTGCCTGTTCAGTGTAAACGTACAGAGAGCAGTACTAAATAGAAGATCTGAGCTGATCAGTTCTGATCTCTTCAGTACTGCTCTGTGTGTATTTAGTATTCATATGTTTGCTGCTAAAGGTCCTGTGCCATATATTGATATTCGTGGTATGCACTGCATATTATTTAGGTAACGACTAATGTAATGTGGTGATTTAAAACGTTTTAATCCTTATGCGTGATGATGATCCAAGACAGAAATCAGTTGATATTTCGGTTCACAGTAAGAGCAGCTGATGGTTCAAAAAGTCATTTTACACTGATGACACTGATGACAGGTGAGTCTGAACAGTCCTGGAAAATGTCTTCCTGCAGTATTCATATATTCCATCATGGGATGTGTTATTTACGATACCGGCACATCTGGAAGAAACTGAAACATTCACGCACTGAAAAGTAGATTTTAACACAATATGCCCTTAGATTACATTACTTAGCCATTGTACGTAAAGGTGTCGCTCTACTCAGGTTTCATTTTCAATACGCTTCCTTCAGAACTGGGAAAACAGTGATAAATCACAAATATTAGGCTCAAAGTTTAAAGGTTGCCTTGTGAGACCCTTGTTCTGTACATTAGCTCCTCGTAGTTCTTAACAAATTTCCTCTGTAATGTGTTACTTATTCGGGAACTCTGTAGAAAGTTTTTCGTGTTTTGTTAATTATTTATGTTATGAATTTTCTAGTCAACGTTCTGCAAACTATGTATTGACTTGTTCCATGACCGAACCGCGGGACTGCTACGGTCGCAGGTTCGAATCCTGCCTCGGGCATGGGTGTGTGTGCTATCCTTAGGTTAGTTAGGTTTAAGTAGTTCTAAGTTCTAGGGGACTTATGACCTAAGATGTTGAGTCCCATAGTGCTCAGAGCCATTTCTTGTTCCATGACCAGGAAGCTGTAGCTCGTATGGTCCCACTGGACCACATTCAGAAATAAACGAAAATAAATAAATAAATAAGTATAGATGTGGAGGCAATTGGTCCTCTGGACGTCCGAGAGCTAGTTTTGTGGAGTGTGCAAGTTTTGTCTTACCTACGTTTCACAGATTTACCACGTGTAGATAACTGTATCTGTCCACCTTCCAACAAGTCTTTTTCGGAGTAGCATTTCTGTTTCCTGCATGACAACAGGTCTACGCGCAGCGTCGATGCAGTGGCCATTGCAAAAACATCCGTTGCTCCTGGTTGATCGACACGTTGATTGGTGTGCAAATAATTTCGCAGCCTCAACTTCCGTACAAAGAGCGCCGTTGTACGCGGCGTAGGAATTTCATAACAGTATGGCAGGGCGGGCGTAGTAGTGGGTGTCATGGGAGGTAGGGAGAGAGAGAGAGAGAGAGAGAGAGAGAGAGAGTAGGCTTTGTGTTAACTGGCGCTACCTGGATCGATAGCCAGTCCCCCGTTCCCTGTGGGAGAAAGTGTTCGCAATACGGCGTGATCGCTCGCCATTCAAAATAATAACGCAGCGGCCATTCCCAGCTGGGCGCCATAAAGCAACTTTTCCCCATTAGTGTTATAGTCCGGCCGAGGGGAAAACATAGGCCCGCCGCAGCTTTACAAGCTGCCCGTGGAGCGCAACAGCAGCCGGTGAGGCCGCTTTGCGCGGTCCTGCGTGCTTCGCGCGGTTTCGGCGCTTCGTACTAGATCCGACTTACCATACGCCGCAGTAGGAAATATACAAAGCTGTTAGTTGTTGCAGTTTCTGGGTAGAGGGGGAGTTTCATTGGCATAAATCAGCACTGGCCAGTAATCTGATACTGGATTCGCATCTGCGGCGCTTATCATACATAAACGATTTCATTACCCTCATCTCCCCTACCATGCAAATTCGCGTATATTTATGTTACACTCGAAAGTTGAACTGCCACTTCAAATACTGACAGCTGCAGAGCGCGATCGATGATTAAAAAAAAAAGGATCGGCTCAGAGGAACAGTAATCAATAAATCATGAATCCTTTCTCCCCAGCAGATAATAACGGTGGCGGCTCAGGTAGAAACAGTCGATACGAAGCTTTCAATGTTTGGTCAGTGACAACATAACAATGTGTAATTGTATGCCTGATGTGTACTTCATAACTTTCGGAAAAATCTTCTGTGATCTGAAATCGTATTTAAATTATCGATATCTCTCGAAGCTTACTACTCGACGGAAAATATTGCCATGAAAAATGAAAAACAACTATATGAATTCGGTTAGTCGCAAAATATCTCACAAACTGTGAGTGGCATGTTTACGGGCGGTTTTGACACCGACGTCATGTGTGTTCGGTAATCAAATGAGAAAATTTTCTAGCTTGTACAGAGTTATTTATATGTATAGGGAGGCACTGATTTGCTTCTCCATTCGAGAACATATTACCGGAATTTGAGCAGCAGTTCGTAGATACTGAAGCAACTCTCATTTTGAACGCCACGTAACAATCTTACATTTTGTAACTCGAGTCACTCATACGCAGTTGTTCCTTTTTGTTCAGGGTGATTCAGAGAAAACATTCAAATTAAGTTTAGACCATGACAGAAAGCCACTATAGGCTACTTAGCTCTGTGGTGCAGTTGTCTGCTGCAGTGGACGACTGTTAATATTGCTTCTTTGGCGTTTTTAGTCAGTGCAGAGGTTTCAATTGCACGCTGTCCACTCCAGTGGATACTCCCTACTGCTGTTGTGCCCTGCCTCGGACCGATTGAAAACGTCAAAGAAGCGACATTATCAACTGTCCACTGCATTGGAAAACTGCACCACGGGATTAAAGACAGGAATTTAGAATGTAGTTCATTTATGATAACCATATGACAAACAGGCATTATGACTACAGCAGCCGGCCGGTGTGGCCATGCGGTTCTAGGCGCTTCAGTCCGGAACCGCGCGACCGCTATGGTCGCAGGTTCGAATTCTACCTCGGGAATGGGTGTGTGTGATGTCCTTAGGTTAGTTAGGTGTAAGTAGTTCTAAGTTCTAGGGGACTGATGACCTCAGATGTTAAGTCCCATAGTGCTCAGAGCCATTTTTGACTACAGCAAAAATGCCAGACAGATCACTATAACAGGTGTCTGAGGGAAGTAGTGAGACTGACAACACTGTAAGCGAGCTGGCAGCAGTGTGTGCTCTACTCGTGTGGCCTAACCCGAGTTTCAGCTCCGTACAGCCATCAATTGATTTTTGAGAGCGCCATAAGTGAAACTGTGTTTCGCTTGAGTGTTATGAAAAGGTTAGGTTAGTGTTGTTTAACGTCCCGTCGACAACGACGTCATTAAAGACGGAGCGCTAGCTCGGGTTAGGGAAGGATGGGGAAGGAAATCGGCCGTGCCCTTTGAAAGGAACCATCCCAGCATTTGCCTGAAACGATTTAGGGAAATCACGGAAAACCTAAA